>NW_026991710.1:0-5000000 GCF_029215605.1 Mirounga angustirostris | reverse complement strand
ATCCAAGTTGTTTTAAGCAACATGCCAATAGAAAAATTAGTATGAATAATGAAGAAGTAATTCCCCAAAGAAGAGGAAGCACGGGGCCAGGCTCACACAACAAGATGCTCAGCCTCATCGGTAACCAACGGAATGAGGACCAGAAGGAGAATCCTCACTTATCCCACTAGCAGAGATGTTCCATATTCATTGTTGGCAAGGTTCTGGGAAACTGCTATTCTCATTCACTCTTGGTGGGTACAAATTGGCACGACTTTTTCTGGAGTGCTCTTTGACAATTTCTGTGAAAAATTTAAATATGGATCACTTTTGCCCACTAGCTTCACTTCTAGGATCTACCCTAAGGGAATGATCAGACAAGGGCATGGTCCAGAATAATGGGAGTGATACAGAACTGGTTAAATCAAGCATGGGATGCCCACACCATGGAGGCCGTGGGAAGATCTCGGCCATACCTGCTGTGTGAGAAAAGCCAGTCACAAGCAGTGAGATCCCCTTTCTCAGGAAAAAAACCCATGTGGATACAGACACCTGCTGACATCACAGCCCTCACGAACAGGGTGAACCAAGAAAGCTATTTCCATGTGGAGGCAGGGGCAAGAGGCTTGGAATTCCTGGAAAGAGAAGGTTGTCTGCTCCCACCAAGAGCAGGGGAGATGGGAGAGCGTAGTTTTGGGGCCAAGAAAACAGAGGAAGAAATGAAGACAGGGAGAGGTGTAAGGCACACATCTGTTTGGAAATACACTGATGGGATCCTCAGGGTCCCCCAAAGCAATGGATAGTGGCTAGATGCTAAAAAAACAAAAACAAAAACAAAAACAAAACAATTGCTTTCTTTCCTACATACCAGCAATAAGCAACCCATGTGTAAAACTGGAAGGTGATTCCATTTATAACCAAATCAAAAGAAGCTATGAAAAATAGCACAGAATGTTCAGGAGAGAGAAGAAAATGGCATTTCTTTATTAAGGATGCAGAAAAAAACTGAACTGAGCTAAAACCCCCAAATCAATGCCCCCTTCTTCTCCTGGGCCCTGGACCCCCCTCCTTCCCACCTTTCCCCAAACCTCCCCATTCTGTCCTCGCTCCAGGAGCGCCTCACCATCAGCTTATCATACTCAGGTCACTCCCATTAAAACAAAACAGAGCCTCCCCCGCCCCCATGCCCAATCCCCCCAACCTCTGGCTCTCTCTGCTTGTCCACAGTCATTGAGGCTCCCTCCATCTGTTGTCTGCATGGCCTCCTCACCTCCCTGCAGTACGGCTTTAGCCCATGCAGCTCTGCCGGCCTCCACTCACCTCCCCTGGCCTCCCCTGGCCTCCACTTACCTTCCTTGCACTCTTCAGACTTTCATTAACCTCCACTGACCTCCTCCTCCCCTACTCTGATCTCCACTAGCCCCATGCATCTCCCCTGACCTCCACTGGCCTTTACTCACCTCCCTTGACCTCCATGTTGCCAGGTTGAGCCTGCATTTTGTAATCTAACTTATTTGACCATTAAGTGGACTTGGACACCACTGACCCCAGCCTTCCCGCCCAGACACACGCTTCCCTGATGATTATTGTCATATTTCATCCATGACATCGTGTTCCTAGTTGCTCAGGATCACTGAACCCTCACCATGTGTAGGTACCATGCTAGAGCATCCCAGCTCCATCCTCTTAGTTGGTGCAACCCCAGCCCATTCTCTTCCCATGATGCAATGCCCCTGCAGGGGTTTGGTGGGAGGACTCTATGGAAACAGAAGTCATCACAGAGGAGTGACGCCCCTACTGGAGGCAGATGGAGCCTCCCCAAGTTTAGGATCGGGGCCTTGTACTCTCTCCAGTGACTGAACACAGCTCCATGACGTTGAATGCACGAAGGCAAGGGCTTTTAGCAACAGAACACGAAGGTCTAGGTTCCATTCAAAAGCTCCCTCTGGCTACCCAGTGGAGTAGCTTTGAGGGGTAAGAGTGGAAGCAGGGAGGTCTGTGAGGGCATTATGCCATCCAGGCAAGAGGACGCACCTCCAGACTGGCCGGCTGACAATGCAGGGTCCTGGGAAGGAAAGGCGTGGGCCCTGGTAAGACAGCATCATGGCCATCAAACCCTGAGGTCCTCTGTCATGTATACCCCCAGCACCCCTCAGACTTCACATCCTCACTTCCTTGGTCACTGGTCCCAGCCACACTGGCCTCCTGCTGCCCCTCAACCCACGAGACATGCTCCCACCACAGGGCCTTTGCACTTGCTACTTCTCTCCCGGGACCACCCTTCCCCCAAATGCTTGCATGACTTCCTCCCTCACTCCCTTCAGGCCTCTCCAGACCTCCCTTCACACAGTTCCAGATCTCAGCACACCTCCCATGTCATACATCTGTCTCTGTGTGTTCTCCTCCTCCCCCGCTAGCAGATAAGCTCTTGGAGGGCAGGGTCGTGGTTTGTCGTGTTCACCGCTGTACCCCCAGCACCTAGCACAGTGCATGGCACATAGTAGGTGCTTGGGGTCACTATTAGCACCTACTGGATCCGACTCGTTCACATTCCACATGCCTAGGGAGCATCTGCTCCTAGAACCCCATGTGTGGGTGGGTCTCTCCCAGCCTCTGTGAAGACATCAGTCTGGTGGGGAAGATCGCCAGGAAGACAGAGGACGTCAGAGCTCTGACAGGGAATCCCACAGTCCTGTGGGGGCCCGGGGTTCAGGGAAGGTCCCAGAGAAAGTAGCCCTGAGCTACCTGAGAATCAGCACCCACAAGAGCCAGCCGGGACGGGGGTCAGGACATGGGAGAGGAGGGCCTTCAATCAGCGCGCAGGGTTAAGGCCCAGAGGAGTAAGAAAAGGCGGCTCTTTGGAGGAACCACGTGTATTTTTCCGGATTTCTCCAGCCATTCGGCGGGAGGACACTCACTGACCCCGTCCTCCGTGCACAGCCCTGCAGACACTGGGAAGCTAGTGTCCCGACCAGCACACTCCAGCCTCAAGGGGCAGAAGCAGACACTAGTCAAACATACCTATGACTGAGCAGATGACTGACCCCAGACAGGTGCTCTCAAAGAAAGGAAACTGGCCAGTGGGAGGGTCAAACTGTCCCAGACCTCCCAGACATGGAGGTCCCCAGACTTTTTCTTTTTAAGATTTACTTATTTATTTGAGAGAGAGAGCACATGAGTGGGGGGGGGGAGGGCAGAGGGAGAAAGAGAGAGAATCCTCAAGCAGACTCCCCACTGAGCACAGAGCCCGATGTGGGGCTCAGTCTCAGGACCCTGAGATCATGACCTGAGCCCAAATCAAGAGTCGGCCATTCAACCACCTGAGCCAGCCAGGCACCCCTCCACAAAGACTTTGAGCAAGAAGTGATGCCAAGTAGACTTCTGAAGGAGGAGAACGGGCTGACCCAATGGAAAGGAATGGAACATTCCAGGCAGGGGAACTGGTGCACCAGGGGAAAGCAAGGAGCCCAGGTGGTGAGGAGACGGTCAGGAAGGATCACTGGGAAGACGTGGGGATGCACGGGACACAGGGGCCCAGGGAACGGGCCGTGTTGGAGCGCCCCTCAAGTCATGTTTGCACAGCGGGCTACGTGGCGCCTCACTGCACATGCAGGCTGGGCCACATCTGGGATGGAGCAGGCTGGAACCATGTGGGATGCTGAGAGCTCAGTGGGATCAGGGGCGAGGTCAGGAGGGGGCTTGTGAGGGACACTACTGAACTTGGACCTTGTCTTACTGGAGGACGGCGGGAACCAGTCCTGGCCGCCAGTCTGACAAGTGACGTGACTCAACTGCAGGAAGGCCCGCCACGGTGGTGGCAAGGCCAGGCCACCAGGGGCCAGGACACAGCCCAGCATCACAGCCGAGCCTGCTCCTGCACTGTCAGATCAGCCGGGGCCTGGGAAACTGTGCGTCCACATGAGCCTGACCCTGGCCTCCCCGGGGAGCCGAGCGGCAGGAGAGGGTGAAAACAGATGTCTTAGCTCTTCTACACAATCCAGATGAGGCTTTACATTTTTTTTAAGATTTTATTTATTTATTTGAGAGAGAGAGAATGAGAGAGAGCACATGAGAGGGGGGAGGGTCAGAGGGAGAAGCAGACCCCCTGCTGAGCAGGGAGCCCGATGCGGGACTCGATCCCGGGACTCCAGGATCATGACCTGAGCCGAAGGCAGTCGCTTAACCAACTGAGCCACCCAGGCGCCCGAGGCTTTACATTTTTTTAAGTCCCAGAATGCAGCTGTGATTGTACTTCACGGAACGGGCTGACTTGCATGAGGCAGTCACGGCACTGGGAAAGTACCATCTCGTCCCATCCATCCGCTCTTCCACGGCCACGGCCCCCTGCGAGGGATGCAGCATGACCACGTCATCTGCATCCCCATCGTATAGGGGAGGAAACTGGCTCAGAGGGGCTGAGTGACTTGCCCAAGGTCACCCAGCCAGGAGCTAGGTGTGGGACCTGAGTGTGTCTGATTCCAAAACCTGTGTCCCTAACCATCAGCACCGCTCACGACCCGACAGGCTGGCAGACACAGGCAGGGAGGAGTTTAAGGAGGGGGTCCGGGACTGCGCGAGGGCTGTGGGACAGCTGGGAGAACTGATGGACAGCCACGCAAAAGCAAGCCCAGGCCTTTTGCTCCCACAAAGCCCCTCGCTGCTGTGTCCTCCCACCACCAGCAAAGCAGGCTTATCGGTCCCAGCCAGGGCGAGCGGGCTTCCCGAGAAGCCTCACGATGACCACGTGAGGCCACGGCCTGGGGCATGAGAGATGCTGGAACATTCAGCTCTGCTGCCTCCTGATCAAATCCAGCTTCAGGCTCTGCAGGACTTTCAGTGGAAAGAAATGGCCGTGGTCCTGAGAGCTGGAGGCCTGGGCTCTGCAGAGTTCAGGGGCCGGGGTTCCCGGGACGCAGACTGCCATCAGCTTCCCATGTCTGCTCTAACAAATAAGCACAGACTTGGGGGCTTAAAACAACAGAAGGTAATCTCTCACGGCTCTGGAGGCCAAAAGCCCAAATCCAGATCATGGGGCAGAATTCATACTGTCAGCAGGGCCTCACACCCCCTGAGAGGTTCTAGGGAAGAATCCCTCCTTGCTGCTTCCAGCTTCCGGTGGCTGTGGCATGACCTGGCTTGTGGAGGCCCTGCCCTGTTTTCATACGGCCTTCTCTGTGTGTCGCATTTCCTGCCTCACCCTTCTAAGGACACTTGTTATTGGATTTAGGGCCCCCACACATAAGTCAGGATAAGTTCCTCCCCTCAAAATTCTTTTAACATCTTTTGCCATGTAAGGTAATAATCACAGGTTCCAAGAATTAGGACGTGCCCATTTCTCTTGGGGGCCACCGTTCAGCCACGACAAATACCACAGGTGGAAACTAGCCGACAGGCGAGGTCTGCCTAGCAACCCAGAGGGGGCGCTGCAGGCCTACATCAGAACAGCAGTGCAGCCTGGAGGCTCAAAGCTCAGGCTCTCCGCTCACCGTGCTAGCTGTGGGCCTTGGACAGGTTTCTCCCCGTGCCTCAGTTTCCTTGTCTGTAATAACAGTCTCTACCACTCAGGGTCTGGCAAACATTGCATGCAACAATCCACATCCAGCACTTCGAACAGCACCTGGCACACAGACGCGCACTCAAGGACGGCTGTTGTTTTTAGCATTCTCAGAATCCGTTTTACTCCAAACTCACTCCTCCTCCTCCCTGGGGCCCGGGCTCTGCAAAGAGCCACCTTCCAGTCAATCATCCGGGCCCCAGCCCTGCGAGTCCACCTACATGAGCCTCCCCCTCCCTCCCTCTTACACCTGACAGGCCCCAAGTCCTGCCAGGATTAGCTCCTTTGTCTCTCTGTCCCCACCGCCCTGCTCTGGCCTGGACTGGCCCAGCTCTCTGTCCCCGCACTCACTCTCGCCCCCACCTTCTCATCCTCCACCAGCTCCTATTTCGTCAGAGCCGATGGGACTCTGATGGCGGCTCACGGCAACAGTCCCCCAACTTATAGTTGTTATGACAGGTTAGGAAATGAATATAGGCAGCATAAAGAAGAGGGAAATACAACCCACAGCATGGGAGAAATGCATCCAATAAAGGGCCTACATCCAGAATAAAGAACTCTTAATTCAACAATGAAAAGACAAACAAGTTCATTTTAAAATCGGCAAAGGAAGACATCCAGATGGCCAACAGACACTTGAAAAGATGCTCAACATCACTCATCATCAGGAAAGTACAAATCCAAACCACAGTAAGACATCACCTCACACCCGCCAAAATGGCTAAAATCAACAACACAAGAAACAACAGGTGTTGGCGAGGCAGGAGGAAGGGGAGGAAGGGGAACCCTCTTGCACTATTGATGGGAATGCAAACTGGTGCAGCCACTCTGGGAAACAGTATTGAGGTTCCTCAAGAAGTTAAAAACAGAACTACCCTGTGATCCAGCAATCCCACTACCGGGTATTTACCCAAAAAAAACAAAAACACTAATTCATACATGTATACATATATATATATATGTATATGAAATCTGGGGTGTCCTTCTTAGCCACTGGCGAATAATAACCATCATTTATCAGATTCCCCAGACATGAGATTACATGAGAATCACATCAGTGGTTCTCAGACTGTGTGATCAGAACCCCGGGGGTGCGGCTGAGGAAGCTCACGGAGCCCAGGTCTTGCAGGCTCCAGGCGGTTCTCCCACCACCGGTGCCTGAGAGCTGCCGCCGTGACCACCCATACTAGCCGGACAGATGCACATACTCATGTTGAGAGGACCTCCTGGGTGTCGGGCACCATGCTACACTATTTCTCAAGCAACTCCTTGGAGCAAATTGTTTATTTTTCCCATCTCACAGAGAAGAGAGAGCTCGAGAGAGGGGAACGAAGCTGCCGAAGGTGCCACGGCCCAGCCGGGAGCAGCAGAAGCAGAGTCTCCATGTAGGTCTCTGACTGCAAAGACGCCTCGCCTGTCACGGGCAGGAAGGGGAGGCTCAGAACAAGGGGCTGCTCCCCAGGGCCTCGGTCTGATGGCCCGGGGAGCTGCGAGGGGCCAGCACTAGATGCGAGGGAGTCTCTCCCAGCCCCGTTGCCCACTAGGAACACCAAGAGAATCTATTCTTCGTGCCACTGCCTGGCTCCACCGGGCCAGAACCAGAACTCTCAGGGGGTGGGCCTGACTTAATATGATGCCATCACCTCCCCGGGCACCTAGGCAACCAGGGGACAATGAATAACTCTGGAGCAGTGGGTCTCACGTGAGAATCATCTGGAAACTGAGAATTCCCAATGCCTAGGCTCGGCTCAGTCCCACCGACTCAGGATCCCAATGCGCAGGCCAGGTCTCGGTGGTTTCTAAGTTGATTCCAATGTGCAGTCAAAGTAGAAAGATCTGGCTCAGGGCCCCGTGTGCTCTGGCGTGGTCTCTAGGCCAGGCGTGCTGGCATCCCCAGCAAGCTGGCTAGAATTGCAAGATTTGGGGTCCACCCAAGGCCTACTAAACCCCAAACCCTGGGGTGGGACCCAGCAGTCTGCGTTCGCCAGCCCCCGCGTGATGCTGACGCCACCGCGAGTGTGTGAACCTCTCGCCGAGAGCCTGGCTACTGGAAGTGGGGCCACAGACCAGCCATGTCAGCGTCACCAGGTCTTGTGAAAGGTACAGTCCCAGGCCCCACCCAAACCCACCGATCCAGAACCTGCAGTTTAAACAAGGTCCCAAGGAGATTCAGGCGCGCGCGCACACACACACACACACACACACTGAGTGAGAAGCGCCCCTCCTCCCTCCCCCCCTCCACCCCCACTCTTAAATTAGAACCCCTCACCTCACCAGGAGTGAGGCCCACATCCTGCGTAAAGGTGATGCCACGTTGCTGGCAGGCCACTGAGTAATAAGACCAGAGTCCCACGAGCCTGGGTCCAAGCCAACTCGGCCACTGAGGACAGGACTGGTGGCAGCTTAGGGCAGCAGTTCTCAACCTGACAACCAGCCTACAGGTGCCTCGCATTCTCCTTAACCGGCCCCTCCCCTGCAACGTGGATCGCATGGGCTGGGGGCCCTGAATGTGCATTTCCACCCAGTGCCTGGGTGACGGAATGCTCAGTGCCGGGATCACACTTGGGTAAACCTGGTTTAGTATTCAAAAGCTAGTCTATCAGGCTTTTAAGCCTCCTCTGGCTGGCACCGTGTGGCCCCGTGACTCAGGCATCTCACCTGGAAAATGGGCCATGGTGGTCCTAAATCATAGGTTGTTGTGAAGGAGCAACAGATGTGGGAGCTAAATTGATGAGTAATAAGAATGCCCACTATGTGCCTGGAATTTCCAGGTTTAGTTCAGCCACCCCTCCCACCACCATCCCTGTGTCCACAGTCACCACCACCATCTCCACCACCACCATCTCCACCACCATCATCTCCACCACCACCATCTCCACCACCACCATCTCCACCACCATCTCCACCACCACCATCTCCACCATCATCTCCACCACCACCATCTCCACCACCACCATCTCCACCATCATCTCCACCACCACCATCTCCACCACCACCTCCACCACCACCATCTCCACCACCACCATCTCCACCACCATCTCCACCACCACCATCTCCACCACCACCATCTCCACCATCATCTCCACCACCACCATCTCCACCACCACCATCTCCACCATCATCTCCACCACCACCATCTCCACCACCATCTCCACCACCATCTCTACCACCATCACCACCACCAGATATTCACAATATAGTCCCAGCAGCAAAGAACGCCAGTTTAGGCAGAAAGGCAGACAAGAAAGGCAAAGAGAAGGACAGAGAGCCAACTGTCACATAACCTGCTTCAATTTGCATCAGCATTTGCTCAGAACCTAATGTCAAGGGCGGAAGTGCAAAATAGTGACTGGTGTGGGAAGACCAGTGTGCGTGCTCTGAATACCCATGATTCAACCTCAAAAATCACCTAGGCCAGGTGTGCCCTGAGGGCATGACTATGCACCTGTCATCTCCAAACTCTCCAGGGCCTGGCACAGAATCAGGGGAACCAACAAGCCCTGATTTCCAAAGCCACCTTCCCACTCCGTTTATGCCTCCATTCAATGGGAAAGTCCTGGATTCGAAACTGGTGAAGTGGATATTTCCACAAAGCTATGTAGACATTATTGATATTTACACTAATAATCAACAACTAACAGAAAAAGCAGAATGTCCCTCACTTCTCCATAATTTCCCCAATGACACTGACCACTCTCCCAGAACACAGGCCACACGGCGCCACGCGGGGATTCCCAGCCCTGCTCACTCCCTAGGATGTAAGTCCTTCGAAACCATGGTCCATGGTCTAATGTCTATAATCCCACCATCAGATCAGTGGGCCCCTCTGGCCTGAAATGGGGGGTGAGGCCGGGACGGCTGCTCAGAGCAAGGGATGCTTTTCTCGACACTGCCTGAGCACGTTGACTGAGAATCTTGCTCGGTTCTCCACCCCTGTTCAACTTTCCACTTCCTCAAGCTGGCAGTGACCGCGTCCTTGGCATCCATCAGACAAGCTGCAGATAACATTAATAGATCCCAGCCGCGGGAAACAGCACCTCTAATGAGGAAGGACTCAGGATCACGAAAGATAAAGAGACCCAGGCTAGGCCCACATCTGAATCCTGTGCTGCTCCAGCCCTGGCCTGGACTTCTTCCTGTTGCCCCCAAGACCCCCCAGCAAACCAGGCTGTACTGAGCCCTGGGGAGAAGAGAGGACCCAGCCCTGGCCCAGCCCTTGGGTGGCTCATGGCCACCCCATCAGCCCAACCCATGTAGGGCATTAGGGCCAAGAGAGAATCACCCAGGGCATAGGAGCCCCGGGGAGGCAGTGTCCACATTCCCTAAAGTGACTTTCTGTCCCCAGACACCCAGGGCCCTGGGACTCTCTTCCCCAGGGGCCAGGGGGAACGTTTTGAATGAGAAAGCTTCTTGTAAGGGCGCCTGGGTGGCTCAGTCTTAAGCATCTGCCTTCGGCTCAGGTCATGGTCCCAGGGTCCTGGGATCAAGCCCCGAATCGGGCTCCTTGCTCGGCGGGAAGCCTGCTTCTCCCTCTCCCACTCCCCCTGCTTGTGTTCCCTCTCTCTGTGTGTCTCTGTCAAATAAATAAATAAAATCTTTAAAAAAAAAAAAAAGAAAGAAAGAAAGTTTTTTGTACCTGCAAGGCTCTGCTCACGAGACCTCCCTGCTCGGGATGCCTCCCGTGCCCATTTGTTCCCTCCACAAACACTGACTGTGCATCTTCTGGGCTCCCAGCTCAAGTACAGACCATGAAACAGTAACAGCTGCCATCGTGTTACCCAAGACCTGGCAGGAGAGGTGGCTCGGATTCGGATGACTGCAAAGGATGACGTCAGCACAGAGAGCCTGGGGGGCTTCCTGGAGGAGATGACCCCCAAGCTGCATCCTCAAGGAGAAGTAGGAAGCTGGCTAACCAGGTTAACAAAGGATAAAAATGATAAGACGTCAAACCCTACTGGATGTCCATGCATGTTTGTATGTGTTCCAGAGGATTCCACCTACCACTGGCTACCGCTTGCCCCCCCAGGGGATGGAGAAAACAAGGGTCTCTTAATTTCTGCATTCTCTTCTCTGTTTGAGTAATTATTTTTTTTTTATGAGATTAATGGTTTTTTTTTTAAATTTATTTATTTGAGAGAGAGAATGAGAGAGAGCACATGAGAGGGGGGAGGGTCAGAGGGAGAAGCAGACTCCCTGCCGAGCAGGGAACCCGATGCAGGGCTCGATCCAGGGACTCCAGGATCATGACCTGAGCCGAAGGCAGTCGCCCAACCAACTGAGCCACCCAGGCGCCCTGTTTGAGTAATTACAACAACAAATACTACCTCAGCCATTTTAGAAGGCAAAAAAAAAAAAAAAAACTTAAGAGGGGAGAAAAGAATATTTAAAGGAAAATTGATCCCAAAGCAAAGATTCTAAAAATGTAATGATTTCTCTACAGAGGGGGGATGCATCTTGTCAAAAGCCTCTGCCACTATTTCAAAACTGGACCCCAAGAGGCTGCTCAGAATTGAACTCTGGGGCAGGCACTTCTCTCGGCCTCAAGCTGACTGAGACGAGGATGGGGTGTGGAGCACAAGACCGACAGGTGGACCCCATGATCCTCAAGACACCTCCCCACGCAGCAGCACTTTTTCAAATGTTTTATTTTTGCAAAGTTGCAGAACTACAGAAAAATTCCACGAATAGTGCAATGAACTCATACCTCCATCTAAACTGGCTGATTGTTCACATTTTTCCACATCTGCTTTATCTGCCGATAAAGAATACGTTTCCGTCTATTTTTATCAACAATTGAAAGTAAACTGCGGACGTCACAGCCTAAATGCTGTGGTTTTTATCTCTTTAGACCAAGGACATTATGAAATCACAACACAATTAGCAAACCCAGGAAATGTTATCATTGATACGTTTCATATTCAAATGTCAGCAGTTGTAACAATAATGTCTCTGTAGCAAAACGACGATTTTTCTTGACCCAAGCCTCAGAGCACTTATTAAAAGCAACTGTTTGCAGGATGCAGCCATGTCTGTCAGGGTACTCTGGACCACAGACAAACTTCCCCGAATTAATCAAGTAGAAAAGCAAAATATAATGATAACCAAGAATAATAAGCATCATCAGGTAAAGAATAATCTTTGACAATAGGGCACAGCAGCTGGGAGGGACTCTGAGCGCAGAGAGAGAGGATGACAAATCTTCAGCTCATGCCAGCTCTGGTCTTTGGCTCCTGGCCTAAGAAAACACAAGCCACATGCCCTGCAGCCTGACTGTGGAGTCCCCTCTGTCCTTGGGAGCTGGCAGAGTGGACCAGTCAGGTCACGGTGCAGAAAAGCAGGGGACCTGAGCTCACAGCCCTCAACCTCCTGAGTCACTCTGGAGAAGTCACACAGCTGCCATGGGCCTCAGTTTCCCCTCCCCGAGGGCCCTTGGAGCAATTACAGTGGGCGCCCAGCCTACCCACAGGCTCTCTGGACGTAAAGTCCCCTCCCTCGCCTTCTGGCCCATTCTGACCCCTCGGCACTCCCAAGTAGACCATGACACCCATCTCCCTGCTGAGGACTGGTTTCTTCTGCTTCCCTCCACGGTGTGCTCCCCACCGGCCACCTCCTCACCCTCTCCCACCCCATGCAGCCCCCCAACCACCCTCTCATCCATGGTCACCCTGAGCCGTGCAGAGTTCTCATTCAGGGTCCCTTGATCCTGGCCATTACTACTTCTCTAAGAATTGGAAAGCAGTAAAATATATCCACAGACCCTCCGCCCCCCAGTGCCCTTGGCATGAAAACCACACTCCTGGGCCTGAATGAGGCCCTTCCTCATCTGGTCCCCACCTTCCCTTACCACCGATCCACTCCAACTCTCCCCACCCACCAAACCAACCGTCCGAGAGCAGCAACCCTGGCAGGTGGGTGAATTCTCTAGGGGACCGTTGAGGCCACGGAGGTTCAGAGAGGTTGAGGAACTTGCACAAGGTCACTCAGTTCAGGAGTGACAGACCAGGGCACAAATGAGTGAACTGCCTTCATTCTACATCAAAAGCGAAACATTTCATTCACGCTGCCTCTGGACAAGGCTGGAAAGAACCCTGACAGTGGTTGGAAGGGTGATGAGAATACAAATGAATGCCATTTTCTTGTTCTTTTCACAAGACGTTCATCATTTCATAGAGTTTTATGTTCACAATGGGAAACTGTTAATGACGAGAAATCAGCAGATATCAGTGATAAAGAGTCCCACAAGCATTTCACGTTGCAGATATGCTACGTAGAGGTGATAAAGCTGGTGGCCTGATTTGAGCTGAGGACTCACCCAGCGTGGCTGGTACCGGGCAGGATTTCCCACCCGGCTCTGCCCAGGCAGAGGGACGCTGCCCTAGACAACACCTGCCCCATGCCGGCCAATCCTTGGCTGTCTCTGAACCTGGAAAAGGCTTTGGATTCAGGGCTCAGACTTCTTCTCTCCAATTAAAGCAATAGATGCTTCACAAGTCCCTTTAAAGAGGTTCAAAGGATAAGCATGGATTTACTTAATGATCATGTTGAATCCCACCAAGGCCCCTGTCCTCTCTGCACCTGTTTCCTCATCCATGTAAGAGATAGAAATACTGACATCCAGAGGGCCGGAACTGACATTCCTAATAGTGGTGAGGTACTCTGTTCCACAAACAATAAATGGCATCATTACCATTTCTTGAGAACCTATTAAGCTCCAGATACTTTCCCATGCACTAAAGATACAGAGATGAACAAGGCAGTTCTGCCCTGGGGGTGAATGGATACGTAGTGGAAAGAAGAATTATAAATCCCTTCAGGGCTTGAACTTGACCTTGAGCACAGCAGGGAGCCATGGAGAGGTTTCTGCCAGGGAGGGAAAGGTTGGACACCTGTGCATTTCAGACCAGTTGCTCAGGGTCCACACTGAGGGCTGCCTGGAGGGGACCTCCTGGGGGTAGAGACAGCGCCGAAGCTGTGTCTTCATCTGGTGAAGGAGAACAGGCCAGAGGCAAGCCACGGATAAGGACCCACACAGGACTTACAGCCCAAGTGCAAGGGACAGGGAAGAATTCCTAAAGCTTGAGTTAAGCTGTGTTACACATTTTGATCTATTTTTGAATCTCTCCAAACATTTGCCAGGCTCCTTATCACTGCTAGCTGCTGGGCTGTTTTACTGCAGGAACGAGAAGCACTGTGCCACGTGACCCTGACCCACTTGGAATGGGGCAGCGGGGCCAAGGAGAATAAAGGCTGGGAGAGACTACCTCCACATTTACAAAGGGGGAAACAGAGGCTCTCAGAGGTGGACTGATGGACTGACGTTTCCACTGAACATGCAAGACTAGGGATTTGAACACAGATCTGTCAGGTTCCAGGGCTTGCTTTGTGGTATCCCCTACAGGCTGAACCTCCTATCAGCATCCACAGTCTGGTGGCCAGAAGGAGTCAGAGCCTGTCAAAATGGTGGGCAGGGCAAAGTCCTTGCTGTCATGAACAGTGACCCCCGCCTGGACACCCACTGGCACCCTGAAACCACAAGGGGAACTTGGGGAGGGAGAGGGTGTCAGCAGTCAGACGCCAGGCTCCCTAAAGTGAAAAATATTTAGCAAACATTGATGTAGAGAAGAAGTGAGCTCCAGACTTGGAAGGGACATGTTAAAAGGCCATCTGGTGCCATTTCCCCATTGTACAGATGGGACGGAGAGCTGAGAGAGGAGGGTGTGTCTAATCCACATGCACACAGGGCAGCAGCATTGGAACCCCGACCCTTCTTACCCTGGTGTCATACTCAGCTTAGTGAAGGTTTATAAGCCACACCACCACCTGCTCCAGGAAGCCCTCCATGATCACCAAAATCGCTCCCCTGAAGGCCCGGGCCTCCCCAGGAAGCCTGTCGGTCAGATCCAGAATTGAGTCCTGGCTCCATCCCTTACTGCCTGTGGGACCTACATCAAGTCATGTCACCTGAGCTGAGGTTCTCCTGCCTCCTGAGGCTGTGGCACAGAGTAAGTGAATTAAGGCAACCCCTTCCCGGGACTGACCTGCAGACCAACCCAGGACACGATAATGGCCGCATCTCTCCAAAATCAACGCCGCCACCCACGTCGGGGTCACCAACCCCCTGGCGGCCTGGGAAGCACCTGATTCCATCGTGCCTCCGAGCCTCTCCTCCCCACCCCTGCCAGGCCTCCCCACCCCTGCCAGGCCGGGCCCCAGGGTGCCGAAGCCACCCCTCACCACCCCGCCCACTTCTGGTCCTGCCCCACTTCCAGGCAGTCACGCTGACCCCTCCCCTTCCACTTTATGCCCCGCCCCCTTTCCCCAGGGATGAAGAAACTACCACCGAGGAACCCAGTAGTGGGGAAGCCTTCAGAATGGACTGTGGTGTTTATTAATTTTTTTTTAAGATCTTTTATTTATTTGAGAAAAAGAGAATGAAAGAAAGAGAGAGTATGAGAGGGGGGAGGGTCAGAGGGAGAAGAAGACTCCCCGCTCAGCGGGGAGCCCAGTGCAGGACTCGATCCTGGGACTCCAGGATCATGACCTGGGGCAAAGGCAGAGTCACATAACCAACTGAGCCACCCAGGCATCCCTGGACTGTGGTGTTTAAAAAGAAGGCCAGGTTACCAAGTTGGTACAGTGAGGCCTGGTAAAATATGAAATTTGCACACAAAAGTGCGGGAAGAAAAATAGACCAGAGGGTGCTTCTCAAACACGTTTTGCTTTTTTCGTGCAATGAAATCTTGTGGGGGCTGGGGGGTCCACACGGAGCTGTTACTTCTGGAACAACCCGCTGCCCAAACCTGACTCCCAGGCTACCCTCCCTGAACCAGCCCGCAACCACCCCCCGTGTGTGGGTGAGTGCAAGTTCTCGTCCTGAGGCCCCAGGCTCCCCTACTCTGACCACTAAATGCCTCTGCCACCTCCACCATCTGCGAGGGCCTGGTTTGCTCCCTGGTTTCCTCCCGGGCCTCCTGCACGGTGCTTGAGAGGAACATAAAGCACCCGCCTGGGGGGTACTCAATACAAACAATGGCGGAGAGACCCATTGCACGCACCAGGCCAGGCAGCCCAGCCCAACATGAGCCCTGCCCCATCCCCCACCACCTGCTCCCTGGCGTCCCAGAGACCCTCCCAAGTGCCATCGATGGGACAATACTGCAAAGCCACAAACCCACAGGACACCAGGCCCCTCTCACCCTCAGACACAGGCGTCTCCCAGACAGTGACCCTGCCCATTCTGCCAGGCAGAGAGCGAAGGCAAGGAAGTAGCCCAAGGGCAGCCCCAAGTCAGGCTCCTGGCCCCGGGCCCAAAAGCTGCAGCCAAACCAAGAGCTGCCATTTCTAAAAGCCTGCTCTCGGCCAGGCAATGTGCAGGGCATACCCATCTCAACCCATCCTCAAAACCTGTAAAACACAGAACAGTGCCATCCTCATTTGACAGATAAGGAACACCTTTGAAAGAAGTGAAGTCACTTGCCCATTGTTCACAGCTTATCAGTCAGGACTCGAACCCAGGTCCCTCTCACCCTAAGGCCACTTCCCAGCTGCCCGAGGAACTGTGTCAGTTTGTTTTCTATGCTCAGGACTTAGCAGCATGCCAGGCACACTCCCGGAAGGCACCCAAGCACATTTTTAGGGAGGAACAGCAAGGCTCACTGTGCCATCACCCTCCCAGAACAAAGCATATTGATAGCAAATTAAATACCACTGAATTAGCCTCAACACTTCCATAAAGCTATAGTTTCAAAATATTCCAGTTCATTAAAAGCTTCTAATATCAATAAAAAGCCACTTACTTCAATTTCCCACCAAACACTCCCACAAACACAAACAATTTCTGATAAAATGGCTACTCACATTCAAAACCCACATCAGAAAACTCCCATCAAATAGAGGGTTGGGAGTTGTTATCAACATTCACAAGAACGTGAGAAAACTTCCTCCTGAACATTCTGTGCCTGTGGAGTTTTCTTTAGCCCTTCACTGTAAAATCTTACAGATGCTGAACGGGAGGGAAAATCTGAGGTGGGGACAAGCAACGGCAACTGATACTTGGGCTGCAAGAAAAGTAAAGCATCCTGGCGAGACCCACATCCTCTCCCATCAGACACAATGCAATATAACTCAACCAACATGCACCAAGTAATAATAACCACGGTCCCCACTCACACCGCCATCCCTGTGTGCTACAAAGTGTTCCAAACTTTCCCAGGTATCTATTACTCCACAGCCCTAAGACATGGGTATTATTAGGGTCCCCATTTTAGTGTCCCAGCAGGAAGGGGTAGGTAACTTGGCCAAGGGGACCCAGTTAGCAAATAGGGGTGTGAGCAGGTGGTCTGGCTCCAGTGTCCACGTCCTTACCTGCTCTTCTATGTAGCTCCCGGCGACAGGTGTTACACCAGGACCTGAGCGTAGAGCCCCAAGGGTGGCCGGGACACTGCCTCGCCCAAAGGAAGGTCAAAGTGACTACATTTATTGAGCAGCTAGCTAAGCCCCAGCAGTTGTGCACATCTGGGAGGGGAGAAGGCTGCCAGCCCCTGGGCGGCCACCAGGCATCAGGTGTTTACACACATAATCCCAGGGCTCACAAGGTCCTGGAGAGACATGTGTTAGTCTCATCTCACGAGGACAAAATATCAGCTTAAAGGCAATAAAGGATTCGCTCAAGTCCCTACCTTTGCTCTTTCAACTGCTACTTGCTGGCTCTTGGCAAACTCCCTGCTCCATTTTAGAATCTCCTCTTTATTGATGGGCAAAGTCCCCTGTAAGAAGTCCCAGAAAAGGCCCCAGCTGTCAGGTGGTTTCTGTCCTGCCTCTGCTGAAATGAGTCACCAGGCTGACAACTAATCACACCGCCAAGAACAGGCAGGGGCAGCCAGTGACTTTCAAGGAAACGCTGTTTGTGGTTTCCACATCCTTTCTACACCAGCCACTCAATGTGCCTAGGGCACTCTTCAACAAACACCGACCAAGCGCCTGCTGTGTGCACAAAGCTAGGGAGGAGTGGCCACAGAGCCTGTGTCCTAGCTCCTCTCAAGCAGGTGACTCTAGAAATGATGGGGCTAGGGTGGGGCTGAGTCAGGTAGGGAGAGACCAGGGCCTCCAAGAGGGACATAATTACAGAGCTGGGGTGCTTGGCCCAAGATGTGCTTACCGCCAGGCTACTCCCTGCCAGGTTAGAACCAGCTGAGCCGGGGAGGAGGATGGTCAACAATGACCTCATCAGGTGTAGACATTTGCTGGCCCCGGGCTGGGCACGGAAGCCTCAGACATGACTCCCACGTGGGTCCTGAGCTGCAGCCAGTGAGCAAGAAAGACTATGAAAGAGGACAGCCCCACAGTGTGGTCAGGGTGGTGACAGAGAGATGTGCAGGGCCCGGGGGCGGGGGGGTGGGGGCAAGCGCCCAAGGAGATGAGCCTGAGGCACCTAGAGAGGCAGCAGAAAGGCAGTGCTAGGAAAAGGGCACAGAAGCCCAGGGTCAGGAAGAAGGAAGGGAGCCTGGCAAGTTCAAGGAAGGCACAGGGTTCGCTAGGGAGGGGTCAGTGTCGCAGAGGGTATGTTTGTGTCCCACCCAAATTCCTGTGTTGAAACCCGAATCCCCAGTGTGATCTTATTTGGAGATGGGGCCTTCAGGGGAGTGATTAGAGTGAGATGAGGTCATGAGGGTACGACCCTCAAGGTGGGGTTAGTGCCCTTATAAGACACAAAAGAGCTGGCTTTCTCCCTCTCCTGCCCCCTCAGGAGCACACAGTAAGTAGGCAGGAAGAGAGCTCACGTCGAAATAGGCCTGATCTTGGACTTCTCAGCCTCCAGAACAATGAGAAATACACTTCCAGCGTTTCGGCCCCCCAGTCTATGGTGTTTTTGTGATGGCAGCCTGAGCTAAGACAGTCGGAAAAGCAAGAGCATCAGGAGAGGTCACAGATGTGATGACAAGGAGGGTAGGCTTCATCCTGGGCCCCAGGGAACACGTTAAGCAGAGGAGTGACGTAGCCAGGTGTAATTTCAGGAAAAGATCACCCTTTCTTGGTATGACTGCTGTTCTTCCCAAACACCCAATAACTCAAGAGCCGTAATGCAGAAGGAGTGGGCAGACAGGACCTGCAGCCCTCCTAGGAGGACCTGGGAACCTCAGGATCTGTCCACAGACTCAAGGTGAGGCAAGGGCTGGCCCTCATGGGGCTCTTCTTCCCACGTAGCTCAGCTCCGTCAGTGATGGTCCTGGAGGCTCCGGCTTCCCAGGCCCCAGACTGAGCAACGTGGGACTCTTGGGAGTCTGAGACCCCACAAAGAACCAAACATGGTACCGACGGGTGGATGACAACAAATGGGCACAGGTGCCTGGGAAGGGATGGCAGCCAATGTCTAAAACAGAGCAGAACCATCAGCATGTCGGGGGCCTGGAAGGTAACACTGAGGATCTGGATTGCACACCCCATTCCAGGGAGCCCTGGTACTCCCTGAAGATGCTTGGGGGTCAGGGATCTACAGCAACAAATGTTTGATTCTATCTTTTCAGGTGTAATCATTTTAAACTACACAGATAGCATACGAACTCAAATGAGCTGCACACCAAATGTTAACCCTCTGGAGACCCCACTGCATGGACCTGAGCTGCCAGGTGAATACCCAGCTTTGCGAAGCCTCTCTCATCACCTCCAGTACAGGGCATCCTGAGATCGCAAGCCAAGTGACCGATCAAACCCTTACCAATTGCAAGTATGGTATTCAAGGATTCGCAAAGCACAGACTATTTCCACAACCATAACAAAAGCTTGGCAACACTGAGGATGCCACGGCTGTTAAGACCACAACTATCGCTCCCAACTTTTCATTTTGGAAGTTATATTCATCAAAGTGACCTTGCTGTTCTCACGCACTGACCTTATAGTAAGTGTTATGAATTTAAGCTCATAAAATACATGCAATAATAAACCATCATTTCCCTGTTTTTTATGTTCAGGTATATTATGGTATAGCTGTTAAATTAAAAAAAATTTTTTTCATTTTACAGATGGGGAAACAAGTCCAGAGAGAGGTAAGGCTAGTGCGTTGTTCAGTGATTATCTGTGATCATCATCCCTGCTCACTGCACTTCGAGAGAGCAAACACCAAGTGCCCAGCACCCAGCAGGCCCTCCACACACACCCTGGGGAAGAAGGACCACTGCAAGGTGTTACAGCCGTAGGTGGGCAGCACATGAACCTGAGCCTGGGACTCCTGGCTCAGGGCTGGTTTTTACACTCTGCCGCTTTCCCTCTTTCCTAGAAATGAGGTGACAGCCCACATCCATCACAAAGAGGGAGAGAATACCATAGAGCAAGGCCAGGACATCTTCCTTCTTCCAAAGGAAACCACTAGAAGCCAAGCACCCTTCACCCTGAGCACCAACATGGGACATGTGCATATTGGACAGAGAGCTGCCCTCTAGGAACTGCCCTTAAGAAGCAAGGGTCTCCGCGCTCAGCTGTAGATTCAGGACAGCAGGGGTGATTCCTGCCTGCTGGAGGGAACCAGCCAGTTAACTATCTCAGTGATGACCCAAAAGACAGACTGTGTAACAAGGGATAAGTGGGGACCAGCCCTGCCTTCCCTGGTTCTCAGACTGGAGGGAGAATCAGAATTTTCCAGAGTTTGTTAAAAGCCAGGCTGCCAGGCTCCAACCCAGTGTTTCTGATCCAGTAGCTCAGGTTGGAGCCTGAGAAGGTGCATTTCTAAAATGCCCCCAGGGTATGCTGATGCTGCTGGTCCTGGACCCCACTTGGAGACCCATTGCTCTGGTCAGTTGCTTACACACTCTCCTCATTGTGGCTCGCTGAGGCAGATGTTCATGGAAGGTAGGAAGGGCAGGATGCAAACTTAGGAGTGGGGTGGGGGTGGGGAAGGCAGAGGAATGGGCATTCCAGGAAGTGGGGCAGCATGAGCAAATGCAAGGAAGCTGGAAACAGTGGTTGGGGAAGTCAGTAGCTCAGTCTGGCCAGGAAGTAAAGGTGAGAGTCTGGGTGATGGAGGATGAAATGGGAAGGACAAGTGGAGGTCTTGGATGTCGGGCTGACAAGCGAGGAGTTGAGCATCAGCTACAGGCCAGGCACTGTTTGCTGGTATTGCCTCCTAATGTCATTGCCTTGTGGTCAGAAAGTATACTTTGCATTATTTCTACCCTTTTTAATGTATTGAGGTTGTTTCATGGCTGAGCATATCTGTCCTAGAGAACAATCCATGTACAATTGAGAATACGTATCCTGATGTTGTTGGTAGGTCTAGTTGGTTTACATTGTTGCTCAAGTTTTCTATTTCCTTGTTGATCTTCTATCCAGCTGTTCTATCCATTATTGAAAGTGGAGTATTTAAGTATCCCACTATGTATTATTGAATTATGTATCTCTCCCTTCATTTCAGTCAGTTTTTGTTTCATGGATTTTGATGCTGTTGTCAGGTGCATATGCCTTTATGATTGTTTATATCTTCCTGATGGATTGACCCATTTATCGTTATAAAATGTCCCTCTTTATCTCCATTTTTTAAGTCTATCTTATATAGTACCAGTCCAGCCACTCCAGTTTCCTTGTGGTTTTGCTCTTTGCATGATATATCTTTTTCCAACCTCTTACCTTCAAACTATTTTATCTTTGAATCCAAAGATGTGTGTCTCCTGTAGACAGCATAGAGTTAGATCATTTTTCGTATGTTCTGATAATCTTTGCCTTTTGATTGGATTGTTTAACCCATTCACATTTAATGTTACTATTTGTATAGCTAAGTTCATGTCTGCCATTTTACTGATTATTTTCTATGTGTCTCATGTCTTTTTGGTTCCTCTGCTCCTCCTTTACTGCATTCTTTTGCATTAAATGAATCAGACACAGTTTGGCATAAAAAGTAGAGCAAGAACTTCAAAAGGCTAATTATTTTGAATCCAGGTAGCAAAATTACCTCTCTGACAATTTTTAGTTTCTGAAATGGCTTGTTTTCTTCCTTTCTTTCCATCTTTCTTTTCCTTCCTTCCTTCCTTTTTTTTAAGAGAGAGAGAGAGTGCCTGCAAGCAGGAGGGGAAGGGACAGAGGGAGAGGGAGAGAATCTTTTTTTTTTCTTCAAGATTTTATTTATTTATTTGAGAGAGAGAATGAGATAGAGAGAGCATGAGAGGGGGGAGGGTCAGAGGGAGAAGCAGACTCCCTGCCGAGCAGGGAGCCCGATGCGGGACTCGATCCCGGGACTCCAGGATCATGACCTGAGCCGAAGGCAGTCGCTTAACCAACTGAGCCACCCAGGCGCCCGAGAGAGAATCTTAAGTAAGCTTCACGTCCAGCACAGAGCCCAATGCAGGACTCAATCTCTTGACCCTGAGATCATGACCTGAGCTGAAGTCAATAGCTGAACACTTAACTGACTGAGCGACCCAGGCACCCCTGGCTGGTTTTCAAATCAATCATGATTTTTTTCTCTCTAGTTCTAGCAAACAGGAGCACATCAATTATCTGTCCAATAGTCATGGGACACCATCTAAAGAAATGTCTACTACCAGCTTCCTGGGTTGGAGGATTTGAAGATACAACTTGACCTACCCACCAGGAAGGATGGGGCCATTCACAATGTGGGAATCACCTTCATGACATGGAGCAACTAAAGTGTGGTGAGAGCTCAGTGCTTCAACCCAAAGTGAGAAGGGGTAGTTGGAATTTACAACAAAGTCCACAGTATGGGTATTTTCAAATGCATGGCACTGCTCTTGCAGACCTGGCACTGACACTAACGAGGCTCTGGTGAACAGAGGGCCCTTGTGTACCTGTCACAATGGACAGTTAAGACCCCATCCCAAACTGATCCCTGCCTGAGTGACTTATGCCCCCAACTTCCTGGTCACTTGACCTCTTAGTTTCCGTACTAAGCCCTCTGGTTCATCAACAAACATGAAGGGAAGCTACAACTCAGGACCTTGTGAACTGCGCAATCTCAAATTCACCATCTATGTTGTCAACACCTGAGGTCTACGGCACCTGGCACCCCTCCCCCATCTTCCACCTGAAGCACCCCCAATTTCCAATATCCTACCCAGCAATAGGACTTGCTTGTGTCTCTGGTCTGAAGTGTCTTGCATTTGGGTTTAGTCACCTCTGTAGAAGTCTCAGGGGATCTAAAATGCCCAGGCAGTCATCAACTGGGCTCATCCTGGGTAATTCCAGGGAGAGGTAAATGTCAGTAAAGAACCCCTTTGCCTGAAGGTTTAAACAGATTAGGCACAATCTGTAGGCATCCAGGCCCTTGTTCACAATAAGGTATCTGGTTGGCAAAAAGAACATCTAGCCCTCAACCTGGAAGGACCCCAGACTTGCTGCAGGAACCCAATTACTGCCTGGCTCAATGAGCTCACTCACCCTGCTGCCCTGGCTCAGGAAGCCATTCTGCCAACTTCCGAAAAGAAGCCATGTCTTCCAAATGCATTATGAGGTGCCACTTTGAGGGAAAGGGAAAAAGCAGGACAATTTAACAAGAACTACAACCTTCAGTAAACAGGAGGTTTGGGATTCTGAAGAACAGCTTGCTAGTCTATCTGTTGTCCTGAACTGAAGGTGAGATGGTGAGATCCCTGGGTGCAGGGGAAGGAGACTATGAAGAAGCTAAGATGCTCCACAATGTCATCTCTAGGCTAACATGGCCACTGGGGTGTTTCAGCCCGAGCACTGTGGTATCTAAGGCTCGCAGGGTAGTCACGAGAGGGAGCTGCTGCAGAGAGTGGCGTGAGGCTAGTTAAGGACAGAGCGGACCCGACACAAGCAACAGAGACAACCAACCACCTCCCTGATGGGGCCCCTCCCAGCATTGCCATTATCGGGATTATCGGGATCTGCGAGACTAAAGGCCCAAAATCTACTGACCACCTACTGTGCAGCACACCCTTTGCCAGGCTCTGGGAAGCCTCCTGTGAATCAGATGGTATCTCAAGCCTCCCAGAACCTTCTGGAGCCTTCTGTCTAGAGGAAGAGTCAGATAAGTCACTGACAGCTGCAATACCACGTCCAGGGCAGGGGCAGGGGGTGCTTAGGGCAGCAGGAGCCCCAAGAACATGCCTGTCCTGGCCTGGGGAAGGGGGAGGGGGACATCAGGTAAAGTTTTCTGGAGGAAATAAGGCCGATGGTGGATCCTAAGCCAAGTGGAAGAGGTTCACCACGTGGATGAGGGCAGGAAAAGCGAATCGGCAAATCCATCAGAGGGAACAGCATGTGCAGAAGCCTGGCTCCATGAGGGGGAGGGGCAGGGCCCCAGTGGATGCCAGGCATCCACCAGGCAGGCCACACCATGCTAGCAAAATTGGGTTGAGCAGAAGCCCCTTTGGTCCATTCTTCTGCTTCCAGGCTATTCCTCTCTTAATCCGGCCTTGGTGACTTCATTCACTCAATCCAAACTTGTAGAGTAAGCAAACAGCTCTCTCCTGGGGGCCCAGCAAGAATGGAGGAGGTAACACCCCAGCTGGGCCACAGAGCAAGCAGGATGTCACAGGTGGGAGGTGGGGAGCCATTCCAGGCAGAAGGAACTGGCAAACAAGGATCTGGAAGAAAGCGCAGTGCTCAGCAGGCAGGTACAGTCTACTGGGGTAAATAATGGCAACTGAGTTGGGAGCAGGTGTGGGGGCTTTGAACGCCCAGCTAAGGTCTGCACACTTTTCATCTGTAATCAGCAACTGTCCAAGTGCCCGGTGCAGGCCCACTACTGCCATTTCTACCTGCAACCTCAGGTAATTCACTCATTCTGCAACACTGAGGCAGTGCGGGCCGGATGAGGGCAGGAAAGAAAGACTCTCCCGCCCTCCATAAGCCACCCTGGGGCTCGTTTCTGCTTCTTTGGGAGCACCCCCACTCTGAACCTCCCACCCCAGCAGAGAGTACCATGCCAGGCACCCGCAGGTAGGTGTGCATGTGGAAAACAAGGACAACATTAGGGGACCCCTGCAAAACTGAAACAAAGCCCTCCCCAGACATCTATGTGGAGCACAAGCACCTTGTGATGGGTCCAGGGGGTCACACACACACCCCCCCCCCGAGAAGGACGCCAGAGCTCCCAGGGGTGAAGTGACTTGTCTCCCTAGTGGCTCCTGGATGGATCGGGGATGAAAGGCAGATTCACTCCCAGGCCTGGTAGGAAGTAGTGGAGATGGGGTGCAAAGCAGAGGAGAGGAGCACCGTAAGAGGGCGGTCGTGCCATACCCTAAGCAGCAGCTGCCCTAAACCAATCAGTTTGCCATCTTGCCCTCGACCAATCAGAGCTGGCCATCAGTTGCCCTTGTCCAATCAGAGCTGGCTGATCAGCTGCTCTCACCCAATCAGAGCTGGCCGTGGAGAAGCTGCTGGGATGGGACTCCGGCGTTCAGTAGCCATGGAAAATGCAGGTGAGGTTGCAAATTCCTCAGAGAATAGCAACCAAATCCTGATGTGGTTATTACATGCATTGGGATTACTAAGGCTAGAGCCATCAAATGGAGGTCTGTCTTCGTAGAGTGGCCCACTGCTCTTAGGCCATCCCGGAGTAGCCATCTCAGCCGCCATGCACCGGGCTAGGCGGAGATCCATCACTGCCGGCTCTCGTGGCAGGTATTGCGTCCACGGCGCCTCCTTCCTTAGATTCTTCAGAGAACAAGCACAGTCTCAGTGCCTGACTGGGTCTGTGATTTATTTAGATTGTGTGGGTCTCTCCTTCCCCAGGATGAAAGCTGATGTGGGCAGGGACCTCGCCACACCTCTCCTTCATGGGGCCCTCGTTCCTTCCAGGGACACACAGGAAGCCCTCAAATATGCACTGTCATTGCTTATCATCAGACTGAGCTTCTTGTTTACAGAGGAGGAATCTGAAGCACAACAAAATTTAATTAACTTGCCGAGGGCCATGCACTTCATAGAAGGCAGAACCACGGCCCCCGGAGCCCGGCCCCTGCCCTCAAGGAGGCGAGAATCTAGAGCAGCGCTGCCCAAAAGAAATACAATGGGAACCCCACCCGCAATTTTTAATTTTTTAATTTTCTAGTTGCCACGTTAAAAAATAAAAAGAGGGCGCCTGGGTGGCTCAGTTGGTTAAGTGACTGCCTTCCGCTCAGGTCATGATCCTGGAGTCCCGGGATCGAGTCCCGCATCGGGCTCCCTGCTCAGCAAGGAGCTTGCTTCTCCCTCTGACCCTCCCCCCTCTCATGTGCTCTCTCTCTCTCATTCTGTCTCAAATAAATAAATAAAATCTTTAAAAAATAAATAAATAAAATAAAAAGAAACAAATGAAACGTATTTCACATTTCATTTGGCCCAACAGATCCAAAAGAGTATCATTTTACTGTGTAGTCAATGTTAACATTTTTTCCTGGGATCTTTTTCACTCTCCAGTTGATACAAAGTCTTAGAAATCCAGTGTGTATTTTTCACTCACCAGCCCAGGTCGATTCAGAGGAGCCACATTTCAGGGCTCAATGGTGCTGAGGGGCAGCGAGGGGACGGGAGCTCGGCTCCAGGAGCCCCCTGCCCACCTCTGGGCAAGCAAGCATAGACGTCACCCAGCACATGGAGACTCATTCACGATCACTATGACCACATCTCCAACTACCACCAGCAGCAGCACCGGTTATAAACACCTACTGCTCACCAACACGCCCCTGGGCAGTCTGCACAGGTTTTTTCTGAACTTGCACCAACCCAAGAGCTAGGGACCCTGGCTGGTCTTCACATTGACTGAAAAAGGAAGTGAGGCTCAGAAAGATTAAGAGATGTACTCTAGGTCACGGAGCTAACAAGGTGCAATCGGGAAGTCGAGTTACATCTGACTCCAAGCAACAACAGCAATTATTTATTGAGCACCTGCTGTGTGCCAATATCCTGTGTTGAAAGATGAGCGCAAACATGCCAGGCAAGGTTCCTGCCCTCCTGGTGCTTTTGCCCTAGCTTTTGGGGGATGGCAGAATGATAGTAGACAAGGAAAACCCCCTTCGGATGGTGATGATTTCAAGAGAAAACAGATTGCAGTAGGGGAGAATCAACAGCAGAGGGGAGGTGGGCATCTACCTGGGGTGCACAGGGAAGACCTCTGCGAGGAGAAATTTAAGCCGAGACGTGAAGGATGAGAAGACCATAGTTCTGGCGAGGGCAGGGAAGAGCGTGCCAGACAGCAAGCAGCAAACACAAACCTCCAAGCAGGAAGAGTCCCGCATGTTCCAGGAACCAACAGAAAGGCAGCCGGGCTCCCATGCCCGAAGCCTCTCTGGAGCAAGCGGGTTGGCCCCCCTGCCATTCTTCCTGCCTGAGGACACTCCCACACCCCGGCTTGGAAAATGAAAAGCCAACAAACCATTCTCCAGATGTCAAGAACAAGTCAAGGCTGGAAGCTCCCAGCACAGCACCTGGCATGGAGTCCGCATCCAGGAGCATCTGCTGAGTGGCTGAATGATGCATGGGCAGTGAGAGGAGGGCCTAGAAGTGCCAGAAGGGAATCTGGGCAGCAGGGGCCCCAGCAAGAACATTTTAACACTTCATAAGCCTTGCTTCAAACACTACGCACACCAGCCAAAACGTGGAAACCACCCAAACATCCATCAAGAGATGAGTGGATAATACAGTGCAGCCTATCCCCACGATGAAATATTACTCACCCATAAAAAGTACTACAGCACTGATACCCAATACAACCTGGGGGAACCTTGAGGACATGATGCTGAGTCAAAGGAGCCAGTCACAAGAGGCTACATGTAAGAGGATTCCACTGTTACAAAATGTCCAGAATGGGCAAATCCTTAGAGACGCAATGCAGACCGGTGGTTGCCAAGGGCTGAGAGAGGGGGGGAATGGGGAGGAACTGCTTAACGGGGACAAGGCTTTCATTGCAGGAGACGAAAATGTTTTGGAACTAGAAAGAGGCCGTGGTTGCTCGACGTTGCAAATGTGCTATATGCCACTGAGTGGTGCACTTTAAAATGGTTCATCTTAGGGTGTGTGAATTTCACCTCAATTTTTAAAAAGCAGGGGTGGGGGGGAGGGGGAGACTTGTTTCAACAGAAAAGTCAGATTGTGACCCCACTACCGATAGCTTGGGATCCTCACAGGCTGCCTGTCCTGCAAAGGAAGCAGGACACCCCTCGGTGGTATGTCGCACCCCTCCAGCTCTGAGGAAGGGACCAGGGGTCAGTCCAGGGCTCCCAAATCAAAATGCAGCCGAGGTGGAGGCGCTGGGGCCAGGAGGCCAAGCCAGCACGTCCCCTGACCTGGCACACACAAGGGCATTACTGCCACATGGGCAGCCCTTGGCAGTCTCGGGACGGTCGCATACAGAACCTCCTTTCATTCCCTAGAGTGGCCCTTCAGCCAAGTCTGGGCCCTGGGGCAGAAAGGACAGCAGGAGTCCACATCCACCCAGCATCTGGGTCCTCTGAGGTCCAGGCGGGGGCTTCAGGACATGTGACGGGTCCTGAGGATACTTTCAGGACCCGGCAAGGATAAAGGGGACACCACGGGCCTCACAGAGAGGATGGACCTAACACCCCGTTAAGGTGTGGCTGCTCGAGGGAACAGCATCGTAGCCACTGTCCACCGCGTGAGGCTGGGCCTTCACCTCTGCTCTTTATTTCATCCCCTTACCCATGTGGTCTGCAGGGACAGGGACCTAGGGCTGTCCCCGTTTCACAGAGGAGGACACAGGCTCATCCACCATCAGCTGGCAAATGTCAGAGCCAGCATTTGAACCCAAAGCTGCCGTCAAAAGCCTCCTGCGCTAAATTATGATGACAATGACATTTGCTTTTTTCCTACAAAACTCCTACAAGGCAGCCTGGGGTCGTGGTTAAGAGTGTGGACTGCCAGTTTGGGATGACGGGAAAGTTCTGGACTTGGATGGGGACGGCTACACAACAATGTGAACATACTGCTAGTGACCAGTATGCTTAAATGTGCTTAACGGGATAACCATTATTAAATATTACATATATATGTAGCACAAAGATATTTTAAGAAATGATCAGGTACCAGGTCATTAAGAAATTGTCAATAGGGGCACCTGGGTGTTCCTTTGGTTAAGCATCCAACTCTCAATTTCGGCTCAGGTCATGATCTCAGGGTCGTGGGCTAGAGCCCTACATCAGCTCCACACTCAGCGGGGAGTCGGCTTGAGATTCTCTCTCTCTCCCTCTCCCTCCGCCCCTCTTTCACCCCGTGCATGCAAGCGCTCTCTCTCTGTCTCTCTGAAATAAATAAATCTTTAAAAAAAAATTGTCAGTAAATTTTTAAAAATAGATATCATACAGACCATATTCTCTAAACATGGGAAAATTCAATTAGAAGCTAATTAAAAATACATAAATCCCCCCCCGAAAAAAGTAATAATGTGGGCTGCTTGGGTGCAGATCCCTGCTCCCCACTTACCAGCTCTGTGACCCTGCGGCAGGCTTCAGAGGTTGTCTGTACCCATCTGTAAAGTGAGAAACACAAGGCACCTCCCTCTGGGCTTGCGTCCAGAACTGAATGAACCCAAATCAGGGACAGCGCAGACCAGGGTGCGGCAAACTCCGGCTGCAAAAGGCCAGGTAGCGAGGGTTTCTAGCTTTACAGGTACCGGCCACAGCTGCGCCACTCTGTCAACACGGCAGGAAAGCAGCCACAGACAACAGGTGTGCCAATGGGCAGGGCTGGGTGCCAATAAAACTTTATTTACAGAAGCAGGTGGCTGGCTGATAGGGCCGCAGCTTGCCGACCCCTGGCATACACCCTGGCCCTTGGTAGGTGCTTAACAAATGTTAACTGCTACAACCAAGAAAAATGGCATTTATCTCAATTCATTTCTAGAGATGAATGAGAGGTAAAATACTTCCTGTTGCAGTTCCAAAAATAAATACTAATAGGAAGGCAAGAGCAGGACCTCAGTGCCCGCCCTCACTCTGCTGCTTTCGGGTCATGCTGGACCAGCCCCTGGCCACTCTCTGCAAGCTCTTCCCCTGCTATCTCCTACAGGAAGGGGCTCCTAATCCCTGCCTCACAGCCTGAGGCTCCCAGCAAACCCCCCTCCCTCCTCCCGCCTCCTTGTTCCTGCCCCTCCCCCACTGGCCCATGGTCTCTGGGCTTTCCACCTGGCCTTGGAAAGGCTAGAGCAAAGAAAACATTTTCTGACAGTGTTCAGGGCTCGAGGGACAATGACAAGCAAGGTCCCACCGCTGGCTGGCCCTGGAGTCCTTTCCTGAGCCTCAGATCACAGCAACACGAATGGTTTCTACTGGCTTCAAGGTAACAGATTTCCATCAAAAGCACTGAGAAGCCTCCTCTGATTGATTCCTCACATGGGCCCTGTAGGAAGGTTGACTTTCCATTACAGGGATCAGCATGTTCCATGGAGCAACACCTGAGTTCTAGAGCGTGGGACCCCCGCTGGCGAGTTCCGCCTCTGCCTCCCTCCACCTCCACCTCCAGGCTCAGTCCCTGCCTGTCAGGTGTTCACATAAGCCCTTCCCTAGAGAGGTGCTCGGCAGCTTCAGCAAGAGAATTCCAGCAGGAGTGGGAGGTTAAGCAACAATAGCTCTATTCCTCACGTGAGCATCCCAAGAAAAGGAACCGGGGCATCAAGCGGTTAAGTGTCTTGCCCAAGGCTGCGCAGCCAGGAGGGTCTGAGCTGGTCCTCAGCGCAGCCCCTCTGACCCAGCCCTATTCCAGCCCTGTTCCTTCACGGCTCAGCTCACCTAGCTGGTGCTGATGGTTTGTTCCTTTAAGGGGGTTAAGAGTCTTCTTAGGAACTGGGTGGAAATCACTGTCACCGCTGAGCAGGAAAGAAGCTCAGATGGCAGAAGCATCAAAGGAGCTGCTCGGGGCAGGTGGGTGGCCTTTATTAGGGCACCATGAGCTCAGGACTCCTGCCTGCATCCCTCAGCACCTTCTCACACAAATGTGCACAACTCTCACTAGCCAACACGCACCCACTCCCTCTGTCTCTCACTCCCATTTATGGAATATTTAGCGTATTGGTCTGCTGTTGTCAGCTGGGGAGGGACACATAGGGCCTCTAACTGGGGTGGCTGCTCTGGGACAAAACCGAAGGACTGATTTTTGAACCACACACTCCCTCAACATCATGACCACTTACTCAGTGATGCCAGTGCCCAGAGCCCACACTCTGATGCCCATACCAGCCCGGCCAGAGGACCACTGCCCCCAGTCGTATAGGAAATGGAGACTCAGAAAGGTTAATCCTGTGGCCTGAGATCACACAGCCTTAAGGAACAGGACAAAGGTGAATCAACTTCAGGAGCCCCCACAAGTCAACTCAAACACCCCAAGGAGACCAAGCGAGGAGCCCCAGAACACGGCGCAGTCATCCACAATCTTTCTGGGAGGGAGACACCCCGTTTTGGTTACAAAGCCCAGGTGGGAGGCACTTCCTCGGCCCCAGCTTGGGGAGGGGCAGGGCCCCAGTGGATGCCAGGCAGCCTGGCTCCAGAGCCTGCAGAGAGGCAGGTCCCATTCTCATGCTGACAGACACCTTGCTCTGCAATTATTCCTTCTGCCACTCATATTCCGGCCCCAACAGACCCTTGACACTAACAGAGTGCGGCCTCCATCCTGCCTCCTCATTGTAAAATCCTCCAGCCAGGCTAAGGAGACTGTCAAGCTCTGTCCCTCCCTATGCATGTCCCTCTTATAGCGCCTGGCATGATCGCTGTGGGCATGACCGCCTCCCCAGGAAGGTGGAGCCCCCGTCCAAGCAGGGCTCCCCCTCAGACCTCACTGTGACCCCACTCTCCGGTGGGCAAGGTCTGCTTAAGGAAAAACTACACACATATGAAAGTATACATGGATATATGTTCTAAAAGAGCACAGACGAGAGAACCCACAATCTGTTCGGCAAAGTCAGGAAACACCACCAAGACGTCACAGGAGACCTGGGCCTTCACATATGAATAGGAGTTCTCCAGGCAGACGAGAGAGGGGCACATTTCCCAGGAAAACCGAAAACGTGGGGAGAAGCCTAGGTGTGAAGACAGGTCCAGGGAACACAGAGGTAGCACATGAGGCTGAGACAGTGGGACAGGGAGAGAGGTGGGCCAGGGAAGCCAGGATGTGAAGAACTATGTGAGGTCACCGAGGCAAGTGGGAGCTAAGGATGGTTTGTAAAGGACAAGCAACGATCGCATTTGTTGGCCCGCGCTCTCAAGGTGGGAGTTACCCCCAAGCTCTGGAGAGATGCTCAGCATTACAGACCACGTGCAAGAGTCTCAACAACAAACACTTCCCAATCATGCCCTGTCTGGAAGACCTCTCTTAGAGTGAGCAGATCTCCTGGAAGTCGCCCTGCTGGGCAAGCATCAGAGAGGGGTCCTGACCACCCCATGCCATCCCCAAACGTCTTTGCCCATTTGGGCTCATGGAAGTGCCACCCACCTGCCCAAGGTCTGGAGGAGAAGCCAGACTCACCCTACACTGGCCGGTCACTCAGTTAGCAGGGAGGGCCCCCCTCCGGTGGGATATTTACCGTGATCAGAGCCCTGTGTGAAGGGTTGAGGCGGCCCCTGCCCTTCCAAATCTCATCTGGCCTGGGAGGCTGAGAGCATCAGACAGGACAACAATGTGTCCCGCTCTGCCATACAAGGAAACTCAGACGGGGCAAGGGGTTCTTCCTGACCTTCGTGGAGAAGGAGCTGGCCAGTTGAAGGAAGGGCGTTCCCAGAGAGGGACCAGCGCAAGCAAAGGCCAAGGACAGTGTGCCCATCAGTGTGCGTGGAAAGGGTGGGGGTGGCGCAGGACCATTGGTTAGATACAGTATCTCTGGAGTCTGAAGAGCCGGGCAGAGGCGGGCAGAGAGCCTGGGCCGGCCAAGCCATCAGGAGAAATGCAGACTGCGGTGTGTGGGGAGGGGTGGTGGTGTAGGGGTGGTGTGTGTGGGAGGGGGGCATGCTTCTATGGCGAAAGACTCCAGCCTGGCAAGTGGCCTCCATCAGGGATGACGAGGCCGGATCCTCAAGAGCCCGCAGCAGGGAGGGTGGTGATGGAGTGAGGGGGCAGGGGGCTGGTGACGAGGGCACGTGCACTAACGCAGGCCCATAGGCCGGGGCCTGAACGCAGGGTGTCCAGGCAAGGTGCCCCGCCCCGCGGAACCAATCCCTGTGCGCCATCTCCCCAGGCTGCGTGCGTCCAGGGCGCTCTGGCGGGGCAGCAGGGTGGGTACCAGCCTTTCTTCCCAGCGCTTCAGCCTCCTCCCGGAGCCCACGTGGGCGGAGCAGCGCGGGATGCGCGTGGCAGGGGCCGCCTCGGCGGGTGCTGTGCGTGGGGCGGGGGTGCAGGCAGGGCGGCCTCGCCCTCCTGGCCCCCCGCCGCCCCGGAGCGGCCCTGGGCTCCAACCTCTGTGCCACCTCGGCAGGGACCTGGGGGGGACCCTGACTTACTCAGAGGGTAGGACTCCGAGGGAACCGGCCGGCCACGCCCCCCGCGCCACTCCCTGGAGGCAGCCGGTGGGTCCCCCTCCCCCTCCTTGGCTCGGGGGCGGAATGGGGAGAGGAGTGGAAATGGGGGTGGCGTGAGGGAGAGAGGGGAACTGGGGGCAGAACGGGGAGGGGGCCTATGAAGGGAGGCGACGCAGAGTCCTCCTGCTGGGAGACACTGCAGGGGAATTTGGAGGGGAATGGGGGATGGGAACGGAAGGGTGGGGGACCACAGAGGTGAGACGAGAGAGCGGCAGGGGATCTGGAGGGGCGAGAAGGCTGGAAGAGGGGGAGGTGGGCTATGGGGCGGGGCGGCACCGGTCACCGTGTCCCCTGCCGCGGGGTCCGCCCATCGGTCGCTGGGTCCGCGGGTCCCCTTCGGCTAGGGCGCGCCTCCCGTCCCCTCCCCTCCCCGCCCGGCGCACCTGTACCCACCTGCTCGGCGCTCAGGCCCGAGCCGGGCAGCAGCTGCGGACGTAGCGAGCGCAGCCCCGCGCCGCATCCTCCGGCCGCCCCCTCCCCGCCCCGAGCTTACGTTGCCGCCGCCCCCGCCTTAAAAAGGACAAAACGGAACAGAAAAAGGTTGCGTGCAAAAAAAAAAAAAAAGAGAGAGCGAGAGAGAGAGAAAGAAAAATCGTAAGAAGCAACCGAGGAAGACGGACAGATGCACGCGCGGCTCGGCGGGCGGAGGTCGAGGTGCGGCGGCGCCGGTGACGGCGCTCGGGGCAGCCGGCAGGCGCGTGCAGCACGCTCCCGGCTGCAGCTCCTGCGACCGCCGGGCGCCCGGCTCGCGGCGCGGCCCCGCCCCTCCCCGGGTCGCCCCTCCGATTGGCCCGTCCTCCTGCCAGTCAGGGGGAAGGCGATGCGCTCGCCCCGCCCCCGCCCGGGGCCGAGGCCGGGAGCGGTTCGGCGGCAGCCAGAGGAGGTGCGGGGAGGCCTGAGCGTGCGCACTTGGCCTCGCGGCCCGCGCCGGGAAGGGCCAGGGTCCCGCGGCTGAGCGCCCCGTGGCGCCCGGGGTCGTGGCGCCCGCTGGGTCGGAGCGGCCCTGGGGAGGAGTTTGCCGGCTCCAGTCAGGGCTAAAGGCCCCAGGAGGCCCATCCCTGCGCTCACCTGGGACTGTGGCCCTCCTAGGCCATCGGTGGTCAGGGAAGACGCAACTGCCGACGGTCCTGTATTCTCCCCTTTGTGCCGACGGAAATCTCAGGGTCACAGGTTAACGGAAATGTTGAAAGCGACACAGCTAGCAAGTGGCAGAGCTAGGAGTCTTAGCACGAGGGAAAAATCACCCTGTCACCAAAAATAGTGGAAGGAATGATGTGATGTCCAGTGGAGGCTTGAAGGGAGGGTAGGATTTAGCAAGGCAAAGATCCGTTCATTCGGTCCCGTTCCACGAATATTTATTGGGCACCTGCTATGTACCAGGGAGCCTTTAAGACCTAGGGATACCGCAGTGAACAGAAAGAAGGCCCCCGCCCTCCTGGAGAGCTTATATTCCAGCAAAGAAAAGAAAGGGAAGAGCATTCGCATAAGCAGCTTGATTGGAGGAAAGTGTGGCATATTGGAGAATCTAAAGAAGAGGGGCATCTCTGGGCTACAGAGAGGTGAGGAGGAGAATGGCAAGGATGGAGATGGGCAGGTGGGCAGAGGCCAGGACGTGTAAGATCTGTAGGCTGTGGGGAAAGACTTTGGAGTTGATCCTGAGACTCTCACCAGGAAAGGTGGTCTGTGGGACCACTGCCGGATGTGCGTATTTTAAATGTCCTGGTCTGCTGCTTCTGCCTCTCAGCAGAGAGGCACCGCATGGACAGTACCCAGCTCAGGACCACCCAAAAGACAGGTACCATCCCTTTCTCTTCACTAGGGATGAGGAGGCCCTGGGGCCCAGAACACACAGCAAGCCGCAGCGTGGGAACCAAGAGTCCGACTGTCCCCAGAGCAGCCTTCCAAGTACCGTGGTACCTGTCGTGTGTGTGCCGAGGCCTCAAAGCTGCCATCCCCTCCACAGGCCATCCACGTTTGAGGGTCTTGGGGAAGGGGCGCCTGTCACTTTCCAGATGGGGAGGAGAGCAGCAGTGACTGCCTGTTAACCCGCCTCTGCTGGAGCCAGGCTGTCGGGGGGGGGGGGGGGGGGGGGGGGGGGGGGGGGGCGGGTCCCGGTTTGGCCACTTACTAGCTGGTTGGCCTTAGGCAAGTTATTGACCCTTTGCTTTCCTCAGTTTCTTTATCTGTAAAATGGAGCTTAAAATAGTAACAACCTCATGGGTTTGGGTGGGGATTAAATGAGTTAATATGTATGTATCTGTGTTACTTTCTGAAGGCTGCCATATTACCATAGACCAGGAAGCTTAAAACAACAGAAATTTGTGCTCTCGTGATATTGTAGGGCAAAAGTCCCAAGTCCAGCGATTGGCAGGGGCGTGTTCCCTCTAGAAGCTCTGAGGGGAAATTCTTCCCTGTCTCCCTCTGCTTCTAGGGACTCCAGGTGCTCCTAGACTTGTGGTCACGTCACTCAGATCTCTGCTTCTGCCTTCACAAGGCCCTCTCCTCTGTCTGCGTGTCCTCTTTTATTTATTTATTTACTTTAATTTTTTTCATGTATTTATCTTTGAGAGAGAGAGCACAAGCATGTGAGTGGAGTGGGGTGCAGGGGGGAGGACAGAGAGAGAAGGAGAGAGAGAATCCCAAGCAGGTTCCACACCCAGCGTGGAGCCCAACGTGGAGCTTGATCTCACAACCCTGGGATCATGACCTGTGCCAAAATCAAGAGCTGGACGCCTAACCTACTGAACCACCCAGGTACTCCTACGCCTCCTCTTTTATAAAGACTCTGGTCTGTGGATTTAGGACCCACTGAGCTAATCCAGGATTATCTCACCTCAAGATCCTTAACTTAATCAGATCTACAAAGACCCTTTTTCCAAATAAGACCACATTTATACGTTCCAGGATGTTGTTATAAATTATAGAATTATTTAACTACAATTCTAATCGTTCCGATCGAGGAGGGGGGAAAGGTACTAGGAGATCGCATCATGTGGAACTTGGCTTGATCTGAGGGCCTGGCCTTCCCTGAGGAAGTCCGTCCTGAGTATTAGCTAGCTGGACAAAGAGGAAGAGAGAATATTCCAGAGAGAGCAAGCAGTGGTAGCATGAGGGCCCTGAGTTTGGACTTAGCCTTCCAGTGGGAAGGGGGCCATCAAGGGTTCTTGAGGAAGGGCATGAGTGACAGGATTAAAGGAGGCGTGGTCACGTGCAGAAGGGCGGGCAGGCCCCACCAGTCCCATCGGTGATTCCACAGACATAGATGGGCAACCACTGCACATCGGTACTTTGCCCAGGCAGCAGGGACATGGCCTGGAAACAGCTCGTCTCTCCCCAGTGGCTCATGGGTCAGTGGGAGAGACCACAGTGGATCATTACGATGGGGTAGTCCAGGCAATAGGAGTGTAGGGGAAGGAATTCCTAGGACCACTTCAGGGAGTCAGGAAAGGCTTCCTGGAGGAGGAGACCCTTGCACTGAGGTAAGACAAGGCGGGGAGGAAGCAGGCCTTCCAGGCAGAGGGAACAGCAGGTGCGGCGCGACGGTGGAGGCATCGAAGACTGAGACATGGATTTCAGGCCTACTGCCCCGTAGGCTGCGCACAAGGTTAAGAGGCTGGCAAGGACCCTGAAAGCCCCACTGGGACTTTGGGTCATTAAGGAATTTGGAACAGACCACCAGAGCTGGTTGGCAGTCTCTAGGATTTGCATGGAGGCTGGGTAGGAAGGTAGAGGTGAGAGACTATTGAACTGGTTGAGATGAGGGAGGTTGAAGGTCAGAACCAGGGCAGTTTGAACTATGGTCCGGGGAGGACAGGTCAGGTAGCACCCCCACCCCCGACTAGGTGGTTGAAACTGATCTAACTTGTAAGACTAGCCTTCTGGGTGGTGGGCTGTGCTGGGGGAGGGGTAGTAATAAGAATGAGCTGGTCAAGCTTGGTCTGACAGGTACTGATGCAGGCATTCTGTGAGCATCAACCTATTTACACAACCACCCTAGGTACAGAAAGGTTAGGTAACTTGCCCAAGAGCGCACCGCACTCTCCCTCCCCAGAGCTAGGCAGAGCCCTGGAGCCTAGCTCTGGGGATAAAGAAACCATCACATTGTTAATAACGACTCACATTTACGGAGCACGTACTGTGTGCCAGCCACTGTCTGAGCTCCATACGAATTAATTCATTTTAATCCCTCCTTAGCCTTAGACGCTGAGAAATGTACACGTTCAACAATTTACCTCAGGTCCCCAGCTGGTGAGTGGCTGAGTCGGGACTGGCACCAGCCTGCCGGGCTCCCACAGTGACAGACACCACCCCGGCACTCCGCATCTCCTAAGTAGCAGAAAACCCCCCTACTGCTGAGGAGACGCTCGGGAAGGCGGCTCCGGTGTCCCCCTGAGGCCGAGGAGCACAGAAGAACCAGTGCTGGGGGAGGGGTGGGGAGCCCCAGGCTCTGCTGCGGGCTCGGCCACAAATCAGCTGTGTCCCTGGGACAAGTCCCCTCAGTGCTCTGAGCCTTGGGCTCCTCCCTATCCAATAGAAACCGTGCCGCCCCCCACACCTGCCGGACACTCTGGGATGTGAGTCCTGGTTCCACCGTTTGCTCCCACCATCACCATCTGAGTGCTGGGAAGAATAGAACATACTTCACGGGCAGGCTAGGCTGTTAAAGCAGACCACAGTTGTGACCCACCTAAAGCAGCTGGGCCACTAATGTGCACAATGGGTGAACGCTGCTGGTATTCAGAGCAGAAAAGCCTACTTCCCTCCATCCCTGCAAGCGCTGTAGTCTCGTGTTCTGGATGAGATAACGGAGACTCAGACAAAAGGATCTGGAAACTCCAGCCAGGTGTCCGGCCCCAAGCCCACAATGTCATCAGTCCACTTTCAGATCCTAAAGGATGATGGTGGGAATTACAATGCATTAAACACCTGCATGATTCCATTTATAGAACTTTATCAAAATGGCAGAATCCTAGAAAGAGAGGACTGATTCATGCTACCAGGAGTTGGGGAGGGGGAGGGAGGCAGCTGTGGCTGTAAGGGGGAAGCAGGAGGGGTCCTTGTGTGCAGCGGGTCTGTGTCCTGCGTGGGGTGGTGCACACAGCAGGCTGCGCATGCGGTAGGATTGAGTGGAACTTGCGTGGTGCACACACACACAAGAGTTCAGGTAAAGCCACGGGAATCCGAATAAGGCAGGTGCATCGTATCGATGTTAGGTGCCTGGTTTGTGACATTGTGCTATAGGTTTGCAAGGTCCTTTGGGGGAAACCAGGTGAAGGGTATACTGGTCCTGCATTATTCCTTACAACTGCATGTGAGTGTCCGATAATCTCAATACAAAGAGTTTCTAAAGACAGTGATGACCGGGAAGGTAGCTAGCTGCCCCAGGCGCCTGTGTGGGACAGGGTTGTCCCTGGGGCAGGGGGATGGGCACTGAGGGCCTGTAGATTTCCCCCAGAAACAACAGGGAGCAGCCATGAGGGGTGGGAGGCAGGCAGAGGGCCCAAGTTCTCCATCACTGTCCCTGCAGGAGAGTCCGGCCTCCTGGGATGCAGGGTCCCCACACCAGGACTCGTTCTTTCTTCTCCCCTCCCCCTCGCAATGAAAACAGCTTTCTGTGGGCTATATCTGGTTCTATGAATAATACATGCTTATTGTAAAGAATTCAGACAGTATAGGCAGATATAAAGAAGGTGACCTTGAATCTCGCCACACCAGGGTGACCCCCACGAGCATCGGGGTGACCAGGGCTCCATGGTCATTTACATGAATGGGCATAATCGAAACACAATATTTTATTATGGATGCTTCCCCCTTCCCATTCCCATATCACATCCCCCATGTAGTGATGTAGCCCATGATAACAAACTCACTTGTTTTGGTTCACATTTTTCTCTCTAGACATATGGAAGTCTATACTATATACACACACCCATACAGGGCTTTGGGGGTCATTGTTTTACAAAATGAATCCATCATATAATCACATTTATTTGCTTCTTACTCTTCACGCTCGCCAACACCTGCTGAAATCCCCGCCAGCATCTAGAGGGAACTAGCTTCATTCTTTGAAAGGCTGATGACACCCCACCATGTGAGCATCCCCTTCGCCCCCGCCAGCTGAGAACCAGCTGAGCGGTAAATATCCTGGCCAGTATCAGTATTTTTATTTCCACAGATGAATTCCCAGGAGGGGCATTGCTGGTTTGAAGGCATACACTTTTATTTTAATCGATGCTGACAGATCACCTTCCCAGGACTCTGTGACATGTCACCCTTCTGCCCCAGTACACGAATTCCTCATCATCAGCCGATGCCTCGGCACTGGGGACGTTGCCGCCCTTATGGGTGCGAAGTGATATGTCCTTGTGATTTTCGTATGCATCTCCTTGCCTCCTGGGAAACTGAGGAGAGCGTGAATATATATGTGCCTTTAGACGTGCTCTTTTGAAAATTGTCTTCATACCCTTTGTCCATTTGTAGTTGGGGCTTTTTCTTTAGTCCATTTGTTGGGGGGTAGGGGTTGTTTCTAGGTGTTTTGTTTTTTTTTTTTAATTTATTGAAGTATAGTTGACATACAATGTCCTATTAGTGTCAGGTGTATAACCTAGGGATTCGGCAATTCTACACATTAGTGGGTGCCTGCCACAGTGAGTGTAATCTCCATTCAGCAGTATCACAGGATTACTATGTTCCCTGTGCTGTATTTTCCATCCTTGCAACTCATTTATTTTATAACTGGAAGCTTGTACCTCTTACTCCTCTTCACCTGTTTCTCCCATCACCCCACTCCCTCCCATCTGGCAACTGAGTTGGGAGCAGGTATAAAATTGTATTTCTCTTTAGGATTGTTCTCCATATTTATGAGTCTGCTTTCTTTTGTCCATTTTTAAATGTTCTCAACAGACAGACCTGTCTGCTGGTTCTCGGGGTTCAAGCAGTTTTTCCAGATCTTGCTTTCCCCTCTTGATTTTGCTTCTGGCATCTTTTGCTACACAACAACCTTGTTGTGTAGTCAAATGTGTAGATAGAACTGTCACTTTCTTTTTCTTTTTAATATAGCTTCTGAGTTTCATTCTTGGTTAGATGGTCTCCATGGCACCTAGACAGTAGATGTAGCCTAGATTTTCCTATAAGTACAAGAAGACTCAGACAGCTGCTATGCATGTTTATTCCCCGTGATCTGGCTAGCAAATGTGACCTTATAAAATACATTTAAATAGAGAAATTTCCAATTATTAAAAAATATTTTTAGTAGAAAATATTTCAAGAATGCCAAGTAATATATATAACATATGTATTTTCCAAAGCCCAGGAAGGGGGTTTCCAAAAATGTCAGTTGCATTTTTATACCGCCTCAAAAAAAAAAAAAAAAAAAAAGGCGCACACACACACACACACACACACAAAACAGTGAAATTATACCTACACAATAACCCATTAGGGACCTGAGAGAGCTCCAGGTGATCATAGTCCCCTCACATAGTAAGAAATGTTAGGGGCCATTTAGAGGACAGGGGCTGGACAGAGGACAGGATTCCATCAAGTAATTGTTACATAGGAACTTGCCATCAGATTCATTACTTCAAGACTTTTCTGTGCGTGTTTATCTTTTTCCTAATTTCCTATGCATGGTATCATACCTATATATATTCTCCCACATTTTCCTTTTTACTTCACACTGAGTTTTTAAAAATTCATCCATTTTGATACATGTGGCTGAACTGGGAATAGACTTTCTGGCAATTTTTTTTTTTTTTTAATTTAAACAGTGCAACCATGGACATTTGCATCCGTATCTTCTGATGCACATAGACAAGAGGCTTCTCCATCAGGGTTTCTCAACAGCAGAAGTAGGATAATCCTTTGTAGGGGTTGCTGTTCCTGACCTCCACCTGCTAGATGCCCTTAGTACCCACCTCCTAGACATGACAATGAAATGTCTCCAGATAGTGCCAAATGTCCCCCGAGAAGGCAAAATCACCCTTGGTTGAGAACCAGTGTTCTAGAGTTTACACCATAGGATGGAAGTGCTAGAGCATGGGGCGGGAACATCTCCATCTTTACAAGACACTACCAAATAGTTGTCCACAATGTTTGTGCCAATTTAGTATCCAACCAACAGTCTCTGAGAAATCCAGATCCTCTGCATCTTTGCCAACCTACAGTCTTAGCTGGATGTTAGGTTATTACCGGCCCTGGGAGAGTGAACTGTTGTCTCGGAGCAATTCAATTGTGAATTTCTCTAACAGAGGCTCTTTGTCTGTTTTTTGGCTTTTCATACTTTCTCTCCATGAACACGCCTTTTCACGTATCCTGCCCATTTTGGTGGGGGAGGGTTGTCTTTTTCTTATTGTCTTTCAGGGATTCTTTATATTTTCCAGCTATTAATGTTTTGTTGGGCATATGTTTTTGCACGTACCTCCTTTTGGGTAAGGACTTGCCATTTTCTATTATGTTTCCTTTGGGTGAGTAGAAATATTAATTTTAACATAATCCACATTTTTAATATTTTCCTTTATGATTTGTGCTTTTTTGTGTTTTAAGAAATTCCTCCCTATCTAGAGTCCTTAAGAAGTTTCTCTCACATTCCCTTCTAAGTATTTTCAAGTTTTACTTTTTGGTTTTGAGACTAATGCCCCTGGAGGTGAGCTTTATGTACAGTGAGAGCAAGAGGTCCTGTTTCATTTTTTCCCCTCCTGGGAATAGCCAGTTGTCCAAGCATTGCTTATTAGAAACCCCGTCCTTTCTCGCAGGGAGCAGCAGTATGGACTGTGACATACCTCAGGTGTCCAGGCATTCATGGTCTGCTTATTTTGTTCCTTCGTCTATTTGTCTGTCTCTGGTATCACTGTCACATTGTCATAACCATGTCAGCATTATAGTGAGTCTTGATATTTGCCCAGGCAAGCCCTCCCTCAGCCCTTTGCTCTTCCATATACACTTTGGAATTAGAAAGAAAGGCGCATTTTGCAAAGAACCTTATTAGGATTTTGATCAGAACTGCATTAAATCTATCAAGCAATTTGGAGAGATATGACGTCTTCTATCCAGTCCTCCCACTGATGAATCCCTCTATTCACATAGGTCTTGTTAAACATCTTTCGATAGAGAGCTGTATAAAGGTCTTGCCTATCTGTCTGCAGATGTATTTCTCATTTTATTTTGCTGCCATAAATGGTATCTTTATTAAAACTATAACTGTTCTTTATATGATAGGTGGAAGATTCTGTTTACATTTATTAAATAAAGCTAATTAGGGGGCGCCTGGGTGGCTCAGTCGGTGAGGCATCTGCCTTTGGCTCAGGGCATGATCCCGGGGTCCTGGGATCAAGCCCTGAGTCGGGCTCCCTGTTCAGCTGGGAGGCTGCTTCTCCCTCTCTCTCTGCCCCTCCCCCTGCTTGTGCATGCACTCTCTCTCAAATAAATAAATGAAATCTTCTTTAAAAATTTAAATAAATAAAGTTAATTAGTTGTGTTGTTCAAGTCTTCTCTATCCTTACCAGCTTTTTTTTTTCTTTTTTGCAATTTGGCCTATAAATTATTAAGAGGTATGTCAACACTTCACACTCATTAAGACGGCTGCTCTTCAAAAAAAATAACAAGTGTCGACGAGGATGTGGAGAAATTGGAACACTTGTGCACTGTTGGCGTGAATATAATAAAATGGTGCGGCCACTGTGGAAAATGATGTGGGGATTCCTCAAAAAATGAAACCGAGAATCACCACAGGATGCGGCGGTAACACTTCTGAGTCCACACCCGAAAGAAGTGAGAACAGAAACTCATGCGCTCATGTCCACAGCAGCATTAGCTACGGCAGCCAAGTGGTGTAAGCAGCCCAGGTGGCCATCAATAGAGGAATGGATGAATTATACATGATTCACGCACACACACACACACACACACAGAGGAATATTATTCACTCTTAACGAGGAAGGAAATCCAGACACATGTCACCACATGCTGAGTGAGATAAGCTACTCCTGAGAGGACACGGTATGGTCCACGTCCGTGAGGGAGGTCCTAGAGCAGTCAGACTCACAGAGACAGAAGGTAGGGTGGTGGGTGGGTGCCAGGGACTGGGGGGAGTGGAAAATGGGAAGGTAGCGTTTCATGTGGACAGAGTTTCCATTTGGGAAGAAAGCTCTGGAGACACATGCTGGTGACGGTTGCACAACAGTGTGCATGTGCTTCATGTCACCAAACTGTACGTTTTACGTGGTTAAGATGGTAAACTTTAGGGGCACCTGGGTGGCTCAGTCAGTTAAGCGGCTGCCTTCAGCTCAGGCCATGATCCCAGAGTCCCGGGATCGAGCCCCACGTCCGGCTCCCCACTTAGCGGGAAGTTTGCTTCTCCCTCTGCCCTTCACCCTGCTCCTGCATGCTCTCTCTCTGTCTCAAATAAATAAATAAAATCCTTTAAAAAAAAGATGGTAAACTTTATGTTATGCATATTTTATCACAACAAACAAAACCTTGGAAAGAGGCATATCAAGATGCCCCACTGAGATGCGGATTCCTCAGCTCCTCCTTCTGGTGCTCTGTCTTCGCTTCATAGGAAACACATGCATTCTAGAATTGTGGTCTCTTGCTGGTGGATTTATTATCTGGTAGCAATCTTCTTCATGCTACTGATTTTTAAAAGATTTATTTATTCATTTTAGATAGAGAGGGAGAGAGAGTCTGAAGCAGACTCCGCAATGAGCGTGGAGCCAAACACAGGGCTCGATCTCATAACCAGAGATCACGACCTGAGCCTGAGCGGAAACCAAGTCAGAGACTCAGCTGACTGTGCCACCCAGGTTCCCCCCACCTCCATGAGGATTTGATCTAAATGTTATTTTGTTCAATATTAAAGCTACTGCAGCTTTCTGTTACTTAGTATACTCTCATCCATCCCTTGACTTTCAACCCCCGCCCCCAGTCTTCCTCACACTTGAGGTGCATCCCAAGCAAAGAGCGTATGGTGGGTTTTGTACACTTGCCCACACGACACTCTCTGACCCAGGCCACTGACTTGTTTGTCTGTGCAGCCTGTGACTACCAGCTGGTATCTTTGGAGCTATTTCTACCCATCTGATTTTGTATTTTTTACTTGTCTTGCTTTTCTTTACTTCTCCTTTTTCTCCATTTTTTGTTCTTCTTTTGGATTGTTTGAGCTTTTGCTCTTATTCCATTTTCCTCTGTTTGAAAGTTATATAGTTTATTTCCATGTTTTCAGTGCTTAACGTAGAAATTTTACCATATTTGTTCAACAAAGCTTTAATTAATATCTCAGCCATCAGAGGTGCATGGATGGCTCAATCAGTTAAGCTTCCGACTCTTGGTTTTGGCTCAGGTCATGATCTCAGGGTCGTAGGAACAAGCCCATGCAGAGTTCCTCATTGGGCTTAGCATGGAGTCTGCTAGGGATTCTCTCTTTCTCTCCCTCTGCCCCTCCACATGCACACACTCTCTCTCTAAAAATAAATAAATAAATAAATGAAATCATTTTTTAAAAAATCTCAGCCATTGGGGCGCCTGGGTGGCTCAGCTGGTTAAGCGACTGCCTTCGGCTCAGGTCATGATCCTGGAGTCCCGGGATCGAGTCCCTCATCGGGCTCCCTGCTCGGCAGGGAGTCTGCTTCTCCCTCTGACCCTCCTCTCTCTCATGCTCTCTGTCTCTCATTCTCTCTGTCTCAAATAAAATAAATAAAATCTTTAAAAAAAAAAATCTCAGCCATTGCCTCAAACAATAAATGGTTTGACCTCCATCACTGCTCTCCCAGGTTACGAGGTATCTGTCCAATATTGTAGTTCTAGCCTCTGGGTTTTTTTTAACCCTGTAAAGTAAACATCACCCATTTTATAGACACAATGTGTATTATCATTCAGTTTTAAATATTTTGTCTCCAATCAATCTCTTGATTTCTTCTTTGATGTATTAATTAGAAATGCGTTACTTAATTTCCCAATATTCGGGAGATTTTCTGACATCTTATTGTTCTTAAATTATAATTTAACATTTCTGCCATCAAAGAACATGGTTCTGTATAGTTTGGGTTGTTTTCAATTTGAGATGTATTTTATTGTCTGGCACATGGTCTATCTTGGTGAATTTTCCATTCGCACATGAAAAGATGCAATTTCTGCTATTATTGGGGAGAGGATCCCATAATGTCAACCAGGTCAGGGTGATTGATGGGGCTTTCCAGATCTCCTTATATACCTACTGACTTTTATCTTCTTTTTCTAACAATTACTGAGAGAGGGAATGATGTCCAAAAATCTGCAACTGTAATTACAAATTTGTCTGTTTCTCCTTTCGGTTCTGCCAGTTTTGATTCATGTATCCTGGAGCTTTATTAATACAGATGTACATATTTAAAATTGTCTTGGCTTCTTCATGAATTGGCCCTTTGCCACCGTGACTCATCTCTGGCACTATTCCTTGTCGCAAGGTCTGTTTTGTCTGATATTCACGTAGCCCTGTGAAACCTGCTATCCTTAGGTCTTCCATGGTCTGTTTTCCCACCCTTCTCCTGTCAGCCTCTTTTCCCTCATATTTAAAGAGAGTTTCTTGCAGCCAGCACCTCATCGGGTCCTTCTATGTACCCAGTCTGATAGTCTCTGCCTCTTCCATGGGGTGGTGAGTCCATTCACCCTGAATGTAATTGTTCACAGGGTCCGGCTGAAGTCTGCCACTTTAGTACTTGCTTTTCATTTTTCTTACCAGTTCTTTATTCGTGTTTCTTTTTTCCCTTTCTTATTTCAAATTAAGTCTTTTTAGCATCCCATTTTATATCTTCTATTAACAGCTATCCCACTATTCTATTTTTTTACTGGTTGTTCTAGAATTCATAATGTGCATCTTTTCTTTTTTTTTTAAGATTTTATTTACTTATTTTGACACAGAGAGAGAGACAGCGAGAGAGGGAACACAAGCGGGGGGAGAGGGAGAGGGAGAAGCAGGCCTCCCGCCGAGCAGGGAGCCCGATGCGGGGCTCGATCCCAGGACCCTGGGATCATGACCTGAGCCGAAAGCAGACGCTTAACGACTGAGCCACCCAGGTGCCCCATGTGCATCTTTTCTTATTAAGGATTTTATTTGTCAGAGAGAGAGAGAGAGAGAGAGCACAAGCAGGGGGAGCGGCAGGCAGAGGGACAAGCAGACTCCCTGCTGAGCAAGAAGCCTGGTGTGGGACTTGATCCCAGGACACTGGGATCATGACCTGAGCCAAAGGCGGACGCTTAAATGACTGAGCCACCCAGGCGTCCTTATAATGTGCATCTTTATCATGGTCTCACTCCAATAACATAGACTCCCTCACACAGCCTTTACTTTGTGCTATTTTCCTTCCATATTTCTTACAAATTCTAAAGTGCAGTATAATTACTTTTGCTTAAAACTGTCAATTATATTTTTGTAACAACTTAATTGAGGTAAAAATCAGTCTAGAATAAACTCATATACACAAAATGCAGAGAAGCTTTGACACGTGTATACACCTGTGGAACCATGAGTACCGTCAAGATAATGAATGCATCCGTCCCCCTGAAAGTTTCCCAGAGCCCCTTGGTGACCCCTTCCCCCTCCCCCACACCCAGCCCTGGTCCCTGGCATCCTTCTGGACTTGTGTCACGAAGCATAGTTATTTTGAGCTTCGCCCAGGTCGTTGCATGTGCCAGGAGTATGGCTTTATTGCTCAGGAGCCCCGCATTGCATGGGAGGACTGCAGGTCGTTTCTCCCGTCACTTATTAATGCCATTTGGAATGTTTCCAGTTCGAGGTTATTACAAATAAAGCTGTTGTAAACACTTGTGTAGAAGCCTTTGCGTGGACATATGCCCTCATTTCTTTGGGACACATACCTAGGAATGTAATGGCCAGATCGTGTGGAAATGTATGTTGAACTTTTTAAGAACGGACAACTGTTTTCTAAAGTGGTTCCACCATTCTGCATCCCCAGCAGCAATGTGTAGAGCCCCAGTCCCTTCACATCCTCACCACAACCTGCTATGCTCTGTCTTTTAAGTTTACACATTCTCATAGGTATGGAGTCACCTTCACTGGTCTTTTCATTTTTATTATGGGCTCATCTATTGTACAAAATGATAGGCCTGGATTGAAGATTCTGTTCTCCAGAGAGCATTTACATTTGCTTCTTTTTTTAATTTTTTATTTAAATTCAAATTAACATATACTGTATGATTCGTTTCAGAGGTAGAATTTAGTGATTCATCAGTTTGCATTGGCTTCTTCTAGGCTCCAGGGGGCGCTACTAACCTGGAGCTATTTTAATTTAGCTTGATGGGTGAGATTTTCCCTGCCGGACAGTACAGATTTGATCCTCAGACATACATGGGAGCAGTCTTCTGGCTACACATTCACGGGAGAGACTGTTTATTTATATCATCTTCGGTTTTTCCGCCAGAGGCAGCCGATATGGGCAGATTTGTTCATTGGTCCATGGCACCCGCCTGAGTTCCTCAAACTTGAAGCTCCTGTCCCAGGTGGTTGTACCCAGTGGAAGCCAGACTTCTGGGTTCATACTCCGGTTTGGGCTGATTATTCCTCTTTTTGTGGGGAAGGGTGTGGTCCTTGGGTATTTCCCCTGATTTTCTTGTGAGTTCAGCAAGGCATTTTAAGTATGAATAATCCCCCATCTCAGTATTTTCATCTGACAAGGTATTGCTGTTGAGAGCTTCTTATCTGAGCATGCTATTGGGATGCCACAGTTTTCTTATGTGGTTTTTATTGTTTGCTTTATTAATTTGGGTCTTTAATCCATCTAGAGTTTACTTTTCTATTTACTAGATTGGAATCTATTCCCTTTTTAGATGGCTAGCCAGTTATCAGCAGTATCGATTAATAGCAAACCTATATACATGCACCCCTACAGCATTTCATAGAATCCTCAAACATCCCTGTGATGCTATTAATACTACCTCTATTCTACAGGGGAAGAAACTGAGGAACAGAGAGCTCTCCTGACTTATTTGTGGAAGCCCTTGGTTGGTTAAAAAGAAAACATGGAAATGGAGTTGGGAACTTCGCGGAGTAGGAAAAAAACAAAATCTGTTGTTACATAAGTACTGCTCATTACCCTTGACATATGCAGAAGACCTCAGAAATAATAACTGACATATTTACTGAGTGCCTCCGTCGTGCTTTAGGAGTACTAACTCTTTGATCCCACAACTGTGCCTAATAATAAGCACTATTACTGTCCCCATTTAACCGATGAAGAGATTGAGGCCCAGAGAGATGAAGTAAGCAGTCCAAAGGTCACCCAACAGAGGTAGGTTGATGAACCAGACCGTCTGGCTCTAGGGGCTGTGCCGTCCCAGAGGCAACCTCAGAATTACCCAGAGAGTGTATGAAGCCCCTGACCGCTTCCTGTCACCTGCCACAGACCGGAAGATCTTGGAAGTGTTGCCATTGGAAGGAGAGTTGGAGCTTGCGGGTATTTTTATATGTTTAGACATTTTATTTTGAAAAAAACATGTTTAATGTAAGGGAGGCTCCAGTGGGTTGACAGGTGGTTGGCTTTGAAGCGCTAGCTTCCAGGAGAGGGACTGCTCTGAATTTTCTAATTTCGCCATAGTGATAATGCGTTGTGTATTCTGGTGTGATTTGGAAATATTAAAATGCATCATTCAAAGATGAGCCGTCGCTGACTGGCTCTTCCCCGTCAACTGGGCGCACTTATATAACGGCGGTGCGGGCGGAGAGACAGGCTCGGCCAGAAGCGGGGGCGCGGGGAGAGGCTCGCCCGGCCCTCCGCCCCGCCCCCGCCCCGCCCCTCCTGGCCCCGCCCAGTCCCCGGCTGCCCGGAAAGCCCGGAGCTCCGGGCATCCTGCGCGGCTGGGACTCTGGCCCCGTGCACCCGCCCAGGCCCCTGGCAGCGCGACGCGGTTCCCAGCGGACAGAGCCCACGCCCTGGGGACCCGCAGCGGCGGGGCGGAGCGGAGGGGCGCCTGGCGGGCGCACCGGGGGCTCTGAACCGGAGCCTCGGGCGCGGGGCGGCGGCCCGGGCGGGCGGGCGACGTGCAGCGGGACGGCGGCCAGGCTGCGGGTCAGTGGCTGAACTTGCGCCCCTCCCCGTCGCGCGCGCCCCGCTGCCCGGGAGTGCGGAGGTCGTGGGGGGTGGGCGCGCTCCGGTGCAGCCAGCCCCGCGGCTCGGGTGCCCACGCCTGGCGGGCCCAGGCCCTGGAACGTGACCCAGCCTGCGCCCCGCCGGGTCCACTCCCCGCGCGTCCCGGGGCACAAGTGACCGTCCGGACTTCCCGCCGCCTGGCTGCGGTGCTGTCCGCAGCGGCCAGTGCCGAAGCGGGTGCGGCCCGGGCTCCGGAGCTGGCCTGCTTTCCAGGCCGCCACACAGAGTCCCGGGCGCTGCTTGGGGCACACGGCCGCGCGCAGTCAGCGGATGACCCCAGTTGCGTCGTGGGGCCCTTGGCCGGGCTCCAGCTCTGGCTCAGCGAACCTGTGCTCACCTGTCCCACGTAATGCCCCCAGCGACCTGGGGGCAGGCATTGTCACGTCTCCACAGTGAGAAACGCAAGGCGTTCAGTAACCTGATCTCGGTCCCGTGGGTCTTTAGGGCGTAACAGGATTGGAACCCAGTTCTGTGGGTGCCAGAGCTTCTTGCCAAGCGCGCAGATGTTGAAATTGATGCTGGAAAGGTTCGGGGTTTGTCCAGAGCCTTCCCTTTTGCAGAAAATCCCGTTTCCTAACCTCATAGGACAATTAAGTGAAAATGGTTTAATTTGCTCCCGGCTAATGTGTTTCTGGCCCTGGAGGGCTAGTGGCATTCGAGCCTAAAGTTGAACGTCCAGAAGGTATTCTCAAGTTCCAAAGCCGACTTTGACTTAGAATAGGAGCTCTTGGCTCTTGGCTCTTGCCTGCTTCCTGGGTGCCAGGCCCTGTAACAACAGCCTCAATCTTCACTGCCCCTTCCCATCTTACAGGTGGGGAAACTGAGGCACTGAGCGATGACATGGCTGGTAGGTGGCAGAGCCGGACATTCTAGCTTACTTGTAGGTGTAACCACTGCACACTGCAGTGGGAGCCAGGGCTCCAGGGTAGGCACAGCCTATCTCTGGATTGGAGATCGTTAGGCCATCATAGAGCATTCCTGAGCTTCCATTTACTCATAAGCAAAGAGAGAGCAATCACCATAGCTTTTGTCCTCCAGGGAACTAAGACTGGTGTGAATCAAGAGCTCTGTGTACTCTGTGTTGTCGTCCACTGCTGTTTCTGCAGCCTTTGCCTGGGGCCTGGCACTCTGTCCGACCCTGGTAATATGTCTGTCCCCGGAATGAATAAATCATCCTACGGCTGACCCCCAAATGGGCTCCTCTCTGTTGCCCACTGTGCTGGGCCTTTGGAAAGGGGCCAAGGCAGGGGACATTTGGGGCTGGGCCCAGCAGGGTGAGGGTGTCTGAAATCAGGTGGTACTGAATGAGATAGGATTTCTGTTTGTTGGCAAGGTGGCTAGGGAGGTGGAAAGGATAGGCAGCCCAAAGTGGAAGGTCCCATCTGCCCTTACCCTGCTGTGGGCAGTCAGGAAGGTCACTGACCTCCCTGAACTTACTTCTCCGCCGTGGATGTCACCATGGTGATGAGCCATGCTGGAGATTAAACAGCATAATACACGTAAAGGGTCTATTGACCCCCCCTGTTGACTCTACCTTTCAGTGTCCTTTATATCAGTTGGATGAATGTGGGGCTGGAGGAGCATGCAGGCCCAGCCTCCTGGAGCCTCAAATGCCAGGCCAGGGGACCTGGACTTCATGCCGAAGTCAAGGGAGCGCTAGAGGGATGTGAGCAGAGAGGGAGGTGGTGGGACTGTCATCTCTGGGCCCAGAAGCAGGGATCTCCAGGAGGAAGGTGAGTCTTACACTGTTGGCAGGTGTGAGACGGGTCCAGCCCCATGGAAGGGAATGTGCCAGCCAGGGTCTATCTGGTCTCTCTGGACCACACATGCCCTTTGACCCCACAACCCAGTTCCTAGAGAGCCCGCCACATGCAGGTGATTCCATGTGTGCAAAGACCAGGGATAACCTGCATCTGTTACCAGGGGCTGCTAAATGCACAGTGGCCCGTCCACACTGAGAATATGATGCAGCCTTCCCCAAAAATGTGGCGGCTCTAAATGGCCAGCAGAAGGAGCTCCAAAGCATAGTCAACAAAAGAAGCAAATTACGTTCAGTGCAACTAGTTGGCCGCTGTGCAGGGGGACGAAGTGTGTGTAAATGCACAGACTAGCTCCGGAAGGGCATGTGACATGCCCCCTAACAGTGCGCCCTAACAGGGAGGGACCTGGGTGCTGCAGGATGAGAGAGGGGCGAGCTAGCTCTAGCTTTTACCATTACCCCATTGATACCCCTTTGAATTCTAAGCCATACCCATGAGTTATGACTCAAAAATACCGTCTCAATCAAAACAAAACAAATAGAACAGTGAATGATTACAAGACCTTGGCCATGTGGCTACGGAAATGGGGACAGGCCAGGAAAGTTCTGGAACTCTGGGTTTGGTCATCACTATTTGCCACATTTCCTCTTCCTTGGAAGCTGAGAGGAAGTCAGTGATTCCTTCCTGCCTTTCCTCACTCTCGGACGAGTTGGTGCCTGGAACAGTTTGGCAGGGGGCATTTCCTCCATCATGGCTTGTTAATTAAGACAGGATACTAATGGGGTCACACTTGAGGACATACCTTGAGAGCTGTAACCTTCTCCTCAGCATGGCGAGCCACAGCCAGGACAGGTAGGGGAGGAGGACAGAACACTGGGCTGGCAGCCAGGAGACGTGGGTTCAAGATTCCACTTGGCCTTTCCTACCTGGGTTTTTCTGGACAATCACTCTGCTTCCCTGTACCTCGGTTTCCCCATCCACACACTGGCCCCCACGTGTGTGTAGGTAGGAGAAAGCACGGTCGTCTGCGCTTGCACCTACTAGACCCGAGCTATACAGAGTCCCATTCCTACTTCCCTCCCATCTGTAAAATGGGATCAGGGGATAACTTGGCCACAGTCGACATTCCTGAGGGATAGATTTCTGCTAACACACCAATTTAAAATGCCACCGGAATAAGAGCCTCCTAAGTGCCCTGTGCTGTACTTTACGAGTTTTAGTCTAACCCCCACTCCCCAGAAGGTCAGCTCCAGGAGAACTGGATTGCTGTCTGTTGTGTGCACTGATGTGTGCATGCCCAGCTCACAGCAAGCATCCCGTCGACACCTGTGGTGTAATGGGGCATGAATCCTGCCCCAACATGTGCAGCGGGGACTGTAGTCCCTGCGGTGGAAGCGTGTTGCTAACGACGTGAAGCTCATCCATGGGAGCTGGGGTCTGAACCCAGACGGTCTGGGTCTAGAGCCCACACTTTTAACAATGGTTAAATGGTTAAAATGTTAAATTGCAACAGATGGTGGCTTTTGGGTATTTGGTTTTATAAACGGATATTTTTTTACATTTAACCATTTTTCAATGCTTAAATGGTTTAAAAGGCTCTGCCAGCTCACTGGAGCCTGCCTTGTTTCTAGGCACCACCTCCTCTGTGTGGCTACTGTTTGTGCCCCAGAAAAGTGACCACCAGCTCCGGTTTCCAGAGTTCGCTGTCACTTGTGAGCATCTGAAAATGCACGTGTCAATTACAGAGTGCCTGTGCCAGACGGACCCAGGGGGTGGCGGTGATTTCAGTACCTCGGACCTTATGGGGCCATTTCTTCCTGTTTCAGCGCCTGCAGACCCCCTTCTCCCACCTCCCCCTTCTCCCACCTCTCCCCCAAGGTCTGTGCATGAGACGGGTGGCCTGCCCCCGGGATGCTCTGTGATCCGCACCCACTGCCGGGACCCCGCATCTCTGCCCATGCAGCATGTCGTGCTGGCCAACCGGGGTGACCCAAAGGAGCAGGACACAGAGGAGCCAAAGGCAAGTGCAATACCCAGGCCAGGCACGGAGGGCTCACGTGCTGGGCCAGCATTGTTACCAGCTGCATGTTTAATGTTTCCTGTGTTCTGAGCTCTGCGCCGGGAACTCCTGTGCCTTGTCTCTGAACCCTCTCAACCCTGCAAGGTTGGTATTTTTACCCCCACTTTTCCATGAGGATAAATTAAGGCACAGAGAAGTCAAGGAGCTTGCCCAGGGTCACACAGTAAATGGCAGGGCAGGATTTAAGCTCAGAGAGTCTGGCTCCTGAGCCCAGCCACTCCAGGAAACTTGGGGTCGCTGGTGACCATTCTGGGGTGAGGTGAGCAGTTCTCACATGGAGATAGCCCAATCCATTCTGAAGTCTAAATAACTGTCGCCTACCAAAGGGTCTGTTCCATAATAGGTACACAATGATTTTTTTTCTCTTTCCCTTGTTATTGTAATAGTACCAGAGAGAGATGACCAGGTCTGCTTAGAAACACAAAAATAAAATAACCCTCTGTATGCATTAGGATGAGGCTCAGCTTCACATAACAGAAAACTCCCCCAAGTCATAGTGATTTAGACAACAGCAAAAGTTGTTTCTTTCTCATGTAAATGACATATAAAGGTAGGTGGTTTGGGGCACTACGGAGGTATCACAACCAATAAGGGCCAGACTCTGTCCATCTCATTGCCCTACTATCCTTAGCATGCTGCTTCATAGTCCAAGGTGGCTGCTTGAGCACCAGTCCTCATGTCTGCATCCAGCCAGCATGAGAGAGAAAGAGGTGAAAAAGAGGCCTTCCTTTTATGAAGATGTTCCAGAAGTTGCATACCATACTTTAGTATGCCCTTATTGGCCAGAACTTAGTCACACGGCCCCACCTGGCTGTAAGGAAGACTGAGAAACATATTTATTCCAGGTGGCCATGTGCCCAGCTAAAAATCAGGGTTCAATTCCTAATAAAGAAGGGTAGAATGGATACTGCGGAGATGACTGGCTGTGTCTGCCACAGCCACAGAGAGATGTGTGAGGAGCTTAACTCAAGCTTGGCTCCCCTTAAGCCAAAGCTAAATCCCAATCATGGTGGCACTTTCTTGTGTATATCTTCCTCGTGTGACCGTCACAACAAGCCAGCCCCACTTTCTGGGTGGAGGTGCGCTCAGAAAGGTCTAAGGACTTTCTGGAGGCAACAGGTGCAGAAGGCAGTGGAGCAGGATTAGAACACAAGAGGGCTGACCTCAATCACAGTAACAGTCACCCCATGGGCTTCCCGGGCCCTGGCAACCCTTCCTAGCCTATATAACCTTTACAGCCAGCGAGGGAAGACCTGGCATCTCCATGTGCTGTTAGGTAATGTGCTCGAGGTTCCACAGCCAGTCTGTGGAGACACTGGGACTCGCATCTGGACCGTCTTACTCCTGAATCCATGCTCTGACCACCACCCTCCATTGCCACACAGAATCATCAATTCTCCCTGAGGCATCTAGTCTGCAAAGCTGGTTAAGGTTGAGATGAGAGATTAGGCTAGGGAGTGCCACTGGTGTCTAATAGCCTTCCATTAAAAAAAAAAAAAAGGAAAGCACTTCTTTTGTAGTGTTGGTTTATTCCAGAAATAAATGTACTAGAATTCTGATTTAAGAGGACTGTGATATCTAAAGGCAGGGACCCAGGTTTTAACAGTTTAACCTTTCTCATGGTATCTAGAACCGTGTGATGCAGGCACCATCTTGTAATAAATGTCCTCACTGTTCAGATGCAGCGGTGGGGTAGGGAGGGATGGCCTGCATGCCCTTTAACTAAGCCCCTACTTCCCTCGTGCAAATAGCCAGGACCCAAACTTTGCTGGGGAGTTGACTATAAAACACACAGTGGCCAAGAGTCTTTTCCTAAACATGCTTGTAAGTAAGCATCATCAGAGATTTAGCCTGGTTCCCAAAAGAAAGACATGAAAAGTTGCATAAATTAAACTATTTTTCTCTTTGAGTCTTGCTCAGTCTCCTTGTAGAATCCTGTTCATGAGCATGTCCTTGAGGTCTTCCCTCTCTGGCAAGAAGACACATGTGCAGAGTCCCCGCTAGGTGCCCGGTCCTGTGTTAGCCCTTAGCAAACACTAGTTCATGGCCCCAGTGCTGCCTTCTGTGTTGGAGTAGGAGCTGCAGGGGTAAGCGCAGCTCTCAGACCCACGGTGCATCAGAGCTGGGGGGCGGGGAGGGGGGGTGTGTGTCTGTTACTCCAGCCCCTAGTACCTTCTGTTCCACCCTGCTGACTCCCAAAGGAGCTTTTTTCTGCAAAAGAAAATTCTGTCTATTGAACCAAATATCCAAAATTCACCGTCTGTTGCAATTTGAATATGAAAAGTCTGTGCTGGTCAAGAATCCTCTCGGAAGGGATTTCCCCCCCTTGGATTTTGACAATCAAAATGGCAAAATCGACCCTCTGTTCTGCTGAAAGTGGGCTTTCTTGTTCACTGCCAACCACACTGTTTTCTTCACTCTTGTCTTGCTCAACATGTTCTGCGCTGCCTTCTCCTTTTTAATGGGTGTCCTCAAGTGGATGGGAATGTTCTCCACACAGTAACACCATGTGCTAATGGCCAGATCTATTTAGGGCAGAGTCAATTAAGTGCAAATCCTGTGTGAGAAATGGTGGAAGAACAAAAGGCTTCAGAGTGGCTTATCCCAAGCGCCCCTGTCTCCATGACTATAGTTTGTGGGCAAACTAAGAAAATACTCAGGAAAGATTTTCTTGTAATAAAGAAGCTGAAACAAAGGGCCAAGGACAGCAGTAAAATTATTAAAAAGTACACTTATTTTGATTTTTGATTTATAATACGAGGAGATAGAGAAGTACAATAAAATACATGGAAATGTTTCCTCTAATTGGAAACAAACAACTTCCCCTCTGTGCTACAGCAGAGGAGCTGAGCAGAGAGAAGGGGGCAGCTCTGGCAGGGAGGCAGGGCAGAGGTGAGCTGGCCACTTGACCCCACGTGCCACTTGACCCCAGGCAGCTGTGGGGTCTCCCTCAGGAGGCACGGCTCTAACAGAAGCCAGGGCGTGCTCCCGGCTCTCGGCTTGGCACGGCTACTCAGTGGCCAATCACACCACCTTTCTGAGTGTCTTCCCACGGCATGGGATGATGATAATATTTACTTTCACTGGGGGGATGTGAGACTCACATTCAGGACCGCGCATGTTGGGAAGCCCTTGGTGAGCTCCACTGTTACGGGGGTGTGTCCCTCACAGGAAATCAGCACAGACCTCAGGCCCTGGGAGCTCTCCAGGGTCCTGAAAGAATTGTTCTTCACTTTCAGACTCCAGGGATCAGCATAGTCTGTGCGTTGGAAGGGAGCGAGGGAGAGTGTCATTATTGTGCACCTACTGCATGCCTGGCACCTTGCTAGGTACTCTGCGGCACTATCTCATTACCACACATGTTTGCTATCCTGGCTCTTTGCCTCTTCCTGGCCTGAGCTCTGCCCTCCTGCTCCTTAAGCCCCCTGATGCCAACCGCTGTCCTGACCTTCTCTGTCATTCAGTCCCCAGCACATCTGCCCAGGCAGCCTGCTGAGCCACAGGCCAGCTTTGTATCCCCTGGCCCTGGGAAGACCGAAATGGGCATGTCTGGGGTGAAGCTTTGAACAGAAAAGCTGGAATAGTTGAAAGAGAGGTTTACAAGGACCCATTCTGAGTTCTCTCTACTATTCTGGGCACATGCATATGTTTGATTTAGAAAACTTGGAATCTGAGCCCTGAGTGCAAGGACATCCAGGTTGTCATTCTGTAACCTCTACCCCTTGTAATGAATTGTTGCAATTATTTCTATATAAGTCAGCCTCCACCACTGGGCTGTGAGCTGCTTGAGGGCAAGGCCTGTGTCCTATTCAGCCATCTAGACTCCGAGCAGGCACAGAGCCCTGATGATAGCAAGGGTTAGGATTAGGCAGTGTTGATGGATCCAACACACACAATGAATGGAAGAGTAAGTCTGCAGCTTGGGTCTCTCTCCCAAGACTGGCTTCAGTGGGAGAGAGTTCAATCATAGCAGGCTGCACTGACTGAGTACTTCCTGGGTGCCTGGCCCTGTTTTAAGAACTATGTGAATATTAGCACATTTAGTCCTTACCACAGCCCACAGGTAAGGACTGTCATGATCTCCATTTTACAAGTGGGGAAACTGAGGCATGGGGATGTTCCTAATTTGCCCAAGGCCACACAGCAGGTAAGTGGCAGAACAGAGATGTGAACCGGGCTGGGCTCCAGTCAAGCTCATGTGTTAACTTTCTGTCTCTTGCCCATCCCCTGCCCCAGTGCTGAGGTTTGGTCCCTTCCTCCTGTGCAACTAGTTACCTAAACCTTGCGTTCTTTTGTTGATCATGCCCAATGAGCATTCTGCAGCTTGGATGAGAAGGAATATCCCGACTCCCGCACCTGCTGGGGACTGGGGCAGTGATCGAATCTCCGTGCCTCAGTCCTCTCGTGTTCAGGGGATCATCTCTACTCTGCAGAGTTGCTAGGTTGTGAGAGGCCACATGGACGGAGAGGACACTTTAGTGTCCTGTTATTATTGATGTAAACTGTGATGGGAATATGGTAAATCATGACTGACAGTCTTGAGGTTTTTTTCTCTGCTATTTCTCTTTCAGAAAAGGAAAGGGGGCTGGCCCAAAGGCAGGAAAAGGAAACCACCGAGGGATATTTCTGTTCCCCATGCTCCTATGACAGGGTAAGACGGGGCAGACTACCTGACGGTGTGCTAATACAGTGGCCATGTGTGCAGGGCCTGGCCGTGACCCCATCTCAGCCTTGATCTGTTTTCCAATGGGGGCCACACACCATAGGGAGGGGGTGCAGGTTGTTAGTTCTTTAAGCTGTAATAAGGTTCTGATGCTCAAAGGAGAGGACGAAGAGCTGTGTGTGGGTCACAGACCAGAAGGGGGTGGCTTTGGGGCCAAGCAGGTCTGGTTTCCCTTCCAGGCTTGCAGATGTGGGTGCTCTGGGGTGAGCTAGTTAACCTCCATCAAGGCTCAAGACGCCCCTCCCAGTGCCCTGAAACTTTGTCCCTTGTCGCCTGGCATCTTGGGCTGCAGAAAACAGATCCCATGACAGTCACTCTGCACTGCTCTGCAGGTCACCCTGCTGTTCTAGAAGCTTCTGCTCTTTTCCCTTTATCCCCATGTTTCTCGGGGTGAAGGCTTTCTTCTCCATCTCCTATAACCCTGTGGACAGGTGGCATTATGTACATCCATTCCACAGAGGGGGAAACTGAGGCTCACACTTGCCGCCCCCTCTTGGCATGCCTCGTGCCTCTACCTTGGGGAGCCTCTTCTGGCTCCTTTGTCTTTCATGAGTCTCTGGATAAATCAGCCATTTGAGTATTTCCCCCTCTTGAATTAACCTCCATTCACTGGTTAGATTGGAACTATGGGCAAACCAATGATTACTTATTTTTATTAAAAAAAAAACCAGGAAGTGGAAATCGCTCCCCCAGGCCCGCTGCCCCTCCCAGCCCCCTGCAGTTGCTCAGAGCTGCTGCTTGTTCCATTCCTAGCACAGGTACAGGATCTTCCTAAACGAGCAGAGGAGCCAGCTGAGGGCCAGGCACCCGGATCTGCCATTTACGGAAATCATGAAGATGTTGGCGGCTCAGTGGGCTCAGCTGTCTCAAGAGAAAAAGCAAGTAAGTCCTTTTCTGCATAGAATGAGGAGAAAGTGGCCCCCAACAGCCTCCATCTGGGGCTGTTCCCCCCCAGCCCATCTATTCACACAGGAGCCACAGGGAACCCTCTGGAAAGCAGGTATGAGATGCCTCTCACCCCACCCCTTAAAAGCAATTGTCAGTTCTCCCTTGCTTTTGGCACTCACCATTTAGCAAACTGGGTTAAGCAGAATGACTAACCCACGAAACAGGTAAGTTGTCAAATAAGTTTGGGAAATTCTGTAGTAAGTCCTGTGAAATAGGTTTTTCCCTCTGCAGAAGGTTTTGGGAGCATTTAATAGGATTCTGTTTACTTAAAAAGTATTTCACTTGAGGCCCATGCTCTCGTGGAGGGAGGCGTGGAGGGAGAGACAGAGGAAAGCACTTTGGGGGCATGAAAGTCTCCAAGTCTCAGCTCTAGGGTGAGACAGTTCTCAAACTAATTCTAATTCTACATGGAACCCCCTTTCTACAGAGCACCTGTAATCTTCCCCGCAGTTTGTTCTTGGGGTCACAGGGAAGGAAACACCAACTTGTGGGTTACAGCCAAAGCCCCTTTAGTAGGGCAAATGTGTCCCCTGTCAACTTCTGCCATCCCCCTTCTATACTTGTCAGCCACACTGGTCAAGCCATGCCTGCTCCAATGTCACCTCCTACGAGAAGCCTTCCCAAACCCCCTCTAAGTAGGTCTGACCCCAAAGCCCATATTTTTCCCAGAACAGCCTCTTGCTTTCAGAGTGTCATTTCTTTGGGTCAAATGCAATGACCCTGAGATGAACGTCTTTAAACCTCTGCACTTTCAACTTGTGTTGGCCACAGAAAACCCGTGGTTCAAATTAACTATTAGGGAGAAGTCCTTATTTGGGCTTGGGGGGGGTGTCCATATCAACCCTCGTCTTACAACCCAGCTTTACAACCACTTGGGAAATAGATCCAGTGCCCAGGCACTGGACAACCCCTGGCCGTCCTGGACAGGGCAGGCCCCTGACTGTGACCAAGAACTAGACAGCTGGTCTCAGAGGAGGGGAGAGAAGGCGGGACTCCACTGAGCATCTCTGATTCTGGCCCTGGCTTATGACTCAGAGAAGCCACTCCTTCTGCCAGTACAGGAGAGGCAGGAGGTTTAAGCCAATGGAAACATCAGAAGTGGGGAGGAAGTGTCCCCATCACACACATGTTAACATGTCAAACCAATTAAAGCAAAGCTACTGTGGTTACACTTGGGTGAGGATGGTTAGGGCAGGTCCCCACCTGTTACAGTGACTTAAGCCCCTAACACTCCAGTCTGAGCGGCTGAGACAAAATTACAATTTGCTGTGCAAATAAGCAGGGTGCTGGCAAAGCCTAGCGCATCTCTGGTGGGACATCCAGAGGCAGAGTCTCTGATCCAAGGTTTAGGGTATCACTGAGCTATTTTCATGATCTCAGAAATCCTCCACCCTCTCCCTGCCCCAGCTGCCATGGTTGGAGCTCCTCCAAAGCTTAGTTTTAAAAACCCTGCCTTACACCATCATCAGCTGTCCCCTCGGTGGGACTCAGGTCCCTGTAAGAATGGGGCTGAGGCTGTGTGCCCCCTGACAGGTGGGAAGAGGGTCCAGAAGCCTGAGGAAAGAGGTCATCTGATGGCCTGCTCCACACTTTAGGAGGACCAACCCAGCATATCAATGCTTTAAAATAGTTTTAACTTAATAACATGATTATTTATTTCAAATTACCAAGTGCCTCAAGTAAATAACCACTGTGGATATTCATTACCCGACAAGTGTTCTTGGGACAAACTTCCCCCACCCACACCACCCATGCTGTCCCCCTGTTGTCCCTGGGTTACACCTGCCTGGTGTGGCTGGAGATGAGTCAAAGTCCCCACCCTCAGAGGCTCAGAGTCAAGGGGGTCAGGACCCCTGAAGGGGACGCATACAATCTAGGGTGAGGATTGCCTGGGACAAAGGTCTGTACCAGGGACTGGCATGCTCCAGGAGGTCTGAGGGCACAGCCCAGCCTGAGGGTATCAGAAAAAGATTCTTGAGGAGGTAAATAAATTTTCTATGATGGATCTTTAGGATAAGTAGGATTTATCCAGAGGAGGAAAGGCGAGATGGGTGTTTCTTTTCTTTTCTTTTCTTTTAAGATTTTATTTATTTAACAGAGAGAGACAGCCAGAGAGGGAACACAAGCAGGGGGAGTGGAGAGGGAGAAGCAGGCTTCCCGCTGAGCAGGGAGCCCGATGCGGGGCTCGATCCCAGGACCCTGAGATCATGACCTGAGCTGAAGGCAGACGCTTAACCACTGAGCCACCCAGGCACCCTGAGATGGGTGTTTCTGATGGAGGGAAAACAGTAACCGAGGGAGTAGCTTGGGGCTGGCTCTGATTTGTCTCTTTATCAACAGTACCCAGCCCAGCACGCTGCACAGGGTAAAGCACTGATTTTGTATGAGTGATGATTGAATAGAAGTGGCATGTCCCTTGAGAGGGACCTAATAGTGCTACCCTCCTCTGCAATCACCAGATCACATGTGACAGAACGGTGAAAGCCTCAGGGTGGGGGGAGGGGCAGATTCCTGTCGATTGGAAGAAAACCTTCTGTAGGGTCAGCATCATTTAAACAAGGAATGAGCTTGCTGGTGGGTAGTGAGGTCCCCATCCCAGGGGTGTGCAAGCAGAAGCTGGGTAGTAGCTTCTTGGGACCTTCCTAGAGAACCCAAGGCAAATTGGACAAGAAGACCACCCCCCCCCCCACCTCCCAGATCAGGAGAGTCTGAGAATCACCACTGTGCTCCTTCTTCCAGAGGTACGTTTATGAGGCGGATAAGGACAAGCAACGCTACATCCGTGAGCTGCGGGCCTACCAGAGCTCCCAGGCGTGTGGAGCCTTCTTGCAGAGGCAAGCAGCGCACGAGGCACGCACACTGTTGGGTGAGTGGGGCCCGGCCACGGGGGCTGGGGCTAGCTCTCCCTGCCACTCTGGGATTTTTTTCAGCATGAAGCGTGTTTAGAAAGCCCTTGGGGCTAGCCCTAACCCCACCCAGTGTTCGCACCAGTCACCTCCAGTTTAAAAGCCGCATCCTCTTATCCTTTGGATATGAGCCCTTTATCTAATAGATGGATTGTGGTGGCCCCTGCCCAGCAAGACACCCTGCACTGGCTTTCTTCCTGTCCTCCACTCACCGGCCCCCACCCCCACCAATGCTTCCTGGCATCACCACCCAAAACACCACTCACACCAAATCCTTGTCTTGGGGTCCAGCTCTGGGGGTCCCAGCTGAAGGAAGAGAAGAGAGCTGCATTTATTGAGTGTCTACTCACCATGCCTTCACCATGGAGGGCACCTCCCATTCATCGTCTCTTCCTCCTCATTGGAAGGCATCACCAGCCCCCTCCTAGGGGCGCATGCCCATGGGGCAGTGTTGAGAGTCCTCAGCAGCAGGGGCCCGGGAGCTCAGGTCCAGGGAGGTGGGCTCCTCATCAGTGGTTCGGGGTCCACCACCGTCCATGCGGAGTGCTGTGCCCTGCGCTCTCTGTGCCTGGGGCTGACCACCGTCCCCAGGGCTTCCACGCAAAGCCCATCGGGCCCCCACGCTGCCACTTCTCACTCCCACCTGAGCTCTCGCCTCAGTGGTCAGGGCGTGGGCTCGGGAGTCCAAGTGCCTGGGTTTAAATCCCGGCTCTGCCACATGCTGGCTCTGTGACTCAGCACGAGCCACTGAAGCAGTCTGTGCTTCGGTGTCCTCGCATGAAAATCGGCTGTAATCAGTCCCTCTGGGCTGGGCTTGGTGCAGAGCAGAGGGGTTAAATTGTAGGGAGCTTGGTGCCTGGCACATGGCAAGAGTTTGGCAAGCTTTCACTCTGGCTACCCCCCTTTTCACTCTGCAGCAAAGGCACCGCACCCCAGCTTCATCCAGAGCAGGGATCAGCAAACTGCTGCAAAGGGTTAGACCATAAATAGTTTACCTTTTGTGGGCCACGTGGTCTCTGTCACAACCGCTCGGCTCTGGTTGAAGCAGGAAAGCAGCTACAGATGGTGTATATTGTGTGCCAATAAAACTTTATTTATAAAAACAAGCAGAAGACCAAGTTGGTCCACGGGCCTCTCCACTCTGGCGCGTTGTAGGTACTGGGTTTCCACCTCACATTTATTTTTAATCAAGCACCTGCCCATTAAAAAACCATCAACCTGAAAACCACTGATCTAGCATGTAACTATTAGCAGACAATCCCTGAGCATAGTGGGGCCTCCGGTCCTCGCTATGAACGTCAGAGCTAAGAAAACTGTGCCCTGAGACCCTTGGCCAAGGGTCCACTGAGAGCAGCTGTCTTCCCTGCTGGTGTTTTCCTCCCTAAGGACGCCGCTTGTCAGACTTAGCAGGGAGCACCTCGTCTTACTTAATCCTTCAGGCTCGTGGGAGCCCCTCGGCCTGCTAACCGTTGTGGTTGTTTGGAGACTGTCCCCACACAGAAAGCTAGTGTGATACAAAGAAAGACGATTCCAATAGAGCGTGGTTTTTAAACAAACAAGTTGTGCCTGATGGAAAACATGGTAATTGTTTAAAGCTTACCATATAAAAATCTATTAATTACAATAAACAATTTTTTTTTAACATCACCTAGAATCGGCCATGCTAATCAGAAGAATGCACTCTTTTCGTTTTTTCCTGGTTTCTGGCTCATCGTTCCATAGCTGGTCAGATGCTTATACATGGAAGTCAGGGGTAGCCTCGTGGGTTTTAGGGCCGTTCAGACCTCAGTGGGACCTGAGCCGCTGAAGCCAAGCCCTGGTCCTCCAGCAGGAGCCTGGGGTCACTTCTTAGCCTCGGGAAGCACTTCCGACCCTCAAGGTGACCACTCCTCCCTCAGATGCTTTCTGATGCCACCTGTCTTCCAGCAGGACCAGGCACACCAGGAAACAGATTAGACAGGGAGGGCCTTCCATTCTCAGCACTTGATGTAAGTATTTGTTTTCAGGGGTGGGGGGCGGGTAGTGGTTTTGAAACATCACCTCATCGGGCATGGGAGACTGAAAAATGTTCACCCCCAAAGATACCTAGGTCCCAGTACCTGTGACCCATGAATGTTACCTTACGGACAATGGGGCGGGTCTTTGGGGATGTGATGAAATTGAAATAAGGGCATCAGATAGCCACAGGTGGTCTTACAGGAGGGAGACGGAAGGAAAGGCTGCGTGACCACAGCAGCCGAGGTCAAGGTGATGTGGCCACGTGCCGAGGAATGTCATTAGCCACCGGAAGAGGCTGGAAGGGGCCAGAAACAGGTTCTCCCCTAGAGCCTCCAGAGGGAGCATGGCCCTGCCAACATCTTCATTCTGGCCCCGCCAGGCTGATTTTGGACTTCTGGTCTCCAGGACTCTGGGAGAATGAGTTCTGCTCCTTTACATCACCAGGTGTGGTGACTGATGACAGAAGCTACAGGAGATCATTCCAGGAATCGGCTATGATGGAGACAGGCCGGTGCCGTCTGGGGGTGTTACTCACACGGCAGGCGATTCTGACTCCCCCTAATGAGGAGTCCTGAGAATACGTGAGAAATTCCCAGAAGGCATGCTGGGCATGCTGGGTGCAGATGGATGTGAAGCTGAGCTCTACGCAGAGGAGACAGGATGGGCAGAGACCCAGGGAAGGGAGGCCGCGTAGGACGTTTGGGGCACGGAGGGTCGCTCGGGCTGCGGGGAGCGGACAGTGGGCACATGGGGACTAGGACAGGGCAGCCGTGCCTGGAGTCGCCGGACGGTACGAGCTGCGATGTAATTGGTAGGTGTTTTCCTTTGAGCTTTAACTGACAAAGAAATATCTATTTCACTAACAAACAAGGAATCACTGAAAATGAATTTTAAGGGGCAGCCAGATGTGCTTACGCTGAAATTTTCTGGAAGGCCACACAAGAAACTCTCACCCAGGGGGAGTAAAATGGGATGGGACACACTTTCACTTTACACCTCCCCTTTTTTTTTTATTACTTTAAGCATGCATTCATAATAACTTTAAAAGTTGTTTTAAGTACACCACCTTCTATCATGATGATAAAATGATGTGAGGACTTACAGTGCCAAGGACTTCCTAAATCTGTCGTCTGCCTGAAAGGTCAGCCCCCTGGGGCCCAGGCAGGGCTGCAGAGGCAGAAGCCCCTCGCCCCTCCTCTGCCCTGTGCAGCCCGGTGCTCTCTCACCGACGCAGGCACCCCTCCCCGGAGCCTGTGCCCGCCCCACTGCCTACATGTCAGGCTGTCCATGACCTGGCGTCCATCTCCCTGTCCAGTCTCCTCTGCCTTCCATGTGCCCACCTGCCCTGGAGGGCTGCCAGCTGCTGATCCAGAGCCTCCCCTTTCTTCCTCACCCACCCTGTGACCTCAGACAAGCTCCTGCTGTCCTCACGACACGCAGCTCAGAGCGCGACTGTGAACGGAGTGCTCAGTGACCTCTGGTTGAATTGGAAGTTGAAAACATGAATTGATTCTAATAGATGAAGACCTCACACTTCTATTGAGGGCCGTGTGACTAGATATACAGCATGATAGATTACAAGATAAATGGTTCCTGGCTAGTTCTTTCTTCGACACCTTTTCTTGGGCACCTTGCGATTTGTTTTCGCTTAACAGCCCTTCCGAATCTTGGCTTCAGGTTGCAAGAGGGTTGGTGGTAGGGATCATCTGAATGAGGGTGGGGTCCCTTCCATAATTGTTCCCAGGGTCATCCTGCATTGTCATGATGGATTGTATGATAAGGATATATTTCTATAAGCAAACGTGAGAGTGCAGAACTTTGTGTTGAGGTGCATGTGAGCTGAGTTTGGACATTTACTCTGATGTCTCGGCACCAGCCCCCGGCGGGGGCAGGCCCTTTTTCGGATGTGCTGCACCACAGACCCCTTTCCCTTCAAGTTCCCTCCTGACTCGGGGCTCTCCAGCAGCCCTCCCCCATCTCTCCCTCTCTGGAGCTCCCAGGGCTCTCCTCCCTCACTGCGCTCTCCTAGCAGGGTCCTTCCACTTTAGCAGCAGGTAGGCAAGAGGGTATGCAAGAAATCACTCGACCTCTTCCAGGTCGAGGACACATCTCCAGGCTGAAGGAGCTCCTCTCTGATAAGGGACAGAAGTCCTAAGAATCAGTGAGCTGCAGAACGTCCTGAGTCTCATCAGCGTCTGGCTGGCCCGGGGTCAGGAAAACGTATAAGTCTTTGTCAGGAAGCATCTCTTCCAAAAGCTTAGGGAATTTTTACATCCCCGAACTAATAAACGTAAGCAAATGCATATAGTTATATATGTTTCTTAATTAATTAGGTTTTTCATTTAAAAATAATATATGTGCGGGGCACCTGGGTGGTGCAGCCCATTGAGCATCCGACTCTTGGTTTCAGCTCAGGTTGTGATCTCAGGGTCATGAGATTGAGCCCCATGTCCGGCTCCACCCTCAGCAAGAAGTCTGCTTAGGACTCTCTCTTTCTCCCCCTCTGCCCCCCCAAAGTGGAAAAATAAATCTTTAAAAAGAAGAATAATAATATATGTGCATGGTAAAAACAAATGCAAACAGCACACAGAGGCTTCTGGGAAGAGGTGGGTCCTGCTTACAGGCGCCAGCCCACCTCTGCATCCCAAGACATCCACTATACCCAGCTTCTAGGGCATCCTCCAGAAATAGCCCGTGGATACATGCAAGCACCTATGGGCTCGTGCATAGATATTTTGATAAAAGGACACATTTTTGTTATTCAATCATAGAGCTCATTCTGGTTTAGGATTTCAAAGTAAACTCTTTGCAAGTAAGCAGAACCCAGAGTTGATTCTGCGCTTTCTCAAACAATTCCGCCAGTTACCAGAACTCCCCGCTCTTCCTTCTTGGCCCCATTCCTCGCATTTCCCACTCGGTGACAGAGATCTTGGGATGATTTGAAATTCTCAGCTGCGCTTGGAGAGGCCTCAAACCGGCAAGTGGTTTCCCCGGGGGAGAGGGGACGAGCAGGACGAGCAGGACGCAGCCCAGCCCGAGAGCCGTGCGGAAGCCCCTCTGAGCCAAGTGTATGTTCAGAGATGGTGGGAACCCCGCGCGCGTCCGCCCGCCTCCAAAACGTTTCTGTCCACTGGGGGATGAAGGCAACGACCTGGTACTGTAGGACCTGCACACGGTTCTTCAGCTCCTTGCATAACAAGAAGGAGCACCTGCTGGGAAAGCAGCACCTGCAGAACCTCACAGGTAACCCGCCCACCCTGCTTTTCCGTTTGAATGTTAAGACCGGATCTAACCAAATGCTCTTAATATCAGGCGTGCACGCGGGAGGGGGTGGGTCTTCAGGGAAGAGCCTACGGAGTAGCCTCTTCATTTGTTTCATTGATTTTTTTTCTTTTTTTTGAGTGTAGTTGACACACGATGTGACATTAGTTTCTGGCGTGCAACCTAGTGATTCAACTAGTTGCAACGTTGTTTCACCTTTCACCGCACAAGGCTGGTACGGTGTCATTGAGTCTGCGCCCTGGGCTGTGCCTTTTATTCCAAATGTCTTCCTCATTCCATGCCTGGAAGCCCGTGCCTCCGCCTCCCCTTCGCCCATCCCCCATCCCCGCGTCCCCCCCAACCCCCGCCCCCGGCAACCAGCAGTGTGTTCTCTGTATTTATAGGTCTCATTCTGCTTTTTGTTTGTTTATTCATTGGGTCTTTTTTTTTGTTTAGATTCCACATATGAGCGAAATCGTATGGGGTCTGTCTTTCTCTGACTCATTTCGCTTAGCACGCCACCCTCTAGTCCCATCCATGTTGTCCTAAGTGCCGCAGTTAATGTATATACCACACCTTCCTTGGTCACTCTTCTATGGATGGGCTCAGGCAGCTTCCGCGTCTCGGCTATTGTAAGTAATGCTGTGATAAACATAGGGGGATGCCTAGGTCCTTTTGAAGGAGTGTTTTCATTTTCCTTGGGATAAACCCCCAGTAGTGGAATCACTGTATCAGGGTAGCTCTATTTTTAATTTTTTGAGGAACCTCCATGCTGTTTTCCAGAGTGGCTGCACCAGTTTTTGTTCACACCCACAGCTCACGAGGGTCTCTTTTTCTCCACATCCTCGCCAACACCTATTGTTTCTCGTGTTGCTGATTTTAGCCATGCTGACAGGTGTGAGGTGGTATCTCCTTGTAGTTTGGATTGTATTTCCCTGATGCTGAGTGATGCTGAGCATCTTTTCATGTGTCAGTTGGCCATCTGTAGGTCTTCTTTGGAAAAATGTCTGTTCAGGTCCTCTGCCCATTTTTTAATTGGGTTTTTTGTTTTTCTGGTGTTGAGCTGTATAAGGTCTCTACATATTTTGGGTATTAACCCCTTACTGGATAGGTCATTGGCAAATATCTTCTCCCATTCGGTAGGTTGTCTTTTGTTTTATTGATGGTTTCCTTTGCTGTGTGATTTGCCTCTTCACTAACCTCGGGGCCTGGATTTCACATTCTCCCTGCCTGCAGCCTCTGTGTCCAAGTCACCACGGGCTCGCTCCCTCCCTTCGCTCCTTCGCCCAGGTCTTGCTCAGGTGTCACCTCCTGGAAGACAGCTTTCAGTGTGCACAGCTGTGCACCCCCTACCCCTCCCGCCCTCCCCTGCCTTCTTTCTCTCCAACCTGCCATCTTCTAGCAGCCTCTTTGCCCTCTATGTTGTTTGCCGTCTCTCTCCAGGATTTAAGCTTCTCGTGTTTCAGGATATTTCCCTTTCATTCACTGCAGTACCTCCTGGGCCTAGAACCATGCCCGGCACGCCTAGCAGGCTCTGCATGCATGTTTGTGGAGTGAATGCATGCATGCATGAATGAACATATTCAACATATAACCCTTGAGCACTTACTCCTTCCCAGGCACTGAGCCACATGCTAGGGACGCAGACAGAATAACACAGAGCTCTGCCCCAAGGAAACTGAAGTGTGCAGATTAATACAACAGCGTCGCGTTAAGGTGTCTTGCATTCAAGTGAAATGAATCCCACAGCACAGGGAGGCCCCGTGATGATTACACCACCTAGCATCGCAGGCGTGCTCTGGGGCTGGCAAAAATCCCCCAAGAATGAGAGCAGCTACATCAAGTGCAGCATTAGGGGGTGACATTGTTTCTTTTTTCCACCATTCCACTAGATCGGACCTAAGCCCCTACTCGGCACCATGCTTGCTGTGTGGCCTGGGGCCAGTTACTTAACCTCTCTGTGCTTCCACTGCCTCATCTGTGAAGGAAGGATGAGATTGCCCACCCCTCAGGGCTCTTCTGAGGACCGACATCGGTGCCTTGTGTGAGCCTGGCACGGCCGAGATGCCACCTCCTCCAACGGCTTCCCTGATCCCGGACTTGGGTGGGGGGCTTCCTTGGGACTCCTGAGGCCCCACACATACCTTTGGCTGTACGAGGATCATCCCATTATTGTCACCACCACCCCGTGACATACATGTGCACACGCACTGGTCTGAGCTCCCGGCGGGAAGGCGGGTGTGGGTCAGGACTCCCCTCTGACCCCGAGTAGGTAGTGAACACTGATGAAGGCGTGCACAGAGGTACCGCAGGCCCACGGTAAGGCTGTGGTTTAAAAGCAAATAAACCGTTTTCAGTAATGTCTTGTTTAAGGTGAGTAATGGCAACGAAGATGAAAATGCATCTCATTACCTGCGGCTGAGCGTAACCTGTACGCTCGGATGCCTGGAGTTGCACTGTGTAAAATACCCGCTGAAGCGGGTTAAGGCTCATTTCAAAATCTGTACAATCGTGTGCTGGGGGACCATGAAGTTGTCGCTGCGTGAGGCTGCAATCGGTGTGACTCTCTGAGGGCCTCTGCGGTTATTGAAAAGGAAACAGGCATGGGCAAACCTCACTCCATCTTCCCTTTAAACCGCCTACAGATTTTACCTTAATGGCCGGGCTCTTGAGAGCTTTTCCGTTTCTGCTTGTACGGCTGCAGTTTTGCTGGGACGGCCCGTCTCTGAGCCTCTGAGGTTTGGTCTTGCGGGGGGAGGGGGGTCAGCCCCACTTCCCCTGGGGGCCCAGGCCTCACCTGGCTTTGTTGCCCTGGCCCCCCCCACCAGCCCGAGGCAGAGTGAGCCCCAGGATCACCTGTCCTCGTTGTTCGCCCCCTAAAAGAACTTGAGCTGTCCTGACCCCAGTCTCTGCTTCCACTCAAGGGGGCGAGGCCCCAGAACTCTGTCCTTGTGAAGACAGAGTTCACGTACCCTCAAGTTCACCCACTGAAAGCAGTTCTTAGAATATTTGGATAATTTCAACCATGACTACAATTAAGGTTACCACGTTTTCATTGCCCCCAAAAGAAGCCTCAGGCCCATTAGCAGCCACGCCCGCTCCTGGGCAAGCACTGAGTCGTCTTCTGTCCCCATAGGCAGGCACAGCTTTTTAACATTTGATGTCAGCTTTGCGTGGAGCATCCCCCAAGCTTCTCCGCCCCGATGACATCTTCAGGGAGCAGTGCCATCACCGCGAAGGGCCTGAGCATGAATCCCCGCTCTGTCTGCCCCTTACTCCCTTCCACACCCTGGACAAACCTCCACCCGTGGCCCTTGTTTCTGCAAGTGCAGAATGGGAACAGTGACCGAGGACCTCATCGGGCTGATGTAAGGGTTGGAGGAGGCGATCTTGGGGCAGCCTCTCCACGCCAGGACACCCTGGGTTCCCCCAGCGCTACGGGGACCTTGGCCAGAGTGTGTCAGCAGCGCCTGCCTCCCGTGGCCCCTGCCCTGCGGTGCCTGTGCATCTCTCCCTCCCCCCCCCCCCGCTACCTTGTCCCCAGAGGGCCCTCCCTAATCCACACGCCAGTCTCCCTCCTGTTCATCCTTCCTGAGACCCTCAGAAAGGCAAGATTGGTGAGGATGTGGGAGAACTGTAGCCCTGATTCGCTGCTGGAGGGGAAAACAGCCTCGTGGTTCCTCAGCAGGTTAAATTTCAAGTCACCATATGACCCTGCAGACGCCGCCCCTGAGTGTAGATACCCAGCCAACTAAAAACGTACGTTCACATGACATGGTGAACGTGCATGACATGCGTTATTCATGATGGCCCCAAAGTGGAAAGAGCCCAAACGTCCATCACCAGATGAATGACACACAAAATGTGGGCCTGTGACATGGAATAGTATTCTGCCCTGCAAAGGAGTGAAGGGCTGATGCATGGCGCAGTATGGGTGAACCTTGGAAACATGGTAAATTGAACAACCAGTCACAGAGGACCACATAGTGTCTGGTCCCAGGTGTATGAAAGGTCCAGAATAAGAAAATCTATAGAGACAGGAAGCAGATTAGCAGTTGCCTGGGGCTGGGGGAGGGGAGAGCAGGTGGGGAGGTGTGAGAGGTGGCTAAAGGCACCAGGTTTCTTTTTGGGGTGATAAATATGTTCCAAACTTGACTGTGGTGATCAGTGCACAACTCTGAATATACTACAAACCACTGAATTCAGCACTTTCAATGGGCAAATTGTGTGGTACCATGACTTAGAGCTCAGCCAAGGACTCCTCCACCCATCTGGCCCAGGGCCCCCTGCATTCTGCTTATTTGTCTTCTTCCCCGGGGACACGGAGCAGGGACTGCCTTGCTTGCATCTGGACACAGGGCCAGGTCCAGAGATGCTGCTCATTTTTGCTCATGGGGCTGACCTTCCCCGTGGAATTTCTTTGCTTTTTAGGGAAATTCGAAAAAGATTCCACTGAGTGCTTAAAGCATCTGGAACTTCTGGAGAAAGAGGAAGGTCAAAATTTGCACAAAGAAGACTCAGAGGAGGAAGCTGAGTGGCCCAACCCACTTGCGCTAGGAGGCCTGATTCCAGAGAAGCATTTTGCTTCATTCGACTTGTGTTTCTTGCAAGAGTTTATCTTTAAACTTCTGAAAAGTAAGTAGTCAAGTTCAGCACTTTCCCGGTAGCTTTGTAACCTAAGGTTTTATGATCCTAGTCAGAATAACGTCCAATAAGAAGTTATGATATTAAGTGGAACCAAAAAAAAATGCCATCTAGGAGAATAACAGTAAATAAAAATAATAATCACATGGGAAATAACCAAGAACATCCACTGAGCCAAGCACAGGTCTAAGAACTTTAGACAAGTTACCTCTTTTAATTCCCATAAAAGTACTGCGAGGTTGGTAATAGTATTTCTTCCTTTTAAAAAAAGGAGGGGCGCCTGGGTGGCTCAGTTGGTTAAGCGACTGCCTTCGGCTCAGGTCATGATCCTGGAGTCCCGGGATCGAGTCCCGCATCGGGCTCCCTGCTCGGCAGGGAGTCTGCTTCTCCCTCTGACCCTCCTCCCTCTCATGCTCTCTGTCTCTCATTCTCTCTCTCTCAAATAAATAAATAAAATCTTTAAAAAAAAAAAAAAAGGAAAGTGCGGGGTGCTTGGCTGGCTCAGTCGGAAGAGCATGTGTCTCTTGATCTTGGGGTCATGAGTTCGAGCCCCACGCTGGGTATAGAGATTACTAAAAAGATAAACATTGAAATAAAATAAGGAAAGCGCAGCACAGAGAGGTTAAGTAACTTGCCCATGGTTGCAGAACTGGTCCATGGCTGAGCTGAAATTTAACCCCAGGCCATTGGGTTCCACGACCTGTGTTCTTTACAACTTCCCCACAGTCAAGTATGTGAAATTACACATAGGTAAATCCACGCAAATGTTAATGGTGGTTATCTCTAGCAGGCAAGAGGAGGGGGTTATGCGTTTCTTTATTCCTTTCTGTGTCTGCACATTTCCCCCCCAATGGACAGAGATGTCCTTCATATTATCAGAGAAAGAAAGAACTCTCTTAGAAAGGATTTGGGGGATGACCTGCCCAGAGTGGGGGCCTCGGCTGTTGCCTGGCGGGGCGGGGGGGCAGTTCAAAGAGAAGGGGAGGTGTTTGATGGAAAAGAACAGAAAAAGATGGCCTTCTCGTACCTTTCCTCCCAGTCAAGGAATTTGAGCTCAGAGAACTGAGGAAGACTCTAGAAAGAGCCCGAGTGGAGCAGGAGGCCCTGCAGAGGCAGCTGGTAGAGTTCCAGGTGAGGCGCCCAGGGAGGGAAGCACCCACATCCTGGCTCCGTGGCCCCCTGCTCAGCTCAGGGCCCTGAGGTGTCAGCAAGGCAGGGATGAAGACCACACGGTCTGCTCAAAACACCGCATCACAAACCCCAGTGTCACTCGCCTCCACACCATCCAGGCACGAGCATGCATGTTATGTGTCCTTGTAAAATGCAGTGTTCTGTCTGGTTTTGATGCCCAGAAATTGTGCCACGAGCCTTCTCGTGCTGCATGCTTATTCCACTCAGTGCTCCGTGTTCACCACATTGCCATGTGGCGTTTGGCCCATTACTTCTCACTGGGGCCGTTGTCCCCATTCCCCTCTTGGTGGCCCCCAGTTTGCCCCCAGCCCCTCCCGACTAGAGCTGGGGGTATGATGAGTGTCCCTGCGTGTGTCCCATTACGGGATCCGTGGTCTGGACCACACACCCCGAGAAGGGGGGCTGGGAGGCAGCCGGCGGATGCCTTTCCGTGGACAAGTATGCATAAATTTAGGCATCCATGGGTGGCATCTATTTTAATGAAAGCGAAGAGAAGAAAATGAGGTGAAACCATGCTGAAAGTCACAGTTTTGAAATGTGTTATTTTATTCTGATTATAAAATTAACATATTCATGGAAGAAAATTTTGAAATTTCGGAAGTGTGAAGAAAATTTAAATCCAATCGTTAGACAAGCATCCTTAGCATTTCAGCGCAACAGTGTCTGGGCTTTCTATGCACAGCTAAATCTGTCTATTCATGTAGATAAATACGTCTATACTGTCTATATGTTATCATGGATCTCTCTGTCTAAATAAGTATGTCTCCCTCGAACCCTCCTACACTGTTGGTGGGAATGCAAGCTGGTGCAGCCACTCTGGAAAACTGTATGGAGGTTCCTCAAAAAGTTGAAAATAGAGCTACCATATGATCCAGCAATTGCACTACTGGGTATTTACCCCAAAGATACAAAAGTAGGGATCCGAAGGGGTACATGCACCCCGATGTTTATAGCAGCAATGTCCACAATAGCCAAACTGTGGAAAGAGCCAAGATGTCCATTGACAGATGAATGGATAAAGAAGATGTGGTATATATATACAATGGAATATTATGCAGCCATCAAAAGGAATGGGATCTTGCCATTTGCAACGACGTGGATGGAACTGGAGGGTATTATGTTGAGTGAAATAAGTCAAACAGAGAAAGACATGTATCATATGATCTCATTGATATGAGGAATTCTTAATCGCAGGAAACAAACTGAGTGTTGTTGGAGTGGGGGGTGGGGTGGGAGGGATGGGGTGACTGGGTGATGGACACTGGGGAGGGTGTGTGCTCTGGTAAGCGCTGTGAATTGTGCAAGACTGTTGAATCTCAGATCTGTACCTCTGAAACAAATAATGCAATATATGTTAAGAAAAAAAAAAAAGAAGAAGAAGAAGGTAGCGGGAGGGGAAGAATGCAGCGGGGGAAATCGGAGGGGTAGACGAACCATGAGAGACGATGGACTCTGAAAAACAAACAGGGTTCTAGAGGGGAGGGGGGTGGGAGGATGGGTTAGCCTGGTGGTGGGTATTGAGGAGGGCACATTCTGCATGGAGCACTGGGTGTTGTGCACAAACAATGAATCATGGAACACTTCATCTAAAACTAATGATGTAATGTATGGGGATTAACATAAGAATAAAAAAAAAAAAGTAAAGCATGGACAAAAAAAAAAAAAGTATGTCTCCCTCTGTGGAGGGAGAGAGAGGGAGGGAGGTGGAGAGACAGACAGACTGACAGAAAAGATTGGGATGAAAAACCACAGTTCTGACTCCTACGGTTTCCATTTTATTACACGGTAAGCGTTTGCATGTCTCCTTCGATGTTCTTTTACAAATTGCCTCTCGTGACCGTATAATGTTTCGCTGGACGGAAGAACCCTAATTGAGTCCCCGTTTCCCAGTCGCTGGGCACTTGGGTCGCACCCAGGTATTCTATTATGAATGACCCCGCACTGAACATTCTGTCCACCTCTGCTCATCCGCAGGCTCCCCTTGGGAGGGACGCCTGCAAGTGCCACCCACAGGCTCTAGGGGATCCAACGGGGCTCTGCCCTTGGCAGCTGTGTGCTGAGAGAATGTCCCTGGTCCTCGGTCTTTCATGTGTCAGCTGGGGGTTCATGGTGGGTCTGCCCCCTCTGGTGGTCGTGAGCCACAAACTCCCCGACTCCACCTGGAGTTCCTGGAGGGGCACCTGGCACCCGATGGTGTCACCGTCACAGCATTGCCCTCTGGGGGCTGTCCCCGCCCCCCTGCTCCCTCCAGCAAGCTCTTCACCTTAGACTTCTGTGCTCCCCTAAGTTCCACTGCAATTCCCGGTTCCTTTGAGTGTAGCTCATCCCCTTTCCTGCAGCTTGTTAAAGAATCCTGAAGAACAGTGAATATTAAACAACAACAACAACAACAAAAAAAACCCCCACAAATAACAGGAAAGAAAACACCTAGCTATCCAAAGCCACCACAACGTGACCCAGCAGCCTGGGCGGCAGGAAGGGTGTGTGCCATGGGGGATGGGGGCCTGCCCATTACTGTCCACGACCTCGGGAGCGGGGTGGCTCACTGAGATCCCAATCCACATCTTTAGGGGGAGACGACTGTGCCCCCTGCTGCCGAGGCCCTGGCATATAGATACACTTTCTCCACGGGTGGGAGCCTACCCCCTGTGCACGCACCTCACCCTGAGGCTGGCCACGTCTTCCCTGGCCCAGGCCTGATTTCTGCCGTGGGGCCATGTGGCTGGGAGCCTGAAAACAGCCCCCTCAGAAGTCCAGCCCCGCTGTGCATCTGGGCCCCCCTACCTGGCTGCAGGGCCCGGCCGGGCATTGATTCCGGGAATCGTGCTTCCCCAGCCTATAGAATGAGCTACAGTGAGGCAGAATGGGCCCGGGGTGGGGGGGTAGAAAGATTTTAATGGGTGGGGGCTCTGTCTGTGGCTGGCTGTCCTGCTTCCGGGAGCAGTGGGGCGGGGGGATCTGGGACGTTTGAGGATTGTGGGTGTGTCTTGCAAGGGCAACCGCAAGACCTTCCTTGTTTAATTGTTGACTTAGGAGTTTACTTATTTACTTACCTATTTATTCATTTACTTGTTTTGTACTTTATTTCCTTATTTATTTCCTTGCTTATTTACTTATTTACTTTTAATTTACTTACATATGTATTTACTTACTCTTTTTCTTATGTACTTTCCTATTCACTTATATGCATATTTATGTACTTCTTTATTCACTCTGTTGTCTACGCGCTCACGCACTCACGCGCTGGCGTGTTGTGCTCCTGCCGAGGGCTGGCCGGCCGTGAACCCCTAGGTACCCCTTTCAGAACCAGCAGCAGAGGCTGGAGGTAGAGCTGGTGGGCCTGAAGACCTACGGGGTCGTCCTGGAGAAGGAGTCTGAGAACCTGAACATGGTGCTGATGTTGTCCCACTTCAGCCTGCAGGTGATGGACACGGGTGAGCCCCTGTCTCAGGCAGCTCCTCCCCACTCCCCGTGCCCCATGCAGCCCTCTAGGTCCTCACTGGCCAGCAAAATCAAGGCCACGGGGGATTCCTGGCCACTCACCTGTTCACAACTGCATTCCCCCATTTCTTCACGCAGTGCGCTTTCCTACGCGGCCAGCGCACCCCGGCTCTGTGCTGGGGGTGGGGGTGGGGGTGTGGAAATGAACATGGTGCTGGTGATCCCAAATCCAAGCCCTGGGCCGGGCACCTCGGGGAGGAAGAGACCAAAAGCCCCTGGCCTCGAGCGTTAGTCAGGGAGTCAGACCCTGGGTTACTAGGCTGCTGGCCAGTCGTGTCCTGGAGGGGGCTGCCCTCCATGGACAGAGGTCATCGGCTCAGGAAGGAGGCAATTCTTTATCTGTGGGCTTCTAGAAGGGACTGACAGAGGAAGGGGCACTCCAGCTGGGCTCAGGAAGCCAGTCACAAACCCATCAGGCAGAGAAGGGGTCACAGGCACACCAGGCAGGAGACCCTGTGTTTGCAGAGGCGGGGACGTTTGGAAACGCAGAATGAGGGGGGGAACATAGCAAGGAGATGGTTGTGTCCTCAGGTGGTAACTTACGGAGTACCTTTTTCTCTAAAGAAAAAATTCATGAGTACCATTTCATCGTGAAATACTTAAACATGACTGTTTGTAGGAAACATAACACACGACCACTCCCTTCGCTCTCTCCCGACCCCCATCAAACCCTTGGCCCTGGAGGTTGTGACTGTCAGCATCTTCATGCATGTCCTTCCTTCCGGGTGTCTTTCTATACATCCACGAATGGGGTGATATTAAAAATTAAAAACAACGGGAACTCTTGGGGACACTGGCTGGCCATGACCTTGGCACAGGGTTGCTGGGCCTCCTGCTAGACTGATGGTGGGGTCTTGGCAGTTGGGGGCCCCTTGGGCGGTGGCTGCTTACCAACCAGTCTGGCGGTTTTCAACATTTTCAGACCCGGTATGGCATCATGGGCCAGCCACCCACACTGTCCAGACAAGAGGCAAACTCGCCCGTCTGCGGCTTATCCGTCTCCCGCTAACGGCACAAATGTGTGCATATCACCGTCAGGGTGTTGTTCTGTATGTGTCTTAGAGACCTCTCCATCCATGAGTGCAGCTCCGCTCGTTTTAACCTCTGCAGGGCGGGGTGTCGTGACCCCAGCACACCGGTCCCCTGCGGATGTGCACTGACGTGGGGACCTCCAGGGTTTCACCATCACTGTGGAGCAGGGAGTCCAGAACACACTACATCTGGGGACGGGGGAGCACTCCTGCTCTCTTCAATAGCAAAGCCTCAGCCCAAGGGCTCTGGCATTGAGAGATGGGGAATAGGTCTTGCTGCTTCAGAAACTTGGAGACCTTCCTCTCCCATGCACCCCCCTCCCCTCCCAGCCCTTTATCCTGATTGAGAGCATTTGCCATGACTTCCATGTGAATTTTTACACTTACATAGGATTAAGGAGAGGTGACCAGGCTTAAGGGCTCCTATAGAAGAAGAGGATGGGTCTGCATCAGGTGTGGGTAGCAGATAGGAGGCACATTCTTTAACGTTCATAAAGCCACCTGCCCCAGCACCTTCTCTGCTCTGGCCACTCTGCTCCCAGCCGCTTCCCCTCCAGACCACACACTCAGTTCATTCCTACGACATCTGTGTACATCCCGCGCATGCCAAGCGCTGGGCCCCATGCCAGGAACCCAGAAATTAGAGGAGATGTTTTATGACCTCACCGAGCTCGCAGGCTCAGAGGGGTGGCACATGGGAAATAAACCCAGCCATCCCGGGATGAGCTTGAGTCCCAGACCTTCCTCCAGGGATGAGTCGGGGAGCAGGGGCCTCCTCCTTCAAGACCCCGTGTGTGTTCTCTGCCCCAGGCCCAGTGCCTAGTAGGCCTCCAGGAGTATTCGAGGTGAGGTCAGGTGAATGGAGAGCAGGTGTGGTTTGTGCTGACATCTGCAAGAGCCCTTGGGCTCTACCCCTTTTTTGTGGCAGTAAACTGCTCTGAACGCCCCTTCTAATTCTGCAGCGTAAAGTGGTGCCCCTCCCCCGCACCCGCGGCCAGGACCTCTCCCAGGAGCTCCGGGTTCAGCTTCCACAGAGGCACCTCTCTCCACGGAGAAAGGACCAAAGATAATGGGACTTACATACAGGACAGTCAGGATGGATCTACTGACAGGAAAAAATAAATTGTGTGTGTATGTTTGTGCAACAGACTCCATCTGTCTTTTATGCCTGGGGCTGAGCAGTGTCTGCTCTGTAAGTATTCCTCTCGGGGGCGAAGAGTTGAGCAGCTTTGATGTGGGAAGATTTGGGTCCAGTGCTTCTGCCTTTCCACATGTGACTTCCACAGGGGGTACGGTGCAAGCCTGCTCTCCGAGAACATGCCCTTCCCTCGGGCACGCTTTGGTTTCCTCTGCTGTTATAAGGCTTGACCTCAAAGGATGGGGTGAAGATCAAGTCAGATGATCAGCTTGTCTGAGTTTGGGTCCCCTAGGGGGCAGACCCTGGGATCAGGGTTTGCATGCAAATGGGCTATTTGGGACCTGAGTCCAGGTTGGGGAGTAGGGAAGGGAGACAGCCAGGAAAGGGTGAGCTATCTGACCAAGAAACCAGCGAAGGCAACTACAGGCTAACCCCTGGGAAAACCCTGGGACCCACTACAGGACACTTACCTGGGAACGTCCCACCTCCTTGCCAGGGAGCTGGGGTATTTATCCAGCACTCCCTTCAATCATTGCTGGAGAGTGGCTTCTGGAGGGTTAGTCCCCTGTCCTTCTGGCCTGCTGTGCAGCAGGCAAAGGGAGCGTGGGAGACCAGAGAGCCTTGGGCTGGGAAATGCATGCTACAGGTAGAAGGCTGGCCAGGGGGCCCCTGGGGTGGCAAGAACAAGGGATGTGGTTGGGGCATCAACAGGGTCTATTATGGGACTGTTGTAGGCTTTCTAGCCTATTAATGGATTTGCAGCCAGAAGATGGGGGTGAGGGGTCATGGTGATTTCCACACCCACAGGGTATAGACATTAGGGCCTGGGTCTGGCTGCCTGCAGCAGAGACCCGACCACAGTGGCCTCACCACATAATAAAAAGTCCAGCTGTGAGCAGCAGGGGCTGGGACAGCAGTCACCACGCGGGCACCGGCGTGTGGCTCTTGTGTGTACATCCTTTGCCCCCAAGGTAGCTCCCCAGCCTCCAGCATTGCTTCTGCACTCCAGGCAGGATGGGGGCAAGGAAGAAGGACAAGAAGCAGGTGACATGTTGAATATCAGATCTGTACCTCTGAAACAAATAATGCAATATATGTTAAGAAAAAAAAGAAGAAGAAGAAGGTAGCGGGAGGGGAAGAATGAAGCAGGGGAAATCGGAGGGGTAGACGAACCATGAGAGACAATGGACTCTGAAAAACAAACTGAGGGTTCTAGAGGGGAGGGGGGTGGGAGGATGGGTTAGCCTGGTGGTGGGTATTGAGGAGGGCACATTCTGCATGGAGCACTGGGTGTTATGCACAAACAATGAATCATGGAACACTTCATCTAAAACGATGTAATGTATGGGGATTAACATAAGAATTAAAAAAAAAATTATAACCATTCAAAAAAAAAAAAAGAAGCAGGTGACAGCCAGTCTGCCTCATTTTTAAAGAGCTTCCAAAAAGCCCTACTTTCTAGAAAGAGTTTCCAGAGAGCAACTCCCACTTACATCTCAGGGGCCAAGATGGCAGCCTTTGAGCAAGAGGGCTGCAAGGGAGGCTGGGAAGTGTAGTTTTAGTTGAAAACTGCCCAGAGCAAAGCTGGGTTGGCTTAGGAAAAAGGGAGCAGAACAGAACTGGGAGGGCCCAGGGCAGTGTCTACTGCAGGGGACATGATTTCTATAGCAGGAAACCAGCTTGTTCTGATCCTGAGAAGGCCTGTGTGCAGTCTGGCTGGAGGCCTTGCAAAGGAGCCCAGCATCATCCTCCACTCAGGAGACATGGGTGGTGTGTCTCTGGACGTGTTTATTGCTAGACTTAACGTCAGGGTGATAACCGTTCACTGGTTTTGTTGGTGGCCTGCTCTGTACTTGGCACTTTGTACACATCATTTCATTTCCTGCATCCAGCACTGGTGCAAGGCAGGTCTCATCGAGCCATTTACGCACGGAAGGAGAGAAGCCTGAGACGTAACTTGCCTGAGAGGCCATCAGCGAGCAGGCCAGGTGCGGCTCTGACCTTGGGGCCTGCAGGGCCGTCAGCCCCTTGGCACCAGCATGTCTTCCTCTTTCCAAACCAGCTCAGCCTCTCCCTCCCTACAGTTACCCCACCCCTCTTCACGCTGACCCCCCACTTGCCAACAGCCCATGGTCATCGGCCATTCTACTTCTTTGCCTCAGGTCAAGAGCTCCTCCAAACAGAGGCTGTCCCCGTGTGCACACTTAGCAAGACCTACTGAATAAGAACACCCAAATTATCCAAATGAGACCCTGAAGAGGATTGCCAGATTTAGCCTATAAAAATATAGGACACTAGTTAAATTTGAACACAGATAAACAGTAAATACCTTTCAGTGTAAGTATATCCTATGCAATATTTGGGACATACTGCTACTGAAAATTGATTATTTATCTAAAATTCAAATGTAACTGGACATCCTGAATTTTTTCTGGCAAACCCAGTGCGAGTGCCTCACAGGCCAGGTACCTCCTATAGCTGGACTCTGCATTTCATCCCTGGGAAAACAGACGGACTCCTCCCAGGACACACAGCAAATTGGTGGCGGTCGCTGAGCTCTCCCCGGCTGCCAGGGTCTGAGACTCCTACTTTCTCACAGAACAGCCAAGAGAAGCAGGGAGTGGAAGGTCCCAAGTGAGAAGGGGGGGGGCCCAGGGGTCCAGGAGGTGAGGGCCGGCCTCCTCAGGTGGCAGGTGGAAGGATTTACCTGTGGCTGCTGGGCAGGCTGGGTTCTGGCCTCGGCTCTACCTCTGAAAGCCTGTGGGACCTGGAGCACATCGCCACGTACTGCAAGGGAGGTCGACTAGCTCGGGTTTAATACTTGACGTCTGAAAGCCAAAACCATACCCACACCCAAATGTTCTCTCCACGTAGCAACCGTAGGGCTCTGAGCAAGGCACCTGCTCCCTGAGCCTCAGTGTTCTGATCTGTAAAATAGGGATATCAACGCCTGGCAGAGTTATTATAAGAGGAAGAGGAGCTGTGTTTTATGAAGCACCCGGCACAGTGCCTACACATTGCTGTAGGGGCTCCAGACACGGTTGTTCCCGTTGTTACTGACAACAGCTGTCCCAGGACCCATCCTGGGACATACAGTGACAAGGACACCTTTACTGACCCCCTGACGGGTGCTACACAGGTCTCATGTTTGTCCCCACATCCGAACCTCTTGGCCGAAGCAATTCCATTCACCGCGCACCTGCAGCAACCCTGCTCCCACCCCCGAAATGTGACTCCCTGCAGGTCTGGCTCCGGGCCCAGGCCTCCACGGGACCCTCCCCAGGGAAACCAAATCGCTTGGGGTGGTGGGACTTGGATTTCAGGAATGGGGGCCACACTTGGACAGCATGTCCAGTGTGCCCCCCGCCCCCAGCCAGCAGAGCTGAAACAGAAGAATCCAAGGAGGCACAGAAAGAAATGCAATTAACATGTGACCCAGCACACACAAATAGATCTAAAACTCAACCCAATGCAGAACAATAGTTGCCCTACTTCAGGGGTGCACTCTGACCCTCTGTCTCCTTTTTCGGTTTCATGGTTTCAAACTGCCGGGCACGGCCCACCAAACTGACTTCAGGACTTCCTTATAGGTCATTATCCACAGTTTAAAATATTTCTCAGCCATCCTCACCCCGGCGCCCTGAAGTTCGGTAGGTGGGAGTTCCAGGCCTGAACTCTGGCTTCTCTTCATGCTGGAGGCAAGAAACCAGGGCTGAGCATCTGGCCCTGCTTCCCTGCGGGCATGCACTGGGGTGAGACACGAATGCTCCGAGAGCCAGAGGGGGCTGTTCATACTCTTGCTGCGGAAGGAGGACTCAATGGTACAGCTCTGGAGCCCTACTGCCTGGGGTCCGGACACTCCCACTTGCTGCCATGTGACCTTGGGCTGAGTTCACGGGCAGCATGTTGAGTTTCCCCATCTGTAAAACAGGGCTGATAGCAGGACCCCACCGGATTGTGAGGACTGAATGGGTCCGTAGACCAGGGCCTGGCATGTGGCGAGTTCGGTCAACATCGGCCGTGATGCTAGTCCGGGCCAGCTTCCCGGGTGTGCCGCCTCTGGAGTCACACAGAGGTCCGCTTGGGGTCATGCTCCGCTGTCATCCTCTTGAAAATCTTAGTAAGTTTCTCTCTGAACTTGGGTTTTGTAAGTGACGTCTGCTGGAGCAACGGAGCATGCCCCTGAGTAGAGGACACGGTGGGCGGCACGTCCTCCAAGAAGCTGGCCTGGCCATTGGGATGACAATGGCAGCCGTGAGCGACCGTGGGAGAGGGAAGGGCTCCCCGGGGATCGGTGCCTGGACTGCGGTGGGAGACCAGCTGGCCCTTCCTTGCCCAGAAGCTGTCCTTTCAGCACCTGCATAAATATTAACTCTCAGGCCTGAGCACCAGGACAGGATCTGCCAGGCTTCGGCAGTAAACTCTGTCAGTAAGTTATTACAGGATAGAAGTGAACACGCGGACATTGCAATAAAGCAAGGCACTTACTAGAATTCTTCAATGAGTTTAGAATCTCTGGTTTTAAAAACGATTACAACATTATAAAGCAAATATCCTAAGGTTTAGAATTAGGAATAATGCAAAGATTGTTACGTTCGGTAGAAAAGAACACTGTTTCTGTACAAAGTTTGATAAGCCCATTATTAAAGAGGAAGACAATTTGGGGGGTGCCTGGGTGGCTCAGTCAGTTGGGTGTCCAACTCTTGATTTTAGCTCAAGTCATGATCTCATGGTCATGAGATCGAGCCCCACGTCAGGCTCCACAATCAGTGGGGAGTCTGCTTGAGATTCTCTCTCTCTCTCCTGCTCTCTCTCTCTTGCTCAAATAAATAAATATTTTTTTTAAAAAAAGAGGAAGACAATTTTTTAAGTTTTCCCTTGTAATTCAAGATGGAGTGATAGAATGCATAAGCGGGAGATTGAACTATATACAAATCATGAAGCCACCTGGTTTTTTGTAAAACCACCCAGGTTACAGGAAGTGTCAGACATTAGACATTAAAATAACAGGTATAAATTTACATTTAAAACTAAATTCAGACTTGCATGAAACGGACTTACTGAAAAGAGTTGAATCTTTTTAGGAAAATGTTCTGCAACAACCCTCAGCTCTAGATATGCTAAAATTCATACTTCAAATCAATAATTGAACTGAAATTTATCCCAATGTTATCACAACCTGCAGAATACTCAGCAGCCCCAGTAACGGTTGCAACCAGCAGAAAGGTCCTCAAGATGAAAAATTATCAGAAACGATCTGTGACCTTGAATTTGCCAAGAGCATTGGATGTGCCGTCCCATTATACTGATTGAAAACGAGCTGCTAAAATACGCATTTCGTTGACCTATTAACGAATTTGCAGCAAAGCAAATCCGGGAAATCTTAAAATCAAGCTCTCCCATTAATAAGGTATTGTTATTTGTTGTATTATATAATTTATGACACCAAAAATGTTGGTTTTACAATTTGCAAGTTTGTGTTGTGACCCATGTGTCCCTTGTTGTCGCAACCATAGTGTATAAGTAATAAAATATTTTAAAGGGAAGATCTTTATATTTAATACTTTCAACTGCACTTTCCCCCTGCTTTTAAGTTAAATCAAAAGGGGCCCCACATTTTTATTTTCCACTGAGCTGCACCAGTTACATAGCCAAGTGATGGTAATGCAGGTAACAAGCTCCCAGAGCATCGACACCAACGGGGAGCACGGGACAGAGGCAGAATCTCGAATTCACCCCAAACCTGCGGAGGCAGACTCTGCATTCTCATGCTATTTATTCCAAGATGAAGTGTAGGCATGTGGGAGTCTAAGACCCACCACCCTAGATAGAGCGCTTGGGGACAACCTGTCCAGGCTCTTTGTCCCTTTGCGTCCTCGGTGTTGCTATTAAAAGTCTGTCCACTAGAGGTCACCAGAGCCAAGTGATTAATGATTTGCTTTGCCAACCAAGAGTTTGGGGAGGGGAGAGGCTGTCAAGAACGGCGCTGGGAGTTGCCATTTCCCCCAGTACTGGAACTTCTGCCTACCTCCTCAAAGGCATATTTAATCAGAAATATGCGTTTGCAAAGGGCACACTTCTGAGGTCAGATCGCTGGTTTTCCCAGGGGAAACCCCAGGTAAAGGCCAGCCTGGTGGGTTGGGGGAGCCAAGGACCAGTGCTCGGGCAAGCCGCCTCTCCTCTCTCGGCCTACGTGCCTCCATCCATAAAGTATGGGCAGTTGGACCATGAGATTTTCAGGGTCCCCCTCACTTCCTGTTGCAGCTTTCTGTCCTGGGCCTCCGACTTTGCCAAAGAAATAGAACCAAGTTCCAGGCTCCTGTCTCCACAAGTAAAATGTCCTCTTTCTGGCCTTCAGGGCCCTAGGAGACCAGGGGCTGTGCCTTGGAATTCAGGGTGTCTGGCAGGTCTGGACTTTTAAGGAACGTGGCGTTCAGGAGGCCATGGCACATTCATCTCCGTGCCACGTAGAGAGGGTTCTGAGCATGGGTAGAGAGGCATAAGATGGCAGAGGAACAGAGCTGGACCAAACCAACCAACACACAGATGGGGACTGAGGAGCAGGGAAGGATGTGGCTCTCCCGGGTCCCTAGAGGAGTCAATGGGGAAGCTGGAACTAGAGCCTAAGTATCCAGGAGCTGAGGGCACTAGCCCACTTGCTCAAGGCTTCCTTCCTCGGGAGTTGGATGGATTCTCATTGACTGGGTCTTTGGGGGGAAATAGCCCGTGGGAGCTGATGTTCTCACGGGGACCTGCTGCCCAGAGGGGAGCTCAGAGCCTTGGCCAGGAGAACAGGACGAGGCCTGCAGGGGCTGCCCACGATCCTAGTGTTGTCGGGGTTTCTGCCAGAAAGAGAGAAGGGGTCTCTCTGCTCACAGCTGGGTGCCATCGGTTCTCCACTTGGCCCCAGAGACGTTAACTCTAGCCTGGTGGGCCACATGGTGGGCTGTCATCCCAGAGCCTGGTCACAGCTCTGACCATGCCATCCCCCTGCTCAAAAGCCCCTAGTGGCTGCCTATTGCCTGAGCGATGGAGCAGATGATCCCGCGCGCCTCAGCCTGGTGTCAATGTCCTTCAGAGTTGGGACACAACCATCTTGCTAATGCACGTGCAGCCCCCTGCCAATCAGGCCCATGGGCTGCGTTGGTACATAAGCCCAAGTCAGCCTGCCCACCCGCCTTCTCTCACCCCTATTATAGAGCCCTTACCAGGTGCCGGGCATTGCTCCAGGCCCTGAGGAGGCAGCAGTGAGCAGAGAAGACCGTGCCCTGGCCAAGCTCATGTTCAAGGGGAGACAGGCAAGCAAGAAATCAACCGTAAACTATGGCAATGAGCAGGGAGGGAAGCAAGGGGGATGGAACGGCAGGGTTGCAATGTTCCACGAGGTGGTCAGGGAAGGCCTCTCAGTGGCACCTGAGCCGAGACCAGGAAGTGTGGGGCTGGGGAATAGCATCCAGGCAGAGAACAGAAGGTGTAAAGACCCCAAGTCAAGAGTGGGCTCAGTGTGTTCTGGGACCAGCAAGGCCAGCATGAGGCCAGGGAGCAAAAGGAAAGGAGTGGAGGATGGGGTCCAAGAGTAACATGGCGCCAAGGGCCTCGGGGGCCACTGGAAGGACTTCGGCTTCTACGCTGAGAGAGGCAGAGCCCCTGGAGGGTTTAGTCCAAGGAACAACAAGACCTGACATCACCCTGGCTGCCCCAGCAAACTGAGATGGGGGACAAGGGTGGAAGTGGGGAGACCATCAGAGGCATCCCCACTTACCCACCTCCAAGCCTTCGTGAACGCTGCTCCATCTGCCTGAACCCGCTCTCTGCAATCTGTGGTCAAAGGACAACTGGATGTTCACTGAACTAAAGCTCAAATGCCAAGTGCCCACCCTAGCTGCTCTTCCCTGAACCCCCAGGTAGAAATACCTTCTTTTGCCTCTGAATGTACATAATAATTTCTTTGTAGGCCCTAAGGAAGTTCTCACTGTGAAATTCTCTCCTGCCCCTGTCCTGGGTGCTGGGCCCTTAGGGATAGGGCTATTTGGGCTAGTGTAGGGTTGGGCATGTGACCTACGTACAGACTGTGGCCCTCACCTGGGCTTCGCATCACAGTCCCTGGGCATCCTCACCCAAACCAGCAGAATCAAAAATCAGTGTGTTGGCAGGGTAGGGGGGCTGTTGAGCATCTGTGTTTTTAAAAGTTCTCCAAGAGATTTGAGTGTGGCTAGGGGCGAGAGCCACCAAAATGTTTTTAGGGACTGCCTGGGGTTAGGGTTAATTTCTGTCCTCCAGAACGGCCAAATGTCCCCAATTAGGGCATAGCCAAATGTCCTAAATTCAAATCCTACCACAGCCATGCATTAGATGTTGGATGTGGTCGCTTCATCTCTCTGACCCTTGAGTTCCTCTTCCACAGCTCCTGGTATCCAGCAGGCCCTCAGCAGTGATGGCTGCCCTTCCTGCCCTCTGAATAGAGCTGAGACAGACACACATCCTCCGTAGATGACAGTCAGGCAGAATGTGATGGTGGTGATGATGGTGGTGATGATGATGATGGTGGTGATGGTGGTGATGATGATGATGATGGTGGTGATGGTGATGATCCTGGGGATGATGATGATGATGGTATGGTGATGGGGGTGATGGTGGTGGTGATGATGATGGTGATGATGATGATGCTGATGGTGGTGATGATGGTGGTGATGATGATGATGATGATGGTGGTGATGGTGATGGTGATGATGGTGATGGTGAGGATGGTGGGGATGGTGATGGTGGTGATGGTGATGGTGAGGATGGTGGGGATGGTGGTGATAATGATGGTGGGGATGGTGATGATGATGGTGTTGATAATGATGATGGTGATGATTGTGATCATGATGATGGTAATGATGATGGTGATGCTGGTGATCATAGATGGGTTCCTGTGTGCTGGATAGTGGTTTCCTCAGCATGGGGATACACAGTTCCAGGGACCAGTGAGCACCCACGCAAGTAACCTCAACCATTCACCACAGTCTGCACAAGTACTTTTTTCTGTGTGTGCTGTGATGTGACAAAGATCGGAAAGCCCTATTTAACTTGGTGCTGCTCATTTTACCTTCAATTTGTTGCTTAGTAACATTGTCTCCTGTTTCTTTTTTTTTTCCCCAAAGACAAAGTCTTCCTACTTGCTCTTTTCCTTCCGCTAAACAGACCCTTTAAAAAGTCCCATGCACTCAGTGGAGGAGAAAATCAGAGCCCTGATTCCAGCAATTTGACTCTTCAGCTGAAACAGTTTCCTGTGCTGACCACGTGCCATGGAGGACTGTGTAACAGAGAAGGAACCTGGTGGGGTGCCCTGGAGAGAAGCTCAGCTCTGACTTTGCCCTCCTCGGCTGTGACACCAAGCTGCTCACTCAATGTCCTGGGGCTCCCTTGCTGTGGGACACTAAAAATGCCCGCATGTTCTGCATCACCCATCACGCCGAGTCTGGGCTGGTTTCTCTGTGACTATTTTGAACAAAAGCCCATGTACATCTTGTGGAAGTAAATGCTAACTTCTGAGGCGGGGCCTTAAGAGATGTGCACCTTCTGCTTTGCACACCTTAGAACCAATCCCTGCATGGAAGCCAGCTGCCATGCAAGATGCCGCACTGCCCCAGACCACCACGTCGGCAGGAAGCCCAAGCAGCCCTATATAGAGAGAGAAGCTATCTGGAGGACACCCAACATCCTCTTCATGTGAATGAAGCCTTCTTGGACCTTCCAGCCCTGCTCACCACCAGCTCCATGCATCTGAGCAACTGCCCCCAGCTGATGCCACATAGAGCAAAAGACCCACTCAGCTGACTTCTGCCCAAATTCCTGACCCCAGAATTATGAGCAAGTAAAGCACTTGTTTCAAGCTGCTAAGTCTAGGCATGGTTTAGGACGCGGTAATAGATGAACAAGGCTCATGAAATATGCCTTCACTCTCCACAGGGGACCACTTTGGGACAAGCGAGTGTGGGGAACGGGGTACTATTCCTTTCCCTATCAGACCATTTCCACCCCCCCCCCCAAAATCTGGTCCTCTCTGGCCTCATGGGCAACTGCCCCCACCACCTCTGCTCTCAGCAGCCCAAACATCTGCCAGGACCCCCTACTCCACTGCCCTCCATGGCTCTGCACCCATCCCTTCCTGCCTTCTCTTTCAAGGGCCCTGCTTTCCCCTTCCTAGAGCAAACCTCCCTTTCTTCTGTAGGCCCCAGCTCCAATGTTACCCTTTCCCCAGCGGCCCCCAGGCACCGCTGGACTCCACAGGCCTTCATGCATGCGTCTGAGCCTTATTCGGAAAAGCACTACTGGCTGCCCTTGACATGGCATGTGTCTTGGGCCCCTGCGTCTCCCCAGGCCAGTCTCCATGCTGACGTCGGGCCAGACCCACCTCCCCTTTGCTCAGGGCTGAAGGGCAGATGTACAATGAGGATGGCAGCTCGTGGTCCCTGCCTCAGGCAGGACAAAGGCAAGCGGCATTGAGATTAGCTACTGACACTGTGCTTCCTCCAGGAAAAAATGTTCAATTCAATGAATCCGTGCAACATCTCATGCCCCACACAATAACAGTCCCAAAGTGAGCACCAGAATCATGTCGTACCCAGGCTCCTGCTCTGTTCTCGTACTGGAAGTTCCCTGGCATGCCCCAAAGCAGGTTGCAATCAGAACCTGACAGCTTCCACTGTATAGAAATTTTAAAGAAAACAATTATCTGTGATCACAGTGAGCTTTCTGGGTAATTTATATTTCCAACAATTGTCAAAAACAGTATCTCTTCTGCTTAAGTGTCCAAATTGCTCCCACAAACATCAGAAGTGCTTTTCCCTCAGTCTTCCCTGTCAGTCTCCCCGCGGCTCGTATCTGTTATTCTGAGCACCGTCTGCAAAGTCTTGGGGAGGGTTCTGAAGCGGGTAGTGTTCACCTCCCCCTGACATTTCCCGAGCGCTGAAATGCCTACATTTTCTTCTATTGTTTCCTGGTGAAGTGAGCAAGACATCCCCTCTCCCACCAGCTCTGGGTTTTGTCATGATGATAGCTGGAACTCAGGACTGAAAGCATACTTCGCTTCAGAAGGGAGGGAGGAGAAGCCGCACCCTCCTCCAGCCCCGGAAAGGCACAGATGTGAGGAACCCACACCGCAGGGGCGTTTGTTTCAAAGAGGCCCTTCGTGACACAAGGTGTACGTGCTTTAGGGCCACATGAATCCCGCCCCACGTGGGAGCTTGTTGGGTTTCAGACATGGGGTCTACGGGGGGAGGGGGGATGGGAGTGGCATGCCAGCAGGGACTGGGGACAATCCGATCAAAGAGGTGTCTCAGCATGATCTTGTGCACGTTCCTCAACCTGTTAGAACCTCTGCTCCCCGTCCGTAACCTGGGGATAATACCTGCCTCCCAGGGCCATTGTGTGGATGTAATGAGCCACCAGGTATAGTAACCATTCAGTACAGGGTGGCGATGGTTTCTGGGTGCTATGGAAGGAACCAGCATCCAGCAGTCCCACTGAGCACTCGTGGACTGTCCCGACAACCTGCAGGGTACCGGGGGATGCGAGGTGACCCTCCGAGAGGTCTGTGAGTCACCTTAGCCAGACTTACCTGATGACCCTCTCATGCTCAGTTCTGTGATATAAAATCAGCACCTCCTGGGTGCTCCAGTAGGTGATGGATAGACTGTGGTCCATCCACACCATGGAATGTTATTGAGCGCTGCAGTGGGATGAGCTTTCAAGCCATGAAAAGACTAAACGAGACTCGGATGCACATTACTCAGGGAAAGGAATGTGATTCCAGCTACATGACCTTCTGGAAAAGGCAAAACTGTGGAGGCAGAAAAGGATGGGTCGTTGCTGGTGTTGGGGGGAAGATGAATAGTCAGATCATACAGGATCTTTAGGGCAGTGAAACCACTCTATGTGATACGGTAATGGTAGATACGTGTTATTATACATCTGTCAAACCCCAGAGAACGTACAGCTCCGAGGGTGACCATAATGTACACTCAGAATTTTGGGTGACTGTGATGTGTTGATGTAGGTTCATTGATTGTAACAAATGTGCCGCTGTGGTGCGGGATGTCACTGATAGTGAGGAAGAATGTGCATAGGGCAGGAAGCATATGGGAACTCTCTGTACTTTCCACTCAACGTTGCTGTGAACCTAAAACTATTCTAAGAAATAAAGTCTATTTAAAAAAAAAAAAAAGATCATAGGGTAAGGGAGGGAAAAATAGAACAAGATAAAATCAGAGAGGGAGACAAACCAGAAGAGACTCTATAGGAAACAAACAAGGTTGCTGGAGGGGCAGAGGGTGGGGGGATGGGGTAACCAGGTGATGGGCATTAAGAAGGGCACTGGGTGTTATATAAGACTGAAGAATCACTGAACTCTACCTCTGAAACTAATGATACACTGTATGTTAACTAATTGAATTTAAATAAAATAAATAAATAAATAAAACAAGCAAACAAAGAAGGACAAAAAAAAATTTTAGGTCAGCACCTCCTCCAGGGAGCCTTCCCTGACCACCGCAGTTGGTTGCAATTTCTCCCAATGTCAGGAATCTGCAGGCCAGTGTGGGTTCTCCCTGGTTACCCTGTGTCTACTAACAGGTGGGTGGCGTTCTGGATTCTGAACCCAACCAGCCCATCAGCCCCTCCAGAGCAGGGACGGGGTGTTTCTTTCCTTGCCATGTGTGGCGCCCAGGGAGGCACCTTTTTGTGCCCCCGTCCATGGGGGATGTGTGTGAGATGGCCTGACCATCAAATGGGAGATGGCGGGGCGCCAGGCTCATGCACGTGCTCAGCAAAAGTTGCTCAGCCCTTGGGTCCAGCCCTGGTGACACCCAGCCACGTGACCTATTGACCACGTCCCCAGGGGCTCCTGCGTCGACTCAGCTGGGCTGAGTGGTGTCCAGAGAGCTGTTAAAGCACACTTCTGAGCACATGAGGATGTCTCCGCGAGAGCTTAGCAGCGCGTCCTCCCCAGTGTGAGGGACACCGTGCAATCCGGTCAGGGCCTGAAGAGAACACGCAGGTGCAGCAGGGCTCTGTGCTTGAGCTGGGACATCCCTCCTCTTCTGCCCCTGGACACCAGCGCTCCTGGGGCTCGGGCCTTCTGTCTTGGACTAGGACTGTACTACGGCTCTCCCAGGCCCCCAGCGTCGTGGGACTTCTCAGCCTCTGCAAGTCTGTGAGCCAGTCCCCCGTGTGTCTATATCTCTATATTTGTTGTATCGGTTCTGTCTCTCTGGACAACGCCGACTAATGACCAATGGCTCATGGCTAGTGTCAGTGGGGTGACGGGACACAGGAGAGGTCTTGGAAAAGCACTTCTCTTCTTGCAGGCCATTTGTCTTTCTTCTGCCTCAAAGTTACGTGCCCATTCTCAATGCTCTTTTTTCCCATATGAAACTTCACAATGTACTTGGTGACTCATCACAAGGCCATTAAGTGGCATTAACTCTCCGCCTTCGGAGTTGAGTAAATCACGACTCAGACTCGTGGGGGGCCTCAGCTGCCTGGCCGCAAGGCAACGTATGGAGGCAGGCGTGGGAGGGTGGGGCTGGGAGCCCCTGATGTAGCACCCAGTCCTGGTGACACAGAGCCACGTGACCAGCACCAAGCCCTCCATCAGGGAGCGTAGGAAAGGAGGGAGGGGAGCTGCTCGTGGGACATGGGGGTGCGTGGGTGGAAGGACAGAAGGAGAAGAGGACAGAGCAAATGCTCTGCCACCGACCATGGTGTGACCGTGGGGAGCCTCCAGCTCCTCAGAAATTGGAGGGAGGCCACCTGGTTGGCCATGGCATCAGGAAGATCCATTGAGAAGTGACACCAGGGACCTTTCTGTCCTAGATGTGGCCAAGGGTGGGTGGGACAGCCTCCAGTAAGTAAGCTGGGAAGGGATCCTGCTTGCGGTGAGAGCATGACCTGCGTGCACTCTAGACCTCGCTAAATCCTGAATGTGGCTCCTCAGTTCCCTATCTCTCCAGGATGGCCCACAGAATCCAGACTTCCAGTTCTGCTGGCCTGGGCAGGACAGGCTCTCGGTGGCTCTGATATATGTGCAGCCTGGGCTGGGAGCCTCCTACCTAGAGCAGGGCCCCTCCGACTTTAATAGCTATACAGATCACAGGGGTGTCTCTTTCAGATGTGGATTCTGACTCAGGAAGCATGAGGGGTTTTGCATTTCGAACACTTGACCAGGTGAAGGATTCCAGTGCCTGCTGGCCCAGCGACAGATCCATTGCAATCACTCAGCTCTACAGTCATGGGTATCGAATCCCCCTGTAGGTCAGGACTTCCCTGGGCAACCATTGAAATGCAGATTCTTGGGCCTCGCTCTGGGGCAGATACCGATATGGGGGGGTCCTGAGGTCACACGGTGGTAGCAGTCCAAAGTGGGGCATGCCAGGCATGTTCCCATGTGTCCTTCTTATCTGACTAACCCACACACTCAGAGTTGAGGTCACCGAGTGCCGCAGATGTCGTGAGAGCCATAGAACCTCTGGAACACTCAGCCTGGTCTTTTGAGCGCATCTCCCAACTATCAGTACCGCTTGCTTATTCTCCTGGGAACCACAAAGGGTGCTTTGGCCCCTTGATTCCTTGATTCTGATGATTGATTTGAATGCCAAGGGGCTGGTTCAGTGCTCCGGTTGTGTTTACCCCAAGCCAGCTTGCCAAGAGTCGGAATTTCTGTGCCGCACCCAAGCTCATCTGCAGGCCCCCATGGGGACACCAGATAATAGTGACACCAGAGTTCTGCCACATCGCTGATTATATTAGTTCCCCAAGGCTGCTATAACAAATTGCCACAAACGCGGGAGCTCAAACAACAGAAATGTATTTTGTCACAATTCTGGAGGCCAGAAGTCTGAAATCAGGATCACTGGGCCAAAAAATCAAGGAGAATCCATTTCTTGCCTCTTTTAGTTTCCGGTGCCAGCAGGCTTTCCTTGGCTTATGGCCCCATCCCTCCAATCTTCAAGGCCATCATCTCCATATGTCTCCTGGTCCATCTCCATGTTGCCTTTTCTGCGTGTGGTGGATCCCCCCAGCCCCCACCTCTCTCCTGAAGGACACCTGTGATTGCATCTAGATGCCTGCCCAGGAATCTGGGGGATTGCCCCATCTCATGCAAACACAGCATATGTAATCCAGTCACATCTGCAAACACCTTTTCCCAAATAAGCTAGCATGCACAGGTCCTGGGAAGCAGGACCTGTATCTCGGGGGGTCATTTTCGGTCTAGTGCACTGACAGTCTGCAAAGCCCCTAACCCAGCTCTCCGCCAGAAGATAACTCATCAACCTCCTTCTTCACTTTTCTTTGTAGGTTTGGCTTGCAGCCCAAGGCTTGGAACGGGTGGGAAGTGGTTAAATGTCTGCTGGGTAAATTGACGGATTAAGCAGCAGGTAGGGAAGGAAGTGGGATGGGGGCATGAATGCACTCTGAAAGCGGGTAGAAAAAATCCGAGGGCTGAAGTGTGGGAGGCATATTTAGATGTCACATTAAAGAGTCTGGGCACTGTCCTGATGACAAGAAAGAGCTCCTTATGAGGTCCTTGCATAGGGCAACTTGTTCATTCGTTCATTCATTTGTTCGTTCGTTCATTCATTCATTCATTCATTTATTCATCCATCCAAGCTCAGGGCTTGGCTCTGTGGGGGAGGGAAGACAGTCTTCCTGCCCTACACACTCACACACATGCACACACACACACACATTATAAAGACAAAGAGAAAAAGATTTATTTTAAGCGATCAGTTCATGCGATTTGGGGGGCTGGCAAATCCAGTTTGCAGGGCAGGATGGCAGACTGGAGACCCAGGGAAGAGTTGATGTTGCAGCTCAAACCCGAAGGCCACCTGCCAGCAGAATTCTGTCTTCATCAGGGGACCTCAGTCTTTCTTTCTTAAGGACTTCAACTGATTAGATGTGGCCCACCCACATTGCAGAGAGTAATCGGCTTTACTCAAAGTTTACTAATTCAAATGTTACTCTCATCTAAAAGGTATCTTCAGAGCAACATCTAGACTGGTGTTTGACCAAAGCTAGGTACCATGGCCTGGCCACCGTGACATATAAAAGCACATCACATAAAATACAGCACATCAGAGCCGCTGTATTTTCTGGTACATTCAGATTTATGATTATTGAATCTTTGTGGATTGTACTTTGCACCATTACGTAATATCCCTCTTTGTTCCTGTGAATGCTTTCTGCCTTGAATTCTTCCTGATGTAATACAAATTTGCCATTCTTGTCATTTTTTAATTTCAATTTTCAAACATTGTGCACTTTGGGCCTCTATTTCTCGTCAGTTTGGAGGGCATTTCTTGTAAATTGCAACTTTATTGGATTTTTATTTTTACCCTAATTTTATAGGCTTTTGATGGGAAATTCAGCCCATTCCCATTGTATACGAAAGCCAATATGTGCGGTTTTATTTACTTTGCCTCACTTTGTGTTTACTTGGACTGAACTTTGTTATTGCTATCATTTCTTTCTTTCCTCCTTCCTTAATTTTGCTTCCCTGCTCATTCTTGACACCCTCACCTGCTCCCCCCTCCTGCCTCTTCCTGCTCCTGATAGTCATAATTACACCGATACTCCCTTGTGAATGTAGGAAAAGTAAGCAGTAACAGCACCCCCCACAAGATTCTTCCTTTCCCACCCCTCCTGCTCACAGCAGAGCAAGCCCTTTGTCCAAGCCTCTCCCTGCCACCAGATGCGAGAACATCCCTCCGACTTCTCCAGGGCCCGTTGCTCCTTCAACTCCGGGGGTGGCTGAGATTGATTCTATGTTTACTCCCAGATGAATACGGGTTTCCCTTACAGTATGGGGCACAGATTTCAAGAATTCTTACTTAGCAATTATCGTACAAAATCCCAGGCATATTTAGATTAAATCGAGCATTTTGCAGGGGTCACTGCCCACCAGCATTTTCTGTTCTCTGCTTCTGTTCTATCTTGAGATCGCCGCTGTACTTGAATTGTCTTAGTGAGAGGGAACCTTCTGTGGATAAAAGGGACCCTCTGTGCATCTTGCCGTGTGGGGTATTTTCTTTCTTTTTCCCCAGCAGAATTCCATCATAGCAGGGGTAGTGTTCCTTGATCAGATCATCACAGTCCCTGGAAGTTGTTCCGAGGTCCCCTAAGAACTGGCACTATGCTTGTTCTCCTGCCTTCACCTGGGACTAGTTCTTTCTGGAACTCTGCTAGCTATGGTCTCCCATTCTGGGCCTTGGAGCCTTCACCGCAGAGCTTCAGCCCAAGACATTTTCCTCTGGAAATTTCCTTGTTTCTTTCACTGCTGTCTGCCCACCAACTCCTTCTGGTGCTCCTGAGAGGTAGGTGCTCTCCCTCCTGGAACTGCCCGCAGCCTCTCGTTTTCTCCCAGAGGATTTTCACGTGTTTTTCCTCCACCCTGAAAGGCATTTGCTCCATGTTATCTTCCTTTTGGCTCATTTTCTTCGCCCTGATGGTTCTCCTTCTGAATCTGCCAATGATTTTCAAGGTCTTTCGCTCCATGGAGTGCCTCCAGGCTGGGCCCCGGCTGCTCAACCCATCCTCGTCCTCTGCTTATTGAGTCCCCTTGAAGGGGAGTGTCTTGGCTTCTCTGTGATCGTGTGTCAGGCCCGTAAGGACCAGGCTATGGTGGTCTCCTGGGTGGTGGCCAACCAGCAAGGGGGTGAATGACGAGTCACTTATGTTCTTGTAGACAAGGAAGACAGTGTTGGCAAGGTGCTCCCATGTCCCTGGAGGAGGCTTGTCTGCTCCCAGCCTCCCAGGTGCGAGGATGGCTGCTGGCCCCAAGGGTGGGCTGCACAGGCCTTTCAGGTCTGCCCCCATCCTGCCAGCTGATGCGGAGGACAGGTGGTAAAGAAGGTAGGCTGGAAATAGAAGAACTCATCTCATCGGTTTTCAAAGAACCTAAGAAGCCCAATAGATGAATCAGAAAGTAGGTGCTTTTCAAATTAAGGAACATGAGGGGTGCCTGGGTGGTTCAGTCGGTTAAGCATCTGCCTTTGGCTCAGGTCATGATCCTGGGGTCCTGGGATCAAGCCCAGGGTCAGGTTCCCTGTTCAATGGGGAGTCTGCTTCTCCCTCTCCCCCTCGCCCCAATTCATGCTCTCTTGCTCTCTATCAAATAAATAAATAAAATCTTTAAAAAAAAAAACAAAATCAAGAAACATGAAAAGTTTAGCCTCATTAGTTAGCATGGAAATGCAGGTTACGAAGGCCATTTTTCATTTACTGTAGTAGGAAAGGGGTTAGAAAGGTAGTTCCCCATGCCAGTGTGTACCCCTCAGATGTGAACTGGAAACAATATTGAGAAATCTGTTTTGTAAAAATGTATCTAGAGACCTGAAAGAGCCTACCAGGATCAGTGCTTCTGTTTCTAGGACTTGGCCCTAATTAAACAGGTATGTGCACACACTTGCAGTGTGAACACAGGGACCTTTGGAAACCCCTTCTTCAATATGCATAGATCCCAACTCATGAACAGTAATAGTCTTTGAATGATTTTTTCTTCTTTTTACCTTTTGTAATTCTCCAAATTTTCTGTAATAAAAACATTATAAGAGGTGAAAGATTTCTGTGTGGCATTGGGCAAATAACTACCCATGTCTGAACTTCAATTTTCTCATTGTTAAAACAAGCCCCATGCACTCATTAGGGGTGCAGTGAAAACCTCAATGTATGAAAGCTCCCCAAAACTGAACCTGGGGCCGAGCAGGTGCTGCTCTGTGCCCATTTCCTTCCTTACCCTGTGAGCCTCACAGCCTTAGATGAGACGGGGTAGCCCCGGGGGAGGGGGGGGCAGCTGAAGAATCAGATGAGGTGATTGGTGTGAATCACACAGCTTTGATGAAAGTCCCCAGGGTGGGCGCCTGGGTGGCTCAGTTGGTTAAGCGACTGCCTTCGGCTCAGGTCATGATCCTGGAGTCCCTGGATCGAGTCCCACATCGGGCTCCCTGCTCGGCAGGGAGTCTGCTTCTCCCTCTGACCCTAACCCCTCTCATGTGCTCTCTCTCATTCTCTCTCTCTCAAATAAATAAATAAAATCTTTAAAAAAAAAAAAAAAGAAAGAAAGAAAGTCCCCAGGGCTGTGTGTTCAGTATATAGAATCCATCTCCAAAACCATCTGGGATCTTTGCTCCCCACATGTTGGTAACATATCTCTGGCAGCCACTCTGAACCAGGTTCTGTCATGATGACCAGGACAGGCATCCCAGGTTGGCTAGGAGGACCAGACACAGAGCAGACACAGCCCAGGGGGGGTCACGGGCCACGACCTCACATTCCCAAGGCCCTGACTTAAGGACAGACCCTTCCCCTCATCTCCAAGCTGCACCTCCTCAGACACAGAGGTGAGACTGAAAGAAGAGCGTTTCCAAACTGCCTGAGCCTTGCATCAGGGCTGATATCTTTTCTTAAACGAATCCCATAATTACCTCGTGAAAAGCGTGCGACATTGCGTTTAATTTCGTGCATTTAAAGCTGCACTTGGTTACTTGTACACATTTAAATGGGCCATATTTGTCTATCCCTGTATCGGGAGAGCCCTCTCCGTCTCTGGCAGGGCTGGAATTTAGGGGTCTGGCGCATAGCAGGCACTCAATTGTTAGTTAATATTGCAATAGCAACGATTATGAATCTGGAGTTGGGGACCTTGGGGCCAGAGTGGTGGGTGAAAGGTGGCCCGCGTCTTGTCCAAGGGTCCAACCACCTGTTGACAGAGGCAAGGGGCCTCCCTCTGCGATGGAATGCCTTGTGGGCGTGGCCCGGCGGGTCGGGGGCGGGGGCGGGGGCCGGGCCACGACGCGGTGGGCCGGCCCGGGGCCGACTCGGCTCAGAAACTTTCGCTGTGGGCGGTTCGGACCCGCCCTCCCGGCGCCCTGCGGCCCCGCGGCACCAGGGGGCAGTCCGCGGCGGCCAGGCGAGGCGCCCCGTGATTGGCGGAGGCGCGCGGTGATTGGCAGGCGTGCCGGCCGCACAGCGGGCCGAGCCGGCGCCGCGTCTTGCGAGCCGCGTCGGGAGTGGAGCGCGGCCTGCGGCCCCGCCCCCGGCCCTGCCCCTCCGCGGTGGGCCCCGCTCGCCGGCTCCCGCAGCAGCTCGCGTCGCTAGCTCGGCCCGGCTGCTTAGCTCCCGCCTCTGGGCGCCCGGCTCCTCGCGAGCAACTTTGCGACAGGCCCTGAGGTCCGAAGGCGTCGCGGAGTCGCGTGCGGCCCACTTGCGGGCGGGTGAGTACTTCGAGGAGGGGGACGGCCGCGCGGGGGACTGGAAAGAGACCCGGGAGGCGCCGCCCGCCTTGGGCCTCAGTTTCTCCATCTGCGCGGCTGCTCCCAGCGCCCCCCCAACAAGTTCCCCAGAAAGTGGGGGGCTGGGGTCCCGCAGCGCGACGCCCACGGCGACCCCCGCCCAGGCCTGGGTTGAGACTTCCTGGGGGGGGTGCGCGCCCCCTCGGGAGTCGCGGGACCCCGCGCGCTGCGAGCACCGAGAGGCCAGCAGCCGTGGCCCCCGGGGACCCGCGGGTGGGCAGAGGGTGGCCGGAGGCGCCCCTCCCCGCACCCCGCAGCGCCGGTCCCGAGGTGCCCAGTCATGGCCCTTCCCCCGCGGCCGTCGGCGGGACCCAGGGCGGCCCTCAGTGCCCACGGGGACGCGGTTGGGGCGGCGGGGGCGACCGGGGTCCAGCCCGCCCTGGGGACCGGGCCCACCGGAGGGGGCCGCCCCTGGGTCAGGCTGAACCCCCCAGAGCCCACTTAGAATCAGTGCGGCGCTCTCTCTCCCCCTGGGGCTCCTCCTCGGTAAGGGGGGCAGGCAGGGGCAGTGGCAGTCCCTCCCGGCCCCTGCTGGGGTGAAGCCGGCCTTCGACCGCCGGCCCTCCGCACCATTAATTTCTGTTGTGACAGATGGAAACTTTCTGAGGAATCTCGCCCAGCCCTTAGGGATGTGATGAAACCATGCCCTCCCAACGGTTTTTGTAGTTGATGTTAAGAAATTCTAAGGAGCTAACGTTTGTACAATATTTACACTCCCCTCCCCCACCCAGCTTATAGGAGTGGGAATTATAGCCCCAGTGGACACATGATGGAGCTGAGGCTTACTGGGGATTGGTGACCTGCCCAGGACCACAAAGAGCCTGGGGGAAGACTTGCACCCTGATCTGCACTCTCCTCTAGCAAGCCCAGTCCTGCCTCTCCTCACCTTGGACAGTGACCCCTGGCATTTGGCCTGTTTATAAAGGGCTTTCCCTTCTGCTGGGGTCTGTCACTTGCAGAGTGCCCTGGGTACCCTCCGTGCTGGTCGCCTGTTCTCACTGCAGCCCTAGTGAGGGAGCCATATCAACGGAAACCCAGAGGCCACGCTTTCCACGGTCCCGTCCTGGCCCCTGTGTCTCTAAGGGGCTGTGATTCTCACGGGAGCCCCATGGTGTCTGACCAGAGATTTAGAGGAAGGTTCCCTTATATAACCACTCCTTTGCTGCACCCCCTGCACCCCCCAACCCCCAAGCAGATGGACCTTTGAAAACAGGGAAGGTTGCTGGGAGACCACATCACACCTTCTTTGCCAGGATGGAAGACTATGTGGAGGGCTCCCTGCTCACGCCTCCCCAGCCCCTCCTACGCCAGGGCTGGACAGGCCTTGGGGGCTGGTCAAAGAGGAGACCCAGCTCAGTCCCGGCCCCCAGAAGTGCCTGAGCTCTGGGACAGAGATCAAGCCCTGGTCTATGATGGTGATAAGAAGAATCATAACAGGGAGGGAGCTTTATGCTTTATATGGCTCTCGCCCTCTCCCACGTCCCCACCCCAGAAAGTGGCACCACTGCTGTGGCCCCCGGCCACAAACCAAGCCACCCTCTGCTCCCCACCCCTCACATTCAGTTGGTGATACTCCTGTCTCTTCTGGCCCCAGAGCTGCTGTCAGATGCTGGCCCTGGACCAGGCCTCCTTACCTTTCCCTGGATGGTCACCCAGCCCCTTTCCTGGGCTCTCCATCCTGTCCCCACACAGCCCCAGTGGTTCTTTAACTATCACTTCCCTGCTCAGCACTGTCCTTCCGAACTCCTCCTGGCCCTAGGCTCAGCTCTGCCTCCAAAGCTTGGAGTCCTTCAGGCCCTTGGGACCTGCCCTAGCTGCCCACACAGCCTCTTCTCTCATTCCTGTGTCCCATCCCCAGCGGTCACTTCCCAGCCATCCACACCTTCCTGGCCACATGGCTGGTCACTCTCCCTCTGCTGTCTTTTCTCCTGGGCAGTCCCCTGTTGGAATGCCCACACTCCTCCATTCCTCTTTCCTTCCACCCTCACCTGGCTCACACCTGCTTGTCTTAAAGGCTGAGCCAGGGGCTCTCTTCCACAATCCCTACCCTGCCTTCCAAAGCTGAGTGAGACCCCCCCGTTGGGTGCTTGCACCCCAAATGCTGCTCCATCTTTGTAGTTGTCTGTTTAGGTGTCATCCTTCCCACTGGGCATGAGCTGCTCGAAGGCCAGCCCTATGGGAGTGCTGTCTGGGGCCGGGAGGCCCAGCACAGTGCCCAGCAAAGGATCAGCCCCCAATCCGTGTCTGCTGACCCGCCGGGGCTGGGCTCAGAGCAGGTGCCTGGTGTGCTGTGTGGGCTCGGCATTGGGCAGACACTCGTGGCTGTCCTTGGTCAAGGATTTGGGCATTCCCAACTTGCCTCCCACTTTGTTTCTATGGACTTGGCACATTGAGTGGAATCGGAATGTTCCTTGGTTTGGCCCTTAATACTCTGCAGCAAAAATAAGTATCTGGGAGCTTCCAAGGGCTTTGTGCCCTTGTCTTGAGGAGTAGCCCTTTGCCTCGGGCCATGCTGGAGCAGCCTTCTCAGACCCTGGGAACCCCTGGGCCCTTTCCCTTAGGGCTCAGTCACAGGCGGGTTTTAAAATATGTTTTGTTTTCACTTCACACACCTTACACATTTTTCATAGAAAATCAGGGAAATACATTTAGAAAAAGAATAAAATAAAACCACTCATAATCCCTCCACCCAGAGAGAGCCAGTATTAACAGTTCGGGGGACATTTTCTTTCATCTTTTTCTGCAGGTAGATTTCGTTTTCATTCTAAAGAGACAGGGTAATTCTCATGCTGCTTTAAATCCTGTTTAACCGTGTTACACCAACATTTGCCTCGACTTTAAACATTTATTTGTATACGGGGTCATGGTTAACATCTTTGTAGGGGAGCACCGTGCTGAGGGGCTGGAATGTTCCTAACTGCCATCTCTGCATGGTGCTGGCAAGTTTGCTGGTGTCACACCCCCTTGTGTGTGACACCTTTGGGCACCCCTGCTTATTCCCTGGGGCTGGGATGGTAGTGTGGCGGCTCGTTTCAGAGGTGGGGCTGCCCCCCCGGGGGACCAGAGTGGGGGCCAGCCTGCACTCAGATTAGAGCGTTTGGGGCAGAAGGCCACATGGGGTCATTCTGCTCCATGTCTCCATAGATGCATGGTCCCTGCAGCCCTCCTTGGGGGTGGCAGCTCCTCGGCCAAGCTCCTTGGTGCTGGTATTTTGTGTTTTGATGGGATAAAAATATGCCTTGGGACTCACGTGGAAAGAATGCCAGCCATTTTGTTTTTTTGGATCTTACACAATGACAGGTTTCCAGGCTACCGCCCTGGCCATCAGGGGGCAGTGGGGTTGGCCGCCCCATCAGCAGGCAGGTTGGAGGAGTCTTGGAGCTGGGGCCAAGCTGGATGAAGACGCTCCTGTTTTGCCATCAGGATGCTGGGGTCTGGGGGGAGGGAATTGCTTAAAGTCACACAGCAAGGTCCTATAAGCTTGTTGCTTCCCTGAGGGCAGGCTGTCCCGGTGTGCCTTGCACATTAGGCCGCCGATGCATGCCAGGCAAGGCTGCAGGTGCTCCAGGGGAATGAGATGCAGGCTCCCAGAACCCCAGGAAAGAGAACGTGTTACAGCTGGAAAGGCCAGACCCTGTGTGGGTCCTTCCACCAGGAGATGGTCTGGGATCCTCCCTGTGACCCAACCCTGGCAGTGAATTGTCTCATTTGCTTTAAAATAATAAGCCCTGGGCGCCTGGGTGGCTCAGTTGATTAAGCGACTGCCCTCGGCTCAGGTCATGATCCTGGAGTCCCTGGATCAAGTCCCACATCGGACTCCCTGCTCAGCAGGAAGCCTGCTTCTCGCTCTCCCACTCTCCCTGCTGTGTTCCTGCTCTCGCTATCTCTCTCTCTGCCAAATAAATAAATAAAATCTTTAAAAAATAAAATAAAATAATAAGCCCTTTGCTCCCCAAAGGGCTTGACCAACTCTTAGAGAATCCGAAAATTAATTTTCTTTTATTCATCCATTCTTACTAAGCAGAGATTTTATTTGAAACAGTTATTTTGACTGCCATGCGATATGCGTAATACTTAGCCCAGAGGCCAGCCACAACCTGTGGTTGGGTCCCTGCAGTTCCTACCAGAATGTGTTTTCCAACGGAATACGTCCTTGTGGAGCACCTGGGAGAACTAGCTTGGGTTTATTTGGTTGGTTGGTTGGTTGGTTGGTTGATTGTTCGTTTTAATGTTTCATAGTTTGCAGATGACTTTCTCTTCCTTCACACCCTTAATCCCCATGGCACCCCTACATGGGAGTGGTATTCCCATTTTACAGATGAGGAAACTGAGACACAGTGAGATTAAGTAGCTGCAGGTCCCGGGTAAAACTGAGACTCACTCCCCATGTCTCGTGGTAGTAAAATTGTGTCCCTCCTGGCCTGGGGTCTCCTGGTAGAGGGGGACACTACCTGAGACACGACTCAGCAGAGGCATCGGGGACACTCCCGGGAACGAGGCACATTGGGTCCCGCACTGGAGGAAGAGGGAGCTCTCTCTGCCAGAGCACAGGGCAGGCGTGGCCAGGGTCGGATTGTGAGAGGCCCCTTTTTCAGAAACAGGCTTGGTGGATTTGAATTCCAGCTCCAACACCGTGAGCTGTGTGGCCTCGAGCACGGGTCCTACCTTTCTGGACCCGTGTTTCCTCGTCTGTGAAATGGGGTGAGGGGTGAAGGCTAAGCCACCTGTCCGTCTGTCACACCGGCTAGTGGCAAGACCTGGCTTACAGCGCTGTGTGCGGCACCCCGAGACTGTGCACGGCAAGCGCGGAGAGCAGAGCGCGCCCAGACACACGTCCGTTCCTGCTGCTATTCCCGACGCAAGTTGGCTCTCGTCAAGGCCAGCTGCGCTCTGCTGTTCCAAGGAGGTGGCCCTTGATTCTGGGGGCAACAGGCCACGAGAGGTGGCTTGGCAGGATGTGGCCCCATGTGGTCTAAAGAACTGATGTGTTTGCTGTCTTGGGTCAGGGGATGACCTGTGTGACTGGGTTCTGTGTGCCACGTCACCGTGGGTCTCCCCCGCCCGTGGCTGGCTACGTGCTCACTCTGGTCTACACTTGTGGCTAAATGGCGAGTTTCACAGAAGTCGCCTCCTTGTTGGGCTCCCTGAAGCCTACAGTTTGGAAACAGCATGAAGCAGTGCGTTGATTTCCAAGCAGATTTATTGGCTCGGCCGTGCTCTGGTCTTGCCTCTGGGGGATGTTTTAAAATAAGGACTGAGTCCTTCAGACGGAGGAATGACCAGATTGAAATCTGTGGGGAGCCACCTCATGTTCTATGTGGGATCTCATTCAACCTCACAATAGCCCCCGAAGACCATGCCCATTTTACAGATGAGGAAACTGAGGGAAGAAATTCACTCAAGGCCTCTGGCTCAAGGGGTCCCATAGCAGGCATGAGCTTGGGCCCTACGTCTTGAGGCCTGGAGTCCCTGCCTCACCAGGCACGAGCCATCCGACCTCCAACCAACCAGATAAACCCAAGCTAGTTCTCCCAGGTGCTCCACAAGGACATATTCCATTGGAAAACACATTCTGGTAGGAACTGCAGGGACCCAACCACAGGTTGTGGCTGGCCTCTGGGCTAAGTATTATGCATGTCACACGGCAGTCAAAATAACTTTCAAGGGGCGTGGCCTGCTCAGGACCGCAGAGCTGGGGGCAAGGAGTGCCTCCTTCCTGGGAGTGATGGACACAGATCCCGTCTTCAGGACCCACTGTGGCAGGGACAGGGCAGGCATGGTTGTGTAGCCCCCCGGGGAACAGGCTTGTGGCACCTGGGGCCGCCCCAACTCTTCCTGTGACATTTGTCTCCAGAAACATCCAGGGGGCCCCTACCCTGGCAGGCCTGGTGCTTGGTGCTGGGCGTTTGGGGATGCCTGGCCCCCGTGTGCAGCCTGTAGTCACATCTGGTCCCCAAGGGGCCCTCACTTGAGAGGATTGTCCCATTTACAGTGGAGGAAGCAGAGGGGCGTGGCCCGCTCAGGACGGCAAAGCTGGGGGCGAGGGGCCAGATTTCCACACTGGCAGCCTCTCCTGCTCCGCGCTCACTTTCCTCAGCGCAGTGAAGAGGGTGGGCGTGGCCTTGAGTCTGTGGAGGGTCACGGCATCTTTTCGGAGTCTGAGGAAAAGCCACCGGGTCCCCCACCCAGTGCACACGTCATCCCAGCAGTTTCAGGGGCCTGTGTCCCGTGAAGTCCATCCTGAGTCCCCAGGTTGGGGATCCTGGGGCTGGGGCACCTCCCAGGGCTTTCAGCTCCGGGCTCGGTGACTTGTTGCCCTCAATTGTGTCAGTGGTGGTTCCAGCCGTTTTGCTAATCAGCACATGAGGTCCCTTTTATTGACTGACTGAGCCCCTTCGCCTGTCATGAGAGGGCTGTAGAACCACCGCGCTGCCTAGTCTCTTCCAGTTCGTTCCCTGTTCTTAGGCACCTCGCTCTGCTTTTTTAGTGCGTATTCGTATCTGGTGGCATCTAAGCCCAGCGGTTTAGGCCTCGCATGGAGGGCTTTGCAGTCGGGCACATCTGCCTAAATCCTGGCTCAGTGGGCTGTTTGCCTTCCCGCTTCCTGGTCCCCCCACCCCTCCCCTCCTCCCTTCCGCTTACCTGCTAACATTTATTTAACCCTTGCTCTGTGATTGGTTCCTTGGGGGGGGCTCTGAGAGGCCATCCTTCCCCACCTCTCTCCTGGCTTCTGCTGAAGGCTTCTGATCCCTGGTGGCCCTTGGCTTGCAGCCCACATTTCCTGTCCCTGGCTCCGTCACATGGCATTCTCTCTGTGTTTCCTTCCTCTTCTTCTCAGGACACTGGTTGTTGGGTCAGGGCCCACCCTAATCCAGGATGATCTCATTTCAAGATCCTTAATTACATCTGCAAGTAGGGTCACCTTCACGGATTGGGGGTAGACATACGATGTGGAGGCCACCCTGCAGCCCCCCGAGCCAGGCACCATGCTCAGTGCTCCAGGTGGATTATCTCATTGGACCCTCACAGCTTTGCACCATCCCTGCCACTCAGATGCGGACACTGAGGTCAGATGGCTCGTATCCAGTGAAGCAGGGACTCCAGGCCTCACGATGTAGGGCCCGAGCTCATGCCTGCTGTGGGACCCCTTGAGCCAGAGGCCTTGAGTGAATTTCTTCCCTCAGTTTCCTCATCTGTAAAATGGGCATGGTCTTCAGGGGCTATTGTGAGGTTGAATGAGATCCCACATAGAACATGAGGTGGCTCCCCACCCCATTTCTCTTTTCTGTCCCCTCTCTGCCCAACACTCGAGGCCAGAGCAGGCTGGGCCTGGCCGCCCTTCTGTGTTGACCCTCGGTTTTTCTCGCCAGCAGGATGGACTCCGGTGCCCCCCCTGCCTGCTCCTCTGGCCCACAGCCTCCACCACCCCTGCAGCCCCAGGCCCGCTCAAGGCTCAATGCCACTGCCTCAGTGGAACAGGACAAGAGTGAGGCGCCCCGAGCTCCTGGACCAGATGTGGGAGACACAGCTGCCCCAGCTGTGGCCCGGGCCCCGAGTGCTCGGAGCCGAGAAAGAGCAGATCAAACAGGTAAGGGGCTGGGGCTGGAAGCTGGCTGTCCTGAACGCACGCCGGGGCTGTTGCGTGGAAGCCGGGCGAGCAGCAAGTCCTGGCACGCGGCCCAGGAGCCCCGCCCAGTTCCTCCTGCGAGCCAGGCCTCTTCGGCTGTCTCCTGCACAGTGGGCTTTGGTCCTGATGCAGGCACTTGGAGGGTAGCAGAGGTCACATTTCCCTATTTTATTTATGACCTGATGGCTCCAGTGCCGATCTGTGCACACTCTGGGCTGGTTCTGGACCAGGCAGTTCTGCACCAGGCGCTGGAGTATGAGAGCAGTGAGAGGAAGACTACCCTCTACCCTAGTCCCGCACAGCGCTCAGGGGAGCCCACGTGGTCCCCTGCCCATCAGGGCCATTTGGTCGGCAGCTCTACTTGGTCCTTGGCCACTCCCCTCAGGATCCGGCTGCCACCGTGGAATGCCCCTAGGCCTGGGTCCCCAATGCGCTGTGGACCATTGTCCTCCATCCCCAGGCTGCCCGCCCCACCCCCACCCCCCGCCACTCTGGGGCCTCCTTAGGTATCTGCTCCCCCAGGCCTTCCCCGAGGCACCTCCCAGGGGCAGAGGTGAGCTGGTGTGAGGACCTGAGTGGGACAGGACGGTGGGTCATGGGGCTGGCCACCTCGCTGACCTTAGGGCAGGGGCGCTAGGGCTTTGTCCATCCTCCGTCCACCTCCTGCTCATGAGCACGGCCCTGAGTGGCCACGGGTTTCACAGGTGAGTCAGGTCTGCCCCCGACCCCCAGCAGTCCAGTGTGGGGGGGAGCAGAGGGAAGCATAGGGCCTGGGGAGCACCGAAGTGGCCCTGGACCCAGGGCTGGGGTGGTGGGAAGCCTGCTCTGTGGGAAGAGGAGATGCTGAGCAAGGGTTAGGATGGGAGGAGAGGGCCTGGCAGGGGTGAGGGCTGGCAGGAAGAGGCGGCCTCGCCCAGGGTAGAGGTGGGGCCATGAGAGCCCCAGGCCTCCCAGGTGACGGGTCTGGAGGGGGGAGGGAGGAGGGCTCAGGGTGATAATGGTCGTGGCTCTGGCCTATGATGGAGATACGCCAGGAGGGAGCTGAGGTCAGGACTGGTCCCTGGGCCGGAGCCCCAGCCTTGTCTGAGAGTTTCTTCATGCTCTAGGGGCTGCCGTGGGCGGGAGGAGCCCCAGGCCTCTGGCTCTGATGTTCGTGGGAAATGTCACTGGTACCCCGCACTGCTCTTTCTGGTGCTTTCCACAGCGCTTTCCAGCACGCTGGGTGTCTTCCTCTCAAGGGAACCAGCCCTACCATGTAGACCGTTCGCTCCGATTACAGATGGGGTCGTGCCGTCCCGCTCGCACCAGGTCCCCACCTCCCCCCACAGCAACACTGTTCCCCATATTCCGGGCCTGCCTCCATGCTTCCCCACCTCCCTTTGCCAGGCGGGAAGCTCCACCCAAAATGTGCCCTCCCCAGCTCCACCTGCTGAAACCCTACCCACTCGGAGGGCACCACTGCTTCCTACACTTCCTGGCCTCGACCCACAGCAGGAAATACCGTGCCACCCTCAGCTGACGTGCACCCCCGCACACGTGTGTGTATGCACGCCCGCACACGCACTCACACGCACTCAGTGGGAACAGAGACTTCCCAAACACCGCTCCTCCTTACCGCGCGTGCGGAGTCTGATCAGGGCCATTCTGTTCCTTTTATGTGAAAGCAATGCTGCTCGTGGACAGTTGAATGGATTTTGTGATTCGCTGTGTTGAAACCTACGGTTTATAAAACGCTTTCTGCAGTTTGGCTCCAGTGCTGGTTCTCCATGAACATTTCCCAGCTGGGACTCCCTGGAGCACGTGTCTGTCCACACAAGCTGTTACCGATCGTCAGGGCCCTGAGGTGGCCCAGGGAGGGCCAGAGACAGGCCCCTCTTGGCCCATGCCCTTGAGCCATGTGTCCTTGAGGGCGTCAGGACGCCATACCGGGCCTGTTTCTGCACTGTAAAGTGGGCGTGACCACACCAGCAACGTGGTGTTGCGTGGGGATCACACCAGTGCCAGGACCGTGCACCTCGGTGGACATCCCTCAGGCCCCGGTGCACGCAGGAGCTGGGGGTGCTGTGCTGAGACGGGGCCCCTTCGTCCCCACAGGCACCTGGCGTGGGGGCCCAGAGATGGTGCATACCTTGTGCTTCATGTCACCAAGCAGCCTGGTCCCCTGGTTCCTTCCCCAAGATCCTATTCAGACCCCTGGGGGGTGCCCGCTATTTTACAACCCCCCCCCCGAACCTCTTTGGTGATTGGCGTCATGTTAGCTCAGGGCTGTGCGTGTCTAGCTGCTATGTGTATGCTCCAGATTTGTTCTCTCCCCCAGGGGAGGCTGGCCGTGTGCACGGTGCGTGGTGTGGGGGTGGGGGGGCTTTCTTTATCCCCTCCCCCACCACGGGCGGGATGCTGGGCCATCTCTCCTCAGTCCCAGGCCGTTGAGAGGAGGCTTCGTTCCCCTAGGTGGTCTGGACGACTTAAGGAAGTCCAGCCCCTGCCGCCACCTGGTCACACCTCACCTCCCCTTTCTCCAGCTCCCCCAGGCTTTGTCAGTTTTTCCTTCCTCTAGAGAGACCGCTGCCTAAGATGACCACCCCCAGCTCAGCCGTGCCGCCCACGCAGAAACCCCCAACCCGCGATGAGCATCTGCCGCGCACATCTGTGTGTACCACGTGGCCAGCCCTGTCCTCGGGGCTTTCCGTGGGCCACATCTGATCCCCTCATGGGGATTAGCTGTGAGGGCAGCTCTGTTGTCACCCCACTTAGAGATGAGAAAACTGAGGCACAGACTTGCCCAAGCACCCAGCTGCCGAGTGACGGGCCCGCAGGTGACCCGAGTCTCCCGGGTTAGCACCAGCCCTGCCCAGCGGAGATCGAGCTGTGGTGGAAGCGGGCTAGAGTCTCCCCTGTGCAAGTTCACGCCAGGCCAGTGCCTGATTTCTTCCGGAAACTCACCCAGTCCTTAGGCACTTGTGATCTTTGCATCTCCTTGAAGATCCGCCGTGTTCTCTGCTCTGTTTCCAAGGCCTCTGGGCAGACGAGGGGTCCTGACCCTGGGCTCTGAGCCACGATGCCTCACGGCGCAGAGCACAGAAACCGGGGCTGGGTAAGCACACTTGGTTTCAACCTGAGTGCAGACCGTCCTCGAAGGGCAGCAGCAAGACCGCAAGAAGCTTCAGGTGGGAGTCAGGAAACAGCCGTGGGCTCTGTTTGCCATCCGCCCCCCTAAAGAGGGAGGGGAGCAGGCCCTGGCAGTCTTGCAGGCGTGGGGTCCCAGCCCCCACGTCCAGGCCGTGCTGCTCTGCGTCCCTCACAGGTCACCGAGGCGAACGCAGTGGGCCCCACCCTGCCGGCCCTGTGCAGCCCAGAAAGCGGCTGCCGGGGAAGGGCTCTGTGGGCCTGTTCCGGTGAGTTCCCTCACCTGCGTGTCTACAGAGGTGTAATGAGCCCCGGTTAGGTACCCACAGGTCACAGCGAGCGTGAGTGTGGAAGTAACGCTTTCCGTGCCGGGCATTAGCCCGCTCACTTCTCCAACATGTTCAGACAGGAAAACCTAGAGAGAGAGGTGAAGTGGGTGCCCCCAGGGCCCCCAGCCGGTGAGCCATGAGGTCGAGATTTGAACACACTCTGGGACTCTCTGCTTATCGGAGGGCCGCAGGTGGGCATCGCGTGTGCCCAGTACTCTGGGCCGCCTCTCCAGGGAGCCCGGTGCAGGACCGAAGCAGAGCCGGCTGGGCTGGAGTCTGGGCTCATCAGCCGGCCCTCAGGGTGATCTCTGGTGAGGCTCAGGCCTGCCCTCCAGGAGCCCTGGGCCAGGGAGAGCCAGAAGCAAACAGTAACCATCCTGAAGGGCAGGCACTGTGCGGGGGACAGCTGATGTTGTGGGGGCCTGGGGAGCGACAGACACCCTTTCTGCTACCCGCGGTGGGCCCCAGCTGATCGCCACGGGACCGCCAGTGCCGTGAGGCCTCCCAGCTGCAGGGCCACAGACGGGGGTGGTGGAACCCTTGGGCAGAGGTGTAGCTGCCAGGAAGCATTCACCCCAGTGCTGATGGAGGACCTGCCCAGCAGGTGCAAGAGACAATGGGTGAGGCAGGTGGGGCCCTGACCTCCAGGAGGGATCCCGGGTGACTACATGAAGAAGGACCTGCACAGTGTGGGGGCGTGCTGGACCCCAAGGGCTCCAAGACTGATGGCCCCCTAGGCAGGGGTCAGAGTGCAGGGTCAGGAGGTCAGCCAGGCAGGCCCTCAAGGGTCATGATAAGAAGGGTGTTTGGGGGAGCGTTAGAGGGTCTAAATCAGAGGAATGACATGCTCTGTGTCAAAGAGGAGGCCACCCCAGCTACTGGGCAGAGCGGTGGCCGAGGGGCGGTGGAGAGGGGGCAAAGGAAGCAAGGCTGGCCCCCAGGTCTCTGGCTGGAGCCATGGGTGGGTGCTGGGGTGCAGAGCTGGTCGGTCGGGACCGATGCCAATGTGAGAGTGTGAGCAGATGCAGAGTGTTGAGGCCCTGCCGTCCTGGGGACAAGTCACAGTGATAAACAGCTGGGGTTTTTGTGCTCTGGTCAAGGTGCTGGCCAATGACAATCTAGGGACTTTTCTACACACGATATTTTGTCCTGACCCCCATACAAGCCCTGCTCCATCTGATGGTCGTGCCCGTGTGATGACCCCCTCGCTATAGGATGCCCTATCGTGAGCCGGCCGGGTGGCAGGGTCGGGTGAGTCCTGGGTGTGGTGGTTTCCTGAGACCTTTGGAAACTTGGCTGTGTGCCTTCATCAGTTACTTTTAACTATCTACTTGCGTTCCAAGCCTCAGGCGTCACCTCCTCCAGGAAGCACCGCCCACCCCCCCATCAGGATCGATGACTTCTGACACCTCCACAGCCCGTACTGATGAAATGTGACAGTCCTCGCCCAGCCCCTGGATGGGCCTTGAAGGCGGGGGTCCTGCCTCATTCGGCTTGGTGCCCTTAGCTCCTGGTGTCCCCGGCTGGCACGCGGCCAGTGCTCAGTACACATCTACTGGGTGTGTGATAAGGAGCTGAATCCACGACCCGTGCCCGAGGCTGTCAGGAGAGTGGACCTCCTGGCCAGGACCCCCTGCCTCAGCTTAGCCAGCCCTGGGCAGAGATGGGGTGGCAAGGATTATTCACCCTGTTTGTTCATGAGAACCAGAGTCAGCATCACAAAGGCTGACGAGACACCCCCTGGTGCAAGGCGTCCCCAGCTCCATGTGTGTGGGACACCCTGTTGGTGTAGGGCAGCCCAGCCATCCCATGTGTGGGGCATTGGTACAAGGTGGCCACAGCAACGAGGGGGACACCCGATGTACCCTGGGTTGCTTTTCACCCTGCCCTTCCCTGCAGCCCCCATGGCGGGCGCCTGAGAGGACCAGGGAGTCTAGGAGGCTGGGGGGCGGTGAGGAAGGAGCTGACAGCAGCCGCCTGAAGACGGGAGTATTGCGTCATTCTCCTCGGCAGGCTTCAGGTGGCCCTCCCCTTCCCGGAGCTTCTGGCATGCACTCAGCAGATCTAGCTAGCAGCAGTAGGGAGCAAGGGAGCCAGCTTCTGTCCTGCTCCCACTATGTCTGGGAGAGCTTCGTGCACGGGCTTCCCCGCTCACGGCTCAGGGTCCTAATGCGCTCCAGAGTGGGCGCGGGGTTTGCTCACCAACCTTCTCCCTTTCTGCAGAGCGCCTGCTCCGGCCGCAGGGGCAGGGGCTTGAACTTGCAGCGCAGTCACCGTGTGGAGCGTGTCCTGTGTCCCTGCGCCGGGATATAGGGAGACAGGAATGCCGCAGACCCTGCCCGCCATCCTGCCGCCGGTGGCCCCCATCCTCATCCCTCCATCCTGCACCGCTTATTGAGCTGCGGGGGCCAGCGCTGTGCCGGCAGCTGGGGTGCGTTGGGTCAGACCCACCCACTGGACAGAGTGTCCCCGTGAAGCCTGGGGGAGCTATGAGACACCACGTCCCAGATTGCGGTGGGAAAACGGCAAAGGACCCCGCTGGGGAGAGGAGACAGCGTCCTGGGGCTGTGCTCCCCTTGCCAGGTCCGAGAAGATGAAGGGTCATGTACCAACTCAGCAGGGCACATGCACATCTTTCTAATGCACAGGATCTGGGGAGAAAAACAATGAAAAGATGGGGATGGGTGTGGACATGGTCCTCCGTGGGCTCTGGCAGAGGTGTGCAGACCTGCCCAAGGCCACGCAGCTCTGATTACTGCTGCTTTATGACAGGAAGCCTTTCAAAAATGAGTTAGAGTCAGGACCCCTCCAGTTGAAGTGACACAGAGACACGATGCACATTGACATAAGCCAGAAAAAAAAACAGGTTGAGAGGAATTTCTCAGTTCCGGGTATCTGTAGAGCGTAGGGTGTGCTGGTTTCACACAGGACTGGATCCAGGGGCTCAGATGATGTGATCAGGAACCCCAGCTCCGCTTTCCCTCACCTCAGGTGGGCTCTCCTCACTGGGCGGCCCTCCCGGGCTCCCAGCTGACGTCCATCAGCCGAGACCTAGCGGAAGGAGGAGGCTGGTTTCCCAGCAGTTCAGCACAAACCCCACCTGGCTTGGGTCTGTGTCCATCCCTGAAAACCAAATGCTGTGGTCAGGGAGACGGAGCCTCTGCTGCACATCCCCCCACCTCCCCGCAGCCTGGGTGAGGACAGTGCCACCAGAACTTGACGGCCGAGATGGGGAAGGGCGGGTACCCAAAAGGAACATCAAAGCGCTAGGACCGGAAAAAGCCAGGAATGCAGGTCGGGCATGCAAAGAACAGTGGGCTGCACGGTCCTCGTCCACACTGACTCAGCCAGCTCTGGCGGGTGTTCTTCATGACACTGAACAGTGAGCCCTTGACCTGTGGGAAGACTCCTCACATGAAGAGCCAGAGCCCTCTGATTGCAGCACGGGCCCAGCGTTTGAGTAGTTGTAGAAATATCTCTGGCAGTGCCAAGTGGAAACTGGAGTCACGGAGAAGGTGTGGCATGTGTTTCAAGGAGGTTCTGTCTACTGGGGAGGCGTCTTGAAATGCCAGGCTGTGAACAACTTCGGTGAAAAATGAATCATGGACAGAATCTTTAGCCAGCAGATACATGCTTGAATCTTCTATATTCTGATTAAAGTACAGAAAGAACGTGGGCTTGCGAATTCAGCTAGCCAAGAAAAGTTTTGGACCCGTGGGAGGTTGCCTGGTGGGCGCTGCAGTGGGAAGTGCAGTGTCAGTGAGCAGCAAAGGCCCTGGGGTCAGCCGAGAGGTGCGAGGTGGGGAGGGAAAAGAAACCCCCACCTCGGGAATGCCAACTCTGGCCCAGTCACTTAATACAAAGTGTCTTGTCCTTCACCGTCCCGTTGGATGGATATTAACGATTGGGTTGAAAATGACTCTGGGTGGGTCACGCAGCACTTGGATGCTAAAGGCAGAGTCACACGCAGGCCAGGTTTCCCTCCGTGCGCACGCTGCTCCCCTGGGAGCCCGTGGAAGGGACTGGCTTGGAACCTAGGGCTTTGTGTTCTCCTGTTCTAGGCCAGAGAGTGCATCCAGGGGCCGGGGGGTGGGGAGGGGGTGGGTGACAGCGGCCAGAAGGGAGAAGTGGCCTTGGCTCAGGAGGCACCGAGGTCCTGGGCACGAGGGAAGGGTGGGCATGCTGAGGCTACGCTGGGCAGGGGCCCTGAGGACCTCGGTGAGGAAGCCCGGTCTGATCTCAGGGAGAGGTGGCCTGGTATTTTCCAGCCGTCCCCCAAGAGGGCCGTAGTGTGTACCTGAGCTGTGAGGTCTTCGGAAGCCTCCGCGCTCTGAGCTGTCTGCAGTCCCCCGTGCCTCTCCACCTTGGCCCCTGTCGCCTCCTCCCGGGGTCCTGTGTCCTGTGGACTCGGGTGCCTGGAACACGGGCTGGTGGCATTGGTGGCCGCAGAGCCAGCTCCGAGCCTGGCAGAGCTGGTGCTGGGAAAGGCCTAGATGAACCCATCAGGAGGGCTGGTCCTCGGGTGGTGCTACGGGGGACCATTTTTGTTTCCAGAAACTTCTAGAGAGTGAGAGTCTGTCAGTGTCTACTGAGCACCTACAGTGGAGTCCGTGGTGCTGCTGGTCCATCCCGCAGGTTGCCTAGAGGTGTGTTGTCGTACCTGCCAAGGTGGGGTGTGGAGCGGGGTGGAGGCCCCGAGTATTCATTGTATAAATCAGACTGGTAAAAAGTGTAAAAAATAACAAAACAAAGCAAAAAACTATTTTTTTAAAATTGTTAGTTATGCTGCCTGTTGCTGGTAAGGTTGTGAAAGTTGGCTTTCGTAACTCAGGATAACTTCTTAGAAAGGAGACTATAGCGTGAGCCGTATGATGTTTGGGCCCTTGGGCCTAGTAATGCACCTGAAGAACCTACGCTGGGAGAATGACCCCAAAAGAAAATGTATACGCAGAGTGGTTTGTGGCACCATTTTATAAAATTAGTGAATATTGGGAATAACGTAAAGGCCCAGCACCCTGAGCATGTCTCTCCGTTGGGTTTCTGAACCGTGGAAACGGTGCATTTCACCAGAGCAATGTGGGAAATTGGTTACGATTCACTGTCATAAACGTGTGTGTATGTGTGTGTGTGCGTGCGCGCACCAATTGTGACCTCCAAAAATCATGTGCATATAGACGGCGGTCTTGGAAAACATGGATTTGGTTTGTTCATTGGGGCACAGGGGTGCCGGGATCTTTCTAGAGCCCAGCTCAAGCAGGCCTGAGCTCAGGGGTGAGGGTAGGACTGGGGTCTGTGCCCCCTTGTCCTTCCCGCCGCTCTGAGCTGTTACTGAAGACCACCGTCGGTGGGAGTTTTGCTGTCCGTGTCCAGGGCTGTCTGCATCACTGGAAGGCAGCATTCTGGCATATTCTATCTGCATCTGACCTGGATTTTAATGAAGCTGCCCTGGGTCCGAACCCATCGTTGTAGTCCCCTCTACTCCCAAACAGGCGACAAGGACCAGCCTCGCGACATTCTGTCTGCTTTTCTCCTGTGTTAAAGGGCCCATGGAGGGAGACGTGGAGGTGCCCTTTGAAGAAGTCCTGGAGAAGGCCAAGGCGGGGGACCCCAAGGCACAGACGGAGGTGAGGACTGCGTGTCGGGAGGCTCAGCCCGCGGCCCCTGCACAGTGGCCCAGGAGAGGCTGGTGCCGTGTGAACGGGGAGCAGGGCTGCCGGGCTCCCGTTTGTAGTGTTCCCATGTTCTCTGTGTCATTTTGCCCCCCACCGCCCTCTGTGGACCCCGTGTTCTCTCCCATGTCCAGCTCACACCCCATCTTGGGCACCCCCTCCTCCAGGATGCCTTCCCTGCCTCCTGCCGCCCCTCGGTGCCCCGGCCCCCCTCCTGTCATCTGTGGAGGGGGGACCCACACCCTCCCCCCAGTCTTCTGAGGAGCCAGGGCCCCGAGGGTCCCACAGGCCCCACCGGGGGTAGACGCCCAGGGGACCCCTATCCCCCCCCCCGCCGCGTCTTCCTGGCCCGGGGTGAGCGGGGTGGGGAGGCGGGCTAGCCAGGAGCCCCGGGGGGCAGGAGAGGGTTGGGCAGCCCCAGCCTGCCGGGCTGTGGGGAGCAGGTGGAGGCCAGGACGCGGAGCAGGAGCTCCGGCACAGCAGGCGGGGCTTGACGGGCCTCTCGCCGCAGGTGGGGAAACGCTACCTGCAGCTCGCCGGCACCGTGGACGAGGAACTGAACAGCTGCACGGCGGTGGGCTGGCTGATCCTTGCCGCGAAGCAGGGCCGGCGCGAGGCCGTCAAGCTGCTTCGCCGGTGCCTGGCGGACAGGAAAGGTGGGTCCGCGGGCGGCTCGGCGCAGGCGTCCCGCCTGAGGGACGCGCGCTGCTGGCTAAATCAGCAGGTGACGCCAGGAAATCTGCAGCAGGTGTAAATTCTGTTCCGCCGGCGGCTTGTCATGTAGACGTTTCTGGAGCATGACATGGGATGTGTAGCGAGCAAAGCCGCTGTCCCCCTCTTCAGCGTGTGCTGGTGCCTGTCGGTAGATCCCTGCTGGCTTCTAATCTTGACCGAGGAGTGGATCGTAGAGCCTGCGGGCGGTCAGCTTCACTGGGTGCAGTAGGAGAATGTGACAGTGGCCTGAGGTCAGGATGGAACTTTCTGGGCTGACTTTGCATCCAGTCTGGGCTGAACAGCTGGGGGACCGCAGGCCAGTAAAGAACTGCGCAGGTGCATTCGCTGCCAGGAAGCGAGCGGGTGGGGGGGTGGGGGCAGTGAGACTGAGCCCTGCCACACACGGCCACTTATTCCATTATCCTGCCCCGGGGATGTGGCTCGTCCCTGGGGCCATGAGCGGTGCTTGTGGAAGTTTCAACTTCAGAGAAAAACGGAAGGGTGTGTCATAAAGGGTTTTTTAAATGATTTTCTCCGGATTGTAGAAGTGTCTTATATTTATCATAGAAAACTTGGAATATATAGAGAGCAAAAAGATGCAAATTACCCATAACCTTGAAACCCAGAGAAATGCTCTCTAGTTTGGTGTGTTTTCTTCTGGTTTTGTATCATAATGTTTTTAAGAGTTACATTTATTACATAGAATCTTCCTTTTTTTTTGGAAATTGGACCGATGCCTTTGAAAACAGAACAGAGGGGTTCTGTCAGCCAGGATTTCTCACCAGCCTGCCCTCCCATTGTGGACCAAGTCAGTGAGGGAGGGGGCCCGGTCAGGACCAGGCCCAAGGGCGTGTACTGCAGGGGGCCAACGGGAATCCCTGCGTACCCCGCACCTCCCACTGTTTCACACCAAGTGCTTCCTGATCTTGAAAGAAACGTGCGCTCAGGTGGAAAATTTGGAAGATGTTTAGAGGGAGAAAAAATCCCGTCCCCCATCTCAAGTCTTACTGCTCTTGGTGGGGGGCCGCCGATGGCCCTGACAGTTGGGGGTGAAGGGAAAAAGGCGGCCGCAGACCAGCCTATGAAACCTGTGCCCATCTTTCTCCACGGGGAGTCTCTGTCTCCCTGGGAAAGGGCTGGCTGTGCGGGAACCAGATTTCCCAGCCGCCTCAGGAGGGGCAGGGCCTGTGAAGAGCTGTGGACGCAGGGGAGGCCCACTCTTGCACCCAGGCCGGTCACCGTGGTTACCTGTCTCTGACTCCCATGGTTACCTGCCGGTCTGCCTGCTCCGACTCCCTGGCCTCGGGCAAGCCAGGACACCCCTGTACCTCGGCTTCCCCATCTGTAAATGAGGGAGCGGTACCTACTCCTGAGGGTGCTTGTGAGGAGGAAATTGGACAGAGAAGCGGGCCAGGAGCACAAGAAGGTCTAGCACATGCCTGCTGGGGGGGTCATCTGGGGAGGTCTGCCAGGAGCATGGAAGGCCTGGCATGTGCTTGTCCTCGGGGTCACAACAGGGAGGGTCCCCTGAAGGACCAGGCTGACCTCCAATCTGGAGAATGGGTCCCAGCAGGGTCTTTAGCCAGATGTCCTTTTTGGTCGGATGTCTGTTTCTGCCCTGGTGACCAGGGGTGCCTGCAAAGCATCTTGCGTGAGTCCCCTCCCAAGCCCCTGCAGGCAGGGCTGGTCAGGGCTCAGAGCATCACTAGCGGCCCCCAGGCAGACGGGACAAGGCCGGTAATGCCTCTTGTCTTGTAGGCATCACTTCTGAGAACGAGCAAGAGGTGAAGCAGCTCTCCTCCGAGACGGACCTGGAGAGGGCTGTGCGCAAGGCTGCCCTGGTCATGTACTGGAAACTCAACCCCAAGAAGAAGAAGCAGGTGGCCATGTCAGAGCTGCTCGAGAACGTTGGTCAGGTCAATGAGCACGGTACGTGAGCCTTCCCATGGGGAGCTCATGGGCTTCTCTGTGGGAGTTCTGGAGCTTCCCTATGGGAGCCCTGTGGAGACGCTGGGAGCCTAACTGGGGGCTCCCAGGGACCTTGCTGTGGGGACCTCATAGGTGTCCTCTAAGGCCCAGGGAGGGTCTCTCCTGGGGTGTCATCCTGTCCTTGGGGTCCCCTACCTGCCCTGAGCTCTGGTGCAGTCCATGGGCAGAACCACAGATCTCGTCATTCTCAGGGTGTCCTGTTCCTCCTGAGGGGACAGAAGCCGGGGGAGAGTAACAGATGCGGGCAGGGACCTGGGTCCCTGAATCCCCGAGGTTCCAGGGGGCACTGAGCCGACTGTGGCTCGGACGGCCTCCCTGAGGCAGGCCTCATCACCGGCCTCCACAGCCCCTCCCCCAGCCTTCTGAGCAGGCAGCCAGCCGGAAGGACGGATGGGGCAGAAGAACGGGTGGCCCTGACTGGGCGTGGCTGCTCCATTCCCCAGGCCTGACCTGACTTTTCCCTCTCCGTTACTGGAGGAGCACCTGCCTCTAGCTGTTCAGATGTGATTTCTGCCCAGGCTGCACCCAGCCCTCTCTGGCCCCCCAGGACTGGGGTCCCCTCCCAACACAGCAGAGCAGTAGAGAAGGCTGCTGGGCAGACACCTTTGCCCCTTCTCCTGGGGTCTCCGGGCAGGACTCCTGTCCAGCTAGACCCTCTGGGGACTAGCCTGCTCTCTGGACAGGGGTTGGGGAGACTATGTGCTGGGGCGAGCAGAGATGTCCATGAGGCCTGGGTCTCAGAGGGGCAGCACCCTGGAGAGCCATGCTTGATGTGACGAGCTTGGGGCCACCCCTGTGGGGCCCCAGAGACCCTGCAGTGCTGCAGCTCAGCCCCCACCTGCTGCCCCCCCTCCCCGACCAAGCCCCTTCCATGGCCCTCGGTCTCTCTGGGTCACAGCGCCTCTCCCCTCATGTTGTCTGTCTCCTGCCTGACCTGACTCCGCAAAGGCATGCCTTGGTGCCTGGCATGCAGAAGACTTGAATGCTCGCCAGATTGAGGGTGCGGCAGGGGGTGGATGTTGACAAAAGGGCAGAATACTTCAGTCCGGGCTCAGCGCTCAGCCGCTGAACAGACTCGTGTGGAGCGCCTTCCAGCCACAGGGCTGGGGAGACGGCCAGGCCCGGCCCCCAGAGAGCTCAGTCTTTTCCAGAGGAAAATCATGCCAAGGGACGATGCCAGCAGAGGTATTTGGGGATAAGTTATGCTGACCAGAAACTTGTGTGTCTGTTGCCAAGGCTGCATCGGTAGAGGGCATGACTGTGCCCAGCAGGGGCCAAGAGGTGGCCCTCACTCTGCCCATCAAGGGCTGTGGGGAGACCCCAGGCCCTGTGGTCCCCAGAGCTCGGGGACACCCCGGGAGCACATGGGCCGGTTTCTAGAGGGCTGCAGGGCACATGGAAACAGCCTGCTTTGATTCTCTCCTTGCTCTGTCATCTACAGATGGAGGGACACAGCCAGGCCCGGTCCCCAAGTCCCTGCAGAAGCAGAGGCGTGTACTGGAGCGCTTGGTTAGCAGCGAATGTGAGTATGGCCTCCTGTCCTGCACCTGTGACCCCTTTGGCTGAGCAGTTACGCCCACCACCCCGGGCACCACGTCCACTCCTTGTTGCAGACTCCAGGCCTGAGGCCCCCAGGGTCTTGGAGGCATGATGGGTCTTCAGTCCAGTCTGTTTGGGGCTGGCGGTGTTCTGGGCAGTGGGCCCTGGAGCCTGCCCAGCGGGAGCACACGGTAGGAGGGAAAAGAGACCCGGTACAGGGGGCAGTAAACACAGTCCGTGCAGGACGGAGCGGGGGTGGTGCGTGAGTGCATCCAAGTGCCTGAGCAGGTCAGCAAGGTGAGGAAGCAGCCCCTGAAGCGCAAGGGGGGAGAACCACACACAAAGGCCCAGTGAGGGGGCGCCCAGCAGGGAGTGTGGGGGCTGCCCCGAGCATGGGCAGTGGGAAGGTGAGGAATGCAGGGTTGGGGGGCACGCAGAAGTGGGTGCCTTTGGGACATCCAGTTAGGAGGGGTCCTCAATCCTCCCATGTGCAGCTGCCCAGCCGTGTGGGCGGACTCTTGGTCTTGGTGGCCAGGGCCCCCGTCCCGTAGGAGACCAGACAGGAGGGACCCAGGGGCTGCTCAGCACTGACAGGAGGCCCGGCTCCTCCCCCAGCTCTGCCACATTCCTTGTGACCTCAGGCAGGCCTGGTTTTCCTCTCTGGGGCTCGGTTTCCCCTTGTGCACAGTCAGATTTAGAGGGCCAAGGGCCCCACCAGTCCTGAGAGCTTCTGTTGGAGCGGGACAGGGGGCATCGTACAGAGGGGCGCACACACCCCTTCCCACCGGGCCGATCAGCAGTCCGTCCGTGAGGTGTTGTTGGAACTCTGGTGACGTGTCAAATCCCAAGTCTGGCTTTCCCAGGGCCTCAGGCACGGATGCACAGATGTGCTTTCTTGCTGTGTTTGGGGGACACAAAGCAGTGTAGGACCCTGGCTGATGGACAGCAGAGGACTCAGAGGTTCTAGATGGGTTTTAAGTACAGAGGTGCCAGGAGTCTGTGTTTGGGGTGAGAGGTGCCTCCAGGCAGAAGTCAGTGAGGGGTAATTCCTCCTGAGAGAGCTCGGCTCTGCCTTCTCCACCCTAGTCACCTTATGCTTAACCGCTCAGAACTTTCCTGTGCACCTGGTAACTGCTAGAACGTCCTGGGGTCCTGAGGGAGACCCCGTGCTCTGGGCTCAGAGGGATGGGTCTGAAGCCCACCCGAGGTGAGAGCTGGGCAGAGACATGGCCTCTCCAGGCCTCCGTGGTGGGTGTGGACAGTGCCATCTAGGGGTTCCCCCCTCCGGCCATCAGCCAGCCAGGCCAGCCTCCCCTCAGGTCCAGGCTCCTGGCCCCTCCCCACCAGGACATTCCCAGCAGCCTATGAACATGTGCTTATTCCCCTCACCTCAGAAAAAAAAGGATGAGACGCTCCCTGGACCCCTTGCTCCCATAGCAACCACCCTGTTTCTTTGCTCCCCTTTCTAACAAAGCTGGAGAGGGGCATCTGCAGTCACCATCCTGGCTCCCCTCCCCCCTTCTCTCTGGGCCCTCCCCCTCGTCGTCCACCGCAATGGCCCTGTCCAAGTCACCGGTGACCCGTCCTCAGACCCCGCTGTATCCACACTCTGTGCCTCGGGGCGGGTCTCATGGTGTCAGACCGCCCACGACACCAGCACATAGCCCGGGCCAGGCCACTGGGCCCTGTCTTCTCCACTGTCTGTCTCGTGTCAGCTCAAGCCTCGCGTGTCCACCTGCCGCCAGTGCGGGCCCCACCCCAGGCTGCCCCATCTCACGGGGGCCCTGTGGCCCGGGTGCAGTCCTGGACGTCTTCCGGCCCCCCAGGTTAGCGCACAGCCCCTGGTCCACAGCCCGCCCCCCCCGGGGTGCTCGCCTCGTTCCTGACACTGTTGCCTTTGCTCTTGCTGCTGCTTGTTGCTCTCTTCTGCGGTCGGCTTCTGTCCCAGTGTCCCCAGTGCCCAGGACACAGCCCCCACACGGGCGGCCCCAGAGACACCTGGTGAGTGACGGCCCCACAGCTGGCGGCCCGCACATGATGTGACCGCTGGGTTAATTCACTCACCGCGCCTCCCTGGCTCCCCTCTCCCTGCCTGGAGGACAGTCTGACGTGGACATGACCGTGGCGAGCAGCCGGCCTCGTCTGGCGGTCAGCCTTGTTGAGCGTGACCCCGCTAGACCAGGAGCCCAGACTTGGGCCCACGCTGGGTTGGTGCACAGATCCAGGTATTCCCAGTGCTGGGTCGGCCCTCGGTGTCTGCGTGCTGAGTGGAGGGGTCAGTAGTTGGCAGGGCTGCAGGGCCACCGTCAGCAAGCCTGTGAGAAGCCGGGGCTGAAGGAGGGGGCAGGAAGGCACTGGTGGTGAAGGTGGCTACACGGCCCGCTCAGGCAGACCCTGGGCTTGAGAGCTGAGCAGACGGAAGCTCAGGGCAGGGACAGCATGTCACCAAGGCGAGGAGGCGAGGTGAAGGCCGTCCCGTCTCTCTTCTCCCCGCCGGCCGTCCTTGCCCACCTGTCTGTCCCGGACAGAGAGGCCTTGGCTCCCGAGCCTGCTCGGCTTCCCTCTCCACTGGGTCCCAGCCACCTTCGCGGCCTGGCCTGTCCATGTGGGGTGACCCTGTGCCCTTCTCTCTTGTGACCAGCTAAGAGCTACATAGCACTGGACGACTTCGTGGAGATCACCAAGAAGTATGCCAAGGGCATCATTCCCGCCAACCTGTTCCTGCAGGACGATGATGACGATGAGCTGGCGGGCAAGAGCCCTGAGGACCTGCCCCTGCGCCTGAGGGTGAGCGGGCCCAGAGGGCTCTGACACCAGGGCCCCCACCTGCCATTGCACGCACCTGGTGCTCTCCAGGGAGGGGTAGGGGGGAGGCCCTTGCCAGACACGGGAGCCTTCCGGACCGTGCAGCTTGTCCCTGGAGGCGCATCCTGTAAGGGTGGTCCCCATGCTTATTTATTTATTTATTTATTTTAAGATTTTATTTGTTTATTTTGACAGAGAGAGACAGCGAGAGAGGGAACACAAGCAGGAAGAGTGGGAGAGGGAGAAGCAGGTCCCCATGGTTATTCGCTCACCACACCTCCCCAGGCTCCCCGTCTCTCTGCCTGGAGGACGGGATGTGTTCTCCTCCTGGGGATCTTTCATATGCACTCAGCCTCCAAAGCCAAGGGCACTACTGGGGGCGGGCCTGCTCGGGAGTGACGGATGAGCCGCCTCGTGTCTTTGTCGGCAAAGCGCTATGGGCAGCAGTGAGCCATGCACTAGAGTCTGACTTTCACTTAGACTTTGTCAGTTTGAAAAATGATCCATTTACGGCACGGAACGGAGGTCGGTTTCTCAAAGATACCTTCCCGCAAAAGCAGAGTGCTAGTGTTCAGAGACCGTGAGGATCCTGCCAGGGTAGCTGTTTGCCCAGATCTGCGGGGGTGATGGGTGAGGTGCGGCTAGCCGCGAGGACGTCCCGGCGGGCTGGCCGGAAGGGAGGCACCCTTGCTCTGCCATTGGCCATCGAGGAACGAGCGCAGAGCCCACAAACAGGTGCAGAAAGCCAGGAATGGCGGGCCATGGCCCTGGGGTGACAGCTTTCACGCTCTGGGTCACGTGGTTGAGACCTACGGTGCAGGCGGTCAGCGTGGCCATGCCATGCTCTCCCGGGCTCCCCAGGTCGGCTCTCCCACTTGGCAGACACACCAGGATTTCCCCAGGTGCGGCCACCTGACCCAGGCAGGTCCGTCAGCACAAGGGGCTCCGAGCCCACGAATCGTCCTGAGGCCCGTGGCGTTCATCATCCAAGGGTCCATTGTTCTGAGCTCAGCAGGCGTGTGTGTGAAGCACCATCAGTGAGGCGGGGGGCAGGGGGTGGCGCGGCCCCCAGCGGGCGGGAGTGGTGGGGACAGGAGGTGCGCTGAAGTCCCCTCACTGGAGGCAGCTCTGTGTAGCCCCTCATGGGATCCTGGATGTGGAGGCTCAGATCAGGCGCCCTCCGGGGGGGGAGATGCAATGGCCCAGGGCGGCCGGTGTGGTGGCCACACTCGGGACCAGCGGGCTGAGGGAGTCCCCCGAGGAGAGGGGCTGCGTCCGGGATGAGGTTCTGAGCCGCAGCCCAGGAGGGCCAAGGAGCTTGACCAAGGGAGCTCACGGCTGTTACCGCAGGTCCGCTCAGACAGGCCTGGGCTAAGTGTGTTCACAGACGGACGCTGTTAGTTTCCCTAGAACATGGGAGGAGGAATGTGGAGCGCTTGCCGTGGTTCTTGGGCAAGAGGAGGCGCTCCCCAAATGCTAGCGAGGGTCGAAGGTGAAGGGGCGAGTCTGGAGGACTAGGGGCAGGCCGCGCATGCCCCGCCCCAGCATAGTGGCTAACGGTGCCCGCTTTCACGGTAGCCTGGTTGGGACGGTAAATTATGTCCCCCTTCTTATGGGTGACAAGCTCAGTGTTGTCAGAAACGTCTGAGAGTCCTTTTTGGGAAAGAGATTTAAAGTATTCTAACAAGAAGTAGAAGAGGCTCTGTTTTCTTTTCAGTTTTTGAAATGGTCAGAGCACTTTGATGCCTTTACAGTTTGTCTCGTTAAAAGTCTTTTGTAAAAGAGATGATGAATCCTAGCAGGCGTCCCTAAAACCGAAGGCCGTCCCAGCTTTTCGTGGCCTTGTGGAGCCCGGGGAAGGGCCGTGCGCTCCCTCTTCCCACTCCCACGACATGCCAGGCGCCTCCGGCAGCCGGCGTGGCCCCCACAGGCGCGCTCCAGCCTCTGAGCCCCGCGCTGCCCCAGCCTTTCGGGGCAAAGAGTAAATTTAGCAATATTTAAAAATCCACAGTTACACGTTGAGTCATCGGGAAGTCCACTGTGTGCACGCTTTCGCTCGGGTTGAGATGGCCTTGCTGTGACCTGCCTGGTGACAGATGCTGTCTTGTCATAGAACAGACTCCCTGCTTATTTTTTAAAAATTTCTTTCCTGCTCAGAGAACAGCTCGTTTTAATTTGTTGGACTTGGTCTACAGAAAAGGTTTTCAGTTTCCCAGCTGGGTGGGGCCCCCAGAGGAAGGTTTGGGTGGAAGCTCCCGGAGGCCAAGTTGGGGCCCTGAAAGGAGGGGACTCCCTGGTCCTAGTGGCCCAGGCACCTCAGTGTGCAGACAGAGGCCGGACACCACTGGACATGTTCAAGAAGCTTCATTGTCTTTTCTTTTTTTAATTCAATTAACATATAGAGTATTACTGGTTTCAGAGGCAGAGGTCAGTGATTTATCTGTTATATGTAACACCCAGTGCTCATCACTTCACGTGCCCTCCTTAATGCCCGTCCCCGAGTTACCCCATCCCCCCACCCCCCTCCCCTCCGTTTGTTTCCTAGAGCTAAGAGTCTCTTACGGTTTGTCTCCCTCTCTGATTTTGTCTTATTTTTCCCTCCTTTCCCCCACGCTCCTCTGTTTTGTTTCTTAAATTCTACATATGAGTGAGATCCTATGATAATTGTCTTTCTCTGACTGACTTATTTCACTTAGCATGATACCCTCTAGTTCCAGATTGCTTTTTTTTTTTTTTGAGAAGCTTCATTGTCTCTTAAAGTTCCTCTCCACCCTGTTGTGTGGCCTCAGGGGCACAAAGAAGAGGTGTGAATGGTTCAGAAGGTGAGGGGAGAACGTCAGATTCACCTTCAGGTTTTCAGGCTCGGGCTGCCTGCACAGAGGAGGGCAGTGAGCTAGGCAGCCCCGGGGGACGCCTGTGGTCTGTCCTGCCGCTGGCGGGGCCGCCTCCGGGGGGATTAGCTGCTCCGGCCACGGATGACGCACGCGGGGGCATGCGGGGACTCTGGGCCAGCTGGCCTGGCTCTGTGTCCGAGGGCCCCTTCCAGGGGAGCCTGGAGCGAGTCCGTGTTCACAGAGGCTCAGAAGTACCCGCCGAGGCTCACATTCCGGGGCCCGATGTCGCCAGTGCCCATCCCCGGTCACGTGGGAGGGTGGCCCCTGTGAGCTGGGGGGTCGTTTGTTCACTTCCTTGCTTGTTCTAGAACGAGAGTCAGTGGGCTGTCACAGATGTGTAAGAAGGAATGCAGCTCTTCACACACGTACGTGTGTGCATTCACGCACACACGTTCTTTAATATCTCCGACTCCTATATGAGCCCGGCTCCCTCTCATCTGTGGAAAACACACTATCCAGTTGCTTCCAGATCATCCTGAGTTGACAGCCAAGGTTCTTGGACAGATGACAGCCACACCGGGTACGGTCGCTCGGTTACGATCCCCCCAGGATCCCCCTCGTTGGCCAGTCTTCTCCACGCTCCAGCCAGGCAGAAGAGGCAGAGGCCATGCTGCCCGCCTCACCCGGGCAGGGGCGGGCGTCTGTCACATCGCCAGGCTTCCCTGCCCCCACACGTGGGTGTTGCTGGGCAGTCAGCGGTCCACGCCTTGGGCCCTCCAGACACACCCGGACCCCTGCCCTCCTCCACGCCACACCACCTGCGGCTGGCACCTCCAGCCTCTCTCTCATTTCCCTGAGGCCTGGCAGGGCCGGAAGCCTCTGGGAGTTGTGCACAGGTGTAGGGTCTGGCTTGGGTGGCAGAACCACCCCCTGCCTCACCCTGCTCACCTCCCCCACGTCCCTCGTTCGTTCTTTGCTGTTTGAAGTCTGAGGGTCACCCTGCCCTTTGTACTGGGTGCAGATTGCGGGAGCGGCCGCGGGGGTTGTGTGTCTGTTCTGTGTAGGCAGGTGGTAGCAGGCAGCTGCTTCTCAGGGTCCGCCGCCACGAGCGAGCACGTCTCCTCTGGCCCCTTACAGATGAATCATCTCCATTTGGTTATGACATGCCAAGCCCCCACGGTTCACGTTTGCACGAAGCCCTTCTTCTGGAGTCCCGGCACCCACTGCCGCTCCTGGGATGTGCAGAGCCCGTCATGGGCTTGAAAGTATCGGTTCCTCTGCCCTTAATGGACTGGGGGGGCCGAGGCTCGGGAGGGCAGCCCTTGCCTCAGGGGTGGCCAGGTCACAAGCCCCTCTCCCTCCCCGGCAGCCAGGGCTCCTGTCTCCACCAGCGAGGCCCTGTGGCGAGGGAGGAGGGGAGCCAGGTGCGTTCCTCCAGGTGCTAGAGGTCTAGAAAGGGACACTGGCTCACAGGAGTCCGGAAACCCTGGCAGAAGGTTGGGACAGGAGGAGAGCCAAGGGATGGACTCCAGGGGCCTAGAGGAGAGGAGCCAGGACCTGCAGGACTGGGTGGGATTGAGGGAGGTTCAGTCTAGACCGTAGAGCCTGGGGACGACGTCACGGCACGGACATGGTGTTGACCAGGGGAAGGACCCGCTGGGACCAGGGGCTCGGGGGTGAGCCGTTCACTTGGAGCAGAGCTTGGGTGGTGGGCAGAGTGTTGAGGATGGCAGCGGGGCTCCAGTGCTGGCTTGCTTCCAATGCCCTGTCTTTGTGTCCACCCCCCCCCCAGGTGGTCAAGTACCCCTTGCATGCCATCATGGAAATCAAAGAGTACCTAATCGACGTGGCCTCCCGGGCGGGCATGCACTGGCTGTCCACCATCGTCCCCACCCACCACATCAACGCCCTCCTCTTCTTCTTCATCATCAGCAACCTGACCATCGACTTCTTCGCCTTCTTCGTCCCCCTGGTCGTCTTCTACCTGTCGTTTGTCTCCATGGTGATCTGCACCCTCAAGGTCTTCCAAGACAGCAGGGCCTGGGAGAGCTTCCGCACCCTCACGGGCCTGCTCCTGCGCTTCGAGCCCAACCTGGACGTGGAGCAAGCTGAGGTGAACTTCGGCTGGAACCACCTGGAGCCCTACCTCCACTTCCTGCTGTCCGTCATCTTTGTCATCTTCTCCTTCCCCATCGCAAGCAAGGACTGCATCCCCTGCTCTGAGCTGGCCGTCGTGTCCATCTTCTTCACCGCCACCAGCTACGCGAGCCTGAGCACCTCCGCCGAGCCCTACACCAGGAGGGCCCTGGTCACCGAGGTGGCCGCCGGCCTGCTCTCCCTGCTGCCCACCCTGCCCTTCGACTGGCACCACCTGAAGCTCCTGGGCCAGACCTTCTTCACCGTGCCCGTGGGCCACCTCGTCGTCCTGAACGTCAGCCTGCCCTGCCTGCTCTACGTCTACCTGCTCTACCTCTTCTTCCGCATGGCGCAGCTGAGGAACTTCAAGGGCACCTACTGCTACCTGGTGCCCTACCTGGTCTGCTTCATGTGGTGCGAGCTGTCTGTGGTCATCCTGCTCGAGTCCACCGGCCTCGGGCTGGTCCGCGCCTCCATGGGCTACTGCCTCTTCCTGTTCGCCCTCCCGATCCTGGTGGCGGGCCTGGCGCTGATGGGCGTGGTGCACTTTGCCCGCTGGTTCCTGACCCTGGAGCTCACCAAGATCGTCGTCACCGTGGTGGTGTGCAGCATCCCCCTGCTGTTCCGCTGCTGGACCAAGGCCAGCTTCTCGGTGGTGGCGATGGTCAAGTCCCTGACGCGCAGCTCCGTCGTCAAGCTCATCCTGGTGTGGCTCACGGCCATCGTGCTCTTCTGCTGGTTCTACGTGTACCGGTCGGAGGGCATGAAGGTCTACAACTCCACGCTGACCTGGCAGCAGTACGGCTTCCTGTGCGGGCCCCGGGCCTGGAAGGAGACCAACATGGCCCGCACGCAGATCCTGTGCAGCCACCTGGAGGGCCACCGGGTCACGTGGACGGGCCGCTTCAAGTACGTGCGGGTGACGGAGATCGACAACAGCGCCGAGTCGGCCATCAGCATGCTGCCGTTCTTCATCGGCGACTGGATGCGCTGCCTGTACGGCGAGGCCTACCCGGCCTGCAGCCCCGGCAACGCCTCCACGGCCGAGGAGGAGCTCTGCCGCCTCAAGCGCCTGGCCAAGCACCCCTGCCACATCAGGAGGTTCGACCGCTACAAGTTCGAGATCACGGTGGGCATGCCGTACAGCGGCGCCAACGGCTCCCGCAGCCCCGAGGACGACGACGTCACCAAGGACATCGTGCTGCGGGCCAGCGGCGAGTTCAAGGACGTGCTGCTCCGCCTGCGCCAGGGCAGCCTCATCGAGTTCAGCACCGTCCTCGAGGGCCGCCTGGGCAGCAAGTGGCCCGTCTTCGAGCTCAAGGCCATCAGCTGCCTCAACTGCATGGCCCGGCTGTCGCCGGCCCAGCGGCACGTGAAGATCGAGCGCGACTGGCGCAGCACCGTCCACGGCGCCATCAAGTTCGCCTTCGACTTCTTCTTCTTCCCGTTCCTGTCGGCGGCGTGAGGCTGCGTGCGCCGTCAGGACCCGCCCCCGTGCGGCCCGCCGGCAGCGGGCACGGCGCTGACGCCGCGTGCGCGCGCGTGCGTGCGCGTGCGTGCGCGCTCCGGAGACCCCTGGGCACGTGCCGCCAGCCCCCCTCACGCCCCGCCCCCCCCCCCCCCCCCCCGGGAGCGCCCGCTCTGGGCCCTTGCGGCGCCGGCGCCCTGGGCAGTTGCATGCAGTGTCGACCCACAGCCGCGGCCTCGCCCCGAAGAGCCCTTTACGGCTGAGCCCCCCCCCCCCCGCGCCCGTTCCCCTTTGTGTTGGGTTTGTTTTTAAAGAATCACGTGTGCCGCTGTGTGAAGTCCCTGAGAGCATTTCTTATTTATTCGGTCACTGCTGAGCCTCGACGCCTTTTGCCGATCTGGGGCCGAGGCAGACCCGGGAGCCCGTCAGCCCCGATTCCCGCGGATTCCCGCGGATTCTCGCGGATTCTCGCGGATTCCCGTGGATTCCCGCGGATTCCGGCGGCGCGCCGAGGCTGGCGGGGGCGGCGGCTCCGGGCCGAGCGCTCGGGCGGGGCTCTGGGTCCCACGGCCCGCCCCGCGGCTCTCCTGTCGGGTGGGTGTGGGCGAGCTGACGAGGGAACCAGGAATTGGGAAGATTCAGGAGTGTCCCTTTGTGGCGCCCAGAAAAGCGTGGGAAGCAGAAAGTGAAGGTCCTCAAACAGCCAAAATAAAACTATTTCATGAAATCTCTTCGTCTTTCCTTTATTCAAACGTTTCTTGTGCATTCGTGAACGGCTGTCTGTACTTGCAGTGAACGCCCTAAAGTGACTTTCGAAGAGCAGAACGGACATTCTCGGTAGCTGACCACCCCCCCTCCCCTCCCCGTCCCCCGTCAGTGCGCGGACCCTGGCGCCCCTTCCCCAGTGTTGCCCACGGCTGCCCAGCTGCGCACCACGTCTTACGGGCGGAGGAGCCCCCGTGGTCCCAGGGATCTGTGAGACTCAGGTCAGGGATCAGATGGCGCACACGTGGTTATTCGTGGTTTGGAGTAGCCGCCGTGGGCAAGAAGTGTGTGCAACCGTGTCCTGTGATGCACAAGGATGATGCCACAGAAAGACCATCAGAACTTCAGCCATTTAGGGGTGCTAGAGCAGCTTGGTCCCTCCGTAAACTTATGCCCCCTCAGCGACCTGCGTCTGAGTCCCCCAGGTCTTTTGCTTCTTCCCTGAGGTTGAGGACAAAGTCACCACCCCGCCCCTCCCCAGGGGCAGACCCCCGGTGAGCAGTGGGTCCGTGTCTTTGCAGAGGTCAGGAAACCTGGAGTCCTTCCTACATTCTTTCTGTGGTTTGGAGACCTTGCACCGACCGTTCCGGGGGTGGCTGCCCGTGTTTGGCCACGGCGGGTGGCAGCTGCACCCCTCCCGTGTCAACTCCTCCTGCATCATCCGGGGGTCTGCCTGAAATCCCGCGTGCTGGGGGTGCTCGCAGGGCGGCATCCCTCTGTGCGGGGTTTGCTCCCGGGTTCCTTCCCTGGGCGGTGAGGGGAGGTGAAAGGTCAGCCCATCCCCCTCTCTGATCCCAGATTTGCGAGGCCACAAAATGCATTCACAGTGTGTCCTTGCCTCCCAGAGTTTCCACTGATGGTCCAGAGAGGGGCGAACGCGGTGACCTCATGTGATCCTTGCACTCGGAGGGGGGAGGTACGGGGACAACTCTGACACAGGGAGGGGAAGACAGATTCAGAGACGGGTTCACACTGCACACTAGCCGCGGGACCAGGGCTGCACCGAGATCTGTCCCCTGGGCCGCCGCGCTGCCACTTGGACCCCAGCAGAGCCGCCTGCTCAGTGCAGGGGGTGGTGTGGTCTCGGAGATCACCCCAGATTGGGAGTTGGACCCCAGACCTCCTGCCTCCATCACAAACCCCTGTGTGGCCGGCAGCGGTTCAGTCCCCGTCCCCAGGCCTGTGCCCTGATCTGCAGAACGGACAGTCTGGGCTATGTCCGTGGTTTCCAGAACTTAGCCATGAAACCCTTTCTCAACTAAATGTATAGAACTCCAATCCACAGACTGAAGAAGGTGTTATTGTAAATTCAGAGGCAACATCATCCATGGCAGGTGGGAGTACCTCTCCTGTGCCTTCCCAGCTGTCTGACCTCGGGCAGGTTCAAGCTTTCCAGGCCTGCACCTTTAGACCCTCACTGCACCACCTGTAAGGTCCCCTCTAGCTTTTTAAAAACAAACTTGGGGGGTGCCTGGGTGGCTCGGTGGTTAAGCGTCTGCGTTCGGCTCAGGTCATGGTTCCAGGGTCCTGGGATCGAGCCCCGCGGCGGGCTCCCTGCTCAGCGGGAAGCTTGCTTCTCCCTCTCCCTCTGCCCCGGCTTGTGTTCCCCCTCTCGCTCTGTCTCTGTCAAATAAATAAATAAAATCTTAAAAAAAAAAAAAAAAAATCATTGAGGGGGTGAATAAAGTTTAATCCAAAAAAAAAAAAGAACTTAAACTTGGGGGGCCGGGGTGGCTCAGTCTGTTAAGCATCTGCCTTCAGCTCGGTTCGTGATCTCGGGGTCCTGGGATCGAGCCCCATGTGGGGCTCCCTGCTCAGTGGGGAGCCTGCCTCTCCCTCTTCCCCTCCCCCTTGCTTGTGCTCTCTCTCTCTCTCAAATAAAATCTTTAAAAATAAATAAATAAAAATAAAAACTTAAACTTGGGGCACCAGGGTGGCTCAGCCAGTTAAGGTCCAACTCTTGGTTTCAGCTCACATCATGATCTCAGGGTCTTGGGATCAAGCCCTGAGTTGGGCTCGGCACTCAGCACAGGGTCAGCTTGTCCCTCTCCCTGCTCCATCCTCCTCCCTCCCTCCCTCCCCATCATAAATAAAATCTTTAAAAAAAAAACAAAAAACTTAAACTTTACTTAAATAACCATGTTTAGATTGGGTCTGGTTGAGTGGGCCTGGTGTCAGGATGACCTGCCAGCAGCTTACCCCCCAGACCCCCCAGAACACAGTCCCGCCCTCCATCCTGCATTACAGATTTAATTCCTCATGACTGCACATTCAGAAAAGCTTGGCCGATACCTAAAACATTCCTTATTTAACTTAACTAATGAGTCTTGAATATACTTGTTGCCACCCACGAGCAAATATTTATTGCACTGTGATGCTGAGCAGATGCTGTTGCTCCCCAGTCTGAGTCAAACCCAGGTCCCACCCCCAGGAAAGTCACGTGGGCCGGATGTCAGTGGCCCTGATTCCATCAGAAGGGCCCCCCTAACCTCAGACACAGGAAGCAGGGAGGGAAGCCCTCCAGCCTGGGGTGGGATCAGGGTCAGGAGGCTCTGGGAGGACAGGGTGCTCCCCATTCTGAAAGCAAGGGAGGGACTGCAGTTGGAGAGGTCAGAGGACTACGCATCATTCGGGGCACCCACTGGAAGGCGTCAGGCGTGGCCCAGGAGGCGACGGCTTGCTGGACACAGCTGCAGGTCCGGCGGCCAGTTTGGAAGGGCGCCTGGGTCCTTCGGGCAGCTGGGAGGCCCTCTTGGCTCCGAAGCCAAGGCCCCAGTAAGACCCTGAAAGGCTGTCCCCTGCTTCTCATCCGACCTGGCCGGCTGTGAGCCGTTCAGTTCTGGACACTTGCTCTTCCCGCTACTTCCAAGGAGCCATGACCATCAGATTGTCCTTGGCGCCCGTGGCGCCGGGGGCTCCCCGACGTGCTGGCTGTCCCGCTTTCCCGGTGATAACCAGGCTGCTGCCACCCGGCACAGGACCGGGTGTCAGCCTCGTGGACGCACTTGCTGAGCTCACGCTGCTGGGGGCCAAGGGTGCCCCGAAACCAGTTTCAGAGCTGGGCTGTGGGTCTGGCACGTCGTTCACATGAACTCACTTGGACTACACACAGAGGTCCCACATAAACCCCCCACACACACACACACGCTATTTCACATATGAGCACCGTTCAGCGTCATGGGGCAGGACTTGCCCGACATCACGTGGCTAGGAGGGAGCAGAGCTGGGATGGGAACCAGGTCCCACTCTTTCTCCCGGGGCCACGAAGAAATCACACTGTGCTGGGGCTTAAATTCTCTCTCCACAACACCGCCCAGAGGGGCTGTCCCTTGGGCCGGCAGGAAAGAACCAGGGGCAGCCGGCTGTCAGTCAACACGGTGTCTAAGCCCCCGCTGGGCCCACCGTCCAGGGAGCATCAGGGAGGGTCTGCACTGGGGTCGGGGGGGAGCGTCTGGTCATGCTTCTGGGGAACAATATGGCACTGGGAAGCTGCTCACGGAAGACCCACTTGGGTGGCACAAAGAACCATGAGGTCTCTTCAGAGTGTCGAGCTGACAGAGGCGGGCGCCCCGAATGGCAGGGACAGACTTGCCCTTGTGTGACAGGCCGTGGGCAGCGGGGGCTGGCGTGGGCGTCCCTCCTCCCAGGACCTTGGGGCTCTTTCCCGGTCCACTCTCTCCTCCTTCTCCACTCTCCTTCTTACCCGGCTTGGAGGCAGAAGCGCCTGTCAGCACCCCAAATCCTCGGGTGGCACAGCACAGTCCCGGGGGGAGCCCCGCCGTCCACATTCTGCCTCCCCTACCTCGGCGTCTCTATTGACCGGTGTGGCCTCACCCCCGGCCCCGCAGCTCAGCATTGCTGGCCACCCACCCGCCTGCCACTGGAACCTGGTGGTCTTTCTTCTGACTCCCCGGCCCCGGGGACGCTCCTTGGGCCTCGGCTGACGTCCCGATCTCTCTGTGTCTCCTTGAACCCAGCACCTGAGGATTCCTCTCGCTTGTCCTTTTCGCCTCCCGGCTGCCTCCTCCATTCTGTCCCTGCGGGGCCCGTCCCGCAAGCTGCCTGTCCCAGCACTTGTTCCCCCTGGCTTGCTGATGAAAACAGGCCCAGGCTTTTGGTTGTTTTTTTTTTTCCTCCAGTTGAAGAGAGAGCATGGTGGGGAGGCGCAGAGGGGGAGGGAGAGGGACAAGCAGACTCCTCACTGAGCGCCAAGCCTGATGCGGGCTCCATCTCAGGACCCTGAGATAATGACCTGAGTAGAAACAGACGCTTAACCGCCTGAGCCACGCAGGTGCCCCAGGCCCAGGCTCTTTGATGGTGACGGGCCCACCCAAGAGGGAGCGACGGGCGTCAGATGTGGGCCAGCTGTAGGGTCCCGGAACGCACTGCCCCTGCCCAGGAGTCAGGGAGCTCCACACTCCCCGTGAGTACAGCATGGTTGGGAGTGTCAGGAGTCCCATGCTCCCGAGACCCCACCCCCAGGTGCCTCCTGCTCTGCTTCTCACCCTTGGAAGTGAGGGGTTTTCTTCCTTTTACCAAAACTCCCTGCCCCACCCCACCAAGTCAGCCACGCAGAGGCTCTCCAGCTGGAGCCAGTCCGCATGTCAGGACCCTGCTCGTCCTCCTGTGGCCTCACCTGTGCCTGCCCTCAGGCTGAGGTTCCCACCCAGGGCCCTGGTCCTGCGGCCCCTGCCCCCACTCCGCCCCGGTTCACTGTCGGCACCTTCAGAAAGCGGCGTTGTTTGCCCTGAATGGGTCGTTAACCTGTGGGAGAGTCAGCAGTTGGGCACTGATGCCACCATCCGGAAGCAGGCCCCCGGGAGCTGGCGACAGTCACACCGAGTGGCTGCGGCCGTCCTCTCTCCGCCAGGATCGTTTGGCGGCTTCTGGCTGACTCCGGCTTCTCTGGGAGTTGTTTGGGCACGAGCGCTGGGGGGCAGGCGCACCAGCCCGGCTTTCTGCAGACACAACCGCGATGTCCCCCAGGTGCCCTCCTACAGAGTAGCACCCGACTCGGAGCTGAGCCCGCGGCAAGTACCGCGTTTTTCCAGTCTCCCTGGCCCGGTGCATTTCCGGCCAGCGGGAGTGATCAGAGGGAACCTGGGCAACTTCTAGGCGGTGGCCTTAAGGACAGAGGCGCATTCTGCACCTGCTCTCTCTTGCCAGCCTTGCGGAGTGAAGCCACCACACTAGGCACTCCGCAGTCACAGGGCTCAGCGGGGCCTCGCAGGCCGTTCTTCTCCTGGCTCTTGACAGGAGCCACACGGCAACCCCGGGACCAGGGGGGCAGGGCACTGGCACTGACACCCCCGGCCACCCTGTGCTCAGCGGGAGCAGGGACTTCCCTGGCCAGGGCAGAGCCCAGAGGGAAAGAGGCTGCTGGGGCTGTAAGTGGCAGACGTGCACCATGCTCCCACCCCGCACAGCTGCAGGGAATCCCGATTCGGGCCAGCAGCACCAGGGGTCCTGCGGAGACCCTCGAACCCTAGACGAGACCAGCCAGCCTTGGTCAGCCTGCGGATCTGGGCTGCAGCTAACCCCCGTGCTCCCTCCTCATGCTCAGCACGGACGCCGGCTGTCCCCGGTGTCCCCAAGGATGGTGGGGGCCATGATGCAGCGTTCCGCAGGGCTGCGCTAAAGGTGGGGTCACGGTGGGAGGGACCAGCGATGATGTCATTAACAGGCTCCCAGGGAGCTCGGCTGTGGGCTGACCACTTACATAAAGATTCTCTTGTTTAACCCACACCACCTCCCCGAGCTAGATACTGTCATTCTCCATGCTTTGCAGGTGAGAAAACTGAGAAGCACGGAGGTGGGGGGTGGGGTTAACATCCCCAAGGATCCACCAAAGCCAGGATGTGAGTCCCAGCGCTGGGCTCCAGTGTCCCAGCTCGGAGCCACGGGGTAGCCGTGCTGCTCACACGGGTGGGTGCTCAGAAGCCCTCTGTCGGGCGAATGATTAAGTAGATTTGCCAAAAGAAAAGATGATCCTGGGCGCCTGGGTGGCTCAGTTGGTTAAGCGACTGCCTTCGGCTCGGGTCGTGATCCTGGAGTCCCGGGATCCAGTCCCGCATCGGGCTCCCTGCTCGGCGGGGGGTCTGCTTCTCCCTCTGACCCTCCCCTCTCTCATGCTCTCTGTCTCATTCTCTCTCTCAAATAAGTAAATAAAATCTTAAAAAAAAAAAAAATTAAAAAAAAGAATAGGTTAGGGGCGCCTGGGCGGCTCAGTCGGTTAAGCGACTGCCTTCGGCTCAGGTCATGATCCTGGAGTCCTGGGATCGAGTCCCGCATCGGGCTCCCTGCTCGGCAGGGAGTCTGCTTCTCCCTCTGACCCTCCTCCCTCTCATGCTCTCTGTCTCTCATTCTCTCTCTCTCAAATAAATAAATAAAAATCTTTAAAAAAAAAAAAAAAGAAAGAAAAGAAAAGATGATCCTTCCAAGGTGAAGTTAGCTCTTACTTGGCACGTTCATGAACAAGATGGTCATCAGCACCTCTCACAGGCTTTACAGATGAATTAAATGGAAAATTCACTGCTCCAAACGTTCATATCTATTTTGCATGTTTAGACTTCTCTTTTGCATAATTCTAATAATGGATTCCTTTCCATTTTCATTTGTACTTTTGTCCTAATGCTGCCACTGCCTTTTGCAGATTTCAGCCCCTCCTCCCTGAAATTCCTCATGTCATCTGACTGCGTGGGCCCTGTGGAAATGTGAACAGTCTCCAGGTAGAGATAATGGGACTTTGTTTTTTTTTAAAAAAGGGACATGGCTGTTTGGGGGCATCTGGGTGGCTCAGTCGTTAAGCGTCTGCCTTCGGCTCAGGTCATGATCCCAGGGTCCTGGGATCGAGTCCCACATCGGGCTCCCTGCTCCGCGGGGAGCCTGCTTCTCCCTCTCCCACTCCCCCTGCTTGTGTTCCCTCTCTTGCTGTGTCTCTCTCTGTCAAACAAATAAATAAAAATCTTTAAAAAAAAAATCACTAGGGGCACCTGGGTGGCTCAGGTAATGATCCCAGGGTCCTGGGATCGAGCCCCGCATCGGGCTCCCTGCTCAGCGGGGAGCCTGCTTCTCCCTCTCCCTCTCCCCCTGCTTGTGTTCCCTCTCTCGCTGTGTCTCTCTCTGTCAAATAAAATCTTTAAAAAAAAAAATAAAAAATAAAAAAGGGACATGGCTGTTTGAAAGGAATCACTTGCAAGTTGGGCAATTATTTCAAGCATGAAAAGCTTTTCTGTTGCTAGGAAACCACCCCGGAGCTGATAAGCCTTTGTTCAAGTTTTTCTCACGTGGTTACCTTCTGCAGGTGGCCCTGAAAAGTAGTCTGGGAGAAACAGAACAGAAGACTGGGCGCTGGGTCTTTCTTTCCAGAAGTGCTGAAAATCAACTGTTCTACACACAGTTTTTAGCTTCCCCCCAACAAAATATAGATCATTTGCTTTTCCTGCTCTCCAGAAAGGCACTGTTTTCCTATTTAATTAACAGAATAACCCGTCTCTTGAGGATGGCGGAGTCCTCTGATTAGCTTTATTATTTTTTTAAAGATTTTGTTAATTTAGTCCATCGAGAGAGCCTGAGCGAGGGCAAGAGAGAGTGAGCAGGGGGAGGAGCAGAGGGAGAGGGACAAGCAGACCCCACGCTCACACGGAGCCTGACATGGGGCTGGATCCCACGACCCCACAATAACAACTGAGCTGAAATCCAGAGTCGGCCCGCCCAGCTCACTGAACCACCCAGACATCCCACCTCTGATGAGCTTTAAAAAGTTCCTATGCTGAATGAATCCCAGTCTGAGATGCTGATGGCTGGGCCATGGGGTTTGGGAGAGCCCCTGGGTGAGGCTAAGGGGCACCTGACCCTGAGAGCCACTGGGAGACCAGCGGTGAGGGGATCAGCTCACCCCCCTGCCTCCCAATCTCCTCAGAGCTGGAAGAGCCCTCGGGATGTCAGCCCTCCCAAGGAGGGCACTTGGGCCCAGGGCAAGGGGTCGGGGGACGGCTGACTAGGTCTCTACAGAGACACGGCACCTCCCACGTGCCAGATGCCATGACAGTGGCTTTGTGGACATCAGCACCCCTGAGTCTCTCGAAAACCCCTCATGCGGTCGATGTTATTGTCACTGCCTTGTAAACAAACCCTAGGCTCAGAGAAGTGCAGTGGCTTGCTGGGACCCCTGTGGCAGTCTCCAGATGGCCCCCAGTGACCCCCACCACCTGCTGCAGCTTCTTGCCCTATGGCCCCAGGATCGGGCTATGTGACCAATCCAAGGTAGCACCTCGGAGATTACAGAAAGACCGTGGCTTTTGGCTTGGGCACTGTCTCTCTCTTAGATCGGTCACCCCAAGTGAGTAGGCTATGCTGGGAACAGCCCACGCGGCAAGGAACCAAAGCCTCAAGCCGTGTAAGTGAGCCTGGAAACAGAACCTCCGCCCCAGTCCATTCTTCACAGATGAAGGACACCCTGAGCCAGAAACACCCAGCTCACCAATGTCCGATTCCCGACTTTCAGAAACCGTGTGAGACCATAAATGCCATTGTTTCAGACTTCTACACTGGGGGGCCATTTGTTAGGCGGCAGTAGATAACAGATACAACCTATATGCTGGTCAGTGACGAGGCTGCGATTAAACCTGGGATTGAACCCGGGTCTCCTATAACTGCGCCCCCGGCATATCCCCAGGCCAGCAGCCCTGTCTCTTCCAGAATCTCACCCCCAATCCCCTTAAAAGTCTCCAGGTGCCTTTGAATGTTGTCATGAAGACCTCTAGGCTATTGGATTTGCCAGCCAAGGGGGGTGGCCCCACATTTTTTCCTTACTTGAATCAGTTGTATTTTTCTAGACGTTTTGATCACTCCTGCCTCAGTTTACTTTAATGAAGCTTAAGGCAAGTGCAGTTTTTCTGCCCATGGGGCCACGGCAATGTTCCAAGTCAGCCCAGAGCTGAGCTAAATTGAAAAGATGCCATGGGGTCACCTACACTGGCCCCCAGTCCCCTCTCATTGAGCCCCCACTCCTGCCAAGATCATTTGTCCTCCTGGTCAGAGACTCCCTGTTGTCCTGCTTGAGGAGGGGTCTGAGCACCACCCAAATCTCTGTCCCACCAGCCACCAGTTACATGTCAGATGCCTGAGCCTCACTTCCTCAGGGATCCCTCTCAGGATTGCAGAAGATGAACAAGGAAGTGCCCAGCAGGCCCCTGACCACAGCGGTGTTCCCCCCTGACCTCCCCCCAGTACAGTTCTTACAGCTGCTCTGACCCCTGGGCTCACCTTCCCCAGGCACTTTCCAACCTGGAGGACTTCATGTTTAGGTTAAAACGAGGAGGCTGTGTGAATTTCGGCAAGAGGGCCCCCTTTCGGCAAAAAGCAGCAGAAGTTCCCATGCGGCAACTTTGGGGGGCACGTAAATAAGGAATCTAGTACCAGTAGAAATCATAAAGCTGTCTCTCGATTTTGCAGGCTGCACGCGGTCGGCCACTCTTTGCCCCAGGGGTGTCGATGCTGGAAGAACTGGGCACTGAGGTCAAGACAGGATTAAGGTCAGGGGCGCCTGGGTGGCTCAGTTGGTTAAGCGACTGCCTTCGGCTCAGGTCATGATCCCGGAGTCCCGGGATCAAGTCCCGCATCGGGCTCCCTGCTCGGCAGGGAGTCTGCTTCTCCCTCTGACCCTCCTCCCTCTCATGCTCTCTGTCTCTCATTCTCTCTCTCGCAAATAAATAAAAAATCTTAAATTAAAAAAAAGAAAAGACAGGATTAAGGTCAGACCCCAGCTCCAGAACCCACGACTGCACAGGACACAAGTCTCAGCTCTGCCTTTACTGTGTGGTCCTGGGCAAGTTCTCTAACGTCTCTGAGCCTCGAGTTCCTCATCTCTAGAACAGGAGCAGTAATAGTACACGTGGCCTACCATGGCATGAAATAATGACTGCAAAGGGCTGAGCTGGTGGCCCTCAGTGGTCACTAGCATGGTCATTACCATGTGGGCGGTGAGCCTTGGGCAGGTGCCCTAAACTTCCTGGGCTTCCAATAACTCCTCTGGGAAATCAAGACTGTAAGGATGAGCATTTCAGAGTTGTTATAGGAGTCAGTGAGGAATAAATCAGGGTGCCCACGCTCCTGGGCCTGTGGACTGCCCCCTCCCCCATCTTCAGAGCCAAAATGGCAGGTGGGACCCTCCTGCCACATCTGACCTTCCGTTTCTTGCCTCCTCTCCCTCTGAGGTTCTCTGCTGACAAGGACTCATGTGACAGATGGGTGCCGCCTGATAACCCGGAATAACTTCTCATCTTAAGGTCACACGTGCACAGCCCCGAGCTGGTGCTTAGTCAGCGCTGGTTGCAGCTGGATTTGGTGGAGCTGAGGCCATGATGTCCCTGACCATCCTCTGAGCACCCGCCATGTGCCTGGCGCGTTCACCATCTGAGTTTGAATCCAGACTCCACCCCTCCTTGGATCTGTGAATTTGGGCGCAGGTTAAATCACTTCACCTCTCTGAGCCCGTTTCTCCATCTGTACAGTGGGTATAACAGCAGGATTCCCCTCTTCCCCTGCAAAAGGGATAACATGGAGCCCAGACGAGTGTGTGGGTCAGTGGCTTGAAACCTGCTCCAACACATGCTGGCTGTGTGATGTCGAGCTACTTCCTTAACCTCTCTGGACCTCCATGTCCTCATCTGTACCATACCCTCATGCTGAAGTGGTGAGAAAGGTCATGACAGAGTGTGAGAATACTGGAAATCTGGGTGGGCTATGCGCACCTGCTTCAAAACAAAACAAAGGGCAAAACAACGGTCGGTTATTGAGAGCTTATGTGCCAGACGCTATGCTTTGCAGGCTCTATCCGGTTCACGAGGTTAGCTCCATTTCTCCAGTGATGAAATCAGAGCTCGCAAAGGTTAAAAACTTCATTAAGAGCTAGAGGTCGCAGAGCCTTGAGGTGAACCAGCACCCACTGCCCTGGGTTTGGCCTCGTTAGAAACAAACGGCATTCTGAGTCTCATGTTCGATGTAACATTTGTTATTTTATTGGAAAAAGCTGGTATTAACATATTTATAATTTTATTCAACAGTTGAATAATCTGAGATACCGAAGAAAACCAGAATGCACCCATGAGCTACGGAATCCAAAGTGATCAGGTCTGCCTACCTACCACCACATACCCAACGCCACCAAGAGCTCAGTCCTCAGAGTATTAGAATAAAAACAGAACAACCCAACAACTTCACAATGACTATGTGAACGCTCATACATTCAAGAAGAGCAGAAAATTTAAACAGTAAGAAGCAGAGTTTGTGACTATTTTACTGGCCCATCTGCCACATACGTCTAGTCTTGCCCCCCCTCCCAACATGTGTCATTATTCACAACTTGCTTTGGACATCACGACTTTCCAGGGATCTGAAGACATGCTTTTCCTCTAAGATCAATTTTCTTTCTTTCTTTTCCTTTTTGGCTTGGTATCCAAAGTTTAAAACAGGAGTAAAGAACCAGGAACTGTATTAAGACCTCCCTTTGAATGCAGTGTTAAGGGTTGTTACTCTGTAGACGGTAAATGTGAAATCTACCATCTGGTAGTAACCTCCAACTGCAAAAGCAAGTCTCCTCTTAGCGTCTGAATCACAAAGGGAAACGGATTGTGCCAAATATCCGCGTAATTGTGTAAGGCCCTCAGAGCTGGATTTTGGCTTCAACAGGTTTTCTATACAAGGTACCACATTCTTGAACCTCTTTACAAAGGGGGGAAAAAAAGGAATCCAATCCTGTGATCGTTAATTTTAATTAGAATAGATATGTACATATAATACTGTCCAGGTCACCTGGATTTTACAGTGATATATAAACAAACATTCTTCATTCATGTTGATTTAGAAAACAAAAAAACCCAAAACGAAACAACGGACTCATTTCCTTGTGTAAATATCATATGGCGAGAAGTGAATGCACATGCGTTTTGTGCTTTGACACACACAAAGGTATACCATTATCCACTGAGAAAAATCTCGGGTGGGTCTGATTCCTGGGTTGGGTTACTTCTTGTAAAAAAAAAATGTTGGCTTCGGCCTCTGCACTCTGTTCTCTGAATCCCACGCACAGCCAGTGGTTTGCTGTAATTGTAGGCAGAGAAGATGAGTAGGGGGTGGGGGACATGGTCTCCACCACCACGTGGTAGGAGCAGGTGCTGCGGAGACAGGCGTTCTCTGAGGCCCTCAGGAAAGAGTCCTCCGAGGCCGGGTCATTAAAGAAAATGTATCTTGAAATGGTCATAACATGCAATTTCCACCTGGAGGCAGCTCAGTGCACCTGAACAAGGGGCTGGGGCACAGATGTGGGTGCAGCGAGGCGCCCCCAAGAGGGTGGGGGTCTGAAGTCACCACACAGAGCTTGGCACCACCGGGGTCTTCTCCATTCTCCGTGCTGCGGCTCGGGTCGCCCCGGACCCTCGTCATCGCCCACCTCCCAAGATGAAGAGGTATTTCCAGAACCTTCCAGGCAAGAACGCTGCTTTAATGCGAGCTGCCAACGTGGTGGCTCGGAAAGCGCCCAGTGCTCGGGATTCCTGACTCCACCACTTGGTCGCTGCGTGCCTTAGACAAACTGTTCGTTCTGTCGGGGCCCGCTGCCTCGTGTGTATAGTGGGGATGGTAATTATTCCACCTTTCGTCCCTGGCGCCTGGCACAGAGCCTGGCACTCAGTGAGGGGCTGGTGTTTATGGAGTAAGTGAACGGACACCCACCTTACAGGGTCACGGACAGGGCCCATGTGAGTTCCCACGAGGTGCCCAGTGACCGTGAAGCAGGACAGGAGAGCCCCACGGAGCGGGGACTGAATCCACGCACCTAACGGGCCGAGTACTGTGCCTGGCCCCCGGCCCACGCTCAGCAAAGGCTGGGTACATGGTGAGAAGAACAGGCACACACACACGGGCGGGTTCCAGTGCCCCCTTTCCTCTCAGGAAACGCCGGACCTGGGGTATTGAAAGACACTAAAAGAGGAGCTTGCACCTGCCAATTCTCAGCATGAATCCACGATCCAAAAGGCCAAGGGAAGACCCTCGGCTCTGAGACAGTGGAAATTGCTCCATTGATAACCAAAAGAATCCCTGGCTGGCTTGTTTGAGTCTGTCCTCTGTCCCCAGAGCCCTGATCTGGGGCCTGGGGGGGGCGGTTCCCAGGGCGCCCACTTCCCCTGAAAGTTGCTGCTGGAAGAAGACAAGCATGAACCCAGAGATGTCTAAGTCCTAATCGTGGAACAGGCAGCTCACGGTTAAGTACAGGAATGAAGGGCCTGGACCCCAAGGCCACGATCACGTCCATTTCACGGTCTGTGGCTGTGAGCCCTCCTGACTCCTGTCTTCAAACAGAGAGTGTGGCCAGCAGAGGCCGCCTGGGCCGGAGGGACAGGGCCGCTCCAGGCTGCGCTGCTCGTGTCCGGGACGGGGCTCCACGCGCACCTAGTGCATCTCGGAGTTCACCTTGTCCTGGAAGATGTACAGGTTGTTGGTGGCCGCGATGGCGATGATGTTCTCGGCCGGGTGCCAGGCCGTGTGCAGGATCTTCTTGGTGAAGTCCAGGCTGTCCACACTGATGTCATCCCGCCTGCGCTTGCCACCCACACACACGCGCCGCGGCTTGAGCACGGCCCGGGGCTTGCTGCTCTCCCTCGACGCCTCCAGGGTCACGTCGCGCTTGGTGTTCCGGTCAAACATGCGGAAGAAGTTGTTGTAGGCCCCGGTCATGATGACACTGGCGGGAGGAGGAGAGACGTCAGGTGGGGAGGAGGCCAGTGGCGATGTGCCACATCCCCGGGGACAAACCCTGGGCTGCAGGGCCACCCCCTCCCCCAGGGGAAGAGACAGTCCGGTCCCCACCTTCCCTCCTCTTGGGCTCTGGTCCTCCCTCACAGCTCAGCTGCCATCCACACGCGGGCTCCCCTAAGACCCCTTAATGCTCTGCCCCAGACACCACGGAGAAAATTCTCCCGCACTCTCCCTTGCCTCCAGGAGAGGCCTGGCCTTCCAGAGAGACTAGGCACCAGCAGAGGGCAAGTCAACACACAAGCCGCCGGCCCAACTGCAGACTCCAAGGCCGACCCAGGGCTGGCCCCGACCCCAGCCGCCGCACCCTTCACCGCAGGCACCCAGCACCCTCCTGTTCTGAGTTAAGACTAAGTGCTCTTTGCACACCAGTGCTGGGCAGGCGTTCATGCCCTTCCCTGTCCTGCTAGAGAATCTGACATTCGTGATCCACTGTGTTTCTCTTCCCCCCACCTCCCCCAAGGAGAAGGGGTTCCTGGGGCGTGGGAGAAAGGCCGTGTCAGTCTGCTGGGACAGCGAGGATGCAGCTATGGGGCCTGGGCCTAGAGAAGGGGTTCTGGGGTTTGGCTCAGGAGAGGCCCTGGAGCAGCCAGGCAGGGAGAGGGGGGCAAAATAAGGAGGAGGGAGGGGATTCCAGGAAATGAGGTTCCCCTCAACGTTCTTCAGGGGGGTGCGTACAGATTGGAATTCCTTTCCTCCCTTGGGAAGCTGAGCGTGTTTCTTGGGGGCATCACTGCTCCGAGACAGAGCCCCGTGGACCCCTAGTTTACAAGGGTTATGCACATGGGCCATGTCTTCAAGATCGCCCAAGTCAGGGGAACAATGCAGACGAGCAGGAGATGCCAGAGGCAGACGTCCCCCGGACAGACCAGGAGACGTTGTCGTATCAGGCACCTGGGCTTGGGAGGTCAGACGCTCACGGAGGGGTTCGGGGGCCCTGGATGATGGTGAGTCACAGCCTGAAAGTGACATGTCTCCTTGTAACGTGTTCCCTTCCGTGGGAGAACGTGGGCTGGTAAACAGACACGGGGAGAGTAGACGCAGGGCCCTCCCTCCCCGCAGCATCTCTACCAGAGCCGGTGGGCCATCTCTCAATGTCAGCCCCTTCTAGATGGTGGGGAGGCCTCACAGCGGCCTGGCTCCTGGACCTGCCCAAGGGGAGCAATCTCCCTGGCAGAGGGCAGGGGCTGGGCTGACAACCGTCTGTCTCCTTTCTCACTGAGAAGGCGGCCCCTCGGAGTTCCGATCCTTCCCAGGAAGGACCTCGGGTTCTCGGGGCCTGGCGAGTCTGGGCCAATAGTTCCTTGGAGGGAAGTAGAGGCTTTGGGTTCCCACCCACGAACAGCTTTGGCGCCTCCACTGCCCGCCCTGTGCGTGTGGTTTCTGGAGACGGCCTGCACCCACAAGGCGAGGCTTTGTGCCAGAGTCCACAATCCACAGTGCCACCCTCTGGTGTCCCCTCCCCTGCCACCCAAACTGCTTTGTCAGACCTTGTGTTGCAAGATCAGTGGGCGAGGGAGGGTGCTTGAGGGCAGTGGGGGTGGAACACCCCCTCCAAAAAGCGGTTCTTCTGCGATGTTCCTGGGGTGTCCAGGCAGACCCAGGCGGGGGTCACCTGGACCCAGCAGAGGACAGAGGGCACATGCCAAGTGGGTGACTGGAGAAGAGCTCCATAAAGAGGTTATGCACAAATGTTCTGGAAGGTTCTAAAGGAACCACAGGGAAAGTGCCAAGCCCTGGGGCTGCAACATCCCCCCAGGCCTGAGGGGTGAGGGGAGGAAGGCTGACAGAGAGACAGATCTGTGTGAAGAAGGTAGCTGACTAGACCTGTGCCCACAGGGACACAGTTGGCTCAGAGGACAAGGAGGGACGTGGGACAAATACCCCATCTCTCTCTGCTGCCCTCAGACCTCCTTCTGGTGTCCCCACTGGTTAAAGCTGGCCACAAGCCAGAGGGCACGACGGCCGAGCCAGCCCCTGGTGGTCGGGAGCCAGAGGGGCAGGCGGGGGACGCCTCACGGTGCTAGCCACCATGGGCAAGCGTCTGGGGGGCCTGTCTCTACCACTCGGTGGGGGCTCCTGGGGCAGGCGTGTCTCGCCTGAGCCCCAAGGCCTGGCTTGGCCTCACTGGGGGAGCAAATGCTGACCCGCAGCCGCAGCCAAACAGAACGGGGCCAAGCCGAGCGCCCTGGCCCGGTGCTCGGGGAGAAGGCCGCAGATGCTCTGTGAACCGTAGGGAAGGAAGGGCCAGAAGCTTCTCTTGTTCACTGTGGCACCTGCATATCAGAGCACCCCGTAGGTGCTCTAGGGGTATGAGTGAGTGAATGCAGCAGAAGGGTCACGGGCCTTCACAAAGACCCCCAGGGGCAGTCCTAGGAAAGCAGGAGGCCGCCTCACCCATCCCCGCTCTGCACCTGACCTGGGACAGGGCGGGGCGGGAGGAGGGGCGTCTCTGCAGCTGTGCCTGGGGGAGGGGTGCAGCCAGGCAGTTCGGCCTTTTCTGGAGGTCTGTGGCATCTCTGGCGGGGAAGGCAGGCTGGCTCTACTCTCTTCTGTTCCCTAACTCCGTCTCTATAACCTTAATCTGTGGGAACAAACCCATTGCTTGTACAGACAAAGATGTGGCTCGTGGGGAGGTGCAGGGCCGCGCTGTGTGGGGGTGGGTGGGGAGAGGCCTTCCCGCTCCCACCTTCCAGAAGAAGCCCCTCTCCTCACACATCAGCTTGTCCCGAGGACGGCCGGGTTGGCTCGAACGTCCCCCCAGGTTATGACCCGTGAGGCCTCTCCTGCGTAGCACGGCTCCCCCCGTGTGAGAACGGGGAGTGGGCTGGTGACTTCGTCATTGGAAGCCAAGCCCATAGGGCTGCCCTCAGAGCTGGCGTGCGGGCCAGTGGCAGCCCTTGGAATCCAGGCATCTGGCCACCGCAGCCAACAGCAGACGGTCCAGCGTGGGACCCTCGGCCGGGCCAGGCCATCACCCGAGTACCCTCCCTCGAGCTGCAGCTCAGAACCGAGACCAGGCCGCGGGAAGGGGACAGTGGACAACAGGTCAGAGACCCAGAGCTGTTCTCCTGCAGAAAGACAGGCCCCCAACATCAGGCCCCAGGGAACCCACTGGAGACCTAGGGACGCCAGTCAGTCCAGGGGGCTCCCGGGGCCCAGCCCGTGGAGCGCCCGTGTTCGGGGCTTTAGAAGGCCCATGCCGGAGGACAGAGCTGGGGACCAGGACCAGATGATGTCAGCATTGCCACCAAGGCTGAGGGGCAAGAGGGGCCACCCTGCGGCCCAGTGCCAGAGTCCCAAGGCTGACGGGCAGGGGGGCTGCAGGGGGCTCGTTGGTTAACTCTTGCAATAATGAGTGGACATTCAGGGACAGATCCTCATGCAGCCCGGGAGGTGACGACCCCACTGGGGAGTTTCTGCACACATCTCTTGCTTTCCAGAAAAGGAGGTATGTTTTCTCGAAAGCTCCACCCGGGTCCCTGTGGTGGACAGTGGATGGGAAACCCCGGCCCCCGGGGCCACCCCCGAGGGTGTACGCGACCCAGCTCTTGTCCATCCTCAGATACCCTGAGGGTGGTTTGACTCCAGCCCTTCTCCTCTACCTTCTCCGCACACATCACCCTCGTCTCTGGCCCCAAGGGACGGCTACAACAGCCTGCTCACTGGTCCCCCTGCTTCTGACCCCCAAGCCCATTATCCCCCATGCTGGACTCTCTCACGGCACCCACCCCAGGGAGGCCCAAGAGCACTTACTCACCCTGAGACTTAACCTCTGCCCTCAGCACCGAGCTATGGCCACATCCATTGGCCCTCAACATCAGCTATGGCCACTTCTTTCCTGAGGCTTCTGCCATGCTGTTCCCTATGCCCCAGTGCCCTTCCACCCTCTGTGGGCAAATTCCTACTGGTTTCTTGAGACTTGAGGGCACCTCCTCCAGGAGGCCATCCCCAGACCCCTCCCCTGATGGGCCCCCAGCCACTCCCCTCCTGCCCAGGGCTTCCCTCTGAGCTTTGCTCTAGTCTGTGCCCTGCAAACCACAGGGTCCTGCCACGTAGGCACCGGGTCCCATCTCTGCTGTGTCCCTGGTGCCCTGTGCTCTTGGGGGTCCCAAGACTGGAATCTGCAGATCCCAGGCTCATACCTGCACAGACAGGAAGCATGTTAAGGGCAGACTGTGCCACGTGCCCTGCAGAGGGGGATGCTCAGACCTCGGGGGTCACCAGCTGGGATGAACTCTGACCTCCTGACCCAGGACAGCAATGCATCAGGCCTGTCTGGCTCAGCAGACAAGGGCGGAGTCGGAGGGACCCGCCTGTGGCCCTCCCAGATTCCCCCCTCACTTGCACAGCAGGTGCCCCCTGGTGTCAGGTGCTGGGCCGGGCTGGGCCACGGGGAAGGCCCCCACCTGCCAGGAGCCCACAGCAAATGCACAGGTAGGCCGTGCTGATGAGCCCAGGTGCCCTTGGCCGCAAGCTTTATTAGAAGGTGATTCCTGCTCTCGCTCCCTCCTCGTCACCCACCATGCCCGGCCCTGGGACTCAGGGGACATTGCTGAGATGGCAGCAAGACAAAGGGGGCTCTCCCCTTCCCCCAGGGCGAGCAGCTGTGGCACCCCCTCCTTTGTCTGGCCTCACCCTGTGACCTCCGCCCTGCACCAGGCTGCCCTATTTGGTGGTCACTCCCAGAGCCTGCAGACGAGAGGGGCCACCTGTTGGCCGCAGACCCACCCAGGGTGCTCACAAAACCCACAGCAGCCCTCCTCGGGGGTAGACTCAGGAGCCTGGGGCCAGGGCGCAGCTGTGGTTTCCAACACCCACGCTGGATGGTGAGTCTGAGATCCCCATGGGGCCAAGGCCTCCCCTCCCTGGGCCCAGAGCAGCTGCTGCGGAGCTCAGGCTGGGGTCAGGAATGCGGTGGGGCAGCCCCAGGCGCTGGGCAGTCTGGGGCTGGTGACTGGCCTCACCGTAAAAAATGGGGTCAGAGGCCTTTCTCTCTCCACCTGCTTTACTTGGGCCTAAAAGGCAAAGGCACGCCCTGAACCCAGGTATTGTGGGCAGGTGCTCGGGCCAGCACCCCCTGGGTCCAAATTCTAGCTCTGCCCTTAACATGCTCCCCCCACCCCCATGCAGGTTTTCCCATCAATAAAATGGGGGTAATGAGGAACCCCAACTCCTGGTGAGCACGGCATGGGATTCTTGGTAAAACGGGGCAGTGTGGGGCTCAGGAAACTCCAAGAGGTATTTCTTGCTTCTAATCATTCCCCTGGCCTGAAGCCCCGGCTTGGTCTGAGACAGGACACCCCAACTAGGGGAGTGGAAGGAAAGAGTGAATGAGGAATGATTTTCAGGGAAGGGTGCTGCTGGAGCCCCCCCACCTCCAGGCCAGGAAGGCAGAGAAAAGAGGAAGGCAGCCGCCCCCAATCCCCTACCCCGGCTTCTGATCCACCAAGGGGAAGGCCGAGTGAGGTCACTAAAGTCACTGGCAACCCACAAAATTGGGCGGAAGAGGGAGCCCCCTCCCCACCTGCAAGGAGGAGGGTCTCTCATCTCAGAGCACCAGGTCCCAGCTCCCTGCAAACCATGCCCAGACAGAATGGCCCACTGCTTACATTCCAGAAGGTTCCCTTAACAGAGAAAAGCCCCTGCCCCTGGACTGTGTCTAGGCAGGTTGCTTCACCTCTGCTCGCCTCATTTTCTTCATCTGCACGGGGGGGGGGGGTGGGGGGGGGACTTCAGTCACCGCTCTTGTCCCCAGGGCTCTTTGCACTGGGCACAGCTGAGGGACCGTCGAGCTCCGGGCTCTATGCGCCCCCTGCTGGCCAAGCGAGGTATCCAATAATCGTGTCCAGGCTGACTGGCTCAAAAAGTAAGCATGTAACAGGAAGCCAATCCGACCTTCCAAGAGACCTTCCCATAGATGCGGGGAGGGTTGTGGGTGGTGAGGTCAATGCCAGGGGAACTATTTAGGAGCGTATTCCCCAGCAGCGACGGGAGCTGCAGGACAGGATGAGGCTAGTGTGTAAGGAGAAGCAGGGAGGCGCAGAGATGGGAACAGAGAAAGCGATGGCCCCAGGGAACACCTGAGCCCTGGGGCAGCCTTGCCTGTACCTGCCCAGAACAAGCTTAGGCTTGTCTGACTTTCTGCAACTGGAAGATGCCTGGTTGACACAAATCTCTTTGTCCCAGGCAGAACAGATCAAGGAGAGCTTCCTGGAGGAGGTGTTCAGGATGAAGTGGAAGGAGGTGGCCCACCCCTGTGCCTTCGGGAACATTAATAGCCACTGACTAGACACTCCTGAGGCCCCGAAGGAGCAGCTCAGGATGGGCTGGGCCCCAGTCACACCCCCAAGGGCACCCCATCCAACAGGGAAGGCAAGCGGAGGCAAGGAGAAAATGTGATAAATGCCAAGACATAGATGGAAGATTCAGGAGGTTGGGCAGGGGGGTGGGGGGAGAGGAGAAGCAAGATGGAGAGTGCCCTGAGGGCTTCCTGGAAGAGACAGCCTTCAGTTGAGTCAGTAATCTGAGGTGACAGCAGGAGTGAGCCAGGTGCAATGCGGCCAGGATTTCAGGGTATGGGAGCAGAGCTGGTTGTGAAGGGGAACCACTAAGGGGAGTGGCAGGACCCCCAGGGATGGGGGTGGCTGCCATGTAAAGTGCATGGCAGGAAGTGGCGTGAGAGGCACTGGGAACAGAGCTGAGCTCCAGGCTGGGCACCAACCAGGACAAGCTTGGTGGCTCGTCTCTTGGGAGCCAGGCATGGGCTGTTCACAAGTGCCCCCTGGTGGTGACGTGGAGGAAGGGCGTGCAGCAGTCACCGCCCGTGGAGACCCCCACCCTGGAGTGTTGGAATCCTCTTTTAGCCAGCAGTAAGTCTCTCTCCTGAGATTCTAATGGACCCCCCACCCCAAAAGCCACTGCTGGTGCTCACTCGGGAGCCCCCAATGTGTCAGGGTCTGCAGCTCAGGGGTATTTGAGAAGCCCTGTCCTCACTGGGAGTGTCTGGGGTCAGCCTGAGTGCAGGCACCTGGAGGGAATGCTGTGTGTCCCTTCTGACCCTCTGTGTCAGCCTGGTCTCAAGGCAGGGCTTCCACTCTGGTTTTCTAAGTGTTATTGGACAGAAATCCTGTGATCAGCGTGCTGGTGTCTGATGGAGAGCATTGCCCTGCTCAGAGACCCCCGTGGGCCAGGGGAGCCCCAGGACGTCAGCAGCAGCTCTAGGGGATCCCTACCCCCAGACACAGTGGCCCAGCCCCACGTGGGGCCAGCCTTTGTGCAGGTGGCTCCCTCCCGGCCTGGCCCTGTGGTTTCTGGGCCCTCCTCCGCACCCCCACCCTATGGTCTCAGCGTAGCCCTTCCTATCCACACCTGCCCTGGGCTGAGCCAGCAATGGGGAATCAGGAGCTCACATCAGGCCACTTCCCGGGTGGGTGGGGCTGTGAGATGTGGCTGGACTTGGGGAACCCCTGCCAGCCCCAGAGGTGCGGGAGCGGGAATGTGCCCCCCCTCACGGCCCCAGAGGGCCTGACCTAGGGGAGCCGCCAGAAAGAGGCGGGTGCAGCTCTGATGCGGGGTGGTAGGGTTCACGCCACTGGCTGGAGCTCTCCGCCCCAGGGAGGTACAGCCCTCAGTCCTGACAACCCCGGGAAGTGGCCGTGCGGCTAGGGACCCAGACGGACAGTTTCCACTACGGAGACCGGCGCTCAGGGTGGAGGTGGGTGTAGTCATGGACAGCAGCGTCCTATCCTGCCCCAGCGTGGGAGGGCCGAGGGCTCTGGGCGCCGCAAGAAGCCGTGGGCCCCCCTCCGACACCGTCATTCAGCAAGGCTCACGAACGGCACATTCGCACGATGCTAGGTCAGCAGCCCAGGCCCTGCCCAGCGAGGGGCCTCGGTCCCAGGTCTGGGGGTTACCTGTCGCTTCCGTTCCAGGCACATTCAAACTTGTCGAAAATGCAGTCGTTCTCATACAGGGAACAGAGCTTGCTCCGAAGGTAATCATGGACCTAGTGAGAGAAGGCACAGGCTGAGCTGGGGCAGGGGGGTTCCTGGCCCCTGCAGCGAGAAGGGTCTCCCTGAGGAGTGAGGGGCTATGCCCTTGGGGGTTCGGATGGCCCTCCTGACTCAGCCCTGCTTATTGAGAAGGGCCCACCGCCTGTCAGGCCGACCCCTGAGCTGTGGCCAGAGAGGGGACAGTCACAGTGACAAAGGGAACCACACTGTAGGGACCAAATCCTGGCTCCACCCCCTACCCCAGCTGTGTGATCCTGGACAAGTGACTTCACCTCTCTGAGCCTTGGTTTCTTCCTCCTTCGAGTGATAAGAGCACATACCTCATGGACTGTTGTGGGATCAACCCAAGGAGGCTGCCTGGTGTGGGGTCCTGCCCTCTGAGGTTAGTAACAGTCACCATGAGCACAAATCATGGAGGAAAGGGGAAGGCGAACGCACACGGGCCTCTCGAACATGATCTCAGTAGGTGGCACTTGTCCGGTTTTGTGGATGAGGCACTGACCCTCAGAGAGGGTGAGTAACTGGCCCAAAATCACACAGCTTATAAGTGGAAGACCAGGACCCTTTTCCAGAGTCACCTGATACCACGGGACAGATGGCGATGCCCCTGTGGCCGCGTCCACCTCCCAGCAGCCTGGTCCCCAAGCTCTACACCCAGAGGGCCTCATGGGGGCTGGCTCCCTGCAGAGGATGTGGTCCTGCCCCCTGGGTGGGGCAAGGGGAGGGGACAGCGGTAACCCAAAGCCTGAACGCCTGTGCGACCCAGAGAGTCACTTAACCTCTGTAAGCCTTAGGTTTCCCACCTAGAAAGGGGGGTCATGAGACCCCCCCAAGCAGACAAGTGTGGGGCAAGGCACCGATAGGTGTTTGGGACCCTGATTAACTGTGGAGGGACAGACAGAAATACAGCTCAACTCCTGTTGGGCAGCGACTCGGGCCACAAGCCAAGGGTCAAGGGTGGGGGGGGGTGGGGAGGGGAGAGGAAAGAAAAAGGGGTTCATCCTTTTCTGTCTGGGAACCTCTTACTCATCTTTAAAAGGAGGGGTGCCCCACCGGCCGCCCCCATGGGTCCCCAGGCTGAACCGTCTTGTCCCCTCTGGGGTGTCAGGGGCATCTGTGGCTCCTGCCCCGACTTTCTGTGTTCGTGTGGACCCCCTCCCCTGCGAAGGTTCGCCCCGGTCTCACACAGTAACTTCCCTACCTGCCCGCCCGCCCATGAAGGGGGCTCCACGGCCCTTCCCCACCCCCACCTCCACCTGCACTCCTGTGCGATCCTCTCCATGCTCTGATGACGAAGCACAAGGGGGACCATCTAGCCGCCAAGGGGATGGGCAAGAGGCCCATCGAGGCTGCCCACTGCTGAGCCCCTGGTCACTCCAGCGTCCCCCAGCCTTCCCGGCACAAAGGCCACCAACAACAGCATCCCTCCCCACACCTCTTGTCGGTCCCACCCCACATGCAGCTGGTCCAGAATCCAAAGTGATCCAGAGCCCAGCTGCTTCTCCCCACGTCCTGTGCAGCTACCTCTCCAAGACCAGCTCCCAACTCGTGGTAAACTCCTCCTGACTGCTCTCCCGTGGCTGCCCATGCCCCCCAGCCCCAGTCTCTCTCCATGGGCAGCCCGGGAGACCCCGAAGAAACCAAGCTGGATCATGTCACACCGCTGCTCAAGACCCTCCAGGGCTCACAAACCCCCTGGGCTCTGCCCCCAATCACCTCTCTGACCCCAGACTCTTCTTCTCTCCCCCCTGCTCACGCTGCTCCAGCTAGCCCCCCACCATTCCTTGACCACGCTAACCATGTGCCTGCCTCAGAACCTTTGCACTCACTGTTCCCTCCTCCGGGAGCACCTTCCCGCCAGATGGCTGATACCCTCACCTTCCTCAGGCTCCAGCACCCCTACTTTCTTTGCCTCAGCCCCTGGTTTGCTTGTCACACTTTTTGCAGCCTGTGATTATTTTGTCTATTTGCTTGGTTTCTGGCCATCTTTCCTGTTGGAACGGACGCCCCTCGAGGCAGGATCTGTCTTGTTCCTCACAGTTTGCCACTGGGGTGAACAGGGCCTGGTACATCACAGGAGCTCAATGCACTTTTTAGAATGAATGAGTGGGGTTAGAGACTTGACTCATGGCCCTCCAGGTGCTGCAAGGCTCTGGGTCTGGGGGAGGGCATGCAGTGGGGAGAGGATGGGCCTGCATCCCCAGCCAGAGGCTAGGAGGAGAAGGGTGAGCCTTGCAATGCGCTGAGAAGGAGGCCGAGAGGCAGGAAGGGGAGGGCGCAGGGGGCTGTGTGCGGGACCCAAGAGAGGAGGCCGGGGTGGGGGTCCTGTGCATCTCCAAGACCTGCAGGGAGGGAAGCAGAGGGTAGGGCTCCGGGACACCTGCGAACGGCCCAAACCTGGGTCAGGGACTCCCGCCCTCCTCCCATGGTGAGCATGGCCGTGGGGGAGGGGGGAGCACCTGCCTCCATGGGAGCCAGCACTGCCAGGGAAAAGGTGACATAGAACCCCAGCAGGAGGAATCATGCCAGGTGACGTTACAGCCCCAGGCTGCCTCTGATGGGACACTGGCCTGCTTGTGAGTCCCCGAAAAAAAGGGGAAACAGATGCGGGAGGGCGCTATTTCTTTCACACAGGTGCCACCTCGGGGAGCCTCCCCCGCCCAGTGAGCCCCATGGCCTGAGGCCACATCACGCCAAGGCTCACTGTGTGCTTGTCATCCAGGACCCTGGAGGGTGAGGCTGCGACTCCTACTTCTCCCTGAGCCCAGGGTCTAGCCAGGCACAGAACACACCTGCCGAATACGTGTAACGACTCAGATGAGTGGGGATAAATGGTGCCTGGCTTCACTGCTGGCCACAGACGAACTCTCGGGGGCTCGCATTCAACCCCCCCAGGTCTGCACTGCTGTGTGCACTCCGCTCCCTGTGCGGTCTCAGCACCCTCGCTGATGCACTCGTCCGAGCACCAGCACGCACCAGTCTCCCGCTCCCTCTCCTGCAGGGTGAGCGCTCTCAGGAGGCAGGTCAAGGAAGAGCGTGGGCTCCCGGGAAAGCAATCCCAGGTGCGCGGGTTGCCAGCTCTGCTCCAGCAGATACACCATTTAATTCCATTTTCTCCAAACAAAATGGGATCGACAGAACACTGGCCCCACTTCCCAGGACAGCTGTGAGGCTTTAGAAGAGGAAAAGTGTGGCAAGGACTCAGCTCAAGGCAGCGCATGCTGAGGGTTGGCTCACTCAACACCCATCCCCAACCCCTCTCCCCTACCTTCCTCAGAGAGGCTGTACAACTACTCATTCCCCAGCCTGGTCACAGAGCCATTCTGGCCAACAACTTGTAAGAAGTCTTCTGAGGAGTGTTCTGGGAAAGCTTCTGTGCTCCCAAGAAAACATCCAACAGACCCAACCAGCACAGACTTTCACATTTCCTCCTATTTCCTTCCTGGAATGTAGGCACAGTTCCTGGAGGTGAGGCAGCTATTTTGCCACCATGAGGTGTCACACATGAAAGCAGGGAACCGATATACAAATGATGGTGGACTAGATCACAGAAGGAGCTGTTGGGACACCAAGGAGGTCCCAGAGCCACTCGCAGTTCCTGGATGCCCCCTTCCAGACTTCTTCTGAAGGGAGAGAAGTCCCTATGTGTTCAGCACTGCGATTCAGCCAACCACAGCCCTGCTGAGCACAATTCTAGAGCATAAGAGCCAAAAATATTAGTTACTGTGCTGGTTTTATAGAACTATTGTTATTTTAGAATCAGTAGGCCAGCAGGCCAGAAGCCAAGCACCGGCTCTCAGCCTTGTCTCCAGAACAGTCTCCTTCCACTTTATTGGGTCCTCATATGCTCTGAAGATCTCTGGAGGCTATGGACCCTCTCCCTGCAAAATGCCTGTATTAAACATAGCACCTAGTTTCAGGGTCTTTGGGCCTTTACTGACTCCAGGGCCTCGGAAGCCTGAGGGCCCCGTGGACTTAGAGAGAGTCATTTCCTGGGCTGGCTGTAAAAGGGGCTGGTCACTCCTGCACCTGAACCAGGGCTGTGTCATGTCTGCCCCAATCTCCAGCCTCTGCCATCTCCTGAGGGTCAGGGGAGGGGGCTGATCCCCCCTAGGGTGGGCAGTGTGAAGAGGGGCCTAGGTGACAACTGAGGGACTGGGCAGGACCTCTGGTAGACATGTGGCTAGCAACAGGGCTGCCACCAAGAGCCATGACGGCCCTTCCATGAGCCCTTCCCAGGAAGAGGTAGAAGCTCAGGGAAGGGTCTGAAGGGATCAGAAGTCCTTGTGGGCATATGGCCTCCAGACTGAGCTCCCTATCTCTCCCCACAGCTCTGCACCCTTCCCAGTGAGGCCCCCCTGCCTCCCGGGGCACTCCTACTCCAGGCCCCGGCAGGGAGGGAGGACAGAGAAGGGGCTGGAGGGCCCCGAGGGCTCTGCATCCGTCACTGCCCAGCTGCGAGGGCAGGTCCCACTTGTCCTGGCCTCTTGGCACTCAGGATCCCTTCCTGCCAAGTGGAGCTGATGGTGCCCACTTCGCGGGGACAGTAAGGAACAGAGGTGACAAATATAAGTGCGTGACCCCCTGTGGGCACCTAATACTTGGTGACACTGTGAGGGTTTGCCCGGGGCTTCTGGTGAGGTCTTACTCTAACATTTTGTTTTCCACCCCTAACAGAGCTGGGTGAATCATAACAGAAAACTGATAAGTAAATACCGTTCCAGGGAGGGGTCTCCTGCTTCAGCCTCAGTGCCTGGCTTCCAAGGCCTGTGCCTGAGGATCTAGAAACATAGCATCCCCCCCCACCCCCACCCAGCCTCGGCCTCCCGCACACGCTCCAGAGGGTGCTCCCTGGGAGTAGGGCAGCTCTTCTCCTGCCTTAACCTGGGCTGCAGACCCCGGCTCCGAGGAGGGACGGCGTCCACACCCTTAGTCACCTGAACCCTCGAACTGGGCAGAGCCTGACGCTTATCCTTATTCCCTTGGGCCCCGGATCACAGAGGCCAGTGAGAGGAGAGCACCCACTGACCCCGCGAGGCAGGACTGAGCAGGTGCTTCTGCTCTCGGCCGAGCTGGGGGCTGGGGACGGACTGCCTGATTTCCTGAGCCTGAGTGTCTTCACCTCCAATACGGGCGTATGAAAGCCACCTCTGTGGCCGGGGACGTCCCCTCCGGGGGGATTCTGAGCACAGGGAAAGGAGGCCGGGGGGTCTCCCACCCCACGGAGGGGCTGCAGCACCTACCTGGTAGGTCTCTATGGGCCTCGCCTCCATGTTCAGGTCCCAGACTTTGACCGTGAGATAATCCCGGGTGAGCATGTACCGGCCACTGTGGCTGAACTTCACGTCCGACACGGAGGAGATGATCTCCGAGAAGAAGGAGCGGTTACTGGGGTCCTCGGGCTCTTCAAACACTGTGGGGACAGAGAATGGACGGCCATCACCAGGCTGCTCGCCCCCACGGGCCAGAATAACAGACAACTCTGTTTCCATCCTGGGCTCTCGCTGGATGGTCCTTCCTTCATTCTTTCATCAAACCTGTAACTAGACACCTGAACGGACCCTCCGAGGAGGGAAGAAGCCGCTTTTGGAACAACGTTTATTGAGCACTTACTCTCAGCCAGATTCTGTGCAGAGCCCTACTGCGCATTACCTCATCTAACCGCCTGATAAAAACATCTGGTCAGTACCACTATCATTCCCATTTCATAGCTGGGAAGACTGAGGCATCGGTGGCTAAAAACCATGCCCAAGACGCAGAGCTAGAAGAAAGTGGAGGAGGAGGATTTGAACCCAGAGCGGCACTCGCTATGCTGTACCCTACTGCCGCCTCCTGGGGATGCTGAACGCCGGGACCACGGGGTGTCCTAAGATGCTTGCACGTGCTGGGCAGTGTCCCGGACGAGGCTGGGCACTGCTCGTGGCCCTGGGCCTCTGCCCATGCCGCACTGGGCGTTCGCGGCCGAGCCCTGCTGGATTGTGGCAAAATCAAATCTCGCCAGAGATGGAGCTTGAGTCCCATGTGCCACCCGCCAGCCACCTCCTATTGTCTCGGACCAGGAGCTCCACACAGGAATTTGCTTACGTGGCTCCTGAAGGTGACAGCCTGCTGCCCCGAGCGGACGATCCCACTGGGGACAGAGTGCACAGTGAGCGGCTCCCCAGGCGGCGTCCCCTCCCTGCTGCCCCGAAGAACCGGGCCTTCCCCGACACACGGAGGCTCCCACACAGCGGGACCGGCTCTTCCGGGCTCAGTCTGTGGCTGGCCGTCTCACCAGGCTGCCCACCAACCCGCTCACTGGCTAATCAGATCCCACAGTGGCCCTGGTGCAGGGTGGGGACCAAACATGACCCAAGCATCACCGTAGCGAACCAAGCTAACCAAGCATTAGCTCCGTAGGAGCTGGGCTGGGGTGGGCCCAGGAAGCCGGGAAGGGGATGGAGTGGTGGGCTGGCCGCTATTTACCAGCCAGTCTGGAAGGACTTCAACATTTGACAACCTTTCTAGCTGTCCCCATGGAAACCGGCTGAGAGGCTGCCCCTCCTGCTGGGCCCCGAGTCCCCAGCTCTGAAATAGGGAAGCAGAGAGCCGATCACACGCCCCAAGAGGCTCACAAGCGTGCCCCGCCTTCCAGCCCCTCCCAACCTCAGATTCCCTCATCCTACTTCCCAGCTCTGTCCCAGCCCTGTATCCCCCCCATTTGGGACCCCCCCATCTCCCTCCTGTCCCAGGTAGATGTGGTTCCTGCCACTAGGGGTCAGAACAAAAGATGAGTTATAAAGACCTAAAATGTGGTCTGTCTCTTGCACCCCAACTTTGCCCCCCAGGCCCAGCTTGGAGGTTTCCTCTGGCCAGCTTCCACCTAAACCCCCAGGGCCGGCCTAGCTCACTTCGCCCCTGCACCATGTAGAGCATCTGGCAGGCGGTGCAGGGAAGGTCGGTGGGTGGGGACCAAAACCACAGAGGAGCCTCTGCACTGGATGTCACGGAGCCACGGGCTGTGTCTCCTGCCAGCTTCCGGGAGCAAGACACCACAAAGGTCAAGGGCTCAGAGGATGCTCTAATCAATAGCTGGAGACGGAAACACCGAACGGCCCTCGGTCACCTCCGCTCTGGCTGTTCAGGAGCATTTCTGATGGCTTTTTCAGCACAGTAAGACCAGGGCCGCACACAACGAACGGAAAGGGATACTGACAGGTGTGAGAAAATTATATCCAGAAGTTCTTTTTTACTTTTCAAACATTTCTGTGAATTTTTTTGTCAAAAGGTTGCAGACGGTCGTCTTCCGTGTCAATTCCTGTTCCCCCCCCCCCCCCCCCCCACTGCCCACAGGATCAAGATTCAGGCTCCTACATGTAGCTGACAAGCTCTTTCCTAACTGGGCCCTCATGGGCCTGTTTCTCCAGCCATCCTCCAATGGCCTTTCTGCCAGGGCCCCAGGGCCTCGAAAAGGGTGAAGCAAGCAAGGCCCCTAGGTAAGCACACTGAACAACTCACTGTCAGGGTCGCCTTAAATGAATGCCTCTTTCAATGCCCTGCCCTGCCGTTCCAGGCAGCAGAGCAGAGCAGAGTTCAGGCAAGCCCCTGAGCCTGTCTGAGCCCAACTTCCTGGCCTGGAGAACAAAGCATGCTGGGATCTCTGGAGGGAATAACTGGGAGCACCCACCTCAGTGAGGGACTCAAGTAGCTGCTCAGTAAAATCATGTAGCTATTTTTATAATATTTTCTCACTGTTTTCTGTCCCTGAAATCTCCTTTCCCAGTTGTCTTTCCTACCAACTCCTATACATCCTTCAGAACCCCTACTCAAATGCCCTGTTCTATGTGCATCTTGTCCAGATGCTCTCCAAAGAAATATAAGGCTCACCCTTACTGCCTGCATGGCCTGGGGTACCCTCCTATATGGCATCAGCAGGGCTATGCGGCCACTTCACGGGACTGTGAGCTCTTGGGGCAGGACTCCTTCCTCTGTCGTTGGTCATCTGGTCATCTAAGCATCTCTGCCCAGCCTGGAGCCTTACTCAGAGCCCAGCCCTAGTCACAGAGTGGACGGATCTCCGGCGCTGCCTGCCAACACTGCCTCTTCTCCGTGCCTCTCCTGATACATTTCTTCCCCAACGTGATTCAATCCCACTGAAGTTTCTAGACCCAGCAGGGAAGCCTGTATCTGCTAGAAGTGGCCTCTGAGTGTCCACAGCTCTTGCTCTGGGTCCCTCTGGGTGGCACTTGCTCCATCCCAGTCCCGTCGGTGTCTCTGATCATGGGTGGGGAGGTGAGGGTGAAACGGAGAGGGCAGAGTTGGATCAGACGGGGACAGGGCAAAGGAGGGATCAGAGTCAGACGGCAGAACTGCACTGGCTTGAGCCACACAACCAGGGACAACTGTGCAGGCCAGTGAGGCCTTGGAGAGAAGCGGACAGACATTCAGGAAGGGGCTGCGCAGGGAGCACAGGGAGACGCAGGCCTGAAGGAACAGATGGGGTCCTACTGGGTTGTTGCTCCCGGCTGCCCTGGCATCGGGTCCCCCCTCTGCTCTGATATTAGACAAGGACAGCCACTGAATGATGAGCCCGTGTCCAGGCTAGCCCCACCTCAGGCTCCAGGGAAGGCCCAGGCTAGCCTTGCTGGGCAGAGCTCCAAGAGGAGCTGGGAGGGGTCCGTGCAGCAGAAGGAGAAGGAGTTGGATTGTGGATCACGGGGCACCCCCTGCAATCCTCGGCCACCGGGAAGGTAGACGGTGTGCCAAGTGGGGTGGAACAGGGAGTCACTACAAGGTGGTGGGCACAATGAATGCTCACTGATGAAGAGCTGACAATTGTCATTCTCTGCTAATGACCGTCCCCTGCTCAGCACCGTTTGATGAACCCCACTGGACAAAATAAAAATAAAAATAAAAATAAATCCAACCCTCACTGTGGCCCTGGCCCCACATGATCTGCCCCCACCTCTCTGTCTTGGCACCCATCAGCCTGCCCCTTCTCCCCACTGCAGCCAAGCTCCTCCCACCGGCTGGGGACCCTCAGCCCCGCCTCTGCTCCCTCTCTTCCCAGGCTCCTCCCACCGGCTGGGGACCGTTAGCCCCGCCTTCTGCTCCCCCTCTTCCCAGGCTCCTCCCACCCGCTGGGGGCCCTTAGCCCCGCCTTCTAACCCTTCTCCTCCCACTCACTGGCTCTTTCATTCTTTGAGGTGCAGAGAAGCCTCCTCGGGCCACCTTAATCAAGAGCCAACTGCAGCAGGGGGACAACCTCAGAAACGTTCCCCGCTTCGATGCTCCCATTTACTTGGCAGTCAGTTTGCCTACGATTGTACTCAGCTCCGTAAGGGCAAGAGCTTGCTCTCGGCACACAGCCTGCCGTCACCCCACCCTCTCCATTCCGGGGGCCTGCAAAGCCAGCAGGCCGGACCTTGCATGCAGATGCAGGACTGCCTTCCCTCCTCCACGATGCCCACCCGGGTCTGAGCATCAGCTGGCCCCCACTGCCAACGTCACCCCACAGTTTATTCTTCCCCAGTCAGCAGCCAGAGGGATCCCGTCAACACACAGCCAGGCCGGGTCACTCCTGGCTCAAACGCCCCTGAGGCTCCTGGCCTTTGGAAGGAAACCCAGAGCTCCTGCGTGGTCTGTAAAATCCTCTGATTGCCGACCGTCCTCTAAGCACACACCTCTCTGCCCGCACCTCCCCACCTCTACCTGCTTTATTCCTGCCTTTGTACTGGCTGTCCCCTCTGTTGGAGACATTTACCCTGGCTTTGCCTCCAGGTATCTGGAGCCTCCCTGGCAGAGGGTGGCTGGGTCTGGTGCTTCTATCCCAGGTCCATTATCAGGAGTGAGTCCTGGGGATCTACCCCACCTGGCTCCTTCCAATGAACCTGGCTCACCCACAGTCCCCATGAGAGTTCTTAGTTCTCAAGTTATAAATCTCGGTGGAGATGAAGTGAGAGAGGGTACAAGTTTATAGGCGTGGGACTAAGGGAGCCTCTATCCTAGCTCCCCTTAGCTGTGTGACCTTGGGAGGACACCTTAACCTCTCTGTGCCGCCCATGTGGTAAACAATCCTGGCGCCTAAAGACGTCCACATCCTAATCCCCCGAATGTGGCATATGTTACCCCACATGGCAAAAGACCCTGCAGATGTGATTAGGGGAAGGATCTGGAGCTACAGTGATTATCCTGGATTCTCCAGGCAGCCCCGCTGTCCCCACAAAGGTCCTCACGAGAGAGAAGTAGGAAGGTCAAAGGCAGAAGAAGGAGATGGGAGAGGGAGCAGAGGTTGGAGGCTGCACTCTGGAGATGGAGGAAGGGCCACGAGCTGAGGGACACGGGGGCCTCTAGAAGCTGGAAAAGTCAAGGGAAATATACTCCCCTGGTACCTCTGGAAGAAAAGCAGCCGCGCCTGACTTCTAGACCTCTGCCCTCCAGAATTGTAAAAATACACATCTCTGTTTTCACTCCATGAAATCTGTGGCAGCTTGTGACAGCAACCCAGGAAAGCCGGACGCTCGGTGTCCTCGTCTAGATCAAGAGCAGAGTGCCTCCACCCCAGGGCGTCTCCGAGGATTTATCGGGACGTGAACCCAGAACAGTAGTCCCCCTGCACATAGCCAAGTGGTCAACAGACATCAGGTCCCAGCCAGCACATCGCAGGGGTCCCACGAGGGGCAGCGGCTGACATGATCCCCTGTTCTAGGGCCCCAGCCCAGCCCACGCTCTGTGCTGTCGAAAGCAGAAATAACTGTCTATTTTGAGGCATCACGGAGGGTGTTTCCATGGTTACCCTGTCATAATGACTAGCAGACAAAAGCCTCGAATTTCCGCAGCTTCGGAGGAAGACGTGAGGCTGTGGGCTGGGCAGCGGCGTGGCCCAAGCAGCCCAGCTCTGCCCCCCGACGGAGTGCCCAGGGAAGCCACCGCACCGCTCTGTGCCTCAGTTTCCTGAGCTGTCCCAGGGCAGAAATAAACATCCGCTTGTGTGATCCAGGACTCTCTTCATCGAGTGAAGGGAGAGTCCCTGTTTCACCTGTTGGGAGGATGACGCCGTGACCACGCATCTCCAGGTGCCCCTACCAGCCCCTACTGAGTCTGGAGCAGCCACTGATTAACGGGCAGAAGCGAGGTATAAAGGAAGAGATCTAATCTCAGGGGCTCTTTAAAAACTCGGCTTGAACAACAACCATTTGTGTTCTGATCTGAAACAGCCTCACCAGCATCCCGCTAACTGGCTGCCGGCCGCCTGCCTGAGTCCTCAGGAGGGCTACGAGCTAGCAGGATCCGATCCTGGTGAAGCAGACACTCCACCTGCTCACTCACTATGACACGAGAGCAGGAGAACAAGCAGCAAAGCACACTTGGTGGAAAAAGACTGTGAACAGTCCCCTTACGGGCATTAAAGGGCAGGTTCCTGTGCAGGATACTGGGTTTGAGAATGAAAAAATTTAAAATACACCATCTATTCCAATAGCAAACCTGTATAAACCAACCATCAAAACAGATCTACGAGTTTCACTAAGACTTCAAGTTAGAGATTAAACTAACCATTCCAGGCAAAGAGAGAGAGTGGCCCAGCTCGTTTTCCAAGAGTAGAAGAATCCTAATAAAACTGGGCAAAGAGAGCATTAAAAAAGACAGTTGAAGAGCAACTTCCAATTTCACCTATGGATGATTATGCAAAAAGCAGAATTTTTGCATTTATGCAAAAATGTCTCAGCAAGAGCCCTGGCCCCGGGGCACCCAGGCACAGCAAGAGATCATCATGGTGGTCAGAGGCCACAGTGACCCTCCCTTCATGCCTGGGCCCTGCAAAAGCCTTCTGGAACCTCCGCGTGATCTCTGGGCAACGCTGAAGTTATGTTCCCGGCAGCCCTGGGAGAGGAGGCGAGAAACACAAATGGAGTTGAGTCATCCAAAATGAAGTTCGAGTTCTTGCACCCTGGAGTTTGTGGGCTGATTCACATGCAGCAGACACCCCACCCCCATCCCCACCCCAGGCATGTGACAGCTACAGCCCAGAATCTTCGAGTGATGGCTGGTCTTGTGGGTGGCCGCTCACTCAGACTCCTAGGGAGCCGGATGACAAAAGCCAAGAAGGACTGACTTCCACCCCCAGCCCGCCGAGAAGCGTCATTCAAACAGCGTGGGGTGCACGAGGCTGTCTCTCTCTTCCCCAGATACCAACAGCCTTCCTGCACACACACACCTGTTTCCTGATTCTGAGTTGAAATCCGAGCTAAAATGCAAATACACAGACAGATGTAGAGAAGAATCACTTTCCAGAGCCCACCGCTCAGGGACTATTTCTTGGCATATTCCTTTCCCCTGTTTTCTGTTTCCATTTTTTTTTTTTTTTTTTTTTTTTTGGAAAATAGTCATTGCCTTGCTTTCTTACCTCCACCAGATATTTTAACCATAATCATTTCCTCGTGTCATTAAAAATCTTCTAAGTCAACAGTCTAAATGACTGAACGACACTTCAGTGTACAGATGGCATCATCATTCACTTGTCATTTGCTCTGTTGGACGTCTAGAGTGTTTCTGAATTTGGCCCCTTTATATAAAAAAGGCTGGGCCATGAAGTCTCATCCTACTTCCTTCCCATGGGGCTCGCATGGGCTCAGACTGGGTCCGGGAGTGGAGCCCAGACTCTTCCCCAGCCTCGTTCTGTGCCAGTCTGACCCAGAGCTGCATCCCGACAAATCTCCAGGCCACCTGTGGCCTGAGCCACAGAATAATGGCCCCCAGAGCTGTCTGTACCCTAATCCGCAGCACCTGGGAATATGTTATGTTCCATGGCAAAGGGGAAACTAAGATTGCCAATCAGCTAAATTATCCAGGTGGGCCCAACGGGATCCCCAGGGTCCTTAAGAGGGAAAGCGGAGGCAGGAGAGGCTGAGTGAGCGTGATGCAGCGTGAGAAAGCCCACGGCCAGGGCTGGCTGTGCAGATGGGAGGGAGGGGCGGGGAGCCAGGCACGGCAGGCGCCCCCAGAGGCTGGAGAAGGGGGGAGGCATGGATTCCCCCCTACAGTCTCCAGAAGGAACCAGCCCTGTCGACACCTTGATTTTTGTCGGGTAAGACCCATGTCAGACTTCCGAACAGCAAAACTGTAAAAGAAAAAAAATCGGTGTCGTGTTAAGCCACTAAGTCTGTGGTCATCTGTCTGGGCAGCCCTGGGACCTCGATACAGCCCCGGACTGCTCTTAGGGGGCTGGGCGCCGTCCACACGCACACCTGGGCTCCCTGTCCATCCAAACACTGACGACAACCCCACGCTTTATCCTCAGCCAGGACCCCGCCCCTGACTCCAGGCATCCGGCGGCCTTCTTGACAGCCCTCCCTGGATCCCAACACCATCGCACACGTACCATGTCCAACACCAGCCTGCTGGTCCCACCTCTGCTCCTGGCTGCCCCGCTCCCAGCGTGCCCACTGTCCGTCCCAGGACAGGACCCCACCTTCACCCGCCGCACAAACCAAACCTCAGACGGAGTCATCACGGTCCACACCCCACTTGCCAAACGTTGCCAGCTCAGCCTTCAAAGAACACCCGGAATGGGGCCTGTCGCCCCACCTTGGCCATCCTACCCAGGCTGCACCGTTTCTTCTCAGCGAGAACCCTGGCAGGGCCTCCTCCCACCCCTGCTTACGTTGACCCCTCTGCAGTCTCTTCTTTCCAAACACCTGTCTCGTGACATCATGCCCTGCCCTCAGCCCCCTGCTGGTTTCTCACCTCACTTAGAATAAAACCGGATCCTTCCCCTGACCTACAGGCGTCCTAAGTCACTTACTTGCCTTGTGTGTCTCTCTGAACTCAGCTCCCAGCACCCTTCCCTTTGGTCACTGCATCTCAGGTCTCATCTCAGAGCCTGCAGTGTCCCCCTTCTAGAACATTCTTCCCCCCAGAGACTGCATGGCTCAACGGCGCCTGGGGTGTCTGTTCCATTGTAACTTCTCCAGGGAGAGGACCCTCCCTGCGCCCCGCTCCTTGGTGGCTATTGTTCCTATCTGTCACCACCTCCTGACATCACATGACCCAGTGACGAGTTCATTGTCTGTCCGCTGGTTCCTGCTGCACCCACCATGGCAGGAAGTATCTGGAGGTGGGGGCCCGGCTCTGCTCAGAGGGAGATCTGCTCTCGCCACCCTCAGTGCTGGCCACTCAGCCCTCAGGAGGAGGAGGGCTCAGTGCTGGGGACATAGGCGTTCCCGCTGGAGGGGTCTGGGCTCAGGGACAGGCGACAGCTGCTGGAGCACGTGCAAACCCAGAAAAGGGACGTGGTTCCCTGTGAGGAAGCTGGTGAGGAAGCCCCGGAGAGGGACTGCGGAGCGTGGGCTTGCCTGGAGAAGAGCAGTGTGGGGAGACGTAGGGGGACCAGACTTGGCCAAGGAGTGGGGAGGGGTTGGCAGCCGCAGAGGGTCCTGAGCCCGAGTCCCTGCGAGCCAGCTGACAGCCACCCTCTTGGGCTGCCCAGGGAAACCAGGCCCCCTAGGGGAAGAGAGAGACCCCGTCCCTCCCAACAGACTTCGATAAAACCGCCTCCAGGGGCCCACTGGTCATTCATTCATTCACTCACTCAGCAAGTGCTTATTTCCAGACACTGTCGTAGGTACTGGGGTAGATACAGAGAAGTCCCCACCCTCTTGCCACTGCAAGGTCACCCAGGGAGGACACCACGGCCTGACCCCCTGATCCTCTGCCTTTGAGGGCCTCTGGGGAACCCAGCACACCAAGCAGCCCGGCCTGGAGGTGAGCCAGGGCATCTCAGAGTCCTGGGTTCAAGTCCTGCCTCGCCACTTGTCACTTTGGGTGACCTTGGACCCGTCCCTGGAGCCTCGGTCTCCTATTCCGTTCAGGACTCCGTCAGAGCTCGTGTGAGGATCAGATGATGTGGGTGAGAGCTGTCTGGGTGACTGGCTCAGCACATCCAGTGAGTGGGAGCTGTTGTGTGGTCACGGGGATTGTCTTATTGTGTTCTCTGGACCTTGTTCAGGCATCCCCCTCCCTGGCTGGCCCTTTGGCAAGTTCCAGCAGGAGGAAGTGACCTCGTGGAGTTCACAGGCTGCCGGGGGGGACACCCCAACCTATAGAAAGTTCTTCAGGGTGTGGTCAGTCTGAGAGAAGGGCACAGAGAAGGGGCTTGAACCAATGTGGGGGTCAGGGAAGGCTTCCTGGAGGAGGTGACTGCTGAGTATGGTCCCTCCTTAGCTTCTGGCTCCCTGACCCTTGTTTTAGCTGTCTGGTCCCTGGACGCTGGGCAGCATCTGTCTGGGGATTCGGGGGGCAGTGGGTGGCCAGACCAGCTTCTCCTGCCCCAGCCAGTAAAGCACACGCCTGCACCACTCCCACCCGCCCCAGGGCACCAGCACTGGCACGGGCGCTGCCCTGCCGCCCCCACTCTGCACCGGGCCCCAGCTGGCGTGGACACTTACGTTTGGAGTGCTTGTCACACAGCGCGGCTGCACGCATGTCGCAGAGACGCAGGGAGCCCTTGCTACTGCTGTAGACAAAGAGGTTGCAATGGTGGGGGTGAAACTCCGATGCTGTGATCACCTCCGTGAGGTCCTCCATATTGGCCGGCTTGATGTCCACGATGTCTGGCCCCGTCAAGGAAAGGGCAGAGAACGGAGGGCACCCTCGCTGCTCTGCCTTCCCACCGACCCTGCATCTGAGCTGCATCTCCATCCCCGAGACCCCCGGACAAAGCCCCAGACGGTCTCTGAGCTGCAGACCGGCATGTCCAGCCACCCGCTGGTTGCCCCGTCTGGGTGCCATCCACTGTCCCTGCAGCCTCCCGCCTCCAACCTATGCCCTCTCCCCAGCCAGCACCCACCAGCTGCCCAGCCTCCCCTCCACCCCCCACACCAGGTGCCAAGCAGAAGGCAAGGAGCGTTTGAGTGCCTAGTATGTGCTGGACTCTTGGTGAACAATTTCAGTCACTCCGTGAGTTGTGCCCAGAGCTGAGTGTGCGGGGAGCCCCACCCCAGCACCCACTCCCCTTCTGTCCACAGCATCAAGATTCTCCTTTGGGGAAAAGGTTCTCTGCCTTTCTGGGTTCTCCGCTCTCATCTGTGCCTTCCACTCACTCACAATCACCATGAGTGAGGGGCATGTGGCCTCCGAGGTGCCAGCAGAGGGACTCCAGGCTTGAGATGCGGGGCATGCTGGGGGCAGCTCTGACCTCTCTGCTGGGCTGGGTGGTGTGCAGAGGAGGGGTGCGTACATGCTGCTGGGACAAGGGAAACCCGGAGCCTGCAGGTGGGGCAGACTGGAGGGAGAGACCCAGCAATGCCTTTTGAATCCTGAATCAGGATGGAAGCCATGAGCCTTGGACAATTAAACGTGGGAGCCAACAAACCCATTTTCTGTTTAGGATCAAGATATTCTGTTGCTTGCAAAGAAAGTATCCCTGACAGATACTCTAGAGCCAGAGAGGGTAAGCAACTTGTCCAGGATGGCTCAGCAGCAAGTAGTAAGTCTGCGTTCCATTCCATTGCTTGTAGTCTAAAGCAGCAAATCCGAACCCCTTGGTGTAGCATTCAAAGCCTGGCATAGCCCCTCTCTACCTCTCCAGCTTCGGATCCAACTACTCGCTGGGCCCTAAAGGCGCTTTCCTCTCTGACAGTGACACCCTGGTCTCTGGTCTCCCTGGCCCTGCGTGAGGCTCTGCCCAACCTACCCCTCTGGCTGAAATACCCTCTCCTCCCTCTGCATCTGTGTGTGGGTCCTGGAGTCAAAGTCTGGGCTTCGAATCCCATCTCTATCACCTCTTGCCCGTGCAATCGAGGGGGAGTTCCCTAGCTCTTCGTGCCTCTGTTTCCTCATCTGTAAAATGGGCCAACAGTTCTAACACAGTCTTGTCGTGAAAACTAGGAAAGGCCAAGGCCCTTGTTCGCTGCTTGACACATCGCAGAGCTCAGTGAATATCAGGGACATTACTGCTTTTTGTTATCTGGAAAATACTGATTGAAACTCTGAGACTTGCCTGCCATCAGCCCTCCCTCCCCCTCCCACCACCGCCTCAATAAAGGGGCATTTTGTGACTTTCGTAAACAGGAGAGTTTATAAAACATCACAAAACAATGTTGAATCTGAGTGACCAGGGGCACCGAGGAGGGTGTGTGTGTTCATGCTCAAATATTGCTTCTGGAAGCACCTCCTTAACCAGAAACTTAGAATCACATAAAAATAGAGAGAGGAGGAAGAAGGAGCCTGAGCTGGTTTCCCAGGAAACTGTGGTTTTCTGGGACGATAAGAAGCAGAGATTAAATCTTGAAAAACGAGACTGAACAGTAAGAGAGAAAAAGCCAAGACTTCTGTGCTAATTCCATCCCCGTCCTTCAGGGGCTAAGCGCCTACAGAGGCCTGCTTGGGAACCGCTTCAATTTCTCCCCCAACTTAAATCGGTGTCAGGGGAAAACGTGTGGCCGTTTATGAAACGTCACGCACGTGAGCACAGCACCCGGTTTGATGCTCTGCACCAGGGGAACTAAATCCTCTCCGCAGAACTCGAGCCACAAAAGTCCAAGGAAGCTTGGGGGACACGGAAGTGCCCAGGCCTCAAGGAACACAGGTCAGCTTGGAGACCCGGTGTGTCACGTATTAGGGGACATGTGTTTACACCGTGTTTCATCGGGCTACGACTTCTAGGGGAGCAGGACTCTGTGGGATAAGGTGGAAACGTCTTGCCAACCACTCCGGGGAGAGGTGGGGGGACCTGCCCACGGGCCCAACGGAATTCAGGGCAGCCGTGCCCTTACTGCTTTTCCCGAAGAATGGAGGGCAGAAGTGACAGGCGCCAGGCATCATTCCCAGGCTGAAGCTTTGAGAGGCAGCACGTGGTGGGCCATGACGCCTTCCCCTCTGCTGTGGGACCCATGCCTCCGGTGGCCTCCTACGAGATCCCCCTGGGCCGTTTCAAGCCTCAGACCTTCCAGTCATCTGTTTCTGCCCATGACCTACCCTCCCGACCCACTCAGCGTCCAACCCCTCTTCACTTCCCCACATCGGGATGTTCTAGAACGCAGCTCAACGGAGAAGGATCAGAGGTGTGACGTCTGAGCTCCAATCACTCTGCCTCCAAGACCAAAACTCGTACACACCCGACCACGACTGTTGTTCTATTTATGTCCGTCGTTCATCGTGAGTCTCGGGCAGGAGCTCAGTCACCGGCCGCCCACATTTACTCAGCGTCTGGCCCGTGGAGATGGAGTTTGATGCTCATGAAAATCTGTTCAGCAAGATGGGAAGACTGGGAAGCTGTGCACACTGGTGTTCAGGAAGGGAGCGCAGTGGGGGTGGGGGCTTGAAGCTTCCTCCCCCGGCCCCCACATGCTGCTCCCAGACCCACGAGGGGCCCAAGGCCAAGCAAATGGATGTGGCCTCTTTGCTCGAGTCCGGAGTGCATGCTTTCTGCGGCCCCGTCATGCTTAACCTGACAGCCTCATGACAACACTCGTTAGAAATACGTATGAGGCGTGACGGCTTTTAGAAGTCCACGGGGGTCAGTGACGTCTGCAGCCCTCTGCAGCGAGCAGGCCTGAACTGGCGACACAGAGGGGCTAAGGGCGAGGCACGTGGACCGAGGGTCCTGTGTGTGGGCTCGGGACAGAGAGCCTCCCATACTGGGTCCCGCTGACAGCCCAGGACCACAGTTCTTACAGCCCAAGCATCACTCGGGGAATCTCTTGCTGTTTCAAACAAAGGACTCTGGATACGGGGGGTGCTGGGGAAAGATGGATGGGAAACATTTCCACGGGACCCCAGCGGAGGAAGACACATCCACAGTCACGGCCAACATGCTGGGGCCCCTGCAGGGCAAGGGCTCCCTGAGGCGGGGCAGGCAGTCTCGCACCTCTGAATCCCAGGGTCCAGAGCCATGCCCGCACCCCGCGGGACAGACAGTATCCTTCAGGGCACGGCCACCCAGCCTCTTCCCAGGGCGGCCTCTCCAAGACCTCCTGCTCAGCTCACGACAGGACCAGCCCTGCACCTGCCACCTGGCTCCTCGTGGGTGCAGGTGGGTACAGAGGGGGCCTGTCCCTGTCAAATTCCCTTCATCACATCATAAAGCCGGGCCTGAAGGCAGACTGCTCACAAGAGAGGCAGGTTCAGAAGAAGACTCCATCGTGTGATAATTGCACCCCACACATGCGCTGCAAACACGCCTCCTAGACTCACACCCATGCGGCCTTGTGCACGTGGACCGGGAGACATTTGGTCCACCCGTGACCGTACGTGGTGGCTTTGACTTTGGCAGGACCTGTGCTGGGGGCCCTAGGCTGAGCATGTGGTGTTCGCTCTCTCTGGAACGCTCAGTGCCGCGTGCAAATGTCATTCCCATTCCTCAAGCCTCCGTATCCCCCATTTGCAAAACGAGGGTTTGGGCATGATCCTAGAGCACACGTGGAGACCTGACCCCCAGGTGGCCTCTCCCCCGTTTCATGGTCAGCTGCATAAATCCCACTTGTACACGGTGGAGCTTTATGAGGTTCAAGGCAAACTGGCCTCCCTGGGGAACGAGTGTAATTAGACTCATCTACAAGCCCCCCCTCCCCCCTGCAAAGCCGCATGAATTATTCATGTACTGTTTTCCATCTAATTGTTCTCCCCCTGTCTGATGAGCTTTCCTTTAACCTTTGGTCACACCCTGGCAACTAAGTTTGACAACCACGAAGGTGAAGGCAGGAGCAGGTCACGCAGGGAGGAGGAGGAGGAGAGAAGGTGAACTCTCTCGGTGCCACGCCCCTCGATGAGCACAAGGGCTTTCTCCAGAGCAGCAGGTTGAATGGTGGCCCCCAGTACATGTCCACAACCTAAGCCCCGAAACTGAATGTGGCGCATTGAGAAAAAGTCCTTGTAGATATAATGAAGGATCTTAAGAGGCAGCCATCCCCGGGAGCCTCCAGAGAGAGCACAGCCCTGCCAGCATTAACTGCAAACTTCTGGCCCCCAGAACTGGTGCGGATTTCTGTTGCAAGCCGCCCAGTTTGCAGACATTTGTTCCGGCATCCGCGGGAAACTCAGGCACTGGCTTGCTTCTGGGAGCTGGGCAGCAGTGGCCTGGCCGTCTACTAGTACCATAGTGCTTACTGGTTGGCGGCCCACCTCTGCAATGAGGGCAGGGACCTGTCCGCCTGCGCCGCTGCCGCACCTTTGATGTCTGGAGCAGCGCCTAGCACATGGCAGGTGCTTTGCAGAACAGCTGCTGAAGTCGGTGAACCCACCAGCCCGTCGGGGGCCCCTGGGACCCGGGCTGGGGGGAGCACGGAGAGTGTCCCACCCATCTCAAGGGGAGGAAGCCCTTAGAGCGGAGGCAAAGCGCAGGCTCAGGGATACGCCAGGCCAGGGGGGCAGGGAGGTGGTCCTTGAGGGGGGACTGTCACTGACTAGGGCCATGAAAAGAGCCATCACCCTGCCGTGCACAGGGAGCATTGCAGCGCCATGCAAATGCTGGAGAGCGCTGCAGAAACCGGGAGGCACGCTGGGCTTGGGTTTCTGCGGGATTCTCAGGAAGGTCGCATTCCCCACAGAGCCCTCCTAGGTCCCCACTGCATTCTGCTCACAGACCAGCTAGCACTCAGCTTTCCGGGGGGTGAATACAGGCTGACCTATCGGCTTCGCTCCTCTGAGTGCGGGCAAAGTCCTGTTCTTGTCTCTACGCCTAACTCCAGCCCAGCACCAGCTATGCCTCGTGGGCTGGCCGTGGGCCCACTGCTTCCCAGCTGTGCCTCGTTCAAACCTCTGCACCCGAGTGATGAGTACCCCATCCCACGGCTGAGGGCATTGAGGCTCAGCAAGGAGGAGCTGCCCTCTCGGGACCTGGCCGAGGGGGCCCAGCCAGGACCGACTAAGTTGGTTTCCAGAGTTGGCAATACACCCCTGTGATGGGGGCAAAGCAGAGCAGGGGTGAGAAGCGCAAACTTCAGGCCGGGAGGGGTGCAGCCCCCTGAAGCGCTGGGGTCTAGGGGGAGGTCTCTGGCTTCTTGCAGCTTTTGGCTGCTGCCCTACATCATACAATGAATCCCTTGTCCTTCAGGGCCCTAGTGTGAACCCCGTGTATTGCTCTAGACCCAGGGTAGGCAGAGGTGTGTAAAAGGCCAGAGAGAGCATCTTGGGCTTAGCAAGCCATAGGGTCTCACCTCGACTACTCAGTTCTGCTGCTCTATTGTAAAGCGGGTTCAGCCAGCATGGGAGTGAACGGCAGTGGCTGAGCACCCTTAAAGCCTGAACAGGTGTCCTTGGCCCCCAGGGCCATACTTTGCTGGCCGCGGGCCGAGAAGAAGGACTGCAGTCTTGCTTTTGTAACAGTAACCTCCCTTCTTGACCCCATGCAGGACCCGTGTGTGACACAGCCCCACAGGCCTGGCTCCTCCCGCAGCAGGAGGATGTCCTCTGGAGCCTGGTAGTGCCCTGTGAGCTCCAGCCCTTGCCTGGGGGAGTCAGCAAAGCTCAGAAACAGGCGTTTGTCCCCACCCAGAGCAAAGTCTGCGGCTCTTGCTGTCAAGGACACTGCAATGTACTCCAGGCGGGCCTTCTGCAGCGTCATCAGGTTTGCAGAGATTTTTATAGAAACTCCTTCACCGCCTGCTGCCAAAGGCAAGGCCTGATGGCTGGAAGCCAACCAGGGTCACGTCGGTCCCCGGGCCACAACACCACGACGCCCCACTCGGAGGGCCCCTGAAATGTCGGGGAGAAGGTCACTGCACCTCCAGTGGCCCTCGTTCCTCTGAGCTTCACCTCCGAGCCTCGTCTCCCCTACGTGAATGGGGGGTGGGCACTGGTGCAAGGGGCCATCACTCATCCACGGCCAAATCTCCCTCCCGCCGTTGACATCAGTCAGGCACATGAAATGAACAAACATCACTGGTTTGTTCGGGAAGGAGCTCAAGGGAGAAAGGGGTATGGAAACCATCCCATAAACATCAGAGAAGTACAAATATTAACTAACACCAGGCTTTAGGGGCAGCACCATGACAAATGACTCTAAAAGACGCAGCAACTGAGGTTGGAGACACATTCAGACCTTCAGAGAGCTGTTGAGGGCAGCCCCCGACCCTGCACCTGCAGGCCAGGCACCTCGCACCCCTGCGGGAAGGACCACCCACCCTCCACGCCCACAAAGGAGGAGAGGGAGGCCAGGGCGCCCAGTGACATGCCCAGGGCCACATGTGGGGCACCGCAGAGCAAGGATAGATCCTGGCTCCCTAACTCCCAGCCGATGCTCCTCCCTGCGCCCCCCTGTTCGGGAGGGAGTAGGTCTCCACACGATATGCAACCCCACGGGCAAGGCTGCTGGGGCACATTGGACTGGCTGGCGGCCCTGCAAGGGAGCTGCTAAGAGCGTGGGTGGGGGGCGTTCAGTGAGAAGGATGCAGCCTTGGGCTCCATTGATTTAACTGAGCAAAGCGTGGTTTATCTAGATGTCTCGGCAGGAACATGCTCTCAGGATGGGGGAGGCGGTTACCATGGTGATCGAGCAGCCACCAAGGGAGGATGGAGGCAGCTCTGCTAAGGACCAGCCACGAGAAGCTGCTCCCACGGGCTCTCCAGAGACACTGGAGAAGGCCTCCTGCACACGGAGGCGGTCTTGTTGGGGAACAGCCAGCAAAGCTGCTTTTTTTCAGCCAGTTTTCTCCAAAAGATGACCTGGCTACAGCGATGAGCTAGAAGCACTCTGGCCAAACCGCATCAGATCCTGTAAGGTTCCTGGCAACCTCGGCCTCTGCATGAATTTGCTATGGGCTGCCAGAGCACGGGCGGCTTAAACAATAAATTATTCTCTCCCAGTTCTGGAGGCTGGGAGTTCAAGATTAAGGTGTCAGAAGGCTGGTTTCTTTGAGGCTTCCCTCTGTAGGGTGTAGATGGTCTTCTTCTCCCCATGTCCTCACATACTCTTCCCTCTGTGCTCTCCCAACCTCCTCTTCTTGTAAGGACATCAGTCATATGGGATTAGGACTCACCCTAATGGATTCCTTTTAGCTTAATCCCCTCTTCAAAGACCAAATATAGTCACATTTGAGATTCTGGGGTTAGGACTTTAACATACGAACTTCAGTGGGACACAATTCAGCCCATAACAACCTCCTTCCCTTCTCTGCTCAGAACCTTACTAACTATGATGGTACAATCCTGCTCAGAGAGAGGAGCCCAATCACTGGGGCCATGGGGGGCCATTCCGTGTGACACACAAGCCCACTGAAGCCCTCGTTTGTCTTCTCCATGTGGTGAGCCAGTCTACACATCTCTTCCACAAGCCAGCTTAGGTGATTTCCAAGTACCGAGCCAGGGAAGAGAGCACTCAGTTTGGAGTCACAAAGACCGGGGCTTGATAGACCAGCCCCTCTGTACATGGCTGTGTGACCCCCTGGACAACTTCTCCACCTCCCTGCACCTGCTTTTCTCATCTGTAGAATGGATTGATAACATCTGCTTTACAGGGCTATGATGGGGATTTAATGAGATGGCATTAAGTCAAAGGCCCTCGCAATTAAAAGTAAATAAAATGACTTAGACATATAAGTTTTTAAATAATTTTTAAAAAGTCCCTAGCACACAGTTAGTACTTTTAGCAGTAATTAAAGTTCGCTAAATCAGAATCAGAGTCTTTCTCTTCCTCTGGAAAAAACAGGAAATTAAGCAGGTTGCCCACGGTGCAATGTATGCCCCTCCTCCCCAAGAAAACAAGGACTTGACGTTGTGTGCTGAATTGCATGCCTTCTTTGGCTCCTAAGAGCTGGGGGAGAAACTCCAGACAGGACAGAGCCGGGACGCACACCCGGATGGCTGCCTTTTCGTGGTCATTGAGAAAGGGCAAACCAGAGCCCGTCATGACCTCCCCTCCCAGGCCTTCCAGCCCAGCAGTGAAACCAGAGAGGCCCATGATGCTACTCCGAGAGACACACAGAGTGCACAGGATGGGATTTTGGGGAGGCCCGGAGCTGGTCTGGAGAGTCCAGGAGGCAGAGGCATTAAGCGGAGGACTGAGAAGAGTAGGAGTTATCCAGGAGGGGGCATGTTCCGTGTGAAGGGGGGTATGTAAGACTGAGGAGCTGCAATAGGGCAGCCAGCCGGAGCCCCAGTGGGGAGAGGGTGGGAGATGGGGCTCCGGACAGGGGTCAAGGGCAGAGGAGTTTAATCAGGAACGTGTCTCAGAAATGCCACGGAGGCCTGTCAGGAGGGATCAGAAGCACAGGAGAGGCGCACGTTCCCATCATTAGAGGACGTGCTAGGAACACACAGCTGCCACCGCCCGTGCACTTGGCCGCCTGTGTCACCTGTCATCTATGTCACCCAACGATCCCCACTCTGTCCTGCAGTGGGGTGAAAAGCACCCGCTCTCCCTTAGGGTCTAAAAGTAGAGCCAGGAAACATCACTGTACTGATGGGGCTGGATGGGCCACAGGCAAGTGCACCCACTTCTCAGAGCTCACCGCCACATCACCCACAAAACGGAGGGAATGACAGCACCACGAGGCGACCCGCCTAAGGGGCAGAGGTAGAATAACAGCGGCTGCCGTGGGGGCTGTCGCTCTCCTCACTGCGAGGCAGTGCGGCGCATGCGTGGTGTGCGAGGTGGTGGGGCAGAGGACCCGCAGCGCTGGCTGCCCACGGGGTCAGCACCACGGACAGCTGCACGAGCCCTCAGCCCCCCGGAAGCCCAGTCTTGCCAAGCCCCCAAAGCAGGGGTCTGCTGGCAAGAGCCTAACCACATGCTTTCTGGGTGGACACTGATTTTGGGGATTCAGACCCAGGGTCCTTCTGAGCAGATGCTCCTGTTCCTGCTCTGTAGAGTGGTCCTACGGGAGGATGGAACAGGGCAGCCTGTCGACAGCCCATCAGCCCTGAGTCCCCTGGCGCCTCCACCCTCCCAGCCCACAGCACAGTCCTCGGCCAGTCCCCTCCTTTGCTCCCTGCGTGGGGAACACGCCCAGCCCCCAGGCGGCCGAGTGGGGAGCCTCTGCCCCTAACCGCCGCAAACCGCCGCACCATCCCACTTCGCTTCAGGACCTGCTCCATAAACAGCAATTAGAAATTTGCTCCAGACGGAGGCTTGGTGCGATGCCAGCTTCCACCATGAGAAATCGCTCAGGGGGGAGAAAAATCAACTGAACCATCTTCACAGTTCTCCGAGTGCTAAAAATAAAGCAGAGGCCCATCGGCTGAGACCCTCCGTGCAATCTGTTACCTTTAGGAGGCATTGAGCTCCAGAAAAATCACTCAGAGCTGCCTAACTGTCTCCAATGTTGGTATTACAGGACGTGAGAGGTTGTTTAAACAGATGCGGACACAGCACCAGGGAGAGAAACAGGCTTCAATAATCAGAGACGACGCAGCGATTCTGAGAGCCAGCCTCAAAGACTTGAGGAGCTGCTGTTTAGGAGGGAAACACTGGCCACCCGCTGGGCCCGATGACTGCCAGGCCTTTGACGAGCATGATTTCATTATTCCTTACAAATATCCTTAGGACGAGGAATTTGGCCCATTTTACACTGGTGGAAATCGGTGGCCAATGAGGTAACACGATGAATCTGAGCACAGGTCTGCCAGACCCCAGAGCCCAGACTGCTGCTCGTTCGTGCCTGGGGTCTCTGAGTCCCCCGGAGCCCAGACTTACAAGGAGGTGTCTACATCCTAAGACCACATGGAGACTGGAATTCCTCCATCCAAACTCGTCACGGACAACCATTCCTAAGCACCTACTATGTGCTGGGCCCTGCATTATGTATGGGGATATAGAGAGGGCCCAGACAGGGTGTACCTCATCTCAAGGGTTTCACCAGAAAACGGGGTGAGGAGGAAAGCCCAGTGTGACCAGGGAGTGTGGGCTCTGACAGCCCAGGAGGCACATAGTGTGGACGGAGCAGAGGTGACCAGGTGAAGGGGGCTGTGAGTGATGCTTATGGGCAAAGGGGAGCCAGCCAGGCTACAAGAAGGAGAAAGAATGATCCAGGGGAGGAACAGCAGGAGACAGATCACCCCCTTCCCTTAACTCCCCCCCAATAACATGAAGGGAAACCCAACGGCCTGAAGTATGGGCATGCCTGATGCACAGGAGCCCGGGGAGGCATGCAGGGGCCTGTCACTGTGAGCCCCAGGGCATTGCTGAGGGATTCGGACTTTCTCCAGAAGTTGACGGGGAGCCACTGAGAGCTTTAAGCTGGGGGCCGATGTGGTCAGACCAGAGGTTCTGATGAGTCGCTCTCAGCTCTATGCAGGGCCGGCTGGCTGGACAGTGTGGGATCCAGGCAACAGGCCAGGCAGGAACGGTCTGGCTCCAGCAGGGCCTTTGGCAGGGATGGAGAGGTAGGCAGGATCCCAGAGCCATCCAGGGGGAGGAAGGAAAGGGTTTGGCACCTTCTTCCATCTTGAGGGTGAGGGAGAGGAAGGAGGTGCCTGGCACACACACAGGCTCCGTGAGCACTGGGCTCCCTGCCTCTCTGCGCAGATCAGCCAAGTCTCAAATTAGCAGTGCAGAGGTCCTCTGAGTCCGCTTGCTCACTGTCAGTTCACGCTGGTCAAGACAATACCCACCTTCTCTCCTTTATTAAGATGGCTTTCCTTTCTCTCAAAACCTTTGCTAGAGATCAATTCTGCTTAGGTGGAAAGTGTTACAAGAAGGTAGTATGGCCCGCAGAAAACTTCTGGTGGCTCAGACCGAACAGCAGCGCCCACTGGGGCAAGTCAAGACACCGGAGGGCAAGTGTTAAAGGAAGGTGAAGCCCCAGGCCCAGAACCCCCAGCCACGTGCTTGCACAAAAGGGGTCTCCCGATTCGGAGCAATTCCCCAGCTTGGCAGGCCTTGCTGGCCTCCTCCCACGTTGGAAATGAAACGCCTTTTCCAGTTTCTCGGCTGCACAGGACCCGGCAGCCTGCAGTCCCAACACCTTCCCGGCCAGGAGGCTGGCTCCGCGGGGCGGGTGCTGGTCTCCGCACAGGGCCCCTGTGTCTCGTCATGCTGGTGGCCAAGCAGCAGCGGGCCCTGGGGACTGCCATGTGCAGCACGGTTCCCTGACAAACTGGTCTCAGCAGCGAGGTCTCCACAACCACCACACGCCCCTGGAGACTCCCCTCCGCCCCTTCCGTCTGCCTACTGGGTACTCACTTTCCACAGGCAGGGGCTGCCTGCAGCCCAGCTCGGCCCCCGTCAGCGATCTGCAGCACCCCCATGCCTCGACCTCAAGACACAGGTCGTCTTTGCATTTTGATCAACTACCAATTCACCTGCACAAAATTAAGAGACAGCACACGTGTTTAACACAGGGTTGGGTGGCAGGACTGGCAGTCAGGGGAGACTCCTGAGTTTCCAGGGGGAACCCCCCCCATGACTGACGCTCCTCCCTTGTCACTAGCCATCTCCTCACCTGGCCTAGATTCAGGCAACATCAGCCCCATGTCTGCTCATTCACTGGGCAAAACCCCCACCCTAGCTCCCGTTCCACCTAGCCCACACCTGCAGCCCCCCAGATAAATAGGACCGGAAAAAATGCACACCACTGGGCTTGGTGGTCTCGCTGCACTTGTCAGCTGCTTGCATGCTGGGTATGGTACTTGTTCATTATATTAATGGTTTATTGTCTGTTAGCTCCAGGAAGGCAGGGGTATTTGTCTATCTAATTCAAAGTCAGGCATGGAGCCTGGCATACAGTAGGTACTCAATAAATACAGTGGTGAATGGCATGCTCCCCAGCATACAGACAGGGCACAATCTGTGTTTAAATGGGGCAAGGAGGCACCGCTGTTAGTAAGGACTCAGGAGGACTGTGCCTGCAATTCTGCAGGGGATCAACCCTCTTTTCGTATTCACGACTAACCTGTTCCAATGCCCTGTGGCCACCTCGGTCTGAAAGACAGTTATGATATGGCCCACTGCCCCACTACTCGACTGCCTCCTGCCCACGGCCAAGCCCCCACCTGCCCATCACTGGCTCTCCCTGGATCTCCTCGCTGGGCTCCTGGCCTCCAGGCTTGCCTGCTGGAATTCAGTCCACCCAGGACACACACACACAGCCCTCCCACCCTCCTCGCCCACCACGCCCACCCATGCCCTGCTCACAGCAAGGGTGATGTCCCCAACACAGCCCGGAGGCCCCCACGGGCAGGGCTGAGTTTCTTTCATTGGCCCTGTGTTCCCCGGGGCTCAGCATGGGCCCGGGTCAGAAGAGGCACCAGGAATCAATGGCTGAATGAAAGGGAACACTATCCCTTACACAGCTGCGGGTTTTGCAGTTACAAAGGGCAAGTGCATTCACAGTGTTACCGAGTCCTTACAGTAGCCCAGCAGCGTCAATCCGACGGGGTACGTCCCCAGCCTGGGGTCCTGCGACAAGGAAGCCGGCGCTCCAGGAGGGTGGCCGCAGCAGGCAGCCCAAGAGCTTGGCAAACGGCCTGGGGCCAGGCCACGGAGGCCCGAGGGCGAGTCCCAGCTCTGTCCCTGTCAGCCAGCCCCCTGTCTCCCCAAACCTCTATTTCTGCATCTGCAAAATGGGGTGATAACATGCCACTGCATCCAGCTTTCATGCCAACACGAAGGTCAAGTGAGGCAGTGAATGGTCTGCACACTGTCCAGTGCTGTGAGGAAGCGCTGAGGACGGCCCACGGCAGTCCCACGGGTCCTGTGCCCACCCGTGTGTAGACCTGGGGCTCCCATGTGACCCATTTTTTCTGCTAGGAAGCTGGTCAACACTTCCAACTTTGCAGCAGATGTCTGGCTGTGTGGTTCACCACGGGGGCCCCCAACTGCTGGGGCAGTGCCTGCCTTTCCTGAGGGGACCCCCCCCACGCTGACCCCCTCCAGCACCCTTGACTCAGGTCAACCCTAATCCTAACTCTGGCCAGTCAGAGCACTGCATCCCCCCCACAGTCATGGGTTTAGAGGTGCCCCTGAGGCCCCATGAGAGCCCATGGGGTGCCATATGGGGGCTTGGTGGGACAGTTCACAGAAAGCTGGTCTCTTTCCTCTTGGGCTTTATTCTGGGAAGGCAGGGCATGTGCTGCTGGCCCCAATTTGGCACCATGGGGCACCTGAGACAAGCCAGAGCAGAGCGCAGATGCAAGAAGCAGAGAGAACCATCTAATGACATTGTTTCAGCCCCTGAATCCAGCTGAGCCTGAAGCCTTCTCATGGTCCGTAAGTCAGTAAATGCCTGTGTTTTGATTGAGCCAGCAGGGATGAGGCATTCTAAGTCTTGCAACCAAAGGAGTCTTGACCAACTGAAGCTCTGAGCACTGGGGACAGGGTGGGGCCCACTGGGCTTCCAGCCTGAACAGTCAGGCAGATGCTCAGCCCAGCACTCTCCACCAATCCAAATCTGAGCTTCCATTCCTTCCGAGCAGCTCCAGCCTCAGCCCCTCCTTGAACCTCTGTGACCACCCCAATCCGCTTGCACCCTCCCAGCTCAGAGCACTCTGCTCCTTCGGGGCAGGAAGGAGACAGATGCTTCTGCTTTCTGACATGCAGAGCACGAGCTCTGCGCTGGATGCATCTGGGAGGGGCTCAATGAATGTGCACGCTGCAGTCCGAGCCGGGAGGGGTCAGTGAGGCTCACAGGGATCCGGCTACTCACCAAGGTCAGTGAGCTTAGGGGGCAGAGCGAGACTTCCACAGAGGGTCACACTGACCGCCAAGCCCCAGGTCTGCCCCCCACCCTCCTGCTGGGCTCAGGGAACAGCATGAGCTTGCTCTCTGCTTCTCCAAGCCCCCTTTCTCCCCGTTCCTGAGGTCTCTCTGCCCAGTGGACCCTGGCCAGCCCCTGGCTCTCGGCCCGCAGAAGCCGTTTGCTACCCTCTGTCTCTCCTTCAAACCCTCCAGACTGCTCCTTCCTGCTCCCACACCCCCTCCCAGCCAGCCCTGGCTTCAGCGCTGGGGGATACAACCCACTCCTGAGGGGTAAGGCGGCAGCAATAGCAGGTCCAACCCCCCATGTTAGGAGCTTCTTGCCGCAGGAGCTGCCTAGCACCCCGCACAGGGTGGACACTCGGCTTGCACAACACTCTGGGCGGTGGGGGGCTCCTACCCCCTTCCATTGCACATCTTGGAGGCAGACTTCACAAAGGGCAGTTGGACATAAAGGTTGGAAATGGGGAGTCGGGGGCTGGGAGGGGCCTGGGTCAGACACTTGCTAGGTGTGAGCTTTGAGCAGATTAACTTGGGCTCCCTGTGACTCAGTTTCCTCATCCGTACAGGAGGTCACGATAGCACCTACCTCCTGGGTTGTCATGAGGTGATATGAGTTAACACGAACACATGTTGAGGTCAGGTGCAGAGCCGCACTGTGTAGGATTATTATTATTGGCCTGCAAATAGCGACATGGTAGAAACCTGGCTGCTTTGTCCACTGCTGCCCCTCAGGCCCAAAGCTTGTGTACCAAGTTCTTTCTTCACCAGTCAGCGGGGCCCGGAGTCCATCCTACTGCCCCTGGCTTGCCTAGACATAGGGGAATGCCAGGCAGGGCCCCCCTTTGACCCCATCCAACTGGGCTTCTGACACCTCGACTGTCACCCTAAGCCCTGGGTGGCACCCCAAGGCTGTTCATCACACACTGAGGCCCCTGCCTCAGGCCGCAGGGAGGAGGGTCCAGAGCCTCCGGCTGACTCTCCAGTGGGTCAGCCATCCCTCCTCCAGGAGGGCAGACCCCAGGACTCTATCTCCTCTGCGGTCCCCAAGGCAGTCCCAGAATGACAGGGAACACAGCCACCCGGAGAAGGCAAGGGGTCGAATATAACCCTCGGCAGCCGTGGATTTAAAGTTTTCATAAACCTGGGGCGCCTGGGTGGCTCAGTCGTTAAGCGTCTGCCTTCGGCTCAGGTCATGATTACAGGGTCCTGGGATCGAGCCCCACATCGGGCTCCCTGCTCTGCGGGAAGCCTGCTTCTCCCTCTCCCACTCCCCCTGCTTCTGTTCCCTCTCTTGCTCTCTCTCTGTCAAATAAATAAATAAGATCTTTTAAAAAAAAGAAGTTTCCATAAACCAGCTCATCAGGATCCCAAATCTGGGTCTCACTCACTGAAGAAGTTGAACAAAAGCAGAGCCAAGCCAACCACCCCCACCTGGAAGCCCCCCGCCCCGGGAGGTGGTGGGTGCCCGCAGCGGGAAAGGATACTAAAGCTCCTGTCAGTGATAGCCAGGTGCCAGAGGTTGATGCGCAGGTCATCCGCCGACATGTACGTCTCGCAGTCACTGTTGACGGAGATGGAGTTGATGTGGTAGGTGTGGCCGTTGGCGAAGACCCTCCGAGGGCTCACCTCCACCATCAGATCCATGGGCTTCAGCACGGGCACCTGCGGAGGAGGGGGCAGTCTGCAGGATGATGAGGTGTCAGAGGGGAATGGGGGCGGCAGGTGCCCAAGGCAGGAAATGGCATGCCAGGGCTGCACGACCAAAACCGGAGGCTGGGACTGTGCCAGTGGGCATCCATCCTGCACGTGTTGGAAATAAGCAGTGCCACGTGGCCAACATCCATCACCTGCCAGTCCTGCAGGAAAGCCTGGCCTCCTGGGATTGGTTCTGAGCCTGCTGTGTGACTTTGAATAAGTGGCCGAACCCCTCTGCACCCCAATTTCCTCACCTCTAAAATGAAATGAGAAGATACCGTGGCAGCCCCCGCCAATTATCCACATTTTGTTCCCTTGTCACAAGGAAGTGGCTGCTCAGGCAAGAACTACATTTCCCAGCTGCCCTTGCAGTTGGGTGTGGCCATGTGACTGGTTCTGACCAATAGGATGTAAACACAGTGACACTCGGCTCTTGAGAGCCTAGACTGTTAAGGGGCGGGTGTGCCTTCTCTACCCGTTTTCCCCTTCCATGCTGGAAGGTGAGGACCCAAGCCTTAGGAGTGAAGGCCCGTGGGATGGAAGGAGGCTGCGTCCCTGCAGGAGAGTCATGTGTCCACCAGGAACGCTGACCCTGGACCTTTCCATGAGTGAGGAATACGTTTCTGTGTGTTGCACCCTGCAATGCTGGGGTTATTTGTTACAGTTGCTGGTGTTAGCCTAACTCACACAAACTCCCATCGGAGAGCAGTCCCTGGGACAGCACCAGGTCCTGAGCCTTTGCTTCCCTCCGCGTACTCTGCCTGGAACGTTCACCCCATTTGAACTCCTAGTTATGCTGACCCCTCCTGCAAGGGCTAGAAGCGACAGCCCCTCGGACACGCGGCCTGCCCCGGGAGTGGGGTCCCAGGGCCTGCTCACCCCCAGCACACTGCACACATCTGTATCAAGGCTCCAAGCATACGCTGTGCTGTGTGTTGGGCATAAGGCCCCACCCCAGGAAACTGTGAGGTCTTCGAAGCCTCAGGGATGGGTAGACAGACAGACAAGGCTTCATCAGTCTCTCCCAGGCCTGGCCCAGACTCGATGCTCAGGAAACGGGCACTGGCATGGCCATCCTGTCCTGGGGGGGGAAGACTGGATGCCAAGATGACCCCGATGTGTCCAAGTCCCAGAGTCAGGAAATGCAGAGCCAGGGGCGACTGCCTCGTCAGGGCATCTTGGTGGAAAGACAGACCCCTAAAGCCCTACTGCCCTGCCACCACTAGGGTTACCCTCACTGGGGACCTCACCTCTCTGGGCCTCAGTTTCCTTATCTGTGAAGAGGGGTATGCTGGCCCCTGCTCAGGGCTTCCATGAGGATCCCACGAGTTCATGCAGGTCAAGTGCACTTAGAATGGCGCCCCGCACATGGCGAGTTCCCAGTCTGTGCTAATGCCAGACCTCGTCCTTAGGAGGTGATGGGAGGGGGGACAGGCCTCACACAGCCACACGGGTTTCAGCGTGGGCCTGGGGGACCCTGCCGCAGGGGCCATGGGAACTGCGTCCCAGAGAGAGGCAGCTCAGCCGGCCTCCGAGTGAGGAAGAGCTCGGGGTCCTGGTGTCGGGCTGTGCAAACCTGTCGGCTAACTGCACGGCTCCTGGGCCTGGGGCGGCAGTTACCAGGTAGAGTCGCAGGAATCCAAGCTGAACTGGGTGAGGACATGCTGGGGCAGACGGGCTGCTTGCCATCAGGTGGGAGAGAAAGACAGTAAACCGATACAGAAGTGAGTGTGTGTGTGTGTGTGAAAGAGAGAGAGAGAGAGAGAGAGTTCACGTAGCAACAGGTGCTATTTGGAAAAATAGAACAGGTACAGGGTCAGGGTGAGAGGGTTGCAGGGGTGGTGCCAGGTAGGAAGGGCAACCAGGAGGGGACATAGGAGCAGGGCTGACGTGGGCCGTGTGGATCAGACTCGGGCTGACGTGGGACCTGAGAATCTCCTTCTCCCAGCGGACCTCCTCTGATTGCACCTCATTCTTAGGCTGGATCAGGGGCTTCCTGGAGTGGCCAGTCTGTCACAGCCCTGGCCACATGATGAGGCTGCTATCTTGTTCCTGCAGTGGCCTGGGAACGGTTAGGGGCACACTGTGTCTTCTTGTGTTCATCTCTGTATGGCTGGTGCTCAGTTCAGGGCCCTGCACAGAAAGGTCCCCAGGGACCTCTGACATGGAAGGTGATAGCTTTGGTTCTGCAGTTGGGTGGGTGAGCACTAGATGTTCCTTCTCATGCGCAGCCCCAGGGGACGCAGTGTGAGCATGGGCCAGTGTGTGTGCATACATGTGCATGAGTGTGGGTGCGAGCGAGTATGCATGTGCGTGCACACGGATGTGGGTGTGGGTATGTGCGCTCATGAATATGGGTGTGTGTGAGTGTGCACGTGCACGAGCATGAGTGTGGGTGTGAGTGTGCACGTGCACGAGCATGAGTGTGGGCGTGTGCAGCATCGGGGTGCACGCCTGCCTGGCCCTGGGCCATTCTTGTGTTGCTGGCTCTGTGCCTGAGCTTCTAGACACTCTGCCTGAGATGAGAGCACATGGTGTGCCTGGGCCTCTGCCCTGCCCATGTCCCCCTGTGTCAGATATTCTAGGTCAACTCCTAATCTTCCCTTCCCTTTCCTCAAGGCACAGCTGCCCCAGGGTCCCCTGGACTCTCCCAAGTCACACCTGTTCCTGGAGAAGATCAGAGCATCACTGGCTTAGCCAAGTCTTGGATCTCGGTCTGCCTCCCCTCCTCCTGGCAACATTGCTTCCCCGCCTGGCAGCCTTGGCCTACATCCAGGGCTCCAGCCACTCACTGCCATCCCCAAACCATATTTCAAAGTTATTAAAAGAACAAAGGAGAGGAAGAGTGAAAATAAATATGCCCTGAAGGTTTGGGTGTCTCATGAATAAAACATTTCCCCTCCCCCAACACTTCTAGAAGCCACAGTCTAGTCAAGGTGAGAGGCAGGAGGGCAGACACCTAAACACTAAAGACAGAACATTGTGGGATACACAGGCTAGACTGCGGTGAGGGTTTTTATCTGGCTTGTGTAGAAACGGCTTTACAGAGGAGAAGGCTACTAGGGTTTTAAAGGATGAATAGGAGTTCACCAAATCAACAAGGTGGAGTGACTCCCTGTCTGTTTCCTTGGGGGGCTGGGCACTCAGCCTCCAAAACCCAGGGATCTAGCATGAGGCCCAGTGCAGAGCAGCTTGTCGGTAAATAACAGCGCCAGCCTCCAGCGGGAACGGCTCAGATTCGGTAAAGAACTGCACACAGCTGCGTGGCCTGGGTGACATGGGAGGAGACAAGGAAGAGGCGAGAGGAGGAAGGACCCAGATGCCCCTGTTCTCTCTCCCTTTCTCCTCCTCTGGGCTTGGCGGATGGTTAAGGGCCGTCTGGGGATGTGAGTGAGACACAGAGCAAAGTCTCAGATGCTGGGAGGGAAATAAACGGATTCCCACGGGCCACCCCATCAAGAGGTGATAATTGCATCCTTCCCACCAGATGAAAGCCTCATAAACTTCCTGGGGGCTGGGAGGGAGTGTGGGGGGGCACGTCACTCCCATTACTCAATGTGGAAGCTAATTGGCCTCCTGGCTTTCTCAGAATTTATTTGCACAATTTGCCTGTCATTTAGAAGCCGAGATGCTTAAACATTTATTTCTCCATCTCGGGAACAACACCGATTACCGTTTCATATTTACGATGATTTGCTGGATGTGTAGTGAGCGGATACACTAGCTATTTCAGGGCAAGTGAGTCCTCACCGCCATTTTGCTGGTGAGGAAATGGAGGCACGGGGCAGGGTCCTGCCTACAGCCACCTGACAAGTGGCGAGTGGATCTGGGAACCATCGGGGAGCCCAGGGGAGGTGCCAACACCCCCACGCCAGGCCTCACCACTGCCCCCCCCACTGAGTGGCACACACACATAGTTGTGAGTTGGCCCCCAGGAGACTCCTCCCATGTTACCCTCCTCTCCCAGGAGGATGGAGAGTTCGTGCGATGTGACCCAGCCTTTCCAAATTGGCTAGAATATGGAAACTGGAGCTGAAGGGAGCAGTACCTCTGATGCTCACTCATGGGACTCTGGCCACCTCCTCGGAGCCAGGCCAGGCCCAGGAGCAGGGGATACTAAGACTCAGACCCAATCCCGCCCCCAGGCTCTTTGTTTCACTGAGGTCTCCCTATGCCCAGAGCAGCGCTGGGCACAGGGCAGGTGCTCGGTAAGTGTGAACAAATAAATCCAAATTAGCTGTGTACCAGCATCCCCTTCAACAGACACGAGCAGAGCACCCACTATGTTCCAGGCTCGGTTCTGGAAGCCAGGGACAGACAAGTTGGCCTTGCTATGCTCCCTGCCCTGTTGGAGAAGGACAAGGACAGACGTTCATGGAGTCTTCCAGCAGGACACCAGTGACCATCTCCACGGCTCTCCTGGGAGGCTGGGACCTCATTCCCACTTCACGGAGGAGACTGGGATGCTGACTCTGGAGCCAGACTTCCCTGGGTTTGGATCCCGGCTCTTGTTTCAGCTATAAAATGGGGTTGATAATCATGTGCCCCCTTTACAGGACTTCGGTGAGGACTGCGGTACTATAGGGCAGAGTGCTTGGAAGACACATGCTGGCCTCGGGAAGTGCTTATGCTCATTCCAGATCAGGAGTTGGCGGAGGCTCATGGAGGCTGAGAGCCTCGTCCCTGTGGCTGAGGCAGTACTGGAACCCAGATCCTGGGACTCCAGAACTCTCTCTGCCATGTCTCACAGCCTCTCCCCGAAAGAAAGTTCTTTTGCCTTTTCACCATGTGGGGATGAGAGTTTGCTTCGGCATGACCTGCAGCTTCACCTTCCCGGTCTCTTTTCCGGGTGAGCCTCTGTCCAGGCGGCAAGAATCACCAGTTCCGGGCCTCTCTCGGACCCTCGGCAAAGGGCTTGGAATCCACAAAGTTCAGCCCACCGGTTCTCCCGGACACACGTCACCCCGCCTCATCCCCACATCACGTCTGGGAGAAATAGCCGTCTCTGCTTTGCTCACGAGGAGCCCAAGGCTAGAGGCAGGGAAAAGCTCACAGCCACCCCACAAGGAAGCAGCCCAGCCAGGACCCGAACCCGGCTCTGGCTCAGATCTCAAAGGCCCTTCAAGTCCTAAAGGCTCACTGTTTCACAAAAGAAGTCTACATGGCTTCCCGCTTGCCGGAACCTTCCACGTTCCACATCTTACCTGCAGCGACGTCACCGTGGACAGGTCCTTAAGCTTTCCTTCTTCATCTTTTAGGTTATATCCCTCAGGCCTTTTATCTCGTTCAGTAATCTTCCATAATTTGATAGTTTTATCTTTCAAAACAGAGCAAACAAACGAGATGCATGATTAACACCAGCACAGAGCACAGTCCACGAGATAGGGCTACAGCACGCTGGGAATTCCTTGACGGCAGCGTGCTCTTGGACACGCGGGTTCCTGCTCCTTCTGTGCACCCACGCCATGCATACGGGGTACCTGTCCTCATCCTCTGGCTCCCCACAACTTCTGGGTCAAAAGGGAAGGCCCCTCCGAGGGCAGCTAACGAACCCTCTAAACCCACTCCCAGAAAGAGTGTATAGACGTAGCGTCCTAATTTCGAAGCCCCGCAGGGGTAGACAAAAAGAGGGTAACCCGCTCGCTCTTTCTGAGCAGCATCGGGCCCATCCGGAGGGCAGCTTCCCGGTGGCCGCACTTCTCTGGCCTCCTGCCATGAACATCAGAAGAGGAACCTCGTGGTGTGATGGTTCATCTTCTACGTCAGTGTGGCTAAGCCAAGCCACCCAGATCTTTGGCCAAACATAGGTGCATGTTGCTGTGATGGTATTTTTTTTTTTTTTAGATGGCATTAACACTTACATCCACAGAGTGCTGGGCTGAGGCTTTATTTGTTGTTGCAAAACTCTAATGCTCTTCCTGCCTCAGTCGTGGAAGCCCATACAGACATAGGAGCCAGAAACTCAGAGTATGGAAAACTGAGCCCCCCACATGGAGAGCAGCTGTTCTGGAAAGTCCCACAGCCCTGTGATGGACTTTATGGGAATAAGAAATAAACTGTTGTTAAACCACCAAAAGAAAAAGAAAAAGAAAAAAGAAATCCATAGAGTGAAGCAGACTGCTCTCCATGCTGTGGGTGGGCCTCATCTAATCAGTTGAAGGCTTTAAAAGGACTGAACTCCCCCAGAGGAAGAGAGAATTCTGCCAGCATGTGGCCTTCAGACTCAAGCTGCAACACTACCTCTTCCCTGGATCTCCAGCCTTCCAGGCCACCCTGCAAATTTTAGATTTTCCAGTCCCCACAATCATGTGAGACAATTTAAAGTAAGTCTCTTTCCATATATCTGCATCTACATGTGCATCCCTACCTACTTACACACACACACACACACACACACACACACACACACACACGCTCATCATATCAGTCCTCCTTCCCAGGAGAACCCTGACTGCTACTGTAGCCAAAACAAACAGCCCTGCTCAGGAGAAGGAAGAGGGAGACAACTGGTATCATTAAACCCTTGATAGGTACCCAAGGACATGCCGTTCGGAAAGGGTGCAGCTGGAATCTAAACCCAGGGTCAAGAAGCTTTGAGGGTGGGAGTGTAGAGAGCCCCTGGAGCTGACCTTCCCTCCAGAGGGGCAGGAAGAGAATAACACGTCCCACTCACGCGGTTCAAGGAAAAGCAACACGTGTGTGCGGCCCCGTAGGCACCAGCCCTGTTCTAACCCACTATGGCCTTACGTCATTTCGTCCCCCCCCCCAGCGCCCCCATGAGGCAGGCACAAGCATAGCAACTCGGATGCGGAGGTGGCAGGGCCGGGATGTGCACCACGGGAGGGGCTCCTGTCCTCGGGGAGGCCCTCACGGCCTCCACTCCCCACTGGCTGAGCATGGCCCTGGGTCAGGCACCCTTCACGGGCTCGGATCCTGCACTTGGCACAGTGAAGGATGAGAACAGCAGGAGGCCTGGAGGGCAGGCCTGGGGTCAGGAGGGGTCAGGGGTGGGGGGTCGGGACTGACGGCAGGGGGGACAGCAGGCTCAGCGGAGAAGTCCGCAAAGGCTAAGTGGAAGGTGACACCGAGTGGGGTCTAAGGGATGAGGAAGGGGTTGGCCAGGTGAGGGGCAGACTGGGCGGCCTTCCGGAACAAGGGTTGGTGGGACTGAGTCCGAGCAGTTTCGAGGATGCCTTAGCAGCCGCACCGAGTCTGGGCTCTGTTGGGGAAGGCAGGTGGCGTCACCATGTGAGGCTCACACGTGCCGCAGCAGGGCTGGCTGGTCTCAGGGTGCTGGCTGGGTGTCATCCATGTCACCCTTATGCAGCCCAGGGGAGCTGCACCACCCCGCTGCCCAGGTGACAGAACCGAGGCTCAGGGAAGCAAGGCCACCGCCACGAGGTCACAGGGCTGGGTGGAGTCCAGGCCTGTCCTCCTACCCTTCAGACACCACTAATGACAGGGGCGAGAGATGCAGGAGGGTGAGCAAGGGGAAGCCGAGCCTCCGGCCCCGGGAGCCAGGCCCCGAGTGGGGCACAGCGAAGCAGGAGCCTGGCCAGGAGCCTCCCTGGGGCAGAATGGTCAAGTGGCCAGCCAGGGTCCTAAACCCACGCTCCTGCTGCCCACCTCATGCTCTCGAGTGACAACCCCACCCAGAGGCTCCGGGATTCCAGAAGAGTTACGTTTGCCTCCTTCCTGGGGAATACCAAGCTCCCTCCACCCCCACCCCCAAGGACAGTAATGACAGAGATGTCCCCGACCCAGCCATCCGTCATAATGCAAACAAGCCCTGCGTCCCACCGCGGGACAAGGCTGAGCAAGCTGTGGGACCGTCACTGGATGGAATGTGCCCACTGCTCAAAATGCTATTTTCGAGTTCTCGGGACCTAGGAAAAGGCTCGGTGTAAGCGAGCTGGGAAAGAGCATTTGATGGCCGATGCTGCCAGCTCAGGCGGGCCCCTCACCGTTGGTGGACAGCAGGGAGTGGGCTGCATTCTGCTGTGGAAGCCACTTGATCTTGTTGATTTTCTCCTCTATCTCCAGACTCTTGAGGTAATCGAACTCCGGCTCGTGGCTCTGGAAGGTGCTGTAGACATCATACTCGCCCTGGCTGTGAGGCGCATTTTTACTCTGCAGGAAAACCCAGACAAGGGGGCCTGAGCTCCAGCATGGCAGGGGCAGGGGTGAGGGGCGCGCCAACCAAACCCTCCGAGGGCCCAACGCAGCCGGGCGGCCCGTGTCCAGCAGGGCTGGGGGATCTGGTGCCAGGGCCAAAGAGACTCTGTATTTGAAATGGCCGATGACTTGGTGCGTGGCTGTGGCCAAGCCCCATCTCCTCCTCAGTCCAGCAATCAGGCTGGCTCACATTACCTGAGCACCTACTATGCGTGGGGTGCTAAGTGCTTCTCACTCCCCGTCTTGTTCCATCTGCACGGCCCCTCTGTACTGGGCACCACCATGATTCTCCCCATTTTACAGATGAGAAAGTGGAGACTCGGAGGTGAACTGACCGCTCCCCCCAAAGGCCATGTGTCCACTAAGTGCTGTCACTCGCCCCTCTGAGGTCTGTCTGACACCAAGGCCAAGGCTCTGGCCTGCTCTTCCATTCTGAGTGTCCAACTTGGTCCTGACTCATGGATGTATACATCTTGGAGTAGACTTTACATGGAGGCAGAATATTCTGGAATGTCAGGCTGGGGCCAGGCCATCGTCCTGACTTTCCTCCATGGGCCCATCCTGGTTTAAGCAGCAGAGCTCCTAATAACAAGGACCCTCGTGACAGAGCCCTCAAAATAGTGAGGTGCTGAGTCCATCGTGGGCACAGGGCCGGCTTTCTCAGCAGACAAGTTCAGTGTATGTGGTAATAGGAAGCTTCTACCAGACGTATAACCCGCCTGGGAGCAAACAGAGACAGTCAACCAAGTGCAATTTCAAGTCTCCTATTAATCTTTTCTGAAAGCATCTATAGCTATATTTCTACACCTGTCCTGCTTCTGGCAAGCTTTCAAGTTCTTCTGTATGTTTGCTTCTACGTGCCTTCAGCTGCCATGAGCACTGTCTATGACTAAGGTCACTGGGACCGGAATAGAGAAAAAAAGGAGAAAAATTCCAAAGTCGAGAAACGTGCATCTATCCATTTAATTTCTTTCTCTAAAACGGAGGCTTAGCTTTGCAATCCCTGGTGGGCTGCCCAGGTCCTTCTCGTGAAATCGGCACGCTCTGGCCACAGGGCTGTGCTCGGGTAACAGATTTTTAGCTGTCCGCTTTCCGCTACGTGTCCTTGCTAAGCTAGGTGACACCCTCTGAGCTCCGGGCTCCCCATCTGTGACATGAGGATGCTAATAACACCTAATGGCACCACTGGGGTTGTCGTGAGGGAGGTTACGGGGGGAGGGAGGGAACACAGAGAAGTCAGACCTCGAGGAACACGCTCTGGAACGAAATGGGGCAGGGATGCATCTGCAACATCTCCCCTGCCCCCTTCATCCCCCTCCTCCCCACTCTCCTTCTCAATCCCCCCTCCTTCTCGTCTCTTCCTCACCCCTCTTCCCTCTCCCCATCCCCTCTCCTTTCCTCGTCCTCCACCTCCTTGGTGTTCGCCATCCCGTCTTCAGCATCTAATCCCTGCACGTGTTCGGTGTGTGGGTGGCCCCCTCTCTGAGGCAGGGCGGCATGTACGTGACAACACATGGCCTTGGCTTCAGCCCCTGGTCTTTACTCACTAGCTGGGCGACTTCTCCAAGTGTCCTCATCTGTAAAATGGGTGTCGGTCCCGACCCTCTGAGGTGGGCAGCAGAGAGTAAATGAGAAAAGTATGTAGAGAAGGTAGCAAGGTGACCACACATAGTAGGTGCTCAACAAATGGGGGTTTTTTAATCATGAGGTTCTTATAGTGGTTCAGAAACAGCGCCCCTGGGTGGGTTGTTCCGGGCTGCTCTTGTCTTACCCGAAATTCTGACGGACAACAAAAGCCTCGCGACGGTGAGGCCTGGGGCTGAGCCAAGTTGCCAACCCCAGCCAGAAGGCAGCCCCACAGCTGCAGAAAACGCAGTCCTCCTGTCCCCCCACCTCTGGCCAGGACAGTGTCAGCTCACCCAGGCAGAAGGCAGAAATCGGAGGCTTAACCCAGGGCCACAGCTGGCCCTGCCTGTCCTGAATGTGTCCCCAGGGCCCAGGACAGAGCCAGCAAAGGCCTGCGTGGGGCGTGGCCCCCCTCCCACGGCCACCAGGTCCCACCGCACCTCTGGCTCCCGCTGGAAAATGACAACCCGGCCACCCTTGTCGCCTGTGGCCAGCAGCTCTCCGGTGTGGTTGAACTCAACAGTGGAGATGATATCGGCTGTGGGGGGAGAGACAGGAAGGTGTGGCTCATTAGGACCCCAGAACTGCAGAGCTCAACAGAACAGGCCCCCCGCCCCCCAGAGCCTGCACCCTTGGGCTGGGCCACCATCCAGAAGCAGGGGCACTAACGAGGGGCCGATGGTCCCCCTGTCCCCTCCCAGCTGGCCGCGGGACAGAGACCTGTTCACAGGCTTGCTTCCCTCTCTCTCCTTCCTACTTCCTTCCTTCCTCCTTCTCCTTCCTTCCAGAAACAGTTTGGGGGTTTCATGTGCTGCCTAGGTGAATGGGCCACAGTCTGACACTAGCCGTACTCTGGGGGCCCCCGGGACCAACTGTGGTCACCCCTGCCCATCATGGGTTCCCCATCGGTGGGACCCCCATAACCTTCACACATTCCTGGCCTGGACTTTGTAGGCCCCAGAATCTCTGATCCAGCTTTAGCACAGAGCCTCAGCCCTGATCGCTGCCCCCACTCCATCTCCTACAGCGACCTGAGTCCCGGCATGTCTCGGCCTGAAACCCTCCACTGGTCCCCAAAACCGGATGCTTTTCCCTCCCAAAGCCATCGTGGGCAGCTTCCCCTGTCAGGTGGTGGCAGCTGCATCCTCCCCTGGCTCAGGCCCAAGACTTGGGGTCTCTCTGACCCCTTTCTCTATGTCCCTCTCCAGGCGCCGTGTCCAGTCCTACTGGCCAGGCCTTCACAATGTATCCAGATTCCTCCCACATCTCCCCGCCTCTCACCTGGAAGATTCCGACAGCCTCCTAAAGGATCCCTTTGCTTCCTCCCTGCCCCTGCTTAAGCTAACCTAGCAAAGCATGAGCGACCCCGCCCAAAACCCTCTAGATCAAATCCCCATTTGACCTCAGAGTAGAGCAAAGGTCTCAGAGTGGTCTACAGCCTGAGTGGTCTGCGAGCCCCTGAGGCAGACCACATCGGAAGCCCAGACCTTTACCCTGCTCCTGCACCTGCACAGAACATGGCACTGGGCCCCTTGCAGCTTCTCAAAAGTACCGACTACCTCTTATCTCAAGACCTCGAGTGATTTTCACTTTCCTATTCAATAAACACCTTTTGCTTTTCCAACCAGTGCCTGTTAGAGGCAGCTTCTGGCCCCCACTGGCTTTCTGAGCCGTAAGTAAACGCCAGCTTTGACAGCAAAAGAAAAGAGGAGAGAGAGAAGGTGGTTTAGCAGCGGGATGATGGGCTGGACATTTTCATTGATCACGATAAAAGCACATTTCACTGAACTTAGAAAAACAAGACAAGATGGGGAGAGCAGCGGGACGGGAACGTGTACCCGCCCGCTGAGCACGGAGCCGGGAATGGGTCGGGCCCTTCACGGGGCCACCTGGCCTGACCCAGGAGCCCAAGCACCCCGGACCCGGAGTTAGAACCCAGCGGTGCCGGGGTCCTGGACAGCATAGCACCAGTCCTTGCTTTTCCTACTGGCACCCCCTAAGGGGCAAAGAGCAGGATATAAAATTGTGTATAAAATGTTTTTAATTATATACACCAGTGATCACAGCCGTGTTAAATGGCAAACACACTGGGCAGAGGGAAGAAAACCCGAAAAATGACCCCCCCCACCACATTAGCAGAGGGTGCTTTGGGGTGGCTACAATAAAATATTTTCGTTTCTTTTCCCACTTTCCTACATTTTCTCGGTTTTCTGTAATGAAGGTAATTTTTAATACCTTTATTGGGATATAACAGATATATAAATGCACATATTTAATATATACAATTTGATGAGTTTGGACATATGCATAATTTATATTATTTTTATGACGGAAGAATAACAATGCTATTAAATTAAAACGCCAGTGTGACCACTGGTACCCAGAGCCAATGCAGTCCATAAATGCTGGGCTGTTACCACGGTAACAGACACTAATATCTGCAGGCAATTTACAATTTATGTGTCAGTTTCACATCCGCTGCCTTCTTTGAAACTCATGCCAGCCCCTGAGGGGGATACCGCTATTATTTCCATTGGCAGCTAGAGAGATAGAGGACCCTGCACAGGGACAACCTCCCGAGCTGCTCGCGGGCCAGTGGGAAGTCCTGGGTTGGAGTCTTGGCTCCAGTGCCTTGGCTGTGTGGCCTTGGGTTGGTCACACCACTTCTCTGAGCCTCAGTTTTGTAGCATGGCTATAATAGGGTGTGCCCGGGGTCAGAAGCCCCAGTGGGACCATGGGGTGTGAAGGTCTAGGAGGAAGGATCACAAGTGTGAGGAACGAGGAGTTACCAAAATTAACTGGACAGAAAACTAAAGCCCCCTTTCATCCTTGCTTCTGGCCTCTACAGACTTCGCAGTGGCCAGCTCAGAAGTGTGCAAGATGAGTAATGGCTCAACCTTACTTACTATGCAGGTTTGGGGGTCCTGACCTCCAGCCCCGCGCTAGTCCCATCCTGGGAACATCTAGGGAGTAAGCAGACCATGGCATTGCTTCCTCACACTTTGGGCTGGTAGATGTTTCACCACTGGTTCATTGCTATTATCCTTATCAATAAAACCTTGAAATCAGAAAGTCCATTCTCTCATCTTGGAATATCTGACACATGTCCAGTCCCAATACCACCTCCTCCAGGAAGCCCCCCAGAGAGCACCACTGCCCCCCCCCAGTTCAGTGGTCTCTCCTACAACTACAGTCTCATGCCCACTCTGTGCCCCCTCATTGAATGTGGACCCCTTCCTACATGGGGGTGTCTATGTCCATGTTGCCTCTCATCTTGACCACGGAAGGGTCAATAACATCAACTCACGTGTCTTAAGTGCTCATTTGCCAGGCCCTGTTCTAAATCTCTCCATAGGAGTTTTTGCTTCTAGCCTGATGGCTCCTATTGGATCAACTCTCTCACCAATCACAACTATAAAGCCTCGACAGAAAAATAACAAAACACAACTACCTGAAGGCACTGGAGGGGACCAAATGCAGGTGGAACATGCAAGAAAATTAGCAATCACTCACCTAGTGAGCCATTTTCATGGCTTTTAGTCTGAGAACAGGCCCTAGCCTGTGTCCTATAGCTGCTGAAACTCAGGTAGAAAGTCCCACTCTTAGGTCTCATAAACCAGGTGACAGAGGCTGGAGAAACCCTAGTAGTAGCCGGAAAGTGAGGGAGTAAATTCTAGAAAGGGGGATGCCTGAGGGGGGCCCCCAAATACAGCACATAAACTCTGCCCAAATCTTTGGCCACAAAACACGCACACACATGACAGACTCCAAGCAGCCCAGCTAAGACTAAAAGAAGTGAACTGGGGTTTGTGCCCATCACCCCAGAGATGGGGTTTGCAGTTGAGTTCAACCAAGTTAACTGCTCACAAACACCAAATAAAACAAAAATGCTCTTTGGAGGGACATACGAAACATCTAGAGTCTCTACAATGTTATCATTCACAATGCCCAGGATATAATCCAAAATTATATGAAGACACACAAAGAAATAACACATCACCCATACTTAATATAAGGATAATTGATGGACACTAGCCACGGAATGCCCTGGATGTTGGAATTAGCAAATGAAAAAATTTAAAGTAGGTATTATAACTATGTTCAAGAATGTAAAGGGAAATTTGCTCCCACTGAATGAAAAAAAAGGACATTTCAACAGAGAAAAAAAAACTATTTTAAAAATAACTAAATGGACATCCTATAACTAAAAAATACAGTATCTGAAACAGAAGACCACTAAATTGCTTAACAGAAACTTTAAGATGACAGAAGAAAGACAGTACACTTGAAGATACATCAATACAAATTACCTGATGTGAACAATAGAGAGAAAATAAATTTAAAGAAGAAAGAACAGATCTTCCAGGATCTGTAGGTCAATATCAAACATCTAACATACATGTAATTGGAGTTCCAGAAGGAGAAGCGAGAGATAATAGGGTAGGAGAAAGACTTCAAGGGATAATGACTGAAAAAAATCCCCAATATGGGAAAAGACATCAGTGCACACATTTAGGAAGCTCAGTTAACTCCAAAGATGATAAATGCCAAGAAAACCACACCCAACCATTAAACTGCTGAGGACCAAAATAATGATAACATTTTATAAGCAGCTAGAATAAAACCATGTTGCATTCAGAGGCACCAGGACTCAAATGACTGCTAATTTCTCATCAGAAATACTGGAGTCCAGGAGTGCCTGGGTGGTTCAGTCCATTGGGAGGCTGGCTCTTGATTTCAGCTTGAGTCATAATCTTGGGGTCCTGTAATCAGCCTCGTGTTGGGCTTCATGCTGAGTGGAGAGTCTGCTAGAGATTCTCTCTCTCCCTCTCTCTCTGTTCCTCCCCCTGCTCACGCTGTCTCCTTTCTAAAATAAATAAATAAATATTTTTAAAAAGATACTGGAGGGGCACCTGGGTGGCTCAGTCGTTAAGTGTCTGCCTTCGGCTCAGGTCATGATCCCAGGGTCCTGGGATGGAGCCCCGCATCGGGCTCCCTGCTCGGCAGGGGGGCCTGCTTCTCCCTCTCCCACTGCTTGTGTTCCCTCTCTCACTGTCTCTCTCTCTCTCTCTGTGTCAAAATAAATAAAATTAAAAAAAAAAAAAGATACTGGAGTCCAAAAGTCATTCAAAGTGCTATTAAAAATCTGTGAACCCAGAATTCTGTATCCAGCGCAAATATTCTTCAAGAATGAAAAGCAAATGAAGACTCAGTTAAAGCCTTCCAAGGACCAGGAAGTCTAACCTTGGCACAATCCTATCGCCCTCTCATCATTCTCTCTTTACAGATAAGGACATTGGGTCACTAAGAGGCAAGACACTTGCCCAAAGTCACACATGCAGTGGGGCCTCTGCAGTGTGGGCTTCTGGCATGTCCCTGCACCCACACCGTAGAGCCTCACGGTGCCACTGGCTAAAACCTCAGGCTCAGGGTCCCAACTCAGCCACCGAGTGGGGTCTGCCAAGCCCACCCTGTCATGGGTGCTCCAAGTTACCCTGTCATGGGTGAAGAAAAATCCCAAGAAAGCCCATGCTGCCCTTCCACTTGGGAGGTCCCCTCTGCCTTCTGCTGCAGCCCTGGGGAGTCCCCCAAATGGCAAGGCTGGGTTGGAAGAGGCAGCTTGGACCATGCACAAGGAGAACCAGTCAACTCCCTGGAATTGGGCACCATGCAGCCCTGGCAGGGGAAGCCCAGAGCTACCTGGTCAGGTAGCCAGAAAGCCATACTATGGTCCAGTGTAGGCTTAGGGACAGGTCAAAGGTGGTGTTTGATGTGACCAGCCACGTGACAGGTCCACATTGGGATCTGGAGCCAGGGGTGGTGTTGTGGGTTGAATGGTGTCCCCAAAAAGATATGTTGAAGTCATAACTCCCAGGACCTGTGGCTGTGATATTATTTGGATCATCCTTTGCAGATGGTCAAGTTAAGATGTGGTCATACTGGACTACAGCGGGTCCTAAATCCAATGACTGGAATCCTAATAAGAAGGCTACATGACGACATGGGGACACGGGGACACACAGGGAGAAGGCCATGTGACAACAGGGGCAGAGACTGCAGTGAGGCATCTGCAAGCCAAGGAACTTCGGGGACAGTGGTCACCACCAGAGCTGGAAGAGCCTGGAAGAGATGCTTCCAGCAGGCTTCAGAGGGAGCATGGCCCTGCCAACACCTTGCTTTCTGTCTTCCAGCCTCCAGATGGTGAGAGTAGGGATCTCTGTTGTTTTAAGAGGGAGAACAGGGCTAAAACAAGAAACCGTGCACACACCAGCCCTGGAGGACACTGGCTGCACACACCCTGGGCTGTGGCTCCTGTGGGTGCCACGTGGGGAAGGATCAGCCCGTGGATCCCCGGGATACCCACTGTGGCTGTCACCAAGAGGAAGATATTCCAGTTGCAGCCCTGGTCCGTGCTCGCTGTGTGACCTCACCCAAATCATTGACCCTCTCTGAGCCCTGACTGTTGCATTGGTAGGATGGGAAATGTCATCCCTGCCTGGCCACAGTTCTCCTAGGGTTTATGTGTGGACTGGAAAGTTCTCTGGAAACTCTGGCAGAAGCCTGCAAATGCGTCAGGGAGATTAAGATGCTCATCAGGGGGGACTCTCCCCTGCTCGTCCATCACCGTCCGTCACCATAAGTGCCGTCGACACCATTAATGATCCGTCAGATGTCAGGGCTCACCGCAGAGGGGGGCCTCGGAAAGTCCAGCCTGATCCTTCTGATGGGAGCATTGCCTTTAATTAGTGTTGTCAGAGGCATCAGGCTGATGAGGAGGGAGGAGCAGGCAAGAAAGAGGAGGGAAGAGGAGTCTGCCTGCTGCAGAAGGAAGCTCCGTGAGAAAAAGGAGGCCCTTGTGGTTGCTGCTCTCCCTCTCCCGGACCCCCGCTCCACCACGAAACCCCAGGCCAGCCTGCTGGAGGATGAGAGGCAGGTGCAGCAGGGATGAGCCACTGCAGCTGAGGCCACCCTGGGCCAGCCTACAGCCAGCAGGTCGGCCTGCAAAAGGCAGCAGAGACACCTTCCTGACCACAACTACCGCCGATGTGCCAGTGAACACAGCCAATGTGCAAGGAACACCCAGCTGACCCACAGACTTGGGAACAAAACTAAATGCTTATTGTGTGGAGCCATTGAGCTCTGGGGGCGTTTGTTATGCAGCAGGGGCTGACTGGGACAGAAGGGCGCCCAGCAGTGCTGCATCTGCTCCGTAGATGACCTGTTTTTGGAGGTGGGCCAGTCATCGAAAAGGGAAGACTTTCCTGATCAGAACAAGCTCTCAACTATCAGCTAGGTTTCCAGGCAGGTGCACGCTCTGTCCCCCACCCAGGGTCAGCACTCTGACCACAGCGCTGTCCCTTCCCCATTCACCTAGACAGCTCCAAATGTTCTCCAGGTCTCAGCCCAAATGTCCCATCTTTGCGGAAGCCACCAAGCCCTCCATGCTGACACCTGGTTCTTTTGGGTCACGGGGGACTGTGATGGCCCTGGGGGTGGGAGGCAGCAAGATGACAGAGGCCCCAAAACCAGACTCGGGCTCAAGGCTTCCCCACTCACTGATGTGTGACCTGAAGCAAGTCCCATCCCCTGAGACTCAGTTTCCTCCCCTGGAAAACAGGGGTAATGTCATCGGACTCATAAGAGGCCTGATATGACAGGGATCAGGACGGCAAAGGGAGTGGGAGTTTTGAGAACCTGGACTTCGTGTGGCTCCGGGACCCTGGCCCCTCGGACCAGAACAGGTCATAGTAATAGTTAACCCTCCTGGTGCTTCCTGGGAGCTGTTCTAGCACTTGACACATAGCACTAAATCCTCTTAGCTCCCAAAAGTTGGAGTGATGCCATTGTCCCCATTGTACAGAAGAAACAGAGGCACAGAGAGGATTAATAACTTGCCGAAAGCTGCCTACCTGGGGCGTACAGGGTTGGGACTCACTCCCAGGCAGGCTGGCTCCACAGTCCTTGAACTTGACCCCCAGCCTGGTGCTTCTCGAGACGTTTAAAGGGGTCAGAGATGGGAGTGGGGGGTGGGTGAAGACATTTCCTGGGAGAAAGCAGATACTGAGGGGAGGGTCCCCACCCACCTATTCCCTGCCCAAGCCTAGCAACACCTTCACAGAGCTCTGAAGTACAATTCCTGAAGGCAGGGGACCCAGGCCCAAGACCGGGAAAGCTGGGTGTTGGGGTATGGCTGTGAGGGGACACAATGGCTTGTGCCCATGTGCTTCCTGGGGACAGGAGAGAGCTGGCGTAGGTCATCTTTGTCCTATCTGCTGGCTTCCCAGAAGGGCAAGGAGAATGCTGGAGGGGGAGGCCACTGCATCCTGGGGCCAATGAAGGCCACCAGATACACAGCTGTGCCTGCCTGGGTCAAGGTCTGGGTCAAGATCTGGATCAACCTTCTGTGAGAGGTTTGGCAGGAAACTTCCAGAACAGCCAGAGAAGGACCCATGAGAAAAACAGGCAGCTCTATCCTACCCACCAGGGCCAGCCAGAGAGGACAAAGCCACCAGAAGTAGGAGGTGGCCCGTCCTCCTGGCAGCCATGCCAGTGAGTGGGGGAGGGGGAGAGCTGCAAGACCCAGCCCCAGCCCCAGCCCCACTGCCGGCCTGCAGCACAAGCAGGAGGGGGCTCAGAGGGGAAATGCCAGCTCTGGTTTGGCCTCTGGACCGTTACCTGGGCCTGGACAGCCACTACTGCACGTGACAAGGGGCCAGTTAGCTCCCTGAGGGTGACCATGGAGGCACAGACCTGTCCAAGGCCTCACCCAGGGCAGGGAAGCTGACCTCCCTAAGGCCTGATGGAAGGAGGGCGACGCCACCCCAGAGAGGCTGAGCTCACAGTCCACACCTGCCTCCCGCACCTCTGCTCTCAGCTGGGTGCCAGCACCCGGCCCACCGGGAGCCACGATCACGCTGTGGCTGAATTTCAGCCCCGGCCGCAGAAGCCCAGCCCCGGTCCCAAGCAGGTCTGTGAGAAGTTCCCTCCTGCCGCCCGAACGTGGTCGGGGGGTCGGGGAGCAGCTCCCAGGCTGCGGGCAGAGGTCGGGTGAGGGAGCTGGACGCTGTGGCCAGGCCAGGGTGGGTCTCCTTGGATGGCGCTTGGGTCACACGGCTGGAGTAAAGTGCGAAGGGGCTGGTGGGAGGTTTGGGAGGGTCTCGAGCAGCGGCTCCCAGCTGCCACCGCCTCCCACCCTGTGGTCAGCCGGCCAGAGCCGGGGACACTGGGAAAGCGTGGCTCACGTAGTGCTCACGGGAGAGAGGGGTGGTGGAGGGAGGCCTGGGGTGGGGGTGGGGCTGGGCTGGTGTAGGTTATGCCCTCACAGCATAGTTACTCCACGGGTCGGCCACTCTCTAGCACGCGGGAGATCTGCATTCAAATCCCAGTCTTACGAGCTGTGCGACCTCGGACAAAGCACTTCACCTCCCTGAGCCCATCTGATCATCTGGGAAACAAAGATGGCCATCCACACTTTCCAAGGCAGTTGAAAGGCTGACCTGACATCCCCCAGCACGTGACAGGCACTGGGCAAATCCGTTTACCATTCATTTCTCCTCTCGAAAGAATGTTAATTAACAGGGAGTTGTTCAGTTATTGTTTTAAGGGAAAATGTTGGCTAGAGTTTGATATTTTTAATGTAGACTGTTGGATAAAAGATTAAAAAAATAAGTACAGAGTTTCTGTTTGGGATGACGAAAAAGTTCTAGAAATGGATAGTGGGGTTGGTTGCATGACACTGTAAATATACTTAATGCCAATGAATTGCACACTTAAAAACAGTTAAAATGGTACATTTTATCTTGTGTATATTTTGCCATAAGAAATTCAATTTATTCGGGCCCACCCAGGGATGCCAAAAAAATTTTAATTAAAAAAAGAGAATAGTAATTGAGCACCTACTGTATCCCAAGCACTGTTACATGGGGGAGCTCTGCATATACACTCCCTGCAGGAAGCTCACTCCCTAGTGAAGGGCGCAACCAATGAGCAAGTTTTCGTATAAATATATATCATTTTTCTGGGGAGGGGGTGAGAGCTAAGATGAAAACAAAGGTAAAGGGGATGGAAGGGGTGGGAGGTGCTGTTTTAGTTGGGGAAATCAGGGAAGACTTCCTGGAGGAGAGGCATTTCAGCAGAGACCTGGGCGAGCCACACAGATATCAGGGCGCGTAGCAGGTGCAAAGGCCCTGAGAGGTAGGAGTCAGCTTGGTCTGTTGCAGGTCAGCAAGGAGGGCAGCGCGTGCGTGGTGACAGGGGCAGCTCAGAGTGGCGGGCAGGGCGAGGTCCCTGGGCGAGGCAGGCCGAGGCGGGACTTGGGATTTCATTCCAAGTGACAGGAGCAACTGCAGAGCATTCTGGGCTGGGGCGCCACCATCTGACAAGGATTAATGGCGTCTGCTACCCTCGCGTGTGTCTCTCGCTAAGGGACATGAGCTCTTTCAGCGGCGGGCAGAGTCCCTGCCCTGCCCAGGAGCGCAGGCCTGGCACCTGAGGGCTCTCGGGAAACCGGGAAGTAGCGGGGGTGGCAGGAGCCGGCTCCATCCCCACCGCGCACGTGCCTTCCGGAGTTTGTGTGTCTCGCTCTGGGTCCTCAGCTGTTAGGAGAGGTGTCGCCATCAAGGCGTTTTTGTGGTTGTTGCTTTTATTTTAACATTTTAAAAACGGAGATATAGGGGCGCCTGGGTGGCTCAGTTGGTTAAGCGACTGCCTTCGGCTCAGGTCATGATCCTGGAGTCCCGGGATCGAGTCCCGCATCGGGCTCCCTGCTCAGCGGGGAGTCTGCTTCTCCCTCTGCCCCTCCCCCATCTCATGTGCTCTCTCTCATTCTCTCTCTCTTAAATAAATAACTAAAATCTTTAAAAAAATAAAAAATAAAATAAAATAAAATAAAATAAAAACGGAGATATAATTCACGTAACATAAAATTCACATTTCAAACTGTACGTCAGTGTCTTTTAGTGCATTCACTGTGTTGTGCAACCATCACGACTACCTGATTCCAGAACATTCCATTCACGCCCAAAGAGAGCCCCCGTGCCTACAGGCAGTCACTCCTCACTCCCTGCCAGCCACTCACCTGCCTTCTGTCTCTGTGGCCTGGCCTCTTCGGGACACTTGCTATAACGGGGTTCATACAGCTGGGGGCCTTCTGTGCTGGCTTCTTTCCCCCGGCATGTTCTCCACGTGGAGTGTATGCCACTGCTCAGTCCTTTCTCGGCTGAGTATCGCTCCACTGTGATCAGGATGCTCTTTAGGACAGGTCCCATTCCCTTGAAGCAGAAACTCAGGCCCCAGAAGGCTTGAGTGGTGGCTGGGAGCCTGTGAGGGGCCCTGCACCCTGGGACCCCCGACCAGCTGAGGGGCTGCTGTGGGAGCCGGAGCGAGGGGGGGGCGGTGCTGCCCCTTCCATGGGTGCTCCCCGAGGGGCAGGGTCCAGGCAGGCAGGGGCTGTGGCTGCTAGCTCCTCCCTGCCAGGCCAGATGGGCGCCTGCTGGGTAGCCGTTGGCCTGGCCCGCACAGAGGCAGATGGGCTGGGGGCGGAGCGGGGGCGGGTGGTAGGGGCTGCAGTGGATTTGCCCATGGTCAGCAGGACCTGGTCAGGCTGCTGGGTTTGACTTCGGGCCAGGTCAGATTGTGCTCAGAGCAGGGGCAACTCCCCAGATCGGACTCCAGCAGAGCCCCCAGGAATCATCCCTGAATCAGACCCCTGTGGGCCCAGAAGGTGGCCAGGGGGCCTGGGGCTAGCAACTGGCCTCAGGACAGGGGCAAGGTGTGAAAGGACCCAGAGAAGACCACCTGCTCCCTGCCTGCTTCCTCACAGCACAAGCTCCAGGAAAAGCCCACGGTATGGTCACCTGGGCTTCTCTCCTAAAGATGAAGATTCCCAGGGCCCTGCTCAGACCCAGTGGATCAGAATCGCTCGCTGACACCTGGAATCTGCATTTTGACAGGTTCTTCTGTGCTGTGCCAAGATTTGCGGGCCACCGGTGAAGCGCTGGGAGGTTTGAGAGTGAGAGAGTCTCACTTCCTTGGGGCTGCCTGAGCCTCAGTTTCCCGATCTCTACAGTGGGTACAATGCTATCATCTCTCAGGGTTGGTTGTGAGGACTTGAGGTGACATATACAGAAGTGTCTGATAATAAAAAACTGCTCAAAAATTGAGCTGCAATCAGTACTATGTTGTTATTATGCACGTAAACCAACAGAATGATCTGGATTCTGAGAGAAAGGGCAGAGGGGAAGAATTAATACACGGCGGGGGGTAGTTTGAGATGTGGTGAACTGGCTGTTGGGGGACCCGGCTCTGAACCCCACTGAGTCTCAGCTTCCCCCTCTGTGTAATGGTCATAGTAAGAGCTGCCCGTGCTGGAGGGCTCTAGAAATGGCAACGTGTTTTCACAGGCCAGGATGATGAGCCTGCTGTGGAGGGGAGGATGGAGGCCTGATGCCGACGCAGACTGACCACCAGTGTCGGGCCAGGCCAGCTGACCAGGGCCCTCCCAGTGCCTGCGTCCCGTAGGCCCTGGCCACTCTGCTCAGGATGCAGCCAGTCCCTCAGACCCCCCTGGCAGATGGGCAACCAGGGCCAAATGGCGTGATGACAAGGACACCCTTCGGGCCTCATCACATCAGTGTGTCCACTGATTCCTTTGCCAGGCCTGCTTCTGTTCTGCTCCAGGGCTGGGACAGAGGGCTGGGCACTGAGCTGGGTGCTGATGTCGTGGCTGGCACAGCCGGATGGCTCCTCTGCCCACCTCTCCTACCTCTGCCCTGGTACCGGCCATCACTACTTCTCTCCTGGAAGACTGGGGTTTCCTGCCTTTGTCCGGCCCGGTCCACAGGGCCCCGGTCCACAGGGCCCCGATCCAGAGGGCCTTTTGTGAAGCTGAAACCCCATCACACCATGACCCTCCCTAAAACCTTCTGTGGCTCCCCATTGCCCTCACCTGCCTCTCTCTCTGCCTCCCAACACAACCCCAACCCCTTAGGCAGCCTGGACTTTTTGTGTTTCCCCAAATGGGACCATTTATTTATTCACTGAATATCTAGTGACCACCGACTAAGTGCCAGACCTCACAGTAGGCCACGGGAATTTGGCAGTGCGCCAAATGGGGCACTGAGCAGGCCCTCCCAACACCCAGTGTCTGTCAGCAGGAGAGTGCCCACAGAGAAACAAAGAAACACCGCACATTGTACACACTCTCCTAGCCCTTCCTCCTGGGAAGGCCCTGTGGGCCTGGGTGACAGCCCCGTGCAGGATGCCGTGCATTCCAAGGGGTGGCCGGGGGTGTAGGCAGGGCCTGGATACCCCCAACTGTTGTTCCAGCCCTGTCACTGGGGGTGACCCGCAGCTGGCCGAGAGTGAGGGCATGACCTTGGCAGCAGATGGGCAGGGTCACTCTAGCTGGGCCTCGTTCACCAGCAAGGACCCCTGGTGCTCCCTGTGGGAAGGAGTCCCGGCTTCCCTGGGGCTCTTCTCTCCCAGCCTCAAGGCTGACCGGGCTACGTGGCTGGCACAGCCACTCTGCTTGGAATACCAAGGCCACGGACAACCCCATCATGGTTTCGCCGGGCACCCTGGTGGAACCTGGGTCCTGGGGGAGCTCACTCACTGAGAGCCACCACGGGCTGGGCACTGGCCAGGAGCCTTACTTGCCCCCATGGTGCATTAACCCCACCGCAGCTCTGGGACTCTGGGCCATTCTGCCATTTCCATGTGGGTAAACGTAGGCCCAAGCACATTATATTCGGCAACTGCTGTGTGGTCCCAACTATGGGGCCGGCATGGTGACCGCCCCTTAAACTTGGCATCACAATCACCGCAAGCATTTTGCACCCATGACCTTACTTAATGGCTGTGATGGCCTTCTGGGGTGGCATGACTCTCCCCCACTTAAGATGGGGAAACTGAAGCTTCCTGAGGGTGGGGTCTGTGCTGTGCTGGTAAACAGTTGACCACCGGCTCTTTGGGGGATGGGGGAGAACCAGAGTGAACACCCAGATTTGTGTGTTTGCTGAGCCTGAGACTTCAAGCCGCTCACAGTTTAAAAACGGGCTTGCAAAATCTCTAAAAACATAACAACCGGGGCTGGGGCACCAAATTCCTGACACAAGACAGCTCTGGCACACCCCGGGTGGAGTCCCGCACATCCACACCTGTGAGGGTCCTGGAAGTGGCCTCAGCCCCAGCCTTCAGCCTCCGAGTGAGACTCCTCCAGCAGCCCCACGGCGGCCCTCGGAGGGCAGCGCGGCCCCTAGAAGCCTCACATCTCAGTCAGCAGGACCCTCGCCACGGCTTCCAAGCTCCACCCAGTGCAGCCCAGTATCACGGACTCCAGGACCAGGGCACTTGGGGAGGGCAGCCAGACCCCAGCACGCTACGAACAGGCTAAATATCCACATCTGCCTCAGGGGGCCATAAGGATTAAATGAGTGAGCATGTGTTCACGTTAGATCAGGACCTAGAACAGCCAAAACAATTTTACAGAAAAAGAGCAAAGCTGGAGGCCCTACCTGACCTGACTTCAAGACTTCCTACAAAGTCAACAGTCATCAGACAGTGTGGGTATCACTACGAGGATACACCTACAGGACAACAGAGCGGAGAAGTCAGAAATAGACCCACACATCCATGGTCTGTGGTTTTGTTAAAGACGCCCAGGCAATTCGATGAAAGAAGGACGGTCTTCCCAATCCATATGCAAATGTATGGGGAAAAAAGTTAACATCAACCCTTACTTTATGCCATGTACAAAATTATGTTAGAGTAAGTCACAGACCTAAATATAAAAGCTAAAACTACAAAACAACCAGACGAAAATACAGAAGAAAATCTTTGCAGCTTTGATTTCTTAAACAAGACCTAAAAAGCGTGAATGGCAAAAGAAAAAAAAATGGATAAATTGTACTTTATCGAAATTTAAAGTTTTGTTCTTTGGAAGAAACCATTATAAAAACAAAAAGGCAAGCCACAGATTGAGAGACAATACTCACAATACATATATCGGACAAACTACCCACATCCAGAGGGTACACAGACCTTGTATAACTCAGTAATAGCCTGCAAACCACTTAATTAAACATGGGTAAAAGACTTGATCAGATAAAAGCAAAATATATGAATGGCCAGTAAATACACGAAAAGATACTCAACATCACTGGTCACCAGGGAAATGCACATTTAAATCCCAATGAGAGGGGCACCTCGGTGGCTCAATCAGTTAAGTGTCAGACTCTTGATTTCAGCTCAGGTCATGATCTCAGGGTCGAGATGAGCGTGGAGTCTGCTTGAGGTTCTCTCTGCCCCTCTCCCTCTGTCCCTCCCCACTCAGCTCATGCTTGCTCTCTCTCTCTCTCGGAAAAATAGAAATCAATCAATCAACCAATCAATCAATCCCGATGAGATGCCAGTAGGCACCCATGATGAGGGCTAAAATTAAAAAGACTGATAATGTCAAGTTGGTGAGGATATCACACAACTGGAAATCTTCCCTGCTGGTGGGAATGCACAGGGGTTTCAGCCCTGTGGGAAAGAACTGGGCAGTTTCTTATAGAGCTCAGCACATGCTGCTCATATCACCCAGCCATCTCTTGTCACCAAGAATAACAAAGCCCATGAACACGAAGACTTGCCCACACATGTTCATAGCAGCTTTGTCCACAGCAGCTCAAAACTGGAAATGATGCACAAACAGGTGAATGCAGAAACAAACTGTGGTATGCCCATACAGTGGAATGCCGCTAAGCCATAAAGATGGACACGTCAGTGAGACACGCAACAACAGGGGTGAATCTCAGAATGATTATGCCCAGTGAAAGAAGCCAGACAAAAGCATGTGCAGTCGTGTATATGAAGCTCCAGGAAAAAAGCAAATTAATATACAGTGTCAGAAGGCAAATCAGTGGTCACCAGGACACAGGGCACAGTCCGGGAGAGACAGCACCAGACAACAAGGAAACTTTTGGGGGTGATGGAAATGTTCTGAATCCTAATCGTGGTGGCAATTTCCTAAGCGTCTACAGTTGTTAGAACAATGGGACTCGGGCACCTGGGTGACTCAGTTGGTTAAGCGACTGCCTTCGGCTCAGGTCATGATCCTGGAGTCCCGGGATCGAGTCCCACATCGGGCTACCTGCTTGGCAGGGAGTCTGCTTCTCCCTCTGACCCTCCTCCCTCTCATGCTCTCTGTCTCTCATTCTCTCTCTCTTAAATAAATAAATAAAATCTTTAAAAAAAAAAAAAAGAACAACGGGACTCTGCACTGTGAGGAGATGCAGTTTATAGCACTTCCTAACACCGTTTTTAAGTTTTTGTTTGCAGTAAAGGGGAAAGGGGGGGGGGCCACCACAGCAGGCACCTACCCTGTTCTGAATCCTCTAGCAAACTGCTGATTTAATACCCTCAGGGCTCTATCAGCAAGCCGACCACCCGAGTAATTACATTAAGGAAAACAACCATTTGGTGCATTTTTCATCAACTGCGATCATTCATATTTACCAAGCTGCTAATTCATCTCAATTTGTCTAAGGAGGTCTGACCCACCCTGGCCTGGGCATGAGAAATGCATTGTGCCAGGCACTCAGTAGAATCTCATTAATTGCATGTTGAATTCATTAATAATCATCCTGCTTCCTCAGGTGCACAGAGCTCATCAGTGGCCGACGGGAAACCAGAAGCCAGCGTGGGTAGCCTGAGCTGACCCTGGGAGAAGCCCAAGGTGCCCCCCTCCATGGACAAAGCCTTTTCCAGGGCATTATCAGATGCTGAGGCCTGGACCAGCAAGTGAAGGCAGAGTCAGGACCATTTTGATGGGATATTAGGAATCGGGGCTGGCCATACAGCAGTGAAGCTTGAAAACCAGTGGGCAGCCGACACGGCATCAAATGCAAGCTTCCACCAGATATGTCCAGTCCAGCTGGATGACAGAAGTCTGCAGCTGGATAAAACTGCAGGGGACAGTTGAGCCAAAGCGTGGGAGTCTTGGCTGGGAGTCTCAGGTCAAGCCAGTCGGAGCCAGTATTTTCCTCCCAGTCTACTTCCTTTTGGATACTAAGATTCCTTGTCAATGGCAAGTGACCCAGGGAGGGGGAGACAAGTTTCCTCTTTTGGCTTCATCCTGAGCTTCATTAATCCCTTAAGTCAGCAGTTCTCAGATGTGGTCTAAGGACCCCTGATGACTCACAGGGTCCTGCTTTTTCCAGCTACATATCTGCATGAGGCTGTATGTTCTATCACTTCAAGCAGACAACAGATCTGAACAGGCTGAGTGCAGAAGCAGGTGCAAGAATCCTGCTGTCATCTATGAAGCCAGACATTAAAGAGATGTACAGAAATGCTACTCTTCTCATGAATGTTTTTTTGTTTTGGAAAACACAGTAATTTTCCAGAGAAAAAATATTATTTATGTTAACGTATAATGGGCATATTATTTTCATTTTTAAATGGATACGTAAATCTTTTTAAATGTCTCAGTTCTCATTTTTAAATATGGTAAATATCGGTGGCAATAGCCCACATATGCAGAAGCTCTTAGGGAATCCCTGATAATTTTTAAGAGTGTAAAGGGCTCCTAACACCTAAAAGGTTGACAACCACCACCCCTAAAAGTATGGTGGGCAATGTGGGCGTTTGATCTATTAATGTCTACTAATCCACGCATTCTTCCTTAGTTTAGAGCTCTTGGGTCCATCAAGGACTCTCCCATGTTCCTAGGGTGGTGCCATTTGTCACAAGATGCCCAGAGCCGAATGGAGACGTGAGGATAAGCCAATGAGAACCTGACAGCAAACATCCCAGAACTGGGCTGAAGCTTGCATGGGCAGGCTTGCTGTTCCCATCTCAGACAATGCCCTACCTCTTGCTCACGGGGTTGTTGTGGTCAAGGGAGTGAGGGAGGGAAGCTGAGCCAGAAGAGGCCAAGAGAACATCTCAAGGGGGAAAAAGGATCTCAGCTCATATAGACATTCCATCAAAAGCAGCAGTGTGTCCAGTGCATGTTTTGGCCAAATGGTGCATGGCTGGATGCTGCATGGTGCATGGTACAAGGCTGGATGCCGCATGCTACGTGCTGCATGGTGCACAGCTGGATGCTACGTGGTGCATGGTGCACGGCTAGATGCTACAATCAATATTTGGCCAAAGACAAATGTTACCACCATAGAAAAAAACTTCTGGGTATGAGAATAAATCTGAAATTATAGTCAACATTTGAGTCATGAATCTTAACACACTACTCAGCTCGCCTGTCCTTCTAGAAAAAAACTGGTGAGGTTGACAACATTTCTCTCCATCTCCTGGACCCAGCTGATGGTGAGGATGCCGTTTCACAGATGGACACTCTGGCCAATGCTTTCGGAAGGTGCTTCTGAGTACTTCCAGCCTTCAGAATGCCTCCCTCTGCTGTGTGTTCAGTTGTAATATTTCTGCACACGCTTGCCTGATTCTGGACCACTGATCCCCGGGAGTTCAGATGACAATGAGGCAGTTCCTCAGCCTTCCAGAGACTGAGGGCAAAGCCACGCATGGAACAGCAGCTTGGGGCTCCATGCAACTCAGAGCCCTACACCCCGGCTGGTCTGAGATGCCCTGGAGCTGGGCTTGAGGGCTCCGGGCTCGCATGCAGCATCCATGAGCCTGACAGCCCCAAAGTGCCCTGGCTGTGAGCTCAGGAAAGTCACGAGCTAGACAGGGTAACGAGCCCTGTCTTCCGGCTGCACAAGTAGCAGAATCTAGGAGGGGAGCCTCCCCCCTGAACACAGCAGTGGAGGGTCCTGCTGAGCATGTTGGCAAGGTGGTAACAGTGGGTGCCACTTAAGTACCCCCGGCAGCCAGACTCAACGCTGCAAGCACACATGCCTCAGGAGCAAAACAGTCAGTGGCCCCAGTGGCCCAGCCAAAGGACCCAGCTTCAGATCCTGGCTCTGTCATGCACTAGCTGTGTGACGTTGGGCCAGTTACTCAACATCTCTGTGCCTGGGCCTCCTCATCTGTACACCAGGGTTGCTGATACGGCGGGTGTCAAGTTCCTCATGGGGCCGCGGGGGGCGACAACCAGTGACACTCTTGGAACACTGCCTGGGGCGGTTTTCCTTGCTCTGACCCATCTCCTCCGACCAACCAGCAACCCAGGAGGTGAGTGAGGATTGCTTGAGGCTGGAGAAAAGCCACCCTGGAAGGCTGAAGGGCTCTGTCCAAGGTTCTGTGGCAGGTCCAACTGGGCTCTGCACACCCATCTGCCTGACCCCAAGCCCTCTGCACTTTCCACTTTACCTGTGGCTTTTTAGTTAAGCTGGTCTTGTTTCACCAAATCAAGAAGCTGCTCCTTGCTATTTTAGACCCACGATGGAAAGTAGGCTGAACTCGTAGGTGGGGTACTTGGCTCTGCCCTTTCCCAGTCATGCATCCTCAGTGTTCTCACCTGCAAAATGAGAATAGTGCTACCTGCCCTCCCTTCCTTCCTTCTTTCTCTCCTTGCCTCTTCTTTCTTCCTTTCCCCGCTCCTTCATTATAGCAGACATGTGCTGCACCACCACACTAGGTAGTGAATCAGACACGGAGGCCCTTGGCCTCAGGAGCTCCCAGTCTCGTTGAAGAGTCAGGGAGGCAAACAAGCACCATATGGTATGGCCAGTGCTTCAATGCAGAGAGACGCAGGGACTGGGGGGGGGCCAGCCAGGGGAATCAGGAATGGCTTCCTGGAGGAGGTGGTGTTGAAGCTGGGTCCTGTACGGCCAGTATGAGCAGAAACACAGACCATGGGGAGGCATTTCGGATGGCCAGGGGCTTGCATGTGCATGGCTGGAGCACCCAGCCCGTGGAGGCAGGGAGGCAGACAGGGTCCTCAAAAGCCACCTCTTTGCCAGGCCCTGAACGGCCTGCTGAGAAAGACCAACTGAGTCAGGAAATCTGCATCCTCTTGCTGTCGTCGCCTGGCTAACTCACACCTTCCAGGACCAGCTGGTAAATCAGGACGCAGAGGAGCTGTAAATTCTACTGAGGCCAGAAGGAGCCACCCTGGGCTAATTAGAACCACAGAGCAGTTTGAGGGTCTCAATTACCACTCTCGGCAGGAAGCGCGTCCCCACATCTGTGGGGTGATTAAGTCCACCGGGACATCGCTGGCGGGGCGGGGTATTACAAAGAAGCGGGGTCCCGGAGCAATTCCGCCTCGCTTAGATGGGCGGACTGTTCATCTGAGGGGTCAGAGCCTCAGAGACGGACACGCGGGAGGGCGGCAGAGCCCCCCGTCAGGAACTGGTCTGGAGACGAGAATAGGAAGAACCACTCCGTCCTCCTCCTCCCCTCCCGCCCCTCCCCCATGTTCTATTTAATTTCAAAAAATACATGAGACAAATGATATGATGCTGAAATCACGACTCTGTTTCCAAGTGTGTTCACCTGGAGCACGCTGATGCACTCTCTGAGCACCGAACCTATTCCTCCGGCGAGGATATTTAGTCCTGGGGGTTAGGCATATGATGGGGCTGCCCTCCGCCATCCCACCCCGTGACTGTCACAGGGGCGAGGACCACTGGCGTGGAGTCAAGGGCCCCAGCTGCCTCCCAAGCCTGCTATTCGACCTTAGCTCTGGTGCTTGGCCTCTCAGGGTCTCAGTCTGGTCATCTGTGAAGTGGGCAGTGGGAGCTGGATCAGGAAATCAGGAATTCTGCAACTCTACAACTTCCCAAAGTACCCAGGGATAGGAGTTGCTGCATAAGAGGCAGGACACCAGTTAAATTTGAACTTCAGACAGACAACCAATCATTTTTTACTCTAAGCAGATCCCAAATATTATATGGGATGTACTCATCCTAAAAAAAAAAAAAAGTTCTCCGAAATCAAATTTAATCGGGCAACCTTTTTATTTGCTAAATCTGGCGACACAACTTACTCTCAATAGACTAGACAGTGACTCTCACAGGGCGGGAGGGGGAGGAGGCGAGGGGTCAGTCCCCTCTGTCTGAGAATCACCGAGGCAGGAAAAGCAGATGCGGTGATTTCCGAGTGGCAACCGCAGCTCCTAGGGGTGCACCTTGCTCCTAATACTCAAGTGTGCCTCCGGGTTTCTCTCATGTCAGTCCCGGGGGCCGGAACTGTCGCTCTGCTGTTGTAAAGATAAGCAAAGGCAGACCAAGAAGTGTCGTGGGACTTGCCCACAGGGTTCACTCGGCCAGTGCAAGGCCAGAGCCGCCCTGGGCTCCAGGAGCAGGGGGGCGGGCAGGTCTATCTGGAGACTCCCAGACCCCACATCCGCCCAGACCCGGGGCTGAGCCCCGGCCTCTGCGGCTGCCCCCACTCAGTGACTCTCGGGGCCTCCCTTCCGAACCGCCCCTCCTCACCCCTTTCAGCTTGGATCCGGTCAGCTGACAGTGATCGACCCCCTGCCACGCTCCAGCAGGGAGCTCAGGCCTGCACGGGCCTCCCCAGAGCACGCATCCTCGCTGGTCGGCACAGTGACTACGGAGAAGTGAGTTCCTCCTGCCTCTCGGGCACTGCCTTAGCTATGTGTATGTGCCACATCACTGACCTCACACCTCCTCTAAGGTAATAACCACGATACCCATTTCTCAGATGGGGAAGCTGGGGCTCAGAGGTTCAGTGGCAGGGCCAAGGGGCAGAGCCGGACTAGACACCACCTGTGGTGTCCCAGCTCTCGGCTCGCTCCTGGCTCCCCGCCCCCCGGAGGTGCTCAGTGCTTGTCTCCACTGGAGAAACTGGTGTCCCTAGACAAGCACTGCGGAAATTTCCTTCCTGAGCCAACAAGGTGGGTTGCTCCCAAGTTCTGGGCTCTGTAGCAGGCCTCTGGTGAGCTCCCGTAAGAAAAAGCAGGTCTTCAGGGTCCCCTCCCCCAGGCCTGGCTGAAGGTGCCTCCATCATCCTATAGTCCAAGTTCCTGGGGAGCACCAAGTACACCTGACCCTCTCTGGCTCCCAGGCCAGGCAAAGGGCTGGCACACAGAGGCGCCCTGAAAGTGTGTGTTGAACTTGTTCTTCCATAGCCAGGAAAGCAGCTACCGTAGCTGCTTCCAGCCCATCCTACCAGAACCACCCAGGTCCACGGGGAGGTGCTGCCCCCGACGACCTTGACCGTCCATAAGGCACTTTGCAGATTCAAGGTGCGTCCACTTCCTGCTCGCTTCCTGCGTTTGGTGGAATGCTTGCAACATCAACCATGAAGCACCCCAGCAGCGTGCTGGCCATCCTAAGACAAAGGAGCTGAGACTTGGGGAGCACGACCTTCAGTTCCCTACAGAACAACTTTCCAACCTGCACGTGCATCAGAATCTCCCAGGGGGCTCATAAAGAGATGACGGGCCCTGACATTTCGGAGTTGGGGGTCCAGGAATCTGCATCTGACAGGCTCCGCAGGGGAGGCTGGAGGCCAGGGGTAAGCAGGGGCTGCAGTGGGCATGAGGGCAGGTGGGTATGGAAAAGCAGGGTGGGTTCGAGGCACCAGGTGATTGCAGTGGAGGTCCTGATGTGCAGTGGGCAGACCAGAGGTGTGCAGAGAGGCAGGTAGCGGGGTGCTATAGGAGAATGGGACAGGTTCACGGGTGTAAGGTTCTCAGAAGAGTGTCTGGCACAGAATGAGTGCTAGAGAAGCATCAGAGTTCTCACGCCTTCACTGCCCTGTGCCAGGCAGCGAGTGGGGGGTCATTTCCATGACCTCCTTCAATTCTCAAAGCTGCTCTGTAAGACAGCTGCTATTCTATTAGTCTCCCCAAATGAGAAGAGCTAAAGGATTCTCCCAAGGTCACGGGGTTCCAGAGTAGAAGAGCTGGGTGAGGTCAGCCGGGCGGCTCTTAGAAGAAGACCCCACTGCCCTTCTTTCCTGTCCCGCGGGAAGCCGGCTACCTCCCACCTCCTCTGCTGTGAAGAGGAAGGGCAATGCTCAAAACTTGCTCTTTTTTTTTTTTTTAAAGATTTTATTTATTTATTTGACGAGAAAGACACAGCGAGAGAGGGAACACAAACGGGGAGTGGGAGAGGGAGAAGCAGACTCCCCACTGAGCAGGGAGCCCGATGCGGGACTCGATCCCGGGACTCCAGGATCATGACCTGAGCCGAAGGCAGTCACTTAACCAACTGAGCCACCCAGGCGCCCTCAAAACTTGCTCTTAGTGGGCACTTGACAATGGCTTACTGAACAAATGAATGGGTGAATAAATGGACGAATAAACGGACAAACGGGGCAGGGTGCAGGGACAAATGAATGCCACAGGGAGAAAGAACCTTCTCGTCCAGTTCAAAGGCAGAAGGAAGATCCCTCAGTGTAATGATGGGGAAGGGCAACCCCGTGTCCGCAGTAACACAAGCTCTTTCATTACTGTTTATGGTTTCCTGGGCCCATTAGCAAATCCCCCAGGCTCCTGGGGGTGATTAGATCGGGGGAGGGTCTGGGCCTGCTCCCTGGGCCACATCGGAGGGTCCAGGTCTGGGAAGCATCCCATCTTGAATCCAGAGGCTGACATGACATCAAAAAAAACCTCATTTGCAAACCCAAATTAGTGCCATCCTGATGATCATATACAAGAAGGATGGGCATATAAAGGGAGCCGTGAGCAAGCATGACCACGGGTAACAGCATCACCAAAGAGCTGCGAGAGCTCATAAAGAAAGGTTTTTGTCACCGAAACCCATTTGGTGACTTACAGACTCAGCTTAATTCTTTGTTTCACATCCTGGCAGGAGTCTCTTCTCTTAGTTTATCAATTAGCATCCTCCATAGTAATATAAAGGTGTACAATATAGATATAAATATACAATCATGATAATCACAGGTGCGATGATGAGACTTAGCATTTATTAAATAAGCGCTTGTGCTGAGCCTAGCCCTATGCCCTATTCAGAGCATGTGACGAGCATCACCATATCTACTTTTGAACAATATAAGACATTCTTGTCTTTCTGCCATCTTTCAGTTTGTCTTTCTGAATGCATCTGGCTTGTTTATCCAATTAACTTCTGCCCAGTCCCGGCCAAAGGGGTCTAAAGCCCAGCCAACATGGACCAGCAGATGCTGCTGGGTTAGCGTGCCTTTCATACAACCCACTATTGCTATAGTCATTTTGCAGCCTAGAAAAAGAAAACCGTGCCTCAGCTTCCTCACATGTTCATTTGTACATTTGAAATACTAATGTTTCACTGTGGTGGCCTGAATTGTCGCCCTGCAAGACATGCGTCCTCGTTCTAACCCCCAGAACCTATAGGTGTGGCCTTAATTATAAAAAGGGTCTTTGCAGACATAATAAAATTAAGGCTCTTGAGATGAGATCATCCCAGATTATCTGAGTGGACCCTAAATCCAGTGGCAAGTGTCCTTGTAAGAGACACACAGAGGAGAGACACAGTCCCATGTGATAGAAGAGGCAGAAATTGGGCTCATATGGCCAAAGGCAGGTCATGCCTCCAGAAGCTGGAAAAAGTAAAGAAGAATTCTTCCCCGGAGTCTCCAGTGAGCGTGTGGCCCCCCCAACACCCTGATTTCAGCCTTCTGGCCAATGGAACAGTGAAAAATAAATTTGTTGTTCTAAGCCACAGAGTTTGTGATAATAAATGGGGCACCCCCAGAAAATAAATACACTTACTAATCAGAAATAATGGGCTACCTGACCTGTCAACAAAGACCCAGAAAAAATCAGGACACAGGGAGTGAATCAGGAAGAAGGGACCTAATCCTCCAAAACTCCAACAGGTTTTATGACCATTTATTGCTGAAAACCTAGCATTTTGAAGTCAAATTCTCTTAGCCAATGGACGGAAAAGCCCTTAAATGATTTTAAACTATTCAAAAGTGGATAAAAACATAATCAACAGGACATAAAGTCATCCTGGGGAGCTACACTGCCCAGGACAGCGGCGACCAGCCACAGTGACCACGGAGCCCCTGAAATGTGGCTAGCCTGAACAGAAATATGCTGTAAGCATAAAACAAACAACAGATTTCAAAGATCTCATATGAAAAACCGAATGTGAAATATCTCAATAATTTCTCTATTGATTATATGTTGATCATATTTTGGATATGTAAATTAATTATAAAAATTAATTGAACCTATTTCTTTTTGCTTGTGCAACATGGCTACTAGAAAGCTCCATGACATTTCTATCACTCAGCACTGATTTAGGGTATGCCAAAAATCTGGTGATTACTGGGAGTTTAAACATTGTGTGGGCCATTTGGCTGGTGAGAAAAAATTTAAATGGCAGAAGAGACTAGGATCCCCAAACTATGCAACAACACCCCAAAGGGGTCAAATGTTAACCTGATCAACTAACAGCAGTGACTTCTCATGGTCCCTCACCCGCCACCAGCTACGTCGGTGGTTCTTTACCGCATGACCACAGCCTCCACGCTGCCCTCAGCTGATTGGATCACGAGGTAGACACACCCCTTCAGAGGCAGCCAATCACCAGACTGCCCAGAGAGCTGAGCCAATCACGTTGCTCTCCCTGGAGGGGGCTCGTGAAAGGTAGTGGGCTGTGAGTTCAGCAGGTGTAAGGATTCCTAGGGGTTGCAAGACCTGTAAACCAAGGCCACGAGAAACACGAATAATCCAGAGCAGGGCATGACAACTTCAGCAGTGCTTGTTAAAAATGCAGAGTCCTTGGCCCTGTCCCCAGACAGTCTGGGTGGGACCTGGGAAGCTGGGTTTTAAACCAGCCCCTGAGCGTGTCTGCCACAGGAAGTCTGAGAAACCCCAAGGGCAAGCGTTGCAGAGGTCGGTGGGTAGAGAAGGGAGGATGGAACAGATCAGGGGCGGCTGCCTTGGGTCCAGTTCAAGGGGCCAGAGCCAGCCAGAAGCATCCCTGTCTCAGGGTCCCCAATAGGATCCCAGGGCCCCCTCACCACAAAATCCCCATCCAGCCTGGCCTCAGAGCTTCCTGGAACACTGGCCAGTGGTGCCAGGCTCTCAGCTCCCTAACTTGAGCAGATGGATCTGCAATGTTCTTCCTGTCTTTCACTTGGCATCTGCTTGATGAAAACTCCGTTTCACCTCCACCTAAAGTCCTAGCTGGTTCCAGAGTTCAGGGCAATCTCTCAGGAAGCAGAGTTTATAGGAGAAGCTACACTGCTGTCACCACCTGAACCTCATGTGTCCCTCAGATGCCCTTAAACAGAGGGCCCCAGCTCTGCGCCACCAGCAAGCCAGCAAGGGATGGGCATGCCTGCTTAGAACTGGGCTTCACGGGGGAAATCAGAGGGGTAGACGAACCATGAGAGGCGATGGACTCTGAAAAACAAACTGAGGGTTCTAGAGGGGAGGGGGGTGGGAGGATGGGTTAGCCTGGTGGTGGGTATTGAGGAGGGCACGTTCTGCATGGAGCACTGGGTGTTGTGCACAAACAATGAATCATGGAACACTTCATCTAAAACTAATGATGTAATGTATGGGGATTAACATAAGAAGAAAAAAAAAAGAAAAAAAGAAGAAAAAAAAAAAAAAAAGAACTGGGCTTCAGAGCCCAGGGCCACTTTCTGTGAGGCCCCAAGCAGGAGCCGGCCGGTGGGGCCTCTCGGGGCTACTGGAGCTGCGTGTAACTGTAATTACACCAGCTCACGGGTCTGTGCGGGGTGCTGGGCGTGCTCGTTCACACAGGGCCTAATGAAGCATCCCATGTTCTACAGACCCTGCTGTGTGATTTAATTAACCCTCTGCTCCAGGTGTGCCCTAGTCACCCACTGCGAAGGAGGGGACCCCAGCCCGACACGGGGAGCAGCGGCAGTGACCGTGTCCCTGGGGGTGTGCACCAGGAGGAGGTCTGTCCTGGGAGAGGGGCGTCCCTGCACCAGCTGGGGGGGTCTGGGATTTGAGTTCGGGTTGAGATGGAAGATAAAATATCAAAAAGATAATGCGGGGGATGCCAGGTGACAGCATCTGATGCAGTGGCATGAAGGAAGGGGCCATCGAGGGGCATTCTGGCTGGTGTGTGGACCATGCCGTGGTGTGGTGCGTCCGGAGCCAGACAGATGAGGACGAAACTCAGTCTGGGCAGGCGGCTCTCTCAGAAATTCTCACACAGGATCAGAGTCCTTCCCGTACACTGAGCACCTGATCCTCACAGCAGCCCTCTGCAGTGGGGACGATTATTATTTCCATTTTAATGATGAGGAGACCGAGGGTCAGAGAGGACAGGCAAGGTGCCCACAGTCACACAGCCAGGAAGGGGTGCGGCCGGGCATCCAGCCCAGGCTGTCTGTGCCTACTTCCAGGGCTGGTGGGAGTGTTAGTGCTGATGCCTGGCTCTCGGGCACAGAGCCTGGCGTGCAGCGAGGAGAAGCATGAGAGAGGTTTGCTTCTGCCAGCCCGTCCTACTTTCCTCCCATCTCTCCTCCTCTGCGCCCCTGCTCCCCACAACTTCTGTTTCTCCCTAAACCAACCGTGCTCTGTCGGTTTTCGGATTGGTGTCTCTTCTCCACCTGGGCTGTCCTGGTGGCTCTGCCATTTACCTGGCTACATACTGTTCCCGGTTCCTCGGGTTCCTCATCTGGGAAATGAGGATAATAATACCTCAAGGGGTTGTTTTGAGGATTAAATGAGTTAACAGTTGACAATGACTTAGAACAGGGCCTGGCAAATGGCAGGCGCTCTTTAAGTGTTAAATATAATGAAAGTCGCTGTTTCCCTTCTCTTCCTTAGCCCTTCCTGCTGGTGGGCACGGGGGTGGCAGGCCCTTCCTGTATCAGACTGGTGAGACCAGACTTCCTGTAGGGTCACAGATGCCAGCCCAGCTCAGTAAAGGAGCTCCCCAGGGGTCCAGATCAATAACAAATTGACAATGACCATGGCAGCCAACAGTGACTGGTTGACCATCTGGGTGCATTACTCACCTGCTATTCCTCCTTTAATCCCACAGCAGCCCTATGAAGCATTAAGTGAATGCCCCCATTTTACAGCTGAGGAAACTGAGGTGTAGGGGGTTTAAGTGACTTCTCCAATGTCACCCATCCATCACTCAGCACGGGGTATGCTCACAAAGACCAGGGCGCCCACCACAGCCACCTACTTTGAAGAGTGCCCTGAGGACCAAGGCAGATGGTGGTCGGAACGGCTGTTTGCTGGGCAGCTGGGTTCGACTGCAGACATATTATTTTAGGGCAACAGAGACAAACCCAAGTGCATTCTGAGCAGAGCACTAAGGGGGCAGAAGGGATCCAAAACCCTATTCCAAAAGGCACGCTGGAAGGAATGTGGGATGTTTATTTAACCAAGAGAAGACAAGGCTCACAGAAGACGAGGCTCCCTGTCCTCAATGTCTGGTGGGTTCTCGTGGTTAAGAGAGAAAGGACTCGGGTCTGTGTGGCCCCACAGGCCAAACTGGTCCAGTGGGGGGACACTGGGGAGAGAAATTCAGCTCAGTTTATGGATGAACCCACCAGTCAAAGCTGAAGGTAGAATGGTACGGAGATGGTGAGCTCCCTGGCAGTGGACATGTGCGAATGGAAGGTACAGTTTCCCATGTAGAAGATGCTGCAGAGAAACAAGCCAAACCTTCGGCGCTGGCTTTCCTCCAGCCCTGAGATTCTAGGAGTGCACATGCCTGGGAGCAGGTCTGCCCCTTCCTAGCTCTGGCTCCCCCACGCCCTGTGCCCAGGGAGGAGCACACAGGAGGCGCCCAGTAAATCCGCACTGGATAAGAACGTTTTTAAACAGCTACCTTGGATAAAAGATCAGTTTCTGTGACATTTGCCAGTCAAAGGCAGCAAGGAGGATGTGAAGAGATGGAACGGAGTATTTATTTACAAACGATGTGCGGGGCCCTTTTGTCATGGTTCAAATGCACTGACCCCTGAAAATAACCCACCCCCCTAGGTGGCATCACCCCCATTTTACAGGTGAGAAAGATGAGGCTCGGGGAGGTCAAGCCGGCTGCCCGAAGTTGACAGTGACTCCTGCCCTTTTTGTGCACGTCCCCTGGGACACAGATGTCCTGGGACACCAGCTCTGTGCTTGAACAAACAATGAAAAACCGCCCGCGTAGCACCGCCCCTGCAGGCCCTGAGAGCCTCACAGGCCCCAACCCTGTGCTTCTGTGCACTTGGAACAACCCCACAGCTGCCTCACTTCAATTTCAATTACTCTGTCCCCCCACCAAAATAAACAGAGTGAACACACACACACTCACACTCACACCAGCTGGAACTGAACCCCCCGCTTATTCAGCAGCTTGTGGTCAAAGCCACGGCCCTCAGATGTGGGGATTCACCCGACTTTATCGCTGCTGGAGCCCCACTGAGGACCCCAGCACCACATGCAGGGGGGCGGTGTGCGGCGCATCCCGAGCCTGCAGCTACTTGTCTTGGTGCTGTTACGAGAGCCACGAACTGCCCCCAGCGGGTGGAGGCCCCCGGCTGGCTCCTCCATCAGCACAAGAGCGTGGGCCTTGGGTCCTGTCCTGACAGCCAAAGCTGACTCGGCGCTCCCCTGCGGGCTCTTGTGTGACCCGCATTTTTAAATTTGGACACCCCACCGGTCGTCTTGTCGGCAAGCGGAGATGCCGAGGCCCGAGAAGGGGGGTGACTGGCCCAACAGCACAACTAGCCGGAGGCAGAGCCGGACTCCCACCCGGGACCAGTCAGCTCCCAGCCGCCACCGGCCCCTTGGGACCCTGCTCCCTGCCTCCCACCGGTTTCATCCGCCTGCATCAGAATCAGAGAATCGTCACTCATGGCTCTGCAGTCAACACCATGTTGCCAGTCAATGGCCAGAAACAGGTCCATGGGGCCCAAATCTACCGAATAATGCCCAGGACAGCACGATAAATTGTGCACGTGCATGTGCGTGCGTGTGGCTACGGTGTGTGGTTTAACAGATAAACATTCAAAGAAATGAAACACCGCCTAAGATGTGTGTGTCCTGCTCCTGGCTGGAGCTAGAACTAGTCCGAGCAGGTAAGTTACTCAGGATTTACTCAGAAGTGCTCTGTGTTACTTTCTACCCCTAGGAGAAGCGCTAGTTCCCTGAAGATCTGAGCTGGGTGTGTGAATGCTCTGTCCACGTGCGCAGGGGGAATGCCCGTGGAAACGAATATGCGGGCAGCTCTGTTCTCTGCTGGGGTGAGGCCGATTGGACAGAAAGCAGGAGGCCCCGGGGGAGCACCAGGCAAAGGTGACAGTCCCTTTTACCCTCCAGGAAGGCGACAGGCACTTAAAGTTTACGCAGAGCCAGTATCTGGCTCTCACTTCAAGTTCAAAGAGCCTTGTAAAAGGGGCAGGTGTTCCTCCCATCGTACAGATGGGGAAGCTGAGGCTCAGAGAAGTCAGGGAAAGGCAATCCCAGTGAGCTGCTGGTGTGTTCACAAGGCCCTGTACTGGGTGTTATCTAGAACGAGGCCCTGCAGTGTGGAGGGAGGACCAGCAAGTGGAGACCCCAGCGGGAATTGCCGCTCCTTCATGGCCCATGGCTGTGCAACCTCAGCCCAGTCACCTAACCCCTCTGAGCCTCGGGGCCTCATCTGAAAGTACTTCCTGCCCAGGGCTATCTCAGCACATGCTCAGCATGTGCTGCCAGCTTCCGGCACCAGCCTGCTGCCCGTGACCCTGGGAGCGAGGGGCCACTCTCCCAGGGGCCGAAGGACCATCTCACTCATGCTCACACTGACGGGACGGGTGGTGACAGCAACGGGTGCAGGTATCTGGGGAGACAGGATCACGAAATGCCAGGACAATGGACAAAGAGCCCTGTCCTGGCACAGAGCGGATCATGACAGCCACACTCCCTTGTCCATGTGTTCAAGGACCGGCTGCATGTCCCTCGCTCAGAGCCGAACACCCGGGACGGGATGCCTCCCCGAGGACCCACACCCGCCAGTGCCAGTGGGTCTGCCAGGACAGCCCGCAAGGGGCTCAGAGCCCCTCCGAATCGACCAACGACACAACACGTCTCAAGGTTAGACTTTCAGCTGTTTAAATCCATTTGCATTTGGCAGATGCTCAGCATCTTATTTTAAAGGCAAATTTGTGCCTGCTTTACTGTTTCTGTGAAAAAAGAAAAAACAAACAAACAAACAAACCTTGATAAGCTTGCCCAACCAAGGCTCAAGGCTGTGTGGACGAGGGTGACCGTTACACTTTGGAAAGAACCTCTGTGCCCTGAATCCTGTGTAGAGGCCGGGCAGATGCTAAGGGCCTTGAAGAGCTTCGGACACACAGGAGGGCACTGGAAGATCATCCAGTCCAGCCCTCTCTGCTGTCCTCTCTCCACAGCCACCCAGGTAGACCTTCAGCTGACTCTCATACCTCCCATGATGGGGAACTCACTACCTCCTTGAACAACCCATTCTGACTTAAGATGGTGGCGGTGGTGAGAACATCCTTCCCCCAAGGGTTCCCTTACCGGTTTCCCCTTTTCATCCATCTGCCTTCTGGGCCCACACAGAGCACCCAGCTCCAGTATCCACATGACAAGTGACAGGGACCCCAGGTTCAATTTTTTGTTCCAATCCCTGCTTGTCACATTGGGTCTTTCTATTTGAATTTCTCACCAGAAGTTTTTTTTTTTTTAATTTTGTTTATTGATTTGAGAGCATGCGTGCACAAGCATAAGCAGGGGAGGGGAAAAGGGAGAGGGAGGAACAGATTCCCCACTGAGCAGGGAGCTCGATGCGGGGCTCCATCCCAGGACCCCAAGATCATGACCTGAGCTGAAGGCAGACACTTCACCGAATGAGCCACCCAGCTGCCCCCTCACCAGAAGTCTAAATACAACATGTCTAGGACTGAGCCCACCATCTTCCGAAACAAACCCACTCCTCCGCCATGTCCACCCATCAGCCCAGCCTCAAAGCCAGAATCAGCTCAATGCCCCTCCACCTCCCTCATGACAACATGCTGACCAGGATACTATACTCATTAGGCTGCCCAAGTGCCCAGGCCTAGGCCAGGGGCTCTCTATGCATGCCCACAACAACCCCACAGTGGGGAGTTTCTCCCACTTCACAGATGAGAATACTGAGGTTCAGGGAGGTCATACAACTTGGCAAAGTCACACAGCTACCAAGAATGAGAGCACAGATTCAAAGCCAGGTCTGAATGGAACCCAGTGGAAACGTCACGGCCAATCTAGCAGCACAGCCCATCCCTTCTGTCATCCTGAAGCCCCCTATCATGCTCTTCTGGGACCCCCCGAGCCTCAGCTCAGCCAAGCGCTCACCACCACTGCCTCCAGCCTTGCCCAACCCTTCCCCCTGCAGCCTGGCTTCTCCCACACAGCAGACCAGTTGCTAGCTCCAGGAGGAAGTGGGAGCCCTGGCTGAGCCCCCCTGGCACCCCAGCCAGGCTTCTCTCTTGCCATCCCCCTTCCCCCCCGCTCTAGTTACACTGACCCACTGACAGTCTGGGCTGCCAACATGCCCTCCAGCCACACAGACGTCAAGTGGCAGAGCCAGGCTCTGAGTCCAGACCCTTCTGTTTCTCAAGATTTGGGCTCCTACCCCAGGGCCATGCTGTCACCACCCCACAGGATGGCTGGCACCACTTGCCAGAGTTGGGGAGACACTTCTTCCAGACTCCTGCTGTTTCTGCAGAGGAGGCACTCATCCTGAGAGGGAGGGTGACTCGCTCTGGTGTCCCTGGAAGGAGGGCTGATGGAAGAGCCCAGCCCCCCGCCTTCCTCCTGGGAGCCAGGTGCCCGCAGAGAGCCCACCCATCGGGCTCTGCCCCTGCATGCCTGCTAGAGTCTAGAGATGGGTGGGTATGCCAGACCAATTCCAGGGTTCACTATTAGGAAGCCCATTTGCCAAGACCCCTAAGCCATGTCCTCCAGTTGTCACAGCACAGCGCTAAAAGCCATATTCTGCTTCTCTGTGCTGCCTCCTTGACCCCTGTCTGGATCAGCCCCTGTGCCCCCTGTAAGGACGTCATCGAGGATGAGGAGGGGAGGGAGTGAATGGACAGGGACGGGGATAGGGTGGGGGGGGTGCTGCATTTAAGAAAACAAGAGCTCAGGGATGCCCAGGCCCCATGGACGAGGTGCGCACACACATCCTCTGGGGCACGCTAATTAAGGGCATGGCCCTTCCTCTAATTCTAATGCCTGTTGACGCCAGCTTCGGACCTTGGACTCTTCTAAGAAGCACCACCCTTTCTGGGGCTCCTGGAGCCCCTCCCTCTCTGTGGCCTTCCTGGATAACACCCACCCCCTCCCTGCAATACGCCAGGAATGAGCTCCAGCTCCTCAAATCCCAAGGGCAGCTCAACGGGATGCGTTTCCAGGCCCCAGCCTGCCTGGCTCCCTCTGGACACAGATCCAGCTTCTGGGTAAACACATTCTCCAGCAGAGGCTCTCAAGTAGGGGGCCCCCAGGGACCCCAGCCCATGGCCTCAGCCCTGTGGCAATAATTCAAAGATGCCTGTTACGTGAGGGCAATCAAACAGGCCTTCTTGGGATAGATTCTGATTAAAGCTGGGAAAATCTAATCAAGGGTGGGATCCGGGCTGCGTGTGCCCAGGGAAGGGAGGGGAGGGAGGGGAGGAAGAAGGTGGGTGCATGGAGCAGTGAGCAGGGAGGGGCTCAGTGGAGTCACCAGGCCTCAAATGGTGATGTTCCTGACGGATTTTGTCATTCAATCCAATGATCTGAGATGATGGAGGCTTCTCTTAGCTCTGGCCCACGTGGCCCAACCGTCTGTGGCCAAGACACAGCCTTGGAGCAGGCAGTGACTCGGGGCAGGGGCGGGGCAAGAGGAGGACCAGGCTGTGGTCCCCACTCTGCCCGGGATCTTGCCTTGTGGCCTCAGGTACGTCACCTCCCTTGCTGAGCCTCTGTTTCTTCATCTGTAAAATGGGGATGACCAGCGCGACCCTTGCACGGTGCCAAGATGGGAAGGACCCAAGGGGACAGGGGGCACAAACCCACTCTGGAAGGAGACAGGGCCTGGCAAAAATGTGAGGCTCTATCCTTCAGAGCCCACAGGGCAACAGAACTGTTAGTAAGCTGCTCCCTACCCTGTCCTCAGGACACACCTGACAGGGAGGCTTGCTGGGCCCTCCAAGAGAGGAGGCTGAAGCCCAGCAAGGTTAAGACATTCACTCAGGGTCACACAGCTCCTAGGCAGCAAAGATAGAATTCAAATTGGGGTCTGACGCCAAACTCCGTGCTCCCAGGACCAGCTCGCACTGCTTTTAGACATCGTTTCCCTCTTTTCTAGAGTCTACATCTGTGGGACTGAAGCCGGGCCCCAGCCCTTCCTCTGTGCCAGAACTGGGTGTAGTTCAAATCACAGACAACAGCCCAGACCCCCATCAGGCGTCCCTCACTTTCGCGGACTCTTCTCCTCCGTCTTCAAACAGCCAGATGACCTGCCCTCCCTAAGGGACAACGACAGCATGGAAGGCACTGCTGTGGAAACGGGAGCTGAGGACACCTGACTCAGAGAGCGCTTCTGGAAAGTTTCCTTCCTTCTTCAGACACTCTCCCCTGAGCCCTGCGCCTGGCACCAGGGAGTGAAGTGCGAACAAGACAGAAGGGCCCTGGGCACGGACACAGGCCGGTATGCGCCCGCCTAGTGCTGTCCCGTGACCTTCACTCAGGAAAACCAGCCCTTATCCACACTGACGGGTGGGAAAACGGAGGCCTGAGGGGTTCCAGGCCGGCTCCTCCATCAGCATGTGGCTGACAGCAGAACCCAGGACCCTTTGGCCCAGGAGGGCTGTGCGTGGGACTGGGGCTCCCCACAAGCAGAATTCATGCCTCAAATCCAGGGGCTGGCAAACTGCAGTCAGTGGGCCAAATCCAACCCAAGATTAACAATGTTTTTTTGCATTTGTCAGGGCGCCTGGGTGGCTCGGTCGGTTAAGAGTCTGACTCTTGATTTCGGCTCAGGTCATGATCTCAGGGTCATGAAATCTCAGGATCGTGAGATCAAGCCCCGTGTCGGGCTCCATGCTGGGCATGGGGCCTGCTTAAGATTCTCTCTCTCTCTCTCTCTCTCCCCCTCTGCCCTCCCCCCCCAAAAAAGAATGTTCTTTGCATTCATAAAGCGTTGTAAAACAAACAACAAACAAACAAGGATAACAAACCAAACTATGCAACAGACACTGTATTTTAGTCCCACAAAATAGAAAATATCTTCTCTCTCGGGTCATTTACAGCAAATGTGTGCTGCCCCTATGGAGTCTAACACCTCACTTTGCAGAGGAAGAAAATTGGGGTCAGCAAGCTAGGGGCTGGGCCGGGCCTGTGTCTTTCCCACTACGAATACAGAGGCTGGAAACAGTGGAAATGTATTGTCCCATGGTTCTGGAGGCCAGAAGGCCAATGTCAGGGTGTCAGCAGGGCTGGTTTCCTATGGAGGCTCCAGGGCAAAGCCTGTCCTTCCCCTTCTCACTTTTGGTGGTGGCCCGCAGCCCTTGGCCTTCCTTGGCTTGTAGGTGTGTCACTCCAGTCTCTGCCTCTGTGTTCACATGACACTCTTCCTTGTGTCCCTGTGTGTCCCTCCTCTTCTAAGGACACCAGTCATTGGATTCAGGGCCCAATCCTACTCCAGTATGACCTCATCTTATATAATTACATTTGCAAAGACTCTACTTCCAAGGAAGATCATATTCTGAGGTTTTGGGTGGATTCAAATTTGGGGGGACACTATTCAACCCACTACAGTCTGCAGCCCCCAATTTCTTCCACCCGTTCATGCTGCCTCCCCGGGGAACTGTGTTGTCAAGGGTGTGGACAATTCTGTCTCACAGGCACATGGACACATGTTCTGCTCCCCATGACAGGTGGGCAAGACTTCCCAAGGACAGGTTGTGTGACACCACGCAGGCTGGCACACGGCCACAACAAATGGCTTGTTTTTTGCCAAGCCCCACTGCCAGTGTCTCCTTCCATGAGCACGAACCGCCAGTGATAAAGGTGAGAATAAGATCATTTGCTGTGCGTGGCTCAAGAGCGTCCCCTCCCTCCCATCAACCAAGAAGGCAGCAAGGCTTTTCAGAGAGCCCAGCCTGGGATTCGGAGCTGCCCATGCAGCTTCTGGTCCCGGGGACCAGACTTGTTCTGCCGCGGGTCACCTTCTGCCCGTGAGCTGCAGGGGCAGGCCCCTCACCGCTTCCCTATGCCCACCTCTGGCTCCCACTTGCTTCGGTCTGGAAAGGGAACTGCTGGGGACCGAGCACCTATGATCTGCTGATGGAAGTGATGAATTCCAGGGCCCAGTAGATGCTATGAACAGAGTAAAAACAAACCGACTGCCCAAGAAAGCACGTTGGTAAAATGAGGTGCTGTGGCCCACATAAGGCAGTACAAGCCGCTGAAAATGACTGATGTGCATCTGAACTGCAGAGATGGCCCCGACACTCCTGGCACCAGGACCGTGCCACGCTGTGTGCTCACTAAATACGTGGCTGAATGTCACTAACCAGATATTTTAGGTGAATGTACCATCACCTGTTTACCAAGCCTGGGCTTTCTCCAACTGGGCCAACAGCCTTGGCAGGGAAGCTGTGCTGCTGGGGGGGAGAGGGGGGCGGGGTGGCCTGGTGGGCTTGAGGAGGGCTCCGTGGAGGAGGGGTGCAGGGCTGGGCTCTGAAGAGCATGGAGGGTATTCCGGGCAGAGGGATGGCTGGGGCCAGAGGCACCGAGGCACAACCCCATGTCAGTACCCTTCACCCCAAGTGTACTGGGGGACACACAGTGGGAGTGGTGGGCGTCTGATGTCTTTTTGGCTGCTCTGTGCGTGGCCCCTTCCTATTTATACGCCCTCGGCGGAAACGCAGCGGCCAGACTCCCCTCTGCGCCCCCAACTACACTGAGGCAGGAGACCTGGGCTTGGCCAATCATGGGCTTCCTGGCTGTCACATGACCTGCGCGGGCCAATCGGATGCTCGTAAAGAGAAAGGGCCCGGAATTCGGCCGTGGCCACGTGGCCCAAGGTCCTGCTACTGGTCCGTCCGGCCCAAGGACATCGCAGGCTTCATGCTTCCCAGCTTCCCAGGCTGCCGTTGACAAATCTGGCTTTGCGCCTCCTGCCCGGTCTCCAGACCCTAGCTGGGACCAATGCCCTATCCCGTTTCTGGCAATCAGAGCACCCCACCTGGCACCGAGGTGTTACACTGAGTGTTTATGGCTCACCGTGATGGACAGTTCCGGAGCGGAGTGTCACCTGCTTTGTGCCACGTGTCCGCCGCAGACCTGGCTGGCACGGTGCAGACCAACCAGGTGGCTTCCACTGCCAGAGAGCTGAGGGAAGAGAGGAGGGCGCCGGGCACAGGGCTGCCAAGGGAGCACCGAGCCTGCACCGCGCTGGGCTCCGCACCTGCTCAGATCCGGCCGTTTGTGGGGTGTGGTCAGCATCCAATGAAATGCAGGCAAAAAACAGCTTGGTAGCCAGACCAGGTACATACATACATTCTATAAAAGAATTTGGACAGCAGCCTCTGAGCTTAGCAGCCTTGTGGGTGAAACCGAGCCTACAGTAGCTCTGGAGAAAGACACAGTCACATTTGGAGATGCTGGGGGTTAGGACCCAACATATGAATCCGGGGGGGGGGACACACAATTCAGCCCATAACAGTAACACATGTAAAAGCTCTAGCACATAGCAGAACCTCAATAAATGTCACACCTGCTTCACCAAAGTTTCAAGAGAATAATAACTAGCACTGCCTGAGTGCCCACCGAGTGCCAGTAACACGCCGTGCATCTTACACACGTCACCTCTCAGCCAGGGAACGACCCAGCGACATGGTTCACATCCTGTCCCAGGGCCTGCCAGACACTCACTTCCTCCCGTGGCCATGCCCTGCATGGGAGGTGCTGCCATGTATTCACTCGGCACTGGCTCATTCCTTCAACCCAGATTCAGAAGGCCACTGTATGACAGGCCCTGTGCTATCCATGGGGATGGGCAGTTTGGTAAGCAACACATGTCCTTAAGAAACTTCATTCCAGCTGGGCAGACAGATGCCAAACAGGGCAAGCAGTGTTGGTGAGGTGTACCTAGGGGATCCCAGGAAAGGCCTCCTCAAAGCAGGCCCTGTACGTGGGCCTGGACTGCTGGTGGGGTGTGACACTGGGAGAGGAAGAACACTCTAGGCAGAGGGGCTGGGTGTGCAAAGGCTCCGGACAGGACTGTGCCCTGTGTGTCGAGCTCTGAGGGAGAGGCAGGTGGGGCGTGACTCTATCTCCCACAAGACCAGGGACAATGACCACACCTCCGAGAGTCTACTTCTTCCCTCACAGATGGCCAACGCTAAGACCTCAGAGCCTGACTCTGGGGGTCCAAATCCCGACTCCAGCATTGCCTAGCTGCCTAGCTGGCTTCTCTGTGCCCATTTCTTCCTCTGGGACTTGGGGATGCAAATCTCCAACTCTAGGATTATCCCGGGGAAGACTTAAGTTAATATAGACAAAGGATTTAGCACGAGCCTGGGACCCAGAAGGCTCTAAAGACAGCACTTGCCGTTCCTGTGCTCATTCATCGGGAGTTATCTAGGGATAAGAGGAAGAATGTGGCAGGGCCATGTGCCCGAAGGCAGAGGCTGCATGGGGTGGGTCAAGGGCCTTCCTTCTCTGCCGAGTCCCTAGAGCATCCTGCTCCACTCCCCTGCGGCCTGTCCTCCCCAAACCTAGTGAGCTCTTCCCTGTTGGCCCCCCCTCTGCGGAGACCCTGCTGGCCCAGGGCACAAGCTCAGCCACACCCTCCCCACAATCATTACGAACGGGCTCAGGAGCCCCACGTGTTCACCTCTGCCACCTGCCCTAGCATGTGAACCTGTGGCTTTTGGTTTTGGAGCAAATGCAAAACCCTCTGCCTTTGTGCCAGAACAGAGCCCCGGGCGGCCCCAGCAGCTGCAATTTCCTGTTCAGCACACACAGGAACCCCAGGAAAAGCTTGTCCCTTCCCTTCCCCCACAGAGCAGCACAGCCTGGCGTTTCTGAAGCCACCCCACCATCAGATCCTGGGGGCCGTGGACCAAACGTTGATATCTCCCCAGAATTCATATGTTGAGGCCCTAACCCCCAGGGGGATGATATTTGGAGGTGGGGCCCCTGGGAGGCAAGCAGGTCACAAGGGTGGAGCCCGCAGAGGGATTAGCGCTCTTCTAAGAAGAAATGAGAGAGCTTGCTTCTCGGCATCACGCGAGAAGGTAGCCATGTGCAGGCCGGGAAGAGAGCTCTCACCGAGAACCAAACTGGTTGGCACCGTGACTGTGGATTTCCAGCCTCCAGCATTGTGAGAAATCTGTTTACTGCCAGGCTTGACCGAGACAGCGGGGAGTGGCATCTGTGGGGGCCAATCCACGTGCAGGGAGAACAGGGCCCCAGAATCAATACTTGAGTGTGCCGGAGCGGGGGGGGCTGTGCAGCCAGCAGGGGGGTGGGCAGGCCATCTCCCAGAGCCAGGCTCTGATCCATGTAGCCAATCCAGGGAGCCAGGAGGCACCGAGCCGTTGCCATGGTGCCCATGGGGCCATGGCAAATCACTTCCTTCCGTGGCGCGCTCCGTCCCGGGGACCCACTGGGTCTCTCTGCCGGGCCTGGGAGTATCAGGAAGCAGCTCCTGGGATCAGCGAGCAGCCAGTGGCCTGCAGCCCACAGCCCTCACATGCCACGCTCACCACGGAGGGGAGAGGCGGCCTTGCAGTCCCGCTCTCCCTCTACACCTGGCCTGCCTATGAGATGGTAACCTCATGGCAACAGCAGGAATCCTTCCATTCGCCCATGTGTTTCCACAAGCTCTTCCGGCATGCCTCCCAGGTGCCGGGCTCCAGGCTGAGGCCTGGGGAGGGAGAGAAACAAGATGGGGGCCTGGCCCTCAGGTACTCATGGCCCCAGGACACGGGGTTTGGGACCAGCCTGGGGAGAGGCCGGCTCGGTCTGCCCAGGGAGATGTGTGTTTGCTACAGGAATTCACACTTGCACGACCACGTGCTCCTTATGTTTCAGGTGCAAGTCAGCGTCATCCCCACGAAGCCTGCAGCACCCCCACTTTATTCTGAGTACCCTGCCAGCATTCCAAAGCACTCCCAACGGCAGCGTCAGAAGACAGAATGGAGAATCCTAGAGCAGAGCAGGAACGGCATCACAGAGGGTGGGTGCTGGCCAGGGCCCTCAAGAAATCAAGTTCAGCTCCTTTTATAGAAAGAGGAACAAGCCCCAAGAGGTCAGGTCACCTGCCCGAGGTCATCGGGGAGTCACATGGCAGGGCAGGATTCATGCTCAGCTCTGATGGCAAGCCTGTGTTCTTCCCACCTGCACAGCAGGCCACCCCACTCTCCTCTTTGGCCCAGAGCCTAGCTCTTTGCTAATGGGACCCACACAGCTGAGTTGGCCCAGCTTCGGACCCCTACTGACTGCTCTGCACCCATGGGACTTAGAGGGCCCGGAGGGGTCTGCCAGGCCCCCACCGCACGCCCAGTGCCTGGAACAGGTCTGGCACACAGCAGGTGCTCCATACATGTTTATTGCATGAATAAAAGACCTGAGCGGGAGAATGAGGGCTCTGCATTCAGTACCTCGGTGCTCAAACGAAGACCAGGAAATCCTGGACAATTCCTTCTGACTCAACAACCGCATCTTGAGTGCTGCTATTTGCAGCCAGGCCAGGGGCTCCCATGCCGGGGCCTTCCCAGGAGGCTGCCCCTGCCAGCATCCCAGGCTCCTCGCCCCTTCTCCCGCGCTCAGCTCCAGCCAGACAGAAATGGGAGCAGCCTCCCCAATGTGCCTGGGCTCCACACATGGCCTACAGGGTCATGCCCCGCCCTTACCCTCCTCATGACACCTGTCCACAACCCCCGTGATGACAGCCACCCCCTTCTCTGCCACCCTCACCTCTAAAGGCCACTGGCCTGTTAGGGGTCTGTTTGCACACCTCCTGCTAGACAGTGAGCCCCCCGCAGGAGTGGCCACAGTAATGGAAACCCCAGGAAGCAGCTGGAACCAGACGGAGGTTACCATCTCATAGGCGGGCCAGGTACAGAGGGAGAGGCTCCAGGTGTCCAACCTACATGGACACGGCACAGGTAGGACGCTGGGAAGGAGGTGCCTGGGCCCAGGTCACCCACAATCCTAGTTCCTCCCCCCGACACGGAGTGCCACCGAGGTGGGCGCCGGTGCCCCTGCTTTGCAAATGAGGAAACGAGCCAGAGAGCAGGCCGGGTGAGGACCGCGGTTTGAAATTCGAAAGGACAGCGCCGCACCAGCACCCACACTCCCTGGCTGTCCAGCACGGCGGCCCCTCCCGTACCATCCTCTTGGTGCACCTGCCAACAAGTCCGTCCCATCTCTCCCTGCAGCGATTCCACAGCCAGGCTGTCCAGCATGTGTCCGGAAGAGAAGGCTGGAAGGGCCTCCTGGGAGGAGACCTTCACGGTCTCTGTTCGCCTCTGGTTCCTGTCATGGCTGTGCCTGATCCCCTCTAGCAGCTGCCGGGACAGACGCCTCTCTACAAGACGTCAGGACACGGCTGGCCTGAAGCTCCCATCGTCCAGCCAAGTTTGCAGGAGCTAATATCAAGTGACACCATCCCAGTGTCCAGCTCCTGGACGTGGGGCTTGTTTGGTTCTGTGGAGGGGGATGGGGGACAGGGAGGAGACCAATGTCACAGCCACCTGCGACTCTACCATCAAAGGTCAGGGCCTCCATTTTTCTGGCTCAGAAACCACAGCTTGTCAGGGCCAGCTGGAGTTTAGCAGGCCTGGACAGCTGACTCCACTGAACCAAATTCACAAGAGACTGATGAATAAGCCAGGCAACTCCTTTACGCTAACACTGACAGTGAGCAGAACAGGCGCCAGGCCCCTTGTTAAGCGTCTCAGTCATGAACAAGGGCCCTGCAAAGTCGGCAGCAGATGGCTGCAATCTCCAGAATCAGAGCCAGAGCCCTGAGAGGTGAAGGGATCAGCTCCAAAGTCCCAACCAGGAAGGGGCAGAGCTGGGATTCAAACCCAGGTCTGCCTGACTCCTAGGATATGCACAGTCTTTCGCTACATATTGTCCGACCCTGAGCCACACGCTTTCCTCTATCCCAAGGGTTGGCATGAGCCAGGGAAAACAAAACCAACAGGATGTTTATACAGAGAAAGAAATCTAATAAGGAACTGGCTCATGTGATTATGGAGGCTGAGAAGTCCAAAAGCTGCAGGGTTGGCCAGCAGCCTAAAGACTCAGGAAGAAGTCATGTTGCAGTTTGTGAGTCTGAAGGCCGTCTTCTGGCAGAATTCCCCCTCGCCCAGAGAACGTGCAGTCTTCATTCTATTCCAGCCATCAACTAATTAAACGAGGCCCACCCATATCCTAAAAGGTAATCGGCTTAACTCAATGTCTACTGATCTCAACGTTAGTCACGTCTAAGAATGCCCTCACAGAAACATCTAGAATAATGTCGGACCACACGTCGGGGCACCACAGCCCAGCCAAGTTCACAAATAATCATCACAGTTGGCAAACTCTTCCTAAAAAAGGCTGGAGAGTCAACGTGGAGAGAAGTCTGTGGGCCACACGGCTCCTGTCGCAGTTCCCCACCTCTGCCGTGATCATGCAAAGGCAGCCACACACAATCCGTAAACGAGGTGGGGCTGTGCTCCCATAAAACTGTAGTTACGAAAACAGGCAGCGGGCTGGATTTAGCCCTCGGGCTGTCGTTGCCATCCCGGTTCTAAACCCAACTACCGGGGCAGACGCAGCCCGAATTTCTGACCATGACATTGTGTTTTTCTAACTTAAATGCCCCATCTTTTATTTTCATTTCTAAGCTGATTTTCACATCCCTTAAAAAAAAAAAAGTGTGGCTCAAATCAGATAATCAATAGTCAATTAAGAGTAAATCTCAGGCCCTCCTACAGGGTAAAAATAAAATAAAATGATGAAGACCCCAAGCCTCACTAAGATGTGTTTTAATTTAAGACTAGAAGGAAGGAAAGCCATGAAAGAAAACAACAGCAAATATTAAAGGGAAACCCCAAATCAAGCAGTCAAGTATAAGAGAACTAATTCCAGTGCCGTCGATCAGAAGGACACCCCAGTCCATGGTCACGAACAGCACGAGGGGCCCCGCGGTCCTGGCTGTTGCTCTAGATTAAGCTCACCACAGAATATTCTGTGTGCTGTCTTGCTTCTCCTTGTCTGTAGTGAGAAAGCTCGGACAGGGATGAAAAGCCAATGTATCACCTGTCTCCTAACACTTAACCACCTCCTTGAAGCTTCATTGTACGCTAACACCATGGACATCAATTCTTGATGGAACAGAGTTCACGGTCAGGGGATAAATGAATGCCCAGTCACGTCCAAGAAGAAAGGCTCTGGGAATGCAGGCCGACTCCCAGGAAGCTTCCAGAGGTCTGAGGATGAGGGGTTCCTCCCTGAGGACGGCCTGCTCCACCTGATCGGTACAGAAAAGGTGTAAGGAGGACACACCCCCAGAGGGGCTGATGGCCTTGTCCAAGGTCACACATCCTATCCACAGGAGCCTGACCCCCACCTGAATGCCCCAGTCACCTAGGCTAAGGATGCTGCTCAGAGCCTAGCCCATCAAGATCACCTCCCAACTGGGCCTGGACCAAAGGTGGGATGTGAACTTCCACTTGAGAAGTGGCCACGTGAATCCACTTCCTTCCCCACAATGAGCTGCCTTTTCCCCAGCACCAGTATCAATGAGAGTCCGCCATAACTAGGCCCTTGATGGCCATGCTGCTTCACAGCGGCCACCTGCACGGTCTCCCCTGATCCCCCCTGAAGCCCTGGGAGGTCCATGACGATCAGAAGGCAGGCAAGACCCAGAGAGGTCTAGCAAGTTGCCTGAGATCACACAGCCTGCACCAGTGGTCTGGCTCCAAAATCCGTGCTTTCTCTGCTCCACTTCGAGTGCCTTATATCCGTGAAAAGCCAAAGGGGACTCCCCTAAGTGACAAGACCCCACCACCACAGGGTGCTGGGAAAAACTGGCGTTCAGAGTGTGTGAGGTCAGGCCCACAGCCAGAGATTCGCAGTCATACTCATAATCTCTGACTGAGCCCACCCAAGACAGCGGCTGAACCATAGCATCTGCCCATCTCCATAGGAGAAATACTCATACTATGGCCAAGTTCAAACTGCTAACAAGATAATGACCAACTCGGGCGCCTGGGTGGCTCAGTTGGTTAAGCGACTGCCTTCGGCTCAGGTCATAATCCTGGAGTCCCGGGATCGAGTCCCGCATCGGGCTCCCTGCTCAGCAGGGGGTCTGCTTCTCCCTCTGACCCTCTTCCCTCTCATGCTCTCTCTCATTCTCTCTCTCAAGTAAATAAAATCTTAAAAAAAAAAAAAGATAATGACCAACTCACAAAAGGAAAAGCTTGGTAAATGGCTCTCATGAACTAGCATGAGCTGCTTTGGAATGTGATCTTCAGCATGTGATGGGGTGAGGGCCACCTCCTGGGACAGAATAAGGCAGGGCCACAGGGCTTCCAGGGACCTCCGCAGCGAGGAGGGCCTGGCAGAGACACCGGCAGGCCTGCAGGACCCAGGACGACCCAGAGGTTAGACCACCACGCCCTGGTTCCTTTGTAAGTCCGCTCTTCCCCAGTCTATGTCCCGGAGGGGGTACTGAGCGCCAAGCCCGCACCAGGGACCCTGTTTTCCATCCATTCCCTGTTCCCGGTTTCCAAACTCCTCCTGCCCCACCCCCCTGGCTTCTCTGTGTGCAGGCTTCTGGCCCTCTGCACCCAGAATTCTCTGGAAGGAAGATGCCCTCCTACTCCTAGAGCTGCTTTCTCACCCCCAAAGAGAGCAGGGAGTGCCTGGGCGTGGTGAAGACCACCCTGCGCCCCAGCCCCATAGCCATAATGGCTGCCCTACGCCAGGTGGGGACAATCCGCCAGGATCAGGCCAGAAACTACTTTCACCTGAAATCACGCCCTGCCCTGCCTTCCCCACGCCCCACCCAGGCTCCCCGGGGATCACGTCCTTACTAATCACTTGCACTCCCGTCTGGTCTCAGGGTCAGCTTCTGGGGAAGCCCTCCCATGAGAGCCTGGGTTCTCATGATCTCAAGCTGCATGGACTCAGGGTGGAGGCTGGGCCAGACACCTGCTCTCCTCTCTCCCCACCATCCACGCCCCCAACCCAGTCCCCTGCCATGCTTGCCCACTCTGAGCCGGGCCCCTGCAGCGGCAGGGGAGTGAGCGTAAGTCAGAGGAGGTCCCCGAGGATCTGGGCCAGTGCCCCATGCTGAACCACATTTCTATTTCTGTAGCAAAACATATGAAAATTCACACTAAAGGGAAAAATAAGGACTCTCAATCAACTCAAGCCTCTCAATCAACCCAATTTAAGTCAGGTTTTGCTGCCAAATAAGTTACAAAAAATCTCCTGGCTTTTGGAGCTTTGGGGATCAGAGAAGATCGGTGAATGGTCTTCGTTTGTGCAGAGTCGCAGGAGGTTTTCTGTCCTACTTCCCGGGGAAGGGGGTAGCTGGACTGGAGGCCGTGTCTCCATGTTGGCAAATCCCCTTCCAGGCGGTGGCTCTCCTTTATGCTTCCAACAGCCGTGCGCATGCATGTGCGCTTCTCCACCCTCCTACGCCTGGTGCTGGCGTCGTGAGAATTTGGCACAGCTGAAGGGTATGGAACGGGACCGCCTCATTTCCCCGTTGAGACCCAGCAGGATGGCGGCGCCCCCTGCGCAGCGCCCCCTGACGCCCAGGCCACGCTGGTTGTCCCTCCTCAGCGCCCGGCTCCAGACCTCTTACTTCCTGGCTGTGGCTGATCCACCACCAGGCCAAGAGGCGCACAAGCTCCAAATCTGAGCCCTGGGTTCCACCATGGACACAGTAATCGTAACAGCTAACGTGACTGTACTTATTACGGTTCTGCCTGATCACTGCCCTTGAATTAACTCCCTTAATCCTCAAGAACTTTATGTGGTAGCAGCCCAGCCTGTTCCGGCTGCCATAACAAAATACCATAGACCAGGGGGCTTATGAGCAACAATTATTCTCAGGTTCTAGAGGCTGGGGAGTCCAAGGCCAGGGCACCAGCAGATTCGGTGTGCAGTGAGGGCCCCAATCCTCAGCGGTCTTTTTACTCTAACTCCACGTGGCGGAAGAGACAAGCTAGCTGTCTGGGAGCTCTTTCTGAGACAGTATTCCTAATCATGAAGGCTCTGCCCGCATGACCTCATCACCTCCCAAAAGCCCCACCTCCTAATATCACCCCCTTCGGGTTAGGATCCCGCATATGCATTTTGGGGAGACATAAACATTAAGACCATAGCAGGGAGGTACTATCCTTGACTCCACTGTACACAGCTGAGACCACAGAGGGGAAGTAACATGCCAAGGTCACACAGAGGGTAGGTGGCCCAGCCAGCATGTGGCCTCCGCTCTCCAGAGCTTATGGTCATCACCTTTCTAAGCTGTGCAGCCTCTGGTCATGCAACAAAGCCAACAGTGACAGTGAGTCTCCCCAACATGCTTCTCCCTCCCCCCCCACTCACCTGCCTGGTGGCGACCACGGTGAACAGTGTCACGCGCATCATCCTGCCCAAAATATGGTATGGACAGCAATGACAACATATCCCACTTTCATCAACCACGGCGTCCCACATCACCCACCACTCTGCACCGTGCCCATTTCACCTAAAATATCTTAGACATTGGCCCCCTTCAGGGTGCACTGGGCTGCCTCACACTTTCCATCGCCAATCATTACGAGACTCTGGGGTAGTCTGGCCAGTCCTCTACCGGTGGCCAGCAGTTCCTTCTACACTTCGGCATTGCGAACAATGATATGATGCATCTCAGGGACCCATGTCATTCCTCACTTGTGGGAGCTTCTTCAGTAGACAGTGGTTAGAAGTGAGCTCCTTGGGTCCAGCATTGTGACCACTCCCTGCATCCCTACTTCCCCTTCGCCCTCACCAGCACACACATCATCGGCCATTCGGTCCTTGTCTCTACGGCAGATGAAAATGGTACCTCATCTTCCCTTGTAATTCACCCGAGTGTGTTTTTCCTCTTCCTCACTCACCAAACTCCCTTTTGATCCACAAATTCACAATCCACAGAGGGTTTTCTTGAAATCAACTGGTTTACTTAATCACTTCCATTCCAATCTCCAGGGACCACAGTTTGCATGTATGTTGGATCCGTTCCGTCTCCCCTATCACTTGCTTTCTCCTCCTTCATGTATATGAATCTGCCTGGCTCTTCCCAGCCGCACCCTCTGGATCTCCCAGTGTGTCTTTGTATTTCCCATTGGGATAATTCCATGGTGGACTTCACCTCTTGGAAGAGGTGATACATTTGGCTTCAGTCCATCTGTTTCACGGGGCTCCGCCATGTTGCCCCCTCTCCTGAATGCTTGCACCCCTACACAGCACTTCTGTCTTACAGGTATGACCGCCTCGTGTGTCTCTCCCTCAACCAAGACACTGTGTACAGCTGAAATTGTCCTCAGCTTTGCGGCACTTGCTTCTCATGCACGTTCTTCACCTCTTACTTTCCTGGCTTTTTAGAGTAATTTCATACGGAGTCTGTGCTGGTTCCTACTGACTATGACTCATCATTGCATGAGGCAGGTTCTTCCTGAGCCACCCACTTATACAAGATCCGTGTGCAAGACAGCCCAAAAAGCGAGGTAGTTCTCATGATACAAGGCAGTGAGTGAGGGTCAGCTCTTTCGGCCTCTACTGTTTCCCAAGCAATGATAAGAGGCCACAAGGCTGCACCCCACACAGAGCCTCTTTCCCCCCCGCCCGCCCTGCCTCCCCAGGGGACTGCTTCTGGAAAGTATGGTTTGTCCACATGAAATCATGTTCAGCCCACACTTCCCTGCTTTCCCTTTATAGAAAACTAGAGTGGGAGGGCTCCGAGCCAACGAGGTACTCAAACCCGCTGCTCCACAAGGTGTGGAGAATTCTGCTTCCCTGCTCCGTCTGAGCTCTGCAGCCCTGGGCATCTTCTCTCCCTCTGGAGTCCTCCTGCACCCACATGTGGCCCACAGTGACCTTCCCCATACACGGGGTTCCAGATGCCAAGGAAGCATCAGAGATGAACATCTCCACTGGTCCACTTGTTGCTTCAGGATAATTTCCAAGAGGAAAAAAAAAGGGGGGGGGGGGCGCGGAACACTGTCTCTACCTTGTTGTTTTCAAGCTGGAATTCCCTGAGCCGGGCTGTGTACTCAAGTCATCCTGGTTCCAAATCCGGAATGCTTCCCCTGCCCCACAATGACTCCCTCAGGGGTAGGCACTTTTTCCATAAAGGACCAGAGAGGAAACATTTTCGGCTTTGCAGGCTGCACTGTGTCCGACAAAGCTTCTCAGCCCTGCTGCAGAATGAAGGCACCTGAGCAAATCCGTATAGCTGCATTCCACGCAAACTCCATTTACGAAAACAGGAGGCAGTCCAGGTGTGGTCCGTGGGCCACTGTCTACCGAGCCCCTTACTGGATTAGAATGCAGAGGTCACAAATGCCCAAGCTGTCCTTGGGCAAGCTGACCCCACACATGCGCTTTGGCCCACCTGATGTTTGAAGACTTCTCAGCGAACATTTAGAAATTTGTGAGATTTGACCCACAAACCTGAATTTCTGATTTCTTCCCAGACATCGTAAGAGCCCCTCACATGGAGCATCCCTCTGCCACTCCCAGCATCACACTGCGCTGTGTCTCCTCACATATGGTGTCCTTTGCTCACGGCCCGACCAGCCAGGTTTCCTGGTCACCAACGTGAAGGACACACCTCTTGTTCCATTTCCTCAAAAAGCTGCTGACGTGCTAGGTGAACATGGCCGTCAAGAGACATGGCTGGAACTGCTCAAAAGGAAACTGCATCTCTGGCTTAGGCCATCCTTCTGTCCTGCTGGCCACAGGGGGATGTGAGACTCGAGGGCTGCAAAGGCCTCTTGGGGCCATCGGGCACGACCCCTTCCTTTTAAAGATGGGGAATTCGAGCCCAGAGAGGAGCTTGGCTTGACCGGAGCCAGGGAAGCCGGGACCAGAGCTGTCTCATCAACATCCCTTCATCCAGGACCCCGTCACTATAAACCCGCGAGGGCCCCCGTCTTCAAAGCTGAACTCAGCCAAGGCAAAGAGGGACAGCAGAGGGAGTCATGTCTCTCGCCATCTGTCTCCTGTGTTTACGGAGACGTACTTGTAAGGACTCAGAAACACGCCCGGGAACTCGGTGCACAAAGACAGGCACAGCAGCTTCCTGCAGACGTGACAGGGGGTGGCACTCAGCGGTGCAAGCAAGTCTCTGCCACCTCGATGGCCCCTCGATGCCATGGCTACCTCTGCTGTCTGTCCCTTCCAACCCTCGCTCATTGAATCCTCACAACACCCCTGAGCTTAGATAAAGCACCCACCCACCCTGCGGGAGTGAGCTGCCGACTCCTGTCTCCAAAACGAAGTTTTCTCACGTAACACAACTATGGGCCCTGGCGAGGGAGGGGACAGAAATATTTCGGCTCGTTTCCCTCCTTTCGGTTAGGACCAATCCCCAAGCAGTGCTGCTGTTGGCTTGACTGTGGTTTGACCAGATCTTCTGGAAGGCACACAGAGTGCACCTAATGCCAGAGTCCTCACAAAACCTCTCCTTCCCGTCCTTTCTCATCCCAGGCGCCCGGACAAACAGTCCTGGTCCCGGGCCCGCCAGGGGGCTGCAAAGCAAAGTGGGTCATGTGCGACTGGCAAACAGGAGAATGATGTCAGGAGCACAGGGAAGTCGGGCTGGCTCAGGCACGATGTTTCTCGGTGTGTGAATGTTTTGTGCCAGCCAGCGGAGGCAGCTGAACACAAAAACCACGAACAGCCCAACACAGCAAGCTGCCAAGGAAGACAGCACGGGACACCGTGCCCATTGGCTCGCCCGCTCCCTTCTCTTGGCTCAGTCCGGAAGGGTTTGGTGGGCAAGTCTCTCTTTCTGTGCTTGGAACTCGTCTCCACCTGTACATCAAACAACCTTCACCTTGTTTTACAGGAGAAAATTATACAATTGTTCCAACATTTATTAGGAATTCAACATGTGTTTTTTTTTTAAGACTTTATTTATTTGAGAGACAGAGAGAAAAAGAGAGAGCATGAGAAGGGGGAGAGGCAGAGGGAGAAGCAGGCTCTCTGCTGATCAGGGGGCCCAACGCGGGGCTTGATCGCAGGACCCTGAGATCATGACCTGAGCCGAAGGCAGATGCTTCACCGACTGAGCCACCCAGGCGCCCCTAACATGTTTTTTAACTGTGCTAGATTTTTAGAGGATTGTTACTACATTTGTTAGCATTCTAGTTCAAAGCTGCATAGGTTTCCAGTGCTCTGCCCTGGCCTTATTCTGCCCACCAGCCCGGGGTTGCCATGCGATTTTCCCAATTTAGAGGTTTCCCAGGAACATATACATCCTGCTTGAGCAGAGACACCCACACTTATCTTTTACTTTTGGCCTGATTTGCTGGTTTTCCATTTATGGTAGAGGGCCAGTTTTTAAAGAAAAATATTAAGCTAATAACAACACGCACGGTGCAGAGGCAGTCCCTGACCCACTATGGTTTACGGGGTGGAAACCTGACACAGCGTGGGCACAGAGCAAACCCAGCGACGATACCAGTCCCAGGACTTCGGAACACACAGTGCAGACGACATCCGGACAGAGGATCCTTTCACACTGAATCCCTCAGCAGCACTGGGGGGATGTGGGAAGAACTCAGCAAATGATGTTTGTTACTATTGCCACCCTTATTTATAGAAGAGGCAAGAACAAAATAAACGGAATGTTTCCCCTCTATTACCAGGCAGAACAGCTCATTGGACATCCATTAGCAACGGCAAAAGCAGTTCAAATAAACTTGCTTTGCATTAACCCTGCATAAGCACTGGTTGCCCAGCATCAGCAGGAATTACTAATTACTAGTCTGAAGCCCAGAAGGATAAAGAACTAGATTTATTATAAATGCAGGGTGTGCGCTCATGCAGAGATGACTCGCTTTACAGCTCGTGACGTGCACTGATTTACGGCACGACGTTCTCACTGTGCCGCTTTTCCAGTTTCTAGTGCTCTAAATGAGACGCAGATGAAGAAGAAAATTAGAAATCTAACTTTGGCATGGTTCAAAATAGTTTATTTCCATCCCAGGAGAGCAGAGATGACAAGTATCTTTCCTGTCATTTTCTTCTAAATTAGGGAGGCGTGATCTGGGCTGACGGATGCTTCTGGTCACAGCCTCACGGCCAGACACTGGGACCAGCCCTCTCCCTTCCCCTGAAAAGTCTGCAAGTCTCCCCATGGCCCTCCTGCCTCCAGGCTCCCCTGCCTGATCTCCTCCTCCCTCCAGATCTGGAGAGATCTTTCTGATCTGACTCCATCACACTCCAGCTTAAATACGTTTGTTGGATGGCTACAACTTCAGGGTCAAGTCCAGATGCACAGGCACATGTCGTGAGTCCTTGCTAACCAAATCCACACTGCCAGTCCCAGCTTAGCCAGCTTAAGCTTAACCCACACATTGCTACTTACCTTACCATTCTTCATGCACACCATGCTATTTCACATTCTTCAAGGGCCAACACCTCCACCCAGCCTGCCCTCTGCTTTCACCTCACTGCCTGGAAACTCTGCTAAGCTCTTAAGGCCACCTCAGGGGACACTGGGTCACGTTCCCCATCCCTCCATCACCACACAGAGGTCTCACAGTACCTGTGTGCCCTCCCTCCCAGAACTCATCAAAATGACACACATCATAGCTGTCTCTTTGTCCAACTGTCTCCCTTCCACACTACTTCCCTGAGGCATGACCCTGGGGACTGAGCCACCCCTAGGTCCTCAGGGCCTAGCATGGGGTCAACAAACAAATGGAAAGCAATCCATATTGGATGTGGACAGTAAACAAATGCTTCACAGATTCATTTTCTGGGACGTCCTCAGGAAATGGTTATCTATCTACCTTCAGAGCCTCATGCCTGAACAATCAGTCCTTTGTCTTGGCAAGTTCAAGGCAGAATTCCAATCCCATGCATAGGAGAAGCAGAAACAGGGAAACCCAAAGTCCTATCAGATCCTGGCCCCTAGGGCCAAGGATTTGCAGGGTGGGTATGAAGGGAACAGACCAGCATCTTCGTAAGGGAGGCCCAAGCCCCTGGGCAGGATGGCATTGATCGGAGGATGGCCTGGTTTTCAGCAGTGGTGTAAAATGCCCAATTTGTAAAACCCCATTGTGGTCCCCGAGGCCCAGCCAATGCGGAGACCCAAGTTAAAGAACCCAGGTGCCCCCCCCACCCGGTGCTGTCCATGGTGCTGACTTCCAGCCTCCATTGCACTAGGGCCTCAGCACCTCCCTCCCCATCTGCCTTCGCCTCCAAGCCTGCTGGCTGAGCTGACAGCCACTGCCTGGGTCCTTTCTCATTGTATTTCCCCTGAACATCCTCTTGAGTGACAGCCCGGCTTCTTTGTCACCCTGTCTAGAAGTGGACTCTGAGGCAAGGTTCTGAGCAGAAGTGATTAGTTCGTGTTCCCAGGAAAAACGGGGAAGAGCGTGGGGAGTTGGGACCAGGATGGAAAGGAGGTCAAGAGGGCAGTGAGGCCAAGAAAAGGCGCACGGAGGACAACCTGGATCAGCCCTGAGGGGAGTGTAGGTCACCCCCAGGGTGTCCCCATCAGGAGCGAGGGGCCGGGGTGTTTATACCATGATACCTGCCAGTCCCTGCTGCCCCTCAGAGGACACAGATGCCCAGGAACCTCGAGCCCCCCAGGACACAGGCAAGGGGAGCTCCAGCAGCCTGAGGGAGACCCAGGTGCAGGCTCTTGGAAAAGAAAGCACTTCGGGGTCCTCATGCACAAAAACAGTACGGGGCTCTGAGGGGACATGGCAGAGGCCTGACAACATCGGCCACAGCCCCTCTCCTCCTCACTGATGCCACAGTGGCCCTTCTCAACCCAGCTCTGGTCTCTCCCTCCTCAGCTCAATGCTCTTCCCAGCCCCACCAGCCCCAGGGAAAATCCAGCCTCCTCAAGCCTGCCCCACAGGCCTCCACAACCCGCAGCCCCCAACTCCCACCCTGTTTTACAGTCTGCCTTCCTGGAGGGCCTGCAGTCTCCCCATGCACACTTGCCCTCTGCCCAGCCTGTGCCCCACTGTGCCCTCCTCCTGAGAGCCCCCCAGGCTTGCCCACCTGGCTAACCGCTCAGGCATCATCACCTTCTGCAGCTGGGTTACCACTCAGCACACCCGTGTCCCTGCTCCTCAACCTCATCTAGACCTCCGCTCCTCAGCCTGGGCCTCCGCGGCCCTAGTGGCCATCCCCGTGAGGAGCAGAGGGACCTCGGGGCTCGGGGGTGCACTGGGTAAGTAACAAAGGGGTGGTGTTGTGGAGGGAGGGCATGGCCCCCACATGCATGTAAGCCGTTGGCTCCACCAGGCACCGTATGTTCCTACACAAGGACCCAGCACCCGAGTCTCGAGTCTTCATCGGCAGCTCAGGATCCTCCTCCACCCTGCCATGGGAACTGAACACTTGCTGGGCAGTACCTCCTCCCCCTCCCACGTCTCACAGGCCATGGCAGAAGCCACCTGGCCACCTGGGTCAAACCCAGCACACAGCCGATCTGAGTCAAACACCAACTGTGGGTGGGAGAAGCCAGTTGGCCAAGACGGCCACTTCACTCCCCGATCCATCCTGTTCCTTGAGCTGTTGAGCTCGGGCTGTCACATTCTGATGTGACTCAGAAAGCTGTGACATGTGGCATCGTAGCATGCAATGAACCTGCCGGCGGCTTGGGCAGCCCCAGGGTGAAGAAGCCACCAGCCTGTCCAGTGTGCTATCTCCCGCGTCCATTCCCAGCACCTGGGCTGCTACTCCCCGCCATCTGCCCCACCAGCAGAAGGCCCGCGCTCCCCTCCGAGCCTCGGGCTGCAGATGATTCTCCCGCCCGGGGTGAGGATCAGCTCCTGCCCGCTCTTGGCAGGAAGGTGGGCGAGTGGGCAGAGGCCTGGGCTCGGGACCAACCTCCTTGGACACTCCAAAACTCTCAGGGGGAAGCAGAAACTGCCCTCAGCCACCTGCTTCATCCCCTGGGGCCGCCAAGCCATGATCACGATGCTCTGCTGACCATTCAGTTCCGTTTAGTTTCAGGTGGCATCAGGTCCCAGTGTGCACCACAAACAGCATGGCGCCAGGGGGCTGGGGAGAGGACTCGATGCTGCTGCTACTGAGCATGGCGATAATCAGAGCCACCGAGACAAACAGCACTGTCTGTGTCCCAGGGACTCACTGAGTATTCTACATGAATTAAATTATTTAAGCTTCCAATAACCCTACGGCATGAGAACCCTTTTGTCATCCCTGTTTTACAGATGAAGAAACGTATGCACAGAGTGGTTAAGCAACTAACCCTGGGCCACACAGCCAGTAAGAGGAATCGGGCTTTGAACGCACAGAGTGGCTGCTGGCTACGAGGCTGAGCCCAGCATTCTCCATAATGAGTTCTGGGTCCCCAGAATTCGCCGAAGGAAGACACCTGTATTTTTCCTAACACAGCTGTGGAAATTGAGGCTCAGAGAACTTGCGTGACTTGCCCAGGGCCACGCACAGGACCTGACCTTCAGTCTGCTCGGCTCCAAAGCCCATGCCCTGAATCACTATGCTTGACCGCCTCCTGCAGGCTTACTGCCATCCACAATCATTCCCACACTTTGTGGGAAACCGTTTTCCACTCTGAGCATCATGGACAACAAAGCTCTGCAGTGGCCCCAATTTCTTCAACTTCCCTAAGAGATGAGGCCCCTCCCCACTCCCCTCGGCCCTACTCTGGTGAGGATCCCAGCCAGCCCGCCCGGCAGCCGCCTGGCAGGACTAATTTAGACACACACCAACCTGATCAACCTTAATGCAATCAACATCATCTCTCAAAAGTGACCCTGGCTTCTCCATCTTCTGCTGATTTTATTAGGAAGGTTTGTATAAGCAATGGGTATCTCACGACACACACAGGGTGCCCTCCACCCCAAACCTCCCGTCCTGGCTGTCTGATACTGCTGCAGGAAGCCGTCCACACTGACGTGCAAAAGCCCAAGGACGCCCTGGGACCCGGGGGGTCATCAGGTACCGTGAGAGGAGCCGGCTTACTCCTGCATGAGTCACTCCCTATTTATGGATATTTCCTGTAAGTCACTGCCACTGCATTCAGCCAGACGATGGCGAACCTCAGCAGCCTGGTGGAAAAGACATGAGCTAAGAACCAGGAAGCCCTGGATTCAGATCCCACCCCACCACTTCCTGGCTGTGTGACCTTCACCAGCGACTGGACCACTCTGGGCCTCGTGTTCCTGGTCTGTACGGTCACAATGGCAATGCTGGGCTTACAGGGAGACAGAGAGGCTCCGGAAGACGCTGGGTGCTCAGTAAATGTATTCCCTCCCCACTCCACCCCCGGGTGTCCTTGCAGACCATCTGGTCCAAGGGCTGCGAACAGATGGTTCCTGGGTGCATCTTATCGGCTGCCTCGTCTGGCCCACGCAGGCCTGCAAGCAGCATGGGGAGACCAGCGCTGAGCCAACCCAGCGCAGCAGCAGCCTAAGCCAACACTCTGGTCACAGAGCTGGGCTGCCTGCAGCCCTCCGCCCGGATGGAGGGAAGAACTGACAGATCAGGACAGCTACAGCCCAGAACCAAGTAACGGCCAAAGACTGACAGTTCAAGTGGCTCCCAAGTGCTCGATGCAGACGAGAGCTAGTCTCCCCAGGTACAGAAACCAGGCTGATAAATAAGACCTAGGCCCTGACACTTATTACAGGAGGTCCGTGTCTGCAGAGGCCAGGGTGGCCAGGGCCCGGGGCCGGGAGGGGGGTCTATCACCAGGTCAGCCCTCTTCTGCACCCATTTTCTTTCTCAATCCTCCCAACAACAGCAGAGCCTAGTTGCTACTTCTCCCATTTTACAGATGAGCAGACTGAGGCTTAAGGAGGTCAAATAACTTGCCCCAGGTCCCCCGGATAGGAAGTAGGGGAGCCAGGAGTCCTGGGAATTCCGAATGCACCATGCCACTTACTCTCAAGGGTTCTCCCATGTGCAATTTCCCCCCAAGGGTCTCAAAGTCACCCTGCTCCTTCTCTCTGCCTCTCCCTGTCTCACTGCTTCAGAGACCCGATTCTGCATACCCGAGGCTACTAAGGGTGGAGGGACTTAGTTTCTAAATTTCTTTTAACATAAGTAAGCTGCACACGGAAGGTGCACAGACGTCCAATGTCCCTGTGTTTCCAAGTGATGACTAGCTGGGCAGATGGTTTTGCACTCAGCAGTTTTTACTGTGACATATGATAATGATCCCGCAGAGATCAGAAAAATGTCCAGAGATCGTTTCTGCGGGGCACCGTCCCATCCATGGCCAGGTGGCATCAAAAACCTCCCTGAGCCTTTTCAGGGTGACGCCTGGTCATCTCCGTGCACCAGCTAAGAATATTCCAGATTCTTGCGTTCACTGCCCAGCTAAGACAGCATATGCTGGGATCATTGGCACATCTGCATCAGCAACTGCGCATTTAATTAATCCAACTGGAACCAATTTGGGGGAAGTTAAGTTTGGAGAAGGACAGATGACAGAGGGAGTTAGGCTTTTGCATCTGTGAACCAAACATCCAAAGAACAAACGAAGTGGCCGCACTCATCTTACAAAAAGCCATAGCTTCATACATAGGCTAGTGAGATTGCAAAGTTAAAATTGCAAGAAGAGGGGCACCTGGATGGCTCAGTCTTTAAGCGTCTGCCTTCGGCTCAGGTCATGATCCCAGGGTCCTGCGGTCGGCCGGCATCGGGCTCCCTGCTCCGCGGGAAGCCTGCTTTTCTCTCTGCCACTCCCCCTGCTTGTGTTCCCTCTCTGTGTCTCTCTCTCTCAAATAAATAAATAAAATCTTTAAAAATAAATAAATCAAAAAAATAAAATTGCAAGAAAAGGGGCACCTGGATGGCTCAGTCTTTAAGCGTCTGCCTTCGGCTCAGGTCAGGGTCCCAGGGTCCTGGGGTCGGGCCCGCATCGGGCTCCCTGCTCCGCGGGAAGCCTGCTTCTCTCTCTGCCACTCCCCCTGCTTGTGTTCCCTCTCTCGCCGTGTCTCTCTCTCTCAAATAAATAAATAAAATCTTTAAAAATAAATAAATCAAAAAAAATTGCAAGAAAAGCGGAGTTCTACATGTGTAACTTTCACTAATCCAAGTGGCTCAAGAGGCCTTTCTAAGCACCAAGGTTCCTGCTCCCTCCAAACATTCTCCTGCCGACGTGGTGTTCTGAGGGAAGCAAAGGGACAGCCCCCCTCCACCGCCAAGCCTCGGCCCTCATGTGTCCCCGAACTTGGAATAGAAATCTGCTGCCCCTGAGTGGCCACATGGCCTCAAGTCCACCCGAGGGGCCCCACCTGGGTGCTGGGCAAGGACCACACCCTGACCCTGAGAGCTGGCATTTCCCAAGTGTGGGCTCTGCTGCCTCCTGGCTGAGGGACGCTGAGCACAGCGTCCTCACCTGTAAAAAGCCAGTGACAACCTACCCTAGGGGGTCACGTTGAAGATTAAGGTAAAGAGCTCAGACTGTCCCTGATCCATAGGAAGTGCCCACAAAGTCAGTTATTATCCTGAGACTCTAGAACTCGGAGGTGAGCCTGCAGCATCTTCAACCTCTCCTTCCACCGCCACCAAGCACAGCCTGACCTGGAAGAGCACAGGACATCACTTCCCCAGCCCCGCCCCCACCCACCCGCCAAGCCTGCCGGTAAAATGCAAGCCTGCTGGTAAAATGCAAGCCTGCTGGATGGAGGGGAGAGGGATGAACCAGGGCCTTATTCAGGCAGCAGCTGGTGAACAGGCTCAAAGCGCTAAGAGACTGGCGGGAGGGGTGGGGAGGTGGACAGTGCTTGCAGGGAGGGGAGCGGCCTCCCTTGGGCAAGGGACTCCCACCTTGAGACCCACAAGGTGCAGAGGGAGACCCGGCAGAGGCCCTCACACCCTTCAGCCAGCTGGGGACAGGAAGCCACGGCAACTCCCAACACACCAATGCTGAGGGAGCCTCCCACTCTCCGTTTCCATGGGGATCCCCTTGAAATAACCCCATAACAGGCTGCTGTCTTCCCTGCGGAGGAAGTGCTCAGGATAAATGTGATGGAGGGAATGGAGGGAGGCGGACTCTCACCCGCACACAGGATGCCATGGAAATTTCAAGGCCCAGGGCTCAGCCCAGCGCCGCCCACCCACTCACTCGGGCAGCAGAGGTGAGCAGGGCCTGGGGGCTGACTTAACCTTGATTCCTTGCTGGCACAGGGGGGCAATAAGACCACTTCTTTGGCAAGTGAACAACAAGGAGGAAATTACCCACAGCATCTAAAACAACATCCATCTGTGTCCCTTCGGGAGGGCCCAGGTTTGCAGGGACATGGCCTGGGTCTGTCATCCCAGCGTGACCTGCACAAGCCCCTGACTCAGAGCCTCCACGTTCTCCAGGGCCTCGGGTAAGAGCAGATAGAGAAGCACCTGCAGCTCACACACCACTGCCTCCCTCCCCTAGCAGCACGACCGTGCTGGCCTCATAATCCTAAAATATTATGGAAAAGTTCTTCGGTTCATGCCATCGAAGGATTTTGAGCCCCTGCTTAGGGCAGGGAGAGCGGGGGGCTCCCATGCATTCCCCGTGGGGTGCAGTTGGCAAATGAGAAGAAGAAGAGCACCTGGCTAGCGAGAACAGTACTTGCCACAAACACGGACCGGGCACTTTCTGTGCCACGCGGTCCTCAAAGCCACACTCAGACTTTGAGAACTGTTGCCCCTGCTTTGCTGATAGGAACACTGAGGCCCCGAGAGGTCACACGGAGAGGGTAGCAGGGCAGGACTTGGGTCCAGGTCCCCTGACTTGCTCACAGCCCACTCTGGGGCCTCCCTGCTCTGCTCTGCCCTGCCCGGGTCGGCCCACCTTCTCCAGCTCCAAGCTATGGCTGGATGAAGGCTCAGGCTCAGGACCAAATCTGTCCCTCAGGGGAGGCCCCCCCAACCTATGCTGCATGTCGCTATCCCCGCCATCTGGATCACCCCATCCCTCCACCTAGTCCCAGGGTCCCCTCCTCCCTCGAGGCACCATGGCTCCTGGGACTCAGGGAGAACCGCCAGCCAGAACCACCAAGGCCAAGGTGCTTGGGCTCTGCTGACCTGAGAGGTGGGAAAGCTGAGGTCCAGGAAGCTAAGAGACCCCCTCCAGGGCCTTCAGCCAGGAACTCCTGGAGTGGGGCAAAGGACAGGAACTGCCATCTGTATCTGGCTGTCCCCCTCAGGACTGTTTCTGAAGGAAAGGCTTTGAAAGGGTGGAAAGTCATAAAGCCCAGTGCTGGTGAGGATTGGGGAAACGGACACCATAGATTTGGCTACCTTACTCAAAATATAAGGCGCAGGTGTTGATTCGCAGCATCGTGCAAAATAGGGAACAAAATGAAACGACACAAGACAGTCTATCTAACAGGTGACGGCTCCGTCCCTACCAAGAGCTCTCTCCAGCCGCTAAACACAAAGGGGCACAACTCTATGGGCCAATTCAGAAAGAACAGTATTTTCATACTATGCCTCTGCGTGCTCCCAGTATTTTTTACCGTATGAATACATGACATTAATTTTTAATAATAAAATGGGTTTGGGTGCCTGGGTGGCTCAGTTGGTTAAGCGACTGCCTTCGGCTCAGGTCATGATCCTGGAGTCCCGGGATCGAGTCCCGCATCGGGCTCCCTGCTCGGCAGGGAGTCTGCTTCTCCCTCTGACCCTCCCCCGTCTCGTGTGCTCTCTCTCATTCTGTCTCTCTCAAATAAATAAATAAAATCTTTAAAAAAATAATAATAATAATAATAATAATAATAAAATGGGTTTGATTTTTTTAATGACTATAAAAGCAACTGCTCATAAAAGTCCACAAAACACGTACTTGAGAAAAAGGAAAATACAGAGCCGTACAGACTCAAGGACCCTACGGCCCCCAGCCATCCAACCGCCCTGTGCCTCCTCCGTGGGCCCCAACCCTGGGCTCTGTGCAGAGGGCCTCCTGTCAAGACATCCGCCCCCATGCACAGCAAGATGTGTTGTCCAAAGCAGACAGGAGACTTGTATGTATATATTCAGCGGGGAAGCAAATCTCGAAGTCCCAAGATGCCAGGCCACCTGGGCAACACACAGTCTCCCTGCTCTGAGGGGCCAGAATCTTCTCTTCTTTCATCACAAGGCAAATGCTGGTGAGCTATGATTTCCAGGAAAATAGCAGGTCCAGGGTGCAGGAACAGGGCTGGGGGGATGGGGGTAGAGAGCCCTGAAAAAAGGCAGATCCCAATCTGCTGGGAGAGCCAGCACACCCCATTTTTGTAGGATTCTCTCCTAATTCTCGTCACCTGTGTTGCGCGTCCTAAATAGCTTTGGGGGCGGAGTCTCAGGCAGTGGCAGAATGAGCTCTAGGAGATGCCAGTGTGGTGGAAATGGCACTTTGGAGTCAGCAAAGCTGGGCTGAATCCCAAGTCCACCCTCCTGCTGGCTGTGCAACCCTGGGCAGGGAGCCTGACCTCTCTAAGCCTCCGTGTTCTCATCTGCGGGGGGCTGGGGGAAGGGGGTGCCAGCACCACCTCAGATGGTTATCATGACAAAGACCGTGGCTGGTGCCTCTGGCCGGTCTCCCGTGTCTATTCCACAAACGCTGGCTTCCCTCACCTGCCATCGACATCCCCATTTTAACCTGAACTCAGGGTCTGTCTCTCACTTTAGTGGGTGAACGGCTACCCAGCTCTTCATCTGGGTCAGAGAAAAATCAAGCAGCTGCTCAGCCGGACTCTGGGAGTTTGCCAAGTGCTTGAAGGAAAACGCCAGATGATGCACACAGTGGGTCAGCTTGGGGGATTCCAGCCCCGCAGCGCCTGCTCAAAGCATCCTGGCCAACAACGAAGGAAGGCCGATGGGGGGGGCTGCCAACGAATGCCGTGGGCCATCCTGGACACAGTGCCCTCCCCAAAGCCCCAGGGGTGCAGGGAGGTCTGTGCACACCGTGGGGGGGTTTGGCATATGCAGTCCTGGATTCAAATCCCGCCCACCCACGTAGGAGCTATGAAGCCCCCACCTCTGTTTCCTTGCCTGTCAACGGGAGGTGATGACAATTCCACACCCACAAGGAGTCCTGAGCCAGGCCTCCCTCTGCCTCCTCCCCTTTCCATGCCGCCCACTCCCTGTTCACCCTCTAGAACCATCTTCCCCTCTCCTCTTCCTCCTTAGATCCCAGAACTTGCTCAGGACCCTGTCTCTCCCGTCTCCCCCCAAACCAATCTCAATGCCTGCATATAGCAGGCCTCAGTAAATACATACTGAATGAATTCACTTCTCCCAGGAAGCCCTCCCTGACTTCCCACCACCCAGGCCCTCCTCTGGGAAGCCCAGCCCCAAGGCTCCTCCCTGCCACCATCGCGGCACTGACTCCCTGTCCGTCGGGACTGTTCTGGGGACTCCTCAGAACACGGACCTTGTCAAGCACATCGATGACCATATTCCCCACTCCCAGCAAAGCACCTGACTGACACATAGCACACGCTCAATAAACTGTGGGCCAAAGATTCGCACCTCAGGTAAGTCCTCTCAAACATGTGAGTCTCCTCCTCGGCAGGGTGAGCCTTCCTCCCCTTCTGCCTCTCTCCTCTCCCAAACGTCGCACGCCCCCCACCTGAATGCAGCCTCTTACTGCAACAAGGTCCATCTCACGCATGAACACCAGACGTGCCCTCTCTCCCGGTCCCTGTTTCTTTGTGCTCTCTACAACCAAGGCACCACCTTTCAGAGCGGAGAGGGCTGCCTTGTTCCTCCTCTGAGAGCAGCCCCGGACAAGGGCCTCGGGCTATAAACCCAGCGGAGCCTGTTTTATGGAGAAGGTGTTGCACTGCTGATAGGTTTTTACAGCTGCCTGTTTACAAAGCCGCAGCATAATTAATTCTCAGCCACCTCCCTGCCATCCCCACTGTCCCATAGGGCCTGGTTTGGGGGTGGCCAGGGAGGCAGGGGGGCAGAGAGGACACCCCCGCCCTCCAGGGCTCCTGGGCATTCTCTGTACTCAGTAAACTTCTCCTTCCTCCTCCCCCTGTGGGACTTGGCTGGGGTGTCTGGCAGCCCAATAAACGGCACTCCGGTTCCTGCCCAAGGCTGAAACTCCCCGACAGGGAGAGAACTCCATGCGCAGGGTCGGGCTCAGCTGGGAGGATGGGGCGTTAGCTCTAACACCAGCAAGACTTGCTCTTCCAGAACCCAGAAATGACCTCACCCACCCCCACCCCCGCCCCAGGCCTGGCACCTTATGTCACAACTTATCCCAAACCCACAAACCAGACCACCCTCTCCCGGCCCCTGGAGTGCCTGAACGGGGTGGGGAGGGTGCGGACGACCCCTCCCAGGCGCAGGGCTGGGGGTCAGGGCCTCCCAACAGCCTGGACAGGAGACTGAACGAGACCGGAGGGGCTGGCTCCCACTCTGCCTGCGACTTCCTTAGATGGATAAATGGGTCCAGCCACCTCCTGCTGGCCTGGGGCCATGTGTCCCTTACAATGACCGTGCACATCCCCTCAAGCCCCAATTTTGTGAAGACTGGAGTCTTAACTATCAGGTACAGTGGATCTGCCTCACTTCCTAGCCCCTGCCCCCCCGTAATGGGCCCCCCTGCTCCTGGGGCCAGGGCCTCATGCCTGCGTGCTGCCTTCTGCAGAGAACACATGGGCATTTGTGCCCTCGAGACGGCCTGCATTTCACAAATGGGGAACTGAGGCCCAGGGAGGCTTCCCCGGGGTCCTATGCAGCTAGTCACCAGGAAAGCCTGCGTCTTCACGGGGTCTCCAAGCCACCATCATTACCCATCACCACACCACACAGCCCCTTGTAAGGGAAGAGCCACAGTGACCCCAACCTCCAGGTTTTCAGCCACTGCCCCAGTTTTATCACCTGCTGTCCCACTGTCCCCATATGGACACACATGCAGCTGGCCAAGTGTCCCAGTTTGCAGGTTTTTAAAATTGGGTCACCCCCAGGGAAGATGCCATCAGGGAGGTCTAGTTCGGGTTCACACGGGGTTCACAGGGTTGACCCTGGGGCCTCCCAGCCCCAACCCAAACACTTTTAAGTCTGGGACCAGGGAGCCACCTGGAAGCAAAGTCATCTATGGAGGCCTTCCCACAAAGCCCATGTGGGCCCTTGTGGCCAGCTCTGTCCCGCCGGCTGTCCCAGCTCACACTCTCCCGGGGGTACATTCACCCTCCGGCCCAGCACAGATGAGGACCCTCCTGGGAACACCAGGGGCACCGCAGGAGCCGTCAGGGCTGGGCTGGCCACGCTGCCCCCACAGCGGGCTTGCCTGCCCCCTGCCCAGATGGGCTGCTCCCGTCCCTACCTCCAGTTCTTCGTGGCCAAACTGCAGGACGCCCTTCAGCCGGTTAATGGGCGGGGCTGGGGTTGGGGTGGGTCAGGGCCAAGGGTCAAGGCCTTCAGAGCCACCCTGTGGCGTCTTTCCTGAGAGGCCAACAAGCATGGGGGGTTGGGTGGCTCCCTCCACGTGGGGTTCCCCTGCTCAGCAGAGGAGCATCTGATGGGACCTTTCCGAGTATCAGATGCGCCTAATGCTTTACCTCAGTCCAGCCTCGAAGTGACCCCGAGAAGACATTCTTCTTGGCCCTGATTTAGAGATGAAGCTACAGGGGCACCAAGAGAGGCTGGGGCAGGTCAACCACACATAGGACAGTGAGAGCAAAGGAAAGCCAGCCCTGGGGTGACTGGAGCCCCCCTTGGTGCCCTTCTGTGCCTCACCAGGGGGAAAAGCAGGGGGCAGGGACCCTAAGCCTAGAAAGAGGGGAGTCAGGAATCACTGCAAGTGCCTACAGCATCAGGAACCAGCGACCCCACCTGCGCAGCCCCCCTCCGCCTCCTCCTGGCGGGGGGAGGTCCTACCTCCCGGGCCCCTCAGTTTCCTCGGCTGTAAAATGGGGAGAATCACTCCCGCCTCTAGATGCAAAGGAGATAAGCCAGGTGCCCACTGGCTGGAGAGAGGACAGTGCCACCGGCGTGTCACCCCAGCGCTGGCAGATGTGTGAGGGGGCTGTGGTTGGGTTTCTCCCCACCTCGCCCACGTGCAGAACACCAAGACGACCCAGGGGGCTTAGTTCTTTCTGTCCCAGCGAACCTGAGGCTCCTTCCCAACTGCTCCGACACGAACGAGTCTAGAAGATGTACGCCCAGGGAACCAAGCCAGGTACGAAGACACGCAGAGCGTGACTGCGTTTACACGAGGTCCCTAAGACAGGCAGGCACTGGGGGGACGGGCGCTGTTGCTTAATGGGTCCAGAGCTTCTGTTTGGAGTAATTAAAGGGTTTGGGAAATAAGCAGTGGTGATGGCTGCACAATACTGTGGATGTGATTAACGGCACTGATTTGTACACTGAAAAAGGTTAACGTGGCAAGTTTTTATGTTCTATGTATTCCACCTCGCTCTTTGAAAAATTATGTAATATACCAAAAACCACCGAGTTGTAGACTTTAAATGGGTGAACTGCTGCGATATGTCAATTGTATCTCAAAAAAGCTGGATTTTCGTTTTGTTAATTAAAGGCATGAATACCGACTGGCTGCTGGAGCCTCAGCCTGGCCAGGGGTTCTGAGGGGGGCAGGCTGAGCCCATTCACGTTGGTAAAACCCACGGCACCTGCCTGTTCCACAACCTGCATGCACCCTGGTGGACAGAGACGCTTCCCATTAGCTTTGCTAATACCCAGGGGAAAGGGAACGCCTTCCCCACACACACTTACTCCGAGGCCAGAGACCCAGGAGAACCTCTAATGCACCCCAACGCTCCCCTGCTCCGGAGGAGAGGGTCTACAGGGGAAAGGTCATTGCCTGGGACTCAGAGAGATTCTAAGGCTCACCTCTCATTGGGAACGAGACCCAAAGGTGTTCCTCTCTCCGGCAAAGGTGCAGCCTGGCGGAGGAGGGAGCCAGACAGGTGTGGGGCAGACAGGCTAAAGAGAGTCCTAGCAGTGGGACTCTGGTCCCTTCATCTCCCTGAGCTCCCGGCTGCCCGGCTGCTGAATGGGGACAATGAGAGCATCTGCCTCGGGGACAATGCCTGGACCCTTCCCGCCCCGCCCAGCAGGCGCACACGTGCTCTCACTGAACGGCAGGGCAACTCCCTCCCCCTCCACCACGTTCACTCAGAGCATGGCGTCCATCGGCCAGGGGGCAGATGCCACGTATGCTGTGTCTGGGACCAGGCCACCGGGCCCTAATGGTTTCCAATAAAACCGCTTCCGTGAGGCCGAGCAAATACGATGATCCAGGAGGTCAGTGTGTCCTTAGAGTCAAGCCAAGCAGAAAAACCAGCCAGCTCACCTGTTTGTCTTCTGCATTCCTCCCCGCAGGGGCCCTGGCAGGAAAGAAAGCAGCTCTCCACCCAAAGCCACCTTCCCTGATGTGGGCACCATACGGTGCACCTGCAGAGGGGGAGGGGCGGGGGCGCCTCATGCTGCACCCAATCCCACCCTCATCTGTGTTAACAACTTCTGCCTGGTGCAGGTCTGCAGGAAATCTACCTCCTAAAGGAAGCTTGGATTCACCTCTCGTTTTCTGTACTTGTTTCCAGCTTCACGGAGATGTAATTACATATAACATTGTGTAAGTTTAAGGTGTGCGAGTTGAATGTGTTGATTTGATTCGCTCAAATGCTGCAAAATGATTACCACCATAGCATTAGCTAACATCTCCACCATGTCACATGATTACCATTTCTCCTTTATGATGAGAATATTTAAGATCTACTCTTAGCAACTTTCAAATATGTAAGACAGTATTATTAACTATAATCACCATGTTGTACATTAGATCCCAGAGCTTCTCCATCTTAGAACTAGAAGCTTGCACCCTTTGACCAACATCCCGGCCTTGTCCCCACCCCCAGCCCCTGGCAACCACCATCCGCGTCTCTGTTTCTATGGCTTTGGCCTTTGTAGATTCCGCGTATAAGTTAGATCATATGGCATTCCCTGTCTGCCTTATTTCACTTACCATAATGGCCTCAAGGTTCATCCACATTACCATGAACTCTGTATTTAAACTGGCAAAGTACAGGATGCTTTTTGTACTTCTGATCAGGGAAGTGGTACATGGGAGAGGCGTCCGCTTCTGCTGGCCAGTCAGGACGGCAAGGGAGAATGTCGCTCCCTGGCCCAGAGAGGCAGCAGCTTCAAGGTCAGACAGAGCCCACCAGAGAGCTTGGCTCGGCCAGCCGTCTGCGGCAGACGGTTTCCCAGTGAAGGCCACTGCACTGTCTCCCATCCCATCTGCTTTCCCACGTCCAAAGGCAGAGTCTAGTTCCCCTTGAACCTGGGCTGGCCAGTGACTCAACTGAACTAAAGCCACACGACTGACGAGAGGGACTCCAAGGAGGTCAGGAAGTTGGGTCTTCCACCTGCTTCTTGGGATGCCCGATCTGGGAAAGCCAGCTGCCCCCTAAGAAGTCCACCCGCCGTGAGACCACCATGTTGGAGAAGCCATGTGGATGGTCCCAGGGGAGCCCAGCCTCCCAGCCATCCCGACCACGCATGTGAGTGAAACCCCCTGCGGACCAGCCCACCCACCAGCTTAGAAAGGGGACTCAGCAATGGCCATGCACAGCCGATTTGCCCAGCCAAGCCCTGCCCAGATTCCTGACCCACAGAATCCAGAGGACATAATAAAACAGTTGTCACCTTAAGTCACTAAGATTGAGTATTTTGTCAAGGAGTAACAGTAACCGTAACACCCATTGTGTGACTCCAGGCATGCCACCTGATCTTTGCGGGGCTCTGTTTCCTGATACACAAAAGGGAGTCCCTCCCACCACCCCCAAGGGTGGGTATAAAGTTCCCATGACACATGACACCGTAGCAGTCAAGAAACGGTAGCTTTAGCTTCACCTGTCCCCCTCACCGCCCACCATGGTCATTCTCCCATGAAGCCAAGAGAGTTGTAGATGCAGAGAAAGGTTCACAGCATGAGTCCTCCCCACACAGCCGAGGCCCATCACCATCGGACACACATCAAGAGACAATGAAACAGCCATAAGTCACCATGCACCACAGCTGAAATCGATCCTTTTTTTCCTTAAGCGGGAGAGACAGAGACTGATGGGTTCGCTGTGATCTGCGGTTTGCGCCAGAGCTGCATGATACCCATGGACTTACTCTTTTGAAGATCACCCAAACAAAATTTTTGATAAAGTTTATTTTTATTTTAATAGACAACATGATAGTCACATCTTTATTCAAGCCCCTAAAAGCTTTCTTATCCTTTCACCAAGAAATGGCATTCCCAGATAGCCAGAGACAAGAATATCCTGAAATACGGGAAGATACACATTCACAAAGATGCTCAACACATCTTACTTTAAAACACCCAAAGTTGGGATGCCTGTGTCCAGGAGTGCGGCGGTCTCTCCACCCTCCACCCACCGTCACCTGCGCTACCAGCCTCAGGAGCGCTCTTGGATCGACCAGACCATGAGAGGAGGCTCAACCCTCCTCCCTCTACCAGGGCACGCCACCACCCCTCCCGGCCAACCTCCCCTTCGTGCAACACTCTCCTCCACTCCCCTCCACTGCCCACCCCAGGAGCCTCACTGCGGGAGGAGGGGGAGCTTTCTCACCTCTCCTGGAGGTGCTCACACCCCTCTCTGATCTTCATCCCCCCCCCACTCCCACTTCACTCTCTAAAACCCCAGAGACCTCTGTCCACTCTCGTTCCCTCTTCCTTCTGTGCTTGGACAGATGACCAAGGGCCCTTGCCCAGCAGCAGCCTGGTCTGTCTGCTCATCCACCAGGCCTGCCCAGCAGCTCCAAGACCCCACAAGTTAATGCTCCAGCAACCCTAGAGCCGTGCTGGGTCTGACTGCTATGCTTCTGCCCATAACATCTGAGTACTGGGAACACCTTCTACCCCACTCCCTACCGGCTGCTCCTTGGCTCCGGACTCAGCCCTGCTCCCACACTGCAACGGGGTCCCAGCTATGGGGTCCCACTGTCTCCCAGCCGCCATCACACTGTATTATGACCATCTGTTTCTGTCTCCCTGGTTCCAGACCTTTTCCAGGGAGGAGCTGTGCCCGATTCCTCCTTCCCACACCCCCTCCCCACCCACCCACACACCCACTGCAGGCATCCACCCCAGTCTGATGAATGAACCCATACCTAGTTATTGGGTGAATAATTATATCTACGTGATGGACTATTATGCAGCCATTAAAAATTCTTTCCTCGGAAATTATGATAATATGGGGAAATGCTTCATGTGTTAAATATTTTAAAAGATACAAACTGTATTTATATGACCATCTATAGGGGAGTGGTAAGCAGGGAATACAACAAAACTGGAATGTTTCTGGGGGTCAGTGACATTAGGATATTAGTCCCCCCGCCCTTTATTCTACTTCCTGCATTTTTGAATGTTTCTGTAATGAGATAAAATAAATAGAAAAATAACGGGCGCCTGGGTGGCTCAGTTGGTTAAGCAACTGCCTTTGGCTCAGGTCATGATCCTGGAGTCCCGGGATCGAGTCCCGCATCGGGCTCCCTGCTCTGCAGGGAGCCTGCTTCTCCCTCTGACCCTCCCCCCTCTCATGTACTCTCTCTCATTCTCGCTCTCTCAAATAAATAAATAAAATCTTTAAAAAATAAATAAATAAAAATAAAAAATAAATAAATAGAAAAATAAGATTAAAATCTTCTTGCAAGGAGCATCTTAACATACATGAAACTTAGCTCCCACAGTCTGACGAGAGGGACACATTATGATGATGGATTATATTTGCACAGCTTCAATAAAGAGCCTTACCTCCTTGGGGCTATAAAATATTCCGGGTTGTTTTTATCACCTTTCACATTGAAACCTGATGTAGGAGTCACTGTCGTTCAGCCTCTGACTCCTTCAGCCAGTTCATTCCTTGATGGATTGTTCCCAAAGCAGACGGGCTGGCTGGAGGTCTGTGCGGTGAGCAGTGGAGGGAAGCTGTGTGTCCCTCCCACAGTGATCCATGGGCTGCCTGGCCATTTCCACAGCGAGGGATTTGCATTATTTAATATTCTTGAGTCGTTGCCTTCAATTAAGGAGACTACTGACTGCAATCCTTCAGCCAGGGTTTAGAAGATCACTGTGGAAGGGCCTGCAGTATAGAGGCTGCCCATTTGGAATGAGAAAAGGGAGTGCTCAGTTTGGGGGAGCACAAACATGACTGTGCACGCCCAGATCATTCAAAGTGATCTTAATGATCAACCTGGAAATTACACATATCCTGTGACTCTATTTTTTTCAATATTTTATTTATTTAGAGAGAGAGAGAGGTGGAGAGAGTGTGTGCACATGAGCACAGAGGAGAGGCAGAGGGAGAGAGAATCTCAAGCAGACTCCGTGCTGAGCATGAACCCCAACACGGGGCTCAAACTCACGACCTTGAGGTCATGACCTGAGCCAAAACCAAGAGTCGGATGCTCCACCGACTGTACCCCCCCAGGCGCCCCAATGTTCAGTGACTTAAAAAAAAATGCTTAAGTCTTTGAAAATTCTCTTATTGATGGTTTTAAGTGTATAAAGAAATAAAAAATAGCAAAACCAGTATTTATTTAGTATGGTAACTTAAAACCTCAGAAACATAGAGAATTCAAGTGTTTTCTTTTTTTTGTAAAAAACAAACGTACAGAGGGTCGTTCAGATGATGCTGCTTCCGCTGACCCGTCTTCCCAAGCTCAGGTCAGCTCCCAAGATTTTACCCCGGGCACTTTCAGCACCGGGAAACGTCTTCTGGGGTAAGTTCTCCCGCACTCCGTGCCCCCAGTCCCCCCCGCTGCACGCAGGGGTCGGCAACTTCCTCTCTAACTCCGCCCACATTCCGCTCACACCTCTCCTCCTGCATGGCCACCTTCGCTCCCCTGCTGACCATCATCTCTGTTGGCCAATCCCCTCTTCTTGGTTTTCCATTTTTGTAAAGCGTCACACGGGCAGGCGAGGGGGTGGCACCACCAGGTGCTCTGCTGTCTGTGCACGACGATAACATGGGCAGTGGCCAGCCAACGGCAGACACTGAAAGAACTGACCTGGGGACAGTCCACGACGTGCACCTGTCATTTCGAGTGATCCGCGTGCTGAAAAAAGAGCGGCAACGTCCGTGCTTTATGCCGCTCCTCAGAGTCACCGCACCTTGGTAGCTCAAGTCTGATCGACGCCGCTGCAGGTCTGGCGTGATTTAACAGGACTGTGGGCACTGAAATCTGCACATATCCGAACTGTGCAAAGAGAAGACTATTTGTGCCCAGGGGTGTGGGCAGGCACAAGGATGGCATTTGTCCACTGGGTCACTCAAACACATACTTATCCAGCACCTGGTGGGTGGCAGGTGCTGAGCTGTGTAAGACAAAGCAGACATGTCCAATATCTGTATCTACTGATGTTTTCATGGGACAGGACTCTGGGTCCTGGGTTTCAGAAAGGCCTGGGTGCCAGTCCTGTCTTATGATCTGAGTCTCCTGGCTGGGACTGGGAATGAGGGTCCTTCAGTTATAAGGAACAGAAATTGACACAGGCTAACACACACAAGAAGGAAGTCCCTGGAAGGCTCTGGAAGAGCTACAGAATCAAGGAGAGTACAGTAGCTGGACAAGGGGCCTCAGAAGAAGGAGCTGGGCACGACTGGGAATTCAATCTGGGAATCCAGGACTATTCCAGTTATCCACTGCTATGTAACAAATCTCAAAACTCAACAGGTTCCAACAGAAACCATTGCTCTTGTTCATGAATCTGCCATCTGGCTAGGTCTTGGTGAAGATGCATGCACCACCTGAGCAACCTGCCCAGGGTCTCCCCGCTGATGAAGGGTGAGGAGGACCCTGGAAGGACAGAGGGGCACGCCCCAGGGCTGACTCCCAGGATCCAGGCAACCACCCATCAACCTTCTAGACCCATAAGGCAATTGAGAGCCAGACACAGGTTGGGGACACTGAGGGTAAAACTAAGCTTTCCAGAGGAGTAGCAAATGTCTTACGTAGTCAGTGGTCTGTTCTCAAACAGGAAAGACCTAGGAGACAGAACACCCCCATGCAGGTGCAGGACTTGGGATCCTGGTTTGAACCCGGTAACTAGAAAAAGGCATTTTTTTTTTTTTTTAAGATTTTATTTATTTATTTGAGAGAGAGAGAATGAGAGACAGAGAGCATGAGAGGGGGGAGGGTCAGAGGGAGAAGCAGACTCCCTGCCGAGCAGGGAGCCCGATGCGGGACTCGATCCCGGGACTCCAGGATCATGACCTGAGCCGAAGGCAGTCGCTTAACCAACTGAGCCACCCAGGCGCCCCTAGAAAAAGGCATTTTTGAGACAAGTGGGGACCTTGCCAGGATGGCCGAGAATTCGTATGGGAAGGCATGAGTGCTCATCCTGGTAGGGCGGGTGGTGGCACTTGGTCAGGTAAGACGTGCCCTGGCCTGCTGGGGGAGGGGTGAGAGGACCAGAGCCCTGAATTGGCTTAAAAAATTCTTCAGCCAGAAGGAGGGGAAAGTTAACGAAGGGGGCATGGCATAATCTTCAAAGCAGGTGGAGCAAGGCCATGGGCGAGGAGCAATTCCAGGTACTGTTTCCTCTACTTTTGTACATACTTGGAAGTTTCATTAAAACTTTTTTGAGGGACGCCCGGGTGGCTCAGTTGGTTAAGCGTCTGCCTTCAGCTCAGGTCATGATCCCAGGGTCCTGGGATCGAGCCCCACATCGGGCTCCTTGCTCAGTGGGGAGCCTGCTTCTCCCTCTCCCTCTGCGTGCTGCTCCCCCTGCTTGTGCGCGCTCTCTCTCTCTCTGATAAATAAATAAATAAAATCTTAAAAAAAAAAAACTTTTTTGAAATTGAAAAAAAAAAAAAAAACCCAAAAGCTCATACTGATAATGTAAGTAGCTGCCTTTTCTGGAGATTTATGTCCAATATATAGATCATTTCACCCAATACTCACAGAAAGCCCAGGTGGCTGTTCTCTGCTGCTTCACAGGTGGGGAACCGGGTTCTGAGGCTGAAGCACCTGCCAACTGGGCCAGGACCAGAGCTCAAGCCCCAGGGGCCAAAGTCCCAGCCTCCAGCACTGGCAGCCCCAGGTGTCAGGGCCACCATCTCCGTGGGGCAGAAGAATGCAGGAGGCCGGACGGGCCCAGAGGAAGCCCCGGGCCTGAGCTGGCCATCCTATCCCTGCTTGGGGCAGCCGGGACCTCTGAGCTGCCTTTGTTCTGCCTCAATGGGCCATTCAGCCCAGGATTCTGGAGGACAATAGCCTCCACTGTACAAGGAGGCAAGGCCCATCCAGGACAGCACAGTGGCTCCCAGGTGGGCCCTTCACCCCGAGCTGCCTGGCAACTGCTTCCTGGGCTCAGGCAGAGGAGCCCGGACGCTGTCAGGAGACAAACATATGTCACTTTCCACATGCTGTTCTTCCTGCCTGGAATGTACTAGAATGCCATGTCCCAAAGGGCACTGCTCCCTGACCTGGAGAATGCCATTCCCTTCAGTGCCAAAGCACCTGTCCTCTGTAGAGCTGGGACCAGCCCCCAGCCCCACCCCCCACGCCCCCCGACCTTGTGCAGTGGAGGGGATCCCTCCTCCTCCTGGCCCATCTCAATCACCTTTAACCACACACATGGACATGACAGACGCATTGCCACATGCTCAGCATGAGCACCACACCAGGCAGTCCTGGGTTCAAATCCCAGACCCTCCGAGGCCAGGCCCCTAATCAGAACTCAACAGATCTCCCGTCCCTGCCCTGTTGGTCCCTCCACGCAGGGTGGAGGTCAGGAGAGTGTGTTCTGCAGGCAAATGGCCTGTGTTCAAACCCCAGCTCTGCCCCTTATGCATGGGACTCTGGGCCAGTGCCCAAACCTCAGCTTTCTCTCCTGTAAAATGGGGAAAATGCATACAACACTGGGTTTTGTTGGGAACCAATAAGATGAGGTACTTAGCATCACGTCTGGCATATAGTATGCACTCAATAGATGGTTAATCATATTAACGGCTATTACGTTTGTTTTATAACTATTTATACTGAAGTCCACATGGGTCATTCTGCACGAGGGCCGCTGCACACCAGAGCAGTGGCCAGACGCATCGCTCTTGCAGGGCCCGGTTTACCTAGCAGGACTCCCCAGGGCACTCTGCTGGAGGCCACTCTCTCTCAGTGGCATCCAAGACCCTGGGAGAGACAGGCCCGTGTCTCAAGAACACAGCCTGGCTCGCGTCCACAAAATGAAACCAGGAGCACAGAGCTCTCGAAACGTGCCTTCTAGGACCTGGAGTATTTGCCCCAGAGGCAGTGAGACTGGAGAAGTGGGGTGCAGGGGCTGTGTGGGAGAGCAGAGAATAGAGAGCAAACTATTCTGTGTGCCAGCAGGGAGACCTGAGTGGGGAGACAGGGCTACAGCCCGCAGGGGCTCATGGAAAGACAGCATCACCAAGCAGAGCCCCAGGGGACAGGGTGCCAAGTGGGTGTGAACAGCTGAAACAGGGGACCTGAGAGACGCTTTCCAATACTGTTCTACCTGGCGATATGGCAGCATTTAGTGCTGGTCATCCATCCTTCTTCCCTCCCCTGCCCCTTCCTAGCTGGACTGGCAGGCCTGGGACTCCACGGCCCTCCTGTTCTCTTCCCACCTGAGTGACTACCCCAACTGAGCCCCAGACTTCTCACTCTCTGTCCTTTAGGTGTTGGCAAACCTCAGGTTCTGCCTGAGCTCTCTCCTCTCCCTGCTCTGACCCCACACTCACCCTCCCAGCCCCAGCACACGAGCTTCTTCTGTGCCCAGAACACAGGGGTAGCTCCAGAGATAACTGTCCAACGACTGAATGAATGAATGAATGAATGACAGCAGTGAACTTGCTCCTCGATGCTGCACGTCCAGCATCTCATGTCCCCCCGGCATATAAGGGGGAGCAGTAAATGTCTGTTGAACAAAAGGGAAAAAAAATGTCCCACCTCATTGGTGTTCAGACATAAATTAAAACAAATATTTTTCATCTATGATAGCTGCAGAGGTCAAATGAATTGGGATACCAAATGCTGATCAGCATGTGGTAAAACAGAAAAACTCTCTGGAGAATAATTTGGCATGTGTGTCAAGAACATTAAACACACTCACAATTTTTACATAAAATTGCATGCACAGGATTCTCTCGTAAGAAATTATTCCAAAGTTAGGGGGAGGGATGGGAGTAGGGTATCTTCGTACACAGAAGGGGCTTGTTCACTCGGCGTTAGTTATAAGAGAAAAAGAGCCACCTCGTTATCCAACAATCAGGGGGTGATTAAGTGGACTATGGCACACCTATCACAGGAATAGTGTGCAACCAATGAAGGATGGAGTCTGAGGGCGGCGCTGGGGTTGCCAATTGGGCACCCCTCCCCCTGGCTAGGACTTGAGACCACACAGGGAAGGTGCACAAGAGGGAAATTTAAAAAAAAAATTTTTTTTTTGCTTTATTAATGGTAATGGTAGGGGGAGCCAGGGACCCCTTAGTCTACTGCTCCTCCCCTTGGGCCTGTGGGGAGAGAGAGGTCTAAAGGCTGCAATCTGCAATAAGAGCCCTATAGGCATCTCCTTGGAACATCCCACGGGGTGAGGGGCCCAATGGGTAGGCAAGGAGCAGGGACCTTTAACACTTTAGCTCCGCCCAATAGGGAGAAGTTGCCCAATGGGTGACAGGTCTCACATCTCCACCAATCACAAAAGCCAAAGGGGATGGGAGGCGGGCCAAGGGGCCTTTCCCCCTGGAATTCCAGCCTGGCCCCTACAGCAAAGCAGAGCCAATTCTATCATTTGTAGGGCCCAGTGCAAAATGAAAATGCAGAGCACCCTGTTCAAAAAGCAGGGGGAGGGCGCCTGGGTGGCTCAGTTGGTTAAGCGACTGCCTTCGGCTCAGGTCATGATCCCGGAGTCCCGGGATCGAGTCCCACATCGGGCTCCCGGCTCAGCGGGAGCTTCTCCCTCAGACCCTCTCCCCTCTCATGCTGTTTCTCTCTCTTTCTCTCAAATAAATAAATAAATAAAATCTTAAAAAAAAAAAAAAAAAGGCAGGGGGAAACCGTCATTAAAGATACTAAAATATGGGGCGCCTGGGTGGCTCAGCTGTTAAGTCTCTGCCTTCGGCTCAGGTCATGATCTCAGGGTCCTGGGATCAAGTCCTGCATCAGGCTCCCTGCTCCGCGGGGAGTCTGCTTCTCCCTCTCCCTCTGCCCCTGCTTGTGTTCCCTCTCTCGCTGTCTCTCTCTCTCTGTCAAATAAATAAATAAAATCTTAAAAAAAAAAAAAGATACTAAAATATAGCGCTCTTTCATTTTCCCCATGACTTGCCATGGTGTTATTTGCCACTTTGTGCCAATAGAAAAGAATAAAAGTTTTAATTGCTAGCATGAATTTTGTCACTCATCATTCTATTATGCAATTCCAGTTTAAAATGCAAATATAAGAATATTTAACTGGAATGCAGAATCACTGAAATACACAATTTGTATCTGGTAGCTTCCATAGGCACGTGTTCTTTCTTCTTACAGGGCAGTGGGGACTCGACCCCAAGCAGCTCATCTGGTTTTATTTCACTTTTAGATGCTTGCACACTCCCTTGGCGCCATGATGAAGAGGGGTTGAAAGGGAAGGACTATGGCTGTCCCATCTTTTCCTTTCCTTCTGGGTCATCCTGTTCAGCATCAGTGATTAGTTCACACAAGGACGTAATACGGGGAAGAGGGTATGATAACTGGGTTCCTTGGTCCCTCATGCTCCTTGGAATGTCACTTTCTCCTTTCTGCGTCCAAATCTGGTTCACATGGAGCAGAGTGGCTTCTCCAGGCTGTCAGCACCCACTGCTGCCTACAGGGTCGTGGGCACACTGATCCAGGGCAAGAGCACAGACCGTGCAGGAGCTCAGTAACACTAAAAGTGCACACAAGGTAAGTGTGTATGGAAGCCACACAAAACAGCTGAAACAGGTGTTGTGCGCGTCACCTCTGCTCAGTGCCCGATCCACTGTCCCATCAGCCGTGACTTACAAAACGCAGTTCGAAGATAAAATTATAAAAATTTCAACATGGCTACGGCAGAGCGCGAAACCAAAAACAGGTCCTTCTGAGTGTGGAGCCCCATGTGACTGCACGGGTTGCACAACCAGGAAGCCAGCCAAGCACTGGGAAACTCTATTATAAGCTCATGCTTCATTTAAAAAGTCGCCTTCGACATGGTTTATATGGAGCGATTACAGCTTTTATTAAACACAGACGTGGGCATTAAAAAAAGACTGGAAGGAACTATCACAAATTGCTAACAATGTGCATCTTTGTGGGGCAGACTGGATACTGTCCTTTCTCCTTCATCCCCATGGCGACTCCAGTCCTGGTCATTAAACCCGGGGTGACACACAGCCACGTTTCCCGTTCTCCAGACCTACAACCACATCTTACAACAACGTCCCCTGGCTCTGCAGTCTTCAAGGATAAAAACCAAAAGCTGTAGCAAGTTAAAACCACCAGGAGATGATGTGGAAAAATTTTATTAGAATCTGATTCCCATCTTGCAGAAAGAAAATGAGAGAAAGCCTAGCCCGTGACTGCACCAACCTTTCCGTTAGGATTGATTAAAAATAAACGAGTATGTTGCTTACAGCCTGGGAGCTGGCCCATTCGGTGGTTTGGGGAAACCGATAACAACAGGAACCCCTCCACACAGGTGGACCTTTGGAGTCCGTGGGCCCTTTGCTCCTCTGGGCCATGTGACAACCCAGGGCAGGAGGCAGGGCAAGGAGACTGAGGCTCACAGAGGTGGTGTGGCTGAACGGAGAACATCCAGCAGTGAGCCCCCCACCCCCCTGCAGCCACCTTCGCTGCCCCCACCCCTAAAATGGAGACAGCATGAGCTTGAGAAACTCTAGGATTGCGCGTGGAAGTGATGTTCTTAAGTGGAAGGAAGAGGTGGAGATCCAGCAGTCCACTGCTTGATTTTCCAAACCAAAGGCTGGCTTTCCCTACTGTCCCCCTGGGCTGGCTTTAGGGCAGCACCACAAGGGACCCCCTCTGAGCCTCCACTTCCTCATGGAGTGGGGACGGGGTGGGGTTAGCCAGTCTGACGATGGTTCTTAGGGCTACTCTAACTCTAACCCCAAAGGAGCACGCATGATTGTTGGCAGACCAGTTATTAAACACTGACTGGGTCCCAGGCTCTGGGCCCGGCATGTTTACACACATCAAGCCATTTCGCGTGATGAGTTCACGGAGAGTGTTCCTTCCACGAAGCAGGGTGGGGGGGTTCACGACATGTTACCACATCAAACAACGGTACGTCCCTGGTTTCAAGTGATCTAAAGACGCTAAGGTCCTGAGAGACTGTGTGACCTGCCCAAGATGGTAAGCCCAGAGTCAGACCCCACCGAGAACAGGGGTCTCCCGACACCAGATCCCGGGATCTCTCTTCCAGCTGGAAATGCTTCCTCAGGACAGCCGAGGAAGGGAAACCAGAACTAGGCAGCTCTGACTTGAGTACAATGAAAGCCATCACCGAGGACTCCTCAAGCAGGAAGCGAACACATCAAACTCCCTCTTGGTTTCCGGGATCTCAGATCTTGGCCGTGAGTGACAAGGGAGCCTCCTGGTCTTCCGGATAACCAGGAAAGAGGGTGCTGTTGGTGAGGGAATGTGCCAGCCCACGGAACGGGAAGCCCAGGGGTGGGTGGACATCAGGCCCGGTTAACCCAGGGAGTCACAGTGTCCCCGATGCCACTCATGCTCTGCCTGGGCACCAACAGCATTGTTGGCTTAGGGCTTACGCCCCTCGTGGCCTCAAGGTGGCTTCGGGCAACAACGGGGCTTCCCTGTCCCTTCACGAGAGAGACTGACTTCCTGCAGCTCTACTTTCCACTCAAGCCCCAGAACAGCTTCCCGTGTCCGTTCTAGAACCATCACTGCCAGACGGATGCACTACCCCAGGGCCAAGCTGGCCCAGCCTATGGCCACAGGTCTCTGGCTGGGAACCGCTATGCTCTTGGTGGGGTGAGGGGTCGGCTGTTGGGGAGCTCAGGCTCAATACCCTCCACGGGGGGGGCAAATTTAACTGAACACTGGTCTCCCACAAACAGCACGCCTCTCCAGTATGGTCCAGGCCTGGGCAGAAGGCCGACATGATCCCCACGCAGTTAGTTCAAAACATGAGGACAACTCCATGCCGTGGAATCCACCCCACTGTTGGGTTCAGACAGGCCTGCGACAGTCTCCTGACCCTACCAACTCCTTGTCCCAGCCCCTGCTTCATTTGCTCAGCCACACGATCCATGGGGATATGCACATGGCTCTGAAATCACGTGGAATGCACAAGAATGGCAAGCATATTGGGGTCAGGGCAACAGAGGCATCTTTCCTCCTGGGGATCCAAGAGGCACGCGTATATGACAGAGGTTCATGTCTGAGATGCTCGCGGGAGGAAAAGCTGGGACTGGGGTCCTAGCAGGAAAGCGTGCCCTCAAGCACCTTCACCTTCAGGCACCTGGGAGTGACCACTGCCACCTCCCCTGGGCTGTGAGCCCCCATATCTGACCCCTCACTGCCTGCCCAGAGCCACACCCAGCAGAGGACAGGCCTGTAAACACTGCTGCAGGAAGGGGGAGGAAGGGGTTTGTAGACCAGACTAGCCTAGAGATGCCCACTTCACTCACCCCAAAGCTGAGCTCTGTGGCTGCAGCAAGGGAACAGAGCCAGGAAGCATCTTTCCTGGGCCATATCTGGCTCTTGAGAAAAATCTAAACACACAGAGACTTCCTGGCACTCTCCTACCCCTGGCGGTCCCTCTCTCAAGGGTCCAGGTCCTTCTACTGTCTTGAGAGACTCAGCTGTACTGCTCTCCCCAACACCCACCCAACCTTTCAAAGTTCTCTGTGTCCCAAGGTGGCCTGCACCCATGCTTAGTGATGACAACAACACTCTATCAGCTGAGCTGAGCCAGGAGTTAAAGATTGGGGGGGGGGGGGGGGCTGCTCTGACTAATTCATACCAAGGTGTGAATGACTAACAAAAATCTAAACTTTTCCCAAAGTATTTGAGATTTTACAAGAGGAGATTCAGGAACTCCAGCAGGACTCCCACTGGCAAAGATGGCATTTAACTTGAAACCTAAAGGATGAGAAGGAGTCAGCCATAAGAAGAGCAGGAGGGGGATATTCTAGATAGAGAACACAGCCAGTACAAATGCTGTGAGGCAAGAAAAAAAAAAATGACCTGCTTAAGGAACAGGAAGTAGACCAGAGCCACTGGGGTGTAGTGAGTGAGCGTTTGTGGGCCAAATGACCAAGTGGGACAGATATTTGTGCACCTGGGTCTTCTGCAAAACCTCAGCATCCATTATCTGCTCATGAAGTTCTTCCAGGAACCTTATAAATTATACCTGTGCCACCGATTAAATGCCTCCAACAGACCAAGCACTGTGCTGGGTATTTTCTGTATTAGCATAATCACTGATCATCCCAACAGTAATAACGTGAGATAAGTTATTATTATTTCTCCCTTTACAAAGGGAGAAAGTGAAGCTCAGAAAGGTTTAATAACTTGTCCAAGATTACAAAGCGTGAGAAGAGTCAGAAGCAGGATTTGAACGTAAGTCTAACTGACATCCAACTCTGCAACCTACCCCGCTCTGAGCACAAAATGCAAGATGCAACGCTGGGCAAGTCTGTTTTCATGCACGGAGGCCAGAAATCTCCTATAATTCTAATTCTAACAATTACAGTGATTGCTTCCTCTCCTAGACCCTACCCTCCCTGAGGACAGGAATTTCCGATCTCGCTCGTCTCTGCATCCCAGCCCCTGAGCCCTATGCCCTACACATACCGGCACTCAGTTTGGGATGTGGAGAAAGTCAAGCCTCGGTTTCTTCTATAAAATGGGACTGTGGGTATGCGAGACCTTGTGTGAGGCCCCAGCACAGGCAGGTGTTCAACATACCTCAGCTGTCAGTTAACAATTTACAGTTCCCAGGTGGCCCCTTCATCCACCATCCCACCTGCCCCTCACAGAAACCCTAAGACCGAAACTGTCGGCAGGATGGTACTATGCACTTCCACTCTACAGATGGGGAAACCAAGACTTAGTGAGAAGAGCTTCCCCTCAATAGCACAGCGCTCCCTTCTAGAATATAGGCTGCCCAAGGGCAGAATCATTGTCTAGTCCCCAGGGCTGAAACAGTGACTGGCACATAGTAGGTGTTCAAGTAAATATTTGTTAAATGAATGAAGAGGAAATAAAAACATCACTTCTTTCTCAAACGATGCACTTCCCCTTTGCTCTCCTCTGCTAAGAGCTGGTAAATCTCTGGAAGAAAGCTGGAAAGCGAGCCTCTGGGGGGCTGGGGGGGGCGGGATCTGGCACTGGATTTTTTTTTCCTGGATCCCTCTTCGTCTCCAGGGAGTGGGTGGGATGAAGAAGGAATTAAGGTTGGCAAATGTCCACTATGGGTCAGGCATAGGGCTTTTTACTTTTAATCACAGGGTCCTGCGTCCCGTCCCATCATCCTCAACGTAGAGATGAGAAAACAGAGGCTTCGGGCAGAAAGCCAGACAGGGATGCCCTGCCAAGATCTCCTCGCAGCCAGAGCCAGACCACTAGGGCACCTGCCAACAACCCAGAGGCCTCTCTCACCCTCTGCACTCGCTCTCGGCAGCCTGCGAGCAGAAAAAACACCCCGGCTCACGGCTGATTCTTCCTCAACCTCAACAAGGCAGGCCACAAAGGGCCGCTTTCAGCTCCCTGGGCCCCTGAAAGCCCTAGCTTGGGGGCTGAGCCCTCACCCAGCCAGGCAGCCCTGCCCCCTCCCCCCCATCAGCAAAGCGTGACTCAGCGGTTCTCCTCCGGGGGGCGGAAAGCGCCACCCCTCAGCATCCCTCCGCCCAGGTTACACAAACAGCCTCTGCTCTCCGGGACTGGACGCGCGGGTCCGGCCCCGCGCTGGCCCCGCGCTGGCCCCGCGCTCCCCGGCCTCCGCAGGGCTCCGGCTACCGCTTGGCCTCATTTCCGGCGGAGCCAGGCACTAGAGCCGCGGACACCACCCGGGAGTCGAGTCACCGCCGCCAAGCCCACACAGGTTCCCTGACACAGACCCCCACGCGCGCCAGCCCCGCGGAACGCCGTGCGCAGGGCCCCTCCCACTGGGGCACCCACCAGGGGACCTCTTGCTACCAACCCACCAACACTGATGCGGCCAGTTCAGCGGCCCCCAGGGAAGGTGCAGCCAGACCCTAACCCTGGAAGGTCTCCAGCCCAAGTGTCCCCACTGCTGCATGCTGACACCCCGCGGCTAGCTGTCCCCATCTTCAATCAAGGATTCGCTCCGCGGGCCCCTGGCTGCGGCTTGGGAGCTGTCCCCCACCATTCTCTGGGCAAGGTGGAGTAGAGGGACCCTTGGAAGTCACTGGCCCATCAGCGCTGACCACCTGGATTCTACCACCTCGGGGGGGGGGGGGGGTTGGGCTTGGGCCTGTTAGGCCAGTTTGGGGGATTTCAAATGCAGGGCGCGTTTGGGATGGCATGTCCCACTTTTTTGGGAAAATTCTGACAGTTTGGGGCCAGCTCCTTCTGTCTCAGTATAACTCACTGGGAATAAAAGACCAAACCCAAACGGCCGCCTTCTCCCACCCACGAGGGGCCCCTGCCTCTGGAGGCACAAGGAGGGGCCCAGGACAGCGAGCCTCTGGGGGGAAGGGGGAAAATCTGGCATTGGATTTTTTTTTTTCCCTGGGTCCCTCTTCTTCTCCGGGGAGTGGGCAGCCTAGAAAATTCTGTGGGCTTCGGGCAGGGCTGAAAGAGCAAACCCAGGATTCTAAGCCACTACATTTCCCCGGATTTCTTCACCACATTAGCCGCAGGAGTGGCTTTTTTACAAATGACGGCCAGGGCTGATTCAGGATGCCACCAGGCCTGGCGGCTGAAAGCTGCCTGCCGGAGGGCGGCGCGGAGGAGGGCGCTGGGCTGCGGAGGCCGGCGCCCTCGGGCTCCCCCCCTCCCGGCCCCGGGGCAGGGTGGGGTAGGGTGGGGTGAGGTGGGTGGGTGGGGGGACACGACACACAGCGCGCGGTCCAAACCTTCGGAGGGCATTCGGTGCGACGGCATCCCCACGCCGCGGCCGGCCGGAGGGGGCCTCAGACAACACGTACGTTACCTTCAGTCACATAGCTGTGGTCCCGCAGGAAGCTGTGGTTAATTTTCCGCGTGTCCGTGTCCTCGCCCATTGAAGGCCGTGCCCGGTGCCCTGGGCATGCCCCGCCGCCGCACACCGATGCAATCCGCAGAGGTCGCGCCGGGCGCGCGGGCCATGCCGCCGCAGCCTAGCAGGGGCGCGGGCCGCCGGGGCCCCGGGGGGCGGGCATCGCGGCCGGGGGCGGCCGGGGACGGGCGGGGCGGCGGGGCGGGCGCCGCGGTCAAGCGAGCGCGCGGCGGGCGGGCGGCGGCCGCGGGTGGGGGCGGGCCAGGGCCCGGGCGCGCATCCCGGCCAGTGCGCGCTGCGTCGTGCGCCCGGCGGCGGCGGCGGCGGCGGCGGCCTGGTGCCGGGGCGCCTGGTTGCGCGGCGGCGGGAGGGGACGCGCGCGGCGCTGCGCCGACCGAGCCGGGGCCGAGCCGGGCTGCGCGGGCTGGGGCCGCCGCCGCCGCCGCCGCCGCTCCGCAGGCCCCTCCCTCGCGCCGCCCGCTCCTCCGCCCCCGCGGCCCGCACCGCCCGCCGCGCGCCGGCCGCCCAGCGCCCTGCAGGTGGAGCCGCGCCCCGGCAGGGGCGGCACCGCGGTGCTCCGGCCCCCGCGGGTGGGCACCTTTGGTGTCTGGGTGTGCGGGCGGGGGAGGGAGGAAGGAGATGGCCACCTGGGGGTGGGGGGCGCTGGTCAGCTGAGCTTTTGGGGGGCACCTTGGCCGCTCAGGTGCCGGAATTACGGAAGAGATGCCCAAGGATTGAGGGAGTCGAAGAGGTAGGGCGGGCGCACCGCCACCGGAAGGACAGGGAGGGCATGGGGGCGGCTGAAGGTGGCACACTGGAGCCTGGAAGACTTCAGAAGTGGGGAGGGAGGGCGGACAAGGGTCCCATTCGTTGGTAGAGGAGGGTGGGTCAGACAAGTAGAGGACCTTCTGGAGCGCAAAACTGGACCCGTGGGAAGAAGCTGGGGAGGGGGGGCAGGGGAGGGGTCGGACCGGGCGGGGAAACTCTGGATGAGCTGCCTGGAGTAGTTGGACTCCCCCAGGCAGAGCTCCATGATCTGGTCTCTTGCTCATCTCTCTACTTACTGGTAAAGATAAAGTGTAGAAACAGCGCTGGGTGTACTGCAAAAACAGGCTGGAAAACGGGTCCCTCTGCCAGTCTCCCTCTCCACCAAACCCAAGGCTTCTGGCAGACAGGACCCTCCCTGCCTCCCTTCCCTTTTCACCAGCGTGGCCCCGCATCGCACACAGTGCCTGGCACAGAGCAGACCCTCAAAAAGTAGTCCCCTCTTTTGTCCAAGCTAACCGCTTACCTGAGGGATCGACTCCCTGCGGGGAGCACAGGTCGCACTGGGGGCTTCAGAGGGTGGGCGAGGGAAGGATGGACCCCCAGTACCTTCCTACCTGCTCAGCAAAACCTCTTGGGAAAGGGAGGGGGAGGAAAGGCAGGGGCTGCCTGGGAGGGATAAGAAATGCTGAGGGGCCTTCAGCCCCAGGTGGGAGAGGGAGCCGGGATCCCTCAGTCCCAAAATTCTATGAGGCTCTGCTTCTTTCAGCCGGTTTTCTGGGGACTCCAAACTGCAGGGGGGCCGGGGAATCCAGAAGAGGCAGGGGCAGGAGGATGGGGTCAGGGAGACTGGGGCAGGTGGACGCTGCCTGGGGTTTCTTGCTGGGGAGTGGGAGTTTGGCAGCTAGAGCTGGGCTTTCATGGGACCGGAATGCCCAGAATGGACCAGGGGGAGGTCCGCCCCCCCTCCCAGCCCCTGCTGGGTGTAATGGAAAGGGCTAGAGCCCTGGGAGTCCTGGAGGTTCTGCCAGCACCACCGCCTGCTTCCTGAATGCCCCCCACACACGTGTCCCACCCTCAGCTTGTTCACAATGTCCACCTCAGAGCACAGGTGTGGCAGGTTCAGTCCTGGACCAGGTAAACCCAGGTCAGGTGTGCTCTGGGTGCACTTGCACCTCCTTGTGAAGGAGGCTGATGTCCATGTCCTCTCCCACCCGGCAGCCTGGCCTATTCTGCTCTCTCCCTCATGCCTGGGCTGCCCGATCCTCACATCCAGAGCCCAGCAGCCCCTCTCTGTCCATACCCTGCTCGCCCCTCTAGCTCCATGTAGCAAAGTGGCTACAGCCTCAGGCTCTGGAAGCCACGGGCTGGGTTCAAGTCCTGACAGGGAGGGGGCCGGCAAACACAACCTGGCCTGTGAAATGGACGTGATCACAGAGCTGGTGAGGCCAGTTCCTGCTCAGTAGGGGCCTGGCCTCGTCCGTGTTCTGGAATGGTAGCTGTTACCATCATCATGCTGAGACTTGTCCCCTCTCTGATCTTAGGGAGACCCCTCCATCATCCCCATCTGTCAGTTCTGTGGAAGCACCCACCCCATATTCCAGGATGCCCTGGATCCCTGTGGAAACGACTCTGGCCTGATCCAACACAACAACACACCCCTTTGTCAGCTTCTGAGCCAAGCAGGGGACCCCCGGAGTTGGTGATCTCCAACCTTCCTGGGGCCCAGGACACATCAGCCCCTCTGCACTTTCTAGCAGTGCAGTCTTCTCTGACTTCCTCCAGGCTCCTCCAGACTGTCTCCTCTTTTCTCCTGAAGCACCCCACCAATCAGAACCAAGGCCCTTCCCTCAACCTCCCGCCCACCCCACCTGCACTCAGCCTGGTACAATTCATTGCTTCCTCTTTGTGTCTCCAAATGTCCCTGGCCCCTCAGTACAGGGCTGAGCTCCAGATCCTGCCCCTCGGTCCTCCTATCACCAGCCTCTCTCTGTCTGCCTCCCCATTCACTTGTCCATGACAAATGTTTCTACTGTGTGCAGGCACATTCCCAGCACAGGGTTAACATGGGCAACAGAACAGATAAAACTCCCCACTCCCATGGGGTTGACCCCCTAGCGGGGCAAGATCAACAAGGCGAAGTAAGCATATAACATATAGGTCAGGCAGGGATGGAGATGGGTGGTAAGGGGGGTCTCCTGTACAAAGTGGGTGTGGAGATGACCTCTGGGATAAGGTGAAATTTGTCAGCAATCCCCCTGGGGGCTCCCCACAGCAAAGCCTGCTTGGGTCTTTTTTCCACATTAAAAAACGGACCTGGGGGCGCCTGCGTGGCTCAGATGGTTAAGCATCTGCCTTCGGCTCAGGTCATGATCCCGGGGTCCTGGGATAGAGCCCTGCATCACATCAGGCTCCTGGCTGGGCGGGGAGCCTGCTTCTCCCTCTCCTTCTGCCTCTCCCCCTGCTCATGCTCTCTTTCTCTCTGTATCTCTGTGTCTCGAGTGAATAAATAAAATCTTCAAAAAAATTAAAAATAAAATAAAACACAGACCTGACTCTGAATTCCCTTCTAGCTGTCAACATTGTGCATTCCCCCTTCAAGACCTGAGTGCCAAAGGACACATCTGCATTCCCCATCTCCTCTTCCGCACTCCCCCACACTCGCTGCTAGAGCCCTCCACCAACCTGGTCTCTTCTCATCATCCCACCCCCCCCCCACCTCCCCAAAGGGAAACTGGTCTCAGCAGGGTTAATAACAACTTTCCTGTTCCTGGAACCAGTGGAGTCGCTGGCCTCCTCCCTTAGCTCCCTCTGCAGCCTCCACCCTGCAGGGCCGCCCCACCACTCCCCTCTGCTCCCAGGACCCCACCGTCTTCTGCCTTTTGGCTGCTTACCAAGTTATGCCCCTTCTGGTGGTCCCTGAAATGTTGTGTCTCAGTCCACTCATCTCAACTGATGTTTAGTTTGTGTACAGAAAAGCGTACAAAGGTTAGATGTGCAGTTCACTGAACTATCACGGAGCAAACATTTGTTTAACCACCACCCCAGTCAGGAAAAGAAGATCCCGCCATCCTCCGGAGACCTCCTCATGACCCACTCTGTCCACCCCACAGAGATCCCTAGCTTGACTTCTAACACTGTGACTTTGTTGTCTGGGGGGCTTTCCGCAAAGAGAACCACAGAGCATGAGTGTTTGGGGATCTGGTTTTGTTCCACACTCTGTTTCAGAGGCTCACTCATCATGGCATATTTGTGGTTTTAATCTATTCATTTTTTCGTTGTTGCCTAATATTCCATCATGGAAATGCACTGCGGTATCTCCTCTTGTGGATGGGCACTTGGCTTGCTTTCAGTTTGGAGGTTATGACTAGAGCTACATCTCAGCATGCACCTTTGCTCACTTCTGTCAGGTGTGTGTACTCAGCGGGGGATTGAGGGCGACGGGGTCTATGCATGCTGAGCTGATGTCAAAGAGTTTACCAAGGAGGTAAGAGGGTCCTCTTCCTCCCAAACCTCCCGAAACAAAGTATTGTCATTGTCTGTGACTTTAGAGGTTCACCACCTCCAGTGCAGCACTCCCATCCTCTCTGGCAGCTGAGACTGGCCCTCCTCCTCATCCCCACTCAGGACGGACAGGAGTCAGCCTCCACCCGTCACCCCTCAAGCCGTCATGTCCTGTCGAACTTCCAGTCCTGCTGACTCACCCTCAGAGCTCACAAACCCCCCCTCCTCCCACCAGCCTCACCGCCCCACCAGAACTCAGGGATTCACCCCTCCCTCACGTGGGCCGAAAGCTGACCCTGTTCACTTTCCTGCTTACCATGTTTCTAGGTTCCCAGCTGCCACGTGCTAATGTCTATATCCAGAGGTCTTCACGGAACAGCTCCAAACTGCATCTCTGGCCAATTCTCTGTGTGCACCATGCTCTTCCCTGAACATCTGCAATGTCCCCAGCAAGGCAGGCACCTTCCAGACTGCATTTGTGCATGCCGGTCCCCTGCCTAGAATGTGGTCCCACATGCCACTTTTCCCCATTTGGAGTCAGCCTAAAGGTTATGATGAACGGTAACTCCAGCACCAGCCACCATTCCCCAAATGACCCCAGGGAGGTCTCAGTGCTGACCTCATGTACCCAACTTCCGCCTCCTGTGCACGGGGTGGATTTGCACTCCTGTCCCTTTTTAAATTGGGCATAGTCGTGAGAGCTGCTTTGGGCAGTGAAATAGGGAAGTGGCCTGCATCTCTCCTGAGTTGGAGCTTTACAAGCCTGGGTGTGGTTTGCCAGATTCTTTTTTTCCCTCTTGACTCAGGGTCTTGAAAAAAGCACCCATCAAGATAGAATCGCCACCAGCTGGGATCTCTGACTGACTATGAAGGGCAGGGACCCCCTAGGATGTGTAGTGTGCATGAGAAATAAACATGCAACATGTTTGGTCACCAAGATTTGTGGGTTGTTTATAGCTGTGCATGACTTCTCCTATCCCAACTGTGACATCCTTATACGCCACATGGTGGCTATGCACTTCACTTACGTTATCGCCTTCTCCAACGTGAGCACCCTGTCTCAGCCAAAATGGTCTAGGTGGTATTGCAGTAATGGATGATCTTCCACATGCAGCAGCTGACAGAGTCTGTGTCACTCAGGCTCCATGTGCGTCTGAACTTGGCTGCACCTCTGATCCTCACCATCTTTACTCTGGGGACCAGGCTGGTGGAACAGCCCCAAAGCTGGATGGGCTGGGCTCCTGGCAGAGGCTAAGGAAAGATGAGAACTGTGAGTTCGCTTTTATAGCTTCATTGCCCCAGGTAAGTCCCATAACCACCACTCATATGAGTTCAACAGGGCAAGGAGGGACGTGGTAGGTCACGTGGCCACGTGACCTCAATGGAGCACACAAGACAATCCTCCCCCAAGGAGGGGTTGCAAATAGCTTGCACAATAATACAATCTACTACAGTACTCACTTTATAAATGAAAACAGAAACAAAACCAACAGCAGGCATCAGGTCACTTTTCCCAAGTCACCTAGCTAGTCCATGGTAAAGCCTTACCCAGGTCTTATGAACCCAAAGCTTGGATAGTCAACCCATGTTAACTGCTACTAATGTAACTCCTTCTTGCCACCTTTCCCTCTGTGACCACCCAGATCCCAGGGTGGAGCTTCAAGGTGGTCTCTCGGTGCTTCCCACCACTGTGAACCATCTATTTCACCCTGGAGAGGCTTCCTGGAACAGTGCCAGGGTGGAGCTTCTCACAGTAAAATGTCAAAAAAAACCCACCCCCCAGACCCCCAGGCTGGTCACAGTGCCTCAGATGGAGGCTGGCGGAGAGTTCTGACAGGTGCTAAAACCATCAAATAGAGATGGCAGCATGCATGTCACCCAGCCCAACACTCACGGGCTCGGTGGCTTTCTGCCACTGTAGAAGTCACACTTAGGAGAGAAAATGTGGAAATAAAGGACAATAGAAAAGCAATGGTCTGGAATCCAAGCACAATGACCCAAAACCCCCTTGGATGGCTTTCCAGGGTCTTTCAAGGGAGTTCTGTTTTTACATAATCATGATCATACTTCATTTTTGCATTATATTTATATTAATGAGATACTTTGAATAGAGACCCCTCCCTTTTAAATATTGATTCAAAAGAAATCAATATTAAGATTCTGACATATTTGCTTCAGCTCTTTTAATTTAAGAAATAAAGCCGTGGAGGGGCACCTGGGTGGCTCAGTTGGTTAAGTGACTGCCTTTGGCTCAGGTCATGATCCTGGAGTCCCAGGATTGAGTCCCGCATTGGGCTCCCTGCTCGGCGGGGAGTCTGCTTCTCCCTCTGACCCTCCTCCCTCTAATGCTCTCTGTCTCTCATTGTCTCTCTCGCAAATAAATAAATAAAATCTTAAAAAAAAAATTTTTTTTAAAAAGAAATAAAGCCGTGGAGATAACACTGAAATTCTTTGTGTCCATTCCTGTATCCGTCTCTTTCCAAAGGCAAACACTATCTCCATATTTTTGTTTTCTTCCCATCCATGTTCTATTCTTTAATGCATATACATGCATTATGTCATTTTGTGTAATTTTAAAATTTATATAAACACGATCTTATTGATTATACCATATTGCAGATTGCTTTTTTTCTAAGCATTATTTTTTCAGCTCTACCTAGTTCCTTCATTGATCTTAGATGCTGGAAGAAAACAATGGTGTCTTGGAGGCTACCCCGAGGACCTTCACCAGGAGCTGAGTGTGTGTATCTCTTCCCAACTCTGCGTTCAGCGATATCACGGTGGTAGCTAGAAATCAGCCATGGTGGAAGCATTCATATCCTGGAAATCGACAAATGCTACAATTTAAGGCTTTTTCCCTAGACAGTGGGTTGTTAAACATTTACCAGCATACCGGTGACCACAATCCATATATTATTTCTCCCACCCCACTCCACCCATGTTAATGGGTATTTAGGTTGTTTCCAACATTTCGGGATTTTAAACAATGCTGCAGTAACATCACTATACCTACTTCCTCACACCCAAGTGTGAGGGTTTCCCAGGAGGGACACCTGGAGGCAGGCACCACTGGGTTGTGGTGTCTGTACATTTGTAACCTCCTACATGTTGCCAAATCAAGAAACAATTTATGATCCTACGCCAGTATATCACATTCCCTTTAACACTCGGAATTGACTTAAATGCATGTCAAGTTGTTGAGGGAGCTGATCTATGATGACTGATTAATTTGCATTTCTTGATTACTAGTAAGGTTGAGAATCTTTCTGTTTAGCCTTTGCAACTTCCTCTTCTGTGAATTACCTGTTCTTTTTCTGCCCGTGTCTCCATTGGGTTACTTGAATTTTTTCTTACTGATTTCCTGCAGCCTCAAATACTACTTTTACTACCTATCCTCTGTTTGTGTGTGTTTCAAACATTTGCTTATAATTTGTTGCTCTTCTCCTAACTTTATTTACGGTACTCTTTTCCTACAGAAGTAGCTCATTTTGATGTGGTGAAATTTATCAGTATTTTCTTTCGTAACAATAGTAGCAAACATTTATATGTATTATTTGTGCAGCCACTGTTGTAAACACTTTATATTTAACTCAGTTAACCTTTCTGACTTCCTTATGAGGTAGATTTTATTACTGTCTCATTTTTACAAATAAGGAAACCGAGGCATGGAGTGATCGAGTAATTGACCCAAGCCAGTAAACAGTTGGGCTGCATTTGAAACCAGGCATTTCGTGTTGGAGGCAGGCCCTGCTCTGAACCACTCTTCTACACTACCTCAGTAAAGGGCTTGTACACCTTTCCTAAGATTTCATCTTAAGTACCTTTTTCTTTAGAGAGAGAGGGCAGGGAGGGAGGGCAGGAGGGAGAGGGAGAGAGAGAATCTCAAGCAGACTCCACACCCAGTGCGGAGCCCAGTGCAGGGCTTGATCTCGCAACCCTGAGATCACGACCTAAACTGAAACCAAGAGTCAGACGCTTAACCAACTGAGCCACCCAGGTGCCCCTAGTCTTAAGTAGCTTACAGATTTTACTGCCTTTGTGAATGGGGTTTACTTTTAAACAATGTAGCATTGGTATTGCTGTTCAAGAGGAGTAGTACTGGTTTTAGTAGGTTGTCTTGTACCTAGCAGTGTTGTTGAACTGTCATGTGGTTCTAAATAGTCTGAAAGCAGATTCTCTTGGATTTTCTACGTAGCCAGTCATATCTGCAATTAAAGACAGTTCTGGCTTTTTCTTGCCATTCCTCACCCGTTTGCTATCTGGTCCAGCTGGTTCCACTATAAGGCAGGGTTGAGTGGAAGTGGTGATAGTAGGCGTCTTTGTTGTGGGTCTAGCTATGTTTTTAAAGTTTCACCATGAATACTGTTCACTGTTGGGTTCTCATAGATACCCTTTCTCATCCTCCCTAGCTTCCTGGGAGTTTATTAAGAACAACGAGTGTTGAAATTTATCCAATGTGAGTGTTTTTTTGTTTGGCTAATCACTTTGTTTTGTTGTATCTATTGATATGATAAAATTTCTTTTGCCTTTAATCTGGTAAAGGAGTCAGTTACATTAACAATTTTATCTTCAAACCATTCTTGTAGTCCTATTGTGGACCCTACATAGTCATAAGATATGTATATATATCTTTCCCTCTTTTTATGTTTTTATGAAATAGTTTAGAATACGATTTCTATCATATTCCAAACTGTTTCCAGAGTGGTTATAACATTTTGTATTCCTATCAGCAGTGTATGAGAGTTCCAGTTCCTCCACATCTTCACCAAAATTTGGTGTAGTCAGCCTTCGTTATGTTAGACATTCTAATAGGTATGTGATGGTATCTCACTGTGGTTTTTAAATTTGCATTACCCCAGTGACTAATGATGTTGTGCATCTGTTCATATGTCATCTGTATATCATCTTTAGTGAAGTGTCTCCTCAGACATTTTCCCCATTTATTATTTAGCTTGTTTGTTTTCTTATTATTGACTTTTGAGGATTTTTTATGTATTCTAGATATAAGCCATTTATCAGATATATGTTTTGCAAAAATTTTCCCCAAGGCTACAGCTTGTCTTTCATTCTCCTAATGGTTTCAAGGAGGAGACATTTTTAGTTTTGATGAGGCCCAATTTATGAATTTTTTTTCTCTGCAGATCCTGCTTTGAGGTCATATCCAAGAAGTCTTTGACTAACTCAAGGTCATGAAGATTTTTGTTATACATCTTCTTCTACAACAGATGTCAGCAAATTATGACCTACAGATCAGCTGCCTACATTTATATATAAAGTTTTATTCGAACACAGCCACACCCATTCATTTCTGTATTTTTTATGACTACTTTCACATCATAATGGCAGACTTGTGTAGTTGCAACAGAGATTATAATGTCCACAAGTCTAAAATATTTACTGTATGGTCCTTTAAGAAAAAGTTCATCAACTCCTTAGTTTTCTGGAATTAGGTTTTAAATTTTGGTCTATGATCCATTTTGAACTAGTTCTTATATTTGATGAGAGCTATGGTTCATTTTTTTTTTTAAGTATAGTTCAGTTTTACGCACACACACACACACAAATTGTTTTAGCACCAATTGTCTATATATTCTCCACTGAACTACTTTTTCACCTTTGGTGAAAATGAGCTGTATCAGCTGCCATAAATGTGGGGATCTATTTCTGGACTCTCTATTCTGTTCCATAGATCTACTTGTCCATCTTGACACCAATATCCCCTGTATCAATTAATGAGCTTTATAACAACTTCTTGAAATCAGATCATATTCATCCTCTGGCTTTATTCTTCTTCTTATCTTAGGATCTTTGCATTTCCATATGAATTCTAGCATCAGTTTGTCAGTTTTTAAAGAAAAAGAAAGGAAGGAAGGAAGGAAGGAAGGAAGGAAGGAAGGAAGGAAGGAAGGAAGGAAGGGAGAAGCATGTTGGGATTTCAATTGGATTGAGTTGAATTTATAGATCTATTTGGGGAGAACTGACATCTGAACAATATTGAGTCTTCCAATATATGAACATGGTATCTCTCTCCACTTATTTAGCTCTTTAATTTCTCTCATCAGCGATTTATAATTTATGGTATGTAGGTTTTTCACATCTGTTGTCAGATTTATTCCCCTATAGCTCATATTTTAAATGGTATTTAAAGGTTTTCAATTCTGATTGATCTGAACATCCTGTAAACTTGCTAAACTCATTATTTCTGGCAGCTTTTTTGTAGGTTCCATTGGATTTCTTTATATACAATCAGGTTGTCTGTGAATAAGGATGGTTTTATTTCTTCCTTTTTAATCTGAATGTCTTTTATATTTCTTTCTTGCTTTATTGCCCTGGCTTTACCCTCCAGTACAATGTTGAACAAGCATGGTGAGAATGGCCATCCTTGCCTTGCCCCCAGTCTTAGAGGGAAAGCATTCAGTCTTTCACCAGTAAGTCTATAGGTTTTTCACAGATATTTTGCAAAAAGTTGAAGAAGTTCACTTCTATTCCTAGTTTGCTAAGAGGTTTGATCAGTAGAGATTAGGTTTTATCAAATGCTCTTATATGTCTACTATAATGATTATATAGTTTGTTGTTTGTTTTTTAGGTTGTAAATATAGTGAATTACATTGATCAATTTTCAAACGTTAAACCCACCTCGCATTTCTGGGATATACCCACTTGGTCAGGATGTATTATCCTTTCTCTAAATTGTTTGGTTAGATTTAAGAATTTTTGTGTTGATGTTCATAAGGGATATTGGTAATCGTCTGTGGTTTCCTTTTCTCAAAAGGTCTTTATCTGGTTTTGATACCAGGGTAATGCTGCCATGCAAAATAATTTGGGACATATTCCCTCTTCTTTGATTTACTGGAAGAATTTGTGTAGATTGGTATTATTTATTTCTTAAATATTTGGCTTCATCAGTGAAGCCATCTGGGCCTTAAGTTTTTTGTGTGTGGAAAGATTTTAAGTTATAAATTCAATTTCTTTAATAGTTTAGGACTACTCAGGCTATCTCTTTCTTCTTCAGTAAGTTTTGGTAGTTTGTGTGTTCAAGAACTTTACGCACTCCATCTAAGTTGTTGAATTTATTTGCAAAAAGTTGTTCGTATTCTTCCCTTACTATTATTATTTTAATATCTTTAGGATCTGTAGTGATGTCACCCTCTCATTCTTGATATTGGCAATCTTGTCTTCTCTCTTATCCTGGTCAGTCTGGCAAGAGGTTATCAATTTTATTAATAAAAAGCTCAAAGAATCAGCTTTTGGCTTCATTGATTTTCTCTATTTGTTCTATATTTTATTAATTTGTGTTCTGATCTTTATTATTTCCTTTTTTCCCACTGACTTTAGATTTAATTTGATTTTCTTTTTCTAGTTTCTTAAGATGTACACTAGCATAATTGACTGGAGAACTTTTTTTCCCAATATAGATGTTTGGTGCTATGAAGTCCCATCTAAATATTATTTAACAACATATCACAGATTGTATCACAATTTCATTTTCATCCATATTAATTCTTTCTAATTTTCCTGTTGATTTTTTCTTGGGTGCATGCATTATATAGAAGCGTGCTACATAGTTTCCAAATATTTGGAGATTTCCCTGAGCTCTTTTTGTTATTGCTTTCTAATTTAATTCCATTGTAGCAGAGAACATACTTTTTATGACTTGAATCCCTTTATGGTCATTAAAATTTGTTTTGTGGCCCAGAATATGATCATTTCAGTAAATTTTCTGTGGTGTATACTTGAAAAGAATATGTGTTCTGCCCTTATCAGGTGGAGTGTTATCGTTGATTGACAATGTTTTTCATGTCTCTTATTTCCTTAACATTTTTGTTCTACTCTTTTTATTAATTATTAAAAGAGGATTATTGAATCTCCAACCATAATTATGGATCCATCTATTTCTCCTTGTAGTTCTATCAGTTTTTGCTTTGTGTATTTTAAAGATCTGTTATTAGGGGCGCCTGGGTGGCTCAGTCGTTAAGCGTCTGACTTCGGCTCAGGTCATGGTCCCGGGGTCCTGGGATCGAGCCCCGCATCGGGCTCCTTGCTCTGCGGGAAGCCTGCTTCTCCCTCTCCCGCTCCCCCTGCTTGTGTTCCTCCTCTCGCTGTATCTCTCTCTGTCAAATAAATAAAATCTTTAAAAAAAAAAAAGATCTGTTATTAGATGCATAAACATTAAGACTGTTACATTCTCTTTATCATATGAAATTACTTTTTTTGACCCTTGTAATATTTTTTACTGCAAGTCTACTTTGAGATTAACATAACCACTGCAGCTTTCATTTAACCAGTACAGTATATCTTTTTCATTGTTTTACATTTAATCTATTTCTGTATTTACATTTAGATTGGGTTGCCTATATTTGGGTCTTACTTTTTCATCCAATCTGATCATTTCTGCCTCTTAATTAGGATATTTAGACCACTGCCATTTAATGTGATTATTGATGTGGTTAGGTTTAAATCTACCATCTTGATATTTGTCTTCCATTTGTTCCATCTTTTCTTTGTTCCCTTCTTCCTCTTTTTTTTTTTTTTTTTTTGGCCTTCTTTGGGATTAATTGAGCATTTTTAATGATTTCATTTTATCTACTCTGTGGCTTATTAGCTATAATTTTTTTGTTTTATTATTTTAGTAGTTGCTTTAAGGCTTGTAGTATACATCTTTAACATCACAGACTACCTTCAAGTGATATAATACCACTTCACATATAGTTTAAGGTAGTTATATTTACTTACAATACTGTACTTCCATTTTCTCCCCTCCCAGCATTTTTGCTATTGCTGTCATATATTTTATTTTTACATACGTAATAAACCTCCTATTACATGGTTATTATTTTTGTTTCAAGAGCCAATTATATTTTAAAGAGACTAAAATAATAAGAGAAAATATGTATTTACCTGTGCAGTTACCATGTCAGGTGGTAATGCTCTTCACTCCTTTGTGGAGATCCATATTTCCATCTAGTATCATTTTTCCTTCTGTTTGAAGGACACCCTTTAACCTTTCTTATACTTAGGATTTTCTAGAGGTAAATTCTTTTAGTTTTTATATGTCTGAGAAGTCTTTATTTTGCTTTTACTTTTGAAAGACTTTTCTTCTGGTCATGAATTCTAAGTTGACAGTTAAAAAAAAAATCAATACAATGTTTTAAAGCCATTGCTCCACTGCCTTCTCACTTGCATTGCTTCTTACATGAAATATGCTGTAATCCTTATCCTGTTTCTCTGTAGTAACATGTCCTCCCTTCTGGCTATTTTAAGATTTTCTCTTTATTGCTGATTTTGAGCAATTAAATTGCAATATGCCTTAGCGTGGTTTTCTTCATTTTTGTTGTACTGGGGTTCCCTGAAATCTTTATATCTGTGAGGGCATAGTTTTCATCAAATTTGGAAAATTTCAGCCATCATTTCCTCAGATATTTTCCTGTTCCTCTTCCTCCTCTTTTTCAGAGACTCCAATTACACATTTATTAGGCCTCTTGACCTCATCTCACAGTTTGCCAAGGCTCTGTCCCTCTTTCAAATTATTATCATAATTGTCTTTCTACTCTATGTTTCTTTTTGGGAAATTTCTATTTCTGTCTTCTTGTTAACTAACCTACTCTTCTGCAACATCTACTCTGCTGTTTGTCCCCCACAGTCTGTTTTTCATCTCAGACACTTTAGTTTTCATCTATCAGAGTTTGATTTAGGTCTTTCTTACATCTTCTATGTCCATTGTATATTCCACTTGTCCTCTAACTTCTTGAACATATGGAATACGGTTATAATAACTGGTTTGGCATCCTTGTCAGCTAATTTTTAACATCTATGTTCATTCTGGATCAGTTTTCAATTGATCGACTTTTCTCCTTATTATGGATTGTGTTTTCCTGCTTCTGTGGATGGCTGGTAATTTTTTTTTAAGATTTTATTTATTTATTTGACAGAGAGAGACACAGCGAGAGAGGGAACACAAGCAGGGGGAATGGGAGAGGAAGAAGCAGGCTTCCCTCAGAGCAGGGAGCCCAACGCAGGGCTCGATCCCAGAACCCACGGGATCATGACCGGAGTCAAAGGCAGACACTTAACGACTAAGCCACCCAGGCGTCCCAGCTGGTAATTTTTTACTGGATTCTAGACATTGTGACCTTTACCTTGTGGGTACTGGCTATGTTTGTGTTCCTATAAGTATTCTTGATCTTTGTTCTAGGATGTAGTAAACTCACTTAGAAACAGCTTGATCCTTTCCAGTCTTGGTTTTGGTGATTTGCTAGGCATGTTTGGAGCAGTTCTCAATCTAAGACTATTCTCCACTAGTGAGGCAAGACTTTTCTAGGGAAGCTACTCAATGCCCCATGAATGATGAGTTTTTATATCTGGTTGGTGAGAGCAGGCAGGATCCTCACTCTGTGTGTGCACAAAGCACTGTTCCCTTGGGTGGTTCTTTCCCTGAATTGGAGTAATTTCCTCCCATGTGCTGATTGGTACCCAGCAGAGTACTCAGGTTGGACCTCTCCTTATCCCCAGAGCTCTCTCTTTGCAGCTCTCTCTCCATGATTCTGCCTGTGAATTCTAGCAGCCATGGTTTTCCCAGATCCTCATCTCGGTCTTCTCAGCTTGGGCATTCTACCAAGCTTGGCTTGGAGAATCTCTCCCTGCAACATGGGCAGAAACCTTTCAAGCTAGAGCAATCCTTGAGCTTACCTTGTTTGTTTTCATCTCTCGGTGATTGCTGTCCCTCACTGCCTGATGTCCAATCTTTTGAAAAATGTTGTTTCATATGTTTTGTCCTGTTTTTTAGTTATTTTTGGTGGGAAGGTAAATCTGGTCTCTGTTATTCCATCTTGGCTGGAAGCCCAGCAGCTACATTTGAAGCTTTGAGTCATCAATCCACACTTAACTTTAGTGAAGGGGCAGGCCCCTCCTCTTCCTCCTACTTAGCAGGGATAGGATTTCTAGTACATACAGTCCCCAAAACCATACTCCCCACAACCTCCTTTTCATTACCCACACCCTACCCTTTCATACCCTCTTTGTCAGTAAGGAGTGGAAGAATCCTTGCAACCAGCTTTGGACAATTTTCTTTGAAAATCTGTTTCTTCATTTGGTTCCCCACTTTGGTGTGTTGTATTTATTTTACTGGAATGTCTCAGTGGTAATGGAAGGAGACAATATACCCAGAGCCTGGCACATCACAGGTGGCAGGGAGTATTCAGTGCCCGTCATTTCTCAGATTCCTCCAGCCCCTGACTCAAACAAGTAAGTCAAATCTTGGGGTGATGGAGGCACACAGAGCAATACCTCTTTGCAATGTCATGTAAGACAAGAACCCCCTTTAGCACCTGAATTGATCCTATCCACAATTTTAAAACTTAATACCAAAGAGAAATGGATGGCACCTCCTTTTTACCCCAAAAACTGGATTGAAGCAAAATAAATGGGCACAGAGCAAATCTGTCCCCTAGGCCAGCCCTAGGGAAATTTGGAAAACAGACAATTGAGCATGATCGCACAGTTTGGCCTAAGAGGGAAATGACCTTGCCTACACATTGCTCTCTGGTGATCAATAATTCACAGCACTGCTGACTGAATGTGCCCCCTCCATTTATCTATTTGTCGACCAACTGGCCTAGACCTTTCAAGAGGGCCCTGAAGGCCTACCGTTCATCCCCACTTCCCACCTGGACCTGGCCACATGAAGGAAAGAAGACTCCAGGCTTCCCATGGGTAGGCTTCGGGACCTCAGTGTAACAGACCAGAGCCAGACTCCCTGGGGATAGGTGTTCTTTCTAAAGGGGGGACTGCAGTGAATAGAGATGTACCCAGCTGAGGCCAGTGAGATGGAGTTCTTCTTTCCCACTGGCAGTTCCAAGCCCTCCTCCCATGACACTTCTTCCATGGAGCCTTCCTTGATTGCTCTGGTGCTTGAAGTCATCACTAGGTCCTTATTTACCATTTATTAATTTAATTAGAAATCTTTGATCACTCATTAAGTATCAGGCTGTAGTAGACAGGGGAGCAGAAACCAATGAACCATACACATTCCTGCCAAAAAGACCTCAAGGAAATCACAGTGCTGATGGACAGATGGACAGGAAACCATCCAGATGATCCATAGACTGCACTGGCACTAAACCTCAAACATGAGGATTGCTCTCCCTGCATCTCCCAAGCCTGGCATTCCAGAAAGAGAGAGCATGTCAGGGCACAGAGCATTAGGGGAATCCACACATCTTAGGCCTAAGAAGGAATATTAGCCATGGAGAGAAGCTAAGATTGGGGCCACTCACATGCCATGCACAGTGCAAACACTCCAAATGTGCCATTCCACTCCACCTCCCAAACCACCATGGGTAGGGACTACTAGCCTCTCCTTCTCACAAATGGGAAAACTGAAGCTCCAAGAGGTTGAACAACCTCCGTTAGATCACACGTGAGCAGAGGAGGAGACTCGAACCCAGGCAGCCCAGCTCCAGTGTTGGGTTCCAAACCCCTCCCTGTGCTGAGAATGAGGTACCACCCCATCTAAAATTTCAGCTTCAGCCCCAACATTCCACATCCCCGCTCTGCTTTATCTATTCATTAGTGCTTACCACCAATACAGCGTGTATTTTAACAACTTACCTTGGCTTTCTGTGTTTCCCCCACCAGAAGGTTAGTCCACAAGGGTGGATATTTTGGTTTTTTGTCATCACTGAACTCACCCCAAGTGCCTGGCATGCAGTTGAAGCTCCTTCAGTATGTGCTGGGTGAATCGGTGAATGAGTGGACAATTAGGGACCCCACCTGCAGCTCAGGTGGCCAGCTCCTTTTCATTCCCCCCCCCAACGATGCCTCCCACAGGGAGTGGTGCAGGCTGTGCCATGGACACATGGGGCAGCACCAGCTGGGGGGGTTGAGCCAGGGACTCATGCAGGGAGGCAGGCCCATTCCAAGCACCCCTTGGGAACCAGAGAGGCAAGTCCAATGGGGCTGTTGGAACCCAGAGGACCTTGGACAGCCAGGGAGGTGGTGATTGGTTGAAATAGGAGAGCAGCTGGGCATCCTGGAGCAGAGCTTGTCGGGGGGGCGGCTGTGCCAGGCTCTACCTGCTGGCCTTGCTGCAGGCCCTGAGAACCACTGTCCTTGAGGGCCTGGTGGTGCTCAGGATGATGAGCATTGCTCAGCACTCTTGAGCTGCAAGTGATAGAGAGCCAGTCCCAACTGGCTTAGCAAAAGAGGACATAAACCCAAGCCTTTGAAGGTGGACCCAGCCTAGGGGACAAGTGGAAGCTGGGTGGTCTGCCCCTCCTCTCTGTTGCTCACACCGAGAAGTCAACCTGCAGCAGGGGAGAGGTTACGTCTCATAGCATCTCAGCCAGAGCAGGAAAAGTGCTCCTCACTACCCACTACAGCTACAAATCCCAGGGTGCACTCTGGTTGCATCAGCCGGGACACTTGTCCACCCCTGGGCCAGTCCCTCCAGCCTGGTCCTGTCTTTGGCCTGCCCAGGGTCATGGTGCTGAAGAATGAGAACAAGGCTGGCGAAGATGCCATGAGATCCTCAGCCCACTTCTGGTTCTAGCCACAGCTGTGCTGGACCCAGCCCAGGCTCCGACTTGCCCAGCTGCCAGGCCTCACGTCAAGCTCTAACATCCTGCTGCATTCTACCCCCAGGCTTTCAAGATGCCACTGGGTCTTGGGCATGCACTGCCTGCAGCATGGGAAATCAGTGCCCCCTGAGACACACTCCAGCAACTTAGAAGGTGAAGCCCTGGAAACTGCCTCTATCCCTGCCTTTCAGGGATCAGTTCTGGAACCTTCTGTATACATCTCAGGGGCCTGGAGCCCCCATTTCTCACCGTAGAGACCAGATGATATGCCCTGGGATCTCCTTCCGCATAAACCACCTGCACTCACATGATTCTCAGGCTCTGCCTCCAAGGAGCCCAGACCCAACTGCACCACAGAAAGGGCCCCTTGGAGTCTAGGCAACAGTTGCACGCCTTTTGGAAAGGGGTAGGGAGGCCTATCTGCAGAGCATGGGCCCCGGGTGTGGAACTGGACCTTGGGGTCAGGATTCTGACCCAGGGGTGGCAAACACAAGGGGGCATCCAGTGGTCACAGAGAGCGCAAGGCCCTAGATGAGGCTCTCTGGCCCAGGGAGCAAGACGGGTGCCCGCTCCCAGAACTGGGCACCCCCACAGCTTTCCTTGCTGCCTCATGATGAGCACCGACTGTGTGCCGGGCATGGTACGAGGCCCTTCAATGGCACTTACCCAGGTGGACGTCATGGGACCACCAGGCAGTTAAGTGGAGTATTTGTGTGACTGTGAGTAGATGAGCTGACTTGGGGTTTCACTCTCCCCTGGCTCTTCAGCTGGCTTCCTCTCTTCCTGTGGCCTCAGCTCAAATATCCCCTCCTTAGGTAGGCCTTCCCTAATGTGACTGCATCCCAAATGGAAACTTGATTGTGTAGTAGTTGAGAATAGCGTAGTAGACACGATATTATTGTCTGCTTGTCTATTTGTCCACTCTCCATCTCTGTCTAGAATATACCCTCATTGAGCTGAAACGGCGCTCAGCCATGGTCGGAGTCCACTGGCTCCTGAGGGGTTGCAAGGAGGCGAGGTCCATGGTGGGAGGCACTTAGCCTAGGCAGTGGAGCAACCCTCCGAGCCCATCTCCTGTACACCCTGCAGGACTCACCCCCTCCCTCCTCCTCCCCTTCCCTCCCATCATTCATTTGTTCAACGGCCACTTGCTGAGCAGGCTCTGGGGTCAGGGTGTAAATCAGCCCGGGCTCACCCCCTCAGTCCAGAGAGGGGCCTGAAGCACTATTACAAGAGAGGGGCTCAGGGGACAGGGGGGCCTCAAACACTGGGGTACACATGGGGTCAGCAAAGACTGCAGGGGGAGGGGACATTTGAGTTGGGGCTTGAAGAATAAGTAGGAGTTTGTGGCAGGAAAGGGCAGGAAGGGGCTCCTCAAGGGGAGGGAAGAGAAGGTACAAGGCAAGAAGGGGTCACAAGAGCCAGTGCCATTGATGAAGCACCTTCCAGAGCATCCGTGGACAGTAAGCGGATCACAACCCCATCCGGCGGGCATTGTCACCTCCTCCATTTCACAAATGGGAAAAGAGTCTCAAAGCCGGGAATGAAGCTGGGCCGCAGGGCTACACCCGTGCCTTACACCCTTCCCCAAAGAACCCGAGGGTCCTGGTAAAGAAGAGGAGGCTAGTGTGTCAACAGCCTGCTTTAGACAGAGGGTCTCCTTGTATCCTCTCGCTGAACAATACACAGCAAGCTCGGCTCACCTCCATGCTCTTCCAGAAGGCCACACAGACCACTCCGCCCACATGCATCTCTTTCCATGCTCCCTTCCCTGTCTTCCCACCTTCCTTCTCGCTTCTCTCCTTCCCTCCTGATCACATGTCCTGAGCACCTTTCCTGTGCTGGACATTGGGAAACCAGAGGTGCATCAGACCCCACCCCTTTATCCAGGTGCTCCCAGCCAGTAGGACAGACAGGCATCAGGGAGCTAGTTGTGAAGCATTAAGACAATGGCTATCAGGTCACTCCAACTCTGAGTATGGGCACTGGCTGCCTGGAGTGCCAGCCTGAGCAGAGACCAGGGGCTGATCCATCGATGATCAACAGTGATGCTTGCCTTGGCTCTGGGGCATAATGGGTGCCAGCATCGAGGTTCCTATGTATTTGCCGTGCCCATGCAGGTAAAAAAAATCACAAGGGACTATGGAAGCACAGAAGGGCGGTGGGAACCTGGGCTTGCCTCCATGGTCTGTAATGCCAACTGAATGCACTTGTTCAGTGAAGGCAAGCTTCATGGGGAGGAGAATGCATTCAGTCAGTGTCTATTCCACACCCAGTGCTGGACCAGCTGGCCTCCTTCAAAAACCATAATTATTTCTGCCAGGTACCTGTCACTGCCTCCATTCTATAGATTGGGAAGGAAAACAGGGACTGGGGGATGAAGTCACTCGTCCTAGGTCACCCAGGGAAGCTCATAGAGGAGCCAGCATCTGACCTGAGCTGTTCTTCTCCAGTGCCCAGCCTCTGTTCCTCATGTGTCCCTCCCTGTGTGGTTGGCCGGTGAGAAGCCGGCAGGTAAGGAACTGGCAAGTGAAAATCCAAATCCAGGCTCAGTCGCTCATCAGCTGTTGCACCTTGTGTCAGCTCAAGTGCACCTCATAACACCTGGGGGCACCCACAGGTGCCTCTCAGCCTGCTTGCCCATGAACCAGATAAATGGGTCACATACCTCTCAGGTGCAGGACACCCCAGCACAGCACCTGGTACAGAACGGCCCAGTGAACCATGGCTCTCCCTCCCCACCGAGCCTTTGGCTCTTCCTGCCACGAAGTGCTGCTCCCTGTGGCCTGAGGATCCTACACCCCCTGCTTCCCTTTCCCACTCCCCCCAGCTCACTCCATGCCAGCCAGCCACACGGGCCTCCCTGCTGTTTCTTCTGCCCCAGGGCTTTTGCACCCACTGGATTGTCCCTCCACCTGGATTGTTTTTCCCTTGGATATCTCCAAGACTCAATCCCTCATTTCTTCAAGACTTTGCTGAAATGTCACCTACTCGGTGAGGCCAGCCAGGATCCCCCTACTTACAATTGCAACCAGTCCCTCCCCCTACCCACCCCACCCCTGCACACACACACACACACACACACACCCCAGCTCCTCTTCCTGTTTACTCAGCTTTGCTTTTTCTTTTCCACATAAGATATAATTTGCTTGTTAATCATGACCGTTCTTTAGTGTCTCCCCCCCAGTCCGAATGTCAGCTTCACAAGGTGGTGGCAGGGCGGGGCTGTGGGGTGTGGGGAGGACTTCTGTCTTGTTCACTCTTGAACCCCAGCGGGCTACGGGGTAGGCATGAGTATGTGTTCTCAAATGAATGGTGCTGTCGAGAGGTGGGAGCCATTTGTGATGTAAAATGAGGACAATTAATCCTGACCATCAGGATTACACACTTCATACATTTTGTATACTAGCGACGCTGTGTTAGAAACCTGACACGTACTAAATTGATTTACTGCAAAATCAAAGATAAATTCATGCTGGTGCCTTTCTGAAGGAAAAGCCCATGTCAGCAGCTGGCTCCCCACGCCTGCAGCCTGCAGTTGAACACCCCCGTGAAGGATTGCAAACACAGAGGGGCGGATACCCTTGGCTTCACTCTAATTGCTTCTTACAGTATCCGATCCTCTGAGCTGCATTTAAACCCTCCCCCAGCCCCCCAGCCCCATGAATGGTTTTCCCTTTCTGTTGACTCTTTGGTTGGGAGCCCTGGCTTTAAAATCACACCCACCTCCATGTACTGTTACCTAGCAACAGCCATAAATCACCAGAACATGCTGGAATGTTAGAGCAAACCTCCCTGGCTGTTAGATGTTTTGGCCTTCTTCAATCCAAACATGTTCATTTGCCCCTGTGCCCCACCTGCACCTGCCTTTCTGCCACCTGGCTTCATAGACCACCTGGGTTTGTACATTTTTTTAAAAGATTTTATTTATTTATTTATTTATTTGAGAGAAAGAGAGAGAGAGAAACAGCATGAGAGGGGAGAGGGTCAGAGGGAGAAGCAGGCTCCCCGCCGAGCTGGGAGCCCGATGTGGGACTTGATCCCAGGACTCTGGGATCATGACCTGAGCCGAAGGCAGTCGCTTAACCAACTGAGCCACCCAGGCACCCTGGGTTTGTACATTTTTAAGCTACCTTACAGCCTGTCTGATTTTTCAGCATGAATCTCTTGTGCTTTTTCAGCACTCTGGCCAGTGCCCAGGCCCAGGACCAGGCCTAGCCGTCCGTCCTGAGTGCTTCCATTTCAGCCCTACATCCAGGGAACCTGGGTTGGCCCTGCAAAGGGTCTGGATGGACAGGGGACCCCAGTCCTTTCTTCAGTTCCCCCAATAACCCACCATAGTGGGTCAATAATTGTGGGTTGATAAGGATATGAAGCCCCCCCGCCCTGGGTATCCTGACATTGGAGCCCATCCTGCACTCACTCACTCATCTGTGCAATCAGTCAGTCATTCAACAAACAGTTACTGAGCACTTCCTTCCTGTCAGGCCCTGTGCCTGGCCCCTGCTGGCAGAGAGGAATAACGCCTGGGCAGGAGACATTGAGTGTCTCCAAAGGGGCCAGACTGGCTCAGGGGCCAAGAGAGTGAGGTGTGCAAGGAGGAGGGAGGGAGGGAGAGAGGAGCCTGCTGCCCACGTGACAGGAGGAGCTATCCACAGAGGGGGAGCAAGCGCAGAAGAGGGTACGAATCCACCAGCTACCTTCTGGCCCAGGGCCCTAACGCTCCAGCGGTTCCACCCACCCTGCCCAGGGGCCTCCACAGCCAGAAAGGGAATCCTCAAGACGAGAGCCATATTGTTGGCCAGCCAGTGAGCAGCCCTCTGAGTGCAGGCTACGGACAGTCCACCCCACCACCCGAGCCCTGCCAATGGCACCTCTGCCTCGCCTAAGCCCAAGGAGTGACAAGTCTGTGTTAGCGCAGCAAATGCAACCCCAACCAGGGAGCAAGCCGGGCTCCAGGACACGGCAGCCGTGTGGTGGGGAGGAGGCTGAGGGTGTGCGTGGTTCTGAGAGGAGGCTGGTCCTGGGGCACTGAGCAGCGTCCTTACTTGTCCCCCCAGTCCTCCCGGGGAAGGGTCAGGCACAGGGTCTAGTCCGAGCTCACTGCAGTCTCCGGCAGTGACTCAGAAGGAAAGCAATGCTGAGTCCGGATGAGAGAGGGGTAGGGACACATTTTCTGCCTGGAAAATGGAGCTGACGGGTCCCTGGGTCCTCGTCCCAGGGCTGTGGTGACTGTCAGCTCAAGCTGACACAGCACTGCTGTCTAGGAAGGAGGGGAGGGTTGGAGGCTCGCTTTCCCTGCTGGATAACTTCTGCATGGTACATCACTTTCCTGGGGTTGCTGCAACTGATCACCACCACCATGGTAGCTTAAAACCACAGAAAGCGTTCTGGAGGCCAGAAGTCCAAAATGAGTCTTCTAGCCCTAACACTGAGGAGTTAGTAAGCTGGTTCCTTCCAGAGGTTTAAGGGGCAAATCTATTTCATTCCTATCCTGGCTTTTGGTTGCTGCTGGCAATCTTTGGCGTCCCTTGAATTGTAGGCACGTTTCTGACTCCTCTTCTGTATCGGTCCAGTCTCCTTTCTCTTATGAGGGCACCGGTCATTGGATCTGCAGCCCACCCTAAATCCAGGACAATCCCTCATCCTGAGATCCTTCAATTTAATGACATCTGCAAAGACCCAATTTCCAAATAAGGTCACACTCACTGGTACTGGGGGTTAGGACTTGACATAGCTTCCTGGGAAACCAAATTCAACCCACCACACATGAAAAGAAAATTCTAACTTTATAAACATTCATAGCGTGAAAAGAATCAGATCAAAGATAATCCTACATGGTTACCAGCCAGCCAGGGCCTCTGAGGATGGGATTCTCTGAGAACAGGTCTTTGAAATGGGTACACGAAAGGATTTGCTTAAACATTCTTCCTTTCATTTTCACCGAGAAAACTCACCTATTACAAATATATAATGAAGGATTGTGGGAAAGAGCATTTTAGGGGAAGAAAAGGCAAGCTGAGGTGAAAATACGGTTTGTTCCAATGGGCATTCCCTGAGCACCTCTGTGCATCAGCCCCAGTGATGGACACCGGGTGGGTGGAGATGAAAGTCAGGGCCAGTGGGAGTGCTGGAGACGGTGGGGAGGGGGCGGGGAACAAGTAAGCAGCAAGCAAGTGCAACAAAGCACACGAGGTTAATTGAACCAAAAGAAAAACCACCTAGCTCTTCTCTGTGGGACTGCTCCAGCTTTTAATAAAGGCCATGATGCTTGAGCTGAGTCTACAACCAAATAGGACTTACCCAGGCAAAGGGGGAAGAGGGCACCCCAGAGAAATGAAAGAGCTCCAGGGGCAAAGGCAAGATGACAAAGAGCTGAGTGGGTCCGTGAACACAGAAATAGGACTATAGTCGCTACTTATTTTTAGAAGAAGAATGGACTTGGGAGGAGGAGGAGGTGTTGGAGGGGGAGGAGAACTTGCCCTATCAGACAGCAAGACCTATCGTAAAGCTCTAATACTTTAGGCAGTGGGACATCAGTTAGTGGAGCAGTACAGAATCCAGACCACACACATAAGGAAACTGGTGTAACATGGAGAGGACATACTGATTAGACCAGCAAGAAGGGGTAGACCATTCGCTAAGCTGGTCCTGGAGGAGTTGTTCTCCCTTTGGGAAAAAACTTCATTTAGATCCTACCTCAAACCCTACACAAAAATCATTTCTGAGTAAACTCGAGATTCAAATGGGAAAGGCAAAACTTGAAAGCATGTGTAAGACATTATAGAAGACTCTCCTTATGACCCTGGGGTAGGATAGGATTTCTGAAACAAGTCAAAAAGAGGAAGGCCTTTTACTACAGTAAATCACCAACCTAAGACACCATAAACAGAGTGAAAAGCCAAGCCACACACAAGGAGAATGCATTTGGTACCCAGGATGTGAACAATTGATTAATATAGGAAATGCACAAAGAACTTCTGAATTTCAACAAGAAGCCAAAGAACCCAATACAAGTGTTTGCAAAAACCAGCACAAGTATTTCATAGATTAGGTCATGAAAAACTCCGGGAAACATATGAAAAGATCATCAGGGAAAGAGGAATTAAAATCACATGAAAGACTGTACCCACCGGATTGGCAAAATCTAGAAAGTGAATGTGGACAGTCACGAGGTCTCAGACAGTTGAGGGATGGCGAACTTCAGAGCACAAGTTGTCAGGATGAAGTAAAGCTGATGTTGTAGACACCCAAGCCCCTCAATTTCTAATAAATGCCTGGAGAAACCCTTCCAGCCTCCTCCTCGGAGATGCATAAAGCCATGGCCATAGCTCATCGTCCTACGAACAAAGGAAGGGCAACAACCCAAATGTGCCCTCACAAGAGGATGAGTATCTGCTGGCTCGTCCACAGCGGGGAACAGTGCACAGCAGTAAAAATGGATGCAGACCAATACATGCATCAACACACACATGGAGTGAGAAAAGCCAGGGCCTCAAAAAATGCACAGAGAACGTTCCATTTATATAAAGTTCAAAAGCCGTGCTCGCTGCGCTAGATGGTTTCAGGCTATAGCTTTGTGATAAAGCTGTAGAGAAACAAGGCAATGACATGCATAACACCAGGAGAGCAGTCACTCTGCAGACAGGGAGGCGGAGGGTTTGGGTGGGACAGGAAGGGGGACAGAATAACATGCTGGGGGCTTGGCGTAGGGTTCACAGATGTTACCATACTCCGCAAACTGCACAGCCTCTCTCTGATATTCTTTTGTACGTATCAAAGATTTCATAATTTAACATCTAGAAAAATAGAGATGTAAGGTGCCAAGCACTAAGACAAAGAAGTGAGAGGAGGAACGGACTCAGCAGGTGCACTGCAGAATAACGGGGACAGCGGTTGGCCGAGGGGACTGCCAGAGGTGACACCCGGAGGCGGGGGAGCTGACGCTGTGCAGAGCCTGGGGAGCCGGGCACAGGGGACCACAGGTAAGCCACCCTGAGCAGCCAGTTCATCCACCCGAGCAGCACAATCCCGTGAGCCCGAGGAGCTGCCTGGCTATGTGAGAGCCCCATGGGGACACAGGGTGGTGCAAATGGCCAGCCACGGGGACAGCGTCTCTTCCCTGAGCCTTCTCTGGGTTACCCTTGTCACATCATCAGGTTTCCTAGCGGGGCTGGTATTGACGCCGTGTCCCTAAATCTATATCCTGTAACGTGTCTGGTCTTTTAGATGATAATAAAGTAACTCTGACAATGTCACTCTGTCTGTCTGTCTGTCTCTGTCTGTCTCTGTCTCTCTCTACTTGACTGTTGAGGGCACATCTGGACCACCCAGATGCCCGGGCGGTGATGGGAAGCAACACATGCAGATGTTGGGGGTGGTGGCGGAGGGGGAAACACAGTGGCCGCTCCTACAGTCAGACTTTCCCCCCAAACCCTGGAGCACCCAAAGATCTGGTGTTCAGAGTTCCATGACCTGTGTTGAGAGGCTAGAACAACAAACAAACAACCCAACCATGAGCTGCCTGGGGGAAGGACTAACTCATTTCCAAATCCTCCAAAGCACCTGACTCGGGATAACTTAAGGAATGAAACAGATGTAAAGTCCACTTAGAATGATCCAGAGTCCTTCCCCACTCCCTGTGGGCTCCACCACACACTCCAGCCTCGCGTCCCATCCTTCTCTGCATCGGCCACATCAGTCTTCTCCCAATTCCTCTGACATCCCAGCACAGTCCCACCCCAGGGCCTTGGCACATGCCGTTCCCTCCACTGGGAAACTCCTACCAGGTGGCCTGCTCCGCTCCCTCCCTGCTCATTCAGGTCTCTGCGCCAGGTCACCTTCTCCTCTGGCCCCTCTATGGCAGGTGTCACCTACACAACCCTCCCCCGCCAGTCTCCTCCCCTTCCGGGTTTCTCTTCCTTCACGGCCCTTCCGTCTGCCCTTGCTCATTATGGCTGGGATCATCTGTCTCCTACCACTGGATGTGTGCTTCACAGAGGAGGAAACTTCTGGTTTTTCCCCCACTGTATCCCCAGGCTGGAAGCAGACGTAGGCACAGGCAGCCCTTGATCAATGTTTAATCCCTGAATCAAAGCTGCCACGATGAAGGTTGTCTGTGGTTTCTGTTCAGAAGAAGAATGAAGAGGGGAAGATGGGGTCACCTCGGCCCCAGTGACCTTGTGCATCCAGGGTAGGTGGCCTGGGACTGACCATCTCCTGGAAGGGCCCATTCCCCCAGGAACCCTCACCCCAGCCCCAGCCTTCCGCAGGAGGGGCGCCGAGTGCAGGGTCAAGGCTCTGGGTGACCAGGTCAGTCATTTGCAGTGAGTCCCAGGGTGTGTTGGGGGCCTCACCCCATCCCCGTACAGTAGCCCAAGGGCCCTGCATGGCCCACACCCTCTAGGCACCCAGGGTTAATGGTTCAAAAACCATGACATGGGGACAAAGTGCTCTGATCCGAGGATCATCTGGAATCCTTCAGGGACCCAAGGGAGCTGGGTGTTCATGGTAATAAAAGCTGACATGGGAGGATCAGTCTCATTAGCAGAGTCTGCCCTGAGGGCATCACACACCTGCTCGCCGGCCCTCCACAGCCCAGGCGGGGCTGAGATGCTGACATGGAGCACCCGGGACCTTTACAACTCTGGGGAGAGAAGTAAGAGTGATCCAAAGCTTCTTTTAAGCTGGAATAATGAACCATAAATTATTCAGTGATCTGGATGCTGTTTCCTGGCAAATGTAAACCCCACTCTACTCCCGCTTGCCCTGTGCCCAGGATGCTGCTCTTCGATTCTGACACATCAACTCAGCTGCTGCCATAAAATGTACGTGGCTGGTTCTGGAACAAAGCGATTACCCACTGGGCCTTTGAGCTGCAGGTGAGGAGCTGGAATCTGAGCCCAGTCTCGTCAGGCACATGCCGAAGGACACCCTCAGGGTCACCAGGACCCTCTCTTAGGATGTGCAGTGGCAGGTCAGCTGGGTTCCCCTAGGAGAATCACAGGAACACCTACAGGAAACACACGGGGTCATGTAGATCAGCGCCATGAACCCTCATGACACTGATTCATTCATTCATTCATTCATTCATTCATTCATTCATTCATTCGTTCATTCAGTAGGTGGCTCTCCCCTGGTGCTGGGCTAGCCTCCAGAGAGAGACCCATGCGGGAAAAAATGTGGTCCTGGCCATCGTGAGGGAGGCGGGTCCTTGGCCCATTTCACAGATGAGGAAGCTGAGGCTTAGGGTGTCCCAGGGGGCTGTGGAGTCGCTCCTCTCCTCCTCACTGGGTGAGGACAGATGGGACGACGGGGGTCTTTCCTCGTGAGAAGGAACACTGCTGCTGTAGAGCTTCTCGGTGCTGGAATGAGTGAGCCACAGGCAAGCTGAACCTGAAACCCGAAGCCCAGGGTGCCTTCTGTATGGAAGGGGATCCTCTGGGGACACTGGTGAGAGACAGCAAGTCCCCCGCTGGCCTGTGAGGCTCAGCCAGGCTGCAGCGAGGCGCACACACAAGCTCAGGGTCTGAAGGAGGGAGATCTGGGGCTCAGCCTGGGCAAGTCAGTCCCTGTCCTCTCCCCTCCTGTCCTGTCTGGCTTCCCCCCTGCTCTCCCCTCTTCCCTTCTTCCTTCCCTCTCTGCCTGCTTCCTTCCCTTCTCCTGAATGTCCTTCTGTCCCTCCACAATAATTTTGAGTTCCTCTACACCTGCGGGAACCTTCCCTGAGCTGGAGTTTCTCGCCATAGGGGACAGAGAGAGTATGGAAGCAAATAAGAAATTAGATTATTTCAAGATACTCTGGAGAAACCTGGGCAGAAAACAGGGTAGAGTGACTTAGCCTCTTTCTGTTCCCATCCCGCCAACAAGGGTCTATTGCCACTTTGCTGGATCAATATCCAGCATTTAATTCGACAGCACTCAATGCTTCCAGTCACTGGGACCAAAAACCCCTGCATTCATCCTGGACACCTCTCTGTCTCACACCCGCTTCTCATGTGCTGGCAAATCCTGATGGCTCTGCCCGAAAAATACACCCCAGGGCCCACGGTGTCGGCCCCCTTGTCTGCTATCACCGAGCCGGCACTGACCTCACCTGGGGGTCCCGGGAGCGTTCTGGCTGGAGCCCTGCATCTCTGTCCTTCCCCACACGTGGCCTGACGGCTCTCCCCTGTGAGTCTCACAGCTTCCCATCCCGCCTGGAGAAACACAGGATGCTTACAGTGGCCCTGAGCCCTATGCCACCTACCTGGGATTGGCCCCAGTACTTCCTGCACCCCATCACCTCCTGCCTTCCTGGGCCACTCCAGCCAGCCAGCACCTCAGGGCCATCACAGCTGCTGTCCCCTCTCCTGGGATGCTCTTCCCCTCGATCTCCACACGGCTGGGGTTGCAGTCATCTGAAGGCCCAACTGGGGTGGGCTCTTTGACATGGCTGGTGCTTGATGCCAGCTATCAGCTGGGAGTCCAGCTGAGGCTGGTGACAAGGCCACCTCCATGTGGCTTCTCCACATGGCTTGGATTCTCCCATCATGGCAGCTGGCTTCTCCCAGGCCAATCAACTCAAGAGTGAACTCAACAGACCCAGACAGAAGCTAGTGGTTCTTGTGATGCAGATGCAGGAGCCCTAGAGGTCACTTCCACTGCATCATCCTGATTAAACAAGACACTCGGGCAGCCCAGAGTCCAGGAGAGGAGAAGCAGTTTCCACCTCGGGTCGCAAGGAGCAGCACCAGATTCAGGGAGAGAAGCAGTTGACGATGGCCACTGTGGAGACCCTACCACAGGCAGGAAAGAGCTGGAAGTCAAGGATGGGGTGGGGGCTGGGGCTCCAGGTATGCAATGAATGGGGTGACAGTGCTGGCCAGGCGAGCGTGGGGGCATCACCAGTTCCTCCCAATCTGGGCATGTGGGGTTTCAGACACCCGGCACAGACATTTGAGGCAACGAAGGTAGATGGGGTGTGTCTGTTTGCTAGGAGCCACCGTAGTAAAGCACCCCGAGCGGGGGGCTTACACAGCAGACATTTATTCGCTCTCGTTCTGGAGGCTGGAAGCCCGAGACCAAGGCGTGGGCAGGTTGGTTCCCTCCAAGGCCTCTCTCCTTGGCGTGAGGACGACTGTCTTCCCTCCCTGTGTCCTCACGTGGTTGTCCCACTGTGCATGTCTGTGTCCTGATCTCCTCTTCTTATAAGGAGCCCCGTCAGATTGCATGAGAACCCACCCTAACAACCTCATGTTACCTTAATTACGTCTCTCAAGCCCAGTCTCTAAATACAACCACATTCTGAGATGCTGGGGTTAGAAGTTCCATGTATGGGTTCGGGGGGGACACACTTCAGTCCATCACCGTGGGGAGCTGAATAGCACCTCCCTAAACAATGTGATATTGGAGAGCATGGCTCAGGTGCTTGGCAGCAAGGGGATCAGTATCCTGAAGCCCAGAATCAAACTCACCCACCTCGTCATGCACAACACCTCCGCTGTGGGCAGGTAGGCCCCGCTGTCCGTCTGGGGCCCCAGAGTAGTGGCACTAAAGGCAGGCTTCCTCTGAGCCTGTTGTCGCCGAGACAGATGGTCAGGGCAGAAGCTGTTGTTCATTGTCATCCGTCCTGGGGAGCGGTGGCAGGGCAGGGAGAAGCCAGGTCTTCACTCATGTGGGTAGAAACCTCAAGAGGCCCTCACCACACTGTCAGTAGGACCCAGAAGTTTCTGTGTACCTGGATGAGGGGTGTGCTGAGCGGGCCAGTGAGCAGCTAGAGGCCCGGGGAGAGAAGCATGCAGGGGGCAGCCATGAAGGGGACCACTGCAAGGGCACTGACCCACAAGATGCCCTGCAAGATGAGGGACGATCTGACACACACAGCAGACACCAGAGCAGGGCACAGAGGATCAGGTAACCTCAGGGAGGTTAAGGACAGGAACAACTCCACGAAAGACCCCTCCTTCCTTCCGCAACCTACCAACCATGGCTTAACCCTTAAGAGGCTTATCCATTCCAGCACCAAGAGGCCCAAGGGTCGTCCAGGGCTAGTGAGAAACTCAGCCATGCCACCAGGGACGCTTACTCTTGCCAACTTTCCACTCGGCCAAGCTTAGTGGGCAGCCATTGTCCTCGTGCATATAGCCTCATGGTGACAAAATGGTTGCTACATCTCTGTGCTCCTGCCTCTGTTACAGGCAACAAGAAGGAGGAAGGGATGAAGGGCCTGAGGTTGGTGCATTTTAAAAAATATTTCTGGAAGACTCTTCCCCACCCCCCAACAACCTTCACCTTTGTCTCATCCTAGCTGCAAAGGATTCTGGGCAGTTTTTTAGGCACCCCAAACAAAATTGTGGTTCTTTGAGTAAGGAAGAACTGGAGGAGGGATATGGGTAAAAACTAAGATTGTGCCACAGGTTTTGTGATGATGTTACACGTGTTAGAGCAAGCAAAGGAGTCACTACCAATTAGGGTAGGTGACGTGGATAACTCGTATGAGTAGTTTCCTGCGGCTGAGCACGACCCACTACGTGTGAGGAGACACAGACATCAGACAGGCCCCTCAGGACCCATCCTGCGTAGACTCCTGTGGTGCACATGTTCAGAACTGGGTGTTCTGGTAGCGCGTTGGGAGCATTTGGGCGCTAGGCTCTGAGTCAGGCATACTCGGAGCTATCACGGCTGCTGTGTGGCCTCTAGCCGGTCATGTAACTGTTCTGAACCTTACTTTCCAAGCTTTGTGCATTTCAGACTCTGCTCAGTGATGGAGCTGAATTTGCTCCTCACTTGAGTTTTGCTCCATCAGCACCAAGAACTTTGTAAACCCCGGAAATCCCCATGGTAATAAGAAGAAAGGCATTTCAGGAGGGCTGGCTAGGAGCCGGGCACATTCTAAAGTCTGCATTTTCTCAGCCAGTTCCCCCAAATTACCCCCATTTTAAAGACGAGGAAATGGAAGCCCAGGGAGGGCTTGTAACTTGCCCGGCATCTTCAGCCAGTATGCGGTGAAGGTGGGATTCTGACCACAGTTTACAATCTCTGGCTCTCTTCTGCCTCCCATGAGAGATGGAAATAACATTTAATATTTGAGTAAAGATTTCAGGCTTCCAAATTGATCTTGTGAGCTTCTTTGTATTTAAACTTGTGCTTTTCCCAAAAACTTCTAACATGGGTTCATTCTCCCCATTTCACAGATGAAGAAACTGAGTCTGGGTGAGATCAACATGGTTGTCAGAGGAAGGCAGTAGAGCATCATCCAGAGGGTATGAAAGCAGGGCATACGTAGATTTCTCTTGTCAGCCATGAGTCATTAAAAAACGTACCTTGCCTTGGGGCGCTTGGGTGGCTCAGTCGTTAAGTGTCTGCCTTCAGCTCAGGTCATGATCCCAGAGTCCTGGTCTCTCTCGAGAGACCCTGTCCAGAGGAGGGTGGACAGCGAGACGCTCGGGGACAGGACTGCTCTTTCGCTGAGATGCCAGGCCCCATGGGAATGCCAGCCATGGACAGAGGGCTGCCGGGACCCCACCGGTCCCCAGAGACTCTCACCTCAGTGACCTCATCTGTGCAATGGGCACTCGTGCCTCCTTTGTATGCCTGGCCCCTGATAAGGGCACTGCATTGCTTCCCGTGGCCATCACAACAAAGCCCCACCACCTGGGTAGCTACAAACAGCAGAACTTCAAAATCTCTGCACACAGGTGACGTTTGCAGGTTTTGGGGGTGAGGCCTGGACGTGTCTTTTTGGAAGGCCACTGTTCAGTCTGCTGCCACCAGTCTTCCCAGCTGGCTTAAAGTCCTGCAGGGGTCCCAAACCTCAAAGCCTTGGAGACCCGTCTCTTTTTGGAGACCGTCTTGGAGACCCCATTCCCTTCCACCACCCCCTGAGCCTCAGGAAAGGGCTGCAGGGGGCGTCCCAGGGGCATTTGCACTGATCTAGAGCTGCAGGTATTGCAGGACACCCGGAGGGAGGCCGGGCCAGGGACAGTTAGGTGTGGCGGCCAGGGCTGACAGGAGGTCTGAGCATGGGGAGGGGTGTTGGAGGGCAGGAACAAGGGTTGGTCTGATGAGGGTCTTTCCACTGCTCTTCCATCCAACTGCTCCAGGTGAGAGGTGGGGGTCCCTGGGGGGACGCTGCACGAGAGCTGGGAATGGGGGAGGTCTTGGGGCAGGTCTTGAGATAGAGGTGAAGAAGGGTCTAGTGCAGGGTGGGGACAGAGGAGGTGAGGCTGAATGTTAGGGTCTTGGCGAGGTGAGCAGTGGAGATGCCCTCTGCGGGGACAGGGGGGGGAAGAGTCAGGGAGGCCCAGGTTTGGGGAGGGACTGTTTGCTGTTCTGGACAGGTTAAGTCTAGGTTCCTGCCTGATGCCTGTTGGATGTAAGTTTTGGCTAGGTGGGAGTGGAATACGAGGAGGCCAGTACATAACCTCTCATCCCGGATTTGGAGCCAATTAACAGACAAGAGAGGCAGAAGGGACATCAAAATATCAGTCTTGTTACCAAGAAAGCTGAAGTGGAGAATGTGGCTTACATCTGAGCATGAGGGGCTCCCCAGGCTGAGCCCCAGAACCTTCCAGACTCACCCCGAGCCCAGGCAGCCCTGATGATCGCCGGCCTCCCCGTGGGCAGGGAGGAGCAGAGGCTCAGCCGCCCCAGAAGTGTGGGGGCTGCGGGTGGGGCCCTGTCCGCCTGGCTTCCCCTGTCCCTGCCCCAGGCCCAAGCCTGAGCTCAGTACAGCGGACACTCGCGGAGCAGATGTGTGCAGAAACTCTGAATGAAAGAAAGGAGGAGCATCTGGAGGAGATGTGTTTCTGTAGGAGGACTCTCCGGATAGCCCAAGAGGTCCTTTCTTCTCTCTCCGACTTCCCAGTGCTGTCGACCAGCCACAGACCCTCTCAGAGCCTCCGTCTCCCCGTTGGCAAGACGAGGATGCCATATACTCAGAGACCGATCAGAGCAGCACCCAGCACGGAGGGAGTGCTTGTGTCTCAGGGCACCTTCTTACTGTCCCTGGGACGTCAGCACTCTCATTCCTGCCATTTCCAGGAGCAGAGAGCCAGGTCCAGGGAGGCCGAGGAAGTTTTCTGGGCTCGCCTAGCTACCAAGTTGCGCAGCCTGGCTTTGGCCCCTAGGGCTGACTCTAGGGCTCCGCGTTAGGCTGTGGTCAGATGGATCTCACAGGCCAGGTCCCGGGCAGCGGTCGGTCCTGCACCTGACCGAGAGCCCCTGCCCACCTTCCGCCAGCTGCGCCACCTGGGGGCAAGAGTGCGTATCTGCATCCGTGTCTTTCCCATCACCGGGGGCTGGAGAAGGGGAAGTTATTTCTGGGCCTGTGGGGGCTGCTGGGGGAGCTCACTGCGGCAGGGCTTTTTCAAGGAAACAGTGCCTTATCTATAAATAGCCCCCCTGATGCGCTCTGAGTTCCTGATGCTCTGGGGATGTGAGGTAGCTAGCACCCTTCCTCCATCCTGCTCATGGCTGTTGAAGGATTTTACCAGGGAAGGGAGTTTGGGGTCAGCCAGGGCAGGATTTCATGAACCAGGAACATCTCCCCACAGAAACTCAAGGCCAGTGTTGTTGACAGCTAGTCATTTTGCCAGGTAAGGACTTCTTCTGAAAGCAGTCATCACCTTCATGTCATAAGAGGAGTACTATGTTAATGCCCCCCCAAAAGCGGAAAACACATAATCTCAGAATGAAGGGCAGGCCAGTAAATTGAATACACTTTTTTTCCTTATAACAATACCCACTTATTAACTCACAGTTCTGTAGATCAGAAATACAGGTGGACTCAGCCGGGTTTTATGTTCAGGGTATCACAAGTCCAAAAGCAAGGGGTCAGCTGAGTTGGGTTCTTATCTGGAAGCTCTTGGGAGCTCAGATGAGTTGCAGCTGTAGGACTGAGGTCCCATTTCTTTGCTGGCAACAGACGGGGAGTAATTCTCAGCTCTTGGAGGCCTCTCTGTTTCTTAGGCATGGTCCCCTCCATCTTCAAAGCCAGCCACAGTGTGTCGGATCCTTCCCTTGCTTCGCTTCCTCTATCTCTGACTTCCCCTTCTGCCCAAGTGCATTTTTTTTATTATTATGTTATGTTAATCAGCATACATTACATCATTAGTTTTTGATGTAGTGTTCCATGATTCATTATTTGCGTAGAACACCCAGTGCTCCATACAGAACGTGCCCTCTTTAATACCCATCACCGGGCTAACCCATCCCCCCACCCCCTCCCCTCTAGAACCCTCAGTTTGTTTTTCAGAGTCCATAGTCTCTCATGGTTCGTCTCCCCCTCCAATGTCTCCCCCTTCATTCTTCCCCTCCTGCTATCTTCGTCTTTTTTTTTTTTTAGAATAAAATGTATTATTTGTTTCAGAGGTACAGGTCTGTGACTTAACAGTCTTGCACAATTCACAGCGCTCACCATAACACATACCCTCCCCAGTGTCTATCACCCAGTCACCCCATCCCTCCTACCCCCCACCCCTCCAGCAACACTCAGTTTGTTTCCTGAGATTAAGAATTCCTCATATCAGTGAGGTCGTATGATACATGTCTTTCTCTGATTGACTTATTTCGCTCAGCATAACACCCTCTAGTTCCATCCACGTCATTGCAAATGGCAAGATCTCATTGCTTTTGATGGCTGCATAATATTCCATTGTATATATACACCACATCTTCTTTATCCACCCTCCTACACTGTTGGTGGGAATGCAAGCTGGTACAGCCACTCTGGAGAACAGTATGGAGGTTCATCAAAAAGTTGAAAATAGAGCTACCATTCGATCTCTAGGAACTTCTTATAAAAGTGGCTGTAACCATGCTGCCTTGAGAGATGTGAGGATTAAGTGGGGACAGGTGTGCCAACACCTGGGTGGTACCTGATTCGACCCGGTCTTCAACCAACACTTCTTGAACTGACTAGATTATCAGATCCCCCAGTTGTGTGGTTTATCCCATAAATGAGTTGAATTTCTGTTAGTATCATAGGTTCACAAAATGGAAAAGATTAATTATACAATGTTTTCACCTGCTATTTGGATACATAAGAAAAGAATAATAACACAAGAAAAGAATACTAGGTTTTGTATTGTCCAAAAAGAAAAACAAAGTCAAAGGGAGGAAAGTTATTTTCTCCCGACATAAAATTAATTCAGCGCTTGCTAACAGGGTTCTGTTTTTGTGTTGTTCCACATCCTAAATAGAAGCGGACCAATTTATCCATCCCATCTGTATTTGAACACTTTTAGAATGCCTCAAAATTAGTGTTGATTTGATTTATTTTCACGAGAGATTTGCAAAATATTTTCCTAAGTTATTCTGAACTGCAGGTTATTCATGAGGGGAGAGAATGGGTGGTGTCTGCAGAGGGAATGCTCCCCGAAGTAGAACACTCAGCAAAGCAGGCAGGAGGTAGGGCCTCTCCAGCCCAGGTATTCCCTTCCCATACCCTTCCAGGGTGTCCTCCTGTGTGCAACCTATCCCTGAGTCCACATTGCCCTTTGGCTTGGTTTGGAAGCCCTCTGTGAACCGGTCTAGCCTTGCCCATCCTCACAGCCGCACCTGTCCCCTTCACGCTCACCTGGCTCACACAAAGTCTCTCCAGCCTGGTGGAGTGGCACAGAGCCGTACTAGTAGGTGCTTATCTGTGCAGCCAGGCTGGCTACCATCGCCCTCCCTCCAGGGTCCTGTGAAGAAACTTTGCCTTCCCTCACTCCTCGCCCTCCTCCCCATCCAGTGAGGACCCTCCTCTCTCTATGCCTATACAACAGCTCCTTGAAAGCACTCATCTCTGTCCCCACTCTTTAGACAGACTCCATCCCATCCCGGGGTCTGTTTGTTACACTGAATTGGAAAGCGAAGCCTCCAGTAAGATCCAAATTTCTCAAAAATGAACATGTTTAGTGAGTAGATGCCTACTACATGTTTGTGAATTAATGAATGAGTGAGTGAATGAGTGAATCGCGTATGCTTTGGAAAATTTTCTAGCTCTAAGATGTAATCAAATTATAGTAACTGCAGTAAGTCTGTTTAAAGCCCTCCCACTTAGAGCAAAATTAATTATATTATTTAGAAAATTCCCCAAAATGCAATAAAATACAGTGAAGACCTTTCTGTAATCCTGATGTGACCAGCTAATGCTGTTAAATCAGAATTTTATAGTGTAGTTTTATTAGCTCTGGCTTCACTGGGTTTTATCATAAGATGACACATTTGCCTTTGAATTAAACTGAGTTGAATTGGAACCTACAGTTATTAGGCACTTACCATTTGTCCAGCACCTTCCTAAGCACTTATATATGTTATGTGCAGAACCCGGGCCCAATGATGCCTATTGTCAATATTTCCCTCATCAGTAATCACCACCAGCATCATCACCACCATTACCATCACCACCATCATCACCATCACCACCATCACCATCATCACCATCATCATCACCACCATCATCGTCACCATCATCACCATCACCACCACCATCATCATCACCACCATCACCACCATCATCATCATCACCACCATCACCATCATCATCACCACCATCACCATCATCATCATCACCACCACCATCATCGTCACCATCATCACCATCACCACCATCACCACCACCACCACCATCATCACCACCATCACCATCACCACCATCATCATCATCACCACCATCACCATCATCATCACCACTATCATCGTCACCATCATCACCATCACCACCACCATCACCACCATCACCACCACCACCACCATCATCACCACCATCACCATCATCATCACCACCATCATCGTCACCATCATCACCATCACCACCACCATCACCATCATCACCACCATCACCACCATCACCACCATCACCATCATCATCACCACCATCATCGTCACCATCATCACCATCACCACCACCATCATCATCACCACCATCACCATCATCACCACCATCACCATCATCACCAAAACCATCACCATCATCACCATCACCACCATCATCATTGTCACCATCATCACCATCACCACCACCATCATCATCACCCCATCACCATCACCATCACCACAACCATCACCATCATCACCATCACCATCATCCCCAGAAAAACTAACAGTTATTGAGCACTTACTCTACTTCAGGCATTGGTCTAAGCATCTAACATGTTTTTCTCAGCTAACCCTCACATAACTCCTATGAAACTATTATTATTATCTCTATTTTTATAGATGAGAAAACTGAGACTACGATAAACTTGGGACTTCCTCAAATACACAACTAGTGAGTGTTGAAGCTGGAGGTCAAATCAGATACTTGGTTTCATTCATTCATTTGACAAATATGTCTGAGAGGGACTCTTACGAGTCAGGTACCATTCCAGGGGTTGAGGGATACAGAGCTAAGAAGACAGGAGCAGGAGATTTACATTCCAGAGTATGTGTGTGTGCATGTGTACACGCATGGGCATGCACACATTCCTGGCGTGTTGTAACTGTGCTCGTGTGCACATCTGTGTGTGCATATATGCATGCACGTGTGCATGCCTGAAAGTAAGCACATGTGTGTGCATGTGGGTGGGGCAGGGGTACAGACAATGAAGAAGTAAACAAATAAATGAACAAAGACAGTTTAAGAGAGATACTATGCTATGATAAAATTAAAGCAGGGTGTTGGGACACAAGGTGAGGGGACAGAGCTTCAGACTGGATGGTCAGGGAATATATGACATTTAACATTTGAAATAAGTGACATTTGAACCAAAACTGGAAGAACAAGGGGTAGATTTGGGGGTGGAGTTCCAAGGGGTGGGGACAGCAAGTGCCAAAACCCCACACCAGCCACAACCCAGCCACGTTCTAGGAGCAGAAAGAGGCTGGTGAGTTTCCAGCATCCTGAGCAGGGGATAGAGTGGTGGGATGAGGTTGGGACATGGGGCAAGGCCAGGCCATGTGGGTGTGGGTTGGAGTTTGGGCTTATTCTATGCATGAAGGGAAAGGTTTTAAGCAGGTAGGTGATATGATCTTTCTCACATATTAAAAGGCCATTCGGTCTGGTGTGCAGGGAATAGATTGGAGAGAGCAGGGAAGGAGATGAAGACAACAGTCTGAAGGTGCCTGGGGTCATCATGCCTAGAGATGGCGGCTCTGCAGACTGAGGTGGTGGCCATGGATATGGAGGAAGTTAAAAACATTCGAGATCTGTTGTGCAAATGGAGTCAACAAGAACAAGTGATCAGCTAGACATGTGGGGTGCAGGGAAAGAGGCTAAGGACAACTGATGACAGTGAACCCTCACCCCTGCCAGGTACTACTCAAGTCCATTGTTGGAATAGAAGGGAAGAAAGGGTAGGTACTGCTCTTAGCACCATGGAAACCAAAGGACGGAACTAAGTCACAGAGAGCTAAGGTCATGCAGCTAGAAGGTGCTGGAGCCAGATCCAAGAGAAGATGAAAAAGTTGGTGCAGGGTGGCATTGCTCACACCTGTGCAGGTGGGTACCAGGGCAGGTGTGGGCTCCCAGCAAGGGTGCTTCATTGGATCAGAGGTAAACAGACCCTTTGAATGTGATGAAGTAAGAATGGATTCATTTGGTTGGGTTTCTGGTAGATTTCCTGAACATGCCATTTCCTCTGGTGTAAAAGTTTCCACCCCACTCACTCATTTTTCTGCCAGAGGCTCAATTGATTTTTTTTTCATTGCACTTCCTAATTTCTAAATGGCATTTCAACGTTCCCTCCTGAATACCTCGTGTGCTTTAGCTCATAAATCTTTGACACATGGCACTGGCCATGTGTCGTGGGAAGAACCAAGACACAGATTGGTTCTCCATTTCTCAAGAAAGGCTCTGGATTGAGGCCTTTAGGTTTTACCCTTTGTTTTCAAGTTAGAGTGTCTTAATGTTGCAGTTGTCCTTTCTTAACCACAGGAAAACCAGTTTCACATACAATTTCCTGGCTGAGAAGTTCAAGGTGTTTTAAACACTGCAGTTAAGACAATGGTCAGATTATCCTTCTTAAAAATCGAACACTATGTGTCATTGTTTTATGCTCTGAAGCTCATTCTAACTTGTTTTAGGTCTTTGAATGTTACTGAATTTTCAGAGCTAAAAAGTACTTCAGTAATCATGCACCTTCCCTTTTGATAGATGAGGAAACTGGGTTCTAAGCAAAGAGTGAGTGATGTGCCCAGAAGGTGAGAGCTGATCTTGAGGGGACCAGTTTAGGGTAGGATATGGGGAGTGAGTAGATGGGCCTTACTTAGTATACCAGTTGGCTATTGCTGTGTAACAAACCACCCCAAGTTTAGTGGTTTAAAACAATAGCCATGTATTTGCTTATGATTCTGCAATCTGGGCCAGGCTCAGCTGGGTGGTTCTTCTGCTGGTTAACCTTGGGTTACTCAGTGACCCCTGGCAGTCATTCAGATGCTGGCTGCACCAAGATGGTGCAAGATGCATCAGCCAGATGGTTAGAACAGCTGGAACCTGGCTGAGCCTTTCCCCTTCTACATGGAGAGTCCAACAGGGTAGCCAGACTTCTTTGCAGGGTGGCTCAGAACTGCAGACGTGCCAAAGTGGAAGCTTTAAAATCTCTTAGGTTATCCAGTGTCACTTCTGCTTTTTTCTATTGGTCAAGGCAAGTTACAGACTGGCCCAGATTCTAGTAGAGGGGAATTGGACTCTACCTCTCATTAGAAGGAGTGGCAAAGCCACAGGACAAATGGGCATGTGGGATGGGAGAGATTGTTTTGAGGTCATTCAGTTCAAATCTCCAAGATCTGGCACCTCACCCAGGCCAGAGATCAGGGACTGTCTGCTGAACTGCACTGAATTACTTGCCTGTGAGCAGCAGAAGTGGCTTGAACCGAAGATGGCCTGACCCTGGGAACAGTGCTGACCATCTTTGCCCCTGGTTCAGGGCTCTAAAAAGACTTAACAGGCCTTAGATGAGACTGACCGCCCATGACAGGCTAGTGCCATGTCACCTTGGGAGTGGATGTCCCAGCTCAGCTCTTCCCAACTGCATGACCTTGAGCTGGTTAATAAAGTGCAATGTTCTCATATGCATCTTAAGGATATTGTATTTACTTTGAAGTTTGCTCTGAAGGTAAATGGTATACAAAGGTACAGTGCCAGCCCATGATAATCCAACAGATGGTCGCAGTAATCATCAAAGTCTTCTGTTAAATTATCAGAGCTTTGGGATAGGAAAGACATAATAATAGCTGCCAACATTCGCTGACTGCTTACTACGCCCCAGTCCCTATAGTAAGTACTTGACGTGGGTTATCTCCTTCAATCCTCAGTAATCTGATGACCTGGGTACTTTTATTGACTCATATGTCAACAAAGAAACTGAGTGTTCGGGAGGTAACTTCATGGCAAGTCATAAGTGATGGAGCAGTTTTTGAGCCTGGGCCACTCTCACATCCAAGACCTGCACTCTTAACAACCACATTCCTATGTTGGGCAAATGACTTAAGCTTTCTGGACTTCAGTTTGTCTGGGTGGAGAGGATGACTTAGGGTTTGCAGGTTTCTTTGTGCATGTCTGGCCCAGATGTGTCTATGGACACTTGATAAGTTGCCCCTGGTGACCGCCATCTCTGTTCCTGACCAGTTGTTGGGGCACCAGCTGGATGAGTCAGGAGGGAAGGGCTGTCTTTCTCTTTATTCCCTCTGTCTCTCGTACCAGGAGAGGTCAGCTGAAGTTCGAAGCCAAGGGTAGGTGCAGCACTCATGGTTTTCATGTTTCAGAATGTATTGTCCCTCTTCCCCTGGATGTCTGAAGTCCTCAGCGGCTATCTTTGTTTAGGAGAGGATTGGAGAAAATGACCTTGGGCTTCTCAGGGCAGAGTCCTACCTGCAGCCAGTGCTCCATCACATTGAGAGCAGCTGATCCCACAGGAGGCTAGCTCAGAAAGAGAAAGTGATCTCGTCTTCATCAGCACGTGGTTCCGCTCCCCTGTGAGGCCTCCATAACAGCGAGACACATGTTCCAGACCTCAGAGTGCCCAAAGCTGACAAGGTCAGAGATAGGCCCCCATTTCACCTAAGGCCAGCACCTTGAGTGACAGGTGTCCCCAATTCTCTGAAAGAAGGGCATTCTTATGAAACCTTTCCTGAGCCAAATGGAATAAAGCCAAAATGCAATTACCATTAATGTATATGGAAAAAACTTTGGAGTGTTCCCAGACCCAAAAAAATCACCTCTCTTAGGTTTTCCTGGTACCTTAGGACAAGTCTTTCTAATTAATGCACACAAGAAATCAAGAAAAAGCCCAGATGCTCACAGACTAATTCCAACTTCTGGCAGCTTGAGGCCCAGATGCTAAGTGTGGTCCCCGGGGAAGGCACTGGGGGCACCACTCACTGTTGAGGTGCACTCTGCCTCTACACCTGCTCATCTCCATGCAGAACCAATACTGAACACTATTTCTGCATGTTGCTTTTTTGCATTAAGACAGACATTCTCTCTGGATTTCTTTCAGTTACTTGAAAACAGCTACTAATGTTGGGGTCTCACTAAACTGAAGTGGATAACGTCAACTTTTGAGACCCAGGTCGCAACTCAGAGAGGGACATGCTGTTATTCTTCACCAGTGTCCCCAGAGGATCCCCTTCCATACAGAAGGCACCCTGGGCTTCGGGTTTCAGGTTCAGCTTGCCTGTGGCTCACTCATTCCAGCACCGAGAAGCTCTACAGCAGCAGTGTTCCTTCTCACGAGGAAAGACCCCCGTCGTCCCATCTGTCCTCACCCAGTGAGGAGGAGAGGAGCGACTCCACAGCCCCCTGGGACACCCTAAGCCTCAGCTTCCTCATCTGTGAAATGGGCCAAGGACCCGCCTCCCTCACGATGGCCAGGACCACATTTTTTCCCGCATGGGTCTCTCTCTGGAGGCTAGCCCAGCACCAGGGGAGAGCCACCTGCTGAATGAACGAATGAATGAATGAATGAATGAATGAATGAATGAATGAATGAATGAATCAGTGTCATGAGGGTTCATGGCGCTGATCTACATGACCCCGTGTGATTCCTGTAGGTGTTCCTGTGATTCTCCTAGGGGAACCCAGCTGACCTGCCACTGCACATCCTAAGAGAGGGTCCTGGTGACCCTGAGGGTGTCCTTCGGCATGTGCCTGACGAGACTGGGCTCAGATTCCAGCTCCTCACCTGCAGCTCAAAGGCCCAGTGGGTAATCGCTTTGTTCCAGAACCAGCCACGTACATTTTATGGCAGCAGCTGGGTTGATGTGTCAGAATCGAAGAGCAGCATCTGGGCACAGGGCAAGCGGGAGTAGAGTGGGGTTTACATTTGCCAGGAAACAGCATCCAGATCACTGAATAATTTATGGTTCATTATTCCAGCTTAAAAGAAGCTTTGGATCACTCTTACTTCTCTCCCCAGAGTTGTGAAGGTCCCGGGTGCTCCATGTCAGCATCTCAGCCCGGCCTGGGCTGTGGAGGGCTGGCGAGCAGGTGTGTGATGCCCTCAGGGCAGACTCTGCTAATGAGACTGATCCTCCCATGTCAGCTTTTATTACCATGAACACCCAGCTCCCTTGGGTCCCTGAAGGATTCCAGATGATCCTCGGATCAGAGCACTTTGTCCCCATGTCATGGTTTTTGAACCATTAACCCTGGGTGCCTAGAGGGTGTGGGCCATGCAGGGCCCTTGGGCTACTGTACGGGGATGGGGTGAGGCCCCCAACACACCCTGGGACTCACTGCAAATGACTGACCTGGTCACCCAGAGACTTGACCCTGCACTCGGCGCCCCTCCTGCGGAAGGCTGGGGCTGGGGTGAGGGTTCCTGGGGGAATGGGCCCTTCCAGGAGATGGTCAGTCCCAGGCCACCTACCCTGGATGCACAAGGTCATTGGGGCCGGGGTGACCCCATCTTCCCCTCTTCATTCTTATTCTGAACTGAAACCACAGACAACCTTCATCGCGGCAGCTCTGATTCAGGGATTAAACGTTGATCAAGGGCTGCCTGTGCCTACATCTGCTTCCAGCCTGGGGATACAGTGGGGGGAAACCAGAAGTTTCCTCCTCTGTGAAGCACACATCCAGTGGTAGGAGACAGATGATCCCAGCCATAATGAGCAAGGGCAGACGGAAGGGCCGTGAAGGAAGAGAAACCCGGAAGGGGAGGAGACTGGCGGGGGAGGGTTGTGTAGGTGACACCTGCCATAGAGGGGCCAGAGGAGAAGGTGACCTGGCGCAGAGACCTGAATGAGCAGGGAGGGAGCGGAGCAGGCCACCTGGTAGGAGTTTCCCAGTGGAGGGAACGGCATGTGCCAAGGCCCTGGGGTGGGACTGTGCTGGGATGTCAGAGGAATTGGGAGAAGACTGATGTGGCCGATGCAGAGAAGGATGGGACGCGAGGCTGGAGTGTGTGGTGGAGCCCACAGGGAGTGGGGAAGGACTCTGGATTGCTCTGCCAGAGTCAGGAATCCTGACCATGCAGCATGCCGGAGGCTTCCAGATCACATCTGTCAGGTGCCCAGGACAGAGCCGGGCACACACAGGAATGGCAATGAGGGGACATGGGAAGGAACCTTAAGGTTCCTCCGATGACAAGGGACAGTCCGGTTCCATGGCATCATCGGTCCCACGAGGCTTGGAGCCCATACAGTGGAAGGGCTGGGAATCCTCTTCAGCCTCCTGCTCCCACCCCAGGTCCCCGTCCTAGGAGAGCATCACACGACACTAGACACCAGGGCTGTTTCTCACACAGCCCTGTAGTGAGAGCAGAAAGAAATACCCAGCAGATCCTGCCCCTGCTCTCAGCACCCAGCCTGTCAGGGCTCAGGCCTCAGGGTGCCTGCTCTTCCCACAGCTCCTGCCCTGGGGGTAACCTTTCCACAGCCTTCCTGAATGGGCCCCAGAGCCCCATGCCACCCATGGGCTCTGATGGGCCCATGTCCACGCAGTGCCCCCCCCGCACCCCATGATTAGGCACACAGTAAGCCAGCCCGTCACACTGGTGGCCTGGGCGAGAGGGGGCGGGGCCTGCATGGCAGGTGCATTTGCTGTCACACTGGGTATTTCACTCTGCCTTATGGGAGCTTCCTGATGACTCCACACAGGCAGGAGGAGTGTGAGTGTGCGTGCAGACATCACCCAGGTAGGAGGATAGGAGAGGCCGGCTCTAGTGCCCCAGGAGAACATGTGGGTCTGTGAAATGCAATTTTTATTTAAACAACAACAAAACCCCCAATCTGACCATTTTCTTTCTGCATTAGCCTATCAAGTGGGCAGCTGATCTTCCCTCATTCCTCCATGCTGCTTTTCCATGTCCTGGGACCTGTTCCTTTTCCTGGGGTCCCTGGGGTCTCTCTGAAGTCACAGAGTCAGCCAAGGGCTTACTGCTACGAAAGTGGATGAAGAACGTCTGGATTTCCTTTGGGTAAATAGTGACCTTAGTGCCTTGCAGGGGTGTCGAGTGAGAGCTGGAGCTGCCTGAGGGAGCAGAGATGATCTTTTCCCATGGCATTTCAACCCAGCATCCCCATCATTCACCGCACCAGCCTACACTCTACTGTAGTTCTTTGAAAAAGGTTCTTAACCACCCCCTCCTGCCAGGACTCCCACTGTCCTGGGCCCCTTGCATTTTGGCCCTACCATGAGTGTAATATATAGGTTGTCCTGGCCATACATGGCCTCATTTCCCATGGGGTGGAGGACTGAGTGCCTAGAGCTTTCTCGCTGAAACTGCCTGGTGGGCCTGCTCTTTATATAACTGAGTTCCACTAAATTCAACCTTGGGAGGGAAGCCTCTTCATCAATTCATCCACCCACCCATGCATCCATCCATCCACCCATGATCCATTTGGCCATCCATAAATCCATCCTTCCTTTCACCCATTCAAACACTCTTACTTCCATAGATCCATCCATCCATCCACTCACCTATCCATCCACCCACCCATCCATTCACCCATCCATCAACCACCAATCCACCCATCCACCCATCCATCCATCCATCCATCCATTCATTTATCATCCATCCATCATCCCGCAGAGAAAAATACACATCTACACATCTACCCATCCATTCATCTATCCATCTACCCATCAGTTCATCTATCATTTATCCATCATTCATCATGTATCTACCAATCCATCTATCCATTCATCATCCATCACCTATCTATCCATCCATCCATCCACGATCCATTAGTCCATCCATGAATCCATCCTTCCTTTCACCCATTCAAACACTCATACGTCCATAGACCCATCCATCCATTCATCCACTCATCCACCCTTCCATCCATCCATTCATCACTACATTCAACCATCCATTCCCAAATGACCCCGCACACAGGGTTTGTAAAATCCCTTCTACCTGTTCTGGGGGCAGGAGGTGGTTACGGATTCGAGCCTGAGGGTCAGGCAGGTCCTCTGTCTCCTGATGGGGATGGGGGTGGGGGTGAGGCTGAGGACAAGCTGATGTCCAGGATGACACATCTACTTCATAAGGTGGCCCTGAGCTCGGGGAGAGCAGGGAGGGGGGTCACACTCCAGGCTCCCCTCACTCTGCCCCTGACTCGCTGCTCTCCACGGAGGACAGACCTTCATTCAGTGGGTCTGGGGTTACCCCCAGGAGAGCCCCTTTCTCCTCCTAATTGGGAGCCAGCTGTCTACAGGGGACCCAATCTCTTGCATGTGACTTTGCACACAAGTGGGAAGCGAACGCTCTGCCTTGTAGGGGAGGTTCCCCGCCCAGCATCTTCTGTGACAGTGGGGATTCCTGATGTTCAGTGCTAGAAAGCCACTTGGCTGCAGGCATGAGCCATGGCCCCCAAGATCCATTTTATCAGATAAAGGTGTTATCTGGCCTATTGCTTCTTCCTTTTTCTCCTTCCTAATTCTGCGGACTCCTACTGAGCAGTCTTTGGGGCCTGCCAGGACCTGGCTGGGGCTCTGGGGACAAGAGGGTGGCTGAGGGGCAGCCAGCCCTGCCTTTGAGCTGCTCCCAGTGAAAAGGGGAAGATAAGGTGCAGCTGGAGCTTTGGCAACAGGATGGGTTGGTTCATGGCAGGTGTCACCTCCACCAGGAAGCCCTCCATGATGCCTTGCCAGCAGCTTAATGTGAACACCAACATCACTGGCTGGTGACTTGGCTGCTTCCCCCTCTAGTCTGAGAGCTCTGTGAGTCCAGGGTCCTTACCTACCTTGGTCACTGCTGATTCCCCAGTGCCTGGCACAAGAGACATTTGTTCAGTGAATGAATGGAAGCTCTGGACAGTCAGGATTCTTGGGTTCAGAGGACGAGTGGGACTGGCTGCTCAGGGCTCCAGGAGGAGTCCCTGAGGAGGCAGGACTGCACTGCAGGCTGAGGGTCTGGCAGAAGGTGGACGATGACTGGGGTTTGGTGGTGGGGTTAGCAGGGATCCATCAGAGAATGGGTGTGGGCAGGTCCTGGGCTGGGGTCCATGCCCACCGTGTACCCTGCTTGCTGAGTGACCCTGGCCCCCCAGAGCCTCTCTGTGGGCCTGGGTCTCCCCACTGGGCAGAGAAGGGGATCAGGTGACCATGCGGAAGCAGGACAACACTGAGAGGAGCCCACTTTGTGTGGTGATGGGCGCGGGGCCAGGTTGACATGGGGAGGGAGCCGTGAGTCTGGTTCCCTTGGACACCTGCCCCACCTTTCTGGAGGCTCTGCAGGTGCTCTGTGTGGTTGGAGCTGTAGTTCCAGCCTGGGATGCTCAGGATCTGCAGGTGAAGACTTGGGGGCAGGGTCACGGCTTCTTGCTGCTGGGGGCCTGGGCGATTCTGGGCAGTCTCTGCAGGGCAGACACACAGAGCCAGGACAAGGACTGGGGCCACGCTCCTCCTGCTGGCACCGGGAGCTCGGCACACTATGTGCCCCCGATCAGGCGATCCGGCTCCTGCCCACGTGCGCCCCACAGGGAGACAGCCTGAAGCACCTACTGCTCCAAGTGCCATCTGCACGTGATGGTGAGGAGGAGGAGGACGTCCCGTGTCTGACACCGTCACGGGGCATGCCTCCTGTCAGTCTCAGATCAAGCCTCTGAGGCAGGGCCTGTCATGATCCCCACTTTAGAGATGAGGAAACTGAGACCAGAGGGGCTAAGGCACACAGCGACGGAGCAGGGGGCCAGGATTCCGGTCCCGGCCTCACACCCCAACACGGAGATAGGAAGAGGAGGAGGGAGGAGCTGAGTGGAGCTGGGGGCTGGCATGGGCCAGGGGCTGTATTTCAGGTGGGAGAGGCTGGGGGAGTCCTGGGAGGTGGGAGGAGCTGGAGGAAGGGGTGAGGCTGTGTGGTGTGCAGGGAAGAGGCACTGGCCCGGGGCTGACGATGGCAGCCTGGCCCGGCCCCTGGAAGAGCCTGCTTGGCTGAGACTGGACAAGAGTGCAGGGCTGTGTTGGGGACACTGGGGCCTGGGACCCCGCCTTACCCAAGGCCAGAGGAGATGCGGTGTCCGGAACCAAGGCGGCCCGCTCCTTCACATTGTCCACAAGGAGACTGACATAGTATCTGATGTTTTTCTCTTTTTTTTTTTTAAAGATTTTATTTATTTATTTGAGACAGAGAGAATGAGAGACAGAGAGCGTGAGAGGGAGGAGGGTCAGAGGGAGAAGCAGACTCCCTGCCGAGCAGGGAGCCCGATTCGGGACTCGATCCCGGGACTCCAGGATCATGACCTGAGCCGAAGGCAGTCGCTTAACCAACTGAGCCACCCAGGCGCCCAGTATCTGATGTTTTTCTCACTGACAGGCTCAATCATGTCCAGGTATTTCCTATGCGGGGGAGGCTCCGGGAAGATGGCCGAGCCATCCCAGTGAAAGCCTTCCCTGCAGGGGAGTGAAGGGTTAGCTGACCCCACCCTGAGAAGGGAGGCAGCTTGGGGTCCAGGAGGACAGGCAGGGTGCAGCCAGATCCCTACAGCTCAGGGAGTGCAGACTCATGGGCTCCTGGAGGCGTCTGGGCCCTCCCACCAGCCAACAGGCTGATGTGCCCTGGCTTGACTGGGGAAGTTGCCAGCCACCTCCCCTTCCTGCAGGCCCACCGGCCCACCGCACTGCGGAAAGGCCATACACAGGCTATCGGGGCCTCGAGGCTGAGGCAGCTGGGTACCTGCACCGCCTGGCTGAGCTGCCTGCTGGGGGTCGCTGGCCCTGGGTGGGTGACCACAACCCACCCCACCCTAAGACACCCAGGGGCCCATGCATCCAACCCACTTCTCCCTGCTTCTGTCCCACTTTCTGGGTCCTGCCAGGGACACCGGGGCAAAGGACAAAGAGGAGCGGGAAGGGTGGGGTCCTGGGTGCCAGGATCAGGGGAGCAGACAGCTGAGGACCTGTGTTGGGACCACACTTGAGCTGAAGTTCCAAGCCCCCCGCACATGCTCAGTTGTTCATTGGATTCGCTTACAAAACACAAATTCAACGAGAAGACGATGAGGAATTTCATGCCTATGATCACAGAGCAGGCAACCCCAAGCTCGGGCCCCTTCTGAGCACGGGGCCCTGTGTAAGCACATTGGTCGCACACCCTCGACCCCAGTGGTTCTCCAACCCCATTTCCCTCCCAGTGGGTCATTCATTGCAGGCGAGGGGCCCTGAGGCATCTGACAGGAGCAGCTCTGCCGAGGAGCATGTGGTAGGGTGGGCTCTCTGTCAGGGCTTTCCCCGTATTAACTGCCTTCATCCCCAGAACATCCTACAAAAGAGGTGCTCTTGTTGTTGCACTTTACTGAGGCTCAGAGAGGTTAAGTGACCTGCCTATGGTCAAACAGCAAAGAAGGGGCAGATTGCCTTTCAGTCTTCTCCAGGTTCAAGGCCACACCCTGAAAGTGGGTGCTTTCCTCCAGCAAGAGCATGGGCCACAACCAGGGGTGACCGGGCTGCCACCTCCATGCCACATGCCCCGGTTGGGGAACCAGCATGGGGTTAGGAGGGGCCGCTCCCATTCACAGGGGCTAGGGTGTCCTGTTCCTATCCTACACACTGGGGTGCTTTGCAGGATGAAATCAGGTGCTGTGAGCAATTACACGGAGCAATCTAAGACATCGGATCATGGTATCAGTTTGCTAGGGCTGCCCCGACAGAGGACCTCACACTGGGCGCTTCAACAACAGGGAATGATTGTCTCACACTTCTGGGGCCAGAAGCCCAAGATCGAGGTGTCAGCGGGCTTGGTTCCATGGGAGGCTGTGAGCAGAATCTGTTGGGGGCCTCTTCCAGCTTCTGGGGGTTCGCCGCTGATCGGTGGTGTCCCAGGGCTTGTGGATGGGTGCATGGCGTTCTCCCGGTGTGCATGACTGTGTCCTGGCTGCTGGGTTTGGTACAGAAGGGGCACTGAGGACAGGCGTCGGATCCCGATGACCTAGGAGAAGTTGGGTGGCTGCTTCATACAACCCGGGCCCAGAGGACTCACGGGAGTGACTCTTAGTACTGCCACATGGAATAAAGAGGTCATCGAACACGGCACCCACCCTGCCTAGACAGGACCTTGAAAGACCCCATCCCTCTTCAGTTACAGTTCGGGGGCATTCCACCCGACGTTCACCCGGGACCTGTCTTGTGAAATAAGCATGTAACTTAGAGCTGCAGCCACGCAAGAACTGCAAAGGCAGGTTTAGTAACGGCCACCACTTAGGACACACCTACTGTGTGGCAGATTGCGTGCGGGGAAAGTAGATCACCCCTAAAGCTAATACATTAGCTCCGATTGGATGACAGTGCAGTGACCTCCTCGGCTATCCTCCTGTTAGAGACGAGGATGGAGGCCAGAGAGAAAGCTTACTTGGCCAGCATGTGGTAGAGCTGGCACCTGAACCCAGGGTTCTTGGCACTGAACCTGGTGGTCTGTCCACATAGCAGGAAGACGGCAGGTAGCATCAGTCTCGTTTTGCAGATTTAGAAGCCGAGGGTTTTACCCAGGATGGCGGGGTCTGTGAGTGGCAGGAGGGGGCCCTGGCATCCTGGGGGCAATGGTGACCAGCACATCTGCTGGAGAGAATCATACACAGGGTCCGTTACACAGTACTTGCCATTGCCCTCGTCCATTCCACATGCTTCTATGCATGCTTCACACGCTAACACATGTTCATCCTCTCCTTGATCCTCTGAGGTGGGTGCCATGACTATCCCATTTTACGGAAAGGCTCAGCACTGGCCCAGCAGCCCACAGCTGTGAAGAGCAGAGCGTTCTGCCACATAAGCCTGGAAGCAGAGTTGGCTCTTCACCGCCTTGTGCTCACCGAGATGTGCCCTGGATGTCACGTGTTCATGCTGCTGATGGGAGCGGTGGGAAACAGGCATGGGGGTCAGTACGGTAAGGACTATATTTAGAGAGCATCTCTGTTCATCATGCATTTCCTTCTCCGTTCATTTGTTCACTCATTCACTTGAGAGTGCTCCCCATGTAGGTCAGGCCATGTTCCAGGCCCTGGGGAAATTGCAGCAAGCCGCACAGACAAGGCCCCTGTCCTAGAGAGAGGTGATAAGGGAGTTGACCAATCAGATGGTTTCCAATGGGACAAATTCATGGAAGAGCATGAAATGAGGAGGAGGATCCAGAGACGGGCAGCTCCAGAGGGAGGGTGGTCATCGAAGGCCTCTTGGAGGAGGTGACCTTCCAGCTGGGTCCTCAATAATAAGAAGGATGCAAGGAAGGGAGTCCCAGGCAGGGCAGGTGTAAGCCCGGGAGTGAAATGAGCTTGGTGTGTTCTGGAGCAGTGAGGAGGCCAGTGTGGTTGGAGCAAAGAGCGAGGGGTGAGGGCGGGGATGAGGTTGGAGATGGGGCAGCGGGGGTATAAGATCTCCCTGCCTCCTCTGTGGAGCGTGGCCTTTGGGTCTCAAGGTGGAAAGCAGGAGAGGACTTTGGAGGCTACCTCGGTGCCGGGCTGAGCCATGCCACCACCACCAGGAGGAGCTGAAGAGATCCAGACGAGAATGAACTCATTCATTCAAGACCATTTAGCACCTTGCTGGTGGCAGGAACAGACGGTTACACACATAATCGTACAAGTTTGCGTCAGGGGCGCAGGTACGGCTAAGGGATAAAAGAGGGGGAGTGGCTGCAGAGTGCCAGGAAAATTAGATCTGGGCTCTGCTGGATGATTCTAAGGAATTGGCATGATGATAGATCTCTGGTTGTGCAAGAAATAAGCATGCTGAAGAGAAGGGGGTGGTTGTAATTTAAATTCTCCGGAAAGGAAAATGAGCCCAAGAGGAAAGGGAGGGACGAGGCCAGCGCAGCAGAATCTTGATAAAAGTTGAATCTGAGTGATTCCACAGTTGAGTGTGAGCAATTGTTTCCATAAACCAAAATCTGAGCCCTCTCCTCCCCGACCCAGGTTCTCAGGGGAAGTGAGCCCTTGGGAACATTTGGAGTGACCGTTCCTGCCTATGGTTGGGACCTTTGGCATTCCCATCCTCCCATCTCTCCTTCTTCCCCCTTCCCTTGTCTCCTTTCCCTACTTGGACCCCTCCCTTTTCAGGGATGGGGCTGACCAGCTGGAAGAGCTCTGGTCTTGTCCTGCTCTGCCTCATGACGTCCACCAGAGGGCGCCATGGGTCCAAGGTAGCCGCTGTCCCTGGTCCTGAAATTCTGACCCGCAGGCGTAGCACGTTATGGGTCCATGAGGGGCTGCTGCCACATTGGCTGGTCCTTTGAAAACACATTTACGCCCCCGGAACTGTGGTCCAAGACCTTTGCATCTCTGAGGCCAGAAAGGGAAGGGACCACTCAATCCACAGTGTTTGCCATGGCTGCCTCCACTGCTGGGGACTCTCCCCTGTCCCCCATATGGCACCTCCACCCCTGTCCCCAGTTTCTCATTTCCCTGGCTTCCCAGTCAAAGTGCAAGGTGGGTGCATGGGATGGGTAGGGCCCAAGTCATATGCCTGCGCCCTAGCTGCAAGGGGGACTGGGAATCCAGTATCCAGCACCTTCTACTCCATTCCTAGTGGGAGGTGAGCTCAGATTCATAAGGCAGAGGATTTCCAGACTAAGAGGGTTTAGATGCTGGGAACCCCCAAAAAGTGACAACTATCTCCTGTGCTTGTAGGAAGCAGAGAAGCATGATGCCTCAGAAGAGGCAGTGCTGGTGCCATGAGGCTGCAAAGGAGACTTTGGTAAACGCTGACACCAGATAGTGCTTGTCATTTCCTGGCCTCCTGGCATCCTTGAAGCAATCCTGGCAGTCAGGAATGATTCCTATTTTTCCAGATTAGGAAATGAGCCAATGCAGCTGAAGGCCCTTAGCTGGAAGCTGATGCACAAGCGTGGGAGCATGGCCCAGACACCAGCTGGGTGGTGTCCAGGGGGAAGTGGAGAGAAAACGATGTGGCTGCCTGAATCCACCACTGCCTATCTGCTGTGCAGGAAGCCAGCATGTGGGCCCTGAGGCTCACACGTCAGATGCCACTCTGTGGCATATGAGGGTACCCACCAACCTGGTGTGGGATGACGGGAGCAGGCAGGGGCAGCTGGGATTCCCAGTGGAACCAGCAAAGAAGTGGATATGGGTGCCTTCACTGCATCAGGTCCAGCATACCCCATCCTGACTGGCTGTTCCACCCACTGGCTTCCCACTGCCCTCCATGCTGCCTCCCCCCATATCATGCTTTACACTTTACATAACACGTGAAGCAGCTACACTCCTCAGACCCTCAGCCCAGCCCACAAGGCGGGCTAACATCCACCTCCGCAGGAGAATGAGGAGACATCTTCTGATCGTGAGTTGATGACACAGAATTCAGACAGGCTTGCCAAGGAGAATTTTGGAATGACCTCACCTGTGCTTGAAAGGTAGGTGATGCTCTGGAATTCAGAAGCATCCTTAGGTATAAATGAAGTCTCACAAACATGCTCCCATGGCCTAGGAAAGCATGATCAGATAAAGAATAAACCATGGTGTTGGCTGCAATCAAATCTGCTCAGCTTGGGGAATATAAGCTTTGAACGTGATGCTAAACTGTGGGGCCTGCCAACCTCCCATGAAAAAAGCCAGTAGAACGACACAGAAAAGGTCTCTCTCCGGTGGGGATGGAGTCAGCTTGGCTATCATCCTCACAAAGTCCCGGCCTCCCAAGCTGCTGGGACCTAGCGCTCACGGCTCCTCCACCAGCCGTCCAGGGGCCCGGTCTGTAGTGGTCCTGGGGACTAGGGGAATGGGGATGGGGGGTTAACTGTAATGTCAATAATGCCTAAGGCTCAAGGCTGGTTATGGCCACCAGGGACTAGGGTCCACGATTGACGCTGGTGTCCAAATGCAGGATTGGAGGTTTTTAAGATTCCCTAAAGATGTTGTTTGTGTCTTCAATACATTTCAAAGGTGAAATGTTCGCACATTATTTATAACTAAGAACAAGTGGAAACAGCCTGGATGTCCAAGAGTAGGAGGTGGGCTTCATAAATGATGGCTTGTGTGTAGGACACTATAGTGGAGGGCTGTTAAGAACCATGCTCTTCAGCAGTGCCTGGGTGGCTCAGTCGTTAAGCAGCTGCCTTCAGCTCAGGTCATGGTTCCAGGGTCCTGGGATCAAGCCCCGCATCAGGCTCCCTGCTCAGCGGGAAGCCTGCTTCTCCCTCTCCCACTCCCCGTTTGTGTTCCCTCTCTCGCTCTCACTCTCTGTCAAATAAATTAATAAAATCTTTAAAAAAAAAAAAAAAGAACCATGCTCTTCAGTGAGAAGTGGGACCCTGCTTGTATGTGTGGGAACATGCCCAACACACACATGGAGATAGAGGTTTTGAGAGGGAGGGAGAAAGAGAGAGGAGCTGAGAGATGAGGAATACACGGGGAAATGAAATAATTAGAGCCTGGGTTTTTTGAGGGTCCGATGGACCAGGCACTGTACTCGGCATTCTGTGCTTCTTGGCACGTAACCCCCACAACTTGCAAGTTGACAAGTGGCCACTGGGGCTCAGATCACCCCAAGTTCCCGCAGATGCCCAGGAGGACAACTCTGTGTCCTGACTGCCAGGTCCCACTGTTCTCCTGGGCAAGGCAGAGACCAGCAACATGGCCACCTTCCCCAGCTCCTATGGAAGCACCGCGGACAGCTCCTCTCTGCCTTGTCCCCCTGCGAGGCACCTGCAGTTTCCTGCTTTCCAGAGCTGGTGGGCCACTTTGCAAAACAGTTTGAAGCTACCTGGAAAAGTTGAACTCGCTCATGTTCTATGGGCCAGTGAGTCTGCTCCTGATCATATGAAATTCTTGGCGTGTGCACCAGGAGACAGGGCCAAGCCTGGTAACACCAAAAACTGGGAGCCACCCAGATACCCATCAAGACTAAGCCAGATAAGGGGAGTGTGGTGTATTTACAAGATGTAATGCCACAGGGCAGAGAAAATGAGGGACCTTCAGGGATACACACCATCACAGAAAAGTCTTCAAAAACTGTCAGGTGGCCAAAAGCAAGACCTGCTCTATCTCATTTAGATTGTAAAAACAGGCAAGCTGATCGATGTATTCTCTAGAAACACTGACAATAAAGAAAGCCATGGGATCGTTGATAGAAAATTCAGTATAGTGGTTGCCTTAGAAGGTGAGGTGGATGAGATCCCAATGAAATCCTGCTTCAGGGGGAGGGCCACAGGGAGTTCCTAACGTCCTAGATTATTCTGTCTCAACCTGGGGGTGGGGTGAATGCACAAACATTTTTTCATTACTTTTGTATGCTGTGCATGAAGGTTTTCTAGAAAGAGAGATGGAGATAGGTATGTTATATATTGTTACATATGTTCTATGTTATATGTGTATATAACGGTAGGACCAACAGTCCCAGATGGTGAACAAAGGAAGGATGACGTCTGCACCCAGGAAACACAAAAGCATCATCCCCGTCACCTGTACTTCCTCCCTAGCTGGAAAAGAGCACAGTGGACCCCGAGGCGAGAGGGAGTGTGGCTCAGGGTGCCAGCGAAGGCGAGAGAGAGCCCACAGGTGCTGTGACGCTGAGCTATACCATTGCAGGAAAGCTCAGGTGGTGCTCATGTAGCCTGAGCCTCACAGTGGAAGGCAGACCCACACTCTATTCTGTGTCTTGCAGAAAGTCATTTCTATCTCCAGGTCCGCCTGCTAAGACAGAGAGCTTTCCTCCACGAGGACATGTGTGTGCCATAATCCCACAGACTGTTGAACTCGAGGCTAAGCTAAAGGAGGCAGCGTTTAGTGAAACACTTGTTCTAGAAAAGGTTTGCAGAGTTCAGCTCCTTACTTTTGTCTGATGAGGTGGGATTGTCCACCGTCCTAAATGGTACCTAACTCACCGAGTCTTCGCCGATGCAGCTCCACTTAACGTGGGCAGAAGAACTCTGCAGAATCTCAGCGTATTTCTCCCTTACCAAACATCTAACCCATGGAAACAGCAGCAGGTTTGGGCAGAGCTCACACGGTCCAGCCAATCAACTGTCTGAGGAAAGTGGGGGACGGAGGGCCATGCCTTCACACAGGCACCATCCCTGCCCACGTGAAAGTCAGCCCCGGGGTCTGCTGTGGCCTCCCTGCAGGGCTGTGGCTCTCCCCCTGCCCTCCAGCCCCACCCCAGCCTCCCAGGGGTGTGAGGCCTGAAGGAGGCACTGTCTTCCAAAGGGCTTTGAAGCTGCAGGGGCCAATTCAGACCCTGTTTTCTACCAAACAGGAAGGACCCCTCTCTGCCCCCAACTTTCTCCCCCAGCTCAGCACCAGAGAACTCTGTGCTTCCCCCAAGACCAAATTCTTCCTGTGGGGCTGCAGGTTTTCCCTACTGACAGATGCTGTGGAGCGGCCCCCAGACTCCGAAGGCCCCTCCCAGAGGGGGCCCAGAAATGCTGCCTCATTGGCGGAAGCTTGTGGCTCAGCTGTTCTGCCACAGACCAGCCTCTGGACGGGTTTTCTGCTCTGGCTGGAAGGAAGCCGCCCACCCACACCTCCAGCAGCAGTAGCTCCCCCCAACACGGGGTATGGTGGGGCCCGGGAAGCAGCTCAGATGACCCAGCTTGTCCCATGAAGCAGGAGCACGGGGTGGCAGGAAAGAGAGCCCCAAACGAAAGGCAAGCTTTGCCAGGAGAAGGTTCTTGTCTTCAGCCCCTGCCCAAGCTCTCACGTGGTGCTGGTTCGGTGGGCTGTTGCCACCTCTTGGTCATGAACAAGAAAGCCACACCTAAAAATACTGACCCACGTCTCAGGGATCATAAAGCCGGCACGTTCCTCTTCCTGTGGGTGTGTTCTCTGCCACCCCACAGGCTCGTCTCCTCTGGGATCTCATCTCCAACTTCCTTAGATGCTGAGCTGTCTTACACAGATGCTTGGGACAGTCTTCCTTGGAAGGAGAACCTCCACGTCCCCAGCGTGGGTTGCCCCCAAGGAGTGGGAGAAGGAAGCCCAGTGTTTCCCTCAGCCCAGCCCCACTGGTTTACTGAGACAGAGAACCAGATACAATGGAGGGGCTCTAGTCCAGGGCCAAGCATGGCGGTCCTGGAGGACAGCAGGAGCTTGGCTCCTGAGGATGTCATGGAGCCACCCTGCTACTTCTGGACTGCAGGCTCTAACATTTTGGGCTCAAGGTCCTTTGACAGCCCCGTCTCATTAGGCTCCAGCTATCAGCAGTGCATTTAGCCAATTTTTCTCTTACTTGCAGCCCAATGCTTTCCCAAATGATATGCATTTATTTGCACACAGATGTGCTCACAGATGCTCTCGTAGGCAGACAAGGAGGAAGAGCGAGCGGGAGTCTCTCTCTGAGAAGAAACACCCCTGGCCAGCCACATCCTTTCCCCTGTGGTCTGTAAGTACCAAATGGGACACGTTCACATAAATGAACAGAAGCAAATGAACACGTGGCTGAGAACCACATCCCTGTGGTTGCCCGTCTGGGTTGATTCCAGGGTTGTTCTGTTTGGTCACAACTGTGAATTCTGCAGGGAGTACCTGTAGGCATACAAGTTTATTCTTCCTTCTTCGTATGATTTACTTCGGGTAAATCCCCCCAAATGAAAATGTTGTGTCGGGAGGATGAAGGTGTTTGTAGCTCTTGCTGCCTAAGGTCACACTGGTGCCTGCAGGTCACCCACCCCATCCTGGGACCAGGAGATACATCATCATCATCATCATTAGTATTATTATTATTATATTCCTCTGTGATTTGCTAATTTTATGTATTTATTTTTATTTAAATTCAATTAATTAACATATAGTGTATTATTGGTTTCAGAGGTAGAGTTCAGAGATTCATCTGTTATATGTAACACCCAGTGCTCATTACATCCTGTGCCCTCCTTACTGCCCATCCCCCAGTTACACCATCCCCCCACCATCCACCCCTCCAGCAACCCTCAGTTTGTTTCCTAGAGTTAAGAGTCTCTTATTGGTTGTTTCCCTCTCTAATAGCATCTTGTTTTATTTTCCCCTCCCTTCCTCTATGCTCCTCTGTTTTGTTTCTTAAATTCCACATATGAGTGAAATCATATGATAATTGTCTTCTCTGATTGACTTATATCACTTAGCATAACTCCTTAAGATTTCATTTTTTGATGGCTGCATAATATTCCATTGTATATATACCACATCTTCTTTATCCATTCATCTGTTGATGGACATCTTGGCTCTTTCCACAGTTTGGCTATTGTGGATGTTGCTGCTATAAACATCGAGGTGCACGTACCCCTTTGGATCCCTACATTTGTATCTTTGGTGTAAATACCCAGTAGTGCAATTACTGGATCATATGGTAGCTCTATTTTCAACTTTTTGAGGAACCTCCATACTGTTTTCCAGAGTGGTTGCACCAGCTTGCATTCCCACCAACAGTGTAGGAGGGTTCCCCTTTCTCCACATACTCGCCAACATCTGTCGTTTCCTGACTTGTTCATTTTAGCCATTCTGACTGGTATGAGGTGGTATCTCATTGTGGTTTTGGTTTGTATTTCCCTGATGCCAAGTGATGTTGAGCATTTTTTCATGTGTCTGTTGGCCATTTGGATATTTTCTTTGGAAAAAATGTCTGTTCATGTCCTCTGTCCCTTTCTTGACTGGATTATTTGTTCTTTGGCTGTTGAGTTTGATAAGTTCTTCATATATTTTGGATACTAACCCTTTATCTGATAAGACGTCTTCAAAAATCTTCTCCCATTTTGTAGATTGTCTTTTGGTTTTGTCAGGAGATACATTATTTTATAATTTTTTTAATTTTTTAATTTTTTTTAAGATTTTATTTATTTGACACAGAGAGATAGAAAGCAAGCACAAGCAGGGGGAATGGCAGGCAGGGGAGAAGCAGGCTCCTGGCTGAGCAAGGAGCCTGACGTGGGGCTCAATCCCAGGACCCTGGGATCATGACCTGAGCCGAAGGCAGCTGCTTAACTGACTGAGCCACCCAGGTGCCCCCAGGAGATACATTATTGATTGAAGAACATAGATCTACAAAATTCAGGCCTATTACCTCCCACAGTGCATTAAGAAAAACACATATTTTTAAAGCATGTGTAGAAAATTCATTTCAGAAAGCTTTACTGATGTACCTGTGTTTCAACAAATGCCTCAGTGACACAAACCAACTGAATCACATTATGATTCATCCCAGGGGCAGCATAGCTGGAGACCCTCAAGGTGATTTGCCTTCACTGACAAGATGCTTTCAAGGTGTGGTGGGTGTGAAATCAGATGCTCCTGACTTATAGTCCCTGAGAGACAGGTACTGTCTCCAGTGTTAGGGGTAAAAAAGCCGGGCATATTTCTCCTCTACGGGTCTGCTCTCCTCCGCACCCATAAGCTCAAAGCAGTGGGTGCTCACCCAAGCTCAGGTACCTGGCTCTTTTTCTATGTCTCCTGTAATTGACTCAGTGATCTTGGGCAAGTCACTGTACCTCCCCAGCCACAGTTTCTCCTGTGTCATCTCTGAGGAACCCTGCTCTTCTAGGGATCCCCAAGTCCCTGCATGTGGATTCTGTCAAGAAGATGAATCATGAGATCTGGGTGGGTTTTCAGACACCTGCCAGCTGGGAAACCATGGCAGGTGATCTCACTCCCAGGGGACTCCATCAACTGTGCACACAGTAAGCCAGGTTTTGCTTCCCTCTTAGGCTCATCAAGTGGATTCAAACAAGATACTGCTAGCTAATTCCAAATGGTCGACCAAGTATCCACGCTGGTTGGACCAGGTGTCCACACTGTTGATTTTGTTCTAAAGGGTTCTAGTGAATAGAGGTAGGAGGCTTCCAGGGGACCTGTACAATGCAGTGGCCCCTATGGGGGTGTTTCCACAGAAACTTGAGAAGAAATAGGGGCATTGCCCACAAGGCATGGAACCGGGCACGGCCAGTGGGAATGGCAGCTGTCACTGATTTGATGCCCACTGTGAGCTGGCCACAGCATTCAGACCTTTGTAGATGTACCCAAGGAACCTACAAGGTCAGGGTTGTGGTCCGAATTTTACAGCACAGGAAGGTGTTAGGTCAAGAGCAGGGCTACAGTATGACCAGAGTCATCCAGTTGGTCACAGTGAGGCAGGGTGTGGCTGGATCATCACAGATCCAGACATCACGTCTGTGGACGAGAATGCTCCAGAGGGGTTCTTGACACACCAGAGGTGCTCAATAAGTATTGATGGTGGTCCTTGTAACAGAAATAATCCCAGCTGAGATGACTAAAATCTGCATTATCTTACTAATGCTCACAATCATCCTCTACGAGGTGCGGTCAGTTGAGGCTCACAGAGGTGGAGTGACTAGCTCAGGGCCAGTGGCTTATGAGTTGCAGAGTCAGACCAATCCCTTTCCTGCTGCACCCTTCATTAAGCATCATGGTGGTGTCTTCCTTTCCAACCTCAGAGAAGCGAAGGTTGGAGACCACAGCTCAGGAAGTTGAAGTCGTATGTCTCCGAGATGGCCCTGTCCGTCCACAGAACCATGTAGGTAATAATACATTGTTGTTTTAAGGGACAGTTGGTTACGCAGCAGTAGGGAACACGGACACTGACTCCGGATCCTTCCTTTCTCTGCCTCCTGTGCCTGAAGTTCTTTCCTCTGCCTTTTCATGACTGAACCCTTCCTTCCAATGATCTTTCTTCAGAAGGCATTTCTCAGAGAGGCCTCACTGGATTTTGGTGTGGTGTCTTTTTAGTTACCTTGTGTTCTGTGTTCATGGGAACGAGATCTGCTATGGATGGTGGCAGAGCTGTATTCCAAGCATGTTCGTGTCCGCAGTTGGCTTTCTATCTAAATGCCAAAATCATAATACAGAGACTCATATAAACATTTTATTTTATTTTTTAAGGATTTTATTTATTTGTTAGAGAGAGAGAGAGAGTGAGAAAAAGAGAGAGCACAAGCAGGGGGAGTGGCAGGCAGAGGGAGAAGCAGGCTCCCTGCTGAACAAGGAGCCCAATGTGGGACTTGATCCCAGGACCCCAGGATCATGACCTGAGCTGAAGACAGACGCTAACTGACTGAGCCATGCAGGTGTCCCTCATATAAACATTTTAAATTAAAATTTTTTAAATTGGGGTATAAATGTCATACAGTAAAGCAAACAGATCTTGAGTACTCAATCTGATGAGTTTTGACAAATGTGTAAGCATTCCATCACCTCAGAAAGATCTCCTGCTCCCCTGTCCAGTCGATTGTCCTCCCCTGCCTCATAGAGCCAACCATTTCTCATTTCTGAAGACCCAACATATGCGTTTGCCTGATCTAGAAGGTTGTTTGAGTGGACTCTCCCACTGTGTACTCTTGTGTTTGACTTCTTGGGCTCAGCAGGTCTATGAGATTCATCCACATTGTTGCACAAATCAGTATTTCGTTCTTGGAAATTTTTTAGAATTCCATTATCATTTTTCTGTGGGCTCTTCAGTTCTGTCTCTGCATTAAGTTTTCAATGGTTGCTCTAGGATTATACAATACATCCTGAGCTTTTCACAGAGGACTTAGTCAATCTTGGGCCACTTCAAATAAATGGAAGCACCTCACAAACAGATGGGGACATTTAGTCCCTCCCTTTATCCTTTTTGCTATAGTTATCATATGTATTATATCTAATGTATGTTATAAACCCCACAACACAATGTAATCAGTTCTCTGTGCATAATCATATACCCTCTAAAGAAATCAGGAGAAAAAAGTCTCTTACATTTACCCACATACTCGCCATTTCCAATGGTCTTCATTCCTTCTAGGAGGTTCAGGATTACATCTTGCCCGTTGATCTTCACTCTGGAGGGCTGCCTTTCACATGGTTTAGAGCACAGGTCTGCTGGCTGTGCGTTTTTTTTCTTCATCTGAAATGTCTTCATTTCATCTTCACTATTGAAGAATATTTTCATGGAAGATAGCATTTTCCAGTGACAGGCTTTTCCAACAGGTCACAGATGTCACTCCACTGTCTTCTGAGCTCCATTGTCCCCAATGAGAAATCAGTGATAGCCACACCGTCCTTCCCTTGTCTGTAATGCACCTTTTTTCTCTGGCTGCTTTTCAAGTGTTTCTCTGGTTTTTAGTAGTTTAACTTATGACATGTGCCTTAGGATATTTTTCTTTGTCTATGTCTCTTCCCGAATTGGGAACATTTTCAGCCGTCCTTACATTTTTCTGCCACATTCTCTCTTGTCACTTTCCGTGACAACACCAACACTTGTAGACTTTGCTATTATCCCACAGACCCTTGAAGCTCTGGTTCACATTATTTTAACTTCTGTCCTCTGTTCTTCTGATTGGGTAGATTCTACTGATCTCTCATCAAGTTCACTGAGGATTTCTTCTAGAATGTGTACTGTTTTTTAGCACATCTAGTGAATTTTTTCAATCCCAGATACTATATTTTTATTTTATTTTATTAAAGATTTTTTATTTATTCATTTGAGAGAGAGAGAGAGCATGAGCAGGGGTGGGGGTCAGAGAGAGAGGGTGAAGCAGCAGGCTCCCCGCTAAACAGGGAGCCTGATGCAGGCCTTGATCCCAGGACCCTGGGATCATGACTTGAGCCAAAGGCAGAAGTTCAACTGACTGAACCACATAGGCACCCCCCCGATACTATATTTTTAGTTTTAGATTTTCCATGTAGTTCATCTAGTATTTTGAGATTATCTATCTAAATTTATCTTGGACATATTTTTCTTTACATTCTCAAGCATCGTGACAAGAGCTGCTTTAAAATTATTATTCAATAATATTGATTTTTTTAATTAATTAAACCCACTACCCCCAGTGTGGGGCTCAAACTCATCATGACCCCGAGATCAAGAGTCAAATGCTCTACCAACTGAACCAACCAGGCACCCCATCTACTTTGAAATTATTATCTCTAAGTTCCAACATTTGGGATAAGTCCCAGCTGACTCTCTTTTCTCTTGAATTGTGTTTCTTCTCATATCAAGTAATTTTGGTTTCTGTCCTGAATGTTGGGAGTACTATGCTGTAGACAGCCTAAATTCTATTATGTTACTCACAAGGGTATTGCCTTTTGTTTTACAAACATTTAACTTCTGAACAGATAGTATAAGATGTTGCCCTTGCAGAGGGGAGCAGCTAGAATCTCAATGTGGTTTTTATACACCTACTGGGCTATTTGGTGTCTGCCGTGTGAAGCCAGAGTTTTGGGTAGAGCTCACCCACAGAATTTGGTGCTCCCATGTCTGGTTTTCTCCTCATTCCTGTGCCAGTTTCCAGAAGCTCTGTCCACTTCTTCTTCTTCTTTTTTAAAGTTGAAAAATTTTTTTAATTCCAGTATAGTTAGCATACAGTATAATATTAGTTTCAGATCTGCAATATAGTGACTCCTCTCTTCCATACAACACTCGGTGCTCATCACAAGGACACTCCTTAATCCCCATCACCTGTTTCCCCATCCCCCATCTCCCACCCCTCTGTAACCATCAGTTCGTTCTCTAGAGTTCAGCATCTCTTTCTTGGCTTGTCTCTCTCTTTTTTGCCTACTGCTTCTTAAAGCCACTAAGACAGCAGGATCCCATCCCAGTGTTGACTGTCCTGAAAAGTTCAGAATGAGAACCGTCCTCAGGCTAAATGCCAACAAAAAGCACCCAGACAAAGAAGCCCCAGTGGCCCACGTGATGGAACCCACCTTGGGGAGCACCTGGATCAGATGTGCTACATCCGCTCTGGAGGCCAACGTTCAGCCTCAGGAGCATCCGGGGGCTGGTGAGGAGGGGAGGAGTGATTTCACAGCCCCCTGGGGCACCCTAAGCCTTAGCTTCCTCATCTGTGAAATGGGCCAAGGACCGGCCTCCCTCACGGTAGCCAGGACCACATTTCTTTCCCCCATGGGTCTCTCTCTGGAGGTTAGCCCTGTGCCAGGGGAGAGCCACCTACTGAATGAATGAATGAATGAAAGCGTCATGAGCGTTCATGGTGCTGACCTAAATTAACCCATGAAATTCCTATGAGGCTTGGAGCCCATACAGTGGAAGGTGCTAGGAATCCTCTTCAGGCTCCTGCTCCCATCCAAGGTCCCTGTCCTAGGAGAGCATCACACAACACTGGACACCTGGGCCGTTTCTGACACAGCCCACGGTGGGCCACCCAGGAGCCCTGTAGTGAGAGCAGAAAGAAATACCCAGCAGATCCTGCCCCTGCTCTCAGCACCCAGCCTGTCAGGGCTCAGGCCTCAGGGTGCCTGCTCTTCCCACAGCTCCTGCCCTGGGGGTAACCTTTCCACAGCCTTCCTGAATGGGCCCCAGACCCCCATGCCACCCACGGGCTCTGAGGGCCCCCTGTCCTCGCAGTGTAACCCCCTCCACAACCGATCATTAGGCACACAGTAGGCCCACACGTCACACTGGTGGCCTGGGAGAGAGGGGGCGGGGCCTGCATGGCAGGTGCATTTGCTGTCACGCTGGGTATTTCACTCTGCCTTATGGGAGCTTCCTGATGACTCCACACAGGCAGGAGGAGTGTGAGTGTGCATGCAGGCATCACCCAGGTAGGAGGATAGGAGAGGCCAGCTCTAGTGCCCCAGGAGAACATGTGGGTCTGTGAAATGCAATTTTTATTTAAAGCACAACAAAACCCCCAATCTGAACATTTTCTGCATTAGCCTATTGGGTAGGTAGCTGGTCTTCCCTCATCCCTCCATGCTGCTCTTCCAGGTTCTGGGTCCTGTTCCTTTTCTTGGGGCCCCTGGGGTCTCTCTGAGGTCACAGAGTTGGCCAAGGGCTCACTGCTACGAAAGTGGATGAAGAACGTCCGGATTTCCTTCGGGTAGATGGTGACCTTGGTGCCTTGCAGGGGTGTCGAGTGAGAGCTGGAGCTGCCTAAGGGAGCATAGATGGACTGTCCTTAGAACCACCTATTTCCCCAGGGCATTTACACCTGGCATCCCCCTCATTCACAGCACCACCCTACACTCTATTGTGGCTCTTTGATGAAGGTCCTTGGCTGCCCCCGTCCTGCCAGGACCCCACTGTCCTGGGCCCCTTGCATTTTGGCCCTCCCATGAGCATAATATATAGGTGGTCCCGGCCATACATGGCCTCCTTTCCCATGGGGTGTAGCACTGAATGCCTAGAGCTTTTTCACTGAAGCCATCTGGTGGGCCTGCTCTTTATATTACTGGGTTCCACTAATTGCAACCTTCAGAGGGAAACCTCTTCATCCATTCATCCACCCACCCACCCATCCATCCATCCATGATCAATTAGTCCATTGATCCATCATCCTTCCTTTCAGTCAAACACTCTTACTTCCATTGATCCATCCATCCATCCACTCATCCATCCATCCACCCATCCATCTACCCATTCATTCATCATCCATTCATTATCTTGCAGAGAGAAATACACATATACACATCTACCCATCCATTCATCCATCCATCTACTCATCTGTTCATCTATCATCTACCTATCATTCATCATGTACCTACCAATCCATCTATCTATTCATCATCTATCACCTATCAATCCATCCATCCATCCACCCAACCATCCATGATCCATTAGTCCATCCATGAAACCATCCTTCCTTTCAACCATTCAAACACTCCATACTTCCATAGACCCATCCATCCATTCATCCACTCATCCATCAATACATCTATCCATCCATCCATCCATCCATCCAACCATCCATCATCCACCCATCCATCCACCCATCCATCCATCTTTTCAACACTACATCCAACCATCCATTCATCATTACATCCAACCATCCATTCCCAAATGACTCAGTGTCCAGCTATGTAGATGGCATTCTGCTGTGTGCAGTGGACAGAGGAGATGCATGGGAAGGAGGAAATAGGGGGAGAGGAGAACAGAGGAGGAACCTGACCCAGCCCTGGACTCCGCAGAAGCTTGAGAAGGGGTGGGCCAGAGGGAAGAGGACAAGGGTGATGCAGGCAGAGGGAACAGCATGGGAAAGACTGGGAGGCATGAAGCTGCCTGTGGTTCCCAGGAGCTGATGGTGGTGTGTGCAGTGTGAGGCACAGCATGGCAGATGTCAGAACCCCCGGGGATACGCTTGCCAGTTCAGGACTCACCCAGGACAGAGGCAGGGGTGTGGTCTGCAGAAACACACAGGCATGCACACACACACTGACCTGTGGTAGATTCAGGACGATACAGAATCAGAGAAGCAAAGTGGCCTGCTGAAGGTCACACAGGCCATAAGGGGCAGAGCTGGGATCTAAGCAAGGTCTGGCCAGCTCCTGAGTGAGACGGGGGGCAGGCTGGGATTCCCAGGCTCGGCCTGAACCAGGGGCTCCCAAACCTCTGCGGTGGGGACGATCCTGTGTCCTCCAGCTCCAGCGGTGCAGCGAGCTCACACCCCAGGTCCCTGTGAGCGAGCGCTCCTCCACCGCCACCACGGACCCCAGCCCCCGCAGCACGACCTGAGGGACAGGAGCACAGGGAGGGTGAGCTACCGCCGAGGCCCCAGATCAGAGCAGAGGCAAAGCAGGAGCAGGCGCGGCACCCACACCCCCCGCACAGCACACCTCCTCGTGAATTCTTACAGCAAATCCCCAGAGGGAACTGTGTCCCCATTTTATAGATGAGGACACTGAGGCCAGCACCAGCATGTTCCCCAGGTAGTGCGCTGGACGAGCATACCCGGGGGAGGCAGGCTCAGGAGCTGCCTCCAACATCCAGACCCTTCTCCCCGGTATGGCTCAGGGGGCGGCCCGGGGACGAGGCCAGGAGTCGCTATCCATCCCTTGTGCCAAGTAAGCAGGGACCCAGCCTCCTGTGCGGGCAGGGAGGCCGGTGGCCCATTCTGGCCTGAAAAGGAAGGGCGGGCTGGCCGGGAGGTGGGACGGTTCTGGAGAAGCTTCCCTGCACCGACAGAAGGAGAAAGCACTTGGGGGCAAGACCCCTCTGCTGCGGCCTTCCCCGCTTCTGCGGATCCAGCTGCTGGTGAGGCCTCTGCCTGCTGGTGACCACAGGGGACGAGCCGCAGAGAACCAGCCAGCACGCTACGAGGCCGGCAGCGGGACAAAGTGACCCAGGGAGGGACCAGAAGGAGAAGAGGCAAGAACCCAGGGAGAGGCGGGTGGGGTGCCCCGCGCCCCCACACAGCGCCCAGTCCAGGGGAGCGAGAGCGCCTGCAGGCATCTCTCTGCCGAGGTCTTTGCCAGAGGGGATTATCACACTGCGGTTTGCCTCCCTGCTGGGGCTTCAGGCCACGGCCGGGAGGCCTGTCCCGGGGGTCTGAGGGCACTTACCTCCAGGTCCACACGCACGGGCTGCGACAGGACCGGGTCCTCCCCCACCTCATACAGGTGCTGGAGCCTCAGCAGGACGCGGCGGAGGTCCGCCTTGGCCTTCCCTCGGTGGCCTTCAGGGACAGAAGGAGCCCCATCAGCCCCAGCCGTCTAGTCTGGGCCCAGCACTCGACCCCTGCCCTTCACTTTGTACCCTCAGCCTCCCTGGGAGGCAGCAGACACCGTTCCCGCTTGATGGACAAGGAAACAAGGCTCAGAGAGGTACAGTCACTTGCCCAAAGACACACAGCTGGTGGGCACCAGAGGGAGGATTCCGGCCCAGGTCCGGCAGCCTCTGAGGCCTCCTGCCACACCCACAGGGGCGATGCTGAGGGCGCCTGCAAGTCTGCATCCTCCCCTTGTCTGCTGCTCGGGTCCTCACTGGACCTGTCCTTAAATGGCCCAGCACTCTGCAGGACCCCCCTTCCCTGCCCCCGTATGCTGTGGTGTGGCCCGACCCCCCAGGTCGATGCACAGGGAGCAGGAGGGACGTGTCCCTTGCACAGAAGCTTCTGCAGCCTCCGTGAAAGAGGAAGCACCTGCTGCATACAGCCTCCATCAGCCGGGGGCCCTGGTGGCCCCATTGACAAGGGCCATCTGCTGAGCTCACTGGACATGTGGTTCTGGGGAGAAGGAACATGGCTGTGTAGGGTGGGGGACTGTGGGGCTCCTTGTTCCTGCCACACACGGGGTTTGTAAAATCCCTTCTACCTGTTCTGAGGGGGAGGGTGGTTACGGATTCGATCCCGAGGGTCAGGGAAGTCCTCTGTCTCCTGATGGGTGTGCGTGTGGGGGTGAGGCTGAGGACAAGCTGATGTCCAGGATGACACATCTACTTCATAAGGTGGCCCTGAGCTCGGGGAGAGTGGGGGGCGGGGGGAGGGTCTCACTCCCTCCCTGAGGCTCCCCTCACTGTGCCCCTGATTCGCTGCTCTCCACGGAGGACAGACTTTCATTAGTGGGTCTGGGGTTACCCCCAGGAGAGCCCCTTTCTCCTCCTAATTGGGAGCCAGCTGTCTACAGGGGACCCAATCTCTTGCATGTGACTTTGCACACAAGTGGGAAGGGAACGCTGTGCCTTGTAGGGGAGGTTCCCCGCCCAGCATCTTCTGTGACAGTGGGGATTCCTGATGATGGGATTCAGTGCTAGAAAGCCACTTGGCTGCAGGCATGAGCCATGGCCCCCAAGATCCATTTTATCAGATAAAGGTGTTATCTGGCCTATTGCTTCTTCCTTTTTCTCCTTCCTAATTCTGCAGACTCCTATTGAGCAGTCTTTGGGGCCTGCCAGGACCTGGGTGGGTCTCTGGGGACAAGAGGGTGGCTGAGGGGCAGCCAGCCCTGCCTTTGAGCTGCTCCCAGTGAAAAGGGGAAGATAAGGTGCAGCTGGAGCTTTGGCAACAGGATGGGTTGGTTCATGGCAGGTGTCACCTCCACCAGGAAGCCCTCCATGATGCCCTGCCAGCAGCTTAATGTGAACACCAACATCACTGGCTGGTGACTTGGCTACTTCCCCCTCTAGTCTGAGAGCTCTGTGAGTCCAGGGTCCTTACCTACCTTGGTCACTGCTGATTCCCCAGTGCCTGGCACAAGAGACATTTGTTCAGTGAATGAATGGAAGCTCTGGACAGTCAGGCTTCCTGGGTTCAGAGGACGAGTGGGACTGGCTGCTCAGGGCTCCAGGAGGAGTCCCTGAGGAGGCAGGACTGCACTGCAGGCTGAGGGTCTGGCAGAAGGTGGACGATGACTGGGGTTTGGTGGTGGGGTTAGCAGGGATCCATCAGAGAATGGGTGTGGGCAGGTCCTGGGCTGGGGTCCATGCCCACTGCGTACCCTGCTTGCTGAGTGACCCTGGCCCCCCAGAGCCTCTCTGTGGGCCTGGGTCTCCACTGGGCAGAGAAGGGGATCAGGTGACCATGAGGAAGCAGGACAACACTGAGAAGAGCCCACTTTGTGTGGTGATGGGCGCGGGGCCAGGTTGACATGGGGAGGGAGCCGTGAGTCTGGTTCCCTTGGACACCTGCCCCACCTTTCTGGAGGCTCTGCAGGTGCTCTGTGTGGTTGGAGCTGTAGTTCCAGCCTGGGATGCTCAGGATCTGCAGGTGAAGACTTGGGGGCAGGGTCACGGCTTCTTGCTGCTGGGGGCCTGGGCGATTCTGGGCAGTCTCTGCAGGGCAGACACACAGAGCCAGGACAAGGACTGGGGCCACGCTCCTCCTGCTGGCACCGGGAGCTCGGCACACTATGTGCCCCCGATCAGGCGATCCGGCTCCTGCCCACGTGTGCCCCACAGGGAGACAGCCTGAAGCACCTACTGTTCCAAGCGCCTCAGGCATCCCCTTTCTTGCATTTGCCCACGGACATCCTTCTGCCTGGATGCCTTTCCTCCCGCATGTCCAGGGGCCCAGATCACAGAGTCTAAGAGCTGGAAAGACCCTGAATCTTTAGTCCAGCCATTTCAAAGTACAGATGGGGAGACTACCGCCCAGAGAGGTGATGGGGTTTGTTCCAGATCACAGGGCAGGTTCAGGCAGAGCCCTGATTTCAATTCAAGGTCTGGGATGCAAGCTCCTCCCTTGTTTTGTCATCCCTGGTCCCCCTGCTCAGAGGGCACCTCGGCCCCTCCTCCTCCCAGGAAATGCCCTTTCAACTCTGGGCTACAGCTGGGGCACCACCGGCCCCAGTGATTGGTCCATGCTCAGACCTCGAGCTCCTCTCTGCACCAATCAGGAACTTTCCCTGGGACCTCTGCCCCTGAGCATGGGAAGATTGAGCTCAGTCCTTCTGCAGGGGTGGAAGGGAGCATGCACTACACAGGAGTTCACAGCCTCATCCCAGTAAGGAGGGTAAAGAAGGTTGCAGACAGGGAGAAGCACAGCTGAGAGTGTGAGGGAGAGGGATGGCTTCATGAAGGTTCCAGCCCCTGAGCGCCAACTGCACCCTGCCCTTCCCGCAGTCATGTGCGTGCACCTCGGGATAGGGTCTCCTGGTGGCTCAGCCAGTGCATGTTGAGTTTCTCTCACTTTCAACCAAGAGAGAGCAGAGTGGGGCCAGTGGGAGATGCTGACCTAGCCACGGGCCCTCCTACAACACAGGGCCACGGCCCTCTGCGGAAAGGGCTCCCAGCCTCCTGGAAGGAACCACTGACTCATCCTGGAGCAGACCCCGGCCTGCTGGCCCATCACATTCCCTCTCTGGGGATTGGGAGCCTGCGACCCAGAGGTGGCCAGGCAGGCAGCTCATGGCAGTCCTGCAGGGATGACTGAACACCTGCTCCCCACAGGCCCCCCGCGGCCCTGCCCCCACCCCGCCTGCCCACGCCTCTCGTCCAGCTGCTCTGATTCCGGGAGCTTGTCCACACTCTGCCCAACCAGCTGCCCCTTCAGTGTCTGTGACTTCCAAACAAGAGAACCTCAACTGATACCCCTCCAAGTGGATCCTGCTCTCCTCCAGGCTCTTGGTCCCCAAAGCACAAGGCCCCAGGCTCTTTCCTCAGTACCTCTCCCTGTGTTCCCTGAGCCTGGATGTGTATGAGCATGGCTCCCCAGCGGACAGCTCAGGAGAAATCCTTCAGGGGAGGCCTGGCCCTTACTCATCCCTGGTGCACAGCACACAGCAGGCACTCAATACGTGCTTCATACGAGAGTGAGCAACAGCCTGCCTGCTTCTGAAGACCTGGGCGGGCCTGGCTCTAAAACTAAAGCCAGGAGCAATTATAGCCACATTCTCTTCAAAACCTCAGCAAGTGAGTCGGACAGAAACACTTGCAGGATTAGTGAGACGGGTACCAAATTGTATCTAGCTGGTTCCTTCTTTAAATGATGCTCCGAAGTACCATCTTTACACACCATCATTGCCTATTGTTTCTCATGTTCAATTATTTTCATACAGACACAGACTGTGTAAGTCAATAGGGGTCTGAGCGGAGGCAATGCCTGAGCTCTGCAGATCAGACCATGGGCTGCATTCACCCTCACTTGGTGACAGCATACCCAGAAGTCAAATAAAACAAGTCTTTAATGTTGCTCTTCTAGGTGTGAAGCCATATATGTCATATTAAAAAAGAAAAAGAGACATCAGAGCAGAAAATGAAGGCTACTCAGGGAAAAGGTAGAGGGTAGATTGGGTGTGAGTCTCAGAAAAGCTCCCACTACCTACATGAGCTTGAGTGAACCCCGGGCCTCTTTGCCTGAGTTTGCCCACACCTTAAAGGAGGACTTTGGATCAGAGATCCCTGAGTTCCCTCTGCTCAAAGTTGGCCAGATCACTGGTGGCCCACACCCCTCCCCAGGTCTGCCCCGGCCAGGTGGGCCCATTCGGGGGTGAACCCCCTCACCATTGAGCTCTCTTAACAGCACTAGGGGTCTGTGCTGCAGCAACAGCCCACTCCTCCGGCGCAGGCCCGAGGTGAGCGGCCGGGGCCCCAACAGGAACCAGAGCACGGGGTGGACAACGGAGGTGTCGTTCAGTGTGAGGTCGTATTCCAGAGCCCAGTCAAAGTTGTTCCACAGCCGGCGATGGAGCATGACCTGCAGGCAAGAGCTGTCTGACAGGCCCCCCCCCACCTGCTCGTGCCCCCGGGGGGCCAGGAGGGCCACTTCCTACCTCCACCTGCCCGTTCCCTTGGCTGGAGACGCCATGTGCCTGCTCAGACAGCAGCACCAGCCTGCTTCGGCCGTCCTCGATGAAGGCGGACTGAACCATGGGGTAGTAATTCTGTGCACACAAACGTGGCCAGACTGGCGGTCGTGGCAAAGGAAGGGCAGACCTGCTGGTCGGGGTCCCCCTCTGGCCCCCCAGCCAGCGCCCCCGCACGGGCACAGCAACAGCTCAGGGTGCGGCAGGGAGACTATGGGAGAGGCTCTGACGTTGGGGACCAACAGACTTCATTCACATGCAACTCCACTGCTTCCTGACCATCTGAGCTGGGGACTTAGCCCACTCAAGCCTCAGTTTCCCCACCCATACAATGGGCCCAAAGACCCACTCTGCACATTCCTGCAGGAGTGATGAGGGGCTTTGTGGGGTCCAGCCTGATGTGGGGGCTGGGCCGGGTTGCTACAGAGAGAAAAGGCCGAGTGTGGGCTGCGGGGGGGCAGCCACACCCTCCACGCTCTGAGCTCCTGGAGCAAACGTCCCGGGTGGACCCACAGGGATTGTCAGGAGCCCCTGCACGGCGGGGGAGAGCGAGCAAGCAGGGACGAAGGGGCCAGAACTCACAAGCAGAGCAGGGAGGGGACACACCCCTCTGGGCCCCACAGGAGGAGCAAGAACTAATGTTTACCGGGGGCACAGGAGGCCCCCGGTGCGGGCTTCACCTGGATAGTTCCCGCTGACCCTCACAGCCCTGGGGGCCGAGGTCATTCCCTTGATCGGGTCAGCAGGGAGCCATAGGGAGCCGACCCGCTTGCCCAGGGTCACAGGGCTGAAGGCCTAGGATGTGGGAGCTGATGAGCGGCTGGGCACCGGGCTTCCTGCTCCGGCCTTCTGGAAAAGCGCCATCCGGGCTATCCCCGTGGGCCCGGGTCCAGCAGGCATCCTAGGGCGTACCCGAGCGATGCTGTTGCTCGTGTGTTCCCGGAAGCGTCTCCGCTGCATCTGGTAGCCGTTGCTGTCCGAGTAGAGGACCTGTCGGTTGTGGAGACTGGTGCTGGTCCTCAGGATGGCCTCGCAGTTCAGCTCCAAGGGGCCCACCCGGTACTCCTGCTCGATGCGACGGCAGAGCAGCTCCCCACCATGGCCGACTGGCACGTGGGCGAGCCGCGAGTAGATGGCGTATGTGTGATTCCTGTCCCTCACCTTCCTGGAGCAGAATTGGGAATCGGTGGGTCAGGCTCTGGGAGCTTTGTGGATGCCCCTCCCTCCTCCTTCCCCTTTCCTCCCATCTTCCCTCCATTTTTCCTCCCTCCTTTCCTTTCTTCCCTCCCCACATCTTCTTCTCTTCCTCCCTCTCTCCCTTCCTTCCTTTTCTCATGCCCCCTTCCCTCCTTCCGTCCTTCCTGCAGTCAGGCTGAGGGCAGGCAACCTTCCTGGACCATCTTATGTGTTTCTATTAGGTATTACCATTATGGTGCTACTGAGCGTTTTCTTTTGATAAAAAGAAAAATGCCATGGGCTGCAGTCTTCTTCCACCATTTTTCTCACCAGGTCCATTAATATGCTTATAACACTAGTGCCAGTTATTTTATTTGATAATGCTTATTATGGTATTTGTATATTTGTTTGCATTCCAATTTTGTTCAATAGTGAGTGTGTAAACTGCATACATTAAATAAATGTAAATACTAATGCACTTGGACACCCCCCACGAGGTACAGCACGTGCACTGGAGCCAGGATGCCCCCGTCCAGGGCGATCACGTCTTCATCAAGCTCCCATTGAGAATGACCGTGTGCCAAGCAGCGATCCAGGAGCAGGAATCAGGAACACACATGGACCCTGATTCCCTCGTACGCGTGTCCACGTGCACCCAGGGAGCCCGAGCGCACCTGTAGAAGAACTGCCGGATCTCCGTCATGAGCTTTCCTGACACAATCTGCATCCCCACACTTTTCCATGGGCGCCTCGCAGTGTCGGTTGGGATAAACACAAAGTTATCAGATACAGGGCCGTATCTCAAATTACCGTTGACACGGTACTCCATGAACTCCTGGGTCACCCGCACTGTGCGGTTACTCTCTCTGCAGGGACAGGAAAGGGAAAACAGTATTCTCTTCATGCACGTGTGTCCTGAGCATTGTCCTCTGGAAGCTGGCGAACAAGTCTTCTATGCAGACACCCACCTCCACCAAAGCGAAGAAAAGAGACCTCAGCAGAACCTCAGTGACAGTCACGAGGCCGCTCGGTGACACCCATGCACGTGGTTCAGATAAAGGCCACGAGACACCCCCTCCCCTGAGCCAAGTGACCTTAGATCCTTCCATGTGCCGGGGGAACCCCAAGCAGGAGGGCCACAGAGGCTGCATAACAGGCCCCCGAGAGCATGAGCAGAGGGCATTAATGCTGCCCCAGAGGCAACGTCCCCGGAGATGATGCCCGGTCATCGGGCGGCCGGCAGCACCACCCCACCTTTCCGAGGGACCCTGAGGAGCACTAGCAAGGACTTTGTCATGCAGACCCCCAGGTGTCCAGATGTCAAGAGCCAGCACCTTCATGCACTTCACTGCCTCCTCCTGACTCCCGAGGGCCGGGAATATGAACCTACTTTGCTAACGAGCCCCGCGAGGCTGGGGGCCCTGATCACTGACACAGGATCACATGTCTGGGAAGGGCCCAAAGCAGGACTCAGGTTCTGTTCCAACAGCACGATCTGGGTTCATTCCATTCTGTTCAGATACTGAGGTTGGGACGGGGGATGGGGAAAGGGTGGGCAGAGACTCAGAGCCCTGTAGACACGTGGATGGTATAGACATGAGTATGGATTGTACCTCTGTGTGTGGTCTAAGCAAAGGCACAGCCGTGTACTGGGATTGGGGCGTGGCGCTGCCAGGAGCAGAACATGAAGAAATGTCCCTTCCACACCCAACTGGGGGATTTCTGTGCGATGGTGGTGGGCATGGACAGGAAAGCGGTGGGGGGAGCATCTGAGAAGGGCCCCTCTGGCCCCTCTGAAGAGGCCAGAAAAGATCGTGGTCATTAGTCCGGCCCCAAGCCCTTTCCCTTCTGTCTGCAGGCTGCCCGCCCCCACTTCCCTTCATCAGCTCCCCCAGGTGCCGTCAGCTAGGGACTGGAGGAGTCAAACGTGCTCCATCTGTTGTGGGATGAATGGATGGATACGTTTCTTTGAATTTAAGAAAGTGGATAAAGTGAATATGACATATTCTCCCCGATCTTCAACATGTCTTCAACATCCACTTTGTCTGTGGATCAACAGCCCTGCAATGATAAGATTCATGAAGGGCTTTCTTGTACTAGTCTAGTCCCAAAATGCAGAAATAAAGACGGTAACACAGGAAGGGCCTTCACCACCTCCAGGAGGTTCCCCGGGCAGGTGAGGACACAGAGGCAGGTGGGGGGATGACATGCCCACGTCCCAGTGCACGCCTCCGCCTCAGAGGCAGCAATGGCTGTGCCTCACCTCTCCAAGATGCTGTGCATCAGGTTAGTGTCCCGGTCCAGGAACACAGTGTAACAGTCATTCTCCACACGAATTAGGCGCCTGCCCCCTGGACCAGCATGTGTCTCTGTCTTGCGGCCAAAGTTGGAGGTTCTAGCCAGACTGGCACCCAATTGCTTGGTGTCTACTTGGGTCCCCCGGGTGCGCGTGATGCTGTAGTGTCGGTAACTGAGGCCTGGGATTGTGGTCAGCACATGCAAGTTGTAAGCAGGTTGCTTCTCCTTTGATTCCTGGACCTGCAAGGCCAGCAGAACAAAACAAAATGGTGGGTCTGTGTCCTCAGTAACCTGTGACTTGCACACCTCCTGGGCAGGGTGCTCACTACTCACAGGCGGCAGGGTCTTTCCATCATTGGACCCTGCTGAGTTCCCTCCAGGCATCCTCCCTGCTCAACAGGATCCTGCCCCAGCCCCGTCTCCCTCCCTGGCCTCCCCCACTCCTCAGACTCCAGCATCAGCAACTGCCCTCCCTTCTCAGCACCCCTGCTCTCTCCTGCCTCTGAGCCACTGCTCATGCTGTTCCCTATCCCTGGAGGGCCTTCTCTCCAAAGAGAGACCCTATCCCTATCCCTGGAGGACCTTCTCTCCAAAGACCCCTGAACACATCACCCTGAACACATCTTATTTCACAACCTCCCAATTTCCCCAAGGGGGCATTTTCCTGTTCACCCTCCTGGCCTTCCCTGACCCTCTGTCACCTGAACTGGGAGGGATGGAGGAGGACACTGGGCACACTCAGCCGAGCCCCCCACTCTCCTGGGGAAGCATGCAGCATCTGAGCCCTTGTGGGAACCTTGGGGGCCCTATTAGGAACCCCAGAATGGCTGCACACACCGTCCCGCCCAGGCTGTGTCGGACATACAGCAGACACTTTGTCCCTGCCCCCATCACCATCATCTGTCACGTTAACATGCGCTTACTTGGTTTCCTGCCTGTCACCCAGGGCGAGAATATGAGTTCCCTGCAGGCGGGGACTTCATGGGCTTGGTTATTAAGGAAGCCCGGCACCGAGGGCAGGGCCTGACACACAGCAGGTCTCCAAAATATTTGCTGAGTGCATTTCCTCTGAGTGGTGTTGCGTGTGGGTGAAGAAGGGGGTGCCAGGGGTTGGGTCTGCTGAAACCAACACCGTCCCGTCTCCCTGCCCAGCTCGATGAACTCCTCCTCCTTCGGCATCAACCAAGTCCTGCTAGCCTGGCTCCCTGGGTCTCACTCCACACCACACATGTCCTTTAAGTGTCTGAGCACCCCTCCCCGTGGTGGCGCTGCCGTCCAGGGCATGAGCACTCAGCCCTGGCTGGACCAGCATGCGCCCTCGCGAGTGTTTGCTGAGTGGCCGATGTCAGTACCGCCTCACCTGCCAGGGAAACACTGGCACTGGGGGACAGGCAGGGTCCCTGGGGCCCCCCTGCTGGCTCCAGGCCGTGGAAGGAAAGGAAGACAGACCACACACCTCCTGGTATCTGCGGGTGTGGACACAGGCAGCTGGGCCAGCCTGCAACATCAGCGCCTCCACAAAGCACCCCCCTGAACACCCCTGAGGGCCTCTCCACAGAAAGTGGTCGTTTACATGAGAATATAAATATGCCCCATGGCAGGGGGGCGAGGAGAAGCCTCCCAGCCAGGGCAGACCACCCAGGAGACCCTCCAGGGAGGGGACAGTGGCGGGATGCTCATAGCCTAGTGTCAGTCCCTTGGTGGATCCCACAGGCCCTACTGGAGAAGGGACCCCATGGGGCTGTCCCCCAAGTGGGCCCCCAGGGTCACATGTTCACGGGACCTGCTCCCATTTCTGGAAGTGCCCTCCCAGAACAGCTGTCGGCAACAGCGAGCGTGCCCCGTGCACGCTGTCATGGCCATACCTGTGCAGTCACTGGCCGGCCGGACTCGTCTGTGACGTTGACCCTGGAGAAGCCCACAGTCAGGGTGACAAGGGTGGTGACCGTCCAGGCCAGGGGGTTGTAGACCACGGCAACGTGTCCCCCAGCTCCTGGGTCTGCACACACAGAACCGGCGTTACCTGCTGCCATTGGACTCACCCAGCACCTCTGGGGGCCCCTGGCTACGTGGGAAACTGAGGCAGGAGACACAGCCCTGCAGAGCTGCCAGGGCAGCTGAATATAGGGACCAGTGGGCTAGTGCGCTCTTATACCCAGCAGGCCCCATACTCTGCTCAGGGCTCTGTGTCCAGTCCCCAGGCAGGGGAGGATGGAAGGGATCACTCCGTGTCCCTCTGGACAGTGAGGGTCCCTGTGTTCCTGACACATCATTCCCTGACAGCCCCACTGGACTGACTGACCAGGGAACTGAGGCCCGGAGAAGGACAGTCACCTGCCCAAACTGACCCGCCACTAAGGTGTGGCTCCCAAGTTTTGAATGCTTGGCACTGGGAAGGACTGGAGAATTCTCAGAAGGCTGGAGGGTCCACTCCAATCGCCTAGCCCAGCGTTTGAGCCCCAGCGATGTGGCCCTGGGTCCCATGTGTGTTCCGTCCTTTACCCCCGGTAACGTAAACTCTGGCCATGTCTGATGATTCCTGGACCCCTGAACACATCACACACTTTCCAGCCCCCTGCCCCTGCCCAGCCTGTTCCCTGTGGCTGGGACACCTTTCCTGACCTCCACCCGCTCACTGCTCAGGCAAGCCTCCCTGGTGAGGTCATGGGAATGGACGGCACCACCTGGCAGGGAAATCGGACCCCGGTTCCAGCTCTGCTGCAGCTGTCTCGCCCAGCCAACCCCAGGGTCTGTGGGCTGGGACTGTGTGCTGCGTGCGTGGTCCCCGGGGGCCTTCCCCGGTCCGAAGGTCAGACGGCATTGCACACAGACACAGAGGGGAGGGACGAGCAGGCCAGGTGGGCAGGGAGGTCAGATGTGAGGGGTGCACCATGACAGAGCGCAGGCTGGGGTGGGAGCTGGGGAAGGGGCAGCAGGCCCTGTGCTCATGACATCAGGCACAGGGAGGGAGGCCGAGGTGTCCCTGTGCTCCTAGGACTTCCTGGTTCACAATTCCTCAGCTTCAAGCTGGCGTGATCAGTTACTCCACACGTGTGAACCCTTCGCTGTCAAAGGGTCGGACATCAGCACCCAAACTGAGCTTAGGAGGGAGTTGGGGAATCCAGGCTGGGCTCAGGTCCCCGAGGACACCTGCATCCTCTGCAATACTGAGCACAGTCCCTGGGTTCAATCCCCGCTCTGTTCCTTCCTAGCTGGATGCCCCTGGGCATGTCCACAACCTCTCTGTTTCTGCTGTGTCCTCAGCTACACAGTGAGGAAAATAGCACCCCCTAGCTTACAGACTCTCCACGCACTGCAGTAAACACTGCGGGCTGAGCTCTGAGCAAATTCCGTACTGAGTTGGCTCACGTGGTAACCTCCCCATCTTCCCATCACAGACAGGACAGGGAGGCTCCCAACAATCAAGGCACATGCCAAGCTCAGACCAAGGGTCCGTGGTGCCCAAGGGATGTGGTTGCAGAGTCTGAGGCTTGGGTTGTTCAGGTCCACCCCGAGACCCGCAGGCTCTCTGCTCAGAAAGGGTCAGCCCCCCTCCCACAGCGGCAGGGACGTGCCATAGGGGCCTCGCTTACCTGTGAAGGCAGGGGTCCTATCCTGGACGAGGGAGGCCATCAGTTCGTGCACACCCTGCATCCCTGACCGCAGATTCTTCACGTACGTGTCTCTCACCTTGGGGGTCTCAGTCCCAGTGATGGCGTGGTGGTGCTGCACCTGCATCCCGACCACAGTGGGGGAAACACGGGATCAGGCCTGCCTCCGCAAACCACCTCCAAGGCGCTGGCTCTCCTTCCTTCTCCCCAGCTGCTAGTGGAGCAGGTGAGGGTCCCTAGCACATTCCAGAACAGGAAATTGAGGCTCAGAGGGACTGATGACCTTGCAGAAGCCCACTGAGTCCCCTAACGTGGGCTGAAAACGACATCTGCAAGGGACCCGCCCCAGCTTCACCTCCACTGTGCAGTGTTCCTGTGAGTGCCACTGGGATTCTCCAGGCACCCTCCATTCTCTGTACCAAAATGGGGGTGGGATGAGCTCCTTCCCCACAGGGAAACTGAGGCCCCACCAGCTGAAGCCATGTGTCCCGCTCACGCCAATGGACTCTAAAGTCTATCCATTTCACCCCCCACACGGTGACACGTTCTGCCGTCAATGCCCTTCCGCTGAGTGTGCCAAGGCCATGGCCAGCATGGCCCCTTTCTGGCTGGGTGATGACAAGTTACAGGATTTCTGGGGTCTCAGTTTTCCCGTCTATTCAGTGGGGGACGAGTGGAGACAGAAAATTGGGAACAACTTGCTATGGGGTTACGCCGAGCATGTTATGTACAGTCTCACATTCAGCTGCCCCACCATCCTGGGGTGGGCACGAGCTTCTCACTGTACAGGGAGGGAATTAGGGCCCAGAGAGGGAAGTCCCAAGCCTGAGGCCACACAGCGGAGGGGGACTGGATCCACACAGGACTGTAGACACCAATGCTTCTCTTCTTTGCCCTTTGCACTCTGGGTAAATTTGGCTGTGAAGCCACTGAAGCCACCAGCTGAAGGCTGTCAGACCATGGTTCTAGTCTTGGCCCGGTGTCCACATGCGCCTGCCATGCGACCACAATGTCCACATGTGCCTGCCATGCGACCACAGGCCCCCTGGGTGTTCTGTTTGGAAAGTGGACCTCTAGTGACCACGGGCTGGGGAAGCGCACTGCACGGGAGGTTTCCAACCCGATCGTGTTGCTGAGAGGTGTGCCATTACCTCGGAGACCGCCCAGCGGAGCTGCTTGAGCTGTTTCAGGGCCCAGTCCAGGTCCAGGTGCTGGTGGGGGGCCGGCCACACGGAGCGTGTGAACATGGACTCCCCGGCGTACAACAGAGCGCTGGCTCGCCTTGCCAGCCTCTTGAGCCTGCTGCGGGACGTGTAGAAACCGGTCCAGGCCTGAAATGGACCTACAGAGGAGGGCTGGCAGTTGGCGTGAGTCTCCCTGGCCTGGGGGCTTCCTGAGCCAAGTCCCCGTAGACCTGGGGAAGCTGGGGCCTGGGGTCTGGCTCTGCCTGGGTCACCTCTGGAGGCAGCCACTCACTCCTGCCCCGGCCAGACCAGGAATGGCCCGGGGATCCCAGGGAGGGGCTGGGGTAGGTGTGAGGATCAGGCTGGGCTGGACCAGGACTGGGATGGGGGCCAGAGAGCCCAAGGTGGACCTGGGAAACCTGGAACCGCCTGTGAGCCGAGGGCCTGGGAGACCTCGGGGAGGAGAGGGGGGTGGGAGCCAAGTAGGCAGCCCCCAGCTGGCACAGGCCCTGAGTGCTGGCAGAGACCTCTGTATGCGACTCAGGGGCAATGGGGAGTCCGGGACAAGCCTGCAAGCAGTGGGGTTCCACTGGCAGCCCAGGGAGGGGGGAGGGGGGAGAGCCCAGGGATCCCGTAGCTGCTGCGCTGACCCACACACATGATGCCTCCTGCCAAAGCTCCTCGGGGGGACGGGCTTGGGTGCCCCCCGGGGAGGGGGGTGGCTGGGTCTCACAAGGTGGTTGACTGTTCCTACTGCTCTGGCCTCCACCCAGGCTGAGCAGCGTCTCCATTCCCTGACCTTCCCCCGCACGACCTGAGCACACCAGGAAGGGTAGCCCCCGCCCCAGGAAAGGAGACCGTGTGGTCACAGCTCCTGCAGCAGGCTGAGTGTCCTGGTCAGGCAGGGGCACTCCGCAGCCTGAGCTTTAAATCCCCAGCGACTCAGAGCAGGGACCAGGGCTCACCGCACCTGTCCAGGCTCCCAAGAAACGTTGTCTTGTTGGGGGGCTGCACCAAGCCAAGCCCATTCTGAACACCTGCAGGACATTGCCCTATCTCCTCCCTCTTTGGTGTAGCCCCGCCCACTTCAGCATAACCCTGCCCACACCCACATATCCAGCTCTGCCTGGGCTGTAACCACGCCCACACAGAGGAGTCCTTGAACTTCACCTGTAACCCCACCCACATCAATTTGCCCCTCCCCCCTGACTATAACCAAGCTCATACCCTTGTAGCCCTCCCACAGGAAGGCAGCCAAGGCCTCCTGGATGTGGAAATAGGAAGCTACAGAGCCATTCTGTGAGTGTCCCGTCAATCCTAGAATGTCTAGTGGGACAGAGTATGGGGGGCAGTGGGGGGCATGGCCAATCTCGGCCCCAGTGACCCTCACAAGCTCCTCAGCAGGGCAGAGCAGACACTAGGTGGGCGCCCTCTGTGGCACCAGATTTGCACCCCAACCTGCACGGGCTCATACCTGAGGAATAGGGCAGGAAGTCTTGGTGATCACGGACGTGCCAGGTGACATTGGTATCGTGCAAGGCACCGAAGTATTCGGCCAGCGTGGCATACTCCACAGTGATGCCCAGCTTGGATGTATTACTGTTGATGAAGTCCAGCAGATGGTCCATGTTTTCGAACTGCAGCGAGGCGTTGAAGAACTGTTTGTCACACCCCTGCAGGCCGGGACATAGCACAAAGCCTTGGAATTCTGGGGCAGAGCCCAGCCCAGGTACAGCCCATCCCATCCCTCAATACCCCCATCAAGGGCCCTCCGCTCTCCCTGGCAGAAGCCCCAACCAGCTCCCAAGGGCATTCTTTGCATCTTCCTTCATCTCTCCCTCCCTCCCTACCTCCCTCTTTCATTCCTCCCTCCCTCCCTTCCTCCCTCCTTCCTTCCTTCCTCCTTCCTTACTTCCTTCCTCCTTCCTTCCTTCCTGCTTACTTTTTTCTTTTTAAAATCTTGTTAGTTTTAAATCATGCTGTACGTTACATCTCCAGCACATATTTCTTATATAACTGGAAGTTGGTACCTTTGACCACTTTCGCCCAGAGCTTCCTCCCTCACCCCACAAATCCGGGGACTACAAAACTCATCTCTTTTCTCTATGCTTGATGATTTTAGAACCACATTAAATGAGATCGTGTGGTACTGGAATTCTCTGTCTGACTTATTTCTCTCCCTGGAACTTTTTTAAAGACCAACAGTATTACTATTCATCAATATCATTATTTATAATAGAATGATAATCATGAATAACAGGGATAACAGTCATCACCCACGATTACAGACCTTCTATGCACCTTGCCACGACTCAAGATGTAAGAAGACAGGCTACGGAGTGCCCTGCCGGGTTCTGAGCACAAATACCAATCCCCATCCTAGCTGCCCTGTTTGTTGCTATGCAGCGTTAGGATGATCCCTTGACCTCTCTGGTTCTCAGTTCCCTCATTTTCAAAATGGGATCCCAGCAGTGCCTGCATCCCAGGCCCATGGGGCAGATTAAGTGGATGAGACAAATATATCACATAGAAGGAGCCAGGTGCCCTGGAGGTGTTCAGTGAAGGTTAGCTCTGCACATGATGGTGAGGAGGAGGAGGACATGCCATGTCTGACACCATCAAGGGGCATGCCTCCTGTCAGTCTCAGATCAAGCCTCTGAGGCAGGGCCTGTCATGATCCCCACTTTAGAGATGAGGAAACTGAGACCAGAGGGGCTAAGGCACACAGCGACGGAGCAGGGGGCCAGGATTCCGGTCCCGGCCTCACACCCCAACACGGAGATAGGAAGAGGAGGAGGGAGGAGCTGAGTGGAGCTGGGGGCTGGCATGGGCCAGGGGCTGTATTTCAGGTGGGAGAGGCTGGGGGAGTCCTGGGAGGTGGGAGGAGCTGGAGGAAGGGGTGAGGCTGTGTGGTGTGCAGGGAAGAGGCACTGGCCCGGGGCTGACGATGGCAGCCTGGCCCGGCCCCTGGAAGAGCCTGCTTGGGTGAGACTGGACTATGTTGGGAACACTGGGGCCTGGGACCCCGCCTTACCCAGGGCCAGAGGAGGTGTGATGTCCGGAACCAGGCGGCCCGCTCCTTCACATTGTCCACAAGGAGACTGACATAGTATTTCATGTTATTCCAAGTGATGGGTTCAGCCATGGGTTGAAGTAGGTTATTTGGGGGTGGCTCCGGGAAGACAGCCGAGCCATCCCAGTGAAAGCCTTCCCTGCAGGGGAGTGAGAGGTTAGCTGACCCCACCATGAGAAGGGAGGCAGCTTGGGGTCCAGGAGGACAGGCAGGGTGCAGCCGGACCCCTGCAGCTCAGGGAGTGCAGACCGGTGCTCAGGCTTTGTTCTCCCACTTGTTTGGTTGTTTTTTTAATATTTTATTTACTTATTTGAGAGACTGAGTGAGTGAGAGAGCACAAGCTGGGGGACGGGCAGAAGAAGAAGGAGATGCAGACTCCCCACTGAGCAGGAAGCCTGATGCACAGCTCATTCCCAGGACCCTGGGATCATGACCTGACCTGATGGCAGACTCTTCACTGACTGAGCCACCCAGATGACCTCCTTCTCCCACCTGTATGATGGGCAGCTCAACGGTGGCCCACAAGAGCTCTGCAGACAGATGGGGCTCAAATCCACGTGTCATGGTTCGCCAGCTGTGGGGCCTTGAACACGGCCCCTTCCCTGGGTCCACACTGCCTCAGCCGCCACATGGAGCCCACAGCCTGTGCATCCCCAGTTTTACCCCTGGGGATCTCATGGGATCCTTTCATCGAGGGACCCTTGGGGTCACCTCGGTGCCCATCAGACCTGGGTCCAAGGCCCCGAGCAGGGCTGGAGCAGGGTGAGGCGAGAGAGGCATCGTGCCCTGGGGGCGAACGGTTAGTCGGTGCTGAGTCTCAGTAGGGGACACAGAGATAAGTTAGTGTCCTATTTCAAAACTCAGACTTAATGCAAAATAAATCACCATGAACAGAATCACAACATTCCCCTAAGGAAAAGGACAGTATTCCGGATTTTCCCTTTGCCTCGGGCTCCAATTTGGTCCTCACAACAGAGACCCCAAAGATCCATCCTGGGGGTCTGGATGCCCCTATTAGGGTCCTCCCTGCTCACCCAGGGCAACATGGGGTGACATAGGGGGATCCCGAGCCAGGAGCCAGAAGCCGCCACTTGGATCCTCTGAGCCTCTGTCTCCTCATCCATAAAATGTCCTGATGGTTGTTATGAAGGATAAATGAAAGACATCGGTGGAAAACCCTGGACTCGGGCTTGGCACAGAGCGGGGCCTGACTAACAGGAACGACTGGTCCTGAAGTCCGTGTCTGGCATCGTTCTTGCTAGCTGCCCTTCACCTTGCCCGCTAAATCTCTCCTGCTCAAGGACGGGCAAGCCGCTTGCCCACAGCCTCCCAGGTAGGAAGGCCCAGAGCACGTTGAACCGAGGGCCGCCCACCCCCAGGAGCCCACAGGCTGGCTGCTCCCACGATGTGGAGGCTTGGGAGCCGGCCACCCGAGCCAACCTGACCCCGCCACTGCTGACCATGGGAACAGGGCTGAGTGGCCCTGCCTCGGTTTCTCTTTGTGTAAGCTGGAGCACTCAGAGCATCTGCCAAGGGGGTGATGGTTTCTCAGGTAACACAGGGAGAGTGCTTAGAACAGGGGCCGCCCAGGGAAGGTGCTCACGAACAGTAGCTGTACTGATCCAAGATGTGCGTGAAGATTTCCTGCTCAGCGGACAGGGATTGGGACCCTCGCCACACGAACTGCAGCCCCTGCAAACCCCGAGAGAACAGAGTGAGGGCCCAGGGGCAACACAGCTGCCCTGGTTCTGCCTCCCCCAGCCCCCCGCCCCGGGTCTCCCTCAGTGCTTCAGGACTCCATCCTCTCTGCTGACTGATCTAGACTCCCTCTGCCATGTACGGTGGTGGAAACTGCCCTCCAGAAGGAGCCAGCCTGCTCGTGCAGCCCCCCGCCCCCCGAGCATCACTGTCTCTGCCAAGGCCTGCAAGAGAAGCTCATTCTGGCTCTGCTTGAATACCTCCTGGCACAGGGAGCTGCTCACCTCTCACTAAGCCTGTGGTCTGTTTCTTCATTGCTCTCATGGTTAGAACACGGTCAGGGTCACAAAGCAGGGAGAAATCCTGCTTCTATTAAGCACTGGCTCTGGGACCACGTGCATGTTCCCTGAATCCTCTGTGCCTCGGTTTCTGCACCTGAGAAACTGGGAGGGCCCCTCCCAGCCCCACGCAGCTCACAGAGTCAGCTGCGGGAGAAATGAGCTGTCGCGGGAAGGGAGCTCAGTGCGCAGCGTGGCCCGTGGTGGGGCTCAGTAGGATGTTGCTTCTCTTGCCCAGCTAGAGCCCAATTCCGCCTTCGTCTACAGCTGCTGGCCGTGGCTAAAGTTGGTCTCAGACCCCCTTACCCGGAGAGAAAACTCGTTAGTGCCGGGGCTTGGGAACATGCCCTGCACAGAGAGGGAAGGAGGCTGTGGCCAGAGGCAGCAGTGCATGTGGCCCATGACCCACCTGCGCTTTCTGCATGGCTTCCTTCAGGTCATAGTCGATCCGGGAGATGACGTGGGCGTGGAAGCCCGCCAGGGCAAACAGGGTGGGGGTCGTGGCAGAGGCACCAAAGGGGTCGACTTGCCAGGAGAACCGCGGCCGGATCCCAAAGGTTTCGTACAGGAACCCGTGTCCTTCTGCAAAGAGAGCACCGCCTTGCTGGTGCCAGGAGGGTGGCCCCTCGCCGCCTGCTCACTCAGGGCCCCTGCCCTTCCAGGGGACTGGAGCGTCATCCCGGGCTGTGCTGTAAGAGATCCTAACACACGGGGCGCCACACCAGGATCACCTGATGCTTCCTTTACTCATTCATGACGTTAGAGCCACCACATGAGCCTGAGGTCAGGTTGAGGGCTGCAGGGCAAAGAAATCCCCAGACTAGCGTCAGCCATTGATTCTGGTTCCCAGGCCTCCCCCCACGTGGTGTGTCAGAAAACTCTGGGTGCTGGGCTACAGTCCGCATTTGAAGGAGAAAGCCAGGCCTCCGAGAGCTGAGAGAATGGTCTTCACTCACACTGCCTCTCTCCACTCACTCCCCAGGCCTGGGGGCACTGGCTGCATCTCACAGGACCCCAGGCCTGTTGGACAGAGCCATGAGCAGACCAGAGGCCAGGCTGAGTCAGGAGGGGTGATGGCTGGCAGGTGTGGGGGGCTGAGGAAGTCCGGGTCTGATGCACCCAGGAGGGGATGAGGACCAGCCAGGGGGCATGGACCTGGCGTGGGACTCCTGGCCCTCAGGGACAGCAGGGGGAGGAGGCAGAGGGTGAGCAGGAAGCAGAAGAGACCAGGAGGGAGCAGCGGAGGGGAGGGAAGACCTGCGGATTGTGGGGTCCAGGATTATGACGGAGGGCACAACAGCATCCCGGGAGAGAGGGCCGGTAGTACAAAGAACAGCCCTCTCTAAAGACAGGGAGCCAGAGCAGGGCAGGTCTCATTGCTGCCTGTTCAGGAGCCCCTTCTCCTGCACTCACAGAAGCCTCACTTTGTTCAGGGGACACCATCCCCACCCCAAGGGATGAATTATCATTGGTCTCAGCTGCTCATGGCAAGGTCATTCCCCTCTGGCAGATACTCGTTTTCTCAGCCCGTCTGGAAGCTAGAGGTGGGCATGGACCACGGTTGGAGCCAAAAAGATGTGTGCATTAAGCTTGCTTTGCTTTGGGCAAAGCTTTCCCACCTTCATTAAAAACAGCGAGTCAGGGGCGCCTGGGTGGCTCAGTAGTTAAGCGTCTGCCTTCGGCTCAGGTCATGATCCCAGAGTCCTGGGATCGAGCCCCACGGCGGGCTCCCTGCTCAGCAGGAAGCCTGCTTCTCCCTCTCCCACTGCCCCTGCTTGTGTTCCCTCTCTCGCTGTGTCTCTCTCTGTCAAATAAATAAAAATAAAACTCTTAAAAAAAACAAACAGCGAGTCAGGACGAATGTCCCTTTGTCCCTTTTCCTGACTTGAGCGGGGATATACGGCAACGTGATGCCTGGAGCTGTGGCAGCCGTTTGGGGCCTGGAGGGGAGGCTCATGAGACTCAGGGAAACATCAACGAGCTGCCCAAGGGGACCCCAAACCAATCCCCGCCAGTGTAGTAGACGGGACATGTCCTTAAGGCTCAAGTCGCTGCTGCTCAGGTTCCCGGGCCCTCCAGCACAAAGCACCCCTGAGCCTCAAATGAACAGGCGACTAGTGAACGAAACTGCTAATTGTGCCATGGACCGGCGTCCCCCTGTTCCTTCGACTGGCAGAAGCCCATCCTCCCTCCCAGCTTCAGCAGGTGCAGAGCCCCTCAGCGAGACCCCGCCTTCCACAGCACCTGCCTCCACCCTGGCCAATGGGCTGTGAGCTGAGTGTTGCCGTAAATTCCCAGCATCCCCTGAGGTCCGTTCGGGTCACGCGACTGCATCCTGGCCAATGAGTCGCAGCAGGAAGCTTGGGCCCCACCCCCGGATCCCCTGCCCAGAGCCACCCTGGGGGGAGGGGCTTGGGGGCGGGGCCGAGAGCTGGGGGTGGCCAACCCGGGCCGGGAGGGGCCGCGGCGTCCCGGCCGTGTCCTTCCCTCCGGGCCCGACCCCTCCCTTCCCTCCACTGCGGCCGTGGCGCCCCAGCGTCGGACCCGAGCCGGGCTCTCTCCCACTCGGGACGGGTGGGGGTGGAGCTCTCCCTCGGGCACCTGCCCCTCGTCCCACCTCTGTGGAGGGTCCCGGCCGGGGAGCTGGCCCCCCAGCGAGCGGGATGAGGGCTGCCATCCCCGGGGGCGGCGGCCACACGCCGCTCTCCCTGGTCACCGAGGGGCTGGGGCAGATGGCTCTCCCCGCAGAGAAGTGTCGGGTCTCAGACTAAGGGGGGTGTGGGCGGCCGTCAAGAGCAGGGGTTGGGGAGGCCCCTCCAGTCCTGCCTGCCGCGCGGGCAGCCAGGGGGGCCCTGTCACGGCGAAGCGACAGCTCAGAGCTAGGCGGAGGGCCAGTGCTGTGGTCACCGAGGTGCTGGCGGGGGGGTGGCGATGGCAGGGGAGGTGGCGGTGGTTTGGTGGGGAGTGCATGGGGCTGTGTGGATGCGCAGCTGGTGGTGATGGCGCCGGAAGTGATGATGGTGTCATCGTGCGGGTGACTCGGGGGGTGTGTTGGGTGCTGTGGCTGTCAGTGTGGACGGGGTGGGGGGTGTGTGGATGCAGGTGGTGGCGGTGAGGCTGGTGAGGGGGCGTGTGTATGGAGGCGGGGAGGGTGGCCATACTGGTGCTGAGGGCGCTGTGTGCCCTGGTGCGGATGGTGGGGATGGCGTCTAACCCCCACTGCTCATTTGCTGGGACCAGGCGCTCCACTCCGTGTGCTCTGATGAATTGTCCCCATTTGATCCTCACAACTACCCTGTGAGGGAGGCAGCGCCTTCAAACTCAGTTAAGCCAGGAGAAAAGGGAGGCCCCGTGAGGGGACGTCCCTTGCCCGGGGTCACAGGGTTGGGAATGGGCAGAGGCAAGACAGAGCCAGGCCGTCTGTTCTCGAGTCCACGCTCCACACCCCTGCACTCAGCGGCACTGGCAGGAGGATGGCACTCGCCAATGACTGCTTCCACTGGCCACAGTGTCCTGCTCAGAGGGGAACACGGGGCTCAGAAACCCAGTCCCAGCCTGACTGGAGGCCCCAGGAGAGCCTGGGGTTGGGGAAGGGGGACCTGACCTGTGAGCTGTAGGATCTGGTCATCAAAGTGGGTCACGGCCTCGTCATGCATGACCTGGCCCCCGATGACAAACTCCAGGCGTCTTGTGGCCAGGAGATGGCGGACCTTGGTGACAAGCAGAGAGAACAAAGCCAGGTGAGAACCCCAGAGTTGGGCTGGGTCTGTGGGGACATGTCTCCAGTGTCCCATGGCGCCTCCCCCAAACCCTCATGTGCGTTCATTCTGCAAGAGGAGCAGGTCAGCGCTGCCTGCCACCAGCCACACCAGCACCTGGCCCGTGGCTGTTACTGGATCGAGGTTACCTCCACCTGTAAGTCTACCGCGCCTCGACCTGTAGCTCTGTCTCTACCTCTTCCTCTACGTCAGTTTCCCTGTCCATCCCTACGTCCACCTGTCCCCCCCGTCTCTACTTCTCTCTCTACTCATTCTCTATGTCCACCTCTACCTCTGTCTCTACCTCAGTCTCTACGTCCACCTCTATCTCTGTCTCTACTTGTTCTCTACCTCCTCTCTGCTTCCGTCTCTGTGTCCGTCTCTACCTCCATCTCCACCGCTGTCTCTGTGTCGGTCTCTACCTCCTTCTCTATTTCCGTCTCTGTGTCTGTCTCTACCTCCTTCTCTATTTCCATCTCTGTGTCCGTCTCCACCTCCTTCTCCACCTCTGTCTCTGTGTCCGTCTCCACCTCCATCTCCACCTCCGTCTCTGTGTCCGTCTCCACCTCCTTCTCCACCTCCGTCTCTATCTCCTTCTCCACCTCCATCTCTGTGTCCGTCTCTACCTCCTTCTCTACTTCCATCTCTGTGTCCGTCTCTACCTCTGTATCAACCTCATGCCTACCTTTCTGTCTCCAAGTTTGTATCTATATCGGTTAAATTTTCACTGCTGAAATCATTTCAAACTTACCAAAAACTTGCAAGAATTGTGCAAATGGCTCCCATGTATTCCTTCCCCACATTCGTTCATGGATATCCTGCTTTACGTATTTGCCGTGGTGCTCCCCAATCTGCTTATAACCTGGTAGGATTCTCTCTAAGCCTTTGAAAGTACCGGTTAGACATATCATGCCTGCCCCCTATTCCTTCACTGTGTGTTTTGTCCCAACAGGGTAATTATAGTCATAGTATAATTCTCAAAATCAGGACATTTAACATTAATGCAACACTGTAGCTAATCCAGACCTCATCCAAGTGTTCCCAGTTGTTCAATTAACACCCTGTTTCTGGTGCAGGGTTCAGTCCAGGATCAGGTCCTGCCTTCCCTGTCACGTCTCATCATTGTCCTGTATTCCCAACAGTTCCTCAGCCCCTATGTCCTCTTGATCAACTGGATCATCTCGGGGATTACAGGTCAGGGATTTTGGAGAGTATCCTCCTGCTTGCATTGCCTCGTGATTGGCTGATAAGTATTTTTAAAATAAACGGAGGAATGGAGGGATGGAGACATGGATGGGAGGGAAAGACAGTGGCCGTGGGTCCAGAGAGCTGTTTGGAGGCTGTAGTTTGCCTTTGCTTTCAGGACCCTCAGGGATCCTGATTATTCACTCCAGGAGGATTAAATGGGCTCCCGCTGGGTACTGTTTTCCAGGAGCACCCACCACATCCCAGACACTGCCCAGGCTCTGGGGATTCATGGGAGCAAAATAGACAAAATTCCCTGCTTCCGGGGAGCTGTGCCATGGGTGGTCTGCCCAGGTCTCTGGTGGGTCACATCTCTCTTCGAGGGGAGGGGACAGACAGTTGTGTTTGGGGGTGTCCACGTAGGGGGCAACCCGCCCCCTGGACACCCTGAGAGACCTGCTTCACTCAGACCTGCCCTGCTCAGTGTCCCACCCATCTCGTATCAGCTGTGTGACCACAGGGCACTCGCCTGCCCTCTCTGAACCGGGACCATCTGTGCAGCATGGAGTAACTATACCCACCGTACACACTGTTGGGAGGACGCAGTGACATGGAGTGTAAGAAGTAGAGGCCGGCACCTGGCACGTGGCCAGCGCCGCCTTTCGAGGCTCGTCCTCATGACTCCACAGGCTGCAGGTTCAAGACATCCCTCAGGTGGGACCCGTGGACTCTCCCCTCCACCTTCTCAGCTCTGCTACCTTGGGCGCGTCTCTCACCTCCCTACTCTCACGGTCAGTGACTGTTCTGAAGGAAGGTGAATGCCAGGGAGGGCACCAGGTCCACAGTGTCCTCCCAGGTGCTCATCTGGGCCCGGCCGCTCTGAGGGGGGGAGGTCATTCCCATTTGCACAGAGTACACCCCTGCCTGAGACTGAACCGGGTCCCGGGCTGCTCCCCATGGTCAGGGCCTCTCTGACCCCGCACCCCGTGATGCCTTCTGCGGCCCACTTTAGACGCAGGGTCTGGGGCACCCTGGGCAGGGCGGTCAGCTGTGAGCCACGGGGTCATGCAGATGGTAGGTGAAGGGGCAGGTGGGGTGCGAAGCGACCCCATTCCGTGCCAGCTGAGTGCAGGGCTGACTTGCCAGAGCTCCATTTCACACCACCAGCCACAAAGGCGGATGAAACCAAACCTGTCTTGTGGGCTGGGGCTGAGCACAACCCTGACCTAAACAAGCCGTGTGAAGTGCCCAGTGGGCCTGGTCTGGGAGCTTCAGGCCACACAGCCCCGGCCACCGGGGTTCCCGGCCCGGGCGTCACCCCTGCCCCCGAGGAGGCCCCTGCAAGCGGCGGTACCTGGCGTTTCTGCCTGTCCGAGGCGATGCCGTCCCACCACAGGCGGAAGTACTCCTGCTCCACGGCGATGAAGCGGCGATGCTTCTGGAGCATCAGCTCCTCCACCACGGAGGTGTAGACGTTGGCAGCGTAGGCCCGCAGGCTTTCCTGGGGAGGGGGACCCCGTCACACCAGCCCCCGTGGAGGCCCCGCAGGCTTGGCCCCAGGACCCAAGACTACAATCCCCGGTGACACAGGGTTCCTGGGCCCCCCCACTCCCTGCGGGCATCTGCCCAGGGCCCTTCCTCTGCTTCCCCCCCCCCCCCAGCAGCTCCGACGGAGGCCCCCGGGGGCCCGCTCTGTGCCGGACACGCAGTGCGGACTGGCCCTGAGACAGCGACGTGCTCTCCCGCCTCTGATGAGCTCCTGCTGTTCTAGGGAGAGAGGGGACCTTCCAGACCGTGACACACGACGTGCCCAGGGGTCAGGGACGGCTTCCCCGACGGGGCACGGTTGCTGGCCCTGAGGGGGCAGTAGGGAGCCAGCCCAGTGAAGCCATGGGCTGTCAGGGGAGGAGGTGCAGGGACCCCACGGGGCCTGCCAGGGCTGAGATGCCGCGAGCCGGTGTTGAGACCTGAGGCTGAGAGCGGCTGCCCCCGCCCCCCGGCTGGTCATGGGCATCAGCCGATCCGCCTCCCCCAGGCCGGGGGCTCCGCGGGACAAGCCGCGGCTGCTTCCCTGGTGCATCTCCAGGTTGGCACACGCTGGTGTCCCCAGGGGCTCCTTTAATGAAAGTTCCCTGGGCAGGGAGGCCTCAGGAAGGGGGGGGGGTCGTTCCTGGGTGCCCTCGGGCAAGTCACCAACCCTCTCTGGGCCTCAGTTTCCTCTTCTGTACCTGAGGGTGGCAAGCACGCTTCCCCCCCTTCAGCCAGCTCCTCAGGCAGCTGAGTGTCCCCCCAGAGGCTGCCCAGTGCCTCCCAGGACCGGACTCCACCCGTCCCCCCCACCCCCCGCCGGCCCCAGCGCCAGATCCTCTTTCTGCCTCGGGCTCCCATTGAGGTCGAGCTGACCACTCAGTAATGTCCTCAGAAGAGTCACTGTGTCCCTAATCCCAGACACTGTTTGTTCTCTTCTGGGTTTCCTTCCTCTTCCCACAGGGGAGCTGGAGGGGGCCTGGGTGACAATATCCCGTCTCCTGACCCAGGATCCTGAGCCAATGTGAGGCTGTTCCTGCCCCTATTCCTGCATTCGTTCCTTCTTGCATTCATTCCTTCCTGTACTTATTCATCTCTGCATTCATTCATTCCTGCATGCATTCATTCATTCGTTCCTTCATTCCTGCATTCATTCGTTCCTTCTTGCATTCATTCATTCCTATACTTATTCATCTCTGCATTCATTCATTCCTGCAGTCATTATGCATTATTTCCTGCATTCATTCATTCCTGCATGCATTCATTCCTACATCATTCATTTATTCATTCCTCCATTCATTCATTCATTCAGCAATACCTGTTGCACCTCTTCTGTCTGTCAGGGTGGAGATAACATGCCAGCAAATAAAATGGATGAAGCCCCTGGCCTGTGAAGCTAGCCTTCTAGTGGGGACAAGGAAGAGTCAAGCAGCCCCCTACCTAAGTGCATGGAAGGGAGGACGGGGAAGGAAATGGGGGTGCAGATGGGGATGCCAGGAAGGCACCGCCAGGTAGCACCTTTTGTGGAGCCACCACAGGATGGGGGAAACTGAGTCCTGCCGGCTTGTGGCAGGAAGGCCTCTGGGCATAAGGAACAGCCTGTAGAAAGGGTCGGAGGCTGTGTCACCCTACAGAAGGGGGACCTGGGGCTCCGAAAGGGGACACAGTCCACCCAGGCTGCCCCAGTCACAGACTGCGACCATGACCTGTGTCAGGCCCATGCCTCTTCATCTGATTTCCTTAGCACAGATGGGGAAACTGAGGCCCGAGAAAGGAGGCAACCAGCCCCAGTCAGCCTCCCCGATCTCCAGCAGACTCAGGTCGTAACCCAGCTGCTCCCCCACGGATGTCAGCAGACCCCAGGCTTCAAACCCACCCTGGCATCTGGTAGGGAGAAGGAAGCTGAGCTCCAGGGGGGCCTGGGGGGCGGCGACCGGGCGCCTACCTGTACCGTGTAGATCCAGCCCACGTCCATGTGACTGTGGGGCACCACGAAGACCCTGATGGGGCTCACGGGCCGGGCCACCAGGAACCGCAGCAGCACCAGCTGGGTGAGCACAGGAAGCCAGCCAAGAGGCCGCATCCTGGTGGCAGTGGCCAGGGGCTGCTCCTGGCAATCACTTGCCATCCACTGGCGACCGGTCCCCCAGCAGAGAACAGGGCTCCCGACGCTCGGGGCAGGTGGGGCAGGAACAGGAGGAGCGGCTCCTGCAGCCATGCTGTCACCTGAGCCAGGGGAGGGGTGGCCCTTGGGCATCACCATTCGGCGCTCCGCCCCCCTCTCGGGTCCCGGGCATTGCTGTCCTCTTCTCAGCAGAATCCCAAACTCCATCTGCCCCAGGGCGGTTGTCACGGTGTGCCCTCTCCTGGAGCCTTGTCTGGAGGAAGCCAGCAGCCACGTCGCGGCTCACCGCAGCCTTCCGTGCAGGGGACACGCAGGGAGGAGCCCTGGCGACCTGCCCACAGCCAGCACTGGCTCGGGCGCCACACGAGCCAGCCACCTGCAAGCCGCTCCTCCGGCCCAGGCCTGGCTCCAGGAGTCCTGGCTGAATGCCCGCTGCAACCTCAGGAAGGCCCGGAAGCCAGAAACACCCAGCTCATCACTCCCGAACCCCTCACCCCAGAAACCCGGGTGCTAACGGGTGTTGGCGGCTGCTTTAAGTACCAGTCCTCAAAATAGTGCGAATCCTCTCTCCCCAGGGTCCAGTCAGTGACCAGGAGCCACCTTGGGGTAGGGATGGAGGAGTCCTTCCCATAGGCTCCTGCCAGGCCCTCCTTCCTCCCAGGGACCCAGCTCTCCTTCCATCAGTGGGTTTTGGGTTTGGAAACTGGGGTAGGTCTGGAACCTGGGCAAAGGATCCGACGTGTCATTGGGGTGGCTACCCTCAGCGTCTGGACTCAGCGATCCTCAGGGCCTCCGGAGAGGACATGCAGAGGGCTGTGCTTGCACCTGTCTGTCTGTTTTCCCGCTAGAAGCACCATGTACTGTCACCTCCACCGCTCGCAGTGGTCCTGCTGCCATTCTGACCTCCATGTGTTCCCAGGGATTGACCTGACCTTGCTTCCGTCGGCTCTGTGTACTCACCTGGCCGCTTGTTTCTGTGTCCTGTGACCCCCCGAGCCAGTAGCCCACCCGGTTCTGCCAGGGCCCCACTGCATCATCCCCAGCCTGGAGAGGGCCGCCCATCTCTGTGCTCTTGGGATGCTGGTGCTTGGGAAATGGGAGTGTCCCCTGGGCCTCCTGGGAGCACTGTCACCTGCAGGGTTCTCACCTCACCCACCATCCTCCCGCCCGCCCGTGCCCACCTGTCGGAATGTTGATCCCACATCTCCCTCTCATGGCACCTCCTCTCCACTCTGAGTGGGCGATACCCTGTCCACCCTCCAGAGCCTCATCCTCCGTGTGTGAGCCGCGCCCCCTGCTGACGGTCCCCACGACGGCAGCATCGTCTGCTGCAGCTGCCGACACAAGATCCCACAGCCTGGGCTCCAACTCCGGACGTGTATTTGTCCGGCTCTGGAGGCTGGAAGCGCCCAGGGCTGGGGACAGGGTCGGGGCGGCCTGTGTGGCCCCCTCAGAGCCCCGGCTCTCCCCGACTAGGGGGCTGGCATTGGCTGCACAGGGAGGCTGCCGAGGAGGAGTGGAACTTTCTGGAAGGCTTGGGTGGGCCTGGCCTCAGGAGGCTGTTTCGGTTTCTGGATCCTGTGACCTCCATCACTAGCAGCACATTGTTGTCAGGAACAAGCTGGTGGGAGACGTGTTTTTCCCGCTCCAGTGAGATGCCCCTCAGATGCCGCGCATTGGAGTCAAAGCTCCGGAAAAAGAATGCAGGGTGCCGGCAGCTCCCTGGTGGCAAAGGGAACGTGTTCCCAGTGTCACACATGGGTTCTCTGGCCTGTGACTCCTGACCTGGCCACCGCTGCACACGACGGTGCCGGCATTTGATCCGGGCGATCTAGAAAAAGGAACGTCCTGGACGTTCTTTGTGGGTCTGTAGGAGGTTGCGGATGGGCACCCCTGCACCATGTCCCAGTGAATTCTTGTGAACTCAGTGTTGTGCGTCCTCTGGAGCAGCTGGAACAGGCCTGGAGGCTTAGGCTGTTTGATGGTCAGCATGCCTGGGGGCTGACCCAGTGCCAATGACCTCCCTGGCCGGCAGCCTCGAGCCTGGATTCCTCCTGCCTCCAACCTTCCATAGCACCCAGTGTCTTCCCTCCAGACCCTGATCCTCTGCCTGAGTCCTAGACCCTTTCAGAAGTGGCTCCACTCCGCCTTTCTGGCCTCACCTCCCACTCCCTTTGACTACATTCCTTCTAGCAGCTGCTGGTAGCCCCCATGGCTCCCCATTGTCACGACCCATGTCCTCTGCTGTGTCTTGGCTGCCATGGCTCTTCCAGCTGCAGTGAGCTGGCTTCCTCCCTCCACCAGTGCTGCATGGCCAGATCCTCCCTGCACTTCAAACCCTTTTGTGCCTCAGGCCCTTTATACGTGCTGTTCCCTAGCTGAGAAGCAGCTCCATCCACTTTCCGTCTGCCTGAAAACTGTCTCAGAGAACCCTCCATGGGCTCCCACGCCTCCTCCATAGCATTCAGTCTCTGTACATCCATGTCCGTGTGTGTGTGGTTCACCTGGTTCTCACACCAGCTCGACCTGCAGGAGGCTCAGTAGGTCCACTTGGGACCCAGACCCTGGAATAAGGAGGAGCTCTCTCTTGTTGAAGAGCATGTGATGTTAATTGTGTGGACAGGCCCCTGTCCCCTCTTCCCTGGAGGTCCCTGGGAGGAAGGAGGGCTCGGCAGGAGCCTATGGGAAGTACTCCTCCATCCCTACCCCAAGGTGGCTCCTGGTCATTGATTGGACGCTGGGGAGAGAGGATTCGCACTATTTTGAGGACTGGGACTTAAAGCAGCCACCAACACCCGTTAGCACCCGGGTTTCTGGGGTGAGGGGTTCGGGAGTGATGAGCTGGGTGTTTCTGGCTTCCGGGCCTTCCTGAGGTTGCAGCGGGCATTCAGCCAGGACTCCTGGAGCCGGGCCTGGGCCGGAGGAGCGGCTTGCAGGTGGCTGGCTCGTGTGGCGTCCGAGCCAGTGCTGGCTGTGGGCAGGTCGCCAGGGCTCCTCCCTGCGTGTCCCCTGCACGGAAGGCTGCGGTGAGCCGCGACGTGGCTGCTGGCTTCCTCCAGACAAGGCTCCAGGAGAGGGCACACCGTGACAACCGCCCTGGGGCAGATGGAGTTTGGGATTCTGCTGAGAAGAGGACAGCAATGCCCGGGACCCGAGAGGGGGGCGGAGCGCCGAATGGTGATGCCCAAGGGCCACCCCTCCCCTGGCTCAGGTGACAGCAAGGCTGCAGGAGCCGCTCCTCCTGTTCCTGCCCCACCTGCCCCGAGCGTCGGGAGCCCTGTTCTCTGCTGGGGGACCGGTCGCCAGTGGATGGCAAGTGATTGCCAGGAGCAGCCCCTGGCCACTGCCACCAGGATGCGGCCTCTTGGCTGGCTTCCTGTGCTCACCCAGCTGGTGCTGCTGCGGTTCCTGGTGGCCCGGCCCGTGAGCCCCATCAGGGTCTTCGTGGTGCCCCACAGTCACATGGACGTGGGCTGGATCTACACGGTACAGGTAGGCGCCCGGTCGCCGCCCCCCAGGCCCCCCTGGAGCTCAGCTTCCTTCTCCCTACCAGATGCCAGGGTGGGTTTGAAGCCTGGGGTCTGCTGACATCCGTGGGGGAGCAGCTGGGTTACGACCTGAGTCTGCTGGAGATCGGGGAGGCTGACTGGGGCTGGTTGCCTCCTTTCTCGGGCCTCAGTTTCCCCATCTGTGCTAAGGAAATCAGATGAAGAGGCATGGGCCTGACACAGGTCATGGTCGCAGTCTGTGACTGGGGCAGCCTGGGTGGACTGTGTCCCCTTTCGGAGCCCCAGGTCCCCCTTCTGTAGGGTGACACAGCCTCCGACCCTTTCTACAGGCTGTTCCTTATGCCCAGAGGCCTTCCTGCCACAAGCCGGCAGGACTCAGTTTCCCCCATCCTGTGGTGGCTCCACAAAAGGTGCTACCTGGCGGTGCCTTCCTGGCATCCCCATCTGCACCCCCATTTCCTTCCCCGTCCTCCCTTCCATGCACTTAGGTAGGGGGCTGCTTGACTCTTCCTTGTCCCCACTAGAAGGCTAGCTTCACAGGCCAGGGGCTTCATCCATTTTATTTGCTGGCATGTTATCTCCACCCTGACAGACAGAAGAGGTGCAACAGGTATTGCTGAATGAATGAATGAATGGAGGAATGAATAAATGAATGATGTAGGAATGAATGCATGCAGGAATGAATGAATGCAGGAAATAATGCATAATGACTGCAGGAATGAATGAATGCAGAGATGAATAAGTATAGGAATGAATGAATGCAAGAAGGAACGAATGAATGCAGGAATGAAGGAACGAATGAATGAATGCATGCAGGAATGAATGAATGCAGAGATGAATAAGTACAGGAAGGAATGAATGCAAGAAGGAACGAATGCAGGAATAGGGGCAGGAACAGCCTCACATTGGCTCAGGATCCTGGGTCAGGAGACGGGATATTGTCACCCAGGCCCCCTCCAGCTCCCCTGTGGGAAGAGGAAGGAAACCCAGAAGAGAACAAACAGTGTCTGGGATTAGGGACACAGTGACTCTTCTGAGGACATTACTGAGTGGTCAGCTCGACCTCAATGGGAGCCCGAGGCAGAAAGAGGATCTGGCGCTGGGGCCGGCGGGGGGTGGGGGGGACGGGTGGAGTCCGGTCCTGGGAGGCACTGGGCAGCCTCTGGGGGGACACTCAGCTGCCTGAGGAGCTGGCTGAAGGGGGGGAAGCGTGCTTGCCACCCTCAGGTACAGAAGAGGAAACTGAGGCCCAGAGAGGGTTGGTGACTTGCCCGAGGGCACCCAGGAACGACCCCCCCCCTTCCTGAGGCCTCCCTGCCCAGGGAACTTTCATTAAAGGAGCCCCTGGGGACACCAGCGTGTGCCAACCTGGAGATGCACCAGGGAAGCAGCCGCGGCTTGTCCCGCGGAGCCCCCGGCCTGGGGGAGGCGGATCGGCTGATGCCCATGACCAGCCGGGGGGCGGGGGCAGCCGCTCTCAGCCTCAGGTCTCAACACCGGCTCGCGGCATCTCAGCCCTGGCAGGCCCCGTGGGGTCCCTGCACCTCCTCCCCTGACAGCCCATGGCTTCACTGGGCTGGCTCCCTACTGCCCCCTCAGGGCCAGCAACCGTGCCCCGTCGGGGAAGCCGTCCCTGACCCCTGGGCACGTCGTGTGTCACGGTCTGGAAGGTCCCCTCTCTCCCTAGAACAGCAGGAGCTCATCAGAGGCGGGAGAGCACGTCGCTGTCTCAGGGCCAGTCCGCACTGCGTGTCCGGCACAGAGCGGGCCCCCGGGGGCCTCCGTCGGAGCTGCTGGGGGGGGGGGGGAGCAGAGGAAGGGCCCTGGGCAGATGCCCGCAGGGAGTGGGGGGGCCCAGGAACCCTGTGTCACCGGGGATTGTAGTCTTGGGTCCTGGGGCCAAGCCTGCGGGGCCTCCACGGGGGCTGGTGTGACGGGGTCCCCCTCCCCAGGAAAGCCTGCGGGCCTACGCTGCCAACGTCTACACCTCCGTGGTGGAGGAGCTGATGCTCCAGAAGCATCGCCGCTTCATCGCCGTGGAGCAGGAGTACTTCCGCCTGTGGTGGGACGGCATCGCCTCGGACAGGCAGAAACGCCAGGTACCGCCGCTTGCAGGGGCCTCCTCGGGGGCAGGGGTGACGCCCGGGCCGGGAACCCCGGTGGCCGGGGCTGTGTGGCCTGAAGCTCCCAGACCAGGCCCACTGGGCACTTCACACGGCTTGTTTAGGTCAGGGTTGTGCTCAGCCCCAGCCCACAAGACAGGTTTGGTTTCATCCGCCTTTGTGGCTGGTGGTGTGAAATGGAGCTCTGGCAAGTCAGCCCTGCACTCAGCTGGCACGGAATGGGGTCGCTTCGCACCCCACCTGCCCCTTCACCTACCATCTGCATGACCCCGTGGCTCACAGCTGACCGCCCTGCCCAGGGTGCCCCAGACCCTGCGTCTAAAGTGGGCCGCAGAAGGCATCACGGGGTGCGGGGTCAGAGAGGCCCTGACCACGGGGTCAGCCCGGGACCCGGTTCAGTCTCAGGCAGGGGTGTACTCTGTGCAAATGGGAATGACCTCCCCCTCCTCAGAGCGGCCGGGCCCAGATGAGTACCTTGGAGGACACTGTGGACCTGGTGCCCTCCCTGGCATTCACCTTCCTTCAGAACAGTCACTGACCGTGAGAGTAGGGAGGTGAGAGACGCGCCCAAGGTAGCAGAGCTGAGAAGGTGGAGGGGAGAGTCCACGGGTCCCACCTGAGGGATGTCTTGAACCTGCAGCCTGTGGAGTCATGAGGACGAGCCTCGAAAGGCGGCGCTGGCCACGTGCCAGGTGCCGGCCTCTACTTCTTACACTCCACGTCACTGCGTCCTCCCAACAGCGTGTATGGTAGGGATAGTTACTCCATGCTGCACAGATGGTTCCGGTTCAGAGAGGGCAGGCGAGTGCCCTGTGGTCACACAGCTGATACGAGATGGGTGGGACACTGACCAGGGCAGGTCTGAGTGAAGCAGGTCTCTCAGGGTGTCCAGGGGGCGGGTTGCCCCCTATGTGAACACCCCCAAACACAACTCTCTGTCCCCTCCCCTCAAAGAGAGATGTGACCCACCAGAGACCTGGGCAGACCACCCATGGCACAGCTCCCCAGAAGCAGGGAATTTTGTCTACTTTGCTCCCATGAATCCCCAGAGCCTGGGCAGTGCCTGGGATGTGGTGGGTGCTCCTGGAAAACAGTACCCAGCGGGAGCCCATTCAATCCTCCTGGAGTGAATAATCAGGATCCCTGAGGGTCCTGAAAGCAAAGGCAAACTACAGCCTCCAAACAGCTCTCTGGACCCACGGCCACTGTCTTTCCCTCCCATCCATGTCTCCATCCCTCCATTCCTCCGTTTATTTTAAAAATACTTATCAGCCAATCACGAGGCAATGCAAGCAGGAGGATACTCTCCAAAGTCCCTGACCTGTAATCCCCGAGATGATCCAGCCGATCAAGAGGACATAGGGGCTGAGGAACTGTTGGGAATACAGGACAATGATGAGACGTGACAGGGAAGGCAGGACCTGATCCTGGACTGAACCCTGCACCAGAAACAGGGTGTTAATTGAACAACTGGGAACACTTGGATGAGGTCTGGATTAGCTACAGTGTTGCATTAATGTTAAATGTCCTGATTTTGAGAATTATACTATGACTATAATTACCCTGTTGGGACAAAACACACAGTGAAGGAATAGGGGGCAGGCATGATATGTCTAACCGGTACTTTCAAAGGCTTAGAGAGAATCCTACCAGGTTATAAGCAGATTGGGGAGCACCACGGCAAATACGTAAAGCAGGATATCCATGAACGAATGTGGGGAAGGAATACATGGGAGCCATTTGCACAATTCTTGCAAGTTTTTGGTAAGTTTGAAATGATTTCAGCAGTGAAAATTTAACCGATATAGATACAAACTTGGAGACAGAAAGGTAGGCATGAGGTTGATACAGAGGTAGAGACGGACACAGAGATGGAAGTAGAGAAGGAGGTAGAGACGGACACAGAGATGGAGGTGGAGAAGGAGATAGAGACGGAGGTGGAGAAGGAGGTGGAGACGGACACAGAGACGGAGGTGGAGATGGAGGTGGAGACGGACACAGAGACAGAGGTGGAGAAGGAGGTGGAGACGGACACAGAGATGGAAATAGAGAAGGAGGTAGAGACAGACACAGAGACGGAAATAGAGAAGGAGGTAGAGACCGACACAGAGACAGCGGTGGAGATGGAGGTAGAGACGGACACAGAGACGGAAGCAGAGAGGAGGTAGAGAACAAGTAGAGACAGAGATAGAGGTGGACGTAGAGACTGAGGTAGAGACAGAGGTAGAGGTGGACATAGAGAATGAGTAGAGAGAGAAGTAGAGACGGGGGGGACAGGTGGACGTAGGGATGGACAGGGAAACTGACGTAGAGGAAGAGGTAGAGACAGAGCTACAGGTCGAGGCGCGGTAGACTTACAGGTGGAGGTAACCTCGATCCAGTAACAGCCACGGGCCAGGTGCTGGTGTGGCTGGTGGCAGGCAGCGCTGACCTGCTCCTCTTGCAGAATGAACGCACATGAGGGTTTGGGGGAGGCGCCATGGGACACTGGAGACATGTCCCCACAGACCCAGCCCAACTCTGGGGTTCTCACCTGGCTTTGTTCTCTCTGCTTGTCACCAAGGTCCGCCATCTCCTGGCCACAAGACGCCTGGAGTTTGTCATCGGGGGCCAGGTCATGCATGACGAGGCCGTGACCCACTTTGATGACCAGATCCTACAGCTCACAGGTCAGGTCCCCCTTCCCCAACCCCAGGCTCTCCTGGGGCCTCCAGTCAGGCTGGGACTGGGTTTCTGAGCCCCGTGTTCCCCTCTGAGCAGGACACTGTGGCCAGTGGAAGCAGTCATTGGCGAGTGCCATCCTCCTGCCAGTGCCGCTGAGTGCAGGGGTGTGGAGCGTGGACTCGAGAACAGACGGCCTGGCTCTGTCTTGCCTCTGCCCATTCCCAACCCTGTGACCCCGGGCAAGGGACGTCCCCTCACGGGGCCTCCCTTTTCTCCTGGCTTAACTGAGTTTGAAGGCGCTGCCTCCCTCACAGGGTAGTTGTGAGGATCAAATGGGGACAATTCATCAGAGCACACGGAGTGGAGCGCCTGGTCCCAGCAAATGAGCAGTGGGGGTTAGACGCCATCCCCACCATCCGCACCAGGGCACACAGCGCCCTCAGCACCAGTATGGCCACCCTCCCCGCCTCCATACACACGCCCCCTCACCAGCCTCACCGCCACCACCTGCATCCACACACCCCCCACCCCGTCCACACTGACAGCCACAGCACCCAACACACCCCCCGAGTCACCCGCACGATGACACCATCATCACTTCCGGCGCCATCACCACCAGCTGCGCATCCACACAGCCCCATGCACTCCCCACCAAACCACCGCCACCTCCCCTGCCATCGCCACCCCCCCGCCAGCACCTCGGTGACCACAGCACTGGCCCTCCGCCTAGCTCTGAGCTGTCGCTTCGCCGTGACAGGGCCCCCCTGGCTGCCCGCGCGGCAGGCAGGACTGGAGGGGCCTCCCCAACCCCTGCTCTTGACGGCCGCCCACACCCCCCTTAGTCTGAGACCCGACACTTCTCTGCGGGGAGAGCCATCTGCCCCAGCCCCTCGGTGACCAGGGAGAGCGGCGTGTGGCCGCCGCCCCCGGGGATGGCAGCCCTCATCCCGCTCGCTGGGGGGCCAGCTCCCCGGCCGGGACCCTCCACAGAGGTGGGACGAGGGGCAGGTGCCCGAGGGAGAGCTCCACCCCCACCCGTCCCGAGTGGGAGAGAGCCCGGCTCGGGTCCGACGCTGGGGCGCCACGGCCGCAGTGGAGGGAAGGGAGGGGTCGGGCCCGGAGGGAAGGACACGGCCGGGACGCCGCGGCCCCTCCCGGCCCGGGTTGGCCACCCCCAGCTCTCGGCCCCGCCCCCAAGCCCCTCCCCCCAGGGTGGCTCTGGGCAGGGGATCCGGGGGTGGGGCCCAAGCTTCCTGCTGCGACTCATTGGCCAGGATGCAGTCGCGTGACCCGAACGGACCTCAGGGGATGCTGGGAATTTACGGCAACACTCAGCTCACAGCCCATTGGCCAGGGTGGAGGCAGGTGCTGTGGAAGGCGGGGTCTCGCTGAGGGGCTCTGCACCTGCTGAAGCTGGGAGGGAGGATGGGCTTCTGCCAGTCGAAGGAACAGGGGGACGCCGGTCCATGGCACAATTAGCAGTTTCGTTCACTAGTCGCCTGTTCATTTGAGGCTCAGGGGTGCTTTGTGCTGGAGGGCCCGGGAACCTGAGCAGCAGCGACTTGAGCCTTAAGGACATGTCCCGTCTACTACACTGGCGGGGATTGGTTTGGGGTCCCCTTGGGCAGCTCGTTGATGTTTCCCTGAGTCTCATGAGCCTCCCCTCCAGGCCCCAAACGGCTGCCACAGCTCCAGGCATCACGTTGCCGTATATCCCCGCTCAAGTCAGGAAAAGGGACAAAGGGACATTCGTCCTGACTCGCTGTTTGTTTTTTTTAAGAGTTTTATTTTTATTTATTTGACAGAGAGAGACACAGCGAGAGAGGGAACACAAGCAGGGGCAGTGGGAGAGGGAGAAGCAGGCTTCCTGCTGAGCAGGGAGCCCGCCGTGGGGCTCGATCCCAGGACTCTGGGATCATGACCTGAGCCGAAGGCAGACGCTTAACTACTGAGCCACCCAGGCGCCCCTGACTCGCTGTTTTTAATGAAGGTGGGAAAGCTTTGCCCAAAGCAAAGCAAGCTTAATGCACACATCTTTTTGGCTCCAACCGTGGTCCATGCCCACCTCTAGCTTCCAGACGGGCTGAGAAAACGAGTATCTGCCAGAGGGGAATGACCTTGCCATGAGCAGCTGAGACCAATGATAATTCATCCCTTGGGGTGGGGATGGTGTCCCCTGAACAAAGTGAGGCTTCTGTGAGTGCAGGAGAAGGGGCTCCTGAACAGGCAGCAATGAGACCTGCCCTGCTCTGGCTCCCTGTCTTTAGAGAGGGCTGTTCTTTGTACTACCGGCCCTCTCTCCCGGGATGCTGTTGTGCCCTCCGTCATAATCCTGGACCCCACAATCCGCAGGTCTTCCCTCCCCTCCGCTGCTCCCTCCTGGTCTCTTCTGCTTCCTGCTCACCCTCTGCCTCCTCCCCCTGCTGTCCCTGAGGGCCAGGAGTCCCACGCCAGGTCCATGCCCCCTGGCTGGTCCTCATCCCCTCCTGGGTGCATCAGACCCGGACTTCCTCAGCCCCCCACACCTGCCAGCCATCACCCCTCCTGACTCAGCCTGGCCTCTGGTCTGCTCATGGCTCTGTCCAACAGGCCTGGGGTCCTGTGAGATGCAGCCAGTGCCCCCAGGCCTGGGGAGTGAGTGGAGAGAGGCAGTGTGAGTGAAGACCATTCTCTCAGCTCTCGGAGGCCTGGCTTTCTCCTTCAAATGCGGACTGTAGCCCAGCACCCAGAGTTTTCTGACACACCACGTGGGGGGAGGCCTGGGAACCAGAATCAATGGCTGACGCTAGTCTGGGGATTTCTTTGCCCTGCAGCCCTCAACCTGACCTCAGGCTCATGTGGTGGCTCTAACGTCATGAATGAGTAAAGGAAGCATCAGGTGATCCTGGTGTGGCGCCCCGTGTGTTAGGATCTCTTACAGCACAGCCCGGGATGACGCTCCAGTCCCCTGGAAGGGCAGGGGCCCTGAGTGAGCAGGCGGCGAGGGGCCACCCTCCTGGCACCAGCAAGGCGGTGCTCTCTTTGCAGAAGGACACGGGTTCCTGTACGAAACCTTTGGGATCCGGCCGCGGTTCTCCTGGCAAGTCGACCCCTTTGGTGCCTCTGCCACGACCCCCACCCTGTTTGCCCTGGCGGGCTTCCACGCCCACGTCATCTCCCGGATCGACTATGACCTGAAGGAAGCCATGCAGAAAGCGCAGGTGGGTCATGGGCCACATGCACTGCTGCCTCTGGCCACAGCCTCCTTCCCTCTCTGTGCAGGGCATGTTCCCAAGCCCCGGCACTAACGAGTTTTCTCTCCGGGTAAGGGGGTCTGAGACCAACTTTAGCCACGGCCAGCAGCTGTAGACGAAGGCGGAATTGGGCTCTAGCTGGGCAAGAGAAGCAACATCCTACTGAGCCCCACCACGGGCCACGCTGCGCACTGAGCTCCCTTCCCGCGACAGCTCATTTCTCCCGCAGCTGACTCTGTGAGCTGCGTGGGGCTGGGAGGGGCCCTCCCAGTTTCTCAGGTGCAGAAACCGAGGCACAGAGGATTCAGGGAACATGCACGTGGTCCCAGAGCCAGTGCTTAATAGAAGCAGGATTTCTCCCTGCTTTGTGACCCTGACCGTGTTCTAACCATGAGAGCAATGAAGAAACAGACCACAGGCTTAGTGAGAGGTGAGCAGCTCCCTGTGCCAGGAGGTATTCAAGCAGAGCCAGAATGAGCTTCTCTTGCAGGCCTTGGCAGAGACAGTGATGCTCGGGGGGCGGGGGGCTGCACGAGCAGGCTGGCTCCTTCTGGAGGGCAGTTTCCACCACCGTACATGGCAGAGGGAGTCTAGATCAGTCAGCAGAGAGGATGGAGTCCTGAAGCACTGAGGGAGACCCGGGGCGGGGGGCTGGGGGAGGCAGAACCAGGGCAGCTGTGTTGCCCCTGGGCCCTCACTCTGTTCTCTCGGGGTTTGCAGGGGCTGCAGTTCGTGTGGCGAGGGTCCCAATCCCTGTCCGCTGAGCAGGAAATCTTCACGCACATCTTGGATCAGTACAGCTACTGTTCGTGAGCACCTTCCCTGGGCGGCCCCTGTTCTAAGCACTCTCCCTGTGTTACCTGAGAAACCATCACCCCCTTGGCAGATGCTCTGAGTGCTCCAGCTTACACAAAGAGAAACCGAGGCAGGGCCACTCAGCCCTGTTCCCATGGTCAGCAGTGGCGGGGTCAGGTTGGCTCGGGTGGCCGGCTCCCAAGCCTCCACATCGTGGGAGCAGCCAGCCTGTGGGCTCCTGGGGGTGGGCGGCCCTCGGTTCAACGTGCTCTGGCCCTTCCTGCCTGGGAGGCTGTGGGCAAGCGGCTTGCCCGTCCTTGAGCAGGAGAGATTTAGCGGGCAAGGTGAAGGGCAGCTAGCAAGAACGATGCCAGACACGGACTTCAGGACCGGCCGTTCCTGTTAGTCAGGCCCCGCTCTGTGCCAAGCCTGAGTCCAGGGTTTTCCACTGATGTCTTTTATTTATCCTTCATGACAACCATCAGGACATTTTATGGGTGAGGAGACAGAGGCTCAGAGGATCCAAGTGGCGGCTCCTGGCACCTGGCTCGGGATCCCCCTATGTCACCCCGTGTTGCCCTGGGTGAGCAGGGAGGACCCTAATAGGGGCATCCAGACCCCCAGGATGGATCTTTGGGGTCTCTGTCGTGAGGACCAAATTGGAGCCCGAGGCAAAGGGAAAATCCGGAATACTGTCCTTTTCCTTAGGGGAATGTTGTGATTCTGTTCATGGTGATTTATTTTGCATTAAGTCTGAGTTTTGAAATAGGACACTAACTTATCTCTGTGTCCCCTACTGAGACTCAGCACCGGCTAACCATTCGCCCCCAGGGCACGGTGCCTCTCTCGCCTCACCCTGCCCCAGCCCTGCTCGGGGCCTTGGACCCAGGTCTGATGGGCACCGAGGTGACCCCAAGGATCCCTCGATGAAAGGATCCCCTGAGATCCCCAGGGGTGAAAGTGGGGATGCACAGGCTGTGGGCTCCATGTGGCGGCCGAGGCAGTGTGGACCCAGGGAAGGGGCCGTGTTCAAGGCCCCACAGCTGGCGAACCATGACACGTGGATTTGAGCCCCATCTGTCTGCAGAGCTCTTGTGGGCCACCGTTGAGCTGCCCATCATACAGGTGGGAGAAGGAGGTCATCTGGGTGGCTCAGTCAGTGAAGAGTCTGCCATCAGGTCAACAGAGAGGCCGAGCCATCCCAGTGAAATCAGGCTTCCTGCTCAGTGGGGGGTCTGCATCTCCTTCTTCTTCTGCCCCTCCCCCAGCTTGTGCTCTCTCACTCACTCACTCTCTCAAATAAGTAAATAAAATATTTTTTTAAAAAAACAAGTGGGAGAACAAAGCCTGAGCACCGGTCTGCACTCCCTGAGCTGCAGGGGTCCGGCTGCACCCTGCCTGTCCTCCTGGACCCCAAGCTGCCTTCCTTCTCAGGGTGGGGTCAGCTAACCCTTCACTCCCCTGCAGGGAAGGCTTTCACTGGGATGGCTCGGCCGTCTTCCCGGAGCCTCCCCCGCATAGGAAATACCTGGACATGACTGAGCCTGTCAGTGAGAAAAACATCAGATACTATGTCAATCTCCTTGTGGACAATGTGAAGAAGCAGTCCGCCTGGTTCCGGACACCGCATCTCCTCTGGCCTTGGGTAAGGCGGGGTCCCAGGCCCCAGTGTCCCCAACACAGCCCTGCACTCTTGTCCAGTCTCAGCCAAGCAGGCTCTTCCAGGGGCCGGGCCAGGCTGCCATCGTCAGCCCCGGGCCAGTGCCTCTTCCCTGCACACCACACAGCCTCACCCCTTCCTCCAGCTCCTCCCACCTCCCAGGACTCCCCCAGCCTCTCCCACCTGAAATACAGCCCCTGGCCCATGCCAGCCCTCAGCTCCACTCAGCTCCTCCCTCCTCCTCTTCCTCTCTCCGTGTTGGGGTGTGAGGCCGGGACGGGAATCCTGGCCCCCTGCTCCGTCGCTGTGTGCCTTAGCCCCTCTGGTCTCAGTTTCCTTATCTCTAAAGTGGGGATCATGACAGGCCCTGCCTCAGAGGCTTGATCTGAGACTGACAGGAGGCATGCCCCGTGAAGGTGTCAGACACGGGACGTCCTCCTCCTCCTCACCATCATGTGCAGAGCTAACCTTCACTGAGCACCTCCAGGGCACCTGGTACCTTCTATGTGGAATATGTCTCATCCACTTAATCTGCCCCATGGGCCTGGGACGCAGGCACTGCTGGGATCCCATTTTGAAAATGAGGGAACTGAGAACCAGAGAGGTCAAGGGATCATCCTAATGCTGCACAGCAACAAACAGGGCAGCTGGGATGGGGATGGGTATTTGTGCTCAGAGCCCGGCAGGGCACTCCCTAGCCTGTCTTCTTACCTCTTGACTGCCTTTTTTGTTTTCATGCATCTTTAGGATTTTAGCCATTTTTATTTGTTATTACTCTTTTATACATAGAAAAAGATTAATCAATTAATGTTCAAAGATAAAATTCCCATTGGTAGACACATTAAGTCAAAATATAACTGTATGTGACTTTGTATGAGTCTTAACACAATAATGGAAATTATAAGTAGGCCACAAAGAAACAAAATAATGATGTATTTACTTTCTCAGGAGTTCAGAAATTGAATGTTATTTACAAAGGAAAACAGAAACTCTGGCTACAATGACTTGTGTCCAGATCACAAAACCCTGCCAGTCCCGCTCTGTGCCCTCTGTGGATGCATTATGAGGTCTTCCCAAGTGGCTTCCCGTTCCTGTACAATGTAGTCTGGCCTCACGCACAGGGCATTCCAGTGCTTCCTTTGTGGAGGCAGCTGTCAGCAAATGGGGAGCCCCTGGTGGCAGCCAGTCGTGACTTGGCCCCAGTCTGACTCAGGACCCTTGACTGCAGCAGGTGTATCTGGGGCTGCTGCAGCCCAGAGCCCAGGGGTCTGTGCACAGCTGACAGAGAAGGAACGTGCAGATCGGCCTCTCTCTTCCCATCACTCTTTGTTGTGAGTTCACACCAAAATTCACAGGCGAGATGATGGGGATAGACTCTGTGCATCCATGTCCTCAGGCAGCGCGAGAGCTGATGCCCCTGCTGGCCCATCACACTGGCTGCTTGTAGGACTGATTCGGCCAGGGCTCACCTGCAGATCCCGTGAGAACTCACATTCCTCTCCTGTTTTGTCCATGTGAGGCAGGCAGTGACCTCCCCTGGGAAAGTTCCAGGAGCCAGGAATTGCAGGTGTTTTAGAGAAGCGATCAGAGCTGGCGGGGTGCTGCTAGGGTGCAGGCCATGGTCCAAGGTGCCCATGCAATGCATTTGAACCACTTCGCCCAGACTCATGCCCTGACTTCTGCAAAATGTCGACAAGGACACCTGAGAATTACCACGACTATCTGGGAGGAACTTGTGTCAATGCTACAGCTCTTTCTCTTTTTTCTTGCTTTCGTTCTTTTTTTTTATTTTTAAAGATTATTATTTATTTATATGTGAGAGAGAATGAGAGAGAGAGCAAGCACAAGCAGGGGGAGTGGCCGGCAGAGGGAGAAGCACGCTCCCTGCTGAGCAAGGAAGCCGTTGTGGGACTCCATCCCAGGACCCTGAGATCATGACCTGAGCTGAAGGCAGATGCTTAACCAACTGAGCCAGGTGTCCCGCTCTGTTTTTTATTGAGATAAAATTCACATATCACATGATGTTCGTTTCAGGCATGCAACATAAGGATTCCATATTTGTCTAGGTTGCAAAATGATCCCCGCAGTAAGTCTACTTAACATCCATCACCATACACAGTTACAAAGTATTTCTTCTTGGAATGGGTACTTTTCTTTAAAAAAATTTTTTTATTATGTTAGTCACCATTCATTACATCATTGTTTTTTGATGTAGTGTTCCATGATTCATTGTTTGCGTATAACACCCAGTGTTCCATTCAATACGTGCCCTCTTTAATACCCATCACGGGGCTAACCCATCCCCCCACCTCCATCTCCTCTAAAACCCTCAGTTTGTTTCTCAAAGTCCATAGTCTCTCATGGTTCATCTCCCCCTCTGATTTTCCCCCCTTCATTTTTCCCTTCCTACTATCTTCTTCTTTTTTTTTTAACATATAATGTATTATTTGTTTGAGAGGTACAGGTCTGTGATTCATCAGTCTTACACAATTCACAGCGCTCACCATAGCACATACCCTCCCCAGTGTCTATCACCCAGCCCCCCCATTCCTCCCACCCCCACCCCTCCAGCAACCCTCAGTTTCCTGAGATTAAGAATTCCTCATATCAGTGAGATCATGTGATACTTGTCTTTCTCTGATTGACTTATTTCACTTAGCATAATACCCTCCAGTTCTATCCACGTCATTGCAAATGGTAAGATTTCATTCCTTTTGATGGCTGCATAATATTCCATTGTATATCTCTACCACATCTTCTTTATCCATTCATCTGTTGATGGACATCTAGGCTCTTTCCATAGTTTGCCTATTGTGGACATTGCTGCTATAAACACTGGGGTGCACGTACCCCTTCGGATCACTACCTTTGTATCTTTGGGATAAATACCCAGTAGTGCAATTGCTTCATCATAGGGTATCTCTATTTTCAACTTTTTGAGGAACCTCCATACTGTTTTCCAGAGTGGCTGCACCAGCTTGCATTCCCACCAACAGTGTAGGAGGGTTCCCCTTTTCTCCAGATCCTCGCCAACATCTGTCGTTTCCTGACTTGTTAACTTTAGCCATTCTGACCTGTGTGAGGTGGTATCTCATTGAGGTTTTGATTTGGATTTCCCCGATGCCGAGTAATGTTGAGCACTTTTTCATGTGTCTGTTGGCCATTTTGATGTCTTCTTTGCAGAAATGTCTGTTTATGTCTTCTGCCCATTTCTTGATTGGATTAGTTGTTCTTTGGGTGTTGAGTTTAATAAGTTCTTTATAGATTTTGGATACTAGCCCTTTATCTGATATGTCATTTGCAAATATCTTCTCCCATTCTGTCGGTTGTCTTTTGGTTTTGTTGACTGTTTCCTTTGCTATGCAAAAGCTTTTTATCTTGATGAAGTCCTGATAGTTCGTTTTTGCTTCCCTGGCCTTTGGTGATGTTTCTAGGAAGAATTTGCTGTGGCCGAGGTCGAAGAGGTTCCTGCCTGTGTTCTCCTTTAGGATTTTGATGGATTCCTGTCTCACATTGAGGTCTTTCATCCATTTTGGGTCTATTTTTGTGTGTGGTATAAGGAAATGGCCCAGTTTCATTCTTCTGCATGTGGCTGTCCAATTTTCCCAACACCATTTGTTGAAGAGACTGTCTTTTTTCCATTGGACATTCTTTCCTGCTTTGTTGAAGATTAGTTGAGCATAGAGTTGAGGGTCCATTTCTGGGTTCTCTATTCTGGTTTTTTTTTTTAAAGATTTTATTTATTTGTCAGAGAGAGAGAGAGAGAACGAGCAAGGGGAGGAGCAGCAGAGGGAGAAGCAGGCTCCCCACTGAGCAAGGGACCCGGTGCAGGACTCGATCCCAGGACCCTGGGATCATGACCTGAGCCCAAGGCAGACGCTTAACCAACTGAGCCACCCAGGCGTCCCTCTATTCTGTTTGTTGATCTGTATGTCTGGCTTTATGCAAATACCACACTGTTCTGAGTACCAGAGTTTTATAATGTAGTTTGAAATAGGGAGTGTGATGCCTCCAGCTTTGTTCTTCCTTCTCAAGATTGCTTTGGGTCTTCGGGATCTTTTGCAGTTCCATACAAATTTGAAGATTGTTCTATTTCTGTGAAATATGCCATTTGAATTGTAACAGGGATTGCATTGAATCTGTAGATTGCTTTGGGTGGTATGGACATTTTAACAATGTTAATTCCTCCCATCTATGAGCACAAGATATCTTCCATTATTTCTGTCTTCTTCAAGTTCTTTCATCAATGTCTTATGGTTTTCAGTGTACAGGTCTTTCACCTCCTTGGTTAAACTTCTTCCTAGGTATTTTATTCTTGTGATGCAATTATACATGGGGTGGCTTTCTTAATTTCTCTTTCTGATAGTCGATTATTAGTGTACAGAAATGCAACTGATTTTGCATGTTGATTCTGTATCCTGCCACTTGACTGAATTTGTTCATTAGTTCTAACCATGTCTCGGTGGAGTGTTTCAGGCTTTTTATATGTAATACTATGTCATCTTCAAATAGTGACACATTTACTTCTTCCTTTCCCATGTGGATGCCCTTTGTTTCTTTTCCTTGCCTACTTGCTCTGGTGAAGCCTTCAAACGCGATGTTGACTAAAGGTGTAGAAGGTGGGTATCCTTGTCTCGTTCCTGATCTCACAGGAAAACTTTCCAGAGTCCCAATATGGAGTACAATGCTAGATTTGGGTTTGTCATAAATGGCCTTTATTATGTTGAGGCATGTTCCCTCCATACTCACTTTTTGAGTGTTTTTATCATCAATGGATGTGGAATGTTGTCAGTTGCTCTTTCTGCATTTATGGAGAGGATCATAAAAGTTTTATCCTTCATTTTATTAATATGGTGCATCTTGTTGATTGGTTTGTGGTTGTTGAACCATCCTTGAATTCCTGAACTAAGTCCCACTCTATCATGGTACATGATCATTCTGACGGAATGTTGACTTTGGTCTGCTAATAACTGTTGATTGTTGCATCCCATGTCCATCAGGGACATCGGCCTGTAATTATCTTTTATGCAATGCCCTTGTCTGGCGTTGGTAACAGGGTAATGTTGTTCCTAGCATATGAGTTTGGAAGTGTTCCCTCTTCTTCTGTGTCTTTTGAAGAGTATGAGAAGGATAGGTATTGATTCTTCTACAGATGTTTTGTAGAATTCACCAGTGAAGCCATCTGGTCCTGGACTTGTGTGGGTGGGAGGTTTTTGATTCCTGATTCACTCTCCTTAGTAGTAATTGGTCTGTTGAGATTTCCTATTTCTTCTTGATTCAGTCTTGGTAGGTAGATATGACAAGGAATTTATCCAAGGTTTGACTGTCTTTTTGAGAGTGACCTCAAGGTCAGTAAATGTGAGTGATAGCTGTTATCACTGTTATTTGTAACTATCATGTCATTAAAATTAATGATGCTGATAATTAGTGATACAGATATGTGTTAAGAAAAGCCCAGAGAGTGAAATAAGTTAGACAGACAAATGCCCATTCTATATATTCTCACTTACATGTGGGATCTAGAAAAACCAAATTGATGGAAATAGGGATTAGATTTGTGGTTGTCAGAGGTGTGTGTGTGGGGAGGTGGGGGAATTGGGTGACAGTGTTCAAAAAGTACAAATGTCCAGGTGTAAGATAAATAAGTACTTGAGAAGTAAAACATGATGGAAGGAAGGAAGGAAGGAATGCCCTTGGGGAGCTGGTTGGGGCTTTTGCCAGGGAGAGTGGGAGGGCCCTTGATGGAGGTGATGAGGGCTGGGCTGGGCTCTGCCCCTGAACTCCAAGGCTTTGCACTGTGTCCCGGCCTGCAGGGGTGTGACAAGCAGTTCTTCAATGCCTCACTGAAGTTTGCCAACATGGACATTTTGCTGGACTTCATCAATGCTTACAAATCCAGGCTCGGCATCACTGTGGAGTATGCCACGCTGGCTGACTACTTCAGTGCCTTGCACGCTACCAATGTCACCTGGCATGTCCGTGAGCACCGAGACTTCCTGCCCTATTCCTCAGGTATGAGCCCGTGCAGGTTGGGGTGCAAATCTGGTGCCACGGAGGGCGCCCACCTAGTGTCTGCTCTGCCCTGCTGAGGAGCTTGTGAGGGTCACTGGGGCCGAGATTGGCCATGCCCCCCACTGCCCCCCATACTCTGTCCCACTAGACATTCTAGGATTGACGGGACACTCACAGAATGGCTCTGTAGCTTCCTATTTCCACATCCAGGAGGCCTTGGCTGCCTTCATGTGGGAGGGCTACAAGGGTATGAGCTTGGTTATAGTCAGGGGGGAGGGGCAAATTGATGTGGGTGGGGTTACAGGTGAAGTTCAAGGACTCCTCTGTGTGGGCGTGGTTACAGCCCAGGCAGAGCTGGATATGTGGGTGTGGGCAGGGTTATGCTGAAGTGGGCGGGGCTACACCAAAGAGGGAGGAGATAGGGCAATGTCCTGCAGGTGTTCAGAATGGGCTTGGCTTGGTGCAGCCCCCCAACAAGAAAACGTTTCTTGGGAGCCTGGACAGCTGCGGTGAGCCCTGGTCCCTGCTCTGAGTCGCTGGGGATTTAGAGCTCAGGCTGCGGAGTGCCCCTGCCTGACCAGGACACTCAGCCTGCTGCAGGAGCTGTGACCACACGGTCTCCTTTCCTGGGGCGGGGGCTACCCTTCCTGGTGTGCTCAGGTCGTGCGGGGGAAGGTCAGGGAATGGAGACGCTGCTCAGCCTGGGTGGAGGCCAGAGCAGTAGGAACAGTCAACCACCTTGTGAGACCCAGCCACCCCCCTCCCCGGGGGGCACCCAAGCCCGTCCCCCCGAGGAGCTTTGGCAGGAGGCATCATGTGTGTGGGTCAGCGCAGCAGCTACGGGATCCCTGGGCTCTCCCCCCTCCCCCCTCCCTGGGCTGCCAGTGGAACCCCACTGCTTGCAGGCTTGTCCCGGTCTCCCCATTGCCCCTGAGTCGCATACAGAGGTCTCTGCCAGCACTCAGGGCCTGTGCCAGCTGGGTGCTGCCTACTTGGCTCCCACCCCCCTTTCCTTCCCGAGGTCTCCCAGGCCCTCGGCTCACAGGCGGTTCTAGGTTTCCCAGGTCCACCCTGGGCTCTCTGGCCCCCATCCCAGTCCTGGTCCAGCCCAGCCTGATCCTCACACCTACCCCAGCCCCTCCCTGGGATCCCCGGGCCATTCCTGGTCTGGCCGGGGCAGGAGTGAGTGGCTGCCTCCAGAGGTGACCCAGGCAGAGCCAGACCCCAGGCCCCAGCTTCCCCAGGTCTACGGGGACTTGGCTCAGGAAGCCCCTAGGCCAGGGAGACTCACGCCAACTGCCAGCCCTCCTCTGTAGGTCCATTTCAGGCCTGGACCGGTTTCTACACGTCCCGCAGCAGGCTCAAGAGGCTGGCAAGGCGAGCCAGCGCTCTGTTGTACGCCGGGGAGTCCATGTTCACACGCTCCGTGTGGCCGGCCCCCCACCAGCACCTGGACCTGGACTGGGCCCTGAAACAGCTCAAGCAGCTCCGCTGGGCGGTCTCCGAGGTAATGGCACACCTCTCAGCAACACGATCGGGTTGGAAACCTCCCGTGCAGTGCGCTTCCCCAGCCCGTGGTCACTAGAGGTCCACTTTCCAAACAGAACACCCAGGGGGCCTGTGGTCGCACGGCAGGCGCATGTGGACATAGTGGTCACATGGCAGGCGCATGTGGACACCGGGCCAAGGCTAGAACCATGGTCTGACAGCCTTCAGCTGGTGGCTTCAGTGGCTTCACAGCCAAATTTACCCAGAGTGCAAAGGGCAAAGAAGAGAAGCATTGGTGTCTACAGTCCTGTGTGGATCCAGTCCCCCTCCGCTGTGTGGCCTCAGGCTTGGGACTTCCCTCTCTGGGCCCTAATTCCCTCCCTGTACAGTGAGAAGCTCGTGCCCACCCCAGGATGGTGGGGCAGCTGAATGTGAGACTGTACATAACATGCTCGGCGTAACCCCATAGCAAGTTGTTCCCAATTTTCTGTCTCCACTCGTCCCCCACTGAACAGACGGGAAAACTGAGACCCCAGAAATCCTGTAACTTGTCATCACCCAGCCAGAAAGGGGCCATGCTGGCCATGGCCTTGGCACACTCAGCGGAAGGGCATTGACGGCAGAACGTGTCACCGTGTGGGGGGTGAAATGGATAGACTTTAGAGTCCATTGGCGTGAGCGGGACACATGGCTTCAGCTGGTGGGGCCTCAGTTTCCCTGTGGGGAAGGAGCTCATCCCACCCCCATTTTGGTACAGAGAATGGAGGGTGCCTGGAGAATCCCAGTGGCACTCACAGGAACACTGCACAGTGGAGGTGAAGCTGGGGCGGGTCCCTTGCAGATGTCGTTTTCAGCCCACGTTAGGGGACTCAGTGGGCTTCTGCAAGGTCATCAGTCCCTCTGAGCCTCAATTTCCTGTTCTGGAATGTGCTAGGGACCCTCACCTGCTCCACTAGCAGCTGGGGAGAAGGAAGGAGAGCCAGCGCCTTGGAGGTGGTTTGCGGAGGCAGGCCTGATCCCGTGTTTCCCCCACTGTGGTCGGGATGCAGGTGCAGCACCACCACGCCATCACTGGGACTGAGACCCCCAAGGTGAGAGACACGTACGTGAAGAATCTGCGGTCAGGGATGCAGGGTGTGCACGAACTGATGGCCTCCCTCGTCCAGGATAGGACCCCTGCCTTCACAGGTAAGCGAGGCCCCTATGGCACGTCCCTGCCGCTGTGGGAGGGGGGCTGACCCTTTCTGAGCAGAGAGCCTGCGGTTCTTGGGGTGGACCTGAACAACCCAAGCCTCAGACTCTGCAACCACATCCTTTGTGCACCACGGACCCTTGGTCTGAGCTTGGCATGTGCCTTGACTGTTGGGAGCCTCCCTGTCCTGTCTGTGATGGGAAGATGGAGAGGTTACCACGTGAGCCAACTCAGTATGGAATTTGCTCAGAGCTCAGCCCACAGTGTTTACTGCAGTGCGTGGAGAGTCTGTAAGCTAGGGGGTGCTATTTTCCTCACTGTGTAGCTGAGGACACAGCAGAAACAGAGAGGTTGTGGACATGCCCAGGGGCATCCAGCTAGGAAGGAACAGAGCGGGGATTGAACCCAGGGACTGTGCTCAGTATTGCAGAGGATGCAGGTGTCCTCGGGGACCTGAGCCCAGCCTGGATTCCCCAACTCCCTCCTAAGCTCAGTTTGGGTGCTGATGTCCGACCCTTTGACAGCGAAGGGTTCACACGTGTGGAGTAACTGATCACGCCAGCTTGAAGCTGAGGAATTGTGAACCAGGAAGTCCTAGGAGCACAGGGACACCTCGGCCTCCCTCCCTGTGCCTGATGTCATGAGCACAGGGCCTGCTGCCCCTTCCCCAGCTCCCACCCCAGCCTGCGCTCTGTCATGGTGCACCCCTCACATCTGACCTCCCTGCCCACCTGGCCTGCTCGTCCCTCCCCTCTGTGTCTGTGTGCAATGCCGTCTGACCTTCGGACCGGGGAAGGCCCCCGGGGACCACGCACGCAGCACACAGTCCCAGCCCACAGACCCTGGGGTTGGCTGGGCGAGACAGCTGCAGCAGAGCTGGAACCGGGGTCCGATTTCCCTGCCAGGTGGTGCCGTCCATTCCCATGACCTCACCAGGGAGGCTTGCCTGAGCAGTGAGCGGGTGGAGGTCAGGAAAGGTGTCCCAGCCACAGGGAACAGGCTGGGCAGGGGCAGGGGGCTGGAAAGTGTGTGATGTGTTCAGGGGTCCAGGAATCATCAGACATGGCCAGAGTTTACGTTACCGGGGGTAAAGGACGGAACACACATGGGACCCAGGGCCACATCGCTGGGGCTCAAACGCTGGGCTAGGCGATTGGAGTGGACCCTCCAGCCTTCTGAGAATTCTCCAGTCCTTCCCAGTGCCAAGCATTCAAAACTTGGGAGCCACACCTTAGTGGCGGGTCAGTTTGGGCAGGTGACTGTCCTTCTCCGGGCCTCAGTTCCCTGGTCAGTCAGTCCAGTGGGGCTGTCAGGGAATGATGTGTCAGGAACACAGGGACCCTCACTGTCCAGAGGGACACGGAGTGATCCCTTCCATCCTCCCCTGCCTGGGGACTGGACACAGAGCCCTGAGCAGAGTATGGGGCCTGCTGGGTATAGGAGCGCACTAGCCCACTGGTCCCTATATTCAGCTGCCCTGGCAGCTCTGCAGGGCTGTGTCTCCTGCCTCAGTTTCCCACGTAGCCAGGGGCCCCCAGAGGTTCTGGGTGAGTCCAAAGGCAGCAGGTAACGCCGGTTCTGTGTGTGCAGACCCAGGAGCTGGGGGACACGTTGCCGTGGTCTACAACCCCCTGGCCTGGACGGTCACCACCCTTGTCACCCTGACTGTGGGCTTCTCCAGGGTCAACGTCACAGACGAGTCCGGCCGGCCAGTGACTGCACAGGTATGGCCATGACAGCGTGCACGGGGCACACTCGCTGTTGCCGACAGCTGTTCTGGGAGGGCACTTCCAGAAATGGGAGCACGTCCCGTGAACATGTGACCCTGGGGGCCCACTTGGGGGACAGCCCCATGGGGTCCCTTCTCCAGTAGGGCCTGTGGGATCCACCAAGGGACTGACACTGGGCTATGAGCATCCCGCCACTGTCCCCTCCCTGGAGGGTCTCCTGGGTGGTCTGCCCTGGCTGGGAGGCTTCTCCTCGCCCCCCTGCCATGGGGCATATTTATATTCTCATGTAAACGACCACTTTCTGTGGAGAGGCCCTCAGGGGTGTTCAGGGGGGTGCTTTGTGGAGGCGCTGATGTTGCAGGCTGGCCCAGCTGCCTGTGTCCACACCCGCAGATACCAGGAGGTGTGTGGTCTGTCTTCCTTTCCTTCCACGGCCTGGAGCCAGCAGGGGGGCCCCAGGGACCCTGCCTGTCCCCCAGTGCCAGTGTTTCCCTGGCAGGTGAGGCGGTACTGACATCGGCCACTCAGCAAACACTCGCGAGGGCGCATGCTGGTCCAGCCAGGGCTGAGTGCTCATGCCCTGGACGGCAGCGCCACCACGGGGAGGGGTGCTCAGACACTTAAAGGACATGTGTGGTGTGGAGTGAGACCCAGGGAGCCAGGCTAGCAGGCCTTGGTTGATGCCGAAGGAGGAGGAGTTCATCGAGCTGGGCAGGGAGACGGGACGGTGTTGGTTTCAGCAGACCCAACCCCTGGCACCCCCTTCTTCACCCACACGCAACACCACTCAGAGGAAATGCACTCAGCAAATATTTTGGAGACCTGCTGTGTGTCAGGCCCTGCCCTCGGTGCCGGGCTTCCTTAATAACCAAGCCCATGAAGTCCCCGCCTGCAGGGAACTCATATTCTCGCCCTGGGTGACAGGCAGGAAACCAAGTAAGCGCATGTTAACGTGACAGATGATGGTGATGGGGGCAGGGACAAAGTGTCTGCTGTATGTCCGACACAGCCTGGGCGGGACGGTGTGTGCAGCCATTCTGGGGTTCCTAATAGGGCCCCCAAGGTTCCCACAAGGGCTCAGATGCTGCATGCTTCCCCAGGAGAGTGGGGGGCTCGGCTGAGTGTGCCCAGTGTCCTCCTCCATCCCTCCCAGTTCAGGTGACAGAGGGTCAGGGAAGGCCAGGAGGGTGAACAGGAAAATGCCCCCTTGGGGAAATTGGGAGGTTGTGAAATAAGATGTGTTCAGGGTGATGTGTTCAGGGGTCTTTGGAGAGAAGGTCCTCCAGGGATAGGGATAGGGTCTCTCTTTGGAGAGAAGGCCCTCCAGGGATAGGGAACAGCATGAGCAGTGGCTCAGAGGCAGGAGAGAGCAGGGGTGCTGAGAAGGGAGGGCAGTTGCTGATGCTGGAGTCTGAGGAGTGGGGGAGGCCAGGGAGGGAGACGGGGCTGGGGCAGGATCCTGTTGAGCAGGGAGGATGCCTGGAGGGAACTCAGCAGGGTCCAATGATGGAAAGACCCTGCCGCCTGTGAGTAGTGAGCACCCTGCCCAGGAGGTGTGCAAGTCACAGGTTACTGAGGACACAGACCCACCATTTTGTTTTGTTCTGCTGGCCTTGCAGGTCCAGGAATCAAAGGAGAAGCAACCTGCTTACAACTTGCATGTGCTGACCACAATCCCAGGCCTCAGTTACCGACACTACAGCATCACGCGCACCCGGGGGACCCAAGTAGACACCAAGCAATTGGGTGCCAGTCTGGCTAGAACCTCCAACTTTGGCCGCAAGACAGAGACACATGCTGGTCCAGGGGGCAGGCGCCTAATTCGTGTGGAGAATGACTGTTACACTGTGTTCCTGGACCGGGACACTAACCTGATGCACAGCATCTTGGAGAGGTGAGGCACAGCCATTGCTGCCTCTGAGGCGGAGGCGTGCACTGGGACGTGGGCATGTCATCCCCCCACCTGCCTCTGTGTCCTCACCTGCCCGGGGAACTTCCTGGAGGTGGTGAAGGCCCTTCCTGTGTTACCATCTTTATTTCTGCATTTTGGGACTAGACTAGTACAAGAAAGCCCTTCATGAATCTTATCATTGCAGGGCTGTTGATCCACAGACAAAGTGGATGTTGAAGACATGTTGAAGATCGGGGAGAATATGTCATATTCACTTTATCCACTTTCTTAAATTCAAAGAAACGTATCCATCCATTCATCCCACGACAGATGGAGCACGTTTGACTCCTCCAGTCCCTAGCTGACGGCACCTGGAGGAGCTGATGAAGGGAAGCGGGGGCGGGCAGCCTGCAGACAGAAGGGAAAGGGCTTGGGGCCGGACTAATGACCACGATCTTTTCTGGCCTCTTCAGAGGGGCCAGAGGGGCCCTTCTCAGATGCTCCCCCCACCGCTTTCCTGTCCATGCCCACCACGATCTCACAGAAATCCCCAGTTGGGTGTGGAAGGGACATTTCTTCATGTTCTGCTCCTGGCAGCGCCACGCCCCAATCCTAGTACACGGCTGTGCCTTTGCTTAGACCACACACAGAGGTACAATCCATACTCATGTCTATACCATCCACGTGTCTACAGGGCTCTGAGTCTCTGCCCACCCTTTCCCCATCCCCCGTCCCAACCTCAGTATCTGAACAGAATGGAATGAACCCAGATCGTGCTGTTGGAACAGAACCTGAGTCCTGCTTTGGGCCCTTCCCAGACATGTGATCCTGTGTCAGTGATCAGGGCCCCCAGCCTCGTGGGGCTCGTTAGCAAAGTGGGTTCATATTCCCGGCCCTCGGGAGTCAGGAGGAGGCAGTGAAGTGCATGAAGGTGCTGGCTCTGGACATCTGGACACCTGGGGGTCCGCATGACAAAGTCCTTGCTAGTGCTCCTCAGGGTCCCTCGGAAAGGTGGGGTGGTGCTGCCGGCCGCCTGATGACCGGGCATCATCTCCGGGGACGTTGCCTCTGGGGCAGCATTAATGCCCTCTGCTCATGCTCTCGGGGGCCTGTTATGCAGTCTCTGTGGCCCTCCTGCTTGGGGTTCCCCCGGCACATGGAAGGATCTAAGGCCACTTGGCTCAGGGGAGGGGGTGTCTCGTGGCCTTTATCTGAACCACGTGCATGGGTGTCACCGAGCGGCCTCGTGACTGTCACTGAGGTTCTGCTGAGGTCTCTTTTCTTCGCTTTGGTGGAGGTGGGTGTCTGCATAGAAGACTTGTTCGCCAGCTTCCAGAGGACAATGCTCAGGACACACGTGCATGAAGAGAATACTGTTTTCCCTTTCCTGTCCCTGCAGAGAGAGTAACCGCACAGTGCGAGTGACCCAGGAGTTCATGGAGTACCATGTCAACGATGATAGGTTCGAGGAACTCATTTCTAATAACTACATATTTACATCCAATGGGACCGCGGAGCCAGGATGGGAGGGTGTGGAGTTGGAGATTGTGTCAGGAAAGCTCATGACGGAGATCCGGCAGTTCTTCTACAGGTGCGCTTGCGCTCCCTCGGTGCACGTGGGCAAGTGTACAAGGGAATCATGGTCCATGTGTGTTCCTGATTCCTGCTCCTGGATCGCTGCTTGGCACACGGTCATTCTCAATGGGAGCTTGATGAAGACGTGATCGCCCTGGACGGGGGCATCCTGGCTCCAGTGCACGTGCTATACCTTGTGGAGGGTGTCCAAGTGCAGAGCTAGGACAGGAACCCAGGAATAATGACTTACACAAGAAGTCATGTGACAGCACAGATCTAAGCCATCCAGGCTGGGCACCCCAGTTCTGATTATCATGGTACCAGGCTCTTCCCATTATATGGTCCAGGAAGGTTCCCTGCCCTCAGCCTGACTGCAGGAAGGACGGAAGGAGGGAAGGGGGCATGAGAAAGGAAGGAAGGGAGAGAGGGAGGAAGAGAAGAAGATGTGGGGAGGGAAGAAAGGAAAGGAGGGAGGAAAAATGGAGGGAAGATGGGAGGAAAGGGGAAGGAGGAGGGAGGGGCATCCACAAAGCTCCCAGAGCCTGACCCACCGATTCCCAATTCTGCTCCAGGAAGGTGAGGGACAGGAATCACACATACGCCATCTACTCGCGGCTCGCCCACGTGCCAGTCGGCCATGGTGGGGAGCTGCTCTGCCGTCGCATCGAGCAGGAGTACCGGGTGGGCCCCTTGGAGCTGAACTGCGAGGCCATCCTGAGGACCAGCACCAGTCTCCACAACCGACAGGTCCTCTACTCGGACAGCAACGGCTACCAGATGCAGCGGAGACGCTTCCGGGAACACACGAGCAACAGCATCGCTCGGGTACGCCCTAGGATGCCTGCTGGACCCGGGCCCACGGGGATAGCCCGGATGGCGCTTTTCCAGAAGGCCGGAGCAGGAAGCCCGGTGCCCAGCCGCTCATCAGCTCCCACATCCTAGGCCTTCAGCCCTGTGACCCTGGGCAAGCGGGTCGGCTCCCTATGGCTCCCTGCTGACCCGATCAAGGGAATGACCTCGGCCCCCAGGGCTGTGAGGGTCAGCGGGAACTATCCAGGTGAAGCCCGCACCGGGGGCCTCCTGTGCCCCCGGTAAACATTAGTTCTTGCTCCTCCTGTGGGGCCCAGAGGGGTGTGTCCCCTCCCTGCTCTGCTTGTGAGTTCTGGCCCCTTCGTCCCTGCTTGCTCGCTCTCCCCCGCCGTGCAGGGGCTCCTGACAATCCCTGTGGGTCCACCCGGGACGTTTGCTCCAGGAGCTCAGAGCGTGGAGGGTGTGGCTGCCCCCCCGCAGCCCACACTCGGCCTTTTCTCTCTGTAGCAACCCGGCCCAGCACCCACATCAGGCTGGACCCCACAAAGCCCCTCATCACTCCTGCAGGAATGTGCAGAGTGGGTCTTTGGGCCCATTGTATGGGTGGGGAAACTGAGGCTTGAGTGGGCTAAGTCCCCAGCTCAGATGGTCAGGAAGCAGTGGAGTTGCATGTGAATGAAGTCTGTTGGTCCCCAACGTCAGAGCCTCTCCCATAGTCTCCCTGCCGCACCCTGAGCTGTTGCTGTGCCCGTGCGGGGGCGCTGGCTGGGGGGCCAGAGGGGGACCCCGACCAGCAGGTCTGCCCTTCCTTTGCCACGACCGCCAGTCTGGCCACGTTTGTGTGCACAGAATTACTACCCCATGGTTCAGTCCGCCTTCATCGAGGACGGCCGAAGCAGGCTGGTGCTGCTGTCTGAGCAGGCACATGGCGTCTCCAGCCAAGGGAACGGGCAGGTGGAGGTAGGAAGTGGCCCTCCTGGCCCCCCGGGGGCACGAGCAGGTGGGGGGGGGCCTGTCAGACAGCTCTTGCCTGCAGGTCATGCTCCATCGCCGGCTGTGGAACAACTTTGACTGGGCTCTGGAATACGACCTCACACTGAACGACACCTCCGTTGTCCACCCCGTGCTCTGGTTCCTGTTGGGGCCCCGGCCGCTCACCTCGGGCCTGCGCCGGAGGAGTGGGCTGTTGCTGCAGCACAGACCCCTAGTGCTGTTAAGAGAGCTCAATGGTGAGGGGGTTCACCCCCGAATGGGCCCACCTGGCCGGGGCAGACCTGGGGAGGGGTGTGGGCCACCAGTGATCTGGCCAACTTTGAGCAGAGGGAACTCAGGGATCTCTGATCCAAAGTCCTCCTTTAAGGTGTGGGCAAACTCAGGCAAAGAGGCCCGGGGTTCACTCAAGCTCATGTAGGTAGTGGGAGCTTTTCTGAGACTCACACCCAATCTACCCTCTACCTTTTCCCTGAGTAGCCTTCATTTTCTGCTCTGATGTCTCTTTTTCTTTTTTAATATGACATATATGGCTTCACACCTAGAAGAGCAACATTAAAGACTTGTTTTATTTGACTTCTGGGTATGCTGTCACCAAGTGAGGGTGAATGCAGCCCATGGTCTGATCTGCAGAGCTCAGGCATTGCCTCCGCTCAGACCCCTATTGACTTACACAGTCTGTGTCTGTATGAAAATAATTGAACATGAGAAACAATAGGCAATGATGGTGTGTAAAGATGGTACTTCGGAGCATCATTTAAAGAAGGAACCAGCTAGATACAATTTGGTACCCGTCTCACTAATCCTGCAAGTGTTTCTGTCCGACTCACTTGCTGAGGTTTTGAAGAGAATGTGGCTATAATTGCTCCTGGCTTTAGTTTTAGAGCCAGGCCCGCCCAGGTCTTCAGAAGCAGGCAGGCTGTTGCTCACTCTCGTATGAAGCACGTATTGAGTGCCTGCTGTGTGCTGTGCACCAGGGATGAGTAAGGGCCAGGCCTCCCCTGAAGGATTTCTCCTGAGCTGTCCGCTGGGGAGCCATGCTCATACACATCCAGGCTCAGGGAACACAGGGAGAGGTACTGAGGAAAGAGCCTGGGGCCTTGTGCTTTGGGGACCAAGAGCCTGGAGGAGAGCAGGATCCACTTGGAGGGGTGCCAGTTGAGGTTCTCTTGTTTGGAAGTCACAGACACTGAAGGGGCAGCTGGTTGGGCAGAGTGTGGACAAGCTCCCGGAATCAGAGCAGCTGGACGAGAGGCGTGGGCAGGCGGGGTGGGGGCAGGGCCGCGGGGGGCCTGTGGGGAGCAGGTGTTCAGTCATCCCTGCAGGACTGCCATGAGCTGCCTGCCTGGCCACCTCTGGGTCGCAGGCTCCCAATCCCCAGAGAGGGAATGTGATGGGCCAGCAGGCCGGGGTCTGCTCCAGGATGAGTCAGTGGTTCCTTCCAGGAGGCTGGGAGCCCTTTCCGCAGAGGGCCATGGCCCTGTGTTGTAGGAGGGCCCGTGGCTAGGTCAGCATCTCCCACTGGCCCCACTCTGCTCTCTCTTGGTTGAAAGTGAGAGAAACTCAACATGCACTGGCTGAGCCACCAGGAGACCCTATCCCGAGGTGCACGCACATGACTGCGGGAAGGGCAGGGTGCAGTTGGCGCTCAGGGGCTGGAACCTTCATGAAGCCATCCCTCTCCCTCACACTCTCAGCTGTGCTTCTCCCTGTCTGCAACCTTCTTTACCCTCCTTACTGGGATGAGGCTGTGAACTCCTGTGTAGTGCATGCTCCCTTCCACCCCTGCAGAAGGACTGAGCTCAATCTTCCCATGCTCAGGGGCAGAGGTCCCAGGGAAAGTTCCTGATTGGTGCAGAGAGGAGCTCGAGGTCTGAGCGTGGACCAATCACTGGGGCCGGTGGTGCCCCAGCTGGAGCCCAGAGTTGAAAGGGCATTTCCTGGGAGGAGGAGGGGCCGAGGTGCCCTCTGAGCAGGGGGACCAGGGATGACAAAACAAGGGAGGAGCTTGCATCCCAGACCTTGAATTGAAATCAGGGCTCTGCCTGAACCTGCCCTGTGATCTGGAACAAACCCCATCACCTCTCTGGGCGGTAGTCTCCCCATCTGTACTTTGAAATGGCTGGACTAAAGATTCAGGGTCTTTCCAGCTCTTAGACTCTGTGATCTGGGCCCCTGGACATGCGGGAGGAAAGGCATCCAGGCGGAAGGATGTCCGTGGGCAAATGCAAGAAAGGGGATGCCTGAGGCGCTTGGAACAGTAGGTGCTTCAGGCTGTCTCCCTGTGGGGCACACGTGGGCAGGAGCCGGATCGCCTGATCGGGGGCACATAGTGTGCCGAGCTCCCGGTGCCAGCAGGAGGAGCGTGGCCCCAGTCCTTGTCCTGGCTCTGTGTGTCTGCCCTGCAGAGACTGCCCAGAATCGCCCAGGCCCCCAGCAGCAAGAAGCCGTGACCCTGCCCCCAAGTCTTCACCTGCAGATCCTGAGCATCCCAGGCTGGAACTACAGCTCCAACCACACAGAGCACCTGCAGAGCCTCCAGAAAGGTGGGGCAGGTGTCCAAGGGAACCAGACTCACGGCTCCCTCCCCATGTCAACCTGGCCCCGCGCCCATCACCACACAAAGTGGGCTCTTCTCAGTGTTGTCCTGCTTCCTCATGGTCACCTGATCCCCTTCTCTGCCCAGTGGAGACCCAGGCCCACAGAGAGGCTCTGGGGGGCCAGGGTCACTCAGCAAGCAGGGTACGCAGTGGGCATGGACCCCAGCCCAGGACCTGCCCACACCCATTCTCTGATGGATCCCTGCTAACCCCACCACCAAACCCCAGTCATCGTCCACCTTCTGCCAGACCCTCAGCCTGCAGTGCAGTCCTGCCTCCTCAGGGACTCCTCCTGGAGCCCTGAGCAGCCAGTCCCACTCGTCCTCTGAACCCAGGAAGCCTGACTGTCCAGAGCTTCCATTCATTCACTGAACAAATGTCTCTTGTGCCAGGCACTGGGGAATCAGCAGTGACCAAGGTAGGTAAGGACCCTGGACTCACAGAGCTCTCAGACTAGAGGGGGAAGTAGCCAAGTCACCAGCCAGTGATGTTGGTGTTCACATTAAGCTGCTGGCAGGGCATCATGGAGGGCTTCCTGGTGGAGGTGACACCTGCCATGAACCAACCCATCCTGTTGCCAAAGCTCCAGCTGCACCTTATCTTCCCCTTTTCACTGGGAGCAGCTCAAAGGCAGGGCTGGCTGCCCCTCAGCCACCCTCTTGTCCCCAGAGACCCACCCAGGTCCTGGCAGGCCCCAAAGACTGCTCAATAGGAGTCTGCAGAATTAGGAAGGAGAAAAAGGAAGAAGCAATAGGCCAGATAACACCTTTATCTGATAAAATGGATCTTGGGGGCCATGGCTCATGCCTGCAGCCAAGTGGCTTTCTAGCACTGAATCCCATCATCAGGAATCCCCACTGTCACAGAAGATGCTGGGCGGGGAACCTCCCGTACAAGGCACAGCGTTCCCTTCCCACTTGTGTGCAAAGTCACATGCAAGAGATTGGGTCCCCTGTAGACAGCTGGCTCCCAATTAGGAGGAGAAAGGGGCTCTCCTGGGGGTAACCCCAGACCCACTAATGAAAGTCTGTCCTCCGTGGAGAGCAGCGAGTCAGGGGCACAGTGAGGGGAGCCTCAGGGAGGGAGTGAGACCCTCCCCCCGCCCCCCACTCTCCCCGAGCTCAGGGCCACCTTATGAAGTAGATGTGTCATCCTGGACATCAGCTTGTCCTCAGCCTCACCCCCACACGCACACCCATCAGGAGACAGAGGACTTCCCTGACCCTCGGGATCGAATCCGTAACCACCCTCCCCCTCAGAACAGGTAGAAGGGATTTTACAAACCCCGTGTGTGGCAGGAACAAGGAGCCCCACAGTCCCCCACCCTACACAGCCATGTTCCTTCTCCCCAGAACCACATGTCCAGTGAGCTCAGCAGATGGCCCTTGTCAATGGGGCCACCAGGGCCCCCGGCTGATGGAGGCTGTATGCAGCAGGTGCTTCCTCTTTCACGGAGGCTGCAGAAGCTTCTGTGCAAGGGACACGTCCCTCCTGCTCCCTGTGCATCGACCTGGGGGGTCGGGCCACACCACAGCATACGGGGGCAGGGAAGGGGGGTCCTGCAGAGTGCTGGGCCATTTAAGGACAGGTCCAGTGAGGACCCGAGCAGCAGACAAGGGGAGGATGCAGACTTGCAGGCGCCCTCAGCATCGCCCCTGTGGGTGTGGCAGGAGGCCTCAGAGGCTGCCGGACCTGGGCCGGAATCCTCCCTCTGGTGCCCACCAGCTGTGTGTCTTTGGGCAAGTGACTGTACCTCTCTGAGCCTTGTTTCCTTGTCCATCAAGCGGGAACGGTGTCTGCTGCCTCCCAGGGAGGCTGAGGGTACAAAGTGAAGGGCAGGGGTCGAGTGCTGGGCCCAGACTAGACGGCTGGGGCTGATGGGGCTCCTTCTGTCCCTGAAGGCCACCGAGGGAAGGCCAAGGCGGACCTCCGCCGCGTCCTGCTGAGGCTCCAGCACCTGTATGAGGTGGGGGAGGACCCGGTCCTGTCGCAGCCCGTGCGTGTGGACCTGGAGGTAAGTGCCCTCAGACCCCCGGGACAGGCCTCCCGGCCGTGGCCTGAAGCCCCAGCAGGGAGGCAAACCGCAGTGTGATAATCCCCTCTGGCAAAGACCTCGGCAGAGAGATGCCTGCAGGCGCTCTCGCTCCCCTGGACTGGGCGCTGTGTGGGGGCGCGGGGCACCCCACCCGCCTCTCCCTGGGTTCTTGCCTCTTCTCCTTCTGGTCCCTCCCTGGGTCACTTTGTCCCGCTGCCGGCCTCGTAGCGTGCTGGCTGGTTCTCTGCGGCTCGTCCCCTGTGGTCACCAGCAGGCAGAGGCCTCACCAGCAGCTGGATCCGCAGAAGCGGGGAAGGCCGCAGCAGAGGGGTCTTGCCCCCAAGTGCTTTCTCCTTCTGTCGGTGCAGGGAAGCTTCTCCAGAACCGTCCCACCTCCCGGCCAGCCCGCCCTTCCTTTTCAGGCCAGAATGGGCCACCGGCCTCCCTGCCCGCACAGGAGGCTGGGTCCCTGCTTACTTGGCACAAGGGATGGATAGCGACTCCTGGCCTCGTCCCCGGGCCGCCCCCTGAGCCATACCGGGGAGAAGGGTCTGGATGTTGGAGGCAGCTCCTGAGCCTGCCTCCCCCGGGTATGCTCGTCCAGCGCACTACCTGGGGAACATGCTGGTGCTGGCCTCAGTGTCCTCATCTATAAAATGGGGACACAGTTCCCTCTGGGGATTTGCTGTAAGAATTCACGAGGAGGTGTGCTGTGCGGGGGGTGTGGGTGCCGCGCCTGCTCCTGCTTTGCCTCTGCTCTGATCTGGGGCCTCGGGGGTAGCTCACCCTCCCTGTGCTCCTGTCCCTCAGGTCGTGCTGCGGGGGCTGGGGTCCGTGGTGGCGGTGGAGGAGCGCTCGCTCACAGGGACCTGGGGTGTGAGCTCGCTGCACCGCTGGAGCTGGAGGACACAGGATCGTCCCCACCGCAGAGGTTTGGGAGCCCCTGGTTCAGGCCGAGCCTGGGAATCCCAGCCTGCCCCCCGTCTCACTCAGGAGCTGGCCAGACCTTGCTTAGATCCCAGCTCTGCCCCTTATGGCCTGTGTGACCTTCAGCAGGCCACTTTGCTTCTCTGATTCTGTATCGTCCTGAATCTACCACAGGTCAGTGTGTGTGTGCATGCCTGTGTGTTTCTGCAGACCACACCCCTGCCTCTGTCCTGGGTGAGTCCTGAACTGGCAAGCGTATCCCCGGGGGTTCTGACATCTGCCATGCTGTGCCTCACACTGCACACACCACCATCAGCTCCTGGGAACCACAGGCAGCTTCATGCCTCCCAGTCTTTCCCATGCTGTTCCCTCTGCCTGCATCACCCTTGTCCTCTTCCCTCTGGCCCACCCCTTCTCAAGCTTCTGCGGAGTCCAGGGCTGGGTCAGGTTCCTCCTCTGTTCTCCTCTCCCTCTCTTTCCTCTTTCCCATGCGTCCTCTGTGCACTGCACACAGCAGAGTGCCATCTACATAGCTGGACACTGAGTCATTTGGGAATAGATAGATGGATGATGGATGGATGGGTGGATTGATGTATGGGTGGATGGATGCATGGATGGATGGGTGCCAGATGGATGGATGGATGATGAATATGTGATGGATGATGGATAGATGGATGGATGGATGGATGATGGATGGATAGATGGATTGGTAGATAGATGATGAATTATAGGTAGGTGATGGATAAATGGATGGGTAGATGTGTATTTCTTTCTGCAGGATGATGGATGGATGGATACATGGGTATATGGAAGGGTGATTATGTGAATGGATGAAAGGAAGGATGTATTGATAGATGAATGAATGGATGATGGATGGATGAATTGGTTGTGGATGGCTGGATCAATGTGTGGGTGGATGATGGATGCATTCATGCATGCATGCTGGATGGATGGATGATGGATGGATGAGTCTTTGGAAGTTCGAGTGTTTGAATGACTGAAAGGAAGGATGGATGGATCAATGGACTAATGGATCATGGATGGATGGATGTGTGGGTGGATGAATGGATGAAGAGGTTTCCTTCTCAAGGTTGAATTTAGTGGAACCCAGTAATATAAAGAGCAGGCCCACCAGATGGCTTCAGTGAAAAAGCTCTAGGCATTCAGTGCTACACCCCATGGGAAAGGAGGCCATGTATGGCCGGGACCACCTATATATTACGCTCATGGGAGGGCCAAAATGCAAGGGGCCCAGGACAGTGGGGTCCTGGCAGGACGGGGGCAGCCAAGGACCTTCATCAAAGAGCCACAATAGAGTCTAGGTGGGTACGGTGTAAGAGAGGGATGCTGAGTGGAACTGCCCTGGGGAAGCAGGTGATTCTAAGGACAGACCATCTCTGTTCCCTCAGGCAGCTCCAGCTCTCACTCGACACCCCTGCAAGGCACCAAGGTCACCATCTACCCGAAGGAAATCCGGACGTTCTTCATCCACTTTCGTAGCAGTGAGCCCTTGACCGACCCTGTGGCTCCAGAGAGACCCCAGGGACCCCAGGAAAAGGAACAGGACCCAGGACATGGAAAAGCAGCATGGAGGAATGAGGGAAGATCAGCTGCCCACTTGATAGGCTAATGCAGAAAGAAAATGTTCAGATTGGGGGTTTTGTTGTGCTTTAAATAAAAATTGCCTTTCACAGACCCACATGTTCTCCTGGGGCACTAGAGCCGGCCTCTCCTATCCTCCTACCTGGGTGATGTCTGCACGCACACTCACACTCCTCCTGCCTGTGTGGAGTCATCAGGAAGCTCCCATAAGGCAGAGTGAAATACCCAGCGTGACAGCAAATGCACCTGCCATGCAGGCCCCGCCCCCTCTCGCCCAGGCCACCAGTGTGACGGGCTGGCTTACTGTGTGCCTAATCATGGGGTGCGGGGGGGGCACTGCGTGGACATGGGCCCATCAGAGCCCGTGGGTGGCATGGGGGTCTGGGGCCCATTCAGGAAGGCTGTAGAAAGGTTACCCCCAGGGCAGGAGCTATGGGAAGAGCAGGCACCCCAAGGCCTGAGCCCTGACAGGCTGGGTGCTGAGAGCAAGAGGCAGGATCTGCTGGGTATTTCTTTCTGCTCTCACTACAGGGCTCCTGGGTGGCCCTCCGTGGGCTGTGTCAGAAACACCCCAGGTGTCCAGTGTTGTGTGATGCTCTCCTAGGACAGGGACCTTGGGTGGGAGCAGGAGCCTGAAGAGGATTCCCAGCACCTTCCACTGTATGGGCTCCAAGCCTCATGGGACCGATGATGCCATGGAACCGGACTGTCCCTTGTCATCGGAGGAACCTTTAGGGGCCCTTCCCATGTCCCCTCATTGCCATTCCTGTGTGTGCCCGGCTCTGTCCTGGGCACCTGACAGATGTGGTCTGGAAGCCTCTGGCATGCTGCGTGATCTGGGTTCTTGACTCCACTTCACTGATGGGAACTATGATTTGGATTGCTGAAATCCCTCTGCCAGTGTCACCCAGGACTAGCACCCAGGCCCCTGGCTACTGATATCTCTGGCTAGCGGTCCTTCCCAAGATGGGACCAGGTGAAGGCCCCAGCTGCACACAGGATGGTCTATCAGTTGTAGCCTTCTTAAGGAGCTGCTCATCTTGAAGAAGCTGAAGGGTGGCTGAGTAGAGAGGATACAGGACGCTCTCCTCTGGAAATTGAGGCACCTGGGTGGCTGCTGATGCTAGTTCCAGGCCCATGAAGGGTGGGGGAGATGATGGCAGTGAGCACTTGTGGGCCTGCTGAGTCCAAGGGGCCCCTCAGCTGCCCTGGCCAGGAGCAGGGGACAGAAGTGGGCGTGGCCAAGCAGAAGATGCTGGATTCTAGAAAGCCACAAACTCCTGCCTGGGCTGTGGGTGGAGCAGCACCCCAGCTATGGGAAATTTCAGGAGTGTGGGTGGCTCACGGCACATCCCTGACCAGGTCACTTCTAACAGATTACCTCATCTGGACCCTAGCGGTCAGAGATGACCCACTTCACACCCTAGATGCCCTCAGGATCTGTTTGTAATAGAGGTCCTTCCACAGAGTCTGGGGCCAAACAGGTGCCCCAGACCTCAAACTTCTTTAGATCTTTAGATCTACATGTCCTGTGTCAAGGAGCTCCCTGCATTGGATCTGGGACAGCACCTGTGATTAAACACTGCTATGAGCTGAACTGTGTTCCCCAAAATTGGTGTGTTCAAGTCCTCACCCCCAGGACCTCAGAATATGGATGTATTTGGAGATGGGGTGTTTAACAAGATCATTAAGGTAAAATGAGGTCATATGGGTGGGCTTTAATCCAATCCTTATTTTATTTTATTTTTAGAGATTTTATTTATTTATTTATTTATTTATTTATTTATTTATTTATTTGAGAGAGTGAGTGATAGAGAGAGCACAAACGGGGTGAAGGGGCAGGGGCAGAGGGAGAAGCAGACTCCCCGCAGAGCAGCGAGCCTGACACCAGGCTTGATCCCAGGACCCCGGGATCATGACCTGACCTGAATGCAGAGGCTTCACCAGTTGAGCCACCCAGGTGCCCCTCAATCCTTATTTTAAAGGGAGATTAGGGTGCAGAGAGGAACGACCATGTGAGGACATAGAGAGAAGACGGTTGTCCACACTGCCAGGAGAGAGGTCTCAGAAAGACACCAACCCTACCCACATAATGATCTTGGACTTCCAGCCTCCAGAACCATGAAAAACAAATTTCTGTTGTCCAAGTCTCCAGTCTATGTGACTTCATTCTTGGGACCCTGGCCAACTGACACAAACACTGATATTTATGCAGTGAAAACATGATATTCACAGTAAATGGAATAATGTACATGCCACAGACGTCCTCACCTCAGTTCAGGTGAGGTTTGCCATCAAAGGAGGTAAGAAGAAATGTTTCCTTTTGAGAGCTTTTTGGGTTTCAGAATTGTGGCTGAGTGGGTTTGTAGGTGTAGGTAAAAGCATAATCGACTTACAGGAACTGCTAAATCATAAAGTGTATTTGGTAGCCCAGCGTCACTGACCACTTGTATTGCTTCGACTTGAGTTAAAGAATCTCTCCAAGTACCACCGAGGAAGGGCAGACACCAGAGGGACCCAGGAGGCTTGTGACAAAGAGGGCAGGGCAGAGGTGGGAGGGTATCGTGAACATCAGACTCCAATAGGCCCCGTGAAAAGGAACCCGCCGATTGGCTTAGGAAAACATACTTGACCCATCTTTGAGGGAAAAGCAAGTTTCAGACCACCCTGGTATTCGTTTCCCAGGGCTACCATAACAAAGTACCAAAAACCAGGGGGCTTAAAACAACAGAAATGTATTCTCTCACTGTTCTGAAAGCCAGAAGTCTAAAATCCAGTGTCAGCAAAGCCAGGCTGGGCCCTGGAAGTTCAGGGGAAGGATCCTTCCTTGACTTTTTCAGCTCGTGGTCGGTCCAGCAATTCTCGGTGTCCCTTGACTTGTAGATGCATCCCTCCAGTCTCTCCAACACTGCCATGCTCACAGGGCCATCTTGCCTATGTTTCTATTCTTCTCTTTTTATAAGGACATTAATCATATTGGAGGGGCGCCTGGGTGGCTCAGTCGTTAAGCGTCTGCCTTCAGCTCAGGTCATGATCCCAGGGTCCTGGGATCAGGTTCCTTGCTCAGCAAGAGAGCCTGCTTCTCCTTCTGCCTGTGCTCCCCCTGTTTGTGTGCGCTCACTCTTTCTCTCTGACAAATAAGTAAAATCTTTTTAAAAATTTAAAAATAGGGCGCCTGGGTGGCTCAGCTGGTTAAGCAACTGCCTTCGGCTCAGGTCATGATCCTGGAGTCCTGGGATCGAGTCCCGCATCGGGCTCCCTGCTCAGTGGGGAGTCTGCTTCTCCCTCTGACCCTCCCCCTCTCATGCTCTCTCTATCTCATTCTCTCTCTCAAATAAATAAATAAAATCTTTTAAAAAATTTTTAAAAATAAATGTAAAACCAAGTTGCAATGAGAATCTGTGAAGGTATTACTTTAATAAAACAAAAGAAAAAGAGAAAATTGGCCAGGCAGACTTGGGGAAAAAAAGGAAAACCTTCCTGGGGGGAAATCGGAGGGGGAGATGAACCATGAGAGACGATGGACTCTGAAAAACAAACTGAGGGTTCTAGAGGGGAGGGGGGTGGGAGGATGGGTTAGTCTGGTGATGGGTATTAAAGAGGGCACGTTCTGCATGGAGCACTGGGTGTTACGCACAAACAATGAATCATGGAACACTACATCTAAAACTAATGATGTAATGTATGGTGATTAACATAACAATAAAAAATTTTTTTAAAGGAAAACCTTCCTGAAACTTCAATTGGTAAGAATTATATCATGATTCTAACCTCTGTGCACTGAATAAAATATCTGCATGCGTATGTTATATGTGTTTGAAAAAGTGACAGAATTACAAGAAGTTAGCAAATCCATCAACATAATGAGATAATTGCTAGGTCAAGCAGACAACATATTAACAAGGTTATAGAGAATATTTAAAGTGCTATTAACATCTCTTTTCATTCATTTAGCAAATGGTCAAAGATCTCAAGGAGGTGAGAGCAGAAATTCATGTTGATATCTGAAAAAAGATCTTTGTTAACCTTGAAACAAAACTGCCAGTTATTTTACCAGCAAAAGATGGGTTTATTCGGGAACAGCAGAAAATTGCAACGAAGGACAAGCATCTGGTTGCAAAACCATAGGTGAGCACGCACTGCAAAGAAAAGGAACACTCTTCTATAGAGGAAAGTGGGAGTTAGGAGGGCTGTTGAAAACAGAAAGTCCATTGGAGTAAACCAGGAGTTTGAAGTGTAGTGGCTTCTTATTGGCTGGACTGTTGCTAGGGCGAAGTAAGCCCTTCCTCCTCCTGCTAAAGCTAGTCAAGTAGCAGCTGAAGTAGTATCCACCTGCAAGCTTCCCTGTGCCTCTTCCTGCTGGATTTACTCTGGACAAGGAGGCCATGAGAGCTCCCCCTGCAGAACCTCCTGATGCGGTTTTAGTGAGGTTTCCCCTTATTCATTTTCACGGTGCCAAACAATGCTCCACGGTCAGCATTACCTCAGTTTATTTTTCCATTCACCTATTAAAGGACACCTTAAATCCTCCCAGGTTTGGACAAGTATGAATAGAGCTGCTATAAACATGTGTGTGCAAGTTTTTGTGTGGATGCCCGTTTTCAAGTCATTTGGAGAACTACCAAGGAGCACAATTGCTAGACCATATAGGAAGAGTATGCTTAGTTTTGTAAAACAAAACAAAACAAAAAACTGCCAAACAGTCTTTCGAGGTGACTGTGTACCATTTTGCATTTGCACTAACAAGGAATGAGAGTTCCTGTTGCTTCACACCCTCACTAGCATTTGGTGGTGTCAGTTTTCTGGATTTGGGGTCTTTTAACAAGGGTGTAGTGCTATCTCATTGTTGAGTCTTTCATGCATACAAAACACTTACGAGCTAGCTAGCTGCCTCTGATCTCCTGAGGAAGCCCAAAAGTTGGATTTTTAATAGAGCAACCAAAGTATGAAGATCCTGAGAAAAGTCTAAAGGGTAAGGACTTTACATGTGTGTATGTTTGGTATTTACAAAGCATTTTCATGACTATTTCATTCTTAACTCTGCCATATTCAAAACTAGGATTTGTGTCCATGTAGCGGACAGGAAAACAGAAGCCAAACGCACGACTCTTGTGCAAGCTGGATCCCTCACGTTTGTACTGGTTTTGTGACTGGGTTAACGGGCTGGGAAACTAACTTCTTTTCTTAAAATTCTGTCTAGTAAATGTTAAAGCAAGTTCACCGTGTGCCACGCTCTGCTCAGGGATTCAGGGACACAGAGCGGAGTAAGACCACTCACGGAGAAGCCTCCACCAGGTAAAAGGTGTGAAGGCTAGCCAGAAAAACCCTCTTCACATCCACTGAGCTTTGGGTCTGCTGGGTCCTCGGGATGAAGGTACCGGACGAGGCCTGGGACCCTGGAGTGTGGGGGGCTCCGACTGGTGGAAAGACATCCCGAAATTTCCGACTGCAATTCAAAGGAGGAAAACTGCCCTTTCGGGCAGCGGAGAGGGGTCGGGTTGCGCTACTAAAGCGGAAGGGGCTATTGGGAGTTAGTCTGGGGATGCCACAGCCTTTCTATCTTCTTTATTGTAGGAAGATCGTGTTTATAACTTAAAAATATGTAACTTTCAGTGCTCCAGAAACCCTCCAACGGGAGGGTGCCCCCAGAAGCGCTCGCCCCAAAACGAGGGCGGCGGAACGGCGAGCCACAGGGGAAAGGGGAAAGGGGAAAGGAGGGAAAGCGGGCGCGCATACGTGCGCGCTCGCGGCCACGGGAGAGTGTTTGCTCCGCCCCCCGCCCCGTTGACGTGCGCGCGCCCGCGCCTCGTTCTACGAGCGGCGTGCCCGTAAAGAGGCACGGCCGTGTCGTGAAAGGGGCCGCAACGCGCAGGGCGCTGGTTGACGGCTGGGCCTCCATTTTGTTCGCGGCTTCTCTGCTCGTAAGTCGCTTGTTTCCGTGGCTTCTGTGAGGCGAAAAGTTTAAAAAGGGTAAAAGTTTTAAAGAATATTCTGGAAGTCTGTTGGTAAGCCTAGCGAGTCTCCGTTTTCTCTCCGCAGCAGGCGTCGATAGCGCGGTTCCGGAGAGGCGGGGAGAATGCGGCCCTTGGACATCGTCGAGCTGGCGGAGCCGGAGGAGGTGGAAGTGCTGGAGCCCGAGGAGGATTTCGAGCAGTTCCTGCTCCCAGTCATCAGCGAGATGCGGGAGGACATCGCGGCCCTCACCCGGGAGCACGGGAGAGCCCACCTGCGGGACAGGAGCAAGCTCTGGGAGATGGACAATATGCTCATCCAGATCAAGACGCAGGTGGAGGCCTCGGAGGAGAGCGCCCTGAACCACCTGCAGAACCCCGGCGGTGGGCTGGAGGGCAGGGCGGCCAAGAGGTGCGAGAAGGCCGAGGAGAAGGCCAAGGAGATCGCGAAGATGGCAGAGATGTTGGTGGAGCTGGTGCGGCGGATAGAGAGAAGCGAGTCGTCCTGAGGGAGCGCGGGCGGTAAGGCGGGCGGTAAGGCGGGCGGCGGGCGGGGCCGGGGCGGGGCCGGGGCGGGGCCGGGTGGTTGCCAGGCGCGCGCTGGGCCCCGGACGAAACCCGCACCGGTAACGGTGCGCGGGGCGCGAAGCGAACGCGGGGGGAGGAGGCCGCTCGTCAGGGTTCTTGACGCCGGTAGTTGGGGAGAAGGTAGGTCGGAGGGGGTCTGGTTGAAACCCACGATCGCGGTTTATTTTATTTATTTTTTAAAGATTTTATTTATTTATTTGACAGAGAGACAGCGATAGAGGAAACACAAGCAGGGGGAGTGGGAGAGGCAGAAGCAGACTCCTTGCTGAGCAGGGAGCCCGATGCGGGACTCCATCCCGGGATCCAGGATCACGACCTGAGCTAAAGGCAGTCGCTTAACCGACTGAGCCACCCAGGCGCCCCGCGGTTTATTTTAGAACGACAGTCGTTGCAGGTCTTTAGGGAAACTAAGTCACACCAGGGGCCACTGAGCGGGGGGGGGGGGTACAGGGGGCCTTATCCGAGGGAAGGCCACTGCCGGACGATTTCAGATGGTGCCGGAAGACTGGCGTGGGGCAGGGGCGTCCCGAAGAGCTGGCGTCCTGCGTGGTTGAATTCGTGAGGGGTGTTGATTGGTTTTCTTCAGGATTTTAATCTCAGTGATGGCTTTCTCCCACCTGCGCCTTAGGTTTACAGCCACCGGATTCTGGTCAACTGATGGAGATTGGCTGACATCCTTGAGAAGCTGGAACCAGAGAGCCTTTTGTTTTCTCTTTTTTTTCCTCTGTCTACACTCTGTCCTCACTTACACTACGTTTCTGCTATGGTCTGTGGTTGACGACCTCAAAATAAGTTCTGTTAAATGTTTTTGGTTGGGGAAGTAACTTTAATTTGGAAGATGCTCTCACACGAGAATTAGGGCCTAGATTGTAAGCTCTTGCAGCAGTCACGTTTGTTCCTGGGCTTTGGTTATTTCTAAATTTTGAGGTGCTTTGTGCTTTCTTGTGTGACTTGATAGCTCCCTGGAACTTTGAGTCTGTGTCACGTGAGACTCAAGAGCTGGGGTTTTCCAGCTCTGGAGGCGCTGAAGGAGCGGCGCTACTTCTAGAAGATTGCTTCGTGCAGCAGCTGCTAAAGAAGCTGAAGAAGAAGGGACCAGACTTCAACTGGAAATGTGAATGGAGCTGATCTGGCTAGAACTGATGAATCAGAAGGCAGTGTGGAGGATGGTAGTGTCTGTATTTCGGGACTTTGATTTCTGTGTGAGACCAAAGGAGAAGAGATGTATTTTGTTCAAAATTTAAATTTTATGTGGCACGCTATCTGATGTAACCTGTCTGATCAGTTTGTTTGGACAACCCAACTCAGCTTTATTTGATGTGGAACCTAGAATAGACAAGATCTCGGTTTTGTACAAGTTGATGTAATACTCTGATGCATTTCAGGGGATTCCGGGCATAAAATGGAAAAGAGATGTGCAAAGGCTCTTGAGGGGCTGGGAAAGGAAAGGAGGACTGTCTGCATTGGACCCTAAACTGGACAGGGACTAGGTATTTCTGAAGTTCATAAGTCGTCCTGCTATAAGTTCATTTGAGTAGCAGACTTGACAAGTATTTGAGGTCAAAACCCTACCATGTGTAATAAAAAGGAAAAAAAAAATGACCATGTTAATAAAAGTGTTCATTTGCTTGAAAAGACAAAAGACCTAAAAAGTTATTGACTAAAATCTTACTTCTCTCAAAATGAAATCAAAGTCACTGCCAAATGGAAGATGAATTTCTCACGGTTTTTGAGGCTCTCAGTAAGCCTCGTCATGGGGAACATTTATCTCTGCATGCTACTACAGGAACCGGTCGAGGAAAGGACAGACTCGGTTCTTAGCGTAGGAAGGGACCTCCCAAAATCCTGTGGTTTGGGCCATTGCCTTCAGAGAACCAAGCCAGAGTACTTTCAGGCACCTAACCTAAAAAACTGGAACATTACTCTAGCCCTCGCATTAGGAATATTAACGATGTCATGATTACAATGGTGTGGTGGACCACACCCCTCCCCAGCACCTTCAGAAATGAAGTGCTTACTCCCCAGCTGCTGAAAGTATTGCTGACAGACAGCCCTCAGCTGGTCAGCCCTCTCGAGAAGACTGTTTGCTTAAGAGAGCTGCCTTTGCAAAGTTCATGGCCCCCTTCCTGGGTGGCCCGTATCCAGTAACTAACTGGCTAGGAGACTAAGGGCTCTTTCCCTCTCACTGCAAGTTGGGACAACTTTGAAGGGCATCTCTGTGTGAGCTCCCTGTGGGGTCTCCTGAGGCTCTTGCTAGGCCTGCCTAGGCTTAAGGACCTCCCCTTCCACAGGGCCTAATCCCTCATAAACTTAACCTGCACTGTAATTTTCATCTTAAAGTCAGCTTGCTGGGAAGCCCAATTGGTAAGTGTAAAACAGTAGGAAGCCATGTGTGTCGAAGGCTACATATCCTGTCTCGGGGAGAGTTAAGAAGCATTTCAGAGCAAATAACTGGTGAAGGCTTTGAAAGATAAGTACAGCTTCTGAGAACAAGAAGAGAATAAGGGACATCCAGGCACGAGGACCAATGTGAGGAAATGCCGGAAGTTCCAAATTTTCTCTGTGGGTCCTAATGGTAAGAAGTGGGTAGGATGAAATTATGAACCAGGAAACAACAGCCACCAAAAAAGTTAAGTTTGGTAATTTGCTAAAACTAGGAAGTTAACATTGGTATAATACTAACTGGACTACAGGCTTTATTCTGCTTTCACCAGTTTTCTAGTAATGCCTGTTCTACTGTTTCAGGATACCACATTGCATTTGGTTTGTTGACTTAAAACGAGTAACACAAATGCACAAAATTAAGATGAAGTGACCCGTTCCTGTCCCCGTCTTCCCAGTTGCCCTCTAGGAAAACAACCATTTAGCAGTATCGTATACCCTTCCAAATATGCATATTTGAGCACATATATATATAACTCTCCCCAACCTTGGGGATTTTTTGGGTTTCTTTTGGTTTTTTGTTTTAAGATTTTATTTATTTGACAGAGACACAGCAAGAGTGGGAACACAAGCAGGGGGAGTGGGAGAGGGAGAAGCAGGCTTCCCGCCGAGCAGGGAGCCCGATGCGGGGCTCGATCCCAGGACCCTGGGACCATGACCTGAGCCGAAGGCAGACGCTTAACGACTGAGCCACCCAGGCGCCCCAGAATTTTTTATTATATATCTACATGTCCTTTATAAACCCCCAGGCTCTCTGTCCCTTTCCTGGCTGTGCTTCAGAGTTCCAGTCATGGACAGCTATGCAGAAAGGCCTGCTGGGGTTCTTGGCCAGGTTCTCTCCATTGCACAGCCTCCCTGAAGCTGGAACCTATCTTTGCTCAGGTGCTTCAGGTGTGACAAGTGTCCTTTTATATCAAATGGGGGCTGTGGGAGCATAAAGCTCTGGAAAGGCATCTGAGAAGAGATAGGCAAAGTATTATGTAACAGAAGTTCTGATAAGAAATGGAGGCAAAGTATGCAAAATGTTCACAATCTGTAAGAATCAGGCTGGGAAGACCACAAAGTAGCCCTACAGAGGCTTCTGCATCTAGATGTTTCATCAGCTGACATGACCCCAGGGAAGAAAGCAAGTTTAATTCTAGTGGACATGATAGGACTGACAATAGTTGAGGATACAATCAACACTTGGGGGCAAGGATTAACAAAAATGACTCAGGGGTGCCTGGCTGGCTCAGTCAGTAGAGTATGCAACTCTTGATCTTGGGATCATGAATTCAAGCCCCACACTGGGTAGAGAGCTTACGTAAAAAATAAAGTGGAAAGTTACTCCCAAGTAAAGGGAGGACACTCCAAGGGGTTCTTAACCTTGCTGAAGATAAAACCTTAGAGTCCGGGCTGCCATGGAACAGAGAGACTGGGAAACAGGAAATCTGGCTCCCAGCCATCCTGCTACTGCTCTCTGTGTGATCTTGGGCAGATACTGGCTTGTCCGAGGTTATTTCCAGCACAGGCATTCTGTGTGACTTCTAGAACTAAAGCTCACCTGGCACAAAACGCTGTAGAGGCCATTAGTGCATAGAGCACTTCCTAGCCCCCTCCTGGGTGAGGGGGCGTGGCGGGGGGGAGAGGGAGAACGAGAGAGATGAATTATAGCCAGTGACTTGTGAGGGAAAGTAGCACATGTCGCATCCAAGCTGAAACCTCCCAACAGGAAACCCTCCAGAGTTCTCTGTGGCACAGGAACAAGCAACATTCAAGATGGTGGTTGATCATCAGCCTATGTTCCTTTGATAAGTGTAGTTTCCCTGCCAACCTATGATGAACACGTAGCACAAACAAGGAAGACCTTAGTTGTTTTAATCCCCTGAGATTTGGGGATTGTTATGATGACGTGAGCCACACTTAAGTGACTGATGATGATACTTTCACCCTTTCTTCTTCTCCTTGTGTTTGATGAGAGGGTTGTCCTTCCTTCTCTCTAGGCCTAGAGCCTCATTTGTCCTCACATCCCTTCCACTTGCTCAGGGCATTTGTCTCCAAACAACAGTCTCCTTTCTCATTCATTTGTAATTGTTCGCTTTTGCCCTCAAACAACTCCCAAGATGAAAGAACTCAAATTCAAGTCCCTGGTGCTGGAAACTTCCCGGCAGCAGATAAACATGGAGTAGGTTAAGTTTCCACCATCTTCCAAAAATAAATGGGGATTTGTTACCTGGTTAACACTGTGGCCAGATAAATAAATCCATCCAGGGCTTGCTTCAGTGCTGCCCAAAATAGGTGAGGGCTTCCACTAGTCAATTCTATTTTCCTCTTTTCTGATCCCCATAATGCTCTGTAGTTCTTTTTTCCTGTTTACATCCCCATTCCTCCTCCCTTCAAACTCCTTGATTCACAAAATCCTCCATTCCATTATTCCCAAACTCACCCATATTATTCTTTGCCTCTTCAAAGAACGTTTCTTTACCACCTGTGACAACTGCAACGAGACTTCCCAAAGCCCTGGGCTTTCCTGCAGCCTGGTTGGTGATGATCCCTAGCAGGATGCAACTGATCAAGGACTGCATTTTTGACAGTGGGGGAAAGCAGGGAGGGGAAAAAGGACACAAGGAATAAAAGGTCAGGGTTTTGACGAGGAACTTGTCACAGCTATGGATGGTATACACTAAAGGGATGGGTGGGGAAATGAAAAGTAGGAGAACTACAGGAGACAGTAGCTATTAAAGTGAATTGAAGGGTCAGTGAGGTTAAAAAGAAAAGGTGCACGTGACTATAGAGCAAATGTCACCTAGGAGGACGGGGTCGTGGTCAGAAAGGAAGAGGGCTGAGCAGGTATTGAGCAGGTTTGGGGCAATAACAAGCCCCAAGTCACCCTTGGGAATAAGTGGCCAAGGGACGTTGAGGAGCTCATCAGATGTGAGGAGGCTGGGGGTCTGGGAGCCCATATGTGGGATGGCCATGGAACTCATCCAAGATGATGGTGGGACATGGGGTGGAAAAGAAGGCCAGGAGCTGGGTGCCAAATTGTACAATGAATGAGGGGGATCCAACACGGGAGGGGGGGTCGGAGAAGGATAGCAGTGGGGAGGGGGAGAGGGTGGTCGGATGAGCAGCATACACTCTAAAGGAATGCCACCTTAGACAAGAGGCAGGACGAGCAGTGGTGTAGCGATGGCCAGGGGAAAGGCTGGTACCAACTCCTGACTGAGGCACAAGGAACAAGGGGAATCCAGCAGCTCTCCCTTCATGGACCTGAGGACCATGCGGGAATAGTCCAGCAAGAGGCAAGGTTGGGGTGGAGGGCAGGGAGCCAGGCAACAGTTCACCAGTTCCTACAGGACCAGGAGAGGGCTTGGGGGTGGAGAGCATTATGGGAAACGTGTCCTAAGAATAGTGCCCCAGGCCGATTTCTACTTGGTTCATCAGCGGGATAGACAGGGGTGATGAGCATGGTAAATCTGGTCCTGAATGTAGTCTGAGGGCAGATGGGCATGGCCTTGGCATGACCACTACGGCAGAGCCAAAAAAGAAGAAGCCATCTTAAAGATGAGACGAGCCTGAGGTCTTTCTCAAGCATGTTGTTGAAAGGTCCTTCCCCAGATAGTGGGTGCCACCCAAGCAGCAAAGACCAGATCCTGACTGTCACCTTCCAATCAAAGCCACTCGTTCCCCAGGGGCACCAGTGAGTTGAGAGAGCAGGGGAAGGACACAGAGACCAGTTAACAAAAAAACTCGTCTTGACAAGATTTGTGGCTGTAATTACATGCACGTTGGAACCGACTGAAAGTAAACAGAAAACACCCTAGGGTTTTGAAGAAATTATACTGGCAAAGAAATTCCAAGCAGGGTGTGCTAAATCCTGTGGTTGATGAACCGGAGGAACAGATGAGCCCCACACCTGCAGTAGCAGGAACCGGGCTTCCTTCCAGTTTGCCCCCAGAAGGGTGCCCTTAAAGTCCAAGGTATGTTTCATGTGTGGCCTGGGAGGATAATAGACAAGGAAGAGCCTCCCTGAGTAGCTCTTCCTGAAGACCACGACCAGGAGGCGCTCAATGGGCTCAGCTGGGAGCCCTGCACTCCTGCTTGTGGCCTCTGATGGCTCCTGACCCCCAAGCTCAGGAAACTTCTACTACAAGCTTCTGCCTAGCTGTCAAGCTCAGCTTTTAGAAACAAACTAACAGACTGCTGGAACAGAAAAAGACACATTAGTGGAAGACACCTGCTCAGATGAATCAGAAAGTGCCAGAAGTGCCCGAAGGTTACCTCGGCTTCGTTATAATGTTAAATCCCCATCTGAATAGTCATCCCAAACCCTACTAGGGAGTCAGGGCTCTGGAGATTATTCCTCATGATCTTCTTATTTGTACAAAGAAAGATGACCTTGTGAGGAAACTCCCCCAGTGTAGTCTCTGTCTACAACTCAGCAGGGAGTGGAACCATGACAAGAGAAGGAGCAAAAAATTTGTGGACATGTTTCTTTTCTTTTTGTAAGATTTTATTTATTTATTTAAGAGAGAGAGAGTGATTGAGAGCACAAACAGGCAGAGGGGCAGAGGGAGAAGCAGGCTCCCCGCCGAGCAGGGAGCCCGATGCGGGACATGATCCCAGGACCCTGGGATCATGACCTGAGCCGAAGGCAGATGCTTAACCGACTGAGCCACCCAGGCACCCTGTGGACATGTCTCTTAAATGATCACAGCTATTACCATTATATTCCAGTAATGGTTTTTTAAACATCATAGATTTGAAAGAATCTAAAGATAAATCATCAGTATTTGTAGTAGAGTTTAGCAAACTTTCTAGAAACAAAATCAATACATGAAAGTCAGTAGGGTTTCTATTCACCAGGAAGAGAAAATATATTTTCTAAAAGGTGTCATTTAGTCCATCCATAGATAAATGGATAAAGAAGATGTGGTATATATATTCAATGGAATATTACTCGGCCAAAAAAATAGAATGAAATCTTGCCATTTGCAACAACACAGGTATAATGTTAAGCGATACGTGTCAGTCAGACAAATAGCATGTGATTTCTCTCACATGTGGAAGAAACAAAACACACAAAGGAAAAAGGAGATAAAAAAACAGCCTCTTAACTATAGACAACAAACTGGTGGTTGCCAAAGAGGAAGTGGGTGGCGGGATGGATGAATTACATGAAGGGGATTGAGAGCGCACATACCATCGAGAGCACTGAGAAATGTACAGAATTGTTGAATCACCATATTGTACACCTGAAACTAATATAACACTATGTTATTTACACTGGAATTTTAAAAATAAAAATTAAACCTAACTACCTCTCAAAAAAAAAATAATAAAATAGAAGGTGTCATTTGTAACAGGACCAAGGGGCGCCTGGGTGGCTCAGTCGGTTAAGCGTCTGCCTTCGGCTCAGGTCGTGATCCCAGGGTCCTGGGATCGAGCCCCGCATCAGGCTCCCTGCTCAGTGGAGAGTCTGCTTCTCCCTCTCCCTCTGCCTGCCTCTCTGCCTACTTGTGCTCTCTATCTCTGTCAAATAAATAAATAAAAATCTTTAAATATATATATATATATATAATAGGACCAAAACAATTTTTTAATGGTGTATTATTTTCTTAGGGATACTGTAATTGCTACAAACTGAGTGGCTTAAAGCAATAGAAATTCATTCTCTCACAGTTCCAGAGGGTAGAAATCAGGAATCAAGGTATTGGCAGGGTCATGCTCCCCCTTAAGTCTCTAGAAGAGAATCTTTCCTTGCCTCTTCCAGCCTCTGGTGATTGTTGGCACTCCTTGGTGTTCCTTGGTTCAGTTCAATCCCTGCCCCGTTGTCACATGGCCATCTTCCCTGTGCCTCTGTGTCTTCACATGGTCTTCACATAAGGATACCTATCATTGGAGTTAGGGCCCACCTTAATCCGGTATGGTCTCATATTAACTAATTACATCTACAAAGACCCTATTTTTTTTTTTTTAAGATTTTATTTATTTAGGAGAGAGCGAGAGAGTGAGCATGAGCAGGAAGGAGGGGCAAAGGAAGAGGGACAAGCAGACTCCCCACTCAGCAGGGAGCCTGACTTGGGGCTTGATCCCAGGACCCTGAGATCATGACCTGAGCTGAAGGCAGACACTTAACCGACTGAGCCACCCAGGCGCCCCATAAAGACCCTATTTTCAATAAGATCACATTCGGAGGGGCAAGAGTGCACATGAATTTGAAGGAGGAGACACAATTCAACCCAGTACAAATGGTAACTGGGACAATTTCAACAAAACATATGGAAAATCTTTCTGCATTAAATTATAAAATTATGTTGAAATACATTACAGAACACTAAATAGACTGGCAAAATTGGCATTCTAATTCCTTTCCAGATTGGCCCAATTAGTCAATCCAATCCCAAAGAAATCTCATCAGGTGAGTCTGATTGTTTTGGTCATACTTAAAAAACTAATTGAAAGTCAGAACAAGGAGAAAAGCCAGGACATTCCTGAAGAAGGAGAAGCAGGTGGGGGGATTATCATACTTAACCAGATATCAGTACTTACTATAAAGCTAATTCAGTAATCAAGTCAATGCAATAAAAGCCCAGAGATGGAGACTAATGGAGCAGAATACAGACACGAGCAAATATAGAGACTTGACACCTGACAGATGTTACATTGCAGACCAGAGGGAATGGATAAAATATTCAGTAAGCAGGGCTGGTATAACTAAGTACACACATAGGGAAAACTGCAATTAGATCCCTGCCTCAAACTTCATTTCTAGATGGATTACCCACAAGTATGAAAAAACAAACACTAAGTCTTTTAGAAGAGAATATAAAGGAACATTCTTATGACCTCAGGGTAGCCAAGGATTTCTTAAAATAAAAGGTGGGGGGGGGAAGCATAAAAGGAAACCTTTGTCTTCATCAAAGCTAAAATATTAACTTGTACAAGAACGTTTGGAACAGCATTACTCATAATAGCTAAAGGGTAGAGACAACCCAAATGGCCATCAGTGGATGAATAAACAAATTGTGATACATTCATGAAACAGTATTCAGCCATAACAAGGAATGAGGTACTGATACATGCTACCACTTGGATGAAGGCTTGAAAATATTACACAAAGTGGAAAAAGCCATACACATAAGGCCACATCTTGTACGATTCCTTTTTTTTTTTTAATTTTTTTAAAGTTAATTTTTTTTAGTAATCTCCATACCCAATGTGAGGCTCAAACTCACAACCCTGAGATCAAGAGTTGCATGCTTTACTCGGGCACCTGGGTGGCTCAGTCGGTTGAGCGTCGTCTGACTCTTGATTTCGGCTCAGGGTGTGATCGCAGGGTCATGAGATGGAGCCCCGTGTCGGGCTCCACGCGTGGTGCAGAGTCTGCCTGGGATTCTCTCTCCCTCTGCCCCTTTCCGCACTCGTGTGTGCCTGAGCACGCACATGCGCACAAGCTCTCTCTAAAATAAAATTTAAAAAGAAATAGTCACATGCTCTACTGACTGAGCCAGCCAGGCGTCCCTGTATGATTCTTTTTATATGATGTTATAGACTGAATTGTGTCCCCCAAATTCATATGTGGAAGTCCCAACTCCCAACATGACTGTACTTGGAGACAGTGCCTTTGTCTCAGTCCGTTGTAGCTGTTGCAACAAAATACCACAGACTGGGTAGCTTATAAGCGACAGAAACTTACTTCTCACAGTTCATGGATTTGAAATAATCTAAAGATAAATCACCAGCATTAGTAGTAGAGTTCAGCAAGGTTTCTAGAAACAAAATTGGCTGGAAGTCCAAGATCAAGGCACCAGCATGGCTGACCACTGGTGAGGGCTCTCTTCCTGGTTCGTGACGGGTGACTTCTTGCTGAGCTCTCACAGGGCACAAGGTGAAGGCAAATGTGTTGGGGAGCTCTATGGGATCTCTTCTGTAAGAGCATTAGTCCCATTCAGAGGGGTCCACCCCCATGACCTAAGCCCTTCCAAAGGCCCACCTCCTAACACCATCACATTGGGCATTAGGATTTCAACATAAGAATTTGGCAGGGGAGGGGGACGACACAACATTTAGATCATAGTTGCCTTTAAAGAAGTAATAAGGGTTAAATGAGGTCATAAGGACAGAATTCTAATCCAATATGACTGGTGTCCTTATAAGAAGAGGAAGAGACACCAGGGATGCTCCTGAGCAGAGAAAAGGCCGTGTGAGGACATAGTGTGGCAAGGTGGCCATCTTCGTGTGAGCCAGGGAGAGGGGCCCAGAAGAAACCAAATCTGCCAACACCTTGATCTTGGACTTCTAGCCTCCAGAACTGTGAGGAAAAAAACACATCTATGTTTTTTAAATCACCCATTCTGTGGTATATCATTGTGGTGACTCAAGCAGAGTAGTATATATGATGTGATACATCCAGAATAGGCAAAGCTGTGGAGACAAAAAGGGGATTGACGGTTGCCATGGGATGAGGGTAGGGGGAATGTGGAGTGATCACCAAATGGTAACAGGTGTTTCTGGGGAGTGATGAAAAAGTTCTAAAACTAGACAGAGCTGGCCTTGTACAACATTGTGAATACACAAAGTATCACTGAATTGTACACTTTAAAGAATTTATTTACTCATTTGTCAGAGAGAGAGAGAGAGAGGCAGGGGGAGTGGCAGGCAGAGGGAGAAGCAGACCCCCCACCCCCACTGAGCCAAGAACCCTGATGTGGGACTCGATCCCAGGACCCTGAGATCATGACCTGAGCCGAAGGCAGACGCTTAACCGACTGAGCCACTCAGCCATCCCTGAATTGTACACTTGAAAGTGATTAATTGTATATTATATGAAATCCACCTCAAAATTTTTTTTTAAACTAGAGCACTCAAATCCACAGAGACAGGAAGTCAGAATGGTGGTTGCCAGGGGCTGAAGAGCAGGGGAAAGGGAGTTAGTGTCTTATGAGACAGTTCTTTTGCAAGAGGAAACGTTCTGGAGACACAGGGTGGTGACTGTTGCACAGTAGCGTGAATGTGCTCAATGCCACCAAACCGTCCACTTTTGAGTGGCGAAAATGGTAACTTTCACGTTATGCATACTTCATCATAATTTAAAATATTTTTTAAATATCTAAAAAATTTATTTGAGAGAGCACCCAAGGTGGAGCAGAGAGGGAGGGAGAGGGACAAGCAGACTCTGCGCTGAGTGCAGAGCCCATCATGGGGCTCCATCCCAGTACCCCAGGATCATGACTAGGAGTCGGACGCTTAACTGATTAAGCCACCCAGGCGACCCTAAAATATTGTTTAAACTAAAATCTTACATTTATCAAAGGAACCTTAATCAAAGTGGGAAGTTAAGCCCACACTCTGTATACTATCGTCTCAATTTTTCTGTAAACCTAAAACTGTTCTAAAACATAGTCTACTTTGAAAAAAATTGTCAAGCCTCAACTGAGAGAAGATATTTGTAGCACATATCCTGGCGGGGGGAAAAAGAGAGAGAGAAAAACTCCAAAATGACTGAAAAGATAGCTCAGAGAATAAGGTTGTGGCAAGCACTGGAGGGTCTTTCTCCGCTTTCCCCCACCCTTAGGCTCAGGACAGACTTTCTCCCAACTTCATGTAAATGCTCCCGGATTAAATTTTAAGACCCACTTCCAGTGAGACCCTCCCTCCCCCCAGCACTAGTTTTCTACTGATGCTATAAGAAATTACCACAAATTTAGCAGCTCAAATCAACACAATTGTCACAGTCCTGCATGTCGGAAGTCCAGGCTGAGTTCGCAGGTTTCTCTGCTCTGGTCTGACAAGAACAAAATCAAGCTGTTAGGCAGCTGTCTTAGGAGGAGGCTCTAGGAAGAAACTACTTCCAGGTTCATTCCGGGTGTTGGCAGAATCCAGTTCTTCCCTGTTGCAGAACTGAGGTCCCTGTTTCCATGCTGGCTGCCAGCTGGGGGCCACCCTGAGCTCCTAGATGCCTCTTTCTCATTCTTGCAATAAGGCCCCTTGCATCTCAGAACCACCCCTAGTACGGCAAATCCTCTTCAGGCTTTAGATTTGTCCAAAGTCTCCCAGCCAACAAGTCATGTAGCTCATAACGTACTCACAGGTTCCAGGGATTAGGATATGGACCTCTTTGGGGGCCACTGTGCCTACTACGTCTCGCTAGAGGTCCTGGTGCCCAACCCCACTAAGCACAGGTGGGGACACCGACACCCTGAGAGTCCTCTTCAGGCTGCTACCTGACTTGCCCCAAGTGTCCCAGGCAGCATGTTATGAAGCCAGGGTCCAAACCCCAGATCTAATTCCAGCACTTTGCCCTCAACCACCAGATACAGTCTAGTACCACCACCACCACTTGCTACTGCCTGGTGCTTTTATCAGTTCTACAAGGGGCCTTCACGCCTGTTTTCCCAATGAATCCGTTTAGTAACCCTAACGGGTATTCAGAAGTGGGACTACCGGCTCCATTCGATCCTGGGAAGCTCAGTCCCAAATCTGCGGCACTTGGGCGGGCAGGAGCCCCCAGATCTTTCCTTTTAGTCCATCCGGGGGCCACAGCCCTCGAACATGCGGTTATCCACTCATCCCCCCCAAATAGCACGGTACGGCAAAAAAATTGAAGCCCAGGGCGCCTGGGTGGCTCAGTCGGTTAAGCGACTGCCTTCGGCTCAGGTCGTGATCCTGGATCCCGGGATCGAGTCCCGCATCGGGCTCCCTGCTCAGCGGGGAGCCTGCTTCTCCCTCTGACCCTCCCCCACCTCGTGCTCTCTCTCTCAAATAAATAAATAAAATCTTTAAAAAAAAAAAAATTGAAGCCCTGCCTGGCGGCAGTCTCCCGAAAAAATGTGGGGACAAAGCGAGGGGAGGAACTGATTGCAGCCCTGGGTTTCCGGGTGTGGAAAGCCCACTTCTGCGACTCTGGGTTCAGAGCCGCCCCCTGAGGAGCTAACCCCAGGGCCTCGGCAGAGAAAACACACGACCTGAGACGAGGCTGCACCCCTGCGCGCGACCCCAGACCCCGGGCCGAGAGCGCAGCGCAGCGCGCCCCTCGGGGTTCCCACAGGGGCCGTGGCCGTAAAGGGGTCCGGGGCTGTCGCGAAAGGGGCTGCAAAGAAACAGCGCTGCTGCACGGCTGGGAGCCCATGTCGGCTGTGGCTTCGGCTCTGTTAAGGCGAGACGTTTCGGAAAGTTTTGTTAAAAAGTACACAAAACTCCCGCGCCCGTTCCTCGTCACGGACGCGCCCGGGGCTCGCGGTCGGCCGGACGCGGACGCGCGGCGGGGACCCTAGCAGCCCTGAGGTCGCCGCCGGAGCCCCCGCGAGCCCCGCGCGCGCGCCGCCGCCGCCGCCGCCGCCCCCGAGGGCGAGCACGTGCGCGCGCCCCTGCGGGCCGGCCGGAAGCGGCTGGAGGTCGCGAGCCTGCGGGACGGGCTCCAGAGCGAGGGGCGCGCGTGTGCGGAGCTCCACGCGCAGGCGGACGCGGGCGCGTGTCGGGCGGTGGGGGAAGGGCGTCGTCAGACACGGGGTCGCGCCCTGTGGTTGGTGACGAGAGAAGAAGTGATTTGGTTGTCTTAAAAATGAACTTACAGGGCGCCTGGGTGGCTCAGTCGGTTAGGCGACTGCCTTCGGCTCAGGTCATGATCCTGGAGTCCCGGGATCGAGTCCCGCATCGGGCTCCCTGCTCGGCGGGGAGTCTGCTTCTCCCTCTGACCCTCCTCCCTCTCATGTGCTCTCTCTCATTCTCTCTCTCTCAAATAAATAAATAAAATCTTAAAAAAAAAAAATGAACTTACAGGTTAGTAGTAGCGAAGTAAGTGGTGTAGAGCTGCCCACTGGTTAGGGGATTGAGACAAAGAAAACCCTAGGCTATGAAGCAGAATACGGGGGAGCAGAGCAAAATTTTATTTTTTTTTTTTTTAAGATTTTATTTATTTATTTGAGACAGAGAGAATGAGAGAGAGAGCACATGAGAGGGGGGGAGGGTCAGAGGCAGAAGCAGGCTCCCCGCCGAGCAGGGAGCCCGATGCGGGACTCGATCCCGGGACTCGATCCAGGGACTCCAGGACCATGACCTGAGCCGAAGGCAGTCGCTTAACCAACTGAGCCACCCAGGCGCCCCCCAATTTTATTAATCTTTTTTTTTTTTAAAGATTTTATTTATTTATTTGAGAGAGAGCGAGTACATGAGAGGGGGGAAGGTCAGAGGGAGAAGCAGACTCCCCGCTGAGCGGGGAGCCCGATGCGGGACTCGATCCCGGGACTCCAGGATCATGACCTGAGCCGAAGGCAGTCGCTTAACCAACTGAGCCCCCCAGGCGCCCGCAGAGCAAAATTTTAAAGTGTGAAGCCGAAGGCCATTATTGACTATTTCTAAATTTGCCAGCAGTTTGGAGCGTTTCACTCGACCCCTTCTGCAAGAGGTGGCCTTCTGCCTGCACAATCGCACTTTTTACCGCAGGACAATGGAGTCTCACAGGTGTCGAAGATAAAGCTGGACCCTACCTGAAGCTGTAAGGATGGATTTTATTGAGTGATAACTATTGCGATCGGGGAGAGAATCCAGCGTGAACTGAACTCAACTCCCCCACAACAAAGGGCGGCAGAATTTAAAGGCTTGGGTGTGCGGGAAAGGCACTGAAGGGTTAAAAGGGGCGCGGTCCAGGTGACTAGGCCATCTGGTGTTGCTCAGTGGAACGTTTCCAGAGAAGCAGACATCTGTCTTTATGACAGGGGCACAGGTGCAAGCTGGACCAGGCACCCACCCAAGTGAGACCCTATCCTCCGGCACAGACCAAGAGTGACAGGCCAAAAAGATGGTCCTTGAGGAGACAGTTTTGGGTAGTAGAAGATTTACATTTCAGAGGGCAGAGAGAGGATTTAGACGTGCAAGCTCTCTAAAGTAGCTGCCCAAACAGGGCTCTCAGGTGCTTCTCTGCCTATCACTAGGTTTTGGTTGGAACAAACAGTAAATTTTCCCAGCAACTTTGAGCTTTACCCCTGCCAGCACTTTAGTGGGAGGTCGGGGGGCGGTGGGGGCTGGGGTTGTTCTGGGGACCCAGCCTTAAAATGCTGGAAGCCATACTAGAATTTGGTCAGGCCTCTGAGCGCCAGGGTTTGGACAGAGTGGGTATGGGCCAGAGTCCTATAATTCTCATGGGTAGCATCTTGAAAATAAATTTCTCCTAATTGTCCAGTAGGTTCACCATCAGACTCTCGGTGACTGGTCAGCTGACACCCTGGAAAAGCTGAAACCTGAGAGCCTCTTGTTTTCACCTTTTTGTTTCTCTGTATATGTTCTTTCTACATACACCACTAAATCTGCAATGTACTCTATGTGGTGACCACTGTAGGGATACAGGTTGCCAAATGTATTCCGTTCTGGAAGGAACTTTTACTTGGGAAAGTCTCTCAAGGCAGTTTGAGCCTACCCTATAAATTGATGAGGTAGTCATATTTTTTATTCTCGGAATTTCTCAGTGTTTTTAAATTTGGCTGTTCCTGTGCATTTTACTGTCTCCCATGTGACCTAATCAGTGCTGGAAACTCTGGGCCAAGCACGACACTGTCAGTTGTCCAAGAGTAGAGTTGCTGAAGGAGCCCCACCTGCTTCGTTGGAAGATGCTACTGGAAGAGGACTGGGAAATGGTTCTGTCTGCAGCTGGAACTTGTCATTTCTCTGGGAGACAAACAAGGCTTCCCTCTGAAGTTAAATCACATTATTTGGCACACATAATGTGGACTCTTGGGAGAGTTTGGACAACCTGGTGAGATCTGATTTGACTTGAAACCTGGAACGTGGTTGTGTTCTTATATTTCATTTGTGGTTTGGTTTAAGGTCAGCATTACTGACTGCTCTCCCCAGTGCATTTGCGGCGCTCTGAGGTCCGGAAGGAGAGGAATCTGCCCTGATGGTCTCGGGAAAGAACTGCAGACCCGAAGTGAACAGGGACGGCACCATGTCATGGTTCGTCAGTTGTCTGGTTACACTCATTTGAATAGCACACCCACAGGGATTCGAGGTTAAAACACCACATGAAGGGGTGTCTCGGTGGCTCAGCCAGTTAAGTGTCTGCCTTCAGCTCAGGTCATGAACTCAGGGTCCTGGGATCGAGCCCAGCATCAGGCTCCCTGCTCAGCGGGGAGCCTGCTTCTCCCTCTGCCCCTCCCCCTGCTCATTCTCTCTCTTTCTTGCTTTCTCAAATAAATAAAGAAAATCTTTAAAACACACACACACACCACATGGAATAAGCATTTGCTTAAGACCTAAAACCCATAGGTAAGTTTGTCCAAACAAACCCAAGCCCTTTAACTTTGCCAGGAAACATAATAAAACTGTTTCTGAGGGTTATAGTTTGTGCCCCATTTTCATCGTCACCAAATGCAGCAAACTGCTTGGGGCTCCTTAGGCACTCAGTAAGCCTGCAACCTAGAAGGCAGGCCATCCCTCAGCAGGCACTGCAGTGGGATTGGAGAGACGAATAAACACGCACAATTCCTACAGCAGGAAAGGTTCTCACAGAATCTGCTGGTCTGGGCTCTGGCCTGGAAGTACATGTGGTCAAAATCCTCACGTACTGTGCTCTAGACCCTGAAGTAGGGATGTTAAGAGGAGACCTGGCAGTTGGGGCGCCTGGGTGGCTCAGTTGGTTAAGCGACTGCCTTCGGCTCAGGTCATGATCCTGGAGTCCCGGGATCGAGTCCCGCATCAGGCTCCCTGCTCAGCAGGGGGTCTGCTTCTCCCTCTGACCCTCCCCCGTTTCATGCTCTCTCTCTCTCTCTCATTCTCTCTCTCAAATAAATAAAATGTTTAAAAAAAAAAAAAAAGAGGAGACCTGGCAGAGAAGACATGTAACAAAATCCTAGAAATACAGCATGCCAAGTGTCATGCCCGCTATCCTGAAATGAAACAGAATGGTGTCCCTGCTCTGACGAAGCTCAATTTTAGCGTGGGAACGCTTCAGGAAGGACACATAAGGGACGCCAGGGTGGCTCAGTCAGTTAAGCATCTGCCTTCGGCTCAGGTCATGATCCCAGTGTCATGGGATCCAAGTCCTGCATCAGGCTCCCTGCTGAGTGGGGAGCCTGCTTCTCCCTCTACCCTTCCCCACCTGCTCGTGATCTCTCTCTCACTCTCTGACAAGTAGAAAGGACACATAAATATGTCACAAGGCGATATGTTCTGTGAGTAAAAAAAATACATGGTGCAGTAGGCATGTGAGGTGCATGATAATGGTGGACAGTGGGGACTGAACTGAATCTCAGGTCCACAACTAAGTGACCATGACCTTTTGCAAGTCTCTTCAGGTCTCGGCACATCTATAAAACGTATTCTGATAGTACCTGCCGCATAGGCTATCGTGTGTGTTATGTGACTTAAGTGTGTAAAGAAAGCACTCACAACATAGAACAAATATAGAATAATAACTGTGCCTGATGTAGTAATTCACAAGTATTAGCTGTTACTGCAAATGGAGTGTGAAAAAAAGGGACTGACCCATGAATTTAAGGTTTTCAGCCTTGAGACCACAACTATAAATGCCACGTCGTTAGGAAGCATTGAGGAGCGTGTCCGCTGTGTGGGGGTGCAGACATCTGGAAGGCTGTCAGACAGGTACGTCTTGAATTGAGCTCTTGGAAGAGGATGAGACTCTCCCAAAGCAGAGGAGAGAGGAAAAGGTGTTCTAGGGGCAGGGGACAGCATGAGAAAAGGTCAGGGATTCAGAACTGGTATGGTAGGTTTCTGCCTTGGGGACAAGTCTGGTGGGTTGGCTCATAAACCATGAACCACAGAGACTTGTCATTTGTAGTGGCTACTTCTGTCTGTCCCATTCCCCAGAATTTTTGTTTTAAGCTTTTGTTTGATGGAAAAGTTACATGAGCATAGAAATGAGGGTCCATGGGAGGGTCTTGAGCAGGAAAATAGTATGTTTACTGTGTAGCTTTTGGAGTAGCAACTTTCCGTGGCTATCTTCTAGTAGACCAGGGATCAGCAAACTTTCTGTTAAAGGCCAGGTGATATATGTCTTAGGGTTTTAGGCCCTATGGTCTCTGTCCTAACTACTCAGTTTTGCCATCGTAGCTCAAAACAACCATAGAGAATTCCTAAACAAGTAGGCCTGGCTGTGTTTTCAGTAAAACTATTTAGAATGATGGGAGATGGGCTGGACTGGGCCATGGGGTGGGTGTCAGTCTGAGTTATGAAAAGACCACAGATTCCATCTTGGACATGGTCTCTTTCTCTTATCCTGGGGGAAGTTAGCGCCATGTTGTGAGGCCCATATTGTGAGGGAGTGAGACCAGGCAACAACCATGAGTCATCTTAGAAGCAGATACCCCCCTCCCTCCTCCCGTGGGCCAGGTAAGATTGAAGGAGCCCAGCCAACAGCTTGACTACAACCTCATGAGAGCTCTCAATAGGATCCACAGGAGCTATAACATGACAAATGTTTGTTGTTTTAAGCTTCTAAGTATTGTGCAAATTTGTTATGCAGCAAGAGATCACTAGGAAAGGTTTGATAGTCCTCTAGGGCTCTCCTGCAGTTGGGTGGAAGACCAAGCTTCATACCTCTTCATGGATCACTCACTGAACACAGGTGCCCCAGGAGGAGCATTGTGACGTTGAATGAGGCAGCATCTTCTGCTGGGGCAGTGTCCAAACATGAGTGTCAGCATAGGCTATCTCCAGGAACTCTCACAGCAGCTGGGATCATAAGTTCTCCACTCCTGAAGGGGGATCTGAGCCACGAGTCCCACACCTACCAAATTCACTGGGCTCTAGACTGCCCTGGTCAAGCACCAAGGTTTGCAGATGCCTCCAGTGCAAAGGCTAGCTTGAATGTTCGCATTCCCTGAGTTACCTGCTGTTTCTTTTATTTTGAGGTCTCCAAGGATTCCACACTTTTTTTTCCAGCTCAGCAGTGCATTTATTTTAAAAATTTATTTAGGGGGCGGGTGCCTGGGTGGCTCAGCTGGTTGGGCTTCCAATTCTTGATTTCGGCTCAGGTCATGATCCTGGGATCATGGGATCATTCCCCACATCGGGCTCCTGTGGAGCCTGCTTAGGATTCTCTCTCTCCCTCTCTCTCTGCACCTCCAGCCTGCCCATCAAAAAATAAAAATGATTTGGGGGTACCTGAGTGGCTCAGTCAGTTGAGTGTCTGACTCTTGGTTTCAGCTCAGGTCATGATCTCAGGGTCATGAGATGGAGCCCCACATCGAGCTCCGCACTGGGCGTGGAGTTGGCTTGAAATTCTCCCTCTCTCTGCCCCTCCCTCTAGTTCTCTCTCTCCAAAATAAATAAAATCTTTTCTTTAAATAATAAAATAATTTATTTAGTATTATAATTTTTTTTCAGGAGGAGAGTGTTTTAGGAAACCTAGTCAGTGAGTCCCATTAAAATGTAAACTTCGTGGCCGTGGGTTTGTTGTTGTTTTGTTCACTGCTTTATCTCCAGAGATTAGAATATTTGTTGAGTTAGTAACCTGTTTTACTGCCCAGAGAGGAAATAAGCAAACTTTTTGAAACAGGCCCTAAAAGGTCTGAGGTCCTGTGATTTATTATAAGCCCACATCCCGTTCATAGAAAAAGGATATTCTTGGCTCTTTCACGGCCCCTTTCCATCCCTTGGGCCCCAGGAATCCATCAAAACTGGCGAGGGAGGTGAATAGAACAGACCAGAAGAGCGGTGAATGTCTTGCCCTTAACCTCCTTCCAGTGGGTGAGATGGACAACAAGCGAGTACATCTACGCCATGTTGTCAGGTTGTGCTGGCTGTTCTGATGAGAAGTCAAGCGGGGTCAGAGGTTGAGCTGCTCTAGGTCAGGGAAGGGGCAGAAGTGGATTTGAGGGTCATGGGGAGGCAGAGCCGGGAAAGGGTGCTGTCGGACTGCCTACGGGTGGCAGGGAAAGTTATCCAGAAGGTTCTTCTAGCCGGGTGGTGACACAGTTTCCTGAGAAGGGGAGATGCATGTAGGATAGCTGCTTCCTGCCCTTGACCCACCAGAGCTCCACGGCCGTCCGCCCCTGCGTGCTCCCACCCCTGTGCTGTCTGACCACCTCCTGCCTCCACTGGAGTTCTCTGCAGTCACACTGGCCTTGTGTTGCCTGTTGAGGGCTTTAGTCCTTGCCCATGGGGCTCCAATGCAGCCGAGAGGTGTGACCAAGTCCAGGCTGGAGGCGATAAGAAGTGGAAACAGTGCATACATTATAACTCCTGAAAAACGGGGGTGGACAGGTACAGGATCAAGGGAGGGTCTTCCCTGTTTAAGCTGGGTGACACGAAGATGTGCCCTGTGCTGGGGGGCCCACATACAGGGAGGTGGTGCTCCCTGGGCTCACTGCTCCAACACCTCCCTCCATCCTTCACGGAACCGAGGGTCTTTGTGGCCTCTGGTAACCGATCAGTAGCATGGGAGTCCCCAAGAATTCTCCTGAGGTTTCTCAAGCCAATGAGCAGAAAGGTACAGCACCGCCATCCCACTGCTGTATCCTTTCCCTGGGGAGCCCAAATCCCACCCCCCAGCTCCCCTCCTACCTTCCCTCCCCAACCAGAGGTCTGAGCTCCTGTGCCAGGCCACCTCCAGACTGGCTGAGGGGTGCCTGCTGTGGCCTGCCTTAGGACGCAGTGCCCCCTAACCCCCACACTTGGCTCTGCCACCCTCTAGGCTCCCTGTGTCTTTTTGCCAGCCCTTCATGGGGCACCCCCTTCCCTTCTTCTGGATTCACCCAACTTTTCTGTGAGATGCATGATGGAATGATACAGGTTTATGCACCACTGTTCTTATGATCCCCTTCCCCAGGACTTCCTGGGACGATGACCTGAAGCACAGATGAGAACAGACTCCCAGCTCTCCAGTTGCATTGGCCATTTGCCATTTTCCTGCTTTCTGCTCCAGCAGCAGCTTCAGTGAGCCTTGTGCAGGGCCTGTTCCCCCATCCCCGGTGCCTTACTCACAGTTCAGAATTCCCAGGCCTGACAGCTGCTGTTCAGTTTCTCCTGTGGGTTAACCAGGGGGTGGGTAAATGTGGGCCATCTCCAGAGTGACAGCCCTGCTGTCTGCTGACCACTCAGAGGCCCTGGGTTGCTGGCACATCTTGTCTTCACTGAGTCTGTTCCAGGTGGACATATGAACATGAAGAGGAAAAGGGAGCCTCAATAAGGCTTGTAGAATGGAGGTGCTGTTACTCCAGATTTGCTTTTTAAAAAAAAAAATAGATTTTACTGGGGCGCCTGGGTGGCTCAGTTGGTTAAGCGACTGCCTTCAGCTCAGGTCATGATCCCAGGGTCCTGGGATCGAGTCCCGCATCGGGCTCCCTGCTCTGCGGGGAGCCTGCTTCTCCCTCTCCCACTCCCCCTGCTTGTGTTCCCTCTCTCGCTGTGTCTCTCTCTGTCAAATAAATAAATAAAATCTTTAAAAAAAAAAAAAGATTTTACTGGGGCGCCTGGGTGGCTCAGTTGGTTGGGCGACTGCCTTCAGCTCAGGTCGTGATCCTGGAGTCCCTGGATCGAGTCCCGCATCGGACTCCCTGCTCGGCGGGGAGTCTGCTTCTCCCTCTGACCCTAACCCCTCTCATGTGCTCTCTCTCATTCTCTCTCTCTCAAATAAATGAATAAAATCTTTAAAAAAATAGATTTTACCTATTTAGAGTGAGCAGGGAGAGGGGCAGAGGGAGAGGGAGAGAGAATCTCAAGTAGACTCCCCACTGAGCATGGAACCCAACACAGGGCTCAATCTCAGGACCCTGAAATCATGACGTAAGCTGAAATTAAGAATCGGACACTTAATCAACTGTGCCCCTCCAGGTGCCCCCCCTTTTTTAATTATCCAGATTTGCTTGAAAAGAACTCACGGGTGTTTAAAAGACCCCCTCTGAGAGGGCAGGTGGTCCGCACAGAGGGGCTTATGTCCCAAGGCTATGGAAAGAACTGGCTTCCCCAGTTACACTGTGCTTCATGCCTGCATCGCTCTGTTCGAGGTCACACACCACGATGTATGACTTTTGAGTTACATCGGTGGCAGGTCACCAGCAAGTCAGGCAGAGAGAAACCAAGGCCTAATTGCCTGGGGTTCTTCAGGTTCAGCTTTCGTTGTCAGAGATTTTTTTTTTTAAGACTTTATTTATTTATTGGACACACACAAAGAGAGAGAGCACAAGCAGGGGGAGTGGCAGTGGGAGAGGGAGAAGCAGGCTTCCCGCGGAGCAGGGAGCCCGATGTGGGATTTGATCCCAGGACCCTGAGATCATGACCTGAGCCAAAGGCAGACGCTTAACTGACTGGGCCACCCAGGCGCCCCTCGTTGTCAGAGATTTTGTCAGAATTTTGACTCCTATGACCTCCACATGTGGTGTTACTTCCACAAACACATTACGTTACAAGGCAAAAGGGACCTTGCAGATATAATTCTCCAGGTGGGTCCAGTGTAATCCAACGGACCCTTCAAAGCAGAGAGCTGGAGCTTGAGAGGAAATCCGAGAAATCCAAAGCAGAAAAAGGATGCCATGCACGTTGCTGGCTTAAGATGGAGGCAGCCACGTGTCCAGGAAACAGGATCCCAGTCCTGCAGACCCAACCAACGGGAGTCTGCCAACAACCTGAAGGAGCTTGAGAATGGTGTCTTCCCCAGGGCCTCTAGAAAGGAAGGTAGCCCAGCTGACATGAGCAGAGACTCTAGCCATGCTGGACTTCTGACTTTAAAACTCTGAGATAGGGGCGCCTGGGTGGCTCAGTCGTTAAGCGTCTGCCTTCGGCTCGGGTCATGATCCCAGGGTCCTGGGATCGAGCCCCACATCGGGCTCCCTGCTTAGCGGGAAGCCGGCTTCTCCCTCTCCCACTCCCCCTGCTTGTGTTCCCTCTCTTGCTGTCTCTCTCTCTGTCAAATAAATAAAAATTAAAAAATTAAAAAATAAAAATAAATAAAAGTGTGAGATAATAAGTGGGTGTTTTTTTTTTTTTTCCCAAGCTGCCCAGTAGGTGATCTGCCACACGGCCACAGAAGACGATGTCAGCTTGGCGGCAGAAGGTATGTCAGCCTTCACCAAACAGCAGCTTCTGGCACTCTGCTCTGGTGATCTCTTGCTCTGTAATGGAGCACTCTAAAACTGAACAGGTCAGGAATTCAGAGGACTCAGCTCAGCATTTGGGGCTCAGGGTCTGGTGGAATTGCGGTCAGGGGGGTGGCTGGGGCTGATGTCATCTCGAATGCTCCTTCACTTCACATGCCTGGTGCCTGGGCTCAGAAAACTGGAAAGCTGGGGCCCCTTGGGCATCTCCTTGGCTCTCTCCCAGTGGTCCGTCCACGGTGTGGCTCTGGGTAGTTGGATTTTTTGAGACCTTGGGGCTCCAAAGCTGCATGTCCCAGGAGTCACATAGCATCACCTGGGCCATCCCCTCTTAGGCGGCCACAAAGGCCCACCCAGATTCCAGGAGAGGGGACACAGATTCCTCCTCTTGATAGGGAAGCGGCAAGGTTCTGGAAGAGCTCACGGGACTAGAAATACTGTGGTGGCCATCTTCAGAAAAAACAGTCCCTCCTCGGGCCACAACAGTTCACATCACCCCCAGCCCTGGGAAAACCCACACTCAGGCTCTTCCTTCCTGAAGAACCCCAAGTCTTACCGCATTGTGTCAGGAGGCCAGCGTCTTGTCATCTAGATCAGATCCAAGGATGGAAGAGGCTCCCTGGGGACAGTTCCTCAGTGCTGCTTCTCCACAGGAAGACCTGCACACTAGTGAGATGCTTTATCCGCCCCATACACCCACCATACCCTGGTGGGACCAGCATCGTCCAGCTGCCACAGACACAACCCAAAAGAGGGGAACAGGAAGCATATAGCAATCACCGGCGTGTAGCAGTTTCTGAGATGCAGCTGGGCTCTGTTTCCAGTTCCTCCATCAGCGCTCAGTCTTACTGCCTGGGAACAATTCTCTGTGAATCTGGCTCCACCCTCTGGGCTCTCAGTCCCAATCTCTGAATTATCTTTCCTTTTTTTGGAAGATGTAGCTCGGGATTGTGGCTGAGACGTTTTTTCTGACTGCTTCTTACTTGCAGAAATTTGGGGTTCCAAGATTCCCTTTTTATTTTGTATAGTCTCTGCCTCCCTTAACTCAAACTGATATGATTTCTTCTGAAACACTGCTTCTTATTTACTCATAATTGATTAATATACCCATGAAAGCCACACCCACAAAACTCATTGAGATAAGCCCTTCTCTACCTCAGGCTTCCAGTGATATTTGCAGGGACAGTACCTTCAGATTCTTAGAGATCCTGCTGTTTGCAAGAGAAGATCTATGAGGCATGCCTTTGAGATCCTCAGCAGGCTTTTTGTGTGTTTGAAAGGCTCTATGAGGCAACACCATAAATCTTCCTGAGGTTTTAACAGAGCATTTCTAGTCATGCCTTTGGGTCTCATCTTTAAACCATGTTTTCCTGACAGCAACGTGGATTTGATCTCTGTCCAGAGCCCTTCCTTTATGTTAACCCTGTCTGCCATCCAGAGAGGCTGGGAATGAGACGTGCAGCAAACCCAGCAAGTCCTGGCTCTTTTATAGTCAACACTTGTTTCTTCCTCTTACATCCTACTACGAACAACTAGAAGAATCCAGCAACCTTCAACACTGCCTTCACATCTCCTTAGCTTGACTATCCAATTCATTGGGTACACATTCTCTTTTCTACTTTCCTGCACAGGTTCTCTGCTGCTGTGTAACAAAGATCCCCTTTCCTCCAGAATCCCCGATGTGGTGTGATGTGGTCTGCAGCTGGCCATAGCAATGTGATCTTGATTGTAAAACGTACAACTTTGGGGAACATCATTTTTGCATATGGCAGTGATATTAAAAGTGGCTGTAGTTGGGGCCCTGGATGGCTCAGTCGTTAAGTGTCTGCCTTCAGCTCAGGTCATGATCCCAGGGTCCTGGGATCGAGCCCCGCATTGGGCTCCCTGCTCCGCGGGGAGCCTGCTTCTCCCTCTCCCACTCCCCCTGCTTGTGTTCCCTCTCTCGCTGTCTCTCTCTGATAAATAAATAAATAAATAAATAAATAAATAAATAATAAAAGTGGCTGTAGTGATGGCTGATTTATATTTTCTAAAATTTGTGTCTGGTGCTGTGACATCCAGAAAAATAGGACATAGGTTCAGGGTGAAAATGGGATATGGAAGAAGCTTTGGAGGTGCAAAGGGAATGAATACCACTTACTGAAGAAGATACTCCAGGCCCAAGTTTCTAAAGTTTTTTTGGTTTTGGTTTTGGTTTTTAAGTAGGCCCCATGCCCAGCGTGGGGCATGAACTCACGACCCCAAGATCACGGCAGAGCCAGCCAGGCACCCCAGGCCCAAGTTTCCAAAGACAAGAAACCAGGGGCACCTGGGTGGCTCAATTAAAAGCGTCTTCTTTTGGCTCAGGTCATGATGTCAGGGTCCTGGGATGGAGACCCTGGTCGGACTCTCTGCTCAGTGGGAGTCTGTTTCTCCCTCTCTCCCTGCCCCTCCCCCACACTCATGCTTGCTTTCTCTCTCTCTCTCTCTCCCTCTCTCTCTCAAATAAAGAGAGAGAGCAAGCACAGGCAGGGGGAGCAGCAGAGGGAGAGGGAGAAGCAGAATCCCTGCTGAGCAAGGAGCCTGATGCTGGCCTCGATCCCAGCTGGAATCATGACCTGAGTCAAAAGCAGACGCTTAACCGACTGAGCCACCCAAGCGCCCCATAAATAAATAAAATGTTATTTAAAAAATAAAGTAAAGGGCGTCTGCGTGGCTCAGTTGTTAAGTGGCTGCCTTCGGCTCAAGTCATGATCCCAGAGTCCTGGGATCAAGTCCCACATTAGGCTCCCTGCTCAGCGGGAAGCCTGCTTCTCCCTCTCCCACTCCCCCTGCTTGTGTTCCTGCTCTCACTGTCTCTGTCTCTGTCAAATAAATAAATAAAATCTTTTAAAAAATAAAAAAATAAAGTAAAAAAACCCAGATCATGTAGGCATCTGGGTGAGATTCCGCCAAATGAGACTGAGCAGGGTTAAAAGTATGGAGGAGTTTGGTGTCTTGATTTATCTGGGTCCATAATCTCACCTAGACAGGCCTCACAACAAGTGGGTCAATTAGCTTTTGCTGCATAAGCCACCCTAAGTGCCAGTAACAACAACAAGCATTGCTCAAGGGTCTGTGGTTTGGCTGGGACTTGGATGATCCAGACTGGCTCACTAATATGTCTGTGGACCAGCTGATCTAAGTTGGGCCTGTCTAGGACAGCGTGGTCCAGTGTTTCTCTCCTCTTCCTCCTGAGACGAGCAAGACGAGCCAGCATGTTCTTCTCATAGCAAGGCAGAGACAAGCAGAAAGAGGGCCCCAGTGTGTTAGCATGCTTCGAGCATGTACTTGTGACACATCTGCTAATTTTGCATTGACCGAAGCAAGACACAGGGCAAAGGACGTGGATGCAGGAAGGGGTGGAGAACTGGGATCATTTATATAATCCACCAGTTTGTCCCCATTGTCCCCAATTACTCATGTAAAATTTCCTCATCCTCATCTAAGGATCCCCCAAATTTCCTCTAGTCATGGCATTTGGCTAGAAGTCTGGGATCTTGTGATCTACATCAGGTTTAAATATGGTTTTTCATGGCCCAGAGACCTATGAACTTTTTAAAAGACAAGTTCTTGGGGCACCTGGGTGGCTCAGTCGTTAAGCGTCTGCCTTCAGCTCAGGTCATGGTCCCAGGGTCCTGGGATCGAGCCCCGCATCGGGCTCCCTGCTTGGCAGGAAGCCTGCTTCTCCGTCTCCCACTCCCCCTGCTTGTGTTCCTGCTCTCACTGTGTCTCTGTCAAATAAATAAATAAAATCTTGGGGCACCTGGGTGGCTCAGTCATTAAGCGTCTGCCTTCAGCTCAGGTCACGATCCCAGGGTCCTGGGATCGAGCCCCGCATCGGGCTCCCTGCTCTGCCGGGAGCCTGCTTCTCCCTCTCCCACTCCCCCTGCTTGTGTTCCCTCTCTCTCTGTGTCTCTCTCTGTCAAATAAATAAATAAAATCTTTAAAAATAAATAAATAAATAAATAAATAAATAAATAAATAAATAAATAAATAAATAAATAAATAAAATCTTTAAAAAAATTTTAAAAAGACAAGTTCTTGCCCTCTACCTTAGTTCAGACTACTGTCACAAATACCATAGACTGGGTGGCTAAAGGCAACAAACTATTTCTCACAGTTCTGGAGCCTAGAAATCCAAGACCAAGGTACTGGCAGATTTGGCATCTAGGGAGAGCCCTCCTCCTGGCTTGTGGACAGCTGCCCTCCCCCTGTATCCTCACATGGTGGAGAGAGAATGAGCCAGCTAGTTCTGTGTCTCTTCTTTCAATGGCACTAATCCTATCATGGGGGCTCCACCCTCATGACCTAATTACCTCCCAAAGGTCCCAAATCCACATACCATTTAATTGGGGATTAGGGTTTCAACATATGAATTTTGGGGGAACACAAACATGTAGTCCATAACACCCGCACAGAGTGACGTGACAGGGTAGCGCCCATTTGTAAGGGAGGACGAATGGCAGCAGTAACTGAATTACAGCAAAGCTGCCATGCTGTGAAGCAAATATTGTCTGGTCTCTCTACTTGAAGGGTAAGGAATATTCCTTGATTAGGCCTTAGTCCTGCAACCTAAAAATGGTTCACTAGGGCGGGTGTTGGCACACTTTTTCTGAAAAGGGCCAGAGAATCAACTTTTTTAGGCTTTGTGGGCCACATACGGTCTCTGTCACGTATTTCTCTTCTTTCTCCTCTTCCCGTTTTTTTTTTTTTTAACAACTCTTTAAATATGTGAAAAACATTCTTAGTTCAAGGGCTGTAGTTTGCTGACCCTGCCTTTATCCAATGTTCTCCACAACACTTGTGTGTGCTCTCCATGTTCTTCCTTTTCCATCACACTCTTTGGCCACTTTTGAAGAGGGCATTGAAAAATATGTCGGTTTTGGCCACTGAGCCTGCTTTCTGCTAGTAGAAATTTGGGAGTCTAGAAGCCTTTATACATTTTGGGTAGTCTCAGTCTTTCTTCATCTAGGGTGGCAGCATTTTTGCTAATATGACTGCCTCAAAAATTTAGTGGGTTCCTATGTATTTTATTCTCTTCCACTCATGAACCAAAAGCCAGGCAATTCTTGTTTAGCTCTCTAGACTTAATTACTGCTACTTTTGTCTTATCTGGCTGCTGTGAGATCATGCCCTTAGGATTCCTAGGAGCCTGTGCTAGGCATGATTTTAATATGGCTCTCCATGAGATTTGCTTCTGGTATTACTCCTGTGACTATGTTACATTATATTGCAAAAGGGAGATTTTCCAGGCACAGCTAGTCTAATCATAAGAAACCCTTAAGTAGTTTTCTTTAGCAAGGAGCAGATGGTGATATCAGAGATTAAACGATAAGAAGGACTGGACATGATGTTGCTGCCTTTGAACATGGAGGGGCCACTTGCACGACAGAGTACCCTAAAGGAGCTCTGACCTCTGGCCAACCCACAAGTAGGGTCTCCCCGATATTACCTGCTAGAGATACACAGAATGAAAAAGCCTAGAAATTTACCCCATCCATCCCAGTGACAATACAGTAGGCTCATTCAAAAATATGTTGACAGTAGCTACACTTGCAGTAAGCATAGCTAATGTATGGAGTCGTCAAATCACTAGTTGCACACGTGAAACTAATGTAACATTGTCAACTATACTTCAATTTTTAAAAAAGCAGTTAAAGGGGCGCCTGGGTGGCTCAGTCGTTAAGCGTCTGCCTTCGGCTCAGGTCATGATCCCAGGGTCCTGGGATCGAGCACCGCATCAGGCTCCCTGCTCAGCGGGAAGCCTGCTTCTCCCTCTGCAGCTCCCCATGCTGTGTTCCCTCTCTCGCTGTCTCTCTTTCTGTCAAATAAATAAATAAAAAATCTTAAAAAAAAAAAAAAAGCAGTTAAAAAAAAATGTTGGGAAATAATGTTAAAGCAGCATTTATTGAGCTCTTGCTGTGTGCCAAGGCGGGTGAGGACGGTGGGGAAATAACCAAGAACCTGCCCGCAGAGCCTGTTGTCTCAGGGAAGGGCTAACAGGGGTGCCTGGGTGGCTCAGTTGGTTGAGCGACTGCCTTCGGCTCAGGTCATGATCCTGGAGTCCCGGGATCGAGTCCCGCATAGGCTCCCTGCTCAGCAAGGAGCTTGCTTCTCCCTCTGACCCTCCCCCCTCTCATGTACTCACTCTTTCTCATTCTCTCTCTCAAATAAATAAAATCTTTAAAAAAAAAAAAAAAAAAAAGAATGAATTCCTCTACAATTATCGCCCAAGGGCACACCTGGCGCCTGGCGGGGCTGAGGCACCAATGCGGGCCCAGACCTCCACCGCCGGTACAGCGAGGCGCAGACGTGGAACCAAAACGCAGGGCAGCAGGAAGAAGCCGGGGCGGACGCTGGGCGGGGCGGCAAGGAGACCAGGGCGGTCAGCATCCGCAGCGGCACAGCGCCGGGGAGAGCCACCGCCCGGGAGCGCAGAGCGAGCGGCGGTCAGGGCGGCCTCCATGGCGCGCCCCGAAACCCCGACGCCGAGCTCGCCACCTCGAGTCTCGCCGCACTGAAGGATGCCGGCAGCGCCGACCCGAGTCGGTTACTCAGGACTTAGCACGTTAAGAAGCGAGAGCACTGGGCAGCAAGCGCCACCCCGGGAGCAGGACGCGCGGCAACCGAGCGCAGGGACGACGACGTCCACGCTCCGGGAGCGCCAGCACGTACAGACGGCGGCCGGGCGCGGCGCCGGCGCTGCGCGGCCGCAAAGGAGCTCCGGCGTGTCGTAAAAGGGCCGCACGTGAGCACAGCTCCGGCGGACGGCTGGGGCTCCATTTTGGACGCCGTCTCTGCCGCGAAGAGCCGGGAGGACCTGTTGCTCGTCACGGCGAGCTCGCTGTCAGCCGGCCGGCCTCTCGGGGGCGGCGACCGGGCCGCCGGGGCGGGGGCGGCGCGATGCGGCCCGCGGACGCGGACGAGCGGCAAGGGCCCGAGCAGCCTTGCGGCCGCCCCCCGAGCCCCGCCCGCGCCGCCGCCCGCCGGGACGTCGCCGCCCTCGAGCGCGAGCACGTGCGCGCGCACCTGCGGGCCCGCCGGAAGCTGCTGGAGGTCGCGAGCCTGCTGGACGAGCTTCAGAGCGAGGTGGACGCCTCGGCCGAGGGCGTCGTGGGCCCCGGCCGCCGCGCGGGCGGCGAGGCGGAGCAGCGGGTGCGGAAGCTGTGCGAGAAGGCGGAGAGGAAGGCCGCCGAGGCGGCGCTGGTGGGACGGAGGCTCGTGGAGCTCCACCGGCAGATGGAGAGCTGCGGGTGCTCCTGAAGGACGCGGGGCGGGTACGTGCCGGGCGGCGGGGGCTGTCGGGGGGCGGCGCGCTGCCTCGGAGTGCCCCGCCGGGCGGCGGGAGAAGGGTGGCGCTCCTACGCCGGGCATTAGAAGCGAGTGCTTGGGTCCGCTGTTGTGAAGGGTCGAGACCACTGCTGGGAACGTATTTGCGGACGGCGGACCAGCCCCCGCCGTCGGGTGAGAGCCGAGGCCCCAGCGCCAAGAGACGAGGGGGCCAGTGAGAGAAGCGTGAAACGGAAGCGCGGGACAGGAACTTCACGTGCTGTGATGAGATCGGAGCGTTGCCCGTGTCCTGACAGCAAGCGGTAGCATTTTGCACGGGTCGTTGGGTTGGTTTGACTCCAGGGTGTGGGAGTCTTGGAATTTAAATTGTGGTGGTTGATTTCCCCACTTGTACTCCCGCTTATCCGTGCATGGATTCTGTTCAGCTGGTAAAGAGGACTCGCTGGACAGGCTGAACCCAAGAGTCTTTCCTTTTCTCTCCCGTATTTTCCCTAGATTTTCACCATGTTAAATACTAAATCTCCAGTAGCATCCTGGGGAGAGGATTTCAGTATTATGTATGCGGATATGCGTATGATTATTACGTGCATCGAGTTTCGAGAAAACAGCTTTTAGATAAATGCTGTTACCTAAAGGAATAGGGCCTACATTGTAAGCTGCTGTGTTGTCATATTCGTTACTGTGACTTGATCGTGTTTTTAAAGTTCCGAAGTATACTCTTGTGCTCTGCTGTGTTTTTTTTATGCTTCCTGGAATTCGGGGACGCATGAAAGAGGCTTGCGGTCAGAGTTCTGCAAGACAGAAGACACTGCGTGGCTGCGGCTGCTGAAGCAAGAGCCCAGACCAGTCAAGGATGTGGATGCCGCTGCTTTGGATCAGATTGAGAAGCCCCTGGGGGGCTGGCTGTTGGGCATGGAGAGGGGTGGCGTCCGCATTTTGGAATTTTGCAGTCTCAGATCAGAGGAGGAGAGCTGTGTTCTTTTCGTTTTCTTTGTTTGCTTGTCTCTTTTTTTTTTTTTCCAGAAATGTAATTTTTCTGTGGCATGTTAAGTGGTGCACATCATGTAACCTGTCTGGTGAGTAACCTAGAATAGGGGATGAGTTCTAGGTACTATGTGTATTGGCTGACTTTGGGGTAAACTTTTTGATGTAATCGTGCATTTCAGGAGCTTCTTTGCCACAACTGCACGTGACACTGCATGGCCTGGAGGGTTTGGGGAGGAGAGCGTGGATCTGACCGTGGCAGGCCCCAAAATGATAGCAGGAAGCATCTTCCAGGCTGGGGTGATATCCAGCCTAGGTCCTCAGAGCAGACCTCACAGAGGTTGAGAGCAGAGCTCTAGCTTCCTTTGGTGAACTTTTCACTTGCCTGGAAAAACAAATGCTGAAAGCCAGTTTTTAGAACCTTTGTGCAAATAACCAAAGCCAGGAAAAGGTGAGATAAATAAATTCTTTTCAGAATGAAAGTTTCTCTTTGATTGTCGTTATTGTCAAATGAATGTCCAGTGCTTCTCATCTGGGAATGTGCTCAAAAGCCTGTAGGCCAAAGGAAGGTTCGATCTGTAGGGACTGTAACAGGAGAGAGGAGAAGGCAGAGCAGGAAGGAGCCCCAGGAAAGCATTTCGTCTCCAGAGTCTGCTGGACACTAGGAATTTCCAGGAGAGATGATCTAGTAAGTTAAGACAGCTCTGTAAACGGGCTCCCTGCTCGGCGGGAAGCCTGCTTCTCCCTCTCCCACTCCCCCTGCTTGTGTTCCCTCTCCCGCTGTGTCTCTCTCTGTCAAATAAACAAAATCTTTAAAAGAAAAAAAAACGCTCTGTAAACGTATAATCACAGTACAGCGCCCCCCAGTGATGGTCTTTGGTTTGCCAGGTAAGTTGGGTGCCCACAGATGCTCGGGGTGCATCAGTGAACAAAGTGCTTATACACTTGGATCTGACATTTGTAAGCTTAGAACAGTGCCTCATTGTGCTAAGGCAGGAAAAAAATTATATCAGGTAGTAAGTTCCATAGAAAAAGAATGGGGTACGGGGTAGGGAGGGGTTGCTGTTTTATATAGGGCAGTCAGGTGACATACCTGATAAGTGACATTTGAGCAAGGACGTGTGGAATACACACAAGGATGCATAGGGAAAGGGTGTTCTATATTTTAGGTCGGTGGAACAGGCAGGGCAAAGGGCTGAGGAGCAGCAAGAGACCCAAGTGGTTTGGGAGAAAATGGTAGTTGGTGAGGTCAGCAGGAGCAGTCGCTCTGACTGCAAGGGACACGGAAATGGTTTGAAGGTTTAAGCAGAGGAGTGGCGGGATCTGACCAGGTATGAGGAGACTGGGTTAAGAATTGAAGTTGGGGGCGGCGCACAAGCAGCTGGGGGTGCTTGGGGCAGAGTGGCCCCTGCAGGCGCTGGACGGTGCGCGCACTGCGTTCCGAAGGTGTTGCTACAGGACTGTGCAGGTGTGTAAGTGTCCAGCCTTGGTCCCAAGGCTCATGGCCTGAGCACTTGTTGAGACTAGCCATGTCATTTGTCAAACGGGCAGTTTTGAAAGTGAAAGGTGGCCCTACTAGTGATGTGGTTTGTGGTCCCAGGCCTGCTACAGGCAGTCAAGGAGATGTAGGTATCCTGTGTTTTTATTGTGGGAGCACTAGAGAGGGATTCCACCGAGCACTGGGGAGTGTGAGAAAGCTTATTAGACCAAGTGACTCTTGGCCTGGGCCCAGAAGCGTGAGCTCAGCCACCCGAACAGCATCCCAGGTGCAGGGAATGGGCATCCCGGAACTCACCCTGGGAGTCTCTCAGTAGGTCAAAATGTGACATGATAGGGTTTGTGGGTGTTTGCAAGGAACGGGGAGGTAGGAGGCATGGTTGTAGAGGTCTGCATATGACCTGGAAGAGTTTAAACTTGACCCTGTGTGTACCTGCTTCTGCACCTGGGGTATTTGTGCTCCAGGCTGCGCCTGGATTTGCTGTTGAGTACTTTATACCAGGCCATCTATTGTAATATTCTGAGTAATCAGCGTTTCTGAATGTGTGACAAGAAAGATAGTTTTTTAATTTTTTAAAATGATCTACCACTCACTAAAAAAGTCACAGTCGGGGCTGCTTCTGGCTCTGTACCAAGCCCCTAAAGCAGCACTGTTCAAACTTAAAGTGCCTCTGAACTCCTGGGATCTTATCAAAATGCAGGGTCTGATTCTATAGTTAGGGACCTGACATTGTGATTTCTAGCAAGCTCCCCCGTGATGCCTATGCTGCTGGTCAAGGTACCACGTTCAAGTAGGGTAAGGGCAGGGGGGTTTGCTGGAAACATCTGAGAAGCGGAGTGATGGGGAGCCACGGAGAGGTTTGAGCAGATCGACAACGCTTTGTGGTTTAGGAAACCTGCGGGTGTCTGTGAAGGATGGACGAGGCAAGGCTGAGAGGGAGGTTAGAGACCCCGCCGCTGGGATTGTACAGAAGGGAACTGGGAACCTGGCCCACCTCCCTGCCTCCGCTTCCTCTGGCTGCCTGTGATGTTTGTCACCGTGGGAATTGCAGCAGCCCCTGTCCTGTCCCACCAGCCCCTTTGTTAGAAGGGCGCCTCTAGGCTGTGCCGTGGCTTCGCCAACGAATGATGCCGCAAGTGCTGTGAGTGCTGTGAGTGCTGTCCGGCTGGGCCGGGGTTGCCAGGGCTGAGGACTGCACAAACCCCCCCCCAGGAGCCCCAGGCTCCGAGGCCCCTGCCCTGGCTGTCCCCTCAGGCCAAACTGGGGGTGCAGCAGTGTCAGATGGAGAGGGGCAGGGGTGGAAAGGGGGGGCAGTTCTTGGGGAGTCCCCATCTTTGAGTGTGATGGCTTTATTAAGGCGAATGTGCTTTTATTTCCATTTTAAAATCCACTTCCTTTTCCAACCAGTGGTGGTTGGTATCATGACCTTTGCTTGCATTGAACTCATGAGGAATAAAGTCAGTCTCTAGGATGCGAATGCGATGGAACAGGTCCAATCCTAAGATCACTCAAGGGACCAAAAGTGCAAACAGTGTGCCTGGATCCCGTTTTTGCTGTCAGCCCACGGCCAAGTTCCAGCTCCCGTCCAGGGGCAGCGCGTTGAACGTGCGGAATGAGAAAACAAAAGTCTGTATTAGAAGAATCTACTTGGGGTTTGGCCCTTCACATCATTAATTTTCCCAAATTTGAGAGGTCATTTTACCGTCCTCATTGTTCCGGTTGAGGACACGGTGCTGCAATGCCCCCAGGAACTCGCGTGGGAGAAGGAACTGGCTCCATGACTCTGGCCAAGTGACTGCCTGGGCCACCAGGTGATGACGGTTTTGCACTCTCGTCTTCGAGCTTCCTTGGGGCTTGACATTCCAGTTGTCTTCAATTCACGTCAAGTAACCACTCAGCCCTTAGACAATTTCAGCGCCCGAGGCAGAGCTGTGAAGGCAGGTGCATCAGACCTTTCCCTAGGCTCTGGGAATTTAAGGGGAGCTCCGGCGACCCAGGGACGTCCACGAGGGTCCTGTATTTAGACTGAGTCTGCTTAGACAGCAGAGGGTCGCTAGGTTCCAGACAGGCCCTGAGAACTCTCCCCAGCTGGGAAAAGGTACTGAACAGATGAAATCCATCCTTGGTCTTCTTCCCCATGGTCATCTGGCGACACCCACGATGCCAGTCTTGGGCAGTCAGAGGTGTCCTGAACTGGGGTCGGGGTGTCCGGTTTGGTCACTTATTCGGTATCCTGTGAGTCCCACATGCTCACCCACACTCCGTAGCCCCACAGGCTGAGGTGCACGGTTCGCAGCACGTACACACCGCCGCGACTGAGAGGGACGGATGAGGAGTTCCTTTAATGTGCTCCCCTGAAACATCCCTGCCCAGCGGAGCAGTCTCCTTATCCTTGTCGCCTGGGGCGAGCCTTGTAGAGCGCCCTCTGCTGGCGGACTGTCAGGGTTTCCCTGGAGCGGGCCGGTGCTTTGGGCACTTGGGGCGCTTTGATGCTCTGTGACTAAGTGCCTACAGTTCAGCAACGTCTGCTCTCCCTGCTGGCGCTCTTATCACTGTAGAGCCAGGCTCTGTCAGTAACCGTTCCTGTTTGCTGCTGTCGACCCAGCTGGCTTTGGGTTAGTTTGCCTTGGGATTATTTACCGTTTTATTTTCAATCTTTCTGTGTCCTTACATTTTTTTAAGTATGTTCTTTGTAAACCACATGCACCTTGATTTTGTTTGGTTTGGATTTTTTTTTTTAAAGATTTTATTTATTCGAGACAAAGAGATAGCATGAGCAGGGGGAGAGGCAGAGGGAGAAGGAGAAGCAGGCTCCCTGCTGAGCCAGGAGACCAATGTGGGGCTCGACCCCAGGACCCTGGGATCATGACCTGAGCCGAAGGCAGATGCTTAACCATTTGAGCCACCCAGGCGCCTCTGGTGTGGATTTATTTATTTATTTATTTATTTTTAAGATTTTATTTATTTATTTATTGGAGAGCGAGCGAGAAACAGCATGAGAGAGGAGAGGGTCAGAGGGAGAAGCAGGCTCCCCGCTGAGCCGGAAGCCCGATGTGGGACTCGATCCCAGGACTCCGGGATCATGACCTGAGCCGAAGGCAGTCGCTTAACCAACTGAGCCACCCAGGCACCCTGGTGTGGATTTTTTTTTTTTAAAGATTTTATTTATTTATTTGACAGTGAGAGATATAGTGAGAGAGGGAACACAAGCAGGGGGACTAGGAGAGGGAGAAGCAGGCTTCCCTGCAGAGCAGGGAGCCCGATGTGGGGCTCGATCCCAGAACCCTGGGATCACGACCTGAGCCGAAGGCAGACGCTTAACGACTGAGCCACCCAGGCGCCCCTGGTGTGGATTTTTTTAATCCAGGTCAACAATCTTCGTCTTTTGGCTTGAGAATCGCACCCTCATATGTTTATTGTAATTGCTAATGTATTGAGATTTATTTTTACCATCTTATTTTGACCTCTTCCACTTTTCCCATTTCCTTTCTTGCCTTATTATGGAGTAAGAGTTTTTAAATTTACTCTCCCCCCGCCCCGCCCCCTGATTTACTGGTTTAAAACTCATATACTTGGGGCGCCTGGGTGGCTCAGTGGGCTAAGCATCTGCCTTCAGCTCAGGTCATGGTCTCAGGGTCCTGAGATCGAGCCCCGCATCGGGCTCTCCGCTCAGCAGCGAGTCTGCTGCTCCCTCTGCCTCTCCTGTGTTATCTCTCTCTCTCTCAATAAGTAAATGAAATCCTTAAAAAAAAATAAAACTCGTACTCTTTTTCTGTTCCTTTAATTATCATCTTCAAAATCTGTACATGCCTAAATAGCTTACCAAAATTTAATTTATTGGCATCTCTATCCTCCTAAAATACACAAGGATCTGAAAACTTCTGAAATGCTAGTGTTTTTTTAACCTGACATGTTAGAAAGAAGTATTGTTCTATTTAATAATCCATTTTTATATTTACCCACATACTTAACCAATTTCTTTGCTCCCCATTCTTGCCTGTGGTCCTTCCCTCAAACCCAGCCCAGTCTGACCTGGGCCTCAGCTCCCCTACCCCATGCCAGAGGACGTGGCCCAGAACTTGACACTCAGCTCTGTGGGGCTGGGAAGTGCAGGGTGGGAGACAGACGGCCTGGAAACGCGGGGCTTCCGGACTTCAGGGAGTTCACAGCCTCTCCTATACGTCTCAGCTCCTTTTCCTCTGTGTTCTCAAACCAGCACTCCCCTGTGGTCACCCAGGACCCAGCTGGGGGCGGGGGTGACTCCCACCGGTCAGGATGCTCAATCCCACAGCCGGCTGGCAGGGCTGCAGGGACCCGGCCAACTGAGCCTGAGAGATGGAAACCACAGGTGTTCGTTCACAAGGCTCCTGCTCTAGCTTGAAAATTTCTGTGAGTTTCTCCATCTGAATAGAAACACTTTTTTTTTTTTTTAAAGATTTTATTTATTTATTTGAGACAGAGAGAATGAGAGAGAGAGCACATGAGAGGGGGGAGGGTCAGAGGCAGAAGCAGGCTCCCTGGCGAGCAGGGAGCCCGATGCGGGACTCGATCCAGGGACTCCAGGATCATGACCTGAGCCGAAGGCAGTCGCTTAACCAACTGAGCCACCCAGGCGCCCAGAAACACTTTTTAAGGGGCGCCTGGGTTAAGCGTCTGCCTTCGGCTCAAGTCACGATCCAAGGGTCCTGGGATGGAGCCCCGCATCGGGCTCCCTGCTCCGCGGGAAGCCTGTTTCTCCCTCTCCCACTCCCCCTGCTTGTGTTCCCTCTATTGCTGTGTCTCTCTTTGTCAAATAAATAAAATCTTTTTAAAAAAAAGAAAGAACTGGGCGCCTGGGTGGCTCAGTCATTGAGCGTCTGCCTTCGGCTCAGGTCGTGATCCCAGGGTCCTGGGATCGAGTCCCACATCAGGCTCCCTGCTCAGCGGGAAGCCTGCTTCTCCCTCTCCCACTCCCCCTGCTTGTGTTCCTGCTCTCGCTATGTCTCTCTCTGTTAAATAAATAAAATCTTTAAAAAAAAAAAAAAGAAAGAAAGAACTACTCTTTAAATCCTGGTGGTTCTAGTACGCACGGCACCCCAAGGATGATGGGCACCTTGGCTGAGAACCTGGGATTCAGGAGCTCCGGGTCTAATCTGAACCCCTCATTTTACAGGTGAGGAAAGTAGTTCTAAGAGGAGAAGGGACTCACCAGAGTCACTGAGCGGCTCAGCGGCCAGGTAGGCCCCGGGTGCCCTGCCCTGAGGCGAGTCCCCTGCCCCAGGCGGCCCCCGCGCCCACGGGCAGGAGCCAGGTTCCTGCCGCCCCCTCGCACACTTCCCAGGTCCGCCGGTGCTCCTGCTGACAACAGGTCATGCTAGCGTCAGGAGGATCCCGGGAGAGCCATTGAAGGACATTAACACGTTAAGAGTCAGCCAGGTCTGGGTTTGAACACATGGAAACGTGTCCCAAGTCCCCTCTGCCCCGGCCAGCCTGGACTTTGATTCTGAGCAGACTGTCACGGGTTTTCCCTTACCCATCACCTGCAAGTCTTGACTCCCCGAAGAAAACAGCCAAGTTTCCTAAGGTGTGGCTCTGGAGGAGGCCAGAGGGGAGCCCCCCGCGCCCCGGTTGGAGGCTGCAGGGCTCCAGGCCCTCGGAGATGGCAAGGAGGGTGGGCCTTTTTCTCTCCATCAAGGCCCTCTGGCGGCGCTTCGCACACGCCCGAGCTGGAGTCAAGCCGCCGCCTGCCCGGAAACACCAGGGATTTCGGGCCATCTCCAGGAGGTGGGTGGGCGGCAGGGAACAGTCTCCCTCTGAGGCCCCAAGAAGGGGCTGCGCTGCTCGCACCTCGATTTTGGACTCGCGGATCTGCGAGAGCAGCAGCTTCTGTTGCTTGTGGCCATGGGTCACAGCGGCCCCGGGAAGCGAACACAGCCCGCTGGGAGTGCTCTGGTCACGAGCACCAGGAATCCGCCGCGGCCTCAGCGGCATGGTGCCAGCCAGCCTGACTGCAGCCCCGGAGCCGCTTCCGGGCTCCAGAAGAAGGCAAGCAGGGGTGGCAGATGGAGTTTGCTTCCTGGACTGGAGAGAGGGCTTTGCAGGCGGCTGCCCGAGGCCCAGGGCTGACCGCCGCCTCCCCCGGGAGCCACGCCCCCACGGCTGCCCCCACGGTGTCAGGACCCCCGACACCGCCTGTTCCCGAGAAACTCATTTCCTCAGCTCTCCTGACCTCCTCCCTCAGCAAATATTTGTCTGATACGTTCCCGAGGATAAAATTGGTTTGATCGAAGAGCTGTTCGTACAGTGAGAGTGGAGAGGAGCCTGGGCTTGCTCACCCATGTCCTCGCCCTGAGCCTCAGTTTCCCCTTCTGCAAAGCTTGGATCAGATGGTGAACCCCCCCCCCCTTCCTTCTCATTTCTGCATCCTGTTGAGGCTCCGCCAGTCCCCAGATGTGCTTTGGGCTGCAGGACCCCTGAGCTTGCGTGCCTGGAGGGCTCCTTACTCTGCAGCCTCCTCCCTGGCCTCCCGGTCTCCAGCCTTACCCTCCTCCTCACCCTCCTCCTCTGAATCTCCTACCCGCTGCTGAGTTAGCCTAAACGGTAAACCCGACCACGTCTCTTCGCAGCTGAGAACCCTCCGGACCAGTGGTCTCCAGCTGGCTGCTCGGCAGGGTTAGCTGAGAAGCTTGGGGCCAGCACAGCCTGATGAAACGGCAGCTCTGGGGGCGTGGGGCCCTGACAGCCGGCGATTAAAGTCCCTCAGGAGCTCTGCTGCGCCCCCAGTGAGGCCAGCCTGCAGGGCCTTTCCTGCTCTGTGTCCTGCCCCCTCCCCCAGCCACACTCCCCAACTCCCCATCTCCCCAAAGCAGCGGTTCCTTGTACTTCCTCTGTGCCTTGCTGCGCTCCCCTCCCCTCCCTCCTCCCTGCTCCCTGCTCCCTGGCCCGGGGCCTCCTTGCCCCTGTGCTCTCCCGCCTCTCCCCTGCGGGCCTCTGTCTGGCCAGGCACCCCAGAGGTCAGGGTCTGCCTCCCGCACGGGTCCCGGGGCACTCGGAAGAACTCGCTGCACCAACATGGTTTGGGGCCTGTGCCTGGCGGGTCTGTGCTGACCTGGGGCTTTCGGTCGTGTTTGCGGAGCACGGACGTCCTTCTCAGAGTGACCCAGACTCCAGAGTCTAGGAACTGTTCCCACCCGCAGGCCACGCCTTGCCTGCCTCACCCCACACGGGCCTTTCCGGAAAGCTCCCCGACCCACAACCCATGGAGACATTTCCTGGCCGCCCATCCCCCTCAGAAGTGGGGCCACATCCTGGGCTCGGCCGGGCAGCCTTTTTGTCTCCTGGGCAGGGCCCTCGGGGGTGATGGTTCCCTGGGCCCCTTGGTGTTTCGGTGGTTCCTCTTTGCCCTGCGTGGCGTGTAGGAAGGTCGTAATTCCATTTGTTCTTTGGGCCTCTGGTGCTGGGCGTGGGAGGGCCTGCACGCACACAGAGGTCAGGCCCAGCCTGTGGGTGCGGGCTGTGGCTGGCGGCTGGTGGCCCGGTACCCCACCCGCACTGTCAGCCGACTGGGGGGAGCAGATTATGGGGGAGTGTAAAGTGGGCATGGGGGGGACATGTGTTCTGACGCAGGAGCGCTTTTCTGTCCCAGCTCAGCCGGCTCAGAGGAGCCATGCTCATCCCTTCCCAGCAAGCTGGGGGCCGGCCCGCGGAGGGTCTGCATCCTTGCTGATATTCCTGTTACCCCCCCGCCCCGAATCCCCATGCTGTAAAGGAGACCCTGGCACCAGTGACCTGGGAGCACCCAGGCCTGGAGGGTGGGAAGAAAAATCACCCCGACCTGGTCAGGGACAGAAAGGGGTTTCCGCATGATGCAACTCACAATCTCCTTTTGGGAAGAAACCAGCTTTCCAGATAAATGCAGTGTTAAAAAACAAAACCTAACCCAGTACATTTAAAGCCCTAATTGGCTTTGTTAAGCGATTCGGGAACCAGACGGCACCCCAGGTAGCAAGCAGAGGGGAGCTCCCAGGAGTTGTACAAAATGGAAGGTTTTCCTAGGAAAGAGAGTGCGGCAAGATGTTATTCGCAAAAGAAAAGTATCTTCTAGGCGAGCACACTAGACCTTGGGAGGAGGAGGAGCAGGGGCCTTATGCAGGTTAGCCTGGCTTCCTCTGGGGCACGGGCTGTGGCCGGTTCCTTTATTGGGCTGATCGGATCATTCCTGACTGAAGGGTTAGGACTGCATTTCTGGGGGGGCGGTTGGAACTGTAGCTAGGTTAGGTATGAAAGCCCAGTTTGGGGACTCGGCCTAAGTGACACCAATTTGGGCCTGCGATTTTGATGTAGGAAATGTTAGGGTTCGAAGCTGACAGCCAATAAAGAATTCTTGACACATGTTCGGTGCAAAACGGTTTTATTAAAGCAGGAGGATAGGACCCACACGCAGAAATAGCCGCAGCAGGGTTGTGAGGAATGGCCCATTATTTACTTCCAAGTTGGGAAGGAGTTAGAGAGAGCATAAGTCTCTAAGGAATTTTGGAAGCAAGGTTTCCAGAACCTTGAGGGGGCTAGCTATTGTTGGGAAAAGGTCATTTATTACTGTCTAATAAAACCTGAGTCATGAGACCCTTCAGATGTATATCGTGGGTCATCCACTTCGGGGATGATTGCCAACATGTATCTTGGGGGGTAGAGTTAAAGGAAGTTTCCAAAGGAATTTTTATACATTACAGTAGACTCACAGGATCCTGGGGCTCCCGCTAGGATTGTCTTTTGCCCTAGCAAAGCATTAACATCGAAGCAGCTGAGCTCCTAGAGGAATGTCACTCTGCCTGTTTTTTGTTTTTTGTTTTTTTTAAAGATTTTATTTATTTGAGAGAGAGAGAATGAGAGAGAGCACATGAGAGGGGGGAGAGTAAGAGGGAGAAGCAGACTCCCTGCTAAGCAGGGAGCCCGATGCAGGACTCGATCCAGGGACTCCAGGATCATGACCTGAGCCGAAGGCAGACGCTTAACGACTGAGCCACCCAGGCGCCCGTCACTCTGCCTGTTTTAAGGACTTGTCAGTGGCTGTACCTAGTTTTTCTTTGTAACAGCGGGTTTCTGTTAAATGTTTAAGAGTTAAGAACTGGTCTGGGAAATTAGTTGCCTACCCCCATGTTACCTACCTCAAGGTCTTAGTCACCTTTATAACCAGGCATTCTCTTCTACCTGTGTCCACTCGACCAGTGATCATCTAACCACTTTTTTTTAAGATTTTATTTATTTATTTTGAAAGATTTTACTTATTTATTTGAGAGAGAGAGGGATAACAAGAGAGAGCACAAGCAGGGGGGAGGGGACAGGGAGAAGGAGGTTCCCCACCCAGCAGGGAACCCGACATGGGGCTCCATCCCAGGACCCTGGGATCATGACCTGAGCTGAAGGCAGACGCTTAACTGACTGAGCCACCCAGGCGCCCCTAGATTTTATTTATTTGAGAGAAAGAGAGAGAGAGAGAATGAGCAGGGGAGGGAAAGGAGCAGACTCCCCATGGAGCAGGGAGCCCGATGGTCCCAGGCCCCACGATCATGACCTGAGCTGAACCGACTGAGCCACCCAGGTGCCCCCAGTTTTTTTTTTGTTGTTTTTTTTTTAATCCCTACAAAGATCTCCACCAGGAGAGGTCTTTCAGTGGCCTTGCTTTGACTTTCGCAACAAGTTCAAAAAGACGTTAGGCAAAAGCCACACACTTGATTAAATTTTATGGGGGGTGGGGGAAGCATCCTCTTTTAGCAAGGAGGGTGACTACAGTTTGAGAGTACCAGCAGGGGTCAGAGCCCCGCAGGTGCTGTGCTGCCCGCCCTCGCCGCCACGGCTCCAGGAAGGCCCTCTCCTAGAGAACACAGGCCAGCCCCTCCCGGCCCCCAGCCCGGTCTTCACTCAGGAGGTCTGGCGGACTCTCCCCTTCAACAGGCTGCTCTGTGCTGGCTCTGATCCTGCCTCGTCCTTGGGCACATCTGTGTTCCGCCTGCCTACCCGGCTGTAGCAAGAGTCAGGAAGTCACCTCCCTACCCTTGACGCCTGCCCAAGTTCCTCATCCCCCACTCTGACGGATGAGCCCTGGGCCTGCCAGCCCCCGGAATCCCCCAACCCTGTCAGCCTCCTCCTAGGAATCTCCCACCCTCTGAGCCCCACTAACTCTGCTCCTGGGCCATCCAGGCCGGCTCTGCTGTGTTGGGAGCTGAGCCAGTGTCCCCCCTGTTGCGATAGTCGTGAGCCCTGTTGTGACAACCCTTAACACTCTTCCTTCCTTTTCCCAAATGTCACAATGGGCCTCTGACACCGTTTCCTAGTGCTGGTGAGGTCCCCGGGGCGGGATGCCCTCGGGGAGGCTCTGCCCGCCTGCTGGGGACCTGCAGTCTCATCCTAAGAGGGCTTGCCCCGCACAACAGAGTGGGCTGACCCTTCCCTGTTCCCAAACGATCCCTTGCAGGAGACCTGGGAGCAGCAGTGTGTCCAAAGGAGAAAGGACTGTCGTCGGCAGCTGCTCCCTGACAGTGCCAGGCCAGGGCTGAGCCCGCGGCATGTAGCTGGCTTCATCTCCCCCCACCCCGACCTCCGACCTCCGAGCTCTGTGCAGGGGTTCCCTGGGTAGCCAGGCCCTGCAGGCATCCCCAGCAACAGCTGCCGCGCACCGCCCCCCCGCCCCATGCCACCTCTGGGGACCGAGGGGGGGCAGCTCTGTGCTCAGGGAGTTCTGGCTCAGTCACAGCCTGCTACCCTACCCGCCCCTGCGGTTCCTGCAGACTGAGTCCTCAACACCCGCCATCAGGAAACAGAGATAGGATTCGCGTTTGGGGTCTGCAAATCACACGGCACCCCTGGGGCCACCCAGCAAGGCGCAGGGAGAGAGTAAGAGTGGGCAGGGGTTCTGGGGGGCCGGGCGGGGGGGGGGCCCTTCACCGGGTCCCGTGGCTGGCAGTGTCTGCCTCCCTGATGCTGCGGGTTTGGGGTGCGGGGGGCGGAGATGCAAGTCTGTCCTCCACAAGGCCTTGTTGTGCAAAGCGCTGCGGGAGCAAAACCGCGCTCAGCCCGACATCCCCTCCAGCGGCCTTCCTCCTGCTGGCCCGCCAGATGTGGCCGGAAGGGCCGGTCCCCCCATTCCTTACTCGCTCCACGAAGTACCCCACACGCCCCACCTGCCCCCTGGCCCTTGTGTCAGTAGGTCAGGGATGAATGACCCCGGGACACACGGAAGCACAGGGAAATGGGGGTGCACGGGGCGGGGGGCTGGGGGAAGGCTTCAGACAGGAAGTCCCGCCAGCGCATTTCTCGGGAACTGAGCCACACACGACGGGGAGGGGCAGGGCTTGCTTGGAGGCCCGGCCCTGTCCGTCCCACCCTCTGTGTCCGTACGAGCCTGGGCCTTATAAAGCGCCCAGAAGCCTCCCCGGGACGTTCCCTCGGCCACGCCAGCTCCCAGGAGGAAGGTGGGTCCGCGTCCAGCACCATGACCGAACTGGAGACAGCCATGGGCATGATTATTAACGTCTTCGCCCGCTACGCGGGTGTGGAGGGCAGCAAGCGCAGCCTGACCAAGGGGGAGCTGAAGGTGCTCATGGAGAAGGAGCTCCCGGGCTTCCTGCAGGTGAGGACGCAGGGCCTGGGGCGGGGGGGGGTGTGGGGGGGAGCACGCGGGGAGGGTCAGGGAGGGCCCTGGGCCAGCGGGCAGGAGAAAGGAGGGCAGGGGAGGCCGAAGGGGCTGCCCCGCTGAGCTGCCCCCCGCCCCCGCCCCGCCACCGCAGGCCTAGAGCAGGTGGAAGGGGGAGGCCACCCGCCCAAGAATGGATCCGTTGTCCCAGGGGCTCAGGACTCTGGGAGCAGGGAGCAGGGCTGGCCAGCTCAGTCCTGGAAACATGGAGTTGGAGCTACCAGGATTCTTTCTCTGCAGGGGCCCAGTGGGAGAGCTGGGGGGGGAGTGTACAAACCTGAACCTGAGCACTGGAGATGAGGGAATCCAGGGCCAACTGTGAGGCTGCGTTTGCTGGCCCCTCACAGCTGCACCCCTCCGAGGCTGCTGGCCACAAACACCCTGGCTGTCCTGACTGCTTGGCCACGTCCTCCCAGCATTCCTCCCGGCATTCGCAGGCCTGGTGTTAGTGGGGCTGACAGGGGTGCAGATGGGAGGAGGTCCCACCTTGGCACTTTTCTGCCCCAGCCTCGTGGCCTGGATGTGCCCAAGGGAGGCCTCCTCAGGAACCTCAAAACAGAGGGCCCCCCTCCTCTGCCTCCCCTCTTCCTGGTCCCCTCCCCGTCCTCCTTTCCCCACTATGCTCCTCTCTGTTCTTCACCCTCCAGCTGCCTCTGGTGTCCCCTCCTCCCCTTCCCCCTCCCTCCCTCTTCCCCCTTCCTCCTCCTCCTCCCTCTTCCCCTTTCCTCCTCCCCCTCCCTCCCCTGTCCCTCTCTCCCTCCATTTTCACTCCGCCCCTCCCCTTCCTCCCCTCTTCCCCCTCCCTTCCACTCTTCCCTTTCCTCCCCTTCTCTTCCTCCCTCCCTCTTCTCTCCCCCTCCTTCCCTCCCTTTCTCCCTCCTCTCCTCCCTCCCTCTCTCCCGTTTTCTCTCTGCTTCGTCTTCCTCCTCTCTCCCTCTTCTCTCCCCCTCCCTCCCCTTCCCCCCTCTTCTCCCTTTACCCTCCCTCTCTCCCCCTTTCTCCCTCCCCTCCTCTTCCTTTCCCTTTCCTTACTGTCCTTCTCTTCCTCTCTGCTCTTCAGCTCCAGCTCCCCTTCTTTCCCACTCCTCCCCTCCCCCTCCTGCCTCCCCCCTGGCGCCACCAAACCCCACCTACCTGCCCTCTAATGGGTCTACCCTGAGCTGATTCTTGAAAATGAAGCCTAAAATTTCAGTCTTCAATTCAAACACACTGAGCACTTTAGTATGTAAAGGCAGTGAGCATATAAATCTTTAAATGAAGTTCATTTGTTTTTGTCTTTTATAAATGTGTTTGTGGTAGAAGATGTAAAAATACAGAAATGTAGGGCGCCTGGGTGGCTCAGTCGTTAAGCGTCTGCCTTCGGCTCAGGTCATGGTCCCGGGGTCCTGGGATCGAGTCCCACATCGGGCTCCCTGCTCAGCGGGAAGCCTGCTTGTCCCTCTCCCACTCCCCCTCTTGTGCTCCTGCTCTTGCTGTGTCTCTCTCTGTCAAATAAATAAAACCTTTTAAAAAAAAAAAAAAAAAAAAAAAAATACAGAAATGTGGAGGCAAGAAATCCCCCCCATCATACTCTCCCTCTTCCTTTCAGCCTTTTCCCCAGCCAAAAGCTCAACGCTGATGTGCATGAAATTCTAAATACGCAGTTTACTTTCTTTTTGAACTTAATATCACAGCAGTCTCAAACTCCAATGCTCACTGAACGCCCCTGACCAGTGGGGAGCTGGGCGTGGGTGCAGGTGTTCTGACAAGCAGCCAAGTTTGAGTCTAACGCAGGGGGATTTTGAGCCCAAGGTTAGGGGCTGCCAGAGGGGGCAGAGGCAGATGGTCTGGGGAACACAATTTGAGAACCGGTGGCTAAGCCTGGGATCCTCACCGAGGCACTTGGTAAAACGGGGCTCGGGGCCACAGTCCCCCAGGCCTCCAGCTGACGTGGAAGCCCAGCACCTGGTGCAGTGGGAGCTGCGGTCCTGGGGGGCTGTTGGCTACAAACCTCGAGCCCCAGGGTGGGCGGCTGCGGGGTACTGGGCCGCAGGGACACCCCCGCACGGGGTGGTGCGAGGTGAGGCCCTGGCCGCCGCCAAGGCATGGGGGCGGCTCCCGCAGACGGCCTCGGCACCCCTGCCCAGGCCACAGCCAGGCCGCAGCCCCGGATTTCCCCTTTCCTCACTTCAGGGATCAGAGCTCACAGCCGAGGGGAGGGGAGGGGAGGGGAGGGGTGTGCAGTGCATGGGCCAGATGCGATCTCCTGGGGGGACCCCGCCAAGCTGGCGGCGAGTCCTGAGGGTGGTCCCCCTTCTAAAGCATCTTAAACAGTCCAAAGACACCCCCTTCCAAACTTGCCAGTGGGACACGCTGCCTCCTGAGCTGCACCACTCAATTCCGATTCGCCCTAAACCCAACTGTGGGTCCGGGGGGGCTCACAACTTCCCGGGGCCCGGTGACCTTCCCTGCCCCCCCCCTCCGCCCACCTGCAGCAGTGCTAACCCCGGGCCTCTGTCTCCAGACTAAAAGGGACAGGGACGCCGTGGACAAACTGCTGAAGGACCTGGACGCCAATGGCGACGCCGAGGTGGACTTCAACGAGTTCATCGTGTTTGTGGCCATGCTCACGGCCGCCTGCCACAAGTTCTTTGAGCAGGCGGGGCTCCCCTGATGCCCTGCAAACCCAGAGTGGAGGGGGGCGGGGGGGGGCAGCCCCTGGCTTCCAGAATCCTGTGCGCCACCGCCTCCTGCCCAGCCTGTGGCCGCCCCTGTGATCAGTAAAATGCTTGTGAAATGCTCCCAGTCTGGTGGACATGGATTATTTCCTGACCCCTCAGCGCCGCCACCTCCAACACAATGAGTCCCCTGATTCCTCACTTCCTGCTCCTGCCCGGTGGGGAGCCGGAGAGGGAAAGGACACAGTCAGTGGGTAGGACAGGCCACCTGCTGACTGCCCTTTGTGCCCCGGGCCGGCGGAGGCCAGGTCCCAGCTTCTGGGGTGGCTCGGCACCGAGGGAGCGCCACCCTGCCCTGGACCCACGGAGGCCCGCAGGCCGCGCGTCCCTCCGCCCAGCCGTCAGAGCTCTACTCTCACCCAGAGCTCTACTCTCACCGGGGAGTGTGCTTGTTCCCCTCTCTCTGCCCCTCCCCCACACTGTGCTCACTCTTTTTTACAGACTTTATTTGTCAGAGAGAGAGCACAAGCAGGGGGAGTGGCAGGCAGAGGGAGAAGCAGGCTCCCCACTGAGCAAGGAGCCCGATGTGGGACCTGATCTCAGGACCCTGGGACCATGACCTCAGCTGAAAGGCAGACTTAACCTGACTGAGCCACCCAGGCGTCCCAACAAAACGAAATTTTCTTTTCGAAATGGTTCTCAGCAGGGACCTGACATAGCCCAGTCCACTGCTGTGAAGGACCAGGGCTGGCATGAAGCCACGAAGGGAGGCCAGTTAGGACAGCATTGCACTAGTGGGCTAGGGCAGTGGGAGGGGACAGATGAATCCAAGGCACATTCCGGTCGTTCTACCTTCTGTTCTACCTTCTGAAGCACGGTGACAGGAAGGAGAAGGAAGGGGTTGCTGAGAAGGAGGGAGGAATCAAGAAGGCCGTCAAAGTTTCTGGCTCAGAAACTTCACTTTGAGTTGTCTGCACTGGTAAGCAGACACAATTAAATTTTTTTTAAGACTTACTTATTTTTGAGAGAGAGGGAAAGGGAGAGAATCTCAAGCAGAGCCTGACACAGGGCTCAGTCTCATGACCCTGAGATCATGACCCGAGCTGAGTCCAAGTGTCAGACGCTTAACCAACCAAGCCACCCAGGCGCCTCATAATCAAATTTAATTTACATACTGAATTGATACTAATTCATTCAATGAGTATTAAGCACCAACCATGTGGCAGCCAAGCATTCATCTTTGTGCTGGGAATTTAGCGGTAAACAAAATCCCTGCCCTCAAAGGGCTGACATTCCACGTGGAGAGGCCAGACTATACACAGATTAATAATCACATGTCAGGTAGTGCAAGAAAAATAAAAGGGCAGAGAGAGTCGCAGGGATGGCAGTGCTGTTTTAAAGAGAGAGCATAAGGCACCGTGGAAGCAGACACTCAGAAAGTGGCCTAGTGAGCTCTGTGGATATCGGATACTCACCTGCTTTCAGAAGAAACAAAAGTATTGTTTTGTATTGTATTGCAACAAAACAGGAGTGAAGACTCGGGCCTCACAAGCCAGCTGACCCAAGTGGCCACTGAAGAATTTCCCAAGCCTTCCGGAAGAGAGCACAGAATTTCAGATTTCACAGCAAGGGAAGTTTGGGCACCACGGGCTCATCTATGAAAAATGATTTCAGAGCTGCTGACAGAAGGCAATTCAAATTTTCTAGCTGACTTGGAAGTTGGTTCAATTCCACAGATACATAATCCAAGTAGGAGAAAAATTTATGAGTTAAAATAGGAAATCCACACAAAGCCCCGCATGCCTCTCCATTACACTACATCACAAGCATGAGTGAAGACCATCCCCTTGTCACCACAGTGCTCTGCATTAGAACCAAGGGTCCAAAACGATTCAGAAGAATTAAGGCTCTGACCGTGAAGGAGGCTTAGCATCAAGCCCTGGGATAATGATGAGATGAAATTCACCCTAATGGAGGAATATAATCTATGGTCAGTTAATCAAGGGGAAAACCTATGCATACACTGTAGATATCTACACACACACACACACACACACACACACAGCAAGTTTTTCCCTCCCAACACATCTGTTTTTAAATCAGTGAATCAACTTATAACTAAGTTTCCTGAATCAAGGTCCATAATATCTCAAAGAGGGGGTGCTCCTTCAGCCAGCTGCTTAAGAGAACATGGAGTAACTAACCTGCAATGTACATCAACAGGAATGAGAAACCTTGTAGGCTGTAAGCCACAAAGACTTTGGGTGAACTGTTAGCACAGTTTAACTTAGTTGGGTTGACTGACACAGAGAGAAACCTAGTCTTGACACTAGGAAAGCCTAGTGGGTCCCCCTACTCCCCCGCTCGAGGTCAGGCCCTCAACTCCCATCTGCATCAGCCCCCATATTCTTGCCTTCACCCAAGCTCCCACCAACACACAGACCGCAAGCAGTGTAAGCCTCCCACGCTACAGATGTGAGCACGGACGCTCCCCTGCTCCTGGGTCTCAAGGGCTCCCAGCACTACTTCTGTTCCTACTAAGACCTCAGAAGGGCAGGAGCATGGACAAGGATTCCACAGACAGAAACAGCCTCTGTAAAGGACTTTCTTTGTGCCCAGGTACTTTATGATAAAAGTACACATTCATCCAAGACGTGTATCTCGGCTTGTCATCATGAACATGTGTCTGCTCTGATAAGATCACATTTAGCAACTCTGGAAACTGCACCCTGCCTGTCCTATGGCTTTGAGCATCCATTACATAGGCTGATGCAGATGCATTAACTCCCTGATGAAGCCTCTCTCCTCTGCTTGCCCCTCCCACCTGGCTCCCACAGTGCCCCCCATAGTATCCCCAGGGCTGCAGCTCACGTGGTTCCCTAAGCTTCTGGTGCTCCCCTGGTTTCTACTCTCAGAGGTTGTACTCCATGTTCAAGGGCAAGTCATTTGCTCTGAAGAGCTTCCCAGCCCCCTCCATGAGTGCTGAGTCTCAAGCACACTGCAGTGCGATTACTGGTCCCAGCTCTTCCCAACCCAGGCCCCTCCTTCACATTCCTCGGATGGGACAGAAAGCATGTTATGCTCCCACCGATTGAGAGACTAAACAACTTTTCAGCATGCCGATGGCCTGAAGTTCATCTCTGTTAAGAGCTGAGTGTTCTGTCATCCTATCCCCACAGCACCTGACATAAGCAATTCTGCTCCCAGTTCTAGGCTCACAGAGAACCCCAAACTTCAAGCAACTCAGTCCCGCTTGCTGATGGCAGGGCTGAAAGAAGAGTGTCCATTTCAAAAGAAATTTATTAACACACACAGGGATGGGGCGCCTGGGTGGTTCAGTTGTTAAGCCTTCGGCTCAGGTCATGATCCCAGGGTCCTCGGATCGAGCCCCACATCAGGCTCCCTGCTTGGCAGGAAGCCTGCTTCTCCTTCTCCCACTCCCCCTGCTTGTGTTCCCTCTCTTGCTGTGTCTCTCTGTCAAATAAATAAAATCTTAAACACACACACACACACACACACACATAGGGACTCTAGTCATCTGAACAACATCTTTATTTGAAAAAAGGTTTTCTATAGATCTTTGTTTTTCAAGGTAAATGAACACTTATTCATCACATGTCTGACTTTGACCTCAAATCCCAGTCAGGTCTACGCTGATAGACTAGAAAGGACTTTATGGGCCCTGATGATGCCTTTTCCTTTCTTCAGCGTCCCCAGGCTCCTCGTAGATTGTCTCTTTGATGCGATCCTTTGAAACCCCTGTAATGTGTGAGGGCATTCCGACACCAAAGCATACTCCATCATCCCCTATCCAAACTTCTTTGTCATTTGGGGCCAGCAAGGTTGTCTCAATAAACTCACTGGACAGGTGACACCACATACACCAGACACTATGCCACAAGACACAGGTCTCCTCCTGCGTCTCACAGGAATCAAAGTTCCAGAATATACACCTAACCATCTTCCATCTCCAAGTGCCTTCTAGTTCTTCCCAGTGCTCCCCAAAGCAGTCTTACCCCTACACCAGTCACCAGCTTCACCCAAGCAGTGCCTTCCATGCATCTCCACAGACAGAAGATTCTGGCCCCAAGTCTACACACGTTCTGAAAGTCCAGAGAACAATCAGGTCACACGGGTAACAGCAAAACACAAGGCCACACGCCAACATTCCAAACACAGCAAAGTAACAACAATAAACATGAGCGCTGAAACAACTCTTCATTAAGCCCCATTTCCCTTATGAGAGTATTTCTTATACAATAGTTATTTCTCAGGAACCAAATACACTGGACAATCTAAACCCATATCAAGGTCACCAGCTGAAGCCAGCACCCATCTTGTTAATTCAGATGAAAGGACAAACACTAAGGGCGCCTGGGTGGCTCAGTCGTTAAGCGTCTGCCTTCGGCTCAGGTCATGATCCCAGGGTCCTGGGATCGAGTCCCACATCGGGCTCCCTGCTCAGCAGGAAGCCTGCTTCTCCCTCTCCCACTCCCCTTGCTTGTGTTCCTGCTCTCGCTCTCTGTCAAATAAATAAATAAAATCTATAAAAAAAAGAAAGGACAAACACTAGAGGTCTTATCACCCCCAGGCACAGCTGGACTGGCCAGGAAACACGCAGACCCAGACCCAAGAGCCGGGAATGCTTGCGGATCATTCAAAGGAACATGAAGGATGCAATCCCACTCGTTTACGCACAGAGAAGTAGCTCCTTTAGGCACGTACAAGCAGCTGATCAACACTATCCTAACAACAGGATCACCAGATGTACCTAATGAAATCTCCACCATAAGAAATAAAGACATTTTGGGGACGCCCGGGTGGCTCAGTCAGTTAAGCATCTGCCTTCGGCTCAGGTCATGATCCCAGAGTCCTGGGATCGAGCCCCGCATCAGCCCCGCATCAGGCTCCTTGTACAGCGGGGAGCCTGCTTCTCCCTCTGCCTGCGGGTCCCCCTGCTTGTGTTTGTGTGCTCTCGTGCCTACGCGCTCTCTCTCTGACAAATAAATAAAATCTTAAAAAAAAAAAAAGACATTTTTCAGATTCCAAATCTCTTAAGTTCGAAAAGACAGACCTCCATGGGACCAGAATAACTAAGTAACATCTATGAACACAACTCCAGCTCCATCAAGGGCGTCCAGCTTCTGAGGAGACCCCTGCCCCAAATTTTGCCCTTAAAAACTCTCACCTGAAAGCCCTTGGGCAGTTTGGGACTTGGAGCATTAGCTCCCCATTCTCCTGAGTGGTGCCACACCAAGAACCGCCTACCTTTCTTCACTGCAAAACCTCCATGTCAGTCTTTTACTGGCTTGCTGTGGTGTGCATCCGAGGGACAAATTCTCGTTTGGCTCGTTTATACAACCACTGACCCTAAGGGAGGCTGTTACATGCGGATAAAAAACATACAAAAACAGAATAAACAAGCTATTTCAGCTTTCTCGAGGTGTCAGCCCAGGTGACCAGAGTCCATCAGCTGTGAACCTAAGGCACAACTGGAAGAAATTTACCATCAAGACACTGAGTCTCAGATTTCTGCATCCTGGTATTTAAAAAAAAAGAATTAACCATCCACAAGAATGCCACTTCTTGGGTTACCTGGGTGGCTCAGTCTTTAAGCCTCTGCCTTCCGCTCATGATCCCAGGATGCTGGGATCGAACCCCGCATCGGGCTCCCTGCTCGGCGGGAAGCCTGCTTCTCCCTCTCCCACTCCCCCTGCTTGTGTTCCCTCTCTCGCTGTGTTTCTCTCTGTCAAATAAATAAATAAAAATCTTTTTAAAAAAATAAATTAATTAAAAAAAAAAAGAATGCCACTTTTTCAGAGTCCTCTGACACATCTGCCTTCTAGAAGAACCTGGATATTTCTAGTCGAGGCCTACAGCTTCACACTTCTCTGTTTCTTTCCCTGTGTTCTCACCCTCCCCTATTTTGCTTTATGGCTAAGTTTCCTTTGGTCCCCCCGCCACCACCCTCCTTAGTGCCTCGGCGGCTCTACTTCCAGCAACTGTCCCTTTGCAGGTGAATTTTCAGTTTCACAAAGACAAACCCGAGTTATTCTCATTTTTCTCTAATTACCGGCGGGGGCGGGAGGAACCACAAAAATCAGTATCTACTATCACCTAGCCAAGCTAGCACGCACTCACTTTCCTCTCAACCTCAGCTCTGCTCCCATTGCCCCATTTCTGACGCAGGGAGACCGAGGCTTCAGCTTCACTCCTACAACAGGACGACCACCCAGGAAGCTACTGTAATCGGCGATGGCAAGCCCCCGGCCCCGCCCCGGCCCCGCCCCGGCCCCGCCCCGGCCCCGCCCCGGCCCCGCCCCGGCCCCGCCCCGGCCCCGCCCCGGCCCGGCCCCGCCCCGGCCCCGCCCCGGCCCCGCCCCGGCCCCGCCCCGGCCCCGCCCCGGCCCCGCCCCGGCCCCGCCCGCCGCCCGCCGCCCGCCTTACCGCCCGCGCTCCCTCAGGACGACTCGCTTCTCTCTATCCGCCGCACCAGCTCCACCAACATCTCTGCCATCTTCGCGATCTCCTTGGCCTTCTCCTCGACCTTCTCGCACCTCTTGGCCGCCCTGCCCTCCAGCCCACCGCCGGGGTTCTGCAGGTGGTTCAGGGCGCTCTCCTCCGAGGCCTCCACCTGCGTCTTGATCTGGATGAGCATATTGTCCATCTCCCAGAGCTTGCTCCTGTCCCGCAGGTGGGCTCTCCCGTGCTCCCGGGTGAGGGCCGCGATGTCCTCCCGCATCTCGCTGATGACTGGGAGCAGGAACTGCTCGAAATCCTCCCCGGGCTCCGCCAGCTCGACGATGTCCCAGGGCTGCATCTGTCCCGCCCCTCCTTCATGCCCGCACCCCTGGGGACGGCCAAACCGTTACTGCGGGCGTCCGCGCATCAGCAGTGCTCCCGAATTATCCCTCAATGTCCCTCCTTCTACGCCGTCCGCTTCAGAACCGCTACGGAAAGCAACGCCTTGGACCCACACCGCGGCCGGGCCAACAAGCGATACGCGCAGCCATCACCAGCGGTGGGCGTGTTTGCGGCACTTTCACGACGTGGCCCGGCCCCCTTACGGCCATGCCTGGGGCCGGCCTGGTGGCGGGTGCGCGCACGCAGACGGGACTCTGTCCCGGGCGCGCGCACGCCCCCCTTCCAGCTCCCCGCACCCTGCCCCGCCCCCTTCTCTAATCAGCCTTTGGGAGCGCTTTGGGAGCACCTTGCTTACCTCCTCCGCGAGGGCATCCCCGACTTTTGCTTTTACTTTTTCTTTATTTTTTTTTAAGTGAAAGCAATTTTCCCTCCCCAGTATTTGAATAAGACAGGCTGATGTTTACAGCACTTCCTATCCAGGCACGCACTGCTCTAAGTGCTTAGATTAATTCATTTAACCTCAGAGCAAACCTGTTAGATGAAAAACTGGCTAAAACCCGTACTTATGGTCAGAATTTGAACCTGAGCCATCTGGGTCTGCAGTCGCTGCTCTTAACTAGAGCACATGCTCCCTCTTCTGGGACAGGGCCCTTAAGTCAAAAACCCGGGATCCTAACTGGCCTTTTCTCTGTACTCCCCACCCCTCGCTCCCAGATTTTTGTCCTGGGGGTATTTTTCTCCCGCTGCCGGATTGTTCCGGTCAGTAGGTTTTTGGTCTCTCTTCGAGGTAGGGGAGCTGAAGGTACTCCATTTTAGAAAGGCCCTGTCTCTCTTGTTTCTCTACTAGAGCACACTTACTCATGTTCTATATTTTGCATCTGAATAAACCAAAGAAGCTATGTTCCCACTTCAAAGGGAAACAAGAAAGTTAGTCTCTCTGAATTTTTGTCCTAGGCCCCCAAACACCTGATAACATCTAAAAAGAGCCCGATCCCAGACGTGTTTCCAGGACGTTAGCTTTGAACAAACTTAAGGTGACGCTGTCATCAGTAACCCTACCTTCAGTGACTTATAGAATCACACCTATCATTCACCTGCCACTCACCGTTGAGCGGACCCTACTCTGGATTCCTGAAGGAACACATACCCTACATCCCTTTCCAATATAAACCGCTAGCCCCAAGCAAGGAAGAGACTCATTCTCCTTTCCTTTCTGAGTCTCCCAGACACTCAGTCTGCTAAACTCTGTCACTCACACTATTCAATAAACTCTTTTTACTTTCTCTGGCTTGCGTTTGATTTCTGTCCTGTGCAGAGTTGGTCCTACAGGGCCCCCCTCAGGGTCCTCAGACCCAACCTGCCTGCATCATCTTCACCAGACTATAAGCAACCCAAGATAAAGGGCCACTTCTGATTTGGCTCTGTCCTTAGCCTTTCCTGACAACCTGGACACAAGTAGGGCCTTAGGAAATGTTTTAGAGAGAAGGCCTCCTTTCCTAAAATATAAGTGCTTCTGCCTACTAGAGGCTCCTTGAGGACGGGTTCTGGTCTCGGTCCTTAGCACCTACAGGACCTGCAAAACAGCAGGGGCCCAGTAAAATGCTGCCTTAATATTCATTTAACAAAAAATGTTTGAACACTGGGTGGATGGAGTCTCTCCAGTCTTGTTCAGCCAGTGTCCCACTAGCCCGTGTCCCCACCAGTGTCCCACTTTGGAGGGATACTGCTTGCAACAGTGCCACAGATTAGAGCTCTAGTATTCCAGTCTCGTAAGTAAAAACCAGTGATCCCAGGCTGCATATCCGTCAATGGGACGATGCATAAGTGAGATGATGTGCAGGAAAGTGTTTTGCAAATACCAAAGCACCAGCAGATGTAAGTGGTGATAGTGTTATAATTATTATGACAGTGAACAGAGGTTATTTGATGTCAAAGCTTTTAGAGTCAGAAACATCCTGCATTGGGTCCTCCTAGTCCCTCCAATTTCTTGCTCTGTGACCTTGGACAAGTTGGTTAACCTGAACACATATCTCTGAGTGTCAATTTCCACCTGTTGCTCTAGGCTGCGCATTGGACATATGATCCCTAATGATCATCTCATGATCTTTATAGTCCATAATAATTATATGATATGGTTTGCCCAAGATTTTATATCTTGCTCTTTTCATGCCTAGCGCAGCCATGGCTCGTGGTCCCAGGAGCATCTGAAGCATGTAGTATTGGATGCTGGATAAACTTACTGGTGTGTTCGCTCCTCACCCATCTACTGGTCCCCATAAGCTGAGAGAATGTCTGCCTCTTAATCATTTTCCTAAGGAACAGACTTAAGTATGTCCTAACAGGAGATGAAGTAAATAAGATCTGTATGTAGCATTTTATTAAGATTGATGGTAACAGGGGAGCCTGGGTGGCTCAGTCGTTAAGCGTCTGCCTTTGGCTCAGGTCATGATCCCAGGGTCCTGGGATCCAGCCGTGCATCAGGCTCCCTGCTCCGCAGGAAGCCTGCTTCTCCCTCTCCCACTCCCCCTACTTGTGTTCCCTCTCTCTCTGTCTCTCTCTGTGTCAAATAAAGAAAGAAAGAAAATCTTTAAAAAAAAAAAAAAAAAAGATTGGTGGCAAGGTCCAAACTGATATAACCTACCCTGCTGGTTTTATGGATGTCATCACCATTGACAAGACTGAGGAGAATTTCTGTCTGATCTATGACACCAAGGGTCGCTTTGCTGTTCATGGGATTACACCTGAGAAGGCCAAGTATAAGTTGTGCAAAGTGAGAAAGATCTTTGTGGGGACAAAAGGAATCCCCATCTGGTGACTCAAGATGTTCGCACCATCTGCTATCCTGATCCCCTCATTAAGGTGAATAACACCATTCAGATTTATTTGGAGACTGGGGAGATCACTGATTTCATCAAGTTTGACACTAGCAATCTGTGTATGGTGACCAGAGGTGCTAACCTGGGAAGAATTGGTGTGATCACCAACAGAGAGAGAGACACCCTGGTTCTTTTGATGTCGTTCACGTGAAAGATGCCAATGGCAACAGCTTTGCCACCCAACTCTCCAACATTTTTGTTACTGGCAAAGGCAACAAACCATGGATTTCTCCTCCCCGTGGAAAGGGTATCCACCTCACCATTGCTGAAGAGAGGGACAAGAGACTGGCGGGCAAACAGAGCAGGGGGTAAAATGGTCCCTAGGTGACGTGATTGAAAGTCTTTATAGTTAATTAAAGATCATACAGCACAAAAAAATTTTTAAAAAATATTTTATATCTCGTGTCCTGAGTGTCCCCTTTCACTCTCCAAACCTTCCTGGTTTGATGAATTGGACTTTATTAAAGGAAGATATATGACAAAGAACTCATATTCAAACTGTATTGAGAACTTCTATAGATCAATAAGGAAAAGACAAATAACTCAATTTAAAAATGGGCAAGACTTGAGCCAGCCAGGGAATATCCACGTGGCCAAAAAGTATATAAAAAGGTGCTAAAGTTCAAGATTCAACAGGGGAACGCCAATTAAAACCACACAGATAGGGGTGCCTGGGTGGCTCAGTCGTTAAGCGCCTGCCTTCGGCTCAGGTCATGATCCCAGCGTCCTGGGATCCAGCCCCGCATCGGGCTCCCTGCTCGGCGGGAAGCCTGCTTCTCCCTCTTTCTTTCTTTCTTTTTTTTTTTTTTGATATATTTTTTTTATTCTTATGTTAATCCCCATACATTACATCATTAGTTCTAGATGAAGTGTTCCATGATTCATTGTTTGTACATAACACCCAGTGCTCCATGCAGAACGTGCCCTCCTCAATACCCACCACCAGGCTAACCCATCCTCCCACCCCTGCTTCTCCCTCTTTCATTCCCCCTGCTTGTGTTCCTCTCTCACTGTGTCTCTCTCTGTCAAATAAATAAATAAAATCTTTAAAAATAAATAAATAAATAAATAAAAATAATAATTAAAAAAACCCCACACAGATAGCACTCAATATACATCCACAAGAATGGCTAAAAATGAAAATTTTGACAATACCAAGTGTTGGGGAAAGTGTGGAAAGAAGCTGAGAACGTTCCAAGTCATCAAGAATAGCAAGGTTTCGGGGACCTTTTTGTTTATTTCTCTTCTCTTTCATTTCAATATAAGTAGCAAGAAGAAACTAGGGACGGTGGGAAGCTCTTCATGGGTCCTTGACATGTTCTATATCTTTTTTTTTTTTTTTAAAGACTTTATTTATTTGACAGAGAGAGACACAGCGAGAGAGGGAACACAAGCAGGGGGAGTGGGAGAGGGAGAAGCAGGCTTCCCGCTGAGCAGGGAGCCTGATGTGGGACTCGATCCCAGGACCCTGGGATCACGACCCGAGCCGAAGGCAGACGCTCAATGACTGAGCCACCCAGGCGCCCAGTTCTTTCTTTTTTTTAAAAAGATTTTATTTATTTGACAGAGAGAGACACAGCGAGAGAGGGAACACAAGCAGGGGGAGTGGGAGAGGGAGAAGCAGGCCTCCTGCAGAGTGGGGAGCTTGATGGGGGGCTCAATCCCAGGACCGTGGGATCATGACCTGAGCCAAAGGCAGACGCCCAACACTGAGCCACCCAGGCGCCCCCAATTTTGAAACTTTTTTTTTTTAAAGATTTTATTTATTTATTTATTTGACAGAGACACAGCGAGAGAGGGAACACAAGCAGGGGGAGTGGGAGAGGGAGAAGCAGGCTTCCCGCCGAGCAGGGAGCCCGATGGGGGCTCGATCCCAGGACCCTGATGCGGGGCTCGATCCCAGGACCCCGGGATCATGACCTGAGCCGAAGGCAGAGCTTAGCGACTGAGCCACCCAGGCGCCCCGACATGTTCTATATCTTGATCTGGATGGAGGTTACATGATTGTGTGAACACGCAAAAGATACACTGAGGACGCACGCATCTTACCGTAGCTCCGTTACACCTCCACATTTCAAAAAGGGTGCTGAGTGTGAGCACGTGCGCGCGCACGAGCGTCCAGGGGCGGAAAACAGAGATTTGGCGCGCGCGCGTGCGCGTGCGCGCGCGGAGGCCGGAGGCCGGGCGTGCGCGCGCGCGCGTGCGTGCGGAGGGGCCGGAAGCAGGACTGGGAAGCCGGAAGCGGGGCGGGCAGTCCGGCCGGAGCGGGTCATGGAGGGTCGCCCGGCGGGTCGTGGGCTGGCGCGCGAGGGGTCGGAGGGGGAGGAGGGGGAGGCCGAGCTCCAGGGAGCTGCCTGGAGCGGGGACAGCGGCAACGTGTCCCAGAGCCACAGCAGCGCGTCGGGGCCGTGGGAGGACGAGGGCTCAGAGCTGGGCGCGCCGGGCCGCGATCTGCCGCTGCTGCGCCGCGCCGCCGCGGGCTACGCCGCCTGCCTGCTGCCGGGAGCCGGGGCGCGGCCCGAGGTCGAGGCCCTGGACGCCAGCCTGGAGGACCTGCTCGCCAGAGTGGACGAGTTCGTGGGCCTGCTGGACATGCTGCGCGGCGACTCCTCCCACGTCGTCAGCGAGGGGGTGCCTCGCATTTACGCGAAGGCCGCCGAGATGCGGCAGGTCTACAGCAGGATCGACCGGCTCGAGGCCTTCGTGGGGATGATCGGCGCCCGCGTGGCCGGGATGGAGGAGCGGGTGGCCAGGGCGGAGGCCGAGCTGGGCGCTTTCCCCAGCGCCTTCCGGAAACTGCTGCACGCGATCAGCGTGCCCTCCTTCTTCAACAAGGCGCCCTCCGGCAGGCCGCCGCAGAGCGGCTTCGAGCCGCCCGTCCTGTTCCGGACCGAAGACCACTTCCCCTGCTGCGGCGAGCGGCCCCAGGTCTGAGTCCGCCGGCCGGCCCCGCGAGGGGACGCCGTCGGGATTACCCCGCGTGCTGCGTCTGCTGAAGTCCGCGGCAGACCTCCACGGTGTTGGGAGCATGGCGTCCTTACCTTTTGCACGCTCTCGTTTCACTGTTTGCAGGGCTTCACGTAAGGATGTGTGGTTTTCTGTGCCTTCCGACGCTAAACCGAGGGCCGCGTGGTCGGGGGCGTCGGGGAAGCCGAATGAATGAGTTTATCGTGCGCTGTGGCAGAGCCGGTTTTTATAGGTTTTACGGCTCAACCAATAGTATTACCTTTTCCAGGTTTCTATGTTTTACACTCTTAAGAAGAACTGCTGAAATGTTCGCGTCTTGTTGTTGTTCGATCCTAATAGCGATTCCATTTTCGGTAGCTTTTAGGGTAGATAGGGTAAGTTATTTCAGGTTATATTAAGCTTTGCACATCACGGGTTGTAAACCGAAGGAAATCATACAGTTTCTGAGAAGATGTATTGATTTGTTGCAACTAGTTCTGAAGTCGTATTTGAAAGTAGGCCCTCCGAATCTTAATTTGTCCACAGCAAACATGTCTATATGTGGTTGCTAACGTCTGGTTTATAATTTAAATATTAATAAAAATTTCAAATTTTATTGGAAAAGCTTTTGTTCTGGAAAGGATTTTACATATTTCTTTTTTCGTTTGTTTGGAAGTAGATATATTGCTCATAATTATAGGGATAAGGAAGAGTGGCTTGGGAGTGAGTACCTCCTTTAGAATGTGAAAAGGCTTAGCTACTATTTCACAGAATTTTATGTTTCTTTCCTCTCAAAGTGAATAGTTAAATCACATCTGTGAATTACTGGTATTAGGATTTTGTTCCTTCACCCACAGCATGGAATCCTAAAGATGTTTTGCAGATACAACAGGCTTTGATCTTGATTTGGATCTTAATCTGTTTTATTAATTGGTCCTCCTAGACAGTAGACCTCAAGCACCCAGCTTAGGTTGCTTTTGTGTCATTTATCGTAGAACTTAGAGGCTGACGGAGTAGGCATATTCTCCCTTACCTGTATATCATGATAAATCTGATCTTGTAGGGATGCCTGGGTGGCTCAGTCGGTTAAGCATCTGCCTTCCGCTCAGGTCATGATCTCAGGGTCCTGGGATCGAGTCCCGGCTCAGGCTTCTTGCTCACCGAGGAGCTTGCCTCTCCCTCTACCTGCAGCGCGCGAGCTCACTCTCTCTCTCTGACAACAACGAAAAAATCTGATAATGTAATTGCACCTTCGCTTTCATGGACGTTCATTGTCGCACATTTATAGTTTTTATTCAGGAAGTTCATTGATTACACATTAAGGAACTCCTGAATTTAGAAGCTGAAAGCACAAGTAAGCTACATTTAATATTGGGCAATCGCTGGGCAGTACCATAAGTAATTAGCATATCCCAATAATATAGTCACCAAATATGAAAATAGCTTTCATACCTAACATCCATGTTGCTAAATGCTTTATATTAAAAAGTAGATAGTAATTAGGGCAAATTATGAAAAAATGAGGATAATTTAATTTTTTTTAAAAGATTTTATTTGAGATAGCACGCACACAAGCAGTGGGGAGGGAGACGCTGACTCCCCGCTGAACAAGGAGCCTGATCCCAGGACCCTGAGATGACCTAAGCCCAAGGCAGATGCCCAACCAATTGAGCTACCCAGGTGTTCCATTTCCTGGCAGTGTTTTAAAAAACAAGCCCTTGGGGCGCCTGGGTGGCTCAGTTGACGGCTCAGGTCATGAGCCCCAACTTGGGCTCCCTGCTGAGTATAGAGCCTGCTTCTCCCTCTGCCTGTCACTCCCCCCTGCTCTTGCTCTCTCTCTCTGGCAAATAAATAAAATCTTAAAAAAACAAAAATTAAACAAGCCCTGGTTTCGATGACCACTTACATGATTACATGTGCAGCTTATCTCTAAGCAACCTTGGGTTCTGAAATTCTCCTAGTCACTTGGGTTGTCCTTGAGGGTTCTAAATAGAAATTAGTGCAGGGCCTTGTTTGGAATGGGGACTCGAAGCTGGTCTGCACAATGCAAGACAGATACCAGATGAAGCTCTTTTGTCTCGAGAACGGGGGCTGGGGGAGCCAGGCCCACCTCTGCTCTGGCATCACCCCCCTCGGACCTTCTGGCTCCTCTCCCACTCCTGACCAGCTGGAGATTTCAGAACCCCCTCTCATCAGTCAATAGAATGGGGGGGCACTAGTTGTCATCCTGGGTGACCCCTGTAGACCTACCCCTGCTTCTGGGGTCTGGAGCTCCCCCACTTTCTAGAAGAATAAACAGGGATGAGGTTTAATAAAACTTGAGAGGGGGCACCCCACCAATCACACCGGAGTCGGTTTGTTCTTCACTCCCACACCGGCTTATAGAGCACAATGCCTGCTTAGTGTCCAGGAGTCCCTAGTCCAAGGGCAGCCTCGGGCGCCTAGGAGCCGGTTCATGAGCATGTGTAAAATTGGGTACTAATGAGCTAGTCGGCACCTTGTGGCTTTTCCTCCCAGCCAGAACTTTTAGGAATATGAGTCTTAGACCATGTGTGAGGAGGTGGATCCATTGTAGATATAAAAGTGCAGGTCATGGGCGCCTGGGTGGCTCAGTCGTTAAGCGTCTGCCTTGGGCTCAGGTCGTGGTCCTGAGGTCCTGGGATTGAGTCCCGCATTGGGCTTCCTGCCTGGGCTCGCTCACTCAAATAAAACTTAAAAAAAAAAAAAAAAGTGCAGGTTGTGGAGTCAGACAGCCCGGTGTGAACCTGCAAAGTGTATGACCTATGACAGGCTAGCCACGTCCCTAAAGGGCCAGAGGGGAAGAACCACAAGGCCACAAGGACTCACAACTACTCCCTTGGCCCTGGTGCAGAAGCAGCCACAGATCACATGGAGACAAATGTGCAGGCTGCGTGCACGTAAAACACAGGTATTTCTTTTTTTTAAATTTTTATTGTTCTGTTAATCACCATACATTACATCATTAGTTTTTGATGTAGTGTTCCATGATTCATTGTTTGCGTATAACACCCAGTGCTCCATGCAGAACGTGCCCTCCTTAATACCCATCACCAGGCTTACCCATCCTCCCACCCCCCTCCCTTCTAGAACCCTGTTTGTTTCTCAGAGTCCATAGTCTCTCGTGGTTCGTCTCCCCCTCCGATTTCCCCCCTTCATTTTTCCCTTCCTGCTATCTTCTTCTTTTTTTTTTTTTAACATATATTGTATTGTTTGTTTCAGAGGTACGGATCAAAACACAGGTATTTCTTGAAACAAAAGACCTAAGGGGAGCAGACCAATAATGGTCTGCGTTTTAAGATTTTAAACTAGCTTCGCTGCCTCAGAAGGGGCAGCACAGGAAAGCATTAGTTCTAAGGGATTTTGTTTTTTTTTTCCCCTGCTGGTGAAGGTGAATCAGGAGAAAGCTGGGCTCAGGACAGCAGACAGGGAGCCCAAGTCACCAGCTATCTTTGCATGAAAGACAGTCACTGGAGCCCAGCTCACGTCTTAACTGCTTCCAGACCCACCTTCTTTACCAGAAACAGCTTCATGGACTCTCTCACGGCAGAATCTTCTAAGGACTTTGGCTTGGGGCGTCTGGGTGGCTCAGTCGTTAAGCGTCTGCCTTCCTTTCGCTCAGGTCATGATCCCAGGGTCCTGGGATCGAGCCCCACATCGGGCTCCCTGCTCGGTGGGAAGCCTGCTTCTCCCTCTCCCACTCCCCCTGCTTATGTTCCCTCTCTCTCTGTCAAATAAATAAATAAAATCTTAAAAAAAAAAAAAAAAAGAGGGCGCCTGGGTGGCTCAGTTGGTTAAGCAACTGCCTTCGGCTCAGGTCATGGTCCCGGAGTCCTGGGATCGAGTCCCACATCGGGCTCCCTGCTCAGCGGGGAGCCTGCTTCTCCCTCTGACCCTCTCCCCTCTCATGCTGTTTCTCTCTCTCTCTCTCTCTCAAATAAACAAATAAATAAAAATCTTAAAAAAAAAAAAAAGAATCCACCTCTTAAAAAAAAAAATAAGGACTTTGGCTTAAAACGAACTGCTGTTAATAGCGCGAGTTAATAGTGCGCCTGGACGGCTCAGTCGGTTAAGCGTTTGCCTTTGGCTCAGGTCATGATTTCAGGGTCCTGGGATCAAGCCCTGTGTCATCAGGCTCCCTGCGCAGCGGTGAGTTGGCTTCTCCCTCTGCCCCTCCCCCTGCTCATGCTCGCTGGCTCTCTCTTAAATAAATAAAACCTTCAAAAAAAAAAAAAAAAAGGGGGCGAACTAACATCCAATTCATCAGTACAGCCTGCAGGCACCACCCAGAACATCCCAAATGCACCTCTCTGTCCGTCCCGCAGTCACCCCATCTCACCTGGGCCACTCAGCCGTCTCTTAAGAGGTTTCCTGCTTCCCCTGTCCCTTCTCCAAGCCACTTTCCACACAGTACACAGCAGCCAGAGGTATCTTTTTTTTTTTTTAAGATTTTATTTATTTATTTGACAGAGACACAGCGAGAGAGGGAACACAAGCAGGGGGACTGGGAGAGGGAGAAGCAGGCTTCCTGCCGAGCAGGGAGCCCGATGCGGGGCTCGATCCCAGGACCCTGGGATCATGACCTGAGCCGAAGGCAGACGCCTAACGACTGAGCCACCCAGGCGCCCCCAGAGGTATCTTTAAAAGCCATAGGATATATTGGGCTTTGCCTAAAACCATCCTTGGCTTCTCGTGACATTAGAATAAGACCTGAATTCTGTTCTATGGCCTGTCACACCCTGCGGCATCTGGCTCCCACCCTTCAGTGACTTTGACTTGGGCCTCCCTCCCCTTGCTCACACCCCTCCAGCTTCACCTTGATCCTGAAAGATACCCGATGCGGTCCGCGGTCCCTTCACAGCGCCGTGTCACTCTGTGCTGTCTGCCTCGCCCACCTCCAGGCAGGCACGGGCTCTGTCGGTCCCTATGCACCGCGGCTGTAATCGTCAGGTAACACCGTGCCAGGCAGGCTCGGCTGTTGAGCCGATGCTCGGCTGTTGAGCCGATGACCGTCAGGCCGGGCGAGTGAGTGAACGGCCAGGAAAAAACTAGGCGCTGTATGTGCAATGGGAGACAGAAAGACGAATACAGTAATTCAATCAAGGCTTGCTGGGAAATCAAGCATCCTGGGAGGGCTGAGGACACCAAGAAAAATAAGGCCTGATTCTTCTTCAAAGAGCTGAGCGGGCCAGATGCCAACTCAGTGCAACCCCAGGTTCGGGGATTGAATTTGTTAAGTCTGGTGCAAGCATTCCTGTGGGCTCTAAGGGGGCCCCTTCTTAATTGTGCCCCGGGGGTGTTGCTAGAGAACTTTCAGAACTACCTTTCTGAAAAGACTCCTTGTCATGCCAAAAGGTTAAAAATCATTTTCCAAAGCGACCTACATCATTAACCCCAGCAATAGAGAACGGAATGCATTTCTTGTAGATGATTCTTTGTGTTCATCACCAAATGGAGGCGTGCCCGTCGGGGGTCGGGTGGGACCCTGGAGCAGAGAACGGGAATAAAGAGACCCCAGGCCCCTTCCCGCGGGAGTGTGGTGGCGCGCCTGGCCCCTGCGAGGCTGCAGGAACAGCTCCTGCCCAGCAGGGGGCACTGCTGCAGCAGGAAAGGCTGCCCTGCCAAGTGCTGGTCGGGCCCCGCCTTCAGGAACCGGCCCTCGGGGCCCTGTCCACGCCTGAGGGGCCCCCAGTGTGGTGGGGACTACGGTTCTACCCCAAGGCTGCTCTTTTTGCTCAGGGTGTGGGAGGGGAGGAAGGTGGGATGGGAGCAGCTAGTCCCGGGGCGGCGGGGGGTGGGGGGGAGTATACAATGGCCAGTCCTGTCCCTCACCCCTGTTTGCTATCCTTCTCCATCTTCTCGGCACCCATTATGAGCATGCTCATTTGTCGATTTGTCCGTCTGTCTGTCTCCCCCACGATGGCAAGGAGCTTGGCCTTTGTCCATTTTGTGCACCCTGAATCCGGGTTGCCTGGCCCAGAGCAGGTGCTCCCAATCTGATGGATGAACGGAAGACACACGAGGATGAGCAGGCTGTGGGCAAGGAGGCCCGGGGAGGGGGTCCTGGTGAGGGCTGCACCTTCCAGGCTCCGTTCCGGGTCACTCAGCTCCTTGTCCGGGCAAAACCAGGAACCCTATTGCAGTGTTTTCTCAGGGGGAGAAAAAAGGCAGACCCCTCGCCAACCCACAAAAAATCCCTGTCGCCCTCTCAACTGTGGAACTGCTTGCTGGCGGACTGTCTTGACAGCATGTGGATTCCTGGTACACCGCTAACAGAGAGAAGGGCCGGCGGGGTGGGAGGTGAGGGGCTGGGAGGTGGGAATTAGGAGTCACTGGGACAAGTTGAGCTCCAAGTGCCAGCAGCGAGTTGTTTTGCTTTGCAAGTTGTCTAAGTTAGAAACATAAGTGTTCCTATCTTCTTTCTTAATTGATTTGTTTTATTTTTTAGATTTTTAAATTTTTTTTCTATTTGTCAGGGAGAGAGAGAGGGAACACAAGCAAGGGCAGAGGGAGAGGGAGAAGCAGGCTCCCCACTGAGCAGGGAGCCCGATGTGGGGCTTGATCCCAGGACCCTGTGATCATGACCTGAGCCGAAAGCAGATGCTTAACCAGCTGAGACACCCAGGCGCCCCTTAATTGATTTTTTTTTTAGTCCAATCAATGTTTTTATTATTTTTAAAAGAATTTGTGGTAAACTACATACAGATTTCCCATCTTAGCGGTTTCTCGTGCTGTTAAGCTCAACGCTGTTGTACACCCTGCCACTGCCATCCATGCCCAGAACTCTTTCCTCGCGAAACTCACACTCTGTCCCCACTGAACGCGAACCCCCCACCCCTCCTCCCCAGCCCCCCGTGCCCACCGCCTGCCTTGTCTCTGAATCTGCCCACTCTCGCTACCTCATATGATGGCAATCCTACGGTGTTTGTCTCTTTGTGCCGGGCTTCTTTCGCTGAGCACAGTGTCCTCCAGGTTCATCCGTGTGGTGGCAGGTGTCGGAATGTGCTTCCTGTCTAACAGCGGACAATACCCCATCGTGTGCGTGGACCACACCGTGTTCATCCGTCCACCTGCTGATGGGCGCTTGGGTTGCTTCCACCTTTTGGCTTCTGTGAAGAGCACGCCTCTGAACGTGGGGGTCTAACTATCCTCTGAAACCCTGCTTTCAGTTGATTTGGATAAATACCCAGCAGTGGGATTGCTGGATCATAGGATGGTTCTAATTTCAATTTTTGGAGGCGCCTCCACAGTTTTCCAGCGTGGCCGCACCATCTTACACTCCCATGAACGGTGCACACGGTCCCAGTCTCCCCACATCTTCACCAACCCTTGTGTTTATTAGTTTAAGTGGTCATCCTCGAAGGTGCAGGGTGGCGAGGGGGTGAGATCATGCCAACAAGACGCCCCCAAAACACAGGATTTTCTGCTTTGCTTGCTTTCTTTTTTTTTTTTTTTAAGATTTTATTTATTTATTTGACAGAGAGAGACACAGCGAGAGAGGGAACACAAGCAGAGGGAGTGGGAGAGGGAGAAGCAGGCTTCCCACCGAGCAGGGAGCCTGATGCGGGACTCGATCCCGGGACTCCAGGATCATGACCTGAGCCGAAGGCAGTCGCTTAACCAACTGAGCCACCCAGGCACCCTGCTTGCTTGCTTTCTTAATATTTATTTATTTATTTGAGAGAGAGGGCACGCACGTGTGCCCTCGTGCATGAATGGGTGTGGGGCAAAGGGAGAGGGAAAAGAGAATCCCAAGCAAACTCCACACCCAGTGCAGGACTCGATCTCACGACCCTGAGATCATAACCTGAGCTGAAATCAAGAGTCAGATGCGTAACCGACTGAGTCACCAAGGCACCCCATCTTTCTGCTTTTCTAATCTATGTGTTGAGTGCTACAGTCTCCCTCTAAGCACTGCTTTTGCTACAACTTATATAAGTTGTGTTTTCAGTTTCATTGAGTTCAAAATATTTTAAAATTTCTCTTGCCATTTCTTCTTTGACCCGTGTGTTATTGAGAAGACTGTTGTTTGATTGCTAAGAATTTGGGGTTTTTTCAACTGTCTCCATTATGATTTCTAGCTTACTTCCACTGTATTCCGAGAGTACATATTGCATGGTTTCCATTCTTTTCAACGTAAGGTGTATCTGAGGGTCTGTTTTTGATGTGGTCTCTCTCTTCAAATGTTCAGTGGGAACTTGAGAAGAATGTGCACTCTGCTGTTGTTAGATGAAGTAGTCTCAGAGTTTTTTGTTTTAAAACTTTTTTATTTTGAAGTAGTTTTAGCTTGCATAGAAGTTGCAAAAATAATCTAGGGAGCTCATGTGTGCCCTTCAGCCAGCTCCCCATGGTTACATGTCTTGCCTAACCACCGAGCAACGATCGACCCAGCAAATTGACGCTCCAGCTAACCCCTTATTCGGATTCCTCCTGCCTTTCCATGCACTCACTTTTTCTCTTTGTACCTAGTTCTCTGTAACCACCACCCCAGGTACAGAACTGTTCTGCCACCCCTGAAAACTCCCTTGTGCTACCCACCTGCTGGTCACCCCCTCCCCACTCCAACCCCTGGCCACCACTAACCTGCTCTCTGTCCATGGCTATATATATATATATATTAAGATTTTATTTATTTATTTGAGAGAGAGAGGGAGTGAGAGAGAGCACAAATCAGGGAAGGGGCAGAGGGAGGAGATGCAGACTTCCCGCTGAGCAGGGAGCCCGAAGTGGGCAGGGCTCCATCCCAGGACCCTGAGATAATGACCCGAGCCTAAGGCAGATGCTTAACCAACTGAGCCACCCAGGTGCCTGGCTCTATATATTTTTAAAATTTCAAGAATGGTATATAAATGGAATCATCCAGCATGTCATCCGAGACTGGCTTTGTTCACACAGCCTGATGCCCTTGAGCTCCACCTAGGTGGTCTTGGTGTCAGGGGCTGTTCCTTTTGTTCTTGGCATTGTCTATCTTCCCCTCCACCCCTTTCCTCAACCCCTGGCTTCCTGGCTCCCCCAGGCTGAGTGCTGCGCTCCAGGCAGGAGGACCCTGAGTGGTGACCCCCTGGCAGTGTGTTTCCACATTCCATAGCCAGCGCGGACTTGGCCTTGTGCCGAGCCCCCTGCTCGGCCCTGCTGGGTGAGTACCCACCTTTCAGATGGGAAGCAGAAGCACGGAGAAGATGCCATTCGCTTCTAACCTGGCTGGGAGCAGAGGTGCACTGCATGCCCTGGAAAGCCGCCCAGCACACACTCACCGCCCACCGTGCCATCGCACTCTCCATGCAGGACGCTCCCCACTCCCACTCCTGGGACGGCCCAGGATGGAGAAGACCTTTGTAGAGAGGTGTCATCCATTCTGAGACCGGAACCAGGAGAGGAAGGAAGCCGGACTGTGATGAGGGGAAAAGGAGCTAATGCATAAGGGAACGGCAAGTGCAAAGGCCCTGAGGCAGCAGCATGCTTGGCCCCTGGTGCCTCTCCCTGAGGTTTCAGAGTGAAGACAGGGGATGAAGGCCCTGGTGTCAGGTGTTAAGGATTCTGTTTGTGGGGACTCCACTTCCTGGTCACTTATCCTGACTCTGGCCAGATAAATCTGGGGCCATGACCGGAAAACACGACCCTCACGTGAAGAGAGGACAGAAAACCACACTCTTTCAGGTGGAGATACGTGTACACGCATGCGTGTGTGTGCATGTGTGTGCGAGACGCACTTCACTCAATACTAAGGCAGACAGGAGTGTGGGGGCTATAGGAGGTGACAGCGGGGCCGAGGGGTGGCTGGACCTCCTGAGAAGGCAGAGAGCAACGAAGGAGGCAGGGGAGTGAAACCACTAGCCCCCGGTTCAAGGGCCAGCCTCTCGGGCTTCAAATTCCTACTCACCCCACCTTGTGACAGATGAGAAAACCAAGGCCAGGCGCAGGGAGGAGACCAGCTCAAGGCCATGCACCCCCCCTTGCGCATGGCTCCCCCTCCACCCTGGCTCTTCGTCCCAGGGCACCCAGTGTATGCCCTACGTTCTTATGTTTCTCCCAGTCTCCGAATCTCGTGAGAACAGCCACAAAGAAATACTCACTGTTTGATGGACAGACACACATAGCTTTCAGACTCGCCCAGCCTTTGAGACGAGGGGCCCAGAGAAGTCAAGAAAACTACCCAAGATCACACAGCCTGGAAGTGGTAGAGAGGGAAGCTGGACCAGAGTGGCTGGCTCCCCAGATGGCCTCATTTCAAATGCATCCTTCACTCATTCCTTCCATAAACACTGTTTGGGGTGTCACATGTACTGGGCCCTGGGCAGTGAATAAGACCCAGGCCCTGACCTCAAGGGACAGGCGGGGAGAGAGTGCTAAAGAGTCGTCTTAGGTGGTCACAAGAAGAAACCTGGGCATTCTATGTGAGGTCCAGGGTAGGGGTGGGTAGTCAAGGATGGCTCCCTGGAGGAGGTGATAGCTGAACTAAACATTGCAGGGTGAGTCAAAGTTTTCCAGAGGGAAATGGGAGGGGAAGGGCCCTCCAAGCAGAGGAAACAGCATGTGCAAACACACAGAAACAGGGACAGAGAGCACATAGTACAGGGGAGTCATCATTGTCAAATTAGTGAAAATACAGTTTAGCGTACGAAATTTTACATATTCAAAGAAAAAAGAGGCTAAGCGGGAGATGGGAGCGAGAATGTGCAGCTGGGCCGAGGGTCCGACCCGCACAGGCCTGCAGAGAGTGGGCATCTTGCTCTGTGGATGGTGGACTTTGGGTAGCGGGAACTTCTGGGGCCTTGACTCGTTGAGGCTAGGGGAAGACAGCGAGCTGGAGGGACCCCCGAAGCCACTTCAAAGACTGGCCTTCATCTTCGGGGCCCTGGGAGTCCTTGGATGGCTTCCCTGAATAACTTCACTCAGAGTGAAGTTCCATCCAGACACCCTGGGGCGCTCAGCAAGCGCTAGGCCCAGTCTGTAGCAAGCTGCCACCAGTGACCCCAGAGATCTTTAAAGGCGTCACCGATAGGGAGTCACCCAGATGACAGGGTATGTCGACACACATGTGCATTGATCCCACTCTGTGCTGGACCTGCCAAGGTTCAAGAGTCGGCCCACATGTCCCAGGAGAGGCAGGACCTGTCACCCCCCCCTCCCCCCGCACCGCCACCCTGATTCCCAGAAGTCAATGCATGTTCTCAGTCCTTGTGTTCTGGACATCCTGCCTCGGGTCACTTCCCCGGAGCAAGGTAAGCCTGAGCGGGTGCTGGGGGCTGGTCCTACACCAGGCTCGGTGTTGCTGCGCTGGGCAGTGGCTGAATCTTCTGAAATAAACCGCAGTCCTACGTGCACTCCTCCCACCAAGCAGTCCCTCCCCTCGGGTCTCCCCTGCACCTCCCCTGCACCTGCATCTCTGGGGATGCTCACTCTGGGGGAAGCCGGCTGCCATGCTGTGAGGAAGCCCAAATGAGTGGACATGGAAGGACCACGTGGGGAGGCCCCCCCAAGGAACAGCCAGTATCAACTGCCCGTCATGAATGAACCTCCAGAAGATTCCTGCTGAGGCCCCAGACAATGTGGGGCAGAGAGGAGCCCTAATTCTCCACCCACAGAATCTGTGTTAACAAATCCTTGTTTCAAGAAGTCTCTGGGTAGTCTGCTCCATAGCCCAGAATAATGGGACCCGCCACCCTACCCTTGAGAAGGAAGCGACGGGGAGAGGGACAGAGGAGTCATCAATCCTGCTGTGACAAGCGCTGGGCAGGGGAATCACTAGGGGCTGGAGGCCTTGGAGCCTTGGAGGAGGGGAGAGAACCTGCCAGAAGAACAGTGGGGGGAAGGATTCCAGCAGAGTAACCGCAGGGACACAGGCCCAGAGCCATGAACCCAGTGTGCTTGCGGAGCTCTGTTCGCCTGCCAAGTCCAAAGTCAGGTGAGGCAGGAGGTGAGGGCAGAGACGGGGCAGGTCCTGCGGCCTTGGAATCTGTCCCCAGGAAAGCTAAAGGAGGGGAAAGGTGGGGCAGATTTGATTGAGACCCTCTGGGGCCCATGCTGGGGAGCATGGGTGGGAGGGTTCTGGTTGGAGGCAGGTGAGCAGTGAGCAGGATCCCCCTTCCCCAGGCAGGTGGGTCTGCCGGGGGTGTGGGGGGGGACTGAGAGGTTCAGCAGGCCCCTGAGCCTCCCTCCCTCCATTCCGCCTATGCTCCTTCCCTTTCTCTGGGTCTCTGCTATTTTTCCTGCCCATCAAGAGACTGACCTAGCTCCCTGAGGCCCTGACCCCATGAAAGAAATGTCCCCACCTGAAGAGTCCCCCTGCACCCCTGGGCTGATTTCGCCAACATTTGCTGTAAGTAAGCTTGGCCGATACCCAAAGTGAGCTCACCCTGCGTGTCCTGACCAGGTCAAGTTTCTGGATACACCCTGGAATGACACACACCATGATGGTGAAACGCACAGGCCTGGGGCTGGGGCAGACCTGGTTCCATCCCTGTTCCATTAGTTACAGCGATGAACCTGGCCAAGTTCCTAAGACTCTCCGGCTCTCAGTTTCTTTGTCTGCAGAATGGGGCTGGGGACCAGGGACACCCACTTCATGGAATCGCAGAGGAGCTCTTGAACTCAGGTGTCGAGGGCTACAGAGACTCACGTGGCATTATTCCTGGACCAGCACGCTTCATGTGGGAATTAAAAACATTTTTTTCTGTCCCGGGGGAGGGAAGTACAAGAAAGGCAGATGTGTGTCTCCGTGTGTGAATCCCTCCCAGTAAGACAAGCTGCCCGCAGACCATGAAGGGAGACTCCCTGGTTCTGTGCGCGCTGTGGCTCTGTGTCCAGCCCCGCCACCCTCCCGACCCAGCCACACAAAGGCTGCGGATGGATGGCCTGGCTTGTCCTCCGTTTCAGGCCGTGCTGGGCCTTCCCCTCATAAAGACCTGTTTCTTCCTGGCTGAACTCTTGGCCGGGCGCGGGGGTTCAATGAGCGCTTCTGAGCGCCCAGCCTGCCTGCCCTTCTGTTTGCCCACGGCATCCTGGGCAGAGCTCACAACGTGGCTCTGTTCTCCCGCCAGAGGAGGGAGAGGCTGGACCAGCCGGGGGAGGCTGCCTCTGCCGGTTTTCAGAAGACGCCCGCACTGTGTGTGGCCGGAGACGGGGCACGTCTTCGTTGGCAGCGCCTTCACATTAAGGGGTGATTTGTAGTGGACAAAACACATGTCCAGCGGGCAGGCGGGGCCGCTGCTCATCTACCCGGAGACCGGGCTTCCCTCGCATCCCCGAACATGCCAAGCCCGCTCCGGTGCTGGGCCTTCGCGCAGGCTGTTCCTCTGATCCTCACGGGGTTGCCCCCTGCCTCTCCTTCAGGCCTGAGCTTGACTGGTTCCTCCTTGGGCCGGAGTCTGCTGCCACCCACCGCTCCGCTCTGTCCCGTGGCTCTGTGTGATTTTCCCCATGTAGGTAGCACTTGTCGATCCCTCTAGAGCGTATCCTTCGGGGGTCAAGTTGCTGTGTGTCTCGGTCATGCCCGTTCCCCAGAGCCCAGCACCATGCCTGGGTCACAGAAGGCCATAATCAAGACTTGTTAGATGAATGAATGAACACACCAATCACTGTATTAAGAAATCAGCCTGCGAGTCCGGGAAACCGTGGGTCAATGGGTCAATCACAGAATTCCCAAGGTCAGGGTCCACAAGCAGGAATCCTTGGCTGAGGTGTATGTCTGCAATCACCCGATCTTCCCCACTCACCTCTCAGCCCTTGGAGGGCGTGTGCTGGGGCCAGCATACACCCTGGCTCGGTGAGTAGTGACTGAACAAAGAAACTAGGGCTCTTCACATGCCTTCTGATCAATTTTGGCGTCGCCCTGGCTTTGTCCCATCTCAAGATCTTTGTACCTACCATTCCCTGGGCCTGGAATTCTGCTGCCTGCCCCCTTCGCATGAGGACCCTCCTCCTTGGGGTCTCAGCTGGAACAGCCCCTTCTCAGGGGCTGGGCACGTGCATAGCTGATTTAGTGTCCACGGTACAGCTCGGGGCAGTGCGCCCACAGTCACAGAGTTTGCCCGAGACACAGGTGCTAGAATCCTGTCCTCCATTCATTTATATGACAGGTTTTTATCCAGTGCCCAGTGGGGGCAGAGATGGAGCTGAAGCTGCCCAGTGAAAGAAACGCAAGCTTCCAGGGAGGGGGGGATGGGAGCAGGAGTGCAGAAGAGCTGGACCACCTGCTCCTCAGGGAGGGGTAGTCTGGGGAGGCTCCCTGGGGGAGGTGAGGTAATCCCTGGGTGGAGTCCCAGGGAAGGAACTGCCATGCAGCTGGGGTGGGAGCTGTGTGCACAGTCTGCAAGGTCAGCCCTCCAAGAGGATGTGGAGCTGGCCCCAAGCTCAGTAGGGCCTACATGATTTGTTCTGCACAGTTTTGAGAACCAGGGCCAGTGGTGGAAGCCCAGGAAGACCAATATCATTTCAATATTGGGCAGGGCCACCCAGAGATGGAATGAGCTGCGGGAGGAGGGAATGAACACTCTGTTCCTCGGGGTATATAAACTAGCTAGGGAGAGGGACGAGAGATTCACCTAGACGGGAAAGCTGCAAAATGCCCGTGAGTCCAGAGAATCTATAGGTCTAACGCAGGCAGAAGGAATCGACATGCTAATACAAATATGCATGAAGACGATCATTACAGTTTGCTTATATTGGTAGAAACCCTGTGTCATAAATTCCACTTTTAGAAAGTGATCCAAGGATGCCTGGGTGGCTCAGCCGTTAAGCGTCTGCCTTCGGCTCAGGTCGAGATCTCAGGGTCCTGGGATGGAGCCCAGCATCAAGCTCACTGCTCAGTGGGGAGTCTGCTCCCCCTGCTTGTGCTCTCTCTCTCTCTCTGTCTCAAATAAATAAATAAAATCTTAAAAAAAAAGTCATCCTAGGCAATCGACATGTATGCGTTCAGGCTATCCACAGAACCAGAGTTCACTGTAGTCCTGTTTGTAACAGGGAAATTGGAAACGGCCTGAAAATTCATCTATCTGTTTTTTCGGTCTCCCCTCCGGACTCGAGCTCCAAGGGGACAACTGGCCCTTGGCTGTCTTATTCACCACTCTTAGGTGTCGCCTCCGGTGGGTGCAAGAGATACAGTGTAATCTGTTTTTAAGTATAATCCCATTGATGAGAGAGAGAGAGAGAGAGGTGCCTCAAAATGTTTAACATTGTTTTAGGTGATGGGATTAAAGGTAATGTTTGTCCTCTTCCTCACGTCCAGCTACATTTTTTCATCCTGTCTATAATAAACATGTATCATGCTTGGAATGTAAAAAATTTTCAGAAAAAAATAGATGAAATCGGGGTACAAAAATAATAATTGTTTCCTTTGCTGAGCTCTGGGAATGGATTTTTATTTTATTTTTTATTTTTTGAGAATGGATTTTTAAAGCCAAACCGAATTGAGTAAAACTTGATCTGAACGTCCCCAGTGGCCCCCTCTCACCATCTGGATGGGACCCCACAGCAACAATCCAGCTCCTTTGGGTGGGAAGAAAATAATTTTCAGTTTCACAGTGGCCACCCCTAAAGCCACCCCCTCCCCTCCCTGGTGACCTATTTATAGCTTCCTTTGGGTGCAGACATGACATTTATCTGGGCAAACCAGGCATCCACACTCTGGGGCTTCCAAAGCCACTTCTGTTCAAGGCAGATAACAAAACACAGATAAGTCTACCAGCAGGAATCTGCCTTTGAATTTGCCTTCCCAAACAAGCAAGCTCTCCTGCTGTTCAGGACGGAAACCAACCTGTTTTGAATTGCTCAAGACGGGGAAACAGCCCTCTCCGTTCTAGAGGGCCAAAGGGATTTCAGCCTCCATGTGGGGCTGCTCTAAAGGACGGCAGCCACTGCCAGAAATCACTGTCCACCATTTATCCCCTTGGGAGGTAGAAAGCTCCCCGCCACTGGAGGTATGCAAGCCGAAGCTGGCAACCCTTGTCAGAGGTAACGGAGCAGGAGTTTGAGTGTGAGATGAAAGGCAGCGCTATGGGCTGAATTGTGTGTCTCCAAAATCCCTACGTTGAAGCCCTAGCCCACCCACCCACCCCCACACTGCAGAATGTGACTGTGTTTGCAGATAGGGTCTTTCCATAGGTGATCAAGTTAAAATGAGATCAATATGGTTGGGTCCTCATTTAATCCGGCTGGTGGCTGATGTAGTTTTGGAATGTAGGTGAGGTCCAGAGGCTGATGACCAGGAAAGAAAGAATTCTTGAGACGTCTTTGGTGCAAAATGGTGGTTTTATTAAAGCTGGGGGACAGGACCCCTGGGCAGAAAGAGCTGCTGCCCCAGGGTTGGGAGGGCTGGCTGATCAGATACTTGGGAGTTGGGGCTAAGGAAAAAGGGAGGTTTTCAAAATAACTTGCATAGGCTAAAGAGGACCTATAAGATACTGGAGGCCTTCCCATTGTCAAGTGGAGGTTGTTTTTCCCTCTCCTGAGGCATTACCATGAAGACAGTTGGGAGCTTCCTGGAGGAACTATACTCTGCCTGCCTCAAGTATTTGTCAATGGGCTGCAGGTTAGAAGGACATTTAATTTTATCTACATTTCCTGCTGGAAGTCAGGTTATTGATAAGCGTGCTTTTTTCTTGTAAATCACAAAGACATTTGTGAACGGAGGGAGACTCAGGTGTTGAAGGACTGTGATCTCTCTTAAGCTATTTGCTTTTCCTTCCCTTAGCTTAGGGCAGCCAGGAGTGCCTAAGGAATGGCTCACACACCCCACCTGGGAGGGGGTGCGGGGGAGGGTTTCCGGGGTTGTCAGCTTGTGCTTTGTCCCCAGCTTGCCTTCTGCTCCCTCATCAGTGTCCTTATAAGAAGAGATCAGGGCACAAGCATGCACAGATGGGCAACCTTGCGAGGACCCAGGGAGAAGAGGACCATCTGCAAGCCAAGGAAGGAGACAGGCCTCCGGAGAAACCACCCCTGCCCACACCTTGACCTTGGGCTTCTGGTCTCTAGAATGTGAGGCAATGGATGTCTTGTTCAAGCCACCCGGTCTGTGGTGCTGCGTTCTGGCAGCCCAGGCAGGGTGGGTCCTAGTGCGTCCACTGTCCAGGTGAGAGAGGGAGCTCCGAGGGGTGAAGTGATACGTCCAGGCTTCTGATAGCCCCTCGGGATTCACACCTGGGAAAGCCGCCCCCAAGTCTGTCCTGTGTACTCACAATGCACACTTTAGTAGGAGTTTGTACAAGGGCCTAGGACTGTCTAGAGAAGAAAAGAGACCCGTTGGCTGGGAGCAGGTCAGGGAAGGCTTCCTAGAGGAGGTGCCCCATCAACCAGGACCTAAAGGAGTGAACCCCCAGCAGGAGAGAGAGGGGACCCTCACCCTCTAGGATGACGGCAGTGGTGCCACAGAACTTGCCTGCTCCTGGGATGTCCCATCAGGTCACACAGAGACAAACACGTGCCAACACCATCCACCGTGTGCTATGGGCTCCGCGACTCACTGAACAGGAAGACCCACCTTCTGGTGCAAATCCCAGCCCCACCCCTTTCCGGCTGTACATTCTTGGAGAAGTTGCACCACCTCTCTGGAAAATGGTTACAAGTAAGCATACTTCACAGGATGCCTCTTTCATGAGTTAGATATTTTTTAAGCACTACTACGTGCTCGGTGCTGCTGTCGGAGGAGGAATGAGGAGTGATCAGAGCAGAGTGCTGCTTGCATGGACCTAAGGTTCTAGTTGATGAGGGAGCAGAAGGCAAGCTGAGGACAAAGCACAACCTGACACCCAGCAACCTCAACAACTCCGCCCCCCCCCCACTCCCCCACCCCATGCACACACTCCTGGGTGGGATCTGTGTGACCTTCCGCCAGGAAACTCCCAACTATGTTCAAGTTAATGCTTTGCCAGAGGGAAAAACAACCTTAGCTTGATAATAGCCAGGCCTTCCTTATCCTGAGGGTCCTTTTTAGCATATGTAAGTCCTTTGGGACAACTCCCTGTGTCCTTACCTCCCCCAAGCCCGGCTACACCATCAGCCAGCTCATTCTGCCCATGGGTCCTGTCGTCCTGCTTTAATAATGTAAACAGCGTATGTCCTCCTTGTAAGGGACAAGAAGTGAATGATTTCTCTAGAATAGACAACCTCTAAGGAAAGACCAGGTGAGAATGACTGGACGAAGCCATCACAGGCATATTCCAGACCACCAGGCACTAGACATCTCAACGCCAAGACCCCCTGGTTCCAAGGAATAACACCTGGGCCATCACCTTTGTTCTAACCGGTTCCCAGTAGCCTGAGGGGGCGCATACACCGGACCACCGTCCTCAGTAAAACCCCCCAGCCCCCGACAGAGATGAGACTCATTCATACTCCTTTCCATTCCGAGTCTCCCAGACGCTCATCTGTATCTCTCTCTGTGACTTCAATAAGCTCTGCTTTCACCTCCTGCTGGCTCGGGTTTGATTTCTTTCTTTTTTTTTTTTTTTTTGAGAGAGAGAGAATGAGAGACAGAGAGCATGAGAGGGAGGAGGGTCAGAGGGAGAAGCAGACTCCCCGCCGAGCAGGGAGCCCGATGCGGGACTCGATCCCGGGACTCCAGGACCATGACCCGAGCCGAAAGCAGCCGCCCAACCAACTGAGCCACCCAGGCGCCCCTCAGGTTTGATTTCCATCCTGTATCCAGCCAGGGACGCTCTTGGCTGGTCCTCTGGGACCCCCTCTGGGTCCTCGGACCCGGCCTCTGAGCACCACACCCACCCCAAGGAGGTGAGTGTGCTGCCAGGCGCGGGGCGTGGCAGGAACCCAGGTAAAATGAGGCAGGGAGGGGTGCGGTTTCAGCTGCTGGTCAGGGAGGCCTCTCTGCAGAGGGTGTGCCCTGCGGACAGCTGGCGAGAGAATCAAGATGCAGATGGGATGTGAGGCTCCAGTCATCATGGGTCTTGCTAGTTTCTTCATGATCACTACATCTCCTGCTGCTGTACCTTCCACTGGACCACGCCGAGGACTGACCCTCCCAAACCACCGTGGTTTAACACGGAACCCAAGCAACAAATGCCCCCCTCTGCTTAAACTTGAGATGCTGGTGACTGGAGGGGACCTTAGAAAGGATCCCGTGTATCTCCCACCCCCATGAGCTGCTTCTCTTTGCCCTGACTTTGGGGGCCAAGGGCCCCATCTAGTCTTAGCAGCTCCTCACAGAGATGACTCCCAGGGAGTTGGTGCACTGAGTTGGGGACAGCCAAGGTGGCCACCCTACTGAGGCCTGCTCAGATTCCAGGGCTGACAGCCCCAGCCAGGGCGACTCAACCATTCCTGTAGCTGGAGGTGGGGGGACAGGTGGCTGGGAGCCCCGCAGGAGAGCCTGGAGCTGGAACTGGGCCAAGCCATGGGCAGGCAGGCGGGAGGAGCCTGCTCTGCACTCTCTGGGTTCTTACTTTTCTTTCAAAGCTTCCAGCCCATCACCCAGAAAGCAAGGTACTCTCAGCCTGCTGGAGAAGTCCAGGCATCCTTCCCTGCCAGCTGCCTCCTCCTTGGAGAAACATCAGTCACTAGGAAAGCCAGGGTGCTCAACACCGGAAGGGATGGGACCCATGATCACATCATCCAATATCAGTACAGGTCCTTTGCCCATTTTTAATGCACTTGTCTGTTTTCTGTTGTTTAGTTGTAGGGGTTCTTTATATATACTGGATACTAATCTCTTATTAGATGTATGATTTGCAAATGTCTTTGTCCATTCCACAGGTTGCCTTTTCTCTCTGTTGATAGTGTCCTTTGACACACAAAAGTTTTTAGTTTCTTTTTTTAAAAGATTTTTTTTAGGATTTTATTTATTTATTTGAGAGAGAGAGCGAGCACAAGTAGGGTGGAGGAGCAGAGGGAGAGGGAAAAGCAGACTTGCCCAACAAGGGGTTCGATCCCAGGACCCTGGGGACCATGACCTGAGCCAAAGGCAGACGCCTAACGACTGAGCCACCCAGGCGCCCAAAAGTTTTTAGTTTCAACGAGGTCCAGTTTATAATTTGTTGTGTTGTTGTCTGTGCTCTTGGTGTCATACCCAAGGACACATTGCTGATTCCAACGTCATGAAGCTTTTCCCCAGAGTTTTCTTCTATTTGTTTAATGGTTTTAGCTCTTATATTTAGATCCATTTTGAGTGAACTTTTGCATATGGTATGAAGTTAGTGTCCGGCTTCATTCTTTTGCATGTAGATGTCCAGTCTTTCCAGCACCATTTGTTAAAAAGACTGTCCTTTCCCCATTCAATGGCCTTGGTGCCCTTGTTGAAAATCACTCACCCATGGGGTGCCCGAGTGGCTCAGTCATTAAGCATCTGCCTTCGGCTCAGGTCATGATCCCAGGGTCCTGGGATCGAGTCCCACATCAGGCTCCCTGCTCTGCGGGAAGCCTGCTTCTCCCTCTCCCACTCCCCCTGCTTCTGTTCCCTCTCTCGCTCTCTCTCTGTCAAATAAATAAACAAAATCTTAAAAAAAGAAAAAGAAAATCACTCGCCCATTTATATTAGGGTTTATTTCTAGGCTCTCTATTCTATTTCATTGGTCTATATGCTCTTCTTTATGCCAGTACCACAGTTTTGATACCGTGGCTTTGTAGTAAGTAAAATTAGGAAGTGTGAAACCTCCAACTTTATTCCATTTGGGGATCTTTAAGATTCTATATGAATTTTAGGATGGATTGTTCTATTTCTACTGAGAACTGACATTGGGATTTTTATAAGGATTGCATTGAATCTGTACATTGCTTAGAGTAGCATTTTTAAAAATTAATTTATTTATTTATTTTAAAGATTTTATTTATCTGACAGAGAGAGACACAGCGAGAGAGGGAACACAAGCAGGGGGAGTGGGAGAGGGAGAAGCAGGTTTCCCACAGAGCAGGGAGCCTCGTGCGGGGCTCGATCCCAGGACCCTGGGATCATGACCTGAGCCGAAGGCAGACGCTTAATGACTGAGCCACCCAGGTGCCCCAATAATTTATTTTTATTTAAATTCAATTAACATGTAATGTATTATTAGTTTCAGAGGTAGAGGTCAGTGATTCATCAGTTGCATATAACCCCAATGCTTATCACATCACGTGTCCTACTTCGGCTCAGGTCATGGTCCCAGGGTCCTGGGATCGAGCCCCGCATCCCAGGCTCCCTGCTCCGTGGGAAGCCTGCTTCTTCTCCCTCTCCCTCTGCCCCTGCTTGTGTTCCTTTTCTCGCTGTGCCTCTCTCTGTCAAAAATAAATACAACTTTTTAAAATAAATAAATAATAAAATAAAAAAATTATTTTCTAAATCACATATCTTGAAAGTTTGTTTGAAACAACCCACACGGGTGCCTGGGTGGCTCAGTCGGTTAAGCATCTGCCTTCGGCTCAGGTCATGATCCCAGGGTCCTGGGATGGAGTCCCACATCCTGGTTCCTGCTCAGCAGGGAGTCTGCTTCTCCCTCTACCCCTCCCCCCTGCTCGTGATCTCTCTCTCTCTCTCTCTCTAATAAATAAATAAAATCTTTAAAAAAAAAAAAAGAAACAACCCACAGTCATCATCAAATGCCCGGGCACCCCAAGTGCGGTCTATCCATCCAACGGAATATGATTCAGTCATAAAAAGGAATGAAGTCCTGATGTGCGCTACAACGCGGGTGAATCCAAACCCATGATGCTAAGTGCAGGAAGGCAGACACAAAGGCCACGTGTTCTATAATGCCTTTTATGTAAAATGTCCAAAACAGGCCAATTAACAGAAACAGAAAGTGGATGGGTGGTTGCTGGAGGGATGCCAGGGGCTGGAGCAGGGGGAATGGGTGTGACTGCCGGTGGATACAAGGTATCTTTATGCAAATGTTCTAGAAATGGACAGTGGTGATGGTTGTGATGAGGGAGCATAAGGCAAGCTGGGGAGAAAGCACAAGCTGACACCCCGAAAACCCTCCCCCGCCTCCCTCCCAGATGGGATATATGTGACCTTCCTCAGCCATTCCTGGCTGCCCTAAAGCTAAGAGAAGGAAAAACAAATGGTTAACTTAGCTCACAGCCCTGCAGGACCTGAGTCTCCCTCCGTTTACAAAAGTCTTTGTGATTTACAAGAAAAAAGCGCTCTTATCAATAACCTGACTTCCAGAAGGAAATGTAGATAAAATTAAGTGTTCTTCTAACCTGCAGCCCATTGACAAATACTTGAGGCCAGTAGAGTGTAATGCTCCTTCAGGAAGCTCCCAAGTGTCTTCATGTTAATTCTTCCCTAGAGGGAAAAACAACTGAACTTGACAATGGCAAGGCCTCCAGTATCTCCTAGGTCCTCTTTAACATTTTAGCATATGAGGGGCACCTGGGTGGCTCAGTCGTTAAGCATCTGCCTTTGGCTCAGGTCATGATCCCAGGGTCCTGGGATCAAGCCCGCATCGGGCTCCCTGCTCCACGGGAAGCCTGCTTCTCCCTCTCCCACTCCCCCTGCTTGTGTTCCCTCTCTCGCTGTGTCTCTCTCTGTCAAATATATAAATAAAATCTTTTTTAAAAAAAAATTAGCATATGAAAGTTCTTTTGAAAACCTCCCTTTTTCCTTACCCCCAACTCCCAAGTATCTAATCAGCCAGCCCTCCCAACCCTGGGGCAGCAGCTCTTTCTGCACAGGGGTCCTGTCCCCGTGCTTTAATAAACCTGCCATTTTGCACCAAAGATGTCGTAAGAACTTGGCCATCAGGTCTGGACCTCACCTTTATTCAAAAAGTACATCAGTTGCAGAACATTGTGAATGTACTAAAAGCCACTGGATTGTATACTTCATTTTATTATTTAATTTTTTTTAGAGATGGGGCAGAGGGAGAGGGAGAGAGCTAATCCTAAGCCAATTCCACGCCCAGTGTGTAGTGCTCGACGCCAGGCTCGATCTCACGACCTTGAGACCATGACCTGAGCTGAAATTAAGAATCGGGCGCTTAACCAACTGAGCCACCCAGGTGCCCTTGGATTGTATATTTTTAAATATACAGGTTTTATGCTATTGAGATTTTATGTTACATCTCAATAGAAACTGCAATTTAAAAAGTAAAGTTACGAAAAAGGTTTTACGATTATAAAAATTGACAACCTTAAGGTGTCCTGTGACCATCTTGGCGTGGCCTGACTGGGCATCATGAGCTGGTTCTACTCCCCGGGGTTTTATAACTGCTCCGAATCTATCTCCGCAGAGGTGGGTGGGTCAGAACGGAAGGCCGAGAGCTCACCTGTCCAATGAGCCCTGCTTGGTGGAGGGCTGCTGGGGTGGGGGCGGTCCCGCCCTTCCGATCTGCCCTGGACTTGGAGGAAGGTAGAGGCAGGCGGGCCAGGCACCAACCCCAGCTGCTGCCCACCACGGTGGCCGTCCACATCCGGATGTCTTCTGCATGCGTGATGCTTCTGCTCCTTTCTAGATGTCTGTGCTGCTGACCCGTGAAGCTCCCTTCTGGGTCCCCGTCTCCCCATTCCCGAAGCTCTGCTGTGTTCACACTGCTCGTTAGCAGTGGATCTGAGATGTGCAATGAGAATAAGAAGCTGAGTGTCCCACGAGGACCAATGAGGAGCAGCGGGATAGTGGGCCCAGGACAGAGAAACCCCTCGTAGGGGGTCTCCAGGCGAGGGGCCCCAGCTGTCGTCTGGGTTGTGGAATGAATGCAGGGTGGGCAGAAGAAGGGCTGTGGAGTCCCCAGTGAAGCTCCTGGGGGCTCCAGTGATGTCGTTTTTGGATGTTGGTGAGGTTGATGGGGTCCGGAGTCGATGGCCAAGAAAGAATGCTTGACAGGTCTTTGGTGCAAGGGGACAGGACCCCTGGGCAGAAAGAGCGGCTGCCCCAGGGTTGGGAGGGCTGGCTGATCAGACACGTGGGAGCTGGGGCTAAGGAAAAAGGGAGGTTTTCAAAAGAACTTGCATAAGCTAAAGAGGACCTGCAAGATAATGGAGGCCTTGCCATTGTCAAGTTCAGGCTGTTTTTCCCTCTCCTGAGGCATTACCATGAAGACAGTTGGGAGCTTCCTGGAGGAACTTTATACTCTGCCTGCCTCAAGTATTTGTCAGTGGGTTGCAACTCAGAAGGACTTAATTTGATCTACATTTCCTTCTGCCTTTGTTTCCCACATCACGAGGACCCCACCGGTTACTTCTGGGGACTCTGTGGGCCCAGGACACCGGCAGCCTGGGGAAGCAGGTCCCCGGTCTGTCCTTGCCCCCCCCTGCAGCTGGAGGCCCTGGGTGGTGCCGACCACGCGTGCACCTGGCCCGGAGCCCACGGGAACGTGAGCAGTTGTGAGCGTCGGTCAGTGATGGTGCTGTGTGTTGGTGTGTACGTGAAGTTTTGTCGCCAGGCACTGCTGTTCGCCCGGGAACGAGGCCGCGTGCGTGGATTGGCCCTGGCTGGGAACAGGGAGGCGGCGGCTGCGGGTGGGCTGCAGGGGGCCTTCCAGGTGGGCCACACACCCCTCCGGGGCCCACCCTGGCTCCTGTGCACTTTCCCCACATCTGAGCTGTACAGCCCAGGCTGCCCCTCAGAAGATCCCCCTCCCTGCCCACCTGCCCTCACGACCTCTCTCCTTCCCACCCTCCCGACTCCCTGTCTCCGGTCCTTTCAAGGACTTTCTCCCCCTGTCCTCTTCCCTCTGCCTCTCTGTCTCAGTCTCTATCTGTCTCCCTCCTTCACCTACTATAAGGAGGGTTGGCCCAGGCCCTGCCAGGTTTTTCTAGCAGACACAGCCCAGCTGCCCCCAAGAGCCCCAGACCGCCCTCCTGGGTGTCTGTTTGCATTGGGAGGCCCCTGGAACGCCTTCTCTGCTCAGCTCTGACGTGGCTCGTTGTCACCCTGTTTTATGGGGCCTAAATGAATGCGTACAGGCAGACAGAGTCACACCAGGGTGTGGGGACAGACCTGATCATTAAAGGGGGGGCCAGCAGCCAGCACGGCCAGCACCAGGATGCCCAGGAGCATGAATGAAGAGAGCTGCCTGCTCTGGCTCTCCACGGAACCCACCCCCCACGGCCGGTGGGGGCTCCGGAGAGCAGGAAGCAGGCTAGCGATCCCTTCGGAGCACAGCCTTGCTGCCCGCTAACCCTCCCATCCTGACACAGTCCTGTATGCACTGCAGTCACGATCCCATTTCACAGATGAGAAGACCGAGGCCCAGACAGGTCACTGGATGGCCTGAGGCCACACAGTACAGCAAGGGCTCTGACCATCAGGACTTCCCGGCCCTTGGGCAGTCTCGGCTGGGGAGAGCCCTACTCACCTCCTGGAGGAGAAGGATGGGGGGTGGGGCACTCTTCAGTCCCCAAACCTTCCCATGCTTCCATTACTACCCTAAGAGGCTCAACTAAGTAATTTCACAGAGTTGAGTTCTTTCGCTGAGAGAATTCGGAGTCTGATATAAAGATAATACAATATCCCCCCGCCTTGTGTCCCTCATTCATTCATTCCTGCCTTTATTCACTCATTCCGTGTGCACTCGCCAGGCCCTATGAAGCCCCGGGCATGTATCAGGCACAGGAGCCAAGAACCAGCCTGGACTTACGAAGTGGTGGGAGCGGTAGAAGCCAGGCCGTGGGCCCCTCCAAGGCTCAGCCAAAGGCCGCCTGCTCAAAGCCTTGCCTGACCCTCCCCAAGTCCCAGGCCCTGGAACCTGCATGTTGGTGGAGATGCTGCTTGGCTGGCTGGCTGGTTGTGGCTGTCGTCTGTCTCCGCTGGCCCTCTGCTCGCGTGGGCTCCGTGCCCAGCTCGGGACCTCCCCCAGCAGCAGCTCAGTGGCGCTATTTGGATAAGGGGCTGGCCGCACCCTCTAGGCGAGATGCCTCATGAACCGCCAGGGCTCGTTTGTGGCTGGGGGGTTGTGAGAGTTAGCACTGTAGGCCGGGTGGGACGGTGGGGTCAGCTGGGCTGGGACGCACGCGGAGACCCGGGCGGTGGCCTGGGGTTGGTCCAAGAGGACGCCGCTTCTTCAGAGCTGCCCCCGCTGAGCCTTGCCCTTCTGGACTGACCTTGGCCTTTCCCGGAGGCTGGCCACCCCCCACTGCAGAGCCCCGGGACACACACTTCCTAGGTGATTACAGATGGGAAACGGAGGTTCAAAAAAGTGATCTGCCCCGATCTGTAGCTACCCACAGTGGAGCTGGAATCAAAACCAGATCTGTCTTCTTCTTGGGTGTTCTCCCATAATAATAGTCACCACTAATAATACAGTCATAGTAATGGTAGCAACGGTAACAACGATCCAGTGCGAACGAGCTTCCAACGTTTAAATGCACTTTTTCCAACAATATGTCACGGGATGTGCTGGAGAGCTGCGAGGGAAGAACTCATCCTCATTTACCGATGGGGACACTGAGGCTCAGCGTGGTTGCCTTGGCCAGGTCCCTCGTCCTGCTAAGGGGCACATCCAGTCCACGGGAGCCTGGGCCTACATCCTGGGTGGAGCTGTGTCAGGACAGCTGGGTGGGGACAGGGCTCCCACCCATCCTGTGGTCTGGGCAGGGGGGCAGCCCTCCCGCCCTGCTAGCTGGCTGTGACTGCCCTACACCTCGCTGGGCGGCCTGGGTGTCCTGGCGGGAGCGACGGGGCCAGGGAGGCCGAGGGGCCAGCCCAGGCCACCCACCCTCGGCTCAAGCCGTGTGTCCCAGCCCAGCTTGCATGCAATGCCACCAGGGTCCGTCCTGCTCTGACCTGTTTTCCTGGCAGGGGCTGTTGGGGCAGGGCTGGGCTCGCCTGGGTGTCCTGCCAAGGCAGAGGTGGCCATGGGGTCAGAGGCGGCGTCCTCTGCCCTCCCTGCCCTTCCTTGGCTGAGAAATCTTTCTCCTCCCAGCTCATTTCGTCAAACTCCCACCCATCCGTCACAGCCTTGCGGAATGGCATCCCCCAGATGGAGCTGGTCCAACCCTTCTGCCCCTGCATGTTGTGGTCATGGGTTCAGCCTTCTCACTGGTCATCCTGGCTACAGCACAGCCCTGTCCAGGGAGGCTTGACCACTGCTTTTCCTGGTGCTCGAGATCACTTTGAACCGGGGCCAGGGAGGGCTCCGGGGCCTAGACTCAAGTGTGCGTCAGGCAGAGGGAGAAGGAGCTACGGAGTTGTCCACTTGGTGGGGCTGGGGTGGGGGGGCACCCGACAACACACAAAACCAGCCAGGACCAACACTTAATTTTAATCACCGGTGGCCCTTTTTCATGTGCCACTGGGCCCTGCTGATTGCACCAGAGGGAGCTTGAGGATCTGGGAAGCACACCCTGGGGGGATGAGGGGGGCAGGAATTCCAGGTGGAAGGGGAGGTAGCTGGGCGGGACGTCCAAGGCTGAGGTGGCCCCGGTCCAGGCACTGGAGTCCCTGAGGCTGGAGTGTCCTGTCTGTGTCTCTGTGTCTCTGGATGGTGATGGAATGCCAAACGGCGGTGTCCGGCCAGCAAGCCCTGGGCCAGTCCCTTGGTGCAGGAACCTCCCATCTGGCAACTTCACATGAGCTTCCTGGCCTGTCAGCGGACCAGACGCACCTGACCAGCCGGCCCAAGGCAGAGACACCCAGGGGTCCTAGCTGGGAAGGGGGGTCTTCTGTTTTTAGGATCTCTCTCCAAATATAAAAGTGATACTTGTCTGTTGTCAAAATACAGCTGGAAAAGCTAGAAACACAACAAACTTAGACCAAACATCACAATCACCCCATCAGGCTCAGCAAACCTTATTAGTACGTTGGGGGAACAGTCCGCTGGGGGGTTTCTGTACACATTTTGACCTGTGGGGATCAAGCTGTACCTGAGATTTTGTGTTCGGCTCTTTTCACTTAACATATGTGTTATGATCTAAAGTCATATTTACTGTTTCTTTCTGATTACAAAATTATTATTTGTTCATTGTAAAAACAAACAATGACAGAAATGTGAGAAAGACAGTCCAGGGGAGAGAGAAGGCGAAAATCCCCCACAGTCCCCAGTCCAGAGGTGACGACCACGGACATCCCTGTGGATGGCTGTGTAAACAACCCCGAGAGTGTAGACCAGCAAAGGCATGAAGAACGCGGGCTTCAGGGTCAGGTGGGCTCGTTCAAGTCCTGCTCCCATGGGCCACTCCTGAGCCGACCTCTCAGGGCCCCGGCTTTCTATAAAGCAGACTTGACCAGTGGCGCCTACCCCCACAGAGTTGCTGGAGAAATTAATCAATGAAGGGAAAACATTGGAATAAATGAGTTAATGCAGGTATAGGGCTTAAAAGGGTACACAGTAAGTGCTCAGTAAATGTCCAATTGTGAGCAAACACCCAACAGAATCAACAATGGAGCTCTGGCCAGGCACCCAGTCAGGGCCTCACATCTATAATCCACTCAGCCTCCCAGCAACCCCACGAGGTAAGTCCTTCCCTTGTCCCCATTTTGCAGACGTCACAGATGAAGCTGACGTAGGTCGAGTGGCATAACAACGCATGAACAAGAGCTCAGAGGTGGAAACAGCCCAAATGTCCGCAGCTAGAAAAATAAATAAACACAATGCGGTCTTTTCTATCTGGCAGGGGGAAGGTCACTCAGCCATAGCAAGGGATGGGGCTCTGACGGGGCACCTTTAGGGGTGATGGAAATACTTTAGAACTCCATATAAGTAATGGTTAAACAATATTGTAAATGTACTAAATGCCAGTGTGTTGTACATTTTAAAATAGTTGATTTTGGGGGGTGCCTGGGTGGCTCTGTCGGTTGAGCATCTGACTCTTGATTTGGCCTCCAGTCATGATCTTGGGGTCGTGGGATCCGGCCCGTGTCAGGCTCTCTGCCCAGAGCCTGCTTGAGATGCTCTCTCTCTCTCTCCCTCTGCCTCTCCCCCATGCGCCCCTCCACGCCTGTGTGCCCTCTCTAAAAAAACAAAACAAAACAAAACAGTTGATTTTTTGATCATGAATTTCACTTCAATTAAAAAAAAAAAAAAAAAAAGGAGGGGCGGCTGGGTGGCTCAGTCGTTAAGCACCTGCCTTCAGCCCAGGTCATGGTCCCAGGGTCCTGGGATCGAGCCCCACATTGGTCAGTGAGGAGCCTGCTTCTCCCTCGTCCTGCAGCTCCCCCTGCTTGTGCTCTCTCTGTCTCAGGCTATCTCTCTCTGTGTCAAATACATAAATAAAATCTTAAAAAAAACAAAACAAAACATTCCAAGTAGCTGAAATGCTTCTCCTGGGTCCACTGAAGACCACACTACAGAACCCTTTTCTTTTTTTTTTTTTTTAAGATTTTATTTATTTATTTGATAGAGAGAGAGACAGCGAGAGAGGGAACACAAGCAGGGGGAGTGGGAGAGGGAGAAGCAGGCCTCCTGCTGAGCAGGGAGCCCGATGCGGGGCTCGATCCCAGGACTCTGGGATCATGACCTGAGCCGAAGGCAGACGCTTAACGACTGAGCCACCCAGGCGCCCCCAGAACCCTTTTCTCACCAAGGTTTGCACCCATCCCCATGACGCCGCCTCCCAGAAGTGGAATCACGGGGTCAAAATTGCCGCATGCATTAGCTGGGGACAGCCCTGGCCCCGTGGGAGCACCTGGGCGAGCGCTGGCCAGCGGCCTGAGTGCGGAGAGACCCGTCGGCTCGGTGGGTCTGGCCCTGCAGCCCCGTGGGCGGACGGCCCTGCAGCCCCGTGGGCGGACGGCACTGCTGCCCTTTGGCCTGAACTTTCAGGTTAAGCCTCTGCTTTCGACACCGGACTTTGGCTTGCCAGGGTTATAATTATCCTCCCAGAAGCTAGGACTTGAGGACGGTGTGGCCTCCCGCGGGCCCCAGAGCCTCACACGGTGATTCATGGCATGGAATTGCCTCTGGCTACCATGTGGCCTTAGCATCCCACTTCGATATTCTGAGCTGCAGTTTCCCCACCTGGAGACTAAGGACACAGCAACTCAACCATAGAGAAGTTCCAGCGAGAGCCGGGCAGACTCTAACCAAGGCGGTGGGAAATGCCTATTCCTGCGCTCCCTACAACTCTGCAGGCTCCTCGTGCAGTATCTGGGAAAGCTGATTGTGGACATAGAAATATGTCCAAGAGATGTTGCCAGCAAACACCGTCAGTGGGCACCTAGTAAACGCTCGACAAGTGGGGCCCGTTGTGACCATTGATTCGGGCTTCTATGCTTTGCCCGCACGGGTTTCCATGCACAGAGAACATTTCTGGAAGGCTACACGAGATACTGTGGACAATAGTTAGTTCCTTCTGGGGATGAGCCAGGGACCCTTTTCACTTATTACCGTTCTGTTCTCTTGAAAATTTTCACCAGGAGCACGTATTACGTTTATAACAAAGCAGTTCACAATAAAACTATACTCTGAAATAAAAAAGTGTGCGTCTCTCAATCAACAGAGGAGGAACATGGTGCCCAGACCTCACCTCCTCCAGGAGGTCCTCCTGATGCCCCAGCACAGGGCCTGTTACTGTCTGTTTCCTTGGCTGCCTCTCCCATGAAACTGGGAGTGTCTGGAAGGAAGGGCCTTTTGGACTCATCCCCAAATCTCCATTGCACTGGCCAGGGCAAGGCTGGGCACAGCAGAGTGAATAAATGAGGCTCAGAGAGGTTAAGCCAGCTCCCCGAGTTGACTGAGTAGGTGGTTTTGCAGGGGGGAGACCCAAGCCTCTGAGTTCTGACTCCACCGCCCCACCACGCCCTGACTTCTCTAAGACAGGCCCCACAGCTCCTGCCCACTCACCATAAATGTCCAGAAGAGGCCACTGGGGGATCGTCGGGATGGCTCCTAGCCCTGGGGCAGCTGCTATGATATTTGGGGTTCAGGACGAAAGTTTGCTCAGGCCCCAAGTGGCATCTGGGGACGCCCAGGCATGGACAACAGCAGACTGTGCTCTAAGCAGAGCCAACCAGAACAGCCGAGGAGGTCAGGGTGGGCGGTTGTCCTATGTCCTCTTGTCTGACACTTCAAAATAGAGATTTCAGCTTTCTAAACTTAGGCACAAACTCTTCTGATGATAGCAGAGTCCTTTTTGGGCCCAGAGCAGTCATTACTGCCCGGAAAGATTTGGGGCCTGAAGGTCCAGTAGAGTAGCTCTTTTTTTTAGAAGATTTTATTTATTTATTTGAAAGAGAGAGAGACAGAGCACAAGCAGGGGGAGAGGCAGAGGGAGAAGCAGACTCCCCGCTAAGCAGAGGGCCCGACATGGGGCTCGATCCCAGGACCCTGGGATCATGACCTGAGCCAAAGGCAGACGCTTAACCATCTGAGCCACCCAAGCGCCCCCAGTAGAGTAGCTCTTAGGAACCATCTTGCAGATGAAAAGATAGGGTCAGAGAGATTTAATGTCTAACCAAGATCAGAGAGTTGGAAGCAGAAGAGCGAAGCGTCCAGTCAGCGCTTCCAGGTCTAGAACGTGTCTGTGTTCGCACCTGCGCCTCAAACACGACCTGGCTTGGAGTCAGGCTGCCCGGGTCCCCTCACTCCTTACTCAGGAGGCAGTTGGAGGTTTAGACACAGAAAGCACTTCGGCCAGTGGCTGGCAAGGAGTAAGGCAGCACTTAGGAATAGTGCCCATTTGTGGCTGTTGGTGCTCTTGCAGAGACGGATTTTGGGGGTACGTATGGCCTTCACTGGTTGCCTTCCCAACATGGGCCTCACTGCCTTCTGGCAAACCTTAGTGTCTTGCCCCCACTGTGGCAAGAGTGGGGTGAGGCTCCAGCCCGGCCTAGCGGAGCTGGGACCTCCGTGAGCTCCCCCCATTTCGGGGGTGCGCCTGGCCTGTGGTCCACCCGTGCTGCCAGAGTGCCAGGCTTGTCCAGAGCAGGGTGGCCTTGACCTCCAACTGCTCTTAGCCCATGTGTTCTCAGCTGACACTCACTCAGCCCAAATATCATCTCTGGGCCTTAAAACAAATAAACACAAATCTCAGCTCTACATTGAAGAGACTGCAGGGAAATGAGCTCATCCTGCTCTGGTCGGCTTTTGAAGGGCTCTCCTCTGAGTCGTGATTTCCACACTTTTTTGCTCACACCCACCTTAAAAAAATCAGGGGGTGGGAACCCCTCCCGGTTTACTCAGTTGTATATTTTTAAGTGGACTCTCCATTTTTCATACTAAATTTACACCATTGCAAATGATGTAATTTCCTAATGTATTATAAATGCTGACATTTTATTATTTTTTAAAATTATTCTTTTTTCTTTTTTTGTTTTATCCATCCCACCCTCACCCCCGCTCCTGACCCTCTCTGGTGGGTCACCGGCTCCGGCGCCATCCACTTTCAGGGCTAGCTCATTCGGCAGGTGAGTTGTTACATACTCCTTAGCAGATTCTGACTTCCATGGCCACCATTCTGCTAATGTTGACATTTTTTTTATTATATATTTTAAAGATTTTATTTATTTATTTGACAGAGAGACAGTTAGTGAGAGCAGGACCACAAGCAGGGGGAGTGGGAGAGGGAGAAGCAGGCTTCCCGTTGAGCAGGGAGCCCAATGTGGGGCTCGATCCCATGACCCCGGCATCATGACCTGAGCCGAAGGCGGATGCTTGACGGACTTGCAAGTGCACCCCTAATGTTGACATTTTAAAATGAAATTGTTACGTTGTTCTCTTAAATAAAATCAATGGGATCTAAATCCCAGAGCAATTTGACACCCACTATCATCCACTTAAAAATGTGTGACAAGCTCTTTGAGGATTAAACATCTTATGCCATTTCTGTGACTTTATATTTCTGTTCCATTTCCCCTGGAATTTTATCCTAATTTAATAGAATTTATCTTTTTTTTTTTAAGATTTTATTTATTTATTTGAGAGAGAGAGAGAATGAGAGAGAACACATGAGAGGGGGGAGGGTCAGAGGGAGAAGCAGACTCCCTGCCGAGCAGGGAGCCCGATGCGGGACTCGATCCAGGGACTCCAGGATCATGACCTGAGCCGAAGGCAGTCGCTTAACCAACTGAGCCACCCAGGCGCCCTAATAGAATTTATCTTTATGCTGAAAGCTATTTTACTGTTATCGAATCATTATTTTCCTTGTATAAGCTGAAATGAATTTTCTTGGCCAGCAAGGCTTAAAAATCTTATTTTGGGGTTGAGTTACCATTACCAAAATACTTCGTAGAAACGTCTTATGTCCTACATTTTGATAAATGATTATCGAACATAAAAGTACAGTTTTACTAGAAATTTGTTAACAGTATACATAGGCCTTATTTTCTGAATTAGTTCATGGTGTCCACAGACAAATATTGCTGATAGAATGAGACATGGTTCAAGGTAGATTTTATTCCTTTTTTTTTTTTTTGTATTTATAATGTAGGCATGGAAGTAATTTGTTCATATAAATACATTGATGGGAAGGAAATAAATTTTGTTATAGAAATGTTACTTAATTCTTTTTTTTTTTTTTAAGATTTTATTTATTTATTCATGAGAGACAGAGAGAGAGACAGAGGCAGAGGGAGAAGCAGGCTCCCCATGGAGCAGGGAGCCCGATGCAGGACTTGATCCCAGGACCCTGGGATCATGACCTGAGCCGAAGGCAGATGCTTAACCGACTGAGCCACCCAGTCGTCCCAGAAATGTCACTTAATTCTTTGAACTCCTTCAAAGATATGTGCCAAATAAAAATAAAATAAAATAACAACGATTCATCATCTAAACTATTTTTACTGCAACTTGGTTATGATTTTCTCAGTTTGCTGATTTTTCTTTGATTTGCTGGAAAGCACCTGACTTGCCCAAGGATATGTCACCCAGCTGTTAGCTTTTGGGGTCTCACTGTCTCAGTCCCTGGAGAAGGACACCAAAAAGAGTTGACCCAAAGAAATCTGGAAGCTGTCTATCATACCCGTTATCATCAAAGACCGTTTGTTTAACCCGACGTGCACAGAAAGAATTGGGGAAATGAAAATGTTGTTAATGTCATAATGTCGCCCCAAATTATTCCATGCCCTGTCATATGCTTTATGTACATTTTCATCAAAATGTTAGAGTTATAGATTTATAGATTTCACTCAGTCTGTGGAAAATACCCACCACATAACCAGTCGGCAAAGGCAGCCCTCCTCGTCAACACAATAAGCCAATCAGACAGGCTTTTTCTGAGAGGAAGTCTGGCTTCACTTCAGTTCCAACAAAGGTGACAACACTCATCGCCAGGGCCATCGCCTCCCTTCCAAGTTCTAGATAAATGAAAGATGATTAGGGGGACGAATAAGTCATGCCAATAAGACATGCCTCGGTCCTTCTCACGAGAAGCTTTTGGCTTCCCTCCTACAAGACAATTGCTCTGACAGGGGAGTGAAAGACTCACGTTCCAGGGGCTCCTGACTCAGTTGGCAGAGTGTGCAACTCTTTTTTTTTTTTTTTTTTAAGATTTTATTTATTTATTTGACAGAGAGAGACACAGCGAGAGAGGGAACACAAGCAGGGGGAGTGGGAGAGGGAGAAGCAGGCTTCCCGCAGAGCAGGGAGCCCGACGTGGGGCTCGATCCCAGGACCCTGGGATCATGACCTGAGCCGAAGGCCGACGCTTAACGACTGAGCCACCCAGGCACCCCAGAGCATGCAACTCTTGATCTCAGAGTCGTGAGTTCGAGCCCCACACTGGGCGTGGAGCCTACTTAAAATAAAAATAAAATAAAATATTTTTAAAAAAAGAGTCCTGGGGCGCCTGGGTGGCTCAGTCGTTAAGCGTCTGCCTTCAGCTCGGGTCATGATCCCAGGGTCCTGGGATCGAGCCCCGCATCGGGCTCCCTGCTCCACGGGAAGCCTGCTCCTCCCTCTCCCACTCCCACTGCTTGTGTTCCCTCTCTCGCTGTCAAATAAATAAAATCTTTAAAAAATAAAAATAAAAAAATAATAAAAAAAAGAGTCCTGTTCCTTAAAAAACCAACCAAACCAAAAACAAAACAAAACAAAAAAACCAGAGAGTTCTCTCTCTCCCCATGCTATATGGGTGAACCCAGAATGGCCGACGTGAGCCGCAGTGGCCAGTCCATCTCCAGTCCTGCCCCTGCTGGAGGTATGTAGGGACAAAGATGGGGAAGGCCTGGCCCTGTGCCTGGATGGAAGAGGCTCTGCCCACACTGTGGCTTGGGTTCCAATCCAGGGTGGAGGAGACTGGCCTCTCTCTCATAGGGCAGGAGATGTGGGTGGGGGGCTTGGGGGAAAATGGGGAAGGAGCACTGCTCTGGTCTCCCAATAGGGGACCACCTGGAAATTGAGGTCCTTAAGCCCTCAGCACCCACATGCCACTGGAAAAGTCCTTGCAGACCCCTGGAGCACAACACAGCCCCTTCGAAGGCTGTTGCCTTGGGGGCGCTTTTAGGATTAGAGGGACCTCTGGGTCCCTAGGAAATCAAGCTCTACCCCATAACATCCTCAGATGTGGAGGATCAGGAGGGGTGAAGGCCCCCCCTGGTCACTCCCACAGGCCAGATCTTTCTACTATCCACCAGACCTTCCTGGTGATTTCTCTTTGGATGTCTCAGACACCTCCAAAACAGCCTGGGGTCCCCAACCTGCTCCTCCTCCTGGGCTCCTATCTCAGGGAGAGCACCACCTTCCACCAGAAATCTGACCCTGACCCATGGTCAAGGCCCCCATGTTCAAGCAATCATCAAGCACTGCAATGCCCTTTCTCATCAGCCCCGGCGTTGGCCCCCCTCTCCCCATCACCAAAGCTCCTGTCTTGTTCCTCCTTATGCCTTTCCCAAACCTGACCTGGAACCCCTGCCCCACGCGATGGTCAAATCATCTACCTGGGCCAGAGTCTGGCCTTACAGGCCCCAGTCCCTGCCAGACGCCCTTCGTGCACATGCTCCCCACCCAGTCAGAATGCAGCCTGCAGCCCTGTCCTGCCTCGGAGGGAACGCCATGTCACCAGCCTCCAAGGGGAGGCATCCCCTGGCTGGCTGAGGACAAAGGCAGCTCTGTCCCCAAGCCCAGCCGTTACTCAGTGTCACTGCATGGCCCTGAATGCTTACCACGCAGTCCTTTCCTCCCACCTCTGGGTGCCAAGGGTGGACCGAGGCTCATGTTTGGGCATCCAACCCATTTCCCCGTTGTAGAAAAGCAGCCTGGCGGGTGTGTAGGAGGCCCTAGCCGGCGGTTGGCAATGGAAGTGGGGCAGAGGACTCCGGTTTCCGAAGAGCTGAATGGCCCATCCAGAGGAGAGAGGCTAGGAGGCCTGAGCGAGGATGGAAGTGGCCTGCAGCCAGCCAGCTGCTGGAGCTGGGCTGGGCCGCCTGCCCCGGCTGGAGAGCTGTGGGTGCCGGAGGACGGCCCGATCCCCGACATCCCCGCGACTGGCGTGAGCAGGCAGGATGCATGGCCTCTGTAACCTTTTTTTTTTTTTTAAGATTTTATTTATTCATTTGACAGAGACAGAGAGAGCACAAGTAGGCAGAGCGGCAGGCAGAGGGAGAAGCAGGCTCCCTGCAGAGCAGGGAGCCCGATGCAAAACTCAATCCCAGGACCCTGGGATTATGACTTGAGCTGAAGGCAGACGCTTAAACGACTGAGCTACCCAGGCGCCCCTCTTTGCTGCTTCTTGCATTGAGAAGTGGGGTCCATGTCCTTGCCTCTTGACCCTAGGGGGGCTTTTAACTGCTGCGACCCAAAGCACAGGGGACGCTAGCCTGGGGTGAGCTGGGTGAAGTTGCAGGACTGAACTCCCTCGGCCTGTTTCCTGGTCTCTACAGAGAGCGATGGAGGTATCTTCCTCATGGATGCTGGTCGGGATGGCAAGAGTGCATCCAGGTAAAGCAGGTGGGGCAGTGCCAGGCTCAATAAATCCCAGTGCGGGGTGCCATGCCCTAGGCCCCCCAGGCAGGGCTGTCCCTGCCCCTCGGTGCTGCTTGGCCCACGCTTGCTCACACTGTTTCCTCTCCCCCGTATGCACACGCATGCACACACCTGCGCACACACACACACTCTCCTACAAGCAATTGTTCAACCAGCCTTTACTGAGCATGTGTGAATCATGGACAAGCTACACCTGGGGATGCGATGTGGCCATAGCACACCTAGGCGTGCCCTGGGGCTCACCTGTGTGGAGGACACAGGTGTTCAAGAAAAATAATACGACCTGTGATTTCATCATGATTGAGCTGGGGGCTGTGGAGGAAAGTTCTGGTGAGAGATGCCTACAGCAGCAGGTGGGTCAGGGAGGGCTTCCAGAGAGAAAGTGGGTCGGCGTGCCACAGGGAGGCAGGGAGCAGGCTGGTGGCGGGGGGAGAGGATGTGATGTGACACATCCGCCCCGCCTGTGGGAGCCAGGCCCCAAGGACTCGCTGTGCAGAAACTGTTCCCTTAGCGAAAGACTCTGACCACAGCCCTGCCTCACGTCCCCCTCTATTCCCCATGTCATCTTTTTTTTTTTTTAAGATTTTATTTATTTATTTGACAGAGAGAAACACAGCAAGAGAGAGAACACAAGCAGGGGGAGTGGGAGAGGGAGAGGCAGACTTCCCGCCGAGCAGGAAGTCTGATGTGGGGCTCGATCCCAGGACCCTGGGACCTGGGACTCTGGGATCATGACCTGAGCCAAAGGCAGACGCTCAACGACTGAGCCACCCAGGCGCCCCTCCCCATGTCATCTTGCAATTCAAGCAGGAAAAGAAAGAGCCAACCTGACCCATGCATAGGAAGTTCAAAAACAGGTGGAAACAAATTCATAGGGAGAGGAATCAGAACGGGTTGCTTTGGGGAGGGGGAGGGGAGTCTATTGGAAAGGGACTCGAGCTGTCCTGATTGGAGCAGTAGTTAGGAGTGTATGCAATTGGCCAAACTCACTGAACACTCAGATCTGTCAATTACACTCCAGGAAATTATTTTTAAAAGAGAGAGAAGGAAGGAGAAAGGAAGGAAAGAGAAAGGAAGGAAGGAGGGAGGGAAGGAAGGAAGGAAGAAAAATAGGTGATAAAACAATATGAGATGAAGTATCAGAAAGAATAAGTAAAGGAGCCAACCCCGTGACCTCAACAAGGTTGTTAACCTTTCTGAGCCTCAGTTTCCCCTCCTCTAAAACCAAATCCTCACCTGACCTCAGAGGGCTCTATGAGCCTGCACATCTGTGCCCAGGGCCTGATGCACAGGGTGGCTGGGGCGTCTGGACCCCTCCCTCTGTCCCTCTCCAGGCTGCACCATCCCACCGATGAGGGGATGGGGGGCTTGGAGAGGCCCTTGTGGGCTCTAAAAGGATCTCTGCCCAAGACCGGTCTCCGCATCCTGTCACCTCCTTGGCCATGTGTCAATCTTTAAAACATTTCTCAGGGCACCTGGGGGGCTCAGTCGGTTAGGCGTTTGCCTTCGGCTCAGGTCATAATCCCGGGGTCCTGGGATTGAGCCCCACGTTGGGCTCCCTGCTCAGAGGGGAGTCTGCTTCTCCCTCTCCCTCTGCGCCTCCCCCTACTCTTGTACTTTCTCTCTCTCAAATAAATAAATAAAATCTTCAAAAAATTTTTTTAAATTAAAAACAAAAAACAATGTTTCTCTTTGTTTGCTTTCTAAAGCACGCATTACAGCAGAGAACTCTCAGCAGCCATCCCACTGGGACATGCAACCAATTTCTCCTCTGTGGACGGGTCCTGGCTCAGCGCCTCCACCCCATCTCTGTCTTCTTACTGCTTCTGCCACAGGGGAGGACCTCACAGAGATGGGGACAGCCAGGGCACAACAATGAACAGCCCCACTTTCTCAGTGCCACCAGTAACCCTGGGACCATGCTCGGCCCTAGAAAGCTCACCTGTTCCTTCCCATATACCTTGGCCTTTGCCTGAGGCCAGACCCTGGCCAGGGCCCCGAGGGCACCTGCGTGACCATGAGCAGGAATCAGGTCTGGGATTCCTGGAAGGAATGATGTTTTAAAAATATTAATCAGGGGCACCTGGGTGGCTCAGTCGGTTGAGTGTCTGCCTTTGGCTCAAGTCATGATCCTGGAGTCCTGGGATGGAGCACTGCTCAGCAGGGAGTCTGCTTCTCCCTCTGCCTCTGCTCCTTCCCCCACCCCTGCTCATGCTCTCTCTCTCTCACTTTCTCTCTCAAATGAATAAAACCTTAAAAAAATATTAATCAGGGGCGCCTGGGTGGCTCAGTTGGTTAAGCGACTGCCTTCGGCTCAGGTCATGATCCTGGAGTCCCGGGATCGAGTCCCACATCGGGCTCCCTGCTCAGCAGGGGGTCTTGCTTCTCCCTCTGACCCTCTTCCCTCTCGTGCTCTCTGTCTCTCATTCTCTCTCTCTCAAATAAATAAATAAAATCTTAAAAAAAAAAATTAATCAGATCATGTGTCTGCCCTGTGGCTTCCCACTGAGCTTAGGAAAGAGTCTGCACTGACCCCAAGACCTACCCTTCCACTCTCCCCAGTTTTCAGATGAAGAAACAGGTGTAGCAACGAGTCTGAGAAGGTGGCTCTGTTGGGCCTGCAGATACAGAGATGGTAAGCAAGACATGCAGTGTAGACCCTTCCAGCGCCCCTGGTCTGGGGGGAAACCCAGACATGTGAGCCAGTAGCCGAACCATGGGGCTCTTTCTCTCCTCAGAACCTTCCCACATGCTGTTCTGTCTTGCTAGCTGCTATTCCCTTCGCTCCCCAGTGAGTTAAATCCTGACCGGTCTTTGGGCCTCCCTCAGAAACCATCCCCCGCAGGGAAGCCCTCCTTGGTTCCTCCAACCCCCCAATCTATGTTAGTCCTTTGTTATATTCTTCTAGCCAGTGGTGTGCTGGAAAGCTGGGGGTGGTGGGGAGAGGGGGCAGTGCTGATTTGCAGCATTTACCAGTTTCCATAGTGGGGATGCTCTGGGTACAGGCAGCTTCAAGCTACCAGTATGTTTTTTGTTTTGTTTTTAAGATTTTTACTTATTTATTGAGAGAGAGAGAGAATGATAGAGAGAGAGCATGAGAGGGAGGAGGGTCAGAGGGAGAAGCAGACCCTCTGCTGAGCAGGGAGCCCGACGCGGGACTCGATCCTGGGACTCCAGGATCATGACCTGAGCCGAAGGCAGTCGCCCAACCAACTGAGCTACCCAGGCGCCCCAAGCTACCAGTATGAATGATACTACTGAACGCAGAGTGAAGACCCGTGCGCGACCAGCCCTCGAGAACCAGCCGAGCCCAGTCTGCAAGGACCAGCGGGCTTCGAGCCAGGGCTCCCCATTCACATGCACACGGCCCTTTCCTTGCTGGTCTTCCCCGCTGGACTGTGCGGTGTCTGCCGCGTCCACCTCTCCCCACCTGCGTCTAGCACAGTGTCGGGGACATCACAGGCCCCCAGTCAGCTCTCCAGGAAGGAAGGGGAAGGTGGAATGGGGACGGGACGCCCGTTTCCTGCTTTCTCAGCCAGCTTCCACCGGAGAAACAGATTTATTTTAAGGAATTGGCTTATATGATTGTGGGGTCTGGCAGGCACGTCTGGAATCTGCAGGACAGACCTGCGAGCCAGAGAGACTCTGCCATCCACGGGCAGAATCTCTTCTTTCTTACGAAAACCCAGTTTCGCTCCTAAAGTCTTCAACAGATTGGATGATGCCCACCCACATTACTGAGGATGATCTTGTACTTCAAGGCAACTGATTATAGATGTGAACCCACTGACAAAAGGCCTTCACAGCAACGCCCAAGTGAGTCTAACCAGCACACCCCTCTTAGGCGAGGATTCTTTTTCTTGCTCTTTGAGGTCCCTGCTGGAATCATTTCTCCCCAGGGCATGTCCAGTGCCTTCAGAGTGAGTGCTGGGGTGGCCAGCCCCCCGCAACCAGGGAGCTTCCTGATGCACCTTGGGGCCTGCATCCCAGGAGCACGCCCCCTCTGGGAGGTCACTGCACCCAGATTCTGGTGTCTGAGTGCAGGGACCCAGCCAGGAGCCCCTGCCTCGGGACAGACTCAGCTTCATGGCACCAAAGTGGGAGGCCCTGGGAAGCTCCTGGGGACTCACAGGAGACTGAACTGTTAAGCCCCGGGGCACTTCCCGGCCCAGCTGGGCTTCCTCCCACTGGCTCAGGGCCCGGCTGCCTTGCTTTCCTCCCTAGCCGGCCACTGCCCACTCCTTCCCCTGAGACCCAGGCCACCGCCCTCCTGATTCTAAAGGGACCCGAGCAGAGCTGATAAGGGGCAGATGTGGCAGAGTCCAAGGTTCTGGGCTTTAACAGTTACTCTCCCCACGTTCGGCCCCCTCTCTGAGAGGGTCCAGGGCCCATCAGAGACTTCTAGCTCCTCTTTTCGTAGCCCTGAGCTTGTTTCCCTGTCGTCATGACGCCTGCCCTCAGAGAGGCCCAGCAAGACCCTCCCGGGGTCAGCAGGGGCTGGGGGAGCACCAGGGACTGGGGGAGCATAGCTGACGGCTTCCCCCAAGTCCGTGTTGGAAGCCTCCTCATCAGGCAACTCCTTTCTTCCTGGGGCCTCAGCCTGCCCCCCGGGGTTCCTCCACCCCAACAGTTTTCAGTGTCTGTCCCCAGAGCCGGGGGAGAAAGGGCACCCCCTCCTCGGGGATGGGAGGAAGACGTTCTTCCTCTGTTGAGCCCGTCACAGACACTGACTAACCTTTTCCAGGGCCATGTTAGGCCACTTTCCAAAAGAGGAAACAGGCTCAGGAAGCTTAAGTAGCTTGCCCAAAATCTCACAGTGGAGTCAGGACTCAAATTTAGCTCTGACACTCAGGCCACCTGTTCCATACCAACCCCCACAGCAGGCCCGCTCCACGGTGGAAAGAGGCACACGAGACCGTTACCCTTTAAACAGGAGCTGTGCATAAATCCCAGGCCCTGTAGTAGCGGGAGGGTCCTGCAGAGCCCCATGCCACTAGGCATGAACCAAATTCAGATAAATACAAGAGCCCTGCTGCTCATGCAAAGTTCTGATCATCCTTTGGCTTCCCAATAAAGCCCTCTAATGAGTAATGGTAGCAAGGTGGGGCTGATGGGCCCCACGGCAAGGATGCAGTGTTTCCATCTTACCCGGGGACACCCAAAGAATCACTAAGGTGCTGTCCTTTCTAGCTGGGAAAGGGGTTTTATGTACGCTTTCTCACTTAACATGTCTATGAGGAAGAACTGTCATGCCCATTTTTCAGGTGAGGGGACTGAGGCTGGGGTCATTATTTGTCCAAGGTCCCATAAACGATAATTGACAGAGGCAGGTCTATCTGGCATCAAAACCCTTGCTCTTTGAACCATATCACACCAACTCTTTACAGAAGCTTGTCCCAAGTGATCTTCCCCAAAGTGATCTCCAGTGGGGGCTTCCAAGTTCTTTTTTTTTTTTTTTTAGATTTTATTTATTTGCGAGACAGAGAATGAGAGACAGAGAGCATGAGAGGGAGGAGGGTCAGAGGGAGAAGCAGACTCCCTGCCGAGCAGGGAGCCCGATGCGGGACTCGATCCAGGGACTCCAGGATCATGACCTGAGCTGAAGGCAGTCGCTTAACCAACTGAGCCACCCAGGCGCCCAGGGGGCTTCCAAGTTCTTAACCAGAATTTGATTCTGTCCCGGGGGGCGTGACTATCGACATGATTATTCTCTGCTGTACAGACCTGTGACTCATTGTATATAGATACTCTGGCTTCCAGAACTGCCATCGAGTCCTTGCGAGTCTGGTCAAGGAAGTCAAGCCCTCCAGAGAGGGGTAAGGGGTCCTCTGGAGCTCAAGCCCATTCCTGTCCCGCATCCTGGGCTCCCTGCCAGGCCTGCAACCCCCTTCTGCTCCCTTCCCAGCCCAGGCCTGAGCAGCTGCAGCCAAAATGGGCCAGCAGGCCAGCAACATGGGCGTGCCCACTCCCAGGAGCCCAATGTGGTGCTGATAGCAGGTTCCCCAGGCCAGGCCCCGCCTCGGATGGAGCGCCCCAACTGTTTCGGGATCCCAGGGCGCAGCCTGGCTCACTCCCCAGATTTGGTCGGTGTCCACGTCCAGCTGGTGGGACGGGTGTGGGGTGGTGGACAGAGCCTGGCATTGAACAGGGTGACTGTGGTTGAATCAGCTCTCTGGATTTGTGCCTTCTGACTGTTAGAGATGGCGTGCTGAGAGCTGACAGTTCCGGGAGCTGCCCTCTGTCCTGCCCTGTACCGGTCACTTCACGGAGACCTCGTGTCTTCGGACGACAACCCCGTGGGGGCAGCTACTATTCTCACTTCCATTTGCAGGCAGAAAACTGAGGGCCAGGGAGCTCAAGTGACCTGCCTTAGGTCACACAGCCAGTAGGCAGCTGAGCCAGGCCTGGAACCCAGGCGGTGTGGCTCCGGGGCCTGCAGTCTGAGCCCCCGCAGTCCCTATGGTGGGAGACTGTGGTCATGCCTTCGAGAGGAAGCCGCTCCTACCTGTCTGGGCCTTGGTTTCCCCATCGGCAAGATGCGAGATGTCCCCTTATCCGTTACTGAAGCGAGTGATCATTCAACGGATCTTCAACAGACAGCTCCCACGAGCGAGCCAGGAGGTTCCAGGCGCTGGGGATGGAGTGGTGAACAGATCCGAGAAGCCCCTGACCTCCTGGGCCTGGCATTCTAGTGCAGGGACAACGGACAGCGGACGAGCTAGCGAGCGTGTTCTGTGTCAGGCAACTGAGTGACGTAAGAGGTGTGAGAACTCAGAGCAAACTTACAAATGACTCCATCCTCCCCAGAAAGGATCTCGAGAGCCCAGTGCCATGTCTGCACAGAAACGGGGCCCAGGGTGTGTTAGGGCTGTTGTGGGGTGGATATGGTTTTATCCTTATCTGCCAGGTGCTTTAACCGGATCCACCTGATTTTGCCCTCCCCATGACCTGTGCGGTAGGTTTTATTATTTCCGTTTCACAGACGAGGAAACAGGGTCAGAGACATTAAGCAACTTGCCCAATGTCACACACTGTAAGTAGGACAACTGGGATTCAGGGAAACACCCTGATCTGAAGTCCAGGGCCTCCCACTCCCGGGGCTACCTACATAGGACAGAATTTCAACATGCCGAGAGTTCTTATTTTATGAGCGTAGATTCAAATCAGCAATGCCTGATGTCAGAGGAGCAGAATTTTTCATGCATTCATCTGACCTTATTCCAGGCTCTGTCCCAGCAGGGCTGTGGTGGGGGTGGCAGGGATGGGACCGCAGAGGTAACTAGCTGTGGGGGGCCCTGCCCTGCAGAAGCTCGGGGCTTCATGAGAGGGTTCCAGACCTGGGACTGGGAATCCCAGCGATGTTTCGGGGTACCCTGATAAGGCACAGGTCAGCGCCCTTTGCAGCACTGATTAAACATTTCCCATATGACGGGGTTGGGCAGGGCTGGCTTCCATTCTGGCTCTGGGCCTGCCACTCCCTTGCTGTGTGACTTAGCACTAATCCCTGTACTCTCTGGGTGTTAGGGCATCACACGGGGGAGGGCTGCCTAGCATGGATCCTCCAGCCTGACGCTGGTCACTCCAGGAGGAAGATAAGGCCCTGTCAGATGTGTGGGAGGCTGGGTAGATACACTCCTCCCTATTGATCATCCAAAGGATGTGAAGCCTGCACAAGGACAGCCTCGGTGCACCTGTCATACCTGGAACCAGGGACGCTTGTCCCGAGCACGTGTGGGGTCAGGCAGCACAGTGGCCTCGAGAGGGAAGCTCAGTGGCTCTGAGCACCGACTTTGAGCTTCCAAACTGGGGCCTGATTCCTCACTCTACCACCAGCCAGCTATGTGACTTTGGCCAAGTCACCCAGCTTCCCTGAGCCTCGGTTTCCTCCTCCGTAAAATGGAGATAAGATTTGCAGGGAGCCTAGCACAGTGCCTGGTAGCTGCTCACTCAATGTACAGGAGCTGACTGCGGGTGGTTAGGAAGCTGATGATGACAGGCAGTGAGGCGTAAAAGCTACCACTTTTGAGCACCGACTGCATGCCAAAGCACGGGGCGCAGTTCAGGTTCTCCACCGTGGTGATATGTGTGTGTGTGTATAAGTATAAACACACACACATATATTCTGATAAACAACCTCCGGCTCTCTGTGTGAGAGAGATAGAAGGAGGAGAGGGAAGGGGGGAGGGAAGGAGGGAGGGAAGGAGGAGAGCGAGAGAAAAAACAGCTACACTGGCAGACTTTAGGGAAGCTAGCCAGCTGGCTGCCTAGGGATGAGGACTGGATTGGCACTGAGTAAAATACTCCTTTTTTTTTTTTTTTTGCTATGACAATCCCAAATTATATATTTTTAAAATTAATTCTAGCATAGTTAACATACAGTGTTATATGGATTTCAGGTACAATATAGTGATTCAACACTTCCATACATCACCCGGTGCTCATCATGACAGGTGCGCTCCTTCATCCCCAACACCTGTTTCCCCCTTCCCCACACTCACCTCCCCTCCAGTAACCATCAGATTGTTTCTCTAGAGTTAAGAGTCTCGTTTTCTAGGATGCCTGAGTGGCTCAGTCGTTAAGCGTCTGCCTTCGGCTCAGGTCATGATCCCAGGGTCCTGGGATCGAGCCCCGCATTGGGCTCCCTGCTCAGCAGGGATTCTGCTTCTCCCTCTCCCCCTCCCTCTGCTTGTGTTCCCTCTCTCGCTGTGTCTCTCTCTGTCAAATAAATAAAATCTTTAAAAAAGAGAGAGAGTCTCGTTTTCTGTTTGTCTCATTTTTCCTTTGTTCCTTTGTTTTGTTTCTTAAATTCCACCTATGATTGAAATCATATGGTACTTGTTTTTCTCTGACTAACTTACTTCGCTTAGCATAATACCCTCTGGTTCCATCCATGTCGTTGCAAATGGCCAGATTTTGTTCTTTTTTAGGGCTGAGTAATATTCCATTGAGTATATATACTGCTGCTTTATCCGTTCACCAATCAATGGACAATGGGCTGCTTCCATAGTTTGGCTATTGTAAATAATGCTGCAATAAACATGGGGGTGCATGTATCCCTTTGAATTCGTGTTTCTGTATCCTTTGGATAAATACCTAGTAGTGTGATTACTGGATCGTAGGGTACTTTTATTTTTAACTTTCTGAGGAACCCCCATACTGTTTCCCAGAGTAGCTGCGTCAGTTTGCGTTCCCAACAAGAGTGCACGAGGGTTCCCCTTTCTCCACATCCTTGCCAGCATTGTTTCTTGTGTTTTTGATTTTAGGCATTCTGACAGGTGTGAGGTGATAGCTCATTGTGGTTCTGTGAATACGCCTTTCTAGATTTCGCATTTTGAATCATGTGACTGTTTTCCCTATTTAACCTGACATTCCAGTTAGACTTATCGCCTTATCATTTGATCCTCAGAATAATCTGCAAAAGAGGGCTAGACCCCACCCATCTGGCAGAGGAGGTGACATGCGTGACTTGTTCAAGGTCACACAGCTCTACCGTAGGGGACTCTGCCCAGGCGGTGAGCTGGAGTCTGCGGTCCCTGGTGGCTCTAAGGTTCAGTTCTCCGGCCGAGCTCAAGGCGCTGTGCTCTGGAGGAGGAGCCCCCACGGCCCCTGCGGCTGCCTCTGGCTGGGGCAGCACCCACAAGTGCCTTCACTCTGCCTGGCTGGTCTCACTGGCTCGGTTTGAGAACCTGCCCTGCAGGCCTCAGCTCTGCAGGGGGAAGAAATAAAAATAGCCGGGTGGAGAGGCCAGGGGCTGGGCTGTGGGCAGCAACGCGTGCCTTTCCCATGACTCGGGTTCTGTAGAGCAGAGTCTTCCCCTGAGTCCGTGCGTGCCAGGCCCTGGGCTGGGTGCCCAGGAGGCAGAGCCGAGTCAGGCACAGCTGCCCCGCCCCCAGGAGCTCATGTCGAGCCCAGCACCGTGAGGTGGGGGCCCAAGAGGGGTTAGCAGGCAGGGGATGCTGCGAGAGAGACCTCTCCCCCAGCCTGGCGGTGGGGGGGGGGTAGCAGGGAAGGGTTCCCAGAAATAGGTCACATGGGAGACACAGTAGTTAAGAAGAGGTGTGGGAAGCATTCCAGGCAGTGGGAACAGCATTTGCAAAGGCAGAGAGGTGTGATGAATATGAGCCACGGAGAAGTGCGAACGGCTGGGTGCATGGGGAGGGTGGGTGCCTGTGGGGCAGGATGTAGGGTTGGGCTGGGGAAGCAGGCAGAGCCCATCACAGGAGAGGCAGGATGGGACTGCGGGGCAATGCAGAGCCAAGAGAGTCTGCAGAGCAGGGGGTGAAATGTTGGATCAGCATCTTAGAAAGACTGTGGACTCTGGAACTCAACTAGACAGTCACACCACGGCCTCGATCCACCGTCTCGTCCCTGTATGCTCCCTCTAGATGCCGTGGAGGCCTCTTTACCAACCTCCAGTTTCTAGCACCTGCAGCTCTACCTGATGGCTCTCTCTGGCTGTCAGAATTCATGCCCCTGCTGGTCTCTGCTTACTCCCACCAGGAGCCCGGGCCCCTGCGTGACTTGTTCAAGGTCACACAGCTCTACCTTAGGGGACTCTGCCCAGGTGGTGAGCTGGTGTCTGCGGTCCCTGGGCTAGCATGCAGGGGATGCTGCGAGAGAGACCTCTCCCCCAGCCTGGCGGTGGGGGGGTAGCAGGGAAGGGTTCCCAGAAGTAGGTCACATGGGAGACACAGTAGTTAGGGCTGGCAGAGAGTGGATGGGTGCGAGCGAATACCGGGCTCACAGTAGGCTCGCAAGAAAGGAGAATTGTTGTCCATGAGCAGGTAGTTCTAGCTCTGTTATCCTCTCCTTTACAGAAAAGAGTAACGAGGAATAAATGCTTCGCTTCCTCCCCAAACTGCCAACTGCTTAGGGGTAAAAGAGGTCTGTTTGTTTATTTGTTTCCTGGATGCAAAGAACTGGCTGATTTCTCCGAGCCTGGTGCAGCTGACAATTCTATCAGCCAACGCGGACGAGGCCTGGAAGGTAGCTGAGACTTTGGGGTTGCACGGGAGAGGGCTCTTCTGAGGACCCACCGGGACCTCTGCCTCAAAACCAACACCAGTTTCTGGTCCTGTGCCAGCCACAGGGGTAATTAGGCCAGATGGTCTCAAGGCAGAGATTCCAATGGTCCCGGCGCTGCTATAAATCAAGCCACAAATGGGGAGGGTGTCTGACGGACACAGGGTGTGGTCATTTTAGGGCAATTTCCCCCTTCAGGCAAGGTTTCCATGGAGATACATCCAGCTTTCCCCCATCTGAATGTGGAAATGAGTTAGGTGATGGGTCCTTTTTTTTTTTTTTTTTAGAGAGAGAGAGAGTGCGAGAGCGTGCATGTGAGCAGGGCTAGGGAGGGGCTGAGGGAGAGGGAGAGGGAGGTAGAGAATCCCAAGTAGGCTCCACATCCAGCATGGAGCCGGACGAGGGGCTCGATCTCATGACCCTGAGATCATGACCTGAGCGGAAATCAAGAGTCAGACACTCAGCTGACTGAGCCACCCAGGCGCCCCTAGGTGACGGGTTCTGATGGTTTGGGTGTTAAATGAACACATCCCTGTGAACATAATGTTTGATATTCCCTTTGATGGTGTCAACTGGACAGAATGTAGGGTTTTCTAGACTTTTTTTTCCCCCAAAGAGATGTATGAAATAGGAGTTTTCACGTAATTCCTATATGGGTTTTGTTGTTTTGTTTTTCAGAATATGGGTCGAGTGGAAATCTACTTTGCAGGAACAAGTGGGCATCTTCTGTCCAAGTAGATGAACTGCAGAACCTTCTAGCATCTTTCTCCGTCTTCCTCCCCAGGACAACTGGAACTGACCCCCCCCCTTCCACTGGGCCTGTGGTGGTGGCTTGTGAGGACAGCCCCCTGTGGATCCGTGAACACACTGCACTCGGCGGGTGGGAGGGATAATCCCAGCCACGTGGCCGACCCTGCTTTGGTGAAGGCATCTGCCTCAAAGGACTGTGAAGCATTTGCTTCGTAAGTACACGGAGAGCCCACAAAATTGCCCATGGCACGCAGTGAGTGCCCAGCAGATGCTAGCGTTCTCCTCCTGTTTAGAAAGGCCTCCGTGGCTCGTGAAGCAAATAGCAGGCAAACGAATTCATGTAAGCATATGAGGACAGGGACACCATTTCTCTTTTTTTTTAATTTTTATTTTTTAAAGATTTTATTTATTTATGAGAGAGAGAGCATATGAGAGGGGGGAGGGTCAGAGGGAGAAGCAGACTCCCTGCCGAGCAGGGAGCCCAATGCGGGACTCGATCCAGGGACTCCAGGATCATGACCTGAGCCGAAGGCAGTCGCTTAACCGACTGAGCCACCCAGGCGCCCAAGGGACACCATTTCTCAAATGAGGAATAAGCCTTAAAAAGAAATGAACCACAGCAGCATGATTCGCAATAACCGAGAGGTGGAAGCCACCCAAGTGACCATCCACGGACGCTCGAGCCGATAAGCCGAGTGTGGCGCGTCCGTGTGGTGCAATGTTCCTCAGCCCTAAAAAGGAAGGGCATCCTGGCACCTACAGGACCGTGGATGGCGCTTGGAGACATTGTGCTCAGTGAGGTAAGCCAGTCGTGGAAAGACGCATTCCGGATGATTCCACTTTACACGAGGTCTCCAGACGAGTCAAACTCCTAGAAACAGAAAGGAGCCGGTGGCTGCCCAGGGCTGGGGGCGGGGGAGGGCGGAACGGGGAGTGTTGCCCTCGGTCAGTTTCCGTTTCGCAAGATGAAGATTATGGAGATGCAAGGTGGTGGTGGTTGCGCGACATTATGAATGTGTCTAGTACCACTGAACTGGATACTTAGAAATGGCTGAGAGAGTAATTTTATGAGACGTGTATTTTACTACAATTAAAAAAAAGTTTGACCAGGGGCGCCTGGGTGGCTCAGCCGTTAAGCGTCTGCCTTCGGCTCAGGTCATGATCCCAGGATCCTGGGATCGAGTCCCGCATCCGGCTCCCTGCTCCACGGGAAGCCTGCTTCTCCCTCTCCCACTCCCCCTGCTTGTGTTCCCTCTCTCGCTGTGTCTCTCTCTATCAAAAAAATAAAATCTTTTAAAAAAAAAATCTTAAAAATTAAAAAAAAAAAAAGTTTGACCCCATTTGCTCAGGTCCCTTCACTGGCAGGCGTGAGAGCAAGAATTCAGACCCGCGTCTGAGTGGCTTCCCCACCAGCAACTCCCCACCAGAAACCTCCTGGCCGGGTGCCCGGTGAGTGGGTAAAATCCAGGGGGAGAGGGTGGCTTCCAGAAAGAGCCGAATGCTTTACTGGGGGAAGACACAGAAGGCAAACTGGGAGAGAGGAGGAATCAGTGGGCATGGAGTCAGGAGAACGGGGTGTCAGGCGACTTCTGCTGTGTGAGCTTGGGCACACCACTCACCTTCTCTGGGCTTTGCGTCTCCACTCCTACATGAGGGTTAGGTTGGGAGGGCATCCGGGCCCTTCCAGCTCGAAGGTCTGGGGAGGGGAGAGATGGGAGGCCCAGGTCCGTTCTTAGGGCTCCAACAGGCCTGAGGGCCCTCCCCGACCAGGGACCCTTGCTGGGCGCTGGGCACGGTCTTCTTCCTCGAGCATCTTCTGTGCACCAAGCTCTGTTCTGGGCCAGGTCCCAACATCGTCTTAGGGAGGACAGGCAATAGACAAGCAAACAAACAGGAATAGATCCTGCGAAGAAGCGCAGACCGCTATCGGGTAGGGTTTTTCAGAGGCGGGTCAGTGGAGTTCTTGGTAGAGAGGAAGGCTTCACTCTTCCTTCACAGGCCCCAGAAGGGCATCCTGGAGGAGGTGGCATTTGGGTCAGGCCTGGAGCCTGGTTCCACAAGCCCCTGTGGAGCACAGACATCAGCTGGGCGCGAGGGGCTGGAGATAAAGAGACTCGTGGGGACGACAGACAGGGCAGCTAACGCATCGCAGTGCCGGGCGTGGTGGGGGGGGGTGGAGAGGAGACGGGGACAGCAGGGCACCTCTCGGGAGATTTGCCCAGAGAAGAGGACACATGAGCTAGACTTGGGAGGACGAGTGAGTTCATCAGAGCCGAGAAGCGCCCCAGGCTTGGGGAACAGCAGGTGTGAAGGCCGGAGGACCCACAGCAGAGACACCATGCCGGGTGTGGTGTTGAAAGGCAGCACTCGCCCGGAGCTTCGTATGCTGGGTGACGCTGCTTCAGGTGACTCACTTCTCTGGGCCTCCTCGGTTTACCTGTTTGCACAATGAATGGGAGTACTTTTGAGAATGCAGCGAGGTGATGTAGGGACAGAGCAGAAGCTGGATGGCATGGGTTTTCTTTCTTGTTCCTCTCCATATTGCCAGATCATAGTGTATCAGGGGAACGGGGCGTGAAAGGCCAATTTGCTGAATTTGCTCCATTCGGCTCCTGCCAAAACCCCTTCACTTACATTGGCTGCCCACCCCTCTGAGTAGAGAATCATCTTCTGGGACCCCCGCATCCCCACGTGGAGCCTACCAGCCCCAACCTCCAAAATCTCCCCCCATTAGAAGCACTATCCTGGATGTCATGCTTTTGGGGACCTTCTTTCTTACACAGCAAATGATGGCTAAGGGTGAGCGGAGTTCCTGCTCAAGGTGAGGGCTGGACCCAGATCCTGTCCATTTACCTCCGGGGGGATGCCGCTCAGCTGTGGAAGTCCCAAGCTCTGGAGAGGCAGTAGAGAGGGTGTCTGGTCAGGAGAGGCAGGGCAGGTGGCGTTCCTGCCATGGATTCTCCTGGTCTGAGCCAAAAGGCATGGCTCAGTTGGTAAAGCGTCTGCCTTTAGCTCAGGTCATGATCCCAGGGTTCTGGGATCTTTTGGGCTCTCTGCTCGGCGAGGAGTCTGCTTCTCCCTCTGCTTGCCGATCCCCCCAACTAGTGCTCTCTCTCTCAAATAAATAAATAAAATTAATTTTAAAAAAGGGCCTTAGCAAGAAAAGAATTTCTTTCTTTCTTTTTTAAATGTATTTATTTATGGGGGGGGAGGTGCAGAGGGAAAGAAAACCCAAGCAGACTCTGGGCTCAGGGCAGAGCCCGATGCAGGGTCGATCTCACGACCCTGAGATCAGGGTCGTGAGATCACCACCCGAGCTGATACCAAGAGACAGAAGCTCAACCGACCACGCCACCCAGGCGCCCCAGGAAAGGAACTTTGCCAGAGGCTATGCAACTGCCAAGTGGCCGAGTCACCCAGTCCAACTTTTCCACGTTGGCTCTGAGAAGCCAAGCCACTTGCCTCTGTGCCATGAGCATACCTGATGTACCTTCTCACTTCTTTCTAGCATCATGAGCTGTTAGTAACAATTCTTAGGAATGACCCAAACAGAGCTGTAAATCTCTGGCATCCTCTGGTCTTTATTTAGTCGTTCAACAAATCCTTATTTGAGCACCTGCTGTGTGTGAGGCCTGGTTTTAGGGGCTGGGGATACAGCAGTGCACAATGCAGACAGAGCCCTGCCTGCCCTCCTGGGACTTACAGTTAGAGCAGGGGAGAGAGCCAGAGACAAATAATCATGTAAGGAAGCATGCGATGCTTAGTGCTAGGAAGAAAACCCAGGTAACACAGGGGTTGTGCTATTTATGACCATGGAAGATTCCTAGGGACATAATACAATGGATTGCACAGTGGACCCCAAAAATAGATCCAGGGGTGCCTGAGTGGCTCAGTTGGTTAAGCGCCTGCCTTCAGCGCAGGTCATGATCCCAGGATCCCGGGATCGAGTCCCACGTCGAGCTCACTGCTCAGCAGGGAGCTGCTTCTCCCTCTGTCTGCTGCTCCCCCTGCTTGTGCTCTTTCTCTCTCTCTTTCTTTGTGTCAAATAAATAAACAAAATCTTAAAAAAAAAAAAAAAAGATATGTCCACCAAGAATCTCTGAATGTGACTGTATCTGGGAAAAGGTCTTTGCTGATGTAATTAAGTGACAGATCTTGAGATGAGTTCATTCTGGATTTATCCAGGTGGGTCTTAATTCTGATAAATAGTGTCCTTTTTTAAAAGATTTTATGTATTTATTTGTCAGAGAGGGAAAGAGAGAGAGAGGGAGAGGCAGAGAGCACACAAGCAGGGACCCTGGGACCATGACCTGAGCCGAAGGCAGGCGCTTAACCAACTGAGCATCCCAAATAGTGTCCTTATAAGAAAAGAAGACGAATACCCATAGAAGGCCACGTGAACACCCCAGTGACCATGGAGGCAGAGAGATTGGAGTGATGTGGCCACAAGCCAAGGAAAGTTTGGAACCAATAGAAGCTGGAAGAGACAAAGGATTCTCCCTTAGAGGCTTCGGAGGGAATGCGGTCTGCTGACACCTTGATTTCAGACTTCCTGCCTCTGGAACTGTGAGAGAATAAATTTCTGTTGTTTTAAGCCCCCCAGTTTGTGGTACTTTGTTACCGCAGTCCCAGGAAACGAATATTCATAACTTCTGACCCCCCTTGAACCCAGTGAGGAAGTAACCACATAGGTATGTGGGGGAAGAGTATGACAGGTAGAGGCAATTCAGGTGCAAAGGCCCTGAGGCTGACTGGGCAGACTTGGGGAAGAGCAAAAGCCAATGTGGCTACTGGAGGAGGCTTGGAGGTCTGTGAGAGCAGGTCAGAAGGAGCCTGTTTACCGGAGGGTTTAGGGTAGGAGGGAGACATGATCCGATGTGGTCCAAAATCAGACCGCTCTGGCCGCTGACATGAGTGCAGACTGAGGAGGTGGGGGGGTGGAAGCCCACTTTGCATGCCCCCCAAAATCACACTGGATTCTAAAAGCATTTTCAAGCTCACATGCTTTATGGAAGGTCTGGTGGGAAAACAAAAGTGGAAGTTACACAGCACACGCCGAGCAAACCCTGCCCTCCTTCCTCTTTAAACAATTCAGCTCCTTTTTTCTTTTTAATTTTAATTTGCATCCCAAATCCTTTTAATAACAAGCTAGGATCTAGGGTTAGGTGTTTTTTTTTTTTTTTTTTAAGATTTTATTTATTTATTTGACAAGAGACACAGCGAGAGAGGGAACACAAGCAGGGGGAGTGGGAGAGGGAGAAGCAGGCTTCCCACTGAGCAGGGAGCCCAATGTGGGGCTCAATCCCAGGACCCTGGGATCATGACCTGAGCTGAAGGCAGACGCTTAACGACTGAGCCACCCAGGTGCCCCTCGGTTTTGTGTGTTATATATATTCACTCTCTATTTGTACCTTGTCTTTTTTACTTTCTTTGTTTTCAGATTTTTTTTTAACATTTTAATTTTTATGTAGTTTATTACTCTGTATATGGTTTGCCATCTTTTTATATTTTGTTTTTCATACCTTGTTAAGGTTTGCCCTTAACATCATAATGATAGTCCTTTTTATTTTACCTTAAAGTTATGCTGTTCACTTTCTTTAGTCTACCAGGAGTTTTTTTTTTTTTTTTTTTAAGATTTTATTTATTTGAGAGCGAGAGATTGCGGGTGGGGAGGTATGGGGTGGGGTGGGATAGAGGGAAAAGCAGACTCCCTGCTGAGGAGGGAGCCTGATGTGGGACTCGATCCCAGGACCCTGAGATCATGACCTGAGCCAAAGGCAGATGCTTAACTGACTGAGCCACCCAGGTGCCCCTGGGGTTAGTTTTTGTAGCGGAGGCTGGCTGGGCCACCTCTGATGCACTTGAACTTCCAGGCCTTGCCTCTCACGTAGGATTTGGTGTGGCTGTGCGGGATTCCTGGGACTTTGCCGAAAGGCCTGAATAATTCTCAGCCCTCGCGTGGACCAGAGAGCAAGATGGTGCCACAGCCCTTGGGGGACTCCAGGGCCAACTTCGAAGGCCAGAATCTTGCCCCCATGGGCGCCTGGGTGGCTCAGATGGTTAAGCGTCTGCCTTCGGCTCAGGTCATGATCCCGGAGTCCTGGGATCGAGTCCCGCATCGGGCTCCCTGCTCTGCGGGAAGTCTGCTTCTCCCTCTGCCTCTCTCTCTCTCATGAATAAATAAATAAAATCTTTAAAAAAAAAAAAAAGAGGGGCACCTGGGTGGCTCAGTTGGTTAAGCGACTGCCTTCGGCTCAGGTCGTGATCCTGGAGTCCCGGGATCGAGTCCCGCATCAGGCTCTCTGCTCGGCAGGGAGTCTGCTTCTCCCTCTGACCCTCCTCCCTCTCATGCTCTCTGTTTCTCATTCTCTCTCTCAAATAAATAAATAAAATCTTTAAAAAAAAAAAAAAAAAAAAAAAAAGAATCTTGCCCACAGCTTTGAGGACGCTGCTCTGGGAGGGCCGCCCACTCACAGCGTGCATGCCTTCCGTTTGGGCACCTTTTGGACATGCACCTCATGATGGTTACCTTCCCTACAACTATAGCTGTTTCTCCCCTTGGCTAGGAAGAGCTTCATCTTTCCCGTCATCTGGGAAAGGGCCAGAGGCCACCATTGGTGCAACCCACGAACACCCTCTTCCACACAACTTGGTTAAACGTGGAGTTAGTTTGGCCAGAAACCTGTTCAGCTTGACCAACAGTCCTAGGTAGATGTCCTGGCTCTTGGGCTCTTTGCACCTAACCTTTCCCTCCTACTAGTGGCCGATGTCGGCTCCCCTGATGGCCCCTCCTGTTCAGCCAGGTCTGGAAAGATCTCTCAGCTCCTTTTTGAATGCATTACCCATAGAGGCCACGAGTTCTCTCTCCAGTCAAAGTCTGCAATAGCCAAACAAAGCCTTCTGCGAGCCCCAGGAAATAACACCGGCCTTCCTGAGGATCATAAGCAACATCATCTCCTATGGTTTAGATTTTGTGCCAGGGAGCAAGCATGTTACATAGATTATCCAACTCCCTCCAAAGTCACAACAATCTAGGAGGTGGATACTATTATCCTCATGTACTTTAGAGATAAGGAAGTTAAGTCTGGGGGTGGGGGGGTGGGAGGGTGGGAGGGTAGGGAGGAACTTTGCCCAAAGGCTATGCAACTGACCAGTGGAGGAGCTAGTTCTCTGAACTTGGAGTTAATGGTAAATGTAAGCTTGGGTGGGACTAGAGGTGGTGAAGTAGCAGTACGTATTCACAGAAGCATGACCTGGCAATGGCATCCACCTGCTACCCTTTTCATCAGGTCTTCACGGTGGCCTTGGGAGTGACCAAGTGCAGCCAGGAGACTCAACAGTGACCTGCCTGGTATTAGGAATTTCCAGGACCCTGGGGGAAATCCCAAAGTGATTGGGCCTCAGGCTCCCAGACTCCAGCTGTGATCATAGCCCTCCTTGCCTCCTCCCCAGGGTGTGGCTTAATAAATGCCCTCTTTAGCCACCCTTCAATTCTGTTCCAGACTTGCAGGGTTGGAAAGCTCCTGGGATATCATCCTGTTCAGACCATACCAGGTACTTCAGTATCTCCTACAGGATCTCAGCTAAGTGATCAGGCCACGTACAAATACTCCCCTTGCAAGTTGCTCCTGAGAGGATCCATCCCATCTTGGGGCACCTCTGGCTGCTGGAAGTGGAAAGAACACTAGAAGAGGAGAGATGACCTGGCTCGTGTTGCTGGGCCCAGTGACCTTGGACAAGTTACTTCCTCTCTGAGCCTCAGTGTCCTCACCTGTAGAATGGGAACTTCTGAGGTGGTGGGTGAAGTTGAAATGAAACAATACAGATGAAAGTTCTTTTTTTTTTTTTAAGATTTTATTTATTTATTTGAGAGAGAGCAGAGCCAAAGAGAGAGAGCACATGAACTGGGGGGAGGGGCAGAGGGAGAGGGAGAAGCAGGCTCCTCGCTGAGGAAGGAGTCCGATGTGGGGCCCAACCCTGGGACCCCGGATCACGACCTGAGCTGAAGGCAGACGCTCAACCGACTGAGCCACCCAGGCATTCCACAGGTGAAAGTTCTTAGCACAATATCTGCACATAGTAGGTGCTCAGTAAGAGCATTCACTGCTAATAGTACAAATATGTTCGACCTTCCTGGAAGACGATTTGGGGTGTAATAAGAGTCCTAAACCCTCATTCTCTGTGCAAGGCATGTATGTTAATACCCCTTTACAGATGAGGAAACAGGCTCAGTCACCACCCGAAGTCAGACGGCCTGAGCCAGGGTCTGGCTCTTGACACTATATAAACTTGCAACTTCACATGAGTCTTGAAGTCAAGGGCATAGGGTCACCAAAGGGATTGTCCTCATTCTCTCCACTTCAGAGGTTCTGAGAATGCATACAAGCACGACAGCTTTGCAAGGAAGGAGGCAAGAGCCCCAAGCAGGGGCACAGCTTGCCCGGAGTCACCTAGCCAGCAAGACTCAGAACCCCAACTCCTCCTCCTGTTTCATTGCTCCTTAGTCAGATGCTAACTCCTGAATGGTGGCCTCGCCTTGTGGACATTTTCCAACTAAGATCTGACCCGGCACTCATGAGACTTGAGATTCCGAACACCCCCAGAGCCAAGAGCTAGTCTTCCTCAGCCTCGAACTGACCAGAACATGAAGCACGTCATGTGAGCTCAATCCAGACTTGCTGAGTAGGTACATGAATTGCTCCATAGCGTTATCTGCCATAGATCCACATTTCCTGTCTGTACTGCGAATCAATTCCAAAGTCCTTGCTTGATCTGCACTCTGTTCACACTTTCACAGACACATACACACACCCCATTTTTCCAAAGTCATCTGCCATGCCCAACCGGCTTTCGGTTTCTCGGTGCACTGTGACCTTTCCTGCCACAGGACCTTTGCATGTGCTATTCCTCTGCCTGGAACACTCTGCTGGGCCTCCCCTGCCCTCCTGACCATGAAGAACCTCATTCTTCCCATTCTTTAAGACTCAAACTGGATATCACTTTCTCAGCGAAGCCTTTTGCTGACTAAGCTAAAGTAGCTATAGCTAAAAAGAGCCTCCTATTTGCTGCTTCTTGCAACTTTTATCACAGTTAGTAATGGTATATTTCAACATTTTATAGTCCTCTCCAGCCTCAGATGGGAGGTTCCACGCAGCTATGTTGGCCTTATTTCCCAGTGCCTACCAACAGTCCGGCCCAGGGCCTGTCCCATTGCACTCAGGTTTGCTGATTGGATGGCTGGAAGGAGAAAAGGGTTGAAAGCTTGGGGTCCTGGTCATGGCACCAGCTGAACCATGGACCTATGAGAATCACTTCAATTCTCTGAGGCTGAGTTTCCCAATCATTAAAACAACAACAAGAGCCCCTCCCTTCTCCAGATGGTCAAGTGAGGTAGTGTGTGTAATGTGCAAGGTCAAGAACATAGCAGGTGTCAGGGGTTAAACTGTGTCCCCCCAGAAAAAATATGTTGACACCCTAACCCCCAGCACCTTGGTGAACTTTTTTGGAAATAGGGTCTTTGCGGATGTAATTAGTTAAGATGAGGTCATCCTAGGCTAGGGTGGGTTCCTAATCCAATATGATTAGCATCCTTATAAGAAGAAAAGAGAAACAGGAGAGGGATGCCCTGTGCTATGTTTGCAGAGATTGGACTTACATATCTGTGAGCCATTGAGCGCCGGAGATAGCTGTCATCAACAGAGGTTGCAAGAGGCAAGGGAAAAGTCTCTAGAGGCTCCAGAGGGAGCACGCCCTGCTGACACCTTGAATTCAGACTTCCAGCTTCCATTGCTGTGAGTCAACACATTTCCGGTGTGTAAGCCAGCTCGTTTGGGGTACTTTTTACAGAAGTCCTAGGAAACGGATCCAGTAGATACTCAGTAGATGTCAGGCCAGTGTGCCTTCCTTCCTTTTGTGCTCTCGGATAGTTAGGTCTCTGTTTATGGCCATGTAGTCTCCAGGAGTCAGTGCAGTCCTCAAAGCCTCTGTGTCCGATTCACCCTGGTCCCCAACATGCAGCACAGAGCTCGCCCACGAGTGCTTGTGAAGTGTGACTTGAACACATTAGCTCCTTGCACTGAGGGTTGGGAAGAGAAGGCCAGTTTCCTGTTGTTCTTGCCTGGCTGGGATCTGCCCCATGCTGTGCCCTGGGAAGCAAGGTGCAAGAACTTGTCCAGACTAAGACATGGGGGTAAATGGAGAGGATCTGGGTCCAGCCCAGGTTTCCCAGCGGGGGGACCTGCTTCTCTGCATGGCATTCTGTCCCATAATTTCTCAGGCCCTCCTGTTGGTATGGCAGCTGGGGAGCCTCTTCTGATGGAGAAGAGGGGATGACAGCCTTCCAGATCACGGCTCCAGGCCTTTAAGTATCACCTGGGTGGAACATCCCCTCCTACAAAAGGCCTGGCTGCCGATAAGCTGCTGGTAGGCTATATTCACAGTTTAATATCTTTTTTTTTTTTTAAAAGATTTTATTTATTTATTTGACAGAGAAACACAGCCAGAGAGGGAACACAAGCAGGGGGAGTGGGAAAGGGAGAAGCAGGCTTCCTGTGGAGCAGGGAGCCTGATGCGGGGCTCGATCCCAGGACCCTGGGATCATGACCTGAGCCGAACGCAGACGCTTAACCACTGAGCCACCCAGATGCCTCCACAGTTTAATATCTTGATTAAAAATCACCTCCAAGCCTTTTACATACCAATCACTCAGACACAGAGTCCTCTCGGGCGTGGAAGAGCAAACCAGGGCAGAGGAAGCCTCATGAATTGCTTCCTGTTATTAATGACAAGCCATCAGGGCTGAGGCTGGGAGATTGGGAGAGAGGTGTGGTCAATGTCTAGCCATCGGCTCCAGTAGCTAGACTTTGGCCTCGCTTCCCACTCAGACTTGCAAGGGGGGTGGATTCCCTAAGTGTCAGAATGGGACTCATATCCTGGGCGGCCGAATCAAGAGATTAATGTTTGCTCCCCGAGGGTGCTCTGGTTGTTTTTATTTGGAGATATGGAAGCCAGCTCAGAGAGGGGAAGTAACTCGTTCAAGGTTGCACAGCTGCTGCACTCACACCCAGCCTGACTGCCAATTCATTTCTGAAGCAGATTCAGTAGGGCAGTGCATGAGGGCTCTAGCTCAGCAGTGGGGAGAGGGCAATGCCATAACATGGAAATGGGCGAGGGGGTACAGCTTGTGTGGGGAAGGCCACGAGTCAGCTGAGGACAAGCCGGGCTAGAGGCCTCACCCAGCAAGGTGATCAAGTGCAGGAGACGAGTCTGGGGCCTCGGAGAAAGGTCCAGGTGCAGAGAGAGAGAGAGAGGTGTCCTTCTGTCTCCTTGTGAGTTCAGGCTGCAGAGTGGATGAAAGCACCCAGGAGCATGCTGAGTGGCAGGGGTGAAGCAGTAGGGTGACAAGGGGTGGAGGAAGAGGGAGCCAGAGAAGGGTTTAGGATCAGGGCAGGAGCCAAGGGAAAAGGGTTGCATGTTTGCTGTGTGCCGGGGACTGGTCTGACCCTCTATGTGGATTTACTTATCCCCTCACTACAGCTCTCTAAGGTAGATATTGTTATAGTATGTCCATTTTACAGATGAGGAAACTGAGAGGCAAAATAGCTTCCCTGTGTTAGCAAGCTAAGTGGTAGAGCCTGTGTTCAGCCCAGTGTCCAGCCTGTGTGCTTAGCCAGCATGCCACCCTGCCTATAAACTGATGGTCGCTGGTGATCCTGTTGAATTTTCTGTGAATTGGGGTGGAGGGGCAGGAGTGAGGATAAGGCCATTAGCCCTTGAAACAAGTTTGAAAAAAGATAACGAGACCAGACATTTACGTGGCATCTTTGAGTCTACAGAGGACATCGTACCTCTGATTATGTTTGGACCTAATATAACTGACAGATGAGCAGGACAGGGCCATTATCCCTCCATCATTTCATACACTAGGAAATGGAAGCCCTGTGAAGGTCAGTGAGGTACTCAAGGTCATACTGTGAGGCTGTGTCAGAGGCTTGACTTCAATTCTTTATTTTATTTTTTTAAGGTTTTATTTAAGTAATTTCTACACCCAATGTGGGGCTTGAACTCACGATCCTGATATCAAGAGTCGCACACTCCTCTGACTGAGCCAGCCAGGTGCCCCTTGACCTCAGTTCTTCAGATACTGGAATGGCATTTACCACTCCTGAAGGGAATGCAGGGTTGCTGAGAGGAGAGGTGTCAGGAGGGGTGGTCAGCCTGGGGAGATGAAGGGAAAAAGCCAAGAAGGAGGGGGTTCATTGACTGCCTTGACTGGCAGCATCTGAGCTGAGATGACCACTCAGAATCCTAAATGAGGGTGTTGGGCCTGTGGGGAGGCAATGGGGTAGCCTCTCTGGGGTTCTTATCTGGGCATCATTCATCTAAAAGCTGACTCAGGAAGGACTTTAATGGAAATGTGTTGCATAGTAGTGAGAGCAGGGCTACAATCAAATCCTGGTGCTTGCCACTTAGTAGCAGTGTGGCCAGGGGCAAGCCACGTAACCTGCCACTTAAGGAGCCACTAACCTGTCCAGAGTCCTCCACGTCTCTAACTGCAATTGGGAATCACCTCCCCCTGCCGACTATGTTGGGGTTGGGACAATGTGAGTTGAGCACTTGGCTGGCAGCTGGGGTCAGTAAACAGGAGGAGGTATTTTGAGTGTTGGGTGGCAGCTGAAATTGGTACATATTCTTTTATTTTTAAAATCAGGCTTTTTTGGGGGGCAGTTTTAGGTTCACAGCAAAACGGGGCAGAAAGTACAGACTTCCTGTATCCCTCCTGCCCCGCCCCCCCAGCCTCCCCCTCTGTTTTATCAAAGTTGGCTTTGTTGAAATTTTGTTTCCAAAGTTTAGAGGGAAAAAAAAACAAAACAGGAGGATACTTTTGAAATCTTCCTGCTTAAATCCCTTGCTGTGCAGAAGGAGAGACAGCCCCAGAGAGGGAGATCTCATACATACCCGAGGGCAGAGGGCAGAGGGCAGAGGGCAGAGGACGCCTGCCTGTGTGCCGTGCGGCATCCTGGACTCATGAACGTGGTTACAAAACCACTGCCCCAGCTGGCATCAGCCCGAATCCTTGCTGGCATCCAGAACATCCAGGTCAGAGGGCACTAGGAGTTGCCATATGCCCCTTCTCACCTCCTCACCCTCATGCAGGGGTCAAAAAGCTGCAGCAGGTGGTCCTGGGGCTGGAGAGCTGAAATGAAGGATTGCAGTGCACACTGAGACCAAGATGCTTTCTCTTTAGAAAATCCTCAAGTGGAACTCCTCTGAATCCACCCTAGTTGTGCCTCAACGCCAGAGTCCTCTGGCCTCCTTTCATTCCCTGCGGATCACAGCCCTCCAGAGCCAAGGAACTACTGTTATTCCAGGTTGAATTCTGCTGATCACTGCTCAAGAGCTTTAAAGAAGTTCTCGGGCGGGGTGGCCCACTAGAGTGAAGGGTTCGTGTTTGAGACGCTGTTCCCAATTGCTCACGTGAGTAAGCCGGGTCGTTTTCTCTTGTATAGACACTTGGACTGCATTACAGATGGCCATTCAGTCATTTGCTCACAAACTGGCAGGTCTCAGGATGGGTAGGTGACCACCACGGACAAGATGACAGCTCTCCTGGGATGCAGGTCTTGGGGTTGGAGGGAAGCTGAGTTTATTTATTTTTTATTTTTATTTTTTAAAGATTTTATTTATTTATTTGAGAGAGAGAGAATGAGAGAGAGCAGGAGAGGGAGAAGGGTCAGAGGGAGAAGCAGACTCCCTGCTGAGCAGGGAGCCCGATGTGGGACTTGATCCTGGGACTCCAGGACCATGACCTGAGCCAAAGGCAGTCGCTTAACCAACTGAGCCACCCAGGCGCCCTATTTTTATTTTTTAAAAGATTTTATTTATTTATTTGACAGAGAGAGACACAGCGAGAGAGGGAACATAAGCAGGGGGAGTGGGAGAGGGAGAAGCAGGCTTCCCTCGGAGCAGGGAGCCCGATGCGGGGTTCGATCCCAGGACCCTGGGATCATGACCTGAGCCAAAGGCAGATGCCTAACGACTGAGCTACCCAGGCGCCCTGAAGCTGAGTTTAATGACCAAACATACAACCAAGATAACTGCATATACTGATAGGAATGATGAATAAAAAGCCAAAAGAGGGTGGTTGCCTCATGACTGGGAAGGCAGGCCATTCTAAATTGGGGATCAGGGAGGCGTCTCTGAACATATGACATTATAGCTGAGCCCTGAACAAGAAGGAGCCAGCTATGCAAAGATATGGGAAGAGAGAATTTAGCAAGTGCAAAGGCCCTGAGGTTGGAGTCAGCCAAACCTTCTAGGACTTTTATCAAAACAAACAATCTGAAGGACAGGGAACTATTTTGTTAAGGAAACAAAGTAACCAAGATACTTTCATTCTCCAATCTGTAATCTTCCCCTACCATCTCTAAATCCTACTAATCCTAGTTAATTCCTGCTCAGTTTAAATACTTTGTGCCCTAAGAAGCCTTCTGATTTCACTACTTTATGGTTTAGAAAATCTGGTCTGTGGCAAAATGAGAAAAACAAGGCCAGTAAACTCCATGCCTGTGTTGTGTGTGTAGAGCTGTAATATTGCCAACTGTGTTTCCTTCTGAGAATATCTGAGATACATTGTTACTATTTTTATTTTTTGCTGTTCATAAATTCTTTCACAAAATGATGAGTGTAGATGGCAGCAATGTCACCAATGTCAACATGTTGATCACTCTGCAAATCCCTTATATTTGGAGGGAGATTTCACTGGTTTGTGAAATCGAAATCCCCGGGTTTGGGGGCACCTGGCAGTTCGACTCCCAAACTCCTTTATTTGCCTCTCTTTTGCTCCAGATCATCCTGGCTTTCCCACACCCTTTCATCCGCTCCCTCCCTCTTTTCAAAGTGAGCTGCAAGAGGGCAGGGCCACCTCTGCCTGGCTCGGAGCCAAACCCAGCACAGCTGCTCAGAAGGTGCGGACTGAACACACTGACTTGAGACGAACCTCGGAAAACAAAATAGCCAGCAAGCTGATGAGAAAGAGCTGCCCAAGGGAAGACCCCAGAATTCAGAACCAGAGCCTGGGTTCAAATCCTGCCTCCTCCAAGAGGCAGTGTGGTTCAGGGGAGTCAGCAGCCTCCCCCCCCCCCCCCCCCCCCCCCCCGCTAGTAGCAAGGCTTCAGAAAAATCACTTTCTCTGAGCCTCAGCTCCCTGACCTGTGATATGGGCATGATAATATCCAGGATTCTTCTGAAGAGCAAAAGAAACGTTTGCAGAAAACCACTTTGTAGGAAGTTTGTAAATGATAGTTGTCCGTGGTCGGACCTTCAGCACCCAGCACAGTGCCCAGTTGGCCCCTTCCCAGTCTGTACTTCCCCTTCTGCATGAGCCTGTGAGCCGGTTGACTTGCAAGTTCTTTTTTTTATTATTTTTTATTTATTTATTATTTATTATTTTTTTATTTTTTTAAAGATTTTATTTACTTATTTGAGAGTGAGAAGGAGAGGGCATGAGAGGGGGAGGGTCAGAGGGAGAAGCAGACTCCCTGCCGAGCAGGGAGCCCGATGCGGGACTGGATCCCGGGACTCCAGGATCATGACCTGAGCCGAAGGCAGTCGCTTAACCAACTGAGCCACCTAGGCGCCCCTGACTTGCAAGTTCTGAACAGAAAAGCTCAGTGCCTGGTGGCACCTGGTGGGTGCTAAATAAATACATCAACGGGAACAATGACCCCAGGCAGGTCACCCCCCCTCTGGACGGGTTTCCTCTGGGTTTCCTCTTTGTACGTAGGTAATCTCCCGGGCTTCACCCCTCTGGTGCCTACCATACTTACTTGCTTTTTAAGGACAGGACTAGGAATCACATTTAAGGAAGGTGGGTGTGAAGAGAGACGTTGGTTAAAAGGTTAGTGCACATTTTTGGTTCCCACTTTCGAATGTTCCAGAATTTATTTTTGCCTACTTAATAAAAAGAGCCATGTCACATTTCTTTCGCTTGTCTTCTGGGTTTCTTAAAAAAAAAAAAAAAAAAATTAAAGTCTTCATTTTAAACCGCCCACTCCAGCCATCCCAGGACGCGGTTAGGAGGGGGGGCAGACAGGTGGAGCTTGCGCCCGGAAAGGCGGGGGCTGCACCGGGCGGCGGGTGGGGCGGCGCAGGGCGAGCCGCGCGGCCCCCGCGGGGTCTAGGGGCCGGGCAGGGGCAGCCGCGGAGTTCAGGGGCTCTCGCCCAGAGCCGCCCGCGTGCCCCCTCCGCAGGGGGCGTCTGTCCTCCGACGGCCCGCACGTGGGGTGGGCTCCCGCGGGCAACCCTCCGCCTGCCGGCGGCGCCCAGCGCCCGCGCCGGGCCGCGGGGCTCGGCCTAGCCCGGCGCCCTCGGCCCGCCCACTGGGCCGGCCGGCCGGCCGGAGGGGCGGGGCGGGGCCGGCGCTGACGTAATCCGGCGGCTGGGCGGAAGGATATGGAGCGCGCCGGGTTGGCGGGGCGCTGAGGCCAGTTGCCGGGTAACGGAGCGGGGCGGCCGCGGCGCGCCGCCTCCCGCCCTCCGCCGAGTGGCGCCGGAGCCGCCGCCGCTTTACGTAAGGCGCAGGCCAGGGCCGCCGGCGCTCGGCAGCCGCTTGGAGCCCTCGCCGCGAGAGGAGGCGCCGCCGCCGGCCGCCGCGCCGCCGGCCACTCGGCAGGTACGGCGGGCCGGGGCCGGGGCCCGGGCCGGGGGCGGGGCGCGTGGCCGCAGGCCGGGCCGGCCGCCGCCGCGGAGGGGCCCGAGGCCGGCCTGAGGGAGGCTGGGCTGCCCCGGCAGGCGCGCGGCTTCCGCGGGCACCCGGCCGGGCCCGGGGCGTGCGGCGGGCCGGGGTCCGGAGGCGCCCCCTCCCGCGCCGACCCCCGCGGCCGCGCGCCGGGCGCGCTGGGGCCGGACGATGAGTCCGCACAATGGGCCGGTGCCGCCGCGCTGGGAGCGGCTCGCGGCGGGGAGGCGAGGCGGGGCGCGGAGCCCGGGGGCGGGCGGCGTGCGGCGGCGGGGCTCCCCAGCGGCCGGCGGGTGGGCGCTCCCCGCGCCGCCCTCGGCCCGCGCGCGCCTCCGCCCCTCCCCTCCAGCATTGTCCTTCGGGGGCCCGGGCGGGGAGACCGCCGGCGGGGGAGGGGCCGCGCGGGGCGGGGCGGGCGCTGACTGACGGGGGCGCGGGCCTGTGGCGCGGGGCGGGCGGGGCGCGGGGCCCCGCGAAGGTTACGGCCGCGGGCGGGAGCTGCGGGCCCCGGAGTCGCGGGCTCCGGCGCGGTGTGGGGCTCGCGCGGCCGCGGCGGCCTTGCGGAGCCCCCCGCGCCCCCCGGCTCGGGATTCGGGGCTGTCGCGTGCGAAGGGCCGCCTGCTGCCCGAGGGCGTACCGTGACAGGTGACAGGGCCTGCGAGCTCCGGGAGCAGACCCCCCAGTCGCGGCAGAACCCAGTGTGATTTCTCTTTCGCCGCCTTTCAGTGTGGGGCTTCTGTGGGCGAGGTGTAGAGACTTAACCTAGGAGAAGGTATAGGAGATGAAGCGGGGAGGGGATGTGCGCTTCCTTGGAATGATTTAATTGTGATTCCTGCTAGCAATTACCTGGGTTGGATACTTGGCTTCATCGTCCCAAGTTTCTAAGAATGGGTTTTACACCTCTGGGCCTTTGCTTGTTTAAAGAAAAGAAAAGAAAAAAAACCCGGTGGTAGAAGATGGGTGAGGGGGTGGGGGCAGGCAGTTTTGATAATAGAGGGGGTGATGCTGTGGATAAAGCTATACAGTCAGATCCCCAAGCTACATTTCTCCTAAGCAGTGTGAGACCCGGGCAGAACTCCTTGACCGTTTCGTAGACTCTGCACTTAAAGCGGGGGAATCTACCTACCAGTCTGCATCCTGAAGGTCAAATACTCTGTCATTCGTTCTTTTGGATCGATCCATTCTTAAATGGGTGTCAGAGAGCTTTTTATGCCATTTCTTTGTGACAAAAACCATTTCCAAAATTGTGCCTTTGCACACCTTTAGGTAAGCTCTTTGCAATCATGACTTACTGTATATCCTAGATGGAATCGCTGTACTTGCTAAATAATGAATTTTTAATTATCTCAAAAGTTAGTTTACTTCTTCAGTTTGGGCACATCTGTCAGTTTTCATGTTTGCCAGTTTGGCCACTGGAACATTGAATGGAGGGGAGAATACTACTCTTAAGTATCTAAATCCATAGGGAGTGGAATTAGAGGGTTTTTTTTGTTTTTTAAAGAAAAGTACAGGTTTTTAACATGGCATAAACATGAAAGAAATCTGTAATTATTTTAACGGTAATTAGCTTACTTGTTACACAAGCTGCCAACATTTCGGAAAATTATATGGATTTTTAGCACTTCTTAATGGTATATTTAGCGTTTCTCTAATAGTATATATACCTTTACTTCAAAACCAGTAGGATTGTTTTTTATTTTGCATAGTGTGCCTTTTCTCCCTGTTTTAGCAGCATTTGACTTGGAGCAGTTAATGGCCTCTCAGTCAGTTTTCTGGTCTGTAAAATGGAAGGAATGATGATACCTGTCCCACAGGGCGGTTGGGGTGATCAGGTGATGGGGAGATGTGAAATAATTCTGTCAACAGCCCTCTGCTTTTAAAATATTAGATTAGTGGTAGTTTGCAAAGCCGCAAATTCCTCTCTTGGCTGATGCTCTCTCTTTAGACTCCTCCCCACCCCTTCCTGTGCACACTTTGCCTGGCTGCCAGAGTCCTCTGTCCTAAACACAGATCACATTTTGCCAGTCTTTGGCTCAGAAAGCTAAGACTGCCTGTTGTTTGGAGCCTAGATTCCAGACCCACCAGCATCACATTCAAGGCCCCTCATTGTGGCTCGAATCATCGCTAAACTTTACCTGTCTGCTCTGTCACCTTTCCACACTGTCCCACTGAATGGGAGTATGCTCAGTTCTCTGAATGTGCCCACCTACTTCCTTCTTTGCTTATATCCTTTTCTTTGATTGCAGTGCTCTCACTCCCACCCTCTCCGGGTTTTTAAAAGTCCCCACCCGATTTTATGTCCTCTGGAGCCCTTTAGAAACCTTGTCAATGTGAATTATTCATTGCTGCAGTCATAACCCTCTCTTTTGCTTTCATCATTACTTATGTCACCTTGCATTGTGTATGTGAAACTCTGGCTGTGGTGGCCATACCATTGTTTTACTCCCAACACCTTGCTCAGGCTCTTAAACATTAAAGTGTTCAAATGTGTGCTAAATAAAGTCAAAATCTGTCATCCACCTTGTGGTATATTATTATGATCAAGTATTTTAATAACAAATGTAAGAGTACCAACCACAGTGTTCGAAATGCAGTTTTACTACATTGAAGTATCTAATACTTAGAATATTTCTTTTTCATTGTGTTTGATGTCTCACATAATACCAGGTGGGATTTTTATACAAAGTAGAAACAAATACTTCTCTCATCTGTGTCTAAACTTCCAGGGTCCATGAGCCTGCACTGCTGACTGGGAAGTCCCTCTCTTGGGTAGAGGGAACCAGAGCACAAGTTTTAAAATATGTTTTTTTAAAGATTTTATTTATTTATTAGAGAGAGTGAGAGAGCGCAGGAGTGGGGAGAGAGAAGCAGATTCCTGGCTGAGCAGGGAGCCTGACGTGGGGCTCCATCCTAGGACTCTTAAGATCATGACCTGAGCTGAAGGCGGACGCTTAACTGTCTGAGCCACCCCGGCGCCCCAAAATATTACTTACCTTCGAAATAAAATTGCACTCACAGCAGATTAAAGCTTTTTTTTTAGCTTTTTTTTTTTTTTTTAAGATTTTATTTATTTATTTGACAGACACAGCGAGAGAAGGAACACAAGCAGGGGGAGTGGGAGAGGGAGAAGCAGGCTTCCCACTGAGCAGGGAGCCCGATGCGGGGCTCCATCCCAGGACCCCGGGATCATGACCCGAGCCGAAGGCAGACGCCCAATGACTAAGCCACCCAGGAACCCCATAAGCTTTTTTTGTTTAAAGCTTTTTTTGGGGGGGGGGGGGAGGGACATTTGTTATACATATAAAAAGTTACTTGCTTTTTGGGAGGCTTATTTAAAGAACATTAGGCCTGGATTTGCAAGACTCGGGTTGGTGTGTCTTGGCTCATCTCTCACCCCCTGTGTCACAGTGGGCAAGTCGGTTAAATCTCTCTTGGACCTCAGTGTCTTTATTCTGTGAAATTAGAACAGTCTTGTCTGTGCTATTTTTGCTTTGCAGCGTCACTTAAAGTGGTTATACTTTGTGTGCGGCATGTCCTTGTTCAGATAGAAGCTAATAGGATGTCTTCGCCACACATTTGTCCTCCTCATTACCGTTTCCCAGGCTGGAAACTTGTTGAGTCTTCCGTGGCCTGACGAGGTTTTTACCAGGTCTGCCCCCCCCCCCCCCCCACGTCTCTTTTCCATCAGCCTTTTTCTCAGCGGTTCCCCTAGCCAGCCCTTCCGGTCCTCCTGTAGATTGTTACTGTAGGCCTGCTGATGGCCTCCCTTTCTCTGGTCTCCCTGGTCTTCCTGTGTTCTGTTACCAGAATTGCTCAGTGGGTAAATCAAATCCCATCATCCCCGCCCCCAGTATGCAATGCGGAGGTTCTCGGCATTTCCCCCGCATTCCGCCACACCTGAGGGATATGGCCTAGTTCTGTTGGTAGGCTTACTCCTACAAAGATTTTCACCTTAGAGACACTACCACCAGTTGTGCCTTAGTGATAGAGAAATCCTGCTAAGACCATTGCTACCTGGCCTCGTATAACTCTCAGCCCCGTCTCTACTGCCCCTCTCTTGCCACCTTGTAGTTCAACACTAGGCCTCTGGCCACTTTCCTGCTTGTTTTGTCCAGTTCCTTTACTCTGGAATGTCCTTTGTGCCTTTCTCTTCCTATCAGAATCCTTAATACTGGGAGCTTGGCTTAAATGCTTCTGCTTCCAGGAAAGAAACTTCTCCCTTGATTTTCAGAATTAACTCTTCGTCATTCTTCTCCCACACGGTGCTTGCCTGATGCCTCCACACTTTTTCTTTATGACATTTTGGTGTAGTCTTTACGTGGAGCCCTTTCCTGGATTATAAGCTTCTCGAGGGAAGAGCGGAAACCTTATCCATTGCTGATTCTTTCTAGTGTGCAGTGTGATCTTTTATGTAGTACTTGCTCATTAAATGCTTGACTGAATTAAGTCCGTCACCCTGCAGTCTCTGATTTCAGCAGAGGGGGTGTAGGGTAGGAATGGTTCCTCTGTGAGAGCTCCATGCGTGCATGCACGGGACACACAACACGGCCCAGCACATAGTAAGTGCTCAGGAAGCAGCAGCTGTTAGCCATTATTTTAAGCAGGTGTAGAAAACACTAGTGGTTGGGTAAGTTGATAGATTGTATATGCTGGTTTACTGTAGCAATGTTCACAGACTATTCCTGGGGGATCCTTCTAAGTGTGTGTGTAAAGAAAAAGTCCTCTGGGTTTTCCACCTGCAACCCTGTTCTTTCATTAGTTTGATAATAAACAGAAAAGTGAGTACTTCGTTGGAGAGGGCTCTTGCACAAGCAGATTAGTGACAGTGGTCCTAAATTATTCTGAAGACATGCAGACCTATCTGTAGGTGAGCCAGATTTTTTGCATGTGGCTTAAGAAAGTCAGTGGAAAATTGGGAATTGTCAAATTTCACACTGTGTTATTTTTCAGTAAAGCAAATGTTTTCATTTTAATCTTATATGTTTTATAATTATTAAATTATGGAATTTGGAGTGACTGTTGAAATTCTGATTTGGGTATTATCTCCAAAGCATTCTGGGTCACTAGGCTTTCCCATAGCTCTGTGTCTCTTCCTTTGGTCGTCACTGTTACCTCCTGGCTCAAGAGGGGGAAGCTAGGTGAGGAAAACCAGCTATAATTTTGAAATTTTTTGTTTTAAAGATTTTGTTCCCCCCGAAGATTTTACTTATTTATTTATTTGACAGAGAGAGACACAGGGAGAGAGGGAACACAAGCAGGGAGAGTGGAAGAGGGAGAAGCAGGCTTCCTACGGAGCAGGGAGCCCGATGCGGGGTCATGACCTGAGCCAAAGGCAGAAGCTTAACCAACTGAGCAATGCAGGTGCCCCAATTTTGAAACTTTTTTTTTGTTTTTTGAAATATTTTATTTATTTATTTGACAGAGAGAGAGCGCACGAGATAGGGGAGGGTCAGGGAGAAGCAGACTCTCCACCAGGCGGGGACCCCTCCACGGGACTCGATTCCAGGGCTCTGGGATCATGACCTGAGCCTAAGGCAGATGCTTAACCAACTGAGCCACCCAGGTGCCCAGTTTTGAAACTTTTTTTTTTTAAGATTTTATTTATTTATTTGACACACAGGGAGAGAGACAGCGAGAGAGGGAATACAAGCAGGGGGAGTGGGAGAGGGAGAAGCAGGCCTCCTGCAGAGTGGGGAGCTTGATGGGGGGCTCAATCCCAGGACCGTGGGATCATGACCTGAGCCAAAGGCAGATGCCCAACACTGAGCCACCCAGGCGCCCCCAATTTTGAAACTTTTTTTTTTTTTAAGATTTTATTTATTTATTTATTTGAGAGAGAGAGAGAGAGAGAGAGAAACAGCATGAGAGGGGAGAGGGTCAGAGGGAGAAGCAGGCTCCCCCCCGAGCCGGGAGCCCGATGCGGGACTCGATCCCGGGACTCCAGGATCATGACCTGAGCCGAAGGCAGTCGCTTAACCAACTGAGCCACCCAGGCGCCCCTGAAACTTTTAATTAAGTATTTAGTTACTATTTTTAAGTTTATATGCATTACTGATTGAAAGATGTATCCAGAAACTTTAAAAAGTGGTAACTGTTGGTTCTAACATAATATGGAATTCCCTACTTTGAGCAACATTGGTGTATGGGTTGATTGTTATTTAATTTACATTGACTGTATTTAGGATTATGAGCTTTTTAAAAAGAAGTCATTGAAAATGCATATATTCTTTTTTTTTTTTTTAAGGTTTTATTTATTTGTCAGAGAGAGCGCTTGAGGGGGAGTGGCAGGCAGAGGGAGAAGCAGGTTCCCCGCTGAGCAGGGACCCTGATATGGGGCTCCACCCCAGGACCCTGGGATCATGACCTGAGCCCGAGGCAGATGCTTAACTGACGTCCCGGAAATCTGTATATTCCTAATAAATCTCTTACAACCTGCCTCAAAGAATTGTGGATGACAGTATCGCAGTGGATGAACTGGTATCTGTATTAGAAATAATGGCTATAGGATAGTTAGTTTAATAATTACAATATGCTTGAGAATGTGCTACTTTTGTTTCTAGCTAGAGTTCTGAAGAAATGGGAGTTCTGTGAATACAGGCATTGTGTGTGTGTGTGTGTGTGCGTGCGTGCGTGCGTGCGTGCATTTGCTCCTCCCGTGACTGGAGGCGAGCCAGGCACTGTCTGCAGTCTTCATGGTTTCTGGCACAGGGGAGTGGTTACTCAGTACATAGTGAAATGAGTCCATCACCTATGGAGAAAAAAATCGTGGCGATAAATAAGTATAAGGAAATGTGCCTTAGTGCGTGTTCAGATTTAGTTTTTGGTGATGGTGATGCAGTTGTTATCTTAGTTAAGGTGGTGGAAAGTGAAGAGGGACTTCTTTTCCTTTTCAGCCAGGAGTTAGTTTCTAGCTCAGTTACATTTTTCAGAGTACCTTTGGAATCTTAATAGCCAGTGCCTAGCTATTTCAAAATTGTTTGTGCAGTTTGGGGATTTATTCAAGCCCTTAATTTAATTTAATTAATTAATTTATTTATTCAGTTACTGCTTTTTCTTAGGTGTCTGATTAACATTTTGCTTCTTAGCATCTTCTGTGAAGATTTTAATGGAGAGAAAGCTGAAATAGAATAGACACTTTTTAAATTCTTTTTTTGGTGGTGGTTATTTGCCACTGTTTTCCTTGGTTACCACCATAGATAATTGAGTACTGATTACATTTTTTTTTTTTTTTTGCTAGTACAGTAAAGGAGTTTCTTGTTTTTATAAATTTAAAAGCTTTTTTTAAAACTGTTAAAGTGGGGGTACCTGGCTGGCTCAGTCAGAAGAGCATGCGACTCTTGATCGTGTAGCTGTGAGTTCAAGCCCCATGTTGGGTATAGAGATTACTTAAGTAAATAAATATTAAAAAAAAAAAACCCGTTGAAGTATATTTTGTATGATTCATCAGAACACTGTTCTAGGAGCGTCTGGGTGGCTCAGTCCTTAAGCATCTGCCTTCGGCTCAGGTCATGATCCCAGGGTCCTGGGATTGAGCCCCGCATCGGGCTCCCTGCTCCGCGGGAAGCCTGCTTCTCCCTTTCCCACTCCCCCTGCTTGTGTTCCCTCTCTCGCTGTGTCTCTCTCTCTGTCAAATAAATAAATAAATAAATAAAATCTTTAAAAAACAAAAACAAAAACAAAAACTGATACTAAGGGGCGCCTGGGTGGCTCAGTCAAAGCGGCTGCCTTCAGCACAGGTCATGATCCCAGGGTCCTGGGATCGAGCCCCGCATCAGGCTCCCTGCTCAGTGGGAAGCCTGCTTCTCTCTTTCCCACTCTCCCTGCTTGTGTTCCCTCTCTCTGTCAAATAAATAAATAAAATCTTTAAAAAAAAAAAACAAACTTGGGCACCTGGGTGGCTCAGTTGGTTAAGCGACTGCCTTCGGCTCAGGTCATGATCCTGGAGTCCCTGGATCGAGTCCTGCATCGGGCTCCCTGCTCGGCGAGGAGACTGCTTCTCCCTCCCCCCTCTCATGTACACTCTCTCTCTCTCTCAATCTCGCTCTCTCAAATAAATAAATCTTTAAAAAAAAAAACCTGTTTATTTTTTTAAAATTATATGTTAAATCTAAAACAAGAGATTATAAGATGAAAAGTAAGTCTCCTCTTCACTCTCCTTCCCCTCCTGTACTCATCCTGTATTGAAAAAAACACTGATAAGTTTCTTGGATGTCCTAGGCAGAAAATATGCCAGTGTTTCTAAAAAATGGAGTCATTGTCGAGAGTGTTCTATTTTTTTATTTTTTAAGATTTTATTTATTTATTTGACAGAGAGAAACACAGCGAGAGAGGGAACACAAGCAGGGGGAGTGGGAGAGGGAGAAGCAGGCTTCCCGCTGAGCAGGGAGCCCGATGCAGGGCTCGATCCCAGGACCCTGGGATCATGACCTGAGCTGAAGTTAGATGCTTAACGATTGAGCCACCCAGGCGCCCCAGAGAGTGTTCTATCTTTAAGCAAACCCTGAACTTTGTATCTTGGAGTGCTTTCCATATCAGCACGTACAGATCTTTATGTACAGATCTACTTCACTGTGGTTTTTTTAATGTGCCTAGTATTCATTCCATTGTATGATTATGCCAGAATTTATTGAGCTAGTTGATGGGATGGGCTTCCGTGTTGCTGTGAACATTTTTTTAAAAGATTTTATTTATTTGTCAGAGAAGGGGAGAGAGAGAGAGAGCGAGAGAGAGAGAGAGAGAGAGAGAGCGAGAGCGAGCCTGCACACAAGCAGGGGGAGCAGCAGACAGAGGGAGAGGCAGGCCCTCTGCTGAGCAGGGAGCCCGATGCGGGACTCCATCCCAGTACCCTGGGATCATGACCTGAGTCGAAGGCAGACACTTAACCAACTGAGCCACCCAGGTGCCCCTGAACATTTTTTTTTTTAAAGGAAGATTTTTTTTTAAGATTTTATTTATTTGTCAGAGAGCACAGCAGGGGGTGCTGCCTTGATACTCTTAATAATTTTGATCAAGGGGCCTACATTTTCACTTCGCACTGGACCCTACCAATTATGTCAGTCCTGTAAAGGCTATTTATTTATTTATTTATTTATTATGGGGGGCTGTGTGTGGAGGGGGAGGAGAGAGAGAATATTTTTATTTTTATTTTTAAAGATTTTATTTTTCAACAGAGAGAGACAGCGAGAAAGGGAACATAAGCAGGGGGAGTGGGAGGGGGAGAAGCAGGCTTCCTGCTGAGCAGGGAGCCCGATGTGGGACTCGATCCCAGGACCCTGGGATCATGACCTGAGCTGAAGGCAGATGCTTAACGACTGAGCCACCCAGGCGCCCGGGAGAGAGAATCTTAAGCAGGCTCCACACCCAGTGTGGAGCCCAACGCAGGGCTTGATCTCACAGCCCTGAGATCATGACCTGAGCTGAAATCCAGTGTCAGATTCTTAATCAACTGAGCCACCCTGGCGCCCCAGTCCCATAAACAGTTTTTTTAAAAAGAAGCACCCCTCATCCTCATGCCTCCCTGTGAATGACCACCACTAACAATTTAGTTTATCAACTTGGAAACCTTCTGGAATGCATAATAAGTGCACATACATCATTCTTGAGTCTTCTTTTTTTTTTAAAGATTTTTTTTATTTATTTATTTGAGAGAGAGGATGAGAGGAGAGAGAGAGCACATGAGAGGGGGGAGGGTCAGAGGGAGAAGCAGACTCCCCGCCGAGCAGGGAGCCCAATGCGGGACTCGATCCAGGGACTCTAGGATCATGACCTGAGCCGAAGGCAGTCGCTTAACCAACTGAGCCACCCAGGCGCCCCTTTCTTGAGTCTTCTTAAAAACTACTAATTAAGTCTATGCAAACTCACTGTGTATTTTCTTGAAAAACTTTTAATGATCTCGAATGCTAAAACTTAAAAAAAATTCTTTAAAGGAGCTGTAAAAACAGCAATAGGAAGTTGGTACTGAACTGCAGTTTTAGATTTTGTATTGGTTTTGAAAGTGTGCTTTACTTGAAGCTTTAGGGAGACAATTTTAAGTTTCAGACTGTTAAGGTACTTATCTCTGGTATTTCATTTTCTAAAATCTAGTAAAATGATGGGGCGCCTGGGTGGCTCAGTCGTTAAGCGTCTGCCTTCGGCTCAGGTCATGATCTCAGGGTCCTGGGATCGAGTCCCGTGTCGGGCTCAGCGGGAAGCCTGCTTCTCCCTCTCCCACTCCCCCTGCTTGTGTTCCCTCTCTCGCTGTCTCTCTGTCAAATAAATAAATAAAATCTAAAAAAAAAAAAAAAATCTAGTAAAATGAATCCTAGCCCATCACAGGCAAGTCAGGAATGAAAATAAAGTTTAACCATCAGTTAGGCTCAATTGAACAGGGGATCACTAGTGGGTATATAGGATTATTGGGGGCTTTATTTAGTTAAAAAGTGGTCAGAATTCTTGGTGATAGGGAAAGGAGTCTTAGAAACGGCTACGCAGAGTGGGTAAGGAGGAGAGTGAGCCCACCTTGTTTGGCAGCTCCTAACCGGCAGGCCCAGCGTGAGGGACCTCAGGTAAATTCCTGTATCCTGACAACCCTGCAGAGATGTGGTATCTTCTCCATTTTATAAAGGGTCCAGCTGTGGCTCAGAGGCCTCAAGAAGCTTCCCTAAGGTTACAAATGATCTATGGCAGAGCTGGAGCCCAAATTTCTATCCTCGCAACTTAAAGTCCATTTTCTTTCCACTGCCCTACTCTTCCTGGAGGTTTATTTGTTCCCACAGTCCTTGTTGACTGCAATGTCCGAGGCACAGATGCTGCGATGCTTAGACATATGCAGGAGACTAGCCGGGGCAATTGTCGTGGAAGGGAGAGCGAGGGAGCAGGAGTGTGGAGGGGCAGCCTCTGACCCCTATGCCAGTGGGACCCTGTGCAGGGGTGCGAGGGGAGAAGGGACTGGGTGGGGTGGCTTCAGGCCCTTGCAGTTCTGAGAAAGGCTTGGCTGGGCTACTAGGGGATCTGTGACAGCCTGGGTGGCCAGGGTCTAGTACCTCCCCCTCCCCCCCAGCATTGCTGGCGGTGGCCGGATGTCCTTGCCCTGGTGACTCTGAATGTGTAGCCGTGGGAGGCTTGGGTCAGCTGGGCTCCCCACAGCAGGTTCTCCTGAAGGGCCGTGAGAGCAGGGCAGCCCCTGCTCACCACACACACGCAGCGCTGCTCTGTCCTGACAATATGAGTAAGCAAGTGGATGCAACTGTCAAATGAAAACTCCAGCCAAGAGGAAAAATAAAGCAGGAGACAAGGTCGTGTTGTATAGGGTGGACAGGGAAGGGCTTGAGCCGAGACCTGAAGGAAATAAGGGAGAGAGATAGGAGCTATTTGAGGAACAGGGCGTCATCCAGAGGGAGAGCAGAACAGGTGAAAGACCCTGATTCTGGCTGTGTTAGGAAGGGAGAACTGGGGGTTTGCTGGTGGGTTGGGTTTGGGATGTGAGAGGAGGATGAGGGGTCTGGATGATGCCATAGCTTTTGGCTTGAGCAGTGGAAGCAGGAGGTTGCCTCGGCTGACATTGGGAAGGTCTCAGCAAGGATGGTGGTGGTGAGAATTCAGTTTTTGTGGGTTTTTTTTTTTTTTTAAGACCTATTATAAGTTGAGATGGCCAATGAGACACCTGTCTAGTAGTTTGATGACTCTAGAATTCCGGGCTTCACGAGAGAAGCAGAACACAGTTTGGAGTAATCGCTACATAAGTGGTGTTTAAAACCATGGGACTGGAGATCAGCTAGGATCGTGCTGTTCAGTTAGCTAGCCACGGGCCATATGCGGCTTTTGAGCACCTGAATTGTGGATCGTTTGACTTGAGATGTGCTGTGTCAAACATACACCGGATTTCCAAGACTCGGTATGGGAAAAAAGAATATAAAATACCAATGATTTTTTACCTCAATTATGTTTGGAGTGATAATTTTTTTTTTTTAAGATTTTATTTATTTATTTGACAGAGCGAGAGAGCACAAGCAGGGGGAGCAGTAGGAGAGGGAGAAGCAGGCTTCCTGCTGAGCAAGGAGCCCAATGCGGGGCTCGATCCCAGGACCCTGGGACCATGACCTGAGCCGAAGGCAGATACTTAACGACTGAGCCACCCAGGCGCCCCTGGAGTGATAATATTTTGGATCTATTGAGTTAAATAAAATATATTACTAAAATTAATTTTACCCATTTCCTTTTTAATGTGGCTACTGGAAAATTTGAAATTGCATACTGGTGACTTACATTTTGCTATTGGATGGTGCTAATGGAGGAAGCCTGTGTTGGTAGAGAAGTCCAAGGACAGCCTGGAGAGCTGGCTGAGGAGGGGAGCTGGAGAAGGGGGAGGGGCGATAATAGTTGTGGTCTGTGGGCAAGTGAGCCTCACGAAAACTTCTCTAGAACTCGTGGAAAAGAATCAGAGGGCAGCTAGGCCTGGCCACTGTGCAGTAGATGGGCTTAGCTCTTTAGACTGGAACAGATCTTGGAGATAGTCTGGAGGATCAGGATCTTTCCCTGTAACTTCTTTTGTTTTTGGTTTTGTTTTAAAGTGAGTTTCATCAAGATGCGGATGCAGCCTGTTCAGTGAGAGCTTTGATGTAATGTGGCCTTTGCAGAAGAACCACAGTCGGAGAAAGCGCACACGTAGGAACTTTGACGCAGTTAATGCAGGCAGGTGACTCCAGTGACCCTCAAAACCTTGGTCTCAGGCTCTCTCCCACCTTTCAGCTTTTGCTTGATGCAACTCCCATAAGAATGTCTTAACCTCCCTTCAGCAGAGTACCTTTTAACACTCACTCAGGCCTAACCCAGGAGTGGTCTCAGCCACCCCGAGGGAGGGCTTTGTTCCCATCCCTCTTGTCATTCAGTTCCTTTGGTCAGCATGATCTCGTGCCCAGGCCGGGCCTGTCCTGAGCGGCTCCCAGAGACCGGGACCTGGGACCAGGCGGGGGCCCTCTGCTGACCCCAGGTGGTCGGCGCCACTCGGGGAGCTGCTGCTTCCTGCCTTGGTGGCTCTGTTGCTCCAGTATAAGGCAAAGATTTCTGCCCTTCCACGGGATACTTTTTCCCCCTACATTTCATTCTCCCATTTCCAAACACACATGCACATTTAGGAACAGTGTTTATAACCATTTTTCCTCTAGCTGTGGGGTAGAAACTGTCATGGAAATTGCAGCTCCTTGAGTAGACTTACCCAGGCCTTGCCAGGGCAGGCAAAGGAGTACCTTGAAAAGGATCAGGTAGCACCCTGCAGTCTGCCGTTGGCTAAAGTGGGGTCAGAGCTGGTCTCACTTTCCCTCTGGCTCAGGGTTCAGGTCTGTCAGCTTCTCAAAGTGTCTCTAGGTCTGTGGGGATGGTGAATAGTTGTGGCCAAACCAAAAGCTCTGATTAAGAAGGATATGGTAAATGCAGAGTAAAAAGGCTTTGCTTTGATCCTTTAAAATTCTGTGACAACAAGGCTGCAAGTTGGATGAGGGGTGAACAGCAGCTTCCTAGCTGGACCGCGGTGGCCCTGGTCTGCACCCGCCACGGGACCCGGGCCACGTTAAGTGTCTTAATCTGTAAAATGCAGAGGTTTGGTTTAGCTCTGTGTTTTCCATGCTGTGAGAGCCATGTCTGGCACAGAGCAGGTGCTCAAACGTTTATGGAATGAACAGATGAGTAAAAGGATTCTAGGCATGGGGCAGGAGTGGGTGGGGAGACGGGAGTTTGGGCAGTTCCCGTGCTCCTCACCTGTGCCCCTGGAACGTGTTTCAGGCGTCGTATTGGGATTTGCTTCTTTGAGAAATGTTTGAACGGCCCTAGATCAGGCGATGTCTCTGAGTATAAAGTCAGCATGCTCCCGACGCTGACGCCCGCCCATTCCTTTCTCCTCACTGTCCCGTCGCATATACTTCGGGAGGCGGAAGTTGCAGAAGCGGAAATGGGCCTTCGGTCAGGTGTAAGGTAGGAAGTGCTGCAGGAGCTTACCCGGGCTGCTGTAAGGACGTGCCACGGCCTGGGCAGCGGACACAGATGTATCCTCACGGTTCTGGAGGCTGCAAGTCTGAAAGGCAGCTGTCAGGAGGCTGGGCTCCTTCTGGAGGTTCTGTGGAAGGACCTGTTCTGTGCCTGTCTCTTAGCTTCTGGTGTTCCTCAGCTCGTATGCACCTCACTCCCCTCTCTGCCTCCGTCTGCATGTGGCCTCCTCTGTGGGTCTCTGTCCCCGTTTCCCTCATCTTGTAAGGGTATCAGTCATTGGGTTAGGGGCTGAACAGAGGTAGCTCGACCAGTGGTTAGAAGAGAGTGGAAAGGAGCTACTAATTGGAAGTGACTATGGTTCCTAGGACTTTGATTAGCATATCCATGTTCCTAAACCAGAGCGGAAATGTGGATTCTGGTTTATCTGCAGAGCAAATGGATGACGTGGGCCGTTGAGGATGATTTTTTCGAGCATGCATTGAAATCACATTCTCCTAGCTTTAGAATTACTAGAGAACATGCCACCATTGCTTCCCAGATGAAGCTGCTTTGTCACCCCCACTGTGTCTTGCATATTCACCAAATGGTGGTGGTTTCTGATATTTAAATACAATTAAGGGTCACTTGAATCTGATGGGCAGTCCGTTCCTCTCTGAGTCTCACAAGTTTGCGTCTTTGGGAAGTGGGTTCTCTGGAAAGCAGCCGTAGCAGGTTTGGGTTCGGAATGCTGATGTTGCTTAAGAAGTACCCGGGGGGGCAACACCTGTGTGGCACTGCCAGTTACGTGTCTGACTCCTGCTTTTGGCTTGGGTGTGAGATCGAGCTCCGTGTGGGACTCTGTGCTAAAGGTTCCCTGCCCCCCTCGCATGTTCTCTTTCTCTCTCTCGCTTTTCTTAAGATTTTATTAATTTATTTGTTAGAGAGAGAGCAAGTACAAGCGGGAGGAGAGGAAGAGGGAGAAGTAGGCTCCCCACCGAGCGGAGAGCCCGATGCGGGGCTTGATCCCAGGACCCTGGGATCATGACCTGAGCCGAAGGCAGACGCTTAACGACTGAGCCACCCAGGCGCCCCTCTCTTTCTTTAAAAAAGGTCTTAAAAAAAGGTCCCTGGAACAATAGCTCACTCTCAAAATTTTGGGGCTTATTTCATGTGAATTTAAAATTCTTTAAAATTTAATCCTACCTTCCTTTCCCCCCATTTGAATTTGTCCTGCTTTGATGATTTGAAGGACTCCTGAAGGGGGATCCTTGGTCAAATGGGACTACCCGAGAGCAGAATGTAACTCCTGGACAGCCGGAGTTAGGTGCAGACCATTGCTGCTCAAGTCCTCCCCTTTGGGGCCAGAAGGACCCCTTTTTTTTTTTTTAAAGATTTTATTCATTCATTTGAGACACAGAAATACAGAGAGAGAGAGCATGAGCAGTGGGAGAGGCAGAGGGAGAGGGAGAAGCAGACTCCCCGCCGAGCCAGGAGCCCGATGTGGGGCTCGATCCCAGGACCCCGGGACCATGACCCTAGCGGAAGGCAGATGCCCAGCCATCTGAGCCACCCAGGCGCCCCCAGAAGGACCCTTTGGGTGGTTGCAAGTTGTTACCAATCTGTGGTGGTGAGGAGCTTGACTCTGGAGTTAGCTTAGCCTGCTTTCAGATCCAAACTCTTCCTCTTTCTTGCTGTTTGGAGAAACAAAGTTTCTGTTCTGAGTTTCCATGTCATCATCTGTACAAAGGGAATATAATAACGGTGTCTACCTCATGGGGTGTTCGAATGCAGTGAGCATGCATATAGAACACTTTGGTGGTAAATTCCATAAACATAAGCTGCTGCTTCTGTCGCTGGAGGAGAAACAAAATTATGCTATAAGAAAGGAAATACCTCCAGTCACTAACCCTAGACCTAGGTGACTGAGCCGCTATAGCTATGATCTTAGCAAACTGTAAGTAGAAGGAAATGTTCCTAGCCAGTAAAGGATGTCTACAGAAAACCTACAGAGAACATCAGTTTTAATGAGGAAGTGTGGAAACATTTCCTGTATAGGACAAAGGACACCCTGCTGATACTACCTGCTGAGGGGACGCTGGGCCAGCACAGCCAGAGAACAGCACTGACCTGCCCAAGGATCGCAGCACTAGAAACAGAAAATTGTTGTCATCTGCAGATGTTGATTCTGTATAAAACCTAGGAGAGTCTGTGACCTAGTATCTAGGAATAAATGTGTGTGCTGAACATGAAAACTTACTTGAAAGATCTAGGGGGAGACCTAAATAAATGGAGAAATGGTCTTTGTTCATAAATGGGAAGACTCTGTAGTGTAAAGCGGTCTGTTTTCCTCAAATTGATCTACATATTTAATGCATCTCCAATTAAAACCCCAGCAGGGTTTTTCACAGAATGTGGTGGCTGATCCTAAAATTATAAGAATGAAAAAAGGGCCAAGCACAGGGAAGACACTGCTGAGGAAGAGTCTCGATACCTTGTGTAAAAGTCTGGTAGTTCAGACAGTGTGGTGTTGGCGTGGGGATGAGTTATGTTAAGCACAGCAGAGAGCCCCAGACAGACGTGTGGTTATGTGGACTTGGGTCTGGTAGAGAAGTGCAGTTACAGATGGGGATGGAGGGCTGATCCATTAGTGACGCTGGCACAGTTGGTTTTCCGTGTAGAAGAACACGCAATTAGGTGTGTGCTTCACTAATTCTAAATACAGGTATCTCGTAGATGGATTAAGAACGTGAATGTTTTCTTAGATTTTACAAGGTTGCACTGTGGTGAACGAACCCCCAAATCTCAGTGGCTTAAGCACCAGACAGCTCTTCGTGGCTCACATCACACGTTGGCAGCCTTGAGTTCATTGCTGCGGTGGCCTTCCAGGTGTCTTCTCGTCCTGAGACCCATGCTGAGGAAGCGGTCCCGTCTGGGTCCTGTTCTTCCTGTGATAGCAGAAGAGGCCAGGCGTAATCCAGTGATCACTTTTAAAGCTGCATGGACATGGTGTAGGTCATGTCCACTGTGGTCCACTGGCCGCGCCAGTCACAGGGAGCAGTACAGGGACGTGTCCTCAGCCTTCAGGGAGGCACCGCCAGGACATTTGTCACCTGGGCAACTTGGTAAAATGGAGATTCTGATTCAGTGGGTCTGCGTAAGATCTGACATAAAATCTGCCACCACAGTGACCATCTCCCCTCCTAAGCCCTATCCTCCATTGCTCTTGTAGTAAAGGTCTCAGATCCTTGGGTGGGGGTGGGGGTGGAGAATTGGTTTGTAGGCAGTGATTTCTGCATAAATTACACCGGTCTTTGACCTTGTCTGTGAGGGGCTGAAACATGAATGTTCAGGGATCCATAAAACAACTCTGGGCCCAAATCACTCCTGTGGTTCTAGTTACTGGTCGTTAGGTAACACCTGAAAGATGCATCTGGATGAGATTCCTCTCATTTATCAGGTATTTCTAGGGATTATTACCTTTTTTCCCAGAGTTGTCTGATTTCATATTCACTGGAGTAGAATACTTATTACTAACCCCTGAATTAAATATTTCATGTGATAGAGAATTTGACCAGAATCTATAAGAAAAGCATAGTAATCAACTTTATATTTAACAGGAGTCATTTGAAAGGTGACTTTTATGCATGTTCAGTGTTTGGATACTTAACTATTTTTGTTTATATCCTTTTCTCAGCTGTGCATGTATATTTCTATTGAATGCCTATGTCTGCTACTTTTTACTTTATATTTACCTTTGTAATATTTGTCATTTGAACATATCAGTGAAATTTTAAAGAGTTTTGACCTCTATAGATCTCTACAGATGGTCATGCCAGTCTATTTTTGGAGGAGAATGTTTTTTTTTTTTTTTAAAGATTTTAAAATTTGGGGGCACCTGGGTGGCTCAGTTGGTTGAGCATCTGACTTTATCTCGGGTCATGGTCCCAGGGTCCTGGGACCGAGCCCTGCTTCGGGCTTCCTGCCCAGGAGGGAGCCTATTTCTCCTCCCTCTGCTGCTCCCCCTGCTTATGTTCTCTCTTGCTCTCTGTCAAATGAATGAATAAAATCTTAAAAAAAAAAATTTTTTTTTTAAGATTTTATTTATTTGCGGGGGGGGCTGGAGGAACCAGAAGATTCCTCACTGAGCCAGGAGCCCAACGTGGGGCTCAATCTCATGACCTTGAGATCATGACCTGAGCTGAAATCAAGAGTCAGACTCTTAACTGTGCCACCCAGGTGCCCTGAGAAGGGATTGATTGATTGATTGATTTAGATTTTACTTTTTTATTTGAGAGAGAGAGAACACAAGCAGGCGGAGGGGCAGACGGAGAGGGAGAAACAGACTGCTGAGCAAGGAGCCTGACTTGGGGCTCGATCCCAGGACCCTGGGATCATGACCTGAGCCGAAGGCAGACGCTTAACTGATTGAGCCACCCAGGTGCCCTTGAGAAGGGTTTTAATTAGTGTAAAATTCCAATCCAAAAATCTTTCACCTTTGTGTCGTACTTTGCTGGGTATTTTATTTTATTGTATTTTTTGAAACTATTATTATTTTATTGTTAAGGAGTCCACTTCTGTGACCGTCAAGAAGCCCAGGCTGGGTTAATAGTAACGAGCCCTGGAGGTAACTCCACCTGACTCTGGACTTGCTGGTTGTGAGCACTGTCTTCTCTAACTCAGCTGAAACCCAGGCTCATGAGGCCTCAATCCCTGCCTCCCTATTCCTGGAAGATGCTAAAGCCAGCTGTGTAGGAGTCTTTTTCAGAGGAGAAGACAAACCCTCTCCTTTGCTTTATGAGGCAGATAGCAACCCCAAAGCACAGACAGGTTGGGACCTGTGCAGACCGCTGGGTATTTTAAAGATTTTGTTTATTTTTAGAGAGCGGGAGTGCGTGGGCATTGAGGAGGTGGGGAGGGGGGAGGGAGTGTCCCAAGCAGACGGCGCTGAGTGCGGGGCTCAATTTCACGACCTCAAGATCACAACCTGCGTGGAAATCAAGACGTGGACACCTAACCGACTGTGCCACCCGGGTATCCCAGCCGCTGGCTATTTTAAATATATTTTTGGTAATATTGCATTAATAATATAAATACTTTAAAGTATTTATATTTTAGGTCTTTAGGAATATCACCGATGTAGGGAGAATTCCATAGATAAACAGTCATATTAATGCTACTCTACTTGCCTCTAGGAGTAGTGGGGCTTCTCAGCATGTTTCTCAGATTCAGGGATGCCTCAAAGTACACTTAAAATCAGTAGCTTTTCTTTTTTAAAGATTTTATTTATATATTTGACAGAGACAGTGAGAGAGGGAATACAAGCAGGGGGAGTGGGAGAGGGAGAAGCAGGCTTCGCACTGAGCGGGGAGCCCGATGCAGGGCTCCATCCCAGGACCCTGGGATCATGACCTGAGCCGAAGGCAGATGCTTAACGACTGAGCCACCCAGGCGCCCCAAATCGGTAGCATTTCTAAATTTTTTAGCAGCTGTACTTGACCCTCAGCAAATGTTCATGAACTACAGGCACTTCTCAGTTAGCTTGCCCTCCCACCAGCCCCTGGAGCATGCCCTCTGAGCGCCATACTTGGCCTTCTGTGCTGTGGAGCCACTGGCCTGCTTGCTGAGTTTCCTCCCGGTGGTGGCTCTGCCGTTAACATCCTATAAGATCTCTGGCTTTTGAGCCACTACAGAACAGCTTGGTGGTTTTGTGCAGTGGAAATAAGCCCAGGATCATTTCAATGGCTGTAAGCACCTCCTTGACACCCTAGGTGCTTGCCTTGCTGTTGTGCCTATGACAGGCGCTGGTGTGGATGTGGTGTGCGCTGAAGGCACTGAATGCCGACACAGCTCCTTGAGTGTATGTACTCCAAGATCATAAATGAGGACGGAGGTGTGCCTAGGAGAAAGGGGGAAATCTGGAAGGTTCTGATCCCACGTCAAAAGGAGTTCTGACTGACGTACTGTATAGCACAATATAATTTATGCGGATTTTTAAAAGAAAAATAAAGGGGGCACCTGGGTGGCTCAGTTGTTAAGCATCTGCCTTTGGCTTAGGTCATGATCCCGGGGTCCTGGGATCGAGCCCCAGGTCGGGCTCCCTGTTTCACGGGAAGCCTGCTTTTCTCTCTCCCACTCCCCCTGCTTGTGTTCCCTCTCTTGCTATGTCTCTCTCTGTCAAATAAATAAATAAAAAATCTTGGGGTGCCTGGGTGGCTCAGTTGGCTAAGCGACTGCCTTCAGCTCAGGTCATGATCCTGGAGTCCCGGGATCGAGTCCCGCCCGCATTGGGCTCCTTGCTCAGCGGGGAGTCTGCTTCTCCCTCTGACCCTCCCCCCTCTCATGCTCTATCTCATTCTCTCTCTCAAGTAAATAAATAAAATGTTTTTAAAAAGTTATTTATTTATTTATTTAAAAGATTCTATTTATTTATTTGACAGAGAGAGACACAGCGAGAGAGGGAACGCAAGCAGGGAGAGTGGGAGAGGGAGAAGCAGGCTTCCCGCCGAGCAGGGAGCCTGATGCGGGGCTCGATCCCAGGACCCTGGGATCACGACCTGAGCCGAAGGCAGACGCTTAACGACTGAGCCACCCAGGCGCCCCTAAAAAAAGTTATTTAAAAAAATAAATAAAAAATCTTAAAAGAAAAATAAAGGAGGATGTACTTAATGATCTTATTCCTAAGTGGTATCTTCAGTTTAACTTTTCAACCCTAGGAAATTGATGATATAAGGACCCTAGATGGTCTAGGTCTTCCTTATAACTTAGGGAAAATGTTAAGGCTTTTCTTTCCTTTTTTTTAAGACTTTATTTATTTGACAGAGAGAGAGACAGCAAGAGAGGGAACACAAGCAGGGGGAGAGGGAGAGGGAGATGCGGGGCTTGATCCCAGGACCCTGGGACCATGACCCGAGCCTTGGCATACACTTAACAACTGAGCCACCCAGGCGCCCCTAAGTCTTTCATAAAAGGTCATATTTCCCAAAGTGTGTTCTCAGGAACACAAAAGAGGTCTATAATTAAATAAGTATGGAAAATGCTATCTACTTTGTTTCCTTCCTGGAGGTTCCAGATTCACATTACCATATTAAAAGTTTTAAGATATCCTAAAATAAATAAGCCTACTTTTGTTTCAGCTCTGGTATTTCCCTAATTAATGCAAGAGGAAGAATTTCTGCAGCAAAAATAATAAATTTTTATATCACCTAGAATAAATACACTTTAGGGGAACTGTATAGCAGGTTATACTTTAAATGATGACGCTATTCATTTAAATAGCTTCCTAGGGACTGTAACTACATCCTAAGAGTCACAGCTAAAGACTTGATTTAATCTTTGAAGCATATAATTAATGGATGAAAAATACATGTACTTTGAACCTATTCTGAGTTCTCAAACGTGTATCTTTTTGCAAAATCAAATAGAGAATTTTATTCTGATCCTTTAAAATTTTCTAACTAGGGCGCCTGGGTGGCTCAGTCGGTTAAGTGACTGCCTTCGGCTCAGGTCATGATCCCAGGGTCCTGGGATCCAGTCCCACATCAGGCTCCTGGCTCAGCGGGGAGCCTGCTTCTCCCTCTGACCCTCTCCCCTCTCATGCTGTTTCTCTCTCACTCGCTCTCTAATAAATAAATAAATAAATAAATAAATATTTAAAAAAATAATAAAATAAATAAAATTTCTAACTAGTAGGGTATGTATCAGATAATTATATAAAAGTTTTATATTGAATTAGGTAGCTCTTATTGAGAGATACAAAATCTTACCAAAATATTGTTTACTACCCAATTTCATTTTGGAGAACTTCAATATGTATTACTTAGCTTATGGCTTTATATTAGTATTTTAAAAATGGCACTGTCTTCCCAGTGAGCTTCAGAATTTCAGGTCATTTCTTCCCCCACCTATCGAAATTCAGAAGACCACTTTATAATTTTGAGGTCAGTAGTTGAAAGCTGTAGAATTAAAAAAAAAATTTTTAAAGAGAGTATGTGCCTGTGTGCGCGCTCAGGGTTGGGGGAGGCTGGGGGGGAGGGACAGAGAGAGAGGGACGGAGAGAATCCCAAGGCTCCACTCTAGGTAAGGAACCCGATGACACGGCTTGATCTCATGACCCTGAGATCATGACCTGAGCTGAAATCAAGCTTAACTGACAGGAGCCCCAGAAGCTGTAGAATTTTTTGCAGAGACATTGGACAAGCAACAGTATACTTTGCAAAACTATTTTAATACACCATGATCTAGTATCTTTGATAAATGCTTCGTCCTTGATTAAATGGGTTTCTTCATGTTAGAGCCTTTTGCATTTTCAAAATTCTAAAAATCTGCTTGTTTAAATTTTTTGTTTGTAAATAAACTTGCTTAGTGTTTTTGAAAATTTTTCTTAGAGTTGAAGGTCTGTTTAGTTTCTCTTAATTGAAGTTTTTAAATTTCTGAAATTTAGTTTTATCACTTTCCAGCAATTTTTCTAAAAGCTTATAGGATTTCATAATAATGAACTTTGTTCTAATGTTTGGATTTTGTTTGGTGGCTGTTTTATCGTTTGCAGGAGGACTATTTCCGATGTCAGTGTATACATTTACTGCCTTCCCTCTGACCCAAAGGGCTTTCCTCATGGTTTTTCATTCTGTAAACTGCCTGACGTGTGGTTTGCCCCTTCCAGGGAAAAATGACATTTTTGTAAGTCTCCAATAAGGACTTTTTTGAAGGCATAAAAACTACCATTTTGTAGCCCTGCTAATGAAATTCTGATGTCTAATAGATCTAGGTGAATGATAAACACTGGTTATTGTAATGTGATAACCTGCAAAGAGATGTCAATCTGGGAAAATCAGCCTAGCTTTTCAAACTAGAAAAATTAACAGATGAGGATGAATTATTAAATAACTGGCAATTGTGGATTAAAAGTTAGAAATAAAACAGTGTTACTTTGCATGAGCAGTTTCTCTCTCTCTGGTTAGGCCCATTACAACTCTGAGAACTTAGAGGCTGACCTAGACTTTCAGTTCTGTTAGCACTTGTCAACAGCATACCAGCAGGGGAGAATTTATCCAGGCTGGACTGAAAGCGCTTCCCTTTTATTTAGTCTCATTACACACGTGATCTAGTTCCCATTTGTTTTTGCTTTAGTGGGAGTCTGTCTTGTACTTCTGATTCTCTGTAAAACCGGGTCCTTTCACCTGTCATCATTAGTTGGTTCTTCCTTTTTCTTATCTTTTCAATTTAGAGATTAACTGGGTCTGTTAAGGTGTCTGCAGTTTAGTAAACACCTTTGCTAGTTCCTGTTACTATCGAGTAATACTCTTATCTAGAAGAAGAACCCTACATTCATGAAAAGAATTCATTTTAATTGTCACTGGAGAATATACACTAATCAGTTCATTTCTGATAGCCTGGCTAGTAAAAATGGAATTTAATCTCTATGCAGCTCTTCCTATTTGCATGGAAAGCACTCATGTCCCACACTAGTCTTACTGATTATATTGTCTTAAACAGAAGCCTTATTCATTTCCTAGGACTTGGCACGTTTCTAGATGGGGAAGCGACTGTAGGTCTGACTCTCCATATTTACGTCATTTTTCAGATACAGAGGCTAAACAGGTGTATATGATCAGCTTTTAGCCTGTCATTCTTCAGTGATAAGAGTTCTGGTGCAGGCTGTAGATTCTCCATGGATTTTCTCTTCTGGCAATCGATTCTCGCTCTGAAGGCATGCTGTCTACTAAAGAAAATGAGCGGTCCCTTGCACTGAGATTGTGTATGTGTGTGCAACTACCTTTTTATGAATGTGCCCTCTCTGATTTGCCAGGCAAATATTTAGGATCTTTGTGAAAAGTCGTAGAATCTAAAAGCTAGAGTTTCAGTAGTTCAAACATCTTTCTTTATTATTCTGTTTTCTTCTATTTATATTTTGTATATCCTTCACCCCTCCCCTTCAGAATATTTTGTGTGTGTGTGAAAATTGTATTGATACCGAAATGAGGAATTATGAAAAGACAGTTTCAGGTAATTCAGGCCCTTGAATATTGAGCATTTTGTCAAATTTATTGTGAAATTTGTAGTGAGGAAGACCAGGTAAAGATCTGTAGTTAGTGTGAAGGCATAAATTGCAAAAGTACCAAACTAGATCAAAGGGAAGGTGGGAGGGGGTGGGTTTCATTAGGAAGAAGTGTAAGTTGATTACCAAAGGGTAAAGCCCAAAGCCCATTAATGTAGGATGGTAAATACAGAAGAACAGACCTGAAGGTCGTTGATTTTGTGTCACTGACAGCATGTCCACTGCCTGGCACGCATGATGCCTCCAGCACACGTGTGGGTGCTGGCAGAATGGGCGGGGGCTCCTAGGTTAGGGTTGTTTACCACCTGGCAGCTGAGAACTTGCCTGGGGCTCATTGTCTTCCCACACATGCTTAGTATTTTGACTATTGTATTTCCCAAGGCTGTCTTTCAGAATTTATTCCCCCATTTAGATTTGGAAAGTGTTTAGTTTGACACAGTTTTGCTCACCTGCCAAGGCCTAAGCATTTTGCTGATTAGCATGTGGAATATGTCACAGTTTGGCTTTGGAGAACTTTCAGCTTCGTCCTCCTCACACACAGGAGGCAGTTGGGAGGATAGTGTAGATGCATATGATTGAAAAGCAGAGAGTAGGGAGGACAGTGAGTGCCCTCAGTGACACAGGAAGAGAGCAGTGTGGCCTTAAGTAGTTAGGGATGGCTTCTTAGTGGATGGCAGGGATTGGCTCGTTGCCATTTAGGTGTTAATGTTTCAGCAGTGCTCATGCCTTCTGAAACCTTCCTGAGCATGTTACTTTTGTCTCTTTTGTGGGTTGTTTTGTTTTTGCAGTGTTTTAATTCATCTGCCTCAAATATTCCACCCAGGTTGACCAGAATGCTGGTTTCAATAGTGTTAGACTTTAGAGTTGTTTCCTATCAAGAGTCTCACATTTTGCCCCTTTAAGAGTCCTTAGGGCTGTTGACACCTGTTACTGCTCTTCCCTCCTCCCTGGCATGGGAGAGGAGTGGTTCCCCCAACCCCTACTGGCAGGCCATGAGATTTGCTTTGATGGGGGTGAGGGGTGGGGGGGATGTGGGGCTCACTTCCGGGAGGCAGTTTCCAAAGCGCTGGTGCATGCTTTCTTTCTTTCTTTTTTTTTTTTAAGATTTTATTTATTTATTTGAGAGAGAGAAAATGAGAGAGAACACATGAGAGGGGATAGGGTCAGAGGGCAAAGCAGACTCCCTGCCGAGCAGGGAGCCCGATGTGGGACTCGATCCTGGGACTCCAGGATCATGACCTGAGCCGAAGGCAGTCGCTTAACCAACTGAGCCACCCAGGCGCCCTGGTGCATGCTTTCAACAGATTTCCCTCCACAAGATTTTCTTTGCCCCTGGTTCCTGGACTAGCAGGGTTCAAGGTTGGTGACTGTACTGTCATATTGTGTGCAGAGTCCCAGAGTGGTTGTGCTGTGATCATGCTGAGCATTCCTGCCAGTCCAGGATGGATATGGCTACTGTGATTTGGGGATCATTTGTTTCTGCAGCATAATCCACCCTATTTTGACTAAATAACTTTTCTTCCTGAATTTTGAAAACCTTGAAATTTGGCCCCCATCTGGGTTAGTCTCAGTTTTCTTTTTGCTTTGTCAGTAAGCTTCATAGTTCTTGGTGTTCTGTATACAGTTTGACATTGTCACTGAACCTTCCATGATTACTTTCTACTGTAATGACATTTGCCCTGATGAAATTTGAGACCCATCAAACACAAAGGCAGATGTTTTCCACTTCCTCACACCGTCCCTCTGGTACATTGTGCTATCTCAGAAAGTCTGTGCTTAGCATCCCATCTTCCGAGTATGAGGAGGAGTGTCTCCTACAGTCCACAGGTACATGGAGGAGGGTACATGGATTCTGTTAAGCCAGTGACTCTTTGTTAAGGTCAACATAGGGAATCAAAGCTAGTTCAGTAGAACTTCTGCAGTGACAGAAATGTCCTTTATTTGCACAGTAGCCACTAGGTACATGTGGCTTTGAGCTCTTGAAATGTGGCTGGTGTGGCCAGTTTTTAATTAAAATGTAAATAGGCACATTTGACTGGTGGCTGCCATATTGGACCCTAGCACAGCACTGGGAAGATGTAATGTTAGGTGGAAAACAGAGAATACAGAAGTATGTATTATTATTTAACCTGCTGAAATAAGAAAACATTTTAAGTTCTATGCAGAAGGAAAAAAAAAACACTGATAATGACCACACGGAAATACCATGAATTATATTAGGGTAGAGAAATTGTGTGTGGGTATCCTTCTGTTTTGATATTTAGAAAACTACTTTAGCAAACTTTTGTAATGAAAGTAGATGTGATCCACTTGAGCAGAAAAGCAGAAGTGCTTGGAGAGTAGAAGAGTGAGTCTGTCGGTTGAACAGATTTCCCTCCACAAGATCTGCACTTTGCATTTTGCGCAGAGAAGCGCGATTTGGAACTGTTGACTGGTGCTCTTCATGATCAGTTGCGCTGTCACACGACAAATCGAGGACATGCCACAGATGATAGTTGTGTTCCAGGTTAGAAAGAGATGATGCTTTTGAAATAATTTTAATGTGTTTTCAGCAAACCTAAAAATATATGCACCATATTACAAAAGAAGAAGGGAAACACTTTGACATTTAAATTCAGCTGGTCACTTGTCTGCCTCTGCTTGAGCTCCAAAGAAACTGAACTACAGAATGTCTGTTTCTTAGAGCTTATAGGAATCACTGCTGCTTGCACCCTAGATGACTCTTCAGGAACACAAATGGGGCTGTAATTTGAATTACTTCTAGGAATGTGTGTGGTGTTACAAAGAGGACAGAAAGACAGCATTACATTTCTTGGAAAATTGTTACACAAGGGAAGAGATTTTGGAAGATCAGTGAACTCCTTCAAAATGACCTTTTATTCAATACCACAAAAAGAGCCTTCATTACTGAATTACTCATTTGAAACTTGTGGTCATGTCTTAATTATTTGTTGAAAAAGTACTTGGTAACTTAAGTTCTAGATCTGTTTTCTTTTTTTCTTAGTGGACAAATCATTTGGGACTAATTATATGACTCTGAAAACATATAGACTAGACAGTTAAAGAAGTAAATGCTTTTATTTTTATTTTTTTTTAATTAACATATAATGTATTATTTGTTTCAGGGGTACAGGTCTGTGATTCATCAGTCTTACACAACACCCAGCGCTCACGACAACACCCTCCCCAGTGTCCATCACCCAGCTACCCCATCCCCCCCACCCCCGTCCCCTCAATGCTTTTTGTTTTTATTTTTTTTAATTTTTAAATTTTTTTTTTTTAAAGATTTTATTTATTTATTTGAGAGAGAGAGAATGAGAGACAGAGAGCATGAGAGGGAGGAGGGTCAGAGGGAGAAGCAGACTCCCCGCTGAGCTGGGAGCCCGATGCAGGACTCTATCCCGGGACTCCAGGATCATGACCTGAGCCGAAGGCAGTCGCTTAACCAACTGAGCCACCCAGGCGCCCCTGCTTTTTGTTTTTAAAATTCAGTTTGTTATCCTAGTCCCAGGTCTAATCCTAAATGTCCCAGGCCCCAGGGCCCTGACTCCTGGAGACCCAGGGTGGTGTGAGGTTTCCTGGGGGTATATTGAGAGTGAGCAGGGCATGATGGGTATCCCCCCACCCTCAGCCCTTTCACTTCCAGTCTCAGATTAATATTAGGCCTGGAGGCTTTGATCGATCCCCAAGCCTGCACAGAGTCCCCCAGTCTTGGGGGAAGATTTTCATTCACCACCAGGGCTATTTTTAATCCTTGATTTGAAATAGAAATTTCTAGAAATTGTATACCAGGCCACAGAAAAAGCCCAGGGTGTGCTGAGCTCCTCTGGGTCAGTGCTGTTTGGAGATGGTGAGGCTTCTCTGTGCAGAGACCGCTCTGCAGGTCTCTGCACGTGTGTACATTTCAAAACAAAAAACTGGGCATCAAAGGGAGCTGTTGTATTTTTGTGTTCATCCTCTGCACCTTAACCACTTTGAGTTCTTTGCAGTGTAGCAGAGAACTAACATGTTATCAAGAGGGAAGGCTTTGATGTGACTAGAAACTGGTTCTTATAAATGAAGGAGATTTCATAGTCTGTTGTTTGTTTTAAGGATAGTAAGGAAATCGAGTATTTTTTGTTCTAAAAGGGTAACACAAATACTACTCTTAACATAATCTGATCAGTGAAGGAACATGTAAGATAAAGCAGATATAAACAATTTGAGGGGGGGTAGTTTGTAACAATATCTTCCATTTGTATGACAGTTTATGAAATGCAAAGGCCGCAGAAACATAGATGTACTTCTCCTTTGCTCATTGCAACAACCTTGTGAGAGATTGAGGTGTAGAGAGAGCACGTATTTATTATTCTGTTTTACAGGTGAGAAAACAAAGACCCCAAGAAGTAATGGGCACAAAACCAGCTATTAAGTAGCAGAGGTGAGACTGATTACAAAAACCTAGATGTTATGACTGTTAGGATGGTGTACTTTCCTACCTGCAAGAATTAAAGAAGACATAAGTGGTATAGAAACTTCCATGGGCATTTAATTATAGCTGTGTATATTTTTTGCATCCTTAATGGAAACCATTTAAAGTTTGTTGTAAAAAAGACAAATATTCTAAAATAAGTGTGTTATTGTGGGACTTTTTTTTTTTTTTTTAAGATTTTATTTATTTGAGAGCGAGCAAGAGAGCATGGAGGGGAGGGGCAGAGGGAGAGGGAGAAGCAGACTCCCCGCAGAGCAGGGAGCCCCATGCAGGGCTTGATCCCAGGACTCCAAGATCATGACCTGAGGCAGAGGCAGACGCTTAACGACTGAGCCACCCAGGCACCCCTGTTTTGGAACCTTTTAAATGATCATTTATGCAGCCCAGTCTTTAGGATGATTTGGGTTAGTTTTGCACGGGAGAAAGATAACTCAGGATGATCCGAAGGTCGTCTTTTCTCTGTAAACCTCTGGAGAATCAGATGTTGAAAAAATTAAGTGAAGCAAACAAAAAGCCTTTGAGTATATACAGTGGTGCTTTTTCTTTAAAACTCTTTGGGAGGAGCACCTGGGTGACTCCATTGGTTAAGTATCTGACTTTGGCTCAGGTCATGATCTCAGGGTCCTGAGATTGAGCCCCTCGTCAGGCTCCCCACTCAGTGGGGAATCTGATTGTCCCTCTGCCCCTCCCCCCGCTTGTGTGCATGCTCTCTCTCTCTCAAATAAAAATAAAAAAAATCTTTAAAAAACTTTTGGAGAATTTAGTTAAACCGAAATGAAATTTAACTTCATACTGACTAAATTTCACATTTGGGGAATGAGCATAACAGTTTGAAATTTGGGTGTTTGCCAGCTGTGTTCTTGAACTTGTCAGGCAGACATTAAATGGGTTTTGCCTCGGTTTGTCAGACCTTTCCTCTGTTTTGACCATGTAGTAGATCGTCCCCAAAATAAGTTTTAATTAAAAATCATGAGCCCACGTACCTAGGAGACTCCTTTCAGTTCAGAACTGGAAATAGAGTCTCTCATTTGGTCAAATGTCCCCCCCCCCCCCCCCATCGAAGGCTTGCTTCTTAGGGAGAACCAGCTTAGTTATGGCCCAATATTCTGTCCCTAGTTCATCTGCTAACAGTTTGAGGTTCAAATTATGGAGAATGGACACTGGCTCCAAGAACGTTTAGACCTGCCATTATGGTACAGGAAGAGCCATCTTGTAGCGTTTCTGGCTCAGACCCTGTTACTAGGATCCACTCAGTTATTACACAGACAACTGCCAAGTAGCCCGACGGTACCAGACTTACCAGCCCCTGCTCTTTCCCATGGTCCTCTGCAGTCCCAACTACAGAACTAAAAACTGAAAAAAAAGATCATAACTGCTAGTGACTCTAGGGATATGGCCCATTATTTAAAGATGATATGGCATCAGCTATTGAACAAGTTCGAGGAAGAGTTCTGTTAGGGGTAAAAATGCAAGGGCAGATTTTAACCAGCTTTGATGAGATCTTGGGAGTTCAGTGTACTTCATTTTGCATTTGTATGCTGATTTTTTTTCTCACCCATTTCTTGAATCCTTGCACTTGGCTGAAGAAGTGTGAAATCTCTTAATGACAACAGAGAGAATCCTATGGTTGGGTTGAAACCTTTTTTTTTTCTTTTAGAGAGAGAGCTGGGGAGATGCTAGGGAGAGAGAAAATCTCAAGCAGGTTCCATGCCTATCATGGAGGCTGACATGGGGCTCGATCTCACAATCCCTGAGATCATGACCTGAACCAAAACCAGTTGGACACTCAACAGACTGAGCCACCCAGGTGCCCCTGATTAGTTTATAATTTAGTTCCATGTGGTCAGAGAATATATTTTGTATGATTTGAATCCTTTTAAGTTAGTTGCAACTTTCTTTAGAGCCCAGAATACAGTCTTCTGTCTGATTGATGATAATGTTGCTCTAGTTTCCTAAATCCTTATTGATTTTCCGTTTACTTCTTTCAGTGATTGAGAGAGGGATTTTGAAATCTAGTACGATCATGGATTTGTTTATTTCTCCTTGAAATTCTATCAGTTTTCATGCATTTGGAAACTCTGCTACCAGGTATATAATAAATAGGACTGTTACATCCTCTTGGTAATTGACCCCTTTATCATTTTGAAATGACCTTCACCTTTATTAACCCTCTGCTCTGAAATCTGTCAGATATTAATGTAGACATTCCACCTTGTACTTTTTTCTTTTTTTTTAAAGATTTACTTATTTTAGAGAGAGACTGAGTGTGAGAGAGAGGGCGAGCAAGAGGGGCAGAGGGAGAGGGAGAGAGAATCCTCAAGCAGACTCCCTGCCAAGTGCAGAGCTCAACACGGAGGCCAATCCCAGGATCCCAAGATCACAACCTGAGCCAAAATCGAGAGTTAGCTGCCCATCTGACTGAGCCACCCGGGGCCCCTCCACCTTGCTTTTTATCAGTGTTGGCCTGGTGTATCTTTTCCCATCCTTTTACTTTGGAACTGTCTGTGCCTTTATATTTAATGTGGATATTTTTATAAGCAGCATATATCTGGGTCTTGCAGTTTTAAAATCCAGTCTGACCATCTGCTTTTTAATTGGTTGGTTCAACCGTTTACATTTATTGTGATTATTAACAGCTATCATATGAGTCTGTCTCCAAGTGCCATTCTACCATTGCAGGGAATGTGGAAGGAGCGGGTAGTAGTAGTAGATTTTCCCCTTCAGCCTTCGTGCTCTGTTGCCCTCCATTTTGCTTCTACGTATGTTGCAAACCTCACAATAAATTGTTACTATTTTTGTTTCAATAGGGAATTATCTTTGAAAGATACTGAAGTAATAAGAAAAATGTAGTTATACTGTTTCCGGTGCTCTTTGTTCCTTTGAGTGGATGCACGTTTTGTTCTGGTGTCATTGTCCTGCCCAAAGGACTTCCTGTAACATTTCTGATGGCTGCTGCTGCTGCTGGAATCTTCCAGCTTTTGCAAATCTGAAAAAGTCTTTGTTTCACCTTTGTTGTGGAAGATTTTGTGATGAGTATAAAATTCTAAGTTGATGCGTTTTTCTTCCAGTCCTTAAACATTTTTTGCCCAATTATCTTCTCCTTTCCACGTTTCTGACAAGAAACTTGGTGTCCTTATTCATCCTTTGCTCTGTTCTACCTAATGTCTCTTCTCCCCGGTGGCTTTGAGCTTCTTCTCTCTACTGTTTGTTTGGACCGTTTTGCTGCAGGAAGCCTAGGTGTCAGTTTCTTCATGTTTCTTGTGTTTAGAGTTCATTGAACTTCTTGGATCTGTGTGTTTAGCGGTCATCAATTTTGGGAAAATGTTGGTCATTATTTCTTCAAATATTTCGTTGACCCCCTTCTCTTTCTTCTCCAACTAAACATATGTTAGATTTCTTAAAATTGTCACACAGCTTGCTGAAGCTGTGTTAATTTATTCCTTTCTCTCTATGTTTCATTTTTGTATGGTTTCTTTTGCAGTTTAAGACTCTGGACTCTTTCCTTCTGAAGTGGCTGATCTGCTCTTTCCCCATGCTGCCTGCTTTTCATCTCTGACGTTGTAGTTTTCATCTGTAGATGTTTGACTTTCAATCTTTATCTTTTCTGTTCTCTACTCATCACATATATGGCCTTTTGTCATAATAACTGCTTCGAGTCCTTTCTGCTAAATCTCACTTTTGTATCAATTCTGAGTTGGTTTCAATGAATTTATTTTTTTCTTAATTTCTACTTCCTTTGTGCCTGCTTCTTTGCATGTCTGCTAATTATTTATTAGGTGCCAACCATTGTAAATTTTACTTTTTTAAAAAAAAAAAGATTTAGGGCGCCTGGGTGGCTCAGTTGGTTAAGCGACTGCCTTCGGCTTAGGTCATGATCCTGGAGTCCCTGGATCGAGTCCCGCATCGGGCTCCCTGCTCGGCGGGGAGTCTGCTTCTCCCTCTGACCCTCCTCCCTCTCATGCTCTCTGTCTCTCATTCTCTCTGTCTCGAATAAATAAATAAAATCTTTAAAAAAAAAAAAGATTTATTTGAGAGAGCACAAGCAGGGAGAGGGGTAGAGGGGGAAGGAGAAGGAGGGGGAAAAAATCTCCAGTAGACTCCATGCCAAGCTTGGAGCCCAATGTACGGCTCAATCCCATGACCCTGAGATCAGGACCTGAGCCAAAACCAAGAGGCAGATGCTCAATCGACTGAGCCATCTAGGCGCCCCTAAATTTTACTTTGTTAGGTGCTAGGTATTTTTTGTGTTCCTATAAATTTCGTGAGGTTTGTTCTGGGACCATAGTGAAATTAGAAATAGTTTGGTCCTTCCAGGTCTTCCTTTTAGGATGTGTTAAGCACACTCTGTTCTGTCTAGGGCTAGTTGCTTCCCCTTACTAAGTTAGGAGTCTTCTGAGTACCCAGTGTCCCTGAATTAGGAGGTTTTCAAGTCTGGCTGGTGAGCATCAAGTCCTTCCTGGCCGTGCTGAGCATCAAGTCCTATTTCCGCCTAGTCTTCGTGATGATCCTTTCCTGCGCTCAGGGAGTTCCTCATATGCATGCCTTGATTAATACTCTGCTGAATTCTGGAGGGCTGCCCTCTGCCAATCTCTGGTGCTGTTTGCTGTGAGCTCAGGCTGCCTTAGATCTTTCTTTTTTTTTTTTTTTTTTTTTTTTTTTTTTTAAGATTTTATTTATTTATTTGAGAGAGAGAATGAGATAGAGAGAGCATGAGAGGGGACAGGGTCAGAGGGCGAAGCAGACTCCCTGCCGAGCAGGGAGCCCGATGCGGGACTCGATCCCGGGACTCCAGGATCATGACCTGAGCCGAAGGCAGTTGCTTAACCGACTGAGCCACCCAGGCGCCCTGCCTTAGATCTTTCATCCAGCTCCTTCAGCCATTGCTTCTTCATCTGCTCTCAGTCTTGGTTGATCTTCATTGAATGAGTACCAGCTTGTTACCTAGCTTTAGGTGATGTCCCCAGAATTCAGTGTATTGTTTACTTGATGATCTGTCTGCCATCCTAAGATCCAAAAATATTAAAGAACTAATGAAAAATGTTTTAATTTTGAGTTAGCTGAAAAATTTCAGCAGGTGAAAATTATAGAAAAACGTTTGCTTTGGGGTGCCTGGGTGGCTCAGTCGTTAAGCGTCTGCCTTCAGCTCAGGTCATGATCCCGGAGTCCTGGGATCGAGCCCCGCATCAGGCTCCCTGCTCGGCGGGAAGCCTGCTTCTCCCTCTCTCACTCCCCCTGCTTGTGTTCCCTCTCTCACTGTGTCTCTCTCTATCAAATAAATAAAATCTTAAAAAAAAAAAAAGAAAAACGTTTGCTTTAATTTATGTTTTCCATAATTCATACTTTTTTTTTTTTTAAGTTTTTATTTATTTATTTGACAGAGAGAGAGAGCACAGCAGGGGGAGCGGCAGGGAAGGGAGAGGGAGAAACAGGCTCCTGGCTGAGCAGAGAGCCTGACGTGGGGCTCAATTCCAGGACCCCAGGATCATGACCCGAGCCGAAGGCAGACACTTAACTGACTGAGCCACCCAGGTGCCCCTATTTTCTGTAATTCAGAAAAGACAGTATGGTAGAGAAAATTTTTAAAAATAGAATATACATTAATGACAACTTAATCTAATAACTTATTCCTATGGTAGATTTAAACAGTTTTTCTTTATATTTAATGTATGTAAAACTTACTGTGTAGTTATTCATGAAATGAAAGAAATGGAGTCTTAAATCTTTGGTGAAGAGTCTTTCAGACTTCATGTTTTACTAATAATTCTCCTTTAAAAGTCACTTTTAAATCTTTAAAAAGATTTATTTATTATTTATTAGAGCGAGAGAGCACGCATGCACAAGCAGGGGGAGTGGCAGGCAGAGGGAGAAGCAGGCTCCCCACTGAGCAGGGAGCCTGATGCGGGACTCGATCCCAGGACCCTGGGATCATGAGCTGAGCTGAAGGCAGACGCTTAACCGACTGAGCCACCCAGGCGTCCCTAAAATCACTTTTTTTTTTTAAAGATTTATTTATTTTTTTAGAGAGTATGTGAGCAGGGTGAGCGTTAGAGGGAGAGGGAAAGGATCTCAAGCAGACTCCCTGCTGAGCAGGGAGCCTGACATGGGGCTGAATTTCATGACTGGGAGACCATGACCTGAGCCTAAATCAGGAGTTGGATGCTTAACTGACTGAGCCACCCAGGTGCCCCTAAAAGTCACTTTTGGTAACCCTCTTATTGTCTGCTAAAATTCATGTAGAGGCTGAGCTGATGAGATTTACCTGTTACTGTGGTAGTTTTCATCTTCTGGTGGCATGAGTGATTTAATAAGGCCGTTAGATTAGTTTGACATGTTGAAAGTAGGTTAACTTAAGGGAAAGCTATTAAGAGCATGGCTTCTTTCACAACAAGTAGGCAAACTGTCAACCGAGGTATAGTAGAATAAAGCAGTTTTAACCATCTAGCCTGGTGTGGCTATGAGCCAAATCCATGTTTTACCTTAACTTTTATGAAATAATTAGCAAGCAGCCGTGCAGATCTTTTAGCCATACGAGATGATTACCTTTACGAAACCTTCAATTTAAAAGACTACTTTTTAACCATTGTTTAAATGAAATTACTATTTAGCTGCTTGTGTCTATTACACTAAAAAATTGAACTAGTGATTTGTTACCACACAGATTCTTTCAGCATTACCGATGAACAAAATTTTATTAGCCCAGTCTGTTGAGACAGCAAAATAAACATTGTTGTGATTGAGCACAAGCACAGCAATAGTAAATTTGAGAGTTTTCCTCTTAAATGATATTGAGCTTAAAATTTTGAAATGTCACTTGTTTTAAAATGTCAAACATTACAGCAAAAAGAAATCGTGTTCTAAGACACCAAATTTCAATAAAGTTCATTTGGATTTTTTTTCAAAAGATCAGTAATTTATCATACCTTTTTTTCTCTCTCACTTTTGTAGGTTCTGCCGGAGACTTCCATTTGGCCTCAATGAAAGTAAAGTAGAAAATCACATCTACATGTGTATTGCTGTCAGGATGTTGATTCATTGGTCATGCCTGAAGAGGGAAATTCTGTTCTAATGGCTGACTGCCAGCAAAAATAGATGCTTATCCTAGATGTCAAGCATCTCCTTTTTACTGGAGTGAAAATCCCCTCCAGATACCAACAGAACATCAACTGCAGAAAATGCTTCACATTTTAAGGATGTCAGCAACCTAAATTCATGCGCCCCATCTGTACAGTTGTTGTGGATGGTTTACCATCTGAAAGCTCCTCAAGCTCTTATCCAGGCCCCGTATCTGTTTCTGAAATGTCTCTCCTTCATGCTCTGGGCCCAGTGCAGACCTGGCTGGGGCAGGAGCTGGAGAAATGTGGCATCGATGCCATGATTTATACCCGCTACGTCCTCAGTCTTCTGCTGCACGACAGCTACGACTACGACCTGCAGGAACAGGTACTTCCCTCTTGTCATGTTTTGTGACAATTCCTGGTTGTGTCCGCATGTTTGCATTTCTCTTCTAGAGCGCTCTTACGCTCCAGGACGGGCTTGTCGGCACATCGGGCCACAGACTCCCAACCTGTTGGGCGCCGTTAAGAGAGCTGTCCCGGCACAGCGGTTAGTTCAGCTGCTTTTTCCGTCAGGAGACTTTCTTCATGTGGACCGCGCCCTAGCTCAGATCTGGTCGCGGGCAGGGAGGGTGGTGACCCGCCGCCTTGGAGAAGCGCTGCTCTCTGCCGGTTAGGAGCCTCACACGTGACCACCGGGCCTTGTAATCCTGGGGTCTGTGATACTTTTTAACATTCCAGGGTTGAGTACTTCACTTTCATGTTAAATTGCTGGTTAACCAAAGTGTGTGTTACCAACCAGTGGACTTAGAAGCTGGGTGAAGCACGTAACATTGCTGTAAGTCATTGTAAATCACCCTGTCCGGCTGGCCATTACAGATTTTATCTGAGAAAGTAAGCACATCTAGGTTCTTGAGAGAAAAAAACAAAACAAAACCCAGTTCTAGTCCCACCCTCCTGGAGTTGCTCCTGGAAGTGAGGCCTCCCGAAGGGTGGCACAGTTGTCCCCAGTGACCACATGGGCTCTGGTTGACTTCTGTGTGCAGAGTTCACATTAAACTGAGTGTTTTGTGGCTGTTTTTGTTGTTGTTGTTCTAAACCATTGTTACTAACACTGAAAGCAGGAATAAAGTTTCACTGACAGAACAGAGTGGCTTCCAAACCACAGAAAAGCCTCCAAGTACTATAAATACAGCATTTCACCACTGTGTTTAACGTTCCTCACTCATCAGCTGTATAGAGTGTGTTTTCTTACTGCTGGTGTTCCTTATCCTTTCTAGCTGGATACAGCTGTATTTTCCCTGCTTCCAGTTGCTTACTGCCTTGGCTGCTGAGAATTAGGTTAGCATTTCCAGGGGATTGAGATATAACCTAATAATCATGTTGGTAATCACAATTTTGTATAATTTCTTTACTAAGGCTCTACTATTTTCTATCATCTTCCCAATAAATGTAATATATATATATATATATACATATACATGTATATATATGTTTTTAAGGGCAAATAAAATGTTTAATCTACAAACATCAGAATTTTTATTTCCAGGAATGAGGAAGATAAGTCTCTTAACTCAAAAATTGTGTACTCTTAGGATTTTGTGTTAACAGTATCTGCCTAGAATATTTTATCAACACCAATAAGTTTATTCACACGAAGTATTTATGTACTGCATATGCTCTAGGGCATTGAGAAGGGAACGAAACACAAGGCCTACTGTTCGGGTTCTAGTTGACACCTCTCTGATGAGACGTGTTTGCGATTCCTCTGGTTCCTTTCTTGGGAGGTCTTGGGGGTCAGGGGCAAGGCAGCTCTCCATGTCCAACTGCCCAGCTTGATCCTCCTTCCAGAGTGCTGCTTCATCTCTAGGAGGCAGGACAGATGAAGGTTAGCGAAAACAGAACTTGTCTGGAGTTGCAAGGGGAGTCGAAAGGGAAATAAAGGCTCCTAAAATACTCTTCCCCTCAGCCCAGTGCCAAGTCCCGTGCCGATGGGGAAGGTCAAATTGAAAACAATACTTGTTTTAGTAAGAGGTAGCCTAGGAGGTCAGTTAGCCCTGATGTTACTTTCCCATGACTCTTGGAGAGGCTGTGCTCACTGTACCCCCAGAGGAGAGTTTGGGCTCAGAGCCAAGGGCAGTCTCCCTAGCAGGGGGTAGGAGAATGGAGGGCCTTGTCCACCTTCTGTGATTCAGACGCTGGCCAGTTGTGGCTCTTGATCCTTGGGTCAGATTGTGGTGGCCTAGCTCCTCATCTGGAGGCCAGACGACTCCACTTTGGGGGGGGGGGGTCTGTTTCCTTGAGTCTTTTCTCACCCTCCGTCCGTGAATAGTCTAATCTTGACTTGCATATGGCCAGTTTTAAGGCTATTGCTGCAGCTACAAGCCTTATCTGCCACGTTTAATCCCTCATTTTTCCTAATCTTGGTGAAGACAAACCCATGAAGAGCTCCTGAGTTCTAAGAAACAGATTCTGCGCAAGACCTTGGTCTCAGCTGCCCAGGGTGATTGGGTAGGAAGAAAGGCTGACCCACCGTGGTCCCGGGAGGCGGGACACCCAGCAGAGTGGAGCGCAGGCCTCTGCTTTGAGCAGGGCTGTAAATGCAGCTGTGGCATCGCTGGGGTCCCTCGCGGCCCTGGAGAGCAGCACCTCGGATGTGTGGACGCTAGGGATGCTCCGCAGTCACTTTGTGTCCACAGATTCTTCTCTTTCCTTCCTTCCTTTCTTCTTTTGCTCATGATTACCATGCTCCGGTAAAGGTACTCACAGCTCCTCAGGAGCTCGCTACCTGTCACTTTCAGATGTAGGTATGAACCCCGATTCTGACCCGCCCTGCAGGGCCCCCGTGGCTGCACCCTGCGAGTCCTCTGCTCGTTCCCCAAGGACCTGCGTCGTCTGCTTCCATACTTGATGTTTCTAGTGGAGAGCTCTTCTTTGCAGCTATTAGAAAATATTATCTTTCCCAGTAGATTATAATGTCTTTGAGCACAGAAATCAGATATTCATCTTTTTTTTTTTTTTTTTTAAGATTTTATTTATTTGAGAGAGAGCGGGAGAGGGAGAGAGAAGGCACAAGCAGGGAGTGGGGTAGAGGGAGAGGGAGAAGCAGGCTTCCTGCTGAGCAGAGAGAGCCCAGTTCAGGGCGATCCCTGGGCCCTGAGATCATGACCTGAGCCGAAGGTGGACACTTCACCGACTGAGCTCCACCAGGCGCCCCCAGATACTCCTCTTCTTAAACATTTTTTACTTCTTTTTCTTTCTTTTTTTTTTTTTTTTTTTAGATTTTCTTTATTTATTTGACAGAGAGACAACGAGAGCGGGAACACCAGCAGGGGGAGTGGGAGAGAGAAGCAGGCTTCCTGCTGAGCAGGGAGCCGGATGCGGGGCTCCATCCCAGGACCCTGGGACCATGACCTGAGCCGAAGGCAGACACTCAACGACTGAGCTACCCAGCCGCCCCAAACATTTTTGACTTCTTGTGAAATAATTTCAAAAAACATCAGAATGACAACACAGGATGAGGAACTCTTGTGTACTCTTTTTTTTAAAACCCAATCAAGTATTTTTTTGTTTTGTTTTTCGTTTGGGTTTGTTTTTTTTTTAAAGATTTTATGTATTTATTTGACAGAGAGAGAGACAGTGAGAGAGGGAACACAAAGCAGGGGGAGCGGGAGAGGGAGAAGCAGGCTTCCCGCTGAGCAGGGAGCCCGATGCGGGGCTCGATCCCAGGGCCCCAGGATCACGACCTGAGCCGAAGGCAGATGCTTAGCGACTGAGCCACCCAGGCGCCCCTCTTGTGTACTCTTTACTCAGTCACCTGTTGCTCATATTTTCCTGCTTTTGCTTTATTTCTCCCCTCATTTTGATACCCTGATTAAATCGGCATATGTTTCTTAAGATTGGACTTTCTTAAGATCGGTGTTCCCTTTTTATCCATTGTCCCAGTAATGTCCTGCGTTACAGCGTTGCCCTCGTCCGGGATCCAGTTGGAGACCACGCACTGACTTTAATGGGTGCTCCTCCTGGGTCCTTTAATCTGGAATAGTTCCGTGTCTTTCCTCTGTGGCTCACGACGTTGACATTTTCGAAGATTACAGACCTGCTGTTTTGCGGCACATGCTTTACCTTCGGGTTCGTCTGATGTTTGCTCCTGTTTAGCATCAGCCTATGTGTTGATGGCAGTGACGTTGCATGAGCGGTGGAGTCCCCTTCTTCTCCCTGCACCTCAGCAAACGCACATGACGTCGGTTGGCTTCCTGGTGGCAGCGCTGGCTTGGCTGACGTCTGCTGTGTTTCTCCAGTGCGAAGCTGAGCGCTCTTCTCCGGGTGACCTGTGACCTGTGCGGGAGACTGGCACTTCTGCCGGGCCTAGGTGACTCCGCCTGGATCACCTGTACCCGGTGACTGCTCTAGCTCTGTTGTCCCTCTGCATCTGCTGGTTGGCAGTCTAGTGTAATGCCTTTCTCCTTTTAAGATCAATGGCCCCGTCACGTGGAGAGCACCACAGCAGGCCCAGGGCAGCGGCAGCCGTGTGTCGAAGGGCCTGTCTCAGCCTTCCTTCCGTACCTTGAGGGTGAGGAGTATTCTGTCTCCACTCGTGTGGAAGTGGACATTCCGAGGAGGTTCGGTGAGCTGCCTGAGGCCACACAGTAACAAGTCAGGATGTAAACTCGTGTCTGTCAGACCCAAATCATGTGCCCAGTGTTTATCATTAGAGAGTTTTGTTGTTTCTGTTTGTTTTCAGATATAACAAATAATTATTGGATGAATAACAACACTTTGTTGTAAAGGCAAACTTTAGAAACTAGGTGGAATTGGTTTAATGTTTTTTAATGTACTCGGGGTTTATAGAGGTGGGGAAAAATTCATGCATGTTAGTTCACATTTGAATTAGGAGTTGAGTCACTGCAAAGTAAAAGTGAGTTCCATGGCAGCATGCATTGCCGGGAAACTCAGAGCATAAAGTCTCCAACTGTTAAAATAGATTTGAGTTAAGTTGTTTAAAATATATATATATCGTATATAATATAAATATAAATATATAATATAATATAAATATAAAAATACATATAAGTATAAGGGGTGCCTGGGTGGCTCAGATGGTTAAGTGTCTGTCTTCGGCTTAGGTCGTGATCTCCAGGTCCTGAGCAGGGAGTCTGCTTCTCCCTTTCCTCTGCCCCTCCTCACTGCTCCTACTCTCTCTCTCTCTCTCTCTCTCTCTCTGTCTCAAATGAATAAATTTAAAAAATTCTTAAAAAAAAAAAAAAAAAATATATATATATATATATAAGTAGGCTCCATGCCCAGTGCGGAGCCCAATGCAGGCTTAAACCCATGACCCTTAGATTAGGACCTGAGCTGAAATCCAGAGTTAGACGTGTAGGCGACTGAGCCACACAGTTGCCCCTCAAAAATATTTTATTGTCTTACTTAAAATTGGCTAAAAGGGAAGCTTACAGTAAAACTGTAATTGAAAGGTGGGAGTTTACTTTTCTTGCCTTAGGGTTGTGCTGGGTTGCTGGTCAGCAGCAAATTCCCCATAATCTTTCATGAGTAGGAAGAGTTATTTTAGGAAGATAGGACTGCCTTTCACTACCCCATTCTTAGAACCCCACACCTTCTTAATTTTCTTTCTTCTATAATTAGTAAATTAAAACTATCATCCAAGAGTTTATTAAAACATTTTTTGTGTCTTTATATATTAATGTTCTCAGCATAATGAAATCTGTGTCAGGGGCGTGTGATGATGACAGAGAGCCGCGCTTGGTCTTGCTCACACAGAAGTGGTAGTAAAGACAAGCACACGCACCCCGTGTGCAGTGAGCCAGCCACAAGTCCGCGCGCTCACTCTCCCTGCCCTCTACCTCACCGTTGGCCCTGTGCTCTCAGCCCCGCAGGTGGAGGCACTTAGACATGGTGGCAGAGTTACTCGCCCAGGATCACACAGCTAGTCAATTGGGAGCCTTTATGGATTTAAAAACTTCAAATGTCCAGGGGCGCCCAGCTAGCTTAGTCCATGGGGCCTGCGACTTTTGATCTCAGGGTTATAGGTTTGGGTCCCACGTTGGATGTAGAGATTACTTAAAATCTTAAAAAAATAAAAATAAAAACTAAAAACTTGAACAAATGTCCAGAGGCTAGGGCAGGCCTCAGTGGCAGCCTGACCCAGGGCCTTCCATAGAATCTGTGCCCCCCCCATGAAGCTTGCCTTATCTATTGCCTGTATTCTCAAGCATACCCCTGCCTCCCGCACCACCCAGCCCCCTCCACCGCAACCCCGGACTCCCCCCTCCTGGTAGGACAGCTTGGTCATGGTGCGATTCCTGACCCAACTACTAGGATGAGGGGACTTTGGCTGGGCCACAAGCACCTGGCACCATAGGGACTAAGAACTGGAGAAGATGGTGCCCCAGAGGTAGTCTGGAGTGATTAGGGTGCTGAGCTGTCAAAAAGCCATCCTCCGGGCACCTGGGTGGCACAGTCAGTTAAGTGTCCAGCTCTTGATTCACCTCAGGTCTTGATCTCAGGGTTGTGAGTTCAAGCTCATTGGGCTCTGCACTGGGCTTGGAGCCTACTTTAAAATAAAAAAAAGTCCTCTCAAAGTACCTGCATACAAAGTAGCATTTTCTTCTAAAATGCTTTTCAGTTTGGGGAAATCTTTCCTGGTTGTACTACATTCTGAGATTTGTGTTTCAGACAAATAAACCATTTGCAGTGTTACCCACTCTTCATGATTTTGTTCTCCTTGTTTCTTCCCAGGAGTTTTCTCTTTGCACACCTCCTCCGAGATTGTCCTTTCGTGGTCGTCCCTCAATCTGTGTGATTGCTTTAGGTGTTCTTACGATGTCAGATTGTTTTAGCTTACAGAGGTTCACTAACTGTTCCAGATAGGGAGCAACCATGGATTCTGCACAGAAATACAAGAGGGGTTTTTTCCTTATGCTTTTTATTGAGGCCTAGAATTTATACCAATTAGGGTAGTAATGGGTGAATAGTCACGGAGATCATATCTATGTAATGACAGCCAGATAGACAATTAACACATTACCATCAGCACAGAAGCCCCGGGTGCCCAGAGAGGAAGCCGGCAGTGTGGCCTGTTTTCCACTCCCTTCCTCTGGGCTATTGGCATCTGCCTCACTAGTGTGTTCTGGCCAGGCCTGAGAGGCCGCCCCCAGCTCCACTGGTTTCTCTGTCTCTTAAAGGGCCACCTTTTTCTCTACCTCTTGCCCTGTGCCTAGAACGGGTACATTTCCCAGAGGGGAGAACAGGCTCAGATGTCCGTCCCCTGTGCCACCAGCTGCCCTTGCCTAGGACGGTTCCCCCTCCTTGTCTTCTCAAGGCCTGGGTGCTTGGACAGTCTCTGTTTCAGCCCAGGTGTTCTTTCTTGCTTTGCTTTTGCATTTTTTCTGGCTTTTCTGGTTGGTGCGGGCAGGAAGGTTGGTCTGCTGCCAGTGACATTTTGGTTCCCAGTAAAATTGAGAAGAAGAGATTTCCTACCTACCCCCTGCTCCACACGTGCAGAGCCTCTCCCGTTACCGACACCCCCACCCACGCAGGACCTTTGTTAGTGAACCTGCACTGACACATCATCACCCGAAGTCCATAGCTCACAGTAGGTTTCATGGTCTGTGTTGAACAGTCTCTGGATTTGGACAGATGCAGAGTAAAGGCCATGTATCCATCATCACAGTATCTTCCAGAGTAGTTTCCCTACCCCAAACACCCTCCGTGCTCCACCTGTTCATCCCTCTGTCCCCCAATCCCTGGCAGCCTTTGGTCTCTTTACTGCCTCCATAGTTTCGCCTATTCCGGAATGTCATAGAATTGGGATCACACAGCATATGACCTTTTCAGATTGGCTTCTTTCACCGACTAATAGGCATTTAAGTTTCCTCCTGGTCTTTTTGTGGCTGGATAGCTCATTGCTTTGTGACACTGAATAATCCATCATCTGGATGAATCACAGTTTGTCTGTTTATGTACTGAAAGACATCATTCATGTTGTAGCATGTGTCAGAATTTCCTCCTTTTTTAAGGCTATATAATATTCCATTGTAGGAAAATGCCACATTTTGCATATCCATCTGTCAGTAGACACTTGGGTTTCTTCCATGTCATAGCTGTTGTGAATGACACTGCCATGAATATGAAACAGTATTTCTTTGAGACCCTGCTTTCAATTTGCGGGGGGGTATGTACTCAGAAGTGGAATTGCTGGGTCATATGGTAATTCTGTTTAAAAAAACATTTTTCTTTTTTAAATTTTATTTATTTGAGAGAGAGAGTGAGAGCACGAGAGGGAGTAGGGGCAGAGGGAAAGGATGAAGCAGACTCTCCTGCTGAGCAGGGAGCCTGACGTGAGATCATGATCTGAGCCGAAGGCAGATGCTTAACCGACTGAGCCACCCAGGCGCCCTTCTGTTTTAAATTTTTTGAGGAACCTCCAGCAGCTACACCATTTTACATTCCCACCAACGGTGCACAGGGGTCCAATTTCTCTGTAAAAATGACTCACACTTTTGTTATTTTCTAGTTTTTTGATAGTAGCCATCCTGATAGGTGTGAGGTGGTAGGTATCTCATTGTGGTTTGATTTGCATTCTCCCTGATGATCAGTAATTGCTGAACATCTTTTCCTGTGCTCACGGGCCATCTGGGTGTCTTCTGTGGAAGACCATCTGTTCGTGTCCTTTGCCCATTTTTTAATCGAGCTGTTTCTTGCTGTCGTTGAATGTTGGGAGTTCTCCATATGTTTTAGTGTTAATCCCCCCATTGGAGACAAGGTTGGAAATATTTTCTCCCACCCTGTGGGCTGTCTTTTCACTCTGTACATACAGAGTGCCTTTAATGTACAAAATTTAAAAATTTTCATGAACTCCAATTTGTCTGTTTTTTTCTTTTGTTGCCTTTGCCTTTGGTGTCCTGTCCAAGAGATCACTGCCAAAACTAATGTCATGAAGCTTTACCCTGTTTCTTCCCAGAGATTTATAGATTTAGCTCTTACATATACACCTTTGATCCACTTCTGGTTAAATTTTGTATATGGTGTGAGGTACGGATCCAGTGTCATTCTTTTGCAGGAGATGTCCAGTCTTCCCAGCACCATTTCTTGAAAAGACTGTCCTTTTCCCATTGAGTGGTCATGGCACTGTTGTTGAAAATCATTTGACCATGTGCACGAGGGTCTGTTTCTGGTCTCTCTGTTCTATTTCTTTGGTCTAATATTTGTCTTTCTGCTAGTACCACTCTGTTTTGATTAGTGTAGCTTTGTTACAGTTTCTTGTAGATCTCCTAATTGAGTTGTATCTTCTACCTCAGAGTCCATCATTCTAGAAATGTAGCTGCATTATTGCATTATTTGTATTGCAGGAGGCTAAATAAGAATATCCCAGTACTGACTGCTGAGTGGGACTGATGACTTCTGCATTGGGCACAGCTTGTTTATTCCTGGAACCACTTGTGACATGCTCTTGTGGTCTACCACCATTAGTTGAGTGTATCTCTACCTGGGGAAGCTAGCATCTGCATTGTTCCCCTGGAAGATTATGGTTCTCTTTCACAGTAACTACCACAAAATCTGTACCACAAAATCTGACCCGTCCTGGGTTCCTCAGCTATCTCACCACGTATGCTGAATTTCAGCATACGTTTACTCAGCAGACCGTGATTAAATAAACCTTACACGTAGGGAACATGATAGTACCATCAGAGTACGAGTGAGCACTGTGGATGGTACACAAATTCATGTCCACAGACTCCCTGAGACACCATAATAAAAATGTGGGTTTTTCGGGGGGAGAACCTTTTTTTTTAAAAGATTTTATTTATTTGACAGAGACACAGTGAGAGAGGGAACACAAGCAGGGGGTAGTGGGAGAGGGAGAAGCAGGCTTCCCGCTGAGCGGGGAGCCCGATGCGGGGCTCGATCCCAGGACCCTGAGATCACGACCTGAGCCGAAGGCAGACGTTTAACAACTGAGCCACCCAGGCGCCCAAGGGTAGAACCTTTAAATGGAATAGAGAGAAGGTTTTGAATATAAGTAATTGCATTATTTTTTTTAATATAAATAATTGCATTTTTTAAATGCACGTCTGCTCTTTCGCTCACCACGTGGATGCCCATGACGTGTCAGACACTGTGACAAGCACCAGGAGTACAGGGCTGACTAGCGATGGTCCTCCAGAGATTGCTGCTAGTTTTGGGACCTGTGAAACACTAGCTGTGCAGAGCTGGGGGCACTGTGGATGGGGGACGATGGCAGTGGGAATGACAGAGGAGAGACCAGTTGATCAGTTGAAGGAAAGAGGAAGGGAGAGTGCATGCGAGGTCACGGAAACAGGAAGGGCCTGTGTTGTGAGGCTGGAGACGAGCAGGGCAGGGGCGGGAGTGGGGGGTGAGACTGGGAGGGTGAGCGGACCGATCCCAACGAACCTGACGTGCTGTGTTCGGGGGTTGCTTGTCAGCCCCCGGGACAGACCAGTTCTCTAGACCCCCGGCACCGCAGGATGGCGTGTGCTGCTGGGGAGACTGGTTAGGCCTCTGAGTGTAGGGAGGACAGTGAAGAGTTGTCATTGTTGACTGAGGACCTAGCTGGAGTTAACCTGAAATAATGTTTGTTTTTTAGAGACAAGTCGCCCTTCTGTTGAGCAACGAGAAGTGGATTCATTACTTAGGCCCTTCCTCAAATTCTAGCTGTATCTTTTATTCACAAGCAACCAAAAATTTAGCCTAAATTGGCATACAGGGAGGTGGGGTGGGGAAAGTCTCCCATAACTGAATTTCCAGAAGTAAGGCTGGCCCGAACCTGGTTCAGTTCAGAGCTTTCCCGGTGTCATTAGAACTTCTGCCCTGCCTTGCTGCCTGCCTCCCCCTGGCAGCTTGGTTTTGCAGCCAGCTCCCAGGGACGTGGGGGGCAAGTGAAAATGAGCACAGTTCTGGCAGCCAGAGCATGTGTACCCCCCCGCCCCCCGTTTTTGCTCATTTTCAAGTGCCCAGGTCTGATTGGTCCCAGGCCTGTGTAAGCCAATCTTTGTGGCCAAAGGGATGAAACACGTAGATTTGTATTAAGCCAGTTAGGGCCTGAAGATGGGGGTGGTACTAGACCCATTCAGACACTTCATGATTTTGGTTTTTCAGGGTGCTGTTAACAGGAAGGTGTGGGAGGCAGGGGTGGATGCCGAGCAGCTAACGGCAGACGTCATTATCCCAGCTGTAATTTCAGAATGGCGTGTTCTTTCTCTTCCTCCGGTTCCTAGTGTTTCCTTTTTGACAGAAGGCAGCAAGAGAGAGTCAATCAAAACTCTAGCCTTATGTCACCTCACAGTAGTGTCTGGAAAAGTACTTGGTAATAGATTTTCATGCTGAGAATGTTCTTTAGCTGTATCTTCTTTTGGTACTTGGTAATTTTCTCTGTCTTTGAGATTACGACTTGGAGAAATCATCCTTGATTTTACTGAGTTTATCGAGTAGATATTTGGCACATGGCCAGTATTTTATGTTTTTGCCTAAGTGGACTTGTAATGAGTGTAGCATAGGGGACTAAAAACATAATAAAATAGAAATATCTTGAACTGTTTTTTTATACTGTGTTCTTTTAAAAGCTGATTATTAGCTTGATGCTATTGTTTAAATAAGTCCTAATACATTCACACAGTACATGAAACCAGAAAAAGAAAGGGAGCTTTCAAATACCGTAAGTGGAAGAACCAGAATGCACAAAGTGTATCTACTACGCTGTTATGTAACTTTAGCTACACACTTGATAATGTTTCTGAATGAAGTCAACCTAAAATTGCAAGGCAAAACAGCATGTATCTGCAAAATTTATAAAGCCATCCTAACAGCTAACATTGTTTGACTCACAAATAATGGCAAGCTGCTTTGTACGTTTTCATTCTGTCAAAGTGAAAACAAGAAGCAAGCTCCCCGCTCCGGCCCAGCTTGGTGGTGGGATTTGTCCAGGGTCACAGTGCAGGACCAGCTGTGGTTTCCCACTTGACACAGTGCAGAGTGATCGTCTGTATCTTCACATCTGTTCACAACTGTTCAACTGAGAAGCTTCTACCGAACTTTTACTTGGGGGTGACTAATCTGCACTATAATGACATGTGAAAAGGCAAATATTAAGAGAAGAATCTAACAGAATTTTATAAATGTCTTCTAGGCAATTAACATGCCTGCAGGTTAATATCAATATTTGGCAGTATCTGTTTGTGTGAAAAGACATTTTCAAAAACGAGAGACACTGTGTCGTCTTATAGATCAGCATGAACAGGGCAGCTAGGTAAGGAAAAGAAAAGACCTCCAACTTGGAAAGGAAGAACTACAACTATCTGTGGCTCGCAGATGATGCAATCTTGTATATAGAAAACCGTAAGGAATGAAATTAAGAAAATTCCATTTACAACAGTATCAAAAAGGATAAAATACTTAGGAATAAATCTAACAAAAGAAGTGCAAGGCTTGCACACTGAAAACGTCACTGAGAGAAATGAAAGAAGACCTCGTAAATGGAAAGACCTCCCGTGTTCACAGTCAGAAGACTCCGTGTCAATAAGCAGCGCCCCACACACTGACGCGCACCCAGCGCAGCCCTGTCAGAGTCCCTGCCGCCCATGGGGCCGAAATTGGCAAGATGATCCTAAAATCCATATAGACCTCTAAAGGGACTCAGAATAGCCAAAAAAAAAAAAAAAAAAAAAAATCTTGAAAAGAAGAAAAAAGTTAGAGGACTCACACTTCTCAATTTCAAAACTCACTGCAAGGCTCCGGTAAGCAAGGCCACTTGGTATGGTGTACATACTCTATAGAAGATGGAGGTGAGCGTCAGGAGTGAGCCTGTGTATTTTTCGTCTAACAAGACCGTTCACGGGGGAAAGAATGGCCTTTTCAACGAAAGGTGCGGAGACAACAGAGTAACCACCTGTAATGGAAGTTGGACTCCTACTTCATACCACATGCAAATGTGAACTCCATCTGGTCTCTAGACCTGAATGAAAGGAGCTAAACCATGAGGCTCTTGGAAGAAAATGTAGGAGTGAATCTTCATGACTTGGAGGAGGCAGTGATTTCTTGGGACACCAAAAACAAGCAGCCAAAGACCTCAATAAATGAGACTTTATCACAATGAAAAACTTCTCCAACTCAAAGGACACCATCAAGAAAGTGAAAAAAACCTATAGAATTGGAGAAAATGTTCTCAAATCCTGTATTTAATGAGAGACGTGTGTTCAGAATAGATCATTTAAAAATGGGCCAAATATTTGAATAGGCCGTTGGTGTATCTTCTCTGGACAAATGACAGTAAACACATGAAAGGATGCTCCATGTCGTTAGTCATTAGGGAGATGAAGACCATGATGAGACACCACTTCATGCATGCTGAGATAGCTAAAATAAAAACCCAGGAGATGACGAGTGTCAGTGAGGATGTGGGGGAGGTGGAGCCCTGAGACATTGCTGGTGTGATGGTGAAATATAGCTGCTTTGAAAATAGTCTGACAGTTGTTCAAAAGGTTGAACACAGAGATGCCGTGTGATCCAGCAGCTCTACTCCCAGGTGTATAACCGGGAGAACAGAAAATAAACGTCCATACAAAAACTGGTATGTGAACGTTCGTAATAGCCAACAGGTAAAACAATCCAAATGCCCATTAATGAATGCATGCACAGATGAAATGCAGTGGAATATTACTCAGTCAGAAAAGGGAGTGGAGCACCGATACATCCCACAATCTGTATTTAGGATGAGCCTTCAAGACCTCAGACACAAAAGGAAGTCTGTTGGATCATTTCATTTATATAGAATTTCCAGAATAGGCAGGCCCATAGAGACAGCAGGTGAATAGTTCCCCAGTGACTCAGGAGAGAGCAAAGTAGTGATGGGAAGGAACTGGTAACGGTACAGGGTTTCACTTGGGGGCGATGAACAGGTTTTATTTATTTGTTTATATATATATGTATATATATATTTTAAAGATTTTATTTATTTATTTGAGAGAGAGAATGAGAGACAGAGAACACGATAGGGAAGAGGGTCAGAGGGAGAAGCAGACCCCCCGCCGAGCAGGGAGCCCGATGCGGGACTCGATCCCGGGACTCCAGGATCATGACCTGAGCCGAAGGCAGTTGCTTAACCAACTGAGCCACCCAGGCGCCCTATTTGTTTATATTTTTAAAAGATTTTATTTATTTACTTGTCAAGAGAGGGAGAGAGCACTAGTTGGGGGGAGCGGCAGAGGAAGAGGGAGAAGCGGGCTCCCTGCTTAGCAGGGAGCCCGACGAGGGGCTCCATCCCAGGACCCTGGGATCATGACCTGACCCGAAGGCAGATGCCCAACCGACTGAGCCACCCAGGCGCCCCAACAACTTTTGACTACTAAAGAGTGTGACCTAAGTGTAAGAAAAATCAGAAAATAAGATTCGTTTCCTTCTCCTACTCACCAAGAGATAAGCTCCTCAGTGACCTCTTAGTTCATGTGCACACACATTCACACGAAATGCGACTGTACTGTTTTATAGACTATTTCTCTTGTGTATACTGTGGATAGCTTTCTTTGTCAATAAATAGGCTTCATAATCTCCTTAATGGCTGTAATATCTCCTCGCCTGGATGAAGAATAACCTATTTAACCAAGTCTGCCTTATTTGGCGTTTAAATTGTGTCTGCATGTTTGCCTTGATTGACAGCACTATTATCAACACCCAGTAGCTAAATGTGTGTGCAGAGTGGTGATTATTTTGTTAGGATAAATTCTCAGAAATAGAATTATTAGATTGAAAGTACACGGCCATGTTTAAGATGTGATATGTATTGTCAGACTGCCTCTGTAAAGAGCACCTGTCCATGTGAACTGAGTTTTGAAAGTCCCTTCCGTCTACATAATAAAACTTCATTCAGCCCCTTGAATGTGGGTGACCTCTGCTGAGCTATAACTTCAGTAGGGAAACGTTGTTCATAATCTCAAGAAGGAGAAAGAGCCAGTCTGAGCAGAGCAAACAAAAAGGAGTCCTGTTTTCCACTAATACAAAGATAACTTCTCTACTTTGTTTTATATGCTAATGAACAATAGAATTACAACATTTCTTTCTGCCTTTGGAAGCTTCGAGTCTATGTTGTTACGGTTCTGTCCACTGTTCCTGTTAGAGGACAAACCCTATCACCAGAAGATACCACTGATAAGGAATGTCTGGTTTCAGGTGTAGTCCAGCCAAACCCGTCAGATAAGTGGAAATATACTGATAGTACTTACTTGGCCATTAAGCACATTTTCCCTTGGAAAATTGGAATTGACACCACTCAGCCAGAAAATATGTTTTTCGGGTTCATGAGATCTGCAAACATGCCTAAGAAATTAAGAAAAAGTATGCTAATTATGATGGGTGTGGAGGGAGGGACTGTTCTCCCACTCTTATCTGGTGGCATAAAAGTAATTTTTATGTATTGGATCAAAGTAAAAATTGGGTCACACAGTTGATGGTGTATGATTTGATCTTTTCAAATCTTTTGTGTTTATTATGCTTTTCCTTCTTTATCTCCTCTTATTTATATATTTATAACCATGTCCTGAGGGTCTGCTGTAGGCCACATCATCTTCTAAGTAATTTTTAAAATTTTCCCATTGTTTGTCTTTCTGATCCTTTTTTTTCTTATGTCTGTCCACTGGTTTTAATCGTAATTTGTCAAATGGAAGTCTATTTATTTATTTTCAAATGGAGGGCTTTTTAAAAGGCAAAACAAAGTAGCAAAGCAATTGAAAATATTACTTTAAAGTCCCAGTTTCGTGAAATAGCTATAAACTTACATCTTAGAATATTCTATAGCCAAAGAATTTGTGGTAATGTTGAGGTGATGCTTACAATTTAAAGTTAAGTCAAATACAATATTCTATAACTAGCATGAATTCAAATCTGTGATTTTTAAACCATACAGAAAAGACCAAATGAAGCAGACCACATTATTCTAGTTTTCACTGGGTGGTTGGATCATGGATGATTTTGCTTTCTTCCCACTTTTCAAATTTTCTTCAGATTTTTATTAATGGGCCTATGTAACCAAGGAGAAAAATAAACTTGTCATGCCAACATAAAATTGTTTTTTAGACTACAAGGTAAAGAAATAGGGATTGAACCATCTAACTGTTAAATGTTAAAATCTGATAGTAATATAAACACTCATTATCGAGGAGTGAGAAGCACAGAAGAGAAGACAATTAATTGTGTATGTAGTTTGGAATTTATGATGTACTTGCATTTACATACAATTGTCTGATATTTATTAGCACTTAATGTCAGTGGGCCATATTCCTTCAGATCATAAATAAATCATAAATACTATAATGAGAATCTGGGTAATAGATACCAACCAAACGAATGATTATTCCACAGCGCTCAGACTGACCATGTTCTGTGGTCTCTGAACTTACTAACGTGAATGTACTTGGGAGGGGAATGTGTGAGCATGTGGGAAATAACAGTATTTGAAACTTGCTTCTTAGTCTTGTTCACTGAACTCTGTCTAATCTTATTTTAGGAGAATGACATCTTCCTGGGCTGGGAAAAAGGAGCTTACAAGAAATGGGGAAAGAGTAAGAAAAAGTGCTCAGATCTGACTCTGGAAGAAATGAAAAAACAGGCTGCTGTTCAGTGTCTTCGCTCTGCTTCTGATGAAGTAGGTTCATAGTTCATCTCTATTACTTAACAAAAGAGAGGCGGGGGGGGATTTTTTTTTAAAAAGCACGCAAATAGAACATCTTGACCAAAGAAACTTAGAAAAATGAACTACTCATTATCTTACCGCTGTAGTGTGAACAGTCAGTTTTTCCTCTAGGGCATTTTAATGCGTAAATGAAGTTGTATTAAAATATATTCTTCTAAAATACTATTACAATTAGAGTATACACCAAATTATGTATCCTTTTTTTCCCATTACGTCTTTTTATTACATTATCTTTATTCTTTGTAGTGGCTAAGTTCTGTTTCATCAAATAATATTCCAAAAGCAATATAATACACTCTTTATTAGTGGATATTTACTTAGCTTGCTCTTTTTTTTTTTAAGCAATCTCTGTGCTCAAACTCATGAATCCTGAGATCCCAGAGTCGCATGCTCTACTGACTGAGCCAACCAGGCACTCCTGTTCATCTTGCTCTTTATTTTCTGTTATGCTCTCCAGAATATTTTCATATGTGTGTGGCTCTTCCATATTCTAGATTATTTCTTTGGGATCCTTTCCTAGAAGTGGGATAGTGGTTTAGTATTTTAAGGACACTACATTTGCTTATGATTCATACTTATTTGTTTTTAGAAAATATTACAAGATTTTTTTTTTTAAGATTTTATTTATTTGACAGAGAGAGACACAGCGAGAGAGGGAACACAAGCAGGGGGAGTGGGAGAGGGAGAGGCAGGCTTCCCACCAAGCAGAGAGCCCGATGTAGGGCTCGATCCCAGGACCCTGGGATCATGACCTGAGCGAAAGGCAGATGCTCAACGACTGAGCCACCCAGGCACCCCAAGATTTTTTTTTTTTTAAGTAAGCACTACACCCTTGGGGCTTGAACTCATGACCCTGAGATCAAGAGTCGCATGCTCTACTGACTGAGCCAGCCAGGCACCCCATATAAGGTTATTTTATTATATTAATCTTCTAATACTTCATATAAAATATTTGTCATGTCCTTTAGCACCCTGAAAAACAAAATGGTTTTAGAATATAATCACCCATTTAAATTACTACTATACAATTCTTTTTTCTTTAAAAATTTTATTTATTTATTTGACAGACACCTTACAAACTACCCAATGAGAGAGAGCACAAGCGGGGAGGGGGGGTGGGAGAGGGAGGAGCAGACTCCCCGCTGAGCAGGGAGCCTGATGCAGGCTCGATACTAAGACCCCGGGATCATGAGCCGAAGGTAGACGCTTAGCCAGTTGAGCCACCCAGGCGTCCCGATACTGTGCAGTTCTTACTAACTCACTATAAGATGTACTCTCTGAGATCCCACTACTTTGAAAATTATTTTATTTTGCTTTTACTGGTTATTTGAGATGGTGTGGTTTAAGTACCTTTTATGAAGCAGAGTTGAATTGAAAGGATTCTGTCGTCTAGAACCTTCTTAATTTAAATGGGTGATTATTTTCTTTTTTTTTTAAGATTTTATTTATTTATTTGACAGAGAGAGAGCACAAGTAGGCAGAGAGGCAGGCACAGGGAGAAGGAGAAGCAGGCTCCCCACGAAACAGAGAGCCTGACGCAGGACTTGATCCCAGGACGCTGGGATCATGACCTGAGCCGAAGTCAGGCGCTTAACCATCTGAGCCACCCAGGCGCCCCTAAGTGGGTGATTATATTCTAAAACCATTTTGTTCTTTCAGGATGCTAAGGGACATGACAAATATTTTATGTGAGTATTAGAAGATGACTAAAACAATCCTAGGAGTTCTCTAATGGCTGATGTTGGGGTGACCGGCTTTGCTGCCTTGGGTAGTTTGTAAGGTGTCTTCTTGTGGCCACCGCCTAGCGCCCACGCCTCCTGAGGCTTGTGCAGGAAGTCCCAGCTGTGCGTTCTCCCCCTGCCAGCACGTTCTCAGAGACCCAGCCCCTGGCACCGTCTCGTCCTGCTCATGCGGGCCTCACATCCTCAGTTGCACTGGCTCATTTCTGTCTTCCCTTCGTGACGTGCTCCTTGGGGACCGAGACCGTGAGCTCCCTGTGTGCTGGTCTGGTGCCTGACAGCCGCGAGTGCCGTCTCAGGGGAGGCGCCGACTGTCTCTTGAATGCAGTTGTGCACTCGGATGTTCAGGAGTCTCCCCTTGGCATCCCGACCCTTCCTGTCCTCTCCCACCGGGTTCCTCTCTTGATTGCACGAAACTGCTGCCTCCTCGACTGTGGGAGAGGGATTTGCAAGTTAACCGCTCATGTGGCTGACTTTGGAACTGTTTCATCACAACAAGTGGGAACATCAGGAACCTAGTTTAAGAAAAGGCGGGCATAGGGGTGCTTGGGTGGCTCAGTCGTTAGGCGTCTGCCTTCGGCTCAGGTCAGGATCCCAGGGTCCTGGGATCGAGCCCCACATCGGGCTCCCTGCTCTTCGGGAAGCCTGCTTCTCCCTCTCCCACTCCCCCTGCTTGTGTTCCCTCTCTCGCTGTGTCTCTGTCGAATAAATAAATAAAATCTTTAAAAAAAAAAAAAAAGAAAAAGAAAAGGCGGGCATATACATGAAGGGCGTAGGGTTATCTCCCTGAAACCAGGCCTGGAAATGCACAGCCTGAGGAGCGGCCTCAACCGGGAACGAAATAATTGGCAGCTAAAGTCATTTACTCAATGATCCGCAATCTCTCATTTGCTTCTCTCTCTGCTTCTGGGTCATTCTGCCTCTCTCTGAAGTCTGGCTTTCTCTCCTTTAGCACACACAGTGAGAAAACCACCCTGCCAGCCCCATCCCAGCACCACTGCTGAAGGCTAGTATCCACTCTTCAGCTAGGGAGAAATGTCATTGGCTGGGCTTGGGCAGAAGCCCCCCCACCCCCCAAATGGGTGAGCTGCAAGGAGGGGGCAGAGTTGCCTGGGGGTCCACTCCTGGAGCAGGGGCAGTACTAAGAGAGAAGGGGGTGATGTTGGGTAGTTTCCCAAAAGGTATTTTCTACCTGACACTGAAGGGAAAGTAAGTTGGAGTTGAAAATGGCGGATGGTTTTTTAAAGGAGAGGTTAGTTCAGGTAAATTCTTTGAGTAAAATCCAAAGAAGCTGCTGAGTCATGCTTGGGAGGAAAATGTGAGTCAAGAGTTTCAGTCTGGGAGAGGATCTTATTTCTTTGGACCAAAGTTGCTGAGAAATGCCTCTTGCCTTCGACTCGTGGTGAAGGAAAGCCGAGTGGAAAACCAGGGCGCCCAACATGAACCGCGGAAGTGAGGAGTACCCGCACCTTCTCCTAGCCTAACACAAGACCCTGCTCCCCCCTGCCTTGTGGCGTTCATGTCTGGTTCCTCCTAGCTGAGCGTGATGTGTGCTGGAAAGGACTTGGTGTCAAGTAGGAACAGTGCAGGCAAAGGAGAGTGGTTCTTTCCATTGTTGCTTTGGAAAAAATGCATTCCTTTGCCGGAAAGTCAAAGGGGGGATTTTTGTTTTCAAGCCCAGTGAAGTCTTCTTGTTTGATTTGTTCTTCTCATTTCATAAAAAATTGTTGCATTGCTTTTTCCTAACAATGATGGCTTTTAATCTTACCAAATGAAAACGAGCTGAGTAAGTGAATTTGCGAGGCATGTACTGGGAGCTGGGGACTTGCCTGCAGAATGAAGGAAGAGGAAGTAGGAAGTTCTCAAGCCTCTTCAGCGCTGCTGCTATGTCTGCATCAACACACACGCTCTTTTTTTTTTTTTAAGATTTTATTTATTTATTTGACAGAGAGAGACACAGCGAGAGAGGGAACACAAGCAGGGGGAGTGAGGGAGGGAGAATCAGGCTTCCCGCGGAACAGGGAGCCCGACGCGGGGCTCGATCCCAGCACCCTGGAACGATGACCTGAGCCGAAGGCAGACGCCCAACGACTGAGCCACCCAGGCGCCCCGACATACAGACTCCTTAAGCCAGCTCTCTGGATTTTGGGGAGTCAGTGGAAAGAACTTAAAAAAAATCCCTCTTTCCTTATGGCCTGTGACGGTAGAAAGGAATCACTGTGGATGTTCATAAACTGTAGGCTGTATGTCCCCAAGCTTTTCTTTCTAGAATCTGTCTGGCAGCTTCAGTGAAAATAAAGGTATGAAGAGGTCCTACGTAGGAAATTAGAATGCAAAAGGTTTGTTTTCTGTTTTGGCCACAGTGAGTGTTCGTGTATGCGTATGATGTTCATTTCCTAAATATTGAGGATGGTAACATACATGGTGCCGTGCTTTGCTTTCCCACCCAGTCACTACCAACTGGCCAGAATCAAAAGTCTCAAACGAGCTTACAACCTGATTAAAATGTCAATGATACAACCACAAGACAGTAACATAAATGTGGCTGTCGTCGTATCAGGTAGGTGGCTAGGGGTGATGTTACGCGTTCCCCACGAGTTCTCTTCTCATGACTTTCAGATGTGTGCGTGTGTTGTACTATTACAAGGTACAGTGTTAGTTGTTTCTTTAAAAGCATCCATAGCATCAGGCTCTTCACTGCGTCGTGGTTTCAGGAGGATGGCCGACTTCCCTGACTCCACTTTTACATACTTGTGAGGTGACACTGTCTCCTCCCACTCTCTCCCTGCAGCAAGTTGTACCCCCACATTGCAGCACATCCGTTGGACCTGCTCAGCCCAATATTTTGTCTAAGGGACGTCACCAAAACAGTAGGAAACTCCGTTATGTCCAATTTAATTTTAGACATTGAATAAAGTTTAGCAGCACCTGCAAAGACTTCGGGCAGTTGGTATTGATTCCCCCAGGAGGTCATGACCTTCGTGGGCTTTGCCTTGGTGAGGTCCGGGGGAGGTCCTGCTGAAGCTGCCGTTGCCGATTCCCTTCATCTGCACCAGCACGTGACCTGCACTTCTCCCGGCGCTCATTTTGTCTGGCACGGTTGCATCTCCTTTGGTTGCAGTTGTACCAGGGCCTGGAAAGGGGACGGTGCCCCTCATGCCCCCCAGATGGCTGGTGGCATCAAGGGATGCTCTCCTGAGCCGTCTCTCTTTGTCGGCGGTGGACAGACCATGTGCCTGCTGTCAGTTACATCCAGACCTCTTGCCCCATTTTAAAAACCATAAAACAATGTTGGAGTTTGCCGGCTCTTGTTTTTGGAATCCTCAAGTTTCCGTGCTTCTGTTTTCTCAGTCCCCGGAGTCGGAGCTTTTTGTATTGTTTTTGTTTCCATTTTAACAATGAGTTCTGTTTCTGGCTATTTTAATGGAGCTCCTGAAAGCTGCGTCAAAGCTAGTATTTCGTCGCCCGGTTTGGGTATCAGTGGAAGATGAGGAACCGCAGCAGGCCCTGTTCGGGGAGTAAGTCAGGCTCGCAGCGATGACTGGGTGAGGTTCTGGAAGTAGCGCTGCTGCTCGGCCTGGGCAGTCGCTCGGCCTGAGGCTGCCACGGAGCCTCACGGAGGGATCGATGCCCCGGGTTCCTTAGGGGCTTGTTGCAGTCGCCCATATTCCCACATTGACCGAAGCCCACCAGTGAAAGCCCGTCGTGCATCTTCGTATTTGCGCATGTGTTGTTTATATGCTGTACAGGGTTGCATATGCAAAAACTGTTCCATGGCAGTCTGTTGTTGAAGTTAATTTTGACAATATATATTAATTGTGTCTTTGCACACTGACTTTTGAACTTAACTCATTCTGGATAAATAGCATCAAAACAATGATAAGTAACATTTATGGAGCACTTAAAATTAGATTCTGAACATTGCAAGAGGTGAGGCTGTGCTCCCTCTGTAGGCCAGAGCCCTGAGAAGCCGGTCAATGGTCGCTAAAGCTGAGGAGACTCACGGTGGCTGCGCTGTCCCAGCCAGCCCTGGCGAGGAAGCCTCGGCCGTATCTCAGTATTGATGGTGGGAGGCATTCAAGGACACCTGTAGGCCCTTGGGAGGATTTTGGCTTTTCCTCTGGGAAGCAGTGAAGTGTTGGAGGGCCTGGAGCAGAGACTAGTGTAACCTGACTTCAAAGCTGATAGGACCCCGTGGGCCGCTGCACTGAGGCAGGACGGGACAGGACAGGGCACGGGCAGACTCTGAGAAGGTGGTGGTCTGGAAGGTAGAGGACAGTGAAAACTAGTGGGATTCTAAATATGTTTTGACGGGACTCAATTTGGGGTGGAGAAAAGGGAGGAGTTGGAGAGGATAGCTACAATTTTTGGTCTGAGCAACTGCAAGAATGCAGTTTTCAGGGATGCCTGGTTTGAGGGGCTCAGTTGGTTGAGCATCTGACTCTTAGATTTCAACTTAGGTCATGATCTCAGGGATGGGACATCAAGCCCCATGTCGGGCTCCGTGCTCAGTACAGAGTCTGCTTAGGATCCTCTCCCTCTGCTGTTCCCCCTGCTCATGCTCTCTTTTTCTCTCAAATCTTTTTTTTTTTTTAAGATTTTATTTATTTGTCAAACAGAGAGATAGCACACAAGCAGGGAGAGGGGCAGAGGGAGAGGGAGAAGCAGTCTCCCTGCTGAGCAGGGAGCCCGATGTGGGGCTCAATCCCAGGACCCCGAGATCATGACCTGAGCCGAAGGCAGATGCTTAACGGACTGAGCCACCCAAGCACCCCTCAGACAAATCTTTAAAAAAAAATATGCAGTTTTCATTTCTGAGGAAAGGAAATTAGGGAAAAAACACTAATCTGTGGGTGGAGGTATGAATAGAGCTTTGAACGTGAGCTTGCTGGGAAGAGGGCCACATGGAGACTCAGAAAGGATGGTTGGGTGTGTGAGGGCTGGTGGGGCTGCGTGGTTCAGGGAGGATGTGGAATAATAGACCATTGGCTTGTTTCTGTAGCTCACCCAGACCCGGAGATCTCCTGTCTCCAGGGCCAGGTAGGAGGCTGGGTATGTACGACAATAGAGAGCGGTGAGGCCTGATGGGGCCAGATCTTTTGATCTCTCTTTAGAAGAAGTGGGAAATTGTGTGTGTGTGTGTTTTAAAGATTTTATTTATTTGACAGAGAGAGACACAGTGAGAGGGAACACAAGCAGAGGGGGAGTGGGAATGGGAGGAGCAGGCTCCCCGCTGAGCAGGGAGCCCGATGCGGGGCTCTATCCCAGGACCTCGGGATCATGACCTGAGCCGAAGGCAGACGCTTAACGACTGAGCCACCCAGGCGCCCGAAATTGTGGTTTTTACAAGAAATTCTTGAATATCAAATGTCAAGAAGTACGGATATGAGAAAAGGAAAGAAATGGGAACTGCTGAAATCTGTGGCCAAGGGGGCGGGAGGGCAAGCAAGTGGCCTGTGGGGGGTTGTGGCGTGGGCCATAAATCGGACTGCGTGCACGAGGGGGCGTTTTGCACCCCCTGCTACAGACGAGGCAAAGCAGAGTTATCTTTTTCTAAGGCTTCATTCCTCACTTTATTTGATCGTTACTTGTAACAGATGCTGACATCCTCTACTTCTTATGATAAATAACTGGTTTTTTGTCTATCATTCTAAGAAGAAGTGGATCTTGTCTTCCCTGGCATGTGGTAGGCATTTGATAATATTTATCCAATGGATACGTCTCCCCTCCTCTCTACCATATTCTAGAGAGCAGCTGTAAATGAGAGCTGGAGGCAGCCAGCGGGTAGATTTTCATAGATCTTCCTGTGGTCAGGGATGGGAATCACAACCCTCATGCAGGTGCCTTGGCAGAAACAGCTTTTTGTTTGGGTTTTTAAATATATATATATATATTTTGAATGGCTATAGGCCCAAGATGTTTACTCTGTCTGCATAGTGCGTGCTCCCTCCCCCACTTTCTATTGCGTTATAGTTGGCCACATTACATACTTCTGCTACTTCCATGGCCACTGAAGGCAGGAGCTTATGAACCCTGGTATAGACTCTTCAGTTGTGTCACTTGGTGCTCTTTTGTTTATTGGCTTAACGTTAACTTAGTTCTAAATTTTAAAAAGTATTTTAAAATGGAAGTGATCCTTTACAGTTTATCGGCACTGGTCATCGTTCCTTGGTATTTAGCTGGGTTTCCTCCCACTAATCTTCCAACTGTGCTTTAGAAATTGAAGTCTGAGGGGCGCCTGGGTGGCTCAGTCAGTTAAGTGTCCGCCTCTTGATTTCAGCTCAGGTCATGATCTCAGGATTGTGAAATTGAGCCCTGCATTGGGTATGCTTTGGGTGTGGAGCCTCTTTAAGATTCTCCCTCTCCCTCTGCTCCTCCCCCCGCAGCTCATGTGAGTGCACTCTCTCACTGTCTCTCTAAAAAAATAAATAAATACAAATAAAACTCTGAGATATGAAAAATAGTAAAAGAGCTCCGTCCATGTGCAGGGTAGGAGTATTTGGAAGTGTGTACCTTGGTTAAGTACCCCAAAACTTAATGACTTACACCAACAGTCCTTTTTACTTGCTCACAGTTGTGTGGGTCAGCTAGGACTCAGCTGGGAGGTTCTGTTGATGGTCTTGTTTGGGGTTTCATATGCTTGCAATCAGATGGCAGCTGGGCCTGGAAGATGCAAGATTGCTCTCCTCACTTGTCTTTGTCTCTGTGGGGATCACTAGCTGTGACCTCCACGTGGCTAGTATAGGGCTCTGTGCAGGCAGGTGGAGCCCAGGAGGTAGCATCCCGAGAGCACGGGCATCACACTCGCTGGTGTGCCACCGTGGGCGGGGCCTGCACTGGGCTGAGTGCCAGGAGACATGGCTCATCGGGAGCCCCAAAGTGCTAGGCTTTCCCCGTCCTGACACATACTTTCTGGAGCGATGGAACCAGGCAGGACACCAGGCACCCGAGATGGTGTGAGACGCCTTACTGGAAATTGCAGACTATTAAGTCAACAGATTGGTGAATGAATCCTCCCCGTCCCTTTCTTCCGTCCAGCTGCCATGGTGCCAAAGGTCGGGGCCGCTGTGAAGAAGAGACATTCAGGGGACAAAGTGATGTCTTCAGTTCTGAACACATAGCAGAGATGAAAAAGCTCAGCAGAAGAGTTGGAAAGGAGAGTGGAGGGACTCCCCAGGAAGTAGAACAGGAGCACTGCAGAAGCAGTGGGCAGGAGAGAAGTTGGGGGGCTGGTGTAGGAAGTGCAGTAGCCGCCCACAGGAGACGCATCATCCCTGGTGTCACCATTTCCTGGCTGTGGAAAGACAGGGGTGATCTGTGAATGATTTAGGTAGGGTTGCGTGGTGAGCCCTGGCATGACGTTCAAACCCACGTCTTTTTGACTCCCCTGTTGCTCCCTGTGAATGGAACACCCGAGTGTCCTGTTGGTTAGTGACCATAGGGTTGGGGTGGGAGTGCCCAGCAGTTTGGGAATGTCCAGTTCACGTGATCTCTCCATAGAAGATGAACTTTTGAGATGGATAGAATAGCGACAGAAACCTTTGAATGTGGAGAGGAGAGAGGATGGGGGACTGAGTGCAATGGCCTTTGTTTCCCTCATGATGACAAGGATGGGTACTGTGGAGAGGCTGGAGAAGGACTGAACATACTGTGGAAAGGGAGCACAAGACCGAATTCTCCAGGAGCAGTGAGGGAGTAGCTACCGCATCTGACGGAGGCTCGGGCTCCATGGGCACGTCTGTGTCCTCAGCACCTCTCGCAGCCTCCGGCGAGGGAGTGTGGCTATGCCGGGGCCTCGGAGGCCGGGCAGAATCCGGGGGACTTGGGCTGATCTGGGTCAGGTTAATTACCTTTCTTACTCCTCCAGTTTCCAACTCAAAGCAGAGCAAAATTTAAAGGCATTTTAGAATCAGTGAATCCATTAATGAGATTCTGGAAAATGGAAAACATACACAAAATGTAGAAATGGCACCAGTGTTTAGGTGACTGATGTGACAGGCACTCTGATGGCGCCTCACACATCCGTCATCCTAGTTTGCCCTCGCGAATCTCGAGGGGAAAGTGTAGTGTTGTCAGCGTCCCGGATCAGGTTCACTCACCTGCTGCTCAGTGCGTATGTGCAAGGTGGGAATTCAGACCCAGCCCAGTGGGACCCCAGGGCCAAATACATTCCACTCGGCCATTCCCTCTGAGCAGCAGGACAGGGCCCTGTCTCTCCGGGGGTCACGCCTGGCCCAGGGGGCTCGTGACCGTCCGTTGACCGAGTGAGTGCTAAACCAGTGGATGCTCATGCATTCAGAAACCGGCCAGTCCCCATGTGTGCTTCCCCAGTTTCTGGATTTGGAGGACGGTTGCTTGACTTTTAGCGTGCTCTTACTGTTCCGGGGGGTGGGGGGCATTTTCACACGTTCATTTGTTGCTGGGCCATGACTGTGGGTGGTACCGTTCGGAAAAACAGTTCATGAGTTCAGTGAGTGGTAGTATTTTCACCTGTAGTGTGTTCTCCCTTACAGTTGTCACTGTTAGTTCATTCCTTTTTTTTTTTTTTTTGAGATGTTATTTATTTATGAGGGAGACAGGAGCACAGGGAGAGGGAGAGGGACAAGCCGACACGGGGCTTGATCTCACAACTGAGATCTTGACCCGAGCTGAAACCAAGAGTCAGATACTTAACTGACTGAGTCACCCAGACGCCTCTAATTTACTTTATTTCTTAAGATACGGTAGGCTCCCAGTATTCTTGAATGCCCTCGGGATATGATATACTATGGAAATACTAAAATACCTAATAGTTTATATCATAATTGGGAAAGTAAATGGGATTTCTCATTAACAGCAACAAATTAACATTGTAGAATGCCTGCTGGGAGATGAGCGGGTACAGTGCTGCTTTGGGTACCCCATTTTGTGTCTCAGTTTACAGTTGCAACCCCGCAGTCTAATGATTATGTGTAATGTAAGTAGGATGCTGCAGGAGTCAGGGAAGGAAGACAGAAGCCTGGTGGGGAGAGCTTGCCTTTACGTACAGAGTTAAGGAGGAAGCTCCCTGTTTTGTTGCCATTTATATATGAGAGCAAATATATATACTTCTAAACTGCATTACTGCACAGAGCAACTCAACTTGACAGATGTGTGGACGCAATTTCCGAGACAAAGCATGAAACATAATATCTCGTCCCTTGGTTCTCATGCTTGTTCCGTGTAGATTGAAACGGCCGGCCGCTAGAGGGTCCCGAACGGACTTGAACAGGCGATCCCTAGAGGCTCGGTCTTCAGCACTGGAGCCTGGCACTAGGTTTAGAAACACAGGGACATGGGCTTGCTGTACAGAGCAGCATGCAGCAAGCGGCTTGTCAGCTGACACTGGTGTTAGGTTCATGGTCTGGAGGAAATGCAATAAAACAGCCACATCGTGCACACCTTGAACATTATGGTAAGTGGAGGCTTTCTGATGGGACTGTGGCGGCCGAGCAGGGTCTGGGACTAACATTTGCTGCGGCTTTTCTGAGTGGTTTTAAGGGAAGGACGGCTCTTTCGTGGCCCATTTCCCTGTCGCCCTCTGGCCTGTCTCCCCACTAAATGCTGTGGTCTGCCGTAGGTAGAGTGTAACTGTCCCTGTCTACAGTTAACCATTTTCTCTGTGCTCTGTTTCTTGCTGTTCAAACTGGAGCTGTGCGGTGTCTTCTTTTAGGATATCTATAATACTTGTGCTGAGTCATTTTGAGTTCAGTGAATGGGGAAAAGTTCTATTTTTAGCCCCTCAAGAACCCATGAGGGCAGCGGGTTGAGCAGAGTCATGTGCACCTGTCCGCCGGGTTGGGCCCACCTAAGAGAGACTCACTTCCAATTTAAACAGGACTTTTGACCACTGAATAAAGGTTCTCAGAAATACGTTTGTTCTTCTCATACCCTGTGAAGGGTTTTTCTTTCTTCCTTGAGAAAGAGAAAATTGTTAAAGTTGAAAAGTCTACACAGTGAAAGCTGATTTGTTTGTGCCAGTTTGCAGTATTCCTCTTTCTTTAACCTTTGGCTCTTTTTTTTTTTTTTAATTAATTTATTTATTCATGAAAGTCAGAGAGAGAGAGAGAGAGAGAGAGGCAGAGGCAGAGGGAGAGAAGCAGGCTCCCCGCCTAGCAGGGAGCCCAATGTGGGACTCGATCCCAGGACCCTGGGATCATGACCTGAGCCGAAGGCAGACGCTTAACCATCTGAGCCACCCAGGCGCCCCAACCTTTGGCTCTTCTGGTTAGCCTCCCTATTCCAGGCTCCTGTGTGCACTGTCCTTAGCTGCCCCCCACCCCCCCCAGTGGAGCCTAATGCCCTGCTCGTGACTAGTCAGAGAAAACCGAGCTTCTGTGCCCGCTCTCGGCTGTGGGGGCCGTGCACTGCGCTCTCTGTTGCCGTCATCAGTGTTCACTTCCCATAAGAAAACATTGGCCTTCTTTTCTCTAGACTGTGAGCTCCTAGAGGAGCTGCATGAGATTTGTGTGATTTCCCCCGCCCCGTGTATTGAGTCTGATAAAAGACCTTGCTCATGTAGATATCGAATATTGTTTTGGATGGTGACTGACTTGTAGCCGTATGACGGGCACATACGTGTGTCGGCCACACCGCAAGCAGATGCTACACCCCTGGGAGGACAGGCCGTCCTGGGAGGCACGTTAATGTTTTCACATTTTATCAGTAAGTGCCACTGACTGTACTGGATTCGTAAAATACGTCTGCTAGGTCTGATCAGCTCTTGTGTGGTTTAAATATTGCTAACGTATTTCATTTGGAACAGGGAAGATTGGTAAAACCTTTATATTAAACTAAGAGTGTACAAGGGCCTGGTAGTAAACTAACGGGTATTTTTGTTCTCACACAGAGCTCTGGTATCGAGACCTTAGTGGAGGAGCTCTGCTCCAGACTCAAAGACCTTCAGAGTAAGCAAGGTGAGTGCACAGCCTCCAGAACCCGTCCGCACACAGTGGGCTTCGGGCACCGAGGGATTTGACTCAGGAGATGCTAGAATCGGCCAGAGACAGACAAGAAGAAGCAAGTCTCTGTGTCCAGTGTGTCGCCATCCAGCAGCATGCTGTGCCTTGAGCTGCAGTGGCTTCTTGGTCACCCTCAGCAGTCACTCGTAGATAATCCCTGCTCTCAAAGGAGCAACTTAATTCACAGGTGCCCTCATTGGGGGTGGCGGGGGGTGGCAGGTATGTTTGGTGTCCTCTTCACATCGAAGTACAGGGATCAGGAGCAATATTTTCACTTTCCCATCCTCGCCCCCCCGTTGGTATCTGCCTGTAGACATCAAGGCCTCCAAAGGTTTCGACTCTATTTTAGGCCCAAAAGGAACTTCTGCCTTGGCTGTCAGGTTTTTTTGGAAAGGCGGTTTTGGGGCTCGTTAAAGTCATTTTGACTCATGAAACCTCACAGCTTCTTGTGGTAACTTTTCTGCAAGCCCTTGGTGAAAGCTACGTATTAAGGTCAAGGGTCTTGGTTTCCTTGTCTTCTCCATGGCCATTTTTGCTCCCCGCCAAGCTTGAGCCTTCTTGAAGAGTTTGTTTGTTTGTAACCGAAGGCAGTCCCGGGAGCTAAGCTGAGAGTTCAGCCCTTCGCTTCTGTTTTAGTTGACACACAGCCCTTGCTCACCTAGATGTTGTAACAGAGCTGATTGTAATGGGTTTTCTTTCTTTCTTTTTTTAAAAGATTTTATTTATTTATTTATTTGACAGAGAGAGAGGGAACACAAGCAGGGGGAGTGGGAGAGGGAGAAGCAGGCTTCCCGCTGAGCAGGGAGCCTGATGCACGGCTGGATCCCAGGACCCTGGGATCATGACCCAAACCGAAGGCAGACGCTTAACGACTGAGCCACCCAGGCGCCCCAAGAAAAGAGATTTTTATTAAAAAGGCAGATGGGTCTAGAGTTCTTTTAAAGCCATAAAGCCTTTATAAGTTCTGATTAAAGTTACTTGAAAAACTTTAAAAAACAGGAGCATTTATTAACTAGATATAAGACCTATCTTTCTGAATTTTTGTTTCGTAACAGAAGAGAAGATTCACAAAAAGTTAGAGGGGTCTCCCTCTCCAGAGGCAGAATTATCCCCTACAGCAAAGGATCAAGTGGAAATGTATGTAAGATTGTATTCAGTAATAAAGTGTGCATTTGTTAAAATCAGACTAATAACTGCTATGTGGTTTACAGTTTTTGTTTGTTGTCTTGTATTTAATTTCATATTTTATAATTCAGTAAACACTTGTTGAGCACTTACTATGTGCTTGACATAGAATTCAGACGTGAATAAGAGAGTCCTATCCTTATCCTACATATTGAATCAGTGTTTGTGAAATGAATGAATGGAGCAAGCAAGGTTATTATATATAGTCCATTCGCATGCTATCACACCAGTCCTTGGAGATAGCTGTGAGAAAATATGCTCATCCTTGTTTTACATACAAGGAGACCAAGTTTTCTCCCGCTGATTACAAAGAAATGTGGGCAAGTCATTGACCTTGCCAAGCTTGTTTCCTGAAGATGCTCCTGGATCTTTCTTTGTAAATGGTTAGTAAAATCAGCTACACTATAAGCAGAACTTCCTTATTATACATTTTATTTGAATCTTTGGAACTTCTCGAACTTAAGGTGAAAATAGCTCATATTGGCTGGTGTAGACCTGTGCCGTCCAGTGTGGGCTCCCTGAGCCACGTGTGGCTATTTAGCCCTTGGTATGTGGCTTCTTCAAATTGAGATGTGCTGTAAATGTAAAATTCTCACCAGATTTCGAAGACTTGGTATAAAAAAGAATGTAAAATACTGCATTAATATTTTTAAATATCAATTACATGGTGAAATGATAATGTTGTGGATGTATTTGTTTAAGTAAAATACATTATTAAATTCAGTTTCACCTTTTTTTCCTTACACTTTTAATGTGACTCCTAGGACATTAAAAATTATATTTGAGGCTCACCATGTATTTCTGTAGAAAGCTCTGGTAGAGGCTGAAGAGGAGAATCAAGTATAGGCCCTTTGAAAACATGGCCTTTTTTATCACTTCGTGTGTGACCTTGACTGTTGCCTCCAGAACGACAGTCCCCTCGGTAGGCAACCCGACTCCAGATTCTTGCTTTGGCAGTCTGTCTTGCTCTGAAATCTGTGATGGCCACCAGCTTCTTGGCAAATTGGAAACAACTTCTTCTTGTTTTCAAGCCCTGTAAAGGCAGCCTCCCCGGCTTCTCCTATCCTGCATTTCCCGTAGTCGCTGGTCTCCTCGGGTCTTGTGTCCGCACGCAGGCGCCCGTGCCTCACAGGCTGTCGTCCCTAAACTCCGTTTCCGGAGCGTCCAGGCTCTGCTGTGGTCCTCTTGTTCTCATGGTCCGTCCTCGGCTGCACCAGCATCCTCTCTTTGACCCCTCGAGCACCCTGCATAATCCCTTCTGTTTCCGAGCGCCTGCGGATGCCCGGCATTTCTCCTGAGAACACGTGGTGAGGACAACCACGTAATGTCCTGGCTCCACTTGCACATTAATTCCTTTACTCCTCCCAGCTCTGTGAGGTGGCTAATTATAATCCCCGCGTCTCGCAGGCCATGAAGAGGTCCTGTCACGGGCCTGAGGTCACACAGCTGGTCAGGGCGGAGTCAGGGCTCACAGTCCGGGAGCGCGGCTTTAGAGCTCATGCTCTGCGGCTTTCAGCTCCCTCTGTTTCCCCTGCTCCCAATGGCCTTGGGAGGTAAGTCCTGTCCTCACCAGTTTGTAGCTGAGTGTGTGGACCGAGACATCAGATAATGAGCTGACAGTCACATGCATAGTAAGTGACCGGAGCTGAGATCCAAATTCAGATACTTCTTCTCGCGATGATGTTCTTAATTAAAATGACAACTTTAAAGATAAAAACTGTCCTCTTCCCTATTTTCTAAATATTTCTAAGTCAGTGCTGACCTCAGTGCTGAACACAAAGGTGCTTGATACATGGGACTAAACGTAAAGCATATTTCACTGTATTGTTCTTTTTTTTTTTAAGTTTTAGTTTGTGGATGACGTAAATGTTGACCGTTGAAGGGAAATACCCCGTCACTCCACCTGGGAGGGAATGTTGTTTTGCTGTATCTCGTACATCTGAGTGCCTGCTTTTGAACTCTGTCCTCTGTTTTTCAGGTACTATGAAGCATTTCCACCACTGTCTGAGAAACCAGTTTGCCTGCAAGAAATCATGACGGTGTGGAACAAGTCTAAAGTCTGTTCTTACTCTAGCTCTTCTTCATCATCCACAGCCCCACCAGCTAGCACAGACACATCCTCCCCCAAGGACTGCAACAGCGAAGGCGAAGTCATCCAGGAAAGAAGCAACGAAGCACCCACCTCTGTACACGCGAAAACCCAGAGCAGAAGTAAAAGCGAGAAGGAGAACAAATTCAGTAATGGCACAATGGAAGAGAAGCCTGCTTTGTACAAAAAGCAGATCCGACATAAACCTGAAGGAAAGATTCGCCCTCGCTCATGGTCTTCCGGCTCGAGTGAAGCAGGCTCAAGTTCAAGTGGTCATCAGGGAGAATTAAAAGCATCCGTGAAGTGTGTGAAAGTCAGACACAAGACACGAGAGATTCGAAACAAGAAGGGGCGGAACGGGCCCAGCAGGCTCTCGCTGAAGCCCGGCGACAGGGCTGAGCGGGGCATGCCCGCGGGGGGGAGCAGCGGGGGCTCCTTCAAGCCGCTGTGCCGGCGCGGGAAGAGGCCCTTGAAGGACCCGGGGAGAAGGGACACCGGGAGTGCCGAGGGAAGAGACCTGTCCCTGGAGAGCAGAAACGACAGAGAATATAAAGAGGAACCACTGTGGTACACTGAACCAATTGCTGAGTATTTCGTTCCTTTGAGCAGAAAAAGTAAACTAGAGACCACATACCGAAACCGACAGGACACGAGCAATCTGACGTCAGAGGCGGTGGAAGAGCTGTCAGAGTCCGTGCACGGTCTTTGTCTCAGCAACAATAATATTCATAAAACATACCTCGCAGCAGGTACTTTCATTGATGGTCATTTTGTAGAAATGCCTGCGGTTATCAATGAGGATATTGACCTCACTGGGACCTCATTCTGTTCTCTCCCAGAGGACAACAAGTATCTGGATGATATTCATCTATCAGAATTAACGCACTTCTATGAAGTGGATATTGATCAATCCATGTTGGATCCTGGTGCCTCAGAAACAATGCAAGGAGAAAGTCGGATTTTGAATATGATTCGACAAAAAAGCAAAGAGAAAACAGATTTTGAGGCAGAATGTTGCATAGTGTTAGATGGAATGGAGTTGCAAGGGGAACGTGCAATATGGACAGATTCCACCTCTGTGGGTGCCGAGGGCTTCTTCCTGCAAGACTTGGGCAATCTGGCTCAGTTTTGGGAGTGCTGTTCATCCAGCTCGGGCGATGCCGATGGAGAGAGTTTTGGGGGAGATTCTCCAATTCGACTCTCTCCGATCTTGGACGGCACAGCGCTCAATCCGCATTTGCTTGCTGGCAATCAGGAGCTCTTTACAGATGTTAATGAAGGATCTGGCATAAACTCGTGTTTTTCAGTGTTTGAAGTGCAATGCAGTAATTCTGTTCTACCATTTTCGTTTGAAACTCTCAACTTGGGAAATGAAAATACAGATTCTAGTGCTAATATGCTTGGGAAAACCCAGTCTAGATTGCTAATATGGACCAAAAATAGTGCCTTTGAAGAAAATGAACACTGTTCTAATCTTTCAACCAGAACTTGTAGCCCATGGTCCCATTCGGAAGAAACACGTTCAGACAACGAGACATTAAATGTTCAGTTTGAAGAGTCCACGCAGTTTAATGCAGAAGATATTAATTATGTAGTTCCTAGAGTCTCGTCAAATTATGTAGATGAAGAACTTCTAGATTTTTTGCAAGATGAAACTTGCCAGCAAAACAGTAGAACGTTAGGAGAAATTCCTACCTTAGTTTTCAAAAAAAAATCGAAACTAGAATCTGTCTGTGGTATTCAGCTCGAACAAAAGCCGGAACACAAAACCTTGGCAACTGCTCGAGGGTGTGGCGAAAGCGGTCCACGTGGAGGCGGCTACAGCTCAGGGGTTATTAAGGACATTTGGACAAAGACGGCAGACGTGGAGAGAATCGACGAGGAGCTGTTCCCGGCGGACGCCAGTGACTGCTGCCGCTGCCTGGAGGCGGAGGCCGAGGGCCTGCGGGCGCCCCACAAGGCCGTGCAGCGGTCCGAGTACCGCCTATGGGAGGGGCACAAGGAGAGCGTGGCGAAGAGGGCTTGCGGTTCCGGGGCGCTCTCCAAGGTGGACGGCGGCGACTATACCACACCCTCGAAACCTTGGGGTGTGGCCCAGGATAAAGAGAACACGTTCATCCTCGGAGGAGTGTACGGAGAGCTCAAAACCTTCAGCAGCGACGGGGAGTGGGCAGTCGTGCCGCCCAGCCACAGCAAGGGAAGTCTCCTACAGTGCGCGGCTTCCGACGTCGTGACCATAGCTGGTACCGACGTCTTCATGACCCCAGGCAACAGTTTCGCTCCCGGTCACCGGCAGTTATGGAAGCCCTTCGTGTCCTTCGAACAGAATGATCAGCCGCGGAGTGGGGAGAATGGATTAAATAAGGGATTTTCTTTTATCTTCCATGAAGACTTCCTAGGAGCTTGTGGTAACTTTCAGGTTGAAGATCCTGGGCTTGAATATTCCTTCTCTTCCTTTGACTTAAGTAATCCGTTCTCACAAGTTCTTCACGTAGAGTGTTCGTTTGAACCCGAAGGGATTGCCTCTTTCAGCCCTAGTTTTAAACCGAAATCAATCCTCTGCTCCGATTCAGACAGCGAAGTTTTTCACCCCAGGATCTGTGGCGTCGACAGAACACAATACCGGGCTATTCGCATCTCTCCTAGGACTCACTTCCGCCCAATTTCTGCGTCCGAGCTGTCCCCAGGAGGAGGAAGTGAGTCGGAATTTGAATCTGAGAAAGATGAAGCAAATATTCCCATTCCTTCTCAAGTTGATGCATTTGAAGACCCACAGGCCGATCTGCAGCCACTGGAAGAAGATGCCGAGAAGGAAGGCCATTACTATGGAAAATCGGAGCTTGAGTCTGGAAAATTCCTTCCCAGGTTAAAAAAATCTGGCATGGAAAAGAGTGCTCAGACATCACTGGATTCTCAGGAGGAATCAGCTGGGATTCTGCCAGTGGGGAAGCAGAATCAGTGTTTGGAATGTAGCATGAATGAATCTCTGGAAATTGCTTTAGAAAGCTCAGAAGCAAATTGTAAAATAATGGCACAATGTGAGGAAGAAATTAATAATTTTTGCAGTTGCAAAGCAGGTTGTCAGTTCCCTGCTTATGAAGATAATCCAGTTTCTTCGGGACAGCTGGAAGAGGTAAGTGGTTGTCTGTGTGTGTTGGTGCTTGATAGAAGTTGTTGATTGGACTTGAATGCAAGAGCAGCCGAATCAGGCAATGAAAGGGTAGGGTGAAATTAATTGGGAAATTAGCTTCAGTGTCTGAAAACTTACATGGTTATGATTTTACATAAGGGCTTAAAACGGGTTTGATACTTATAAATTGGAAGTAGACCGTGGACCTTTTCTGCAGAGAAAAGACATTTTTAGATCATAAGGTAGAAGATTTTGTCTTAATACGCACGTACCGTGCTGCAGACCGAATACACTGGCATTCCAGCCTTCGAAGCTGATGGATCACAAAGTGGCTGTTTACTCCTCGGAAGGCCCTGCGTGCTCTTCGGAAGCAGAAGCAGAGGGTCTCTTGAGGTAGCAAGCACATCTCATGGTCTCCGAAACGCTGATCAGTTTAGAACTTAGGTTTTTCATGTAAAATAAATTACATCCTGTATAGAGTTCTCTAAAGCAGATGGTGGTACGTGTAAAAGCCCACAATCCTAATGCAACAAAAGAGCTGTTACAGAACCTACATGGATGGACCTCATCTTATACCAAGTGCCTATTCCTAAAGCTATGTGACTCACACATTAAAATGAGGCTAATAGTGGTAGTTTTGTGAATGGGAGTCATTGTACCCTTTTGACTATTTCTAAGAAGTGGTTTGAGGTTAAATTGAGTGTGCAAGAAATATCAGTGAAGGTCATAACCTGTTTCACAGAAAAGCACAGCAATCTGCCCATTTCTCAGCTGTTACTTGATCAGCAGTGCCTGACCTGTGTCCAGGAGCAGCTTAGTAAAAAGGCAGTTGGAGGTGCTCGGAAGTCATGCCGCCTGTGGCTGGAGAGCAGCTGAATGTCCCCCACTCCCCCACCCCCTGGCCCGGTGCACGTTCCCCCCACCTCTGCTACCGCTAAATCCTACCCAGGTAGCAAGGCTATCTTCAGACCGCCCCCCGCTTCTGATCCTTGTCCTAATTCTTCCTCTCTCCCCTCTCTCCCATCCCCACCTACATCAGAACTAATGCCTCCCTTCTCTCTTCATGCATGATGCCTCTTTTCCTGTTGCAGTTTCCACGTTTATGAGTCATTATGTACTTTCTCTCGTTAGATTATCTGTTCCTAATGGAAACAGACTGTGCCTTCCTCGCTTGTGGGGCCAGTGCCTGGGGTGACCTGAGTGCGTGTGGTGGGAGGAAGCCCTACAGACGACTCAAGGGTCACTGCTCTGAGTAGCCTGCCCAGAGACCCTTAGCGGGGCATGCATTGGGTCTCACCGAAACACTGAAACGGAGCTGCCAAGAATGAAAAACAATAATGTTGTTAGCCTTTACCTGTTTGTTTATTGCCCCACTTTTTATCCTTGAATATTCCTTTATGTACTTTGTATTTCACCTGGTTCCAGATTGGGAAGAAAGAAAAAGAGGGAAGAAGCGAGATTCTACATCATACCACTGCCATATTCCTTCGCTTTCTAGTATGTTGATGGATTTATGTGTTATCAGAATTCTGGGTTGTCTTGGAAGGTCTCAGGCGCTAGTAAAGTCCTGAGGGACATTGTGGGGTTGTCTGCTGGGGTCGGCGTGGCCGCTCCTTTCAGCTCCGGCCTCTGGGCGCCGGTGCCACGGTGTAGAGTCAGGGTGGCGCTCACGCCCTAGATGGATCTGAGGTTCGGAAAGGTTGAGTGACCTGAAGGGACAGTGTGGGGACCAGGCTGGGACGAGAGTGTATGCCTTTCCACTCTCACACTGCCTGGGCAGTCCAGGGGAGCCTCCTACAAGGGTCGTCTTCTCCCTTTTCCTGAGAGAGGACACTCTCGGAGCCCTGTTGTAAAGGTCACTGTTGAAAGGCCACCTGGTCCAGAGCAAATGGACTAAAATGTAGGAATTCTAGGGGCACCTGGAGGGTTCAGTTGGCAGAGCATCGACTCTTGATTTCAGGGTGGTGAGTTCACAAGCCCCATGTTGGGCGTAGAGTTTACTTGAAAAGAAAACACTTAAAATGTAGGAATTTTAATGGAATTGGTGTCCAGGAGCATGGATTCTTTTCAAAAGCTTAGTTCAGTCAGTTCAGCAAACATTTTCTGAATACCCGTTACATGCCCATCACTAAGGTAGGTGTCCTGTGTGAACAGGTCACCGTCTTTGCACTGGAAGCAGTCAGTCTAGTTACAAAGACCACCTTGGAAGTAGACAATTTACTTTAATTGAAATAGGTCATTTATTCACATGGCTCAAATTCAGAAGTTACAAGAGGGTGTGTACAGACAGTGAACAGGCTCTCCCCAGCGGCAGCTGCGAGCTTGCGTCCTGGCCCGTCTTTCAAGGGTATTTGTGCATGTAGAAGCAAAGGCATGTTCACATACGTTTCCTCTTCTTTTTTCTCTTTTCACAGAAATGGCACTTTATTATAATCACCCTTCCCTTTTGGTTTCCTGCATCCTCTTCCATTGTATGGACAGATGTATTAGGATTTACCTAGCCAGTTCCTTATGTTTTAGGGCATCTGGGCAAATGTAATCGTAGGGAACAGGGGAGGTGGCGTGGTGGAGGTGAGCACAGAATGCCTCAGGAGCCCAGAGGAAGCTGTCCCGACAGTGAGAGTTGAGGGAGGCTTGTTGCACGCACCTGAGCATCCCGGGGCAGAAGGGAGAGGAGGCCGTTTTAACCGCAGAGGGTGTGCGGTGGCATCAGAGGGCTCTGATGAGTAGAGGGGGTGGGGGGGCCATCCTTGGAGTGTGGTACCTGGCCCCCCCGTGCCAGGCGCTGTGCCCACTCTGCTGTCACCGTTATCCCACTGAATGCCCACAGTGACCTTCTGCAATGGATTTCTGTCCCCTCCCCCTGACTATGAAGACCATGTAGGCCCAGAGGGGTGGAGTCCCTGCCCCTGAGCCCAGCGTCAGGGATGGAGCCTGAGTTCTTTCCGCTGCTTTGCCACGCAGGGTCTCTTGTTGGTCTCAGTGGCCCTCGGCAGCCCTTCATCTACATGGGCTTGCTTTTCCTCTTGTGACCCAGATGGGTGGGAGCTGACTGGCTGAGGGCCCCTTTTCCGTGCTCTTCCGAGAGTAGAACTCAAAGAGGAACACCAATGACCTTAGTCTTCCCAAACCCGGGAGTACTTAGTAAGAGTTCGGAGAGGTGCCTCTACCCAGCTTCCGATGTCTAAAGACTGAGTATCCCATCTTTTGCTGAAAACATTTCTGGTCAGGCTTTCCGGCTTAAATTTACATCTTCTCTGTTTTTTCGCGGGTTCATTCATTTGTCGAGTATTTTTGGGGAGCCCTACTGTCGGTGCCGGTGTGGGTGCCGGCGACAGGCGCAGAGCCCTGCCCTGGCCGGTCACATGCAGCAGCGCATGCGATCCGTTAGTCGGTATGTGGTATGCTGGTGTACCAAGTGCCGTGGAGGGGGCCAAGAGCTGGCTCAGGGCTGGAGCACAACGGGGTCCTTGGAGGCCTTGCCGCAAGAAGCAGGGCTCGGGGCAGGCTTCCCGGCAAAGGTGCCATCTGAAGACAGGCTTGCGGGTGAGAAAGCGAGCCAAGCAGCTGTCGGAGAGGGAGAGCGGCACAGTGACAGGTGCCCGGCCTGCCCATGGCCGTGTCCTCGTCGGGTTTCCTTCCCTCCGTTCTCCGTCGGCCAGAAGTTGAATTCGTGCATCCAGCAGAGGTTATTTAAGCCAAGCATGGTCATCTTTGCTGTGCAACCTAGAGGCTGGAGACAGTGGACTGGAATGATGTCCTAAGATAATGCAGGTTCATTGAGTGTGTATTCAGTGTAGCAAAGAACAGGACAGAGAAGTCTCTGCCTTTTGGAATTGACTTTCAAGGGCAGGAAGCAGAAAAATTCCTAAAACTATAGCAGAAACTGGCGTGACTTTAACAGTGCTTTCAGCCCGAGGTGGGGGAGGTGGAGGGTGGTGGGCCAGATAATCCCGGACCTGCGCTCGTCCGGGTGGAGCCTTTTCTTCAGGCCAGCAGACATTGAGCATCCCGCTTTGTGTAGGCCCTGTGCCCGGAGGCGCACGGGTAAGTAAGACATGGGTGCTGCTCGTAAGGAGCTTCCTGCCTCTCCGCTCCAGTCTCGTCTAGCCTGCTCTCTGTTCATGCTGACGCCTCCAGCCTGCTCTCCCGGCCCTTTCCCACCCTCCGAGATGAGTTCTCTCTCCCTCCCTTTCTTACCCTTGATGGTCTCGGGACAGGGTCGCAGGAATAAACACTGATTGCCCCCAGCAGCCTGGGACGTTTTCTTTTGCAGGTAGACACGTGCCGCCTCCGAATCCTCTGCCTTCAGTGGTGCCTTGGGGATGGGGGCAGCTGCTCTGTCCAGGGAGCCTTCTTGCTCCTCCCACACAGCACTAAGTTGTCATCCCACAGAGTAGGTGCGCCTTGCAGAGCAGGCAAGGCCTTTCTGGAAAGATCTAGGGGTTCTGGGAATTATGTGCCAGATGCAGTTAATTTCCTTCAACTAGCTGTAGACCTTGGCTGTTGTGGCTTCGTTTGCATGAAGTCAGCGGGGTGCTGACTACTGTCCTTGGAGTAAGCTGGGGGAGAGCGCAGTGAAGGTGAACTGGCCACTCTAGGTACCCAGTACCGTTTTCCTTCAGTGTCTAATTTGAGAGTATTTCTTTTTACAAAATTATGTTAAGTGAAAAATGAAGGTTGGAGGTGTTTCCCATTAGTTAAATAATAAAAAACACATTATTGAATCAAAAAGTCTTTGACCCATAAGACAATTTACATGTAAGAGAAGAACAAAGTCCCATCAGAGGATTGAAGGTCGTTGGTTGCCAAGACTGCTCAGGCTTTAAGCTTGAACACACGGTGAAATGTCTTCTGAAGCAGTAGGCACATGCAGTGTCCACAGGCCTTATTTGGATTGAGTCCCAACGTCCTCTGGTTCTCAGCAAAGCACATAGTTGAGTTAAAAAGACACGTAGGTTGGTAACTCTGCCTACACAGTTTCCTTCGTCCCATACTGTCGTCTTTGACTCCCTCCTGCCCGAGTGTGTAAAGGTGAAGAGGGTCCTCTCTCTTCCCTGGAGTGTCTCACACCAGTGGAGACTTAGGGCCACCCCGTCATTTTTCTGCACTTCCCAAATCTAGAAATTTGCCTTGCCTGGGGATATTCATTGGGGATATTTTGCCTTGTAAGGGTTTTATTGTGTTTTTTAAAAAGATCTTCACTCCACTTCCAATATAAGTCCTTCTTAAAAGCTTCCTTTATATGTTATGAACACTTTGGCTTTTTTTTTTTTTTAAGATACTTATTTGAGGGGTGCCTGGGTGGCTCAGTCGTTAAGCGTCTGCCTTCGGCTCAGGTCATGATCCCAGGGTCCTGGGATCGAGCCCCGCATCGGGCTCTCTGCTCAGTGGGAAGCCTGTCTTTCCCTCTCCTACTCCCACTAATTCTGTTCCCTCTCTCGCTGTGTCTCTGTCAAATAAAAAAAAAAAGATATTTATTTGAGAGAGAGAGAGTGAGAGAGAGCACGAGAGTGGGGTAGGGGCAGAGGGATAAGCCAGACTTCCCGACGAGCAGGGATCCCCATGTGGAGCTCAGTCCTGGGACTCCAGGATCGAGACCTGAGCCACCCAGGCGCCCCAACACTTTAGCTTTTTAAATTCACCTTGTTGGGATGTCTGGCTGGCTCAGTCAGTGGAGCGTGTGACTCTTGATCTCAGGGTCGTGAGTTTGAGCTCCACACTGGGTGTAGAGATTACTTAAAAATAGTATCTAAAAAAAATTAATAAATTCACCTCGTCTAGAACAGTATTAAAAATAAAAGTCATCAATTTAAAAAATTCTGGATTTGTAGTTCCTAGTTAATAATGTTTCAATTTTCTCCTTTATCCTGACAGTTTGTAAACTTTTTCTGTTATTTGTTTAACCTAAACAGTTTCCCGTATTGAACACTGATGTTCAAGGAATGAATAGGAGTCAAGAAAAGCAGACCTGGTGGGAAAAAGCCTTGTACTCTCCTCTCTTTCCTGCATCAGAGTGTGAAGGTAAGGAGCCCTGTGTTAGGTCATTGGTTCATCCACTCATTCGGATTTCTAATTCATTAAGAGCAATACGTTCTTTCCCTATGAATAGCAGTCCGAAAAGCACTTACCAAGAGGCTTTTGTGTAGCCAGCATTTGTCAGGCACTGGGGACACAGAGATGAGTGAGAACTGGGGCCCACCCTTAGCCTGATGTGGGGAAAGGCATGGAAATACACAAAGGCAGGACCGACCTTTGCCAAAACCTGTTCAGGATCGCAGTGAATCGTGAGGGGAGTGGGGGGTGGGGGTAATCACCTGGGTTGGGGGAACTTCAGGAAGCCGCCCGGGCTGGAAGGGCAGACCCTATGAAAGGAACAGCTTGCATGGGGGTAAGATGGACTCTGGCAAGTGGGCCCAGCTGGGTTGTAGCTGAGGCTAGGAAGGCGGATTGAGGAAGGCCATTGAGAAGATGGCAGATTGGAGGGTGTCAGGTCCGGTGTGTGTTTTAGAAGAGTTCTAGAAGCAGAGTGGAGAAGGGGTTTAGCAGCTGGGGTTCTGGGCCCCCGCCGGGGCTGTCTGGGAGGCCCAGGGCCAAGGCCTGGCCTCAGGACCTGCAGGGGGAGTAAGGGAGAGAGCAGCACAGAGAGGTCTTGTCGAGGATGCCGGCTCCTCGGGGAGTGACTCTCCGTGAGGCGTGGGCAGCAGGAGGGCTTTGGGGGGGGGTTCCGGCAGGGGGCAGACAGAACAGTAGCACATTGGGTGAAGGTGATTTGGGTCTGTGAGCCTTCCGGGAGGACATGCTCAGCAGCTGTAAAAACTCTCGAAGTCTGGGGAGGAGTCAGGGCTGCGGAGGGCGTGCTGCCAGCTCCCCGGCTGCCCTGGGCTGTGGCATCGACAGTCTCTGCCGCTGGAGCTGGAAGGGGCACGTACGCCGTTGGTTAGTATTCACACGTTCACGGGTCTGGCGTGTCTCCCGGTTCGTCTGTAATGAACGTGGAGCCTCGCCGCTTGCTGCCCACCGAGCCTGGTGCACTCCGGTGCTCGGGTGCTCGGGACGCTGACGCCCACCTCCCTCCGCAGCCCAGCCTTCCCCCACTGGGGGGACGGCGGGGCTGTTTGCTTCTCTCTGTGCTCTGAGCCCCAAGATGCCTTCCCCAGAGCCTGCCTTCCTCTTTCCCAGAGGTTCACTGGGTCAGAAAGAGCGCGTAGAGCAGAGTCTTCGTTTTTAGCATCTTTGTTTATTTAACCGCATTTATTAAAGACCTGTCATTCTACTGTTAGCTAATATCTGGGTTGCCTTTTATGGTTTACAAAGTGCTCCCAATCTTTCCTTTTACATAGGCCGCACCATAGCCTTGTGAGATGTCAGCCTTAGTTTTCAGATGAGGAAGCTCTAAGACTCAGGTTTGACAGTTTGTCCAGAATCCTGCATTAGCCGTTAAGTTCAGGTTTGCATCCAGACTGTCTTCCTATGGCCAGAAGCTTTGCGCTCTACAGTGGCTATCTGCACTCAGTGCCCAGGGAAGCGCCAGGGTGAGGGGAGCACAAATCTGGCCTTGACGTAGATCCATTCTGTGCACCCGGTGAGTGTCCAGTCACTGATGAGTTAACTGGAATACAAGTAAGGGGGGGCCCGAGGGCCCCAGAGTAGTGCCGCTAGAGGGAGAGAGAGAGGGAGGGAGGGAGAGGGGTAGGGGGGAAGGGGAGAGAGGGAGGGAGGGGGAGGGGGGAAAGAGGGAAGGAGAGCGAGAGGGAGGGAGAGAGGGGGAGGGGGAAAGAGAGGGAAGGAGAGAGAGAGAGAGAGAGAGGGATGTGGCAGCAGGCAGTGCCTGGGGTCAGGAAGACCAATCCCTGTGAGGGTTTAGTCTAGTTTTCTTTTTTTTTTTTAAGGTTTTATTTATTTATTTGACAGAGACACAGCGAGAGAGGGAACACAAGCAGGGGGAGTGGGAGAGGGAGAAGCAGGCTCCCCACAGAGCAGGGAGCCCGATGCGGGGCTTGATCCCAGGACTCTGGGATCATGACCTGAGGCGAAGGTAGACGCTTAACGACTGAGCCACCCAGGCGCCGCAAAGATTTTATTCTTTTTTTTTTTTTTTTAAGATTTTATTCTTAAGTAATCTCTGCACCCAATGTGGGGCTCAAACTCACAACCCCAAGATCAAGAGTTGCATGCATTACCGACTGAGCCAGGCAGGCAGCCCTAGTCTAGTTTTCTATCATTAGTTAGTAAGGAGTCAGTCCCAACCCTTAGCTCTGGGTCCTGGGTTTCTGTACAATCCCGGGTTGGTGCTGTAAGGGATGGTTAGTGCACGGTGCTTTTTTTATTGTGAAGTGGCAAATAGAGAAACTCTCAGTGGGTAGATAATGGCAACCAGGCTTTGGAGTGACCTTCAACTCACAACTGTGCATTAAATCCCTGCAGTTGCCTTGTGATGGTGACGTGACGAGCCTCACTCTCTCAGCCTGTGGGGGTGGGGACGTGCAGTCTCAGGAGCAGGTTGGCCAGGAAAACGAGTAGCCTCTTGCCTTCTCAGCAGGAGTGACTGGAGCCCCTTGTCTCCACCGCTGAAACTCCCAGTGTGGCTGGTGGTTAATAACAAGAGTCAGGGACTGACCTGGAAGCTTTTGGCCTCCCTGGGAAGGAGGGGGGCTGTCCCTTTTTACAGTGAGGCAGGAGATGGAGGCTCGGAGTGAGGCGGCTTGTCCATGCACCCTGCAGCGGGGCGGGGGAGGGGGGCGGGGGGGGGCATCTGGCCTGGAAGCCCCGGCCCTGCACTCTGCCACCTGCTGGCCTTGCTCTGCCTTCATAGACCCGTGCCTGCCTTGTGCCAGGCCCTGGGAACACTCCAGGTGAGCTGATGTCCTGGCACAAGCGGAGGGAGTGAGGACGCCAGTCCTGTGCCAGTGGGGCTACCTGCAGTGGGAGGTGCCAGGCAGCAGCCCTGGCTGGTGCGGGAGCAGGATGCATTTGCTGTGCCCCAGTGTGCCCGACTAAGGGGAACGGTACGAGAGTGCGGTGGGGACAAGGTCCGCCGGAAGCCAGCAGCCAGAGCACGAGGGCCTTGCATGCTCCATGCCACGACGGGTCTGCCCTCAGTGGCGGTCTCCAAGCTCACGCACTGGATTCTGAACATTTGGAAGGCTCATTGTAAGTGTGTGGGTGTTATTTTAGTTCTATGGAGAAAGCCCTGCAGGGAAAGTGTATAGATAACAGTTAAGGGCTCGGGAGACAAAACGGAGCTGGAGTCCAGGGCCTCTGTTGCCAGCTGGTAGACCTGGGGCAGTGACCAGACCTTCTGTGTCTCCATTGTCTGTATTTGTAAAAAGAGGCCAAAGATAATACTTCCCTGAGGGGGTACTTGTGCCGAGTAACTTGCATAACACAGGCCTAGTACATGGGAGCTGTACATGGGAGCTGTCCGTGGGCGGGTCACGAAGAACGTGGTCTGCAGTCAGCACTCCCTTTTCCTAATGCCTGTGGTGTCCCGAACTTCTGTATGTACAGAATGCCGAAAGCAAGGCCGGAAAGTGCAGTAGTCCGGAGGAGGGCTGGGTCCGGCTCCACCCCTAGTCCAGGAGATCGTCACTTCCCCGACGGTAGCTAGCTGGCGGGGTGCGCGGAGCCCGTGAGAGCTTGATCAGGCGAGCCGAGGCGAGGATGGCCGCCCCGAGGCGGTGAGCACGCCGGGGACTTGGTTAGCAGCCAGCGTGCCAGCGCTGTTCTTGCGGCTGGCCGCACGTCATCTCTTTAAACTTGCACGGGGACCCCATGAGGGCAGGTGGTGACCTGTTTTAGAGATGAGGGAGCTGGGCTCAAAGAGGGTCGGTCTTCTGCCGAGTTACATCACAGATGAGTGTCAACCAGGGATCCACTCATGTCTGTGTAGTCCCAGAGCCCGGGTTATTTTCATGAACCTGAGCTGGTAACTTCGAGGTCCTGAGGCAGGCAGAGAGGGCTAAAGATCCTGGAGAACATGATGTGGCCAGCACCTGATGGTGGGAGGGCACAGCGGTCACTGAGCGTCGGTCCTGTCCTCTCCGGTGTCACGCACGGGTAGCATGTCATCTCATTGAACACCTCGTGGTAACTGGACCGCAGGCAACAGGAAACAGATGCTCCGTTGGGGCATTACAGGACTTGGACACAGTGATTCAAAGCCAGGGTCCACGTCGGGCCTACCGGCCGTCTCCTCTCTCACTGCTGTGTCTGCAGCTGCGTGGGGGGCTGGTCTGGATTAAGACTGGTGGGGGTCAGCCGTGGCTGCGCATCAGAACACCTGGGAGCTTTTCAGACCAGTTCAGTCAGGATCTCAGGTGGGGGCCTGGGCTCGCAGACTTGGCTTCAGTGAAGCTCCCAGGGCTGAGAACCTTTGCACTAAATGATTTATTTGATTCCTTCTAATTCCAGCTTCCAGTTCCATCCCCTTCTGTGGGCCACTACTCAAACCACTAGCCTCCTTTCTCTTCCCTGTTCTGCAGATACAGGAAAGATGTACTTTAGTGCGGTGTTGACTTGGGAGGGAACAAATGAGGTGGTTACCCTGTTTTGTCTTCCCCACTGCACTTCCCCTGTCTGCAGTCCCTCTGTGTAGTTGTTAGATGAACACACACACGGTGCATCGTCTGTCTCCCTCCGTACGCTCTTGAGAGCTTGGGCCTGTGTTCCGAGGGCTTACCCCACTACAGGTGTGAATATGTGTTTGTTGAATGAATGTCTCGTGCTGGGATCACAGGCATGTCTGGGTTATGCCAGCCTATTTTTTAACCAACTGAGCCACCCAGGCGCCCATGCCAGCCTATTTTTTAAAAACTCAATGAACAGTGTATTAGAATTTTTAAATTGGCGTAGCATTTTGCTCGTGCATACTGGCTTGGCTGGTGGTGCCCATGTCTGCTTTTAGTGAGTACTTAAATTCTCCAGAGGGTTGGTACACCTGACTGGTCTGACTTCAGCAAAAAAGGAAACAAAAATGTCTGTTTCATAACCGTGTCTTAATGAAATTTCCCCCCCTTTCCCTCTTTTCCCTTCTCCATTCAAAATGATTAAGAATGTTATACAAATGCCAAGGGAGAGAATGGTATAGAAGAGTGTCCAGATGGTAAAGACATACCCAGTAACGAAGAGCGTCTGTTAGATTTTAATAGGGTAAGTGGACTGTCCTCCTCCTTACTAACTTACTAACGGCCACACCCCCTTGCCACTCAGTCTGGAGCCTGGGAGCCCTGGGAGCTCCCCTCACCCGCCTTCCCAGGTCAACCAGCTCCATGGCCCTCAGCCCCTGCCTGCATCGCCTCCCACCCCATCCGCTGACTACCAAGGCTTCCCACGCCCCTGCCCTCACTCCCCCCCTCCCCCGTCCTTCCCAGTGCTGCCACAGGGAATCTCTGCATACCAGTTGGACCTTGTCACTCCCTCAGAAGCCCTTGGGTGGGCACCACCAGGGAGCCCTCCGGGTGCTCTCTGCGGACAGACCCCACCATCCTGTGCCCTCACCACGCCCAGTGTGGCACTCTGGTCTCAGCCTTGGCCCCAGGCTGCTTTCGGTTTCTGTACCACCGCCTCCCCACCAGGCCATTGAGCTCCCATTAGGCAGGCAGGCCGCTGAATCGTAGGAATGTCTCTCTTCTCTTTGTTAGCTCAGGTCCTCTGAGGACTTTTCCCCCAAAGCACCCTAGGGTGTTGGCACCTACGGTCCTGTCTTTCCCACCCCGGTGAATGGTACCCTGCAGCATACCCCACTGCCGCAGCCACGCCTGGGAGCCGCTCTCTGGCCCCTGGCCGCCCCGCCTGTCAGCCGTCGCCCTCCTCCCTCCTCCCGTCTCCCGCACCCTGTCCAGGCTGAGCACCCGCTCGCCAGTCCTCACAACCCCTGACGGGCGCCGTCACTGTCCCATCCTGCACAGACTCGGGACCGCCTGTCTGAGGCCGTGCAGCCACAGTGCTAAGTGCAGACCTGAGCCATGAGCCTCAGCTGGGACTCGGCGACTCCTGCTCTTAACCATAGTGGCCTTCCGTCACTGCACCTTGCCCAGAAAGGCCCTGTGGGCTCTGCTGTCACGTGCCTCCGGCCCCACATCCTCTCTTCTCCCCTCCGTCCTTGTGGCTGTCTTCTGCTTCTGCCTCAGGGGTCCCAACCAGGGATGGTGCTGCCATTTGGAAATGGGGGGTGTTGGTACTATGACTGGGGGGTGCTGGGTACTCTGAGGATGGGGGTGTTCCTAGTTTCTGTGATGGGGGTGTTGCAGGTTCCTGTGACTAGGGGGGCGGGGTGCTGCTAGTTACTGTGACTGGGGGGTGCTGGTTACTGTTGGGTGGGGGTTTTGCTAGTTACTGTGACTGGGGGCGTGCTGGTTACTCTGGGGGGTGGGGACATTGCTCCTTATTGTGACTCGGGGAGGTGGGGGGATGTCGCTGGTTACTATAATTGGCCAGTGGGGGTGGCATGTTTCTGGTCACTGTGAGGGAAGGGGGCTTTGCTAATCACTTCAGGGGTAGGGGGAGCATTACTAGTTGCTATGGAGGGGGGAGAGTGGTGTTGCTAATTACTCTGACTGGGTTTGGGGAGCATTGGTAGTTACTGTGACTAGGGAGGGGCTGCCATTTGCATTCAGTGTCCTGGGGGACAGAGATGCTGACCATCTGGTGTGTGGGGGACAATCCCACACAGTAAAGAGTTTTTAGAACTCCAGTTCTGAAGCCCGGCCCCCAGGCTCCCAGGCAAGCTCTTGGCTGTACCTTGCACAAGGCTTGCTTCTCAGCCTTCAGGTGAGGACACTTCTCAGAACTCCCTTCCCGGTCACAGATGTCTGGCGTGTGTGTGTCCTGTCTCCGCCACATCACCTGGTTTACACCGCAGCGTGCAGTTGTGTTGGTTGGTCGGCTTGCTGTGGGCTCTCCTGGAAGGCGAGCCCGGGGAGGACACGGCCGTGCCGACCTCCCTGGGGTTCCCGGTGCTCAGCCCAGCCCCCAGCTGTGGCCAGGCCTTAGACACTGGTTTTGTGCAGCCTTCACACGTGCAACGTTTTGTCCCAGGGACTGAACATACAGAATTAGGATTTGGGACCCTTTATGGATCATGGAGGAGAGGTGGTTGGGTTTGCTCTGAAGCAGTGCAACTCTGAATTCATATTCTTTAGCTCTGCCAAGAAAGCCAGCGATTTGCCGTGTGACCTCTGTGTATCAAGAGTGTTTCATGTAGCCCTTTTGGAAAAAAGTCTGGCTTTTGATCTGCTGAAAACTGTTCCTTTCATCCCAGGTGTCTTCTGTTTATGAAGCAAGGTGTGCCGGAGAGAGAGATGCCGGAGCAGAATCCAGTGGCTTCCGCAGAAAGATCTACTCCAGCGCCGGCTCTGGCTCGGAGGGCTCTGGCTCGGAGGGCGGAGGCGAGTGGGCGGACCCTGGCGAAGAAGAGCTCTTTTCTCGAACTCATCTCTAATCCTGCAGAGTAGTACAGATTATTTTTTGAGAGTGATGTGATGGCAAATTACCCTTTTGTGAGGCCTGTTAATCTAAAGCAACAACTTAGGTTTCTTCTTCAATTAACTGATTCAGATCAGCAAATATCTTTCTCTTCTTGCTTATTTTAGAGTTGAGGACAGCTATCCTGTTGAAGATTTTTTGTTTTCCAAGCTGTTGAATTCTTGGCTATTTGAAATAGACTAGATTGTGTTGTCCAATCAAGAATGGGTGTGCATGTGCTTGTCTAGAAGCATCCCTGCTTTCCGCATCTTGACTGCAGTTGCTGTCTGTCCTTCCAGCTGCAGCCCGGTCTCTGTCACCTTAGCTCCGCGGTGTCCGCAGCCACTTCTGCTCTCCAGAGACTTGAGCTTTGGAACCTTTAGGCTTTGTTCTCTCAGAACTGGGATATAAATACCTACCCCTACAATGGATCGGGGCCTTTCTCAAGGCAAGAGGGAAGCATGGGTGACTCATCCACGGTCTTCATTCAGTCAGATCTCATGTACATTTGATGTAGGAACCACAAGGGTGTGCTTTTAGAGACTTAAAAAATACTGTGTTTTCTCTCTTAGGATTCTCCCCCCCCTCGAGTATCATGGAAGACACTGTGGTTTGTGATTTTCTTGCTAACTGGAGGAGCCAAGGCTTTTGGGGTGTGGGCTAGCAGAGGCGGCCGAGTGGGGCAAGAGCGTACCCCCAGCCTGTTCTTACGTTGCGGTTACTTTTACGCCAAAACACCCCTTCAGGGTTACTCATGGTGAGGGTCTTAGTTGCAAATTACGATTTTCTGGTGACCTCCATTGAATCGAAGCCTCCAGAACTCAAAATTATAAACGTTTGACATGCAGTAAAGGCCACCTCGTCACCCCGAAGCAGCCCTGGCTGCAACAGCTAGCTGCTGTCATGGCCGTGATTCGGTCGAGCTTAGATCACATTTTGTGTTGGAGAGAATGTTCTGGGCAAGTTCTGTGTGGTGGGCTGGGGGCGGGCAGAGACGTCCTTTCTCCCAGACCTTTGTGATGGCTTCATGGGACTCGCTTCCCGCTTCCCGTGGGGGCCCAGCCGTCAGTCTGTCTCCTACAAGTCCTGTCCGCTCAGGATGGCCGCCGCCTCGGGTTTTCACGCCAGCGGGCAGCAGGTGGAGCTGCGAGGAGCGGTGTTTGTGAAACCAAATTGTTTTCCTATTTTTAAAAACAAACAAAAAAACAAAACCTAATGTGTAAAATCAGTTGAGCGTGTCTGTAACACCAGGAATGGCAGAGAAGTCTGACGTGGACGAGACAGCTTCACCACGAATCGTGGCAGGTAGTACATACCATGTCCAGTTCACTAGCTGGAGGCTGGAGTGGCTGAGAAAGCCCTGGTTTGCTTCGAGCCCCAGGTGTGGTTGCCTGTCTCGTAACTGAGAACACAGACAACTCCAAGGCTGGGGAGTCACCGCAGGTTGTGTGTGTCCTCCCTGTGAGAAACCTGGTGGACGGTCGGCTTGGATCTCACCACATGTCAGGGTTTGTTCTTACACAGCACATCTTAAGACACTTTAAAGTGTGTGTGTGTGTGCGTGTGCGTGTGCGGGTGTATGTGTGTGTGTGCAAGGTTTATGTTGCTGTTATTTATTTACAGACTTTATAAGGTTTTATGTATTTTTCTTTCTTCCGGAGCTTCCTAAAAAGTGATTAGCATCTGCACTGAAATATAATTTAACAGCAAAGGCAAAAAAGAATTGGAAGTTGTAAATTCCTAAAATCACTACAGTAACGATCCTTCTAGAAATCGTTGCTTATGTAGCAGAGACCAAATAAATATATTTCAGATACAACCTTTAGCTCAGTTGATTTTGGACAGCTGCTTTTTATCAAGACAGGGCTCCAGGTGGCAGAGGCACCGACTTCCTCCTGCACTGGCAGGAAGACGGTGCACCTTCCACGGGGGAAAGGGGATGGATTATAAATGGGCAAGGGGATTAACAGATTATGTATTTATTTGTTTTCATAGCTAAGTGGCTGAAGCCCGGAGGCTTTCAGCAACAGAGTTGAAAGTGTGGTTTTTAGTTTTGTGAATGGATGATCACAAAGAAAAAGCATTTTTTAAAAAGTTGGCAAAACGCTGAAACGCCCTGTGGTATGAAGCGCATTGCGTATCCGTAGCACTGAAGTATCCATTTTCCATTCCTGGGCTGAGATTTTTTTCCCCGTGGTTGTATTGTTCTGATTTCACGTACACCAGAGTAACTGATTTTTTGTTTTCTTGTGGAGTTAACACCAAATAAAAATTTCGAAAAACAGTTGGTTGTCTTTGTTTATCATAGCAAAGAATCTTTTGTAACGAGCCCCAGCCTTGTCTTAATGACCTGCGTCAGGAGAAGATAGAAAGTGCCCAGGTCACATCATTCCAGATGAAGGGGATTTAGCTCTTACAGGCATTGCTCAAGATGCTGGCATTCTGCTTTGCTGGAAAAGGAGGACGGGCCCTGCTGATAAACGAGTCGCTCCCCTCCCCAACCCCAGCTCCTACCTGAATCCTGCAAAGAACACAGCATTTTTGTCTGTAGGTATAGACAAAACTTCCATCTTTTTGTCATGGAAAAAAAAATTTATTAACAGGATCAGTGTTCATTGTAGAAAAAGAAATCCATGTGTTTTTAAAATATAAGGGAAAACTGGGGTGCCTGGGTGGCTCAGTCGTGGAGCGTCTGCCTTCGGCTCAGGTCATGGTCCCAGGGTCCTGGGATCGAGCCCCGCATCGGGCTCCCTGCTCGGCGGGAAGCCTGCTTCTCCCTCTCCCATTCCCCCTGCTTGTGTTCCCTCTCTCGCTGTCTCTCTCTCTGTCAAATAAAATCTTAAAAAAAAATATATATATATATATATATAAGGGAAACTCCTCTGCGCTGCCGCGGCCGCCGGAGCTGACCTGCTCCCGTTTGTGCCCAGCGCCTTCTAGGCGTCTAGCTGAGCGTCTGTATGCCTAGAGCGCGCGCTGTGGCGGGGCCGTGCTCTCCCTGCTCTTCGGGACCTCAGAACACGGCCTCCCGCAGACGTCTCCTCGTGACTATAGGCATGCCTCAGTGTTTTGTTTGTTTGTTTTGCCTCTGTTGGAAGCGGACTTCCTTTCTCTCCCCATCTGTAAGCTGATCCTCAGCTTGGGTTATGTCAGGCAACTATCTCCAGTTAGCATTTGTCTTTCACCTGGGGCTGAGGACAAGTGGATTCTATAGAGAAGCATTTCAGTGTTGTTTTTATCCTTTTTTTTTTTTAATGGTTTCTGGGATGTGTGTGCATGTTTTTAAATGCTTTCTTCACCTTGAAAGAGTATAAAGATATACTTCCGTGTTTTTCTAGAACCCATATACTTCATGTAGAGTAGATTTTTCTTTCTTTTTTTTTTAAGTAAGCTTTTTGCCCAGTGTGGGGCTCGAACTCATGGCCCTGAGATCAAGAGTCACATGCTCCTCCGACTGAGCCAGCCAGGCGCCCCTGTCGAGTTGGTCTTTGAAACACGTAAATTATATACAAGGAGTGAGGCTTAAGGCTTCAGCCTCCCTTTTCCCGGCTAGTTGGCCAGCTGCCCCAACTTGGTGTGTGATCACGGCTGACTGCCTGCGTGTGGCCCGAGTCTTCCTGGGCACAGCGGCAGTGCCCGGTTGGACGGGGAGCTCCCCTCCCGGAACTGCCTGAGGCAGGACTGGAGGGTGTTCGTGCAGCAAGGTGGCCCCTTGTTCGGGGTCGATAGGTCGTCCGTGTAAGCGGAGATCGTAACAGGACCTCCTGTAGGGTAGGTTTGTAAAGATGAAACAGCACAGCCAGAACACAGAGTCGGGGAGACGCGGTCCCGTCCTGGGGGTGTCCTGGGGGTGCGGCCCGGAAAGAAGCAAAGCCGGAAGTGCAAAGGAGAAGCTGCTTGCACCCCAGTCGGTAACTCTCAGAAGAAAATCACGTCCGCAGGCTGCCCCTTCCTTCCCTCTTCTCCCCCCGCACGGTGGGGGGTGGCAAAGGTGGGGGGGCGAGCAGAGCCTCAGGGTCAGGCCCTGCAGAGGCCAGTGCGGCTAGGTGCTGACCGTGGCCGTGTGGCTGCCCTGGCCTGCTCTCTCCCTGACAGGAGGTCACACTGTCCCCCGTCAGACAGGAACCCAGCTGCCCTGGGCGGCTCCAGCTCCGGGTGGTGTCTGGGCCAGGGGGCAGTGGCTGGGGCCACGGCACAACCGGGTGTCCCCTCAGAGCCGAGTCTGGGGTAAGGGGCCAGGCACGTGGCCTGCTGCAGCTCAGTCAGACGCTGGGCCTGCCACTTGGTGTCACAGTCCAGGGGACCTCTCGGGGCCTGTCTGGGGAGGTGCGAGAGGCCCCTTCTTTTGGCCTGCCACCCAGCAGGCCCTGGCCTCCCCCGAACAACCCAGCCTGCAGTCACAGATGGGGACGACCGCCCTCAGCTTCCAGATGAGGGGGGTTGGGTGAGCTGGTCCTCGGCCGTCCCCCAGCCCTGTGACCCTGGGTGTGCATTTCAGGCAAGGCTGGTGACAGGCAGGTCAGGCTTCCTCCTCACCGGCCCGAGGACAAGCTCCAGAGCGTGCCTCGCCCTCCCCTCTGGCTTCTCTCCCCCCACACATGCTTCTCTCTGTCCCCACACACCCCTGCATCCTGAGCCAGTCCTGGAGGCCAGCTCCGGCCCCCGAGGGGCTCCTGCTCTGACCCTGCTGCTCCCTCAGCCAGAGTACATTGACCGCGCGCCCACCATCCAGGGTCCTTCGCAGCCATCCGGGCTTGTCCATTGCCCCAGCTTGTGCCAAAGGCCCCAGGCCGAGTCCGCTACTGGCTCCTCACTCTCGGGTCTGGGGCCCACCTTCCCACCACTGTGGCTTCTACTCTGTCCTTCAGGCCCCCGGGCAGAGCCCCCACAGGAACTCGGGCCGCTGTGGGCCTGACCTGCTGGGAGAGGTTGTTGGCCCAGCCGGGGGGCGGCTTCGGGCACATTCTCCCTTTGCTGAAGAGAAAGCAGCATCGAAGGAGCCCCAGCCTGAGTGCCCTAAACCCCAGGCTCGAGCGACCTCAGGGCTCCCAGGGGTCACTGAGGACCTTGAGCAAGTCCTGCCCCCTTCTGGGCTTGACTCTGGCCCTTCTCACAGACCTGGGGCCCCAATTCCTGCTCGTCACAGATGTCAAACATGCTCACGGCCGCCTCCCACAAACCGCAAGCTGCAAGCCAGTGATAACGGACAGCCCAGCCCCGTGGCTCCCCAGCTAGGCCGCCTCACTCCAGCCCAGTGATCACAGACCTGGGAACTGCTCAGAGACATTAGGGACCCCCAGCTGACAGAACTCAGCGGTGGCAGACCTGGCCCTGAGCCCCGCGCTGCCCTGTGCTCATGCTGTCCCCTCCCCCACACCTGCACCTGTCTCGATGACCACCCTTGGGAGCTTGCATTTGCCTGGCAGCTCCCCCACCACATAAGGCCCTAACCAGGGTGCTGGGTGAGCCTCTTTCCATGCAGTTGGGGGGCCCTGGGCTCCCCCTCCCCGCCTCTTTCACCCCCTACCTGTGCTTCCCCTTCCTGAGTGGGGGAGGAAGTGAGAGACCTGGACCTCTGGGTGACTTCCTCATGCTGAACCTGGGCCCCCCACTCGCACATGCTTCCCCCAGACTTAATGCCGTCACATGTGACGCTGTTACCTGGACGAGGCTGGCAAGCAGTGGAGCCTCATTGCCTACTGATCTGTGCCTTGAGCTTACTGAGTCCTCACAGTGGAAATGGCGACTGCAGGTTGGGGTCTTTTGGGGGCTGGGGTGTCTTGTTCATGTTGGCATGAAGCTGCTAATTAGGAGGAAAGGAGGTCTCTGGGCCTTGGTCATAAGCGGGGTTTGGAAACATTCATTCATTCAACAGATCGGTATCAAGATCCTACTATGTGCTAGGCCCTAACCCTGATGCTGGTAATAAATTATTGTTTTTCTAAATCAGTAAACCTCCCGCAGCCCTGGTTCTCTGGGAAGAAAGCTCTCATCACATCCTCTTCCATCTCTCCAGCCCACCTGAGCCACGGCCATTCTTGAGGGGTCTGAAGGGAAGCGTGAGGATGCCTCCAAGTCCAGGCAGCTCTTTACATCTGGAGACTTCCTTATCTTAACCCCCAAGTTTCCCTGCCTGGCGGCCGCTCAACCCCAACCAACTCACACACCACAGGAAGACCGCACGCTGGGGGGGGGGGGGGTGGGCAGGGTGAAGTGGGTGAGGCCCTGCTCTGCCCTGACCAGCTGAGCAGCCTTGCCAAGGTCAAGGGCATCTCTGGGCAGGGCACGGGGAGGAGGGAGGTACGACCATTGATTCCACACACTCAGGGGGCGTGGCCCTTCCTGCAGGACGAATAACACATTTCATCCCAGAGAGACTGCCGAGCCTCCGTCTCCACCCATCACTGCAGATGGGCTGCTGACAACAACGTGGTTTCCTCCGGGGCAGTGTCTGGCTTTCCGGCCTGGCTACAGATCCCAGAAAGCTGGGCAAGCCGCTGCCTGGGCACAGCCTCCCTGGGCCTGGAAAACCGGATGGAGTGTGCAGTGGGGAGCCTCCACTTACCAGCCCGATGGAGGGAGGCCACGTGGCGCAGCTGGAGGAGCCCAGGGCTGGGTCCAGACTGCTTGGCTCTTCCGCCACGTGGCCTTCTGCAAGCCATTCACCCTCTTGAGCCTCAGTTTCCCCCTCTGTACAACTGGCAAAGTGAGACCGACCGCCAGGCTGAGCAGGAATAATGTACCTGCACGTATAGGGTGGTGGATAGGTGCTAATTCCCTCCGTAGTGGCCGCCCAAGTCAACTGGTCAGACCATCCCAGAATCTCTGGTTAGTTTGTCGGAGTCTGACCGGCAGCGTCCAGGTGGGTATGGCGGGGGTGGGCACCGTCATTTGGGAAGAGATGGAAATAGGGAGGTGGCGGGGGTCAGTTTGTAAGAGGCCTTGAATGGCTCTTGGGAAAGGCTCATCCTGGAGGTAGCAGGGAGCGTGGAGAGGTGTGAACGAGCCCCATTTGTGTTGAGGGTACAACAGTGGTCTCTGAGGTTGGGCAGGGATGTCAGAATCAGCTGACGCCCAATACTCTTCTAGAACTTTTATAGCTTTTTTTTTTTTAAAGATTTTATTTATTTATTTGAGAGAGTGAGAATGAGAGAGAGCACATGAGAGGGGGGAGGGTCAGAGGGAGAAGCAGACTCCCCGCCGAGCAGGGAGCCCGATGCGGGACTCGATCCTGGGACTCCAGGATCATGACCTGAGCCGAAGGCAGCCGCTCAACCAACTGAGCCACCCAGGCACCTGAACTTTTATAGCTTTTAAAAGAGGCTCACCACAGCCTTTCCTCCCTTCCCTACAGCTGGATGAGCTCCTTATACTCCTGTGAATGGGGCCCTGGGCAGGTGACCGTGCCTGGGCTTAGCCAGGTGCTGTTGCTGACCTCTGGGGTCTTATGCAAGCCACTTCCCTGCTCTGACCCGTCTCCTCATCTGGAGAAAATCATTCAGAGATTATCCAGCCCGCCTCCAGCATAGCAGTGAGTTTGGCTGTTTCATCCTGGATAGAAAAGCCCTTTGTAAACTGTGTGAAGAAGCATTAAAGTCATAACTGCATTATGCTAAAAATAACAGGTCTCACCATTCTGCGGCCCTAATGATGCTATTAAGCCAGCAAGGTGACCTCACTCAAGGTGAGGCGAGCCATCCCCTACTGATGGAACGTGTAGGAAGTACACATTTGGACCCTGGGAGTGACCCCGAGATGGGTCCCTGCCTCCATCCCCCACTCGGAGCTTCCTAAGGGACCCACTTCAGAGGACTTGGCAAAATTGCCCTTGGCTGAGAACCACTGCTTGAGTTTATCGGAAATGCGGGGCAGGGAGGATGAGCTCGTTAAATACCACCACCAGGCTACAACCAGCCAAATCCACCAGGTGGAAAATTCTACAAGATAAGCAATCCGGTGTCACCACAAGTATATGGCACAGGAAAAACAAAGGAAGGCGGAGGAACTCCTTCGATTAGAAGAGGTGTAAGACGTCTCTCTACCGAGCGCAGTTGTGGCCTTTGGAATTTGATTTGAACACGATAAAAAGACAGGAGGATAACGGGGAAAAACTTCGTGCTGGAGATGGGCATGGGACAAGCTGTGATGCGAGCTGCCCTTGACACAGCGGTGTGAGCGGGGAGCAGCAGGATGCGGGCCCGCGCCCCTCCCCTGCTTGGTGTAGATTTGACATTTTCCATCATTAAAACTGTTCGAAAGATGAAAACCAGTAAGCCCGAAGTGGGAAACGTGAGGTTTTCGCTCAGGAGTGGAGCCTCATTCTGAAGGGCCCAGGTGGGGTCAGAAGGGCCCGAGTGGCACAGCCCGGCCCCTCGCCCTCAGTTGGGAGCGGGCCCCCTGCTAGACGCAGGCCCCGTGGACTGCGAGGCTCCCGCACCCCGTCCGCACTGGGAGGGGGCACCCACAGCACTCTCAAACGGTGCCGCTGCTTGGGGCGGGTATAAAATCGGGGTCCACGCCCTTACACGGGTCACCCCAAGCCTCGCTGAGCTTCACTCCCCTGGGCCAGGCCGATGCGGTGGAGACAGAGGGGCCTCCCCACCCCTTCAGACCCGGGGCCTCCCACCAGCTGTGTTAAATGCACCGCCCCCATCATCACTCAGGTGTCGTGAGTCCTGGCTCTGAGCCTGGGTCTCTTTCCTCACGGTACGTGGTCTCCCTGCGTAAGCCCCGGGAGGGGCTGGAGGGGGCCTCTTGTGCTTCTTCTGTGTTTTCGGTTCAGACATCCACTTGGAGCCCTGATAGGGAGCTGAGGCAGGCTGGGTGGCCTCTGTGTCCCCCAGAATATGGCCCCGAGTCCATGCGCCCTGGAACCACCCACTCACCTCCTCAGTGATGCTGCATGTGCCCCCTCCTACGCGCACACCCCCACCTGCTCCTCCCTGATCCCACTCCAGCCCCCGTCTCTCCAGGGGCCACATCTCCCCAAGTCCTCCCAAGAGCCCAAAGATGTGGTGATCGAGGGCATCTCCATTTTACAAGCCATTTTAAGGCTCAGAGGGGTGTGAGTCGTGTGGGTGGGGCCTCCCCCCCAGGGACAGGAGGTGAATCCACCATATGGTACAGCGGCCCAGAGCAGGGCTCTGGAGCTAGAGGGCCTGGGTTCACATCCTGCCTGTGTACTTAGCTGCTGTGGGGCCTTGGGCTGGAAGGTCCCCCTGTCTGAGCCTCAGTTTCCCCTCTGCGACACGGGCAGGTGCCAGGATGAAGGGAGTGGACGCATCCACGTTGCAGGAGGCGGTAGGGCTTTGCTGTTTGCCCTCCTCGGGGTGGGTCCCGGGCTGCCTGCTAGGGACCCGAGGACTGTATGGAGACCCGACAAGGCAAAAGGGTATCTGGGAGGGTGGCCTGGGCATCAACACAGGCATAATCGGGGTGGGGATGGTGTGGGTCTGGCAGCGCCTGGGGTAATGTTGGGAGCCCCTGGCTGGAGGGACCAGGAATCCAGGCAAGAAGGGCGTCTGGGAGTTCCGGGTAGCGGGCAGAGCAGGGGCAGAGGCTCATTTGCGAGGACAACCCCAGGTAGTTCTGTGAACCTGGACAGACCTCAGGCGCAGTGACAGAGCCTCACGTGTGGCCAGGAGGGGTGACCCGCAGAGATCATCGCGTGTGGGAAGGAGCTGCCCCTCCCGCCCTCCCCTGCCCTCCTCCCCACAGCTTCTAAACCAGGCTTTGCTTTCTGAGGGTGACAGCAGCAGGTAACTGGATGATCCTTTAAAAAACACGGCTATCTGGAACATTCTGCTGTGGTGTGCATGCCGGGCGGTGGGGGTGGGGTGTGGCCTGCCCCCAGGCACTGTTTCCTTTATATCTAGAACCTTTAAGGCCTCCAGCCCCTCTTAAGATTCAGTAAGCCTGAGGGGCGCCTGTGTGGCTCAGCCGTTAAGCATCTGCCTTCGGCTCAGGTCATGATCCCAGAGTCCTGGGATCGAGCCCCGCATCGGGCTCCCTGCTCGGCGGGAAGCCTGCTTCTCCCTCTCCCACTCCCCCTGCTTGTGTTCCCTCTCTCTCTGTCAAATAAATAAATAAAATCTTTAAAAAAAAAAAATTCAGTAAGCCCGAGGCCACAGGGGGTCCCCTGGGTCTCCCCCCCCCCCCCCCCCCGCCTCCGGCAAGGCCACGCATTCCCTGATTCAGAGGGTCTGTTGGTTTCATTGTAACTCACTTTGTCCAGCCGGTTACTTGGATGCTCTGGGAATGAGTGACCTTTGATTCTGGGCCAGATCCACCTGGGTTCAAGCATGCCCAGTGCAACAGGGCAACAGTAGTGCATTGTAGGGTCACTAGGGGGCCTAGAGACGCTGTGACAGAGGGTGGCCGCACAGACCGCCGCCACGCAGCTCTGTCGCGCTGCCTGGCTGTGCACGGATCCCTACCTCTTGGAGCACGAGCACGGATCGTTGCTTGCTTTTTAAGGGCTTTGGTAAGAAGGGGCCCCGGGCACGGAGCCCTCATCGGACGGTTTACCGAAGTCTGCCGGTTACCCCTCAGTGAGCATCCTAGCCCATCTGCGTTATAAATAGAGCATATCCTTGTCATGGGGACATCTAAGTTTCAAAAATATATAGGGACAGAATCAAGCGTGTGTTCCGAGACTCATTTCAGTGTTACTTCTTCCTGTTCATGCCTGTGGATGATGCGTATTCCATTTTCTTTGCTTATACTTTACCTAAAATTCAGTTATCACTCTTACAACTTAAGCTTTTCTTCTGTGCTATAATAAACACTTTTTAGGGGCGCCTGGGTGGCTCAGTTGGTTAAGCGACTGCCTTCGGCTCAGGTCCTGATCCTGGAGTCCCGGGATCGAGTCCCGCATCGGGCTCCCTGCTCAGCGGGGGGTCTGCTTCTCCCTCTGACCCCCCCCCTCTCATGTACTCGCTCTCTCTCATTCTCTCTCTCTCAAATAAATAAATAAAATCTTTAAAAAAAAAAAACACTTTTTAATGGTTGCCTATGAGTCTCTCGTTTAATCTCCCCTATGATCAGACATGTACGTTATGTCCATTTCACTATTGCAAATAACACCGGTGAACATCTTTTTGCAATAGTCTTTGCCTGAAATTTGGGGTAACTTTCTAAGGCTAGCTCCTTTCAAGTGTTTCAATAGACCAAAGAGATTCTGCGTGTTACACTTTTTTTCTTTCGCTTCCTTCTCTGCTGGAGCTTCTTTCGTTCATGAAAGTGTTGCTACGAGGACATCCGCCTCCCGGCATTCAGTGAGTTGAACCCAGTGCAGGTAGGAAACAGGTAAGTGCACCTGTTAAAACTGGGAGTGAAATGCCAGTTGATGGCTCTGGTGTGAGGGTCTGAGGGCCGCTTCTTGAAGTGCAGAGGCTTTGTGGTGGCTTCCCTGGTGGTTCATTCTTCCATTTCTGTGTCTCTGGCGGTCTTCTCTGGGCTGAGGCTGTAGGAAGCCTGGCCTCCAGCTTTCCCGGGCTACCCCTGCCTCTGTTTTTATTTTTTTATTTGTTACTTTTATTATATTGCTCAATTTCCAGAAGTAACAAGAGAACCCCAAATTCCAGGCATTTCCAAAAAGTGAGCACTCCCATGTCCGCGGTGAAGGAGGTAGCCCTCCAAGGAGTAAAGGCAGAAAGGATGGGTTTTCTGTTGGATTTCGGAAAATGCTTGGGCTGAGGGGAAGCTCTTTTGAAATAAATGAGGGCTGGGCACTCTGCCTCTGCCCCGTGGGGACGGTCTGGCCCTGGTGGCTCGAACAGAGGCTGGGGACAAGGGGGATGGGGGGGGGATGGCGAGCGGGCGAGGGCTTCTGGGCAGTGGAAAACATGCTGTGAGCCCTTGGACCGGGGCAGCCTCACTGCCCAGCGCCTGTCTCCTTACCTGCAAAATTCAAGTCACTGTGCGAGCTTGGCAGGTTGTGGGGCTTGACTGTGATAATGGGGTGAAACAGCCAGGATGGCACAGGGTGCCTGGGATGGCTCCAGGTACAGACGCAGCGTTGAGCAGCATTTATCCATCCATTCAGCAGATATTTATGGAGCTCACATTCGGGGGCTGGGTGGGGAAGTCAGGGGCAAAATGTGTGTTTGGGAGACTAGATCCCCATATCTCCTGAGAAGAGATGCAAAGGGGTATTGCAGGGCAAGAGGCCTCTGGCCTCATCCTGTGCCTACCTCCTGCCCCACCTGCCCTTTGGGCCTCAGTTTCCCCTCTGAGGGATGGGCTTGAGGATCTGTAAGGGTCCTGACGCTGTGCTTAAGACCCTTCTGGGGTCTGCATCTGGTCAGCGAATCATTTTCCTTGCAAGGAGATGGGGCTGAGTTGGTGAGGTGACATGTCCATCTGTCCCTCGAGACTGGGGATCTGTGAGGGCAGGAACTGTGGGCTGTCAGTCACCCTGGTGTGGCCAGGGTCCAGCACGGGGCTGGAACAGGGGTGGTTTCTGTGGGTGTCTGGCACCTCCTCCTGCTTAGTAAGCCCAGGGAGGCTCGGAGGTCAGGCCTGAAGTCCCTCCGTGGGCTCTCTGAGGAGGCCCACATCCCCCCTCACCTCGGCGGTTGACCAACACACTTTCTCTGTACCGTATTACTGGGGAGGTGCCAAGAGCTCCCCAAACATGCCAGAAACTGACCAAGCCAGACAGTTTTTTACATTTAACCGTCACTGCCACTTACTTTGTCTTTAATCCTCACACAGCGTGGGTGGTGGAGGTGCTATGAGCCTGGCAGATGGGGAAAGGCTTCTGGACACAGCCAAGGACGGTCAGCCAGTCCTGGGCGTGGGACTGAGCCAAGGGAGCTGACGGCCAGTGCTTGTCTACTTCACGCAATGGCTTTGCAGCCCTCAAAGGAACCACTGGGCTGAGAATCATTCTGTGGATCTCGGGGTTCAGTCTGCATGGGGGAGGCTGGATGGCTTTGCCAAGGCAGTGAGGCCGCAGAGCTGGGACGTGGCTCGGGCCACCCTAAAATATGTACTGATGGGCGCTGGGAGGCGCCCAGGTTCTCACAGGTGACGGGTGCAGGCGCCCACACAGCTTATCTCGTTCCTTGTATTTTTAATTGTTAGGCTCACTGAGGGTGTAAGTGACTGATGGGCCCCAGGGAGGGGGGCTCTGGGCTGGGGCAGGGAGCTGGGGGTGGGTGGCAGGATGGGGAGAGGGTGAGGAAAAGGCAGACAGAGGGCGCCACATGTCAATCTGTGGGCCATAATTTTTATTTTTTTAGTTCTGGCTTCAGAACAATGGTTCCTAGTCATTGCGGGGGTTTTAAAACCCTAAGACTCAGAATGAGAGCAGGAGGGGATTTGGGGGCGTTGCAAGGAACACTGTTAAGGGCAGACTTAGTAATCCTATTTATTAAGTTGCTAATTAAGTCAGGCCCGAAGCAAGTCTGTACTTTCCTGTTAGTGTTTCCTTAAAATAAGCAGGGGAAGGCGTGTTGGAGTTTGAAGGAGACCCAGTGTTTGTTCCTTAAAACCACCCAGAAATCTAAGCATTCGTAAAACTTCTGTGTTGCACCAAGCACTGTAAAGGGGTGTTAATATATTCTCTTAAGAGATTGCCTTTTTATTTCTCACCTCTCCTGCCATCATAACTAATAGGGGCTAAGAGTTGTTTTTTTTTTTTTTAAGTTTTTATTTATTTATTTGACAGAGAGAGAGCACAAGTAGGGGGAGTGGGAGAAGGAGAAGCAGGCTCCTCACTGAGCAGGGAGCCCGTTGCAGGGCTCCATCCCAGGACCCTGGGCAGGTGCTTAACCGACTGAGCCACCCCGGTGCCCCACGAAAGTTTTTAGACCGAGGACGCAGGCAGGAGAAACAAGCCAGGGGTTCCTTGGCCCAACACTAATGACCTTGGCCCCGACAAATTCATCTTCCACTGCAGTCCTCCAGATAGTCTGTGGAGGAGACATTACCCTTCCTGCCCCTGACTGCTCTGCCAGTTCAAGCCCTCCTTCAGATTCGGCTGATCGTCTCTCCTACGTTTCCTCTCTGGTTAATTCTGCCACGGACAGCCTCGCGGGCTCCTAGCCTAGTGTGGGACCCCAGGCCTCCCGGGTCCCAGCCACTGGAGTCTTTCCTCTGCTCTTGATGTCCCCCGAATGTAACAAGGCAGCAGGTGTTTAAGTGCCAGCTACGTGCCAGCCCCGGGAACGCAGCCGGACACAAGATACACCCGCTTGGGCCCCAGGAGCCTAGACTCTCGGAGGAGGGCTTCGCCTGGTCTTGGAAGGCCGTTCCGGACGGAGCACCTGGCTCCTGACCCCTCCCTGCTCCGGCCCGTTCCGGGACCCGGGGCCAGCGACCTCCTCTCCCACTCTGCAGGACGGCTTCTACACAGACCCGGCCCAAGCCGCACCCCACCTCCAGAGGCTGTGGTTTAATAGGGCTGCGGCGGGGCGCGGGCGTCGGAATTTTCAAAATCCTCAGGCGACACTGAAGTGCAGCCAAGTGTGGGAACTACGGCGCTAGGCACCGTGAAACAGCTCGACGAAGGCGAACTACCAGAAAAGCCCGTTTCACAGATCAAGAGACTGAGGCCGGGCCGGGATGACGCCGACCCCAGTTCTCCGCGCCGCACGTCCCGGCCCGGGCCCGTCCGCCCGGCACACCTGCCCCGGGACAGGGGCGCCCATCGATGCGCTCCGCCGCTCGGCTCCCCACGCCTGGTCCCCGCCCGCTCGCGCCCCTTCCCCCTCCCGGCCGCTTCCCACTTCCAAGATGGCCGCGGGTGGAGCCGACCAGGTACGGAGGCCCCTGGCGGGTGTCCACGGGGGCTGGGAGGACCCGAAGATCCCCTCAGCCCTCCCCTCGCGGCTCCACCGGGCCCTCGGGAGAGAAAAGGGCCGGCGACGCCGCTCCGGGGCCCGCGGCCGGCGGGCCAGCGGCCGAGGAGTGGCCGCGGGGCGAGCGTCGAGCTCGAGGAGCGGCGGCGGCACGGCGGGGGGCGGCAGCCGGGCGGAAGAGCGGCGGCAGCCGGCAGGGGGCGGGGCGAGGGCGCGCGGGGCGGGGCGGGAGGGGGCGGGACAAGGGCGCGTGGGGCGGGGGCAGGGCGCGCGGGGCGGGGCGGGAAGGGGGCGGGACGAGGGCGCGCGGGGCGGGGGCAGGGCGCGCGGGGCGGGGCGGGAAGGGGGCGGGACGAGGGCGCGCGGGGCGGGGGCAGGGCGCGCGGGGCGGGGCGGGAAGGGGGCGGGACGAGGGCGCGCGGGGCGGGGGCAGGGCGCGCGGGGCGGGGCGGGAAGGGGGCGGGACGAGGGCGCGCGGGGCGGGGGCAGGGCGCGCGGGGCGGGGCGGGAAGGGGGCGGGACGAGGGCGCGCGGGGCGGGGGCAGGGCGCGCGGGGCGGGGCGGGAAGGGGGCGGGACGAGGGCGCGCGGGGCGGGGCGAGGGCGCGCGCCGCTCTCGGCGGCAGACAGCTCGCGCGCACCTGCCTGCCCGGCCCACCGCCTGCGGCGCGCCGAGCGTCCTCGCCGCGCAGTTGCGGGTCTCGGGGGGCCGGGCTGCGGGCCCGCGGGCCCCGGGGATGGCGTCGCAGCCGCGCTGATTCCGGTACTGAGGGCCTCCGGCGGGGGGTCGGGCCGCGAGGGGGAGAGGGGGGCCGGGGCGCGCGGGGCCGCTGCCACCTGCTGCTGCGTCGGCGGGAGCGGGAGGCGGGCCGGGCCGGGGCGCGCGGTTGGGGGCCCGCCGGGGCGCCCCCTGGCCGCGCGGCCGCCGCTTCCCCGCGCACCGCGGGAGCGCGTGGGGCCCGGGCGGCGTCGCGGGGCCGGCGGCGCTCGGCTCGCCAGACCTTCGGGAGAGACGCGCGCGCTGACACGCTTCTTTTCCGGAACTTGACGAAAAGTTTTGTCGCTGAGACGCGCGGGGCTCCTCAGCCCGAGAGGGGCTGGCAAGGGGCGCGCAGCCGCCCCGCCGGGCCCCTTTCACCTCCGGGGTCTCCGACTCCCGCGCCCAGGACGTCGTTCGCTTCGGGACCATGGACCCCCCCCGGGAAGACCCCTCCACCTTGGGGCCCCGACTCCCTGGACTCCCCTCCACCTTGGAGCTCCCGACCCCCTTCTTTCTTGGAACCGCTGTCGCTAGACCGCAGAACCCCCCCTTCTCAGACCTCCTCTTCCGGGGCCAGGGACTCCGCCGGCGCTGGAGACCCCCTTTCCCGGGCCACAGACCCCCTCTGGGCAGGAGAAACCTGAGAGCCCGGGCCTGGGGATCCTTCCGCTGGGCGGGCGGAGGGACCGGGGCTGGTGTGTCGGCCGGGGGAGGGCGGGGGGTGCTCCGCAGGCGGCCCTTCCTGGGCTCGGAGCTGCCAGGAGGAAGCTTCGGGGGCGAGGCCGTGCATGATGTGGAAGCCTCGGGAAGCGGCAGGACTGGCCCCACGGACTCCAGGCCCTGGGCTCGGGTAGTGGGCACTTAGTGGCCAGAGCCCTACCTGGCCAAACCCCCCACCGCTTTTTTTTTTGGTCTTGAGATTGCACAGCACCGTTTTCTCCAGTACGGAATTGAAAGCTTTGCTTTGGAAAGTTCTATGTGCAGGAGGCTCCCGGGCATCCACTTGTTTGATTTCCTGAGGCTAGTTGAGAAGGGTGGCGTCTTTGGGACCCTCCCAGCAGGATGTTAGCACCTCCTTGTTGTCTTGACATCATTTATTTTTAATGTTTTAAAAGATTTTATTTATATATTTGTTTATTTGAGAGAGAGGGAGAGATTGCGCGACAGAGCGCGCACATGCACACGAGCAGGGTCAGATGGAGAGAGAGAATCCCACTGAGTGCGGAGCCAGGTGGGGCTTGATCCAAGGACCCTGAGATCATGACCTGAGCAGAAACTAAGAGTCAGGTGCTCAGCCAGCTGAGCCACCCAGCCCCCCCCCTTTCCTTTACAGATGGGTTATACATCTGTACACTGTTAGGTGCTTTGCCTGGACCACACTGCCTCTTGCCCAGTTTATCTGGCCACTACCAACCCATGTCTCAAGTGTGGGAATGACTTCTTCCTGACTTCTTCTTAACCCCCTGTCCAGCCTGTTTTGCCTCGCCCCAGGCTGTCTTAGTTGTTGTATATATTTGATCCCTGCAGATTGTGGGCTCCACTTGATCCCTAGCCCTAATGAGAACTTGGCTCAGGGTTATTGAGTGAATATACCCTTTGGGAAACATTAAAGGAGGTAACGTAAATGGTCCGGGGTCACCCAGCTGGCGAGAGGCATGGGTGAGATTCAGACTGTGCCGGGTCACTAGGCCAGGTTCAGCTCACCTTAGTGTCCAACACGGTCCCAGCAGGCTTCTGCTCAGCACTTGGCTTCGTGCTGAGCTGGGCTTGCTTCCTGCTTGTGAAACGGTTTTCACAGTGTGCCCCCAGCCCGCCCTCTCACATTCAGTATCAGCGCTGCCTTGCCTGGCCTCTGTTGATCCTGACTTTCCTCTCCATCCGTCTGGCCCACTCCCCTACTCCCCTCTGTGCTCTGTTGAAGTCCTCTCTGGCAGTGAGGACCTGCCTGTCAGAGCAGCTTGCTTCAGAATCTGCCTCCCCTGTGGGTCAAAGCTTCTGACCATCGTGTCCACAGCCTCAACACGGCGGATGCCTGCCCAGCATATTGTGGGTGCTCGTGGAGCTCTGGGACCTTGGAGGAGATTTGCCATCAAAATAGGCATTTATACATAATACGTAAAAGAAGATTTTAGGAAAATGAGTGGGTGTCATCTGTTAATGTTTGTTCTAGGATGGTTATGAAATTTCTAGGGCCTGAATTGTTAAGAATTCTAGATTGCCAAGCTGGAAGGACCTCAGGTAGATCAGCTGGACTCATCACCTTATTTTACAGATGGGAAGTTGAGGCCGAGAGCTTAGTGCCACAGAGCAGGTGTGAGGAGAGATGTTAGTGACAGGAAGAAACCATACGGTGAGGCTTGCAGGCACAAAGTGGCTGATTCTTGGCTTTGTTTATGCAAATGAGTTGCTAAAATAGTGGGCCTGAGCCGCCTGGCCCTATCTAGTGCCCAGGAAGAAGTAATACCAGCCAACATCTTCTGAGGTTTAACTCGTGCCAGGCGTGATTCTAAAGGCTTTATTTGCCTAAGGAGATAGGGTCTATTATTGTTCTCATTTTACTACATGGAAGTTTGGGCACAGGGGAGTTAAACTAGTCCAAGGTCACATAGTTTGTAAGTGGAGGAGCCAGGATTTGAACCCTGGGTATTCTGCCTCCAGAACCTGCATTATTTTTCCCCCTTGTGTATTTCATTTTTAAAAACATTTTCCCTGAATTCTGACATACAGAGACGTGTAAAAATTGTTAAGCCTTTGGGTTATCGATTATCACAAAGCTTAGGGTCTGTTTTCGTAAGCATTCCAGCAAGCTGGTGTGGGCTTTGAAGTCAGACCTGGTTTGAATCCAGTTTCTGTTGCTTTGTGACCTTAGGTGACTTACTCGGCCTCAGTTTCTTTACTGAGCTTTGGAGGCTTGTGATGAGAAGAGCATGTGATAGCACTGAGCAGGTTTGGTAGCATGGCAAATGCTCAATAAATGGTTTTCTCTTACTAATAATTAAGATTATAAGTTGTGCTGGTTTTGTTAAGCGGTATGAATATCTTCCTCATCTGTCAGTTGCCTGTCAGTCACCTTATAGGTACTTAGGATGAGTCACTTTAGAAAGTCACTATATGTAGCTGAAACATTTTGGAATAGTGGCCCCCAGTGCCCGTGCATTGGAAGTCCTTAATTTAAAATGTCCCACCTGGGGCGCCTGGTGGCTCAGTCGGTTGAGTGTCTGCCTTCAGCTCAGGTCATGATCTCAGGGTCCTGGGATCGAGCCCCGCGTCAGGCTCCCTGCTCGGCAGGAAGCCTGCTTCTCCCTCTCCCACTCCCCCTGCTTGTGTTCCCTCTCCCACTCCCCCTGCTTGTGTTCCCTCTCCCACTGTGTCTCTCTCTGTCAAATAAATAAATAAAATCTTAAAAAAAATAAAATAAAATGTCCCACCTGTGCCTTTTTTAACATAACCACTTTGGGGCAGTGAAAGTTACATGTCTTCTCCTTAGGGTTGTGAGGGAGCCTTTGGGGACCCTCAACAGCTTAACTCCAGTTTCTGCCTGGCTTGCTAGTGGGCCAAAACTTAAACAACATTAAGTTATGGGGCGCCTGGGTGGCTCAGCTGTTAAGCATCTGCCTTTGGCTCAGGTCATGACCACAGGGTCCTGGGATCAAGTCCTGTGTCGGGCTCCCTGCTCCACAGGGAGCCTGCTTCTCCCTCTGCCTCTGCTTCTCTCTCTGTTTCTCATGAATAAATAAATAAAATCTTAAAAAAAACAAAAAACAACATTCAGTTATGTTCTTGGCACCTGAAAGTTGCCATTCACTTTCCAGAGGAATATATTGAACTTCTAGGAAATTCTCTTTTGGGATTGTTTTTATCCTGAAGAATAACCCATTTAAAAATCAAATTACTGTTATGGTTGACTTTTTCATTCTGCATAATGCAAATTGCCCCATTATTTTCGGCCGCTCGAGCAGCGGTAGGAACGGCAAGCCCGTGGGTGTCCTCCCAGGTTGGCCCCGGCCGGCCGCTTCATTACACAGGCCTCTCGAGCCTCGTCTCCTTGTCTGTGCGGTGATGATGCCGGAACCGTGAGCTCCGGGGGTTGTTGTGGTTACAGAGACGCTGGGTGTGGACTTTGAAGGCCGCGCCCAGCATATAACGCACACGTGGTGAGCTGAGGCAGCAGCTCCCGTTAATTGGTAATGCCGAGGCACCCGAGTTCCAGAACATCCTGTGCCTCTCTTTCCAGGGTTTTTTTTGTCTAAGCCATGACATTAAAAAGAGAAAGCGACTCAGGAGTGATTGGTGCTTGTGGAGTCCTCTACAAAGCAAGCTAATTGACATGGGAGATGCCCCGTAGATCAGGGGCTTTTCCTGGGCGGTGGGACCTCGTTTCAGAGGCTGAACTTAGCCTGTTTCTCCTGACTGGTCCTGTCCTCCAGGGTCAAGGTGAAGGCCTGGGGTGTGTGTGGTGGGGGGCACCAGTCCTGCCAGGAGGCTGGCGGTCTCACCAGAAGTCTCCCCAGGAAGCATGAAGGACCCCGAGGGGCCTTGTGCGGAATGACGTGGGTGTTGGAGAGAGAACGGCTGGGGCCTTGCCTGTGTGTAATCACGGGCAGGTCACTGCATCGGGCTTAGCCCGGCTTTGTTCCCATCTGGGAAATGGCAGAAGACAGTCTGCTTTTTCACAGGAGGGATGAGGATTTAGGGAGGTTCTCGATGTCTGTGTTAGGGCCACGTGAATAGCAAAGCTGGCCAAGGGGCCTTGGAGTCGTGGACTTGGATTCGAGTCCCCGCTGCTGCAGAGTAAAAGTGGAGCCCTTGGGTCTGCCGTGGGCCTCAGTGTCCTCTGTGCAGTGGGGTAGTGCCTAGCACAGAGGGCTGTGCGAAGAATGGCATGGGAGGAGCTTCGAGCAGGGCCTGGTGCTCATATGGTGATGCTCTGGTGTTGTCCGTGTTGCAGACCTGGTCCTGCCCTCTTGAAACTTTGGCTCTGGGACGGATGGGTTCTGAGGCTGTGGCTGACAGAGAAGAGCAGTGTCTGTCTTCTCTTAAGATTAAGGGTATGGGGGCGCCTGGGTGGCTCAGTCGGTTAAGTGTCTGCCTTCAGCTCAGGTCATGATCCGGGGGTCCTGGGATCGAGCCCCACATTGGGCTCCCTGCTCAGCAAGGAGTCTGCTTCTGCCTCTCCCCCTGGCTCATGCTCTCTCTCTCTCTGTCAAATAAATAAATAAAATATTAAAAAAAAAGATATGGAGGAGCGCCTGCTGGCTCAGTCATTGAAGTGACTGACTCTTGGTTTCGGCTCAGGTCATGGTCTCAGGGTCGTGGGATCAAGCCCCGTATTGGGCTCTGCACTCAGCGTGGAGTCTACTTGAGCTTCTCTCTCCCTGCGTTTGTGTGTGTGCTCTGTCTCTGTCTCTCTCTCTAAAATAAATATGTAAAAAATAAAAAATGAAAGGTTAAGGTTACGGATATCAGGGGTGGAGCTGGGCGGATAGGACACTTGGCAGCAAAGGCAAGTGCACCCTCCTTGGAGGATCAGGGAGAGCCATAGTGTCCCTGGTGCTAATGGCGGTGTGAGGAAGCAGTCCCCTGTGGCATCCAGAGAGGAGCCCAGACGGGGAGGGCTATGGGGAGCAAATGCCCGGGGGCAGGAAGCAGCCACAGGCAGATGAGTGCCAGAGGATGTCTTCTGCATGGGTGGGCAACAGTATTTCTCCCTGAAGCCGCCCACGAGTGGAGGTTTTCCTGCTAGGAACATAACTAAATCATTTGGATCTGGCCTCATAAACTGCTGATTTACGAAGACTTGGTCAAGACCTTGTCCCACTGCCTTTTTTTTTTTTCCCCCCAAAGATTTTGTTTATTTGACAGAGAGAGAGACAGCGAGAGAGGGAACACAAGCAGGGGGAGTGGGAGAGGGAGAAGCAGGCTCCCTGCTGAGCAGGGAGCCCGATGCGGGGCTTGATCCCAGGACCCTGGGATCAGGACCTGAGCCGAAGGCAGACGCTTAATGACTGAGCCCCCCAGGCGCCCCTGTCCCACTGCTTTTTAAAGAGAAGAAAATTAAACTGTTGCTCAGGGTGGACTTGTTTTCCAAAGGCTCATTCAGAGTTACTGGCAGAGCTGCCGTGGGCTTTCTGACTTGTGTTGAAGGCCTAGTCCCCGGCCAGGGGAGGGGTGTGCCGATCTCTCTCGGGGCTCCTACCCTCTCCACTTGCTGCAGAACGCCGGTTTTGTGACTGGTAAATAAAATGCAGATTGTCTTGCTGCCTGGAGTGAAAACAGCCTTCCTCTGATCTGAACTTGACGTCTTGTGTGTTTTTCCCTTGTCGGGGACATGATGGCTGGTCATCCTGAAACTTGTATCGTGTGGCTGGCCACCTGGGCCTGGAGGAGGTGGGGGGGCCTGCGGGGGCTGCCGTGGCCACTGCTGGGGGGTGGGGGTTGTCTCAGGCTTCGGGAAGCAAGTGTAGAAGGAGGAAGTCTCTTACGTTCCCGGACTGTCGCGTGTTGACCGTTCCTCCCCAGTAGTGCGGCGGCCGGCGCGGCTCAGGATGGTCATCTCAGACTTGCTGCCGGGAACTTGATGGGAGGGAGTTTCTTCCTCATCTCGTTATGTCCATGGCTCACCTTGTTCTTGAAGCAGAACCCCCTCGCCGCGGATGTTTCTTGGACGGACTATCCCCGAAACCTGCCCTCTTAGAACCTAGTTGTTAGTAATAATTAACTCAGCAAATAGATTTTGAATCCTTAATCCGTGACAGGCATTTGGCCAGGCAGGGGTGTCTGGAACCTGTTAGCCCACTGCCTGCCCGAAGCTTAGAAACCAGGGGAGGGACGGGAGCAGTTGTCTTGGCCGTGGCCAAAAGGAACCTCAGAGGAAAGAGGACCTGCAGCTTCCTGGGAGAGTAGGGGACAGCTTCTCAGAGGAGGTGGCCTTGGGAGTGTGCCGTGTCTCCTTGTGGCACCTGCTGCCAGATCCCCAGGGGCGCTGGTGGCCCAGCCGGGGAGAGCACCCAGGCCATGGGGTTTTGAGAGGCGAGGGTGACAGCACAAGGCTGCTGAGGCTGGCAAGGCTGGGGCGGAGGGCCCTGTGCCAGCTCGGGGAATTTAGGCTGATCCTGTCTTTAGAAAACGTGTGACTTGGAGGCAGGCCATCTGCAGCTGGCCTCCTGGCAGGCGTCCAGCGTCCACCCTGCAGCCTCTCTGAGAAGTGAGCGCTTTGTGCGTGCAGCCCCCCCCTTCAGGGCACCGTCGGAAGGCAGGTGCTCTGGTGGGTGCCTTCTGGTTTCATAGGACTGGTGGCCCCAGGCGGAAGGGTTTGAGGACAGGTGGCCGTGGCCCTTGTGGGGTTCGGTTTGAGAGTATGTTGCAAGCAGAAGGACGTTTTTGCTTTTAGGTTTATTTCCCTGAAGGCTAGTGCTCGCTTCGGCAGCACATATATTTCCCTGAAGGCTGACAACCTTGTTTGTGGGGCTTAAGGAACTTCACTTGGACTTGGAACCAGCGGAGGCGTCAAAGGTCATTCATCTTCTCCCTGGAAGAGGCCCTTGTCCTGCTGGCCTGGCCCCCAGCAGAGAGGCAAGAGGAGTGGAGAACAGGCCATGGCCAGGTGGCTTTGGACCCTGTCACACCAGCTTTGCTGCCCTCGTGCTCTCATGGTGGCGATTCTGAGAGGGGGTCCTTGCATTCACTCAACACACACGTTTTGTGTTCTGTGTATTCTAGTATCAGAACTGCAGTTTAAAGGCGTTTTTTGTAGGTCCTTCAGCTCTTCGTGTGGCTGAAGTAGAGGAAATTCACATTTATGGGGCACGTACTGTGCTCAGACGTGGGGTGTCCCGGCACTCTCGCCGAGCCTTCTCATTTCACGTATGAGTTTTGTAGTGTCGCCCACTTTCCTGCTGGCCAGGAGGCAAGTTGAGGGCCAGGAGGCAAGTTGAGGTCCAGGAAGGTTCTGCTTCTCCCCATGGTAAGCGGCGGAGCCAGAATGTCAGCTGGGCTGGTCACCTGGCTCTCAGCTCTGTTTGCTGTGAGGATTTCCTCTCGTGTTTCTGGCTTTTTGCCAGTTTGACCTGTCGGACTATTGATGGTGTTTGGATAATTCTAATAACTCTTGACAGTGCGAGTGATTAGCTCTTCACCGTGTGCTAGAAATGTTTCTTGCCGTATTTTCCTTTTAATTAAAAAAATGTAGAAGTCTCAAGTTTATGTGCATTGGAATCTCCCTGTGTCTTCCTGTTGTGAATCCTGTTGTTCCACAGCGTGGTTGAGTTCAGGGATTTCCCAGGGCAGGGGCTTGGATGTAGTTGGCGGTGACTTTGCCTGGAGGAGCTCAGGTCTGGGGACTCGGGCTGGGGACTCCAGCCCAGGAATTCGAGGGCAGTGAACTGTGGCCTGAAAATGTGTTCATGGGTGCTGAGGCGGTGCCCGGATTCTTTTGGAGGATGAACTGAGGTTTGCTCAAGTAGGTTAGAGAAGGACTTGATGGAATTTTTTTTTTTTTTTTAAGATTTTATTTATTTATTTGACAGAGAGACACAGCGAGAGAGGGAACACAAGCAGGGGGAGAGGGAGAAGCAGGCTCCCTGTTGAGCAGGGAGCCCGATGCGGGGCTCGATCCCAGGACCTGAGATCACGACCTGAGCCAAAGGCAGACACTCAATGGACTGAGCCACCCAGGTGCCCCACATTCCTTCCTATTTCTATTTTTACTCCAATGCCACACTGGCTGGCTGGTTCCTTCGATTTCTGGGAGGGAGGGAGATGACCCTCTTCCCTGTTCTTCCAACAAATTTGCTTTTGCTGTGTTGACTGGAGAAGGACCAGGCTTCCTGAAGGGGAGCAGGAAGGCTCAGTGACACCCAAAAGGCAGTGGCTGTCACTGTTCCCAGTGTGCCTCAGAACCTTCACCCACTGACTTTGATGATGGCAGCTGCCAGCAGAGCGCCTGCCAGGGGCCACTGCCTTGGGATGCTTTCCTCATGGTACCTGACTGAATTCTCCCCAGGCAGTCAGTACAGCTGGGGTTAGAGCCCAGGAAAAGTCCCATGAGAACCCAAGAAAGTGGGGCGTCTGGGTGGCTCAGTCGGTTAAGCGTCTGCCTTTGGCTCAGGTCGTGATCTCAGGGTCATGAGATCAAGCCCTGCACTGGGGTCCATGCTGGGTGTGGAGCCTACTTAAAAAACAAACAAGAAACAACCCAAGAAAGTACCATTCTTTATGTTGTTCTACACAGTGGATCAGATTTCAATAACCCAACCAGATTTCTTTAGTTTTGACATTTTGAAGGACGACAGAACCTTCTTAACCAGGGTTCTCCAGCTGCTGGGGGCTGTGCTGTCCAGGCCCCATCGTTTCCACCCTGTCTTAGGCCAGAGAACCATAGGCAGATGTGTGTGTCAGTGACAGCTTTGACTCTTCTCGCTCAAGTCTTTATTGTAGGTTTATGGTCTTTGTTTTTCCTTTTTTTTTTTTTTTTTTAAATTTTATTTACTTAGGACGAGTGGGGGGGCAGAGGGAGAGGGAGAAGCAGGCTCCCCACGGAGCAGGAAGCCTGATGCGGGGCTCGATCCCAGGACCCTGGGACCATGACCTGAGCCGAAGGCAGATGCCCAACCGACTGAGCCACCCGGGCGCCCCTTTATTTTTCACTTACTGATTATCTGCTTTTCTGAGCCAGCCTTCTGCCTGGGTTTTTATAACTCCATGCTAAGCTATTCATCCACTAGGTATGGCCTATTTTGGGGCTAGTCCCATAGATCCCAGCTGTGCTGCTAAATAATGCTATGATCTTGGACCCATTTCTTAACTTCTCTGAGCTTTGGTTTCCTCCCTGGTAAGGGAGATAATATGCCCTACCTTGTGGACATGTGGAGGGCCATGGCTGACTTGGATGTGGTTGGGGTCATCTCATGCCACATGGTTTATACACCATTTACCTTGTTTTCCTGTCTTGATGACGACATCTTGATTTTAATGCTGTCTTGGAACAAGTAGAACTCGACTTACATGTGGGTTATGAATTCATGTACTTTTGACTGAGGTGTTCTGTTCATTTATTTTATTTTATTTTTTAAGTAGGCTCCATGCCCAGTGCAGAGCCCAGTGTGGGACTCGAACTCATGACTGCTAGATCAGGAGTTGACCCCTCCAACTAACTAAGCCACCCAGGCACCCCTTCTGTTTATCATTTTTTAAAAAACATGAAAAACAACGCTTTCTCTGCCTGGCCCTGTCCTCACATCCCCTGTGCCGGCTTGGGGGTCAGACATGTGACTGGTGGGGTGCTGGTGATGATGAACAAGGGGACTGTTTAAGTATTTTTACCCTAGCTGTAGCCTTTGTTTGGGTTATGGTCCTGTTATTTTATATCGTGGTGATATATGCTAAAACTCTGGCTTCTGGTCCTGAATTAAAACTTGGATATGTAGGACTTTTTTCAAGGATTCGTCCCTAGAAAGGGCATCAGAACATTTGAGCTGTACAGCAGAGGAGTGTGTCTTAGGCTTTTAGAACCACTGTCTTAATTTCCATTTTTGTGATTTTTTCTAGTTTCTTCTTGGACCAAGATGACTGATGGAAATCTCTCCACCTCTACAAATGGTGTAGCCTTGATGGGCATTCTGGATGGTCAGCCAAGAAACCACATTCAGAACCTGCCACACTTGAATCTCAAGGCACCCAGGTCCCTCTCATTGCCAGAGTATGGGCCCAAGCTGAAACTTGGTCCTTTAGAAGATCGGCACAGCCTTAAGTCTGTGGACTCAGGCATTCCCACCCTCGAGATCAGTAACCCGGAACCCGTCCCCTGCAGTGTGGTCCACGTGAAGAGGAAGCCATCGGAGTCGGAGATCGTCCCCGAGCGAGCTTGCCAGAGCGTGTGCCCGCTGCCATCCTATACGCCCCCAGCTCCCAGCAGCGCCGAGTGGGAGCAGAGCGTGCGGAAGTCGTCCACGTTCCCCAGGACCGGCTACGACTCAGTGAAGCTCTACAGCCCCAGCTCCAAAGCCCTGAGCCGCAGCGACGATGTCTCTGTTTGCAGTGTGTCCAGCCTCGGCACAGAGCTGTCAACCACATTGTCCATCAGCAATGAGGACATCTTGGACCTCGTGGTCACGAGCAGCTCCAGTGCCATCGTGACCCTGGAGAGTGACGATGACCCACAGTTTACTGATGTCACCTTGAGCTCCGGCAAGGAAACCCATGAGCTGCGCCAGCAGGACTGTGTGGATGGAACTGAGGATGGGAATAAACTGAGAATTTTGGGACCACTTAGTAGCTTCTTTACCAGGTAACACCGTCTTTGTCTCTACGAGAGTTAGGTTATCCAGACCGGCTGCCCTGTTCTCATCCGAAATGTGCTGTGTGCGTCCTGCCTTGCTAAGCAGGCCTGGAGTCATGCAGGCGACCGTGTCTTCTCCCCGTAGCCCAGAGTCCTATGCAGTTGTGGGTAGGACTGGTCTGGAGGTGATTCTGCTATTTGAGCCCTCACCACTCGCCGTCACCTCTGTGTCTTTCCCTGGCTCACTCGCACACTTTGTTGTCATTTCCCAGCCTCTGACCTGCTGTGGTGGAGGGTGACCCGCAAGTGGCCAGTGCTAATAGATTAGCGGCCTTACTTTGTCAGCCTTGTCCTGTGCAAGGCCCTTTACGCTCATCACTTGAGCTTCTTGGGCCAAACAGAGGGTTAGGAACCCACGTTCCACCCCCAGCCCCCACCGCATAATGCAGGGCTGGTGTTTCCAGGCAGCCCTGCCCTGTGTTCCCACAGGGCTGTGCGCTGGGTCCCTGTTCTGACGCTGGCCCTGCAGCCACCGCTTCCCCTCCTAGGCTGGGACCAGGCCACTCAACTGAGGCCCCAAACCAGGGCCTGTAGGGCCCCTGTGTCTCACCTCCAGCCCTGGGGGCACAGCTCCCGCACGCCTGCCTCTTACCTGTACTCTCATGTTTTCGTTCAGCAAGTGTGTGTGTCCCCGGCTCTGCTCTTGGCAGGGAATATGGGAGTAGTATGACCATCGAAGTGTTACAGGTCATGCCTTCGGGTCGGGTTCAGGGCTGGGGACACATCAGCCAGTCATACGAGCGGCCATGGACGTCTGGGCTGTGCAGCGCTGTGAGGAAGGGCCCAGGGCTGTGAGACAGTGTGCAGGGGCGTGGCGACCCGTCCCTAGCTGCTCCTTGGGGTTCCCGTTGCTGTGGGCGATGCAGCTGCCCGTGTGTGTGCGTGCTGTAGCAAAGCCCATGTAGGACGCTTTGTGGTACTGGGTGTCCCCTTTTTTCTTTTTAAAGATTTATTTATTAGAGCACGAGTGAGGGGAGGGGCAGAGGGACGAGGAGAATCTCCAGCAGACTCCCTGTTGAGCACGGAGCCTGACCCGGGGCTCAATCCCACGACGATGAGCTGAAATCAGGAGGCAGACACTAAACCGACCCAGCCAGCCTCGTGGCCCTGGGCGTCCCTTTGCGGTGGCATGCTGTGCTGGCTGGGGTCCGCTGGAGACTTCTGTGCCTGCGGGCACGGAGCTTAACTCACCGCAGCCCCAGCTGCTGCATCATCTGAATGTGGATATCGTTTCGAGTGAGCCTAAGACCAGTTTTGCGTGAGAAGATCTCTGGTGTAGACTGTGGTCTGTGGGGCACCTCTTCTCTCTGATATGCCGGTAGCCAGGCGTCAGACTTCCCTAGTCCCAGAACTCCGTAACCCAGGACCGCCTTCAGTGGGAGGAGCCCAGGAGCCCTGGGGGCGACAGTCACTGTCCCTTCTGAGGCCATAGCCCTAAAATAGGTGGTTGTGGTTCCGATTAGTGTGGCCAAGCTGTTGTCTTTTCTCAGATCGGTGTTTTCAGCATTTCCTGTCTGTAGATACCACCTGGGTACCTGTTAACCAGCTGCGGGGTCCTCAGGATCCATCCCAGAACTCCAGAATCAGAATCTCGGGGGAAGGGCTTGGGAGACAGGTTTTTGGAACCATGTGGGGGTTCTTGGCAAGTTTGGAAACGTGGTTTGGAATGGGGATGACTGGGAAGCAGCCTAGAGGAAAGAGCCGAGCTTTGGATTGAACAGACTTGCACCCACATCCTAGCTGTGTGACCTTGAACAAGTTACTTCACCTCTCTGAGTTCATTTTCTCATCTCTAAAATCGCATTAAGTGCCCAGCACAAGGTGCCTGTTATGTTGTTGATGTACAAGGTCTTCGTACGAGACCTACTGCGTGTGGTGGTCACGGGAATGAAGTGGGTTCACATGTGTGAAACAGGATTGACCCAGACAGAGTGAGCTGTCAGGTCTCAGTCATTTGGGATCATCATGGCTGCGCCTTGTTTTGTCTGCTGCCTTGTCTCACCGAGTTGGAGCCTCTTCTCCCTTTGAAAGGAAACGCCATCAATTACTGTGGATCATTGCTAAAACTGTGTTTTTTTTTTAATTGAAGTGTAGTTGAGGTATGGTATTATGCTAGTTTCAGGTGTAAGACAGTGATTGAACTTCCACGTATGTTACTAAATCATCGTGGAGATGGATCTCAGCACCATCTGTCACCCTACAAAGTTGTTACCTGGTGTTGACTACATTCTGTTCCCTGTGTTGTACACCATGTTCTTTTGTGTTGTTTTATAACTGGGAGTTTGTACCTTTCAGTCCTCCTCCCCTGTTTGGCCCCCCCTCCTCCTCCCCACCAGCTTGCTCTTTATATCTCAGTCTGTTCCCCTGTTGTTTTGTTTTTCAGAGTCTGCATGTAAGTGAAATTATATAGTATGCTAGAGCTGCTGTTTCTTGAAAATCTTTTGTAGCTTTGTGCCACAGAAATGAAAAGTCTCCTCTTTGTTTTATTCTCTGGTTCTTGTCTCCTTACCCCTTTTATAAAACATTAAAAATTTTTAAAAAATTTTATTTATGTATTTAAGTGATCTCTACACCCAACGTGGGGCTTGAACTCCCGACCCTGAGATCCACAGTCGCATGCTCCACTGACTGAGCCAGTCAGACACCCCCTCCCTTACCGTTTTAATGGCTGTGACATTATTTGAGCCATTATTAAGCACTTCAGGGAAGTGATCTCAAGAGCGGACCCAGCTCCCTCTCTCCCTTTGACCCGCTCTTCATCCGGGCTGTCAGAAGCCCTGTGGTGCAGATTCCACCTTGAGCTGAGAGGTAGTCCTGGGCCTGAAGGGGCTCACAGCTGGTGGGGGAGACAGAGCAGGCATGGCGGGGGCGGGAGGGGTATGAGCGTGTGAGCCTGTGAGGGAGCCGGCGCCAGGGCTGGGTTCAGTGTGAGCTCTCCTACTTAAAAGCTGTGTGACATTGGGCAAGTTACTTTACTCCTCTCTGGGTGTTAAATGGGGCATATAAAACTGCTTACGGTTAGAGATCAAATAGGTAAACATCTAGCACACTTCTTGATAAGCAGTTAGTAGTAGCTATCTGTGATTCTAACAAAAACGTTACCACTTCTAAGAAATACATTTTTCTGGAGTTTTCTCTAGTTCTTATCCTAATGTGTTTATTTCAATCAAGAGTTATTATTGAAAAAGTTAAATCAGGATTTCTGCACTGTTGACATTTTGGGATGGATATATCTTTGTGGTGGGGGCCGTCCTGTGCCTTGAAGGCTGTCTAGCAGCCTCCCTGGCTTATACGCCCGGATGCCGGGAGCCCTTCCCAGTGGTGCAGCCGGCATCACCTTCTGTCCTGGGCAGGGAGGGCTGGGAGGGCTGGGCAGAATCACCCAGCCTTTGAGAACCATCCTGGGGGCAGCTTGTAAATGTTGCTGTCTGTTTCCCTGAGGGAAATTTACTAATGTAATGTAATTTGAGCAGGATCCTCCTCCTTTGGAGAGAGGGACTATGTTAAGGGATTCTGTTCCACCCTGTAGTTGAACAGTGTTTGTGTAGACACTTGGGTGGCAAAGACCAGAGGAATCCAGTAACGCACGTTTTCCACAGGAGACGGGTTGTTTCTGTGAAGCCAAGGGTTTCAGGCTGCTAATCTGCACGGGCCTGGAAGGTAATAATCAGCTTTGACCTTTCAGCTTCTTTTGGCGGCCCTTTATGTCGCTCTCAGCAGAGATGGTCTGGGTGTCCTGCTGAGGGGCGATGCCTGGGCCACAGTGGAAGCAGGAGAAGGGGCTTGCGGAGGGGAGCTGCGGGGGAGGCTGGGAGGCATGGTGCCCCGGCTGCGTTCGGAGCTGTGCGGATGCACTTCTCTGATCTGCCCCCTCCCCACCCCAGCCGAGAGCCCCTGGGGCACAGCCTGCCTGCATTGGGCTCACCCAGTGGCCGTGAGCTGTAACACGGCGAGGAGTGTGCTGGGTGAGCTGGAGCTGCTCGGACCCAGGTTCGAACCTGGGCTCTGCCATTTTCGACCTCAAGAACCCCCTCCCGTCTGTGGCCCCCTGTGTGTACCGGGTGGCGCGGGTTCGTTGCGTCTCTTGTAAGCAGCAGATAGTCTTACTTGAGACGCTATGAGAGAAGTTCTGGGCAGAGCTCATCCCCAGCGTGCCGCTTGGATTTCTGGCCCTGCTCTCTGCTTTTGTTGGGGATTCACATAAGATTCCACAGTTTTTAGGAGTCTGTATAAGGAAAAACGTGAAACCATTGTTTTGAGAAAAACATCTTTAAGGCATTTTGACTTGGTGTGAATGTGTTCAACTACAATTTCTAGGCTTTGGGGATTTGATAACTTGAAAGGTGCCTTGAGCAGTGCCGAGGAAGAAATTTGCTCCTTGCTTTCTTATTTCTCTTCTTTTTTTAAAAGAAACTTTTTTTTTTAAGTGGGGCGGGGAGGGAGGAGGGACAGAGGGAAAGGGAGAGAGAGAGAATGTTAAGCAGGCTCCATGCCCAGCCCAGAGCCCAACGAGGGGCTCAGCTTCCCAATCCTGAGATCATGACCTGAGTGGAAACCAAGAGTTGGAGGCTCAACCGACGGAGCCACTCAGGCGCCCCCTCCTTGCTTTCTTTTTGGAGAGGTGAGTTTGTTTACCAGCAGGGCAGATACACTTCAGAGGCACCGGGAGTGACAGGTAGTGGGGGTGCTGGCCGCGTGCCCTTCTGAGCGCGTTGACATGGTTGCCAGACTTGGTCTCTGCCACCGTAGGAGAGAGTATGCTGGGGTAGGTAGGCTTTGCGGGCGGGCTTGTGCATCCTCCAGGCCGCCTGCCTTCCAGGGCGTGCTCCTTCCCTGTGTGTTCTCGGGGTCTCTTGGAGCTGGGGTTCTGGATGGGAATTGGGTGCCATCAGATTCTCCCAGGAGGAGGGATTCGAGGCAGAGGTGGGTGGAGACCATGAGGCTGTGTTCTGCCGTCCGGCGGCGTCAGGCTGTGCAGCTCTCCAGCATCGGCCCCGTGCTCATCCCTGGCTGGTGCCAGGCTGCTCTGGTGGCTTCCCGGCCCCGCTGCATTCCCGATTTCCGGGGTTCGAGGGGCAGCTCTGACACAGCAGCTCCCCGGGTGCGGGGGGGTGCCTGGGGGCCCGGGTTAGAGCCCGTGACTTCAGCCCTCGTCAAGACTGTGGAATCACCTAAGCCCTGGAGTTGTTAGATCCTTTCTGCTTAAACTTTTTGGAGTGGTTTCTGTAACCTGCACCGAAAGCTGATGGATTTGGGTAAGTCCTGTGAGTAATTCTTACTCAAAGGTGGGGAGACTGAAGCAGGGTGTGGTTAAGTAGCCTGTCAGGGGTCCAGCCATGGCATAGGGCTTGGGTCTCTGAACTTAGGGTTCTCATCTGGAGAATAGAAATACGTTCACGCGTCAAAGGGAGGAAGTGTGAGTGGATAAGCACCAAGCACGGAGGAGGCTCACCAGTGTCTATGTTACTTACTGACTTTTGCCCAGATGCGTGCGCGCCATGCGATCCCTGGGAAGCAGCCCTGGTGGGTGTTCTCTGGACCTAGCTGTTGCTGGCATGTGGGCTCGGGTAAGGCAGGCACTCAGCCTCGCTGGGGGCTTAGTGTCCTTGTTTGCAGAAGGAGCCGAGGGCACCTACCGTACAGAGCTGTGCAAAGGAAGAGGAGCTGCGTGGCCCAGGTGCTGAGCTCCAAGCTCCAGGCGGCAGGGGAGGCCAGAGTTAGGGGGCCGCCGGGGAAGGCCCTGTGGGCTGTGATGGCGGTTCCAAGATAGACGTCAAAGTCCGGAAAGAGATACAGGGGCTGAGAGGTCAGTGGGTCTTCGACGGTGTCTTGTGTGTGCACAAGGTCGAGACAGTGTTCCTCAGGCAGAAGGATCAGCATGTGTGAGGTCATAGCAGGAGAAAGCTCAGCATTTCTGGGAAAGTGCCGTGGCCTGCAGTGCTCAGGATGGAGAGCAGAAGGCTCACGTGCCCAACTCCAAAGTCACCTCTCTTTCTACCAAAGAAAAAAATTACTTTTAAGTAATCTCTGTGCCCACGATGGGGCTCAGATTCACCACCCTGAGACCCAGACTCGTCTGCGGGGCGCCCCGGCACTGTCTCTGGGAACACGTGTGCCCTGATCCGATGCGGGGGGCGGGGGCTGGGAGAGCAAGAGGACTCGCACTGCGCTCCGGGGCAGGGTCTGCAGGCGTGTGGCCGGAGCACATGGGGCACTGCGCACGGTCATGGGGGTCAGCTCTGGGCTCCCCCTCGGCACGCAAGTTCCTCAGTGCGAAGAGAGCATCGTGTGTGAGCAGGTGGAGAATGCTCTCCCCTCTCACGGTGTTGGAGTTAGCCGAGCTCTGAGTCCTGAGGCCTTCCTGGGCTGGCTGGGGGCGGGCAGAGCGCAATCAGTGACAGGTGCCGGGCGGCCAGGAGCGGGAGAAGCAGAGAAGCTTTCAGCAAGGACGCTAGGAGGGTGGTTGCCATTGTACTAACTGCACATGCGTGCGGTGTCTCGATTATTCAGAGTCCTGTGCTTTGTGCAAGGAGGGTTTTCACTGGCGTGCACTGACCCTGTTTGGATCACCCCACTCCCGGGTGTTCAGTTCCTCTGGGACTTGTCGTACCAGGTGGGTTTTCAGCAGCTCAGCCCCTGCATCATGGAATGCTTGCCTTTCTTTTCCGACTGCTGACCGACACCGCTGAGCTGCCAGCCCTCGTTTCAGCACCGGCTAGGTCCTTGGTGCCCTGACTCCAGCTCAGGTCATTTCGAGGGCGTTCTCCCAGGTGGGGAGGGTGCGGCGGATGGTGTAGGAGCCACAGGCGGCCAGTGTCCGTGGGGGGCCCGCGCTGCTGCAGGGACCGTTGGGGGACCCGGGCCGACAGCGGCCCGCTGGGTTCACCGTGAATGGCCGCGCCCCGCTCTGTCGGCTGTGCTTCCTTTGTTTCCTTCTGGCCGCAGATCGCGCACACGCAGGTCCTTGAGGGTGTGCAGCGTGCCACACGTTGTTCTGGGACCTTAAACATACTTCTCATCATTCAGTTTTTCAAGAAACATTAGCCGAGGGGCGCTTGGGTGGCTCAGTAGTTAAGCGTCTGCCTTCGGCTCAGGTCATGATCCCGGGGTCCTGGGATCGAGCCCCGCGTCGGGGTCCTGGGATCGAGCCCCGCGTCGGGCTCCCTGCTCGGCGGGGAGCCTGCTTCTCTCTCTGCCTGCAGCTCTCACTGCTTGTGCGCTTGCTCTTTCTCTCTCTCTTTCACAAATAAATAAATAAAAAATATTAAAAAAATTTACCGAGCATCTGCCCTTTGCCAAGGCACTGTGTTAGGTGCTTGGAATTAGGCTGTGGACAAGACAAAGACCCTTGTCCCTGAGGAGCTTCTATTCTAGTGGGAGGAGGCGGATAATACCCACGTAAGTACGCAGAGCACAGACGTTGGCGGTGATCCGGTGCCGTGGGGAAAATGAGGCAGGAGGAGAGACTGGCCAGCGCGGGCTGTAAAACAGGTTGGTCAGCAGCGCCCACCAAAGCAGGGCCCGCCAGGTGCACAAGCGAGAGGGACTTAAGCAGAGACGGAGGAGGCGGGGACGTTGACCCAGCAGACCCCTGGTGGAGCAGAGACAGGCAGGGAAGGGCCCGGGCGGGCCTGGTGAGAGGAACAGCACAGAGGCCGAGGGATGGACCGAATGGGCCACGATGGGGTGAAGATGCGGGCCTGTGGGCCATGTAGGGCTGCCTTTGACCCAGAGGCAGGGGGAGCAGCTGCAGAACTTGGAGCAGAGGAGACGTACTAGTCATCTACTAGTTTGCTACATGGTAGATGTCAAGTAACCAAATAGCGGATTAAAACCCTCAGTGGCCCATCATCACACAGCTGGGTTCTCTCTCGGGGTCTTATAAGGATGAAACCCAGGCACTGACCGGCTGAGAGTAAGGAGCTGTCAGCTTCCCGGCTCAGCCAGGTCATTGGCAGAGCTCAGTTCCCTGTGGTTTTAGGACTGAGTCCTTGGTTCCTTGATGGCCATCAGCTGGGGGCTGCTTCTGGTTTCTAGATGCTTCTCCTATTCCTTGCCATGTGTCCCCACAGTCTTCAGAGCCGGAAACAGAGAATCCCCCTTGTGTACAATCCTTCTCACACTTCGAATCTCTTGGCACGGACAGCCCCAGTTGGTTTTTAAGGGCTCACTGATGAGGTGAGTCCAACCAAGAATAACCTCCCTTTCCTGAAATGATCGGTGCCGTGTGACACAACCTGACCATGGGAGCGACTGTCCTGACGTATTCATAGTTAATACCCACACTCGAGGGACACTGGAGGGGCGGCGGGCAGCGGGGTACCCTGGACGCTGAGGAGGGAGTGAGGTGGGGGGCAGCGTCCGTGAGTTCGAGAAAGAGCAAGAGGAGGGGAGTTGCTATCAGCAAGGCCATGGGAGCAAACCAATGGAGGAAGGAGTGGCGTGAGGTTTCTTTTTTCTAAGGCTGGAGAAATGGGTGTTTTTGTTTACAGGTAAGAGCAACCTAGTAAAAGAGCAGCGGGAAACCTAACTAGAGAGAGGAGGACTTGCAGAGCGGTGTCCTTCAGCGGCATCTGAAGGAGTGGGATCTGGTGCTCACGTGGACAGACTGGCTTCAGCTGCGTGAAATTCTCTAGCTTAAGCGGTAAAGCAGAGGATGTGGGCGCAGAGGCTGGAGGACGGATGTGGCCGCGGGCGTCTGTGGGCATCCTCGCTTGCTTTATTTAGTGTAGGTGGACTACTTTATTGTTTTTAGTGCTGTCTCATTGTTTTTCTGTGTGTGAATATAGATTTTTAATTTCAGCATATTTCCTTTTTTTAATAGACTTTTTTTTTCAAGATTTTATTTATTTTTTGACAGGGAGAGACACAGTGAGAGAAGGAACACAAGCAGGGGGAGTGGGAGAAGGAGAAGCAGGCTTCCCAGCAAGCAGGGAGCCCGATGCGGGGCTCGATCCCAGGACCCTGGGATCATGACCTGAGCCGAAGGCAGACGCCTAATGACTGAGCCACCCAGGTGCCCCTTTAATAGACTTTTTTAGAGCAGTTTTACATCACAGCAAAATTAAGCAGGCAGTGCAGAGTTGGGGTGTCTGGCTGGTTCAGGCAGTGGGCATGCGCCTCTTGATCTCAGGGTCGTGAGTTCAAGCCCCCAGGTTGGGCGTGGAGCCTACTTAAAAAATAAGAGAGTGCAGCCTCCCCCGTATCAGCATCCTGACCAGAGAGGTACCTCGTTACAGTCAGTGGACCTGCACGGATGCGTCATTGTCAGCCGAGTCCACAGTTAGAGGCAAGGTCACCGTCGGTGCTGTGCGTTCCGTGCGCAGTGACCCGTGCCCATCGTTATGCTGTCGCACGAGGAGCTGCACTGCCCTAGACGGCCGCCTCCATGCTGCACCTGCTCCCCGCCCTCCCCACACACCCCTGGCAACCACCCATCTTCTTCCTGCCTCCATGGTTTTGTCTTTTCCAGATTGTCGTGGAGCTGGAATCCTAACAGTGCAGCCTTTTCAGATTGGCTTCTTTGGCTTAGTAGTGTGCATTTAAGGTTCCTCCCTGTCTTTTCACGCATTGATGAAGCTCATTTCTTTGTAGCACGAAATACTATCTCATTGTCTGGACCGGACCCTTTATTTTTCCATTCGTCTACCTAAGGACATCTTGGTTGCTTCCAGGATTTAGCAGTTACTGATAAAGTGGCTGTAGATAACCGAGTGCGGGGCGGGGGGGTGGGGTGGGGGAGGTGGGGGGGTGTTTGTGTTGACATGAGTTCTCAGCTCCTTTGGGTAAACACCAGGGAGCCTGGTGCTGGATCGAATGCAAGAGTATGTTGAATTTCAGAAGAAACTGCCAAACTGCCTTGTAGGGCAGCCATGCTATTTTGCGTGCCCACCCACAGTGAGTGAGTTCCTGCTACTCCAGGAAGTACGTGTTCTTGTGAAGCAGGAAGCAGGGTCGTCTGCTGACAGCGAGGCCTGGGATGGGCCCCTGGGGTGAAGGAGGTGTGATGAAGGAAGAAGGTGTGAAAGTCACAATGGGGAGTGTGATTGCAGGGGTGGGGGGGCAGGATCTGGCTGTGTGGTGGGAGAGCAAGCAGTGAGCCTGTTGAGGGGTATGTGTGCTGGGCACCCACGTGTGCGTGGGCCCTGGCTGGCATTGTACTGAGTGAGTCAGGTGAAAGGAGGGACAGGCAGGGGAATTGAGGGAGCGTGTATGCTGGGTAAGGGGTGGGGGTGTCAGGAGGGTGAGCGGCGGCAACAGGAGGAAGGACCAGTGGGGACCTTGGTGGGTGGAGGAATCGGAGGAGCCGGAGGGGGGCTAAACAGGCTTAGGTCACACAGCTAGCTGGCCGTCGAGCTTGGAGGGGTCAGCCCCCACCTCAACCCCTGCCCTGCCCTGCCTGCCAGTAAAGCTTGATCAACCCTGGGCAGTCACATGGTGTTCCAGCCGCATCTGGTGAATCCTCCAGGGCGGGTTGCAGAAAGGAGGCAAAGCGTCTTCATTCATCCCCTTTCTGGTGCTGGGTTGGGGGAGGGAGGCAGCAGTTCATCCCAGGGGCATTGTTATGACAGGTGCTGCTTCAGTGGGTGGCTGGCCACGGGCACAAGAAAACCCGTTTACGAGCAGCACCTTGTCCTAAGGGAGAGGTTGGCGTGGGTGCCCTGCTCTGGGCACTGTGCCTTGGCATGGACACAACCTCATGTGATCCTCTGGAGAGGCCCAGGCCGGGATGGCAAGAGGGGAAGGAAATGCCAAGAGGAAATGTCCAGGAGGAACATGGACCATCACCATGCAGGGTGTGGGCCGTCACTTCCTCTTCTTTAGTCCTTGGCCTTCTCCAGGGGACCCCGTCCTCCCTCCAGCTGGCTGCTCGTGGCCGATGTTCCTTTGGCATTCCCCACCAGACACCAGCCTGGACAACCTCCCTGCTACAAACGGTGGGGGCTCTCTCACTCAGGAACACCTTCTCTGTGCCTCTCTGAGGATCTGCATCCTTGCATCGTTTCTGCAAGTGCTTACCCACCTCCAGCCTCCACATGAGGACCAGCCTCACGGGCCTTCCTTGTGCCCACTAGAGGGGGCATAGAGAAGACGCTGGGGGTGGGTTTGTGTGTGTCCCAGAAGCTGCCCAGGTGCTGTGGCTTTGGCTCAGCACCTGATCTCCCGGGTGTTCAGGTCCTTGGGTCCCTCCCCTGCATCCGCGTCCCCGGAGCGTCTGTTGGGGCTGGAGCCCCTTGAGGTCAGCGTGGAGTGTGCGCAGGTGAAGATGTGGATGCACAGGGAGGTCCCAGCAGCTGCCGTTGTGCGGGCTGGCTGCAGCCCTGTGTGGGGAGGGCCGTGGAGGCCACAGTGAAGCCTCCCAGATGTCGCAGGGGTGGATATCATCACTCCTTCCCCGCTGCACTGACAGCAAGTTGCTGTGTCCCACGTGTCAAATGGAGAATTGGGCAGGTGGTCGTCTGTAGCAGGAGGAACCTTCCTGAATCAACGCCTCATCTGCTTGCAGCCCTCCTTTCCTCCTCCCCCAAGCTTGGCGACCCCCTTCTGGAGCAGGTTGCACTCCTGCCCACACCGTGAGAGAGGAGCCCACTGAAGATTCCTGGAGGAGTGGGGCCCCGGCTCCCAGCCCAGGCAGCCAACGTTGTTCGGTGCCGTCGGTGGGCCCCCCCCAGCCTGGGTGCCCCTCGAAGGCCTGCATCTTACCTGTCCCCTGCTGGCACCTAGTTGGAACTGAGTGAACATTTGTCAGATGGTTGAATTGAGACGTCTTCCATGTCCTCGGCGAACACCTACCCAGGACCGAGTGCTGGGGATGTGGCCGCCAACAACCCTGTCCCCCAAATGAAAGTAACAGGCACCCCTTGTAGTCCACTGTGGGCGCACGGTTGCAAGAGATGCTCCATGTCAGGCTTCAGGTGCCGGGGAGAAATAATCCACAGGGTGTCAGGAGAGGAACGAGGGATGGGGAGGGGCGGGTTTAACCTCCTTGAGAAGCAGAAACCAGTGGGCTCGGGTCCCTGTTCCCACCTGTACGCACTTCGCCCTCACCTCTTCTGTCATCCGGGGTCTTAGGTTGGGGTGTGTTTGTCGCCTGAGCTGTCCGGTGTGTCAGTGACTAGACACGCACAGCAGTTTAGACTGGACTGAAGTTGGAAACTGACTCTTCAGCTGCACAAGCCACATTACGGGGCTCGGCGGACACCTCAGTGGACAGCCCACATTTGTGCTTTTCCATCCCTCCAGGAAGCTCCGTTGTTCCGCACTAGTCTGGATGGACTAGGTGACGATCTGGGACTTTACTTGTAGCGTTTGTTTTCATCGACATCAAAAAGCAGCTCACGCCGGTTGTGAAAGAAGCGAATCTGGAGTGAAGTGAATGGAGCCGAGGGAAGCCTGCAGAAAGCACCATGGGCTAGGACCCTGGGGGGAGGGCAGGAGGCTGAGGCAAGGTGCCCTGCTCCTCGTAAGGTGGGCCCAGGGTAGGGGGAGGGCCGACCTGCTCTCGTCTGGACAGGGGCGGGGTTGGGGGGTGCAGCAGCTGCCTGGCAGGGTGTTGAGAGGCTCACTCAAGGTCCTGTCTGACACTGCCTCTGAGCTCTAGGGCACCTTTTAGCATCCGGGGAGCCGCACACAGTGGAGGTAGAGGTGCTCGCACCTCGGAGGTGTCCCGTGGTGCCTCCAGCCCGGAGACCAAGAACCCGGAGGGCATTCAGAGAGGGCAGTCGTAGAGCGGGAGTATCTCTTCTGCCCTTCCGGTGGGTGGCTGGGCTCCTGGCTCTGTTTTCCTGAACCTTGGTTTCTTGTCTCCAAAATGGCAACAGCAAGGCCGAGCATATGGAGTGCTTACCATAGTGATCGCTGTGTTTGCGCCTCACCAGAATTTATTAGGGGTCTCTTTCCTGCTTATTACATGAATGAATGAATGAGTGAGCAAATGCTAGTAAGTGCCAACCTGCCCAGGAGATGAGCAGCAGAAAGGGGAGAACCGAGAAACAAAGGATTTAATCAGTCCCGAAGGGTGAAACGGGATTGACTTCCTCTGTGTGATCAGTGACTTGGGGAGGAGCTGGTCACCAGCCGGGCGTTCCTGTGATCCCGCCAGTTCGCCACTAGATGTTGAACTTAAGGAAATGCGAACATGTTCTGTGTCCCATTTGGGTCTGATGATATGTTGTCCTTCCCTTGGGTGGGTTAGGAAACTTCCATTTGAGGAAAGAAACCTTTAAAGTTTGGCCACTTTTTGTTGGGTGTGGACACTGGAATTCCCATCTGTCTCAGGTGGGGCGGGCAGGTGCCTTCACTGTGGGGCCTTGAGAGAGAGAGAGAGTTAGAGGTGATCGCTTTCGGGAGTGGCGTGAACTGAACCAAGAAAGAACTTCTTCGGCCTGCACATCTACTTACATGGCCAGATCGTGTTCCTGGTAAACCTCGCAGGCTGTAGTGTTTCTGCCCTGGCTTCTGGGAGGTGCAGGTGTCCTTAGAGACTTCACACCTGGGCGCCTGGGTGGCTCAGTCGTTGGGCGTCTGCCTTCAGCTCAGGTCATGATCCCAGGGTCCTGGGATTGAGCCCCGCATCGGGCTCCCTGCTCCGCGGGAAGCCTGCTTCTCCCTCTCCCACTCCCCCTGCTTGTGTTCCTGCTCTCGCTCTCTCTCTGTCAAATAAATAAATTAAAAAAAAAAAAAAAATTTCACACCTGTCAGGTGCCTGAGTGGTGCAGTCCGTTAAGCGTCCAACTCGTGATCTCAGGGCTGTGAGTTCGAGCCCCACACCAGGCTCTGCGCTTAGTATGGAGTGTGCTTAAGTCTCTCTCTTTCTCAAGTAAACGAATCTTTTTTAAAAAAAGAAATTTCACACCTGTAAGCAAGATAGTTTTGGGGAATGGGGGAAAGGAGAATGTATTCTGTGCAAGATTCATTCGGCTTTCTGCGTGTATGCCCCGCCCTCCGTGCGCTGGCCCTACTGGGAAATCATACACTGAGTCTTTATGGGAACTCCCAGATTTCTGTGTTTAGATACTTCGCCAGTCTGCCTTCTTTCTGTCCTTGGTGAGGTTATGGTCAGCCTGGGAGGGGTGATTCAGTAGGAAATGCAGGACACTGTGGGAGCCTAGCAGTTTGTAGGGTTTGGAGAAACCCACAGGCCACCCTGTTCCTACAAAGCAGTTCTCTCGCCACCAGCTGCTTCCTGCTCACAACGTTGATTTCCCTTTGCCCAGGTGGGTGTAGAATCTGTTCTACTTAAAAAATGTTCGCAGAAGAATAGAACAATTAAAGCTATCTTGTTCTATTTTCTACCTATCAGTGCCTATTCTAAAGTGTTTATGGATTTATTTTGTTTGTAGGACACTGAGTATTTGGCATAGGGAACATTAAATTCTCTTATGTCTTCTGTATTTTTCGTGTGCACACAGACCTACCAGATTGCCACATCACATAGGCTAATTCCTGTTGATGTTAAGTGAGCTGAGTTTGTAACCGAAAGTTGTTTTGATTTCAGTTTTGCTGATTCTTTGTTGTGAGTAGTTGTGGTTTATCTCAGGATTCCTGTAAGGTTCTGTAAATGGAAGAGTGATGAGTCATCCAGATTTGCCTAATAGCTGTTCGGAGCCTGCAAGGGTCCAGTTTTCCTGTTAATTCCCCGTTCCGTCCAGCCAGAGGCTTTTCAGATCTAGGCTCTGTGTACACAGTGTTACAGGAATAGCGCATGTCTGCAGGACTTGGAAAACTAGGCTTGGATTTCAGTCCTAACTATCTTTGGTTTCAGGTTTGGGTGTGAGACCCATTTCCCACCAGGAGGGGAGATACGGGGAAAGTGGTTCAGAGGTGGAGGGGGCCTGGCCTGGCGGGGGTGGGGAAGGGGGGGCGCGGAGGGGGAAGCGGCTGAGAGGCCAGGTAGATAAGGACACCGGCTGCCGGGTCAGCCATTGTCCTTACACCAGAGGAATCTTTATCCCAGAACAAGCCCCTCTTAGAAGCTGCTTTGAAAACAGGTATTTTTAAAGCAGAAGAAATTCAGTGGTGGTCTGAGTTGGTGGGGAGGACAGCATGTTTACTTGTGGGATTGTTAGCTGCTGTAACAAACTTGAAATCTATGTGGTGGTGCAGGTGGATGCAAGTTCACTTGTGGCTGGTGGTCTCCCAGGGTCTTGTCATCTCATGACTCTGGCAATTGCCCCCCCCCCCCCAGTTCTGTGGGCTCCTCTGCCTCAAGCCACGAAGGGGAGCGGTCAGAAAGGGGCTGGGGGGGGCCCACCTGTAAGGGACGTTCGGAAACCGGGCCAGTGTCCGGCACAGTGAGGAGGTGGGTTTGGCAAATAGCCGGGAGCCTGGGCCATTTTTCAGGATCGTTGTGGTTTTGTTTTTTTTTTGTTTTTTTTACAACCCTCCCCGCCCCCCCCCCCCCATGAGGATTAAATGCTTGGAGTTGATGAGTTGAATGCATTGTTATTCTCTTGCCTAAATGGTAGTCCCCACCACTTGTGGGAGAAATTCCAAACTACTTGGTGTGGCATAAGGAGCATTCTGGATCCAGCCCTGTGCACCTCTTGGACCTCCAGCTCCCATTTTGTGCTGTAGCCATACTTAGAGTTCTCTGAACCAGCTGTGTCTTTTCTCTGCACCTTGGTCCATTCTGTTCCCTCTGCCTCGCAAACTCCTGTTTGTCCTTTAGGAGTCCGCTTAAGTGACACCTCCTCTAGGAAGTCTTCTCTGATCACTGCAACCCCTTCCAGGGCCTTCATTTGGATCCCACAGGCCCTGGACTTCTGAGACAGCATTGACACCCTTCCCACCCCCTCAAGGTACCGTGAGCTTCTTGAAGGCAAGGGCCACATCTTATTCCTTGTTTTCCTAGCCGGGGCAGAGACTTAGTAGATGTTCAGTAAATAATCTGAAGTGAATGATAGGTAGACTATACATTTTAAAAAGTAATAAATCTGATATACTTTTAAATCTAAATATTTTCCTTTTTCATTTTATTATTGTTCTAGATAAAGGGAGAAGACTCTCCCCATCAGTTTGGTCTTCCATGTCAGGTCACACAGTTTGTGTAGGTTTTGGATTACGTGTGCAGCATCCATACCTGTGGTGTCTGCAAAGCTGGAATGTTCTTCTGAGAGATTTTTGGGATTTTTTGTTTTTTGGGGTTTTTTTTTTTTAGGACGATAAACATTTTTTTTTTTTTAACGTATGTTTTCTTAAAGTTTCTGTTTGTTTAAAAATACACAGGAAATTTTTGGTTTTTTTAGGTTCATCATTCTATTTTTGCCCTTTCCACTCTTATACCTACTACCAATTTTTCCCTCCTACTGTATTTCCTTAAAGACTTTTTATGAATTTTAAACCTAAAAATGTGTACTGTTTTATAGTTTGGTATCCTTCTTTTTACTTCTAGAAGACATTTTCCCACATAATTAGAATTGTTCACACATTTATTAATGTCTTTGTGGTATTCCATCCTGTGAATCATTTACTGGTTCAACAATAAGGAAATGGATTTTGTACCTGCTTTTGGATGATAAAATTATCTTTGCGCATGTCACTGTGCGTTATCATCTATTCCCATGATTTCCTGGGACAGAATCCCAGAAGTACTTCTTGTTTCCATGACCACTGTCCCGACCCCTGGTCAGCTCTGACCTGCCCTCTCCCATGGGCATGGATCGTGAACCCCCTGGAGCTCTCGGACCATGGTGTGATTTTACTGGCAGTGAAAATCCAGCCTCTTTTTTTTTTTTTTTAAGATTTTATTTATTTATTTGACGGAGAGACACAGCGAGAGGGGGAACACAAGCAGGGGGAGAGGGAGAGGGAGAAGCAGGCTTCCTGCTGAGCAGAGAGCCTGATGCGGGGCTCGATCCCAGGACCCCGGGATCATGACCTGAGCCAAAGGCAGATGCTTAACGACTGAGCCACCCAGGCGCCCCCTAGCCTCTGTTTTATGAATGAGGATGGTCTCAATGAGGGTTGAGGGAGTGTTAGAATTTGTCATAGCTCTGGCCGCAGGTTACTGGAAATTGGTGTTGGGGATGATTTGTCCTCCTGGGGACTCCGGTCTACAGAATGAAGAGATGCCTGTGGTTTTCTCCTCTCCTCCTGCTGCGCCCTTGCCTGGGCTCATGAGACTGACCCTGAGCCCAGCACTGCTGGCCCACACTTCCTGCCTTTGCCTGAGATGCCCCCTTCCCCTCTGCCCCATGTCGCCTTGGCCTGTTTCTGCACATGTTTAAGGCCCGGTCTTGCTGACACCTCTTCTCTCAAGCCTTCCTGGCATCCCCAGGACAGAGGGGACCTCCTCCAAGGGCACGCTGTCTGGGCCTACTCTCCTGTGGCCTTGCTGTTGTCTAGTCTAGTTTTGTATGTCCCAAACCTGGTAACTGAGGGGCGGTGACTCTGTTCCACAGGTGGGAAAACTGAGAGGTTGTTCATTTCTTACTCAGAGTCAGACAGCTTGCCATGAAGCTGGCATCTGAGCCCAGGTCTGCCTGACACTAAATCCCACGCATACTATCTGCACCTTAGGTCAGATCTTATTTCTTAAGGTTCCTAAAATGGAAAGGACATAGCCGTTCATCCCAACTCTCAACTGTTTCCAGTCCGCAGATGGCTCTTGCTTTGTGACGCTTTCAGGCTGTCGTTATCTAGCAACTCTTCTTTCCTTCTTTTCCTTTCCAGTGGGAGATTAGAAATAAATTTGCAATTTTCCCCTTACAGGCATTTTCGCCCTGCCTTTTGTCTCCTAAGCTGACATTAGAGAATGCGTCCCCGTGTAATTTGTGCCTCTGTGTCTGACTGTTGGAGAGCATTTGAAGGAGGTCGTAAGGAGGTTGTGGTGACACAGGAGAGCACCGGGTCTTGTTTTGGACTCGGTGACTTAGCAGTGAGAGGCACACAGATGGGGTGCAGGCCAGGGTTAGTTAATGAGTTACCGATGGTGCCTACTTTCCAGATTTTATGCCAGGCCCTGGGGATACAAAGGCGAAGGAGGCCGTGCCTTCCCCGCCCCCAGCGAGCAGGGAAGTGATCACTAAAATAGGATTTCCCAGTCCTCTGGCCAAGATGAGTGTAGGAGTGCTCTGGGAGCACGGAGGAGGGACGCGGTGGGGAGGGTGTGTCAGCCTGAGAGGCCCTGGAGGAGTGGTTGAGCCGAGCTGGCGGTGACTGAAGGGGACGCAGAGTCTCCCGTATAAAGGAAGCGCACTCACGCGCCGGGCCGGCCGCAGAGAGTATTACCCGCACCCCCAGAAGTCTCCGTCCCGTGCCTTCCCTGTCAGGACCTCACTCCCCAAGGGCGACCTCTGTTCCGACTTCTGTCACCATAGATTAGGTTTGTTTGTTTTTTTTAACTTTAGATAACTGGAATCATACAGCATATCCTTTTGTGGCTGGCTCGCTTTGCTGACCTTCCAGTGACATTCACCTGGCTGGTTGCTCGGCGGCAATATTCGTTTACTTGCATTATGTATGTTGCAGATGTACACATACCCCAGTGCGTGTTCTCCACGGAGGGACATGTGACCTGTTTCGGTTTTGACAATTCGGGAGAACGCTAATCACAGTCCTCTTGCACACATGTTATGGTGCACAGATCCCGGGGGTGGGGGGTGTTGCTTAGCCTGCTTTAGTCGACGCTGCTGAGTGGTTTCCAGTGTGCTTGGACGACAGGGTGGTTGTACACACTTCTAGCGTGTGCAAGGGTTCTGGGTGCTGTACATCCTCTCCAGAATTTGTTAGCTTTTTGTTTTTGTTTCTGCCATTCCGGTGATAGGGTAAAGGGCATTTGGTTTTCATTTGCATTTCCCTGATGACTAATTTGGTGCATTTTTTCAAATTTTATTGACCATTTGGAATCTGGTGGAGTATCTACGGTTGTCTCACTGACTTGTGGGCAAACTTTACATGTTCAGGAGAAGAGACCTTTGTGAGATGGACGTATTGCAAATATATTCGACACTATGGCTTATCTTTTCATTGTCTTAACGTTTTCTGTTTTCCTAACCAACAGAAGTTCTTAATTGCAGTGAATTTTAGTTTTTTAGAATCTTTTCTTTTTATGGTTGGTGCCTTTTGTATCCTGTTTAAGGAATTCTTCGTTCTTTTCCAGAAGCTTTGTTTTGCCAACTATATCCGTGATCCATCGGAATTAATTTTCTGTATGGTGCGAGGTAATGGTTAATGTTTATTTACTGTAAAGATCATCCTGCTCACTGAACCTTTGAAGTAAATCAGGTGACCATGTATGTTCCATTTTTCACTAATATTAGCTTATATATTAGGTCTTGATATCTCCTAGAGTAAGCCCTTCTACTTCCTTGTTCTTTAGGATTATTTTGACAATTCTAGGTACTTTTCATGTCCATATAAAATCAGCTTGGTAATTACCACAAAAAAAAATCTGCAGTTTTGTTTGCAATTACATTGAATCCAGTGATCATTTTTTACTATATGAAGACTTCTGATCTCTGAATATGGTATTTTCTCCCATTTATTTACATTTTCTTTAATTTCTCCACAATATTTTATAGTTTTTTTTTGGTAAAGGTCTTGTGTGTCTTTCATTAAGTTTATTCCAAGATAATTGTTAATTTCTGGTGGCTTTACAGATGCCATTCTATAAATGTTTGCTGGAAATGCAGTTAATTTTGTATAGAGAACTTGAATCCTGTGATCTTGCTAAACTCAGTTATTCTAATAGTTAATCTGTGGATTCTTCTGGATTTTCTTTATAGAAGATACGTTGTCTGTGGATGAGCTTTACTTCTTCCAGTTCTTACAGCTTTCATTTCATTTTCTCGCCTTATTGCGTGACCAGGAACCCCCAGACAATGCTGCATTGAAGTGGTGTTGGTGGAAATCCTTGTCTGGGTCCTGATCTCTGGGAGAGCTTTTACCATTTCCCCATTGAGTGTGGTGTTTACCTTACTTTTTCTTAGATACCTCTGATCAGATTAAGGAAGTTCCCTTTGATTCCCAGTTTTATGATTAAAAAAAAATCATGACTGTGTTGCATTTTTATCAAATGCTTTTTTTTTTCTGCATCTGTTGAGGGTTATATGTGTTTTCTCCTTTATTTTGTATAGTAAACAATACTGTATTTTTCTAACGTTAAGTAAGCTAAATTTGTGTTCTTGGAAAAAATCCCAGCTTGTTCGTGATATATCATCCTTTTATACCTATTATTGGGTTTGGTTTGCTAATATTTTATGAATTTTCTGTCTTTATTCATAAGTGCATAACCTGTAATTTTCCTTCCTTTTAATGTCCTCATCACGTTTTGGTATCAGGATTATGCTGGCTTTCTAAAATGGGTTGAGTGTTCTGCTTTCTGTTTCTCAAAGTTTCTATAAGATTTTTCTCTGGTGGTTGAATGAACCTACCAATACATTACAATTTATAGAACCATACACCAAAAAACTCAAATTTTATTGTATATGAATTTTATTTACGTATGTATTTTTAAATTTTTTTTAAAGATTTATTTATTTATTTATTTGAGAGAGAGAGAATGAGAGACAGCATGAGAGGGAGGAGGGTCAGAGGGAGAAGCAGACTCCCTGCTGAGCAGGGAGCCCGATGTGGGACTCGATCCTGGGACTCCAGGATCATGACCTGAGCCAAAGGCAGTCGCTTAACCAACTGAGCCACCCAGGCGCCCTGTATTTTTAAATTTTTTAAAGTAGGCTAAATCACGACCCTGAGATCACGATCTGAGCTGAGATCAAGAGTCAGACGCTTAACCCACTGAGCCACCCAGGTGCCCCTCCTGTGAAGCCTGTTTATTATTTTTTAAAGTTCTTGTACAGTAGGGACGCCTGAGTGGCTCAGTCCTTAGGCGTCTGCCTTTGGCTCAGGTCATGGTCCCAGGGTCCTGGGATCGAACCCTGCATTGGGGTCCCTGCTCAGTGGGGAGTCTGCTTCTCCCTCTCCCTCTGCTCCTGCTCTCTGTCGCTATCTCTGTCTGTGTCTCTCAAATAGTCTTTTTTTAAAAAGACTTTATGTATTTATTTGACAGAGAGAGACACAGCGGGAGAGGGAACACAAGAGGAGTGGGAGAGGGAGAAGCAGTGTAGGGGGAGTGGGAGAGGGAGAAGCAGGCTTCCCACTGAGCAGGGAGCCCAATGTGGGACTCGATCCCAGGACCCTGGGACCATAACCTGAGGCCGAAGGCAGACGCCCAACGACTGAGCCACCCAGGCGCCCCAAGTAAAAAATCTTCAAAAAATTTTTTTAAAAAGGCTTCACGGGAATTTTAAAAATACAGACACACCCACACACACAATGTCAAATGATCCCTGTAGGGGCATCAGAAAGTCCTAGTTGAATACATTTTTTTCTTGGTGAACAATGCCTATAAATGTTTTTATTGAATGACCTAATACATTTCCTTGGGGGGTTCAAGGGAGGAATAAGAGGTTTGTTCTCTGAGTTTGTGTATTTCTTCCTTAAAGATTTGGAAGAATTCATCAGTGAGGCCATTTGGACCTGAGTATTCTTTGTGGGTTTTTAAAATATAGATATTTTTGGATTTTTATTTTTTTTCTGAGATACAATGGATAAAAGCCTCATATTGCAGGTTGAGGAAGAATTGGGAGGGATACAGGCACATGAAGCTGCAGGTGGCTAGTGTGGGAGAGCTCAGCGTAATGAGAGAGTGATGGGGAGGGGGGCGAGGGGTGGGAGGGCTTGCCTGCTGTGTCCCTACAGCCCCTGCCTGCCTGCCTGGTCAGGAACTCCCAGCCCCAGTCCCCTACTCAGAGCTGCTGGGCCAGACCAGGACTCCTGGGGAGGGGCAGGCAGCAGGAATTTTAAGTTCATGCATTTAGTCAAAACAGTCCTTCTCAAACCCGAGTGAGCATCAGCAGCACCTGGAGGGCTCATTCAGGGCCTGCTGGCCTTACCCCCGAGTGTGATTCAGTTGGTCTGGGCAGGGCTCAAGAATTTGTGTTTCTTGCCCCTTCCCAGGTGATGCGGCCTCTAGTCCAGATACCCCACATTGGGATCTGTGGTGCCAGAGGACATTCGATGGTCAGCACCTGTCCATCCACCATCAGCTGCACTGGGGCCGGCATTCCGTTCGCCATCCCAGAGCCCGTTCCTGTGCCGGGTTGTCTCTCATATTTGATTGTTTTCTTTTTTTTTGATTGCAAAAGCAAGACATGCTTTTTTTTTTTTTAAGATTTTTATTTATTTATTTGAGAGGGAATGAGAGACAGAGAGCACGGGAGGGAAGAGGGTCAGAGGAAGAAGCAGACTCCCTGCCGAGCAGGAAGCCCGATGCGGGACTCGATCCCGGGACTCCAGGATCATGACCTGAGCCGAAGGCAGTCGCCTAACCAACTGAGCCACCCAGGCGCCCAAGACATGCTTTTTTTTAAGCAGTACAGAAATTTGTAAAGTAAAAGGAGAATTTTCTCTTTGGCCCTCACAGTCTCCTCCTCCCAGAGAGGAGACCTACTGACTTTCTGCAGTCAGATGTTTCCTGTGCCGATGTAAACGCACAAATACACAGAGCATCCTGGCTGGGGTATGTGGAGGATTGTTTTACCATGGGCGAATTGTTGACACATGACTGAATGATACCCTAGTGACGCCCTAGGGAGAGCCGACCTAGAGGAACTTCTTGTGGGTTTACAGTAGGTCATTTTTGTTGACCTTGAAGTTGTTAGTTAGGTCTTGTCATTTTTTTATACTTAACGGTACTTGAAGTCAAGAAGGTGGGAGTATCCTCTAGTGATGGTTCTAAATTTTATTTTATTTTTTTAATTTATTTTTTAAAGATTTTATTTATTTGACAGAGACACAGACAGGGAACACAAGCAGGGGGAGTGGGAGAGGGAGAAGCAGGCTTCCCACTTGAGCAGGGAGCCCGATGCGGGCTCAATCCCAGGACCCCAGGATCATGACCTGAGGCCGAAGGCAGATGCCCAACGACTGAGCCACCCAGGTGCCCCTAGTGATGGTTCTAACACAAGTTTTTGCCAGGGATTTATGGGACAGCGTTTGGGACTCCCCTACATACCTGATCGCTTTTTCACAAAGTGTGATGTCTGGCACACAGGAGATGACGTGCCAAATGGGATTCCGCTTCATTCCTCAGGCAGAAGAAGCGCCTGTAGGTTTTGTGGCTAGTTAGCCCACCCTGGGTGGCAGGGCGTGGCTCTGGGTCTCTGCAGAGATGCGAGGGAAGAGCTGTGCTGGGAACCCGGGAACCCGGTCACACAGGCTTTGCTTCCCAGACTGCCCGCCCTCCTACCTCCCTGTGACTAGTTGGGAGTTGGAACACTGCCCGCCTCACCCCTTGCCTTTCCAGCTGGTCCGCCTCGGCCCGCGTTCCTTAACCTTGCAGACTGTGGATCAGGGCCCCAAAAGGCGCCCATGGTGCCTCCCTGGGACTGTGGCGCCGGCTCCAGGGATGTGGCCCAGGGAGAGTCTGCGCTTCTGGGGCTGGCCTTTCAGAACCACATGGCTACAGTTGACCCCATGGCGGCCTCCCCAGCGCTCCTGTTAATGGACAGGTTAGTGGTTGCAGTCTTGCCTTTCTTGCTTTTGTAATCGGAGGCCTCACTGGAGTGTGGTTTTCGCCGTGTGTGTAGGGTTTAGTATGATTTAGCCATCCCCCCGCCCCCCTGGGGCAGAGTTGTTTCTTTGGGTAGTCCTCGGTTTAAACTGGGTGTGGTCCCAGGAGCTCTGGGGCCTGCGTTTGTATACAGCAGGTGGTATCTGATGCTCACTACACTCCCCCGTGTTGACTGTTACTTCTATTTTTAGGGATCGGCTTTTTAAAGATTTTATTTATTTATTTGACAGAGAGAGACAGAGTGAGAGAGGGAACACAAGCAGGGGGAGGGGAGAGGGAGAAGCAGGCTCCCCGCTGAGCAGGGAGCCCGATGCGGGGCTCGATCCCAGGACCCTGGGATCATGACCTGAGCCGAAGGCAGACGCTTAATGACTGAGCCACCCAGGCGCCCCTAGGGATCAGCTTTTTAGCATCAGATACTACTTGGGTAACATTTTCTGAAGGAAGAGAGACGCCAAGTGTTTCTAGCTCTTGGGTACTTTTAGTCCTGTGTGGAACTAGGAATTTTGAGCCTGCTGTTTGGTCACAGTAATAACACCTCAGTGTGTGTCTCACTCACCTCGTATTTCCTGTAGGGGAGGAGATTTTGTTCTGGCTTTGTAGAGTGCGGTTTTGTGTTTTGTGTTTCTGTGACAGCTGAGTGGGCTGGCCCTTGCCGTGGGGTTTTCAGAGCAGAGTTAGGCCCCGTGGAAGTGTACGTGGCCGTAGAGTGTGCCAGTGTTTGAGGGCTGGAGATCTGGAAGAAATACCTAATAGGCTTTAGAGGAATCATTCAGGAGTTTTGCCTTCTCTGCCCCAGGGGAGTGCCAGGATTTGTATGTTCCTTCAGGAGCAAATTCCTTGACCTCACCGAGACTCAGTTTCCCATCTGTGCCATGTCGACTCTAATACCTCTCTGATAGGATTCAGACCCGGGTGGTGTTTCCATGTGATGATGACACGCCAGCAAGGACTTCTGTGCTGAGTTCCGTCCCTCACGTGGAACGTGTGTGACGGGCCTGGTGCAGTATTAGGCACCAGACAGGTGCTCTGTGAAAGGTGAGTGTGGCTCAGAAAACGGTGGAGATGCCCATCTGTTCTCCTGGGAACTGAATGCGAGGTGTGTTAGCGTATTTCTGATGACTTTGGAATGAGCTTTGGAAGGTCTCGTTTGTCAGTGGGACAAAAGAGGGAAAGAGCCAGAAGCCCCAGGGAACTATTATTGAATTAGAAGCAAGAGTTCAAATGTACAGTCTTGAAGGAGGAGGACTTTGGAGGTTTATTTTCCAAGATTCCGAGAGAAGTTTTGAGAAATCCGGTGAGTGTGGCTTGCAGAACCTGCTCCACCGGGTCAGGGAGGATTGCGTCCTTCCACTCCTGCCGCCCTCTGCCAGGTAGCAGTCTCGGATCCTCAGGTCCAAGTCTTGGTTCTCTGTTGCTTAGCTGTGTGTCTCTGGGCGGGACTCCCCAACCTCCCTGAATCCTGGCTTCCTGTCCTTTAAGTGGAATAATTCTTGTGTGATCGTTCTGAAAATTCCTCCAAAAAGCATGCATTCAATACATATGTTTTCCTATAGGCCAGGAACTGTTCTAGATCCGAGAAGAACTACAGTAAATAGAAGAGATAGGATTCACTTGTCGTGGACTTCACATTCTGCTGATGAAGGCACAGGAAGTAACAAGCTGATCATTCTCAACTTGAAATACACTGGAGTGCTTGCTCTCTGTGGGGCGCTGTTCTAAGTGCTTACCCTCAGCACACACTTCAGGGGCTTTGAAATACACTGGCGCAGGGACCCAGATCCAGCACCTCATCTTTGTTGTCAGCTAGCCTCTTAGATTGCTCCTGAAATCACCCTATTTTGACTTCAGTAATGTCTGGAAGTGAAGTAAGTGGGGGTGGGGCTGAAAGTAATACCTCAACCCCACAGCATCTAAGAAGAAAGGGGGTCGGTCCTTGGACTATACTGTTTCTTGTCGAAAAGTGGAGAGATGGAACTTTGGGTAGAAGTCCTTGCTGGAGTGCCCTCACATGGAATCATGAGGTTTTGGTTTCAAAAGTCAAAACATGACAGTGTTGGAATTGTGATGTTAGTGATGCTTAGCCTTCAGGACTCCTCACTTGTGCCTAATTTTGTGTTTATAATTAAGCATAATTTTCTTTCTCAAGAGGATTCCCTGGGGCACCTGGGTGGCTCAGTCGGTTAAGCATCTGCGTTCGGCTCAGGTCATGATCTCGGGGTCCTGGGATTGAGCCCCGCGTCAGGCTCCCTGCTCAGCAGGGAGTCCGCTTCTCCCTCTCCTGCTGTCCCTGCTTGTGCTCTCTTGCTTGTGCTCTTGGTCTTAAATAAATACATAAATAAAATCTTAAAAAAAAAAAAGGATTCCCCAAAGTGAATAAGCTTCAAGGCCCCCCAAAGCCCGGATCTGGCCCTGCAGGCAGGTGGGGGGCACGCTATGGTGGCAGGTACGCTGAAGCCGGGCCAGCAGACGGGCCAGGTGCAGCGTGGCCCACCCGGGAGCCGCGGCTTCGCTCCGGCTCTGGTTGTGCGGGAACACGTGCCCATGGGGCCGGATCTTGCAGCCCTTCAGGAGAAGCCAGAGACCCCGGGTTTTATTGTGATTTCTCGATCAACACAAAATGTTAACAAATATCTCAAACTGGAAAACACCGTGTACAGAAAACACAGGCTACCGGTGTGTCCTCTCTCCCGGTGGTCCCTGCACACACGCCTGCCCTGGTGGTTTGTGTGCGCTTTCGCTTCATCCTTGCAGTGGCCCCAGGAAGATTGGTCTTCCCTGTTTACAGATGAAGAACGCGAGGCCCAGGGCTGCCGCTGCTTCCGTGGGGGGTTGGGGGTGGGGGTGGGAAGCCCTGATTGGAACCCCGTGGGTTCAGATTTGGGGGCCCGCTTGCTAGGAAGGCCGCTGTTCTGCCTCTGCCTGAAGCTGCTGGAGCAGGGGTGGCTACGGCAGTGTGAGGGGACAGCAAGGAGCTTGGGGCCACTTGATTCTTTCATGTTCCGCCCCCATGTCCTTGCAGCCGTGCTGGCTCGTAGGAGGTTTGGGAGGGAGACGGGAACGTGTGTGCGCTGCCTGGTTAACCACAGTGCTGGCTCTCTGCTCTTCTGGACGGTGGCCGCCCACCAATCTCATCCGTCTTCTTCCTCTCCCACTCCCCCTGCTTGTGTTCCCTCTCTCTCTGTCAAATAAATAAAACCTTTAAATAAATAAATAAATAAACTGGGGCGCCTGGGTGGTGCAAGGGGGCACTGCTGGGAGGCCTGCAAGGGCCGGGTTTTGAGTCCCTGGTGGGTGATCTTGGGAACTTGTCTGACTTGTAGGCCCACTTTCCTTGGCGTGCTGTCCCCAGTCTCACGCTGCCCCTGCTCCCAGCTCAGTGGCCTGAAGCCCCGTGTGGGCAGGCCCTCACCCCAGCAGAGCTGTCGTGTAGGCCGCGTGGGCTGAGCACCCGGATCCCTTCCCGGGCACAGCTCGCCATTGCTTTTCGCTTCTCTCTTCCGAAAGGCTTCATGTTTTAGTATATGTGCTGCCGAAGCGAGCACAGGCTTCATGTTTTATACCAGTAGAGTACTAATGAGCATGTTCATTTTCTTCTCACCGTTTTGCTCTTATACGGCACTTTCCACCTGACACAGCAGGGGCTCCTGGAACTCGCCACCTAGTATTGTTAGGACTTCTAGAAAAATCGGGCACTGTTTTGGGGTTTGATGAAGTCTTACTGATTTGAAAGATGGGGGTGGGAGTGATGCAGAAGCACTGTATTTATTTACTTATTTATGATTTATTAGAGAGAGAGAGCGAGCGAGCAGGGGAGGGACAGACAGACAGGGAGAGAGTATCTCCAGCAGACTGCGCTGAGCACAGAGCCTAACGTGGGGCTCGATTTCACGACCCTGAGATCATGATCTGCTTGAGCCGAAACCAAGAGTTGGATACTCAACTGATTGCACCACCCAGGCGCCCCAGTTTATTTATTTATTTATTTAAAGGTTTATTTATTTATTTATTTATTTTTATTTTATTATTTTTTTAAGATTTTATTTATTTATTCATGAGAGACAGAGAGAGAGAGAGAGGCAGAGAGAGAAGCAGGCTCCCAAGGAGCAGGGAGCCCGATGTGGGACTCGATCCCAGGACGCTGGGATCTTGACCTGAGCCGAAGGCAGACGCTTAACCATCTGAGCCACCCAGGCGCCCCTAAGGGTTTTATTTATTTGACAGAGAGAGACACAGAGAGAGAGGGAACACAAGCAGGGGGAGTGGGATAGGGAGAAGCAGGCCTCCCGCCGAGCCAGGAGCCAGATGTGGGGCTCGATCCCAGGACCCTGGGATCATGACCTGAGCCGAAGGCAGACGCTTAACGGCTGAGCCACCCAGGCGTCCCTTTATTTATTTTTTTAACTAATCTCTACACCCAGCGTGGGGCTCGCACTCACAATCCTGAGATCAAGAGTCGCACGCTCCACTGACTGAGCCGGCCAGGTGCTCCTCGCTTCATTTCTTATTGGCAGAAATTCCTAATTTAGCAACGGTTTTTTGTTTATTAACTTTCTTCAATAGGTGATGCAGTTGCGTGGTACAAAATCCATAAAGTACGATGGAGTATATGGTGAAAAGTTTCCTGTGCCCTGTGCCCCCCAGTAACCCGTTGTGGGAGCAGCGAATGCTGTTTCTGTCTTCTCCCAGGGGGGGTCTGTGCTCTACACTCTTCCGCATCTCGCTTTCTTCCTTTAACAACAGGTAGCTCATCGTCTTTCGGACAAGTGCCCCCGACCCATCTTAATGCTGCATATGGATGTGTCATGAGCCCTTGGGCTGTTTTCAGTCTTTTTGTGACGTTTTAAAAAAACAGTTTGTTCCAGCTGGCGTATCTCATCAAGATGACGTGCACATTTCTCATGCGTTCAGTTGCATATGTGGCTGGGGGCCCCATCCTGGGCGGCAGAGTCAGGAGGCGAGGGGTGTGGAGGTCTCCGGGCTGTCTGCTTCCCCACTCCCTCAGCCCCACTTGGCCCCTTGGCAGCCTTCTCTGGGTTTTCTGCCTATGGGGGCGCACTGGACAAGCCTGTGGCTCATAGCGTGGAGGAGGCGGGGGAAGGGGAGCTGTGGTCAGGGTCTGTGCAAACCCAAGCTCGACTCTTCTTGGTGAGGACCGGGTCCTGATGGGCCATTTTGTCCCGGTTAAATGTGTTCGTGCCTGATCTTGCTGCTAATTGTGATGAGGCACTTTACTTGTGGCCTGGCGCCCCACAGCTCACAGGAGAGCTGGTGGGCAGAAATTAACACACCATTATTTTTAGCATTACTTTGTCATTGGTGTCCCATATCTCTTCCTCTGAGTTGTTACCTCTTGAAATGAAAAGAATTATTTTGCAAGCCAGGGGTAAGGGCCCCAGTGAAATCTTGACTCCCTTTTCCTGCGCAAGGGTCTTTTGCCCCCACAGGATGTGAGGATTATTCTTTATCCTCGTAGTGGGTGTGGCTTAGTCATCAACCACCGCAAAGCGTATTTCCCAAGGCCTCTTAAGCATTTTTGTAAAATGTGTCCGGATAGGCCTTATCAGCAGATCCCCAGTGGGGCCAGCACCTTTTGGGTCACCTTCCTTCAGCCCACCATTCCTGTAAACCTGGCCTCTGCCCCCCAGGTCCCTCTGATGCCTTCAGGGTGTGGAGTGCTGGCTCAGCTGGAGGGGATTGAGTGGAGGACAGGGCTGTCAGTCCCCTAGAGGAGAAGCCCTCACACGGTGATGGGGACAGCAGCGACTGTCCCCTACTGAGTGTGCGCGCGAGGCAGAAGGCCAGGCCTGTGAGGTCCCTCCCATCGTTTGATCCTCGAAATGTGCCTCTGATCAGGAGCACATCAAGGGTAGGGGGACGGCACGTGTGGTGGTGCCACAAATGGGGAAGCCATTGAAGGGATTGGGGGACAGGGCTGGTGGGATCCGTTTGTGCTCTCAGAAGATGGTCCCGCCCGCCGTGTGGAGGAGATTTCTGGGGCGTTGTGGCAGATGCAGTGGGAGTTCCTCAGGGGCCCAGGGCCTGATGGTCATGTCCTGTGCCTGAGGGACACCTGAAGAAAGGGTGGGGTAGGCACATGTGGGGTGTGACAGGCTGTCTGCAGGCCCGATGTGTGTAGGCCCCGGAAAGACACAAAGAGCAGGACTGGAGAGGGGGGCCAGACCCTTGCCAAATCAGGTGAGAGCTCGAGCTAACTTGAGGAGAGATGGAAGGTTTCTGAGCAAATAAGACCGCCTCTTTTGTTGTTCACTATAGTTGAGGCCCTCAGAATGATTCCCGGGATGAATGCGGCCTGGCAGGTTGTTGAGAGAGCCTCCTGCCTGCAGGGAGGCTCCTGGGGCAAGGCTCATGAAGGATTGTAACGCCATTGCCCGCCTCTTAGGGGACCTCTTTGGAAGAGTCTTCAGCGGCTTCCTCTTCATTACTCACCCCTGCCAGCTGCAGGAGGGTGGACCCGAGTGGGCATCACGGAAGAAGGGGGATAGTCAGGAGGAAAGCCATGCCCACTCCCAGGTGGGCTGCGTGTAGGTCAGAAGTGCCAAGTGGGTTTGCGGTTTGCTCGCCGGTGCGGGTGGGTGGGGCTGCAGTCCTACCATCCTCATGGCTCTGCACCTGCCTCCCCTGCAAACACATATGGTCGCTACTCCATTTGCCAGCAAACAGGTATGGGGCACCTGCTGCATGCTGGCCAAGATTCTGGGGTTGCAGAGGGGCCTCTGCTCTGCTCTCCTGGCAACCCCACCCCAAGGGAGAGGTGTGTGGAGAGGAGAGGGGACAGGGTCCCTCCAACAAGCACAGAATAACTTGGTGAGTGCTGTGGGGATAGCTACTGTGGGAGCCCAGGCCCGGGGGTCTGGCTGGTGGCAGCCAGTCAGGGAAGGCTTTGCAGAACCAGGGCAGACGTGAGGACTTCCTGAAGCTGGTGGTGGGACAGGTGCATTTAAAATAGTTGATGAGGGCGCCTGGGTGGCTCAGTTGGTTAGGCGACTGCCTTCGGCTCAGGTCATGATCCTGGAGTCCCGGGATCGAGTCCCGCATCGGGCTCCCTGCTCGGCAGGGAGTCTGCTTCTCCCTCTGACCCTCCTCCCTCTCATGCTCTCTGTCTCTCATTCTCTCTGTCTCAAATAAATAAAAAATCTTTAAAAAAAAAAAAAATAAATAAAATAAAATAAAATAGTTGATGAAACAGGAAGGCTGAATCAAGCAGTCCCCGTGTTTTGCCCCCTGGTGAAGTATCACAGATGGTGTCGATGACTGGGGATATGTTAATTCGCTGGGGCCCAGGGCTCGAGAAGCCCAGGGATCCATGGCTGTGTTTCCCTCTGGGCTCTCCTGGACTGGGGAGAATGGCACCACTGTGTGACTCTCATCCAGGACGACCCCAAGGGTGCCTCCTGGTCAGCCAGACTGCATAGGAGTCAAAGGGCACGGTTGGGGCTCCTGGGCTCTCCCCACCCCATCCATGTGCCTGGCCTGGGAATGGGGTTTGGACACGTGACGGGCAGAGGCAGGTGCTTGGCTCTACCTGGCCTCCTGGGCTCAGCGGCCAGCTCCATGCCAGGCTTCCAGTGACCCACCGACCTGGAAGGGAAGCCAGAGACTGGAACCTTTCTCTGGGCCGCTCCCTGTTCCCTGTGCCGAGGACACAAAGGGCTGAAGCTTGGGCGGGATTTCCTGTCCTTTCAGAGCTCCTCGGCCTCTGATCCACAACAAATAATCCAACCAGGGATACCTCTCATGAGCCTTTCAGAAGTCATAGCCTCTCATGTATCATGATTTTTGATAAGTTCTATCTGTACTACATTTGTACAGACTTAGAGAGCCTTCTCAGGGGATGGAGAAAGCAAGGTTTCTGTTCCTCTTGCTGCTTCTGCTGGCCGTCTCGGTGACTAGCACCACAGGTCCGGTTTGCCTCCCGGGTCACAATCACCCAGTCGCTTCTGTGCGGTTCTCTATCCCAGTCCTTACTCCTCTAGACCCTCAGTGACCTGCAGCTCTCCAGATTAGGGTCGGGGTTCATCAGGAGGTGTAGGCCTTGCTCCTGGCCCCTCCCCTTCCAGGTGCATTTAGTTTCCTCACCTTTTGTCCCTCGTGCCCCGTTCCCTTCTCCAGAGGCATCGCCTCTTTAGCAAAATGTAAGCCAGTGAACCAGGCTCTTAGTGCCCTTCTGGGCACCTGAGGTTTTAGCTCAGTTTGAATTGTGTGTCTTCCACCAAAGGCTGAGTCTTAGATGTTAAATAGGCTGGGCCTGGGGACAGCTCAAAGTTTATTTCTTACAAAGGTGTATAGAATTGCCTTGGGCTATAAAGTGGTTTCTGAAATGGGTTCTATTATAACCACAACAGAAAAGCAAGGAAGAGTACGTGAAACCATTTGTTTCCTTTTGGGAAGGTTTTATAACTCTATTTATTTATTTATTTATTTATTTATTTATTTATTGATTGTAAGATTTTATTTATTTGACAGAGAGAGACAGAGAGAGGGAACACAAGGAGGGACAGAGGGAGAGAGAGAAGCAGGCTTCCTGTGGAGCCCGATGCGGGGCTCGATCCCAGGACCCTGGGACCATGACCTGAGCCGAAGGCAGACGCTTAACGACTGAGCCACCCAGGCACCCCTATACCTTTATTTTGATATGATTTCAAATTTATTGAAAAGTTGCAAGAAAAATAAGGAACTTCCACGTATCCTTTACCCAGATTCACTGTTCATGTCTCACTTCATGTGTTTGTTTTTTTTGTTTTTTTTTTTAAGATTTTATCTTTTTGGGGCGCCTGGGTGGCTCAGTCGTTAAGCGTCTGCCTTCAGCTCAGGTCATGATCCCGGGGTCCCGGGATCGAGTCCCACGTCGGGCTCCCTGCTCGGCAGGAAGCCTGCTTCTCCCTCTCCCACTCCCCCTGCTTGTGTTCCTGCTCTCGCTCTCTCTCTGTCAAATAAATAAAGTCTTTAAAAAAAAAAAAAGATTTTATTTATTTGAGTGAGGGAGAGCAGGAACAGGGGGAGAAGGAGAAGCAGGCTCCCTGCTGAGCAGGGAGCCCAGTGCGGGGCTCGATCCCAGGACCCCGGGATCATGACCTGAGCCGAAGGCAGATACTTAACCGACAGAGCCGCCCAGGTGCCTCCCACTTCCTGTGTTTTATCTGTTCTGTGACTCTGGTATATATGCCATGTAAGCAAGTAGGTATTTCTTGGAAGCATTAGAAGAACCAGTTGGAGGTACTAGTACATTCCCTAAGAACAAGGGCATTGTCTTACATAAGCACTGTGCAGTTACCAAGATCAGCAAATTTAACGTTAATCTCGAGCCGTTTCCTAGTCCACGGTCTGTATTCACATTTCGCCTGTTGTTTCAGGAATCTTCTCTTATAGTCTGTCCGCTGGTCGCTGCCATCGGCGAGGCGGGCCGTTGGCAGCACGCCGGAGGGGGAGGCGTGTGCTGGGAATGCCGGCTCTGAGCACCTGCCCGAGGAGGCTTGCCTTTGTAGGAACAAGGAATTTGTGGGAGACGCTTTCAAGCTAGGTGGAAACTCTCTTCCTCATGCAGCTGTGAGCTGCCAGGCCGAGCGCCCACTGGCCCTTGCCCGTCACCGTGCTTCCTGTGCTTGTTAGGCTGCTTTCCCTCTTCCCCCGCTTCTTTGTGTTTGCTCGGATCCATGTGGGCTCTTGGATTTTCGCTTTATTCAATGGATGAGAATCCCTTGCCCTCATTATTTATTCCGACGGCTCGATTGTTCCAGATTTAGCCAGTGGGAGTCCTTGTTTCAAGCTGGCTACTGTTTGCTTTAAACATGTCCCCGTATTTCTCTGGGCACTTTCTTACTTTCTAGCACAGGAGATGCTGCGGGTTCATTTTATACTTTCCAGTGAGCCCTGGAAACCCTTTGTTTTTAATGAATGCACCAGTATGTACATTCCAAAACGTAGTTTATTGTGTACTACTGTTGGGGATTTATCTGTGTTCTTTGGGACTTTGGTGTACATGTTTTTGGGAGAGAAGACCTCATGACTGTCACCTGAGTGGCTCTCTTTTCATGATAAGTGGGTAAGGCAGATTTACCTTAGAGATAACTTAAACTGAGCTAGAGGTTAATTATTAAAGCAACTCTTATTTTTTTTTTAAAGATTTTATTTATTTATTTATTTAGTGCATGAGAGTTGGGTGGGGGGCGAGGGAGAGAATTTCAAGCACGCTCCACACTGAGCACAAAGCCTGATGCTGGGCTTGATCTGATCTCCTGATCCTGAGATCATGACCTGAGCTGATACCAAGAGTCGGACACCCAGCCGACTGAGTCCTGTGGTGCCCAGCAGCTCTTACTGTTTAAGCACTGACTGTGTGCCTGTCATTTTAATTCTTACAAAGACCCTTGTTAACCATAAGGAAACTGAGGCTCAGAGAGGTGAATATACTGGTCATAGTCACACAGCTAGTGAGTAATTGGGCCAGGGTTTCAATTCAGTTCAGTCTGATTTTAAAGCTACCTTTTTCTGAAATACTTTATTGTGGTATAAGGTATTTCCTTACTCCGAACTGTAGAATTTGTACATGTCACAGTTGAACAACAAAAAGCTTATTTGTGGTTTTAGGGGCTTTTTCCCTACTGCATAATTCTGTGTCTTCTGTGATGACAAGTCTGCAGAGTTAAAGCTTGTGGTTCATCACAGTGTTCTCTCAAAGGAAAGGCCCCTTGTTTTCATTAGAGAGTGACTCGGCAGTCCTGGTGTTTCTGTGAATACCCAGAAGTTCCCTAACCCTCTTATTTTCTTCCTATAGGAATTTGCTTGCTAGAAAACAGAATGCAAGACTTGACAAACAAAATGACTTGGGATGGAAGTTATTTGGAAAAGTACCACTTCGAGAGAATGCTCAGAAAGATTCAAAGAAAATACAAAAGGTATACGACATACAAAAACGCAGAAATACGCTGTGCAGCATATATTTATGAACCTTGCCAAAATACCTTTATGGAGGCTTTGAAATTGGAAAACTTTGTGTTGATCTGCATGCCAAGTTCTTAAAATTTAAGTCTGTCTCCAGAAAGTTGATGTCTTTAACCTTTTCCATTCCTTGTAGCTTACCGCATGCGCACGAGAGCACTGGATTTAGCTCTTAGTAACGTCACTTGATCGGTTTTTCCACTACTAGTTGCAAATGTGTTTATTGTCAAATTTTTATTATTTGTGTTCCTTATTAAAGCACTCTCCCTCTCCGGTCCCCTGGGTTTCTTGGAGTTTAATCCTTCCAGTGCTGATTGGCCAGGAATGCGGGGGCCATCATTCACCCCAGCTGTAGTATGACCCTCTGCCCCTTGCTGGCTCGGGAGCTGCCCCCTTGTCCGAGCGTGGGGAGGGCCTGCGGTTATCTCATCACTGGGCTTCCTCGCTCTCCATGCAGGGAGTGATGCCAACAGCTGGAGGCATGTGCTCATCTTCTCAAAGACGGCTCGTGTACAGACTCCACGAGGCCAGGGGTATCTGTGGCCTTGGACCCTGACTGTTACCGCCTGCGTCCTCCCCTGGGCTCTGAGTCCCAGCCATCCTCACAGACTGCCGTTTGCCCAGGGCTGCGACACTGCCCCCCACCCCCAAGCAGGCTGACTCCTCCCACCTCAGTTTTGTATTCACTGACAGTCTTTCAGTGAATATTTTTGAGGACCTACTACGTGCCAGGCCTCGTGTGTGGTGCTGGGCTTCGAGAACTGACCACGGCACCTTGCTCCAGAGCGCCCCTCTGGTAAGGAGAGGCCTCCAGGGCAGGTAGGGAAAGGAGCACTAGGGGTGGGGGTGGGGCAGGGCCTGCTGGGCCAGGCTGCACCCAAGGTCGAGTTCAGAGGTGTGGCAGAGTTAATAACGTGGGGGATCATGAGCTGAGTGATTACCCTGTGCTGGTTTCAAATGAGTCAGCACTTGGGCTTCTAGTTCATGTAAAGCCTTCTGAAGAAGGTACTATCATTGTCCTCATTTTACCGAAGAAGCACTTAAGACACAGGCTGAGTGACTTGGGCAGAGCTGGACCGTACCCCAGGGCCCTCTCTGCTCCTCTGCCGAGGGGCTGTGTGCCGCAGGAGCCCGGGGAGCAGTGGGAGGGGCTGTCCCTGGGGCTTGTGTGCTGTGCTGGGCCTGGAACCTGTCTCTGACCTGAGGGCTCGGGGGAGCCCCTCGAGGGTTTTACTTACCTCTGGAGTGATAAGTGCCCCTGGCAGGAATGTGGCTCTTGGACTAGTCCAGAGGAGTAAAGTGGGGTCTGGCCTGGCGCTGTGGTTGTTGTGGGTTGCAGGGGACGGCCCCTTTGAGTACCAGACACGTTGGGTAGAGGGGCACAGCGTGTGCGGGGAGGCGGTGAGTGCATGCTGGGGCCCTGGCTTGAACAGCATGAGGGATCTGCACGAATTTCAGGTGTTTCTGCCTTGGCAAACTGAAGGTGTTCTGAATGTTGTCCCAACATTCCCTGTAGCAGTTATCTGGGCCCAGGACTCTCACCAAGTTAGAATTCGTTTTTATAGATTGTTATAGCATACAATTAAAAGGTGATGTGTTTGTATGCAAAGCTCAACTATAAATTCTTAGAAACTAAATAGCCAAGGGGCGCCTGGCTGGCTCAGTCGTTAGGCGTCTGCCTTCGGCTCAGGGCATGATCCCAGGGTCCTGGGATCAAGCCCCGCATTGGGCTCCCTGCTCCGCGGGGGGCCTGCTTCTCCCTCTCCCACTCCCCCTGCTTGTGTTCCCTCTCTCGCTGTGTCTCTCTCTGTCAAATAAATAAATAAAATCTTTAAAAAAAAAAAAAAAGAAACTAAATAGCCAAGCTGAATTTTTAAAAGAAATCCACGCTTTGAAAAAAGTAACCATTATACTTAGATTTTCCCATGACTCAGCGTGTTTGAATTTCTTATCTTTTTCGTTCCTTTTTTTTTAAGGTGAACATGGATTATGTTCTTGAACCTAAAGAATTTTTGTGAACCAAAATGACTAGGTCCGCTAATTATGTGTTAACAATACTGCAAAGAAGAGGACCATTTGGCTTCAACCATCAATAATAAAGGATGTAATTGTACCTGCATGAGTCACACGATCCTGCCCATGTCCTGTTCGCTCATGCTTTGTGTCTCTGGCCCTCTATCCCATGCCTCCCTCCCTGGGGCTGGCAAGGCCCATGTGGGATCCAGGGCCAGGGACCTGCCACTCTCGGGATGCTCCTGGGCATCAGGCTGGAACTGGCTGTCCAATGTCAGCTCACAGCCTTTAGAGAGCGCAGAGCTGGGGCTGACTGTCGGGGCCCGTGATCTCAAATGGTGCCAACAACTCCAGTTAGAGCCGAAGCATAAGGAAGGGTTTAGGCAACTCTATTTCCTTTTCCCATTCTCTTTGAAATGTTTTATCACACAGTGATTGAAGAGCATGGACTTCGGAGTCAGACTGCCAGAGTTGGTATCCCAGCTCTGCCACAGCTGAGCTGTGTGGGCAAGTCACATAACCTTTCTGAGCCTCCTTTCCCTCCTCTCTAGAATTTGGAGAACCATAGTACCAGCCTTGGAGGGGTGAGGATTAAATGTGCGAATGTACATCGTGCTCAGAACAGCGCTGAATGTCGTAAGTGCCAGAAAGCGTTTGCTGTTGTTACTGTGACACACAAGAAACAGAACGCAGTGTGAGAGAATGAGCCTGAGGCCTCCACAAACCCCTTCACTTGCATGTTCAACAAATACTGCACCATGCTGAGGCCAGGCCTGTGGTTGGGTCGGCACGCTTCAAGGAGCCTGTGGCTGAGCCGAGGGGACAGGTGCACACGCCAGCCAAGGTCTTTGCACTGGAAGACTTGCATTTGATTTCCCCCTTCACCTCTCCTTATCTGTATAACCATGGGCCAGTTACTCTTTGGCAACTAGGGCATTACGAGTCCTACTCACTGGATTGTTATACATTAAGAGATCATGTATGTGAAATATTTTTGTCCCGTGTTTAGCACAGCCTGTGGCCCAGAGTTAGTACGCAAGGAGAGGCAGTCATGACTTTTCATTAAGAAATCGGTCCAGCAAGTGGCGGGTGCTACCCCTGGTTTGCCCAGGACATCCTGGGACACATCTGACATCCTTGTAACGGGTCCAGATTCTCTTCACTTGAGCCCTGTGTGTACATGGCTGCCATTTTTAGGAAATGCTGCAATGTTACTTTCAGTTACGTTTTCAGATTTCATAAAAGTTTTGGAAAGTAATGTTCTCTCAGCTTACATTATTTCAGAGAGATGTTCTAAATAGGGGAAGCAAAAATGACCAAGGATAGCTATGAGAATGACACTAAAGCGGAGGTTCTCAAAGTATGGTCCCCGGACTAATATCATGACCATCTGGGTGTTTGTTAGAAACACAGGTTCTCAGGCCTCACCCCAGACCCACTGAAGGAGCTGTGGGGCTGGGGGCACCACAAGTTGTGTTCTAGCAAATGCTCTAGGTAGTGGTCACGCGCATTCACATTGCAGAAACACTGCTATTGGAGAAGGGGATGCTGGATATTGAGAGGCAAATAGCCATCTTTGCCTACAACAGGTTAAATAAGTGGTCCAAAGTACACTAGATACACATTGTGGCAGCTGCTGGTGAACTGGAGAGGTCCCCGAGAATAAAGACAGGGAGAACGCATTTGAAGACAGCTGTCTTCGGGTCTCCTGTCATCGGGTTTGTATGCGCCAGGGCTCTGGCCACATTGGCCCATCAGGGCAGCACACCCTTTTCCTTGTGAAGAAAGAGGAACCTTCCTTCTTGGATTCCATAGTCCTGTGTTCCACAGATTTGAGCCACTGTGGGGGTCTGTCCTGGGATTACAGTGAAGGGCAAGACTTATGTGGCCCCTGCCTTCGTTGGACCTTACCGTAGATCGGGGGCAGAGATTAAAGCACCAGAACTCTAGGTAATTGCAGCTGTGATAAGCCTTGTGAAGGCAGGTGGCGTGTGGCCATCCTAGAGTTTCTGCACCACTGGTTTTTTCAAGTGACCGCCCGTTCCCAAGTCCAAGGGGCATTCCTCGGCCCACGTCTTATCAGCCTCTCCTGTGCTCCTTGCGAGCCTTTCTGACCTTGACTTCCAGGTCACCACACTCTCCTCTGCGGGGTGCCCTCTAGATTTTAGAGTGCCTCTCAGGTGCTTCTCTGTCTGTGGTCACCCCCTAGGAGACCTCAGCTGGACTCAAGGCTCCACTGGCCGCCCCCACATTTGTTCCCAGCCAGGACCTCATCCCTGAACTGTAGATTTCGGCCGGGTGCTCCACTGGGTGTCCTCCAGCCACTTCCTGTCTGACTCTTACTTTGTTTTTTTCCATACCGTTGGGCCTCTTCCTTTTGCATGTTTCCCCATTTTGGAAGGTGATGGACTTAGCCTTCTTCTTCAGGTCTAAAACTTGAGAGTTGTTCTTGACTTCTCTCTTCTCACATCCTCCTTCCAGGCTGACTGGCGTTTTGTTTATGTCTGCGTTCTGTCCATGACTTTGATGTGCAGCCTGGTTTGGGAAGCAGTGATTTGCTGGGGAATTTCGATGCTCCGGTGATATTGTGAGGATGAAGTCTTATTAAAAGATCTCACTGCCATCGCCTGGCATGAGGTAGTTGTGGTTTACTGTTCCTCAGTTGCTCGAACTATTGGAAACGGGGGGTGGATTTGTAAAGATAAATTAGCAGTACTTAATTATCCTGGTTATATTAATTGGTAGAAGACATAGAAGACGTTAGCAAATTAAGAGAAAGAAAACACTTGGCGTCTTATTGCCCTGAAAGAACCACTGTTTGCATTTTGGTGGTGTTCCTTTCAGTAATTTTCTCATGCACTGTCTTTTTATTTTTATTTTTTTGAAGAAAAGACCACTTAAAAAGTAAAGGTGAGTCTATGTAATTTGAGGAGATGTGGGAGGAGCTCAGGGCTGCACACATTTGGGGGATGCTTCAGAGCAGAGTTTGTGAATCTTTTAGACATAACACTGGGTACATGGACTTGAGGGATTCAGGCAGTGTGCTGTTGACACCCCAGCGCAGCTGCTGACGGGCAGGGACCACTGTAGGGAGTACGGGCTTGCGGGCTTCCTTGTCCTGGATAAAACATGTCCCGTGAGCCAAGAAGCATACATGTGTTTGTATAACCTGGAACGTGTTGGACGGCCTTCTGGAATTTCCAGTCAGCTCTTAGATATGAAAGAGAGAATCCCAGAAGAAGGCAAATCCAGAACAGCCTGAAGTGGTATTCATTCTTCTCACCTCTGGGTTCTGTGAAGTCTGGGTAATCAGAAAAGCATAAATCATCAAAAAATGCAGAAAAGACAAGCCTGGATGGTCAGTGCAGGTGGCTGGTGATGGGCCTGCAGGTAATTCTAAAACAACAATGAGAAAACTTCCTTCATCTTCAAAATGGGTTTTGAACCAGTTTACAGAACAGAGCAGTTCCCAGTTCTGGGTAAGGAGTAAGCATACTCTAACCTGTCTCCTGATGAATACAGCTATCAAACTGGCAGGTGGACTTGGGGGGAAAAAGACCACAATTCAGAATACCTCTGAGTTGATTGACTTTACCATTTTTCCCCTCTGATATTCCCCAGGCCAAACGCAAGTTATCCTAAAACCCAGACACGGGTGTTAATGAGCACTAGGTATTAGAGATGGGTTAGATGGGTGTTGGAGAGCACTAGGAAAGTCTTTCTAGTTCGTGCTGAGGAGTGGTACTCTCACACTCAGAGAGAATGCAGAAGCCCTCCTTTTCATTTTTTTCTTTTCTCTGTTTTCTCATTCCCTAGCACCCATGCAGTCTCCTGGCAGCAGAAACGGGCCAGCAGGAGCCTGAAACTCTAAGGAAGGGGAACTGATTAGAGGAGGTTTATTCCCAAGAAGGTGGGGCAGACCCCTGATGCCCTATTCTCTCTCCTCCTACCACTTGGCCCAAGGTTGTGGGAGGTGTGTGTCTGGCTAGAGAACCAGAAAAGTGGTGACCCAGGAAATCTGCAAGTTCTGGAGACATTGTGGAGAGGAAGAGCTCAGGAAAGTGACCTTTAAGGTTGTTATGAACTCCGAGGCTGACTCTCAAGTTGTGGATACATGGATCTGACCCTAACTAGCAACAGTAGACTTGAAAACTGGACTTTGGGAGTAGACCAGCACCCACGCTGGCCACTGGGCAGTGCACATGGGCGGTATAGTCAACAGGTGCTGTGAAGGCTTTGCAAAGTCAACTGGCTTTGGAGCCGTAACCCACAGAAGGCTATTTGGAATGTGGGGCTGGAATCCAACCAAATCAATTGTCTATTAAAATAAAAATGTCAACATTCTCCAAAGGGTTTAGACAAGACCCCCGAGTCTTGTAACACAACAGTCAAGATGTCTAGGATGCCATTCAGACATACTAGGAAAATCTCAACTTCCGTGGGAAAAGATAATTAACAGACACCAGTACCAAGATAACACAGGTACTGGTGAATTATCCAGCAAAGACTCTAAAGCAGCCATTGTAAAAATGCTCCAATGAATAAGGGGGAATGTTCTTGAAATAGGAAGGTAGAAAGTATCAGTAAAGAATTAGAAAATATAAGGAGGAACTATGTGGAACTTTTTTTTTTTTTTTTTTTTGAGAGAGAGAGCTGGGTGGGTGAGGGGAGACAGAGGGAGAGACAGAGAATCTCAAGCAGGCCCCACGCCCAGCGCGGAGCCCGACACAGGGCTCGAGCTCACGACCCTGAGATCATGACCTGAACCAAAATCAAGAGTCAGATGCTTAACCAACTGAACCACCCAGGAGCCCCTACACAGAACTTTTTAATGAAAAATAACAGTAACAATAAAAAGCTAACTGGATAGCCTCAGTAGCAGAATGAAGGTGATAGCAGAAAGAGTGCATAAACTTTGAGACAGGTCCATAGAAACCATTCCATCTGAACAATACAGAGCAAAAAGATTGGAGGAAAAATGAACAGAGCCTTAGGGACACGTGGGGCAGTACTAACAGGTCAAACGTTTGTGCTCTTGGGGTTTCAGAAGGAGAAGAGAAAGATGGGGTGCAGAAAAAAATATTGGACAAATAATGTCTGAATACGTCCTAAATCCGACAAAAGATCTAAACTTACAGATTTAGGGAGAGGGGGGCTCAGTGAACTCCAGACAGGAGGAAGCCACAGAGGCCCATGCGCAGACACATCATAATCAAACTGCTGAAAATAAAGACAAAAAGTATCTGACAAGCAGGCAGAGAAAATGCATTACCTATTGGGGAACGACAATTTGAATGATTTTTCGCATCGGAAACCCATTTTTAATGTACTGGAAGAAAAGAGCCCTCAGTCCCAAATTCTGTCGGGCATGATACCCTGCAGGGGTGAAGGTGAAATGCAGGGCTCTCAGATGAAGGAACAGTGGGAGAATTTGTTGCCAGCAGATCTAACTCAGTGAGTTGCTAAAGGAAGTTTTTCAGACAGAAAGGTCATTACACCTGAAGGAGACATGGAACATTTGGAAGGAAGAGCAGGAGAACGGTGAGGGTCTAGGTAGGTACAGTGGACCCCTGTTGTCTTAGTGAGCTCTTTAAAACATGTCCTACTGACAGCAAGGATGAGACCGTCGTCTGGTTTTCAATGTCTGTAGGTGTCACATAGAGGGATATATATGGTGGTAAGAGTGTAAAAAAATTAAATACGCGTTATAATCCCTAGATCGACCACCAAATTATACAAAGAGTAAAAAACACAGCAAATTAAAATGAAATTCTAAAAAGTTCAAAAAATAAATCAAGGCAGGAAAGAGCAAATAGAGGAAGGAAAAACGTAAAACAGACAAGATGATAAACTGAAACATATCAGTAATTATGGTAATATAAATGGTCTGAACACACCAGTTGTGTGTCTGAATGCCTAATCCTGACAGATTGTCAGAATGGGTGAAAAAATTAAAAAGACCCAAATATGTGTTGTCTAAAAGAAACTCACTTCACATGTAAAATACGTAGGTTAAAATGAAAGGATGGGAAAGGATACACCATGAAAGCACTAGTCAGAATGAAGATGGAGTAGATAGAGTAGCATAAGAAAAAGTAGATTTCAGAGCAAGGGAAGTTCCCAGGGACAAGGCGGGACGTTACCCAATGAAGACAGAATGACTGAATGTGTGTGCACCCACAAGAGCTACAGAATGCATGAAGCAGGGCAGAGCTGAAACAAGTGTACAAGTCCACAGTTATTACTGGAGTGATGACTCTCTAAACAGTGATCCATGGACCACTGACAGAATCAGCCAGGACACAGAAGGACTGACCATCACCCATCAGCCAGCAGGACTGACCTTTGGAGAATACTCCGGCCTCCCGCGAGAGTACCGCACACATTCTTGACAAGCGTGCATGCAACATTCACCAAGATAGACCATAACCTGTGTTATAAAAGAAACCATAAAGCTGGAAGAATTAAAATGACACAAAATAGGTTCTCTAACCACAGTGGAATTAGATCATAAAGCCGTGACACAAAGATAGCAAGAAGCTTCCCCAAAACTTGGAAATTAAATACGTAACACACTTCTAAATAAATCATGGGACAATGAGGAGGTCACAAAGAAAGTTAGAAAATATTCTGGACTGAGCGAAAATAGAACATACCAAAATTTGTGGGATATAATGCTTAGAAGGAAATTTATAGCATTAAAATGCTTATATTAGAAAAGAACAAAGGTCTCCAATCAGTAATCTTGATTTTCTACTTTAAAAGCCATGAAAGAAGCAAATAAACCCAAAGCAAGCCAAGGGGTGGGGGAAAATAATAAACATAAGAACAGAAATCAATGAAACTGAAAATGAAAAAATAATAATGAAACCAAAAGCTAGTTCTTTGAAATGATGAAGAAAATTGATCAAAACTGACAAAAAGAGAGGTGAATCAAATAATAAGACGAGTGAAAAAGGGGGATACCACCACAGACCCTACAGAAATTAAAACAATAATGAGAATGTCATGGATAACTCCACGTTCTTAAGTTTGATAATTTAAATGAAATGGTCCATTTCTTTGAAAATCACAAATCACCAAAACTCATCCAAGATGAATAGATGACCTGAATCATCCTCTAATTATTAAAGAAATGGAAATCTCCAAGCCCAGGGAGTGTCATTGGTGAGTTCTACCAGTATTTAAAGAAAAATAACATCAATTTTAGAGGAGGGACTACCTCCTGATGCATTTTATGAGGGCTGTATTACCCTGATACCAAAACAGGACAAGTGCAGTACAAAAAAAGCCAATTTCAGACCTCTATCCCTTATGAAGACACACATAATCCCCAGTAGAATATTGGCAAGTTGAATCCATTAATACTTTAAAAAAAAAAATGGGCAATACACCACAACTAAGTGGCATTTTTGCCAGGAACGCAAGGTTGGTTTGGCATTTGAAAATCAGTCAGTGTAATCCCCCATATTGATAATCTTGGGTGAGTCTCAGGGGTATTATCTGAGTGTAGGAATCTAATCTCAAAAAGTTGACAGCCTATACGATTCCATGTATGTGACATGCTTGAAAATACAGAGCCGTAGTGCCAGGGATGGCCTAGGGTGTGAGGAGCAGGGAGGAGGTTTTGGGGATGGTGGAACGGCTCTGCATCTTGGTTGTGATGGTCGTGGCTGGAGGAAAGTCATAGAACTTTATGTTCTGTGGTGGTTGGTGGTGGCTGTTAAAAGTCATAGAACTATGTACATCAAAAAAGCTGTTTTAGGGGCGCCTGGGTGGCTCAGTCTTTAAGTGTCTGCCTTCGGCTCAGGTCATGATCCCAGGGTCCTGGGATCGAGCCCCGCATCGGGCTCCCTGCTCCGAGGGAAGCCTGCTTCTCCCTCTCCCACTCCCCCTGCTTGTGTTCCCTCTCTCGCTGTGTCTCTCTCTGTCAAATAAATAAATAAAATCTTAAAAAAAAAAAAAAGCTATTTTAATGTAAAAAAAAAAAAAATGAAGAATGAATGGTCCATCAGGGCGTTTCCATTTCTAGGGATTCATCCTAGAGATGAATCAGTATGTAAGCAAAATGTTGGTTGCTAAGGGTATGGATTGCAGCACCAAAGGTTGGAAGCAAGCTAAATGCCTGGCAATGGAGAATTGGTTAAATCCCTAAGTGAAATAAAGTGCAGATCTTGAAAAGCAAAGCGAATAACCATTCTGTGAGTGTGCTCTGTATTTATAAAGGTACATGCATATCTTTGTAGATGCAGAGACTCTCTCTGGAAGGATACTTACACAACTGATCATGATAGAATTACTTTGGAGAGGGTAATGAACTGGGGATGTGGGAGATAGGGAGGAGGGCAACTACTTTCTCTGTATACCCTTTTATACCTTTTGGATTTTGTTCTCTATGTGTATGTCTACTCTAAAAAAGATATTTTTTTAAAGATTCTATCTATCCATCCATCCATCTATCTATCTATCTATGAGAGAGAGCACAAGGAGGGAGAGGGGCAGAAGCAGAGGGAGAAGTAGGCTCCCCGCCGAGCAAGGGGCCTGATGTGGGACTCGAATCCAGGACCCTGGGATCATGACCCAAGCTGAAGGCAGACGCTTCACCAACTGAGCCATCCAGGCGTCCCAGTCTAAAAAATACTCTTTAAAAATGTGTGTAGGGGGCACCTGACTGGCTCCCTGGTAGAGCATGCAACTCTTGATCTTCAGGTTGTATGTTCAAGCCCTACATTGGGTGTAGAGATTATTTAAAAATTAAAAAATCTTAAAAAAAACCCAGTTAAAACAATATTAAAAATGTGTGCGGAATGATAGAGGAAAAACTTGAGGAATTTTGGGCACAGGATAGCCAGATGAAGCCAAGGGTGAATGGATGTCCCAAAATACAACCCACGAGGTCTCATGTAACTCCAGAGGCACACTACAGATTTGGCATTGAGCTTCCCAGTGGACCGAGGAAAGAGGGATACATTAGACAGCTGTGGCGATCCCTTGTCGGAAGCTGAACCTGTTCTGGAAGTTTGGGCGTGTTAGGGTGCTAGGCAGCATGTTTGTATGCAACAGGGACCTTCTGGTGGAAGGTGAGTCTCAGGAGATGATCACAAAAAATGTCCAGTCCCCCTTAATTTGGGTTTTTGGAGAAGCAGCAGGTTAAATATTTATCAAACCTGTACATGATGCCTTTCTGGACGAGAAGGGAAAGGAAGCAGTGGGAAGTTTCTGTAGGGGAAATGGCAAGGTCATTGCATTTGACCTCTGTGTTTATTCTTGGGATAGGTTGTCTCCCACTGTTGTGGTAATGGTTAATTTATTCTGAGAAGTGTAGCTCTTGTACTTCAAGTGCCTTTCAATGATATAAACTGAAATTCCAGCGCATAGTGCCTCTTACGGTTTGCTTATTTTTCCTAATGTGGAAGTGATAAATTCCCCATCTGTCTGCCCACGTGGTTCCCAGGAGGAGAGAGGGATTCTGGAACAGGAGCCCACGTGTTAGTTCTCTTGCAGATCTTCCCTGGGGGCCTCTGACAGGGCAGGGGTCAGAGGTCTGCGGTTTGGGAAGGCAGGGGGACCACGAGAGGACTCTGACTGGGATCAGGGGTCCCCGAGTGTGGTCTTGGTTCTGTTGTCCACAGTCAGTTATGTGGCCCTGGGCCAGCAACTGCCTGCCCGAACTTTGGTTTCCCACTCTGCAAAGATCATGTGCACCTAGCCCGTGCTTGGGAGGGTCAAGTAGGATGAAGGCACTCCCGGGGCAGCGGCTGGCATCCATTGGGAGCTCAGTAAAGGTCAGTGGCTCCTCCTGTTCTGGTCTAACCTCATGGCTACACCTTCACTCTTGTGGGTGATTAAAAAAAAACAACAACCAGCTTTGCTGCAGGAATGTTCAATGTGGTTTGGAAATTGCCGTTGGCAAAATCAGCCTTGAATTCCATCTGAAGTGGCTTAAAAAATGTTTTTTTCTTTTTCAAATGATGAAAATAATTAATGAAAAAAGACCCAAATGATCGATGTAGGTGGGGTAAAACAGGAATGCCCTCTGTACCCCAAGACTTCCCAGCCCCTCTTGGTGGGAGTCTGACAGATTAGTGCCCACCCTCCCAGAGTATGTACATACATTTTTCATCCATGTAAATACAGTTACTACAGAATCATAGGCTGTGTGAGTTGTGCACATTTTCTTTGGTGTGCACACGCCAGGTACTCAGGAAATTGACAAATAAGCAACTTAAAGATGCAGTAGGCTGTGCTGAGCTGGAGAGCACCACCCGTGTTCTGAAGCCAGTTTCCCACCGACCTTGGGCTCTGGCAATGGCATCTGCATTCTGGTGGCCCATCCTGTAACTGGAACCAGAAAGATGCATTTCATGGTAGCAGCTGAACGGAGGCAGCTTCCTAGGAAGACCCAGACAGATGGCCCCTGGGAGCTTTCGAATGCTTTTGCCCTTCTCTGGGCAGTTTAGTGTGTTGTCATGAAAACAGTGACAGCCGAAGAATACTGCTCTTCCATTGATCTAGTTCCCAGTGGAAGACTGAGATTTTCAAGTATTTTGTAATCTCTCAAACACAGTTGGAGCAGCGGGAGAGACACTTCCAGTGGCTAAGGGGCCCAGGTCTGGCTGGCTTGCCCTACGGGTCCAGTGGGGAGTGCAGGGCCCAGTGCACAGTAGGCTGCCTGAGGAGGCCTAATCAGCAGGTGTAGGGGTGGAAAATTTTCCCTTCTTCCCTTCTAGGTTCTTTGGTCTGTCTAATAATGAAACAGACATAACAGATTAACAGGAGAAAAACTAATTTTGTATGTATGGGAAACTCAAAGAAATGACCAAAGCAGGCGGCTTTTAACACCTTTTAGACAAAGAGACAGTGAAATTGTAAAGAATTGACAAGATGAGGGGGTTTGGACTTGGGGTAGTAGATTAGTGAAGACGTAAAAAGGTTTGTTTACGCAGCCTTCTTGGCCCTGAATTCCTTGTCTCTGGTGGCAAGGATGCCTCTGTCCCTCCTGGTGCAGGGAGGGTACCTCCCACACGGGAGACTTATTCCTGCTTGCAGGGGGACAGAAGAAGGTCAGAGCTTCCTTGCACTCACTGTTTCTCGAGAAACTTGAATTCAGAACAATCGGTGTGCCAAAGTAGCATGTTTGGGGTGGCATATTCTATGCTTCTTCATAGACGACTGCGTAGGACGCTGAGAAACCTCAGATTGGTGGAGACTGAGGCAATTTCCACACCTCCCTGTAAGTGACTTGTCTAACTTGAACTCAGAGTGTTACTTTTAAAAAACATCTCGTTGGCTTGGAAGCACTTTGGATGGGGCCTTCGTATTGGCACTAGAAACTCCAGTGGTGTTCCCAGAAGTAATAGGCGAGTGCTACATTTATTCCTTGGTCTCATGCCTGGGTCTGATCATTAATGTGGCCTCGGGCCCGTGAAGGGAGCACCAGTGAAGGAAACTGAAATCTTGGTTCAGAGGCAGCCCACCAGAGAAGTTGGCAGTTAAGAGGTTCTGGAGTCAGACGGCCTGGGTTCAGATCATGCCCTGCCACCTACCATCTGCTGCTTATCCGAAGAGGCCCCTCAGAGCTGCAGGTGCTGTGTTTGGGGACAAAGAGGTAGGGGAGGGGCCTCTGTCACAGTGCCACAAACTTGGGGGCTGAAAATACACATTTATTCTCCTACACCTTTGGAGGTCAGAAGTCTGAAATGTGTCTTCAGGCCAAAATCAAGGCGTTGGCCAGGCTGGGCTTTCTAGAGGCTCTAGAAAGGGGGGAGTCTCTTCTTTCCTTTCCAGCTTCTGGAGGCTCCTGGCATTCCTTGGCATGTGGCCGCCTCACTCCAACCTCTGTGTCTGTGGACACATGGCCTTTCCTTCTATAGTCACATCCTCATTTGCGTCCCCCTCTTAAGGATACCTGTGGTTGTTTTGGGCCCACACAGATAATCCAGGATAATCTCCCCATCTCAAGATCCATAACCTTAATCACACCTGCAGAGCCCCTTTTGCCATAGAAGGTAACATTCACAGGTGCTGGGGATTCCGACACGATTTTATGCGGGGGCCATCGCTCAGCCTAGCACAGTCCCTACCTTATGGGATTGTTAGGACTGAATGAGGCTCACTGGGTCTCAGCTCAGGGCTCCCTCCGAGATGATGTTCTGAGAGGTCTTCCCTGCCCTCCTTGTCTGAATGACCACCCAGCACACCCCCATCGGTCATCATGGTCATAGGACTCTGCTATTTCCCATCTTAAGTTCTTGCCCAGTTGTTTCTTTACTGCCTGCCTCTCAACCCCTGCTAGACTACGAACTCAAGAGAGCAAGGTCTAGAACTTGTTTGCTCAACCATTGCTTTATCTCCAGGGCCTGGAACCGTGCCAAGATTTAGTGGGTAGTTAATACATATTTGTTAAGTGGATGAATGAGTGTCAAAATCCAATACATACCACTTTGTAGGCATTTTTCTTCTTGTTTTTATGACAACATAGGCGTTTTCCCATATCCTTAAATATTCTTTCAGGATCTTATTTTTACTAAGTAGTGGCCTTCTGTGTAATATGATGTACTTAACCAGTCCCCAGGACTGGGAAGTTGTTCCTTTGGTAACCTTTTGATCCCTGCTCGCAGTGGTCTTCAGCAAGGTTGGGTTTGTCAGCATCTCTGCTAGGACGCTGCATTGAACAAGTGGATCGGTCTTACCTCCTTGACCTCAAAGGGTAAAGACAACGATGTCATAGATTAATCAAATAAGCAAATCCCCTGTGCTGGTAGAGATACAGGAAGCCTGGGAATGAGTTCTGGTTAGCTCAGAACACTTCAGGAGGAAGAGTTCTTTAGGCGGATGAAGGTGGATCTAAAGCCACACTGAGATGGAAAAAAGGCTCTTTTAACTTCTCATTTTTGCTTTAAGTTTCAAAATTTAGTAAAAGGCAACCTGTTATCACATGGTATAATATATAGTTAAAACTTTTAAGTGGTCCTCAATTCTAAAATAACGCAATAGAAACCTGTTAAAGTAACTTGCAGGCTCCAATCTGCCAGAAGAGATAAGCAGTATGTTTTGGTAAGCGTATCTTAATGCATATTTAACACATGCTTAACACGTATCTCTCTCGTATTTAAATTTGGTGAGACTGTGGGCTGAGGTTGGCTGATTTCTAAAGTGTATGCGGCCCTAGGTGTCTAGGAGGCGTGGAGAGCGGAAAACCCACTCGTCTGTGAGAAAGGAGCTTTATGGTGTTAGTCCTCTCTGGCTCCAGGAACTGCTTCCAGAAAGCCAGCAGTAAGCCCGCAGGCGGGTCCACTGCCTCCTGGGGCTCTGGAAATCTGGGAGGTTTCTCGAGCACCCCTGTGGTATAGTTGTTGTCTGCTTGCTGGTCTGTGAGTGATGCAGAGGGCAGGGACTGTGTTCATCTTTGTTCCTCGGGCCAAGCACCAGAAGTGTGTGGATGGCTGGAGGAAGGAAGGAAGGGAGAAATGACTGATAGCACAGATGCTCCGTGTGTCCTCTGTACCATGTATTTTGTTGGCCTTCAGTGGTGAAGAGACCACCAGAGTCCCCGCTCTCAGAGGTTTTCTGGTCCCCTGAAGGAAATATATCTTTTTTTAAAAGATTTTATTTATTTATTTGAGAGAGAGAGAGCACAAGCAGGGGGAGAGGCAGAGGGAGAAGCAGACTTCCCGCTGAGCTGGGACCCTGATGCAGGACTCGATCCCAGGACCCTGGGATCATGACCTGAGCCAAAGGCAGACGCTTAACTGACTGAGTCACCCGGGCGCCCGGAGGGAAATACATCTTAAATAAACATGTAATTACAAGTGTGATTAGTGCTGTGAGCAAACGGAAGCTGATGTTGGGAGAGAATGATGGGGCCTTGTTCTGGCTCCAGCGGGCAGGGCAGGGGCAGCTTCTGTGCCAGTGACTATTTATGACATGATCTGAAGGATGGTCACCAGCCATTGCATAGTGTCTTTCGCTTGTGAAGAAAAACTCTAAACCTACAGAAGGATTCCAGGAATAATTCAGTAAGCACCGTATATGCTCCGCTGAGATTGAACAGTCGTTGACATGAGGCTATTCATTTTATTGTGCCTCTGTTTTTTTTAAATGGAATCATTTGAAAGTAAGTTGCAGGTATTGTGACATCTTACCCCTAAATACGTCAGCATACAGGTCTTCAGGGTGACATTCTCGTATATCAGCATGAGGGTGTTATCACACCTAGGAGAATGATCAGTAATTCCATTTGACCGTGACCATGTTCACGACCAGACCACATTCTGCTTTTCCCCAGTTGCACCAAACTGTTCTTCATGAACCAGAATGCAGTCAGGCTTGTGTATTGCCCTTAGTTTTTTGTTCCTTTATTCTCTTAGTATAAAACAGTCATTCTGCCATTTTTTTGTGACATTCACCTTTTCCTTTTTCCCTCTCTCCCTCCCTCTCTCTCTCCCTTTCTCTTTCTTTTTCTCTTTTTCTTTCTCTCTCTCTCTCCTTTTCTTTCCTTCCTTTCTTCAACCATGGGTCAAAGATTCATTTAACACATTGAGAAGTTGAGTGAGATGGTAAAATTGATTGTAAGGGCATTCGAGAAACTAGGTATTTATTGGCATAAAAACAAGAAAAGAATTAGAATAAGATTGTTAGGTTAGATTTAAACCAACAGACTGGTGGGGAGAAGAAAATAAAACCTCTGGAGTTGTTTTTTCTATTGGACATCGATCTACAAGTTAGTGTGTCTATCGCATTTTCCAGGCTCTAATAAAGTAATAAATAGCAGGGACACATCCTCCTGGAGGACTGAATAAACTTCTGGTGGACGTGTTAAAAGTGCCCAGGTATGAACTGAAAGGACATCCCACCCCCCAATGCTTTTGTCTTCCAAATTTTGAGTAATTTCTCTTAAGGCTTTCCCTAATCCTTCCATCCAGAATCAACCTCTCCACCTTTATCCTTTTATTACTTTTTGAAACAGCTTTATTGAAGTATAATTACCGTAAAATTCCTCATTGTCCATGTTCAGTGATTTTTAGGAAATTCATGCAGTTGTGCAACTGTCCGCGCACTCCAGTATTAGGATGCTTTTCTCTAGAAAGTTCCTTCAGGCCTGTTGGAGTGGGTCTCCACTCCCTCCTCAAGCTCCAGGCAAACACTAATTTGCTTTCTCTCTAGAGATTTGCCTTTTAAAGAAACTTCACAGACACGGAATCCTGCAGATTATCTTTGGTGGGTCTTTCACTTGGGGTTTGCCTGCATAGTGCCTGCGTCCATGGTGCCTTCCTGTCCATCAGTGTCCTCCGTTAATGTGCGGTGGCGTTATGAGTATTTGCATCAAATCTCTTTGCGGACGAGCGTTTTAGGTCTCTTGGGCGGGTTCCCAGGGGCGTGGTCGGTGTACGGAACTGTGTAGGGGACTGCCAGACTCTTCCAAAATGGCTGCACCTGCCAATGACCACGGCAGTTCCAGGCTGTGCACATACACCCCGTTCCTCCTCCTCCTCCGTCTTTGCGAGTGTAGTCGGGTGGCTCTCATAGGCTTCTTCGAGTGAAGAAGTTTCGGGTGGCGAGTTGGGAATGCGGTTCTCCGGGGAAGGCCCGGTCCTCCTGGTCCGGGCACTTACGAATTTACACCCCAGGGGCGTCTTGCGTTGTCTCGGACTGAGTTTGTTCAGCCCTTGGACGTTGGACCCACGGGCTGCCCAGAAAGAATTTTGCCCCCGCGCAGATTCTAAGGATTTCTGTAAATCGAGGTACAATTTACGAACAGTGGGACGCTCTCCTGTGAAACGCGCTCTTGGTTGGCTTGGATGAGCGCGCGGAGTGGTCGGTGGTGTCACCGCGCACGGAGTCTCAAGGCCCTTCCACCGACCCCCCGGAGCAGTCGTGAGTCCGGTTTCTATCAGGATGGGTTTGGGTGTGCAGCCTGACGTTCGGATCGAACGCATCCGGCTGCGGAAAAACGGGGAGCAACCGTGTAGAGAATAAAAGTGGCTCGTAGCCCACTACCCGGAGCTGGGTCGTGTGGGCATTTTACACAGCTCCTTTGGTGACACAGGTTTCTTACTTTATTTTTTTTATTTTTAAAGATGTTTATTTGACCCAGCGGAATCACAAGTAGGCAGAGCGGCAGAGGAGAAGCGGGCTCCCCGCTGAGCAAAGACGCAGGATTCTCATTTTAAAAAGCGTCCCGGGGCAGAGCTTTGCGCGTGCTCGCTGTTTCGCCGCTTCCTCCGTGGAGCGTGCGTCCCCCGGCGCGAGGCTGCTGTGCTGCGGTGGCACGCGTCCCTGTCCCTCGGTGCGAGCCGCGGGGCGGCGGGTGTGCACCGGGGGGCGGGGGGCGGAGGGAGCCGGGGGCCCTGAGCCCGCCCCGCCCCCAGCGCGCGCCCCTCGCCCGCGAGCCAGGCCTGACGCGCCGACGCGGAGCGCGCGATCGGATGGGCGGCGCGGCATCTGCGCGCCACTGAGCGGCCTGCCGCCCCCGCCCGCGCCCGCGCCCGCGCCCGCGCCCGCCGAGCCGCGTCCGAGCCGCCGCCCGAGGCCCCCGGAGCCGCCCGCCGAGCCCGCCCGGGCATGGAGCCGCCGGCCGCGCGCCCCTGAGCCCCGCGGCGTTCATGGTGAGTGCGGCCGGCCCGGGCGCCTGCGTGGGTGCGTGCGTGTGCGTGTGTGTTGCACACGACTGCTCCAGTGAGCGAGCCTTGCACGCGGCCCCCGTGTTCCCCGCGTGCCTCCCAGCGGGCTTTGTGTGTGCGCTTTTGCGAGCTGTTCTCCCAGGGGTCGGTGTTAGCGGGGGCCGTGGGGCCGTGGGAGGCCGAGGGGGCGAGCCGCCGCGTCCTGATCGTTGTCACCCCGCAGGGGACTGCAGCCTGTTCTGCGACTCGGGCCAGGCCCGGCCCCCCTCTCCCAGGCCAGGGGGCCCTTGCCCGTGGTCCTGGGGGAAGCCTTTGTGTGGGGGGCGGCAGGGGGCAGCCTGCACCGCTTGGTCAGGTGGCAGCAGCCGCCAGGCTTGGTAAAACCCGCAGTTCATCTTGAACGCGTTGCGTTCACCAGACCGCATATTAACTTCTGTGTTCTCCGTGTTTTGTAAGGAGCACAGCAATTACAAGAGGTTCCCGACGGTTGCTTTCCCAAATGCCTTTTCGGGTAAGGTGGAGAACGCTCTCCGCGAACAGCGCTGCAGGGCGAGCAGCCCGGGAGGTCCTCAGGGGGCCTTTTTGCTGTGAGGTCAGGCCGCCGTGGCCACCAGGACGGTCTCCGGGAAGGCTGAGCACTTGTGCGACCTGGACGGGCCACTCTTCCGAAAATGTCCAGACCAGCGCCCCCCTCCCCCAGAACTGCCTGTTACCCATGGCAAAGTGTGAAACCAGCCGTGGCCTTCCAGGCGCTTCCCTGTCGCGGCGTTTTCCCCACGGCCCTGTTGAGTACCCCTCCTAGTGGGAAATACTGAGAAGGGTAATTTTTTAGTAACACGACAACGGAAAAAATTCCCAGCCATTTTCTGGGCACCTGCGGCGGCTCTTACGGTAATCTGTTTTCACAGGAAGGGCGTTTTCACAGGAAGGGTGAAGGAATGCGCTCAAGGTCACGCTGCCGGCGGTGGTCCTTGAGGTTGAGGTTGAGACCCAGGCCTGCGCCGCGCCGGCGCTTCCCCTGCAGGCTGCCTGGGCCCTTGGCCTGTGCAGGTGTGGCTGCTGCCCTGCCGTGGTCGGTGGGTCATGTGGATCGTATGGGGACCACAGCTGTCTTGCTGGAAACGGCCAACCTTGCCACGGTATGCAGTTGAGTCAAGGACTGAAGCACAGCTCTTGGCTGACGGCGGAGTCTTCCAGGCAGCCAGAGGGCTTCCATTTCTGGCCACGCTCTCCTGGCGCTGTCCGTAGCATTGACGACCCTTCCTGCCGTCCTGCCAGGAATGCTTTTTTTTCATCATTTGAGAAGCTTGATCTTTGTCCTCTTAAAACAAAGGTCTCCCGAGGCCACCTTTGGTTTTCCTTTTTAATGGCAAGTTAAACACTTACCTCAGGAGGCTGTCACCCTTATCCTCGCCCTCGGCACTGCTCCGATCACACACGGGCTGTGGATCCCGCCGTGGGGCGCATCTAACGGGCTTGCCACGCCTCTCACAGGTTACTTTCCAGCTCTGCACCAAGTCCAGCTTCTCCCTCTTGGGACTAGTCCCACCAGCTCTAGGTAGCTTGCTGTTGAGACTTTGACTCAGCATCCCACATGATGCGCTCGCCCTGACCCACGGATGAGCCTGCCCGAGTGCGTCCCTGGGCTGCTGCTTGCCCTGTCAGGATGCCTCTCCCGCACCCAGCCCAGATCTTCCCTGTCCTTTGTGCACTCGCATGGCACCCTTTATGAGATGCCTTCCTTGATTCCCGCAGCCGTAGACATCGGTCCTAGGGCTTGCTCTCTTGTGGCATTTTTCCTGATCTGCTCCCATCAGCTCTGCTGCCATCTTACTGCCCCTCCCAGAGCCCTTCAAGGCTGAGGTCTGGGTCTCCTCAAGTGCCGGCCCCATGTGGTCCCTTCACAGATGAGGTCCCTTTCCCTTTTCCTCCTGCCTGCTAAATCTGTTTTGCTTACGGTCCCTGAATGAACCTGGGGCCCTGCTCCTGCCTCCTGGCTTTTTTCCTGACCCTTTGCTGGGTCATCAGACCACACCCACAGCTCAGCCCCTGGTTCCTTGTGGCAGGTTTGTTTGCTGCTCTAGCTGGTGTTGGTCTGGTCTTCTCAGCAGGATACGTGGTAAACTCCTCAGGGCAGGGGCTGTGGCCTACCATGCTTACAAATGAGTGGCTTGTAAACTTTGTTGACCCCCATCCCTCCTCCCCCCCAGACATTTTGAAACTCTGGACGCAGATATAGCTAGTATAGAACTGGTAACTAGGATAGAGCTGAAAGAAACTGTCCTTACTATGTGGACTCTGCATTTTTTTAAAATTGTTTGATTTTTAAAGAAAATGTTGACATTACTGCCTAAACTGATTTATCACTGGAACTTTGAAAAACCCTGTTCTCAATTCCCTCTGTGGCTGGGCAGGGTGTTGGCAGGTTGATTTGTGCTGAGCAGCCTGCAGGCTCATCAAAACTTGATCCCATAGGGGTCCCAAGAAGAGAAGAAACTTTGTGAGGATAGATTGGCCTGAGGCTGGGCCTGGTCCACAGAAGGGGCTCACGCTTTAGTGGCAGCTGCGGAACGGGCCTCACTTCACCTCCTCCCAGGCGCCTTCACGGTTGATGCCTTTTCAGAGATGAGGAAGCAGGCTGAGTGAGGAGCAAGAGGACTTGCCCCAGGTCAGAACCAGGCTTACAACTCACTGTTCACTTCCAGAGACCTGGCTCTTACCCCATCACATGCCACCCCTAACGCTGATAAGTCATGGCCAAAAGTTGGTTCTCCAGGGATGCTTTATTTGCAGCCCTCCCTCCCATTCTCCCCAAAGGATTCTTCTTTTTCTTCTTTTTTTTTTTTTTTTTCTGGTTAAACAATGATTTTATTGCTTGAGTGCGTAGACAAATTTATGCAACCAGGGCAGAGGCTGTGGGTGACTCGTATTTCCAACTGAGGGGAAGGGACAGGACTCTCTTGGTCTTACGAATATCGAGCCAACCACTAAACATGGCTCTGGGTCAGAATGAGCCGGAGTTTAGCATCCTTATCCTTTCTGTTCCTCTCATGCTGCTTTCAAACAGCAACAGCTTTCTTTTTTTCTTTTTTTCTTTTTTTTTTTAAAGATTTTATTTATTTATTTGACAGAGATAGGGAACACAAGCAGGGGGAGGGGCAGAGGGAGAAGGAGAAGCAGACTGCCGGCTGAGCAGGGAGCCCAATGCCGGGACTCCATCCCAGGAGCCTGGGACCACGACCTGAGCCAAAGGTAGACGCTCAACCCACTGCGGCACCCAGGCACCCCGCAACAGCTTTCTTAATTAAATGATAGGGATCCTCAGGAAGATCAGGAGCAAGTCCTTTGAACTTCAGGATTCTCCAGGTTTTATTTGCCTGTCACAGAAAGCACTTGGGCAAGGCCACACGAGCCTCTCGGGATCACACCAGTTCCTGAGGGAGTCAGGCCCTTCTCAGCCAGTGTGTACATCTGTTTCTCCGTATCCTCAGCCAGGTGGGGACGCTGGGCGGTGAGGCAGGGCTGGCTGGATCGGGCCCTTCTCGGGAGCGGGTGTGCAGCCCATGGTGGCCGCGGTCGCGCAGCGGAAAAGGGCAGTCAGTCCTTTCTGGTTTCTAAAGTCGGTTTGTCGTATTGGGAATATGAGCTAACTGTTGACACCTCCATGTGAGCCTCTGGAAGAACTAGGTGTGGAGCAAGACCTGTGACCGTTTCCAGTGCAATTTACACCTGCAATGCTGTTTGGAGTTTTGGAAAGGCTTTCCTTTCGCTTTCAAGTATGGGCAGGACAGGCCGCCTCTGTTTTTGTTTTGTTGTGTTTTGTTTTGTCTTAATCATGCAGTGCTCTCTGTGATTAAAACAAAAGTATTTGCCCTACATCTGCCCTTAATTCAATATTACAGGTTTCTGTCATGGTTGAAAGCTTTCTTTAGACAGAATGTGAGTGATTGAATTACTTCCGCATCATGTCTGTGAGCATTTCTCATGCATTCTGGAGAGTGCTGGAAACTGTGGCTGCAGAGCCAGATGCTTGGCTTCTGATCCCAGCCCCCCGCTCCCCAGCCAGGCCATTCGCTGACATCTCTGGGCCTGCACCTTCCCTCTGTGACATGGGGACAGAGGTGGTGGCTCCTCGCACAGAGGGCTGGGCGGGAAGGTGACCTGTGTGTGTCACGTCCGCGCAAAGCTCTCTGCTCATTCACGGAGCTGTTTGTACTTGTTGTAACAGAGCTTCCGAGTGCTAACTGAAGAGACCTGATATTTTTTGGTTACGAATCAGGGCATTTGGTTAACTTTACTCCTTTTTGTGTTTGTGCTGTTTGCAGACTTTGCAGGCTCCTTGATTGTTTGGCCCAAGAGCTAGCTTGCTAGCTTGCTTGCTTGCTTGCTCGCTCACTCCCTCCCTCCTTCCCTCCTTCCCTCCCTCCCTTGTTTCAGGTCTAAGGGTAATGGCATTCAGCAACCAGGGCTACACTTTATCAAGAACTTCCTGTGCGCCAGGCCTCTCCCTGTTCCTTAGATAGTCCTCTCTGGTTGGTATGGCTTCTCTTCCGTTTCTGCACATGCGGACATGAAGCTCAGGGATTCTAAGTAAGTGTTTTGCTGGAGGTCACAGCTGGTTCTTGGTGGATCTGAATTTTATCCCACACCGATCTGGCTCCAGGGGCCACACCTAACCTGTGTAGGACTGGGCCTTTTCCCTCTAAAACTGCACACCTGTTTGAGTGTATTCACAAAGAGATTGGGCTGGCACAGAGTGGTCAACCCCAGCCCCTTGCTGGCTGTGTACTTGGGGGTAAGACACTTCACCCTGAGCCTCAGTTACCCTATCTGTAAAATGGGGCGAGACTTGCCATGGAGATTGTTACGGAGATAGAATGAGACAGTATGTGTAAAGCACACAAAAGCAAATGGAAATGGGTGTCCACATTCTGGGACATTTAACTTGGGGCTTGTCATCTCTGGCCTTGGCATATAGTTCACTAGACCATGGTCAGCAGATGAGTAGCACCTTACAGGGCATTCATTACTAATTGTTGTGAAAATGCAACATGCCTCAGAATCTTGCTCAACACACAGCTTTTGGTAGATTGTCTATAAAATCCAAGACTTTGACATCCTGGTGCTAGATGTGAAGCTTCCAGTGGCGTGATGCTGTGTTAGGTCACAGCTGAGGGCCTGAAACAGTGTGTGCTCAGGTGTTGACTCGATGAAAAAAGGAGTCTGTTTTCCCACTTTGGGGTAGGCAGAAGTCATTTTGGTATTTCTGTGGGACCATTTCCTGGTAGACCGCGATGGCATCTAATCTTGTGCCCCCAGATGCACAGAAACTGCCCCACCCACCTGCTTCTTGGTGTACCCCTTCTCACAGCCTGTGTGTTTTGAGGAAATAAATACACCTTTCTACTTTTTAGAAGCTTCTATAGGCTCTTGTGGTTGAGAGAATAATTGCTGGCCAAATCATGTTACCAGTAACAACCCCCTTGGCAGTGAGTGTCAACTTAATTCATTTTGCAATTAATTGCTTTCCACTCATGATATTGCTTCTGTTGTTATCTGGAATGGTTATTTAAATCTTGGGTTAGCTATTCATTTGTCTGTCCTGTCTTGCCAATTAGATTGTCTTCCCTTAAGTGGGAGGATCCCGAGAGCCTCATCTGTAGGCAATAAGAAAGTATTGGTTCTTTTTTTCTTTTGGGCAGAGGGCTAAGAGCGCGTACACACATGCACGCTGTTTCTGAAGCTAGACTCTTTGGTCCCAGCTTGCTTGACTCTCCTGAACTCTTCTGGTTGGGCATTTGGAATGTGGGTCACCAGGTGTGACCAGGGGACACATTAGTTACCCAGTGCTGGTGAGGCTGCTCATGGCACAAATATTTATGTAACAACTTGCAGTCATGGCTTCATACAAAGATGTTAAAGAATTTTTTTTTATGTTTCTGCTTTTAAGAAAATGAAACTGCATTTGCACAACGTGGATGGACCTGGAATGTGTTATGCTAAGTGAAATAAATCAGACTGAGAAAGACAAAATACCCTCTGATTTCACATATATGTGGAATGTAAAAAACAAAACAAATGAGTAAACAAACAAAAAGCAGAATCAGATCCATAATACAGAGAGCACACTGATGGTTGCCAGATGGGGGCGGAGGGACTAGGTGGGTGAAGGGGAGTGGGAGACACAGGCTTCCAGTTATAGAATGAATAAGTCATGGGAACAAAAGGCCCAGCACAGGGAACAGAGTCAATGATACTGTAAGAGCGTTGTATGGTGACAGGTGGCCGCCACACTCGTGGTGGGCACAGGTAACATATAGAGAAGCTGAATCACTGTGTTGTACACCTGAAACTAAGGCGACATTGTGTGTCAACTGTACTTCAGTAAAAAAAATATATGAAAAGAAACACTTTTAATCATCTTCTGCAAAAAATGTTTAACCTTTTCTCATTTCAGAAACTGTTTGAAGGGCTAACAAAAATACATAAAATGCCATGAGATAAAAGGAAGGAAAGGGGTTTGAAATTTTGGTTGGAAGTGGGTAGGAGATGAAGCCAGGGGGTCAGATGAATGCTGGAGCTTGGCTATTGCTCTGGCTTCAAGCTTCCCAGTGGTCACTGCAATAACGAACAGAGGTTGACATTGTCCAGAAGCCAGAAGACACCTCTTACCCTGGAGAAGCGCAGAAAGCCTGAGGTGGGACTGCTGGGATGGTGGGCCTCAGTGACCACCCCCTCCCCCAGCAGCAGGGGAGGCCGCAGTCCTCACTGCAGAGCTGTATGACCCCTTTAGTTGCCAATGTGTCCTTCTGAAAAGGAAGTATTTTGGATGTGCTATCCTCAAAGTGACTTGAAAGACTTCATTACAAAACCGCTTTCTTGCACTCAGAGAGGCTTCATAATATCAGAACTGGCGAGGTCCAGAGTTACCCTTGTTTCTTTGTCCCAGGAATATGAAGACAAGGCTGGACGACCTAGCAAGCCACCCTCTCCAAAGCAGAATGTGAGGAAGAATCTCGATTTTGAGCCACTGTCCACCACCGCACTCATCCTGGAAGACAGACCAGCGTGAGTCTTTTTTTTTTGACAGAGAGAGACACAGCGAGAGAGGGAACACAAGCAGGGGGAGTGGGAGAGGGAGAAGCAGGCTTCCCGCCGAGCAGGGAGCCCGATGTGGGGCTCGATCCCAGGACCCCGGGATCATGACCTGAGCCGAAGGCAGATGCTTAACGACTGAGCCACCCAGACGCCCCCCAGCGTGAGTCTTAAAAAGAATCTCTAGAACGTTTGCTCGAGTTGATAAGTACAATTTGCTGATCACCTCTGTGTTACAAAAGAGCTCAGGTCACCATAGGGAAGAAGAAAGAGTAAGCCCTAGCACATATTAAAATCCTCAGTTCCTCATTATTTCCTATAACATGTGTGCTATAATAATAATAATAAAGAATTGATTTGCAAAACCGTCCTTTAACGCAGAAGTTTTGACAAAGGTTTTCCATTGAGGTGGTTTTTCATTTTAATTTAGCATTTAGAAATACTAAGTAGCCACTGTAAATTATGGGCTGGCTCCTGACGGTAAGAAGCGCAGGGAAGTGTCCTGCAATGGGGGTGTTGCGGGGGCATCCCAGCGTCGTAGGACAGCTCCTGGCCTGGCCAGCTGGCTTCTTGGGGGTCGGCGGTACGTGGGCTGAGTGATCTTACCAGGCCTGCCTCTCCCTAGGCCTCTAGTGTCCATCGGTGGATAAGATGGGCTTTGATGACTGGTTCACACATCGCCTTTGGAGGTCTCAGTGAGGTAAAGGGACTGTTGCATTGTCCCAGGCCACAGATTGTCTCTCTTTAAGTATGGAGCTTCCATGAACATTGTGTTCGAGTAGAAAGATCCCACAGCTTTGAAAAGAGGGAGAAAGAGAGCTTGTTAAAACAGTGGTTCCTTAGGTCCCTGCCTACCCTGAAATCTAAAACTGATGAAATCTAAAGAAGAAATGGGTTTTCTTCTTCCTTTTTTTTTTAAGATTTTATTTAATTATTGAGAGAGAGAGAGAGTGCGTGCACATGTGAGTGGGGGGAGAGGGGGAGAGAGAATCGCAAGCAGACTCCATGCCAAGTGCGGAGCCCAATGCGGGGCTCAATCTTGTGACCCCGAGATCACGACTTTGAGCAGAAATCAAGAGTTGGATGCCTAACTAACCCAGAAATGGGTCTTCTAATGTTAACTCTCGGTCCGTGGCAATTGTGGCTGTGTGGTGGATGGGGAGAGTCCTGCAGTGCAGGAATAGAAAGATGATGGGGACCCAGAAGGAGCCCATTCGGGACCACCCTCCCAGCACTGTCAGAAGGCTCCATGCCGGGGTGCCAGGGTGGCTCAGTTGGTTAAGCGGCTGCCTTCGGCTCAGGTCATGATCTCAGGGTCCTGGGATCGAGCCCTGCGTTGGGTTCCCTGCTCAGTGGGGAGCCTGCTTCTCCCTCTGCCTGCTGCTCCCTCTGCTTGTGCTCTCTCTCTCTCTCTGTGTCAAATAAATAGATAAATAAAATCTTAAAAAAAAAAGGCGCCATGCCCTCCGGCAGAAAGCCGGGCGGTCATTCAGAATATGCTGGAACGCGGGCTGCTCTGTTTGAGGAGCACAGCAGCGGGACCTGCCGCCTCCCAGGTGTCGAGCACCCGCAAATTCACCAGCACGTTTCTGGAAGAGCCTGTGCGTTTGAGTTTTTTTACCCAGGAACAAATTGCACATCCATTTAGATGCTCAGAACTGTGATGCACATTTGTATGTAAAAGAAACAAAATAGATGAGCTCAATGAGCCCATAGTGGATACAAAGCTCGCACCCCTGAGAAACTGGTCGGGGAGCGGATTCATCCAAATGTGCGACACTTGCCGTTAGGATCCCTACTTCCTGGTCACTGTGACAGCTGGGGTGCACTGTGGTCAGCACACGGTCGCCCTGGAGCCCGACTGAAGAATCCCGGGAGATCAGCGTTGATGGGAGCTGTGGGCAACTGTTCCTTTCTTTCTACTAATCTTTCTCCTTCAGGGTTTTTTAATAATGAGCTTGTTTTATTTCTGTAAGTAAATATTTTTAGTTTATGAAATTGCTGCGTATTGGGTCATCTTAGCAAATGTAGTTTTTTGGTCTTTTGAGTTTTTCATTTTTTTTAGTAAATGATTCTTCAAGTTTTATTTTTCCAAGACTTTTATTTGATGTTTCTAATAGTGAAAATCCTCTATTTTCTATCAAGAAACCTCCCAGCGAAGCCAGCTGAAGAAGCTCAGAAACACAGGCAGCAGTATGAAGAAATGGTGGTTCAGGCCAAGAAACGAGGTAATGGAATCTGCACATGTTGGTTATGTAAGACGGCACGAGATTTCGTGTCTTTCAGGAGATTTTCTTTTTACCTCCTGGAGCCCTAGATCCTGAACTTTGGTGGATGCCTAAATATTTTGAAATTTGTAATTTTCCATCAAAAGCATGTTTCCACTAAAACTGTCCATTCCCGGTAGCTTTCTTCAAGGCGATAACACTTTGGTGGTTTTTTTTTTTTTTTTTTGAAGATTTTATTTATTTGTCAGAGAGAGAGAGAGAGCAAGTGAGCGCAAGCAGGGGGAACGGCAGGCAGAGGGACAAGCAGACTCCCTGCCGAGCAGGGAGCCCGATGTGGGACTTGAACCCAGGACCCTGGGGTCATGACCTGAGCCAAAGGCAGATGCTTAACTGACTGAGCCACCCAGGGGTCCCAAGGAGATAACACTTTGAATTTACACAAGAAAAGAGATCACTTAGGACAGAAGTTCTAGGTTTGGGTAAAGCTTCAGCCCAAGGTGATGGGCAGACTTCCTCCCCTCTCTGGGCTCCGCTTTCCTCATTTACAAGAAGATGTGATTGGGTTTGATAAAATCCATGCAACACTTAAAAACTCTAAGGTGGCAGCATATTTAAAAAGTATACGTAATAAACACAGTGTGGCCCCATGCCACAACGAATATTAAGCATAAACCGGAAGGACATTTGTTCTGACACCTGCTGCAGTGTGGACAGGTCTTGAGGGCATTTTGCTCAGTGAAATCAGGTACTCACTCAGGGACACATATTGTATGATTTTACTGACATGAAGCCCCCAGAGCAGTCAGCATCCTAGAGATGGAGAGTAGAATGGTGTGGAGCTTCAGTCGGGGAAGGTGAGAAAGTTCTGGAGGTGGATGGTGCCGACGGTCGCACAACCATGTGAACGTACTCAGTGCCCCTGGTTGTACACCTGAAATGGTTAGAATGCTACTGTTTGTTTTAGGTGTTTTACCACCGTGAAAGAAATACCGCAAAGCATGGGTAGATTAAGATGCATGGTATTTCCCAGAGTTGCTCCTCACAAGCTAGGAGTTGTGCCTGAGCCGTGAGAGGCGAGGCTAGAGGTTTGATTGGGAAGGAGATCTGGCAGGCAGCACAGGGGGCGTCTGGTGGTTGGCAGTGTTCTAGGTTTTGGTTGGGGTGGTCGTTTATGGGTTTCTCCCTTGTGGTAGTTCAACTGTGTTCTTACTTGTGTACTCTTCTGTCTGTGCGTTCTACTTAAAAACTCACTGAGAGGTAGATGAGGCCTAAACATTCTACACCCCATGAGGCCTGAAACGGGTGTTGGGAGGGAAGCTTCGCAGCTCCACTTCGGTCACTTTTTCTGGGGGGGTTTCGCAGCGGGACTCTGAGCAAAGTCACCCTGCGTGGAAGCAGCAGGGGTCGGTTAACAGGTGCTCTCTTCTTGCTTGTGATCATGGTTTGCAGAGGTGAAGGAGGCCCAGCGGAGGAGAAGGCAGCTGGAGGAGAGGTGCCGACTGGAGGAGAGCATTGGCAACGCCGTCCTCACCTGGAACAACGAGATTTTGCCTAACTGGGAAACAATGTAAGCTGTGGTGTGGCGGGCACAGCTCGATGGCCAGGTGTTTCCCTCTAGAACCTACCGCAAGTGGCCGTGTAACCGGAGCTCCTGTCATAGGCTTCGGTGGATTTACCTTACACTTATGTGGCGTGGGGTCTCCCTTCCAACCTTGGTTCAGCCCTGCCTGCTGTTCCTTGCCTGGACACTGTGACATCCCCCATCTGACCCCCAGATTGTCTTTGCTCAGTGTCCTGAGGGATCTTCTAAAGCCCAGGTCTGTGTCCGTTGTCCCCTGCCCAGTGTAGAATGTCTGTGACTTCCTACTACTTTGTATACAGTATGAATTCCTTTGCTTAGCTGGTGGGATCTTTTGTGAGATAACCTGCTCCTTCCTCTCTAGGCTCACAGCTTTCCTGCCTGGATGAGCCCTCTCCTTAGGGAGCCGCAGGACCTTTGCATGTTCTATCCCCTCTGCTTAGCATGCTCTTGCCCTGTAACGCCTCATCCAGCTAACCCTTCGTTCTCTAAAGCTCAGGCTTCCTTGGGGAAGACTTTGCTGCCCAGGTGACTGTGGGAGACCCCTGGCTACACTGCACCCATCTGCTCCAGCATCTGTTGTCCTCTGAGGATGGGGATGGGGTCTGTGAGGACACCCCCAGTGGCCAGTACCCAGCAGAGTCTGGCAGCTGCTGTCATCTTAACACCCAAGGGACAGCTATAGATCTGTTCTTCCTGCACGTTCAGAATGGGGGAGGGGCAGCGTGTGGACAGCAGTCCCAGTCCCAAGGCCAGGAGCAGACGCGGGTGGCTCCTTCTGGGCCTCAGCCCATTAGTGGGCACTGCCGGGGAGCGTGGATGCGAGTTTCCCTTCAGGCTTGTCCCTTTCCACTTGAGCTGGATGTTAGGATGTTGGGGACTTGCTTCTGGCACTTTCCTGGGTGTTACTGGCTCTCGTTACAGGGGTCCCCAGACAGCCCTGTTGAGGATCTCTGCTAAGAAAACAGGCTATCTTGGAGCCCGATTTTTCTAGGCAGTGTCTTTAACAGGCTGGACACAGGAAATACTTTCTCTCAAAGGGGACCCAGGAACAGAGTGGAGGTGCTCAGAACCCCTAGGCTGTGTCCCTGTGTGGCTGCAGAACCCCCTGCCCCTGCAGTGCCTCCTGCCGTGGCCGATGCTTGATGTGAGCTAGACGTGGGCGCTTCCACAGCAGCCCGCATTTAGTGCACTGGCTGGGTGCCTCTGTGCCCTGTCCCACTTGACCTTCACAGCGCCCTTCTGGGGGGAGGGTGTCAGCAGCTGGGTGGCAGAGGGGAGAAGTCATCTGCTCTGGGTTCGGCAGGTAAGGCTGGAATTGGGATGCAGACCTGGTTTCGGTCAGAGCAGCCCGTGCTCTTCCCCGCTGTGCTGCGCTGAGAAGCCCCAGGGGAGCCCTGGCACCTTCACGTTAGTCCCGGCTGTTGGCGGTGCGTGAGCATCGTGGCCCGCACACCTCCGCGTCTCCACTGCCAGCGGGATTGGGCAGCTCACTCCCCGAGTGACTGGCCTGCGTGCAGTGCGGTGGCCGGCTGCTGGGCTCTCGGGGCTCCCCAGCACCCCCACGCCGTGCCCAGCTATCTGCGGTTCCTGCAGCGGCCCGGGTTCTTTCTTGCTCCATGCCTTCTGCTCTGAAAGCCCTTCCCGTCCGTTACCTGCTTAAACTGCTGCCGGTCACTCAGGATTCAGCTCCCGAACAGCCGTTGTTGTTGCTCTCCCGGCCTCCGGAACGCTGGGCTGCAGCTCCCCGAGGGCAGGGGCTGCACATGCAACTCCGTATCCCCTGCTCTTCTGGTCTGGGGCTGGGCGCACAGGTAGCCAGATGTTTCTTCATGGAGAACAAACTCCTAAATCCACGCTTCCGTTTTTGTGCAGGTGGTGCTCTAGAAAAGTTCGAGATTTATGGTGGCAGGGAATCCCTCCCAGTGTGAGAGGCAAAGTCTGGAGCTTAGCCATTGGCAACGAGTTAAACATCACCCATGGTGAGTAGCTTGCCTTATCCTAGGCTTGGAGAATGTATCCTCTCCCCCTGCCTCCTTCCAGCCCCAGTCCTCTGGCTTCTCCCGTCCCCTCTGCCCCGTGAGGAAGAAAGGTAGCCACTGTCGTGAGTCTTTTGAGAGGCCTGGTAACTGTGTCCTCCAGGAGGGAGAGACAGCGGGGCAGCCAGGGTCACTCCTACGTGCCTCAGTTACCTGGGAGTCCCAAGCACACGCCTCCCTTCTTCCTGATACCTGTCCTCTTCCCTGAATAGACAGGGTGGCACATACGGGTTTCAAAGCAGCGGTGGGCTGGGTCACGTCAGGATCTCTTCTCCAAGTGCTGTGGAAAGCCAGGCTTGATGGGGACATGACAGTGGAAGGAAGGTGGGTGTTCTTTTTGTGGAGGCATTCTATCTAGGGTACTGTGGGGTTTTTTCGCAACATTTTGTTCCAGGCAGCTTATATATAAGCACCATAGAAGGACAGTTGCTGTGCCAGGCCTGGGGTCCCTGAGTCCTAGTAGCCGAAGTCCAGAGGGGAGGTTGAGATCTGTACTCCGCTTTCTTCGGGCTGTTTGTCTTTCTGGATGCCCCGTGCGGTGTGCAGGTGATCATCCCCCAGCAGCCGCGCGCGCCCCGGACTGGCTTCCTGCTCCGTGCCCGGCACCCCGCGAGGCTGCACCCCCAGAGGGAGATTGACACTGGAGCTCAGACACTTAGAATCTAGTGCTTCGTAACTGGCGGTCACTCGTTCTCCCTTTTCTCCCTGGCTGCAGTCTCGGCGCCTCTTCCTCCTCCCGTCCTTTGTGCTCGTGCCGGGCACGCGCTCGTGTGGTTGGTGGTGGCGGTTTTCACCCCGTGGAAGGCGTTCGAGCGGAAAACTGATTTGTATCTTCTCTGTGTAGCTAGGGTTCATATTTTTTATTACTGTTACTTTATTTTTTTATCTTACAAGACACTGATCTCATCCCATGATGGGAGCCTTGTCCAGGCAGTGTTCTCCATCTTGAGTAAGGTCAGCTGGTTGTGTGGATGGTTACTGGTTTCTGTTTCTAGTGACCTCCTCCAAGCTCCATTTCTGGCTCATTTTAACTTCTTTACCTGAGAGGATTATATGTGACATTTAACTTGTAGGACTCGTTTGTAGGGGTTTGGAGAAATTGCTGAGTATTTGCCTCAGTCCTTGTTCTTGAAAAATTTCTAAAGTCTATCAAACAGCTGGACATAATGCAGAGTGTGTGTGTGTGTGTGTGTGTGTGTGTGTGTGTTTCTCATTGATGCCTGGGTTGATTTTAGGGAAATTAGAATCTTCTATGGACCGTATCTGAGTAGATGGGGCTAAACAGCTAGTTAATCGATTATACGTCTTGAAAGTTGTCTAAATGCTGGTATTGGTTCATTTTATTTACATCGCACCTTTCTGGTACAGTTAGCTGCCTGGTGTCCGTTGCCCCCGCCAGAGCACGTGCCCCGGAAGCTGCGGACCCACCTGTCCTGCTCTCTGCTCTGTCACCTGGGCCCAGCCCAGCTCTCTGCACATGGCAGGCCCTCAAGAAGTATTCACTGAATGAATGCATGCCACCTTCTTGGGTTCTCCTTAATCTCCGTTTTACTGAACAATGAAGCCAGTAACGCAGATAGTCGTGAATTCCAGTTGTTGAGGCGGGCATCACATCACGTTCAGTTCTTTACTTACCTGTCTTCTGTAACATCGACAGCCATCCTGAAAAGGTTAGGGACTGCCCCCCACCCTGGTGCGTGCTGGAGTCGGGCTTCGATTCTACCCCTGGCTGAGTCGGAAGCCTGCGTTCCAACTTGGGAAGCCCTGGAGATTTGCTCTTAAAGGTTGTGCTCGTGAGATCGGAAGCTTCTAGGAAGTCAGCGTAGTACTATTATTAAAGCTTCGCTCTGTGGGAAGTCAGCCTTGGGCTTTGAACCCGGGTCTGGGAGGAAGGTGTGTTTGCTGTTCCCCTCGTCACTGCAGACACAGCAGCAAAGCCACAGAGATACTTTTAGGACTCTGACACTCTGACCCATTCTTCCCCGAGGCTGCCGGTGTCTGTGTTTGAACTGTCACATACCTCTTCTGGCCAGTGGTTCCCAGGGGTCAGGGGCCGTGGGGTGGTTTCCTTCCGTCTTCTGCTGGAATGATCAAAGCCAAGCCCACCTTCTGGAAAGAGAGGAGGCATAGGTTCTCCAGACCCTCTTGTCTAGGGATAATAGTGTGAAGTTACATTTCACCGTTGTACCCTCTTCTGCCCTGGTCAACCAGTGTGTTGTGAGTCAGATCTGTAACAAGGCTGGAAAAAGGTCAGTAATCAGATTGCACTTGTTGGATCACAGTGCTGTTACCACAGCTTGGCTTATGCTTTAATAAAATAGCATTCACTGTCTGGGAGGCGGTCGTGCTCTTTTGTATTTTCCAAAATAATGATAGGAAAAGTAAAGTGACAGAAATTCTCTGGGTAGCTGCAGTGAAAGTCTTAGTGATCCATCGGTGCTCATCAGCGACATGGATGTGGATGAGGGACCCGGGGCTGGGGTGAATGGCCCGGGAGGCCTGGGAAGTCTCTGCAGGTGGAGTCCTCACTTTGGTTCCTTCAAGGTTGGGGTGTGGATATACCCGCGGAGGGCTGTCTATGACAGCAAAATTTGTGAGCATGAGGTATTATTTCACTGTTCGTAAGCTACTCAAAGAGAAGACTTACTGAAAAAGAACGTTGTTAGGGTGGGCGGGGGAGCTTTGGAACCCACCTTATGGGGGCTTATCCTGGGAATTGGCTGCCAGTAGGAACCCTGGTGTCGTGAAGCCTCTGCCCATTGTGCTCGGCCCCCTCCCCACTTCCGGTAGCGAGATGAGGATGCCTGGGCCATGGCGGTAGGGGCTGCCTCTTGTCCTTTTCTGAAACCAGATGGGTTTCTGCTGGTCTCTGCTTCCGTCCATTAGTCTGATGTTAGTTGATTATATGGATCTGTGTCCGTCCCAGCGCCTTTTGCTCTAGACACATAGGTGAGTGAGGGACCTTTATGGTCTCACCCCCAAGGAGCTCCCAGGCTGGTAGAGGCAATTAACTCAGAAACAAGTCAGAACAGTGGCCTTGTAGGGGTGGGTTGTGTAATTTAAGTCATACCTGACATCGTGGTAATATTTTATGAATTCTTCCTTAGTATGTGCTGATGTCTTAGGCTGCAGTAGGACCTTCAGGCCATGTTGGGGGGAATTGTTCATGTGGTCTCGTGAGCGTGCGGACTGAGGTTGAACTGTCAGTATTGGAACGAGGCGGTTGTGTGCTCTCTGTGCCCATGTGCCCGTGATACTTACCCTGAGGCTTTTCTTCCAGAGCTCTTTGACATCTGTCTTGCCCGAGCCAAGGAGAGGTGGCGATCCTTCAGCACAGGAGGCTCTGAAGCGGAGAACGAAGGTACACACCCTGCTAAACCGGGTGGGGTACTTGGGTCAGTTGTGTGTCGTTATTTATCATTCAGCAGACCTTCCTTTACCGAAGTAGTGGTTGGTGCGAATTTATAAAAAGTTTCATGGAAAAAAGGATTTTTTTTTTTTTAGAGCAAACAAGTTGAAGAAAAAGCTTACGAGAAAGACCATTTCCTGAGACGCATTTGTGTGCAGACGGGCAGGAGGGCCAGTCAGAACCAGTGTGGTTTCACTGTTCCCGTGGTTTTAGTAGCCTGGCCCCCAGGACTGGTCGAGTGTTGGCTCCTACAGGAGCTTGGTAGCTAGTCCACGGAAACAGGAACACCACACATGTGCTAGATGGTGCTTTTAGAATGCCCCTGGACGCACAGGAGTGATTACGGCTGGTGCTGAAATAGCGTCTTTTTTACTGATTTTTGTTTATACTGTTCATGTAGTACTGAGGGAAAATACAAAACCAATTATTTGTAAACGTTTGTCAGAAATAGTACGCAGGAGTATTTCCCCTTAGTAACTGCCGTGCATTCTAAGTTCACACCAGGGATGTTTTAGGGCAAAGGAAGGTGTGTTTTGTGAATATTCACTTATTCGTCCTTCCTTCCACTGACCGCTGTTGATGTCAGGTAATATCAGATGAGATTTCGATTTCAGACTCTGGGAAGTCCCTAATGACGATCCAGCCTCAGCTGGTGCTGCGAGGTTTTGCTCTTCAGAAGCCCACGGTGGACCGTGTGGGCTCCCGCTGTAATCCGGCCCGTGTACTTGTGCAGAACGATGTCCCGTGTCCATCCCTGTCACACTTGAGAGCCTTGTGATTGCGCGTGCCTGTCTCTGAGCCGTGTCCAGACTCTTCGTCTTTTGACAGATGCCGGGTTTTCAGCCGCAGACAGAGAAGCCAGCTTGGAGCTTATTAAACTGGACATTTCGAGGACGTTTCCTAATCTCTGCATTTTCCAGCAAGTAGGTGGCGGTCATTTGTTGCTTTAAGTATGTTTTGTGTAAACGTCATAGATGCCAAACTGCACGTGTTTGTAATCAAGTTTGAAAAGCACTAGGGTTTTGGGCGTGGGGGAGGGCAGTCTTATGTCATCACGTTTAGACCTCTACAGACGAGGCTAGTCCATCCTCCTGCTTTCAGAGGCAGCTCTGGTTCCTTTTACGGTGCACGTACCCAAGCCTTGGAAGGGAGGAGGGGCCTGGGGTGCGGCTCCATCTGATGGAGCTTCCCGGCTACGACTGCGTTTTCAGGGCCGCACAGAGCAGCACTCCCTCAGAAGACGATCCGGGTGGGGAGCCTGGGGTGCGGGTGGGGGCGTGCGGAAGTCCTCCGCAGCTGCGGGCTGTGGTGAGGGTGGGCTTCTGAGCAGATGGCCCAGGAGAGAGTGGTGACACCCCCAGGTGCAGAACCAGCCGTGGGAGACAAGATAGAGTACCCTCTTTTGGATGGCAGTAAAGAGAACCGGGGCTTCTCCCGTGGGCCTCTGAGCTAGCACAGGCAGGGCTCAGGGCTGCCGCCTGTGGATTTTGGAGTCATCAGAACAGAGGGGCATGAAGACCTTTTCTTCTGACAGCAGACATTTCCCCGGGGGTCTTATTTGACCCCTCCCGTATCCAGTCTGTAACGGTTTTTGCCAGTTCTACTTCTGAAATATCCTTGAATCTGTTCTTGCCCTGTTCCCACGGCCCCTTCTTGGTTCAGATTCCCATCTTTTTGTGGATCGCTGTGCCAGCCTCCACACATGTCCCTGGCCGCCTCCATGTCCTCACCTCGGCGCTTGCCAAGCATCTTTGGAATCCCCGACATGATTCTGTCAGGCCTGTGTTTCTGGTGTCACGCCATGCACACACTGGATAACCAGTAAAGGATGGTGGAATGAACCAGAACAGAGAGTTCACCAGCCACATGGAAGGAGGCAGGCATGCGGATGCACATGTTAGACACATGGGGGCTTTGCAAAAATGTAGGTGTGTCCCAGCACGGAGGAGCTGGGGCCACTCTGCTGGGAGTCCGGCATGGGGGTTGCGGGTGTCGGGAATGGGGTTGCTGGGGAAGAGGCCCTCAGGCTGTGCTTGGACTAGGTTTGAGTGACAGTCTGACCAGACGATGGGAAAGACATTCCAGGCAGAAGGAGGACTAGAAGAGAAGCATCAAACAGCAGGTGGTGCAGGGGATCCCACTTCCCTCCGAAGGAGTGAACAGAGACCATGGAGTTCAGGGCTGTGGCCCCCGCTTACTGACCCCTGGCCCCCGTGGCCGCACCGGGAGCCCGTGTAGTTCAGCTGTGCCCTGGAGGAAGGGGAGCGTCAGGACAGTGCTTTGAGATCTACACCTGCCCTGCAGCTGACAAGGGCAGTTGGGGAACCGGAACAGGGCCTGAGAGGGTGCTGGCGTCTGGCCGACGCTGAGGACCAGCGTTCCCAGACTGGGGACCCAGAGTGATCTCTGTGCAGTCTGTCCTGGGGACTCAGCCTCATGGACTTTGAGAGTCACAAGGCAATTATTTTGGTGCAGGGAGATGTGTTCAGAAGAAGAGGAGGGGCTTTAGGGGTCTCTCAGGTGTGGGTGGGGGCAGATGGCAGAGAAGTTGGCTTTTCTCCTTCCCTCTGGGTTCCTTTGGGTGTGTCTCTCAGTCTGTGGTGCCCTCAGCTCTGAATTCATAAGTGGGTAGTACCAAAAACCAAAGTGCAGTGGGAGGGGAGAGTGTGGGGAGATGTCCAAAGCGAGGGCATCTGAAATAGGGGGCCGCCATCCACTGGCCCCCTCTTTTCTTCAGAGAAAGGACATTCAGCACATAGAACGGTGGAGAATCTTTTAAGTTAAAAGCATTTACCTTTAAGAGAAGTTTAGCGTGACGTTCTAGTCTTTCTCATTCAGTGACGGTCAGCGGTGGTGGTCAGGTGGGCATTTGGCACTCTCTCACCGAGCTCCATGCCCATCCCCCTTCTGCCCGCTTGGCACCGGATGCCGTCTTTGTTACCTTCCCATGTGGGCTTTCCTTCTTTCGTCCGTCTGATTTAGAAGTGTCTCTTCTTTTACTTCTCGTATACGCCAGAATGTGATGGTTTGGGCCATGGCATTCTTTTGTAAGCCACACCCGGTCACGTGCAGAGTGACTTTCTCGTCACATGCCACGTACGCTTTTTATTCCTTAAGTTGACTGTAGCCGAAGAGTAGCTATGGACGGGGACTGTGGAATCTGAACCCTACCGGTCCATTCACGGTGCCTTCAGACACACTGACATCGCGGGAGGTACCTTTTTTGCTTCTGTGCTCACTTAGGAAACAGGAAATTCCAGCACAGGTCTCAGGTGGCAGGACCGGGAGAATGTTAATAAAATGGTCGCTGTCAGGACTCGACACTTACAGGGTATTTCTTAAACCTGCCTGCTGAAACACACAAAAGAGACAGACGAGGATCATTGCCAGGAGAGGAGGCAGGCGGGTCACCTGCTCTGAAGAGCCCTGGGGTAGCTGGCTTGCCTGCTGAGCTGTGGAGGGGAGACACGGTTACGCAGCAGAAGCCAGACTAAGGATGCTTTCCGAGCGAGGTGTTCATGCCTGACCCACCAGCTTTTTTCCAAGCAGCTTTGTAGGCTGAGCTGCAGTCTCTGGTTAACCGTGGATTGGTCGTGAACTTGTTGAGTCATGCAGGATGCGTAGAGCTGCGAGCATAATGCTTGGCGACTGGTTCGTCCTCCGAGAGCAGCTGGTGTGACCGGCAGCCGCGTCAGATGTCCATCTGAGTACTAACCAGACTTACACACGTGTTGTTTTTGGTGTGTTGATCCTTTTAGGGTGGTCCATATCATGACATGTTGCACAGTATTTTGGGCGCTTATACTTGTTACCGACCGGATGTGGGTTATGTAAGTGAACCTTTTCAATATCTTATAATGTTACCATCTAAAGAGAAAGTCAGAATATTGCCCAGCACAACTTAGCTGCAAATGTCAGGTTGAGTGGTGCCTTCATTTTTTTGTTGTTGATGTCGGGGGGAATGGAGAGCTTCGTGGTCCGTGAATTGCCTCCCCTTTCTTGTAAAGGGGTTGAGCTGACACGGCCGCTCTGTGGCACTAATCACGTTGTGATTGGATTTGATTTTCATTTTTTGCATGGGATTCTTTTTTCTTAGCATTAAACCAGAAAAACTTTTAAGCAGTAACCGTTTTCACGCTGCGCTGCTGTGTTTCCACGGCTTGGCAGCTGTGCACGCATGATTAGAGCCCTAACGCCTCAAGTTAGAGCCCCATGTCCGCGGCGCTGGGCACCATCCGTTCTGGAGGGCAGCCTGTCAGGTGCCAGATGCCATCGTTCATGGTTTTCCATGTGGCCGGAGGCGGGGGCTGAGGGAGCGCAGGCGGGGGGCCGTGTGGCTGAGCAGTCGAGGGAGGGCAGGTGGGCGCCGCGGAGGCGCTCAGTTCAGCGGTGGGTTGGTGGCCATGTGGGCCCTCCTAGCTTGAGGGTGTTTGGTTCCTCTTTCAGTCCGTGAAAGAGCAGGTCCGACCGTGGTGGCTGCCGTGAGTTTAATGCCCCCTTCTCTCCTTCCTCAGGTGCAGGGCATGTCCTTTATAGCGGCTGTGCTGAGCTTGAACCTAGATACTGCAGATGCCTTCATTGCTTTTTCTAATCTTTTGAATAAACCCTGTCAAATGGCGTTTTTCCGAGTGGACCATGGCCTTGTGAGTATCCCCAGTATGTGTGCCTTCACACAGCCAGGGTTGCTGATCGTTCTGTCTTTTCAGAGGGAAAAGGAGTATGTTTTCCAGATACACGGTTGATAGCCATTTATATGTTGTTTTTTTTTTAATTCATTTATTTATTTGTCAGAGAGTGAACACAAGCAGGGGGAGCAGCAGGCAGAGGCAGAGGGAGAAGCAGGCTTCCCCACGGAGCTGGGAGCCCGACATGGGGCCGATCCCAGGACCCTGGGATCATGACCTGAGCCAAAGGTAGACACTTTACCGACTGAGCCACCCAGGCGTCCCATTTGTATGTATTTAACACGTTCTTTCAGAAGTATTTCTGAAAACACATTCTTTAAACGAGGAAGGAGGGGCAGCTCCTGCCCGAATACACATATTTGTGTCACGGCAGAAGCTGAGGGGTGCCCTCCACATTTGGGTCCATCAGGGAGAGCATGGCATCACCCACTCTGTTGTTGCTCACTGCCACCCTGGGGCTCTGCTTCCATGCACTGCGCCCCCACACGGGAGAGGGGACGTGGTCACGACCACCTCTTTATTGCTGTAGACACAGACCAGGTGGGAGGAGCTGACAGGAGTTGCCCTGGGGAGGGCCCTCACGTGCTTCCAGAGGTGGGTCTCCTGCAGGGCGCCGATGAAGAAGCAAGGCCCAGAAATGACATGATCCATCAGGGTACATAGCTGGTGAGTGGAATTGCTGGGATCTTAACCCATTCTGCTTCCTGAGCCCGTGGACTTTCTACAGCCCGGAGAGCCGCCCACTCAAGGGGCCCATTGTCTGATTTGCTGGTAACGGTCACCAGTACTTCGAGGAGACAATCTCGGGCATGTTTCTTCCTTAATATCCTAAGGACTCTGGAGTGTTTCTTGCTCAGGCAGTACCTACATTTAAAAAAAAATAGTATTTCAACACAGCTGAGAACGTGGTAGCTGTTAGGGGAGCTATAAGTTGGTAGAGGCCTTTTGGAAGACAGTTTGGTTTTAACTATCAGTAGTGGTAAAAGGCATGGGTGTGTAGTTCTGCTTGTGCGAATCAATCCTGAGAAAGTCACAGGTATGGACAAAGATGGTTATTACAGGGGTGCCTGGGTGGCTCAGTCGTTAAGCATCTGCCTTCGGCTCAGGTCATGATCTCAGGGTCCTGGGATCGAGCCCCGCATAGGGCTCCCTGCTCGGCGGGAAGCCTGCTTCTCCCTCTCCCACTCCCCCTGCTTGTGTTCCCTCTCTCACTGTGTGTGTGTCTCTCTTTCTCTGTCAAATAAATAAATAAAATCTTTAAAAAAAAAAAAGAAAAAGATGGTTATTACATAATTATAACTGTAATTATTTAAAATCATTTTTCATCGTAAAGATGGAAGCATTTTTAAAATGGGGGTTTAGGGGGAGGCAGATGGTTACTTAAAATCCGGCAGTAGAAACAACAGATGTTGGCAAGGATGCGGAGAAAGGGGAAGCCTCTTACATTCCTGGTGGGAATGCAAGCTGGTGCAGCCACTCTGGAAAACAGGATGGAGGGTCCTCAAGGTACTAAAGGTAGAGTTACCCTACGTAATGCAGTAATCGCCCTACTGGGTGTTTACGCAGAGTGAGACAGCACCGAATCAGAAGGATCCGTGCACCCTGATGTTTAGTGCAGCATTACTTACAACAGCCAAATTGTGGAAGCAGCCCAAGCGTCCATCTGCTGATGAATGGATAAAGAAGATACGGGGGGGCGTGTACACACACAGACATACATATAGTGGAATATTACTCGGCCCTGAAAAAGAATGAAGTCGTGCCATTTGCAACATCATAGATGGAGTTAGAGAGCGTTATGCTAAGTGAAATAAGTCCGAGAAAGACAAAGACCATATGATTTTTCTTATATGTGGACTTTAAGAAACCAATGAACAAAGGGAATAAAAAGACAAATCAAAACAGACTCCTAACTCTAGAGAACAAACTGGTGGTTATCCCAGGGCAGGTGGCCAGGGGGATGGAGGAAATAGGTGATGGGGGTTAGGAGCACTGAGTGATGTGTGGAGCTGTTGAATCACTCACTATATTGTATGTCTGAAAATAAGGTATCGCTGTGTGTTAACGTACTGCAGTTAAAATAAGAGAAATAATAAAATCTGGCAGCATATGCAGTGCAGTAATGAGATTGGCATCATATTGTGGAAAAGTAAGATCAGAAAGTGGATTCTTTTTTAAGATTTTATTTATTTACTTGACAGAGAGACACAGCGAGAGAGGGAACACAAGCAGGGGAAGAGGGAGAGGGAGAAGCAGACTCCCCGCTGAGCAGGGAGCCCGATGCGGGGCTCGATCCCAGGACCCTGGAATCATGACCTGAGCCGAAGGCAGACACTTAACGGCTGAGCCACCCAGGCACCCCTAGAAAGCTGATTTTTTTTTCAAAAGTATCTGAAGCAGAACATGTGCTGTAACAGCTACCGTATTTAACAATAGAAGGAAATGAACAATATTAATAGTATTTATGGATGATCTTTTTTGTTTCTATACTAAAGTTTTCTACAGGGAGCATTTACAGGTTTCGTAGTCAGGAAAATACTTGTTATATATAATAAAATGATTTCTATCTCAGTATTTCCTAATTGTGAAGATAAGACCCCACCTTTCTCTTTAGACACATATGATAAAAACTGTGCTTGTGAATTTCTGTGGTTCTGGAATTTAAGGCACGATCACAGAATCGTAGTGTGGAACGGGACCTTCTTGACAGCGGGTCTCCTGACAGCGCCGTGGACATGGGGGCTGATAGGTGTGGGGGGGCGTCCTGTGCTGCAGAGGAGACCAGCAGCATCCCCAGCCTCTCCCCGCTGAATGCGAGTAGCACCTCCCCGCTAGCGTGTCCATCAGAAACGTCCTCCGACATTGTCAGGTGTCCCCCCGGGAGGCAGAGTCGGGACCCGCTGGTTTACAGTACATCCCTTCGTTGAGTCGGAGAGTCGCCAGTTGCCCGCGTGCATCCAGGTGAACGGCCCAAGAGGGGGCCGCCACTCTGACGCGGGTCATTGCTAGTCCCACCCCGGCTATTCTTGCTGTTCCAGCAGCACTCCCCTGCTCAGTGCGTGCTGTTTTCCTGCAAACCTCTCGGAGCTGAAAAGCATGTGCCTTTACCATAGAGGCTCTGACTGCTTGCTTTTCCTTAATATTTTCTCCCTTCGCTGCATTAAAAGGGCAGCGTTTTGGGGCCATGCACGTCAGGATGACACTCCCTCGGGACGTGTGCTTTCTCGGGTTCCTTTAGACAGTTCTTCCTTCCTGGTTCTTGGAGAAGAGCCAGCCCACGACCCTCAGCCTTTGCAGTGGGCCAGGCACCGTTCAGGTCCCAGCCTTGCCACACACCAGGGGGCCTCTGCCGCCTTCTGTGTAAGCGGAGGGAATACGACCATGTAGCGGGTGGCGTTGTGGAGAGCAGAGAAGGGGCTCAGGTAGGAACTGCCCGGGCCCAGCGAGACGTGTACGCAGCCGCGGATGACGGTTGTCCTGTCCTGAAAGTGTCCGTATGTCGCCTTTCTGCTGTAGAGTGGAAGTCTGTGCTGATAACTGGTTGATTGGTCTATCTCACGTTGTCTCCCCAGATGTTGACCTATTTTGCTGCATTTGAGGTGTTCTTTGAGGAGAATCTGCCGAAATTATTTGCTCATTTCAAGAAAAATAACTTAACTCCAGACATCTACCTGATTGATTGGTAAGACTGAATTTTCTATGTGTTTTCTCCTCTCCCTGCCTGCTTTTCATTGTCCTCACTGCCGGCTTCTTCCTGGGCTTGGCCGGACTCCCTCCCACATCCTGTTTTAACGTCTTCCCCACTGCCCTGCGTCTGAGGTGCCCTCTGTTTTTCAAGCTCCTGCATCTGCCAGGCGCTCTGAGGTCTGTTTTACTGTGTCCTTCCTTATTCCGCCAAGGAGAGAAACGGTGTTGTGGACCTTTTTGTTTTCAGAGTGCCGTTTATCCGTGCAGTAAGCGAGATGTCACTAACCACAGGTCTGTGCTGGGCTCCCTGCTAGGATCTAGTGATGAGCGGGGAGCAGGACACGGTGCTTGCTTGTCCAGAGCTCTGTCCAGAGGGAAGAGCTGTGCCCACGGACAGCTCTGTAGTGTGTTGTATGTGTTGTCTCTTAGGAAGGGAAGATGGGCAGGGCCCTGGACCCTGGCTCGGCTCAGAGTACACAGAGGTGACCCGTGAGTTTGAGCCAAGGCGTGACGTGAGCACGTGGTGGCCCAGAATTAGCAGGGCTATAGCAGTTGGTTTGGCGATGCTGGAGCCTACAGTAAAGGGGTGAGAGATCGTGTGGGACTTAGGTCCCATGCTGCGGAGCTTGGGCAGGATTGCAGGGGCCAGAGGGAATGGTTGCAGGCTTTGCTCAGGGTGAGGATGGAGGCGGGTTATATCCAGAAGTGAGCTTTAGGTTACTTGGGAGCCCGGAGGCAGGGACACATGAAGGCCAAAAGACCAGGGCTTGAATTGAGGCGTGGGGAGCTGGTGGACGGTAGGGGGGCCAGAGGCCGAGGGAGAGGAGAGCTGCCGGTCCCTGAGGGAGTTTGTGGACGTGTGAGGGAAGGCCGAGAATCACCTGCACTCGAGTGTCCAGCTAGTGAGGGGCTCGCAGGTACTCCCAGCTGGGATCAGGTTTGGCAGTGTGCTTCATAGATTTGATTTTGGACGCTGATTTGGAAGTACGTGCTGGACATCTAAGTAGACATACAGATAGGAGGCTCCAGAGAGTTCTGGGTGCAGCAGTAGGCCAGGCAAATCTTCATGCAGAGGTGGATGTGGTCGCCCGAGGAAGGGGTGGGATGTCACCCCCGAGAACACCCGTGTTTGGGGGCAGGTGAGAAGGCTAGCCGCAGACGTGTGGAACAGTGGTGGGAGGAGTATGGTTCTGGAACCCTCAGGCCTGGTCCAGTCTTTCCTGCTACTTGCTTCGTGGCCTCGGTGATGGGCATTAACCCTCTCCGCACACGTTTTCTCCTCCATCGCCTGCAGTGATGAACCTCGTTGGGCCTTATAAGCTGATACCCCTGGCCCCCGCCACCCGGCTTACAGAGGGGCTCTGCAGAAAAAAAGATGTCACTCGGCAGAATGGCCCGGTTGGGCCTCAACAGTGCTGGCCGTGACTCTGCACGGTGGGGAGGGTGTTCGGGGGCGTCAGACCGCACCAGAGCCTTCAGCTTCTGCCTCAGCTGTGTTAGGCCTCCAACTCCGATTCGTAGGATTTCGGGCTAAAACTGAAGTTGGAAAACACTGTCTGGGATAGTGTCTTTCAAACTCTTTCACCCAGACTCATAAAAGGAAAGGGATTTTATGTTGTGATGCGGTGCACGGCCGTTACGTACGGGAACTTCCTCTGTGTACCTGACCGAGATAAGTTTCAGACAATACGCAGCCCTTGCTTTGTCAAGGTGAAGCATTCTGAAACTTCCTGTTCTGTTTACTTAAGAAAAACTGCTGGTGGTCCTCCACCCTGATTGATTTCCCAGTGCAGTAATAATCTTGACTGGGTCACGAGGGCAGCACCAGGAGCCCCGTCCTAGAGGACCCGCTCTTCTCTGTTCTCGTCTGGAGACCACTACCATCCAGATGGGGGCAGAGGCCAAGGGCGCCTGCATTCACTGACTGCAGTGCTGCTCACGCAGGATCTCCTGTAACCTCAGAACAACCCCTTGGAGTGAAGTGTGACACCTCTGGCTCCTAGGTGGGGAAACTGAGGCTCAGAGAGGCAGAGCAGCTTGCCCGAGGTCCTATGGCTACCTGGCACTCAGCGTTCACGTTCGCTCCTCTGGACCTTGTGTGCTTGCCCATGGAGCCCTTCTGAGGGATTTGGTGGGGACTTAGCGTACCCCGAGAGCTGGGTCCCAGAGCTTGGGCTCCAGAGATTGAGTCTACATGCTGATGATGCTCCTGGGAGTGTGAACCTGGACCAGACTCGTCCATGATGAAAACTGACGCAGCGTACAGGGGGTCTCCATGAAAAGGAAGCTCCCGGGTTCGTGATGGGTCGTGGCTGGTGCCTGATGCCTCGTGAATGCTGCCCAGCCTGCTTTGGGGAGGTCTCTGCTCAGCTGCTCTCTGGCATAAGGACCAAGGAGAACACTGTCTGCATTTGCATGGCGGTGGAGGGCTAGCGGAGAGGTGCAGTCGGGCCCAGCAAAACCGCGTGCTCTTGGTGCGCTCCTTGCAGCCCGGATTCGTGGATGGTCTGCGCTGATTCGGGTTCTTAGTTGGATGCCTCCAGGGAACGGCCCCGGTGGGAAGCCGGGCAGGCAGAGAGGAGGAAGCCGGGGAAAGCACGGTCGTGCCCAGGATGTGCCCTGGAAGCCCAGCGCTCAGAGACGCTCACGGCTGGTTTTGTCTTCACAGGAGGCACCAAGGCCCCTGCCCAGTCACACCCGGGCTGGTCGGACGCCAGAGCCTTTGCCTTATGACTGTGCTACCCGAGCCGGCCCGGAGCCACATGCACCCCGTTAGCAGGGCGCCGCCTCGGCAGGGCTGGCGGACGGGCGCGGGGCACGTGTTCCGTGAGACAAGGGACATCCCAGGCTTCTGGGTGCTGGCTGCCTGACGACGAGGCCTCTTGCTCCTGCCCCCGGTCCGACAGTGGACGGGCCCCTGTGGCTTGGCTGGCTGAGGGCCCCCGGGGGAGCTGCGTGGGCACGACGATGACAACAGCTCCTTTCCTGCCTTGTTCCCAGGACGGTTCCTGTGCCCTGTGCAGTAGGACTGGGTAGCTTTCTCGGCCTTTACGTAGCACAGTTGGAGAGGGGTTCCTGCAGAATGCTCTCATTCCTCTCCTCCACCCCTGCAGCGGACTCTTTCCTCCGTCACAGCGCTGACCCGCTCTGTGGCTGTCTCTGTTTCTTGCCGTTCCGCTCACAGGCGGAGCTTTGTTGGGTACCTCTGTGGCCTTCGTGTCCGGCCCCGCATGTGGCTCCGAGTCCTAGATCGGGGCCCCTTCCAGAATGCAGCCTGGGGCCGCTCCGGTGCTTGTCACTCTGTGCGGACTGGGGGACGTTGGTGCAGAGACCTCATGGTGGAGAATTAGATCGACCTGCCAGTGCCGCCTTCCCGGAGAAAGGGCTGTGTGGTGTGGCGTGTCACTCTTCTCTGCGCGTGGAGGTACGAGGGCCAGAGCATGGTCTCCCCAGCAGTGTTCGTCTCCCTGCAGAGTTTTGGGTGTTCAGTCAGGTATCCTGTTTTGTGTGAGGATTGACATATGGTTGCTGAACTTCTTGAACTCTTTCCCGCTGATGATGTCGAATATCAGGATTATCAGGAGGTGTGAACGGGTGTTGTAATAAACAGTCTGGATTTGTGGAAGAGTCCAGCAATGCGTTCCCTGTCACGCATGGTGTTTGTCGAAGTGAGGTCTGGGGGTCCTTGGCGGTCCCACCATCCCACTGAATCTCCACCTTGAAGGAAGGGTTCAGGGTGAAGGTTGTGGTTGGCAGATTCCAGTTTCTGTTGCATCTTGCTCTCATTTCATTTGTAGGTTTTAACGTTGGGGTGACAGGTCCGCCTATGAGCTCCTGAGGAGCAGGGGCTTGTCCTGCCAAGCGCCCAAGCGCCCGGGCTAGCGGCTGGCGCACCCGGGGCCCTCGTCAGCGTTGGGGGGAGACGGGGAGGGTTGCAAGCTCGCAGTGGGAAGCCTACACTGCGGTGCCGGGGCTCCTGCGTCGTACCTGCTGCCTGCCGGCCCCGCTGGGGCTGCAGCATGAGGGCCCAATGAGAGGGTGCTCTGTGGGCACGGGGGGCGGGGGGGATCTTACTGCTTCCAGGATTCGGGCGGGAGCTGGACTTGGGAACTGAGTTGGAACAGAGTCATGACTACTTCCCAGCTTTGTCTTTTTTTTTTTTTTTTTTTAAGATTTTATTTATTTGAGAGAGCGAGCAAGCACAAGTCGGGGGGAGGGGCAGAGGCAGGAGACGCAGGCTCCCCTCGGAGCAGGAAGCCCGATGTGGGGCTCGATCCCAGGACCCCGGGATCATGACCTGAGCTGAAGGCAGATGCTTCACCGACTGGGCCACCCAGGCGCCCTGCTACCTCCCAGTCTTAAACGAATGCAGTTCGTGTTTGGCATTAATAATTCACGTAGCCCTCGCGAAATCGAATCGTCTTACCTAGCAACGTCTGTTCTAACTGCTCATCTCAGTTTGTGAGGAACACGGGGAGCACGTGGTGAGGGAGGGGCTCGGGGGCACTTCCTAAGCCAGCTGTAGGGGCAGAGGCTCATAACCCTGGGAACATGTGGGCACGGCCGGGAATGGTGGTGTCAGGCCTAGAAGGTCCAAGTCTCTAGTTGTGGCTTCTCCACAGGGGAGGCGCTGGATGGTGCCTCCACCTCAGGCTCTTTCCATTTCCCACAGGCTCCCTTTCTTTGCAGTTTCTTCGTTTGTGAAGCGGACGTGATGGTACGTCCTCGTGGAGTTGCAGCGGGGAGAAATTGGAGAAGCTGTAGAGTGTATAAAGCTGCGTCCAGCGCGGAAGCCAGTTACCCCATCAGCTCAGTTACCCCATCAGCTCAGTTACCTCCTCATCCACTCCCCTCAGTTACGGGGAGTGGATGAGGGAAGGGCTGGCTTCTGAGAATGAGCCTTGGCCTCCGTGAAGGCTTTGGGGGCTGTGGAACTCCTCTCTCCCCCTTCCTGTACCCCCTCATGTTCCTGCAAGCTCAGACCATCAGTTAGAGTGACGTTGCAGATCAGGATGTTTTCTGGAAGTTGGGAGGGCTTGGCAGGAAGAACCTGACCTGTTCTCCCACACACATGGGGGAAGCAGATGCACACAAGGTGTGTTTGAAGTATTTTGTAAGCGCATAGCCACTTCTTTAGTTCCGCAACATAGAAATACGTTATTTTGCATTAGTGAATGTGTACCTGAAGTTACCATTTTGACGTAAGGTGCAGTAACGTGCAGCGGTCCAGGGAAGAAGCCTTGAATTCTCTCTTGCTGCTGTGGCTAGAAGCCTGCAGCGTCCTGGGCAGGCCCAGGGGCCCTGCCTCTCCCGCACTCACGGGTCCAGGCAGGAGGAAGCCGAGTGCTGAGGGCGCGATGAGGGCACTGAAGGGCTGGAGCTCTCTTGTTCCTGCTGCTCTGGCGGGAGCCGTCCCCATCCCCATCCCAGGGCTGCCACGGGGCGAGGGCAGAGCCTGGTGGCCGGGAGCTGAGTGCTCTCTTCGGCTGCTTGAGTGGTGTCTGCGTGAGCTCCTCTTGGGAGGAAATCCGGGGAAGAGCAGTTCAGTGGCCTCTTCACAGTGGCGGTTTGAATCTAAGTGGGGTTTGAAATGCAGGCAAGCATCCGAAAGTGTGGGCTCAGAAGTGGTCTCCAATGAAGGGGAAAGTGAGGGGTGGGCAGTGTGAGCAGTGCGGCTTGCAGGAGGGCTGGGAGGAGGGGAGCGGACAGAGATGTCCGCCCCGGAGCAGGAGGGGATGCAGTGATGTGACCCTGGGGGGTGAGGGGCTGTGCCCTGGTTGCTGAAAGCCTGAGGAATCTACAGGCTTGGGGACAGTGAGGAGGCAGAGGGCAGGGCCCCGGGCGGCCATCCCAGGGCGAGCTGCCTTGTGTCGGCACTGCTGTCTCAGGGACACCGTGGGCCCGGTTGGTGACTGTTAGGACAGATGTGAGCCTCGGTGCCAGCACTGAGCAGGAAGCCCCACCGAGCCCAGATTAGAAGGGCTTAAACCTGATAATACAGTCAATCACCCAAGATTCCTGCCCTCCGGAGGGCCGCACCTCTGTCCGTTTTGTTTGATGCCATGTACCCTCACCACCCAGTGGTGATGAGCATGGACCAGTAGGCTTCAGAAGGGAGTTTTGGTGGGTAGACTGACCTGCTGGGCACCAGAAAGACTCAGGTCTGGGCACTTGTCGCACAGAGAAACGGTAGGTGCCTCGGGTGGGTGTGAAGACCAGGTGGGTGCGTCGAAGGCAGGGGTGGCGTTCTTTTTCATTTTACAAAACCCGGGACGTTAAGGTAATTTGTGGAGACGCACGCGTGAGTGTGAACCCAGGAGCTTCACGTCACAGACTTTCTTTTGCAGTTTTTCTCCCTCTTCTTTGCCTGTAGCTGGGTTTGTTTCCTGATCATCTCTCACTTAAGACTGCTTTTCAGGTGTTAAGGGTTTGTGGGTGCCGCGGTGGTGCCGTCGGTAAGCGTCCAACTCTTGGTTGCAGCTCAGGTGGTGATCTCACGGTCGTGAGTTCGAGCCCCAAGCTGGGCGTGGAGTTTACTAAAAATAAATTTAAAAAAAAAACCTCTTGAATCTCTTTGTTTTCTCGGCTGATTGATGAGATGGTTTTCTATCTGTGAAATAGCAAGCTCAGGCTGAAGGCTTGTTGTGACTTGTAAAGATAAAGTGTCCTACCAAGGTTACACCGGTGGGTTGCCCAACTCCTTAGAGCGATTCGGACTTTCAGGGCCTGGGCTTCGGGGTCAGGGTCACAGTCTGGCTCCAGCTCTTACGGTGGCAGGACCCGGGGCTCAGTTCCCTGGGGTGAAGTCAGAAGAGCCCGCCTCCCATGGCTGTGGAATCAGCTGTGGTTCTGGCGTGCCCGGGGCAGGGGGTGGGGGGGTGCCGAGCACATAGTGGGGCCTTCGTCAAAGCTCAGCTGTCGTTTCTGTGACATGGGGGCTTTCTGTGATGCTCATCTCCTATGTCGTCTCCTGAGTTGAATGAAATCTAAACTGGCGTGCCTTCCTGAAGTCTCTCATTAGAGTTGGCTAGCCTTGCATGGCTTGGGGTCTTAATTAGCATGCCGTGTTCAGTACATACCCTTGACTGCGTGACACGTCCGTCTGGGTCCCAGAGGAAAGGCTGGGGCCGAGCATGCTGCCAGGTGAGAGTTCGGAAAGCCGTGCGCAGGAGCCTCGTGAGCACGTTGGCCAGGGTGGCGTGGACACTCTGGTGGCATCTATTCTAGGAAGCTGGGAGTCCCGCTGTTGAAGGCTGGATGACAGTCCCTCCTGACCAGGCCAGCCCCATAGTCGGGGTCCGACGCCTGAGGCTGGATGCCTTTACCGGCCCCGCGTGTCTCGAGCTGGGGCTGCGGGCGCCAAGGCAGTGCTGAAACTGTGGACGGGTGATTTTCCAGGAGGAAGGGGGGGTGTCCCCCGGCAACTGAGAATCCCCGCTTCTAGTGAGCACTGCTGCCCATGAGGAGGTGGTGAGAACCACCACGTCTAGGACCCCCCGAGCAGATCTGCGGTGCGTCCACCCATCTGCTTCCTCGGCAGAGATTGCCAGGTGCTGTGCTAGGTGCCGAGGTGGAGGGAACCTGCTCTTGGGCATCTCCATGGGGAGGACCAAAGCAAACACGTGTTCTGATAAGCACTGGGGTCAGAGGGAGCATCCAGCCAGTCCTAGGGGTCAGCAGACACCCCAGGGCTGGCACCGGGCTATGTCTCCCAGCCGAGGAAGGAGAATGGGGTCACGGAGAACCCGTTCGACCTACGTCGCAACCTGGCTTCGCCTCTCTTACTGATACCAGCACGTTCCAGATTAGAAATGCTTAAACCTGGTAATACAGTCAGTCACCCAATAGTGTATTTGTTTTGGTAGTTTGGATGGTGATTATCACAATATTTTAAGATCGTGCCTATCTGCATTTCACTTTTTCATCTGATCGTTTGCATTAAGTATAAGATCAGTTTCTTACCATCTGCATTCAGGTTTATTTGGAAAATTTTGCTTTGTTCCTCTGCAGACACCTAGTGGGAGAAAAGTATACAGTGTTCCTCAGGAGTGTGGAGTATGTGTGTGCACTGGTTATAGTCCCTGGACTGTTCTTATTTCCCTCAGACTCTAAGGTCTGTGCACCTTATTAACCTTGTGTCCAGCACCTCCTACGGAGTAAGCACATGGTAGATTCTCGATAAATATTTGTCGCATATATGTGTGATCAGCATCAGCTATTCAGCAATTGTTCAGTGTTTGGGATTCCGCGTGAAAGCCGAGAAATGCTTTCTTACAGAATTGGCCTTCAAAATGAAGGCGGGCCTCTTGCCTGCTCCCCCTCCCCTGCCATGTGTCTTAAGTATGAAAGCGACTGACTCTGGGAGCATTTTCAGTGGATTAGACCTGAATTCAGAGCTCTTTGTGCCATCCAAAACCTGAAACACTCAAAACTTTTTTTTTCCCCCAGGATCTTTACCTTGTACAGTAAATCTTTGCCCCTGGATCTGGCCTGTCGTATCTGGGATGTGTTCTGTCGTGACGGGGAAGGGTTCCTGTTCCGGACGGCCCTGGGCATCCTGAAGCTGTTTGAGGACATCCTGACCAAGATGGACTTCATTCACATGGCCCAGTTCCTGACCAGGCTCCCGGACGACCTGCCAGCGGAGGAGGTGTTCGCTTCCATAGCTACGATTCAGATGCAGAGTCGGAACAGGAAGTGGGCCCAGGTAAATGGGCCTTTTGTTCTCTTTTTTCCTGCAGAGTAGCCCAGCCCGGTGGCCTGACTGAGGAAGTCATTACTCCAAGTGCCTTTTGAGAAAACAGATAAAGTCCTTCTTGGACTGGACACGAGGAGCCTGGGTTTGAGGCTGGGCTGTGCTGTGCGGGGTCTTGGGCAGTCCTTCCGTCCCTGAGTTTCAGAAGGAGGGTGGTAACAGAAGGCTCCCCAGCCATCCGTCAGCACCATCGGGAGGTCAGGATCTCTTGCCTGCCAGTGCTTCCACAAGTTAGAAGGCATTTTCTAAACCAAGCACCCCTCCCCGCCATGCCCTGGGGCAGGGTGGTGGGATTGTCCCCCATCACTGGTAAATAGAGGAGGCCCACAAAGGTCACTGGAGGACAGGAGACCTGAAGGATGACTCCTCTGGGATGGGTCGAGCTGGCCCTCTGGTGGCTGAGTCAGGGGAGCAGTTGAGTTGACGGTGTGCGAGTGAGTCCAGCCTGGGCCTCCTTCGAGATTCCTCTCGCCCTTTCTGGGTGTCCTGCATAGGGCTTGGCCCCTCTGGGATTGGCCGGTGTTAGCTGGCGCCAAGTTTTTATGGTACGAGAAGGGAAAAATAGCCTTGCTTCTTGACCCTGTATCGGCTCAAAGCTTGTCCAAGCATCAGATGAGTTGGAGACTATCTGTGGAGGCTTGTACTCTCCTGTGACCTTTTTTATTAGTGGGAGATTTTAAATACATACGAAAATAGAGTAAACTAGATAACGGATCCCACGCCCTTGTCAAATATCCAGGCGTTTTCAAATTTCTAACTGTCTCAGGTGTTCGCAGCTTTATAGTTTGTTTGAATCAAGATCCAGGTAAGGTTCACACTGCCATTAGTTGAAAGATCTTGTTAGTCTCTTTGTATTATATGGGTTACCCCACCTTTCTATTTATCCCTCCTCCTCTATTTACTGAAAAAACGAGCTCATGTGTCCTGCGGCGTCTCCCAGAGTCTGGATCTTGCTGGGTGTATCTTGGTGGTGGTGTTCAGCATGGTCCCCAAAACTATTTCCTGCGAGGTGACTGTTAGATCTAAAGATTACTTCATGGGCGATCAGGCTCTCTCTCTCTAGCAGCCTGTTTGTTTTTATTTTTTATTTTTATTTTTATTTTTATTTTTTTAAGATTTTTATTTATTTGACACAGAGAGACACAGCGAGAGAGGGAACACAAGCAGGGAGAGTGGGAGAGGGAGAAGCAGGCTTCCCGCCAGGCAGAGAGCCCGATGCGGGGCCCGATCCCAGGACCCTGGGATCATGACCTGAGCCGAAGGCAGACGCTTAATGACTGAGCCACCCAGGCGCCCCGCCTGTTTGTTTTTATAACACAGACAGCTCTGTTGAGATGTGATTCACATACCATAAAATTCACCCTTTTGAAAGTGTACCATTCAGTGCATTTATTAACAGAGGAAAGTTCCCCTGTTACCTGGGTCCTTCATCCTGGCCCTTGAGCTCGCCCTTCCTGTCCTTCCTGTCCTGTTACATGATGCTCTCTTTGGCTGCCAGACTCCCTCCCTGTGTAGGTCTTTGGGGAAGAAGCACGGCTGCTGTATGGGAGCTTGCATAATACTAGGAGGGGGTCCGTGGGGAGGGGCACTGTTTTGTGCTTGGGTGATAGGATTTGCATTTTTGAAAAATTAAATACAATCTGTTGATGAAAGGAAGGACGTCCTGACATGCTACAACATGCATGACCCTTGAAAACATCATTTGAAGGGACAAAGCCAGACTCTAAAGACCACACTCTCTGTGATTCCATTTGTAGGCGAGTCCAGAACAGGGTTCCCTGTGGAGACAGGAAGTCAGCGAGTGGTCGCCCTGGCAGTGGGCGGGGTCAGGCGGGGGTGGGGGGAAGCGGGAGCATTCGGGGTTCTCCGGAACGGACCGGGGCAGCGTCGCACACATCCACGGATGCACTGAAAGCCCTTGAGCTGTACACTCTAAATGGACCAATTACAGGGTAAGGAATTATATCTCATAGTGTGTGAGCAGGACTGGCTGTAGGATTATCAGGGATCTGGCGAGAGGGAGAAAGAGCCTTTCTCTGGTTACAAGTCCGTGGACGGTGCAAAATGGAGATCTGGGATCCCTGTTCAGAATCACTAAGAGTTTCAAGAAGGTGACTGCACAGCATTCAGCTCAGTGGGCCCCTCTGGGTGGGGACCCCATGTGACGGCCTGCGTGGCATGCCTGTGAAGCTGGCCCGTGTGGGAGGGCACGGTGAGGTCTCCGTGGCTCGCTGGCTTGAGGGGTTTCTGGAGTCGCTGCAGAAAGCCAAGGCCTTTGTCCCACACGTAGCTCGGTCACCACCTGACTTCACGCTTGCCGTCGAGGGTCCGCCGGTCTGCCCTCCTCGCCGCTGGTCTTTGCGCCCCACCCGCCCTGAGTGTCCCCCACGCGGGCACACACAGGGCAGGACTAAACCCAGGTCTGTTGTTGCCCTTCTCGTGTTTTGGGGACAAGGTAAAAATGTTCACTTCAAACTAGGTCAGCGGTTGTTGGATAGTGGGGCATTTCTAATCACGGGATCACAATGGGAATCAGCCTGACGGTGGGGCCGGGGGGCGTCATCGAATTTATACGGTGCTAGGCTCCATGGGAACTGTGGTCTGTACACGTTCCTCTTACAAGCTCTTCAGGTCGGGACCCCGGAGAGCTTTACAGACGAGTAAATGAATATGTTTGCTCGGCAGTCCCATCGACTTAGAGGTAGAGAGGGGGACTTCCTTCTGTGCAGTTTGTTCGAAACCTACCTGAGGTGTTTCTGCTTCGCCCCCCGTGATCTGTAATTCAGTTACAGGGACGTACTACCTGACCGCAGTCGGCGAGCCCCCGGTTTTGAAGTCCCACCAGTCTAGGTCGGAACACGAGCTCGGCTGAGTGCCGGTTGCTCGGGGGCCTCGCCGCGGGGGTTAGCCTCCCGGAGCCTGTTTGCACTTGCAGCCCGCGTGCGGGAGGCGCCGCACTTGGGCAGCCGGTCAGAGCGCACCACTGTTCCTAAGCAGGCAGAGTGTCTTTAAAAATGAAGGTGTGAACCAGGAGCTGGGCGAGCACAGAGTTGGGGGCTCGGTCCCTTTGGGAAAGCCCGGGCGGGCGTGAGAGCCCACGGCTTTGGCCTTCGGGGGACACCTGGTTTGCTGGTGCCGCGGACGGAGGGGCTGCGCGGAAAGGCCCAGGGGCGCTTGTTAGCGTCCGGGGAGCCGAGAGCCTGGCTTGGGGGGTGGCGAGCGCCGGGGCTGGAGCCAGACTGGAAGGAGAGCCCCATAGCCGGGTCCTGACGGTGGTCCTGTGGCCGGTAGGACGGGGCTGTAGGACGTTAGCCCAGAGATGGCGCGGTTGGGTTCCACGGTAGGAGGAGGGCTGTGGCCGCCGGTGTGGCGGGAGGAACGGGAGCAGCGGAAGTGGGGGGGCCAGAGACACGAGCCGGGAGGCTGCATGGCCTGCCGCCGCACCTGCAGGACCTGTGTCCAGTGTGTTTGCAGATCACCCACGGACGTCTCCCCTGTGATTCCCAGGTGCTGACGGCCTTGCAGAAGGACAGCCGGGACACGGAGAAAGGAAGCCCGTCTCTCAGACACTGAGCAGCCGGCGGACTCGCACTCGGCACCAGAGCGGATCTCCGGGGGGCACCGGCGTTGTTCCAGACGGACACACGGACAGCTGAGAACGGGCTCTTTCCATGTTTGAGCCTAATGCTGGAATTGGCCTTAAAACAACTTTTAAAGTTGACTCACCAAGGCTTAGCCTTAAGAAGCTCGGTGGGACGATGAGCTGGTGTGACCACGGCCAACGCTGTGTATTCTGCATGGTGTAAAAATAAGGCAGCGGCTACCCCCCCCCACCTTATTTCACAGAAGTTAATTAAATTGTCCTGCTTTTATGTCACCTGATGAAAGGTACATTACAGTCTTCCGTAGCCAAGGTGCGTGAGAAATGCTACTTAGGAGGTCTTGGAGGTGTCACTGGCTTGTTGACCTACTTGAGCGAGGAAGGAGTTGTTGGTTTAGTTGACCGGGAGAACCGTTCCGGGGCTGGAGGTCTTGTTTAAAGCCCACCTACCAAAGATAGCACGAAAGGAAAACAGGCTCTCACAGGGTGGTCACCCAGCATGCCCGTGGGCTCCCTGGGATCCGACCTGACCTTCAGGTTGGCCTTTCTCCATTGTCACCTTGACAGAATCCCAGCGTGAGGGCTGAAAGTGGCCACTTGGGTTCCGGGGGACCCCTGCTCTCCCCTGAGATTGTTCCCTCCGTCTCCTGAGCAGGAATTGCTGCTCACCCAGGAGGCCGGAGATGGGAGACAGGCTCCAGCCCCCACGCCTCCTGTGTGCGGAGGCCGGGGTGGCGGGGCAAGCCTGCGCCCTTTCTCTTCCAGAATGCCGCTCTTCCCTCTGTCACCCGAACAGCAGGATCAGCCCTGAGGACCAGCGGTTCCCTCCCCGCCTTTGGTTTAAAAGATAGACCGTTGTGCGGGCCGAGGAGTGGGCCGCATGCACGCAGTCCCGTCGGCCTCTCCCCGTTTTAGCTGGCTTTCCCCCAAGTTCATTTGCAACTTTCTTGTTCGAGCTTCTTCCTGACTAACTTTAAGAATTTTGTTAAAAGCGCTTTTGGTCATGCACATTCAAAGACGGGAACGGTTTTCACACCGAGGAGCCCAGAGGACAGGCAGATGTGTGGAGACCGGTCCCCACGCGCTGATTCGGCGCGTGCTGGGGTCTGCGAGTGCTCGGGAGACCGGGTCCCCTCAGCCACACTCTCTCCCTGCCCCGGGCGGGCGGTGCCCCCCGGCTGCTCTCGGTGCTGATATGGGGAGCGCCCCGGCTCCGAGAGCGGGCTGGCCACAGGCGGCACGGGATGGGGGCCTCCCTGCGGCCTGGCTCTCCGGGGCCTTCTGTCTGCCACGTTCACGGCTGGCACGGGCGGGGGCCGCGCCGTGGCCGTGGGTCCCGTTTCCTGGAGTTGCCTTTGTCCCCCGGTCTTCTTAACTGAATTCCCCTGGAAGGTTGCAGGGCATCTCGGACCCACTCTCTGCCTCAGCCTGGAAGTGCTGACCCGGCTGCCCTCTCGGAGGAGGCGTCCGCCCGCCCGCCACTGTGCTGCCGAATGTCACCCCGCCGGCCCCAGCCCTTCGCCCACACGGGCTGAGTGTCGTTCCCGGACGTGGGCTTTCTGTTCTGAAAGGTGTATATATTTTCTTACTGTACATACGGATGTTCCTCGGTCGGGACAGGAAGCGCCGCTGCTGCAGGATGCGTTCGCGGCTCGTCTGCGCGTCCAAACCCAGCCCTTAACACTTCCGTCGGACAGCCTGACATCCGTCTCTTGGGACTTGGGTCACCGCGTATGCATTACCTTTTTAGACGGGATTCCGTGCCGATCCGGAACACGCACCAAATCTCTAGCTCACAAGAGGTTTCCGTGGCCTATTTGGGGACCGCCCGGGGTCTTCCCGGTTGGCCATGTCCACCTGACGCCGGGAGCTCGGGCCGCATGACGCATGTGGCCCCTTTCCGCGGGGTCGGGCTGCTCTGTCGGATGCCATCGCTTAGGAAAACGGGGGAGCCCGACCGAAAGGCCGCGCCCCCTGCAAGTCTGCACTTTGCCGGCCTGGGCCGCTGGCTGTCTGGATCTAAGACTTGGGATTTGGGACCTTGTGCAACTGGCACTTTAGAGTCGAAAGCTGAGTCCCCACCAGTCCCCGCAAGCCCATCTAGAAACAATGTTCACTTTAAAAGGTACTTTTTAACCGCTCAGTTTTTGACTATTTTGAATAGTTTGCTGATAGAAACTTCCTGATGATACTTGCTACATACCATGTTTTAATTGCTTGTACAGTTAACCTTTAATTTTATTTAGTAAAGTCTATCAAATTAGGACTTTTTGAATTGTAAATATGTGGTTTTATTAAATAAAAGTCATGTAAAATTGTTACTTAACGTTCACTGTGGTTTGGTTTAAAATTGAAGTTCTCACCTTCAAGTATGGCAAAATTTGACTTAGAGCATCGCATTATTTTTTTTTAAAGATTTATTTGAGAGAGTGCGTGTGCGAGAGAGCCCAAAGCGAGAGGGAGAGGGAGAAGCAGGCTCCCCACCGAGCAGGGAGCCCGACGCGGGGCTCGATCCCAGGACCCTGGGATCATGACCTGAGCTGAAGGCAGACGCTTCACCGACTGAGCCCCCAGGCGCCCCGAGCATCACATTTTGAAACCCACTTGTTCTGCTCGTTAAATAAAAAAGGTGTGGTTATGTTAATTTGGTACCGGGATTTGGGAGTTCAGCGTGGCCCTTGCACGCCCAAGGGGAACCTCAGACTCGCTGACCCCATTCCTGTCCCCGATCGCAGCAGTGAGCCCGCGCTCACCCTGAGCCAGCTGCTGGGCTGCACACTCACCCGGGCACTTGCTCAGGGCCTGGTCGGCCAGGTGCTGCCCTGTAGGCCCCCCACCAGCCTGCGGGGGACCATGGGCACCTCCGTTGCCGGCTCCGGGGTGGAGGTCAGTCCAGCCACCCCGCCACGGTGACGGTGAGCAGGACGCAGCCCGAGAGGTCACTTGGCGCCGGTCAGAGCGGGTGCTCACGTGTGACGCCAGCCGTTCGGCCGAGGGCAGGCGGCCCAGCCAGAAGGTGGGGGGCTGTCAGGGCTGCCACCTCTCTTGTCCCTGGTCCCCCAGGAGAATCCCTTCTTGACCTGCAGGAACAAGACGGTGCTGGCCCTCCCGTGGCAGCGAGGCTGACGGCCTGCGCTGGGCCACCACCCTCCGCCCTGTGACTGCTCCCCCCGCTTCTCTCCCCCAGAGACGGCGCGGCTCTGGTCAGGGTGTTCGCTCCCGTGTCTTCGGCCCCCAGCACCAGGCTCCCATCTTCTCACCAGGGGATCCCATGGCTGCTCCGCTCCACTGTTACCTTTTCTCCACCTGGCCCAGGCCGGGGGGTGCTGTGGCCGACGAGGGTGGCCGTGCTGGACGGCCGTCGTGTCCCGGGGCTTGCTGCCCGCCGCACCCACGCCCGGCCCCAGGCCGCGTTCTGTGAATGGCCTCATTTCTCTCCGCAGCAGCTCTGTCACTGTCCCCATTCCAAAGGTGTGACGCAGAAAGCCGATCTGCTTGGGCTCCTGCGGCCAGTTAGCAGCGGGGCTGGGGTTCACACCCTTTCCCTGGGGCCCCTGAGCCCTTGCTGCCCGTCTCCCCAGGGAACAGATTTGCTCTGCGGCCTTTGGAAGCCTTGCTCCTCTCGCTCTGACCTCAACTCCCCAGTGCAGGGTTTGGGGCGAGGCCTGGATTCACTCACCCGAGGGCCTGTGTGCGAGGCACCGGCCCACGCCCGACGGCCGGCTCGGGCACGGCCTTGGGTTGCACCAGGCTTGCGGTGGAAGCTGTGGACCGTTTTCCCAAGAGAAGCCAGGGGGCTGACGGTTCAAAAACCACCACCCGGCATGTGGAGCCTGCCACCAAGGCCCAGAGACGGAACGAGATTCTGCCCCCGTACAGGGCAGGGACTGCGTGGGACCTGAGAGGAGCCCCTGGTCATCAGAGGAAGGGCGTGCGTGGCCAGCAGAGCCGCGGCAAGTCCTCAGTCGGGGCCCACGCAGGAGCTCGCCGTGCCCGGGTCCTCCCGAGAGGCCGGGAGCGCGGGGCTGGCTCAGGAGCCCGGGCTCCTCCATGAGCACCGCCTGCAGCCAGCCGGCTCTAGAAGGTTGCTGCTCCGCGGGGCCCGGCCGCACCAAGGCCCCTTCTCCCAGAATGCCTGAGCCTGTGGAGGGAGGGGCAGTAGTCTTGACCCCCGGACAGCACGAGTTACCGGCACCCCTGCCCGCGCCCCCCGCCCCGTCTCTCGGTGCCTAGACATCGTTCCTGCGGCTTCTCGACCCCGCTCCCGAGCTCCCGGGAGAAGCTGCTCCAGCCAAAAACAGCTCCTGTTTCAGGTGTCGTTTAGTTAGAGGTCAGGTCAGGAGTCTTTAAATGCTCTGAGCCTCATGTTTCTTTTCTGTAACCAGAGCTTAAAAAGGGCACCAGCATCTGTCCACTGGCTTGTGAGGATTAAAATAGGTTGCTGAATTAATTGTGTCATTAAAAGAAACCCATCAGCAGAGATAGAATCATGCTCTTGACACGTAAACTTTTAGTATCTGAACTCTTGGGGGGAATTTGGGGATTTTAAAAATCGGTATTTCCCCCGTTATTAAAATTGCATGTTCATTGTATACAATTTGGAAATACAAAAAATAAAAATCCTAATTTCACCACCTACGGAAGAGATACTTTTTTCGTATAATGACTTTTATAAATTTTTCCCCCATTTTATGGGGGAGCACATTGAGGTTTAGAGAGGTGGACTGTTGGCCCAGGTCACAAACAGAAGAGATATGGAATCCAGGTCAGCCTGATTCCAAAGCCCTTATTTGCAAGTGCGACGCTGTGTCTTCCTCCTAGGTGCACCTTTGTACTCAACCTTGGCATCCTTTGGGTGAAATATTAGAAGCCTGCCTCAGGTAAAAAGCTGGGGCAGGTGGAGGTGTATTCATTCAAACCCACGCCTGTGTAGACAGGGTTACGGTGGGCAAGCAGGAGGTGTGGACCAGGAGCGGTACCCAGCCTGCGGCCCCCACCAGCCGCTCAGCTCAGCCGCAGGGCCCCCCGGAGTCCTTCCCGATCATGCCCCTTGCATGACTCATCCTTCTCACATGAAGATGGTCTTCGAGTTTAAAACCCAAGTTGCAGATCGGGGCTCATTAACTCTGCTATGATTTTATCAGACAGGCATCCCCGACGATTGGCAAACATCTAAATTATGGCTTCAGACCCACTTAACAAAAAAAGAAAGCATGTTTCTCCACTTACGTCATTTAAAAATCTCAAATGCGGTAAGCCGCCAGAAATGACATCCAGCTACCAATGAAAAGTGTTCCCTTTTCGATGCCTTGGGCTCCACGCAGCTGGTGCCCGATTCCCTCCTGCCCGTGCTTCCCAGCCACACAAGCGCCTGTGACACGAAGGGGACACTTCCAACTCCGACCCACAAGAAGTCATGTCCTGTAACAGCTCAGGTTGCACTGTACCTGCGTTCTGCAGGCCCTCTCTTTTGACGAGACGTCAGAGGTCTCGAGTCGAGCCGCCGCCGCCCCTCTTTATCTTCTAGAGGCAGGCAGGCTCCCTGGAGGCGGTCTCTCTAGAATGGACCGTCATTTTCCTCATCGGTTCTAGTTCTGGAAACCTCTTTCTGCCTGTGGTTATTTCTCGAGTCTGATACAGGACTAGCAGCGTCTGCCTATTCTAGGCATTCGAGCAACACTTTTGCCAGAAAATGAGAATGCTATGATGTTGATGTGTTAATAATCCAACAGATTACAGAGCATCGATTATGGGCTAGGTAGGCATCGTGCGGGCTCCGAGGGAGGATGACTGTCCTCGCCTCCCAGACCTCTGTCTCCCCGGGGCCCAGAGGACTACGCACACAGTCACAGAGCAGTGGGTCAGAGGCTGCGATGGGGCCCGTCAGCAAGACTGGAGGGTCTATGGCCTTCTTCCTCAGAGGCGAGCTGAAGAAGCACTTCGTGAAGGGGTTGCTGTTTCATGATCAAGAGCTCTCCTGTAATTTAATTAGAAGGAACCTCGTTGTGAAGTCATCAACAGAAGATTATTTATCTTCTAATGAACTGTAACATCTCTAGCGTGGGAGAAGGTAATTTGGGAGAACACTGGTAACTTAACAGCTGAGAGCAATGCCAGCTTCGTCAGTCTCTGTATCTCGTGCCCTCGAGAGGCCGGTCTGCCCAGCTCCAGGCTGCCGAGGGAGGGCTTGGTGAGGCCTGCGTAACTGCCGGTGGGTCCGAGTCCGCTGAAAATACCTCCTCTCCCGCTAGTGAGCCCAAGGGACAGGCACTGTGGCCATGAAAACTGCTAGCTGCGGGGAGCCACCGAGCACGACGCCAGGTTCAGTCCGAAGCCTTCCCAACCGCCGGAGACCCCGGTGGGTCTGTGCCGCTCCTGCAGGAGGCACAAAGAACACGAAGGGCTGCTTGCTGGTGATTTGCTACGTCGCTTTGGCCTTGATGAACAGGGTAGAGGGAAGACAAGTGTAAAGGATGAGGAGGATGGAAGAGGAAGCAGGAAGTGAATGCTTTTTAAAAACTCCCCTCATTGTTACGTGTGTGCGGTGTGACAAGTATGATCCTATAAAAGAGTGTGTCCAAGCTGTAAAAGTTAGAAAAGGGATTTTAATCAGCCTTTATTGGCTTCAAAGGGCACACACCTTAGAAAACAATCGCACCCCCAAAAGCTAAAGTCATCGTGACCTTCTCACGACGAACTGCGTCATCGGCCCGGAGAGGGGTTTCTATCCTTCTTTACAGGTGTTCGGCACCCAAAACTAGCTCATCCTCCTTACGACCTACTTAAGCTTAGGGATGGGAGAATACTTCTAATCCCAAATCTGCCCAACTCAAAATTCCACTGAAAGCTAAAAAGAAATAAAGCCAAGCCCCTAGCTCCAAAAGCACCAAAGAAAACTGGAAATGGAATCACTGATTCTGGATGAAAGAGGTAGACCTATCAGGTGTTTCTCACATTAACACAAGGAGTAGTAGGCACTTTAATATTTGATACAGAGTAAAATCACATGCATAGTGAGGGTCCTCTTGCCAAGATCCAAAAATACCTTGCCAAGAACAAAAGACTTACGGACAACAAAGTTTCATGTTTACGTATAGATAATTGCGTTTCTTGAGAGGATCCCAGAAAACGTTTCATTAGAATTGCAGACTGTCATTGAGCCAGAAGCAAGCGCTAATGGTCAAGCAGACCGAGCCTCCTCTCGTGGAAAAAGGAAAGAGGACAGAAGAACCTCAGCTCCTTTTCCTATTTATCATTTCTCTCGTTTCCCTCATCTTGTTTATTACCCAGAAGCCAGTGCTACTTACAAACAAAACAAGTTTAGATTCATCGAAGGAAACTAGTGAGCTTTGAGTTGAGGATGTGACTTAGAACTACACAGTTTAATACATTCAAAGGAGACTTAATAATTAGCTTAATGCACAGGACATTTCTTGGTTCCGTGCCTGTTTGTTGAACCCTCTGATGTATGGACGAGGAACAGTTTTCCTCAGGATCAGATCATTGAAATGACGGAATTGCTCAGCTACACCAAGGCTTCTAGAAGTCAGGTACATTAAGTCATCACAGCTGTTTCTTTGGGCCTGTTTTACTTCACCCCGTGTAAAACTGACGGCTAGCCCAATTTTGCTCAGGACTAATTTAGGAGCTGAAAATGATGGGATCAATACAAAATACAGCATCATCCCCACACTGTAGGACTTTGAAAGAATGGCCGCAAGTGGAGAATAAAAGTTAACGAAGGATAAAAGTTGCTGAGATCAAAGACGTTCTGCTGACTCTTCCTATCGTGGGTGTTAAGGTGGGAGGAAGGCTTTGGCCTCCCTGATCTTCTGCTTCACACCTCTGCAGGACATAGTAAGCCCAGCATGATGGCGCTTCAGGTACTCTATGCGCTGGTTGAGCACTTCTGTCCTGTCTACCTTCTCTTCCATGTCCCGAAGGAGTAGCTCCTTGCCCAGAAGCCCGCACTTCTGATTCAGCTTGATGTTGTCAGCCCGCAGGCTGTCCCGGACCTGCTTCGTCCTGGTCAGGATGTCCCTCCTCAGGGCCACCTGAGCCTCAATTTCCAAAAGCTGTGTCTTTTTGCACACGTTTTCTATGTCCACGAAGTGTAACTTCTCTTTCACGTGGGTTATTATTTGCACGTTGTTGGTCACCTTGTTGTGCAGTTTTAAAAGTTCCTCGTTTCGCTCCTCCACTTTCTCATTGAAGGTCTGGTTCTCAATCTTCAGCTGTTCAAAATCGATGAGGAGCAGCCCCTCCGTCAGGTCCTCCTGGGCCCTCATCCGTGTTTCAAAATGCACCAAGCTCTGCTTTAGCTGCACGTTCTCAAGCCTCACGGCACTCATCTCCTTCTCCTTCTTGTCCTCCAGCGCCTGGATCTGCTCCACCTCTCGCAGTGCAGCCTGGCGACCGCCGCGCATCTGACAGCTGCCCATGGCCTGCATCACCACCTGCTTCTTGAGCGCCTGGAAGCTTGTCCATTCCTTCTCCACGCTGGAGAGCACCTCCTTGCACTGCTTCTTCAGCTGGTTCAGCTCCTGGTGATACCAGTCCAGGTCGTCTGCCTGTTGCTTCCTCAGCTCCTCCAGCAAGGCCAGATGGCGGAGGTATGCTTGCTCTTTCTCTGGGGCCTCGGGCTCCATGCCCTTGTCGGGCACCTCGGTGGCATCCAGGCCCTTCTTCTTGCGCAGCGCCTCGGAGATCTTGTGCTGCAGGTAGATGTTGTAACGCTGGTAGTTGCTGCGCTCCACCACCAGCGACTGGTACTGTTCCAGGAGCTCAGCGCGCAGCTGGTGCTCCTGCAGCTTCTTCATCTCCTCGGTCCATTCATCCTCCCCCTCGTCCAGTCTCTCACCTTCCTCCTTTTCCTTGCTTTTCACCGGGCTTCCTTGCACACCCCTCCCCTTGATTTCCTCGCTCTCCTCCTCCTTCTCCCCGTCCTCCTGCGCAGCCTCCCGGGTTGGCGCAGCTTTCTCCTGGCCGGTGGTGGACAGCGGCACAGAGACCGCCGAGGGGGCTTTCTTCCTCCTCGCCTTGCCCGCCGCTGCCGCGGCCTCCTCTCCCTCCTCCGACCCCTCCGACCCCTCCGCCTCCTCCCCCTCCTGCGCCTCCTCCCTCTCCTCCTCCGCCCTCTCCTCCGCTTCCGCGGACCCGCCTTCGGGCCCCGGCTGGGCTGTCTCCTCAGGCCCAGCGTCGGCCGGCTCCCCGGGTTCCGGCTCAGTCTCAGCCTCGGCCGGCGGCTCCGGCTCCCCGGGTGCCGCCTGGTCCACAGCCTCCGTGGCCGCCGGCCCTTCGCGGGGCTCGGCGGGCTCGTCCTCGGCGGCGCCTCCCTCCGGAGCCTCTACGGTCCCCGGCTCCGGCTCCGGCTCCGGCGGTTCGGCCGGGGAGTGGGGGCCAGAGGTGGCCTTGATCCCGGACAGCTTGGGGGACAGGTTAGCCACATCTCCGTCTTCCCCCCCGGGGCCCCCACGGTGCTCGGAGCTGCGGTCCATCTCCCTCCCGGTCGGCGGGAGCGGCGGATCCGAGACGCCGGCTGTTGGGTTTCCAGGGGCAACCAGGGGCGCGCGCGGTGGGCCCGGCGATTGGCCAAGAGGCAGGCAGACGCCCGGCCCCCTTCTCCCCGCCTCCGGCGAGAGCTGGCCAATGGGAAGCTGCGGGCGGGCGACGAGCGGCATTGATTGGAAGGGGGCGCGGGCTCGCGCCGCGCGGCCTTGCCGCCCATTTCCCGGCTCCCGGCCTGGGGCGGGGTGGCTGGGAGGCGCTAGGAGGGGCGGGCGGCCGGCGCGAGGCGCGCGCAGGCGCAGCGCGGCGGGCCGGGTCCCCGCGAGGTGGCGCGCGCGGAGCGCCTGCGCGGTGCGGCCGGCGGCGGCGGCGGCGGCGGCGGCGGCGGCGGCGGCGGCCGGGCCGGGCCCGAGGGCGCCTGCGTGCTGAGGCGGGACGCGGCCCGGCTGGCCGGCTCCGGCGGCGCCTGGGCGGCGCGGCGCGGTGGCGGCGGGCGCGGGCGGCGGTTGCTCGAGCGCGGCGGCCGGCGCGGGCGGCGGCGCGCTGACGGCGGCGGGCGCGGGCGCGGGCGGCGGGCGGGGGAAGATGGCGGAGCTCGGTAAGAAGTACTGCGTGTACTGCCTGGCCGAGGTGAGCCCGCTGCGCTTCCGCTGCACCGAGTGCCAGGACATCGAGCTGTGCCCCGAGTGCTTCTCGGCCGGCGCCGAGATCGGCCACCACCGCCGCTACCACGGCTACCAGCTGGTGGACGGCGGGCGCTTCACGCTGTGGGGGCCCGAGGCGGAGGGCGGCTGGACCAGCCGCGAGGAGCAGCTGCTGCTGGATGCCATCGAGCAGTTCGGCTTCGGAAACTGGGTGAGCGGCCGGCACGACGCGCACCTGCTCGTTCCGTGCCCGCGCCGGCTGGGAGGCGGGCGCGGCCGGCGCGCCGGTCAGGCTCAGAGAGGTGGAGCGACATGCCCAAGGGCACACAGCCAGGAAGTAGCGAGGTGGGGGTTTGGGCTATGGCTTGGCGACCACAGGGCCCTGTTCCCGACCTCAGGAGCCGTTGCCCGGGTGCTTGCCGAGTGCAGGCGCTTTGGGCAAGACCGCGCCGGACCCGAGTCGCGGTGCTGGACGGAGACAGGTCCGCAGACTTGGCCGAGCATAGGCGCCCTGAGGAAGGACTTGGTTCTGCCAGGAGCGCAGTGGGGTGAAGGCCAGGCAGCCTTCACACGCGCCCTGCGGCTGCTCTCCTTTCTCCGTGCGCTTGCTTTGTACGCGGCCGGTTGGCCCTGCGCCGTTGTCGGGGCGTGTGCCCTGGGTCCCCTGGCAGGGACTTGTTTATCCGGGGTCCCCGCAAGGCCCAGGACGTCGTGTGAGGAGTGCTCGGTAAGTACTGAACAAAGGAGCACAGACCCGGAGGCGTTTGTCCTGGGCTTTTGCTCTCATCAGAAGGGTTGTGTGGAGACTGAGCTGAGTGGAGAAGGTGAGAGCGGGCTCCCTTAGGTTAGCGGGATGGTGTGCTGGGCCGCTCGGGGGGAGTGGGTGCTCTTCTCTGGACAGTCTCTGGGGAGCTCTCTTTCCGCTCGGGAACAGGAAGCTTTCATCCGTGTTAGAAAGGCAGGATCTCTGGCTGGATTCTGGGCCATCTCTGCCAAGAGCTTGTGTCCACCTGCAGGCATCATGAGAAGCAGGGAGGAGTGGGCATGACCCCAGCTCCCTCATCCCTCCAGACCCTTCTACATGAGGTCCTCCTACTTCCCTGAGCCAGTATTTCATCTTGCTGTCATTTCTCCAGCAGTGCACCCCTCCTCCTGGGCTTCTCCCCTTATTCCCAAACCTGGCCTGCTTTCCTTTCCATAAAGTGAGCCAGCCTTCAGGGACTAACACCCATGCTGCATCCCGGGGAATCCTTACTCCTTAGAGACACACTGCTGCACAGATTCTCATCTAAGCGCCAACGTGGTGATCACCATCCTCTGAAAACCTCATTTTGTCTTGAAGTGCATCGATGTGCGTCGAGCCTCTGCGCTGTGCACGTTGTACAACGCTGAAGGACTCTGCAGGGGAGAAAGGCCTCGTCTCTGTCTTCAGGGGCTTAAAGTGTTGTAACCGTTTGAGTCTGAGCCAGGACCTCTTCCCTAAGTTCCAGCCTTCGGTGAGCTGCTGGCGGACCTCCTCGCTGCTTATCTCACAGACATCTTGACTCTCCGTGACCCAGCTCTCCTACCACTTCACTCGGTGACTCGGACTGCACTCAGAGGCATCCATCCTCAGGTCCTTCTTGCAGGCCCAGTCCAGCAGCAGCTCCATCTCCAGCATATTTTCAGAATCTAACCACTGGTCACACCCTTAGTCCAGGCTGGTGTTTATCTCTTGCCTTGACCACCTCTGGGGCCTCCCAGCTGCTCTTTCTGCTTCATTCTTGTGCCCTCCAGCCCATTCCGTGCACCATAATCAGAGTGATCTTTGAAGACATGCCGCATCCCATCAGCCTTCAGTGGCTTCCAGGCCTACTTAGATTAAATTTCATGGCCCACAGGGATCTCAGCTGCTACCCCCCCTGATCATTTTTTATTTCTACTGCTTGGAGCGCTTTTCCTCCAGATCATGGCTCGTGACTGGTCTTTCGGCTTCCATATCAGCGCCTCCAAGAGACTCCCGCCCCCCGCCCCCTGTTCTCAGAGCGCTTATCTCCACAGCCATTGCTAAAAATAGCTGAGGTGGACCCAGAGCTTTGCCGAGTGCCAGGCACTGTGCTGGGCAGTTTGTTTCCTGGGACCTCTTCCCAGCCGCCCTGTGCAGTCGGCTTTGAACTGAGTAGTTTGACGTCAGAGCCTGCTCCCAGCTGCACTCCTCACTGGTCTCCACTCTGCAGCACTGTGGGGGACACCCGAGGACTCGGCCACTTAGAGTGTGTCGGAGGAAGCATGGGGCAGGAAGGGGGGTGCCCTGACCCAAAGCAGTGCTTTTGGAACTGGAGTGTGCCTAGGAATCACCTGGGGAGCTTGTTAACATGCAGATTCCTCTCCAAGCAGACAGCAATCTTAGCTGTTAGAGGAGACAAAGCCAGAGGAGGAGGGGCTTGGGCCTGGGTGCTGAGGGTCCTCTTCCTGCTGAACCTGTGGGGGGTCCTGGGAGGAGGCAGAGATTCTGCATGCTAACCACACCTGGAGTGCTGCCAGGCTGCGGGCGCTGGTATCTCTTTAGCTGTGCGCTCTTGGGCCACCTGCTCTGCCCACCAGACTTCACCGTGCTTTCCCCGAGGCTCTCTGCAGCTCCGAGACGTGCGGTTCCCTTCTGAGCAGATGCCCAGCTGCGTGCACGGAAGCGACCTGCCCCACGCATGCCCCGTGCAGCCTGTTCCAGTTCTGAGCGGGGCTCCTTCATGCACACCTCGTCTCGTGCCCTTCACCACAGCTCTGGGGCTGGCTTTGTAGTTTACAGCTGCAGAACAGCGCCTCGGAGAATTTAAGATGCTTGTCCGGGATGCCTTGGCTTTTCTCATGGTAAAGCCAGGGCTCAGGTGCGGGCCCTTCTGATTCCAAAGTCTGGGCCTTAAGCTCTGGGTGTAAGAGCATTAAGTACTGCGGGTCAGAGGCTGGGAGCTTACTGCTGCGGCCAAAGGTGTGGCTGGCCTGGTAGGGCTTTTCAGGGGGACGTCGGTCTGTGCCTGGGACAGGAAGTGGGGAGATGACCAGGGGAGGGCGGGAGCTAGGTTTCGCCGGCTGGGGTGCGGTGTGGAGAGAGGCAGCACACGAATCAGTGGCAGCTGTGTAGACGAAGGTGAGCCCGGTCGCCCTCATTTTTCAGATGGCACGTGTGATCTGTCACCTCTGGGTGGCACTGCTTTGTGTGGGATTCATGGGGGTGGGGCGATTTCAGCAGATCCTGGGGGAGAGGCCGCTGCTGAAGTCTGGCGCCATTGCTCCCTTTCGTCCTGGGGCTGAGGCACTGGGACCCACGGGGCCGGGCGTGGCTGAGGGATGCTCGCTGTGAGGCCGGGAGGGTTTGGGGGCGAGCTGTGTATCTAGGCACTGACACCGGGCCCCTGCCTTTGAGGCTGGGTGGGGAGATGCCTGGGAATGCGACAGTGGGGAAGGGTGGGCAGGTGGTCAGTGACCTGGAGTTACGTCACCAGGGGTATCCAGAGCCTCGAAGCAGCCGGTTTTGTGGTGGGTGCTACCTGTGTTCAGAGTTAGAAGATACAGATCGTGCTGGAAGCCGCTGGGGTGGGTGAAGGAATGTGGCAGAGCCGGAAGTTGACCTGGGTCCTCTGACTCCATGCCCAGAACCTCGCTGAGTGCGGGCAGAATCCTGGATTCTGTGGAGTCCCGGAATCCCGGGGGCTACCCAGATCTCCTGAACTGGCATCTGTATGGGTGAGGTCTGGAAATAGGTATTGGTAGAGTTCTGGTGTGGCCCACGGTGCCATGTTGGGGAACCATGGGAACATTCACTTCTCCTGGAAGGGTGTTGGTGGGAACGGGTAAGCCCATCCCTTGAGCATCCTGACAATGGGTTCTTAATTGCCAATAAGGATGGGGAGGGGGAGGGAGGAGCCTGGGTGGAGAAAGGAGCTAGAGGTGATAGGGTTCTGCAGGGCAGTGGTTTCAGAACACCCTGGAAGGCTTGTTAAAACACAGATCGTGCCCAGTCCCCCCCTCCTGGCTCGGCATCAGTAGATCTGGTCTGGGATCCACATGAGAATTTGCATTTCTTTCTTTCTTTTTTTTTTTTTTTTTTATTTGCGAGAGAGAATGAGAGAGAGCACGAGAGGGAGGAGGGCCAGAGGGAGAAGGAGACTCCCCGCAGAGCAGGGAGCCCAATGTGGGACTCGATCCCGGGACTCCAGGATCATGACCTGAGCCGGAGGCAGTCGCTTAACCAACTGAGCCACCCAGGCGCCCGAGAATTTGCGTTTCTAACAACTTCTCGAGTGTTGCTGGTGAGGCTGGTCCAGGGACCCTACTTTCAGACCATCGATGTAGAGTAAGGCATGCCACTTTTTATTGTAGTAAAATATACATAACATTTATCATTTTAACCATTTTTTAAAGTGAGCTGTATGCCCACGGTGGGGCTGTATTCATGACGCCGAGATCAAGAGTCACATGCTCTGCCGACTGAGCTAGCCAGGCGCCCCCAGTTTTAGCCGTTTTAAAGTGTCCAGTTCAGTGACATTAAGTATGTTCACACTGTTGGGCCGCATCACCACCGTCCATCTCCAGAACTTTCTCATCATCACAGACAGAAACTGGGCCTGTTACACAACATCTCCCCGCTTACCCCCGTCCCCAGCCCTGGGCACCCACCATCCTGCTTTCCGTCTCTGTGAATTTGACTATTCTTGGGACCTCATATACAGAAATGCTACACTGTTTGTCCTGTTGTGACTAGTTCATTTCACTCAGCTTAATGTTAGCTCTCGAGGTTCATTCACGTCTCGTGTGTCACATGTCCTGCTAGTTTAAGGCTGAACACCATCCGGGCGTTTGTCCATCCGGCTGGCTGCCAGGGGCGCTTGGGCCGCTCCCAGTTTTGGCTGTTGGGAGCCCACCGCAGTGAACATAGGTGTGCAAACATCTGAGTCCGCGCTTGTCATCATTTTAGATCAATACCTAGAGGTGGCGGGCCAGGGTCACCTGGTTACTGTTTTGAGGTGCGTTCTTCTGCCCCGCACTTGGTGAAGTGCGCTCTCAGGCTTATCTGACCCGAAAGGCTCCGTCCCCTTGAGGGCCAGTCACAGCCCTGTGAGCTGGTGAGTTCTCTTGAGCTGAGGGAGGAGGACAGGGAACCTGGAACTGAGGCTTGCAGAACTTTGTGTGTGAACAAATCCAACGAACAGGAGCAGTGGCCAAGGAAAATAGGGTCCCTAAATGGCTGGTGACCTGTAAGGACGATGACAAGCCACTGTTGGTCCTCGGCCTCTGATGTGGGAGGGGGCACCGCCCACCACTGTGTTTGTGGCAGAGGCTCAAGCCGTGGGCTGGGGGCCACATGGGGGGGGCAGGGTTTGCCCCAGAGCAGCGGGTGCCCAGTCCTTCCAGCCCCCGCGAGGCAGGCGGCTCTTCTGTCCCCTCTGAGGATGACTGAACGAGGCTGGAGTGGGCGGGCCCGAACCACATCCGAAGCCGCGTGGGGTCAGCTGGGAGAGGAGGCCCAGGTGGCCGGGCCGGCGACTGGTCAGGCGACACTGGGCCCTGTGGGTGCATGTCCCCAGCTCAGGAGGGACAGGTGGGCATCCCGCCGCACAGGCTCATCCCTCCTCTTTCCTCTGGGCCTGAGCGGTCCCTTCTTGTCCTTTGGTCAAAGCCCATCGCTCAGCTCTTCATTCTTCCCTGGCCCCGTATAGGCCTTTGCTCCCTCCTGCTGGCTTGGGGCTGGGGCTGCCCCCTTGTCCCCAGCTGCTCCTGGGGTCTCTGCTCCCAGGGTGGCTCTGCCTGCAGAACCTGCTCCCCCGGGGCGCCGCCACAGGTTTGCATGCTGGGCCTTCTGGCTGCTTCTGTCCCTTTGAAGCTTCTTGCCTTGAAGAAGGAAGCCCCACCTCTGAGTTTGGCTCCCAAGCTCTGGGGAGAAGAGGGTGCTGCTGGTGGGGGAGGGGCCGAGGTGGCACTCAGTGCTCTCTGGGAAGCTCTGGGGAGGAGCTGGTTTGTACACGAAGACTGTCACTCTGCTCGGGAGGAGAGGGGAGGAGACGGCCAGCACAGTGCCCCAGCCACGTGCCCCAGAGGTTAGAGGTGGAGTGGCCGAGCCACAGGCGTGGTGGTTCTAGGAGCGTGCAGGCGGTGGTCTGGCCTTGCTCTGCCTTTCCAAAGGACCAGGAAGCGTTTGATTGCAGAGGTCTCCCTGCGGTGTGCACTGTGTCACCGCCCCACGAGAGGCCCCCTGGTGACAGGGCGAGTGCTCCAGAGCGAGACCGTCTGCTACAGAAGCCCTGGGGGGAGCGTCACCTGAGGTTCCAGATGCTACATGCAGAAGCACATACCTGTCACTGGGATGAGTTTTATTTCCTCCCGACGAAGCCCTGGAAGGGGAGGGATTACAGGCCCAGAAGCAGAAGGTGAGAGGATAAGAACCCAGGCCACGGGTGGTTGAGCCAGAACCTGCACCCTGCCCAGGGTGGGGGGGTTACCACAGGCCTCCAGAGGGGATGACCTGGGTGTGGGGGGCCTGCACCCAGCCCGGGGGGGGCTACCACAGGCTCCAGAGGGGATGGAGGGGCGGCTGCGGGTGCGCGCAGGCCATGGCACCAAGGGGGGAGCCGGCCGACACATTGCCGGTGATTTCTCTGCACTGCCCTCCCCTTCCCGTCCTTGCTCAGGTGCTGGAGGCCGCTCCAGTGAGCCATGGAAAGGCCGGAAGGAGACCAGACCAGCCAGAAAGGGCTGTGGAGTCCTGACTCACTGGGATGCTCACTTCCTGTCCCGGAGAGCCAGCGTCCTGGTGGGAGTCTGGTGACCTTGGACAGTAGACTTGACAGCCCGTTCAGTGTCCTAGAGGCGTGTTTTCCTTCATTTCTCTGAGGACTCTAAGGAAGCAGCATACCTATCCTTATCTTTTTCCAGGGGCGGGAGGCTAAAGGACCAGAGCCTGGAATTCTGTCTCTTCAGACTGGGCTACTCACCCGAGTGCCGCTGTGTGTCGGGGAAAACCAGCTGCAGGATACAGTTGTGGTCCTTGCGTAGCTGTAGTTGCCCCTGAGTTGTCCTTGTCTCTCCACATCTGTCCCCCCAAACCCACTTTTGTTGCTTCTGCCTGCCCACCCTTCTGTTTGCCCATCCATGCGTGTGTCTGTCCGTCCGTCCATCCATCATCTAGATTAAGCAGAAACTTTGACCTTGAGCACGTGCTCTGCTGCTGTCATATGTGACTCGGGGGCTGTGACAAGACACTTGGGCCCCTTGCGGGAGGCAGGCAGGTCTCGCGTGACTGCTGACACGTGCAGATGGGAGAAGACAGGGTGTGCGGGCAGGATGCGGGCATGTGGTGGGGTTCTGCGGCTCTTGCTATTTTTAATCATCTTTTAAGGTATGTTCCTCCCTGTCATTCTTCTGTGGATTCTTGTTAGAACCAGAGCTGTGTCGTCGCTCTTGTTCAGACCGTTCCATCGTGATCTTCCTCTCTTCCCGAGTCTTTGAGAAATTAGGGTTTTGGTGTTTTCCTGGGCCTTTCTCAACGGTCCTGAGATGAACACAGTGGCCTGGGGGCGATTCTCCTTCAGCGGCAGCTGCTGGCCGGTGTCTGTCCTGGCCGTGGCCTTGCAGCTGTCTTCGGGCAGTGGGTAAGGTGGATTGATGACAGAGACTCCTGGGCTCCTGGTGACGAGGCGCTGGCCACTCTGATTTGATTCATGGCTTCATAAATACTCATAACCTGGGTCCATGCGAGAGCCAGAGTCCGCCTCTTTATGTGAAGCGGGTCTGGGCAACCAAAGTGCCAGCGCACGGCTGGCCAGCCTGCACCCGTGTGGCCCTGCAGGGGTGGATGTTTGTGGAGCAGGACATTGCCCTTGTCACCTGCCTGTGACCATGGAGCCACGCCGCACCCGCCACGGCCAGGGAGCTTGTCCATGGGACAGAAGAGTCCTCTTCTGAGTACTCTGTTTTCTTTTCTGATATTTGGATGTCGATCTTAGACCTCTAAATAGAGAATTATGAGGCAGAATTTAACGTTACTTTTTAAGGGCACCTGGCTGGGCTCAGTCCATGAAGTGTCCAGCTCTTGATTTCGGCTCAGGTTGTCATGGTCTCCGGGTTGTGAGATCGAGCCCCATGTCGGGCTCTACGCTCAGCGTGGAGTTGGCTTGAGATTCTCTCTCTCTCTCTCCCTCCCTCTGCCCCTCCCCCACCGCACTCTCCCTCTCTCTCTAAAAAAAAAGAATTTATTTTTTAAAAATAACTTTTATTTTCAATTTACCCAAAAAAGTGAAAAAACAGTATGCAGAGTTCCCGTATATGTTCATCCCATAAGCCTCCTGAAGTGTTAGCGTCTTGCAGAGGTACGACGTGGTTCCAGAAAGCAGGATGCTGACGTGGATTCAGAGCCCTTCCCTCGTACACAGACCGGCCCGGGGTCCCAGCCAGGAAACCCCAGTGATGTCGCTGACACGTCTCTTCCAGTCACAGTCCTCTGTCTCGTGACTGACACGCTGGAGGGCTGCTGGCTGCTGCTTTGTGGAACGTTGCCATGCTCTGGTGCCGGGCCTGCCGCTGTGAGCAGCGTGGGACGGGGTCGCTCTTCTGACACTTCCTCCCGTTGGGGGGTGTCTCCTTATGACTTAGAACTGGACGCAGTATTCTTGAGGATGAGGACAGGCCGTAAGCGGGTGTCCAGTGCAGTGGCCCCTTCCGCCCAGCGCGGCCGCCCTGGCTGGCCCCCGGGGTCCTGATGGAGCCCAGCCGACAGCGCCCGTCTTCCAGCCCTTTGCACGACGGCAGCAGCGTGTACTCGCGCTTCTGGGCCGAGCTGCTCGCTGCCTGGCCCGTGAGCGGGAACCCTTGCTGGGGGCGGGCGGGCCCAGGCGTCCCTGCTCCGGCCCACGGCGCTGAGGCCCCCGGCGGTTTCCGTCGCCTGCGCTCGCTCCCACACTGTCCAAGTTGATGGCGAGAACCTCCAACCGATAACACGCCTTGGTCTGGCCAGATACCGACTTGACTTCACTTCTCAGAATCCTTCTGTTTTTCAGGATTTCAGTTTTCTCCGAAATGTGGTGCTCGGAGCATCCAGTCATTTTTGAAAGGCAGGTTGCTGAGGTTCAGGGTCAGTGGACTTGTGTTGGGGGGGCACCTGGTGCTTCTGCCCACTCGCTGGGCAGCCCGCTCTGCAGGTTTTCTCGCGGGGCCCGGGTGGGGGGGCCAGGCCTGGGGCCCGGCTTCCTAACCAGGCAAGCCTGGATGTGCAGCCCAGCCCCGCCGAGCCTCTGGTGAAGGGGCACCTCAGGTCCCTCACACGGGAGGCTCCCTGGACACTTGACTCTGAACTTTGTATGGCTGCAGGCTGTGGTGAGGGGTGGAGAAGCCCCTGGGCCGGGCTTGGCCATCTGACCGCGTGGCCGGGCCCTGGAAGCTCAGACCGGGCGCATGTGGGCATTTCCGCTCTCTGGACACCCTCATGAGGATGTCCTTTCCTCCTGAACGGGCAGGTGTCAGGGATGGTGTTCCAGTGTAGCTCATCAGGGTGGAAGAATGCCCACCGGCCTGCTCGCCCCTCTGAGCGGGACCTGAGCTGGGCCCCTCGTGTACACGAAGCCTCTGCGCATTCTCTGTCCATAGTTCGCAGCAAGTGTGGGGTGCGTGGTAGGGCTGTCTCCTTACTCCTGTCTCCCTACTGGTAAGAACCCGAGGCCCAGAGATGGGAAATGACCAGCTTGGGTCACACAGTGGCCGTAGATGCTGGGGATGGTTGTAACGCGGTGTGTTTTTGGGGTTTCTTTTTGGGTAGGAGGGGGCAGATGCTCCCTGGGAAAATATAATGAACAGATTTGATGCAAGTAGTAATGGTTTAAAGAAGTTAATCATGTACGCAGTTCTTCCCCGTAAGACCAGAATCTGGTGTTTGCTCTCATCTTCTGGTTCTCAGAAGCGGTCCTCCCCTCGTTAGGCCCCAGCATTGCCCTGTCCCCCGCCTCGGAGCCCCGCCCTCAGCGCTCAGTGCCCTGGGGAGGAGTGCCTGAGGCCAGGCCGCAGGAGCGCTTCCCTCCCTTGGTGCCCTGTGTGTCCTCAGTCCGCAGCCCCAGTGGACTGGCTGGTTTTCTGGAATCCAGTTTGACCTTTGGGGGTGCAGAGACCAAGCTGATCTTGCGGGGGTGAGTGGGCGAGGGCGCAGAGTGGCTGGCGTGGCGCCCCAGCGGCCAGCAGAACCAAGTGCGGGGGGAGTGGGGGCTGGAGGCAGGGGGCTGAGCGGCTGCCGGTGAATGAGTGCGCATTTTGGGCAGCTACTCTGTGGAGTGGCTTTAGCGGTTGACTGAGGAAGAGGCCTCTTGGCAGAAGGAAAAGATTGGGGGAGTTGTATAATTTCCTCTCGTTAATAATCCTTGTGTTCATGGGTCACCTTCTGTAGGAGCGCGCGCTTGCAGCCCGCGGCAGACGTTAGCTGCCTACCCGTGGAGGCTGTCATCGGTGACGGCCCCCGCCGCTTTAAAAGGCACTCATGGTCCTCTGTCCCATCACCTGGGAAGGGGACAGGCTGCCGCCCCCCTACGCCCCCAGGGGCTGTGTCCCTTTCGGTTCCTGGAGGCAGGCAGCGTGGTCCAACAGGGTCCCTCCTGTGTCGGGAGCCGAGGGTGGGAGCCCTGGTGGCCCTGGGAAGAGGCGGGGCAGCGGGGGTGGTCCGTGCCCCCCACCCCCCGCCCGAGTGCAGGCTTTGCGGTGGGGCAGGCGGCACCTCCCCGGATCATCCCCGCCGGTCCCGTCTAGTGTCCGCAACCACCGGCTGAGCCCGGCTCCGAAGAACGCGCCGTCCGGTGCCCTTTGGGAGAGGGGATGCCGTGGACTGGAAGCGGTCCAGGCCGACCTTGGCGAGCGGCGCGCGCCCCCGAGCGTGAGGCCGACTTTCGGAGTAACCTGTGACCCCTGTCGTTGTAGGAAGACATGGCCGCTCACGTCGGAGCTTCCCGCACGCCGCAGGAGGTGATGGAGCATTACGTAAGCATGTACATCCACGGAAACCTGGGGAGAGCCTGCATCCCCGACACCATCCCCAACCGGGTGACCGACCACACGTGCCCCGGCGGAGGGCCCCTGTCCCCCAGCCTCACCACCCCCTTGCCTCCCCTAGACATCTCGGTGGCCGAGCAGCAGCAGCTGGGCTACATGCCGCTGCGTGACGACTATGAGATCGAGTACGACCAGGACGCCGAGACGCTCATCAGCGGGCTCTCGGTCAACTACGACGACGAGGACGTGGAGATCGAGCTGAAGCGCGCGCACGTGGACATGTACGTCCGCAAGCTCAGGGAGAGGCAGCGGCGCAAGAACATCGCGCGCGACTACAACCTGGTGCCCGCCTTCCTGGGCAAGGACAAGAAGGACAAGGAGCGGCCGGCCAAGCGCAAGGTCACCAAGGAGGAGAAGGAGCTGCGGCTGAAGCTGCGGCCGCTCTACCAGTTCATGTCGTGCAAGGAGTTCGACGACCTGTTCGAGGGCATGCACAAGGAGAAGATGCTGCGGGCCAAGATCCGCGAGCTGCAGCGCTACCGGCGCAACGGCATCACCAAGCTCGAGGAGTCGGCCGAGTACGAGGCGGCGCGGCACAAGCGCGAGAAGAGGAAGGAGAACAAGAGCGCGGCCGGCGCCAAGAGGGGCAAGGAGGACGGCAAGGACGGCGAGTTCGCGGCCATCGAGCACCTGCCGGGCTTCGAGCTGCTGTCGGACCGCGAGAAGGTGCTCTGCAGCTCCTTGAACCTGAGCCCCGCGCGCTACGTGACCGTGAAGACCATCATCATCAAGGACCACCTGCAGAAGCGGCAGGGGATCCCCTCCAAGAGCCGCCTTCCTAGTTACTTGGACAAAGTCCTCAAGAAAAGGATTTTAAATTTCCTCACGGAGAGCGGGTGGATATCCAGGGATGCGTCCTGAAAGCGCGCGGCTTTGCGGGCGGGCGCCGGGCTCGGGGCGCTGGCCGGCGAGCCCCGAGGACTTGGGGTGAGGGAGCGGCAGGAGATGCTTCCCCCCCCCCCCGCCCCCGCCGCCCCGTTGTTGCTCTTTTTTAAACAAATTGAGTTCCTTTCTTTTAGGCTATCAATTCTTTTCATGGTCCTCTGAAAAAGCAGCAATAGTAACGATTTTATGTCGGATCGTGGGGGAAGCCGATATATGTATATTTTAACTTAGTCCTGAAGTCATACCTTAAGATGACGATTTGCCTTTACATGTTCAGTTTGGGGAATATTATGAGATTGGGCCATTTCCTTTTGTGTCTTCCCTTTGGTACGCGACTCTCTTGGGCTGTGGGTAAGAGGAGCAGCTTTCTGCTGGGCCCGCCAGCCACCAGCTTGACCCTGTGACGGGACCCCTGGCTGGCCGCCGGGGACGCCCTCAGGGGGCCCACTGCCACCCCCACGGACACCCCAGCACAGCCCCAGCACGCGGCACTTTAGGTGGGGGCCGGGGCGGGGCAGGTGGGCAGCGAGGCTGGAGAACCGCGGGATGTTTCCCGGGAGCCTCAGAGGAAGGGTCGGGTGGAACACAGTGTCCGAGCGAGCTTCCCCTTGACTCCTGGCAGCGGGCAGTCGGAGCCTGCCGATGCCGAGCCCGGAAACCACCCCTTGCCTCACTTACCGGGGGCGGAGCCTGCGGGCTCACGCGGGCAGGCTCCCTGGTGTGTGGAGGGGGGCTCCGGGGCGCTGGCAGGACTGGCATGGGCGCCAGGACTCAGAGCCAGTCTTCCAGGGGGCTGCTGCTTGCCACCCTTAGGACTTGCAGTACCGAGCACCCCATTTGACTGGGAAGAACTCGTTTTAGAAATTGGAGGAGGGCTCTGAGTTCTGGAGTCCACGTCCTCCAGGATTTCATGGCGGTTGCAATGACCTTTTCCACTGCAACCCTGACCTTGACCGTGCTGGCCTGGCTAAGCGTCTTCCGGTGGTGCCCAGCGCTCTGCGGACCAGAGCTGGACTGGGCTGCTCGCGCAGCAGGCTCTGGCAGCGCAGGAGGGGGCCTCCGGGGCGAGGCTTCTCTGGGTCCCCGTCTTGGGCCGCTCAGCTTGTGCCCAGCCCTGCTGTGTGCAGGTGCCCCGCTCCCGTGGGTGGACGCGGTACCTTCCTCCTGGAACTTGAGTCAGTCATTTGGCTTCCTGCTGCTCAGGGTTGGTTCTCCTGTCTAAGGCCCTGCTTTAGAGTTGGGGTGACTGCAGAGCCCAGCCCTCCATTCTTCTGGAGCCCATCCTGCCTCTCCTGCCCCCCCATAGCTACCAAGAGACTGTTTACCTCCCAGAATGCTGGGGCTTGAAGTTACATTAAAGTGAAGCTATTTGAAAGACGAAAGAAAAAAAGACCCTCATCATTTCCAAGGACTTAATTACGGTGCCTTTTCCTTTCTTTTTACATTCTTCTGTCCCCCAGGGTAAATTTTTCAGCATTAAATAAAACCTTTCAAATATATCGTACGTGGCTTTAATTGTGAAGTACGTCGCGTGCTGGCAGGTAGTGCTCCCTGTGGGCCCCGCCCGGGACTCCTAGGCCCTGGGAAGACGCAGCGAGCAGGGGTGGTGCTCCCTGGAGGCTCACTGCGGTGACTGAGCCGTGATGGGGATGGCGCCTCTCCCCTGCGCTTCCTGGACCAGCGGCTTCTCTGCCCTGGGAACCGACTAGAACTGCAGACCCTCGGGCCCTGCCCCGCCCTGGATGCTCCCTGGACGCCCGGAAACCGTGTCACCATCCGGGCCTCCCGAGTGCAGGCTACAGCTCCTCCCGCCTTTGGCCTTCACTCATTCCGTGTGTCAGGTTCCTGGTTTGGTGAGGTTCTCAATTTGGTATTTTTGTATGAAATGGCTGCCAGACTTAAGCTGGAGAAGCAAAAGATCCCGGTCAGCGTGTGGCCCAGGCCAGCCGAGGGCCATCCAGTGAACAGTGTGCTTAAGCAGGTTTTCAGTATGTGGATCTTCTTTAGTGGTGCGAACAATCCATTTAGGCTTGGCTGTTTTAGAGCCGTGAACGTGTTAACTGATGTTAAAAGCACTGACAGGTTGTCCCGAGGAAGAGGTACCTTCATCACTGGTCGCCTCTTACCCCGTCCCCGCCGGCTGTGCGGCCCGTCGGCCCTTACGTGGCCGCCAGCTCAGGGCCCTTAAGCTTCTGTATGTAAAATTCGTTCCCCTCATCCCCTGAAGTCAGGGTTGTACCAAATTTAAACTGACTTTGAGTCCAAAAAGTTAGTTAATTCAGCCATTCCAAATAATGCTCTCTGGATGGCCCGAAACTCTACAATTTTTATTTTTTTTACACATTCAGCAAGTGGGGAGCAAAGCGGTGTCACTGCTGCGTGGGCACGCCCGGTCGGGGACAGCGTGCGCGAGACCCGTCTGAGCTCGCGCCTGGCGTCAAACCCGTTCCTCCTCGCAAGTAGGAGTTAAACTGGCCGTGACGCAGAAGCCCGTTCGCACCAGGCCTCCTTCCCCGCCAGCGGCAGACCGCCCTGGGGAGCACGCACCTTACTCCGATCCCGGCCCCGAAGGCCCCTCGTGGGCAGTCGGCTCCGCACGGGAGGACGGGGGTGCAGTCGGCGGACCTCACCTCCAGCGCGGAGGGGCGTTTCCCTATCAGTGGCGACGCGGGGTGATGGGAACCCACGGTGCAGCCCCCCAGCGGTCGTGCCCCAGCTGCCGAGGGAGGGGCTGCACACACGGGGAGGAGTTCGTTTGAAAATTACGCACGCAGCTTTGGGTTTAGAGGAATTCCAGAAGGTGAGGCGAGATCCTCGCAGAGCTCGGACGCCTGTGGGTTTTCTCCGTGCGCTGCGCTGCCTGAGGTTCTGGGCAAGTTTCTGACCAAGCAACTTAAGACTGCTTCGTGGAAAAGAGGAAAATACTTTGAAACAGTATAAATTAAATTTTTAATTATGGGAACACTACCTACATCTTTGAAAATTACAAGCAAAGTAAACTGCCCCACCTTTTTTATGCCATAAACGAATTTACCAGTGTCGACCTTCAATTCTAGAAACCCCTCTCTGCAGCAGATGGCGGAAGGCTGGGTTTTCTCTGGTTTGTAACCGCTCCCTCGCTCGAGCCCCAGTGTGAATGAGGACGGAGGGGCCTGCGGTGTGGTGCGGCGCAGACCGTGGGTGCTCCTGCCGGGCTCCTGGTGCGTGCAGGCCCCCCCGGTCCCCTCCCCGGGGCCGTCTGCCCCCAGTAGAGGCCCGGTTCCTCCTGCTCTCCCTTCCCACAGGGAAGCTAATGTGTGTGGCGTGTCTAAGTGTCCAGCCCACGGCTTCAGAATTTGAGCCGAGAGCGGCAAAGCTAAGTCATGCTTAGTGTAGGTGGATCTCCTCCACCGAAGTACACAAAATAGTTTCCAAAAAGTAGGAAAATAAACATATTAGGGCTTTAATCCTCTTAAATAAAATTTAAAAAATTCAGCATTAACATTTAAAATGTACCAAGCATGCAATTTTTGGATTTTGAGCAAGTCCATCTCACTGGGGATACATTCAAGTCATCAGTAACTAGCTGAGAGAGATCTGAACATTTCTACAAACAGATGAACAACGGGGCAAAAGTGACCGATTTTGTCAAATTCAGTAACTGGCAAAATACGGTGGTGAGATCTGTTCAGGTGTGTGTGCTCACTTCCAATCTGCAGAAGGAAGCCGGAAGTTGGGCATTTTCGAAGCTAGACGGTGACGATTATAAATGAACTCATGTATGTTCTTCAGCGAGGGCATGGGGAAACTTCTCTGAGCAGCTGGCTCTCGCCCTCCCTTCACTGGATGAAGGTACGGGCTGAGCACCCAGGACCCCGTGTGCCACAGTGTGCCGGAGGGCCCGGCGAGGCTGGGTGGCCAGCCAGCCCAACAGTGGGGTTCCCGAAGCCATCGGACTCATTTATGGCACTTGGACGTCGCCAGGCTTTGAGCAGCTAGAGCGTGGTTCATGACCCTCTAGGGTCCAGTCGTGTCCCGCTGGCCTGTTCTCTAAGCGTGTGGAGCGATTAAAGGTATATTAAAAATCAACGAACAGACTCCCCAATTCAAGTTCATTCACGCATCTGCACAACCGGCTTAATTTTCTGTTCAGGCACTGGTTACTAAAGCTTTCCAACAAGGACTGGGGAAGGGTCAGAAATATTCATAGAGAAGATGAACCAGCCTCTCAAGACTTACAGCAAGTGACTACAAAGAGCCCGCAGGAGCCCTCGAGGCCGCTAAGCCTCCTTCACCACCCCCACCAGGGCGGGCCTCAGGGTGCGCCCATGCAGCTTATACCCCACTTTGCTGACCAGCGCCACCGTGCCGGGCTCCTGCCCCTCCACCGGCGCGTGGAACAGGGCCTCGTGCTCGTAGGGGTCGAACCTGGCCCCCACGGGGTTCAGCCGCAGCAAGCCGTGCTTCGTGAACACCTTCTGGATCTGGACCTCAGTCATTACAAGCCCCTCGTAGAGGTTCTTCAGGTGAGGATTGTCGTCTTTAACCTCCTCCTTTGGGACACTCTGCGTCGCCTTCTCCAAGATGTCCGCGACCTCCAGCAAGTCCTTACAGAAGCCCTGGATGCCTAAACGAAGGGAAGGACACCGTCATCTGCAGTCCCACCACCGGCGGGGCACCCGAGAGCTGTGACCCCGCCGGCCTCTCACACAAACTCCTGAACGATAACCTTTCAAACTATTCACTTGTCTCAAATTTCAATCGTGTGTTAAAAAATAAAAACAAAATCAAAACAAAAACAAAAAAACACACACAAAAAACACCAAAACCCAAAAAAACTTCTGGGTTTAGATGAGAGCTAATTAGGCATGAAGACAAACAGTTCCCAACGTGCAGAAGCATCTCCCCATCAGTCCTGCCCCCCCCGCTAAGGAACCCCGCGCCCACGGCCGTTCTGTGGGCAAGGGGCGGCTGCCCTGCCAGCACCGTGGGGTCAGAGTTCCCAAGACACACCCAAGCCTTAACCCTAATCGAACAACAGAATCAGGGAGAAAACAGTCCCTCCAAACTCAAGGCAGTGGATCACATCAGACTGTTTGTGGTTTTAAGAAAATGCTTCAGATGCTGCCTGGAAGCCAGGGGTGACCGCAGCGCCCCGGTGGGCATCTGCTTCCACCCAGGCCCTGACCGGACACAAGGGCACCAGCCCCGCTCGGCTCTGCTGGAGGCAGCGCCCGTGGGTGACTTCTTGTCGCAATACTTCCCCCCACCCCCTCCTGGAAAATGAAATAATAAACTTCCTGCCTATCTGATAAGAACATGGGCGTCTACCATGGATTAATAAGCTTGTGCCAAATCTTGGGGGATGGTCTGTCCTCACGGAGTGTATGGTCCGAGACAAGCGTCAGATAAGCACACGAGTGACAAACACAATCACAAATCCCACCTCCACGAAGGAGCGTTTCTCGGTGCTGAGCAAAGCTCATACTAAGGGACTTCATTTAGACTGGAGAGCCTGGAGAGGTCTGTGAACCAAGGCCTGAAGAGTTATCCAAACATTCGAGGACCGAAGGGCGCCCAAGGCACAGGGAAGAGGCAGACCCAGAGAAGCTGACGGTTCCAGACGGGGCAGCCGAATGGGTGGATGGCGTGGTCACACTGTCCAGGCACAGGGCAGAGATACTGCAGTTCTAGCTGCAGACACCCCAACAAGGCAAAGAGCCCAGTAAAGGGAGTCAAATGCGCTTTCTGGTGTCTCAGTGCGTATGAGAGTTATGTTTACGCTGTAGTCTATGAAGTGTGCAATAGTATTATGTATAAAAAAACACACACAAACCTTAAATACATTTTGCTAAAAAATGCTAACCGTCGTTTGAGCTTTCAGTGAGGTGTGATCATAGACCATAACGAATACAATAATAACGAAGCATTGAAACTATTGTGAGAATCACTGAAATGTAAGAGAGCCACGAAGTGAGCAGATGCTGATGGAAAAATGCTTGCTCAATGCAGGGTTGCCACGAACCTTCAATCTAAAAACCGCATCATCCGTGAAACTCGGTAAAGCAAGGAACGGCTGTATTTTAAAATCGCTTTGCCTGGGGCATGGCGCTGCCAGGGCTGGGATCAGGGCAGAGTGGATGGACAGGAGGCCAGCTGCTCAGCGCTCAAGGGCCAGGGGGAACATGGGGATGGGAAAAGAGAACTTCAGATTCCTGCCCTAAATAAGCACCAGGAAAGATCACAGTATCATTTACTAAAATGAGGAAGAACAGCACAGATAAAGGGAAAATGAAATTCGAAATGCCGTGAGGCATCAGGTGCAGATGCTGGGGAAACGACAGGACACACGGGACTGGAACTCAGAAGTGTCTGAGCCACAAGAACCTGTGCGTGGGCAAGTCGCCGGGGCAACCTGGCGAGACGAGGGGAAGCCTAACCCCAATCCCTGAGGACCCCGACATGCAGAGGCCAGGAATAAGCAGATTTCAAGCAGAATCTGCTGCCTGTGGTGGCACAAGATTGGATCTCGGTTTCTACTTGGCCGTGCACCTGCCATCCGTCCTCAGGTGAAGTAGCTACGGTCTCACCATGAGCCTTAAGAGGCTCTTCCAGAACGCGGGGGAATGGCGCCCGCGGGTCTGTACAGAAGGTTCTGCGAGTACTCAAACTGTACCTGACGTTTAGTGGACACTGGGGGGCATGGGCGTGGCGTCGGGGGGCACCGGCCTCAGCATGGCCACCGCAACTTCCCAGCTTCGTGATGAGTGCCAGTCATTTAAGCCTCAATGATCTCAAATGTAAAATGGGAAGGACAGCGACAAAGATATCCAAATGCTGACGGTGCAGACAGCATCTTAGATTTTCACATGTGTGAATGCTGAGCTAGCTACGGAAATGCCCATCCGGGAGGCTGACCTGCGGGAACCATGTGCAGGCTCAGACGGCCTCAGGTTAACCGAGGTCCGCCTGGGGAAGAGCAACACACACACTCCTCACCAAAGGAGTCACACTTGCAGTTCTAAATGCGGGTCCCAGCTGCGACTTCTCCTTGCAGACTCCTCTCCACTGGAGGGAACGCACCCAGCGGCCTCCCCACCTCCTCACCCTGGCTGACCCTGCCGTTCCACACTCACACTGCCACCCCCCCCACCTTCCCCGCCCTTTATTTTTCTAGGATCAGTATCAGATAGTGTCTACCGTTACCATATAATTTTGCCTCCTCCACCAATTTCTGGCTCCTCTGCCTCAAGTTCTCGGTGTCTGCCAAAGCTCGCTTATATTTTTCCTAACAAAAAAGGGGGGGCGGTAAAGAGGAAACGTACATGAGTAAAGCAAGGAACAAATTTGTAAGAAAGCAAATCTGATATGAACAAATTCCAAGTCCAAGTAACATGTGTTACGTCTGACATTTTAGAGCACAGGCAGCAGAGCTTACTGGGTGGAAAGAAGTTACATCCGTGTCACTATTTCCAACGATTAAGAGATCAAGGGGTCATGTATCTGTGTAGCCCCCAGTGAGCAGCTGGACAAGGATGAGGAAAAACTCTCATGGTTCTGATGGTCTCATCGCCCCTCGAGGACGGACCACTCACTCCCACAGAATTTCCAACTTCAGGGAGTCCTAGAACGCTGGTTGGGGCAGACGCACCCAGAGCCCACAGTTCCAGGAGAGGTTTAGGAGAACCGCCAGCCCACTGAGGAGAGAAAACCCCATCCGTGAACCTCTGGTGTTTTGACTGCTGCCCAGTGGCCCCGTCCCAACACTTGACTGGGTAACAATCACCGATTGCTGGCGCCCTCCCCATTTCCCACCAATTTTCCTGTTACGCCACTCATCTCCTGAGCACTTCTAGCTCTGGGGCCTCTGTCCTCCAGTTACAGGTGATTCTAGTGCAGTGGTTTAGAACATGGCTCCTGAGGCTCAAACCTGGGCTGTGCCTCAGTTTCCTCGTCTGTAACCAGGGCTCTAACCGTTGACTCACAGGGTGTTATGAGGATTAATATAAATAAGGTGGTTAGAAAAGACCAGCATAAATTGTTTATTTTCAAATCCCTAAAGGACCTGATTTGTGCCACCTGTGCCTTTTCACGTGGAGTAATAACCTGTCCTTCTAACTGGTTCACTACACCCCTCCCTCCTTATGAAGAGTTCTACATAACCACACCTCTGGTCCCAACACCTGGCTTTCCGTAAGACCCAGCTTAAGGACTGCAGTGAATGTGCTTCACTTGTAAGGACCACCTCAAGTCTTAATTCAATATCATCTATGCAGCGTGTGAAGAAGATTCTCATGACAGAACCAGAGCCACAGAGGATTTGCGTTCTAGTCCCTTCTTCAGCAGGAACTTGCTGCAGGACCCGACCGCAGTTCTCAGACAAATGACCCAACTCATCTGGCCAGAGGTCCTCTGAAGAACCTCACCTGAGTTCAGCAGATCACACTTCCCCATGAGAGCCTGCGTGACCTTACCACAGTCTCCTTTAGCTGCTCCTCTAGCTTGACCTTCTCGTCCATGAGTATCTTCTCTGGAGAGGGGGTATCTGTCTTCTGTTCGTTCTGACCCACGTCCTCTTCCAGGTTCCGGCCGCTGTTCTTCTGTTTGGTGGCTGTGCAGAGCAGCCGAGGAGATGGTCTAAAACAAGTTCCCGACACTGTGAATTAAGACTGGGCTTTTTGCTTAAAAGTCAGATATATCAGTCAAGAAATTTAAGATAATTTAAAATTATTTGCTACTGACCTGTGAGGGAGAAAGAGTTTATCTTAGATCTAATAAAGGCAAAGAGTATATTATGTACAAAGGCTGCTAACTCACATAAAATCTCCTGTAATGTGTCTAAACCAGCAGGTCAATGTACCAAGGCCCCAGAACTAACCTCTTCTTTCCATTCCAAACACCTCCTTCTGAGATATGGTCGTCTAGACCCAACACATATTGGAGTAGCTACTATCAGAGGTGAGGTCCAGTGCTGATGTTGATGACAAGGATGGACTGGGCAGAGATCCTGCCCTTAGGGTACTTACTGTCAAAAAAGGTATCTACAGACAAAGTATTATAATTTGGGGTTTAAAAGTGATAAAAGAGGAATCATGCTTTAAGAGGCTCAGAGTAGAATGTTTCTAGCTTTGGAAAAGTGGAAGACCATGATTGGCTTTGTATAGAGGGGCTCTGAAGGATAGATAAGAGTTACACATAAGGAGTCAGCATTGGAGATAGAAAAGCAGGGGGATACACAGAGGGAAACAAAGAGCGCTAAATCTAATACTGGAAGTGACTCAAGACCTTATCCAATCGGATCCCCACATGAAAAAGGTTAAGTGATAAGCCCAAGGTCACAAAGTTATTAATGAAGGACAGAATGGTCTTAAACTCAGACTTCTTCACCAGGACCAGATTTCTCCTCAAGCTTAAAACTCAGATTTCTTCTAAGAGCTCTTCTTAATTGTGCCATATTTCAATCTGAAAATAAACTACAGTCAATTTTCTTCCCAGATTAAAGGAAACTGCCTCAAAGAACAGGCGAGCTGGCGGTACACAGAATATGTGTACAAGGGTGTTTATAACAGCAACAAGCCGGGGACACTGTTGAATACAGTCACTTCCACAATCTGGAATATTCTGCGGCTGTGAAAAAGAATGTCAAGCTCTCACCTCCGGGATACACTACAGGTATACTGTGTGGTAAGAAATGCAACTCAGAGAAACAGACAGAACACGAAGCCTTTTCCGTAAGGACAAACCAGAAATCCCGTGTAGGTGCACTTGTGTCTAGGCCTGGAGAAGAGTGGAAGGAGCCCTTAGTCTGTGGGGTGCAGTAACCTTTCTACCGCATTTTGTTTCTGTGATTTAAAAAGCTCATAACCTAGCAACTGAGTATGGGTCGTGAGGCCTGTCTCGTTTCTCAGTTGTGCTGGTCCCTGGGCGTGAAGTCACAGCCTTTCTACACACCCACCCCCGGAGGCTCCGCCAGAGGGGCTGGGGGCGGTGTGGGGGGGATGCAGCCGGACAGGGTCAGAGAACGTGCCTACTCTTGAGTTACGGCTCCCCCATCTGAGCCTCCTCCCACAATCAACCAGTTCTCAAGGACAGAAATTAGTGCTGCCTTGGTGATCGCTTTCCTGGCAATTAATTCAGATACAAAACCACAAACTACCCGAGAAAAAACAGCAGCCTTTTCCCTCAGGGAATCGGGGGGTCACTGCTCTGTTTCCGTATTTTGTTTTACGTGATTTCCGAGGCTAGCAATCACACCGTAATCCCTCCCACGGCAGGTGGCCCTCGCCGCGCCAGGCGGGTCTCGGGTCCACGAGAGCAAGCTCCTCCAAGGAGAAGTCCAGCTCCGGCCCCGCCCCCCTCCCACCCACTGTTCGGCCCAGAGCAGCTCCTCCAGGAGGCACCTTGGTTCCGAGCCGTTCCTCCCGCAGAGGGGATGCGAAAGACTTGCCCAGCCGCCTCGCGAGCCAGGACTCTGAGTCAGCAGAGCCCGCAGGTTGGAAGGAACAAACGGGGAGGGCCCGACTCTGCGAGCCTCCCGCGGACGACTGCACTGGTCTACCTGCACTCCTCACTCCACGGCGGGACGGGCTTCGCCGCGCTTCCGACCTGGACTCCGGAAGGAACCGGGGCCGAGGCGGACGTGCCGAGCGGCCCCGCGGTGCCGGCCTGGCGCTGCCCGGGCACGCGCGCCTGCTCCCGCGCGCAACTGGCCCTGGGAGGGCCGCCGGAGCCCGGGCGCGAGCGCGCGTGGGGCCGGTGCGCGGGGCGGGTCAGCCCCGGCCGAGGGCCAGGCCCCGGGCGGGAGGCCCGCGCGCCGCGTCGGCGAGCCGCGGGACCCACGACGCCCCTCTCCCAGGCCGGACGGCCTCGGCCCGAGTAGGAGCCGCCCTGAGGGTAGCGTCCTTCTTCAGCCACGGGCAGCCGGGCGCCCCGTACCTGAGAGACAGCGCCAAAGCTGGGAGACTGTTCCGCGCCAGCCTCACGCACCGAGCCGCCATGACTGTCGCCGTCGCCGCCGCCGCCGCCGCCGGCACTGCGCACGCACCGGGCATGCGCGGAGGCCGCTGGCCCGCCCCCTCGGGGCGCGTGGCTACTCGCGCAGACTCCGTGCTTCCTTCCCCGCCCAACCGCTTCCTTTCAGCCAATCCGTAACCGCTCCTCCTCTGATGGACAGACAGTAGTAACCAATAATTGTGGGCCGCTTCAGAGCACTCTCTCGCCGCCCCACCCCCGCCCTTCCCCTCCCGGTGGGCGAGGTCTGAGGCTTCCGGAGCCTCAGAAAGTGAGGAGGTGAAAGGTGAAGGGAGCCGTGGGAGGAGACGCTCGCGGGCGGGGCGCGGTCCAGGGTTGAACCAATGGGGAAGGAGCGCGGGGGGCGGGGCCGCCGGAAGTGCGGCGCTCGGCGCTTCCGCCGGCCTTCGCTCTGGGAGCGGGCTCGGGGCGCCGGGCGTGCCTTCTGCGGCGGGGCGGGCTCCCCGGACGCCGGGCGCTGTCAGACGCCGTTTGGGGGCCCTGTTAAAGCGGGTGCCGGAACCCAGGGGCAGATGTGCCCGCGTGGACGCTGCAGGGTGGATGGAGAGACGGGCGGCCGCTGGTTGTCTCCGCGCTGTGCTCTCAGCTGCACGTCGCAGTAAAACAAAAATCGTGACGATGAGAACAGCACCTAGGGATGCTCTGGGGACACAGCTAGAGCTCAGACATCCAGACGCTTTCGTTGACCTGGCAGAGGCCTTGCTGCTTGGTCACGTGCCCTGAAGCCGAGGCGCTGGGAGGGGAGGGGGCGCTTTGCTTAACGCCCCGGCGGCTGCCCCTCCAGCGAGGGCCGGCTCCTCTCCGGCGCTCCTGGCCCGCAGCCCCGTCCGCCAAGAGGGAGGGCTGGAGCCGGTGGTCTCGCCCAAGGGGGAGGGCTGCCTGCAGGTCTCATTTGCGAGGACCAAGCCTCTGTTCTCGGCGCGCATCGAAAGTGTTGATAATGTTGGACGAGCCTCTACACTGTGCCAGGGTCTTGTGACACCTGCCGGGGAGGCAAACCGCCAAATCCAGAATGTAGGCTGTTCTGTGGAAGAATGACCCAGTTTATTAATTAATTAAGGGGCTGGGGGAAAAGAAAGGAAGTAGGACTGTGTGACAATTAAAGCTCAAAAGACATAATTAAATGGTGTGTGGACCTTGTTTGGATCATGATAGGACAAACCAGCTGGACACGGTGAGGGGAAATGAATATAAACAGTATTATTAAGGTTTATTGACACTTGTTAGGGAGAGAATACGGCCTGGTGGTTAGGTCAAAATGCCCTGATTGTTTAGAGATGCAAACGGAAGTATTTACATTATGTTGCCACAGTGTTTGGAATTTGCTTTATCAATACTCATGTAAAAAAAATGAGGATAGGAGAAGCTCAGTGGCAAAATGTTGATAATGGTTAAGGCTGGATGGTGAATACCATCTGAGTTATAACTCCTCTTTTTTTTTTTTTTTTTTTTTAAGATTTTATTTATTTATTTGAGACAGAGAGAATGAGAGACAGAGAGCATGAGAGGGAGGAGGGTCAGAGGGAGAAGCAGACCCCCCGCCGAGCAGGGAGCCCGATGCGGGACTCGATCCTGGGACTCCAGGATCATGACCTGAGCCGAAGGCAGCCGCTTAACCGACTGAGCCACCCAGGCGCCCCGAGTTATAACTCCTCTTTTGTATATCTGAAATTTCCCGTACTAAAATGTGACACGATAATGTAACGTTTCTCACTGGCTGTGACGTCAGGCAAGCCACAGTCCTTGATCTGCTCACCTGTAAAACTGGGATTTTTTTTTAAGATTTTTAGTTTTTTTAATTTTCATTTTATTTTATTTCCTCCGCACAGAGGAAACTAGGTTTCCCAGGCTGAGAGACTTGCCAGGACGAGGGACCTGACGTCTGGCAGCAAATCTCACCGCCACTCGTCCCTAGCACACTGGCTCCAAGCAGGAAGGATGTTCTTGGTAAGAGAATGCCACCAGAAGGGGCCACAGATATTTCTGTTGAAATAATTTTCTGCAAATAAAAGAGAGCACACAAGCGGGGGAAGTGGCAGAGGGAGAGGGAGAAGCAGGCTCTACGCTGAGCAGGGAGCCCAACACCATGCGGGACTGAACCCCAGGACCCTGGTATCATGACCTGAGCCAAAGGGAGATGCTTAACCGACTGAGCCACCCAGGAGCCCAAAAACTGGGATCATATTTATTGTGAAGTTTAAAAAATACTCATTTCCTAACTTCTTTGGGCTCAGAGGGAATCAGATGGGCATCCCAAATAGCTTACAGTGCAGCGTGAGGACAATCAATGGAGAGCTATAGCCACTGGGTTCTGAGACAGAGACAAGCACAGGTTGTCGCAATGCGATGCCACGCTGGGGACACGGAACTACCAGTTGGTCCAGGCTTGCCAGGAAGCCATACCCTGGATCTGTGCCCTACCCCTTGCAATCTCCCTGAACAGGGATCTGCCTGTGCTGCCACCTTGTGGCCACATTGGGAACTGCTCCAAAAGGGAGCTGGGGCGTCACATACCAAGGTGACATTTTGCCACTGCTCTTGGGAGCCTGCTCAGGTCGTTAGTTCCCTGAGATCTTCATCAACTCAGTGCAAGTCCTCTCCTCACGGAGAGGAAGCTGCTTGTATGGGAAGACTCCTGGGTCAGCCCACAGAACACACTTTTAGCAAAGGGCATGGGTGGCCCGGGGGCAGGGATGTGGGAAAAGCAAGCTCAACAGCGCATGGTGCCCCCAAGAAGGAGGGGGTGACGTTTAAGAAGGTGTCCTCAGGTGAAGGTTGTGCAGATGGCTCAACAGCATGTGGACCATGGTGTGATCCTCATATAACAGCCAAGTGCTGGTGGGTGCTAGGCTCTGGGCAGATGTCCTTTTGGATCAGCACACAATACGGTGATGAAGGGACAGAGCCCAGCCAGGTTAGGGGGCTTGTTCAAGGTCACGAAGGCAGAAGAGGGCAGAGCTTTTGCATATTTTTCTCAACTAATCTCAACTTCCACAGTCAGAGGTGAAGCCAGAGGCTGCCTCCGTCTATCCAGAGTGTTGGCCACTGCCAGAAACTGCATTATTATTATTATGGTCCCTCAGCATGGACAGGAATCTTCCTCCTTTAATCCAACTCGAAATAAGCCAATTAAAAAAATGGGAGGGGCACCTGGGTGGCTCAGTCGGTTAAATGTCCGACTCTTGATTTCAGCTCAGGTCATGATCTCAGGGTTGTGGGATCGAGCCCTGCATCGGGCTCCTCACTGAGCGTGCTAAGAATCTTAGTCTGCTAAGATTCTTTCCCTCTGCCCTTCCCCTACTTTCTCTCTTCCTCTTCCTCTAAAAAGAAAAAGGCATAATAGGTGTGGTAGACACAATTCTGAAGATGGGCCCCAAGATACCCATCCTCTGGTTATCCAGTCCAACACAAGTCCCAACGCTGCTCTGAAGGCACTTTGCAGATGTAACGAAAAGCCCAAGCCAGTTGGCCTTCATGGAGATTATCCGGTAGGCTTGACCTTGGTGGGTGGAGAGGTTCCTCGAGCAGGCGACCCCAGAGAGCCTCAAAGCGTGAGAACAGTGCTGCTTTGGAGATGGAGGGGTCGTGTGGGAGAGAAGGCAGTGTGCGGCCTCTGGGAGCAGAGGGAGGCCCTCAGCTGATGGTCAGCAAGGAAATGAAGATCTCCGACCCACTGTTGCCAGGAGCTGGACGCCACCAGCAACTTGAAGGAGCCCCGTGGGAGCCCAGCCTGCCGGCACCTGCTCTTAGGAGGCCTGGAGGGCACTGAGCCACCGAATAATCCTGTGAGGTGGGCATTACCTCTCTTGGCTTCATTGGATCGTGTTTTGGCTCGCAGCACATGGAATGGATTAATCATAAGCCTGGCTCCCTTTTTCATCACCACTGCTCATTCTTGGCCCACTTCTGATTGTTCCTTTGTTTTGGTGGCCGACCCCTCCGCCCCGAGGAAACAAGGATTCCCAGGCTGAGACACTTGCCCGGACAAGGGACCTGACGTCTGGCAGCAGATCTCACCACCACTCGTCCCTAGCACACTGGCTCCAAGTGGAAAGGATGTTCTTGGTAGGAAAATGCCACTAGGGCGCCTGGGTGGCTCAGTCGGTTGAGCGACTGCCTTCGGCTCAGGTCATGATCCTGGAGTCCCTGGATCGAGTCCCGCATCGGGCTCCCTGCTCGGCGGGGAGTCTGCTTCTCCCTCTGACCCCCCCGACCCTCCCCCCTCTCATGCTCTCTCTCTCTGTCTCTCTCTCAAATAAATAAATAAATAAAAAATCTTTAAAAAAAAAAAAAAAAGAAAATGCCACTAGAAGGGGCCACAGACGTTCCCGTTGGAATAACTTTCTGCAAAAAGAGCCCCATCATTTGCACGGGGAGAAGCGAATGCAACAGAAACTCCCGGCATGTCCCCGAGAACTTTGGAAAGATAGCGGTTAGAACCGGCTGCCCCAGGTGCGGTCAGGGGCCTGCCATGGGCACAGTCTTCTCTTCCCGCAGAGCTGGGGAGAGGGTGGCCTTGGCTTGCCCGAAGGACAGGGCAGGAGGGAGGAGGCAGCAAGCCCCTCAGATCCTGGGGAGAGCGTCTTACAAGGCCTGTGGACATGAGGGAGAATTTGTATCTAAGGCTGATTAAATTGTTCACCACAAGCCCCCTGCGTTTCGAACCCTCCTGTGTGTTGGTCGAATTCATCATCAGCCAGAAAAAAGTCAGAACCATGAAAAGCGCTGTGGGTGAGGATTGGCAGGAGGGATCGTTTCTCATTAGAAAAACAATGGAGATTATTATAGCGGCGTTGGAGGGAGCGAACGGTAGGGTAGCCCGGGCACATCAGCCTTCCCCCACCTTCTGCGGCTGTTGTGCGCGTCCCCGTGAGGAAGCTGAGTGCCTGGGCTTTGTCTCCCCTTGGCTCTGCGCTTGGATTGGTCATGAGCCCAGGACCGGAGCCAGAAGCATCTTGAGGTGACGGCAGTGACCCTGCGGGACCACGGGTCAAGTGGGTCTCTCCCCTGAATAATGAGGCTAAGGACACTCGCGCTATCGTGAGGAGCATGTGGCTTTGCCGCACATCCCCCAGACGATGACCTGTCACAGGGACAGTGACTGCCACCAGTAACAGTGTTCGGGAAAGCGGTGTCGCGTTGGTGATGGATGAGGTGTGTGGTGCCTTCCCAGGAGCGGTGCTCGAGGGCGCAGGGGTTCGGGGGAGCCGTGTCTGAAGCTGGGGCGTGCAAGAGCCTCCTCTGTCCCATCCCCTGCTGCTGGCAGCGGGGGCAGCTGTCAGGGAACACTTGTGCTGATGCAGGGCCCACACGGGACAGCCACGGACGCGGCGGGTGCACCTGCCCTGCTCTCATGCCTGAGCCCTCCTGGGGTCAGGGAACCAAACAACTGTCCCTGAAGCCAGAGACACTAACCTCCCCGCCCTGTGCAAACGTCTAGGGGTGGGCAGTCCACGGCTCCCAGGGTGGCTCCGGGGCCCAAGGTTATCAGGGGTCCAGACTCCTTCCCACTTGCTGCTCTCTGCCCTCCCCCAGGTGTGGCTCTCGCCCTCACGATGTGGATGGAGCTCCGGCCGTCACAGCAGCATCCCCAACAGCAGACCCGCAGAGTTGGGGGCTGGGAAAGGCCACACTGTAGCGATCTCTCAGGGAAGTTCTGTGCAGGGGGGCTGTGAGCTGGGGAGCGGGGTGCTGTGGGCCCAGCCTGCCAGCTTGCCCCTTCACATTCTGTCCCATCCTGGCCTCCCCCTGCATTCACCGATTGGACTGCTTTTCCCTGAGGTGTGAAAACTTAGAAAGCACCTTCTCCAAAGGGAGTTTCCAAAACTGAAGATGTTCCTTCCAGAAACAAAGCCAGTGACCTGAGGCCACAGGAAAGCAAACTGGAGCTGGGCCAGGGCCTGCGACCCCAGGAGGAGCCCTGCTGCGCCCCCGGCCGGGGGAACCCAGCCTCCTGCCGGCCCGCGCGTCTGCCCACAGCCTGAGCCGCAACCGGCAAGGGAGCAGCCCCACTTGGTGCTACAGGTGGCCGGCGCTGAGCCCGGTTTCTGGAACAAGCAGCGTCGGGGTAGGAAGCAAACACGCTTCAGTCCAGAACCTGCTTCTTAGAAAAATCGGGTTGCAAAACATGCACAACGTTTTAAAGAGGGTTTTCAGGATGACTCCCCGCTGCTGGGGCTGGTGGTGGCTGGGGGAAGGGAACTTTTTGCTTGTCCTCTATCAGGCTGGCGGATGCTGAGGACCCACTCTGTGCCAGAGGCTCTTCCAGAGTGTCGCAGAGCTCCCTTTATGCATCGAATCTTGTAGCCACTGTGGGGCGAGGGGGGGGGGGGGCGGGGAGGTTGTTGTTTTGTGATTGTTTTGCTTTTTCTGTTTGTCTGCGCTCACTGGCCTAAGTTTGATGTTCTTCCTGGGACAGGCTGGGCCCCCACCACCCCCAGCCTGCGGCTCTGCCCATCACCTGGCCTCTTACGGGATCCCATCCTTCGGCAGAAGCGACAGGCCCGGAGACAGGGGATGCGACCCAGGCAGGGCCAATCAGATCCTTCCCTGGACGTGCTGTGTGGAAGCTGGGGGAGCAGGTCTCTCCCGCCAGGGTCCCCACGCGGGGAGACGGGCTTCTGGAGCCCTGCGCCCCTGCCCACCGCGCCCCAGGGGGTGGACCAGCAGAGGCACGCGGGGAGGGGAGGCTGGAGACACAGATCCCCGCCCCAGAGCCTGAATCCTCCCCCGGAAGCCCTTTCTTCACTCCCGAGGCCCGTCAGCACCCGTCCCTGCACGGGGAACCAAGTTCCGATTGACTCCGTTTGCCTGCGGGGCTTTGCGTCCGTCTTCCGTCACTTACCGCTAAGGTTGTCACCACAGTGTCCCTGCACCGTCACTGTGACCCCGTGGACAGAGGAGGGTGCTGCGGGGAGTCCAGGTCCCACCCTCGTGCGCTGTGGACCGCACGCTCTTTCCAGCACCCGCTCTTCCCTCTCTCAGTAAGTCCATCGCGGCCCCCGCACTGTGGCCGTTTCTCCGTAACCTCCCTGAGGAATGCGGGGCCCGAGCTTAAGTCAGAGCTGTGTGTGCGCTCGTGTGCGCTCCAGCCCCGGAAGCTCAGTCCCCGTGTTCCTTCATTCTCAGATCCAACGGGCATCTGACCCGCGCAACGGGCATCTGACCCGCGCTGTGATGTTCGCTGCCGCTGTCACCGCGGGGCCCTTTCCCCAGCACGCTCCTGCTGGGCTTTGCTTCCAGCTGGGTCCGCCGGCTCAGGCAGTGTGAGCGGGTCCTACTCCGTCTAACCATGAGACTGTGGGCTGCTGTGTGGAAACCCCCGGGCCGCCCCCAACCGCGACAGCGTCGCTTGCGAGCATCAGGGGCTCCCTTCCCTCACCTCCCCGGCGGCTCGGGGGAGAGTGAGTGAGGCGTGCAGGTAAGCCCGGGACGCAGACACCAGGCCTCGGCCATCCTCCCCCCCCCCCCCCCCAGAGAGCTGCTGAGTTTCCCCAAGTTTACGTCTAGAAATCCATGGCCGAATGTTTTGGGTTCTACCAACTTAGTGGACAATCAGGTAAGATCCAAGTGCATAGTCCTACAGACTTCTGAAAATCAAACGTATCTGGGATGAGAAATGGCACCCCTGGGCATTCCCCCAAGGGAATCGGGAGCGGGAACGGAGACATTTGTGCACCCTCATGTCCATGACAGCACTGTTCCCAGGAGCAGAGAGGTCGGAAGCGGCCCCCAGGCCCTCGGAGGGAGGGTGGACGGCCGGTCTGTGGTACTTTGTTCCATCCCGAGGAAACTCAGACGGGTGGCCCAAAACGACCGCGATGATTTCTTGCTGCTGCGTCTGTGTTCAAGTTGCCCTCTCCCTTGAAGGGCGCCGGTCATATCGGAGGAGAGCCCCCCTCTACTCCATTACGGCCTCAGCGTAACTAACTCCATCCGAAAAGACGTCATTCCCAAAAAGGTCACGGTGACAGGCACTGGGGTTTAGGACTTCAACACACCTTCCGAGGGGATACCGTTTAACCCACAACAGTCTGCCCTCTGGCTCCCTAAATTCATGCCCTTCCCATATGCAAAGTACATTCACATTAGCCCGATAGGCCCCCAAAGTCTTAACCATTCCAGCATCGAAATGCCGTCAGGTCGGACTCAGATCTTGACTCCTCTCTGTATCTGAGGCCCACGCGGGGGACACGCTCGGGGAACGTTGGGTGGAGAATCCAGATCCAGGAGCCACTCCCGTGCCACTCTGCTCTGGTGCAAAATCCCAACAGCCGCCACCACAAGCATTCTCGGGCTCGCTCAGCGCTCACTGCCCACCTCGGGGGCTGCCCTCGGGATCCCGCGGGGCGCCGATCCGACGGAACCCCTGAGGCTGGAGGGAAGCCCAAGACAGAGACTGGTGATCGGAATAAAATGTAATACCTGGCTTCCATCAAGATGCTTAGCACACACTCTTTTGTGATTGCTTACCTAAAGCAACCCGAAAAACTGCATGAGACTGCATTTTTGTACAACAACGTGAAACTGTTTCTACTGACTTTTTGTTTGCTCTTGTGGAGACTTCACGTCTCTCCTCCAGGATAATGTGGTCTTTTGTCTTCTCAGAGCTCATGGAGCTGTATCTTCCGGCTGGGCCTCCCCCTCTTCTCTCCCCCGATGGCTGGGCTCACTGGGGTCCTTCCGCCTGCTCACCTGCAAGGGTGGCCCCACATCTCTTCTCCTTTATCATGTGCTGTGAATGCCAATGCGAGGCCAGGCCACTGTCTTTGGGGAACAACTGAGGGAATGGGCTGTTCCAAGTGCAGGCGGCCATCTGGGAGGGTGGGAAGGGAGGGAACACAGAGAGAAGGTTCTGGAAGGAAGAGCATGTAATGCATGCAGGGCGGTTGTTGGGGAAGCCAGTGAGAAGACAGGCTGGGTGGAGTGGATGTCTATTTCTGCCTCTGCAGGATGTGCTCTCCAAAGGGGCGAAGGTCTCGGTGGAAGGAGGCAGTGCCACTGGTCTCCAGGGTGACACTCTCTTGACTCTCCAGGACTCAGTTTCCCCATCTGTGAAACGGGACGAGGAGAACCCACCGAGACGTCACACAGTTGTGGTTCACGCATTCGGTCATGTGCTGAGCCATTCCAGGGGCCGGGTGGGTATCGGACGCAGGGGTGCTGCAGGGTAGTAGGAGGGACGTAAGGCTCTCAGTCTGTGGTAGATAGCTGTAGTTATCGGTTGACGTTGTGCCTTTCAAGTCAAGCTTGCATCATGAACCAGAGCCTGTGGGTAGAAGGGAGGGATTTGGGACCAACATAAATAACGTGATCACCATAGGTAGTGAGCTTGCTGTCAGTGGAGGAAATCAGGCAGCTGCTGGCTGCCCTCGCAATTACAATCCAAGATGATGTGGCATGTGGTGAGGACCTGGAGGAAAGGCCCAGTGAGTGAGGGCAGAGTGACAAAGGGGTCACCTGGATCGGATTTTAATTCTACCCCCAAAGTAATGGGGATCTGGAAAGCCACTTGGGCAGAACTTCCAAATCATCAGGATGGGGGGTTGGGGAGGGCCTGCAGGGCCCCCTGGAGGGAGAGGAGGCTGCCTTCCGGCTGGGGGAGGGGAGCCCTGGTGGCCTGGTGAGGCCTCCTTGGTGGTGGGAGAGGGTGACAGCCCCTGAGACAGTGTTCCCAGAGGGAAGGACAAACTGTGTTCCACTGGACTGTGGGGTCCTTGAAAACAGGCATGGGGTCTTTTATTTTCGTTTCTGTATCCCCAGCACCCAGCAAGGAGAGGGCTGGGCCCACATGAGGTCTTTGGAAACAGTGGCGGGGTGGCCGACTGCCTCGGGATGCACGGTGTTTTGTGATAGAATCAGAGCTAGAACCTTGTGATGGTCAATTTTCTGGTTCAGTGTGGCTGGGCTCAGGGATGCCACAGAGCTGGTGGAACATTCTTTCTGGGTGTGTCTGGAAGAGAGGAGCGTTGCAAGCAGGTGTGCGCTCCTCAGTGTGGGGGGCCCCACCCCGTCCACTGAGGGCAGGAACAGAACACACAGGTGTGGAAGGGCGAATTTGCTCTCTCTGCTTGAGCTGAGACGTCTGTCCTGTGCCCTGGCTGCGTGCACAAATCTCCAGGGTGTGCAAATCCTCAGGGACAGCCGCAGGTGGAAAACGCTGTGCGGGATAGAGCTGTGGGCAGGGAGTCAGGACCTGCGTTCCCAGCTGGCCCTGTCCCTGACTCAGTGTGTGACAAGGACAGCATCTATTTTGGGGCACCTGGGTGGCTCATATGGTTAAGCGTCTGCCTTCGGCTCAGGTCATGGTCCCAGGGTCCTGGGATCGAGCCCCGCATCGGGCTCCCTGCTCAGCGGGGGGCCTGCTTCTCCCCCTTCCTTTGCTTCTCCCCCTGCTTTTTTTCTCTCTGTGTCTCGAATGAATAAATAAAAAAATCTTAAAAAAAAAAAAAAAAAAAAAAGAACAGCGTCTATTTCTCTCTGGTCCTGTTTCCCGGGCTCTAAAACACAGCCCTGGCTTACATGGTGGCTGGAGCCCACTGTCACTCCTGACAACGCATGAGTCCCAGGCATGGTGGGGAAGAGAGCTCATGGGGGAGGTCTGCTGGCAGGGACCCCACATTGTTCTCTGGGCCCCCTGGCGAAGGCCTGCCCATGCTGGGGAGGCTCAGGGCTCGGAGTGTGGAGACCCACCGGCCAGCAGATAGAAGCCACATTCTCCAAAATCAGCTTCCCCCGCAATGAAGGGAATATTCTAGTTTCCCATCTGCCAAGTGGTTTTCCTGATTTCTTGTTCAGGACAGAGAGGAGCCATTGGCTAGGCCCCCGCAAACGTCTGATCACGTAATTCCTCTTCTCTGTCTCCGGGTGGCTCCCTGCTGCTGCCAGGATGAAGCGCACATGCTCAGAAGGCTGGCCCCAGGGACCTCTGCCCTTAGTTCCCCAGCCCCCATCAGCAAACTCAGCATCTTGCAGACCCTCTGTTCTCTAGAGTCTCGGCCTGGAACATTCCTTCCTCTCCTTCTGAATTCCCTGCCCCCAAGTCCTTTTGCCTGGCTTATAGCTATCTTTTGACTCAGGTCCTAACCTGACTGTCACCTCCTCCAGGAAGCTTTCCTGGATTGCCCAAGCTACTTTATCCTTCCTCCATCGGGGCCCTGGTCACACTGGGAGGTCTTTGCTCTTGTCTGGGCTGAGGATGAGGGCTGGGCTTGACTCCTCTCGGGGCTGTTGAGCAGGACAGAATGACCAGAGCTAGCAGCCACCCTGGGACGTCTGAAGGCACTGTTTGCCCCCCTCCATCCTTCCTCCATCACTGTTCCCTCCTCGTCCCTTCCTTCCTCACTGGGTTCCTTTTGTCCTCCACTCCTGGATTCCGTCACGCCCTGGGATAGGGATAGCACTGCAAGGAGGCCTCCTTCTGAGCTCCTGACACCCCCTCCTGGAGCCCAGCCTTCTCTGTGGGCCACCCCCGCCTTCAGTTTCCCGTGTCAGTCTTGATTCACTGGACATGTCGGGCCTGCTTGCCAGGTGTCTGGCCCCGTCTGGAAGTAAGCATTTGCTTCCAGGTGATAAACGGGCTCACCGGGGCTGGGCCCTCAGCCAGCACCCTGGGCCAGTCCCCCGCAGCCCTGCTCTTTTCCCCGACTCCGCTGAGTTCAGCCAAGAGAGATGACTTATGTAAGTTGTCCCGTTTTTCTTTGTTTGTTCCTGGAAATATCTTGCATACACTATTTGTGTTTTGAAAAAATCAATGCAACAAATGGCGTTCAATATGCTCCATCGCTGGGAAGGATGGAATCGTTTCTGTCCCTGCATTTCTATTCCTGCCCATAGGGAAGGCATCTTGGCAGATAGATGCCCGCAGGAGAATGCTGGAGGTGTTTGGAATTTGTCTTCACAAAGCGGGGGAGGAGCAGGAGCTCCGATCGCCTTGTGCAACAGGGGAAAGATCTGTGCCCCTAGCAAAGCTCTAACTTTGTGGAAACTCGTGTGATGAGCCTCGTGAGCTGCTTGGGGCACTGAGCCGAGGGCTGTCCCTGGAAGGCCCGGGGCCTCTGGCCGTGCCCCCGGTGCCAGCCTGACTTCCAGTTGCCCGCACCTATGGCTCTCTGCCGGGCCCGCCCTGGGGCTTCCGGGCCCAGCTGTGTACGTGCACAGTGGCTGCGAATGCTTGGGAATCAGCCCATCCCTGGGGCCACCCTGACCCAGCGCCAACACCCATTCAGCAGCTGGCTGACCCGCCAGCTCCGTGCCCGGCGCCACCGTTGGAGGTCAGCCTGCTCCTGCCTTCAACATGCTGACCGTGCACGGGTGAGACCATTGGAACAGAGGTTTGTAAGGGAGAAACCTTCCCCTGAAGACCTTTCCAGAGTCATCCATCACGGGTAGGGCCAGCCTCCTTTGCGGGCTCATTTCCCAGTGGGCCCCATCTCCACACAATCCTCTTTTCTCCACCCTCTCCCTCCCCACCCCTGCGCCGGTGTCCTGACCTCCAGCCCCCGCAGACTGGCCTCCAGTCCCTTCACAGTTTACAGCGCTCTGGGTTTGCTGTCCATGGGAAACACCCATTCCTTTTGCTTGGGCGCCTTACTCATCCTTTAAGCCCTCCTGGGCAACCTCTCTATGGGTCACGTGTCTCCTGGGCCTCCCCAGACTACTGTACTTCTCTGGCCCAGCCCTATCAACCTTCATCAGTGTTGTCTTGTTGCATTTCTGTTTCTACCAGCCTGAGCTTCTTGAGGATGGCTCTTAGCACAGAGGAGGTGCTTAGTATTAAGTTCTTATGGAAAGAATGGGTGGTGGATGGATGGATGGATGGATGAATGGATGGGTGGGTGGATGGGTGGATGGATGGATGGATGGACAGTGAATGGATAAATGATGGATGAGTGGTTGGTGGATGGATAGATGGGTAGTGGGTGGAGGATGGATGGATTGATGAGTGGGTGGACAGTGAATGGATAAATGATGGATAAATGGATGGAAGGATGGATGGATGGATGGATGGATGGGTGGACAGAGAATGAATAAATGATGGCTGAGTGGTTGGTGGATGATGGATGGATGGATGGATAGATGGATGGACAGTGAATGGATAAATGATGGATGAGTGGTTGGTGGATGGATGGATGGGTAGTGGGTAGATGGATGGATGGATGATGAATGGGTGGACAGTGAATGGATAAATGATGGCTGAGTGGTTGGTGGATGGATGGTGGATGGATGGATAGATGGATGGATGGACAGAGGGATGCATGGCTGGCTGGCTGGCTGGCTGAATGGATGAAAGGATGGATGGATGGATGGATGAATGGGTGGACAGTGAATGGATAAATGATGGTTGAATGGATGGAAGGATGGGTGGATGGATGGGTGGACAGAGAATGAATAAATGATGGCTGAGTGGTTGGTGGATGGATGGATGGGTGGATGGACAGAGGGATGCATGGCTGGGTGCTTGGCTGTATGGATGAATGGATGGAGTGATGCTTGAAGCCAGTACATTTCTGAGCGAGCATGCTCTCTTTAGTCTCAAGTTTGCATCCTGTCTAGCTGAGCCATCCCAATCTTCCCCTACTTCAGCCCCCCTCTTCCTTCGAACACCCAAGTCGGGGTGGTCTCACGGGCTTTCCTGGGCAGTGCAAGTCTTCTTCACCATCTGCCCCAGGAGGCCCTGTGGCTCTGCAGGCCTGGAGTTAGCAGGGCGGGCATGCAGGGGTGCTGGTGAGCTCCTGCTGCGCTGTCAGCTGCCACATTTGGTCCCCCACTGAGTCTGGGGGCAGTAGAGAGAGTGAGAAGCCTGGGTCAGTCTGTTTTATTTGAAACATGCTCTGTTTCCTCCTAATGGCAGCCCCAGGGTCTCAGGACATGCCCCTGAGTGGCAGGGTCATCACGTCTGAGGGGTGGAGGGAGCTGGTGGAAATAGGAGGGAAGCCTGGAAGGAGGAAAGAAGGAAGCACCATGATATGGACACAGGGAGGACCTCTCAGTCCCTGGGGAGACCAGATGGCACACGGACAATGGACACCAAGCCGGGAAATTCCTCTGCATCATCCAAGCCCTGGCCATGGCATGCAGATAAAGAGCTTAGAGAAGTGTAGCCTGCAACCCTACCCAGCTGCCCAGGGGCCAAGACGTCGGATTGTCCAGACCCAGCTTTCAAGTGGTAACAGAGAACATCACTGCCATCATCCCTTCCCCTGGCCCCCAGGCTCGTCCTTGACCCACAGCTGTGAGGGATGAATCAGATCTAAGAGAGTATTCAGAACACCTGCCTCCCTTTCTCCCTCTCTCCCCCCTCCCCCGACCCCGCCTCTTTAAAGCTATGGGAGATACTTAAAAAGCACCTTGAGAATTTCCAGGACCTGCACGGGTCTGCCAAGACTCTGGGACTCTGGGAAACAAACAAATGGCAATGATCCTTCAGCTCAACCAAGGAGAGTCTGAGAACAGAGTCACCCTCAGCCTCCTCCCTGACTCCCCACCAAAGACAGAACCTGGCCCCAGGAAGGTCCCAAGGGGGGGCCACCAAGGCTGTCCTCAGTGGGGTGCTCGTGGGCTGAGGTCGCCGGCTCCCCCTGAGTGGCTGGGGAAGGCCATATGGCTCTGTGGGGAGGGACCATGAACACCAGAGGGAGTGTCATCGTTCCCAGCCCCGGGCCTCCGGGTCTGATTGCAGGTGGACTGAGGGGCGGCCAGGAGGCAAGCAGAGGCCCACAGGATGTCCGAGAGTCAGCTCACAGTGTGGACAGGAGCCGTGGGCTGCGGCCACAGCCCCTGCTGGTCCTTTAAGGCTGAGCAGGGACACCTTCCCCCTTCCCTCCTCCCTGCGGCACAGAGTGGGTGGTGGCTCTGGGGTGGGGCAGCTCTGGGAGCCTCTCCTCGTCAGCCACTTTGTTCCCTGAACCCTATGTCCTCTTCTCCACAGGGGATTATGTTCTTGGTGAAATGATGCTGCTGTGACAAAGGACTGCCCGACCCCAGGGGCCGGAAGCAAGGGCTGATTTCTGTTCAAATCCCATGCCCCTCACGGGCCAGCTGATGGCTGTATGTGAAGTCTTTCTCATTCTGTGTCTCAGGTCGGGTTCCCCAAAAGTCAGCCTGGAGATAAAGCTTTGACCTTGGCAGTCACCTGCCCACACCCTTCCAGGCCTCTGCCCTGCCCTACACCAGGCACGAGGGATGGACTTGGGCTCTGGATCCTCCCTGCTCTTGGGTGGATGTTGGATGGATGCATGGATAGATGGATGGACAGTGAATGGATAAATGATGGATGAGTGGTTGGTGGATGGATGGATGGGTAGTGGGTAGATGGATGGATGGGTGATGAATGGGTGGACAGTGAATGGATAAATGATGGCTCCCCGCCCCCTTCCCACCCGGCGGGATCAGGCCCCTCTGTGCGTGGCTCTGGCCAGCCTTGCATGCCCACGAGAGGGGGTGCGGCACCCCGTGGCTGACACGGGGGGGCTTTGGAGCTGGGCTGCCGGCATCCGGACCCCAGCTCTGCGGGAGGCCGAGCTGAGACTTGTCCGCTCCCACGGTGTCGCCAGAGCCCAGGAAGCGTGTGGGAAAGAGCGGGGACTGTGTTGTCCACACTGCGGCATCCCTGCATGGCTCTCACTGGAGGGTAGAATCTCCAGCAACTGCACTGGGCTCATTTCCATTCTCCTGCCGCCGCCGCCGAGAACTAATGCTTTTGATGACGACTTGATTTTGCCTCCAAGGACTAGCAGTTAGTGATGGATGCACAAAGCCCTTGCTGGGCTTCCCTGCCCAGTCTCTCCTGGGTCAGTACCATGCTGACAGTCATCCCCCCAATCTCGTCCTCTCCCCCCTGCTTTGCCCCTCCTTTCCCACTCCTCCCTTCTTTCCATATTTAGTTAAGCCCTGGTTTTGGTGTTAGGTGCTCGGGGGTCCAGAGGTGGAGGAGCCACCACCCTGCCCCTGTGCTATGGTCTTCTGGGACAATGAGTCATAGAGGTCATCCCCACTGGCTTTCAATGCAGGCAGAGCGCGGTGTGACGGCGCAGGCGAGGCCCAGCTATGGAGGCTGGGAGGGGGAGAGGCGGCGAGAGGCCCGGCTCCCGGAATTAGGAAGTGCCGGTGCTCAGGGGGTTCTGGACTCTGCTGCACGTGGGTTGCAGGCCCCAGGTTGTGCCAGATTCATCCCGTTCTGGTTGGACGGGGACCTGAGTCTCATCAGCGCCCACTTTCCCGTCTCCTTTGCCTCCCGGGGTCATTCTGAAGGCCAAATAAAACAGCGGCCGTGTAAGGTCTCTCTAAATAAAAAGCCTGTACACATTTTTGATTTTTACAATCCTACCTTCCCTCGTAAACAAAATTTTCTTGTTTAAATATGTTTTTAAGTTTTGGAACTAAATCACACGATTGAAAAAACGTTGAACCACACGCCGATCAAATGTGGAATTTGGAACGCGAAGGGTTTCCCTCGATTTCCAAGTTCACCACTGTGAACATTGCATATGCTGTGAACTCAGAAATATCTAGAAGGTAAGAAAGCTCCAGCCAGAGAGGTTGGGTTTGGCTCTGCCCTGCTGCCCCTCGCTGGCCTGTGTTCCTGGCTGGTCCCAGAGCTCTTGGGACCTCGATTTTGCCAAGTTCAAGTTGGGAGGAGAATCGTCTCTGCCTCCTTGTGCTTGTGCGGGGATTCAATGTTGTTCACCAGGCCCAGCCTGGCTGCAGGCACTGGCAGCTGGGCCCATGGCCGCCGTCCAAAGCCAGGGCAAGCGGTTAGCGAAGCAGGCATGAGCCGTGACTAGAGTGTTGCAAACGCCAAAAAAAATCATGACTCCTGTCATGATTCCAAGAGTGATTTTCATGGCTGGTGAACAAGCTGTGTTGTTGGGCTTCCCTGTTTGGTTCGCAGAAGCCCTTTAATGCGTCCCGTTCAGCATAATTCAAGTCACGCTTCCCAGGTTTTAAAAAACATTGTGCTAAAATCCACATAACCTAAAACCATCTGAGCTGGACAGGCCGCTCGGCACTGAGTGCATTCAGAGGAAAGTGTCGTGGAGCCCTTCCACCTTCCAGCTTTCCAAACTGAAACCCTGTCCCCAGCGAACACGGACTCCCCGTGCCCCTCCCGCGGTCCCGGCAGCTGCCCGCCTCCCCGCTCTACCCGCTCTGGGACTCAGGACTGGTCCTTCCGACGGCCTCACGTCACCGGGCACAATGGTTCAGCCATGTGGTAGCACGGGGCAGGATCCCCTTCCTTTTCACGACTGTGTAATATTCTGTTGTCTGGAGGGACCGCGTTGCGTTTACCGGTCCATCTGCATCGACGGCTGCTGGGGCTGCACCTGCCATTGGTTCTGGGGGAGAGCTGCTGTGGGTGTGGGTGTGCAGTGCTGGCTGGCCCCCGCCTCTCACTTCCGTCGGACGCCCACCATCCGGGTTTCTCAGGCCCCTCTGGGCGCCAGGCCCGGTGTCAGGTGTGGGGGCAGGGAGGTGAGGGGGACGAGCGTCCTGTTTTCGAGGGGGCTCCGGGAGAGATGGAAGGTGCCGCTGGCTGTGGGCCCTGCTCTATCTGGGGGACGGGCTGTCCCTGCTTCTCTCCCCACTTTCCTGGTCTGGCCTTCCTCCCTGCCTTGGCTTCACTCTACGGTCTTCTGGGCAGTGAGGGGAAGCTGAGTGCCTGAGATCCAGGCTTCTGTGTCCTCAGAACTTAGGTTCCAGGGCAAGAGAGGGCTCCCCCATCCACCTGGGTCCAGGCAGCCAATCCGTGGGGTCGTTCTCAGGCCCAGTGCTGGGTCAGGAAGACAGGGGTTGGGTCAGCAGGCTCAGCCCCATGCCGGACAGACAGCCCAGAGGTCCCGGGAGCAAAAGAGTTGAGAAGCAGGCGGGCAGGAAAGGCTCGGATGTCCTCAGGGGGCACGGAGAGCTTTGATGGAGGAGCCCAGATAAAATGGAAATGAAATACAAAACACACAACTCAGCTGTGGGCCTCGGAGACCCACAAGCTTTTCATCTTGGGTGCACCCGAACCCACTCTGACGACGGGCTGAAGTAGAAGGAGCCGCCTTTTCGAGTGCCTCGCTGAAGTTGATCATCCAGAGGGATTTCTGTATGAAAACCTTTCATGTTTTGGGTACAATATTTTAACTTTGGTTCTGCGGTGTGCAGATACGGACTGCTGCCAACTCTTCTTTGAGCAGAAGGGGCCTCCCACTTCCTTTACGGAGCGTCCCTGCGGGCTGTGCTGGCCACGTGCATCCCGGCCAGCTTGCGGCCTGGGGCCCGGCTGGCGTCCGGACCGAGCCAGGCCTGGCGCCGGCTCTGTGCCCAGGCTGCTGGTCCGCCTCTGACATGGAGGTCCTGGTGCACAGCTCCCTGGGTGAGGTTTAAATCAGATGCTGATGAGAACACTTTACAACCAGAAGACGGTGGGGATTTGGATGCGGCAGATGGTCTTTCTCTTTCCCCTCTTCCAGCAGGAGTCCCCCTGCCCCTCCGGGGCTCTGGGTTCTGCAAACCCCCAGTCATTGGAGTGAGGAGAGGAGTTGGGGTGGTGGCAGGGGCAATGGGGGCATGGATGGAGGGAGGTCTCATCTGGGGACTGTGTTAGGGTTGCTATGGTTTAGCTGAGGGGTGAGGCAGAACCTGGGGGCGGTAGGGCCTTGGCTGAGCCATGTGGGGAAGGGGTGGGAAGCAGGTGCAGGGGAGAGAACAGACGCCCCTTTCTGAGCTGCACATGCCAGGTTTGGACACCTGTGGGAAGCCAAGGGGACCACTGAATCTCTGAGCTCCTCTGTTTTATTTCTGGGGCTTTCAGACATTTCTGGTCATTGCTCTGCTTCTTTTGGGGTGCTCAGGAACCCCCAATCTTCTTCATGCCCCAAACAGGTTTTAAGCTCTGAGTAGGTAGCAGGTGCTGTCATAGGTGGTGGGGATCCATCCATGTGACACCTGCTGTGTGGTGTGCATGGTCCAGTGCGGAGAAGGGACAGCAAACAGCACAGGAAGGGAGTGAGCACATCCTATCCATCGTCTGGGAGAAGACGTGGGGACATCTGTGCAGAAGGGAACATGGAGGAAAATGATGGCTGGGTTAATGGGAGGAGCTGGGACAGGCCCCCCCCTCCCCGGGGCGGGGGTGAGAGGGAGCTAGAAAGCCGGGGGGCAGAGTGGGGGTCTAGCCACGAGGTGGGGGGAAGCTCGGTCCAGGAGGGGATAGGTGGTAGGCAACACAAGGCTGGGGGGGCCAGAGCACACAGTGCTTCCCAGGACTTCTGTCTTCCCCCCTCCAGGTGAAACAGGGTCCATGGCCTCTTTAAAACAATGGACAGCTTTATTGGGATATAATTCTCATGCCATGTAACCCACCCACTTTACAGGCAATTAAATGGATTTTAGCGTATTCACAGAGCCGTGCACCATCACCTCGGTCCATTTTCCGAACATTTTCATCTTGTCAAAAAGAAACCTGGTACTTTTAGCTGTCAGCTGTGTCTCTCCCGTTCCCCTGCGGTGGCCCTGAGCAGCCCCGAGTCTCCTTCCTGTCCCTCTGGATTTCCGTTCTGGATGTTTCGCATGGACGGAATCACACATGCATGGGTCTGGCTCCTTCCACTGAACGTCGTGTTCTCGGGGCTCGTCCAGCCGTGGCGCGTGCAGGGCTCCGTCCCTTCCCAGGACTGTGCACCGTGCCCCCGGGGAGACAGTCCACGCACTGCTCATGCATCGTGCGCTTGGCTACTGTAAACAGCACTGCTCTCAACACGCGTGTAGGGATTGCCGTGTGGCCGTGTTTTCATTCGCAGCATCGTTCTGATGGGAGGAAGGACACGACAGCGGTCCTTGTTAAAGTCTGTACTATCATCACATGTTGGTGAAGGAGAAAGGGAGCGTCGGCCCTAAATTCGAAAGTGGAAGCCATGGGCGCCTGGGTGGCTCAGTTGGTTAAGCGACTGCCTTCGGCTCAGGTCATGATCCTGGAGTCCCGGGATCGAGTCCCGCATCGGGCTCCCTGCTCGGCGGGGAGCCTGCTTCTGCCTCTGACCCTCCCCCCTCTCATGTGCTCTCTCTCTCTCATTCTCTCTGTCTCAAATAAATGAATAAAAAAAATCTTAAAAAAAAAATAAAAAAAAAAAAGAAAGAAAGTGGAAGCCAGGTGGCTGGCCTGGTGGGGGAGGTCGGGCACCTGTGGACCCCTGTGGAGCTCTCTGGTTAACTTGGAAATGGTTTCAGGCAAGCTGAACATCAGCTTCCCCTGATGTTAACATCGAGTCTCATTTTTCAGAGTAATTATTTTAGAAATTAAATAAGTAACTCATGTACGTAGCACAAAATTCAGAATGCACAAAAGGTGTGCCCTGAGAGGCCGGCCTCCCTCCCAGCCTGCCCGGCCCTGGGCTCTCCCCAGTATTCTTCCCAGATGCAGCATAGCCAGTCCCAGGTCCTCCGCTGACCCCGCACTCCTGTCCTTGCCTGGGAATAGGATTGCCGGGGAAGACACAGGACGCTGAGTTACATCTTGAATTCCAGACAGACAGTGAATACTTTTCAGTATATCTCAAATAATGTGTGGGACATACTTAACTAAAAAAAAAAATTATTTGTCGTTTAATCTGAAATCCACATTTAACTGAGTGTCCTCTATTTTTGTTTGCTAAAACTGGCAAGCCTACCAACGAGGGAAAGAGGCCCACGAGAGATTCGGCTTCGACTAAAACAAGCGACTCATATGCAAAGTCGAGTGTTCCCAAGGATTTTTGTTTGGGTTATTTCATTCATATCCAGCAAATTGTTTCTACGTATCTCATCTTGTTTTCCATTTGTTCATTCCTTTATTCAACCAAGGAACCTCCTGTGTGCTGGCCAGGTAAGTTCGGAGGACACCCTTGCAGGGAGATGTCTCTGCCGACTTGCCTCTCTCAATGACACGACAAAAGTCGGGGTCCCTTGCCATCTTATCTGTGAACAGGTCTGCTGTGCCCCAGGGGGATTCTGGAATCTCTTCCATGCAAACCTCGCGGGGCCCCCTGAAGGTGTCATACGGCCTGGGTGGTCCCTTCCCTCGCCTCCTGGGGGCAGTGACCTCCACAGGGGGTCCTGGGTCCTGAAGGCAAACCCTTGCCTCACATTTCCAGGTGTGTGGGCCGTGAGGAAAGGCAGAGCAGGGAGCAGGCAGAGTGACCTTTCTTGGCATCTGTACAGAGCATGTGATCGGGGGGGGGGGCACAGACTGTGCCGTGGGCAGGACACGAGATAACCTGGCGGGGTGGCCCGCACTGCCCCTCCACGTGAGGTCAGCACCAGCAGGCGCCCTTCCCCGTCCTGAGTACTCGGTCGGCCACTGTGTTCTCGGCCTGAACTTGGCAAACATCACCTTTGAGTGTGTGCACGAGGCGAGCTTTCGGGGGGAAATGAGAATCTGGCAGTAATGTGGCCGAGAGGGATTTTTATAGGGCATGTCCCGTGCGGGGCCCCGGCTGCACCTTCTGCAGACCAGCAAGCCCCCTCTAGGCCCATTTCCCTCCATGCTGTCCACACTTCCTTCCACACCTGGGTCCAGAAACCAGTCTCTCTGGAGACTGAGTGAAAACCACGAGGCGTGCAGCCAGCCGCCAGCCTGGGGCCACGGTAAGGGCTTTTATTTGGGAGGGGGTGACTGTTGGTCTCTCAGAAAAGTGGAGGAGCTAAATGGTGCTCACAATCTTGCCCTACGGGCAGAAAGCCTGTTATCCCCGTGATGCCCACGCCAGGGAGACAGGGGCTCATCTGCTCCTGATTTGTCTGCCCAGCATCCCTGACTTTTGGGAACTCCCGCACCCTTCCACATGACTGCAGCGGGGCTGTCAGTCGAGGGGCTGTGACTTCCCCGCAGTCAGGTCTGAGCGCCTGTAGTCCTGCGTGCAGTGACTGGGCCAAGGCTGAGCACAGGACCAAAGCAGGGCCCAGCATCCCTGTCCTAAGAGGTGGATTTGAGGCCCAGAGAGGTTAAGTTACTTGCCTTAGGGCACACAGCTAGACTAGAAGCAGGGAGGCCCCCAAGGCTGTGGCATCTACAGGGGAAGAGCCGGAGGCTGAACCCTGGGCCCATGAGCAGGGAGGAAGCAATGGCGGGGTTCGGACTCTGACCTGAGGGTCCTGGAAGTGGGAGATGGGGGGTGCCAAGTGGGACCCCCAAACACAACCCTAACCTTCCGTCAGAGACAGAGGCAGCCCGACAGCTCCCACGGGCCGAGGAGGGTTTAGGCTGCGTGGGGGTTGCTGGCGCGGAGTTACTGCCTGGGGAGGCTGCCGGAGTCACCGGCAGGGACCCCGGTGCCTGCACAGGGAGAGGGGCCCAGGGGAGGCTCAGCAGGAGAGGAGGGGCCGGCCCCGCCTCCTCGCCCCGCCCTCCGCCCCGCCCCTCGCCCCGCCCCCTCGCCCCGCCCTGCGTGAGGAGCCCCTGGCGGGAGAGAACCGGGCTGCTGGGTGTGACTGCAGCAGGGCCACTGGGCCACCGTGGCCAGGATGCCCAGGCGGGGCGGGAGCGTCTGCGGTGTGCGAGTACACGTGCACACGTGCGTGAGTTGTGTGTGAGCGTGTGTCCTTTCGGGCCGGACACGCAGAGGCCCGGACAGGGCGGGGCTGCAGGGGAGATCCTGGAGGGGTAAAGGTGAGCAGGACAGCGAGGGAAACTGAGGCAGGCTCAGGCAAGTGCCCATTAGGATCTCGATGGTGGCGTGGGAAGGGCGGCGAGGGGGAGCGGGGACAGGGCTCTGGACGGAGAGGACGGCTCAGTTCTGTGTCCCTGTGGGCGCGGGCGCCACCAGCCGCCCAGGGAAGACCAGCGGAGCAGGGGCCGCCTGGGGGCGGGGCGCGGGCTGAGAATCTCCCAAACGGGGCGCCTCCTGGGGCGGAAGTCTTGGCACAGGCCTGCCCCGAATTTAAACCTGGGAGGAGATCAGAGAAACAGCCCTCCCACCGCAGCTCTCCAGCCTGAGGGTGCTCGAAACCCTGCCCCCAGCGAAGCCAGCCGGTGGGATTTCTGCCCAAGGAATGTTCCCCAGCACCAACCACAGGGCCCACTCCGCCTCCCTGGCCGGTCCTGCTCAGCCCTCCCCACTGGACCCCTCCCCCGGCCCGGGCCTGGGCTGGGCACCAGGACAAGGATGCCTGGGTCAAGCTGGGAGGCTGAGGCGCAGAGGACAGAGGACAGAGGACAGAGGGAGGCTGCTGTGGGAGGGCCCATGGCCCCTCAGGCCTGCCTCACAAGGTCCGGGGCATTGGCTGGGGCGGGTGCTTTGTCCAGCTTGCTCCTCCCAGGGACCAGGAGACTGGTGGCCTGGCTGTGTGGTGTGCTGGCCTCTCCTGCCCCGAGGCTTTCTCAGCTCTCACCAGGACCATTGCCCTGCTCCCTCCCCGGCCTCCTGCCTCCAGTCTGATCCTCCCATCCATCCCACAGCCACACAGCTGGAAGAGGATGGGTTGCCTACCCAAAATTCCCTTCCCACTTTACATAAGTCAGAACCCTGATTTTGTGTCCGGTGGTGCCGTGTCCCGGTAAAGAACAGACTCCCAGGCTTGCTTGCACTTTGGGTGGCCATGTGACCGAGTGCTGCCCTTGAGATCTGAGTGAATTTCTGGGACATAGACTTTGCCTTCCTGCCTGGTATGGTGATGTGGTGCCTGGTGTTCTGGCAGTCATCTTGTGAGTATAAGGAGGGAAACTGTGCTGAGGATCCTAGAGGAAGAAGATAGGAAAAGCCTGGGTCCCTGAACAAATTCTGGAACTTCCTGATGAGCCCTGGACTGCCGCTATCCAGCCTGCTTTAGAAAGGGTGGTGGGAGAGTCTTCTAGAGCCTTCCAGTGGAGGGAACAGCTGTGAAAAGGAATGGCGATCAGAACATTAGCTGGAGAGTCTGGGGGATGGGATGCATCCCCTTATTCTGTCTGGCTCTTTGCCTGAGTCATTCTGCTCTGTTCCCTCTGGCCCTTGCTCTCCCTGACGGAGCCCTGGCTCTGTGCCAACCGCTCCCCTCTTCTCTCTCCCTGCACTGCTGGCCTTGCACGCACCTGGGCTGTACCCTTGGCCTCCAGGACCTGTCCTTCCTGGTCTGGTCTGGTTCCTGAGACCTTCTGGTCTCTTGTGTGGCCCTTGCATTTCTTCCTAAGTCTGTCCTGAGACCTGGCCTTGTTCCCCAAGTGTTCCCAATGCACAGCTTCCACCACATTTCTTGGGGTGCAAGTGACACGTCCTGGTGTCCCAGGCCGCGCTTCCTGGGAAGCCAACTCCAAGGTGGAGTGTAGCATGCCGGGAGGGTTTTAGGGAGCACCCTTGGGACTCAACTCCTGGGAAAGGAGGGGAAGGAAGCAGATTCAGCAGAGGAAGGCGGCCAGCTGAGATGCAGGTCCAAGGCCAGCCCTGCTCAGCCCTCTGGAGAGCTCCGGAGCTAAAAGACGCTTCAGGTTGTGAAACGTTGGGTCAAAATGGTCGGGTCCTTCTACCCCAGCCTGGATCACATTTCAGATGCGGCTGCCCCTGGAAGGGTGCGGCCCAGGTGCAGAGCCTCCCAGCGGAGGCCATCCCTGAAGGGGGTGGGGATTGAAGGCCCCCGCCCCCTTCCGTGACGGTGAGTCTGGGAGGTGCATCTCCATTCCACCCCGTGGGTCAGTTTTCATGAAACCCCACCCTCTGGTGGGAGCAGAAGGTCCACACGTCCCCCCAGTGCCCTTCCAGGGGCCGCTCCTCCTCCCAAGGAGGGTCCCAAGGGACTAGAGGTGTCCAGTGGGAGCAGTGGCCAGCTCGGCGGAAGCCGTTTGGGGGCTCTGAGTGTGGAAGATGAGGTAGCCATCTGCGCAGCTGCACGAAGGCCTGGTTATAGCGGATTCTGGTGCCCAGAGGCACGATGCCATAAGTCACACCACCAGAAACGTGAACTTGGCTGAATGGAAAAGGGAGCCAGGGTGATGTGTGGTGTAGCCTCGTGGCAGGTGGGAAAGCTGGTGACCCGCGTTGTGCAGGCGTTCTATCTAACTGTCCTCTGCTCGGCTTTGGGACAATGACCATGTGCCGTCGGGTTTGTAGTGCGAGGGGCATGGAGGGAAAGGTCCTGAATATTGGCATATGTGGGTTCCTCGTGGAGAAGTCCCACAGGAGAGGGGGGAGCTGAGGCCAGAGCAGCCTGTCTCCGAGGACATGGAGCGAGAGGCCCAGCTGGCACTGCCCGCGACCAAGCATCCTGTCCCCAGGGGCTCTCCAGGGCCGAGAGGGCAGTTCTTTTCTACCCCACGCCGACCAGATGCGAGCAGCCGTGGTGGGGTTGCTGCCCGCTCCTTCTCCAGGGCCCTTGAGAGAACCCACCTGTCACGGTCCAGTGAGGAGGGAGGTGTTTCTCTCTGGAACTTGGTGTCTCGAATTACCCCAGGACAGAGGTGACTGGGTCCAGGCCAGGGCAATGGGCGGGGCCCAGAGCAGGAGCCACTCAGAGTCTTCAGGCTTCAAGTCTAAGCTTAGACAAGACTGTTGAGGGTGGATGCATGCGCATGGGAAGGACCGGAAGCTTTCTAGATTTTTGAGGGACTTAGATTGCGAAGAAGCTCCGGACCTGTCTGTTCAACCCGCAAGGCTGTCCCCAGCTCCCCAGGCGCACCAGGAGGAGGTGGGCGGTGAAGGCGGTGAAGGGGGTCGGCCCCCAGGAATGAACGGCCTTCTCTCCAATGCCCAACTTGGAGGTGAACATGGAGATTCGTGGGCCAGCAGGTTCCCCTCTCCACCGAGCACTGGCCCGGGGCCATGGAGGACAGTGGACAAGGGCGGGTCTCCCAGGGGAGGACGGTGTGGCCAGATTGGCTAACCAAGGAAGGATTACCGTGCGGGCTTGACAGTTGCCTTGGACGGTGTGGGTTTCCTGTTCGGCGTGCTCTAACTGGGGCTGCTCCTGGGACCCCAGATCCCATGCCCCGATGACAGCAAGCATCTTGCTCTGCTGTTTCCCTTCTGAGCCCGTGCTCATCCCCGCCTTTGTTCCTTGCCTGTGGTTACTCTCTCTGCCTGGAACAGCATCTGACTTTCTCTCTTACTTGAAGTCACCTCCTCCCAGAAGGCTTCTCTAACTGCTTAGGATTTCCTCTGAGCTCTGACGATACCTCCCACCAAGTCGTTGCTGTACCACGGAATCATTATGTATCAGTCAGTTCTGGTTGCAGTCATACCGCGGAACAAGTCACCCCCACCTCTGGTGGCTTACTACAGGAAATACTTCGTCGCTCATGGATCTTCAGGATGGCCGCAGCAAGCCTGGCTAAGGCTGCGGGCCAGCAGGGTCTGGCTCCAGGCCTGGGGCCGGTTTCAGATCCCCTCCACATGTCTTGTTCTGGGCGCCAAGCTTATGGTGGATCCCCAGAGCACAAGAGGCCGAGTCTCACAATGCAAGTGCATTTAAGGCCTCTGCTCGCAAGACCACCTCTGACACACCGCTGCCCCCAGCCAAGCTCTGCGGGGCAAGAACTATCTTCCGGCTCGTGCTGTGTCTGTGTCAACTCCACTGGCCTGCATCTGGGTCTTGTGGGGTCCGAGGGCCAGTGAAGAGTAGGTACGCTCAGAGTCTGTAAGGAACGGAGCCCAGCGCCTGGGGCTGCCTGCTTGCTGGCCGCTGCCCTCGCCAATGCTGGGCTGTCCACACAAGACCCCTTCCGCTGGGGCTGTCTTTCGTTAAGTCCTGTCTCGTCTTCCCTACGCACCTGAGTCCCTCTGGTGGACTACCCCTCCCATCAAGGAAGGAAATTTGTCTGCGTGAGGGGGACAGGAGTCACAGAGGCGCAGTCCCTTTATCCCAGCACACAGTGGTGTGGCGGCCCCAGCAGGTGCTTCATCAGCGTTGGCCCCTGAAAGGCAGGCCGGGCATGAAGTGTCATCGGGTTCAGGCAGGCTGCCCGCGGGCAGTGCCTGGGGTGTGTGCGTGGGGCTGGCACTCCGTGGCGCCACTCTCTTTCCCTCTGGTGGCACCCCTCAGAGCAGAACCCTTCCCAGGCCCCCTTCTCCCCTTCCTTCTCTGCTCCCACCCGGCTGGCTCACGTCCGCCCTGGCCTCCTTCTCTGCTGGCGGCTGCACGCCTTCCTTCTGAGTGCATCGCTTCTCCTGAATGCTGAGACTTGGGGAACGAGGTTGCCAAAAACGCAAGCTGGAAACCAGAGATGTTTTTTTTTTCAAGAGGGAAGAGGATTTAAAAATCTTGGCCAGAGAGTTTTATTCAAGGAGAAAGTGAATAGCAAATCTTCCTTTGCAACTTAGTTCCTCTCCAGCTCCCCACTTTGAGATGAGTTTAAAAGGGAGATTCGTCAGGGACTTGAAGGGCTCTATTTTGACCTGCAGCTTTGCCCTCACCTCTGAGCCTTAGCTCATACTTTCCCCTTCAGGGAAAGACCTTTCCCTGTTCTAAATGCCTCTGGCTCCTACTCACCCTTTGATGCAGAGTGTAAATGCCTCCTCCTCCAGGAAGCCTCCCTGATCACTTCAGCTTCTCTCTGCCCTCAGTGCTTACCGATGAGCGGCAAGTGAGTGAACTTAGCACTGGGCTTAAGTCCAGGCCCTGCCAGCCTGCCTTTGCTGCAGCCACCTGCAGAAGCAGAAGTTTCTGGACTCTGCCTCCCTGGCCGGGGTCTAAGATCTACCCTGGGGTTTCCGAGACCCTGACAAAGTTTGACCTTTCTCTCCCCCCCCGCTCCCGCCTAGTGGTAAGATTTCTTCAGCTTATTTTATTACACACAGACAGAGATTGTCATCTGGCAAAGAATTTATTTAAATTAATGTAGCATAAAAAGATGGAATGTCACTTATCAGACTTGACAGCCGTGAGACGAGATGGCTTTAAAGCTAGTGACCCAGTCCCTGGGTTTTAAGAATTACAGAAACATTTTGCTGGTCGGTGTAGGGGTCTCCCCCTGCCTGGAGCAGGGTGGGTGATTTGGGCAGTATCACACCTGGGTGCTAACTCTCTCCTAACGCTTGGGGTGGCAGGATGCAGCAAAACAGCCCGGTTTGGTGTCCCCCTGAATTCCTGCTGTGCTCCTGATCAGCTGGGGGCTGGAGCAGTGGCTTCCCTGATCCGTGCCCCAGAACTCATCTGGAAAAGAGAGCACTCTCTCCCTCGGAGGGGAGCTCTGTGCGCCAGCTGAGACGGTGCGGGCCCTGGCTGGCTCCTGGTGGAAGCTTGGAGGATGCCGGGCCCCCCTCTGGGACCCCTAACTACCACATCCAGGCAAACCCCCTAAAGTGCCAATTTCATTAGATGACTCTTTTGGTCAAAATCTCGTGACTTTACTTTTTATTTTTGTAAGGAGGCTCCATGACTAGCATGGAGCCCAACACGGAGCTTGAACTCATGACCCCAAGATCAAGACCTGAGCTGAGATCAAGAGTCAGATGTTTGGGGTGCCTGGGTGGCTCAGTTGTTAAGCATCTGCCTTCAGTTCGGGTCATGGTCCCGGGGTCCTGGTTTTGAGCCCTATGTTGGGCTCCCTGCTCAGCCGGGAGTCTGCTTCTCCCTCTCCCACTCCCCTCTGCTTGTGTTCCCTCTCTTGCTGTGTCTCTCACTGTCAAATAAATAAAATCTTAAAAAAAAAAAAAGAGTCGGATGTTCAACCAACTGAGCCACTCAGGTGCCCCAAAATCTTGTGACTTTAAAAATACAGTCAACATTCTTCTGCTTGCCATTCCAGTCCCTCTGGGATTTGAGCCCTGCTGTGCTCCTGCACTGTGACCTCCGGATCTGACCCCCCGGTGCTCCTGCACTGTGACCCCCCGATCTGACCCCGCCGTGCTCCTGCACTGTGACCTCCAGATCTGACCCCTCTGTGCGCCTGCACTGTGACCTCTGGATCTGACCCCCCGGTGCTCCTGAACTGTGACCCCCCAATCTGACCCCGCCGTGCTCCTGCACTGTGACCCCCCGATCTGACCCTGCCATGCTCCTGCACTGTGACCCCGCAATCTGACCCCGCTGTGCTCCTGCACTATGACCCCCCAATCTGACCCCGCCGTGCTCCTGCACTGTGACCCCCCGATCTGACCCTGCCATGCTCCTGCACTGTGACCCCCTGATCTGACCCCTCTGTGCTCCTGCACTGTGACCCCCCGATCTGACCCTGCCATGCTCCTGCACTGTGACCCCCTGATCTGACCCCTCTGTGCTCCTGCACTGTGACCTCCGGATCTGACCCCCCGGTGCTCCTGCACTGTGACCCCCCGATCTGACCCCGCCGTGCTCCTGCACTGTGACCTCCAGATCTGACCCCTCTGTGCTCCTGCACTGTGACCCCCCAATCTGACCCCGCCGTGCTCCTGCACTGTGACCTCCAGATCTGACCCCTCTGTGCTCCTGCACTGTGACCTCCGGATCTGACCCCCCGGTGCTCCTGCACTGTGACCCCCCGATCTGACCCTGCCATGCTCCTGCACTGTGACCCCGCAATCTGACCCCGCCGTGCTCCTGCACTGTGACCCCCCAATCTGACCCCGCCCGTGCTCCTGCACTGTGACCCCCCGATCCCAGGATCATGATCTCAGTAGAAGGAAGATGCTTAACCCACTGAACCACACAGACGCCCCTCAACTCTGGCTGATTTAAGCAGAAAATAGGTTTGCTAAAAAGAGTGAGCCGCCATGGAATTGCTGGATAACTAGCTGGGAGGCCGTCGGGGCAACTCAGGATGACTAAGACAGTAAGGAAATTCACAGCTCCCTGTAACAAGCTGCAGCCCGAGGGCAGGGCAGCCCCAGGGCTGGTTCATTCAGGGGCTCTGTGATGGACACCCAGGGCCCGGGCTTTCCATCTCGCTGCTCTGCCCGGCCTCTCGGTGGACGCAGGGTGGCTGGAGCGTCGTGTGCGGATGCAGAGCGGGGCCGTCCGCCCAGCGAGTCAGGGTTACGGGTTCGGGCTGGGGCTAGTCGGTCCTGGGATTTAGAGAAATCGCCGGCACCCCTGGGCAGCTCTCTTCTCATTGGCCAGGTGGGCACCACATGCTTGGGCATCGACCAATCACCGGCAGGATGTGGGCGCCCAGCAGACGGGTGCCGCCCCTCTGGGAGCAGGTGTGGCGGCGGGACCTCGCGCCGGGGGCGTTCGCGGGGCTCCCCGGGGCAGGAGCCACGTGGCCGGGTGTCCTAGCAGCCCTTGGCCCAGTCGCAGAGGCTGCACGCCAGCCCAGGGCCCGTCCGCTGGGGCGGGGAGGAGCCCGCTACGGCTCGAGCGCCCGCCAAGCGCACCAGCTCGGCAGAGCCCGTAGCTCGACAACGTGGTATCCGGAGACCGGGTATGTTTGCAAGAGCATCAGGCGCCGAAGCCTGTTTGCGTCTTTCACGTCTAAAAGCAGATGAAGTACGCACCTTTCGGCAGTGCCTGCGCACGACGGAAGTCCCCCCGCGAAGGAAAGCCGGGCAGTGGGGCAGGCCCTCCCTGCTGGGCTCCCGTTGCCGGGCGGGGAAATGGAGCGAGCGCGCCCTGGCATGGGGTGGGGGTGAGGGGATCCCGGGAGGCGGGGAGGCTGGGTCTGCCCCCCGCCAGGGTCAGACTCTCAGAGCCCCCCTCCCGGAGGCCCCACCGGACTCCCGCCTCCAGGCCTCGCGCTGGCCGCCTCTCCTCCGTGTGGAGCTCCCTGCAGCCATGCGGGACCCCTCTCGGAAGGGCCTCCCCCCGCCGGACAAACCCCTTCTCGGCCTTCAAGGCCCAGTTCAAAGGTCATGTTCTCTGTGAGAGACTTGCGAGGATGTGGCTTGGGATGGGAGGGTCTGGTCTGACTTTGGCTGTTGAGAACAGGCTGTCAGGGGCAGTTAGGAGGTGAGGATGAAGTCAGGTCCTTGGCCTGTGCTCGTGGCCTTGCGGCTGCTGGGCCCTACGCCCCTCTCCAGCATCATCTCCTGCCCTCTTCCTCTCTGTCCCTCAGCATCTTCACACGCACAGTGACTGTCTGCCTCGGTGATCCTCGGTGACAGCTGCTCGGGTCACTGTGTCTGGCCGTCCTTCCTGGTCTTAGTGCCCTGGTGAACTTCAGCCTTCAAGGTGGAGTAGGTGCCCCTTCCCCGATGAAGCCTTTCTCAGCTCCTGTGCCTCCTGATGGCACGCTCACCAGTTCCTCCTCCCAGTGTTCCAGAACCTTCCGTGTCCCTCCACCACTGGGTACCATAACAGCAGTGACCCTTGACTGAGCATTTCCCATGACCAGGTCCCATTTGACTTTGAAACAGTCACACAGGGTAGGTCCCTCCACTGTCCCCATTTCACATGTGGGAGAATTGAGACTCAGGCCACCTGCTGAGGGGCACAAAGCCCACAGGCGGCCAAAGCCTCGGACCACTGTGTGTGTGTTCCCTCGGTTAGGCTGGGGGCCCCAGGGGCCCTGGGGGCAGGGACCTGGCCCCATTCATCTCTGGGTCCCCCTGGCAGCTGCTGGGGGCTGTCTCTGGCCTGCACGGATGCCAAGCGGGCGGCCTGTCTTTGGGTCTCAGGGCTGGAAGCGTCCCCTCCGTGCTGAGCTCATTCTTGCTGTGCTGGGGCAGATGGAGCTGTGTTCTTGCTTCTTTGTGTGAACTCTTATCACATAGCACCTTCTAGCAATCTATTTGTTTTACTTATTTATCTTGTTTACTGTCTCTCCCCTAGAATAGGGCTTCTCGACCCTGGGGCTACTGGCTTCTGGGGTGGATAACTCTCTGCTTGGGGCCATCCTGTGCCTTAAAGACTTTAGGGACATCCCCGCTCTCCACGCACTGGATGCCCGTAGCACCCTGACCCCCCAGGGTTATGAAAATCAAAACTGTCTCCGGATGTTGTCAAGTGTCCTCTGGGGCACAAACTGCCCCTGGTTGAGGCTCTGGGACATCAGCTCCACTGGGGCAAGGAGTCTGGTCTGTTTTGTTCACTGTGGTGTTCACCCCTGCCCACCCCCTCCACCCCCAGCCCCCGCCCCAAGGACAGGGCCTGGAACATGGGGCGGGGGGCGCTAAATGCTTGCCAAGTGCTGCTGAGAGAATGGAATGCTTCTTAGATCCCATGCAGGGGCGGCAGGGACTGTTGTCCCATTTCCCAGTGAAGGGAGTGAGACCGCAAGGGTGGCGCCTGCCTCAGGTCAGAATGTGGGTAGGAGATGCCAGAAACAGGTCACAGTGACCGTGCCTTTGGTGGTCCCAGTGCAGAGAGCCTTCCGTGAGCCGATGCCAGGCACAGCGGGGCCATGGGAGAAGGGGAACGTATGAAGGAGGGAATGACTGAGTGTGGTTCTTGGGCAGACGGTGTCGCGGGCGGCAGAGTGTGGCAGAGTTAACAGGGCAGAGGCCGCCTCCCAGTCCTGCTCAGCCACCTGCAGCGGTGGGGACGGGCCTGGGGTGCGATGCCGGGAGAACTCAGCCCCACAGAGAAAGACTAACCCTGCACGGTGTCACTTGCATGAGGAATCGCAAACAAAGTCCAACTCCTGGAAACAGAGCGGAAGGTGGTTGCGGGGGCTGGGGGCCGGGGCAAGGGGGGCGGTGGATCAGAGGGCACGAGCTCTGAGCTGTAAGATGAGTGAGGCCCGAGGAGCTCGTGTAAAAACTATGAGTGGAGCGGATGACTCTGGATGATGACGCTGTGTTGTAGGATTGACCTTTGCTGAGAGTGGGACTTTGGGGTTCTCACGCACACACACAGGAGAGATGATGGCTGTGCTAGCCGGTCCGACGGGGGCCGGGGGCCCTTCCGCCGTGGGGCCGTGTATCACATCGCACCGGGGCGCACGCTTTAAATAGCTTACATGTTGTCTGTTCTACCTCAACAAAGCTGAACCAACCCCCATATCAAGTGGAGGTTCCTGGGGGAGTTCTGGCGAGTAAACCCAGGGGAGGGTTTAGAGCCGCCTGTTTGGTACAAAGTCCCCTGCACCCCGGCTGGAGGCGCTGGGCCCCTCGCAGAGAGCCGCCTGGCCGCCCGAGGGGCTGGCGGGCCATGGGGGGTCCCCCTCGCGCTCCTTGACAGGTTCCGGGAGACAGGCTGCCATCCCTCTGAATCAACGTGGGGCCCGATTTGAAATTCAGATCCCGGCTAAACAGAAAATTAATATGAATTTGTATTCTGTTATTCTCGCAGGCCCAGCTGTGTGTGTGCCAGGCCGGCCCGGGGCGCGGCAGGCTTCACGGCGCAGGACCTCGCCTCCTCCCCGCCCCGCCATGGCCCTGCGCCCCGGAGCCGAGGGCGCTGGAGGAGAACGGCTGCTCTCTGCGGATGTTTCTCCCACGGGGAAACAGCAAAACAGAACAGAGAAATGACTGGGGCCAGCCTCCCCTGGCAAAGGTAAAGAGGGGACTTCTGGAATGGGGGGGGTCCCAGGTGGCATCTCTAATACTGCCAGCATTTCAGAGCTGCCCGAAGGCCTGGCTTTGAACCCCAGGGTCTCTGGGGAACAGGGAGGAAGCGGCATGGGCCTGGCCTGGCAGGGGGAGCTGGGCAGTGCAGCGGGCCCAGGGGCCACCCGTCCTCATGAGGTCCTCTTGGCGCCCCCCACTATCTCAGGGTTGGCAAGTCACCACCATCACTGCAGAACCTGAGTATGGCCTGGCTCTGTGGTCCCTGTGCAGCTCCTTCCTGCAGGGGACCGGGCTGTGCCCAGGACTCTGCCCCCAGCCTCATTCTCCACACCCCACACAGAGAACCAGCCACCCCCCCACTCAGTAACCTCCCATGGCTCCCTATTGCCCGAGAGGCATTAGGGCCTGGCTTGGTGGGGGTGGGAGGGGGGTGTCAAATCCTGGCTCAATTAGTGCATTCGTCTGGTGGCCTTGGACAAGTTTCGTAGCCTCTTTGTGCCTCGGTTTCTTCATCTGTGCAGGAGGATAAGGTCACTAACCTCCCAGGGTTGTTGGAGAGTCAGGTGCATGTGTGGGAAGCACCAGGACCCTGCTGGCCTCACCTGGTCTGCCCACCTCCCAGCGTCGGCCCGTGGCCCACCTCCTCGCACTCCGCACAGGGCCAAGGACCTCTGGCTCCGCTCTTCCCCGTGCTCAGCTCCGGCCGGCCTTCCCACCTGCTGCTCCCTCTGCCTGCCTCCTCCAGGTCTGCCTCAGCCTGATGCATCCTTCCAGCATCTGTCCCAGGAAGCGTCCCATTTGTGTCTATCAGACCGTGGGCTCCTTGGGGACCGGGCTGGCCCATACTCATCTTTACTCTTTCTGCACCTAGCCTAGCCCTCCACTGTTTGGTGAGTCTCTGGACTTGTCCCTCCAAGCCTGGCTCAGCCCTGCTCATCTTCAGGGGGCACCCACCGAGGGTGAGCGGCTGCTGAGCCTCCCGGAAGCCCACTGGCACGCCCAGCGCCCCCAGCTGGGGGATTTGGGCCGGGAACCTACAGCTAGGGTTCCTCCGCGTTGGCCTTGCTTCCTGGGCCCAGCAGCAGAGGGTGGGCGTCCTCCTGGGGTCCAGACGTGGCTCTGGGCTCCGTCCTGGGCTCTGTGGCGGCGGGAACAGCAGGCTTTCCCAGAGTTGACTGACCGTTACCGTGGTTAGGCCACGTCGGTGCGCGTGGGGAGGGCTGTATCTGGCGCGGTGTTTGTCAGCATGCTCCGTGGAGCAGGGTCCAGAGCCCAGCTCTGCCTGTCCCCGCTGTGTGCCTGGCACCTGCCCAGTGCCAGACACACAGTAGTGCTCACTGACGGAGGCCGAAAAAGTCAGTGGGCTTTTCCCAGAAGCTGTCCTTGCTGAGTCTTACCCTGCTCGAGTGTCCCCGCAAATGGCGTCTGTCTGGGCCTAGTGGGTGGGCACCATTGGCACCAGCCAGGTGCCTTCCGAGCTGGAGTGCCTGGGCCCTGGCACGTGGGTACAAAGCCGGCTCCGTTCTGGCGCGGTCCCCCGTCTCCTCAGTTGTGCCTCTGGGCTGGGGCTGTTGCCCTGGGGGCCCGCTGACCTGCCTCTCACATCTGTGACCCCAGGACCGGCCTCCCTCGGGCTGGCCACCTGCTGACCGGCCAGTGCTGTGGGCTTCGGCCACCAGGGGGCAGCGAGGGGTGGCTGGCCGTCTGCCCCTCACCTGTCTCTGCCCTGGCACCTCCTCTCGGCCCCCAGTGCTTTGCTTAGGGCCAATTTGTGGGGCTTGCTAAATCCTTCCTGGATCAGGCTCCATTTATCAGCCTCGCCTGACGGGGGCGCTGACCGAGGCCTCATCACTCTCCTGTCCTGCCTTCCTCCTCCAGCCTTTCCCGGGAGGGGGGGTGGTGGGGAGTCGGAGGGGAAGGAAAGTTACTTTTCTTAATGGTTGGAAGAATAGTGACTTCTTGAGGGCTCACTGTGCACCTGCTGTGCATCATCTGTTTCTACCCCTGGCGGATCTATGGGGTGGCCGTGGCCACCCCGTTTACAGCACAGAAACAGAGAGGTTGCCGGCCTCCCTGATGTCACACAGCAAGGAGTCGGGGGCTCTGAGATTTGAACCCAGGTGGCCTGGTCCACTGCATCGCTGCTCTGCACCTGCCTTGTTACCAGACAGAGGCCGCGGCGAGGTGACGGAGGCAAAATCCCTCCCCGGGCAGTCACTCGGCAGGTGTCTCTGAGACCCTGGGCACTGGGGACACAGAGATGATACATTCCATTAATCTTTTTTTTTTTTTTTAAAGATTTTATTCATTTATTTGACAGAGAGAGACACAGTGAGAGAGGGAACACAAGCAGGGGGAGTGGGAGAGGGAGAAGCAGGCTTCCCGCAGAGTAGGGAGCCTGATGTGGGGCTCGATCCCAGGACCCTGGGATCATGACCTGAGCCGAAGGCAGACGCTTAACGACTGAGCCACCCAGGCGCCCCTCCATTAATCTCCTAAAGTAATATGTGCATGCGTAAGCTGCTATGACCAGCCCCATTTTACAGATGAGGACAGAGGCACAGAGGTGTTCAGAGACTCGCCTAAGGTCACACAGCAAGGAAGTGGGGAAGACGGGCTTGGGCCCGGCTGTCTCCTGCCTTGGAGATGGTGGAATCTGGCCATCACCACAGGGCTGTGGGATCCCAGGGAGACCCAAGGAATCTGAACACAGATAGGAGCCCAACAGGCTGACCTGTGGAGGGACGGCTATCCTGGGAGGCGAGGGTGGGAAGTGCCCTGTGTGGAGGCCCGAGGGTGCCCAGTCTCCACCAGTGACAAACGCACCCCACAGACAGGCTCCCCCACTACCTCACTGGCCACCAGGGATGCAGTGTGAGTGGGCTTGACCCCTGACTCTGCAGCTCTTCTGGGACCAGGGCAGTGGGAAGGGCAGGCCTGGCTGCCGACGACCTGGTGCTGAGGCCCTGTGGAGCACTGGGCGTGGAGTCCTCCATTCCCCTGAGGACTACCTGCTTCCCTGGTGGGGTGGGCTGGGAACCAGGTACCCCTGCTGTTGGGGACGTGGATGCTTTGGGGGCAGAGCCTGGGACCGAGGCCAAGAGGTGTGGCCCAGTCTTTGATGTTCCCACCCCAGCACCTCGTCCAGCCCGAGGCTTTCCCATGGTTCCCATTTCCACTCACTCTAGCCACTACAGATTTGCTGCCCTGTATTATCGTGTCTGATAGAATTCAGATGTGCCATCGGAGGTCTTATTTCTCTGAACCATTTAAAAGTCATTCTTCAGTGCTCACGTGATTTCAGCTCTCCCCTCCCCTCCCCTATTACCCTCTGTGCACGTCCTCGGCTCTGGGCTGAAGAGAAAGGGAAGAAGAGTTCATGGTGGGGAGAAGGTGTTTGTGCTGTGACTCTGGACACATAACTTGACCTCTCTGTGCATCAGGGCTCTGGGCTGGAGAAACCTATGGGTGTGGGGAAGGTTATTGGACCCACTGTGTCCTAACTTCTCTGCCTGAGAACCTGTGTTAGTTTTTATCTAGTAGGGTCACATTAGTATATTAGTGGAACCTCTCTCATCCATCCTGGCCTCTGTGGCCAGTGACCCTACCCCCTAGCTCAGCCCTTGGTATGGGGTAGTGTTTTCCTGAGTATCGTACACATTCCACTGGGTACACAGGATGCTGGGCCTAAGACGACAGCTCCTGGGATGCAGGGGAACTACCTGGACTGACGGAAATGCTCTCTATCTTGACTCTGGAGGTGGTTACATGACCACATATATTTGTTAAGATTTGTACAACTACATACTAAAAAGGGTGAGTTTAACTGTATGTGTATTATACCTCAGTTAAAAATATTTTCCCATGAAAGTCTTGTGCACAGTTATTAGTTACTTCTAGGTAGTTAATATTTTTTTGTTGATATTATGCATGCTATCTTTTTAAAATTACATTTTCTCTTTGTTGCTGATGTGTAGAAAGGTAATTGATTTTTCTATGTAGAGCTTAACTCCAAAAATAGTTTTGGATTCTCTTAGTACTTTTAATACTTTGATTGTAGATCTCCTTTGGGTTTTCTATGTAGATATTTGTGAATAACCAGAGTTCATTACTGTCTTGTACTTTATTTCTTTTTCTTTCCTCATTGCAATGGCTAGGATCTCTAGTACGACGTAACAGAAGTAGGGAGTATCAACTTCTTGTTTTTGATGCCTAGTAGAGGGACTGTTTCTAGTTTTCACCCAGGAAGGATGACAATTGTTGTAGGCTTTTGGTAGATATACTTTTCCAAGTTAAGAAACTGTCTTTCTGTTTCTAGTTTACTAAAATTTTTTATTTTGCTTTGTTTTGTTCCAAATCATCCTGTTGAATTTCATCAGATTTTCTTCTGCATTATTGAGATGACCGTATTTCCTTTAACCTGATGGTATGGTGATGCACACTTAGGGTTTCTATCGTAAAATCATCCGTGCATTCCCAGGATAAATCCATCATGCTCATGATGTGGTTATATTTCCACTTACTTTGTACAAAAGGTTCAATCCTGCTAATATTTTGTTTAGGATTTTTCCATCTTTGTTCATGAGTGCGATTAGCTACATTTTTCTTTCTCATACAGTTTGTCTCTGGTTTTGGCATCAGTCTTGGTATAGGCTTCAGAGACGGGGGATGTGGAATAAGACTGGAATGATCCAGGCTCAGAGCCTTGCGGCTGAGAGAGGATTGATTCTTACTTTGGGTTTTAAATCCTGGGGCTCTTCAAATGTTAATTTCTTCCTCTGCAAGTTCAGTAAGGAATGTGTCTATTTCGTTTTGTATTTAGAGGTACTGTCATTAAAATTTATTTTATTAGCATTTTAGTCTGTGACATATCTATAGTCACACCCATTGTTTATTCCAAATATTGTTTATGGACTCACTTTGTTTTTCTTTGTTTTTCTTTCTTTCTAAAGATTTATTTATTTATTTGAGAGAGGGAGAATGAGAGAGAGTACATGAGAGGGGGGAGGGTCAGAGGGAGAAGCAGGCTCCTGGCTGAGCAGGGAGCCCGATGCGGGACTGGATCCCGGGACTCCGGGATCATGACCTGAGCCGAAGGCAGTTGCTTAACCAACTGAGCCACCCAGGCGCCCTCACTTTGTTTTTCTTGATCATTTTTTTTTAAAGATTTTATTTATTAGAGAAAGAGGGGGTGGGGCAGAGGGAGAGGGAGAAGCAGTCTCCCCGCCGAGCTTGGAGCCTGATGTAGGGCTTGATCCCAGGACCCTGAGATCATGATCTGAGCTGAAGGCAGGATGTTTAATGGACTGAGCCACCCAGGCACCCCTTTCTTGATCATTCTTATCAGAGATCAGTGGATGTCAGCTTGGTTGAGTATTTGCATCATTCCTTTTTTTCTGTTTCATTCATTCATCCTCTTCCTTCTTCCCTTGGGTTTATTCAGTTGTGCTTTTTGTATCTTAAGTTGGATGCTCAGCTTATTAGTTTTCAGCCCCCTTTTCCAATGTAAAATGTTAAGATTACACATTTTGCTCTAGGAACAACTTTTGCTGTCCTTTGCAAGTTTTTCCGATGTGGTGTTTTCATTACCACGTGATTCCAGGAATTATGAACATCCAGGTTTTTCCCTGAGCCCAGGATGAATCTATTTTCCAGAAGGAAGAAAGTGGGGGAATGGTGTTACCAGCGCCGCCCTGTTGAGGCTTTCCAGAGGCCCCAGAGGAGGTGTGGTGGTTTTTGTTTTGTGTTTTAATTCGGTTGGGAAGGAGCAAGTTGCAGAATTAGGCTTTAGATCATTCACATGCATTTTGAAAACACAAAACATTGTGAAAACACATTGTGTTTGATACCACTAAGTTCCCCCCCTTTTTTTTTTATGGACACATAAGCGGTGAGAGTGAAGACTCAGGGTGGGCATGTATCAGCCTCTAGGTCACCACTGCCCTGCGACAGGGAGGGAGGAGGACGGGCCCTGGGGAGGAGCTGGAGGGAGCCCGGGTCTGCGGTGTTTTCTTTCTTCTAACAAGAAGATCTCAAGCCATGACAATGACAACTGTAAGAACCTGTAAGAATGTAAGAGCTGGGAGAACTTTCTTGAACTGTAACATAAAACAACCGTTTTGAAATCTGGACTGGCGAGTACGGCGTGGCTGCACCTGGCTCTGCATTTGACTGGAAGGAAGTTGTCATGACAACTTGGTGGGAGTCGGAGTGGAGGGAGAACAAAGACCAGAGCCGGAGACCAGGGCTTCGAGCGGCCCCTGTGGTGCACCCAGTGGGCTCCCCAGTGGTGGTGGCCGGGGCGTGGCCAGCACCCAGCTTCAGGCAGCCAGAGTTACTGCAAGATTTGGGGAAGTGACTTGTCCCTGTTTGTCAAGAGCCAGTTGGCTTAGGAATTCCACGTTAGGGAATGGAGGCAAAAAAGAGTTTGGACAAAGAGATAAGTAGATGAGAAGATGTTTATCAGAATCGTTTAGGAGAAAAAACATTTGGAGATAGAGGACAAGCAGTAAGTCCTGTATTTACATGTTAAAAGATTTTGTATCATCTTAACTAAAGTGATAGTGATGAAAATGTTTAATAATAGAGTAAAATGCTTATGGTTACATTTTAAGTGAAAAAAAAAAGCAAAAGGCAACATTATGCATACCACAAGATGTGCATGTATGGAAAAAGTATGAATTAAAAACATCCAGAAGAAATAGACCAGAACGTTATCAGGCGAGTCTCCAGCCGGTGGTACCTGCCGCTGTCTACTTCCCCAAACAGACTATTTGAGGTCTAATGTAGGAGAAGAAGAGCTGTGTCCTGGGCAGCCTGATGATGCAGCAGGACAGGTCACTCATTTCCAGTGAGGCGAGTTCTAGGTGCTGGTGTGTGCTGGTCTTGTTTGAGCTACACGCCGTCCCCCCTGAGGACACAGGCCCAGAGCATTTCAGTGATTTGCCCGATGTCACACACCTAGCAAGTGGCCGAGCTGAGGTCTAAACCCTGAGTCAGGGGGAGAGAGCCATCAGGTGACCTGGCCCCATGCCTGAGCCCCGCTTCTCCTGGACTGGCCGTTCCCTGCTGGGGCCAGGGTCTGCCTGCTGGGCCGGACTTTCTCCCACATCCCTGGAGCCCACCCCGTCCTGATGGGTCTCTTGTCCGCAAGCCCCCAACCCTCCTATTCCTGCCTCTGCTGCAGTCTGAGTACCTGCCTCCCGCGGGAGACCATTCTGGCTCCCTGCCACTCCCAGTGGGTGGGGGCGGGGGACACCTTTCCCCATGCTCCCGCCATCCTCCATCACTAGGCGGTTTCTGCAGCACGAAAACCTAGGTCGCCGCCATCCCTGAACATCCCAAGGGCGGGCACTTGCCTCCACTTCCAGAAGGGAGCCTCGCTCCCATTTTACAGGGGAGGAAACTGAGGATCAGCCATGTCACACACCAGGGTCTCTCAGGTCTCTAGCCCGGCCACTCTGCTGTGTGGGCCCTCAGGTCCTCCAGGGGTCAGCGTGCCGAGTCCGATGTCACTCCCCGTGGGAGCCCCCTCTGATCCTCCTCACTGAGGTGTAGTATGTAGGGCTGGGGCTGAGCTCCCCATAACCTGTGTCCGAATCCCAGCTGCACTGCTGCTGTGACCCTGGGTGACTCCCTTAGCCTCTCTGCCTCGGTTTACTCACCTGGGAAATGGGCGTTGTATTGCTGAGAGCATTCGGTGAGCGGTCTGTATGGGCCTTAGGATGGTGCCCGGCCTGCAGTGGCCCCTGTTCATGCTCTTTAGGATCTGGCCATTTGCCCAGAGAGCGGGAGAGCACTCGGGACCATGCCCAGCTGGCGGGGTGGGGGTGGGGGCCTGTGGTTGTTCAGGCCTCCTGTGCCTCTGGGAGTGAGTTTCATTCCGAGGTCTCATCATGGCTTAGTTGTGATAAAGCCCACATTCTCGGTGAGGCGTGCCTAAACCCTGCATCCGGCTCTTATTTGGTCAGGGAGAAGGGGCTGTCTGCTGATCCACGCCCCACATCACGGCAGGGGCTCTCTGGGGGCAGGGACAGTGTTCTCTGCCACCACGTCCCCTACCCAGGGCCAGGCCCATGGGGGACCCTAAGAACAAATGTGCATCGACAGGGACCCCACGATGGTTAATGTCATAGCTGCTGGGCTGCGGCACCCAGGTATTTGGTTCAACACCAGTCTAGATGTCACTGTGATGATATTTTATTTTTATTTTTTTTAAAGATTTTATTTATTTATTTGACAGAGAGAGACACAGTGAGAGAGGGAACACAAGCGGGGGAGTGGGAGAGGGAGAAGCAGGCTTCCCGCTGAGCCGGGAGCCCGGTGCGGGGCTCCATCCCAGGACCCTGGGATCATGACCTGAGCCGAAGGCAGACGCTTAACGACTGAGCCACCCAGGTGCCCCTGTGATGATATTTTAAAAATGAATTAACGTTTAAATCAGCAGACATTCAGTAAAGCAGATGACCCCTTCATAATGTAGGTGGGCCTCACCCAATCCGTTGAAGGTTTTAGCAAAAAAAAAAGACCAACGTCCCTGGAGGAGGAGGGAATTCTGCCAGCAGATGGCCTTGGGACTCAAGCTGCAACATCCACGTTTCTCTGGGTCTCTGGCCTGTCTTGCAGACCGTGGATGGGCTGACCCCCACAATCTCGTGAGCTAATCCCTAGAATAATCTTTCTCCACACGCCCGTGCACACACGTACGCAGGCTCTGTCTCTGGAGAACCCTGACTGCTACAGGCCTCTTCAAGGGCTGGGTCACAGAACCACCTGTCACCTCCATTAGGACCCGTGTCCTGTGTCCCCCCACATCCCCACACCCCCCTGGCTTCCCCCACCAGGAGAGTGCACGGCCAGTCCTTGTGTTGAACATCCTGAGTGTGGGCCACGGGTCTCTGCTTCTTGTGCGTGAGTCCCTGTGACCTGGCAGGAAAGCCCATCCCCACGTCAGAAAGTTCCTTCTTCCTTTCAGACTGCATACTCATTTGTCAGCTTTCCTCCTGGTTTCACCCCAGAGATCAGCCCCCAATGGAGCTCCTGGCTCCTAGCATCCCCCTGTGCCCTGTGCCCTGGTTCTGACACTCTCACCCCTCTGGCTCTCCAGATTCGGGTCTTTTTAATCTTTCCTCATAAATCCAATCCCCTGGCTGTTAATCGCATCCGTCTCTCAGAGCAATCCTACCTCTGTCATGTGGGTAACAACAATTACCCCTGTTCCCGCCCCAGATGGAGACTGATGATCTACACTCGTGTGCAGGGACGGGAGAGGCACCGTGCCGCGTGCTCACGCGGGGCCGTGCGGGGTTTGCTGCTGGTCCGGCTCCCGTGTCCCTGGCCAGCAGTGACCTCGCATGGCAGAGCCTCAGCACTCTGCCGGGCCCAGGCTGTGCCTGCAGACGCGATGGATGGTGAAGGATGGTGTCAGCGGGTCCATGCTCCCTCGGCCTCACTGCGCCCACCTTCGCACATGCTTGTTCTTACTGTTTCTCTCTCTTGGATGGCTCTTGTCTCCGCAGCAACCTCCTCCAACCTGCCGGGCCCAGGTTCCCACCATCTCATACCAGGATCCTCAAGAGCCTCCGCCTTCCTCATCCGCCTCTCACATCCCAGTGTGTCCTTCACACTTTAGCGAGAGCGATTCCACCCACAGGGAAATCTGACTCTGCCACGTCTGTTCAAAACCCCATTGCACTCAGAAGGGCCTCATCCTTCCTCGACTCTGAGGGACTGTCTTTGTCACGCTCACCTGTGCACTCCTGCTGCAGCCGGATCCAGCTCCTGGGGTCTCCAGGGTGCTGCCCCTCTCTCTTGCCTAGGGGCTTTGCAGCTGATGCTCCTGTTCCTGGCTGAAGTTTCTACTTAGAATAACAGCAGTGATGACAATGACAGCCGAGATTCACTGTCTTCTTGCCCTGGGCCGGGAGCGGTGCCTGTAAGCACTTTATATTCCTCTCCTTTGCCTCTCACACGACCCCGCAGCTTTGGTGTGACTTTGGGCCCCATTTTACAGGTGGGGAAACCGAGGCTCAGAGGGTTTAGAATGGACCTGGGTCTCGTCACTGGTGTAAGGAGAGCTGAGGTTTCCAACCAGTGTGCCTGGATCTGGAGTCTGCCTTCCTGCCCTGCACATTTGGGGAGCCCCCCTGATGCTGGGGCCAGGACAGGGCCCTTCCCTCTGTCGCGGGCCCCACCACACCTGTGCCCTTGCCTGGTCCCCTCTCTCGTTTGCTGACCTGTGAGCGCCCCCAGCTGCAGAGCCTGGCATGTCGCCGGCACCCAGGAAGCATTCGGAGAATGAGAGGAGATTCGGCCACGCGGATGGATGGCTGTGCACGAGGCCCGTGTGTTGGACCCCCGTCGGCACGGGGGAGGGATTGGTCACTGAGCGAGTGTCTGGTCCGTGGGGGTGTAGGACAGCGTTCGGGTCGGCCCCGGGCTGGGGAACCAGGCCCGCCGAGGCAGTTCTGGGCAGTACCATCATCCGGCCATCGTGGGGACCCCACACCAGTGTGGTGGCAGAGCAGCATGTCCCTGTTGCAAAGGCCCATGGCATACTGCTGCCCTCCGAGGCGTTCTGGACCTTTCTGGAGCTATGGTGTGCAGAGCCAGCCCCTGCTGGGGGAGAAGCAAGGTCAGTGTTGGGGGACTCCATGCCCCACGGTCCCCAAGCCACATGGCATGCTCAGCCTGGCTCTCTGCACCCACTGGGACCCCCGGCCCCTGCCGGCCCCACCCCCCTCCCACAGCACCTCTGTGCGCTGCCCTGGGCTACTATATAAGTCAGTTCGTTCAAGTTCAAGTGTGTTCGCTGGGGAATACAAGCACCCAGGAAGACGTGAGTTTGTTAAAGGGACGGAGGTGTGGGTGACCATGGTTTCGGCTTTGGATGAGCAGGAATGGCAGGAAAATTTGGCTCAACCTTGGAGACCCCGTGTGCGCTGGGTGGGAGGCCAGTGTCAGATGAACAAAATGCAGGTGGGGGCTTGGTCCACGCGGGGCCTCTCTGGGTCTCTCACTGTGTGGTGGAAATTAGGCTCTTCCCCTCCCGAGGGGCCACCTTCAGGTCAGTTCTTCCCGCAGCCTTGCGTTTGATCAGGCAGGCTCTTTAAGGGGGGGAGGTCATCGTTGGGCCGTTAGAGACCATGTGAGCGTTTGTTCAAATCTTAGTGGGCTCGGGTTGGGGCCCAGTCCGGTGGGGCAGAGGAGGGAGTCTTTTGCCACCGGCCAGGTTAGCATTTGGGATGCCCTGGAGGTGGGGCTCTGTTCAGGGGCGGGGGTGGGGGTGGGGGGTGGGCTTCTGCCTGCAGCAGAGCCCCCCCACCTCCCATCCCCAGGGCCTGCTGTGCACTCGACCAAATGCAAAAGATGAAATCCCAAGAGGCCTTGGGATTCGCTGAACACACTAAACCCACAGAGGATAAGGTCACCTGCCATGGGCTAATGTCACCCCAATTCCTATGTTGAAGCCCCAGCCCCCAGTGCAGCTGTTATTTGGAGACGGGGCCTTTGCAGAGGTGGTTAAGGCTAGAGGAGGTCACGAGGTGGGGGGCCCTGAAGGAAGAGACCCCAGAGCTCGCTCACTGTCCACTGTGTGAGCACAGAGCCAGCAGGCGGCTATCCAGGGACGGCCTGCAACAGGGCCCCCACCAGAAATGCGCCCCCGACACCCCGATCTCAGACCCCAGCCTCCAGAGCTGTGAGAAGTAGAAGTCTGTTGTTTAAGCCGCCCGCCGTGGCCCTTGCTACCACGGGCTGGGCTGACCCGGACAGACCCAGGGGCAGAGTGATGGGAGGGGAGGTCCACACCCGGAGAAAGCCGGGCCGAGCCTGGCACAGCCCGAGCACCCGCTGTGTTTTCTCGGGCGGAACCATGCTTTTGCCAGATTGTGGCATGTGTCTCCGGCGGCAGCTTCGTGCTGCTCTGAGCCACTGAAGACGGGGTGCTGGAGACTCGGGGGTGGATGTCTTGGCATGGGCCCGGAACCTCCTGTCCCTGGGTTGTGGCTGGCGGGGCTGACGGGTCACTGCACGGCCGCTCCGGCATCAGGGGGCTCTGTGGGGCTCCCCGGGGTGGCTGGCGCAGGGCTGTGGATGGAGGAGGTGGGCTTGTTGCCCCCGGGGCGGAGTGTGGACATTTGCAGGGAATCTGAGACAGACCCGGGGGTCCCCTTGCTGTGCCACATCTCTGGGGGTCCCTTGCTGTGTCTCTACCCTCTGGAGACGGGGTCCTTTGAGCTGTGTGTCTGTCCTCTGTCACGCCTTAAACTCAGGACCATCTCGTCACGAGGTCCCTAACCCAACCACATCTGCAAAGACCCTGTTTCCAAGAAGGTCACCATGACAGGTTCCAGGGGTTAGGCCGTGGGCATACTTTTTGGGGGCCACCATTTAACCCATTCCAGAGAGGCATGACGGGAAAGGCGTTAAGGAAGTCCCCATTTATGGAGCCGGGGTGGGGGACCCACAGGGCAGGTGAGGCTTGGGGAGCAGCAGGAAGCCCCAACTGTCTGCAGTGGCCGAGAGCGGGAGGCTGGGACCTGAGCAGGTGGTGGCTGTGATCACGGGAGAGGGGCTGTCCCCCCCCGGCCAGAGCTGAGGCCATTGAGTGGAGCGCAGTGACCTTGGTCCATGGCATGCTGCGGGGGGCGGGGGGTAGTGGTGGTGGAGTAACCCCCACTCAGCTTTCTTCCCTCCATCTCCCGCTGGCTGAGCCGTCCTGGAAGCCAGAGGGCAGGGGAGGTGGGGATGGGTTCCTTGGATGAGGTCCAGCCCCTGCGCAAAGGGGAGTCGGGGACAATCAGCGACTAACCAGAGGGAAGCAAGAGAATTCTACCAGGGGCAATGGGGCACAGGGCTGCCCTGTTACCTGTCAGGTGACCTCCTACCTCTCCCTCTCCTCCCCTTCTCTCCCCCACTCTCCTCCCCCTCCTCCCTCTTCCCTCCCCTCCCCCCTTTCCTCTCCTTCCCTCCCCCCCTTTCCCTCCCCGCCTTCCCTCCTTTCCTTCAAGAACCACACCTGAGTGCTAATATAGCCAGATGAGAGGACACATTACCCATCCCCGGGCAGGGGGTGGGGCGCCCTTGACCCGATCGGTGGGTGTAACAGGTAAGTGACCCAGTTTTGACCCAGCTACGTTAGGGCCAGAGGGTGGTTTGTGGGTGGGGGCGGGCTTCTCGCCCACCGCAGTGCTGTGCTGAGTTCTGAGGGGTGTGGAGGGGTCTGCTAGGCGAGGAGGGGCAGGAGGTTGGCCTGGGGTGTGTTCCAGACCCGGGGGAGCTAGCCGGCCAAGGCCAGAAGCAGGACATGGGCACTTCAGAAGAACTCCATGCCTTGCAGAGTCTGACTTCGGAATCGCTGATGACTCTCTCGCCGGCGGATCGGGTTAAACGTTTGCACTGTCTTTCTTGGCACCTCATGCCAGGAAGCGCGTGCAGCCTTTTGTCCCTGTAGGTGAGGCGAGGTTTGGTGGCCTGTCCTGGTATGTAGAGGCCTGTCCCCTGACCCCAGGTTGTTGGCCATCTCTCAGCCGTTGGTGGGGCGGGGGGGCCGGCCCCCATCAGTCTGTCGCCCCCATCAGTCTGTCACCCAGCGGTTCTGGCGCATCCATCCCTGGGCCTTGCCCGAGTCAGTGCGTGCGCCGATGGTGGTCAGATGGTGATTTCCTAATGAGATTAGCCTGCCTCCCGTTAATAGGGACCCTTCTCCAGAAGGGAGCAGCGTTCCCTCCCCTGGCCTGCACCCAGCGTGTGGCTTCCCTCCCCCCACCCCCAAAGTGCTATCATCCGTCATTGTCATGGTTCATTTCAGAGATAAAGTGATCCCAGATTTGGCCAGCGGGAGCCCCTCCTGTTTTTTCTGACATCTCCCCGTCATTTAAAGACATTCTTCATCAGTTACTCCTCATCACCCACAAGCTGTTGCAGACCCACACCGCCCCCTGTCCGCCTCGGATCTGGAATCGGCCTTTCCCCCTAGCAGCTTCGTTCCTTGTAGATGATGTTTTTTTTTGAAACCTGGGTCTTGGTGCTCGGTGAGCTCATTTATCAAAAGGTGTTAAGCTCCAGTGATTGATCTGTTATTGACGATCCCTCCTTTCTCACAGCAAAGCTCCAGAACGAGAGCACTTGGTAGTCGTTGCCGACAGCTATTTCTAGCTGGCTCTGGCCCCCCACGAATCCTCCGCCCCTCCCCAGAGATTCTTCCTAAAAAAGCAGGTTCCCCTCATCCTGGCAGCGATATTGCTGGATTCAAGCCGTCTGTCTTTCATTGGGTTTCCCATCTGCTCCTTCTGGCATCCCCAGCGAGTGGAGATGGTCCTTGGTTAGGCTCCAGCCATGCTGGGGCCCCTGGATCGAGTCTGGAAGCTTCCGGGACTCCCAGGCCACACAAGGGGGCCCCACCACGGCTCCGTCCCTGGGCAGGTCACCTCCTCCTCACTCAGGGGAAGGAAGGAGGGGGTTTGTGTGAGCAGGTTTCTGGGAACTCTTGGAAGGAAGGGTTCTCCTTCAGAGGTGGGTGGAAGCATCCTGTGTCCATGATCGACTCACCTGGGCCACGGCAAGCAAGCACTGAAGCTGGGAGAGGCAGGATTTGAAATGAGGTAGCCCGGCTCCCTGCATACTCACTGGGTTGCCTCGCTCAAGCCTTCCGCAAGTGTGTGCTCCAGGCACAGAATAAGGAAGCACGGAGGCTTTGGAGTCAGAAATGTTCGTGTTCAAAGCATCGCTTTGTTGCTCGCCTGCTTTGCAACCCCGGGCAGGCCATCCACGCTCTTGGGCCTCAGTTTCTTCATCTCATGGTGACGACGGTGGTCCTCACACTTAGGGGTGAGTGTGAGCATTAGAAGTGAGAATAATCGGGAAGGGGCTTGCCCAGAATCCGGTGTCTAGTTTGTAGTAATAACTAGTGGTTATACTTGTTACTAAATGGAATACTTCATACAAATCCTAAAGTGCTCTATAATTACGAAGAGTCGATAATCTTAAAATCAAGGGTCCGGGGATGTGGAGAACCTGACTCCCAGCCCTTGGGGGATCTCCCCTGGGGCCTGACCCTGCCCACTGTCTGGTCATCATGGAAAGAACATGACGAACTTCCCTTCCCTAGACAGAGGAACTTACCTGTTCACAAGGACAACTAGGAGTACGACAATAATAACAGCGCTTGTGCGTTTTAGAGAAGCAACAAGACAGGGAATGCTGGGCAAGATCTCAGAGCGGGGTGGTGGTGGAGGGGGGGTGGACAGAGGCTCAGGCAGCAGAGCATGGCATTTGGGGCCATGGTGATCTAAGCATGCTTTCCGAGATGGTGAGCGGTGCCTTGACAGGTTCATACGGCCAGGGGACAGGAGTCCAGGGTTGTGGTCGGCGCAACAATGGCCCCCAAGGATAGCAAGGGCTAATCCGGGAATTTGTGAGTATTTCCCTTCATTGAAAATGGACTTTAGCAGCTATGATTAAGGATCTTAAGATCGGGAGATGATCCTGGCTTAGTTAGCTGGACCTAAACATAATCCCAGAGGGAGATTTGACGCAGAGGATGAAGGCCTTGTGACCACTGATGTGTGATGCTGGACTTCCGGTTTTGGAGATGGAAAGAGGAGCCACAAGTCAGGGAACATGGGCACCTCTAGAAGCTGGAAAAGGCCAGGATTCTCTCCTAGAGCCTCCAGAGGGAGGGCAGCCCGGCTGACCACTTGACTTTGTCCCAATAAAACTAACTTCAGACTTCCGCTCCCCCGAACAGTAAGAAAATCAGTGTGTGTTGTTTTTAGCCACCGAGTTGGTGGTAATTTGTTACAGCAGCCTGGGAACCTGACCTGGCAAGCCTGCCTTGTTTTGAGTTAGGACTACAGAGGGCTGACCTTATACGTGAGGGCGAGCCAGAAGCAGACAGACCCCGTGGATGCTGCACTTTAGCTCTACATAACCGGAACCCCTGAAACTGTGAGGAGACCATTCGGACTCCTGGTACCCCAGATAGCCGGCAGACACAAATGTAAATCCTTTCTGGACAGGGGTAACATCATCCTAAACTCCTATGTCGTAAGTCTGGTGTTTGTGCACGATAACAGACTACTAGGCACGCGAGGAGACAGGGCAACATGGAAGCTCAGCAGAAACAACAGACCACAGACACAGACCCTCAGGAAACCCAGCAACGGAGTTACCAGATGAGAACTTCGACATGACTGTTTTGTGTGCTCAAAGAGTTTACGAGACAGGGTTGAGAGTTTCAGTGAAGAACTGGGAGCTATAGAAAGCAGCGAAGTGGAAATTAAGAACTCAGAGTACAATATGTGATATTAGGAGCCTAGTGGCTGGGTTTAACAGCAGGTGACACAGCTGAAGAGAGATTCAGTGACTTGGGAGAAGGGTCGAAAGAAAAAACCAGAATGAGGTGCAGGGTCAAAGGATAGAAAACACCAGAAAGAGGGTAAGAACCGTAGCAGGCGGGATCCAGTTGGACGTCTATCATACATACAATTAGCATTCCAGAAGAAAAAGCAGGGAAATGGGCTGGAAGCAATATTGATGGCTGGGATCTGGGGTGAGACTGCCCTCATTTGCTGGGTCCGTTGTAACAAAATCCCACAGCTGGCGTGGCGTAAACAACAGAAATCTACTTTATCGGGGCGCCTGGGTGGCTCAGTCATTAAGCGTCTGCCTTCAGCTCGGGTCGTAATAGGGATCGAGCCCCGCATCGGGCTCCCTGCTCCACGGGAAGCCTGCTTCTCCCTCTCCCAGTCCCCCTGCTTGTGTTCCCTCTCTCACTGTGTCTCTCTCTGTCAAATAAATAAACAAAATATTAAAAAAAAAAAAAAAGAAATCTACTTTATCGTGGCCCTGAAGCCAGAAGTCTGAGATCCAGCTGTTGGCGGGTTTGGTCTCTCCTGGGCCCTCCTCCTTGGTCTGCAGGTGGTGGCTTCTTGCTGCGTCCTCACATGGTCTCTGTGCACACACATCCCTCGTATCTCTCTGTGTCCACATCTCCTCTTAGAAGGACATCAGGTTGGACTAGAGCCCACCCCAAAACCTCAGTTTCACTTAATCACCTGTTTATGATATGACCTCCAGTCATATCCAGAGGTGCTAGGAGTTAGAGCTTCAACTCATGCCTTTTTGGGGACGTGGAGTGGGGTAAGGCACACAGTTTAGGCCGTAGCAAAGATAGTAAGCCATGGATTCGGGAATGTCCGTGAATCCAGAGCAGGACAAGTAAAACAAAACCGCATCTCTCCACCCCATGCCAACACTGCCAAATGCTGAAGATACAGAGGAGCCTTCCAAGCAGCCAGAAATAAAGGACGGTTTGCTTTCAGGAGAGTGACCGCTAGCGTGTCAGCTGACTTCTCAGCAGAAACTGGAATCCAGGAGGTGGTGAGCAATATCCTTAATGAGCGGGAAGAAGGAAATGCCAGCCTGGATTCCTTCAGCAAGGATGTCCTTCCAGCTTCTGGCCAGAGTCTGTGTAGCAGCCTGGGGTCCCAGTGGGTTAGACCGGAAGTGTGGTGGGATGGACCTGTAAGCTCTGGTGAGTGGCTGTGATGTGGAAGGGCTCTATGTGGTACCCTGGGGCCGAGAGGGGAAGGATCGTGGAGGGGGCCTCCCCAGGTGGGGTTCAGACCTTCCTGGAGAAGGTGTGGTCCAGCCTGCTGGACAGCGGAGAAGCTTTCTGGGTTTCCCAGATGGGAGCCGGTCTGGAGTCCTGGGGCAGGCGGCCACCCTCCTGTGTGCAGTCAGGGCCCAGTGATCAGCAATGGGGGGGTTGCTGATCGGAGAGGGTGGGGGTCTGCGGTGCAGGTGAGCTGCGTGGGGACTTGCAGAGGGACAGTGGCCTGGTGGGAACCCTCTGTGGAAAGCAGATCAGTGGCTTCCAGGGAGAAGAGGGGATGGGGAGGAGGGAGAGACACATATGTATAATGGGGTCAGAACTTATCATATTTTATGCCTTGAATAAGGACGATTTGTTGCCTGTCAATAATACCGCGATAATGCTGTTTAAGGAAAGCACAGCGTTTAAGGACGCAGGCTTGGTGGCAACTCTAAAGAAGAGGAAGTGTTTCACATAAAAGTCAGGATAGCGTGTTACCTTTGGGGGGGGTTTGGACTGGGAGGGGGGCCCTGGCTTGGGGAGGGGGGCTCCTGGAGCCCTTGGTAGTGCCCTGTTTCTTGACCTGGATTGTGGTTTCGTGGCTGTTTACTTTGTGATGAATTTTTGATCTTCGGGACTGGGAAAAAGTAGGACCTGGTATTGCAGAGGAGAGGTCTGTGCTCAGCTCCCTTCCCAGCTGCTCCCTGAGTGCGGGCCTGGGGGGTGCCTCGAGGAACCCCTGCCGCGTCTGCAGCCCTCCCCTCCCCTCCCTCACAGGACTGACACCGGGGAGAATGTGAGCCGAGAACAGGATGGGGGTGGGGGCAGCGTGGATGGGCCTCTCCCACGAGGAAGCGCAGGTGCAAACAGGAAGCCAGGGTGTCAGGGCCATGGAGGGTCACGTGTGGCAGGACACCAGTAGTCCCCAGAGAGGGGTCATGGTTCTCACTGGTCACGGTCCACGCCCGGGGAGCTGATTCACTCACAGCTCTGGCCTCTTCCCAGCCGATGGCCCCTGGCTGGCCATTCAGGAGGCCGGAGCCCAGGCTCCAGATGCGATGTCTTCTCCTCGTCTGCAGGTGCAGGGCCCGGGCACAGGTGGGTGCCCGCTGGGAGGCAGGGGCCCAGGGCTGTGGGCACACACCCGGCCCTGGGCCCGCCTTGCTCTCTTTCCTGCCTTGTGTTTTCCTTGGAGCCTAGTGTCTGACATACTCTAGAGTTTTATTTATTTCTGTGTTTAGTGTCTCCCTCTCTCTACTTGAAAGGCAGCTCAAGAGAGCAGGAATTATTGCTGTGTTTCCTGCTTTTTCTTACTGGTTAGAGCAGTGCCTGCTCCCACATAGGCACTCAGGAAGTATTTGTGGAATGAAGGAATGAAAGGAGATTTCTGTTTGATCGACCCAGAGAGGATTCTCTTTTGAGTGGTAGGTTTAACGCCGTAGGATTCCTTTTTTTTTCTCTCTTATACCGTTTCTTGATTCTGTGCAGCAGATAATATTTATTTAGCCACATTGTTACGAATGACGAGTATTGGATTCTATGTAATAGAGCCTCCCTCTAGATAAAGTACACAAGACTTGGCTGGGGCCGGGTGACAGAATGTGAGTGTTTAAACCGAGCAGTAGTAAAATAAATAAGTGTGTGTGTGTGTGTGTGTGTGTGTGTGGTGGGGGGCAGATAGCGGGAAGGATCCATGCCCAGTTCATAGTGCTGGGCGGGAGGGGGGCAGCAATTACATCATTGCTTTATGTACTTCTTTCTATACCTCTCAACTGTCGGGTTCTTTTTTTTTTAACAAGCACGCGTTACTTCTTTATTAAGCGTTTTGTTTCTAAATTTAAAAAAAAAAATGTCCAGTTGAGGATCTGGAAAAATGACCCTCAGTCCTGTCCTGAGTCCAGGCGAGGCCCCTGGTTTCAGAGTGGTCACTCCGGCCTCTCTCAGGTCCCTGGGTGTCCCCGGGGAGGCTGCCTGGGGCCAGAGCTCTGGTTCTTTCTGGAAGGGGCATCTTGGAGGCCGGCTTGTTTTCCGGTTTTCGAGGCTGATTGCCGGCAACCTCCCCCCTCTGCCTGTTGCCCCTGCAGTTAACACAAGGCCGGACCTTGGATGCAGACAGTCAGGACGTCTGCTCAGGTGGAGCAGGGGTGACGTTGGACAAGTCACTTGGCTCATTCATCATTCCCTGCAGGTCTGCTTTGCACCGAGCCTCGTGTGTGATGAGTAAGACATGGCCATGGCCCTTAGGGCACTCATAGGCTAGTGGGGGAGACAGACACCACCTGGGTTTATTCTCTGCTTGTCTCCCACAGGGTAGGCAATGTGTAGGCACTGTCCTAGAGGGGAGGGGTCTGGATTCCCACAGGTAGGCTTCCTGGAGGAGGTGGTGCCTGAGCTGAGTCTTTGAGGTGTAGCCAGGCAGATGGGGGGGGGAAGGGGAGTGGGGCCAGAGGATCAGAGGTGTTCCAGAGGCAGAGGACAGGCAGTAAGGGGCCACTTTATCACCTGGTGGAAGGAGGTGGGGTTGAGGGTAAATAGACAACACATGGAAAGGGGGCCCAAGGTGGGGCTCAGTATTCAGTACCCCAACCCCTTTTGGGAGAGTTGGGGCTGGGGCAGGGCCTCCAACCTTGATCTTGCCCCTTGACGACCTTGATGAGGTAGGCCAGACACCTTTATCCATTGGAAAAGTTGACACTGGTCACGGATCATAACTGGCTGTCCTGTAGATTATGTCCCATAGATCACCAAACCCCATGAAGCGGCATCATGTGTCCTCGGACCCTCGGGACTGCATCATCCATAGGGTGTTGCTCTAAGGGAAATCTAGGACTCAGACGCCCGCCCGCCAGGAGGGCGAGGGCAGGAAGGGGGTCGTGTGAGTGGGTTGATGGGCAGCGGAGGGCGACCTGGCGGCTGGACCACCTGGACGGAGGGACGGAGCAACCCTTGGCGACAGAGTGACAGAAACGAGTACCAGGAGACGTGTGGAGATTTTCTCAGGGTTTAGTCCAAATTCTTGGATTTTTAAGTGTCCGTCCCACATATCAGAACCAATTAAGAAGATTTTTAAAATACTGAAAACATGCAGAAAAATTCAGAAAATAACTAAAAAGCATCCATGGCCCCCCCCCCCCCCCCCCACTGACGCTATTTACGGTTTTAGATTTCTTTCCAAAATGGGAGACGTGATGTTGCTGGTGCCCATCCCCCTCCCCCGGCCCGGAAGTAACTGGCGCTCCCGAGTTGGCGGTTATTCCCACAAGGCTTCGTACTTCTGCCATGCTGTGACAGTACCTGGTTAAGGTGGCCGACGTTTGCAGCCCAGCCTAAAGCTCTCGCACATCCCTGCTGAGCGAGGGGCCGTGCCTCGGTTTCCCGGGGCTGCTGGACCAACGTACACAGACGGGGGGCTCAAACACTGGGAATGTAATCTCTTGCAGTTTTGGGGCCAGAAGCTCAGAATCGAGGTGTCAGCAGGGCTGCGTCCTTCGGAGGCTCTGAGGGACAGCCTGCCCCGGGCCTCTCCTGGTTCCTGGGGGTTTGCTGGTATCCTTGGTGCTCAAGGACTTGTAGAAGCGTCTCCCCCTTCTCCACCTTCCTCTCCACATGGCGTTCTCCCTGTGTACCTGTCTCTGTCCAAATGTCCCCTTTTTGTAAGGACACCAGTCATATTGAATGAAGGTCCCCCTGCTCCAGTATGACCTCAGCTTAATTAATTACTCCTACAATGGCCAGTTCTAAATAAGGTCATGTTCTGAGGTCTCAGGGGTTAGGACTTCAACCTATAGTTTTTTTTTTTTTTTTACCGTATCATTATTTTTAATGTCCAGCATTTACAATACGAGGGCCAGAGCTTTCTCCCCAACTCAAGTTTATAAATTCTCAATTGGCTTGTGAGGCCAATAGGGATACTTCTTCTTGTCTTATTTGGTTTCTGGAAAGACTTCATTCAGGTCCTCAATGGTCATCTGATCAAATGGAATTATGTTCCGCATCTTCTCCAGCTCTTTTTCATATTCCTCAATCCTGGCCTTTGAGAGAGACAAAAACTCGGCACAACTTTTCACAACTTCTTTTTCTTCAGCATCCACCTGAACAGTATATTTATCCTCTGGCACAGGAACCTTCAGGGCATTAAACTTCTTCTCAAAGTCATCTACCAAACCAGCCTTCGCCACATTGGCCTTGTAGTAAGCCCAGTCGATAGCAGGTGGTTTCTCAGGGAGAGTAGCCAACCTGGAGGTAAGGGTCTCATTCCAGGATTTCAGGGAGTTAGCAATGGCCTTCTGGTTTCGGGGTATGATCTCCCCAAAAGCTACCCAGTCAATGGATTTTAGAGCAAGTTTTCGCGCAGCCATCTTGAGATCCTTCACCGACCCCGGCGGCCCAGAGACCACAGCAGCAAGGAACGGATCAACCTATAGTTTTTGAGAGGACACAAGTTTACCTGTCATGGCCGGTTATTACTGTTACTAACCTCACTGTTTCATTGAATTCCCTCTCCATCACACCGCTCTCCCATGCAGACTGGAAGCTGGGATGTCCCCGGTCCTGTGCCTGGAACCCTGGGACGAGTGAGGGAGCAGGGCAAGGCGGGGCCCCAGCTCTGGCCCTGCTGTTCCCACTGTGCCTGGGGTGCTTGGCGTAGCACCCCATTTTCTCCTCAGGTAAAACAGAGCCAAGCCCCCTTCCTCTCCCCTGGGATGGCCCTGCGTGTCCCCTCGCTGCGAATGGGCTTTGTAACCCCAAGAGTGCTGGCCGTGGGTCATTCTGGGTCGGAAGCCACCAGAGCCTTGGTCATTGAGAAGGGGAGGCCCGCAGGGACAGGGGCAGGCGTGGGGTGCTAACGGCTTGAGCTGAAGACGCATCTCGGGAGGATTCCGTTTTGGATTCCATTTCGGATTCTGTTTCGGATTCCCCGTGGTTGCGCAGATCTGAAATGACTGCATGACAGAGGTCAGGAAGGCAGGGAACAAAGCCCACCTTCTCTCCAGGAATGAAGTCTCTGAGATTTCTCTGGTGAGAGCAGCTGCTCAGAGGTTTCCAGGAGAGAGAGGAGTGGTCCACTTGCTAAGCAGACCAGCAGTAACGCGCATCGCTGCTGCTCCGTTAACATGTGCTCGCGTTGCTGTCTGACCAGGCTTTCTCAGGGCCCTCATCTATAAGTCGTGAAACACAAAACACATTTAAATCGCCCTGCGGTTTTAACACATCCGAGACAGCTTGTTGGAGTCAGAACACGGCCTTCCCTGACATCCAGGAGCTACTAGAGGGAGGGATCCGGGCTGGGGAGGATTAAGTGATCTCGCCGGTTTAGAGCCAGCCTGTCCCGCGCTGCCCCTTGTGACTGTCTGCTCAGTTCGCCCCTGGAATGAGGCTGTTAGATTTGAAAACTTCTCCTGTTCCCTGGCTTGCCTTTCCTTCACATTTAAACACGCACAGGGCTTAGCGGTGAACAGGCCAGAGTTCCAGTCTCAGATGTGTGTGTGACCTTGGACAGGTCACCTGGCCCCTTCACCTGTCACCTGTGAAGCATCTCACCTGTGAAGGGGGGCACCTGGACGGCACCTTTCAGGGTGGGGAGGAGACGATGCTCAGTAAAGTTGCTAAATGCGTGGCACAGGGCTGATGTCCAGAAATGGCCAGCCCTCCGGGGGACACTGGGAGCCGGGCTCTTGAGAACAGAAGTCCAACTTCTTCTGGATGTTCTTTTCCGTTCCGCCTGCAATTCGCTTTGAGTCAGGGCCAGCTGTCAGGACAGGGCAGGGGGGCACGTGCAGGCCGTTCCCGGCAGCCTGTCTGCAGAGGCCCCCATGGGGACAGCCAGAGGGGACGGTGCTGTGTCCACACGGTGGAACGGATGCAAGCACCGCTGTGTCCGCGCCGTAGGACCCTCTGGCAGGGGGTCATAAGGGGTCAGCCTTATGAATATGGTGTTACGTGGAAGAAGGCAGACTCCAGGGTATGATTCCGTTTATGTGATGTTCGGCTAACAGGCCAAGATGGGCTCTGGGTTTGGACGTGCCATGGGGGCACACTACCCAGCCCAGCAAGGCCACCATGACACCAGTGTCAGGATCCTGGTGACCTCTGGGGCTTACCATCAGGAAGGGCCGAGGGGCGCCCGGGGGCCTACCATGTTCTCCTTCTTGACGTTGGAGGACATGGGTTAGAACCGCTGTGAAGCTGGACGCTTCTGTTTCACATACTTCTGTGTGTGTGTATTACCCTGTGTCGTGGATTCAGATGTGTCCCCCGCTAACTCATGTGCTGGAGACCTAACCCCCAAGACCTCAGAATGTGACCTTATTTGGAGACAGGGTCTTTACAGGCGTTCAGGTGAAAGCGAGGCCGTTAGGGTGGGTCCTGCTCCAGCGTGATTGGTGTCCTTACGAAAAGGGGAAGTTTGGGGCCGGAGACAGACATGCACAGGGAATGCGCCCCATGCAGATGAAGGCGGAGGTGTCCAGGCCCAGGAAGAAGGCCAGAGACGGCAGCAAACCCAGCACTTCGGAGGGAGGCCTGGAGCCGATGCTCCCACAGCCCGCGGAAGCCATGATCCAGAACCTCCAGCCGCCAGGGCTGCAGGGTGAATAAGGTCCTGTCGTTGAAGGCCCTCAGGGGGTGGCACTTTGTTAGGGCAGCCCTGGGAAATGAATAAACACCGTGGAGTAGGAAAGGGGGGAAAAAGCACCTTGCATTCAAGTGTTGGGCCAGAGTACTTCTGACTTGGGTCACGGTGGATAAGGGATATGTGCCCCCAACTTGGATCCCTGTGTCATTCTCTCTGCCACCTGTTTTGGGCCGTGAAGCCCTGAAGAGACCTTAGTTCCCCAGGAAAAGGCCACGGTGGGTTTAGAGAGGAACCGTCAGGGTGACTCCTGGGCCAGCGTCCCCCAATCACCCAGAATTCTGATCTAGGGGGTTAGAAGCTGCTGTCTCCCTCCCTTCCCCATGAAACAAGGGGCGTCTGCTTAGCATTACCTACCTCGTGAGCGGGATTAGACGCCGTTCCTAATAGACACCTCTTAGAGCATCTCGGGAATGAGACCTCGGGGTCTGGCAGGAAGTAAGTACATCAGGCCCCAAACACAGGCCGTGGCGGTGGTGGGCGCCTCTCAGTGCCACTTGTAACCGTCCGGTCATGTGCGGGGGCTGGGGGCATCGCTGGCTCAGCCCGGACGCCCCTCGGCCCCGTGGCAGGGGAGGCTCGCAGGTTCTGGAGGCTGGGAGACGAGGCTGGGATCCCAGATCCCCGCTTCCTGGCTGTGCTCCCTGTGGTGAGTCCCTCTGTCTTCGTTTGCTGGGACTGCCATTAACAAAGCACCCCGGGCGGGGCCTGACACAGCAGACAGTTGTTCTCTCCCGTTCTGGAGGCTGGAAGCCCGAGACCAAGGCAAGGGCAGGTTGGTTCCCTCCGAGGTCTCTCTCCTTGGCGTGAGGACCACTGGCTTCCCTCCGTGTCCTCACGCGGTCCTTCTCTGTGCATGTCCGTGTCCTGATCTCCTCTTCCAAGGGCACCTGCCATCCTGGCTCAGGGCGCACCCAGATGACCTCACGGTCACTTAGTCACCTCTTGAGAGACTCTCCCTCCAACAGTCACATTCCGAGGTATTGGGGGTTAGGGCTTCAACATATGAATTTGGGGGGGACACAGCTCACCCCCCTATAGCTGGTGCAGCTGTAAAAAGACAGTAGGAAATACATCTGCATCCTGAGTGGTGTCACGACCACATGCGGTCCTTGTACTTCTGAGTGCCCCAGAAAGGGTGCAGGCCAGGCCTGGTTGGCGCCCGCAGGCCCTGCCCCCACACCGCCCTTCCCGGCCCTGCGCCGGCCCCGAAGGCCGCCCTCTGGGCATGTGCTCACCCAGGCTGGCCTCAGACTTGCTGTGGGGTTCAGCCAGTGGGAGGCACCAGCCAGAGTCTGGAGGGCGGGCCCAGAGAGGCCAGGCCATTTCTCCTTCCTTCCTGCCTGCCTGGCCGTGGTTCTGAAGGTGGCCGTGCTCACCTCCCTGGGCCACGGCTCCTGTCCAGGGGCCCCTCCCTCATCTACCACCTTTGGTGTTCCCTAGGAGTCATGACCCTTCCTGCTTTGACCCTGGAGAGAAACACCGTCCCTCGTGTGTCCGCCACACCAACTGGGCCTGTGCAAGAGCCCTTTCCCTGAGCCCTCGTCCTTCCCCTCAGAGCGAGGCACCCATGCACCCCGTGGTTCCTTCCCGGAAGCCCGGGGTTCTGGAACTACCCATGCCCAGCGTAGAGAGGAGGTGTTTAGGGAACGTTCCCTGAAATCAAATTCATGATTTTCAAAGGGCCTAAAGCCCTTAGATTAAGCACTTTAAAAAGGCAAAGTCACATGATTATTCATGTATTATTCATCTGGGAAGTCTTAGAATTGCTGCCCGTGAGCTCCCTGGCTTTCTGGGGCCTGCGTGGTTTTCCGTGAGGAAAGCGAATGTCCTTTCATGTCTTGGTCTGGCTTGTCTTTACCTGGGTTTTCTGTCTCACCCAACTGAGTAAGGAGGGCAGGACAGAGGCTGCCTGAGGGTAGGAAGCCTCACAGGGCCAAGGGAAGGCACGGAGTCCGGGTTTGGCCTCTCAGGGGGTTGCGGTGGGGGTGACATGGTGACTTCGTGGAGAGAAGAAGCACCAGCTCATAATTCAAACAGTAAAGGCACAGAAGCACCCACCAGTCTGCCTGCTGGCCTCCAGCGTGCGCTTTCTAATGGGCGAAAGGGCCAGGGCCCCCTCTGTCTCAGGAGCCCACAGTGACCCCATCTTGCTTGTAGGATGAGATCTGGGGCCTTCGGAACTGTGCCCCAGCTCACCGCTGCAGCCTTGGGCCACCATGCTCTTCCCTGCCAACCGCATGGCAGACCCTGCCCTGAGTTATTTAGGGCTGCGTAAATGCCTCACGCCAGTCCACACCTCTGTGCCCGTGTCCATGCTTGCTCTCAGCCTGGGATGCTGTCGCCTGCAATGAAAATAGTCCCAACATGAAGCAAAATGCCAAATACGGAAAGAAAGAAAAGCTTACTGCTGCGTAAGTGAGTGAGAACTGCTGTAGGGAAGGCTCTGGTCCTGGGACCCGAGTTCCAGAACAATGGACAATCTCTGGCTCTCTCTGGCCGCGGGCCCATCCCTCTCTCCCCACTGACCCAGCTGCCTTCATGGTGGTCCAGACTCTAGGTGAGAACCTCTGGCTTTAGACTCAGACAGACATGGGATCCAGTCCCAGCCCTGCCCTGCCCCTTGCTAGCCACGGGGCCCTGGGCAGGTCCCTCCAGGAGCCTCAGTTTATTCCTCTGTGAAATGGGGTGAGGATGCTCGTCACATAAGGTTGAGGGAGGGGACTCAGGCGAAGAGCTGGCCCGTGGGTGGCACACAGGACTCACTCCAGAAATGGCCCTGGCTGTGATTTTAGGGCTGGACTCTGATACCTGTGTTGGGATGGGACGTGTTTTCCCAAGTTGGGATAGTGGGATTCTTAAATTGGAGGCTGGGCTGTGAGCTATAGTGAGCCACTGACTACAAATTTCAGGCTCGGGGAACGGTCTGTTCCCATCTGTTCCCAGAGCCTGTGATGGGGCCGGGCCTGCTGGTGGCGAGCATCGAGCCCCACCCTGAGTCTGTTCTGTGCTGGATACCCGGACACAGTAGGGTAATTTGCAGGCTCTGCCCCGGACAGCTTACCCTCCAGTGGGGGAAGCTGACATGCACAAAGACAGTGACAACATGCAGTCGGGGTGGGGAGTGGGGGCTGTGGGAGGATGGGGGTTGCCACTGCCTGAGGATGTGGGTGGTCAGGGTGGGCTTCTTGGAGGAGGTGATCGTGAATGAGCTTCATTTGAACAGGTGGGTAGAAATGGGTTAGCCAGGACAGAGGGGCTGGGGAGTGTAAGCTAAGGAGTCACCTAAAGACGTGGGCAGGGTGTATGGGGGTGCCGGGAGAGGGGCCATGGGAACTTCCAGCAGCTTGGTGTTGGGCAAATCCCTTCCTTTGACCCATGCTACTTCCCGATGGACAACCCAGAAAGGGTGATGCTCGCCAGTCAAGAGGGGCTGTATCCTCAGGCCCTCGTGTCAGCGCAGGACAGAGACTGGGAGCCATCCCTCCAGGCAGAGAAAGGGGGCTCTGGTGTCTCTCCCTCTCTTAGAAGGGCACAGATCCCATCCCGGGGTGGGGGGCCCACTCGCATGACCTCCTGACCTAGTCACCTCCCAAAGGCCCTGCCTCCAAATACCACCACACTGGGGGACATAACTCTGTTCCAGACAGAGGGAAAGACCTGACTTCTGGCCCATCTGTCTCTAGGCTTCTCAGAGCACCCTGAAATCCACTTTCTCGTGTATTTGAAATTTGCTGATTTTACCAAACGTGATCAGCTGCTGGGAAACTCGTGCCCGCCCCCTCCCCCTCTTCCCTCTTCCCTCGCCCCTCACCCCGCTGGTCTGCACAGATGAGGGGAATTGTTCACCGCGGAAGTCCTGTGCTTCTAGAGGAAAAAACACCCTCTAAATGCACATTATTGTTATTTTTATTACAGGCATAGAGCAAAACCAGCAGTTCAAAGGAGCTAATTTAGTTAGATCAGGCATAAGTGCTACTCGAGTTAAAAACTCATTCTCCTCTGCGGTATTTTCTTTCGGGTATAAATCAAGATGAGTGCTTTAAAAATATTTTTAGTACAAACGTATTTCAATCATCTGGTCAGTCACCTCTTAGCACACTTAACCACCGGGACTGCTGTGTGATTTCCCCGGTTGAACTTGCCCGACAGCCCTGCCCTCCTCCCTCCGTTCCAAACCTATCAGATTTCGTCAGTTCCAAAAGGGAGCTGGGAAGAGCACCCACTCCACGTGGACCTGGGGAGCGTTCTCCTTGTTTCCCGTGGGGGCTCCAGCAACGTTCCTTCTCCCCTCGCAGGTGCCTCGCCAGACCGGCTCCCCTGGGCGACATGCATGTCTCGGGGGGTCCTCCAGCAGGATTGGTGTGCAAGCCTGAGCCCTGGGCGCCCATTGCTCCTGGATCAGGCTCTGCCTCCCGCTGAAGCCTGATCTCCGGCGAGCTCCGGGCACGAGAGTCAGCAGGTCGCGGGAGGAAACCTGTAGCCACCCCAGCCTGACGCCCTGATGGGGATGAAGACGAGGATGAGGAAGGTGGGGGAAATGATAAAGGTGATGGTGGTAATTCATAACGTGTAAAAAAAACCAAACAAACTGGCAAAGAACACATCACATAAAAATTACTATTGTAACGGTTTTTTGAGTTTATAGTTCAGTAGCATTGAATACGTTTGCACCATGCCGTCTCCCCACCCAGCTCCAGATCTCTCTTCATCTTGTAGGATGGAAACTCTGTCCCCATTAAATGACAACCACCCCAGCCCCTCCCCAGCCCCTGGCGCCCACCACCAGAATACTTTCTGTCTCGGAGTTTGACAACTAGATTCCTCGTGTCACTGGACTCGCTGGATTTGTCCTTTTGTGCCTGGATTGTTTCACTGAGCACCGTGTCCTCTCCAGGTCCAGCCATGTTGTAGTGTGTGTCAGAATATCGCTCCTTTTTTAAAAAAGATTTATATATTAGAGAGAGAGAGAGAGAGCAACGGGAGGGGCAGAGGGAGAGGGAGACAAGCAGACTGCCTGTGGAGCAGGGATCCCGATGCGGGGCTCGATCCCAGGACCCCGAGATCAAGACCTGAGCTGAAATCAAGAGTTGGATGCTCAACTGACTGAGCCACCCAGGCGCCCCACCTTTTTAAGGCTCAATAGTATTCCATCATGTGGATTTCCCACACTTTGTTTATCCATCCATCCCTCGATGGACACAGGGTCCATGGTGGTTTTGGACTTTAGCTGGACTTATGAAGCCCCTCACGTCTCACTCAGTCCCACAACAGCCCGTTGGGTAGGCATCGGGAGTAACAGTACTCGGTTTTGATGCTGCTGAGTGGTCAGGCCCCCAGACCTGCACGACTCTAGACGTGCCAAGCCCTCTCTGTCTCTATCTCTTGGGACTCCTAGAGCTCCCTGCTCTCCCCAAACTGTCTAGAGCTCCTTGCTCTTTATTGCTTTGACACGAGTGCTCAGCACCCGGATGGAATGTGGGACTCTTGTCAATGCTGGGGTATGGTGCACGTCTGAGATTCAAGGCCCCCGTGGGACACTCTTACTTTTGAATCCAAGTCTTGAGCTCAGGGCCCTTGTGGATGGCCCCTGGAGGAAAATGTCCATCTGGGGAAGCCAAGTCATGCGCCATTTACCCATGCATCACCTGGACAGCAGAAGCCTCAGGCAGATTTGCATGGCTTTTGATGTCCCTGGCTCACCTGTCCACGTGGCCCACTCACCTGCCCGTTACCCTAACTGGGGGGTGATGGCTAAGAAGGGGCTGGACAGAGATGAGTCTCCCTTCCACACTGGACACGGCAGGGAGCATGAGACTCATTGTCGAGAGAATGGGGTAGAGTTTCTGAGACAGTCAATGCCTTCTTCAAAGCACCCCCCCCCCCCGGCGAATAGGAGATTGGTCAGCGGTTTGAATCTTTCAGTTGTAAACGTGGACAGCTTGTCCCTGACCAGGATGCAGAGCTGCAGGACATGGGTGGGCAGGTGGCCGGAGGAGGGAGGAAGAACGTCCTGACGGACATCAGTGGGCTCTAGGCAGTTAGGGGAGAGCAAGGAGCGAGGGGTGGCCAGACAGGGGAGTGAAGGTGGTTGTGCAGAGCAGAATAATGGCCCCCCAAAGATGTCCTTACCCGAGTCCCCAGAACCTGTGACCGTGTTGTCTTCTATGGCAAGAAGCTTTGCAGAAGTGGAAAAGTTAGGGATCTTGAGATGGAGAGGCTCTCCTGGATTAGCCAGGTGGGGCCAGCAGAATCACAAGCATGCTCACAAGAGGGAGATGTGAGGTCGCAAGCCGAGGTCAGAGACAGATGGAAGATGCTGCCCTGCTGGCAGGGATCAGCAAGGAGCCCGGTGCCCCTACGAGTGGGAGAAGACCAGGACTCTCCTCTGGAGCCCTCAGAAGGGACCCGCCCCACCAGCCCCTTAATTTTGGACTTCTGGCCTCCAGAAGTGAGAGAGAATGAATTGGCTTAAGCCCCCCAGCTCGTGGGGCTTTGTGAGGGCTGCCCTGGTATCTAGTATGACTGACCACACACAGGGTGGTCCATAACCACTGCTGTCCTGTCTGACGTGGAGACCCCTCTCACTTGTAAGGTCTCCGTTGGCCACTGTCCCCCAGATGGTGGGACTCTTCCCAAATCAGGCAAACATGACGTAGACAGTGGGGGAAGCTGTGACTCCCAGCAAAGGGGCAGAGTTTGGTAGGTGGAGCCGGAGAGCCTCTGGGGTCACAGGCAGTTGGCCAGCCAGGTCTGTGGTGTCAGAAGGGGAGCGGGTGAGGAATGGAGGATCGGCAAGGTGAGCACGAGGCGGGCTCCCCAAGAGGACATTCAAATATGGTCGAGAAAGAACTCTCTGGGGTGGTTCTATTAGCCAGGGTTCTCCAGAGAAACAGAGTCGGTGGGGAGACACATCTAGGAAAATAACCATGTGAGCCAAGTCCTTATAATAAATCTCATTCTAGATGTTGGCTCACATGACGTGACGCAGGCTGGCGGTGTGGCTCGAAGGTGGGCCTGAGAGCTGGTGGTGTACGTTCAGTCGGGTCTGTGGTCCTGAGCACAAGGAGACCGGTCACAGGGTATCAGTGTCCGGGCCCAAGCGCAGAACGCGAATGCGCCCTTCCTCTCCCTGTTTGTTCTGTCCAGGCCTCCACTGGATTGGACGAGGCTCACCCATCTGCTTTCTTCAGTCTGCCAATCCAGATGCTAATCTCTTCTGGAAACTCCCTCAGACACACTCGGAAAGAATGTTTAACCAGCTAGCTGGGCATCTGGCGGCCAAGTCCAGGTGACACGTAAAATTCAGCATCACAGTGGGGCTGTCAAGGAAAAAGGACACGAGGGACATTGTACGATGCCCTCACAGGACTTTGTTGGAAAAATCACCCCAGGAAACACGCCCCTGTAAGCCTTGACTTACATTTAGCTGGTCCTAAAAGTCAGCACTTTGTTCCAATTTTATCTAAAGTTTCGTTGCATTAGGGTGAAATGAGTTGATGTTCATAATTCTTGGCTCCACTTGTAAAACTGCTCGCGGCACTACCGCCTACAGGTACTCAGAAGGGCACATATGGTGAGGACACTGTGCTTTCTCAGCCTGAACACACCTGTGTCACCTGCACTTGGAGCACGAAGGAGAGCGTTCGGCTCCAAAAGCCCTCTTGGGTCTCTGTTGATGCTCATTGTTGTTTCAAAGTCCTTTCCCACTGGTCCCTACTACTTACCAGGACATTTGATTTCTGATCTCAAGGGATTCATTCTAAGTGGTCTCTCTCCTCTCCTGTTTTATAGGGATGACAAGAGCCTCTTGCTCTAAACGTGGCGAGGTGCTTGCCATAAAGAGAGGCAGATGGAGTCCAGTGGATGCTGCTGCGACATCAGAGTTTCTAGAAAAGAAAAAACCAATCCTCAGACCACTCTGAGCATGTCAGGGAGGGGCTCCAGGTGGTGAATCCGAGAGGCAAGGAGGTTTTGACTCAGGCATGCTTCTGGTTCATCCAGATGGGGCCAGCCCTGTGTGGGACTGGCAGTGCAGTGAACGGGGCATGGACCTTGTGTGTGTGTGTGTGTGTGTGTGTGTTTAGAGAGAGAGAGTGTGTGAGCAGGGGGAGGGAGAGAGAAAGTCTTAAGCAGGCTCCACACTCAGTGCAGAGCCTAATGTGAGACTCCATCTCACGACCCTGAGATCGTGACCTGAACTGAAATCAAGAGTTGGACGCCCAACCGACTGAGCCCCCCAGGCGCCCCTCCACACACACACCGTGTGAGTTTTCTGAGGTTGCCATAACAAATGACCACAAACTGGAAGTTATGCTCTCAGAGTTTTGGAGGCCAGAAGTCCAAAATCAAGGTGTTGGCAGGGTTGGCTCCTTTTGGAGGCTCTGAAGGAGGAATCTGTCCAGGTGTCTCTCCCAGCTTCTGGTGGCTTCCATGGTGTTCCTTGGCTTGTAGACATGTCGCCTGATCTCTGCCTGCATTTTCACATGGTCTTCCCCTCTGTGTCTTCTTTTCTGTCTCTTATAAGGAGATTAGTCATTGGATTTAGTGCCCCTCCTAAATCCGGGAAGACTTCATCTCGAGATCCTTGACTAAGTCCATCGGCAAAGACCCTCCTTCCCAGTAAGTCATATTCACAGGTTCTTGAAGTTAGGACTTGGACATGTCTTTTGGGGGGACATGAGTCAACCCATTACAGACTCCACTCCACTGACCAGCCCTCAAGGTCTAGTGGGGCAGGGAGGACAGGCACACCAAGAATCAGGCCAAGGCACGAAGGGGTTCCCCTCCGAGTGGGAGCTGTGCTGTAGGGAAGGAGGAAGCTCAGGGCAGGAGGCTGTGAGTGGGAATCCTGTTCCGCACGCCTGGAGAGGGAGTATGTGCCCAAACGCACAAGTAGCAAAGGTCGGGGGGGGTCTGTCACCCAGTGGGAAGGCGGGGAGCTCCCAGGGTGGAGGCTTTTAGGCTGGCTCTGCAGTGACAAGCTGGGCCCAAGCAGGGGGAGAAGGGGGAGGAGGGCGAGCTCCTTGAGGGCAGAGGGAAGGGGGTAGGAGTGTGGGCTGGGCTTGACCCAGACTGTTACTCCCTTATTTTACACAATAGGTACAGCTTCTCTGAGCCTCAGTCTCTCCATCCACACAATGGGGATGACAAGAGCAATACCCACCTCACAGGGACGTTGTGGGGCTGATGAGGGTGACGAGGGCGAGGTGAGAAATGCTCACCTCTCAGTCACCTGCCATTTCACCTTGTACCAGCAGCTGGTAGGTGACCGCATGGAGAATGGAAGATGAAAGTCCCACTGAGGCACATTTCTTTCTGTCTTAAAAACAGACTTACTGAGATATAATTTACACATCATAAAATCCACCTGTTGTAAACCACTTGGTGACTTTCAGTACACTTACAGATTTGTGCAACCATCTCTTGACCCCTGGTCTCCCAGCCTGTGCCCATTGGTGGCCACTCCCCACCCCCACCGGAGGCAGCCACTGATCTGCTCTCGGGTTCTATGCGTTTGCCTTTTCTGCACATTGCAAATAAATACAATATGTAGACACATGATATGTGGTACTTGGAGTCTGGCTTTCTTTGGCTTGGTGTGCTTTTGAGGTTCCTGCATGTTGTGGCACGATCAGTTAGTCATTCATTTTTCAATAAAACAGTGTTTTATTGCATGAAACAGTGTTTCTTGCATGCGTCTGGCACATTTTATTTATCTGTTCTCAGTTGTGGACGTTGGGAAAGTTTCCAGGTTGGGGCTGTTATGAATGTTGCTGCCATGAACAGCCATGGGTACGTCTTTGTGTGGACGCAGGTTCTGGGTCTCTTGGGTGGATTCTTGGAAAGAGTGGAAGCGCGCTTACGTCCCTGTGGAGTGGGCACTGCTATCATCAAGTTGATCTCACCGACGAGGAGCGCGAGGCTCCAAGATGTGGAGGGTTGCATAGAGCTCATGAGAACTTTTTCAGAAACCATCAACTAGTTTCCAGAGTGGTGGTGCCACTGGACGTTCCCACAGCGGGGCGCGTGGTTCCAGCTCTTGGTCCTTTCCACCTGTCCTTCGTTGTGGCCCCTGAGTGGGCGTGCAGTGCTCTGTCCCTGTGGTTTTGATTTGCATGTCCCCAGTGACTAACGGTGTTGAACATGATCCTTTCATGTGCTTGACCATTTGCCTGTCTTCCTTGGTGGAATGTTTGTTCATTTCTTTTGCCCATTTTTCAATGGCTTTTCTCCCACCCCCTGTCTTCTTAAGTTTTAAGAGTTGTTTATATATTCTGGATCTAAGACTTTCCTTCACTCCATCGAACTCTCTTAGCACCTTTGTTAACAATCTATTACCCTTAGGTGTAAGGGTTTGTTCCTGGACTTTTCATTCTGTTCTATTGGTCTATATATCTATCCTCCCATAAATGTCTCCTTCTCTTGATTGCTGAAGCTTAGCTGTAAGTTTGAGATCAGGTAGTGTAAGTCTTCCAACGTTCTTCTTTTTAAATCTTTTTTAAAAAAGGATTTTATTTATCTATTTATTTATTTATTTATTAGAGAGCAAGCAGGGGGAGGGGCAGAGGAAGAGGGAGAGAGAATCTCAAGCAGACTCCACGCTGAGCCCGATGTGGGGCTCGATCTCACAACCCTGAGATCATGACCTGAGCTGAAATCAAGAGTCAGATGCTTAACTGACTGAGCCTTCCAGGCACCCCTGTTCTTCTTTTTAAACATTGGGCAATTCTAGTTCTTTTGCATTTCCATATAAAATTTAGGATCAGCTTACCAATTTCTACTAAAAAGCCCAATGAGATTTTGATGAGGATTACATTCAACTTATAGATCAATTTGTGGAGAACTGCCACCTTGACCATATTGAGTCTTCCAATCCATGAACATGGAATGTTTCTGCATTTAGTCACATCATCTTTAATTTCCCTCAGCGACATTGGTAGACTTCAGTGTAGGTCTTGCACCTCATTTGTTAAAATTATTCCTAAGCGGGCACCTGGGTGGTTCAGTTGGTTAAGCAACTGCCTTCGGCTCAGGTCATGATCCTGGAGTCCCGGGATCGAGTCCCGCATCGGGCTCCCTGCTCGGCGAGGAGCCTGCTTCTCCCTCTGACCCTCCCCCCTCTCATGTACTCTCTCTCATTCTCGCTCCCTCAAATGAATAAATAAATCTTTAAAAAAAATAAAATAAAATAAAATTATTCCTAAGCATTTTACTCTATCTGATGCTATTGTGAATGGAATTGATATGTTAATTTCATTTTTGGATTTTTGTTGCTAGTATACACAAATACAGTTGATTTTTATATATTGATCTTGTATATCATGTGGTCTTGCTAAATTTGTTTATTGGTTCTATTATTGTGTCTTTATGGGTCTCTGGGGATTTTCTATGTAAGGAACCATGTCATTTGTGAACAAAGATAGTTTGATGTCTTTGAATCTGGATGCTTTTGATGATTACTTTGCTTTACTGCCCTGGTGAGAATCTGTGAATAAAAGTGGTAAGAGCAGACATGCTTGCTTCTTTCTCATCTCAGGGGGAAAGCATTGTTTGTCTTTCACCAACACCAATGGTAGCTGTTAACTGTGGATATTTGCATTGTCTTCTGCCGGTCTGAGAAGTTCCTTTCTTCTTCTAGTTTGTCGAGAATTTTTATCATCAATGGATACTGAATTTTTTCAAAGACTTTTTCTGCAACATAATCGTGTGATGGAAATCTTGGTTCTATTAATATGGTACATTACATTAATTGATATTTGGATGTTAAACCAACCTTGCTTTTGTGGGATAGATCCCATCAGGTCATGGTGTAGAATCATTTTTCCATGTTGATGGATTCCATTTGCTGATATTTTAAGGATTTTTGTTTCAATTTAACAAGGAATAAATGAATTGGGAAGTGTTACCTACCTACCCCCCTCCATTTTCTCAGAGAGTTTGTGAAGGATTGGTGTTCTTCTTTAAATGGTAGAATTCACCAGTGAAGCCAAGTGGGTCTGGGCCTTTCTTGTGGGAAGATTTTAAATTCTTAATTCCATTTCTTCTTTGCAGCTCTGTTTAGATTTCATGTTTCATCTTGAGTCAGCTTGGTAACTTGTGTATTTCTAGGAACATGTCCGTTTATCTACGTTGTGTGTTTTGTTGGTGTCGTTCATGGTGTTCCTTTATAATCTCTTTCATTTCAGGGTGGTTGGTGATGATGCCGCCTTTTTCATACTTGATTTCAGGAATTTGTGTGTCTCTATTGTTTTTTTTTCTGTCTAGCTAAAAGTCTGTCAATTTTTTTTTTTTACCTTTTTAAAGAAACAGCTTTCAGTTTCATTGATTTTCTCTCTCACTTTTCTGTTTTCTATCTCATTGATGTATGGTCTCATATTTCTTGTTTGCTTTCTTCTGCATGCTTTGGGCTTAGTTTGCTCTTTGTTTTCTAGCTTCTTTAGGTGGAAACTTTGATTATTTAAGACCATTCTTTTTTCTGACGTAGGCGTTTGAGGTTACAAACTCCCTGCTAGGCATGGTGTTGACTGCACGCCGCACATTTTTGTATATTGCAGGGATTTTCACCAATTTAAAAATAGTCTCTAATTCTCTTGTGACTTCCTCTTGACCCTTGAGTTACTCAGCAGTGTGTTGAGCAATTTTGAAATATTTTGGGTTTTCATGGATCTTTCTGTTGTTAATGTCTAATTGAATTCCATTGTGGTCAGAGATCATGCTTAGTGTGAATTCAGTCTTTTTATGTTTATTGAGGCTTGTTTTATGGCCTGGTACATGGTGTGTCCTGGAGAACGTTCTATGTGTGCTTGGAAAGAAGGCGTGTCCCAAAGTCACTGGGTCCACTAGTTGTATGATCGGGTCCTCCAGTTTTCTGCATCTTTGCTGATTTTTATTTTTTAAAAATTTTTAAGAAAAGATTTTATTTGACAGAGAGAGACACACAGAGAGAGGGAACACATGCAGGGGGAGTGGGAGAGGGAGAAGCAGGCTTCCCGCTGAGCGGGGAGCCCCATGTGGGGCTCGATCCCAGGACCCTGGGATCATGACCTGAGCCGAAGGCAGACGCCCAACGACTGAGCCACCCAGGCACCCCCTTTGCTGATTTTTAAAATCTAGTTGTTCTACCAATCATCAGAAGTGGGGTATCAACACCTCTTCTGATGCTGTTGTCAAATTGTCTGTTTCTCCCTTTAATTCTGTTTAGTTTTTGCTTCATGTATTTCGAGGCTCTGAGGGGTGTGTACATTTATAATTTTTATATTTTCCCAATAGATTGACCCCTCTACCATTATGAAATGTCCCTCTTTGCCTCTGGTAATATTTCTTGTCTTAACATTTGTTTCATCTGATATCAAGGGGGTCACTCCCAGCTCTCCTATGGTGGTTGTTTTCACAGTGTCTTTGTCCCATCCTTTTCCTTTTAACCCGCTGGCTGGCATCTTTGAATCTAAGAGTTGTCTCTTGTAGCTAGTGTGCATTCATATCTGGCTTATTCATCCAGTCTGACAATCTCTGCCTTTTGATTCAAGCGTGTAAACTATTCACATTTAATTAAAACTTAAATTAATTTACTTTAACTAATTAAATTAAAATTTCTATTACATGATATTGACATTTTCCATTGTGCTGTTTTCTCCATGTCTCCTGAGGTTTTATTATTGTTGTTGTCTTGTTCTTCTGATTCTCCTTTACTATTTTCCTTTGTGCTAAATGTTTTTAGTGTCCCCTTTTAATTCCTCTTGTAAAAAACCATATACTGTGGATGATTTTTTTTTTCAAGTGTCATAGTTTATTTTATTTTTTTAATTTTATTGTTATGTTAATTGCCATACATCATTAGTTTTTGATGTAGTGTTCCATGATTCATTGTTTGTGTATAACACACAGTGCTCCATGCAGAACATGCCCTCTTTAATACCCATCACCAGGATAACCCATCCTCCCACCCCCCTCCCCTCTAGAACCCTCAGTTTGTTTTTCAGAGTCCATCATCTCTCATGGTTTGTCTCCCCCTCCGATTTCCCCCCCTTCATTCTTCCCCTCCTGCTATCTTCTTCTTCTTCTTCTTTTTTTAACATATATTGTATTATTTGTTTCAGAGGTACAGATCTGTGATTCAACAGTCTTGCACAATTCACAGCGCTCACCATAGCACATACCCTTATGTCTTTTAAAGAATTTAAGAGAAAAATTAAGAAAAATGTATTTTTAGAGTATTTTATATTAACCCTCATATTTACCAGTTCTGCTGCTTTTTATTCCTTCTCGTGGATTTAAGTAATCATCTGGTGCCATTTCCTTTCAGCCTAATGGACTTCCCTTTAGTGTTTCTCACAAGGTGAGTTTGCTAACAATATATTATCGATCTTTGTTTATCTGAGAATGTCTTTATTTCACTTTTAGTTTTGGAGGATAGTTTTGCTGGATATAGAATTTTTTGTTCACAGTTTTTTTTTTTTTTCTTTTAGCACTTTGAATGTGTCATTCCAGTGCCTTCTGCTGTTTTTTTTTTTTTCCTGATGAAAAGCCATCTGTTAATCATATTGTTATGTTTTTCCCAATACATGAAGAGTTGGTTTTCTCCTGCTTCTCTCATGGTTTTCTCTTTGTCTTTCAAAAGTTTTATTATGATAAGTATAGCTGTATATCTCTTTGTATTTAACCTACTTGGGATTTGTTTAGTTTCTTGGATGTTTGAAGTAAAGTTATTCATCGATCTGGAAACATATTGGCCATTATTTATGGTTTATTTTTTAGCCCCTTTCTCTCTTTCTTTTGGGATTCACATTATACATGCTGTTGTGCTTGATGTTGTTCTACATGTCTTTGAGGCTCTGTTCAGTTTTGCTCAGTCATTGTTTTCTCTCTCTTCTTTGTAGTGGATAATTTTCATTACTCTGTCCTCAAGTTCATGCATTCTTCTGCTATGTCAAGTCTGCCCCTGGGCCTCTCCAGTGACCTTTCATCATTATTGCATTCTTCAACTCGAGACTTTCCATTTGATACATTATTATTTCTTTTTCCTTTTAGAGAATCTCTATTTGTTGATTTATTATGGTCATACTTCCCTTTAATTCTTTGCTTATGTGTGTGTGTGTATATAAAACAGTTGCTTTGAAGTCTTTCACTACCAAATCCAACTTCTGGGGACCCCTGAAAACAGAAGAATGCTCTTCTCCCCCCGCCCCCCGACTATGGGTCATATTTTCCTGTTTCTTTGTATTTCTCACATTTTTTTGGGTTAAAAACTGGACACATCAACTCTGGATTTTTATTTTCTTCTAGAGGTTATTTCTGATTTTTGCTTGTTCATTTGTCTGTTTTTTGAAGTAATGTACCTGGGCTAAATCTTTGAAATCTATCTCCCTTGCTGTGTGTAGCTGCTGGTGCTGTTTTTTCTTTTTTTAATGTTTAATTTTAATTTTTAACTTATGGCTTTTGTACCCCTGTGTCTGCCTAGCTTAGGGATCAGTCAGTATTTGATCAGAGGTATTCTCAAATAGCTTGAGTTAGTAAACCTTCTATCCGCTGTCAAAGACCTTTGTGTGGGTGGAGGAGCACATTCAAAATTTAGGCATTTTCAAATCTGCCTGGCTTTTGCTTTTCACCGGGTTGCTCATGTTTCTTATGTGAGGACACATGGCCTTAGAGTCAGCTAGGAGTCTGTGTCTGGCTTGGGCCATTTCCAGAGGCATTCTAAACAATCTCCAAGACGACCATTTCCACTGTGACTGCTGCTAGGCAGGGGTGTCATCCATTGGTCCGAATTGAGTGAGTTCCCTCAGCTCTGGTATTGCAGCTGCTGTGCCCATGGGTACCCTTCTCTGAAGTGCAGCGCTTTTCAAGCATGAACACTTCTAAGATGGTTGCATGCTGTTGGATGATTTCCACCATGTGGAAATGTTTGCTTTTGTCAACTTGTGCAGTTTTATAATTGATTTTTGGAAAGAGCATTCGCCAAACTCCTCACTTGGCCACATGTCAAAGTGCTGCCTCCCCAGAGTGCATTTGTGACTGGGAATGTGGAGCAGATCTGAGCGTGCTTAGAGGGATAGAGGAAGGAGAGAAATGGCTGTATATGAGGCTGTAAGTGTTGGTTGGGGTAGAGGAGCCTTCATTTAGCAGAGGAGGAAAATGGCAGTGCCCACAGGGAAAGGGATTTTTCCCAAGTTCTTGAAGCTCAGTCAGTAGAGAGTAGACACTGGAACCTGGCCCTCCTGACTTCCAATCCAGTGCTCTTTCCCTTCTGCCAAATTGCTTCAGCAGTTGTTGTTTAGAAGTCTGAATCCCTAGGAGTTTTCAGTGTGGCAGATCCATCATCCATCCATCCATCCATCCATCTTCTTTCCTTCCATCCATCCATCCATCTTCTTTCCATCCATCCATCCATCCATATCCTTCCATCCATCCATTATCCTTCCTTCCTTCCATCCATCTTCTTTCCTTCCATCCATCCATTATCCTTCCTTCCTTCCTTCCTTCCATCCATCCATCCATCCTTCATTCATTCATCCTTCATCCATCCATCCATCCATCCATCCATCATCCTTCCTTCCATCCATCCATTTTCTTTCCATCCATCCCTCCATCCATTATTCTTCCTTCTATCCATTATCCTTCCATCCATCCATTATCCTTCCTTCCTTCCATCCATCCATCATCCATCCATCCATCCATCCATTATCCTTCCTTCCATCCATCCATCCTTCTCTCCTTCCTTTGGTCCATCCATCCATCAATCCATCCATCCATCCATCCATCTATCCATCCAGTATTTATTAAGTACCTACTGTGTACCCAGCACTGTGCTGTGCTCTAAGGCAAAGTAGAGAACAAAAACTGATGTGGCCCCAGTGTTATGACCCTCATAGTCTCAGAGTAGGACACCAGCCTCAGGAAAGGGCCTTGCAAGATCCATGTTGAAGAAGTATCCCATGTTTCTCTGTTAGTCTTAGTTAAGGCAATAGCCCTTTCAAGGGAAAACAATAAGTTTTAATTAATCTCCAAGGTGAAATCCCTCAAAACATGATTTCAATCAAATATAATTTGTGGAAAATATTTGGTAGCAAAAATTTTGATTTCTGAAATGAATTTCAGAGGCAAGCATACTGTGAATTCTCTTTCAGGATATTTATTAAAATGGAAAGCTCTGAAAACTCCTCCTCCAGAGAAATCTATAACTCTGAGGCCCTTGGCCTTACACAGAGGGAACGTTGCGGACCAGCATGGTACTTAGACACTTTGCTGCCTGTGCTATGCCAAGGTGCCATATGGAACCTGAAAATTTCAGGAAAGACTCTGGATGCTTTGTCCACATGACAACAAATAATTGGATACTTAGATATGAGATTTTGGACTCTGTCTTGAGTCATCCTGTGGGAATTCCTAAATACAACCTCAGAGGGATTAATGGAATTTTGTATCTCCTCTTTTTTCCTTCTCTGTTTCTTCCCCCCTGGGTGATCTCGTTCCGTACTCACGTCCAGGTCTGTGTCTCAAGCCCTGATTCTGTCCTGGGCTCCATTTCCCAAGGGCCCTGGAGCCTCCCTGCCAGTGTGCCACCAGGTGTCCCTGTGTTCCTGTATCTGCCAGGCTCCCTTCAGCTAGGTCAGGCCGTGAACCCGCGCTCCGGCTGATGGGCCGTGAGTGATGGCGGGTGACTCCCAGATCCAACCCCACAAAATATCCTGTGTGGTTCTCCGGCTTTCTCCTCTGCCACAATGACCTTGCAGGCTAGATGTTCCAGATCGCAGAGCTACAAGTTGGAGGGGGACGTGCCTGACCCGCGTCAGACTTTGTGAATGAGAGCAACGCACCCTTCTTGGGTTATTTACCCCACTGAGATTTGGAGTTCATTTGTTACTGCAGCCCAGCCTAGGCTAGCCTGACTCATAGCTCCAGGATGCCCCACAGACACCTTGGAGGCGACACGTCCAAAGCTGAGCATCCACCTTCTTCGAATTTGTTCCCTAACTGTGCAGTGGCATCGCTGTTGTCCCAGATGCTTTTGAGTCTCTCTCTTTTTTTTTAAAGATTTTATTTATTATTTGACAGAGAGAATGAGAGAGAGAGAGCATATGAGAGGGGGGAGGGTCAGAGGGAGAAGCAGACTCCCCGCCAAGCAGGGAGCCCGATGCGGGACTCGATCCCGGGACTCCAGGATCATGACCTGAGCCGAAGGCAGTCGCTCAACCGACTGAGCCACCTAGGCGCCCTGCTTTTGAGTCTCTTTAGAGAGACTTGCACGGGAGGGGCCCACCTCCCTGTCCTCCTCCCCACTGTGCTTGCTCACATCTCATCATCTCTTACCTGGACTGATGCCGTAGCCCCTGCTGGCCTCCCTGTCTCTTTTCCAAGCTTTGGCTTTCAGGAGCTACCAGAATTATCATTCTGAAACACAAATCTGATCGTGTTGTTCCTGTTCTTGAAAGCCCTGGAAGGTTCTCTTTCACCTTGGGAGAAGGCACAAGCCTGGAGCTTTTGGGCCTGGCTTCCCCCCAAGTCTTACAGTCTTATCCTGCATGGCCAGGCCACTTGCCCCTCCCTGTGTGGGTGGTAGACCTTTGTCCTTTGTCCCTTGCAGGTCCTACACTTTGTGTTTTACTTCATCCAGGTCCTGGCTCATCATTCAAGACCTGCTCAAATGTATTTTTCTCTGCCAGCACCTCAGGCAGAATAAATTCTCCCTTCTTCCTTCCACCGTACTCAGCACATATTTCCATAATAGCCTGCGTCCTCCTGGGTGCTCATGCCGGTAAGCGGGAGGAAAGAACTACAGGGTCCAAAAGGTGGGGGAGAAACTGAATTAGTCAACGTCAAACAGATTGTTAAATTGCAGAACTTTTCCGTCCTCCGTACGCACGCACCATGTGAGTCGGTGAGAGGGGTGGCAAGCCAGCCATGGGGCTTAGACCACAGATGTGCTTCTGGGGAGCATGTCATGATGCTCATGTTCTGGGGAAGTTGTAATGTTGTCCTTTCGCTCATTTTACAGGTGGGGAAACTGAGGCCCAGAGCACACGGCTGCCAGAGGCGGAGGCGTGTGCTTGCTGGGGCCTTGGTACTGCTGACATGGGGCGGCATGTCCCTCGGGCTGCCTGCCCTCCAGCATCCGTGGGACTTACTGCTCAGCCCCCGGGCGTTGCCCTACGAATGAAGACACGCCGCACCCCAGCCCAGCACTTGGGGGATGGTGGAAGACTTCCGAGGGGACGGTCTTGGGCCATTACCTCAGCGATGGGTGAGATGTGCGTCCCACAGACGGACCTACAGAGGGTTTTTCTGTCACTGTCTCATGGGACGACCTTCCATCAATGCGGTCCAGGTGCTCTTCTGAGCTTTGTACAGACCCTCCTCACCCTGCTCCACAGCCTGTGACTCAGGTGCCATTTCTGTTCTCGGTGGATGTGGGGAGACTGAGGCACAAAGACTCTTGGTGACTTACCCAGGGACCTGCAGGGCCAGGACCTGCATTCAGGCCCCCGCCTCGCTCCCGACCCCCACTGTGAGCTCGTTGGCCCCCCCGGCGCACACCCACCCCCACACTGACCATGGCAGGTGCTGGTGGACCCCGCCTCTGGGGCCTCAAGCCGCTCCTGAAGCATGACCAGTGGCCCCAGTCCTGCAGATCCACCACTCCCGCGCCTTGTGCTCCAGGACAGGTTACTTAGCCTCTCTGGGCCTCAGACGCCTGGCTTCTAAAATCAGAATCTATGCACCAACACGCTTGGCCCATGGGAAGTAATTGGCGGATGCTGCCCTCCCGCCGCCAGTTCCAATGAACTGTGGTGTATGATGCACGGGGGGAGCTTGCCTTCAGCCTCGGGGGTGAGTCCGAGGAGAAGCGGGGTCCACCAGAGCTGACCATAGGCCTCTTTCGTCCCGTCCCTCACAGACTCCTACTGGGCCAGGGCCCGTGCATTTGGAGAGACTCCTGGCCGCCGCCCTCTTTCTCAGCTCCTGAGAATCCCCAGGGACAGTTTCTGGCTCGTTGTATGCCTCTCCTCAGTCCAGCCCTCCTTTCCTCTGCCCTGCCCGCTGGAGTGCCCAAAGTGGGCTCTGGCCCCTGCAGACTGATGGGGAATCCCTCTTCCCAGGGCCCATGCGGGCCACTTACTTTCCAGGGCCTTCCCTGGTGCACATCAGATGACCAAGTACCATAAGCCTCCAAGGAGTTGAGGGCTCACTTCTCAGCCATACTGCTTCCCAGTAAGAGGGGTGGTGCCTGCACTGGTCAGAGCTGGTCACTGCCCCACTCCCTGTCCCCATAGTGCTTTATGTATGTACACAGGAGGGGAGCAGTGGGGCTCGGGGCAGGCCCCCCTGCCTGTGCCTACCTGCCTTGGGGGTCGGGTGGGTCACTGTCACTCTGGGAGCCCCGGTCTCAGCGGATGTCAGTGGAGTTGATAATCATCCCAGCCCCGTCCCAGCTTCGCAGGGTTGGGGAGGATGGATGCACGTGAAAGGCAAGGCAGAGAGGCCTGGCAGAGAGGAGGGCGCCCCAGGCCTACCCCACCCCTTGCCGGGTTCTTTAGCCACATGCTTGGGGTCACAGCCAGCTGACCCCCCCTTGCTGCGGGTGGAACCTTGGCGAGCCCCTCTGCCTTTTTGTGCCGTGCCTCTGTTTCTTCTTCCGGGAGAAGGAGGTGATGATGAAGCCCATCCCCCAGGCAACGCAGGGGCCAGCAGGTGACACTGCAAAGCGCCCCGGGGCAGAGGACGCTGGGGAAGCCTCACCAGCTCCAGACACCCTGCGGTGTCGTTGACCCGCCTGCCCCCATCACTACGGCTGAGCTCCCCACGGCCGGTCCCTTGTTCTGGTCATCCCCTGGACCCCAACACCACACTAGATGCTCCAGGGACCAGGATGCCCCAGTTGTCGCTGCCCTACCCGCCCCCCCGGCCTGCACTCTGGCACCCTGAAGCTCTGTGTCCACATCCTCACCTGTCCCCCACACTGCCTTCCCCCAGGTCATTACCCACGCTGGTGCCTCCACCGGGAGCCCTCTCCCGCTCTCTCCACCTGTTCACCCTTCCAGGCATTGATTTGTTCCCTGCCGTCTCCCTGGGGCCTCGAGCCAGGCGCGTGATAGGTGCTCCGTGAACACCCGGTGAATGGAAGAGGGACACCAGCTGGCCGCATGGCATCAGCCATGCCATGTCTATGACGGGGAGCGACCAGCGCCATCCTGGTCTCTGCCCGGTTCCGGCCTCCTGCTTGGCGAGCCTCTCACATCAGGGCTTTGGCTGGCCCACGCCGTGGTGCTTCAGGGCAAAGACCTGCCTCCACCAAGAAGTGGCCACAGCCGCCACCCCCGCTGCACTTTAAGATGTCCCATCCACAGAACAGCCACCGCCTTCCGCCCTGTCTCCCTCCCTCTGCGCAGCGGAGCGGCCAGACCACTGTCTCACTGTGCGGCCTTTTCTTCCTTTTCCATCAGGACACATTTCCCTTCGGCCTCCGGATCACACTTCTTTTTTTATTTTTATTTTTATTTTTTTTTTTAAAGATTTTATTTATTTATTTGAGACAGAGAGAATGAGAGACAGAGAGCATGAGAGGGAGGAGGGTCAGAGGGAGAAGCAGACTCCCTGCCGAGCAGGGAGCCCGATGCGGGACTCGATCCCGGGACTCCAGGATCATGACCTGAGCCGAAGGCAGTCGCTTAACCAACTGAGCCACCCAGGCGCCCCGGATCACACTTCTGCTCCTGGCCCGAATGAACATCCTGAGCAGCCCTCCCTGCCGCTTTGCTCCTTCCCCTTGACAACCTGGTAACGAGATCGCTGTGCTTGATCTTTCTCCTGCAAGCCGCCACTTCCAACCCCTTGTCATTTGCTGAAAGTCATTAGGAGACTCCTCTGCGAGGCACCGCAGCGCCCCCCTGCACCTGGCAGCTTCCCTACCCCCACCCTGCAGCTTAGCCCTGCCCCAGCAGCTTTCCCCCAACATCTGACAGCACCCCCCCAGCTCCCCCCACACCTAGCAGCCCCCCCTTCCTAACCTGGCAGCTTTCCCCCTCCACCTGACAGGTTCCCCACCCCCCAGCCCTGCAGCTTCCTCTCCTCACCTGGCAGCCCCCCTGCACCTGGCAGCTCTCCCTACATCTGGCAGGCCCCCTCCCCCCCGACCGGCAGTTTCCCCACCCCCCACCAAGCAGGTGCAGACTTCTTAGTTTTGCTGGAGGCCAGGCCAGGGGCACAGTGCAGGGGAGAGGCTCCCCTCTGTAGAGTCTGGCACCCTAACGGCCTGTGCCCTCAGTCTCCTCCTGCTGGCTCCCCCAGCATCCCCGAGAGCATCGCTCATGGATTCCTTGACGGTCTCTGAATCGGGCCCATGCAGACAATTGCACAAGCTGAGCTTTGTCACATTTATAAAGATAAATTAAAATATTATCACTAGAAACCTTCAATAATTTAAAAAAGCCTGAGACTTTTAATGAGTAAGTGGTCTGATTAAAAGTTGGAGAGAAATATTTCTCCTCCTTTTTGGGTGGGGAACATTGCTGTGGGATGAGGAAGCCAGTCTGGATCTTGAAGCTAAAAGGCTTGGACTGGGGCTCAGTGGGACCCCCACTCACCTCTCAGGGAAAGCTCCGTTTCGTGGGTCCAACCATGTGCCAGGCACTTGGCATCTAGTCTTTCAAGGATCCTTATAAAAAGCCGTGTGGGGTCAGTGGCTCATGCTTGCTGCTCATGGAACTGCCCAGCAAGTTTGGGGGAGGTCAAGAGGTCATTGGCATTTTTCTAAAGTTCTCCCACGTGGTTCTCACATGGAGCCCAGGCCCAGAACCACTGGGTTAGCACAGTGGCTCTCGAACTTGGGGGCATGTCAGAACCACCATGGGGCGCATTGAAACACAGATCCTGAGGCCCCATCTCCGAGTTTCTGGCTCGGTGGGTCTGGGGTGGAGCCCAGGAATCGGCATTTCTAACCAGTTCCCATTAACGCTGATGCTGCTGGTCCAGGGACGCCCCACAGAGAACCACCGAGTCCAGGCAGTGCTGGTGGGGCGATTACAGAAACAGAGAGGGGACGAGTCTCCCGTAGGACATCCAGCTGGCACATGGGGACGTGTCCCTTTGAATCCTTCGGATAAATTACTGAACCCCAGTGTGCCTTCACCTTCATCTTCAAAATGGGAAAAATAGTGCCCAGTCTCTGTGTAGATGCTATATAGGTACTAGATGGATGTGAGGTTCAATGAGGTCTTCCTTCTAGAACAATCCATGGCCCAGAGTAGGCTCAAGTCCTAATCCCGTTTATTTTCATTACTGCTTCCTGAAGGATCAGTTGAAGGGTGTCCCCCTCTGAGCAGCCTTCCTCCCTCAGCCCCAGAATGGGGCTCCCTCTGCCGTAGGGAGCCAAGCAGCTCTCTCTGAGCACCTGCCTCCCTGACAGCTCTGCCTACCGTGTGTCTCCCCCGTCCCACTGTGGGCTCCCCACGAGCAGGGGCCAGGTGTGATGGGGTCTGGAGCCCAGTGCCCCATGTGGAGCCTGGAATGAGGAAGCAGCGAGGGAGGTGGCTGGGGCTGCTTTCCCCGTCTTAGGATGTTCCTGTTGTGAATAATCAGAGGTTACAACCCCGGAGCATGTTTAATATTACCCCACGCACCCAGAGCACAGCCACGCGCCCCGGGGGGCTCCACAGATGCTGCCCCTGTGGTCTCCCCAGGCTTCTCTCCAGCAGGATGCCTGACTGCCACCTGCTCTCCTTCCTGCGCGCAAGGCCCCTGAGTCCCTGACTTGGTCGCTAGTGAGCGTGAGCGCAGGGTCCCAGCAGGTGCTGGAAGTGGGCTTCCCTCCGTCCTCCCCAAGTCCCTTGCTGCCTGCTTGGGCCCAGCCACCAAGGCCTCTCTCAAGCTGGACAGGAGCCTCCTAAGTGGCGTCCTGCACTGGTTGCCCCCCCCCCCCGCCCCCAGGCTGGAGAGATGGCTCTGAAATGTCGCTGGTCTCACTCCCCCGCTTAAACCCTCCAGCGACTGTGCAGCAGTCTGTGAATACAAATCAGGCCCGCTGCCCGCCTTCCCTGAGCGGCTGCACCGTCTTGGGGGGGATGGTGGCTCTCACGCTCCAACCCCCGCTGGGACAGCTCTTCCCACTCCTCCTCCCCTTCCACTGGCTCAAAGTTACCCGGCCCCTCAGTGACCCCCTCACCTCCATGTGGGGACTACCTTATTTTCTCCGGGGTCCTCACTCCTGTCTGAAATGAGCTTTCCTCAGGACCTGTCTGCATGAGGACAGAGCTCCTCACCCACCTGGGGAACTCTGTCTCCTTCCTCACTGTGTCCCCGCGTCCCTCAATGTTTGGGAGCCAAGTGACCTCAGGGAGTCACCACGTCTCTGAGCTTTGGCTTCAGAGAAGGGATGAATCAGTCCTGCTCTTTTGCAAGCCCTGCAGCCTTATCAGGGCAGACAGAGGCATCCTGCCGACTGTTCTGGAAAAAGCACAGGTGAAGCATCCGCCCCTCCACCCGCATTCCAGGTCTGGGCCCTCCCCCCACTCCGTGGTGGACCTTCACCAAGTCACCAATAATGTGGGCCTCGGTGTGAGCCTGGGTGGTGGTGGTGATGTGCCCGCGGCGGAGAGGCTCCGTCTGCGCCTCCGAGGGGCAGCGTGCCCGTGAGCCCAGCCCCCAGACCACAGGTAATGAGGGGCCGTGGGAAGGACGCTGCCGTGGGGCCAGAAAACCTGGGCTGGAATCTGGTCTCTGACCTGCTCTGGCCTGGGGAACTCAGGCAGTGTGTTTCCTCAACTGTGGAAAGGGGACCATCGCATGCACCCCACAGCCTGGTCGTGAGAATTACATACAGTAACCTGCAACGTCCCCCCCTGCCCTTGAGAGCAGACCCCCCCTCCTCTCCCAGCTCCAGGCCCCTGGGACAGTGTCCAGCCCAGAGTAGGTGCTCAGTCACTTGTCACGGTCAATTTTTCTTGAGGACAGTGCTTAGGGGCTCCCTTTTATTAAGACAAGCGAACAGACGGGGAGAGAGCTCAGAGCCAATGTGGCTGCATCACTTTACACCTCGGGAGGGGAGGTGGAGACTGGGGTGTTGGGAAGGCCCGTTGGGGCACTGGGTCGAAGCTGGGACTCGACCCACGTCTTTTCTGACTGCTGGCCCTGCCTTCCCCGCCAGCCACGATCTGCTGCATGCTTTGCTTGGAAGCTCCTTCCTGGGCCCCTGTTTGCCCGGCTCCCTGGCTCGCCTCCCTCGCCAGAGCACAGGTTCCCACAGCTGGTGGCCCCTGCTTCCCTTCCCGACCCTGGGCCTGAGCTGGAGATTTCGTCTGACAGGTTGGGAATTTACACCACCGAGGGGGAGGGCCAGGGCACATTCCGTGGGAGGAGACTTCTTAGACATCTGGCCGCCCCCGCCCCCACATCCTACCCCCAAGCCTGGGCACAGACAGCAGGGGCCCCAGGGATGCTATCTGTTATGGAATATGACTTCCGGTTGAGCCTGGGGGGTAGGGTGAGCCAGCAGCAGAAGACAGGGTGCTGGGTGCTTCTCCTCTTGGGGGCCGGAGGGACCCCCCCACACTCTCTACCCTTCCCAAATGTTTAAGGCTTTGCTCCTTTGCCCCATTTGGCTTTCTCTCTCTCTCTTTGGAGCGAATATATCCAGCTGGGAGGCAGGTATGACAGAGACCCTGGGCCTGCGGATTTTTACCTAATGCAGAGGCCTCTGGGGGGAGGATGGAGGCAGGCTTTCCCCCCACGCCCCCCAGGCCAGCTGAGGATGCAAAGCTGGCCTGGCCTCAGTGAAGCGCCCCCTCCTGTCCTCCCATTTTCCCTCAGGCCAATACGGAGCACATGGTGGGAGCTCAACAAAGTTCTATTGAAACCTGCCTAAAGTAGCCCATGACCTTGGGCAGCGACTTCCTGGGCTCTGAGCTTCAGTTTCCTTGGCTCTGGCTCTCTGCTGTGGCCTGTCAGGCTGTGCCCTGGATGGGACCTTGCCCCCACACCCCTCTAAATGCTTCTGCACCCAGGTGCCTGTCCTCATGTTCAGAGGCTGCCAGGTTGGTGGCCTCTGGGGTTGGAAACTACACTTGTACAGCCTAGGGCACAGGCGTGGCTGCCCGCGAGTAGGTTGTGCTGGGGGCAGCCTCAGGGCCTTTGCAAGTGCCTGGAGAGTCCCCTAGGTGCTGTCTGTACTCTGTCAGCTCCTCGGAGGGCCCTGCAGGAGAACACCTCCCCACGTCCACTCTGTCCTAGTTCTGGCTCTCTGGAGTTATTTTGTCCGTAAAGGTGTTCGCAGGGGTGCGGTCTGTCTCCCCGGTCAGACTGTCAGACTGTCGGCTCCAGGGCCTGGCACCTGGCTGGCTGTCGTTCACCCCTGTGCCCCCAGTGCCTGCAACTGTGCCTGGCCCCGAGTAGGTGCTCCGTGAGTACAGGAAGAAAGGGAGGGCGGAAAGGAAGAGGGCAGAGAGGAGGCCGGGCGCAGGGGAGGAACGAGGAAGGGAGGAAAGGGCTCTGTGGCTTGGGGCTCCTCGGGACCTCGGCCCAGGCCTGAGCCGGGTAGGCAGGCGCTCGCTCGGCGGGCGCGGGGCCGGCCGGCAGGTGGCGGTGCGCCCTCGGCTGCGCGGGCGGCGGCGGCGGCGGCGCGGCGAGTCCCCTCCTCCCGCCGGCTCCCTCCCCTCGCCGGCTCCTTTCTCCGCGCTCTCGCTCGCGCTCCCCAGCGCCCTCCCGCTCGCCCGGCCGCGGTCTCCCTCGCCCGCGCCGCCCCGCCGCCGCCCCTCGGCGACCATGGCGCACCGGGGGCCCCCGCGCGCCCCGAAGGGCCCCGGCCCCGCCGCCCGAGCCCCGAGCCCCGGGGCGCCGCCGCCGCCGCCGCCGCCGCCGCGCTCGCCGCGCTCGCGGCCGCTCCTGCTGCTGCTGCTGCTGGCCGCCTGCGGGGCGGCGGGGCGCTCCCTCGAGCCCGGGCGCCTGGGTCCCCGCGCGCTGCTGACCCGGGCGCCGCCGAGCCCGCCCGCGGGGCGCACGCTGCCTGGCGGCGGCGAGGACTGGCGGGCGCGCGGCGCGGAGCCCGGCGCCCCGGGGCTCGGTCCCGCTCCGGGTCCCGGCGGGGACGGCGCCCCCGCCGCGGGCCGGGGGCGCCGGGCGCGCCGGGCGCGGGCGGCGCCCGGGGCCGGAGCGGCCTCGCGGGCGCAGGTCTCGCTTATCAGCACGTCGTTCGTGCTCAAGGGGGACGCGACGCACAACCAGGCGATGGTGCACTGGACGGGCGAGAACAGCAGCGTAAGTGACCTCCGCGCGCCCCCCGCGGCCCCTGCCCCGGACACCTCGAGCCCCCACTTCCGGACCGCCCCGCGGTCACCCCCGGGCGTCTCGGCGACTTGGGGACGCGAGTCACCTCGGCGGCGCCCCTACCGGACTCTGGCCACCGGTTTCTTGGGGAGAGGTCCCTAGACCTGTGAGCACCCTGCCTCACAGGGTTCTGGGACCCCGAGCCACCTCGGAGCCGCCCCGTCTGGCCTCCAGATCCCAGCTTACGGGGTGGGGGTGTCTCCCGAGGCTTCGGGACCCTGGTCACCTGGGGTGCCTCCAGGTCCTTTAGGACCACCCCAACTCGGTGTCGCGCCCCGACCGCTCTCAGACTCCACCCGGTCTGCTCAGCGTTGTGTTCTGGGATTTTCCTGCGGGACCCTCTCCACCCAGGTCTACCCGGGACCTCGCTAGTGGTCTACCCTGGAGCTCGCTCCTCGGGCTCCAGGAATTCCCCGGTCAGCTCGGCGCGGGATTCTGGGACCCACCCCCCTCCGGATTCCCCCAGTGCCACCCGGGTCCGCACGCGGAAGCGCAGGGATCTGCGTACCCACGGAGTTGGGCGCCGCGCTCTCCGTCCGCCGCCGCAAACTCCCAGCCCTCCCTTTACCTTCCCAGCCGCTCTGGAAGTTGGGCTCCCCCACCCCCGCCACATCTGTTAGGGTCCTGGGCGCCTCCTTCTTCCAGCGCTGCGCTGTGGTTCCTATCCCTCCGGATACCGGCCCATCCTTTTTTTTTCGTGGTGCGTCCGGATGGGGGTGTGTGTGTGTATGGGGATGCCCTCAGATTCTTCCCTGGGGAGCTGCCTCAGCCTCGTTTTTCCCCTGGGCAGATGACCAGTGGTCGCGCATGGGTCCCCTTCCAGCAGCCCTAGTGGGTCATGTCCAGTTGTGGAAAAGTGCAGAGAGGTGGCAGCTGTTGAGGGGGGTGGGGACTGTTGTGTGGGGAGTAGAGATGGGACTCTCCGCTTACTTCCTTCCATCATTGTTCACTAGGGTCTCCCCCAGTGGCTGACCCCCAGCTCTTCTCCTGGACAAAGTTCTGAGGAGGCAGCAGGGGGCCAGGACCCCTGCATGCTTTGGGAGAGGAGGAGTGGGGATCTTTGCGCTTCCCTAGCCCGGAAAGGGCTGTAACACGGGCTGGGGCACTTCTTTCCCCCTCTCTGGCTAGCCCTGCTGGGCTAATGGGGATGGGGGTGGGGCGGATTCTGCTGGAGAAGGGAGGGGTGGGGGGACGAACATGTTGGACCACCCTATCGCTCCTCCTGCGGAATCCAGGGGCAGCGCATCAGGGGGCAGCACTGGCCGCACTTGATTGGTCCAGAGCCCAGAGCCCAGAGCCCAGAGCCCGCCAGTCCCCCCCTTAGCCAGATGGGGGCTGCACCGGCCTGACACCAAGTCTCTGGTCTTTGGTCATTTCTGCAGCCTCCAGGCAGACTAGAAGCCTTGGGGGAGGGTGAGCGGCTGTTGAGTTGACTCCCTGGAGGCCAGCAGGGGGCGCTCAGGGAGGCAGGTGGAGTGGGGGTGGGGGAAGGTGCCTGACCGAAGGTAGCAGGCACCTGTGCCTAGAAGAGCCCTAGGAGCCCGTCCCCATCTGCGTGGTGAGAGAGGGGTCGGACCCCAGATGAACGGCTGGGCCCGGCCCTTCATCACCCCCATACTGTGAACATACCCTGTCCGCTGTGCTGTAAGCTGACTTAGGGACTGAAAGGTAACCCGGAAACCAACAGCTGGAGGAACACGTGAGCATTTAAGGTCATCCCGTGGAGCCAGACTGTCCCAACTAAGCCCCCCACCCCACCGGCCGAGGTGGTTGAATCAGCTGCTGATCCAGCCCCTCGTCATTTTCCCTTCATGGGGTGGGGGAGGTGGGGGTGGCAGAAGGGAGAGAGGGGCAGTCAGGGGTGGGACCAGCACCTTCAGGACTCACTGGCTCCCAGCACCCACCCCAGCATGAGCACAGAGCCAGAGGACTGTGCACCTTCCTTGGGGGGAGTGAGGAGGGGGCTCAGGCCAGCGGGGCTGGAGCTCCGGGGTGGGGGTGGGGAGCAACAGAGGAGCCTCCCTGGCTTTGCTCCCTGGGGACGCTGGCTCCCGATGAGTGACCGCTTTGTAACTAGGAGGATTGAATCCTGGCTGTTGGCAGGTGAATTCCTGGAGAGGGGGCTTGGGAGGGGAGGGGATCTGGCTTCTCTTTGGTGGGGGGGGTGGTGGCAAGAGGTCCAGAACAGCAGGGGAGCTTCAGAGGCTGCATCTCTCCTCCGGCCCCCTGCCAAGGGTAGGGCGGGGACAGCGTGTGCAAAGCAGGGCCCAGCCTGGCACTTAGCACACACTTAGGAGGCGGAAGCCAGAAGTACCTTATTACCATCAGTGAGTGTTGTTGTCGGTGAGGTAAAGAGAAGGCAAGCAGCATTGAAATGTTGACCCAGCCTCTGGAATGGGATGTTGAGGCAGACTGAGTTCTCTCTGGAGCAAAGCAGGTCATCTTCCGGCCTGGGGAGCAGGTGGTGCTTAACTCGGGGGGAGGGCAAGTGGAACCGAGCGTAAATGAAAATGTGTTTCTAATGGTCACTTGCTCCGCACACAGGTGCGTGTCTGGTGCAGGCGTGGCATTGTTTTCTGGGCACGAGAGCTCTCAGAGATGGGCTTTGCTCCCTCTGTTCTCAGCGGGCGGCCACGGGGCCAAAGATACCAGCCAGCATCCTGCACGTGGTTTCGCCCGCGCTTGAAGCTGTCATCTTTTAAGGCTACAACAGGGAAGAAACTAGCTCGAGGCCAATTTGCAGAGCGGGGTCTTTCACAAATTTTATTTCGCTCCGTTTGTCCAGGTAGGGCGACCCCGGAAACTGCTTTGCAGATGTAGTCCCCGGCAGTAGAGGAAGAGTTTGCTTTCAAAATTAAAAAAAGCGTTCACTGAGAGGGGCAGACTTTCTGAAATCGTATTTTTGAGCATCTGCAAGAAGGAGTCACAGGATTGCAAGAGACAAGCCCTTGTCCCCGAGCACTGGGAACATGTGCACGTTTTCCTTCCCACGGCCTGATTTCTTCCTGCTCCCGTGGAGATAGGGACGCGGACTTGCCTGGGAGTTCAAATACTGCCTTTCTTTCTTTTTTTTTTTTTTAAATTTTATTTTATTTATTTGACAGAGACACAGCGAGAGAGGGAACACAGGCAGGGGGAGTGGGAGAGGGAGAAGCAGGCTTCCCGCGGAGCAGGGAGCCCGATGCGGGGCTTGATCCCAGGACCCCGGGACCATGACCTGAGCCGAAGGCAGACGCTTAACCACTGAGCCACCCAGGCGCCCCAAATACTGCCTTTCTGTCTGTTGAGCCGTAGAAACAGATGGTTATGGGTGAGATTCATGTTTCATCGAAACCATTGGGCATCGCCTTGGAGGGATCCAGGTTGGGCTTTCCCCAGAGGCTCCAGGTTCCGCTTCTCTTGAGCCGCCCTCGAAGGCACGGGTGTGATTTGAAGGTGGAAATCATGTGCTTATTTTGCTTATTCTAAGTAGAGCTCAACCTGTGTGCCTTCCCTCATGGCATTGAACTTCCACTTTGGTGCATTCCCGTCACTTGAACGTGAGCTTGCTTCGACCAGACCTCGTTGGTTCAGCACTGTCACCGCTCTCAGTAGATGAGCCCCTCTCCCTGTCCCCTTCCATCCCCGTCCCCTGCATTTTCCACATTTGCTCTGTGCTGTTGTGCCTACAGGACTGGGGATGTCCAGGGGAGTTGTATACAAAGGTAATGTTGAGCTGGTTATCCATGGTCTCTGCTCTGGGGTCTTGAGGAACCTGATATCTGTGTATATTTTAGACCCAGGGAGCCAGGGCTCCACATCGAGGGTACGGGTTGGGTCATGACAATTTGCCAGACGTCAGGTTCCTGGAGGGCAGGTGCATCAGTGTGCTTGGGTTTTCGTACCAAAGCAGCCCAGGCCAGGCGGCTTCTGCGACAGAAGTGTATTTCCTCCCACGTCTGGAGGCTGAGAGTCTGAGGTCCAGGCGCGGGCAGGTTGGTTCCCTCTGAGGCCTCTCCTCTTGGCGTGTAGACGGCCGCCTTCTCCCTGTGCCCTCACGCGATCGTCCCTCTGTGCGTGTCTGTGTCCCGATCTCCTCTTCTTCTGAGGACCCCCGTCAGATTGGATCAGGCCCACCTGACTGGCCTCATGTTTACTTAATTTGAACCTCTTTAAAGACCCTATCTCCAAAATACAGTCACAGGCAGAGGGACTGGGGGTTAAGATTTTTTGGAAGGGGGTACAGTTCAGCTCATAGGGTCAGGGAAGGGGTCTCTGTTACCTTTTCATGCCCCGAGCGTAATGGCGGTGGATCTCAGGGTGGTCCAGTGGGAGAGAAGGGAGGGACACCGGAGCTCAGGGCCAAGGGGTGAGTTCCGTCTTCCCTGGTGGGGAAATCAGAGGAGGTTGCATGGAGGAGGTGGTACCAGAGTGGGCCTAAGGAATGAATAGGAGAAATGCACGGGAGATGGAGAAGAACACCGAGCGGGGAGGAACAGCTTGGGCAAGCTCTGGGAGGTGGGAATTTAAAGGTGTGTACGTGTTGTATGAAGAGACCGTGAATGCACTGTGCATGGAGGCGGATCAGAGGGAAGAAGTTTGGGAGAAATAGGTCGAAGTCAGCTCCTCATGGAACCTAACATGAGGCTGGAGAGCCCAAGATGGCAGCATGAGGCAGTGGTTTTGTTTCGTTTTGTTTGAAGGTTAAAAGCTTTTATTTAGAGAGGCTGAAATGATTGTGTGCTAATTGGAACAGCTAAGTTGTGCAAGAAATGACTTGAAAATCCCCTTTTGATACCCCTGAAGAGCTGGATTCCCTTATATGTGCTCTATTCTTTCTGCAGACTTCGACCTCAGGTGGAGTCGAGCAGAAATACGGCTTCGGCTCCCTGCCATTGCTGCTGGGCTCTGGACCCCTGAGCTTGTAAACAAGAAGGTTACTAGGGATGGTGCCCAGGGGAGGTCAAAGCCGTGGGTGATCCCAGTTCCTGCCACACGGTCCCCTCCGCGCCGGTCTTCTCACCTCTCGGGCGACCATGTGCTTTCCTGTGTATCACAGTGAGCTGGTGGGATTCATCACAGAAACGGTGGTGGCGATGGACACGTGAGCCTCGGAGCCAGCTGGCCTGGGATACCCCCAGCCTCATCCTTCCTGGCTTAGAGATCGTGGGCAAACTGACTAAACTGGGCCTTGCTCTCTTGGAGCTGGGCTGTGAAGGCTCGCAGGCTTGCCTTGCACATTTGGGAGGTGATCCATGTCGTGCTCCGACAAGGGCCTGGCCCACAGCGAGCGCGCGGGAAGTTGGGGTCCCTTCTGAGCCTCTGCAAGCACCCTGGGGGTGGCATGCCTACGCGGCTGGTGAGGGGCCTCGGAGGGGAGGCTTCGGGACAGAGGCTCAGAGGGAGGCTGCTGTGAGACAGGCCTGGGCCGGACTCTGGAGGGGCGGTGGGAGGGATGGCACGTGGGAAGGCTTTCCAGGTGAGGACGGACGGGCCGTGGCGGCCCCCGCTCTGCAGGCCCCTCTCTTTCCCAGGGCCGTGCTGGCTTCACGGCTTCTGGCTGGCCTGCAGCGTACAGGGACCATAAAGGCCTTCTCATAAAGCACTGCGGGTTCTTGAATGAACAGGTCCAGATCCGGTGACAAAGCTGACTTGCAGCCTGTATCTGATGCTGCCGTTTCTTGAAGGCGAGCTTGGTAGCTCCAGGGTGCAGGGTCTTACGTTCAAGCCTGTCGAACATTCCGGTGATACTTTGGGATTCTCAGGCCACCACAGTGCAGGCCTCCCGGCAGTTTGGGGGTGGGGGCTGGACTGGATAGAGAAGTCTGGTCCACGGGAGGCTGAGCTGCGGCTGAGCGGCATGTAGATGGTGGGCAGATGAAGTGCCCACCCTTTACCAAGGGTGACCAGCGGCCACCTAGGGAGAGGCAGAGGCAGATGGAGGTCAAGGGATGCGGTGACCAGGGCTGAGTACCTGTCACATTTGCTTCCCAGATGAGAGCCGTGCAGGCCCCTCAGGGACCGTGGGCCTGGTGGCTGGACCCAGCACAGTGCTAGAGTGAGGGAAGCCTGTGTTAGGACAGGCGACAGTAAATGGAGGTGTGCACGTGGTATGCAGAGTCTAGGGAAGTGCCATACTTAGGGAGACGCCCACCCTTTGCCCAGAGTGACCCAGGGTGACCCAGGGTCTTCTGCAGTTCTCCCTGCAATGCTCTCATGGGGAGAGACCCCACAAGTTTGAGAGCCCCAGGCGAAAAGAAGCTTCACGTTAGCTCTTACATCAGCTGCTTTCTCTGGAGGGTTAGGTTCTGGGAATACAGTGACGAGCAAGATCAAACGTGGCCCCTGTCCTGGTGAGATGTTTGGTCTGGACAAGCATTCATCGTAGGGCATCCCGGTGCTGTGAGAACCTGCCCTGGGGAAGTCAGGGAGGACTTCCTGGAGGAGGTGGTCATGAAGCGGCTCTGGAGGACCAGTGGAGTCCTTGTCACCTGGCTGAGGAGCAGATTGGGGTAGAGAGTATGAAGGCCCAAGGAGAGGCATGGGTGCCTGAAAAGCCTGGAACACTAGGACAGAGAAAGGACATCCGTCAGTCAAGAAGCCTGGCTTGAAGGCAGAAAAACGGCCCTATTAATAAAGTTCCTGAACACGTTGCATGAATCTCCTTTTACTTTAATAAAGTGGCTATTTAATTTGTAGTTGCATGAGAGTTCCTGAGAGTATTTTAAAGAGGTCATAAATTAACTCCATCCTTCTGCATGCCCCTTCAGAGCAGAATGTGGTGCAGCGCATGGCCTTCTGGAGGGTTGCCGTTGTTTTTAATTTTTATCTTATTATTATGTGTCAGAGGCAGGCTCAGGCCCCGGAGCGGGGAGTATGGGGTTGGAGGCGTCGGAAAGTACCCTGGGATGTTGCTGAGCACTCCTGTGCTTTTTTTGGTCCCGAGAGACACTGGGGCGGAGCTTATGCGTTGCCTTTTATCTGGGGGCATCTTCTTGTTTCTCGATTCAGCCTCCTCCAAAGATGGAGTTATTTATAGATTCTTTTTTTTTTTTTTAAAGATTTTATTTATTTATTTGACAGAGAGAGACACAGTGAGAGCGGGAATACAAGCGGTGGGAGTGGGAGAGAGAGAAGCAGGCTTCCCGCCGAGCAGGGAGCCCGATGTGGGGCTCGATCCCAGGACCTGGAATCATGACCTGAGCCGAAGGCAGCCGCTTAACGACTGAGCCACCCAGGTGCCCCGGAGTTATAGATTCTTTCAAATGGCCTATTTCACCCTCACCCCTCTTAAAGCCCAGCGTTTGTGTGGGTGCTTTGTGGAGCAGGGATGCCGACGAGCCGAGATGCGGGGCTGCGACCGCCATCCCCTGGCCACCGTCCCCAGGTTCAGAAGCCCCAGGAGCAGGGAAACCTGGCTCTGGAGGCCAGAACCACCAGGCCTCCAGCCAGAGCATTTAGAGGGTTGAAGGCAAGCATGCTGATCTGTTCACGGCCTGTTCTTGCTGTGGGAATCCTGTGAAAGCCTCGTGCTGGGCGGGAGCTTGGATTCTGTGCACAGAAGAAATGCCATATAAACATGAACGTGCCCAGGGCTGGCGTCCCCTTAAGTATGACGGGCCGGCTTGTACGCTGAGCTTCCTAAATCCACGGCCCTCCCGGTCCCAGGTCAGCAGGTCAGCGGGAAGTGGACGGCGGGGACTGGGGATGCCCTGCGCTCACCGGTCCCCAGCGGGTTTGCCACAGGTGCATGCGGGCCTTGACCTGCTCCGGCTTCTGCGGGAGACGGAGGCTTGTTTTTAGCCTCATGGGGAGCCGGCGGTTGGCACATGCCCACTGAGAGCAGCGGTAACATCTTTTTAACTTAAGCCCTGTGGCTCGGGGACCCTTCACACAACGTGTCTCGTGCTCATCATCTTTATCCCGATTCAGTTCCGTTTGTCGGCTTAAAAAATTAATAGGGATCCTTGCACATGAGCTCTCACAGGAGGACTGAAGGAAAAATTAAACCTCGGATGTTCTTTGGAGGTAGAAAAATCCTCCTCCTTTTGCATTTCTGTAGCAGTCAGTTGCCATGTTTGCACAGAACATTACAATCTTTTAATTAGTTTCTTCTCACACCACCTCGAAGATCTTAAAATAACACCACTCTTCTTCCTCAGTAATTTTCTTGCAAAAGCAGATAATTTCCTTGCCGTGCGGAGCTCGCCTTGACTTCACCAGGGCACATCCCTTGCACGGCACCATTTCCCGATAATCGGAGATAAATTCAGTTCAAATCAAAGTAAGAAAAGAGCTAGGCCGAGTGTGGCTGCTTCTATTCGGATCAATTTTAATTCAGAAAGGGTTCTTTATGAGGTCTCTATGGCGCGCCTACTTCCGAAGAGTCAGAAGTAGAGACAGCATCCGGCAGGCCCCAGCCGGCATCCCTTGGCTGGGATCAGCTGGAAGCTTCTGCGTCTGATGTAACTTTATCTAATAAAAACAATGCCTTGTCATTTACATAGTGCTCCTGATGAGTAATAATGAAGTGAATCATCCCGGTCCCCACTGATGGGTCCATCGCTGCGCCAGGCACCTCACCTGCCGTCCCTCCATTAGTTGCGCAGAGTTGACACACTGTTATCCTATCCACTTTACGGACAAGAAAAGTCAGGTTCACGGCAGCACGGGGCTTGCCCAAAGCCACACAGCTAGTAAGGGTCTGAGTCGAGATTTGAATTCTTTTCCTCCTAAGCCCAAGTGTTTTTTTATTTTATTTTATTTTATTTTTTTTTAAAGATTTTATTTATTTATTTGAGAGAGAATGAGAGACAGAGAGCATGAGAGGGAGGAGGGTCAGAGGGAGAAGCAGACTCCCTGCTGAGCAGGGAGCCCGATGCGGGACTCGATCCAGGGACTCCAGGATCATGACCTGAGCCGAAGGCAGTCGCGCAACCACCCAGCCACCCAGGCGCCCTGTTTTTTTATTTTAGTGCAAGAAATATATTTTCTTTTTTCTTTATTATTATTTTGTAATTGTGGCAAATACAAGTAACCTAAAATTTACCGTCGTTACTACCGTTAGATGTCCGGTTCAGGGACGTTAAGTGCATTCGCACTGCTGGGCAGTCACCAGCACCCTCTGTCTCCAGAACTCACTCATTTTCTCAAGCGGAAACCCTGTCCCCAGGAAACACTAACTACCCGGGTCCCCTGCCCCCGGCCCCTGGCACCCGCCTGCCGTTCTGCTTTCTCTCTCTGTGAATTTGACTCCTCTAGGGGACCTCACGTAAGTGGAAACATACATACGTGTCTTTTTGTGACTGGCTTATTTTGTGAGCATAATATCCTCAAGGTTCATCCCTGTGGTAGCAGGTGTCGGAATGCTGAATTTTTAAGGCTGAATAATAGTCTGTTGTCTGGATGGACCACAGCTCCATCCATCCATCCATCCATCCATCCATCCATCCATGGGCACTGGGGCTGTTCCTGCCTTCCGGCTGTTGTGAATCATGCTGCTGTGAGCACAGGTGTGCAGATACCTGTTGAAGTCCCTGCGTCCACTTCTTCTGGGTGTGTACCCAGAAACAGGACTGCTGAGTCATGTGGGAATCCCATGTTGGTTTTTTGGTCGAGCCTGAGGTCTTAACTACAGCAGAAATTGTTCTTGTGTCTGCCTTGAGTTTTGCCAGCCTGCCCATTAGTTGCAAGATTGCGATCCCCAAAGAAGCCCACCGCCCCGGGTTTTTGGAGGAGAAATGTCGACAGTGTTAGAGGCGATCCCACGTCTAGAGACTATGCGTGGGAGTGGCTTTTATTTCTGCTTTCTTCCAATAATCCTGGATTCTGCCAGCATGACCCAAGGTGGGGGGGCTGTTGCTCAGAGCCCGGGAAAACCAGCTCTGTCTGCGTTGCAAAGTCAGAAGGAGGCTGTTTGGTCCGCTGCCCGGCCAGGGAGGGGGAGGAGGAAGCTGTCCGGGGAGATACGATCCCAGAGCTGCTGCCTTTCCAAAGGTTGGTGGTGTGCATTTCAAGTTCAAGCTCGTTTCACTTCCTCCCTGCGTTTAGGAGCTTTTTCCTATTGACTACCTCATTGACCAGTGAAATAATTCAATTTTCCTTCTGTAAAAATAAAGCACTCAATAAAAAATCTCATGTTTTTCTCAATTTATTCCCATCAATACTGCTTAACCCCATCCAAGTTCATTTTCTGATTTATCCTTGGACCATTGGATGGGGCTTCTGGGGGCTTGATTCCTGCAGCAGCTCGTCCTCCGTGATTTAAGGGGCCTGCTGTGTGCCTTGCTCGGTGTCAGGCACTGCAACCTGCCCCCCGACGACACTGAGGGGCTTCCTGGCTCCAGCGACCTGGCACGGGGGGTCTTAGCTCTCTCCATGCCGTGGGCTCCCCCACCCCAAGTCTGGAGAAGCCCATGGAACTTTGTCAGGATGTCGTTTATATAATGAGCGTAAAATAAAATCTACGGGATCCAAAGGAAACCAGTTCTATGGCAATGTAGTTAGCGAAATACTGAAATGAATTTCTTTACCAACACAGCAAAAGGAGCCAGCAGAAAGCAGAAAGCAAAGGAGCAGTGATGTGAGGTAGGCTGTGGCCCGAGGAAAGAGATGGGGACAGACAGACCCCATGGGAATGGTTTCTCTTCGCTGCCACCCCCACGGCCCAGCCCTGCTCCCCGGGTACCTTGTCCACCAGGCTCCAGCCCCTCCTTGGCCTCCCAGGCCCTGGAGCCTCTGGGCTCGGGGAGAGTAGGGGCTTTTGTCGGTTTGTTCTCTGCTGTCCCCCAGTGCCTGGCGCCTAGTAGATGCTCAGTAAGCATTTGAGTAGGACACGAGGGACCATTGGTCCTGAAGGGTGCCAGAGCCCAGAGGCCCAGCCCACTGGCCTGCCCACTGCAGGTGTGGGAAAGATCAGAGCAGGGCCCCGTTGTCGGTCGCACGGCCCTGCCGGACACGGCTCCCTGTCCACCTGCCTGCTCTCTGAAGCACTAACTACTGCGCACCCCGAGCAGAGAGGGTCATGTTGGCTTCCCGGGGAGTTGGAGAGATCTGTTTCCTGCCTGAGACGAGGCCCAGAGGAGAGCCGTCCAGAAGCTTCTGACTCATGGCAGTGGCTGTGGCCAGGCCTCCGTGCCGCCACGCCTCCTGCCTTTGCCCTTTGCCCTTTGGTCAGGAGCCAGACACCTGCTCCAGAATTAGGGGCTTTAAATAGTGCCTCTGGTTCCAGCCTCATTTCATGCACAAGAGACAAAACGCCCAGGAGATGGCTGTGCCCAGCTTTTGGACCAAGACAAACGACTGGGTAGGCTGGGGCGTTGCCTCCAGCGGAGCTGTCCCAGGACGTGGCTCGTGGAGCGGTGGGAGCAGCGGGGAGCCGTACTGTTCTCTGGTCTCTGCGGTCCGGCCGTCTGTCTCCCAGTGGCCCCGCACTGAGCGGTCCCGCAGGCCGGCCCCCCGGAGGAGTGGCCTCTTTCCATGTCACTTTCCTGCGTCGTGTGTCCCCTTCAAGAAGGTGCTGTTTTTGGAGGCTGGGGTGCTGGCAGCACCCCCATGTCCGCCGTCGTGCTGCACACCGAGCTGTGGGAGCACACAGCAGCCCCTCTCAGCCTGGTGTCCTGGTCCCCACGGGGGCTGCTGGGCCCTGCACCTGCCCCAGGACACAGGAGGGGAGCGCTGGTGTGTGCGGAAGCTGGGGTCGGAGGGCGACGCCGGAGCCCAGTGAGCAGATGACAGGGGTGCCCATCCGAGCGGGGGGTTTGATGTGGTTATGTTTTCCTGAACGGTTGGCTCAACTACGGCCAAGCTAAGCCCTGCAGTATTCGTGAAACATGGGGCAGTCTGCTTGTACAGAGAGTATTTCTTGTTGATGGCTGGGTTTTCACAAGTTTCTTGATGTGAGTTATTGCCTGGAATGCTCTCCTCTTAAGATCAAGTCAGACTTTCTTTCCATCCTGTCCCAGGCGAGCAGAGGCCTAGGCCGGCACAAGGAAATCCGAAACCTGTGCCCTTGGGGCTGGTCTGGCTGGAGGGAGGGTTGGGGCCGGCTTCCCTAAGATCCCTCTGCTTCCTGTCCCCGCCCCGGGCCGGCCCTGGACAGTCAGCAGCGCCCTCTCCGGCACAGAGAAAGCAAGAAGGATGAGCCCCGGACTCTTCAGGCGGCCTTGTCCCCGTCCGTCGGGCCTGGCCGCCTCACTCCTCGGGGGTGTGGGGAAGAGGGGCGAGGGGGCCATCCGTGCGGCGTGTTGGGGAAGGAAGCAAATTGCCCTCACTTCTCCAGGCCACAGGGGAGTCCTGCCTTGTGGAGTGTTTCCAAATGGCCTCTCAGGGCACGCTGTCCTCTGAAAAGTTCTGGGAGTTATTGTCAGGGCAGGGCCTTGGCAGAACGGGGCTGGAGGCAGGGCCGGTCTTCTGCCCTCAGCCCCTCTTCTCTCTCCTGCGGACACATTTCCTGGGCCCCCTCCCTGTGGGCCAGGTTTCATTCGAGGCACGCCAGCAAGGGACGCCACTCTCCGAACCTGCCGTCAGAGGCTGACCGCCGGCCTCCAGGCTCAGCCGGCTCCGTGGCCCAGGAGCCCACTGAGCAGCCAGCTCCGCAGGCTCCTCCTCCAGGACGAGGCTGAGAGGAGAGCCATCCAGAAGCTTCTGACTCATGGCAGTATGGCCAGGCCCCGGAAGCCCCAGGCTCCTCCTCCAGGAGGCCCCAGCACGCTGCCCACGCCGAGCGAGGCACCTGTCCCTCGACAGGGTCAGGAGCCTCACTTGTTGCGTGCCCGTGGCTCACCGAGCCCTGCACGTGTTATTCCCCGAGTGCCCACGGCCCAAGAGCAGGGCTCGGGATGGCTGGTTGAAGGATGAGAGGCCGCAGCTCTGTCTCTTCTGCCTTAGTCTGGGGCCCAGTAAGACCCTGGGGCTGGGCTTGATCACATGCTGTGTCTCCCTCAGGGTCACCGGAATTTCTGTGGGGATGAATCTCATTGTCACCTTGCTCATCAGTGGCCTCTCCCTAGTCCCATAGATGAGCTCGTGGCCATGGCCTGAGCTGGGGTCTTGGGAGCACTGAGAGAGAGGGCTCTGGGAGGCTGATCGGCCGAGTGAGCCCACCTGGCCCGCCTGCCCTGGCTTGGGATGGGCAGAGTGGAGGGTGGCTCCATCTGCCTCCCCATCTTTCCCCCAACACAGACAGTGTGGCCCCCACCTGCCGCACGCTCCCCCCCACCCCGCCCCTGACCACACTCAGGCCCTCTGTACATGCATGGCCCTCCACGGGGATGTCCCCTCTTCTCTGTTGCCTCCCAGCCAGCAGCTAACCTCATGCAGTTTTGTCTTTCTCATCCTTAAGGGGTAACGAGACTGCCCTCGACCTTGTGGATGGAAGGCATATGTAAAGGGCTGGGCTGGGTGCTGGGCCAGGCTGCCCCTCCTCACCCCTGCCACGCTGCCCCGTCCTTCAGGGATATGGCCTCTCACCCTGGGCCTCACTACCCTCTTTCTCCGGGGCTTCTAATGCCTTCCCACCTCTGGGACCCATCCTGGGGTGTTCTCTGGGGGTGTGTGTCTGGTGATCCTGGACAGAGCCTGCCAGAGAGTCAGAGTGGGGTCAGTTATGAGGCCGGCTCGTGGTGCTTAAGTCCCAGGCTCAGCCCAGATCAGTTGTGTGTTTGGAGGTGTGGAGGGCAGAGCCCCCTGAGAGCGGTGGCCGAGCCTCACCCCTGGCTGGCATGCGGGCACCGATCTGTGAGTTTGGGGTCATTTCCAGTCTGGGGTTTGCTGGATTCCAAAGTTCCCCTCATGCCGATGCTGGCAGATCTTGTTTTCAGTGTGATGGGAGGAAGGCAGAATGCCAGGATGACCCCCCACTCGTCAGCGACTCCAGAGTTTACTGATAGCCATGGGGCTCGGCCTGAATTTGCACTTCCCTTACGGGGTGTTTGAGAGAGTGGGTTTGGAATGGTTGCTTTGCTCATTTGACCGCAAGTCATGGAGAGTCTGCTCCAGGCCGCGCCTGCCGCCAGGTGGAGGGGTGACATGGCCGAACGAGGTGTGGTCCCTGCTGATGAGCTGGGGACACAGGGCAGGAGCAGGTGGGACGGTTGCTGTGAAGGAATGCTGTGAAGGAATGCTGTGAAGGGTGTGTGTGTGGGTCTCTAACTGGGGTGGGGGAAGCAAGGGCCCGAGGGAGTCAGTGGTCAGGGAGGGTGTCCCGACGGAGGGGGTGGCATTTCCCTGGAGGTCTGTTGGGGGGCCGCAGCAGTGCTGTGTGGGGCTGCATGTGTTGGGGGACACACCCCGATGGCCCGTCCTCCTTGGTGCTTATCCACTGACTTCCTCTGTTGCCGGGGCCCTATGTCCTGCTCTGGACTGGGCAGGGGTGTTGGGGGGGGTGGGCGGCTCGTGGCTACCTGTACTCTCCCAGGCCAGCCTCCCGTACAACGGGGGTACACGATGCCCATCTCGTCACACTGTTGTGGCCCGCAGTTGAGACAATTCGTGTAAATGCTGGTCACCAAGTCTGGCCCTGAAGCAGGGGGCCCGGGGACCTGCCACCCACTGACCACATCAGTCATTCCTGGGCCGACAGTGAGAAAGGCATTTGGGGGAGGTGGGGGAGGGGGCGGTCCGCTAGCCACCGACACCTCGGGGCCCACAGGACTACTTCTAGGAGCTCCTAATGCTAAGCAGATGCCCCGACTTTCTAGCAGGGCGGGGTCAGGGCGGCACACTCACCTGTGGAAGAAATTTCTCGTGTCTGCAGTTTTTCTTTAAGTCAGTAAATTCTGGTTCCCCATCCTCCTGCTGGGGGCAAAACTGGCCGCTGAGCCTCCCCACCTGGAGAAATTTTGGAACATTTCCCAGAGGTAGTGCTGGGGAAAGGAGAGGAGGGAGGGAGGGAGGGCATCCAGGTGGTGGGAACAGCAGGGCCATGGAAGAGCCTAGAAGGGAGGGTCCGTGGGTGGAGCCAGGAGCGGCTGCCGGGCCTGTCACTTCCCTAACGTTTGTTATGGTGCGTGGGTCTGTGGACGTCCTCTTGAAAATCCACCAAGTGCATACACGTCCCACCCACCGGGCCATTAAGGAGGAAGCAGTGTGAGAGGTGGAGGGGCGTGGGCGAGCGGCTGAGACTCTTGCTGGCTAATCCTTAATCCCTCTTATTCTTGTTCCACCTGGAAGAAAGTGTAATGGCATTTTTTTCAGAGTGGTGCAAGGAGATAATGAAGGGTGTCTGTTTCTGCATAATTCTGTCAAGAATGTTCCCGGTCTTCTGTGTGGGTAAATCCCCTCTGTGACCTGAATCTCCAGGGCTCCCCTGCCTGGAGGACCTGTCTCCCCGTACCTGCGCTTGGAGGCAGAAGGCAAAGAAGGGGGCAGAGTGCAGGGGGTCCTGGGGGTGACAGCTTTCGGGTCTTTGCCTCCTCTCCCTTGGCCCTTCCAGGCTTCTCTTCCTACCCCGAGCGGGACGGACCGTCCGTACCATGGGGTCCCACCTGACTGTGTTCCTGCTCACTGGTCAGACCTTCCTGCCGAGGTTGAAGGGGATGTGAGGGTGGGGTGTGTGTTCCCATGTCCTCCCTTTCCCTTAGTTCCTGTAATGCTGCACAAGGAAGGGGGTGTGTTAAGCAGGATTCCTGATGACAAGTCGTAGACACCTGACTCCAAGGAGCTTAAGTGAGAAGTAGAATCATTGGCTCACAGATCCAGGAAGCCCAGAGTGCTGGCTTCAGGCGTGGCTGGCTCCAGGGGCCCTGATGTTGGCACCGGGCCCTGGCCCTTCGTCTCCGTGTCTGTGTCTGGGCTCTGCTTCCCTGTGTGTTCGCCTCCTTTTCTGATGGCCCACGTGGGTCGGGGCTCCGTGAGAAGCTGAGGCTAGACCACCAGTGCTTCCCAGCAAAATCCGGAGCTCACACGCCTGCCTCACACCCATCACGCCTGCCAGAGGAAATGCTCTGAGTGCCAGGCCCACCCCGTACCCAACCCTGGAGCTGCACACTGAGGCTAAGAAGGAGTGGTTCTGGGGGGGACCCTACAGGGGGCACGTGGGGCGCCGGAAGGGGGCTGGGCTGCAACCTCAAGTCTCGACTGGCTTTGTCGGCAGAGGGTCATCCTCCCTCCTTGGGAGAGCACCCAGCACCGTTGCATGATGTCCCTCCCCCTCCCCCAAAGCCCCGGCCTCCCAGTTTGGATCAGTGCGCTCTCCACCTCCAGGGTTCACGTGGGCGAGGCCAGGACGGCCTCCATCACCTCACTTTTTGTGGTTTGCTGTCTGTTGAAGCCCCAGACCGGGTCGGCCGGGGCCTCTCGGCTCTGCTTGGGGCCGTGTCCGCCTCCACAGAGCTCATGGGTAAAAGAGGGCCCCCTGCATCTGACCCCGGGATGCCTATGCTTCTCCTTGGCCACTGTGCCCCGTGGGTTCCCTGGGGCATGGCCGGTGGGTGGAGCTTTGCTGCAACAGGTCCCGGGGTGAAGTGCAGGGGGAGGTGGGGGCCTTGCAGTCGCAGGAACGGGCCACCAGACGGCCGAGCAGGGCTGGAGGCGGCCCCATTGGATGGTGACGGGGGCTGCAGGCAATCCAGGGAGGGGTCCCCTAACAGCGCGGTTGTCCCAGCCCGGAGACCCGGGCGCCAGTGGTCTCACCCGTTAGCAGATTTTAGTCTTTCAGTGCCTTTGAGTATGCCGCCAAAATCTCAGCCCAGAGAAGTCAAGAACCAGTGAGTTGAATCACCTCACGCAGGTGTCGTGAGGGGTCTTCGAGCCTGGCAGCCTTATTTCGCAGACAAGGAAACCAAGCCTGGGGAGGTTGAGGGGCTGGGACAGTCCAGCGCTGTGAGTGGGGGTGCAGCCCGTCTGCGTGTTCTCGGGCCCGAGTGCCCGACGCCTGCTGAGCCAGCCCTGGCTGTAATCTGGGGAGCTGGGGTGGCTGGAGCAGGCATCTGGGGCTCTTACGTCACATCCGCCCCCCGAGCTGTGAAGTTCCCTCCGGAGAGTGAGTGGAGGGCCGCCCGCGCGTGGATCCCCTCTGCTAGGGACTTGGCTGCGAGTCTTTGCCGTGCTGCCTCCAGCCTCCAGCCTCCAGCCTCCAGCCCCGGGAGTCTGACAGGAGCCGCGGGAGAAGGTGAGTCACAGATGGTTTCCTGCACTCTTCCGGGAAGGAAGCCAGCCCCCGCGCGCCGCATCTCTGCCAAGAGGACAGCTGTTGGGTGGGAAGGCTCTCGTGTGGATTCACTCTCCCATTCATTCATTCATTCGTTCTCGTGGGCACCTACTGTGTGCAGGATGGTTGCCGAGGAGGAGACCCAGGAGAGACTCACAGGGTCTCAGCATTGCCAGGGTGCTTGGGATCCCTCCAGGGATGGGAGGCTCACCCCTCGCTGAGACAGCACATTCCAGGGTGTCTGGTCTCTGCTGAGAGTGGCTGAGGTCAGCAGTGCGCTGGGGTTGCAGTGAGAAGTCGCTGCCCCAGGCGGGACAGGTCGTCTGGATGGATATGAGGATGCCTGTCTTTGCTGGTTGGGTTTCTGGGCTGCGAGTCTGTTCGGCTCAGAGAGTGGGGGTAGTGCTAAGTCCTGTTGGGGGGCTCAGCTTTGCCTCCATTTGACAGCAAACACTGGAAGGCAGAGGGGAGGGAGTCTTCGTGAACGTGGAGCAGCGCCACCCAGCGGAAGCCGCCCAGCCCTGGCCGGGTCTGCCTGGCCGGAGGTGGGTAGGGGGCAGGGGGCCGGGGGGCCAGGGTCTATGGCTGGGCCCTCCGCTCCAGGCCACGTCTCTCTGTGTAAGCTCCTGGGTCTGCTGTAACAAACTACCACACCCTTGGTGGCTGAGAACACAGATGTATTCTCTTGGGGTTCTGGGGGTCAGAAGGCCAAGGCCAGTGTCACTGGGCTACAGTTGAGGTGTCAGCAGGGCTGGATCCTTCTGGAGGCTCCACGGGAGGATCAGATCCCTTGTGTTTCTCAGCTTCTGGAGGTGCCTGCATTTCTTGGCCGGTGGCCCCTTCCTTGCCCCCCTCCCCCACCGGCCTCTGCTCTGTGGTCACACCTCCATGACTCTGGCTGTCCTTGGCCCAGGGCTGCCCCCCCTCCCCCCACTGAGCTCTGCTCTCCATCGCATGGCCTTCTGGGTCACATCTCTTTCTGCTTCCTTCCTGTAAGGACCCGTGACCCCTCAGGGCCCACCCCGATCATCCCGGGTAACCTCCCATCTCAAGATTCTCAAAACCACCTGCCAAGTCCCGTGCAAGGTGACGTGTACATAGCCTCTGGGTTCAAGGGCACCTTTTGGGGCTGGTATCAGCCGCCACTGCCCTCCTCTTCCACCAGCCTCCCCTGGCCCTTATGTGGCACTCTGACCAACTGTTCTTGGGTCCCCCTTCCCCGTCTGTCTCTGGCTTTTGCAAATGGGACCACCTCTACCTGGCCTGGAATCTTCCAGCAAGGCCTCCTAGCTGTGGGCCTCCCCTGCTTTGGCCCCACCACGGCCAGCACTGGAGACCATAATATTCTGCCCTCCATCACCTTCCCAGGACAGTGTGCCCCACCTCGGCCATGGCCCTCAGATAGAGTGAGTCTCAGTGAACATTTGTGGGATGGATGGTGAATGTGTGTATGGAAAGTGTCCATACTCGAGTTGCAGATAAATGAGAGAAAGCTCTTTTTAAAGTACATTTAACCAGGGGCGCCTGGGTGGCTCAGTTGGTTGAGCGACTGCCTTCGGCTCAGGTCATGATCCTGGAGTCCCGGGATCGAGTCCCGCGTCGGGCTCCCTGCTCGGCAGGGAGTCTGCTTCTCCCTCTGACCCTCCTCTCTCTCATGCTCTCTGTATCTCATTCTCTCTGTCTCAAATAAATAAATAAAATCTTTAAAAAAATAAAATAAAATAAAGTACATTTAACCAGTTTGCCTGATGCTGGGCCTCTTGGCCCATCTTGTCAGTAGACCTGTTTGGCGGGGGGTTCCCATGAGTCTGAGTCTGCATGCTTTTCCTGAAGACAAAGGTTTTAAATCCATTTGGGGGCAAAATTTGGCCAACTTCGAACGATAGCAAATCAGCAAATACTTATGGGGCAGGTGCAAATGGAAGGTGGCCCCCCCAGGGTGGGGTGGAGGGGTGCGGTCTGCACGCCACGATAAAATTGCCCACGGCCTGTGGCTTCTGCTCGCGAGAGGCTTACTATTTAGTTGTGCGTGGGCCTCTGTGACAACAGCACATAAATGAACGAGAAGGAAAAATTCCCTGCAGTTAAATCCTGCGCAGGGCAAGAAGCCATGAGGAAGGTTTGTTGGGTGTGTCGTTCCTGCTGCAGGAGCCAGAGGACATAGGCAGGGCTCACCGGAGGGGGGCGGTTTCAGTGGTTGCCTCTTGTTTTCGGATGATGAGTGTTGAGGGATTTGGGGAGGACCGAGAGCCGTGCAGAGGGTCGGGCGAACAGGGTCGGGTGAACAGGGTCCCCGGCCTGTCCGGCCCTGCCCGGCCCGCTTAGCTGAGTGATGGCCAGCAGACCGGGGCACCTCTCCGAGGCCTGGCTTCCCCACACACACATGCGTGAGTGGCCGGCACGGGCCGAGCCCCTGGACCAGCCGGGAGTCAGGAGGACCCCTCCAGAAGCAGAAGTTCATCTCTGGAGGTCTGTGAGCCATTGGACTTGGCTGAAGCTGAAGGTCAGATGAAGCAATGAAGGAAATCCGCACAGGAGATCCCGTGCTGGGAATGGGGCTTGGCCCGCTCACCTCCTGCCCGGCCCGGCCCGGCCTCGCCTCCTTGTCGCTCTCCGTAATGGATTCTGATAGCTTTCTTCTCCTCCGTCCCTCGAAGAATGGCCTCGGTAGTCAGAGAGGAAATTAGTTTCAGGTGGAGGCCTATTTTTACCGTGGTGGAGACCAAACTGTTAATTACCTAGAAATCACATGAGGATTTTTAGCCTGAAAAAGTGTTTTTTTTTTCCTTGGGTTCAACTTTTCATGGATATTAATTATAGATATCGGCTTCAGCCTGCTGAAATAATTCCTCTCTCAAGAGATCGGAAGACTTTTCAAATGCTGTCCCCTTGTTAAACACAATGCATATTCTTTTTTCTGGGTCTGCTCAGTGCCTGGGATGGAAATATGAGATTGGGGCGTTTGAAAATGGGTACCTTTTTCGTGTTTAACCGAAGGTTGATTCCGTACCCTGTGTGTGTTTCCAAATCTCTGAAGCCAGTGGGGACTCGATAAAGGTCAAGAAGGCAAGCCTTTAAATGTCGTGAATATTAATCCTGATAGAAATGTCACAACTCTTCTCTGATACGGATGCATCTGTCCCCGTTCGTATTCATGAAACATCATCCGGGGGCCTCTCGGTGCTCATGGGGGGAGGGGGGGGAATGTCCCAGGCAGGCTGAGACTCTGGTGTCCCTTCAAATCAATTTTCTGGAAATATCTATCAGCATCCATGTTCCAGCCATCGAGACTTTGTACAAGCCGCCCGCCCACCGTTCCAGAGTGGACCGTAGGCCAAGCATGAGTCCTCCAAAAAACCCTTCCCAAGCCCAGCCTTCCCAGGAAGGGACTGAAGGGATCAATTCTGGCCAAGGGGTGGGCTGCTGTCCGGCTCAGGGGGAGAGGGGTCGGTGGAGCCCCGCCCCCAGTCTGGGGTGTCCCTGTGCAGACACCCAGGGCAGGTGCTCTGTGGTCTGTCTCCAGCGCTGTTTCTGCACCCAGAGAGTGGCCTCCCTGGTGCCCGGATGCCACACTGTTTTCAGGCTCCTTCTCAAGTGCACATTTGGATGCTGTGCAGTGGGAAGTGATTTAGGGGGTGGGTTGGCGTGAGATTTCTGACAAACCGTTTCAGCACACTGCACATTTAATTTCTTTTATGTTTCCAAGTTGCTATAGAAAGTAAATGATTAATTAAGCAGCACCCACACAGTTTTTTTTTAAAAGGGAATGATTTTTCAAAATAGAGTAATGCCCCAGTGATTTGTCAGAGAGAGAGAGAGAGAGAAGGCTCTAATAAGCAGAATGCTGTTCAATAAATCATAATTACTTACGTGGGCAAATGCGTCAGCTCGAGGGGGGCACCCAATTACATGTCTGATCACACTGACTTTCTCTTTCACACTACAGAGCTGGCTGCACCCCTGGGTCAACCAGATGTCCCAGGCCCTCATGGGCAAACGTTAAGCACCTTTTTTGTTTCTCCCCTGAGTTGGCTGAACTGATGTCCTTGAAGAGTTACTCCCAAACTTCGGTGTGTCTCAGACTCTCTTGGGGGAGCTTGGTACGAAGACAGAGGCTGGACCCACCTCAGATGTCCTAAGCGGGAGTTAGCAGGGTGGGCCCGGCATCTGCATCTCTCTCTCTCTTTTTTTTTTTTTTAAAGATTTTATTTATTTATTTGACAGAGGGAGAGAGACAGCAAGAGAGAGGGAACACAAGCAGGGGGAGTGGGAGAGGGAGAAGCAGGCTTCCCGCAGAGCAGGTTCCCTGACATGGGGCTCCAGCCTAGGACCCTGCAATCATGACCGAGCTGAAAGCAGACCCTTGACGACTGAGCCACCCAGGCGCCCCCAGCATCTACATCTTGAATGAGGTCTCCAGGTGTGTGATCCGCACCTCTGTGGAAGAGGCTTCTCCCAGGCATTGTGACCTCCCGTGTGGCTGGGGCTACCCCCATGGCCCTCCTCAAGGTGTGCGGGAGTGGGAATTGCATTCAGGACTGGCGAGAATCACTTGATTCTCTGAGCGTGTGTGGCCTGTGAGAAGGCGGAGCAGTGTCAGGGGGGCTAGTCAGAGGCAAGACTCGCTGGGCATCTACTCTGTACCAGGCCCATGTGGGCATGTGGGATGCAGAGACACAAGCCCTGCCCTCCGGAAGCCCCCCAGTCCAGCGGGCAGATGGATAGGTAAATATCCACCAAGGCTGCTGGAGCAAAGGAGTGGCAGCTCATTCTGTACAAGGATCAGGGTAGGCTTCCTGGAAGAGGAGGCATTTCCCTGAGACTTGGGGAATTAATCAAGTCACATTAAATTAAGCACATAGAGTATATCAAGTATCTTCTGAGTGTCTGGCCCGGTGCTAGGTGGTGGTGGTTCAGTAAAGACCCTGCCACACAGACGCCGGCCTTCATAGAGCTGATATTTTAGCAGGCGAGAGGGACACAAAACCTAAAAAAATCTGCTAGATCAATTCAGATGGCGCTCAGTGCTCCGGAGACCATCACACGAGTGCTGATGTGCAGGTGATGGGGGAGGGGGCGGTGGGGGAGGTCAGGGATGCAAGCCCCGGGGGAAGAAGCGTTGCAGGTCCGAGCCGGGAACGGGCTTGGTGTGTGTGGGGGACAGAAGGAAGGGTAGTGCCACGAAACCCAGCCATCTCACTGCTGGGAGATGCGCACCCAGAGAAGGGACCTCCTCCGTCCACACACACCCCTGCACACAAATGTTTATAGTAGTGTTATTCATCATCTCCCCGAGTGAAACAACCCAAATGCCTCTCCGCTAGGGAATCGGTAAATAATGGCATATGTCTGCACAGCGGAGTACCTACCATTGGGTCATTAAGAAGGAAGGAAATGCTGCCACGCTCTACGACATGGGTGAGCTTTGAGAACAGGGTGCTTGTGTTTTATTAGAAACTGTGGTATTGATCACATGAACCAAATCAGCACCCTTGGATGTCACTCTAGCCGTGTGTCTAATGCTTTTCTAGGACAAATTTGCTGGAAGGGAGTCACCAGGTCCAAGGTAGTGAACCTCAAGCAGACTAGCTGTGGATGTTTTCCAGAAAGATCCACCGTGCATCCCAGAATCACAGCGTGCCTCACGCGTGATGAAGTGACAAGCATGGGCATCACGTGGGCCCTTCGGGTCCACTCCTGGGAAGGGCTGGGCTTGGGCGGCTTTTTGGAGGATGCATGTTTGTTTGGCCCATGGCCGGCTCTGGCATGGCGGGGTCGGGCATCTTGTGCAAGGTCTCGATGGCTGGAACGTGGACACCTTCGTCTGGGGGAGGCGAGGGAGCTGCGGGTGCAGAGCTGCGCAGGCCCCTGGACGGAGCGGGGAACCTCACGCGACCTCGGACCTGCACACTTGCCTGCATGGGCAAAACTGTTCAGCTGAGGCCGCATTCGTTAGAGGCCGTTCTTTTGGGAAACGAGGCCTGCCCAGAGGGGTTTTCTGTGTGATCACGGAGCGGCTGCGCTTAGCTTACTCCCACCCGTGTCGTTGCCAACGTTTGACTGGAAGATTAGAAAAGAAATCCAGGCATCTTGGCTTCATTAAGGCTTTTATCGTGCGTCCAGCTGAGCCTTCACCTGTTTTCTCGGGTGCTGTGGAAGTGAGGCGACGGGGCTGACTCAGGAGTGGCTTCTCAGGGTCACTGTTGGCCAGTGCCCGGTCCAGCGAGTGTCCTCATCACAGAAGATGCCGGGTCACTGCCAGGGTGCCAGGCTCGGGCAGGCAGCGGTCACGCCGGTGTCCTGGGAGGACTGTGGTTCTCTGGGACCCAAGGCTTCCCCTGTGGGGCTCCCAGTTTCCATGGACAACTTGACAGTTGGGAAGAAGGGGGCTTGAACACAGGGACCCCTGCTGCATCTCCCACAGCCGTGTGCTGGGGGGGGGGGGGGAAGCAGGGAGGCGGGGGCTGCCTGGCCGGTGGGCTGGGCTTCCCTGTGTGAGACTCTAGGGGTGACCTCCGGCAAGACAAGCTCTTGACCACAGGCCGCTGCTTGAAAGACTCGCTACAGCGCAGGGTTCTCTGATCCTCCCAGAAGGGCCTTTGAGCAAGGAGCCTCGGATCCCTCCAGAGGGTGCCAGAAGGTGGGGCATCCGTGGGTGGAGGGATGTGGGGACACGCCTGGATCTGTGGGAGCGTCCTGAGGCAGGAGGCAGAGCGGGATTGCAGGGGTGCTGGGGGCAGAGCAGGGGGCTCTCCTCCTCCACCCCCAACATGCACTCACCCCGTGCTTTGCTGCTGCAGGCCTGTGCTAGAGCTTTCCGTGAACGAACTCGCTCCATCCTCATTGCAGTCCTCGGAGGCAGGTACTGCTCCTGCCGCACTTGCAAATGGGAGAGCCAGGGCACAGAGGGGTCAAGTAACTTGCACTGGGTCACACACTGGCCACCCCTGGAATTGGAGCCCGGCCACCTCACTCTGGAGTCCATGTTCTTAAGCATGTGAGGCGGGTAACTTCCCTGGGCCTCTGTTTTCTCATCTGTTCAATGGGCTCACTGAGGCCTACTAGGCACAGAGTAGGAACTCAATTGCTGTGTGATCTTGTTATGAATTGTTCCAGCAAATTAAGAGAGATGTGCAAAGGGAGTGTGGATGCTGCAGGGGACAGGTCGGGGAGGGCTGCTGTGGCCCCCAGGCTCTGCCAGCAGGGAGCCGGTCCAGCCCCACCTGCTGGGAGGCTGGAAGCTTCTGTGAAGTCAGGCTCTGGCCAGGCGGCCCCTCACCTCGCGGGTGGCCCCGGGAGCTTGGCTGAGCTGGCTGGGAAGGCAGGTCTGACGATGTTGAATTTTCTCCCCTACACCTGCCAACTCGAGCCTCATTGAGCGTGAAGGCAAACACGCTCTTAAGGCACCAAACAGGAAATGTGGAATTGCTTTTAATAATTTGTGATGAGTGGGAGCGGGTGAGTGCTGGGCTGCGAGGAGGGAAGCTTCCCTTCTTCCCCTCCAGGACGGTCCTGAGGCTGTGATCCTGTCCCACCTGCTTGCTGGGGGCCGGGTGGGCACACCCCAGGACCCTGAGCTTCATTGCATTTTGTCTTCATCAATGGTATCTTTATCTCGGGCAAGACATTTGACCTCTTTGCTTTGAGGTTTCCTCTAAATGATGAACAGACCAGTCTTCCCTCCACCTTATGGGGAGTGATGTTCGGGTGCTACGTTCCATAAATGATTCAAAGAGAAGGAGGCAGGGAGAGAGGAGGAATATGATCCAATTACACAGACTATGTTGGCAGACTCCTGTTCATTCGTTAAAACCCTAATAAGGCATTGCCTCCTCTATGAAGCCTTTCCTGACTTCCCCCAGCAGAGTTGCTCACACTGGTGCTTTGCCACTCACACGTTTTCCTCATGGGGGGGCCCTCCCCAACCGTTGTGATGGCTTCACAGGGTCCGCGTCTAGCCTGTCAGACTAGGGAACTCTGGCTGGCGGGACCAAGGCCTCTTCATCCTTGTGTGCCCCATACCTGGTGTTGCTCTTGGCTCAGGATGGGCCCCAGCCACAGTCTGGCGAATCGGAAGGAGTACTGACCACAGGATTGGGCCCCACACAAGGGGCAGGGTGTTCGTGGCTTTGTGTCCTTGAACCCCTCTCTGCTTCTCCTCTCGTGGTGGTTTGAACCGGCATGGCCTGGCCAGCATGGGAGTTGTCGGGGTGGGAACTTGTGTGTGCTGGGTCCGGTCCTGGGAGGGGGCAGAGGTGGGGTGCACTGGCCCCCGTTGTGGTCCAGGAACAGTGGGGTGGGACAGCCAGTCGGGGACCGGAGCTGGGCCACTGGGGCCCACGCAGACGCCTCGCTCTTGGTGGGCTCTCAGGCCTCTCCAGTGTTCCTTGCCCCTGGGCCTGCTCGAGGCTCTCCCGGCATGTGGCGGCCTCAGCGTGTGGGACTGCTCACGAGGCAGGCCTGGGCTCCAGGGCGGTTCCTGCCGGGGAGTGGTGGCCTTTCAGGACGCAGCCTTGGAAGTCACGCCATGTTGTTTGTGCCAACAACCTGTTAGCAGCCTCTCCAGATTCAAGGGGAGGGGACCTCGGCCATCTAGTGGGATGATGGGGGCTGTGTTTTAAAGCCGCCAGAGTGAGAAATCATGGCCTTGGTGGGCCTGAGCCCCGGGAGCAACCTGCACCGCCCTGAGCCTCTGGTTCTTCCGCTGGGGCTCCATTGTGCCCGGAGGGTCCGAAGCTTGTGGAGGGTGGGCTGAAGCAGGTGCTGTGCACACAGGACCGTCTCTGCTTCAACCCTGGGAGATGGCAGCCCTCACCTCCTTTTGGGAGAGGCATGGGGAGGCCATGTGGCTGAGGTCGCAGAGCCCAAGGGGCAGAATCTGGATTTGAACAGAGTCCTCTTGACCCCAGGCCTGGCTTTGCTTGGCCCCCCCATGTCCCTCCCACAGAGGGTCAGGGGGAGGAGGGAAGGGAGCTGGGTTGGATGCAGCACCTGCCCCACAGCCCGGGCCGTGGCGTCCTGTTTGCTGAAGGGTTAAGTCTGACCTCTGACGGGCCCAGCAGGGGAAGCGACGAGGGGATTTGTTCCTAACAGGTGGAGTGTGCGGGGCCGTGGTTCTGCCCGCACAATGACAGCCTGCTAGAGGCCGTGCAGCCTGAAGAGAAGCCGCAGCCCTTCCCCTGAGCCCTGCTAATCCAGGCCGCCATCTGTCCCGGCTGTCACAGGCCACCTCCTGCCCGTGGGCACCGCCTGGGCTGAGACGCAGCAGACACGCTGTGGGCGGGGGTCTCGCCCATCAAGAGGTCACGGCCAGGCCTTGCTCTGGTTCCTGGGGGGCCAGACCTACTGTGCACTTTGGAGGACCCCCAGGACGTGCCAGAGCGTGGGCTCTCCCTGTTTCTCACTTCTGGGCCTCCTGGGGCCAAGGTCACAAAAGCCTCCGGGTGGGATGAGGCGCTTTCTTTGCTCGCAGGCTGCCTTGCTGACTCGCGGGCTGAGGCTGATGGGTGGCGCCTCGTGGGTGACGCCGCGGTGGCGGCCGGCGTGATGAGTGTGCCCTTGCGTTTTGCACACACAACCCACTGCCCGTGTGCACTCACACGCTCTCGGGCCTCTGTATCAGTGAGGGCAATCCTGAGACGGGAGCTGGGGGCCCATGGGGGCTTCCGCCTCCTGACATCGCGCGATGGGCTCACGCTGGGGATCTGACGCCTTGCGGTCTGAAGGCCTGCCTGTGATTTCTGGGTACGTCCAGGGTCCTGGCACCCAGGTCACCGCAGGCGCTGGGATCCCCCTTCTGTGTGCTCTGGCTTTGCTCCCCTCTGCACGCACTGGGACGAGAAGCTCCCCTTGGTTCTCAATTGCTCTAGAAAACCACACGTTAGGGGTGCCTTGAGAGCCAAGTGGGCCACTGATGGGGGGATGGCAGAGGACACTTAGTGTCACCCCCTGCAAACGTGTCCCTCTTGGCAGCAGGACCACGGGTGCAGGACTCCCGTGGCCCTTCCCCGGGCAGCTGGTTCCAGCCTCACAGTCCTGCTCCCCCTTCCCCGCTTTCTCCTCCGTCCTGAGTCTCGGGGGGCCTCCGCGGTGGGACAGCAAGCCTGCTCACATCCCCACGCAGAGGGCCTGAACTACCCTTTTGTCGCTGTGGCGTCTTGCCCAATATTCCAGGACCTGCTGGTCCAGGGATTTGCTCAAGCTCCTGGAGGGTCCCACGGGCTCCATGGGCGGGGTGTGTGGGGGAGGGGTGACAGTTTAGTTTTCTCTTTCTCTGGGGCCCCTGATCCAGTCCGAGATCTGGGCATGGGCAGGTTGGTTCCCCTGAGGCCTCCCTCCATGGCCTGTAGATCGTGTCTTCTCCTGGGTCCTCTGTCTGTATCCGCGTCCTGATCCCCGCTTCCTGTAGGGCACCAGTCAGGTTGGTTCAGAACCCACCCTAATGACCTCTTTTATCTGAATTACCACCTTAAAGGCCCCATCTCCAAATACAGCCCCGTTCTGAGGTGCTGAAGTCGGGGCTTCGACACATGCGTTTGGGGGGGACACGCTGAGTGCAGGTGCTGTGGGGCGCCCCTCCTGGTGGTGGCAGCCCAGAAGCAGCTCAGACTCTCTCTACGGTGTAACTGGTCCTGTAACTGGGGCCCGTGGCTCGCCTTCTCCTTCCTCTCGTCTTTAGGATGGGGTGACAGGGCTGTCACAGAGCTCTGTGTGGAGACACATTGAAAGTGCCGCCCTGCATAGCAGGTGGTTGTAGTCATTTGGCCGCGTGGCTGGGTGCATCCACCAGGGACCCTCTGCCACTGTGACCCAGGACCACCACCAGAACAAGCGAGGGCCCTGTGGTGTCCCTTGCACAAACTCAGCAGCCAGCTGGTGCCCTTCGTGGACACTGCTGGTCAGGTCAGGGCTGGAACGACCCGTGTTCGCGCTCCAGGCGGCCTGCCCCGGCTGCTGAGTGGACTCCGAGGGGAGGCCTGCTCATCGCTCTCACCGCGGCCTTGTCCGTGTCAGAGGTCCTTGGGCCCTGTGGCTCCCATGGTTTTGTCCCTTTTGACTTCTAGGCCCATGCCGGATCTCCCTGTGGGACATTGCTTCTGCTTTCTGGGTGTGGGGGCCGTTTTGTCCTGCTCAGAGCCTCTCCTCCCAGGACGGCCCTGTTTTCTTCCTACACTACTTTCTATCTCCAGACTGTGTCTTTCTTCTCCTCATTCCCACATGGTAAAATCCTTCCCATCCTACAGTGTATGACTCCTTAAAGGATTTCCCTGATGCCCAGCTAGCAGGGACTTCCCCAAACCTGGAAGTTTAGCCGCCCCGCCACCAGGTCTCAGAACCAAGAGGACCTTGAGGCATCCATCCTCTTAACTTGTCCAAGTGGCTCTAGAACCTTTCTAGAAAGGGAGCTGCGATCTTGTTATAATTGGCCTTTCTTCCCAGAGAAAGTCCCTAGTGAAGAGGGTCACCACCTCCCAGCATCGATGTCTATAAGTTCCTTTTCTGATAGCTTGCCCAGAATCCCTGTCATAATCCAAACCAAACCTTACTTGGCTCATTTTCAGGGCATGGAGGACTGTTGCTGGTCACTCCCAGGCTGAGAAATGTACTGAGAGCTTCTGTCAAGGCTGCGAGCATTAAATTTGCATGATGTTCTCATGGTCAAGTGTGTAAGGGCATAGGGCAGAACAGTGTCATCGTGCTCATGTAGGAAGAAAACAGATACCTGCTTCATTGAACTATTCCTCTATTTACCCATCTACCCATTCCTCCCTTCCTCCATCCATCTATCCAACATCCATCCATCCATCCTCTATCCAACATCCATCCATTCATCCATTTATCCAGTATCTGTCCATCTACCCATCTGTCCATCTGTCCATCCATCATCCATCTACCCATCCTTTCCTCTGCCATTTATTCATCCATTTGCCCATCCATTCATACATCCATCTATCTGTTCTCCTATCTATCCATCTGTCCTCATGTTCATCCATTCATATATCCATCCACTCCTTTGTTCACTCACTCAAGAAACATTTCTGGAACCTCTATACTGTACTGTGCACTGGGGATATCCAGGTGACCAAGATAGCCTAGTGAAGGAGAAAGGCCCAACGTAAAAACACAGAGAGTGGACTATCCTGCAGAAGTGGCCAGCCAACCTCTCGTGGGGACACGGAGGAGGGAGAGCATCACTGCTTCTAGTGGGAGAGGATCTGAAGGCTTCATAGTAGAGGTGGCCTTTGCACTTTAAGTGTGAGCACGACGCCCATAGTTCGGGTGGTCAGCAGAGAAGGTGCTGCAGGCTGAGGGCACAGCAGGGGCAATGGTGAGGAGGCACGTGTGGGGCACTGGGGGAGGGGAGAGACCCAGGCTGGGCAGCAGGGCTCTTTGGGGGGGCACGAGGCTGGCGAGGGGCTTGGGCTGGATCGTGGGCAGCTGAGGCCTGTGGGTCTGGTTTTGCGCAACCCTGCTCCTCATAGGAGTTCTGCGTTGGCCAGGCGCTCTTAGAGATGCTGATGCTTGGCCCATCCCCGTCCAGCACCAGACAAGGCCCCTGGGACTGGCAGCTGTGTTAGCTTGAGAACCAGTGCTGAGGGCGGCCTCTGGAGCGGGTGCTGGAAGAAGACTGCAGATTTGGGGGAACCTGTGGGGGCCATAGCCTGGGGGCCAGGGAGGAGGGTTCTCGCAGGACTAGTGGGAGGGGAGAGCCAGGTGGGGCAGGAGCTCTGGCAGTGGAGAGAAAGTGGGGACACTGGGTGACACTGCGGCTTCTGCCTGAGGACGCTGCTGAGGCCTGAGCTGGCGCAGGGCGCGTTCCCAGGGGAGCTCCCCTCCAGGTGCTGCCCAGACCCCTGGGGCCCCGTGGCCTGGCTCCTGGACACCCGAGAGCACTAGTTAGTGAGTGGGGCCTGGCGTGCGGCCTCATTATGTCACTCCCCACGGCAGCCCGGGATGGTGGATTTATTCTTTTCATCATCTCTACAGCCCCCCAGGGTTCTGGTCCCGAGCTCTTAATTTGCTTCCCTGCCAAGCCTCGTGGTCTGTGACTTTTAGACTCCCGCTCAGCTCCGACATTTCAATCCGGGCCCTCAGCAGTGGGCTTTGCATGGGGGGGGGGGTGCTGCCCGCGCCAGATGCTGCTATTTCTGCGGGGGGCCCCGTGCTGTGCAGAAGCCTGCTTCCCTTCACCCTGCCAGGGGGTCACCGGTGGGCCCCCCCCACCGGTGGCCCCCCCCATCTGTGGGCAGGGACGCCGTGGGTGAAACCAGGGCATTCAGTTCAATTCCACTTAATGGAGGGCTGTCGGCACCGAGAGGGGCCGGGCCCTGGGGGTCGGGGCCGGGGTTCACCTGTGGGGAACTGGGAGGGTAGATCTCGGCCCGAGGCTGCACATCTGGAGAGCAGCGGGGCTGGGATTGGATGCAGGAGCCTGATGTCAGACTGCGCGGCCCTGCTGCTCCCTGTGGGGGGTGGACAGGCTGGAGATGGGTGTGGGCCCAGCCCCGGGGGGTGAGGGCAGGCTTCCCCAGCACCCGCAGGTGGCGATGCCCCCCAGCCGGCCGGCACGGTGTGGAGAAGGCCTGCAGTGTGCTGGAGCCGGGAGAGCTCGACGGATGGGCCCAGGGGCTGGCTGCCCACTGAGGACTTGATCTGCAGAAGCCACGAGGGGACAGGAGCCCCGTAAGGGCGTTTGGGGTGACCATGACAGAGTCTCCTGGCTGGTAGTGAGCACTTACTCCACGGCACACAGATAGGCCTGAACGGTGTCACCCGCGCCCCCCCCGGCAGTCCCGCCAGGTTGCTGGTTACCTCAGACCTGCAGGCCAGGACTCTGGGCATGGGCAGGAGCGCACTCGCTGCTTCAGAGTGTGAGCAGGTGCTGACTGCTGGGGGGCGGGGGCCCACAGAAGCCGCTGGTGCTGTGACCCCAGGATGGGCTGGGTGGGAACCCCTCACCGGGAAGATTAGAGGGACGTGCTTGGGTAGCCAGGCCCCAGAGGGCACAGCTTCTGGGGAGGGTGGTGACGAGCCCCTGGGCGAGTCCCCAGTGCCATTGGGGTCCATTCTGGCTGCTTGCGTGGCTGGTGCGAGGCCAGGCCCTGGCTGGGCGTGCGGGGAGACTGTGCCCCTTGGGGTCTGACAGCGCCGTGCTCGTGAGCACTCAGCAGGTGGAGACTCTGGGATCTGCTGCAAAGCTGAGAGATGTCTCCTGTGTGGATTGTGAGGGCAGCTCATGGCAGGCGGGCCCCGTGCCGTCCTGGGGCTGTGCCGGGGTGGGACTCGCAGGCAGGTGTGAGCCCCTGGGAAGTGTCGGCTGTAAGTGTTCCCAAGCCCTGAAAGGGCCTGCACGCCTTCCCAAGTGTTTACCCGGCATTTTGGTGTGCAGGCCCCCTTCTGGGTGTGTAATAAAAGCAGGGAACAAAATCGGTGGAAATCCCTTCTTCCCGGCATCCTCGTGGAGAGGGGCGTACTGTGCACACACAGATGAGCAGATACACACCCACGGACGTTCATGCACCTCCACCCGTGGGACGGTGTGCAGTGGAGACAATTGGGTTGTGGGGGAGGGAATGTCTGGAGATGGAGGTGGTTGACATTTTAGGGGAGTGACCAGAGGACCGAGGTGACTTTTGAGAAGTTCCGTGAGGGAATGGAGGGACTGAGCCATATGGGCATCTGGGGCCCAAGCAGCCCAGGCAGGAAGCAAGTGCAAAGGCCCTGAGGCAGGATGCGTATCAGTCTGTGTGAGGCCCCGCAGAGCCTGTTGGCGGGAGACAAGGCCGGGAGGCGGCCGGGCTGAGGGGCAGATGTGGGCAAGGGGGCGCTGGACCCCACATCCTTAGAACGGTTGCTTCACATGGTCTCACATCTCCCCAGAGTGAGAGGCAGTGATGTTTTCTAGATGGAGGCCCCATGCCTGGGGGGAAGGGCGGTGGGGGGTTGTTGGACGGCTCCCTAGGGATGAGAGGGCTGGGCTCTTGTTCTGCCATCCTGACCACGCCGGCCTCTGCGGCTATCCCCTGGGTCACGGCAGCTATTTGTGGTCACTGGTAGGGATGCAGGAGGAGTCGGGGCCTTGAGTCCAGCCGAGAACGGAAACGGAGTGTGGAGTTTCTGACAAGCAGCAGGTAACGTGGGCAGTTTTCATCGACTCTAGGAAATCCAGCATTAACAAAATTGATTGCAATAAGAATAGCTGGCCTTTTCTGAATGCTCGGTGAAAGCTCATCATCCAGAGGGATTCCTGCTTACAACAGCTTTTATCTTGTTATTGGAGGGAGGCCGCATTCTCCCTGTGGCTTTCCAGCCACGTGTACTGAACTCTCCTGCAGAGGGGGCACCTCTTGACTCAGGTGTCAGCAGTGACCCCCAGCCGCCCCCGGCGAGGACCCCACCCCCACCTGTCTCAACAGAGTCGCGGCCGGTGAGCAAGGGGCGTGAACCGCACACGCCGGGCCTGGGGTCTGACTCCGGCGTTTAATAGTTCACTCTTTTCACCTATTCATTTATTCATTCAGCCTTTTTATTGAGCACCTACTGGATACCAGGTGCAGTGCTCGGTGCCTGCACGAGGAGAGCGGGCATGACTCTGTGTCCTGGAGTGTTCAGTCTTGTGTCTCATTCTCTCTGAGCCTCCGTTGTCTCATCTGTAAAGTGGGATTAATAGTACCCGACTCTGGGGGTGTTGGCAAGCGTCCACATCAGATCGTGCATAAGACAGCTCTTTGGACCTGGAAGAACGCGGGGCCCAAGGAAGGGGAGCTTTGTTCTCCTTTTCCTTTTATGTGCTGCACCGTGGACATTTCGTAGAGCTGGATGTCTCTCAGATTTGCACCATGATCCATCTGAAATGTGTTTTTTTTTGGGGGGGTGGGCGGTTCTTTTGCTTCTCAAGTAGAGAACTAGCAAGTGAAAGAACAGGGTGCCGAAAGGTTCAGAAGTTTTAGAGATACTAATGGACTGTGGACCAAGGGTATTGTCAAACGTCTGTCATCTGAAACGTGGAGTGCATTTTCTTTTGGAAATAATGCTCTTTTGGATGTACTGGCAATAGAGAGAGAAGGTTGTATTGAACTCGTGGTGGGAACGGGGAGGCTGTGTTTGCAGAGGCAGAATGAAATTACTGTTATATGACTGTTCGGTGAGCCAGGCGTCCTCAGAAGAATAAACAACGATTTTATCAGTTTTGGAAGCGGGTGCTTGAGGAAAAATCCAGATTTAATTAGAAGAGGCTGCGGGGGCAGAAGGAGGCTTTGCAAGGGGTCTGAAGGGGACCCCTGGGTGCCACAGAAGGCTCTAGATGTTGCCAGTGGTGTTCTTTGCCGTGGATAACATCAAATCCAGACGGACTCCATCCTGTTTAAAAGTGGAGGTATATGGCCCATGCTGCTGTTAGATTTCTCGGGCTCCTGGGTGGGGAGACACCTGGGCTCGGAGAGACAGTGCGTCACGCAGCCCTTTTGCTGGGCGCTGAGCGGCGCTGTCGGCCCGGAACAGCTTGGTTGCTCTCGGGAGTGAGCGTGTGCGTGTGTGCACGTGTGTGTATGGGTGGGCATGGGTGCATGCATGCACGCACACTCGAGGGGTGGGGGACGGTGGAAGCTGGGCCTGGAACAGTCTCGAGGAGCACATATTGTCATGCTTGTGCGAAGGAGCACACGATGATGCGTGTGAGCCTGTAGTCCCCGTGTGGGGTCTGTGTTTGAATTCAGCTCCTCCATCCCCGAGACCAGCTCGGTGCTTTCATCTCCCCGGCCCTGGGCCCACAGCTCCCTGGGCTGCAGCTGAGCCTCTCGGGTCCATCCTGGCCATGTGGCCCCGTTTCCTCCTCCAGCTCCACAGGCTCTCCCTGCAAACTGTGTCTGCCGGGCCTTTCCAGGGCAGGCACCTGCCGCAGCGGCTCCTGGTGCTCAGAGCCTCACGCCCCACTGTATCCATGTTGGGCTCACCGTGGAGCCGGACACACTTCCGTCCCTTCCTCTGCAGGATCCTTCTTGTCACCCTCTGCACTTTGGCGGCCCTTGCTCTTGCTTACTGGAGAGTATCTTGACCTCATGTCCCTCCTTCCCTCCTCCCTGCTCCGGTCCTCTGACCCCCACTCTCTGGGGGGCCTTGCTTTGTACCCGCTGTGGTCAGTGAAAGGGGGCTCTTCTCCTCCCCACTTCAGGGGCCCGACACAGACACACGGGCAGCTCCTGGGCTTCTGCAGAGGCCAGTGACACGGGACCGGGACAGGGCTGCGGCCACTGGGAGCTCCGGCTCCCTTTTGGCAAGGGCAGAGCCTCCGCCAAGCGCAGCTGTCCCGCAGAGGTGACATGCCTAATTGGAGCCCTCGGCCTGGAGCGAGCCACCCCCTGGTGACAGGCACAAAATGGCACTTCTTTTTCTGTCTCTCTGCAGATTGTTTTCCTGGAGGGCTTCGGGTTTTCATTGTGAATATTCCCGACTTCCATGCCCTTCTCCAAATGCAAGTTGGCCCCAGGCTACTATCCCCCTGGGGGCTGTCCTTAGTGACTTTCTTGGTCACAGCTTCTGACTCCGAGCGTGGGCTCTGGTCAAGGGACTTAAAGGGGACAGAGTTGGCCATAACCTGTCAGCAGGGCCTTCCAGGAGCTGGGCCCGGCCCGGCTGGTCTGTGGGCATGACCTAAACTTGGTAGCGGGTTAAGCCCTCTGGGTGCCGCGTGCCTCCTGTGAAGTGGAAAGCAGCGGTTCTGGATGAGGAGTCCTCAAAAGACCACTTTGCCCTTTCGGATGTTAGCAAAGGGAATAAAAAAGAAAAGAAACAACTCTTTGATTTCTTTGTCTTTGAAGATAAAAGCCTATAATTTGTCAAAGAGGGTTAAGGGCCGGATGGTGCCTTAACCGGTCTTGTCGAACTGCGTTGGGAAGATGGGTGCTGTCCCTGGGATCACTGGAGGACCCAAGGGCCGCCGTGCTGGTTTCCTCATCCGTGGGCAGGATGGGCGTTGAGAAAGGAGCCCAGTCTCCACACCGTGGAAGTGGGTCCTGCTTTCAGCTCCAGCCCCTCCAGGGTGTGGGGACTGGACATGTGGGCTGTGAAAAGGATCCCCTGGTACAATAGGGTTGTCGTGAGCGCTGTGGGAGATGGTGTTGAGGGGAGATCAATGTAAAGCCAAGAGCAAAGCACCCAGTGTGCGGACTGGGTGCATTCAGATATCTCCATGCATCTTTGTCCTTGGCGGGCCAGGAGGCTTCCGTGTCCCTGTCGCTGGGCCCAGGTCCCCAGTACTGGGTCCCCCAACAGCAGCACTAACACTTCACCTGCTCTGGAGGAAGGCGAAGGAAGAGAACCCCGGAGAGCATCCTTCTAATTGGGTCTTACTTGTGCAAAAATGTTTCACCAGCAAATCACTGTGAGGAGGCCTTCCTGTGGATTCATGATTTGTTTGATCCCTAACGCAGTGTCATCGAGAGTGTCAGCTGGAACGAAAGATACACTCTAATTTGCTGGGGAGCACAGAGGCTGGAGTGATGGTAATTAGAGCAGTTATCTGCTCCTGATTCTGCCACATTACTGCTCCCCTCCTTGTTCTCGAGGTCAGAGCGGAGCGGAGGTTGGAGGCACGAGCCCTGCTCTGAGGCTTTGCCACCCCACGAGCTCTGTCCTGTTGCCTCTTGTGGGGCTGGACCAGGCTGCGTCACGAAGACACTGCCTTCTTAAGTGGCCTCACCTTCTCAGCCCTGGGTCCTGTTAGAATCCTGAAGCCTGGCCTGGTGAACTTCCCATGAAGAGGAAGCGAGAATGACCATGACCGTAGCCACATGAGGCCCTGCACACGGGGCTGCTCTTTGGTAGGAGCCTCTGTGGACGTGGCTGGCAGCGGGAGGCGTGGCTGTTAGAGCCAGCTTGACCCTCAGTTGGGGTTGCCAGATAAAATACAGGATGCTCAGTTAAATTTTGATTTCAAATAAACAGGTAACATTTGGGATATACTTATACTAAAAACTATTTGTTGTGCATTTGAACTTCAAATTCAAATATTGCTTGGGGTATACTTCTATCGAGGAAGTATCCGAATAATCTATTGTTTATCCAAAATCCAAATTTAACTGGGGGTCCTGTATTCTCATTTGCTAAATCTGCAGCCGGGGACCTTGGCTCTTTGCCTAACGGCCCTAGGTCTGCACTATTCTTTGGTGTGGTGGGGATGGCAGTTCTGGCTGTGTTTACCTCCCAGACTGGCTAGAAGCAGGGAGGCAGAGTGATCCCCACGTGGATCTCTGAATGCCCACCCTGCTCCCCCTTGCCCTCATGGGCCCTCGTCAGCCTCAAAGGTTTTTCTAGAGCTGTCCATTTCATGCCATGAGCTAGGTTGAGGGGGCCCATGGGAGCTTGGCTGATGGGCCGAAGGCACCCACTTTTGTAAGGTCCTAGCTCTTTCTAGGCCTTGCTGTTCTGCATGTCCACTCTTGGATGCTGGCCAGCACCATGGAGAAGGCAGCAGACAGTGGCCCAGGAATCAGCCCATCAGATCATCATCTGGTCTACCACGAATTCTCCAAGTGGTCCTGGACAGGCCATGTTCATACTCACTTTCCTCACCTCAACATGAGAGCGAGGGGCTGGCTTCTGTACCTCTTAGGCCCTCAGTGTTGTAGTCAACACACATTTCTCGGGGCACTCTTCTATGTCAGGCACCGCGACAGGCTCTGGGGCCGCAGTGGTGACCATCCAGACACGTCCTTCCCTGCCCTGCTGGTGTGCATGGTCTGAGCAGAAGAGGCGACAAGTCATGGGAACATGCCAGAGACTCTGAAAGTCATAGCCCCTGGTGCTACTTCTTTGTCTTTCCCTGCTCCCTGGGGTCTTCTTTTATCTTCCATTTGCCATTTGGATGCACCTGTGTGAGTACTTCAAAGCACCATGTGTGAGTGGTGGACAGAGGGATGGGCATCTTTCCGAGTGTGCGGGCCACGTTGGTTGGTTCGGGATGCTCACCCTTCTGTTGACGCTGCTGAGAAGACTCTCTGTACCAGGTGGTGGGGATGCAAACATGGCCGGAGACTCTCCCGCTGGAACCACGTGCGGCTTGACGGCACGAGGGAGGGGCTGCCACTTTGGTTGACGAGGAAGTTACCACCTGGGGATGTCTCTCTTGGTTGTTACATCGCCTGGTGGGCTTCAGCCTTCCACACCTGCCTGGCCGCCATATTGGTGCAGCCGGGCTCTCGACCGCCCTCTGTGGGGAGCCAGCCAAGCTCGTCCTTGTGGAAGCGGCTGAATGAGGGTTGTCTGGATGCTCCAGTGCCTTCTGAATCAGCCCCTCAATCTTTAGCCCAGTGCACATTGTCCATACCTGCTGGCCCCGACCGGCCTTTCCTCGCCATCTTGGCCAGCTAACTGGGCTTTCATATCCTCTGTTCTCTCTCTCTTGGAATGAATTTCTCCACCTCCATCCAGGAGTTGATGACATTCGTCCTTGGCGTGCTGTTCCCACTGTTCTCTGCCTGCCCCCTTGGCCACCTGCTGTTGCCTATGAAGTGCTGGCTGCCTGGCAGGCCTGCCAAGACCCTTGTCACAACTCATGTGTTCTCGGGGGGGCTAGAAGGCAAGAAGCCGGCACAGGGTCAGGCCTCGGCACTGCATCCCTGGCGCTGAGCACCCAGGGCCCCGATTAGCAACCCCCACAGACCCACCCACTCCCACCCGGCACCTGCCTGCCTCCCTGAACTCTTGTTGAAACAATTAGGGAAAATCCTTTTTGGACAATTAGGAAATGCATGAGCAGCCCAAACAGGCTCCTTGAGCCGTTTTTGTTCTGCCAAGCAGAAGGTTTCCAGAATGTGGGTAAGGGAACCTGTGTGCCTTAATATGCAAGTCAGCAAGGCCAGGGATGCCAAGCCCAGCCAGGCCCTTGGCCTCCTCCTTGGCCAACTGGGTGGGAAGTCGAGGAGGGGAGGAGGCAGCCCTGGGAACCCACAGAGGCTGCTGCCCTGCGCCCCGGGGGACTCAGCCTCCAGCAAGTGTGAACAGGGATGGAGGGCGCAGGGCCCCCTGCCCCCCGCACCCCCCTGCGTGCCCGGAGCAAGGCCTGCTGTGGGGCAGGTGCTCGGGGCTGTGGGGCTGACCTGTGCTGGGTGGAGACATATATCCCAGCCGGGGGTTCGGGGCAGAGGTCCGGCTCTGACCCAGGCAGCCATGAGGGAGCATGTGGAAGGGGCAGGGGAGGAGGCCATGGGGCCAGGCCTGGGGTAGGATTCAGAAGTGACCTGTCTTTGATCTGGACGATTCATTAGGGCCCTCTAGGAGCTCAGGGAGTTTTGGGGTGACCTCACCATCTGCCTGCAGCCCTGCAGACCCTGTTGTCCCCCCAAACCCTCCTCTCTGAGGGTCTCCTCAAATCCCAGAGAGACTGGTGAGCCCTCAGCTTCCCGAGATGGCATCTCCCATGGATATTCACCTTTAGTTGCCATGGAAGATGCATCCAAAGACCACCGGGTTGTAGGTCTGGCAGCAAAAAAAGATGAGACTCTGGCTTTCGCTGCCTCTGGGGGAACCCTGGAGCTTGGTGGGCCGAGGGGTCGGAGGCAGGTGGCGTCCAGTCAACTCCAGAAATGCACGACTAATTCTGGAAGGAGCCGAGGGGGAGCAGTGCCCACTGAGCTCCCTGGCACAGGGCCCATCCACACGTGGAGCCCATTACAGGGACCCAAGATGACCACAGTCAAGGAGAATAATGAGTTCAAGGGTCTCTGATGTGTTTCTGGGCTGGAGACCTTGAATGGGATAGCAGGGAGTGGATTGGATGGACAGCCCTGGCTCCTAAGTCCCCGATGCCCAACGCAGGAACAGGGCCGGGAAGACGCCGAGCAAGGGCTCTCAGCCTGGCCTTGACCTCAGGCCCTGCTGTTCCCTTCTAGGCCTGGTTGAGCCTCTTGGCTTTGGCCAAGACCAAGGACCTCATTGAGAGATTCATGGGGAGCCACTGAGGGCTCAAGGGAAGGTGGGGGGCTTCAGGTCCCTCATTGTGAGCAGACTCTTTTAAAAAAGGCTTTGGAAAGTCAACCAGGAAATGTACTCTGATCCCCGGTTGTATGCTCAGCACAGGCCAGTAAACATTGACATAGGGTCTCATTTAGTCCTTGGGGTGCTATGGGGGAAGAGGTGTCCCCCATTTACTGATGAAGAAGCTGGGGTCCTGAGAGGTGAGGTCCCCAGTCAGGGTCACACAGTGCTCATTACAAAGCCAGGGGTATTTGGTAAGGCCAGGGACGTCAGGAAGGGCTAGGGCAATCAGGGAGGACTTCCTGGAGATGCTGAGGTGCGTGGCACAAAGAGCCTGCTCTCTTGGGGCATGCATCCCAGTGCGGTATCACCACAAACACCAGATGGTCAGAGAGTGCTTACCTGGTGCTTCCTCTGTGCCAAGGGCGAATCCAGGAACCACATAAGCATGAGCTCATTTATTTTCACGATAGCCTAAAGTGACAGGAACGAGTACTGTGCCCATTTTACGGACTTGGAAACTGAGGCTCACTTACCCAGACCTGCAAATGGTAAGCAGTGGAGCCAGGATTTGAACTCAGGACATGATCAGGGTGTCTTCCCTGGCTTGGAAGATGTGTAGAGAATATAGAGAAGCCTCCCTATCCCCTGAGCTATAGTTGCAAAGGGAAACCACCAGCAGCACGTCATTCCCTGGCTCCTGAAGGACTGGGGCCCTTGTAGAGCACCGTACCTCCCCACGAGAGACACCTGCAGTGCGGTGATACCCCGTCCTTCCCACGTGGGCGTGTGGGGATTGCACACTGAGCTGCCACGTGGTCATGAGAGTGAGCATCTGGCACTCCTTCCCCGTGGCCCTGCTGTCCCTTCTCACCATCCCACCCTCTCCACAGGCAGGGCCCTCCCATCCTTCCAGGCTCTGCCCACTTGTTTCCTCCTCCAGGCAGCCCGCTCTGATTGCCCTCTCTCCCTGCCTTCTCCGTGGCACACATAGTGGGTGCTCAGGACATGCAAGCTGAGCTAGCACTGGCAAGAACCTTGCTCTGAAAGCCAGGGGTATTTGGTAAGGGTAGCAGTGTGCCCTGCCCTGACCCCCAGTTTGCACACTCTGTCTGGGAGTACTGGTCATCTGTGAGAGCCCAGGCCAGTGGGTTTGGGCAGGGGAGTGCTGGGTGGCCTGGATGCAGAGGCAGCCCGGCTTCGCACGGGTTTTTCCCCACGGAGCCTGATGTGACTAAGAATTACACACTGGAAACGGACTTCTCTGTCTTCAATGCTCTTTGCATTTATTGGAAGCTTTAATATTTCTGGGTAATGAAATCCATTATCTGGTTTTCAGTGGACTACTTAGGAAACAAAATTATCGGAATGAATAAACAATGTACTATTTGTACCCAAACATTCCTTTAAAAGGTAATGAAAAACATTTCTCCAACGCTTGGAGCATCTCGGTTGCTTGGCCAACCCTAAACGGCCTCGTAAAACAAAACGAAGAAGCAGATTTGTTCGTCTTCATAGAGTGGCGTCCTGTCTATTTTCCTTAGAGGATTTGGGACCTACACACAGGGAGCGCTAGACGGGCGGGCGAGGCCGCTGTCTCTCTGTTCGGATGTAAAGTCGAGGCCCAGAGAGGGCCGGGGGCTGGGCCTTGTCCTTGCGGCCAGCCTTGGGGTCATGGCCAGCTTTCCTCCTTCTCTGGGCCTCACGGGCCTCATCTTAAAACTGGATATGCCAGTGATGTCAGTGGGGATCCCCCTCGAGGACTGTCGAAGGGTCAAGTACGGGGTGCGTGGGAGAGTGCTTTGTAAGCCCTGTTGACGGCTCCTATTCTCGAGGACCTGCCATATCCTGGGAGGACACACTTCCATCCTGTATCCCCCCTCCAGTCCCTAAAAAGCCAAGTGCTCAGTCCATGTGCTGCACGAAGAGCCCTCCTAAGGAAGGGGGTGCCCATGCAGGGTGTCGGGAGACCTGGGAACTGAGCCCTGCGGGCTCCAGGAAAGGAGTCGCCAGGCCTGAGCTCAGACGCCCGCTCTGCTGCTCACCGCGTGCGGCTGCAGGTGCCGGAGCCCCCCAGAGCCCAGGATGCTCTGTGTGGTGGAGCCGTCCCATGGCCGTGCAGGCCAGAGGGGGAGGTGGGGCTTGATGGGGCGATGGTGCTTGGAGGAGGCTCTGCCAATTGGGGAGCGACTGCCCTGTCCGTTGAACTTGGAGCTGGGCCTCCTGTGGGTGCGGGACCACAGCGTGGGCCAGGGGGACGGAGTCAGACCTCACAGTCACAGCACCAGGTGTGTGGCCCGGTGGTGGGACTCTGGGCCTTCAGTTCTGCACTTGTGGGAGAGGCCACCTTTCCTCCACGATTTCGTGTGGGAATTAGAGATAGCACTCCAGCGTGCCTGGCGTGCCCGTGCGTTTTGTAAATGGTGGCCGTGATGGGGATTGCTAGCTGCGTGGCCTTGGGCGGGCCCCTGGCTTGTCCTGTTCTGTTTCTTCATCTGTGAGAGGGAGGGACCTGACCAATTGATTTTTAAAGGTCCCTGTCCTTCAGGTAATTTGATTCCCTTTCCAGATGTGTGATTCTTCCATGGCGTGTATAGTATTTGAAGGCCTACAGTTTACTCAGAGTTTTGCAAAGCCACCCTGTCCCCCTGGAGAACCCCACTCATGGTCCATGTTAGGCCAGGCTGTGGGGCGTTAGGGCAGGGCTGTTAGGTCCAGGTGTCTGGAGGGTTGGGGGCTTGGTGGCCGTTGCATGGGGCCAGCAGGGTTTTCGCCCCCCTTCCCAGACTTCTCAAAACTTCCCTCGGGTTTTGCTGTAAGTCAGGGAGGCAGCGATGTGTGGGATGATGAGGGCTTTTATGAGTCAGGATGTCCAGGTCATGCTGCAGTAACAAGCACTCCAAATCTCAGGGGCTTGAAACAGTCATTTATTATCCCCGCTCACGGTCATATGGGTTGACTCTCCCCTCTGCATGTTGCTCCTTGGCTTGGCTGCCATCAGAGGGTGGTGGGGCTCGTGTCCTCTCATGGCTCGCCTGGGCTGGACGTCCGTGATGAGGCTTCTTCGCTCCCGGGTCAGAGCCTAGGCTGGACTGGCCGGGCCCCCTCCTGGCGTGGTGGTCCCAAGAGCCCGTGTTCTCACAGACAGACCGTAGAAGCCGCCGGCCTCCTGAGGTCCGGACCAGGCGCCAGCATAATGTCACTTCAGCTGTGTTCTAAGGTCAGAGACGTCACGGACCGGCCCACGGTCTGGGGACATAGCTTTCACCTCTTGGTGGGAGGGATGCTAGAGTTTGTGGCCATCCTTGATCTTCTGCAGCCACGATCCATGAAAGCTTACCATGTACCAGGCTCCTCCACCGGCTTTTCACCCCACTGAAGCCTCAAAGGATCCTGGGAGGCAGGTGCTGCCGTAGGCCCATTTTACAGGTGAGGAAGGAAAGGTGGAGAGGGCAAGTATCCTGCTCCAGGCCTCACAGGGCATGCATGGGAGATCCAGATTGAACCCAGGACTCCTTCCCGCCGCGGGGAGATGGGTATGAGCCACAGCAAGAAAGATGCTGGGACCTGCAGATTTCTTCTCTCTGGTAAGAGGTGAACGAATCCGCTGACATTTATTCTGCACGCCCCCGAGCGGGGCCCCCGTGCGCAGGACGGCCCTTGGCAGGCTCAGGCAGGAACGAGTCTTATATAAGAAAGGGGGCGAAGGTCTGCTCCAACCCAGCAATTATCCTATCACCTGGGCCTCCTTGACTCGGAGCGTTTCTTTTCTGTAGGCTGCTCCATCCATAATTAAAAAAACCCCACAGATCCTGTTTAATGGGAAACACGCTGGCTCTTCTGGTGTGGTTTAAAGCAAGTGGCTTATTCCAGAGACATTTCATTGTGAGTATTAATAAAAACAACATGCATTTGTGTGTGTTTCCATAGAGACTTCCCGAGATTTATGTCCCCGAGACGTATCTTTGGATCCCATGGAGTAATTATCTTCCAAATGTCCCTGATCTTCTGCAGGTGTCCCCGGCCGCGAGGGAGCATGGACGATAGTTGTGTACGAGGTGCAGCCAGACTGGGCGCGGCCGGCCCGAGGTCTTTCGTGTGCTTGCGGACTGTGAGGCGTCAGGGTGCACAGGGGCAAGGCCAGGAAACATCTGGGCACACAGCGTTGTTGCATCCGCACTTGGGGCCGTTTGAAAGTTGATGTGTGTCCGCCAAGAACAGCGGGTTCCCTTTGCTGCCTAATAAGAGAAGTTCAGGCTTTCCCCGAAGGCCAAGAGAACGGGGCCTTTTAATATGGATTTGTTGCCCGAACCATGGTGGTACCAGGGCAAGCTGGCTGCCCGGTTGAAAGCCAGCTGCCCCAGGTGGTGTAGACGCTGGGGTGGGGGTCAGGAATGCAGGGTTCTTGTCCCTGCTTGGCCACCAAAAGGCTAAGTGACTGGGGGTAAGACAGCGCTCTTTACACCCCAGTTTCTTCATCTGTAAAATGGGTGCATTAAGGTAATATCCTGTTATTGGCAGATGATAGAAGCCCGGCTGGAAAAAGCGTAAGAAAAAAAAGGCATATATGACTTTGTATAATGGAAAATTCCAGGGATAGAACTCTAGCTTCAGGTGTGGCTGGATCCAGGGGCTCCAACAATGTCTTCTGAACTCTGTCCTTTTCTCTATCTCTGGGCTCTGCTAAGTGCAAGAATTTGTACTGTGAGGAGGCATCCTAAAATTTTCCTAGGGAATTGAGCAATTTTTTTTTAATTTAAAGAAATATGCACACGCATATTAACAGCATAGAGGGTGGGCTGGGGGACAAGGACTTGTTGCCTTGTCCTGTTGTTGGAAGATCTCCCCTCATGGTGTACAGAAGGCCTCACCCTTAGTACTAACATGCTGCCCTCGGGACTAGGGGCAAGCACAGTGCCGTGGAGAAGAAAGTTCTGTGCCAAGATGACCACGCTGAGCCTGGCTCTGTTATTTTCACGACTTCTATTTCTCCAGGTGGGAGCCCTCCCCTCCCTAAGCCTCAGTGTCCTCTTCCGTAACCGAGTAGAGGAGTATCTGTTTTCCATAACTGGGTAGAGCACTCTCTTGGCTTCTGGACAGGTAGCTGTGAACGTCCAGAGAGTAAGGCACTAGGGTCTGGAACGTGGCGAGTGCTCCCGCGGTGTTCCTCTCTCCCTGATGTCTGTGTCCTTGGCAGCTCTCTTGGTCCCTCTGGCATCATTTCCAGTTGCCTCTTGTCTGCCTGATGGGAATTTGGTTCAGCCTTTTGCTGCGAGAAGAGTTGACCAGTGGTGGTTTAACTGGTTAAGCGTGTATTTGTCCCACACTAGGAGATCCCTGGGGTGAGCCTTCCAGTGCTGGCATGGCAGTTCCTGTCCGCCGTTCCTTCTGCCTTCCTGCTCTGCCGTTCTCCATGTGGGGCTTCATCCTCGGCTTACAAGGTGGCTGTCATATCTCCAGGCATCACATTTGTACTCCAGGCAGGGAGGAGGGGACAGAGAAGTGAGGAGCAAAAGGAGGCCTTCGGAGAGCCTAGTTTTTTTTTAAAAAGCTATCCAAGGAGCCCCACCAGGGACTACTGCCTGTATCTTGCTGTCAGAACTGGGTCACCCAGACCTTCTTCTGCCTCCCTGGGGAGGGAAAGCAGGCACTCTGGGGTCAGGCAGGCCCTGCACACCCCGAGCTCTGCATGGCACTGGCTCTCTGAGTCTGAGCCAGTGTCGTGAGATGTTTGGGCCTCAGTTTCCCGTCTGTGCAATGGGAAAGGATTGGGGTGTGTGCGCGCAGATTAGCCTGGTGCCAAGCCTCAGACGTGGGACCCTGAGGCCGTGCTTGCTCAGGTTTCAGTCTTGGGCACCGTATAAGCCCCTGCAAGCCTGAACACATCCGAGAAGGTCCCATTGCTGGCTGCTTCCCAGCCAGTCGCTGATGAGGGTGGCATGAAGCTCCCTCCGGGGGCAGTGTCATCATAGCTGGGGTGGGTGGGGCAGACTGGAAGGAGGAAAAGAAGAAAGGAGCGCAGGAGCAGGACCCTATCCAGGAATGGGGGGGGGGGGGCGCTGGAGAGATGAAGTGGGTGAAGGGGGGTGCTTGCCCCAGAAGCCTCCAGGGGAGGGGCTTCCCCGTAAGACTCCTAGCAGCAAGGACGAGGGGGCTGGGGCAGGTGCCCCCTGGGGAAGGACCGGTTCCTCTGAGCTGACAGAGGGTCATCACCCTCACTGTTGTCTGCAGAGGCAGGCTGGTGGCTGGGGGGCCTGGCGGAAGCAGGACCAGGAAGTGAGGGGGTGTCCTTGGGAACTGGGGCAGGCTGCAGGGTGAGCCTTCCTTGTTGGGGGCCCCAAGGTCCCATGAGAATTCACTGAAAGTGAGGGCTCCCTCTCGAGGTTCTGCACACCATGTGGGGGTCCCAGGGCCCAGCGAGGCCCATGGGTGAGCCTTCGGTGCCCAGGACTCCAGAGCACGCCTGGTATTACGGTTTGTGTCCAGACCCCCCACATATACTCGGACTGAACTTTTCAGTGTAATGAAGTTCTTTTTTCTTTTAAGATTTTGTTTTTTTTAAGTGATCTCGACACCCACCGTGGGGCTTAAACCTACCACCCCAAGATCAAGAGCCGCATGCTTCACTGACTAAGCCAACCAGGCCCCCCCGCCCCCAACCCCATGTAATGAAGTTCTTGAAAGGAGCACCCATAATTGGGCCAGTGACCAAATACATGTACACAAGGATACATTTCTTGTAACTATTTATAATGGTGAAAAACGGGCATGGTTTTCCCCAGGGGATTGGTGAAAGGCGACGTCCGCCATGTAGCCGGATACCGCATGGGCGGTTTTCTGCACGGGGAACGTACCTCGGGGCGTGACTGGTGCGTGACAGCTGGGTAGACTTGCTCTTTTCGTAAAAGTGTCTTTCTGTACCTGTGAGCGCGTGTGAGTGTGTCAGTGTGCATGTGAGTTGAAGTGTGCCATTAGCCCTTCAAACAGAGGGCTCCTTGGGATGAGAACCCCACAAGCTGCTCTTTGTAGAATGGGACCCTTGCTCATGCAGGTGTGTGGATTGTGTCCTGTGGTCCCTTTGAGATGTGCACGTCCACTGGCCACTAAAGGCCCTGAAAAGGCCTGTAAAGTAACCACTTATTTCAAGCTAACCCTCTGTCTCCCAATCTCCTGTGAGGGCAGGACCTTTCCCGTCACCCCTGGTTCATTCTTGTGGAACACGCTCATGGAACCTGCTCCACCCTGTAGATATTTACTGACCCCCAGGGCTGGGCACTCTGCCTGGTCCTGGGAAGACCAGCAGGAAACAAGACAGACACAACCCAGACTGTATCAGAGCTCTTGGGCTCTGCTGAGTTGTCACTGTGGCCTGGTGGAGGGGAGGGGTGCGCGGGCCTGAGCCCCATCACGGGGCCTCCTTTGTTTTGGGGTGGAGGCGGGGAGGGAGCCGGAAGGCTTTCTAGACCAGTGGTTCTCAAGGGCGGGTTGGCATCCCCTGGGAATGTGCTGGAAATGTGAATTCATCTGAGAGGTGCTGGGGCCGTTTGAGGAGCACCGCTCTGGGGGAGGCCCCGGGCTGGCCAGGTGGGGCCTGAGGCAGGAGGGCGGGAGGGGCAGGGGTCTTCCAGGCAAGAGTGCTGCTCTGCAAAGGCCCCGAGGTAGGACAGATGGGCAGCTCAAGGAGCTGGGAGACAGGAGGCAGTGCAGGAGGGCCTGGGTGGGGCAGGGCCAGGCCCACGGGCGCTGTGGCCGGGGGTGCGTGCACCTACGGGAGTGCGTCCCACTCTGGGGGGCTCAGTCAGGAGGGCATTCCTCAACTCCCTCTCCCTTTGTAAAATAGTCCTCTATTGGTGGAACTTGTATTACTTTGAGAATGAAAAAAACAATAAAATTGGTTTTTACTTTTAAAAAAGTCAGGGCTCTAAACATCTCCCCACATGACTTTGTCGCCAGATAGCGCCTCTTTCTCCATCAGTCCCTCTGTTCACGAAGCCCAGAGTGACCATGAGATGTACCGCCTGAGCCAGGACGCCCCTGAGGAAGGATGGGGGGACATTCGTCCTTGCACCGATGACAGGCATAAACGGGGGCCCCTGAGGGAATGGACAGTCCTTCCCCAACCAAACCCCCAACACGCAAGGTTTCCAAACATCATTATAGACAAACGTCTCCAGCCAGCCTGGCTCTTCAAGCCTGGCAATCCAAAAATAGTTACAGTATTTCGTTTTGAAATGTTGGAAACAAACAGAAAATCCCCCCCCAGCAGATCCTGGACCATTATCTGTTTCCCAGATGGAGCGTCGTCGGGAGGCGGTGTGGCCGGGCCCACTTCAGCGCCGGCATTCTGGACGAAGACCCCAGCTCGGGCCCCCTGTGCTGCCTGGATTTGGCCAGCTGGGCTCAGACCCCCGTGGCCGGCTTCCTCCCAGCCCGAGAGGCATCTGGAAGGCTAAGGGGGTCAGGACTATAACTAAGCATTGAAATAGCAAAGACCTTGGCACTCCTGAGCTGTGGGCTTTCCCCCAGATCCGACTGCCGGCCCCAGGAGCTCTCCCTACAGGTTTGCCGCGGACACACATAGGCCTTGGGCTGGGGAGGGACCGCAGGGCGGCTCTGCGGGTGGGGGCCCCAGGGGTCCACCCTGAATCTCTGTTCCTGTGTCCTTGTGTCCCTCCGGCCCCTTGGAAGTGGCGTGTTCTGTTGACGCTGAGTAGTGGGGCAGTCCAGGCCTCACCAGGGGTCTGTAGCGCCTCCCAGAGCCGGGCGGGGTGAACTCCCGAGGGGCACCCTTTTCCTGCAGGAGCACCAGGCCTTGGGGCTCGCGAAGACCACCTTTCTTGCGTTCCTTTGTTTCATGGGTGAGCGTGCCGAGCCCCCACTGAATGCTGGAGGCTGAGGAAACCAGGTGGAGCAGGAACAACTCTTGCTTGGGGGGGGATACCAGGTGAGGACACCATCAGCTCTCTCCCAGATGACGTGACAGGTGCTACGACAGGGCACGAATCAGGGCGAGTTGGGCTCAGAGTGCATGGTGGGTGCTGGGCCGGGACCGGAGGTCGTGGATGTCTGGTTTCTTTCACCTGTGGCCCCCCTGGGCTGCAGAGAGCCACTGTGAGTTGTCCTCTCTGCGTCAGGAGTGACTCAGGGTCACTGGTTGGGGGCACGGTGGGTTGATGCGTGGTCAGGCTGGTCATCCTGAGAGATTCAGCTCATAAACACCTAGACCAGGGGAGAGGCAAACCTACACGGAGAGCTCCCGGGGACTTAACGTGGACCCACCGCCCTTGAGGAGGGGAGTCCTCTCCCTCCCAGCCCCCAGGCGTGAATAGTGCACAGTGACCTCCCGACTCAGGGCACAGTGTGGGAGGGCCGGGAGGAGGACTGGGTGCTGGAGAAGCCTGCAAACCCCACCTCGGCCAGGAGGCCAAGGTCACCATCGCAGAGACCGGTACACGCGACTTCTCCGTGCTCTTTGCAGCTGTCTCCTGAACCTAAGACTGAGCTAACATAAATGGTTTATCTAAGGCAGAACACCCAGATCCGTCCCTTCCATGCTTTGTCTGAGGGCAAAGCCAAGGCCCTTCCGCATCAGAGTCCTTCACGTTCCCACCAAGAACCCCCCACCAAGGATGCCTGTGGGATTCGAACTTGGCTTTTGAGAATGGAAATGTCCTGGCCGAGGTTCTCTCTCCTTTCTCCGTCCCCCCTTCTCCCTCTCCCGGCTTTCCCCCAGCGGCACAGGCACATGGGGCGTGGAAGACTCCTGGCATCTAGTGCATGGAGGCCCGGGATGCTGCTGAAGAATCATCCAGAGCAAAACGTCAGTGTCGCCAAAGCCGAGGATTCTTGTTCTAGGACCCCTCGTCCTGGCTGGGCACGATCTGCGTGTTGACATTCCATACCCGCAACCGAATCTTTTTTTAAAAAGATTTATTTATTTATTTGAGAGAGCGAGCAGGGGGAGGGGCAGAAGGAGAGGGAGAGAATGAATCTCAAGCAGGCTCCCCACTGAGCCACCCCAGGCGCCCCCAGCAACTGAATCTTTCTAGCAGAACTCTGCCCTGCTTGCAGTTACAAGAAGCTGAGGGAGAAAGAGAATACTGCTAACAGTCACTGAATGTTTAATGTGGGCCAGGCCTTATGGCGAACGGACTCACCTCCTCCTCATACCATCACAACGGGGCAAGTGCTGTTAGCATGATGCTCAAGGCACACATGGGGGAAACTGAGGCTCAGAGGGGTTAAGTATCTTGCCTCAAGTCACATGGCTAGAAGCGGCTGAGCTGAGCTTTGAACCCGGGCCGTGTGGTCCCAAGGCCGTGGTGGTGCCCAGAGTGCCGGTGGGCCCTCCCCGCAGGGGCACCGAGGCTTCCGAGGCCGGCCGATGCTGCCGCATGGGGCTCTGCGCCTGCATCAGGCAGGGGAAGGACGCAGGGCCCGGTCCCCGCTGTGTCCTCACCTGGGGTGCGTCCCCCAGCCTTGCTTGGTGCTATCCCCCGGAGGTGGCTCACGTGTCACGCTGTCACTCTGCTTTCAGTGGTGGAGCCCGGGCCCCCGCCCCGGCCACTGGTTTCAGCGCTCTGCACACGTGGGCGTTACTGGTGCCATGGAGACAGCTGGGTCTGTCACCCATCACGCGGTGTCACCATTAATTTACGGCTCCGGGGCATTTGCTGATTTCAGAAGCTCGGTGGGAACTTCTCAGTCCTTCTGCAACAGCTTGGGTTTTGGTCTTTCAGCATCGGGGGCCTGTGGGGCGGGGAGGGGGCAGGGGATTATTAAACATGCAGATCCTTGGCCACAGTCCCTCCAGGCCTCGGGGCGGGCAGCCGGCCAGGGCGCAGAGCGGCGTGAGTGTTCCTGAGAGGAGTGATCTCCCCGTCCCCTCCCATGTGGCAGCAACCGAGCCCACGGCATGGATCCAGAGGTCGGGCCGCACGCCCTGGGCCTGGGGTGCCCACCCTACCCTCCAGTGGAGAGCAGCCCTTGGGGTCCGGGAGGCCGGTGTGGTGTCCTGCCCTCCGCTGACAGGGAGGGAGTGTGTCCTTGGACCCGCCTCTTAGCCCCCCGAGCTTCAGGTTTGTCACCTGCAAAGGAGGTGACAGTAAGAGAACCAGATGCGTTGGAGGCTCCCATGAGGTTTGGGCCATCTCTGCTTTACGTGAGTCCCTGTCCTTGCTGACCCCAGATCTACTCGCCCTCCTCCGCGCCCTGGAGGGGGCCATGCTGGCTCCCCTGGGCCCCCCGTTTCTGGCCAATGGGGGTGGGGATGGGGTATTTGTCCTGCGGCCATCCCTGCTGGCTCTGACTGTGTTCGCTCGTTCCTCTGCCCACAGCCTCCCCCCATCCTGGGTGGCCCTCTCCACAAACCAAGCTGCCGCCCACTGGGGACCACTGCTTGGGCCTCTTCCCCTCAGTGTTGGGGTGTCCCGCCTGGCCGTTGGTGGGTGCTTCAGCACCCCTGGGGGGCCGCCCACACCTCTGTGAATCCTCCTTCTTTACAGGCCTGTGGTTTCTTGTGTGGACCCAGCGGATACCGATGTGTCATCTCATTAATCCTCGGGACACCCTCCCCAGTGCAAAAGCGTTATTGTCACCCATTTTATAGACGTGGGCCCCGAAGTCCAGGTTCCTTGCCTGGGGGATTTGGACGGAGGCTGCTGGGTAGGGATGTCCTCAGGGCCACGTTCACCCCGATGGATGGCGTCATGGGGCTTTGGGGGTTTATGCTCATAAGGCTTGCAGCGGTAGGAGGTGCTCAGGAGACGGCCGTGTGTTGTGTGTCCCTCCCGTGGGAGCGGTGGGCCTTGCTGTCCCCCCCCCCAGTGCCCGCCCAGGCCTGTCCATCCATCCGTCCTGGGAGGCTAAGCCCTCGGTCCCCGGGAGGTGCTCTAGGAGCCCCAAGTGTCCGGAGGGGGGTTCGTGTGCGTGGCTGTCCCGCAGCTCCTGGCGCATTCCCGGTGGTCCTCTCCTGCACTCTTCACACCCCCTTGGGCTTTATAGTTTCTTGCCCATTGTGCAGACGAGGACCCATGAGTCCAAGGAGCAGCGAGCTCCTGCATCTCTGGAGATGGAGCAGAGGTTTGCTCCTGTGTGGGGCTGACTCCCGAGCCTGCAGCCTCACTGACAGGCTATGCAGCCCACTGGGTGGGACTAGGGTTTCCCTGAGGGCCCAGGCTCGAACTGGCGGGGTTGAGGGCTATTTGGGGGCCCCAGGGCCTCCTCCATCTGTCCCAGCGCCCACTCTCTGAGGCTCCAGGCCCCACTCCCCAGAATTATGAGGAACAAATTGCCTTCATCGATCCGTCGATGATTGATGGGCTGGTACAACAGTCATCGAATACTCCACTTGCCTTGCTGGCCCCGGGTCAGCACCCTGAGGGCTGCCAGGAGGACCCCCACCTCCTTGGGCCTCACTGTCCCCCTCTGTGAGAAGAACCACAGATCCTGCCCTCAGGGTGAGGATGGAAGGAGCAAGGGGAGGAAAGTATGCGACCTCCACCTGCCCAGCTTTCATCACTGCGTCCCAGTGCACCAGCGGGTTTTCAACAGGTGTTTGTGGAATGAGTGGATGGATGGATGGGTGGATGGGTGGGTGGATGGATGGAGGGTGGATGGGTGGATGCATGGATGGATGGATGGGTGGGTGGGTGGATGGAAGGATGGATGGATGGAGGGATGGAGGGATGGATGGATGGGCAGGTAGATGGGCAGATGGATGGATGGATGGATGGATGGATGGATGGGGGGTGGATGGATGGATGGAGGGATGGAGGAATGGATGGATGGGCAGGTAGATGGGCAGATGGATGGATGGATGGGTGGGGGTGGATGGATGGATGGATGTATGGATGCATGGATGGATGATGGGTGGGTGGGTGGGTGGGTGGTTGGAAGGAAGGATGGTTGGATGGATGGATGAGCAGATGGATGGGCAGATGGATGGATGGATGGATGGGTAGGTGGGTGGATGGATGGATGGATGGGCAGATGGATGGATAGGTGGATGGGTGGATAGTTGATGGATGGATGGGTGGATGGATGGATGGATGAATGCTAGGGTGATAACTATGGACTATTCTGGAGGCCATGTACCAACATAGCAACCCCAAACCAGGCAGAAAAGCATTCTGCTCCCTAAGAGAGGCACAGAGAGAAAGAGCCAGGAGGGTTTAGGAGAGGAGGCGGGGTGGTGGGGAGGGTGGGAGCAGGCAGAGGAGGTGGCATTTCAGCAGGGCCTTGGTGGAACTGTACTCCCTGATAGGCATTGGGAAAGCAAGTGTGTGTGGGGTGACAGGTGGCTTGGTGTGGCTGGGCCTGTGTGCAGGGGACAGGTGGGGGCAGCGGGAACTGGGACGGGGCCACGGTTGGAGCAGAGCAGGGGGCTAAGCCAGCTGATGTCTGCAAGCCTGTGCCTGGCTGGGCTCCCATCTCGGGGCCTGTGGTGGGAACGGGTACTGGCTGTCAGGCCCCAGGACCCCCTGAGTACTGGCACAGGTTGCTTGTCTGGTAAAAAGCTCCAGGTAAAAGGATTTGCCCCAGAATTTCTGAGGACTGACTTCGGTGCTCCTCTGTGTCTCCTCAACTGGGCCATGGGCTCCTCACCTCTGCCCATGACGCGGCATCCAGGAAGCTTCCCTGGGTTCTATGCCTGGGTCAGGCCCCATCTCCAGCCCTCCGGCTTCCACAGCCTCTGTCTCTGCCTCCCCCACCCCATCCCAGCCCCACTCACAGCTCTGTGAGTGTGGTCACTGCCTCTGAGCTTCTCCGGAAGCTTCCCCGTATACCAGGGATCCCACAGTGTTGGCCGTGTCCGGCCCAGGCTGGCCCTGAGTGGGATCCCTTGATCCAGAGCCTGGCCTGCCCAACAGAGGAGCCCTGGGCTGGCTGTTCATTTTTTGGGCTGAGTGGCCGCAGGCCTGTCCCACCCTCCAGGGAGGCTGGCCTCAGGTGCGACCCCTCAGTTCACATCAGCGGAGCTGCCCTGACCTGCCCCCAGGGCCCGGGGCGGGGGATGGAGCTTCCTGGCTTGGCTCGGCCACAGGTGCCTTCCTCCGTAGAGAGCTTGTGTGTGCTTGGATTCAGTCTGTGCTGACTGCCCACCCAGGTGTCGCCTCTGCTCCAAGCAGAAAGGAGACGCATCACAAATAGCAAGATGGGTCTTCAATGATTTCCAACTTCCATGGCCTTACCTCAGCCGAGTTCCAGGGAGCAGTGGGTCTGGAGTCTCCTAATAGCTGTTTTCAGGGTTGAGGAAGGGAAGAAGAGAGGCTGGAGGAATGTCCTGTAGCCTCAGCTTGCCCAACAGCATTTAAAGGCTCTGACAAGTCCTGTAGTAAAGAAATTGATTCACTTATTTGAGTGTTCCCAAACTTCTTTGATCATGGAACCCTGTTTTTGTTTGTTTGTTTGTTTGTTTTCCTCGGGGCACCTATGAACATCTGTAAACACCTTATTTGGGAAAAGCTGACTTCCAGCAGAGAGTCCTAACTTCCCTTCCCTGTCCATTTCCCTCTGTGTGTGCCAGGCACTGTGACAGGTGCTGGGACCAGTTGGGGGTTCTCGTGCGAATGTGACCTGCTCTGTGGTCTAACATTACATTTTTTTTTTTTTTAAAGATTTTATTTATTTATTTGACAGAGAGAAACACAGCGAGAGAGGGAACACAAGCAGGGGGAGTGGGAGAGGGAGAAGCGGGATTCCCGCGGAGCAGGGAGCCTGATGCGGGGCTCGATCCCAGGACCCTGGGATCATGACCTGAGCCGAAGGCAGATGCTTAATGACTGAGCCACCCAGGTGCCCCTCTAACATTACATTTTTAAGGCAGGCATTTGGTCCTCCCCATGAAGGCCATGGGCGCTGGCATTCCCCGTGCGGATGATTTACTAGTGGAATTTGGAGGTCCCTCGGAAGAAAGGCTCCCAGGGCAGCTCAGATGGGGCTGCGTGAGGGCTGTCCTGCAGTACGTCTAGCTTTGGCCCAGGCGGACTGTGTGCTTCGCTCATAAACGTGCCACCCCTCTGCTGTAGCCTCCGCAGCCAAGGCATGGGAGTGTGTTTATTGAATGCAAATCACGCCAGGAAAATTTATTTCCCTGTCTTGCTGTTCTCCCTCCTTTCCCTACATCCCAGATTTATGAAACATACGGATCTTCTCTTTAAACAATCCCTCAAAAGCTCTGACTTGCAAATTAGTGCCTTGAGTGATCCACTGTATATATTCTGCATTTAATAAATTCAGTTATTAAGGAAGTCGCGATTGATTATTTAATTACAGTAGATCAGGAATCAGGCTCCTCGGCAAACGGCCTGAGACACTGGGTAGAGAAGTAATAGGTGGAGGAAAACACATCTCACCTTCCTTGACGGTAGCATTTCTGGTGGTGACAGAGGGAGCCGAGGCTGGGTCCGGCCCGGGTCCCCGTGGACGCCACCCTGTGCGAGTCCTGACGTGACAAAGAAATGGATGAACTAGCCATCCACAGTCCTTTTCATTTGATTTGTGTGGATTGGACCATTTGCATTATGTATGAAATACAATTTGCATTCCGTTCCAGGAAAAAAAACACAACCAATATTGATAAATACATTTTATGTGTATACAAAATAGATTTGGGCAAGTTATAGGGGTCCTGGTAGTGGAGGTGTGTATGAGGATATTAGCTTTATAAAAACAGAGCTGATGCAGTGGGAAGGTGGTCCTGAAGACTCCAAAAGGCCCCAGGTGGAAATGTGGGATCTGAGTGCACCTCCCCGCTGCACCCAGCCTGCCTGTGTCCAGCACTCAGGGCTTGCTCACGGCCACCTCCTCCAAGAAGCGCTCCTCCTTTTGAAACCCTACAGCACTCTGCTCTTGGTCTTTGCCAAGTGTGGCAGATGCTGATGATCCCTCCCTCCTCCCTCCTTCCCTCCTTCTTTCCCTCCCCCTCCCTTCTTCCCTTCTTCCCTCCTTCCCTCCTTCCTTCTCTTCTTTCCATTCATTCATTTATTCATCCTTCTGTCCACCCATCTGCTGCTTGTAGGGGTCCTCCTCTGTGATGGGGGTGTGGGGCTGGGAAGATCTCTAGGGGACACTCACCTCCTAGTGTCCCCCAAACCAGGGCCTCACCGTCGAGTTCCACCTAGATGTGGATGCAGGAGGTTTGCCGAGCCTGCTGGGCTGCCCCGGCCTGGTTCTGTCTCATTCCCACGTTGGCCAGGCATGTCAGTGGGTTGGCAGAGCATTTCATGTCCTCATGCACTCACTCATTCCTGAGGACCCGGGACGTGCCAGGCCTCATGCAGGGTCCTTGGGGATGCCAGGTCACTGGGGGACAGTCCAGGAAACAGCCGACCCCGGGGGAGCACGCGGGGGTAAAGGGGCTGGCTGGAGGCTGAAGGACCGGAGGAGGAGCCAGTGAGCCCCCTGCCCAGAAGGAGGCTGGGCACGACCTTCAAGACCCTACTGCTTTCAGTGAGCAGGTGTTTCTCCAGCAGAGAAACAGATGGGGGGCAAACCGGCTCCTCCATGCCTGGCTGCCTGTCTGGGAAGTGAGGGGTTTGGATGCACTGACCCCATGGTCCCCCACCACGTGCTTGTCCAGGGCCGTGGGCTGTGAGGGTTTGCAGGCGGGGGTGCCCGTCCTCCCGGCTGACCCTGGCCTCAGATGTCCCCGGGAGCGCGATCTGCTGGTGCCGTCACCTGGCCCCCTCCGTCTTCACCTCTGACCCTTTGCTGTGTCTCGTGCTGCCCACTGGGCACAGAGCGCTTCCCTGGGAAGTGGGCACACTTGGTGTTTACAAAGGGCGAGGTGGCACAGTTCTCAGAAAGCGCTGGGTGACGGACTTGGTTGGGGGCGTCGATCTCCCATGACAGGAGACAGGCCTGCTGTGGTCTTGCTCTCCCGTCTGACTCGCTCCTTTCTCAAATGCTGCTGGGGGGCCTGGTGTGGCTCTCTCCAGCACCCCTGCCCCAGCTCCCTGCCCCGGCTCCCCGCCTTCCCCATGCCCCGAGGAGGAACACGGGCTTCTGGTTCTCTTGGGAGGTGTGTTTGTTTCCTGGGGCTCCAGGGATCGGAAATCAGGTGCAGGGGGTGCGTGCCCCCTCTGAGGTTCCTGGGGAGGGTCCTTCCCGCCTCTCCCAGCTCCTGGGCTCTGCCGCCCTAACTGAGGCCTTCGACTTTATGTGGCCTTCTTCTGTCTTCCGTCTGCTTGTCTCCTATGAGGACACTTGTCGTTGGATTTAGGGTCCACCCAGGTCATCCAGGATGACCTCCCCTCAAGATCCTTAATCATTTCTGCAAACACTCTTTCCAGATGAGGCAACATTGCAGGGACCGGGTACTAGGACGTGGACATTTGTTGGGGGCCAATCGCCCACCTCGGGGCCTTGCTCCCTCCCCGGGGCGGGGGCCGGTTCTGCTTTGACTTTGCACCTCCCCAGTTCAGCCCAGGGCCGGGGCCAAGGCTACGGTTGTGGAAACAGATCAGTCCTCGCCCCTGCCCCCACCCCCTTCCGCAGACTGTGGTCCAGGCCCCCCCACCCTCCACCGCATTTCTCCCCTTTGCCAGAGGAGCAGGGGGTTTGGCCTGGGCGGGGGCTGGCTGGTACAGGGCTCCTCAGTGGGAGTCGGGGAGGGCTCGGGGCCCCTCGGCTGAAGTGTCTGTGGGCCTTCCTCTTCGAGATCTGGCCTCGATTTTGGGACCAGCTGTGAATGAACAGGGAGACCAAGGCATCCCTCCTCCTACTGCTTCCTTCTTGCAAGAACCCTTTGTCCTCCACCCTTGATGCCTGGTGCTCTGAGCTGTCTCCCTACCCTCGCTGATCACGCCTTGGGTGTACTGAAGATGACGTAGAAACAGTGTTCTTGCCCGAGGTGAGGGGCGCGGGGCCCTCCGTCTTCTCTCCTTCTGCAGCCGGTCTGCTGTCTTCTTTCATTCACTCCACAAACACTCAGATGCCACCTCCCCAGGGAGGTCTCCCCTGATGGCCTGGGGCCCCTGGGAACGCCCCCTCCCGCTCTGCTGCTTGGGGTCTCAGTGAAGACCTCCTTCTGCCTCAGTTTCTCCAATATTGTCACTCTGGAGCCAGGCTGCCTGCTCGCAAGTCCCAGCCTGACTACTGGTGGTGGGGGCATCAGACAAGGTCACGACATGCCCTCCACCCCCCCCAAGCCTCCTCCGTTCCCCCCTGCAGACACTGTGGCCAGCTGGTCCGGGGTCTCAGGGGTTCCGTGGGAGGAGGCGTGGCAGGCCGGGCCCTGCATGGGAGTGCTGGTGAGTGTGGGGGGGGCTGGTGGGGGCTGGGGGGTGGGGGGCATCCATGGTGGCCTGGGGCTGCCCCCCCCCCATAGCACACCTGGTAGTTTCTCAGTTAGTGTGTCCTGAATGAATGAAGGAGCTAAACAGGTGCCTCCCTCCTAATTCTGCTGGAAAATTATTACGCAGGGACAGACCAGAGAGTGTTAGAAACAGATATGTGTTTCCTCCCCCTGAGCCTTTTAAATTTTGTTATTCTTCCAGTATTATTACAGCTGCTAGCTATCCTCCCCCCCTTTTACCTAAGAGCAGTGGATTCGATTCATGGAGGTCTATCTTCACTTCTTTGCACAAAACACCTGCTCGATCAAGGGTGGAGCAGGGGTCCTTGGAGAAGCCCCCCGTGGTGTGGGGGAGACCAGGCGCCTTCAGCTCTGAGGGGTGGGTTTGAGGAGGGGGTCTGTCCCCCACCCCGCCCACAGCTGACTGGACACAGGCTCCTGTGGGTGTCGTCCTGGCAGCCCCCCGTCCCCCACTCCATGACCCTAGCCTGTGACTGGCGCTGCTTGGATAAGAGAGAGAGCTCAATGGACGGCAGAATGATCAGCCTGTCTTGGGCACTGGGGCTGCCAGTCCTTCGTCGTTACGTCACGAGAAGAGGGGCTCCTGCTAGTGAGGGCTTGGCTGTGTGACACTGTCACCAGGAGGTGACCTGCGTGCTGGAGAGACATTGCAAACCGTGTGCTGAAGGGAGGAGGGGGAGCTGGCTGTCGCCAGCCGAGCACAGAAAACCCTTTCTGGAGTGATCCTGGTGTGTGTGCAGCATGGAACATGAACCGAGTCGTGGGCCTGCCCCGTGGAGCACCCCAAAACAAGCCTCAGGCCCCTCAGGTCCTCTCCCGCTGTGGGGCAGTCCCCTCGATGGGGCGTGGGCCCCTACAGAAGGGAGCTAGAGCTGAGGGTGAACTGAAGCGGGCTCTTCAGCAGCTGCCCTGGGGTCCTGCAGCGTTGTCCGGAGTTGTCTGTCTTACCACCCCTTACTTGGGGGGCGCAGCCTGGGTGTGGGCGTGGCAGGTCATTGCTGAGATCAAGGCGGGGGGTGGGGGGGAGGGCCGGAAGTTAGGATGGATTAGTGAGCTGGAGGGAAGGAGAGGTGCAGGCGTGAGGCTGGGACTCCAGGAGGGGTGAGTGCTGTACCAGGGAGACAAGGAGACTGCCGAAGCAGAGGGGTCAGACCTGGGGGTTGGTAGAGGGGAGGTGGAGGGAGCCAGGTCCAGCAGCTCCCTCTGCAGCGGATGCGGCATCCCCTGTAAGGAGCAGGCCCAGGGAGAACCCCAGGGCCACTGGTCTCATGGAGCTGGGTGAGGACTGGGGCACACCGGGTGCTGGCTGTGTCATTCTCTGAAGCAGTGAAGATCCTCAGGAGGTGACACGGTAGCCAGCCGCACCGGGAGATTCGGGGGTTGTGCAAGGGGCCTGTGCTGTGTGTGTAGGGGGTGTCTGCCCCAGTGTTGACCAGGGCCTGTGGCTTGCTGGCCTGTTGGTGGGTATTGTGGGTTGAATGGTGTCCCCCAAAGAGATAGGTCCACATCCTAACCCCCAGTACTTATGAATGTGAGCTTCTTTGGAAAGAGGGTCTTTGTGCAGGTGGTGAGTTAAGGGTTTCGGGATGAAATTTCAAGTGGCCCCGAATCCAGTGGCCCGTGTCCTCATGTGAGAAAGGAAGGAGATTTGAGACACCGATGCACAGAGAGGCAAGGCCATGTGAGGATGAGCAAAGATCGGAGGGATGTGTCCAGAAGCCAGGAAGCGCCGAGATGGCCGGCAGCCCCCAGAAGCCCTCAGAGCCTCCAAGAGGCCCCAACCCTGCCCACACCTGGATTTCAGCCCCATGATCCTGATTTCAGACTTGCAGCCTCCAGAACTGTGAGGAACAAGACATTTTGTTGTTCTCAGCCACCCAGTTTGTGGTAACTTGTATGGCAGCTGCAGGAAAGTAACAGAATGTGGATTTTCAATCTTATAATCTCATCCAGAGACATCTGGGGTGCTCGGGGGTTCTACCTGCCAGTGGGGCGGGCGGTGGGCCGAGCGGGCTGCACGGGAGCCGGGAGCACCCTGGCGTGGGCGGGAGCACTGCAGGCACGCCCTGTTCCAGAAATAATCCTGCTCCCTCCTGCCGCATTCGCCCCAACGGAGGGCTGAGCGGAGTGAGCCACCTGTCCAGGCCCTCTCTCTGCAGCCCCTGAGGCCACGTGACTACGCCGTGGCCTGCTGTTCCGTCCCGCCCCGGCTTGGTGGTCCTGCCCACGCGCTCCCAGTCCCACCCCACAGCTCGGCGGAGTTGGATGTTTTCAGAGTCATGTTCGGGGACTAATTGTTGCCAGGAAGATTGCTGCTCAGAACACTTAATCTAAAATTACCACGTGCCTTTCCACTAAAAAAAGATCCTTGGAAGATCCGACAGTTCTCCTGAAAGCCACTGTCAGGGAGGTGAAGACAAAACAGAGTTGGTTTTCTTTTCGCGAAGTGTGTCACCGACTGTAAGATGGCTGGGAAGGAATTTCGGGACAGGTAGGACATCCAGGAATAAGAGACTGTGGTCTGGGTTAGAGCCGCACACCCCGCTGGGGAGTGAAGGGTGTGCCTGGAGCCCCATACCCTCCGCACCGATGCCCTGGCTCAGCTGGCCTTCCGGGTGGGCACGGAGAGGGGCCGAGAGCTGTTCACCATCATCATGTCCTCTCCAGCGCCCATTCATTCATTCATTCATTCATGCCTGTGCCTGACCCTGAGCTACATGCCAGGCAGACACAGAGAAGAATTAAGCACAGTTCTTGCTACAGGAACTGGGCCTTTCCATGACGACCGCAGGCGGAACCCCAAATGATGGGCCACTGTAGGAAGCCCCATCATGGGGGTAGGTGGTACTGTGAACTCTGCTCTTGCCCTGGTCCCCTCGGCCTACTCTGCACTCAGCTGCCAAAGGGATCCTGTGAAAACCCCATCTTGTGCCCCAAGGATGTCACTCCTCTGCTCTGAGCCCTCCCTGGACACCCCAGCACTCTCAGGGAAAGAGTCAATGATCTCAGTGGACCACAAGGCCCTTCAGGATCCAGTCTCTATTTCTCTTTGGTCTCATCTCTTGCTCCTCTCCCTCCAGATCACACTGGCCTCCTCCCAACTCCTTGAATCTGCCAGGCGTGATCTGGTCTCAGGCTTTTGGGTTTGTTGCTTCTACGCCCAGAGTGATCTTCCCCAGATGGCCACACGCCTACCCTCCCCCACCTCCCTCGGGTCTAGAGTCCAACGTCACCTTCTCAGCCCTCCCCAGCCACTGTGTCTAAAATGTGAACACCCCAACTCCTTCTTATGCTTCTTCCTGACGGTTTTACTCCAGAGCCTAACCTAGTATGACATTATCCAACACACTATTCACTTAATCGCCCTGTTTCTCTGTGGCTCCCTGCACTAGAATGCAAACCCAGGGAGGGCAGGACTCTGCCTGTTTTGCTTGCTGTGGCCTCCTCAGTGCCTGGGACAGGGCTGGTAGATGAGAAGTGCATGACGGTAGCCCGAGGTCTGGAAGGGTGAGCGTGAGCCCCCCAGCTGGAAGGTGGGCATGAGCAGAGGGCCTGAGGCCGGGAAGCATGTGCGTTCAGGGAGCAGAGAGGGAAGGGTCTGGGTGGATGAGGGACTGAGGATGCAGAGCGTGATGGGCTCTACGTGCTCACGGAGGGGTCAAGACCTTCCCCAGAGGCAACATGGAGGTCTCTGGGGGTATTAAGCACATGGGAAGCGCGTGTGCACGCATGCGTGAGCAGGTGCGTGCCTGAGGACTCTCGGAGGGGGCTGGGGCAGGGCAGGTGTCTTAATGATTTACCAGTGCATCTCTGCTACCTTTTATTAACCATTAAGCACCGTTTCTTATCTCCAGTGAAGTCCACTTGAAAAGACTCTGCGCATTACCAGGAGATAATATTAAAAGCCTGCGGTGAGTTGCTCTGGCCGAGGAGAGGCAGGACGCCAGCAATAAAAAGAGGTGCAGTCTTTGGGCGTTTGTAACAATTTCAGATACCGTATTTCATCCCACCGAAACTCTCTTAGATGCGCTCCACGTGGCATCATTATTTTATTCACCATGGAGGAATGTCATTGATTATAAGCCATATTCCAGTTTCAAAGATGTTAACCTGTGAACGAAAACGGCTGGTGTTAGAATCTGTGAAATACGGTAATAATGGAATATACAGATATGTGGGCTAGCACGCCAGCTTCTTTTCGTAAATGCAGTCAAATGTATGTTCTGGAGAACCAAACGAAACAAGCTAGGACATGCCGTAAATCACTTGGCACGTGTGTGCAAGCAGGCTTCCTCGGAGGTGAAACCTTCCGGCACATTCCAGAGAGCCAGCCGGGGAAGTGTCTCCCGGGGAGGAGCAGGGCAGCCCACCAGTGTGAAGTGGGGCTCGGGGGCTTCCAGGGGATGGGCAATTTAAGACCCGGTGATACAGCCTGTGATAATCGTGGTCGGATCCTGTGCTTCGGGGCATAAGCCAAACTCCCGGGGAGGCGGGAAGGAATGTTTGTTCAACAGAAGCCTGCAGAAGTTTCCAGAGCTGTTCTGCTCCACCTTCCCCCGCCGGCCCAGGCTCTCCGGGGTGGCAGAGTGCAGACGTGGAGGGATGCCACGTGGAGCAGAGCCACGGGTGGGAGGCTACGGGCTCCCATCCAGGGATGCGGGACTCGCTGTGTTCCCAGTGTGTCCTAATTGGCTTTTAGGATCTGAGCTTTCGGAGGCGGAGAGAGGACTTGATTCAAATGGCATCTGGCTAGGAGCTTCCCATGTCCTCTCCTGATATCCCTTTGGACTATTTAGGAAGACATACACAGATGAGGATGCACAGCCGTGGGAACAGAATAACCAACAATACGGAGATCAGGAGTCGTGGCCTCTCGGCAAAAGGCTGGTAGATGGATGGAGGGATGCAGTCCCAGCGCCTTTCGCCTGTTGTGAGCACGCAGGAAGCACGGTTCCTTTTCTGCCCTGCCCCTCCCCCACCTCAGCGACCCACATCGAAACCCAGCTGAACACCCCGTCTGTGCGCATCTGGATTTGGTTCCCCCAGAAACACCCTGAGACAAGGATGGGAGCGCGTGTCGTTTGCGGGAAAGAGGAGCGGGGGGAGGGCTGGGCCTGCAGCGTGCACTGCCCAGCTGGGCCCCCTGTGGGCACCTGGGGCTCAGTCCCTCTGGGGACCCTGGGGGATGGTGTAGAACACGCATCGGAGGCCTCCGGTGTGGCCAGGAGCAGCCTTGCAGCGTGTGGGGTGATGCGGGGGGACCCCGGCGGGATACCTCGGGCCCCGTCCTTGGTCTGTGCGTCTGTCCCAAGAGGCACGTGGATGCACGAACCGTGGCAAGCATGAAGTTCTGCTGATGCATGATGCACATCCCAGTCTGCTCACACTCCGATAACTGATGGAGTCATGGGGTCCCCACCCTGGCCGCCTGGCCTCCCCGCTTCCCCGTCCGTGAATTGGGAAGATTACTTGCAATATTGACCTTGACTCTGCTCTATGAGGCACAGGGGGCTTCCTGTCCATGGTGGGGGCAGCACGTGTGGAAAGGGGGGTGCTAGCCCCTCAAAGATTCCCCGCTGGCCTCCCATGGGAGGATCTTTCAGGGTTTCCTTCATGGGCTGGGCAGGCAAAGGGTTAAGAATGTGGACATCTGGGGTGTGGGGGGTACCTGACTGTGTCCTTTGGAAACTGTGGGACGCTGAGCACGGTCCCAGCCCTTCAGAGCCTCAGTGCCCTGTCCGTGGAAGGAGCTCTGGTACAGTGCCACCTTCCCAGGCTGCTGGGGAAGGTTGGAGGTGTTCAGGGTCCCTGGGCTCGGTGCCTGGGCAGGGGAGCGGAGGGAGCGCTCTGGTCTACACTGCTCACAGGCCTGGCCAAGCACAGAGCTCTCCCAGGCAGAACAGGGCTCCTGCAGCCACCCCAGTGTCTTCATGTCCTACCCTCCACGTTTCCAATGAAAGTCAGTCCTCCTCTGTTGCCCGTGGCCTGGTTTTATTAACTGGACAGTCTTCCCTCCTGTGACCTTTCACCCCTCCCTTCCTGGTGTCTAGTTTCTGCCCAGTTGGTCTTAAAACAGCTTCGTGCCTTGGTGTCCTTCCCCGTGGGCCGTGGCTGTGAAGAGCGCCCTCCAGAGGGCCTGGGTTTGCATTGTTGGAATAAGGCTGTGCTTCACTTACCTGTCGTGGGGGAGGGCGAGTGTGTTTTTTACTCATTCGTTCATTCTAGAACCTTGCATGCGAGCTCCCCATGGCTCTGCTGGGGCACAGACCTGTGGTCTGAGGGGCGAGAGGGGCCAGGCTGGCACCACTCAAGGCCCCGCGTGCGGTCTCCCCTCTAAACCTAAGGGCAGCCCTCCTGGAACCAATGTTTTTTCTTTTTTTTAAATGATTTTTGATGAGAATCTTTCCAAAATGTCTCCTACAGTTTTCTGGGAGTAATGGGGCAGCTTTGTTGGTTGCCAAGTATGTCCTGCTTCTCCCACCAGGTTGAATCCAGTTTCCTCGTCGGGAGAGTGGGATCGGGGTCTCCGTCTGTGGGCTGCTGTGAGCGTTAGGTGCGTAGTGTAGCCGGGCGCCCAGCAGGTGCCCCAGAAACAAATCACAGCGGGTAGGATCCTTGTGTTTCTCGGTGGCTCAGGGTTACTAAGATGAGCAGGAGGTTGGTCACGATAGCGGGTTCTGCAGACGGCTCAGATCCAAGGGCGCTTTCGGGTCAGATATATCCAAATAAAGGCGAACAACAAATTCCTTAGCAGTCATTTATCAGACAGCTAGTGCGTGGGAGGCACAGTGCTAGGCACGGATGGTGCCGATTCACGGGTCTCTGCTCTGTGATGCTCTCAGGGTGACTGGCCCGGGGACAGAGGCTCCTTTACAAATGGACTAGAAACCTGGACTGCTAAACTCACAAGTGTTGCGAGCCAACTGTGAGTAACTAGGCTCGGAGGGAGGGACTGAAGGGTTCTCCCCCAGCTTCGGGGGCGAATGTTGTGGCATCTCCTTGACAACACTGGGCTCCTCTCCAGGTCCGACTGCCCTGTCCTGTTTATTCACTTGCTCACTCATCGTCAGACCTGCATCAAGCTCCCCAAGACAAGAATGCACGAGCAAGAGCGTCCAAACAGGTGCACAAACCACGGTTTGGAGATGTGAGGTGGCGGCTTGAAAGCCTCTGTTTAGGGAGGGAGTTACCTCTGCTCCTTCTGCACAGCCGAGGGAGCTTCTGCCAGTGAGTGAGCCGTGAGCTGAGCCGTGACCTTTCCCAGCTTCCTTCCAGAGGCAAGTCCCACTGGGCCAGGCCGGTGGAGAATCTTCCGCAGTGTGGCTGGGCTGTCTAGGGCGCTAGGTGGTCTGCCACTGCCCTCCCCGGCTTCCAGGTGCAGGAGTTCGGCCCTGGGGTGTGGGAGGCCTGGGTTCTCTCGCGGGCTGCCCCTGCCGGGGGACGCGGGGGAGGGTGAGCCCCTAGGTCGGCTCAGACCAAGAGTCCCCCCCAACCCGCTGGGAGGGGCTTTATGTTCTGTCTGTCACACTTGGTTCCCCGGACCAGTCGCTTCTGACTCCCTGCGTTTACTCAAAGCTGTCTGCTCCCCGCCAGCCCCTCGGCCCTCATGTGGATGAGGCCTTCTTTCCTGCGAGGCCCCGGACACACATCTGGGACTCAGGTGAGCCTGGTCCTCACCCATGGAACTTACTCTGTACCCGGGGAGCTTCCTAAAACCATTTCCCTGCTTGGAACCTTCCAGCCCTCTGACTTCCAGATGGAGTCGGGGCTCCTGAAGGCGGCTGAGAATCAGGTGCGTCAGAGCTCGTGCCTGTATCCACCTGCCCTCTGGGACTTTCCCTCGGGCCCCGCCGGCAGAGAAGAGCTCCTGTTCACTGTTGTAAGCGTGACGGCTGTGGATGCTTGTGATTTTTTATGACAACTCTGGGGGGAAACTGAGGCACGGAGTGGTGAAATAACCTGCTACAGACCATCCAGCCTGTAAGCGGTGGGGCAGGGATTGGAAGGGAAGCCGCGTCCCCCGGGCAGGCTGGAGCGACCGCCGCCTGCTACCTGCTTTGGGCCTTGGTGAAACCCCTGCTTTCTGTTAGCAGCTCCTGCCTGGACCCGGCTCGGCGGGCGTCTCTTTGTGGAGGTTTTCTGTGTCCTGCGAGGCCTGGCTGTGTGTAAGGTGGGTGGGGGCAGGTGGAGGCCTTCCTTTGCTTCCAAAAGCCCAGCTTCACTTTGCTGCCATGAGACAGGAGGTGGGACGGGGGCCTCGGGGAGGGAGGTAGAGGCAGAGAGGGGCGCGAGGGGGCCCATATGCTCTTACACACGGACATTCTGTGCCGGAGAAGCAGCTCGAAAGCCAGAGGTTTCTGGGCTGAACGTGCTCACCATCGTCCCCCCAGGGCAGCGGGCACAGCCCCACCTGCCGGATAGACCGATTTTACATGAAGAAGGTGAGCAAAACCGCCCCCAGAGGTCACCAGGCATCCCAGGACAATGGCGAGCTTCAAGGACCGGAAATGTCCTTTGCGTTTCAGAATTTCTGGGGTGCACCCAGGCCTCGTTAACTGCCCGTGGAAACACGATCTGCTTGAAGGTTGGAGGGAGAGGTCGTTAGATTGAATCTAGAGCCTTGAGTCGCTGCCTGTGGTCCGGACCCTGCTCCCTCCAGCTCCTGGCTCAGAGCTTCTGGAATTAAAATCGCCCCCTCCACCGCTCCCCACCAGGCAGGCCCACCGTCCACCCCGGGCGCTGGGCCTGGCCGCACACCCACTCGGGTCCCCGCCTGCCAGCCACTCTCTTGATGCCTGTCAGCCTCCTGGCACCAGTAAATAAATCCTGTCCTGGGGGAGTTTGTTCTCTGAGATTGCTTTCTTTGTGGAATTTTCCTCTTTGGTCTGGTGCGCTCTCCTTAAGAATCTGACAGGCCTGTCTGAGCCCCGCCCCCGCCCATAGGTTCCAGCACCCATCCGTTTCAGGGGTGAGGACACCTGAGGCCAGGGGACTGACTTAAGCAGCTTTGCCCAAGGTCACCAGGAAGCAAGCGTTCAGGGCAGGGCATGACCACAGGCAGCCTGACCTGTGGTGTCCAACAGGTGGCTACAGTCCTGTCCCCCACATTCATTCTCACTGTGGCCTCTGGGCTGGCCATATAGCCCTATTTCACAGGTGGGAAGACCGAGGCTCGCTCTGGGTGGCTCACCTCGAAGGTGGCAGGTGGCCTTGTCCAGTGCACAGCCCTGCTCTGTCCCCTGCGGACTTAGGGTCCTCACAGTCCTTGGCCCCCTAGCCGAGGCACTGACTATCCCCGTGGTGACTCCACGGAGCCTCTCGGTGGGGGATTGCGGCCTCCCTGGCTCCTGGGGGAGGTGCAGACGTGTCATCCTCTGGGTCAGTGTGCAACTGCACGCCCGTCCCTGGCCGCCCAGCGGCCTTGTGGTGGTTCCTCTGGGCCCTGTGCTCCCTGCCTGTGCACGGGGCTCCGGCCGGATGTGGGCTAAGAGCCCCCAGCTCTGAAGGTCTGGAGCAGGGCCGTGCGAGGCAGCGCCCTACCCGCTGGATCCACCGTGTGCAGACGCAGGGGCCGCCGCCCAGGGAGGTTCAGCAGTTTGCCGAAGGCTGTGCGGAAACGGTGGAGCCGGCTCCCACCCGGACGCTGTGGGCCAGGGCTCTGCTGGGTGCAGGTCGCCTTCACCCGCATCCCCAGGCTGCCCCCGCAGCCGCCCTCCCTCCCCGGGGCGACCTGGAGTCTGAGAGCTTTGCCGATAGCGGTATTTATCGGGTGGGGCGTTAATTCCCCGGACGTGGCGCGGGGCCTTCATAATCATCAGCTTCTCGGGCAGCACGCTGGTGTTGCGTCTATTTTTAGAGGGCGAGGGGGGTGGGGGACAGGACTGTAGCCATGCCCCGAGGCAGCTGTGCGCAGGGCTGGCGATTTCCGAGGGGCGCCAACCACCCAGCGTCCGTCAAGCCCTCCCTTCCTGCGGGTCTCGTCTGTCTGTTGGATAATGTTTTAAACAGGGCGAGGTGCTGGTTTCCTGATGTTAGAGGTTCCAGAATACATCTGTTTCATAGATCCAGGGACGCCCCCCCGCCTTCCACAACAGGCAGCATTGATGTCTCAGCCGGCGGGCTGCACTTGCGTTTCTGGGGCAGCTCTCCTCACCAGGGATGGGGGGCGGGGGCGGTAAAGCACAGAGAGCAGCCTGGCGTTTGCTCTGCCACCAAAGGCTTCTCAAACAAAATAGATCAGTCAGAATGCCGTTGCAGAGAAAGGACACCCCTCCAGTCAGCTTACGAGAAAGGGGATCTAATGGGAATTACCTGCTCTCAAGATCTGCAGAAAGGCTTGAATAGCAGCCTGAAGCTTGGATCTCCAAGGTGAAGCTTCTAGAAAACCCCCAGAGCTGGCTGGGGGCGAGCCGCTTACCTGGGCCACGGGCAGGAAGCCAGCAGGTGGCCAGTCCCCGTCTGCGATCCACCCTTGCTGGCCACCACCAAGCCCTGCGAAATAGTGGCCTCCCACATGCCATGTCGCTCCCCACCTCACTCAGTTCTAAAGGTGGCTCTGAGCTTCCTAGCGGCTGGAGTGAAGAGGGAAAGTTGAACAGATGCAAACAGGCCTGCTGCTCAGGGGAGCTTCCCTGAACCGAATGCTGACATCAGTGGCCGATATGGACGTCATAATCTCTCAGCCAGCACAACGCTCGGTTCATTCAGCTCTTGCCTGGAACAGCTTACATGCAATTGGTGGCTTAATCCCCAAACCCACTTCACCAAGGTGCCTCTGCCCCAAACCAGGACAGCCGTTCAAGGGCACCGTTCTCTGTATTGTCGAGGGGTGAGGAGGCATTCCTCGAGTCACAGGGAGACACGCGGAGGGGAGGGCAGGAGGGATGCTGAGGGAGCCCGCATCTGTGGATACGGACCTGCTGCATTTGGAGACACAGATGAAGGGAGCGTTGTGCGTGCTCAAAACCCTTAGTGGGTAACGTGTGTTCATGGTTAATAGGACAAACTCAAAAATTTGGTTTAAAAATCTATCTCTGGGTCCCTGTCCCCCCCGCCCCGATTAGTCCACCGTGTTGCATCTTTGCAACCCCCAGCTCCTGTGTGGAATCACCGTGGTGATACCTGCATGCCCAGCAGTCCTTAACCTGTGCATCTCAGGCCTTTGTTTCCGAAAACAGGCTGGACCCAGGTCTGCCACAGCCGCGGACACCTTCAGAACACTGACGTGCTGTGAGGTTGCGAGTCTGGAATTCAGGCCTCTTGCCTCTGTTTTGGGTGGTGTCTCTGTCACTCATTTTCCCTAAGTGCAAACCGAGCAAAACTCAGGTAAAGGAGTAGACGGGGCTCTGGCCACGCCCTCTGCAGCGGCGTAGTCTCGGGCAACCACAGGAATATAGGGGTTCGCCTTGCACAAGGACATTTTCTCCAATTTCTGCCCCTTTAGGAAGCAGGCCTGTGACCCTGGGCTCTCAGGTGGTGAGAACGCGTCCTTCAAAATGACCGCATTCCCCAGAGGCGAGCCTGCAGGCACCAGAGCCGGCCTTTGGAAAACTCCAGGGTTCTGGACCTGTGGTTGGCATTCAGGATGGATCTGAAAGAGTGACTTTTTTCTTAAACTGTGTCCGGGTGAACATCTGGGGACCCCTTCTCCTTCACTTCTTAGAGCAGGCTGACACCCTCTTCCCTTCATGGTCTCTCTTGTGTCCTCCTGGCAGGTCATCCCGGGATGGCCGGCGTCGGGTGCGGTCCTGTGAGCTGGTTTGAGGTGGCAACACCTGTGGAAGCATTTTGGAGTGTTGGGGGCAGGTGCTATGATCCAGTCCCACCTGATGAAGTTAACCCGCTCAATGCCTCAGTTTCCTCCTCCGGGAAACACAGAGACAACGGGTACTGACGGCACGCCGTGGTGGCGAGCAATCAATGATTTAACCCAAACACAGCGCTCAGCCCCGGGTCTGGTGCGTGCACCGGGCGTCGTCAATTAATTAACCTCTGACCAACTAACAGAGGCCCTTTCTCTCTCAGAGAGCCCGGTGCAAGGGCCTGATTAATTCCGTGCAAGCAGAACGGCCCGCCAGGCCGCAGATGGCAATCGCCCATCTCAGTGGGCCCCGTCTGGAGTCCCTCCGACCCGGGACACGGCCCTGGACAGGGGACACGTGGTAGCACCCGGCGCAGGACGACGGGAGGCCCGCGGCGTTCTCCGCGCTGCACGGAACGATTTTCCCTTGTCAGTCAGGCTGATGGAATCAGAGCGTGGGGGTCACGCTCGTGACAGCCTGTGCCCTGTGCTTGAGATGGGACTGCTGTTTTGGCGAGAAATCATTGTGTTTTCGGGCAGAGGGGGGCCGCCTCTCTTCGCTTGTCAGCCGGGCGCTGGTGACATGTTTGCAAACCTCTCTGATTTCTTTGTAGCTCCTCGTTTGGGGCTTGGGCGTCGTCTGAACAGGAGGGTCTGAATCCAGCAGCTGCCCCCCTGCAGGGAGCATCGTGCCTCTCCCCTGCCCCATCCTCCTTCCCCTCAGCCTCCGAGCACAAGGGCCTTCTCCGGGCCCTCGGCCTCCAGGTGGGTGGCTCGTGAGTCTGGTGGTCTTACTCTCCTTCTAGAGCCAGAGAAACACCCGCCTCCCTTCTGCAGACCCACTGTCTCACGCGCCCAGAGAACCTGGAGCCCCCACCAAGCCACCTGCGTGGGCGGCGGGGTGGCTGGGCCTCCGTGACTGTGACGGCAGCCTGCGGGGCTCTGCTGAGTTACTGTGCTGGGAATGATCGTGTGGGCTCCTCTCCCCCTCCCCTCCCTCCTCGCGCCCCTCTCTGCTGCCCGGCACCCTCACACGTGCTCCTCAGGTGGTCTCAGGTTGCCGTGCCATCTGCTGTTGGGGGCTGGGACAAGTGGTTCCTTCTTACCCATTTACCTGCCAGAGATCAAGGCAGGGGAACCCCATCCTCGAAGACCCGCTACTTCGGGGCCGCACCCCGACCCCTGCTGGCGCCTCCTTGCCCGGAACAGGGACATCCGCCGTGTCCAGGGGCTCCTGTCCGGAGGGGGCCTGACCAGCCCCTCCTTTGCTTCACACTTGCTCTCATCAGAGTCTGGTTTCACTGCTCGGTCCCCCCACGTCACTCAGCCCCCCGGCCCTTCATGGCGCCATGCCCGGGCCAGGGGAGGGGGGGATGGCCCAAGGTGGAGGGCCACGTGATCACCGCAGGTTGCTGCCACCTCCGTCTCTGGCCTGGACTGGGGGGGCCTCTGACTCCCAGTCATGTTTAAATACCAACATATAGTGATTCAGGCCCTCTCTGGAGGGCTTAGAGCACTATGGACATGTTTATGAAACCATCTCCCCCTCCTCCCCTTTAAAAAGTAGATCCTAACTCTGATACTGGGGGGAACATATCAAAGTTGGGATGCATAAGCCCATATAAAATGCCTTGTTAATTCTGAATGCAAAGAGCTGGGGACCACAAGGTGTAAGTTAACGCAGTTTGTGGCATTGGATTGTTGGCACCGTCTGCCGTTTTGACTTCATGAGGATGTGGCTTTGTGTCCCAGGGATCACCAAGGCGGCCCCAGCGTGTGAAGCCTTCTCAGCACCTCCGCTAATTGTGAGGCGAGCCTGGGTGCGAGCTGGCGATTAAGGGCAGCGGTGCCGGTCTGTGGGCGGTGCTCGTTACGTCGGTGGCTTAGCCCCCCCAGGTCGGAGGTGTTTTGGTGCCCAGGATACAGATGAGGAAACTAGGCAGAGAGAGGTGAGTCACTGTCCCTGGCAGGCTCCCCCAGGGGCGGGTGGTGGTTTGGGATCACACCCAGGTGGGTCTGCACTGAGCGATGAATGACACAAGGTCCTTGCCTCTGGGATCTTTGTACTCTGGTGGGGGAGACGGGTGACAGGCAGGAACACGTACAGTGTGATGTAAGGCAGCTGTGGGTTATGAGGTTTCCGAGTGCAAGGCGTCCGCCTGCCTGCCGGGAGCGGCTCAGGAAGGAAGCGAGCGGAGCGAGGAGGTGGACATGGGAGTGGAGTCGGTTCACGGGGAGCGGAGGGTGGGTGTGAGCTAGACCCGTGGGGTGGCTGTGTTTCCAGGAGGAAAGCGATGTTCAGCGCCGTGTCTGCACGTAGTAGGTGCTCAACAGAGCGTAGCCGTTCACTGTGTGCAAACTCTGATTTCTCATCGGATGGACTTGGGGCCAAGCTCGAGGTTATCACCTGGTGGGAGGATGGCCATCGTTTTATCTAGTGGCAGGGCGGTAGGGACAGCTTTTGACATGGAAGTCTTCAGAGCTGGAAGGCCCGAAGGGGTGGTGTTTTCTGAAGCCCGAATCTGAGGTCCGGAGAGTGCTACGCCTTGTGAGATCACGCAGTATATTCGTGGCAGCCGTGGTTTTGGAGACTAGGTACTCTCGTTCCCAGCTGTGTGGGTTTACGAGGCTGTTGTGACAAATTATCACAAACTGGGTGGCTTAAAACGACAAAAAATGTATTCTTGCACCGTCCTGGAGGCCAGAATCCAAAATCGAGGTGTGGGCAGGGCTGCCCACCCTCCGGAGGCTGCCGGGGAGCTCCTTCCCGCCTCTTCCAGCTCCTGGGGCTCCAGGTGCTTCTGGGCCTGTGGCCACGTCCCTCCATCTGTCCTCTCTCTCCTCCTCTGTGTGTCTCTTATCATCAGGTTTAGGGCCCCCCTGGAAAAGCCAGGACAATCTCACCTCGGGATCCTTAACTCACATGTGAACATCTGCAAAGACTTTTTTTGTCTAGCTAAGGTCACGGGGCAGGCCCTGGGTGTTGGACATGGACACCTCTTTTGGGGGCCACCGTTGGGCCACCACACCAGCACCCCATCTCACACGCCCTGCAGGGGCTCCATGGAGGGCCTGGCCGGAGGAGGGGGCTGGTTTCCAGGGAGCCCTCCGTGCCTTCCTGGTGCTCTGTGTGTGCTTTGCCTCCAGCCCTCCGAATCCTGATAGCTGGCCAAGCTGGGAGAGGGGGCGAAGCCGCTGAGGCCAGGAGGGGTGCCCGGTGGGGGGCTGGTGGGGGTGGGGGCATCACCAGGGGCCTCCATCCTTCCTTCCTCATGGGAGGCCAGGCCTCCAGCACAGCCTTCCAGAGTCAAATCCCTTTTTCTTTTGGTCTGGTTCAGGCTACCGAGTCCCAAGGGAGCTAGGAGCACATGGGCCACTGGTTGTGAAAGCAAAGCTGAGAGTAAATTAAAGATTCTCCCGCTGCGGCGGTGAATTTCTCAGATGTGTGGCGCAGCCCCGATTTAGGAGCCTGGGTGGTGTGGGTGGCGCTCCCAGGACCCAAAGCTGGGGGTCCTGGTGCCGGGACAGGCCCCACCATTCATGGTCCCCACGAGCAGGTGCCCTTTTCTGTGCCCTGCTGAGAGCCAGCTGCCCCTCCAGCTGTCCCGGTCCATCCTCCTGGCTCCCCTCCTGGGGTGGGGGAGTCTTACTGTCTATCCATCCTCACTGCCCCTCCCCCAGCAGATGAGCCTGTAAACAGTTTCCTGGTGTGACCAGCTGGGTCACTCGGACCCTCGGTCTTCTCTATGCAGAGGGGTGGCAGAACCAGCCTGTGCCAGAGGCTGGGACTGGCCAGGAAAGGGGAGGCCTGCAGGGAACAGAGAGGAAGGGGGTGCAGGAGAAAAGAGAGGTCCTGGAGAACAACCCAAGAGGTCTGAGGTGTGAGCTGGGCCGTCTGCCCGGGTGGGTTTCTTTCTTCCTCCCGAGGTGCTGCTCGTCCGGGCTGGGCAGAAGGTGGCAGGCTGGCCTGGCCTGGAGCTCTTTGGTGCATGGCCAACCCCGGGACCCAGGCCAGCGCCCACATTCTACTGGGGGGAGGACTCAGGCCCAGAGAGGGGCTTGCTCACGGGCGCACAGCTCCCAGAGTTGGGACTGAGTCTCTTGCCTTCCGGCCTGGCACATGTTCACGGGCCTCAGCTGACCAGAGCAGAGCAGGCCTGGGCAGAGCAGGGGATCACTGAGGCAGCATGGGAGGGGCTTGGGTCCCAGACCACAGACACTGGGCCTTGTTGGCATCAGGAGCTGTGGAAGGCTGTGAGGGCAGAATGCTATGAATGAGTTTTGGGAAGGTGAACTTGGTTGCTGGAAACTGGGACTGACTGAGGAGAGACTGGTCCAGGGGGGCCCAGGGAGAGGATTTGGGGACCTCAGGCTGAGCCCTCCTTGCTTGAGGCTGCTGTGGCTCAGCCTGGGAGCCACCTCTTCCAGGAAGCCTTCCCTTCCCTCTTCTGGGTCTTCGGCTGTCTGTGCTGCCCTGGGTCTCAGCGTGGACTTTATCTGCACACTCCCTGAGGGCAGGAATTGGAATCTTCTTGGTGGGTCTCATGCTTTGCCCAGAGGTGGGCACAAAATCTCCTTAATGACTGACCACCTAGAAGTAGGGAAAATTCCAGATGAGAAGGACCAAGGACCCACTGGGGAAGAAGAACAGGTTCTAGATGTGAGACCCCAGGCTGGGGCGGGGTGAACCTCAGGCCTCTGGTTGATTTGATTGCCTGGCCGGGGTGGGGAGCTGAACCCCTACCTACCTTTCCAGATACTTCTCTTGGTGACCTCCTCAGTGGGTTCTTGGCCAGCATTCACTCCCTGAAAGGGAAAAGTCAGGCATGGAAACCATTTCCTGGCTGGAAGATAGTGCTCAAGAGGTGGGGGCCTGGGGGCGCACTGTCCTTGGATGGGCCGGGAGATAGGAGCCTCTTCTCCTCCAGGTTGTCCTTCTGCTGTGAAAACACTTGGATTTAGCAAGCACGGGCCGCTTTCCGCCAGCCTCCAGAGAGAAAGTCTAACTTCACAGGTGTAGAGTTCATCCAATAGATTATTTCTCTCTCTCTCTTTTTTTTTAAAGATTTTATTTATTTATTTGAGAGAGAGGATGAGAGGAGAGAGAGAGCACATGAGAGGGGGGAGGGCCAGAGGGAGAAGCAGACTCCCCGCTGAGCAGGGAGCCCGATGCGGGGCTCGATCCCGGGACTCCAGGATCATGACCTGAGCCGGAGGCAGTCGCTCAACCAACTGAGCCACCCAGGCGCCCCTCTCTTTTTTTTTTTTTAAAGAAAGATACTACAGTACTAGTATTGACTGTCTTTAATTTGACACTTGACTGAGAGGGGACAAAAAATGGCTTCTAAGGAATTCAGGAGTATCGATCTGGTGTTGCAGTTTGAGGTTGGTTTGTGGTCTTCCTGTCTCAGGGAATAAAAGAGTGAGGGACACAGTAGATTTATTTAAGGTGGTTTTCCCCTTGAAGCTAAGGCCACTTCTTCCACCGTTTTTAGAAACGGTTTCTTGTTTGGAGGAAAGTATTTAAACTGGCCGCGTGAAGGCCCGACCAGATCCTGCTTCCGAGCCTCTCCTGACGGCTTTGTTCGGCGGCTCTGGACGGGTGGGAGGAGGAGAGGAGGCTGTTGGCTCGCTGATCCGGCTCAGGGAAGCAGGGGGCCTTTATGAAAACCAATTCATGCCATTCGGCTCCGTCTGATGATTTCAGACAGTGGTCCCTGGGGTTCTGATGTGGTGCTTAAAAATTCAGAAGAGCAGTATATTAATTAACGAGTTAATCCACGGAAAAGCTCGATAAATCAGCCAGAATTGTCACCCACATTCTCAGGATGAGCACCTGAAGGAAAAGGCCGCTGGACCGTGAGAACTCGAAGCTTCTACTGCAGGCCCGGGGGGTGCCCCCTCCACGGTGAGCGGGGGTCTGTCCCCATTGTCCCTCACGGTTGCCCCTCACCCGAGACACTGCTTTTGTCTTGGAGGCAGAGGGCCTGGGGCCGGGTGACCGAGCAGCACAGGTTGGTGGCTGATTTCTGACAGTCTGGGGGCCAGAAGGCCGAGATCCAGGTGCCGGCCAGCCCTGCGGCTGCTGGGGGCCCTCTTCCTGATTTGCAGACGAACCCCTTGCTGTGTCCTCTCGCAGCAGATGGCCATCTCTCTCTTCTTATGTGGACGGACCTGCTGGTTCAGGGCCAAACCCCACCGAGCTCTTTCGACCTTCCGACCTCATACAGTCACACAGGGGGGTAGGGCTTCCCCATGTGAATTTTGGGGAGACACAGTTCAGTCTGTAACAGAGTTGTTAGCATGGGCCCTTCTTTTTCCATGTAGCTGCTGCGCAGCCAAGTGCCGCCTCCTCCAGGAAGCCTTCCGTATTCCTCCTGCGGGTTTTCAGAGCATCCTGTGCTGTCTTTGGGTCATGGACAATTAGACTTTTGCCCTCTTGGGCTTGGTACTCAGGTTAGACTTTGAGGGGTTAACGATGGGAAAACACCATCCGTCCAGTGTGGGAGACCAACCAGTGTCTTCCATCCAGGGCACCACTGGCAATCTGGGGATTATTTCTGGAGATTTGGGTGGTTTCAGGATTGGCAATCAAGCTAATCTGATTCTGTGATTCTCTGGGCACCTGTGATGTTCCAGCCCTTCTAGCCTTCGCTGGGGCCGGTCTCTGCCTGGAATGTGCTTTCCCCCTCTCTCTGGCCTCTTCTCCTTGGGATTCGGCCTGGTGTTTCCTCTTCTAGGAAGCCTTCCAAGTGTGCGGCTCGAAGCCCACCTCGCTGTCTTCAGTGCCTTGCAGACGGGGCCTGGCCCTCATCCCCATTGTTGCTCAGTGCCTACCACTGAGGGGTGCTCAGTAAATATTTGTTGGTGGGTTGAAGCCTGCCCCCCACCCTTGGAACAGTGCCTGACAACTAGTGGGTGCTCAATAAATGTTTGATGAACTGAATTCCTTGAAGTCAGCAACGCAGATTAGCAGCAGCTGCCAAAGAGACTGAGCTGCAGTTAATAAAGCCCTCCCAGACCTGGGACATTAGTAAAATATCACAATTTATGTAAAGCTTTTCATTATAACTCTGCGGGGAGTTTCCTCCAGGATTAGCATTTTTCTGACTCTCTTATCAGCCGCACTTCAAGGATAAAAGCCGGGAGCTGCAGAAGGCAGGCACAGAGCACAAACACAGCCTATTCGTACATCCCGGGTAGAGATGGAGGTCGGCGCATGGCCGTCCTCCCGAGATGCCGGGCCTGCCCGGCTCCTGCTTGCACAGGACCTCAATGAACACATTCCTCATTGCCACGGTCGCTGGGAGCCGCCCTGATTGCCACGGGGAGGGGACGAGAGCCCCCTTCCACCTGCCAGGAGAACAGCCATCGGAGTTGGCCCCTGGCGCTCCTGGGAGCGTGGGGGAGGGCAGGGCACGGGGGTGGGGGAGGGCGGCTCTCGCTGGGGCAGCTGCTGGCTGACCCCCAGGGTGGCAGGTCGTAACCCTGGGAGATGTGGATTTGGTGGAAATTATAGGGAAAGCCAGCCATCGTGGGGAGCAAGAGGAGATGGTCCGTAGACCTGCCCCTGCAGGGCGTGAACTGCAAGTCTTACCCCCTCCTGCGATGGACAGTTTAAAAAAAAGTCTCATTTTCTGCTGTCATCCTTATAATCGTAGACGCTCACTGGAGAAGAGCAGTCAAGTCCAGACTCTCATGAAGACGCAGGCGATTACCCTCTGGTCGCCGTTCACTGAGGCCACCCCTGTGGACATCTGAACATTTCCCTCCTTTCCAGACCTTTCTGTTTGGGGGTGTGGGATGGGGCATGTCACCTTTTCTGCCCAAGGAGTTTTGGCCCCAAACTTGGGCCAGACTTTTAGGTCATCGGGGGACTTCTTTTTCTGTGTGTGTGTGTGTGTATTTATTTATTTATTTATTTTTATTCTTATGTTAATCCCCATACATTACATCATTAGTTCTAGATGAAGTGTTCCATGATTCATTGTTTGTGCATAACACCCAGTGCTCCATGCAGAATGTGCCCTCCTCAATACCCACCACCAGGCTAACCCATCCTCCCACCCCCCTCCCCTCTAGAACCCTGTTTGTTTTTCAGAGTCCATCGTCTCTCATGGTTCGTCTACCCCTCTGATTTCCCCCGCTTCATTCTTCCCCTCCCGCTACCTTCTTCTTCTTCTTTTTTTTCCCTTAACATATATTGCATTATTTGTTTCAGAGGTACAGATCTGAGATTCAACAGTCTTGCACAATTCACAGTGCTTACCAGAGCACATACCCTCCCCAGTGTCTATCACCCAGTCACCCCATCCCTCCCACCCCACCCCCCACTCCAGCAACCCTCAGTTTGTTTCCTGCGATTAAGAATTCATCGGGGGACTTCTGACACTGGGGTGGTGGTGAGGGGCTGCGCTGGCCCCCACCTGGCGGGCGGTGGCTGGGCTGGAGGACTCCACGCACGGAGCGCTCCTGGCCCGGGGCTTGGCTCACGGCTGTGGCAAACGCTGGTGGCTTCAGAGGCCTGCCGTCTGGGACCCAGCTCATTCCGGGCCGGCGCGGGGCCGGTGTGAAGAGGCTCTGCTCTGTCCAACTGGGAACCTTCTTCTTGCGAACCTGGATTCTATTCCAGAAGATGTCTGAGCTTATTCTAATACCTTGACTATCATCTCTTACACACCCGGGTGGTGGGGTAAGGTGGACACCGGGGGAGCACGGCCAGGCTTACCATGTGGCTTGAGGCGAGCCCCCCAAGCTCTCTGAGCCTCAGTTTCCCCATTTGTAAGGCAGAGATGATGGTCTCTCCCTGACAGCACCGTTGCGAGGGTTGAGCAGGGCCAGGCCTGCACGGCACAGAGCGGGGCGCGTGGCGGGCTCACAGCGAGGACCCGTCGGGGTTCGGCGGCTGTCGTTTTGTTATGTTTTGGGGCGTGGACGCTAGCTCTCAGCGTGTTGACACAGTGACCACGTGGGTTGGGCAGTGACCGGTGACCTCTTCTGTCGCGTGGCTCCACCGTCCCGGAGCCTTCCCCTCGGCTTTTGGACAGGAGGGAATGAGCACAGACTGTCGCCTGGGACGCTCAGGGCTGTCGGCTGTCACCTCATCCAAGGGCCCTGATGTGCTACTTGCCGGGGTCGCACACCCCTCTTCACCTGCAGCCAAACCTTGGCTCCCATGGTTCACGTCTCACTGCCGGGGTATCTTTTTTCCTCTTCTCCACACCGATCTAGAGTCCTCCCTTCATTCCCCGCCCCCCGTCTGTGTGACCTCTGACCCCACCCATCCCAGAGTCTGTCTCTGGACTCCTGTAACCTGGGCCAGGGGCGAGGGGGGCAGAGGGGCCCGGGCTGGAGAGCAAGACTCGGTTTCCTCATCTGTACAACGGAGGCGTTGAGCAGCGCTCACCTCACGGGGTCGGTGGCTCTCCTCACTAAGACGTGTCCACGGCCACCCGCTCGGCCGGCCCTCCTGCGCCTCCTCCCTGTGGCCACTGTTGTGATCCCAGCTCCTGGGGGCAGGGTGAGTCCAACCGGCCGCCTGGGGCCCCGGAGTGCCGCGTGCGTGTGTGTAGACCTGTTAGCATCGTTGACGGGTGCCTACAGCTGGGAGGCCCTTACGGGTCTACTGGCCCCACATGCCCCTGGGCCAGATGGGGAAGTTGAGGCCCGGGAAGGAAAAAGGCATGTGGAGAACCACGGTGACTCAGTGGGAAGGTGGAGGCTTGAGCCCAGGTCTGGGGACTCCCCAACCTGTGTTCTTCCCATGTTCTCATACATATATGTGCATGCGTGTGTGAGTGTGCATTCATTTGCTCACTCATTCATCCCTTCACTGGCTCAGTGAGGGAAGGCTGCGGGCCGGCTCTGAGCCCAGGGGTACACCAACCATGGGCCCTACTGTAGAAGCACACAGGTACTAGGAGAGCATTTCACCTGGGGGCCAAGGACAGATCTCTGAGCAGAGATCCCAAGGACGGACAGGAGATGGCTAAATGAAGGTGGGAGGAGTGATCCAGGCCGAGGGGCAGCATGTGCAAAGGTCCTGGGGTGGGAACGAGCATGGCTGTGGAAAGCAGAGGCTCTGGAACACATCTGGGCAGGGCACATGCCCAGATGGGGCAGGAGAAGGGGCGGGCAGAGCACGAGGGCCACGTAGCCAGTGAGGGGGGTGGGTTTTGAGCAGAAACAGAGGAAGCCAGGAGAGGGTTTAACAGCTGGATGGGCATACGATCAGCCTGGCTTTTTGTAAGACCCCTCTGGCTGCAAGGTGTAGGACCGGTGAAGTGGAAGCTGAGAGGAGGCTGGAGCCCTGGGTGGGAGGTGTCCATGCTGTCCAGGCAGTGCCAGGGCCAGGGCCACCTGGAGGCTGGGGGTCTGGAGCACAGAGTCTTGGGGACTGGTGATGGACTGGAGCGCTGGGAGGGAGGAGGCTTCCAGAATAGCTCCTACGTTTCTGGCTGGATGCTGGGTACACGGTGGTGCCTTTCCTGGGAGAAAAAAATTGTGTGGGGTTGAGGACCCGGGCTTCTAGGGATCCAGGCCGTGTTCCTTCTGGGCAGGGGAGCTGCCTCAGTATGAGCGAGAGTGCTGCGGGAGCCGAGTCCGGGAGGGCGTAGGGATGGGGTCAGGGCGGGTGTCCCCATGCCTGTCCCACGCCCTTGCACATGACTCTCCCCCGAACCCGGAGAATGCCACGTTCAGTTCAGACTTTACAGCCCGGGGGCCAGTGCGCTGGGAGGAAGGCCATGCGGGTTTTCTGAGGCCTTGTGTCCACAGAGGGACAAGCCACCCAACTTTAAGCGCCTGCGCAGGGTGGAGGAGAGTGGCAGGAGGCTGTGTGTGTGCGGATAGCGCTCGCCACCGTGCCTGTGGTCTGGGGAGCACACCCTCGGGGCTGCCCCTGGACCCGGCCTTGCAGGGGAACCGGACCAGCCTTGCAGGCCCGTGACCCCGGCCCTCCCACCTCCTGCAGCGACAAGCCGGCTGACTCCCTTCCTGACAGTAGGTGAACGAAGGCCGCCTCCCTCCAGCATTTCCTGTCACCCCAGCACCTAGCTGACGAGCCCAGAGGGTCAGATGTGAGGCCATGGTGACAGTCTAACCGGGACAGGCTCGAGGGGGAACCCGTGTGTCTTCAGGATGCTCAGGAGAGAAAGTCGTGTTTGTTCGCAATTCTCCTTACTTTCTCTCTTAACATCCGGAGCAGCTAGTGAAAGGGAGAGGCCGGTGGGCTGCTAGCTGTGACAGGAGGTGCTGGGGACTCGGTCCCATCTCTCTGTCTCCAGCTGCGTCTGCGGGGCCGGCCAGCCTCGGGGAGGGCCGGGCAGGGGCCTGGGCTGGCGGTCTCCAGTTCTTCCTGGTGCCATCAAGGAAGATGAGGTCGGTGCCAGGCCCACGCTCGGCCGTGAAATTGGGCCACGTGCTGAATTTTTGTTTTCCAGAAGACACTTACTAATTAAAAAAGAAAAAGAGGGCGCCTGGGTGGCTCAGTTGGTTAAGCGACTGCCTTCGGCTCAGGTCATGATCCTGGAGTCCTGGGATCGAGTCCCGCATCGGGCTCCCTGCTCGGCAGGGAGTCTGCTTTGCCCTCTGACCCTATCCCCTCTCATGTGTTCTCTCTCATTCTCTCTCTCTCAAAATAAATAAATAAAATCTTTAAAAAAAAAAAAAGAAAAAAAGAAAAAGAGTGTGTGCTTATCGGAAAACACGTAGAAGCAGAAGGGAGGAGGATTGCCAAGGTGGGGGCGTGCGGTCGATCACCGTCCGGCCGTCTTTGGTGAATTTCCCTTTGGTCTTTTTTCTGTTGGGGAGTTCGTGGCCTTCTGCCCGACGGTTGAGGTTTTCCTCGCACATTTGAGCCTTGATGTATTTCTGACTTCCCTTTCTGTCGCGCACGGTCCCCTGTTGTCTCACAGCCCTGGTCCATACATACTGTTTTTAAGAGTGGCCTAAACTTCCACCGGGCGGATGTTCCAAAATTTATTCCACTGTTTCTTTGCAGTTGGTTATTTTCAGTTCTCCACGAGCCGTTTTTGGAATTTAGGATTCTTCCCTTAGGAGCAGAACCTCTCGTCAAGGGGGAGAGTGTTTTTGGATCTGCGCAAAGCCGGCCTCTTGCTTCCAGGGGGCTCTGCTGGTGGGAGCGGGTGCCCTGAACGAGCCGCCGGAGGGGTCAGTGAGTGGCCCCCAAAGGAGGGCCTTCCGAGACTGCTTTCTTTGGCCGAGACGGACAGGCAGGGCACCCCGATGTTGGCTCCTTTCAAAGGAGGGCCTCCCACCAGCATGGGTGTTAACTTTCTGGTCAGGCCCCACCGGGCTGAGCCTTATGGAGGAGGTCACATTTAGAACAGCCTGGCCTGCTGGGATCTTTACTTCCTTCCAAAGGCATTCCGCGTATCCTCATTATTCCTGCTAATTTGCCATTTTGTTTTTGTTCCCGCTTTCTCGAACTTCCAGGGCCTGGTGCTGCATTCTGCCTTCCCGTCAGGCCTGTCAGGCCCGAGCCTAAGGCACACGGCCTTTGAGGAGGATTGGCTGGGGTTAATTTAAATTCTCATTAACCAGAGAAGTTCTGAGCATGACACACATGCGCATACGCACGTCACTGGTGTGTGACAACTGAGATCCCCTGAAGGGGTGTGGGGTGTGGGGAGGGGCTGGTCTGGGAGCCGTTGTGCATGAGAAGGGGGTTGAGTGGGCAGAGATGGGGTGCGGTTTTCTTATCGAAGCCAGGGTCTCTGCGGGGGCGTGGGGCAGTGACAAGGGCAAGAACCGAGTGTCCTCTGGGGTAACCAGGACAGGGGCTGGGAGCCGAAGGATGGAGGGAAGGGGAGGCAGGGGGTGGGGTAGGACCAGAATCTGACAGTCCCTAATGCCCGGTGGGGGGGTGAGATTTTATCCTGTAGGAGCTAGGGAGCCATTGATGGTTTCTGGACCAAGGGGGTCTCTGAATTCGACTGCAGCTGTCAAAGAAGCTATCGGGGAGCCACCTGGCCTGATTGCATTGCACCCCCCAGAGATTCATTAAAAAAAATTCAGCCCTTCCCCGGTTTCTTTGTTATTTATCCTCTAAAAGCACTCGGGTTCCTTGGGCTTTCTGGCCGCCTGGACTCTGGGTGAATGGAAGTTGTTCTGGTTTTTAATCGTGAGCTGCCCCGGACCACGCTGTTTGCACACAAACCCTGCCAGGGCCAGAACCGGGTCTCCCGCCCCCCAGCCCCCCAGCCCCCCAGGACGGAGACCCCGGGACATACCACTGAGGCCTTCCAGGAGGGGGAGGAAGACCTTCAGATTGGCAGCGTGGCCTCTGATAGGGGACACCTTGGTTGGGAAGTACCGCCACGCCATCTTCATTGGTGGGGGCCCAGCCAGCATGGGCTGGGGGTGGCGGGGCTCCTGACTTGCTCCCCCCTTCTTCCTTCTTTTCCTCCCACCTCCTCCCCATCCCACCCCTCCTCCTCCTCCCTCCTCCTCACCTCTCTCTCCCCCTCCCCCTTGCTCCTTCTTGTCTCCCACCCCCCTCCCCCCTCCTCCTCCGGAGACACCATTATGGCCACCCACACAATGAGGCGATTGTGAAGCCAGCCCCACTGAAGCTCAGGAACATGGCGGAGGCCTGATTTCCATGAATAATCAGAGTCCCGGCCAGGTCCTCTGCGGGCAGCAACCTGAGCTGGGGCGGCCGGCCGGGCGGTTTGCTCTGGGGCTTTGTCTGGAGATGAAGAGCCCCTGGCTGGGTGCCACGTTGCCTTGGCAGTGGGGGTGGGGCAGCCTAGGGCCAGATGCCCAGCCATGGGGTGGTCGGGGGCCTGGGAGCCCTCGTCAGGAATCTGTGGGTGGGAAGTGTTGAGGGGGGCTGGCCTCGTGTCCCTCGAGTGAGAGTCTGCCTGCTCCGGCCAGGTGCACGGGGGGCACCCGGACAGCCGCCCTGCTACATGCTGTGGACAGGACACGGTGCTGCTCTCATCCTGGTTTGTTATTGTGCCTGGGGGGGGGCCCTGAGGTTAACAAGTCTGAGCCCCAAGGGGATGGCGCCTGTGGGGCATTGGAACCCAGTGTCTAGCCCTAAAGCTGCAGGGACACCTGCTGGCTGGCCCTGGACTGGCCCCGTTGTCCCGCCTTCTTGGGGGTGCTCCCTCCCATGTACCCCCATCTCCCTGGTCACCCTGGAAAGGCCCGCTCAACCTCTGCACACACAGCTTCCAGGAGGCAGAAATCTCTGTTCCTCTCGGGCAGACACAATTTCTCTCTCTCATTGGTGTCACCAGGGAGGCTGTGTGAGGAGAACACACTTGTGTTGGTAGTGGGGATTGATGAGCCAGGACGGGGCTCCCTAGCAGCCTCTTCTCCAAAGACCAGGCCCTGGGGACACGGCTTTATCCCAGAGGGGCCCCTGGAACCTAGAGTGGCCCCCTCTCTTTTGCCCCTTGAGGACACTCTGCCTCGATGACTGTGGATCTCGGACAGACGACCGCATCTCTCTGAGCCTTAGTTTGCCCACCTGTCCAGTGGGAATCAGTGTCCCGGCCACTGGGCTGTGGGAGGGCTGGATGAGTTAGTATTTGCAAACGCTAGCTCAGGGCCAGACCCACTCCTGCAGGTCAGCGTGGAAAACAGCAAACTCTAGGAGGAGAGCCCTCCCCTCTGTGTGCCCGTCTGTCAGAGACAGGCCCACGTCTCAGCTCCTGCCGGACAAGTCCACATGCCTGGCCTGGCGTCCCGGGTGTCCAGAATCAGCCTGGCCGCTCCCTAGCCAAACGGCTGTGTCTTCAAGCCTCTGGATTCGCATGGGCAGGTGACCCTCTGGGTGTCCCCGCTCCACTGTGTTCTGCCTTTGATACCCCGCTGACGGCTCCTGCTCAGGGGCCCGGGGGGCTCTCTCTACCTCCTTGGATGCCTGCGGGCCCCCTGTCTGGGCCTCTGGAGTTTCTCATAGCTGCCCCATCCCGGAGGGCAGAGGCCCTGAATCGTTGGCATCCCCAGTGCCCATTGCAGGGTCCCATGGGGCACTCAGTGGCTGTGAGAGGCTTTGGTGGATGGCCGCCCAACCCGGGCTGGAGGGAGAGGCCAGGCCACCCTCTGCCCCTCTGCGGTCATCAGGCTCCCTGCGTGAATGCCACTTTTGTGTTTGTTCTGCTCTCCGGCCCCTCCCTGGGGATGGTGCTGGGTGGGAGTTCTGGCTCGGGAGTGGGGAGCCTGGCTCTGCTCCTCCTGCCCACCCCCGAACCCCGGGCAGGTCACTGCCCCTTGCTGAGTGGTGGGCGGGGCTTGTGCTACGTGACTCCAGGTCCCTCTGGCCCTGGTGTTCACGGGCATTCTCCCAGGCCCCCGCTGGAGGCTCCTGGAGGGTTAGAATCTGTGGTTAAGCTCCGTGACGGAAGAGCTACCATAGAAAGGGAGTTGGACGTATCCTATGTGACTCCAAGAGCAAGGCCCGCCCAGACTTAGGCCCAGGCTGGGGAGGTGCCTGGGACCCATAATGCCGCTCGAGGGCGCGGTCCTGGCCCCACATGTCAGAGGGCCCAGCTGTGGTTTCCATTGTGAGGCCCAGCGAGTCTGTGGGGCAGAGAGCATGAGCCCCTGGAGCTGCTCACCCCTCCCCCAGGCCACATTCAACACCTGGGACCCTGTAATTCTGTGCCTAAATGTCTCCAGCTTGCTCCCAGGGCCTGAGAAATCTCTTCTCCTGGTCTGTCCTCCCAGAGGACAGTGTGTGCCCCCCAAAACGGGCAAAGGGGGGGATGGACCTTGGATGAGCACACTGGCACCACATGTGTGCGTGCAAGGCCCCTGGGGTCCAGGATGGGCCTGTGGCAGGAAGAGAAGGGCACTTTGGGGACATCCATATGAATTCAAGCCCTGGGCTCTGTCCATGCAGGAGGCAGGGGTGAGTTCTGGTCCCGGAGGGGCTCCAGCAGGGATGAACGAGGAAGGGGTTCAGTGCTGGAGAGGATGCCATGGGAGGCGAGAGGGTCAGGCCCGTCTCCCCTGGGCTCTCAATCTGGCTTCTCGGGTGAGTTCCGAAGCCAAGATGCTTTGCTTGGAGGTGCGGGCAACAACGCAGACTCTTCCGGGGAGGCCGGCCAGAGCCTTCTCCAGCTTCCTGACGGAGCAGCGGCCTGGCTAGGACGCCCGAGTCGTTGTGGAGCTGCGTTCTTCCTGGGGTGTGTTTCTCAGAGCTACTGGTGGTTACAAAGGCTGCAGGTGGCTCGGTCCCGTGGTGGATGGTGATGGCCACTGTGGTCTCCAGCCTCAGCGTCCACACCCCATCACAGGCAGGGAGGAAGGAGGAAGGAGCCGTCTCGCTGGAGTGACAGGGAACAGGGGCCGATGTCTTCATTAACCAAAGACCCAGCCGGGGCCAGACGCAACCCTTTGTGGGCTGGAGCTGCCCAGGCCGTGGCCCTGGCCTCCCCGCGCCGTGTGGACCCTCTCACGGTGTCCGGAGCCCTGCGGTGGAGATTCTGGAGGGATCGGCCTAGATCCGGCTTCCGGAGCCTGCCACCCTTCACGGGTTTGTCCCCCTCTGGGAAGGGCCTCGTGGGAAGATTGCTCAAAGTGACCCACGCCACAGGGTTGTGCAATGGTGGGATTAGTGGGGTGTTAGCAGGAGACCTCACAAAAGGGCCCCCCTGGCCCCTGCCACCCCTCCCCGGCTCCCTGTCTGGGCCAAAAACCCTGGTGGTGGTGGTGACGCGTGTCGGGGAGGTGGGCAGATAAGACAAGAAAGCAGGAGGAATCATCAGTGCCCTGGGGAATTCATTCTCCGACACTTGGCAGACAAAGTGGGCGGCCTGGCCCAGGCTGGGGGGCTGCTCGGGCTGATGGAAGCCCGGTGAGTGGGGGCCGGGCTGTGCGGCTGAGCGGATGGCAGGCTGTGCCCTAATGAGACATCGGGGCTGCCAACCAGGCATGGCCTGCCAAGGGCGGCCCAGGGCCCCGGATCCCAATCAGCTGGATGCTGCTTGTTTTCCCTCTGAATACGATGCTCTCCCCCTCTGCAATGCTAAATGCCTTTTGGTACGGATTACGTGGCCCCGAATAAATCTCTCTGAGACCATCTGGTCTGAAACATCAAAGAACAGCTAGAGATAACTTTTTTCCTTTCCTTTTTAAAACAGGGCAAAAGCACCCACACGTCTGTCTGTGAAGTGAGTGCCTGTTAGATCCTGGAGAATTTTCTAGTCGGTTGATTTTTGTGGTTCTTTCTTCTTAAAGGTATAAGGGAAAGGAGCGGAGGGTCTTGGTTCTAAAGGCCTGTGCTCTCTCTGGTTGTCTTAGCGTCTGAAACCAGGAGGGACAGGAGGGACAGGAGGCCCTGGGCCAGGCTCCTTCCCCTCCCCCCAGCACTCTAGTCCTTCTCCGGCACAATTCTGCTGCCCGGAGCTCCAGGCACATGCATCCCTGGGTTCCCTAGGGTCCCATCCCACTGTCCAGCCAGGCACACACGCCAGAGAGCTGGTGTTGACCTTGACTTGTCCTCCTCCCAGAGCCCCCAGACACCGGCCTTGCCTGACTTGGCCGCCCTCTGAGCTGGACGCTCAGGAGTCAGGGTCTGATGGAACCGGCCTTTCTCACTGGGGCTGAGAAGAGAGCTATAGGCTGGCAGAATCAGGACAAGAGAGACGACATGCCCTCCCCTGGGCCCACAGACTGAGACTCGGAATAGGCATTGCCCCGCCCTTTGAGCCGCTGATAAGTTGGTTGAGCAACAGCTGAGTGGATTCTTGGGGTGAAGGGACAGTGAGGGCGTAGTCACTGCCTGGAGAGCTTCCTGGAGGAGGGGGCCCAGCATTGGGAGCACTTGGGGGAGGACAGGGTCCTCTCCAAGCCATGCAGCAGGAAGCCTTCTGGGTGGAAAGTGGGGGCCCCTTTCCTGGGGACCCAGCAGAGTCCGAGGGCTGGAGGCTGAGAGTTGTAGCATGGGGAGAGAGCAAGGGAGGACTTTCTGAATCTGCTGCTCCTTCCTTCCTTCCTGGCTCTCAGCGCTGTTGCCTAAACCCTGCTGAGACCCTCCTGGAAATGAGCCCTCCCATCCCCGCCTCTGACTTCCAAGAATGAAATAATTTTATCGGTGGCACATCAGCGCTGAGGCGGGCACTGTTCTAGCCACTGGGTGCATGCTGACTCTGACCTCCAGAGTGGGTGTTGGTATCAGTGTTTGTGGATGAGGACCCTGGGCACAGAGAAGGGAAATAATCGCCAGCCTTTGAATCCAGGGGGTCCAGCATCCCTGGACCACCACGTGGAGTGCTTGGGGGGACCCTCCCTGGCCTACCTCCTGCCAGCCTCCTTGCTGACCTGGCCCAACCTGTCTCTGCCACCCGCCCTGACCTGGCATGGGAACTCCACCCACTCACAGAGAAGAGCCTCGGTCTAGTCAGTCTGGCCACTGGCCCCCCATGACTTCTGCAAGATCCAGTGGCCTAAAGCCACCGTGCACCTGTGTGCCTCAGGGCCTTTGCATAAGTAGCTCCTTCCGCCCAGATGTTCCCCGGGGGAGTCGGCCTTTCCTCCCTCTGCAGGACTCAGTTTGGCTTCACCTTCCTGGGGAAATTTCCCCAGCTGCTCAGGCTCAGCTAGGTGCCACCCTGGGCCGGTGTGGTCCCTCTGTTTTCCTCTGGCCGGCCCTCTGTCCTTCTGTCCATCCCTGGGGCAGGCATGGTCTGGTTTACTCCTGGGTCCCACAGCACAGCCCAGAGCTTGGCATTCCCTGTCCTCTCACTCATCTCATTCATTGGTCCCACGGATGTTTGTTTTGCGAACCTACATGCCAGGGGGCCATGTAGACATGGGAGAAACAGCAGTGATCAGGACTGAGAAGCCTGTGCTCCTAATGGGGCTTGTATTCTGGTGGTGAGGCAGGGAGCAAGTGCTAAGTGCGCATCCTCAGTCCACCCTGCAGAGACAGGACCACTAATACTCCTGCCTGAATGAACAGATGAGTGGATCAATATCACTCCCGAGTTCTCAGCGGCTGGTGCGGGCTCAGGACCGGGTCTGGGACTTGGGGGGCTAGGCTGACACCTGGTCTGTGGTCCCATGCCGTGACAGGGATGCAGGCTGGCTTGGGGAGCACTGTGCCTGGCGTGTGCCGGTCCCTGGCTGGCCCCAGCTGCTGCCTGAGCTGCGGGCACAAATCCCCCAGCCACCTCTGCTGCCCAGGCTCAGTGTTGGGGGCCTCACGGCCCCAGAGGAGAGCTTGTTTCCGGAAACCACGGGCAGTTTCTGTTCTTTTTCCATTAGCTGGGCCCATCTCCCAAATGGTCTGTGCCTCTGCACGTGTTTCTGGATTGCATTCTTGCTGATCTGGAAGGAGGTGGTTCACGCCTTGAATTGTTTTTCCTGCCGATTCTTTCTCGGACAAATCCAGTAGGCAGGGCACCATGTAGGTGGCTGTGGTAACCTTTCCTCTCCTTCCATCGCTGCCCCCCTCCCCTCTCCCCTGCAGTGGCTTCTGTGGCCTACCTGAGGGCCACGGGCAGCGTGGAACGGGGGTGGGCAGGCCCACCATCTACATCTGCAGCCCATTTTTCCCAGCTCAGCACCTAATTACACGGCATTTTGTTTTGTTTGCTATTTCTCGTCTCTGGTCTCGTCTCTATGGCCCAATTGCAGGCACCATCTCGTATCCCGATATTTATGGGGCAGGCTTGCAAGAATGCCAGATGCAGATGGGAGCCAGGTGTGCTCCCTGCCCTCAAAAAGCTTGCGTGTTGCTGGAGCAAAGACACATGAATGACTAATTGCTGTGCAGTGGTTCCCATTTCAGAGAAGCCAGGCTGCACCGCCCCTTCTCCCTGCCTCATCTCCTGTTATAACTTGCTCCAGCACACGGACCTCCTTGTTGAGCACACCCCTGCCTCAGGGCCTTTGCATCTGCCATTTCCCAGATGTCTGCTCTCTACCTCCCCCTTCAGGCTGTGCACAGCTATCCCTTCTCAGCGAGGTTCCCCTGACTACCTTCTTTAAACAACCCCAGGCCCACCCCACACGCTCTGTGCCCCTGCTTGTTTTTATTTTCCTCCAGGTCATTTACCAAAGTCAGTTATAACATGTATTTTATGTCCTTATGTGAGCTACTTTGCCCACTTGATCCCCAGCTTCTAGAACAGTATCTGGCCTGTAGTAGGCAATCAATAATTATGTGCTGTGTGTGTGCGTCTGTGTGCGTGGGGACACCTGCATCCTTTTAGACACTATAATGAGGATATTGAATAGCATTTTATGATGTCAATAAACATAAGCATATCATCTGATTAGCACTTCAAAGTTTCTCCAATCTTGCATTATTTTATTTTATTTTTTTAAAAGATTTTATTTATTTATTTGAGAGAGAGAGAATGAGAGACAGATAGCATGAGAGGGAGAAGGGTCAGAGGGAGAAGCAGACTCCCCGCCGAGCAGGGAGCCCGACGCGGGACTCGATCCCGGGACTCCAGGATCATGACCTGAGCCGAAGGCAGTCGCTTAACCAACTGAGCCACCCAGGCGCCCCCCAGTCTTGCATTATTAACAGTTGAGGTCTGTGAGCCCCGAGCTATGTGAGCCCCAGCAGAGCGCGGACTTCACCGCCCAGCCTCGCTGGTCCGGGACCTCGGAGCGCCTGGGGGGCCGTGTTCACCATCGGATATTAATGCGGCGGGTGCTCCCAGCTGATCCTTCACGTGCACAGAACAGAGCTCTGACAGGGTTGTAAAAAGCAAATCTAATTTGATTTTTCAGAATTAGTGCCCCCAGAGGACCTTTTCCAAAAACGAGCAGGCGTGGGGTCAGGGGGAAGACCGTCAGAACACGGGAATTGAGTTCCCCGGGGACACGCAATATTCAAATCAATGAGGCGTCCCCAACTTCATTAAGTACCTTACGGCACCTTTTTAATTGTGTTGGGAACTCAGGCTTCGAGGAGTTATAAATGGGTCATACCTGCTGGTGATGAGGATGTCTCGTCCGCTTGCTTCCTTTGTGCGGCCTCGGCTTCTCTCTCCTTTGAGAAGAAAGCCGCGTCTCCGCACTCTCTGTGGCCTCAGGCTTCCAGCCCGCCGGCTGGGTTCCTGACACGCAGGAGGTGTGAACTGGCGCCATCCGAGATGCCATCAGATTCTGTTGGCCACTTCCCCTTCTTTTTAGTCGTTGCTTTTTAAAATCTGAGCCGGCGTGATCTAGTGTCAGTACCAAGTTTACGAGACTTTTTTAAAAAAAGATTTTATTTATTTATTTTTGAGACAGGGGAGGGGCAGAGGGAGAGGGAGAGAGAGAATCTCAAGCAGACTCCCTGCTGAGTGCGGGGCCTGACGCGGGGCTTGACCTCACGACCCTGAGATCATGACCTGAGCTGAAATCAGGAGTCGGACGCTCAACCGACTGAGACACCCAGGTGCCCCACGAGACTTCATGAAGGTTCATCTTGGCGTTCGGGGTGGCCTCAGTATCCCCACAAACTCTTCTGGGAACTGAGGGTTTCTTGTCCTGAAGTCCAAGTCTCCCACTGACCTGCCTTATTTCCTCTGGCCATGGTTGGGGGCCAGCACGAAGGTGGTGCTCAGCCATCGCTTCCTGAGTCATGGATGAAGTCACGTCTCAGACCGGCCAGGGTGCTGGGCACAGAGCTCAGCAGGTCTCTGTCCAACTGCACAGAGCTTAGCATCCAGGCGGGGGACAGTGGCCTTCGCTGGGGGACCCGGGGTGAGAGTGTCCTGAGCGGAGGAGGCCAGGGGCAACAGGGCGAGGGAGGGCCCCGTGGTTGGGCGTCCTGCTGAGCCAGCCCTGCGCCCACATAGCTTCGTGGGTGCTCTAAGAGCTCAAGCGGGCCTGAGCAGCTCTCTGCCTCAGTTTACGGATGGAAACTGCTTGCTCCCCCTTATGCACGTCTCACCTGGCGGCCTTCTACTTTCTGGAGCTTTTCTGAAAAGAACGATCCGTTCTTTTCCAAGACTTCATACATCTTGGGGTGCCTCCTGTATGCCCGGCATGGTCCCAGTGCTGGAGGTAGATCGCAGCCAAGAGCAGAAGACCAAAGCCTGACTTCCTTTCTCGTTAGGAGCAGGGCAGGTGTGGTCCATGCTCTGGGGAGAGCTGTCCTTCCTCTCTCTCCCTCTTCCTCCCGCCCTCCACCTTCCGCCCCTTCGTTCCCGCATGTATGCTCACAGACAGCTACTCAGCATCTCTGCCAGGGGCTGGCGGTGCGAGAGCTGGTGGACAGGAGGTGGAGTAGGGGTGGCCGGGCGGCCTTTGTTTTTCTCATCCGTCCAGCCGGCTGGCTGAGCAGCCGTGTCTCAGGGCTGGGTTGGAACAGGGCCTTACCGCTGCCCTCCAGGACCGTGGGAGCTGGTGGGAGTTCGTGACACGCCAGGAGCTCCCATACAGACCGGTCCCCTCTTAGCTTGCTTGTGTTCTTCCAAGAGCCAGACCTTGGGCTGGGTAGAGAGTGCGAGCCTGGGAGGGAGCGTGGCTGGCACCCTGGAGCAGGGACGGGGGGGTGGGGGGCAGGGCAGGGCCTGGTGGACACAGGGGACAGGGAGGCCCAGCCCTCAGCAGAGGCCTCCACCTGCAAAACCAGTTCGGCCTTTCTTCTAGTTTCTTCTTCAGAAGAACCACAGTGAAGCAGAATGTTTCAAACGTCCAGCACGTGGGAATGCAGCTGAAGCTTCCTGCCGGGGGCTCCTGGGGTTCCTGCCCCTGGGAATGTTCTGGCAGGGATCCTGTTCCCACTCCCGTGGTCCTTACTCACTCGAACTTACTGGTCATTCCTGCTCTCATTTCTCCTTTGATCTTTTTTTCCTCAGCACATTCTTCTGATGGAACACAATCCTTGCTAAGGAGGGATGCTTGGCCAGTTCTGAAAATAGAGATGGGGCCAGGTCCTCCCCCATCCCTCCCACACAGTGCTCAGCTGCCTGGGGCTCCAACTTCCTGCTTCCTGCTTCCCTTCCTGTGTTCTCTGCCGGCGGGTCCCACCTTTATCCTGGGGCGACCGGAGGCCTGGAATAATTTAAGCAGGGATGTGTGTCTTGATCAGATTTGTGCTTTGGGAAGGTCCCTTAGGCAGTAGCGAGGAAGGCAGACTCCAGTTCGCTGGACATACACTTGTGGGTACAGAGATGGGTGGGGGCGAGGCTGGAGTCGGGGAGTCCGGCGGGAGGCCGCGGTGTGACAAATGAGGAGGAAAGCCCCATCGCCCTGTGTGCTCACGCATGCCCCTAGTTGCAGGATGGCAGAGGGGGCAGCTACACAGGGCCTCCCAGGACACTCGGGTCCCTCCCTGCTGGGGCTGCTCCCCATGGGGGCTCCCATTCCTGAGTTTTTCCCTTGAGGTGGGATGCTGCCGGTAGCCGGGTCCCTGGTCCCTGCCCCAGCCCTGCTGCTCCCTGTGTTACTCATTCACCAGCCGGCCGGCTGCACGGGAGGCAGGGGGCTAGAGCCTCAGCAGGGGGAGCAGTGAAGAGTCACAGACCTGCCTTGCACTGGGCTCTGCCCCCCGGGAGCCTGCAGCTGGCCGGCGGGGTCAGGGCTGTGGGCCGGGGCGTGGGCCCTGGGGCGGGGGCACCCAGAGCTGTCCTGTCGGTGAGGGCGGGTGGGGAGGTGCTGCGGGAGGCTTGTGGTCTGGAGGTGGAGGAAGAGGGAGGCATCTCGAGCGAAGGGTGCCCTTCTGGCTTCCGGGGCATGTAGCCCGGTGGTGGTGAGGTGACTCAGAAAGAGTGCTGGGAGCAGGGAAAGGGAGGGGAGAGCAGGAAGGGTGACCTTGGCCCTGCTGAGTCTCGGGGAGCAGGGACGTGCCGTGACCACTGTGTTCACTTCTGAAGATGAAGCAGTTGGAGCGCAGCGGGGGCGGGGGAGGTGTGAGGGCGGTGCAGAACCAAAGGGCTGGATGGGGGCCTCTGACACTGTCACTTGAGAACTCTCCAGGGACTGTAGCGCTCAGGCCCCAGGAAGGGGGCTCCCAGGGGCTGGGAGTCCCCGGGGGAGTCGCCTTCACTTCCCAAAGCTCACGCTGGGGAAGGTGGGTGAGATGTGTCCTGTGCTGGCCTGGGCCAGCTGGGGGTCATCCTGCCGGTGGATCTCTGCTCCAGGTACCGCGCCCTGCTGCCTGGAGGTCAGGGTGGTGCCGACCCTGGAGGGGTGCAGGCACCGTGGCCAGCAGCAAGTGACCACCAGCAGGGGAACTTGTAGGGGACCCTGGAGGCGGGCTGGGGGCTGGGCAGGAGGACCTTTCCAGTGCCCAGGCGTCAGCCCTTTGACAAAGAAGGGGGTCTGTCTGACCTGCGCCCTTCCCCCCCGCCCCCCGGGGGCTGAGAGCTATTTTGGTGCCTGAGAGGATGTGGAAGGTCATGCTGTCCCACTCCTGGCTCTCTTGAGAAAGTCCAGTTCTTGGGGGGGGCCTTCTGTGTTTGGGGGATATTGAGGCGGGTCAGGCTCCATGCCTGAGCACAGATTCCCAGAAAGGGGCAGAGAAGCCAGGCCAGCCAAGTCCCAGGCGGTGTCAACCCTGCAGCCCCCTCCCCTCCCCTCCCCTCCCCAAACCCAAACCACTTTCAGAGCCAGACAAAGGCAGCCCTGTGCCTGGGAAGGACGCTCACAGGCCCCGGGAGGGGATTCCGGAAGATTCCATGCATGACTCTTCTTCTTCACTTTTAGGCAGCCTGGAAGTTTTTTTCCATAACGAATTCATCCAGAAAAGAAGAAAAGCAGCCACTTGGATGTGCACAACTTCCTGTCCATTCTCTCCGACAACTCCCGTGCTAGCTCGGGGCGGGGGCGGGGGTCCCTCAGGCTATAGATGCGGAATGGGGGGGGCAAGTGCCTGCCCCCTGCCACCCCGGCTGGGACCGCGCGGGCCTCCATCACTGTCTGGGCCCCGTCCTCGCAGGGAGCCGCGGAGGGTGAGCGCTGATAGGTGCTCTGTGAACACCGCGAACGGCGTCGGCGGGGCCGCGGGGTGGGCGGGAAGCGCACAGCGTGGGTGTGCCGTGGGTGTGCAACTGGGTGTGTGTGTGTGCACGTGCCCCTGTGTGCATGGTGTCCTGGGAGGGGGCTCTACCTTTTTTCTTTATCCACAGCCATCTCCGGGTCCCCTTGGGCCCCTCTGTTCATGCAGCTGGTGCAGTTAGGACATGGGGACCCGCTCCGGGTTGGGGGGTCGGGGGAGCCTCCCTCGGGCCGCTCTCACCCACCCCCCACTCAGGGTTCTTCCTGGACTCTGGCCGAGCCTGCTCAAAGTCCTCAGGGGCTCAGCGCTCCCCACCCCAGGAGAAAGGCAAAGGCCCGGGACCCCCGGCCCCACCTCACCTCTTCCCTCCTCTGTGCCGGCCTCACCTGGTGACCTTGGGCTCTGTCTGAGTGCTCCCCTTGCTATCAGCACCTCCTGGTCACCTTTAGGGGGCACCACGGGCAGCAAGGGGCTCTTCTGACCCACAGACTCGGGGTTAAAGAGGTTGAGCCCTGTCCACCTGAGGGTGGGGGAGCCAAAGCCAGGGGTGGGCCTGGGTTCTGCATTTGGGGTGGACCCCTGCTCTTCTGTGCATCAGGCTGGCCCTCGTGGGAGCCCACTCTCTTCCTGGGTTTCCAGCACGACATCAGCCTGGCCTGTTCCCTGGGACGTTGGTGGGTTTGGCGACCTACTGACGAGGGTGGCATGGTTGGGGTTGACATCACAGACACACCTCGGCAGCTGGTGGCATCTTGCTTTCCAAAGGGGGCCATGCTGCCCCCCCAGCAGCCCCCACTCATCGCCCCACCAGTGCCCATCATCCTCAGGCCCCGGCCCCCTTCCTCCTCTCTCTGCTTTTCCTTCTGCCTCTCTGGGAGAAACCCACACAGCCTGGCCTGGGTGCAGAGCACCTTGGAGTGCACACGCCCACGGCATTGTGCCCTCTACACCAAGGCCTCCTGTTCCCCAGACTCCTTCTGAACCTTGGCCTACTGGGCTCGTCACGGTGCTTGCTCCCCCTTATGCACGTCTCACCTGGTGGCCTTCTACTTTCTGGAGCTTTTCTGGAGCCCCTGGCAAAGCCTCCCTCCCTCCCTCACGCTCCTCCACCTGGCCCTGCGTGCTGGATTGCGGGTGGGGCTGGCCTGGGGGGCCCTTGGTGGGGTCTGAAGTACCGTGTGCACTTGGGTGCACGGCCACGGCCTCCCTCGGACTGTGGGTGCTTATCTCCTGCATGTGGATGTGGAGGGAGTCCCAGAGAGGTCAAGTGACTTGTCTCAGGTCACCCAGCAAACTGGAAGCACACGGGTGATGGACTTCAGGACGCATTTCCTCATTTTGGCAGGGGACTCGGATTCAGGGAGATTTTAGCGCACCTGAAAACCACACAGGGGCTTCGGTCCTCCTGGTACCCAAGGGCCGGGCTCCGTGGACGGGAGAAGGGCAGGGGCGGGGCGGGCTTCCTGGAGCACTGCCCGGGGCCGCGGCTTGCTGGGCACAGGGCGGGCAGGTGGCTCCCCGTGCTGGCTTGTTCCCTCTGGGCAGTAGCCCTGCAAGCCAGGGGTGTCCCCTCCCGAGGGCAGAGGAGGGAACGGTGCTCCCGTGCGGTGGCTGAAGTGGCCAAGACCACAGGGCAAAGAAATGGTGGGATTCGAATTCAAAACGTACGGCTTCCCCACCCTGTGAAGTGGGGAATGCTTCTTAGAGAAGGCCGAAGGAGGGGTGGATTTGGGGAGCTCCGAATCGGGGAGAATGGCGCCGGAGGCCCAGGGAGCAGCATGGGTGACGGTGGGAGGTGGGGGCACGGAGGCATGAAGAGCCACCAGCTCTCCGGCCCCACCCCTGCCTGGCTGGGCCTCTGCTCAGCAGTGTGGTTATTGTGTCACATTGAATCTCAGCGACTCATGGGAGTAGGGGCTGTCATCAGCCCTGTGTTAGACATGAGGAAACTGAGTCACAGAGAGGTTAAATCCTTGTCCGAGGTCACACGCTAAGCAGTGTGTGAGCCGAGGCCTTGAATCCCGGCCTCCTGGCTCCCTCAGCTGGGCTGAGGGCTTGGCTGTGGCAGGGGCCCTGGTCGCCTTTGAAGGCCAGGTTCCCGGTCCTGCTGCCAGGACATCAGGCAGGTCCCTGGGGAAGGCACACCCTTCCAGGCCTTTGCTGCTCATTGCAGAGTGGGGCATTCAGATAAAACGTGGGTTCTAAACCTGGTTCCTGCAGGGCACCTCAGGGGTGCCACAAACATTGAATTTGAATTTCAGTTTAAAGTTATTTGACTAGGGGTGCCTGGGTGGCTCAGTCATTGGGCATCTGCCTTCGGCTCAGGTCATGATCCCAGGGTCCTGGGATCGAGCCCCGCATCGGGCTCCCTGCTCTGCGGGGAGCCTGCTTCTCCCTCTCCCACTCCCCCTGCTTGTGTTCCTTCTCTCGCTGTGTCTCTCTCTGTCAAATAAATAAAATCTTAAAACAAAACAAAACAAAAAAACCAAATAAAGTCATTTACTAGGGGTGCCCGGGTGGCTCAGTCGCTGAAGTGTCTGTCTTTGGCTCAGATCATGATCCTAGGGTCCTGGGATCGAGTCCCATTATCGGGCTCCTTGCTCAGTGGGGAGTCTACTTCTCCCTCTCCTCCCTGTTCATGCTCTCTTTTCGCTATCTCTGTCTCTCAAATAAATAAATAAAATCTTAAAAAAAAAAAAAGTCATTTGACTAAATGCTGATGAAGAGAAGGTGTACCCTGACCCACTGGGGCCCAGACACCTTCCCTGGCTGGCAGGCTACCTGGTTTTTGTAGGGGTCATGCAAGATCTCCTCTTGCCATTGGTGTGTGTGTCTAAACCCCTGCAAATGTATGTGTCTGCAAACAAACACACTGCAGATTCCAGGCCTGTGTGGGTCTCTCGCGGAGTGGGGGGGTGTTCTGCAAGTGATGCCCCTTTCCTCCCTGGGTCAGAATTTCTCCCCAGTAGATGGTGTTGCCCCGGATGTGGGGGCGCCGCCGGAGGGCCTCGGAGGTACGTGTTCCAGGCAGCAGCTTCTTCACCCACCTTGATTGGCCTTAAACACGGAATTGACTCAGTAAATCTGCATACTAACAGGCACACTTTCCATCCACCTTGTAAGTGGGCTTTTGCAAAGGATTTCATTCTAAAGTTGTTTGTGAGTCATCGGATGAGGACACTTGTTTGACTTGAGCAGACTCCAGTTCCAGCAACGCGATGATGTGGCCCCCGGGACTCCTGGGCCTCCTGCAGGCTCAGCCCAGCTAAGGGGCAAGGGACAGACGCAGCTGGGTGGGCCTGGCGGGGTCCTGCCCGGCCTCGACCTTAGACCTAGGTTTGCCCTGCCCTGGTCGGTTGAAGCTGGATTTTTAGCAGGGAGGCTTGGCGAATTTACAGAGAATGACTGGCTCCTCTGAATTCCTAATGCTGCACAGCGCATTCCAGAACAAACCGCCCAGCATGAGCTAGAGCCACACGCCAGCCTTAGGCCATTTAAAAAAGGCTTTATTGGCGTATATTTGATGTGCCATTAATTGTACATATTTAAAGTGTACAGTTTTGGTAAGTTTTGACCCATGTGAGCCCCCGAAAAACCATCACCAGAGAGGGCACATTCATCACCCCCAGTCCTTCCTTGTGTCCCCTCACCTTCCCCCCCCGCACATCCCCCCGCCTGCTCCGCAGGTGACGGCTGCTATGGTCGCCGTAGACTGGTGGCTTTCCCCGACTTTTCCGTGAGCACCTGCTCTCTCGTCTGCGCTCTTCCTCCGCAGAGCTGTTTGGAGATTAACCCATGTCCCCGTCACGTGAGCCGATCAATAGTTTGTTTCTTTTTATCCCGCTGTTTGGATAGACCGCGATTTGTTGATCCACGTGCTGATGGACACTTGGTTTGGTTCCGGTTTGTGGCTATTACAATACAGCTGCTGCGACCATTCCTGTACGAGTTTTGGGGGGATGTGCGCCGTCATTTCTCTTGGGCAGATACCTGGGAGTGGGGTGGCCAAATCACGTTTAACTGCCAAACTATATCACTTTATGTTTTTGTTAAAGATTTATTTATTTATTTGAGAGAGAGAGAGAGAGAGAGAGAGAGAGTCCCAAGCAGATTCTACATGGGCGTGGAGCCTGAATCAGGGCTCGATCTCACAACCCTGAGATCACAGTCAACTGACTGTGCCACCCTGGCGCCCCACCATTTTACATTTTCACCAGTGATGAAAGTGAATCCTGTCCTCGCCCCCCCCCCCCCCCCGCCCCGGCCCACGCGCCATCCTTGTTAGCACTTAGAATGGTCTGTCTCTTTAATTCTGGCCATTCTAACAGGTGTGTGGTGGTACCTCACTATGGTTTTGATTTGCCTTTCCCTGGTGACCCTTGATGTCCCACATTTCCTAATGCTGATTTGCCATCCCTTAATCTGCCTTCATTGGTGAAGTGTCTATTAGAATCCTTTGTCCATTTTTTAAGTTGTTGCTTTTGTCATTGTTGTTGTGTTGTGAGAGCTCTTTATATAAGCAGGACCTTCTTCATTTATATGATCTGCAAGTGTTTTCTCCTAGTCTGTGGCCTGTCCTTTCATCCTCTCCACAGTGTCATTTGAAGAGCAGAGGATTTAATTTTGATGAAGTGCAATTTGTCAATTTTCTCTTCTATGCGTTGTGCTTTTGACAGCATAACTAGGAAATCTTGTCCTTATGCTCAGGCTCTGCACAGTACTCAGTGGGATACCTGAGAAATTCCCACTCTGGCCTGTGGACTTTGGGCCCACACCACCAGAGCCGGGGTGCCCGTGTGGATTTTCCCTGGGATGTTGCTCTTGGACACCCTCCACCCCTCTCTCCTTTGGCCCCTTAAATCCTTGCTCCTCCTGCCTCCTCCTCCCTTCTGTACCTGCCTCAGGTGTTAGCAAGACTCAGGCCTTCTTTCTTTCTTTCTTTTAAAGATTTTATTTATTTATTCATGAGAGACAGAGAGAGACAGAGGCAGAGGGAGAAGCAGGCTCCCTGCAGAGCAGGGAGCCTGATGTGGGACTCGATCCCAGGACCCTGGGATCATGACCTGAGCTGAAGGCAGACGCTTAACTGACTGAGCCACCCAGGCGTCCCAGGACTCAGGCCTTCTGTCTTGGGTTCCATGGTCCCCAGTATGGGGGCCACCATCCCGGGAGCTCGTGCTCTCGTCTGTGCTAAGATGCAGGGTGTCTGTGGAGAGTAACCTTATACAGAAAAGGTCCCCATCTGTCACCTCAGGAAGCCCCTTCCCTACCCCTTGCTGCAGCCCTTGGCTTGGCGGATGGGGTCTTCCCATTTCCACACAAGAAGAACTTGCTGGAACTGGGCTTGCATGTCCGGGGTGCAGGGGCTCCCGAATTACCCCCCAAAGCCCCAGATCTGTTGGGGAGACTCTGGGCGGTTGTGGGAGGGCTGGCCAGGGGCCTCGGCTTGGAAGGCCTCACAGAGCTGGCTCGACCATGGTGACGAGGTGCATCGGTTCCAGGGAGAGTGACAGATGTGAGCAGCTTCCTCCCCTCCAGATGTCCCGGAAAGTTCCAGATGCCGTGGGTGGACGTGGATGCCACCGAGAGTTGCTAGCTCTCTGTGGGAGCCTGTGCGACCTCTGGAAAGTAGGCCTCTGGAACTGAGCTCTGGGAGGGAGCAGACGGAAAATCTTTGTGGGGAGCCCGTCAAGCATGACTGAAATGAGCTCACCGGCCATGGAGACGCTTCTGTTTTCCACATGAGCGGTCCAAAATGGAGCAGGGCGGTCTCGGCCCCGTTTGCTGGCAAGTGAAAGGATCACGTTTGTTCAGGGAAGCAAGGCGTAGTGGGGGAAGGGGCAGCGTGGATTTGGAGTCGGCCTGAACTGGGGTGAACAGTGTCCCGCCAAATTCATGTCCACCTGGAAGCTGTGACTATGACCTCATTTGGAAATACGGCCTCCTAGATGTAATCCAGTGAAGAGGTGGTCATGCTGGTCAGGGTGGCCCTCCTCCAGTGACGGCGTCCTTAAATAAAAGGGGGGGTGTTGGACACAGACACAGGGTGGAGGCCACATGAGGACAGAGGGGACATGGAGCCGTGGGGCCACAAGCCCAGGGACACCTGGAGCCCCAGGAGCTGGAAGAGGCAGGAAGGGCCCGAGCCCTGTGAATGCCTTGATCTTAGACTTCTGGCCTCCAGACTTGGAGAGAAGAAATTTCAGTTGTTATAAACCCACAGTTTGTGGTGTTCAGGTCCTACAATTGCAGGAAAGGGGTATGGTGCCTGAAGCCAGGCTTGTACCAGCCACGTCTTGCCTGCATGCCTTGGGCCGGTGGCTCTGTGTTTGTGAGCCTCAGTTTCCAAAAGCTGAGATCATGATGCCAAGCCCATGCAGACGTTGTAAGAATCCCATAAGCTAACCCGGGCAGGGCATGGAGTCAGTGCTCAGTCCACACGGGGTGGCCCCTCTGTGGCCTCTCCTGAGTCTATGGGGCTGATGACTGTTCCACTAAGCAGGTTATCTGTGGGGCAGACATCCTACTGTGGGTCAGGCACTCTGGACTGCCTGGAGGCCCCATGGGGCAAAGTCAGGGCCCCTGCAGGCTCTTGCCACAGTCCAGGGGCAAGTTCTGAGCTGGCCTCTCTGCAGATCAGGAGCCCCTTTTCTATAGCATGAAGTGTGCTTGGATAATTGCGCATCATGAGACTCCCAGCACCAGTGAAAGGTCCGTCTGGCTGAGCCACGGTCACCTGAGCAGTCAGTATCCTGCGCAGCTGGGCCCTGGGGCTGCCGACCAGCCCCAGGCCTCGTAAATGGGACGTGCAGCTAGGTAGAGGCCTAGCAGGGGCCTCGGCGTCGCCTCCCAGGGTGCTGTAGTGATCAGACCCCTCTTCTCTATTTGTGGATCCCTACTGTGTGCAGGGCCTGGACTGTGGAAGGACAGGACGGTTAATTTCACTAAAGCGAAAGGGTTTCCTTGGTGATGGATTAAATTTCCAGTGCATCAATCTGGCACCAATAGGGGGAAAGACAATGGGGTATAACGGTGACAGATTCAGGTTATATACTATGTGGCACCATCTGGGCGGGACGTCCATACATCATTCATTCAGGTGCGAGACTCACTGAGCACCTACTATGTGCCAGGCCCAGGGATACAAAGACAGTGAAGACACGGGCCTCCTCCTGCAGGGGGGAGACAGTCCCAAAGCGGGAGCGGCAGACGCCCGGCTGCCTGGTTCGCTTGGCGTAAGAGGCGTGCTGGGGGGAGCAGACAGGGGGCAGATGTCTTGGGTGCACCTGCAGGGGAGGGTGGGGGGACAGTGAGGTTAAGACGGGGAGGAAGGTGAAGGGGGTGAGCCATGAAGACAGACGAAAAGACTGCGTGGCCCAAGCCAGGGGTCGTGGAAAGGCAGCAGATAAAACTGGCCTGGACTTGGCCTCTTTTCTGGAAACTTCCGTGCTCTTGTCCATTTCTTTGGAACAGCCTCCCCACTGTCTTTGTTGCCTCTGGTTTCCCCTGACGTCCACGCTGTCCCGGAACGATCTTGCCCAGGTGGGTCTGACGAGGTCAGTCCTTTGCTCCACAGCCGTCCGTGGCTTTCCAGGGCCGTGGGTCGAGTCTGGGCCCCGTGCTGTGGTCAGGACGCCTCCCCTCAGCCCCTCTGCGTTCCCTGGCCGGTGCCCCCATGCCGGCTCCCTCAGCCCCGATGCCCTGGTCTTCCTCTTCCGGCCGGCGCACCCCAGCAGGTCTTCCCGACGCCCCTCCAGCAGTCCCTCCCCCGTGGGCCATCCTCCTCTGCCTAGCTGGGTCCTCACCGTGTCCCCAGCGATGGGTCCACACAGCTCTCCGTGTACCTGTCACTGAGGTCAGCTGTGGATCTCTGACTTGTCGCCGCTGCCTCCCCCCGCCCCCGGCCACACCTCTGTCAGGGACTCAGTGTTTGTGTCCTCCCAACACTCACGTGTAATGATCTTGGTGACTGACGCCCTAGCCCCCCAGTGTGATGGCGTAAGAAGGCAGGGCCTGTGGGAGGCACTTAGGCCATGAGGATGGGGCCCCGCGCACGGGATTAGTGCCCCCATACCAGAGGCCCCAGAGAGCCCCCGCCCCCCGCCGGGGGAGGCTGGGGCGGGATGAAGGCCATCTGTGAGGAATGGGGCTCTCGTAGGACGCTAGGTCTGCCGGCACCCTGATGGTGGACTACCCACCTCTGGGACCGCGACAGCGACTGCTTATAGCATAAGCCCCCCGCTGTTGGTAGCCATTTTGCTGTGATGGTTCGAATGGACCAGGACACCCCCTTGAGAGCAGGGACGGCAGCATCTTCCCGTCCTCCAAGCCCACCTGGTGGGCGCTCAGGGAATGCAGGAATGACATGTGGGGGACACATGGGTCGCAGCGGGGATTTTAGCCAGGAAGATTCCAGAAACTCAGGTGGAACCTAGAGAAGAACTCAGAGCCCCCCACTGTCCTTCCCCAGTGAGGCTGGTCTTCTTGGCAGTACGGTGACCTTCCTTTTTTTTTTTTTTTGCCTGGAGTCGGACTCCTTCATACAGCCACACTGTGGGGTGATGGGGAGACGGCTGCTGAGCCGGCCTGCCGGAGTGAGGGGAGGGACCGGGCAGGGCGGCCTTGCCCCTCACCCACCTCCTGGCCTCACCCAGGTGGAGAATGAGGCAGCAGAACTCAATGCATGGCCCCTCCCCCCAGCATCCTGAGAATAGTGGATTTTCCTAATGCATCTTGACGGATTGTTAAGAGCTAAGCGGAGAGCAGGGCCCCTAAGATCTTGTAAATTGCCTGCTGTGCCAGACAGGGACTGGTGTCAAGGCCACGTGTGTGTGGTGCCCGGGGTCTTACCACTGTTCTTCTTGCTCCTCTCTTGCCCCTGATGGAGAAGGTGGAGGCCTTCCAGCCAGCCGCCTGGGCTGCATCCTGGTCTCTGCCAGCCCCTGGCTGTGTGACCCTGGGCACGTCTGTCTCCACCCTGTGACCATGACCAGGTCGTGCCCAGGGTTACTGAGATCATGCATGGCGGGCATCTGGTGCCTAGTAGGTGCCGAATGCGTGCTCATTTCTACTTCTGTTCATGTCACCACATTCTGGGCTCTGACCAAATGGGCACACAGTGCAGTGTGAGCTGAATCGGTCGAAGCCATCAGTCCATTCTGGCCATCAGTCCATTCTGGGTCAGGCCAGTGCTGGTTGTGACAGGAGAGAGGGACACGGCTAGCCCTTGACCTCCAGGAGCTCCTGGTCTCAGGAGGGAGCCAGGTGGCATTAGCGACTCCCCGGTGGCACATCGATCACCTCTCTCCCACCCTGTCACTTTGCTCATGCCCTCCTTCCTCCCAGGAGGACCCTTGCCCAGCTCTCCCATTCACAGGTCAGTCCTAGGAGCCTTTTCTTCCCCCCAGTGAGAGGGACCCTCTCTCATGTCAGCATCTCCCTTAGGCCCTTGGCTGCTTCTGTTCTCTGCTCTGTCATTCATGTCCATAGCTTCTGTACTCGACAACTTACTGCAGGCTTGTGTCTTCACATCACTGTCCTCCCCAGCACTGAGGAGGGGTCTCATCCATCCAGTCATCCATCCATCCATCCATCCATCCATCCATCCATTCATCCATCCATCCATTCATCCCCTGTCCACCCATCCATCCATCACTTCATCCATCCTTCCTTCCATCCTTCCATCGTCCACCCATCCATCCTCTATTCATTCTTCCTTTCTTTCATCCTTCTATGATCCACTCATCCCACCATCCTTCCATCCATCTGTCCATCCCCTATCCATCCACCCAATCCATCTATCACTTCAACCATCCTTCTTTCCATCCATCCTTCCATCATCCACCCATCCCACCATCTTTCCATCCATCCATCTATCCAGCCATCATCTATCTTTCTATTCTTCCACCCATCCTTCCTTCCATTGGTCATTCTTCCATCCTTTCTCTTGTCCTCCCTTCTTCCTTTCCTTCATTCTTTTGCTCTTCTACCTACCCAAACAATAAATATTTATTGAGCATCTCCAGTGTTAAATGTCTGGGATGCAGGAGAAAATACAGAGAGGACCATTCAGTAAGCTTTTATTGAGCACCTACTACATGCTAGTGTAGCCCTGGCACCAAGCACAATGTGTCTGGATAAACTAACGGCTGAGGATGGCACCTAGTAACTGCTCTGGAAGTGTTGGCCTGACTGGTTCTTGCAACGTGACCCTGGACAAGTTATCCAACCTTCCTAAGTTTGTCCATGGATTAAATGAGATAAGGAATTTGAAGTGCTTGGCTTAGAAAATGTTAACTCTTGTTACTAGCTATTAAGGATGACAGGGTGAATTATGGGAGAGCACAGAATATTCTGTTCATACAAGAAATAAATAGGGACCCAAAGACCGTGTTCTTGTACAGTTTCTAACCATTCCAAACTTGTTAGCAGAAGTCCCAGCCCCCCTTGGGGAGTCACAGCTGGGTGGGAGGGGTGCCTACCTCCTGTGGAAGAGAGGTGGGACCCCAGGGGCCCGTGAACCCCCCCTTCCACCACCCACCAGATTCCTGAGGCTTTAAATGAGGGAATTTGGATCTCTCAAGGCTTCCTTTTTCATCACTAGAACCGACTCCCCCCTGAAGTAGACAGACTTCCTCAAGCCCTTCATAAGGGCCCCCAGGGTCAGGAGGATGCACAGAGACCCTTGTCACTCTCCCCAAGCAGCCATGACTCAGAGATCCTTAGGGGCCCCAGAGCAAAGTGTCAGAGGTCCCCAATGTCCTGGGGAAACAAGGTTTACAGATCAACTTGCTCATTCAACAAATATCAACACACCTACTATGTGCATGGCACGGTGCTGGAGGCTGGGGACCCGGAAATGACAACACTGCTTGGGGTGATAGTAACATGCAGAGTGCCTGGTGCGTGGGGGCTGGAGGGTGGGTGGGGGGGCTCTAAACTGAGGTCAAATGGGTGAATGAGGAGTTGGCAGGGGCCAGACTGGCACAGGAGAGGGTCCCTGTGGTAAGGGTGGTGGGGGTGCTGGGAGGAGCACGCTGGGAAGGCTGGGCATAATCACATGGTGGGTGTCTGTGCAGACATGTGTCGTAGTCCCAGCCTGGGTGGGACTGGTGCGGGGGGGGCGTGCCAGCAGCGTGCCCGAGCAGGTCTCCGTGTGGGGCCCAGCCTGGCCCACACCTCCGCCCCAGCCTGCCTGTCGCTTCTTCCTCGGGTGTGGCAGCCCCTTTGCGCCCCCCCTCGGCACACACCATAGGGGTTGTGCGTCATCACCCCCATTTCTGGGGCTGAGGGCTAGGACGCTGGGGGCCTGAGTTTCCTGTTTGTCTTGACCCTGTATGTTCCCAGGTGCGCTGTTCTGGAGGTGAGGTGGGGGCTCTCATAGTCATGGGACCACGCACCCCCCCACCATGGTTCAGCTGATTAAACAAATATACAGAGACTCGAGGTCTCAGTGGGGCCCCAGGACCAGCTGGTTAAGTGCTGACAGGTGCCCAGCTGTACAGGCTGAATGGTGACCCCCCTCCCCAGTCCATATGTTGGGGCCCTGAGCCCAGAACCTCAGAATGTGGCCTTATGTGAAGCTCAGGTCTTCATGGAACTCATTGAGATAACACCAAGTCGTGGGGGCAGCCCTGATCCAATCTGCCCGGTGTCCTTAGGAAGAAAAGGTCAGGACACGGACACACAGAGAGATGAGCATGCAGGGACACAGGGAGGGGCCACCATCCGCAAGCCAAGGAGGGAGGCCCAAGGGAACCACCCGCTCATGTCTGGATCTTGGGCTTTTGGACTCCAGAGTCAGGAGACCGTACCCTTGTGTTGTTGAAGCCCCAGATCCGTGGCACTTTGTGGTGGCCACACTGACATGCTAACACCCAGGGCCCCCCCGGGCCATGCTCTCACGGGACAGCCGGGCCAGAGCCACAGGCGCCCTGGGACCCAAGTGGGACCGGCCGGGCCACCTGCAGTTGAACGCTCCCTAGCTGTGCGCCGGCCTCTCTTCTGGGATCTTTACCCTGATTCTCTCCTTCCTCTGCAGAAACGGAGGCACAGAGAGGTGGAGTCACTTGCCTAAGGCTACCCAGCGAGTGCCCAGGGGAGCTGGCATTGGAGCCCACGGCCCCAGGCTCCAGCGTGCCACCCTCCACCCCAAGCCCACTCCCCAGTCCGAGATGGCCCCACTGGGAGGGCGGGACCTCCTTTGGCTGGGTCCGGGGCCCTCCCTCCCCTTCCTAGGTGCTGTGATGAGAATGCGGGTGAGGACGGCAGGGCCCTGGCCCCCGGTGCGAGCCCAGACACTGCAGGTGGGTGCTCCGTGAAGCTGCTCCCTGAGTGCACGTGAGCCCTCTTGGCTTCGGGACAGAGTTTCTGGCGCCCTGTGACTGCCACAGGCGGATTCACATATCTCTGCCTCACGGAGGCGGAGGCCCGGGACCCTGGCAGAGGAGGGGATCCCTGACGCACCTGACCTGCACCCCGTGTCTGCCCACCCACCCAGAGCGAGCTGCCTGGCTGCTGGTGGCAGGAGCTGCCTGGCGGGAGCCTCACCTCCTGGCTGGGGGGGGGGGCGCCGTAATTTCTAAGTTTGCACGCACGCCAGACTGCGGCAGCTCGCCTGTCTGGGTAATTGACTCTGGAGGTGGTATCGCTCAGGATGAAAGGTCATGGCCATCCAGCATGATGCATACTGTCCTGTGGCTTCTCTCCTGTCTCAGCCCTGACGGGGAATTAACCCTTCCGTCCCTGCCCGAGTCTTGCATGTTTTAGGGCCTTGAGAGTCAAGTATTTGCAATTTTTTTGCATCTGTAACGAAGCTCAGAAGCCTCAGTTGGCATAAATGCCCAATCAAGGAATCCGAATACAGAAGCTGGAGGGCAAGCCGTTTATTCAACAAATATGTCTGGGCCACCTACTATGTGCTAGGTAGGCTCTGGGGAGACTCAGCAGTGAGTTAATCAGAAAAACCCCGTGCTCACGGAGCTGATGTTCTGGGTGGTGGGGAGGCAGGCAGTCAACAGATAAGCAGAATAAATATATAGTTTGCTACATTCGTGCCTAGGAAGGGAGCTCTGGAAGGAGTGGGGTGGACAGGTGGGCGGGGCATGAGGACAGGTGGGGACGGGAGGCAGAGGGCCAGGCAGCGGGGTCATGAGCCTGGAGGTTGGGAAAGAGTTCAGATCATTTTGTGCACGAATGCATTCCCTTCCCAGCACCTTCATTCCGCAAGCAGCTCATCACCTTGCACACAGGGCAGAGCCTCCCAGAGAGGGCCAGCCGGCTGTGCTGGGCCCCCGGCTCGGGTAGCAGAGTCAGGATTCAAACCCAGATCTCCGGGGGCCCTGTCTGGCTCCCTTTCTCTCGCCCCAGGGGCTGGGGTGGGTATCTCCTGCAAGCACACTATGACAGGTCACTGGCCCGCTGACTCTCCCTCTATGGCTGCTTCCCAAGGCTCTATCTAACCCCAGGGGTGGGGACAGGTTTCATGTAGTCTTTGTGTGGGGTTTGAGGTTTCGAGGGTCCAAGCACATATGTGGGAGCCTGGTGGTCTTGGGGAAGGCAGCACAGAGCCCTCTGTCAGGATTTTGGAGCCCAGGGTTCACTGTCTGCACACACAGTTGGCTTGCTGGGTGTGATGGTAAGGTCACCTCCCCTCCACAACGCTCACCTCTCCCTTCCTTGGTCTGATTTGTGGAGCTGGATGCTGGCCAGGAGAGAAGGTTTTGTTTGAGCTTGCCTTGGAGTGTGCATTAAAGTAGGGAAGGCTGGTGGGGTGGCATGTGGAGTGGAAGAAACTTCTAGCAAGGGCTTGGAGGCAGGACCAATGAATACGGGTTCAGAACAGGGTCCGGACTGCTGTGAAGGAAACAGGGAGGACAGGGGCTAGTGCCATGCTAGATCTAATAACGGCAACCATAACCACATTGACTGAGCACCTACTATATGCCACACACTGGCTCTTGGTGGTTATACATTTTGTTTGGTCCTCAAGTGATCCTGTCAGTAGGTATTATTGCATTTTACAGACAGGGAAACTGAGGCTCAGGGAAGTAGGTAGGTAGGCCACTGAGGGCCATCCAACTGCCTAGGAGCTGGCTGATTGCATTCTGTGCCATGGTCATCTGGTCCCAAGGTGCTGGTGCTACGATGGGGCTGTTTGGTGTATGGCCTTTAATAGGATCAAGGCGTTACTGATGCCAATGACTCTCACAGACCTCACATTGCAGGGTCTCAGGCTTGGCATTGGCTCCCCCTGAGCACACACTGGGGTGTCACACGTGCCTGGAAGGACCCAGCTGTCTTGCTCACTGCTGTGTGGGCTTGGGCAACCCCTCTTGTCTCTTCAGTGCCTGATTTGGTCTGTAAAATGTTGATGGAATCTACCCTTTGGGTTGTGAGGAGATAAGATGAATCTTTAGTTCAGTAACTGGTGTGCAATTGGTACCTACTCAGTGGGTGCAATTATTATTATTATTATTTTAAAGATTTATTTATTTATTTTTGAGAGAGAGAGAGAGAACATGAGCGGGAGGGCCAGAGGGAAAGGGAGAGAGAATTTGAAGCAGACTCCATGCTGAGCACGGAGCCAGATACAGGCCTCAATCTCACAACCCTGAGATCGTGACCTGAGCCGAAAGCAGGAGTTGGCTGCTTAACCTACCACACCACCCAGGTGCCCCTCAGTGGGTGCAATATTATTAAGCTACTCCCTGCAGAGCCCCTCACCCATGGCCTGACCATTATTTTTTCCCCCTCTGGGTTTATTGAGATGGAATTTACATTCTGTACAGTGGACCCTTTTAGGTGTGCAGTGCTGTGAATTTCAACACACATATATGGTGGTATCACCTCCCCTCAGTCAAGACCTAGAACAATCTCTCGTCCCCCAAATTCCCTTATGTCCCTTGGGGCCGGTCCTCTCTGTTGCTGCAGCCCCTGACAACTGATTTGGTTTTCTCTCTATAGCGTTGCCTTTTCCAGAATGCCACGTGAGTGATTATGCGATAGTGTGCATGATCATGGTCCATAACCTTTCGAGTCTGGCTCCTCTCACTTAGCGCAATTTATATGAGATTCATCCACATCCCAGCAGGTATCAGTTGTCTGTTTTTGTTGCTGGGTGGTGTTCCATTGTATGGGGAGACCACAGTCTGCGGTTTTCCCTTCACTGTTTGGGTTGTTTTTAGTTGTTGTTTTTGATGTGTCTTGTAATTTTTGATTGATTAGTAGACATTGTGTGAAGATGGGTGGTCAACAGTATTACACTTGGAAGCAGACCTGCCTCTCTTTTATCCACGCTGGTAGTGTAGAGGCTCTAGTCTTCCTAGTTATGAATTAAGTTGGGTTTGGGTTTTATTGTTTCAAGATCAAATCGGACCCTCTGACTTGTCTTACCTGGCTTGCATGACATTTTCCAACACTTAAAAGGCATGAATTTAATATAAAAATCTGAATTCTAGCTTCTCTTGAAAAATCAAAGTTTTGATAACCCTGGTTTTGTGTGGCCACCTGTCACCATTTGGCTTGTGTGGAGTAGTGGCTGCCCCACCTTGGTGGGGGGAGGGAGGCGCTCTCTCAACTTGGCCGTAGGCCCCCTACTCCCTAAAAATTCACCGCCACCATGCTTCCCCTTTATGTTATCTTCCTGGCTCTCACAGATGGTTGAGTTTGTGGTGCCAGATACTGAGTGATAGTGCACTCTTCTTGCAAAGATAGGGAAATACATATCACTTAACAGTGGATTTCCCCTCCCAGTGGTTAAACCAATAATCAAAGAGTTTTGTGCTGGAGATTTTTAGGAAACTCTCTCTGGGGAGCACTTCTTTCCATACTAGTGGTGGTTCAAGGAAAATCTCACCTCTCTTGAGTCCATGTGGGCCTGCTTGGCGTGTAGGACAGGGGATCGTGCACCCTCTGCCATCTGGAGCTGTGGTTTTAGGGGTGGATACTGGATTCCCCAAAGAAGAAAGAGCTTTTTACTGACATCCTGAAACAACAAACACAGAAAAGACCAGATTTTTCACCTCTGCCTAAGGTGTGTGATATTACCTGCTGGGCAGACTCACGTTTGACAGTTTATTTAGAGGACACAGCTTTCTGAGTCTGCTGCCAGATGGCCGAGGCGGCAGCTGATGCACGCCAGACGGCTATTCATGAGGGATTTAGAAACGCAAATACATCCGCACGTTTGGATGAGCCGCTGTTTCCGGATGGAAGGGCAGGGCCTCATGACTCTTTGATGATGTTGGCTGGAGTTACCCTGTGCACCATGGAGACGGGGGCCCCCATGTCCCTGTCATGTGCCTTTGGAAGGCCGAGGAAGGTCAGGTTGGACGGGACAGGGTGAGCTCCTTGTGCTACTCAGGTCCACTCAGTTTACACAAAGTGCCTGGTGCTTCCCGTTCTTGCAAAATGGTGAACAAAACCAAGTCCCTGCTTTCATGGAGCTGACGTTCCAACAAGGGAAGAGACAGTAAGGAGTAGATGAGTCTGGAAGCTAGGTAGTTTCAGATGGACGTAAGTGCCAGAGAGACGGAGAAGCAGAGCTGGGATGTGTAGGGGAAGAACATTCCAGGCCAGGCGGGGGGAGCGTGTATGTTCAGGGCCAGGGAGAGGGTTGGGGGCTGAGCTGGAGTGTGAGGAGGGCTCCGATCACATGGGGCCTCATAGGCCTGGGAGAACACTGGAATTGACTTCCGGTGTGTGAGGAGGGTGTGGGGGAGTGGCGTGATTTGATGCACATTTCACACCGTGGCTTCGTTCACCTGTGTTCACTCTCAGCTGAAAGTGATACAGTGGTTGAGGCCACATGGCCCGTTCCTGATGAGATTCCACCAAGAGGCAGGCCATTTCCTGCTGGAGCCGTGAGGGCCATACAGAGCCCATGCAGCCAGACATGGAGCAGACTGTGCACTGCGGGCTGGTCAGACCAGAGGGGGCCAGGTCTGATGGCCAGGTCCCCGGACACCCAACACATGTCCTCATGGCCAGGGACGGACCTGAGTGCACTGGCCCAGGAGTGGGAGCAGAGGGGGCGAGGAGGACGAAGGAGGTGCCATGAGGGACGCTGGGCGGTGGGCCAGACCACAGCAGAGGAGGGGGCAGCATGGAGCCCAGAAGGTGCTGGGCAATGCAGAGGGGTCAGGGGAGCACATATGGGGTGGCTGGGGGGCAAGCCACATGGGCCACGATGGGGACTAATCCTGACCACATTATTCGTTTTCTTCAAGGGGGGGCTCTCTGTTGCTGACCGATAAAGCTGGTGTTTGGTGGAGCGGCCGGGCCAGCCCCGTCCCTCTCCCTGCTGCCCTGTCCCCATGCCCCATCACAGCCTCCTGTCCTTGGCCCTGACTCATGCTGTTCCCTCCCTCTCTCCGTGCGGCCCGCCCCTGCCATCCTCAGTCTCCGGGCATGGGCGTCCGTGATGTGCCCAGCCCCCCGTCGCGCCGTGGGCTTCTCTGGGGAAGGCTGGGTCTGGTTCATCCCAGCTTTGTCATGGGCCTTATGTACGGGGCTGGAGTTGTGCCCAGGAGTGTCACTGAAGGACTAACATGGGGAGGAAGCTGGACATGCAGGGGCTGTCGTGGGAGAGGCAGTGACTGCCCCCATGGCTGCTTGTCCAGTCCCTCAAAAGTCACAGGTGCTCCCCAAGCCCTCCGAGGAGCTCTAACTTTGCAGACCATCTGGATTCAGATGCGGGAGGATCTGTTTTGACTTTCAAATAAGGTGTGGAAAGGAGTGGCTGGAATTCTGGTGCCCTCTGCAGAGAGAACCTGGGGCTTTGAGAGTGCGGGCCAGCAGCAGCCTGCTCCCACCCACGCTCCACCCTGAAGGCCGAGGCTTCCGTTGCTCCTGAAACCTGCCATGTCCTCGAGGACCCCTCTTTATAGATCTATATTCTGTATACATATATGTAATAATGTGATAGTTCTAGTTCTCGTAACTGCATTTGCCGGGTATTGTAACACGTGGGAAAAGTCTATAAATCTCGCATTATTATGCAATTGTCTCTTATCAGTGATGTTGAATGTTATTTATATATTCATTCATAACTGCCTATAGTTCTACAAACGGCTTTAGGCGATTTTCTTAAAGTACTTACCTAAAATCACTAATAGTTGAGGGAATTCATATGAAGGGCACATAATGGTAAGAAAAGGAAAAAAAAAAAACACCCCGATGTTAGATGATTATCCTAGCAGCCAAAACAAAAAGGGAAACTGGATTAGTTACAATGGTCCTGGGGTAAGTCCGTCCATCGATGAATCAAGGGGGATCAGAGCTTTCTTTAGATACCGGGATTGAGTGAAATGTAGCCTGTGGGCCTCCTGAGGGGGCCTCCGTGAAAGATTGCACTGTTGGCCTAAGGGATCAAGATGTAGTCCTTTGAGGAGGCTGGTTCCGATTCCCTCATGTGCGGCTCTGGAACTGAAGGCAGGTGATCAGGGCAGAGCGTCCGGGGTCTGGGGAAGCTGCTTGGAAGGGCCGCCGTGCCCAGGTCCATGGAGGAGAAACAGGCTGGGAAGAGCTCAGTCTTGGGTTGAGTGGCTGGATGGAATCCTGGGTAGTCACGAGAAGGCCCGCTGCCAGGAGCTGGGGAGTCAGTCCTGTCCCTCCTGGTGTCAGTCCTGGTCTGCTTCTTTCAGGTTTATTCACCCTGAGAGTTCCAGTCTTACCATCTGAAAAATGGGAGCACAGCTCCATTCTCATGGGGTGGCCCTGGGGACTGGGGAGCAATGTTTTCAAAGCTTGAGGAGACTGGAAAGTGTCATTTAGCTGAAGTTGTTGTTGGAAGGACCGTACTCTTGACATAGATGTGCACCATGCATCCTGTGGGAGGGGACGATTGCCAAGGACCCACTGTGTGCCGCATGCTCTGCCTGGCTCCCGTCATCGGAGGCTTACACCCTCCTTGTGTGGGGTATCTTCCACGGGGACTCTCCTGTTTTATGCAGGGGTCCTCTGTGCCCAGAAGGGTGGGCGCCCCAGACCCCACCGCCAGCAGGTGGCGGGGCTGGGATTCAAACCCAGGCAGTCTGGCTCTAAAGCCCATTCTCTTTCCACTAAGCCAGGCTGCCTCGGCGGAGTCCCCGGCAAGATGGCTTTGGGTTTTGCTCTGCTCCTTCTCCCACCGGGTGTCTCCGCAGTGATGGCCTGTCACGTGGTCGGGGTGAGGCAGGTGGCTTCGGGGAGGAATTCAGAAGTGCCGGAGCCTCCTGGGGTGGGTGAGCAGGACTCACAAACACTCCCGCGGGCCCACGGCGGTGCCTCCGCAGCTCAGATGGCTGGCGGGGTGGGGGCGGGAGGGCCGTCAGCCCACGTCATCAGCAGCCCCCCCTCCCTACCCCCATCAGGAGAGGATGTCCGCTCCCAGCCGCAGGGCAAGCCCTGGACAAGTGGGATCTTGATTCATCGCTCCCTCCCGCTCCCCCTGCTCCCTCCTCCCTCTCTCTGAGCCCTGGGGCTGGGGCTGCTGCGGCCTGCCTGGGCAGGGGGGACCTGGCAGAGGCCCTCCCACCTGTGCCCCTCCCTCGGACAGAGGCCAGGAGAGGCACTGGGTAGGGGTGGGGGGGTGGGGCTCAGGGGGAGATGGGCGGAGCAGGCATTTCAGGTGTGGCTCCAGCACCTACTAGCGGGCAGCCCATTTCACCTCCATGGGCCTCAGTGACTCCAGCAGTAAAATGGGGCTTGTGGCTGGTCATTGTGAGGGTTCAATTAGATGAGGTGGGCGGAGACCCTCTCGTGGTACCTAGACCCCAGGAAATGAAAGAACAGATGAATGACTGAATGGGTGAAAGAATGAAAGAAGGAGAGCAGGCAGGTTGGAATTGCTGGAGAAAGAAGTTGGTTATCTGTATCTCAGAAAGGAGAAGTTCTGGCAGTCCTGGTGGCCTCACACACCTGCGGGGCTCCCATGATGCCCCAAAAGCTGGGGTGGGGCGGGGGGGACAGCTCCACTGAACAAGAATTTCAGTTTTAACCGTATGGCTATGGACCAGGCTTTCCCGGAGAGAGGGAGCTCCCCGTCCCTGGGGGCATTCAAACAGTCCTGGAAGGCCACGTGGCACGGCTTTCTCAGGCACCTTCCTTCTCAGGTTGGGGGATCGGATGGTGATTGCTCAGTTCCCTCCCAGCCTGAACTCTGGGCTTCTCCCTAGGCCTTCCCTGCTCCTCAGGGGCAGAGGTGCGGGTGGGCCGCCCATCATCCTGCAAGCATCTACTGAGCACCTACTACAGGCTTGGTGCAGCCCTCGGGGGCTGAGGAGCCCCAACGCCCCCCAGTGGAGGGCATGAGAGTGGCAGGGAGTGCTTCTCAGAGGAGGTGTTCTTTGTTAGCCAAGCAGATGTCATGGGATGGGGAAGCAGGGAAGGGTGTTTTGGATAGAGGGATCAGCATTGGCAGAGGCTCAGAGGCTGGTGATGACGGGCTGTGTCCTAGGGCTTCTGGAGCAGAGTTTGACCGAATCACAAGATAAACAGTGGGGGCTAGGAGGCTCAGGAACGTTAGGGTAGGGTTATGAGGACCTAAGACAAGGGGATCTCGCTCTGCATGCAGCGATGTCCGTCACAGGGGTCTGTTTCACAGAGTGCTTCTTGAGCAGACCCTGGGCAGACCTCCCTGCTCAGTGTCCTCACCTGCTGAATGGGCACAGCCGCAGCCCCCGTTGTCATGAGGCTGCAGTGAGGCTCAGCCATCGATGGTCCTTGACCCTCCTGCCCCTCCCCATGCCGGAGCTTGGCATGTCACTGCTGCCGGAATGGCTGTGTAGACCGACCCTGGTGCAACCTTGTCGCTCGGGCTGGACACCGGTGTCTTTGTTCAGGTCGATTTGGAGCTGCTGCCAGTCTCCTGAGGGGCATCTTGGCTCAGAGGGACCCTCCCAGCCCAGCCTTAGGTTCCCCAGCTCTAGTAAGGGGGCGTGGGGGGCCCGGGTAATGGGGTGCAGGCTCCATGCTGGGCGCTGGGGCTCGCAGAACTGTGTGCTCAGCATTCGAGGCTTCAGAGCCAGGTGCCCACCGTTACCCCTGTGTCCCTGTCCTTTTGGTCACCCCTAGCTCCTCCCCAGGGTGTAAGGTATCAAGCTTTGCCTGACACGGGACCGGCCCCAAGTCGGGGGCCCATATACTCCGAGCAGCCGGGTTTGGGGCCCTTGCCGCAGATGCTGTGCCCTGAACACAGACTCATGGTTCTTAGCATAGACATCCGCCTTCTGGACAGGGAAGGGCGGCTACATAGAGCTTCTGGAGCTGAAAGCCAGACGGGGACCACGGGGCCATCATCCCGTCCCCTCCACTCGGGCTTTACAAGTAGACACTGAGGCATGTGGAGGAAGGCCCCTATGTGCTGGGGAGGAATTATCCTTTGCCGTCCACAGGGGACGAGACACGGGTCCAGGCTCCCTTGGCCGGGGGGCACCCTTGCCCATCACACGCCACACCCCTCTGCCTGACCTCGCCTCATTTCTTTTTCTCCAGCGGGTGCTTCTAATGCTTCCCAGTCGTGGCGCCCAGGCAGGCTGTGGGCCGCCCAGGAGCCAGAAGCCCACCGTGGTGACAGTCTGCCATCCTTGTCACGCTCCAGTCACCCTCGCAAGCTCCGGCCAGGGGGGAGGCTGCAGTGCTGTCCCACTAGGCCTGGCCAGAGGCCAGCCGAGCTTCCGCGGGGCCCAGCGTCCGGCTGCAGGAAGCGCTGGCCTGCGGAGGTGGAAGGGCAGGGCAGCTCCAGGGCAGCGTGCCCTCGCTCTGAAGGGCCCCATTGAGAGGTGGGTGGCGGGCAGTCAGGATGCGGTGGCCTTCCTGCTGTCCCCCGGGCCCCGTGGCTGAGGGGCCCGTGGCCTCCGCACGGCTCACAGCTGCTTGGCAAGTGCTCTGGCAGCTGCGTCACCGGGCCAGGGGGCTGGCACGTCCCTGTCCCCGTTCTCAGCTGGGCTGCTTGCGAGCTGGGGGGCCTGCGGAGTTGCCAGGGCCGGTCACCAGGCCACAACGGCGGGCTCGAGACAACAGGATTCCTTCTCTCCTGCTTTCAGAGACGGGAAGTCTGAGAGGCAGGTGTGGGCAGCCTGTGCGCCCTCTGAGCCTGGAGGAGCGAGGCCGTCCTTGTCTCCTGCAGCTTCTGGGGGCTTCCTGGCCACCCTGGTGTGCGTACGTAGCCTTGTAGTGGCATCCAGGCCTTCTGTCCTGTGTGTCCCTCTGTCCAAACCCCCTTTCCAACACTAGTCGCTGGATCAGGGCCCACCCTAATCTAGTATGGCCTCATCTTACCTTGATGACATCTGCAAAGGCCCTATTTCCAAGTAAAGTCACCTTCTGAGGTTCTGGGTGCACGTGAATCGTGGGGACGCTGGCCCGCTGACTGCAGGTAGCCCCCCTCACTCAGCTTCCTGGTCCTGGCCCAGCTGCTCCTCCAGCCCCCAGGACACGTCCTGCTCTGGAACCACCGTATGCTCCAGCATCCTCCACGCCTCCGTCCGTGCCTTCCTCCCGGGACGCCTTCTCTCTCATGTTGGCCCCTGGAGCCCGTTCTGCTCATCAAGGCCCAGCCTCCATGTGGCTTCCTCCATGGAGCCTCCTTCCTTCCCCAGGTGCCCGAGGGCCCTGCCTGTGTGGGCTCGTCTCCCTCTGGCTCCTGAGATGGGGACCCTTCTCTTCCCCATCCTCAGAGGTCGAGCGCACCCTCTGTGCCGGGCATCAGGCCAGACTTTTTGACATATGTTCACCCCAGAATCCTCTGGGCCACCCCAGGAGGCAGGTGCGTTGCACTCCCATTTCAGATGTAGAAGCTGAGGCTCTGAGAGGTTGAGTGGCTTGCCCAGTGGGATTGGGCACAGCTGGGATTGAGGCTGTGGGATTCCTTTGGGTCCGTTCCATGAGTGGTCCTCAGGGGTTGTCCGGGGACTGGTCTGGACTTGGGTCATTCATCTGAAAATCATTTTTTGAGCACGTTCTCTGTGCTCTGCATTTGGGCCCTAGCCGTGGCAGGCACCCCCTTGTCCTGCCGTCATTGGACTTATAGTCTCTGAAGACAGAAATACAAATGCCTAATCACAGCTTTGAAGGGTGCTGGGGACCTAGTCCTGGCTTTGCCACTGACCCCTTCTATGACCTTGGCCAAAGACAGCCCCTCTGGTGGCCTCGGTTCCCCCACGTGTAGGGGATATCTCTGATCTCTATGGGCCCTTCCAGCCTGACAGTGAGCATTCTGTGTCCAGCAGCCCGGCTGGCCGGCCACACCTGTCAGGTAGCTCGGGGCGGGGCCTGGAGTCCTGAATCCCAAGAGGCCCTGGATGGACCACCCTTGGCCAATGGTGGTGGTCAGGTGGGATGCATTCTCCCCAGGTCACGGGCAGGCTCGGAACCCTCATGCACAAAGGCCAAGTTGGAGCAAAAGTAGCTTTTGTGTCCCTCTGGGCTTGGGTCTTGGCTCTGGGGAAGAATCCGGAGCCCCTCCTGGGACCTCACCCCTGCCCTGGAATGCAGATTTCGCCTTGCCCAGATCAGGGAGAAATGAGACTCAGAGGGAAGGGAGGAAGATTCTGGAGACCTCCTGGCAAGTCCATGGCAAGCTGGGGTGCTCGCCCCGGCCCTCCCACCACGTTTATGTTGCAAGACTCAGAGGACTGGCATCTGCAAAGTCCCAGGAGAGTCCATGCTTGCTGCGGTCCAGGGACAGAGGGAGTCAGGGGGCCGCATGGCAGGGGAGAGGGTGGAGAAGGGGGCCCCTTGCCCCCGTGGAGCCATCTGGGTTCCATTCTTCTTGGTCTGGAAACTGCCAGGGGTCAGCCTGGGACTTGTGTGACATGAGCCCTATTATACTGCCTGGGCCTTGGGCTTGAGAAGGTTCTTTGGGCAGGACAGGCATGGGCCAGGGTCGTGCTCCTGGAGGCCCAGCCGTCTGAGGCTCAGTCCTGGCAGCTCGGAGCCATGGCTAGGAGTGTCCAGTGGGTGCCAGGCTGCTTGTTAGAACCTGCAGTGTGTGCTTGTGTGAAGCTGAGGAGTGACGGGACCCATGGGAGAGGAAGGTGGGGGTGGGGGCAGCGGGCTTTGGAGGCAGAGCAGGGATTGGGTTAAAAATCAAGCAAGGTGTGGGAGGGGAGGGCCCACCTTTAAGATCCTCTAAAGCAGTCCTTCTCAGGTTTTCATATGCCCACGGTCCCCTGGGACCTTGTTAAAATGCAGGTTCTGATTTAGTGGGTCCTGGTGAAGTCGAGACTATTTCTAACAAGCTCCCAGGCGACCGGTGAAGTGGGTCCGTGGAGCTCTGTGAGTGAGAGGCAGAGGGTCAGCGGCTTTAATCCTTCACTTTGTGTCAACCTCTAGACCCCTGCCGGGGGGATGTCAGGAGCCCCGTGTGACAGATGGGGACACATGCTGTAGGAGGGGGAGCGAGTGGCCAGGATCTCACAGGAAGGGCAGGGGCGTGGACGCAGCTCTGTCTTCAGTGTCCGCCCTCCACTGGGTGGCTGCCCCTGTCTGGCAGCTGGTCTCCGTGGGGCCAGATGGGAAGCCCCCAGCAGGGGCCCTTCCTGGGGAGAGGGAGCTTGGGGGATGCGGGCTCCTTAGGAATGAACATCCACAGGCTCATCGTGGCTCAGAGGAGGAGGGAAGAGAGCCCGCGCTTGCTTAATGAGCACCTACTAAGCACCAGGCACCCGGTGCATTGTGGGATTCCTCTTCGTTACAGGACAGCAGCTTTCTCTTGGCTTCCTCAGCACTCGGCGCACAGTACGTACTCAGGAAAGAGCTGGCATGCGGCTTTGGGGCATCTCGGAGCCAGGCCCCGGGTGACCAGAGTGCCTGCTGGACGTGGCCGCAGACCTGGGGACTCGGTCCCAGCGTTTCCTGCCCCTGCCCGTGACGCAGTGCCCCTGCGGATGGCGGCTGGTTTCCAAGTGAAATGCTGTTGCCCACCAGCTCTCTCGCTAAACCTGCCTCCGCCTGGGCTCAAGGGGAGAGCCTAGGAACCTCGAGACCTTGGCTTCCCCACCTGCTGTCTGGCCCGGGCCGGAGCCCCTGGAAAGCACGATCTGTGATGTTGCAGTGGGACTCTGGGCAGGCCCCTCAAAGGCAGATTTCGGGCCACCGAGGTTCTAGAAAGACGGTGGGGAGAGCCTATTTGAAGGACTTCAAACTCAGCCCACTCATGGGGCCCGACAGGATGGAGGCAGATGGAGAAGTCAGACCATGGGTGGGGCTGGTGCTTCCAAGGGGACACGCAATCCCAGACACAGACCGTCAGCCTCCTGGTGACCTGTGGACTCAGAACTTGGCCTTAGCCAGAGCATGGGGGCCCGGCCACCGGCCACCGAGGGCTTTGGATTCTGATGCACCAGGTTCAAGTCCCAGCTCTGCTTTTTACCGTACGTGGCCCGTGGACCAGAAGCTGCTGCTTCATCAGACGGGGAGAGAGTCACACGTGGGGGGCAGGGTGGCGCCGAGGGCCGGAATGGCGCGCTCCTCGCCGAAAGCGCCCAGCGCCCGGTAAAGAGCTAGGGCAGGGGTTCTTATTAGTACAGGGTGCTATCTTGTCTACTGTGGTCCTCCCGCCAGGACAGGAAGGCACAGGGGATGGGACGGCCGAGGCTGAGCAGGCAGGAGGGCAGCCTGTCGCTCGTCTCCCCCCAACCCAGGGACCCCCAGCAGCGGCTCCTGTTTCCAACTTGCTGTCGGTCTAGAAGGAGCAGCCTGGCGAGGGCCCTGGTGTCCACCCAGCCTCCGGGTCAGGTATCGGCTCCCTCTGCCCTTCTGTGGGTGGAGTTCCTGTGATATCCGAGGCCCCCTCCCGCCTTCTGCTTGCTCTTCAGTCTGACCCCAGCGGAGATCAGCAGCCTGCAGGGCCCATGTCCTGTTAGCCATCTGGTTGCTGAACGTGTTAAGTGAGTTCCTCTCTGTAGTGCCAGTTTTCCTGAGTTGCCAGGCCTCCCAAAGCAGGGCGGTGCTCCAGCCCGGGTTGGGAAGTCCTCCTCTGCTCTGGTGTGGGTGCTGCTGGGACCCACATCTGGGGGGTGGGGAGAGGCCTGCCCTGGACGGCACAGGGCCTGGCTCGTGGTACGGGGCTGAGCTTGGAGACCTCTTGGTCCGGCCACTGTGTTCAAGATGGGGACACTGAGGCCCAGAAAGGTGCCGCGAGGTGGCAGGGCCCCATGTGCCCCACCCCGCCCCGGGGACGGAACCGGCGCTTTCCCGAGACCCAGATTCAGTCCCTGCCTCAGTAGCCCAGGCTTTCCCACAGACGGCTCTAAGCCCGCTCTTTCAGACCATCTGAAAGTAATAAGGAAGGCGCTTATGGATGAAATGCCTTCAACATGAAGTTGTATCTTGTGGTTAGTATTTCTTGCTGTCAAAACATTTCTCCTCGCTGAGCTGGGCTGGGGGGAGGGCCAAGGAAACCCTGTGTCTCCACCAGAAACTCACAGAGGAGCCAGCTCCGCACCTCAGGAGGTCGGCATGGCAGGATTGGTCTTTGTTTCCCTGTCCCCCATCTCTGCGCCTTTGGTCCGGCCTCCACACAGCCAGGGAGCATCCTAAGACCACAGGTGACCGGACACGGTCCAGCTCCAGCACCTTCTTTTTCTCCCTACCGTTTTTGGACTGAGGTTTGAGATCCCCATTCTTATTCCTACCACTCCCCACCCCTAGATCCTGACCAGGCTGAGCCGTCTGGGACACAAAATCTAAGCAGGTCCTCCCTTGGATGGCGCCAGAGAGTGAAGCTCTCCTTAAATGTCGTGCCCGAGCTGCCTTGCCTTCCACACCCTAGACCTGGCCCTGCTCGCCCAACAGCCCTGCAGCAGCCACCTGGAGTTCCGCTCATGCTCAGCCTCGCTCGGTGCTGTGCTGTGCCCCTTCACCTGGGACCCCTTCCTCCCCTTTCCCTTGGCAATAATGACTCCTGTTCCTGATCCCCCAGATTCCATCAGACTCCCACGGTGGAGTCCCTGCAGACCCTCAACACACCCTCAAATACCTTATTTGGTGTCAGTCAAATCCTTAAGACTGTGAGCTCTGTGAGGGCTGGGCTTTGGATGTTGTGTTCATTGTATCCTTGGGCCTAGCACAGGGCTCGGCACGTAGTAGGTGCTCAAGAAACATTTGTTGGATGAGTAGGTAGGTGGGTGGGTGGATGGGTGGATAGAAGGAAGGATGGGTAGGTGAATGGATGGGTGGTGAATGGATGGATGGATGGAAGGACAGGGGGGTGGATGGATGGGTGGATGGATGGAAGAATGCGTGGGTGGATAGATGGGTGGTGAATGGATGGATGGATGGGTGGAAGGACAGGGGGGTGGATGGATGGGTGGATGGATGGAAGGATGGGTGGTTGGGTGGGTGATGGATGGATGGGTAGATGGAAGGATGGATGGAAGCATGGATGGGTGGATGGATGGAAGGATGGGTGGTTGGGTGGGTGATGGATGGATGGGTAGATGGAAGGATGGATGGAAGCACGGATGGGTGGATGGATGGAAGGATGGGTGGTTGGGTGGGTGATGGATGGATGGGTAGATGGAAGGATGGATGGAAGCATGGATGGGTGGACGGATGGAAGGATGGGTGAGTGAGTGACCGTCTCATGGCTGAACCTTTATTTGAGGGTAATTTGAAGCCCTTAGCAGATGCACAGGACTCCTGGGTTCAGCCAGGTAGGACGATCTGGACCTCGGTGATTCTTACAGGAGGCCACATGGCCCAGGGCTACAAACAAGGGATTCAAAGCTGAGATGTGCCCAAGGCTCTGGGGACACAGAGCGGAGTTGGAAACGGCGGCTGCACTCTTGGAGCTCAGCATCTATTGTGGGAGGTGGGGCAGGAACAGACCCACTGTGATTAGGCAGTGATGGTGGCCCGGACAAAGTGCCCTGGGGCACACAGCAGGAGGGACTGGTTCCTTAGGCTGCTCTGGGGAAGGCTTCATGGAAGAGGTGACATTGAGCAGGCTTTGTAGGATGAGTGGGTGTTGGCTGGTGGGGCTGGTGGGGCTGGGAATTCCTGGTGGAGAGAATAGCATGAGTCAGACTGTCGGCATTTTCTGGGAAGAGAGAGAAGTGCTCTGTGGCTGGGGGTTAGGAGCCGGGGGTGTTGAGCGAGAGGAATAAAGCTAAGGAGCTTGAGATGCAGTCTGCCAAGGGCTTTGAACGTGATGTGGTGGCAATGGGGACGACGTGGAGGGTTTTACACGGAAGGCACCTCCTGCTCTTCGGCTGATTCTGCAGCAAGTGGTGCCAAGGTCAGGTCCAATTTCTTGCTCAAAATCCTGGAATTCCTGGAAGTTCTTGTGCAGAGCCGCCCCGCCCCCGCCAGGTCTCTTCTCCGTGGTCTTGGAGTTCTACCACTGGAAGTCCCAACAGTGGTCTTTGCATGGGTCTCTTCTTAGTCCGTGAGAGGAAAAGAGAAACGTGTTTTTATTCTGCACCTTCCCTGGGGAGGGACAGGAATTTTAAAGGGAGGGGGAGGCTTTGATAACCCAAATGTTTTGTAGAAAACCAGAGCATGAGGGGAATTCCTCCTCCAGGCTCTCTCAGACCCCCAACCTGCCGAGAGCTGCCCATTCCCGCAGCGCCCCGCCTCCCTGGGCCTCCCCGCTCTGCCTCCCTCCTGTTCTCACGTGCACGCTCATCTTCCCCACACGGGCGGCTGGCGGTTCAGGACAGCAACTGTGTCTTGCCCGAGGCAGGGCCAGGCAGAATTTCCAGAACGGTCCTCAGCAACCGTCATCCTGACCACAAGCAGCCCCTGTGGCTTCCGAGGCCCGGCCCGACTCCCAGGCTCACGCCAGCCCATTTCACACATGGGGAGGCTGAGGCTCAAGGCCCAGAGGGGTTCCCAGCCCGGTGGGCTGAGCAGCTCTCCTGCTGCAGGGGGGAGGCCTGGTGTGGTGTGGGGCTCTGGACAAGGCCCCGGGCAGGCGGGTCTCCGCTCTGCCCCCTGCTGGCCGGGCTGGCCAGCCTGGCTTCCTCATTTGGAAGGCGGGGCCATGAGGACCAGGGTAATTGATAAGTCAGCATCCCCATGGCGCTATGGGTCCACGTCTGAACCCAGCGTCTCAGATAGGTGACAGCTGTCTGTTCTGTGTCCTGATCCGTGATGTCATCTCGGGGTGGACAGCGACCTCCGAGGCAGGCGAAAGTCCTCCAGTCCAGGAGGGGATGGATCCCTCCCAATCCCGGAAGAGACTAAACAGTGTGAGGCCCCACCCCCCTCCCTTTTGGGGACTTCCCTGCTCTGTAGACAGAAGGGAGGTGACAGTGTCCCCCGCACGTGGCTTAGTGACATTTACTGGCCCTGGCTGGGTGGGGGACTCTCCGGGGGTGGGCAAGCCCACCTCCCTGTGACGGCTGTGCTCCCCCCGAGGCGACCCCTCATGCTTGCGGTTCTTCATCAGCACGGGGTGGGGAGAGGATTGCAGGGCTTGTCCTGGGCCGAGAAGATCCAGACCAGCAGGCAGAATCATCACTCTTATGGCATAGTGCAGTAGCGAGGTGTGTCGGAGGGCTGGGCATACAGTAGGAGTTTAATTAGTACTCGTGACTAAGACAGGGAGACTGGCTTAGTTTGACAAGGTGTAGTTCCACACTCTGGAGCCACCGTCAGGCCTTCCCTCCCAGCCTCAGGACTCCCCTAGGGCAGATGTCCCTCCTTGGATTCTCAGCACGCTGGGAACAGAGGGACTTTAGAGCTAAGGAAGTCATTTGCTCATGCATTCGTTCACTCACGAGGATGTCCTAAAGGCCTGCCCTGTGTGGGAAGGGCCAGCAACACTGTCCAGGAGGATAATTGGTAGTTCAAACCAAGTTCGGAGGGGGCATTCTTGGCAGCAGGAATCACCAGTGCAAAGGCCCTGCGGTCGGAGGGAACCTGGCTCCGTGGAGGACTCAATAGGTCAGGCAGCTGGCCAGGTGGGGCTTGGGCTTTGAGGACAGAGGGGAGCCCCCGAAGGGCTCTCCACCTGTAGTGACAGGGCCAGCTTTGCACCCTGCCTGTGATGTGGAGACTGGTTGCCACGGTCACTGGATGGAGGATTGGGGATCCCAGCACCCTCAGCCGAAGCTGAACCAAAGCCTGCATTCCTTAGCAGGGTTTGCGTGGCCGCCTGTGTGAGCTGGCCCTGCAGCCTTCCCTCCAGTCTTCCTGTCCGGCCACCCGGGGCCCCTCCGCGTTTCCACAGTAAGCATATCTGCATTTGCTCTTGCTGTTCCCCTGATGGAAACACCTTTCCTACACCTGTCGGATCAGGGCTCACTTCCTGACCCCACTGCCCTTTTGTGGGATCATGTGTTTGCGTCTCCCTCTGCACTCCCATCACCTTGTACTTGGGTCCCTGTTGGGTTTTGAGTTCACTAGCTTTGTGACAGAGCCTGGCCCCGGCTGGGACACTGTACTTGCAGGGTGAATGAATGAATGAATGAATGAGTGAATAGCATGCTGGGCCGTCGAAACTATGCTGAACCAAGTTCGTGCACTAAGAGGTTGTCTGGTCCACGTCCCTCTGTACTGGTGGGGAAACTGAGGCCTGGTCACCAGCAGGGGCCAAGGTGGGGCCGGAGGAGAGGCTCTGGAATTCCTGGTCCAGTGATCTTTCTGTAGCCCCCCCGCCCCTCGCAGTCCCATCCCTCAGCTAGCACGTAAAATGTTAATGCCCTCATTTATTCTTTAAAAATTAATTTTAAAATATTTTATGTGCAGCCTCAATCACAGTTGGGAGCCATTTAATTAATCCCAAGTGGCAGGACCCCAGACAGCTGCTGTAATTGCTTACAATTCCTCTGGCCTGCTTGGCTGGTTTGGAGCTGCTGCCTGGGCAGGCACTAGGAGCTGTTCGTCTTCACGGTAAACATGCGGATTCCCTCCTGGCCAAGTGCGCCACCCCCGCCCTCCCCGCCGGCTTTCTGCAAGGCGGAGTCCGCCAGGCGCACCTGCCGCCCCTCAGCCAGCACCCCAGGCAGGATGGGCTTGTTCGGCCTCTCTGGAAATTCATGGAGGCTCTGCGGGGAGGGGCCTCACAGCTCATTTCACTTTTGTGCATTGGGTGCCTCGTGCGTGACCCTGGGGGCCATCTGTCATCTTGCTGTGGCCTGGATGTGGGCTGTGGGCCGCATGGGGCTGGGGGCTAGAGTGTTCCATCTACTGGGGAGAAAACCCAGGCCCGTGCTGCCTGTTCTGTCCAGATGCTCTCTTTGAGAAGCAGCCATCCCAGGGGCGGGGAGGTGTAGGGCGGTGGACCCGGCAGCGGTCACATGGCCCAGGAACACCGACCCAGGACCACAATGTGCCTGGGTTGGATCAGCGCGCTAGGGCAGCCTAACAAAGCACCACACACTGGCTGGTTTAGAAAACAGACATCTACTGTCGCATGGTTCTGGAGGCAGAAGTCCAAGGTCAGTATCTTGGCAGGGCTGGTTCCTTCTGGGGCTGGGAGGGAGAAGCTGTCCTAGACTCTCCCCGAGCGGACGAGGGCTTGCTGGCAACGTTGGCGTTCCTTGGCTTGTAGAAACATCACCCCATCTCCACCCCCGTCTTCACGTGGTGTGCCCCTGTGTGTCTTTCTCCAAATCTCCCCTTCTCATGAGAATGTCCGTCATGTGGGGGACCTGACTGCCTTGGTAAGACCCTGTCTCCACATAAGCTCACATTCTATGGTACCAGGAGGTGAGGGCTCTAAGAGGAGTTTGGGGGGGCACAGTTGAACCCATAACAGGAAGAAATCAAGAGCAAACTCAGACATTTCCATTTGCAAATCTTGGGGCGGGGGGAGGTCTTGAGATGAATATCTCCTAAGGCCCAAGGGTCTAGAGCAAAGATTCTCAGGGAGGACCTACCCTGAGCAGAGGCCAAGCTCCAGCCAGAAACCACTGGGCTGGTGGCTGCTTCTCACTGTGACTTGCCAGAGAGGGATGGTTATCCCCATTCTACAGAGAAGCACCCTGAGGCCTGGAGAGGGGAGGGCTGGCCGCGGCCAGAGATGACACAGCCTGTATTCCAACCTGGCCATCAGCATGAGGGCAGCCGGTCGCAAGATGGCGGGGAGCAGGGCTGGGGTCATGGAGCAGCTTAGGGCCAGTGACTAGAGACAGACCGGGGTGGTCAGGAGGGGACAGTAGGTGGCCTGTGTGCGAGGCCAGCACAGGGCTTGGGTGGGCCCCACCGGGTTGTGTGTGAGGCTGCCACTTACAAAGGGCCTGTGGGGCTGGGAGAAGCAGATATGCTATGCCCATGGCTTCATAGTAAGAGAACAATCTGGACTCGAACCCAGGCCTGCCTGACTGCCAAGCCTCACATAGAGTGTAAATGTGCCACCCAGCGCCGGCGCGGCTGGGGGATGCTGGGCAGGGGTGAGGGCACCAGCTGCCGTGGTTTGTCCGGGACTGAGGGGTTCTCGGGAGGCAAGACGTCCGGTGCCAGAATGAGGACAGTCCCAGACAGACAGGGATGGCCAGCAGAGCTGGGGCAGAGCCTCGTACCTCCCAGTGTTTGTGAGAGGACCCAGATTTCAGCCTGCATCTGTGCCAAGAGGTGTCAGTTTCCTCCTCCTTGGAAGGTGTTTCCTACTTGGGTTTCGTGAATCTGCTCACTGGGCCAAGCATTACTTGCTGCTGGGTCCAAAGGCAAAATCTTCCCGGAAGAAACGGGTTTGATTGTTCTTCTGTGGCTTTGCTCTCGGGCACCTTGCCCCTCCAGCACTGTGGATGGAAGCTCCCCGTGCCTGGCTGTGCGTCCAGCTCAGAGCCAGTGGTGAGGCCAGAAATAAGATAAGGAAAAGGGGAACGTGTTGATCCACAGGAAATGTGTGGTCCCGGGGCACCCAGCGACAGCCCCATTCCCACCCAGAGCTCAGGACCAGTTGAGAAATAAGACACGGGGGCAAACCTTACATCAGATGATGGCTTTATGACTGGCAAAGTTGGCTGGGGTGATGCAGTCTGAGGTCTGTAGCCAAGAGGAGTTGCTCATCCCTCCTGAACCCTGTTGCTGGCAGAGCCGGCCCACTGCTACCCTTATCCCTACTCAATGGTCAGAGTAGGTGGAACAAACCTTGCCTGCAGGCCACAGCCATGAACACCAAAGGAACCATGAGGAGCGAGGAGGAAATGATCCCACTTCTCAGAAAGGAAAATAATGCACAGCTTAGGAGGATGGTCTTGTTGACTCTTGGGTTGAGTCCCCGGCTCCTGGCCCAGCACACGGTCTATGCATAGGAAGCGTTTGCTGAATGGAGGCAGGTCCGTGGCATGGGGTTGACCTCCGGGAATGTTTGTGGGAAGCTGGTGAGTTCTTTTACATACACTGCTCTGTTCTAGCCTCTGGACCTTTGCACAAGTGGTCCTTCTCTCTGGAGTATCCTTCGCCCCTCTGCCTGTCCAAGGCACCTCCTCCGGGAAGTCTTCCTGATCCTGCAGATGGAGCGACTCTTCTGCCCTGAACTCCCACAGCGCTTTGCCCTTCTTCTCATGTTGGCTCTTCTTCTCCTCATGTTGGCTGTTTGTGGACATATTTTGTCCTTTCATCTGGATTCCAAGCTTCCTGGGAGGAGAGTTCATTTCCTACCCACTTGATCATCCTGTAGGAGGGCCTGGCACACAGGTGGTGCTCAGTACCCACATGCTAGCTGAAGTTGAATTGAAGCAGGAGGGCTCGATAGGAGCTAGCCCCCATTCCCCAAGCCCAGGAAGTGCTGAGTCCTCCCACGTGCATGATGTGGTTAATCTTCACGGTTTATTTTTATTTTTTTAAGATTTTATTTATTTATTTGAGAGAGAGAGAATGAGAGACAGAGAGCATGAGAGGGAGGAGGGTCAGAGGGAGAAGCAGGCTCCCCGCCGAGCAGGGAGCCCGATGCGGGACTCGATCCCGGGACTCCAGGATCATGACCTGAGCCGAAGGCAGTCGCTTAACCAACTGAGCCACCCAGGCGCCCAATCTTCACGGTTTATTGAGATGCATTTCGCAGAACATACAGTTAACTGCTTGCTAGTGAACGATTCAGCGGCATTTAGCGCATTCACAGCATTGGGCAAGCACTACCTCTCACTAGTCCCAAAACATTTTCATCTCCCCAAAAGGAAACCCTGTACCCATTGAGCAGCCACTCCTCATTCCCCCTTGCTGCGGATTGCACTGCGTCCCCCAATTCCTGTGTTGAGGCCCTAACCCCCCAGTGGGGATGATATTTGGGGGTGGGGTCTTGGGGAATGATTGGTTTCGAGGTTGTGAGGCTGGTGCCCCGTGATGGGATTAGGGCTCTCATAAGAGACGCCAGAGTGCTGTCTGCCTCTGTCATGGGACGACACGGGGAGGGGGGCGGCCATCGGCGAGCCCCGCCTGCTCACACCTCGATCTCAGAGACTTCCAGCTTCCAGAGCTGTGAGCAAATGGACGTCTGTTGTTCCCCCCGCCCGGTCTGTGGTGCTCGGCTTTAGCAGCCTGAGCGGATGGGTAGACCCCTCCTCCCAGACCCTGCCAGCCACTGACCAGCTGGCTCCAGAATTAGCCCATTCTGGACAGGTCGCGTGCATGGAACCGCATGGCGCATGTCCTTCTGCGACTGGGCTCTTTTCCTTGGCTTGATGTCCTTGGGGGTCACCCACGGTGTAGCGTGGGCCAGCGCATCCTTGTCCTTGTCCTGGCTGAGTGACCTTCCTTTGCGTGGACGGCACACACGTGGTTTATCCAGTCACTGCTGGTGGACATGCGGCTTGTTCCCACCTTTCCGCTGCTGGGTGCAGCTTTTTTCTTAAACAAACTCAGAGCAGTTTAGTGGCCTGTCCCAGGCCAGCAGCTGAGCTGAGACCTGTCCCGTATGTGGGACTGTGAGCTGGCGTGCGGGCCACCATGCTCACGGGCCTTTGTTAGCTCCTGCTGTATACCTGCCCTGCCGTGAGCGTTGTCGGGGGCTGGCTCTGGGGCACGCGGTTTCTGTCTTTGAGCTTTGAGTCCCATGGAGGGTGCAGCCCCAAGGAGGGGGGTGTCGCACGCTGGCCGAAGGGGTGGACGCTGGAATCCCACCACTGACATGCTGGCTGGCCTTGGGAAACCACTGGACCTCCCTCTCGCGGGGGTGGCATGGGGTCCGTGAGACAGTGCGGAAGCTTCCCATACTCCACATGCAGAGGGCAAGTCTGTCACCGTCAGCTTCTCTGACAAGTCTTGGGGAAGCAGTGCACTGCTTCATGGGTTCATGGTCTGTAAGGCGGGTGTGTGTGTGTCCTTCATGTTTGGAGCGGGGCCCAGCAGCTCTGATGTGGAGTTGGTGTGGTGGGTGGCCCGGGTTGCATGCACGACGGCTCAGCCTCCCAACAAGCGAGAGCCAGACCCAGCTCCTCCCAGGTGAGCCTGGGACCTGGGGAGGGCGTGCGTGGGTCTGGCCTGCAGACAAGGCCCTGTGTGCTTTGGCCCTGCAAAGCTGCATGATGACCGGCCCCGTGCCACATGCATGAGCCCTCGGCCAGGGTAAGGCGCCCACCCTTCCCCCAGGGTCTCAAGACTGAAGTCCAGAGCCCGTTGGCCGATATACCACCCCTCTCTTCAAAAGGAACTGCTTTTGGGGCCAGAAAGTCATTTTCAAACTAAAAAGCAAAGCATCTACTGAGGGCCCTCCTGAGGGTGTCCTGGCCCCTCGAACATGGGCATTGGTCCCCCACCTGGGGTCCAGGCAGCCACATGCGGTCACGGCCCGGCAGGGGCAGGCTCCTGGCCTCCCCTGGTCCTCACACGGGCTCTCTCACTGCCCCCTCCACCCTACCCCCAAACAGCAGGGCGGGGGCTGTGATCTCCTCCGGTGGGGCCAGCAAGTGGCCTGGGAAGGACCATAGGGCTAGAAGGGCAGAGCTGGGGTCCTGGGGCCCAGCAGGGATGAGGAAGGGAGAAGGCGCTCTCCATGAAGGGCCGCCTCTGTTCGTGGACCGCCCGCCCACCGCGAGCCTGGCCAGCCTCCTGCTGGGAGCAGAGGGCTCACTGGTCTCATGGGGCCGAGGGCAGTGAAGGACGGGGAGTCGCCCCCTTCCTGTGCCGCTCTCTCCTATCCCTCTGTCTGTGGGAGCTTCCTCGGGGTCACCGACCGAGGGGCCTCTGCCTCGCCACGGACCCCCTCTGTCCCTGGCCCTGGCTGAGCCTTGCTCACGGTGATTTTCAATAGCGCTTTCTCAGGCTTGGGGACGGGCCACCCACTTGCAAATGTGGGCCAAGGCACTGTGACCCAAAGCTTTTGCTCCAGGTGACCCGGCCTCCAGGGGCTACTTCCTGATCCACTGTCGGGGCCGCTCGTGCAGCTCTGGGGGCCCCACGTTTACTTTACTGTTGCTGTTGCCGTCTTGACTTTCTTTGACCCAGGAGCCCTGAATCCTCATTTTGCGTTTGGCCTCACAGGTTCTGTAGCCGGTCCCCACGCGTCCAGCGGGGAGGAGTGACCTCCGTTTCTTCCGTCGTTCAGCGAACAAGAAGAGCTGGGTGGCCGTGTGCGGGCCCGTGCCGAGGGGCTGCCTTTCTGCCGGGAGGTGTCCCACTGCCTTTGGGGGCCCCGGGGGCCCGCCCGCTCGGCCTTCCCGAGCCCAGCACCCGAAGCGGCCCGGGAGAGATTGTACTCGCTCAGACCCCTCCCTCCGGGGTTTCTGGAGCCAGGGTAATGAAGCGTGCCCTATAAAGTTTCCCATACACTAATATGCCTTGAAGAATGGTTCCAAGAGGGGTGATTGGCTGCTGACGTGGGCAGTAATTGTAAGGGTCGTTAACCCCCAGCGCCGCGAGCAGGGAGACCGAGCTACTTTGGTATCTTCAGTTGTAAATCGCAGTTAACAAGGCGGAAAGAGGAGGTGGTTACCTTGAGGGTGGTGGCACCTCTTCCTGGGTGCCAGCCAAGCTCTCCAGCCAGCTGCGGGGCCTGTGGCGGCTCGGGGTGGACGCCGAGGGCAGGTGCGCGGAAGGGATGCTGGGGATGCGGGCACAGTGATGTCTTCTCGGTACCTTCCAGCCATGTGTCTCTGCCCTGAGGACACCGTGACATGGAAAATGAGAGGAAGCCAAGGGTCTGGCCCGGGCTCACCCAGCTAGTACGACGGTGCCCGGCGTGAACCCGCGGCTGACGGTGCCATTGGCAGACACGCCCGGGCGCTGATAGGAGCTTTGAGGACTGGCTGATGGCGGTCCGGGGGGGATTCCGGAGGCCTGCAGCTCCTGGACGGTGGGCAGGGGGATGCCATAGAAGGGCACCTGGGACTCTGTAAGCAGAGTGTGTATGTTCGGCTCCTGGAGCGTCACTCAGCTAAGCCATGGGACACTCCGGAAGTGAACCTCCAGTCGCCTAGCCGAGTGACACCAGGCAGAGCAGGTGACATGTCTGAGCCTTAGCCTCTACGTATGTAAGGTAGACACCGTGGTCCCAATACCTGGAACTGGGCAGGTGTCATGTGATATGGCCTCCACAGCCCAGTGCCTGGCGTGGGAAAGGTATCTGCAAGCGAGTGTTCCCTTTTCTGCTCCTTGCCCCTTCTGCAGAAAGACTTGACCTACATAAGTGACGGGGGCAGAGCGCAGGAACTGAGGGCCCAACTGCCTCAATTTCCCCATCTGAAAATGGGGCGGATATGAATAGTACTTACCTTATTGGGTGGTCTGGAGGATCAGTGAGCTGATACACAGCGTAGATGAAGTACTCAGGGGATGCTGCTCTCCACGTACAAAGCACCTGCCCTTTCCCATCTGCGTCCCACGAGGGGGCAGACTGGTCTCATGGGGGGTGGATCCTGAGGTTTCCAGGTTCCGTGGAAGGTCCAAGGCCCACAGCTGGGAAGTGGCAGTGCTGGGATCCTTTTAGTGGCCCTCTGTAAAGTCCGGGAGTGATGTGTGTCTTTCCCGGGTGGTGGTGGGAGTTAGCAAGCCTCCAGGGTAGCCGCCCACAGCTGTTCATTTCCTGGGGCCCGTGAGTAGAGTGTTGGGGGTGGTGCAGTTTGGACATCGGGTCCTGACACCCCCTGCCCTGCCCTGTCCCTGCATGTAAAGACAGCTGCATCTGTCTGCAGGCGTGTGAACTTCATCGCCGGCCTGGGATCTGAGGTCTCCAGGAGCGCTCTCTGCTGTGTCCTGAGTCATCGGGCCCTCAAAGCAGATGCTGAGCATTCTCCAGGAGAGACAGGGTGAGGAGAGCCACAGTCTCCCGGGGTGGGGGGGGGGTGGCTTGTTATCCCATGGAACATTCTAGAAATGGAGGAAAACTGAATGACCTGCCTAGCACCTCTGGGCTTTTACTGCCAGTGGTAGCTGGAAGGAAGAGGGTCAGGGTCAGTGTGCTATTTCTGGGACAGCAAGGAAGGGGAGGACGGCTGAGACAGGTGCTCCTGACCTGAGCAGTTTGGGTGGTCCTGCCACCCAGTGGGCAGGGGTGGGGGGTGGGAGAGTATGAGACAAGGGGCAGAAGTGTGCCTTTGGCTAGCGAGTCTTCCAGATCAGGCAGCAGGTAAGGAGGAGTCACCATGCTATATGGGAAGTTGGGCGAACAGGTTTGGGTTTGGAAATGAGGCTGAAATGGCAAGCTAATAAAACCCCATTCCACATATGCCTAGATCCCCCCACGTCCTGACTCATCATTTATCCTTACAAACGGATTCAGGATTCTTCTCACGAGGAGCCTAGTGGAACTGAAGGAGGGGTCCAGGATTCTGGGAGGTCGAAGGGTTTGGAAGCTGTGCCTTCCAGCTCTGGGGGCCACCCAGACCCCCCAACACGCCGACACTGTGGGAGGTGGACAGCATGCTGGCCCCCCTTCTCGGGGCCCTCCAAGCTACTCTCAGCTCGTGGGGACCTGGGGAGGCCCCGCTTGCTCTGCTTCGTGTCTCTGGCCAGGAGCGTGGGCTGTGCACTGGGATTTTCCTTCAGGGATTTGGATGGATTCGGTGGGGATGGGCGGGGATTTTGTCCTGTGATAAAAATGTCACACCATGTTGGGGCCCAATTTTCAGGGGAAATCTTGGAGCTGTAGAAGCATGTTCCAAAGAGCAGAGTCTGTGGTATTTATTTCTGCTTGGCATTTGTTTTGAAAACGTCACAATGTGCGGTGCAGGAAAGATTGAGTTGTGGGGTACTTGTAAGACCAATATAAAGTCAAAAGAGCATAGATTAGATAGGACATCAGGACAGCAGAACCATAACCGCTCTCTCTAGAACACACATGCCTCTGTTGGAAGGCACTGTTTGGACGGAGCTTTGCCAGTAGCCCCATCAATTTACAGCAGCCTCCAGTGACAGGCGGTGATGTGGGGGGTCTCTCCTGGCCACCCCATCCAGTGTTCTGTCCAGGATGATTGGGTGGAACAGCTGAGCACTGTTCCAGCAATGTTGCTAGCCAGCTGCATGATCTTAGGCAAGTCCCAAGACCTCTCCAAGTCTCTGTGTCCCATCTGTGAGCTCTAAGGACCCTAAAAACCTCTGACCATGGTGTGTGTTTTCTGCTTAAAAACTTCAAATGATGGCTTGTTGCCCTAGAGACGGAGCTCCAGCACACTGACAGAGCACAAGATTTTTGGTGAGCCTCGCCCAGTGGCAGAGCCAGCCTTCTCCCCCACCCCACGCCTCCATGTCCCCCATCCTCTCTTATCTCCGGGCTCTCACTGTGGTTGGTCCTTCTGCCTGGAATACTTTCTTTCTCCTTCTTCCTTCATCTTCATCCTGCTTTCTTTTCTCTGGCCAGTTCTTTCTCTTTTTTGCAAGTCATTCTAGCTTAAGGTGTATCATTTCTATTTATTTTCTCAAAGAACCAATTTTTGGTTTAATTGATTTTTCTCCATTATTTTTCTGTCATCTATTTTATTTATTTCTGCTCTGTTCTTTATTATTTCCTTCCTTCCATTTACTTTGGATTTGATATGCTCTTCTTTTTCTAGCTTCTTGGGGTGGAGCTTAGATGATTTTAGGTCTTTCTTCCTTTCTAATATAAGCATTTAAAGCTATAAATCTCCCTCTTCACACTGCTTTAACTACATCCCATACATTATGATATGTTGCATTTCATTTTCATTCAGTTCAGGTTCTTTTCTAATTTCCCTTGTGATTTCTTTTTTTGATCTGGGTTATTTAGAAATGATTGTTTATTTTTCAAATATTTGAGGGTTTTCCAAATTTCTCTCTGTTGTGATCTCTAATTTAGTTCTGTTGTGGTCAGAGAACCTAATTTGTATGATTTCAACTCTTATACTTGTTGAGACTTGTTTTACAGCCTAGCATGTGATCTATCCTGAAGAATGTTCCTTGTGCTCTGGAAAAGAATGTGTTTTTTGTTGTTGTTACGTGGAGGGTTCTATAATGTCCATTAGGTCAAGTTGGTTGACAGTGCTGCTCAGGTCTTCTGTATCCTTGCTAATCTTCTGCCTAGTTGTTCCAACCATTATTGAGAGTGGGACGTTGAAATCTCCAACTGTAATTGTTGAATTATCTTTTTCTACTTTCAATTTTGTCAGTTTTGCTTTATGTATTTTGGAGCTGTGTTGTTAGGTGCATATACATTTTTACTTGTTATATCTTCCTGAAGGATTGAGTCTCCTTCTCTTCCTTCAGCCTTACTTCAATGTCCCTTCTTCAGGGAGGTCTTCCGAGATCTCAGATGGCATTAGTTTCCCTTGTCATGAGTTCCTATGACTTCTTGTATTTTCCTCATCATAACATTCATCAAACTATATTATAACTGCTTGAAAGTTCCATGAGGCCAGGGATCATGTCAAACCTCCTCAGCTCGTCATACCCAGCACCTAACACAGAGCTTGCATGGAGTAGTAGGTAATCTGTAAATATTTGTTGGTTGAATGAATAAGATCATGTCTATGAGGAATATTATATTAATATTGGTTATTATTATTCCTGTCATGCAGCACTGTCTTTACCTACAAACATTTGAAAAAATTTACTGCTGGAGGACAGCTATGACTCAGCTCAGCTAGGCGCCCCATAAATGCTTCTTGAACAGAATTGAGTTAGGATAAGGTCTTTTCCCTGAGGGAAGTATCAGGGCAGCTCCTGCAGGTCTCCTCTGTTTGGGACCACTTGGGGTCACCTGTCTGAGGTGGCGTCTGCCCCCATTTCCCCCACTTTCGGTTTTGATTTGGCATTGGCTTATCTGTTGGTGTTGTCCATCTGGTTCTTCAGATGGGAAGTCCTTAGTAACCCTGGATCCATTTACAGTGGACTTCCCATGTGCCACACTTTGTGCCAGCTCTTGAGGATGTGATGGTGAATAAGAATAGAAAGCACCTACTATGTGCCAGGCATTCTACTGGGCCATCTATATACCTGTTTCAGCCTCACGACAATCCAGTGAGGTAGGGGTTCCCATAGCCCTTTGCAGATGAGGAACTCAAGGACCAGGGAGGTTCAGCGTTTTGCCCAAGGTCACACAGCACATAAGCGCAGAGCTGAAAAATTCACCTGAGTGGTTCCAAATCCCATGGTTATTTCCACCCCTCCCTTCTCTGAGAGGTGAGGAATGCCTCTTGGACTCTGTGGGTATGTATGGACACTTCCCTCCCAGTTCAAAGCGCCATGTGTTTCAACCACAGCCTCTAAAATGGAGATGAAAAATTATGGAGTAACTACATTTTAAGGCAAATTAACCTTGATAAGATCTTTAATGTCATGTATTAGACTATTTTCCCTTAGTAATGCATTAAAACTGTCAAACCTGATATGATCATACAATTAATGAGATTACACATGATGTAAATTTCAATTCATTATTACAGCGTCTGTGCTAATAGGCTTGTGATCAACACCCAGAAACCATGCTAGTTCAAAAGGACAACTTTTTGTGAATGCCATGAAATGAACAGGCAGAGGCAGCTACAGTTCTGACAACTGACGTGCGGATGGTTTCTGCAGCCAGCTGATGATTTACTCAGATTAGCTGCAGAGATGGAGTTAATTGACAGAATCCTTTGTGTAGGGCCAGTGAGCCCGAGGAGCTGGCGTGAGACGAGCCGCCGTGTGGACGCCTCCCTGGTGCTCTTTGGGGATTCCTGGGGAAATTACTCACCCTGAAGTACACGTCCTTCAGACACCTCATTCTTCCAGTGCTGCGCGCTGGCTTTCTCGCAGGAATTAGGGAGCTGGAGTTCATTCAGAGAAAGCAAATTGTGGGAGGAAGTCTTCCGTGAACTTGAGGAATAATAAAAATAACTCGTATTTCTTGAGTTCCTACAACATGTCAGGCACCGTTATTAGATGCCTGTCATGCGTTCATTTATTCCCCTCTCCCTGCGGCCTGGCTTCCGCCATCAACGCCCACTTCACAGATGGTGAAACTGAGGCTACCAGATGCTGGGTAACTGGGCCAAGGCCACATGGCTAGCTGGGGGTGGATTTCAACCCCGTGTTTTCCCCGGTTGTCTCTTCGTGCTACAAGCAAGTGAGCTATCACACAAGGGGCCTCACGTTGTGGGAAACCCATCTGGAATCTCCTTGGTTTTGGAAAGACGATATGGAGACACTCTACCCCCTACATGCCTGACACGTATCAGCCGCCCCAGAGGGGAAATCCGGTTTCATGGAACAGCTACCTCATGTACCAGTTCCTCAGCCGGGTGCCCCAGACACAGTCCACACTTGGTCCTCCCTGCAAGCTCTCGAGGTGGGTGGGTGTGCAAGGAGGCGGAGGCCAGGGGCAGTGCCGCTGCGTGGGGCTGCTGGGGTCTAGGCTCCGGGCTCCAGCCTGTCTCCCTCCAGCGCTCTGACCCCTCCCCCCTGTCCCGTGCCAAGGGCCACCCTGCCCCGGTGACACTTCTGGACCAGTGCATGTCATCCCTGTGGGTGGTTCAGCATTTCCCCTTTAAACATCTTGCATGGGGGCCTTTGCAAACCCACAGCAAGTCCCTCCACCTTCCCCATACGTATCTTCTAAACACCTCATTGTTTTCTTGGGTGCCCTGGTGGCAGCGTCTCCCACATCCCTCCCTCCCTGCCTCCGTGAGCATGTCCTCTGCTGCTGATGATTTATCCGGGAAATAGCCGGCAAATATGAAAAGCGGCGCGGTGAGCACATGAGCAGGAGGTCTTGTCTGATACTAGCAAAAGTGCAAGGGAAAGGGCATTTTCGGGAGCGCCTGGGTGGCTCAGTTGCTTAAGGGTCTGTCTTCGGCTCAGGTCATGATCCTGGAGTCGCGGGGTCGAGCCCCGTGTCAGGCTCCCTGCTCAGCGCAGAGTCTGCTTCTCCCTCTCCCTGTGCTCCTCCCCACGCTTGTGCCCATGCGCTCTCTCTCTGTCTCCCTCTCAATTAAATAAATAAAATCTTTTTTTTTTTTTTTAAAGGGGATTACCATGCATTTTTTTGCAGTGTTGTAAACGGACATAGTCTGTCTCGTTTTAAGACACGTACTTGCTCTGTGGTTTGAAGAATCCCACTCTGGGAGTGTCTCTGACGCAGGCGGATCGTCCGCAGCCAGGAAAACTCTGCGCTCGTCGGTGTTGGCGACAGTGTTCTGTACGGCGAAGCAATTAAGAGGCGTCACTGGCCCGCCGTGGGTCTGTCGTCAGGTCAGCCAGGTGACTTCTCATTATGATCCACGTTAAATCATTTAAAGTGATCCTTTGGAAGATCGCACAATGAAGAGGAGAGCTTAATGATACAGGGACAAGAGGCGAGAACTTAGGTGGGTCGGAGGGGGCGTCAGATGCTGCCACGCTTGGGAATTTTGACCCTGGGGGGTGGGTTGCAGGCCCCGATCCCTGCTGCGCAGTGCAGTCCTGAGGGGCGGACTGGCTGGGCCGAGATCCCGGCCCCCCTCCGCCGGGCGGTCGGAGGGCCACCAACGCTGTCAGGTGGGGGTGTTTTGGAAGGAGCGCGCAGGCTGCTGGGTGGCCCCAGTGGATGTCAGGCGGGAACCCGAAGGCCGGTCCTGAGAGGCGGGTGGGGCGGGGCCTGGCCAGGCGTGGCCCGGGCCACGGGGATGGCTGGGCTGAGGTTTCCACCACGGCCCCGCGGCATCCCTTCTCTCCTGCCTTTCTCATTAAATACCGTTGGTCACAAGCGTGTTTTAAATCGGCTCTGAATAATTCACATCTATTAATTGCTACCGTAATCACTAATCTCCCTGTTAGCATCTGGCTCACTTTGGAACCTACCCCGGGGGTCGGCTCCCTTCGTCTGTGTTTGCTTTTTACAACTTCTGTTCCTTGCGCTCCTCTCAACACCTGGGCCCAGGGGGGCACATCTTCCTCTGCTGCCGTGTCTGGGGGGTGTGGCGGGGAGCACGGATGGGGGGCCCTGGGGCCGAGTGGGGGTGTCCCAGGCTGATGTTCACGGTCGGGGTGTCCGTGTCGTCTCACGGTGTTCACTGACTGCGTGGACCCCGCTGCCAGCAGGGTGGGCAGGTGCTGACCATGCGGGCCCCCTCGCATGGCTCGCATGTGCCACCCCCCGCGCCAGCCCCCCGCCCCAGCCCCTTGCCCGTCCTGACATCCTCTGGGTGGGCCGTCCGCTGGGAGCCCCCAGCCCTCTGCTGCCAGAGTCACTGTGACTGCAGTGTCGCCGGGAACACGGGCTGGGGGTGTCTTTGCCGTTTCCTGTTGGGCCTTCGGAGCGCCACGCGCCAGGGGCCTGCTTGGCGTGCAGCCTGGGAATCAGCCGGGCATTGTGGGTTATCGTCGGGTCAGTCATGTCAGCCATGGGCTGTTTTCTGCGTCCCCGTCCGCTCGCCCCTGCCGCACACGCACACACGCGCACCTGGTGCTCTCCCCTTATCCGCGCTCTGTCTGTCCTCGTCACTTTGTCCCTCTGCCTCCCGCTGCCCCTTCCTGCCCATCTCTCTCCATCCTCGCCTTTTTCCCCTCTCTTCTTGCCTTCGGTCTTTGGCTGACCAGTCTCTTTTCCCTGATCTCTGTCTGTCTTGTTAAGTGGGTTCTGGACACTAGTTCTCTGGGCCAGGCCCTTGCTGAGTGAGCTTCTGTGGGGGCCACAGACGAAGGGGCAGCTCACACGCCTGTGAAATGTGACAAAGCTCCCTGTCCATCCTTCCATCTGCTACATCCCATCTATCCTCTCTCCTACCCACCCATTACCCACCTACTCATTCACCTGCCCATCCACCCATCAACTTAGCCACCCATCCAACTCACCCTTCTATCCTGTTACCCACCCACCGTCCTACCCATCCACCATTCACCCATCTACCTGTCTATTCACCCACTCACCCCCCATCCATCCATCCATCAGCCCATTCATCCATCCATCCATCCATCCACCCACCCACCTATCACTCATCTGCTCATCCATCCATCCATCCATCCAGTCATCCACTCTCCTACCCACCCACCCACCCATGCAGTCACCCACCCACCAATGCATCTAACCATGCACCCAGCATTTACTGAGCTTGCCCTGTGTTAGGTGCTGGGTACACAGCGATGGACAAGTCAAGTGGAGTTGGTTGCTTCTTTTTTGTCTCTTCGAGCCCTCCTGTGTATCCACATGTCACAGTCTTAACTACTCTGAGCTGTGAAATGTTTTGTGTGGCTTTGTCTCCCTCCCAGACTATGAATGCTCCCGGAGCTTGGGTCAGGTCTTATTTATGTCCTTGCCCCCAGCACCCTTGCCCCAGGCCGTGGTGGCCAGACTGGGCTGGGCAGCTGAGCAGGGAGAGCCCAGCCACCCGGGCTCGGGGAGGCAGCCCGAGGTCACACGCATGCCTTGATTGCACATCTCACCCGTGATAAAGAAAGTCATGTAACTTCCGCAGAGGCATCCTGGTCATTTTTACCACGGGAGCAGGGAGGAAACATGCAATTAAATAAGAAAGCGGGCCTAACGTGGGTTGCAAAGCAAGTGAGCCTGTGGGTGAAGGGCCTCAGGGGGCAGACATGGCCCGGGAAGCCCAAGGGCCAGGTCCCCACAGCCCGTGGAACCCGGGGCTGGCATGGGAAAGCTTAACTCCACAGTGGGTGAGAACGTGATCGGACCTCATGAATTGGCCCAGCATCCATCTCCTCTGTTCGTGTGATAGGGGCAATGTTTGGTGCATCTCTGCGTTCCCCAAATGTGAGGTGGCTTTTATTGATGCTTTGTTTACCCAGATCTCATTTTGTGTTTCCAAACAACATCAAGTGATTAGAAAAACACAAACACGTACAGGAAAAAACAACCCACACTTTACTGACAACGTTCAATCTGTTCTATTTCTCCTTCCGGCTAATGATGTTTTTGTTTGTCATTCTGGAATTGGGAAGGAACCCTGGGCTTAGTTGGAGGAACTGAGCTGGGGCCCCGGGAGCCAGCCCTGAAAGACCCTAACCCTAACCCTGAAAGACCTTCCTCACTTCCCCGTCTCCTCCCCAGACTGACCTTCCAGTTAACCCCTTCATGCCCCGCCCCCCGGCCTTATAGTGTCCCCAGCCCTCCTTTAGCCTCAGGACACGTCCTTCTGGCTTAGGGCAGTCCTGGAAGGTCTTTGGATCAATAATTCTGCTACATGATCTGTGTTAGAGGAGGTTCACTGTTATAACAAAAATCTCCCCCCAGATTAATGGCCTAACACAATCAATGCTTATTTTTTTGTTCATGAAGCACCAAAGTTGGGGGTTCTGGTGGGGTGGATCCACTGTAGGCCGTGACCCCTCCTTGCAGCCCTGCCACCTCCTCTGGCCATGGGGTCCCTCAAGTCCCCTGTGTGGGTGGGAAGCGGCCAGCACAGGCCCATGGAGGTTTGAAATGAGGGAGTGAAGGATCAAAGGGATAGCAGCTATGAGACCCAGGGCCGTGCCCTCAGAGTGCAGGGAGCTTGAGGCTAAATGTTGAAAATAGGAACTCCAAAACCCAGGAAAGCCACCATCCTGTCCTTTCTACCCCAGGGCTCAACTTGACTTCAAAGGACACTGGAAATGTGGTTTCATTGTCAGTCCAGGGGGAAAAGGGAAATGGCCTTTGGTGAACACCTAGCATTTCTCTGCTCCCAGTCAGTTCTCACCTGGGGGAGATCAAGAAATCCAGGGGTTTTGGGGTGCCTGGGTGGCTCAGTTGTTAAGTGTCTGCCTTTGGCTCAGGTCATGATCCCAGGGTCCTGGGATGGAGCCCCGCATCAGGCTCCCTGCTCCGTGGGAAGCCTGCTTCTGCCTCTCCCACTCCCCCTGCCCGTGTTCCCCCTCTCACTGACTCTCTCTGTCAAATAAGTAGATAAAATCTTAAAAAAAAAAAAATCCAGGGGTTTTGGGGTTTCCTGGCTGAGCAGCAGGCCAGCCCGCAGGAGGCAAAGCTTCCTTCGATGGGATCCCTCCTTACCCCACCCACTGCCTGACCGCACTTTCTTCCACCCTACTCCGGTTTCTTGGCTCCAACTACTTCGGCCTTCTTTCTGTCCATGAGCTGCCCAAGCTTGTGGCTGCCTCAGGGCCTTTGCACTGACTTTCTTGTGTTCAGAACTAGCCTTCACAGGGCTGGCTCCTTCCTGCAGGTCTTGACTGTCACCTCTTCAGAGAACATCTTTCTTTTTCTTTTTTTTTTTTTTAAGATTTTATTTATTCATTTGACAGAGAGAGAGACAGCGAGAGAGGGAATACAAGCAGGGGGAGTAGGAGAGGGAGAAGCAGGCCTCCCGTGGAGCAGGGAGCCCGATGCGGGGCTCGATCCCAGGACCCTGGGATCATGACCTGAGCCGAAGGCAGACACCTAACAACTGAGCCACCCAGGTGCCCCCAGAGAACATCTTTCTTATCAGACATCCCAAAGGGGGCCCTTGGGGCCACTCACCCAGCAGGACTCTCCATTTATTATATTTCCCCCCACAGCTTATCACTGTCTGACACAGGATGTATTGCTCGTTTATTTGGTTTGTTTTCTGTTAGGCCCCCGTCTTGATCTGCTCCAGCTGCTGTAACAAAATATCACACAGACCTGGGGCTTGAACAACAGACATTTTTTCTCAGAGTTCTGTAGGCAGGAAGATGGAGATGAAGGTGTTGGCAGATTTCTCTCTTCCAGGCTCGCGAGCAGCAACCTTCTGCTGTGTGCTCAGTGCTCACGTCCTTTTCCTCCTCCCAGGGAGAGAGCTCTGTCTTCCTCTTCTTATAAGGACGCTCATCCCGTCCCCTGGGCCCTGCCTTCATGACCTCATCTAAACGCAGTTGCCTCCCTAAGGCCCCACCTCCTGATACCCTCACAATGGGGGCCAGGGCTTCGATGTATGGATCATGGTGGGGACACACACATGCAGTCCCAGGCACCCCCTCTTTGCACACTAGGATGACAGATCTACAAGGGGAGGGATGGTGTCTGTCCTGCTCAGAGCTCCATCGTCAGGGACTGCATAAGTGAGTGCCTCGAGGAATGAACGGTCCCAGGATTTCAGAAGATGCCTCCGGATTGGTCCTGCTGATTGGCCCAGGTTCCTCCCGGAGGTGCCTGGCCAGCCCCCTGCTCTGCCCTGGCACATGCCAGATGTTCTATATCCATCGCCTCATCCGATCTTCCCAGCGAGCTGAGAAGGCGTTCTGAGCCCCGTCGCAGAGGTGAGGGGCCCTGGACCCAGGTCCTCCCTCCCTTTACTCCAGGCCCCGGGCTGGAGCAGTGGCCGGCCCAGAGGATGTGGCTGAGCTCCCTCTGTCTGTGACCTTGGGCGTCCGCCTGTGTCCTGCACGGGGCTTTTCCAGCTATGTGTCTCTGACTGCCTGGCCCTGGGACTTGGGAAGGTGCCAGGTCCAACCTGGTTCAGGGCTCAGCCTTTGCTCTTTAATTTGAAAGATCTAATTAAAATCTATACAATAGGACCATTTTGGCATGACGATGGGTTCCTAATCCCAGTGGTGAAAATTTGAAGAGAGCAGATAACAGACTCACATATCCTGGAAGTCTGTCTCAAACTTCAGCTCATGGTTCTGTTGGCTGAGAGTGCCCTGAGCTGCCTCGTGCCAAATTCCCGGGGTGGGACATTGGCTAAGGAACTGAATTTGAGGAGGTGCTAATTACACATCTAGAGTGCTAATAATCTCTAATCTCAACAGTGCTAATTGAGTGATAATTTCATCCTTTCAAGGTGACTTAGCCTTTCAAGAGGCTCAGGTTTTTAGGAAGATTACGCAAGATAGTACAGTTCTGTTGGGGGGAAAATAGAAATAAAAATCCTTTCTTGGTTTGGGAGGAGAGGTTTAATTTTGGCAGGATGCCCGACGTAGTCACTTAGCTCCAGGCCCAGCTGGGAATGCCTCCTTGAAATCGCAGGGCCTATGGGCCCTCTCCCGGGCCTACGCTTCCTCTGTGGGTGGGGGCGGGGCCTCTGCGTTCGGTGCTTTCTGTTAACATCGGCTTCAGGTGAAGACGGATGGTGGTGCTCATGGTTCCTCTGGTTGGGGATCCTTTACAGGTGAGCCCCTTGGGATTCTGTTTGCTCCTACCCTGCGTCCTTCTGTACGAGGGAGCCCTGTGGCTCAGTGGGTTCTCCCGCTCCCTAGGAGGAGTGTGAGCAGGTCAGAGAGAAAATCCACCAGCGCTCCCTGGGGTGGAATGTGTTGTCTCGGGAAGGGCTCCAGAGACGAGTTTTCCTAACATCAGTGCAGTTTCAGGCCTGCCAGGCAGGGATTGTGATAGCATGGGTCAGGAGGCAAGTTGGTGTGAGCTGGTTAAGAGGAGGGGTCCCTGACTGGCATTAATGAAGCGCCTGCTCAATCACACAGACACTTAATGTACGGTATCTCTGATCCTTCGGGTATTAATACTCGTTTTACCCGTAACCCCATCTTGCAGATGAATCGTAATTGTCATTATGGCTCTGATCGGGCCCATTGCACAGATGAGAAGACTGAGGCACAAAGTAGTGGATTGGCCAGATTACCCCGCCCCCAGTAAACTCCTTAGGCTCTGTTCTTCCTCTTTTTGAGGTTGACTCAAATTTTAAATTTTAAACTGTTTGCTTTTTTTTTTTTTAAGATTTTATTTATTTATTTGAGAGAGAGAGAGCACATGAGAGGGGGGAGGGTCAGAGGGAGAAGCAGACTCCCCGCTGAGCAGGGAGCCCGATGCGGGACTCGATCCCAGGACTCCAGGATCATGACCTGAGCCGAAGGCAGTCGCCTAACCAACTGAGCCACCCAGGCGCCCTAAACTGTTTGCTTTTAAGCATGAAGGCTTTCAACCAGTCTGCGTGGGTTCATGCCGTCCTGGAGTTACCCGTGTCTACAGAAGGACAGCTGTAGAGCTCACCTGGCCACCTGCGGAGGGGAGGGGGTGGCTCGAGGGAGGGGAAATGAATTTTTCTAAAAGGAAATTTTGGAACGTACAGAGGTTTCCTTCATGGCCCAAAATATGGCCCGTTTTTGTGGTTGTCTGATGGGCCGTAGAAAAGATAGTTTATTTTCCTTTAAGTTACAAGTCAATGGTGTATTTTTAGTAATATTGTTTAGGTCTTTCGGGTTCTTCTGTATTTTCCCGTTTTTCTCATTTGTCAGGAACTACAGGCAGGACGTTAGTAGGTGCCCCTATGGATGCACTTCTGCATCTCCTCCCATTGCTCGTAGTTTGTTTGATGCATTTGGGTGCAGCATCATTGGTGACAAAATATTCATGACCGTTGTACCCTCCCTATTAGCATCGTACGATGCACCCACCAGGTAACGTGCTAGGCACTGGGCACGATGCGTATCTTCCGATGTCGAAGCAGTCGGTGCTGTGTGCCGATCATCTGGAAAATGCCGAAGGTACACAGAAAAAGACAAAACAGGCGCATCTCTGTCTTGGCTCCGTTGTCACAACCCCGAGAGGTGGGCGGCTTGGGTGTAGTCGCCTCCTTCCCTTATTAGGGAGGACGATGCATCTGAGATGCAGGTCGTGGAGGGGCTTTTCCAAACTCGGGGGCCAGGAGGTGGCCCCAGAGCTCAGGTGGGTGTTTGGCTGAGGACTTTTTAGGTTTATGCACAGGCGGGTCTGGGACTGGTGTGCCCGCATGCGGGTGAGGCCCTGACCAGGGACTTGGCCTTGTTCTCCGGAAGTCTCCTCGTCACCCTCCTAAAGGGTAACCCCACTCATGAGGCCGCGATCCCTAGTCCTGGCAGGCGGGGGAGGCTGCACGGCAGTGGCCCACAGGCCACGTCCAGGCCACCGTGCTGCTCTTTGTCACCCCCAGAGCTTCGGACGTTTGGGAATGAGATACTTTGTTGGTTGGCCAGGGCGGCTTAAACAACAGAAAGTATTCTCTCCCAGTTCTGGAGGCCTGTCCGAGGTCTGGGTGGGGGCGGGCCGACTGCTCCCCGGCCCCGAGAGTCACGACGGAGGACAGGGCCCAGGCCTCTCCACCGGCTTGTAGACGGCTGTCTTCTCCCCATGCCCCTCCGCCCGGTCTTCCCTCTGGGCCCGTCTCTTTCTTTTCCCGCGGCGCACTGTGTGTCAGGACACCTGTCAGACTGGATCAGGGCCCGCCCCACGCCACTGTCACCTCATCTGAACTAACGACATTTGCAATGACCCTGTTGCCCAATAAGGTCACGTGCTGAGGTCAGTGGGGGGTTAGGACATCAACATGTGAATTTGGGGGAGATGAAATTCAACCCGTAATAGTCACCCTCTTTTACAAAGTGTTGGAGACGCTCAAACACTCACGAAATCCTGGAAGTTCCAGCCACGCTGGGCACCACCACAGAGCTGTCACTGGCCCTGCCACGCCTCATGGTGACCTCCGGGGCACTGGCTGAAGGCACAGGCTCTGGGGTCTGACGGATCTGGGTTCAGGTCCCAGCTGACCCACGTCGCAGCCGGGTGACCTCCAGCGAGTCCCAGGACCTCCTGGAGGTTCCTGGTCGCACGGGTGGAATTCACATAACCCTCGCTCGTGGGTTGGGTTGGAGTCTCACGAGCCGGGGCTGGGTGCGCACGGAGGTCACGCAGGACAACATCGCGCAGGACAACATTGCGCGGGACAACATTCCCCCAGGACTCCTTGCCGACCTTGTTCAGCAGCGTGCCCCGGGCCCGGGGTGGGGGCAGAGAAGCAGGGAGCCGGCTTGTGCTCAGGACGCCCCACACAAGAGTCCCCTTTGCAAACGCACACGTGGAAGCTTCTCCACCAAGATATTTTATCTGACAGTTGCTGGCGCTCACAGAGGCCAGGCTGTGCCATGCCAGGTAATTTATTTTTAGGAAAAACCACTCAGGCTATGTGCTCGGGGCACTGCTGTTGGTTTAATTGGCTTTGTGTCCGCAGGGGCTGATCGAGGCAGGATCTAAAAATACCCAGGCCGAGGCCCTCATGAGGGCTTGTGCACCGGAAGGACCCCTCAAGCTCCTCCAGGCCTGTGCCCGAGATCCTAGCAGCTGCCAGAGGATGCGCTTCCTCTCTGACCTTTGCCGGCTGCAGTTAGAGCATCATCTGTGCGCATGAACTTGTTTTTCCCCGGAACCGATTCCATTCCATGGCCGTAGGCACGAATGTAGCCGGGATTAAAATCGGGTCAACAGGATTGAGAATAAATAGTGCTTTAACCTGAGGAATTGGTGGATAGACCACCCAGGGGCCTGCCGCGGCCAAGGGGCCGCTCTTTGGAGGTCAAGATGGTGTCCCCGAGCGACTGAGCTGCAGGAGGTGAGCGAGGGACAGGCAGGGAGGGCCAGCTGGGGCCCGGGGGGGTCTGCTGTCCTGGACGTGGCTAGGCATGGGGCCAGCAAGCGAGGCGCAAGGCGCTGGGGCTGTCACTCGGAGAGCTTACCCTCAATAGCCAGTGTATTGAAACGATTACGGGCGCTAGTTTATAACGAATGCCCCATGAGGTGGTTAATCATCTTTTTAATATTCTTACCACTGATTGAACATGAGCTACCATGGATCTGCTGCTTGTTTGCCTGGCAGAATGCGAGGCATTGTTGTTGGGTTTTTTTTTTTGCATCAGTTACCTGATCTCTGCTTTGCAGATGAGGGACCAGGCTCGGAGAGGTGAGGTGACGGGGTCCATGTTTCACAGCAGGACAGCAGCAGGGAAGGGATTCTAGTCCTTTCTCCCCAGTGGTCCCATGCAGCACCCCTTCCCCCGGGAGGCCGGTCCATCCCAGGGCAGCTCCCCCTTTCAATTCTGGCTGAGCCAGGGGGTCCCGCAGAGCCACATGCATCCTTTCCCCCAGGACAGCGTGGAGGCCGGCTGGCCTTGGCTGCTCCTCCCCAGCCCACAGCCTCCCCCAGATACCTGCGGAGGGCATGCCCAACGCTGAAGGGCCCCCAAGCGTGGTCTGACCAGGCCCAGAGGAGCAGGCCTGTTGCCCCCCTCCCTCCAGCATGGCCACGCCTTCGGGTGCATCGCCACTCCAGGACGCCCCAGGGAGTGACCTCTCAGACCAGCTGATGACTGACCCCTTCTCACATGGCGATGAGGCCACGACATTGTGCCTTGGCCCTTGGCTGACACTGGGACCGGTCGGTAGCATCCTGGGGGATCAGCTGTGGCGCCAACCTGCCTGGATGGGCGGGCCCCCGAGGCTCCCTCGGAGATGCTGGGCCCAGGCCCTCTGTATGCTCTGGAGGCCTGATGGGCGGCCCGTGGCCCATGGCCCGTGGGGAGAGCATGGTGGGACCTGTGCCATGAAGAGCTGCGCCCCATGTCTCTGCCAGGGGTGAGCTGCCATATTGGAACAAGGTGGGAGCTGACCCTTTGCTCAGGGGACCGTCTGCAGCCCTGTGGGAGGGACTCCTGCTACTTGGCCATTGGGTGGAAGGTGTCAGACAACGGGACACCGAGATGCATCACATCTGATGTGTGGAGGAAGACTTTCAGCAAAGACTCTTCCAGCCTTGATATTGCAGGGCTGGGGGCAGGCCCCCCATGGAGCTCTGTAGGTAGGAGGCCGTCAGGATCGGGACCCGACACTCCCCTCTGGAACCTAACAGCCAGCCTGCATTTCACGAACTGTTTGTGGGTTATAAAAACAGCAAAAAAGAGAAAAGAGATTAAAAACCCTCGAGGGCCTAGAGTACTCCAGACTCCGTTTGGAGTTGCCATTTGAAGATGAGGAGTTTGAGGCTCAGAGAGGTTAAGTTGTTTCCCCAAGGTCACCCAGCTTATAAGTGATGGATGGCTGAGTGAGCCAGCGCATGAGGCGAGGAAGTGGGGGATGAGCTCAGGTGTGTGTGGCTTCCGGCCCCTGCCTGCTGGGTCACCGAGACTGTGTTGATTTTGGGTCCTGCCTCTGATTGCCAAGTGGCAGCTACAGGGGTCCCCTGGGCCACGTGGCCAGGAATCCATGGTGAATACCACAGGGAATCGTCTTGGTAGTCTGCTGGAGTATCCTCCTGCTTCTTCCCTCGAAGGCAATGCTGGGTTTGATGGATTTTTGGGGAACTTGTCTTGGCAAGGTGCCACGCGGTAGACAAAGATGGCGGAGCCATGGAGACAGATCTGTTCCTCGGTGGCCACAGCTCAGGCCGTGTGCAGGTTCTATGGTTCCCAGGGCATCTGATGCCATGGGCACTGACAGCCACTCAGCCTGTGGTCCCCTGACGCGCTTCAGAGGGCACGGTTCTTGGCGAAGCCATATTGGTGCCCTCTGATTGTCTCCTGAACAGCTCAAAAGCCCTGCTTTAAATTCATTCCGTTATTTTGCTGGGAATTAATGCTAAGCTCATGAGACTGTTCTTTCTGGATTCAGATGTGTCCTCTTGGTTTTAAAAAATGGGGACATTTACCCCTCTCTGGGCGTGTGGCAGCCCCCCAGCCTCACGGGAAGGGTGTGGCAGCCCACAGGAGCAGCCAAGCCAGTGAGACTCCCAGAGCACCTGATTTTGGCCCGAGAGCCCAGAGGATCAGTTTCCCCATCTGTGAAGTGGGTCCAACAACACCCTACGCCAGGGTGGACGGTGAGCTTTCAGTGAGTCTGGGGAAGTGATGGCTCACAGATACGTGTTCTCCCCCAGCAGCCCTATCTCCTTCTTCCTGATGTGGCTCACTATGGTTGTTTCACACTGTCCTGGTGAGGCGGGGTGAGTCCTCTGTCCCTGAGGCCAAAGGTCCTCCAGAGTCCTTGCTTCCTGTTTCCTCTTCCTGCTGGAAGACCTTGGTGCCAGGCTGAGTTGGGCCGCCCGGGAACTGTGCTGGCTCCCTGGACCCTCCTGGTCCCTTCTTCACGCATCTTCTTACTCCCATGGATGTTAAATGTCCTCTAGTTTGGAGACAAGCGGCTCTTGGCCCCCTCCCAGTTTCTGTTTTCCCGAGCCCTCTCTAGGGGTCTTGGCCTCGTGCTCTTACGGCCCTGCGCTCTCAGGAAGGCCTCCTCCCTGCCTTCTCCTTCGCGGTTTTATCAGACTCTCCAAGGGGCCCCGGCCCGTCCCGCTCTGCCCCACATTCCCCATCAGCAATGTCATTATTGTAGTGAGCACAGGACGACCTTTGGAGGTGACTTTGTTAGGCCTGACTGCACCCCATGGATGCCAAGCGGGTTAGTGAAATGCTGATGGCCTGTGAGTTCCCTCGTGGAGATGTGGTCAACACCATGATGGGAAAGGAGCCCGTGCCTCCGAAGGCCGCTCCCCCCCCGCAGCTGTCGCCCAGATCAGCAGCGCCTCCTGGGAGCTCAGTGGCAGCCGGGTGGGCACAGCGGCGGGCAGAGCGAGGACCACAGCCTGATGGCCCCAACGGCAGCCGACCCGCCTCTCGTATTATAATCCCGGGGACCGGCGATTATGAATAACATTATTTTATAAAGGAAAAAAATAGAACCTGCTCGCCTGAGTGCCAAACAATAGGCAGTGTCCCCGTGTGGCGAGAGGGGGTGCCGGGGGCGCCTGGGGTGCTGGGCCCTGCTGCGGGCAGCTAGACGGCTTTTATTAAACTGACCTTCACACAACGGCTGAGGAAGAAAAGAGGCACAGGTGGAATGCTAATGAGTGCAGACTTGGCTTTACTGCTCAGGCTGACAGGGACTCCAGGGCCCTCCCGGCGCCCAGAGGCACTTCTGCGGGCAGCCCCGAGGGGCAGGCTGAGTGCAGCCCGGCGGGAGGGAAGGGGAGGGTGTGGGGAGTCAAGGACCCACGGGATTTGGCGGTGACGGGGCCCTGGGGTGGCTGGGGGTGGGTGGCTGTCAGAGGACCCCTGGGCTCTGGCTCGGGGCACCTGGGCGGATGGCGGTACAGCCAAGGCTGGGTCTGGGCCGTCCGTCCGGTGCCCTCAGACGTTCCTTCGTGGACACAGCGGCAGTGGCTTTGAGATGTTTTCGAGGCCCACGACCATTTCTTCCAAAAGGATCTCAAACAGAGCCCTGATTTATAAACCAGACGAGCAGGGTCCCCCTGCCACAGCCCATCCTGGTGCATGGCGATTGGCGTGGGCCCCCAGGCCTCCCGGGGGAGAGGGGCTACCTGAAACCCCGGTGCGGGGCTGGCTGTGCGCACGCGGGAGCCCCACGTGCCTGCTCTTTACTGTTGCGCCCACAGCCCGGGCTGCATGGATGACAGCAGGCGGATGGTCGCTCCAGGATTCCCCAGGGCAGAAGGCCGTCCCCTGCTTTGCAGAGTGCCATGTAAACTCACAGCCACCCCTGTCTGCCTTACTTGGCTGGGACCAGAGGTGCCACCGCCAGGGCTGTCCCCGCGCCTCCGCCCGCCCTTAGATCAAACAAGCCCAGGGCTCTCGGCGTGGCTCAGCTCCATGGGTACAAGCAGCGGGCTCTCAGTCCCTGTTTTTGTTTGTCGTGGTGACATTCATCAGCAGGGCACACAAGTCTGTGCCCGAGACAGAGGCAGAGGGTAGGGCTGGGGGGGGCGCCTCTGAGCATCCCCGCACCCTCACACCCCTCCTCCTCCTGGGCTTCTTCTGACTTGTGATGTGGAAAGATAGGCGGGAGACTTCCATTCCTTCTTTCTCTCCTTCATCATTTCCCCTCCTCTCCCTTCCTCCCCTTCCCTTCCCCTTCCCCTCCCCTTCCCTCCCTCCCTCCCTCCCTCTCTTCCCCCCTCCCCTCCCTCCCTGTCTCTGAGACACTGTCCACGCCCCCATGTGGGCACCATCCAGTTTGCCACCAGCGATGGGCTGGTTGCCTACCTGCCCCGAGAGGGCCAGCTCCCCATGGACAGAGAGCTGCTTTGTTTCCTGCTGTGTCCCCAGCACAGAGCTGGGCACACAACCCGTGCTCGGGATTTCGTTGTTGGACGAAAGCGTGCCTTCCTTCCTTCCTTCATGTGTTCTCCCAGCATTTACTGGCCGTGGTTGGGCAGCCACTCAGCAGAGCCCTGGAATCCATTTGTATAGTGGAGGAAACCATGGCCCAGGCCGTTGGGAGGTGAGGGGAGGACCTGGCTCAAGTCCCCGGGCAGGTCAGTGGCAGGGCCTGACCTGGCTGGAGGGACCTCAGTCACAGAAGCAATCTGACAGGGACAGATGTAACTTGTGCATTGAGGTTCCCAAACCAGCCGCCCCAGAAGCAGGTGCTGGCCCCTTTCCTAGCAGCAGGTGTTAGGATGGCCCCAGGGTCTCCATGGAGTACGAACTCCCCACAGGGAACCATGCGACGTGGTCCCCACAATGACACTACCATCTCAGGCTGCATTCACAGAGGTATTGGGCCTACAGCAAGGGAGGTGATAGTCTGTTGTACTTTGCAGGCACCTGACCGCACCTTGAATACTCTTCAGGTGAGGTCATGCTTGAAGAGGGGAGGCCACAATCTTCAGTGTGTCCAGAATGGAGAACCATCAGATTCACAGTCAAGCATAGCGGTGAGGTGCAGAGTGTCGGACTCCGACTCTGCCACTTGGGAGCTGTGTGACTTCGCACCAGTTCCCGAGCCTCTCTGAGCCTCAAGTTCCTCCTCTGTGAAGTGGGAATGATCTGTGCTGTGGGTTGTGGGAGGATTGATTAATGACCCTTGCTAGGGTGGCTGTCACAGGGACATTGGGCAGGGCGTGTCCTCAGAGCATGCCCCGACTCCCCCCGGCTCAGGCCAAGCAGCTGCGAGCCACGAGCTGGGTTGGTGCTGGTGCTGACGCTTGCTAGGAAATTGCTCATTCAGGGGCTCTGAGAGCATGCATTGAATTCACGCAGTTTATTTTTACATAAATTTGGGGGAGTGGGAAAACAGAAGGAGACAATTTGAAAAGAGCATTCTCCGAGCATAATGAAGGCTTTGGCAGGGGCCCAAACCTGACCCCAACTCCCAGCTCCAGGGTGCAAGCTGGTGACAGACACCCTGCCCGCCGCCTTCCCACAGGCCCAGGCTGTGTGTCAGCTGGATTTTCAGCTTTTGCCTCTGACTGGCTGAGCTGCCTGTGGCCCTAAATCCTGCGCTCTGGGCTGTGGGAAGACTTTCAGAGATGGAGAGCTACTTAAATATTGCAGGAGCCTTCTTTCTACAAAGGGCTTGCGAGCTGGAGCCGTCACTCTGCCCGCCCTGGATTACACGTCCTGGCTCGCATGTGCGGGGTTGGGGGGGCCCTTTCCTAAAGCAGGGGCCTGAGCCTCCTGGGGAAGTTTCAGACTCACCTTCAGGGCTCGGTCCTGCTCACACCCTTGGGTGCAGCCCCTAGGAAGGCTGCCCCATTGAGGGCCCCCTGGTTCTTAATGATGGGCCAAGCCATGTCCCCCAGGGGTTTGAAAAATGTGACTCTGGGTTGCTGGAAGCAGCTCGTAAGGGTAAAACTGGCCAAGTGCATAACAGAAAGCAATACTTAAAGGAGTGCCTGCCATGAGCTGTCTGTCCTAAGTCTGCCTCCACCCTCATAGCTGCTTTGGTTCACAGATGGGGAAACTGAGGCATGGAGAGGAGCATTTGTTTGCTTACCCCAAAGGCTTACAGGGAGGAGGCGGAGTGTTTGGGTGGAGTGATGGGACCCTGGAACTCAGGCTCAGCTGGAAGGGGGTGTTGAGGGATGGGGCCCCAGCTCTGCCACCTCCCCTGCAGCACCCCCTCCACTGCGGCTTCTCAGCCCCTGGGCTGTCTGCCCTCTGCCTCCCATGTCTGGTTTGCTTTGCAGTTTCTGCCCCATGGATCTTAGCAGCTCCCCAGCAGCCTCCTGCCAGTGTCCACTCTGCAGGGCAGCCCCCCAGCTCCTCACTCACATCAGCGCTTGCACACTTTGGGGGTTTGCACACGCTGCTCCCCGAGCAGGAGTCCTTCGCTGTCGCCCCCTCCCCGCAGGTCGGCCCCCTCCCCTCTAGAAGGCAAGGAAGCACGGGAGCTGTGTGACCTTGGGTAGGTTAACCCCCCTCTCTGAGCTTGTTTCCTCATCTTTGAAGTTGGGATGATCATAACAATACTGATATCCCACCAAAGTGTGGGGATAATGTGAGGAGAGCCTTAGCACACCCAGCGTTCACGGTCACTGCTCTGCTCACACGTGGAGCGGCGGCCGTGTCGCTGGCCTGTGCAGGTGCCTGGGACATTCAGGGGGAACCTCCTTTCAGGTCATCCCTTCAACCCCCAGAAAGGGCCAGGGGGACACGGTGCCCCGGAGGGGCACAGCTTCTAATGCGGGAGCCCCTGACCTCCAGCCTGAGCTGTGTTCTTGGCACCCGAAGGGCCCAGAAACGCTCAGGATTCGGCAGGTGTTTTTCTTGTATTTTGATGTCTGAGCCTGGGCAGAGGAAGAGGGGCGATGGGTCCCTGGGCTGCCTGCTCTGCGTGTGCGGGCTGGCGCGGCGTGCGGTGCGGGAGGCACAGGACAGACCCGTCGGTCTGGGATCTCCGTCGTCAGGATTCTCGACAATTGGTTGTAACGAAGCTGAGAATACACTTAACAACTCGAGCAAAACTATTTAAAATTAGGGTCCTTGGCCGTTTGGCTGACTGATTTATGATTGAAAAATTACACATCAGCACTAGCAAAGCTTTTCCAAAAGGAAAGAGGGTTGCCTATCATTGCCATGCGTCTGCAGGCCCTTCTGGCCGAAGCCTGGGGCTGCGCCCTTTCCTCCGCTCTTACGTGGGCGAGTCCCTGCACCGCGCACCCTGGCCTGTCGCTTCCCTGCTCATCGTCTGGGCTTTGTTCTTTCTTCCCCAGCCCACCTGCCCGGCACAGTCCCCACCACCGTGTTTCTCAGCACTGCTATTGCTGCTCCAGGCCTCCAGGGCCCTGCCCCCGGTCCTGGTCTGACTGGGAGCCTCCGCTGGGCCTCTGCCGGGCCTCCTGGCATGGGATCCGGTCCTGTCTTTCTGGCTCCTGGCTCCGAGGGCTCCCGGAGGGCAGGGACAAGGTTTCTCCTGCACAAGTAGGAGCCGGGTGTCTGCTGAATGTTTGTGGGGTGTTTCATGCAGAGTCGGGGCCCGGGCTATTTGTCCAGAGGTCTAGAGTGTCCCCGTTGGACTCTTCCTGCATTTCTGTGGAGGTTTGCAGGAGCCTGTATGCATGTGCGTGGCTCCCCTTCCCCCCCACCCCTGCGCAGGGGCCCCCATCCTGGGCTTGAAGGGACTGCCTCCCCCCCACCGCCCCGTGAGGAGGTGCTGCCCAGAAGCTGAGGCGGTCAGGGTCCCGTCCTGGGGGGCTGCCCGTGCCCCATGTCTGGGCCGATCACTCACTGTCTCCATCGCGGAGCACGGTGAGCATGCCCCACCGAGTCCTCCACAAGAGCCTCACCCCACTTCCCTGGTTTCCATGGCGATGTCAGTTTCCCATTCCGACTGCTCTTCAGAGGGATTATAAATTCATTATTTCATACTTAGGTCTTGCACTCTGCTTTGTTCGGCTTCCAGACTCTGACGTCTTGATAGGACACTATTCATTTATTATCTGATGGGGAAAAAAAAAATGAATTGAGTTGGTGCCTGAGTATTTCCTTCTCCCCGGGGCCCGAGGACGGCCGTGCTCACAGAGGAGCTCACAGAGGGGCTGGCCGTTTGGAATCCCCGTGGTGCGCCGTGGGCTCTGGAGCTGGAGATTTTAATCACTGTGGACACGCCGAGCTGCTCAGACGAGCACCTGCACACAGACCACCGGGAGGCGGGGCACGGCAGTGGGTGGGTGTCTTCTGCTTGTGGTGGGTCCTGGTCCCGGCCAGTCACTGGGTGGCTGCCCATGCTTGGACGAGCGGTGGCAGCAATGTCTGAGCCTCCACCCCCTCATCTTTAAAATAAAGTCCACTTTGCAGGGCTGGAGGCTGAGCAGGCAGAGCCCAGCACAGAGAGAGACACAAGCATGTTACATATGACAGCTGCTGAGTGAGCCATCACCCATCCTTCTCTTAAGAAGCCACCCTGCACCCTAGCCGGGGGACGGGGCAGGGGAGCGGTGGTGGTTCTCAATCTCAGCCATTACTGAGTTTTTGGACCTCGTCCTTTTGCTGTTGTGACTGTTGCAGGCGCCAGCCCGTGCCCTGTAGGGTGTTCACCATCTCCCTTGAGCTCTTCCCACCAGATGCCGATAGCGTCAGTCAAAAAAATACCAGATGTCGCCAAGTGCCAAATGCCTGCTCTCTGAGAACCACTGCTCTGACCTCCGGGGGCCCGGCCCGTGGGAATGTCTGTGCCATATCCACCCCCCATGCCCTTCTGGCTTCTCCTGTCACTGTGACGACTCTCCGTCCTGCATTCTAGCCACGCGTGCTCACGGTGATGATCGGGGTGTGTGTCATTTCCCCAGGGAATGTGGCTGTTGGTGCTCTGTCTTTGTGTGGACATGCATGCGTTTATGTTTCTCTCGGATAGATGCCGAGGAGTGGGGTAGCTGGATCTTATGATAGTGTGTTTTAACTTTATAAGCAAATTGTTTCGAAGGAGCTGTGCCATTTTGCCTTCCTTCCGCCAAGGTGCCAGAGTTCCAGTTGCTCCACATCCTTGGCAACACTTGGTGCAGTCAACACTGAAATTTTAGCCATGCTCATAAGAGTGCTGATCTATCTCATTGTGATTTAATTTGCATTTCCCTAATAACTAATGATATTGAGCATCTTTTCGTGTGCTTTTTTGTCATCCATATCTTTTCTTTGGTAAAGCAAATGTTCGCTGTTTCTGGCTATTTTCTGTTGCACTGTTAGTATTATCAAATTGTTAGAGCCCTTTTTATATCCTGGATTCAGATCCTTTGTTGGATGTGTATTTTGCAAACATTTTCTCCCATCTGTGATTTGTCTTTCTGTTTCTTAACAGTGTCATTCGGGTGTAAATTTTTAGTATTCGTGAGGTACAATTTATCCATATGTATTTTTTTATGGACCATGCTTCTGTGTCTTATCTAAGAATTTTGACCAGAAGTCGGAGAGATTTTCTTCCCTGTTTTATTCTAGAATTGTTATAGTTTTAGAGTTTACACTTAGGTCTAGGACCCATTGTGAGTTGGTTTTTGTCTATGGTGTGAGGTAAGGGTTGAGATTCGGGTTTTATTTTGCTTTTTGTTTCTCTCCAGATATATGTCCTATTGACTCAGCACCATTTGTTGAGAACACCATGATTAATTGATTAATTAGCTATTAATTTTAAAGGAGTGGAAAGAGATAAGGGGACTTTCTTGGAAGAAGGATGGAGTTAGTTCATTAACACCTGTGGTGTGGAAATAATCTTAACCCAACTGAGAGAGGAAGGAGGGAGAAAAGCAGGACAGCTGAGCCTTCACAGGGCTCCGGGTCTGTGTGGCAAGCTCATTTCACCCAGATTTCTCCCATTGCAGTGGAAATTGGTTGCCACGTAGGCAGAGGCAATGGGATGTCTCCCAGAGCCCTAGGCTTTGGTTTTCCAGATGGAGTGGCTCGACCTGCCCACTTTCTACCCCTCTATTCACACTCTCTGGCCAAATTTGCTCTGACCATGCATGGCTCAAGGTCCAGTGAGGCCACGGCCGGCATCTTGGTGGCGGTCAAGGGCTGAGCACCAGCTGGAAAACATTCTCACTGGAATGGAAGCCCACACATTTGCAGGAAGTATTCAGAGGTGGCCCCTGCAGCTCCGTGTCATGTCCTGATGGGGCACAGGCTCAAGTGCTGCCATGTCACCCTGATTCTGCAGCCACCTTATGCTCTGCCTGCCTCTCTGCCTGGGTGCGCAGTAGGCAAGGGCGGGAAAGGCCTTGAACTGGGAAAACCCACCCAGAGCTCACCTCTATGGTGGGGCCTTCTGTGTTTGGTTTGGGATTTTGTTGCAGAAAAATTAACAGATCCCCAGTCTGGGAAAGGAGTGGTCCTCAAAAAGAAATACCTGACTGACTCCATCTATCATCAGGGCTCCGGGCACAGTGATGAGAAAGGCAGTGTGTTGGCTAATTCGTGGTGCGTGAGAGGAGTTGAGGGCCCATAAGGCTACCTTGTCCAGCTCCAGCTTACACGAATCCCCTGTAACATCCCAACCAGCTTGCCCCCCACTGCTTGCTTACCCTTGGTGATGAGGAGCTCACTACTCTGATCAAGGGGAAACTCTGCTTCAGATGGAACAACTGTGTCTTTTCTAACTCCTTGAGTCAAGCGTGGAGATGCAGAGTTATCAAATAAGGGTATCAGGCATTTATATCAGTGTCTTATTGAGATGAGCACATGGAAAATTCCAGGAGCACCAAGGCTAGCCCTGTGGGCCATTCTCACGGGGCATGAAAACCCTCCCATTCTTACCTCCTGCGTTGGGCCTTGCGGCCTCGGGGAGCCATCAGCAGGCACTGCCCCTGGGTTTCTAAAGCAAGGGCTTGGCCGGGCCAGCCAGTGGGAAGAGTTGCCTCACACGTATCCAGTTCTCATGTACAGCAGTGGTGAGCACGAGCGGGAGGCCAAACCCCACTACCTGGGTTTGCACGGAGAAGCATCTCGGGTCAGGCCGGGCCCCGCAGAACCAGCCTGGGCCAGCCTCATGGAAGTGGGAGTAGTAGCTGGACTAGAAGCAAACACAAAACCACACACCTGATTGCATAGGCCGCGCTTCAGTGGTCACCCACCCGCCCGAGAACCTTTAGAGGTGACTGTGAGAGTCACAGGGTGTCCCCAGAGGGGTGGCCAGGAACAGACATGTTTGGTTTTCAGTAGGCCTGTCTCCTCCACCATCTTGTGCAAGCTCCTTTCTCCCATCATGGGCCGCCAATCAGCTGTGTGCAAGTTCCTTAACTTCCCTGAGCATCAGCTGGAAAACATAATTGCACCGAATCACAGGCTTGTTGTGGAGATCAAACCAGGTGAATGCTTGTAGCTTGGAAAGTTCCAGATAAGTGCCGTGATGGAAACACCTAAGCCAGGTGATCACGAGGTTCAGTGCAAGAACACAAGGAGGCAAGTCTCGCACGTAGCAGGAGCCCCACGGAGGATGGCTGGCCATGTGCGTCTGGTGGCTTGAAAGCCCATCTGGACAGGGCTCAGTACTCCGTGCAGCTATAACAAGCATGACCTCTTTATCGCAGAATTTCCCCCCGAGGCTGTAAATAGAAAGCATTCTTACTATAGAAAACCTGGTAAGTGTGCAAAAGAGGAAAGAAAACCATCACTGCACCCAGAGGTCACCGGTTCTGCATTCAGGCTCTTTCCTTCTGGTCAGTTTCCTGCATGTGTGTCTGTGTATCTGTCATCTGTCCATGTGTTTGTTCATATGTGTGTATAAACTTAACAGTCACAACGAAAAGAAGGTGGGAAACATGCCAAGTTAGTTTATCAGGTGTTTACTGCTCCCCCACTGGGTGCTGGTCCTGCCCCAGCCTGGGGTCCAAGTGTAGGTATGAGGCATGGTCGTTGACTTCAAAAGCAGACAAAGACATAGATTTTCAGTGTCGTGTGGAAGCTCAGGGAGGACCTGCTATATATGAATTGCAAGTATTTTTTCACGTAATATTGTATCATGAGTATTTTCTCAGATCGTTGTTTGTCTTTTCCCCCCGTGCTTTGTGTTTGCTGATTGAGTTAAATGGCTTTGCTACAGTTGATGGAAACTTTCGCTCAACAGGCATTGCTCCCCGGCTTGGTATTATAAGTAAACAGTGCTGAGATGAACTTTGAATGTTGACAAGCAGATGTGTTAGCCCAGCCCCAGAACCGGGGACAGAGGCGGGGGTGACAGATCGGACCTTCTGCCAAGGGTCTGATTCCGGAGAAAGGGACAGTCCTGCAGAAAGCTGCACGGCTGTGGTCTCAGCTGGAGCCCGGCAGACATTTATCACTTCAGCGTCCCCTCTGAAAGCCGGGACCACATCGGGATGCGTGTTGAAATAGTTCTGCCAAATTTGCTCCATCATTAACTTTCCATCACTGTTAACTTTAGACAGGGCTCTTCAGTCACGCTTTTTGTCTGTCAAGTTGGTGGAGATGGGTCTGTTTTCAGCCTGACGTGCTGGCCGTGGGGCACTCCTGCACCCGGGATGGGGGGGCGGTGCCCTCCGCCACGGCTGGTCGTGACACACCAGGGTTGTGATTTAGCCACATTGGCTCGGGACACTTACACAGGGAGCCTGATTTGACAGGTCTGTTGGATAATGCGTCACTCCGGTGAACGGAGCATTCTGTCTGAAGTACTTAATGTACAGTTCAGCCATGTGTTCGGGTCCCAGCAGATTCATTCCCATCCTTGTCCTTCGGAGGGAGATGCACTGACTTCACCCTGGGGAGAGTGTCTTTGCAGAGATTTCAAAAATGAAGTTCCTGTTTGGGTCCACAAGTCCAACCCTCCCATCTTTTTCTTCTCTCCAACAGGTGACAGATATACCCCAGTTTTCATGACAAAGGAGATATATATATATAGATATATCTATCTATCTATCTATCTATATATTTTTTTTTTTCCGCCTCTGCTTTTAGCTAGAATTCCTTAGGCTACCCTGAAATATTTAGAGAAGCCAGGGTCATGTTTATCTGTGACAGGTGTATTTATATCAAATACAAGTTCGTGAAGATGGGGTCACTTCCCTCCCCACTAATGTTTGTCCTTGCGGGGGTCTGTTCAGATGATTTAAAGCACCCGGTGGGGTGCCTCCCTCCCCACCGCTGAGAACACCTGTGCTCTGGGCTTGGTTCACGGCATCGCCAAGCTGCTGCCAGTCCCTACCACACTCTCCAGGCCCACTGCCCGTTCAGATGGTCCCTGGGGGCTGAGAATTAACCCGGGTCTGTCCAACCCGAGTGTCGGCTTGAAGGTCACATGTCTCTTCTTGCCCCATTGTCCACCATGGACACAGACTATTCTTGGCATTTCTGGCTGCCCTTGGCTGAGACAGGCAGCAGAGGGGAGCCCGTTGGCCGATCCTGCTTAATTCTCCAGTAGCACACACAACCTGCCTTTGTCTGATCTGGTGCCCTCAGTGGGTCAGTGTGAAAACAGAAGTGTGCAGTTTTCGTGGAATTCTGTTTCCCCCTGGGGCCCGGTACCTGGGAGGGTGGCTGAGGGTGCCGGCTTGGAGGGGCAAATCCAAGAAAGGGCAGCTCTCCACCTGGACTAGCTGTGAAGATAAGGATTTTTTTCAGGAATTGCATGCAGGCTGTGGTTTACCCCCTGCTTTATTGGTTTGCACAAGGTCAGCAGGAGCTGGGTGACATGATCTTGGGCAGGGGAGAGGTCCTTGGGCTGCTGCTGGGTCTGCAGAGTGGCCGTGGGGAGCAGACCGGCCTGCGTGGCCCCACCAGGCAGAGCTAGGATCGACTCAGGGGATAGGTCCAGCTAAACCTGCAAGGGCCTTTGGAAGGTTGGGAGCGCCCTGTCATAGGGGCTATGCAAGCTGAAAGCCTGCCGGGCTGGGGTGCTGCAGGTCTTGCGGTGACGTTTGAATGAGGCCGCGCCATCCACAGGTGAGACTTGCATGGCATCAGGGTGCCCACTAAGCATCCTTCCGGCGGGCATGCGGGCGTTACTGGTGCCCTGTCTTACAGATGGGTGACTTGCCAAGCCGCCTAGCAAGACTGGGGCGAAACCCCCCAGGCCCCGAGGTCTTGGGACTCTTTCTAAGCAGGAGGCAAGGGACTCCCTGGGAATATGTCCTTTGTGTGTCAGATTTACACTAAGACCTCCAGGAAAGTCCCGAGGTCCCTTAGATGGGGGTGCGCTTAGAAATCACGGTGAGGACAGCTGTAGAAATCTGCTTCTTAGATATCGCCAAATGTTATTTTAAAAGTGCTTTGCTCGAACTACTTCATCTCCGACATTCACAGCATGACTGTGACGACAGGCCTCATTCTGGGTCCCTCCCCAGTCTGCCGGCGGCCACTTCTAGAAAGGGCACGAGGCTTGGAGGATCCTCAGGGAAGCGGTTTCTGAAGATGTCACCGGGAGAACCCCCTCCCGGGTGCAGTCTCCACAAGGCCAAGGCCGTCACGGCTGTTTATGTGTCAGAAAGCCCAGATAAGGGCCTGCGGAGGCCACGGTCATTGTTCTCAAAGACAGCTTAACACCCGCCTGGGATCCGGGGCCCCACGCAGGCCTCGCTCTATTTGAGGAGAATCGCTGAGGAGAATCACTGCCCACGTTTACGGCTCTCGCCTGTGAGCCTCCACGGCTTTTTGGCTTTACAGAAATAGCATCCACAGGGAGGGGCTGGGTTTCGTTGTCCCCCTGGTTTTGTACAGAAGCTGAAGTGGCTGAGAGCTTTCGACAATCTCCCTGATGCATCTTGTCATGTGGGAGCTGCATTTGTGAGGTAGTGAGCTCCCTGTCACTGGATTCCTGCGTCATCGTTGGGGCTTGGGGAGGAAGCTGAGGTGGGGCATTCTGCATTCAGAGAAGCTGGATGTTTTTCCAAGTCTTCTGCTTCCAGGGAGGAGCCAGGAGAGGAGCATCCAGTGACCCTCAGGGCCTGGAGGGACCCCCCTCCCCCATCTTGTTTCCATCGTCTTCCATGCTGACAGTAAGGACAGCAGCCTGAGCAGGGGCGAGCACGCTTCCAACAGCTCTGTGGTTCCCTTTAACAAAGCGAGGGCAGGCCTCAGGCCCTGGCTCGCTCATCTTGGGTGGACGGCACGCGTGTGCAGTAGGAGGGAATGAACTGTTTTCATCATGCTAGCTTTCCACTTGTGGAAACAGTGTGAAGTTTTCTGTTTAAGTAAAAGAAGTGAATTGATTAAAAAAAAAACCCCTTAATAACATAGCCTTCTGAGGGGTGATTCTGGTATGGATGGCGCAGGTGGGCCCGGAGTGATCGACACTGGGCAGCGGTCCCTGGTCCCGTGCCGATGGGATGACCATTGACCTGTGAGCCCAGCTGAGATTGTCTGGCACAGGGGCTCCCAGGCGGACCCGTGGACCACCGCTCTGGGAGGTGAGTCCCCAGGGCGGCCGGCGGTGCCCAAGGCCGTGCGGCATCAGAGGCCAGCCTTTCCCAGGAGGTGACATCAAGGGCATGTTTGCACTGTGGCAGCTGTACCTGAAAGAGCCTTTTCTGCAGAGAGCCCACGTTCCCAAAGCCGCCCTCCTCCTCCCCCCACTTCCTTCTCTCTCTCTGTCCCAGAACAGTAGACACGTCTACTTCCAAGCCTCCCCAGATGTCCCTCGGGAGGGGCAGGGTCATTCCTGCCCACTTCTGCAGTGGCAGCCAGACTCCAGGGCACAAATTCCGGCCATGGCCACATGCAGCCCGAGGACCTACTGTGTGCCGGGTGCTGGGGAGGTAGGACAAGCGAGTCCTTGTACTCCAGGCTTCAGTGCAGGGGGGGCAGACCCCCAGCTGTGAACCGTCCGAGGAGGCAAGATGTGATGGGGTCAGCGGCGGTGACGGGGATGAGCCTCCTTCCCTGCACCAGCTCCTCGCCATCCCACACGTGTGGGCGCCAGGCTCAGAGCTGGCCCTTGAGGAGCCCCCACGGGGAGAAACAGCAGATGAATGGGGAGTCAGGGGTACAAGGTCAAAGGACACGGAGTCATTGGGAAGGTCTGAGATGGGGGGGCTTTGAGTCCCCTGGGGGACCCTGAAGGGTGCGTGGTATCAGTCGTGGGGTTGGGGGAGGAATTTTAGGGTGAGGAATGGGGGTGAGCCAGGCCCCAAAGCAGGGTAGAGCTGGAGGTGCCTGGAGCTGACAGCAGTGGGTGATGGGCAGGTCTTGACTGCCCACGAGGGAGCCTGGGCAGCAGGGAACACCATGGTGTTTGTGCCTGGGGCTGGGCGTCATCCCCTCCTGTGTCTTTATGTAGCTTTACCGTCGGCTGTCGAGTGAGTTCCCAAGTGACGTGTCCGGGCGGAATCCAGATTGGATGGCCTAGCGAGGCCCAGAGAGCAGGCCCCTCCAGAGAGGGCCCGAGGCCGGCAGTTTCACGGGGGTGAGCCCGGCCAGGGGAATGGGAGGCGCTTACTGGCCCCATAGACTGGTTGGGTCCCAGGCCAGTCTGTATACTCCAAAATGGGGTGAACAACTCTGCTAATGGGCCTGTCTATACAGTTATGGGTTTCCTGGGATTCTTCACAGGGTCCCGTACTGGAGGAAATGTCAGAGTCCGCGTCCTGGGTTGAGGGGAGGAGTATTGTGACCCATCTGCACTGGGGGTTTTCAGCTGCAAGTCTGGCCTGCAGGGGGCGGGAGCTGTGGGGTGAGGAAGGGGAGAAGGGGCTGGCCCATGGTGGGATGGTGGGGAGGCCACGGGTCCGTGTCTCCTGCAGACTCAGGGCTCCAAGTCAGGGCCCACAGGACACTGAGGCACCCACAAAAATGTTTTAATTTCCTTTAGCGTCAGAAGAAGAAAATCTTTAGGTCAAGGAAATGTTTCGATATATAATACAAATATATTCTTTCTTATGCCAGTGCAGCCATAAAATATAATTGTTCATATTTTTTTTTTAACGGAGGAAGTAGCCCATGAAATGCTGAAGTTCCTCAGGCCCCCAGAAGTCATCTTGCTCCCCAGATGGCTAAGAGGGGTGGATTCCAGAAACGGGGACTGGATTTCATTGTTGGTCTCTCCCACCGGCTTTCTCAAGAAGATAAATTAATCTTTGCAGAGCTCAGATGGGTCCCAAGTGGCTTCTCTCCAAGCTGGTATCTGGCCCACCAGGCCCCCTGCTTACCTGAGAGACCGGCCTCTGGGGGTGAGCGGCCTGTCTGGATAAAGCCACGGGACATTTTCAGGGGCTGTTGTGGCCAACATCTTGGCCCTCCCAGTTGGAGGCAGCCACGGGCTCTCCTCCCACTACCTGCCTTTCCTTTGTTCTGGGCCCCTCTGCTCGGAGGTGACAGCACCATTTGCAAAGAGAAATTCTTGGAAGTGGTGAACATATGGTTCTCGGGCTGGGGGCTGGCGGGGAGGAGGGGCAGGGCGTTGGAGCCTGGGGAGGGAATTTCTGTTTTAAAAACAGGAGTTTAAAAACAGACCAGCAGTTTCCACCCTCCTGCAGGAGACGCCCCGGGCACTTTCTATGTTGAGAGAAGATGCATCCACGTGACCGCATTTCCAGTGACCTTTTATGGCCACATCCAGCTCTGAAAAATGCCAAGTCGGCCAGGTAGGCAGGCAGGAGCATTGTTCCAAACAGCTATTGAACAGCTATGAATGGACGAACGAATGAATGAATAAGGATCTTGCAATTTCACTAATAATTTTCCTTAGGGTGACTTAGGAAGGAGTGACAGGTGGGATAAAGGCCAATTGGGTGGTTGGAAATGGAGAGTAAAGGGTATTTTCAAAGCACAGCCGGGGTGGGAGTCTACCAAGACCCATCTATTAACATACACGTCATCCCTTAAACAGCTTAGATATAAAATGCCGTTTTCCACAGAGGGGTAACATTCTCCATTTATTTTCTGCTGACTGCTTTTGATTTATAGGAGTCCTTTCGAAGCTTACTTCTCAACTCTGTTTTTTTAAACATTAGGTTTGGCGCCCGTGAAGGGTGCCTGATTGATGGGTGCTGGGCTCTTACCTGCTCTCTGTGCTGGCACATGTGGCCAGGGCGGGAGCTAGAGCTTTCGGAGGCAGGAGCCCGGCTGCCCCTGGGAGCCCCCCTGTTCCTTCCTCCCGCCTGGGGCGGTGGGAAGGGCACCTGACTGTGGAGTCAGGCAGGGCCCCCGGTGGAGACCGCAGCCCTGCCAGGTCCCAGCTGTGTCCCCTGCAGCAGGCTGAGCTTCTGTGTCCTCATCTGGAGAACGGGCGCGTGCCTGGGTCGGTGTCCATGGGCTGCCACAACGCATCTGCGTGGTTAAACGGCAGAAATGTATCACCTCGCAGCTCTGGAGGCTGGAAGCCCAGGGGCGAGGTCTGGGCAGGTTGGTTTCCTCCAAGGGCCCAGAGGGAGAAGGGTTCCCAGCTCTCTCCCAGCGTCTAGTGGCTTTAGGCATTCCTTGGCTGTGGGCGGGCATTTTCAACCTGTGTCTCCACGCTGTCTTCCCTCCGTGTGTGTCTGTGTCCAAATGTCCCCTTTTTGTGAGGACACCAGTCATGTTGGATTAAGAGCCGCCCACAGCCACCCAAGATCTTTGGTAATTCCTCTCTTTCTAGAGAAGGTCACACTCCCAGGTTCCAGGGGTTAGGACCTTTTGGGGGGATGTGATTCGACCTATAACCTGGTCTCCGAGGTGCCACCAGAGCTGGGCCTGGGGAGGACATCTTACTCAGCACCCCCCACCCCAGCAGCTTCTCCATCCGTCCTGCCAGGGGACTAGAGACAGAGGGACACCAATGGCCCTGCCCTTAGGAGGCTGCCGTCTCCGGGAGGGAAGAACAGGACATGCCGATGAGCCACGTTTGTGGGAGATCCAGCGTGTTCGTCTCCTGGGGCGGCACTAACAAAGCACCCCAGGCTGGGGATGGGGTCAACAGGGGTTTGTTCTCTGCCGGGTTCTGGGGCCAGGCGTCCCGGATCGGGCTCGCGCGCAGGGCTGGTTCCCTCCCAGGCCTCTCGCCCGGCTTCTGGGAGTTTGCTGGCCATCCTTGGTGTTCCTGGACGTGGAAACGCATCGCCCTGGTCTCTGCCTTTGTCTTCACGTGGCCTCCTCCCTGAAGACCATCTCTCCTTTTCTTTGTAAGGACACTTGTCACTGGATTTAGGGCCACTCCAGGACGACCCCGAATTTTTTTTTTAAAGGTTTTATTTATATGACAGCGAGAGAGAGCACACAAGCAGGGGGAGCAGTAGAGGGAGAGGGAGATGCAGGCTCCCCGCTGAGCAGGGAACCCAATATAGGACTCGATCCCAGGACTCTGAGATCATGACCTGAGCCGAAGGCAGACACCCAACTGACTGCGCCCCCCAGGAGCCCCTCATCTCGAACTTTTTAATTATATCCTAAAGGCCCCTTTCCCAAATGAGGTCACATTCAGAGGTTCCAGGTGGATGTGCTTTGGGGGGGCCGCATTCAACTCACCACATCCAGGTTCTATGGGGACCCAAAGGGGGCCCCAGCCTCGACTGGAGGTGGGCAGAAGGTTCCGGAAGTCTTCCCAGATAGACGTGCCTGAGGGAGTCCGTCTAGAAATGCGGATGTGCCCGATGAGGAGGCGCGGGGGAGGCCAAGCCTGGCCGGGGAACCTGAAGCTGAGTGGAGGGAGAGCAGGGGCGAGGTGAAGAACACAGGGGGAGTGGGCGAGGCCTATTCAAGGTGCGAGGCTGTGCATCCTGCATGTCTGGAGCGTCCTGTCCTCGCCCTCGGTCATCCCTTCTCCAAACCCTGCCAAGTGTGGCTGCAGAGGTGGGGACGGCGCCCTGGTCCCCGCCCTGGATGCTCCTGGGGGTCGGTCAGTTTGTGCGGTGGGCTGAGGCCTTATGAATAAATCCTTCTTAATGTGGCGTTTGGTTTGGACGAGGGCTCTCGGAGGAGTGGTGACAGACGGCCAGGCTGCGGTCTGAAATTGGAACCATAAAACGTCCACGCAAAGCCTGACGGAAGGCCTCGTGGGGACGTTGCCCTTCACTGTGAGCTCCTGGCAGGGGAGGGGCTGCCGCAGATGGGCTCAGGGCAGGACTCGCCAAGGCCAAGGACAGCCCTCTGCTGGCCCTCCATAGGGGAGGCAGCTTCGGGCACCTCTGGAGGCCAGACCCGGGACCGAAGTCTGGCTTTGGGGAGGCACGCTTTTTTGCCACCTGTCCCTACATTGTCCTGCTAAACTGGGGTGCATGGGGGTGGGGGGAAGCCCTTCTTTCTCTAGGCTGGTCCCCTGAGGCCCATGGCTGAGCTCCAGGCCCAGCCCTGCGGCGTCTGAGCTGTGTGACCTGGGACAGATAACCTCCCTCTCTGTGTCTCAACGTCCTCATCTGCAAAATGGGGACGGGCTGGTTCCCAGTGACCAGGGCCATGGGGAGGATTACAGGAGATCATGTCCGCAAAGATCTTAGTGGGGGACCGGGACAGAGTGACTCGGTGCTCTTGTAATGAACGGTGGTAACAAAGAGATTTTCATGGTGCAGGCATGCATGTGATGCACAGTGTCCCTGCCACGTTCTGTGGATTCTGGAGGCCAGAACCGAGCCTCAAAGCCACACCTTCCAGGGGAGGCTGAGGCCCGTCGTGTCTCCGGAATGGGGAGGAATAGGGCTTTGGCGACACGGTTCTGCAGATGTCTGTACTTCAGCTGCTCTGGGTAACCAGGGTCCCACCAGTGTGGACACTGCAGGGACCAGGAGAATGCCCCCGAACCTACCCTGTGGATACCGCATCTTAGTGGCCTCTCCCAGGGAGAAAGGCCCATGGCCCCTAGTGGGCAGGGTCACGGGTTCAAGGCCATGGCTCATGTGAGATGTTCTTTCTTGCTTTGTCCTCTTTCAGTTCTTATATTTCTGCTCATTTCTGGTCCCCACGTGCTGGGGACACCCGGACAGGGCCTCCCTGTCATGTGGAGGGAACCCATCATCACTGCCATCTTTATGTGTGTGTGATGGGCCTTGGTCTCAGTCCACGGGGCTGGCTGGGGAGTGGGCTTGAGTGTGGCCGCAGGCCCAGCCGCGTCTCCGGGGACTCTCTGTGATGCTCATCCGAAGCCCCCAGGGTAGGGAAGGAGGAGGCTTTGCTTTGTTTTCTCCTGTTTGCATCTGGGTGACCTACCTTTCAAGTTTCTCTCTTTCTTATTATAACATTTTATTTTAAAATAATAGCAAGGAGTCACAGAGATAGTGCGGAGAGCTGGGTGTGACCTCCCCACCATGTGGCCAGAGCCAGGACCCTGGTGCAGACCTCCGCGTGGAGAACGTTCCATTTGGGCTAAAGCTGGCGCTTCTGTCCAGGACGCCCCACCTGCGTTGTTTGGCACATCCTTTATGTACATTCTCCTTCATTCTTCCTGGAAGGGAGGGTTCGAGCGTCCTCCCACCCCAGACCCTTATCAGAGACCCTCCTGCCGGCTCCCCAGGCCACCAGAGTGCTGTCCTGGGACCCCCTCGTTGTCTGGTCAAGCGCTTCTGCAAGCGAAGGGCCTTTCTAGAGTGGCCTCACGCCTTCTGCTTCCAGAGGGCACTAGACTGGACCCTCCCAGACCCTCCGCTGCTCCCGGGGGCGGCAGCTTCTCGGTGGGGGACAGGGGGGAGGTTGCACACGCACCACCAGCGAGATGGAGTCAGGTCCAAGTCTGGACTCGCCGGGCAGCCCCCGACCTCTGTTCCTGCACTTGGGCGGCAGCTGGGAGATTCAGAGCATGACACGGCGGCACCGAGGGCGGCCAGGCCCATCTCTCACTCTGGTCGTGGAGGAGGGACTGGACAGTCATTTGTCAGGCAGGGCGCCAGGCCCTGTGAACATGGTAGCACACTTAAGATCCTAGCCTCTCAGGGATGTGTGGCCACTGTCCGCCAGTGTTGCCCTTAAGGAGGTGACACCAGAGCCAAGGGGGACGCCACACAGCGTGTGAGGGTTCACACTCAGGCTCGGCCAGCCCCAAGGCTATGTGCCTTCCCCAGCAATGGGCCTCATCGGGGGCACGGCAGGTGGTGAGGGGAAGGAGCCCAGCCCGGAGGACGTAATGCCTGAGCAAACGCCGGCACCTTAGTCTGGAGACATCCTGGAAGGCTTTCTGGTGGAGGTGGTGTCTCTGCTGAGCCAGTAAGAAGGACCACCAGCTGAGTGGTGGAGAGGTGCAGGGGTCTGTCCGAGGAGAAAGGGGAACCAGCACAGAGGGGGGCAGATGTGTCTGAGGCGGGGTGTCGGCAGGTTGAACAAACTCTTGTGGGCATCTCAGTATACACAGCGGCTCACCTAGACTGCCTCACGCGCGTTACTAACGAGTGCTCCCCAAACCACCCCCCAACCTCACCGTGGGCACACCAAACTCCTCTCTTCTCTGTCCAGCTCTGGAAGCCTGCATCATCATCCCCATGTCATAGACGAGCAGCCTGAGCTGCCCAGGGGCCAAGCCGAGGAATGCACATCTCATACGCTGTAAAGCCAGGATCCAGATGAGACCCTCTGGCCTCCAGGAAGATGGTCGTCCCCTGTGAAGTCCTTCAAGGCTCTGCAGAGGAGCCTGAGCCAGGGGGCTGGGGCACTGCATCAGGAGGGCTCTGGCAAGTGGCAGGAGCCAGGCTCTCTGCCCTGCGGAAGATTCTGGTGGCGCGAGATGCCTCATGCTAGCAGCAGCTTTGGCAAGTGGGCCCACCTGGAGCGAGAACCTCAGGGAGCCCCTGGGGCCTGTGGGGATCCCACCAGCTTAGAGAATCACGGAGGCGTCATGGAGTAAGTAGATGGAGAGGGGGTGAGGCTCCTGGGGTGGGTGGCAGATGTTGATGAGGGCGGGCCTGAGCTAGCAGCCCTTGGTGCCTGCAGGGCGGCAGTGGGATTGACCAAGGCCTGGCCCTCGGACAACCAGCACCTGCCACGTGGCTTTCTGAGCCCAGCGGTTTCCTTCTCCTCCCTCGCGCGGTCTTGGGTAGAGAGAAACAGGATTCATCTCCCTGGTAGATAAATGCAGAATTGGCTCCCTTAAATGGACTGGATTTCTTCATTGAGAAGGCCTCTTGGGTAGAAGGTGTGCAGAGCCGAGCCCTGCTGCCTTCCTGGGGCCGTGGGGTGTAGGCCAGCCCCGCCTGCTGGTTGAAGGGGAAGGCCAGCATGGTGGGTCAGCAGGAAGCCCCTCCTCTTTTGTTCAGGCTGGGGAGAGCTCCACAGGGTGCTGTTCTAGAAAGAGCCACGGTCTTGGTTTCAGATCAGCCTGATTCCAGCTCTCTCGAGCGCATCCTTGGGGTCGCCACTGCCCCCGTCTACACCTCTGCTCCCGATCCAGGCCGTGGGAATGATGGTGCTGATCTGCAGGACTATAGGGAGAAGCAAAGGAGGGGAATGTGTGTTCCCTCTCTCGCTCTGCGCCGTATCTGTGAGCATCGGGACGAGGCCCCTGTGCTTGCACGGGCGGGGGGAGGGGGGTGGCGTCCGACACCCTTCCCCTGCCGGGGCTCACAGCCCCTTCCGGTTAGGGTGACGCTGCCTGACTGCATTGCCACCTGGTCCAACACCTCCACAGCCCAGCCACACCCCAGCTCAGGATCGGGTTTCTCGAGTGGCCTTCACTGGGAGAGAGAGGTAACGGACATTTATTGAGTGCCAAATGAAGGCGTTCATCAGGGTCTAGTCTTCACCCTGCCATGGGCACCCGTCCCCCCGGCATGAAGATGAGCATCTTTATCGTGTTTCGAGGGCAGGAGGGAGAAGGGTTCCCCGACGTGAGGGCTGGGGAACATCCGTCTTAGCTACCTGGGGCGACTGCTCGCCGGGACGGGTGTGTGGCCCCGTGTGCGCACACGCGCCCGAGGTGTGAACACGCAGTCGGTGACTCAGCCCCGGGCTCAGTGTTAGCAGCAGTAAACGGTCTCCGGTGAGAATCTGCTGCTCCTTCCCGTGCCCCCTCCGCCCCCAAGAGTAGCCCCGTCCCGTCCAGCGCGCCGTCGTGTGGCTGCAGGGGAACACGACTCCAGATCCTCACCGCGCTCATTTTTCAGTTGAGGTAACATTCGAGCGACCTGAAAGTCACCATTTTAACCCTTTCAAAGTGTACAGGAGTCCAGTGGTTTTTACGTCTCCCGAGTGTTAACAGAACGTGGTGACACCGTGCTGTTCATCACATGGCTCCCTGCACCGAGCACGCGTGCCCGAGACCCGTCCGCACCGTCCGCGGCGCTTCCTCGCTCTTGCACGGCTATGTGGTGCTCCCGAGGGTGGCCGGGCTGTGGGCCATCTATCCCGGCCTGTTTCTGCTCTCTGACTATTACGGTGTCGCAGGAAATGACTTGGGACATCCATCATTCCATATGCACAAGGACGTCGACAGAATAGCTCCCAGGAGCAGCCACGGGGTCGACAGGCTGTGGTTTTGTGAGCTGTTAGGCGTCAGCTTCACCGTGGCTGTATCTTTATACCCCCACCGGCAGCGTGTCGAAGGTCCTGGAATCTAGGGGCTCCTTTGCTAGCCGGTTCTGTCTGCCCCGGACTGGCATCCTTCCAAGTACAGGTAGACAGTGACACCAGGGCCCATGGGCCTCACACAAAGGCCAGCCAGCAAGCTGCCACCTCACAGACGTGCCCTGGCCAGGCTGGGGCCACCAGCCCGGGCAGCCTCCGGGAGGGACTGCCGTCGCTGATTTGCCAGGAGGGGGGCCATCCCGATGTCCCTCACCTTCCCTCCCCACCAGTTGTAGATCAGCCTCCTCGACCAGCGTGGGATCTTTGTGCGGCCGACAAGCCTGTGCTGGGAATCACATCCCGTCTGTAGGGCCGAGTCATGGGCCTCATTCCGGGGGGCGGCGGTCAGCATCTCCGGAGAACGAGTGCAGCCTCAGAGCGCTTCTGCTCTCAGAAGACAAACTGGTCAAATTCCCAAACCGCTGTGAATATTTGGGTGGGTTCTCTTTCAAGGAATGGAATAAGAGTGATTCCCTCCAGTGATTTCGGTCATCAGTGCCATCCCCCGGGAGAACAGTTGACAGTTTTTAAAGTCTTTTGATCCCCATCCTCCGAGGCACCTTCACCTCCCAGTGAGGTTGGGAAGGATGGAGCAGGGACTTTTTCCTCATTTTTTTAGACAAGTGCTGGGGCATGAACAGTGGTGGGGCGGGTGAAACCAGCCGCCACCGTCCACAGCCAGGGCTGCCCTCCTGCTGGGGCCCAGGAACAGCCCACGGCCTCTCCGAGAGTCTCATCTTTTTTTGGAACAGGATGTATGATGTTGTGGCTGGATCAGGCCCCCACAAAGACACACCCAGGAGGGCGCCTTAGCTCACAGCTCAGGACAGAAAGCATCCCTTTCTGTGCACAAAGATCCCTGAGTGTGGGTGGCCTTCCCCCCTTCTGCGCGTGAACGTGTGTTTACAGACCGCGAAACACACCTTGGCGTGCTCTCCTGAGCGTCCTGGAAGCCTGAGTGTGGAGGGAATGTCATCATCGACGGGCCCACGGGACACTGGGTGCCTGTGCTGCTGGGAACCTGGCTGTTCCTTCTCTGTGGATCCTCATGCCCGCCAGAGTGAGCGATTAGACTGTTGAATGAATACTTGAAGTCACCATGAAACATCTTATTCTCTGCCTTCTGTTTTGACCTCCCTTTTCTCAATACTTGATGCCTCATTTATTCTACGTGTTCCCATATCAAATGATAGCTGTATGATCTTGGGACCATTGTTTTATGTCTCTGTTCCTCAGTTTATTCGTCTGTGTAATGGGCACAGTTGGTGCATGGTGGAAGACCCTGACCTCCTTCCCATCCTCAGCATCTGTCCTGTGGGGTTCAGTGCATCATGGTGCAGAGAGCCAGGAGTAGGGTTCTGCAGGGGTCCCTAGTCCAGACCCCTCCCCTCTCTGGGCCTCAGTCCTAGGTGGGCTCCTAACCCCATGTGTTCTGGTGTTCTGAGAAGATGGAATGTTGTACACATTCTGGCATCAACTTCTACACCTAGGAAAGTGGACAGGTGGGGTGGGGTGGAGTGAGGCCACATTAGGAGTCATTCCTGGCTTTTTGGAGCTGGTTTGCCGCTGATGAATTCACTAGCAGTTATTTGTCAGACTCTCCCTATGTGCTGGCACTTGGCTAGGCTTGGGAGAGTGCTGATACAGGTGGACTTGGTGCCTGCCCTCCTGGGGCTCACAGCCTGTGGTGTGGAAGGCTTCAGGAGGAAGTGGTTTTAAGAATGAGAGGGGGGAAGCAGAGCAGAGGGGCAGGAGGAGGGCAGTAAGCACAGGAACCAGCATGTGCAAAGGCCCTGGGGTAACTGAGAGTCATGGTGGTGGGTGTGTGCCTGAGGGTGGTGTGTGTTTTTTGTTGGTCAACAGGGGACAGGTCAGCTGCATGAGGATGGAGAGGATGGGGCCGTCTTGAGTGATAGGAAGAGATCCAGCTTCCAATGGGGGTGAGCAGATGGGGACCCAGGGCTTTTTTGAGTGCAGAGATATGCCAGTGTGGTTTCTTAAAAATTAATGTTAAAACACAGATTCTGAGTGAGCCGATCGGGGGTGGGGCCACATCCAGATTCTGCATTTCTAGGATCTCCAGGGCAGTGTGATGGCTGGTCACAGAACCCGCTGGGAGCAGCGAGGACCTCGCCTCACCATGCCACGGGCTGGCCCTGTCCCGATTGGCCGGGGGGACATCAGCGTGCAGGGGGGGCCTTCTGGGCCCTTAGAGGCCTGACCCTTGTGGGCCACCTCTGCATTTTCCCTTTTTTCTGAGGGGAAGTCCATTTGCAGAGTCCACAGTTGAGCCCGAATTCTTGCTGTTTTGTGTGTGTGTGTGTGTGTGCAGTGTGCTCATTGATGGACAGCTGAATTGAGCCTGAGTATTTGTTACTTTCCTTGGATTATTCTTGAGCCCTTGGAAGGCACCCGGCTCAGCGATCCGCCCGCATGAAGGACTTGTGTCTCCACTCATGACCGCGCTGTCGAAGGGGGCCTGGCCATGGGCAGAGGCCCAGTGTTTCACGGGAGGCTGCAGGACCTCTGGTCAGTGCCGCTGTGGGGACTCCCTCCCCAGGATGCTGACCTAGACACGTGCTAGTGGCCGCGCAGGGGGAGGGGCCTGGGCTCCAGGCATCTGCGCTCTCATTCCTGGCGTAAGCCCGTGTGGATGGACATCACCCTCCCAGCAGCCTTGTGAGGTCCTACCTGAGTCCGCTCCGATGCATGGCTAAGGAAACTGAGGCTCAGAGGGCCAGGCTTGTCCCCATGCCCTGCACCCTCCCTGTTTGTTTTCTTCCATCGGTGACGTGGTACCAGCCGTGCCAGTCCACCTGATAAAGGTAGACGCCGTTTGTAGGTGGAGATGTTCATTGTTGTGCTGTGGGCCTCCGCAGCCCTGGGCCCCGACACTGCCCCTGAGCCAGCCTCCTCTCAGACTGGCAGATCTGCTCGTGCCACTTAAGGGTCCCCTGCTGGTTGGTGACTCTGCTGGGTCCTCCAACTGCAGGGCTGTTTCCAGGAGCTTTGAGGGACAGACCCACCGCCTTGTTTCTAAGTGCATTGTACAGGCTCTTTGCAGAACAGGGGAGTGAAGGGCACGTCAGGTGTTGTGGGGGCAGCGACTCACCGTCTGGGTCTGGAATTGTCTTGTGGCGGGGGGAGGAGGCGGGCTGGTAGTGGCCAAGGAGGGGGCTCAACAACCCACCGAGGGTCTCTGCATGAGTTAGGGTTTCTTTTCCTTCTTGGGGAGAGAGCCCTGGACTGCCTCTCAGCAGAGGACCAGGCTGGTGAGGCCCACGGCTCCCGTCCCTGGACGCTTACCCCTGGGCCCCAGATGGGGCTCTCAGGAGACCCGGGCCTGCCTCTGCTGAGCCCCCTTCCCTTCTCTGAATCTGTTTCTCCATTTCTAAAGGCAGGCTTTGGATGAAGCCGTACCAAGTTCCACTGGGCTCCGATGTTAAATCTGATGCCTTCTTCCAGCCCCCATCAGCCTGTCCTCCTGCTTCCCTGAGCCGGGGGTGAGATTCAGCAGGGTCGGTAGGACTAGGTATCCACAGACACACTCCAACCCCATGAGGGGCTGGAGGGGGATTCAGACTGGGCCATGTCAGGCCCAGCTATGCTGTTCACAGGGTCCAATGCATTGTGAAAACATAGGGCCCTTTGTTCAAACATTTTTAAAGAATTTCAAGATGGGGACAGCAGAGCAAAACCAAGAGCAGGCCCTTCTGAGTGGGAGGCCCTGGGGGGCTGCTCGGGTCACACCCCAGCCCACTGGTCCTGGCTACCTGGCACACTCCGGCTGGGGACACCTCGTGTGTGCTGTCCCTGGGAAGGGGATGGGCTTCACCCCACCAGGATTCTTGAGATCCCTCCCCTGAGGCTTGGGCAGGGATTGCTGTGAATGAGCTGGGGGTCTCAAGAACGGGGCAAGTTCTGGACCCTCAGGTGGTGTTTGTTGGTGTCAGAAGGAGAGGGTGGTCCAGGGGGATGGGCTCTGGAGGGTTTCCCCCCCGACTCCCTGGCAACAGGGGGTAGCGGGGTCAGCTGGGGTTGGCTGTGGCCACGGCCTGAAGGACTGTCTCCTGCCTGGATCTGCTTCTGGGCAGGGATATTCATTCATTCATTCAATGAATATTGGTGAACTCTTGCTCTGTGCTAAGCCCTGGGAATTCGGGTGGAATGAAGTGGATCATGTCCCCTCCCTGATGGAGCCCATAGCCCAGCAGCCTCAAGGAGGAACAGGGCTGGGAAGTCCAGAGAGCTCGGCTTCTCTCACTGGAGTCACGGGTTGGCTGGACCTAGGGGACGGGTCATCCAGGGAGTCAGGAGCAGCACCCCCACTATGATCCCACCCACCTCCTGGGCCTGGGGGGGGCTGGAAGTGAGGAGAGGAGACACAGAGCTGACGTGGGACCCGTCCTCCCTCTGCAGGGGCAGTTCTCAATCCTGGTCTCCTCCTTGGGCATTCCTGACTGTCTGGAAGGAGTTGTGTGGGCGGGCGGTGGGCTCAGGGGATGGGAGGAGACCGTTGGCGACGGCTGGGGCACAGAAACCCCAACTCTCATTCCAGGTTTTTCTCCCACCTGGATCAAAGCACCCCAAAGCTGTGGGAATAGGCCAGCCACTAGAAAATGGTTCCCGGGATATTTCATTTCCAAAGCTGTTAACAGAGGACCCCCAGATGGGCAGCCCATAGTTTTTAGTTCTTTGAACAACTTTCAAAAAGTAATGAAAACATGGGGCCCTTGTTCAAACACTTGGGAGAATTTCAGGACGGTATCCGCAGCGCAGATGGTGGAGACCTGGCCTTGCCCCGAGCGCTGAGGTGCATCGCCCGGGCTCCCAGGTGGGCTCAGGTGCTCGCTGGCTGTGCGCTCGGTGCTTACGCTCTCTCTGCTTTCCTTCCTTCATCTGTCGGTGCAGATGATAGCTGCAGCTGCCCCCTGGGTCCCGGGTGTAAAGAGGGTTGATGTGCGTGGGCTGAGTCACCCGGGGCGGTGCGTGGGTCGGGGACAGAGCTGACACCAGCGAATGTGAGCGAGAGCATGGCCCCTTCTCAGTGGCTGCTCGCTCTGGCATCCTCACCATCACAGGGAGCTGGGTATTACTGCCTCTCGGCAGGTGGGGAACTGAGGTACGTCAGGCTTGGAGGGGCTGACCCCAAAGCAGAGGGCTCCTTCTGCCACCAGCTGCAGACTCGGGTGCATGCCGGGCTCCCCCAGGGCTGACCCCTCTTGGAGGGCTCCTGGTCTCAGCCCCGGGCGAGGATGGCCCCGGTTCCTGGCCTCCAGAGCCCAAACGCTCATTCAGCTTCCTGGGTCATGGTGGTACCAGCAGAGCGATTCTGTCCCCTTGCACGAGGAGTGGACGGTGTGTATTCTAGATGGCAGAGGGTGACTTGTGAGTAGATGGCCAGGGCAGGGGGACGGGGCCCTGGCCCGGGGCACTCGTCTCTCCTGGCTTCATTGCCTTAGTCATGTCAGCAGGAGCCGCGCCCAGCGCTGGGACATGAAGCAGGACACAGCCCCCTCCCCCAAAGGGCTCATCATCAAGTGGTGGAAACCGGCCCCAGGAACGGTGCCGGAGGGGAGAGCACAGGGTCTGGGGCAGTGTGGGGGGCATGGACCAGGGGAGGGGCTTGGAAGACTTCCTGGAGGTGCTGTTTGTTAGACTGAGGTCGGAGAGTCCAGGAGGAATTACCCAAGGAATTCGGGCGGCAGGAGGAGGGTGGGCCTAAGTGGAGAGCCCTGCCCAGAAGGGGATGTGCAGGGACCAGCCCCGCCTAGAGAGGGGCCCCAGGGCAGGAGTCCCAGCAGCAGAAACCACTGGACAAGGAGCTCAGCCTACAGAAGGGCCAGAGCGCCATGTTAGGGGGTGAGCTCCCCATCCCTTGAAGTGTGTGGGCAAGGCTCCGATGGCAGGGGCGTGATAAGGATATTGGTTGAGGATTTCACCCTAGAGGGGCTGGATTAAACAGACTTTGAAGTCCCCTCCAGCTGTCACCCTCTGGCTCCTCGAAATCCCCTCTGGGAACAGCAAGACTATAAAATATAAATCAATAGGTTAAAAATACGCTTGTCTCCTACACGTCCAGGCCCTGTCACTCTGCCTGCCTCCCTCGGTCTTTGGAGGATTCTTGCTCTGCTCCGGCAGCCCGAGAGCCCGGCAGGAGAAAATTGCTTTGTTCCCAAGTAGGGCAGGGCTGATCACGCCTCCGCGGATGGGGCCTCGAGTTTGTTTTTGATCATCGCTCCCTCCAGGACATGGCTGGCATCCCCGCCTCATGCCTTCCCTGCTTTCATCACCGGGCAAAGGAAGATCAGCCAGACCGCGTGTGGGGGCAGCCGCGCCCCCAAACCCGAGAGCCCAGGAAGTCGTGCTGACCCCAGATTAGCTGGGCTAAGGGATCTGCCGGGGGCAGTGGGGAGGGTGTTCCCCAGTTACCTCCTGGGGTTCCCATGGCAATGGGAGTGTTAGGAGCAGCTAATAGGGACTGGTAAGGAGTGAAATGAAATTTGATGTATGGGAAAATGCATCGGCCAGTGAAGTAATTGGGGAGAAGGCGCTTTTTCCCCCCTTCCTTTCTGTTGTTCTTGCTCCTCTGCGTGTCTGCGAGAACTTTTGGGTGCTCTTAAATACAGGTGTTGTCATCAGGACGAGCAGTTGCCTCTGCTGCAGGGGTGTGAGATGGGACAGGCTTGGTCACGCGGGGCCCAGTGTGTGTGATGAGTCGTTCAGCAGCCTCGAAACAGTGTGGGCGCCGTCGACGGTGTGGGGCCCACCGCCGGCCCGCCGGGCTGTTCTCGGGCCTTCCACACCCTGTGTCTGGCTCTGCCATCAGCCAGCGCTCAGAGGGGAGTAACCACAGCCCGCCCTTCTGGGGCCTCCTCTTGTCTTGGGTGCAGCCCCAGTGGGTGTTCTTGGCTGTTCTCCAAGTCCCCATCTTCAGAAGCCTTGTCAGATGCGTTCTCTGCCCAGCCTGGGCCACCCCCGCGGCTGTCCCTTTGGCCCCAGTTTGAGATGGTCCAGGGCTGGGTTTGAATGTTTCCTGGCAGCTACCAGGTGGACCTCACGGGATTGGGATGTTCCCAAAGTCACTGTGAAGAGCGGGGTGAGGTTTCGGAGCAGACAGAAGCCTTGGGTCTAGGCGCTCTGCTGCAGGGTGGCTGGAGACCCCGGGAAGCCTGACAGAAAGGCCTAGGCAGCTGAGGCTTGACACAATGCCCCAAATCCTGGGTGGTGGTCGGGGGGTGTCATATTCCTCTTTCAGAGCCTTGGAACCCACTGATTTCTGTCTCTCTGTTGCCACCACAGGTGATCTTGATCCTGACGAAGTATTACCATGCAGACATGGGGAAGGTTCTGGAAAGTTCTCTGTGGCGGTAAGTCACCCTGAGGGTGGGCCTTTCTCCTTATGCACCTGCACGTCTCCCTGGGCCGAGGGCCGAGACCCCCACGCCCGGCTAGAGCATCCCTCTGAGTTGACGGTCTCCCAACTTCCTTTTGGCTGCACAATGCGTGTAAGAGACATGGAGGGCGATTGAGGGTTTCGTCGGTGGGCACACACAGCCCTGGAGAAGAGACAGCCCTTTAGAAAGCGTCTTCGCTTGCTTTTCTTTCTGTGTTTCCTCTCCCCTTCCTTTTCTCATCCCCGGAGGAAGAGGGTTTGCATTGTGAATTCAGGTCAGTGCACAGATGCCCTCCATCCATGCCCTGGGCTTCAGATGTGGCTCCCAGAGCCCACCAAATACGCTGATTACCCTCATTGTTCAGACATGTTTTTTTCTTCCTGGCTCAGCTGAAGACCTTGGTAAATAAATAACCCACCGGCGTCGGGGGATATCTCTTTATATGAGAGATGTGAACTCAGCCCAAGAACATTAAGCAGCCCCTTTGATGTTTTAAACGAGGTGGGAGAGAAGGAGGTTTTGAGAAATCATTTCGGTTACTATCGTCTTCAATATTTACACCTGCTCACCCGGGAAGGGGGAAGGGAGGCTTCCAGCGTCCCGGGCTGTCCTTTCAAAGCTTTTCTCGGGCGAGGATTCTGTTTCCTGCAAGCGCCGTTCGCCGCTCCCACGTTCACTGGGTGTTGAGCCGTTTTGGTTTTCAAGATGTGTTTCTCAAGTAATAATTAATTCATTTTTCTATTTGAAATCCATAAACAACACCCAAACCTGCTCATCAGGACTCCTGTGTGTGTGTGTGTGTGTGTGTGCAGCCCCCTTGAGTTGATTTATTTTTGGCTTTTGGCTTTGCTTCTAGGGCAGGAGCATGATGATTGATTCTGTTGGCTCTTGGGGGATTTCCGTGATGCTTTGGGAGGGTGTTGAAATGGCACCTCAAGCTGGGTCCTTTCCTTGTTGTATAAGGGATGGTGTCGCCTTGGGGCCAGCTGGCCTGGTCACTGGGGGTGCTGATGGTGCTGAGTGTGGGGAGTAAGCCACTTGTCCTGCCCTGCGTTCTTCTTACCCCTCTAGCCTGAGCACCTCTGCTAGCCGGCTCCTCTCGGCCGGGCTCACCCCGTAGACGCCCCAGCCTGCCCCTCAGTTCCCCCACCAGCTTCAGGGAAAGGAGTCCGCATCCTGCAAAGAGGACAGATGTTGTCCTGCCCGCCCCCCCATGACCTCATGTGTTGGTGGATTTTCATCTTGTGCCTCAGAGCAGCTCGCCCACCGAGGAGAGGTAGGAGGGTTGCTTTAAAAAATGCCACTCAGTGTCGTGGGAGGTGCTCGGCATTTGGGATGAGAGTGGAAAATGGCCTGAGAGCTACAGTCCCAGCGACGTGTCGTTGCAGCCCTTTGAGGGTTTGTGTTCTGGGACTGGTTTCAGGCTGAGGCCCCCCAGGGAAGGGCTGGCCCGTGGAGGGCGTTTCCCCTCGCTAGGTGGATGGTCCAAGGACGGGTGCCCGGGCTACACAGTGAACAGAGGCACCTGAGTCTTCTCTTCTCCCAAGCAGATTTCTGTAGCCCCCTCGTCGGCCCGGCCTGCTGCATGCCGAGTCCTGAAGTGGGGGCTCTTCCTTCCTCTGCACCCGCTGACCATCCCGAGTGCCGGGGGTCCTCCACTCTCTGCAGCATCTCCGCGGGCCGCACACGGGGGAGACGGGGTGTCGTAAATGTTGTTTCGACAGTGAACAGCCCTCCTTGTGTGATCTGTGCCCACGGGACAGAGCTGCCCATCCTCATGGGGGACACGGTGGGGACGGCGGATTTGGGCCAGCCCCGTGGTGCGGGGGCCAGGCCTTCTTGCTTACGGGCTCCAGACTCAGATTTTTCAGAGGCAAGTAGAGAAGCCGAGAGAGAGGCCAACCACCCACCTTGGGGCTGCTCTGACGGGGGCTCCCTCCACTCTGCCCCGAGCCTCGGGTCCTGATCTGCCCCTGCCTCGGAGAGTGTGCACCCAGCCAGCCGACCTGAAACGTCCCTAGAAGGGCGCACAGTCTCGATGGAGGTTTTCTCCAAAGCAAATCAACAGACTTTAATTCTCCGTGCTTGCATCACTGTCTGTAAGCAGATATTTCCTCTCCCTTATTAAAAATACATGCAAAGGCATTAGTCATGTCAGGATCACCCCCGTCCCCGTTCAGCGCCATTCCTTCCTGTTTATCTATCTCACACGGACGTATTTATAGAGTCAGATGTGGAATAGCGTCTCGCGTTCTCCTTTCTTCACGCGTCTGTTTCCAGTTTGTCCCTGTGGGCCCGCGTCCGTATCAGCGTGCTCTGGGGCCGCAAACTCACGGGGGAGTAGGTTCCTTCCAATGCTAAGCCACGCTGCCACCATAAAGCATGTAGACGTGTGGTTTTCCTCCTCATTTTGTTCCCTGGGCAGAATCTCGGGGAGTGACAACTGAGCCAGAGAGTGAGCCAGAGGGTGAGCGGTTCCCAGCGGGCTGGCCTGCACTTGCTAGGCCCCGCAGTGCGACGCCGCTCTCCTTTGTGTCCCTTGGGTTCTTGGCGAGGGTGAGCAGCTTCTGTGTTTACCTGCCACTCACACTTGGTCTTGTGAGCATGATCGGCTCATATGCTCTCTATCTGGGGACTTGGGTGAGCGTCTTTAGAAGTGGAAAGATTGCCACTGGTCTTGCGTGGGGTGCCACGCCTCCGCCATCTGCCGTACAAGGCCCGCGTGGATGGGGGCTGGCAGAGCCCATGCCTGGAGCGCACGTATTAAAGCCATGTTCAGTGGACGCGCCCCCAGCCTCCCAAGGATTCTCCTGTGTAGTCGCCAGCAACACATTTTTTTTTAAAGATTTTATTTATTTATTTGGCAGAGAGAGAGAGAGAGCGAGAGGACAAGCAGGGGAGCAGCAGGGAGAGGCAGAGGGAGAAGCAGGCTCCCCGCTGAGCAGGGAGCCCGATGCGGGGCTCCATCCCAGGACCCTGGGATCATGACCTGAGCAGAAGGCAGACACTTAACCGTCTGAGCCACCCAGGCACCCCACCATCAATACATTTTTAATGACAGGTATGGTATTTACATTCTGGAAATGGCTCCCTGAAATCTAAGCTGAGTGCATCTTTCATTGTCCCACATTTCATGGGCCGCACGTCAGCAGCATCTGCCCCCAGCGGGCTTCGCTGATCCAACAGCCTGCCCCTTTCTTCGGGGTGGGGCCGCAGTGAGCCCGTCCTTGGGAGAGCAGGTTGGCTTCAGAGCTGGTCCCCACCAGCCCCTTCCGTCCCGGAGCCCCAGGGCTGAGGGCAAGAGGAGGAGCACTCTCGCTCAGACCAGCCTGCCCGGCACTTGCCTGATGTCCGTTGTGGGAAGGCCCTGGGGCCACTGGAACAAAGGATGAAAGCAACAGGAGTTTGTTCTCTCGCAGCCCCCAGACAGAGGTGTAGGCGGGGCCGGGCTGCTGGCCCCCACACCATGCCCCAGAATGGCCCTGTAGATGTAAAGGTTCTCTAGGTCACGTATCTCCCAAGAACAATATCACCATACCTCCACCCATCCACCCATCCATCAGTCCATCAATCATGTGTCCATCCATCCACCCATCCACATGTGTGTCCATCCATGTGGACACATCCAATCATGTGTCCATCCATCCGTCCATCCACAAATGGACGCCAAGGAGCAGCGTCCTTCCTGTCTCTTCCCACTCCTGCGGCTGAGGGCACTCCAGGCCCTGTCCCCGTGGCTTCTCCTTTGTGTGTCCTTCTCTGTGTGTGCCTTATGAGGACACTTGCCGTTGGATTTAGGGCCCACCCGGGTGATCCGGGGTGATCTCATCTCAAGAGCTCTAACTTAATTACACCCATAACCACCCTTTTTCCACATGAGGCCATGCACTGTCTCTGGAGGTCATGGACACATGGGCTTGGCTCTGCCATTCAGCTCACTGCCCGGTCATCACCCCTCTGGCCACACCACCCAGATCTGACTTCCTAAATGGCTCTTGCACGTGTCCCTCGTTCTCCATCCTCAGCTGTGCTCCCTTTCCTCGGCTTCATCCTTGGTGGGGCCCCGTAGCCCTTCCCAGCTCCTCCCCCTGCTGCCCCTCCCATCCTCTCCCCTTGAGATGCACACACGCCCATGGTCTGGTCCTGCTCACTCATCCCTGCTGGCTTCCCAAGGCTGACACCTGTGCGTCCCAACCCTCCTTGTCCGGGCGCGGGGGATTTCAGCGGCCAGAGCCGGAAGCTACAGAGGCAAGCGTGGAACGTGGGCACTCACGGTCCAGTGGAGAGTTGATGTTCAGTTTGTGTCTACTCCGGGGTAGAGCCGCGGCGATTTCAAGGTGAAGATAAATAGTGTTTGGAATAGGAAACTAAGAACGACATGATCTGTAGAGGCTCCTACGCCCCCCCTCCCAATACCCTGCCTGTGGGAGGATGTCGTTCGGTTAATAAGGGGCTGGGGGACACAGGGCGGCCAACGGGAACTGAGGGGGTTCCCAGGACGCTGGGCCAGCAGCTTGAAAACTGAGACCATTCCTGGGCAAACAGACGAAGGGCACCCCTGAAACAGAGTGGAGGCCACGTCCCCAGCCGAGCCCGCCCGGGATCTGCAGCTTGGAGCGGGGATTTTCTACTGTCTGCTTGACCAGCCTCTGCAGGAGGTCTTGAGACATTGTTCTCCTAGATGCTCCTCTGCCCACGACAGTTTGTCTGTTCAAGTTCTGTATGCGACCTGGGCTGTATACGTAAGAATGTAAGATTGTTCACACCCCTCAAGAACCGGTTTTTGCCCCCTTACGGGTGATTTTGTCTCCAGCTGAAAATCTGTCTCCTAAAGAAGAGCTTCCCTCACATTCTCAGGTGCGTGGGAATCACTTGGGGTCTTGTTAAAATTCGGATTCTGATTCCTGCATCAGGGCTGGGGCCCGAGGCTCTGCATTGTCCGCAGGTTCCGGGTGATGCTGATGTTGCCGACCCCTTGGACACACTCAGAGGAGCAGGGCCCTGCTGGTTCTGGCGCCACCGGGGAGGCCCGCACTGGGCATGGTTGGGGCTACGGCAGGGCAGAGGGTCGGGTGCTCCCACATGGTGCTGTTGTCCAATCCGGGCTGGGTCCTGAGAGGCCCATTTGGTGTCCCTGCAGCTGAATCCCAGATGGCCAGTGAGGCTCAGCTGCCTTATAAACGCTCTCAGGAAGGTAGATGCAAACCACCGAGGTTTGAGCAACATACGATGTGTAGATAACGGGGTCATCAGTGGGAGGTATAAAGGTCACTTAGAAAGCTCTCAGAACCTATGGCCGCTCTGGCCGGGCCTTGGACGATGCAGACTCAGTGTGGAGACTCCCTGGAAGCCCCCCAGGTGGGATCAGCCCCAGGATGGGTGGACTTAGAACGTCTCCTTGCAGGCTTCGCTGGGCACTGGGATCTGCCAGTCTGCGTCTCTAACAGGTGCCCACAAGCTGCCATGGTTGCTGGGCCAGAGACCACACTTAGAGTAGCCAGGGGTTTGGCCGCTTACGAGTGAGGCTTAGCATCATGCAGTGGCTTCCCTGGGCACTTGCATAAGCCACGTCCCCTGGCTCCTACCCCCTCCCCGTCCCGGCTCCTCCCACTCTCCCCCTTGCTCCTCCGTCTCCAGCCGGCCTGCTGCCAGAACCTTCGCCGTGCCTGGCTCGGTCCGTGTGAGGGGGCAGTGCCTGTTGGGGCTGCCTGCCTGGCATGCACTTGGCACTGACCCTCAGGTACTAGCCCCTTGTGGACATTTAGTCTCAGTCTGAGCCTCTTTTCTTCAAAGAGACCAGCCACCACTCAGTACAGAGCAGCCCCGGACATTCTTCATCACATCTCTCCTTGCGTGCGGGAGTTCTTGTGTCTGGTTTGTCCCCTCTCCCCGCACCCAGAATGTGTGATTATTGAGGATGGAGACCAGCCGGGTCCACCTTGATGATCACTGGATGCCCAGCATTTATCACAGATCTGCCACAGGCTGGGCATCGGATGCATGGATGGACAGATGGATGATAGGTGGACAGATGGACATGTGGATGGGTGGATGGATGGACACATGATTGATGGACTGATGGATGGGTGGATGGGTGGAGGTATGGTGATATTGTTCTTGGGAGATACGTGACCTAGAGAACCTTTACATCTACAGGACCATCCTGGGGCATGGTGTGGGGGCCAGGAGCACAGAGTTGGCTCTGAGGCTGTCGTGCAGAGTAGGAGGGGACTGGGAGCATCCTGAGCCAGGGAGAAAGTGGACCTCGGCCCACCTTTCCCTGCCCTGCTGCTCTCTGCTGTGGCGCAGCCCCTGGGACTGCCCACAGCCTCACACGGAGCACGCCCGTGGGCAAAGCCACGTGAAATGGCAGTCCCAGGCCCATGGCCCACTTGACATTGTGCCAGCCCCATCTCTGAACCGGGATGTATGAAGGCCACACCAGCCCTACTGTTCCCCTGGCACGTGTGACCTTGGGCAGGACCTTCAGCCAGAGGCAACCTCGGGAATACTGGGGTGGGCATGGGTCTCAGCTTTTCTCCCAGAGTGACTTGGTGGCATCCCCTCCCTTTGGTGGTTCTCTTCCTTCTATGTTGAATTAACCATGCGATCTTTATTGTATACAAGAATCGTAGAATGGACTGGGTACCATGTGTCAGAGATAGTCCAGTGCTCACCAAGTAATCCAAGCGTTTCCTTCCTTCCCCAGCCTCCCTGGTAGTTATTTTGGGGTTGTCTGGTTAGTGTGGGCCAGTGGACAGTGAGCGGGAATAATATGGGTGAAGCCACGGAAATTTAGAGCAGAGCCTGGGCTAGCCCAATACCGGGTCCCTCGCTGTCACAGATGTTAATTTTTTTCCTGCCTGGGATCTCTATCTCTTCAAGAGATGCACTCTTCCAGATTCTGATCAAGCCCGGCTCTCTCCTCCCTCCTCCCATCCCCTACACCCCGCCATCGCCCACCCAGAAGAAACCACTGTCTTGGAATTGGTGGAGACCATCCCTGAGTATGCATTCTATAATAACTACACATGTATGTGTTTGTCCGCAATCAATGTGTTCTACTGTTTAGCATGTTTTAAAAATTGATATAAATGGCATCATGCTGCCTTTTGAAATCTGATCTGTACTCACCACACGGTTTTGGTGATTTATCCGTGCAGCACACGTAAGCTGGCTGATCTGTGCGTCCCCCTGCTGTGGGAGCGTGAGGGTTTTTCTCCCCCAGATTTTGTTATTCCCATCAGGGCTGCCATGAGCGTCCACACCTGCGTCTCCAGCTTCCTTCTCCTCTCTCTGCTGCCAGCCTGTCTGCGGAGTGACTCCCGCTCCGCATCTCTGGGATCGTCGTCAGGCTTCATAGGTCTGCACTCAGGCGGGCGTGAGAGTGTAGTCCGGTGTGGTTTTATTCTGCATCTTTGTGATTCTTCATGAGCCTCGACATACTTTTCCTTTGTTTATTGGCTAGTCAAGTTTCCTCCCCTGGGATTTACCTGCTTGTGTTGTACATCTTTTTCTTTTGGGTTGCTCAACTGTTTCTTAAACGCTGCCTCTCCACTGCAAATAGCCCAAGTGCTCTCCAGGACCCTTGATTCTAAGAGGCACATCCTCAGAATGTGTCTTGAGCTCCCAGCATGTGCTGTTCATTCTTTCCCAGCAGCTTTTTTTTTTTTTTTAAGATTTTATTTATTTATTTGGGGGAGAGAGAGAGAGAGAAAACAAGTGGGGGTGGGCGGGGCAGAGGGAGAGGGAGAAGCAGGCTCCCCACTGAGTGGGGAGCCCGATGCGGGGCTCCACCCCAGGGCCCCAGGATCATGACCCGAGCAGAAGGCAGATGCTTAACGGACTGAGCCACCCGGGCGCCCCTCTTTCCCAATAGCCTCTGAGAATGGTTCCTCTTATGAATGGTTTTCTTTGCCATGTTATTTTATGTGCAGTTCTTAGAAGAGGATTCTGTGGGATGGTGTATTAGTCAGCTACGGTGACAATAATGCTGTGTAACAAGTCACCCCAAACTCAGGGGCATGTACCCCATACTTATCCTCACACCCCTGGGTTGACTGGTCTGTCTGCCTTGCAAGGGGCATGCATGGGGAGCTCTACTGGTGGGCATGGCCTGCTTTATCTGTATTTGTTCTCGGACCCAAGCTGATGGGACGGAGGCCACGAAGATGTGTTCTTCCCGTGCACCACACTGCAGCTCAAGAACCAAGCGAACCACACAAGCACGTTTATGGCTTCTACTCACCTCCCATTTGCTAGAATTCTATCACCCAAAGCAACTCACAGGGTCCAACCCCACACCAGGGCGGGAGGGGAGAGGAGCAAGGTCAATGTTTGCTGAATGACAATTGGAAGTACCATACAGGGCATGGGTGTTTCTAGAAAATACTTATTTTGTGGTCCTATAAGCTTGGTACACACTCTTAGGTTGAAAATCAACCAAATTTCGGGCGCCTGGGTGGCTCAGTTGGTTAAGCGACTGCCTTCGGCTCAGGTCATGATCCTGGAGTCTCCGGATCGAGTCCCGCATCGGGCTCCCTGCTCAGCGGGGAGTCTGCTTCTCCCTCTGACCCTCCTCCCTCTCATGCTCTCTGTCTCTCATTCTCTCTCTCAAAATAAATAAATAAATAAATAAAATCTTAAAAAAAAAAAAAAAAGAAAATCAACCAAATTTCTTTGCAATAGGACTTTGGGGATGTCTGACACATTAACGCACATCGTTTGTCTCCAGGAGGAGCTTGGGAGGCATTTCTCCATCTCATCCAAGACCATAATCTTCCATTTTGATTTTATTGAACTGTCATTTCATTTTAAATTTAAATTAAATCAAATTAATTTTAATTCCCTTTTATTTATGCATTTTAATATTTATGTATTATATTATTTTTGTTCTGCTGAGCATTTCCTGGGATTGGTTTTCCTTGGCACCAACTTTGGGAAGCTCTGTTTCATAGATTTTGCATTCTGGTGGAGTTGGCATTTGAGATTTTCAGATCACTTCTGTTTATGTATCACGTTACTGCATGGTTACTCCATCCTATTTGAAATCAGATTTGGTTCTGTGGTCCTATGGTGTCTCCCTCTCTCTCCATTTTTCATAGATAGAATTTTAGCATTCTGTATTGTGAATGCAGGGTCTGGGGAGTTTGAGCCGTGAACCCCAGCCATCTGAGGGCCTCTCGACTTGCACTAATACAGAGTAGCATCCAGTCCTTCCCTGCAGAGGTGATGACAGCCAGGGGTGGGGATGTCCATGTGGCTCAATGTCCCAGGGTGAGGTGGACAGAGACGGTGTGCAGAGTGCTTCCCGAGCCGATGGCAGTCCCTAAGGGGCCCCGAGCGTCAGGGCAAACAAGGACCCCCTGTGCCGATGGAGTCTTTCTGGGCAGGTGGTGCTGAGGGTGTGCAGCCAGAGTCTCTAGCAGGAGATTTATAAACACAGGATGTGCTTTGCCCTTTGGTGGCCCGGAAAGAGTGGGGATTTTGGAGAGGCAGTCTTAGACCGCAAGGGGCTTCACCCTGAGGCTAACCTCGGGCCTGGCTGCTGCGTAGTCCATGCCCCGCACACATCCTGCTTCCGTTCGGGCTCCGAGGCTTCACTGCCTCGCATCCTCTCCTGTCCAACCTGAGCTGGAGATGGCGACAGTGAGGATGGCAGCTAATACGTGGACGCCGGGTACTTAGCAGGTGTCCTTCCTCCCCCCGGGGGCTTTCCTCCCCCCACCCCCTCCGCAGGCCTCTCCAGGCCAGGGCTTCAGCATCACCATGGAGGGCTGAGTTTGATTTAATCAAGATGCAGAGCAGATAGGGATCAAGATGGGCGCTGACTTAAAAGCTTTCAGGGTTTGAGTCTATTCAATAAATAATTTGATTTGAATCAACAGTTTGATGAGGTCAGGCTCAGAGGCCTTGAGGTGCCTGTAAAATACTCTGGAACAAGATTCGGGGTGGCTGGAAGGTCACAGGACGTTTGAGGCAATCCCTCAGCATCCCTAGCCCCAAGCCTCTTCTCCCTCCCTCTGCCCTCACTCAGGTCCTGGCTCCCGCTGTTTCAGGCACCCCCCCCCCCAAGGACTCCTCCCAGCTGGTGGTGACTGTCTTCTCTGCCTGCTGGTCCCTCCTCCTTCCTCCCCTCCCCCAACCTCTTCCTTGTTTCCTCCATGTCTCCCCACCATCATCCACTCATCCATCCATCCCCTTCTGTCTCTCTATCCTTCATCCATTGATCTATTCATCTCCTGTGTATCCATCCCCTGTCCACCCACCAACACCCCACATCCATCCATCCATCCATCCATCCTCCATCCATCCTGTATCCATCCCCTGTCCACCCACCAACTCCCTACACCCATCCATTCATCCCTTCATCCATCATTCTCCACCCCATGTGTCCATCCCCTGTCCAGCCACCAACCCCCTACACATCCATCCATCCATCTATCCTCCACCCTTCCTCATGCATCTCCTGTTCACCCACCAACCTCCATCCATCCATCCATCCATCCATCCATCCTTCTATCCCCCCCTATCCATCTCCTGTCCACCCACCAACCAACACCCCCATCCACCCATCCTTCCATCCATCCATCTTCCATCTCCCATGTATCTGTCCTCTGTCCACCAACCTCCCCATCCTCACATCCAACCATCCAGGCTCTAGGTTTGAGTAAGGCATGGTAAAACACCCCCAAGGCCCACAGTTTAGTAACAGGTACAGACAAGCAAATGACCCGGGGTGATGACATGTAATCTGTACCATGATGAAGCTGAGAGAACCAGGGAAGCACTACGTGTCTGCACTCAGTTGGGTAGAGGGAGTGGTGGTCAAGGAGGACTTTTTGGAGGAAGATCCCATCCTGGGGGTACCACCACAGTGTCCCTGTTCTTCCAGGGCAGCTCTCCCTGCACCGCGCCTCCCGCGTGGGTGTGCTCATCCTTAGCAGCCCCAGCACCCATCTTCCCCCCACCCCCAGCTCTGTCAGCCCCTGTGCAACATGTCTTAGCAATCCTTTGGCAACCCGAGGCTGCGTTAGGGAGTACAGCTGCTGGCCCTGGCAGGCGACAGGAACATTCTGTCCTCTGCAGCCTGGTCAAGCCTGAGTCCAGCTTCCTGGGTGGAGCCTGCCCTCGGGGAGCCACATCCCACCTGGGCTCAGCCCTTGTCCTTCCTGTGGTTTCCTCCCTCCCGCTCTCTCCTGCGTCCTGCCCCTGCGACCCCATTCCTGCAGGCTGGAAAGGCCAGCCCCAGGCTCTGGAAGAGTCCAGGGAAGGAGCAGATGTGAACAGACCGCACACAGGTCCCCAGCTTCTTTGGGAGGGTCCTGCGCCATCTGCCCTGGGCAGGACATTTCTTCTGAGTGGAGCTCTTGCAGCGATGGTGACCGACAGCCATGCCGTGAAGGCCACCATGTCCATCTGAGCCCATAGCACAGCATCTCAATCCCTAGGGTCCTCCGCGAGAAATGGGGGACAGGTGCTCATTGGGGAAGGGCAGCCTGTGAATTTGGGGCCATGATCTGATTCTTGGTCCTGCATTTAGCCGAGGGCCGTCTCTTTGGTCCTCCGGACACTTGCAGATTCTCCCTCCAGAGTGTTTCCCCAGCCCCATCGGTAAAGGGCCTCCGTGGCCTCTGCCCTGCCCAGCCTCCCAGGGATAGCCTCCATAAGAACTCTCCCCAGCTTCCCCGGCCCTGTCCCTGCTGTGCGCAGATGTCCCCTCCCCAGCTGGGCCAGGCACCTCCCCTGGGCTCTCCCAGACCCTCCCCCACAGCCTGCCGCTCATCTCCTCTTGGGATCAGGGTTCCTGTGTTCTCCACGTGGTGGAAACTCTGGAACAGACTCAGGCCCCGGGGTTTACTGAGCGGGATAAGCGTCTGCGAAACACTGCGCGGGTTCCATGGTGGTCACTTCACTTTCCCTTAACCGGAAGCTGCGTGCCACCATCGACCCTCTGAAGGATGTTCTTGAGGGACACCTGGGGGCTCAGTCGGTGAAGCGTCTGCCTTCAGCTCAGGTTATGATCCCGGGGTCCTGGGATCGAGTCCTGCATTGGGCTCCCTGCTCAGCCGGGAGTCTGCTTCTCTCTCTCCCTCTGCCCCTCTCCCCTGCTTATGCTCTCTCTCACTCTCAAATAAATAAAGTCTTTTTTAAAAAAGAAAGATGTTCTTGATAAGGATGTTGCTAAATTCTTCTCCAGAAAATTCTCCCTTAAAAAAAAGAAATCTTATTTAAAAAAATTATAATCTACGATTATCAGAGAGATTTTGGAAACCATAACATACACGAGGCATAAAAACAATCCCGCGTTCACCCACCTTATGAGGTTACAGCTGTTAATATTTGAGATCAGTGTTCTCACTAGTCTTTTTTCAGATGCAGATATATACATGTTTTATAAATCTTAGATCCCAATTTAATGTTATGTCTTAAACATTTTCCTATGCTCCTGCATATTATCAAACTGCTGTTTTTAGTGGCCATGTAATAAACTCTTAGCAGAAGGAGGTATTATTTATTTAACCAAATCCTCGTTTTCAGACATCGGCGTCATTTTCAATTTCCAGCCGCGTAAAGATATAAAGCAGACTGCGGTGAATGGCCCGTCTGCACGTTGTCCCCATGTCTCTGAGGACCTTCCTAGGGCCAACTCTTGAGCACGGGCTTCCTTTGGTGCCTGTTGGATCTCAGGGAGCTGGGATCCCAGCGTGTGTCTGAGCCTGGAGGTGCGTCTCCGAGGCTGCTGTTGGTGCCAGGCGGGAAGCCGGGGAGAAATCAAAGCACCATTTAGGCAGGAGGTGATGAGATGCACGCTGGGAGCGCTGTGTCCTGTCCTTGTGCAAATGTTCTTCCAGCTAAGGAAAGCCAAGGCAGCAAGGCCAGGTTGCACTGTTGTCCTGCACACCTCGCGAGTGGATGGAGGCCTTTGGCCTTGACCGGCCCGAGCCCCATCACTTCCCAGGTGCTTCTTGAGGTCCTGCGGTGTGTCAGGCACCGTTCTAGATGTCAGAGACTCAGAGCGAGTGGAACACAGGCGTCTATCCCCTGGGACATCACCGAGCCGTGGGAGAACAGGGGATCCGGGGTGGGGCCCCCCGGTATGTGAAGCTCTGTGAGGCCCGGCTGAGCCTCAGGGGCTGTGGCGTCCCAGATTGCTGGACATGTGGGGACAGCGTCCCATAAAAGGGACTCTTGGAAATAGGTTCTGAGGGATGAATAGAAGTTCGCCCGGCAGAAAGGGGAGGTGAAGCAGGGGAAGGGAATCAAGGCAGTAGGAGAGGCATGCAGTGGTGTAGAGTCTGGGGATGCCCAGGGCTGGGGAGAGCCCCCCAAAAGTAGCCAGCCTGGTGCACTCCATACATTCATTTTCTTTTGCTGGGGTAACGAGTTATCACACACCTAGTGGCTTAAAACAAGCCCAGATTCATTACCATGTAGTTCTGGAGAGCACAAGTGTGACATGGGTCCCACTGGCTAAAGCCAAGCCTTCCCCTCCTGAGACGTTAGGGGAGAATCTGTATCCTGCCATTTTGCAGCTGCTGGAGGTCCCCTGTGTGCCTTGGCTCGCAGCCCCTCCTCCGCCCTCGCTGCCCTTTTATTTCCCGTCTTTCTCTGACCATAGCTTGGGCAGGTCCTCCCTTTCAAGGAGCCATGTAGTTAGATCGGGCTCTCTGGGAGAATCCAAGAAGATGGCCCCATCTCAAAGTTCTCCACTTAATCGCATCAGCAATGCCCGTTTTGCCCGTAAGGCGGCATTTGCTCAAGGATGTGGATGTGTTTGGGGGGCCATTATTCTGTTAACCACGCTGGGCATGAAGGCATCCAGAGATGATTGTCTCTGGGTCTCTGGTCCGTTGAAAGCCTAACTGGCGCACCCTCACGAACACAAGCTACTAAGACACATTTTCAGATCATTAAATTCTGTATATATTTCTTGAGCATCCTCTTGGTGCCAGCACGTTGCCATGCTTTAGGATTGGCCATGAATGAGACACCAGCCTTGTTAGGGAGGAAGGGACTGATGGGGGGGAGGACCCACATCTGCTGTGAAGGAACCCGCAGGAGAGGGCAACTGGCCATTTCAGAGGAGGTGATATCTGCACTGGGCTTTGAAGGATGAATAGGAGTTTTCTAGGCAGACAGGCAGGGGAAAGGCATTCTAGACAGAGGAAACATTTCCTGTGGAAACACGGAGGCATGAACCAGCCTGGCGGGAGGAATCTTAGGAAGCTGGGAGGGGCTAACTGTGAGGTGGTCAGAGGATGGTGGGAGATGAGGTTGGGGGGCCAGTGAGGGTTGGACCCAGGAGCCCTGTATGCATGAACAGGAGGACCAAACTCGTCTTATAGGTGGTGGGGAGCTAGGCATGGGGTTGTGGATTAGATTGAGCACATGGCTGCAGCATTGGTGGGGACAGTTGGGGGGCAATCGCAAGGTTTGGGGATGCCCACCGGCAAAGTGGAATGTGGAGAGAGGGAGACCGTGGGACCCCTAAGCCTCATCCCTCCTCACCCCTCCAGGACCCATTTGCGTGCAGAGACCCGGTTCCCCATTCTTTCCCCCACTCGTATCCCACACCCCTTCCTCCCCCCGCCCCACTCCTACCTTTCCCTGCGGTCTACAGAAGAACAGAGCTGGATCCCCTGCCCTTTACATTAAAATCGCACTCTGCCCTGGAGATTTATTGCATTTTAATAAAACTCCCTGAGTGGGTAACATATGAAAACGCTATCTTTGTTTTCTATTATGTAATAAACCTCGCTTGAGTGTGCTTTGAAGGATGGAGCCATAAACCTGTTTACAGGGCAAACGGCGTCTGGGGGACATGCTGGTGGCCGAGTGGCATCCCGGGGGTTCTCCAGCTCTGCCATTATTAGCTGGTGCTGGGGACAGTTAGTCCGTTTCTCTGAGCCCTGGTTTCCTCGTCCACAAAGAGGGAGTTGCGGAGAAGTCGAGCACGATACTCTTGGTAAAGTTTACTGAGCACGAGGGTCCAAGATTTAGCTGTTTTTATTTTGCTGTGATGTTATTTTGTTTGGAGGTAAACACTCACATTTGTTATATTTGGGAGAAGTATGGGCACCCCAATTCTGGGTGTCCCAGCTCTGCCACTCGCGAATGAACCTGGCCAAGTCACTCGCTGTGTCTGAACCCGTTTGCCCACCTGTAAAATGGGTCTCTTTCCTCCAGAGCTCTGCTGAGGAGGGTGGCAGTTACTGGGGGGGCACTTTGCAAGGGACCTGATCTTCCTGGCCATGACCCGTGACCTCTGTTACAACTCCTGATATCTGTTGCCTGCGGTTCCTGTCCTCAGACTGATGCTGGCCGTGGAGGATTTGAAGAAGGAACATCATCTTTCAGTTCAACGGGGAGTGAGCCGGAGGGTGGCCCCTGATCCAGCCTTGGGTGAAGAGGGGTTGGCAGAGGCTCCCCAGGGCAGGTGGAGAGGACCAGGGGGAGAGGCCTCTCAAGGGCTCTGGTGCTCAGCGCATTTTCGGTTGGTGGCATGGGAACATACAGGAATAAGTAAGGGGATGGGGAAAGGGATTGTGGAGGAAGCTGAGTTTCAGGATTGGTGTCACATAATCAGACATGAGTCGGTGCCCTCAGCTGGAACCCTTACTGATCTGAAACATTGTCACTCCTCCCTCCTGTCCCCTCCCTCCCTCCTATCCTCTCCCTCCTGTCCTCTCCCTTTGTCCCCTCTTCCCTCATGTCCCCTCCTCCCTCCTGTCCCTTCCCTCTCTCCTGTCCTCTCCCTCCTGTCCCCTCCCTCCCTCCTTTCCCCTCCCCCCTCCTGTCCCCTCCCCCCATCCCCTCCCCCCTCCCTGTCCTCCCTCTCTTCAGCAAGTTTTTCGGAGCACTGAGCACATTCTGGATGCACTCCTTGACTCTGGGAACTCAGGACTGAATGAGAGAGGCTCAGGGCCTCTGCCCTCATGGGGTTCCTGCGCTTCTGCACTTCCTCTCTTCTTCAGGAGATAGTGTGACAGGTGGCCAAGAGCACAGGCTTCTCAGAGTGCCGAGGAGTCCCTCTTGGCTCTGTCTTATTAGCTGTGTGGCCTTGGGAAAGTCACTCCCCCTCTCTGAGCCCAGGTTAGCTCAGCATCGGTCAGATGGGGACAACAGTATCGCCTGGGTCGGCGGGTCCAAGGACCCTGGAAGCGTCAGGGAATGTGGCTGTCACTGTCTCCACCTTTGCTGATGGCCTCGGGGGCTGGGGTCACTGAATTTGGCCCGAGTCCCTTTGTGTAGCGAATGTGGTCTCCAGGCCACAAGCCGGCGACTTTCTCCGCCGGGCACTGGGGACAGCGGAGTTTGCCACAGGCCTGGCCCTTGAGGGGCTGGAGGCTCTGTCTCCATCTCCTGTCCCCACCTGGGTGATGCTCAGTGCTGCATTGCCCCTCTCCTGGACGACACGCCAGACTCCGAATTGGCAGGGAGTCAGGTCAGCGCCTCCCCCTCAGAGCCACGTCCCGACAGACTATGTCACGAGCCCTACGTGTTAGATGCAACTTCTCTGTGCTATTTTCTCTGTTATGTTGATCATAATCTCTCAGGAATTAAATGCAGTATTTGTAATGCTGTTATTTTAATCAAGTTCTCATTTCCAAACCTTGGTATAGTTTCTTCCTTTACGGCGCGTCTGTGCGTCCCACCAGGCGCGGGCGTCAGGGAGCTGTGTCCTTGCCTGGCTTCACTCTTGACGCAGGGCCGAGAACAGTGCCTGGTGCCCAGGAGGTCTCTGCCCGTGGAGTCGAAAGCAGAGACTGGACGTTTTCCTTGGCTGGTCTGTGAGCAGCTCTGGGGGCCGGGGGGCAGGGGGCAGGTCAGTTTCCTGCTGGGGACCAGACTGGGACCAGAGCCCAGCACCTGATGTGTCTTCAGGCAGAGTCCGTGCTCAGGAGACCCAAGCCGCCTTCGCAGGGGTGTGAGCTCTAGGAACAGTGGGGTGCTGCTAAGTGTTAACAACCAGCACCCCAGGAAAGAACCCTAATGTGTAGTGCTTACCAGCACCCATGGTGTAAATGCTCCCACCACGGCCAATCTCAAGCTCCAATGGAGTTTGGAGGAGACGTGCATCATTGGCTCTAGCTAGCGGGTGTGAGCTGATCTAAGCTGGTGTGAGCCAGAGTAAGCCGGTGTGAGTTGGGGTGAGCTGATGTGAGCCATTATGAGCTGATGTGAGCCAACGTGAGCTGACGTGAGCTGGTATGAGCCAGAGTGAGCTGATGTGAGCTGATGTGAGCCGATGTGAGCTGACGTGAGCCGGCGTGAGCCGGCGTGAGCTGACGTGAGCCGATGTGAGCCGGTATGAGCTGATGTGAGCCAACGTGAGCCGACGTGAGCCGGTGTGAGCTGATGTGAGCCGGCGTGAGCTGACGTGAGCCGGTGTGAGCTGGTGTGAGCCGATGTGAGCCGGTATGAGCCGATGTGAGCCAACGTGAGCTGACATGAGCTGGTGTGAGCTGATGAGCCAACGTGAGCTGACGTGAGCTGGTATGAGCCAGAGTGAGCTGGTGTAAGCTGATGTGAGCCGGTGTGAGCTGATGTGAGCCAACGTGAGCTGATGTGAGCCGGTGTGAGCTGATGTGAGCTGGCGTGAGCTGATGTGAGCCGGTGTGAGCTGACGTGAGCTGGCGTGAGCTGATGTGAGTGAACGTGAGCTGACGTGAGCCAGAGTGAGCTGGCGTGAGCTGGTTCCAGCGCACCATTGTTCAGGAAGATTCCCAAGTCCTCCAGCCTTCCAGGAATGAGCCGGTCTGTGAGCAATTGGCTGGGAGGGCACTGCTAACTCTAGCAGAACAGCTGGGACGTTGCCGGCTTTTCCCAGGAAACTTGGCCGCCAGTAACCCTGGCACCTGGTGTTTTTCCTGGCTGTATGTCAGGAGGAGGTGATGGGGCCTGAGAGGTCGGATAGCTCTCTGTTCCTCTTCCAAATAGCAGGATAATAGTCACAGCTCCCTTAGCACACCCCAGAAGCAGAAGCACCAGGCGGAAGGGTTGGAGAGCCTAGGAGATCCAGGCCTGAGCCATGTGACCCCGAGATGTCTGTGCCTTTGCCCCTTAGCTTCACTGTCTGCCCAGTGTGGACGCTGAGCCCTGCCTCCGGGCTGTGAAATCCAGGTCTGCATGGCCCTCTGAGTCAGCTGGGGAGGGAGAGGCTCAGAAAGATCCAGCGGCTTGCCCAAAGTCACCCAGCATGTTGGCAGCAGCCCCTCGTGGTGGCAGGAAGGGGGTCCCAGCCGGGCTGGCTTTTCCCTGGAGGGTCTCAGCAGGAGCGGGACGAGGGACTGACGAGGGACTGTTGCCTCCTGGTCGGTATGGGGTGGTGGGTGCTGGGAGGGGCGTTGTGTCCGCAAGTCCCGGCAAGTCTGCTGAGCTCGCCATCACATAGATGGATATCCACTCGCCCCTGAAGGTCACCCGGTCAGGCCAGTGTGTGTGGGAGCCAGCACTAAATCGGGGTGGGGGACCTCAGATCCCGCGGCCCGCACTCCCCCAGGCTGCCAAGCCCACCACCTCCTGGTGGGGCCGGCTCTCTGTCCTGGGAGAACCACCAGGGGCGCGGTTCCCCTCGTGGGGTGTGGGGTCAGCAGGAGGGTGAGGCGGATCCTGCCCTTCCCCTGACCTTGGCCCCTGGTGGGCTTAGCTCAGGGACTGGCCCTGGGAGCCTAGGGGCTGCGTGGGCAGGTGAAGGTGGAGCCCCCCATGGGCCCGGATTCTGGAGGCTTGCAAGTGACCCTGGGGCGCTCTCTGCATTCCTGCACGGTCCCGGCTGTCGGATTCTTCCACACTGAGGGTGCGTGCAGCCGGCATGGTGACAGGAGAGCCTTGCGTTTTCAGTTAAGCTGGATGCCTCAACCCCTGTCCCTTGCTGGCTGCCGAGTCCCCCAGGACGGCCTGGGTGACCATCTCCTGTTTCCAAACGCGCAGGAAGCCCCCTACCTGAGGCGCTGGTGACATTTAAACAGGAGAGCCTGTCCGAGGCGCCCTCTGCTTTCTGCTGGTGGTTTAGCCACCGAGTGCCTCCCCCGGGGGCCCAAGCTGGGAAGTTGGTGTGGGAGGGGGATTGGCCCAGCAGGGAACCGACTGCAGAGTGAGCCCGGTGCTCCCCGGGCTTGGTGAGGAGACAGGAGGCCTGCAGAGGCCATGTGCTGGTGGCCTACGGGCAGGCTGAACCTTTGGGCATGCTTTGGCCAGAAGAGGACTTGAGGAGAGTGTTACTGAGCTGCGAGCACTGAAGAACTTTGAGGTCCCCCAGGAGCAGCCTGGGGTTCTGACCTCGGAAGCAAGGAGAGGGAGGGTAGGCAGGGGCTGCGTTGTCCCGGGGCCACTGCGCTGTCTGCCAGGAGTCCAGGGCTGGTCATCGTTGTGCCCGACCCCGGGCCCTGGGGTGTTGGTGCTGGGCCCCCATCGAGCCCAACCGCCTCCGGTTACAGGAGGGAAGAAGCAGGTGCATGGGAGAGGCGGTGTGAGCTTCTGCCCCCTCGCCACGCTACCCCGTCATGGGGTCTTCCCCGAGGAATCACACTTCGGACCCCCCGGTGGCCGTGGCGTTGGGCCGCAGATGTGCCAGGCCAGTCCGGGAGCTGCAGCTGTGTGCCAGGGCCTGTGTTTATCTGGGGAAGAAGGCCCTGCGTCCGGGCCTGCCATGCCTGACCCAACGTTCCTGCAGTCAGCGAGCCCATAGTCAGCAGCTGGGGCCTGGCCGGTGGCCCCGAGCCCGGTGGAGAAGCCACCGGACTGGCCTCACCAGCTGGGCCTTTGTGTCCGGCTCTGGAAACACCCTTCCCGGCCCATGCCACTGACCCGAGGGCGGCTCTTGGGGTCCGTTATTAAGCACCATGTTGTAGGCGCCCCTTTCTGGAGGGAAAACCCAGAACGGCTTCGAACAGAGAAGGGAAGATCCTCTCTCTCTCTCTCTCTTCTCCCCGCTCTCCCCACCCCTGCTCCCTCTCTCTTCTTCCTCGCTCCCCCCACCTCCGCTCCCCCCGCTCCCCCCCGCATCTCTTAGATTGTCCCCTCATAATATACATCTGAGTAAGCAGGCAGGTGCTTATGGGTCAACTGGCCAGGGCACTCTTTCAGACCCATCTGGTGAACTCGGGCCCTTAAGGGCTCCCTCTGGGCGGTGGGCCTTGGGCCAAGTTTCCGGGGTTCTCTGGGCTAGAGGAAGCTGCAGACGGGCAGCTCAGGAGGGGGTTGGTGTCCTCAGATGGATAGGATGGCACAGGGAGTCTGCAGCTGTGTGTGCCTGGCATGGGGGCAAGCTTGGACGTGGTTACCTTACTTAATTCTCAGACAGATTCCATAGGACGGGGTACCTTTGTTGTCCACATTATCCTCACAGGGGAACTGCAGCTCTGAGTTGTGAAGTAACTTGGCCAAGGTCACACAGCTGTGAGTGGCGAAGCCTAGCTCCGATGTGCCTATGTGCAAAGCCTATCCCGGGTTGCCAGGACTCCCAGTCTATTCCAGAAAGGTCCCATCGTGCGGAGTCAGGCTTGGCCCCTGTTAACAGTGGGGACTCGGTGAATCTGGGGTGTTTCAGAGCAATGGGGTGATGAGGGCAGCCTTCCTGGGGGAGGCCATGGAACCTGGGCCGTGCAGACCAGGAGGGGGCAAGGGTGGGGTAGGGGCCCTTTCTGGGCCTGGGGTGGTAGGTTCAGTGAGTATCCAACACTGGCTCCTCTGGGCTAGAGCCTAGGCTTGGGGACTTCCGGATGTCCCGAGGAGAATTCTGGCACAGTTCGGGTCTCGAGGGTAGCACGAAGGTGATCATGTCAGTACAGGGTGGACACAGCACTATTCTGGGGCCTCTTGCTGAGGGACGAACAAAGCCTTGTGGGGAGAGGGCTCAGGCCCCTGCAAGTCCCTGAGTGAGCAGCCGTGGCTGGCTGCCTCTCACCACATGCCTTGCGTTGGAGCCGGACCCGAAATGCAGTCTGAGCTGGGGCTTGGGGCTTCAGGCAAGACACCGTCCCTCTCTGGGCCCCAGAGCTTGGGCACATCCTGAGCCTGCTGGGCTGGGCATCTCCCACATCCCTTCCTGACCAGGGTTGGGTGCCCGGGCTGGGATTGAAGCAGAAAGAGCAGTCCTGGCCTCTGCCTCCTGCTTGTGTGACGAGAGCGCCTGAGTGGGGACAGCAGTGGGGTGAGGTGGAGTGTGCCCCTGACTTGGGAACGGGTGTGACAGTGACCACCACGGTGGGAGGAGTCCAGAGGTCACAGAGAAGGCAAGGGGGCACTTGTCCCGGGTCTGCTCGCGCAGCTGTCTGGAAAGGTCTTGCACACCCAGGCCCCGACCAGCTGAGAGCTGTGGGTCCCCGGGGGCAGCCCACCGGGCCACGAAGGGTACTCATTTGCACAGCATCCCAGGGAAGGCAATTGGAACTGAGCAGAGCCAAGTAGCTTTCATTTCTTGAGGGATGGGGTGTCCATATTGTATTCCTGGGGGGTCTGGCATGGCTCAGCCTTCTCAGGAACATCTGACTCCATGGAGCTGTCCGGGCTGGGGGTCCCTGCCAGTGAGCCAGAGGGAGTTTTCGGCCGCAGATGATGTCACGCAGGGCCAACGTTCACGAATCCATCCCACATGCATTCACGGGGCCCTGTTTGGACCCGGCTCTGTGCTAGGAGATAGGAACGGTGGGGACCCCTGGGGCACAAATCTCTGCCCCGCGGGGGTTCCTGACGCACAGGAGAGAGGACCACAGACGCCTGTAAGAAGTGGCATCAGTAGTGGGCTCTGTGGCCGTAGTGGCTGAGGGAGGAGGACAAGCCAGGAGCAGGGCGGGTGGCGTCAGGGCAGGGCCCTCCCTGGGACGTGACATGGGGACAGAGTTCTGCAGGAGGGAGGGGCAGCCCCTCAGAGAGGTTGGGATGAGGATGGACTGGGAGGGGTGGAGGAAGGGGGACCAGGGAGGCACTGGGGTGAGCCCAGGGCATTGTAGGAAGGGCTTCTACTTCCAGGAGTAGTTTGCGGGTTGCTGGGGCTCTTTGGCAGTGGAGGGAGAAGAGAGAGCGGCAGGGCTGGCCCCGTTCACCGCGCAGGGCTGGGCTGGAGCTGGGATCGGTGCAACCCCATCCTTTGGCTTTGCACAAACACTTCCGTACAGATGGGAGTGCATGCACACACAGTGACACACCCACGGTCCGCGTGCCCTTGTCTAGAGGTTTGGGTGAAGAGCCAGGCACATCCCTGCTGAGCGAGCGGCTCCCCGATGCCCTCCACTCGCCCCCGGAGGCCTGGCGGGGCAGGGTGGCCTGGGCGCTCTCCCAGGGGCTCAGCTCCAGCAGGCAGCTAGTGGACCCAGCCCCAGCTTGCCAAGCTGAAAGGAATTTGGGGAGGGAAGTGCTAGGAAACAGCAGAGCGGTTAAGATGCTCGCCCAGGGAAAGCTAGTTAATCAGCCATATCAGACCCAGAAATCACAGTGTGTCTTAAGAGGAAGATATGCAAAAACAAAACCAAGCCATGAAAACATGTTTGAAGGGGAAGGCTGGACTCAGAAGGAAAGATGCTGGATGCGGGAGGGTTTTGAAAGGCCCCTCACTGATGGTGTGCGTACCGAGCTGTCCCCTCCCCATACAGTCACGAATCCCTCTGTGGACCCCAGGAGGTAGGGATCGTCCCGTTTACAATGGGGAAGATGAGGCAGAGACCATGGAGCAGGGGAGTCAGGACTTGAACTCTGGCCTCTCTGGTGCAGCGGGTTGGGAGGGTCAGGAGTGCAGACCCTGGAACCTGCTCTTGCCTGGACTGGACTCCTGGCTCTATTGCCAGCTCGCTGTGTAACCTTGGGCCTGTTACTGAACCTCTCTGGTCTCTGTGAAATGGAATGAGAATGGTGCCTGCCTCATGGTGGTCATGGAGGGTAAGGAGTGATGCCAAGCCGAGCTCTTGGGGCAGGTGGGAAGCCCTCCCTTGGGAGGTGACCGGCAGCCGCTGTCCAGGGCATGCTGGACCCAGGTGTGCTTGGGAAGCTTTTCTAGGCTTCCTTCCCAGGGTAGGGGAGATTATTTCATGCCTGGAGGTCAAAGAGAAAGTCAAAGAAGAAGGAAAGACTGGGCTGCGTGGGGGTCTCCCCCGCATGCCTTCCCCAGGCTCAGGCGCCCGCATTCCCGCTACGGGCAGGTGGTTGTCCCCCGTGAATGCTCTTCCGCATTTTCCAGCCCCAAATCTGTATTCATGAAGTCTTTGCAAAAGAGGGGACACTGCTGGGTATGTTAACATCTGGTGCAAAGTTTCTACCAATAGATCACTTTTCTTCTAAGATAAATCTCAAATGAGTAACAACCAAACATATTTCTTCCCCCAAACCCTTTTTCACCCTGCCTGGGACAGAGAAGCCTGCGGGTCACCCTCTGCAGGTTTTCCTCTAACTTCGGATGACACGTGGAGGATGCCCAGCGCCCACCTGGCGGAGTCCCAGAGGAAGGGTCTTGTGCGTCCCTGCGGGACGCCACCTGGGGGTGGGGCAGGTGGTCATACAGGCTGCCGCGATGGTTTGGTTGGGTTTTCTGTTCCTCTGATTTTTTTGTTGGTGCCGTTTCTTACAGGCATGCCTCGTTTCATTACCGTCCCCAGACGGGGCGTGTCTTAGGGATTGCATGGCTGTCGGCCCCACTTTCCAGCAGTATTGGCTTACTTCGTGTCTCTGGCCCCATCTCGGTAATTCTCACGCCATTTCAAACTTCTCCACTCTCATTCTAGGAGGTATGGTGATCTGTGATCAGTGATACCTACCCACTGAACGTTCTGATGATGGTTGGCATTTTTTAGTAAGAAAGTGTGTTTTGCTTAGGGGGTGCACATTGTCCTCGTCGACACATGCACACGTGGTTGACCGCAGTGCAGTGTGCACGTGACTTTTCTCTGCACTGGGAGACTTGCTTTGCTGTGGCGTTCGCTTCATCATGGCGGCCCGGGACGGGGCCCGCAGTATCTCCAGGCGGAGATGTGTACAGAGCAGTGGAGGCTGCGACTGGAGCCCCCGTGCCCGTGGGAGGCATGGAGCTTGGAACCAGGCCCCCATCCCGCTGGAGCTGGAGCTGGGAGCTGCAGGGTCATCATTAGCTGTGCTCTGGGGCACGTAGGTCATGGATGACCCTCCGTGTGGAGAGCACTGGCTGGGCCCACACACAGTCCCGGCCACACGGTAGGTCCGTGGGAGCAGCTGGTCCCCAGGCCCAGGAGTGGGGGTAGCAGAGGGAAGGGGCATTTGGAGAGCCTGCCCCGCCATCCTGCTGTGGGCAGCTTTGCACAGGGGGAAGGGGCTGGAGGGGCTGGGAAGCACCTCAGCTCTGATGGCTGGGTCACCCGTGTGGCACTCAGCCCCTCCTGGGCTCTGGAAGGCCGGCCATGTGCCACTGGTGATGTCTTACATAGCTGTCAGCAGGTGCATCCCTTAGGCCAGAGGAGGGGCCGAGGCTGTGTCCTGTTCCAGAGGGGTGAGTCTTGGTCCCCAGTGGGGACACCGACGGGCTGACATTCTCTAGGGCCATTCCTGGAGATGGCAGTTCATGCCCGGTCCCATCATTTGCAAATCCACCCATCCCGAGGTGTCTGTTTCAGAATCTGACATGGAGCTGCCCTCCCGTGTTCATATCCAGCCCTCAGATTGGTGGTCCCTTTGCTGACCAGGGGGCCTAGGCCTGCCAGCCAGCAAGTGCCAATGTTGAGGGGTATGGAAACTCAGGCTAAGCAGGCCCGTCTCCCTGGGGCAATGGCTAGGGCCCCGATGTCTACCTGAGGGCTCGGGTATGGCATCTTGGAAAAGAGAAACCATGCAGGTCCCTGCCAACCCAGGTCTGGGCCCTTCTCTTGTTCTAGGGGGATTCATTGGATGGCAGCTGCGGGGCCTCACCTGGCCAGGCCTTGCGTGACACATGCCTGTGTGTGTCGCCCACAAATATTCAAACATCTACTGCTGCCAGCCCCATGCTGGGCCCCAGACATAGCAGGAGTCATGTCTCATGTCTGTCCCCAGGGGCTTGTGGTACCAGGGAGAGCACAATGACAATGCAGCATGGGAGGAAAACAGAGTGGGTGCCCAGATGGCCTCGAGGGCATCAGGGAAGGCTTCCCGTGGGAGGGGACACCTGGGGGAGGCCAGAAGGAGGGCAGGTGTGGTGGCAGGTCCCAGACCGGGGCTTCCATGAGAATAAAAACAGCAGTCAGCGTTTGGAGAATGTGTTCGGCTTATTCAGTACTTGCACGGCTGGATTCCTCTGGGGAGCCCTGAGCTGGTGTTGCTGGTCCCAGCAGACCGACTGGGCTCTGCAGGGGAAGAAGCTCATGGGCATCTCCTTGAATTGTCTTAACATCCCTATGACACAGATGTGGTCACCCTTATTATACAGATTAAGAAACCGAGGCTCTGGTGGACGAAGGGCCTTGTTTACCACTGTGGGCAGCTGTTGGTCCCCAGAGCTCCACCCCCAGGGGAAACTCTGCCCCTCTCTGAGAGGTACATAAAAGCAATTTTAACCCCCCCTTTTTTTTTTTGCCAGAAGATTAAGTGAACCTAAAGGCTGGCCAAGTGCCAAAGCTGTTTTTCCCTGCATTTTGCCCTAAAATAGTGTGTCCAGCCGAGTTCTGCCCTGGGCCGTCGGCCGCTGTACCGTTGGGGGGAGATGGCCCAGTGGAGCTTCTCGAACTCTGGGACTGAGAGCGCGCATCCACCTCCCGGGCCCAGTCAGCTACCTCCTTCTGGAATCCTGGCCGAGTGTGGACTGACCCACAGACACAGAGACGTTGGTTGCAAATACACACACTGACCTTAGTTTTTCTTCCTTGGTTTTGGAAAGTGTTCTGAAGCAAGAGGGTGAGCCCTGGGTGAGTCACGTTCAACTAGAGAATTCCAGAGCCAGCCTGCCTGTGGCCTGATTTCCACCTGCTCGACACCCCCACTGGGCCCTCTCCGGGGCGGGTGGGCTGGGGGCCCGATGGTAGGGGGCTCCCCGGGTACACGTGAGCCCCTCGTATGGCACCCTCACTCAGATTCTGGGGTTTGGAGGGCGCAGTGGGAGCATCCCGTGCCCGCAGCGTTGGCTGCAGCCTCGGTGGAGGAATGCGGGCAGGGCTGTAGACAGCGGGCTCTCTCGGCTGCAGGGGCGGCAGCTGGCCGCTGGACTCCATGTGCAGAGGTGGGGCTGGGCAGGTCAGATGTCCTTATCTAGAGCCGCCCGGGGCAGGCAGGTGTCTGTTCGTATCACTTCTTATGCATCTGCTCTTCATTCAGTGCTTGATGCTGTGGAGCCCCCACGCCCGTCCTATAGGCACCGCAGGTGCGCGGCCGGGGGAGCAGAGGGCCTTGCCCACCGTGTGATCGGCCCGTACCAGCTGCTGTCCGGCTCAGCCTCACAGTTGAGCCCCACACTGCCGCCTTGCCCTCCTTCCCTGGATGCTGCACTTCCCGGAGGACCTAGAACGTTCTCCTCCTCTTTGCATGCACAGTGCCCTGCCGATGAAATGCTGAGTTTGTTTTTTTATTTTTAATTTTTAAAAAGATTATATTTATGGGCGCCTGGGTGGCTCAGTTGGTTAAGCAACTGCCTTCGGCTCAGGTCATGATCCTGGAGTCCCGGGATCGAGTCCCTCATCGGGCTCCCTGCTCGGCGGGGAGTCTGCCTCTCTCTGACCCTCCCCCATCTCATGCTCTCTCTCTCTATCTCATTCTCTCTCTCAAATAATAAATAAAATCTTTTTAAAAAAAGATTATATTTATTTATTTGGCAGAGAGAGAGAGAGAGCACAAGCAGGGGGAGTGGGAGAGGGAGAAACAGGCTTCCTGCTGAGCAGGGAGCCGGATCTGGGACTCGATCCCAGGACCTTGGGATCATGACCTGAGCCGAAGGTAGATGCTTAACTGACTGAGCCACCCAGGCACCCCTGTTTTGTTGGGTTTTTTTAAACATTTAGAAGCCTCTTCTTTTGGACTTCCTAATTTTTATATTTTTATTGAAATAGTTCATGTATCCAGGAGAAGGCACAAATTATGTGGTTAGTGTGGTGAAGATCCACAGACCAAGCCAGCACCTGGATCCAGACAGAGTATCCACCACCCCTTGGTGGTCACCGTGCCCCTTCTGGTCGCTCCATGCCCCACCGCCTGCCTGCAGGCCCTGCCCCGCCTGTTTCGTGTCTGGCTTCTTCGGGGCGGTGTTGCGTCTGCTCTCCATCCCGGGTGTTTGCGGACTTGTGGGTCTGGGGTTCTCATTTCTGGGCAGGATTCCCCTGGGTGAATGCACAGGTTCTTGATCTGTTCTGCCTTCAGTGGGCACTTGAGTCATTTCCAATTTGGGCCTAGCCTGGATGATTTCTTGGCACGTCTTAGAACGCACAAGTCCCCCACCCCGTCTCTGCTGGGTTTTATCGAGGAGCAGAACTGTCGGGGTCAGTGTGCATAGGTCACTTAAGGGCTGAGTGTTTTCCCCAAGTGCTGTGCAGTCCCCACTGCCCCTCACTGCTTGAGTTCAGGTTGCCCCATATCTTTTTGGGGGGGTATGTTTTATTTTGATATAATTTTAAAGATTGTATTTATTAGAGCGCACGCGCAGGGGGAGTGGTAGGCAGAGGGAGAGGGAGAAGCAGGCTCCCCACTGAGTAGGGAGCCTGATGTGGGGCTCGATCCCAGGACCCGGAGATCATGCCCTGAGCCGAAGGCAGGTGCTTCACCGACTGAGCCCCCCAGGCACCCCAATTTTGCTATAATTTTAAACTTAGAGAGCAGTTGTGAAGATAGCGCAGGGAACACCCATCTGCCCTTTACCCTCTGAAGCCTGTGCGCATTGCTTTGTGGTCCCTCCCCTCTCCTCTGTCCGTCCGTCTGCACGCTAGATATTTACAGACACTTTTTTCCTGAGAGTCGGTTGGCAACACTGAGTCCCCTTACCCCCAGTTTCCTGAGGACAAGACTAGTGTCTGAGGTCATCACAGCAGGTTTATCTACATCAAGAACTGCAATCTTGCTACGATCCTGCTGTTCTAACCCCCAGCCCGTGTTTAGACTTTACGGCAGCCCCGGGGCTAATGTATGTCCAGACTCCTTTTCCCAGACCCAGCTCCAGTCCAGTCCGGGGCCCCACACAGTACTGCATAGCTCCCTAGCTGCCTTCTTCTGTGCATGTGGGCCGGTTATCCGGAGGATGCTGTCCCCCTGGGTCTTTCTGGCCTTGCCCATCGTGAGATGCCGTGGTGTGTTCTTGGCAGGAATCCTGCTGGGGGGCCTGGTGTCCTCAGTGCATCATATCAGGGCGTGTGGGGTGGGCCAGGCCGGTGTTGCCAGTCTCCGATGACTTCTTGGCAGACCTCTGTAAAGTGACTGTCTTCTTGTGATTAGTAAGTAATAATTAGAAAGGGGGCTCTGAGAATAGGTCAATATTCCATTCTCATCAAGTGTTTACCCATTCCTCATAGCATCTACGGATCAATGGCTAACCCCTCTTTTCTGAATTTATTAGTTGGCATTCTTCTGTAAAAAAGAGCTTTTCCTTTCCCTCCCTGTCTCTCTTTCTTCCTTTCTCTTTTTTTTTTTAACAACGTGGACTCATCAGTTTTTACTTTATTTAACAGTAACTAACTAGTATCATTTGTTTTCATGTCTAAATGAGTCCAGATTTGGTCCGCGGGAGCTCCTGTGGGCTGGCCTTATGTGTCTTTGACTTGTGCCCATCATGCCTGGAGCACTTCCATACTTCCTGGCACAAGAATTGTTCCAGGCTCATCCTCTGCTTTGCTTGAACCAGGTATGGAATCAGCCTGCTCTCCAAGGGAAATGGTGTTTAGAAACCAAAACCCAGGCCCTAGAGATGCCCACTGTTACTGTGACAGCATTACTTCTAGGCTGTCTTGGTGAACAGGGCAGTGAAAAGCTTACCTCTTATTGACGGGGATAAAGGAGGCAGGAGGGAGGAAGGATATATATGTAATAGAGAGGCACATGGTCACAGATGGAGAAACACGCATGTATATACATACAGATACACATGTGCATGTAACCCTCATATCCATCCATCCACACGTCTTTATAAGACTGAGTCCATATGGATGCTTCCAGCACCTTTGAGCATAGTCAAGTGTTCTCTCTTCCCATGTTTATGACCCTCCTGCTCAACAGGGAGGAGCCTGGCTTCCATTATCCTAAACGTATCCGCTCATTTGCTCAATCCTAAAATGTGAAAAAAGTCGTTTCAGAAATGCTGACCTCTACCACTGTGAAAAGCAAACCCCACCAACTTGACTTCTATACTTGTGTATATTTCCCTTGGTCCTACTGGGAGAAAACATACACATATACAATACACACACCTTAATTGCAATTCACTGAATTTTGGCAGATACGCTCACTGTGTAAACCACATCCCATCATGATGCAGAACGTTCCCGAACCTCTTCCTAGTTGCTCTTCAACCAGAGTAAACACTTTTCTGGTTGTCTTCACCATAGACTTGGTTCACCAGTCTTGGATCTGATATCGGGGGGACCCAGCAGGATGCTGTCCCGTGTGTCTGATGCTTTCACGCACCCATGCGGGATCCGTCCGCGCCGTCCCTGCAGCTGTCCTGTGCCTTCACTGCTGGGTCATGTTCCATCGTGTGACGATACCACCATCTATTTTTCCCCTGTGGGTTGGCATTGAATGATTTCCACTTTGGTGTTATTGCAATACTACAATGCTCTGTACATTCTGGGTGACATTATATGGTGGACAGAATGTGTGTTTTGGTTGGGTGGGCACCTACAGGAGGGATGGCTGGGGCATGGAGCTTCTGGGTGCTAAGCAGATGTCCCCAAAGACTTCTTGAAGTGGTGACACCAGGTGCGGTCACCCCGCCAGCGTTGCTCCACATTGCTATGGTTTCAACCCCAAGAAGATGCAGGGAATGATATGGCTGCTGCTGTGCGCAGGGAAGAAGACAGATGAGGAGTGGGTGTTCTGGTTCGGGGGACAGACCGTGAGCAAGTAAATGCCAAGTAGCCGTTCTAATGCCAGGGAAAGGTGAGTTCTACAGAGGGAAGGAAAGCAGGATGAGGAGTCGTGCGGGGTGGGGGCGAGGTGGGCACTCTGGCAGCTGGGTGGCCCGCACGGCCCCTCTGGGAGGAGCTAGTGAGGGCGCTCGGGTACAGTGGGTGCCCAGGGTGGCGCAGCGTGGGTAGAGGCCCCGCGGCATGTGCTGCCATCTGGGCAGCAGGGAGGAGGCCAGGGAGGTGGGAGCACCGGGGTGTGTGGGGCTGGGTAGTCTTCCTGAGCTGCTGAGGCCCCTGGAGGAGCCATCTGGTGCTTCTGAGAAGGTGGGTGCCCCCTTTATCGAAGTACCATCTCTGTGAGGTCTGCGAGAGAGGGCACCCCAGGGGAGGCGCATGGGTGGAACAGCCCGAGGGCGGCCAGGACCTCCTCCAGGACAGCACCCCCGCCTGCTGGAGAGCCGGGGAAACTGAGCCCGGCCACGGTGGGGCCTGGGGTCTGCAGCGCACAGGCCCCGTGTGGCCTGGCAGGGCCGGGAGTGAGGGGAGGTGGCCCGCCGGGGAGCTGGCTGCGTGCGAGTCTGTGACTCAGGCCTGGCCAACAGGTGTGGGTGAGGCAGGGAGGCGGGCAGTGTTAAGGGGCGGGAGCAGGGGCAGTGGGATTCCTGAGCAGAGCTTCAGGGAATGAATGCTGGGAGCGCCCCATCAGACCATCTTCTAAGCGTGAGGTTGGTGGGGGTGGGAGTTCACCACCAAGCCCCACTGGGGCTGGAGCCGCGAGTCGGCCGAGTGCAGGTCAGCGCCACTCACGCTCCTCCCTGTGGACCCGGTCAGCTTGCTGGTCCCTGCCCTCATGCCGAGACACATGTGCGCCCGGAGGCACAGAGGGGTGGTATGTGCGGAGGCTCAGAGGCCGCAAGGGGCCTGGCCATTTCACAGGTGAGCGCTCTGTGTGCTGGGGATTGGTGGGGGACCCTCTTCACCCCCCTGGGGTACCCTTGGCCTCTCCCACGCCAGCTGAACCTGACGCCCCCAGCTGGGACAGGCCAGCCTCAGAGGTCAGCCTTGAAGTCTTGGCTTCTACCTGACAGCTCCTTGGTTTATGGTGAGGACCCAGGACAGAGATTCTGCCCCCAGGGGCCTGCTGATCATGAAGGGGCCACCCTGGCAGATTCGCACACGCAGGGGACTCCGATCACAGGGATTTATGCTCTCACAGTCCTGGGGGTCAGAGTCCGAGGCCACGGTGTCAGCAGGGCCTGCTCCCTCCAAAGGCTCTGGGCAGGGGGTGGGGGGTCCTTCCTTGTCTCTAGAGGCTCCTGCTGTCTCGTGGCCGCATCACTCTCTCGCCGCCTCTGTCCTCGTATGGCCTCTCTCCGTGCGTCTGTGTCCAGATTTCCCTCTTCCTATGAGGACACAAGTTGGATTTAGGGCCCTCTCTAAAGGCAGACCTCGTTCCTTTGTCCCGAAACTCAAGGCCCTGGGAGGCACGGAATCTTCCAGCCATGCTGGTCTGCAACTCCAGGCACTGGGAAGCCGTGTCTTAGGCTGTGAGGGTGTAGAATCCCAGGGGCTGCGGGGCATAAGGCCCAGGGGCCAGAGGAGTTAGGGCACAGGCCTTTGGGACTCTGAGGATCTGGGGTCTCAGGATGCCAGCCCCGCTTCAGCACCCTGGGTGGCCCTCTGCCGCTTTCCTCCTCCGAGTCCGGGCTTCCTCACAGCCCACCTGAAAGCTCCCAGGTGCTTTCCTGCCGGTACCCTCCCTGGGCCAGCTGCAGCTCCAGGAGCATCTTCACAGAATGAGCCCCACTCAGTGCCCCCCGCCCCCCACTCCCAGAGGCTGCCTGTGGGAAAGCACCTGGGGGAGTAGGTCGGGCCCCACCGGCAGGTAAAGTAGGCCACGGGCGAAGGGAGAAAGCTGGTGACAAGGGCAGAACTCCCCCCTGCTCTGTTAGAAGGCGGGGAGGAGGTGTCTAGGGTCAGTAGTACCCAGAACCCATCTGCTATGATTGGAGTGAACTGTGTCCCCTAAGGCCCTAAAGGCAAATGCCTGCACTTTGTTTATTTTGCTTTTCTTGTATGCATATATCAGCAATTATTTATTGAGCACCTATTATGCGCCCAGTGCTGTTCTAGATTCTGGGGATATTGGGGTCAGTGAAACAGACAGAGCCCTCGTGCCCCCGGACGTAGTGGGAGGAAGCAGAAATTAAACAACAAATGCACTGAATAAGTAGGTGCTGTGAGATGGAAGAAGGTGTTGAGTGAGGAAGAGAAGTCACATGGGGGTCCGGAGTGGGTGGGGGGTCAGGGAAGGCCTCAGTGATTCAACTGTGTTTGAGTAGAAATTCGGAGATGGTATGGGTGCAAGTCGGGTGGGTGTCTGGGAGAGGTGTGCTCTAAGCAGAGAGACTGGCCTGTGCAAAGGTCCTGGGGCACATGAGTACAGGAATAGCCAGGGTGGAAGCAGGGAGAGCTGGTGACGGGGATCTGAGTAGCAAGCGTGGGTAGCAGGCTGTGGGTTCCCATTCTACTTGAAGTTAGAGCCAATAGGAGGCACAGTTGGTTTGGATGTGGAATATAAGAGAGAGGAGTTAGGGACACACCAGTGTTTGACCTGAGCAACTCAGAAGCTGGTCGGGAGGAGGGGATCCAGGAGGCAGACCTGTGTGCTGTTGTGCAGACATCCAGGTGAGAGGCAGGTGCCTGACCCTGAGCATGGCACTGACGATGCAGGAGGGACACTGGGGACTGGGCCATCACCATGGGCAGCAAGAGGTGGGGGGCAGGGGCCCAGAGGGAACCCAGACTTGCATGGTGGGACCCAGGAGGGGAAGAGTGGGTTGGGGAGGGCAAATGGTGACCTGTGGGACAGGCACGCAGGCTGTGCTGGGACAGGCATTTGGGGCTCTGCGGGGGCGTCCAGGCTGGGTGAAAGTATGGAAGCCTCAGCCTCTGGGTGGTCTCTGAGATTCAGAGGTCAAGAACGGTTGGGAAACAGTGGGGAGATGGTGGAGAGACATGGGAGGGGTTTGCTGCCTGGGGAAGGATTGGAAGATTCGGACCACTGGGACGGTGCTGGTGGTCTTGAGGAGGGCAGTTTCTAGAGCAGGAGTCCGCGTGGACGCAGCAGGGACTCCCAGGGGCTGAGGGTGCCAGTGGGGAGCACTAGGGCTCTCGAAAGAGGATGGATTGGGGGCTCGGGGGTATGGGAAGGATGCAGGAGGAAAGTGAAAGAGGTCCAGCTCCCCACCACCCACCCTGGGGACCAGCCCCAAACCACTCACAGTGGGACCCTATTTCTCTCGTCGGAACCCAGCCTAAGCTGCTGTCTCCATCGGAGCCCCTATCAGTGTCCTGGGGCCCCCTAACCAAGCAGCAGACTGGGGCATTGCACAACAGAAATGTATTCTCTTGTGATCTGGAGGCTGGACGTCCAGGTCCAGGTGTTGGCAGGGCTGGCTCCTTCCGAGGCTCCGTGCGAGGCTCGTCTCCCCCGGCTTCTGCCTCCGTGTTCACGTGGTGCTCTGTGGATGTGTCTGCATCCAGATTTCCCCTTTCTGTAAGGACACCAGCTGCACTGTCTTCGGGCCCATCCTGTTGACCTCAGACTGGCCTCTAAAGACCTTGTTTCCCAATGAAGTCACATTCTGAGGTCCTGGGGGCTGGAACTTGGACATATGAATTAGGGGACACATTCAGCTCATGACAGCCATCGCTGTTGAAGATTTGTGGGCATTGAGTCACATGCAGGGGTGCCTAGAGTGTTGTTCTGATGGACTCGGAATGCTGGGGACACCGCCCAGGGGTCATGTAGCCCTCCCTGAGCCCTGGGGGACGGCATTTCCCCCTCTGCCCTCCAGCTTGCACTGAGCATTGTGTAGAGACGAGGACTGTTTCCCCACCCGGAGTCGGACCCGGCACATGGGGGGTGCCCTGGTGTTCGCATCGACTGTGCCAGGCGTCGTGTGGGGACCCACAACAGAATGTATTCTCTCGTGATCCGGAGGCTGGACGTCCAGGTCCAGGTGTTGGCAGGGCTGGCTCTGCATCACGTATGCAGAGCTGTGGGGCCGGCCCGGGACGCAGAGATCAGGGCCTGTGTCCTTCCTAGAGAAGCTGCCAGGCCAGGCCGAGGGCTTGGGGAAACTGAGGCATGGCCCACGCTGTGGCAACTAATTGCAGTCTGAGGTTTCCCTGAGCTTCAGCCGGGCTGTCTCTGTGGCCCTGCAGCATGAAGCAGCTGGGTGAACCTGTCCTACCTTTACCGACACTCTCAGTGGTAAAAGAGAGTTCTAGAAGGACCCCCCCACCTCCCAAGGGGCTTGGGTTCATCTGAAACAACTGTTAAGCATTGGCCTCATATGAATCCCTGCAGGGAGGTCACCAGGATACACAGGTGGAGCGGTGTCCAGGCTGGGTGAGCTAACTTCTGTGCCCATTCCTTGCCTCATCTGGAAGGGGGGATCCTGTTGGTGCCTACTGAGCACTTATGTAAGTCCCTGGCACATGGTGAGCCCTCCCCATGGCCCCCCATTCCCCCATTTTATAGACGGGGACACTGAGGCTTAGGGAAGTTCCGAGCGGGATTCAGTCCTAGCTCTGCTGACCTTGGACTCTGCCCCCTTAACCCACAGCCTGGTCCTCTGCATCACACGGCTGCCTTTCATTCCTGGTGGGCTGGTGTTTTCCACACGCTGAGTGTCCCATTTTACCCCTGTGTGCTGTGTAAACTGTTGAGCGCTAAACAAAGGTCACAGGGGGTTGCTGTTATTCACAGACCCGGGGGGACTCCATCCCAGCGCTCACTTCTGTCACCTTGGAGTAAGAGTGCGCCTTGGTTCCAGCGAGGCCTTTGTGTTGTGAGCGATCGTGGAAACGGGAGAACTCGGTGCCGCTGTCTGGAGGGCGCGGTCTCGCCCCCTTGGAGCGCGTCCTTCCCACCCCTTTGCAGATGTTTCTTTCAGCGGCTCCTGGGTCCCCTGTTCCCATCTGTGTGATTTCACCTGCTCCTTGGGCAGTGGCAGCGAACTGACTGTTTGCCCTAGTTGCTGGTGGCCTTGTCCCAGAGGCCAGGACCTGAGCCCCTCAATGGGCTGCGTCACTCCGTCCAGGGGCGCTGGGCCTGTGACCAGGCTGCCCGTGGGGTATGGGGTGGCAACTGGCCGGCCCACCCCTCTCCGAGAAGGGCGGCGTGACTGGTGGCCGGGCAGCCCGGCAGCTGTGGCGCCTGCGGGATCATCTACCCCAGGGATGTGCAGACGGGCTCAAGGTCTGACAGCATCTTGATTTTCCTCTGTCCCCGGCCCCAGGCTTGTCCTTGTGACAGAGGCCACCCCCACCTGCGTTTCAGCTCTGCCTCTCCCTGCCATAGCCGGCGCCAAGAATTGCCAAGGTCCCGGGCACTGCGGAGGCCGCCCAGGTGCACCCGTGTGCACTCCTCACCACAGCCTGGAGGGGGCACTGTGCTCTCCTCTTTCAAGGGGAGCACCTGCAGCTGGTCACAGAGCTTGTGACACCCGGGGCCGGGGTTTAAACCAGGTAGCTGCCCTCTGAGTCCCCATGCCCCGCGGCTTTGGCTCTCTGGGGACCCTTTGTCCTCATGTCTGTCCACACGTGGGTTGTTTGGATCCTGTGGCAGCCCGGGGGGCGGGGGGACTATGGTATCCCGGTTCTGCCGATGAGGAAACCCGGCTGAATGCTCTCAGGACTGGGCCCCACCTTCCCCATCCAGATCACGTTCTCCTCCCTCCCTCCCGAAGGACCTGGAAGGGCACTGGGGACTCTTACGAGGCAGAATCCCAATGCCCATTCCCACTTGATCCACAGATAGGGAAACCGAGGCTCAGAGAGTTCAAACCACTGTCCCCAAGTGAAGCCAGCGCATGTGCGGCAGTCACCCTAGATCCTGTCATTTCTGTTTGCTGGCGGATCCCATCCTGGAAAATGTTCTATTTTCCGTGGAGGAATAGATACGCAATTTGCCAATAAATCAGTCCACATATTGGGAATGTGGACTTGAAAACATGGCAGTCGGAGCGCGCCTCCGGTGTCCTCCAGGCTCCCCAGCGGGGGTGGTGGCGGGCTCAGGACAGGAACCCAGCTCCTGCCACCTGCCACCTGGGTCAGCTGCTGCCCAGCGAAGATGAATCCTAATGGTTAAAAAATTGCCATTGCGAAGCTATTTAAACGGGGGAGACAATGTAACTGATCCCATGGATATTAGACAGATGTGGACGTTTGGCATATGTGTGTGAGATGTTTGAAAGAAGTGAAACATTACAGATACAGCAGAGACATTTCCTCCCTCGCTCCCCGCCCTCCCCTGATGTGACCTCCATACGCACATGGATGTATTCCATTCTCCCCCGTGTTTGCACGGTGTCGGCCCATCTGTCTGTGTCCGTAAACACTGCATGCCATTTGTCGTGGGCTTTAAACCTGCTCGGCTGCTTCCGTGATGGACATCTCTGCTTGCGGCTTGCTCTTCCATGCTCAGTGTTGTGTTTCTAAAATGGATCCCTAATGACAGGTGGGATTCCACTGTATGAATAACCCGCAGTTTATCCATTTCCCTTGGGAGGGGCCCTTTGTGTTGGGTTCCCCCACCTTTTTGCCATTACCGCCAGTCCCATGGCCAGCATCCTGGTGAAGTCTCCCAGGGTACGTGCTCGAGTGAGTGGGTGTGTTTCCGGGGAGACCCAGCTGGGGTCTTAGCACATCTCCCGGGTCACTAGGTGTGGCCAAGGTCTGCTCCGGTACCCTGTGCCAGCCAGGCGGAGCAGAAGAGTGGATTTCACGTGCCTGCATTCAGAGGGAGGTTTTTGCCTGCCTACCTCCCTCCCTCCCCTCCCTCCCCTCCCTTCCCGCCTGCCCTCCTCCCCTCCCCCTCCCCGGGTACCTTTGCAATAGGCACAGACTGTGGGCTACTCTGACCTGGAGTTTTGCTCAACAAGTGATGTGTGTGGAACCCACGTTCAGTAAGTGCTAGGTGTTGTCATTTGTTCATTGAATCGTCGTGCCATCGATCTGTTGACTAAACCTCTAGCGGTCATGTGGGCAGGCTCTGGGCTAGGCCTGCTGGAGCCTCCCCAGCGCCCTCCTCCTCCATGCCCCTTCCTCAGCTGGCCCTGGCGGTCAGGCTTCTCGGAGGTGGATTCTGTGTTGTCTCATGTAGTCTTTTGCCTGGGAGTTCCCTCCAGTTTTCCAGGAATCCAGCAGCCTCCTCCCCATGGTCCTTCACCAGCCAGACATTCCACCACACCCAGGGGTCCCCATGGGAGCCACCTCCTCGCCCCCAGAGGTGAGCTGGTTGGAAAGGAACCTGGGGCCAGGCAAGAGGGAGGGGCGGGAGCTGGGGAAACATCTGGAAATTCTTGATCCTTGAAACTATTAAATACCATTCACTCTCCCCATTACGCCTTAAATAAGCCAAAGGTTGGGGCCTGCGGGACACAGGAACATGGCATCTTCTGTTCATGGTAAGGGTCTTAAGTGATGGAGGGCCCCAAGATGGATGTGGGCAGAGCCTGCGGTGTGAGTCAGACCAGCTGTGACCTCAGGCCTGTCTGCCTCTCTCTGCGGCCTCAGTTTCCTTGTGTGTGTCTGGTGGGAGTTGATGAAGGGTCTTCTCTGACTCACGAGGGAAGTCTGCCTGGAGATATGAGTCCCCCAGGGACACACTAGTGGGTGTCACCCCCTGTCCAGGGGGAGGGATTAGGGAAACCAGAGGACCCATGTGTGCCACCACTGAACTGGTGGGCCCCGCCTCAGCCCCCTCCCCCCGACTGGCCCTTCTGGGGAGCCTGCGGCTCCAGTAGTCGTTGGGTTTTATGAACAAGCCTTCAGCTGAGACCTCCACCTCTTCGTGCTTGCTCAGGAGCGGGCTGGTTCACTGTACCTATGCATCGAGCCCACCGCCCCAGGGGAGAGCCCCCAGCCCCACAAGCACCAGCTCCACAGCCTGGAGGCCCCTCGGCCCGCTCTGTTGTGCTCACCGCAGCTGTAAGTTCTTTGCTTAATGATCCAACGAGATGGGCTTCTTCTCCCCCAACAGACGTGCCCCAGGCATCCAGGGCTCTCCTGACTTGTGCTCAGCATCTGGAGGGGGCCCGGCACATGGGAGGTGTTCATCAGCCACAGTGTGAGTGAGTGAGTGAGTGAGTGAGTGAGTGAGTGAATGATTGAGTGAATGAGTGAATGCATGAATACATCGAGCAAGTGAGTGAATGAGGGATGAATGATGGAGTGAGTGAATGAGTGAGTGAATGAATGGGTGATGAATGAGTGAGTGAATGCACGAGTGAATGAATGAATGAGTGCATGAATGAGTGAGTGATGAGTGAGTGAAAGCATGAGGGAGTGAATGAGTGAATGAATGAATGAATGAGTGATGAGTGAGTGAGTGATGAATGAGTGAGTGAGCAAGCGTGTGAATGAAGAAAATGTCCTGGGGCTCAGAGCCAGGTCTTCAGCAGAAGACGCAGTGGGGCCGGGAAGCTGGGAGGCCCCACCGCAAACCAGCCACCACCTGCACTGCACCTCCTTTTCCCTATTAGGGAGAGGGGAGTAGATTCCAGGTTTCGTCCATCCCACCTCTGACGGATGTGCACAGGGCATGCCTGTGTGCTGGCCTGGGGCAGGGTGTCGGGGGCCCCAGCTCCCAGGCCCGTCTGTCCCCCACGCTGAGGGTGCGAGCCAGTGGGGGCACCTGGCATCCCCCACGGTGGGGCAAGGCCGTGCGCACACAGCGGTCTGGGTGGGTGGGCACGGACTGGGTCAGGAGTCCGCACCCACCTGGGCTTTGTCTCTAGCGCAGTGAGGGCCATGGAGGGCATGGAGGGCATGGAGGGCATGGGAGCAGGAGTGTGGGGGTCGGCCTTGTGGTCCCAGAGCCCGCTGCTGCGGGGCCCTGCCGGTGGTACGGCTGTCTGGGTGGGGGGGGTGCCGGCCAGAGAGACAGAGGGGTGGAGACGGAACAGCGAGACGGGGAGAACTGGCTGCCGTGCCCCCGTGCCCGCCGCGGGCTGGGCCTTCGACGAGCTCCGTGCTTGTGCTGCCAAAGCTGGTCCTGGCAGCCCCCGCCCCGGGTGGCCTCCCGAGAGCCCCTCTTCCCCCGGAGCGTCTGCTTCTCAGCCCAGCAGTGGGCGGCTGGGGGAGACTAGAGGAGGATAGAAAGTTCTCGGGCGTGTGCACGGTGCCCGCCGCCCTCACAGCCCTCACGCCCAGGGGTGCTCGTATCCCCGTGTTCGGTCCGCCTCCTGACTTGGGGTTACTGCCTGTCGGTACAGCAGCGGGCGCGGGTCACCCTCCTCCGCTCGGAACAGCCCTCTGTCACTCTGGGCCTCTCTTTGCTCATCTGTAAATGGGGCCCACAGCACACAGGCGGTCTGGGCCCTCGGAGCTGCGCTCCTGGGGCCAGAGTCCAGTCCGCCACACCCACTGGTTTTGATTTTGTGTTTGGCTGCACCAGTTCCACCTGTGGCTGCCGTCGTAAGAGTCCTAGGAATTGGGACCCCCGGGGGGCTAGGGGGGTAGTTCCCAAGAGCGCGGGCTCTGGAGGGACAGCACCGGGAGTTGCCGAATGTCCTGGTCGGCACTGGGGTGCACAGTGTTTAAAAGACCCCCCAAAAAAGCTGCCCACAGCTGTCCAGCTAGGAGGGTCTCAGGCTCATCTCAGGATGCCCCCTCGGACACTTGGGCGGCCTCACCTTCAGCCAGCCATCGGTCTGGGTTTCCCCTCTACCCAGGCCCCTGCCTCCCTCAGATCGGCATGTGCCGCCACCACCTTTTACTCTCCCCAAGGAGCCAGCAGCATGGCAGCAAGGATTGGCGGGTGGGGAGGTTCACCAGAGTTGGACCCATTTTTCCCCATAGGGCTGAGAACATTCCAGGCCTGGAGGTGGGGGTTGAAGCAGGGCATCAGGGAGGGAAGAGTCCCAGGTCCCACAGAGACCCAAGTGGGGGGGCCCTTGGGGGTCTCTCCTTCCTTAGGCCAGAGGAAGCTCACCTAGGCAGCAGTGAGAAGGCCCTGCCACCTAATGCTGTGTGACCTCCTACGGGTGACTCAGCCTCTCTGAGTCTCCCATTCCTCAAGCTAGAGGAGTCGGTGGGAGGAGTTGCTTGCAAGGCCCCATCAGCTCTGACAGCCTGCTTTCCTCTGCAGAGCCTCCTCTCCCCCTCCTTCCCCTGCATGGACCATGAGGCCAGGGTGGAGCCCTGGGCAGCCCCTTGCCCACCCCTCCCCTCCAATCCATGGGCCACAAAGCCTGTCATTCCGGCTCAGCTCCAACCCTTGTACCCGCCCCCCCTTCCTCCCTGCCTGGGCCATGGCAGCACCTTTCTCCTCGCCAACAGGAGAGTCTCCTGTGGTTCTTGGATGAGCGCACACTTGGCCAAAGCATTGAAGGCCCTTCTCAGTTGACCCCAGGATTTTATTCTTTGGGTTCCTTCCTGCATCTTGCCCTCAATGCACCACACACAGTATTGCTGAGCCTTAGCTCCTGCTCTGCCTCCATCTGGAAGGTTCTTCCACTCCTCCCTCCTCTCTGCCTGCCGAGAGCTAAAGTGTGTTTCCTGGTTCCGCCCACACAGGGGCCCCCACCCTTGCAGTTTCTGACCCCATCCCCGAGCCTCTGCCGGGTGTTTGTTCATGGGCTGGACCCCTGGACCACACACTGAGGTCCTCTAGGGTGGGGGTGATGTCATGGCCATCACTGTATCCCCAGTGCCTCCCAAGTGCTTTCCCTGCTCTGTGCCTAGTTTCTACCTCTGCAAAATGGTTAATTCCAGGACCTGTCTCCTAGGATTGCCGGGAAGACGAAATGAGTTCACACAGGGAAGCAGGCCAAGCACACGTCCCTGTGTTAGTTTCCTGGGGCCACCGTAACAGAGCGTGGCCCAGAGATGACTGTCTCACAGATCTGCAGGCTGGGAGCCCGAGACCAAGGTGCCGGCAGGGTTGGTTCCTTCAGAGGCCTCTCTCCTTGGCGTGTGGTCAGCGGTCTCTCCCTGTGTCCTCCCTGTGTCCCTCTGTGTGTATCTGTGTCCGAATCTCGTCGTACAAGGACACCAGTCACAATGGATCCAGGCCCATCCCAACCACCTTATCCACCTTACTCACCACTCCAAAGACCCCACCTCTAATTGCAGGCACATTCTGAGTGCTACAGTTAGGGCCTCAACCTATGGATCGTGGGGGGACATGTTTCAGCCCGTAGCAGGTGCTCACAGATACCTGTGAGGTGAATGAGTGAATGAATGGATGGAGTCAGGCAGATGGGACGCTTCCTTCTGCTCAGGAAATCTCCTATGTGAGGGGTCCAGCACACGCCTTAGGGGTCCTAGGAGCTGCTCCACAGAAGTGTTCAATGCTAGTAACAAGGGGAGCCTTGTGTGGAAGCTTCCAGTTTAGAAACGCTCTCCTAACCATTCTCCAGCTTTGGCTCGACTGCCATCTTGGACGGGAACCATACCCTTGGGAGCCCACCACTCGATTCCAGGGGCTATTCGCAGAGCCTTTACACCACCAACCTGGAGCATGAGGACAACGGCAGTTGTTCTTGCAGGGCCCAAGTCAGGCCCATTTGTAAGTGAGCCTCTGGTCCTGTCCATCCAACACTCATTCACTCATTCATTCATTCATTCAACAAACATCTACTGTGGGTCTCTTGTGTGCCAGGCACTGTGCTGGGCGCTGGAACCGAGAGGACACACAGTTATCATCCCCATTTCACAGAAGGGGAAGCTGAGTTCCACAGAGGCTCCCTCACTTGTTCAGGAAGGCGGAAGGAAGGGCCTCTCTGGGCCACGCTCAGTCACGTGAATGCCCCCTCTGAAAGCCTGCCCTTTCTCCTCCCTTCCGTCCACCCGGGGCATGTGCCCTCCTCGGGGCCACTCTGGATCATCCTTGTCTTTGGGGGCCTGCCTTCCCCCTCAGCCAGTAGGTCTCGGGCTCCCAGGTGGGGTGAGGCACGGTCCAGGTGTTCCACGGCACCCAGTGCTCCGAGTTGTGCTCCGTGGGGACCCCCCGGTGCCAAGCAGCAGACCCCAGGCTGTGGCCAGCAGCTGCGAGGCCCCCATGCACACATCTGAGGCCCCGAAGTGTGGGTGCCAGCCCCACTTGGGAGCCCCCTGGTAGATAGGCGGCCAGAAGGTGCAGCGTGGAGTGACCCATAAAGGGTGTGACATCGAAGGCTCTTTCCCCTTTGGCTCTACCGAGCCCCGTTGACCCCCGGACCCAGAACTGCTTGGTGGCAGCCTGGGCAGCTCAGACCACTGGTGCCCTCCTGCGTCCATGGGGTCAACCATGGGCTTGTTGGAATTAGCTGCGGAGAGCCATGGAATTGGGATTTGGCAAGATGAGCGTCCCGTATGTGGGAGTTTGGAGGGAAGTGTAAAGAAGACAGGGCTGGGCGCCTGGGTGGCTCAGTTGGTTAAGCGACTGCCTTCGGCTCAGGTCATGATCCTGGAGTCCCTGGATCGAGTCCCGCATCGGGCTCCCAGCTCAGCAGGGAGCCTGCTTCTCCCTCTGACCCTCTCCTCTCTCATGCTGTTTCTCTCTCGCTCGCTCTCTAATAAATAAATAAATAAAATCTTAAAAAAGAGAGAAAAAAAAAAAAAAAAAGAAGACAGGGCTGGGTGCTCAGATCTGGGGAGTAACCCAATATACTGTTCCCCAGTCGTGGCCCAGCCTGGCATGGCCTTTTCACATCTGTGGCTGTGACCTGAGGGCTGGGACCGCGTATCCCATACACATGCTGACTTGGTTCTTTGAGTTTTTCATGGTACCGCGCTTGAGAAAAGGCACTGTGTTTCTGTTAAGGGTTTTGCCCCCCACACTTTTCCGCACTTTTCCACATGCTTTTCCCTTCTGGCCACCTCTCACAGGGAGGTGGAAGGCGCAGCTCAAGTTTGCCGGAAGCTTCCTCAAGGTGCCCGCCCTTCCAGAGATGTCAAAAGAAAGGACAGAAGGTGGTGTCTAGGCCTGAGGAAGTGACGATTCTGTCAGGGGTGCAGGTCTCTCCCCAGATTAACTTATTCTCCCTGTTCTGGTCCTACATGAAATAATCACCACCTTTGTCTGTCCCCGACCGGGAGAGGGCTTGCTCTGTGTCTGAAGGGGGGAGGCTGTGGGGGACCCCAGCCCAAGAACTAGCACCCGCCCCTGCCCATGGGGCCTCACCCACTGCCCGCAGTGGCCGAGTGTCCTCTGGCCCCCGGTGCCACCTGTCCACGCCAGTGCTCATCTGTGTGATCGGGGGGGTGTCTGAGCCCTGGCTAGGTTGTCCATCCAGCCCCATAGCCCGCCCCTCCAAGTCCCCTCCAATTACAACCCAGACCTGTCTGGAAGCTTCCCTGAGGGATGGCCACCCCCTCGTGCAGGGGTCACCCTTCTGCAAGTTCCCGGCCCTTGCTCTGCTGGCCAGGACTTACAGTCCCCTCCTCCCTGGGGCTCCGTGACAGTGGGACCATGATGCTCTGGCCAGGAGCTGCCCTGAGTAAATGCACCATGATGGGAACGACCAGCATTCATGGGCTCCTTCTTACCTGCCGGGCCCTGGGCTCGCCTCTGATGCGCAAGGTCTCATTCGGTCCTCTCAACGCCATTGGCGAGGCCTGCTGTTAGCGCTGCATCTGCAGGCTGAGTGACACGCTTGGGGCCTCGGGGCTGGCAATTGGCAGAGGGGGAGCCCACACTCGGGGACCCCTGTTGGGTCCCAGGCCCTTAACCATGACTTGCTATGCCACCCACGTGCCGAGATGCTCTGACAACGTACTTCTGCTCCCTCACGGTGGGTCTCCACTGTCTGGTTTTTGGAGGTCCGGGTCCAAGTGTGGCAGAGGCCTCCGTCCTGGGAAGTCCACTGCTTGTCTGCATGGTGGTGGTGGCCTGAGAAGGGGTAACCAGCCCAACGCGGGTCCTGAGTTCTCAGAGGCCACCCCAGGCCCCAGGACAAGGATGCCGACATCACCACCGCTCTGTTTCTTGCTCTTCCTGCTTGGCCCGGGGGACCAATGATCCTGAGACTTCCCTGGGGGCTCAGGAGCTTCTTCAAGTATATTTGCACTCCGCTGCCTTACCCCCTTCCTTGGGAGCCGGATGCAGGTATCACTCCGTGACCTCTATGGGAGACACTGTATGGGTCAGTGGGAGACCATGGGCTCCAGACTCAGACAGCTGGGCTCAGAGGTGGCCTTGGCCATGAGCTAGCCCAGGCCTTCCAGCACAGGGCCCGACTTCTGGGTGAGTGCAGGGACCAGAACTGCATCTGCAGGTGTCGTGGCCTCGTGGTTGGGGGGACACGGAGGTGCCTGGAGATCGGTGATTCCTGAGCCGGCTCTCTGCTTCTCCTCACACAGTAACCCTCACACCAACAGGCGTGTGTTTCCCATCATCATCGTGCGGGAGAGGACCCTGAGCAGTGGGTTCTGTCAGCAGCCTTTTGAGTCGTGGGGAGAGACAGCCAGCAAAGGCGGACTTGAGGACGCCATGGGCTGGCTTTGTTGGCCCGCCCCCAGTGTCCCCCTTTCTCCCTGGGTCTCTGAACTGACCTACCTGGGAGGAAGGAAGAGGAGATGGAGCAGCCACTTAGGAACTAAGGCCTATGAGCATCTGTTCTCTGTGTTCCAGAACCTTCTCTCTGGCTCTTGTTGGTGCCCCGGTGAGGGGAGGTTGCTTCCTAGCCCCTCTGGATGAGCAAGGGTCCCCAGCGTGTTCTGTGTCATGCTATGAAACTCCTGTGGAAGCAGAGAAGTCAGCGGGCCCACCTCCTGCTACCCCTTTCTGGGCGGGGCCCCATCTCCTTGGCCTTCATAGGACCCCCTCGTAGTCTCCCCAGGAACGACGGCTCAGTAGGGACGCCAGCACTCAGACCTTTTCCGCAGGGCATTGCACCTGAGAGCATTGCGTTGTGGTTCCGAGTTGCATCTCCTTGATTGTGAGTGAGTGATGTTGAGCATCTTTTCATCTGTCTGTTGGCCACTTGTATGTCTTCCTTGGAGAAATGTCAAGTCTTTTGCCCATTTTTGAACTGGATATTTTTGTTTTTCTGGTGTTGGGGCCCTGCACTTTATAGTTTATAAAAGGCCATCTACATCCTCAACTTACTTGCCCGGGAGACCGGGCAGGAGGTCCTGGTTCCCCTTTCACAGGGGAGGGCAGTGAGCGGGGTGAAGCGGGCCCACACCCGGGCGAGTGGCGGGGGCTCTGAGCCCAGCACGCCATCCTCACATGCGCTGTGCCCGCTCGCCCTCCCCGCTGAGTGGGAGCTGACCGGCTAGCCCTGGGTCCTTTTTGGAGGGCGAGGACGTCACCTGGCACAGCAGGCCGAGGGGTGAGTGGGACTTTGGGTGGGTGGGAGGTGTGAGGAGTTTACCTGATCATTACAGGTTGCCCAACAAGACCACCAACACCACCAAACGCACCCTCCTAGGCCAAGGGGCCCCTGACGTACAGGAAACCAGACGAAAGTTGGAGAATACATATACTCTGTAAACGCTTGTGCGCGTGGGATGGACATCCTGGCCCCCTGCCTTCCTGGTGCTCACGGCCTCACTGTGGCGGCTGCAGACATCATCAGCATGTGCGTGGCTGTGGTCTGTCCCTACAGTGGCCTTCTCCAAGGGCGGAGTTCAGACCTCAGGATCAGTGCGGGGTCTGGCATGGAGGAGGTGTGAATGAATGCCGGAGGCCCACTGGGGGTGGCCCCCCTCTGGAATATGTCCAGTGAGGAGCTGAGTGCGGGCTGCGCGCCTCGGTGCTCCCCGTGGGCTGGGCTGTCTTGTAACCACTCTTCTTATGACAGTCTTTCCAGGGGGTTCCTGTGGTCATTCTCCCCACTGTCCGGGTGAGGAAAGCAGGTCCCCCACAGGGTGTCACCCAGGATGCACAGGGCAGAGGCAGGGTGCCGGCCCAGCGGTTCTGGCCCTGAAGGCCCGCTCTGACCACCACGTTGGGGAGCCTTCCTGCATGATGCCTGGGGGAATGAATGGGGCCTCTGATGCCGTCAGTCGCACGTTAATAGCACTCGCTGGTGGCCTGTCAACAAAGAGAAAACGGGGCTCTGATGTCAAGAGACCTGGTTTTGAATCCTACACATATTCCAACTCTTTGACTTGGGGTGGGGGGCGGGTGGGACTATTTACTTGGCTTTCTTGGAGCTCAACTCAACATATTTTGAAAAGTGGGTTTTGAAAGAAGATAGCAGCGCAAAGCAGGTGCTTAGTAAACGTTTCCTTTCCAGAGCGGAGGTGTGTTCTGTCTGTTGCATCTCCCTGGATGGGGGCGCCTGGCTCCAGGGCCTCTGGGGAGAAGCTGGATCCACTTGTCAAAGTGCCGTTCTCCACGTCCCATTAGAGCAACAGACACTGGAAAGTGGCAAAGCAATTTGTTGTTGAACTCTGGGAAAAAAATTAGATGAGTGATTTATGCTGATTGAATTTGGAAATCGCAAAGGGAAGTAGAGCAGATTTGGGGGGCCCGCGGAGCCGCGTTCCGGTGCTTTGGAGCACAGAGCTGCGCATACAAATGGCCCCGATTAGTTTTTCAGCAGGAGCCTCCACAGTCCGCATACTGATGCGCACCCGACTAGCATGAAATTGGTTTCCCAGTTGTCACACTGGGAGCCTCGATACGGCGGCCGGTGAGCTCCAATGGGTGATGCTGAGCCCCCACGCTGGTGGGCTGTGGGACACGGAACCGAGAAAGGAGGAGAGTGCCTTATTTGACTTTTGGAAGCAATCTGTGAGCCGCAGTATTACTTCATTCCATCGTTCACTCAGGAAGCACGTGTTGAGCCTCTCCTCTGGGCCAGGAGTGAGCAAAGAGCTGGGGGTGCCCCGGCCAATGGGACATAGCCCCAAATGCAGAGCTTTCCAGTCTAGAGGAGCAAACAGACCCAAACAGCTTCACTCTCCTGAGAGATCATAGCACGGGGATGCAACTCAGAACCTGCCTGGCCACCGGTGAGCTGTGCCATAGCTGGGGGAGTCAGAGAAGGTTCCTTGGCAGTGGGACGGGTGGGTTCTTTCATACTGGTCATTGAGGGATGCGTAGAAGTTCACGGGGTGGCGGCAGAAGGGCCTTATAGGAGAGAGCCCAGCCTGAGCTCAGAGTCCCCTGAGGGGCTGTGGACGAGTCAGGGAAATGGGAGCAGCGTGTGGGACAGAGTCGGTGGGATCGGTGGTGGGAGAAAGGAGGAAGGAGCAGCGGCGAGAGGCCTGGAGTGCGGTTCTGAGTCCTCATCCTTGTCCTCATTGGGCAAGTCCGGGCGGAAGGGGAGCCACGGGAGGGATTGAAGCAGAGGAGAGCCACGTGGTCCGATTTGTCCTCTAGGAAGGCCTGTGCTTCATCAACAATGGCTAATTTTTGGGTCTGTGTTTGTCCCCATTCAACATTGGTGAGGGCGGGACTGGAGGACTCACACTCTGGGAACCCCAAGAAACAGTGTACTGTGACCATTCCCATTTGAGATCAGTGAGAAAAGGGAACAGCACAAAAGCCCATCCTAAATTCACTCTGGAATCTGGACTTTCTGGAATTCCAGCACACTCAGATGTGGGTGTGTGTCATGCCCCAGGAGCAGGGCCTGGCACTGAGGGAGGAGGAGCCCAAGGAAGGTGTATGGGAAGCGGGGAGGCTGGCAGCGCCCCCCCCACCCCGTCTAAAGGCTGCTGATTCTCCCTGGCTTCGGGCTGAGGTCTGGGGAGCCCTGTGGGGCGTGGCCCCAGGCTCTGGGTGTCCTGGCTGGGTTACTTGACCTCACTGTGAAAGGGGGGCTGAAAGTTCCCCCTGGCACCTTCAGAAGGTGTGATGAGGCTAGTTACTAGCTTTTCTGGGGAGGCCAACAGTCCTCATGCTGATGTCAGGTGAGAGAACAGACCGTCTGTGAACCCCGGGTGCACGGGTAGCCTCGTGTTGGTGGCTTTTCTGCTCAGCAGACGTGTTCTCCTACGTTTAGCCTTGAAGAGACCCCAAGGCATAAAAATTTAATTGTAGTGGGTACGATTTAGCTTTGTGCTATGACTCTTTTTCTTTTTAATTGAGCAGAACAGTACGAGTCTTGCAGGTTTCTTCACCAGGTAAAGTGTGGCACGTTCTGGCTGCTCATCAGCTGTGTGCGGCCCAGGGTCCGGTGGGGGGAGGCAGGAGACTCCACACCGGGCACGGGATGCAGAGTGCGGCCGCACGAGGCTCTGTCTCATGTCTGCCGCTCTGGACGTTTATGGGGACACGTGTACCCCCTCCAGGGAGCTGTGCTAGAGATGTGAATGCAATACTCCTGCTGTTGGCTTTTTTCTCCTCTATAAAAACACGGAGTCGTTAGAGAAAATGTTGACGAAGAAAGGATTCACACGGAATCCGACTCTCCAAGGCTTCATTCCTATTAGCAAGGCAGTCTTTTTAGCAAGGCAGTCTTAAGTAGGGTTAATAGATAATTAGAAAACGAGGCAAGCAGAAAGCTTATGTAGTCAATGGTCTCAGGCTCCTGTTAACAATAATCCTGAGGGGCGCCTGGGTGGCTCAGTCGGTTAAGTGGCTGCCTTCAGCTCAGGTCATGATCCCAGGGTCTGGGATCGAGCCCCGCATTGGGCTCCCTGCTCGGCAGAGAGCCTGCTTCTCCCTCTCCCTCTGTCTGCCACTCTGCCTGCTTGTACTCTCTCTCTGTTAAATAAACAAACAAACAAACAAACAATAATCCTGAAAGGCAGGTTCTCTAACCACTCCCATTTTGCAGATGAGGAGACTGAGGCTCAGACAGCCCAAGAGATGTGTGCCAGAGCAGCAGGCCAGTGGCAGGGCAAGGACGGGAGCCCAGTGGGTAGACTGCAGGCACCAGCTTGATAGAAATTTTTAAAAAATGGCCCCAGATCTTACAACTGGAAGACAACCACTATCAACATGGGGTGCCTTCCTCCAGGCGAACGGACAGGAATCCAAACGTTCTCTTAGGGCAATTCCTGCTCTGATGAACAGCCCCAGACCTAGAGGGGGGCTCCCTGGTCTCGCCAGTCTGCCGTGGCCGGTGGGGGTGTAGGGGGTGTCAGGTTCTTCCCCTGTCCTGCAGGTGTTCAGGGGTCCAGGCTCCCTCTTTGGGGGGGCTCTGCCTTCCGCAGGTCCTCCTGGTTCTGGGGGGGGGAGGAGGAGGGGTTACACCTGGGAGGGTTCTGTGGGCCAAGGGGGTGGGGAGACACACATCCCTGTGGCCCATGTTCCATCAGCCAGGACTCAGTCACATGGCCGCTCCTCACGCAGGGGAGACTGGGAAATGTAGTCGGGTTGTGTCAGGGATTGGAGCGTAGTGAGCAGATTAGGGAAATTACATCTTCTGTGACCCACCCACCCCCCAGTTTGCAGACGTTGAATCACGTGTGTAAGAGCGCTCTGGCTACGGTGGACGACAGCTTGGAGGGGTCAGTGTAGAAGCATAGGGTTTTTCAGGAGGCTGTTACCGGGGGTTGTGTTGGGTGCTGGTGAGGCCTGAATGGGGAGCAGGGGACAGGAGGATGGGGGAGATTCATGGCCTGTTTAGGAGGCAGAACCAGTGGACAACCGACCCATGAGTTATGGGGTGAGGGAGAAGGAGACTCCAGGTGAACTCCTCATTCCTGGTCTGGGTGATTCCTGAGACGTGGCCCGAGGTGGGGGGGGGCACTGGGGGTTCCTGGTGGGGGGCGACCCTGGCCAGACCCTGCTGCCCGACTTCTGTTTGCGGTGAGCCTGGCCATGTCTCCGACGAGGAAGGAGCTGAGCAGCAAGGGAAAGCGCTTTCCCTTTTGTGCGCTTTTCCTTTTGAGGCTCACGAGGCTTGTGTATGTGGGCGTCAGTGACTTCGTGGTGAGGCGTGCAGCCCACGCAGGACAGTGTCTGGAGGGATGGCGTGGAGGCATGGCTTAGTTTCCCCACCACATCTGGAGGCCCTGGCCCTGTCTAGCCTGGCTCCCGTCCGGGTGCTCGCAGCTGCGGCTCTTTCAGCCACAGTGGGTCACACGCTGTCCCCGGTGTCTGTGAGGCGGTCTGGGCATCGACCAGGCCTGTGAACGGCTGTTAGAAGCTGCCAAACGTGGCTCAGCGGTGTGTCACCCACGGCCCCCCTGCATTGCCACCTTAGTCCACGTGAACCCTTGCCAGGGATGGTGGTAGTGGAATGGGCTGGAATTTTCCCCATTTGGATGAGGCCTTCTCTTTTTCTCAGGACTCTGGGATGAGGAGACCATGGTACTCTGGCTGCCATGGCCCTGGAGCATGGCCAAACTTCTGCAGCATTCTGGGTAACATCCCACCACTCAGTGCTCAAGCCCAGTGGCCCCCCATCACTGGAGATGGCTGCAGGGTTGGTTAGGAGTGGGCTCCTGTGTGAGGGGCTGGTTCTTCCCTCCTGGCTCTTCTCTGACATTTAGGAATTTGGGTCTAGAGATTATGTTTGATCTTCCCCTTCCTATTAAAGGCACCAAATCTAATATCAGGCAGACTGTGTGGGAATCTCCACGTCACCATGGTGGCTGGGTGACCTTGGGCAAGTTGTTTAATGTCTCTGAACTATGACATGCTCATGTGGAAAATAAGGAAAATAAACTGCAGTTCTCTGAAAAGTTGTTGTGAGTGCCAGATGTCAGCAACGCTCGTAAAGCACTTAGCACAGAGTTTGACAGTGAATGTTAGATGTGGCAGAGATATGGATGGTGGTGATGGTGATGATGGTGGTGATGGTGATGATGGTGGTGGTGATGGTGACGGTGGTGATGATGGTGATGATGGTGGTGATAGTGGTGATGGTGGTGATGGTGATGATGGTGGTGATGATGATGGTGGTGATGATGGTGATGATGGTGGTGATGGTGATGATGGTGATGCTGATGGTGATGCTGATGGTGATGGTGGTGGTGATAGTGGTGATGGTGATGATGGTGGTGATGATGATGGTGATGGTGGTGATGGTGATGGTGGTGATGATGATGGTGATGATGGTGATGGTGGTGATGGTGATGGTGGTGATGATGGTGGTGATGGTGGTGATGGTGATGATGGTGGTGATGATGATGGTGATGGTGATGATGGTGATGGTGATGGTGGTGATGGTGGTGATGATGGTGATGGTGATGATGGTGATGGTGATGGTGGTGATGATGGTGATGGTGGTGGTGATGATGGTGATGGTGGTGGTGATGGTGATGATGGTGATGGTGATGGTGGTGGTGATGATGGTGATGGTGGTGGTGGTGATGATGCTGGTGGTGGTGATGATGGTGGTGGTGATGGTGGTGATGATGGTGATGGTGGTGGTGATGATGGTGATGATGGTGGTGATGATGATGATGGTGGTGATGGTGATGGTGATGATGGTGGTGGTGGTGGTGGTGGTGGTGATGGTGGTGATGATGGTGATGGTGGTGGTGATGATGATGGTGATGGTGGTGATGGTGGTGATGATGGTGATGATGGTGATGGTGGTGGTGGTGATGGTGGTGGTGGTGATGCTTATGGCAATGGTGGTGGTGATGGTGATGATGGTGATGATGGTGATGATGGTGATGGTGGTGATGGTGATGATGGTGATGATGGTGATGATGGTGGTGATGGTGATGGTGATGGTGGTGATGATGATGGTGGTGATGGTGATGGTGATGATGATGGTGATGGTGGTGATGGTGGTGATGGTGCTTATGGCGATGGTGGTGGTGATGGTGGTGGTGGTGATGATGGTGGTGATGATGATGGTGATGGTCGTGATGGTGTCGGTGATGATGGTGATGATGGTGATGATGGTGGTGATGGTGGTGATGATGGTGATGGTGATGATGGTGGTGATGATGGTGATGATGGTGGTGATGATGATGATGGTGGTGATGGTGGTGATGTGATGATGGTGGTGATGGTGATGATGGTGATGATGATGGTGGTGATGGTGATGGTGGTGGTGGTGATGGTGATGATGGTGATGGTGGTGATGGTGATGATGATGGTGATGATGGTGGTGATGATGGTGATGATGGTGATGGTGATGGTGGTGATGATAATGAAGGTCATAGAAGGGTCAAATATAAAATGACAGAGACAGAGATTATATGATTAATCTCATAGACAGCTGTTTGTTTCTCCAAGAAATTCTGTGCTCTGAGAGCCCATGGTTGGCTTGGTGCAGACCCTGGTTCTAAGCTGTGTTGTTCATTTTTCTTCCCTTGTGCTCCCTGGCTGACTTAGAGCAGGAGGTAACAGATAAGAACCTCCAAAGGGAATCCTGTTCTTTCAGATCCCTGCCCTTGCAATGCCTGTTGAGTCTGTAGCTTTTTCCCAACCACTGAGTGCTTCTAAGTCTCTGGCTGACTGGTCCCCAGTCCTGGCGGCATATGAGTCTCTTGGAGTGCTGTGAAAATCATGAGTCTGGACCCCACTCCAGAGATTCTGATTAAATTGGATTACAGTGGGGCCCCTGTGTCGATCGAAAAGCTCCCCAGGTGATTCCAATTTGCAGCCAAGGCTGAGAACCCCACAAGGGATTTCATTCTTTCTCATTACAGGGCTGTTTAAAAACAGTCTCCCACCTGGCATCTCATGGGGGAGGTGAGATTAGAGCCACTGCAGGAATTTGTCACCAGAAAGAGGGAGGCGTCTGTTATCAGACAGTGGGTTCTCATGGTCAGCCATATTGAAAAGAAAAAAGAGGAGGTCAGAGGTCACAAAGGAGGCAGACAAATGTGCTGAAGTCACGGGACCAGGGAGTCCAGTCTTCCCCAGGTGGGTTCGTGGCCAAGGAAGAAACATTCCTTCTGCTCCTTGAGCCTTATCTCCTCTTTCCCCCAGAAAAGTAAATGGGCTCAGATTGGCTAAGAGACCCGCCCAGGGTCACACAGCAAGTTACCATGTCTGACCATCCAGCAATGCACCCCTCTGTCCATCCACCATCTGTTCATCTGTCCACCCATCTACCCATCCCCCCTTCCCACCCCAGCCTTGTTATAGGAGAAAATAAGGAAGAAGAGCTCTAGCATAGGTAGGAGGCCTCCCATGTTCTAGCCCCCTTAGGGAATCCTATTCATTGGCACATGTGCTCTGTCCTGGCCCCTGGACTGGGCAGTTTGGGGTTTAAAAGGAGTCTAAGAAAGGGTGCAGCCCTCAAGGGGCTTACAGCTGTGGCCGGGAAAGAGCGGACACTGGTCGATGGGCATAGACGGGGTGTGATCAGGGCTGTTGGAGAGATGCAGAGCAGGAGGCATCCAGGCAGGGAGCCAGGGCAGAGTGTGAGGCTAGGAGCACACAGCCTGCAGGATTGCAGCTCACCAGTCAGGGCTCTGTGGCTCTGGGCACAAGCCCCAACCTCTCTGGACTGACATGAGGCTGCAGATCCATCCCTGGGGAATTCAGGGCAGATGTGATTATTTTAGGTGCAGATTAAATGGCAGCTGGGTGTTTTTAAGTAGTCCTGCCTGCGTGGGTCTCAGAGATCACCATTGGTAGGTAGCATTTGAGCTAAGTCTGGTTAGGTTTGCAGGAAGGGGATCGCGGGTAGAAGGAGCAGCATGAGCGTGAGCAAGAAGGCAGGAGTGTTGGGGGCCGTCCTGAGTCCTGAGGGCAGTGGAAGCAGGAGGGCAGGTGAAATGAGGCTGGACAGGTGCACAGGGACTCCCTAGAGGCATTGGCTGCCAAGGGCAGGTTGGCTCTGCCCTGGGGCTGAGAGGAGCCACAGGCTGCTTTGGGAGGGAGACCCTGGTAGCTTTTGTCATGGTCTCGACACTATGACTGGGGATCCCCGGTTGTGGGGGGAGGGCTGAGGTTGGGGAGGGACCCGTGGAAGAACTGTCGGGACTGAGCATGTGAACACAAAGCCCCTGCCACTCGGAGCTCATGTCCCCATGGGAGACAGACCAGTACAATAGGGAAGACTTGATGCTGGTCCAGGTGGCCCCGTTTCATTCCCAGAGCCCACGACAGTGTGCGGCCCCTCGTGGGGTCTCTGAAAACACTGCATGCATGGAGAAAGGCCATGTCAGAGGGAGGAGGCCGACAAAGCAGGTGGCAGAGGGTGGAGGGAATGGAGGTGCTGTTTTAGTGGTGCCGGGAGGCTCTCCGAGGAGGCCCCACGCGAGCTGAGCCCGACTGAGGGTGGACGCCAGGCCTGGAAGGATCAAGGGAAAGAGATTTCTAGGCAGGGGCACAGCTGAGGCAAAGGCTGGAGACCTGGGGACGTTGGTTGGTAGCCTCAGGCTGGGGTCCGCAGGGCCGATGAGCTTGGAAGGGAAAGGTGACCGGTCCATGCCCGCGCCGTGTCTCCTCAAGCCTCCTTTTCCGCCGACCCCACCCTCGTGCCCCACACCTGCTGGTCCAGCTTCGGGATTCCCAGAACAACTTCAGACTCCCAAGAGCAATCCGGGGCCTTCTCCCTCATGAAGAGGGAGCCTCTGTACTCCCTCGTGACTATCTTTTCAAAGAAGTCCCCCATACTGACAGGGCTCCATTACGAATTCATAAGAAACACCCTCAGATCCCTGGCTGCCGTCTGGGCCCCAGTTTGTTGTAAATGGCACCTGTGAATGGTACGAGGTGGGCCAGCTGCCAGGGAGGCTGCCCGGCGGCCCGCATCCCACCATCACCCAGCACGTTGACTGGGAACCTCGGGGAGGGACGGTCGGAGCGGGTCCCGTCTACCACATCTGGCTCCTGGCAGAGGCTGTCCCCGAGCCGTGGGTGTGTGTAGACCAGGCGGGTCCTCGGCGCTGTTCACCTCGGTTGGCAACCCGGCGCCTTCCTCCGGGTCTGGAAACGTGTCTCACTTCTCAGGTGACGTTTGTGAAACACGCCCGGCAGGATGGCCCCTGACGGGTGGTCTTGGCACAGGCCCTGCTGACATCAGCTATGCTGGGGTGGGTCCTCCTGGCCCCGAGGAGGAACCCGGCCTCTGGAGGATGGCTGGGACATCCGTTCAGGTGTCCTGGTCACCTAGCTCCAGACCCTGCCGTCTTCGAGGTGTGGCTTCCTCCTCTGCAGAGCAGGGATGGGTGACCCACACTGGGTTGCTGGGACAACAGCATGGAGCCCGGGGCACACAGGATGCTCCTGCCACTGGCCCTGCTCCCCGTGCCGCCCTGGGGCTTCACGTGCAAGGCCCTGAGCCTTTGGCCTGGAGAGGACAGACAGGCCCACCAACGGTGCTGGGACAGAGGGAAGGGCCCGGGGCTGGCTGCAGAGCGAGGCTTTCCTTGCCTGCTGACTTGGGGAAGGTTCAGGGAAGACATTGGGAGGTGGTGGCGGTGGAGTGGGAATTCACTGGGTGGGGAAGGGGAGCAGAGCAGGGGGCGAGGGAGGTGGGCTCCCCACCTCAGGGGGATGAGGGGACATGGAGCCTGCGGAGAGCCCACACCTGGCTGGGGGAGAGGCAGCATAGAGGGAGGCCCGGTCAAGAAAGACCTCGTCAAACTCAACACCCAAAGAACAAAGAATCCAATCAAGAAATGGGCAGAAGACATGAACAGACATTTTTCCAAAGAAGACATCCAAATGGCCAACAGACACATGAAAAAGTGCTCAGCATCGCTCGGCATCAGGGAAATCCAAATCAAAACCTCAATGAGATACCACCTCGCACCAGTCAATGGCTAAAATTAACAAGTCAGGAAACGACAGATGTTGGCGGGGATGCAGAGAAAGGGGAACCCTCCTACACTGTTGGTGGGAATGCAAGCAGGTGCAGCCATTCTGGAAAACAGTATGGAGGTTCCTCAAAAAGTTGAAAATAGAGCTACCCTACGATCCAGCAATTGCACTACTGGGTATTTACTCCAAAGATACAAATATAGGGATCTGAAGGGGTACGTGCACCCCGATGTTTATAGCAGCAATGTCCACAATAGCCAAACTGTGGAAAGAGCCAAGATGTCCATTGACAGGTGAATGGATAAAGAAGATGTGGTGTATATACACACACACACACACACACACACACACACACACACACAATGGAATATTATGCAGCCATCAAAAGGAATGAGATCTTGCCATTTGCAACGACATGGTTGGAACTGGAGGGTGTTATGCTCAGCGAAATAAGTCAATCAGAGAAAGACATGTATCATATGACCTCACTGATATGAAGAATTCTTAATCTCAGGAAACAAACTGAGGGTTGCTGGAGTGGTGGCGGGTGGGAGGGATGGGGTGGCTGGGTGATAGACACTGGGGAGGGTATGTGCTCTGGTGAGTGCTGTGAATTGTGCAAGACTGTTGAATCACAGATCTGTACCTCTGAAACAAATAATGCAATATATGTTAAAAAAAAAGATAGCAGGAGGGGAAGAATGAAGGGGGGAAATCGGAGGGGGAGACGAACCATGAAAGACGATGGACTCTGAAAAACAAACTGAGGGTTCTAGAGGGGAGGGGGTGGGAGGAGGGGTTAGCCTGGTGATGGGTATTAAAGAGGGCACGTTCTGTATGGAGCACTGGGTGTTATGCACAAACAATGAATCATGGAACACGTCATCTAAAACTAATGATGTAATGTATGGGGATTAACATAACAATAAAAAATTAAAAAAAAAAAGACCTCGAACATCCATGCCAAGCTCAAGTGCTTGTTCGCTGCCCTCCAGGAGGGGCCTGTGGGGGAGGCTGAGGGGTGGGCCGAAACCTTCTCCCTCCCCTTATTTTCTTCATGCCCGCCACACTGGTCAGAAGGACTCGGGAGCCCAGACTGGCCTCCAGGCCCTGGGTGAAGAGGTTGGCGCCACACCTCCCTGTCGGCCCCATTAAGGAAGCCTCCCTGAGACTGGTCGTGGGACGGGGCTTCTTCAGGTCTGCAGTTAACACCCCGCTGGGAGGCTCTCACCCTCTGGAACCCGATTTGATGGGGAGTGGGGGGGGGGCAGATTAACTGAACAAAACTTCATCAGCTCAGACCATGAAGAGGAAAGTGCACCTGAGTGGGGCCAACGTGTTAATGAGAAAAATAATCCTTAGCCCTTGAGACCCGTGTTGTCGGTTCTGTGTTTTATTTTGTTGGTTCCTTTAACAAAACTGGCATGAGCCCTAGGTGTATGTGGTTTGGTGACCTAGACACGGCAGAATTTGCTAGATTAAGACCTTTAGGCTCCCGATGCCAGCCAACCTTTGTTCTGGGCTTTGATGATTAATTTTTTGATTTTGAAGTATCAAAAGTAGGAACCCATTAGGTGGGCGAGTCCTCCTGAGTAAACTTGAAAACCCCTCCCAGAGCACACGTCCTGCCAATGACTCGTCAGCACACAAGCATTCGCTAAGTTGAACGTGAGGGATGGGTCACAGTCTGCAGCCTGGGGTGACTGCCAGGTCCTGGAGGTGCCGAGATGCAAGGGACAGCCTGTGTGTCCCCAGGTGGCCCAGAGGCCGGGGGGGGTGACTCAGATACAGACAGGGACAGGTGTCCTTGTCAAGAGGAGGAGGAACACAGAGGAGACATGGAGGAGGAGGCCATGTGACGATGCAGGCAGATCGGACCGCTGTGTGTACAAACCGGGGAGCACTGTGGAGCTAGAAGAGGTGGCAAGGACCCCCCCGGGGGGGCCGCAGGAGGGTGGCAGGCCCTGCCCGCACCTGATCTTGGACTTCTGGCCTCCAGACCGTGCGAGGCCATCTGTGTTGCTTGAAGCTTCGGGGTGCGGTGCTTGGTTGAGGTGGCACCAGGACCCGACGGGTCTCCGAGCCGGGATTGCTGAGCTGTCACGGGCACTTCCCTGGCGTGTGCACCTCTGCGGGAGGCTCGGTTTCTTCCCGACGGCGGGTCTCTTGAGCAAGACGGTGCTGCCCGCCCACCAGCGCCGGGCCGCTGATCCGGGCGTGAGGGCAGACAGTGAGGCCCACTTAGCCCACTCCTCCTCAGGGACGCCCGCCAACCCCTGTCAGGGTTGGGAAGTCAGGGAGTGCCCCGCTGAGAATGTGCCCAAAGGACGGCAGAGTGTGCGTGTGTGGGCGCCGGGGACGGGCTGCTGCACTCCCAGGGCTAGAGGGTGGGAGCTGCGTGCGGGGGCGGTCACATCACGTGGGGGTCCTGGCAGGCCCGTCGGCGCCCGGCCTCTGTGATGAGGTCTCAGAAATGGGGCAGCTTGGCTGGAACCTATTGTTCGATATGCTTGGGGGCTGGGTCTGATCTGCATCCTGTTAGATAAAAAACACCCAGCACCTTTGCCGTGAATTGGATCATACGTTGTCGGGGGCGGGGGGTGTCAGTGGAGGGAGCAGCTGGCCAACTCCCACCAGGGGTGAGGCGGGTGCCGGGGGACGGTGGGCAGGGGGGCGCCCCCACACCAGCGCCTTGCCCGGGCGCAGACCTTCCTGGGAAAGGCGTGCAGGACCCCCGCTCTGGGCTTTGGGCCTCGTCTTCTCCTCCCACAGACGCTTTCCTGCAATCCTGGAGGTTGGCAGCGGACGCAGTGATCGTATCTGCTCGCTCATTCAAAACCAGCCCTGGGATAATACAGCTCACGGTTGTGTGTGAGGGCAGGAGCCCACAGAGCGCTTTAGTTTAGTTCAGACAGTACTTTTGGAGTGCCTACAGCACCCCAGGGCCTGGTAGGCCTGAAAACCCTGATACGGACAAGAGACTTACCCTCTGCTCTCCAGGGGTTCCCAGACTACTGAGGGGCTGTCGAGGAGTCGTGCAAAGTCGCTGTGCTTTCTGGTAAACCGGAGACCAGACGAAAGAGCAGTCGTTGTTGGCTGGGGTCATGTGCTGGGGAGCCTCAGAGAGGGCCACGGGGAGGAAGGGGCATTTGAGAAGGGTTTTGGAGGATGTGTAGGAGTTTTCCAGGCCAGCGTGGAAGCTGTGAACTTTGAAGATGGGAGAGAAAACACGAGCAAGCGCACGGAGGCTAGAAGTGCGGGCCCGGGGGTTGTTGAGGCTGCTGGTGTGTTGTTTGGGCATGAGGATGTTGCAGCCACAGGCTGACTGAAGTCAGGTGAGATTTGTTACACTAAGCAGACCTGCTCCTAAATCCACAAGCAGAAAGCCCCGGTGGGTGAGCATAAGGAAGTGGGGAGCCGGGGACCTTGGATGTCTGGATGGGCCCGCTCCATTCTCTCTCTCTCCTTCTCCCTCCCTGCTTCCCTTTGGGGAATTAGCCTTCTGCTCCTGCAGGTGCCCCATCCAATATGGCAGCCTTGGACCATGAGTCCATATCATGGTATAGTTCAGGGACCTGCTCAGCCAGCTTCTCCAGACCTGTTTCTGAGTTCCCGGGAAAGAGAATGTGATGAGCAAACCCAGGGTCAGTGCCTGGGTCTGGCCCTGGAGCTTCTGCCCCCTCAGCTGGAGCCCTCAGGACGGGGGAGGGCCTGGGAAAGTCACTTGCATCTCTGCTGGGCTTGGGCATGAGCGTTCAGAGCTCTGAGCCTCAGTTTCTTCGCTGTGACACCCAGGGATAAGGACGTGGACCTCCTCCTGGAAGAAATGAAATATTCCATTATGGCCCCCACCAGTGGGAAAGCACTTCAGTCCCCTGCAGCTCTGTGTCTGTTCTCTGGCCCTGTCCTCCTCAGGCTGCTGTCCCAGCAGGAATACAAGCATGGGGACTCAGGTGCGGATAGCCCAGCTTGGTCCCCATGCTGAGCTGGCCTCGGGGCAGCTTGCTAACTCCCCAGGGCTGCCGGTGTCTCTGGGAATTAGGTGTTAGCAGCCCTGCTGGCTTCACAGCATTGTGAGAAAGGTCCAATGGGAAAAAGGGTTGAGAAGTGCCAGGCGTGTGGTAGGTCCTTGTACACGTGTATCTTGTTAAATAAGTGGGTAAATGAGAGCGAAGACATTTCTGGCCATGTTCTCAACTAAGGTAGACACGAAATAACTTACAATCAAGCCTAAGCAGGTTTTTCCGCCTGGGTTCTTGGGGTTCGGGGACTCTGAGGTCATCTAACCCTGGCTTCCCATTTGTCGGAGGCAGGGCTATGGGAAGACAGAGGGAAACGCCCGGGGTGGTCCATAGGCCTTCTCTTCTAAGGGCTGACATCTCCCCCTGGGGGGACGCCACCAAGTCCACACACTTCCTCGGAAAACTGAAGCCCAAAGAATTGAAGCTGTGAGTACTCAGCAGCATCTCCAAATTCCCAAGCCCAGGCTGTTCCAGACCTACACATGCTATTTTCCGACTTAGTATTTCAAGCATTTAAGGGTTTCTATGTTTCTTTGCTTTCCCACTGTGTCCTAGAAAACACAGCGCAGTAAAAACCAACATGCGCTGAGAGGCATCATAGCGTCTGTCCTCCCAGAGGCCTCTGGGACCTGCCCTCAAACCTGGCGCACTGCCTGTGGCTGCCCCATGGGCAGGTGGCCGCGCGTCTAAACGTGTTCTCTGAGGGGGTTGATTGAGGTGTGTTGAGAACCGCGTCCCCGCCTTCCCCACGACGGCCACTGCCTCTGCCGTCCAGCGACACGTTTCCGTGTTTCTCCAGTCGGGGGACCAAAGTGACCGCCGGGCATCGGGTCTGTCTCCCTCGTATTTTAGGAGCTCCCTTTCTGATGGAGCGGGGCGGGGGCAGCTGGATGGGTTGAGGGTGTTGCCGCCGGGGAGGGGAACGTCGCAGGGGAGGCCAGCTTTCGCAGGATCTGTGGGACAGAGTGGAACGTGGCCCCGCGAGGACGTACAAGGCTTTTGGCCGGAGGTGCTGCCAGTCGTAGCTCGAACCCGCGTCCTCCACGCACTCAATTCCTGCAGGTTTTCCCTCCGCTTTCTTCCTCCTCCGCTCAGAGCTTATTTAAAAGCAAAAGCAACATGATCCTATCTTTAAATGAGAGAATTCTGAGCTGGAAGGGACGTAGCAGATTAAATGTCTCCAGTGTCATCACCGGAGAGCTGCCTTCATCGCTCCCAGCCCTGCCTCCCTCTGGAGCTTCCCAGAGGCCAGAGTGTGCTTATGTGTGTGCCTGAGTATATCACCCGCCACCCCGACTGGAAGGGGAGCCCCTCCCAAAGTGTCGGGACCTGGCCGGCTGGTTTCCTTCGGGGCGTTTGTTGAATGAATGAGTGAGTGGGGAACAAGTCTGGCCGTGGGCCTGACCTTCTTGTGTGCAGACTCCTCGGACAGGCCTGTCAGAAATCTGCGCACACCCCCACGGTGTTCATTCACGCCCAGCCCCCCCAGCCCCCCTGAGGCTGCCTGCAGATCTGTCCGGCCTTTTATTACCATGGACGGGCTTGTGCAGAGCGCCTGGGTCGGCCCAGCCCAGGGCCCGGAGGCTGCCCCTTCTGCTTCTTCATCACACCAGGGCTTGGCTTTGGCTCTGCAGAAGCTGCTTCATCCTCATCAGGGGTTCAAGGCCCCTGCACAAGGCCCAGCTTTCGCGTCTGCCAGGGCGCCAGAGGCTGAACGGTCCCTCCCGGCCCAGCTGAGGAGCCCCTGCCGACTTTCAGCCCTGTGTCCCTGGCCTGCAGCTGCCCTCACAAGCAAGCACAAACTGGGGGCTTACAGGAGCCCGTTTCGTCTCAGTGTCTGGAGGCCACAAGTCTGAAACCAAGGCGCTGTCAGGCTGTGCTCCCTCCAGGGGTTCTGGAGGGGATCCCTCCTCGCTTCTTCCATCTTCTGGGGCTCCAGGCACCCCTGGGCTTGTGGCCATATCCCTCTATCATATCAGAGAAGGCTCTGCCATCACACGGTCTTTTCTCCATGTCTGTGTCCCCTCTTCTGTGTCTTATAAGGACACTTGTCATTATAAGGATTTTAGGCCCACGGACGATCCAGGGATGGTCTCATCTGCAGACTCTTCACTTACTGATGCCTGCAAAGACCTTTTTCCCAAATAGTTTGCATCTCCAGGTTCTGGGGATTAGGATGTAGACATACCTTTCCGAAGGTCACTATCTAACCCACAACAAACCCCAAAGGATGGAGCCCGGACAGCGTGTGATGTGCCCAGGACTCCCCCCGCCGGGGAGCAGCAGAGCATGGTCCTGAGCCCGGGATCCCTGCCCCTGGTCCAGGCTCCCTGACGAATCACCTCCCACATCGATGCCTGGGTGGTGCTTGTTGGCCACAGTCTAAATCGCATGGAAAAATATGACAGTGAAGCTGTTAACATTCTCTCTCACTGCCTGTGCCGGGGAGAGCAAGTTGTGTTCTGCGGGCCTCTGTGCTCCCCGCTGCCTAGGGATTACCCGCCTGCAGGGAGGCTGCATGCTCATCTGGGCTCCCACTAGACTCACAAAGCGGTGATGGGCCAGAGCTCAGAGCCACCTGGGTGGGGGCTCAGCTCTACCCCCGCCCCACGCTGCCGGGCTATCTACCTCTTTCCATCTTTTTCTCTCAATTAAGCCCCAGCGCTAGGCTTCTGGCTGTGTGCTCTCTGCACCTTAATTAGGGGTCATAGTGAAGGGTATTATTTCCCAGGCTTGCCGTGATTCTATTAAAATTTCTCTTTGTAGACTTCAGGCAGGGCCCGATTCCACCCACAGACAAAGGAGACAGAAACCCAGGGCAGAGTGGCTCTCTCGCCAGCAAGCCCCGGGCTTCCTTCTTGTGGCTGCTTCTAGCAGTTGAGCGTGGAGACGGTCCGTAGTTTGGCATTTAAGGTCATTCGGATCTTCTGGCACTTAGACTCTGGGCTCTGAGATTCAGACGGTCCAGCAGTACAGAGTGCGGTGATTAATTAGTAATGTCTGCTGCGGCCTCTGGAGGGGGCCGAGGGGGCCGTGTGCCGGCTGGTTGCCTTGTCCAGCGGAGTCTTTCAGGTCTGGCCAGCTGGGTTTGCCGTCACCCAGGGTCACCCACACTAGTAGCCACGGCGATGTAGTCTTTGAGGGGGGTTCCAGCCCTGGCAAAGGCAGGGACCCGAAGTGCGTCATGGGGCCCTGATTGGGGCCCGTGGTCAGCTTCAGCCTCGCAGTTTGAGAAATTAGGCTGGAAGAAGGAGCAACGGTTCTCATGTGTCCTGCTTTGTGCCCCCCCCTGCCCCCCCCGTGTGGTATAGAAGGCCCCACCTGCATAGACCCCGCTCGCCAGCCCTACTCTGGTATAGACCTTGCCTCCGTGGACCCTCCACCCCGTGTTCCTGGAAACCCCATCCTTCACACTGCGCTTTGCCAGACTTCCCTGCCTTGGTCCCCACAGGGAGCCCCTGCAACTCACCAGGACGGGAATGGCCGCCTCGTCTATGGATCAGGAAACTGAGGCTCGGTGTAGAGAAGCCACCCAGAGTGGCCAAGCCGAGCCACAGACACACGCATGCCCCGGCCAGCAGACGGCAAAGCGTCAGTGCCCCGTGGTGCAGGAGCCTGATCTGAGGGGCACGTACTTGCTTTGCAGTGAATGGCCGCTGGCTTCTTTCACGTGTCTGTGCATTTCCTGTTCGTCATTCACTAATTCCTCAGTGAGCACTTCCCGCCATCCGGGGCTGGGGGGACCTCACGGATGACAGTCTAGTTGGAGGGACCATGCGACCACATAATTGCACACGCAGGGACGTGGAGCCTGGCGCCCCTGCAGCCGTCAGTGGGGAGGGGGGCCTGGCGGGGAGCTTCGGGTCACCCCTACGCTCGCCTCCCTGAATGCCCTGCACCCTCTCACATGCAGCCATTCCCGAGCACCCTACATCGACTTCGTAATTTCCGGCTGCCGAATCCCCAGTGCCTTCTCGAAGCCACTTCCCTGTCCCGTCTCGCGTTGGGGGGCTTGTCAGGGGCCGGCGTGGGCGACCGTTGCTGCTGTCTGGGCAGTGTTAGGGGTTGACAAGGTCTCACAAGTGGGCGAATCCTTTCTCAAGACAGCGCCCTCCTCTTGGAGGTCAATAGTCCACACAGTGGGTCGCTGGCCTCCTGGGCCCCACAGGTGCTGTCCTGTGGCCGATGTTGGTGTTTGAAATCGTCCCCAGCCCCTGCCCACAAGGCAACACCGAGTGTGTTATTTCAGGTGTGAAAAGCCCATCTGTGTATGAAAATCGAGGCCCCTGAATCAAAATAATCGCCTGTAATTCAGGCGAACCCTCCATTTCTGTTCGCAGACAGAAGTGTTCTGGAAAACACAAATGCCTGCCCGAACCCCAGTCAAAAACCTTCGTCAGGAAACCACTTGTGAGCTAATGGTTCCTCTTTCCAGGGTGCTCAAGCTCTGGGGGTGCTGGCCACTGAGTGCGTGGATGGGACAGGCATCATTGCAAGGGGTGTCGAGTGGAGGGCAGCAGCCCGTGGGGTGGGGTGTGGGGGGGACACTGGGACTGTGAACCAGGCTTACAGTGAAGTTCCCGGCCACCCCGGGTCTGTAGGCGCCCCTGCAGCAGGAGAAGCATGGCACAAGGCAGCAGGATGGGAGGCAGGTCCGAGGGGGCGGGCTGGCCAAGACCCCAAGGGCCACGCCGGGCAGCAGGGGTGAGAGGGAGGGGCCGTGACCCCAGGGGAGCAGTGGCGGTGGCTGGGAAGTGCCCCTGACCTACAGTGAGCTCGGCAGGAAGATCCAGGGGCCTCCTCGCTGGGTTATGTATTCTCCTTCTGGGCTCTTCTCTTGCTTCCCTTCTGACTGTGTGGGGACCCAGACTCCGCTCAGGGCTGGTGGGGCCCCAAGAGGGTGTCCTTCTGCTCGACATGGCAGTGCCAGTCCCATCTGGGAGGGGGGAGGCTTCATGCAGCTCTCCTCGCGGGGCAGGCAGAGCCCAGGGGGGACATCCGTGGAGGCCACAGAGCTTGCGCACAAGAATGCTCCTCACACTGGTCTTTTAAAGCGGTCATGTTGGGGGCTCAGGATTGCCACGGTTGGGGGGATGCGCCTCAAAGGCCACAGCACCTGGGAGAACCCAGCTCAGAGATCGCCTTTCCCTGGAGGAGGTGGGGGGGTGGGGTGACCAGCAGGGGTGAGGTCTGCAAACACGCAGGGGAAGACAGCTCCACAGGCATCACCACGCTCAGAGCTTGAGTGCTTCCATACTCAGTGTGCTCTGCCCTGGTCAGGATCCACTGATGGGGGCCAGGTTGCTGGCCTCGTTCTCACCAGTGCCCCAGTTGCCCATCTTGCCTCTTCGGTTCATCCTCACCATGCTGTTCTGCTCTGGAATGCTCTCATTGGTTTCCCTTTGCCCTCCTGTGGCTATAAACCAAATCTTTCCCTGCGAGCCCTCCAGCTGTTACCCTCTTCTCTATCCCCTAATTCTGAGTTCCTCCCACCCTGCACCTCCTTGACATCCTCTGAGCACACAATGCTTGTCTTCCCTTCCAGGCTTTGACACATGCTGTTCCCTGCATCCTCTTACCCGAGTAACCTGTATTCACGCTCCAGTCCTCCGTGTAGATATCCCATCCTCCAGAGGTGATCTGTGGCTCTAGGCGGCCCCAAGGCTGTGTTGGGGTGGGGCACCCTCACCTCCGTTCTCATGGCGGCCCTTGAACCCTTCCCTGACCCCACACTCAGAGCAGCGAGCCTGTGGCACTCGGCATGGAGGCTGTAAAATTAGCAACTTGAATTTAGCTGTCAGGAAATCAGTTGAGGGAAAAACGTATTTTCAAGGGATTAGTTTTCTTACAAACCAGCATGATAAAAATAAAGAAAAAGGCCAAGTTGTGGGACGCAAGGACATTTTCTAAATTTGTAACAGGGATCCATTATTCATGGGCCACATTTGAAAATGCCGCAGCTCCAGAAGGGAACTAGGATTGAGTGGAAAGGGCCATGGGTGGGAAGGGCCTTACCAGGTAGCTGCCAAGGGAATGCAACTGCTGATCGGGGGATGCACCTGCTGATCAGAGGGGATGCACCTGCTGATCAGGGGGGATGCACCTGCTGATTAGGGGATGTACCTGCTCATTGGAGGGGGGAATACCTGCTGATCAGGGGGACGCATCTGTTGATCAGGGGGGACACACCTGCTGATCAGGGGAATGTACCTGCTGATCGGGGGCATGCACCTGCTGAGCAGGGGGGATGAATCTGCTGATCAGGGGATGCACCTGCTGATCAGGGGGGACACACCTGCTGATCAGGGGGGATGCACCTGCTGATCAGGGGATGTATCTGCTGATCGGAGCGGGGGCATGCACCTGCTGATCAGGGGGATGCACCTGGTGATCGGGGAGATGCACCTGCTGATCAGGGGATGTATCTGCTGATCAGAGGGGGGACACGTACCTGCTGATCGGGGGGAAGCACCTGCTGACCAGGGGAATGCACCTGCTGATCAAGGGTGGGAGCAAGGGGGTCCCACGGTGGTCAGCACAGCTCAGCTCTGTCTGGGTGCCCAGAGTTGCCTCTCCATGCAAACACCGGGCTGTATGAAATGTAGTTTGTACAGGTCCCTGCACATAGTAGGAGGGCAAAATGAAACCGGGCTGTGGGCCTTTATCATTATGTGTGGGTCCTAATTTACTCTAAACAGCAATGCTATGAATGGATATTGGCCATTCTGCAGAAGAAGACACTGAGGGTTAGAGTGGTGGAGAGAAATAGTAGCGGCCTTGGCTGGTTTCAGTGGCTGAGGCCTCAGGCTTGAGGAGTCCACACCCCACTGTCTCTCCCTTTTCCTTTGGTCTGTTGGGACAGTGAAGAATGGAGATAAAGGGCACTCCTGGAAGGCCCACGTGTGCCTCTCACCAGGCCTGAGTCCCCATGAGGAGGGACCCATTCAGCCTTCCCCTGGCCCACTGGGGTTGTTACCATTGTCAGACAAGGAGACAGAGGCTCTGGGAGGTCTGGGGACTTGCCCGGACTCTGCAACTCATAAGCAGGGCTCCTCCCTTTGCTAGCTGCCGGCACCCCTGGGTGAGGGACAAGGCCGTCCTGATGCGGGGACCATCCCAACTCCTCAGCACGACTGACCCCACTCAGACTCCTCACGTGGCTGGGTCCCAGCCAAGACTCATAAAAGTCCTACCTCCAAAGAATCCCACAGTTCAGATTTCTCCGTGAGTTTTAACCTCTGCTGCATGTGAGAGCTAGTCCTGTGCTGGGCCCTCCCTGAGGAGCTGTCACCCAAGGCGGGAGGTGCCTCCATGATCCCCTGCACAGATGGGGAAGGTGAGCGTCACAAGGGTAAGGGACTAGGTCATGAGAGGGCCAGGTCCAAGACCCCACACCAGGTTCTTTCCAGAAAATTCATTGCCATGAAATGCAGAAGCCAGAGGGCTGCCAGGCACCCTGTAAAAAAGGCAGGTAAATGCATGTAGGAGGAACAGTTTTAAGAAGTGATTTTCCACTATGGCTCATCTCCCATGGTTTGACCCAGCTGCAGTTTGGGGCTCCTTTGCCCTCATTTCAAATGGCTGCACTTCTGGGGGGGGGTGGATGTGTCTGGGGTCGTGGAGATGAAGGGTGGGGCTCCCTGCCAGCTGAGCGTGCTGACGTAGGTGGGATATGCTACGTTCCCGTGGACCCAGTGACCCAGGCCCTTACCTGGACCGATGTGTCACTGTGCATATCTCCACCCCATGTCACAGTGGATGGGAAGGCCCAGGTGCTCTGTCCACTGCCGGGCTCCGTAGATCGATGCTGGGGATGTACCGCATCTGCTTCCTGATGAAACTGGGCAGAGATCCCACCGGTTCCCTGGTTCTGGGAGCTGTGTCCACCACACACGGCTGCAGAGAACATGCTTGCCGGATCCCATCTAATGGCCGCTGGGATGGAGCCTTGCCTTGGGGGGACTCGGTCCTGGATGGGAAGGCGGCTGGCTGCAAGTGCAGGCTGCCTGTCCAGGTGTTCTGAGCCTCATCCCCTCATCTCTAAAAGGAGGACGGACCTCCACGGTCATGGGCAGGAAATGCAGTAACACGGACAGCATTGCAGGGGCACAACAGGCCCCGAGTTCACATAGCACTCCCTGCCTTGGTCAGCACAAAGCCGCACATGTGATCAGACCCCGGTCCTGCCTCCATGGCACCCTCGGAGTGCAGCAAGGTCGCGATGGGACAAGTGTCCAGGAGCAAGATGGAGAGCCCGTGAGCGCTGGGCAGGGACAGCGGGCAGCAGGGCTTGGAGTGGTCCCCTCGCTGCGGTGCTAGGGATAAGCCTGAGAAGCAACCCTCCCCCACCCGGCCCCAGCCTCCTGGCTTCTGGCATGCTCTGTGCCACCTCTCGGGACCCTGCAGGACTGAGCCACTCTGCCTGCAGCCATGACTCTTCCCGAGCATCCTTCCCTGCGCCCTCCCACCCTGCTTTTCCGCAGGGGCCTCCTGGCATCACCCTGCAAGGAAGCTTCCCATTCCTGCATCCTCGTCTGCTTCCGGGGACACTGCCTCAGACTTGTGGGGAGCATGGGCTGTCCTGGGGGCACTGAGGGTGGGACAGGGAGGAGCAAGTCCAGGGGATCCTGATCCCATGCAGGCTCCTCGCTTGTCTCAGTAGCTAACTCAGAAGACTAACTCAGTGGCGCTGGGGGGCAGCGAGGGAGGGGAGGGGGCAGAACCCCAGTATCTCCCACATGCCACCAAGGGCCTCTGTTTGAGGCTGGAGTGGAGTGGGCCCTGTGGCAGCCCGAGCAGAAGGAAACCCTTCCGTGGCCGAACCTCAGGGCCCGTCAGTCCCGACTCCTGCTACGGGCCCTGGGGCTTTGGTCTCGCCAGCACTCTGCCGGCTTAGCCTAGCGCCCACCCTCCCTCCCCGTGGCTCTCTGGAGGGGGCCCGGCCTCCTTCTCCGGGGCGCTGAGATTTGTGCCGCTGTGGGGCCCTTCCCTCCGGACCACCTGCTGCGCCAGGCTGGGGCTCTGCAGGTACCACCTGACCTCACGCAGTGTCCCCAGCAGGGCTCCCGCACCCCACATAGCACACGGCCCCTTCCCTGGCTCTGTCCTGGCTCCTTAGCCACTCTTCCCCTTCATCTTTACATCATTGTCTTTTGGGGGGATAAAGCAGGGACACCTCTGGGATGACGTTCGGTCATTCACGATGGTCTGGTTCTGTCCAGGCTGGCATCCCTGCCTGCTGCAGGAGGTGAGGCCGGGAGTGCCCACTGAGCGGGATTTGCATGCTGCGGGCTGAGCGGCTGAGCGGGCTTCTCGGCAGAGGCTGAAGGGGTCAGGCTGAGAACCAGCCTCCTGGGGTTTCCTCCGCACCAAGACTGCCCAGACTGGACCCAGGGCAGCAGTCTTCTCCACGCCCCGCTGTCCCCACCTACAGAGGGGGACTGTTGGTCTTTTTGCTGATCTGTCTGCCTCTCTGTGCCTCTCTGGAGGTGTATCTTCCCTTCTTCCTCGCTTTTAAAGTAGGTCCCGACCGGGGAGATCCTCCCCCGCTAAGACACAATTAAGTTTCTCAAATTAATTATGCACCTGACAGCAGGGTTGGTGATTTTCTTAATTTCCACTGTAATTACATCCCAGGAAAAGTCACCCCTGCTCTCCCAGGAAGGAGGCGTGGGCTCCATCAGTGAACACCGTGTCTGTGGAGGTTGCAGTCCAACTCCCAATGGCGGGCCCAAGGTGCTTGGACCAAGTGCACCGAGCATGGCCCTGCTCGGTCCCTCGGGGTCCCGTCAAAACAAAGAATGTGTGCAGCTGGGACCGAAGCGTCTTACCAGGGAAAAAGGCCTCACGGGGCTTGGCAAACAAAACCTAGCACCACTGTCTGAGACTGACTTCTCCTAGGTGGGGAAGAGAATTCTATGGTCATGGTGGTCCCTGTGGGGCTGACACTTCTGAACCCCGGGCTGGGCTGGGATCTCTGTACCTCGAAGGGGTAATTTGTGTGAATGCAAAGGAAGGCCATCGCAAGGTGGTGATGGGGGTATTCAGGAGTGTGATCAGAAGGGCCACTGCTGTTTATTCAAAAGAGCCGCCGTGGACTCTGCTGGTCCATCTGCAGGCACCGCACCCAGGCAGCCTTGTCGCTCCCCTTGTCCCGGCCCCACAATCACTGCGTCCCTCCCCATGGCTGCCACTTACAATCTGTCTTCTGGCCTGTGGCACCTTCGGGACAAGGGGTACTTATGGGGCGCAGAGAGTAGAAGCTATGGGCCAGGGCCTCAGGGCTGGGAGAGCTGCAGCTGGGGTTGAAAACTGGCTCTCTGGCTCTCAGCTCCATATGGCCTTTGTGCGCAGCATCTGCTGGCGGGGGGACAGAAGCTGGCCTCTGCCTCCGAGGCGTGCCCGTGGATGCGCTTCCCTGAGATTCACATCTTTAGCCTCAGCCGTTGGGGGAGAAAAGAATATTCTAAAACCAGGAGGGTGTCAGTGACCCATGGGCAGTAGGACCTAGGTAAATGCAGGGCGCCTGGGTGGCTCAGTTGGTTAGGACCTAGGTAAATGCTAGCTCGTTGTTTTCGAGAATCTGGGGGTTCCTTCCTCCCCCAGTGCATTTATAGGACGGGTTCCACCCCGGTCCGAGCCGTCTGGGCCACGACAACAGGCTGTCATTTAGATCAGAGGCGCCTCTCTCTGTGAGCCCAGGCTCCTCTGAGGGGTTGGGAGATCAAAAATAAGAACAAATTAAATATGTATTCTATATCCTACATCTTTGTCATCTTTTCAGAAGCCCCAGTAGGAAAGTTACTAATTTGTAGAGCAGGGAAAATCCAAACTCAGAAAGAGAAACGCCCCACTCCCAGAACATCACCCATATTCATGGCCCTGGGGTGCCGGGCCTTTTATAGACAGCAGTGAGACCACCTATGTGGAAACAAGGGAACTGGGTGTTCTGTACAAAATGTGTTAGCTCCTAGAAATACAAAATTGGCATTGACCTTGACTCAGATCTAGTCTGTGCAGGTTCCTCAGCCCCAACCACATGGAGATGAGAGGACATAGAGATAGAGAGGGAAAGAGCTGGGGGCAGGGGTACCAGGAAGGACATAGAGACAGCTGGGGGCAGGGGTGCCGTGGAGGGGATGGACGGAGGGACAGCTGGGGGCAGGGGTGCCGTGGAGGGGATGGATGGAGGGACAGCTGGGGGCAGGGGTGCAGTGGACAGAAGGACATAGAGACAGCTGGGGGAAGGGGTGCTGTGGACGGAAGGACATAGAGACAGCTGGGGGCAGGGGTGCAGTGGATGGGAAGGACATAGAGACAGCTGGGGGCAGGGGTGCAGTGGACGGGGTGGACATAGAGACAACTGGGGGCAGGGGTGCAGTGGACGGGAAGGACATAGAGACAGCTGGGGCAGGGGTGCCGTGGAGGTGGATGGACATAGAGACAGCTGGGGGCAGGGGTGCCGTGGAGGGGATGGACGGAGAGGCAGCTGGGGGCAGGGGTGCCGTGGAGGGGATGGGCGGAGGGACAGCTGGGGGCAGGGGTGCCGTGGAGGTGGATGGACATAGAGACAGCTGGGGGCAGGGGTGCAGTGGACGGGAAGGACATAGAGACGGCTGGGGGCAGGGGTGCAGTGGACGGGAAGGACATAGGGATGGCTGGGGGCAGGGGTGCCGTGGAGGTGGATGGACATAGAGACAGCTGGGGGCAGGGGTGCCGTGGAGGTGGATGGACATAGAGACAGCTGGGGGCAGGGGTGCAGTGGACGGGAAGGACATAGAGACGGCTGGGGGCAGGGGTGCAGTGGACGGGAAGGACATAGAGACAGCTGGGGGCAGGGGTGCAGTGGACGGGGTGGACATAGAGACAACTGGGGGCAGGGGTGCAGTGGACGGGAAGGACATAGAGACAGCTGGGGCAGGGGTGCCGTGGAGGTGGATGGACATAGAGACAGCTGGGGGCAGGGGTGCCGTGGAGGGGATGGACGGAGGGACAGCTGGGGGCAGGGGTGCCGTGGAGGGGATGGGCGGAGGGACAGCTGGGGGCAGGGGTGCCGTGGAGGTGGATGGACATAGAGACAGCTGGGGGCAGGGGTGCAGTGGACGGGAAGGACATAGAGACGGCTGGGGGCAGGGGTGCAGTGGACGGGAAGGACATAGAGATGGCTGGGGGCAGGGGTGCCATGGAGGTGGATGGACATAGAGACAGCTGGGGGCAGGGGTGCCGTGGAGGTGGATGGACATAGAGACAGCTGGGGGCAGGGGTGCAGTGGACGGGAAGGACATAGAGATGGCTGGGGGCAGGGGTGCAGTGGACGGGAAGGACATAGAGACGGCTGGGGGCAGGGGTGCCATGGAGGGGATGGGCGGAGGGACAGCTGGGGGCTGGGGTGCCGTGAAGGGGATGGACGGAGGCACAGCTGGGGGCAGGGGTGCAGTGGACGGGATGGATGGAGGGACAGCTGGGGGCTGGGGTGCCGTGGAGGTGGGGATGATGGTACAGAGGCAGATGTCCCTCCTTGAACAGTAGCAGACGCAGTGGGTGAGACTGGGACCCAGGGACAGGCACAGTGCAGAGGGACGTCGAGGGCCGGGATCCAGGAGGGAAGGACCCCGTGTGCCCAGTGGCTAAGCCGAGCGCAGGCCCAGACACAGCTTGGATGCTCATACACGGTGTGTGCATCTAAGCGGACTGGCTCAGCCCCCTGGCCTGCTAGATACCACATTTCGGGATTTCTCGTTTTAGATGTCTCCACGGACCGGGGGCTGGAGGCCAGGTGTGAGCATCGGGGGCGGGGGCGGCTCATTCCGGGGCCCTGAACAGAAAGACCTCCCTTGCCAGCCCCTCCCTCCCTGACTCTGCTGCGTGACCTGTCCCCTGGCCACAGGCAGGCGGGGGAGCTGGTGTGGCCCCAACTCCATCTCTGGCCCTGAACTCTCCCAGGCTGCACCCTGGGCCCTGCTGGGTGGTCTCACTGCTCTCCACCCGCAGGGGTGGGTGTGGGGGGCGCGTCCCAGCGCACCTGTGATGTGCAGCTTGAGGTCTGCCTGGAGCCCAGACAATCGGAGGGCATTGGCAATGCCACGTGGGGGCCTCAGGCTCCTGTTTGAGGCTCTTTCTACCACACGGGTAATTGAAGTGGGTGCTCAGGTGTCCGCTCACCAATGTAGCTCAAACCCAAATGCTGGGACAGCCTAGAGCATAGTCAGGTGGATTTGGCACTCCGCTCGGTGCTTCTTCTGTTCCCCTGACTCGGCCAGGGCGCAGAGTGAAGACATGGGGGTGTATTAGGTATCCCCTGGGTGCGGGGTGTCCCACTAGCTTCTCTGATTCCATCAGTCCGTTTCATAACCCTTAAGTACTGCTCATTTTAGAAACTGGGAAGCCAAACCCAGAGGGGTGAAGAAACTGCTGATACCATTCAATTAATAATAAGTGGGGGCGCCTGGGGGGTGCCGTCGCTTGAGCATCCGGCTTTTGGTTTCAGCTCAAGTCATGATCCTGGGGTCGTGGGATTGAGCCCCCTGTCGGGGTCCCTGCTCAGCGAGGAGTCTGCCTGAAGAGTCTCTCCCTCTGCCCCTCCCCCTCTCTTAAATAAATAAATAAATCTTTAAAGATTTTTATTTATTTATTTATTTATTTGAGAGAGAGAATGAGAGGGGGGAGGGTCAGAGAGAGAGGCAGACCCCCTGCTGAGCAGGGAGCCCGATGCGGGACTCGATCCCGGGATCCAGGATCACGACCTGAGCCGAAGGCAGTCGCTTAACCGACTGAGCCACCCAGGCGCCCTAAATAAATCAATCTTTAAAAACAAATAAGTGGTGGGATGTCTGGGTGGCTCAGGGACTCTGCTTGAAGATTCTCTCCCTCTGTTCCTCCCCCTGCTCTCTCTCTCTCTCAAATAAATAAATAAAATCCTTAAAAAAAAATAAATAAGTGGCTGTGCTGGGGTTTGAGCCCACATCTGCCTGGCTCCTGGCTCCAGCGGGGCTGGTGACTGGGCCCCACATGCAGCAGGGTTCTGTCTTTGCTAAATGATCTCCTGTCACCGTCTTGAAATTCCTACTAAGTTTTGAACAAGGGGTCGGCATTTTCATTTTGCCCTGAGCCCTGAACCCATGATGTTTCCGTCACGACTTGGCCCCTGCCTGCTCTGGTCTGGCTGGGGCTGGCCGTCAGGGACGGCGAGAGACCGGTGCTGAGAAGGACGCTCGGGGCCATCTGATGGCTGTGGCTATTTCTCCTGCAGACCTGTTGTGCACAGCTCCTTCTAGAAGTGGAAAAATTCCACCCCGGAAACGATCCATGGCCTGAACCCCCTGCCCCTCACCTGTAAAGCAAGGTAAACAGGGTTCCAAAAGACAGACGTCTGGAGTAAAGGAGGGAATGAGAATCAAGACTGTGAATCCCATGGCAGACACAGGATGAATCAAATGTGCTGAGAAAGACTAATATCATGGAAACTTCAAGGTGAGGGATCAATGATCAGGTTTCCTTTCATGATGATCTACTTATTTTAAAGATAAGGCATGACAGACCCAGTGGGAAAGGCTACTTTATTTTATTATTTATTTATTTATTTAATTTTAATTTTTTAAAAAAAGATTTTATTTATTTATTTGACAGAGGGATAGGGAGAGCAGGAACACAAGCAGGGGGAGTGGGAGAGGGAGAAGCAGGCTTCCTGCCAAGCAGGGAGCCCGATGCGGGGCTCGATCCCAGGGCTCTGGGATCATGACCCGAGCTGAAGGCAGACGCTTAACAACTGAGCCACCCAGGCGCCCCAAGGCTACTTTATTTTAAAGGAGAGTTGCTGGGGGCGCCTGGGTGGCTCAGCGTCCGACTCTTGGTTTTGGCTCAGGTGGTTATCTCAGGGTCGTGGGATCGAATCCCGCGTCGGGCTCCATGCTCAGCAGGGAGTCTGCTTGGGATTCTCTTCATCTCTCTCCCTCTGCTCACCCCCCCCAAAATAAACAAACAAATCTTTAAAAAAAAAAGAGAGAGAGAGTTGATGTGGTATGTAGGGGATCCAATATGGCAGCAGGGGTGGTCTTTGGAGGGAAAAGGAAGTGAGAGCTGCCATTTCTCTCTCACTTGCTGGGTATCAGGGGCTGCCTGGGGCCTTTCTACTGAAAGTCTCATTGAATTGTCTCATCAGCCCCAAGAAACAGGCCTTGTCAACCCCATGTGCCCATGAAGACAGCTTGGCCCACCCTGCTCTGCTGGACCCTGGCCTAGCCTCTTCTTTTCTCCCTGCCCCCCTGTGGATCAGGCCCTGTAGGCACCGCTGTCCTAGACTCTCCCCTGTACCCTGGGACTCATTCCTGAAGGCAACCCCTGGCCCCCAAGGGCTTCTAGGCCTGCTTTTATCTTCTCACACCTGACACCTGAATGGCCCAGGTTGACCAGCCCACCTTGCTGGGGTTGGAGAGAGGAAGCAAGTAGCCCTACATGGAAGTGGGTAGCACCGAGAGCTTGGCATGGGGAGGACTCCCCAACGCCCTGTCTCCCAGCAGGTGGGACACCGAGAAGGTGGGCAGCAGGCTCTGGAGAAAGGCTCCTGGAGTCAGAAGGCGCGTCCTACTGGGTGACCTTTCTGAGTTAATGAACTTGTAGGAGAACTGGGGTGATTGACGGGTGATTGTACTCCTGCAGCCAGGGTCAAGATTCGGTGGGGGCAGCATTTAGCAGAGAGCCTCCGGGAATGTCAGGCACCCTGATGCCTCTGAGCCTCTGTTTCCCCATCCGTGAAATCATAGCACCTTACGTATTTGTGGTGAGTTCCCAGGCAAAGGGAGTGGCCATGAGGCACCCGGCTAAGGGTAAGATCCCCGCTCATAAACCACCTCCACCAAAGCGCAGCGGGCTGTGATGGTCCGCACTACGGAGGCTGTTGCCTACGGTAAGCCCTTGGCATCCGATTCCACTCGGGATGGTTGTATTTGCTCTACTGGGGGAAGAGTTAACTCCCTGTGTCCCATGGTAATGGATTCGTCTTTCTCCACGTAGAAGGTTCCAGCAGCTGCCGAAAGAATTGCTGTATCTGTGCGTCCATCCATCCATCCATCCATCTACTCATCAGCTAATGTTACTGAGGTCTGACTCTGTTGGGGCAGCAAGATGAACAGTAGAAGGAGGAAGTCACAAACTGGCTCTGTGGCCCTGGGCTAGCCATTTGTCCCCTCTGGGCTTCAATGGTCCTATCTCTGAAGAGAGAGTCCTTATTTCTGACATCTTAGGGATTCTTGAGAGGCATGAATTAAATGTCTATAAAATGCATGGACAGCGCTTTGAGTAGGAGCCCAGTAAACTTTCCCTGAGACTTGATGTAGTCCGGGAGGGCTTCCTGGAGGCTGCAGAGCCTGAAAGAGATCTCAGGGGATAAATAGACACTCAATCCCCAACACACAGTTACAAACCAACCCAAATGAACACAAGGCAGTACAGGGACATGTTATAAACATAAAACCATATTAATCTATGTGTGTAAAGAGTTTGGTAATATTTTCTCCAAGTATAGCTGGTTTTTACTGGCTCCCTTGAGCCAGTGAATGAACCAGCATCTAACGGCCAAAAGAAACCCCCGTAATAATTGTCAGGGGGTCAAGTGTTTCTAGGTGTGTTTCTTAAGTGTGTTTCTGAGCACTGATTCAACCAAGTGTGTTTCTGAGCATTTTTGGTTTAATCAAGGATTGTAGCATTTTAGAGCCAACATTTACTTAACCTTAGGCTTAGCTTTTTTACTGTATACAAAATGAAAGTGGATAAAATTCTCTTAAACTTTATGTAGAAGGATAGCTGCTCAGGAATCGCAAGATTTTCTAAAAATAGAAAAAGAAACCAAAGAAAGGGGATTTGTTTAGAAACTCTTAACAATTTACCGCGAAGTTGCTGCCCTCGGAAATAGTGTGTCAGGGAGGCGGGTGCATGCACTGACGTGGACCCCAGCCAACCTACCCACATGCATGGCGGAAAATGAGAATTAACAGTGAGAAAGGTGGTTTTCTAGATCAGTGTGGAAAGAGGCCATGGGCCCGTTTGGTACTTTCAGTGGAAAATAGAAGGCTGTGCCTGGTCTTTGGTGAGGGATGAGGCGAGAATGTGGGGTTGGGTCTCTGGGTGGAAACCTTGTGCCAAAGTAACTGTTAGATGTGCCAAGGAAATAAAAGTAACAAATCCAAATCTAGTAAGAAAAGTCAAGAGAATATATGCAATCATTTCAGCCAGATCGGAAACCCAGAATTTCTAAGACAATGTGTAGACACATTCGATGTATCAAACATAACTGCGTGTGAGGCGAAAATGCTGCAAACCCAAATCAAAAGATAGCAGGGGGGCGCCTGGGTGGCTCAGTTGGTTAAGCGACTGCCTTCGGCTCGGGTCATGATCCTGGAGTCCTGGGATCGAGTCCCACGTCGGGGTCCCTGCTCAGCGGGGGGTCTGCTTCTCCCTCTGCCCTCTTCCCTCTCGTGCTCTCTCTCTCATTCTCTCTCTCAAATAAATAAATAAAATCTTAAAAAAAAAAAAAAAGATAGCAGGGATTGACCAGAAATGCTACACATCGGACGAGTGCAGGATTAATGTGCAGTGACCGCCTCTGGTGTGTTTCTGGAAAGCTCTTGTACGTTGGGAGCGGCAGGAGGTGAAGAGTTGAAGGGCTGGGGGTTTGGGTGGACGTTCCCAGAATAACAGCCCCGCACTTGTTAACTGGCGAGAAGATGCTCAGCCTCGAGGAGGCAGAGTGAGGACAGGGCCACTGTCTCTCAGCCCGCAGTGATGCGTAGATAAGACAGAGAGAGAGAGAGGCTCTTCTCTGAACGGGAGTGAGTGGGCCCCGTGGGTGGGTGGGTGGCCCACGCATTCCTGGTGCGGTGAGCCAGCCGGTAACGGCCACCGTGAGAGGGACACTGTCAGTGAGCCTGGAGCAGTGTCCATGTTGTAGTATCTTTTAAATTCAATTTAAGCTAAAAACAAAACAAAACAGTTCACCCACTTCTCCCACGTCCCCACCCTGGGTGGCTGGCCTCCCTCCCTCCCTCTTTCCCTTCTCCCCCCTTCCTTCCTCCCTCCCTCCCTCCCTCTTTCCCTTCTCCCCCCTTCCTTCCTCCCTCCCTCCCTCCCTCTTTCCCTTCTCCCCCCTTCCTTCCTCCCTCCCTCCCTCCCTCTTTCCCTTCTCCCCCCTTCCTTCCTCCCTCCCTCCCTCTTTCCCTTCTCCCCCCTTCCTTCCTCCCTCCCTCCCTCCCTCTTTCCCTTCTCCCCCCTTCCTTCCTCCCTCCCTCCCCCCTTCCCTTCCTCCCTCCTTCTTTCCTTCCTCCCTCCCTCCCTCCCTTCCTGGCTCACCTATAAGTAAGATAATACTGTATTTGTACTTCTCTGTTTGACTTATATCACTTAGCATAATGTCCTCAAGGTCCATCCGTATTGTCAGGAATAGCAAGATTTCCTTTTCTATGGCTAAGTAGTATTGGGGGTATGTGTGTGTGTATTTGTCTATCCATTCATCTATCGATGAATGCTTAGGTTGCTTCCATGTCTTGGCTATTGTAGATAATGCTGCCATGATATCTTTTCAAGTTAATGTTTTTGCTTACTTTGGATAAATACCCAAAAGCGGAATTGCTGGATCATGTGGTATTTCTATTTTGAATTTTTTGAGGAACCTTCATGTTTTCTCACGGCCACACTACTTGACTTCACATTCCACTGGTAGTGTACAAGGATTCCGTTTCCTCCACGTCCTCGCCAACACTTGTTATTTCTCATCTTTTTGATACCAGCCATTCTGATGGGGGTGAGGTGATATCTCATTGTGGATTTGATTTGCATTCCCCTGATGATGAGGGATGTGGAGCATCTTTTCACGCACCTGTTGGGCACCTGTACGTCTTCTTTGGATCAATATCTGTTCAGATTCATAATTTTGTGTGTGGCTGTCCAATTTCCCCAACACCATATATTGAGGAGACTGTCCTTTCCCCAGTGTGTATTCTTGGCTCCTTTGTTGCAAATTAACTGACCATATATGCGTGGGTTTATTTCTGGGCTCTCTACTCTGTCCCGTTAATCTATATGTCTGTTTTTATGCTGATACCATATTGTTTTAATTACTGTAGCTTTGTAATATAGTTTGAAATCAGGGAGTGTGATGCCTCCAGCTTGGTTCTTCTTTCTCAAGTTTGCTTCAGCTATTTGGGGTCTTTTGTGGTTGCACACAAATTTTAATATTGTTTACTATATATTTTTTAAAAATGTCATGGAATTTTGATAGGCATTGCATTAAACCTTTTTAATTGCTTTGGGTGGATTGCTTTGGGTGGTGTGGACATTTGAACAATATTAATTCTTCCGATCCATCAGCATGATATATCTTTCCATTTATTTGTGTCTTTCTCAACTTCTTTCATTAATGTCTTGTAGTTTTTAATAAGCAGGTCCTTACACCACCTTGGTTGAATTTATTCCTAAGCATTTTAATTTTTTGGGCAGAATTGTAAATGGGAATGTTTTCTTAATTTCTCTGATAGTTCATTATTGTGATAGAAATGCAACAAATTTTTGGGTGTCAATTTTATATCTTGCAACTTCACTAAATTCTTTTATTGGTTTTAACAGGTTTTTTTTTTTTTTTTGATGCAGTCTTTAGGGTTTTCTACATATAACATCATCTGCAGATAGTGAAAGATTTACTTCTTCTTTCCTAACTTGGATGTCTTTTATTTCTTTATCTTGCCTAATTGCTCTGGCTAGGATTTCCAATACTAAGTTGAATAAAAGTGTCAAGACTGGGCATCCTCGTTTTGTTCCTGATCTTAGAGGAAAAGCTTTCAGCATTTCACCATGGAGGATGGGGTCAGCTGTGGGCTTGTCATATATGGCCTTTGTTATGTTGAGGTACGTTCCTTCTATACCCACTTTGTTGAGATACATTGTAGTAAGTGAGAAAAGCAAGATAGAGGGTGGGAGATAATGTCGTCTTGCTTAATATGAAACAAAGCCAACCAACAGCAAAACAAGCCTGCCGTACAGAGGTGTGCGTTTGTGTGTACAAGTATGTGAGCTCGGAGAAGGATCTGAACGGGTTCTCCCTGGGATGTTTGGTTGGGTTTTGTTGTCTGGGTGGGGATGGAGGGAAGCCTTGTGGGTGGGGGCAGAGGGGGTGATAGAATTTTATAAAATTTATAGAAAGGGAGTGGGGAGGAGGAGGGAGGGGAGCATAAGGATGGTCACCAGTCTGGTCACCCCTCACCAACTCGCCTACAATAGTCAGTACATCAGGCTGGTGGGATTTCACACCGTTTACACTTCTTCTGTTATATATGTAAGTATCACTCAGGTTTCTATAGTGCACAGTGTGATTTATATAATCAGAAATAAAACAGCAAAGCTATTTTCATTGCATGAAAAAAATGGCAATACTGTGCATCTGAGGAGAAGCCCAAAGGATTGAGATACATATATATATATATATAAAGGACAGAGAACATTGTAGAAAGAAAACAAAATTGGAAAGGAAGAAAAGGTTAATAGCAGTTGGACCAGCGAGAAGTGAATCATCAGGAAGCTGTGTCCTGGGGAAGAGCATCGTGTGCATAGTGTGTCTTGTACCATGAGCAGGACAGTGAAGGACCCTGGGACGGTGGTGTGGACACAGAACACACAGTGGCATGTTGTGGGTCACTGTGAATTTCACTGGAGACGACCTATGTCAAAACCCAAGCAGGCAATCTGTACTGTGTGAAGTACGCAGCACAGACTGGGTTATACAGAGACTGGTGAGGCCGAGGGGCTCGCTGCCAACTCTCGGGCAGAGGGGTGAAGGCAGATGGTCGCTGTCCTGCGGCTGGGGGTCCAGGCCCCCCAGGCAGGAGCCAGAATCAGGGTGGGCCTGCCAGGGAGGAGTCACAGTCTCTATTGGAGACGGGACCGGAAGCAGAAGGGAGTAGATTCTCCAGGATTCTGCCTCCCTGCCTGGCAGGGTGTGTCTGGAGAGCTGGGGTTCAGGGACAGCCTCAGGGCTGTGTCCCAGGTCTCAGGGGACAGGGACAGACTCAGGGGGGAGCTGCCCGTGTCAGGAGGGAGACGAGCTGCCCTTCCAAATGCTGTCTCTGGAGGCAGCTGTCACTGCTTCGGGGACCGCGAAATTACATCTCTCTCTAAATGTTCCTTTCTTTCTTTCTTTTAATTGCCATGACTGGAATAATCCCAGTTTATCTTCTCTTTCACCCTTGACAGTGAATTTAATTTAATAGGCTTTAACTGCGCTGCCTCTGATCTTTAAATGCCGTGTTTATTTGCCTTATTAGCATGGATGCGATGTTTGAAGGAAGCGCACAGATGTCTCGCAATGTGGGGTTTCACCCAGGGGCTGGATTGTTGAGCAGCCTTGCTGTGTCCACAGCCCCAGACCGAAACTGATGGGGACAGAAAGGTCTGCTGTTTGCCCGGGGCCGCAGGAGCCTGCCATAGTGTGGGGATGACAGGGGAGGTTGAGCAGATGGAAGGAGGCCAAGGCTGTCCCTACTGAATGTTCTGGAGCCCTGTCTGGGGGAGTCCTGCTTGAGGCCCCAAGACAGGAGAGGTGACTCTGCCCGCCCCAGCTCTCCCAGCTCGTGTGTGTGTGTGGTGTCGTCCTGCTGACTTCCCCCAGGAAGACCTCTGGCCCTGTCAGTCACCAAGTTGGCCAGACCAGAAGTGGAAATCTGAAGTGTCCCAGCTTCATGACACAGTCCAATTCCAGACCCTGGAAGCCAGTGGCCCTGCACAAGGAAGCCAGTGAGGGGCCATGTCCTGTTCTACGAACATCCTGCCCAGGCAAGGCAGCTGGGCTGTCCTGCCTCAGGGCCTTTGCATGTGCTCTTCTCTTTCTCGGATGCCCACATGGACTGACTCCTCAGTGCACTCCAGTCTCTGTTCAAATGTCACCTCAGTGGGAGAGCATCCCGTGCCACTCTGAAATAGCAACCCCTTACTCTCTGCCCCTTATTCTGTGATTCATAGCAAGCACTACCTGACAATGGACGTTTGTTCTGCTTATTACCTGACCGCCCCTCTGCAGCATCAGCTCCCTGGGATCAGGAGCCCTGGCATCTGGTGACCCCCACCCCAGGAAGGGGGGAAGCCAGAACCAGTGTCCTGCTTTCCTCATGGCCCCAGAGAGATGGTCACACATTGTCCCCAGACCTTTCTATAATGGGACGTCTCCTCTTGAGTTGCTCTCAGGAGAAAGGGAATGGGGAAGGTGGAAGGGGAGAATGAAGGAGAGGATGGCTCACACAGAAAATCAGAGACACGTGGAGAGAGAGAGACAGACAGGCCAAGAGACACAAGGACAGAGCTGCCCCGTGGGAGAACTTTCAGAGACAGAGAGATGGAGAAAGAAGGCACACAGAGATACCACCACAGAGAGAGACAGAGACAGATCCGAGGTGCATAAGAGGCCAGAGATCCATGCCCAGAGAGAGACAGAGAGCGTTGGGGTCTGCAGACACTGGCTGGGAGCGTCTGCAGGTGTTCCTGGGGGCTGGGCGGCAGCCAGAACAGCCCGTTTCTTCATGTTGCTGAAAAATCGAGCTCTTCTCCTTCATTCTGTCTGGAATCCCACCGTCAGCTGTCTGCCGCTCCCCCAGATGCTCAGACACAGAAAATTCAGACAAGCTTTGGGCTGGCCTGCTTCCAGTTAAGAATCTGTCCTCAGGAAAAAAAAAATCCTTCCATGGGGAAGGAAAGAGAGGACTGACATCACCCTGGGGCCTGAATCGTACACGCCCGTCTTGAGCAGGTCCTTGCAAGGTGGTGTGTTGTTTTTGAAGATACATAGCGTCCTCCCGTGTGGGCAGCACCGTCAGCCCCGCGGATTCATTTGCGTGCTTCCTGTGAAGAACAGCACAGGACATCCTGGTGTCTTTAAAATAGAAGTTGAGCCACATTCTGGAATCAAGCCAGTAACAGGTCCTGGGATCTAGGAGACACATGATGGCATCAACAGGCAGTGCAGTTACTGGGAGGGCATCTTCAAGGCTCACTCAGTCACTCGTCAAACGTCTCTTGTGCTCCTGGTGGCGGAGCCTCCCCAAAGCATCTCTGTGTCCCCCTCTCAGAGCCCGGCGCAGGGCCAGACATGCAGCAGGTACCTGGGAATGTGTGGATCATGAGTTGGACAGATGGAAGGAAAGAAGGGAGAATGGATGGATGGATGGATGGACAGACAGGCGGGTGGTGGATGGAAGAATGGATGGATGGATGGACAGATGGACAGGTGGGTGGTGGATGGAAGAATGGTTGGGTAGATGGATGGATGGACAGGTGGGTGGTAGGTGGAAGAATGGATGGATGGATGGACAGGTGGGTGGTAGATGGAAGAATGGATGGATGGACAGACAGGTGGGTGATAGGTGGAAGAATGATTGGATAGATGGATTGATGGATGGGTAGATAGTCATTAAGGGAAGTGGATGGGAAGTGTCAGCCAGAAACAAGCCCAGAATACCACAGGGCACCACTTACTGGTCTATAGTGGGGACCCACAGGATCGCCCTACCCCTCAGAACTCAGCTCCCTTAGACTCCATCGTTACTGACATCTTCATACCCACCCCCTAGCTTTCCAAAGGCAGGACCTCTCCTCCTCCTCTCCCTTCTCCTCTGAGACCCACTTAGGTGGGTGGTCTCTGCACTCGTGCACGTTCCCATGGAGGAGTAGGCCCCCTCCTCTGCTGATGGTCATGCACACAGGTGTGGTGAGTGGGACCCCCACCGGAAGGGTGGGACCCCACATCTCCAGAAGGACAGAACCCCAGCTGGGGGGGAGCTCTTCTCCAACATCGGAACCTGTCCCATAGGCATTGCCCCTCAGTGACTGTGGGGCCTTGGCTGGGCCATTTCAGGGGCTAGAGCCTCAAATTCTTCTTTTCCTTGGTGGCTTCTCGGCCTCCCTGAGGGCTGCTGAGGAAGTAAGAGTGTGTGGGGAGAGCCCGTGGTGCCGTTCCTGGCCCCGGGGGCCCCTCCGAGCACCAGAACCACCACTTTCTCTGCAGGTGGACGGGGGAGCTTGTGGGCTGTAGGATCTGACAGACCTGGGCCCACCTGCCTCTCCACCTCTTTGCTGTGGGATTCTGAGCAAGTCACTGAACCTCTCTGAGCCTTGGCTTCCTGGTATCTGCAATGGGGCCCCGTGTTCCCAGAGGGAGAGCACTTGGAGAAGTGGGACCTGCACTATGGTGCAAGTTGCATGACTTCTAAAACTGCTTTTGCTGGGGACGCGTGGGGGTTTCAGCCACCGCCTGCTGGCCAGCGCCTGGCCGGAGCCCCGCACCCCAGCTCACTGAGATGGCTCCGTGGGAGGAAGCACCCCCAGAAGGGGGACCACGGCTTCAGCTTGATTCTAGGAGTGACGTATGCACAAAGGGTCACAGTCCCCCTTCATGTGGCCTGGAGGTGAGGAAGTCCACTTGCCACCCAGCCTGATGCTGGGACAGGTCCTGCCTGTGGGGTGAGAGTCCCCAGCCTCCGAGACCCCCACATGCTCCCAAGGAGACACAGATGGCAGCCTGGCCCAGCGCTCTGCAGTCCCCCCACCCCCGCCCGCCCCCGCCTCTCCCAGCTCCTTGGACCCGTGGTTGGAACAGTCAGTCCCACATGCTTGCTGAATGATGCGCCTTCGCTGAGAAGGGCTTGACTCATAATTTTCATGTGCTTAAAGGCATCTTGTCCCTGTTGAACTCTTAGAGTCTTAAGAATTGGGAGAAATATGTTCTGCTCATTTCCACCCGCTTTGGTTCTCTTGCCTGGAGAGCAAGGTGCATGAAGTTATTATTGTGGGGTGCCTGTGGGAGGAGGCGGAGTGACAGGGTCTGCAAGGGGCATAGGGGGGCGGGCGGGCGGCTCCCGGGCCACATTTTTACTGCGGTTTGTGCCATTATGGAAGTTATTTGGGCATTATTCAGTCATTTCAGCAAACTTTCACCGACTGGCTGCTGGGGCTGGGAGTGGGAGACGCAGAAGTGGGGGCCACGCCTTGCAGCTTCCACAGTGCTGCAGGGCTCAGGGCCAGCCCAGGTGCCCAGACCAGGCCACCCCGATGCGCCCTTGACCTGTGACCCAGGTTACTGCACCGGGTGTGGGGTAAGGAGGACTCTCAGCAGGAGGGACAGGCACCAGTGGGTGTCCCTTAGGGAGGAGGAAACATGAGCCTGTCTCACACCTAACACAGAACTGCAGGAGATTGTCAGCAATGGGGTCTTCGGGGAAGGGATGGCTTCCCAGCATGGAGGGTAGCCAGACACCAGCACTCTCCTCCCAGGAGCTGATGTTCTAGACAGACAGTACCTTCACAAAACACGTGTATAATGTCAGGAAGCAACGTGTGCAATGGATAGAAGTCACGTGGGAAACGGGGCAGAGAGTCACGGGAGAGTGGCCCAGGACACCGTCCTCAGGGAGGGACACTTGAACCGAGCCTGGAACACAGTGGGGAGTCAGTCCCTGTGCGTATCTGGGAAGGAGAACAGCACGTGCAAAGGCCCAGGACGGACTCCACACCCAGGCAGTGTCTCGTAGGCCACGGGGACAGTGCTTAACTCTTCAAGCGGTGACACGGGACAGCACATCCCAAGTACAGCCAACCAGGGCGCCTCACCTGAGCCTTGGTGTCCAGGGTTTTTATCGAGGTTGGTCATGTAGCCCTGTGGCTGACCTCAGTCTCCGGCCCCTCTAGAAGTAAAGGGGTCCCAGCTGACCCGAGACCCCTACCGTAAATCACATCATCAGCAGGGGCTGGCACACTGGCTGGGGGCCTCCGGTGAGCAAAGGCACGCTTGACAGGTGGGACCTGCCAGGGCCTTAGAGGTGACCTTCCAGGGGCCAATCAAGGGCCTAACCTTTCTTGGAAGGTGCAGAGTTCAGACAAGCCAGACCCACTGAGTTGACCTCTTGCTGCACCGTCGCCAAATACCTTCTGTTTCAAGGAGGAAGAGGAGGAGGAAGGCACTCCCTGTATTCCGGGCCAGTCGCTGTGCTGGGCGGTTCATGTCTGTCCTTTCGTTTAACACTTGTGAGGACCGTGAGTGGAAGGTGTGTCCCCATGGTACAGAAGGGACACCTGAGGTCGGTAGGTCGAGTGACCAGCTCAAGGCCACACAGCCAGTGGTCTTAACCTGTCAGCACACTCCTCCACCTGTGATGGGGACCGTGGCTGCAGGCCACTCTCTTTGGAATAATGCTGTAAGCATGGGGGTGTCTCGTAGGAGATTGGCTGGGAGAAGCTGGGGCGCTTGTTGGGGCTGGCCACCTGCTGGGCCTAGAAGGGGCCCTGGTGGGGGTCAGAGCTCCGCAGGATCCGCTGGGCACCCTCGGGGAGCCACGCCCTTGTCAGAGCCGAAGCCTCGGCCCCCAGTGCCCTCTCCCCCGGGGCCCCTGGTGCGGTGGGCTGGCTGGGGTTGACCAGGTGGTCCTGGAGCTGCTGAAGGATGGGTGTGTGTCTGTCTGTCTGTCTGTCCTGCCACTTCCGCACGTGCTGCAGGCAGAAGCCGTCACCACTGCTGCAGGCGGCCTGTGCTCTGTAGCTGTCAGCCTTCATTTATTGTTTGTTTTCAGTCTCCAGAAACATTCACCTGATGTCTCTGTCACTGGCTTGGTCTGAGGGGTTGGGTTCTGTTTCATCGTCTTGACGGCGGGTTGGAGTGAGGAGCGATGGAGACCTCTGCCCTCCACCGTCTGCCTAGGACATCCTGGAGTATCCTGGACACAGAAGCTCTGCTTGGGGCCAGGAGACCTCAGTCAAAGTCACGCCCCGGGCCACTCAGCTGCTGTGTGACTTTGAGCCAGTGACCGCCCTTCTCTGGGCTTATGTCCTTTCCATGGGAGGGGCGTGGGGGAGCCTGGAGGTCTCGGGCCCGTGGGGCTCTCACAGTGGGGTCGGGTGCTGAGGGCTCGCATAGGGCCTGCGGCAGGCTCTGGGGGAGGACCGGCTTGTGGATTCATCTGTGCGCTCCTTCGACAGCATTCACTGTCCCCTGCTTCATGCCGGGCCTCGGGCGAGGGGCTGGCCAGAGAGCTGGTCAGACACAGGCCTGGCCTGGAGGGGCTCTCGGGGGGGATCAGGGGAACAGAAGTCCCTCCGGTGGGATCAGGTGTCACAGGCAGCTGGGGGCGGGTAGCAGAACAGCAAGGAGACTGCGTGGTGGGGGGGGGCAGTCACCCATGTGCTTCCTGTCTTCACCCTTCGAGGCTCTTCCCTGACGGAGCCAGGCTCTCCTCGCAGCCCTGCTTCCCTCCTGTGCAGGTGGGGAGCTGACAGCACCCCTCCCTGCGTGCCTTCCTTGGCCTGCCCGCTGGCCCGCTGTTGTCAGGGACTCCGCATTGATCCTGAAGGTGTTGGGGACCCACTGGAGGTGGTTCCGAGGGAGCTTCGCATCATTTGGGAGAAGTGGACACTAACTTAGGTTCAAGGAGCTGAGAACTGGGGCCTCTGGCTGGCACCATCTGCAGGCTCTGTTAGCTGGAAAAGGCAGGTGATCTGGTGCCCCCCATCCTCAGTGGAGGCCCCGTTCCTATGTGCGGGTGATAGTTTCAGGGCCCCGCAGGGTGTGTGAGCGTGGAAGAGGCTGCTTCCCCGGGAAGGAACAGGAGCACGCTCCTGCCCTGCTCTCTGCCGCGCTGTGAAGGGAAAAGGTTGGAGACGGCTCTCCTCTTACACCGTCCTGCCTGGGAAGTGGCTCCTGGCAAGGTGCGGGGGCTGCATGTGCTGGGGCAGAGCTCACAGGCGGGGGCCAGGCTGCCTCGGCCACCCTCAGCTCCTGCGCTCCCGGCCTCAGTCTCCTGTTCTGGAAAATGAGACAGTGCTACTCATCTTCACGTGTTGGGAGGATTAAGTGAGCTAGTACGTGCAAAGCACTTGGTTAGCATGGAGCTTGATATATGGGGGATACCAATGATGTGTTCTTGTCATCAGTACCGTTATTGTCCCCTGTTATCACAGACAAGTTCAATCTCAGAGATATGGACCGACTCGTCCAAGATCCAAAATTGGGAAAGGATGGAGGTGTCTGCAAGCCAGATCTCTCAACTTCAGCCCAGAGACTGAGTCGTTAGGGATACAGTTTGGAAATGGAAATCTGTAGGCTGTTGGCTTAACTATTCCGTTTTGTATGTCATCAACCCTTTGTTTCTATTCCAGGAACTTTTTGCCATAAAAAAGTTTTTTTTTTTTTCCAATCAGATATCCAGTTTCATGACTTAAAAAGTTCTTTGGCGTTTACCAAGATGGAGAGGTGTTTGTGTTGCATCTTATTTCTTACTTAGTTTCTGCACTTTGGATTAAAATATTCCTTGTAACTTTTAAAAATAGAATTTCCTTCCAGATTTCCTGGATCTCATCTGCTAATGCCTCTTCTCATTTATTCTTCTTTAAGATGCTTAATCTATCGTTTGGGCTGCCATTGGCAGAAACAGTGTAGTCAACAGTCATTCAAAAAATCAATTTAGAGCGTCAGATTCTATAATTTGACACATTGGCATAGAAAAGTGTTATCAGTTTGTGCCAAGACCCCCTAAGAATAAATGAGGCCCCTAGTTTTTAAGATACCCAGTTGTAAGATTTTTCTCAGATCTAAAAAACACATTTTTTAAACACCACATGGAAGCTTTGAGCTTCACGGAGGAGCCCCGCTCCTGGGGCATCACCTCGGGAATAATCCAGGATGTGTTCAAGTGATGAAGATGTTGTTGATGACGGGCAGAGGGGCTCAAAATAGCAATCCATGGAAAAAAGTGATTTTCCAGAGCGCTTGGCACGTAGGAGGCCCTCGGTGTTTGTGGAAATGCCTGGCATAGTTCAGCCTGAGGAATGGCCCATCAGTAAATCCACGTGGCCTGGATGGACTGTCACACAGCCAACAGGAAATGCCGACCATCCGAAACTCAGGATGGAATTTTGTGTACATGCTGTCATTGATCGATCAGTGTGATCACCTTTGGACAAGGGCTGGACGGGCGTAGAGGGTAAACGGGCCCCGTCGATGGTTGAAGCAGAAACTTCTTTTCTTGTTACTGTTGTAACCACTTCCTGTTATTTTTGTCCTATTATCTTTAAATGATTCCAAGAAGAATGGAGGATGTGTTGGCATATTGAGAAAGGAAATTTCATTGTCAGTGGATTGGTAAACTTCTGGAATTTTCCTAAGGATGGATTCCAGTTCCTAAGGGGAGCCTAAGCAGGCACATCCCCCAGAGCCAAGCCTGGACCCTCTGACTTGGCAGCTCACACTCCTCCCCGCCTCACGTGGCCCTTCTCTCCGTGGCACTGCCAACCCTCTTCCGTGATGAGGTGGTGACTGGGTTGGACAGCTTTTCAGAGCCGCGTTATCTGGTCTGCAGCAAATCTTTCTATGTTATTATTTGTCTTATTCTATTTGGATGTTTTCTATTTGAAATGACATTTCTGGGCTTCAGAGGGACTTGGCATGCTCCCAGGTCAGTTGGTTCCCTGGGAGAATGCATGCGTCTGCGTGCTTCACCCTGGGTCATGGCAGAAGGAGGTTGGCCGTGGGCAGGCCTGGTCCTGGCCAGTGGCTGCCCCACCCCGTTCCTAGGAGATGCTCCTTTGTCATTCCCGACAAAACCCAGAGTGCCCCACACTGCCTCCCCCAGCCCCTCCACGATCCCACCATGTCGGGATCATCAGAGAGTCGCCTCTGCCAGGACATAAACCCAGCCCCTCCAGTGCCCCATCAGATACAACTTCCTCAGTTAACCCAGAAGACACAGCGATGTCCTATCTGGTCCCTGGCTTGCTTCTCAGGAAATCCCACCTGGTGTCAGTCCCAGTGACAGCCTGTCACCTGCAGCCTCTGGGGTGAGTGACACCTCCCCTCCCCGCACCTGCCACTGCTCCTGGCCTGTGGCCTGGGCTGGGGATGGCTTGGTCACCTACCGCGGCCCCTGGAAGCGTGCCCAGCTGAGGGCTTGCAGAACGGCTGTAAAAACAGGAACATCTGCAGGAGGTTGACGGGGTCTCATGTGCCAAGGTGAGCAGCAGGCCGCCTTGCCAGGTGACCGTGGGGCCTTTCCAGGGACACAGGCCTCATTTAGCCCCGATGGTTAGAAATCAGCTCTAAAGACTCCCCGCCCTCCTCAGTTGGAAAGAGAGCTATTGCAAAGGTCCTACCGTGTGCCATGTTCAAACCTCCAGAAATAAAACCAGCCCTGAGCCATGGTGTCCTGTGTCCCCTTCCTTTCCATAGAGCCAGAAGCTGGTCGAAGGGGCATGCATTATTGAGACCTGGGGTCACCTAAGCCTAGCTTCGTCTTTGATGAGTCCCAACAAATGACCACCCATTTGACTCTGTTTCCTTGTTTGTACCAAGAGTCACTGGCCGGAAGGAGATTAGATGAGGGGGGAACCACCGAGTGTCTTCACCCGGGGGCACGCGCGGCCCGGCCGGGATGAAGGCTGTAGTGTGTTACTTGTGTTTCCTCTGGACTCCGCTGTCTAAGGCTGTGGGCCTCGGCCACTCTCGCTTCTGCCTGGAACTGGGGCCTTGATTCCTTCCCTGCCGCTGCATGGGGCACCCAGCTCCCCTGACCAGCGCTCAGGGCCTACAGCCTGGGGGCTCTTCCTGAAATGCCTGATCCCCTTTGTCTGGGGCCCTCTTCCTCCTCCTCCTCCCCCTTCCAGCTCCCCCAGATTCTCTGCGAGGCCCCCAAGCCCCCTTTTTCAGGCTTCCATGAGAGCATATAGACCGACCTTTTCAGAGCTCCGTGCAGGCTTCTAGCACCTTCTCTGGGCTCCACGGGAGCGGCCAGCACCACCCCAGGCTCTGAGAACTCATGGAAGCCACTCTAGGCTCCAGAAGCTCATCTTCGGGCTGCACTTCATGCTTCAGCCCCCCACACTGGATTTTGGGCCCCTAAAGGCAGCACCATGTGCTGTTCCACAAAGATGTGGCAAGGGCATTGCTCCCTCAGAGTGGACCTGGGCACAGCCCAGAAAATGATCCCGGAGGCCCCCCTGCCCTGGGGGGGTTAATCCCATGCTGCTGGTCTGTGAGGAGCTCTTGGGAGGGTTGGCATGCAGGAGGAGGGGCCCGGGCAGCAGGGGGGCACTCCTGGGGTCGGGGGCACTGCCTGGTGACTACCTGGTGTGGGATCATTCCAAGATCTGAGCAGCTCGTATAGACCGGCTGCTAGAGGCTAGCTAGTAGCTGGCACCACCCACTGCCGAAGCCCCCTGCCCATCCAGGTCTCATGCCACGCCTAGCACAGAGCCTGCATGTAACTGACGCTCAGGAAACGTTTGTTGAAAAGACCTCTCCCACTGAGGGCATTCACTTATTTTTTTGGTAAAGATTTCATTTATTTATTTGACAGACACAGCGAGAGAGGGAACACAAGCAGGGGGAGAGGGAGAGAGAGAAGCAGACTCCCCGCAGAACAGGGAACCCGATGCGGGGCTCGATCCCAGGACCCTGGGACCATGACCTGAGCCGAAGGCAGACACTTAACCGACTGAGCCACCCAGGCGCCCCTGAGGGCATTCACTTATGTCAGGAATTTTTAAGGATAACACAGAGCTTCATTGGAAAGGATGTGATGCTCATTAAGGAGTAATGAACGCCCGTGGCCAGAAGCCAGCCTGAGCCGAGGTGTCGTGTGAGCTGCCTTGCTATTGCAAAGGTCCTATGAGGACCTGCACCAACTCCCATCCCTAAGGTGTGGGGAGAGCTGCCTGGCCCAGCTTCGTTCTGGAGAGTTCCACTAGCGAGTGTCAGAACACCTGACACTGGTGGGGGCAGAGGACCAGCATCGCTGGGGCGGGGTGGCTGGGACCCCACGTGGAAGGGCTGGTTGGGAGACGGGCCTCGTGGGACAGACTGGGAGAGGTGGGCTCCAGCATCGTGTGGCCGTGGGGACACCAGCCCTCCTGGCCTGCTGGGAGCACAGCCCGGCGGGTGTAAAGCGGGCTTGCATTGAAAGAGCCATGAGAACCAGAGATCACAGTGGCTCGGCCCCCTGACTGGGACGGGCAGCGTCCAACCACTGACCATTAGCGAGGGCCGCCCACCAGGCTCCTCCAGAGGATGGAGTCGGAAAGTCCAGCCGCGTGGTGCCACGTGAACCCCTCGGGGGACATCACTACTCCACTCAGGGGACAGCCTGCGTTTTCTGTAGTTGCTGTGATTAAGTACGAAAAAGTCACTTCCTCCTCCTGAGCCTCGGTCTCCTCATCTGTAAAATGGGAAGGCATGCTCCTGTTCGAACGTGGCCTTCTTGTGTCAGCGAGTCTGTGTGTCCTTCCCGAGCACGGAGTCCAGCGCGGGGTGAGCATGTGGTTTCACTAACCGCCCCCTTCCCCAGGGCCTTTCACGTGGGAGGGGCCCGCTCTCCAGATCCTGCCCAGCGGCTGCAGCAGACTGGGGTGACTCCCTGCCCCACAAGGCTTTGCGCCCCCTGGGGACGGGGCTGCTTTTCTCCCCCTCAGTTCACCCACCTAGCTGGCCCCTGACTCTCCACTTCACACTCAGAATCTCGAGCCACATTCTGGAATTTTCTTGAATGACTTGACCAGCCTGAGAAGTGCCCCACACTGCCCCAATTCTCTTCTGCTCACCCCGAGTCCATATATTAACAGACCCGGGCAGCAGATCAAAGCCTACTGTCTGTGGGTCCCCTGAGGGGTCAGTGCCTGAGAACTAGAATGGCCCCGGCGCGAAGGCGGCTCAGTGTCCGTTCCCTCTCACCACACCGCACATCACTCCGCTATGCCCGGCTGGAATCCCACCCAAGCTCAGACCCACGTCAGCCGCAAAAGCATGCCTCTCGTGTGTCACCTTGTCCGGTGGGAGAGCCCACGGTGGGTGCCTGGATCCCTGTACAACTCCGGACAAGTCCCTTCCCTAGCTGGGCCTCAGTTTCCCCATGGGTCAAGTGCAGATGGTAATTCGGACCCTCTGGACTGGCTACAGGGGTCTCCTCAGGATGCTCTGCAAACTGTCAGCATCCTCAGCGTCTGGGCAGCCGCGCTCCAGCAGACTCTCAGCCCAGGTGGGGTGGTGACCTGGTGAGGCCAAAGAAAAGACCCAGAGACAGCAATCGAGACACAGGTTTACTGCGGGGGACTGACATACAGGGAGTCCAGGAGCGGCCGACTGGACTGAGCATCTGCTGCTGGGATCAACGTGCAGCAAGTTTTCATACCAGAGCCACTTAACCTAGCAAGCATCAGCGGCCTTTCCCTCCTCGCACGGAGTTCAGGGCCTGCCACCTGCACACTCTCCGTTATAAGGGCGACGCTCTGGGTTGGCACCCGCGGAGCCCCCGGCCTTGAACACTGAACAACACATTTCACGGCACATCCTGCTTGGTGGGACTCTGGGGGGAGGGCAGGATCTCTACGTTCTCAACAGTGACTAACAGGGGCACTCGGGGTGTGCTTGCACAAACTAGCTGTCCAGCCTCATACTCACTGGACACGCAGGGGTGTCCACACACACCTGCACCTTCCGCCAGAGAGGGGCCACGTGGAGTTGCTGTGACATCTTCCCCCGGGGGGTGCAGAGAGGCGGGGACTGCACCTGCCACGACCGCGAACCTACCTCGTGCTCTTCCCTCACGCAGGTGTGTGACATCAGTGTCATCAGCCCCTTTTACAGATAAAGAAGGTGCATCTCGGAGTCCCGGCCTCACCCGGGGCTGGACACCTGGGGGAGCACCAGCCACGCAGGTGGGCGCCCCCTACTCACAGCTGCGGTGGTTTTCCGAGCTAGCCGGGTGGAGGAGATGGGTGGGAGGTAGGGGCTCATCCGCACAACGGGGAGGGGCAGGAGCCGAACATATGGCCCTGCCAATGAAATAATTATAGAGCATGAAAATGGCTCAATTAAATTATTTTTTGAAAAGTGAATATGTACAAACACTCAGCAATTAAGCAGCCGACTTGCAAAGAGTGACTTTCCAACTGAGCTTGCCTTTCCTGTTTCTGTGTGCCCAGTTTTAGAGTTGGGTTTTTTATTTTTAATTTGAATAAATGCAGATTGGCATAATCACTCCCTGCACTCCCAGATGCACTTAAGGAGAACTTGGAGGTGGTGGGGGTGCAGAGCGCTGTGGGGAAGGTCACCCCGGGGGAGGGCACGGCAGGGAGGGGCTCGGGGGTCGCTGGGGCAGCTCAGGAGGGGCGTGTGGGGGTAGGGCCATGGAGGCCGCCGCTGCCAGGGCTCAGACGTGAGCACATCCCAGCCCCACATTTTTGATGGGAAACTCTTTGCCCAGAGAGGGAAACCTGCTCACCTGAGGTCACAGAGCCTGCAGGTCTGCCCCCAGAGCACCTCCATAGGAATCCAATAAGCATTTGTTGAGTGCTCCCTGTGTGCCCAGGCTGTGGATTCCTGCAGGATCCTGGTGACCGCTGTCCTCACTGCGTGATCTGTATAGACTTCAGGAGGAGATAGCGTTAGATTCCGGGTTGGTCAGAGGGTCTGGGTTCGGACCTGCCCCCACTGACCAGCTGGTCACTGAGGCCAGTCAGCCTCTCTTTCCCGGACTTATTCACGGTGATAAATTCCATTCTCGTCCCCTGCCTACACTGGGGGTCCACCGAGAGACAGGCAGTCAGAGAGGTGGGGATCTGGCGGGGGCCAGGCCAGCCCATTGCGAGGCGAGCTGGTCAGGCTGTTTACTGCTGGCCTTGGCAGTCGGCATTCTTACCCGCCGAGTGTTGGGAGCCCGTCTGGCTGTGTCCTGGCGCCTGGCGTGCAGCTGGGAGCCGGCAGACACCCAGCCAGCGTGGGGGAGCGATCGGAGGGACACGGACGGGGACGGGACCCCGTTACTAGGGTCGCGCGCAGCATCTCAGTCTCCCCTGTGTTCTCGTTCCCTGCTTCCCGCTCTCTGAAGAAACTTCGCCCCGAAGCCTGTGCACCTGAATTCCAGCCATGCCCCGCACTCTTCCTGGGGGCACAGCGAGGGGAGGGGCAGACTCCAGAGGAAGGGGATGTGACAATGGATGGGAGGTGGGGGGGATGCCCTCTGAAGGTGGAGGAGGGGCCACCAGCCAAGGAGAGTGGGTGCCTCTAGAAGCCGGGGATGTGAGGAAAGGAGCTGTTTTGGACTTTTGACCTCCCAAACTGTAAGATAATAGATCTGTCCTGTTCTAAACCACTAAGTTTGGGGTAATGTGTTACATCAGCTGCAGGAAACTGCTCACCGGTCCTGATGAAGCCCGCCCAGCCTGTACCAGCCTCCGCCTCCTCTGAGCCTATAGCCCACGGAGGCCCCTCGTGGACGGCTGCAAGATGGAGAGGGATGGCGAGGGGGGCATGTTGGCACCAAATGTGAATGATTCTGCAGGAAGAGTCGGCAGGGTGGGGTGGGTGGTTAGATGGGTGGTGCGGGCAGCTGGGGGCAGGGCAGTCGAGGGTGGCCCCTGGCCAGGTCGGTTTCACGTCCCCGGAGGGTCTCCCAAGATTCTCTGGACATGTCCATCGGCATCACTGCTTACCTGGAATGCGGGGCTGCTCTGTCTCTCTCAGCAGCCAGCCTGTCGTCCCCATAGGGCAGGACAGTGTCTGTCCTGCTTACGGCAGGAGGAAGTGACCGGCACACGGTAGGTATTCCGTAAACACGCGTGCCATGACCGAACTTGACCCAGGGAACACATTTGAATTCCCACTTGGAGTGTGGAGCTGGAAGCTTTAAGGAGCTAAACAAATATTGGACAGAGGAGTGAGTGAGTGAGTGAACTGAGGGCCTCAGCCTCCAGCAAGAGGCCTGGAGTTTGGGGCTCATGACTAACGGGAACCGGATTTGCATTGTCCTGCAGCGTGAGCAGTTCCTGGTGCCTCAGTAGCTGGAAGCAGTGGTGGACTGGTTCAAACAGATCCCTCCTTCCCTGTCCCAAGAGCAGGAAGGAGAGCTAGCCTGTCCTCAGGGCCTTTGCACCTGCTGTTCCCTCTACCTGGAAGGCTGTGTTAGTTTCCTAGGGCCACCGTAACAGAGGACCACACACTGGCTAGCTTGAAACAACAGAAATTTATTGTGCACAGTCTGGAGGCTGGAAGTCCAGGGCGAAGGTGTTGGCAGGGTTGGTTTCTTCCAGAGGCTCTTGGGGAGAGTCTGTTCTGAGCATGTCTCCCAGCCTCTTGTCTGCATTCTTGGCATCCCTTGTCTGCATTCTCCATGTGTGTTTGTGTGTCTCTGTGTCCCTGGGTCCAAATTCCCCCCCTCTTATGACACCAGTCATTGGATCAGGGCCCGCCCTACTTCGGTGTGACCTCCTCATAACTTAAATCCGTAAAGCCCCTGTTTGCAAATAAGTTCACATTGCCAGATTCTGGATGGACACAGATTTTGGGGGGACATTACTTAGCCAGGTACAAATCGCTTTCCCCCAGCCAGGCACATACTCTTTTCCTTCCTGTCTCTGCCCAAACATCACCGCGTCCAAGGGACCTTCCCTGCCTCTCTGAGACAGCAGTCCCAGTGTCCCCTCCAGCCTAGCGCTGATCATACCTGATGCTGTTATATTTTTCTTATTCATCACCCTCGCTCCCTCGCCTCCCTAGACCTGCTCTAGGCACTAGCAGGTGCCTAGGAGTGAGCAGGTGTGAGCAGGCTCCTGTGACTGGGAGGGGGAAGGGTGGTGGTGGGGGTGGGGGGGGAGGCTGGATCCTCGAGAAGCACCTGGGGTGAGGCAGGTGGGTGTCAGGGATGGAGGGGAGGGGTGGGTGGCAAGGTATCTGGGAGGCAGAATCCACGGGCAGGTCTTACACTCAGTTTGCTGGTGGTGGTAGGGACAGCAGAGGGGCCAAGAGGCTCAGAGGACCCTTCCATGTATCAAGCTCAGAAACACAGCCATTGGTTTCCGTGGAGACTCGAATTCCCTGGGTCTCTGGATCACTCCTCTGCTAATGGGCCTCTGGCTCCCTCCTTCCCAAAGCAAATCAGTTCTCTGAGGTTTGGAGACTAAGTGCGTCCCTAATCACCCCTCCAGGGAGGCTTTCTTGGTTCGCTGGAGCAGAGTCTCTCTGGGGAGGCCAAGGGCAGTCAAGGACCCACCTTGGGGAGGGGACTGGCCCCCACCAGAACCCCGTGGGAGTCAGGGGGCAGGTATTGCTCTCTGTCGTGGTCTGGGAAGGGTCTTGTGGCCCTGAGGCTGGTAAGGGACCTGGCCTCCAGGGACAGGTGGACAGGTGGCCACTAGGCACCAAGACAATGAACACGGCCCATCTTCCCAGAGCTCCGGTTTCTCTTGAAGATTTGGGGAGGAAGTCTATGTGTGCAGAAAGCACTAAAGATGACCTGGGGAAGGCAATGGACACGTGCTGGCAGGGCAGGCATTTATGCTCCGTGGCCCCAGGCTGGCCCCCAGGCCCTGACAACACTGGGCAAGCCTGAGAAACACTGCCTCGTCCAGCCCCCAGAGGGGGAGGGTGCTGCTGGGGCCCCAGGACAGGCTTCCAGCCGACTCCCGCGGCCCTGGGGCTCGGCTCGTGCAGGCGGCTCTCAGCTGTGAGGACACACAAGGTGATCACAGGGAGGCCCAGGCCCGAGGGGTTCCCGCTGCTGGCCCTGTCCCCTTGGTGGGTTGACTCTTCTGACTGCTCCTGTTGGGGAAGCTCAGGGACGGCCCTGAAGCCCGACATCCTGGATGTTCCGCTTTAGGGTCAGACGGGCCTGGCCACCCCGGGGCTCATGGCCAGCCTTGCTCTGTAATCATAGCACATGTTAATGGGGTGATAATAAGGAACATTGGTTTTAGGGTCATGGAGGTTTTAAGCTTCCATGTGGAATTAATTCCATGTCCCGCTGTATCAGTTGCTTCCAAACCACACATGTGAAATCACTCTGATGACCCCTCCCCCTCTCGCCCCGGTGGGCAGGGGGTTTAGAGCCAGAGATTCTGTCCTGCACCCCTCATGCTACGGCCAGGAGAGTGGGCCCCCAGGTGAGGAGGGGCCAGCCCCTGGAATGGAGCCAGCGGTGGGGGGGCTCGCCGGCAGACCCGGGGCTGGGGGCCTGGTTTCCAGGGGCACCCGGAGCTCTGTCCTGCCTGCCGTCCTCTGCCGTCCTCCAGCTCTGTGTGGCCACGGGGGGAGGGTGCAGCTCCCTGGAGCTGCTCAGGGTTGGGAGAGGGAAACAGAGAAGCAGATAGGCCGCTGGGAGGCCTCAGCACGGTGAGGGCCGTTCTCCAGAGCGAACAGGGTGCCGGCGTGAGTGGCTCGGGCCAGCTCGCACCTCCCGAGTCAGGCACTGGTTAGCTGAGCGATCCCAGGCGGGAAGCTGCCTGCTCTGAGCCATCCTCCTCGTCCTTGGGGGCTCTGCAAGGGAGACACAGTGAGCTCGTCTTTAAGGGCTCTCGGGGAGTCGAGAAGATGGAAGGACACAGAAGTGCCTGGCACACGAGGGGCCCTTCGCAGACAGGCACGCGTGGGGAGACTGGCTGGCGTTCACTGACTCCACACCCCGCGCCAGACCCGAGCGAGCGCTCAAGACCCAGGGAGCCCCGTCTCCTCCCTGTCGCCTGGGGCATGCTGCTGCCAGGGGACGTGGTCTTGGCTGCTGTGCCCACACCGGTGTGCGGCCCGTGCTGGCTGTCATGTGGGCTGGACCCATCTGCATCTGGAGGGACCCCTTGCTGACACCTGTCGTCCTGTCCCCCCAGGTCCTCGGACTTCGGGACGTCCTACACCAAGCTCACGCTCCAGCCCGGTGTCACCACGGTCATCGACAACTTCTACATTTGCCCGACGAACAAGAGAAAGGTAAGGGGCACGCCAGGGCAGCTGCCCACTCCGCGCTGCTGGGCTCTGGCAGCGGGCCTCCAACCACGGTGTGTCCCGCGACACCCTGTCTGGTTCCTCCCAGGTCTGTGCTGACGACCGTGTTTCAGGGGCCAGCCGGGCGGTCGCTGGAAGGCCGTGTGTGCTTGTGCGGGTGACTCTGTCTTCTCCGGGCCCCGCGGACGGCAGCCAGGGCCGGTGGGCGCTGTGGACCGAGGAGGAATCCCTGTTGGGTTCGGGGTCCTTGGAAGGCCGCATGAGCAGCTGCGCTCTTGGGCAGGTGTTTTTATTTGGTTTTGATCTGGATTCGATTTTTCATCCGAGCTGTACTTTCTGTGTTCCTGGTCTGGGCGTGTCCCCTGAGTGCCCTTTGCCTGGCTGTGGAATCGGGACCCTAGCTCTTCCCAGGCGGCCACCATCAGCCAGGTTCTGTGCGAACACCCATTTGCAAACCCGTGCTTGCTTTCCGGCCACCTGGGACCCCAGCACAAGGGCAGAGAGGCCTTGTGTGCTTGGCTGTGTTTGGAGGAGCCACTCGTGTCACGGGAAGGGACTTACTTGGGCGGATCAGGTGCCTCGCGGGAAAGGGGAGGTAACCCCGTCTGGCACAGAGAATTGTGACATCAGGGATCAGAACCCACAGCCTGGCACTTGCTCGGCGTGAGCCTGGCCCACAGGCACTGACAGTTGCTCTGGGGACTTTAAACCAAAGGTCAGGGCGACACAGCCCGGGACATTCTCTGCCTGTCACCGGCCAGGAGGGTCCTCAGGTGCCCGGGAAGGTGCCAGGGCCGGCCCCGCAGGCTGTACCCACCTTTGGAAGTGAGAAGAGCAGAAGCAATGAGGGAAGGCACAGAACGGGGTTTCTGAGGCCGTGAAGTCAGGGAGGCCTTTACTGGAGGCCGGGTGGGTCGGCGGTGACAATAGCCAGGGATGTGGCTCCTCTGAGCCTCAGTTTCCTGGCCTGTAGAAGGGGTGGATAGGAAGGTTAGTGAGATGATGCATGTAGTGGGGGAGGGGGCAGTGAAGGGGCTTCTAGGTTGGCTAGGGCCGTTGGGACAGGCCCCAGGTGACATCTGTGTGGGCCACCGGGAGATGCGTGGAGCCCTGGGGGAGTGGGGCACCCGGTCGAGCCTCCTTGGCAGGCAGTGCAGGGACGGGGACGCAGGCAGGGAGACGGCAGCATCTCTAACGCAGATGGGACCACCTGGCCCGTGAGAGGTTACCTGAGGACCGATGTATCGATGGGGTAGAAGGCTGGGTCTGGTGGGCGCCTGTGGCAGCCCCGGGGCTAGGCCAACATTGAAAGAATGGAATGAGTGAATGTATGAGTATGGCAGTCAGCAGCAGTGACCCCCAGGCTGCCTTCCTGCTGGATGAGTGACCCCCAGAGCTCCGCTGCATCTGCCAGAGCCCCCCCAACCCCTGCTCAGGGCCTGTGTGCGAGGAGCCCGGGGCTCCTTCCTGGGGTTGCTGTGGTCACCCTGCATTTGCAGGGGGCCTGAGGGACAGTGCCTGGGCTGGGGTGTCCTTGAACTCAGTCCAGCTGTGTCGTGTCCCCCAGTAAGGGAGGGCACTTCCCTGAGGTCCCCTCACTTCTCTGAGCCCAGGTGTCTCATCTGTGAATGGGGCTGACTGGTCATAACTGTCACCGTGCGGGGCGAGGGCTGCATAGTACATCCCCAAAGGTATCCTCTTCCCAGTCCTGGAACCTGGGACTGTCACCTTACATGGCAAAAGAGACTTGACAACTGCGGTTAAGGATGTTGAGAGGTTGTCCTGGATTCTCCAGGTGAGCCCATGTCATGACAGGGCCCGCATCAGAGGGAGGCAGGAGGTCAGAGTCAGGTGTGAGGGCAGAGGCTGCGGACGGAGGAGGGACACCTCTAGAAGCTGGAAAAGGCCAGGAAGGCATTCCCCCCGGAGCCTGCAGACAGGAACACAACCTGCCGACCCCTTGGTTTTATCCTTCTGGCCTCCAGACCGTGAGGGAACACATTTCTGTTGCTTTAACCCACTCGGTTGTGGTAACTTGTTACGGCAGCCGCGGGAACTCCCACCGCGTCCATTTGGGGGGTAGACTGCAGGGAGGCCAGCTCCCCTTCTCCCCCTTCCCAGCGCATTGCCCTGCCCACCCACATCCCCTCTGGATGGAATCAGTCTCCCCGGCCCCCTCCCCCTGGCCCCCAAGGGAAGCCCACGGGCCCTCCTCCTTCTAGAGCATGGACCTTGCTTCCCGCTGGACCCCAGACAGGGAAACCAAGTCATGGATGCGGGCAGGGTCCAGCTTACAGATGGCTCCGGCCTCTGTCCTGTCTCTGATCTCTCACACAGCAGCCCCTCACCCACACACTTTAGGACCGAACTGACCCTCCCTCTGGTGGGGCTGAAGGTGCCGATAGGCCCACTGAGGCACGCACTAGCCCACGGACGGGCGTCTGTCTTGGAGGCAGGCAGGGACAGCAGGGAGGGCAGCTGCCTGCCTCTGGGTCGCGGGAGCTGGGTAGCGTGGGGGTGCCAAGCAGGGCAGACTGGGAGTGCTGGGAACCAGAAGGAAGTCCCGGCACGTGTGAGCTGGGCAGGAAGGCCGCCTGGAGGCTGACGCCTCTCCTTCTCGTGCTGGAGTGTCGGGCCTGGGTCTGGGTCCAGCTCCACAGCCCACCAGCTCTGTTCTGAACCTCTGGCTCCCCGTTTCTCCTCCTGGAATGGGGGTAATAGTGGTAGTATCTACACTGTTGTGGTGATGGGGTGAAATGAGGTGCTTCTTGTCAAGTGCTCAGAACAGGGCCTGGCCCAAGCAGACGCCCCCTCCCCAGGTGTTCCTAGGACCGTTGTCCTTAGAAAGAAATGCTGGAGGCCCTCTCCTTACCACCCCCCTGAGACTGTGAGGGTAGGAACTGGTTCTGGGGTGATTTATCCTCACACGGGGTGGCGGCTATCAGCCATGTCTGTCAGGGAACAAGACCTGGCCTGGGGAATGAGGGCCCCGTCAGGTGTCTGTGATAGGTGTCTGGAAGGGGCGGGTCATTGCCTTCTCCCCACACCTCCCTGTGTCGAGAGAACAAGTTAGTCATTCGTCTGGGGAACAAGGTGGCCTGAGCCTCAGAGTCTAGAGAATGAAGTGCCAGCTTCTCTGTCTGAAGAGGCGGGACTGGTACCTAGTGGGGCTGGGGACAGATCCCACTGTCTGGAAGGGCACGGCCCACTGGAGGCTCTGGGTGACCGCAGGGCTGGGAGGCAGCCAGCAGAGGCCTGAGCTCCGGGCAGCAGGCTGCACCACTCACCAGCAGGACAACCATGGGCACTTATGTCCGCTGTCCCTGCCTGCGTTTCCAAGCTGTCACGTAGGGTCCAACAGCTGAGCAAGGATTGCATGGGAACTATTTAGATGGGGGCCAGGAACGCGGTGGCGCTGGGCCCCCGGAGCTGCCCCTGCAGGAGACGGGCTCCATGTGATGTGGATTTGAATGCACTGAGAGCAGGAAAGTCCCAGGTGGGGAATAGGCTGGGGAAGGTAGAGGGAAGAATCGGGGAGCCACTGGCTGGTCTCGGAACTTCTGAAGGAGCATCATAGGAAACAGGGCAGCCTGGACAGATCACTTGATGGAGACCGGATTGTATTCACCTCCAGGTCCTCAACCGGGCACAGCCCTGAGCGCTCAGCCAGGATTCGGGAAATACAGACGTCGTGGGCTGGGCTGGGGTTGGGGTGCTGCCCTTCAGGGGAAGAGATTTCTAACTTCCCATGAAGCAAAATTTTCCTCCTCACTGCACTGCATGATTCATTCACTTACGGCTTCCTGATTCTTCAGCCATCCCCATGGTGGGAGGAAAAGAAACGGGGCTCAAGTCAGCCTCCAGTGGAGAGGATTTGTCCTGGGGTGAGTCTGATCTGGGAGAAGATCAGGCCTTTATTTGCAGGGGCGCCTGTGGGTACGCGTCTCCCTCTTCTGTTAGGGTAATGGATAGACTTTGCAGGAAGATGCGAATACTATTGGGAGTCCATTTACCAACAATTACAGACCAAGCAGCACTTTATAGTTTCTCAAGAGACCACTTTGTAACCTGTCTTACAAAATGAATTCCCTTTTATTTTTGTCTCTCTTGCAGTAAAATCAGAGCTCCATGGCCTCGCTGCCCATCGGTAGGGCCTTCTACTCTTGTCATGGCCTGACCTCAGGCCTTTGGGGCCCTGACAGTCTCCAAACATCCCCCATGGGCCTTCCATGCTGTCTGCAATCCCTACCTTAGGTCGGGATAGCTGCGTATTTCTAACTTGGCCACAGACACCACGGCCCATGGGGCCAAGGCTTGAAGGCATGGCCTGTGGGCGCTGACTGGGGCATGGGATGGCTTCCAAGCGTCGTGCTTTATATCAGAAATTCATATGAATGTTCATTTTGCTCCATGATGCATCAGTGTTGGTGTGAATACTAAAATGACACACACATGCACATTTCCAACAAAAAGTCTTTGTCAACCTGATGACCCAGGAGAATGCTCCCACTTTAAGCACTGGGACCCCCTGGCCCAGCCAGCACCATGCCACCCTCCCCCGGCCCCTGCCTCGTCCTGGGGTGCACATGGCTTCTAGCTTGAGAAGCACTGGGTTGGGACAAGATGTCCATCAATACGTCCATATGCTCATTCTGCTCACTCACCTGAGATGCTTTGAGGAATTGCCGTGTGCCACGCACTCAGGATGGAGAGATGAATCAAAACAAAATCTTGCCTTCAAGAAGCTCAAGGTGTCTCAGAGAGCCAGAAATCCACTCAGCAGGGGAAGCACCGATAATGACCAAGAATGCCCGAGTTTCCGAAGGCCCTTCATGGGTCGGCTCTGGTATAAGGAGCTTCCCGTGTGTTCTCTTGGAGACTTGCCACAGCCCTGCCACGTAAGGTTTTGTGCATCTTGCGGGTGAAGGGAAGCGAGGACCAGACGGGTGCGGTGGCCTCCCACACCACCCAGCAGTGAGTCAGGATTTGCCCCCAGGCCCAGGTGACCCTTTCCACTTCGTACTGCCCTGCGCGGCCTCTGAGCAGCCTGTCCTGGGGGTCAACAAGGCTGCCCCCTCCCGTGGGAGGGAACCTAAGGGAGAGGGTGCAGGCCTGGAGCTGAGTCAGATCCTGGTGCTGCCGTTCAGTCAAGCTCTCTGGACTCAGAACTCTCGCCAGGAAGACCTGGCCGCGCTGCCTCTGGCCCTCACCCCCCACCCCCCCGGCCTCGTCACCTGCGTCCTGTGGCCAAGTGGGGCCCAGGCTCCTTCATTGTTCCACAGCCTGTACCTTGTCTGCTTCCTCGGGCAATCACAGTGTGTTTAGGACAAAAGTCACACTGTGTTCTGCTCTTTGCATCTGGGTGTCTTTTCTGGTCTACTTGTGTAGGTCAGCCTTTCTTGCTCGGATCTCAAATTTGGCTCCAGGAGCTCTCTTGCTGTCTCTCTGTCTCCCCCTCTGTCTCTCTCTGCCCTCCACTCGGTTCCTGTGCCTGCTAGCCTACAAACCTGGTCTCCAGCTCTGAGGTGCAACTGGGGTGGAAGTCCCACCCCTCTCTGGTGTGGAGCCCCACCCCTGGCATGGAGGCCCCGCCCCCTGGTGTGGAGCCCCGCCCCTCCCAGGTATGGAAGCCCCGCCCCTCCCTTGGGTGGAGGCCCCTCCCCTCCCTGGGGTGGTTCCCCCCCCCCCCCCCGCCCCGCCCGTGTGGAGCCCCACCCCTCCCCGGCGTGGAAGCCCCTCCTGATGCGGAAGCTCCGCCCCCCTCCCACCGCAGACCTCTTGGCCCACCCCTGCCTTGTTAGCCCAGCTGGGGCCCTGGCAGGGGCGGTTGTGGTTGGCGCGCTCAGGAGGGAGGTGAGGTTAGCCCAGGTCCTGTGGACACGGCCCCCCGCAAACCCTCTTCTGCGCTCACAAAGCGCCTGTCTCACAAGCGCCTGGTGACCTCTGGCCGGTCCGGCCTAGGCCGGAGAGCAACTGCCCTACCTCAGTGTTGCTCCAGGCTGTATCCTGCCGGGTCCTCAGACGCCCGCGTCCAGGGTCTCGGGAAGCCCAGCGTCTGTTCATATGTTTCCAGTGTCCTAAGCAGCAAGGAGTTAGTTTTGTCTCTATGCTTTGGCCAGCCAGCTCCCTGTTCCCCGGGCCCAAGCAGTGTCCGAGAATGGGTCAGGAGGAAGGGGCCCGGGCAGAGTGGGGAGATCCAGGGTCCCCCCTCTGCTGCCCACCTCTCTGGGCAGGTGAGAGATGCTGAGTCCGAACCTGGGTGTGCGGGGATGTCATGGCATGGGGCAGGGACAGGGTCGGAAGACAGTTTGGGATTAGGTGGTGCCCCCAGCCTTCTGGGATAAGCTGTGGGTCAATGGGGTACCATTGCCTGCGATGGGGGGCCCTGGGGAGGTGGCAGACCTAGGGGTAGCGTGAAGGCCCAGAGGAGGCAGATGGGGTGGGGTATTGATCCCCAGTGTCCCCAGCTCTCTTAGAGCAAAGCGGGGGCCCCTGGAGCACCCTGCTGTTCCTAAGCCTCACCCCCACCCTCGGCTCAGCACTTAGGCTGAGCTGGATCCTTCCAGGTCTGTGACTTACGAGGGGAGGGGTGGGAGCCCCTGCCTGGTGGGGAGACAGGCCAGAGAGTGGAGCCCTGCCGGGAGCTGGGAGGTGGGCATGGGGCTAAATGGGCCTTTTGTTCCAATCACTGAAGCTTTCCATTTCCCTTGAGAGCTAGGCATCCTTCTCTGTCCAGAAGAAAAATGGCTCAGTTGGGCTTGTTGATGTACGGAGGCTTTTGTCTCAGAAATAGAGTGAACCCCTTGAAAGTTCAGCTAATGCATGGAAAATGACTCCCTCTTAAAGCCCATAGGTTGTTGTGGGAGAGGGGAAAGAAAGGGGCCTCGCTTCTTGGAATGCCAGTCTCCTGGGCCTTGGGCCTCTGGAACTGATAAAGCTAGAGGGAAGGAGACTCTGGATTCCCCCTCTCTTTTGAAGATAGTGCAGAATCTAACACCCCGGGGACCACAGCCCCAAGCGAGTGTGTCACTTCACACGGCAAAGGGGCCCATGCAGGTGTGATTACATGGAGAACGTGGACATGGGGAACTGTCCTGGGTTGTCCAGTGGGCCCCGTGTAGGCCCGGCAGGCTTGTAAGAGGGAGGCAGGAGGGTCAGAGCAGGGATGTGGCCCTGGAAGCAAGGAGTGGGATGTGCGGGTGGGGGTGGGGGGAAGGAGATACCCCATTGTGGGCTGTGACAGTGGAAGGTGCTGGGGGCCAAGGGATGCAGATAGCCTCTAGACACCGGAAAACACAAGGGATGCTGGAACCTTCAGCCCTGGACCTTCAGCCGTGCCAACACCTTGACTGCAGCCCAGGGAGACTGCTTCTGGACTCAGACCTGCGTCACCGCGAGAGGATGCATGTGTGTTGTTTTAAACCATGCGGCGTGTGGTACTTCGCCATGGCAATCACAGGAGACTTGTGTACAGCCAGGATCCCAGGGCCCCAGAGCTGGGGGGTCTGAGAACAGCACGCTGTCTGTGGCCCCTGGAGAGCCGGCCACCACCGGCTTCCATGGGGCCGGGTGGCCTCTCCGCTTCTGCGGTTCCATTACCATCCACAGCCGGAAGAACACACAGGGCTGCAGGGCTTCTCTGGGGAAGGGAAGGAGCTTAGCACCGTGGGAGCCTGGGTGGAGGGCAGTGGGGCAGGTGTGTGTTGGCAGGGGTGCCGGGCGGAGTAGTGCTGGCCTGAGCAGCAGGCATCACCGGTGGCCCAGGGAGTGGAAGGTGGGGCTCAGAGCACGGCCACAGGCTCCCACTCCTGCACATCACAGGGAAGATGCAGGTCCCGGGACAAGACAGCCCTGGGACTCAGGAAATTTCCCAAGTCCCTCTGAGCCTTGTCTATAGAGGTTGAGTGAGACGTGCTATCCGTGTGCTGTGCACGGATTCGGGCACCGAGCCACTGCCGACTCGGTGACCGACGATGACATTGTTGCAGATGTCATTGGTCATCATCCCACCGAACCCACAGAGCAGCTTGGTGCCATGGGTGTCCTTGTCCTACAGGAGAGCTGCTTACGGCTCAGAGATGATGAAGATCCCAGCGTCAGCGTGGTGCCGGAGGTGGGGCGGGGCTGGACCCCCACACAGGCAAGGGTTTTTACCCACCCTGCCACCCTGCCTCTTTGGAGGGTTCAGGGAAAACAGTGAGACAGAGGGAAGCCACCAAAAGTCCTTTGTATGTATATTCTTAGCATTCATTTGTCACTAAACTTGGGCAGTTGTATTCTTTAATTTAAAAAGGTGCTGACCATGCCCCCTCCCCGCCCATACACGAATACCCCGATATCCAGGAATTCAGCAAGTCCTATGGCTTCTCCAAGAAGTATGGCTGCCCATACTGGGAGAAATCGTCAGATACCGGGGAAGGCATGAGTCAAGGACTGTACCATCTTGAGTACTCCCGTGGGTGAGTGAGGAGGCTGGGACAAGCCACCTCACCTCCCTCGGAGTTAGTCTGGTTGGAAATAGGTTTATCACATCTACCTGCTCCAACAGTTGGTCTTCACTCCATGGAGGTCAAGGGAAGAATGTGGGGGCCGTGTCAGTTCACTGGGAAAGAATGGCTTGATTGATCGGTGCTGTTGACCGTGGGTCAGAGCCAGAGGGACAGAGAGGGTGCCAGAGGGACAGAGGGACAGAGAGGCAGTGCTCATGTCACATAGTAGCTGTCCATCCTCATGTGGGCTTTGAGGGGCCTTCCGTTTCTAGTGTTCTCTGTTCTAGTTGTCTACCTTTAACAAACCGGCCACCACGTCAATATGCACCCTAACACCCCATGCTATGTTAACCAGGATTCCGGGGATTATAGGCAACATAGACTACTCAGACAAGAAGAGGAACATATTGACATAAGTGATGGCTTATGTCTGATGATCAGGGGTAGCCTCCTTCAGGCACAGCTTGATCCAGGGCTCTCAGTGACATGGGACACAGTCTCTCTCCTCCCATCTCTCTCCAGGCTCTCCTATGTCTTGGCTTCAGTCTCGGGCACGTTTTTGTTACTGGGTTGGAATGATGATCTCTGGGAATCCCAGACACACTTGATCCTTAGCACTGGGATCTCAGAAGGAGCGGGGTTCTTTTCCCAATAAGTGCCGCACACAGATCTGGGGGAGGGCTCCCGATGTCCAGCTGGGTCAGGGTCCCTTTCCTGAAGCCTCAGTGTGGCCAGAGGGAGCTGATGCTCTGATTGGCCAGGCCTGGTCACATGTCCTCTGGGGGTGGGGTCAGCCCACCCTAATGGAACTGAGTGAGCGGAGGCTGGTTCCCGAAACCAGATGACAAGATTCCCTGAGCAAGGGCAGGTGGAAGCAAGAGCAGCTCATGTGCCCACATCCACCGGCATCTGGAGACACGCCGGTGACTGATTCTGCTACTGCTGAGTTTCTTCTAAGTTTGTTGTGAGAAAAAACCCATTCCTTATTTGAGGAATTTGTTTTGAATCTCAAACTCCCTCTTCCTGATTCTTTCAACTCAGCAGCCAGTGTGTATTTTTAGCTTGAAAGAAGGACCTCACAGCTGGCCCACTTTCCTGTGGAAGTGCCCCGCCTCGACAGTGGGGGTGCGGGGAGCTGGGGGGCTGTCCGCACTGAGATGGAAGCTTTCTGCAATAGTGCTCACGAAGGGCCAGCATCAGGCCCGAGCGTGTAGTTGGTGTGCAGTTCATGCTGCGTCTTTCCTGTGCCCGCACAGATCTCTTCTGAGTGTGTGGGACTCCCGGGTGAGGGGTTCCAGCACCACATCGTATCCAGCTTTGTCCCCCGCGTGCCTGTGAATTGACTAGCACGAACCACATCAGCTCACAGCTCCGTAGGGCTTGTGGGAGCCCTCCCTGGCTGGTGGGATGGGTTCGGGGAGAGGAAGACGGGCTCTAGTATTGCTCCTGGAGACTGAAATGAATCCTGTGTACCTGAAGCACGAATCCACTGGTGGACGGTTTCAGCAGGGCTGGGCAAGGGCTGCAGGCAATGGGAAATAGAAGCTCTTCTTTATACCCATGGGGAGTCTGTGTATTTTGTTTCTCGTGTGTGTATGTTTGCATTTCAAGCAGCTGAGGCTGAAAATGTTTGATTCCCAACCACAGTGACTCCCTCACTGTGAGCAGCTGTGGGCTGTGTTGGGGGGGGGACTGGAGGTGAGCGTGCCTGGGGGAAGTGGGCACCTGTGTTCTGGGCCAGCCCCTGCCCTACCCTGCCCTGCTGGGGGGCTGTTTGCAGACTATAGCACTTCTGTGGGCAAAGGAAGCGCGGGCTCCTGCAAGTCCGAGCTTCTCAGCACCACTGCTTTATGTGGCCGTGGGTAAAGTAGGGTAGGTGGCAGCCACGGGGCTTTGGTGGCCATCAGCAGAAGCCACTGCAGGCCAGCAGCCGCAGAAGAGGTCTACACTGGAAAACCGTCAGGTAGAATCAGGACCAAGCAGGTGGCTGGCAAAGGGCAGGAAGCAGGGAGTTTGCAGGGACCTTGCTAGCTACACAGCTGCTGAACAGGAACCCCAGTGACACCCTCCCTTGGGTCTTCGGTAGATCTGAACTTGCCCTTTTGAAGTAAGGAACCTTTTTATTTTCATTTTTTTGAGAGAGAGAGCACGAGCGGTGGGGAGGGGCAGAGGGGGAGGGAGAAAGAATTTTAAGCAGGGTCAACACCCAGTGTGGAGCTGGACATGGGGCTTCATCTCACGACCTTGAGATCATGACCTGAGCGGAAACCAAGAGTCAGACGCTCACCCGACTGAGCCACCCAGGCGCCCCTGAAGGCAGGAAGCTTGATGGGTATTTCCAACAGGAACTGTCTGCCCTGGGGGATTGGATATTCTGCAAGAGGGAAGTAGATCATCTCACCGAATAAAGAGGGAGTGGGTGCCAAGTGACCACACACCGATTACAAGGGGAAACAAAACGTCCACGTGTCTAAGCCCCTTTGTCCATCTGTCTGACAGGATGCCAGGGTATGGTGAATCGGGCAAGGTTTGGGAGGCCCGGTGGTCCTAGGTTCAAATCCAGCACTCTGGCTTATTAGCCAGTGTGTCCCTGAGCCTGTCGTGAGACCTCTCTGGGCCTTTTGCTTCCCTCCATGAACTGTGGTAGATGGTAGCAGGCTTGGATGCTTGGTCACTCTGTTCACTCTTGCGCACCGTGGCGGGCTGAAGAACGCTCCTCCCCGGGGGCGTCCGTGCCCCGATCCTGGGGAACCCGTGAGTGTTACCAGTGCAGGGGAGACTAAGTTAGGGATCCTGAGATGGGGAACTTCACCTGGGTCATCCGCATGAGCCCGGTGTAATCAGAAGGCTTCTTTTAAGAGGGAGGTGGAGAGTCTGCGGGAGAGAGAAGTTGAAGATACTGCGCTGCAGGCTCTGGAGACGGAGGGGCCTCGGAGCCAAGGCATGCGGGCGCCTCTAGAAGCCAGAGAACGCAAGGAACAGATTCTCCCCTGTAGCTTCCAGAAGGCTCCAGCCCAGCCGACACTTTGGTTTTAGGCCCCTACGGTTCGTTTCAGACTCTGTCTTCCAGAACTGCAGGATAGGATGTAGTTGCTGCTTTAAGCCAATGAATTTGTGTTGATTTGTTGCAGCGACCATAGGACACCAACCCACACTCGTGGGGCTGTCACCTCCCTAGCCCTTCAGAGACTGTCCAGGCACTGTGGTGGGGAGAGGGGCCCCCTCGGAAGCTTTGAGGGTCTGTGCCCACCGCGGGCTCCACTGAGAAGAAAAGGCTGTTGGCCTGAGACACTGCCCCCCGCCCCCCGGGCTGGGGTATTAATTCAGCAGCTGGTGTCTCGGCCTTTTCTTTGCCCCCAGGCCATGACTGCGCTTTGCTTTCTCGCTGTGTCTGTTCTGTTTGGAGCGTCTTGTTGCAGATTGTGCTTTCTGATGTCACTCACAGTCACACTGGCTGCCAGGGACTTGGCCTCTCTTTCTGGCTACTTTGTTCCTGGAATTTCTGGTCACCCCGATGATTGCTTTTAGCTTGCCTCGCAAGATCCACTGGATGGACCTGTAGGAAACGGGATTGCCATTCTCCAGGGAAGGTAACTTTGATGTCGCTGGTCCGGCTCATCCATCACATCCTCCTCCTCTTCCCACCCCGGCTCTATAATTGGGATTCTCTGGCCAGGTCTCCATGGGGCCTGTCCTTCCAGCCTCGTTTGGCAGGTGCATGAGAGTCCCTCCTCTGGCTTGGCATCCACCCCTTTGTGGTACTGATAGAAGTAAGACCCTCGAGGCTCCTGCCACGGTGAGATGCAAAGTCCGGAAGGGGGAACAGATAAGAAAACAGGTGGTCCTGATACAGGGTGGGTCACGGTGCTGGGCGCCAGGCGGCTGAGGGCTGTGCCTGCGGAGAGGCCCCCAGGGGAGGCAGCAGAGAGCCCACCAAGTGGGGACAGCTCCTGCGGCAGCCTCACGGCCAGGCTGGGTGGGCTGGCCGTCACCACCTTGGTGTCAGGGCTGAGTTCCCACGTTCTCACCCAGACCTTGGCCATCTCACCGTGTGGCGCTGAACGCAGACAGCCTGGCACCCGAGCTTTTCATCAGATGACTTTTATGTTAGTTTCAAAAAAAAAGGAAATTGCTGCGCGCCTCCTGGCCAGGTCCCAGTTTGTGAAAGGAGACTGTGATTAGGTATATGAATAAATTGTAATACACAGATAATACGGCCATGTAATTACTCGGGTATAAGAGAATAATTGCACGGGTAATTATGCTCTGTAATTGTCAGTGTTCGTAGTGGTTGCCGGCACCGCGGCCATGCTCCGTGCAGCCCATAAACAGACACCTAAGGACGGGGCCACGGTACGGATTCTAATTGCCATGTAATTAGAGAACAATTAAATAGTTATTTGTCCCATCTAAATCAGCTATTATGTGTCCTCCGAAGTCCTGCTATACTTTTTAATGAAATGTGGCCATCTCCCTCACTAGCAAGGGACATAAATACCGTTTCTCCCCGAGAGCGAGGGCCTGCTTGAGGTGGGGCTGGTGGTGTCCTAAGGATCCTCTGCAGCCTAACCTCTGGGGTTTCTGACCTCAGAGCTGACCAGGGTTTCTGTGCCGTCACATGGACGGTGACGACCCCCAGGATGGCGGCTCTGCCTCCTAGGCACCAGCACTTTTCCGGAGGCACAGGGTGATCCTGCTTCTGAGACCCGGACCCGGAGAGAGGGCCGCCAGGCAGGGCTCCTCTGTGGGACACAGGAGTGTTGGCCCCAGCCCCACGCCTCCTGGAGTCCCCGTGACGCTGACTGTGAACACAGAGCAGAGATAAGCTGCCAGGCAGAGCCCACGCTAGGAACCAAGCAGCCCTGCCCACCTGCGAGAGCACGGGAAGACCGTCCATCGGACGCCCAGTCGTGCGGGCATCTCTGCAAGGGCACGCTGCTCCCAGGGGCCACAAGCCAGCTTTTCCTTCACACCTTCCCGCCTCCCCACTTGAGCCCCCCCCAAGCCCCTGCCTCTGCACAGTCTGTAGGGCGGGAAGTGAGGCATGCGGTCCCCTAGTGGCACCATCAGTGTGGGTGATGGACGGAGGCGAGGAGGAAGAACAGCTCCCCGTGGGAAAGGGAGAAGCAGTGGGGCTGGCGGGACCAAAGCTCGGGTGCAAGACCCTGTGAATGTCAACGGCAGGACTGAAGGCCATGTGGGAGCAGGAGAGAGCAGAGGAGCAGGAAAAGCACCCTAGGGTGAGCCTAGGGTGTTCTCGAAAATGGGGTGGGGGCTCGAGGCACAGGGATGACGGTAAGAAGGAAGGTGCCAGTCAGAGACAGAGGGGGAGGGAGAGCACAGCTGGGGACCCTGGCATTTCCGAAGCAGAACCCAGGGCAGGCGAGCCGGGGCAGGTGTCAAGACGGGCCTGTGCCTCAGGAAGCGGAGGAAACTCGGAAGCCGAATGCACATCCTGAATTTTCCTTCTCTACTCATGACGGGAAGAGGAACTTGGAATACTTTTCAGAAAAGAGAAATGATCTGTGAGAGAAAAAGAATCAGGCCAGTGCAGACATGTTTCCGGTATTAAATTTCAAAACAATAAGATGGGCTCCGGTGTCCGCACACGAGTGTGGGGAAGTCGGGCTCTCCGCGTCTGACATCCGATGCAGCTGTCGTGTGCAGTTTCAGGGAAGGCAGGGCGTCTTCAGAGAGCAGAACATCCTCAGTTACATAGCCAGGTTCCTGTCTGAAAGGAGAAGCTTTTGAGAAGATGTTGTGGCAGCAGAGAAACGGATATCACTCAGTGCCGGGGAGGCGGAGAAGGCCTGGCATGGAAGCAGATGGGGAGGACCGTGCCCAGATGCACCTGTTGTGAAAAAATGGATAGAAACCAGATGCACGTGTTGAAAATAACTCTGTGGAAAGGAAAGCTTCTCATGCAAATGTTGGTTAATGCTACTAAAGACTGCGATGTTGGGAGGGGGGAGGACACAGATGAAGGTGGGGAGGAAGCTTCTGGACTCTCCTCCAGACATAGAGGGAAGTCAGAAGATGCCACTTTGTTCCTTACTTTAGCAATTCAGAAAAAATATAAATTGAAGAATATTTTTAGGAAACTTTGAATAATCTTTAGCTAAATCCAGTTAGGTCCATTGCCCATGTGCTAGAGAAGGTAAAATAGCCATATGGCCAAACACACAAGTGCATGGAACAGCAAGGAAGTGTATAGAACAGGGGGACAAGTGTTAGACGCAAACCGCTCATGACCTAATGCTGAAGCTGACTTCCTGCCCTTGAGGTCCTAAGGGGAGCACGTGACATCCTAGTGAGGGAAGGAGCAGGGCAATGGGCACCAAACAGGGACTGCCCCTTTTTAAAAATATCCTGGAGGTTCTCACCTGATATGCACCTGATGCCGGAGGGTTGAGTATTGTGAACTCAAGGTACTTAGCAAAATGTAAAGTATGAAGGCTGTCTATCATTGTGAGTGGATAGGGCCATGGGGCAGTATAGAGCACATGAGTGAGAGACAGTGTGCTATATTTGAGGGGTTAGGAGAGGGAACCCCCCCCCCCCCACATCATGTCTTCTCCACACTGACCCACCCCGGCCCCACCCCACTCGCCGAGAATATTTTTCCTAGGAGGTGGCTCTGGTGCTGGATATTCCACCATTAAGGTCTCAAGTCCCAAAGTAAATTTAGTGAACACCTTTGAAGTAGTTAGAGGTAGAATATTTAGAATATGCAGACAGAGGGAGATGAAAAAGATGCCTGCCTGGCTGGTATCCAAGATCTATAAAGAACTTCTCAAACTCAACACCCAACAAACAAGTAAGTCAAAAAATGGGCGGAAGACATGAACAGACACTTCTCTGAAGAAGACATACAAATGGCTAACAGACACATGAAAAAAATGTTCAACATCATTAGCCATCAGGGAAATTCAAATCAAAACCACATTGAGATACCACCTTATACCAGTTAGAATGGCAAAAATTGACAAGAAGCAACAAATGTTGGAGAGGTTGTGGAGAAGGGGGATCCCTCCTACACTGTTGGTGGGAATGCAAGTTGGTACAGCCACTTGGGAAAACAGTGTGGAGGTGCCTCAAAAATTTAAAAATAGAGCTACCCTATGACCCAACAATTGTACTTCTGGATATTTACCCCAAAGACACAGATGTAGTGAAGAGAAGGGCCATATGCACCCCAATGTTCATAACAGAAATGTCCGCAATAGCCAAACCGTGGAAGGAGCCGAGATGCCCTTCAACAGACGAATGGATAAAGAAGATGTGGTCCATATATACAATGGAATATTACTCAGCCATCAGAAAGGATGAATACCCAACTTTCACATCAAGATGGATGGGACTGGAGGAGATTATGCTAAGTGAAATAAGTCAAGCAGAGAAAGTCAATTACCATATAGTTTCACTTATCTGTGGGACATAAAGAATAGCACAGAGGACATTAGGAGAAGGAAGGGAAAATGAAGGGGGAGGAAATCAGAGGGGGAGATGAACCATGAGAGACTGTGGACTCTGGGAATCAAACTGAGGGTTTTAGAGGGGAAGGGGGTGGAGGGATGGGTTAGCCCGGTAATGGGTATTAAGGAGGACACGTGTTGAATGGAACACTGGGTGTTATATGCAAACAATGAATCATGGAACGCTACATCAAAAACTAATGATGTACTGTATGGTGACTAATATAACATAATTTAAAAAATTATAAAAGAAAAAATAAAATGATTAAATGTTACTGAGACATATTTAAGGAGATGCTAGTAAATGAAGAATATACTGTTAATGAGTGGGGGCGGAAACCAACTTAGCAAAGAAGTCAGTTCTTTTCAAATTTACCTGCAGACAATGTAATTCTACATTATGTGCCAATAGTTTTGGGGTGATTTTGTTTGAACTTGATGAGCTGATTTGAAAGTGTATATCAAAGAGCAGGGACCAAGAATAGCTAAAACACTCCTGAAGAACAAGTTGGGTATCTTGCTTTACCAGAAGCACATCAAGAAATTACTACATGATTGGCATCCTTTGGAAAGATAAATTGACCAAAGAAAACAAATCAAATGCCTGGAGACAGACCCAAATACATGCAGGCACTTTAGGCACCACTGGTCGCTGGGCCTGGGATGGACTATTTTAAATGATGTCAAGGCAACTGGTGATTCACTTGAAAATAAATGAGACGGGATCCCTATCCCCACCTCGTAGCAATCAGTTCCAGCTGGATTCTACACTTATATGTGAAAGGCAAAGCCACAAAACCTCCAGAAGAAAAAGCAGAATATTTTTATGACCTTGTTATAAGGAAGGATTTCTTCAACAAGACAAAGGTCAAACTTTGAGGAGAGGATGGAACAACTTGAATTAATTACCTATATATGGCTTATGGATACCTCAGGGCACTTTGGATGACTGGCAGAGACATGAGGATTTTAAGTTAAATGCTGATGTGGAGATTTGCCGAGAACTGTGGGAGCCCAGAGGAAGGGAATCACCCTAAGATAAACGCTGTTTGGGCAGAGCTGGCCATGCAAAAGAAAGCAGGAAGGACAGGTGGTAGGGTAGGGTAGGGTAGGGTAGAGAAAGGCATGGTGACATAAATTGTATTTGGTGTCCTCACATCAGTGTGAGGGACCGGGTGAGGGACAGGTGAGGGACCAGGTGAGGGACCGGGTGAGGGACAGGTGAGGGACAGGTGAGGGACCGGGTGAGGGACAGGTATGAAGGGACTGGTGTGAGGGACTGGGTGAGGGACCGGGTGAGGGACAGGTGTGAGGGACCGGGTGAGGGACAGGTGAGGGATTGGGTGAGGGACAGGTGTGAGGGACCGGGTAGGGACAGGTTTGAGGGACCGGGTGAGGGACAGGTGTGAGGGACTGCGTGAGGAACCGTGTGAGGGACAGCTGAGGGACCGGGTGAGGGACAGGTGTGAGGGACTGGCGTGAGGGACAGGTGTGAGGGACTGCGTGAGGGACCGGGTGAGGGACCGGGTGAGGGATTGGGTGAGGGACAGGTATGAAGGGACTGGTGTGAGGGAGCGGGTGAGGGAGTGGGTGAGGGACAGGTATGAAGGGACCAGGTAAGGGACAGGTGAGGGATTGGGTGAGGGACAGGTATGAAGGGACTGGTGTGAGGGACAGGTGTGAGGGACGGGTGAGGGACCGGGTGAGGGACAGGTGAGGGACCGGGTGAGGGACAGGTATGAAGGGACTGGTGTGAGGGACTGGGTGAGGGACCGGGTGAGGGACTGGGTGAGGGACCGGGTGAGGGACAGGTGTGAGGGACCGGGTGAGGGACAGGTGAGGGACCGGGTGAGGGACAGGTGTGATGGACTGGTGTGAGGACAGGTGTGAGGGACCAGGTGAGGGACAGGTGAGGGACCGGGTGAGGGACAGGTATGAAGGGACTGGTGTGAGGGACTGGGTGAGGGACCGGGTGAGGGACAGGTGTGAGGGACCGGGTGAGGGACAGGTGAGGGACCGGGTGAGGGACAGGTGTGATGGACTGGTGTGAGGACAGGTGTGAGGGACCAGGTGAGGGACAGGTGAGGGACCGGGTGAGGGACAGGTATGAAGGGACTGGTGTGAGGGACTGGGTGAGGGACCGGGTGAGGGACAGGTGTGAGGGACCGGGTGAGGGACAGGTGAGGGACCGGGTGAGGGACAGGTGAGGGACCGGGTGAGGGACAGGTATGAAGGGACTGGTGTGAGGGACTGGGTGAGGGACCGGGTGAGGGACCGGGAGAGGGACCGGGTGAGGGACAGGTGTGGAGAGACTGGGTGAGTGACTGCTGTGTAAGGGCAGGTGGGAGGGACACACGCTGCGATCTTGGGGAGCTGCGGCATGAGGCTCGGGTGAAAAAGTACAGAAGTCACCCCCACATTGACTCCCTGGAATCCATTACTCAGACGGACCTCTGTTGGCCCAGCACCCACAGAGGCCCGGAGAAGCACCCTCCAGGTGGGTGTGCTTGTTTAGGCCTCTCCTGGAACCCGGAGTTCAGATCTCATAGACGCAGATGACCTCCAAGGACCTCTTCGGGATAAACACCCCCTATGTATGAAAGTGATGGTAATTGCATGAGACGGATCATTCCAGGACCTCCGGCTGTGTGATCGGGTTGCTATTAAACTGTCTCATTTTAATGGCCACTTTCCCAAGGAGCGGTTTGGCGCAATCCCCCTCGAAATTATCTGCGAATGACTAACCGCGGGCAGCATTCTGATGGCACTTCCCAGGGGGCCCTTCGCCCCCCGCCACAGCCCCTGCTCGCCTGCGGGAGCCACCAGGGCCCAGGACGGCGCCCGAGTCCCCCCGCCGGCCGTGCAGGCCGTGAGGAGGGTCTGCAGTCCAGGCTGTTCAGCGGCGCTCCGGCTGATCGCCACCTGGCGTCAACATTTCGGGAGAAGCACCCAGTTTTCGTTCACCGGAGCAACTCCTGAGTGTTGGAGATGGAGAGGGAACGAAACAGATGCCGTCCACGCGCTCGCTCCCCTGAGGGAGAGCGGCCTTGCCCCAGACATGCGTGGGCTTAGAAGTCCTGGGGGTGTTAGGAGAATGCATAGCTTCAAAAGTCACTCAGGAGGAGGGTTGTGGGAGGTTTTCCCTGCAGAAGTGGCGCTTCTGTCTGAAGGTAGGAGTTGTGTAGGTGGGAAGGTCAGGGGAAACAGCAGGTGCAAAGGTCCAGGGGCTAGAGAGGCTGAGGGAGAAGTGAGGGTGGTGGCAGGCAGCTGAGGTTGAGCCCTCTGGGCAACTGTGTGAAAGGAATAGATGAGGAAGATTTGCATTAGCGTGGCAAGCGCCTAGTAGTAAAGGGTGCATCTGAGATGGGTAAGGGGTCCTGGGCCCAGCCTATATATTACACACCCCACTAACATCTTCACACTCGACTCCCGAGGAGGGGATATGGGAAGCTAGCAAAGGGCTTCCCACACAGGATGAACACTGGGGTTGTATTTCAGAAGGTTAAATGGTGGGGTAAGAGGAGGCCCAGTCGGGGGCCCCTGCCATCCAGGTGAGGGGTGACAGAGGTCTGGACTGTGGTGGTCAGGCTTCAGCAATGGGGAGAGTGGGGTTATCCCTCTGGAGGGGAGAGGCGATGGGGGCAGGGTGAGTTTGTGGTAAGGAGTGCCCTGAGATATCCTGGTGGGGTGCAGGCATGTGGGTATGTGAGTGAGGAGCCTGGATGAGGGGCTGGGCTGCACCCACTCCTGCGGCCCTTGTCAGCTAGCGCCTGGGACAGAGGACTTCTCCCTGAGGGGACGTGGAAGCAAGAAGAGAAGGGGGCCTTGGTCCCATCACTAACGGGAGCTGAGCTAGACACTGTGCAAAGAGAGGGCATAGGCCCAGTCCTAGCTGGTGGGAAATCTGCACAAAGTCCAGTTCTTACAAGAAGACTCTAGATATGATCTAGAACATGCAGTCAATTAGGCTCTAGAATTTGCTGTCTACCCATCCACATATCCATCCACCCATCCACCCATCCACCCATCCATCCACTCACCCATCCACCCATCCATCCACCCATCCACCCATCCATCCATCCACCCATCCACCCATCCACCCATCCACCCATCATCCATCCACCCACCCAACCATCCATCCATCCACCTATCCATCCATCCATCCATCCATTCATCCACCCATCCACCCATCCACCCATCCACCCATCCACCCACCCATCCACCCATCCACCCATCCACCCATCTACCCGTCCACCCATCCATCCACCCATCCGCCCATCCATCCACCCCCATCCATCCATCCATCCATCCATCCATCCACCCATCCACCCACCCATCCACCCACCCATCCACCCATCCACCCATCCACCCATCCACCCACCCACCCATCCACCCACCCATCCATCCACCCATCCATCCACCCATCCATCCATCCATCCATCCACCCATCCATCCATCCATCCACCCACCCATCCATCCATCCACCCATCTGTCCACCCATCCGTCTGTCCTCCCTTCCTCCCTGCCTTCCATCCACCCTTTCTCCCACTTCACCTGTGCCAGGCATACCACCAAGGCACCCTCTGCTTAGTGGGGAGACAGGTGTGCAAGCTTCACAAACAAGGAGGGCAGTTGTCACAATGCACACACGTCCCGTGGGGACACAGAGGAGGGGGCAGTATAGTCCACCTTGTCTGTCAGGAAGGGGATTGGGTAAGAGGCTTCCCAGGTAAAGGACAACTCATTGGGAGCGTGAAGGATCCATGGGAGGCGGGGCTCAGTATCCCCTGGGCGAGGTGTGATTCTCAGCGTGGGTCTGGCTCAGCGTGGCAGGGTTCCACGAGCTGAGAAGAACAGTCTGGCATGAATTTACCAATTGTTCGTAAGTACATTGGTGCTTCCAAAGTACTAGCAGGGACTTGAAACTGTCTGTATATTAAACTTCTCATTTACATCCTTACAGTCATTCATTCATTTAGTTCAACCAGCCAACCAACCGATCAATCATTAATCTGTCATTCTTCCTAGAAAGTGCCTGAGGCCATTCCGTCTTTCTCTTACAAGGATCTTAGATTCATTGCCCCATTGCGCTGGGTGGGGGAGGAAGGGGAAGGCACGGTTCAAATTGTTTCTATCTCTAAGCCTCAATTACTTCATCTGTGAATTGGGGTTGGTGACACCATTGTGGCTTCTGGCTGTTGTGAGCTCCCAATGACAAAGATAGGAAAAGGTTGTGAAGACCATCTGTGCTTTATAGGCGGTGCAAGGATTCATTGCTCTGTATTACACTTATTAAGTAGATGGAGATTAATCACCAGGCATGGAGAGACTGTGAATTGGATTAATTGCTCTGGGCTAGATTCTATTATCATAAGGATGATCATTTGTTCATCCAATGAGTATTTACCAAGTGCATTTCCTGTGTCAAGCACCTTTAAAAAGGGTCTGTCCTCCTCTGTATGAGCCATTGGAAGCATTTTGCTTTCCGGATGTCTCTGGGGAACGCACCCAGGGCACGGCAGATCCCCTGGTGGGGGCTGAGACAGCCTGTGTGATGCACCCCCCCGCCCCGCCTTATGATAACCTCACTGGGGGAGGGATGTTGCTGGGAGCACAGAGGCTGGAATCCAGGTGAAGAGCAGCCTCAGTCTAAGCTTTAAGTGCTTTGTATCCATTAGCACATTTCACGGTATAGCACCCGTTTTGCAGACAAGGAAAACGAGGCTCACAGAGGTGGAAGGATTTTCCCGTAGACTCAGAGGAGATAAGAAGCGGAGCCGGGGTCCAGCCAGACCAGTTCCGCAGCGAAGCCCCTGAGGTCTCCTAAGTATAGGTACACTCGGGAACATGTGGGCTCCAGAGTATGCCCTCCTTCCACCCATCCATCTACCCCATGCATCCACTCATGCAGCAGTGGGTGTTGGGGAAGGAGGGGTGCTGCCTACCACCTCCCAGAGCTGTCCTGGGTGCTGTGATCCCTCCCTTTTCAGCTGGCCAAGGTGACAGAAACACTTAAACAGGAGAGGGATGGACAAACAATTGGATTGGAAACATTTCTTTAGACCAGGCTGTCTCCACCATGACATTATGGACATTTGAGCTGGATAATTCTGGGTTGTGGGGAGGGGGCTGTCCTGTGCACTGTAGGCTGGTTAGCAGCATCCCCATTAGATGCAAGCAACACCCCTCCTCCCAGTTGTGACGACCAAAAATGTGCCCAAACATTGCCCATGTCCCTGGGAGTGAAACCACCCCTGGTTAGAACCAGCGCTTTAGACTGAGGAAGACCCAGGTGCGTTGTCCCCTCCTAGTCAACGGGGGAAGGATCCTCTGAAGCCACAGGGATATCCCAGCTCCCCAGGCCTGGCACCATGACCCAGGGCATTCAACACTGCTATCGGCATGAGCTGACGCAAGGGTGGCGTCCAGCCTGGGCTGGGCAGCTTTGGGTCTGGCCCAGGAGGCCAGCTTGTGCACCTGCTCGGATCCCTCAGCCGGATGCCTGTGCTGGGGCCTCTGGCTTCCCCCGCTGAGCCCACCCCCTGAGGTCTCCGGGATGACTGTCCTGGCCCCTCTTCATGGCCTAACCCCAAGCACCCTTTCCATGTTCCTCTGCCCCACCCTGCCCGCAGCCTTGACCCACAGTGTCACTCCCCCTTAGCTCCTGACGTCAGTTTTCCTGGCTTCTACATTTTGAACCACATCTCCCTCTGTGTCTTGCTTTTCCAGTAGTGCCATGGGGAAGGGGATCTCTGGGCTGCTCTGCCGTCGGCCCTCACTCTCCCAGGCAGGCGCTCCCTCTGTCTGGAAGGGGCTCTCCCCTTGTCCCCTTGTTGAACTCTGCTTTGCCCTCAAAACCCAGCTCACATGAAACTCTCCAGGCAGGCACCCTAGGCTCCTGTGGTCTTTGTTCAGGACCCCTCCTGCAGCCCCGTGAGCACCACACAGACCTGGCTGGGCCTGGTTCCTCTCTGGCCCCAGTGAGACAGTCAGGGCCTGGCCTGGCTCTGGAGCTGGACTGAATTGGAGTCATGCTGTGGATGGCCTGGGGGACACCCTACACCACCGTCCTGCCCATTGGTGATGTGGGCACCTCGAGAGGGACAGACAGAGGACAGGGCACGCCCAGAAGATGCTGGAACCCTCACAGCTGGGAACCGTGCAGGACTTCTTGGTGGCCAGGCCCCAAGTGGTGGGATGCGCACCCTTGGACAGGCAGAGGCCCCGAGGATGGCATCAGCGGAGGCCCGGATGGGGTGATCAACCCCTGCACTGGGCACTCTGGTGCCTGAGCAACTCCCCTGGCTGGAGTTGAGGGGCTGGGTCCTGGGTTCAAGCTCACTGTGTAATCTTAGACAATTCCTGTCCCTCCCTGGGCCTCAGTGTCCTCATGTATAACATGGAGATGCCCGTAGGTGGTCATAGGAGATGGAGGAGCGGCCCCACGAGGGCTTGTCGCAACAGCTCATACCCCGTGCCCACTCCCGAATCTCCATCACCAGCACCGGGCAGGGGGTCTGCCCCACAGCTGTGCTGCAAAGGGCCAGGGGCAGATGCTGTGGAGGCGGGACTTCATTCCCGGCCATTCTACTTGGGAAGCAGGTACAAGCCCGGCCGGAACTGTCCTTTAGATGGATGTCCATGACGTGACTGCTGGACCGTGGCCGGAATTCCAGGGCCACGCACGTCTGACAAGTGCTCCTGTCCTTGCAGCTTTGAGCAGGAGAAATGCCGGCCGCCGAGCCACTGGAATGGCTCGTAATTACCTTTATTGATCTGTTTGTTCTGTTTCACTCATCCCTGTCCGCGGTGGCCGGGGCTGGGGTTTGGCAGTCTTTATTTACTCCCCTCGTGCAAGGAGCCGCCAAGAACACACCATATTCAGGGAGTGGGGGTGGAGAGAGCGATGGATTGATTTTCTCCTGAAAGGTAATTTCTGGGGGAATTCTTTGGCTGGAAGCAGAGTGGTGGGTGGGAAGATAGAAGACAGACTTTGCTGTTGTCAGATGGGGCTGTCTCTTCTCCCTGGTGGCCTGGTTGGGCGACTGGGCCTCCCACTTTCCAGCCGACTGGGGTGCTTATTTCCTGGGCCATCAGGAAGAGCAGTGGAGAGAATGCAGGGCCAGGGCTCCCCCCACCCCGCCCCAGGCACAGCCAGTTGCAAAGGAAGGTGAGGAAGCCACGGGGGCTCTGGATACGAGCCACCCGGCCGTGGCGGCCACTCCACCCTGGAGACCCTCCCCATGGTCTTCCTCATGCCTGCTGCAGAGTGGAGAAGTGTCTGCACATGTCACTCTTCTTTGGAGCTTGGTCCTTTTAAGACTGCATAATGGGGCCCATTAGCAGGTTGATAAGCTCTGAGAGGTGGACCCTGTTTCCCCACCCACGGGGGCTGGCGTGCTGCTTTGATACGTACTTTGCCAAGCAAGACGCAAATGGAGAATTCTAGTTCTAGAAAGCGAGACGGGAGTTAGCTCTGGGGACGGTAATTAATGGGCAGTGGCAGTGCGGGGGTAGGGGGGCCCTCGACTTGAACACGGACTCTTTCTGCGGGAGAAGCCGCCCTCCCTGCCCACCCCATGAACCATTTGGAGGTCACCTCATCTCCAAAGCCTGCCGGGGTGGCCTCAGGCAGTTCCAGCTGTATCCCCCACCTGGCACAGTTGTCTCCTGAACAACTGGCTGGTGTCCAGTAACACCTCCTCTGGGCTCCCATGGCAGCTTCTCCTTGTGGGGCCCTGGGCCAGAGTGCGGGCCTCATGCCACTTTGTGCAAACCCACCCTGTTTTCGATACGGTCAAATAGGGCCGCCGGGGCCCGGAGCTGGAGCACCCCATGAATCTGAGGCCAGACGGGTCCCCAGGCCAGGTAGGAACCCAGGACTAAACTACGCACACAGAGGGGCACCTGGGTGGCTCAGTCGTGAAGCGTCTGCCTTCGGCTCAGGTCCTGGCTCCAGGGTCCTGGGATCGAGCCCCGCATCGGGCTCCCTGCTTGGCGGGAAGCCTGCTTCTCCCTCTCCCACTCCCCCTGCTTGTGTTCCCTCTCTCGCTGTCTCTCTGTCAAATAAATAAATAAAATTAAAAAAAAAATAAACTACACACACAGAGAGCTGTTGGAATTAGGTTCATTCATTCATTCATTCATTCGCTCATTCCTCCAACAACTATTTCTAAGGACTTTATTGATCTGCACAAGACACTGTGGTGGGTCCTGTGACTTAGCCCCAAGCCCATGGAATCTGACAACCCAGGGTGGGAGCAGGCATTGAGGGAATAATCACTTGATTGATTACAGGTAACTATTGATTCTAATTAACGATCACCAACTGTTCATTGTACTTGGTTACCCCTGAGATGGTGTTGGAGAGGAGCTCAGGCGTCTGAAATCGGGCTATCTGGGCGAAGGCTCCGGGAGGGCGAGTTTCCCCACCTCTTTCAGCTTTTGGTGGTGTCAGCAAGCCTTGGCTTGTGGCCCCATCTGTCCAGCCTCTGCCTCGGTCATCACATGGCCTTCTCCTATGTGTGTGTCTAGGTCCAAATTTGCCTGTTCCTCTAAGGACACAGCATTGGATGAAGGCCACCCTGTTCCAGTGTGACCACATCTTCACTGTTTACATCTGCAAAGACCCTGTTTCCAAATAAGATCACATCCTGAGGTTGCAGAAAGGACGTGAATTTTAGGGGGCACTATCCAGCCCAATACACAATCCTTTAAAAACGTAAAAAGAATTCTTAGTTCCCCAGCCAAAACAGGCCACGGGCAAGATCCATCCTGCAAATGGCAGTTTGCCAGGCTCTGGTCTAGAGAAATAGGATGCCGTGGATGGGAGCCCTTCCTTCTGCACTGGTGTGTGTGGCGGGGTGAGGGATGAGAGTGCAGGGTGGGGAGGAGAGGGTGGGTGAGGGGGGCCCATGCCAGGCAGGCTTGGACCTGCAGGGCTCCTTCTCGTCTCTCTATCTGGGGATGAGGCGAACAGTAGCTGTGCCCCATAGGTTAGAACTTGGGCCCTTCCTTCCTACTAGATGGGTATCACTTCCGAAAGAGGAGAAGTGACCCCAGAACTCCAGTGTTTGGAAGGGAAACTGATGCCATCTGCCTGCCATTATATACTCCCACTAATGGGGGCTCACTGCCTTGAATGCAGAGCTTGGCTGGGGAGCTTGGTACCACGAGTTCTAGACAGTGCTTGTTTACCTCTGTGCACTTACACGTCACGTCCTCGGATCCCAAACGGTCCAGTCATTTATGTAACTTTGTCAATACAGAAGGCTGGTTGCTTTTGACTATCGCTAAGCAACGCAAGTGGGAACAATTTGGCTAAAATGTAAACAGCCTAATTCCAGTGAAATGGCATTTGTTAGAAATTACTTTATGAAACGTAAAATGTCAGGTTAATTTATCTGATAACATGTTTCTCTTTTGTTTTCCCCAAGCTGGGTGTTTTTGCAGTTAGCACAAAGTAACCGGCCGGGGAGAGCTTGTAGGATGCTTGTTGGTGGGGGACGGGAGATCCTTGTCCCCCACTTCTCTGAGACCTTGGTGGCTGGGCTGTGTCCGGGTGCGGTGTGGGCCGTGGGGCTGCAGGCCCGGCCTCCATCTCTGACCTCTGAATGTCTGGCTGCAGCCGGGCCGTGGGCCAGTCACACAACTGAGGCCGTTTGCCCACCTATGAAACAGAGATCGTTCTGTCTCCTGCTTGGGGCCGCTCGAGGCTGAAAGGGGATGAGACCATGTAAAATCACACGTTATGGTTCCTTAAACAGAGTCAGTGCTCAGCAAATGCTCTCCTTAAATGTTTTTGGATTTGTTCTAATGGATTATTAGCCTTCGAAGGGTAGGAACATGATTTTTTCATCGCTGTGCCTGGGGGACGCCGAGCCGTCTTTAGCATGAAGGGGGTCTCCAGTACATACCCGGTGAATGAATGGACGCCTCCTTCGTCAGAGCGCTGTGGGAAACCCAGGGCCATGGCAACCATGGCATTGCCTCAGCGATCAGACCAACTCCCTGCTGCATCTCAGGCAGGGCTCGAGCAGGAGCCCAGCTGGGGAGCACGGGTGGCCAGGCCATTTCCTCCTCGGGAAGCCCCACCCCTTCCTTACCCACCTGCCTCTGAGCTGATGCCCGTGACAATGAGCCAGGTGCCATGCGCAGAGCCCTCGCTGGGGTCCTCCTGAGGAGAGTGCCCGCACTTCCTCTCCCTGTGACGTGTGTATCCCCACTGCTCAGAGCAGGAAGCCGAGGCTCAGAGCGTGAAGTCCACTCAAGGGGACTCAGTGGGTCCCAGGAAGTCAGACTCGAAAAGGCCTTGTTGGTCACCAAGAGAAGTGGGGCTGGCCTAGAACAGCAGCTCTGCAAGGGCTCCAGTCGGTAGAGTTGTGTTCACACAGGCTCAGAGAAGTGGCCCCCCCACCCCAGGCAGGAGTGGGGAAAGCCCGCTGGGCAGAGCCACATGGGGAGCGTGGAAGAAGGAGCAGGTGGGGGACCGCCGGGGCGGCAGGGAGCAGCCTGGGCCGGGCAGGCATGTTCACGGATGGTCATGTGCAGGGGAGGAGCCTTGCAGCCCTGTCACCCACGGAGAACCCCCGCTCCTCCTGGCTCCGTCCACACCCAGCCCGCCCGCTCCTGCCCCACGGGCCTCTGGCCTCCTCCCTCTGCCTGGTCTCGTACCACAGGGCAGGGTCTCAGGGACCTGGGCCCAGACTCCTGGACCCCGTCACCCTCAACCCCATTTCTTTTTTTTTAAAAGATTTTATTTATTTATTTGACAGAGACACAGCGAGAGAGGGAACACAAGCCAGGGGAGTGGGAGAGGGAGAAGCAGGCTTCCCGCGGAGCAGGGAGCCCGATGCGGGGCTCGATCCCAGGACCCTGAGATCATGACCTGAGCTGAAGGCAGGCACTTAACGACTGAGCCACCCAGGTGCCCCCTTCAACCCCATTTCAAGACAAAATCTCCCTTGTCGTCTCTTCCCTGAGCCTGAGACCGCCCACCCTTCCAGCAAAGGCCCCGTTTTCAGTTCCCAGACCCCTCCCTGTCTTTCTCATCCATCTCCCCTTGGGGGACCGAGTGTCTGGGGGGGTGGGGGGGCAGAGCCGCCTCCTGCCTGTGTGCCCCTGTCAACAGCCGCCTCTCACAGCTCCCGGCTGTGCAGGGGGGTGCCACTCCTTCTGTCCCCAGAGTGGTCTCCTTCCCTGGGCCCCTGCAGGGAGGAGAGGGGCTTCACTCTGTGAAAGGGCTGTTCTCTGCCATGGCTGGAGGGGGGTGAATCCGGAGACTGTGCCGGTCTCTGTTTTCTCTCACCGCTCTCGGGTTTGGTGCTGGTCCTGGGAGTCTTTCTCTGGTTCCCTGCTGGTCACCGATGTCCAAGACCAGCCCGGGGCTCCTCCATCACCTCCTCCAGGAAGCCTCTCTCTGCCAGAGCTCTTGGGACTCTGAGGCCCGCCATCGTCTGCCGGGCTGCCTCCCTAGTTCTGTCCCTCGAGGAGGGGGTCATCCCTTCCCAGGGAGGCGGGTGGGAGAGTTTTCAATGCACCCCTAGACAATCAAACATTTCTTCTGTTGTATTCTGAGGTACACTGCCCCTGCCTGCCTGCACACAGCAGAGCTCCAGAAATCTTCCTGGCAGGGAGTGAACAAGACAGGAAGGAGGAGGACGCACTGGGAGGGAGGGCAGGACAGAAGGAAGGGGGCAGACCTGGCCGGTGGTCCTGGGATCCTGGGGCTGCCGTAACATACCACCACCGACTAGAGGTTTAAGCAGCAGGGATTTGCTCTCTCACAGTTCTGGAGTCCAGAAGTCCAAGACTGAGGTGTCCGCAGGACTGTGCTCCCCCTGAAACTCTAGGGGAGGGTCCTTCCCCACGTCTCCCCCAGCTTCTGGGCTTTGCTGGCATCCTTGGTGCTCCCTGCCTTGTAGACATGTCCCCCGGTCTCTGCTTTCACTTCTCACGGCGTTCTCTGTGTGTCTGTGTCCACGTGTCCCCTTCTCACAAGTACACCTGTCCTGTTGGATCTGGGCCCACCCCTAATGACCCACTTTAGCCTGATCACCTCTACAAAGACCCTGTGCACATCAGGTCACATTCTGAGGTAGTGGGGCTCAGGACCACGTGTGAATTTGGGTGCACGACTCGCAGTGTTGTAGCTCCTGGTTGACGGCTCTCGCTTTGTGTCTGAGGACCCTGGGGGACCTTGGGGAAATGAGGAGCCTTGTCTGAGTGCTCAGGGGGAGTGGCCGCTACCCTGCCTTCATCCTGTACCTGTCCCCACGGAGCAGGCCCCGTGAAGCTCTTTGTAGAAGGGAGCCCCATAACACGGTCCCTATTACAGTGAGTATTACAGATATTGGATTCTAGAGAAAAAAAGCAAACCGTTCCAACAGTGAAGAGAAAATACCCCAATTTCCCGGCAGTTGTCTGGCCTGTTCTGGGCGGGCGCTTCTTGCTTGCATTCCCGGCATCCACGGGCTCGTGTGACCCCGCACTTCATCACCGGGGCTGAGCTTCCGCACGGCCGGCCGGCTTCTGAAATTAATCTCCCCTCCTCTGATGCTCCTCCTCATGTCACGGCCAAGGCTGGCTTGTTAGCGACCGAGAGCTGGGAGGGAGGGGGAGCCGGGCCAGGGCTCTGGATTCTGTGGGGACAACCACTTGCTCTCCACACTTGTTTCCCCTGACTGAAGATCGATGAGACATGATTTTAAAAATAAATAACTAGTCCTGAAGAACTGTTTTATTTTATTTATATTTGAGAGAGAGAGAGAGAGTGCACATCAGAGTGAGGGGAGAGGCAGAGGGAGAGAGAGAATCTCAAGCAGGCTCCCTGCTGAGTGTAGAGCCTGATGCAGGGCTTGATCTCATGACCCTGAGAGCACAACCTGAGCTGAATTCAAGAGTTGGATGCTTAGCCGACTGCGCCACCCAGGCGCCCCAGAAGAACTGTTTTAAAACAGCTTCCTGGACTACCCTGGACGGTACGTGCCACCCTCCTCCCGGGCTGACAAGCAGGGTGCAGGCTGTGGGCCCCATCTCATCAGGAGGCGGTGGTGATGGTGAGGGAGAGGACAGTGTTGGGATGATGATGATGATGATGATGGTTCGTTCATCACACCGCAAGGGGTCATTTCTCCCTCGGGAAGTCCAGAGGATGTCAGTGGCTCCCCTCTGTCTTGGGGGAGGCACTTGCTTCTTTGCTCCTTTGGTCAGGAGGTGACTTGCCCGCTATCACTCGGTCAGGGGGCTACAGCCAGTCACGCAAGAGACTGGGAACTAGGGGCACGCGGGTGTTTGGTGGGCGCTAACCTCTCCGCCACCCGAACTTTGATTTGGGCTCGGATGTGCTGACTTCAACACTCACATTTATTTCTCAAGTGTATGGTTTTTTAGAGTTCTAAGTTTTGTAGCAGTTTTAGATTTACAGAAAAATTGTAAAGATAGTGAAGAGAGTCCCTACATACCTCATGTGCAGTTTCCCAAAGGAACGATACCGATACATTATTATTAACTATACTCTATTCTGTATTCAGATTTCCTCCGTATTTCCCCAATGCCCACGTTCTGTCCCAGGACCGAATCCAGAACCCCCTAGGACACTTAGTGGTCACGTGTCCCGAGGCTCCCCCACAGTGAGGCGGTTTTCGGACTTTCCTGGCTGTTGATGACCTTGACATGTCTGAAGAGCGCAGGTTGGGTGTTTTTTAGAGGGTTTCTCAGTTAGGATTTGTCTGATGTTTTCCCTGTGATTAGACTGAGGTCGTGGTTTTGGGGAGAGGAAGACCACAGAGGTGAAGTGCCCTTCTCATGACATCTTTTGTGAATGTGACCTGTCACCGTGGTGTTGACCTCAGTCTCCTGGCTGAGGTGGTGTTTGTCAGGGTTCTCGACTGTAAAGTTCCGTTTTATTCCCTCTTCGCACACTGGGCTCTGTGGCGAGAAGTCATCGGGGTAGTCCCCAGCTCGGGGACAGGGGAGCTATGGCCCCCTTCCTGGAGGGCAGAGTGTCCACACCAAGTATTTAGAATTCTTCTTCCCAAGAGGTTTGTGCCGTCCCCTGCCCTCCGTGTATTTATTTATTCCATCGTTTCTTTATGTGAGGATGGATGTATGAATATTTATTTTATGCTTTGAGTTATAATCCAGTCCTTCTGTGTTTATTCTGTGGCTCAGATGGTTCCAGCTTTGGCCGCTGGGAGCTCATTCACTTGGATCCTGCCCCGTTGGTGCACTCCCGTCGTTGTGATTTTTATTTTGTTTTTAGCACTTCCTCACTTTCTGGTGATGCTCCAGGCTCACCGTCCACGTTTCCCACCCAGTCCCAGAATCGGCCCCTTCCCCACTGAGCCCTGGCTCCTCTGTTGAAGGCTGACCATAGAAGCCAAGTTCGGAGTGCCCTGCCCCCCAGCATGGGCTCCCAGAGCTCCGCAGCTCACAGGGCCCCTGGTGTCTCCGTGGATTCTGCACCATGCGCGAGCAAAACAAAACAAAGTCTACAAGGTCTATTTATTCAGTAGTTAGGTCCACATAACCTAATAAGTGTGTATGTCCTGCCAACATCACAGTCATCTTTAAAAATCCATATGACCTGAAGGAGTATATTTTTGTTTCGTTCTTCACCATGACTTGTTGATGGGACGCACGCACCTGTTGAACTTCGGGCTCCTTCCGGAACCCTGGGGTCACAGCCCAGTCACACGTCAGCACCCTCATCTCCTCTCCTTTTTGTCATAGCACCTGCCAGAAACACGACTTGGCAAAGGTAGGGTGTCATCGAAAGGGATGTGGCGTGATCTCATGTTGAAACTATGAACAGCCCAAGCTGGAAGTCGGTGCAGAATCCAGATGTTGAACCTCACTGTGTTTTTCTCACAAAAAAAAAAAAAAAATCCCACTGCGTCCCTGTGAGCTCACTGTGGTGCCCTCAGGTGCCTTGGCCCACAGTTTGGGAACCATGGCACTCCACGGTAGCTGTCTACTGCTACGAGAGGGTGGCAGGGGGACACTGGGCCAGAGTGGCTGAATAGCTCGTCTGTGCCCACAGGGGTCAGGACGGAGCTTGCACCAGGCGTTGCAACCTTGGCTGGCACGTTTAGAATGCTCCCTGGGGGTCATATGGGAATGGCTCAGAGCTCACCCGCGTCCCGGATCTGTGGGGACCGAGGCACCCTGCCGTCCCGCCGGGGTCTTACCTTTCTCGCCAGCATGTGCTTCTGTAGCTCCGTGGTGAGCAGAGGAGTCCAGGAGGCTGTCCAGCTCCCAGTATTTTCAAGGACAGCACTGTCCCCTGCTTCCTGCACTCGCACTGCTGATGAGAAGAGGTAGAAGGTCAGGAGGCGTGTGTTGCGGACTGAGTGCAGGCTCCGTGCAGGTACCCCCTGCCGACCTCTTTGTATAAGCTCCTGAGCAGCCTTCTGGGAGCGGAGCAGGGGCACAGGCGAGGGGCACAGTTCCACATGGCCTTGCACGGTGTGCTCACAGTGGCCGGGCTAACAGCCAGCCAGGGCCAAGGCCAGCCTCGAGGGGATTCTTCGGTGTCCCCAGAACTGGCATTTGGGAGAAACAGCGGTGGGACAAAGAAATGTGAAGACTGGTCTCCCAGGCGCTTTCTGGCCTGAATTCTACCTGCCCTCTTTCCAGCAGGTGTGACTCCCCCTTTTGTGGTGGGGGAGGCGGCATCCAGACCCTCCTGCCTATCTGCTCCCTTCATGTGGCGCTTCCAGATCAAGCCCTGGGGTGACAGCAGAACCCGGGAACACCGAGGGAAGTGAGCGGCCCCTGAAAGGGACCGGGAGCTGGGCAAGCTGGAGTCCTCGGTTAGGGCTGGGCTCTGCCACTTTCTGATTGTAGGCCCTTGGCCACGGGTCCCTCTGAGCCTCAGCTTACTTCTCTGCAAAATGGGTAGCAGTGTGGCAGCACGGGGACTCAATCGTGTGCCCGTGGGGGTGAGAGTGACAGCAAGCGTGGCACGGCGCGGGTTCTGCCCACCCCCCATGTGGGGGACAGACGCTGCAGGGCGCGGGTGGTGGGACACCCCGCGTCTCTGCGCTCCGAGCCCCCCAGGTGACTGTCACCTGCTGAGTGTGAGGCTGGAGCTTGGAGAACCCACGCGGTCTGGTTCTGTTCACAAAAGTACTCGTACTTTATACTGTCTACATGTATGCCGAGACTCGGTGTTCTATCGCTCGTGGACACGTGCACCAGATGTAATGCACCATTTGTAAAAGGCACGTGTCCTGCACACACACCACGCTCCTCATTTTGTGGAATTTTAACGGCTCTTCAAGGTCATTCTGACTTTCTCAAGACAAAGGGCTCCACTGTGCCCCCGGGCTATGGCAAGGCGGGATACATGAGGGAGAGGATCCTTTAAGTACTCTCGGCCCCAGGAAATGGTCCTTGCTGAGCCACTGGATGGATGCGTCCGCGCTGGACCCTCCTGCTCCCCGCTGACAGATGCGGCCTTTAAAGACAACCGGGGTGATCTGTTAGCAGGGGACAAGGTGCTTTGTCTCCAGGCCTGCTGGGCACAGACAAGGCCAAATAGCCTATTTCTGCTGCTGCAGAGGATGAGACCAGGGACCCCCGAATCCGGCCCTGGCTCTGAATGCTAATTGCCCGGTCTAAGGTGTTATTGATAAAGGTGGCCAGAGGGAGCGGGTAATTCATTATTTTGGGTTGTGATGTCCGCAGAGGGGATGGCAGTGAGTAATGGATTGGGAGACTGTCTGCCTGCTGTGGAGTCCCAATTTATGGGCCCGTGAAGGAGCGGCCGTGGAGCCTGGGGACAGACAGGGGCTGAACGTGCGTCTCCACGATGTGTGGGAGCCCTGGAGCCTCTCCAGGACACGGCAGGTGTGTTCTGAGACTCGAACCTTCAACAGCCGCTGCTGGAGGCTGCCAGAGGACCCTGCTTGTCACATCAATGCCCGTGCATGGTCTCCTCTGACACCCCCCATCGTGTGCAGGCCGGGCAGCACCTCCAGAGAGCCTGTGGGCCCTTCCGTGTCCCCCACATTTCACCGTTTTCAGAGGGAAGTGAATTTGTTCCCATGACCTGCCCCCCACCCCGCCCTGCCATGTGAGTCAGCCACCCCTTCCCGAGGACCCGGAGGAGGGTGGGGGCCCCAGGGATGCGGGGGTGGATATAGCACTCAGGCACCCGACTTGGAGTGTGGGTTCCTGGCACAGACTTAGCCCTTTCCTCCATGCCAGACTGCATCTGCCATGCCTTGGCACCAAACCTCTTGGTCTCCAGCTTTCTTCGAGAAGGGAGGTTGTCACGGCTGTAGGAGGCCACGCTCCATGCAGCGTTCGAATATGGGCGGGGCGTGTGTGGCTCCGTGATCTGGAAACAAAATTCCTGGCGGGTGTTATTCTGAGAAAACAATTTAGTGCGTTTATCTGCGAAGTGGCCGCACCGTTGGGAGGAGGGGCAGTGTCCCCAGCTGCCGGCCACCCCCTTGTCTGTCCTGCGTCGGCCCAGAGAGATTTCAGAGGCAAGGTGGGGCACTGCTCTCCATGGGAATCTGTGTCTGCAGCTTGAATGAGAATCTTGCCACGCTGGCCCCATCTTCCTGCCTGGAGCATCCTATGTTTATTAAATAATGAATCCTGGGGCGCCTGGGTGGCTCAGTGGGTTGAGCATCTGACTCTTGATTTCAGCTCAGATCGTGATGTCTGGGTCATGAGATTGAGCCCTGCGGCCGGCTCCGTGCTCAGCAGCGAGTCTGCCCAGGATTCTCTCTCTCTCTCTCCCCACCCTCCCCCCCAGCACATGTGCTTTCTCTCTCTCTCTCTGTCAAATAAATAAATAAATCTTGAAAAAAATAAAAACTAAACTAAACTAACGAATCCTGATAGGCAGCGCCCAGCCCCAGACACCCCTTAATGCCAGTGTTTGTTCCAGAAGCTGATAGAATGGCAAGGAGCTTCTCCATATTTGCTTGTTGGGTTTCTCGGCAGATGCTCTCCTTGCATCGCCCCTGGGCCTCGGGCTGGGGGCTGCAGACCCAGAGGGCCCAGACGTAGCCCCAGCTTTGGGAGAGGCAGACGAGAGGTCTTTGTTGGCTGGAGAGGCCTTGAGGCTGGACCATGAAGCAGGAGACTTGCTTCTCCGAGTAGGAGGACCAGGTAGGGCCTAAAGGAAATGCGTCCCCGGCAGGGGCAGAGGCATGCACAGAGCTGGGTAACCGAGCGGCAGGTCTGGGGCGAGCCTGGGCCTGGAGCCTCTGCTCACCCCCATGTTTGCTGATTGCAGCCAGACTGGTGAGGCCGGAGACACTGGGGCCCCCAGTGAGTTCAGTGTGATCTGGAATGCGAGAAGGAGGTGACAGGGACTGGGAAGGGGGGGTCAGGGTGAGGAAGGGGAGGAGCCCCGTGGCTGGGGGTCTGGGCCAGCAGGACCCGTCAGGAGGGAAAGGGCCCCCGAGGCAAGCTGCTTCGGAGCCTTGGCCCCAGAGCATCACAGCATTAAATTATGAATATTACTCAGTGTTAATAATGGTGATTATCATCAGTAATGGAAAGGGACAGATGTATCCTGTTAACAAGACCAGCTAGTTGGCTTCCTGGGACCTACCAGCCCCCGCGCGGTGATGGAGCCTGCACTTTAATTGCTCTTCGGAGAGAGACGGTTTCTGGGCGCATTTACTGGGCGTGGGGAGGATGTGCCGGGAGCCGCCTGCCCGCTGCTGGGGGGCGCCGGGCACCACGCGGATCCCAGCAGGAGGGACTCGGCCGCATCTCACGTGTTCAGATCTGATTGCATGTCGCTCGGGGCTGGAGGCGCTGCGATGCTCCCCACTGCCCCCCAAACCAACCTCAGGCCCCTCCGCCTCAGAGCTTCGACCTGCCTGCCCCCCACCCCCATCCCGCTCTCCAAGCTCCTGACCTGTCCCTCCCCTTTCTTAGCTCCTCCCCATGCATCCTGATCTCCTCTCAGAACCAGCTGCTTCCTCCAGGAGGTTTTCTGGGCCCAACCAGGCCTGGTCTCCTTTCGGGACGACGTGGTCTTTCATCTCTTGATGGGACAACGAAACTCTTTTCTGTGTCCTCCTCCAGCCCATTTGCCCCTGAGGGCAGGGCCTGCGTTGGTCTGGCTCACGGTTGGTCCCCATTGCTTGCCAGTGCCTGGAACCTGTGTGGCTCCATACCTGGCCGTCTGGGGACCACAGCCTGGAAGACCGGGTGGTGTCCCCCCCTCAATCCCTCTGCACAGCAAACTCACTGAGAGATGTTGCATTTTTCGTGTGTTTAACAAATGGGCCCCTTTAGGAGATTTCAAAACAAGCTAGAAGTTTTTGTTTTCCAGAATTTATGGTCTGCACGTTTGAGAGATTTTGTAAGCGATGCACATTTCCTAACACTGGCAAGACTGCCAAACACCCATTTGCAGAGTACTCCCTCCAGAACCGACATCTCTTTGGAAAGGAAGGGTTTTCTCACTAATTATTAAACCAGCTCTTGATCGGAGGGGACAAGTTGCATGTGTTGATTCTCTGCGAAAACATAACTGAGTAGCATTTGAGTGATAACAGCTTGCCTTCGGTTCCCATTTGGAGCTTGTGTCTTTTGGTAAAAGAAAAATGCATAATTCTTCTTGCAAGCTCCACAGCGCGGAAAGCACCTTGTTTTGGAGATGCGTACCTTCAGCAGGGTCATGGGATCTCCGTGGCCGCGCCCCCTCTGGTGACAGAAGTCTCTTGTGGAAGGGTGTTGTCCTTATAAAGGCAGCCACCTCAGGGACACCCCGGGCAGGTGAATGTCACCAGGTCACGGTGGCCGGGCCTTGGTGGAGCTGCGGCCCATGTCAGTCTCGCTGCTGAGTAGGTGAAGCCAGTTGGCTCCGCATTTTTCGGACCAAATGGAAGCACACATTGAATTCTGCTAGTTACATGTTGCATATCACGCTCCTGCTCAGCTCACGGGACTGGAAGGACAAAGGCGAGCCTCATGCAGAGCATGCACGGGAGGCTGTGTGTCAGAGCCCTTGGCCTCCGCCAGGCTGCAAGGTTCTTGGCCCCTTTAGGTAACTCACACGTAGGGGGGATTTCAAACCGCTGTCCCAGCCGCCGGGGCCAGGCTCGGCACGCGCACGGTGTCCCACCGGCTTCCGGCTGTTCCTGGGAGGTGCCAGCCTTCCTCTTGCTGCCCCAGCCCATCCGTCCAGAGCCCTCTGTCCCAGAGATTCCCCCAGACCTCCCTCGGTGGCCAAGCTGTCCAAACTGGCACACCTCCCCTCCGCCAGGCCTTCTCTTTTCTCTTGCTTACTTTTCTTCAAAGCATCTGTCACCTTTGGAAATCCTTTTCCTTGTGTGCGAGCCCCTTGTGTTCTGCCTCGGTGACAGGACGCCCCTGCGCAGTTCCCCCCTTCTCCCCACGGTGACCTTGATGACCTGCATCACCATCCGCACAGGTGGGCTGGGAGGAGGGCCCGTCCCTGGGAGGGACAGCGTGAGCTTGCTTGTTCAGAGCCAGATGCCTGTTTTCACTAGAGAACAGTGAGTTCTTGGTGTCCAGGTCTTTTTTTTTTTTTTTTTTTAAAGATTTTATTTATTTATTTGAGAGAGAGAGAATGAGAGACAGAGAGCATGAGAAGGAGGAAGGTCAGAGGGAGAAGCAGACTCCCTGCCGAGCAGGGAGCCCGATGCGGGACTCGATTCCAGGACTCCAGGATCATGACCTGAGCCGAAGGCAGTCGCTTAACCGACTGAGCCACCCACGCGCCCGGTGTCCAGGTCTTTAAGAGTGAGACGAAATTCTGCTCCCCTACCCCCCACCCGCACCCTACAGTTGCTCCTCTGACAGTCCCCCCCCCATTTCTGATACCCACATGTTATGCAGAACGCCAGGGCAGGGCAGCAGATGGGGCTGTTCTCATTAGAGGGGAGGGGGAGAGGAACAGGGGAGGAGGAGGGAGGGGGAGGGAGGGGGCGAGGGACAGGGGAGGGGCAGGGAGGGAGGGAAGCTGGCCACTCACCGAGGAAGCAGAGTGATCCTTCTCCCCCAGGGCAGGACTTTTAAAGGTCAGCCCACGTCAGCCACAGACCCTGTCGCTTCCCTGAGTCCGTGGAGAGGCCATGTTGACGTGAGAGATGTCACGTGCCACGCTGCCGTCGGCCGTCCTCAGCCGTGCCCTGAGTGAGTGTGACAGTAATCAAAGGCTTTCCCGTCCGCGGGCTCGGTTCATCTTACCATCGCCTCCTTGTCCAGTGGAGAAACTGCCACCTACTGACCTGACTTAGGTGGCTTTTCTTGTCCTGGGCCTACTGCCTTGGACATTCCAGAAGCTGCAGGTCCTGTGGTCTGACCTTCAAGTGAAGGTGACAGTGAGACAGAAGATGAGGGTTCCCAGTTGTAATGTCACACAGAGAAGGTTCCGGGGGCTGGAGGCAGGATACCATAGCAGGGGGTGGCCACGGGGGAGGGCGGCCACGGGGGAGGGCGGCCATGGGGGAGGGCCGTGGTCCCTGGAGTCCACCACAGTCACGCTCTTGTGAAATGAAGAGTCCATGAGAAGACCTCATGCAGCTTTCCCCCGAAGTTCTAGGCTGGTTCAGTGCATAGAAATACCATGTGAGCACATACATAATTTCAAGGTTTCTGAAAGCCATGCTCAAAAATTAAGGAGAAACAATGCAGTTGCTTTCCACAGTATATTTTACTTAATGCAATATTATGCTGTAGGTGAGGAGAAATTTTCCTCTATAGATTCTTCCGGCTGGTCTAAGATTTAAATTGACATGAGACAGATTAACAGAAGAAAATCAAATTTAATTTCGTACATTCGGGAACCCCCCGCTCCCCCACATGAGAGGGTCCAAGTCAGAAAGGCACAGCACGGTACAAGCGATGCCATCCTGAGCTAGGGAATGGGATGGGGGCCTGGGGTTCCAAAGGGGAGGAGGGCGTTCACAGGGCAGTCAGGAGCAGGTGCCTGGTGATTCCATGTTTCCTTGCCCCGCAGGTGGGTCTCTCAGATAGGTTTATCTCTGTACTAACTCTCCTCCTGGGGAAGACCTCCATTTAGATTCGTCCAGGTAGTTAAGGGAGGGGCCCTGGAGTTTCCCTGGAACCCACAGGCTCTCGATTACCTTCAGCTGAAAATAGTCCACGTGCTAATGTGGCCCGTGTTGGGGAAACTTGCTCCGAACCCCTTCAGCTGAGATTTGAAACTCGAAAGAAGTTCTGTGGTGCAGAAGTTGAGTGGGTGGGTCGCTCCCTGTCCTGTTCAGAGCCTCAGTCCTGAGAATAGGTCAGGTCATTTAAACTGGTGTGATCAGTTTCACGAAATTGTCCTGCAGGTGGGCTCCCAAAGACAGGCCTCGATTGTGCGAGCAATTGGGTAATTAATAAGAGGTATTTCTATGGAAACGAAAGAAAAACACCAGTTTGTGGATCGAGTTCCAAACCCCGTGTCTGAGTGCTGTCGGTGGGATTTCTAGACATCAGGCTCAAAGCAGCCGCGGATGAAGCGAGGGCAGGTGGCGACAGTCGAAAGGATGGGAGAGAGTTGGAAATGTAAGTTTGGAGAGTCATAGGCAGATATTTGAGGACATCAGAAGAATTCAGGATCTCGTCCAGTTTATTTATTTTAAAGATTTTATTTATTTATTTGTCAGAGAAAGAGAGACAGAGAGAGAGAATGAGCAGGGGGAAGGGCAGAGGCAGAAGCAGACTTCCCGCTGAGCAAGGAGCCTGATGTGGGACTTGATCCCAGGACCCTGGGATCATGACCTGAGCCAAAGGCAGACGCTTAACTGACAGAGCCACCCAGGTGCCCCGGATTTCATCCAGTTTATAGGCAAATAACAGCCCCTCAAAGACCATTCATCTGAACTAGGATCATCTACTACCCAGCACGGTATGTTGCAGAGACATGATTTTTCTCTATAAAACCCACCCTCATTTCCACCAAAGATAGACAAATGAAGACTAATTTGTTTGCAAACTAAGTCTGGTTTCAAACAGACTTGGCCTGACAACTTGCAGAAGTGCAGCGAGAATGGTGATGGGCCACATAGGCTCTTTTTAAATCCGCTTTGCTGGAACTTTCCATAAGGAATCTTCAGACTGTTAACAGCCTCTCGAGAGAAAGCCAAACTGTGACCTTGTGCCAAGTGTACTTGTTAAAGCTCCCTGACTTGATTAAATTCATTCCTGTCTTGGCCAGTCCTGACTGTGCATGGAATCCCCTTCCAAGGAGTCCTTTCCCACAAGCCTTCTACAACTTTCTTTTCTAACATTCAGACTCTGTATTTTCCCTTTTTAAATAGCCAGACTCATTTTAGGACAAATTACTTTCTTTTCCCTCAACCACAAAAAAAAAAAAAAAAAAAAAAATCATTTCCATTCCTCATCCCGTTTCTTAGCAGAAGCACATATCTCAGTCTCTTTGCATACAGAGATGTTTCCCTTATTATTTCTGGGAGTTTAAATTCTTCTTTAGCAATTAATGTTTCTGTACTTTCTCTTCTTTGGAATTGATCTGGATCTGCAATGAATTTAACTTCACTCATCACTTAAAAGCAACATTTGAAATTTCAGGTTACTACCAGAAAGATTTGGGGAAACTGTTTTAGAAATGTGCATCTATTCAACTTACTCATTCTTAACAATTGTGTTTTGATCAGTCATGAAAATTTTACAAAGCATTAAACAGCTCACCGCTATGCTTATGTTGTCTTTCCGACTGACAAGCCCTCTAACAGAGATGACAGGAGCTGATTTTACTTTTAGTAAAGCTAAGTAGCGTAAAAGGATTAGATTTAATGCTGAGGACTCTAAAGGCATGCTGATTTCACTACACCAGCACACTTCAACTAGCTTTTATTTATTAGAGATTAATCCTAGATCACATGAACTTGAAGAACACTTGGGTTTGTTTTTATAATTTCTGAGAGTTTTAGAACAGCCACGCCTTATAAGCTCGTGTCTCAAGACAACTCTGTGGAGTTATTTTACAAATTACTTTTGGCAGGGCCAACCAGAGGTAGGAGACCAAGCACACACCCACAACACATGGGTGTGGACACAGACGAACAGGTGCAAACAGAGATCTTACACTTTCTAATGTATGCGCTCATTTGCCCCATTTCCAAAGATGTCCTCTTTCCCTCGATCCGTCTGTCTCTCTTTTCTGATAAGAAAGAAACCTCTCCCTAAAGTGTGTATTTCAAAGAATGACTTTTGGGTCCTAGAGAAGAGATGGGTAGAAAATCTCTATCACAAAGGCTTTCAGTTTCTCTAAGAAGGACTTTGGATTCCTAAGGACAATACTTACAAGGCTTTTGAGATAAAGAGGAAGGGTTTTGGGATTGATAAAAAGGACAGGTTAAACGACTTTGAATTATTTCTGAGGCTGTATTTCTAGTTTTGCAAAGATTTGCAGGATAAGGACAGTTGCCTTTAATTCCTTAAGAAATCCCTCTGGTTGCATCCCCTAGGTTGATCTCCCCACCCAATTACCTTCAATTTGCTTCTTTCCCATTGGATCCATAGCTCTAATTTTAACTTAGGGGAGAAGGCCTTAAAAAATTCCAATCATATTCTGAATATCAGCTTCCAATATGGCTAACTTTTAACTACACGGCTACTTAAAAAATATATTCTAAATATCTTGCCAGTTTTCAGCCAGGCTAAACAGCAAATATTCTAGCAGTGATGAATAACCCCTCCCTCCTCTTTGGGTGTAAGAGGGGTCCCCAAAGAGGGTGCAAAGGGTACAACTTTCCCAAGATCCAGAGTCACTCCCGAAGGTAGCCAAAAGAAAGAGCCAGCAACCTACATGTCCAAGGCAGGCATAGCCCAAGCCAGGTTCTCAGGATACAAAGTGAGACCATCAACAGGGCCATAGCTATCCCTGGGAGAGAGAGGATCAGTAACAGATGGGTCTGGAATTGGAAAGGAAGGGGCATCATGAAATTTTATTTTCCTCTTCTGCCAGTTTCTGAGCATCGCCTGGTCATGTGTAAGAGGGCCTAGGAGAAATTCTGGTCATGCGTTTCCTCTGGGCAGGGGGAAGAGGGGGATTCGTGAGCAGCTACCAATCTTCTCTTTTCTTTTCCTTTTGTTTCGTTTCATTTCGTTTCAGAGGTAGAGTTGAGTGATTCATCAGTTGCATATAACACCCAGTGCTCATTCTATCATGTGCCCTCCTTAATGCCCATCACCCAGTTACCCTATCCTCTCAGCCACCTGCCCTCCAGTTAAGAGTCTCTTATGGTTTGTCTCCCTCTCTGATTTTGTCTTATTTTATTCTTCCGTCCCTTTCCCTATGATCCTCTGTCTTGTCTCTTAACTTCCGCATATGAGTGAAGTCATATGATAATTGTCTTTCTCTGACTGACTTATTTCACTTAGTTCCATCCATGTCATTGCAAATGGCAAGGTTTCATTTTTTGATGGCTGAGCAATATTCCATTGTGTGTGTGTGTGTGTGTGTATCTATCTCACATCTTCTTTATCCATTCATCTGTCGATGGACATCTGGGCTCTTTCCATAGTTGGGCTATTGTGGACATTGCTGCTATGAACATTGGGGTGCACGTGCCCCTTTGAATCTCTATGTTTGTATCCTTTGGGTAAATACCTAGTAGTGCAGTTGCTACCGATCTTTCTAATCCTTCTCCAAATTTGGTCAATCTCTTGAAAAAGATCTGCTGCTGTCCAGGGGACATTTATTCTTCTGGTGGGGGTCTAGGATATATCCGCGAAGGACCATGCATAGGAAGGCTGGAAGCTGGTGGAGCCTGATTACAGAGCCCAGTGCAGTGAGCCTGTCCCACTGCCTCTGCTAAGCCCACCTCTTGGCTTTCAGCTTGTACATGAGTAACCCATGGATGCCAGGCCTGGAGATGAGGCTGCGGCACTCTCTGTAAATCTCGTAAGAAAAAAAAAAAAAGGAAGCTGAAACAGGCAGATGGGGCCAGATGTTGAGAAGGGGGACTTTATGTTGAATTTATTTTTTGTTCCAAGTTTAATTTCTCTTCTTTCATCATGTTAAGGGAGTCCCTAAGAGTAGTCATTGTATTTCCTTGTGTCCTCTTTTTAATTTGTTTTCTCCACAGGTGCCAGTAAATTGGTTAGGATGAGAGCTCTCTAAAATTTTTTTCTTCGCTCAAATAACAGCCAATTCAAAGGATCTGTCATCTGGCCATCGATGAGTAGGATCTGTCAATAGTGACTCAAGCCAATAAACCTTTTTATGGAATGGCCCGGAGGTAACTTTCCAGTCTCAGAATAAATCTTTATTTACCGTGGATGCAAGCGGCATCCCTGGTGTGAGTGCAGATGATGTAGCCCCCATGATCCCAAAAGTTTCTTATCAAAGCCAGTCTCAGAAAGCAAAGGCCTTTGTCCCACAGGTGGTGAGGGGTCTCCAGTCTCCCGTGAAAATGGGATGCCTCCAGTCTCAGACCCGCTCATCTTTGACACTGGGTAGGTGCTCCTGCACTGGGATTTTTCTAGCACTAACAATGAAGGTCAAGACAACAATAGCTTCTCATGGACGGGGATCTCTGATCCTGACACAGTCAGACAAAGACTGTCAGATCCACAGCCTATGGGGCTGCCCACCAGATGCATGCTGATACCCATCCTCTGCCCGGCAGACCAGAGGGCATTTTTCCTGGCCAGAACGCCAAGCGCTCAGCACATAGAACAACACAGCAGACAGAAATAATGGCCATTTCTGGGAGGAAAAGGATGGATAAAAACCTTGAGTACTCATACGAAATACTGGAGTCACGTAGCCCAAGGAGTTAACTCCCCCAACATTTTCTGCTTCTCTAAATTTTAGAAAAGGGTCAAAATGACCCTCACCACTCTGTTTCCTCTGGACTCTGCAGGTAGAGACCCAGGATCTGCTGTGGGAGTTCTGACCTTTGGCCAGCTGTCAGAGATTTAATGTATTTCTACTGTAGCCACCGTGGGGTGAGCCGTGCTCAGCAGGCTGGGCTCACCAGAACTGTAGGGGAGGAAAAATTTTACTTGACCCCTCAAAGGTTCTTCTGGCTGGTCTAAGAATGAAATTGACATGGGACAGATTAACGGGGCACCTGGATGATTCAGTCGGTTGAGCATCCAACTCTTGATCTCACCTCAAATCTTGATCTTAGGGTCATGAGTTCAAGCCCCATATCTCTACTCTACAGAGAAAACAAAACAAAACAAACAACAACAACAAAAAGAAATTGACATGAGACAGATTAACAGAAGAAAATCAAATTTAATTTCGTACATTCGGGAACCCCCCTGCCCTGCCCGTACATGAGAGGGTCCAAGTCAGAAAGGCACAACACGGTATCGGTGCCATCCTGAGCTAGGGAATGGGACGGGGGCCTGGGGTTCCAAAGGGGAGGAGGGCATTCACAGGGCAGTCAGGAGCAGGTGTCTGGTGATTCCATGTTTCCTTGCCCTGCACGTGGGTCTCTCAGATAGATTTATCTCTGTACTAACTCTCTTCCTGGGGAAGATCCTCCATTTAGATTCGTCCAGGTAGTTAAGGGAGGGGCCCTGGAGTTTCCCTGGAGCCCACAGGGTCTTGATTACCTTCAGCTGAAAATAGTCCACATGCTAATGTGGCCCGTGTTGGTGAGACTTGCTCCGAACCCCTTCAATGTCGACAAATAATTGATGTGAAATTACCAGTGAGATCTTTTACACTTTATTTTCATACTGAGTCTTTGAAATCCAGTTTCTCTATTCGTCTTACAGCACATCTCAATTTCTTTAGCCACTAAAATTGCTTTGGGAGTACTTGATCAATATTTAGAGTTATAAAATTTACAGTTGGAAAAGTGGACCCGCGTGCCCGAGTTGTTCCAAAGATACTTGTTTTCTAATAAGCGAATCGAAATAGTTTTTAAAATTAAAATTAACTTAATTACAATTAAGTTAAATTATAACATAGCAGTTCCTCCTTCACACTGGTGCATTTCAAGTGCTCAGCTAAGCCGCCTCCAGATCAGACGGCGTTCTTCTCGCTCCTCGGTCATCCAAGGCCTCATTCACCCGTGTGTTTATACATTGCAATTGGGACGGCAAATCCATGCTGCCCTCTGTTTCCTGTTCTGAGGGGAATCAAGCGGAAGTCCGTGTTTGACTGGTGAGGTGTTCATCGAGGGATAAGGAACGGAAATTATTTGATGTTTCTGTTTCTCTTCAGTAATTTGACAAATAAATGATCTGAGTTCATAATTAAGAAATTAGTTTTTTGAAAAGCTCCATTGGCTCGTGAATTGATGAAGTTAAGACTGTCACATTTCTGGGTGGGTGTCGGGGGGGGTAGTCACATTTCAGTGAACAAACAAGATTTTAATGACTGGTTCACAGCTGTGTGTGTTAGGAGGTGGCGAGTTGAAAGGACAGGGGGAGCTCCAGCATCAGAATATTCTCCCACAAAGCAGGATTAATGGCACCAGAGAGTTCCACTCCAGCAGTATTCCCCTTCTGACCAAAGCCACCTACCTACTCAGCTGAAATGTCACTGTAGCAAAGAAAAACCTTGTCTCCTGGCCCCATGGATCATGGGGAGGAATTGGTTGCCTACATACAGTAATAAGCCAGTAGGGTCCTATTAGTGAGTCCTTTCATCCTAAAAATATGAGCTTACTCTCAGTAATCATTTTTTAAAGATCTTTTTACAAGACAAGTTGGCATCTCCTTGGATTTAGCAAAAGAAAGCAGTAGGAAAGGGCCAGTCAGGTGAGAACAGTCTTTGATGCCTACTGAGTGCCAAGCACTATGTACATGAGGAGGAGTCGTACTCAGCCTTGTGTGTCTTACTACAGAGGTGACTTTTGTGCTGGGCATTGAGGAATGAATAGGAGTTGGCTGGAAAAAGAGATTTGAAGAACTTGTGTTCAAAGATTTGTTTATTTGGGAACTGGTGACAGGTGTAAGCCATGGAGAGAAAGAGCAGAAAGAGAGAAATAGAATCTGGAAAATGAAGCTTCTGTCAGAGAAGAAGGTCCTGGAGCACGGCCTCGAAACTGTCATGGAGAGCTAGAGGCTGCAAACTCCAGAGGCTGCAGGGGTGGGGCGGGGGCTGTAGGTGAACGGAGCTGGCCCAGCTGTGGTGCGGGCCAGGCCCGTGGCAGGGGAGCGCGTGCCCCACCCGAGAGCTGGCAGCTCCTCAACTCCGTTCGGGGATGTGGCTTGTCGCCCCAGGCTTTTGAGAACTGTGGGTATTCCTATGAGATGTCACAACTGGCAAAACCTTGTGAGGGCAGATGTGGTCTTCCGGCAGCCCGTTTGCCGTGTCTGTTAGAGTCCAGCAAGGAGAGGCTGAGGCAGGGTCCCAGCAGAGTTGGATGGTGGTTCTGGAGGGACCCCAACCACCATGGCAAAAGACGAAGTAGAGGGCGTGGACTTCGGGTGGCTGCAGGTGGGAGATGGTGGCATATGTCCAGAGCAGAAAAGGGGGAGATGAGATGACAGGTATAAGGAAGGAGGACAGGGTGCCTCAAAGACGGCACCTTATAACTTCTGACATCAACTTTCTGGTAGGCAAACAGGTAAGGCAGGTGGGCAGACAGGTAAGTTAGGTGGAAAGACAGGTGAGGGCAGGTGGGCAGACAGGTGAGGCAGGTGGATGGACAGGTGAAGGCAGGTTCATGGACAGGTAAGGCAGCTGGGCAGACAGGTGAAGGTAAGTGGGCTAACAGGTGAAGGCAGGTGGTCAGACAAGGTAAGAGCTAAAGTACTAAAGTAGTTTGAAAAGTACTATGATCTGAAGTACTTTAAAAGTTTTTCTACTGAAGTGCAGCTCATGTCTGCCTCTGTGAATTACAACCAAATTATCCTTAACAATTACTTCCAGTTAATTTGTCCTGCTAAGCCTGAGCCAGTTGATGAGTTTTCTTAATTTTGATTATATGCTCAAGGGAGTGTTTAGTTCCTGTGCATCTGAAGTGTGTCTGAAGGCAAACAAAGCCAATAATGAGTGCCGGGCACCTCAGAAGACATCTGGGCTCCAGTTCCAACTCCAGGGCTAATGACCTTGGTTAAGACCTGTAAGCACTCTGGGACTCAGTTTCCCCATCTATAAAATGGAACAAGTGGAATACCTGGTCTCAAAGTTTCCCCCAGTCCTGGAATCCTATTCAATTTCCTACTTTCTGTGAAATGTTGGTGATTTAACCCTGACATCTCTGTTTACTGGATACAAGCTCACCTCACCCCTAAGTTAACCCCTTGCTAACTCTAAAGTCCAGCTGAGGGAGATGTCAAGGCTCTTTGGGACTGACTTGCTGCTATTCCATCCTCACACAAGTCTCTGTATCTCTCCCTTGGTGAAATGAGTGAATGAATGAATGAATGAATGAATGAGTCAGTAGTTGTGATTTCGGTGCTTATGGATCCTGAGCATGCCCACATGTCTCACCAGCACCCCCAGCACCCCCAAATCCTAGACTCTATCACGTGGGTTTGCATCCCTCAGTGAGGAGCTCCCTTTTCCCATCCAAGAGTGATGACGTGTAGGTAGTTTTAATGTTTACTTGTATTACGATTTTTAAAAAATGTTTATAAGAGTGGCCATACACTGAGTACCTAGAAAGTTCTATGCACTTGGCTAGGCCACCTCCACCCCTACACGCATACATGTATGTAATTCCATGACATTCTCACAACATTTGGAAGTGGGCATTGTTATCCCCATGGTATAGCTGGGGAAACTGAGGCCCAGAGAACTTATTTTGCCCACATAACTAATCTTTAGAGGAGCCAGAATTAGGACACTGGTCTTTATTCTTTTGACCTCCCCAGGCTGCCCTTTTGGATCCCATTTATCTTTTAGGACTGCCTCAAGTGTCCCCAAGGTCCAAGGACCAGTAGGACACGGCCGTGTTTCTTCATATGTCTCTTACGTCATGTTGGCTCCCAATGGAATGCACTTTTGACAAGCACTTGATCTTTCTTGGGCCTTTATGAAGCACTGAGTATGCAGAGGTGAATGAGGCCTGGCCTGTCTTCGGGAGCTCACCTTGTAGGAGAGGAGACAAACCAGTGCAAGTCTGGGGCTCCCAGAACACAGAGACACAAAGTGCCAGGAGATTGTACAGAAAGATCCCTTCTACCTCCTGGAAGAGGAGGCATCTGTGCTTATCGTTAAGAGCTGGGTGTGATTTGTCCATGCCAAAGCAGAATGGCATGATTCCAGATAGAGGGGAGAGGGCGAACAGAGGCAAGGAGGAGGGAACATGCAGTTAGATGTGTGTGCTCATGAAGGGACGTATGTAAATGGCTGTTTGGTTAAACCAGCTGTGCAGCCAAAACTCAGGCTTCATGCAAACCCTTCCAATTTATGGTACATTAACTTGTCATTTTCTACATAAATAGACAAAAAATACTTTTTTTTTAAGGTGGTAGAAATTGCTTTGCGTAGTAACCTACTTCTTTACAAAATTATTTCTTGATCTTTAAAATGTTTCCCATAGAAAGTCTCGAGGAGGAACTGATAGTCTTTACTGTCTACCTGTTTAGGAGCTATTTGGGGCTACAGCAGATGCCCTCAAATAGCAGGGGGGCTTGGGGAGATGTGGGAGGGGTTGGGACAGTGTCTGGAGAAGGAAGCCAAGTATGTCAAGGGTATGAATCCTGAATCCTGAGTAGGGAGAAATTCCTGCATTATGCAGAAGTTAGAGACCTGTGGGCCAGAATGTCGATCTCAATTTTAGGAGGTACAGAACAATGGGAGACCACTCCCAAATTACAGTAATAACTATATGCTGGGTTGTATTCTTTATTTTATACTAAAACTCTTACAACAGCCTTACAAGGAAGACACATCATCATTTTACGGGTGAGGAACCTGCATCTCAGAGAAAAGAAGTTGTTGCCCAAGTATATGCAGGTAGAGAGGGTGGATTTGAGAATCAAACCCAGATCAGTCTAACACAAAAGACTTCTGGCTTTCGTATGTCCTTAATTAAAAAAAAAAAAAGTTAAAAGAAGCATTTTTAAAGCAAAAAGGAAAAAGACATTTAAAAGGCAATGTACAGAAAAATAGCAAATTCTAATACAAATTTTAATAAACAAATGAAAAGATGTTCAGCCTCTTAATGAAAAGCAAACCAAAGAACTAGATACCTTTTACTCCTTACATTGGCAAAAAACTAAGATAACAACAATAATGATACCCAGTTTGACAAGGATGGGAGGGAGTAGAAGTTTTGTCAGTATGTTCTGCTGTTCACCTGACTGCCTATGTTACTTTGTTAGAACACAGTCAGTGCCTTTTCAGTGAAACCTTATAGCAGACCCCTTCCTAAAGAAACAACAAGGCATCTGCCATCTTCTTGGCTGGCGTGACATCCGGTGCTGCGGGAATGTGGGAACCTGCCTAATAGTAGCCGGGCCTGGTCTTTGCGGCCCCCCAAACCCCACAGGGCAGGAGCCCCCGTGCAGACCAGGGCATTAGCCACCCTGAGCGCTGTCCGTGGTGCTGACGCAGCTGAGTCTCTCTGGCCCCTCAGCTGGTGCCCTTGGGAGCTCCAGCCAGGCCCTCCTGAGCCCAGCATGGACTCCTGCTGCCAGAAACCTGCCCAGAATCCGAGTCCCGGATCCCCCCTCTACAGTAATGCTTGCTCACTACAGAGAGCTCAAACCCTGAAAAACAGAGCTACCTGTAAATCTGCCATCTAGAGACCGTCTCTTGTAATGTTCTGATGTATTTCCTTCTTGTCTTTTTTTCTGTGAATATTGATTATATAGTTGAGACACTTTTATAGTCTTAAGTTTCATCATGGAAATATTCTCCCACATTATTCAGAATGCTTTGTAAGCCTCATTTTAATGGCTTCAAATAATCTGTGATTCAGTTAAAGATAATGTAGCCATTTTTGTAGTTAGCTACTGTTTATTTGAGGTGTGTTATGTTCTTTTTTTTAAAAATTTTTTTTAAAGATTTTATTTATTTATTTGAGACAGAACGAGAGAGAGAGAGCACACGAGAGGGGGGAGGGTCAGAGGGAGAAGCAGACTCCCCGCCGAGCAGGGAGCCCGATGCGGGACTCGATGCCGGGACTCCAGGATCACGACCCGAGCCGAAGGCAGTCACTCAACCAGCTGAGCCACCCAGGCGCCCAAGATTTTATTTATTTGACAGAGAGAGACACAGCGAGGGAGGGGACACAAGCAGGGGGAGTGGGAGAGGGAGAAGGAGGCTTCCCGCCGAGCAGGGAGCCCGATGTGGGACTCGATCCCGGGACTCCAGGATCATGACCTGAGCCGAAGGCAGTCGCTTAACCGACTGAGCCACCCAGGCGCCCCTCCGTTTGGTTTTAAGATTTTTTTTTTTTTATTTGAGAGAGAGAATGAGAGAGAGCACATGAGAGGGGGGAGGGTCAGAGGGAGAAGCAGACTCCCTGCCGAGCAGGGAGCCCGATGCGGGACTCGATCCCGGGACTCCAGGATCATGACCTGAGCCGAAGGCAGTCGCTTAACCAACTGAGCCACCCAGGCGCCCAGATGATGTGTTATGTTCTTAGCATAATATTAAACTATTTACAGACACTACTTCTCATATACAAAAATGACTTTGAGATGAAGGTGTTATTATCCCCAATTTTGCCAATGTTGAAACTGAAGTTCAGAGATCCCCAAGATCACACAATTCAGTAGGAGGCAGAGATGGTTTTGAATTGATGAATGTCCAATGACAAAGGCCATGATCTTGCCATTGCACCACACTGCCTCCCACAGTTTTTACATAAAATGGTTAAAAAAAACCATGCCTCTATCACAACTTAATATCCATCCCCAGATACTTGGACATCTAGATGGCTTTTCCTGTCAGATAGAAGGTTGTTAAAGTTGAAGAGATCACAGAAGATTGAGATTAGGATACCCTCAGGCAATGTTGGTGCTTTCCCGCCCCCCTCCTTGGGCACACCACATCCTGCAAGAAAATGTGCAGCCTCTACTTGAATGCCCCCTTGCACTGAAAACTCACTACCTGGGCCAGACGGTTGTATTAACAATGACAGCCACGGTTTTAGCCAAGAAGCAGTCTGAGTGGCCCAGTTAATCAGGGCCACTTCACTGCCTCCCCTCACAACCCCACTGATGGCAGGTCCCCATCCACTCTGGGCTCACTGTTGAGCATGGATGAGCTATGGCTTCAGGACCTGTCACATAGCAGGTGCTTGATACACATGTGTTGACATGAAGATGAATGGCCCCAGGTTCCCAAGGACCTTGGCAAACTCACCAATTCCAGCATTTGTCCAGAAATGGCTCTGCCCAGGTCAGCCTTGGGTGCAGCTGCCTCTGTGGGGAGGTACAGGGCTTGCAGAAGGGCCCAGCACACCTGCTCCTCATCATTCTGACCCCACCTTAGGTGATTTCTTTTCCCATGACCTGAGGGACGCTGCCAGAGAAGATGCCTTAGAGGACAGGCATCACCGGCAGCTTGCTCTGGATAGCACGCTGAGGGCCATGCATCCCAATGTCCCCCCCGTTCCCTGAGGCTCAGTCCTCCCAAGCCACCTAGCCATGTAACAACAAAGTGGGGCTACAACCCGGCCTTATCCTCAGGTCAGGGCTCTTTGCACGCAGAAGTTTCTGTGTGGTTGATCTCACTCTGAGCCTCAGCATGGCACAGAGAGCCTGGGCTCTGGGGCCGGAGGACCTGGATTCAGCCTCTGCTGTGCTGTCTCATGTGTAGCCCTTCCCCTTGTTGTCTTAGCTTCTTCACCCGTAAATAGGATTCAGAAGACCTGCTCCAGGGGCTGGACGCTCAGGACTGAGATAGTATCTGTGGCCGTGCTCTGCAGACTCTAATCTGAGAATGTTTTGTGTTATGGCAGCCTCGCCATCTTCATCACCTCCCACGTGCTGCCTCCTAACATCGTGTCTGTCATGTAGCAGGTGTCCATAAATGCTGGCTGGATCAACTGTTTTTATTAACAGTAACCAATAAGAATGGGCGAGAATGGGAATGCCATTGGTGTCCGAGTCCAGGCGCAGAGGGGGTGCGGATAGAACGGAGAGTTAGGGATCTTGGAGGTGGGGTCTCCAGACACTCTGGCTGTGTCTGTGTCCAGCAGGGCTCATGCTTTGGAAGCTGAAAGAGTGCACGGAGAAGAAACAGATGCTTCAGCGCATTGGTGGGCTGAAGGAGATAGAAAGGCACTCAGACACTCTCTGGAGAAACCAGAGTGGGTAAATCTGTGTCTGGGTAGGTTTGCAGGGAGAGTTCCAAGAGCATCATAATTCTGCAGCCTGCAACAGACTGTGTGAGTTTTCCACCGTGGAGTAAATGCTGCCATTACCCAGCTGAACCGAGAAAATCGATGTCATTAGCCTAATTACGTGGGCTCTGTTTATAGACTCTGATGCTAGGCGCTAGGGGGGGTCACAATCAGGATGGCATGTTGCAAAACCCGGAGGGAGGTGGGTGTAAGTAGCCTGTTGTGATTCTTGGGGCCCCTTGGTTTCTCAGTGTGCCCACATTGACAGGGAAAGGGATGACATTATTCTGGTCTGATGTGTCATAGGTCTTCAAAACCGCTTTGTTAGACAGACACGAAGAAAAGGGAGGGAGGAAAGGAAAGATCTGAGACAATCGCTTAAATCTGGAGAATGTCATTTCCCCCTTGGGGCCGTGTGATCTTCAGCAGGAAATGGACATAATGGGCGTTAAGGCTCTTGCATCTTCCCGAAATGCCTCCTGATGTGGAGGCCTGGGCTCCCTCAGGGAAGAATGGGGGTTGGGCTGAATTGTCACCCCTAACGTGGGCTGCAATTCTGCCCCACACCTCAAAGCCACCGGACTTCAAAGGAACGGTCTGGGCCAGCACGTGGGAGAGAAGATGGATAGGATGGATAGCAGCCGGAGGAGGAAGGTCAGCCTGGCCACCCCTCTGGATCCCAGAGACAAAGGGGAGCCTCCCCCTCTGCATCGGGCGCTCATTTCTCTGGGCTTCTGTTGACCTCCTGAGCCAACAGCAGAATGCCGGGTCCTGTGTGTCCTACCTCCTCCGGGTTGTACAGACACAATTCACAGACAGTGGTCATTACACGACTACTTCCTTATCCTGGATCTCTGTGCTTGAGAGTGAGCTGCAGCATGTTCAGTGTTTAGAATCCCATTTGCTGAGACTGTGAGCCCCACACATGAGCTCACTGCCGTTTGATGTGTCTGTCCCCCTCTGGGTTGGTAATTGTGGTTCTCCTGTCAGCTGGCTAGCAGACATCTTCAAATGCTGATGCTGCGGATGCGTGAGGATAGTACCATGAAAGCTTCAGTGGTAGAAATGGGGACGAGGTCAGGTTTTTCTGACCTGGGTGTTGGTCTTGCATTCTGGGATTCTTCTTTGACTCTAGCACGGTTGGATGATGCCCGCACTGGATATAGAATTTCAAACATCTGGAGGGGGTGCTGTGGTTGCCTAATATTTAGCGTTAGAGAAGTGTCTTTGGCCGATGCGATTGTTCATTCATTTTGCCTGATTTTCTTTCTCCTTGGAGTTAAATATCTCCCCCAGGTGGGTCTGAGGGCCGGCGTCCCCTTGGGGACTTTGTCTGGGATGTGCTGAGCTCCTTCCTGTGCAGACTTCATTCTGTGTCTCTGACCACCTGTGGCTTCTTCCTTGGGAACACTTACAATTTTGAGGATAGATCCCTGTGCTCTAATCTCCGAGGACACTTTTTTTTCCCCCCTCCTGTTAATTTTATTTCTTTGTTGTCTTCTGCTGCCTTCTGGGAACATTCCACAAGGATCTCTGTGCTGTCCCTGATTCCTTTTCTACATGTAAACTCTGCCTTTCACTGCGCCCCCCTGCCCCAACTCTGGAAATTTTAGTTCTGCTCTTACCCTGAGATGTTCCTTTCACGTTTCTCTCTCTCTTTCTCTGAAAGCCCGAAGAAGCCAGCCATGAGTTTCCTTACATTTTCTTCAGGTTTCAGGGGTAAGTCCTTTTCAGAGAGGATGCTTTTCTCTGGATCTTGAGGGTAATGTTCCTTTCAACTGGACTGTCATATCCCTTCACAAGCACCATGCTGGTGTTTTCTTCTGTTTTCTGTTTGCCCATCTTTAACAAAGAAGAACGTTGCCCACAGCAGAAAGAGGTGTAGATCTTCTTAGCTCGCCCGCTGTCTGCTTGGGCTCGGATGCCCCCCTCCCCTCCCCGTGGCCCTGGCAGAACAGTCCCCGCAGATGGAGCTCTGTCACAGGGTGTCCACAGCGCCGCTGGACCAGCTCAGCTCTTCTCCTTGATGAGTCCCTCCCTCTCTGGTCTTAGAGAAGTGATGAGAAGTCACAGACGCAGCATGCCCTGCCCCTGGGGGGCCATCTGCCTTGGGCCAGGATAAAGTGGTCCCCTTGCCAGACCCCGCGGCCCCTGTCACATGTGCACAGAGAGCTTTGGTCCCTGAAGAGAATGCCCAGGGGAGAGGCTGACGGGAGGGTCCTGGAGCAGGGCTTGGGTCACGTCAGTGGCCACGCTGCCCAGTGGTCCCGGCTTAGGTCCCAGTGGCAGACGGTAGGCAGGATAGGGCTTGCCTCTGCCTGATGGGCCAGAGCTGTCCGTTCAGCTTACATGGGAGCTGCCCCCCACTGTCCCCTTGATCCAACTCTCACGGCGTCGCCGTCGGTGGGCTTTTCTCTGGTGTTTCGGCAGTGGGTGGGCTGTCTTCAGGATTCCTGTCCAGGTGGAATTCATCATTTCCGGCGCCAGCACCAGTGCCTCTGAGGGGTGCGCATCTGCGGGCCAGGTGCGGCTCTCACACGGGAGGCCGGGGCAGCGGTCTGGACTCAATACTCTGTGTGCATCACCTCTGTGTGCATCACCGCAGGAAGTGGTGTTTTCATGGCCTCTGGAGCTGGGCAGGGCAGGGCGTCTTCTGGTCCCCAATTCTCCATGAAGAGACAGAGACTCAGACACTCACAGCTCGGTGAGTGGCCAACCAGGGGTTCGAAGTCAAGAGTGTCCCATTCTTAGTTCTCGCTCTTTTCCTGGCAAAGAAAGTAGGAAAAATCAGATCAGCCTCTCTCCCGTTGGCCTCGCGGTGCTTACTGTTTTGTGCAGTTCCAGATAATTGTGGGCGATCAGAAAGTCACCAGGCCACCACATATGACGTCACCAGGCCACCACATATGACGTCCACCACATATGACGTCACCCTCCCCATCACAAACTGAGGCCAGGGAGGACTGTGGGAAGGAGCCACAAAACCTGTCTGTCAGTATTTGAGTGTGAGCATTGTTCCAAATGCAACAATGGGCTCATTTTCTGTGGTCTTGTGCTATTATTCCCTACAGTGAGGCCGCTGCATGCAGCCCCATGGCCTCCCCTTAAACTTGCCGCTGTGTGACCTCGGGCAGGTCATTTCACCTCTCTGGGCCTTCCCCTCTCTGTAAAATGAGCATGATGGTTCCTACCTCCGCGGGCTGTGGTGGCAATTAAATCGGCTAGTCCCGTAGAATGAAGCAGGAACACCTCCGGGTACAAAACCAGTATTGTATTATCAGGAGAAATGGCTCCTTATGACCCAGCACAAGGGCAGAACCCCCACCCCACATAGTAGGGCCTCATTCACCCCCCCACATGCCCCCACATGTCCCAGGGGAAGAACTGCAATGCACACCCCACCCCACCCCTCTCCTGGCTGCTCTGTTCATGTCCCCAGAGCCGGCCAGAGCATCCTTGGGGCTGAAATAAGCACATGGCAAGTGAAACTCAGCGGGGCCGTTTCAGTCCTTGGAGACAAGAAGTGCTCAGAGATTCAGACCTTGCTCCTTCCCCCCAGATCTCAGGGGGACAGGGGATCTGATGAAAGGCAGGTGAGCGGCTTGCCTGGAGTCCCCAGTGCATGGATTTAGGTCCCTTTCTCAGAAAAGCCTCCGTGACTGTGAAGAGGGACCCAGCTCGCTCAGCAGACCCAGGTCCCCACTGCCTGCTCCTGGTAAAGTGGCCTCACCACACTTCCCCACCCTGGGGAGGAGTCCAGGTTTTGGGGGCGGATACGGAACACAGAGGGGAGGGACTGACTCCAGGGGGGCTTATATCCTCCCCCGGCCACCTTGCTGGCCATCCCTTCTACCTGCCTCCATCCCCTGCAGACCCCCACGCCCTCTCCTCGGAGCCTGCCATCCCCCGTGGCCTCCAACCCTTTGTTTCTGAGGTTCTTGCGGCCAGCACTTTGTCCCCTCCCTCCTCTGTAGGTCACCCTGTGGGTGACAAAGTGGCTTGTGTCTTGTGCGGGTGGAGAGGGCATGGGTGCTGGGGACTCCCGCGTGCAAGGGCCTTTGTCAGGTTCTGGCCACAAAGCAGCCGTGGTGATAAATATGGGTCGCGTTAAATTGTGTGTGGTGCATCCACACGAGGGCCAAGTATTCAAATGCTTGAAAGCATGATTTCAAAGAACATTTAAGACTACAGAAATATACTTGCGTGAAAAGCTGGTCCCCAAAAATATGCATGTCAATCTCCTAATTTTCTAAAAGTAAAATGTATGCACAGAGAATATATCTCATTTTTATTTTCTTCTTTACATTTTTCCTATACTGTCACTAATTAACATGTATTTCTTCTACTTGAAGAGAAAGGACTAGACTTATATCAATGTCACCCTCTCTATGCAGTAGCCTTTTTTTTTAATTGAGGTGAAATTCACATAACATAAAATTAACCATTTGAAAGCGAACAATTCAGTGGCATTTAGCACATTCACAGTGTTGTGGACTGACCACCTCCATTTGGTTCTGGAACAGTCTCATCTCCACCGAGCCACCCCTCCCAGCCCACCTCTTGCCAGCCTGGCCACCATCTGGATCCTTCCTCTCTGTGGATTGGTCTGTTCGGGACATCGCACATAAATGGGACCTTTGCGTCTGGCTTCCTTCCTCACCATGCTGTTCCTACTGTAGCCTGGGGCCCAACGCCATTTGGTTTTATGACTGAATGATGTCCCACTGGGTGGATATGCCACAATTTGCTTATTCGTTCACCAAAGGATGGGCATTTGGGTGGTTTGCACCTTTGAACTGTTGTGAACGGTGCAGCTGTGAAGTATCTGTTGGAGTATCTGTTTTCTCTTCTCTGGGGATATACATCGCAGATGTCCATTAAGAACCTGGAGGCCTTTCCTGGAGGAAAGGAAGGAATGTCCGATAACAGGGCCTCTGTGATGGATGTTGGCCTGGCTCTAAGCACCTACGGGAACGTGTTCCGTCCCTGGGATGGCCCTGCCATCCCGAGATGAGGTTGCTGAGGCCCTGGGGATTTTAGCTAACTCCCTGAACCTCAGTCAACCAGTGAATGGCAGAGGCAGATCTAGACTGAGCGTGCTGGCTGGTTGATGAGGACCCAGGCGGGGGCCCATGGGGTTTCCAGAGAGACCCACCCTGGCTGGAGTCACCTGCTCTGGGCGCCCCACGCGGGCGCTCACAGTGGGGAAGGGCGGGGGTGCAGCTGCGGGCCGGGCTCTGTCGTGGTGGCCCGCCTCCCCATCACCTGGCAAATATGAACTGGCGAGTCGGGGACAGTCTGTCCTGCCACCGCCCCCCTTTCTGCAGAGGGGCCCGTCTGATGGCATTGGCTTTGCGGCTGGGGTCTCCTGGATCAGAGCTGGCCTGTGCCGAGGGCGCTTCCGGCACCCTCCCTGGGGCACCGGGTTCTTACCAGCAGGACGATCCTCAGAAAGCTGGCGCCGGGATATTTTTTTTAAAGAATCAATTTGTCATCTCCGTAGCAACAATGAAGTAAAGATGGATTGCTTTTCTGGAACAACAGAATGCTTTATCAGGCCTTTAAAACCAATTTCTTGGGCGCCTGGGTGGCTCAGTTGGTTAAGCGACTGCCTTCGGCTCAGGTCATGATCCTGGAGTCCCGGGATCGAGTCCCACATCGGGCTCCCTGCTCAGCGGGGGGTTCTGCTTCTCCCTCTGACCCTCTTCCCTCTCGTGCTGTCTCTCATTCTCTCTCTCAAATAAATAAATAAAATCTTAAAAAAAACACAAAAAACAAAAAACAAAAACCAATTTCTTTAACTGTAAACAGTGGCCCCGCAGGACTTGTCACAGCGCCTGGGGACAGAGCTTTCCTGTCTGTCTGACAGCCCACAGCGTCCTCTGTCCTCTGTCTTGCCTTGCCTGGCCCACTGGCTCACGACAGTCCAGGGAAGTCCTTGCAGAGGCCTTTTGTTTTCCATCTTGGAAAACTGGGGTCGGACATGGCTTCAGTGAGGAACTAGTCTGGGCTTCCACCCCGGAGGAGGGAGGGGGCTGTCAGGGAAGACTGACACGTGCCGGTCTTTCATTCATTCATTCATTCATTCACTGCACAGTGTGGTGAACACTCAAACAGTGTGGCCAAGGCTTCAGTGTTGTTTTGCCTTTTGGCTTCTTTGTTCTGTTTTTTTTTTTTTACCTCCAAGCACAGAGGAGATGGCTGCTAACTCAGCCCAGGTCAGGACACTTCACAGAGGACGTGGAAATCGAGTTGGTTCTCAGGGTGCCTGGGTGGTTCAGGCGGTCCAGCGTCATACTCTTGACTCTTGACTCTTGGTTTCAGCTCAAGTCACAATCTCAGGGTCGTGAGAAAGAGCCCGGTGTCAGACTCTGTGCTCAGTGCAGAGTCTGTTCTCCCTCTCCCTCTGCTCCTCCAACCCCCACTCGTTCTCGCCCTCTCTCCCTCAAATATATAAATGAATAAATAAATCTTTAAAAAAAAAGAAATCGAGGGGCGCCTGGGTGGGTCAGTTGGTTGAGCGACTGCCTTCGGCTCAGGTCATGATCCCGGAGTCCTGGGATCGAGTCCCACATCGGGCTCCTGGCTCAGCGGGGAGCCTGCTTCTCCCTCTGACCCTCTCCCCTCTCATGCTGTTTCTCTCTCTCTTTTTCTCTCAAATAAATAAATAAATAAATAAAATCTTAAAAAAAAAAAAAGAGAAATCGAGTTCATAGCAGAACCCCCCGCTGAGCAGGGAGCCCGATGTGGGACTCGATCCCGGGACTCCAGGATCAAGACAGAGGAATTACCAATCTAGAGGCCATTGGTAATTCAGAGCAAAGAGAATAAGCGTTGTGGGCCCAGGAAACACAGAGGGCGGGGAGTGTGGCCTGTTTGGAAGAGGGCGAGCCTCTCAGTGTGCCTGGTGCATGGAGTGTGTGCGACGGAGGCATTGGGCAGGGTAGATGGGATCATGGGCGCCCCTGAGCACTGCGGCACAGAGGCTGGGCTCCCCTTGGCAGGAGCCCACGCATCCCATCTGGGGGGCGCGTTGCCGTAGCAGGTGGTGAGCGCAGCCCGGAGAGTGAGGACGGGGCGGCTGGGGCTGGAGGCTGTCCGTGTTAGTAATGAGAACGGCAGTGGCACGTTACTGGGGGCGGCCCTGCCATGAGCACACTCGTGAGCCCCGTGTTCTAGCGCTGCCCACGGTGGCCTCTGCAGTAGATGCTACTGCACCCCCCTTCTGCACATGAGGGACTGAGGCTCAGAGAGGCCAAGGAGGGTTGCACAGCTGGGAAGCAGCAGAGTCACATTTGAACCTGGACCATCTAGACCCTCACAACCGTGCAGATCCGGCGGATCTGTGTGTGAACCGGGCGGAGGGATGATGTCGCTGCAGGGGCTGGGGGCGCGGGGTGGGGGGACACTTGTCCAAGAAAGGGGGAATGGTGTTCGCTGCTGTCTCCAGGGGGCATGCCTTCAGCATGAAGAGAAAAACAGAAAGGAACGTGTTACCAGAGCGTGCATACCCCGCCAGGGAGTCAGCCTCGCTTATTAAGAAAAAAACATTAAACCGAAAACATGACCTTCTCCGGCGATTCGTCCCAACATTAAATAATGACTAATTTGAATTTAAATATGTGGCAGAAAATTATGCTCGGATCCCTTCTTCTGGAAAGGATTCGGAGTGTTTGATTGCTGAATGAGTCATGCATATTCATAACTGTGCTTTAATCTTGCCAGTTGGATTCCCTGTGTTATTTGCTAACTTGGACAGAAAGGCCTGTGGAAGCTCAGTGCAGGGAGGTGTGAATTGGGATGCGACCCGGCGTTCCTGCAGGACAAGCAAGAGCACTGGGCCCGGAGTCCGGGGACTGGCTTCCCCTCTCAGGAGCTGGGGTGGGGGCACGCGGGGCACCTTGTGGTACACTGTGGGTCACTCACGTGCTTGGCCACATTCATCTGCACAAAACCCTGTGGATGAGGGAGCTGGATAGATGGACTCATTCTTGAGGTGTGGAGACTGAGGCACAGAGGGAAACTGGCAAGGTCGAACCTCTAATAGGGAACAGGGCTGGGCTCAGCGCGGCCTCATCTGTGGTTGCTTCCCTGCCCCTGGACACCTCCATTCATTCCTACAATTCATAGAGATTCCTGAGCTCCTACCAGGTGCTCAGCACAGGGACGGAGATTACCTAACTGTGTCCCCGGCGCGGTGGCCTCAGCCTACAGTGGAGGTGAGCTGGGTGGCTTTTAATTATGCTCTAAGCCCATTTTCCCATTGACGGGGAGGGGGTGGCCCAGATGAGCTGTTTCCTGCACCCCTTTCCCTGCCAACAGTGTATGAGCAGGTAGTCAGCCTGAGGAGAGCTAGAGGTGCTTGGCATTTGGCTTCGTATTTATACTCTGTGGGCAGAGCCCCTCGGGGAAGAGCAGTGTCCCTCAGAGTGGTCCGGGTCCTAATCCCGGGACCTGCGCATGTGTTACTCGACAGGGCGGAAGGATGACCCAGGGGATCCCGGTGGCCCAGTCTGATTGTGGGGGTCCCTAAACACAGAGACCCTTCCCAGGCTCCGGCAAGAGGGAGCCTTGGCTGTGGACCAAGGGCAGAGGTGTGCGACTTGGCCGGCCCTGCAGGTGGAGGAGGGGCCCAAGTTCAGCCTGGCCCTTTAAATGGGGGCTCGAGCTCCTGGGCCTGGCCTGGGGGCCTGCTGTGAGGCTGACCTGTGCCCGTGGGACCCTCGCCCTCTCTCTCAGGCTCTCGCCAGCAGCCCCTTGGGAAATCTGGTTCTTGAGGATTAAAGGCACTGCTGGGTGGGCTTGGCTTTGGAGGGAACCCTTCCCCATCCCGTGGGCCCCTCGGGAGCAGCCCCATGGCACCAGCCTGGCCCACAGAGGCCTCCGGGCCACGGGTCTGTCGTCAGAGGTGGCCGCCGCCGCCGCCGGGGTGGAGGGGCCTGTGTCCCTCCGTAACTGGCTGTTCATCTGGGGCACTTGTGAGTGGCAATTACGCTTCCCTGGGCTTGTGTGTCAGCCTCCAGGGCTCGTGCAAGGCGCCTCAAAGGAGAATATGGGCCCATTTCAGAAAACCCCAGTGGGCCATGGCAGAGGGAAAAAAGCCCCTTTCAACGGGCAAAGCAGCCAGGCAGGCGGTGTGGCTTTCATGTGGCCTTGAGCTTGTCCCCTTTCTAGTTCAGAAAGATCAGCCTCCGGTTTCGACCGCTCAACAAAGCTCCTTTCATTTTCTCCAGGGCTCTGCTGTTTACAGAGCCCCTTCCTCTGCGTTATCTTTGTGCGTTTTACCAACAGGTCACTTGCATCCCGCTGTGGCTACTCTCATTATTATCTTAAAAAAAAAAAAAAAAAAGGCAGGGGCACCTGGGTGGCTCAGTTAGTTAAGTGTCTGCCTTCGGCTCAGGTCATGGTCCCAGGGTCCTGGGATCGAGTCCCGCATTGGGCTCCCTGCTCAGCGGGGAGTCTGCTTCTCCCTCTGCCTCTCCCCCCACCCCAGCTCATGCTTGCTCTCTCTCTCTCTCAAATAAATAAATAAAATCTTTAAAAAAGGCGGGGGCATAGTCTGTCCCAGGATACGCTGGTATATTTGGAGGCAAATGGGTCAGTCCCCCAGCTGACATGGCAGCCCTGTGATGGCAGCAGTGAGCTGAGTCTCCTCCAGCCTGGGCTCGCCCACATCCAGGTCCTCTTCCTCTGTGGCTGTGTGGGTGAGCCCACTGCCTGGCCCCCTTACGACAGGAGTGGCCGCGGGGGAGAGGAAGGGCCGAGGGTCACTTCCAGCCCGGGACCGTGAGAAGCTTCACTCTCTGTCCCCATCTCAGCAGCTGAGAAGGCCAAGGGTTGCAGAGGGCAGAGCCTCTGTTAGCCTGGATCCTGAGGGGCCGTGTGGAGCCGAGCCTTTGGCAGCCCACCCCAGACACACAGCATGGGTGGGTCGGGATCCGCTGACGTGTCCGGGGGCCTGGGCAGTGGCGGAATTTGCACAAGGCCTAGCCTATCCTTCCTAAAATAGAATCCCTATTTCATAATGTTGTGAGATTTGTTGAATGAATGAATGAATGCATGAACGAATGACATATACCAGCAAATAAAATGTCTGGCTTCTGGTAGGTGTATGACAAATGCTAGTAATTTCCCTGCTTGGAAATAAATACCAGTGGGGGGCTACTCTGGTTACGTACCGCTGCATGACGAAGCAGCCCAAGCCGTCATTACCCCCGCGGTCCTGTGGGTTGACCAGGCTCGTCCAGGAGGATCTCAGACGTGGTTGCAGTCAGATGTGAGCTGCATGTGACCCATCTTCTGAAGATGTGACGGGGTTGGTCCCTTGGTTGATGTGGCAGTTGGCTGAGGGCCCAGCAGGGTCTCCACTGGATGGAGCACCTGGACACCTCCGTGTGGCTTCTGCATGTGACGTGGGAGTCCTGGTGGCTGGGTTCTAAGAGGGAGTGTTTCTGGGCGTCCTGGGAGGCCGGCGTAGAAGGGCAAGGCTTCTTACGATCAAACCACAGGAGTCCTGGGACATCACTTCTGCCGTATTCCTTTGGCCACGGAAGCCAGCAAGGCCAGCCCCAAACCAGGGCAGGAGGTGGGCTCTGCCATCTCGGGGGCGGGGGGCAGGGGGAAGGCAAGGTCGCAGTGCAGAAGGGCAGGTGGGCTGAAGAATGGCTACAGTCATGGTAAGAAAATGCAGCCTGCATCAGGTACCTATGATCAGGGTGCAGAAATGCCTGCTAAATCATAGCAAGTGGACTCTTCGTGGCAGGGGGGCACAGAGAGCCCAGGAGTCCTGGTTCCCTTGCGGGGCCCTCTGGGGGTTGGCTCTGCCCTCCTCACACCTGGCCAGGCCTCTGTAGCCCAGGGACTGTTCCAGGCGACGCTCCTGCTGTTCAGAGTCCTGGCCAAACCGTGGCCCCAGGGAGGCAGGGGCGGCCCCAGGCGGACCGTGGACAGCAAGAGCAGAGGTCGGCGGTGACCGGCGGGGCTGTCATCCCCAAGTAGTTCCGGAGCACTGGAGCCCGGCAGTTGCTAACTTAATGTACGGAAGCCGCCCAGTTTTAAGTGGGCGATACTGTCATGTTGGTGGGCCTCCCTCCCGCGTTCCCTGCCCCTGCCGGGAGCCGGTGCAGATCAGGGGGCCGCTCGGGACGCCCTGCTCGTAAATCAAAGTGCTCTCATTGCGGGAAGCAAATGGGTATTTACTGAAACCCTTCCCGACATTCTCCACTTGGAGGCTGTTTTTAGTTCATTTGTCCGGCATCTCTTGAGTGTGTTTGTCTGCCTGGAGCCGAGCGAGATCCAGCGATCAAATAAAGACACGCAGTTCCTGCCTTCAAAATGTCCCCTTCTCCCTCCTCTTCCTCCTCTTCTCCCTCCTCCCCTCCCTCCTCCTCCCCCTCCCCCTCCTCCCCTCCCTCCTCCCCCTCCTCCCCCTCCTCCCCCTCCCTCCTCCCCCTCCTCCCCCTCCCCTCCTCCCCCTCCCCCCTCCTCCCCCTCCCCCTCCTCCTCCCCCTCCCCCTCCTCCCCCTCCTCCCCCTCCTCCCCCTCCTCCCCCTCCTCCCCCTCCTCCCCCTCCTCCCCCTCCTCCCCCTCCCCTCCTCCCCCTCCCCCCCTCCTCCCCCTCCTCCCCCTCCTCCCCCTCCTCCCCCTCCCCCTCCTCCCCCTCCTCCCCCTCCTCCCCCTCCTCCCCCTCCTCCCCCTCCTCCCCCTCCCCCTCCTCCTCTTCTCCCTCCTCCGTCTCTCCCTCCTCCCCCTCCTCCCCCTCCTCCCCTCCCTCCTCCTCTCCCTCCTCCCCCTCCTCTTCTCCCTCCTCCCCCTCCTCTCCCTCCTCCACTCCTCTCCCTCCTCTTCTCCTCTCCCTCCCCCCCCTCCTCTCCCTCCCTTCCATGCTTCACCGTCAGCATACAGAGCACTTGCTGTGTGTCAGGTGCCAAAGCTACAGAGGTGAGGAAGGTAAGACAATATCCGACCCCTGGAGCTTACATCACACAGAGAAAGATGGGCCCATGGAGCTCAGGAATGGCCTCGAGAGGCCAGGGACTAGCCCCCATGGGACATGGTGGAGGCCCTTGACTTGGGGTTTTGGTGGCTTTCCTCCTCAACACGGGCCCTGCGTGGGGGTCTGAGGTGGAGTTCTGAGTGTGGGAGAGTGTGTGCCCACAGTCTGTCGCTCACTCACTAGCCACATATCCCTGGGCATCCATCCCTGTCTCGGTGTTCTCATCTGCAAAACCAGGACAGTAACAGTGGTGGCTTTGCTGAGCTGTTTTGAGGATGAAAGGAGATGGTGCATGGACTGCACCAGATCGACACTGGTGACCGTCTCCTCCAGCCCCGTCTCTCAGCTCCGATCCTGGTGGTTACCTGACAATTCCACTCGGTCCTGATGCTTCTACCCGGACTCAGCATCCAGCCCTGCAGGCTAAGGGCTCAGGCCCATAAGACTGCCCCCCTCAAGAAGCTAGTCAGTTACCACCTGTGCTTCTCACAGATGGGCTATAAATTTGGGAGGGGGTTCCCACAACCCCGTCACTCTGTCTGCAGAGTGCCCTTCGGGTGCCAAGACTCAGCTCCTTGACTCGGGGAAAATGCTGCTTGGCAATTTGCTAGAACGGTGCACTCAAATCAACAGCTTTAGTTACTGTTCCCGGCTTCTTAGATAAAGGATACAACTCAAACAGCCAGACGGAGGAGAGGTTCGGGGTGAGGTGTGAGGGGTGTGCAGAGCTTCCACGCCCTCTCTGGGCATGCCACCCTCCTGGCACCTTGGTGTGCTCATCAACCAAAAGGCTCTGGAGCCCCGTTGTTTCAGGGGTCTTACGGAGGTGCACTTGCATGGATGTGATTGATTAGATCATTGGTCACTGGTGATGGAAATCAAGCTCCAGCCCCTCTCCCCTCCTGGAGGTCAGGGTGCAGGGACAGACAGCCCTCCCAGCCTTGGTCTTTCTGACCACCAGCCCCATCCTAAGGTCCAGGGCCTCCAGCCCCCAGTCCTCCCATTAGCACACAGAAGACGTTCCTATCGCCCCAGAGATGCGAAGGGCTTTAGTTGCAGCGTGCCAGGAACAAGGGACGAAGACCAGATGGAGACTTCCTATGATGCCACGGTACACGATGCCTTGGCACAAGGCCCGGCACTGGCTACGTGCGCCGTCCCGATTTGCTGCCATGATTCTGCGACGTCCTGTCTGTTGGTCGTTCTACACGTGGTGGTGGGGGGGGTTCTGTTTATTCTAGTATTCATGCCCCCTGTGCGTGTTTATTGAGCACCTACTAGGTGCCGGGCACCGTGCCTTACCTGGCTGATGCAAGATGGAGCAACCAGCCCGTCTCTGCCCCGGGAGGGGTCCCAGCCTGGCGCCTGCGCTCCCCCTCGGGCCCATGGGGGGACCTGGAAATGCCCGGCAGCTGCCCCCTCCCCACCATGTGGTGGGCTGCAGAAAACGGGAGACACTCACTAGGGCTGCACAGCTGCAGATGAGGTTTTAATTGGCACGAGGTAGCGCTCCCCCCTCACAAATGGGACTCGGCAGCCGCTGCGGGTTTTGTTGGGCTGTCTGCTGACCCAAAACCAATCCACTTTGCATGAAGCAGAAATAAGACTGTAAAAGAGTGGGTTTGTAGCCTGGCATGGGTGTGCACCTACAGGACGGCTTCCTGCTAGGGAAGCGGATTCCTGAGGGTTCCGGTGAGGTGTCTACCCGCCAGCTTGGTCAGCGTGGCGGCGGAGGCCCGGTGACTGTCTCCTCTCTGGGAGGAGAGCCTCGCCTTCCGGTTGCCGCACAGACTAGGTGCTAGTCACTGAGGCTGCTTTTTACAGGGACTCACCAGACCCGTGTGTCACACTCTGTCTGCAGAGTGCCCTTTGGGTGCCAAGACTCAGCTCTTTGACTCGAGGAAAATGCTGCTTAATTAGCTGGCTCAAAAAGACACCCAATTATGAGGGAAATTGGTCTGGAAGAACCTGTGTTTTCAGATTTTCTCTCATTCTGTGCTGAAACCCATTCCATCCCTCTAAGACCAGCTTGTTAATTATTTAATGTAATTTTAAGAGGATGTTCTCGGAGGAATCGCATTCTTTTGGAAATTGGTTGAGAGCCGTGTGCTTGCTTCAGCACCTCATGGCTCACTGGGCATGGTGGTGTCTCCATCAGGGTCTCTGTGCTCTGCCGGCATTTGCTGGGTTAGGGTCTTGGCTGCCCACACCTACATGGTCCAGTGTTCCAGAAAACTGTCTAATGCTGCTGGGCCCCTCTATGGCACCACCTGCCTCTGCTGAACTCTCATTGTTGTAGGAAAGGAGGAAGGAGGGCTCCCTTGGCTGGAGCAAGGGGGGGTCACTTTCTCAGAAGGTGCCCAGGGAGGGGACTACTGCCTCCACCCTCATGGAAGGGCCTCACTGTCATGGTCCCCCTTCCTCAGTCTACCGGGGCCACCTGCTGTCATGCCCACCCCAGACAGCTGTGTAGACAGATATGGGTGGTCTGAGAGGCCAGTCCTGCCACTGCGCATGGTAGACTGGTGGGGACTTGGCCACCAAGGGAAGAGACCCCCTAGGCTACCATACTAAGGTGGTGAGGAGCTCATGGGACACCCTGGGGGTTTTAGAAGAGGAGGGGCTTAGCTCTATGACTCTGGAAAAATCCCAGCGGGAGAGCCCAAGGACCTTGGCATGGTGTCACCTGGAGAAAGAGGCACTGTCTGCCCTGTGCTTGGGGCTGATCCCTCTGTCACATACAAAGCAAGCTGCACTCGGGGTGCCTGAGTGGCTCAGGTCGTTGAGCGGCTCAGCTGAGCATCGTGATCTCAGCTCAGGTCATGATCTCAGGGTTGTGAGATCAAGCCCCAGGTCGGGCTCCACACAGAGCGTGGAGTCTGCTTAAGATTCTCTCTCCATCTCGGGGTGCCTGGGTGACTCAGTCGTTAAGCGTCTGCCTTTGGCTCAGGTCATGATCCCAGGGTCCTGGGATCGAGCCCCACATCGGGCTCCCTGCTCGGCGGGAAGCCTGCTTCTCCCTCTCCCACTCCCCCTGCTTGTGTTCCCTCTCTTGCTGTCTCTCTCTCTGTCAAATAAATAAATAAAATCTTTAAAAAAAAAAAGATTCTCTCTCCATCTCTCTGCCCCCCCTCCCCTTATATATATGTACACTCTCTCTCCCCCGGCCCCCAAAAAAGTAAGTCTGGACAAGGGAAGGAGAGATTTGATTTGAAGACTATTGTAATGCAGGAGGGGCTCTCACAATAGGGGGAGGGGCTATCACGTCAGGAGGAGGGGTTACTTCCATAGAGAGGACCTCTGCTCTGTGATCTAGAGCATCTCCAAGGTAAGGAGAAAGGTGTTTCCTTTGGGGAGGAACACAGAGGGTGAGGGACTGGCCGGAGGCATGAGCAGGTGGCAGTCTGCTTTGTGCCTGCTGGTTCGCAGGAGGGCTGTGCGGTGGGCTCGTTCTGTGCCCGGGACTGGCCCACCGCGGGGCCAGACACAGTTGGGCCTGTTGTGGGGAGAGAGGCCTGACTGAAGTCCCTCTGGCTGACAACCAGCATTTTATCCAGCGTGGTCAGTGGGGGCCACAGTCTGGCTAATCTACAAGCAGAGAGTGGGAACTGGGGTCCATGTCTGACCTCATCACAAGGAAACAGGGGCACCTGCATGACTGGTCCAAGTCCATAGGGTGGGGGCTTGTCACAATGGCTCTCTTCTGGAGCACATGCTGGGGGGACTTCCCCTGGCATGTCTGAGAGTGCGGGGCTCGGGGAACGTGCCACACTGTCAATGCAGCGCAGGCCCTAGCCACTCCTGTCCTGACTCGGATCAAGAGGGCTCCTGTGGGTCCAGAGGGAGAGCTGTGCATTCTCCTCGAAGGCCACCATGGAGCCAGCCCAGCAGACCGCAGTGGGGGCACCGTATCGAGTCCCCCTCAGCACCGGCAGCTCCCCAGATGCGTCTGGGGATCAGTTCGCTCTCCACACTCTGCTGTGATCATGTCTCAGGCCGGGTTGAACCAGGCCCGGTGCAAAGCAGGTGAGCAGAAGATGCCGGGGGCCGGATAGGTCGGCCAGGGGAGCCCTGCTGCACACAAGACGCAGGCCGGCTGTTGGCGGGCTGTAGAGAGGCGTGCTGGGAAGCGAGAAGCAGCCAGAATGCTAATTTCCCTCATTTCTACTTTTCTGGCGCTGAAATGTTCTTCCTGCCAAGCTTGCTTAAGCTTTCTTCATGAAAACCTCTTGCGATGGTTTCTTCTACTCTATGCGAAATTCTTGAACTTCTCAGAAGCGGCGTGTGGAAGCCGCAGTGCGTCCGCCCAGACCAGACTGTGGTGGGGGGGCCGGTGGCGGCGTCCTCCCCGAGCCGAGTTCACATTGAGCTGCACGGTGCCCCACGGTGACGGTCATTGCCGTGGCCCATGGAGCCCCTGCGACGTGGGGGCCCCGGCCTTCTTGTTACTCTTGATGTGCTCGGCATTGGCGCTCATGCAGGCAGCGAGACCGAAGCCAGGGTCCCCGAGGAAGGGCCCGGAGAGGCCGCTTATGCAAGCAGGGCCTTGTGGAGACCCGTCCTCCAGGAGCCGGTCCGCTGCCCTCTGCGGAATAATGCTCACGCGCCCTGGAGACAAGGAGCCTGGCTCGCACCGGGGCCTCACAGCTCCGGACTCCCCGATCGGTGTCAGCTCCCTCCAGAGGGTGACAGAGAGGATCTAAGCCAGACACCGGGCACAGATGGCTCCCTGGCAGCCTCAGGAGTGGCCCCATCCTCACCCCAGCCTCCCAGCCTCCCAGCTTCCGCTTGGAAGTGGATCTTGGGAGGTGGGTCTCAGTGGAGGGGGTGCTGTGAGGCACCAGGGGGACAGGCGTGCTGATGGAAGATTGGATAACCCCAGGTCCCACACCATCCACCATGAAGCTCCCCAGGCCATGGATTCCTTTGCTGCTCTTGTTGCCGCCACCGGGCTGCCCCCCCAGATTGCACACATCTCCTCCGTACACGGTTCCATTTGGACCTCTGGCTGTGGTTGAGGTACAGCCCAGGAGCAGAGCATCCCTGGGGAGAGATGAGGGGGCGGGCCGGGGCCAGGTTGCTGCGGGAGGGCGGTCTTTGCTCTGGTGCTCACACATCAATCTCAGAACCCTGGGGAGAGCCGGGGAAGGTATCCCGACTGTTTAAATGTAGGCGGGTTTTTGTGAGAACTTTCTTTAATTAGTTTCTAACCTGATTGCATGTTGTACTAGGTTCCGTTTTCCGCTGTGACAAATTAATACCAAGTGGGTGGCTTAGACCAACAGGAATCTGTTCTCTTACAGTTCTGGGGTCAGCCGTCTGAAATGGGTCTCACTGGGCTGGAATCCAGGTGTCTGCGGGCCTGCGCCCTCCTGCCGGCGCCACGGGAGAGTGTGCTCGTGGCTCCTTCCGCCTCTGCACAGCCTGTCCTTGTGACTCAGGCCCTCTGCTTGCCTCGCCACACCCCCCTGCCACACTCTGACCTTCCCACCTCCCTCTTGTAAGGACCCTGGATTACAGGAGGCCCACCAGATAAGCCAGGGTCATTTCCCATCCCAGGATCTATAATTCCTCACAACTGCAAAATGCCTTTGGCCGTGTAAGGTGAGATATCCGCAGGTACTGAGGATCAGCACATGGACATCGTTGGAGGGCATTATTCTGCCACCTACAGGTGCTCAAGCAACGTGGCCTGCTGAGTCCTTTAAATCAGTAGAAACGGGCTTTTTGACAGAGTGCACGGTGTATTATCCCGAGCGTTCCCGAAGCACCTGGAAAAGCTGTGTGTTCTCCAGCTCTCTGTTGGTTAGAATGCTGCAGGTGTATCCTTGGATCGGGCTCGTTAAAACTGTGGTTCCAATCTTCTATATTCTTACTGACTTTGTCTGCTTGGCTAGTGTCGAGAAAGGCGTGTTAGGATTTCTACACTGAGTGTGGATTTGTGAATTTTTTGCTTGAAATTCTGTCAACTTGTGGGTTGTTTTGAGGCTTATTCTCTTACAAGATGAGAACATTTTATCATCAAATTAGTGAACTTTCACCCATCTAACATTGATTTTGTGTGTGCGTGTGTGTGTGTACTTTTCTCTTCTTCCCAGGGACAAGGTAAAGATGGGCAGGTTTCCTTCTACACTGTGGATTTATCTTGAGTTCACACTTATACCAACCATGTGGGTCTCTGAGCCCCAGCTTTAGGCAGAAGTCTTCTTATTATAAACTTCCTTTCTTGGCTTTGTCCCCTGACCCCCAGCTCTCATGCAGCCATCAAAATAGAGATCCAAGATCTCCTGTTGTATTGGGATCCACTTTAGCCATGAGTAACATAAAAACCCAAATCAGAGTGGCTTAGTTAAGATAGACGTTTATTAGCTTCTTTCTTTCATATGGGCCACAAGTCTGAGGTGGTCAGTGCAGGGCTGAGGGTTTTTTATGCTTTAGTCGATGTGGCTTCCATTTCCAGGGGCCTCATAGTGCAGAATGGCTGCTGCTGTACCAGGCATTGTGTGCATATTCCAGTTATTAGGAAGGATGAAAGGGGTAAAGAACAATGTGCTTTCATTTCTAGGACACTTCCCCGGTTCTTCACACAATACTTCTGCTCACATTCTTGGGCCAAATTTAGTTACACGAGTTTCAGGGGAGTTCCAGGGGAGTCTGGAAAGTATAGGCTGTATTCTGTAGGGTCACATGGCCAGCTGAAAATTGAGCGTTCTGTTATTAGGAAGGAGAGGAGGATGGCCCCTGGGGGACCCCGGCAGGATGCGGTGGAGGCGCTGAAGGCAGCTGACTGGAAGCTGGCTCCCTGCTCTCCATCTCCATGACCTCATTGGGTTTTGACCCCAAAAGATTCCTGTTTCCTTAACAGCTCAACGATGCACGTTCAAATATTTTAAGATACATTTAATCAAGTTCTATTGTGGCTTCTGCGGAAAGGATTTCAATGTCACTGAGTGTACCGTCCTGCCAGTAAAAGGGAGTCTCCCCAGGCGGACTTTTCTGGATAATGTGCTATTTCACACCTGCCTCAGTTCTCCCATTCAGTTCCAGTCCTTGTGCGTTTGGCAGCGCACGTGCTGCCCGATGTTGGTCCTGGTGGGGCCTAAGTCAGGGTGGGGGTGGGGCAGGGGGCACTGCTGGGAGGGGGGGGGAGGCTGCTGTGCCTGGGAGATCAGGCAGTGGAACAACCTGGAAAGCCCACGCACAATTCTCTGGGTGGTGGTCTCGGTGGGGATGGTCTGGGGACCTGCCGGGCCATGGATGCAGAAGGGACACACGTGGGGCCCCCCGGGCTGGACAGAAGGACCTGCTAACTCAGGCAAGCTGCGTGAGGCGCTCCTTCCCACCGCGGAATGAGTTGCTCTTTATGACCTGAGAGGCTCGGGTCCGTTTAGCCAGGGATAATATCCGTTCAAACCCATGTGACTGTGGATTGCATTTTCTAAAATTATTTATTAAGCGATTGTCTCTGTCGCCTTGAGACACCAGTGATTGTAATTCAAGCATTGAAAGGGTCTCCTAGCTTTCTGGCATCTCACTCTGACCCCTCGCTCTTGGCTTTTTGCTGGGTCTGGTTTCTTCTCAGACCTGGAAGATTCATTTTCCCGGGTGGAATTTTCCAGAGTGCCTCTTCTGCACCTTTCTGCTGGACCTGGCCCCTTCGTGTCCACCCCCGGCCCTGGCCTCCTGCACAAGGTCATATTACATGGCCGTGTCACTAGGACGGTGAGAGCAAAGCCATTGGTGATGACCCCCAGTGTGGCCTTCACTGGCACATGAATGTCTGCAGTCATACTGTCCGCTAAATGTCATGGGGGCCCCTGGGGCTGTTGGGGATCCCTGGACTGTATTCCTGAACAAACGGGGTGGGGCTGGGGCTGTTTTTGGCCCCTCGTGAATCACACATTTCCTACTGAGCTTTTCCTTTGAAAGATCGTTGAGCTTAGAGCCCCAGACCCCCAAGACCAGAATCAGTCTTCCTGCCACCTGGTCACTGACAGAAAGCCCTGCTGAGAGCTTCTTTTTGACATTTTAATTGACCATGTGGTGCAGCCGCAGACGCAGGCTGCCATCCTCAAAACCCAGCTCTCTGTGTTTCTGGGATCATTATGTGTCTTTTGTTGACTTTTCTACAATGGAAAGAAAAATTTTGTCCAACATTTGAACTTTTGGATTTGAGGCAGGTACTCCTTGTGTGCCTTTATGGAGACGTGCTCTGATCTGGAGGCAGGGGTCACTTGGAGGAATTCTGTCCCTCCTCCCCACTCAGCCCCATGTCACTCGTCCTCCACGAAGCCCTCTGTGAACCACAGCTCCATCCTCCTGCCCCTCCGGCCTTAGTACCAAGCACTTCCTGGACGCCAGGCATTACAGAGGCTGGCTGGTGTCATCCTTAACGACAGCTGCGTGGGCCAAGAATCCCAGCCCCGTCTCACTGACAAAATCGGGGCTTGAAGAAGGAAGTGACTTTTCCCCCAGGCAACCGCATCACAGGTGGATTTGAGATTTCCACGGAGTCCCTTTGGCCCTACTCTGGGCCACCCTGTGTCACCAGGATTTGGGAGCATATGGGATTTCAAGGCGATGTAGGTCCCCATGCTCAATTAGGGGTCAAGGCTTGAGCCTGCCCACTCCTGGGCGCAGACAGAGAAGACCAGGCAGGAGCCCTTGCCCCCTTGGCCAGCAACCCTGGGCCCTAATCCAGCCTCCAGGACCAGACCTGACCACATCCCCACCCTGCCTCAAGCCCAGTGGACTTGCCCCTTCCCAGCTTCCCCCTTTTCCCCACACCTGGGCAGGAGCTGGCCTCTGAGGTCCTCCAATGCCCTCTCCCAGGACAATCTGTCCTTTATCTGAAGGTGGCTCCTTCCTACTCTGGGGGTACTGAAGTGTCCTTTCTTGGGGCACCTGGATGGCTCAGTCGGTTAAGCATCTGACTCTTGATTTTGGCTCAGGTCATGATCTCAGGTTCATGAGATTGAGCCCTGCATCAGGCTCCACACTCAGTGGGGAATTGGTTTGAGAATCTCTCCCTCTAACCCCTCCCCCTGCTCGTGTGTGTGTGTGTGTGTGTGTGTGCTCTCTCTCTCTCTCTCTCCAATAAATAAAATAAAATATCCTTTCTTCTATGAATTGGTGGCTGAGGATAGTAGTTTTCTTTTAATAACATCCCTTGGAAAACTAAGAGACTACATACAGCCTGGTGGGCCCCACTTTGATGTTCTTGTAAATTGTGATGGTGGCCCGTGGGGGCTGGAAGCTGGGCAGAATTCCTCTGGCCCTCCAGCCCTGCGTGGGCACCTTCACCCTGGCAGGCCACCTTCACGCTTGTGGGGCCTGCCCACCTCGCCCTCTCCCCTGCTCCCCCTGGAGAGGTCTTCCACATTCCACTCAGCTCCCACCCCCTCCAGGAACCCTGTCTGATGGCGCCCTGCAGGCTTAGATACTCCTCCTCTGGGCTCTGTCCCACAGGCCCCGGGGCTTCTTCTTTATGTCCTTTCCCCACTTTGTCATCAAGGGCTTTTCCTCTTCTGTACCCCGAGCTTCCGGAGGGCAGGAACCGTGTCCTGCTGTGGGTCCTTGGTCCAGGGCCGCGTATAAATGACCAGCATGCAGGCTTCAGGACCCGAGCAGCGCTGAGAATGGGTGTGGGCTCCAGGGCATGGGCTGGGGGCTGGTCAAGTCACCCCCCACTCCTGTCCACTCAGGACAAGCTTTGGGAGGTGGATGGGGCCGAGCCGGCGTGAGGGGCTCTGCCGGTCAGCCTCTGGCTGACTGTGTCTTCTGCGCATCCGCAGCCGGCGCCCTCCGCACCCCGCCAGCCAGTTTGGGCAGACGCTGCCGGCTCTGAGCACAAAGGCGATCTGTCTCTCGCTTTGTACTTTATTTTTGGCTAATGCAACTTGGCATCTTATTTTCCTTCATTATTTGGCAATTGTGCTCGAGGCGATCAGCTCCAGTAAATTTGTGACCATAATCATCTGCGGGCCTGTTTTTCAATCTGAGGCCGATGACTAGCCCACTAATGCCCTCTCCCCGACTGCCTCCTCGGGGCCCCAGACTAATTATTGCAAGACGTGCTAAGTGAAGTTCAGTGTTGGGGACTGTTCTGGAAATCCTTCCAGCTCTGAAATTGCAGGACATCAAATGTATTCAGAAGATGCAGTTAGCTGTGGTCGGTGGGGATTGCAGGAGAGGGGGCCTTACAGGTCAAGGACACTGCCCCCCGCCTCAGCCCTGCATGTGTGTGTGTGTGTGGGGGTGTAATGGTGCACGCCATGCCCACTTGCCCCAGGCAGCCGCTCCGTGCTCCCATGAGCCTCCGGAAGCGTTCAGGCCTAGCAGGGTCCAGCGCCACTGGTCCCACCGAGGCCCCCCGTGAGGAGACGCGATGCGTCAGGACGTGGCTGTGCTGGGACTGGCAAAGCCCCGGGGAGAGAGCCCCTGCCTGGTCCTGAGGGAGGGGTGCGGGGAGCGGGAAGCGGGGAGGGGTGTGAGCAGCTAACCCCAGGTGCGCAGGACTTGGTGCCGTGGGAGGGGGAGGTTCGGATGTGCTCTTTTGTTTCTGTTCCTGGCGTTCATAAAGATTTCCAGCGGCCCGCCCACAGGCCCCCGCCCCCCGGACCTGTGCACACACCTGGGTGCGGGAGCAACGGGGGGTGGTGCGCCCACCGGCCCCAGAATTCGGTTAGACAGTGTGCTCTCGGCACTCAGCACAGCACCCAGCAGCAGTAGGGGCCCACTGCGGGCAGCTGCCTGAGATAGAGACCCTGAGCTCCTTGGCACCTTGCCCCGTGGCACCTGCCATGGCACCTGCCACGTAACTGGTGCTCCGTGGCATTTGGTGGAGCGTGGCCTGAAGCCAGAAGCTCGGAAGTCAGCAAAACCTGGAGGAGCGTGGGCCTCGGAGCTATCGACCCGTGGGGGCTGGGGGGTGCCCTCGTGGGAGGTCCCTTGCCACTGTTGAGCCCCTCCAGAAATCCGACACGAGCGCCCAGCTGTGCCTGCCTGGGGGCGTGCGGGACGTTTCTCCCCTGCCCTCCGCCGCTGCGCGACTCACACGCTCACGTGCACGTTTGGAGCAGAGACGCCACCGCCCTGACCATGCGGCTCGCGGACGTCCATGAGGCTTCACCCGCACGTGCCACTGCTGTTTGTCTATAAACTGCCATGGCCGCACTTGGCTCCATGGCAGAGTGGCGTGGTTAGGACCAGGGCCCGTGGCCTGTGGGCTAACAGGTTGACTCTGCTCTTTTCAGAGCAAGGTTGCCAAGCCTGGTCCCCCGAGGAGACAGGTGAGGCAGGAGCAGGGGTCCCACTTGCCGCAGGCTCTGGGTTCTGCTTTTTTTTTTTTTTTTTAAGATTTATTCATTTATTTAAGTGAGAGAGAGAGAGCACGTGCAAGCAGGGAGAGGGCCAGAGGGAGAGGGAGAGAGAATCTCCAGCAGACTCCCTGCTGAGCGTGGAGCCTGGCTCGGGGCTCGATCCCATGACCCTGAGATCATGACCTGAGCTGAAATCAAGAGTTGGATGCTTAACCCACTGAGCCCCCCCAGGTGCCCTTGGGCTCTACTCTTTGTTCTGCCCTTCATTTGTCACGTCGGGAGCACATGCAGAACAGAAGGGCACATGGGGATGGGATGTGCTTGGCTTTGCACCCCGGGAGGAGCCCGGGGTGTGGGGGCGTGGGGTGCCGGCGCCGGAGGGCTGCCAGGCTGCTGTCTAGAGCCCAGAGGGAGCCTGGCTGGAGGAGCATTGGCTAGATTGTGGAGTTTTGTTATAACACAATGAGGTCACCCGGACAGGACAGAATAGGGATCCAAGATGGTTTCTTAGAGGCCTTGGGGTGAATGTAGGGTGGCTCAGGCCTGGGAGGGAGGAGAGGGCGTGGAGACAGGGATGAGGCAGGGGTGAGACGCCTCTCCTCCTGCGCATCCCTAGGGCCACAGAGTGATGTCTTCCTGCGGCCCTGTACCCTGTCTGAGGCCAGTGTGGGGGCAGGGGGAGTTGACTGGCCCGTGTCCATCTCTCCAACGAAAGGCCTCTGCCTGAGCCCCTCAGTGTTCCCAGCAGGTGCTTGCACGTGGGGAGGAGGTTGTCATTTGCAGCCCACGGGAGGTCCTAAGAGCCAGGCCTGCTGTGCTGTCCTCGTCCTCCCTCTTTTGACTGGGTGGAATGTTCAGGTCCCTGCAGGAACCCTCCCCCTGCCCCCTGCTGCCAACCCACACCTCGGCTCTCCATCAAGGGCCCGGTGTGCTGGGAGAAAGTGCTATCAGTAATAACCCTTCACATCGCTACAGCGATTTCCAATTTGCCGTGTACTTTCACATCCATTATACCATTTAAACCCGCGCCACGGGTAGCTGCCAGGACGAGGGAGATAATACAAGCTAAGCTCTGGTACAGAGCCTGCCCCACAGTCGACACCTGCAAGAAAACACAACTATAACTTGAGGGGTGGGGAGAGGGAGGGGAGGCAGGGGAGGGGGCAGCTGTTCTCCAAGCTGGGCTAGGACCAAGGCCTCAGGCCAGTGCCCCCTGCACCTGAGGGCAAGGCTCTTCCTCCGCACGCCTCCCTCCCAGAGAGGAGCCACAGGTCCCAGGGCCAGCCAGGCTTGGAGACATTGCGGCCACTACGCTCTGAGGGGGAGCCTAACATTCTGGGCAGAAGGAGTGTTTGTCAAATACATAACAAGCACTGGGGATCCCAGGCATGGTCAGCTGCCTGAAAAATAGACCTTTATTCCACACAAAGGATTAAAATGTATCAACTGGTGCCTCCTCTGTGTGTGTGCGTGTGTGCAAGGGGACTTCTAAGATGACCTGAATAACCCGATGAATAAGACAGAGAAGAGAGGATGGCAACAAAAGAGGCAGTGGACAGCTGCTCCAGGGGGCCACTGAGTCCAGTCATCTCTGTGCTGTCCCTTGGAGGCTTATGTCCCCACTCACAGTAGGGTGGGAAGTCACATCCACCAACTAAGGGACAGTCTATCCCCAATATACACATAACTCCGAGGTTAGCCTCAGAGAAGGGGGCCCACTAAAGACCAAAGGAGCACATGTATCCCACACGTTTTGCCAGACATGACTCTTAGGAAAACTGCTTGTGGAAATATCCCAGGCCCTGGAAAATGGGAGTCCTTCCAATTCCACCGCTGTTCCTTGATTTCCTACTGCAAGCTGCTGCTCAGCACCTAGATGTGAGGCCCTGGATGGTGGGTCTGGATCCTGCCAGCCTGGAATTTGCAATTCATCCATCCGCTCAACCACTCAACCCATCCCTCTTTCCATCCATCCATTCATCACCCACCCATCCTTCTCTCTATCATCCATGTATCCATCCATCCATCCATCCATCCATCCATGCATTCATCATCCATCCATCCATGCATCCATCATCCATCCATCCATCCATCATCCATCCATCCATCCATCCATGCATCCATCATCCATCCATCCATCTATTCATGCATCCATCATCCATCCATCCATCCATCCATGCATGCATGCATGCATCCATCCATCCATCTGTTCATGCATCCATCATCCATCCATCCATCCATCCATCCATCCATCCATCCATCCATCCATGCATCCATCATCTGTCCATCCATCATCCATCCATGTATCTATTCATCCATCCATGTATCCATCCATCCATGTATCCATGCATCCACCCATGTATCCATCCATCCACTCATCCATCCATCTACTCACTCTCACCCACTCAATACTGATTTATCAGAGATTTATCTGAAATTGCTGTACGTTCTGGGAATGCAGCAGTGAGCAAGAGAGACAAGGACGCACCCATGTGGGGCTTAAAATCAGGGCCACCACACATCATTGGGCAGGCTGTGCACTGCACAAGGGCACTTCACTGTGGGTGAATGGGGTTAAAATCTACTTGCCAGGCTATGAACTCCGAAGTGAGCTATCTTGGCCTGGAGGAAAGGGAATCTTTTTCCAGGTATAAAGACGCTAACCATTCCTCAAGGAACATGCCCTGGGGGCTACTTCCACCTTTTAAAATGTGCCTAAAGTCCTTGGTCAGGCAATAATGCCATATTGCATCCTGGGCAATCTCAGAGGGAGGGTGTTATATCTCCCTGCCCCTTCTCAGTCCCAATACCCCCCGACTCCTAACATATCAGTCAAGTGTCCTTGTGCCCCCCAATGTTACTTTTCCAGCACCTGAAATAACTTTCTCCTAAAATAATGTTCCCAACTAACTCATTCTTCCTTCAAGGACACCTCCTCCAGGAAGTCCTCCTTAACTCCCCTAGGGAGGCTCGGTGACTCCTCTGAGCTGCCACAGATCCAAAGAATTTTCCTCCATCTTGGTGCTTACCACTGAGGCAATGAAGGGCCACTGCTGGCCTCAGGGCTGGCCAGAGGTGAGCAACAGGCCTATATCATCCACCTAGTGGCTTGAGTCCTTGACAGGGTTGCCAGATTGAGCAAAAACAAAACACACTTAGTTAAATTTAAATTTCATATACACGATAAATTATTTTCAGTATATCACAAATATGGCATCCTTATACTAAAAATATGCAACATAGGGGAAATACTAAAAGCTTACTTATCAGAAATTCAGATTTAGAATAGGCATCCTGTGTTTTCTGTCAACCTTTGCTTCGGCTGGACTCCAGCCTCCAGGAGGAGGCCTGGAGCAGAATGAGGTCGAACATGCTGGATGACCCCAGGACCACTGTGTCACATCCCTGCCCCACAATGACAGCCCCAGCTACAGAACAGCCTTCATCTGGAGGCTTCCTTGACTCTCCCCATCCAGGCTGGGTGGGATGCACACACACTCACATGCGCACATGCACACTCACAGCCCGCAGCCCTCGCCATCCCTCCAACCCAGCCAGGCTGCCCTGTGCATCGTCCGTCACCCTCAGCACCATGAACCCCAACAAGGCTCCTGCCTGGGTCAGGTCCCGAGGGAGCCCCATCTCTGTGAGTTGGTTAGGTCCCACCAAGCCAAAAAGTGAGTTGGAGAAAGTAGCCTCAGCCCTGGATAGATTTTTCTTCTGCCTAATTATAAAATCCATTGCAGTAGAAATCACAAAACAGAACAACTTGGCTATTATAGGGACATGCTTTATACTCAAAACTTAAAGAGCTTGTTTTAAAAACTGACTGTAAAACCACTTAATTACTTGGTTTTAAAGCCAGCCATGTGGAAATTATGTCCCCTTGATGTACATTTTGGAGGTGATTTCTGGCAAAGAGAGCTCCACAGTGGAGCATATCGTGCCAGGCTCCTGGGGCTGCCTTATGAGTCTGCAGCCCCGTGCGCTCCCTGAGCTGCCCTCACGGCCACTCTGAGCCTCGCAGAGTCCCAGAATAAACAGTTGGTCGCCCCTAAAGATGAGGAGCCCAGGGCCCAGCCATTGGGCTCTTCTGGTGCCTGCCAGGCAGCTCCCATAAGAGTGAGGCTAGGACCAAGTTCTGAATGTTTTGACTACAAATCTTATCATCTTTCACCATTCCTACCTACCATCCATCTATCCACCCACCCACCCAAGTGGCACCCAGTGGCACCCAAGTGCCATTTATCTGTATATTTAGCTGTCTGTTGATTGTCCCATCCATACATACACCTGCCTACCCACCCATATATCCATCTATACATACATATTTCCATATTTCCTTCCTTCCTTCCCTCCTTCCTTCCCTCCCTTCCTTCCTTCCTTCCTGCCTTCCTGCCTTCCTTCCTTTCTGCCTTCCTTCCATTCAACAAGCCTTATAGAGCTCCTCATATGCCAAGTTTCTGGGCAAGCAGGGAGATGGGGTAGGAATAGAACACATTTCCCTGAGGAATGTGTGAGCTCACAGCACACTTAGATCACAAACCACTTAGATCACAAACTTGCTCTCCTGAGGTGGAGTAAGTTCTAAAATGGAGGTGTGTATAAGCTTCAACGGAACTACGATGGGGGATTGGTCACCATAATGCAGCAGGGAGGGTTTCATACAAGGGGACATTTGGGTTGGCTTTTGAAGGATGTACAGGTGTTGACCATGTGTAAGAGGGAAGGGTATTCCAAGCAACACTTCTGGTTCTGAAGTTCAAGGTCAAGAACCTGGAGCTCAAAATCTGGCCCCACCCTCCCTGGCTGTGTTTCTGGGGATGAGTCTTTTAAGCTCAGTTTCCTTACCTGTAAGAGGGGGAGAATTATGCTTACTCTGTGTTGCCCGCTGTCCTTCCGTTCTGTCTCACCTTCTCAGCTGGGACTTTCCCTCTGGGGTTCATAGCTGTGAGGGTGGGATGTTCACCAATCCCTGGTTGTCCCCCTCTCCTCATGACCCTAGCCAGTCCCATAGCTTCACATACCACGACACACCCCAGTTAACCTGCCAGCCCTGCTGTCACCCTCAACTCCACACTCTGGTCTCCTGCTGTCCCCGAGACACCGGGAAGTCATTACTAAAGGGCATCTCAGACGCATCATGCTGCATCAGATCTCTCCAGAGGGAGGCACCACGCCCAGGCAGGCTGAAAGCCTAGAGGTCACCCTTGACCCCACATCAAGGGCACCAGCCAGTTCTGTGCTGCTACATCCCAAGCACTCCACCCTTGTGCCCAATCAGCACCCCGGTCCAGCCACCCCACGTCCTCATGGTACGTCCCAGCAGGTACTTCTCTTCAAATAGCCTAGAAGCCTTCTGGCCAGCAAAACCTGCCCTGGACTGGCCACCTCTTCAGTCCGTGCCCAGGGACAGGAGGGAAAGTCTCCTGTGGGGAGGGCCTCCTGTCCTGGTGTCGGTGTTAGCCAGCCAGAAGTCCCAGCTCAGGCCCCGGGGGTGTGGACTGTGGAGAGGTGACTCTCCCCGCTTGGACACTAGTGTCCCCAACAATAAAGTAAGGCATTTGGACTCGGTGACTGCCCTCCCTGCTCCACGTCCTGATGAGGAACCATCTGGTGCGCTCTCCTTGCTTGCTCTCCTAAGGGGCATCTAGAAGCTCTGCCAAGAACAAGTGTCAGTCTGCTACTCATGTCCCATAATGTGCTTGTGTTAGGGGCACTTTTAGGATCGTAATAGTGTGTGTGTGTGTGTGTGACGTGTGTGTGATTTAAAGCACCTCAGGATATTGCACCATGAGAAGTGGTCTTGGCCCGGATTTTGTCAGCCCTCCCCCCACCAGGCCCAGACACGTCGTTCCCCCCCACTTTGGAAGCAGAGCTGCATCTGTAGGAGTCTCTCACCAGCTCCTGGTCCTCTTCCTCCTCTTCTGTGTCCTGGGCTGGGGAACCCCTGGGCATTTCTCAACCCTGGTACCTCTTTTCCTGCTAAAAGTTTTGCTCCTGCTGGAGAAGAACAATACAGGGTCACCTGCTTGCCCAGATCAACCCCCTCCCACAACATCACTATTGATTGTTTTCCTTGGTCTTAAAAATAGGGCATAAATGGCCCTTGTTTTTGCTGAGAACAGAGTTTTGCTTTATTACATGGCGTGGCTCACTGTGTGGCTGCTAGTCTCCAATGGACCAAGGTGTTCACAGTGGGTCCTCATCCTTTCCCACAGTGCACACTATGGACTCCTACCTGCCATGTCCAGACCCTGGGGACACGGAGTGGCCGAGACAGCCAGAGCCCCTGCTCTTCAGGAGCTTCCCGCTGCCTGGGGAGATGGCTGCTTGGAGAAAATGAAGCAGCCTGAGGTCAGGTGCCCCAGAAGCAGAGCCTGAGGCAAGGATTTGGTGCAGCTGATGTGCTGAGGGTAAACACTCAGGAGGAACCTGAGGGAAGAAGCAGCCGAGGAAGGACGTGCTCTCAGGCAGACTCAGACCTAGGCCTGATCTGCAGCAAGTTCAGGAGCACAAACCAGAGTTGCCCTCTTTGAGGCAAGGAGGCCAGCCTACCCCACCCCCATGGAGCACTGACCATGGACCACCAGGGGAGGGTATAACTTCCTGGGTGAGGGGCTCCTGTCAGCTGAGGGCAATTTTCTGGGAAAGGGGTCAGCTGTGAGATGTTGGTGGTCGGCGCCGACGGTAGAAGGGGCTGGTACTCACCACAATTTCAGCCTTGAGGCAAAGGCACCCCCAACCTGGCGTGTGTTACAGGTGCTTGATGCTGCTGATGAAGCTGGGCTCGTCTTGGTTTCTGTAGGTTGGCTTGCAGATTGGCAGAAAAGTTATTTGCTCTCTTCTTACAGATTGGACATGGCAGGCCTGAGGGTCGGTAAGCGGAAAGACCTGGACTGAGGGTCCCACGGCAGGGGTCTCTTCCTCACTGCTTTGCTGCCGTCTCCCACCTGGGCAGGCAGGCAGATCAGTCTCCCCGGCTCTCCTGCTTCTCGCTCCCGGGGATTCCAGACCGTCCTGAGGGGCCCACTTCCGGCCGTCCCTCCCCTGTCTCCCTGTCTGCCACCCCCCTCATTAATTCACCACCAAGAGGCAGTAGCCAGCAGAGAGGGGGTGGTGCCTGGCTGTGAATAAGATGGGCACAGAGATCGGGGTCTCATCCAGCTCTGGCTGCATGAGGTGGGGGCTCCCGGGTCCTTGGTGACCCTCAGGCATGTCCCATATTGGGTGCAGTTCTGTCTGCCCTGGGCAGTGTGGCCAGGCCTGGAAGGGGTGTGGGCAGGCTGCCCAGCCCAGACCCAGCCCGTGGGCTGCACTTGGTTAACAGGAGCAACAGAAGCAGGGATTTTTCCTTGGTCTCCAGAAGCCTTCCTTTGACCCTGTTGCCTCTCATTTGCAAAACACAGGGTGTGCGTGTGTGCGTGTGTGTGTGTGTGTGTTGAGGGGGGTGGTGATTGGATAAAATCAAAGGTGGTGAAATATGTTCTTTAACATCAAATCCTTTTGCCAAACAATCTTATATAGAAACCCAATCAATACATCAGATCAAAGAAAGCCTGCACTAGAGCCTGTCCATCGCAAGCTTGGCCTCCTACGTGCTGACAGACTTTTGGGCAGGGTGTTCACCTCTCAGCAAAGCGGGGGTAACCACAGAAGAGCCTCTTGGGAGGAGCCAGTGAGTGAACACGCACAGAGCACTCAGAGCAGCGTCTGCCCTCTGTGAGCGCCCCCCGAACGCACGGTATTCCTATTACTGTTGTTTCTGTTCGTTATTGTTACTACCACGGTCAATGTCATTGCCGTGATGACCGGCTGGCCTGGTGAGTTCTGCACACGCTCACATCTGCACACGGTCACAGCAATCTGTGCGTTATTAATCAGTACATCAGGGACGGTGTGGGAGTTTAATGGCATTCTGGTCTGAGTAGGGTCCAGAAATACCCCTGTCCTGTCCCAGGTGCAGCCCCTCACCCAGGTCGGCTCCCAAGGGGGACAGAGCCGCCATCGAGGAAAGCCAGGGACCACCACCAGTGCTCCTCACCAGACTGCAGGGGCCGCTTCAACCTGAGGCTTGGTAGAAGAGAGAGGCCAGAGGGAGGAGCGGGGGAAGGGGGGGTGGTACCCCCACTCCTTCTCCAAGGGTGGGATCCAGGCTCCAGGGACCACTGAACTGAGTCAAGGTCACACTGCTGTATGCGCATGACCAGAAGTCAGTGGAGGTCTGCCAGATTCCAAAGCCCTTTTTTCTGTGCCTTGCAGAGTTGAGCTTGTTATAAAGAAAAATCTGATGCTGTCTGTGAGGTAGGGAGCCCCTCGTCACTAGAGGTATCCAAGGGACACTGTTTCAGCAATGCCAGTATCAGAAGTGTGCTGGCCTGGCTGGCACCAGCTGAAGCCCTGCAACTTGGCCAGCCACCTATTTCTGGGTGTCACTGTCTTGAGTGACAGGAGACGGCTGGACCTGCCTCCCTCCACCTCTCCAGGTCTGGAGCCCCACCTTCTCCTTGGTCTGTGCCTGTGGGAAGGGGGACGGCCAGGCCTCCACTGTGAGTGCTGTGGGGGTGGGGTCCTGGGAGCCTGCATGCTGGGTGCTTGTCCATACTTCTCCATCTGGAAACATCCACACTGATGGTCTACACTGGAAACCAGAGCCTCGGTTCACATCGGTCTCCATGTGACCACCGAGAGCCCTCGGGAAATCCCTACTCCAGAGCTCTTTCCCCAAGAACTTTAATTAAATCATCATTCATTTTTGGTGGAAGGATGAGAAGGAATTGACAGAGGAGACTACTCGTCTCTCCCATTATCGCTGTGTGTTTGTTCAGCTCCCCACCACTTAGGAGGCGTCTGTGCCAACCCTAGGGCTACTCCCTGACCCTAAGGAGTAGACGCCACAGGACTCACTGGTGACTGATGGCACGTGGCTAAGAAGACAGAAAGAAGGGATGGAAAAGCCCTTACCATCCTTCACACCATCCTTCCCTAGGGACACCAGTGCCTCACCTTTGACGGTCAGTGATGCTTGGGGACACCAGTCCCCCACCATTGATGGTCAGTGATGCTCGGGGACACCAGTGCCCCATTTTGACAGTCAGTGATGCTTGGGGACACCAGTCCCTCACTTTGATGGTCAGTGATGCCCGGGGACACTAGTCCCCCACTTTGATGGTCAGTGATGCCCGGGGACACCAGTCCCCCACTTTGACGGTCAGTGATGCTTGGGGATACCAGTCCCCCACTTTGACGGTCAGTGATGCCCGGGGACACCAGTCCCCCACTTTGATGGTCAGTGATGCCCGGGGACACCAGTCCCCCACTTTGACAGTCAGTGATGCCTGGGGACACCAGTCCCCCACTTTGACGGTCAGTGATGCCCGGGGACACCAGCCCCCCGCCTTTGATGATCAGTGATGCCCGGGGGCCCTTGTCCCCCGCCTTGACAGTTAGTAGCACTGCCACTGGCCGGTGGCTTCCCTGGCAATGTCCTCTCTGGTCCTCACCTCACCTTCCTGCTCACTCCTCAGTCTCCACAGGCTCTTCTCCAGCACCGAGAGGCACCAGGCCCATTTGGTTTACTGCTTTCCTCTCAGTACTGCAGGCAAGAGCCAGGCACTCCTCCAGACTCCCATCTGCCTCACCCAGTGGACATCCAGTCCTGCTACCTCCACCGTCTTTACATCTGCAGCCCTCTCCTCTGCCATGGCCTCCTCATCCTCCTGCTGGATCTGGCCCGTCTCACTCTCTCTTTGGCCTTGCCAGTACCTCCTAGACAAACCCCCAAATTGTTAAATGGTTGGGCCCTCGTTAGGGCTCATGATTGTCTGTTTATGTGTGTCTTTGGTCACGGTGTCACCACAAGACTGTGGGCTTCATGAAGCCAGGGACAATGAGGCTGCCCCCACTCTGTCCCCAGCACGAGCTGACATGGGTTCCGTGGACGCCCGAGTGAACAGTGACGGGAAAAGCACTCTGCACCCCTTACCCCTCTCTGCAGGTGCAAGGAAGAGCCTGGACACCTTGGCGGTAGCCTGTCTCCAGCTCACCACCCGCGTGTGGTTACTGCCCTCCCTGGGTATTCTTGCTTCATCCATCAACAGGGGCCGCAATAGTAAATACCTCATTGGAGGGTTGTTCAACTATGTATAGAGCATTCAGTGTAGTGCCCGGTATACAGTAAGTGCTCAATACATGCTATGTACGAGCATGTTACGACCCATGCTGTTATCTACTCTATATAACGCAGGAGCGTTTCAATCAGGTGAGCCGTGATTCAAGGTGATGTCAGCTACGAGACCTTGCCGGGGCTTGCCAGGAGAGAATTCGGGTTCCTCACCGAGCTGAGGCCTGTCTGCTCCCTCCTTACTTGCTTCTGTGACCACCGAATGTCAACAGTCCTCACACTGATGACCGTGGCCTTGACCACCCGCTGTAGACATGGGTTCATGTCAGACATTCACCTCCAGGGAAGGTGAGGAGAGTGACGGCTAGTTGACTCTCATGTGACGTTTTCACCCACCTGACCAGCGCATGCAATACTATCTTGGTCTCTGTTCTCAAATGTTTCGAGAGAAAGCCTCCAGAGATCCCACAGTTACTTCCGAAAGCCACCATCTTTCCTCGGGAGGCTGCCGGGTCGCCGCTGAAGAGGCGTGGCAGATACTGACATAACATCCTCTAGCTGCTGTTCAATTAGGGGGCAGATGAATGAGCAAATTGTTCACAGATCTAATCGTACATAGTTAATGCAGCCGTCCTGATAAAAGACAATCTTTCAGAACCAGTCACGCCAGAGAATTAGCCGTCTGCCACACTCCGCCCCAGCAAGCAGGCTTTTAGCTTTGTCTGCAAAATATCTTCAGACAGCCAAACAAAACACAATTAGACCATGTTCACTCCAAAGCCTCGGTGTGAGCCCCTTTAGAGAACAGAGCTCATCAATAATTATGGGGGAGGGGCCGCGGGGGCCTCTCATTTCACAAATGTGGCAGACAAGATTATTAATAGATGAAGTCTATAAAATAGTGGTGATGAGCTATTTTTTATGGCCTGAAATATGTTTGCCTTATCTAGTTACTATCGATCAGACACAAGATATTCCAAGTCAGCCTCTGGCCAAAGGGAAAAGGTTTGCCTCTGTTAAATTTACAAATGTTCTTGGGGACATTTCCTGGCATGTGAGTGATTGTCGGGCCAGTAATTAAGCCCGAGCCAGCGCTTTCCTGACAATCCATTCCATAACTGTGTTTGTGTGGACGTTTTCCTAAATTGTGCTGGATGCCCGTCAGCTCGAGTGTTGACACGGAGGCAGGTGGAGGTGGCCCGAGTGGGGGCTCGGTCCAGGGTCACGGCTCTCAGGCTGTGTGGGCCTGAGCAGGTCCTTTCCCCCTCTTTGCTTCTGGGTGTTGTCTATAAAATAGAGACAGAAACGTCCCCCACCTCATCGCTCTTGTAACAGAAAAATGAGAAGCCATGTGCCGGGGCCAAGTTCAGAGCCACTTTGGGGTCTTAGCAAGACCCCTGGATGCTGATAGGTAAGGGCTGAGAAGTCCCAAGACCTGGGCCAGAGCCTACTGAGCAAACTTTCTGATGAGACAGTGGCTGGAAGTAAGGCCTGCCGTGGGTTGGCCTGAGGAAAAGGGAACGAGGTCAGCTCCTTATAGTGGGTGGAATAGTTCCAGATACTTCTGAGGGTCAGGGCTGGTCCAGAAGCACTTGGGACATCTGAGCAGGGACTGGGAGGCTGACAGCTGATGGGGGAGCTGCAGGCGGGGGTCGGAAGGCTCAGTCCCAGGAGGCGGGGTGGGGGGGGCTCAGAAGGGCTTATCAGCACACACACCACGCCTCCCTCCCTCATCTGTTAAACATTTTCCAGAAATGAGATTTCAGTATATTTGGTCAAGAGTGTTCAGCACCTGTCGGCTGAGCACCTGCCATGTGCCAGGTGGGGGCTTGGGATTCAGCAGTAAGCAAGATGGAGGATGTGTTCCCGATAGCATGGTCTCGGGGGGGGGGGGCAGACAGTCATGGGGGGGGCCACAGAATGTGAAGGGAGGGCATGGGACCTGGTTGGGGAGCATGGAGAGGCTCTGGGACCGATGGCTGATGACACCTTGATTATGTCTAATCCGCTGAACCGTATGCCCAAAGGGTTAAAATGGTAAGTTTTGTGTTATGTATCTTTGCCACAATTAAAAAAATAATACTATAAATGGATGTTTTCAGAGAGTGTTAATAATTGTTTTTAAGACCACAGAGAACATTGGCATCAGGGCCCGTTTAGGTGCATGTCCAGGAAGGGTCCCCCATGCCCCCAGAAGGTGGTCTCTGAGCTGAGGGACTGCCCTGTTGTCAGGAAAGTGCCCCTCAGAGTGGGAGCCCCAACAGGAAGAGCCTGGGGCCAGCAGGGCTGAGTGAGGGAGGGCTGGGGTCTGGGCCTAGGCTACCACCCACGGGAGGTGGGCAGGCAGAGGTGCGGGGCAGGAATCGGGAGGGGGCTCCCCTGTTGGCCTGCAGGCGCTTGCCTCTCCCGCTGCCCCACCCCCTCCTCATGGGCTCCTCTTGGCAGGGCTCCCCATCCCCACCCCAGCTCAGCACTTGGGTCACTCCCTGGACCCCCAGCCCATGTGACTTCCAAATACCTGCCCCCAGTGCAGATTTCCAGGGAGCTGAGCTCACCCCAGATGTCCAACCTCTGCACCCCTTCCTCCACCAGGTGTCCCTCAGGAACCGCTGCCCCAGCATGAGGGTCCAACGGGCCATACCCCTGTCTGCCCTAAGCCAGCTCTTCGTTTCATGCCTTCCCCTCCATCAGCTGGGCCAGAAGCTTGGGCGAGTTCCCAAATTTCCCCATTCTGTTCATTCTGCACCAAACCCACTGAACTCCCGGCTCAGCCATGTGCTGGAATCTGCCCTCTCCTCTGTGACGTCACGGGGCTGTCTCACCCGGATGACCTTCATGGCCTCCACGTCAGCCTCTGGTCTGCCCCAGGCTTCAGCCTACACTGCAGTGGGAGGGAAGACGACCAAGGGCATCTGGGCAAAGAGGGAAGCATTCTAAAGCTGAGCGGAAGTTTGGGGGACTGGAGGCCATTCAGGAGGGCGGGAACTCAGGCCATGTGATGATGAGGTCAGCAGGGTGAGGTCATGGGACAGTGTCGTGAATGCCATCCCCAGGAGCGACACTGAAGGGTTTCCAGTAGGCTTGCGTTTGTGTAAACTCAGATTATCCTTGACTTTTCCAATGATAGATCTTTCTGGTTTAAGAAAGCATAAAATAATGATCAGCCCTTGGGTATTTCTCCAACACCTTCAAATAGTGTACCTGATTTGGGATCTCTGCACAGAAGAGATTACCGCCTCCAATTTAAGGTCCAGGAGAGTGACTCGCCCAAGGTCATGGAACACAGAGATGGCAGAACCACCTCAGAGTCAGGCTCTGTGTCCTGTGACCTCTTCTGTGCTCCTGGTTACCCACACCAAAACCATCGTATGAAGTGATTAGCTCCAACGACTCTGGGTAGCTGATCCAAGTGCGTGCTGAATATCCCAGCAGGATGCATCCATCCACAAGAGTGCGGCTCTGGGCAGGAGAGTTATTTTTGCTCATCATGACTCACACAGACGTGTGTGAGATGCTCTGCACCGCTTCTAATTTAAGACCGGAGGGTGGATGCCGCTGTACTTGTTTGTCTCGGCTGTCTGCCTCTCTTGGCGTCAAAGCCAAGTTTTCTGTGTCCCTCGCTGGGCACATCTGTCTGGCCAGGAAAAGACCAGGTAATTGGGTTTTAAATAGGTAAATGCAGATGACACGGATCCTGGGGGCCGGGGTGGGGACCCTTTTAGGGATAAACTTGGGGAAGGGCAGACTAAAATAAAAAGTCCTCTCCTGGTTGGAGTTCTGAATGGAAGCCAGAGATCTGTTGCACATTCAAAGGGAGCTCTAGCAGAGGCGAGGAATAGTTTCTGGATGCTGTTTGTTTCCCTTTTTAAACTCGGAGCTTTGAGAGCTGTGGTGTTCGAGACTGCCTCGGCCAGGCAGGCTGGGAGGTTGGCACCACCTTTCGGAGGAGAGGAGCCGGGAGCCCTGCAGCAGCAAGTCTTGGCCCAGGGAAGGCGACCTGGCGCTGAGTGGGGTGGGGCCCCACGCGGTTCCCACGGGCGGGGTTGGTTCAGGCGGGCAGGTCCAAACCGGAGTCCAGGCCAGCGGAGATGTGTAGGAGGGTCAGATAAGGGCGTCTGGGCCCCCAGATTCAGGTAGGTCTCCTGACCGGGTGGAGAGGGAGACATGAGTCCCGCGTCAGGATGGCACACGGTCTGCCCTGTCTTCTCGGAGCATCTTCTGCATGTGGCCCGCTCCGACCCATCCCCACCGGGATCCTGCAGTGCATCTCCTGTAGAAACTTCCAGAAGGCTCTTGTCTACTCCACTCCAACCTAGGGGAGGGCTCCCCACCTCGGGTTGCCTGCTTCAGTGTACCCCTCACACCGTTAAACACCTTCCGCTGTCTTCTGTGAGCTCCCCCACCAGCACGGGTCCTGGGGGGCTTGTTTCCCTGCTGGGGTCTGATGTGCGGCTCGATGAGTCAGTTAACGCTTTATAAGAATAAGACCAAGAGTGTGGGCCAAAGGGAAGAAGGAATGGATGAAGATCAGAAAGCCCCCCTGCCCCTCCCTTCACATGGACAGAAGTCCATCCCCAAAGCCCTGGACGGACCTGCAGACCTCCGGCAGCTACTCCTGGTAGCCCTTGAAGGTGGGAGGGTGTCTCTAGACCTCCCAAGTGCATCCCCCCGGGAACCCTGGTGTTTGCTGCTCCTTCATGGGCAGGGGCAGTCGGGTCGCTGGCCATGATGTGTGCTAGGGGTGCGGGCGGGGGATGTCGGGAGAGAGGAGGCCACGGACCCCGGCCGGCCGTGTGACCTTCCACAAGGCACTTGGCCTCTCTGGCCGTGCCCCAGCCCACGCCCCAGAGAGAGAGGGGTCATTCCCCCCGGGGCAGCTTCTCTGCCCTCTGCCCACATCTGTCCTGGGGTCTTACAGTGCAGGGGGCCATACGCTTCCTGTCCCTCGCACCACCACCCATGACCTGCCTCAACAACGTGACCCTGACTCACAGCGGTGCTTGGAGAACTTGTGCGACAATAAACCGAGTCGTTCTGTATGGTGTTCTCCCACATGTTCGGGATGCTCATTGTGTCCCAGGCACCGGGCGAAGTCTGCTACACGCTTTGTGCATTGACTCTTCTGGTCGCCTCTGCAGCGGGGATTCCCCGCCCAGCCCAGAGAGGTGAGGTAACTTTCCCAAGGCTGCACAGCTCACGGCTCGCGGGGGCAACTGAGGCCATGAAGCCCAGCTCTGCGTGCCCCCAGAGCCGGCCTGTCCCTCGCCCCCCTGTGCTTGTGTTGTGACCTTGCCGGACTCCTGGTGCTGTCATCACTGCTCTCCCCACCCTGCGGAGCATCGTCAGAGTGGCTGCCGAGGGGCGCCGTGAGCCACAGAATCCCGGGAAGGATGTGGCGAGGGATGTGGGTGCTCAGAGGCCCAGAGCTGGTGGGCTCAGAGCTGAGAACCAGCAGGAGCTATGGCACAGGGTGCTCGGGGCTCACCAGGGACTTGGACAAAGTACAGATTTCGACCCGGGTGGGGCGGAGGCACCACACTTCCAGAAGCCTCCCTGACGCTGGGGCTCTAGGTCCCTGAGTTTATTAGCTGAGTTGCTTTGGGATGATGGGGGTGGGCTTTAGGGGTGTGCAACCCACACCTAGTGCTTGCTGTAATGGTTGCCTGCGCCGTGTTGAAATTCTTAATTCTTTTTGAGCACGGAGCCCTGCATTTGGGGCCCCGCAGGCTACACGGCCAGTCCTGGGACCCACGCTCAAAGGGGCTGGCCGCTAGTCCTCTGAACCTGTCCCATATTTCTCTCCAACACGTGGCCTCTGATTTCAAAACACCCAGCCTCGTGGGCCCCCGGAACCCAGTGCAGATACCATATGCTGGCCCAGAATAGTATGCAGTAAAAATACACCGTTGGAAATAGTCTGGTTCCCAATTTGGAAGAACAATCTGCCAGCCTCCACTCAGCACGGTGCTAATTGATTTGTTTTCTTTGCTCCAATAATCCTTTCCTTGTCAGCACTTTTTCATCCCCCATCTTTCCTGGCTTACTTGTCCCACTCTGAGGCCTAAAATAGCCCCTGATCCAGATTGCTGGGCCCCCGGCCAGAATGACTTCCTCGGCTTCTTGTTTCTCCACCGTGGTGCCACTGCAGGGGGGCCTTCGCCATCACGGAGGGCTGGGATGGAGAGGCGACCCCATACCCGGAACCCTAATTCTGTGTGGGAGTAGCACCAACACTTGTTTATTGGGACGTGGTACCCAGTCGGTGCCAGGCCCTGTGCTCTCGGCTGGAGGCATGGCCGTGACAAAGACACAGGCCTTGCCTGGAGGGGGAGGCGGACTCCCAAAGAGAACACTAAGAGTGTTGGGCTGGCGCAGATGAATGCACAAGATGCTAGAGGAAGGGGCGGAGGACGTACTGGAATAACTCTGTTGGAGGACATGTATCATGGAGGGCTTCCTGGAGGCGGTGACGTTTGAAATGAGCCTCAGTGGATGAGGAGGTATTTGACAAGCAGATAAAGAGGGGAAGGGCATCCCAACATAAAAACAGGATAAATTCATGCTGGAGGCACCTGCAAAATTAAATGAGAAATATTCAGCTTTGTGGAAGCGGCCCAGAATTGGGGGCTCTGAGCATTTTTAAGAAGCTGCTTTAAGTTCATCACATGTGGATTTTGTATCATTTTGAAATTGTAAACTCTGATTCTGAATTATCTGCGATGAGGTTGGGGTTGTCTTGGTCCCACCGCGCATTCTAGCTAGAGGGAACCGTGCACGGAAAGGCGGTCAAGATGTGAACAGTCTCGGTGAGCTGGAGAAACACAGCAGGGCTCTATATGGCTGACATATGGTGCCTGAGGTGGGGGCGAGAGGTGGGGCAGGGACCCCACCCTCCGGTCATGCTGTCCTGTCTGAATGAAACACCCTCCCCTGGGTCTGCCAGTCAAATTTCCATCCATTTTTCAAGGCTCATCTGGGGGTCACCTCCTCTAGGAAGCCCTCCTTTTGGCCCTTTCCCCCCAGCTCTGCTGCCACAAAGCCGTGTGCACACCTACGTCTTTGCTTGACTCTGTGGTTTTAGTAACTATGGAAGAATGAATGAATGAATGAGTCTTCACTGATGTATGAAGCTCTGAGTAATGGAGAGAAGTGAATGAGATTTGTTATGACGTCCAGTCTCCAGGCTTCTTACATATCCCTAGGAATATTTTCCTCCCAAAGGAGAAGAGTGAACGAGCAATTCCTTTCGGAATCACAGATTGAGATGGACTTATTTATTCATTCATGCGCGCAAGCATTCAGTCAGTATCCCTCAGGCGGGATTAACCCACAGCGCCACGTCAAGCCTGGGCTATATGCTGGCGGAAAAAACAGGAGTTAAGTCGCTATCCTGCACTCAAGGGCACAAGCTACTGGGGGAGGTGGACAAGTCAACAGTTGCAGCCTAAGAACATTTAGAAATTATCATCATGAGAAAGCGTTTTGTTGAGTGATATTTGGGCTTCCCTGGCCGGATGGCCCTGAGGAGCCTGGCGTGTGGGTGGCTGCCCTGGGGTGGGGCACAGAGTCTGGCCTGCGTGTTTGGGCGGATGTCGAGTGCACCAAGCTGTCTCCAGTACGATGTGTGAGAAATCTGGGTGATCTGTTTCATTCCTCCTGATTATCCGGGGAGGCCAGGTGCAGCGCAGAGCAACATTTAGAAATAGAAGCAGGGTGTTATGGCAAGGAGAACGCAGGAGCCAGAAGGAGCCCCCACTAGCCAGAGCTGGAGCATTTGGGCAACGAAATAACAGAACAGCCTTGAATTACAACTCAAAGTCTAACATAAATATGCATGAGTTCATAGTGACGTATGTAAGTGATTGAGTCAGTAAGTGCAGGAGAAGAGACCAGTCTCGCATGCAGAAGAGTTCACGAGAACGCTCGCAGCTCCAAGGCCCTCAAGGAGGGGAGCCGCCCTCCCCACCGCAGGTGTGGGCTGTGCATGGGGCCGTCCTCCGTGGGGACAGCGTGGACGCGGGGAGCAAAGGAGTGCCGTTCCAGTGGGGAGCCCTGACCGGCACCATGCGGCCAGCGAGGCCAGCACCGGGGCTGGAGTCTCCCCTCGATGGTGTGCTCTCTGGACCTGCTGCAGTGAGGAGGGTCCTCACCTCCGTGCCCTTTCTTCCCGAAACCCATGACCTCGGTGTCACCACGAGGAAAGCGTAGATAAGCCAAAATCCAGAGGCAGTCTGCAAAATACGCGACCAGAACTCCTCAACACTGTCAAGGTCAAGAAAAACAAGGCACGTCGGAGAAAGTCACAGCCCAGAAGCCTCAGGGGACGGGACACCTGAATGTCATGTGGGGTCCTGGATGGGGTCCCGGACCGGGAAAAGCCGCTCGTGGGACGTAGCGCGTAGCTCAGACCATACCCACGCGTGGATGCTGGCTCCTTAGCTGTACAAACGGGAGATATCCTAGCCGAGGAATCTGCGCCAGGGGTTATGGGACTCTGTACTATCTTTGCAACTTTTCTGTAAATTTAAAACTCTTCTAAACTACAACATTTATTTAAAATAAGAAAATAAATGACTTCTAACTCCATCATTAAAACCAACCACTATTAACATCCTCCGTGTTTCCTTCCATTCATTTTTTCAAAATTGAGCTGTAATTGACATATAGCGTCACCTGTTTCGGGTGTACGCATCACGATTCGGTATTTGTATTTATGGTGGAATGACCGCCGCCGTACGTCTGGTTACCCTCCGCCACCACACGCCCTTACAGCGATGCTCTCTCGTGATGAGATCGTTCGGGATCCTCTCTCTCAGCAGCGTTCGGACATGCAGTCCAGTGTGTCACCACTCTGGGCACCCTGCAGCCCGTGACCCGCTCACTTTGTATCGGGCAGTTTGGGCCCTTCTGACCCCCTTCACGCCTCACCTACCTGCCGCCGGCACCACCAACCCGTTCTCTGTATCTGTGGGCTCAGGCTTTGCTTTTATTTGGAAGATTCTACCTGTAAGTGCGATCACGGGGTATTTGTCTTTCTCTGACTTCGCTCACTGGGCATGACGCCCTCAAGGTCTGTCCCTGTGGTCACAAATGACGGGGTTTCCTTTTATCTTATGGCTGAATAGTCATCCCTCCACTCTTATTTCTCTGTACCCCCACTGATGCAATCACACTTACTTTATACAGTAACCACTGACAAAATTATCATATGCTTCCTTAGGATTTTACCCACAGAAAATACATAGTTGCTCCTAAGTTTGCACTCGCTACTTTTCATGCGTGGGTAAGCTCCGTTGCCATGAAACATTTCCGGGGAAGGGTTTACATGAAGTGGGCTCCCTGGCCATTCTTGGCCCCTCCACTTCTCCTGTGTGGAAACCACACCCAGAGGGACACCTCCCACACAGCCTCCTCTACCTTCCGGGAGCATGGCTGCCGAGGGTCAGGCTCTGGGGGCGCCCTGCCCTTCTCCTCCAGACCCTGAATTGGCTGGCATGGGCAGGATCCGTGCTGGAGACCAGTTAACCTGCTCACAGGGCTCCTCGGGGTTCCCCTGGAAAGAGCACATCAGATTCTCATTTGTGAAGACAGGAGCTTATGCAGCTTATTGATTTATGTCCCGTGTGCTTCATCGTCTTCTAGAGGAATGTTGAGATGTGGGAAGCCCATTGCGCTGGGGTGTCCACAAGAAGGGGGCTCAGTGCCCCACAGTCTCCCCTCCTCCCCCAGGGAAAGCTGGGCTCATCTTGGGCCGGGCTGGTCCCACCCCCCTACCCCGCCAGCACCCCTCCCTGCATGGACTCCCTCTTAGATCCAGACTCCATCTGCATGGTGTGTGACCTCAGGCAGTTTGCTTCCCCTCTCTGTGCCTCAGTTTCCCGACCTCTCTGTGGCACCTTGTCTGCCACTTTCCAGGATGATCTCATCCTGAGATGGTTAACTTGATCCCATCTGTGAACATCCTGTTTCTAAGTGAGGTCACCTTCACGGGTACCAGGGTGAGGACGTGGGGACATGGTGTCTTTCTGGAGGACCCCATTACACCCCCACGGTGGCCTCTAAGGCCTCACAGAGCTAGACCCGCTGCTACTTCTCCAGTCCCTCCCCCCCCACCTTGGCCACCTCACATCTGAGGTCCAGCCCTTGCGCCCACTGTTCTGGGTTGCCCCCCACCTGGTCCAGTGCTTGCGGCCCCCACCCCGACCTTGCCCGCACCCTGCTTTGTCTCCATGGGCCGCTGGGCTGCCACACGATGGTGGACGCACTGACTTATCTTGTGCTGCCCCCACAGAATGGATCATTCACAGCAGAAAAACCCAGCTCGTGGTCAGGGCCTCGCCGTGTGGACAGTGCCCAGCATGGGGAAATAGTTGTGGAGTGAGTGAATGGGTGGGGTGGCATGAGTGGGCAGGGGCGGGGTGGGGAGGGGGCGGCCCCGCAGTTCTTGCTGCCCCCTCCATAGCCTTGTGCCGAGTGGAGGCTCATGTCTCCCCTGCTTTGTGTTTCAGATCGTCCTGGTGAGCTCCTCGCTCAGCGACCGGGACCAGAGTCTGTTCCTCAGCACAGACGAGGGGGCCACCTTCCAGAAGCAGCTCATCCCCTTCTCGGTGGAAACGCTGATTTTCCACCCCAAGGAGGAGGACAAGGTCCTGGCCTACACCAAGGAGAGCAAGGTAAGCAGGCCCGGGGCTGGTGTCTGGGCCTGAGGTGTCTGCCGTGGCTCCGTTGGGTGGGGTCATGGGGAAATGCAGGCTGCTCATCACGGGGTCCCAGGAGCCCTTCGCCCCGAGGCCTGGTGGTCTGGGCACCACCATCGGCCGCGCGGTGTGGGAACTGAGTGGGCAGCAGTGAGAGGTGCACTTGGCACAAATAAGCACATGAGACAGGATTGAAAAACAGGAGGTTCATTAGGGCTTTTCCTCTTGGCCTCCCTTTGGGTGCACCAGCCATAAGGCCTTCTTCCACTTCCAGAATATTCCACACATGCTCCCATGCCGGGCCTTGCCAGCGTGGGATGCTTTTCCTTTCTGCCAGCCTGGGCTGCTTTTCCACTTCACTAGGAGTGACTTGTCCTTCAGATCCGTGTCCGTGTCCTCTCCTCTGGGAACTGTGTCACCAGGGCCCCACAGGAACCCAAGGGCCCCTCCACAGGGTGATCGAGAGAATGTGGTGGAGGGTTCTTTCCAGGCCCAGGGGGTAGGAGAGCCCGGGGCTGGCGCCGGCAGGTGCTGAGGGCTGGGGAGGAGGGTGCGGCAGGGCGCGGAGAGCGCTGGAGGACAAAGGGCCACCCTAGCTGCCCCGGAGGCCAGGATCTGTTTCCTGTAGCACTCTAGCCAGTGACCACAGGCTCCATGGCTGGCCACTCCAGAAGTGTGGTCTCCCACAGTTTGGGCGACCAGACGTCCAAAATCAGTTTTGCTGGATCAGAATCGAGGCGTCGGCAAGGGACACGCTCCCTCTGGAGGCTCCAGGGGGGACTTGGCCTTTTCCAGCTTCCGGTATCCGGGCAGCTTGTGAAGGAGCCTCTCCAGTTGGCAAGGGCTGTGCCTTCCTCTGTGTCTCTGCTCTGTGTTCACAGAGTGTGAGTGTGTGTGAGTGTGTGAGTGTGTGTGTGTGTGTGTGTGTATGAGAGAAATCGGAGAAATCGCTCTCTGCGCCCCCCGGGGGATCCAGGACCGTCTTCCCGTCCAAAGATCTTCACTGAATCCCGTCTGCCTTTGCCCTATAAGGGTCACTTGCACAGGTTTGGGGACTGGGACGTGGCTGCCTTCTGGGGGCCACGTTTCAGTCTACCGTCGTGCCCAATAGGAGGTGCAGCCCCCGGAGTCTCCAGAAGGGGCCCAGAAGGAGGCCTGGCCTGGGACGGGGAACCCAGGCAAAGTGGGGTTGGGCAGTGGATGCCATCCTCACAGGCCAGCCCCCAGGGCGGAGAAGGGTGAAGAAGGGTGGAGAAAGACAGGGCATGGTCCAGAGGCAAGCGGAAGCTGTCCACTTCAGGGTCTTCCTCTGCACTCCCAGGTCTGCTTGGGCCCCCTGTTCCATACTCCTCTGCATCCCAGCACCTCTCTTTCCCAGGGCTGATCCCAGTGTGCTTATATATCTGTGACATTATTTGATTATGTCTGCTCCCTGCACACATGCTCTGGGTAAGCTCCTTGAGGGCAGGGACTCTTCTTAGTTTGTACAGCATTTCATCATCTCAAGTTCCTGGCTGATGATATTTGTTGGATGGATGGACGGGGAGGTGCGGATGGATGGATGGGTGGGTGCCTCTCAAGTTCCTGGCTGACGATATTTGTTGGATGGATGGACAGGGAGGTGAGGATGGATGGATGGGTGGATGGGTGATGGATGGGGGCTAGGGTGATGGATGAATAGATGGATGGGTGCCAGTCGGTTGGATCAGTTGGTGACGAGTGATGGATTTCTCCCACTAGGGATCACCTAGGTCAAAGGCCTCCAAATGCAGACTTCTGGCTGGTCTGAGCCGTGGCTTGCTGCAGGACCTGGCCTCCTTGCCAAGGTCTGGTCCTCGCTGACTGGCATCCCCGGGTTCCCCTGGCCCCAGGGACCACCTCTTTGCTCCTGGCGCCTTCCTTTGGGACAGCATGTGCTTCTGGGTATTAATAGCACTACTTAGCCTTCCATGTAATTAGACTTATTTTCCTGCAGAAATTGACTGCGTTGCAATTGCTCTTTAATTTATGATGCCCTAGAAAATTAATGGAGCTGAAATCTCGGTTATTTTCCTTGGTTCTTTCCTGTGACTCTAAGGAAAAAAAAAGGGGAAGAAAAATGGTTTCGTGGTAGTTACAAAAGGAATGAGGAATTTGAGGGAAATTAATAACTGACAATAGGGCCTTGGGTTTTGTTTTTTTTAGGGTTTTATGGTTTTCTTTCTTTTTTTTTTTAATTTTTTATTCTTATGTTAATCCCCATACATTACATCATAGGGTTTTATGGTTTTCAAAGCTCTCTAACTTCGAAGAAGCGGGCTGGTGTGGTAGCACCACACCGGCTCTCGATTCCCACAGACCCAGGATATTAGGCTGGCATCTGCTCACCTGAGTAACACACAGCCCCAGGCCTCAGTGACGCCCAGCAACAAGCGTTATTGCTGGTTCTCAGGTCTGTGAGTTGGCTAGGGTTCTTCCAGGTGCTGCTGGGACAGGCTGCGCATGGCTCCTGGCCAATGGTAGGGTTCAGGTCTCCACGCCTCTCTTGTTCTGGAACCTGAGGTCCCCGGGGGACAGGCTGTTCTCATGATGGAGGGCAGAGGCCCCGGGGTGGGGAGGGGGGCAGGGAAAACCACCCCAGTAGAGTTGGCATGTCTGCTTTGACCTGGATCACACACTGTAGGCCAAAGCAAGTCACCTGCCAAAGTCAGGGTCAACAGGGATGGACACCAGTATTCCGTTGGGAAGGACTTGCTGACTGGTGCAGAGGCAGACGCTCCCCTCCACTTTCCTCCTAGGTGCCTGCCCCTTCCCCCAGCAAACACTCTGTCCTCCCACCCTCAGACTGCCCCGTCCCTCTGCTTTCACTTCCCCCCTTCACCGGGACATTGTAGCCTGGGGTGCTCTGAGGCTACCTTACTCAGAGCCTGGGCAGCCTTCCCAGGTGAGACCCCAATGCGGTGATTTTTCTTTCAAGGCTCAGCAAACTGCTGGGGTCCTGGGATCAAAAGGATGTGAGAGCCGAGCGGTCCCTTCTCACACCAGTTCTCTGGGGACCACTGGCGCCAAACTGACCTGCCTGGTTCCCTGTGCTCGTCCCTGGGGCCTGCTTGCAGGCACGGCCCTGGACACTTACCTCTAACACTGTTATGTGTTATTCTGCTCGCCATCAAGAACCTCCTCTGTTTCCCAGCACTGTGAGAAATTAATCTGAGCCTGGGACTGCCTTCCAGAAGCTTAGTAGGGAAGAAAAGACACCTTGGATGACCAATCTGGGAAGCCTTCCTAGAGGAGGGGGTTTGAGAGAGGTGTAGAGAATGGATCGGGAAGTACGTCTACTTTTTAACACAACTTCAGAACAGTAGAGAAGATTGCACAAGCGATTAGAGAAAACCGAACACTCGCAATCCTCCAGCCTAAGTAAAACTGTGTTTGTGTTTATCCGCGGTGACACAAAGTAGAGTGGCTGTCAAGGCGGGGAGGGGGTGGGGGGCGGGCAAGGGTTCCCCTAAGAAGGGGCGGGCAGAGGTGTTGGTTCACAGCGGCTGCCCTGAATGTCAGTCAGTAGCTGAGTCTTCCCCGCAGGGCTCCAGACGTCAATGCCCCGCCTCCTCCCTGACCTCAGACTTCAGAATTGGGCAGGAATTGGGCAGAAATCGGGCTTCTCTGAGTAACAGAACAATCTCGTGAGCCAGGAGAATCTTACACCTCAGTGTGTGTTCCTGTTTGCCCTGATCCTTGTCTGACAGAGCTCAGGGCAGGAACGAGACTCCATGCTGGATAATTTAAGCAGAAGAAGGATTTAGCCTGGGGCACTGGGTGTTCTCTAAATTGTCCAGGGTCTAGGGGAGGGACTTCAGGCTGGACCCCCAAGGATCCCTCCCGAGAGACTTAGAGCTCTCCCACCTGGGGAACCTCTACCTCCCATGTCATGAGGGGCAGGACCAGGAGCCCCGCTGGACTTACCAAGGTCAGGGACACACAGCAGATGTTGAGACCCAGGCATCTGCCTGGCAATGTTCATGGAGCCTGTGGCCGGCCAGTGGGATGCAGGGTCCGGTTGCTGCCTCTACCACAGCCGTCCCTCTAGCCTCCAGAGCTGAGGATGGATGCCGCAGCATGTCGCTGTGACCTTGCTGGCTGGCAGGCATGGCCCTAGGTAGCCACCTTCACCGTCCAAACCTCCCACGGGTACATCTCTGACCCAGAACTCCAGCTGCAAGGGAGTCTGAGCGAGGCTGGATTTTCACTTTCCAGCCTGTGTGCGATGAGGTGCCCTACAGCGATGGAGGGAAGGATGCTGAGAACCGACCACCATGCTCAGCACACCGCTGAGAGCCTGGGCCGTTGGCAGAGGACAGCACCTCTAATAATTGCATAAGACCTATGGGCAGGCATGTCTGTGAATGACCTTCCTCCGACCTCATCCTGCTGCTTCGCCTTTGTTTCTCCCTTGCTCTGACTTTCGAGCACTTCATCTTTGTGCCAGAGTAGCTCTGGTAGGCCACCTCCACTCCTTTCCTGGACGAGCCACCTGGAGTCAGTCAGCCCTTCCACAGGACATCAGCGTGCAGGGTCCGCTGCCGCAGCTAGGATGTCCCCCGTGTGTTTATTCTTGTTTATTTGCTGGTGTTTGTCTTTTATTAAGTGGAAATATTCTATTTCTACAGCAATTGATGGTGCATTATAAAATCACCTCCCACGAGAGCAAATTGGAAAGGCTCCAGCACGTCCCGGGGTGGGCGTCATCAATGCGAGTACATCAGTGGGGATGGCAGCCGTAAAGCCATCCATTAACGCAGAGGTTTTATTACCAGGCTCCCGTAAATCGATGGCTGCACACCCATTTTTTATTTGTTTACTATTTGAGGATGGGATCTGTTCTCTCCCGATCTGTAGATGGGTAAATTAAGGCATGAGGTGGAGGGGATCCTGGCCTGGTCACTCAGATGGCCCAGAGAAAGGACTAGAGGTGACGTGGCATCCTTCCCGGGGGACCCCTCAACCACTGGGGTGTCACACTCAGGTCCACAAGCAAACACTGCATGGCCTCGAGTGGCTTACTTACCTCTCTGAGCTCCCATTCTTTCATCAGTAAAGGGTCAATGGCCCATCTCACGGTGCACGCGCGCGCGTGGATTAAGTGAGCAGCCTTTGACAAGCTCTTAGCTCGGTACCTGGCTCCATGAACAGCCATACCTGCTGCTAGGCTCTCCCACTGAGGCCCTTCTAGAGATTTAGTGCCACCAGCTGCTCGAGTCACAGCTATTTATTGAGCACCTACTGCGTATGTGCCAGGCATGACTCCACGTGCTTAGTAAGATGGATGAGTTCCTCGTGCTCCTGAATCTTACGTTCCAGAGGATGAAAACTTTCCAAAAAGCCCCTTTTAAATATTAAAGTGATAATTTCATATCATGCACCCAGCAGACATGGCCTGGCACCCATTTTGTAGATAAAGCCTCACCGGCACATAGGCAAGCCCATTCGTTTCCATATTGTCTCTGGCGGCTTGCTTGTTCCAGGGGCAGAGATGAGTAGTTAGAACAGACACTGCATAGCCTGCAAAGCCAGAGATATTTACTGTCTGGCCCTTTCCAGAAAAGTTTGCCAGCCCCTGCCCTAGCATCAGATTTGTCCATCCGTTCGGCACACCCAGCGGTGATCAGTCTGGGGCTAGGCTGGGGGAGAGGTGAGCCGCACAAACTTTTGCAGAGGAGCAGGAAACAAAACCACCAAGACGGGGAAGAAACTAAGCAAACAGCTCTGGGGCTCAGGGGGTGGGAGTTCTCTCAGCAAGTGTGAGGCTGGGGGGTCAGGAGAAGCTCCCAGAGATGCAGGCAGTGGACCTGGACCTGTGGTATGGAGGGAGGGAGGACACCAGAGGTGGAGGTGGTAGGAGGTAGGCTTCTGGGATGGGCTGTGTTGTGTCTCCCCCAAAAGCTGTATGTGGAAGTCCTCACCCACCCCACAGCACCTCGGATATAACCGTATTTGGAGATGGGGCTTTTAAAGGGGTATTTAAGTTAAAATGGTTCATCTGGATGGGACCTGGTCCATTATGACAGATGTCCTTACAAGAGGAGGAGATCGGGATACAGACACGCACAGAGGGATGACCACATGAGGACACGGGGAGAGCATGGCTGTCTACCCCCCAAAGAGGGCAGCCTCAGAGGGAACAAACCTGCCCATACCGTGGTCTCAGACTCCCAGGCACCAGGACAGGGAGAGAATAAGGCTTCGGCCTTAGGCACCATCCATGGTGCTTTGTTCTGGTGGCCCTGGCACCCACGATGCTCACAGATGCTCAGCTTCCTTGTGGAGCAAAATCTCATGGTCTTGGGCATTCTCTTTGTGCTGCTGACAGCAGGGGATGGTGGCTTAACACAGGACACCCCCACGTTTGTTAAGAACAGGGACAACGCTCACTGTTACCACGGGCTCACAAATTCCAGAGTCACAGCCATGCGGCACGACTCTCTCCAGGGTCTGTGGTTGAGTGTCCGGCAAGGACAGCCGTCCTGAGGTGGAGCGTCTTCTCATGGGACACAGTGGTTAGGACGCCATGGTTAGAATGATGTGGTTAGGACGCCATGGTTAGGATGATGTGGTTAGGACGCCGTGGTTAGGATGATGTGGTTAGGATGATGTGGTTAGGACGCCATGGTTAGGATGATGTGGTTAGGACACCATGGTTAGGATGCCATGATTAGGACTATGTGGTTAGGATGCCGTGGTTAGAATGCCATGGTTAGGATGCTGTGGTTAGGACTATGTGGTTAAGATGCCATGGTTAGGACTATGTGGTTAGGACGCCATAGTTAGGATGCCATGGTTAGGATGATGTGGTTAGGACGCTGTGGTTAGGATGTCATGGTTAGGATGCCGTGGTTAGGATGATGTGGTTAAGACTATGTGGTTAAGATGCCATGGTTAGGACTATGTGGTTAGGACGCCATAGTCAGGATGCTGTGGTTAGGATGATGTGGTTAGGATGCTGTGGTTAGGACACCGTGGTTAGGATGCCATAGTTAGGACTATGTGGTTAGGACACCATGGTTAGGACACTGTGGTTAGGATGCCGTGGTTAGGATGCTGTAGTTAGGACTATGTGGTTAGGACACCATGGTTAGGACACTGTGGTTAGGATGCCATAGTTAGGACTATGTGGTTAGGACACCATGGTTAGGACACTGTGGTTAGGATGCTGTGGTGAGGATGCTGTAGTTAGGATGCCGTGGTTAGGATGAGGATAGCTCACTGAGGTGGGATGCACCAGGTCTTCTTTCTACAGCTGTGGGGAAGAAGGAGCCACGAAGGGAGTCTACCAAGGGTGGTGGAAGAATCCAGAATGTGGGACTTGAACCTGTGGCCTCAGAGGTAGGACATCTACTAGAAGCCAGGTAGCAAGGACGAGGCCCCAGATGGAGGTGGAAGTGGGCTGAGGAGCTCAGGAGGGTCCTGGAGATGAGGAGCAGAAGCGCCAGGGCTCCTGGTGCCACGTGGGTGACAGCACTAGGGGGCATATCCTAGGGCACCCCTCCTCCAGGCCAGAGTGGGGTGTACAGCAAAGGGATAGCACTGTAGCCCAGTTATCTCCTGGGCCTTGAGCCCTGACACAGGCTTCTCGACCCAGTGGACTGGGTTCTGAGCCTGGCTCTGCAATACCAGGGCCTCTGAGCATTGACCTTGGCCAAACCTTGACCAAGAGGTGACTTCAGATGGAGTCTTGAACACTGAATGAAGACAAGGAAGGGCATTTCAGCGAGATCGAATGGCAGGTGCAGAAGCTCAGAGGACCCCATGAGACACATTAGCAACACCGTCACACAGGAGCCCAGACCCGGACGTGACAGGGACATGGGAGGTATGGGGGGGATATATGGGCTGGGTGGCCCAGGCACCCTGAGTGCCCATGATAGGAGTGTGGGCTTTATCCCAAGGAAGGGCTTGTGGCATCCCCTGGAAAGTGGCAGGAGAGTGACGTGGTCAGGTGTGTGTCCCAGAAAGATCCCGGTGGCTGTCTCATGGAGCAAGGGCTGGATGGGAGGGCTGAGGACTGCAGGCAGGAGGCCCAGAGGAGGGGTGCAGGAAGCCGCAGAGACGCGGGTGGCTCAGCAGGGTGGAGAGGGGTACAGCAGCCGTGGGTTAGGTGGAGGACATTAGCACATTGGGAGCCTGTGACTTACTGGGTGTGGCACTGGGGTGGTGAGGACAGGCCCGGGGTCCTGGCCTTGGGAGCTGGTGGGTGACTGGCACTAGGCAGGGCTGGGGTGGGCTTCCGGGATGGGGGTACCTCTGCCCACACTGAAGGCCAGGACGGCACAGGGCTGATGCTTGAGGAGCCCCAGTTTCCCTTCTGAGATTCCACAAACCCTTCCTTCGTGAACAACAGCAGGAACGACACTGTGACCTCACTTGCTCTCCATTACTTGGGGCCCTGATGGGGACAGGCTGGGTCAGATGAAGGCCAGCAGATGTGGGCTCCAATCCGGCGACTGTTGTCATGGTTATTAGACCCACTTCACAGATGGAGACACTGAGGTCCAGTGGCTGGCGTCGGCCTTCCTTCATCCTGAGGTCTGGCCGTGAAATTGCTCAGCTTAACTGACTTATTCTAGACACATCTTGAGTGCAGAGTACAGGAAGGGGCATTCAAATCACAGAGAATCCAAAGCTGGCCTCTGCCAGTGAACAACCGCGGGCAAATCACTCAGCTGCTCTTAGCTGCCATTCTCGATCTGCAAAACAGGTTGATAAAAGCATCCGATTCACAGAGATGTCATGAGATGGTCCGAGAGGGGACGTGCTCGGCCCGCGCGCACGCAGTCAGCTCTCAGCAGCCGCCGGGGGTTGATGATGACATCCCTACATGATGCCGATGGGATTCGTGGGGCACATAATTAGTCCAGCCGCCTTGCAGTGCCTGGGATCAGCGCACACATCCCAGTAGGGCCGGGCTCTGGATCCCCGTTTTAGGAAAGTAGGGGACTGAGGTTTAGGAAGCTCTGGGAAGTCACACAACTGTATACTGTGGAGTCTCTTGGGAGCCAGGGCTATGGGACCCCATGATCTCTCAAGTCACAGACTCATCCCTGCAAAACATACCATCTTATAGCTGGGGAAACTGAGGCAGGCACAGCAACTGTAAGCCAGGGCTCAGGGGAACCAGGTCTCCTCTGCCCCCAAGCATAGCTGGCCTCTCAGCCCGGGAGTGACAGCGGAGTGTCCCCGCCCAGCCCTGCCTCTGCAATGGAACGCTTGGGTCTCTGCTCCGTGTGGGACGTGTAGGATTCCTGCGTGCGTCCTGCTTCATGGGTGCAGAGATCCCTTAACACCCTCACGGCCTACCCTGCTCTCAGGAATGGAGTGGGTGCTTCAGCGTTCCCATAAACCCCACCCTCTGACACGGGAGGCTGGCCAAGAAAACTTGGCAAAATCACAAATGAAAGATGCTGGGGACCTCGATTGTAGACCTGCCCACATCCCAGCTGGGGGGAGGTGGGGGACAGCGTTCGTTCTCGCCCCCAGGCTGACTTGGGACAGAGCTGGTGGGAGAGGGGCGGGAGGGACAGACAGGGCTCCTGTGTTCCAGGACCCCCGCCCCCACAAGTGCCTCATCTTACCAGCCACATGCAGCCTGGCGGGCTCGGCGGGGCCAGATGTGTGCTCTGCAGGGTCCAGTGTGATATGAGGAATGTTTGAAAGTCAGGACAAGCCTTCCTCCTGCAGTCCCTCTCGACCTGGCCTGGTGGGCTGCTTTTATTGCTGGAGTGACACACAATGCTACCTTGGTCTCCAGTGTGCAACCCGGTGACTGGGCAAGTCTCTGCGTTATGCTATGCTCTCTGCAAGTGTAGCTCTCACCTGTCACCAGGGGACAGTGTCCCAGTACCCCTGACTGTGTCCCCTAAGCTGTGCCTTTCTTCCCCACCAAGGTGGGCGCCCACGGGGAGGGGTGGGGGGCAGGCTGTCATGGTGCTTTTTATGAGCTATTTAACGTCACACAGCCCTGTGCCCGGGGACACTGGTGCAGCGAGTGCAGACCCTCCCAGGCTCCCACGGCCCTGCCTCTGGACTCAGCCCGCAGGGGGCTGACCCTGACCCTCCCCAGCCCAGGCCCAGGCCCCCCCAGAGTCTATCCCAGGAGGTGGCGGGAGGAAGGACCTTGCAGGAGCCCAGGCTCTGAGCCCCCCCACCCCACTGCCCGCCAGTAAGCTCATTGCTTCATCGGGGTTCACCTACAAAACTCAGATTCAAAGACACGTATATTAGGAAGTTCAAGTTGGTGGCCACAGAGCGTTAAACCCAAGCACAGGGCCCTTGAGAGCAGAGGCTCCGTGCTCTTGCCATGACCGCAGACCCCAGGCACCGAGGACTCTGCTGTTCCTGCATGGACGTGCTTTCACACTGCCTGCCCTTTGCAGACCCTGCTCCCTCCTTCTCAACACAGACCCGGCCTCCAGCCTCCCACACCCCCATCCCCCGCCCCCAGCAGCGTGTGGTCAAGTCCTCCTGGACAGTGGGGCTCGGGGCATCTCCTCTCAGGGGTCTGCCCAGCCGGTGTCTCTCGGTTCCTACCAGCTGGCCTGGGGGCCAGAATGACTCTTTTGGAAACCCTATGCCTGACTCTTGGCCTCTCAGAGGTTGAATGCGAGGCTTGCCTGGGGCATATTCGTCATCCAGGGGAGATCACCCCCGACTCAGAAGAGGCTCATCCTCAAAGCATGACTTCTGTCTCTCTTCTCTCTGCCCTGAAGCTCTATGTATCATCGGACCTGGGGAAGAAGTGGACACTTCTGCAGGAGCGCGTGACCAAAGACCACATGTTCTGGTGAGAGCCCCCCCCACTGGGGACCCCCAGCTCTGAGGGCTGGGGCTCCCCTCTCCTCCCCACAGCCCCCAGCTCAGGGCTCCCACCTTCTCCTGCCTCTGACCCCAGCCATGGACCTCCTCACCCCAGGGGGACCTCCAGAGTGCTCTTTCCGCTCTGCTGAGACTGGAGGAAGTGGTGGGGAGTCGAGGCTTGCTGTTCCTCAGGTCACCTGTGCACCCGTGAACCAGCTGTCCCTCCTCCTCGCCACCCCTCCCGCTCCATCCTCGCTACCCCTGCCACCCCTCCTCGCCACCCCTCCCACTCCATCCTCATCACCCCTGCCTCCCCCTCCTCGCCACCCCTCCCACTCCATCCTCGCCACCCCTGCCTACCCCTCCTCGCCACCCCCCTGCTCCGTCCTCGTCTCCCCTGCCTCCCCCTCCTCACCACCCCTCCCTCTCCATCCTCGCCACCCCTGCCTCCCCCTCCTCACCACCCCTCCCACTCCGTCCTCGCCACCCCTGCCTCCCCCTCCTCGCCACTCCTGCCTCCCCCTCCTTGCCACCCCTGCCTCCCCCTCCTCGCTACCCGTCTCCCCTCCCCACCTCCCCTGCCTCCCCTGCCTCCCCCTCCTCGCCACCCCTCCCACTCCATCCTCGCCACCCCTGCCTCTCCCTCCTCACCACCCCTGCCTCCCGCTCCTCGCCTCCCCTGCCTCTCCCTCCTTGCCACGCCTGCCTCCCCCTCCTCGCTACCCGTCTCCCCTCCCCACCTCCCCTGCCTCCCCCTCCTCGCCACTCCTCCCACTCCATCCTCACCACCCCTGCCTCCCCCTCCTCGCCACCCCTCTCGCTCTGTCCTCGTCTCCCCTGCCTCTCCCTCCTCGCCACCCCTGCCTCCCCCTCGCCACCACTGCCTCCCCCTCCTCGCCACCCCTGCCTCCCCCTCCTCACTACCCCTGTCTCCCCTCCCCACCTCCCCTGCCTCCCCTGCCTCCCCCTCCTCGCCACCCCTCCCGCTCCGTCCTCGCCTCCCCTGCCACCCCTCCTCGCCACCCCTCCCACTCCGTCCTCGTCCCCCCTGCCTCCTCCTCCTCGCTACCCCTGTCTCCCCTCCCCACCTCCCCTGCCTCCCCTGCCTCCCCTTCCTCGCCACCCCTCCCACTCCATCCTTGCCTCCCCTGCCTCACCCTCCTCGCCACCCCTCCCACTCCATCCTCGCCACCCCTGCCTCCCCCTCCTCGCCACCCCTGCCTCCCCCTCCTCGCCACCCCTCTCGCTCTGTCCTCGTCTCCCCTGCCTCTCCCTCCTCACCACCCCTGCCTCCCCCTCGCCACCACTGCCTCCCCCTCCTCGCCACCCCTGCCTCCCCCTCCTTGCCACCCCTGCCTCCCCCTCCTCGCCACCCCTCCCGCTCTGTCCTTGTCTCCCCTGCCTCTCCCTCTTCACTACCCCTGTCTCCCCGCCTCACCTCCCCTCCTTCTCTCCTCCACACCTTCCCTCTCTCCTTCTTACCCCTCCCCCTTCCTCCTCCCCACCTCCCCTTCCTCGCCACTCCTGCCCCAGGTCCTAACTCAGCCCCCGACTAGCTGTCCCCCTCCCATGTCCCATGGCTTCCTCCACCCCTGCCTGCCTTGGCCCCGCTCTCCTGCCCTATCCAGTGCCTGGGCTCCCCTCCCACACTTGTGTTATCTCTTGGGAGCCACTCAGTGATCCCTCTGAGCAGTGTTCTAGCCTCATTGCACCAGTGAGGAAACTCTGGTGCTCAAGAAACGTCAGTGGGCTGAGTGAGTGGAGCCCGTGGGGGATGAGTACTTGAGGGGCCCGTGGGGGGTGAGTACTTGAGGGGCCTGTGGGGGGTGATTACTTGTGGGGCCCGGGGGGGGTGAGTACTCGCCCACGGTGCTCGCGGGCAGTGGAGGGGGCGGAAGCTGGGAGAACCGCTGGCTCAGGGCCCACGTTTGCCGTCCGCCAGCCATGACCATGGTGCCTTCTTCTGCCTAAACTGCCCTTGGAGAGACGTGGCTTACACACGTGTTCTTCCCACCAAATGGCTCTTTCTTGCGCTCGTGCACACACCCTCCTAGCCTTTCCCCTTCTTAGCTCATTTGTACAACAGACTGCAGACAGGCCTTCTCAATGGGCCACAGTCCTGTCCCCCCGCAGAGAAGCACCGTGGCAATAGTTCTCCTTTCCCTCCCTTGCGCCGTGCGTCGCTAATCACACAAGGAGCTCCTTTCCTGGTTATGGCCCCGAGGCTGGAGGGAAGCCCGGTCGCTAAGTCTAGATACCGGCTGCTGGCCTGTGTGCCTTCCGCGGGTCGGGGGAGGGCCGGCTTCCTTCCTTGGAAACCCGAGTGATCACTGGCCTTGTCACTGATGTCAGCTGTTGGCCCCCAGGGCCCCCAGGAGGTGGGGAGGGGCGCAGAGGTGGGAATTCCGGACAGCGGGCCCAAGAAATTGGCAGAGTGGCCGAGCACTGCGGTGCCCCGGGCCCCAGGCTGGGCTGGGTGCTCCAGAGATCTCTCGGGCCGGAGAGGCAAGCCTGCCCGCAGATAGTGCGAGGTAAACTGGCACTAATTCCCACATTTTAGTATCTCGGGCAAATCAAATGATTTCTCCCCCAAGTTGCTCAAATTGCCCTGAGTTGTTATGCGTGAGAGATAATCAGGCCAGACACTTGGCCCCTGGGGCCCGGGAGCCTCTCCTGGAATGCGGTGACAGGCAGCCATGGGTCCCCTTCTTGGAAGCAGTGAATAACGCTGTTTTGACAGCATTTCTGAGGCACTCTTTGTCCTTGAACTGACCGCAGGAATGGCCAAAGCCCGCGTTCTGTCTGAGGCTTGGACCCCTTCATGCTTTGGGAGGCTAAACAGTAGGCGAGCTCCTTAGCGTGACTTGGGGGCCCCCGGGAGGGGCAGCCTGGGGGCAGGAGGTCGGCTGCGTTCTGGGCCCACCAGGGGCACTTGCTAGCTGCCCCCACTGTGGTGTCTCAGTGGGCCTGGAACAAAACCATAACAGCTACCCCCACCCCCCCAGGAGCTGCCATGTTGTGGACATTGAACATCTACCAGGCCTGGGGGTCTGCATGCATCGTCTTCTCAGACCCTGATCGTCTTCCTCTCACATGACAGCGGGGGAGACTGAGGCTCAGGGAGGCTCAGGCACGTGTCCGAGGTCATGCTGCCCATGAGCAGGGGGGCTGCCTCTGCCTGGGGCTGGGGCCGAGCCAATGGACGCTGGGCTGGGCAGTCTGCTTGCCTGCTTTCTCCAGCCACCCCTGTGTCTGCTTCTCTGCCCGGGCCTGAGCTGACCCACAAAGCCTCAGCCTCCCTCTGCCTTCAGCTCAGCACCTGCCCAGGTGTGGGATGAGTGGCAGGCTGTGGAGGTTGGCTGAGGAGACAGCTCATCCCACTCCAAGCCCGGGTCGATGCAGAGTCTTGGAGGGTTTATCAGAGCTTCCGGTGGCATCCAACAGGCCTGAAAGCTGACTCCCCATGTCCCCAAAGCACTGCGCTCTCCAGAGATCTGCCTGCCCAGGGGTCATCTCACACGTCTGCTATTTCTAAGCAGTAGACCAAAGACCTTCCCCACAGGCCATCTTTGGGGACCCCAATGAACAAGAAGGTGCAGGGGTCAACACGTGTCCTTCCCTGTAGGGAGCCGGGCTGTATCTGCGGGGCTGGACACATAGCCTTGAATGGTCTTCAAAACCCATGACCAAGGGGGTCTGGGCAGGGACCCTAACCCACTGGGCCCCTGTCTGGTCCAGGGCCTGGCATGGGCTGCTGGGGCTTAGTCGTGGGGTGCTCCAGTGGGAGAGCCAGAGGATAAGGGGGCTGGGGGCACTGCTCAGTGGGGGGGCAGGTGCAGACTGAGCAGGCAAGTGAGTCTGTGCAGGGGTGAGTGGGTGAGTGAGTAAGTGAATGAGTGAGGGAGTGAATGAGTGAGTGAGAGAGGGAGGGAATTAATGAATGAGTGAGGGAGGGAGTCAATTAATTAATGAGTAAACGGGGGAGGGAATGAATGAGTGAGGGAATGAATGAATTAGGGGGAGTAAAGGAGTGAGGGAGGGAGTCAGTGAATGAATGAGGGAGGAAATGAAGGAATGAAGCAGGGAAGGATGGAGGGAATGAATGAAGGAGTGAGGGAGGGAATGAGTGAAGGAGCGAAGGAGCAAGCTGGTGTCACGACCACACGCTGCAGATGACTGGTGGTCACACTAAAATCCCATTGGCCGGCTGAGGACCCGTCAGTGCCCCTGGTAAAGGGAACAATGTCTCTATTCAGAAAAGAGAGAAAAAGGTTCCTAGGAATGCACAGGTGTTCTGTGCACAAAAGCCTGAATCAAACCTCACCTTGAAGCAGAGACTACTTCGGGGCAGAGTGTCTGGTGCCGCGGCTTTGGAACGTCAGTGGACTGCAGGGGCGCCCCACCTCTAAAGTTCCTCTCAGTTGGACAGCGTGCACTTGACCTCCTGGGCACAGGACCCTGTGCTGGGTGGGTGCTGGGGTGGGCCCTGAGCTGTTGGCCCCAACCCTGCCTCCCCGGGAGGATGCTGCCCACGAGCGGCGACCCTAGCATGCACCTTCGTCTGTTCTTCTCGGGTCTCGTTGAAGGCTCCGTGGGCGGCTACAGTCCCCGCTGAGTTCCGGGCGCTGCCTGAGCCCTGGGCCCATGTCGGCAAGGGAGGGGCCTGCGGTGTGGCACCTCGCGGGGCAGGGGGCAGCGGGGTGAAGGAGAGGGAGCCTGGCGTGAATCCCGGCTCTGCACTTAGAGCTGTGCACCTCTGGGTGGGGCTAGGGGGTTGTTTTGCTCCTCTGAGCCTCTGTTTCCTAATTTGCAAGATTAGGGTGATATTCCCAAGGCCTGCCTAACCTCCTCAGAGTATTTTGATCATAAACAAAACAAAAACAACAATAAAGATGCAAGGAATGTGAAGGTCTTTGGTAAAGGAGGGTCTTCTATAGAGAGTATCATAAAAAGAAGAGTACCAAGTGAACCCTCGAGTTCTGGCTACCTCCCCAGGAGCAGGTGGGGAGGACTGTGCCCTCAGACCCATGCAGTAGGAGTGGCCCCAGCCCCGGGAGGCCATGTGGCTACCTGGGGCTCGGGGGCGGACGCAGACACTGGGAGGGAGCTTGGGGACTCAGGTCCCAGCGCCAACCCCCACGCACTCTCTTCCAGGGCTGTGTCTGGGGTGGACGCCGACCCTGACTTGGTCCACATGGAAGCCCAGGACCTCGGAGGAGGTAAGCCGGGAGGGGTGCATGCACCCAGTGTCCCCTGGTGTCCTTACATGCCCCTGTTCCATTCCTCGGCTGGCCCCGCACAGCCGACCTCACTATGTTATGATGTGGTGTAACTTTAAATGTGCTTGTTTTCCAGCTGGGGATAAATTGAAGTCAAGGAGCTCTGCTCCAGTGGAAAAGTCCATTAAGAAGGTGACTTGTTCTGGCCCCTGAGCATTGAGTGTTTCCTGCTCACTCTGCCCCCCACCTCCATTGCTAGTGAGTGCAGAGGCCAGGTGGGGGCCTCTGATGGCTTCCCTTTAATGGGGCAGGGGCCTGGCCACCCCAACCCAGCTGGCTTCAGGCCAGAATGCGCCCGGGGCCTTGCATGCTATGAGAAAGATCCTCTGTGCTCCTGACGGAGGAGCACTGGCCCTAGAACTATGGAATATTCTAGAACCATGGGGTCTTCCAGGACATCAGAGCCGAGCGGACCGTTATTCAATAAGTGCTTGCTGAGTCCCCCGTGGACCAGGCCCAGTGCTGACCCTGCTGGGGACACAGGTGAACAAGACATAGCCCTTCCCTTTGCCTGGTTGGGGCCAGCACAGGTTCCGTCCACACTAGAAGCCACGGGACTGAGTGCAGCAAGGGGGGAGGAGCACGGAGCTGGCCGCCCCAGGACTGTCTTTTCTCTGACCGCCGAACCCTACAGTTGCCGGGGCCGTTAAGCCTCCTCCTGCTGGGTTTCTCTTCCAATGAGACCTCTGTAGGTGCACATTTAACAAATGGTGGGACTTGACAACTGCCAAGCAGCAGAGCTCCTTGGGTAGGACATACTACGTGTAAGGCAGATGCAGGGCCAGGCCACGGAGAGGCCCGGCTGAGAACAGAATCACTGGCGTCGGCTCCCAGCCTGCCACGGGCCAGCTGCACGACCCTGGGGAACTCATCTCTCCTCCCTGCTCCTCGGTGTCCTCATCTGTGAAATGGGTCAATGCACACGTGGTGCTCAGTGCAGGGACGTCATGGGCGAGCGCTTGCTGGTAGTGGAGGGAAGCTGCTGTGGGTCCCTTAACCTTTTCCAAGCCCTCAGCTCTTTCCAGGGTCCACTATCCTGTGGGGAGGTGAGGCAGGTGTTATGGTCACTTGCTTCTACTTCACCAGAACAAAGCTCAGAGGGGTTCCGGGCCTGCCCGCACTCATAGGGTCATAGGCTGGTATAGACCCCATCTCCCACCATGCTCCACCCACAAATCCGAGAACATCTCAGGCCTCTCTGAGGGTGCTATGGGGACTGACCCCCATCCCCACCACAGAGCTCAAGGCAGCAGCAACGGGGGTGGTTGTCTCTCAGGGTACGCCCGTGTCCTGCAAGGAGAAGGGACAAGCTGGCACCGTGGATGGGGGGGCCATTCTCACACAGGGATGATTTTCCACAACCTGCCCTCCTTGGGGGGCGGAGGAGCCCTTGGCTCAGCAGCGGCAGGCCCCCCAGAACCGATGTGCCACTGGAGTGGTGTCCCCTCCCCTAAAGACCACATGTGTCCCCCTGCTTCCCGACACTTGGTGCCCCCACCCCAGCCTGGGAACCCCATTAGAATCCAGTCCAGCCAAGCTCAGTGGCATGGCATCTGGACCTTCTGGTCCCTCCACCGGTTGTCACTCACCTACCCCTTACCCTGCCTACCCTAGCCAGCCTGAACTATGAGGTCACTCCCCAAGCTCACCTTGCTGGCCCTCACCCCCTACTGGGAATACTCACCCCATCTCTCCATCTTGGGTTTCTTGTCCTTGGACCGCCTTCCCTGCCAGCCACCTTCTCAGTGCCTGGGCTGCAGTGACAGCTCTGCACACCGCCCCGCACCTGGAGCTCTGTGGGGATGGGGTAGGGCCTGATCGATTCACCTCTGTGTCCCCAGGAGAGCTGCCGAATGAACCAGCATGTGACCAAATGCCAGCTTCCCTGAGGCCAGGGCCATTGTGAGTGAGTGAGCGAGCGAGTGAGCAAGCGAGTGAGTGAGAGAGTGAGTGAGTGAGTGAATGAGTGAGTGAGCAAGCGAGTGAATGAGTGAGTGAATAAGTGAGTGAGCGAGCGAGTGAATGAGTGAGTGAATAAGTGAGTGAGCGAGCGAGTAAGAGAGCAAGCGAGTGAGTGAATGAGTGAGCGAGCAAGTGAATGAGTGAGTGAATAAGTGAGTGAGCGAGAGAGTGAATGAGTAAATGAGTGAATGAGTGAGTCAATGAGCGAGTGAGTGAGTGAGCGAGTGAGTGAGAAAATGAATGCATGAGTGAATGAATGAGTGAGTGTGTGAGGGAGTGAACTAATGAAATAAATGAGTGAATGAGTGAGTGAGGGGGTGAATGACTGAGTGAATGAATGAGTGAGCGAGTGAGTGGGTGAGCCGGTGAAGGAGCTCGTGAGCAGATTGTTGACTTTGAATCAGGCTGGGCGAGTCTTCCCACCCCCTGCCCAGCAGGTGAGCCCAGGACAGGAAAAATTCAGTGCTGGCCGCAGGGAGTGGCCCGGCCGTTTAGCGGGGAAGTGGACGGGCTTCAGGAGCGAGCAGGCACGGCCATGCTGACTGTGGGCCTCCGTGCCGCTCTCACTCGGTCCTCACCAACTCGTGGAGGTGGCGTTATTACCCATTTCACAGCAGAGCACGTGGGACCGAGGTTATCCTGCCAGTGAACTCGAGCGTGGGTCTTCTGGTCCCGAGGCAGCCCTTCGGCACTGTCCACGCCGTCCAGCCAGCCAGGGCTGAGGGCAGGACGTGCTCCGAAGGCGCTGATGACTCGGAGTGCCTTTGTGGGCTCCCTCTGGTGCCCGAGGTTAAACCCTGTGCCGCCCCACAAGCTGGGAGGAAGAGTTGCCTGCCATGTGTAATCTCGCTCTCCGCCTTGCACAACTTCACTGGATCCCCCAAACTCTGGGAAAACAGGGCTTGAAATAAAAGCAGCGGCTGCCTGTGAAGTGTGTTTTCCATTTTGCCTGGCTGTAAATATTTGCAAAGGAATGAAAGCGTTTGCCAAAAGTTAGGGGAACAAAGGACATTCGAGTCCCACCCACACCCGCCCCTGTTTAGGTAGATGAGACTCCAGGGGGTGGGAGAGGTCCCGTGCTCTGATGGACACTGTGGGTGCCCCCCCGTGGCCCTGTGCTGTCCATTCTGTGGGTGACTGCACGCACCTTCACAGGCCACTTGGCTGGTGTGGGGTGACCCGCCCACAGTCCGTCTGGGTCCCTCGCAGGTCCCTCTCCCAGGGAGACAGAGCCTGGGTGTGTCACCTGAGCTGAGAGCGAGGTGTGGCGTGGAGCCGTGGGCAGAAGGTGGATGAAGTCCCGTGCTCACATCCCGCTCTCACCGGCACGACTTTGCCCAGGGTCAGTGGCCCTTCCCCGCCAAGGGCCAGCTACTGGATGCTTCTGGCGTGGTGGCCCTAGGGTCTCTGCCGCAGCAGACTCTGCCGTTGTCATCGGAGAGTGGCTGTCCACGACCCCCAGAGAAGCAGGTGCAGCTGTGTGCCCCTAAACCTCTCCTCACAAGAAGCTGGCGGCTGGGCAGGTGACCCGGCTTTAGACACGTCACCTGACCTCTGTTGGCCTTAGTTTTACCATCCAGAGGATGGGACCACGGTAGGACCGTCCCGAGGATGCGACTGGCACATCGCCGCCACGGCTCGGCGGCAGGTGCGATCACGGGGCAGGCCCTTTGAGCCTCAGCCGCGGGGCTGAGGGGACAACCCCGCCGCGGCAGTATCCGGCCGAGCCCAGAGCTGGCCGGCGTTTCCCGGCGTCCGAGGCTGTGTCTGGCTCCTCCCGCGGCCACGGTCGGAGTGCGTGAGATTTCACGCGCCGAGTGCTGGCTCTTCTCTCCTGCAGGGTTTCGCTATGTCACCTGCCAGATCCACAATTGTTCCGAGAAGACGCTGACGGCTCCGTTCCCTGGCCCCATTGACCACAATTCTCTGACTGTGCAGGACGATTACATCTTCTTTCAGGTAAGGCTGCTTCTGGGCGTCTTGGCGACGGGCAGTAGGCGATGTGGAGAACAAGCCGTTGCGGGGAAGATGGAATTGCTCACACAGGAGGCAATAAAACGGCTCTTTGACTTTTAAGGGTTACTTCATTCGTGCTTTCCCCCGCCCAGGTGGTGGTGGCCGCAGGTAACCCACAAGTCCCCGCCAAACCACAGCCTTGAGGCAGGGATGCTCCTCCTCCCTTCTACCCGTCAGGGACCTCCTGTGGCTCGTGGCCCCCAAGCCCGAACCCAGTTTGCTCTGTTTTGTTTCATTGACTTTGGAAATGATAGGGGCTGTCTCTGGTCATTGCCCTTGGCAGCCAGGCACCAGCTGGGTACAGCCCAGCAGCCAGGACCCTGCTGCCTGTACACACAGGTACTCAGGTCCCAGTTGGGACCACCGTTAAACGACACGTGGTCTGACCATTCAGAAACTCCAGTGAAGAGCTGGTCATACCACTTCTTGATTACTTCCACTGACGAGGAGCTCACTCCTTCCAAAACAGCCTATCCGTCTCCTGGATAGCTCAAATCTTTAGAAAGTTCATCCTGGCACTGAGACAGAGTGTTTCCTTTCCTCCTATCTGGTGGCCCCTGTCCTGCCTTCCGGGACCCCATGAGACACGTCTAAAAGCTCCTATGGAGAAGGCTCCCCACCACTCCCGGCCTCTTCTTTGCCCTGTCTCAGGAATGTTTCATTACCCCAGCTGTCCTGTCCACCCGCGAAATAACACCAGGCCCTCCTGGGGAACTGGCAGGGGCGTCACAGCCCATTAGAGCAGGCCAGCCAAGAGGATCTTGTCCCTGTTCTTCTTTGGCCTCTGTGATATCCCATGGTTGCCAATCTCCTCTGTGTGATTACACACTCTAGTCCCTGTCCTTGGGATGCCCATGTCTCTTTCTCTGCCTGGCTAACTCCCGCTCTCCTTCCAAGACTTAGTCATGCATCACCTCCTTCAGGAAGCCTTCCTTGACTTCCATCTCTATTTCAGGCCCACTGGCTGCCTCCACAGAGCCCTTCCTTGGTCACAGCCAGGCCACATGGTGTCACCCTTTATTATCTACACCAGACTCTACAATCAGGGGGTGGGCTCTACATCTGTACTAGAGGGAGGATGTACACCAGGGGAGCTGGGGGGCGGCTGGGTCAGAGGCCTGATTGTAGGGTGGAGCGTGGGAAGAGATGGGGGGAGCATGCAAGGACGCAGGGCTCTCTGTGACTGAGCATCTGGTAAGTCTGATCTGGAAGGAGCCAGGTTCACCGAGACCACAGGCAAGGTGGGATAGGAAGCGGCCCCCCTCCCCGCCGCTGGGACAGGGCATCTGGTCATTTCTGGGGTTTGCTCTGTGTGTGCTCAGACAGGGCTGTTGTGTGCCCTCGGCTTTGTCTCCAGCCTCACGGTCCCAGAGGCCTGGTCTGACCTTGGACAGGCATGCCCCACCCTGTGAGCACGGGCAGCCCCCAGCACCTCCCCCAGCTCATGCCATCAGGGGCCACGGGTTTCCATCAGACTCCTGTCCTTACTTGGTCCCCAACTTTCTCAACAACTGCCCAGGAACGCTGTTCCTGACCCCCAACTCAGAGGTCACCCGGGGGGGCTGCCCCCCTGCAGACCCTTACTGTGGGCGGGTTCCCTGCAGGGAGCCCACAGGAAACACTGGGAGGTAGTCCTGCCTGCCCTCCTCCCTTCCCCTCCTTCCTGGTCCTCGGAGGATCCCAGCCCAGTGCCCACCGGCCCCTCCCGCCGCTCCTCCCCACCAATGAAGTATGCGATGAACCCGGAGGTCCACTTCCCGGGCCCCCAGGCAAGGCGCCAAGTGGCTCATGGTGCTGGTTTGTTGGCTGAAGCCATGCTGTGGGCCAGGGATGGGACCTCACCCTCCAGAAAGAAGGGTCTGGGCCTCGGGGGACAAGGGGCACACAAGCGGGGGTCTGAATATGATGGTGCCACCGGCTGGCTTTGGGAAGAGCCATCGTTCCACCTCTGAGCCTCGATTTGCTGACCCATAAAATGGGCCTGATAAGCCCTGGCCACCCAGAGGCCCAGATAGACGCCGGCTGCATTCACGGCGGCGGGGAGGCCCTGTGAGATCGGCAGAGGACCTGCCGTCCTGGGAAGAATCACCGCGGTTCAGCCTTCTCGGCCTGCTTCTACTGGTCAGCCCGGCCGGAGGGGCCAGGCAGGCGGTTCTCAGGAGGTAGGCAGACTCCCCTGTAAGGGTGTTGCTGGGTTCAGCGCGATCCGCTCCCTGGGCAAAAGTTGCATTTGCGTCTCAGGGATGGCAGCGTTTTTGCTCACCCCGCAGCCTCGGGCCTGAACCACGAGCCCCCTCGTCCCGTGGCCCTGCCCTTAGCAGGGCTGGCCCTTTAGAAAGGTTTGCAGGCTTCCTTCCTTCTGCACCACCAGCTTCCTTCATCCCCAGCTCCTGGCAAGAATGGACCTGGCCTGCCCTGGCTGGCTGAGCATCTGCCCAGGGCTCCCCAAAGAACACGATCTTCTCGAGGCTGAGGCCAGGAGGCTGCCCAGCCTGTCTCCACCTTCAGCACCATTCCTGGAGCTCAGCTGCTGGCAGACAGGGCTCTGAGAAGGGGCACCGACTTATCTCGGCCACTCTTTCCAGCGTCCTCCCTGACCTGCTAAGCAGGTCTGTCTCTGGGCTGCGTGGCTCTTCCTTCTGAGGAAGCAGGGTGCCCCCTCCTCCAGGAAGTCTGCCTGGCCTCTCCCACCCCGTGCTTCCCCCATCCCAACACCGCCTGCTCAGGGCCGCTAAGGGCCAGACCACACAGACCTCATAGTCCCTGCCCTCGGGATGGAACTACCTAGAGAAACCTGGTCAGCCTTGTAATCGCGATGCTTTGCACACTGTGGGCCTGTTGTAGTTTGTTGACTTGTAATAACAACAATTCCTACTGGGGCCACGTGCTGCCCCACGTGCTTCCCAGATGCTAATCCCCACAACTGCCCCATCACTTCGCTTCTGATCTTGTCCTCCCCATTTACTGGGGGTGGGGGTGGGGGGGACAGAGGCTCGAAAAACTCTCCCAAGGCCACGTGGCTCCTGATGGCAGAGGTGGAATCTGAGCCCAGGCAGTGACGCGTGATGCCCTGTGCTCTTAGGCATGGCACTGTGTTGCCACGAACACACGTGTGTACGCACACAAACACACAGAGGACTCCTTCTCACGCACGCATGCATAGAATTCACCCCCACGTGCATGCACACAGTGGACACACACGTGTGAGGTTACGTGTTCACTCTCACACGCGTGCGTGGTCTGCACACCCACACACATGCATACACATGGTGAGACACAGAGGTCATCCATTGTCCCCCCCACCGGGCCACCGCCCTCCCCCAGCCCCTGTTGGCTGCCGCCTTGTCCCTCTCCTCCCACTCTCTTCTCCTTGCCCCATCCAAGAGAGAGCCTCTCTTTTCCTGGCTCGTCTGTTATCGCCCACGGAAGACAAGTGACTCATCTCCGTGCTCGGTATTCTCATCTTTACAATGGAAGTGATCGCAGTTTGTGGGGCTGGTTGTCGGGAGACCAGATGAGCGGTGCTCAGGACAGTGCGGCCACGTGGACCATCTCAGCACGGGTCGCCTCCTGTCTCGATTCTCACGCCTCATGGCTTGATAGTCGTCTTTTGTGGTTTGAGTTTACCTTTGGCCAGTCTCTTCCTTCACCCAGTGCTCTCCCTAAGAAAAGTTCTGGGGAGGAGAACTTCCCACTTTGTTCTGTAATGTGGATGTAGGGACACAGGTGCTGAGAGAGCGTGGGGACAGAGGTTGGTTCTAACAGAGACATGGAAGGGGAGGGGCGTTTGGTGTGGGGCTTTGAAGGATGAGTAGGAGTCTGTCCATTTCAGGCAGAGCAGGTCTAAGCAAAGTAAAAGGGCATTCTCACCAGCTGAAATACAATTTCTAGTTTTTCATTTGTGAGGACCTGGCTTGACTGGAAACTCGCTTCTTAAAAATGTGGTTTTTTCCCTGCTGTTAGACAACCTCAACAAACCGGACCAAATACTACATCTCTTATCGTCGCAGTGAATTTGTCCTGATGAAGCTGCCGAAGTATGCACTGCCAAAGGTAAGAGTCGTTTCCCCTCCCACCTGACCCTGTGGCTAGGTCCCGAGCCCACACTGACTCGTGCCCAGCTCCATCCGGTCGTAGGGCCTCGGCCATACTCTCCCCTCGGCCCAGTCTGCCTCTTCCCCAAACCCCTGCACAAGAGATGTTTCAGACAAGACAAATGTCTCTTATGAGGGCCTCTCCAGGCCAGTCCAGGCCTTGGTTTCCCTCTTGCACCCTCATCCTCCTCCTTCCTGACACTTGGGTGCTGGCGATCCCCTGTATCCATCTCCTGCTTTCATCTGGGGTTTGCAGGTGAGGGGCAGTTTCTGTTTTATTCACCTCTGCATTCCAGCTGCCTAATATGGCCATGGACGCATAGTAGGTGCTCAGTTAATGCTACTTCCTTCCCCTTTGTTGGGCTGGCAGAGAAGGGGGATGTGGGGGCTGCCCGGACCCTGCCTCAGGACCAAACTCCACAGTGCCCTCCCTGCTGATGTTGTTCCCAGGTCCCAAAGGAGGTGATGGACATTCAGAGAGGCTGAGTAACCTGTCTGAGGTCACACAGCTAATAAGGAACTGAAGGTGGTCTGAGACCAGCCTCATGCCACATCTCCCTCCAGAGGATCTCGGATGGCTCACTTCCCAGAACTCCATCCCATGTGCTTGTGATTGAGAAGCACAGATGGGAGTAGCCCTTCCACCCCCACATATTTATTGAGCATCACGTATAAGCTAGGAAGCATGCTAGGATCTGATGCTACAGCTCTGGATCAGATACCCCAGTTCCTGCTCTTGGTGGGTTTCCAGCAAGGAAGCAGGCGGAAAACCAAGTAGACAGACAAATGTATGAAATGATCTCAGGTTGTGCTTTTCCCTGTGAGGGAAGGAGAGGTAGAGGCCGAGGGTGATGGGGTTGGGGGACGTCACTGAGGGAACGTTTCCTCTGAAGTCTTAAGGTGGAGGGAAAGCTGTGCAGGTGGAGGTCTGGGCTTGTGCAAAGGGCCTGGGGCAGGAGGGAGCCTGGCTGTAAAGCAGCAGGCTGGGGTGGGGAGAGGAGATCTTTGCTCTGGGCCCTGCAAGGCCGGGGGCCACGCATTGTTTTAAAGCCCCCACACCCTCGCCTGTGCTGGGCTGTCCCAGGCAGTGGCACACTTCCCCTGAGCCAGGAACAAGGCAAGTACTTAAGGGGTTTCTCTAAAACTTCAGGAAAACTTTTTAAAACTTCTCCTTAAAAAAAGAAAAGGAAAGGGGATACAATGGAAAGGAAAAGAAAGAAAGAAGAAGAGCAAGTTGCAGAGATTAACTCCAGGCTCGGCTGAGCCAAGAAATGAAAAGCTAGTGGGTTCATGTAGGGCAAATGCATTGGTGTCCCTGGGGGTGAGGGGTCCTTTTAGCTCGTAGGGTTTTCCTTCCCCCCAACCCCGGGGGGCTGCAGCATCAGAAGCGCCCTGTGTCCTGGAGTTGGGGAGGGGGACACCTGGCAGGGGGGCGGCTGGACCAGCAGCCAGGCCATTTCTGAAGGAGTTCCAAGGAGCCGAGGGCCCCAAGTCATGACCTCTGTGGCCTCGAGAGCTGGCCTCATTTCCCTGGACCTCAGAGTCCTCGTCTGCAGAGGGGATGAGGTGGCGGTGCGTGTTTCTCAAAGTCACTGGTGCAGTTTGCAGAAAGCACCGTGCGTGTGGCTCACTGCAGCTTCCTTCGTCTCCATCTCTGGGGATAAAGGGGGTCATTGAAAAGAATCTTGAGGCTCTGATGGAAGACACAGCCTTCGCATCATCAGTGGGTGGCAGGAATGAGACTCCTACAAGTCCCCATGTCATCGGTTTCAAGGGAAGACCAGGCCCACATTCGGATCGTACATTTGCGCGTGGGCCCTAAGTGCGCTCGCCTGGGGCGGAGCCTGGGACCCAGTGACAGGCAGCTGGAGACAATGGGCGAGCTGGGCTGCTCTTGGGAGCACTCCCCCGCACCCCTGGAGACCATATATCATCTTGCTGAGCACTTTGTCCAACCACACAGCAGGTCTGCTTCCTCTCCACCAAGTTCAGGGGAGCGGCCAGACTGCAGTGTTTCCCACCAACAACTGTAGAACTGGCTAGTTGAATTTCCCAATCAGATTTTGCTGTTCTTCGGTGAATTTAAATATTTGTGTAGCTTGGCACCTCCCACCTCGCCACTGGCACGTTAGAACAGATGGGTGTCAACAGAGCTTTGCCCAATTTCATGTTGGATCCATTCTTTCAACATTCCTTCTACTTCAAAAGGCATGATTCATACCATTCTACTGTTTTAACTCACCTGTCTGTGGAAACTAGAGTAGGTGAACAGGTTTTATTATATTTGCCAGCATCCTTTGCTTGAATTACTTACTTGTAATGATTTTTAAAAAAAAAAAACCACCTTCCTTAACAGAGAAAAAAATTGGCAAAGCTATAAACAGACAAAAGGAAAAAAATCCAAATAACCATCAATTATATGAAACCATTCATACACATAAAGTAAATGCAAATTTACTTTCAAGTAAAATATTCCTTTATTTGTAATAACCTTTATACAATAAAATGAAACCCATAAAACATAAGAATGAAGGAGGAAGGGGCGCCTGGGTGGCTCAGTCAGTTGAGGGTCTGACTCTTGGCATCGGCTCGGGTCGTGGTCTCATGGGTTGTGGGATTGGGCCCTGTACTGGGCTTCCCACTCAGCAGGGAGTATGCTTGGGGCATTCTCTCTCCCTCTGCCCCTCCCTATGGGCATGCTCTCTCGCTCTCGCTCTTAAATAAATAAATCTTTAAAAAAAAAGAATGAAGGAGGATGGGACGGCACGGATGGTGGTAGAGCGTGCCAGCCCCCCCCATCTTCTCGCTTAGGCAACAGTTGCTTCTGCAGAATCAGTCCAAATCACCTGTTTTAGAACTCTGGAGTCTATTCAAGGGCTTGCAGCCTCCAGGGGAAGGTTTGGACAGTAAATCAAGGTTGATTTCCACAATTTTAGCTCTTCCCATGATAGCCCCAGCACGCGCCCCCCTCACCCCCCCTGCCCCAGCCTTGTGGCAGACAGCTGTGCTCATGGGCCCAGAGCAGCTTGCAAATCACTTGCAGGAGCCAGGGTGGCTACGGGGACCTTTTTCTCTGAATACTGGGGATCTGCACTGGGGGTAGATTGCTGCTTCTGCTCATGACGGTACAGACATCCTGGTGGACAGCCATTGCTCCAGCCAGCACCAGCCGAAGCAGTTTCTGAGGGATTTAAAGGACCAGAGCCTGCTTCCACCCCCCCACCCCCTTGGACATTTAGGGACTATGACATTCAAAGGCAACCAGTCGTATGTTCAAATTTAGAAAAGTCACCATGCATGCCCAGGGAAAAGCTCAGGCTCACTTGAGTTTCTACCTCAGACTGATCCCTGGTACAGAAACAAAAAACAACACACCCTGGGGAAGGGAGAGAACCAGATTTCCAGAGTTACCACATAATTAGATTACAGTGTCCACTTTTCAACAACAACAACAAATTACAAGGCATAAAAAGAAAATATGATCCAATCAAAGGAGAAAAAGCGACAGAAACTATCCTTGAAAAGACCAGATGGTGAACCTACCAGACAAAGACTTTAATACGACTCTCCTAAAGATGCTCAGAGAGCTAAAGCAAACTGTGAAGCAAGTCAAGATAACAAGGTACAAATGACCAAAATAGAAGTAGCCAAGACATAGATTGAAAACATAAAAAAGAACCCAAAATAAATTCTGTAGCTAAAACAAACAATAATCGAAATGCAAAATTCCCTGGGTGGATTGAAAAGCAGGTTTGAACAGACAGAAGAAGGACTCGGAGAACTTGAAGGTGGGACCATTGATGTTAAGGAGTCAGAGGGACAGAAAGCCAAAGGGATTGAAGAAGAGTGAGCACCATCTGACGGGCCAGCGGGCCAGCAGCAAGTGAACGAACACATGCATTGTGGGCATCCCAGGAAAGGAGAGAGAGATGGGGGCAGGGGGATTGTTTAAAGAAGCAATGAGGTGGCTCAGTTGGTTAAGCATACGACTCTTGATTTTGGCTCCGGTCATGATCTCATGGGTCGTGTGATCCAGCCCTGTGTCAGGCTCTGCACCCAGCACAGAGTCTACATGAGTTTCCCTCTTCCTTTCCCCTCTCTCCCTCTCTCTCAAATAAATAAATAAAATCTTTTTAAAAAAAGAAGCAATGGCCCAAACTCTCCCAAATTAATGAAACACATGAATATAAATGTCTAAAAAAGCCTGATGACCTCCAAGTAGTGAAACACAATGAGTTGCACACCAAGATGCATTGTAATCAAACCACTGAAAGAGAGAAAGAATCTTGAAAACAGCAATACAGAAGCAGCTTGTCACATACGAGGATCCTCGATGAGGTAACCAGCATATGAATCACACTTGGGCAAAGGCCCCAAGGTACACATTTTTAAATGTTAGTATCAGGTCTCTCTAGGGACGGCATTGCTGGCTACTTGTAGCTGGACCTGAACAGTCTTTCCTGGTGACAAGCTTCTTGGTTCCAGTCACTTCTGCATGTTAGATTTAAGTCTATAGACAAAGGGCCCCAGCTCGTGCTGCCAGGGGCTGCCCTGATTGGGAGGTGCATGGTCGGGGCTTCACAACACTGTATCCCTCTTCTGCAAGGCCCCTTCTTTTGTCCGTATAACACAGGGGAGGGGCGGGGAGGGCAGGGCGGGGGGGCATCAGCACTGCGTCCCACCCAGGCAGCCAGTCCTTCCCTCTGCTGGAGGCCACGCCCCCCTGGACAGAATAGAGACTTGGTGTGTTATTAGAGAAACAGGCTCACCTGTCCACCCATGCCCTACTACCAGGTGGGAAGACATAGGGAGAAGCATCCCCCCAAAGTGCAGCAGCCCTGCACGGGGCGGGGCCTGAGGGGACCACCTCTCCTCTGCAGGTGTTGGCTGGCGTGACCCGGCCTCATGCGTCCATCCTCAGCGCCTGTGTCTTGGCAGCTGTCTTGCCAGCAGGGCAATAAAAGTTTCGGGGTGATAGAAGGGAAGTCATAGACGCTGGAGAGGAAAAGCTTGTTACGGCTTTGAAATGGGCGTGTTCACGGGCCTCCCACACAGCACTGGGCGCTGGCTGGGAGAGAAAACGAAAACGGAGCAAGGATGGCCCTGGGTTCCTTTTTCTTCCTTTTTATGTGATTAGGTTTTGTTCTGTTTCTGATGGTAAAATCTGGAACCAAGCCCCGAGTCTTGAGAGGACTGCCAAGTGCCTTAATCCAGTCCTCCCTCCCCCAGGGTATGTTCCCAAGGGCAGAACCCGCCTGTGGTCCCTGCTGAGTCCCAGTGCCTGGTACACAGTAGGTCCCTAATGAATGCATGCTGCGTGAATGAACCCAGAGATGACTGACCTGATCCTCAGGATGGGCCTGCAGGGGAGGCCCGTCCCCTGCCTCCCAGAGGCGACCGCTGGGGGTGCATGGAGGAAGAAGTCCTCCGCACATGCAGGGACAGACAGGCAGATAGCCTGACGTGGGGCTGGGAGGCGGAGGCCTCAGTGTGCCCCGCTCCGTGCCTGGGCCATCCCTCCCACAACCCTGTACCACCTGCAGAGGACCAGATCGTCATCCCCATGTTGGAGGTGGGAAAACGAGAGGTAAAGGGACGTGTCCCGGGTCACAAGGCTGAGGCAGAATCAGGATGAAACTCTAGGTCAGCCTGACTCCCAGGGAGCCGGGACCAGCCCCCCGCCAGACCTAAGCCCTGCCCCATCCCATCGGGGCTCCGTCTCCCACCCCCGCCCCCAGCCCACCCCTGACGCTGCGCTCTCCCCGCGTGTCCGCAGGACCTGCAGATCATCAGCACGGACGGGAACCAAGTGTTCGTGGCCATGCGGGAGTGGTACCAGACGGACACCTACAACCTGTATCAGTCGGACCCACGCGGCGTGCACTACGTGCTGGTGCTGGAGGACGTGCGCAGCTCCCGGCAGGCGGAGGAGAGCGTGCTCATCGACATTCTCGAGGTGGGGCGCCAGGGAGAGATCGGGGGCCGCGGCCCGCCGGTGCCAGGCGTCGGGTGTGGGGCCAGGCCTCACCCTGTCCTGGCTCTCTCCTCTCCCCTCCTCCCTTCTCCCCCGGCCCCCCACTCATCCCTAGCCCTCTCTCTCAGGTCTGTGACTGTTTCGGGAAAGCACCGCGTATTTGAGGCTTTGAAGGCTGAGAGGGTACTGTGTAGATGCTCTCAGAGCAAGAGAGAAAACTTCGTCCTTTTGATGAAATTCCAAATTTAATATTGGAGTGTGATTTCTCTGTGATACAGAGCTACCACAGAGAAGGATGAGAGTCTTTGGGGAGTACTATTTTGCTGATTCGGGGACCCGTGTTAGCGGTCCTCACGGTAGACACGATCGCGGGCCACCATCTGGAAAGCCGTTCCTGGCTCGCGCTCCGAGGCACGAAAGCGGGCACGGTGGGGTTTGGCCTGAGGGACAGAGGCGGCGGCTCCGAGCACCCTGCCTCTCCGCCTCTCCCCCTGCACTCGTCCCTGCCTCAGCTGTCTCCTGCGGAAGCCTGCACTTGCTCTCCTCAGACGCGAGGGCCTGATCGGAGGCTCAGAACCGGGGCTCCTGACTCCCAGGCCAGGTGCCCCCGCGCACCGTCTCGCTCTGTACTTGGATTCCACGGACATCCATGACCCTGGGCCCTGCCTGGACTGGGTTCCCATGGTCACCACCTCTGTTCCGGTCCACGCCAGAGCCAGGGAGGGGCCGCTCAGCCCATTTCCAGGTCAGGAGCCTGAAGCTCAGAGAAGGTGAGCAACCTGCCTGGACAGACGCAGGAAACCAAGCAAGGAAACCAGAACCAGCCCAGGCCTGTCCGCCCTGGGCTTGGCTCCAGACTTTTAGCCAGCACTCCCCCGCTCTGTCCTTCACCTTTACGCTCTCTCCTCATGCCTTGCCTTCGGGGAGCCCCCGCCCGTGGGAACATCAGCAAGTGCCCTAATTGCAGTAAGTGCTGGGGTGTCTGTGGGTGCGACCAGAGCCTGGGGCAGACAGCTGTGTTCACCAGCGTGGGAGGCAGCCTCCCGGAGAGACCTGGGGATCCAGCCTTCACCTCTGAGCTGCTAATGAGCAGCAAGGAACCATTTTCCCCAAGAAAGTAATGGATGAGATCACTTGTTCACAACGAGAGCCCATTGGTCAGTGCTCACTTCCCCGCTGGAGGACCCAGAGGAACACGGCCGGTGGCCCCCTGCCATTTGCTGGAGGTGGCCTCATCCTGCCTGAGGAAGCCCCACACCCCGGGCCCTGTTCTGCACAATCTCCAGGGGGGCCACTGGGCCCGTCCCAGGCCCGGCTCTGAAAGGTGTCGGCTACTGCACCACAAGCCGCTGGGGACAGGGCGCAAGTGACAGTGGCCCAGGAGGGGTGACCAGGACGAGGGGGCCGCACACAGGGGCCTGTGGTGCTTGGACCGCACACCAGGCTCCGGGCCCCTCCCTAGGGACGGGGTGTGTGGGGGGAGTAGCCCGCCCCTCCCAGAGCTGCCGGCCTCCGTGAGAAGACCAGCTCCCAACAGTCGCTCTGATCCCGTGTGCCAGCACCCAGCGGCGGTCGCCCAGCCCAGGGTGGGAGTCAGGGAGTGCTTCCTGGAGGAGGGGGTGCAGACCGAGTTGAGGCGGAGCAGAAATCAGCCAGCTGGGGAACCAGGGAACATCTGTGGACAACGACCACGAAGTGAGAGGACGTGAGGAACCAGAGGAGGTTCACAGTGGCCAGGAGCAAAGGTGACGCCTGCCGCCCACCTGCTGGGTGTCCTCACAGGGGACATCTCTTCTCTGAAATCCAGCTCACAGGGGTCACGGGTGGTGCTTACAAGCACAACTCTGGAGCCGCACTGCCTGTGTTCAAATCCCAGTTCTGGTATGTGTTTACTGTGTGACCTTAGGCAGGTTACTTAACTTCTCTGTGCTTCCGTTTCCCCACTGAGAAATGGGGATGGCAGTACTACTTTCCTCATAGGATTGCTGTGCAGTTTCAAGGACATAGTCCTCCTTAAACACGGAGACCAGCGTTTGGTGCCAAGTCAGCACTCAGCGAGCTCTCCACTGCTCACCCGGTTCCTGGGGATTAGCGCTAATGCACAGGAAGGACCTGGCCCAGAATCGAGCTTGTGAGGTCCCACACACGAGCCAGTTGTTGTCATGGTTATTGTTCTTCCTATGGCGTGTCCAGCAGCCGTCCCAGGCAGATACTGCCCCAGAAGGCCTGGACTTTCACATGCCCCTGAGCTAGGACCTCAGCACGGTGCACCCCGGGTTCAGGGAGGACAGCAACCCTTTCCTGAGTGCCTCCGTGCTGGAACTTGGGTTAGGAATGGGGGTTCAGGGGATCCCAGTCTTGCCCCTGCCCATGAAGGGCCCTGGCCACAGTTTGGAAGGCAGCCATTGTCGTGGCCTGAATGGGGACCCCCCAAAATATATGGCCATATCCGTCCCTGGAACCTGTGACCATGACCTTATCTGGAAAAAAGGTCTTTGTGGCGCTCATTAAGTGAAGGACCTTGTGATGAGACCATGCCGGATTGTCCAGCTGGGCCCCAGATCTAATGACAAGTGTCCTTCGGGGTCAGAAGAGGAGATGCAGGGACGTGAAGACGGGGGCGAGGTTGGAGAGCCACGGACACAAGCCCGGGGCCCCTGGAGCCACCAGAAGCTGGAAGGACAAGGGAGGGTCCTCCCCGGGGACTCTGGAGCGAGCGCAGCTCTGCCTACACCTCCGTTTTGGACTTCCGGCCTCCAGACTGTGGGAGAGGAGATTTCCGGCTGGCCCCCCGGTTTGTGGTGCTTTGTTACTGCAGCCGCGGGAGTGAACACCGCCCTGAAGATCGGGGCTGTGGGTGAGCACGCTGAGGCTGCGGGCTGGTGCACCTCGGCTCAGAGCCTGCGGAGGGCACAGCCCGCACCTGTCATCTGCTGGTGCCCAGACGTGGGGGTCCGTGCTCTTGGCTGCTGGGTGTTCATGGAGACCAGCGGGATAGGAAGTCGCCACTGCAGAATGAAGCAAGCCCGCGCTGGGCAAATGCGCATCCGGCCTGCCCTGAGCATGTCGGGGAGGCCCCTCGAGCCAGCGCTGGGCCCCAGGGGAGCAGGAGGCAGAGCGACGTCACCATGTGTGGGGGAAGGGGCCGTGGTCCTCCACGCCCCGGGCCGTCACCGCGGGGGGACCAGCCCCAGCTTCGTCGGTGGACCGGGCGCTGGACACCCTTCCCACCCAGAGCGGCAGCCTGCACAGACGTGCGTGGCACGGGGCAGTTAGGGTTGACAGAGCCCTCTGTGATCACGGGGGTCCCTGAAAGGGGGGCAGACAGGGAGGGTCAGAGAGACACGTGTGATCATGGGCCGCAGGCCAGAGAGACGCCGCCCCACCGGCTTCGGCGGTAGAGCTGGGGCCTCCAGAAGCTGGGAGAGGCCCGGACAGGATTCTCGATTCTCACCTGGAGCCCCCAGGATGAGCCAGCCCTGCGACCCCGGGGACACCCGTACGGGACTTCTGACCTCCAGAACTGTAACTGTGTTACTCTGTTACGGCAGCTGCAGGAGGCGCGTCCACCCTCCACTCGTCCATCTTTCCTTCCATCGCCGCGCTCTCCCCACATGGCGGGGGGGTGGGGGGGTGGGGAGGGTGGCACGTGGCAGGCCTGTGTGCTGAGCGTGGGGAGGGCCTGCCCCAGGCGTTGGGGGGAGCTCGTAGGTGGCCCGCCACAGAGAAGGCGCTCGGGAACCGTGCATCGTGACCTTGATGTAAGCAGATTCCTCGGCCTGGGACCTTGGGTAAATTCCGTGGCTCCTGGAGGCTCCGCTTTCTCGGGCTCACCTTGAGAAGCAGTGACATGCTGCCCACGGAGGGGCACACGGGAGGCCACGCGGACGGGTCTCGGTAGCTGTGGCCCCGAGGCCCCTGTGTGTTCATAAGGAACTTGCGGGGAGAGGCCGCCTCTGTGGCATCAGGAGGCTGACCTCCGGGCATTTGCTGATATTTGACCTTTGTCATGGGCCCGCTCAGTAGCCGGCTGTTGGCTGTGTTTGGGTCACTGCGCGGGCACTTGGGAAACTCTGAGAAAGGGGACAAGGTGAACCTGAGTCCCTGGCTGAGGCGGGGCTGTGGTAAGCACCCACCCTGTGTCCTCACTACCTGGTATTTCCACATGGGGGGCTGAGCTGAGCGAGTCTGGAGGGGAGTCCAGAGCAATGACCCAGGCCCTGTGGGTACCGTGGAGGGGGGCAAGGGCTCTGAATCGGGAGCTCTGGGGTGGAGACGGGGTGACCGTGACACACAGGCCTGGTGCGACCAGGGCTCTGCTCACTGTCTGATGGCCAGTGTCTGGGCCTGGGAAGACAGCTCCATGTCATGTGAGCACCCAGGCTTTGGGGGCCACAGTCAGGGATCCCTTGACCCCCGAGCCCCATGCACCTCCAGAGTGTTCAGTCAGCCTCAGCTCTGGGGCTCTTGCCAGCATGAAACACGGCCCTGCGGGCAGAGTGCTGAGCAAGCGGCTGGCACATGGATACTCCGTCGTCAGAGGGCTCCAGGCACGTGTTTACGACACTTCTTGTATTGCTGTCCCAGGTCCGAGGGGTGAAAGGAGTCTTCCTGGCGAACCAAAAAATCAATGGGAAGGTAGTGACACTTATAACCTACAATAAGGGCCGTGACTGGGCTCACCTGAGGCCGCCGAGCACGGACATGAATGGAAAACCCACCAACTGTGAGCCGGTAAGTGCCTCTCCTATCCCACACCTTCCCTGGGGTGGCTCAGGTAGGGACGTCTGAGAAGGGCCATCTGAGAGCCAGGGGCCACAGACATCTCTGGGCATGGCAGAGAGGCTCCCGTGAAACCCCTTGCTTTACGGAAGGGTTACCTGGAGGTCAGAGAGGGAAAGTGCATCAGTCAGCATGGGTCACAACGTTGCTGCGTAACAAACTGCCACCAACAGTCCCACATTCTCCAGATCTGGGCTGGGCTCATCACAAATGTGGGTGTTGGCTGATGTCGGAGGGGGTCTGCTCCCTGTATCAGGCCTCCTCCTCCTCCTCCTGGGACCAGCCCTGGCTCCCTGTCATGGTGATGGCTGAGGCGCCAGAGGGTGAGCAGAAGCAGGCAAGCACACGGCAAGCCTGTTACACCTGCTAAATCCATGGGCCCGCATGGAGGGAAGTGCATGCTGCCTCTGTGTGTGTGGTGTGAGGACTGGGATAAGCGGCCAGGCTGGACCACAGCCCAGATGTCCTGAGCTCTAGGCCGGTCCCGCTATCCCCGGGGTCCTCTCACATGAACAACCGTGTAGGCTGCCCTAGTACGTTGACTGCCCTGGGGGGCTTGGCCCCCGGGAGGTGTGGATGGCAGGCAGGCCCATGTCTGTGAGGATGACAAGATGAAGCACTAAGGAGCCCTGGCTTGAGGCAGGCTGCTCAGTGCCCTGCAGACCCACCTCTCCTTGCTCCACGGAGAGCTCACCACCAGCACCAGCACCTGGCCTTCCCTAGCAGGGGGCTGCTCCAAGTGGGATGGGGTGGCGTCCGGAGTTAGAGCTGCACAGAGCAAGCAGGCAGGGCAGGGCACGTCCCTTCCCGTTTGGACTGCCCCCCTTCTTATGTTGTCCAGTGGCCTGGAATGCCTTTTCCTTTTTCTTCATCCATCAAACTCCTATTGACGCCTGAAAACCTTGCCCAGATACCCCTCCTCTGAGAAGCCTCCACTGGGCATACTTGCTTCTCTGTTTTCCACTGGCCTTGACTGTAAGTCCCTGCAGGTAGGGACCACGTTCTGGGGATGACCTGAGCCCATCCATAGCTCTGTCCCTCTGCAATACAGAAAGAAGGACAGTGTCTGTTTTACAGGGATATTCGTCCAACGAAGATATATGGGTAGCTACTATGTGTGAGGCGCTGTTCTGGGTGTTTGGAATACATCAACACACCTAACCTTGCCCTCCCGGGATCCTGCCTGGATCTCTCTGCAGGGCCTCTGAATATGGTAGGCCCCTGGCCCACCGGCCACGGTGTGGAAATGATCCAGGAAGAATCTGTGCCTCCCTCTTCCTCGGGGACGCTGACCCCCAAGAGCCCTCCCTAGGGCAGCAGCCCCAGCCTGGCAGGGATGGCCCTTGCTCGGTGAGCCCAGGCCTGGGCTGCCCCTCACCCCCCACCCAGAGGCCCGTGCCCAGCCTGGGTGCGATGCCCTCCCACCGAGACCCATGGGGGGGGGGGCGGGGAGTAACACCTGTCGACCTGCGGGAAGAAGTAATTTCCTGACGCTGTACAAAGTCTTCGGAGAACGGGAGTGCTGTGAAGGGCTCCTTTTTGTATCATCATCAGCAAAGTTAAGCCATATTAATCTGTCAAAGCAAGTTTTTTGCTAAGAATAGATTCTTGTCTGCAATTATGCAGCTCAGTGAGGAGATACCGTTCGTGAGATTCATGTCCTCGCTTTAAAATGACACAAGTGGGAGCAGGCTGGTGGCGTGTGTGGCCCCAGGAGCCCGCGGAGAGCCCGGTGACCTCCAGGCGAGAGAGAGCGAGGTCCAGGCCTGGCCACTCACCTGGGTCTCTTGTCTGCATCCTTCACTCGGCCGCACGTCCTCTGCACGAACAGAGGGCTCACTTCTCCTCGAAAAAGGGGTTCCCGCTTATTGCAGAATATGGAAATGTATAGCCAGGGAGAGAAGGTACAGCCATCCCCGGGTCACCCAGAAATAACAGTAATCGGGCATATTCCTGACAATCTTTAGCTTCCGTGCAGTGGAAGAGTCATCACGGGGACCCCAACGCACGTGTGATGTGTCTTCTTTCTCTTAACTCCGGGTCTTTTCTCAACTCTGGCTCTCCGCTGGGGCAGATTTCCTTCCGAGAATGGGGACTGGGGACGTAGATGAGTGTCGGGATCAGATCTGTTTAGGGAGGATAAATCCTCTTTGGAAGTGGTTTGAATTTGTTTATGTCTTAATTCAGAATGAAAACCCATCCACTCTGCAGCCCTTCTCAGACCCGGGCTGTGTCAGGAAGGGGCCAAGAAGGGGGTGCTGGGAGTGTTGTGCGCCTCCCCTGCATGGCCCGCCTCGCACCCCCACAAGCCCTGCAGGGCCCCGGGCTCACCCCTCTTAGGACAGGATGTTCAGCTGTGACACCAGCTTCCCCTTGGAGGCTCCCGCCCCGGCCCCTCTCTGACAGCCCTGGCCCTGACTGCAGGGGGCCTGAGTGCCCTGGGCTCGGCCCCCCCAGTTCTGCCTCACCCTGCCCACCCAGCCCTCCATCAGCTCAGCCCACATGTGGCTGGTGGGCGATCATAAGGCCTGTGTCGAGCTGTCAGACTCCAGCAGAGCACCCCAGCAGCTCTAGGACCCCCGGGAAGACACTTGTCAGTAGGCCCTCCGTGGTTCCAAAGGGGACCCCAGCTCTGCTCGCACCTGCCAGGATCCTATGGGTCACAGCTGAGCGCACAGAACCCTGAGGAGGTTCCACCTCTGGCCCAGACAAATAGCTGGCAGCCGGGACAGCCTCCAGCAGCCGGGGAGGGGGAGGCGGCCAGGTTCTACGAGGCAGGACACTCTGCGGCGCTCGGCTCACTGCCCACACAGTGGTACCGTATGCACAGCGCATCAGGGGACATGGAAAGCCTGGTGGCAGCCCAGGGAGGCCAGCCCGGGAGTGCAGGCTGCTCCAGGCCCCACCTGGCCCACCAGGAAACCAGGGGCAGCGAAGCAGGGATGTGCCACCTCCCCTCTCTGCCTCATCCCTGGTGAGGCTCCTTTTTCTTCTGACTTAGAGCTCCCTTGTACCCCCGGGAGCCAGCCCTGCCCACAGAGGTCATGGGTGCCGGGGTACCCCTCCCCGGGAGCCGGCTGTGCCCACAGAGGTCATAGAAATCTCCCTGCCCCTTAGTGTCTGATCACAGGGCGGGGACGGGGAGAGAACGGAATGGTCTCACCAAAGATACTAACTCACCAATCTGCTTTTCAGTCATAAAAAGTCCGGAGAAAACCCCAACAGGCAAAGTCTTACCCCATGGGTTTGTGGGGAGGGTTTGTCCTGTTGGATCCAAGTGCTCCTGGACTGGGCGCAGGGCTCTCCTCCGCTGACTCAGTGACTCTGCGCTCAGCTGCAGCAGGGGATCCCCTACCCCACGCCCAGCCACCCATGACCCCCCACCCCACGACTCCCCACCCTACGACCCCACCCCACACCCAGTCACCCCACGATCCCCACCCCATGACCCCTACTCTGCAGCTCCCCACTCCATACCCCCACTCTACACCCCCCACCGCACAACCCCATGCTCTCCACCCCACACCCAGCCACCCCACGCCACCACCCTGCGTCTACCCACCTCACGCCGCCCCACCCCACGCCCCCACCCCATGATCCTCAACACCACGCCCAGCCACCCCACACCTCCCCACACCACAACCCTGTACCCCACGACCCCCCACCCCACGCCCAGCCCCTAGCCTGCACTAGTTGGCTTCCTGTCTCTGCAGAGACTGGACCAGGCCCCGGGGCTGCCACCTGGTGCCCCCTGACCTGGGCCGACGTCCAGTTTACTGAACGGTTTCACTTGTCCCTTAGGATCATCTAAAATGTGCTCCGTCCATGGGCCCGAAGAAAGTGCCATGAAACATAAAAGGAGGAGCAGCTGCATCTCTCAGATAGACGTCAGCAGATGGTAGAACGTGGTCCTGACAGTGGGGTCTGCAGGGTCGCTCCCACACCCTGGGAGGCGTGCGCGGCAGGCACCGCTGCCTTGATATCACCATGAGGAGACCGAGGCCCAGAGGTGTCCATAAAATTAGTGGCGTCTCCCAAGTTAAAAGCGGGCTCTCTGGGGGCTCGGTGCCACGGTAATTCTAAACTGGAGATTTTTCCAGGAAATAAAAAAGAGGGCCAAAGAAACTAATCCTTTTCTTATAAGTAAGCCGTTAAGCAAAACCTTGTCTGGGGTTGGGCTGGACCCCGATGTTCTCTCCAAAAGCTGTGCTGTGTTAATCCAGTAATACTGTGAAGTGGAGAAAGAAACAGAGACTCAGAGACGCTAAGCACTTTTTCCAGAGTCACACAGCTTTCGGGGGATATAAGGATTCAAACCCCAGCCCTCTCTATGGCCCCACATATTCCAGGCCCCCAGATGGGGGCCTCCGGAAAGGCTGATCCCAGAGTTGTTAACCAAGACCCCCTCTGAGGTCTGGTGTGTGGCGGGGTCTCTGGTGGTCCTCCTGCTCCCTTTCCGGTGTTACTGAGGTGGGCTTGGCCAGTCAGAACCCCAGACCCCACCTCCCAGGCTCACGTCCCCGAAGGACGAAAGAAGCAGCAGGTGCTGCGGTGCTCTGTGCGGGCAGCCCTGGGCATGGTTGACAGGTCCCTGCCCCGTGCAGCCTCCAGTGCCCCCAAGGTGCTGTGTGGAGGCCTGGGACCTGGTCCCATGGTTCTGTAGTCTGTCATGGGGGTGTCAGAGGGTGCAGGCAAGATTGCGACCTCGAGCCCCTGAGGTCTGGGGACACTCGGGGAGGCCACAGTTCACAGGACACGTCCTTCTCAGCTCATCTGTCCTCCCTGGACCCCCAGTCCCACCTGGGGGTGAGCTGGGGTGTGGGCAGCCAGGAGGAGATGGGGGGGGGAGGGGGTATGTTCCTGCCAAGTGGCCAGACAGGAAACTGCTCCGCTCATCCTTCTGGGAGGCTCCTGACCCAGTTTGGCCTGGAAGTGCATCCCGTGCCAGGGAGTCACCCGCAGGCTCAGAGTGTGGACACTGGGTCCAGGCAGCCTGGGTCATAGCCCCAGCCCCACTACTGCCCTTGGGCAGGTTGCTTAGATGCTCTCTGCCTCAGTTTCCTCAACTGGTGACACAGGGATGTGGAGAGCGTCAGTGACGTGCAGTGCTGAGCTCAGTGCTGACACATCCATGTGAGTCACCACTGAAATGATTATAATGACTGGTTTTCCTGCCCCTCCCGCCAGGGCACCCCCCCAGGGCTGCCCTCAGGGCACACATGATGCTTGCCAGTGGGCTCTTCACTGGAGGTGCAGGGCTGCTGGCGTGTCCTACAGCCGTTCCCTGCCGCCTGGGCTACCTACCGCTGCCACCAGGAGGCCCCCGGGAAAGGTTCTGGATGGATGGATGGATGGATGGGTGGATGGATGGATGGACAGACGGATGGATGTGGCCAAGGGGGGTGCAGGCTCCAGGAGTCACATTCAGTGACCGGGCACTGCCCGTGGGAATGTCCACTACATGTTGGGCGTGCTCTCTCGTGCTGGGAGGACGCTCCCTTGGAAAAGCCCGACTGGCTTTGTCCACAACCAGTCCCCCTGGACCTGATGGCCTCCACCCTGCAGTCAGCTCCAGAGCCTCCTTCCTGCCCTCCATCCCCTCCTCCGAGATGCTCCTGGCCCTGCCTTCCCACCTGAAATGCCTCAGTCCTACCTTTCCTGGGAACATGTCTCCCACCCGAGTGCTGACCTTGGCCCCCTTTTCCCCCGCCCCTGCAGCCGGACTGCCACCTCCACCTCCACCTGCGATGGGCAGACAACCCCTACGTGTCAGGCACCGTGCACACCAAAGACACTGCCCCGGGCCTCATCATGGGTGCAGGTAGGAGGTTATCATCAGTGCCTTCGGGGAACTCCGTCCTCAAGGGGAAAACTGGGTGGCTGTGGGCCTGGGGCCTTGCTGTGTCTTTTGAGGGACAGGCGTGCAACGTCTCCAGGGAGCTCAGCAATCATGGCACACCTCCAATGCGTGGCACAGAGTGGGCACGTGATACATGTTGCTGCATGGGAAAATGGATGGATGGATGGATGGATGGATGGATGGATGGTTGGCCAACGGATGACGGGGCAGGGGTGAACGGTGGAGGATGGGCAAACGGATAGGTGGGTGGCTGGAAGAGTGGGCCGTTGGATGGTCAGATGGAAGGACAGATCACAGAATGGTGAATGGATCAAATGAGGGAGGAATGGATGGATGGGAGAATGATTTGAGTCATGGCTGACATGTGTTGATTCCTGAAGAGGATTCTAGTTTAGTCAAGGAGAGAGAGAGACACATACAACTAACATGAGAAAAAAAAAATCAGAGCAAAGTCGTACCCGTGGCTGTCAACACAGGTAAACTAGAGCCTCCTTCGGGGGGAGTACGTGTGGGTGGATAGGACACGAGCTAAAATTAGGTTTATTTGACTTCAGAGAATCTTCCAAAATTAAAAGCATGTGTTTTGAAAGCGCATTGCCAGGCAGCGGCTGGTATCTTACTTTCCTTGTTGTGGTCAAGGTTAAAGGGCCATCCTGCGCCCAGTGCTGGGACAGCCCCCACCTGCTCCCGCCACTTCGGTGTGGGTAGGAGACCTCAGGCCACCGATGGGAGGGAAGGGAGGATGAGCCGTTTTGTGGCCAGACCTTTCCTCCATCCAGGCACTGAGCTCCTAATCACTGCACCAACCCTGAGAGCTTTATCCCGTCTTCACAGGAAAGCAGGCGGGAGCTGGGGGAGTGGGATTACCTGCCCCACCTGCAAGGTGTCACTCAGGAAGCCCGAAACCCAACCCAGGCTCCCGGGGGAGCAGACACCCACAGGGCGCTCCTGCCTCTCAGCCCCTCAGAAGCACTGTCCTGATGGGCTGAATCCCCAGATTCTTGACCAAAATAACAAAGGCACAGTTTTAAATGTTTCCGTAGCCCAAAGGCCTCACAAACCCAGAATGCACTTCCTGGCTGCCCGAACATGCCGTGCAGATCTGGAGGGGTGTCATGCACCGCACTCCATCTCACGGAGACCACGGAGCCCAGCCGAGCTGCCAGACCCTGCAGAGAGAGGGCATGCCCATGGCAGCCTCCCTGCCTCTCCCTTCGTCACGTCGCCCCAGACCTCAGTTTCCCCATCTGTAGAATGAGGGCACCGCCTCCATGTTTCTCAGGCCCTTCTGCCCTAACAGCCTGGGGACACATTCTGTGAATTTCCCTTTAGTTTTCCCCCGTGCCTGTTGGGTGACTGGCAGCCTGACAGCTCTGGTAGACAGAGCAAGGAAAACAGAGAGCGTCCCTTAGAAGACAGACATCTGCGCCACGAAATCGCAGACAGGGAACTCGCCTGCCGAGTCTTGCCGACACCACAGCATTCGCTGCGCTGCTCCGCGTGCCATGCGTGCGTCCCGGGGTGTCTGCCGGCATCCACAATGCTCCTTCCCACCCCAGTCCTTCCATTTATTCATTCAACTCCCTCCTGGCCGTCTCTCAGCGCCGTTTGTTTGCCAGGCGGGGAGAGGGGACCCAGTTCAGCCCCTCCGCCCCTCCCTCTGCCGCGCGGTCCCTCCACCGGGCACGCCCTTTCCTTCTCCCTTGGCCAGCGTGCGTTTGTCTCTCTAGGCCCAGCTTGGAGGTCACTCCCTGCGGGAGTCTCCTCTTGATGGCCTTCCTTCCCGGGTCCATCAGCTGTCCCCTGTCTGCACTCACGATTCCTTGGGCTTCCAGATATCCTGGCTCTGTGCGCAGTCTCATGGCACACTTCTTCCCCAGCTGGGTTGAGAGGTCTCTGGGAGCTGGGGCTGTGGTTTATTCAGCTCAGAACCCCCACAGCTCAGCACAGGGGCTGGGTAGAGAGCAGGTGCTCAGCAAATGCTGTTGAGTAAGTGCAGGAATGGGCGAGTGGGTGGGATTGATGATGAAGAGAAATGTGGGGATGGAGGGATGATGGGTGGGTGGATGGACAGGTAAACTAATGAAGGATGCATTGATGGATGATGGAGGGATGCATGGAGAGATGAGTGGATGGATGGATAATGGATGGATGGATGGTGGATGGATGATGGATGGATGATGGGTGGTGGATAATGGATGGGATGGATAGATGGATAAATGGGTGGATGGATGGATAGATAATGGATGGATGGATAATGGATGGATGGATGGATAATGGATGGATGGATGAATGGATGGATGAACATATTGGTGCTTGGTTGGACCTCAACAAAGATGACAGGTACACAAGCCGTCTGCCACTCTGCTTAAAACTCACATTCACTCATCTATTTGAGGACAATCCATCTCCTTTGGAATTTTCCAAAGACGTCTGAACTTGACTCTGGATAAGATACTCCTGAGAGTGCCCCATAAACAATGCCACGAATGGCCAGTGACGTACAGGCCTCCCAGGGCAGGGGCCTCTGGGGCTCCAGGCTAGAGTCCAGAAGGGCTTCAGTGTCCTCATCTGTAGGCTGGGGTTGGCTTGGACACTGAGCTGGGCATCTTCCCACTCTGGCACCACCCCAGGATTTAAGTCGGAGTCTAGAAAGTGGCCTTGAGGGTGGTGACCCATCAGCCAGCCTGGTACTGGGCTTAAGTGAACCACTTAAGGACGTCCTGGCCATCTGGTTGGTCTGGTGCCCACCTCACATTCCTGTGAACACCCACCGAACATATTTAATGAGCACGTCCTGGGTGCTTAGCCTGCCTCTCACCTGTACTTCCCATGCAGCCCCGGACCTCTGGTCTCCCCCGCCCCCAGCCCCGGGGAGCAGGCTCCAAACGCAAACCCAGCTGTGTCCTGCCCCAGTGTAAATCCTGTCGGGGACCGCCACGACCCCACACCGGCCCACCTGGAGCATGGCCTCCTCACCAGTCCCTGATCGGCCCTCCACAGTTGTTCTTGAACCGCTCACTCCCCGTGAACCCCTCAAGTGCCTCGCCCTGCCTGACGCTCTCTTTCTTTGCAAAGTTAATCCCTTCTTGCACAAACTAGGATGCAGGGCCCAAGCCCAGTGGTTCCATAGGCCGGTCAGTGTACGGAGAATGCAGAGGGGGCGTGCACATGGGCGGCTTTGGGTGTGGGAGATGTAGACCCAGGGCCCACATCACTGCTGTGTGGGCATCTGTCTGGACACATACTTTGGTAAGGCCAAAAGTGGGCTGATTCTAAGAGCAACCCTGCCCCTATTCTTCCCGACCAGGTAACCTGGGCTCACAGCTGGTGGAATATAAAGAAGAAATGTACATCACGTCAGACTGCGGCCATACCTGGCGGCAGGTAAGGAGGCTGGGGGCCTGGCGCCCCCGCCCACACACCCATTCTGCCAAGACTCGCTGCTGATGCTTGGACTCTCTGGTGCCCTCCCCTCCCAGACGTGTCCCGAGACACAGGTCTCCCCCCTGCAGCCTGCCGGCCTGGCTGGACAGACAGCTCCCTGCAGCTGGTGCTAACGTCGGCCTCACAAGCCACTGCTGGGGAGTTAGAGATCTGACACGCATCTTCACATGCTCAGACCCGTCACCGTGGGGGTCTCAGCAATGGGAGTAAATGCTAGGGTGGGGGCTGGAGGTGCCATCCTGGCGGGTGCCACGCAGGGTCTCAGAAGCTGGGGCTGAGCTCTCCTGGGAGCCCCGAGGCCAGGAAGCGGGGACCCACGGGTGATCCCCAGGTTCCCGGCAGGGGCGACTCTTAGGGGGAAGAGCAGAGACGTGGAAGAGAAGGAGAATATGGGGGAGGGTCCGGCCGGGAGGAGCCTTGCTGAGTCTGGGCTGGGGGGCCTGGGAGACATTCAGGGGGGATGATTCGAGGTCGAGGCGTGGCCCGAGAAGAGAAAGAAAGCAGAGAAGCTGTTGTGCAGGAAATGGTTGGACCTGCCAGGGTCCTCAGTGCCAGGCCCACGTGGAGCTGACATTCCCAGCCTGGAGGGCGGGCTGTGGGCTGCGGACCCCAGCGTCCCCGGGCAGTGCAGTCACGTGGCTCGGGAGCTGGCCCAGGCTCTGCCCCAGGAGAGGCCAGCCTCCCTCTACACCTGCTGTTTGTTTCCAGCCCCAAAGCCCTCATCAGGTCCACCAGCTCCCTGGAGTGACTGTCCCTGCTTTTAACACTTAAGAAAATGCACTAAACTTTGATGTGCGTCTCCCCTTCCAGTGTCAGGAGCTCTGCTCTGGGGCAGGTTATACGTGCCCGAGGCCCCACTTGCAGCCCCTCCCCCAGGTCGCGCTCTGGACAAATACGTTAGCCCCGAAGGTACCCCATTTACCTGCAGCCTGGGTGTAAGGCCCTGACATTTTTAATAATATGCAAGAAACCAGGAATTTTGAAAAGGGCAAAAGAGACTTACTGTGTTAGAATGTTTCTATTTCCCTAAAACCCGTGAAACATGCCTAAACTTCCTGAAATGTCACCATCTGTCCATTTATTAGGGAAACGTGCCCCCCGTTAGATTAAGTAGGCCAGGGTGAAACAGACAGGGTGTTCTAATTTTCTAGAAACCGACTGTAAAACACTCACAGTGGCCCCTGTAGTCCAGATTTGCTGGGATTCCACGCTTGGGAATGAGGGAATTGGATGGGGGAATATTGGTTCCAGTGCGGATGGGGGCCTAGCGTTGGTGGGTGCGGGTGGGGGCGCCGGAGCCGGGGGAGGAGAGGAGGGGCGCTGCATGCCTGAGTGCAGAGGAGGAGGGGACAGAGGACAGGCTGGGACAGTCACCCAAGGCAGGGCAGCCTACTGAGCGCAGGGAGATTGTCAAGGATGTAATAACATGTGTCTGAGAGGAGAGTTCTCAGAATATGAATTACAAATGGCAATGTGTGTCCTGCTTAATGGACATAACCTTTTAAAAACACGAGCTCCCTAGAATGATAAAAAAAACAAACCAGAAAACATTCAAGGAGTCCCCTCAGAGCCTGGGGTGTGGGGAGGTGGGGGGTCGGTGGAGAGATGGGAAGGGGAGGCTACCTGCCCCTGGGCCCTGCTGCCCAGGGGCTGATCAAGCCACAGAATGACTTGTTGGTGGGGGTCAGACCTGAGTCCCCTCTTGCAGAGTCCCAGGCTAATGAGAGTAGAGTCGCTCTTGGGTGCCCTGGGGTGGCTGGGAGGCACCCCATCTTTGGGGTGAGGGGGCATGGTCACTGCCCCTGCCTGTCCTCTGGGGAGGAGCCCCCAGCCGCGTGTGCACAGAGCTGTGCCAGAGGGCGGGAGGCCCGGGCCTGGGGCTCTGGGACAACCAGGCTCTGAGAACCCATGTGTGTGGTTTCATTGCCACACCCCGCCGCCCAACGGCCTGATCACCCTGGAAAGAAAGAGGAGTAGGCCCCCAGTGGAGCAGGAATGAGGGTTCCCATGGTGCGGCCAGAGGTCTCTGCAAGTTCAAAGCAACAGAGCCAACAACAGAGCCCTGCGGGCACAGGGAGACAGATGTGTTTGCTGTGAGGCGGCCCCTGCACAGCACGAGGACCCAGCGTGGTTCTAACGCTGTGCCTGGCAGCCCAGGGGTCCCGGAGAGGAGACTAGCTTCTCCTTGGATATTCCCTGGGACAGGGAGCTCACTCGTTCCTGGAGGAGAAGCCCGGCTGTTTGGGAATTCATTTTCCTCGGTGGGCTTCTGCCCCTCTGGTCTGTCGCCCCCCAGCATCCCAGGATTCCTGGGCCCAGACTTTCATCTCTCCCCCTGGACTCCAGCACCCAAACAGAGAGGACCTGGAGCACCGATCCCAGGGCCACCAGAGGTGTCTCCTCCTGTGTGAGCCCTGTCCGGGGGACAGTGACGGTTCATTCATTCACTCCCTTACTCATTCATTCATTCATCCCCACACACACTCCCCGAGCACAGGCACCCTCGGCTCTCTGAGCTGAGCCGTGCTGGGCCACAAAAGAGGACTCAGAGGCAGGCCCTGCCTGGGAGGAGCTCCCTGGCTGGAGGAGACCATGACAAATAGTGTAGTAAGTGCTCAGGCCCAGAGCCCAGAGACACTCCCCACCCAGCCTGGCTTCAGGGAGGGCTTCCTGGAGGAGGCGGCACACCTGCTGGGTAGTCAAATAGAGGTTTGCTGACTTCCATATTTCTTTCTCACCTTCATGTCGTCTGCCATATTGGTGTGCGGGCTTTTCCTGTGCAGAGGGCTGCCTGTGGCATTTATTTGCAATGTTCTCACGCCAGTGGTCTAGAAACTGCCATGCTCATTCACTCATCCCTCGTGCACTGAGTCTGGGTGGCGTGGAGGAGCATGTGGAGGGCCTGGGGGACACGGGGAGCCCTCAGGCTGGCCCTGCCTCAGGGAGCTGGCCTCTGCTGGTGGCCCCCAGCCTGTGTGTTGACGCCTCTACCCCCAGAGAGTGACCTGCCCTCAGAGTGTCACCTGCCCCCTCTGCAGGTGTTCGAGGAAGAGCACCACGTCCTCTACCTGGACCACGGCGGCGTGATCGCAGCGATCAAGGACACCTCCATCCCCTTGAAGATCCTCAAGTAACGCCATGCGGGCCCGGCATGGGGGGCGGGGGCGGGGTGGTCAGGGCTCCTCCACCTGGGAGCTGTTCCAGGCCAGGCAGGCGGACACAGGGAAACAGGGAATAACAGCACAGCATGGTCGGGGGGCTGGAGGGAGGACTTCCCAGAGGAGGTGATGTTCAAGCATCAACAAGGTAGTCAGCTGGAGGAGGCAGGGCCAGGCAAGGAAGCCAGAGGGATGTGCCCAGGCGAGAGGGCATTTGGATCAGCTTCAGACATCTGAAGGGCCGTTGTGGGGAAGTGAGGGCAGGTGCGAACTCTGGACTCAGAAGGCAGAGCTGGGGGAGCTGCCGGGAAGCCAATATCACTTTAGTCTGAAAAAGAGTTTTCTGCACTACGAGCTGGGGACACCGTGATATGATGCCTTGGGGAGGCAGTAAACTTCTGTCCCTGGCCTGGCAACCCCTGGGCTAGGCTCAGGCATTGTGTGGGGCTGACCTGGACGTTCCAAGGTCCAGATAACTGCAGTCCAGGGGCTGCAAAGCAGCGTCGCGGTACCTAGACAACCCGCCCAGAACTCCTTGGCTGTAGTGTTACTAAGGAGATGCGGAGGCCACTCAGTGCCGGCGGGCGGCTGCTGTGGGCCCCCAGCCCCCTCAGCTGGGCAGCGCTGGCGCCGGGGCTCGGGCAGGGCTGGATCCAGGAGGGCAGCAGGTCTGGGACACGGGCCGTGCTCCCACCTGCCTGCGGTGGTGACACCCCTTCTCTCGGCAGGTTCAGTGTGGACGAGGGCCTCACCTGGAGCACACACAACTTCACCAGCACCTCCGTGTTTGTGGACGGGCTGCTGAGTGAGCCGGGGGACGAGACGCTGGTCATGACGTGAGTGCCCACAGGAGGCGGGCGGGCAGATGGCCTTGCTGCTCTGAGGTGCGCTCAGCACTGGCCTCCCCCGCTCCTTCCCGTCTTCCTCACTCTCCTCTCCAACCTCACACCTGCCTCCTCGTGTCCTCCTGTCCACTGGCCCCTGCCACGCCTGGGACGTCCGTCACCTGCCCAGGATCACCTAGGTGGTGAGGGCTGGAACCCAGTCAAGGGCGGCTCCGGCCCACTGCCCGAAGCGGCCTTGGGAGCTTTCCCACCATCATCATCACCATTATTATTATGAGCTCCTGGCCCCTGGAAGGGCTCCCAGGCCCACGGCGCAGGGAGGACCCATGCAGGGCAGAGCCAGGCTGTGGCCGGGGCAGGCTGGGCTCTGAGGTTGCAGCTCTGGGCCCCTGAGCCCGAGGCCCCTTGCCAACTCGCAGGGGGAGCCAGGCCTCACTCCGGGCCAAATGCTGCTCTGGGCATGGTGAGGAGGGGGCACAGGGGCATCCTTCTTGGGATCTGAGAGGGCGGGAGTTGAAACAGGGTGCACGGGGCTCGACTGCACTCCCCAGACACTGGGGAGAGGGGGGGTCCAGCTGTGGAAGGCTCTTTCCTGGCCAATCCGCCCTCCTGGGGGCTTGTTCAGGCTGATCTGCGGGCCAGGGTGGGGCCTGAGACTCTGCATTTCTAACAGCTCCGCTGATTCTCTGTATGCCTGGCCACACTTGGCATAGCCTGCCTTTTACTGATGATGCTTGCACTGGGGAGACCATGTTTCCCAGAATGCACATGTACCCAGAACCCATGACTTGATTGGGAAGCAGGGTCTTTGCAGATGCGATCAGTCAGGATGAGGTCACACTGCCGTTGGGGGGGGGGCCCTAATCCAACGTCCTTATAAGAAGGGGAGGGATGCAGACAGACATGGGGAGAGAGTGACCCGAGGCGGAGACTGGAGGCGGGGGCACAATCCGAGGAGTGCCGGGAGCCCCGGGAGCTGGAAGAGGCAGGAAGGACCCTCCCCTAGAGCCTGTGGACGGGGCCCTGCCCTGTGAACACCTGCATTTCAAATTCATGGCTTCTAGGACTGGGAGAAAATAAGTTTCTGTTGTTCGCAGCCCTCAGTTTGTGGAAGTGGCCGGGGCAGCCCCCGGAAGCCATCACAGGGCCCCACAACCCTCCCTGCTCCGCTAGGCCGGGGGCCGCTGGTGGTAGGTGGGATGCTGCACTGCGGCCCCCTGGTCTCTGCGAGCGGTCAGCCTCTCTGCTTGCTCTTTCTCTGGGCCGACTGGGCGGAAGCTTCCCGAAGGCCCGGACGGGCGGGGGAAGGACTGCACCTCCCCCGCTGACCGGGGCCCCCGGCTCCACACCACAGCAGAGGCCGTGGAGGCCAGCGGCTCTCAGACTCTCCAGCACGGCCTGCAACGTGCCGCCCGCTGTTCTGGGCACCGAGGACCCCGAGGACCCTCAGAGCTGCTGGTCCGGTGGGCGGACCTCAAACTTAAGTAAAGAGTGGCCCCCTTCCTCGCTAGTGTGAACGATGCTGGTGTCCCAGGGCCCACTGGTGGGGTGGGGAAGGAGCAGCTGCTTGTCCCCCATCAGGATGCGGACGGTCTGCCTGTTCTGGCACCATCTCTCCGGGAGCCGACCGGCCTGGCCAGGACAGTGGTCAGCAGTGGGACCCCTCTCCCCGCGGGCCCGGCCTGGGATGGCCGTGTGCCCTGCGGCGGGCACGGCTTTCTTGCCTGGGAGCCATTCCCTGGCAGGGCCCCGGCAAGAAGCACCTGGTTAAGGGACTCACACTGCTGTGTGCCCTCCCAGCTCCCAGTGGGCCTCCATGCCGCGGCCCTGTCGGCTCTGCCATCGGCCATGCTGGGCGAGGGGCTCGCACCTCTGACCGCCCCCCTCCGAGATCCACGTGGATGAGCCCCCAGCCTAAACCCAAACTGGCAAGAAACCTTCATTAGTGGGGACACCGGGGGAAGGGAACCCTGAGCTGCTCTGGTGCCTGGGTGGGGCTGGGAGCGCAGCCTGGACAGCCAACCTCCACTGACCACTGCTGACCACCCCCACTTTGGTGCCCACCTCCTAGGCTTCTGGGGGCTGCAGATGGCGCGGGGCAGGACGGGGAAACAGTGAGTGTGGGCTCCTCCCTCGGACATTTGAGACGACAGGGGCAGGCAGCCGTCTGAATTCCCTGCAGACTGAAATTCAGCTTAGTGTCCCCTCCCCGGGGGGCCTTCCCTGCCACCGGATGGAGGCAGCCTGGTGTCCTCCCTGCCTCTTCAGCAGTATGGTCCCTTGGACAAGGGCCCTGGGGACGCCTTGCTGAGCACCTGCTGCATGTTACAGGTCCATTTTGATACGTCATCTCATTTTGTCCTCATAAGAATTGTCCACGGAAGGATGTATTGCCCCCCCCTTTCTAGGGGTGCTAAAATCTCAACAATTCTGCACCGAGGGAGTGGTGGGCAAGGGGCCCCTGTCACCTCAGCTCGGCATGGTCCCCAGAACTGGAGAGGGAGGGGACCCGGTGATGTCGTCCTAGAGACCCTGGCTGGGGCGCTTCCCCTAGACACCCAGTCGCTGCCGTGCCCCTGCCTGGGGACGTGTTATGTCCCGTATGGCTCTGTGTATCTGTGTGGGTCTCATGCTGCCACAGGCTCGGGTCTGAGATGGGAGGGCCGGTTCCTCCTGGGGCTGAAGCAGGGTGTCAGCATGTGTGGGCAGGGGAGGGAGGGCTCCAGCCTGGGGTCCAACGCAGGGCTGTCTGTCTGCGGTGTGGCGAGCAGGCTGGTGTCCATCGAGCAAAAATGCCAGCACGGAGGGTGATGAGCCCCCCGGGCCAGAGGCCTCGGCTTCCCCAGCTGAGGAATGGGGACACTTTCTACCCCAGAGCATTGGGCTTGGAGCCAAGCCCCTGGTCCCATGTGTCACAGCACCAGGGCTGGGTTTGGCCCCAGAAAAAGCAGGTGCTATAACCTTTTAAGGTTTTAAAGGAGGACAGTCCCTCCTTCCCAGAGCTGCATCTCCACACGCTGTTCAAATCCCAGACATGGGAGCCAGTCATACGGCCCAAGAGGGGACACACGGGCACGCTAGAACAAAACGTGTATGTCTCTGGGCCGTGGGCGCACCCTCGCTGGGACCCGGCGGCCTTCCCCCCCCACCCTGCTCCTTCCTCTCTCCCTCTCCGTGTCTCTGTCTCTCTGTGTCTCTCTCTCCCTCTCCGTGTCTCTGTCTGTCTGTGTCTCTCCCCTGCTGTCCTGTTTCCTGCACAGTTGAGAACATCTTCTCAGGTGATTTTTTATCCAAATCTACCCAAAGGTCATGTCACAGGTGACCACCACTGCCTTTCAGGATGTGTCCCCCAGGCTGGGTCACCGAGGCCCACCCTCCCCTCCCATACCACGCCCAGGGTTGGGGGGCTGTTTACGGGGCAGGGGGCTCCTGGCCCACCCTGTCCCGCCTGGCCCCTTCTCTCCTATTAACTGTGAGGTGATCCGCGGGCTGCCTTTGGCATGTTCTTCCTAAAACTCAGAATGAACCAGGTGACAGATATTTCTGCATTTCAGCTGAGGCTTTAGGAGGCAGCGGCCTTGGCTGCGCTGTCCTCGGCGGGTCCCTTGTCAGCCTTAGTTTCCTTGTCTGTAAAATGGGAATGACAGCAGTATATTCCTCACGGGTTTGGGAAAGGAGAAGATGAGACGCCGACCCAGTGCCTCGCACACAGTCAGTAGGTCGTGTCAGTACGTGTCCAATGCGCACTTGCTCTTCTCAGGATAACGTGCTTTGCAGGAGGGGGACAGGCCTGCTCTGCCTTGGGGGCGCCCTAAGTGCTCCCTAAAGAGTGTCCCTATCGAGATAAGACCCTCACTCTCTGTTTCTGTAACCAACCCAGCGGGCTTTGTTTGGGAGACGGGACACAAGGCTGACCACAGGGGCAGGTCAAGGCTGAGACAGAGGGAGGCTCAGGGGCCTTGAGGACCCGAGGAGGCCCATGGCCAGCCTGCAGAGGCGGGGGATTTCATCTGCAAAATAAAGATAACAGTATCTACTTCGTGGGACTGTTTTGGGGAGCAGAGAAATTGTTGCGTGTGCATGTGGATGAAGCTCCTAATGTGTGCCGGCGCCCCACACAGACCATTGCTAATCCACCATCAATCCTGAAAGGCCAGAACTATCGTCCCCGTTTTAAAGCCAAGGAAACTGGGGTACACAGAGGGAGTGAGCCTGCCCAAGGTCACAGACATAGGAGGTGGGGCATCAACCCAGGCCTGCCTGGCTCAGAGATGTCCCATGAAAGCAAAACTCCTCTTCAGATATCAGCCTCGGACATTCAGAGCCAGCCATCATGTCCCCTAGAAAACAGAATGAGCCAGGTGACCTACCATCCTAGAATGGGGTTAGGATCCTTTCGGATCCTGATTGTCCTTCCCCAAGTATCCTGTCCCTGTCAACATGCTTGGAAGGGGACTGAGTACAGCAGGGGCTATCACCTCCTCTACCCAGATGCTCAACCTCTGGTGATATGTCCGGAATGCTGCAGGTTGGACTCAGGAAGGACCAAGGACATGTTGGCTGAGCCCCTCTTCTGTGGTGGTTTTTGTAGCCCCTGAAATAGCAGTCCTTGTAGAGAGGGAGGGATCTGGGTACATGGTAGGTGCTCAGCAAATGACTGCTGCATGCTGAGGAAGAGGAAATGGCCCAAACAAGTTGTGTGGCCTGGGGCAAATTACTTAGCATCTCTGTGCCTCAGTCTTCCTTTCTGTAAAATAGGGGTGGACTTGTCTCACGAGGCTGGGGTGGGGATTAGACCAGACAGCATAGATGGAACCCCCAGCACATCATGGGTGCCCTGTACATGGCTGGCCTTTCAAGAGCCCCCATGGTGCTCCATTCCCCTGCTTCCTCCACTCACCCAGGCTGGGGCCACATGGTGAGCAGGAGGTGAGCACAGGCTGAGGTCCTGCCGCTATGAGCCTGTATGATGACTCGTTACCTCTCTTTGGATTGCTGCTTGTGCCTGGAAAAAGAGCCGGTGGCCCAGCTCTGCAGAGCTGGGTGTTCGCGGTGCAGGGTTCAGGCACGGTGAGGCCGACCTGGGTGTCCGTGGGTCAGACCCCGGTGCAGTGATGCTGACTGAGGCGGGAGAATCACCCCACGTCCAGCTGACCCCCCCCGACATTCTGCGGAACAGAAGCAAGGACCGTGGAAGGCTATGGAAGGGCCCGGGTGGCAACTGGGAGGCCCGGGCTCCTGACACGACTGCGCCCACTTCCTCATCCATTGAGGGGGTTGTGGGGGGAGACCCCCACCCATGCCATCCATGAGCCGCAGACTGTGTGTGATCCTCATGGAGACACCACCACCAGGACCACACGCCTGCAGCCGGCTGGGCACAGTGTGGGGGTGGGGGCGGGACTCTAGGAGAGGCCAGGAGAGCTGCCACTGGGCCCGTGAGGAGGGGGCGCTGAGGCCCCAAGGGGAAGTGGTTCGCACCATGAAGCAGGCCAGGCTAAGGTGATTTTCCTTCCCTCCTCTTCTCTCCCCAGCGTCTTCGGCCACATCAGCTTCCGGTCCGACTGGGAGCTGGTCAAGGTGGACTTCCGGCCCTCATTCTCCAGGCCATGCAGGGAGGAGGACTACGGCTCCTGGGACCTCACCGACCTGAAGGTGGGCCGGGGCCCGGGCTGCGGGGCAGGGCAGCTTTCCCTGCCTGTGCATCCCCCTTCCTGCGCGGCACCAGGAGCCTCACCTCCAACAGGGCTTCCCAGAACCCCGGCGGCCCTGACACGTCTGGTCCTTCTGCTGGATTTTCTGGCCACTTCTTGGTGTCTGGGCTGCTCTGGGCTTGGGTCTGCCGCCACGCTCAGGGGCACAGGGCCATGCGCCCTGACCCCACTGTGCAGTCCAGTGTGCTTGGGGTCCGGGGCTTGTGACATGGTAGGCGGGCAACACGGGCCTGTGTCATAGATTACTTAACAGCCCTGGGGGGTTATGGCAGCCCTGCCCCATAACCTCAAACACACAGATGTTTCTAGAACAAAAGGTAGACTAGTCACACTATGTGAAATAAATAAGGGCTGGAAGCAGCCCGCCTGCAGTGCAGACCAGATTGTGCTGCCGAAGTTGTGATGAGGAGGCTCAAGGTTTCAGAATGTGGGGCTCTGGAATTGCTGGGGTCCCTGCTCCTGTCACTGTCCCCGTTGTGGGGCTGGGCGGGGGCTGCTGCGAGTGCACGCCGAGGACCTGCTGTGTGTCCACATGCGCCCCGTGGGCCGTGGCTCCTCCAAGCTCCTGCACAGGGCGTCCACCCTGGGGACGAGGAGAAACATAACAGGGACCTGGGTTCCAGCAGCACTGTGACCCCTCAGGGCCAGGGGGAGCGTGTACACAGTGGGTGCTCAATGGATGCTTGTGGGTCGGGATGGGAGGGGGGCTGCCCCAGCTTGACCTCAGGAACGCCACTTTGTCTTTTGGGCCTCGGTTTCCCCATCTGGGAAAGGGGACTCACCCCCTGCCCCACGCGGCTGCCTGGGGGTTGAGAATCGGCTATTTTTGGGGATGGGCAAAAGCAGCAGTCCAAGCCACCGGAGGGCAGTGGACCCTTCTCGGCCGGCTCTTCACCCCACGTTCCCGCTGCAGGGCGACCGCTGCATCATGGGCCAGCAGAGAAGTTTCCGGAAGAGAAAGTCCACGTCCTGGTGCATCAAGGGACGGAGCTTCACGTCGGCGCTCGAGTCCCGGGTGTGCAGGTGCCGGGAGTCGGACTTCCTCTGGTGAGGACCGCGCCGGCCACGGGCCTCTGGGGCGCCCTGAGCAGCTTCATGAGCCGGCAGCCGCCGCCCAGCGTGGGTCTCAGACTCACAGTCCTCCTGCCGCCTTATTCTGTGCCTTAGAGCCAGGAGCGAAGCCCAGGGCGCTCCCGGGAGGATCGTCGGGGAACTCAAGGGCACGTGGGCACAGCCAGCACAGTGGCCTGCTCACAGCGGGGAGGGGCGCTAGGAACCGAGGAGGGTGTTCTGGGGGCAAGCGGTGCCCACCCAGCCCTTCTCCGAGTTCCAGAGCCTGGTTCACGAAGCCTCTGGCTGCCACCTGCCTCCCTAGCCATCCTCAACCCTTGCCCTCCTGCTCCCCCTTACGTGCCCAACGCCTCCACCTGTACCTCCCTCACCAGCGTTGAAGGGGCCCCTTGTGCAGTGCCCCTCCCCTCTCTTCCCCCTGGCTGTCCACTGCCTTCCTTTGAGATTCAGTGCACCTCCTCCAAGCAGCCCTCCAGGATATCTGGGCTGGGCTCCGTGCTCTCCTGGGAAAATTCCCAGAATCCCCTCTGCAACTCTTCTCACCTGGAATGTAACCCTGATTTTCGGGCTGGACGGGGCTGTGTGTCCCCACAAACAGGTGCATCGCGGGCCCTTGCTGTGAGGCCCCCGCCCCAGACCAGCTCCCATCCCCACCCAAACCTGTCTTCTGACCGCTCTTCTGCCCTCCAACAGTGACTACGGATTTGAGCGCTCCCCCTCCTCGGAGTCTGATGCCAGCAAGTGCTTTGCCAGCTTCTGGTTTAACCCCCTGTCCCCGCCAGACGACTGTGTCCTGGGCCAGACCTACAGCAGCAGCCTTGGGTGAGTGCAGCACGTGCCTCCTCGCGCCGCTCTGGGGGCAGAGTCGCGGAAAGAGAAGTCAACCAATGACGCCCTATTGGCTGGGCTCCTGAGAGTCACCCCGGGCACCGACCCTGCAGGGGCTGAATCTGAGCCCACATGGGCAGCATCAGGGACAGAGTGTGCTTTGAGCTGGCTCTGAACAAAGAGCGAAAGCATCAGGTATATGAAGCTGTGAACCCACAGCTTCAGGAGGTCCCGAGATTCTCTATCTTAAGGTCTCTGTTTCCCTTTGAGGCAGTGTTGAGAGGGGAGAAAACATCAGTGGACTTTTCAGAAAATCCCCATTACTTCCCCTGGGGAAGGGGCAGGGGCAGAGCTTAGGAAGCAGGACCAGATGTTGCAGATTTTGGCCTCAGCAGCGTAAATTCCATCCATCCCTCCATCCATCCATCCGTCCATCCATCCGTCATCCTTCCAGCACTCACCCACCATCCATCCATCATCCATCCATCCATCCTTCACCCATCATCTATCCCTCCAACCATCCTTCATCCTTCCATCCATCTTTCACCCATCATCCATCCACCATCATCCATCCATCCTTTCATCCATCATTCACCCATCTATCCATCCATCCTTCATCCTTCCATCATTCACCCATCATCCCTCCCTTCCTCCCTCTATCCATCCATCCTTCACCCACTACCCATCCATCCCTCCATCCATCCTTCATCCTTACATCATTCACCCATCTCCATCCATCCATCATCCATCCATCCATTCTTCCATCATTCACCCATCATCCCTCCCTCCCTCCCTCCTTCATCCTTCCATCTATCATTCACCCATCACCCATCCATCCACCTATTCCCCCTTTCATCCATCCATCCATCCATTTTCCTTCCATCCATCATTCACCCATTATCCATCCATCCTTCCAACCATCCATCTTCCTTCCATCCATCATTCACCCATTATCCATCCATCCATCCATCCATCCATCCATCCATCTCTCTTCCATCCATCATTCACCCATCATCCCTCCAGCCATCAGCCACAGCAGCCTCTCTGGTGCACTCACTAGGGTGTGGCAAGCAGGGACACTTGTCAGGAGTGTCAGAGCTAGGGCCCACATCAAGAGTGAAGGGTTGCACATCGGACCATGTGCACACTCTGGGCACCAAGGTGCCGTGGGTGGTAGCTCTTAGATGTATTTTCTTCTGAATTAATCCAGTGTGTTTTGCATGATAAACCCCTGAATGTGTGTCTCCGTGGCTGAGCTCTGGGGGCAGGAGGGGGCTCCAGGCTCGGGGAGGTGGGCAGAGCCAGGCTCTTTGGCAGTGATGCGAGTTTTATGGACCCAGGGTCCCTGTGTAGCCTGAGGGAGCTTCACAATTGGCAAGTCAGTTGATGCCACCCCTGGCAAACCTAAAAGGTCCATCAGAGCCCATGGTCTCTGCATCCCAACCCCTGCCCAGCCTCCTCCCAGCCCTGCTCCCCACTCTGGCTCCAGCCGCCCACCACAGGACCTTTGCCCATGCTGGTCCTGCTGCCTGGGTGCCCTTCCCTCTCCTGCTCGCCCTTCCGACTTCAGCTGAAAGCCGCTCTCTCAGGGACTGATTCCTAGAGCTTGTGGGTGGTGATTTTACCTTGATGTGGGGGGGTAGCGTGGTGCAGTCTGCTTCCCGCACTGGGCCGTCTCCCTGGCAAGGGCAGAGGCTGTACGTGGTCCACCCGTCCCCAGCAGATACGCGGTGGGAAGGAGTCGCTGGATCAGGTGTCCTCTAGCCGGGTGGTGAGGAAGGGAGTCCCGGACCCTCTTGGGCACGTTTCTCAGCGAGGCCCCAGCATTCAGGCTGCGCCCAGTCACACCCTCGCCCACAAGAGGTGTTAGGGTTGTCGTAAGTCCTGTGACTGCACAGGGAAGCGGCCGGCCACCCCCCACCTCTCCTGGCCTCTTAGCTCCGACATGGGGCAGCAGTGGCTCTCGGTGGGGCCAGGAGGAGGCCGGGCATCCGTGAGGAGGCCGCCAGCCGGGAGCCACACCTTGCCACCGGCGAGTCCCCGCCAGGCCGCGGGGCCCGTGCCCTCCCCCGCCGTCTGTGCAGGCCCTGACCCACCCTCTGGCTGCAGGTACCGGAAGGTGGTGTCCAACGTGTGTGAGGGCGGCGTGGACCCTCGGCAGAGCCCCTCGCAGCTGCAGTGCCCGCTCACGCCTCCCCGGGGCCTGCAGGTCAGCATCCGCGGCGACGCAGTGGCCGTGCGGCCCAGAGAGGACGTCCTGTTCGTGGTGCGGCAGGAGCAGGTGAGCGTGCTGTGCTGTCCCCGCGGGGCCACTCCCGCCGGACCAGCAGGGGACGGGGGGTGAGTGGGTGTCCCCTCCGCTTCCAGGCGGTTTGGAGCAGAATCATCTAAGCGGGCGTTTTCCAAGCTGAGGGGGTAAAAGCAGGCCGGAAGCCCCCTCCCCAGGCCCCGAGCAGCATCCGAACCGCAGAGGACAATGGAATATGGGGGGTCACCGTGCAACCAGCACATGCGCGGGGACCCTTCTGTGCATGGCGGAGTGTGTTTACTGGACTCTGACGCTTCCAAGATCTATTCGTTCCTGTGGGTGGCAATTTGTTAAACCTCTAATCGTATTGATTTAGTTAATCTGGAATCTTAAGAAAAGCAGAAAATTTAAAAAAACAACACACACTATTGGGCGCCTGGGTGGCTCAGTCGTTAAGCGTCTGCCTTCGGCTCAGGTCATGGTCCCAGGGTCCTGGGATCGAGCCCCGCATCGGGCTCCCTGCTCAGCGGGAAGCCTGCTTCTCCCTCTCCCACTCCCCCTGCTTGTGTTCCTGCTCTCGCTGTCTCTCTCTCTGTCAAATAAATAAATAAAATCTTTAAAAAAAAAAACAAAAAAACCCACAACACACACTATTACTTATAATCCCAGAACCAAAGATAAATCCTGAAGGTAGATGATAGACAGATATGGATTTAATTCTATATAATATATACGAATATGTAAATTCCCTCCCAGTCTTCTACTTTCTCTCTTTTTCTCTTTAGTGCAAGTGTTACATATTCTTCTGACTTAAAAAAATAATTTATACTCATGGTATAACATTTGAAAAACACCTAAAATGTCAAGAATATAAATATCACCAAAAACCCTGTTCCGCCCCAAGGTAACAACTGCTAAGTTTTGTATTTTCTTCTAGTCTTTTAAAATTAATATACAGCATGCTTATTTTTCTGATTATAGAAATAGCAAACTCCCTGTAGAGCATCCAAAAACAGAAATCAGAAAATCTTACTGACATGCAGGAAATTCAAAGCGAAGGAATGGCACAGAGGAGAAGCCAGCTCCCACCGGAGGGAGACCCGCCCCGGGACCACTGGCCGTCTGTGCACGGGGCTCTGTTGGATGCTCGGATCTTTGGTTAACAAATATGCCGAATGAAGCGAGTTCAGCTTTATAACTGTGTGTGCATTGTTTAGCACACGTCCTTCCAAATATGGTGCCCCGATGATGACAGAGGTCTTTGATGTCTGCTGTCATGCAGACAGGGAGACTGAGGCCAGAGGGCATGGAGCTGTATGTGTGAGCGCCCATGTGCCCAGCTGGGAAACCCTGGCTCAGAGAGGTGCAGTGGCTCGCCCGAGGCCACACAGTAACAGGTGACAGAGCGCCGCATGGACATTGCCTGGTCTGTGGTCCCCTGTGCTGATGAGCCTGGTCCTGACATTCATGCTCGGGGCCTTGGGGGTGGCCCCGGGGCGGCGGTTGGGCATCTGACACAGCTTGGTGTGGCGGGAGGATGATGCCCCCTCCCCAGGTGGGGCCCCTGGACCCTCAGAGTGGACCCACCTGCTGCCCAAGTTCTAGCACAGACTTCCAGGAAAAATGGCCATCTGCTGCCCCCTAGAGCCTTCCATCTGGGCAACATGGTCCATCTGCTGAGTCCCTAGCTGAAGCCAGGACAGGACAGGCCCGTCAGCCCCACCGCCCCAGTGGTCCCCAGCCTTGATTGCACGGGATCGCTGGAGTGACCAAAAGATGCTCTCGCAAGAGAGGTCTCCCGGCACACTCCCCTATCCAGAAGGACTGCTGGCTTCCTCATGGAGGCGGGGAGAGCTTGGGAGCTTGGGTGGGGGGTGGACGCACACTCATGCACGCTCACACACACTCACATTCTCACACACTGACTACAGAAATTCGGACACACCCTCACCACGTGTTCACACACTCGTAAGCACTCACACTGACACACAAGTCACACCCACCCGCCCTCATGCACAGGCCAAGCTGCGTGCGGAACTAGCTGGATCTGGGGCGGGGGCCAAGTTCTGTAAGCATCCGAGATTTAAAAATAAGAGCTGATAGAGAACCCAGAAATAGACCCACATAGAAGTGTGCAGCTGATTTTGACACAGGAGCGAAAGCATCTCAGGGGAGGGAGGACGGTCCTCAGCAAACGAACTGTCAGTAAAAATGAGCCTCGGCTGGAACCTCACACCTGATACAAGATCAGCTCAGAATGGACCACAGAGGTCAATGGAAAGCCGAAAACTATCAGTCCTTTGGGAAAGAGATAGAAAATATGCAGATCTAGGGCTAGGCCAAGCATTCATAGAGTGGACGCTGGAAGCATCACCTGTAGAGGAAATTTGGCAAGTCGGACTTTGAGTCAGACACCTGTGTGCTGAGGAAGACCCCGTAGAGAAGGTGAAAAGCAAGCTACGGAGGTAATATTTACCCAGCATGCATCCGGTGAGCACTGGTACCTAGAACACATAAAGAGCAGGAAGAAAACAACGCTCCGTGTAGGAAGCAGGTCAAGGACATAGAGGGACGGTTCACCGCAGATGACGGGCAGGTGACCGGCGAGCCCACGAAAGTCGTTCAGCCTCACTGGCCGTTAGGGAAATGCGAATCCAACCCCAGTGACAGGTCACTGCAAGCCTACAACAGTGGCCCAAATAAGACACAGCGACACCACCAAGTGCTGGCGAGGATGCGGAGAAGCCGGACCCCCCATGCGCGGATCCCTCATACGCGGGAGCCCAGGATGGGACCACCAAGCTGGGAAACAGTGGGGCAGTTTCTTAAAAAACTAAACACGGAACCACCCCGTGACTCAGCACGTGCGCTCCTGGGCGTGTGTCTCGGAGAAATGAAGACTTGTGTCCACACAGAACCCACACGCGAGCGTTCACGGCAGCTTTATGGCAGAAGGGCCAGGAGCTGGGAACACCCAGACATCCTCCGAGGGGCGTCTGCCCGAACAGTGGTGCAGCCACCGCGTGGGACACGACTCAGCAGTGAGAAGGACAGGTGACTGCTATGTGCCACGACCCGGGTGAGTCTCCGGAGAGTTAAACTGAATGAGAAAAAGGCAACCCCAGCGACTCTGTGCTGTCGGATTCCATTTATAGGATGTTCTCGAGACGACATGAGTGCAGAAATGGAGGACAGATGAGTCGGGGGTGTGACGGGGGGCAGGCGGTGGCTCGGCGGCTTGGCACCCCGGCTGTGTCTGTGTCCACGTCCTAGCTGTGACATTCTGGTTTCGGCAGGCGTTAGCTCCGAGCGTGTGGTATGGGGCACACGGGATCTGTCTTGGTCCCTACAAACTACATGGGAACTGGCGGTTGTCTCAGAATAAGTCATTCACATCTTGACAGCGGGCACAAGACGCAGCAGGGCGCGGGGGTGGGGTTACGGGGACGGATCTCCTTGCCTGCGTGTTTGCTGTCTGTCGCGTGGTTGCTGGACTATGTTCTGATCACGGCAAAAATGACAAGTTATTTTAACCAAGTATAACGTTTATCAACGGGTATCCGTCAGTGGCCCACCGGCAGGAACACGGGGTCCAAAGGCACACGGTTGTGCCCCACATACCTCGGAGCCACCGGGCTTCCCAGATGCATCCATCTTGCACAGAGCCCCTGCCCCCCGGAGCAAGGTGGGCTTGAGACCCTGCTCCCGTGGTCCCCATGAGGCCGCATGTCCACAGGGCCCTGGACAGTGAGCCAGTCTGCCCCGCGGTTCTAGCCCAGCACGTGGGGACAATCGGACGCCATGCAAACTGTTGTCCCAGGGACCACGTGCTGTTAGGCACAAGACAGCATGTGGTTCTCTCCCGGGTTCGGAGGCTGGAAATCCGAAATTAAGGCGTTGGCAGAACCTGGCTCCCGCTGGAGGCTCTGGGGAGGGAGTCTTCCCTGTCTTGTCAGTTTCTGGGGCGCTGGTGTCCCTTTTCTTGTGGCTCTGTGTGGTCTCTGCCCTGTCGCCACGTGGCCGTCTCTTCTGTGTCCCAAGCCCCTGCCTCTCCTTATAAAGACATGGCCACTGGCTGGGAGCCCATCCTACTCCAGCCTGACCTCATCTTAACTAATCGCTTCTGCAAAGACCCTATTTCCAAATAAGGCCACATTCTGAGTTCTGGGGGCACGTGGATTTGGGGGTACAGACACTGTTCAACCATCCACCATATCTGTGGAGAAAGTTAAGTGAACATAATTTATGGGAAAGGGCTTTGTCAAGTTTTCTCTGCAGGCATAGAATGAGAGGATCATAAATGGTCAGTGTGAATCCTGTGTCATTCTGGGTCAGCAGGAAGTGGTTTTCGGGGCGTTCCTGCAGGGCAGGGCGGTAGGAAGGGGTGATGGGGCAGGGCAGAGGGGAGAGGGGGAGCTCGAAAACACTTTCTTGCTGTGAAGTGGAGAAAGATACTGTTTCCCGTTTCCTTCCCTCGATTTCCCGCGCCTCAGTGAGGAAATGGTGGTTTGTGGGGGGGCTGGCTCCCCAGCCGGAGGGGCGTGAGGCCGTCAGACAGCCCCGTGCTGCTCAAACCCGGAGAAGGGGCAGCAGGTGCAGGGAGCATCACGCTGCATAGACCCTGCATGTCTGACCGGCACCCCAGCTCCGCAGAGAATGGGATCAAAGAAACACTCAGGAAGCAACCGAGAAGGGAAAACAACGTTTTCCCAATTTTCAGGGAAACCCCTTAGGAGTCTTCCCATGTGCGATCTTCCTGGCCATGTTCCTGACACCCTGCAGCCTGTGCGGGGGGCTCCCTCCCTCCGGCTCCGGGCTCAGGCCTTAGTGGCTGTCCCCACCGGCCGGCCCGCCACCCTGAGCGCTCCCTCTGCAGCCGGGCACACCTGGCCCTGGGCCCTGCCCCCACCCCCCTGTGTCTCTGTGGCTCCCGGGCCCACCTGCCCTCTGCAGCCCCGCACGCCAGGCTGGCCGCCCCAACGGCAGGGCGGGTTTGGTTCCTGGGGGCCTGGGGCCTGGGGCCCGCGCCCTGTGAGGGAAGGAGTGAGGGGATGAAGAGCACGCGAGCCACCGCAGGCCCCTCCGCTTTGCCATCCCCCCTAAGTGGCCTCGTGGGGTTTCCTGCAGGGAGATGTCCTGACCACCAAGTACCAAGTGGACCTGGGGGACGGCTTGAAGGTCGTGTACAGGAACCTCACGCTGAGTGAGGAGCCCATCCGGCACCGCTACGAGAGCCCTGGTGTCTACCGCGTGTCCGTCAGGGCGGAGAACGTGGCTGGGCACGACGAGGCCGTGCTCTTTGTCCAGGTCAACCGTAAGTCCGTCGCCCCTTTGAGGCCCAGAGTCCGCCCCTGGGGCAGAGAGAACCTGGTCCTTGGGGGAATGCAGGGAGTCCCTGGGGCAGCGACAGGAACCCGGGCTGGCGAGCCCGCAGGTGGGGAGCAGGCAGGCGGGCTCAAGTCCACGCCCTGGCAGTGTGTGCGGTGGTAGGCTGGGGGGTGATGCGGGGGGAAGTGATGACGGTGTCCAAGAAGCCCCCTCTGAAATAGCCAGGGCCCTGGTGTCCCCCAACCCCGGCCTTTCCCGCGACCCGCAGCCCCCCTCCAGGCCCTCCACCTTGAAGTGGTTCCCGTGGTCGGCGTCAACCAGGAGGTGAACCTCACGGCCATGCTGCTGCCCCTGAACCCTAACCTCACCGTCTTCTACTGGTGGATCGGCCACAACCTGCAGGTGCGCAGGCCCCGGGACCCACGGTGCAGCCCTGGCTGAGAGTGGGGGGCAGGGCCCTGCCCCGGGGCCTGGGCGGAAGGGCACAGGGTATGACAGCGTGGAGTGGAGGCGAGCACACACCAGCCTTTCTTCCGGAGCCCTCGCTGCTCGGGTCCGGCTCTGAGTCAGGCAGACGCAGAAGAAAGCGGACCAGACCCGGCCTTTTCCTGGGGAAAGAGATGTGAACAAAGCAGGTGACCCGAGTTGTGATAAGCGTCACAGGAAGGGGATGGGTGAGGTGTTGTGAGCTCCAGGGAAGATCAGGACATTTCTAGTCTGGGTGTTGGGTGTGGTCAGGGAAGGCTTCATGGAGGAGGGGGCCACTGGGGCTGGACCTGATGTCAGAAGCCTCACCCAGAGCCCTGGGTTGTACCCTGTAAGCAGCGGGGAGCCACAGATGATGGCTGGTAGCAGGGCTGGAGGGTCTCTGTGGGCAGGGATGCCCATCCTTAGCCTGCAGGCCCTCAGGACCCACAGAGAGCCATCTTTCCCTCATTCAGTGGGTTGCAGCCCTGCACCCCAAGCAGAAAGACCCCAACAGTGGCTGAAGGCCCAGACGCAGAGGCCCCAGGTTGTGTTTCTCTGGAATGTGGAGGGTTGAGGAAGGTGCTAGGCTCTGGGTTCAAATCACAACTCAGCTTCTTCCAGCCCAGCAATCCGGGCAGGTCCAGGACGAAGGGGACACCGGGACACTTGGTCCAGGCTACATTGGCTTAGAGCCAGTGGCTCTGGGGGTGGGAGGGTCCTCCCCGTGCCCCCCGGTGCTGCCCCCATGTCCTGACCAGAGCAGGGGAGAGAGAGCGTTCTCAGTGAGGCCCTGGGCAGCAGGAGGGACCATGGGTCCGGCTGTCCCATGTGGGGCTGCCCGCCACCCCCGGCCCTGACCCCCACTTGTGTCCCCTGCAGCCCTTGCTCTCCTTGGAGAACTCCGTGACCACGCGGTTTGCAGACACAGGGGATGCGCGCGTGACGGTGCAGGCGGCCTGTGGAAGCTCAGTGCTGCAGGACTCCAAGGTGGTCCGCGTGCTGGGTGAGTCCCCGTGCCCGGGTCGGGCAGCGCGTCTCGTCCTTCGCAGGAGCCCCGGGTTTGGGTGACGGGGGCACTGTAAGCCGCTGACACCTGGTTATGCTGGGCAGCCACAGGCTAGAGAGAGGAGCCCGTGAACACAGCCTGGACGCTCCCCGGCTCCTTGGCCTCAGTTTCCCCGTCTGTAAAAGGAACACGGACACGTCTCTGTGTCCGTGGCTGGCACTCACGGGCCTCACAGCACAGACGGGGGTGCGGCTGAGTGATGTGTCACGGTCACCCGGCGATGCCTCCCAGGACCCTGACCTCTCCCGCCACCTGTCCTCTGAGCCCTGTAACACAGCCTTTGTTGAGACTCAGTTCTGAATCCGCACCCCATTTACTGGTGCTCACTGGGGGCCCCAAGGCCCTCGCGGGAGACATTTACCATAGGCGATTCATCCTAAGCCTGGAAGAGACCCCGTCCCCCAGCCTGTGTGCTGTTGGCCTCGTCACACCAGTGAAACCTCCTTCAGGCTTTGAGAACAGCCTCTCCCGTGGACCACAGCCATCAGTTAAATATTTAGCCGGCCTGCCCTTGGCTGTTCCTGCGTTCACAAACACGTCCGCTCAGGGTCCTGAGCTCAGAGCTCGGAAATAGTCACCCCTACCCCGCTGTGAGATGCTGAGTTCTCTGTTCACAAAGCATGTGTCCCTGGGCCGCTCATCCCTGCAAAGCCTCCTCCCATTTCCCAAGTGAGAAACCCGGGGCTCGGGAGGAACATGGAGAGAGTACAGTGAGCCCCGAGGCTGCGGGTGCAGGGCCTGCTCACCAGCACTGGCAGGTGGCTCTGGAGTGGGCCTCCGAGCTGGGGACCCCGGGACATGTGCAGGAAAGGGAAGGTGCGGCCTCTGCCCTCGTGGGACTCTTACTCTGGTGGGGGGACCAGCCCAGTGAAGTCCATGGATCCCTGGGGGATGGAAACCCAGCCTCATGGGGTGTGCACGTCCTTGAGAGGGAGAGGGCAGATCTTACAGTGTGTGGGCCAGGCCCTCCCTCCCCAGTGGGCACCATTCGTTGTTGTCATCAGTGGGTCAGTGATCACTACTTGGTGCCGGTCGGTGAGGTGGGCCCTGCCCAGAGCAAGCAGCTGCTGTCACAGGGAGGACTCTCGTTTTCCAAAAGCGGGCCACGGGGTCTGACTATGGGCAGTCCTGGGCCACCCAGGACGGGTGGCCTCCTGCGGCAGGCAGAGCCCCGCTGCCCAGGACTGACCCGCTCGCCCGTCTCTGCCTCTCTTCAGACCAATTCCAGGTGGTGCCTCTGCAGTTTTCCAAGGACCTGGACGCACACAATCCCAATACCCCTGAGTGGAGAGAGGACGTCGGCCTGGTGGTGACCCGGCTGCTCTCTAAGGTGCCACCCAGCACCTGCAGGCGCCCCGGAGAAGCAGGGGTTGGGGGAGCCTGGACCCCCTGGTGGGGCGAGGGGGACTGCCCTCAGTCAGTGACCCAGCCTCAGGCTGGCTGCCCAGGGGGTTGGAGGACGGCTAGGGCCCGCTGCCCTGGCTCTAGGGGACCTGTGGCTGGAGCGCCACCTTGCAGGGGAGGGACAGGCCGGCCTCCTCCGTGCGCATTGAGTGAGCCCCAGCTGTTTGCCCAGGACACAGTCACTGTCCTCTGCTGGCCCAGAATCTCCTGAATGGGATTTTCATTTATTCACGGAGTTTCTCTTCTGGGCCGGACACTGGAGACAGAGAGAGGAATCAGTGTGCTTGCCCCCAGGGAGCTCACCAAGAGCAGACAGAGGCCTCGGGGTGGGCAGGAACACCGGCCCCTACAGTCATCCATGGCTGCCACCGGCTGAGGCCCGCTCTGGCCGTGACTCCCCTCAGTCCGTTAATAATGCTGGTGATACTGTCCTGAATAGGAGTTTGCCAGGTGAAAGTGCACGGAGTGGGGTTCTCAGGAGGCAGAGGGACCTGTAGAAGCTGAGCTTTATGGGTTGAAGGAGTTGTATGATCAGGAGCCCTGACATCTGGAAGGACACTAGCCAGAGAGGGGCCTGCTCAGTTACCCTGGCCACGGTGTGAGGAGTGGACTAGAGGGGGCAGGCCTGGCCCAGGGGAGGCTGGTGTCGGGGGTGAAGGGCAGAGGGACCAGGAGGGCTGCAGGAGGTGGAATGTGGTCACAGGGTCCTGGGGCCATCCCCGTGTGTGCAGGGGTCAGGAATAGCTCGCAGGACAGACGGCCAGGACTTGGACAGGCCAAGAGTGGAGAGAGGGTAATCCTGGGGGCCCTGGAGTGCAGCAGGGGACAGAGGAGGCAGGTGGGTCAGAGTGGCTCGTCTGTGTCCCCACAGGAGACCAGTGTCCCTGAGGAGCTGCTGGTGACCGTTGTAAAGCCGGGACTGCCCACCTTGGCCGACCTGCACGTGCTCCTGCCCCCTCCCAGGCCCACAAGGAAGAGGAGCCTCCCCAGTGACAAGGTATCTCCTGCATCCGCAGGACCCAGGTTCTCTGCACCGCCTGGGCTTCGTGGCCTAGTGCCGGGGGCTTGGGGGGGAACTACAACCAGCACGGAAGTCTCAGTGGCCACGGAAAGGCCCATTTCTCGCCAATCACTGCCCAACATAGGTGGCTGGCTGCCCCCCTAGGACCCGGGTGGCCTCCAAGGTCACTGTTTTGGGGATTGGGGAGGCACAAGGCACCGGGGCCAGACCACCCCACAGGGGGACGTGCGTCACCTCCTTTCCCATTCTGCTGGCTGGCGCTGGTCACCCCGGCCCGAGCTGACTGTGAGGGCCATGGACTCCCAAGGCGTAGGTCTCAGGACTCAGCCCCCATGTAGTCAGCAAATGTCTTCACTGCGTAGTCCAGCTTCCAAATAATAGCCCTCATCTGGAGGGGCGGAGGACCCGCTGTGTGGCGGGCATGGGATGGGGACCCAAAGATAAGTCGGAGCTGCTTCACGCCCCCAGGGTAGCTGTCACTGTTCCCCAAACAGCAAGCTGGGTCGCGTGCAGAATCGGGACCCCTCCTGCGCTGCCGAGCCCCGCCGGCTGCTCCCCGAAAGGGTAGGCTGAGTTAGCAGATGATGCGGCAGCTCCGCCCCCTGGGGCGCGGACCCAGGAGCACCGCAGCTGTTCATCCACGCGCACAGGGAGGGTCACAGTGGCCCAGAGTGGCCACACGTGCCTCAACGGGGTGGGTGAACAAGATGCGTCCCCGCGCACCACCGAACCTTACTCAGCCGTAAAAAGCAAGGGAGCTCTGGCACCTGCTACCATTTGGACGAAGCCCGCGAACGGGATGCCGAGGGAGGGAAGCCGGTCCCGGAGGCCACCTGCTGCACGACCGCGTTGATGGAATTGTCCACAACAGGCCGGTGCACGGAGGCAGAAGGCGGAGGTGGTTGCCAGGGGCGGGAGGGGCGGGCACCTGACTTCCGGAAGGAAGGATGAAAATGTTCTGGAAGCAGATCGTGCCGATAGTCACGCAGCTGCAAATATACCAAAAACTGTGGAATTGTGTGCTTGAAGAAAGTACGTGTTATCTCAAAAAAAAAAAAAAATGAGTCAGAAGCTCAGCTACCCCCGGACTAGTCGTGAGACGGATGCTCACGGAGGCCGTCTGGAAGACGGACCAGCACTGGGCAAGGGCAGCAAGGCCCGCGGCACCCCTGAGGATGGGCGGTCGCGTCTCCTTCTACAGGCGAGGGAAGTGAGGCTCGGTGGGGGGCACGTCAGGAAGGACAGAGGGGACACGGAGCCCCACGGTCGCTCTGGCTGTAGGCCCACCATGCCCAGGCTGCCTCCTAGTAGACACGTAACTGTGTGGGCCTGACCCCAGCATTTCCCAAAGGGCATCTGCATCCACACCTGGGGGCACCCAGGCCTGCCAAGCCCCCGGGCCCTGCCTTGCGGGGTCTCTGGAGGTGGGACTGCAGAGGCTGGAGAGGGACTATACTCATTTTTCAGACGGGGAGCTGACCGTAGAGGCTCGGCAGCTTGGGGAAGGCACGGCGGGGCTCGGGGGCCTCCCTCACTCTTGCCCCCCGAGTTGGCGAGCAGATGAGCTAATTCTGCAGTAGTCAGGTGTGGGCGCTTAGGAGAGATTTGGAAGGAGGCGGAGGAGGGACAGAGGGGCACCCCACCCCCGTTGTCCTGAGTGCTGAGAGTAAGCCGCGGGCCGAGGTCGGTGAAAAATCACAGGGACTCGTCCTGGCCACGGCCGGCGCAGCAGCCCCCTGGCCCTTGCTGGGCGCTGGGCACGGGGCTGGAGGCATCCCACGAGGTGTTCCTTCGAAGCCTCGCATCGACCCTCGAAACAGAGAGGTGCTGGGGTCTCCGACAGTGCAGAGCCACGTGCCTTGAAATCCGGGGCTGTTTTGGCTTGTCGTTGTCATGGTCCCTGATGGGGACTCCTCTTTCCCAGGGAACACCAGGTGCTAAAACGCTGTGCGTGGAGACTGAGTTTGGCCCCCCAAGGCACCTGGGAGGGGGTGCTGGGGACTGCCGTCCCTTGGGAGGTCCCCTTCCCCAATACCTCTACACCCACCTGTTGGAGGAATGATCTCTGAGCACCCACAAGGGCCATTGGTTCCCTTCTGAGCACCAGGAAGACTCCCCCTCATGAAACAGCAAGCCAGCCCCATCTCCCACCCCTGCTGCCTCCACATCACCTCCTGGGATGGCTCTCCCTCGTGTGGGGTCACTTCCTTGCCTGGGTCACCTGTCCTGTCCCCATCTCGTTCTCTTCTTGGTCTTCCTCCTCTGAGAAGACTTCCCTGACCACTGCCAGGCCTGAGGGCCTCCTGGAGCACCCCTGGGTTCCCCAGCTTCACCACACTCTGGTCCCGACCAAAATGAGAGCTCTTAGGTCCCGGCTGGGTCACCTTTGTGCCCCATTGTGGGCTCTTGGTGAAAGCTGGCTGCTGGGTGAGTATTTCCATGTTACAGGTGAGGAGACTGAGACCCAAGGAGGCTGAGTGCCCCCCCAACCCCTTGGCTCTGGAGAGTCAGAGCGGACATCTGCCCAGCTCCCCACTCCCTCCGGTGGGTCCCAGAAGACCCTCTTCACTCTCCCCCTCCTGCTTTCAGAGACTCACGGCCATCCAGCAGGTGCTGAAGGCACAGAAGATCAGCTTCCTTCTGCGGGGCGGGGTCCAGGTCCTGGTGGCCATGAGGGACACGGACACAGGTGAGGGGCCAGGCGCTTCCCCCGGCCTGGCCCGGGCTTGCCCCTGCAGGGTGGGGTGGACGTGCATCCCGGCCCCTGTTACTTCGGGGACTGGGGGCCGAGGGCTCCTCCTGCCTAGGTGGTCACCTCCGGTTACGACCGGGTCAGGTCCAAGGGCCTCGCTCTCTACACAAATGCAGCACCGAGCACTGGCTTTGATTTACATGGACATTTAGGGTCTCGGGTGACCTCGGCCCCCCGCCCCCACCGGTCGCAGTGTGACCTTTCCCATTTTGGGCAAGCATGTTTGCAGAAGCTGAGGAGCTTCCCTCTGCTCTGGAGAGACATGGTGCCCATCGGGAAACGTGGCAGGCTTGCCGCACGCCAGCAAAAGTGTGCCCAGAGGGGTTCTGTCCGCTTCCAGAAGGAAGGCCCGGGGCCCCGCGGGTACACAGTGGGAGTCCAGGGGGCCCAGGGGCCGGGGTTCCCCAAGACCTGCCCACGCTGCTCAGCCACATCCGGAGGACCTGCCAGACCATCTTCCTGTCCCGGGAGACCGGGGAGGGGACGGGTGCCCAACCCCCCGACCACCGGCTGCTTTGCTTGCAGACTCGCAGAGGCTGGGAGGCACCGGCGGCTACTGGGCAGTGGCGGTCCTCTTGGTCATCGGACTCTTCGCGGTGGGCGCGTTCATCCTCTACAAGTTCAAAAGGCAAGGCCACCTGGCCGGCTGGGCGCGAGGTCAGGCCTTGGGCAGCGGCTGCAGGGGATGGGCACTTGTGTAGGCCCGCTCTGGGTTCTGAGTGGCCCCAGCCCCAGGAGGGCGGGTGGGAGACAGCGGCTCACGAACCCCCGAGCATCTTCCAACCCCACCTTCCTCTCTGCGGGCATTCCCAGCTTTATCTCCCTCAAGTCCACCCCGCCTTGGAGGGCGGCCCCTCTGAAAGCAGTATTTGTCACAGCTAGGAAGTGGCATCTGAGACCAGGATTCCTGGTGCTGAAGCTGGGGCCCCTCCCGACCCCAAAACAGCATCAGGCTCAAGCCGGTAGGGACCGAGCCCCAGGACTGTAACTGCAGGTGCCCACTCTGCAGCTCACTCCGGGCTGGGGCAGAGGGGCTCCCTTGCTGGCCAGGCGCCTTTCGGGCCCCCCTGAGCGGCCGTCTTCAGATGGATGAAAGATGCCCCTGGCCCTTTGAGAGGCAGGTGCACGCCCCCTCTGCCTCCATGGCCTCTCTGGATCACCTTTGCATGGGCCAGGTGGAGAGCTGCGGACCACTTGATTCTGACTGAGGCAGGGGTCCCCGTGATCTCCATTTGAAGAGTCTGCTCTCAGCCTCAAGGCTCTGCCGTCTCCTCCTGCCCCCGATGTGCGTGGTGCCAGCCGCAGCCCCGCCATCCGCATGGGTATCCGGCTGATCCCCACACGCAGGGCAGCCCCCCACCCCCCCAGTGAAGGGGTGTCCCTGATCCTCACCCCACTCCCTTCTTACTGCTCTAGCCTGTTCCAACACTCAGGTTCCCTCAGAGGCCACAGGGGTGTGGCCTTGCCAGGTGGGACTTGTGTTATGGCCTCGGTTTCCCGCACTATGGAATGGGCGTGCTGGTTCTCCCCGGGGCGTTAAAGGCCAGCATCCGGCCAGGCCTCCCCCTACTGTGCAAGTGTGTGTGGAAGCCTGGCACCCTGTGTATTTGCAGAGATTAAGCAAAAGGGGGAGCCTTCCAGCCGTATCTGCCCCGTCCGGGTCTCTGCCCTGGAGCACCCTTCACCCTGAGCGCAAGGCCCCATCCAGACTCCTGCCCTGCCGCTGAGCAGCTCCGCGGCGTCCCCTCCCCAGGCCTCAGCTTCCTCATCTGTAAAAGGGGACTAAGGAGGGGGTGGGAAAAGGGAAGGAGGAAAAGAACAGAAGGAGAGGGAGGAGGAGGTGGAGAGAAGAGGGAGGAGGGGGAGGGGAGAGAGAGGAGGAGGACAGGGAGGACGCTGAGTGGGCCCAGAAGGTGCCCCGGACAGGGGTGAGGGTGTACGTGCTGGTCCGCCGCCTGGCACGCTGAGTGTTGTTAGCGAACTGATCGTGCTCCCTGGGTGGGATGGGTCGCCATGGAAACAGTGCAGCCCGGTTCCGGGGGCGAGTTTGCACCCCCAGAGCGCCAATCACACAGGGAAGGCGAGCACAGCAGATAGGTGCCAGGTCGCAGGGAAATGCCCTGCTGGTCCCGAGGCTCTGGGGTCGGACGTGGCCTGTGGGGGTCCAGGGAGCGGGCTTGGTTTCTGGCAGTGGCTCGGCTGCTGTAACAAAGAGCCCCGAGGGTGACTTCTTGCTCGTGCTGTCCCCTGCAGGGGCTAGCCTCTTGTCCTCCCTCAGGGTCAGGGCCTTTTCAGGGTATGGGAGCCACAGCAGAGGGAAATGAGTTCTGGGGGAACAAGTCATCCTGTTAGGGTTCCAGCCAGAGGTAACGTGTCCCCTTCAGTCGCCCTCAGCGGTCTGCGCCCTGCACTCCTGCAGGACTGGCCAGGCCTGGCAAGCAGTGTCGGAGGGAGCCTGCTCCTTCTCGGGGACCGTGGGCTCTTTCGGGGTCTCAGACTAACTAGGCATCGGACACGGAGGAGCCTGGCCTGGGGACCCCGTGCCCAGTCCCAGCACAGGCATGGGGGCTGTGCCCGCGGTCTCCTCTCCCTCTGGCCCTGGAGGGACAGGAAATTGGGACCGCACAGCCCCAGGACCTGGACAGGACTCAGCAAGCCCCTCTCAGAGCTGGGTGGGCATCCCGTGTGCCATGGGAATGCATGTCCCACCCACCCTGTCAGCGCCCAGGATGCTGCTCTCCCACAAACCAGATGACGGGGGACTAAAGACAGTAAAACACCCCCTCCCTGCAATACGGCCTCAGTCCAGTCCCCGGGGGAGCCAGACAAGGCACACCCATGCACTGGGGCCCAGGGAAATCCAGGGCTGTGGGAGCTCACAGGAGGGAGGGCTTCCTGGAGGAGGTGGTCTGGAGCAGAGAAGGGGCAGGAGAAGAGATCCAGGAGCGTTGTCTGCACCATGCCCAGGAGTGGTCTGGGGCCCAGCGGCCCAGGTGGGACAGCCCCCCTGAGCCCTTCCTCTGCCCCACAGGAAACGCCCCGGGAGGACCGTGTATGCCCAGATGCACAATGAGAAGGAGCAGGAAATGACGAGCCCCATGAGCCACGGCCAGGGCGTCCAGAGCGTCATCCAGGGTGAGGAGTTTATAGATGATGATCTCGACTCGCAGACTCTAGGTAACGCCCGCCCTGAAAACCCCCCTCCCCACCCTCCTGCGGGTCCCCGCCTGGCCGCCTCTGGCCAGCTAAGGGCGCAGGACCCAGGCCCAGGCGGACGGTGGCACTGTCCCCTCCGGCTGACGAGGGCACGGCCCGAGCTTAAAGGGGGGTCTGGGGACACGGGGCACCGCCCTCTGCAGCTGACACGGTGCCCTGTTACTGCGGTCTCACCCTCGCGGCCGGCGCTTCTCCCCCACGTCTCTCCCGAGGTGGCACTGACGGTGGCCGGAGTCACCTCCGGGCTTCCGTGCTCAGCCTGGGCCGTTGACTTAGCGGTCAGCTGTGCTCTCTGCAGGGCTGTCCCCCGAACGCCTGCCGTGGCCTCTCCGTGTGGCTTGGGCTCCCGCACAGCGTGGGGGCCACGTCCTCAGAGCACTGAGAGAGCCCAGTCAGCCGGTGGCAGCCGCGTCGCCCTCCATGACTGTCACCCCGGTCACTTGCGTCTCACTCTATCGCTCGAGGCAACCAGAGTCTGTCCATCTTCAGGGGAGGGGACACGGTCTCCACCCTTGGGGGGAGGAGCATGACACGTCCCGCCTGTACCCCGTCTCTCGGCGGCCGGTCCCCACCTCTCCCAGGCCAGCAGCCAGGGCCCGGCGGCACGGAGGTGCCATGACAGTTTCGGTACCGTGCGCCCCGCGGTCAGCACTGTGACGTCCCTCTCTGTGTCTGGCGTGCCCTCAGAGCTGGGAGAGGCGGAAATCAGAGTCCGCGCTGTCAGTGGTTGAAGGTGAGGCTCAGAGAAGTCATTCCCCCCGGGGTGGCCGGGGAGAGGACCCCCACCCTTTCTCCAGCCCCCAGCCTCGGCGGGGTCCCTGTCCGTTGGCACAAGGGCCCATTGTCTCCCACTCCTGCCAGCCCCGCTGTGCTCCCCGGGAGCGGTGTCTCTGCCCCTTCCTGGGACATCGCAACAGCTCTGACATCCTGAGCACCAGCTCCTTGCTGGGCCTGGGCTGAGGGGCTGCCGTGAGCCAGGCCATTGGACAGATGAGAAAGCTGAGGTTCGGAGCCCGTCACTTGGCTGATGAGAGAGGGATTCAGGCCCAGCTCTGCGGCTCCAGAGCCTGTGCCCTCCCCTAGCACTGCAGCCCCCAGGCGCGGGGTGCGATCCCTGTGCACCCCCATGGGCCCCCTCCACCCATCTCTCCCCTGCCTGGGGCTCCACGCTGCCTCCCATGTCGCCCGGTCCCCACCTTCAAGCAGGTGGTGTCTCAACCCCACAACCAGCCGCAGAGGCTCTGAGCGGACCTGGGGCTTCCCAGGCTCGGACGGAGGGTGTGGGTGTCCCTGGGAGGACCCGAGCTCTGCTCTCCTGCCTGTGGCACCTGGTTGCTCTCAAGCTCCTGAAGAACGATAAGAGCATAATAATAACAGGTTGTTTTAATCGAGCACTTAGTATGCGCCAGGTGCATGTTCCCATGTAATCCCCACGCGGTCCATGGAGGGCGGAGCTGTGATGCCCACGTTCCAGATGGCAAAACCAAGGCCACAAGGTGATGGACCTTGACGAGGGTCTCGGCCAGCGGGTCGGGCTCAGGAGCCCCGCACGCTGCGCCCGGCAGGTGCCGCAGAGCTGTGGGGCCGCCTTGTCCCCGAGCGCGGGCAGCGCTTCAGGGCAGCCCCTCCCCTCTCCCAGGCTCCCGCTGCAGCCCCCCCAGGACCCTCCCAGCTAAGGCCTGCGTTTCTGACGTCACCGCGCCCCTTCTGTCTCCCGCCTCTCCGGGCCTCCCCACGCCGTGCCCTGCAGCGCCCAATGCCAGGAGGCCCGCAGCCCCTCCCGCAGCCCCCCGCGGCCGCCGCCCCAGCCCGCCCCGCCGCAGGTCAGCCTTGGCCTCCCCTCCCGAGGCCCGCCGGGGTCCCCTGCTCGCGATGGCACCGGGAGAACCCGCCCTGTCACGCACACAGGAGCTGGAGACCGCCCCCGCCCCGCCGCGCGCTCGGGCACCACCTGCACGGCGGAAGGACCCCGGGATGCGGCCGCACGTTGGCTGCATGGCACCCTCTGCAGCGGCGGTGGGGGCCTGTGCTCACGGGCAGGCCTGTCTGTTTCCTAGGGAATCACTCCGGCGTGGTCCTGAGTATCAACTCCCGAGAGATGCACAGCTACCTGGTGAGCTGATGTCCCCGGATGCCCGCGCCCGGGACACTCTCCTCTGCGCCGTCTCATCCCCGGAGGGCACAGGTGCTGGGACCCGCGTCCCCTCAGAAACCTGCAGAAGCACCACTCCCTCCAGCTGTCCCCACGCCCGGTGACAGATGTCCCCTGTCTTCAGCTCACGCCCGCCCAGCCCACGAGACGCACGGGGGCAGCCTGCGGCCCTCCGCCCCCAATCCCCCGGACACCAAGCCCACGGCGCCCCCACCCCGACTCTGGGCACTTCTCTGCCCCTGGCCCCCTGCGTGGCTGCCCCTGTTGCTGACGCGTCGCCCCAGTCCGAGGCCCGGCCGCCCCGGAGCCGGGGAGGCGAGCCTGCCGGGGCTGCCCGTCACTCTGCACCTTGGGCCCTGTCCCCACACAGGGAGCCCGCAGAGGGCGCCGGAGTCCTGCTTTCTTGCTCATCACCCCCAGGAGGGCGGCTCCTACCCGCATGGCCTCCTATCTCGGGCACCCTCCAGAATCCAGAAAGCCCCCGCCCCAGGCCCTCCCAACACGGCCCTCCACGCCTCCCTCTGTCTGCCTCCTTTTAAACTGCCGATGATGTAAACACCTCTCTGGGCGGGGCAGCGGCCATCCGCAGAACCCCCTTCTCGAACCCTGTTTCTCGAGGGCCCAGCTCCCCTGCGTCTCCTGGCTCCGCTCCATCCCTGGGGCCCAGAGGGCCCAGCGCTCTCCCAGCTTGCCCCCGCCGGCCCCCTGGGGCCCTCACGCTTCCCGGACTCCCTGCCCACCGCCAGGGTCTCCTCCTCCGGTGGGCGTGGCAGGGGCCCCCCAGAGATGCGCAAGGGTCCTGTGCTCCCCAACAGTTTGAGGACCCTGAGTAGGAGCCCCCAGACCAGCCATGGTTTCAGATGGCAGATGGGAAGGGCCATCCAGGAGTGCGCCCCTCATTCTGAAGATGGAGGAGTTGAGGCCCAGAGAGGGCGTGATTTTCCCCAAGTCACACAGCAAGACCATAGCAGAGGTGCCCCAGGGACTAGCCCTCTGCCCCCCCCCCGCCCCGTGCAGCGATTCTGCTCACTCACAGATGCCTAGAATCAGACACACTAGCCTCAGTCTACACATGTGAATATATGGGGGGGAGATGTTCACCTTTTGCCTTGAAACCGGAAGTCAGTATTCTCCTCCCTCCCTCCCTCCGCCCCTCTGCCTCTCCCTGTCCCTCTCCCCTCCTTGCCCTCCCTCCACCCCTCCTCCTCTCCCCTCCCAGGCAGGGCTCTCCGTGGCTCAGGGCCTTTCCCTAGGACATGGGGACACCAGAGCCCTGGCTAGGTGCTCCCTGGCTGCTGGTGAGTCCAGAATGAAGCCTAGCAGGGCATTACCCCACGTCCCCTAGAAGAGGACCATGGCCTGCAGGAGGGGAGGCCCAGGGATGCACCCTCACACCCACAACAGCCCCCCACATTGCAGGAGTCCCTCAGTCTTCATGTGTTACAAATAGGGACTCAGACTGCGGGGAGGAAGGGGTCACAGTGCGTCACATGCCAGGTGGAGGAGGCCACCTGCTCACCAGCTGGGGCTCCTGGGCCCCGCTCCAGAGGTCACCCTGTAAGTTGTTCTCAAGACCCTCCTTGGGGAAGGGCTGGGGCCCGAGGACCCGGGGACATGTTTGCTGGTGCAGTGTGGGAAGAGGCCGGGGTTCTCCAGACCTTTGCCACCACCTCCCCCAGCCTGTTAGCAGTCTCCAAAGACAAGTTAGGGAGCCCTGTGTCCTGCCGTCCGCCCCCACCAGCCTGCCCCATGAGCGTCAGACACACAGGGTCAGACACCTGTCAGCACCATCCAGGTCCAAGGTCAAGGTCAGCATGGAGTCCCCCTGGACACAGTCCCCCACCCTCCCCCCAGCTCGCCAGTGCCTACGGGTGACAACCCTCTGACCTTCTTTGACCACTCAACTTCATTCTCTCTGCTGTTTGGGTAGGGTTATTGTTGTTTTCTTTTTCTCCCTTAGTTATTTGTGTTTTTCTTGTATTTTATTATTTCTATTAAGAGTATTTTGAGTGTGTGGACCCAAGAGCCCGGGAATCAGGTGGCATCTGGCATAACCTTATACGTGTCCATCCCCATAACCGTATAGATCAACATGTAGGTCTATGGATGATCTGGGTGTACATTTGCGGTCCTGCACATTCGCTGGACAGGTGTCTACAGGCGCCAGGGACCACGCTGTGGTCTGCCGTGGGCAGCTAACGCTTCACTCCACCGGACCAGACCTGTACTTGGTACATGCACATAACAAAGATGCGAAAAGTTCTTTCTTATTTTTCCTTTATAAAATCAATAAATCATTTGTGATGCTTTTAACAAAGATTAAATGAATATAATCAGCTTTTGCCTTATTATGAAGCTCTTCTTCCACATTTGCCTAAACACACGCACGCACACACGCACACGGGGCCCCTAGAGCTGTGGTCTCAGGGACGCGGGCGAGGGACTGGCAGCAGGTGGCAGGGACATTAACCTTCTCGGTCACTGGATCGGGGACCCACCGCCTGCGAAGCAACAATACCCCCATCAGCTTTCGAAGTCCTTACACGCGGGCTGGCGCACCTCCTGCTCTCGGGGCCAGTGGAAGGGCCTGGAAGCATCAGCCCGTCTGCCGGCTGAGGAGCAGAAGCCCGGGGAGCTGGAGGGCCAGGGGATGGACAGCCTGACACAGCGCCCTCCGGGGCCAACGGTCTCGATCTCTAAAGCGCCATTCGGCCTATCTTTGATGAGCCAGGAGGCCGCGCTCACCCGCCCTGGCCAAGGCTCTGGCCGTGACACCGTGCCTCGCTGGCCATGGGGGCTGAGCGTCCACAGCTGCTCGGGAACTCCAGCTGTGAGCACTCGTCGAGAAAACCCGTCCTTCCCGCTCTCGGCCTGGGTCAGAGACGAGGAAACACGCCCCAGGCGACCGTGTAGGCGCGTGCACGTGTCCTGCCTGGTCCAGCAGGAAGCGAGGTCCACGCGGGGTCGTGGGCGGCAGGGGAGGAGGGCCGGTGGGGCGCTGACCGCCCGACGCTCATCATCGAGAGGCTTCGCCTGGGAGCAGTGGCCCCAAACCTCAAGCTCGAGTGCTCAGACAGGGCTCCCTCCCCACAGGGCGGTGAGGCCACGGTTCTGTTTCTGGCCTTGGGTCTGGGCTCCCGCGGGTCAGGGGAGGGCGCTTGGCAGCCCCCCAACGTGTGGTCGCTGACCCTGCCGGACGCGGCCACATTCGCGCACCTGGGGCCACGAGGGTCACGACAAAGCTGCGTGCACATGGCAGCCCCGTCCGCGCACAGAGAGGACAGGCCCCGGAAAGGACTGGCGCCCTGTCCCCGTGGCACAGAGCAGGGGCCGCTTCCTATCCCACCTTGCCTGCGTCCTCACCTGTGGCCTCGCCATGGCCCCCGCTAGAGTCGGGCCTCCCAGCCGCCCCCAACTCCGTGGTGCGCGCCCTCCGACGTTTATTAGATGTGCGGACATCCCACGGGCCTCGGGTTGCGGGGATGGCCGCCAGGCGCTGCCGGGACGGCCCGATGCGTGCCCAGCACAGCAGCCCCCTTCCTGGGCCGCGGCCTGGGGGCTCCCCGGGGGCCTCACCTGCCAGGCGGGGTGGTGCTTGCCGCCCAGTGCGCCCAGACCTGCCGGTTCCCGGCGCTAAGCAGGCCGGCCCGGGCGTTTCCGGAACACGTGCCCATAGCCCACTGGCACTGCGCTGTGTCGCCATCGGACTGTTAATCACAGTTCCCGGGCTCGGCAGATGGTGCTTAGCAGTCATTCTAGAATGTGCCCTGGCCCGGTGCTGGGCAAACAGGATCACTGGTGCCGTTTGCAGTTTACACGATTATGGCCCAAACGTTCAGCTGTGTGAACGATCAACAGTATTCTGGCTGAGGAGGTGGTGGAGGGATGGTCCCTGCCAGCCCCGTGTGGATGACAGGTCCCGCGTCGTCTCTGCCCGTGCCACGTCCAGTGCGGCTCTATCCCTGTGCTCCGCAAACCCGCAGGCAGCAAGCCCACAGCACGGTGCCCCTGCCCCCGTCCCACCGTCCAGGGCCGCACGCCGCACAGAAACCGCATCACTGAACGTCCCTGAGAGTCGCCGGGCCCTCCCGGGGACCGCTGAGCTCCCGCCGGAGAAGGATGCCACAGAGCGGAGGTGGGGGGCTGCTCCAGGGGCCGCGGAGAGGGCGAGCAGGTGAGGACGGGGCACGGCCAGTGGACCCGGCCAGACGCAGGTCTTCAGGGCCGTGTGGGGACCAGGAACGGGCCGAGGACATCACGGAAGGCGAGGAAGCAGACAGCCAGGGTACATATGTAGTCATGTTTCCAGAATTTTCCTGTGACTCAGTGGAGAATTGGGACATTGGTAGCCATGTGGAAGTGAGGTTGGGGGAGGGGAGACGGAGGGAATACCGCAGAGCCCGTCCCCGGGGGGAGCAGAGGGCCTGCGCCGGGCGGGAACAGGAGGGCACAGCAGCACCTGGCTCGGGAGCTTCTCTTCCAACTGCTCTGTGTTCTCAGGGAAGCAGCAAGCGAGGCCGACAAGGGGCCCAGGGAAACAGGAGAAGGTGTGAAACTGTCCTCGGGGAGCATGAGGAAGTTAGTACAATGACTAGCAGTGAGGAGGCCCCACTGGGGATTTGAGTCACAGGGTTATACAGAGAACGTCTGGTGTGGCTCTGTGTCTCCCGGCCACATTCCCCTGCTCAGGTGTGGTGGCACATCATTGTCCTCAGGTCACAGAATGGCTGCAGTAGCTCCAGACTTGGCATCTTCGTCTCATAAAGTCTGGAGTCCCCAGTCAGGTCCCATGGCCATCCCAGAAGGAATCCTAGTAGTTCACCATCTTCCTCTTGGCTCACACGCTCCTTTACCCTCACCCTGAGCCAGAGGCAGGGCCACTGTGTGTCCCTACACCGGGGACAGAGAGCAACCCCGGAAGGCTGATGAGGATGCAGAAGTAACGCTTGTCCTGCAGTCTTCACATCGGAGCGTGGGATCAGGCACCCCACGTCCGTTCTGGGGGTGCATACACAGTGACGGTCTGAGAGGTGCCCGTGATTCATCTGGGGCTCTAGGAAAGCCGCGGGCAGAGTGGGGGGGGATGGGACACCACCTGTGACCCAGAAAACGCGTGGTCTGGAGGGAGTACTCCTCGTTCAAGGATCAGTAGGTGGAAAGAGAGGTGAGCACAGCACCGTGGGGCTGGGCAGACGACCCCACTGGCCGAGGCAGCAGTGGATTCACAGAAAAGGCCGATTTTTCTGGATGGTTTATAGAGAAAGCCGGAGGAAATTTTAGAAACTGCATGCTTTGTGACTTACTGTCACCTGCGAGAAAAGTGGAAGTGTCCAGGCCGAGCAGAAAGGGGGTCCCTGCAGCAAGACTTTGTGCAAGCTGGCTGCAAATGCGTGAGCAGGATTTACGTCTGCGTTAAAGACGACAGAGATCAGAACTCGGTCACGGGAAGCAAGCGGTGAGCCCGGACTGGGGCGGTGGAGTGTCTGTCAACCAAGAGAGGAGAAAGGGGCAGGCCGGGGAGGGACTGGGATGCAGGGTCGCTAGGAGGCCGGCCGTGGCTCAGCCCGGGTGGCGACCCCTTGGCTGGGAAGTAGAAGAAAATCCGGGATCTGCAAATGTGCCCAAACGTACAATGTGCGCGCCTCCCAGGAGAGGACAGGTCAGCTCTCCTGTCAACCCCGGGGCGGGCGGCCAGCGCTCCCGCAGCGGGTGGTGGGCCCTGCTGGTGTCCCCGCCACGTCACGGATTTATGTGAGTCATCGAGGGCTGCAGGAGGGTAAGAAGTGAGGAATCCCTGTGCACCTGCCTGAAACCGAAGGCTTGGGACCTGCAGCCAGGCGGCGGCGGGGTGAGACGCTGCTGATTCAGCCGCCTCCTGGGACCCGAGCTTGGGTCCCGGCGATTTCCAGGAGGGTCCCCGGCCGTCCCGCAGCAGCTGGTCAAGGTCGGGGGCGCTGCCGTCTTCAGTGCTGACTGATGGCTGAGATTTTCACGGCGGCTTCCTGCCCTCCTGCCCTCCTGCCCCTGCTTCCCTCCGTGGAGGCTCTCCCGCGCGGAGGGCCCGGAGTGGCTCCGTTCTCCCGACCGGGCCCCACTGACGCGGTATTCGGGGTCCGGCACGGTGGCGTCATGCCAAGGCTCCTGGAGGGGGGCGTTGCTTTCTCCTTGGTGGTCCCGATCAGCAGGACGCGGCCGGAGGCTCTGTGGCGTGCACAGGCCTCCGCACCGACGGGGAGTGGAGAGTTTACCTGGCCCCGGGAACACCTGGGCAGGTGCACTGCCGTTTGCACCAGGTGGGAGGGCCGGCTCGCGGGGCCTCCGCTGGGGGGTGTGGAATGGAAGGACGCTCGGCAGGCCGCGTGCACCCCACGCACGGGGAGCGGGGTTCATTCCCGTGAGCTATGGTGCCTGGAACAGCTTCACGCCTGGAACCGCAGCTGCAACTGCTCACCTCGTCCCCGGGTCCCGCGCTCTACCCGCCGATCCCGGGAAAGTAAGGAAGGGACGGAGACTTGACGGAGTCACCGGCCCTGCGTCCTTCAGGTCCCACATGGGGGTGGGTGGCGCTAAGGGCTGCAGTTCTTGCAGGGACCTGAGGTGGCCTTTGTCCACTGACTTAGTAAGAAGGGGACGTCTCAGGGGGCCTTCCTACGCGGTGACCCCCTGGTGCTGGAGACCAAGGAGGGTTGGTTCTTCCTGTTGCTAAGGATGGTTTCCACCTGCATATTCAGAACCGAGGGAGTCATTGTTTTTTTGTTTTGTTTTTTTTTTTTAAAGATTTTATTTATTTATTTGAGAGAGAGAGAATGAGAGACAGAGAGCACGAGAGGGAAGAGGGCAGAGGGAGAAGCAGATCCCCCGCCGAGCAGGGAGCCCGATGCGGGACTCGATCCCGGGACTCCAGGATCATGACCTGAGCCGAAGGCAGTCGCTTAACCGACTGAGCCACCCAGGCGCCCCCGAGGGAGTCATTGTGCGGTGGGCTCACCACACAGGCTGGGGCCAGACCACCGACCACCACACTCCCTGCTCTGGTGGGTGGCCTCGCTAGCACTGGGGTCCCCGGGAATCTGCCTCGGGTGAGAGCCGTGTCCGTGAAAGCCCCAGAGGGAGGATTTTTCTCTCCCTGGTGCACGGTTCTGCTGTCGGTACGTCTGGAGCCTGTTAGGAGGAAATCTACCTTGTAGATTCGGGTCAGCATCCGGCCTCAAGGGGGTGCAGCGCCCTCCTCCCCCAGGTACAAGGGGCTCGGGGATGTGACCCGCCAGGTCTGGGAAGCAGGGAGGGCCCCCAACTACAGTGGTGACGCAGCCACCCTGGTCACCGTAACTGCCAGGTCTGGAGTGCACTTGCTTTGCAGGGGCCGAGTTGCGACTTCAGCGGGCGGCCCACCTATTTCAGTCCTGGGGACACCGTGATCCGTTCCTTAGTCCCTGTGCACACCTCTGCGGGCTCAGTCACCACCGTCACTGCTGGGACCGTGCTTCCCGCCGCACGCGCCAGGCCCACGTGTCTCCGGAAGGTTCCAGCTGCCCTCCAGACTCTGCTGCCCAGGGTCCCACATCCCCTTGGAATTCGGGGACCCAGGCTCCGCGGTGACAGCCCGATTCTCAGCTCTGACCTGCAAAAACCAGCCACTACACGGTTTTCCAGAATGCTCCCTGGACCAACAGCCCTCCTCTGTGTCCCCGGTGAAGGGCGTGTCCCCTGGACGCCCTGGGTTTGAGATGATGGGGGGAGTCGCCCACATAAGTCCCAGCCTTGGGTTTCTCCCCACAGAGCACGGTTCCACGGTCCTAGCACGCTGCAAACAGAAGGCGGCATCATTCCTCGCGGCTCCCAGTCTCTGGCGGCATGTGTATTAGCGGGGTCACCCGCTTCACGTCCGTCCCCAAAACCCAGCAGCCGCAGCGAGTTCTGACCCCTTGTTCCTCGTGTGTCTGCAGCGCCCCCCACACGGCAGGTGTTCAACAAATGTGTCCTTAATGGAGAAATGAATGAAGGATTCGTTGAGCAAACAGCGTCCATCCCGCGGAGAAGACACCCCACAGCGAGGGGGGGTTTCAGCTCCATCGAAGCCCCGCGGGGGTGGCAGGAGGGCGCGCGGGCCAGCGGCCTGCCCTGGGTGCTCAGGAGGCAGACGGCCGGGCTGATGTTGAGAAGCGCAGGCGCAGCGAGCAGGGGCGAGTGTGGCGGCCACGGTCACTGTTGGTGATGCTGTTCTCACACGGTGCTTCTGGATCCAGGCAGCAAGAAGCAGAACCAGGCAGCCCGCAGCTCCCAGCCTCCAGAAACATGGAACGTGTTTAAAAACAGCTATAACAGCCCACGGGGGCAGGGACGGGGGGGCAGGGCACACCCCCGTGTGGCGGCCCGGTCCGCAGGGAGCCCCGCATTGTCCTGGGGACGCCGATTCCTAGTCGGCGAGAAAGGAAGGGGACAAACGGGAGGCGCGGCAGCCACGAGGGACATTTCCTCGTCCTTCCTGCCGGCGGTGACCCCGACCAGGAGTCGCTGTCCCCGTCCTACGACGGCTTGCGAAGTGGTCCGGGACAGGGCGGCCTGGAGGAGGGAGCCCCCGGCGCGGGGTCCTGGGGCAGAAGGCCGTAGCCCCCCAGGCGGGCAGGCGTGAGGCCCTGCCGGTCAGCCTCCTTCTATGGGTCCATTAAGGCCGGCGGTCGCCGGGGTTGGCCCTTCCCAAGGCACCAGTCCTCGTGGTGGCGTGAGGAGGCCAAGGGTCTGGAGGGGAGAGGCGGTCCTGTGGGGACAGCGGGTCACGTGCCCACCGCCGTAAAGGGGAACCGGACACAGTTTCTCAAGAGGCGCATATTTGGGGTGCTCAGGGAACATTCCCCGGGCCACCCTGGCCACCACCGCCCCCTTCGCTGGCCCAGCCACTAACGGCCGCTCCGGTCCCCAAATGACTTCACTGGGTCCCGCGGTGCGCAGCTCACACACGGCAGCCCCGGGGCTGGGGTCCCTGGCCCGTGGGTGGGGGCGAGGGCGGGAGGGCGCTTCCAAGGGCGGCGGGGGAAGGCCCAAACCCCGGGGCGCGCGGGCCCAGAGGGGCTGGCGCGAGGCTGGACACAGGTGTGGCTGCCCTTGAGTCCAGCCGGCCTCCCCGTGGCCTCCACCACCTCCCTTGGCCAGATCTGCACGGGGGCACCAGAGCTTGGAAACATGCAGAGAAGGCCACGCCCCTTCCCTGCCTGGAACCTTCCAGGGCTTCCGCGCCCAGCAGGGCAACCTGAGAAGGTGCTCAGGAGAGTTTGTGAGATGAAAATTATCTTGAGAACCATGTTGGGGCCTGGAGCCGTCATACCAGAGGCTGTGCTCGCTCGCTCAGCCCACCTTCCGTGGCTGGTCAGCCACCCCCGGAGGTACGGGACCCCCAGCGCCACAGCGGCTCAGTCCCTGTCGGCGGGATTCTGTGCATCGGACTCCCAAGTCCTTCGCAGCAACCCCCGTAGTCAGCCCCTTGCTGATGGAGGCTCCCCTGCCAAGGGAGGCGGCAGTCTGGGCCCCGTCTCCCTGAGCCTCACCGTCCCCATCTGAAGCGCGAGAGAAGCCGGTCACCGTGGTGGGAGAGCAGGGCGACCGCCAGGCTCTCCTCATGGCCCCCGGGATGCTGGGGGAGGGGTGGGGCAGACGCCGTGGAGCACCTGCCAGGGGCCGAGCGTGCCTGCGATTTACACACCTCAGCCCACTGACTTCTCGGAGCTGGCTAGCCAGAGGGGTGCTCCTGTCCCACTCTGTGGGGGTGGGGAATCCGAGAACGCGCCCGAGTCCCAGCCAGAGACCGGCAGACCTCGGAGTCCCTGCCCGTTGCCTAGGACTGGGATGGCTTAAAATGTAGGTTTTATTGTTACTCAGAATGAGAGTCCAGCAGATCAGGGGCGGGCTGCCACGGATCAGCTAAGTGTGTTGTACTCACAGTTCTCAAGAGGACGGCCACACCACGCCACATGTGGGCCACGTGGGGGAGGGCAGTGATCGGAAAGTGTGAACAGGAGCCTTTATTGCAGGTTCATGGGAAGGAGTGGGTGGGCAGTGCCGACAGGATTGGCTAGTGTGAAGAATTTCAGGGGGCTCTGGGCCGGAGGGGTGACCCCGGTTGTCTGGTACCTGGTCCTGCGGGGATAAGGGAAGGGGGTGGTGGCCCAGAGCATGGGGGCCCCATGCTGGAGGTGGTTGGGTGGTGGGCTCCAGCATGGTTGGTCAACACGTGCAGTCATGCCTGTGGGCGAGCCCCTCACCATCTCTAGGAACTGGCCTGGGAGGGCAGTCTGTCTGCCCAGGGGTGAGGCCGGCCACCCCTGTGGATAGCTCCGGGATAGACCAGCCCTCTCGGTGGTCAGGACCTGCTGGAACCAGCCCCCCTCGTCAGGAGGTGAGCGTTTGACCTGCTGCCCTGGGTCAGCCTCCCTCCTGTATTCCCCACCCCACTTCTTGACTATCTGGTCCCTTTGTATGAAAAGATAGCCATTTTTAACAGCATCGTAAAATTGATGAAGCTTCCATCATAACATTTCTGGATCACACACATCAGCTAATGTTTTCCCTGCTTCCCATTAAGGAAGCCCTTGACTTATGCCGGGGAGGCTTCGTGTCGCCAGCCCCCAAAACCACAATACGCAGGACAAATATCCCCGAGTCGTCTCCGTGGTTTGAAAAAGCAAAGGTAGGAGCTCTGGCGTCTTCTAGAAATCCAAGAGGCAGTTCCCGAGCCTTCGGCAGCCCACCAAGATGTGACCGGTATTCAGGACCTGGGGAGGGGCATGGGTTAACGCAGGTTGAATAAGCCTCCTGGGGAGACCGCTGCCCGCGTTGAACAGCTGAGGTTGGGGCCGGGAAGACCCTGCCCCCGGCTTCTGCGTCTCTAAGTGCACTGGGTGCGCTGAGAACCCCCTTCTTCCAGGATGGATGGAGAAGGCCCCCGCCCACTTCCCTTCACCATCTGTGATGTGCCCAGCCCTGCCCCCCACCACAGGGAGACAGAATTCGGGGTGAGGGGGTCCCACAGGGCCATCTGGCCCTAGACCCCGGAAGGTGGGTCTGGGTGGGCACTCGGTCACCTGGACATCCCTACGTCCCCCGCAGACACACCTTGCCCCGGGATCAGACCTGGCCTCTCCCGCTGGATAACCAGGGAGTCCTGCAGACCTCGGTCCAGTGGGCCCACTCCGATCTCCCCACCCACGCGGCACTCGCCAAGGGCCACTCCTCCGTGTGTTCTGGCCAACGCCAGGCCAGCCCAGTGGCTCGGGCCGGATCCTGCCTGTGCAAGCTCCTTCAGCTGGGACGGGCCAAGGAGGGCCCTGGGGGAAGGGCCAGCCCCCTGGGGCTGGGGGGTGCTCGCTCGGCTCGGACTGGGCATGTGCCTCTCTGGACGCCCGCAAGTGTGGCCGCAGGGGCCTGCCATGGCTGTCACTCTGACCCATTCTGGTCCCGGCCGGCAGCGGTCTTCCCCAAACCAGAGCTCGGCCATCCCACGCACACGAGGAGCCCCGGACGCGGGCCCTCCAGTCTGACCCCAGCTGCTCATCCAAACTCACCTCCGCCGCTCGCGGCCCGTGTTCCGGCTTCACCCCAGCAGCCCTGGTCCTCAGCCTCCACCCCCCCTCTGCTCCTACCGTTGCCCGCCTTGCTCTGCTCCCTGCTGAGCTCCTGTTCCAGCCCGTGACTCGCTCCAGGCCCCCGCTCCTGCACGGCCCACCCACCCGTCCTGAGGGCGGCTGCATCTTCCCCCGGGGTACGGATGTCTCCACGCGGGCCTGCGCTCCCGGGGGGCGCCTGAGAGCGAGTCCCATCTGATTCACTCCTGTCTCCAGCACCTGGCCCGGAGCCTGGCCCTCAGCAGGTGCGCGAACATTTCTTACATTGAATATTCGGGTCCGTGGACTAAAAGCCACGGGAAAACACAGTAGCTGAGGCTCTTGGGTGGAAGAAGATCCTTGCTCAGAGAAACAAAGCACAGCCCCCACCTCCTCCCTCACCTGCTCCTTCTTAACCTCCCGTCCCCGCCCCCGGGGTAGGTACCTCAACAATGTGCCCCCACTCAGCAGAGAGTAAGGCCAGAGGCAGCAAGACAGGAGGCCGGCTGGAAGCATACAGCTTTATTGAGAACACACAAACGAGGCACGCCGGGGGGCGCCAGTCCGCGGGCTACGCCGCGTGGAACAGTAGAAAAATCCGTTAGTAAAGCAGAAAACTCAGGTGCAGTGACTACAACATGGAGCAAAACGCCTGAAAACTGGTATTTCCGCTGGAAGTTTCCTTTGGTAAAAGTTCCCTATGAATTAAATATGTTGAGAAACAGAGTGAAAGTATATTTACAGTCCTTTAAAACGGGCACCGCCAACATATTTAATTAAAAAAAAATCTTCGCTGTTTCTTGCTTGTTTCTTTCAAAGAGAATTTTAAATACAAGTTTAGTTTTTTAAAAATACAGTAAGGAAATAATTACAATCTTAATATGAAAACACTTTACAACTTAGAGCCGTGGTCAATGAGTGCTAAATATCTATAATTTAAAAGTTGGTGTTAAAATTTAAAGTCACTGTTTCCTTTCTTGTTAGAAAACCGGATACAAAGATTATCCTATTAAAAACACCTTTGGTCCCTAAGAATCGCGATCTGATGATCCCATGTCGGAAAGGCCTTCCCCGGCCACACCCCGGTCACAGGTCACAGCCAGGAACACCTGCCTGAGCGGGAGGGAGGGAGGGAGGCAGCCCGCGCGGCCCGGGGCCTTGGCGGGAGAGGAGCTGCCTGCAGGGGGCGCTCGCGGGGGGAGGCTGTGCCCACCGCGGGCCACGGGGTACAGTTTACCTTCACGTATTCACAGTATCAACCCAGCCATGAGCCAGCAGTGACAACAGCAACAAAATAAGAGTAAGGATGATTCTCTTTAAAACGATGCCTCGGATTTGAAAAATTTCCCGGTAAAAAATTATTTTAGAAAAAACAAAACAAAACGAGGAAGGCAACAGTTTAACATCTGAGCGATGCCACCTTGCCGAGCCGGGGGCCGTGGACACTGCAGCCAGCCCGGGAGAGGCCGCCTGGGGGGGGCGTGCGGGCTGGGCCGCAGGGGTCTTCGCTGGCGCCAGGGGACCCGCTCTGGGCACCCACCCCGCTGCCCACCCTCCGGAGGGCCCGTTGCAGGACTGGGCGAGCAAACCCAGAGCACCGCCTGCTGTGAGGCCGCGTCCCTCCCGAGAGCGAGCCGGCAACCCCCGGGCCCCCCCAGACTCGCGCCGGGCCCCTTGCAAACCCGCACACACTTTGCAGAAGGCGGCACATCTCCAACCTGAGTGGTTTGGGGTTTCTGGAACTCGGACAGTTGAGGTGAATGAGGAGACGATCAGGTTTGGCAACACCAAGGTGTGAGAACCGGGGGAACAGGATGGGTTTACGGCATGGCGTATGCACGGTCACCCAGAGAAGACTCCGGAAAGATCCACGCCCATCTGGACCCTTCACCAGACCCACACTGGTTGCTAGGCGGTGGAACCATCCAGAAGCCCGGCGAGGGCAGGGCTGGCTGGTCTGATGCGCACAGAGGGCCTTGCCCCACCCCCTACTGACTCTGAAGAGGGGCAAAGTGACCGCTTCCCCCGTCCCACGCCGCAGGTGACACAGCGAGCCCGTAGCCACCATTTTGTTCCTGTGCAAGAGGTTGGTGAGTGACTTTAAAACATTATCAACACACAAAACTGGAGGGGATCTGAAGGTTGATGACAGCTGATCAAATATGGTGGAGGCAGAGCCCCGGGGCTGGTGCTGGGGCAGATGTGGCCCCCGGGAGCGGCCACCACGCTCCTCCACTTGGGGTCAGCATCCTGTCACGGCCCGGCCAGCGCTTGGCGAACAGGTGACCCCTCGAAGGGAATGGCACTCCTCCCCCTGGGGTGGCCTCCCGCGGCTGCCGGGCGGGGAGCTTCGGGGCCGTGAAAGGACATCGCCGCCCGAACCCCGACAAGACGTCTCATGTGTGTGTCTATTATGTACAGATATAAATTAAAAACTCTATTTATTGAACATATACAAATAAATAACTTATTTTGAAGCAAATCCTTTCACCTAACTTTCTGATCAAATCTAAGACACCGAGGGGAACACATAACATCGTGGGAGCCCCCGGGGGGCGGCCCCGCCCTCCGCGCGACCCGCTGCCGATGGCCCGGTGGAACCAGCAGGATCCGTCTAAGCTTGCGACCCTCTTTCAAGGGCTGATGGTGAGGAAAGCGAATGTGAAACCTGGGCCTTTAGACATGGAACGTGTACGCCCGGAGTCTGAGGACCAGGGTCCAAATCCCGGCTCCCGCAAACCCACGGGGTGAGGGTCCCCGAGCTGCCTGGGGTCTCCCCGGCTGTGCGGGGCCGCAGTCAGGGGCATGGGCCGCTCACGTTTTCCCTCCTAACAGTCGAAACCTGCTAGCTGCTTGGGCCAAGTTGGCTGTCAAGCAGGGTGACCCGAGCGCCTCACTTTGAGAAACCTTATTGGACCAGAAGGCAGCAAAAATCTACAATGGATCAAACTGTTTCCTTTTACAGAAAATCAGCTTCGTAGAATGCAAGGCGGCCGAGCTTCCCACACAGACAACAGGACAGGACTCCTCCCGACAGCACCAGGAAGATGGGCCCGGAGGCTCTGGGGGGCGTCCTCCCTCCATTTCCTGGGGGTGCTAGCGTGGGAGGGGGGCCCGCGTCTCTGCTGGGCTCTGCTCCAGCCCCCGCCCCCTGCTGGAAACTGTCCCCTGCGCGGGAGGCTGCTCACCCTCTCTACAGCCAAAATCGCACGCAGCCACGTGGGCCCCGAGGGCCCTGACTGACTCTGGGTGACTCCACGCCTAAGGAAGGCCTGCAGCAGAGGGGCCGAGCCCAGGAGGGACTCTGGAGGCGTGCCGGGGGAAAGCCCGGAGACCATTTCTCGCCTTCTATCCCTATAGTTGGTAGGGAAGCTTCTGGATGAAAGGCTCGCACCCTAGGCTCCTGAATCTCAGCAGGAGGCGCCCCCCACACGTGTGTGCCTTGTGCCCCTGAATCCGTCTGCAGAGGGACCCTGGCGTGACCGACTCTCATGTCATCTGGGGTTGCATCTCCCCATAGCTGAGAATCCCTGAGAGGGTCCCTCTGGAGGCCCAGCAGAGTTAGGGTGCGGAGACCCGGCCTCGGCACGCCGGCCTGGGAGCAGCCCTGGGGCACTCGCACTCCGGGCCTGGCTTCGCAGGCGGGGGACGGGGGCCCGGGGAGCGACTGGAAGCTCTTGTCCTGCTCGGGATGCTATGGTTCTGTGGCCGAGCGACTTCCAGAACCTGCTTCCCTCTCTGGGGACGGGCCCTCCTGTGAGTGGAAGTCGCACCGTCATCCGGTGAGGCCACCCATGCTCCGCGGGTCACCTGCAGGTTCTGAGGGGCAGGTGGGGTCGGGGACACTGGGGAAGGGGAGGTGGGGACACACACTAGTGAAGCAGCAGAAACACTCTGCCGCCTTTCAAAAGCAGTACAAATAATAAAATATGATACAGAATCTCTGAAAAACCCTTAGAGCTAAGTGCAACACACGCTAAAAAAGAGAAGTTTTTAAAAAGTGTAAAAAGAATGGCAGCTTTTCACGTCATGGTGACAAAAGCATTTGTCCAGAGAAAAGACAGTTAAAAGGTAACAGATGCTTCACAGATCGGGTTTCTCACACGCCCGCCTCTGGTGACGTGGGGCACGGGCACGTGGGGAGGGGATGCCGAGACACAAGGAGGGCAAGCTGCTCGGGACCCCGGCCCTCTCTGCAGACGGGCAGGGGGCCCCGGGGCCTGCGAGGGGCCTCAGCGGGGGGCACGGGCCGGTCACCTGCAGTCCGGGGGCGGGGACGGGGGGACACTGGGGAAAGCACTCACTGAGCTCGGTAAAAAGATGCAGCTTCTCATCTGCCAAAGGACTCCTCTACCTCCCTTTCTGCTCCTCAACAGAGAGAGGTGGAAACCCAAGTGTTACAAGTGAATTTCTTTAGAGGGGACGAGTACAGTAGCAAGAAGACGCGCGGGAGGGTCTGGGCGCTGGTGGTGTCGGGGCTCAGTCACAAACCCTGGCGTCCTGCGTGGTGGCCACGCGGGCGGAGCTTCCTGCGGCGGCGGCGGTGGCGCCTGCGAGCAGGGCGTCCTGCCGTCCCTCTACGTCCCGTTCTTCAGCTCCCATTCCTAAGTGTGGCGAGAGGAAAGGCAGGGTCAAAGCGCAAGGCGCCAGGAGACAGGGCTGCACCCGTGGGCCGTGTGCGAACCGGTACGGCGGCCGCTCGGAAGTCTGGGAATCACCATCTGAGCCGGGCATTAGATCAACGAGGGGCCCATTGTCCCAGAGCCGAGAGGCCAAGCCCCGCCCCTGCCCCCAGCCGCGAGTCCCGTCACTGTTCTCAGGAGTCCCTTCCTGAGGCTGTGGGCACGGTTCCTGGACCCGCGAGCAGGGACGGCTAGGTCCCTCTGGGAGTGTGGCCGGCCTCGGCGTCGCCGTGCATGAGCCTGCCGAGACCCCGCACCCCGCGTTTATCACAGAGAAGTGGCAGGAGCTGCAGTCCCCAAGCCGGTGGCCGCCGAGCACCCACGGGACACACAGCTCGTGCAGGGGCTGCAGCAGCTGAACCGTAGGTCTGACTTGACAGGAAAGAGACCAAGTGAGACGCTTTTCCTGCCCTTCTCATCTGCAAACAGTCAGGGGGACTGCACTGACAGCTCCAGCCCAAGACTCCGACAGGCAATACGCGTCCCCCGCACGTGTGCTAATAGGTACAGGCCCAGAATGCCCCACGCCTGCCAAGAAAAGGAACAGAAATGCGCGGCAGCCCTTCCTTCCCCAACTGCAATTGCCAATACACGCAGGCTTTAAGCGCGTGCCGGGGAGGACACGAGGTCTCGACGCGTCTGCAGCCACGGCCTCCAGGGCCACCCCGAGAGCACGCCAGGGCGCTGCGGGGCTGCCGGTCACCGTGCTCCCTGACAGAGGCCGCCTCTGCGAGAACCACAGACTTCTAGCCAGTTTGGACCCGGTTCTGAAGTGCCCCGGGAACAAAGGTAACGACAGCCACGCAGGGCCCGGAGGCAGTGGAGGGAGGCCGCCCGCCCCCATACCCTTCAGAGCAAATTAAATTCATCTGATGAATTAATTCTTCCGAAGTATGACTTTTCTGTATGACACGCTTGCAGTTACTACCGTCACGAAGTGTTTGCTTTGATAACTATAAATGGTTTTTAAGTTTTTGCAGCGTTTTAAGTTCTACATCAAAGCTTGTCAGGGCCGATCCCATGCGGAGCCTGGAGACCACAGGGGCCCGGGGGGGTCATCGTGCGCCCCCAACACCACTGACAAGGCGGGGGGCAGCACGGGCTGGAGGAGAGTCTAGGCCTGGACTCTCTGTGAAGAAGCCCACTCCAGCAAGGAAAACCCAGGTGCGCCCAGAGCCGCTGCTTCTGACACCGCCTGGTAAGCGCCTTGCCGTGAGGTTCCAGACTTTTCGCCTTTGAAAAGGAGGCCCCCTGAAGGAGGCTGGGACTGTGGGGACCTGGGAGACAGCACACGGATCTCCCCTGTCCCTCCCACTTGGCCAGTCTGCCGCAGGGCAGGTGTCCCCACCGCGGGACAGCGAGCTCACCTTGGCCTTCCGCAGCACGTGCCCCCGGCAGGGGGAGCCGCCCGCCGGCTGGCTCTTCCTCAGCACGGCCGCGCTGTTCACCGGCACCGGGCCCTCGGCATCGCTGGTCTCGCAGCTGGACATGGGTGAGCTCTCCAGAGTCCGATGCCTAAACACGGGAGACTGTCGATGCAGAGAGAAGACCCCGTGTGAGGTGTGGTCTCCAGGCCCGCGGCGTGTCCCAACGGGACAACTGCTCATTTTAAAGAAAACACACGGGTTTGGGCAACAGGCAAGAATGGTAACAATAATGACCCCACGTGGTCAGCACAGGTCTGGGAGCACCTTCTACTGGTCGGTGACAGACTGGACGGCTAGTGGTGCCGCGGGGTGGGTAGGGGGCCCCGCCCTGTCCCCTTGCACCCTCTGCACCCTGCTTTGTGCCCACAAAGAGCTCTATGTCTGCAGCCGCCCTCGACCACCGGGCAGCACAAGTCTCTGGGCCTGTGGCCCGCACAGCGTGGCCCCAGCCCGACGATCCTGAGGCTCCCAGCCGTCTGCAGCACATGCGGGGCCCGGAGGCCAAAGGAAGACATTTTCTGAAGACCTGAAGTGGAGCGGAAAGGCCCGCCCCGGCCCCCCCAGGAAGGTGCAGGCTCCCGCACAGGCAAGAGCACTGGCAGTGAGCCAGGCCGCCCGACGAGGCCCCGGGCCCACACTCGCTGTCCCTGCCGCACAGCGTGTGACCCGGAGACGCGGGCTGGGTTGTATGGCGCACCGCTGAGCAGAACATGACAGTGGGGCACTTCGGGCCCCCACCGGGGGCTGCTGACCCTGAGCACCAAGCAGCCAGCTTCACCCACGTTCTGGTTTACTGGGAAATGCTTCTGGGAGGGAGCGCGGGGCGGAGCTGCTGGCAGGGAGGAGAGACCTCCTCTCCCTCTCTGGCAGAGGCCGCGCTGGGTCTGCGAGGCAGCGCGTCCGATGAGCCACGTTCCGGGGATGAGGTCTAGGCGGGAAGTGCGGGGAGCTGCCCGTTCCAGGACGGAAGATGGCAACGCAAGTCCCAGGAGGGCCCTCCCACGAGAAGGAGCCACCAGGCCCCACGGTCTGGGTGGGGAGGCTCAAATAGACCCGTCCTAAGCCTTCGGAAGGACAAGCTTGGCTATTTGGGCCAAAAGAGAGAAGACCTGACAAGTGGGACCCAAGATGGGGACCTTGGGGGATACGGAGTCAGCCCTGGAAAGAGGGGAGCCCCGAGGGAGTGTGGGGTCATCACTAGAAAGGGGGACCCCTGGGAGGACGTGGGTCACCACTAGAGAGAGGGGACCCCCAGGAGGATGCGGGGTCACCAGATGAAGAAAGTAGGTAGCTTGGAGAGATGCCTGAAATCGGAGACAGGGGCGAGGGAGGGGATTTGTAGTTTGGAGATGACCTTAGGGAAAGACGGTTCAGCGAGTGGAGGAGAGAGCAGGTGAACAGGACACTGTGGGAACTGACAACAATCTTAAAAGATTTGGAAGGGGAGGGGTAGAAGGTAGGAGGGCGGCTGCCGGGGGTTGGGGGCGGGGCCAGAGTCCAAAGAATGGGTAAGGGCTCAGAAGGGAAAGAGTGGGGAGGAGAGCCTGGGATGGCAGGAGACCCCCAGGGGGTGGTGCAGCCACCCCTGCAGGAGGCCAGGGCCCGTGGGGTCCACAAGCCCATGTACCTCCAGCACAAGCCCCACCTCCAGTTACAGCGGACCTCACTGTGCCGGGTCCTGTGCAAGCAGGATGCGGAGACGCCAGGGGGGCCAGCCCTTGCACGCCGGCTCCCGGCACACCCGCCCACCCTGCGCCCCGATCTCACAGCGGGAATCCACGTGGACACTCACATAACCTGCAGCCTCCTCCCTTGCCAGAGCACAGGCTCCACGAGGGTGCCCTGTGCCCGGGAGAGTGCCCGTCACCCCGCAGGTGCACGGCCTGGGTACGTATGCATAAGTTGTTGAATGAACAAACGAATGAATACACGAGCTAACAAATCCACGGATGATGAACCCACACGTCTTCGGCCAGACACTGTGCCAGGAGCTGTTACAGATGCAACAATGTCATTATCCCCATTTTGCAGATGACCAAGCGAGGCCTCGGGAAGGGAGGTGACCCCAAACCCTGCCTATCTGACCCCCGAGCCTGCTTTCCTACAGGCTGTGGCTTGTGTTCCAGGGTCTGGTTCTTGCTGCTAGATCCAGCTCTGCCAGGCGACGGCTGACTCTTCAACGTCGAGGGATCGCCGGTGGAGAGGGACGGGGGTTGGAGTTCCTGAGCGGGACAGGTGTAAGGCGGGTGGCAGGATTTCAGGGAGGTGGGGGCGGAGGGCTGCGGGGTGTCCCTGAGACCAAGCCTGCGTCCAGGGCTGCCCGGCTGGCCGCTGTGTTTAGGTGGCTTCCCATCACTTCTCTGGGCCTCCGCCTCCTGGTTTGTAAGATGGAAGCGGTGACATGTGACTCCCCAGGCCCCAGGGACCGTGATAGCATTGCCACGAGCGAAGGACAGCAGTAACTTCTCAGTGACCGTTAGTCCAACGAGAGTGAAGGTTAAGTCACTGCAGGTGGTAATTCGTGCTGGAAAGTGATTCCCCCTCGTTCTGTGAGATCCAAGGGGGAGGCCGTGTTTCCTGCCTGTGTTTCCCGGCCCCTGGCAGGGTTCCCAGGACGTGCTGCACGTCTCAATAAAATCGGCTACATTGGATTAAGGTCTCTAGCTAATGAACTGGAATCGAATCAGGACATGTTTCAAAAGGGATAAGAAGAGCTGTGCCTCTGATCAGCGGATCGGAGGAGGGAAGGGAAACGGGCTCATGTGCCCACCATCGTTGCATGCACGGAGAGAAGCAAATGCGGCGTCGGCCGCTCAGAACACAGCCAAGAGTGCGTCCGAGGCCGACACGTGGCTGGGTATTTGCTGGGCGGGCGCAGACCTTACCTGCGGGCTCGACGTCCCCGACCTGGGCTCGATGGCCAGCCCCAGGGTGACCCCGCCGGCCAGGGCCTTCTTCAGGCTCTCCGTGACCTCCGTCAGCTCGAGCTCTAGGTTGACGCGCTCTGCCTCCTTCTGCTTACACTCCTCCTCCAGCCTCTTCAGCTTGTCTTCCAGAACCACCTGGGTCTTCCTGCCTGAAACCCCGCAGACACACTGTTGCTGCAGCCGTGGGCGAGGGTCTCGGGACGGAGGACACACACTGGGCCCCCTCACAGGACCCCCGCGGAACTCTCTGGCTTGAGCGGCCCTGACCTGGGCCCTTTCTACAAAACTCAAGTTCAGCTGTTCTTTACAAGAGCTGAGGCCCTTCCTGACCACTCCGCTCTCCCGCAGCTGGAAGACTTGACCTGGAAGCCGGAGCCCTTGATTCTCACAAATCCCAGAATTCTAGGCCCGGACCTCCGTATGCTCACCTGAACACACGGACTCTAACCAGATGGCCTGCAGAGGCGCTGAGGACTTGAGAAGTCTGGCTATTTTCCTGTTCTGATGTTCCCACCCGCTATTCCTGAGTCCTCTCTCTCTCTCGCCCGTAGTCGACTACAATAAGCTTGCACCCCCAGGGCTCCACAGCACACTCACTGCATGCCTTTTATTTGAAATGTGTTTCAGTGACGCAAGGAGGCAGGTCATGTACCCGCTGCACATGCAGGAAGACGGATTCCGAGGGGTCGCCTGACTTCCGTGCGTGGCCCTGGCCTCTAATGCTCACAGCATGGGAGCTGGTCTAACCTCTCTGCATCTTCGCTATCCTGCAAACTTGAAACAGAAGAAGGAAGAAACCCTCCTTCTGTCTTGTTGGCCTGGAAGGTCCCTAACTCGGCCTTTGGTCCCCCTGCGGGTGGCTGGACACCACGTCCCGTCCCTCCTATGGGTTATCTCCCACCCCCTCAGCCTATACCTAACCTCCCACACTTCAAACTCCAAAAGCAGTTCCTGTCATAAAAGTCACTGAGGTGCAAAGTGCGGAAGGACCGGAAGCGCTGACAGACTGTTTCTGGTGCAGGTGCACCGACTCCTCCTTCCTGGTCCTCTGCACCCCTCTGAGGCCTGCCTAATCCAAGCCTGAAGAGTGGGTCTTGCCCAGGATAAGAGCCAGTCTTGAGCTGAGGTGACTACATTAAACAGGTCCATCCCCAGAACCAGGAATCACATCCCCAGCTCCTGCCGGCAAGAACAAACAAGCCTGAGCCAGAGACACCCCTCTGGTCCCGACTCGGTTCTCCGGCAGCTGCCTTCGGTCTGACTTCCCCTTTGAGAGTGTCTCTGCTAACCTGGCCTATTTCCCCACTCCCTTCCAAGAATCCAGACACTGTCCCTTCTCGGGGCTCGGAGGGCTCCTTCTGCCCTGCAGAGACCTCTTACCTGGGCTCCTGCATCTTACTGTCCCTGTGGACTGTCCTCCTGCCAACAAGCCCCCAGCTCCTTCATCAGACACATGACCTGAAACTCCTGAGCATCTCTGTGCTGACACCTGAGGCTGGGACGGCTCCCAGGACCGCCAGCTCCACGAGCAGGCGAGCAGGCTGAGGGGCAGTCCCGGCCTCCTCTTGCCTGTTCCACGGTCCCCCCGCCGTGGCACCTGCCCCGGGCTTACCCGCAGTGCTTCCAAACATAAGCAGCACCACCTGGGGAGATGCAGTCTTACTGAGGTGAGAGGCCGTGGGCAGAACGGGAGGAAATCGAGGCGCTAACCCAAGGAGGTACCCAGGCCGGCTGGAAGCGCAGCCCCCCACCCCCGTACCAGCGTTCACTTCAATGGCGGCTCTCAGGTCTCTCCTCTCTTTCCGGAGCTGGGCCAGCCTGTTCCGCAGGGTCTCCTTCCGCTTTAGCAGCTCCTCTTCTTTACTCTGCAACCGCTTGGCATCGGCTTCAACCCGGTTCTTGCCATATTTGTACTGGTCAGCATCTTAGGGTGGAAAAAAGCAGCAAAAGAAAATTAGGTTTAACCACATAACAGGCTAATTCATAAAGCCTGTTTAAAATCAGCCAGTGCAGAGAAAGAAACTCTAATCTGGTTATTTCACTAGTTCAGTAAGAAAAAGAATGGGACCAGTTTGAACAGAGTAGAAAGGTGAGTAGTTCAAATTTCCCAGTGCAGTTAAGAAAATGAGAACAGAACATGAGGACGTCCCTTTAACTCCCTGTCCTCTGAGGCAGTGGGGCTGGGATGAGCACCCTATCATCATCGAGGGTCGCCTCTTTCTCTGTTATTTTTCAGAACGCTTCGGTAACACGACCACCCCGGAGCCCGGTGCCCACGCAGTCTGGCTCTGGCCGACCCGACGGCAGCTCTGCTCTGTCCCCTGCGCCGCGGTCGGTGCCGCCTGCAGCGAGCGCTCAGACATCCACTGAGTGAGCGAGTGAAGAACAGAGAGCTCGGGGAGTCCTCGCAGGGCGGCGTCCGGGCCCGACCGGCTGGGTCAGAGCCCCAGCTCGCCGCGTCGGCCGCGTGACCTGCAGCAAGGCCCCTCGCCTCTCTGTGCCTCAGTTCCCTCATCTGTGACGCGGTCATTCTCAGGGTTGTGACGAGGGTCAACTTAGTGTCTACGAAGCACTCGGAGACAAGCACAAGATGGGGATGCCACCGCTGCTCATTAAATAAAAGGAATGAGTGAAGAAGAGGAAACCAGTCTTCAGGAAACCCCTCTGAGATTTGGCCAGTGTCACACCACTAATTGATGTCACCTTAAAATCCCCACCCCAAGCTCCTCTTCTCTAATTATGTTGGTCTCTTGATAATACTAAGTTAGAAGGACCCTCTCTGGAAAAAGACCTTGAAGAGATGAAGACGTCACAGGCGTGACGGAGGCCCACCGATTTCGGGCCTTCCACTGGGCAGAAGCGTGGGGTGAGGGTTCCCAGTGGAGGCGTGGGCCAGGCAGGCAGCCATGGCTCTGGGCCGGCAGCTAATCTCCTGAGCCTCAGCTTCACCCTCTATAAAGCAGAAGTGGGAAGGCCTACCTTGAGGTTTAAAGAAACGTGCTATGTGTACCTAAAACCCATCTCAGAAACCATGTGATGCCTGGGGCAGGGTGGACCCTCCCTGGCAGCTCTAATCACTGTCGGTGACAGCTGAGTCCCCAGAGCCCTGTCCACTCAGAGACCATGGCCAGCCACTTCCAGCACCCGTCCTAGATGAAGTCACCGAATCCCGCAACGCAAACCGGCACGATGGCGATGCAACCGTGTTTATGAAGGCAGGTGCAAAATCTTCTGTCCCCAGTGCACCTCCCTTCACTAAAAACAAACAGAAAATGCACACACAGAGCATGATGTTAAAAGGATCCCAGCGTGGGGATAACAAAAGGAACAATTTGAAACAAAAACACTGCTATTAGCGGCCAGGGTAAGGATATGTTCCATAGACGATGTCCAAAACCTGTTCACCTCTTTCTGATTGGAGATGCTTTCCCAATAAACCTGTATGTAATAACCTATAAATATCCACATCTTTTAGTCCCCATGCAGTCAAGCCCATCCAGTCTACAATGCAACTGGCTGAATTCAGCAAAAACACAGAATGCAATTATTTTTCTCTTTTGTCACCATTAGATGTCACCAAAGTTAATAAAGATTCCCTATAGAAGGTCTCATGAAATAAAGGAATAAATCACCTAGGAAATGAAATGAGCACAGTAACTGGGAGAGAAGCTATGGAGAAGAGATCCCGTGAGGTTCGGGTTCTGCGTAGCAGAGCTTTTGGGCACGAACTCTTTCCTTACCCCACCCGGCCCTCCCCAAACGCACGGCACTAAAACACTAAAATTTTAAGTGACTATAAATATACCCAATTGCATCAGGGAAATAAGATTTGCCAGTAAGATGAGGTCAAAGTAAGTCATCACAAAGTAAGTGATCCAACTAGCTTCCGACCTGTCTGCTTGAAATGCATGTTTGAGGACGAGGGAAGTGTAGACAAGCGCATGGACGGAATACAGGTTCCCTCGGGGCGGAGGTCCAAGGCTCACCCGTGCGTGTGGCCAAGGTAAGGCCGGCCTCTCCCTCCCCATGTGTTCTCAAACTGAATGCCCATCACGGTACCAGCGGGCCAGTAAGTCAAGGAGGGGTGACTGACTGCAGCCAGCTGGCTGGCCTCATCTTCACTGACGCGGAGACTGGTCTACCGGCAACATGCCGCCAGATTCAGGAAGTGTAGACACGACTTCCCCAGAGATCCTATTAAACCCATCACCGGAGTCTAACTCACATCCTCCTCCCCACCCACGTAGGAGCTCCCAAACCTCATAAAGGCCTGCGGATCTGCCTTCTCCGTGAGCCCAAAGCAGCTCGATGCCAACGGCCCGCCTGCCTGCGCAGCCTGAGCGGCAAGCTGAGTGCCTCACGCGGGGTCCGAGCTGCCCGGCCGGCCAAACGACCGGGCCCCTCACCGGGGCTGAAGCAAACACGCCTGCGTGCAGGGCTGTCACCTAACACGAACCCATCTGTGGGGCAGGAAGGGCACCAGGCGCTCACTCGGGCGGGCCGCGTCCTCACTTGCGTCTTGCTGCTTCTCTGCTCAGCCCCCTGCCGGACTCGGGGCGTGAAGCCGGGTCGCCCCTCTGGTTCCGTCACCGGCCGGCTGTGAGGCGTGGGGGTACCTCGGCCTCTCAGAGAGGATTTCTGCCCTTGCACGATGGGGCAGGGGATAACACCTGCCTGCTCACGAGGCTGGAGAAGGAACGGGAGCCTGTCCAGATCAGCTCGCAGACCACAAGGCGCGGCAGGATCGCGCGCCCCTTCTCGACCCTTACGCTGCTCTTGTGCTTGGAGGCCCGTGTGGCACCTCGATTCCTCCAGTCCCAGAAACCACAGCAGCCACTTGTCTACACCTCCCACATGGGGAGCTGAGCTTAGAGCGTTTACACGGCTCAACAGAAGTCACTAAGTCCCCAACAGATCAGGGACCCGAAGCCCCGGGCCCCCTGCACCTTTATACAATGGTCATAAAGGCTGGGTTAAAAACCGTCATCCTTCTTCAATCCGGCAAGGAGGGAGGGTGACGATGAAGAGTCCCCTCTGACGGCCTCACCTCTGCAAACCACGCCTGAAACCAGAGCCGAGAAGCTGAACGATAAACTTACTTGAAGATGTTCGCTTCACGCCGGCTGCCGAATCCACCTTTTTTTGCTGGCTGCTCAGAGTCTTCCCTTTTCCCGGAACCCCATTGGAAGCTACTGGGGGCTTTTTACCCTTCAACTGTTGAAATAAACACATAAGAAAATTAAAAACCAAACAATAATAATAATAATAAAAAAACAACACCATCTTTTTTTCAGTAAATTGTCTCAGTCCCTGAGTCTTTCATATAACTAGCACGCACAGGAAAAATGAAGGGAGTAGGACGCCAGCCTGGTTTCCAAACACTGAGCTGCTGTGGTTTTGCTGTGCAGGTTAGGCGGGTCTAGCACTGAGGTCCAAGGTAGGTAGAACTTGGACGTCTCCAGCTGGGATGCAATAAAAGTTATATAGATTTCCATCGGGAGATCATAAATGCTCACCAAGAAATTGGCACAGGCAGTTGGGTATCCAAGAGCATTTGGCTGAGATTAGTAAAAGTCTGTGTTTCTAAAAGTGAACAGCTTTTCTTTCCAGGGGATGCTCTTTAGGGGAGCGGCATGGCTGAGCAGCTCTGCAGCTGACTGATGTCCTCACGGGACAGAGGACTACCTTCTGATTCCCTGACGGGTCAGAGGAGGGAGGCAAGGGGAGAACACAGGACCAGTACGAACGGGGTTTGAAGTAGCCACAGGTTCTTAAAACACATGCGATAGCACGTCTGCCCCTTTGCGGCGAGCCGACAAGTGCCTGTATACCCTAGCTGTGCCATCCGTCGGGCTTGGTGGCAAGTGTTGACGGTTGCTGTTGCTGTGGGCCTCGCTCTGGGGAGCCAGACCTGCATTCAGATTCTGGCTCTATGAGTTGGGACATGCTGAGCCAGTCCTTAAAACTTTCTGAGCTTCCAATTGCTCATTAAAAAATAAATAAATAAATGAAGATACCGAATCCTCCCCAGAGCATTCCTAAAAAGGTCAGGTGACACGCCAGACAGGTGTGGCATACTGTAGGTGCTCAATATTTGGAAGGTGTCTCCATTAAACAACAGGTGCCCTATCAGAATGACCAAATGAGCACAGGAAAACTAAACGTACTATAACTCATCTTACAAACACGTTCCTACTTAAAATAGTAAAAATGAATAAAAACAAGCACGTAGAAACAACATATCAGATCATTCCAAACTAATCTGGGGACAATCCAAGAATGAGGTGGCGTATTTCGTTCCATGACTTCTACCTAAGAGAACCTCAATGCCAACAAAAAAGTAAGTACGTGTTCACTTAGTGAATCTTCAGAGATCTGAGCAGCTGTGGTTAAAAATCAGAAACAAACAAATCCTGTGCTGTGGTCTGATGGAGTCCATGGGTTGGGGGGAGTCCATGCGTCGGGGGGAGCTGCCGTAAGCCACCACTATGTGAAACGCTAGGACCCTACCAGGCACTCGGTGTTTCCTAAAATTACCCAAGAAACGGAGGGAAAAGAGTATAATTTAAAGTGTACCCATCTGCTTTATGTTTGCAGAGTATTCTCATGCTATGGCGCTTGGATTTGTGTGCCAAGCACACAGCATTCTTTGGTGGAAAGTGCGTGAACACACAAGATTAGCATTTACACGGAAACGTCATTGTTTGCCATAACTGTGGGGTACAGAGCAGATGGCAGTTCAACCCCAAGGTTATTTATCATTCAATCATAATCCAAAATCCTCATTACCGTCTACTCGGTTTTAGGCATTCCACTTTCAGACTCGATACAGAAAAACCCTGTAGTACCCTGAAAATCCTGCTTAACGTGTGAAGATCGAAAGCAATTACTACCTGGAGTCCAGCATTGCTCGTGTACCTGTGACAGAAACGAACCTTCTGGAAAGTTTTATTGTCCCTGTCCTTTTTTTTTTTTTAAATCTTTGGCTTTAGTCAACGTAACGCACCAAATTCACTGGGGAATTTTCCAAGAATAGAAAGAGAGCCAGATTTAGGCCAAGAAATACAGTGCTTCAGCCACGAACTAGTTAGGGGAGCTTCATAAGCTCCTGGGTAGCCCAACGTTGATTGCATTTGCAAATTCTATTCTGGTTGAGGCAAAAATCCCACCGCACCCTTGATGAGTCTCGTCTGCTCCAGGAAGGTGACTACCCCCTGCGGGAGGACCGTGATTCCGACAATTCTAGAACAAGACGGAAGGAGATGCTGTACCTGAGAGCTGAGCCCGAGAGGCGCCCTCCCCAGAGAAGAGGGGTTAGTGGGAGGCAGACTGCACGAGGGAGGGTATTTGTAATGGTTACAGGACAGTTTGTCCGGAGACAGCCTAGAAGCCTTTCTGTCAGCAGGCGGGTAGCGTGCAAAGATTTTCGGAGACGGCAAGTTATCGTACAGGACCGCGTGATCATAAAGCACCTCTTCTCCCAGGCCCCTGGCACAGGAAGCAGGAGGGCGGTCTTCGGGGTCCCACTGCAACACACAGCTTCGTCGTTAGTGCTCTTGGCCACAGAAAGCAGAGATTTTAGCATATTGAGACATTATTAGTACCCCCAAAACACGTGCACGTACCCCACACTGGTACCGATAAAACGCACACAAATACACACACACAACAAGTAGGTGGACAACGGTTCTACTTGGAGAGACTTCAGCAAAGGTTTCTTTTTTCCTTAAATCATTCCCAGGGAAACTGGCTTAGGAAATTTTTGCTTTGTTCCATTTTATTTTTAAGGCAGAGGGGAAAAAAAAAAAGAACTGATTTGACATTTCTTTCCTTAAAGAACCTGAGTTTGGAAGTCCTAATCCAGAGAGCAGAAGCCACATGACGTAAGAAGAGGCCTGCCAGCCCGGGGGCCCCCGAAACCCAGAGCTCTGGCTGTCCCCAGAAAGCACCTTGCTATCCGGGCAAAGCACTTTCATTTATAGTCGTGACTATGTCCTGGATGCTGTTTGAGGCGCTTCACAGTTGTTGACCCATATAATTCCCATGGAAATCTCAAGAGGCATGGGGAAACTGAGGCAGAGCGGGGCTCCTCACCCTACAGTGCGTTGCCTCCCAGCTGCAGGCTCCCCCAGGGGAGAAAGCACCTCCTGAGCCTCCCCGTCCGTCATGCAGGCACCAGGGACTTGGGTGGCATGGGTGACCAGGGGGCCACGCTCTGATGCCTGAAGAAAGTGCAGCGACCCAAACACAGTCAGTTGGAAGAAAGAAATGCAATCATCGTAGAAAAGAGGACGTTTCGGCATATAACTGATATAATGGCGTCGTCTCAGCAGGAAACCTTTTTACAAAGGACTAGAATAGCTACAGGCCACTTTGGAGCATGGACTTTAAAGCATAAATGAAAACCTAAAGTCACAACCACAGCCAGAGCCCTTTCCATTTTAAAAGTCTTTCTAAATTGCCTTGCATTTACAAAAAAAAGAGAAATATTAATTCCTATGTTATGCTTATTTTACCCTATTTTTATATCCTTCCGGCCGCGTCTCCTTCTGCCAGACTGTAATTACAGCCTTTTGTTACAAAAATAGGAACGGTCTGAAATCTCACGGGAGGAGCACTTCTGTCCCTTTGCATCCCCTTAGAGGTGTCTATTTTTGTGATATGGGGACCCTCCTACCATCTAAACACAGCGGCCCACACACACAAGCCCGGATGGGACAGCCCCATGAGGATGACCCGCACACGGCTGTCCAGGGTGATTTCCATGCTCTAGATGGACAATCCCCTCCCCCAAACCAGAGGACCAAGTCACATGGAACGCTTAGAAAACAGAGACTCCGTAGAGGTTTCTAGATTAAAAGCATGGCAGGAGATCCTTTTGGAGACTCACTTCAATCTGGTGCTGGCATCAGGGGGACCCTGGGGGTAAGGATGACTGAAGTTGATACACTGCTGAAATGTCTGGGCTCAGAAAGTAGGAACTTCGTAACACCGAGAAAGGAGGCCTTGCAAAGGAGGGACTGCCTGGAAATGGAGCTCGGTGTGCATGCGCACAGTGGGAAGACAGGCCTGAGCTTCAGGGAAGCCCTCACTAGGCCAGCGAGACACAGACTCTGTGCACAGGACCTCACATTTTCGACGCCGCCATCGTGCGCGGAAACAATCGCTCACAACTGCTAAATGCAAAGCCCTTCCAGGATGGCGGGGTTTTATCTCTGAGACAGAGGACGCCGTGGGTGCGCTAAAGAAAGCTCATTCCTGGGGATGGCCTGAACCCGCGTGACCCACACCTAGGGCATGGGTGGGTGGGGGGAGTAGTGCCCGTGTGGGCCTGGGGCTTGTCCAGGCGCTCAGCCCGCCCTGTGGCTTCCGTGTTGAAGGTAAGGAAGAAGGGAGAAAACCCTTTCAGGAAAAGGGGCACGAAGGGGCCTTCGGGCAGGAAGGGCCAGAGACAGGTTTGTGTGTTGTCTGTCCAGGAGGGCTGGTGGCAGAGGCCGAGGGCCCAGAGCAGCAGAGCGCTCCGTGAGAACGAGTTTGGTGGCTGGGCCTACAACGAGGGCAACAGCTGCTCAAGAGGAACTGTGGTCGCCCAGAACCAACGGAAGCCGGGGCAGCCAGGGCCCACCCTGGACGTGGCTCAGGCCCAGGAAGACGCACAGAGACCGCTCGAGGTCCTGCTCTCACGGAGGTCACCATGCAGCCTTCCCTAAGTGGGTGGGCTCAGGGGAGGAAGGCTGGGGCTACGGTGGGCACCAGGAGCCCTTCAAACTCTGGAGACCCTGGTGGCGGTGGGGATAGGGGCCAGGAGCTCACTTTTTTCACTGGGGCAGGACTCATCCCCCACCCCAGCCCTGATCACCCCAGCCTCAGACAGGAAACCATCTGAGGGACTTGTAGCCAGGGTGGGGTTGTGCAGTGGCTCTGCTCTGACCCCTCACCCACATCCTAGCACGGGCCCTAACGTTCATGTAAGCCTGCCAGGCCTGGTTCCCGCTCTGCTCTTGCTCCCCTCCGCCCCTACCCCCACACCTGCAGCCCTGCTGGACTGGAAGGCCATTATCCCTAGTCCAGAGCCCAGGTGCTAGGGGACGTGCAGAAAGTCGGGAAGGAGGGAGAGAGGATGGGCAGGTAGGGGTGAGGCAGGCAGGGAGGAGGGGCTGTGTGATGAGGAGAAACCCCCTTCTGCAATCCAGTAAGGAGCCTGCAGACAAATCCCGGCAGGAACCCCAGGGCAGGCCCAAGAGGGTGGAAGGAAGAACACCCATGACAAGATGTCCAGGACCCTGAGGACACATGACATACAGCGCATGGTAACTGGCTGGCTACCTCTGACCCAAACCACAGAAACCTTCTTTTCAGTCTGCTTCTATTTCTGAGCCCGGGGAGTCCTTGCTTGACCCCCGCACTTCCTTCAAGAAGTCTGTGGCCTCCCGGTTCCTGCCTCAGGCAGGTGTGGATTTTATGACCATGGAAAACAGGGAGCTGATTGGGGACATCCCTCAAAGTACTGAGAAAAGAATGGGTGAGCAAAACAGCAAGAAAAAAATCTAACATACTTTTCAAGTTTGGAAAAAACCAACAATCAACACATCCTATGCCAACCTTTGAAATAGATCTTGACAGATGCCCACTTTTTTTTTCTAATTTTATTTATTTTTTATTTTGTTTTTTGTTTTTTTGTTTTTGTTTATTTTTTTGACAGAGGCCCACTTTAAGGCCACCCAATACCAGGGGACCAATGGTAGGCTGGTTTCTCAAGAGCCCCCCACGAGCCTGCAGACTCGGTGGGCCTCACGCCTGGTGGCGGGGATGGCATGGGGCCTGGCCCGGGGAGCGAGCGGTATGGCCTTGGCCGCAGCAACACGCCCTTTGGGATGTGAGTTCTCTGAGCTCTTCTGCAAGCACTGACTGCTGGGCGATAGCCTCTGCGTGCTCTCTCTGGATGCGTCCGAGTTACAGACCCTAACGTGCTACCCTTCACTCGTATTTTGGGCCGTGCAGAGATACCTAGGTGAGGACCAGGACGCTGAACGACAGTCCGGGTCCTGGCGTCGGGTTCCCTACTTGTGCAGATGCAGATGAACAACTGGTCAAAACCAAGCGCAGGAGGGAGGGCGTGCAGGTTTCATCCTGCCCCAGAGCATGGCGAAAGCCCTCGGGCTCCCGGCCTGAAGTCGGGGGTCCCGGGTTACAGGCAGGCTCCCACCGCCCCATGTCTAACGCACCCGAGCCCGGGCCAGTGTAAGCAGGGCGCACTCACCGAGCCGTTAATGCACGGGACGTCGTCGTAATGCAGCGCCGTGCCGCTGGGGTGCGCGTAGCCGTTGGCGGTGCTCCCCAGGTACGGGTTGGCAGAGATGCCGCGCCTGTTCATGAAACTGCGGGAAAGGAAGTGCGTTAGACGCCCCCAAGCAATCCGGAGCCCTCCGGGAGTCCAGCTGGACGCTCAGGGCCCAGCCGGGGGTGACGGGGGACAAAGCAGCAGCCGGCACCCCGGCAGAAGCGGGGTGTCCGGTGAGAGTGCCGAGGACGGCGCCGAGAGCAGCTGCCCTGCAGGACTGTGGCAAGGACGGTGGTGATGTGCGCTGGACACGACGCGCCGCCCGGCTGTCCTTCCGCTCCTTGTGTGTACTGCTCATCGCCACCTGACGTGTCGTCTGATTAGCTCATCCCCCAGAACGTCAGCCTCAGGAGAGCATGGCCGTGGTCACCCTTGCTCGTTCTGGACCTCAAGTGTCTGGCCAGGAGGCTCTTGGCCAATGCGTGCTGGATGCAAGGACGTGCCAGCGGCTGACTCGTGAAGTTACGTTTGTTAGAAGTGGGAGATGTAAGCGCCCAGGGAAGAGAGAACTCAGACAGCATTTCCTCTACACTAAAAATAAAGTAAATAGCTAAACTGAAATAGTCTGGAAGTATATAAACTTTTTTTTTTTTTTTTTTTTTAATGTAGGCTCCACACCCAGTGTGGAGCCCAACGCAGGGCTCAGACACAACCCTGAGATCAAGACCCGAGCTTCAGTCAAGAGTTGGAGGCTTGGGCGCCTGGGTGGCTCAGTTGGTTAAGCGACTGCCTTCGGCTCAGGTCATGATCCCGGAGTCCCGGGATCGAGTCCCGCATCGGGCTCCCTACTCGGCGGGGAGTCTGCTTCTCCCTCTGACCCTCCTCCCTCTCATGCTCTCTGTCTCTCATTCTCTCTGTCTCAAATAAATAAATTAAAAAAAAAAAAAAGGAAAAAAGAAAATTAAAAAAAAAAAAAAAAGAGTTGGAGGCTTAACCAACTGAGCCACCCAGGTGCCACACCCCCCCCCAATGGTATTTTTAAAAAATTGTGTTTCTTTGCAGGATCTTACATTTCTGTGATAACTAGATGCATAAAAATGGGAGGAAACGAAACTGGTAAGGGCAGGACAGGGAACGAGGAGGTCTCGGGGCGAGGCCAGCCCCTGGTTCCCTGGAGAAGCAGAGGAACCTGCAGTCCAGGGGGCCTCTCCCCGCGGTTCTGAGTGCAGGCGTGCCCTCTGCTGGGCGAAGGCGGGCACGGCAGTCCCGCCTCACACAGGCTCTTTCATGTGTTAACAACGGACAAAAACTTCCAGGATTATTCTGTACTCACAGTACAGATAATTATGTAAGGAAAAGGGAATGTGTAGAAAAGGAACATGCGGGGCGCCTGGGTGGCTCAGTCTTTAAGCCTCTGCCTTCCGCTCATGATCCCAGGATGCTGGGATCGAACCCCGCATCGGGCTCCCTGCTCGGTGGGAAGCCTGCTTCTCCCTCTCCCACTCCCCCTGCTTGTGTTCCCTCTCTCGCTGTCTCTCTCTGTCAAATAAATAAAATCTTTAAAAAAAAAAAAATTTAAAAAAAAAGAAAAACATGCAAGAAGGAAAGACAGAAAAATTTAATCACGTAAGTCTTCTGCCACAACAGAGGATTTTTTGTCTTAAAATATATATTTAAGTTTTTCTAATGTGAGCGTCTTGTTTGAGGGGTTTTGGGGCTGAGGCACCATGTGCACGCTGCCGCACCCCCCGCCGTGGGCGGTCCGTGCCCGGGCGTCTGGAGCCCCAGCAGCAGAGGCCGTCACATGCTTGCTGTGGGGCACCGTGCACACTGCGCAGGGACGGCAGGACGGAGCAGGGCCCACCAGCGAGGGGCAGGACGGAGCTCAGAGCGGACACCAGCAGGGTGCTGCGCGTCCCAGGGCGTGGGGATGAGCGAGGTCACAGACGAACGGGCGCCCCAGCTGGAAGCGGCCCGGGCCTTCCGGGGAGGGACCCAGACCCCAACACAGGGGTCCCCGTGGGGCTCTGTCTGCGGACCAGGCCCCCGTCCTCTGCCTGGGTGCAGCAGAGGCTTCAACCACATATAAAAGTGGAAAGGCAGTGAGAGAGCCCAGGCCACCCGTTAAAAACGTAAGCCCCTCAGAGGAAGCACACGTACTGTGTGAAAATACAACGTAAGGTCTACCATCTTACCACGGCCGAGTGTACAGTTCTGGGCAGTAGGTGCGTCCACGCGGCTGGGTGGCCGGCACGGCCCTCCACCCCCAGCGCTTCCCCACCCCGCGCCCCGCCCCGGGCACCTGCCCACACCTGCCTCCTGCCTCTGTGCATCGGCCACAGGAGTGCACAGACAGAACGCGTCCCCTTGTTCCTGCCTCGTTCACCCAGCACAACACCCTTGAGGTTCATGCCCATTTTAAGGGGTTCCTGTGAGAAGGCGACTCAGGTTGATGGGTCCCTTCTGGTCTGTCCGCTGCCCTCTCTCTGCCCACACTGGTCCATGGCCTTTTAGTTCCACCACTATGACTATAGCCTGCTCACGGCCGCTTGAAAACAGTTTCAGGAAAAAAAATTCAGAATGTTTCCCTTGTGTCATATAATCTATGCATCTCATTTAAAAATAGGCTAGGTCTTGGGAAAATAGATTCCAGTGTTTACCGTTATTGATATTCCTAAATACACTTCTCCCGGGAGAATTTAAATGACTATTTCTTCTTTTACTGCCTTCTTCCCAAAATACACCACTGTCTTCTCCCCCTCAGACATATCCAGCACACAGACACTTCCCCCTGACGACCTTGAAAGGATTCATTAACCAGCTGCCAATTTGCATAAAAGCAAAAATTAATTTAATCTCAGGACATTTATTACACTGGCAAGCTGTCATATTTTATATTTTGAACATCATTTGCTTGTTAAAGCTCTTCTCTCAAGTCTTATACACGTTTAGCTAGAGAACTGGAAAACGAAAATAACCTTTATTGCTAACTAACATTTATAAAGATTTTAATTAGTAGCAAAAATTCCTGTGGCCAAAAAGTCCTTACGCGTGTATTTTTAATAAATAATTTTTCAATACTGCAATCTATGCTCCGTTCTCAAAACCAGGACCTTCCCACATTTGGTTTAGATTAATACTCATCTGGAAAGCGGAGGCTGAGTTTTGTTCTAGGGGAAATCCTGTTATTTGGGCTGCTCTAATGTGTGGTTGTTAGTTGGCTGATTACAGCTGAAGACACACGTGCATGAGGAGGGGCTCCACGATCTAATAAAGTTCCAAAGGAGCAGTTAAAAACCACAAACTCCTTTCTTTCATGTTGCTCTAGATGTGGAGATTTTGCAAAACCCGGTTTATGGATATTACATTTCTTAAAAAGCCGCTTGATTAAATGTACTCGTTTACTGTGTATGCTGAATGATTAGGGGGTTCACTGCAATCCACGTGCACATGGCCGACGGGATAGGGTGTGTTTATGGAAAAATAATGAATAGGAACAGAAGAGTCAGTACTTGACTATGTCACCCTGATTCGACACAAAGGACAGTCCGTAAGCAGTACAGGGAGTCTAGACTTTAGGAAACCTCTAGTGGCACTGGAAATTTTCTGGAAAGAGTCGTACAGACATTAATCTATGTCGTCAAGGCTATTCACCTGAGCTGGGCATAACATGGGGCTCGAGCCCTCCTAGGAGCCCATGTTCCTCTGCTGACCCCAGAGCACCCCAGCCAAGCACTACATGTTCCTTCTACGGCACTGCTCGAGAGACACACGGAGATTGCTCGAACTCCCCTGCACACCACGCTCATGTGCAAACTAGATGGTGGAGCTCATGGTAAACAGGCCAGCGTCGCTGTGGACACTGGGTCTCCCCCTCACAGAGCTGCTGGTATGTTCATCATCACAGGCGGACGAGACAACTCAATCACCTGCTTTGTTTCCAGGCGCCTGTCCTCGGCTTCAAGTGCAGACTCTGCCGATGAGGGTAGCAGAAGCAGGGGTCCAGGGATTGCAGACAGGAGACCAGAGGAAGCTCCAGATGTTGCCCCAGATCCTGCCTCCCTTAGCCTGGTCTCTACAAAGGGAGCTGAGGCCCTGAAAGGTTATAGATCCCTTGTCCAGACTTTCCGCTTAGTAAATGCCACGCAGGACCGGAGCCCGAGTTCCCTCCTCCTCATCCAGCGCCCCTCCCCTCACAGTCCAGGGCACAGGCCTTACAGACCGGTACTATTACGAAAGCAGTTCTGGCCTTTCGGGCCGCCTGAATCTCAAATGCCCTCAGGGTCTGTGGACCTGACCTTGAGAACTGCTGCTGTCATTATCTTCGTTGTCATTATGTTACAGAAATATGGTTCAAAACAATGTTTTCATACAAATAAGCCTTTTAAAGAAAATAAAACCACAACTTAAGTTTTAAAAGTACATGACTGATGACCTTGAACATTCAGCCCTCCTTACAGCAGAGGTAAATCATTTGTTGCATAGAACTGTCCCCTTAATACAGGGGTCAGCGATCTAAGGCCACGGGCCCCACCCAGTCTGCGGCGTGTTTCTGCAAATAAAGTTTTGTTGGAACACAGCACACGGGTTCCCTCACCCACGGTCGGTGGATGTGATGGCAGAGTGAGTCGCTTCAACAGGAAACGATTGGCCCCCGAAGCCAAAAATACTTACTGTCTTGCACTTTACTGAAAAAGTTCACCACCCCTGCTCCAATAGAAAACATGGAGGGAGGAAGTGACAAATATTTCAGCAGAGTTTGAGTCAACATAATACAAAAGGGAGAGTCTTTAGTTGTTCCTTCCCCCCCGAGTCTATGCACACAAAAAGTTAAAAAATTAGTGAAAGAAGAGCGTTGTTTGGCTTCAGGGCCACTTCACACGGGTCTTACCAGAAGGTCTGTTTGGCCGTCTGGATGACGTTCGCAGACGTCTCCACGTCGATGTAGTCGTAGTGCAGGGCTCCGGGGTCTGTGGAGGACCCCGTCTCAGCCAGCAAAATCCCAATCCATCTGCCCATGTCCTCAGAAGAGGAGGCCTGGGGAGGAGAAGGGAGAAGCGTGCGTGCACTTAAGTGACGGTAAGGGGCTCACACTCCCCGCACGTCTGCATAGACACCGTGTAGTAGCAAAGCCAACGCGACCGAAAGCACGTGAGGGGCATAAAGAGGCACGGAGATGCCGTCCCAGCCTGAGCGATGCGCTCATACTGCATGCACGCTAAGTCTCGATGCAGGAAGTTACGGCATGATTTCCACCCAAGGAAACAAAATCTGAGTCCTACGGTGCCATCCGATTACTTTGGGGAAGGGCAGCGGGTGTGAGGTGTGGGAATTGCTGCAGGGAGTTAAATCTCAGCTGAAGGAAGTTGCCTAGAAAGCGTCATTAATTTGGCAACAAATTCTGGCCAGAAGGAGGAGCCCCTCCAACCTGGGCCTGGCCTGACCTAGAAACCCCATGGGACCCACACCTCTATGGGCTCCAAGCTCTGTCCCCCACCCCGTGGCCCTTGTTGGGGCCTCCTAGCCCGGCCTGAAATGGCACTCTTAATTCTCTTGATGAGATGGTACAACCTTCTTTCCTATCTGCTGTGTGTATATAAGTGCAATCATGCTTTATAGTCCCTAGCTGCTTCATGCATGACATTTTTAAGATATTTGAAATGGTCCCCACCCCAAATTTGATCTGCTGAATGTGCCAGTCTGAAATATGGCTTTAAGATCCTGTTCATTAAATTTTTAAGTCATCCTTGTGACGTGATTTGGAAAATCAGAAATTTTACATATATAATGGTATTCAAAACATTTGATTCATCAGACTATGATGTTTAAAGTTTAGGGCACATTGAGCTATTAAGTGCATGAGTTAATGGAATGTGAAAGAAAAATATTTTCATTAAAATTACTAATTTTCAATATAAAGAAAGATCTATTTTTTAAAGATTTTATTTACTCTTTTGTCAGAGAGAGAGAGAGAGAGAGCACAAGCAGGGGGAGAAGCAGAGGGAGAGGGAGAAGCAGCCTCCCCCCTGAGCAGGGAGCCCGATGTGGGGCTCGATCCCAGGACCCTGGGATCATGACCTGAGCCGAAGACGCTTAACCGACTGAGCTGCCCAGGTGTCCCAGAAAGATCTATTAAGTTTAGCTTAAAGACTTAAAGAAAATGCTGGCATATAGTTGCTCATAATATGTTCTTATAATTGTCTGTATTTCTTTGGTGTTGGTTGTGATCTCTTTCATTCATGATTTTATTTGGGTCATTTCTCTTTTCTTTTTGATAAGTCTGGCCAGGGGTTTACCAAAATGAGGTTTTATATTTACAGCCTTGACAAGTTGAACAGAGATCAGAATACATGTAATTGTAAATATTCCCAGAGCCGTTAACATGAGCGAAGCTATTTTTCATGTGCTCACACAATTGGCTAGTAACAAATCCCTCCTAGCCAGTACTGAGGGAGGCCCCAGGACAAGCTGCAGGGACTCCAGTCATGTGCCTTGCAGAGGGAGAATGTAGCCAATGTTCATGGAATGAAAATGAACTCATTTGAATACTTGGGTAAATAAAAGTCACAAATGTGTTATCTTCACTGGTTTTTCTGTCCTTCCCCAACAAAATCTGCAGCCACGATGTATCTATGACTAAATGTATACTGATGTGTCTGTTACTACCTTGTCTAAGCATTTTTTTTTTAAAGATTTTATTTATTTATTTGAGACAGAGAGAATGAGAGACAGAGAGCATGAGAGGGAGGAGGGTCAGAGGGAGAAGCAGACTCCCTGCCGAGCAGAGAGCCCGATGCGGGACTCGATCCCGGGACTCCAGGATCATGACCTGAGCCGAAGGCAGTCGCTTAACCAACTGAGCCACCCAGGCGCCCTTGTCTAAGCATTTTTAAAAGTATTTTAACACACTATGTAACATGGGATTGATACAATTACGCTAGAGCTCATTAATTGTTTTCTTCATAGTTTATAGAATTTTCTCATAGGCTGTGGAAAAAAAACCCTGTGATGTTGAACTGAAATTAGAGGTTATTGGTTATGATCTCATGGTTCTTAATACAGAAATAGATACGGATGTGGATGTGTGAATGCACATACGTGTGTATATGTATGTTTACAAATACGTACACGTACATAACATATACACGTGCGTGAATACACACACGCACGCACACGCACACACACCCATATCTGAGTCCCACCTGGAGGAACCCACTAAGAGCTCTCTGGAGAAATGGCTGAGGACCAAGGAAAGGTACAAGATGAGCCCAGAACATCTTATCAAAGAATGGCGGGGCCCGTGGTGTCTTATCCCAGGGACACAGCAAAGGCCGCAGGGGTGAGTTTGAAGGGCCTTCTGCTGACCAAATCTGGGATGATTCCACCAAAGTAAATCATGACAATAGAGCATTATAATCACTGATTAAAACAATATTCTCTGAATCCCCACTGGTATACATACATAAAGGGATTAATAATTAAATGGGAGGAGCGGGAAACCTTCCTTACAGCAGATGTGAACTAATGTGTATAGAGGGAATGATGGGGTTTCAAAGTCCCTATTTAGCACCTGTCATTATAACGACTGTTTCAGGGAAGCGTCATCAATGGACGCTAACATTAGCAGGTGCAGCTGTGAGCGATAATGGGGTATTTACATAGACGGCCTCAACATACCTTCCCATATGATGCTTTTAAAGACAAAGGGAAAGCCCAGTAAGTTTGCAGCGGGGAAACCTTGCAGACACCCTGCCCACAGGGGAGAAGTGGACACTAGTGGCCGTGGGGGGGCGTGACAGGTGCGACTGCCGGGGGGACACGCTGTGACACCCACCACCGGCTCCGGCGGGGAGCCCACCTGGAGCCCAAGGCAGGGAAAGAGCAGATGCGCCCAGACTGGGGGGCATCTACGCAGTAACTGGTCTGTACCCTCCGCACGTCTCCACGCCACGAAGCCAGCCAGCCGGAGAAAGAGACAGAGGCTGAGGCGACACACAGGCTGGGGTCTCCTCCTGCCTGCAAGGGACACTGTCCAGCTCAGAAAAGCCGGTTAAGATCTATGGATCAGATTACAGGGGTGTGTGAATGTTAATTTCCTGATTTTGATAATTATATTCTGGTTTTGGTAAGGGAATGCTTTTGCTTTTAGCAAATTTGCAATGAAGTATTGAGGGAATAAAGGGGCAACACAGCTGTAAAAGGTTCTGAAACTTCACACAGGAGAGGAATGGGGGAGGGGGGAGCGCAGGAGACCCCCCACACAGGAAAATGTTATTATTGGGGCATATGGATGGAGAGTGCATGGAAATTATTTCTGATATTATCAGGACTTTCCTGAAATTATCTCAAAGTAAAAGTTAAAATGACCTTAGAAAACATACAGATTACATTTCCTGGCTGGTGCACTGCATTTCGTGACTGAGCGAGGCAGGCTGCCTGTGTGTGTTGGGTGGTGTGTGTGTATGTGTGTGTGTGTGTGTGTGAGATTGATGACCGGGACATGGAGGAAGGGGCTGCCCTCCCTCACAAGGACTGGGGGCCCTTCCCGCCTGTGGGCTGCGGGTGCACAAGGGTGCCTTCCTCACCAGGCCGCCCCTGGGTCTGCCTCTCTCCCTTCCGGGATCAGGCATGCGCCAACTCAGACCTCCCCCACCATGCCCTCTCCCAGGGCTGCTCCCGAAGCTGGCCCAGGAGACCTGCCTTGTTTCACATCAAGGCCACAGTTTCCTCCTTTGTGTTTTTAGCTGTCTCCCCTGCACCCACCCTACAGTTTTCAGCCTGCATAAATCTTACTAAGTACAGACTCTGGCCCAATGCTCACGTTTTATAGGTGAATCAAAAAGCCCAGGGAGAAAATAAGACGTGGTGTGATCCCAGTGGGGGCAGAATGAGGACGGGGGCCCAGGAGTGTGGACCCCAGGCGGTCCCAGGACCACGAGTCCACAGCCGGCCGCCTTTCATCCTGGCCAGCCTCGCAGGTTACCAGCCCGTGGGATGAAGAACAGTGTTAGTCTTTTCCCGCCCCCGCCAAAAATAGTTGTTTCTGTGAAAAGAGCCTCTGAAACAAACTATCTCCTATCAAGACTTTCTAGACGGCCTCACGGGCCACCTCGATCCTGGCCCCAAGCGCCGGGCTCGCTCTCTATCCATCTAGCACCACGGTCGTTTGGCCTGTGGGTCGACACCTGAGTCATGGAGCGCACCCAAGCCTGTGCAGCAAATCTAACGCAGCCTCGTTTCTGCCACTGACGCAGCCCACGTCCGCGAGCTCTGGACGTTCACAGCCCTGGAGCTTGCACACAGGTGAGTGTGCATGCGAGTCTGCGTCTTAGTCACCATAGTGTAAATGAACAAAAGATAAAGAAAAGGAGGTCTGAATTCATAGTGGGCAGAAAATAAATTGTGTAATAGGCGGAAAGTAAAATTGGCAGTTTTCAGCAGATAGCTAAGAAACCAGGTTCAATTGCTTTTCTGCTTTAGTGAAGAATTTGTTCCAGAAAAGCAGGCAGACACATAACAGATGCACACAAAGCTGAGGGCGCTTCAGAATTAAAGGTGTTCTTTCAGTTTCTATGGGATTGGCACATGAGCCACAGTCTATAGGGTTATCTAAAAACACCTGTTTCGTCTGTAAAGAGGAACATTCCAAAGGGCAAATTAAACAAACACCATCGATTCACAGGTGGGCCATGGGGGCAAAATGAGTTATTTTTCTGCCGCCTTTAGGAAGCAGTGCGCCGTATGGAGTCGCGTAGCTCATCTCCACGCAAAGGCACGCGGAGGAAAGGAAGCCGGGCGGTGGGCGGGCGCAGGGCAGCCTGTTCTGCCAAGTAAGAATGGGCACTGCCCAGGGAGGAGGAGACAGAAAAGGCCAGCAGAGGCCACCACGGTGGGCAAGAAGGACACGGCCAGAAGCCACGGTGCCCCGGGGAAGGATCTCGGAGCGTGGCCACGGGCGGCACCTTACCTCCAGCACGGCCACCTCCTGTCCGTTGCGAAGCAGTCGGAAGGTCAGGGGGTGTTTGGAGTCCAAGCCCGGGATCACGTCACAGCCGCGCAGAGGAATAGAAACGATGTGGGTCTTGAGATCGGTCCTGTCCTTGTGGAAGATGAGCTTGTTATCCTTGACTCGGCACCAGCGCTCCCGCCAGCGGCTGTTGGAGAGCACGTTGAGGTAGCCTGCGAGGGGGCCGAGGGCAGACAGTCAGCGCGTGGAAGCCGGACCCCCACAGGCCTTCAGCCAGCTCTGCAGGCTCCTCGTGAGGCAGACAGCCCACCCCACAAGCCCCTGAGCTCCTGCAGTTTGAGGATTTTGTCGGACGGGTGAAGCCCACCCAGATGGGATGGAAACCCCATGTCTCTGACCCTGCACAACACCTTTACCGCTCTGGGGAGATCTGTGTACCCCTGCACGTGGGATCGAATCGTAAGAACAGTGATCGTCATTTCTAAAAAAGGAAATCTCAAATACGAGAGAAACGGACCGCTCTCGTTTGCCACAAACCGATGAGCAGACGAACATACACAATGTGAGCTAACGAGGCACAGGAACCAAATCTCACAGGGCGGCTGCCCCTCGTACCCTGAGGAGAAGAATGCCCCCTGCCTTTGAGACGGAGGGAGGCAGTGACGTGGCACAGAAAACTCAGGTCAAAAAGGAAGGAATAAAATGAGGATGTCTTAAGTCATCAGCCACTTTTTCAATTCACGCATGCATGCACACGTACACACATGCCCAAAGGGTTTAGGAGGGTGCGTTTTGCTTCTCTCCGTGTCTCTAACACACTTAGTTTTTGCGTCTTACACACGTCATTAGCAATGGGTAAATGCTAATGGAATCCTGTAAAATAAAACCCTGAACACGCAGGTAAGTTACAGGGCTTAAGGATGCTTTCTACATGACAGATAAATATTTGCTCAATGAATTCCCGAGGTGAACACATGAAGTGGAAGTTTTCATTTGGCTCGGCGTGACATCCATTCTACCGATAACCCCTACACGCAAGGTGCACTGCTTCTCCTGGAACAAAAGCTTTCACCTGGGGCCTATGTTGCTGTATTTATAAGAGAAAAAGGGGAGAAGCCAGTCCACTGGATCAAGTGCCTGGGACCCAAGTTCCTTGTATTTTCTGTTTAGGAGGGAGTGCAGGGAGGAGAAGAGAGGCTGGGGTCCAGTCAGGGGAAGGAGGTTACTCCTGACGTGTGACTGTTACAGGCCACCCAGCAAAGCCTGACCTGAAGCTATTTTATTTTATTTTTAAAAGATTTTATTTATTTATTTGTCAGAGAGAGAGCACACAAGCAGGGGGAGTGGCAGGCAGAGGGAGAAGCAGGCTCCTCACTGAGCAGGGAGCCCGAAGGAGGGCTCCATCCCAGGACGCTGGGATCATGACCTGAGCTGAAGGCAGACGCTTCACCGACTGAGCCACCCAGGCGCCCCTCTGTTGAGGAATTTAAGCAATAAGACCTAAGAGGATAGCCGACTTCTCGATAACAGTGACCAGGTTCATTGTAAGCTTGCACATGACTTTCTACTGGAGAACTTGGCACATGGGGCCACTCTGGCTCAGGTGCACCCCTTCGCAGTGTGGAGGGGGCAGCTACTGAGCACGCTCCACTAACCAGGGGGATGCTAATCTCTGGAGCAGGCTAAGGCACTCTCGGGATATCTTCTTCCCTGACTGAACCCAGCCCAAAGTCACCAATGCTATGAATTTCTTGACATTTGAGTCACAAAAGGAATGATTATATTGGACAAACCCTCGTTTTATTTAGAGCATGACATCATAGGAAATTACCATGTCTTAATGCCTTTCTCAGATTTATTTTCAGTTCCCAAAAGAGAAAAGCGAAGAGAAAGTCACAGGGGATGAGCGGCCCGTTTCTATAAACAGGAAAGCCCACGGTAACCGGCCTCCAGTGCCAGGCTCACTCCCCTCTGCTCCTCTCTGAGAGGGGTGGCCTTACATTCCCATCTTCGGGGTGGGGAGCACAGGGAAATGACGGACAGCCCATCGAAGGCATCTGGAGTCACAAGCTAGGTTCCCATGCCCCTGACTCTCTGATGGGGCGGGTGCAGACTCATAGTTCAGCTGCAGCACACGGCTGCCACCAGGTGGTGCCCGAGTGCAGCCCGGCCTGGTACTGCAGGGACAGCCGGGTCCTCCAGGGGTCCTCTGGTGAGAGCCGCATCCCCCACGCCAGGCTCACCCGCCCGCCCAGGGCAGTTCCACCAACTGCATGAGACAATTTCAAGGCAATTTGATTTCTTTTTAGATCCCACCCATCATGTTAAGTGAGATGATACCGTATCTTTGCAGTTTGGGAACGTCAGTTAGATGTTTTGGGATGATTCTTGCTCTGAATTCTAAGATTTCTCGCAAAACCATGGCAAGAGGCTCAAGGTTTCATGAGAGCTGTAAAAGTAATGTTAGAGACCCCTCATAGCCTCCGCACCAGCTGCTCCCGAGTTCAAGCAGCTGCAGAAGAGCCGGCGGAAGTGGGGCGAAGCGTCCACGGAGTTCCCCTCTATAGGGCGGGAAATGTGGCATCTGCCTGCCAGGCTCTGGTCCCGCTCTTGAGAGGCCTCTCATCCCAGTGTGACGGCTGGTTTCACTCGCAGGCCTCGGTTTATAATCAGCTGGGAGGAGACATCCCAGGGAGACGGGGGCCAGGGATACCAAAGGTCACGATGCTGCCACCGGCCGAACCCAGTCCCCCTGGTGCCCAAACCCCATCTGACCATCTTAGGGGCCTGTCCTCCAACAGGTGCACGTGCCCAAGAACAAGGATGCCGACGCCCCAGGGCGGTGACTTATACCAAGAACGCTTTCTGCCCCCTTGATTGAAGTCGCCTGATTTTTTGTTGGGTAGATTGTGAAAGAAGGTAAGAGGTACAGAACTTCCCTGTATGTCCACTGAAAAACGCTACTGCCGAAAATGTCACAAAGTCACAGAACAGTCGAGCTAGGAGGGCCCTGGAATCACCCAGCAAGGCCCTCAAGCTAGCTCAGCTTATGCTGCCTCAGGGAGACCTCCACCCGAGACCTGGGTGCGCTCCTTCCGCCCAGCTCCTGTGCTCCCTTAGGACCCATGCCATGCACCCGCACTGCCCTTACATGGCCTGAACTATGTCCGTGTGCTCAGGTTTCTTAAAAATAAGCACGTTAGGTGAACCAACGAGTAACAACAGCAACCGCTTACTGAGCATAAGTTATGGCTTAATTATTAAGCACTGAGCTTGGTGTTCATGATTTTATCTTTCAGTTTCCTTAGGAAAACAAGGTAAGTATGAGCCCGTTTCACAGAGGAAGAACCTGAGGCTCAGGCAGGTAATGCAATTTGCTTAAGGTAATTCATTCCGCCAGTGAGCGGGCTGAGCTGCTCGTCTGCCAGGCCCTGTGCTGATGGGTGCTGGGGCGCGGCTGGGGCGCAAGGGAGTTCTGAGTCTCATCCCGGAAGGCGGGAGAGAGCTGCAGAGTCGGGCTGAGACGAGACTGCCAGAGGCTCTGAGCTGAGCCGCACAGAGACTCGTGTTTCAGCCTAGGACCCTGTTTTCATAGACCCCCGGTGGCCTGGAGGGTGCAGAGAAGGCGGCCAGTCAGGAGGCTGGTGCGCTGGCCCAGCAGGGGACAGACGGGGCAGAGAGCGAGAGGACACGTGTTTCCTGACAACAACCGCTGGGTTTGTAGAGACACTCGTGGGCACCAGAGAAGGGCAAACAGAAGATCCTTCTGGGGCCTGGTGCACATCGCAGACCACGGCATGCCTGTGGCTGTGCGCAGCGCTCACCCAGCTGACGCCCCCATCACGCTGGGCGTCGGGGCAGGAAGGAGCGGCGCCACGGGGCTGGCTGGGCTGACCCGGTCAGCTGGCTGGGGGGCTCACTGCCCCTCCCCGCTCCCCTTGGGGGTGTCTGCAGAAACCATCTCCTACCCCCAACAGGATTTTTATCATGCATCTGGAGTCCCAGCTGCCACATTGCAGGGAAGAGTGGATTTGAACCCAGGTCTTGGTTGCTCCTGGGAGCTCTCTTCTGCCTGCCTAGCAGCATGGCCCCTCCGGCCCGGCCCGCAGGGCTCTGCTCACAGCACGGGGACTGGGGCTGCATGGCCCCAGCTTGGCACGGCGGGGGTCTTGCGCCTTTACCCAGCTGACATTTTCTGCCTACAACTTTGCAGCTGTACCAAAATCACTGAGAACAGTCATCTCCCCCGTCCTTCCTCTGCCCCTTCTCTGGCCCCTGGACCCAGCGAAGACCTAGATGACAGTCTTAAAATCTTGTGGACAGAGGAAGTTCTCTTAATAGAGACAAAAGATGTCCCCTGAGCTGTTTGGAAGAAATCCACACATGGGTAATTATAGGCTCCAGATTCCCCCCTTCCTGCCCTCGGAGTGGCCAACTGTGTTTCTGAGAAAGTGCCAGCAACAGGATTTCCTGCAGGGCCTGAGCACCAACACAGGGAGGCTGTTTATGGGGGGTTATGAGAGGGCAGATGCAGAAGGAGGGGCAGAGCTGGGTCAGCTTGTGGGGCTCATGTTCTGGTTTGTAACGAGGGTCTGGACCCCAGTGTCTACCTTGCCTTCCACATGAATGTTGCTTTTCATGAAAGAATTTCTACTTCTTCCACTGACCTAGAGCAGTTTAAACGACAAAAACGAGGGGCTCCTGGGTGGCTCAGTCGGTTAAGTGTCTGACTCTTGGTTTTTGGCTCAGGTCATGATCTCAGGGTCCTAAGCTCGAGCTCCACGCCAGGCTCCACACTCAGCAGGGAGTCTGCCGGAGGGCCTCTCTCCCTCTCCCTCTGCCCCTCTCCCCCTCATGCACGCATTCTCTCAAATAAATAAACCTAAAAAAAAAAAAAAAAAAAAGCCAAAAATGAAGCTAAAAAAGTTGTTCCCTTTGTCGGATAATTCCCTCTTTCCGTTTTTATCCCTACCTCTTCTGCAGGGCCAACCCAGAAGGAGAAGCAACCCCACGCCACCCAGTGCTTCTTGCGGCACCAACGAAGGCAGAGGCGGACAGGAAACTGCACCTTGGCATCAGCAGACTCACGTTTTTCCTTCTGCTGCTTGGTGCTAGAGCTTTGTGTGGTCTGCTGTCGTCCTGCCCCTCGGTGCACCCCCACCCAGGGTGGCCAAGGCTCGACCAAGGACGTGACTCTACCGGGCCCCCTGAAGTCTCGCGTGGGGCTTCCTAGGAGCACATCCGTCAAGGCCAGAGGGAGCTGGGACCTCCCCCGGACCTGCCCTCAGAGCGCAGCCCACGCCTGGCTCCTGCACGCCCGGGCACCCATCCCCTCTGCGACCCACCCCCTCTGCCCGCCGCAGTGCCGACTCTTCTGTCGTCCTGGCACAGCTCACATCCCGGGACATGACGGCTGGTGAATTACTTCATCATTGTCTGTATGACCAACTTTGGACACTTGGGGCAGCGTAGCCCCAGATAAGGCCCATCCCCTGGGCAGGTGGATGCTCACCGCCACACAGGGGTGAGCAGAGTGAGTCCGCAGAGGGAAGCGACCAGGGACCTGCTGGCAGGACATGGGGCACCTACAGCCCATCCTCAATTCCTAATAGAGGCCGAAGCCCCGTCGCCCGGCTTCCAGGGCTGTTCTCCCGCGAAGGGCTACACGGTGGCCAAGGAAACGGTACGGGTGTGCAACCTCACCCTCCACCCCTCCCCAGCAGCCACCCTGCCCGCACCGCCACCTCGCTCGGGTCCCTGGGAGATGCTCCCGTTGCCCTGGTTTCCCTCCTCTTAGTCACCGGGTCCCACTGCACGTCCCTCCCTGTGACCGCTCGTTCAGACCCGTCTCTGCCATGTGAGCGGAAGCCCCGGGAGGGCTGGAGCCGCGTTGTGGGCACCCACCCCATCCTGGTGGGGGCAGCTGCTCGGAAAGGACTCCAGGTGACAGACTGACGATGGAGTGGTCCAGCAGGCTGCCCTTGATACTGAGGTCTGAGACGCAGTGCTGCCAGGACGGCTGGTTCACCGTGTCAGCCCAGGGGAGAGCGCCAACTGTAACCCCACATGCTCCGCGCTCCTTCCTTCGCTCGCCAAGGCACGTGCGTGTGCCCCAGCTTAGAAACGGTTAAAAGGAATTTGGGAGCACTTCATAGGATCAAAGAAAGAATTTGTTTTTCATCTTGAAAGAACCTCAGAGATCATGTCAAACCCCCGCGAGATCTTTTATTGATAAGCAGTAAAGATGGAGTACATCTCGCACCATTCTGAGGATCAGCGGCCTGACGCGTGCGAGCCCACGCGAAGCGGAGGCCACTCCAGGAGAGGCCAGGCACCCTCCGTCTTACCGCAGGTGGGGACGTCCTCCTCCGCGGATGAGGTCTGCTCATCTGTCGAGGGCTTTTTCTTCCCCAAGCCGATGATCTTGGTGATCTTCTTCCCAGTGACTTTGGACACGGTTCCCTTGGCCTCTGATTTGGAACTTTTCTTCCTCTTAACTGTCAAGAACAATGAAAACAAGAAAGTGTGTTTCAGTGATAGACCTTAACTGAGAAAAAATAAAAATAAAGCATAAATCATAGTCAATTTTATTTTCCTCATTTTTTACTCATCGGGCACCTTCTCTGTGCCAGCTATTGGTGTTGACACAGAAGATAGCAAAAAACAGGTGTTCTGAGGGAGCTCCTGTTCTAAAGTAGGCTGAGAGCATGCACACGGGTGTGCGCACAGGTCCACACACACGTGGACGCGTGCACGCACGGAGCGGCCCGAAGGCGCCAGGCCTGGGCAGAGAGCTACGGTGGAGTGACACGGCAGAGGCGCTGGGTGGCGGGGGAGGGCGACTTTGAGCCGGGAGCTGGGTGAGGAGGAAGCGGCTGAGAAGAACCCAAAGAAGAACCTTCTGGGCAAGAAGAGCATCAGCCAACACAAAGGCCGTGAGGCTGGGGGGAGCTGGACGGGTGTGAGGAACAGAAAGAGGCAGTGCGGCCACACCTTGGCCAGCTCGGAGAGGGGACGAGGGAGGGAAAGGGGGATGCGGGTCTTCCCCAGTCCCGGGAAGCCCTTAAGCAGCCCCTCACCCATCCCTGAGACATGCACGTAGCTCTGCGCTCTCCAGAACTCTCGGCCCATTATGGTCTGCTTTTGCCTGCAGGGCATTAAATTATGAAGTCATGCCCAATATATCAAATTCACAAACCCTGTGCCTCAAAACAATTTCTGGCTTCCTTTGGGAAACTAGAAGATCTGGCAACTCTGGACGCCCTTCTGGGATTTCGTGGAGATCAGAGGTGTGTCAGAGAGTGCACCCAGGACTGGGAGGCAAGATCCTTCCTCCCACAGCAACTCTGCAAAGGGACATGTCACTCATTCCATCATCCGAGGGCCATGATGTGCCTAGTCTTGGAGCCAAAGGGGAAAGGGCAACTTTCCAGACTGCACAGGACACTGGGGCGCTGGGAGGGTCAAGTGCAGCTTCACAACAGAGTGGGGTGGGATGAGAGAGGGGCTCCACAGCCTCCAATAACCCTCCTGGTGTCCCCATCTCCAGGGTGACTCCCACCTCCCAGTCTATAACCCACAGGGGGTCATAACCCCTTTTGAAAATGTCATGAGGCAGGAATTCCTTCCCCTCCTGCTCAGCCCAGCACAAGAACACACCATAAATAGCCACAGGATAATTTCAGAGAGAGGGGAATCGGGACGTGGGATTACAACCCCGGGGCCTCATTCCTAAAGCCCCCTGTAATACCGATGACTCATTCTCTCTCGGCGGGTGGGGCAGTTCTCTCTCTTCCTGTCCCACTCTGCTACCACTGGCGGGACCCCAGGTGCAGGCCCACATCCCCACCCCGCCCCAGTGTGTTCCCTGGCCCCACAGACTCAGTGCCACCCCAAGGTCAGTCACTTGGTTTTGACCCTTATTGCCTCTCTAGAAACGACAGTTGAAAGAAAAGAAGCCATGCCAAATTTCTGGGTAAACACAGTGTTTTTTCCAGACTGGATGAGGTGCCCCCCACAATCTCTGCGTTGAAGCCCTAACCCCAGCATGGCTGTATTTGTGATGGGGTCCCAGGAGGTCGTAAGGGTGGGGGCCCGATCTGGCAGAATGAGTGTCCTTTTTAAGAGACTGAACACAGAAGAAAGGCCATCGACGTGAGGACACGCGGGGGGAGGCGGCCGTCCGCAGGCCAGGAAGAGGCCTCCCAGGCAACCAGCTCTGATGGCAGCGCCCTCCGGGGCTCCCGGCCGGCCGAACCATGACAAATAAACGTCTGTTGTTTAAGGGCCCAGACTGGGGTGTCTTGTGAAGGCCTCGTGTGTGATACAGAAGCGGGAACACAGGAAGGCCACTCCCACCCCTCCTTACACTCTCCCAACAGCCACCACCCCCTCTTTTCAAAGAAAGCGCCAAGAACCCGTTGCAATCTCAGCGGGAAGGCCCCTTCCCCCCAGTTACCACCAGGCATGGGGGTGTGCACCGTGGCCACACCAAAGTGAAAGCAGCCGTGCATGACCCCTCTTAGCTGTTTCGAGAGAGCGGTGAGACCATCTGTGACCACAGTCCCATTCCAGCGACGCTTGGCAAGGGTGGCACTCCCAGTGTACCCTCAAGGCCCCCTTTCACAGAGCTTGCGGGGTGCGCCGAGTTCTTCCCCGTGGCTCAAAGCAAAGAGGTTACGTTTACTTCCAATTCTACTCGCATTTGCTCCTGTTGGGAAAGTACCTGCGGGACCCTGACTACAAAGAAAAGAGATCATACTTTTAATTCCTAGAAGAAGCCCGATTAATGCTTTGCAAAAGCCGAAGCAAGGGACTCCTTGGAAGAAAAAGCCAAAGTATGGAGGAACTTGAGAATACGTCACTGCTATTTTACTACACAAAGGCAGAATTCGGGACATGTAATAAAATTATGAAGAAACCCCCAAAACTCAGAACTCTCAACTGAAGTCAGAGCGCAGGAAAGCCACAGGGGTCCACACGTCACACCCCACGAGTGAGGGGCAGGCAGGGAGGGCGGGGGCCACCGAGGCAAAGCCCACTCCCAGCATCCGTAGGGCCATAACCATCGTCAGCACAGACGCGCAGACGCTGCCATGTAGCCCGCAGAGAATCTGAGTCACAACGTGGCTGGGAAAAGGGGAGCCGTGCTGAACTCTCTCACGGCAAATAGCTCGAGAGTGAGCAGCGAGGATAGAAGCTAAGGTCGAGCCAGGATGCACTTAAACTATCCACTTCCTTCAGCAACGACTTAGTGTCTGCGAGACGCAAAGCAGAACACTTGTGAGCCCAGGGTCACCTTCCTTGTGAAAAGGAAGCAGGGGAATTCTAGATAGAGGTGCGTTTCCTGACACAGACCTCCAGACATCTGTATCGTTCTGTGAACCTGATTTCCAACAGGGAGCCAGGGAAGAAATGGCAAATGAGGAAGGAGACCGGCCGAGGCCGTGTCTGCCACGCCCCACGTCTGAGCAGGGACCCGAGATTGTAGGTTATTCTATTGCAGGGCAAAACTTAAAGATAGCTTTCCTGGCTTTGATTACACATTACGTGCCCACGGAAGACAGATGATGCCTTCCCCTGAGTAACTTCCGATGGAGAGAGCAGAAATTGCACTCCGACACGACCGCATTAGGGAATCACACGGGCAAAGGCAGAGACCATGACCTTTTGGGGTGAACCTTGTCATGTCACAAGAGTCCAGCTTACTTGGATTTCAAGATTCTTAGTGGCCTGGCTTGCTGTCTCGTTGAAGGGGACCTCATTTCAGAGCTGGGGGGTGTCTGTTCCATTCTAGCAAGAGAGCACAGATGAGCTGGGTGGGCAGACCGCTCCCCCGGGAAGCCAAGGTCCCAGGGCCACGAGCATATAGGCTGTTAACTCTGCACAAAGAAAACTCCGCCACGACCCGCAAATCCTACTTTCCTCTTGGCCCACACCCTGGGAAGGAAAGTGAAAGTCAAGCCATGGACTGGGAGAAGCTACATGCAAGACACATTGATAAAGGACTTGTATTCAAAATATATCAAGAGCTCTCAGAAGTCAGTAAATATGAACAAAATCCAATAAAAATATGGGCAAAGATTTGGACAGACATTTCATCAGATACATGGTTGGCAAAAAAGCACATCAAAAAGGTTCGTCGTTAGTCTTTAGGGAAATGCAAGTTAAAGCCACAATTACAGAACACTATAGACTCATTAAAATGGCCGTAATTTATGCTCGGAAAGCTGACTTAGAAAAAAATAATTCAAAATCCAAAAGCCCACGTTCACAGCAGCATCATTCACAAGGGCCAGAACGTGGGAGAACCCAAGGGTCTGCTGATGGATGGACAGATAAACACAATGTGGTTCATCCAGAGGATAGAATGTTATTCAGCCTTAAAAGGAAGGACATTCTGACACCTGCTACCACGTGACTACCAGCTCTCCCCGCTGTAAATTCCTTTCAGTGACAGATCAGGTAAGGAAATGAGCTGCCGGGAGCCCAGCAGTCAGGATACATGCAGGGCGCCCACGCCTGGGGCCAGGGTTCAGTAGGACGGCGGGTGAAGACATGTGGGGCTCCTGTCAACCAAAAGGGCTTCTCTGCACTTCCGATGTGCAACTTGGGCCGTGCCGTCTACGTCACTGAACTTCCAAGGAGACTTGTCCCACAATCAGAGCCCACGGAGCTGGCCACGGCTGATTTTTGTTGTTTACTCTTGTTTTTGTGTTTCGGTGTTTGTGGTTTGGGCACGAGTAGAACTCACCTTGTTCTTTTCCTTCACACACAGCGACTCCATTCTCCATAACGCCCTCCCCGTCCGAGCTGGGTCTCTCAGAAGACAGCTTCTGTGAGGGTAAAAAGGATTAAGTTATTCTCACCATGGTTCGCACTGGCCGCGTGATGTCTCAGGGATCAGTCCCCAGTGGTCCCCACAGTGGAAGGAAGTGTGGCCAAGTCCGCGGCAGCGCTGGGAGGCCAGGGCTCAGGTACAGACCAGCGGCCGGCCGGCTTGCGGATAAAGCTTCAGGAACAGCAGAGGAATGGAGAACATGACACACACTCTGGTGCCTCATCGCATCCAAATCACTTTTACTTGCAAGTAATTTTGAAAAAATATTAAGATTACAAAAAATATGCCCCTCACCAAGCCATGTTATCCTTCCAGAAGCAGAGAGGCCATCATCCGCTCAATTCCCTCCCGTTGCCAACCAGTAATCGGGTGAGGTCAGACATCTGCTGTAACAGGCACCCTCCGAATGTATACGCAGGGACAAGCTACGGTCGACACCGTCCAAGGGCACGCCCGAGTGCTTGGGATTACTTTAGCCCCGATACCTGGATATAGGGAGCAGGACCCTGAGCTGGCATCTGAAGAAGAGATGCTGCTTAGAGCGGGAATCCTCCGTTCCAGTGGGAGAACTGTGGCATCAGGGTGGAGGAGGTGGACTTGAACTCACCCCTCCCGGTCCCGCACATCATAGCCCACCGCCACGGGGCCTGGCCGGGCGCTAACAGGACAGCCTTAGAGGCGAGAGATCAAAATGGCCAGTGCCCGTGGGGAACGGGAAACCTGACGTGCTCAGCAAAGAGGTATGGGGGCAGCCTGCCTGGAAAGCGGTGTGCTCAGCAGCACGAATCAAAATCCTAAGAGATATTTCTACCATTTCGTCTAGTAAACCAACTTCTGGGAGTCTCTTCTCAGGTAACAGAGACACAGCGAAGACTCTTGTGCGAGACGCCAAGGGCTGTGCTGCCTTAAACTGTCTGCAGAAGGAAGATGGGCCTGAAATCAGTGGACTGCGAGTAAGCAGGCTGCCTGCTACAACGCGGGCGGGCCTCACCCAATCAGGCGAAGGCTAGAACAAAAAGACCCGCCTTCCCCCACAAGAGGGGATTCTCCAGAAGATGCCTGCAGACTTCATCTGCACCATCGGCTCCCCTGGGTCTCCAGCGCAGACCTCCAGGGTAGATTTCAGACTTGCCAGCCCCCATCATCACATAAGCCAATTCCTTATAATAAATCTCTTCAGGGGAGCCTGGGTGGCTCAGTCGGTTAAGCGTCTGCCTTCGGCTCAGGTCATGATCCCGGGGTCCTAGGATCAGTCCCACATCAGGCTCCCTGCTCAGTGGAGAGTATGGTTCTCCCTCTGCCCCTCACCCTGCTCCTGCTCTCTCTAATAAATAAATAAAATCTTTAAAAAAAATAAATCTCTTTGTATGTGTATATATACGTGTACTTGTGTGTATCTGTATGCATACTTACATAACTTTGCAATGTATTTAACATTTTACACCTAATTGTATGTACTTGATAACACAGACACACACACACGCCCTATCAGTTCTGCTTCCTGGAGAACACGGACTAAAACAAGAACAGACACAATAATTCTCTCAGAGAACGTTATCAGAACATTGAGGGAGGCCTAAATCAGCTGCAAGGACACTATTCCTGGGAAGAAAGACGCCCTTACCTTCTCTAGCTCTGTCTTGTGCACTGGAGAGATCGAGGGGGGAGGACCTTCTAAATCCGCTGGCCCGCTGCAGCCGCTGTAGACGTCTCGGATCACCTACAAGAAGTGCAGACATGCTTGAGGGCTCTCGGAGGCCGAAGCCGGCATGAACCGGCAGGCATACGGTGTGGTGGGAAAATCTGTGGGCTCAAAAGCACCTGGTTTAAATCCCAAGATGCCAGGTGCTCCTTCATTCACTAGCTCATGCGTTCACTCACCAAATGTCTCTCTGATCCCGGTACTGACACAAGTTTCAGGATACGGGGAGAACACAACACCTCGCTTTCATGGGGCCTGCATTCCAGTGTAAGTTAGATATCACGGTGAGCAGTACCACCCGAGCACGAAGGTAAAGTAAGACAGCAGTAAGTGCTACAAAGACTGGAAGGTTGTGTTTAAGGAACAGGGAATGGCTAATTGACAGGATCAAGAGGCCTCACTGGGATGACAGGTAGGCTGGGAGCCAAATGCCCAGAAGGACGCAGCCACATGAGGACCCAGTGGAAAAGGCTCCCAGGCAGAGGGGCCAGCTGGTGCAAAGGCCCTGTGGTGGACATGAAGTGTTTAAGGATACCACCTGGCGCCGTGGGGCAGGAGGCAGGGGCAGGCCACCAGGAGGGTCACACAGGCCCGGTGAGCAGCTCGAGCCCTGGAGTGACAGGAGTGACTTTCTGGGAGGAGGTACAGTGCAGAAGCCAGGAGGACGGGCTGCAGAGCTCTACCGCCTGGACTTTCACCCCGGTCTTCACCTTGGGCAAATTTAATTAACTGCTCTGTGCTCCAGTCCTCCCGCCTGCAGAGCAGACGCAGTGGTCCCACCTGTGGGACATATGTGGCCTGAGACAGTGCCTGAGACGTGGGGGGCACGCCACTGTCAGAAGCCGCAGACGGCACTGGCGCCGTTGAGGGAGGACAGCAGACAAGAACTAGAAGGGAAGGAGTCAGGCCGCCCTGTAGTGGCCCGGGGGACAGAGCGGGGCAGTGCGGGCTGGGGCAACAGAGGAGGGAGCGAACCAGCGGCATGCAGAGGATTCTGAATAGGCGGAGCAGGAGGGAAGCACCACCTCCTAGGCAGCTGGGTGCTGCCATTCAGAAGGAGGAGGCAGACAGAAGCAGCGGGAGGGGGAGAGGCGAGGCAGGTGAGTGCGGAGCAAAGCAAGCTTCCAGGCAGGGCTGGAACTAAACTAGGCAGTCAGGGGAGAAGAGGCTCGCTCACAGCCCAGGAGGGGCTGAGTCCTCATGTGCCCTATACAGAGGGAGGGCAGACAGAGCAGAACGCAGGTCCAGGACAAGGACCAGAGCCGGTCGGTACGTGGAGCAGAGCCAAAGGGGAGAGGCCGGTGCAGGAATGAGCCGGAATGGCCCGGGAAGTGGGGGCAAACCAGGAGGGTGCAGCTCCCAGGAGCAGGGAGGAAGAGGGAGAAGCAGCGCATCAGTGCAGGGGCACTTCTGAGAAGCCCCTCTGCTGCAGGGGAGGGGTGGGAGGGTGGGGGTGACTGGAGGGGCTCCTGGAGAGGAGATGAGCAGAGGAGGAATTTCCAGAGGCGGCAGGGGGTGGGATCTGGAGAAGGCCAGGGTGTTTGGTGGCGGGAGTCTGAGGACGCTCCTGTCCGGCCTGTTCTGCCTCCTCAGTGAAAGGCGAGGCCAGAACATCAGCGGCTGGTTCAAAGGCCCAACCTTGCTGAGCCTCCGTTTCCTCACCAGCAAAGGAAGGGGTGTCCGGATGACCTGTCCTGCTATGTCAGGATGGTGACATCCAGGGAAAATGAGACCTTCTATGCAAAGTGCCTAAGCCAACACCTGGCATGTATAGCTGCTCTGGTCCCCAACACCGTCACCACTGAGGGTCCTCACCACTGATGCCGAGGGCTCAGAAACGATCCTTCCCTAGACTGACGGGCGTGGGGGGTCCACGGCACGTAGGTAGTGATCCTTGGCCCTGCTGATGCTCATAGCGCCTCCAAGATCACCCACTGTCCCCACTGTCCCCACTGAGCTCCTGCCCTGAGCAGAAGTGGTTCTGATCACTGGGGATGTGCAGTGAACAGGACAGAGTGGGATCCGGGTCGGCGGAATGTGCATGTTAGCAAGGGAGAAGTTAGGCAGTTCCTTCAAAATGTCTTCTCTTCTTTTTGGAACAAAGCTGCGTCCAACCCTTGCGTCTTCGGGGCAGAACTGAAATGCTGAAGTCCCAGATACCTGGGTAGCAGCTTTGCAATACGATCTCGGCAGACGTGCCCAAAGTCACTCAGCTGGCGCCGCTGTTGGGATTAACGCCAGGAACTGACGGGAGCCCAGGACGGTGTTTGCAGCCATTTTGCTGCTCAGCTGTTTTATGAAAAAGCTACAGAGCAAAGTCCACATTTGAGACTAAAACAGGACAAAGGGAAAAGAAAGAAAAGCCCAGAGAGCTTGCTGCCACGTTGTTCTCCCTGTCGATTCTGAGGAGGGAAAGCGTCATCAGAGTGACATCCACCCAGTGACCTGGGCCTTCCGGACGCCTGAGTCTCTGTCCACGCCGACTCCACTCCTATTGCTCTGTGTCCGGCCTCTATTCCCACGCCTCCCCCGTGGCGTTATCAGATCTTTAGGTGAGGAGGCAAACTCTTACTTGATCTAAGGACAAGAGTCTGTCTTTTCTCTAGGGAAAGAGGACGACACAGGGAATCTCCTGGCCTCTTGTGTCGAACAGAAATGGGGTTTCAACCCTAATTCTACAGCCTCCTCCACAGGTGAGGCTGAGCGATGCAGACTTGGGCCTGACGTCCTCGTCCAGAACATGCACAAAACAAGGCCTCTGGGCCACCGTGGAAAGCAGGATCACGAAACGTGAGGGGTCCAGCCCAGCTTCTCCCAGAGCAGGCACGAAGCACGCGTGCGCCCCTTTCCCGTGACGACAGCCTTAAACAGAGAACGCGTCACACAACAATCACGCAAACGAACCAGAAACTTATAAGCCCCTCATCTCGCACCAGAAGACATAACCTGCAGAAACCTCTCTCTGGCAAAGGCTTTTCTTCAAAAAGCAGCTGTCCTCTTTCCTTCTTTCTTTTTTTAAGGGTGGGCGAGTCATGTGAACCGGGGCTTCAGGGATGGATTGGGCTCGCTGGATGGGGCTTGTCCTGCAAGCCTCAGCCTCTGTCTCGTGTGCCCTGGAAGAGGGCTCTGTCCCCCTGGTGGTGCACGGCTCAGCTCCCTCTGCCCTTGGCCGCAGCTGGCCACATGATCCTCACGTGCCCTATACGCCCACCGGTCTCTTTCTTCTCTTCGGCTGGGCTTGCTTTCAGAGACAGGGATACGCCTTGCTTATGTGGGCATTCCCAAAGTCTAGCACATAACAGCAACCTAAACAGTGTGATTAAAGAGAAAAAGGAGGGAACAAGGAACCAAACTGGACTTGACATTTTCTCCAGGAAAGAAAATGAATGAAGGAATGAAATCCAGAGCGAAAGAAACCAGGCCAACACGTCAAATAAGTAAAGCCTCAGCACAACTTTCCCCCAGTTCTCTGCATCAATTTCTGAAATCCTTGAAGGAAAAAAAGTGAAAAAAGGAAAAAAGAGCATGCAGCTAAGAGCCATGCCTGCGGCACCTGGGCAAACTTCCTCGCCCTCTCCTGGTCACTGGAATATCTCCTTCTCTCTCCCCTGTTCCACATCAGTGCCCGATCTGCCCGCAAACAGAGGTTCAAGGAATGGCGGACTCCCTGAAGTGGCCAGATGAGGTGACCTGGCCATCGAAGCGAAGCCACGTCCTCGACTTCCCTGAGAAGTCTTCCCTAATAAACCCAACCCATGTATCTGTACGCTTAGAATTCTGTACACAGATAAAGGATACATTTTGTTCTCTACGGATGTCCCCCCGCCTGACTTTCAACTCCTTACGCAGAGGGCAGTGTCTCCCACGGTACTTAGGGAAGAGACGGGCATTTGGCAGCCCACAGAGACCCAGACACACCTGGGGCCAGGCTGGGGCTTATCCCTGCCATCCCCACAATGGGGGACAATTTCTCTTCCCCCAGACTGAGCCATAATGACATCCTGGGCACAGAGAAAGGCATTGTTGAAAACATCGAGGCGTGTAAGCCTGTCTTTACTTCCATGCGTTTCATCCACCAGCTGGTTGGATTATTTCAGGTGACTTTCATGAAACTGTCCTTCTCCTCTGATCTCTATTCATTGCCAAATTGCCCCCACTGAGTTAATTTGGAAGTAATCAATAAAGGGTTTATCACCCAAATTCTTTGAATAGCTGCAAATGAAGATTCTGTATTTATATATAATGTGTGTGTATGTGTATGTGTGTATATATATACATATATATATATGTATATATATATATATTAAAGAGCCGTGTTCCATGAGAAGCTCAACGTGTATTTAAGAGAACTGGATCCAAATTCGGAATCACAAATCCTTCAAAAAACAAATTGTTATATATTCTGTGGTATTTTTGTTTGCTTTTTAACTTGAGCCCTCATTGCCAGAAACACAATCTCTGCACATTTTTTAAGGAAACCTGACCACTCCGTTTCTGGGAATATTGGCTGTTGTCTTCTGACTAACCCCTACAAAATGGCTCGTGTTTTCAGCACACACACACACACACACACACCACACATGCACGTGCACACATGGAGTCAGTTAATTTTGGCAAGAGCTGCTGGTAATGGAAGTTGCAGACCGAAGGAAGCGCAACAAATCTGGCCGTGATTCTCGAAGAAGCGTGGGTCCAGTCAGGTGCCGGCCACACACAGCCCTCCTGCTATCCACACCGGACAAAGGCTGTGTGTGACTCACTTTGAAGATTGTTAGCTCTTACATTAAAGCCACAATTACAACGGGATAACAGCAGTTTATATTAACAAGACTTGGCCCCTGTTTCACAAAACAGTTCATGTTAGATAGTTGTTCTAGGGTTTTTACAGAAGGAATCCTATGGGGTGATATTAATAAACCACTAATATTCCAACAGTTTATTATAGTTCTAACAGCACATTTGTGTAACTTTTTCATTCTTCCTTTCTGATAATTCTGTTCAGTGGTATTTCCATCCGATAAATGGGAAAGAATTTGCTGACCCCAAACATCCTGATGAGTTAGAAGCCTTCCAGGACTCTCTTCCAGATTTCCAGACCCTTCATTCACTGTCACTGCAGCACGCTATCACCAAGACAAATAAGGGCTGTCCCTCTGATGACAGTTCTTTAATTTGGAAAAAAAAAATCTACTTCAGTCATAAAGATGTGGGCTTGACAAGATGACATAACAGGCCATGATGACAGCATGGACTTATTTGACAGAAACTGTCATTTCAAAGCTTTAAATCATTTGGAAAAAAATAGGACAAAGTTAGAACGCACAGGCTAGCTGATTTCAAGACTCTCTGTAAAGCTGCGGCCATCAGACAATGTGGCATTGGCAAGGCCACGTAGACGCACTCGTGAAGCAGACAGGGGCCCAGAGATGGACTCACATGTGTTTGACTGATGGATTTCCAATCAAGGCAATTCGGGTCATCAATGGGACTGAAACAATTGACTACCCATATGGAAGAAAATCAATTTTGACCCCTCCATTCCATCCTATACACAAAACCAATTGTATGAATCAGAGACCTGTCCATAAAGACAGAGCCATAAAGATCTGGAAGAAGACACAGGTGCTATCTTGGTGAATGGAATATGATAAGGTTTTACGGACAGAACGCAAAAAGCATTGACTATAAAAGCAAAGACTGATGTAATGGATCTCAGAATTAACAATTTTGTCTCATCAAAAGGCACTCTGAAGGAAGATAATTCATCTGTGGATTAATCAGAGTCATTCTCGGAGGCAAAAAACTCTGACATAAACAGGAACATTTCATATTCTTGAAAAGCCTTCACCTACCAGTAAGGTATCGCCATTTAAACTCCGTATGCAACCAATAACAAAGCCTCAAAACAAATTGAACAAGAACTGACAAAAATAGAAAGACAGATAAATCCATAATCAAAGAGGTAGATATGACCACATCTCTCCCTTCGATTAGCTGACAAAATGAATTAGTAGAAGATCTCAAGATGACAGTTAATAACTGATCTGATAAACCCGTGTAGACGTGTGCGTGTGCACCCAGCAACTGCAACATGCATGACCCTCGGTGTGCACAGGAGCATTTACCCACCCTGACTACATGTTGAGCAACAAGTCAAGTCTGCAACTCCCTATGATGTGAAATCATATCAAGTTCTGACTATGGTGAATTTGAACTAGAAACTAAAGGCAAATAGATTATTTTCAAAAACCTGAATATTTGGAAAGTGAGCAATATATCCCAAATGAACCATTAGTCAAAAAAAGAATCACAACAGATTCTAGGAAATATTTTGAACTGAATGACAATAAAAACACAAACATCAGAACTTAACAGGACACAGCTAAGACTGTGCTCAGGGGCAATGGATAGCTTTTTTTTTTTTAAAGATTTATTTATTTATTTGAGAGAGCGAGAATGAGAGAGAGAGAGTACATGAGAAGGGGGAGGGTTAGAGGGAGAAGCAGGCTCCTCGCTGAGCCTGGAACCCGATGCGGGACTCGATCCAGGGACTCCAGGATCATGACCTGAGCCGAAGGCAGTCGCTCAACCAACTGAGCCACCCAGGCGCCCCGGCAATGGATAGCTTTAAATGAATGTGTGTTTATAAGAAAAGGACTAAGACACAATTATCTAAGCATAAACTCCAAGAAGTTGGCATAATTACAACAAATTAAGCCAAAAGGAAGTAGGAGTGAAGAGGAGAACTGAAAATAGAATGCGATGTACTATAGACAAAAACCAAGAGCCTAAATTCGGCTTTTTGAGAGAACTAGTACAGTGGGTGTACGTCTGGCAGGAACGCTGATGCAGTAAAGAAGGACAGGTGTCTCCATTCTGGTGACTGTGTACTCTTGACAGGTAAAACGAGGTAGGTATAATTAAAAAATCAGAGCAGTTTTTCAATCAGAGGATGAGGATGCAAAGAAACCTGGACACGCTATGTCCGCACAGGGTAAGAGCCCTTTGCAGGAAAGAAGTGACCAGGCTGCCTCCTGGCTGGCAGGGTGGCGGGAGGCAGGGGTGCCCACCGCAGAGGGTGGGGAACAAAAACAAACCAGCCACATCGTAGGGGTGTACGCGGCCTGGCGTAATGGTTGAAACTTCAAGGAGCCTCAGTGACACCACGAGCCTACGCCCACCCGCCAACCCCTTCCCCGGCGCCCTGGGAGTGTGGGAACAATACGAAGGCTTCGGGCAAGGAAGCCAAGTTCGGGGATGTCCTCCAGGGGGCACACAACAGGCGTCCTTGTGGTCCTGGTTCAGGAGGGTGGGAGGCCGTGCTGTGGACACCCCGGCTCTGGTCCCTAACACATCCCACTGTCATCTTGGTTTTCAAAGTGTTTTCAGCCGGAGCTTGTGAGTTTATTGAGACCTAGAAGCGGTAGCGTAGTGATAACAAGAACCAAATAACATACTGAAGCAGCTTATGCTTACATATGTGTCCACTGCGTGCTAGGTGCTCTTCTAAATGTTTCTATCTTATTACTTTATCCTCACGACAAGTCAGAGAGGCAGGCACCATTATGACCCTCCCTCCCATTGCACAGAGGAGAAAACGGAGGCACAGAGGAGCTAAGTAGCTCATTCAAGACCATAGGAAATGCAAATTCAACTAGAGGGAGATCCGCCCTTCCCCATCACACTGGCGAGCTCCCCACAGCTTGCTGACCTACCTACGGCAGGCGAGGCTGTGGGGGAAAGGCACTCTGACACGTCGCTGCTGGGAGGCTGAGCTGGCGGACCTCCCGTGCAGAGTGACGTGGCTATGCATCAAAATCACAAGCGCCTACAACCTTCATGCAAGCAAACAGCCTCTCTGGGAAGTCAGGCCACACACTAGCAAGTGTGAGATGATATACGCGCAGGGCTGATTGTTACAGAGCTGTCTGCAAACCCAATATCCATGAATCAGAGAATATTTTTAAAATTATGGTCTATTTAAACAATGAAATGGTATGTCCTGTAAAAAAAAAAAGCAGAAGGAAAGGCTCCGTTCTCTAAATTGGAAAAATCTGCAAGACACTTTGTTTAGGTGTAAAAAGCAAGAGGCGGAACACCACATCTTGTCTATGCGGGTGGGAATTAAAATCCGCATTTCTCCTTGCCTGCATATATATATATAATCTCGGAAAGGACACTTACAAAATGCTTGCTCTCGTATGTTGCTGGAGGATAATAGCACAAGCAAACCTGGGAAGCCATTTGTCAAGATCTAGTTGTGTTGAAAATGCGCACGTACTGAAGTCAGCCACGCCAGAGAAGCCATGACACCCGAGACCAAGGGACATGCACGAGGACGCTCACTGAAGCGTTCCAGGACAGCGAAGGGGGATGGGCATCAACCCCAGAGCAGACATAAAACAGTGAGTGGAAAATGCAAGGGGCAGGATACATGCAGTCTGAAGCCATGTACATGGGCATTTTTAAACAACAACAACAAAAAAATCACTTCTGACTTATAAGTACATACATAAGTGAAAAAAAGTATCTTTAAAGCATACCTCGATGATAATATTCAGGATAAAAGTTACCTTTGAGGAGGGAGAGAGAGTTAGTAGGGGAGGCCTGTTCCAGTTCTAGCTGCAGCATTTGAGGTCTTGAACAAGGAGATACGGGGCAAAAAGGAAAAGGAAGAGATTCTTAGAATCTTCATGAGTCTGAGTCACTGGGAGTCTGTTTCTTAAGTTTCTAGGTGATACCGATAAGACAGCCCATCTAATAACAGCACTGAGAAAACACGACACCAGACCCTCTCTGGTCTCTGCTGGTTTTAAAGAAAGAAAATTCTCTGACTGACTGAAACTAGTTCTGTCTCTGTCATTTCCAATCAAGACTTCCTAGCTTCTCACGTGTTATGTGGGAATTACACGTAACAGGAGCAAAGCACAAACATCAAACCAAGAAATTAATCAATTCAAACTCTTTAGAAGAAGGTAACTTACCGTGTATTATTTACTTCCCTTTTAAGAAATATCAGCAAATGCTAAAAAAAAAAAATCCTTGCAGTTAAGCTTCTGGTGACAAATACAGTCATCGCTGTATAATTAGTACAATTAGCTGAGCGCCTCTGATGTGCATCTCACATCTGGAGAAACAGGATGTAAGACCATTCCGTTCCATCACTGCCTGACATCTTGGAAAGGTTTTCTTAAGTGTCTACTTGCGAGCTGCACTGTCAGCTCAGTGCCACGTCCCAGGGAGACCGGAGAAGCCAGCGATGCTTCCAGCAGCTTCATGCGGAGCGAGTCATGAAGAAGGGACAGGGGAAAGAGGAAGCCCAGGGCTCAGGGCGGCCCTTCTTGCTTCTCCACTAGGGAACAGGGGAACCCGAGAGTGCAGGACAGACACAGCTCACCCCGCGCGGGACCAGGCCAAGAAAACAGAATCACAATGGAGGCTCCTTACTTCTTTCATCCTTTTTCCCTCCTTCCTGAAGGGATGGTGCTGGGACCAAGCAAGTAGGAATGAAGGGAAAACGGCCAAGTGCCAGGCGACCCGGCACAGGAAGGCGGAACGTGAAGGGGAAAAATACGAGGTCGACTCCTGGCTCTGGCGCCCGCTGGCCACTGTGTCACCCACCTCCCTGGGACTCGGCCTCTCGCCTGTAAGGTGACGCTGTTCACGTGAACACCTTCCTCAGGTGGCCGTTCTGTGCTCTAGGACATACTGATGGTGGAAAAGCATTTTGTAAACGTGAAGGGACTTCAAAGAAATCGCTAACAGAGGTGGTGGGTGTGCAGCATACTCGAGTTGTGTGTGGGAGCCAAGCACACGGAGCGGCAGGAGGTCCTGCGCACAGGACTCCCAGGAAGAAGACAAACGCTCTGTTCAGGCTCTCCTGGGGCAGCCACGGGAAAAGCCACGTGCGCCTTCTGACCGGCGGACGGACGCGAGGGCGGTATATTCTCCGGGGGGGGCAGAGGGCAGTGTGGCTCAAGGTGGAACGTACGCCGGCACGTTGTAGAGCCACTGTTAGGGAAGGCCTCCTGGGGTCCTCCCACCCCTCCCACCCCGTTTTCCAAAGCAGGTACCGGCAGGCAATGAGGGACTAGATGGTCCAGACTCACCTTCCTGAGGAAGACCGTCAGGAAGGCCAGAGAAAACAGACACAGCTTCTTCCTACAGCAGGAAGGAGCTATGATCGCCGTGAGGACTGGGCCACAATGCGGAGGAAGATGGAAACGTGGAGAGGTAGGCCAGCAGTGGGGATGGCTTCGGCCTCCCCGAGACCAGACAGCACCTCTGCGGCTCTGGAGGGCTGGGAGTCAGACGGCATGCCAAAGACGAGGTCTCTGGCAAAACCCCCACAGTTCAGCTGGGGAATCCCAAGGAATAGATCTCGGAGTAACAGTGCAATGAATATAAACCTGCCCTTGAATGAATTGCAGGCTGAATTCAAGTTATCTGGGTGGCTCTGAAAAAAATCTCAAGCCCTGAAATTATAAACAGATTTTGGAGAGCTAATGCCTTCCCTACGATGGCAGAGGCAAATGAAAATGCTCTCCCATAGAGGAAAGCACTGGGCCAGGAATCAAATTATTTCTACAGGGACAACTGGATCCCTGCAAGAAAAACGAATGAAATGGGACCCCTATCTCATGCTACATGCAATGATGAAATCAAAGTGGACCACAGATGAAATTTAAGGCCTGACTTCATAAAATGATAAGAAAACACAGGTGTACCTCTTCAGGACCTTGGAATAAGCAATGATTTCTTAGATATGGCCTGAAAGTGATAAAAAGTAAGGAAGTACTGATATATTTTACAACACGGATGAACCTGGGAAACATGCCAAATCAAAGCAGCCTGTCACAGAAGGACACAGCGTGTTTATACGAAATGTTGAACACAGGCAACTCTAAGAAGAGAAAACAAAGTAGTGCTTGCTTGGGTTGGGGTGAGGCTGGGGCGGGGGCGGGGGCGGGGCTGCTCACATGGTGAGCACGGAGTTTCTCCTCGGGGAGATGAACATGCTCTGAAAGTAGGTTATGGTGAATAGACTCACAGCCGCTGAATCATTATTTAAAAGGGTGAACTGTACAGTATATGACTGATACTTCAATAAAAGCTGTTATATAAAAATTACTGAATTTTTTTTCCCCACGTAGAAGGAGCAGCATAATCATCAGAGAGCCTGCACGTGGGAAGGACAAAATGACAGGAACAAGAACATCAACGGATGAGGTGGCCAGGTCCTCACGCCACCCAAACTGCAGTCCAACAACCAAGCCTGTTACCTGCTTGTTGTGGAGATAAGTGACAAACACTTCTACAGGAAATTTAACACTTGCAAAAACTGGCATTCCCAGGTTGAAAAAGAAATGAGTAGAAATACTAGAAGTCCATAACCAACATTCAGAACCCAGGGAATGGGGACAAATTTAACAGCAGATCTGGCATAGCCGGAAAGAGAAAGAGTGGGCCAGAAATTAACAAGAAAACATTAACCAGATTAGGAGAAAAAAAAAAGGATACTAAGATATAAAGAGAAGATAAATAGAATATAGTGAAAACGTCTAACATATTTAAACATAGTTGGGGGTAATGAGACAAAGTTATATTTTTAAGAGAAATGGCTGAAAATTAGTTTTCTAAAACTTAGAAAGATGACAATCCACAGATTTAGAATCCCAGCAAATTCCAAGCAGAATAAATAGAAAAGAATCCACCTCCAGACACATGAAAAAAAAAAAAAAAGGAATCAAAGGAAAAGAGAAAGTAGTGAAACAGCCTGCAATCTTGAGGCCCACTGCCTTCTGAAGACCAGGGCTGGGGTGATTAGCTGCAAAGCAATCAGAACACTCTGCTCTCAAAGACAAAACTGCTTGGGTTCATCCCGTTTCGCCTACGCCTGAGAAACAGACAAACGGAACTAAACACAGGTCTGGGAGAGAGGCCTGGCCACGTAAAGGGCTCAGAGGCCAGGCGAGCGCCTCACCTTCAGCCACTGCTCGGCCTGCTCCTTGCTCTGGACTGCAAGAACCAGCGGGTCTGTGCCTTGCTGGGTGATTTTCAGCTCGTGCTTCTTCTTCTTGCTGTCCTTCGGGGTGTATGTGATGTTGCAGCCTTGGAGGGGCAGCTCCATCTGGGGCTGCTGGTCCTTGGAGCTTTTGTAACACTGCATTTAACACGAGAAAGCAGAGTTAGGTTGAAGAGGGTTCGAGGAGAGACACGGATACAGCTCTGGCAGGACGGAAAGGCCAGCACCTACGAGGCTCTGAGGTCTCTTGAAGACCCCGGAGGGTGGGTCTGGAGACACACATGCGTCACCTACGTGGGGCGCACTCCACACGACATGTCACCCCCACGTATGTGAAAATACGTCCACTCTTTAGTTCGGCAAAGTTTACTGAGCATCGATGACATGACTCAGCAGGAAACAGAAACTCCCTCCTCTGATGGGGATCATGGACCAGCGGAGCTTCCTCACTAAGTCACATGAACGTGATATATTGGATTTGCTGAAAAGCACAGCCCTCACGTGGGAAATCATTTGGATGCCTTCTTCTACAACCTATGTCATTTGGTATCTGCCGGTCTCATCTCTATCCCCTTTCCGAGAGACAGATGAAGGACTTCATCAAGAGTATATACAGCAACACGTCCTAGGCAACATGTCTGCAAAGGTTTGCTTTCCAGTTGAGTATGGGATCCAAAACTCAACGCTACTCCATTTACACAGCAGACGTCCCCTCTAAAGAGTTTGGTGCCATGGCAAACGCTCAGATTTAGTTCACATCACCAGTGCTTCATCTGCATCTGTGAAATCTAGATCAAATCTTGTCCAAAGGTCTCTCCTCTCTCCTTGGGTCTAATCCTATGACTTGGGACCAAAAGCACACATCTTCATGGGAATGGACAGTCTCAGGGTGCAGACATCTGGGTCCTGGCTCTTCTACGAATTTAATCTGGCTCCTGGGAATTCTCTCCAGCTTGCTGAGCCTGTTTCCTCATTTGTAAAATGAACTATTGCTGTGATCATCATGACTTTATTGAGTCACACTAAATGATTAGTTACACCTGCTACCAAGTACGGAATGTCAACATCCGTAGGTGTTTCACACTTTCACTTGATGGCCACAGTTGTCCATTTTGCAGATGAGGAAACTGAGGCTCAATCGGTTATGTGGCTTGCCCAAAGTCAGACGTGTGAAAAGCAGTCGCCCCCAGCCCCAGAGGGTTTGAGCACACAGCCAGCTCTCTCCACTGGGCGCCATCTACTGAGGAGGGAGGGAAGGAAGAGACGCCTGTTTTCAGGGGTGACTTCCAGAGTCCTCTCCTATTTTAAAGTTCTAAAACCTTGGCTCCTGAGTGCCACATGAACATATCCACGTTTTACAAAAATCCAAGTGATGGTTGCCCTGTCTGAAATGGAAGGAAAAAACACACACCAAAACCAACTAACCCCAGATGGCTATGAACATTCACGTTTGGCAGTTTTTTGGATTCTAAGTGCAAGAAAAAAACAGAATAGGAAAAAAAGGAAACTAACAGTACAGTGGATGGAGTAAGACAGGAAATGCCTCAAAATGGGTCTGTCACCAGCCCTACATTAAAGTGCAGGATGAACATCCTTGCCTTCGGACTCCGAGGGGAGTGGACTCTCAGACAGAGGGGGCAGCATGCGCCCTGAGAGCCAGGCCTGTGGGAGAGAGGCGCATGAAGAAGCTGAGCTGCTGGCCTCGGGGGAGCCCATGCATCTCTGGAGCTGGAAGGCGCTGGCAGGGTTGTCCTGATGCAGACCCCGGGTGAGGGAGTGTGACCTGGCGAACTGTCCTGATGGGTGTTCTGGCCCATCACTGTGTCCATCGCAGGACCGCGGGGGCCTGGAAGGGCACAGACGCCAGACGTGTACCCAAAAAGCCTAGGATGGTGGTGCCCACGGGAAGACAGGCTGGGAACATGTAGGCAAGAGCCTGGCTTTTGGTTTTCCGTTTACAGTTTTCTGTGCTGTTCAAATTTGGAAAGCATTTATTTTTTTAACACTGTTAATTTTTTCTCAGTGTTAACCGGGGTCATCTGGGCAACTGGATCTTTGGGGATTTTTGAAAGAAAAAAGCTTCATAATAAAAATAATTAACTCTGATTCTGCATTTTATCAAAGACAGTGTTTTCACATGGTTTTCCATTCATTTCTTCTGAAATGTTTACCACTACTCTAAATGATAGGTGTTTTCATCCCGGTTTTGAAGACAGGATTCCCAGAAATCCGGAAGGAGATGGAAGGAATGAGAGGGGCGGGGCGGGGAGAGGGTGGAGGAGGACTGTGGGGGAGGGGGGAGGGGAGGGACGCTGATCCCACCACAAACCCACAGGTGTCCTGCCCCGTTCCAGAACTCCTCTTGTACCTGAGAGCCCACTGCAGGTTGTTACAGCATTTCCATAACACACCCACATCTTGCAGCCATTATGTCAGACTGTAAATAAGGACCACATTAGTCCTTTTCATCTTTTTTTTCTCATTCTTTACTTTAAAATTCTCCCATGGCATCATTTTTTGGAATATTCTAAATTTGGGAGATTTTCAGGCCACACATGTGGAAAAAATATGTATTCTCACTGTTTAAAACATTTTTTTTTGAAAACCATTAATTTAAAACATCCTAAGACTCTAGTAAAAGAACATTCCCAAAACTCACAGATGAAAGAATAGGGTTACCTGCTCCACTAAAGAGGGATACACAGAATCATAAACTCTCCTGGGTCTGTTTTAATGATATCATTCCATGATTTTCCCCCCAAAGTTAGCTTGAAGGAAAAACAACATGCAGAAATGCGCTCTGAAATTCATCATCCCAATAATCAACCAGGGATTCTAAAGCAGGCAGGACTGAAGGAGGGAGGAGGGAGCATCACACGTGCTCAAGGGCTCCAGCTTCCTAACGGGGTCCCTTGTGGAAAGGACAGCACAGCAGAAGGCCCGCCTGTCCCTGCACCCCGCGGCTCTGCTACTTAGTCCATCCTCCTATTCAGCCCCTCGGATTAAACAAAAAAAGAATCTGCCTCTAGCTTTCCAAAAGAATTTCCTTTCCTGGACACTCTTCTCCCCGACCGCGGCTGGCCTGCCCGCCCCACCGATGACCTGGCTTTGAGGAATTCACTGACTCACTACAAATGAGAACATCCATCCTGCGACTTCTGGCAAGTTAAAGCCTGTGTATGTCCACCACCACTGCAGACACTGGCCCGGGATAGGAAGGACTCTGCCTGCTGGTCACTGCAGGGACCAAAACCAAGGGCATTCGAGGCTCAGCAAGCACCTGCGCTCACCGCTTGGGCACCTGGCCGCGGGGAGCTCCGTGTCAGGCTGTGCTGAGGCCGGAGTGCCTCCCCTTCCCACCAGCTGATGCCCGCCCTGCCTGAGTGTCGGTCCCACCCGTGAGGCTGCCGGCAGATCCCACCCACCACACACAAGCACGACACGCCCCCCACGCGTTACCAGCAGCTTGGTGTCCTTGACGACACAGAGTAGCTTGCTCCACTGCCCGAAGCGCTTCTTCCTCAGCAGGAAGGCACAGATCTTGGCGTCCTTCACCAGGTCCATGGAGGCCTCCTCGGACGGCCACTGGTGCCGTGTCTTCTTGCCCTTTCCGTCCTCCTCCTCCTCATCGTACGACTCGTAAGAGCTACTCATTGCATCCGAGTCATAATCTGTCAGAAGTAAGGAAAGAAGTAAAGGTAAAGGGCCTGCCTGCACACACCTGACCTGAAAGCCTACCTGTGGGCTCAGGAGCGCGTTCGTTGTACCAGGAAGGGGCCCCTGCATTCGGGGTGCTGGGGAAACGGTAATTAGTAAAAACTGGGGAAAAATAACCATGACAGGCAGTTCAAAGTAACGCCAAGTTCTAACTGAAGTGTCTTAGAATTTTCTCTGTGAGAACCAGTCCTCAACGGTTCAGTGAGCGCTGGGCTATCTGCAGACCCCACGTCATCGGAACCTGGCCACGCCACAGCCAGCTGAGGGGACCCCAGCCAATGGGCTGCCGCCGAAGGGTGCAGCTCTCCCAAGCCACACTTCTAGGTCAAGGTCCTCTCAGGTCTGCAAGGTCCTGCCTGCGCACGTCGGCACACGCAGGCCCTCACTAACGTTCCCGACCAAGCCCAAGGCCTCCCTCTCCTCAGGGGTTCCAGAGAGGCATTTTCACCCTCCTTCTCTTTCTACAAGGCAGGCACAATTTGTATCATATTGTCTCCAGTCTCCGGAATGCAGCACATTCTCTCTCACTGCTGGGGCTCTGCGCATGCTGCCCTCCCACACAGGCTTCCTGCTCATCCCACTCAACCTCCTGCCTTTGCCTGAATAAGTGCTCTTGCCCATCAGGGTTCAATTTATGGACACCGCCTCCATGACGCCCTCCTTGAATCACCAAAGCTGGTGGCTGTGGACTTGTGTGCCCCCTAATTCACCCCAGTGAGACTATATTTGGAGACGGGACTTCTAGGAGGTAACGATGGTTAAGTGGGGTTATATGAGTGGGGTGCTAATTCAATAGGACCGGTGTCTTTATGGGAAGAGGGAGAAAGAGATGTTGCTCTCTGTCCACCACGTGAGGACATGGGGAGAAGGTGGCTGTGTGTGAGCCAGGAAGAGGCCCTCGCCACAATCTGACCAGGCCAGCACCCAGCTCGTGGATGTCCAGCCTCCAGAACGGTAAGGAAGGGTCTGGTGTTTTGCCACCAGCCTAGCACTTTGCTACGGCAGCCTGCGCCAAGGCACAGGATGAAATGCCACTCGTCTCTGCTTCCACACCACCCAACACAGCCTGCCCCACTGTGCTGTCATGGCCGTGTGTCTGTGAGCCTCCTGCATCGGGCCGGAAGCCCCCCGAGGAAGGGGGACCATCCCAGCCCATAACAACGTACCCGGCGCGGGGCGAGAACAAGGAAGGCGGGCTGCTCGGCGAAGCTGGGTTCTACCTGCAAAGCGCTCTGGCTGATGGCTGGCACGGTCACGACGTTCCAGCAACACCAGGGGCTGCCCATGATTTTAATTTCATCCCTATTGGATGATACGCTCCTTGAGACGGGGTCTGACTCATCTCTGCCTCCTCCTCAACCCCCAGTCGCATCAGGAATACACTCACTTCTCAAGATAGGGTTGAGCGATGAAGACCTATGTGATGCATGACCGAGAAAGGGAAAGCACGGCTGAAGCCGCCAGCTACACAGTGGAGTAGAGACACAGCAACAGCTGACCTCACGCAGAACGGAATTCACCTTCCTCACTCCCCGGGAACTGGAGTATGATCCGTACTCGGTAGTCACGCCTACATTTCCATGACGCCAGGAAGAATCATTACCAAGAGGGGGCACGGAGGACTAGGGTTCAGGCTGAGTTTTCAATCATGACGAAGCAGTGTGGGACAGGTTTTCAGCAAGAGCCGAAGCGGACAGACAGCACTGCGAACGGGCAGAGCCCTGGGGCGTGGGCTGGTGGCCAGGAGGTCCCTGCAGAGCGCTGCCCAGGACGTGCCCAGAAGACCGTGTGGGGGGCCAACTCCAGGCCTGGGAAAGGCCTGGCCCGGACTGCCGTGGACAGTGCACGGGACGGAACCGTCCGTTCCTGCGTGTGCATTGATACACAGCCGACCACCCGCAGTCAGGCTTCCTCCTCGAGCCCACATCCCCCCACCCGCACACACCACCGCCACCCCGTTTTACGGGCTACTTAAAGTCAGTTCTAATTAGAGTCAGATAAAACGATCTGTTCAGTTCTCTGATGGCAGGAACCACACCTCTAGCGCTCAGCGCTCACTGGTGGCCAAGTGGATGTGACGCTGAGGGCAGAGACGGGGAACCTCTCAGCCGCTGGAGAAGCTCTCCCAGTCTGGGCTGGAGGGGCCGACACGTACCAGGGAGTGCGGTGTAGGCCGCGGGAGATGGGCTGCAGGGGCCAGCACACGTGGGACAGGGAACACTCCAGATAACACTTGATCTAGATCTTTCGTGAGTCATTGCCAACCAGACAGTAAAGTCTAGAGGCACACGATGAGCAAAAGCACTGAAAAACATCAAACATTTAGAGAACACAGTAGCATTTTCATTTTCCAGTAGCATTTTGGTGCTTGCCACAGATGCTAAGTTAGTGGTTACATCTGTGGGGAGGGGACTGTGACAAGGAAGCGGCCCGCGGGGGGCTTCCAGGGCAGACGTGTTCTATTCCTGACCAGATGGTGCTTACATAGATGCTCCACGTTATAAGTCAGTAAGTCTGCGTTCATATTTTGAGTACTTTTTGGTAAATACATTACGTTTCACAACAAAAGAGTTTTAAAAGTTTAGCGTGGCTAGAATGTAGCTCACGTGGTGGGAAGAGGCAGGCGGCCAGACTTCAAGAGCGCATGCCGCTCGGAGACCCACTGCAATCTAAGGTCTCAGAAGGGCGATGTGCAAATTCAGATTTTCATTTTAGGAAGGTTTTGAAGGACCATGAATCCCTCGGTGCTTAGCTTCTTTTCTAGAGCATCGAATCCAGTAAACATTTAGCTAACACATGCGCAAAAGCATTAATAAACAGTTGTAACTGGAAGAAATACCTTTGATTTCATTCATTCAGCACATATTTATTGAGGGCTTACTATGAGTTGGGCAATCTTTTTCACGCTTACACAGCTGGCCTGGAACACAGGTTTGAACTGCCCGGGTCCACTTAGAAGCAGATTTCTTTTCAATAAATACAGGACAGTATTTAACTGCGTTAATAACATTTTCGTTTCTCTAGTTTGTTTTACTGTAAGAATACGGTGCAGGATACACAGGACATATAAGGGATGTGTCAACAGACTGTGTCATCAGTAAGCTTCCAGTTGGCAGGAGGCGATTAGTAGCTAGGGTTTTGCAGAGTCCAAGTGACACATGGATTTCTGACTGTGCGGGGCGTCAGGGCCCCGACCCCATGGTGCTCCAGGGCCAGCCGTACTTCGATGCCAGGTGCCACCGATAAAGTTGTGAAAAGACCAGGCCTGCTTCACCTTCACAAAGGCCTTTGACACCCACGCTCTCGCAGGTCCTCTCAGCCAGAGACAAGCGTGCGTCAGTACGGTGGTCCCGCCTTATCCGCGGTTCCACTTTCTGCGGATTCAGTTACTTGCAGTCAACGGGTGTCCAGAAACAGGAGATCCTCCTGCTACGTAACATCAGGACATCAGCGGGACCCTGACGTTGCGTCGCACGCCCACGCCACTCAGCCCCGGCATCTGCTCAAGCGGGCCCTTTACCACGTTACGTCATGGCAGGAAGAAGGGTGAGTGTGGGACACAGTAAGACGTTTTGAGCGAGCGAGGCCACCAGTGCGTCCCTCGACTCTGCTACTTTTGTGACAGTGTATTGTTACACGTGTCCTACTGTGGCCCATATTCTCCTGTGCCTCACTTAGAAATTCTACTTCATCCCAAGGTGTGTGAATAGGGAGAAACACGGCACATAGGGGTTGGGCTCTGTGCACAGCTTCTGGTATCCACTGGAGGTCCTGGAACGTCTCCCGGAGGAGGAGGAGGAGGACGGCTGACAGAGCCCCTGGCATGTCCTAGCATCCCGTGTAGACGTCCACACTTCTTACAGAACAAGGAAGCAAAGCAAAGAGCCAGCAAGAGATCTGTGTGGATCTGTGTGTTTATGGGATGTTGCTGGTTTGGAAACGTTCTTCACACCAGACACTTTTCTGCGGGCAGTTCTGACGGAACTGAAGAACATTCCAATAAATGATGACTTTCAACTATAAAACATTACAATGTGTATTTTAGACACATACCCTTCCCCATGAAATCACAACTTGCATTTCAACCAACTGACCTTGAGGAGGGAGAGGATGAGGAGAGAGGGCAATCAGAAAACTGAAAATAACATGAAATGTAGGTCGGAACCCAAAGCCCCAACAAGATTTGTAGTGACGGTGTCGCCGACCCAGCCCGGCTGGAAGCGGCTACCCAGAATTCCCTGGCCGGTATGGCCGGGTGAGGTCAGCAGCGGGGAGCACTGCGGAGAGAGAGACTGGACAGCGGCAGTTGCCACGCCCGAAGGTCGCTGGGGGGCGCCGGGTGCTGCTGGGGCTCAGGCATGTGTCGTGGTGTGTCAGCCGCCCTGCCGCTAGGCCCCCTCCTTGGGCGGCGCAGATCCCTACAGGCACCTGCACCGCAGCCAAGAGCACCAGAATCTTCTGTGTTGCCGAGTGTGTGTGTGTGTGTGTGTGTGTGTGTGAGGGGGTCACGGACAGATGGGGTGCAGTTTGTCCTTGTGGATGCAGCTCCCTCGGCCTCTAACAGCTGCCATGACTACGTGAGGTCCAGCCCCTACAACAAACCTTCTGTTCCACATCACAGTGGCTCCGTGTCTCTGATCACACCCTGTTCTCGGTGGTATCGGAAGCCCATGGCAGCAGGCTCCTCGGGGGAAGCTCAGCACAGAGCTTCAGGATTTCAGAGCCCAGCTACATAAACCTCCGGAAACAATTATTTTACCCTGAGAAACTGCTTTTGGCTCTCTGACACCCAGCAGCATCTAAATGCTTGGTCGGGCACCTCAGCTGCCCAACGCGGGCTCTCGGTCACCTGGCCCACCGCAGAGCATCTAAGCAGTCTGCATCCGTCGGGCCCATACGCTGTAAGTAACAGGTGCGAGCTAGTGGTTCAAGTGCACGTGTCCCCGTGCCTGCTACATGGGCTCCTTCTCCCAGCACGGACTCCTCCGCATGGCCTGACGGTTTGGTTGGATGGTCAAGACTGGGGGGGGGAACTGGCAGCAAGCAGGGACTGCAGAAGGGACTGTGAACGGACCTCCCAGATGGGCTCAGAAAGTCAAGAGTAACACACCAGGTGAGCGCTTAGCAAAGCCTCAGCAGATTTTCACAATCAGGTACATAATGCGGCCCATTACACAGATGTCCGGCAGCCTCTTTCCCCAGACTTCCCGTCCAAATGGACTCCCGTACAAGGGGCTGGCGCAGGGATGGACCTCCAGTTGGCAGGATAGTCTGACTCCTGGCCCTTCTCAGTGTCCTGCCCGCACACGACATTGTCCCCTGGGGTGTCAGCCCACCACCTAGTAACTGCACCACCTCCGTCATGGGAGGGGCAGCAGGGCATTCACCTTCCCTGTCCCAATGCTCCTGCCAAAAGCACCATCCACAGTCTTGCAGAATGCCTTATTCACCAGCATGGGATCCCGCAGCATGGCTTCTGATCAGAGAACTCACGTTACAGCAAGTGAAGTCCACACTCTGGGTCGTGCTCATGAGAGTCACAGGTCTTGCCGTGTCCCCACCACCGGAAGCAGCTGACCCAACAGACCAGTGGAATGCCTTTTGAATATTCAGTTCCAGGACCAGCTTGATTGGCCACCCCTGGGAGACTGGGGTTGCTATCTTCCAGAATACCTTCTAGCAGAATCTGCTCTGCCCCAGTGGGGCTCTTTTCCCTAGATTGGGGCTCACAGGTCTGGGAACCCAGGGCTGAAAATGGTAGTGGCTCCTCTCACTGTTACCCCAGGGACCCACTGACAAAATTTCTGCCTCAGGCCCCCAAGTCTTAGTTTCTAAGGGCAGAATATTCCCTCCAAAGGACACGGTCATCGCTCTATTAACTCGGGAGCGGGGTCAACAGGCAAAGAGGGGGTTAACGGCAGTGGCTGCAGTGACCAGTCATGGCCACACCAGATGGGAGGAGGAGGTCCCTGGGGTGGCTCTCAGTACTCGCATGCCCCATGAGTGAACCATCCAGTGCAGCCAGACTTTTCAGGAAGGAAAGATGAGTCATCTCACTGGGTGATCGACCAAGGTGCTTGCCGAGGGAATGGGAGCATGAAGTTGTAAATACACGGTATAACCATTGGCTGGTTGTAGAAATGAGAACGGGACTCGTTACGCACCTTCCCTGTTATCTGCGTGTGTATAAACAAGTTCCCCTCCTCCCCTCTCCCATTCCCTACCACCCAGCCGCAGGGGGCCGTGGATCTCCACGTCGAAGCTACAGGCTCTCCAAGGGGAGAGTAGGGCTCCGCTGGAAGAGAATGGGTGTCACCCCAAAGTCGACAAAGGGACTCTGTATCCCCTGGGGCAGTTAGGGGGTTTTCCATGATACAGGCGAGAGTGGAATCACGTTAACCTGCGCTGTGATTCTGCTCTTGTCTTTACTTGGAAATTCAGTGCGGTTAAGAGGGGCGCACTCGGCCGCCAAATGGACACAGGAGAGACGGTGGCAGCTTTACCCCGGAGCAACTCGGCACGGCTGGAATTACATTTCCCCACGTTCCCTTCCATGGATGACTCTGGGTTAGGGCTGGCCACGGAGAGATCCGGAGCAATCTGGAAGGCGGGACGGAAGCAGCCGCCAGCACGTGCTGAAGGTTGGCGTAGGTACCAGGCACTCCTGCGGCTCACAACCGCCGTCGCCGGGTGGCCGGCCCTCTGCTGGGCCCGCAGCCCCTGCAGGTCCCCCCTGCACCGCCCCCCGGCATCTGAGGCCCGGCCAGGAGCGGGCAGCTCTGCCGAGGCTCTGCATCTCCCCGCGACGGCCAGCCCTGCTCCACAGCCTCCTCCACCAGTTTCCACGGCTGCATCAGGTCTTCTTATCATGGACCCTTCATTCCTCTGCTAGAACCACACCTGACACAGGGTTCGACAGAGCTGTCGCCGAGGCCCTGAGTAACCCATCTGGAAGTCAGCTCCCGGCATTGTGCCTCGGGAGGACGGCGAGGCCCTCACCGCCCACTGCTCACCCACAGACGCCTGACTGAGGGAGCCTTGGCGTGTTATCCCCGCTGACTCGCTGCCCCGAGCCTGCATCCTTCTGTTACCCTCTCCTCTGGACTTGGTTCAACAAAAGCTGCCCACCTGTTGGCAACTACAGGTGGCTTCTCTGAAGAACAGGACAGAACACATCACTGAGGTGAGGCTTCTCAGACTGAAAACGGCCTCTGGCCCCCAGTCAAAGGAAATTACTCTCAGTCTCCAGCTTTGCAAGTGTGTGGGTGGGAGTGGAAGGACGGTGGGAGCAGGCTGGAGCCGGACAGCCCCAGTGCTGGGAAATACCCTCGTGGACAAGCCGGTTTTCCCAGACTCGCTGCTGAGAAGGAAAGGAAGCCAGTGAGGTTCTGAATTACACCGAGCCGCTTCAGGTTTGGTGTTCTCTGATTAATCTCCTGACTTCTGGAAATGGTGGCCACTTAGAAATTGCCTGAGTGCATTTTCCATGGATGGTTCTTAAATAACAGAGAAACTAAAACACTTGACTTCGAGACCTCGAAACCCAGCACATCCTAACCCCTGTTACCAGAACCGTCCCTTTCCTTCTCCGAATGCGACTGCTCCGGAGGCTGAGCAAACAGGCCCCTGTCGTCGAGGGGCCCCTGTCCGGCTTACATGCAGAAAGCACTCGCAGGGAGGCCCTCTGGGGACACACCTGTCAGCTGCCGGGGAAGACAGAGGCAGAGACGGCGGGCGACAGGAGGACAGCCCTGGGAGCTGGCGTGCACTTCCGTCAGAAGACACATGATGGGCCACCGCGTGCCATGAATATTAATGTGCCCAAAGCCTCGTGACTAAAACGACCAATCCCCAACTTTCCGTTTTATCTTTTATGAGAAAAGCAAGAATCCCTTGTCCACAGGGACTCGGACACCCTCCCTCCACTGCATTTGGAGACACAGCTCCCCGCCTGACAGAGCATCGAGGGAGGAATGAAGCCGGTGATCCAAAACCAAACCGCAGAGGTGCTTGTGAGGGAAGACCAGAGCCGGGCCAGGACAACTCTAGCTCGGCAGGAAGGTTCTAGTAGAACCCATATGAAAGCAAGAAGAGACAGACGGGCTGGTTTTGTACCCTCCTTTAGCCTCCTTGGCACAGGAAAGCAGCCTTGGGGGGCCACACCCCAGGCAAGGGGCACCACAAACACATGCCACACAAGTCTCTGCCTTGTGACCAAAGGGGACACATTTCACTGAGACCCACGACCCACAGCAACAAGGTCGCACCTGGTGTGAATCAGAGAAAGACAACCATCTTGAGTTCCCAAAGGCACTGCGGGCTTTCGGAGCCCCTTCTCTGTTCACCCCTTCAGGGTCAGCACTGCCTGAGCGCCACACGTCCCCGGTGTCTGATGCCACCCTGATTCCCCTCCACACAGTCCAGCACTTCAGGAGGCCGGCGAGGACCAGGCAGACCTGACACTTACTTGATGTGATGTATTCTGGAGCTTTCCCAGGGCTCAGCGGCACGGCTTCCTCGTAGTAGCCTTCCGGGAGAGATGATGTCGGTAGCGGCGGTGGCCCACTGTCAGGTGGCTGAGGAGAAGAAGGAAGAAACGCCACAGAGCTCAGAGCCATGACTAGAAAATTCTGCAGTTTGAACTAGCAGGTGCTGACCAGCATTATCCATTTTCCTTTGTAAAGTCCACGGCAAAAGAGAGCCCTGACCCATGGAGAGGTTCTGAGTTCTGTTCCTGACTGATCTCCTCTGCTTCCTTGCCCACGTCCACCCCCAGCCCAGCCGTGGCTGCATGCCACTCAGTCCACACCAGCTCGCCGGTGGCCAGCAGCCGTGAGCGCCCCGGCATGGCCTGCTTCTGGGGCAGGGGCTAACTCACAGCCCTCTCTCGGGCCCTGCCCAGAGCTGAGATGGGGGTCTCCCTCCTCTGTCCCCCACCCTGCTGATCCTCCCGCATCCCCTGGACCCACACCCCTGCATGGGGGCTCTGGGGTACGGGAACCATCCAGATTCCCTGATGTTGCACCACGTAAGCAGCGGCTGGATAAAGGATCGTGGCTTGTCCGCGATCTCACCATACTCCCAACGTAGCCAGGGACACTTTTCAAAACTTACAAAGAAAATCCCCTCTGAGCTACTCTCTAAAAGAAACTTGTGCCAAGAAGGAATCTGCTTGTGGCAAAAACCAAACGCATCACAGTTTCCTGTCGGACTCTGGGACTGAGGCACTCGGGTTTGGAAGCCATGACTGAGAACACACAAGAGTCGGCAGGACTGTCCAAATGTGAAGCCCCCTCTCCTCTCACTAGTGCACGCTGACCTCTTGTCCCATGGACACCTAAGAGCCTGCTGCCCCTATCACTCTCTGGCCCTCATGCCAACAGCAGGGTTAGAAGGGAAGGGCAAGGAAAGCCAGCATTTGCCAAACACCTGTTACCTGCCTGGCATTCTACTAAGCACTTCTGCATTGGCCTCAGGTGGCGTCAGGCACCCCCCTCAGGAATCCTGCACGGTAGACATCACCTTACCTTATATGTCACAGACACAGAGTGTGAGGCTCGGGGTCTGCAACAGCCTCCTCGAAATTGGGGGCTAGTAAATGACAGAGCTGGCTTCTCCAGCACCAGGTCTGTCCACTAAAGCCCTCTTTCTGCTCATATTTGCCCCCTTCCTTTTGTAACTAGCTCACACAACCTATGTTCTATACACAAATTGGAAAGACGTCACTGAGAACGGAACAGAACAGCAACCCCAACCTGAAGATCTACCAAGTTCTGTTTCCAAGCAGAACACTGTTCCAAAGAAATCAGAAGGATTTATACCCACATAAACTCTCTAGGATGTGAAACAACTCAGCTCTGAATCCAAGAAGCCCTTTGTGAATGACTAACCACCCTCTGTGCATCCAACCCACTCCTTCCTCCCGCCAGATGAAGGGTCATTTACACAATTTTCCTCCATCTGCTGGAGCCCAGTTATCTCCCCTCCGCCCCCAGGCCTGTGCCCCGGGCTAAATAACCCCGGCCCCTCGCACGCCTTCCACCAGGCTGCCTTCCCGACTATCGTCCTTCTGTGGTCGAACTCTGGACGGTACCCAGCTCCTTCATATCCTCCCGAAGAGGCAGTGCTTAAAACGGAACCTGATACATGGTGCTCGGCCCCAGGCAAGGTCTGAACAGGAGGCCGTGCCCGGGTTAAAATCTCTGCTTGTTGCTTTTGGAAAAGAGCTGCTCGATTCACCGAGCGTCTTTATTCATGAAACAGAGAGTGCTTCCGCTTCCTCCTGGTATGTCGGAACAGTCCAATTATTCCTGTCCTGGGAAAGCATTACGAATCGCTGAATCAGACAGATGCTTGTGAACTAGCACAAACCCCCTTCCTAGGGCTACGGGAAAAGCCAAGGTGCACCGGGGGAGGCACCCATGCCCAGCGGATTGGCTCTGGGGCCCTGCTGGTGGCCGTGCGTTTGGGGCAGCTTTTCAACAGGTACGCCCTTAGATCCAGTAAGTCTACTTCTGGAAACACAAGCCGAGAGGGCAACTGGTCAGATGAGCAAAAACGTACACAGATGTTCAATAAAAGATGGTTTAGCAAAATCTAAAAACAATCTAAATCTTCACTGAGAGAAGAAGGTGTGCGGACTCCTTCACGTGCAGAGGCTGGAAAGGACAGTGCTTCCGCATTGTCGTCGTTTGCGGGAAAACCCTCCACCAGACACCGTTAAGTGAGGGAAAATGGGTACGCTAGGAGCCCTTGATATAACTGTGTGTGTTTAGGCTCAAAGACAGGAGGTCATCCAGCAAAACATTAACAAGAGGTTGCATATCCCTATGGCTTGGCTCTTCTGCATGATACTTGTCATTTCTAAAATTTTAAAAATTTATCATTTTTAAAATCAGAAAAAAATTAAACTATTTTTGCTTTGAAGTAATATCCCTCAAAAACGAATTCTTTTTTTTTAATAGATTTTAATTTTTATTTATTTGCCAGACAGAGAGACAGAGTGCATGTGCACAAGCAGGGAGCCTGATGCGGGGCTCGATCCCAGAACCCTGGGATCATGACATGAGCCAAAGGCAGACGCTTAACGACTGAGCCACCCAGGCATCTCTCAAAAAGGAATTTTTATAGAGGAGCACCTTCTCTCTTCAAAAGAGACCCACACTCCACTCCCAAATACCACTTACCCTTGAAATTCTGGGTTTTAGATATTTAAGCAGAGGAATTGCAGCTTGTTAAAGGCAAGTGGGGGGCAGGCTAAAAAAAGGTCCCCAAACTGTTAGTACCATTTCTTTCAGGGGAGAAACTTCTTTCAGAGCCTTTCCAATAGGTAAGAATTCACTGAAATCACCATTAACAGGAATTTTTAAAAGTACAAAGCAGGGAAGACAGATTTCCAAAAGGGATCATGGAAAACCAGAGAAAGCAGAGGACAGGCAGGAAGCAAGAGTATAGCATGAAGAGGTGAAGCTCGATTCCCCCCACACGCTCGCTCCATGCGGGGCCAGTGCCGTCCTGGGCGGAGTGACCTCCCCGTAACTCTGGGCCCCGATGTCCTAACTGGTGAAGAGGGCGCCTCTGATGTCCATCCCAGCTCTGAGATTCTCGTTCTGCTCTTCTTATCAAGTTGCTGCTCAGCAGGCCACAACGCCAACTTGACCAGTCTTGAGACCTTAGCGAGAGCTGATGTTGGGGCCTCGTTAAACGGTAATGACATGATCGCCATTGGCCAGGGCAGGTGCGGCAGTGTCCCTTCTCCCGATGACACTGCCCACCAGCGTGGCACCACTCCCGCTGGACTGGGCGACTCCCCCTCAACACCAGAAGACACCGAGCCTGCGCACGGAGCCTGACCGCTGTCCTGCTCTTGTCTCCCGTTTCCTGCACTGGCTCCCACAAAACACTCCAACCACCGCAGCCTCTGAGGAGACCGGAGAAGAAATGTGGGAAACCATCCTCCCCGAGGAAGGACTGCTGGTGGCCCAGCTGTGCCCTAGACATAAAAGACGGGAACGGCACAGCACCAGTCACTAGGCAAGGTCAAATGCACCGAACACTTCTGCAGATTCTGCCGTGAGTGGAAGTAACTCTGTAGTTTAGAGACTCTTATCTGCCCTAAGGGAAGCTTCTCCTCCCAGGGGTCCACGTGTCACTAGAGAAGCCCGCACCTACAACTGGGTAGGAACACAACCTACTGGTGTATTGCATTGGCCGTAACTGAATTCCCATCTTTTTGGGAAGAAAACCCCATTGGTATTTGCCTTTGCCAATTTAAGGAGAAGCCAGACAGAGACATATTTTCCCACTGATAATAATAACTGTTATGTTTATATAATTACATGGTAGAAACATGATTATCATTGTTATTACGACTATTTGAGCAACAGAACAACGATGCCTAACGTTTACTGTTTGCCTGCCGTGTGGCAGACACCGCTCTGGGATACTTTATGGAGATTTTTCTCCTGTTCAGAAATTAACACTGAGCTGTTGGCATTTTGACTGATTTTACAAAGGAGGGAACGGAGGCCCAGGAGGTGAGAGGCCCCAACACCGTCACACGTGTGCAGAGCTGACTGGTGGAGGAGCTGGAAGTCCGCCGGAGTGGCCTGGGCACTGAGCTGGAGGCCGGGGAACTGCACGCACCGCATTTCTGTGTCACGACTGTATCCCGCAGCACCTGCTGCTGCGCCTGCTGCTACATCTGCTGCGCTTGCTGCACCTGCTGTGTCTGCTGCTGTCCCTGCTGCTGCGCCTGCTGCGTCTGCTGCACCTGCTGTGCCTGCTGCTGCACCTGCTGCTGCACCTGCTGCGCCTGCTGCTGCACCTGCTGCACCTGCTGCTGCACCTGCTGCACCTGCTGTCCATGCTGCTGCGCCTGCCGCTGCACCTGCTGCACCTGCTGTGCCTGCTGCTGCACCTGCTGCGCCTGCTGCTGCACCTGCTGCACCTGCTGCACCTGCTGTCCATGCTGCTGTGCCTGCTGCTGCACCTGCTGCACCTGCTGTGCCTGCTGCTGCGCCTGCTGCACCTGCTACAGGAACCAACCAGCCCACTGAGCCCACTGGGTCCAACCTGAGTGCTTGCATGACAAACACCGTCATTCCCTCCTTCCCTTCAGGAAAGCGGGCATTCCTCCCGCCCTGTGCTCTTCACGGCTCCCACTCTGTCACCACGGGCATCTGTTCCTCTGCTGCTCCCCACGCCATTGCATCACGCAGCCTCTGCACCAGAATCACCAATGAACTAAGAGCCCTGATTCCAGCAGAGGAAAATATCAGCCCAGTATCAAATCACTTTCTGACCTGAATTCTGTCTATACGGTGGGCTTCCAGACTGTTGTTCTGGTTGCAGCGACTGACCTTCCATAACTGACACAAGTACTTTGGAAGCATGGCAGGGCACCCGGGCGGGAATCCAAACCTCCTACGGGGCGGGGCATCTTTAGGATGGTGGCCACACCGCTGAGCGAGGCCGAGGAGTGGGGAACAGAATTTTATAGGCTCAGCTGCAAAAGGGGCTCAATACTAACAGCACGAATTTTGAGTACTTTTCCTGGCAAAATAAAAGTTTTTATCCAAATCACCCCGCTCCCCTCCGCTCCCTACTGAACTTGCATTCCACATAGCACGTGAGTAAACAGCAGGCACCTAACCGTGCTGTGAAGCTCCCTCTGGCTTCATTCAGGCATGCAGAGTGGAAGCCCCGTGGGGCCGGGTCGTCTCCCCGCCTCCACCAGCAGGAAGCCATCCGCAGGGAAGGCCAACGGTCCAACGGGAGTGTAAACAGGATACGTATCTGGAGTGCAGCCACAGATTAAAAGTTTAAAAGATGCCGCAGGAATTACAAATGAGACTGAACTCCTCCGAAAGATAAGAGGGGAAAAAAAAGAACACATGATTCACATTCACTCAAAGGATCACATCTGATTTCACCAGGAAACAAACGGTTTTCTTGTTTTAAATCTTGGGCTTTCGTCTCAACTCCGTGACTGGAAAAATACTTAATTTTGTCATTTAGTCTCGAAGAGCCTCATAATCTCATCTGTCCGACAGAATGTGGTTGCCGTGAAAGTGCTTTAGGAGGTCTCAGGGCAGGCAGCAGGCGACGGGGGGCCCACATGCTCACAGTTCCAGAGACAGAGGCAGGAAGCAGAGTGGGGGCGGGTGGAGGAGGGGTAGTGCTCATGGGGATGGAGTTTCAGCTGGGAAGATGGAAAAGTTCTGGAAATGAAGGGTGGGGGTGGCTGCCCGATACTCTGAAGCACTTACTGCCACCCAACTGGACACCTGGCAGTGGTTAAGATGGTAAAGCTTATGTTATGACTATCTTACCACAATTAAAAAAAACCCCTTCATTATTATCTGCTGACATAATAAGTGATCACATTTATATAAACTCTGGCCCTAAAATATCAAAGAGCTTAGTTGCTCTCCCACGCCCCATCTGAACACCATATAAATGCCCTGCTGTTAAATGATCAAATAAAAATATTTCTAAATGCCTCAATTGGGTAGCAGAGACCCAGAAGGAGTCCACCTTGCTCTCTCCTCCCAACCGTAAAGATCCGAGAGAGCCCTGGCCTGGGCTCGGCGCTGCTCTGAGAAGAGGGGGAGGTAGGAGGTACGACAGGGGCTGTGGCTCCGGCCCCCTGGGAAACCGCCGCCTGAGCATGGGCACCAGCTGCAGCAACGTCCACACGGACGGGATCCGTTCCCTAGGGAGGGGGCCGCTACTCACACACGCTCTACACCTGTGCTCCACACGGAGTACAGCAGTGGGACAGCTGCGCACGCTCCGCGTGAAACAAAACAAACCTCTTCCCAGACAGGCTTTGACTAAACACACGCATATCTGGGCCTATTCCAGTCTCCCGTTGGAAAGCGCGGGAGCTCACCCAGACGGTCAAACATGTCGTGTCCCACGCTTGCCATTTCCAGGAGTCGGGAGAAGTTCTGCACCCACACACAGCACATAACCCCACACTCCTGCGAGCATCTGAAAAGGCTGGCCACGCTGAAGGGCCACCGGGTCTCATGGGACACCCTCGGCTGTCACCACGTTCACTCCCAGGCCCGGACAGGGAAGAAACACTCCAACGTGCCCTCCGTGCATGGAGGCATCGTCAACGTTACAAGACTGACGTTTGCACATGCTCCCCACCCTTGACAAGCTGTCAGCGTTTTCCACTGCACAGCTCGAGGAACACAAAGCAGCATAGAAACAAACCATCTCCAACAGGTGAACATTTAGTTGAATTAAAAGAATGTGAAAATGAGGCCCTGTTGTTAGGTCAGTGGGTGTAAAGTCTCCGTTACCAAGATGAACAGATCTTAGAGATCCCCCGGGGAGGAGGGATGGCAGGAGATGGTTAGTGGTAGTTGCATGAAGCCTCATTGGCAGACCCTGCCCGAATCCCATTCCCCAGCACAGAGCCGTGGCGTGCCCAGCTCCAGGCCGCCCGCATCTTCCTTCGTGTGCCCTCCCCGCCCGGTCATGCCATCTCTGGCCCAGTGCATGCGAATTCTCCTGAAAGTCAACCTGCCGACAGCAAAGGACTGACCGGCCACAGCCAATTCACCAGCAGCAGAGTGAATCTACCCAATGACCGCCTTACTTGCTGAATAATGAATTCACTGAAAACTATCAGAAAACTACAGTAGAACCATCATAACCAGTCTCTGCTTCCCTGACTTGCTAAAGTGACAGATGTTCTTCGTTCCCTCTGCAAAAGCCCTGACGGATGTCCGTAAAATGCTAAACATTCATGGTCAACGACAGGCTCCCCTCCAGAGTGCCCTGTACAAAGAGTCCCCTCAGCTGAGCTGCACATTTACCAAGAGTCAGCCTTGTTCTGTAAATGCCTGTACTTATTATTATAGTTATTTACGTTAACTTGATTAGCTATTACATAAATAAACCGGTGAAATAATGAGTGCAAAAGGAGAGGTGATAACACTCTCTGAGATGATTCTCTTTATAAAGCTTCAGTCAAGGGGCGCCTGGCTGGCTCAGTCAGTAAAGCGTGTGACTCTTCATCTCAGGGTTGTGAGTTCAAGCTCCATGTTAAGTATAGAAATTACACAAAAATAGGGGCACCTGGGTGGCTCAGTCATTGGGCGTCTGCCTTCGGCTCAGGTCATGATCCCGGGGTCCTGGGATCGAGCCCCGCGTCCTGGGATCGAGCCCCTCATCGGGCTCCCTGCTCCACGGGAGGCCTGCTTCTCCCTCTCCTACTCCCCCTGCTTGTGTTCCCTCTCTCGCTGTCTCTCTCTCTCTGTCAAATAAATAGATAGAATCTTTGGAAAAAAAAAAAAAAGAAATTACACAAAAATAAAATATTTTTTAAACAAAGAAAAGAGGGGCGCCTGGGTGGCTCGGTTGGTTAAGCATCTGCCTTCGGCTCAGGTCATGATCCTGGCATCCCGGGATTGAGTCCCATGTCTGGCTCCCTGCTCAGCGGGGAGTCTGCTCCTCCTTCTCCCTCTGCCTCTCCCCCTGCTCATGCTCTCTCTTGTGCATGCATGTGCTCTCTCTCTCTCAAATGAATAAATAAAATCTTAAAAAAAGAAAAGAAAAGAAAAGAAAGCTTTGTTCAAGACAAACCACGAAGGAAGAAAAGAAAATCCAATCAGGGTGGGCACGTCAACTAGGAACGAACAGCACAGCACTCAAAGCTTCAGAGGCTGCAAACTCAGGCGGGCTCACGAGTGTCTACGTTTCACTTCACTTTAAGGAAACAACAACCGGAAATCGCTGACTGCCACAGGTGCATGCAGAAAAGCAGCAGAATACAGTGCGGAGACCCGTACTCAAGGAACGTAGCCCCTGGCCCCACATCGGAACCCCAGGAGTTTAGAGGACAGGAAAGCTCTCTAGATATTCATGTATTAGGCACCAGTCAGGAGAAATTACCTATTGGTCAGACTCCTACCCAAACATTATTTGTTTAAACTTAAAATATTTAAGTATTTAAATACTTAAATATTTAAAACCAACATTTTTGCCAACCAACTACCATCAGTAGGAGGGCTTCTCACGTTCCTTAAACCAGGACACTCTGCCATGTTGCAGCCAAAGGCAGGGACAGAGCATGAGCCGGGCACAGCGAGAGACGAGGACAGGAGAGAGAGAAGGGAACACAAACAAGTGAAGGAACAGCAAACTGTATCTGAGGAAAAATCAGTGGAAATGGATTAACTATTCAGTGGTCAAAAATGGTAGAAAGTGTTGGCTATTTGATGAGTACGCTTCATCTGAGATTGGCACTGAAAGTGACAGTCCCTGCACCTGGCCCAGACCGTATGGGACGTGCGTCTCAGTCCAGACCAGGTACATGGCACTTGACAAGGCACCGGAGGGTCCATGAAGTTCACAGAAGCCCCCCCACTCTGCTGGCTACCCCCAGATGTCTGCAGCCTGGAAACCCCTTTCCCAACGTTCACTACGGGATGCAGCACGCTGAGACGGTGGGAGGGCCATGGGCTCAGGCAAGCTGAGGAGGGAAAGCACGGGTGAGTCAGAAGATAAAACCCAGAAATGAATGAACTGCTGTCCGCTCACCCCGTTCTTTCTCTTTCAGACAGACAATGTTTGTGAGGGTTAATGTTGTGCATCAACACTTCTGGGCTACAGTTTTGCGTTGTATTTAAAACAACGGGGCGCCTGGGTGGCTCAGTTGATTGAGCGTCTGCCTTCGGCTCAGGTCATGATCCCAGGGTCCTGGGATCGAGCCCCTCATGGGGCTCCCCACTTCGCGAGGAGCTTGCTTCTCTCTCTCCCTTCTGCTCTTCCCTCTTGCCCATGAACTCTCTCTCAAATAAATAAATAAAATCTTAAAAACGATTAAAAAAAAAGTTTAAAAAATAATAATACAAAAACAAATAATGCATGGAAAAAATGAAACCAATCAAGTCAGTTTCTATAACAAACAGGATGAGTTAAAAAAAAAAGGAAAATTATAAAGAATCTTTTATAAAGAGGGAAAAATACATAACAAATAATGTTAAAAAGATAAAAACCACATATAAAAATCATACATTCAATATACTCTCAATTGCAGACAGATTAAATGTATAAAACAACAGATGAATAGTGAAGGTCTCCTTTTCCTCATCCCCAGCCTTGCGAACCAGCGAACAGGCGGCACTCAGCGCATCTCCATTCGGACCGGAGGCCCGTGGCCCTGCCCCGGCTCGGCACAGGTGAAGGAAGTTGGTGGCTCTCCCAGGAAGAAGGAAACGTAGATGACTTTTATGTACTTTTAGGGCTTCCCCCCAATTTTCTACAGTGATCTCGTTGAAAACGCAGCACTTACGGCCCCACACAGACCTAGCGGATCAGAAGGTTCGTCTTCGCAAGACCCCCAGGGATTCGGGGAACGTGACGGTTGGGAAGCGCTGCTCCACACAGTAGCAACCAGCTCTCACGCAGAGCATCGATCCGCAAGGCCCTGCTCTAGCCCTCGGGGTCCTCGCGGTTATCCTGGTGCATGGCCCCACCACGACAGCCTCTCAGGAACGTTGCGTCTGCAGCGCAGACACACTACGGTTCCCGTGCGCAGTCGTACAAGGACGTGGCCGAGTGGGTGGCAGCTGAGCTCTGTGTCCTGTCGCCTCCCCGGACCCCGGCTCGGGAGCAGACTTCCGCTTCCTGACACAACCTTCTCTGATCCGCGAGGTAGACTTGCCTCGGCTTTGCGGCCACACCACCAAAGTAGTATTGTTGAGAAGAGACTGCATTCGAATCCAAAGAACCTGTGACAATTTTTGCCTTTTCCTGCCTATCGTATGATCTTGAACAAATCGCGAATATTCACTGATCCTAAATTTCCTTGTCTGGAAACTGGGTATTCATACTCTTCACATGTAGGGGCTCTGTGAGGATTACACGAAATTACAAGCGAAAAAGTAACAAGTCTGGTGTGTAATACACAGTAGGGGCCCAGTGAGTGCTAATGTCCTCTGTCCCCCTCTGAAATGACAATTAACGGGTATCTACTGGACACCAGCCACCATGCTGGGGCGCAAGCAGAGCTAGAGGTAAATGGGACCCGGCCCCGTTCTCCTGCAGTCTTCGTCCTGGCGGCGAGATGAAGAAATGACTCATACAGGGGGCACCTGGGTGGCTCAGTTGTTAAGCGTCTGCCTTTGGCTCAGGTCATGATCCCGGGGTCCTGGGATCGAGTCCCGCATCGGGCTTCCTGCTCAGTGGGGTGTGCTTCTCCCTCTCCCCCTACTCCTGCTCTCTCTCTCTCTCGTGGCACTCTCTCTAACAAATAAATAAAATCTTTTAAAAGATTTTACATACAGAAAGCAAACATCACAAAGAGAATTTCCAAGTCACTGAGTTTGTTCTGATTTTGAATGAAAGTCAAATTTTCCAGAGTAAGCAAACGAGCCAACAGCAAAAGGCAGAGAAAGCTAAATGGCACATGTGAGCATCCCAAGACTGCAAAGGTGGCAGAAGAACTCCAAAACACATTTTGAATGCATAACATCACATAAAATACACATTCCTGGGAATGTGTATGTACGTTTTATCCCAGAAGAAGCATAACAATGAACATTAAAGTTGTAGACTACGGTATTCAAATCCAGAGTTAGCCCAAGAGAGGGTCAAGTCCCCCGATGGCTCTATGCCATTGTTGGGCCTGCTAAAGCCTCTGGGTGAAAAAGAAAAAAAATCTAACTTCAGAACAGCTTTCCATGGACCTGTAGCTCCAGCAATTTTCAAGGAGACACCAGCCTCCCACTTGGCTATTACCAGCAGCCCTAGAAACCCACTCAAAGGAGAGACTCTAGCAAGAAACGGCCTCCTTTCCTCCAGATCTGGGCTGTTACCACCTGCCCGGAGCCCCAAGTGGCCCAGGGGCCCAGCGGCTCTGTAGGACCGTGCACTCACCAGCCACGGCTGAGGGATCTCCGGCAAAGGCATTTGGGGAGGAGCCGGCAGGCTGTTGGGGGTCTCTTGCCTCTGAGCATGGTCCTTCACTTCGAAACCTGTAGGCATCAACCAAAACCACAGAACTGGATGAGGAGGAGAAGGGTGTGGACGGTGCCGCCGGCAGCTATCCCGCCCTCAGCCCCATCGTGAACGCTGGGCCAATATCTGTTTCCTCTAAGACTGTACAACAATCCTGTTATTCTTCTCCAGGTGGGGGATCTATGGCTGGAAAAAACAAAAAGAGACTGCAGAACTAATCGAAACACTAGCGGTGGAAATGATGGAGCCGGCACGGAAGCCTGCATTCCTCCAATGCTGCGCGGCCTGGCAAAGGTGAGCTGCCCTGCCTGAACTTCCACTCTGGTCAGGACTTACCCACAGACACACGGACTAAGGGGCGGGCGCGGCCCCGGAAGCAGTACATTTGTATCAGGTGCCCTCCTGAAGCCAGATACTGGGAACACACGGGTCCCTGCGTGTCCCGGCGGCCTTAAGCTCATGCTCCCAGCGCAGCCGTATTCAAGTTGAGAAGACAAGTGTGTACCCAAGTAACTTAGGACATGTGGTGAGCACCGTGTCAGCAAAGGCAGGAAAGGAAGGAACCGGCTTTAATCTGGGTGTAGGGCTATTGCCAGGCCAGACCCCCCCTGGAAAGACCCACCAGAACAACCGCTCAACAACAGTCACCTGTAATGGGTCACGTGTGATACGCAGGCAGGGAAAGACACAGAGCCTGACTGCCAGAGGCGCAGTGGGGAATTCTGGCAGAGAACTGGGCACAGTAAAAAAAAGGAAAGAGAGAAAAAGAACAGATGGGAATTCTACCACCAAAACTATCAGCGGACGGGCTCAAGGCTAATGAAAGAGCTCTGAAGAGAACGAGTGAGTTGGAAAGCATCGGGAGGCACGTGCAGAGAGACAGAGCGTGGGAACCCATCGAGCAGAGGCAGAGGAAAGGGCCCCCGGGAAAGCCAACAGCAGACCCCGAGGCCAGAGGCCCGAGCGGCGCAGTGCGTCCAGGCCAGCAGTGGGTGCTGGCCGAGCAAAGGGAAGAGGCCGAGGGCGGGAGGCTGGGAAGGAGGACCACCTCTACTAGCAGGAGCAACAGGAAAGAGGAACAGTCGTGCTGACCGCAGGTCGACCGCGGGTCAGGCACTGTTCGGAGGCACTTTCTGTCGTCTCCTCTGACCCCCAAGACATCCCTCCAAGGCGGAAGCTCCAGGGGAGGAGAGAAGCAGACGGAGATGGAGTTATTGGAGCATGATCCCCCACTATCCCATCAGCTCCTTAAAGGCTTTGTCCTCCTGTGCCTGGAAAACGCCAGCACCTGGCATGCGGGGAGACCCTCGGGGACAGTGGGATGAACAAGTATGTTAATGAGCAAATGAATGTGTCTGAGAAAGACGGTGGATTCGGGATGGTTTAGAGACAAAGGAGACTGGAGGAAGAAAGAGCAGACGCACCTTTGGATGACTGTATCCTCAGCAGGATGTCGGTGATCACTGCCTTTTTCTCCCTGACGGTTGACGTTAAATATTCATGGTCCAGGAGCTCCAGAAAGAGACGAAGTTCAACTATTAACTCTTCCATTGCTGCAAACGGAGGAGAGGGAAGGGGACTGTTAGACCCAGTGGGGTGCAAACGCCACAATGTAAATGCATTTCACTTTAGCTTAACTGGATACGGTATTCCAGCGTGAAGAGCAAGTTTGCCGAAGCCAGGTCGACTAAGATTCATGCGTCATCTTCTGGACAAATGCACTGCTCCTTTGCTTTTGCTCTGAGGCAGTCATTTTCATCTAGGAGACGCTCCAAAGCCATGCTGCCAACAGATGGAGTCATGACCTAAAAGCCTGACATCATCATGGTGTCAATTGCAAGATATTAAATTTCATTGTCGAGAAGGAGATGGAAGTTTAAAATGCCAAATAGTTTTCAAATAACCACCAGGACGTGGTTCCAGAAACTCAACACCCAACTCTGCCTTTGCAGGGCTGGCTCCATTCCCAGGAAGGCTGTGAGCATGTTTGTGCAGTTACGAAAAAGACGCTGGATGCCGAGGAGGACTTGGGTGCGGACTCCTGACCATGTCTTTTCTCCTTCTAGGATCACGGCCGACTCAAGACCCGACTATGCGGCTGGAGTCAGCAATTTACAAATCATGGTGTGAACCTTTCAGGGACCCCGAAACCCTTTTAGGGCATGCAGGAGGCCCAACTACTTTCATAACACCGAAGCCTTATTCTCCTTTTCCTGTGTCAGTGGTTAGGGGCTACGCTGCCAGCCTGTTGGCACAAATCAAAGCAGGGACACCAGACTAAACTAGCAGTCACTGTATTCCTCACCACGCACTGACAGTAAAAATGAAAATGTCACTGTCACTTAAGAGTGTCTTCAATGGAGCGGTACAAAGCGCTGCTTTTATGAAATCTCAGCCCCGGAGGATGCACCTTTTTGGGATCCTGTGTGAGGAAGTATGCAAACCGCCCCTCTCCTGCCGACCGACGGACAATTGCTGTCAGAGGAAAAGCAAGTGTGCACTGTTTGAAGTGCACGTCAGACTAAGGGGCTCTTCTCATGTGGCCCCAAAGAAGAAATGATACACAAACTACAAGGACGTGCACTGAGTGTATGACCAACATCCTCCCAAAAGGGGACGAAGTGACCTTACCATGTCCAGGTAAACAATGACAGCACTGGTTGCCAACGATAAAATCTGAGCTTCCAAACGGAAGTGAGAATTTCGAACACTTGTACCCACCACCGTGAGCATGACAACTTCTCAGCAGAGACTTTCCTGATCAGATGGGGACAGGCACTGGCCAACAGGCTTTTGTGATCTAGTATAATGCGGTATGTCAGCTTTTAGAAGATCCGCACCACTCCGTGAACAGTGAGGTCACAAAATCACACGTGGGCGAGGATCCGTCTAACGTACAAAATAAGCGGAAATATTCTAATGTAACAGAGGATGAAGCATTCTATGATGCAACTTCAGATCCCAAATTGCAGCTAACTTTTAAGAAACTACCCCCTGCCAGTTTTTCGTGTAGAATCAAAGAAGAATATTGACAGTTTTCTGAAGAGGCACTGAAGTATTCTTCTCTATGTATCTGTGCGAGCCAGATTCTCTCTACGTGCTTGCTCTAATCTGAATGCAGAAACGGATACAAGAATCTAGCAATCTTTATCAGACCAGACACAGGAGATGCTTGCAGAAATAGAAAACACGCCACTCTCTCACAAATTAGCTTGTTTTGGGAAATGCAGTTACTTTTCATAAATAGATTTTTTAATGAATTAATAAATACCTTAAAAATCTGCCACTTTTTAATTCAAATATGAGAAATATATACAGATACACCCACATAAATAAAAGCTCTTTGGAATGTTCAATATATATTTTAAGACCAAAAAGTCCCAAGCAAAAAAGTTCAGTCCATGGGACTCTTTCCAAGCCTACAACACTCTTCAGGACTAAAGATATTAACTGAGGCCATGTTGCTGTCACTACCAAAGCTCTCATAATTTTAGGTAAGTCTAGGACAGAGAAATGGCAAATGAGTCCAAAGTAGGCAAGGTGTATTCCTGAGCTGTTCACTTGTCCTAACTGAATGAGTTTTGCTCTATGAAATGAAGAAGTTGGATTAAATAAGTCGTTAAGGTCCTTTTTCATTAGTAAAACAACTTCTTGATGATTCTAAGGGGAAAACAATCTCATCTATACTCTAAGAATGAAGGGCTGCCCGCGTTATTCATAAGAGCCAGAAGGTAGAAACAGCCCACGTATCCACTGATCAATGACTAGAGAGAGCGATGTGGTCTCTCTGTACGTGATGGGACACTATGCAGCCTCCAACGGGAAGGGCATTCTGACACCTGCTACAACACGGATGAACCTTAAGGACATTGCGCTGAGTGAAGTAAGCCAGTCACGGAAGGACAAACACTGTATGATTCCACTTACACGAGGTACTTAGAGTCATCAAAATCATCGGGACAGAAAGTGGAGCGGTGTTTGGGGGGCCGGGAGGGGGAATGGGGAGTTAGTGTTCAATGGCTGTCTTCAGTTTGGGGAGGTAAGTTACAGTTGGGGAAGATGACGCAGCTCTGGGACGGATGGTGGTGACGGCTGCACGCCAGGGTGAATGTGCTGAATGACACTGAATTGTACATTCCAAAAGGGTGAAAATGGCAAATTTTATGATGCACATATTGTACCACAATAAAAAATACCAACCAAAAATCGATGGGCGGCCATCAGCAGAAATGTTAAAAATGCTTATGGGCCTATGTGAACCTCACAGCAGCCCATCTTCATTCACATATTTTCTTATCAAAAACGCCTCTCTTGTAGATAGCCAAATTACATTTATCCTGTAAGGTTTCACTTAGTGCCAGCTCACAGCATCAAAATGTCTGAAGAGGACCTCAGACTGAGTCTGTCCTGTCTCTGCCCTGAGCTCCCTGACAGGTTTCCCATGAGGACTCACGCAGACCCCTCCCGGCTGGGCGCTGGCCGTAAGCATGCTGGGGGACACCTGCCTGGCCGTGCTCCCCGGCTCAGAGACCAGCGCCTTCTGCCACACGTGGCCTCTGGGCAGCCACAGCCACCCTACGGCGCCCACAGCCACCTCCCGCTCCCAGATTATAACTCTCTGGGCCACCCTAACCCAAGATGGCCAGTCCAACTCTCCTTCCGGAGGAGTTTGCCTGGGACTAGGAACTCGTGGGCAGTTGGGATCTCCGGAGCTGAAGACATGTGGACACAGGAACCAGGTACAGCATGTACATGCCGGAGGGAGGAGCCAGGACCAGAGGAGGGAAGGATCCGGTTATCAGCACATGGGGGAGCACAAGCAGACGTGCTCAGGCACCAGAGACTGGGTGAGGCGAGAGGAAGAGACAGACAGAAAGACTGCCGGGCTTCCGAGACCTTCCTGGGCTCTCCTTGGTCACCTGTGCACTTGAAATGCACAACATACCTGCATCGTTCTAACAAATGTTCATTTCACTGATTTTTACTAAGCTGCCCTGGATGGTTTTCTTTTCACTGAAATCTCAGACCAAGACCGCAAAGCACAGACAGCTCTCCCCACCGCGGGGTGCAGAACCCTCCAAATCGGAGAGTGTGATTGGTCAGAAAAGTTACTCCCTTTCAGGATCTTCACAGACTAAACAAGCCACATTCTACCCTTAACTGTCCCTTCAAACACTCAAAGCCCACAGCATCCCCTTTCTCCCAGCCTGCTCTCATTAATCGCCCCCAACTGGCTCCTCCCCACAGGGGTCTTCCTCAATTACCAAAGTTCCTTCGTCTTGCAGCAGCCGAACCGATAACCGGATATCGAGTGATCTGTGGGTTGGTTTTTGTTTGGTGGTACAATGCACACAGAAAGCTCACGAGTCCTGACGCACAGCTCACAAGGGAAGAACTGACACTTTCTGACGACCCACTATCCACGATGCCCCCTCCTCCCGGGGGGAATGCTGCAGAGACCCCCTTGTCCCCATCCGCAGGGGCATGAGAAGCAAGCAATGGTCTGGTTACCTGTCTTTGAGCAAATGCTCCCCCAGCAGCCTCAAGTGCCCGCACTGTGCTCGTCCCTGGACAGGTGTGAGTTCACTTTGCTCCCAGAGACCCCGATGGGTTACATGGTGTTATCAGCCCCGGTTTACAGCTGAACAAACAGAGGCTCAGAGGGGTTGCCAAAGGCTATGAGACAAATAAGCGGCTAAGTCTCTGCAGCTAATAATTTACTCACAGCCACACAGCAAGAGCACAGCAGTGAGAACCTGAGCGCAGATCTAACTCCAAAGGCCCTGCTTCAACCATTGTGTGATAATCATTCCATGACTGCCTTCTGAGATGACGCTGGCCTGGTGAGATGTCACAGCCATTTTTTTTTAAGAGCGATCACATGGTCAGATAAAATTAAGAACACACATCCTAGAAAAAATTAGGAGGGTGATCCATTTCACCAGAGCCTCCACGGTGCCCTGTAGAGTATTATAATCATGTACTGAGCTATCTACCTCCCCCAGTGTACCGCCCGTCCTGGTGCGCATGGACAGCGTCCCATCATCACTGGGTTCCTTCTGGTGCCCATGCACTCGGCAAATGCATGTTGAAGGTAGGGGCATGACATCCCATAGCTCACAGACATGCCACCAAGGCAAGGGAGGAACGAGAAGTTCCTGTACCCAGGAGCCTGGGTGGCTCAGTCGTTAAGCGTCTGCCTTCAGCTCAGGTCATGATTCCAGGCTCCTGGGATCGAGCCCCGCATCGGGCTCCCTGCTCCTCAGAGAGCTTGCTTCTCCCTCTCCCTCTGCCCCCGCCCCCACTTGTGCTCTCTTTCTCACACTCTCTCTCTCAAATAAATAAATGAATAAATAAAAAGAAGTTCCTGCACCCGATTTTCAGTTTAAAATTCTTAATACAAACATGCCTGTCCCGTAAGTCTAGTAGAGTCAGAAGGAGCTGGAATGCGTATGCTTACGAAGGGGGTGGCGCCGCACGACTCTGGTCTGCAGGACACCCAGGAGGCATGAGGAGCCCGCATCTGGCAGCGCCCTCCATGCTGTCTTGCCAGCTCTGAGCCAGCCCTCGTAGGACAGGCACAGCGATCCAGCATCCAGGGATTCAGGTGAGGTTTTCAGAGACATAGCCTAAGTGCCCTTCACCACATGCCACCCAGGACTTACCTTCCCGATATCCAGCTTTTCCACTGCCTAACACCAGCTCCCTCCTGCATCTCCAGGGTCAGGAAAAACTCACAGGTGCCCCCTGACCTCCCCCAGCACTCCCAGCCCAAGTCCTCATTATGATACAGGTCTATGTCCCCCCGCAAGGTCCATCACTCCCTAGAGACGTCGCATAGAGAACGAGAGCTGAGTCTCAGTTTCTTCATCTGTAAAATGGTGAAAATAAGTCCTGTGTCAAAGGGCTAGTGTGATAATCCGTCGTAATGTGCACGACGCACTTAGTGTGTTGCCTGGCACGTGGTCAGCGCTTGGTGGCAGCTCTCGTTCCCATAATGTTATGGGAACATAACATTATGTTCTGGTCCAAGGTCATACTGTTCAAAATAAGAGGCTGGATGGGTGTCAGAACCAAGTCTGCTTGGTTTTCGTGCCTCTGCTCGCGACACCACCACACTGCACATTTCGCTCATGGTGGACGAGGACGTTCATTCTTCTTAGGTTATGTTCCTCGGTGTTCGTGGTCAAATAACCGCTTTCCCATGACACGGAGCAGGCTCTCTACACAATCACATCCTTCAAGGACATTGCTCAAATTGCGCCTTACAGGGTTGTTTCATCAGTGGTTCTGATATTAAAAAATAGCATCTTACGACTGTAGATAATTCATCCAACTCCCTCAACCTCCTGATGAAGAAAGAAGGCTCAGAGAATCGGAGACTCACCAAGGGCATGGTCTGCTCCACCACTCCCATCTGTATGCCCAGAACTCAGGCCAAAGGGCTTTGCGTTCAGAGTAACCACTAGTTATATTCTACCATATAAAATACTCCCAGTGTATTTTATCCCTTGATCCTCACACTCCCGTTATCTTTGAAACATCACAGACGGCAGAGATAAAATGAAGAAAGGTGCAGAGCCTGACCCAGGACAGGAAGCAAAGCAGGGACACATCCACCCTAGACCCAGGGCCCCTACCGCCTTTGTTTGACCCCCTAACCCTCACACCCGTTATCCTCCACTGGGCAGAATGGGACTCACTGAACATAGACTGGGATCAGGACACAGGTTGTTAGCCAGTAACTCCCAGAAAAAAATTTTTTTTTCCTCAAATGCCTACACCACACAGAAGATCTGGCTACAGAATTTATGATTCCCAAAGCAACCGGGAAATCAACTGGAGTCATTTCAGGATATATTCTATGCATCTGAAAAGCAGCACTCCCTTCTCCCTAGCCAAAGGATTTTTGCACTAAATTAAGTGACTCTGCTCTGTCTTACGTGGTCAGTGTCTTCCACGGTCCTACGTAAAGAGGGAAAGTGTGAGTAAAGGCTAGACAGCACGGCAGACCAGTAATTCAGTCCAGCAACATGCTTCCTCTGTAATCAACCCCTCTACTCTTGAAAGCAAACCTCTGACTCAGGTTGGGCAGTGGGTTCATTTATTTCAACAACATAAAAGAAATGGGCTTTTGTTTGTGGGACCCAAAAGCCACTTCAAAGGAATTTGATTCACCTGAGTGCCTAGGTCACAGAATTTGAAAGCCAGAAGGGCCCGTGGGGTCCAGTGCCTTTATTTCACATGGGAGAAAGCTGGGGCCCAGGGAAGGAAAGTGACCTACCTGCTGAAGTCACACGGGATTTGGTAAAAGGGCTGGAACCAGGAGCCGGGAGGCCTAACGGCCAGGCAGGAGTGTCCTGGTCTGCACGGAACGGTCTTCCTCACACGCCTCCTCCAGGGGCGAGCACGGAATGCCCAGGGTCCACCTGCAGTTTCTCAGGAAACCAAACCACTCTTTGAGAGCAAATCCTGCAAATGAGAAGAAATGCCTGCTATGACTGGCTCTGGGAAGACACAGTTGACTACCCAGAACTCGCTGCTGCTTGGTCAGAAAAGAGAAGGAACGGCCCGCAGATTCACATCACTCCGTGGGTCACAGGCACCGACTATACACGTGGCCACATCCACGTTCTCTGCGGTTGGCAAACTTCAGTTGACGAGTGAGAGACCTAGTGCTGTCTGCGTCCTCAGTTCTAGTCAGTGTCACCAGACAGCACGAGGGCAGAGGGGCGTCTTTCCAACACCAAGTGTTCATCTGAGATCCCTCCCAGGTAGCTCTTCCTTTCGGGGTCCTAACCTAGTGCACAGAAACTAGACGTGGGTAACTTCCCTCACCTAGTCTCTGCTGAAAACAAATACATGCTTCCCCCTAACTCCCCAGTGCCCCTGGCTCTCCCGCTCCCAGCCACACACCCCCAGCCCCAGCTGGTGCCCCGACCTGCCAGCCTCCACATGCCCTTCTCACTGTGTGATCCTCTGGGGTTCCTGCCTGCTGTAGCCAGGGTTACCTCCTCTGCCAGCCAGCCCACCCGGGTCACCTGGCTGGCTCTCCTCCCTGCCCCTGCAATTGCTGCCAGTCCCCTAGAGTGGAGTGCACGTCTAGAGTGCAGTGGTCATTCCGTCCACCCTGACCCCTCCTTCCCAGAATCTCTCTGTGCCTCTACGCGGTCCCTCCTCATCTGCCGCTTCTAGAAGGAGCCCAGCCTTTGCAGCCACACAAATCAGGCCCAGATCCCAGTTCTGAGTCTTCCTAGTTGTGTGAACCTTGGCTAAGTGAGTAATTCCCCCAAATTATCTCATGCTTAAAATGAGATGCTGATTATGCATCTCAGTATTGTAATGAGGACTAAATGAGCTGCTCTACATACAGAGCCAAGTATTTCACAAATGGTAGCTATTATCATTATGATTAGCATATGCTCATCTTACTAGAACTTCACCGTATGACTTGGGATCAATGAACACAGTAAGTGAACACTGCCCACACACTTCTTATCTTCTCAACTATGGCATCCTTAAATATCTGCCCCCCTCCCTTAAGAAAAGTCAGGAAACACTATTCTGTACAACTCTGTGCAAATACATTTGAAATTAGGTGAAGTACATAATTTCACAGGTAAGAATACAATTTACCAAATTGTTTTAGAAAGCATACACAGATCGATTTTCCATAGAAGAAATAGAGAAAGTTGTCAAAGAATTAGCATCACAAATAAAAGCCCCAGGCCCAGATGGTTTTACAGGGGAATTCTACCAAACCTTAAACGCCAAACCTTACTACACAAATTCTTCCAGAGGATAGATACATAAAGTTTTCAAATACTTTCTTTTTTTAGAAGTAGGTACAAAAGTGATGCCTAAACCTGATAGAGACCACCCCCCCCCAAAAAAACCCCAAAGACTATTGTTACTTACAAATATCAATGCAAAAATCCTAAATAAAATATTAGCAAACAGAAATCAACACAATACATTAATAGCACACCATGACCAAAGGGGGTTCATTCCAGGAATGCAAGGATGACTCAACATTAGAAAATCTACTAATATAATTCATCGTATTAATAGATCTCATGAGAAGATCATGATTCTCTCTACAGATCGTGAAAAAGCCTTCAACAAAATGCAGTACTCATTCCTGCTTTTTTAAAAAAGTCAATAAATGGGAATTGATATATACTTTCCCCACTTGATAAAATACATGTACTAACTACTATAGGCTGAATGTCTGCATCCCCCCAAAATTGTTGATGTTGAAACCTAATGTCCAATGTGATGGTATCAGGAGGTGGGGCCTTTGGGAGATGATGAGGTCATGAGGGTGGAGCCTTCACAAAGGGTATTAGTGTCCTTGCCCCTTCCCCCTGTGAGGATGAAAAGTAGGCAGTCTACAACCCAGAAGAAGGCCTTCACCAGAACCTGTCCATGCTGGAACCCTGCTCTCAGATATCCAGCCTCCAGAACTGAGAGAAATAAATTTCTGTTCTTTACAAGCCACCCGGTCTGTGGTATTTCGTTATAGCAGCCCAAAAGGAATAAGACACAGAGACAAACAAAAACAAGAACAGCATCCTAGTCAGGGAGAAAGACTTCAGGCATTCCTGGTAAGGTCAGAGACAAGTCAAGGAGGCCCATTTGCTCCACTGTCTTTAACACTACATTGGAAGTGTTAGCCAATGCAATTAGAAACGAGTAGGCAATAAGAAACTTAAGGATGGAAAAGAAAAAATAAAATGATCTCTGTTTGCAGCTGATATGAAATTATACATAGAGAACCCAAAATAATCAATGATAAAACTACTATAAATAATGAAAAACTTGAATAAAGTAGTAGAATATGTAGAAACTACTGCTTTTCACATATTAATTTTTTACCAAACAATAAACACTAGAAAACAGAATGAAAAAGAATATCTCATTTAAAAGCAATTAAAAAAAGGTAAAACACTTAAATTTAAAAAGAAATGTGCAAAACTTCCATACAGAAAACCTAAAACATTCCTGAAAGACAAAGAAGTAAATCTGAACAAATGGAAAAGTGTCCCTTGCCTATGGAGAGGACAACTTACCATCAGAAAGATGTCAATTCTCTCCACGTTCACAAATAAATTTAATATACCAGCGAGCATGCAAGGATATTTAAGAACAAGGAAGAGGGACTGGCCCTCTCCCCTATCAAAACATAATATAAAGTTTATATCATTAAAAAGGTGTGAGGGGCCCTGGGGTGGCTCAGCTAGTTGAGCATCTGACTCTTGATTTCGGCTCAGGTCATGATCTCAGGGTCCTGTGATGGAGTCCTGCATAAGGCTCTATGCTCAGCAGGGAGTCTGCTTGAGATTCTCTCTCTCTGCCCCTCCCCCAGCTCATACTCATGCTCGCTCGCTCTCTCTCTCTCTAAAGTAAAATAAGTAAAATCTTCAAAAAAAAAAGTGTGATACTGGCACATAAATTCCCAGTTGGATCAATTCTACTTAATAGTCAACAAACAGGCCTATATATTTAGACATGTGGCTTCTGATAAAGGCAGTGTCTCAAACCCAATGGGGAAGAGACAGACCTCTTAACTGGAGTTAGGACAACTGGTGGTCACTTGGGGAAAGAAGAAAGATAAATTTAAATACTTAACATCATACACCAGAAAAAACTCCAAAGATGCTTGAGAATCAAGGTATTTTTAAAAAGTAAGACCATTAAAGTCCTCGAAGAAATAGAAGGTGAATTCTTCTATAACCCTGGTGGCGGAAAAGATTTTCTCCCTAAGACTCCAAATCAGACGTCGCAAGAGAACACGGGACAGGGTGGACTGCGCTGTGCAGCTCACGGCCGCCTCCCCCCGGCTCAGGGCTCCCTGCGGTGCGCCCACCGCCTGGCCTGCACACCTCTCTTCAAGCTGCCCGTCTCCAGAGTCTCGGTCACTGCACATCTGGGGAGCTGATTTCACGAAAGCCCCCTCCTCCCACTCCCTCAGGACCACTGTGCTGGATTTGAGGGTCCAGTCAGGAAGCAGTTGCTAAACCATGGCTGGTCCCAGGACAAACCTGCTTCTCAGAAAACGCCCTTGTCCCCTACCTTCTTCTTTTCAGTGACTTTTCCTGATGTTGTATCAGAATCTTAACTAGCCTCTGCTTATTCTGCCAGACTCCTCTCTTTCCACTCCCATGCTGTGTTTCACATTGCAGCAAACGGCGTGCTTTCGCACAGCATCAGGCTCGCTGGAGCCCGTGGACCGCGGCGTGCACGGCTGCCCTCGGTGGTGGGCCTCATCCCTGCATGACCGGCTTGCTCTCGCACACACCCACTGCCACACCTCTTACCTGGCTGCCTCTTACGTGCCCGCCCTGGGAGGCAGCTCCGTCCCCACCAGGCGGGCCTGCCTCCATTACAGCCCCTGGCTTCTGCTGGAATTACTGGTAAATTTGTCTGTCCACTCCAGCAGGCAGCCAGCATCTGAAGTCAGGGACTGTTGCCTCCTCTCTGTGCCTAGCGCACCCAGCAGAGCGCCTGACGTGGGAGCCAGGACCCAACGGACAGGCGCAGTATGTTTGGTGAATTCATTCACTCGTTTGTTTCTACGTTTCCATAACAGACAAAATTCCTGAGATTTGTTTGGAAGAGAAAGTTGCAGAGAAAAATACCCCGGATTGTCCTCTCATAGCAACCATGTCTTCTATGATATTCTTAGAACACGCACATCAAAAGTGGCAAAAGAAGGATTCTGACAAGGTCACTGTCTCAGACAGGTTGATCACCGTCTGGTCGGGGCCCTTCTCTGTCAGCAGAAACACCGAGGAGACTATCTGGGGGTGCGCTCAGGACAGACAGAACTCATGTGGCACTGGAGCAAAGGAGCTGATACTCAAGCACAGCGCTTGCATATTTTCCCTTATAGGGTTACAGTGAGGACTCTTCATGCAGACTCTTGCAAATATTTCCACAGGCCCCTGCAGATCATCTAAATGGGCTGCCGCAAGGTTGGGCTGAGAGATCTCAGGAAAAGCAGCATAGCTTTAGACGCTGTCTGGTTGGAAAGTTCCCCTCAGCTAGACCACATCTAAAATTCCTCAGAACTCAGATGACCGGGAGTTGAATGACCGGATGGAGGGCTTTGAGCACAAGCCACCAAACTCCTTTGACTCCCAGTGCCCTGTCTACACCGCAGGGATAATAACAGTTATGTGCCTCGCAAGACTGCTAGAGATCCAAAGAAGGCTATAAATAAAAGCCTGGGATTTTAGGGGCATTCCATTAAGGCTAGTTCAATTTGACTCTGAAAAGTTAAAGTAAATAAGGTTTCTACTTGTCACTCTTGCATCTGGACCTCTGACAGTGATGGTTAGTTCTAGCACTGACTGAAAATTGGATCTTTGAAAGATTTATCAATATCCCAGAGGAAAGCCTGCATTTCTACAAGAGTATGCATACATATGCACGTTCTAAGTCCCGAGAATCTTCCTTTCTGGATTATAGAGAGCAAAAAGCCCCCAAAGGAATTATTGTAAAAATCTACAGATCATATTCCTTCCGACAATCATCATGATTCACAAAAATCAGATTAATACATGGATAGAAAAAGCAAGCCCTAAAGGAAAGATCCTTCTATTATTTCATAGAAAGCAAAAGAAGGACAAAACCTAGATCAGGCAATGTCTTTTATAATCATAATGATATATGTAACCTGATTTCCGGGTTCCTGAAGCCTCATTCCTAAGTTGGGAGGAGAGACTACGGATAAAAATCAAGCTGGTTGCAAAGAAAGTTTTCAGTATATTGTTGAGAGCACGGTGTTTCTATTCTATTTGCGCCAGTTCATTTAATTCAGGATTAAGTTGTGAAACACCAACTGTGCTCAAGACACTAGTCAAAACTGAAAGCAAGCCCGACTTCCAAGGGTTCATGATCTAGAGCAGCAGATAAACATTTGTCTGCGAAAGGGAGAGTCGCTGAAGGTTTTCAGAAAAGGTGGCATTGGTGGGTCCTTGTCTCTGCAAAGGTGATTCGGACAGTGGCATTCAGGAGGACCTGGCGTAAATGGGGCTGGTGCAGGAAGAGGCATGCTGGGCAGGGGAGCGGAAGAACGACAGCCGCAGCAGGATGGAAAAGGAAAACACAAGTCTGTGCAAGACTGGATTTTAAATATTTACAAAAAACAACCTCAGTGCCCAGTACTTGGGTACCTAAGTGTGGGATATACAATACTAAGTAAAACAAACATGATCTCTTACACTCAAGTTGGAGAGACAAACAGTTCACACGTAAATAAAAAAACAAAACAAAACAAAAAAAACAGCCAGAAAAGAGGATGGATACTATGAATGAAGCATCTAACCAACCATTTTATGTCAAATTTTCTAGCTCCAAATCCCTACTTCATTTCTGAGGTCCTCTGCCCTTAAGAATGGTTCTATGTAACTGGAATCTGAAGTTTTGAAAAAGAAAAAAAAAAAAAGAATGGTTCTGTCTTCACAATGGTCAGAAGATGGAAGCCACCCAAGTGTCCGTCGATGGATGAACAGATAAACAAAGTGTGGTCCACTCATACACCAGAATACTTTTCAGCCTTAAAAAGGAACGAAACCCTGACACACACTAGAACGTGGGTGACAGTATGCTAAGTGAAGTGAGCCAGTGACCAAAGGACAAATATTGTAGAATCCCACTTAGACGAAGTCTGTAGGGACGTCAGATGCATAGACACAGGGTGCACACGGGGGAGCCAGGGGCTAGGGGACAGACAGAAGGTGAGTTAGTGTTTAATGGGTGCAGAGTTTCAGTTTGGGAAGATGGAAAAGTTCTGGAGATGGAGGGTGGTGATGTACAACAGTGTGAATGTGCTTAATGCCACCGAATTCTATACTTAAAAATGGTTAAAATGGTAAATTTTATCGCAATTTTTAATTTGTTGAGGTGCAATATTATATATGTTATATATATAATATTTAATAATATTGTATTAGTTTCAGGTACATCACACAATTTATAAATGAATGAATGAACGAGTAAGAATGGCTCCATGTCCCCCGCTCATAAAGCGCCCGAGCGCCCCCTGAGCGGAGTGTAGCGTGTCCAGCAGCGAACCCTTGTGAGTGAGGCCCCAGCATCCTCACAGATGCCCCGCCTTCCACACCCTGCCTCTCTGTGTTTCTGGGCCGCCTGGTCCAGCTACTGTTGCTTCTTTTCAGAACATTCCCATGTTCCTGCCTCCAACTTGGCTCATGTGTTCTGAAATAGGCCTGACCTGGTGCTCAACTTCTCTGCCAACCAAGATTTCTGTGGGTAAAACCAAGTGCCACCCCTCTCTGCAAACCCTTCCCAGACCAACTCAGGGGAGGGTGGACGCCCTGGTCTGGCTACTCCTCTGCCAGTTTTTCTACAAAATCATCAGCTTCTCACTAGCAATGAACAATTGAAAAGTGAAAGAACAAGAAAAACTAGTTCCATGTATAATGGCATTAAAATACATGAAATACCCACCGAGTTTAACAAAATATGTGAAAGATCTATACACTGACACCTATGAAATGTTGCTGAGAAAATGTAATGAAGACCCAAATAAAAGGAGAGATACCATATTCACAGATCGGAAGATTCTGTACTGTTAATATAGTCATTGTCCTTCCAAATTATTCTAGAGACTCAACACAATCCCATTCAAGATCCCAGCAGTGTTTTTGTGAAAAGAAAAGAAAAAAAAGGCTGATTTTAAAATATATGAAAATGAAACAAACAAGAATAGACGCACAGGGAGAGAAAAAGCAATGTTGGGGGACCTCACCGAGCTTTAAGACTTACTACAAGGCTACAACAACCAACCCCATGTGGTACTGGCATTAGGATGGACAGTGAAACAGAGCAGAGTCTAGAAATAAGCCCACACAAATGCCCGACTAGGTTTTGACAAAGATGCCAAGGCACCTCAATGGGGAAAGAAGAGTCTTTAGAACAAAGGGTGCTGAGCAAGTGGGTAGGGGAAGAAGTGAACTTGACCCCCTGCATCACACCATATACAAAAATGAACTCAAATGGATCAGAGACCTGAATATAAAAATACCATAAAACATCTAGAAGAAAATGTGGGAGCAATTATTTGTGACTTTGGAGTAGCCCAAGATTTCCTAGGATAGCACAAACTACTAACATAAAATTTAAAAATTAATAAATTGGACTTTTTGAAAGAACTCACTAGGAAAATATTTACAATACACACATTTGACAAAGCACTTACGCCTGTATGTTGAATACTGAGAACATACAAATGACGCAACCAAAACACCAAGCAACGGAGTCAGACGTTTCACACACAGGAAAAGACAAATGGCCAAGATACACATAAAGACATGACGGTATCATTAGTCGTCAGGGTCAAGCAGGTCGAAATCACGGTGAGATACGCCTCTACGGGCAGCACGGTGGCCAGAGATTTCTAAGGCTGATAACACCAAGCTCTGACAAAATGCAAGGAGGCAGTGCCCTCCAACCTTCCCGGAGGGAACCTCCATGGCACCAGCCACCGGGAACAGTCTGACAGTTTCTTGTAAAGTGAAATGTACATTTACCATGTGGTCCAGTAATTCCACTGCCCGGTATTTACCAGGAGAAATCACTGCATGTGTCCACACATACACATTAGCAGCTTCACTCATAACAGCCAGGAACTGCACGCAACCTAAATGACCATTAGCAAATAGGGAGATATGCAAATTATGATGTATTCACACAACGGAATACTTCATCACAATAAAAATAAACAAACCATCCACACGCATAACCTGTGAAAGAAGCATGAAAAGGCACACCGTATGATCCCATTTTTATGAAATTCCAGAACCAGCAAAGCTAATGTACAGTGTCAGAGAGCAGATGGGTGGTTGTCCCGGTCTGAGCGGGCAATGACACATCCTGTTGGATTCGCAGGACTCGGACTCTGGGGGTTGAAGGTGACCACGTTAGAGGCAGACAGTTCAAGGTCTGGGGGAAAACCCTACCTAGTCAAGACGAAGTCAAACTAAACAGGAGACACCCTCTATATTATATCTGATAAGGCCAGGCAAATGTAATTTTGAGAAAATCTAGGTAAATGGGATTTTAAAAAAAGATTTTGCCGCGTAACAACAGACGGAGTAAGAGCATTGGACTGGCTAGGCATGTCAAGGGCTAATTCTGCTCTTATAAGGAAGAAAGAAGGTTCCTAAATCACAGGCACAGAGAATCAGAAGGCTCCAGGGAATGAGTTCTCTTCATTACCATAAAGCTGCACTGCATCTTTATTCATGAATGGCTGCTTCTTCTAATCAAAGGAAGGAATAAAAACAAACAAAAGGGGAAAGAAAGGCGGACTGAACTTGTAAACTGGGTCTCATTCAAACAACCATGGGCTATTGCTGAAGCCAATGGAGGTGGGAGGGGCTCACAGCCCACACGGCAGGACAGGACAGGACAGGAGCAGCCTGCACCCAAACCAGCTCCACCTTCTCCCAAGGGGGACAGGATCCCACTGAAGTACAAAGCCCTGCAGTGGGCCAGGTCAAGGCTCCATGAAAAGCACCGCAGGGCTGGCTGACCCGCGTCTCCACCAAGCGCGGAAGGCCGCCCCGCTCGGGAGGGAGGGCCAGGCCAGGTGCAGGGGGCCGGGCGCCCGCCTCCCGCGGCTGCTGCCTCCTCACCGGGCCCTAGGGAGCGGAGCCCACCCTCTCCGGGCACATCTGTCTTCCTGCTCACCGAGCTCTCTCTCCAGGAGGGAGGCTTCTAAAGTCAAGGCAATCTAGAGCAGTCTAATATCTAGTACTAGGGTTTCACGAATGCAGACCCTGGAGCTCAGGGAGGAACAGGGACCTTCGGACCAAGGCCACAGAAAGGACTAAGAGGCAAGTCTGGGTGCCCGGAAGGTGCTTTCTCTGGCCCGACCCTGCCTCTAAAACCCTCGGGGACGGTGCTAATTTAGGGCACGAGGGAGGCCCTGGCACCATCTCCGAATGGAGAAGCATCACTTTAAAAAAACACCGAGGCCTCTCAACACAGAATGAAAGATGAGCCAGCAGCCTGCGCGGCGGCCCCCAGCTGCCGGGTGGGAGAGCTGAAGGCTCTGCAGATGTCCAGTCACTGCTGGGACAGCAGCTTTGCGGGGGAGGAAGCAGTAAGAGACGCCAGAGTGGGAAAGCTGCTCACAGACTCCACACTCCCCGAGAAGAGGGGGGAAGGGGATGGGGGGGCAGAGGGAGAGGGAGGCCCATTAAACGCCACCTCTCACACTTCCAGCTACATTATATTCACCCCTGCAGCCACTACTTTATATGAATTAAAAGGCCTAAGCTAACTAAGTCATCTGAGATGGCGGCTTGGGGTCCGCGGATGGGGGTAGGCAGGGCCCTCGGACTTCAGACTTGCCCCATGGGCAAAGCTTGCTCACCTCCGACAGTCTTGGAAGTGGCCCTGCCCACGTTTGAGCTTTTCCTGGCCTTGGTTCTGAAGCCCCACAAAGACATTTCAGGCAGCTCCCGCGGCCGAGCCAGATAGCCAGCTGTGCCCAAACCCCAGACCGCAGCCAAAGGTGAGCAGGGAGGAGGGGTGACACAGGATGACGTGGAAGGAAAGCATTCTCCTTTAGATGGCAGGGCAGGAGGACAGGACCCAGGCACATGGCCTGACAAAGATCAAACAGAATCCTTGCAACCAGTGAGAGCTTTGAATCCTGCTGTCACCCGCCTCTCCTATCGTACTGGGGAGACTGAGGCACAAGAGAGCAAGGCAGTGCGCCCAGTCACGCTCCGAGGGGCAGAAACTTCTGCCTCGTCCTTTTTAGCTAGTCTAGCACTTCTGGCGCCACCCCCCATGAGTGGGCCGGACAGCCCCTTTCTGTTGGGAAGACAGCACTCAGTGCCAGTTCTACAAGACACGGCTGCCTTCTCAGCAATCCAGTTCTGTCATTACACTTTAATGTTCAACAGCTGGAGATAAAAGCATTTTCAAAACGCTTCCTCTCTGTCCTCCAGACCGGAACCCCCCAAATATGGGCTTCTCAGACTTCCATGGGACTACTACTGGGGGGTGCTTATTAAAATGCAGATTCTGACTCAGCAGGTAAGGGGGCCCTGAGGGTCTGCATGCCTAACAAGCTTCCAGGGGATGCGATGCTGCTGATTCCCCGGGACCCCAACCCACAGAGTCTGACAGACCAGACAGACTGGCTGATGGGCATCAGGGCTCCTTGAAGAAATAGTGACCCTCTGCTGCCAGGAAGCACCTTCCCACCCACAACCCACGACCTCGGGGGCCCCACGGACCTTCAGTGCAAGCTGGATCCAGGCCTCCAGCGAGGTCGTCAGCAGAGGGGACAGCTGAATAATAACACTGCCCCCAAAGACATGCTTGGCCTCTGGCTGATGTTCTCCAAATGGTCAGGTTCAACCAGATCTGAAAGGTCTTGGTAACAGGCTTCGATCTGCAGCCTCATCCATCTCAGTGGGGGGGCAAACAACAGCCGAGGGCCCCATCTGGCCCGAAGCCTAGGTCTGTAAACATGGTTCCGTTGGCACGCAGCCACGCCCACTCACTGGCTGGCCCTGGCGGCTCACATGCTACAGCAGCAGACCAGAGTGGCTGCCACAGAAGCCTAAAGCCTAAGATCTTCACCACCTCGCAGGCTTGCTCACCTCTGCTCTGGGGGTCCGGAGAAACAAAGTCTAGAAAGGCAAGCCTGAAGGCCAAGACCCCACATCCAAGGTCAGCAGAAGTGGTTGGGACAGGCCCAGAGCTGGGAAGGCAAGTCTGCTAAGAGCTGAAACACAGTTGGAGGGGCGCCTGGGTGGCTCAGTCGTTAGGCGTCTGCCTTCGGCTCAGGTCATGATCCCAGGGTCCTGAGATCGAGGCCCGCATCGGGCTCCCTGCTCCGCGGGAAGCCTGCTTCTCCCTCTCCCACTCCCCCGGCTTGTGTTCCCTCTCTCGCTGTCTCTCTGTCAAATAAATAAAATCTTTAAATAAAAAGAAGAAGGGGGCGCCTGGGTGGCTCAGTCGTTAAGCGTCTGCCTTCGGCTCAGGTCATGATCGCAGGGTCCTGGGATCGAGGCCCGCATCGGGCTCCCTGCTCGGCGGGAAGCCTGCTTCTCCCTCTCCCACTCCCCCGGCTTGTGTTCCCTCTCTCACTGTCTCTCTGTCAAATAAATAAATAAAATCTTTAAAAAAAAAAACACAACAAAAACACACAATTGGAAATGGGAAGCCAAATCCACTCCTCGGGCTCACCGTCCTCCCGCCACTCGTGCGGAGCCAGCCTTACAGGGACACAGACTGAGCATGATCCCAGCCCCCACGCCCCCACCTCCACTGTTGCTGCTCGGCATGTACGTCTGACCGCACAGACTCCGAGGGGAGGGGCCCACCAGCGGAGAAGCTGACGTTAGGCCTCGGCGGAGTTTGGTTCCTACCCTCTGGTCATGGTGAAGTGTCAAGACCCTGGGCTCCGCTTCCATCCAGGTCCCTCCAAGAGCAGAACAGGAAATGCCTCTGGGGCTCCTGATGGCAGGCACAGACCCGGGGCTCAGACGGCCCGGGGAGCGTGGGGCTGATGGGCTCATCTCCAGGGAAGGCAGGCCGAGAGGCTGTCTGTCGCTCTGTCCCCGGCTCCCCTGGCAGATGGGGCCCCCGCCATGCCCATGTGGATGGGGAGGGCCGGTGGGCACTGGGGGCTGGGTAACCTATGTCCGTGGGTCAGTGGAAGCAAATTAAAGAGGATGGTTGGCCTCCCATTAGCTTCTCAGGGCTTGGAGCCTCCACGCTCACAGAACAGACGAGACCCGGGTTCCCAAAGAACATGACGATGGACTTGTGCTCACACATCAAACGAGCAGACTCTGGAGTTGAAGCAACCGGGTTGAAATTCTGCCCCTGTACTTCCTAGCTGGGGCCTCGAGCACACAGCCACATCACCATCCTCTCTCCGGAAAAGGACAATGGCAGAGCTTGTCAACACGTTTCTTTTTAAATGTCCTCACGTGAAGAACTTAGCACAGGGTAAGTCCTCCATGGATGGCGACGGTTACCCTCATCCTCATCAGTATAATTACCTGTAGAACACATTTTGTCAAGTATAATCTCTGCTCTAAAGGGTAGGTATAAGGATTAAGCAAGATGTTATGTAACTTGCCTGAAACAGGGCATCGTCTCACATAGTGGGGCCCGTGGTTTGGAGAAACCAAACCTCATCTCCTCCGTATATTTCATGAGACACCTCCCCAAACTTAGTGAGAACCCCTCTTCCAAACAAGTCTCTAACATTGTTTAAATAACAATCTGTGGAAGAGATGCTATCATTTCAGGGAGGAGAAAACACCCCCCCACCACCCGAGAAGGTGACTCACTCCCTCAAAGACACAAGGCTCACATGTGACAGACCAGCGTCTCCTCAGTAACAACAGGTACCTCGCAGAAATGCTAGCTAGCAATTTTAGCAATTACCAGCTCAATAATCTGTGCTTTAATAAAGCAGAAAACAATTCTGGCACTTTATCATTTCTGATGAAAGTGTGTGTCCCTCTCAGAAGTACTTCTTTTCAGAGTTGATCCAAAGGGCCCTATTTCCATAGAGAAAATGTCCGTCGTAACGTCCAAAATACAGCATAAGCCACAATGAAGAGATTTTTAATACACGTTTAGTTTTCCAGCTAAAGGATGTTAATCCGCTCCCCTGGATAAGGATCCAGAGATTACGATATAAACTAAGTACTGCTCACACCATCATGACAAACCATCTATAGCAAACCTGACTTCACCAGCCTTCTCCCTCCAAAGAGAGGTCAGCACCGCCCCCCAACTCCCTTCCTTCCCATCCGTTGGGCTCCCTCGTCGTGCTGCCCCTCCTCTGACCGGCTCCTGTAACCTCAGTGACATCTGCCCCCACTGGTGGGGCAGCGTCTGACCGTACCCCCATCACACACCCCTCTGGACAGTTTCTCCACATGCCTCCCAGGCCTGGCCTCCTCTGCTGTTCCTGCTCATCTTCTTGGACCCGGGGTTTCTTCCTCATAAGTACAGTCATCCCTGGGTCATTTCCTCCAACTCCGTGACTCTACCTACCATTTATACAGTAATCTCCCCTAAATTCCCATCTCCAGTTGAGACCTGGTCCGCACTTCCACCTGCCCTCTGTGGGGAAACGGAGCTGAATCTAGCCTTCCCAAGGAATGCTGGAGAGATAGGGTCGCATGTGGGAGACACCCGGGGGCAGGCGACAGGGGTGGTGACAAAGAGCTGTGAAAGCAAAGGCCAGGGGACACAGATGGCACATTACGAGAAACAGGACATGGGGGTGAGCTCCATGCGCCTGCAGATGAAAGCCAGCTGCTTCCACCAGCGATGGAGACCCTGTAACATGAGCAGACTCAGCCCCGTACAAACGAGCTGGAGACACCTTACACCCTTGCGGTCTCTTTGCTTATGAATAAAATCAGCTAATTCTATCTTTCTGAATTGCTCACGTTCTTTGAGGTCTTGCTTTCTGCTCTTTGCCACCAATGCTCCAGGGCCTCCATGCTTGGGCCTCAGTCTTAGCCCTACAACTGCCTTTGATTCCTCCTGCCAAAACCCACTCCCCCCGGTCGTCCCCGTCTCAAAAACGGCACCTCTAGTCTTCCAGCCACTCAGGCCCAAATCCCTGAGGCCTGTCGTCCAACCTGTCAGCAAATCTTATAGGGTCTCCTTTCAAAACACAGCAGATGGACCACTTCTCACCTCTCCTGTCATTTCCCACCAGGCCAACCACTGTGTTCTCCAGCCCAGATTGCTGTGAGAGCTCCCAACCCACCTCTCCTCTGCCACTTCTTCACCTCATCCCTGCAACCCAGCGTCCACTTCAAACAGTTTGGTAATGAATGAATGAGTGAATGAGTGAATGAATACACACACACACACACAGAAGAGAGCGAGAGGGAGGGAGAGAGAGTGAAGTACCAATGTTGTAAAATGTTTGGAGTATCCGGGGCGCCTGGGTGGCTCAGTTGGTTAAGCGACTGCCTTCGGCTCAGGTCATGATCCTGGAGTCCCGGGATCGAGTCCCGCATCGGGCTCCCTGCTCGGCGGGGAGTCTGCTTCTCCCTCTGACCCTCCCGACCCTCCTCCCTCTCATGCTCTCTGTCTCTCACTCTCTCTCTCTCAAATAAATAAATAAAATCTTTAAAAAAAAAATGTTTGGAGTATCCGGTAAAGGGCATATAGTAGTTCTTTCTACTATTTTTGCGACATTTCCCTAAGTCTGTGTGATTTCAAATCAAAGTTGAGAAACAAAACCCACTCCCTCCCTCTGTGAGCCCATCCTGTCTCCCCCACTCCCCAACCATGGGGACCTCTCCTTCAGCCCATCTAGTTTCCATGGAATGGTAAAGAGTCCTTGTCCACCTTTTGTCTTACCATGCTGGGCAGTGGGAATATAAAAATAGTGGGTACATAGCCCACAGCGTGTCCTCCGAGAGTTCTCCTTTTAATGGGAAGGGCAGACATATAAGCAGAGAATCTCAAAGCAGCGCGGCGAGTGCTCTGGCAGGGACGCAGAGCGACCGGAACGAGCTGCTCGGGGAGGAGGCACAGGAGGTCAGCCCCGCACCTTGCAGGCACCCCATTACAGCACTCTCGAAACGCTGCTAGTTCTGCACATCCGTCTGCCCCAGGCCACCCTCGGGATGGCTCCCCGCGGGGCTAGTCCCAGGGGCCAGAGGAGAAGCTGCTACAGCTCACATACATACCCTGCTCCAAAAACCGTGGCTGAGGGAAAGAGCAGCTCAAGAACAGCTTGTCTGTCAACACTCAATAACACAAAACGAGATGATCTGCAAGTCACACTTTTCCTGTTGGAGGCGAGGCTAGGTTCACAAACCATCCTTCGCTGAGAAGGGTGGAAGTCAAAGCATTCTTTACCACTAAGCACACTCCAAGTTGCCTGTGCTGGAGAAAATCCCGTCATCATCAAGCCCTAAGCCTCAGCCTCTCCGCCATCCCCAGGGCCTGATAAAACAAGGTTTGGAAAACCCTGGAAATTGTGAGGGTGCCTCCCAGCCCCAGGAGGCTCCAACACCAGGAATGAGGAAGACAGGCTGACTGGGGACAACAGGTGTCTGGGGAGTAAAACAGAGGGGGCAGTGGGCTGGGAAAGTGCTGGAAGCAGGCATGGCAAATAAAGCTGGGGCTCTGAAAGCAAACGTGTGTATGGATGGGTGGGAGGGGGTGTGAGTGTGGGTGGTGCGTGCACACGCGCAGGAGGGCTCAAGGGAACCTCATCAGGAGTCTGACCGGGAGGCGGAACCATGATTAATGAACAATGTGGCCGGCAGCGCCTGGCTGTGTTTCGCTTACTCGTGGTTAAACGGATTCAAACACACATCGCTCCCTCACATCTGAGCCCCAGCAAACACCTCTAATAGCCCTGCCAGGAGAACATCTGACCTTCACACGTGGCCAAAAATAAAGCTGCCACTATCAAATCAACACAGAATGAGTCCTGACTGCCTACAGCCCTCATGAACGCCATCCTCGGTGCTCCAGTTATGCCGGAATCCTCCAGAAATCTGTAGTGCCGCCAGGCGGGGCCGTAAACAACACGCCACGCACCGGAGCGCTTCCCACGCTGCCCGTGCAAACCGTCTCCATTCCAGGCTACTTAGCAAACTGTCCTTCCAGGGTACCTCTGGGCCAGATTTGGCCACTCTTTCCCGCAGCCTCGGATCGTATACTAAAAGAACGATCTCAGGGGACCCACGTGCTGCTGGCCACATGTCGATGCCAGAAAGCCAGGACACCCCGAACAGGCGGGAGAGCGCACTGGCGGCCCCGCCCTGCCCCCCACCTGCTCGCTCTACGTGGGCTCCAACCCAGCTACCCTGCAAAATAAACACACGGCAACACACCGCACGGAATTTGCCTCCGAAAGCATGTCTCGCAACCCACAAGAAACCGTAAGAACCGCTTTTAAAATGGCCCAAGGGAAAACCTCAGAAATGTAGACACGGGGCCACGTGTGGATGCGGGCGCGCCGCCGCAGAGCGACACCGCGGTGACGCACCGACAGCAGAGAAGGGCGGCACAAATCTAGGCAGGCACTGGAGGGAGCGGGACCTCCAGGTCAGAGGGGGTGGTCGGGGAAGGGCTGGGCTGGGGAGCGGCAGTGAGGGGTGGCCTCGCCCAGGGGCCATGACTTCCCTGCCCCAGCGCTGTAGCCGACAGCGCTCTCTGCCGCAAGGACACTTCTGTGTTGCAAGCGGCCGCAGGCCTCCGGTCCGAGGAGCAGCATCGTCATGGAAGAGGAAGAACATCACGGTGGGAGCTGAAACACGACTGCAAGGCGAGTTCCTAAGTCACACGTGGGAGGCAGCCCGCGTCCGTCGGTGCCTGTTACACCTTCACCTCCCTGCTCCGCTGTCACTCCACTTAGAGTCCCTGACTTCCCTCTGACCCCAAATTTTAGGAATCACGTATTTTTCCATGGCTTTCCACCCCCGATCAAAACACACCGAGCATCCTGACGAAGAGATCGGTCCTGCCATCATTTTGACATCTGGTTTTGTAGAACTATATGCTTTTGGTGCCGCTCGATGACCAGACCGTGGCACGGGCAAGATTAACCCCCTATGGGACAGCAGGCAGTGACCCCTCTCTTCTGGCCACGGTCCCATGCAGCCTCGGGAAAGCCGAGGCGGGGGCCACCCCCTCTGCAGAGAGTCCAGAGGAGGTGGGACAAGTAGAGAAGGTAGGCAGGAGGACAGGTGCACAGCCTGTGAGGAGAAAGGTAGGGAGCACGCCCTCCCTGGAAGCATCTTTGGATTTTATAAAGGGAGGAGGGAGGGGCTGGGCCAGCTCTATGGCTGCATTTCTAAATACTGATGTAAAATCCGAATTCAGACAAAATAAAAGGGTATCTCTCTAATAAGTATACACTCTGGTGCTCCGTGTCACTCATTTGGAAAATCATTTAGAAAGTAATAATCATTTAGAAAGAATTCACGTTTAGGTGATCATTTAGAAGATCCAGGTTACGTTCTAAGGCCCACATCCTTGTGCAAACAAAGTGCCAGGGCCTATGCCGTGGGATACACCTCTTCTGCACATCAATCAATAATATATTCAGTTATCTATTGACGAAAACCTTAATTAGCTCACGTAGACTTGAGATACAGATTTGAAAGACCTGAAATACAAACAGAAGACAGTCTTTTGGTAGCTCTGCTTCAGAATTTTGGATGGTGCGAATAACCCTTCATGATTCCAAAACCATTAGCAGTCCATCTTCACTGACTGTAGGAGGGCAATCCTTCTGGGCCCGGCGTGATAAAGAGCCCAGCTGGCGAGGGGACAGATCGTAATCAGTCCTCTGTGGGCCCAGCCAGTCCCAGGTGCTGATGTAATGCGTGGAAGTAAAGGGCTGTCAACGGCCAAGCATCTAAATACTTACCCCACCTCGCCATCTGCTGCTTCTGTCATTTGAATTTAAAATTAACCAGACCACCGTTAGAGTCGGCGCCTGCGATGCTCTTCTACCATGATGGGTACTGACCGGCCACATAAGGGCTCAAGCTGTAGCACGGATAAGAGTCCAAAGCGCTTAAATGCTAGGCTGAGAATAAAGTAAAAATTGCAATTCTCTATTTTCCCCCTTTTTCATCCCCCTCTTCTAAAGTCGCTATTCCCCAAACTCATTCGATTGTCTTGTTTTATCAAACGTATGAGAAAATGTAAGGTACTGTGAAATTTAAAGGTATTGTAAAAAATCACCACTTGCTCTCAGTAGAAGACGTGTCAATATGATTTTAAGCTGCCGGGTTTTTCTCTGCGCCTATGGCGCTGGGGTACATTTTCTCCCCCGTTCCTCCATATTCAGAGTCAAGGAAGACGGTGTGAGCAGGAGAGAGGGCGGTGAGGTGAGCAGTTGAAAGGCTCTGGGAAGGACACAGGTAGGCTCTGGTCCCACTCCACCCAGGTGATGCTGGGCAGCTCGCTTTCTTGTGCCTCGGGCTCTATATTCTACCTGCACCAGGATAAAAGCCCTCGGCACACGCACACGGGGCAGCGTCGCTCACCTGTGTGTAACGCTGTGACCACCTGCTGATTTCCCGCGGAAGTGGTCTGCACATTTCTACTCAAGACCCGCACCTTCTTCCAGGTTAAGTATTTGGGCCGATGAGACATCCCGCAGGGACCCGTGTGGCCTCCCCGCCTACAGTCCCCCACTCCCTGCTCACGCAGCTTTTTCCACAAGCATTTTTCATGACACGGCCGCCTCACCCCGCCCGTCCACTCAACAAATACTAATCGCTGTGCCGGGGCAGGGGGCGGAGCAGCGACTCGAGACAATAACCCGGCCTTCGGGGAGCCCATGTGTGTGCTGGTGCGCACGGACAAACCGAAACGCACGCTAGGGAGTGACAGATGCCGCACGGAACCGGGCCGCGGAGGAGGGGAGAAAGAACATCTCCACCCGGCCTGCCGTGATGCTGACATTGTGCCAGGTCAGCAGGGAAGAGGACAGTGACGAGAGCCCCTGTAAAGTGACACTGTCCTCCCTCCATTCTTCTCTCTTCATAATGGAAATAAAAAGGGAGGGGGCATAAAACTGTTTTAAGATGGTTTCAGATTTCAGACGTCTGGGCACCAAACCCGCTGCATTTCAAGGAAAAGCTGATCAACCATATGGCCGACGGCTGACTGTTTTTAAGAGGGACTCTTAAATACGGGCAAATGTGTCCGTTTATGTGGATGCTCGGGGCCCGCGCTCGTGCAAACCATGCTCACGGAACTATCCGTTTTGCCAGATTTGCCAGCTTGCCACAAACAGTCTTCCACGCCTTTTCTGTTTATAAATGGCACACACACCCAGATATGCAAATCGAGGCGAGCTGTCCCTTCTGCCGCTGCAGCCATGACAATGGGGCCAAATCCACAAGCACACACCGCACCCTGGGGCTGTCGGGCCGTCGGACGGGTGGATTCCTCCACCGGCCTGCTTTCCTTGAAGGTGGCAAGGAACAGAGGAGGAGCCTTCTCTCCGCACAGGACAGACCGCACTGGGTTCTCTGGAAGCATTCTGCTCCCACATCCGCCTGCCCCTCCCCATCGCCCCCCACTTCCCAGTTTGCTGCAGGCCCTGGAAGGCTCCCACGGCCCTGCAACAGGAACGTGCTATGGCTCCCATCACACACGGGAGGGACAAGGAGCTGCTGGGACGGCATGCTAATCAGAGAGCCCCATTCACAGCCGGAGTCTCTTGATGCCCAAATTATGCTTTTCCATCACACTGTTTACAAGGAGCTGAATTCAGGTTCTTTCTACAACAGCCCGGAGGTATTTACACGACAGAAACCATGATGACCCATTAGTATTCTCTTTCTTCTAAAATGTTGAAATAATAGCATTTATCATGCACTCGGAAGGTGCCAGGCTCTGAGTTTTATCTCACTGAACTCTTGGGACAACCCCATAAGATCGGTACCATACCACTCTGCAACCGAGGCACGGAAAGGCTGAACAGCTAGTCCACGGTCACAGGTTATTTCGCATTTTTTTCAAATTTTCAAAAGTAAATATCGCTGCCGTTACAAATGTTATTAAAGTGTAAACATAATTAAGATGCACTAAATAGGGGCGCCTGGGTGGCTCAGATGGTTGAGCGTCTGCCTTCGGCTCGGGTCGTGATCCCAGGGTCCTGGGATCGAGCCCCGCATCGGGCTCCTGGCTCGCCGGGGAGCCTGCTTCTCCCTCTGCCTCTGCCTCTCCCCCTGCTCATGCTCTCTCTCTAACTCTGTGTCTCAAATGAATAAATAAAATCTAAAAAAAAAAAAGATGCACTAGATAATAAAATAGCAAGAATTTTTGAACTCAGATTTATGCCAAACAGGGAAACTCTCCTCCACTCTAACCCCCGATCCAGCCCCTCCTCTGGGGCAACCAGTGCTACCAGCATGTTACCCAGCCGTCCAGAGCGCTGCCATGGGTGTGCAAACAAGGAGCCGTGCGCACACACAAGTGAGATACTGTCCACATCACCACAGAACCCCCCCAGGGCCTTGAGCGGGCGTAGCGACTGCACGCCCCTCCTCCGTGAGACACCTTCCCTGCCACCTCCTCTAAACAGTCAAGGTGAAGGGTCAGCTTGTCACACAAACACAGCTCCTGGCTGCCGGCTCCCCTTCCCCGCCCTGTCCCACGTGCAGCCGTGTTTTCGGCCAGCAGCCGGAAAGAACTGGCAGTCGTCGTGGTAGACACGAACGTGCCACGTGATCGATTCCTCCTCGAGCAGGGACTCGGCACACAGGGACAGAATCCTTCTGTGCCTTTGTGTCCCCACGGACCATCCCGTGTTGCTTTTGCAATCACATGGGGTTAGTTGGCTTATTAAGGTTTTCACATTCTGAGTCTTTTTCTATTTCATGAGAAAGACATGGATACGTCCTGGTGGAGATATTCATACCATTATGGAGAGTGATAAACAAACAGAGGCCCCTCGTTGCCACTCTCCCCCACAGAAATAGCTGCTGCTATCCCCATCCTCCGTGGGATGCCGTGGCATCCTTCCCATGGTGCATATCGATTCCAGCGCACACATCGGGGCCTTCTTTTAAGGATGCACCTCATCAATGGGCAACGGATGTCATGCTTCCCGCCGTAAGGAAAGCCCACTTCTTCAATGCACACCGTGCCAGAGGCCTGGGGTGGGTATGGCAGAGTGAGGATACAAGGCTTTGCCCTGGGAGGTCATTATTCCGGCCCAGAATAGTCACAAAATATCTGGGCAAAGGATGGGAAACTGTCAATCCAAAAGACATGAGCAGGCAAGTCAGAAAAGAAAATCAATCACTCATACCTCACTAATAATGAAAAATGCAAATTAAGGGGCACCTGGGTGGCTCAGTCGGTTAAGCATCTGCCTTCAGCTCAGGTCATGACCCCAAGGTCCTGGGATCGAGTCCCACCAAGCAGGGAGCCTGCTTCTCCCTCTGCCTCTCCCCCACCCTGCTCCTGCTCTCTCTCACTCTGCGCGTGTTCTCTCTCTCAAATAAACAAATAAATCTTTTTTATAAATGCAAATTAAAATGATACCATCTATTATTTATCCAATTGGCAAATTGCTTTGACTGGTAATACTTAGTATTGGTGAGGACTCGGTGAGGCGGCTGCCTTGAGCACGGCTGAACCGTACCAATGGAAACCACCTCTCTGAAGGAGAGTTGAAGGCGTCTGCCAAGATCAGCCACACCACCATACCCTCTGTCACCCCACCCCAAGAACAACCTGCGCTGAGATGCACACTGAGTTCTGCAAACAAGGGTCTTCGTTACCCACAATAGCACTATAAACTATAAAACCCAAACATCCAACATTACATAAACATTTCAGGTATAATTTAAGTATAAATCGTGTTTTGAAAGAGCATTTCATGATGTGACAAAATGCTCATTTATATTTGTGGAATAAAAAAGAGATCTCAGACAGATGTAACACCCATTTTACTAAAAAAAAAGAAAAAAAGAAAAAAATCTATGCTGAGAAAAAGAAAAGGAATAGGCCTTAGTCAAGGGTCTCCAAGACCTTGCCCCAGCCCCAGCCCCAGCCCCAGCCCCGAGGTTCGATGACTGGCCAGGAGGACTCAGCACACAGGCAGACTCGGAGCTAGACTTATCACGGCGAGAAGAAACAAAGCACAGGCGGCAACAGGAAAGGCATAGGGAGCGGAGGACACCAACTGGGAACCTGCGGGGTCCTCTCCCTCGCAGTTACGCAGGACAGCACATGTGAAGCGCTGTCACCAGGAAGCTCGTTAGAGACCCCGCATCAGGGGTTTCACTGGGGGCTGGACACGTGGGCCCCCTTGGCCAGGCTCCAGGAGGAACTCGGGTGTGCTGGCACGAACCGTGCTGTCTGCACAAAGAGCTCAGGCTCGGTGAGCCGCTCTCACCAGTCAGGGTGAGGGGAACCGTCCCCACATCAAAGTTCCAGACACCAGCCAAGGGCCAAGCTTGCAAGCAGGCCTCCCAGAGGATGGCAGTCTCTGGCCTGCCGTGGTAACACTTTTCTGCACGAGGCCAAAACGTTCATAGTGCTGATGTCTGCTGGTGAGACTTATTTTCTTCTCTATCCTCTCTTATTTCCAAACGCTCTCCAATGAACATATATTTCCTTTACGAGTGGGGAGGGGTGTCACACGCTTCTAAAAGCTCTGTTTTGCATGATGACAATTTTCAGATTAGACACAGGGGAATTCTTTTTTTTTTTTTTTAAAGATTTTATTTATTTATTTTTTAGAGAGCAAGCGAGAGAGAAACAGCATGAGAGGGGAGAGGGTCAGAGGGAGAAGCAGGCTCCCCGCCGAGCCGGGAGCCCGATGTGGGACTCGATCCCAGGACGCTGGGATCATGACCTGAGCCGAAGGCAGACGCCTAACCATCTGAGCCACCCAGGCGCCCGACACAGGGGAATTCTAATATTCACAAATGCCATAAGAAGACAGGCCAGGGAGAGAGCTGAGCGGGGCTGGCGGGGATGCTGGAGAGCCACCATGGGATGGGCGGTCCTGGGTGAAGAGCAGGGATGAAAACTCCACCTATGTCCTCAGTATTTCCAGCTTTTCCCCCAACCAAACAAGCCAGATCGTCAGACCTCATCTCTGACATGGATATAAGCAGGCACTATCTTGGTTTTAATGCAAAGACCTCTATTCTGAGCACCCCCAGCAGACAGTGTAATGGCTCTTGTTGAGACAGTGTAATTTCTTTTAATGCCACTGAATTGGAAGATCATGAAATCTTCTTACCTGTGCTTCCTTCTGATGATCCTCACCAAAGAAAGAATTTCAGAAGAATCTAAAAGGTAAAAACAAAACAAAACATGTATGAACTGGAGATACATGACCCAGAACTCAATCCCTGACTCTACGACATCATTTCCTTATGGTAAAAGCGGAGGGAAACACGGCCTGCCTCACAATTCTAAGGGTCAGGTGAGAAAACAGATGTACAAGAATTTTAATGATAAGATGCTAATATGAGAAACCCCACATCATCATTCCACAAATGCCTACTATGTGCAGGCTCAGGCCTGGGCAATACGGCGGTCAATAAGACAGACATAGGCCCATAGAGCTCAGAGGGCGTGCGGCTCACTCGAAGAAGAGATCGTGAGTAAGGTATGGGGGTGACAGGAGGCAGCCTTCTAGCAGGGGCTCTGAGAAGGCCTCTGGGACTGAGACTTGGCTTGCAACCCCAGAACTACCACGTGAGAGCTCTGTGACCTCGGGCAAGTTGCTTCAGTTTCCCTGGGCCTCAGTTTCCTTATCTGTACGATAAGGATCCAAAGAGTAGCATCACAATCCTCCTGGGGCTGTAATGAGAATTTAATGATTTCATGTCTGTGACATTCTCAGAACCATGTTTGGCCACAGAAAATACTTAAACTGTGGAGATAATTTTTATAAGATAAATATATAAATTTTAGGGGCTTTGAGAAGATGTAAACGAGACCCTAACCTGTTCACGCAAGATGAGCAAAATTCTCCCTGACCAAATACTCCTATCTCCCCCTCAGCAAGTCTAGTGAACTTTATTCCAGGGGTATTCCCAGGAAATTAAGGTTTTAGATGCTACATCTGGGCAGTATTAAAAGTGTGCCAAATACCCAGTAAATGACTAAGTTAAACATATTTCCAAAATAATTACATATGTTTCCAAAACACATATAGGCTTGAAATTTTCCAAAATTTAAAAGCACAAAGCACCTTCACATATACCAGCTCACTGGCAAAAACCCTTCGACAGAAGCCGAACAGAGAAGGCAGGGCATTCAGTGATCCTGTGAGGCCTGGCCACAGTCCGAGAGCCGGTCGGTGGGGAGAAAGCAGACCGAAGCAGAGTGTCCCTTTGTTAACACTGCTCTTCTCCCTCCACACTGTAACGTGCACGTACCCGCTTAGCTCCTAAAATTCGACAGAAATCCCAACGTAGAGACTTGAAATAGCATTCGAGAATTTCCACGATGCACACACGCATCTTGTTCTCTGGCTTTGAGAATTGCTTCGCTGCCCTTCGGCCGCGGAGGCAGAAACCAGACTGCATTCCCCGGAGCCGAAAGCAGAGTGTTTGCTTCTCAGCAGGTAATCTTTGGGGTTAAACGAACAGGAGATCATTCCACAAAATTACTGTTACGCTTCTCAAAAAGCAAGTGTGACTTTCATAGAAAAATCTATGGTGTTTCCATTTGGGAGAAAGGTCCACGAAAGCCACGAAAGGATAATACAGTCATACAACAACAATTAAATTCATCTGTCACACAGTGAAACCCCAAAGCCCTCAGGCACCCAGCTGCTTTCTGAGCTGAAATTAAACTCCAACTGAGAAACAGGTCAACTCTCTAAAATATTCTTTTGCAAACATCTTAAGTAAAAATTCCTTTAGCTTGCTTGTCGTTTTCCAGATGCAATACCTCTGCTGGCCTTACTTGAATTTCCATGGCCCCGATGCCAAGTCAGCCACTGCGGTGACAACACGGAGGGACGGAGGGACACGACATGGCCACACCTTCGAGGAGCTCACACGGGGAAAGGAGGCCACCCAGCCACAGTCTTAAAGTAGCACACTCATTGCTATTACCTATTTCAGCCACGGCTCTAACTAGCTTGAATTTAAAAAAAAGAAAAAAGAACCTAGCACACATAGCACATCCCATTTCTAGAAGGAAGCGATCAGATCTGAACAGTAAGTGAAGCTCAGAGTGTGGGGGCCAGGCAGACGCAGTCCCTGTAGCGTGAGAGCTCATTCACAGGGGTTAAGAAACGTACCACGCGGAGGCGGAGGAGGCCCCCAAGCACAGGGGCGACCGGGGGCTTCAGGGACGTCCGGGCATCTGGAGGCAGGAACAGAGGGTGGGATATCTAAAGCCTCCAAACTGAACAGAAATGCCCCCAAGAACTCCTCCCCAAATGGGTGAGGGGTTTAGAGGAGACTAAACGTAGCACTGTCCCAACCAGAGCATGGAGCCCTGGTGGAGCGGCGAAGAAGACACAGGGCCACCCTAATTCGGTGTGTGACCTTGGTTAAGCCCCTTCTTTATTTTTTATTTTTTAAATTGAGGTGTAATTGACACACTACATTATGTGAGTTTCGGGTGTATAACATAATGATCTGATATTTGTATGTATCGCTGATGATCACCACAATAAATCTAGTCAACATCCCTTACCACACAGTCACAAGATCTCCTTTCCTTGTAATGAGATCTTTTAAGATCTACTCTCTTAGCAGCTCTCAAATATACAAAACAGTATTACTAACTAAGGTCACCATGCCATACCTGAGAGCCCTTGGTTAAGTCCCTGATCTTCTGGGAGCCCCAGTAAAATCACCAGAAAGACAAGAGATGTGAAAACCCACCCACCTTTTGCACAGAACTGCTGAGAGAATAAAACGAGACGATGGATTTTAAACTTCTTTGTGAACCATGAAGCAAAACACAAATGTGAGAAGTCATTACCACCATTGATAACAGCCACGTAAAACTGAGTTCCTCCCACGTTCTCCCGACCAAGTGCACCATGAGTGCGGGTGATCTAGCTGGGCAACCCCAGAGCCCAGGGCTTGAGTTGTATCACTCCTCCGAGGGGTCCGAAAGCTCTCTGAGAGAGAGAACCAAACCGACGTATGAGACCACACTTTCTCGGATGGGTCTGAGGTCATCCCAACTCTCAGCACAGCTAAGCCACCTGGGGGGTTGTCCCCCGCTAAACTCAGAAGCTGGTGTCTGTACATTTCTACAGCAGAGGCCAAAGAGCGTTCAATGTCACATGATGATACTAAGTATCCCAGGCCTAAACCATAGAAATCACATGAAGCTGGAATCCCCAAAAAATGTATTCACAGAAGAGATTCAGTGAATTCCGTTTCAAATGCATCCACTATTACCCGTAGTGCTCAGTCCTCTGCCTCCTTCCGACTGACTCCACTGATGCTCTGACCTCACCCAAGCTTTTACAACACCACGGAAAATGACACACCTGCGTGCTCCTCACAGCGGCGCATCAGACGGACCACCAACACTTCTCCCGGGGCGTTCCCCAAAATCACGCTGCAGAGTCCCAGTAAATGCAGGTAAACAACTCCTCAGTTGCCATGTTCTTTCTCCACTCCCCAGGAAGATCGGTTGAGATGATGAGTCTTGAAGTCAGAACTAAAAGAGGCCACAAGCATCATCTAACCCAACCCACAGTGCAGCACCCCAACACCCAGAAAATGGCAGAACAGGAGAGCCAAAGCCAAAACCCACTGGCCCGACCTCGGGCCCCAAACTCCTGCAGCAAAGCTGCTCTGGGAAGGAAGATAAAGACAGCCCGGGAAAAGCCACCAATCCACACTACGGCCATTCAAGAGTTTACTTAGCACTTCTGTAGGCACTTCCAACTGCGCAAGCCTGAATATGTAAAGAGTCATTTCGGTGCATTTCGACTTGCTACCTGTATTCATAAAGCACAAACTGCTCTGTGGTCCAAGTGCACACAATGTACCCCCTCATCATAATACTCACCCTATTTACCCTGTAGCCGCCTGTGCATCCACCGCCCTAGACCGCACATCCATGAGAGCGGGGATCAGCTATAATCACCTCTCTATCCCCAAAGCCCAGCCTATAAGACACCCACTAAGCGATGAATGAACTAAGGTAACTGCTCGAACATTTTAAACTTTCATTAACAAAGCTGATTTACTAAGTTTTGTTGATGCAGATTTCATACCACACAGCTTAAACCTTAACTTTTAGATTTATTCTGTGTTCTCCTAGATTTCATCTGCTAAGTATTTAATGAGCACCTAATACATGCTGGACATTGCCGAGCGCAGATGGCCTCACAGTGCCTGGAACCAGAGTCCTTGTTCAGATAGAGCTTGGAGTCGGACAGGAAGCAGAGGAAGACGGGATGAGGTTTGGCGGAAGAGCTGAGAAGAATGAGCCCCGGCCACTGAGGGATGCCCTCACTTGGTCCGGCTGGCGTGCAGATAACACACACTTCCTACAGCATGCGATCGCGTTCCCTCGGCGGCTAACGAAGCCGCAGTGTGACGACCCCCTGCGTGCCAGATGTCACTGCAGAGCCGGGTTCAGGAGAAGAAACCAAAGGAACAAACAAAGCTCCAGGACTGTGCGTGAATACAGATCGAAACCAGCTTTTTTAGGGGCAATGCTCCAGTTAGGAAATCCCCTGGCTACACTGGCTTGAGATTCAAGGTACTCTAGAGGCTGATATTCAAGTGATGAATTAACCCTACTGGTTCAAACCGAAGAAATCTTTGATTCAAGGGCTAAAGATGAATGATCTTTGGCCAATTTATTAGCTCTGAGTATTTCCACTAAGAAAATTATGAAAATTACTGAGCGCTTACCATGTGCTAGGAACAGGCTTCAAACTACACGCTTTATAGACACGTTTGTATTTAAACCTCAGGACAATCCTGGGAGATGACAATGACCCCTCTCATCCCATTTCACAGATGAAGAAAGCGAGGTTTACACAAGTTTTAATACTTGCCTCAAATTACACAGTTGGCAAAACCCAGGCAGCCCGCCTCCACAGCCCTGCACGAAGCGGTGGTATTTACAAGCTGTCCGGCAGAGAGCCCATACAACCGGCTACAAGAAATACCAACAGAGCACTTCAAACCCAAGATCATCTTGTGCCAGTCAAACCAGACTTGCTGTCACTCTGCACAACTAACCGCCAAATGATTCCGTGAAGAAAAAGTAGAATGGGTAGACACTGAATAAACTGAAGAAAGGACAGACATTCGCAGGATGTGGCATTATTGGCACAATATTCTTTAAGCACAAGAACCTCCTGCCCCGCAGCACCCAAAGCCATCGTAAGCTGGTGAAAGCAGGAGGTTCTCGTGCTAGAACTCCCACTCACCTTGGACTCCGGTTCGCAACCTTCACCGTCCATTAGAATCACCTGGGCAGTTTCTCAAACCTACAGATGCCCAGGTTCCATTCCTGGAGATCCTATTTGAACTGGTGTGGAGTGAGCATGCCTGATTTTCCCAGAGCCCCCCACCTGGCCCTGGACGCAGCCAGGGTTAGGAACCGCTGCTCCAGATGCTCACACCCTTCAGCCCAGTTAGCCAAACGCTCACTGGGACTCTAAGCACTAGGGGTCCAGCTTGCGTAAGAGGAGTGACCACCTGCCCCCCGAAAAAAAAAAGTATTTACAGTTTTCTCTGCTTTTAGGATAAACTAAGGTCAGAGATTTATTCCAGTTCAAACCAAATAAACCCCCAGTGAAAAAAATGTTCTTGTATAAGTTTACGTACAAACAACTTCCTTTATCCTCCCTGTCAGTAGCCGGAAGATTAACTCTGAGCCACAAGAAGCCTGCAGAAATGAGATATTCAGGTCTTGGCCGTTTGCCACAGTCCACGTGCACCCTCCCCCAGAAGGAGGGCTCAGCCACGTGGTAGATTTACCACTTTCTCAGGAATGGAAACAGAAAAGGTTTGGCTACCAGCAGATGAGAGGTAAAGCACAACATGCAGGGGCCCCTGCAGGCTCCAGGCTCTAACAGTGATAAATGGGATTTCTGCCACCAACCAGGTAAGAAACCAAAGTTCCTTTTCCCATTCCTTAGAATCAAAAGTGGGAGCAGAGAGCGTAGCGATGGTCTGACCAGGTGCACTGGGCGCAGAATCCAGGCGACAGCCGAGGGGACAGGATCAGGAGTGCCATGGGCGGTGGCTCCCTCGTCCACCCACTCATGCATTCATTCCACAGACACGTGAAGCACTTTCCATGCTACTCACCCCACCCACTTTCAGCTTCTGTTGACTGCAGCCCCCTCAGATGCCACACGCGTTACGTCTAACCATCACCGACCCGTTTGCTGTCGGCCGCCACGTCACGGACGAAGCTGACTGCAGCACAGAGAGGCCTCAGTGCCACCTCGGTGATGCTCCCAGACGGCAGCACGGGGAACGCCCTTCCTCCTTGGGGTGCCTCCTGCCCCTGGCTGACCCGGCGTCCCCCAGACGGCTATCCTGTCCTGGCAGCTGTCGCGGGCTGTTCTGAGGCCCTGAAGGCCACAAGTGTACGGGGCTAAGACAGTCCATCTGTCTCTAGCAGATCTAGTGCTTGTCCTGCTGGTCACTTCTGTGGGCAGATGGGTCAGGACAGGCTTTGGCAAGTGACCACGGAGTGACTCCCCTCCGTTCCTCCCCTGGGGCATGCGGACTGGCTAGCTAGTGGTGAGGACAGCTTTCTTCTCTACCTCTCACTGCACATGTCTGCCCTAAAGCACTCAGACCATGCCACCAAACGTAGGCAGGGAAGAGCCTCCTCTCTCCAGGCCAACGTATGGGGCCGGGTGGCCTGGGGCATCTCTAACTCAGCAATAAAACAGAACTCCCCCACCCCATGACATAGGATGTATAACACACGTGCTCACTGCTGTCACCAGCCAGAACCACAGACGTGCTTTAAAGAGTTTCATACAATTATTCCCGAAGTGCTGCTCACACAGCATCACTCCCCGTGTCCGTGATGCTTTACGGACGGCAAAGCCTCTCCACCGTGCACTGCATCTGTGCCTCTCAGCAACCTTGTGTGATATGTCGAGTATATTTCATTATACCCACTGTCTAGATGGTGACACCAAAACTCACAGCAACTCAGTGACTTTCCCAAGGATACCCAGCTAGTGTTAGACCCGGGGCATGAGGCCTCTGGATTCCAGAACTTGCCAACATCCCACACGGTCCCTCTGGGGGACGCTCGCCAGCTCTCAGGAGTGCAGAAAGTGGGTCTGTCCCCAGAGCCCTCACCATGCCGGGGACAAGGGGGGACCAGCTTCCGATGGAGAGCACTTGCTTACTCAGGAAGGTTACACAGTACAACACAGTCCATCTGCACTTTGGAAGGACGTGCACGAGGTGCTCTCTGACCAGTCAGAGGGAATGAAATGGGCTCCTGTACCTGCTCAACTGCAACAGGCCAGGGCGCTGAGCCGGGGCTGTGAGGTTGAGACTGGACGCAGCAGACATGCCCTAGAGAGCAATGTGCATTAAGTCCAGTTAGACAGCCAGAGGGAGGGAGGGGAACAAGGAGGGGGCTTCTAGTCCGAAGGACTGATGAGTAAGGATGTCATTACCCAAGTAAAAACAGGGCAGGAGAAGCAGGCTTGGAAGAGAAACGTGCTTATGCTTCATTTGAGAAGCATGAGCAACCCAAGGTAAGGATCGCTGAACCATCCTGGATTTCCAGAGTCTAGCACAGACTACACACGTGGGGGGATGTCTATGAAGAGACAACAGGAGGAAGGAAAGTAAAGGAAGCCGGGCTGATATGACCACTGGGTCGCTAGTGTCTGGATCCTGGAGGCGGGGACAGAAACCAGGCAGTCATCCATAACTGTGCTCTGTTCACAGACTCATTACCTCATTTACTTTACTCATTACTCAGCTAGCTGAGTGCCCGAATGTGCCAGATGCTCGATCAGATGCTGTAGGGCCCCGCTAAACACCCCGAAGCTCCAAGTGAACAGGGCAGGCATGTGGCACAAATGAGCAGGCAATCCATGAATTAAGACAGACATGAGGACTGCGAGGGAACAGCAGAAACAGTGGCTGATGCGTGCCCAAATTTCCTGGTTTTCAAGGTGCCCCATCCACGGCTCACACATCACGGTGATGGCACGGCACCTTCCACCCTCCAGAGCATCATAAGAATCATTCGGAGGGCTTACCACACAAAAAGTTCTGATTCCAAAGGCGGGGGTGTGACAACGTGCATTTCCAACAAGTTTCCGGGTGACAGTGGTCAGAGTGGCCAGAGGACCACGCTGGGGGACAAGGGAGAGGACTGAGGCAGGGCAGGCCCCAGGCAAGGTATTAACAACGCCTAGGGCTGGTTCTGCTTCTGGACACTAACTCAGTACCTGACCTTGATCAAGACACCCGAATTCTCCAAGGTTTGGATTCCTGATGCCAAAATGAGGACAAGCACTGCCATGACAGTCTTCGGAAGGAAAGAACAAATTAATGTATCACAAAGGAAACACTACTGCATTTTAAAAATTTACCTTTATGGTAATTTTCGAAGGACGAGTTTTGGGTGATTTATCTGTGTGTTTTTCTGCATCATTTGATTTCTTTACAATGTGCATATAACGTGTTTTACAAGAACATGAATAATTTTTTAAACAGCAAAAAAGTTCACATTTAAATTCTCTAGAAGAGTTTTCCAATGGATAACGAAACCAACGAAGTGCTTCACAACTAGCATCTTTCTCATAATTAAACTTCTTATTTCAAAATAACTGTAGCTTTACATGCAGTTGTAAGAACGAATATGGAAGAATCTCGTGTACTCTTTACCTGACCTCTCCCAGTGGTAATGTCCTGCAAAACCACAGTGCAATGTCACACCAGAATCCTCGAACTGACACAGGCAAGATACAGAACATTCTGCCACCACGGGCACCCCCTCCTGTGGCCCCTTCAAACTCAACGCCCACCTCCCTTCCACCTCATCCCTGCCTCCTACGCCCTGACCTTACTCTGTCCTCCATTTCTGCAATCATGTCGTCTCAAGAACATCCTATAAATGGAATCCGACAGCACAGAGTCGCTGGGATTGCCTTTTTCTCATTCAGTTTAACTCTCCGGAGACTCACCCGGGTCGTGGCGCATAGCAGTCACCTGTCCTTCTCACTGCTGAGTCGTGTCCCACGCGGTGGCTGCACCACTGTTCGGGCAGACGCCCCTCGGAGGGTGTCTGGGTGTTCCCAGCTCCTGGCCCTTCTGCCATAAAGCTGCCGTGAACGCTCGCGTGCAGGGTTCTGTGTGGACACAAGTCTTCATTTCTCTGAGACACACGCCCAGGAGCGCACGTGCTGAGTCACGGGGTGGTTCCGTGTTTAGTTTTTTAAGAAACTGCCCCACTGTTTTCCAGCTTGGTGGTCCCATCCTGGGATCCCGCGTATGAGGGATCTGCGCATGGGGGGTCCGGCTTCTCCGCATCCTCGCCAGCACTTGGTGGTGTCGCTGTGTCTTATTTGGGCCACTGTTGTAGGCTTGCAGTGACCTGTCACTGGGGTTGGATTCGCATTTCCCTAACGGCCAGTGAGGCTGAACGACTTTCGTGGGCTCGCCGGTCACCTGCCCATCGTCTGCGGTGAACCGTCCCTCTGTGTCCTTGACCTGCTTCCTAATTGCATTGTTTTTGTGACTGCTTTTGAGAGGTTTTTTTTACACATCCTGGACATGGGTCCTTTTTCATATACATGGTTTATAATGTCTCCTCCTGGTCTGTAGCTCGTCTTTAGAAGAACAGAAGCTTTTGATCTTGATGAAGCCAATCAACCAGCTCTCCCTTCCACGCTCTATGTGTCAATGTGCAGTACAAGTAAGATCTCTTTATAAGCCCTGCTTCTCAAAGGTTTCTGTGTTTTCCTTCTCAAAGTTTTATAGTCTTACATCTTACATTTAAGTCCACGATCTACTCTGAGTCGACTTTTGTTTATGGTGAGACTTAGGTCCGGGCTTATTCTGTTGCCCATGGATGTCCGGGTGCTCCAGGCAACGAGGTCCACTTTGTAACAGAGAGAGAAGCAGGCCAGTACAGCACCCCATCACAGCCAAGCCTTGTTCTGTGAAACTTTAATTCCAGTTACATACTGGGCAATGTAAAACGTCCAGTTCAAAAAAACACAGCTCTGAGCATTCGTACCTTAAAATTCTGATTTCTGCCTATGGTATCAGATACTGTGGTCATCGATATCACAAATAAAGCCTAAACAACAAGCTAAAACATATAATAAAAACAAATAGCACGTGTGTCTACTGATTAGGATCTTATTTCCCATCTGTTGGGGGAAAGGTGGGTCGTCACTGCAGACCCTGGTGGCTGGACAGAAAACGTGTGTCCTAGAACAAACCTGAAGTGTACTTCTCTCTCCTACCAAATGTTAGGGCTGAAATTTAGACATTAAATATTCAAATACTTCATATTCATTGAAGGCAGGATCATTGAGTTCAAACTAATGTCTAGGGTCAATGACAAAGATACGCACTTCATGGCCATTCCAACCCAAGTTCGGCTCTCTGACCTCCAAGAGTTAAGGGCCCGTGGAATTGGGACGGCTGCCTGACTCAGATAATCTGTGCTTGGTTCTGCTTTGCCACTTTCCAGCTATGTGACTTTGGGAGGCTCCCTCAACCACGTGGAGCTAACGGCCCTTATCATTAATGGGGGATAAAAACCACCTCTGTCGCCCAGTTAGCGGGAAAGCGAATGTGCGCCAAGCTGCCTCCCAGTGCCTGGCACACGGTAAGCCCCTCCATTAGAGTGCGTAGCCTCATCATCCAAGGGAAGGAAAAACTTTCTTTTTCACTTTCCCAGCCTCAGCCCACATGCGATCAGCAGAGAACAGCAAAAGAAAGAAACAAAAACACATGCTCAATTTTTAATAAGAAATGTTTAAAACAAAACACAGTGGGGGAGGAGAGGGGAGAGAGGGAGGCCTCGGAGGGAGAGATGCCGGGACAGCCCTCATTACTCCCCTCCTCCTCCCAGGCGACCATCAGACCCCACAGCTGGCGGGGGAGGTGCCTCCTCTGCTCAGAATGCCTCTCCCCAGGTGTTCAGAAACCGCCAACACCTTGAGATGGGCTGGCAGTGGGCTTGGGGTAGGAGAGCTACAACTTAAAGAAACCACAGCACAGAAAATGACCCACATAGGAGGTACTGACTGCTATAAATACTTGGTGGCAAAAGCTGATGTCATGCCTTCTCTACAGGAGACACCCAAATCAAACTCGCCCAAACAGCCGAGAGAGCGTAGAGCAGGCACCCAGCGCCGTGGCCACAAGTCCGATGCTGCTCTGTCCCCGAAGCATTTACGACCCAGCCACGGTGACCTCCAGCACCCGGCCCCGGCGCTCTGTGCTCTTCCCACATCTCACAAAGCTTTCTCACTGCACTGGCGTGACATGTGTGTCAACCAACGCACTCCAGAGCCCCGCTGCTCTAACCCCCGGCCCCTCAGCAGAACTCAGGGACGAGTGAAACGGCTTCTTCCAAGTGGGAAAGAGCAAGAGCGCCTGACCCACCACAGCCAGCATCGAGCCCTCTCAGCTGCTTGTAAGCGACCAGTCTAGTCCCGGGTGACTCCCCTTCCCACAGGGTTGGGGGTGACGGCTCACCAACTAGAGGGGCGTTAGCACTGACCTCGACTCAGGTGGCTTGAAATCAGTGTCAGATGAGCCGTCATAAAACCAAAACCGAATCTCTGACAAGTGTACAAGAGGGGGACAGAGAGTAGCGAAAACGGCTATCCCATGGGCCACCCAGTCACCTCCTCTCTGTGCCCCTTCTCCCTGACAGGGCTGGTCCCTCCCTGCACCGGCGGGGCCCAGCATCTGTGCGGGTCTCTCCTCTACCCCGTCCCAAACATGCTTTCAGGAAAAGCTCCTCGGATGGCGCCCCACCCAAAGTGTAGTCAATAAATGTTTCCTGCAATGAGTTAATGTCCATCACTTTAACTTAACAGGAATCCTTTCGGGGGCGCCTGGTGGCTCAGTCGTTAAGCGTCTGCCTTCGGCTCAGGTCATGATCCCAGGGTCCTGGGATCGAGCCCCGCATCGGGCTCCCTGCTCCGCAGGAAGCCTGCTTCTCCCTCTCTCACTCCCCCTGCTTGTGTTCCTGCTCTTGCTCTCTCTCTCTCTGTCAAATAAATAAATAAAATCTTTAAAAAAAAACAAAACAAAACAGGAATCCTTTCGAATGTGTCATCCCTCTTGGAAATAATGCCGTGAGCTGGAGCAGGCGGCTTCTCTCTATGACGGTTTTCTCATTTGTAAAATGATCAACGCTAACAATAACCACACTCACCCACAGGGTTGTTGTGGAAAATCACGTGACCCAGTTCGTGAAACAAGCTTAGCATACAGGACCAGACACATTCAAATGCTCCGTAAAGGTCAGTAATCATTAGCTACGATTACTTGCCCTCCACGGGCAAAAGAGCCAGTTAGATCTACACATATCATCACAGAAGGATGTCTGTCTATACTACTGGGGTAGAGGTGTGAACAGTGTGTACCAAATACTATTTGTTTTTTTAAAAAAATACCTCCAAAATGTACATTTATATTTGTATGTACCCTGGAAAAGATCTGGAAGGAAACACACCAAATATTAATACTGGTTACCCCAAAGACAGTGAGGAAAGAATCATTCCCCTTTGCCCTTTGTCTCACTTAACTATCTATCTGAATTATTTTCAGGGAGCATCTATTCCTTCTGTGGAGTTTCTCAAAGGAATTCGCCGCCACTTTTCCGGAGAAGCAAGCTGCATCAGGAGGGTAAAGAGAAGCTGAACCGCATGAACCTGAGTGTCAAGTCCAAGCTTGGGGTACACATGTGCACCAAATTCCCGCAGACACAGACCACCGTCCCTCCACCTTCTCTCCTGTGGCCTAATCCAAGACTCAGAGATTGAGATTGTTCTAAGCAGCCTCATGCTTTTTGCGTGTGTCTTCCTCAGAGCAGTCGGGAGGTTTGGGGCCCATCAGCCACCCTGAGGGACCTGGCATCAGCCTTCCAAACCCCTCCAGTGTGCGCACCTGCCCAGCGTCACTAGCTTGCCCCTCCGTGTCCGAAACTGGACTGCAATCCCTTGTGGCCTCAGACGCACCTGCATTAGCTTGTCATTCCCAGCACACTCGGCACCGTGCACCCAATACAACAGAGAATAACTGTGCTAGGAGGCACCTTAGAACACATGTCATCGCCATTCTACTTACAAAGGGACATGGATCCAGGAAGGGACATGACCTGTCTTCGGTAACGCGGCGAGTTATCGCTCGAAGCAGGGCGGAGCCAGGTCTCCTGACTCCCAGAAGAGTGCTGGTGTGCAGTCCCATAACGAGTATTCATGTGTTTTGTAGGCCTTGAAAGTCCTCACTGCTATAAAGAGTAAACACGATTTCTCTGGGACTGCTCAGCCCAGAGTCCTGAACGCCCACTGCTGGAAAAAGGGTAAAGTCCCGTGGCTTATTAAGATGATCCATCAGAAAGACAGCATAGCTGACAGGGAGGGGGATTCACACAGATTATAATTAGCTCAGTGACCCAAACAAACCAAACCAAACCAAAACAATCCACCTGAATAGAAAACTTAAGTCTGATGACAAATTCAAGACAGATCCACAACACTGGGAACGTGATGGCTAAAACACAGAGCTATCAGATAACTGGTTGTACGTAAGTATGGATCTAAAATTTCCATACTTTTGGAACAGGAGGGCTATCTGGAATTTGTCAGAAAGGCCCTTTTAAACAGTATTATTTGATTCCTACCACAAAAATAAATAAACGTACATTTATACATACATACACAATTCATGTATGAATTATACTGTTCAGTTCATATATTGGGAAGTTGGACAATATCAAAATTGTTATGCACAATCGTTTTAGACTAAATTCATAGTGTGGTATGCAATGGTCCATATTTGGGGGGGTCACCTTTCTCCGGATGACAGCAAAACCCAGGGGCTTTATAGGCAGATTTTATGCTGTCACTAGACTGGATAAAAGAAAGAAGGAAAGAGAATTTAATGATCAAGGGAGCAAATTTAATTACTCAACTGTACTTGCTTCCCCAAACAATCTTGTAAGTCACATGGAAAATATAATTTACTGAACACAGACAGCTGCTACAAATTGAAAGTGTTCCTAACAAGGTTCCCTTTCTCTTACCAAAAAGCTGGAACCCCTCAAACACAAATGGCCTAGACTTTGCCCTTAGAATCAATCTATATCAAATGGTTTGAGAAGTCAAGACAATTTATTTTTTTAAAGAATTTATTTAAGAGGGCACCTGGGTGACTCAGTCGGTTAAGTGACTGCCTTCAGCTCAGGTCACGATCCCAGGGTCCTGGGATTGAGTCCCGCATTGGGCTCCCTGGTTAGCAGGGAGTCTGCTTCTCCCTCTGACCCTCCCCCCTCTCTTGCTCTCTCTCTCTCAAAAAAAAAAAGGTCTTAAAAAAGAAAAGAATTTATTTGAGAGAGAGAGACAGAAAGCAAGCAAGCACGAGGTGGGCGAAGGACGGAGGGAGAGGGAGAAGCAGACTCCCCGCTGAGCAGGGAGCCTGAAGTGGGGCTCAATCCCAGGACCCCAGGATCATGACCTGAGCCGAAGGCAGACGCTTAACCAACCGAGCCACCCAGGTGCCCCAAGAAGTCAAGACAATTAAGGTATGTTTTGAGATATAAAAGAATCTACTAACGTTATTTTACCATCTGCACTGCCTTTTGAGGACTATCCCTAGACTCAATAAAAAATTCTCTTACTCTGAAAATTCCCTCTGCATACACGCACATGTGCCCACACGCACACACAGACACACGCACACACGCACACGCACACACACATGGCCTGTAATTCCAGGAGAAGGAGTAAACAGTACATAATTACTGTCAAAGGCAATGTATATTTTATGTCAGCTTGCCTCCAAAGAAAACAGATTTTGAAATTTAGAAGGCTACATTCAGGTCATGGCTTACCTATCTCTAGGAGACTAGGCAAATTCCCTAATCTCTCTTAGCTTCAGTCCCCTACTCCTTAAAATAGACACATTTTTTTTTAACCTAGCTATAACACTGTCAAAGAACAAAACACGTGAAGACTTACTGTGTTGTCAAGGGGAGGGAAAACCGGCCCCTTAAACGATGACAGGGAGAGGGTTAAATGGTCCAACCCTGATGAACGGGATCCCAGCAACACCCAATCAAAATTTCAAGCGTGCACACCCTTTGACCCAGCAGCTCCACTTCTAGAACCATCTCATGAACATACTCGTGCTCCTGCACAGGAGTTACATAAACACAGCAATGCTTCTTATTCTAAAAGACTGGGAACGATGTCAACGTTGAATAATAGTGTTCATACTACGCCTACCTCTGTGTTTTTTCAAGAAGACACAATTATCCATAAACGCTTGACCGTGCTCAGATAAGCCTCAAGGATGCAAACGCAGCTGGTCACGTGGTTACGGGAGCTGGACTGGGGACCAGAGTGGGGCCCCCTTTCACTCTCTAGCACCCTTTGAATGTCGCCCCACTGCTCATGTCACGTGGTCAAAATACAGGACTGAGGCAAGCATTTCTAACCTGACTATAGAAGAAATAAGGTAACTAGTAACAGCTACCTCACAGGATCATTGTGTTAATTAAATAAGGCACAAAATGTCAGAGTTCTAGGGATGACAGCGCAATTTTGATCGGGGTGTCGGAGAATGGGTCATGGAGAGGGAGTACTTCACACCTCAAAGGATGGGCAAGGTTGGAAGAGGCAGCCGTGCGCAGAGGAAGCGTGAGAGAGCATAAATTGTACATGCAGCTCTTACATTGGGCTTCAGGAAAGGGCTCACACGACTAGCTGGAGTGCAAGGTTGGTGCCAGTAAGAGAGAAAGGAACCCAAACCTACAGATGGCATCTAGATCACGAAGGCCTTGAATGCCGAGCCAAGGAATCAGCCCTGTCTTAACAACGGAAAATCGCAAAAGGGGTTTGTATAGATGGGGAATGCTAAAAGTAGGACACCATACGTGATTTATTCCTGCCACGGGGTAGGGTGGAGAGGGCTGAGGAAGCTATCCTAATACAGACAAGACGCCATTGGGAGGACATGAGCAAGGGTACTGGCCCCGGGATCACGGGGCTGTCGCCACATACAAAGTACCATGTCTTTATTTTTATAGCACTGCCAACTTATATACAGACTACAGTATTCTAGAACCATGTCTGTATTAAATTAATCATCTCGGCCATAGACCACAGACTGGGGGTGTAAACAACAGAAGTGATTTCTCCCAGTTCAGGAGGCTGGAAGTCCAAGATCTCGGCGCCCGTCGATGAGGCTCCTGGGGAGAGCTCTCCCCTGGCTTGCAGACGGCCACCTTCTCGCGGTGTGCCCACACCATGGAGACGCAAGCTCTCCGCTGTCTCTTCTTCCCAGGAGCCTCCTCTCATAGGACCAGGCCCTACCCTCACGACCTCATCTAACCCCGTGTACCTGCCGAAGACTCCACTCTGGTACCATCATACCGAGGTGAGGGCTTCACCAACTGAACATGGGGGGGTCCACAACAGTGTCCTGTCAATCATGTTGAATCAGCAAAGGAAGGAACAGGAAAAAAGGTAAACTATATGTCAACAAGTCAATATCGTTTACATTTATAACACGCAAAGGCCAACTTAAAATTTCTGTGCTAAAAAGAATGAGAAGCAGGGATAAATGAAAATCAGTTAGAAAAATATTTCATTTTGGGCTGCACATTTACTTTCCTGTGGCAGGTACGTGAGCTTTTACTCCCAGCTTTGCCACCAAAAACGCTAGAGCATTTCCCTGCGTCCTAGTTTATCAGTGCGATCAGTGGGCTGACCCACAGTTCAATACCCCGATGTCAATAAAGGTGACAAAACTCACTTTCACTGACCAGGTGGACAAGTGGAGACCAACCACGAAGTACACAGGAGACGAGAAACTCAGGGATTCGGATCAACCACAAAGTGGATAACAAAGACCCAGCCGTGGACAAAAGCAGATTTTTGTAATGATGAATGAAACATGTAACCACGCCAAGGGGATATTACTGAAGCCTTCCTATTTTAAACCTTGGAGGTAATGGCCCTACAGTTTACAGGCACTCTGATGTAAATGTCAGTATGAAAAACTTTTTCCAGCGGCCACATGAAGCTACAATACCCAGAGCAACCTAGCCCCTTACCCACAGTGACCCTCCCAGGGAACTGGTTCCTTACCCACAGTGACCCTCCCAGGGAACCGGTTCCTTACCCACAGTGACCCTCCCAGGGAAGTGGCTCCTTACCCACAGTGACCCTCCCAGGGAACCGGTTCCTTCCCCAGAGCCACCTGCTCAGGGAACTGGCCCCTTACCCAGAGCAACCTATCCCCTTACCCACAGTGACCCATCCAGGGGTCAGGAAGACAGACTGCTATCTAAGAAAAGTCCAGCAACCCAACCATAACCCCTGTGACCATCAGCCAGGACCGGATCGATAATGGACACCTTCCCTGATTTCTGTCCTGCTTTGGACTTAGGACCAACCTGAGAAAGCCAAACCCACTGAGAGAAAGGAACCCCCTTCCAGCCTCCCCAGGCCCCCAGTCCTCATCGGGCTCACCCAAGAGCCCCCTTTTCTCCTCTGGGAAGCCCCCCTCCCCCGTTCTGCCTGCCTCTGGGTCTCTGCCAAGTGTGGGTGGCCGACCCCCCGCTCCAGCCAGCGCTGGGTACACAGCTTTGCCTTTCGCATATGTTTGTTCTTCATCTATTTCTACAAAGAAAAGTCTTAAACCAGGGGCTTTTCTCCAGGTGGTCACTCCATAACTCAACCGTGACGCAGCTTGTCCCAAGTCTGGAGACATCATCATATCCCCCAGGCTCTTTCCACAAAGCCCCATGTACTGGGGTTCTTAGTCCTTCCCCCTACCACCAGGGAAGTGACCGGGTATTAAGGAAAGTTTAAGGGCTTTGGGGTTAAACCCCAGAGTTCATCAGCATCTCACTTCTCCACTTATAACCATACGATGTTGAGCAAGTCCCTTAACACCACTAAGCCTCTGTCTCCATCTTTAATAAAAATAGTATTTACCGTTCAGCTCGTATTGAAGGGGACGTTGTAGGTAAAGTGGTTCACACATACTCCCAGCTGTGGGCACCCCCATCCCGGCCCTCTCTCCCCCAGGAAGAATAGCAAGACACCTCAGGATGAGGCTGATGGCCCCTCACTCGGGCCCCTTTCAGTCAACTACACGCGATGGCACCCAGGCTCTCGGAGGGCCACGAAAAAATGTTTGTTTCCACTTTTCAACTTAGGTATGGGTCGTTCCAACTCGCACTCAATGATCCTTCGTTAGGAAGTGATTTCTCCACGCTGCCCCTCACTTCCACTTTTAGCAGACTCGGATGTGCCCTATTCACTCACTCCTAAATCTGCTTCAGAATCAGAAACGAAACTTTAATCGCCCACACCGTTCCGAGTGCCTTCTCTGCGGAGCTAGAGCCCGGACGCCGTGCCAGGCAGCCCAAGCTCCCTCCCACAGCCCAGCCGCACCGTCCCACCGGCAGCTCCGGGAGGCCGTGCCTGACCCAGGCGGCCTCAGGTCCACCAGGCCTGTAGCTGCAAACCAAGGATGCAAATTTCACCGCCCGACAGCGACCGCGACAGATCCCACCCATGTCTCCGCGCCGCCGCTCCCTACTCAAGCCAGAGGCTCCCACATCCGCCCCTTCGCTGCCGCCGCAGGTACCCCCAGGCTGGGTGCTGTTCTTCACTCAGGTGCACCTGAGTCAGAGCTGTAACGGCTACGAGTAGCCCCGGGCGTGCTGTTCCACTCAGGAAGCCTCGTGCACGCTCCACGTTCATTACCTCGCACGCCCGCTCCCCTGACCAAGCAGGCAGTGTCTCCACGTTGTCCAAGTGGCTCACAGAAGTTACCGATGAGCCCAAGGCTGCACACTGCTAATCACTGAGTGGCAGAGCCAGATGCCGGCCCGGGTCTGGGGGGCCTGTGTCTCCGCCCTCAGCCTGGTTGCTCTCCCCAAGCGCCGTGGGCAGCCGACAGACTGCCAGGATCCGCAGGCTTCAGAAATGCCCTCCATGGTGGTACAAGGGGCAGTTCGTCGTCAGGGAGGCAGGGTGTGGATCAGTAGAACCCTTCTGTTCTGTGGGGTTATCTCACCCAGAGGATGGACGGGCTGAGGGTTACATGCGATGGCCCTCACGCACAGTACGGAAGCTTCCTTTGCACTCCCCCAAATACAGGTGGCACGCGGGGTCCAGGCATGATAACACCCTCTGGGCCTTGCCTGACAGGTGTCCAACCGGGTGGGAGGCCCAGGCTCTTCTCTCACAGCCCAGGTTGGCCCAATCTGTCCCACATCGAAGATGTAACACATTCATGGCAGATAGACAGCTCCTTTGCTGTGGTCACTTCCTGCCCTGCACTAAAAATACCGTGAATTCGGGAAAGGCCATCCAAGGGGACCGCCTGGAATCTTCGAAGGGCCGAGAAAGCGCCAGCTGCTCAGTTTCACCCTGGGAACCCCTTTCCTCCTCCACAGTCCACCTCCAAACCACGTCCTCTGTGGCGCCATGCCCCCACGCCCACTAACGTCCCAGAGCATCTGGTTCCCCCCTCTGCCTGCATTTGTCACAAGCCCAAGCAGCCAATGAACACACAATATGTCTGCCCCCCTCCCCGCACAGCTGTCCGCGCCGCCTGGACCGGGACTCCCGCCCCCAGACGAGGCGCTCTAACTGCCCAGTGGCTGATGGACGGAGTGAGCGCGGGGGGGCACGGCGCACGGACACCAAAGACCCGCCCGCACCACAAGGAGCGCCCTGCAAGAGCCACCGGGCCGCCCAGCGGAAGTTGCTGGCGCTGTGAAAAGCTCCATTAAGACAGTTCCTGGCACACCAGTCAACTCAGCGCCGAGACACCAAGAAGTCCGAGCAGATAAAGAGGCCAGTGTAGCATGGAGTCAGGAGCCCAGGCTTTGGCCTTAGCAGTTGAATTCCGCTTACCATGTGATCTTGAGCAAGTTATTCAATGTCCCCTCCTCTCTGGTTTTTAAACTGAGATACAGCTGACATCCAACAACGGACTGCTTTGAGGTGTACAACATCAGGATTTGATACATGTGTATGTTGTGAGGTGATCGCCACGGTAAGTCTGGTTCACACGGATCACTTGTAAAGCATTACCGATTTTTCTTCTCATGATGAGAACTTCAAATACACTACACAGACGGCTAACTCTAGTCCCCAGGAGTCTCGTCTCATTCCGTCACCTGCAAAATGAGGACATGACCTACCACAGAATGGCTGCAAAGGTGAAGAGAGGTGTGGACGTGAAGTGCTTGGCACAGTGCCTCGGGCACAGTAAGCACTCAACCCACAGATGCAGTAGTGATGGGGGAGGTGATACAGGACGCCGAGCTTCTCAGAAGGTCCTACAGACAGAATGCTGGGGTTCCCTCAAAATCCCTACGTTGAAACTGAACCCCCAAAGGGATGGTCTTAGAAGGTGGGGCCCTCAGGCCATCGGGTCATGAGGATGCAGCCCCCCCTGAATGGGATTAGTGACCTTATAAAGGGGACCCCAGAGAGCCCCATTATCCTTCTACCACATGAGCACAATGCAAGAAGGCGTCATCTGTGAGCCAGGAGGGCCCACAGCAGACACTGAATGGGCCAACACCTTGATCTTGGACTTCTGGCCTACAGAACTCCAGATACAAAATTCTGGTGTTTACAAGCCACCTGGTCTTTGGTATTCTGCTACAGCAGCCTGAACAGACTGACACAGAGGGTCGCTCTTCAAGAGCAGGAAAATTGAAATAACCCAATCTGGAGAAAAAATTCAAGTAACTTACCTATAACCTCCCAACATACGGATCTGAATTGATTGGGAAGAGGGGATTTTCACAATATCACGCCACATGTCCTCAAGATTCATCCTGATTGTCACTTTCACTTTTGTTTCCGTATCAGAGAGTTAACGTAACTGAGAATTGCATGCTGTACATGTTCCGAAAAACCATTTACTTTTCAAGAGCCATTCTCGATGTAGGGTTCCATGCGTTCTCCTTTCCTCTTCGGACATCTGTCACACATGTCTTCATCAAACACCCCCCCCAGGAGGCCTGTGTCCTGCTCCCAAGAAGCCATTTCTATTTACTACTTCTGGTAGAAAGTTCCAGACTAGCTGACAGCCCCAAACCTAGCTCCACCCACCGAGGCTAAAAATACCCCTAGTATGTGGCACCATTACCTAGTGTCCAGAACAAGAATCCATCATTACTACTACGACTTTCCCCTTTTCCTACTATTTTTTATGGTTAAAAAATGACCCCAAAAAGGAGATTTCTCAGTGCTGCCTGCCCCCAGCAGTGCTGCATACCACGTGTATGGGTACAATCAACTAGGAGCGCGCCAGGTCAAGTAAAAGGAAACAAGGATTTCCAAACTCTGAACTCACTGATGGCAGCCACACACAGAGTACCGAATGGGCACTCTTAGATTTACAAAGTGGAGGGCAAAATTTAGCTGCGACATGCATGGATGGGAAAGAAATGTGTTTGAAGAAGGTGTCTGGAAACACAAACGCTGTGCCTCATGCCGCCAAGGACGGAGAGATAACCTTTTTTTTTCCATACTGAAAAATAGATAATGGGCTGAAAGGTAATTTTTCTCACAGACTGCAGTCGTGCCATGAAGCTATTATCAAATATTTCAGACTTTGTTAGATAATCAAACTGAGAAACCATATTAAAATAAACCTTTCCTCCAGGAAGCAGAGCGCAATAAAACCACATCTATGCACATCCTCAAAACCAGAAAGGATGGAACTGTAAAAAATATGTATTTTCAGGGACCATAAACGAGTTCCTAATATTAAAAAAATACGTATATAACAATAAAAATTCATAGGAGGGTTTAGAGAAAAGGCTGGAGAAATCTTCCAAAAAGGAAATAAGAGACAAAGGAGTGGGTAAAGAGAAGAGCGCAGAAGACCCGTAGGGGGATGTGTGCTCAGAATAAAGGACAGGAGTCCACGGATGGGGCAGGGCCCACCAAGTGCCCAACACAAGGAACAAAAACAAGACCCACATCATGACATGACCATCACAAAATTTCCAAACACCAGGAACAACAAAGGCCTAAAAGATTACACAAAGGAAAATGTGGGTCACCTACAAAGAAAAGGCTTTGGACACATCAACTGTCACACTGGAACTTGGAATTCTGAGCAGTGTCTTCAAAATTCTGCAGGAAAATTATTTCTAGCCCAGAATTCTATACTCAGACAAATGGTCAATTACATGCGAGAATATCAACATTATACAAGATCTCAAAAAATATATGTATTTCTTCGGCAGCTACTGGTGTATATGCTCCACCAGAGTAAAAGAGAAAACTAAAAAGGAGGAATCTTAACCCAGGAGAGAGTGAAAGAAACTCTCAGGGTGATAGGGAAGATCTAGGAGGACAGTCGCAGTAGGCCTAACAAGGAGGCACTGGAGAGGAAAGGCAGCAGGATGAGAAGTTCAGAAGAATTATTACCTGGTGGGTGTGGATGTACTGAGAGGAGACTGACACTTCTGGGGTGAGGGGTGAATAAAGGACAGATACAAAGAAAACAAAGCAAAACAAACTCTAGGAAAAAAGAAAGGAAATGTAATCAAAACAGACCAAACATCTCAGCCGTGAATAATATCTCCACAGTTGTCGTAAGTGCTGCTGAATTCTTCAGCAAAACCTTTAACATAATCACACAGAGAGAACAGGGCAGAAAGAGGTGGCAGTGGGAGGAGGCAGTAGGATAAGTGATCTAAATCGGCTTCTTAACAGCAGGATGTTTCACACACACAAGATCTGGAGGAAAGAGCTGAAACGTTAAAATGATGGCCACTGAGGAGCAGGAATCAGGGTGGAGAAGGGCAGGGTAGGTGATTGCTGTGTTTTTGTTCTAAGTCTCACAGAACTTTTGACTCTTAAAACTGTGTGCCTGTAGAACTTTGTTCAAAATGAGCATTAAATTTTTAAACAAAATCTGATACTTGACTAGCAGGAAGATCACATTGAGTGGTGTGTTCAACCTTCTGGAACCCAGCCCCGTTGAAAATGAATGGCAAGCTGGAACTCCTCTCCCCACTAAACACACACACGGGTGTGGACACACAAAATGTTTGCCCAGGATCACAGGCAGTTCATAAATTCCCGAAGTCCAGCTTTAAAGCCTTAGAATTCTAGATTCTGCTTTCTTACAGGAAGCTTATTTCAAATCGGAGCTTGTCATTTGTTGTAAAGGAAAAAAAAAAATCCTTATGAAAAACGATTAAAAACACCTACATGATCAAATGAGGTCATACTTGGTCTTAAATCCTTGGTGACCATCACCAGTTGTTTCCTGGACCACGAAATACACCTCATTCCTAATCATCAATGAAAGTGAAAACTTGGTTTTATTGGGCTTTGCCTCAGCCTTGAAACAGACTCTCTAAAACTCAGGAATGTGAATCCCCTTTGGGTTGACTCAGCTGTTTCCATTCTAGAAATGGACATGGAATCCTGCACTCTCTACCCCATGAGGACAGAGTCCTTCATGTAAACCTTGAAAAGGCAAGGCCTAAATGCCCACCACCACCCGCCCCCCGCCCCAGCTGGTTTTTCTAATTGAGGAATTACTCTAATGACTTCTTAGCAAAACTTCTCTAATCAGAGCGGACCACTTAAATAGCCCAAAGCACAAAAGTTACTCTGCTTTTGATTGAGGGTCTCTCATGCTGTAACCCCACCCACAGCTCTACAGCGAATCAGAAGAACTGTCTTGTCACTTAATAGGGATCTTAACGGTCCTGCCGATTGGCTTAAAATTCTGGTGCCTTCATTAACTTACATATCAATTCAGGTAACAGTAACAACTTCATCGGTCACTGCTAAATGGATCTGCTAATAGTGGAAGGCAGAATAATGGTCCCGAAAGATGTCCAAGCTCCAATCTCTGGAACCTGTGACTATGTCACATTACATGGCAAAGGGACTTAGCCTTATATGGGGAGGTTATCCTGGGTTATCTAGGTGGGCCACATCTAATCACATGGGCCCTTAAAAGCCAAGAACTTTCTCCAGGTAGAAGAAGAGATGTGGCAGAAGCAGAAGTTGGGAGAGCTGGAGTAGGCTTCAGTGGTCCCTGCTGGTTCTGGGCTCATGGGTGTGTGTGCAAGGACGAGAAAGAGGTCTCTAGGAGCTGTGGGCGGCCCTCCGGCTGACAGCCAGAGAGGAAACAAGGGCCTCACTCCAACAACTGCAGGAACTATATTCGGCTGATAATCTGCACGAGCTTGGCAGCAATTCTCCCCCAGATTCTCCAGGAAGGAACGCGGCCCTGCCCACACCTTGTTTTTTGCCCGGTGAGGCCAGTCAGACTTTTCACCAGGAGAACTGTGAGATGACAGATCTGTGTTGTTTTAAAGCTGCTGAGTGTGGGGTAATTTGTTACAGCAGCCACAGGAAGCCCATACGGTGGCAGATGTGAAAACACCCAGCAGGGTGCTGTCACCTTGTTGACATTCGAAAAGAGTAAACCGACTGAAGTCAACAGACAGCCATGGCCAGCCAAACATTTAGAGATTTGTTCTGACAAATGCAGATTTGGGGAATTACCAAGTGCCCAGAACATTCTACAAATTTTAGGTTTCGGGTAATTCACTGCCCTTCAACTTAGAAACCTGGGATACCTGTCTTGTCCGATAAACTCTAAGTAGTATGTAGGGGAATAAATGCTGGATTGTGTGCACCATCCCGGCCCCCAAACTTTCCTACGGACCTCTGGCAGCGCTTACTGCATGGTACTGAGATCATACCCAGGTTTGCTTCTCCCCCTGGACCATGGAGCCCCCCGCCCTTCATGCAGGAGTCACGGAGTCCCACCTCATATGTCCACATCTACCATAGGATTTGGGCACGTCGCAGGTAACCTGTATAAAGGTTTGTTGAGCTGCGTGACAGTATAATTTAATATCTGTGTATAAAAGGTAGATTCTTTGAGGACTAGTGCTGTGTTTTATTAGCCATTGTATCCCTCCCACTGGGAGGTGGGGGGAGCTCAGAGGCACTGAGCAGTGGGTAGAGAGAAAGAAAAGGCAGGAGGGAGAGAAAGAGACACTGGGAAGTACTGCAGTCTCCGGAGCAGGCTGGCCTGTGGAGGGGAAGGCCCGAGAAACCCTGGAGCTGATGCCCGCTGCCCACTCGTGCTGGGTAGCTCCGATGTGAACTGGCGAGTGCTTGCTGACCTTGACCTCAGACTGCCTATTGCCTTTTCCTACAGCAAAACAGGTCACTCAGGAACTGAAATGTCAAGAAAGTGTGCTTCGTGAAAGGTGCATCCATGGGATCGCACAAGCCTGAAGAGACAGTTAAAGGCTACATTATACGCACACCATCATCTTGCTTACAAAGGATTAGTGGTGACTCAACGTGATGTTTCCCCACAATGCTGAAGTATCAAACAGCACTGGCCAATTAAAGGTAAAAATCCTAAATGAAGTTGCCTGACACCGCTCATACTAAGGGCCATCTGTACGTTAAACATTTAGAGATTTGAAGAACAACCTGGATTCACTAAAGTGTTAATGAAGTAATTTTTTTGAAAATCCTTGGCAACATCATATTTTACAACTTACAAATTGCATTACTTCCCTGATTTCATTGCGTCCCCAGAACAACCTCTTGAGCTACACGGAAGAGGCATAATGAACAGCTAACTCCATTTTACAGCTGAGGGAGCTGAAGTCCAAAGATGCACTTGGACTTCACGAAAGCCTTACTAGGACCGAGTCTCTAGTTCATGTCTCCTGTCCAAGAGAACCAAAGGAAGTAGTCTTCACTGTGTCACTTGTCTTTACATCCTGCCAACATCCAAAAAGATCTTGAGTGAGGTAGCCTGCAATAACAGGCACATACATGGTGAGGACTTTAAAAAGAGAGAAGAAAATCCATTTGGTGGGTGATATGGGGTTTGGGGTGGAGGTTAGGCTTGAACACCAAAGACTGACTTTGAGGCATATAATACGTAAAAGAAAAAGGTGATTTATAGAACATCGTAATCTCAAAAAAAAAAAGGAAGCACCATCAGTCCTTGAAAGCAGGGTGAATGAGGCTTTGTGTTTGGGCCCCTGAGTGGGAGTGAGGGGTCCTCTCTTCCTTCAGTAAAGAACAAGAGAGGACAACTTTGAAATGCAGAGTCCAAACTCTACCATCTCTAACCCCAGGCATTCCAGTCCATGGGAGACTCCTTTTCATTGGATCCATATAAAGATCCAGCCGTCTATGAATGAAATGGTCATCTTGACACAGAATAAGCATTAACTAGTTAAGTTTCAGTGAGAATATCAATACATCCTAAGAAAACCACAAAGAAGATCCAGATGAGTTTCCGAAGGCCCTTCCTAAAATAAAATCACTAACAAACCACATGTAGTATGTAACAAAGCACTTTCTTTTTAATTAGGAAAGGATGCAAAACAAAAAAAGGACAAAACTCCTACTGAGTTAAGTGAGAATCCTAATTCACAGGCATTGCTACCAGACGGCTTATCCTATTTTTAATCCCGGTTTATCCTATTTTTAATCCCCAAAGAAGACTAGCAGAGAAAACTATGTATCCTTTCTATAGACAGACATGTGGCTTTCAGGAAATCAAGCACACCAAATTCCCATTTTACTAAACAGATAAATTGGAGAGGAGATTAATAGTTTAAAGGATTAATTACTATATTCCTTAGACTTGGAGTTTCCTTACAGGCCATTCAACATTGGAGATAATTTTTTGTAAGCAACAATTTTAAACTGTGCTTTAAGCCATTATATAAAGTCACATGCACCTACTCAAGGCACTCTCCAAATTCCACTTATTTCAGACTCCCCAAATTAAAATCTCTGTGAGAGACTGGGACATACAGAAGCCTACAGTTGGCCGCCTTCATATGACACTCAAAAGATCAACGAAATGCTCCAGACAAGAGTTCTGCACCCAATGACTTCACTAAGGAAAACATCAAACCAATCTGATAAGATGCAGATGTTGCAAGGACAACATAACTATAAAGAATATGCAAGACAATATCAAAATGTTGCTTCAGTTTCCTTCATAGACTCCTGTCCTTAAATCTGAGACAAAGGATACACCCATGCACCTAAACTTTTTGAAGAAAAAGAAAAGAACTGCCACTTTCGAATCTGTATTTTTAAAGATCTCCACTTGTGCTAAGAGAGCTTTCCTCTGCTCTATTTGGTTAAAAGAATTAAAGGTTTAGGACTAAGAAGATTCTTGCCCCGTGTTAAGACTCTCAAAGGTGAAGAAAGTCAAGCCCAGAAGGGGTAGCTTTGCCGGAACAAGCAGTAACTTAATTCTGGAGGCAGAAGTAGACCGAATGAATGCTAATCAAGTACCCTATACTCACTCGTGCGGCAAACACTAGGAAGTAACAGCAAATATTATTCTAAAAACCCTTGGGAGAGTTGAAAAATTGCAGAACTGTGAAGAAATAAATCACATGAAATATCTGGAACCATGGTACAGAAAAAAAAAAACCCCTCCCATTTAAATACGCCTCTTCTCAGCTCTGGATACAAACTGTGCGCATCTCTATCAGAGCATTTATCACACCATATTACAGCTCACCGCTCTGTCCTAGAAGACCTCAGCTCTAGAGGGCAGGACATAGGATTCAGGGAAGGCTTCCAGGAGGAGGAGTCACCTAAACTGACAGGGAAGAATGGGAAAGAGGAGCTGCAGGTGGGGGAGAGGGGTCTGCATGCTGAGTTTGGACTGTATAAGAGCAACAACTGCATTATTACCACATTTTCGTCCTGTCCTCCTGTTATTTATACACCATCTTGTTCACAAAGAATTTCAGTTTGGATATTAGAACTACTTCTGCTTATGCCTCAGTCTTCTGCCTTGGACCAGAACAAAACACTCCTAAAAGGAAAAGACTGTCTTGTTCAACTTTGCATCCCCCAGAGAAGAGAATTATCCTTGGGACATTGTAGGTGTTTCCACTTTATTTAAGTGGCTGAAAGATACAGAGCCCGCAAGGTAGCTCAAGTCTTGACATCAGGCTGAAATCTGAGTTTCTCCACCCGCAACCTCACCCTCCCTAGCCCTTTGTCAACTCGACCTCTAACTGTAACTGCTTTGGCCTCATTCCGCGGGTGTGGATTCTCCTCCTTCAAATGCATTTTCCAGCCCGCCAAGAGAGTTTCCTCCACTCTCCAGGCGCTGAGCGCTGCAAAGTTAAATCTGGCTTTAAAGATTTTTTTTCTTCCCAATCCTAACGGAAGAAATCAAGGAGCACCAAGCAGAGGGGCTCAGCTCCCTCCAATCAGAGCCAGCTCTCGCGCTGGAGCAGGAAACGGGGCGGCCTGACGAGGGGTCCGGCAAGGTGACAGCCCGCGTTCCCGCGGGACCCGGGCCACGGAGAGGGGTGGGTTCCCGGAGAAGGGCAGCCCTGAGATGCCGCTCCCCTTTCTGCTCATTTGGCAAAACAAAAAAAAACCATAAACAATAAAAGAGCGAGTCAGCTAACCAGGCCAACTGCGCCCCTGGTGCACAACCCCGCTACACCCCGCCAGGCTCCCCTACCCGCACAAGGACCTCCTCACCACACAGACCAAGGCGCACGCGCTGGGGTGGTGGTAGTGGGATCACACCCCTACAAGCCCCGAGACGGGGGAGGGACAGGGGCAGAGTCTCCCATCTCGCTGGTGCCAGGACACCAGGAGCCCGCGTTGGCAACGCATTCATTTAACCAGTCATGGGGGTGGGGAGCGAGAGAAAGAGCCTCTCACTCTCAGGGTGAGCAGGACCCCCACGATCAGAGTCCATGCAGTCATCCTCAATGAGACACAGTAACCCGGTCACACCATGGGGGGAGGGAAGACAGAAACAGTCTCTCCCACTGGCAGGCTGTCTGGGATTCCCCAGGCGCAAGGGCCCACGCAGAGCAACCTTCACAGACACACCGAACCAGCCACGCCGTAAGGGGAGCGGGGACCGAGACAGTGTCCCCACTCTGATCAGAACCCCCGCGCGCGCAGTGACGCGCGGGTCCACAGAGGGTCGCAGCAGGCGCGGAGCCCCCTCGATGCCCCCCAAGGCCGAGACAATGCCAGGGCGCCCAGATGCGCGACGGCCAGGTCAGTCCTGGTCCCCATCCTCCTAGCGCTCAGGGCGGCGGCCGCCACCTCTGGCAGCGACCCCGCGGTGGCCGCGCTTGGACCTGTGCCACACCCGGCCCTAGGACCCCCGCCGCCCCCGGATCCCTGCCGCCTGGGACCTCCACCGACCCAGGACCCTCGCCCAGCCCCGGGACCCCTGCCGCCTGGGACTCCGTCCAACCCCTGGACCTCCACCTGGCCCTGAAACCCCAGTCGGGCCCGCGGACCCCCACCCGGCCGAGAACCTCGCCCAACTCGAGACCCCCGCCGGCCCGGGACTCCAGCCACCTGGGACCTCCGCCAGGCCCAGCCCGGCCGACCGGCCCTGGGACCCCCGTCCAGCTCCTGGACCCCCACCGGCCCTGGTCCCTCCCCCGGCCCCGGAACCCTGACCGCCAGGACCCTGTTCAGCCCCAGGACCCCCACCCGGCCCCGAGACTCCCGTCCAGCCCCTCGACCCCGTCCGTCTCCGGGACCCCCGTCCAGCCGCTGGACCCACACAGGTGCTGGCCCCTCGCCAGCCCCGGGCCCCGTCCGGCCCCGAGACCCCCGTCCAGCCCCTGGACCCACACCGGCCCTAGCCCCTCGCCCGGCCCCGGAACCCTGCCCGTCCCGGTCTCGGTCCGGCCCGGCCCCGCCGCCGCCGCCGCCTCACCTCCGGCCACCGCCTCGGCGGCACTCGCTCGGGGCCGAACGAAACAGAGCCAAGCAGCCGGAGCAGCCGCGGCCGCTGCAACAATGGGGCCCCGGGGCGGGGCCGCCTCCGCCTCAGCCCGACTCCGGCTCGGGCTCGGGCTCGGGCTCGGGCTCCGGCTCCGCGCGGAGCAGCCGCGGGCGCCAGGCTGCGGCCGGCTGGAGCAGCGCGCAGGCGCACACGCCCCGCCCGCGCCCCTACGCTCCGCCCCCAGCGGCGCCCAGCGCTCGGGGCCCGCCCCCCGACCAATGGGGAGGGAGCAGCGCGCAGGGGGCGGGGCCGGGGAAACAAAGGAGGGGGCGGGGCCGCGCCGGGGCGGGGCGGCGGGGCGGCGGGGCTGCGGGACAGCTAGCGGCCGAATCCGAGGCCCAGCCCGGGAAGGCCGAGCGTATTGACCGCTCGGAATCTGCTCAGCAGGCTGTGCTCACCCCAGACCCCAAACTCAGGTTTGTAGGGTTGGCCTGCGTTACAGAAAGGGAAAATGAGGCCCAAGGAGAGAGATCACCTGCCGCCCCAAGTCACACAGTCCTCCTGTTCACTCATTCATCTTTTATTCATTCGACAAACATTTTCGCAGCACAGAGGATATGCGTTAGGAATGGCGTAGAGGCAAACTTGGCCCTCCCCCGCAGAACCAGAGATATCTCGGCGTCACTTTAACTCATGATAGAGTCAGGAGCTGGGACGCCTGGGCGGCTCAGTCGGTTAAGTGTCTGCCTTTCGCTCAGGTCGTGTTCCCAGGATCCTGGGATCGAGTCCGGCACCGGGCTCCTTGCTTAGCAGGGAGCCTGCTTCTCCCTCTCCCTCTGCTGCTCCCCCTGCTTGTGCTCTCTTTCTCTCTGACAAATACGTAAATAAAATCTTGGGTTGGGGGGGAAAGAGCCAGGAGTAAAGCTGTTGTCCTTTCCCACCTCAAAGCCTTTGTGGTTTTGCTATTTTGCATCTGAAATGCCCTCCTTTCCTCTCCTCTCATCCCCATGTATTCAAGTGTGGGTCATCTTGAAAACCTCTGTCCTCATTGTATTTTATCTTTCAGCATCATCTGACATGCATTCTGGGTTTCTCTCTACCTCCCGAGCTGCTCCTCAAGTCTCCAGGATCCATCCCCCTGCTCTGCTCAACCCCTACATCTTGGGGTGCTAGGGGAGCCCTTGGCTGGGGCCCGATGCCCTTCTATCCACCATGGACTCTCTTAACCAGGAAATCTCATGCTCTTCCAGGTTCCATACTGTGGTGATCGCCAGGTCTCTATCTCCAACCTTGCCTGACCCCCTCCCAGATCCCCAGCTGGATGCCCACGAGGCATCTCTAACTTCTCATGGCCAACACAAGTGCTTTATTCAACAGCCCCCAACCGGTTCCTCTGCATTCTTCTTGTTCTCAATAAATGGCTTCCATCCACACAGTTGCTCAGGCTAAAATCTGAAATCCGTCCTTGAGTGCTTTTTGTCCCTTGTTCCCTGATGCAATCCCACTCTGCGTTCCCACCTCCTTCACAGCACCAACTGGAGTTTCCTGTCTGAGTGGTTCCCCCCACCATCCTCAGTGAAGTGTGACCTCTCCAGGACGAGGCAGGACTCTGACTCACTTCTTTGCACAGAACAGAGCCTCGTGCCCTTAAGGTATTCAGGGGATGGTGAGAGAATACGTGGATAAATGGATAAGGTCCCATTTCCTTGCACATGCAGATACACACACACACCCCACTGAAAGCCTGACTTCCAAACTTCCAAACAAATTCCTCCATGAATATAAGAAGCTTCCCTCTTCCTCTCCAGCCAGGCCCCCACTGTGGTTTGGGGATGTCTTCAGAGAATAGGAAGATACCCTCCCAGGGAGTAAAGTAGTTACTACAAAGGAGGGTCACTCCAGGCTGCAGACCTTTGCACATACTGCCCTCTGCCTGACACACTTTCTCCCTGTTCCATCCAACTCCTACTGACACTTGAGCTTCTCCCTAAATGTCACTTTCCCCAGGAAGGCTTTGTAGCCACCCCGACATCAAGCACAACTGTGACAGACACACCATCAAAAAGCTAGGCCCCCTATCATGCAGGCCCACAGATATAAATTCGACATCAACCTGAATGAGCTTGGGAGTGGATTCTTCCCGAGCAAAGCCTCCAAGTGAGGATGCAGCCCGGCCAACAGGTTGAGTGAAGCCTGAGCAGAGGACCCAGCTAAAATGTAACCCAGAAACTGTTAAGACATGTGTGCATTGTGTTAAGCTGCTACATTTGTGGTTATTTCTTCTGAAACAATAAAAAACGAATACCAGGACCCCTCCCCAATACAGACATTCACAACACCCTGTACGTCTTTCTGGCATTCATCTCAATTACACGTGTTTGTTTAAAGCCTCTGTCTTGCCACTAGAGCTGAAAGCCCCGTGAGAATAGGAATGGGATGTGTCTTGCTCACCCTGTGCTCTAAATGCCCAGCACAGTTCTGTTCCAGGGCAGTCGGCTGGAGAAAGACCAATCAGTCTGCTTGTTGGCTGGCCCTCCCGTCCTTTCCAGCCCCTTCTCCCTGGCCACATCCCATTCTATAAACCTGAATAGTGTCTTGTCTTCCCGGCCTCCCTCAAGCCTGCCTGCGGTGGCCATGTGACTTCGTCCTGGCCAGTGAGACGTAGTGGAAGTTGGCTGAAGGTTTCTAATAGTGGTGCCCTCGAGCCAATTTGGACCAGACCTTGAGAACTGATTGTGTAAGAATTTTGCAAAGTCACTTCTGAAGCATAGTCATTACTCAAAAATCAAATGAGATAAACTTACAATTAAAAGTTATATTAAAAACAAAGATAAATGCTCAAAATTCATTACTTCCTAGTTATTTTACTACAGTGTACAATTACCTATGCTATCGAGGATTTTACATCCTAATGTAACTGTATGATAGAAATGCCAGATAATGTGCTCCTGGCATCTCTTCCCATAACCACAGCCAGCAACGTCCTGTTGGTAGCTTGAAATTCGATGTGGTAGGAGAATTCATAGCACAGAAATTGGTAACGACTCTAGATCAGGACTTTCTTCCTTGCTCCCATCCCCCAGAAAGCCACGAATTGAAGATTTACCAGCATACCCTTAATTTCCAGGGAAGGTTTTCCTCTTCGGGAAAAGGAATCAGCACAGCTGATGCTGCCTTTTCTTGGCGGCAGAGATCATTACCTTTGGATGCGTACGTGATATCTGGATCCATAGCAGCCACTTTACAACCAGAAGCAAAGTCAGAATCAGAGAGATTCTGGCCCATGCTCCCTTGAGTCACTGAATCAAGACAAGGAATCACCTACCTCCAGATTCCATATTAGGTAGGATAAAAAAAATCCCTAGTTGTGTAAGCCAGTGTTAGTCAATTTTTCTGTTACTTACAGAATTCCTAAGTGACACATAGAGACATTCAACGAATGTCTGTCACATGGAGTAACTCAGCCTGACTCTCTTTCTTCATCCGTGGCCATCCTGTTTGGGCCCCACGTTCACTGACAAAGCCACCAGCCAGTGAACCAGTCCAGGCAGGTTTCACAGCTCTGACTAGTAGAAAGGTTTTTTCCGATATGAAAATGAATGTTGGGACCTCTTGGCACCTCAGAAAATGAGCCCAGTCCCTGTTTGCCCCCTAAGTCCTCCTGATGTAAAGAGAGCATTCATTCAGTAGGAAAATAAATCAGAGTTTATTGACCCCAAAGTTAGACCAACACTCTTTGTGGAAATTCCTGACCTGGTTTGATACTGTGAAGGGCTCCTTGGTGGGGCTTGTGACCTGAGACCTCTTCCCAGATTCTTTTAATAACATGTCTCTCAAGGAAAAACATAATTACAAACTATCATATGCCAAGGTAAGCTGCATTTCCATGGCACTTTTGACTCAGTCTTCCTAGATTCTGGGGCCGAGAGGGAGCAAAGACCGTCCATGGCAGCTGGGCCCAGTTTAGGATGGGATGTCAGTTGAGCAGACCAGTGAAAGCCGACAGGTGGCTGCACCAGCCATCTGTGGTCACGCAACAGGTCACCCCCAAGCCCAGCAGCTTAAAACAACAGACATTTATCATGTCACGGTTTGTGTGGGGCAGCCATCCGGCACGGCTTGCCCGGGTACCTCTGCCTCCAGGTCGCCCACAAGGCTGCCATCCAACTGTTGGCTGGGGCCATGGTCTCACGGGAAGGCTTGGCCAGGGACGTTCTGTCTCCAAGCTCAATCATACGGCTGTTCGCGGGCCCCCCTCAGCTGCTCACTATGTCAACCCCACACAGGGCAACTTATATGGCAGCTGACTTTTCTCAGAGCAAGGAAGGTGGAAACCACAAATGTTTTGTACCCAATATCACAGCTGCTGAAAACCAATGATTTAAAAAAAAATCCTAAAAGCAGCCATAGAGGGGCGCCTGGGTGTCTCGGTCGGTGAAGCGTCTGCCTTCGGCTCAGGTCATGATCCCAGGGTCCTGGGATCGAGTCCTGCATCAGGCTCCCTGCTCAGCGGGGAGTCTGCTTCTCTCTCTCCCCCTGCTCCTTCTCTGTCTCTCTTGCTCACTCTCTCTCTCTCTCAAATAAATAAAATCTTTTTAAGAAAATTTAAAAAATGATTTAAAAAAAGCAGCCCTATAAAACAAACATCATATTCTGGTGAATAACAATAAGAATTAGAGATGACTTCTTACCAGAAATAAATGAAGTCAAAAGACAACGAAACAGTCTTATAATGTTGAAAGAACAAGGAAAAAACAAAACAAAACACCTGTCGATCCATCTCCTCCAAAACCTACCAGCACTTACGTGCACTGGCCGTGGTCCCCACCCACCGTCGGCCTCCTCCGCCCCACGCAGCTTGGTCCCACCCGACCGCATCTCACCTCACCCTCTGCTCTGTTACTGACCCTCTCTCCTCTCGCCTGCCTCAGCTCGACCACACCCACCTGGCTCCCCTCTCTGTCCTGCTGCCCTCCTTGGTTGCCTCTGTCCTCCCCTCTTCCTCTGCCGGACGCGGGAAGGCCAAGTGTTCAAAAAGCCAGTGTTCCCCTGGGTGCGCTCCACTGGTTCTGCACTCTCCCTAGGGATGGTTCATATTCTGGTGAAACCAGAAACATCCTAGCCGGGGCACCTTCCCTTGGGCTGCACGTGGGCGCCTGATCCATGACACACAGCAGCTCAGACCTGCCTTCCACACCCCAGACCCGCTGTTCCTCTTAGCTTTCGTCACTCTGAGTGGCTCCAGCATCTGTCCCATTGCCCTGCCAGGGAGCAGGGTCCCACCCTCTTCCCCGTCCCCCACCTCTAGCCGCCAGGTCCTGCTGGCTCTCTTTCTGGAATCCACAGCCTCCACCCCCAGGCTTTGCAGCTGTCCCCAGAATTATGGCAAAAGCATCCCTATCAGTCTCCCTCTCCCAGGCCTCGTCCCTCCAACCCCTCCTCCATGGGAGAGCCCATGGCAAAGAAGGAGGGGCCAACCTCACAATTCCTTTCCTGGAGAAAAGCATATGGGTTGGTCTGGGAAGCCGCTGGAAGGGAAGGTTATAGGCAGCTGTAGGCCATGGGTAGATGGGCTGAGGCAAAGAAACAAACAGAGCCGTCCTGCTCTGAACAAGAATGGACTGGCAGACGTGTCTGGGAGTACCCAGAGAAGGGGGTGACCCAGTGCCCAGAAGCTGACCTCTTGATTGTAAGCCCACTAAGGGCTGCCCCTTAGGAGAGCCGGGGGTCTGGGAGATGTCATAGCTGGTCAGCACCGAAAGAGATGAAGATACAGATGGAATGGCCTTACCCCCCAAAAGTGATCGGAGATGTCTCCCCACCCCCCACAGTGAGAGGGGCTCTCTTTGGCCTATGGGAGAATATCTGAGCCCAGAAAATGACCATAAACCCCAACCGAAAGGCTGTCCTTTTAGTCACTTCTCTAGGGCAGAAAAAGCTCTTGGAGACATTTGAAGGACCACCAAGCGTTTAGTGCAGAGAAGGTAAGAAAGCATTCAGGCAGGTGAGAGGCGCTGCTCGACCTGCAGTCTGGTCTCCAAAGCCTCATAGGACTTGTAGGGAGCATCTTAAGCAGAGGGCCATACTGGGGGGGGGGGGGGGTGCGGTAAAGTGGGTTCCTGGCAGCCCTCGCATGCCTGAGGCCTTGACGTGCTGAGGGCCAGGACTGCAAGCTGGCAGACCATGGGGTCTGTGCATGCTCAGACTTGCTGGGGCCAGGGGGCCTGTCGGGAGCCAGCCTGGAGCTGGTGACCCAGGGCAGCTGGACAAAGACCCCCTTGAGGGAGGGTGGGCCAGATGGAGCCCAAGGCAGAAGGTCAATGGGAGAAGTGATTTCAGACAGGACAGAGGGTGTGGCCGCTCGTCCTGCTGCCAGAGGGTCTCAAGAGAGAGCTGTAGGTCCCCGCAGACCAGCAGCTTCCTGTGGGCACGCCAGAAAAATCCACCCTGAGATGCAGAAAGTGTTTTCCGTAGGCTAGAGAGAGAAAGAGCCTATCCCAACGCTTCTGGGATAGGCAGTGGGGCTTCGACCATGGGGTAGGGCCCCTGCCTTATTACAGGAGCGCGGTGGTGATCACCCACCCACCTTGCATGGCCCCAGATGCTATTGCCAGACAGCTGTGTTTACTCCTGGGCTGGCTGTAAGAACAACACCTTTCTACCCCCTGTAGGTGAGGCTGGGATGGGGGCAGGCAAGACGGGCATCCCCAGAAGTAGACCCAGAAACCAGGACCGAGGACAAGCCATTTAAGTGGGAGGAGATCTCAGGAAGCACCGAGACAGAGGGAGGAAGGTCGGGGAAGAAGGGAAGGAACCCAGGGAGTGTGTCCATGAGCAGGCGGCCGCGGTGGGCAGCAGGGGCTCCATCCCAGTGGGGGCGAGCTCAGAGTTGTCCCGATCAATGAGGGAAGACCTGGGATGCCTTACTGGTTGAGAGCTGCTCCTGAAGCTGCATTAACTCCCTGGCGCTCCGGACCTGCCCCTCACGGAGGCTGAGCGGATCCCACAGCCAGAGACGCAGATGTTTGCATCCAGGTCCACACATTATGTAAGAATGGTGTGTGCCAGACGGCTCCAGGCAGGGCAGGGCAGCATCTCTCCAGCGGAGGGTACAGGTAATTATGAGCTGATGGGGCAAGTGTCCTAAGCCAGGTCCAGCCAGGCTTCTCGGCGTGGAGCACAGAGAAGGGAGCGCGCCCTGCCCCAGCCACGCTGGGCAGCTCCTGGAGGCGGCCGGCAGCTTCCTGTCCTCTGACCTTGGCATGGGCTGTGTCCTCGGCCTGCAACGCTCCTTCCCTCTTTCTCACTCTGACTCCTGCTCACCCTTCTGGACTCAGCCCTAGTGGCACTCGGTGCAGAAAGCCTTCCCAGACACCCCACCTGCTCCCGGCTAGGCTCCTGCCCTCACTCTCATGGAGCTGACTACCTGTGTTGCCATGGCCTGGTCCTTTGACCATCTTGTATCAGTCAGATGAGCTGTGTAAAAAAATACCACAGACTGAGGGCTTCAACAACATTAATTTGCCCTCACAGATCTGGAAGCTGGAAGTCCGAGATCATCTGCCGGCAAATTTGGTTTCTACTGAGAGCTCTCTTCTTGGCTTGTAGATACCCGCCTTCTCCCTGTGCCCTCACATGGCCTTTTAGGAAACTTTCTTCCTCTTCTTATAAGGCACCAGCCCTATCAGACCAGGGCCCCACCTTTATGACCTCATTTAACCGTAATTACCTCCTTCTAGACCCCATCTCCAAATATAGTCACACGGGGGGTTAGGGTTTCAGTGGGTGGATTTGTGAGGAATGCAATTCAGTCCATAGTACATTTCCCCTGTGGGTTTGTGATCAGTTCTTGAGGTCAGGGACAGTGTCTTTTTCATCTGTTTTGTCATGCATGCCCAGCTCAGTAAATATCTGTGGATGAACTAGGCTATCTGGATGGAAAGAAGAGTGCTAACAGTTTGGGAAGGGGGGGTGCATATCATGGAAGTCTTTGCAGAGAAGATAGTGTCTCTGCTGGGTATTGAGGGATGAATAGAAGTTTGCTAGATGGGGCATTCCAGGCAGAGGAAAGAGCCTTTGCAAAGGGTGGCACTGTGTGTGGGAGGGAAGAGGGAGGGGCTGCTTAAGAAACAAGGGTAATTGGGGAGGAGGAAGGAAGAGTATGTGGAGGGAGCCGGTGGCCAGGTGATGCTTGTGAAGGAGTCAGGGAACAGCCACGGAGGTCTCCCCCGAGGGAGGTCTCCAGGCAGGGGATGGCATGGGCGAGTGTGTGTTACAGGCAGATCGACAGGATGGACCAGAGGGAATGATGGGGCATATCGTGTCAGAACAGAGAGATGTTTGGGGGGCAGAGTCAGAAAGGGCTATCAGCAGGCAGGGCTGCTGAAGGGAGCTCTCGGGAATGACGTCCAGCTGAGGGATGCTCTTTGGACCTCAGGATTCAGGCAGAAGGAAAGGGAGCCTCTATTATTCATGAAACCTAGTTCAGTAATATCCCAGCAGCCTCTGGAGGCCACCAGGGTGGCACTGATGTCCTTCTTTGTTAAATTTGCAGCAGGTGTGCTGGCTAGGGACGCGCCACCCCCCCAGGAGGGGCTGTGCTGGGTCCCAGAACGCCTAGCACAGGTGGGCTACCTCCCCGACCCCAGGGTTTCTTCCACCGGAAGGTGGGGGTTGGGGAGGGGGGGATACAACGGGGATGGAAACTAGCTCTGCAGTGATCCAGCTCTCACTTAGGTAGTAGATGGGTTTCCCCTCTGGAGGGCAGCCTGGGGACTAAGGACCAGGCTGGGGTCAGCACAGCATCCAGACAGGCCCCCGTCTCATTACCAAATATTCCAACCCTGTCCCCAGGTCGCAGAGCACGGCGATAAAACCATCAGCCCTCTCAGCTTTACAGGTGGTGGAGGGAAAGAGTCAATAGAGGCCAGTGTGGGGACGGCAGGTGGGCGCGATGAAGCCCGGCACAGCCGGGGTGCGGATTTCCTACAGAACCGGCTAGGGGCTTGTGTGGCATGGGGACTTCTGAGCTGAACCCAGAAGGTAGAGAGGGGCCTTGCCTGGGGGGGAGGAGGATGTGTCCGGTGGGTGGTCCTTGGGGGCTGAGCAAAGTGCGCCCATTTCTGACTTGCATAATGGAGGGTGCATAGAGTTGTGACATTTACCAAGATGGGCAGACGGCATACGTGTGGCCCGGCTTTCGGGGAGGAAACCCTGAAGTTCACAAGCGCCATTACGTTCACTGGGGTGAGACTAGAGAATGCTATAGTCTGAATGTCTGTGTCCCCCAGATTCGTATGTGGAAGCCCTAACCCCCCATGTGATGGGGCCTCGGGGAAGTAATGAGGCCACGAAGGTGGGGCCCTCGCCATGGGGCTGTGCCCTTGGTGGGGGGGGGAAGAGCGGAGAGAAAGCACCTCTGTCCACCAAGTGAGGACATGGTGAGAGGCAGCCGTCCGCAAGCCAGGAACAGGCTGTCCCTAGAACCCAGTCATGTCCACACCCGGGTCTTGGACTTCCAGATCCCACAACTATGAGAAATCAATGTTTGTTGTTTAAGCCACCCATTCGATGGGATTTTGTTATCCTAATCTGAGCAGGCTAAAACAGAGATTAGGAAACATTTAATCCCAGAACAGCATGGGTAACTGTGGTGGGGCAGACCAGCCGGGCCCTCCCGCATGGGAGCCCTACCTGCATTTTCTTCCCTTCCTGAGCCCTGTGCTCCAGCCATAACCAGCTATGGAAGTTTCCAGAACCTGGGAAGGCTTTATCTGGGGCGCAGTGTGTCTGCTCCTACTGTTCCCTCAGCCTGATGCCCTTCCCTTCATTGGCCCCTGGGAATGCTTCCTCATCTGTTAAGACTTAGGTTGGGCAGCACTGTCTTGGAAAGCCTCCCGTGACCTCTGGGGTGTATCTGGGGTCTCCCCAGAGGGCAGTGGTCAGTCTTGCTGTCTTTGTTTGCTGGTCGGTCTCCCCAGCCCGACGGGGGCCGGCATTAGCTCCCACGCCCCTCTCTACCACTGGAGTGTGGTACTGGCTGGGACGTGCCCCTGAATTGCTGCCTCCCGAGAGAGGGGCGTCCTATGGCATCCCCATGCAGGTGGGGGTCCCGCCCCTAGCAGCACCCCCCTGCCCTGGGCACCGTCCAGTGCCGCTGCTTTCCGTGGACACTCTCCCCAGGCGCCATCAGCAGAAGGGGGCCCGTGCGCTGAGAAATGACACACGTCGATGAGAAGTGGCTTTCACCTTCACAAGTTAGGATACACCGTCCTTTATTTTTCCAGGCTCCCCTGGGAGCTGACAGGACATTGCTCTAATGAAAAAGCCAGGGGTTTCCAGTTGCTCGGGGCTCAGATTGCTAAAGGGAAGGAAGTGCATTAGGTGCGAGAAACACGCCTCCCTGGCCGAGCCGGGCTGGTCGGAAGCCGGTGCGCAACAGGGTACGTGGTGGGGCTGGAAGGATCTGAGTCACGCTGACTCACAGACGGGACGGCCAGGACACACAGAAAGACACAGCTCCACAGAAGACAGGGGAACAGACTTTGGTGACACCTTCCCAGTGATTCATAAACCTCTCAACCCACATTACAAGCTTCCTGGGACAGGCACCAGCCCTACCCGCACCAGACACGGACACCTTTCAGCAGGGGGCCTGGCCAGCCTTCTGCTGCAGGACCCTGTGCTGACCTTGCAGGCCAGAAGAGGGTGGCGTCTCCCTCCTCCTTCCCCAGCGGCCAGGTGCCTGTCTCAGGACCACACACTCATGCGGAAGGCTTCTGCCCAGGGGGCTACGTTCCACCGTGGGAAAGACGGGCACAGCAAGGGCTATGTTGGGTATTAGGCTGGATGCATGGAAATCCTCTATTCCGGGGCTTTGGCCATCAGAAGAGGATGTTCTCTCTCCAAGACGTGGAGAATAACAGCGAGGCAGACTGTGGTGGCTACACTTCACGCATACTTATAAAACAGCATTACGTGGGCGTTACGTGGGCATTACGTGGGCGAGGGCTGCCCTTAAGGGCACCCGGGTGACAGGTGAAAAGGAAAAAAAAAAACAAAACAAAACAACGGAAAGAAAACCGACAAGGAGCCCTAGGTGTTAGGAACACACCAAGAAGCGAAAACACACAGATCTGAACAGTGGAGAATAAGGCTGGAGGCGCTCCCCTTCCGCGGGACCATAAAATGGAACTCTATATATGTCGTCTTATGTTTAAGTAGGCTATGCTCTTTAATAAAATAAAAACTTCTGTGTTACTTTAAAGATATCATTTAGGCATCTAGGGGATGATTTGGAAGAAAAATGCAGTGCACGGAGGGCCCTGGCCGAAGGTACCCTGTCAGGCTGACGTTTGTCCCTAAAAACAGACTCGTCACAAGCGGATGCAAAAATCATGCACCCCGTGCTTGACTTCATGCAGTCCTGGGTGCTCTGCAGCACTCTCCCTGGCCTGGCCTGTCTGGGTGCAAGGCTGTGCCTCCCCAGGGCTGAGCAAGTTGGGGGGTGAGCAGACACTGGGAGCCAGGTGCCCACCCACCCATGATTGTGTCAGCATCTGTCATTGACAAACCTCCTCCCATCCCGAGTCCCAGGCACCTCTGTGCCCCCAGGGCCTAGTGCGGGGGGGTGGGGAGGTCGGGGCACTGCACAGGGGTCGGGAAGCTGGGCTGCACGTCGCGTAAGTGTTCCTTGATCTCCTGGGACAGCTACTTTGCAACATCTCCCTGATGCCAAGCAACAGCGGGGAAGGAACAGCGCAAAGCAAGGCTTCTGGGCTCTGAACCAGGGGCAGGAGCGCTGCTGGCGGAAACAGAGGTCGCACCTGCTCTGGGACCTCCTCCTGCCCCCGCCTCCAGCCCAGCCCTCTCCAGGGGCCCGCCGCCCGCCCCCCATGGACACAGGAAAGCCAGAGCCAGGTGCAGTAGGAGGGGTTTTTGTGGTTCTCTCCAGGTGTCCCGGGCTCTGCCGCCGGTGCACGCGGTCATACAGCCCGGCAGCCGTCAAAACAACAGGGCTTTCTTCTTGAGGTCATTCCTTTTCCAGAGGGCCAGGCGGTCAAACTCTTCCACGCTCATCCCAAACACTTCCTGGAAATCCTCGGGCGACAGGTGCCTCTGCAAACAAACAGGGAAAGCCAGAGAGGAGCAGTTAGCAATGCTGTAACCCGCGCGGCAGGGCCAGCTCCGTGCTGCTGGGTGGTCCAGAGGCAGGCTCGGCGTCCAGGAGGCCGTGGGCTCCCCCTGCGCACCCTCTGCATCCCTGCTGTTCCCACGCTGCAGCGCACGGCACCGAACAAAGAGACTCGGCTAGGGGCCCGACCGAACAGGACTCAAGCAGGTACGTGCGCCCATGTTCAGGGCAGCATTGCTCCCGGTGGCCAAAACACGGACACAACCCAGCTGCCTAAGCGGGGTCCGTGCACACAGTGGAGTGTCATCCGGCCACGAGAAGCAGCGAAGGCCTGACGCACGCAGTGACTCAGATAAGGCGTGCGACAGGAGGGCCAGGGAAGGAGCCTGGACGCAAAGGGCCCACAGCGTGTGGTTCTGTTTCTGCGAAGCATCCAGAAGAGGCAAGTCCACAGGGACCGAGAACGGAGAACGGCTGTCAGGGGCTGGGGATGGACGGGGGTGGGGAATGACTGCTCAACGGGACAGCATTTCCTTTCGGGGGCATGGGAATGTTCTGGAACTCGATCGAGGAGGTGGTTGCACCACGTGGGAATGTGCTGAAGGCCACTGGTTTCTAGACTGTAAAGTGGCTAACAGGGTGAATTTTATGGGAATTTTACAATTAAAGGAAACAATTCTTGCCCCCCTCCCCCAATGTGGTTTCCTTGACTTTAAAACAAAACTACTCATACTAAGACTTGTGATGGTCCGGAGAGAAACAGAGGTGAAGACATTTGGCGAACCATGGAAAGCGTAGACACCCGTCATTACTGTTCATGCCTTCACAAAAATCCCCAAATCTGCGTGGCGGGCAGTGGGTTTCGGAGCCCAGCTGTTGGCAGGATCCGGAGGAGGGACACAGGACACCCCTCAGTCTTGTGTGAGTCACCAGAGGCCCTCCTGGTTGAATCTGGGCCCAGAGTACTCAACACGTGCATGCGCGTGCTCACCCACGCGTGCACACACACCCACGGACACGGACACACACCCACACATGCACACACCCACCCACGGACACGGACACACCCACCCATGCGTGCACACACCCACGGACACGGACACACACCACGCGTGCACACACCCACCCATGGACACGGACACACACCCACGCGTGCACACACACCCACGGACACGGACACACACCCACGCGTGCACACACCCACCCACGCGTGCACACACATGGACACACACCCACGGACACGGACACACACACCCACGCATGCACACACCCACCCACGAACACGGACACACACACCCACGCGTGCACACACCCACCCACGTGTGTACACACATGGACACACACACGGACACGGACACACCCACCCATGCATGCACACACCCACCCACGGACACGGACACACACACACCCACGCGTGCACACACCGACCCACGCGTGCACACACGGACACACCCACCCACGCGTGCACACACACACCCACGCGTGCACACACATGGACACACACGGACACGGACACACCCACCCACGCGTGCACCCACCCACCCACGCGTGCACACACACGGGCACACACACGGACACGGACACACCCACCCACGCGTGCACACACATGGACACACGGACACGGACACACGGACACACACACGGACACGGACACACACACCCATGCATGCACACACACACACGTGCGCACACACACGCATGCACCCCCCCCCACTTGTGCACACACACGGACACACACGGACACACAGACGCAGACACCCCATCAAGCGAGTCTCTGCCAGGAAGGGGCCGGCCTCCGCTGCTATCCTGAGCTTGCACGCAGGACGAGAACCCGGCACTCGCCAGAAGTGAACCCTCTGCACGGCGTGGATGCGGGTGTGCTGGGGAGTCCACGGCCAGTCCACAGAGACACGGAATTGTCGTTGGACAACATCACCCCTTTTCCAGGCACTAAATCACAACTTCCCAATCACTGTGGGGCAATCGAGAGGTGAAGAAGGGAGGGTAAGAGGAAAACTGTTTCCAGTGCTCTCAGCGCTGACTGGCGGCCTGGCCGGGGACACGGGCCCCTGGGGGAGTGGACGGACGTGCAGCGGATCCAGGGACCATCCAGAGCCCGAAGCTGGTGCGGGGGCAGGCGTCCCCCTTCTCCATGCTGTCCTCAGTGGACAGTGGTCCTGCAGAGCAGGCAGGGATCCCCACGCTGAGCTGTTTGAGGGGGTAGCCAGGCTGGGGATACGCGGAGGGAGACGAGGCAAGAGGCATGGTGCCCAGCGGTGGCGAGGATGGTGCCGAGGGGTGACTGGGCGCTCAAGCCTGGGAGCCCCCCCAGCCAGGGCAAGGGGGACAGTGGCAGCCGGGAGGCCTGCCGGGGGAGCCCAGGGGTACTCGCGGAGCCACAGAGCCCTGTCACTGTGGGCCCCACGCAGCTCACCTGCACCCTCGGGACCAAGATGCCCTGGGAACTTTGTCGGAGAGCTGCACAGAGCCCAGGTCCCGTGGCCACGGAAACGCGCACCCTCAGGACTTGTACCCTGGGGACACACAGTGGCAGGAGAGAGGCAGGCAGACCAGAGGGTGGGGAGAGCTGGTGTGGAGCTTGTCCCCAGGGCCTGAACACAGCCAGGCTGCGAGAGGCGGCTGACGCATCCTTGGGTAGGAGGCCCGACCAGGCCCTGAAAGAGATCCAAGGCTGCTTCCCTCCTTTTTGGCTCCTTGTGGGGGTTACAGAGCTCAACCTGGGGCTGGGATGTGGGGAGCCTGAGGCGGGTGTTCTTAACCCTGATGATGCGGTCCTGCGTCCAGGAGCCCACTGCAGGGCAGGGAAGACAGGGTGGGATTAGGAGAGAGTGGGGAGGACGCTACCTGGGGTCCCAGCTGAGTTCCTAGCCCCACAGGCCTTGGCAATAACCCGGGGTGCTTGTCAGAGCTGACGATTTGGGCCCACGGAAACCTACCACGGTAGGCTTAGTGGCCCAGGCCTCCCACAGCCGGTGATGGTAGCTGGGTTTGGGAATGCTGGGGTAAAGGGAAGTCCCAGAGGCTAGCAGGGCCCCCATCCTCATCTGCAGAGCGAGAACAGAATTTGGCTGTCTGAGGACTCTGGAGGGCCAGGCAAGGGCCAGATGAGGAATGCCCAGCAGGGTATCTGTTCACCACCCCCTGGCCCCAACCCAGCTCTAGCTGTGTGGTCCTAAGTGTTGGAGCTTGCCCCGCTGAGTCTCCACTACCACCTAGGTGAGGAGGAGCTGAGTTCAAATTGACTTTCAAGATAAACTCGCTCAGGTCATGTGGTAGACTCAGGCGCCCTCCTTTACCCTGTAGCAGGCGGGGCACGTGGGGGCACAGCCCCCTCCAGTGGCTGGAGCCAGCTTTCTGACCCCGGGCCTACTCCCCTGGCCCTGGCTCCTGAAGGCCCCCCGGGAGGCAGGGCGGCCCGACCCCCAGGTGCCCGCCAAGGTCAGGCATGGCCAAGCTCCTTCCTGAGTGAACAGGGAGGAAGCCCAGGGTGTGCCGCCTTTGTAGAGGGGTGGCTTGGCCTCATTCTGGCACAGCCTCACTCCTGGGGTGCCCTGGGCTCCCCAAGATGTGCCCCTGGGGAGGAGGCCATTTCTGCAACATGGCAGGGGCCCTGCATGCTTTGCCGGGGGTCTGCTGACATACGACCCTCCAGGGCAGCATCGTATAAAGACCTCCAGCCCAGGAGCCAGATCCCCCAGGATTCTGGTCCCGGCTCCATCCCGGTCCAGCTGCACCGCGTGACCTGACCTCAGTTACGATTCTGGAAAATGGGAATAAGCACGGCTGTGCCTTCATCCGCTCTTCCACCCTTGGAACGTCAGCCCCTCCCGCTCACTGCTCAGACCTGGCCGTGGAACTCGGCTCATCCGGGAAGCCTCTCCTGACTGCACCCTCACCGCAGGCTCCCAGAGCCCCCCGGCCTCTTTCTCACACCACCCGTTTCAAGCTGCCAACACGATGTCACCGAGGGCGGAGTTGGACAGAGAGGCCCAGTAGCACAAGCCCCAGGACGTTTCTCCTTACAGGTGTGGTCGGTGTCGGCAACCTCGAGAGCGCGGAGGGTAGTAACTGTGGTGAAGGAGTTAGGCAGGGCTGACTCTTGAGTAGTTAGTACCTTTGCTTTAACTCTAATTTATGTCACTGCAGGTTTACTCCGTTTTCAGTCATGGCAGGCTGCAACAAGCAGCATGCAGAACTCCTGAAAACCTAACAGTAGGAGCAAGCCCACTGCCGCTGAGGGGCCTGAGCTGTGGTTCCCAAGGTAACGGGCACCCCGGGCAGGGACGGGGACCCCCACGCCTGTGCCCCAGAACCAATGTGGGGCGCTCGCAGGCTGAGCTCTGCATCTGCTCTCCGCCTCTATTCACGGGGCGGGGGGCGGGGGTGGTCCGGGACACAGGACTAAATCTGACCGGGCCGCCCTCACCCCACAGAGATCTCACTCAGAGGGGGAGGCAGCTCAGAAAGCAGTTTGGTCCCTGTGAGGGCTGCGGGACCAGCGACGACCCAGGAGGGCCTTGTCGAGGGGACACTCGTGACCCAGAAGCCTCGTTGCCTTATAAAGCGTTAATGATCTTTCTGCCAGCATCTTGTGGCCAGAAGGGTGTTTTCCAGGGGAAGTGAAACTCTGACTTCAGTCTGTGACCTGGACCCCTCGGTGGAGGCTTCCTGAGCGTGGGAATCATAAGGACTGACCCCCTGCTCGCGGCAGGAGCTCATGGGAGGTGCTGCTCCTGGCCACCGACCCGCACACACCTTCACACAGAGAGGAGGACAGTGGGTGGTCAGTGTGTGAGGCACAGGGCACTCCCACACTCACCTTTCTGCAAGGCGGCAGACCCAGCTGCAGACGGGGGATGCCCCAGTGTGATGCAGCCCGCAAAGGGCACGTCAGAACCCCGAACCCCTCCTGGGGTTCAGCACCACCCCAGGAACCACAGCCTGCTGCATGCACCTGCAGTGCTCCCAGACTCCTGTGCGGCTCAGCCAGGCAGGTGCCCAGAGCTTCCCTTGGAAGAAGGGCCCAACTCGGGCCTGCCGGCCCCAAGGACTGGCCATCCATGCTATCCTTTTGGTGGCAGAAATCCCCAACTTTTTCTGGGTCACGTTGGTGAAGCGGCCCATCCCGGTAGAAAAACACATCACTCATACAGTCTTGGTGTCTAGTGTCAGGGAGCTCCGTGGACACCGTGAGGCCCATGTCGGGACCCCAGTTAGGGAGGCAAACCTCACAATTCTCCTGCACCGACTGAGGACCATGGGCCAGGCTGGGGTGAGAGCCTTCATGGCATCTGCCGCCATCCGCACATGCTGAGATTCTCCTCATTTTATGGCCCCAGGAAACCCTGGCTCAGAGAGGCCATGGGCCTCGCCCAAGGTCACACATCCAGGAAGCCACAGGGCTGGACCTGGGAGCCTGGAGCCAGGCCCAGGGGCTGGAAAGCACCCCTGGGGCTAGGCAGCCTCTGCCCCAGCAGGGCTGGGCTACCCTGCCGGGACCAGCCTGCCCCTCTTCCGGCCTTCACCCTGCAGGGCACTTCCAGCAGCCCCTCACTTCTCCAAGCTCAGCTGTGCTCCTGGGAGGGGCCTGACTGACCCTCACCCGCTCCTTCCACCCGGCCCACTAGGCACTGCCGGGCCCTGCACCAGTATGGGCTGCCCGGGTGGGGCTCAGGCCTCAGGTGTGCTCAGCCTGCGTCTCCTAGGCCAGCGAGGGGCCGCTTTTCTCTGGAGGACTGGGCTCCACGGTGCAGTTCTGCTCGCTCACATGGCTTAGCTTGCAAGGACGGGGGGCCTGCTGCAGAGGCGAGTCCCACTGAGTGGGGCCCACATTTTGAAGTTTCAGCCCCTTAGCAGGAGGCCCCTGCTAATGACATCATTGTATCGTGGCCTCGTGGTCTCCGCGACATCACCATCACAATGACATCATCATCATCATAACGTCATTGTCATCACATCACCAGCACAACGACATCATCATCACATCATCATCATCATGGGATTGTGGTCACTATGACACCACTGTCACAATGACATCATCATCATCACGACATCATTGCCATCACGACATCACCAGCACGACATCATCATAACACCATCGTCATCATGACACCATCGTCAGCACGACATCATCGTCAGCCATGACATCATCATCATGACATCACCATCAGCATGACATCATCATGGCACCATTATCATGACACCATCCTCATGACATCATCATCGACATTGTCATCGTGACATCATCATCATGACATCATTGTCATCACATCACCAGCACAATGACACCACCGTCACAACATCATTGTTATGACATCACCACCAGCATGACATCATCATGACATCATCATCACGTCACCATCGTCATCGACATCATCATCATCATGACATCATCATTGTCGTCATGACACCATCGTCAGCACAACATCATCGTCAGCATGACATCATCATCATGACATCACCACCAGCATGACATCACCATCATTACATCGCTGTCGTCGTGACATCACCATCGCATCACCAGCACACCATCGTCACGACAGCATCATCATCATGACATCATCAGCATGACATCATCGTCATCACAACACCATCATCATGATATTACTGTCATCACGACAATGGCCACCATGGTTTTGGAGTGTTGGTCTGTGTCTGGGGGTGCTGGCAGCGCTCCACCCACAGTCCCGTGAGCTCTCCCAGAGCCCATGCGGTAGGGAGGGGATGCAGGCTCTGCCAGGCGGAGTGACGTGGCTGTCAGGTGGTTTGAGGCCCTGCATCACCATCATGTGTCCTTGCCCACCTCTCCCACCAACATTGCTCCGTGATGGGTTCTAGAATATGCCAGGTTCTTTGCCACCCGCAAGGACTGCAATGCTCTTTCCCTCACTTCACACAAAGTCTCCTCTTCATCCTAGGTCCCAGCTCAAATGTCCCCTCCTCCAGGGGGCCTTCCTTGGTTGCCCTAGCCAATCAGGCCCTTGCTGATCTGGTCACTGCTGACCTCATCTGGCTCCCAACTCCATGAGGATGGGCACGGGCCTGCCTGTTCAGCTTGGTCTCCCACCCTCCCCCAGGGACAATCTCTGTTGGCCATGTGTACCCCTGAATCCAAATCTCTGCTCCCATATCCCTGTCATACTGCCTCCCCACTTCCTCCCCTCTCCATGTGGTCTGCTTCTACCAGCCTACCCTACTCTCCCCTGTGGTTCCCTCCTCCCTCCCCATCCTCCACCCCTGCAATCCCTGCTACTTGGCCTGGCCTGAGAGGACTGCTCATGCTCGGACCTGGGGGCCCCCGAAGTGCTGGATTCTCTTGCAGCCCCATCTCTCAGAGGCACCCATGCCCATGCGCTGGGCACACACTCAGCTGCTGCCATCAGTCTATCAGATTCTCACCAGACCAGTTGGATGGGTTTAAACAAAGGAAGTATTCTTAACCACAGGGTCCTTTTTTTTTCCCAGGGACTTTCTGACTTGGGTTCTTACTGTTGGAACAAAGTCAGGTGTGCATTTAGATTCAAGGTCTGGTGGGGGCGATCCAGAAACCGCAAGACTCCTCTGCAAGGGGACCCACCCTTCCCACAGACGTGAGCACTTGCAAACCCTGGAGGTGTCGAGTCTGGAGGGCTCTGAGATCCAGGGCTTTCTGTCTTAGAGGGTCTGGGCCCTGCCCCCAGAACCTGAGGGCCTCATGCGTTGGAGGAGCTCTGGCCCTTCCTGCATTTGGCGGTTACCCTCTGAGGGTCTGCTTCCAGGAGTTTCCAGGAGCAGAAGGAGCCCTAACTGTCCCTGGGCAGAAGCAAATATCCGGAGGCCACTCCCTGCACCTCTCTGACACTTAGAAGCAGAATTTCATTCCGGGAAAGCGGCCGGTTTTGCTCTTAAGGCCTCCAGCAGACTGGATGAGGCCCCTCCGTTGTGAGCCTCCCAGACAGTCTCCCTGCACCCACATGGCCAATCTGGGCCTCACAGTTCAGCCTCACTGGTGTTTTGAATTACAAACCTAATCAGGGAGTCCCTCAACTTAAAAACCATTGTCCTTAAGACTAAAATCCGAACTGCTTACCATGGCCCAGGGCCCTGTAAGGCCTGGCCGCATTCTGATCTTCACCCCGCTCAAGTACAGCCACCTTAGCCCTTTAAAGTGCTTCCTCAAATAGCCCTGGCTTCCTCCTGCCCCAGGGCCTTTGCATATGCAGTCTGCTCTTCCTGGAATTCTCTCCCTGTGGGCCTCCCTCACCTTACACACATGCACAGACGTGCACACACACACGTAAACACAACACTTACTACACCCAGTTAACTTTTACCCATTTTTAATGGCCCATGTTCCTCCCCTTTAGAGCCCTTATCTTGGTATATAATTACACACACTCGTTTGGGCTATCAGGTGATTGATTTTGTCTCCCCCATCAGACTGAGCCTGGGAGGGCAGAGCTCATGCCTGTGTTTGCTCATCACGCATCCCGGGACCCCCGCTCAGTGCCTGGCACATACTCAGCAAATGAACGAGAGAGTCAGCTAAGCATTCTGGGAGCAAGGGTGGAGAACTCGACAGAGCAGTCCTCCTTCCAGGGACTGACCCTACAGAGATGAGCTGGGCTCACCAGCTGTCCACCCAAATCCATCCTCTCCTCTTGCTGGCCACACAACACGCCCAGCCTGCCTTGCATGGAGCTTTGACGTGTGACCAAGGTCTAGCCGGCGGGGCGCGAGCAGAGGCCACGTCTGCCACTCCACAGCTTGGCCTTTCAGACCCTCCCAAGTGTGGACGTGGGACCATCACACAGCCATTAAAAGGATGAGCAGATCCATATTAACTAGCGTGGAAAGTGTTCATGTCAAACTTAAGCGAAAAAAAGTTGATTATCAGGGGTGCCTGTGTGGCTCATTTGGTTATGCGTCTGCCTTTGGCTCAGGTCATGATCTCTGGGTCCTGGGATCGAGCCCCGCATCGGGCTCCCTGCTCAGGAGGGAGTCTGCTTCTCCCTCTCCCTGTGCTACTCCCCGCCCCCACTCATGCTCTTTCTCTCTCTCTCAAATAAATAAATGAATAACATCTTTTTTAAAAAGCTGATATCAAACTACATAAACAGTGTGAACCTACACATCAAAAATCAGATTCAGCGATCTTGGGTATTTGTGCAGAAAGAGATTTCCGGAATCATGTCTACCATGGTGCTAACAGAAGTTATGACTTGGTGGGGGAATTCCGTGTGATGTTTGCGTTCTTCTTTGCATTTTTCTGGAGTTCTACAAGAGTTATAAATTGTTTTGATATTAAAAATAAAGCCCTCTCCCTGAAATAAAAATATCAGGGGCCTCCTGTCCTGCTGGGATGTGGCCGGCTCCTCCTAGGCCACTCCTGGCTCACCTCCCGGCTCCGAGCCCCGAAGAATGTGGGGTGTGCCCCTGCTGGTAACATTCCCAGCTTGCCTCTCGGCTCGGCAGAGATGAGAGGAAAGTGATTACAGAGACGCACCCGTGGGTGTGTTCTTGGAGAATGGATGATTAAACCCATTATCCAATCCTCAGAGTTTGTTCAAAAGGAAGTATTTAGAGGTATTAACCACTATTCATCTTGCATTCGGTATTTAGCAAAAAGAAAAGGGGGTGTCATTTAAAGGGTACCCCAGTCCCAAGAGGGAAACCTGGCCCGGGGTCGTCGCTGTGCCGGAAGCTCCAGGCATCTTGTTCTGGGCTCGGCTCTTGGGATGAGAGCAACCAGCCCACAGGGCTTGGCCCTATAAGGAACAAAGACACACAGCAAATAGGCGCCCTCCAGGCTGGGGACATGACCGCATGATTAACAAGGACTCCACTCAGCAGGAGCCCAAGAGCACATCCCCTACAGAGAAAGTGGGGATTGTCATACCCGAGCCCCATGAAGAGGCCGCCCAAGACCCTATCTACTCCCCCATGGCAGGCACCCCCGGAGTGTGAGGTGGCCCTCCTGGTTCCTGGCGTCTGTGTGCACACGTGCTCTCTGGCCACCTCCACGTGCCAGGAGCTGCACCTGGGGATGAGCCCCAGGGGCCCCCTGCCCCCCTAGACTCGCACACCTGCTTCCCAGCTGGCCTCGGCTGCCCCGGCCTCCCCAGACCCCACGGATGACCTGCGCTTATCCCAACAGGTCAGAACTTTTCGAGCATCTTTCCTTTTCCGTGGGGCAAGGTCCAAATGTCCTGCTAAACAGACAGCCTCCTGAGCAAGGTGCTCATGTGTCCTCCGCCTCTGTGGTCCTTTGCCGGGCACGATGCCCTCGTGTCCTGGATGATGGCAGGATTTGGCGGGTTCATGGCACTGCCTTCCTGTGGCATTTGTGGGCTCACTGGGCCATGCCGCCCCCTCCCCCCCAGCCGCAGCACCCCAGCTCCCTGGAGGTCCCAGGTCCCAGAGCTCCGAGCTGTCCCCTGGCTCTAGGAGTGCCTGTAGCCAAGCCTGGCCGATGGGCATTGCAGTCCCCCGCCAAGCTGGTTGACTCAGGGCTGATCAGAGGACCCACCCAGAGGTGGAAATAAGGCAGGGCCAGGACTTCTGAGAGAGAGGAAGAGAGAGAGAGAGACCAGGCACACGGGATCTCTTCTCTGCAGACTCTGAGCCTGGGAGAGGTGAGGTAGAAGTCTGTCTCTCGACAAGGCCGACACACACACAGAGGACGCACAGCCAGGAGACGGTGGGAAGGAAACTGGTCCTGAGGCAGGACCGAGCCACCCCTGTGGGGACCCATCAACCCTATGGCTGGTGATCTCCTTTTTGCTTGAGTCACTTTGGGTCAGGCACCCATCACTTGCAACAGAAAGGGTCAACACGGATGTGTCTCTGTGCAAGGCTGTGGCCACACCAGCGTCCCCAAGCCCTTCCCCGCCACCACTATCCCCCTGCCGAGGGATGCTGTCCCGGGCCCTAGGCGAGGGGCCCAGTGACCCACGCAGTAGGCAGCTGTATGTTCACCTGAAGGGCGCATGCATCAAGGCCAATTAGTGCAGGGAAGTCGGTGCCCGACCCCCATCACCGAGGGCTCCCTTCTTGCCCGGGCACATCCTGCAGGTCCCCCCACAGAAGACTTTACTTGCGGGTCCCTTGGCCTGGAAGACCCTTCAATGCTCTCCCTTCTTTGCTGGTGAGAGTCCCATCCCTCCTTCAAAGGCCAGCCCCATGTTTCTTGCTGCCAGTGGACCAGCCCCCCTCCCTCCACCCCAGTGCACCGCCGGGGCCTCCGTCCATCCCGTCTTAGGTGGCAATCCTGTGCAGATGCACCTGGCCTCCCGACTTCTCCTGGCAGCCCTCCCGCGCTGGCTGGGTGCCCCTCGGCTGTGTCCACGCCCCTAGGGCTCCCTCCCAGGTGGGCGGTCGGGCAGCTCCGCGCTGGCTGGACACACACTCTGCGTCAGATGCTCCCCGCACCTCCCGTGTGCCCAGCCCTGGGGCACGGACGGGGCAGGGCAGCCCTAGGCCTTCAGGAGCCTCCAGATCCCGCAGCACCCCGCAAAACGGTCATTAAAAGGCAGCGAAACATCCGTGACAGGGCTCAGGAGGTGAGATCTAGTGCATGGACATTGATTACTCGGTAGGGCAATTGTGGGGATTAAGTCCTGCACGTCAACCATGGGGACCGCGGCTCCTAGCGAGTGCTCAGCAAAGTCCTTGCGATCAACAAGTATCATCCAAATACCTACCCTGAGCTGACATCCTGTTGGCCTTTTAAGCCTACACGTGCTCTCCAGAGATGAGTTTATTATTCTCACTGGGGGTAAATGTGGCCAAACGAGAGGCCACGGATCGTGACCAGCTTCCTAACACCAGTCCCCAGGGGAAGGACAAGCACCACCGACTGGGCGCTGTCATGAAGCCCTCCCTGGCCAGACACACACAGCAGAGCCCTCTGCAAAGCCACCTGTGTTGGGGGAGACTCCCACGGTTCTCAGCCCTCGGAACAACGCGGGGCCTGGGCTCCGAGCCCGCTGTGGGCCTGGTGGCGCCCCCGCCACCCACGGGAACCCTCAGGGGTGCTGAGCGCTGACGCCGCAGACAGACGTGTGCCGGGGACCTCCCAGCCGGAACGCACACCCCCCGCCCCCAGAGATGCCCTCCTACCTCCAGCCGCGTCCGGTCCACATCCTTGGGCAGTTTGACGCGAATTCGGTTGGTGACAATGAGGGCGTCATAAGGATAGACCTGTGGGGAGGGGAGACCGCAGGTTGACCCCAGGAAGCAGGCGTGTGCCGGGACCAAAGGGCTGAGCCGAAGGCCAACGAGAGGTACATACTTGTGCCGGCATCGGACACACACATTTCATAGGAAACCACAACAAAAGGAACTTTTAACCTGGGCAGGTGCGTGGCGGCGGGCAGAGGTCGGCGTGGCAGCGGGTGGCCCCTCTTACCTTGTATTCTGTAAGAGAGAGAGCAGAAGCCACACGTGGCAGTTTAGAAAGCGCGGGAACGCGGCCCAATGGCAGAAGCAGTCCTGCCCTGGGGGCCCCCCACCCCACCCCCGGCGGCCTGCCCTGGGGCGCTAGTCCTCGGGCAGCTGATTCCCCAGGGGGAACCCGAGAGCGGGAGGCATGGTCGGGAGGCTGGAGGCCAGACTGGGAGCCGGACGCAGCGCTGTGTTCCTCAGGTGTGATACTGTCTCTTTGGTGGTCCGGGCCGCCCTGAGAAAGCGGCCTGCCTCAGTTTACCCACCTGCGGATCAGACATTCCAGGGCAGTATTGGGGGCATTGCAGAGACTGACAGCCGCGCAGGGTCTGACCCCGCGGCTCTTACTCTCTCACCTTCTTGGCCTGTAGTTCCTCCTTTATATTCCTGAGCCCCACATGCTTACTTTTCAAAAGGCTTTTCTGCCAGACTAAAATCGTCATGTCAGAAAATAGACCCGAATGGATCAGAGGGCCTCTGTGAGCATGTAGAACCCCCTAGAAAGCAGTACCCCTAGGACCTGGGCCACAAGCTGGCTTTGGGAGGGAGACCCTGGCAAGGGGCCTGGGTGACAGGGGCCGGTCCCCAGATTTCCCAGCGGGCCACACACGACATCCTGATGACTTGGAGAGCCACGTGGAGGGAGCCAGCTGTGAGCCCCCAGTGCTCCACGGCCCAGCGTGAGCCAGCAGCCCATGAGAACATGCTCCCCGCCATCCAGGGTGACAGGGGTGAGCGAACACCCCACGCAGGAGGGGCTCAGAGCTAGCAGAGCCCCCCCCTGCCCCCGGTCAGGCACCTGCCATGCGACCGGGGTCATGCCAGGAATACCAGCCTCCCGGCAAGCAACCTTCCTGGTTTGCAGCCCAGGAGGCCCGCGTGACCAGGAGGGGTGGGAGGCAGGATGGGACCCGAATTCATTTGACTCAGACCCCAGGGGTGTTATGTTGCCATGAAATGTAACCGTGGGTGATTGGGTTGGCCTCAGTCCTGGCACGGGATGGCTATTCCAACACACATCTCTCTCCCCAAGTGACCAGAGTGACCAACAAATCAGGACAGGGTCGGCTGTTCTCAAGGATGAAGGGAAGGGAGCACCTCAGGCAACATAAGAACGGAGGTAACCGGCTCCTCGAGCCGAAACGAGCACCCCAATGCTCCCCCCACTGCGCGATGGTTGGAGCCTTCGCCAGCCGGCCCTGGAGGGGCCCGTCCCAGAATGAGACTCATGGAAACGGGTAAGAGACCCCTGCCCCAGCCGGAGACCCACGGGGGTCCCCGCGTCTTGTACCTCGCGTGCCCCAGCTGGCATCCGGGTCTGCTCCACAAGGGGCCAGATTGGCATTCTGGAAGAGAAAGAGAGAGGGCGGCAGGCGGCAGGTTGTAGGGGCGGGTGGTCGCGCCTTGGTTTTACCCGGCTCTGGGGGTGGGGGTGAGGGGAGGAAGGTGGGCTCCCCAGAGTCCCCGGCGCCTCGGCTCTGGAAGGGCCACGCTGGGACACACTTGGCGGGTTTGCTCGTGTGCCTCCCCCCTGCCTTCCAGGCCGGCGGGGACCCTGCCTGGCCCAGCTCTCCTGCCTGCCTTTCGAGCCGCGCCTGCACGCCTGCTCCCTGCGCCCTGCAGTCCCCTAGGGGTGCAGCCCAGCCCGGTGCGGAGGCCAGCCTGCGGTGGCCGCTGCTCCCCTCCAGACCCCACGGGCCCCAGGCGCCCAGGAGAGCCGGTTCGTACAGCCCCTGGACAGAGCCCCGCGTGCCTAAGCGGCCGTGACAGAGGATGGCTCTGAGGTGGGGACACAAGGGAACAGGGGCCACCGTCGGGGGCCTGCCTCCCCCGTTCACGGCAGTCATCAGCAGACTCCGTGCATCTCCACCACCCACGCTGGGAATTCTCTTCCCTCCGCCCGCCTGAAAAAATCGCCCCACACACCGCTCAGGAGGGTCTGGGCCCCAAAAGCAGGCACCGAGCCCCCGTGTCTCTACCCCCACTCCTGCGCCTGGCATGAACACCACGAGTCAAGCTCTGTCACGGCCTGCGGTCCATGGAGCCGCTGGAAGAGCACGGTTCCTGCAGGCCCAGCACCTGCTCTGACACAGCCTCGGCGCTCTGGGCTGGCATTTCTGGGATCCCGTGCAGTCCCAGGGGAGAGTCGCGCCTCGCCCTGCTCGGGCGACCGGGAAAGCGCGGTCAGCAGTACTTCTTGCGGTAGAGGGGCGACATGCAAGGAACAGGTGTAGTTCCAGAGAGTGTGCGGGCAAGGGACGAGCCAGAGAGCCCCGAGCCCAAAGTCCTTCATCCCAAAAAGGGGAGACAAGGGTGGTGAGTCGGGCAAGTACGTAAGTGGAGGGCTGGAGCCAGTCTCTATTTAAAGATTTGGTATTTTGTTCATCATGAATTTTCTTGCATTGACTTGGGCTTTAAAAAAACATTGCATTAGAACATTATTTACTTTGATTACGGAGCCTTTCGGCAAGTGCCTCACTCGCCTCACCTAGGCTCAGCCCCGGGACCCTGAGCCAGGTGCCCTCACCCCCACCCACTCTCATGACCGTCACAGAATAATTCTCCTTAGGGGTTTGCAAGAACAATTTTTGAGACATTTTCTCAGGACGCTGAGAAGCAGCCCCAGGCGCACCTGTCTGGTCTGGAAACCTCCTCCTGCCTAAGGCAAGGCAAACCTGCCCTCTACTCGTCTTCTCCCACCGGGCCGGTCGGTGACGCGGAAGAGACATGCCTCCCCCTAGCGCCCACTGCCCTGCATCACAGGCCACTCAATCTCAGGCGACCGCCACCTCGGGCAGTTAGAGACGCCTTTCCTAGCAGCAAAACCAGCCTCCTCTGGTCTGCCAGTCTCTGAGGCCAGACAGAGACTCCCAGGAGAGAGGGTAGGGCATCTTTGGAATGGACGCGGGGGCACCAGATCAGTCCAGAGCAGGGGAAGAACAGCCCAGCCCCCTCTTGGTCCTCTAAGTGCCTGAGATCTTCAAGACCTCTCTGGTGCGAGGGAGCCTTGGGGTCACTCCTTAACAGGTGGGGTGGCCAGGGGAGCCCCACAGGCCCAACCCTGGCTGATTCCCTTGCAGTTCTCAACAGAGGCACTGGAGAATTGAAAAGCAACAGATTATTTACCTCTCCCATTGGTTTGGAGTTTACTAGGTGTCAGTTACCTACAGACACATTCTGCAATCTTCGCTGCAAGCCTAGGAGGTAGGCATCATCGTCACGGTTTTATGGACAAGGCTCAGAGAGGTTAAGGAATGAGCCCAAGATCATACAGCAAATACACAGAACTGTAAACATTGTAAGCCATGTCTTTTGCTTCTCAAAAATGATACTGGAATTGTTAGTAGTAGGAATGGAATTGTGGCTGTTCACGGCCCATCGTTACTGTCTTGCTAAGACTTGCGCTGGAATTTGCCACTTAGTAGCCACCACTGTGGAAGGAAGAAGGGGTAGGAACTTGCTTTTATAACAGTTACTCTTGTGGGAACCACTCTATAGAGCTTACAAGAAGATCTCACATGTTTTGACTGTTATTTGTCCTCACAATGATCTTAAGAGGTAAGGATAACTTTTTTAAAGACAGGGAGTAGAGACTCAGGAAATGTAAGTGACTTGCCCGAAGACATACAGGTGGCTGGTGGCAGAGCTGGGATTTGAACTCGGGGCTCAGTGCGGCACGTGTTCTGTCCAGAGTTACCGTTGGAAAATATCAGACTTCTTTAATTTATTAAGGTTTTCCTTGTACATAGGCATTTTTGCAAATGCTTTATGGACATGTGAAAACCTGATTCAAAAGATACAGATTTTTCTCATGTACCTAGTAGATGGTTTACTGTTTGCACTATTAACTGCTCCCTACATCTTTTATTATTTTTTGTCCACTAGATCCACATGTCTGACTCCAAATGCCACATTCAAATTGCCTCCCATCTTGTACCTTATCAGGGTCCCTGGCACAGCCATGCTGCTCGGCGCAGTTCCATGTGGGAATGCGACACCTGCTGCATGACGTGTGTCATCACAAACTAGTGTCCCCTCTTTAGGCTATTGCTATAATCTGGCAGGCTCTGTCCTCCAGCAGGAGAATTCAGTCTGTCCATATTTGCCCTCAGGGTTTTTCTGTCGGTGGCCAGAGGTCGTTCTCTTACTAACAGACCAGGTGGCACATGTTGGGAGCCACGCTGCCTCATCTACAGGAATGCCTGTGACAGGTGGTTACTGCCCTATTTATTCCATAAGAGGAGAGCATCTACCAGGAGTGGGCTCTGTGGCAGGCTGGTTAGCAGGACATTTTAACGAGCTCTGGGACTCAGGGTGGTGGCCCCTTGTGCCAAATCCCTCTCGAAGCAAGAACTAGAACCTCTATCCCCTGATGAACTGATCTTCCTTCCATCGGACGAGAACTACATAGCTGGTCATGTTTGCCCCTTTGCCTTGGCCACCAGGAAGCTCAGAGCTAAGCTTCAGCGGTTTGGCTCATACAATGTTCTTTTGTTTCTGATATAATTCTGATATATGATTTCTTCTAGAGCTTCCTCTTCTGCTCCTTTGTGATTTGGGCTTTGTGGGCTTCCGGCCTCAGTGCACCTGTATTCTTACTTCGGTCCACCTAGAATCCTTTCTGGAAGTGGAGAGACACCAAAAAAACAATCTAACAAGTGGCTTGTGAGCACTGTAGGCCACGGACAGCAGTGGGTGACCATGTCTGGGTGCTGAGCATGGTTGCACCATAAAAGGCTGGTCATTCAAAAGCTCAATTATCTGGTCTTCCCACTGAGAAGTAGGCATAAAATTACATAAAAGTCTTAGAAAGTCTGAAAAAACAGGAAAGAATCTTCGCAGGGAAAAAGAACCCCAAAGCAAAGTCTCCAATGTGAGTCACCAATCTCCACATAAGCCACGTGAAAAGCTGAAGATCTTCCCACGAGGATGCAGCCCCCTTTGCCAACCCCCCAGCATCTGCAGGACGCACAGGCCTCCCCCGCCTTGAGGCCGGCGGGAGAAACATTCACAGAGGCTCAGCTCTCGACTCTACAGCTCTAGCCTCTACTCTCACTCGTTCTGGGAGAGGGAGTGAAGACGGTGTCCATGATGAAATGTCTGGGTCAGCTGTTCCCAGCTCTTGTGGGGGTGGGGCGTGTGAGGCCGTGGCCTTCTCTGCAGGTGCTGGGGGCATCGATCCAAGTCATTCCAGCATGAACCAAGGAGGGCATCTCCCCAGAGGACACGTGGCCCAGGCACCAATGAAGCAAGGCTAGAAATGCTGGGCATTCCTCCCTGGTCTTCCACATATCGAGGGACAGTCCAGGACTTGGCTCGAGGGGTGGAACACTGCCACCCTCATGGGCCTGAGTCCCAGAACAGCTGTTCCAGGTACGCAGAGAACATTCTGGACCATTTCCCCACCGCCCCTCAGGACCCCTAACCCTGAGCCCAAGGACTGACAATTCCTGGTGCTGTGGGGGTCCCGTGGACGTCCTCCTGCCCCCCGTCCCGTGCCCGCTGTCCACTGAAGATGAAGGGTGCAGAAATCCTTAGAAGAAAATCGAGAGGAGCATGCGGCATGCACGCCCTGACTCGGCCCATTCCAGAATTGGAAGTGAGATTAGTGGGAAGGGGGCTTCACTAGAGTCAAACCATGCAGAGGTGCCTGGGCCCCGGACGGGCACAACGGTAGGTCGGACAGGGCCCGAGGAAGACGAACAAGGCTGAGAAAACGCCTGCCTCATCCCTGTTCTTAGACGGGTCCCTGCGGCCGGGCCCCTGGATGCGAGGTGTGCCCTGGGGGCTGCAGAAGGCTGTCCCGGGCGTTACACACTTACTGCCGAGAACCCTGCCATGCAACACACGGGGGTTCGACCTCTGAGCACCTTCTCCAGCGGAACAACTCGCCCCGGTTTCAGACAGCAGAGAGGTGCCTGAGAGGGGGGTGTCCTGGGGCTGTGTGTGTGTGTGTGGGGGGGGCTCTGGTGCCATCACACCCGCCCCACCCCAGGGGTCCTCACTGGGGACTAGTGAAGCTGTGGAAACAGTGACAGAAAGCCGCCCAGCCCCTCCGTGGGGCCAAGTCGGGCGCCAAACTCTCTGGGCTCACATTCCAATGTCCTGGATTGGGAAGTCCGGCCAGCCTTTAGCTGGGAGCAGCCAGAGAAAGCCAGCTACGGAGTGTGGGACCCAGGGATAATTACAGGGCAAGTGGCAGTACTAGGGGTGACGGTAATAGCCACAGATGTTCAAGGTACCGTTCGTGGTGACCGTCGTGAGGGGCCGGGGCACCCCAGGAAGGAAGTGGATCCGTGGCTCACGTTGCTCCCCAAGTAGCTGATCCTTTAAGCCCCTTATTAGGCTCTGGGTCATAGAAGAAGGATGAGGGTCAGAAGGGGCCTCAGGGGGTTGGAATACTCTGCGTGGCCCTGTCTCCCGCTCCCCACCACACTGAGGTCTCCTTGGGAGCTGGGGCTGGGGTTAGACGGGAGGAGGGGAGGGTGTCCCAGTTCTGGTCTGGCCCTGGTCTGCAGAAGCACCAGCACAGCCCCTGGGGCAGGGGCGGGGGTGGGGGGCACAGGCAGAGGCAGTGGGCGAGAGGGGTCCCCGGGCCCCTCCTTCCGGCTGTGTGGTCAAGAGGCTGTGGGCACCACGCTCAGGCTCCCGGCGGGTGATGGTTAGTATACCGCGAGCCAGGGAGGGGTCGAGTACCTACCCGGTGGTCCAAGCCATTCTTTCCGTGTCCTGGGAGAGGGTCAGATTTGGAATAGGGGAATCCTGAAACAGACACAGCACAGCTCTGTCACGCACGCACAGAGGCCGGGCCCCGGCCGGAGGGGCTGAGTTCGTGACACCCAGAGGGGCCCCCGAAGATCACGCCCTGCCTCCGTCATGACCTCCGTCCCCAGGGTGCTGGCTGAGGAAGAAGCCGGCAAGGGCGTGATGCCCCTGAGCCCGCCTAGGACACCGGGAACACCGTGGCACCCTCTTGGGCACCTGTGTTCTCCAGCAGCCTCAGGTCTTGGCATCACCTGTCACCTAGGCCGAGCTCCTCACCCAGCAGAGCTGGAGAGCTGGGACAGGGGCAGGAAGGAAACCCCGTGGGGGGTTAGGGCTGTGCCATCCTGTGCCAGGGTCGGCTCACGGGGGCCTGCTACCAACCAAAGGCGGCATAGGAAGAATTTTTTATTTTTTAAAATGATCTTGAGCTACTTGCCATTGGGGGATTTCACATTAAGATCCTCACTTCTGGCTTCTCTTGAAACAAAAAGGCTGGTCTGAGACCATGGGGATCCCGCAGCTGACCCAGCTCTGCCACTCACATCCCTGGCTGCCCTGCATGGGCCCCGGGCTTTGAGGTCTCCCGGTTAACCTCTGCAACGGGTCTGGAGAGGTGGCACAGAGGCTTTCTGGTATGGCCTCCTGGCTCAGGGGCAGGACACGCGGCAGAGCCTAGCCCCCCGGAGGGGCAGGATGCCGCCTCCCCTGGAGGGAGCTCCGGGGCTCCTTGCTCCCAGCACTGGCTGGCCACCAGCAGCTCGGCGACAACACATAGCACCAAATGCCGGCACCCACCGCAGGAGCCAGCGGGCTGCCTGTCAGGGTGTTCACAAGGCCGTGCGCGTCCATGCGACTAAGCACCGAGCCTCCAGAGGCGAGGTGGGTGCCACGCACAGAACTGCCCACCCAACCCTTCCAGGAGGGCCAGACGGAGGCTCATCCAGATGCCTTTCATCTCAGGGGGTCCTTCACGAACTCTGGGGACGGAGACGACATTCTGCACGGCTCACATGTGGACCCGGGAAGCCTATCCTGGGAACATGTTTGCCCCCATGCGGCCTGTCGGAAGGTCCCGGATGGGGGTCAGAAAGGGCCTTTTGCCACATCAAGGTCAGGGTTCTCAAACTTCTTTTAACAAAGACACCCTCTTGCCACACGAGAGTTTATGTAAACTCCGACCTATGAAAGAGGGGGGCAGGGGAGCGGGACACAGAAGAGGGGCGAGGGGCCAGACCTGCTGTGCCGCCCCTGTTCCTCCCAGCCTCTCCGAAGCCTCCCATTCTATAGAGGGGGAATTGAGGCCCCGAGTCGGGGGGTCTGCCTGAGGTCACCCAGCCCCGGGATGCCAAACAAGGCCCCCTGACTCACAGTCCTGGGGTCCCTCCTAATTTACGCACAGAGCCAGGCACATTCCGCAATGTGAGGCTGTGCGGTTGAGGACCTGAGGGACCCGCCACTGAGACACAGGGGCTCCCGATCGACCAAAGATGCTAGAGCAGTGGTTCTCAAAGTGGGGTCCCCAACTAGCGGCATCAGGCTCATCGGGAACCGGTTAGAGAGGCAAATTCTCAGGGCCCGCCCCCGATTTGCTGCATTGGATTCTGGGCTGGGGTCCCATGAGCTGTGGTAGACAAGCTGCCCTCTTGGACATTCTGATGCACACGAAGGTTTGGGGCCTTGAGAAGAGCAGTACCCTCACCTCTGTCCTGTGCCCGGAGGCACCGTTGTCACCCGGATGGCTGTCACAGGGCCCCGTGCTCAGGCTGCCACCTGCGGTCTCCGCGTCTGACCGCTTCGCATGAAGCACACAGACCCTACTCCACGGAGCTGTTCTCCTGACTTTCCAACGACAATTGTCCTGGGTGTCCCTTCTACCTACCTCGAGCTCCCACATCACATAACATCACAAATTCTGCTTCAACCATCAGACAGGATTTCATAACCTCGTGGAAAGGAGAAGGGTCGATGATATTCGCCCCGTTTTTACCCCTTTGATATCCTCTCCATTCTAAAGCCCCGGGTCTTCTCTTACCATGTCCTCCTCTCTGCTTGAGCACCTGCTGCCTGCGATTCTTTAAACAACCTCTACTCGTGAAAAATGCTTAGTGTTGAGAGTTTCTTCATTTCCCATTCATTCCCGCGGGATAGGCTCCCCTGGTGCAGAATTCGTGTCGATGGCAACCTTCTTCGGCACACGGAAAGCACCCCCTTTCCGCTGGCCCCGCGGTTTCCGCAGAGAAACCTGCTGTCTCCAGTTGGCCTTGTCCTCCAGGGAGTCTGTCTTCTGCTGTGGATGTTCTCAAGACCTGCCGTCCTCTGTCTTCAGATTTTAGAGGTTCAGTTATCGTCGTAACTGGTTTTGGCATGAACTCCTTCGGACTTGTCCTATTTGGGGTTCTTGTAGTTTCCTGAACCTGTAGGTTTAGGTCTTTGGCCACCTTTTGGAAGTGTTTAGCCATATCTTTGAATGCTTTTTCCAGCCCACTCTCTTCTCTCCTTCCGGGACTCCACCGCGACAGATGTTGCCCCACAGACCTCTGAGGCCCCGTTCATCTTTTCACTGCTGTTTTCCCTCTGTCGCTCAGACTGGATCATTTCTGCTGCTCCATGTACGGGACGGCTGACTGCTCTGCCGTATTCTGCTACGCTGTTTCTGAATCCATCGGTGACTTTTTAATTTGGGTTATTTTATCTTTCAGTTCTATAGTTTCCATTTGATTCTCTTTTTTGGGGGGGGTGGATAATGCCTATTTCTTTGCTGAAATTTCTTTCTTTTCGGGTGTTTGCTGAAGCATTTTTCGGGTGGCTGCCCTAAACATCCTCGTCCGGGAACCCCGACATCCGGTTCTTAGTGTCGCATCTCTCTCGTCTGCCGGTTCAAATCGTTATCTTCATGGCTCCTGGTGTGGGGGAGTAGTCCTCCATATCGTCTCCCGGATGTGACGTCTGGGGACACCGGATCCTGGTAGAGCCTTCTACTGAAGGAGCTGCCGCCTGCTTGAGTTGGCACATGGGGCCTGGTGTGTTACGGCCTGTGATTCTGAGGACAAGCTGGTTTTCAGAACATGCTCTTCTGGTCTGCCGAGCCCGGCTGGGGTTCCCGGGACCAGCCGTGCTTCCCCCGTTGCTCTGTGCCCCGAGGTGGGGGTGTGAGGCACCGGCTGCGGTGGAGAGGGTCTCCCGGGCCCACCCTCCAGGCTGCCCATAGGCCTCCTGTTTCGTATCTGCCAGTGAGGCTTGGGGAGGAAGATGCCTACCTGGCCGCCTGCTGCCACTTCATGGGAGGTGGGGGACATGGCTCCTGTGTTTTTCCTCAAGTCCTGGGGTCCTTAGCCAGCCCACCTTCCTCTTTCCACCCTTGAGATTTCTATGATGTGTCTGCTCTACTGTTTTGGGGGTGGGGTGGGGTTATACTTAATGCAGATGAGCAGGGAGAGAGGAGGCTCCATTATCTGCCCCCTGCCACCCCCAGCTGCCATGTAGACCCATCACACTTGGCCTCTCTGGGGCTGGGATGAGCCATCAGTAGACTCTAAAGGTCCCAGTGACCCCCCCGCCACCGCCCATGCAGCTAGGTTTGATAGCCACTGGCTTAAAAAGTCCCTTCGCACGTGCAGAGACTTTACCTGAAACTCGTAGGCCTCTGCATGACACAGGACCTCCTTTTACAGGTAAGGAAGCTGAGGCCCCGTGAGAATAATGGCCCCTACAAGGTCAACGTCTGCTCACGAAGAGGATAAAACGAGGGCCTAGGACTTCTGGTTCGGGAACCGGTGGACCCATCTGCGCCAGCATCTCTGCACCCCTGTGGGTTGCAGGTGTGGGCTTCTGGGCACCTGCGTGTCGATGGCATCAGGTGGCCGCGAGAGCGTGAGCTGCCTGTGTGCACGGTGAGAAGGCAGGTCTGCTGGACCTGGGGCGAGGCGGCAGCTGGCCCATTGTGAGTCCCATCAGCCCTGCGAGGGCTGGACACCAGCCATCCTCATGTCCGGGCTCAGCGCAGACAGGCTCCCCTGCCACCTCCTCTCAGAAGCCCACCTGTGGTAGCCTTGTCTCGGCATTCTGAGCACTGTCTCCTTGGGTCTGTAGCTCTTCTGGGCTGGCTGGTCAGAGGTTAGGGGATCTGCTGGACATGCAAGGAGAGGCCCAGCTGCCGCTGGAGACAAGCAGCTCGTCACCGCCCCCAGGGATGCTCTGTGCACAACTGCTCAGCAAGGCACTTCCTTGGGCACATCTTCCACCAACGCCCGGACAAGGAACTTGGCAGCCGCATGGCCCTGCAGGGGTTTGGGTCCAGGAGGGGGCTGGAACTGCCTTCAGCCCTGAGTGCCTATGAGCAGGAGGCCCTAGGATGACCCAAGCTCCAGGCTTCCGGAAGCAAGCAAGACGGGCTCACCGCAACCAGGCCTGTGGACTTAACCACGCTCTGCCGTGATATCCCCCAAGGCTCAGGAGATAGGATGCCGGAGTGCTCACATGTGAGCCCCAAAGCCCAGATGCTTCCTGCCAGGAGGCCTTTTACACATGAGGCCATTTTAAACAGACAACTTTGCTCTTATGCCCGAAGTCACACAGCAAGTGACAAGCTGGGATTCAAGCGCCAGTGGACCAGCACCCAGACCTGGCGCTCTCTCTGCTGGCCCATCCTGTGATCTCGTGGGCACTGTTGCTGCCTGTGTCAGCAGCGGTCACTGTCATCCCCTCCACCCCACCAGGAGCAATGCCGCTTCCCACGAAGGGAGGCTGGTGCTGCTCTGAGGAGGTCCAGCTCCACCAGTGCTCTGGGGAGCACTCACCGAGAAGCTGCCACATGCAGGTGAGGGAGGCACGGGGACATCCTCATGGGACCCTGCTCCCCAGGGGCTAACAGTCCACAGGGGAGAAAGGACACAGAGGGTTATGAGGAGCCCCCGGGCCTGGGTTGAGGAAGGGGAGAGAGCTTCCAGCTGGGTGGGGGTATCTCAAGAAGGCAGATTTGGAGGGGAGCAGAGGGGGCCCTGAAACACTGGCTCCTTTCTACGAACATTGCATCAGCCCTGCCCACAGATCAGAGGCCACACCCTGTCCAGTCCCAAAGGGCAAGCCTGCTGGAAACAGGGGGCACAGGGAATTTTGCTAAAATTCCCCCACCAGATGGTGGTAGGCTTTGCCCAAGGGTGCCCCACTCTCACAGCCGGGGGTGGTCTCTCCAATGAGGGGCCAACAGTGTTTTCTGGGCCAGGGTCCCCTCCCTGATACCTGGAGTGCCCACTGCTCTCTCTGGGGACTGGCCAGGAGCAGGGGCAGAGAGCAGTCTGTCCATCCAGCGGGAGGCCACGCCCTCCCCAGCAGTCCCTGCACCAGGGGACCTAACCACCTGCTGAATGCCAGGGTGCACCCCCCACCCAACCCTGGCCCACTCCCATAGCCCTGGCTCTCTCCAGCCCTGGCGGCTCCTCTGGGTCCCCTCCTGCCCCAATACAACACAGCCCCTCGCCCACCTGCTCGCCCACCTGCTCGCCCACCTGCTCACTCTTTCTCTCCCCTTTCCTGCAGCATTTGGCAGACAGGAAATGGGAGGAGGAGGACCCAGAGTGAGCTGGGAAAGGACCCAGAGAATCACACCTTCTTTGGGCCTCACAAGCTTTGGAGAAAGTCATGCAAGCTCAGGAACATGTTTATCAGGCAGAAAGTCCCAGGTCTCAGGTTACCCACTTGCATCTGGGAGCTGAGGACCTGCGGGGACTCTGCTCCCCGCCCATCCATCCAGCTCCAGGCAGCGCGGCCTGGATGTCCAGGCTCCCGACTCCACGCGGAGAACCACCCCGTTCTTTCCTTATCTCTGAATAAAGGTGCCTCCATCTACCTGAGCCAGAACTGTCCCCATGTCATTCCTGATTCTGCACCCCCCACGCACCCCTAACTGCTCACACATGCTCCTGCCATTCAGACCACTCAAGGGGCCTCCCTGCCGCTTATATGGACACCCCAATCCCTTGTGCTTGGCCCAGCAGCCTCCAGTCTATCCTCCATGAAGCTGCCCATCCTTGTTTTAAATATGCAGAACAGACTGCCTCATCTGCCTGCTCACAGCCCTACCCCGCTGACCTGTTCCCTAACAGACAGAACAGCTTCCTAGCATCGTACACAGACCAGCTGGGTCCTGGCTAGTCCCTCTTCTGCCAACCCACTGGCTTCCTGTTGCCCAAATGGCTGCCTTGCTTCTTGCCTTGGCATATCCTTGGACATGGTGTTCGTGCTGCTTAGAACATCTCCCGGGGACACCTCCCCCTAGCAGCCCCCGAGGATGCCCCTCCAGGGCAACCCCTCAAGACACCCTCCTCATAGGACACTCTCCCCAAGGACACCCCCCAGGACACCCCTTTAAGATACCTCCCCCAGCACAGCCACCCCAGGACACCTTCCCCATAGGAACCCTCCCCCCGGACATGCCCCTAGGACAACCCCTCTAGGACAACCTCCCAGCACACTGTCCCCCAACCTGGATGATGGCAATTGCCTCCTATGGTCTTTCCTGCCCCCACTCAGGCCTGTCGAAAACCTGTATCAGACGAGGTCGGGCTCTGCTGGGATCCCTCTGGGACCATGTCGCCATTCGGACGCCAGGCTGGAGTCCTCCCCAGGTGACCCAGTCCTCCATGACCCTGCGCATCGCCGCCTTCACCCCTACTACGCAGGCCCCCTCGCCGTCCTGCAAACCCACCAGGCTTCCCCCGATCATCCTCACTGTTCGAACCTATACCCCCGTCGAGTCTTGCTCAGATAGTCTTCCTCCCCCGACTGTATTGACAACTGCCCCCAGCACCTCCTGGCCTCCTTACCTGCAGGGCACTGATGTATACTTCCTAACTTTGTTTTGGTCTCAGCCCCCACCCCCCTAGCACGCCGGCCCCTCGTGTCATCCTCTGCTTGACCCCCAGCACCCGCAAGAGTGCGGTAACACGGAAGGTGCTCGGGAGGTATCTGGTGAGGTTTGGGCCTTGTCCTGCCTGTCGTGAACGAGGAGATGGACTGACGTGCTTCTTCAGGCCTGATGTTGGTGGAGTCGAGCCCTTGGGGCCGCGGGGCAGACCTAAGCCAGGCGCATGGCTTCCCACCGGGTATTCTCAGAGATCAGCACACAGCAAATCACAGTGTCTCGTGGAGCAGGAAATGCGGGAAAGATTTTGTCACCACTCCAGAGGAATGACAGGAGCGGGCCCTTTCTGACCAAGCCTCACGCCCCGCGAGCGCTGGGAGGGAGTCTGGCCCCAGGCCAGGCCCCCAGCCATGGTGGGCAGCAGGTGAAGACAAGCATGTCCCATCAAACACAGGACTCCACAGGGAGGGGCACACAGAAGGTGACACGAAAGCCAAAGCCCCGGGACCACCATCTGTGCTGCCTCAGTTTCCAATGCAGAGCTCTTCCTAACCGGCCCCCTCCCCCATTCCTCTCTGTGCTGGGGCCTTAGGAAGGGTCTGTGTCTTCAGAAACCCTGGGCTCTTTCTAGGGGCCACTGAGTCCTCTAGGCGGGGTCCCCAGCCAGCTGGGCCTTTGTCTTATGGGGAGGGGGCCCTACGTCACCTCGTGTTCTTCTGGGGATGGTGAGTCTCATCCTGTAAAGCTCAAGACCCTCTTTGCATAACAAAAACTCGACATCACCCCTTCCATGTGCAGAAATCGGGCGTGTTGGTAACCACACATTACGCACAGAGTCCCAATAAAGCCCGAGGTGCAGGACAAAGGAGAGTCTCAGTCATCTATAATACCACGTGTATTTCAGTGAGACCCTCTTCGGAGTAGGCGGCAGTGGGCCAGAAAGAAGGGTGTCACAGGGCGGCTTGTCGCTGCTCAGTCATCTGCTCCTCCTCTGGGGAACGGGGGCTGGGCCACACTCACCTCCGCCTCTCCACTGCCTAGCACCGTGCCCAGCACATAGTAGGTGCTCAACCAATGTCTGGTGGAGAGATGGATGAATGACCAGATGATGAGTTCAGCCCCGGGTGAGACGTGCCGGTGGGGTCATGAATGGGATGAGACGTGCCCCCGCCCCGTCAGCCCTCGGAGGCCCCGGGCGGGCGGTGGCGGGATGCGTGGGTGCTCGCTCCCGTGGGCGTCTCTGCCTCTCTCAGCTCCCTGCGTGCTTCTCCGGGGCAGGGGCTGCTCTTGTCTTCTTGGTGTCCCCCTTGGCGCCCCACACAGCGTCTGGCACAGAGTGGGTGCTCAATAAATACCCGTTGAATTTAATGCATCTCAATTCAACAAACATTTATTGAGCGTCCACTGTGTTGAGTGTCACAATCCTACCTCCCTTGGGCGCACTACAGATGGATGTCCCGGGGATGCAGGTGGGGTGTGCCTTGCTGCGTGCAAATGCCCTGCTCAGTGAAAGTTGTTTGCAAATGGGACTGGTGTCTGTGGGCTCACTTCGGGAGCTACTCGGGGAGAGTGGAAGGAGCCCCGAGGAAAGGGGGTACATGACCCTCTGTTTAGGAGTGCTGCCCACCCCACCCCAATTTCTCAACAGGCTAGCACGCAGCAAGGCACGCGTGATGGGAGGCATGACCAGTAGCCTGGGTCCCAGATGCTGTGCCCATGCATGTCGGGAAACCAGGTGAGGTCTTCAGGACAGAGGTAGAGGCGCGGTTGCAGCAGGTGTGCGGTGGGTTTCCCGCTCAGCAGAACCGACACTGGACCACCGTAGAAAGCGGAGGAAGGACAGAACTGTCATAATCGTCATGAGCAAGCGTTCGTGAAGAGGAAGGCCATAGGTATGCGCACACACACACACGCCTTGTTTCTACTGTGGAGGAATCTCCCCCATTAGAGCCTGGATTCTGGCACAGGCGAGGCGCTTCCTGCCGGCCAGGTACGCCCTGGGTGACAAGCACGGGGACCCCCACCTGTGGCTGCCCGTGGCCCCAGTGATGGGGAGACAACAGTGAGGACGAGGGGACGGAGCCAAAACAAGACCTTGCAGGTGTGTGACTGGCCAGCCAAAATGGCCCGCACAGCCTGGGGGCCTCGCGGGGGAGCTCCCGCCTATGGGGCTCCCGGGATGAGCCGGGGGCCCCTTGGCCCCGCACGTGCGGGCGAGGGGCCAGTGCAAGGGGGTGAAGGCAGCACACACCGGTGACAGGGCAGGTCAACGGCACGGGGGGGGGGGACCGTGGCCAGGCTTCTCCCCATGTGGTAACCCCCCCACAGGTGGGCTGCGGACATAAGTGGGGATCCCGGGGTCAGCCGCAGGTGTGTCCTAGCACCACCCAGCAAGGGGAGGATGGGAAGCCATAAAGGGCCACCCCCTGAGGTCCCCAGACACTCACTTCCTGAGAGCTCCTGGGCCTCATGGGTGTCACGACGACACCCCAGGCGTGCGAGGGCTGTGGGGGTGCTGGAGGGCTGGCGCAACAGGATCCCACCACCTTCCAAACCAACCGCCATCAGGACAAAGGGAACACGGAGCAGCAAGGCCCATGGTCAGGTCTTGCAGCACCCGGGGCAGTGGGTGCCTGGGAGCAGACAAGGGCCGGGGGACGGACCGCAGCTGCTGGGCTGGTCCGCGCCGCGACCTGCCGGCGGGGGGGACGGGCAGCCCACCGCGTCCGCCCCACACCTGCCCCGGGAGGAGCACACCACCACCTTGGACGAGTCACTCTGGGGGACTGCTCTGACGTGGACTTCCTGCGGTGGCATCCACCCATGTGCCGGCCCGGAGAGCCCCATGTTTAGAGCGCTGCACCCCCGGCGGGCCAGATGCACGGGGAGGGGTGGCTCACGATGTCTGCTCGCAAAGATCATACACAAAACAATGCGCCTTTGCTTTGCTTCGAGCTCTTCTTTAACAAACGACAATGCCCGGGCCGCCCCTTCCATGTGTAAGACAGGTTACAGTTCAGAGTCATGAGCATGAAGATGACAATGACAGTCTGTTTGCTGAGCACCTACTATGCGCCAGGCAGAACGCCGGCTGTGGACGTGTGTCACCTCCTCTGGTCTCTACTGGCCTGGCCAGGCGGACAGGCGGAACGGAGGCCCAGCGGTGCGGTCGCGGCCCAGGGTCCCACGTACCATCAGGCGTGAGCCTGGATTTGAGCTCGGGCCAGGCTCATGGCCACACCAGCCTCTGTGCTCTGCCTCTTCATACCCCTGTCCACCTCTGCGTCCCAGCTCAGCCCCACACGTGCCCACAGGAAACCACCCACTGGGACCCAGGCACGGCGTCCAGGTCTCCTGCGGGCATCACACCCTAGCTGGCCATGCTTCTCACCCACAATGTACAATTCTAGAGCTCTATGTGGAGCGTTGCCCTGCATCTGAAAATCCCCCCTAATTCAGCCCTCCTGACCCCCAGAGTCAGGCAGCGGTCACTTGTCCCCGTACTCCCTGCGGACAGGATGTCCCCACTCCCCGGTGCCTTGCTCAGGCCGAGCGCCGCGTGGCTGTACCCTGTCATCGACTCCCAGTCTGGACTCACCCTCCTGGACCATGCTTATGGCTGCTCTGGAGGGAAATGGGCCCCCCGCTTCCCGGCCTGATGGCCCGGGAGATGTTCTTTGCAATAGAACCCAGGAGACCAGTTTGGCTTCCTGGGCTGTCTCCAGCCCTGGAGCGTTCTAGGAGATATGCCGTGTGCCCACGGGCCACACGCGAGCTCACAATGTCCAGGGGAACTCACACGGAAAGGGGGTCCACTCTCCTACCTGGTTTGCTCCTTAGATTTCTTAATGAGCAAGGCTCAGTTCTGGGGGATGGGTTCCAGATTGTGGGGCCCCCTTGTTGCGAGGCATCTCATGCCACAGGTACAGCTCCTTGCTCAAAAGAACCACTCACGTGAGTAAAAGTTGTCCCCTTGCATTGTTTGGAGAGGGTCTCTATCGGTCCCGCTACTGTGGGACAAAGACTGGTTGTCTAGGTCTGGAGAGTTAGTCCTAGTGTCTGCATCCCCCTTGAGAAGCAGCCAGCTGGTCTTCTGCTGAGGGAGGAAAAAAGCCACGTGAATGCAGAGGCCATCTGCATGGGGCTGCCCCGTGCTACAGAGGAGGAAATGGGGTCAGGGAGGTGAGGGGCCCAAACGGCTTCTCCTGGGGGTGCACGGGTGAGCCAGGCGTGGGCTCTCTCCACGCACAGCTCCCTCCCTTAAATACAAGCCAGGGGCCCTCGGCCTCCCTGGAGCCAGGGCGGGAAACTCTGGGGGCCAATCCCCCCAGGGAGGCGCGCCCAGGCCTCCACACATTCCCCCTGGCTGCTTTTGTCGCCGAGCTGCACGGCCCCCAGAGCCTCACTCTACCCTCGGACCCTTCCCCGGGACCCCTGCCCAGCCTGTTCTCGAGCCAGCACCCCAGATGCCTCCAGAATGCCCTTGGACTAAGTTTCCTTTCTTTGCTTAGACATGGCCTCGGTGACAGAGCCGTAACCGGGTTACAGGGGTGCGGCAGGAGGCGTGCTAGTCTGGGTGGGAGGCGGCGGCGGACGGGGCCACCTCTGAAATCTGGTCCCTGCCGCGTGGGGCCTCGTGGGGCCCCTCCGGAGCAGAATGCGGGAGAGGGAGCCTGAGCTTTTGGCTGGGGAACCCCCCCTGAGCCAGACTGCCTCTGGGCAACGTTGCTCCCGCCCAGACCTGCCCCCGCATTACCTTCCTGTTATCCTGCTCGAAAATTCCGTCCTCTCCATCGGGTCGCCTGACAGCTGGAAGGGAAGGGGCCGCTTGTCAAGGAGATACACCATCTCGTCTGGGCGTCCCTGCCACGGTTCCCACTTCCCATTGTGCTCAGAAACAGAAAGGAATCAAGCCAAGGTCCACGGCACGAGAGCCTTTGCAGGGCCGGGGAGCAGGACGCGCCGGAGAAGCCTCCCACGGGAGCCCCGCGGGCGGCGGCCATGCACCCTCCCTCCTGACGGTTCTTCAAACCAAGAGCAGGGGTGCAAAGTGACGCGGTCTTAGAACTCCAGCCAACTCCACGCCGCCGAGATCGCGCCACGTGTTTGGATGCAGCCACTTGGCATTTTGAAGCATGCACTCTCTACTTTCCCAGTTTAACCCTAAAGGAACAGGTGGGTTTGGTCCAGCAGGGCCTGCTGTGTCCAACCTGGCCGGGTGCTTCACCGGCACTCCTGCGGATCCCCACGCCACCCCATTCACAGATCGGGAGACTGAGGCTCAGAGACGATGACATGCACAGGGCATGGCAGAGGCTGATATGTGGACCCAGGTGCTCTGTCTCCAAAGTCCCCCCCCCGTTTGTCCCCCTCACTGCCTGCCACCCACGAAACGCAGAACGGTCAGTGAACTCTGCCACAGGAAAAGTCCGCGAAGAGAGGTAAAGGAGGTACGACATACGGCCAGAGGTGACCTTAGTGGACTGGAAGGAGCGAAAGCTCACTTTGCCACAGTGTGTCCACCAAGAACGCTATCTGGGGCTGAGAAGTCAGGTGTCTATATTCTCCACTGGCCTTTTTATTTTTGGTGGTGGGGGTGGGGTCATCTCCAAGCGAGTAGGATCAAGTACATCACGCAAGGGCATATGACAGTGCTCAGCACCCAACTGAGGACTTCCTGTACTAAGCCACGGACCCCATGCATGGAACAATGAAAGGAAAACCCCGGGCTCCTTTCCCACCCGCCACGGAGACCAAGGCCACAGTAAGGACACGCCAAGGGTGGGCTCCTTACCTGCAGCCTGCGGAGGGCTTGGACCTTTGAGCCTTTTGGAACACCCTGCCTTGTGCACCACCAAGGACAAGACTGACATCAGGCCCGAGAGCTTGGAAATTGGGGACTGGGCTACAGGACCTTGACAAGATAAGGTCACAGTTGAAGAGCGTTCTGGACACACGGACATTTTGTTACTCCCGATGGCTGTTTCTCCTTCTTCCAGGAGAGACAGTATTTTCCAGTGTGAAAATAAAAACCCTGCTCTCTCCACGGGTGGAGGCAAATTTACAGCGAGCCTACGCGAGGGGCGCCACGGTGGACAGAGGCAGGGGCAGGAGGGATGCATGCCCAGCGGCCCGGGCTCGCCTGTTGTCCGGACAATGGTGGCCGCAGGGCAGCAGAGCCCTGAGGGTCTGGCCACACATCCGCCATGACTCTTGGCGGCCGCCCAGCAAGCTCTGGGGATGGTCAGGCCAGCGGGGACTTGGAGCTCCAGAGCATAGCCACTGTCCCACCCAGAGAAGCCTCCAGGGCTGGGTCCACCAGTGAAAGTCAGTGAGCACACCCCCACCCCCAATGAGCCCTCGGTGGCCCCCAAACGGACCACTACAGAGGGGGTAATTTGCAAGTACAAAGACAACAAAGGGCTCTTCAGGATATGAAATCCCAGCCCTTGGAGTTCAGGCCACGGGGCCCAAAGGCCACCCTGGGTTTGAGGACTGCACATAGCTGTGGGTGACCGGGTGGGTCAGATGCGTCTGGCTGTGGAGCCACCTCGGGGCTCAAGAAAGGGCCCCACCACCTGATGAGGAAGCTCTCCCACCAGGATTGAGCAAGTTTCCTCTGCAAAGGCTCAACCAGGAGCGTACGACTCAGCCACACTCAGTCACCAAGGGCTTTCCAAAGGCCAAACGTGCCAGCCCACAACACATGCGACGGGTGCCCCGACGTGGGAGCAGGGGTAGGAAAATACAGGTGTCCGGCACTTTGTATTATATGCCTGCTTCCTGAACAGCTCTGAGCCTCAGTTTCCTGATCTGTAAAATGGGCAGATGATGCCCACCCCCGAGTTGCGAGGATCCCATGAGGTAATGCATGTAGATGCTGTAACACACCCAGGAGCCCAGGTCTGAAAAATGAGGAATGAACAAGAGAACAGCCTTGAGGCGAGCGGACAGCCTTGTGTTTCAGAGAGTCAGGAGAAGACAGACCGATTAAGGACGACCCACTGTCTGTCCCAGCAGACAAGGCAGTGCCCTCTAAACCGGGAATGTATCTGCCATAAGGAGCCCTCCGGGGAGAGCCCCAGGGGACTCTGTTGGAGGCATCCCCAGGAGACTGGCTGGCCTCTGATGCTCTTTCTGGACCCACAGCCCGCCTGCCTTCCCTTTCCTCCCGTCCCAAGACAGGACCCCAAACCAAAATGAGACTTGGCCCCACCACGCAGGAATCCCAGGGAGACACGTGAGAAGGGGTTGCCTCCTGTCTTACACCAGGGACCAGACGAATAGCATGCATGCCCCACGGGGCCCCGTCTGCTGACTGCTCTGGGGGGCAGGAGGGAGCGAGCACCCTGCTGCTAGCAGATGCTGCAGGTGCGGGGCTGAGCTGCCATCTCCTGTGTCCAGGGCCCGGGCATCCACTCCCATGGCTGTCGCAGAGCTGCCCTTTGCTTACAGATGACACAGCCAGCCCTGTCCCTGCGTCTGGACGCTCAGCTTCCTGGGAGGTGTGGGGAGACGTGTTCTGTTCTTCCCTGGAATTCATTTTGAGCAGTCTAAAACCTAGCAGAGCGTCGCTCCATCGAGGGGACCTACCACTGGAATGACCCTGCTCCACGCCCCACGTCAGCGGGGCCTCAGCCAACTCCCGCAAAGGCCGATGGCGAGGCAGCCTTGACCCTACTCTCAGAGTGGAGACGGGGAGCGGCCGTGGCAGGAAGCATGCCTGCCTCACCCAAATCAGGGGCACCCCCCGCTGCGAGCGCCTGCAGACGGCTCGGGAGCACCGTGGCACCCGGTCCCATCCGCTCTCCGTGTCCTGCCTCTCCCTGCCTGTCCCACATCGGTCCCCCGCTATGCAGGAAAGGGCTCTTCCGCTCCTGTCCTGTCCTGCCCCCCGCTGTTTTCAATTTTCCACTCATTGCCTTTTGCTTCCTTTCTATTTTTTCTTACTATTTTTTTTAAAAGCCATAAAATCGTAACCAAGTAGAGCTGAAACTAATAGAGTACAGAACATACTGTGGGGCACTAAATGCTGTACAGTGAGAACGGAAGGGTCAGGGGCCAGAGGTCAGGGGTCAGGCAGATGAGCACCAGCTGGGCCCCAGAGCGGCCACTTCTCAGCCCCAGCCTCAGGCTCCTCGTCCACAGTGGTGCCAACCTCATTGGGGGCCCACAGGGGATGCGCAGGCAGCTGTCGAGCGCCCCCCAGAATGGGGGTGCCCTCACCGCAGCTGCTCGGGCATGGGCCCCCCTCGTCCACAACACCAGTGCCCCACTGCAGGGCCGGCGGGCTCACCACTGGAGCTCGCTTCCCCAAACAGGAACGGGATGCGAGCACCAGAAAAGAGTGATGCCGATTAACAAAAGCTGTGTATGAGTTGGAGATAGGGCATCGAAAAGTACATGCATTAATTAAAAACTATGCTTTTTAAACTGGTTAAGCATACTGTCTTAAACTAGCTAAATGGTCCAGTAATGCAACATCATCCCCCAGAGTGTCTCGAGACAGGTGGAGGTCAACGCAGTGGTTTCTCAAGTCTCTCCCCCGAGAGATGACTGGCTGGTGACTTTGCTGAGTGTGTGGGGGCGTGCACAGGCACATGCATGCTCACACACGCACTCATGCTCATACATGCTCACACGCTTACACACGCACACATGCATATGCTCACACGCTCACACATGCATTATCACACACATGAGTTCACACATGTGTGCTCTCACACACACACGTGTGCTCTCACACACTCACACCTGCACACACTCACACATACATGATCTCACACACACCTGCTCTCACATGCTCACACACTCACACATGCATGCTCTCACACGCTCACACTCACATATGCATGCTCACACACACATGAGCTCACACATGTGTGTTCTCATGCACACACATGTGTGCTCTCACACCCGCTCACACACTCACACCTGCACACACTCGCACATACACGATCTCACACACACCTGCTCTCACACACGCATGCTCTCACATGCTCACACTCTCACACATGCATGCTCTCACATGCTCACCCTCTCACACATGCATGCTCACACTCACACATGCATTATCTCACACACACATGCACTCACACGTGTGCTCTCACACACACGTGTGCTCTCACACCTGCACACTCACACATACATGCTCTCTCACACACTCACATACACACGCTCACACATGCATGATCTCACACACACACATTCTCTCACAATGCTCACACACACTCCGACACACTCATGCATGCTCTCACACATGCTCACACACACATGATCTCACACTCATGCTCTCTCATACACCCACACCCATGCTAACGCATGCATGATCTCACACACATGGTCATACACACATGCTCTCACACACGCTCACACACGCATGATCTCACACAAACTCACAGTCACATGCATGGTCACACCCACATGATCTCACACACACATGCTTGCACATGCATGCGTACATGCACTCACACACACACGATTCTGCCAGGATGTGCTCCACTTGGATGGGGGACATCTTGTAAAATCAAAGCATCTCAAATATATCAGGGGCCAAATACATGCTAACACAACGTTATTTTTGGAGCGTTCCCTAAGGAAACCGGGTGAAGGACAGTACACACACATGCTGAGACCCCCATCCACAGACCATGCCCATTCACAAAGGGACAGGCTGTATTCACGTTTACCCCTTGAACGTGGCCGGATGCTGGGTGGAGAGTAGGTACTCTATAAAGTCTATTTGCCAAAAGAATCAGTATGCCAGATTTCTGAAACGGTAAATGAGCTTCAGTCCTACAAGAATTCCCTTGCCTTTGGATGGGAGGGACCTTCGTATCCAGTTTAAAACCAACAACGCGAGGATTCACGCTGATAACAGTAAAACAAAATGTCTCTCCATCGGACAATTTGGTCAAAGGACTTAGGGTTGGAAGCTCTTTGTCCTAGATCTGGCTTGTTCAGAAGCTGCTGAGTAATTTCATAATCTGCTTCACGGCCTCTTCTGCTTCCTAAGAGGCTGGCCCCTCTTACCACAGGTGTTACCCACATGTTTGAGGTTAATAAAGGCCAAGTCAGCCAATGCCACTTGTGACAAGCTCAGAAAACACAGCTTTCCATGCAGGCGTGAACACGGGCGCCATGATGGTAAGACAGCACCCAACACAGCTGCTCCTGCCTTCAGCTGGGCCTCAACCTCCCCACTTGTAGCAACAAGGGGCTGGTCTGGACAATCTCTAAGGGCCCTAGGATCTAACTGGCCCAGCCCTCTCTGATCCCTCCAGAACATCTTGCTCCAAGCTTCCCCAGCTGAGAGGGAATGGTAAAGCCACCGCCTTCTGGGCACCCAAGAGTTTAACCCATTCCTTTCTTTCTTGGGAAGAGCAAGAAATGCACAAAGCAATAAGCACAAAGCCTACTGTACTTAAGGAAAAATCAGAAGTCTTGTTTGTATAATCAGACTACTGATTTGTCAGTAAGTCACAGAAAGCACGCTTTGATAGGATTCCACCTAACAGCGATGCAGTGGTGGACGGGGGACGAGGCTGTTTTCTTTGGGTGCATCCGGACAAGAACTTTAAATATGGGAATTCCTTTTCCCACCTCCCCATCATGTGCACAGCACTTCACAGTTTAGACCGTATTTCCACGTTCATTCCTCCATCTGGTCTCATAACCAGCCTGTGAAGAAGGCAGGGTGGACGGATCAGTCCCATTTTGCAGATGAGGAAACAGAGGCTCAGGATGGTGGAGCCACATGCCCCAAATCACCCAGAAATTCCATCAAGAAACAGAAGGAGACCTGGAGCCTTCTGTTTCCTGCTCCATGGCTCCGGCCACCTGCAGCCCGTGCACCTGTCCCAGGCCAACTCAGGTGGAGCGGAGGTGGGCAGTCCCCTTGGAGAGGGAAACCAGGGGCTGAGAGACCCCCTCACTGTTCGACCTGTCCAGCCCCTACTCACTGATGCAATAAAACTCTCTGACTGAAGGCTGGCTATTCACTCTCTCCTCAGAAATTCCTAAAACACAGGAATGAATGACTAACTCTGGTTGGTTCTGTTTTCCAAAATTCCAGCTGGGTTGGGTTGGGGTCCAGGAAGCCTTTGTACCTCGGGATCTCGGCTGGCGTCAGTCCGGCTGCCTCCCTCAAAGTGGCATAACCGAAGCCCCAGAAACCGGCCGTCGATGAGGACTCCCACCCCAAGCCCACTGACGTGTGTGAGCCTCAGCTTTAGAGCACACAGAGGCGTCCTGACTCAGAGGTGCCCTCCGCAGTCTTCGATGCAGAGGCTCCCGAGAGCCCGCTAGTGAATCTGCCCTTACTATCCAGACAGCCCCTGGTGCCTCCCCATCCCCAACCAGAACACAGCAAAAGGAAGCATCCAGAAGCAAAGGGGTGCAAGAGGCATGCAGGGAACACGGCAGCAGAGGAAATCCGACTGTACCATGCTGTTTGTAGATAGGGGGTTTCCTATAGATGTTATCTTTTACGCCAGTGTCTGGGAAAGAAGAGAGAGAAGAGGAGAAGGGCAGGGTGAGCGAGCACACTGGTTTCCACCCCTCTGCTTCTCCAAAGCAGGCGTCAGGCACCAGATTCCAACTGGCCAGACAGGCTCACAAGCGACTGACGCCCGGGGCCCACACCTCAGACCAAGCGTCGCCCAGCCCGAAGCCAGAACCTAGTTCAAGGGGCGTGGGGAGGGAGGCAGCTAGAGTGGGCAGCTGGCCGGACAGCGCCTTCTCTCCAGCACATTCCCGGGAGAGCAAAAATGTCTCCCCGGTGTTTGTGTGGCTTTGGGGGAAACTCCAACGCACGCCAGCAGGCGGATGTGCAAACCCTTAGAATTGGGGGGGCCGAGAGGCTTGGGAATCATAGCAATCCCATGCAATCAGACACTCTGCGTGGCAAGCCCAATCACGCATCCTGGGTGCCTACCTGGGACGTGGAAGTGGCGAGGCGCCTGCTGGTAGGTGCAGGGGGGAGGCTTGCTGTCTGAGAGCACTGAGAGGCTGGGGGTGCTCCGGCCACTTTCACTGCCTCCAGACGGAAGAGCAAAGACAGGTAGAAGGGAGGAAGGGGAAGGCAAAGGACAGTATGTCAAGTAGGAATGCTGGTTCCCAGTGAACCCATCTCCCCTGGCTGGTGGAGCCCCGCAACACTCTGCCCAGGGGAGGGTGCCCTCCACCGACACTTCCAGACTGTGCCCCACAGCTTGTTAATCCAACCTCGAGTGGACCCCTTCCAGTGGCCCCATTTGCAAGGAGCAGTGGCCCCAAGGGCAAAGAACTTGCGGGTTGCTAGTTCATGGGGATGTCGGCTTGGCTCAGCTGACCCCCACTCTCCTCGGGGTGCACAGTTGGTCTGCCGTTCAGCACCGGCTGGGGCTTGAATCCAGCAAATCGCAAATTCACCAAAACTAAAGCCTCCCTCCCTCAGTATCCTTGTGTAAAAAGATGCCGCTTTCTCGGAGAATCCACAAATCATTCAGAATAGGATTACAAAATCGGTTCCTAAATGCCGCTGAGTAACATTTTATCAGCTATAGGAGGATAAGAGCAAGTTGATATTAATTAGCTGCCATGTTCCTAAATAAAGCTACTTTTGGCAAATTAAATGAAAGGAGTTCTCCAATTCTGGCTCCAATTTCATATCCCACCTGGATTTATAATTTCTGTGTTCTGAACAAGGTTGGATTATCAAGTCACAAATTCAGACAGTCGTAATTTCCCCGGTGACCCCCTCGTCCCCCCTCCCCACTCTACACGTACCTATTTAAGGAATGACATGATAGAATGCAATGGGCGTTGAACACTTTGGATGATGAGGTTTACGGCTCAGTTTAGCAAGACACGCCTAAGGCATTTCCTCGTTTCCTCTCCCATTAGCCTCAGGAAACCCTCTGCCACCTTGGATCATGGCCTGGCGAAGGGAGGGGCCCTCCAGACTTGGAAGGAGCCCCTGTGAGGTGCAGCTGTTCAAAGCGGCAGGGCCCTGAGGTGACCCGGCAAAGAAGCGCCCTCCCACGGGGTAGACGTGGACGGGAGGGTGCAGCAGGCGTGGGCTCCGAGCACGCTGTTGCCTGGGTCAGGTGCACCGGGAACCCGGGAGGGCTCATAGGGGCAGAGGTGGGCACTCAGCCTGAGCGGGCCCCTGCCCCGCGGCCCAAACCGGGCTGAGACCACAAAGGGGGCTGCTGACCACAGCTCAGAGCATCCATCCCCCTGCGCCTGGGTGCCAATTTCGCCCGTTGGTGCTGATGGAACTTGGGGCCCATGACTGCCCCCCATCACCACGTGAACGCTGCCTTCCCCTGAGCCACACCCCCCTTGCAGCACGGACTCTTCCAGAGCCCCACACCAGTCCAGGCTCCTTCCCGCTGCTCCCTGGGGCACGAGCCTTCAAGCCATTGCTGAGTCCCCCGGGGGAAACCACCGCCGTGTGCACATAAAGGAAACTCCCGATTGCCGATCGGTTCTACCAACGGTGGCTTGTGAGGGGGTACACCCCAAGGACAGAGAAACACGGCAGAAGTTTAAACAGTCTCCTTGCCCAGGCTCGGGAACCGCCGAGGACGGCCCACGCCGGGGGTCGTCGCTAAGTCTGCTTTGCTCCGGGCACAGCCTGGCGCATCCGGGAGGTTTCAAACAGCTCACTCCCTTCTGCCTAGACGCCCTCGTGCGCCCAGCTCCCGCCCAGGTGGCTGCAGATGATGGGACACGTGGCAGGGCTCCTGTCCCCCCAGGCCCCAAGCCTCAGGGCAGTGTGTTCCTACAGCACAAGCAACAGCCTGTGTGTGTGTGCTGATCTATCTGGGGAGCACCCACAGTGCTCAGCAGGTCCTCACGGGGCCCGAGACCCTGGGGCAGCTGGGGTCACAGACCCAGAAGCAGTGGCCCATGACGCCCATCCACACCTACCATCCAGGGGTACAGAGATCACCAAACTCTGCCCCCTGGTCCCAGGCTGAGACGTCTCTGCTGGCATCCCCTCCTCCCAGCCTCCCTTCCCCTCCCCACCCCCGCTAGAATCCCCTTTGCAATCCTCCCCACTTGCCATGGCCCTTCCTGGGTCAAGGCCCCAGTGCAAAGCCTCCCTGGGAGACCCAGGCCACCATTGACCATTCTCCTGTCTGGACTCACTGGGTCACCTCATTTTCATAAGACACTGCTAATATCACCCACCCCCCGCCCCCGCCGAGGGTCCCTTGTAGTGCTTTGCCCACAGAAGCTCACAGAAATGCCCACAGCAGCCCCGTAGGACTCGTAACTCCCTGGCCGCCTTCTGCAGGAGGGACGGGGCTGGGAGGGCCCGGGGCCAGGGTCCCGGTGAGGCCCAGCTCCAGCTGGCTCACCATGCCACCCCCGAGCCTGCAGTCACTGCCCCGGGGGCTGGCTTCCTCCCTGGGCATCAGCAGTAAAACCCCAAACCACCGATGTCACCACGGATGCGGGAAAACGAGAGGAGGCCCCGGCCTGACTTTGAGAAGAAGCCCCTGCGGACCAGGCTCTCGTGGCCTCTGGAGGCAGTTCGGGAAGGAGGTCGGATTCTGTCCTCTACTGGTGGTGGTCGGGGAGAGGCTGCTTCTTCCTAAATTTGAAGCAAGCGGTCTGCTCTGGAGCGCGCTGCAGCCAGTCTCCCCGCGGGGTAACCGCTCCTGTTGCCGCGGGGCATCATGCGTCGCTGCCTTGGTGTTGGCTAAAGGCCACCCTTCAGATTTCACGTCCCCTCCCCCGTCCATGGACCCCATCCGGGACATCATGTGACATGTCTTCCCGTCTCCCCAGGCTCCTCTGGGCTGCGACAGCTTCTCAGACTTCCCTGATTTGCCATGATTTTCGTGAGGAGTCCTGGGCAGGTGTTCTGCATGGCGTCCCTCCGTGAGGACTGGTCTGATTATTTCTCGTGATCAGACGGGGATTGCAGGTTCTCAGGAGGAAGACCCTGGGGGCGCAGTGCCCTCCCATCCCAGCAGGTCAAGGGTACCTGCCATCAACGTGACCGGTCACTGGGATGGTGACCTTGAGCCCCTGGCCAAGTGGGGTTTGCCAGGTTTCCTGAGCAGTCTCCCTCCTGGCCCTCCAAGGCTGTGCCCTGAGCAGGCCATGCACCGTGCACGCCTGGGGACTGGGGGCGGGGGGTGTGGGTTCCCTCCTTGAGGGTGGCACGTCCATGTAAGTCACTGGGAGCTCTCCTGCTCGGGAGATCTGTCCCTTTGCCCTCATTTATTCATTTGCTCATTTATTTTTGACAGCATGGACTTGCGGGCCCTCACCTCACTCGCTGGGTGACTGTCCAATGTCCTGTCATTCATTCTGCTCTTCGATCGTCCCAGCTTTGCCCTGGGTCGGCCCCTGTCAAGTCCTCAAGGTGGCTGGAAGCAAAGCCAGCTCCCATCTGCGTGAAAGGGCGTGTTAAGGACGATGAGCAAGACGTGCGTGGGTTCTCACATGTGCAGCGCTCCACCAACCGTCTGAGTAAGGTGCATGGCCCAGGGACTGGGGCCAGATGAAGAGGTGCCTCTGGGGCACAGTGAGTGGGTGGGAAGCGGGCCCTGACCCGAGGCTCTGCACTGGCAGCCCCTTTCCGCCCCTCCTGCCACAGAGGGGAGGAGGCTCGCTGCTCAGTAAGCTGCAGCTGCCCAGTGAAGAGGTCCCGGCAGCACCACCTCCCCTTGACCTGCTCCTTAACAGGTGAGAGGTCAGGCTTAAACCTTACGCTGCCTCAGGAGACATCCCTGGGTCTGAAATTCATACTAAAGTGCAAATGACTGCCACCAACACAGATGCGGCCTGCCGGCCTTGGTAGAGAGTGGCCTTGGGCATTGAGACATGGGGGGAGGAAGGTGTGTCTGGGATAGGGGTCCAGCAAGGAGAGAGGAGGAAAGCAAGGTGCCCCGTCAGCATCTAGCTGGGTCAGGGCAGGTGGTGGCTGGGGTGAGGGCATGCCTCTCCTTGGGGAGCCCTCCACCCACTGCGGCATTCAGAGGGTCATCACCTAGAGGAGCCAAAGATGCTAAGGCTGCCATGAGGAGAGGCCAGGAAAGGTTTTCCCGGGGAGGGTGGGTGGACACGGGGCCATGACCAGCTGGGAGGAGGACAGGCCTTGGACACAGCTGACAAGTGAATGCCCACAGGCTGGGATGCGCTAGAGCCTGCGGCTGGATAAGAGCATCAAGCAGAGGACGGGCTCCCTCGGTGCGCTCTCGGAGGTGGACTCAGGACCCGTGATGGACGTGGCTGGTGAACAAGGGCCCGACTCAGCTCTGCCCCACGGAGCTTCGGGATCTCAGGCCAGCATCGTGTGTCTGAGCCTTGGTCTCCTCTGGGGTGAGTCCTGTGAAGAGGCTGGGCACTCCCAAGGTCACAGATGGCCCTGGAAGTTGGGGATGGGGCAGAGACATGGCGCCAGGACTCCCCTGCATCTGACCCAGAGAGGAGAGCAGGGGCTTTGTCTGATTTCTGACGAAGGGGCTTGGTGGCCAGTGCAGCCGGGAGGGTCAGGGCAGATACCGCCCCAAAAGCTGCAGGCCCCACACAGGCCCCGTGCCTGGGCCCACCTGGCAGGCCGCATGGGGACTGTGCTCCTGTCCCCAGGAGATGCCCTTGGCCAGGCTCTGAAATGGTTTCCAAATCCTATTTCAGCGGGCAGGGGCTAGAGCCTGTCTGCATGGTCTCCCCCACCATGGGGTGGAAGGAGGGGCCTAGCTGCTCCTGCCCGAGGACAACACGGCTGTCTCTCCCTGTGACCCCCCGGCCCTCCCTTACGGGGCTGAGGAGGGTGCGCTGCTCCCCCTGACCCACCTGGAGCGGGCATGCTGCAGGTCTGAGACACCGTCCCAGGGCCAGCCCTTGGCTGAGGGCGCTCGCTGGCTTTCCTCACCCTGGAGGGCTAAGAACTTGAGGGTGGAGAGTCAGAAGGGGACAGCGGAGGACAGGGTCACAGGGTCTGCTCTGGCCGCAGACCCCAGCCTGGACTCATCTCGGACAAAGGGGGTCCCCGTGTGGTCCGGCCAGCTCACGGGGGCTGCCAGGACAGCAAGGCTACCGCACCAGAGACAGCAAGTGCCCCGTGGCCGGGCCTTGTCTCCGGGCCACCCCTCTTCCAGAGCCCTCAGGGGGACAGCCCCACCGAAAGCAGGGCCACGGCGGGTGGCGGTTGGCGGGGGAGCTGTGTGGCCAGGGGCCTTCGGACCTGTGAGCGAAGGGAGAAGAGGCATCTCCTTGGTGACCTGCTATGACCCATCTACTAGCCCAATTCCCCCTGGTTTGCAGGGAGTGCGCTGTCTGCCCACAGGACGCGCACAGGCCATGCGGCTGCATGTGGCAAGGCCTTGCTGGCTGCTGTCGTGCTCACGGGAGGCACCATGTCCGGCTTTGCTGCTTTTCAAGAGGGACGGCATGTCCAGAAAAGTCAGATGGTGAGCTGTGAGGACAGGTCCCGATGCTCGGGGGCTCTGCTCTCCGTTGACCCAGGGCAGACACGCAAACTAGCGACGGGGATGCACGTAAGGGAACACACAAGTTCCAGCAAGCCCCATCCGAGACCATCAGATGGGGGCACGATCCAGCTGAGCTTGGCTGGCCTGCCAGTCCCATCAGGAGGGCCAGGTCCCACTCTGTAGCTGTACAGAACGGGGGGCTCAATGCCCCTCTGGGGGATCAGTAAGAACATCACCGCTGCTTCCTCTAACACCTGGAGCACCCTTCTACGGTGTCTCGGGCCGCTGGGCTGTGTCCCAAAGTGCCGGACATTGTTTCTTACAGTTCTGGAGGCTGCAAGTCCCAGACCGAAGCGTGGCAGGGCTTGGTTTCGGTGGGAGCCCTGCTCCTGGCTGGCAGACGGCCACCCTGTCCTCACATGACTGTGAGGCCCTTCCTCTGAGCACACGCAGAGAGCGAGGGCTCTTCCAGTGTCTTTTCCTCTTCTCGTAAGGCCACCGATCTTATGGATCAGGATCTCATCTTAGTGACTTCATGCGACCCTGATGGCTTCCTGAAGACCCCATCTCCAAATGCAGTCACATGGGCGGTTAGGGCCTTCACATATGGACCTCGGGGACACAATCAGTCCGTAACACATGGGAAACGAGCTTGGCCATTTTCCTGGTGTGACTGGCATTTGTTGTCTGTGTAGGGATGTGGATGGTGGGGGGGGTCTGCGCCCTGGGAGGAGGCAGGAACTAGAGCCCCCGCAGGGTGTGCGTCCGGCCCCAGCCACCATGAGCCCCGAGGCCACGGACAAATCACAGCCCCCTCTGCTTTGGCCCCTGATAATGGCTGCGAGCGGTCCCCGTGCCCCCGCGGAGCTGACGTGGGACATCCACAGGGGTCATGGGGGAAAGGCTCTGGGAACGAGGCCCCAGGCTGGGCGCGGGGGAGATCCTAGCCTCCTGCCCCTGCGGCTCTCACTCGGCTCCTCACTCCTCACTCCTTCCCAGTGCAAGCTGCCTACGTCCTCATCCCAGGAACATTGACACACCGACAGAAACGGGGCTGGCCCACGAGACACACAGCAGGGAGCACGGGCGGAGACACGGGGCTCGGGGAAGCCATGCGGCGCACACAGGACAGCAAGACACAGACGCGTGGCCGGACGCCCTGCGAGCGCCCGCGGCCCGCGGCCCTGCGCACCTTACCTCGGAAGTAGGGGACGTAATGATGTCTGAACACGGATGTAGGGCTTGGGTGTTGGGACAGGGACAGGCAGCTACTAGTACCAACACTCACAGTACCAGCTGCAGGCAACAGAAAGCAAGTCAGAGTCCGCCCCGGGCCCGCGACCCGCAAGGCCACAGCATGGTCCTAGGCCCCGCTCCGCCAGGGACATTCGCGCTTCCTCTCCCGAAGAAGGCACACCCTTGTGAGGCCCCTGACGGGAGTCACCAGATGCGCTTTGGACTCTGAGTGAGGAAGCCCGGCCCGCTGAGGGTCGGGGGGCAGCCCTGGGCTCCAGAGCCCTGCCTGTCCCTCCACTGGGGGCTCCTTGGCTTCAAAGGCAGGTGGACAGCTGCTGGCTGGACCCGGGCGAGCGTGCACCTGATGGGCACCCGGCCGCGTCCCGCTGCGATATGCGTCTGGGCTCTCTGAGGTGAGCACCTGGCCAGGCACTGCCAACAGGCCCGGGTGACCCAAAATACGGTGCTCGGGGGTCGGGAGAGGGGCCTTCGGAGAGGGCACCTGGGGAACCTGACTGCCCTTCACCCCTCACTCGCCTGCTCACCTGCTCGCTCATCAGTCACTCATTCATTCGTTCACTCACACACTCGTTCACTCACATACTCGCTTGCTCGCTCACACACTTGTTCACTCACATACTCACTCGCTTGCTCACTCAGTCACTCCCTCACACACTCGCTCACTCACTCATTCACTCACATACTCATTCGCTCACTCACACACTCGCTCATTCACTCACACACTCATTCACTCATTCGATCGCTCATTCATTCACTCGCATGCTCGCTCACTGGCTCATTCACTCATTCATTCGCTCACTCACACACTTGCTCACTCACACATTCATTCACACACTCACTCACACACTCACTCGTTTACTCAGTGACTCCCTCATACACTAACTTGCTCACTTATTCACTCACGCTCGCTTGCCTGCTCGCTTGCTCACTCACACACTCATTCACTCACACATTGATTCACTCACTCACACACTTGCTTACTCACTCATTTACTTGCTCACTCACACATTCATTCATTCACTCATTCACTCACTAATTCACACATTCGCTCACTTATTCATTCACTCACTCACTGGCTCACTCATTCACTCACTTGCTCACTCATTCATTCACTTACACACTTGCTCACTCACTTGCTTGCTCAGTCACTCCCTCACACACTCACTTGCTCACTCACTCATTCACTCACACACTCATTCACTCACTCACACACTCGCTCATTCACTCACACACTCACTCATTCACTCATTCGATCGCTCATTCATTCACTCGCTTGCTCGCTCACTGGCTCATTCACTCATTCATTCGCTCACTCACATACTTGCTCACTCACACATTCATTCACACACTCACACACTCACTCGTTTACTCAGTGACTCCCTCACACACTAACTCGCTCACTTATTCACTCACGCTCGCTCGCCCACTCGCTTGCTCACACACACTCATTCACTCACACATTGATTCACTCACTCACACACTTGCTTACTCACTCATTTACTTGCTCACTCACTCATTCACTCACACATTCATTCATTCACTCATTCACTCACTAATTCACACACTCGCTCACTTATTCATTCACTCACTCACTGGCTCACTCATTCACTCACTCACACACTCGCTCACTCACTCATTCACTCACTTGCTCACTCATTCATTCACTTACACACTTGCTCACTCGCTTGCTCACTCAGTCACTCCCTCACACACTCACTTGCTCACTCCCTCATTCACTCACACACTCATTCACTCGCTCATTCACTCACATTAATTCACTCACTTGCTCGCTCACTGGCTCATTCACTCACTCATACACTTGCTCACTCACACACTCATTCATTCACACTCACTCACATACTCACTCGCTTACTCAGTCACTCCCTCACACACTAACTCGCTCACTCACTCATTCACTCACACACTCGCTTGCCCACTCACACACTCATTCATCCACTCATACATTGATTCACTCACTCACACTCTTGCTTACTCATTTACTTGCTCACTCACTCATTCACTTGCTCACTCACTCATTCACTCACACATTCATTCATTCACTCATTCACTCACTCATTCACTCACTCGCTCACTCACTAATTCACACACTCGCTCACTTATTCACTCAGTCACACACTCACTGGCTCACTCATTCACTCACTCACACACTCACTGGTTCACTCACTCATTGATTCATCTACTTTCCACTTATTGAGCAGGATGTTCTAAGAACATTGCAGGTAGTCAATGAAAATAACTTTGCAAATGAATGAGTTGATTTTTCCACAAAGGCTGCGAAAATTAGAGCTGTAGCCCATGGATGTGGAAATGGAGTCATGCAGCAGCTGGCCAAGGAGGAAGCAGCTTGGAAAAATCCCTCACAAAGGCAGTGTGTGCATGGAGTGTCCCTGGGGCTTTGACACACCGAGGGTAACGATGAGTTTTCGAAGCTAAGGGTGAGCAATACACAGCTGGGTGCCAGGCAGGAAAGGAGGTGGGCTGGGGGTAGAGAGCACCCTGTCCCGGGTGTCTCCCTGCCAGGAGGGCGCAATAAGCCCTCACCAATGTTCCCGCAGGGATGGCTGGCTGTCTTCAGGGCCACCATCCTAGCTACAGGTGAAGAGGGTCAATTGATATTCTTACTACTTTTTGGCCACTGACGCTGCCTTCATAGCTCAACCCCCCCAGACCCACATGAGCCTGGGACTCACGGACCTCTGGTCTCCCACATTTACGCTCCTTTAGCTTCCTGACATCTCCTGCGACCGAAACATGTCTAAATGCTCGGTGCTGCTCGTGTGTTTCACCGGACGGCTCCTCTAACCAGCAGGGTAACCAGCTGCCTCCGCAGCGGTCCTCCCCTCCCAGACACGAGGGGCCAACCTTCGTGGACACGTGACCTGGCCAGGCTCTCCCGTCACCCGCTGGCCATCCTGCACCCGGCCCGCCATTTTCCCGGTTGTGTAAAGGAAGAGACAGAGTCAGAAGAGGGAAAGCAGTGAGAGGTACAGCTTCATCCGGGCTCAAAGAAGCCATGGGGGCCAAGTACCTGGACGGCTGTGGTGCTGGGGTGACCGTGAGGTCGGGGTGTAGCGCCCGAGGCTGACTGACCCGGTGGAGCTCGGGCTGGAGGTCCGGCACTGCTTGCATGAGCGGTCATCCTGATCCCCCTGGGAGGGAAGAAGGCCTGGTGAACAGCAGAGCTGAGGCACTGCCCACCCCCCACGCATTCACCCTCCTCCTGGCGGTTGCCCTCTGGACTGAGAGGCTGACTCAACGTGGCCCCAGGACAAAATCCTCTGCATCTGCCAGGGCACCCGAGGAGCCACGTAGGGGTCAGGCCTCGTGGCGACACTCCCCGTGGCCTGAGCACGGCCCCAGCACCCCCAGATCCCAGAGGGCAGAGTCTCCATCAGCCCCTCCCTATGGCTGGGCTCTGGAAGAGGGGTGGTGGAGGCACCTGGCTCCCCAACACCCCTCAGCGCCCCTCCTGCCCCATCCTCCCCAGCACCCAAGCTCCTTACAACCACGACATTTTGAGATCTTCGAGAACCGTAAGATTCTGCCTTCTCCCCCCGCCTACCACCCAAGGGGGGCTCCTACGTGTGGGACGTAGGAAGGCACCCCTCCCAGGCCCAAAGGCCCAGTTGAGTCAGAGCCACAAGCATTGGCCCACGAGACTCCATTCAAGCAGCATGAGCAACGGTCGGGAGCGGTCAGAGCAGGCGGCAGGTGGCATGAGATGGCATGACACCGTGGCTTGGGGGAAGGGCAGGCAGTGGGCCCGCCACGGCAGGGCACGCTGGCCGGAGTCCTGGGACGGCGCAGCCCGGCAGCCCGCCGTGGGGGGGACGCTCCTGCTTTGCCCCTGAGTCCAGCACGGGGGTAAGCACAGGAGAGGGGAGAGTCTGGGTTTGGAGCTCACAGCTCTCATGCTTTCTGAGCCGACCTTCTGCCTCCGAAGGCTTGTCCTTCGGCAGAACCCACTGAGCCACTGTCCCTAACGCCTGCCCATGCCCCCACCTCCACGCTTGGCTCAGGCCGGTCCCCAGGCTGGGATCACACCCACCAGCTGTCACCTGGCTTCGTCCTGAGCCCACCTGGCCCGTCCCACCCACGGCGATGGGTGTTCTCTCCTTGGGGTGGTGGCTTCTCTGGGCATCCTCCACACAGCCCCACTGGCTAGTTTCTACCCCACGGGCATCCCTTCTCCTTGCTTAGCCTGTCCGAGGGCCTGGCCGGCCATCCTGTGGTTTTCGAAGCTCGGCACTGATGGCCACTTGCCCGGTCTGGTGGGCGCATTCCTGGATCTGAGGGTTCAATGCCCATGCAGACGGGAGTCTGGTGGGCACCTGTCCATACCACTGAGTGGCTCTGGGAAACAGAAAGACAGAGCTGCGGATATAAATGCTATTTGATAGAAAAATGCTCTCGGAATACCCGTCTGCAAGGATCTGGGTGCTCCATATGTCCCACTCAGAGCAGCGTGAGGTGGGCCCAGGCTAACCCAGGCTCCTGGGAGTTTTCTCTACAGGAAGCCATGAGCCAGACCTCAAGAGAGCCATGTCCCATGTGTCTGCCACTGCAGGGCCGACAGGTGCACCACAGAAGCATGAAGATGAGATGTGATTATAAAAATAACCAACACCGAGGACGGCATTTCAGGCCACCGAGGACCATGGCCCCATGACCCAGATGGTCAGGAGCCGCAGAGGCCCTTCTGGGGGTGCCGTGGGCGGTTATGTTTATAACCCGGGCGGCAACACCATGAGCGAGAGGGGGCGTTGGCTGGGGGACAGGCGGTTACCTCTGTCGGCGTCGGCGAGAGTACCTGTGGGGACTGTGGATACAACACACAGAGTGGCCTGTTAGGTCGCTGGGAGTGGGGGGGCAGAAACAGCAAAGGGCACAGACACGTCCTCATGCCCAGACCCTCCTCCAAACAGGAAAGGAACCCCACCACGAGACATGACGCAAGATTCCAGAACCTTCTTTTTGGAGAAATACAGTCAATGGCACCCTGAGAAAGGGGTCCCCAGGACATTTCTTTGGGCCAATCCTGGAGTGCGCCTCCACAACGGCCCACCCTGACGCCCACTGCTCCCTCATGAGGACATATTTTCCAAAAGGAAGACCATCAGTTTGGGGTGGGAGATGACAACATCCTCTGAGCCCGGCAGCCTTGGTTTTCCCCAGAGAGGAGAGACAAGCGGCCCAGAGAAAGGAGGGCAGTTCAGGGCCTCGGGGTTTGGGGATTCCCCCTCTCTGCAGAATGGAAAAGGAAAGTGTCCCCCAATCCTCCCATTTCATGGAAGGGGAGACTGAGGCTCAGAGAGGTGAAGGTAGGTCCCCGAGCGTCCAGCGTGCTGTTCTTTTCCCCTCTGGACTCCCGCTCTGGTGGTCAGGTCAGGCTCTGGTTGCCGGAGGGCTGCCATTCCAGAGAAGCGGGCAGAGCCGTCCAGCCCTGAGGCCAGCGTCTGCTCAACTCAGTGCCCCGACCCTCCTTCTGGGGCTTCCCTGTCCCCACCCCATCATTTGCCCACAGAAGCATCCCCACGGAGACCACCACCACGCAGGCTCCCAGCCAGGGTGTGGCATGGCCTGGAGAGGGGAGAGCCCTGGGGCGCTGAGATGGGGGAGCAAGGGGACTCTGACACCCCCGGGGGGATGGCGGAAGCCAGCGTGGAGGCCATGGTGACCGGGGCTGGCTACCCCGGCCCAAGTCCCACCTCTGCCTCAGTGAGCTGCACGGCTCTGGGCCAGCATGTCTGTCCCCCGAGCCTTGTGCCCTCATCTGCATCCTGGACACTCACTCCCGTGGCATGGGGCCACGGGACATGGATACCCAGGAAAGCCCAGTGTCCGTGCAGAGTGAGTAGGTCAGAGGGGTGGGCGGCGACCCAGGTGGCGGTGACATGGCTCAGCCACAGCAGTGTGACCCGCCAGGGGACGGAGGGAGGCACCCGTGGTTCACAGCATGCGACTGGAGGGGTGCGGCGTGAGACTGTGTGGCTCAGACTCTGCATTTGCTCCGCACTGCTGTGCTCTGCTCGTGTGTTTGCCAACACTCCCGGACCCGTGGGAGCAGGACTGAGGGTGATGATGCCCCGCACCCATGTGCCCACCTAGCCCTCCCCGGCCCAGGGCTCCATGGCATTCTCAGCAACCCTACACACGGCTGAGGCCCGCATGAGCCAGTCTGCACAGGAAACCTCAGGCTCCAACCAGGGAAGGTGGGGTGGCACAGGGCTGCTAAGGGGGTGGGGAACTTGAACCCAGGCCTCCAGATCTGGCTCCCGTTCTTAGAGGAAGCATGAGGGGCAGCTAAGGAAACAGCCAGCAGGTGGTCTTTGGGGCAGAAAGGCCTGGATTTATCTCGGCTCTGCCGCTCACCGTTTGGGGGAGCCTGACCAAGTCAATGGACCTCTCCGACCCTCTTCAGCTCTGTCCACCAGAGCTCAGACCAGATGCTGGGTGATAAATCCCCACACACAGCTTGGGTACATGGTAGGTGGGGGCCGGTCGGGACCCCTCCCTGTCCCGCCTCTGAATGGGGCACGTCGTCCACATCCTCAGGGTCCCGGGTGTCCCCTGTGGCAGAAGTCAGCCAGGAGGGGCGCTTGCTGGCTGCTGAGCAAGCGAAGGGGGGTCCTTGTCACCCTCCTGCCCTGCCTTGTGTTCAGCAGCGGCGCCTAGCCTCTGTGACTGTACCAGCCCGTGGAGCATGGCGCCCCCGAGCCTCAGCCCCTCGCAGAGAAGCGGACAGAAGGCTCAGGGAGATGTGTGAAGGTCCTGGGTTCTCCTGCCCCGGGGCTCACCCATGCCAGGCCGCCCACACGTGGATGGTATACACGCTCAGGCCACCAGCTGGCAAATCGCTCTTCCTACCTATCCTGGGCACCCACGGCCACACTCGAGTCTCAACACCACCAAAGGGCAGGGAAAATCAACAGCGGACTCCACGTGAGATGGAGAGGAGCCGTGAGAACCAAGTCACCGGGGAAGGACACGCCTGAGGGACACCAGGGAATCCACCGTGTGTGGTCCAAACAGGTGGTCAAACCAGCGCAGGGGGTTCATGAGACGGGGGGCGGGGGCAGGCCAGCTGCTGAGGGCGGCAGATTGCCTCCACACCAGCATGTTTCCTAATTCCTCCCCCAGCGAAGGAGACCCTCCGCGAGGGTGGGGGCAGAGCCCCTGGGGACTCTTGAAAGGGGATGCGCACAGGCCATCGGAGGGGATAACAGGAGGCCGGGGGTCAGAGGGGGTGGAAGCGGACGCGGCCCTTGCCATGGGCACACCACCCGCCGCGGGGGCCGTACCTCGTGGCAGCTCTGCCTGCCCGCCGCCGAGTGGCTGATGTACGGTGAGTAGGAGATCATGTCGGGGCGGTCGATGTTGTAGATGGCCTTGCTTTTAGGAAGAGCAGCCAAGTCCCTGTAGTCGAGAATCTCATCGCCCAGCTTCGCCTGAGAGACAGAGAGCGGAGGGCACTGTAGCTCCACAGCCCAGAGGGCAGCAGGTGCTCTGGCGGCCGTGGGGACAGCGGGGCCCAGCCCAGGACCCAGGCTCCGTGGAATGGGGTGAAGGGGCAGAGGCACATGGCCAGGGAGTCCTCACAGTCACGTGGGCCTGGGTCCCTCGGCCCCCCCACGGAAGTCCACGGAGTCCTAAGGAAGTGTATTCTCTGAGCCTCTACTCTCCCTGCCAAGTGGGACAGATGGTTGCATAGGACAGCCCCAGGGTCAAAGAGGTAGAGCCTGTCACCTGTCTGGCACAGAGCCCAGCAGACCCCGAGACTCAGCCAAGGGCCTAAACATACCTACACACATCTCTGTGTGCACACACACAAACCCATACAAGCACGTCAACCACATATGTGTGCATAGAGGCAAAGGCACACACATTTATATGAACATGCAAATACCTGGATGCACATGCATAATGCACACCCACAAACACGCATAACATGTGTGTGTGCACGCACACACACCCATGTGTGAGCACATGCAAATGAAAACACACCCATATACAAACACACATGTGCAACAAACACATGTGCACACGCAAGACATGTGCATATGCAAACGGGCGCATGCAGGCGCTTAAAGTCACGCGCACACATACACGTGTCTGCGTGCAAACACACATGTCCGTGCACGTGCATTTAAACACACACCCAGTGGGTGCACGTATGTACACACACGTGCAAGCACTGGGCATCCACTCCTGCACACGTACGCACGTGCACAGAGGACGCGCCTACAGCAGAGCTCGTGTATACACTCACTCACGGCCACTGCCAAACACTCGCACACACACTCGCACGCCCCCCACACGCCCACACTTGCAGGCACAGCACACACTCACTCCCTCACCCAGCACACACACTCGCACACACGCTCACACCAATCCACATTCACACCCAACTCACACCCACACATGTAACAATGTACACGCACACTCCCGTGTAATAGCACATGCTTGCACACATAATCACACTCGCACAAACCGCTGCACACTCGCACACGTATTTGCACTCACACACTGGAGATACAGCAGCGAAGGGCCTGACACTGGACCGGCTGGCTGGCTGCGATAGGACTGCAGGTGGGGCCAGGACCGCACCCGGCCCGCAGCAGGTGCTCACGGGTGATGCACACGGAACCACTGCATCTGCCCACGTGAAGGCCACTGACCACCCGCTCTCCTGCATCACCCTCCCTGCATCGCCCCACCACCCCTCCCTGCTCCAGGGGGCTGCAGAGGCCACGCGGAAGCTGAAACAGGTCCCTGAGCGGGGCAGGGCCACACCCACACAATCCTCAGGTGTCACAGCAGGAACCATCATCTGAGTCGGTCCCCGTGTTCCTGCTGTGGGTGCCAACGTTCCCCTCCATCCTGGAGCGGACACACGTGGTCACCTCTTCCCCACCATGCCCCCCTCTCAGCATTAATCTCAGCCTGGCCTTACCGGACGCCAGGCTGCCCCCACCAACTTGGCTCTACCTGAACCCCGAGGGAACCTTCTGCTCAACCCCAGTGTCCCCCAGTGGCCAGGCCAGGGCCAGCGTGGGCCCACACTCTTCTCTGTGGTGGGACTAGCTGTCCCTTTCCAGCCCAGGCGGCTCTGGTCCAGGCCCTTGGTGCTCACATCTAGGCCAGGCAAGAGCCTCCGGGGGCATTCCTGCCGCACTTCTCTGAACAGACATCGCTGACAGAGGCTGCTAGCACTGTGAGCTCTTCCCTGGGATGCCCTTGGCCTAAGCCTTTTATTATCTGCTCACCAAATACTCATGACAAGCCCATGACGGGGGGCACCCACAGTTCCTTCACTTCATAGATGCAGAAAGCAGAGCCCAGAGAGGTTACATAGCTCACCCAGAGTCACACAGCCAGGGAGGTATGGGGTGGGAAGAGGCCCGGGTCATCGGGCTCCAGAGCCGGGCTCCCCACCATCGCCCTCCCCTGGAGCTCCAGCTCCAGCACACTGTCCTCAAGCTCAAATCCTCCGGCAGGGTCTCCGGGTGCGCGATGCAAGCCCTCACTGCAGTCCCCAAACGCAGGTTGACATTCCCGGCCCACTCCCCCTGAGGTATCTCCTCCCTGTGCCCCCAGCATGCCAGGCTCAGCCCTGGGTTCAGTAGCCCCAGCCCACCTCCCCTAGGAAGTCTTCCCTGACCACCCGACTCCAAGGCTCTCATGAGCTGGTGGGTGCTCTTGGGGTGAATGCTGCCATTTGTGATATATTTTGAGAGAGGGAACGTCTGATGTCTCAGACCTCTGACTCCTCCCTGTGGAGCCCTGGGCAGGGTTCAGAAGACCTGAGTTCAAATCCTAAGTCTGTCGTTTGTAGTCAGGATGGGCCCTGATCAGAATTTCTGAGCAGTTCCCTAGGGGCTCTTGTGCACCTGCTTATCCTAGCGGCCCACTCCTCTGCCCATACTGTCTACCACGCTGAGCTCCTTACGGCTCCCCGGCCGTCTGGAGCCCAACGGCTCAGCACCTGCTGCTCTCTCTCCCAGGCCCCTTTGCCTGCTCAGCCGCTGGCTCTTCCAGACTCAGTCCAGGTCTCCCTCTCTGAGAGACTGTCCCTGCTCCCCTCCCCCATTTGGGTTGGATGCTTATCTCCTTTCCTGCTCCCCTCCACCATTTGGGTTGGATGCTTATCTCCTTTAAGTGAAGGTGCCGATGTCGGCTGGTGCACCAGTCTCCCCTTCTCTGGGACTGGTGGTTTCTGGGGGTCCATGACTCGATCTGTTTCATTACGGAGTCCCTCTCCCTAACTCCGTGCCTGGCACGGCAAGATCCTTGGGACATGTTTGCCAAATTGAAGTAAAATCCATGGGGCATTTGCCAAAATCAGGTGGATTCTCTGGACCATTTTACAAGATGAGACTACCACCTACATCTTGCCCACCCTCTGGATTTCATGAGCCTCAGATTAAAGCTGACACCAGAATGAGGGGCTGGGTGAGGCCTGCATTCACAAGTCCCTGCACAGGCGGACCCCCTTCCCTGCCTCGGACCCCACTATGATCAGAGCATCGCCCGTCTGTGGGTGTCAGCCTGCTGCGCACGGGTCAGCGAGCCCTGGGTCAGCCCCTGCTGATCCCCGAATGGCACGGATCAGAGAGGTGGCCTGAGGGCACCACACCGCTCGCGCCTGCCCTGGGCAAGTGGCTCTGCTCCCGGCTCCTCAGCATCTGCCCTGCGCAGCGGGCGCACAGATCCGTTTTGTCCCTCTGCTGGCCTTGGGGCGGTTGCTGTGACAACGGGCTACGCTCTAATTGGCGAAAGGCCACTGGGACGTGTATATGTTCCTGTGATTTCTCCTTGCTTTTTTCTCTCCATACTCCGTCCAGCATGATAAACGATAATAACATATGGCCATCGATGACAGTAGAGTTACAATAAGCTCACCGATAATACACTGTAATGTAATAATGCTGATTTTCGGCTTCGCCTAGTTACTGATTCACTGCCATGCTGAAGAAAGGTTACAAACACAATATTCAGCATGACCTCATTTGGGTTAAAAAAAAACACAGCGCAAAGAGACCTAGGGGCGTGCTGCCCAGTATGAGCGGTGGCTACTCTGGGTGGTCAGATAGCGCATGGCATTCATCTTCTCCTGTGCCGCTGGGCTGCCCGGCAGCTGGGATCCTTCCAAGCTGCAGCAGGGATCGGGGCCCCCCTCTCGAGGCCCAGCACTGAGCATGGTGTCAGGTATGCAGTAGGCCCACTGCAGACCCCAGCAGAGAGACAAGAGAAAAAGCAGGGCAGAGCCCTGAGAGAGGACTCACGCCCCCTCGGTGAAGGAGTTCCGTGGATGTGCACCGACTGAATGCTCACACCACCCTGGTTTGGGGGGAGGAGTGGACAGCCAGGTGCTCCAGCCCGTGGCCTGCCTGGCGCCCAGGAGGGCGGACGTGTCCAGGCTGGGCTCTGGCCACGGTGCGTGGAGCCCACGTGTGGCCACAGGACATGTGTGCTCTTGGGTGGGGGCCCCGAGACTTCGCACTGTGATGCAGACGACTTTCTGCAGGTCTCTGAGCGGCATCTGAGAGTGGCTGCAGCGACCCGGGGAGGGAGGGGGGGGAGGAGGAGGAGGAGGAGGAGGAGTGTGGGGTGCGTCGAATGCTCCACTGTGCACCGTCATGGGGCCTTTCAAGGATCTGTGACCACAGTGGCCGGCGTCACTGCTCAACACATGGTCACGACAGTACCTCGGTCCTTGTCAAACACCAGATCGTTTAAAAGAGGAGCTCACGCCTAGCGAGCAGTCACCACGTGCCACGCGGCCACAGCGGCCACGGAAGCCGGGCCCCCTGCCAAGCGCTCCACTGACCTTGTCTCGTTGAAGTAACAGGAATCATAGTTAAGGTCTCTCACGACATTGACGGCACCGTGGGCTGCATTACGTCCTGCCAAGTCCGAATTTTAAAGCCCTCACCCCGAGGACCTCAGGTGGGACTGTGTTTGGAGATGGGGTCTCTTTACAGAGGTAAGTGAAATGAGGTCACGAGGGTGGACCCCGATCCCATCAGACTGGTGACCTTAGAAGAAGAGACTAGGACACAGACATGCACAGAGGGACGACCCCGTGAGGACGCAGGAGAAGACTTCAAGCCGAGGAGGGAGGCCTCAGGAGAGCCAGCCCCGTCCACACCCGGATCTCAGGCTCCCAGCCTCCCGGATGCGGAGAGAACGCATTTCTGTGGTCGGAGCCACCTGCCCTGCGGGATTTATTTGCGACGGTGGCCGAGCTACGAGCGCAGATCTCATACTGATCATCCTCGCAGTGAGCATTTGCAAAGTCCTCCCTCTGGCCCAGGGCTGCACTCAGGGTTCCCACGCTGTCCCTCCGCGGGCCATGGACAGCAGGTACTGTGGGTCTTCTCTGGCACAGGTAAGCTCTCGGAGGCTCAGAGAGGTTCACTCCTCACCCAAGGGCACACAGCTGGTCTGATGACTCCATACCCCCTTTCTGAGCCTCTGAGTGCACATTCACTAAGGGCCACGCTGCGATTCATCTTCGGGGCTTGTGATCATCACGTTCCCCCGAGGACTAGACTGCATGGTATTGTTACCCATCAGAATTAGGGTCAGGAATGACTCTGCATCCAACTAGTATGAGATTCAGGGCTGAAAAGGCATCAGGAAGAGCAAATCCAACCCCACTGTGTGAGAGAAAACAGAGTTCCTGGCCGGGCGGGAAGGGGATGGGAGAAGTGACGTGCCCCAAGACACCTGCTGTTCCTTACAGTGGTAGAGCCAGGCCCAGACACCCAGTCCAGGGCTTGCCCCTCCCCCAGCCTGCACCTAGAGCCTCGGGCTCTTCCTCAGACAATGGAGTTTGGTACTCACAGGTAAATAGCAAAAGTACTAACCTCCCACTGCTGAACCTGCAGCCCAGAGGTAGTTGCTATTTTTATACTTGTATGTGCACACACACACATCCCCATATGCACACGTACACACCCACACACACACCCATATGCACACACACACACCTGTACACACCCCCACACACATACGCCCTTTAATGAAAATGGGATCGTGTAACATACTATCTTTAACATGCTTCTCGCAGGAACACGTTGGACACACTTCCCAGGGTAACAGGTGCAGATCTGCACCACTTCTGACAGCGCCCGCCCAGTCCTACGTGAGCCTGAGTATCAGGTACTCAGATAAGTCTTAGCTGTGGCGCGGGGACGCAATACTGATTTGACAGCCCTGTGGACAATAGTTGTGAGCACAGCTCTTTGGGCACCATGGCTGTGTAACCAGGCAGTCCCCAGGTGGCATGACAGTCCTCACCGAAGGCTCCCAGTTAACCTCCAAAAGTCTGCACCGGCCTGTGCCCCGTGGCAGGGGTGAGAGGGCCGGCCCCACACCCTGACACCTGAGGACACCCCAGCCCCCAAGGGCACCCCAGCAATGACCCAGGCCCAGACTGAACCACCACCAGCTTCCCCACTCTCCAACTCACATAGATCACGCGGCTTGGAGACCCCGAGGTGCTGGAAGCAGGTACAGAAATGATGCTCTCGGAAGAGCTTCTGGTTTCCTGGATAAGGAGACAGGAGGAGAATGAAAGCAGAATATGTCGATGCTGGAACCTTCCAGATGCAATTATCACAGGTCACACTCCAACAGAAATGCCAGTTATGAGACTTTTTTTTTTGGGCAGATTGAAAGAATTCTTAAAATAAACACACAGGCTTGAATGAGCCGCTGGAAAGCTATAATCAGACAGACACAGCAGGTGACGCGGGCTGCAAGCATGGCAGCCAGCTCTCTGCACGGCTGGAAACGCTCCGATGATCACCCGGCTTGCACGCACGGAAATTATCTGTGTTCCCGAGGACAAGAGCAAGTGATGCATTTTCAAGTGGTTCTGCGGGCTCTGGTAGCAAAGGCCATCCTTTTACCCAGAATGTTGCTGCTCAGAGGTGTTATTTTCCGCCTAGATTATGGGGGTGGGGGTGATTGCTCATTCTAGCAGCCCGGTCCTCCACTGTCGGACTCCGCGGCCACCACATCTCTGACCTGCTCCTCGAACGTCCACCCCATCCTTCCTCCTTCCCCTATCACATCTCCTGCTTCGCCCCAGGGGATGGTTTCCCTGGCCCCTCCTCTGTCCCCTGCATCGGGGTCACCCATCCCTGCATGGACACCCTCCTTCTCCAGCTCCCAACCCACTCTCTATGCCTGTGTCTTTCCCCACCTGTAGGGCGTGACCTGGCGGGTGCCCACACCGCCTGATCCAGCCTCCACCCCTGCCTGGACCACCCACCGCCTGGCTTTCCCATGCCTCCCCAGCCAAGGACGCGGACAGCTCCCCCTGGCTGCCTCCTCTTGGTGGCCCATGCCCACTGCAGGGGTGTCAGCAGCCTGGGAAGGGCCACGTCACAGGCTGAATTATGTCTCCTGAAACTCATATGTTGAAGCCCTCACCCCTCGCACCCCAGAATGTGACCCTGTTTGGAGAGAGGACATTTAAAGACGTAATTAAGGGAAGATGAGATCACTAGGGTGGGTTCTGATCCAAGCTGATGGGGGTCCTTAGAAGAAAAGGGGATCAGGACACAGACACGCACAGAGGGACGACCGCGTGAGGACACAGGGAGAGGGCAGCCGTCTACATGCCATGGAGAGGCCTCGGGAGGAACCAACCCTGCCCGCACACTGAGCCAGGACCCTCAGCCTCCGGGACTGGGAGAGGATACATTTCTACTAGTTGAGCGACCAGCCTGCAGCATGTTATGCAGTGGGCCCAGGACACTATCACGGGCCGTGGAGCCCTCCCCTCCCAGCTAGAGGACCCCCAGCTCCTCCTTCACTCAGCAGGACAGCAGTGAGGACAGGACAACATCAGGAGCAGATGGGAGGCCTCTAAGGCCTGGGGAACTTGATTGCAGCCCTGGTTGTGCATCTGGGGAGGAAAGAGTAGACGGAGAGGGTGCGATGCTCGGGGTCACCTCCTCACTCGCCCATGCATCAGTGCTGGTCTGTCACGTGGGGGCCTCCCACGCTCCCATTGACGGCCAGCTTCCTCCAGGACCAGGCATGGGGCCGCCCACTCCCCTCGGGGCCTGCCCTGCCTCCCAGGGCCCTGGCTGTGCCCCAGGGCTAAACGGGGCACTGACCCAGGGCTTCCGAGGGCCAGTGGGACACAGCCTGACCCCACTGTGCAGTCTTGAGTCATCGGCCTCCCCCAGATCAGACACAGCATCCCATACTGTTTGCAGAGAAGATCCTGAGACAGCTAACGGGTGTGTGTCTCTCCCTGGCCCTGTGTGCAGGTGGCCCATCTTGCCGGGCCCAAATGAGGTCCGTACACATTTTATACATTTGGAAAAAACCCTTTCAGTCTCTGCTTCCTTCTCTATAAAAGGGAAAAACCTCCCTAAAAGGCACTTTCCCTTTCTGAGGATGTGACTAGAGCTATGACATGCTGGGGGCCCGGTGCCAGCAAATCATCTTTGCTGTTACTTCAGCTCAGCTTGGGCTCAGGACAGTCTGTAAAGCAGACTGACTCCGGTGTTTTAAAGGAAGGGGTGCCTAAGCAGCATGACCCAAGGACTGCCCCGTGCCCGAGGAGCACCTCCCGGCCCAGGGGCGCCACCACCATGACCAGGGCGCTTGGGCTGCCTCAGTGCCCGCGGGGGCTGGCTGTGCTCCAGCCCCTGCAAGGCGTCCCCAGCGGGCAGCCCCTCCCTCTGTGCCCTGTCCCCAGACGGGAGGGAGCCGAGTCCCGGGAGCTTCCTCCAGGGCCCAGAGACCCGGCTTCCTCTCACTTTCTATCTGGACTCCAAACGCCCAAAGGAGCCTCACAATTAATCAATACCCAGTTGTGTTCTCAGGGGCTTGTTCACACCCACAGAGACAGACGGGGCCGGGCTGCTTGCCCAGCCCCAGCACCATCCCCAGCCTGGCCCAGACAGACACTGTCCTGTAACAGCGACCAGGGCAGCTAGCGTTAAATGGAGAGGAGCGGGTGTTGGACCCCTTGCACCGTGTCAGTGTGACTTGTATGTGACCCCGTGAGAACCAGGTCGCCCGTCTCAGGCATCTCTGCGTCTCAGGCATCTCTGCGTCTCAGGCATCTCTGCTAGCCAGAAGGTGCTCAGCAGGAGCTCAGTGGCCAGCCATGCGTGGAATGATCACACGACCCGAAGACCAAGGATGCACCAGGTCCGCACCCTCAGCGGACACCCAGGAGCCATCCTTGTCCTGGGGAGTGGCCGTGCCCCCGGGGGATGCAGTCAGGGAGGACAGAGGGCCCTCCCTCTCCTAGCCTGTCCTGGGGGATCCCAGCACTGGCCTGGCCTGCTGGAGAGGAACTCGGAGGCACGGACCGACCTGGTCCAATGGGACCCAGAGCCTAGCAAGGAGGGGCACTTGTTAAATGACTGGTTACTGGTCAATTAATGGTGAGTTAGCTATTGTCTGGATTACCAGGTAGCAGTAGATCCAGCTCCACCTGGGGGCCACTTTCAGAGAGAGTTAGTGATGCCCGCACCACCTCTGCTGTGTTTCTCAGGGGCCGGCCTCGGCGAGCGGACCAGGGGCTGACCCGGGGCTGACCCGAGGCTGACCAGGGGCTGACCCGGAGCTGGCTGTTTCATGCTCCTTAACCGGCTTGCACGAAATGAACAGTACAGGAAAGTACAGCTCTGTTGTCCTGTCTTGCAGGCCAGGATCAGCCAGTCTGGCCAGGAGAACTATCTGTAAGGGGACCTGTGTGCCAGCCCCGTCCGCTCACTGCCGGCCCCGCCCCGGGTCTGTTCTCACTTCTCCGAGACAGAGGAGGCTCTGAGGGGCCGGAAGGAGGGAGGGAGGGTGAAATGCGGGACAAGCAGGCATGACCGGGGCCTGGATCCTGTCCCAGGACACAGAGGGCAGGCCCTGTGCGCGCCAGCCTCGGGCACGGCACCAAGGAGGGAACTCTTCTCAAGGGACGGCCTTGGCACCAGACGTTCGTGGGGCATCTGCAGAGACACAGCCCAGGAAGCCAGGCCTGGCTGGGCAATGACCCTTTCCTCCTTCCCTGTCCGGCATTCAGATGACCGCCCTACCTCTGGGCCAGTGGCCGCGGTCATGGCGGGCTGACCTCTGGGCTGAGAGCAGAGGGGCCTGCTGCTGCCAGGCCTGGCCGGACCTGGGCTCCCTGCAGGCCCCGAGGCCAGCTCCACGGCCGGCTCCAGAATCCAGGGGCAGGGCTGGCCCTCCCGATCTGTCCTTGAGTGGGCCGGCCGCGGGCTGACTCCCCCTTTCTCACCCGGTCACTCTCAGGGGACGGGTCTGGAGGCTTCTCAGCACGTGGGCTCCCTCCAGGTCCCTCTGGCAGGCCTTCGGGTTGGGATTTGGGGAGGGGTCCACCGACAAAGGTCAGGACCCTGCGGTCACTTCTAGGTCAGGGATGCTGCCTGGCTCATCTCTGAGGCCTGGAGTAGCCCAGGGGCGGTTACAGAGGGGATCGGGAGCTGTGTCAGCCACGGGAGACCAGGGCGCCCCTGCCACTTACCGTGACCCGAGTCGTGTACATGACCAACTGGGCCTTTCCTGCCCTCCATGAGCACACGAGCATGCCCACGCCTGCGAACGTATTACCTACCACGTGTGACCACAGGGACTCCCAGCCTGATGCGACTAAGGAGCCTGGGGTGGTAGGCCACTCCCGGTGCCGTGGGTGGACTCCCTGGGATCTCAGGTGAGGAGGGCACGGGGGAGGGGGTCAGGGCACAGGTGGTGACAGAGGCGGGGTCAGGAGCAGACCGCGCGGCCTCCGGACCCGGGAACGGAGGGGGAGAAGGCTCTCCCTGGAGCCTCCAGAGCGAGCACAGCCCTGCGCCCCCATCCTCGACTTCTGGCCTCCAGAAGGAAGGGAGATGTCTGTGGTTCTTTAAGCCACTAAATGTGTGGTCATTCGTCACAGCAGCCCCAGGGACAAATACAATCAACAGTTTCCTCCCGTAGTCTCCACGCTCTGCGTCCCTGGAGCTGGGAGGTTGGCTGTCACATGGATCTGCCCCCCAACCTCACGTTCACACAGCTCCCCCTGCCCAGTGCTGGGCCTGGGATGGGGTTCATCCTGCACATGCTCAGTGCGAGCGCCCTGGGCCCCCTGGCAGTGGGGGGCCCCGGGGCCCAGGCAAGTGGCGGCAACGGTGGTCCCAGAGATGGAGGAGCAGGGGCAGGGGGACGGCGGGGCAGGCGCTCCCGGCCCCAGTCCCAGTGTTCTAGAATTTGGGCTACAGTTCTGCGAATTCAGCCAAACTAGTGGCAGGCATCATCTGTGTGCCTGGGGAGCAGTGGGCCTGGCCACTGGATCCTCCCGAGGTCCATTCCCAGGCTGTGGGGCTTCCTGTGCCCCTTGCTTCCTTCTGCACAGTCTGTGAGGACACTCGGGTGACGGAGGAGCAGACACAGGTGTGGCCTAACCCAGGGTGCAGGGGCCACAGACCTGCCTTAGGATGCCTTGCCCCTGCACTGCAGCTCCTGCCACTCCCTGTAGGCCGGGGCTGGACCCCTGGGCCTCTAACCCTCAGGGCCCCTCCCTGTCTGCACCCCCAGGCCCGCGGCTTGAGCAGCATCCAGCTGGCGGTCTGTGTCCACCAGGGCTAACACAGGGGCTCTCCAGGCCGAGCGCGCCTCCTCTCTGCGGGCGTCAAAGGGGACCCTCTGAACTGGATTAAACCAGAGGCCTTTGTAGACACTTGAGGACTCTGAGCAAAGCAACCGGCACCACTTGAGAAACAAGGTCACAGATGAAGGGCAGGGCCGGCCCTAGAGAGGAGCCCAGGGCGCAGTCCCCACCTTCGGGCCCAGCCTGGCGTCCACAGAAAGGGGTTGAGCAACAGCGTGAGGCTGTCGCGGGTGAGGGGTGGCCTGGGGGACACAGAGGAGGTGCCTCTTCTCCACGGAGCCCTCCTACCCCGGCCCAGGGCCCCCCTGTGCTCGGGTCCCCGTGGCCATCAGACATGATGTGCACGTGTGCCCCCGCATGCCCAGAGCATGTGGGGGCAGGACTCCATCACCTCTGTGTCCTGGGCCAAGAGCAGGGCCTGGCACAGCCAGAGGCTTGGTGAAGTTGTGCTGAATGACTGAGGGTGAGCCGTGAGAGATGCGTGGGAAGCGGGGGCTTCCAAACCCACCGGAAGCCATTTCTAAGGGAAATGGGGGATTGTCCCTCTGCTGGCTTCCTTCAGCGCAGGCCTATCGAGAATTTGCCGCACTGGGTTGGGGCCCACCCATCTGCGGGGGCCGGTGTGGGGAGTGTCTCCTCCACCAGCCAACACCCCTGTGAAGCTCAGAGGCCCAAGTCTGTGGGGTCTCCCTCCAGCCCCACGAGAAATTCCCCAAACCTGCAAGTTCTGGGGATGGGACCAGCTTGGGCTTGCTGATAGGGCTGTGTCCACGCTGTAGAGCTAAGGGTGAGGGGTCTGTCCACCCTGCCCAGGGCCCTGCCTCCAGGACCACCAAGTCTCAGCCTGCAGACTTAGCTCTGACCCCATTTCCTCCGGAGGCCTTTCCTGACTGTGCGTCTGGCCTCCCCTCCTCCCGTCCACTGGCGTCCTCGGTCCCCCACCAACAGCCTTTGCTGCAAATTTGCGTGTGTAAGGGTCAATTTCTGTCACTCCCTGGAACGTCAGTCCCGAGAGAACAAGGTCCGTGCCCACCTCCTTCCTCACCTGTGCCTGGCGCCCAGCTGGGCCTCTGAGAGGTAGAGAATTTGGTCTCGCCCAGAGAGAGGTCCGGCCTGCACCCTTGACCCTGGAAGGTGATCTGTGTCCACTGTCAGAGTGTCCGTTCAGGGAGGGGGTGAACCACACCCAACAGTCTTAGGATGGGGCCCGGCCACACTGGAGAGACCAACCGTGTGATCTGGGGTGGTCTAGGGTCATGCCACCTGGACCTAGTGAAATCACTATGTCAGTTAGTCAGTCAGTCAGTCAATGGAGCCCCAGTAAGATCTCTGGACACAGAGCCCCCCTGCTGGGCAATACTCCGGGCATGCGGTCCTACACAGGCTGGCAGGTCCCCCGTCCAGTCTCCAGGGCAGAGGAGAAGCTCTGTGTCTGCCCCCCTCCCAGACCCTGCACCACGCGCCTCTGTCTTCGGCTCACTCCACGTGTATCCTCTCCTGTAATAAACCCCAACCGTGACTATCAGTTTTCAGGGCGTCTGTGAGTCCTTCCCATGAATGACTGAGACTGATCACAATTTGGGGCCCCTCAGCCTTGCAGTTGGTGTCCCAAGTGTGGACGGTCTGGGGACTATTTGGAGACCCGCTCATGTCATAGCTGTCCCCAAACTTTTGCAGCCCTCATGCCCTCTGGACCCATGGAGAGGCCTGCGGGCCAGGACAGGGAGGCCCCAAGATGCCCCGCCCCACCTCGCACCATCCTCAGCACCCCCAGGCCTCATGACACCTGGCCCGTGGCCTGGTGTGACCAGCCGGTGAGCCATCAGACGCAGGTGACGGCACATGGGCGCCGAAGAACACACCGGAGCAAGCAGTCAATTCCACCAACCTTGTTTTTGTCTTCAGTTCTGGCTGCTTGTCGGCACGCCGGGTGCCAGATGGAGGAACCTGCGGACAGATCCCCAAGAGGGAGGGCTCAGTGTTACTTCCCACAATGCAGACGCTGCGCAGGGAGTCAGAAGCGGGGAGCTGGTAGTCCACACGCGGACGCTCTGCTGGAGGGGGTGCTGGGCCTGGGGCAAGCAGATGGCCGCCCGGCCCCAGGGGCTCATGGCCCAGTTTGGGGGGCCGGGGGTGTACAATGAACGGGAAGCGCACCACTGTGAGCACTGGGGACACCCGGGGTGCCCAGAGGAGGCTTCTCGGAAGAGGGGTGTCAGGTGGCTTCTTGTTCAGAGGCGGGGGAGAGAGGACGGGCTGCCCATGGGTGCAGGGGTAGCAGCCCGGCCCAACCACGGGCACGGCTGGGGCTGGGGCCAGAGCTGGGGTGGGAACCAGCCTCGGGAATGGGAATGAGGCTGGGGGGCAAGAGCTCTCGGCCGGGAGGCAGGAGGGGGATCCTCAGGTGGGAGCCGGGGTGTGGGGTGAAGAGCAGGGCGAGCCTGACTCTCTCACTGACTCCCTGGGTCCTGAGACCGATCCTGCCTCAGTTTCTTCAGCAGCCAGTGTGGCCCCACCACCCACGCCAACATCTAGCACCATCAAGGTAACAAGAGCACCACGGGCCCCACGGGCCCCGCCCTTTCCTCATTCGAACTCGGGCTCTCCAGGTGTCAGATTCTCCCCGTCCGCAAACAGGGCTGATAACGTTCCTCGCTCATCAGGCCAGTGGGAGAGTCCGATGAGGTTAATCTGGGGTAATAACACACCGGAACGGTGCCTGGTGAGCTGTAGCCTAGGGCGTTCGCTGCATTACTGCCATATGTCCAGTGCGGGTGGGTTTGGCGCGTGTCAGCCCTCCCTGCGCCCCATCTTTCAGGGCCCGGAGCACCTGCTCTCCCTCCGGGGCCTCCCTGGATCTCAGCCCGGCCCCCTCGCCCCCTTGGCCGCCGCAGCTCTGTGTCTAGGTTCACACCCCATCAGGGAGGGGGCTGTGTCTGTTCCGTGCCCCTCCCCGCCGCCCAACAAGCCACACAGGGCCTGGCGCATGAGAGGCACTTAAAAGTGTGTGTGAAGGAAAGAGCGACGTCCTATTTCTGGCTTGCAAAGGCTTCCAGGTCACATGAACTAATGGCCAGGAGGGCAGGTTATTACTGCCTCGCTCTGGCAAAGCGTCTGCATCAGCCTGGAGCTCCTGGGGAGACCACGATTGAGGGTGTGTGTGTGTGTAAAACATTCATTTTTGACAACGATGACTACCAAAGTAATAGGTAAGTCACTGATATTCCTTATTAAAAATTAAAGACACCCAACAAAGTATAAATAAGAAAATGAAAACCGCCTATAACCTCTGAGCCACTCTGCTCGGGCAGCTTTTTAGCGTTCCCGTGCGTTTTTCAGAGAATGCGGATAATGTTGTACATAGTCTTATGTCCTACGATTTTTGTTTAAAGCGTCTAGAACGTTTCCCCATGTAATTAAATATCAGAAGCATAACCACGAGGGCCGTGCAACATCCCACATGGAGAGAGGAGGATTTTTCCGTCCCTCGCCCGCTGGTTGCAGTGTTTTATTTCTAAAGTCACGTTGTTGGGGGGGCTTCCATGGCACGCCAGTCCCAGCACACCCCTGTCATTCACCTAAGGACTTCCTAGAAATGGAGTCGTGTGGACATTAAGGCTCTTGATGGATTCTGACGATTTCCCGGTTTTGGCCACACCAGCCAGGTAAGAGGCCCATTTCCTTGATTCCTCACAATGGGGACGCGACCTTCCTTTCAGTCCTTGTCAACCCAGTGGGGGAACGTAGTATCTAATTATTCTTCTCATCTGGGTCTCCCTGATCACTACTGAGCATCAACAGCTCCTCCCCTGTATTTACTGGAAAGGTCTGCCCCACGGTAGGTGGTGCTGGTGGTAGCAGAGAGGGGGTGGGCTGCCCCGTCCTCCTCGAAGGCTGAGAGGCTCACTGGGACCCCTGCTTTTCAGAGCTTCAACTGTACGGGATTCACCTGTCAGCACCTTCCTGGAGCCCCAACATCCAGGTGGACCAGGCAGAGGGTTTCAGGGTGTCCAGGCTGGGCGGGGGCCAGACCCCCCCCAAAGAGGCCCTGGCCGGTGCTCCAACCCGGGTCCACCCCTTGTCACACCGACTGGGAAATCTGAGGCTGGGAGAGGGGATGGGACTGGCTTCCATATCCCACAGAAAGTCATGGCAGGACTCGCTTTAGAAACGGGGTGCCTGCCACAGCCCAGAGCCATGAAGAGCGCCTTTATTCCCTGAGACTGGGTCCCTCTTGATGGTGAGCTCCTGTCCCCATGCTGCGGTCCCAGCCCATTGTGCTGGGCATCAGAAAGGCCTGAAAGCACTATTTACAGTGGGGGCGATGCTGGAGGGGGCCCCCTCCCACCCAGACGTCCCAGCAGCAGTGGGAGGGGCGCAAAGGACCCCTTTCATGGGCTCTCAAGCAGAGACTCAAGGAACAAGAGGGGACACCGGGGACGAGGCCAGCCTAGCGACGTCACCCCACGAGGCTGGGCTCAGAAAGGCAGGCCTGTGTGACACACAGCCCCAAGACGACAGCCCCATGAGGTCATGAAACAGCCTGTGTGTGGCTCTCCCATCCATCCAGCCTTGCTCGGCCTGCCTCCGGGGTCGCTGGACACAGACGGATCATTGAATAGAAACAGTGGCTGCAGAGATGGGGTCTCCAGACCCAACCCATCGTCCTGGGGAGGGGCCGAGCAGCCCCGGGCCGTCACCGTGTCCCATTTCTCTGCCTCCCACACGTTGCCACTGGGCTGGGTGGGGGGCTTCCCAGCTATAGAGGTGACACCAGTTCCCACCCAGCACGGGACACGGGCCCAGGGCATGTTCCTGTCTTGCTCTAGGGGACGGGGCAACGCGGTTTTGTCCTTACCTTGAAGGTACATCTCCTCGCCTTCCTCAAACATCCGGCCGCACCGGACGCATAGTGCACAGAGTGGGTGGTAGTGTTTTTCTCCTGCCTGTAAAGACAGCGAAACAGAGGTGTTTCTACCGAAGCTAAAGGGGCCACAGAAGCAGCCACACTTGGCTGGGGGGACAGTGTGCCCACATGAGGGGTCCTCAGAGGATGCTGTGTGTGTGCTATGTCCCATATCCATCGGGGTCCCAGGACGGCACCTGAGAGAGCCTGGGTCCGCTGGGTGCTCCCGGGCTGTCCAGGGCACTGGGTGCGGAAGCAGGCCACGTGCACTGGGGCCACGCGCGCCAGGGGCCACATCTGGGAGCAGAGACCCAGCGGCACCACCCGACCTCCAGGCGAGCAGGGGTGTCACCCAGCTCCTCCAGCTCGGTGGTTGATGGATCTGCCTCCCTCGTGGGGCAGGGGGGCCAGGTCCTGTCCGTCTCTGTACCGGAGTTGGGGGGCGCAGCGGGAGAGGGCAGAGGGGAGGCCGAAGCTAATGTGACTCTCCAGGTGGAGGCACCGGAGGTGTGGGCTGTCTTACGCATCTCCCTATTGCTCAGATTTCTCAATTAGCATTTACTGTTTTTATAATCCTTAGCATCCATTAAATTAAATGCAAAGATTAATACAGACATAACGTCAACTAATCACACTGGCTGGCGTGGCGTAGTTCTGGACGGCACAGAAGAATCGCCCCAAACTATCATACTCGGCACCCCTCCACGGTAATATTGTTAGCGTTGGGGTAAGGCGGGCGGCAGCCGGCTGGCAGCCGTGGTGCTAACGCCATGTTTCAGTCTTCCCTGACGTGGGAAGGTCCGATGACCCCTTCCTGAATGTGAGTTAGTAACAGCACTTCCGCGGATGAGCACGTGAGGGGCTCAAATGCACACCCACATCTCACTCTCCTCCCTCACCACCGAGCCGTCGGAGAACCCCTGCCCCAAGGTGACCCCTGTGGCAGGGAGGAGGAATCCAGAACACGCTCCTCTCCCGCGTGATGTGCCCCGTGGCACGGCCCACCGATGCATCCGGGCGAAGGGATTCTTCCCGGGGAGCGCGGGGATGCTGCATCCATCGTCCTCCCGCCTGCTCTGGAGCCTCCTCCCGATCCCTCCGCTGGGAGCACCCTCCCCCGCTCCACCTGCCCGGGCCCTCCCTGTTCTTTATCGCAGCTCAAATGCCGCCTCCTCCTGAAAGCCTCCCCCGCACACATCCCTGGTCTGGGCTCCTGCGGGTTTCTTCTTCCCCACTAGACAGGGAGCCCCTCGGGGGCCACGTCTACCCAGGGCCACTTCAGGAACCGCTAGTTGGCGGGTCCTCTCCGAGGAGAGGGTCACAGGGCAGCGCGGGCCCAGGCAGAATGAGGGCGAAGCGGTCATTTTGGTGATTTTAAACATTGTGACCTCCGACCTGTCCTCGTGCCCGTGTCACCCAGGCCCCCTTCCCACTGGTGGGGGACAACCCCCATGATCTCAAACAGCAGGAGTTCTGCAACACCCACTGAAGGAGACAGACCCTGGTGTCTACACAGGGCATCTACACCTGAGTAGGAGGAGAGAGAAAACCGTGGGGACGGTTTCTAAGACGACAGGCTTGAAACCCCAACGGCACGGATGAGAATTAACACAGGGCGGAGAGGCAGCCCCGGGCCGCTGTGAGGGGCTGGCCCTGCATACACAGTCTTCGGCCTTCGGGGACGCACTCCCACCCAGACCTGGCAAACGTCCCCAACCCCCAAAATAACAGCAACTCCACCACTGTTTCCATAGCTCGAGCCGAGGCCCTTTCACACGCTACCTTGTCTTCACTCTCCAGAAGCCCTATGAGCTACATTATTATCCTCATTTTCCACATGGTGCACAGAACGGTGGAGGGAGCTGAGAAAGGTCACACAGCACAGAGTTGGTGGAGCAGGACTGGAGCCCAGGAGCGTGGCCCTTGGTGGCCTCCCAGCCCCCAGCCTGGCGGTCCCAGCTCTCGGGTGCTGACCCCAGCGTCACCTGCTCCCCAGTCCCCGCCCTGGACAGTCCACAGGGAAACCCTGAGACACCCAGGAGGGAGGAAAGAGGCAGACACTGGAGAGCACGGATTACATTCACACGAAGTGCAGAACCAGGCCGATGAGTCTCCTTTATTAGAGTCAGGGAGGTGGCCGCCCTGGGGTTCCTGGGGGCTGGGCACGTTCTCCTTCTTGATCAGGGTGCTTGTTACACAGATGTGTCCGGTTTATGGACACCGATCAAGCTGTAGGATTCGTGTAGGATTCTGTGTGTGTGACACGTCAGCAAGACCCACAAGGTGGACTGATGACTGAAATTAAGAGCTAAAACTACAAATCTCTTAGGAGAAAACAGGGGTGCATCTTCGCCCCAGGTTTGGCAGTACCTTCTTGGATTGGACACCAAAAGCATGAATAGCAATAACAAAAATAGGTATGTTTTTTCTCACAAATATCAAACTACTGTGCATCTGAGGACATGGTCGAGAAAGTGGAAAGATAGCCTGTGGAATGGGAGGACCCGGCTTAACATCTGGAACATATAAAGAATTCTTACAGCTCAATGACAAAGGGACAAACAGTCCACTTAGAAAGTGGGCAAAGAACTCGAATAGACATTTTTCCAAAGAAGACACACAAGTGGCCGAGGAGCACATGCCAGATGCTGGATGTCACCGTCACAGAGGAAGGGTAAGTTCAAACTGCCACGAGACGCCACTCCATGCCCATTAGGGTGGCCGTAATCGAAGTGAGACCCAAGGGACAGTGCGTGTCAGCGAGGATGTGGGGAGAGCGGGGCCCCTGTGCACCTGCTGGGGGGAATGTGCGTGTGGCTGCCGGCGCCTCAAAAAGAGACGCAGAGTTACCACTGGACCCGGTGGTTCCACTCCTGGGTTGGAACAGAATGGAGGCGAGAGCACAGCAAAAACACAGGTCTGCACAACTTGGACGCGAGTGTCCACGGTGGCCATTTTCACAGCGGCTCCAGGGTGCAAACAGCCCCAAATGGCCCCGGGGGGGCAAGCAGGTAAACAAACTGTGGTCCAGCCACACAGTGGAATATCCTTCAGCCTTAGAAAGGACTGGAGTCCTGACACGTGCGGCCCCGAGATGTCCTATGAGGACGTCGGTGTCCTGTAAGACAGGACACCCGAGTTCTGTCTCCACCATGTGAGGGCACAGGGAGAAGGTGGCCGTCTGCAGTGCGGGCAGCGGGCCCTCCCCAGGAACCGAAGGACGGCAGACTTGCTGCCCCCAGCACGGACAGGAACGCTGCCTGGGGTTTCAGCACCCAGGGCCCAGAATGGCTGCAGCAGCTCCGGTGGACTAAGACCCGCCATAGAGTCCAAAGTCAAAGCGCCCTCGCTCCTTGTATCGGGCCCCACGGTATCTCCTGTCCTCTCCCCCGTGGCCACGGTGACCGGATGTTCCACGTCATCCTGAGGCTGCTGCAGCCCCTGCCCTTTCAGAGCCTCTCCTCCCCATTCCTGGGCACTACGGGCCGGGAGCGTCAGCACCTGGGGTGTGGTCTGTGCAACCACCCAGCCCCCAGCCGGGCAGATGGCCCAGCCCTGCGCCAGGTGGGTCTCAAGATGGCTCGGATTTCTGAAGAATATTAAAAGCTCATGAGCTTCTGCAGTGCGTGGTTTTAAAGTGACGTGTGTGCCTCCGGCAAGTGGCTGTCATCTTGAATAAGACAGAACAAGGCTCGTGAGGAACGCAGGAAGGTGGGCTCCAGGGGCCTAGAACAAGCGCAGCTCCTTACTCAGGACCAAGTCAGCGCGGGGGACTGGAGCACGTCCCACCACCGACACGCAGGGCGTGGCCAGCCCCGGGGACTCGGGCAGGGTCTCTGGGCTCCAGAAGCTCCCGCCCCGCACCCGGCCGTGGGCAGCACAGAGGGATAGGCCCCGCACATGGGAGGCAGGCGTCCCCTCACCCCTGGCCCCTTCTGCTCCCTGGACACCAGGCTGCGCCCCCGTGGCCCTCTGCGTGCTCCCCTGGCCGCCAGGCTGCGGAGGGCCGCCCATGCCACTCCCGGGCCTCCACCGGCCTGAGGCACAGCTCCAGTGTCCTTGTTGAGCGGCCAGAACGGACTCCAGGTCGAAAAGACCTCATCACCAGCATGCGCCGAGATGATGAAACGTACCGTGAAGCTAATGAAAACCTTCAGCAGAGTGTCTGTCAGCCGCGCAGACTTCCCGGACCGGCTCCGTGACCTACGACCCCCCAGGAGCTACGTCCCCCCGGGAGAAGAGCCCAGCTCCTCACCATGCAGGGCCCTGAGGGCGAAGCCCTGTGCGATCGGCAGCCCCCTCCCCAGAGCCCCTGACCTCACCCCTGTCACTGTCCCCCCATCGCTGACCCCACGTGTTCCCTCTCGGCTCGGGGTCTCTGATTTCTAAGTGCTAACAGTAGTTAGTCTGGGTGGTGGTGTTTATTACGGATGATTTTTCCGTTTATTTTATGATAAACAGGTATTGCTTCTGAATGTTTTTTTAAGTAAACACATTCATCAAATTACAAAAAGAGAGGGAGAAGTGGGGCCTTGGGAAGCTGACTTGGTTTCCGTCCTGAGGAAATGGTTTTATTTCTTTGGAACTATTTTCTCCCATTGATAAAAGTCATACCTGCTTAGGAGGGTAAAATGGAGCATGCCAAAGGAAGATGGGGAAAGCAAGTAACGGATGTCCTGTAGCCCCAGGGGATGGTTTATTTGAAATGGAGAAATGTTTAGGGGCTGCCTGACCCAGGGTGGGAGCTGCCTGCGGGCCCCCCTCCCACCAGGGCTCCTGGGCGGTGGGGGGGGCGCAGTGCAGGCTGGCAGCCCAGCCGCCACCAGCCTGGGACAGGGGACACAGGGAGTGTTCGGAGGGTCTGTAGGTGAGTGGTGGGTTAAGGAAGAGAGAAGGGAAGGCGGGCAGGGGGAGGGAGAGAGGGAAGGAGGAATTAATTAGTGGTCCCAGAGGGACCCTGGGCTTCTCGTTACCATGGAGACAGGCGGACTGCACCATGCAGGTGGGGCTCAGACAGCAGCACCAGCACCGCAAGGGTTAAGGAGGGCAGGGCCCATCCCCGCCCCCGCAACTCCCACCTGTGCAGGGAAGCACTCCAGCCAGCAGAGAACAAGGCAGGGGTGGGGCGGGGGCGAGGACTGAGCCAGGACTCCCCTCGCCCCCCTCACTCAGCCCCCCCTTATGGAACTCTGGGTCTAGTTGGTCTGGTTACACCGCTGTCCCGGGCAGACAGTCCCGTAGCCACCTCTTAGCTCTCTCCGTGGGGGACTCCAGCCATGCAGAGGACCGCCCCAGGCCCCCCACCTCTGCCCCCACACCCCAGCCCTCCCCACACCCCCAGCCTTCCATCCATCTCAGCAATAGGGTGGGGGCAGACAGCCCCTCCCACGTCCCCCCCAGACCCATGAGGCTCCTTCATCTGCTCCCCAGCATGGAGCAGCCTCCCCGAGACAGACACCCCGAGACACGCAGGATCGGGGAAGACACCGGGAAGACGATGCTACATATTTAGGAATAACTAAGGAAGGGGGAGGAAAGGCCCCACCGTCGCCCCGGGATGCACATTTCACAGGGGGACGTGCAGGCGCTGCTGGAGCCCAGCAGCAAGATGGCACTGTGCCCACCGCACACAGACGCAGCACAGATTGCTGGCTCCTGCTGTTGGGGAAGGGGGCCTGGGCTGCTCTCCTGCTCGGGCTCTGAGGACAGGAAAGCTCGGAGTGGGACAGGCATCTGGTGGGGACAAAGCGGGGGGGGGTGACAGGTGCCCCAGGGAGTCTCACCTGGCCGATCTGTCCCAGCTCCCTGCAAGCCCACCCACCTGCAACCCCGCATGGCTCCTGCAGCCTCCCCATCAGCCCTCCGAAGCGCCTGGAGAGGCCTCCTACCTGCACGGGGTCCTCGCAACAGAGCCCAGTCCGATCGGCCAGCCCCCACAGCCCCTCTCCAGTGCCTGCTCCCCAGGCAGGTCGGCTGGAACGGGCAATGTGACTGTGAGGACGGGCACGCTCAGCCTTCAGCCAGAGGTCTGGATCCTGTTCCTTCTTTTTCAGATCCTGCCACCTACTGCCCCTGAGAGCCCCCTGCCCGCCCAGCGGGGCGCCAGCACGCCCGGGGCCAAGTTCAGGTGGTGGCAAGGGGGGGGCGGCGGCTCCCCGCCTGCGGAATCGGGCTCGTCTCTGCCCGCCTGCAGCTGCCGCCTGGCAAAGGAGGATGCTCAGAGCTTTGCAGAGCCCGCCGCCGACTCAGCCACGCCAGGGAACTCGCGAAAACAAAAGCATTAATCTTCCCTGGGAGGCCTTTATCCCCCACCACTGACAAGGAGGAAAATCCAGACCTGTTTTTCTCCTGTTCTTCGTAACTAAGACGGTCCCTTCCTGATGATAAACCGGAGTGCACTGGAGGTGCTCCCTTTGCAGTCACCGAACCCCCACATTCTATATTTGGCCCAGCATTAAATTTCAAGGACACACAGTGCACATGGGGTCACCCATCCAGGGGAGGCCCGCTGATTACCTGGTGACAATAAGGAAGCCCCTAACCCCCAGTGTTTACCACGGGGCCAGCACTGAGCTGGGGGACACTTCACAGACCATGTCTCATTCAATCCCTGAGGTACTGGAATGTTCTCTTGCTCAGCACAGAGCTTGCTGAGGGCAGGCAGCAAGGTTGGGGTCAGGTCTCCACCCCGCCCCCCGGGTGCAGGGGCCGATGCCGGAGGGTGCCAGGAAGCAGGTCAGGCTAGGTCCACACATCTGCAACAACAGCTCAGCCCACCTGAGCCTCAGATGCACCCCACTTTTGGCCATCACATGCGGCACAGTGCTAAAACAACACGCAAACCGGCGTCTACACCCGGGGAGAGGCTGCACGGTGGGGAAGGAACAGGAGCCAGGAGCCCGGGGAGCCCAGCTTCAAGTCTGGTTCTGCCACCTGCTCGGGGTGGCCGATGGCCCAGCACACGTGTGTGGGAGCCCAGGAGAGAGTAGAAGGTCTGGACGGGGAACAGAGACACGTGGTTTGAACCACTGGCAGTGGGGCAGGCGGGTCCCTGTCCCTAACATTTATAGCGCCATGGCGTCCTGGAAGAGGGTCATAGTCTGCGTCCACATATTCAGAGGATGTGGGTATCAATATTACGTCACATAGACGATACATACAAGACGCCCGCAGACTAACTTTGTCGTGTGACCATAAGCGCAGATGGAGCTGACGACCATGAAGACCCCAGCCCCATGTAAGCAGGCAGCATGTGGGAAGTAGCTAATGAAGGCGCTGGGGTCCATTCAACCATCATAGGGACCGGCATCAAGGGACAGAAGGAAGTCACGGAAGCGAGTGAGGACCCACGTTCTCAGCTGCAGACCAGCACGGATTTCATAAAGACTACACTCCCCATGGGGGGCGGGGGCCCCACACTCTGCAGCTATATGAGCTATGTTCCAATACAGCTGCTTAACAAAAAGGCCTAATGTACCCAAAACACACGAAAAAACAAAAACAGGGGAACCTGCTAACTAGGAAATGCGAACTGGACAAACTCAGAATATAATGTTGTACCAACGGTTTGGTCTCAACTGGAATTACATGGAGACAGAAAAAACTGGAAGGAAACCAGCCAAAGAGTTCAGCTACCTATGATCGCATTATCTGTGATCTCCCCCGCCTCCGATTTGTGCTCTGTACAACCTCCACAGACCATAAGTGTGTAGTCACACCCACCCTCAGGCCCCTCTGCGAGCCTGGGCCCTCCCACTGGGCGCTGGCCTGGCGGGGGGTTCCCACCCTGGGAATGAGGGGAGAGACGGCCCTGCCCCGGGGGGGGTGTGACACCCCCCTCCCCTTCGCACTCCTGGGGTGGAGGGGCAAAAGAGCCCTAAGAGGGAAAGTGGGTGGTGCTGAGGCCCTGGAGCAACTCTGTCCCTGCTGCTCGGAGGGACAGCAAGTGTAATTTCGAGAAAAGCAACCCAGCGCTCGATGTACAATTCCGCCGCGGCACCGGGGACGCCGATTCTGTGCCAGGCACTAGGTGTGAGCGCAGGCAGGGCAGGAATCCTTGGGGATCTGAAGGGCACCGCCACGCATCCCACTGTCCCCAGCCTCCAGCCTCTGGCCACCAGCACCAGCCTCCAGCCTCGGCGGCAGCCCCACACTCTTTAAAATGCCGATATGACCCAGGCATTCCCTGGCTCAGAAGTCTTTGTCAGCATCACCGCCAGGTGGGGGCCCGAAAGCCTCATCCCCCAACCTACCCTCCCAAACCCAGAGGCCCCTCTGTGACCTGGTGGGAAAGGCTCCCAAGTCCCTTAGCAGGGTCAGGGCCCCCTCTCCATTCCCTGAGGTCCTCTGTCACCTGTGCCTTCCCGGGGACATGGGCAGGCCCCAGCACAGAGCCAAGGAGGGGCTGAAGAATGGGGAGAGGAATGGACGGGGTCTGACAACCCGGTGGGTGGGGTGTGGTCATCCCATGGCGTTTATCTTACTGAACAACTGTACCAAAGTGCATGCTACATGTGCTTTTCATAGAGACAGAGCCATGAAACTCCCACCCCCCAGAAAGCCCGCCTACCCCATGACTGCTGTGTGACTGGGCATGCCAGGCGACCACCCTGGGCCTCCTTTGGGCACATGGTCCTGCCTCCTGGGCTCACTTTCACTCCTCCAGGCCTCAGACCTCCATCTAGACATGGGAGGGCTGGACCCAGGATTTCAACCCCCCATCTCTCCAACTCTATCAGCTTATAGAGGGTGCGGGAGAGACAGTGTCCAGGGAAGGCTTCCTGGAGGAGGTGGTCCTCACCGAGCAGGTCCTGGAAGGCTGAGGAAGCTGTCCCCCGGCAGAACTGGGAGGAAGGGGGAGGCAAAGACTCAGGGGCGCTCCTTCTTGCACAAACGCACACGAACGTCAGACACCCCCAGAGGCCCGGGAGCAGGACCTGGCCCAGAGGGCGCCCAGCGGCCCACTCACCTCCAGCACGTGCCCCGTGATGTACTTCTCACAGCCGTCACAGCGGATGCCGAACTTGGTGTGGTAGTCGGCCTCGCAGTAGGGCAGCCCGTCCCTGCAACGAGACAGGCCGTCAGGACGCGCACGGGGTTCCCCTGGGGGCCCAGCGGCTGAGCGAGGGCTGGTGGCCACCTCCCAGGCTCACCGGCGGGAATAGGGCTGCATCTGGGAAACCGAAGATGTTTCCACTGACGACGTGGCTCTTCCTTCCGGTTCGTTCTGTCCCACGTGGGGCGTGTGGATGGGAAATAGCTTATTTACTCACCAGGGGGTGCTGAGGAAATAGACTCCCCCCAAAGGGGTCTGGGGCGCCCTACAAATCATGGTGGGTGGGGACTGCGCCGCTCCGTCCCCGGGCGTGGCTGCAGAGGCATCCGGCCTCGCGGGAGGGGTCAGGAGGGCCGCGGGGGACGTGTCCACTCTGCACGCATATTTACAGCGTGCGCACCACGTTTGTGGCATGGGGAAGCAGTGACGAGCGACACACGGTTTCGGGTGCCGCTCTGAGGCTCTGGGCAGCCCGGGGCGAGTCGCTTCAACACTGAGCCTCCCCTGGATGCGCGGTGAGGGGGGCAGCTGGTTTTCGGGGTTGCGGACGGGAGGACAGTATGGGCACACGGCCAGGCACAGCACCCGGCCCGTGGCGGGAGCTGATTCGAAAGTGACCGCAATTGTTATTACAATAGGACATGGCAGGGGGACGGCCCGGAGGAGGTGCCAAGGCTCCTGGGTTGGTGGCCGTGCTCCGTGTGGGGAGGAGCCGGTGGGCAGCGGCAAAGTGAGCAGGCTAGCGCTCACATGCCACCACGCCCCCGCTGTGTGCCCCCGGGCAAGTCGCATAACCTCTCTGAGCCTCGGCTTCCCCAGCCATAAAATGGGAGAAATTACAGTAAGGTCTAAAGATGAGAAGGTGTGGCCTAGCACACGGCAGGCCCTTGCCAATTGGTGGCCGAGGCCATTGTCATTGCTAACCAGGCCGCCCCCCGGGTGTGGAGGCCACTGGCAGGCAGGGGCGCCCGCTTCCCCCGCACACATCTCCCCTCCCCCGCACTGCGGAAGTTGCCCCGTTACTCCCGGTTGGGTTTTGATTTTTATGCAGCTGCCAACAGAAGGTAAGAGTTCTCGACTTTTGCAAGACCAGGGCTAATGCCGCCCTCTGGACCTTCTGTAGGACGTAGGACGTCCTGGAAGGCTTCCTGGAGGAGGTGGCCTGCAGGACGGGAAGGGCAGCGGGGGGTTATGAGCCCCTGGGGTTGCCGTGGCTGCAGGGTGTGTCTCTGACCACAGCCCCAGAGAGGATGAAGCCCTTCCTTCCCGGAGAGGAAGAGATAAATTGAGACCTCAAGGTCTACTTTCAAACGCCACTGACCTCAGGGCCCCTGTTATTCCCACCATGGGTGTCTGTGCCCCGAACCCCGGAGACTCAACGACTACGTCTCTATGGCAACACCAACGCACCCTCCCTGTCACTTCTGCGACCGTTCTGGAGGCTGCTGAGTGACAGGCGAGCCGTGTGGGTGAGCTACCATGGCAGGAAGCACCCTGGGGGCTGGGCACGTTTTAGTTTATTTCATTTTAAAGTGCTCTGTCTCCTGGGCCTGCCTTCAAGGGAGTCACTCTCCCCTTCCCTTTACTATGACAGAGGAGTGGCCAGTACCTTCCCCTGCCTGATCCAGCCTGGACAGAGGCTCGTCTGGGCTTGGGGGCTTTAACTGAAAACGTTTTGTTTTGAGATGAGTATGGACTCACACGGGGTTGTAGGACACCAGACAGAGACCCCCACTCCCGTCACCCCGTTTCCCCCACGAGTGGCCTCGTGCACAGGGAAGGTACGAGAGCAGCCAGGAGATGGACGGGGCACAGCGGCAACCTGGTCTGGATGCCTTGGGTGTGACAGGTACTCATGCATGCGTGTGTGTGTGCATGCGCGTGTGAGTGTATGAATGTACGAGTGTGTCCATGTGTATGAGCGTGCACACGTGCGTGGGCGTGTATGCATGCATGTGTGTGTGACTGTGTGCAGTTCCTGGGACCGTTCTGCTCCCTCGGCGTCAAGAACCGGCAGGCTCTCCCACATTAGCTGCCCCTGGAGCTCCCTAACTTGCAGGAAGCAGCCTGCTCTGCACATTTCGGCTCACCCCCTAACTCTGGGCCGTAGGGGGGCTTCCCTGACGCAGTCCCCGATCCCAGGGACTGAAATGCACCCCTTCCTGGCAAACCAGCTGCTCCTGCTCAGGGCTAAGATCTCCAGAGGCTCCGTCTGCACTGCCTTCTGAGATGTGCTCTCCGACCCCCACCCAGACCAGCCATCACTGCATCCTGGCCGCACGTCTGCGGTCTGGGGACACAGGGTCGTCTGCGGGAGCAGCGGGATGGCCAAGCGCTGCAGAAGTTGGAGCTGGGGCTGAGTCATCTCCTCTGTGACAGGTGAGGCGACTCAGCCCTCTTCCCCTCACTCCTGCTGCTGGAGTCAGCCGGCATCCACCGTGCATTCTGCAGGTGATCCGGGCACCACGGGAGGGTGACCCCCAGGGACGGGCAAGGGGAAGCATTTGCAAAGGCAAAGAGCACTCTCTGTTTCGATCCACAGAAATGGAGCTGTGGTCTCTGCGGACCACGCTAAGGAAGCCAGGCTGGTGCGAGGAGACCGCCAGGTGGGGGGGGGGGGGGAGACAAACCCGCAGGGCCCTGAGTCCGCACGGGGACAGGACGGGAGTGACCACAGGAGGGACACGGGAGGAGCCTGCCACTCACTTGCTGATGTACTCCGCGTCCAGTTGCTTCCCGCATGTCTCACACTTAAAACAGCCCAGATGCCAGTGTTTGTCCAGAGCCACCAGGGACTGGCCACTTTTTATTTCTGTGCCACAGCCCCCACAACCTGAAAGAAAGAGCAGGACACGGACATTGTCACTGTGGGCCAGGAGGCGTGGGGGCCCGGACCACCGGGTCTCCCGACACAGAAGTGCCTAGAGCCGCCCTGCGGGAGGGAACAGAGGGGACAGTCCGGCTGGGTGTGCTGAATGCTGTGAACGTGTAGAAAACAAATCACAAAGTTCACGCTCGCGGGCATTGAGTGCTGACTGCATGCAGCCTGGGCTGGATGCTGACAGAGGCCGCACCTGCCAGAGGATGGGCGCCAGCCCCGGACAGCTGGGGTGTCCTCGAACAAGAGCGCACTGCAGGGCAGGGGCTGCCTGGAGGGGAGGCAGCAGGTCTGGGGGGCCCCATCTGTCCTCTGTCGTCAAGCAGACTGTGAACCTAAGTGACCTGACCAACGTGCACCCCCAAGGAGATGTGCCCCCCCCGCCACTCCTTCCTCCAGCAGTTCCCGCTGCCCGGATGCCCCTTCCAGGAAGCCCTCCTGGCCCACTCTCGTCAGGACCTCCTGTGGCCGTCTGTGCCGCATCCCAGACACAGACCGCCCAGTCCCCCACCCATGTTCTGCTGCGAGTGTCAGCCCACGTCGGAGCCGGGCCCCAGGCAGGTAGCCTCGGGGCTTCCTCTCTTGGCGAACCCCCCCCCCCCAGGTGATGCATGCTCCTCATCCCGGGGCCCCCACCTGCTCTGGAGCCCTGACTGTCATCCCCACACCAGCCCGTCCCTGCTTGACAGCCCCTGGGTCCCAGGCCCTTGCCTTAGCACTTGGGCCTCCGGGTCCTGGCACGGCCCAGCTGCCTCCAGGCCTTCCAGTGTGGGCGGCCGTACCAGGGCCCCCACAGCCAGGGTCCCCTGCGCTGAAGGATGATGGGGTGCAACAGGCCAGGGGAACCCCAGGTGCAGAGACCGGCGGCATGACCTGCCCGGGGTGCGCATGTTTGAGTGTGCTGAGTGTGAGAGTGTGCACCTCTGTGTGTGACCGCGTGCATGGATGTGTGTGTGTGTGTGTGTGCAAATGTGTCCGTGTGTTTCTGCATGAATGTGTGTCCTTGTGGGAGTGGGTCTGTGTGTGCATCTGTGTGTGTTTGTGTGTCTATGTGACTATGTGTGTGAGCACGTCCCTGTGTGTCTGTGTGAGCATGCGGGGGGTGTGTGTGTCTGCGCGTGGCAGGGGCAGGACAGGCAGGGCCTTGGGGACCCCCACAGGGTCCTGAGGAGCAGAGACAAGGTGAAGTCATCTGGCAAACAGCCCCCCACAGCCCACAGGAGCCCCTGAGCAACACTACAGTCCTGGGCTCAGCCCAGGGGCTCGCAGGCAGAGTGGGACCCCGCTCCCCAAGATGGAAGAATGTGGCCTGGCTACCAGTCCTGGCCCCCACCATTCTCGGGGTCACACTGAGACAAGCTCTGTCCTCTGCAGGCCCCCATTTCCTCACTGGTGGGGTGAGCGGTCCCATTAAATGACAAAAGGCGAAGACCACACTCGCCACGCCCGCGCCAGGAGGTGCCGCCCACCAGGACGGAAGGGGAAAGGGATAGGGCTCGGGGTGGGGTGCACAGCAGGGCTCCAGAGATGCTCCTCTGACCCACGCTCCTGCCCTTCTCGGCGGACAGAGTGTCTTACTGTTCTAAGAACAGAAAATACTTGACGCCCACAAGACTGTTGGTCAAGTTCTGGCTTTCCTAAATTCTCACACTGTTCAAATCCACATGCAACTCTGGAAACCACCCGAAGATCGGACCACACTCCGAGATCCAGGGCCGCGAGGGAAGAGGGTGGCTTGTTCATCTGGGGACCCTGGGGGCCCAGCGTGGGCTGGCAGCTCGGACGCCTGCCGAAGGCATGCATGCGTGAGTGAATGAACGGGCACCAAGAGAATGCCCGCCCCTCTCAAGTTCAGGAGGCGTCCAGACCCCATTCCCAACCCGCTACCTCCATCGGTCCCAGCAGCCCAGAGACAACGCAACGCGCCCATTCTGGATTCGAGCGGGCTGGCTTTGAGCGCGGGCTCGCTCCGTAAGCTCCAGGTCACTGCCTCACAGCCGAGGACCACTGCGCTCCCCCGGGGACACTTGGCAATGTCTGGAGACACTTCTGATGGTCGCAACTGGAGGGGGCATGCTCCAGGCACCTGGGGGCCGAGGCCAGAGATGCTGCTCAACATCCCCCAGCGGACGGGATGGTCCCACAGCGGAGAATCATCTGGCCCCAGCTGTCAACGGTGCCAGAGTCGAGAAACCCGGCTCGGAGCCTTCGCGTGCTTCGTACTCTCCCTTCGTACAGGGAGTTGGCCCCTGGGGACAAGGCGGAGGAGCACGCTACGCCGCGTTGCGCCAGGGGCTGGTGGAGAGGCAGGGTGAGCTGTGGTTAGAAACACGGCCCTTGGAGTCAGGCTGCCCCACCCGCTGTGTGACGGCGGGCAAGTCCCGCCGCGTCTCTGTGCTCGGCACAGTGGGGATAATAATGGTCCAGGCTCACACACGTGTCTCGGGCTGAGGAAAGCTAACAGCCACAGGCCCACGGGCACGCCTGATAGCCGACTCTATGCACACGAGGCCGAACGCTGTCACGACAGGAAGACCCGGTGGCCCAATGCCCCGCGGTAGCCATCTGAGGACACCTTGGACGGGAGAGTCTGCCTCCTGCCCGGCCCCAGGGGAGGGCCCAGAGGCTCCGGGTCAGCATGCCAGCTGAGGCTGCAGGGGGATGTGGACCTGACACCGGCCCCAGCCCCTCACTCATCGCAGCGAACTTGGGGCAGAGTCTCACGAACAGCAAGCCCTGACCTCGGAGGCAAGAGCAACATGCACAAAGGACCGTTGTCGTGGAAACAGCAATCATCACTTTCTAAACACAACTGGAGCTCAGCGTCACTTTGCAGGGCTTTGCAAAGGACAGCACAGAGTCTTGTCGTGAGTCCTGACGCCAACAGTCATCAGCAGAGGGCATGTCCTCGGGGGAGTGTGTCCCCACTGCCTGGGGCAGAGGTCGTGGGAATCCGCCCGCTCACCCACACACCCTGGACTGGCTCATCACAGCAACGGAGATGGGCCTGGGCTGCCGCCCCAACACGGCCCTTCTAGAAAGTTCCAAACAGTTTCCTGTTTCCCCCAGAGTGCTCCCTCCTCTAGCAGATGTGGCACGGATCTCCAGCTCTGCCACTAACTTGTGTGGGACACAGGACATGTGGGGCGGCCTCTCTGTGCCCCAGCTGTGAACTGGGGAAGGTGGGACCCACCCTCGCCCCTGCCCTCCAGGTCAAACCGGGTCGGGGAGCAGGGGAGGGCTCTGAGTCGAATCTGAGACTGACTTTGGAAAGCATGGAGCCCACTGAGGTCTAAAACGTGAAAATGCTGACATGTTATGAGCGGGGCCTGTCGTTTCTCTGAAAGCCCCAAACTGAGTGGAAGAGCCGGGAGCAGCTGGGAGAGAAAAAGTGTGTTCAAGCGTGCCCCACGCACTGGGGCTCTGAGCTAAACCGGAGAAACCCGCCCCTGATGCAATATGGGGGCGTGAGGCGCACGGCTGGAAGGCGGCCGGGAGTGGGAGTTGGCTCCTGGGGGCTGCGGCACCCCACAGGGGAGGTGCCCCCCAGCCGTACAACCCACAGGGCATATAACCTCACAGCCTCACTGCCCCGTTTCCCAGGCAGGAGTGGGCCAGTGAGGGGTTTAGGGGAGCCTCTCTCAGGGAAGAAGACACAGAAGCTCCAAGGGCCACAGACCAGCTGGTCTCAGAGGGAAGGGCTGTGGACCCTTGGTGTTGCCCCCCTTCCTGCTGACTCTGGAGGGGCCTCCAGGCCTCAGCTCCAGGGTGACCCCAGGTTCTGGGTGTGAATCCATCTATGCCCTGGTAGGGCTGAGCCCCAGCCGGAGAAGCACAGAGCCGGGGTGGGTGCGGAACGGGTGACCAAGCCCAAGAACAGGCCCCAGGGCCCCTCAGCTTGGACAAAGCGGCTCCCCACTCCGTGCCCCCGAGGCCCCACATCCTGCCCGCCCTGCCCCACGCCCACACGCACTTCTGACCCCATGCCCAGTCCCAGAGAGGGGACACAGCTTGCCCAGGGCACACAGGGGTGATTGGGAGGGTTCACCTGGGGCAGCCGGGCCCAGAGCTGCCCCTGCTGTCATGGCGCCAGGCCCCCCAGGGAGGGCTGCCCTGTGACAGCGAGACCAGCAACCAGGTCAGAGCAGAAGGCTGGGGGAGGCCAGTGAAGGGGAGCCGGGAGGAGGAGAAGCAACAAGCCCTCTTGGGGAGGAGACCCTCCCCCGGGCGGTGGGGGAGGCGGCCCAGGGCAGACACTCTTGTGCAAGCCTCAGAAGGAAGGGTGTGCTCCTCCAGGGATGGAATGGCGTGGGCGTCCAATGCCAAGTGCTTATCTTGTTCCTAAGCAACAGGCTCCGGGCCAGAGAGCGGAAGAGGGACTCTGAAGGACGCTCAGGGCCCAGGACTCCAGCTGGACTCCTACCTCCACAGCTGCCCCAGGAGAGGACGGCTTTCCTCCTCGCACCCCGCTGCAGGGGGCCGCGGTCCCTCCCCAGCCCTGCAACCTGCAGGCAAACCACACTGTCAGGCTCCTCCCAGCATCCCTCACTCAACAACCATCTACGGCTCCTTGTTGCCTCCGGGACACGCTTGGGACTCCTTGGCATGGCTTGGCCCTCTGGTTTCCATCTCTCCCGTTTCCTTCTGTTCCCTGTCCCCACACAGCAGCCCCCCTTGTCCACTCACAAGGGTCTGGTGGTTGCCCACGGCACCTTCCACTTTCTCCCTGTTCTGTAGTGCCTTCCCTTCAATGCCCGCCTACCTGAACCTCTGTGTCAAGTTTCAGAACTAAGGCCACCTCCTCCAAAACATCTGGTCACAGCAGGGTAAGCTCCCTGGCTTTGGGGTTTGAAGGCCTTGGCTCAAGCCTCAGGTGCACCATTCTCTAGCTGGCCACGGGGCGCCTGGCCCACAGCCACCGTGCCACCAGACCGGGGCACTTCTGCACCTATAGAAGGAGCAGAGGCTTCCTGCCTGGCAGGGCTGCTCTGGGCACAAAAGGAAGCAGGAATTCGGAAGATTTTGAAGACATCCACACAGGAACCAAGAACTGGTGATGAATGTTTAACACTTTCTAGGCACAAAAAAGGTGCTAGGCTGGAGAGTCTCACTGTGGACCAGAAGAGGGGGCAGGTCACATTATTAGACCATCTGAGGGTCAGGGGAGCATTTGTCCTCTGGAAAGGTAAATTGGGTATTTTAAAATAAATTTACATTTGGAAAGGTCAGAGCCTTTTAAAACTCACAATATTCCCAATGAGTCCGGGTTCAGGCATATTTCCCTTTTTACTCAGGCTGCCAGGGAGCTCTGGACAAACTGTTCAAACTAATCTCACCCCCCTTTTAGATTTTGCTTGTTAGAGTTTTTGATTACTATTTCAGATTTAATTATAACAGTATTGATTGCAAAGCAAATTCTCAGAAGTTCAAGCAATCCCCATCCTCAGTGGGAGAGAAAGTTTTGAATGGAGGGCTCTCCCAGCAAGCCCCAAAGCCACAGCCTGACCAGCTAGCACTGCTGTTAGCTTGCCTCCCCAGGGGATGAAGACTTTGCCTCCTTTCACAGAGCAAAACTACTCCCAGACCCTGAGGCCAGCCCTGAGCTTCTAGAAGGCTGCAGGTGCAATCTCCTCTGGAGAGACTTTCAACAGTTCAACACCTGAGGTGGGAAGAAGGTGCTTCACGGGGACAGGGAATGAACTAAGAGCGAGGGGCTGGTTTTGGAGGTCAGCAGAAAGCCCTCCTCTGTCGAGGGGCACACAACCCCAGCACTGGGGTACACCGTGACCACGGCACGCAGGGTGGGCTCTGAAACTCCATTTCTGCCCGGGGAGCCTGGCAGCAGCGGGCCCTGGAGCTCCGGGCCCCCTTCCCGGTCCCCGCGTCCCACATCTGGCCCAGAAGAGCCGCAGAAGCTGCGGAAGGCAGGCTCCTGCCTGCCCCACCTTGCTTTCTCGCTGCCCTGCACCCTCAGCGACACTCCAGCCCACCTTTGTTCCATGACAGTCTGCTTCTGCATCCAACAAGCATCTATTGAGTACCACTGCATACAAACCCTGGCCTTGCTCCCAGGGCTTGCAGCAGTTAACCCAGGAGCTCTCGACCTCAGGAGCCCAGAGTTCAGTGCTTTCCTAATGGCTCCCCCAAAGGGCTTCTGGAAGGTCTAGAATTATCTGTGGAGCTGAATGTGTCTGTGTGTGTGTGTGTGTGTGTGTCGGGGGGAGGACCAGAGGAGGCCAGGAGGCTTCCTGGAGGAGGCCGGCTAGACCAGGCTGGACGGCACAGCCCCCTAAAAACTTCTGTCCCCGGTTCCCTTCCTGTGTCTGTCATCCACAGTCACCCTTCACTCCCACCGCTTCTGCTTTGGGTCCGTGGGGTCAGGCCCCTCCCCGGGCCCTGAGGAGGCCAGCCCCCCATGCCCCTACCCCACCCCCGCGCCGCTCGGTGCCCACTTACTCCAGAGGCCCTGGGACAGGTGCACGCTGCTGCCCGCTGTCTTGGGCAGGGAGCACTTCTGACACATGCATTCCTTCCCGTTGAAGGTCACTCGGTCCCCCGGCGGGAAGGGCAGCCTGCAACAAGATAGCACGTGACCAGCCAGGATCACCTCCGGCTCTTCTCCTGGGTGGGGGCAGGAGGGGCCAGACACCCCCCCCAGTATACCACCACCTCCCCCGGGGCCTTGTGGGGACAGGTGCCACAGGCTGAGGATGCAGGGCCTCCCCACCCAGGCCCCCCTGCGTTCCTGCCACATGAGTCCCGGCTCGGTCCTCTACTGCACAAACAGGCAGGATGGCAGGGCCCTGATGAGGAGCAGTGAGGGCCAGCCCCGTGTTTGGCACGTGGCAACGGACCAGGCAGCCTCAACCGCCCCCTCCTCCATTCCCCCCTGCCTCCTCTGACCACCCAGGATGCTTTGTCCATATCAGTTGAAGCAATGGCAACAGCTAGCATTTACTGAGCACCTACTGTGTGTTAGGTGCCACGAATTACGGTAGATACCCCACATGCATGCCTCATGTAATAACTTCGGGAAGTTCAGAGACAATAGTTAACTTTTCCAAGGACGCACAGCTGATGCATGTCAGAACCAGAGTCAAACCAAGACCCGTTCAGGCTCCAAAGCCCCATGATTTATTTACCTACTCGGGCCTCTAAGAAGTCAGTGCCTTGTACAAGCAGGCCTTGTAGACAACAAGGTATCGCACGTTATATCCATCTCTATTTAAGTTTGGCATTTTGCTTATCATGGATGTTTTTGCACTAATTTTTAATTTTTAATTTTTTTTTTAAAGATTTTATTTATTTATTTGAGAGAGAGAGAATGAGAGAGAGCACATGAGAGGGGAGGGTCAGAGGGAGAAGCAGACTCCCTGCCGAGCAGGGAGCCCGATGCGGGACTCGATCCCGGGACTCCAGGATCATGACCTGAGCCGAAGGCAGTCGCTTAACCAACTGAGCCACCCAGGCGCCCCTTAATTTTTTAAATACCACATTAAAATATCATTTACCTTGATCGCTTATTTTTTGGGCACTCGCTGAAATTCTGCATCCAGAGAGAGTCCCAGCCCCGGTGCAGGCTGGGTGGAGGCAGAAGAGAGCCGCCTCACCTCCCTGCACCAAGGACGTCCCCCCCTGGTGCCTGGGAGATGGGTAAGGTGGCTGCCCGTCGGCAAGCGAGGGATAGGCCACCTGCAGTCAGGGGCTGGAAGACCGACTTCAGTGTCCTGCCAGTGTCCATCCCAGCCACCTGCTGCCACTGAGCTCCCAGCTGCCCTGGGGCCACTTTCCTTCCCCTGCTCAGCCCAGCCAGAGAACCTGAGCTCTGGGGCAGTGGCCTGCAGCATTCTCTGGACCAGGACATGCCCTTTCCTCGGGTTAAAACTTCATGTCTCCCCTCTGCCTTCTCAGGGCTGACAATCCATGGAGCATCCGGGCACTCAGTAGGTACTTGCTAATGAGTGAATGAGTGAGTGAACGAGTGAATGACTGAAGGCCTCCAGGGGGGCCTAACGCAGCGCCCCCTCCTGCCTGGCCTCCCCACGCAGCCTGCCGGGTCACACCAGCCCCAGGCCAGGCCCGAGCTGGGAGCATGCCTCCCCCCAACGGAGCCTGCCCTAGCCCCCACCTTGTACAACTGGTGTTCATCCAGGCAAATACAGGCTGAGCTGGCCCACCTGCCCAGGCTTGTGAGACAGCCGTGTGCACCTGGCTTCTTGGGGCCCGGAGCCTTGCAGCTAATGCCTTGAGCTGTATCACCTGTGGCCAATGCTGTGCTCTGCCAGTCCTTCTTAGAGTCTTACAGTTGGCCTGGTAATGTGGGGTGTTGGCATAGAGTGGGGGGTCCTCGCCTTCCCTGCATGTGCTCTGACAGGGTCTCTGGCTATGGATCCCAGGGCAAGTTACTTACCCTGTCTGAGTCCTGTTTCTCACCTGTAAAGTGGGACTGGTAATACCTGAGGTACGGTCAATCTCATGGGGTTGTTATTCATCCCTCCATCCCTCCATCCCTCCATCCATCCCTCCTTCCATCCATGCATCCATGCATCATCCGTCGATTCATCCATCCATCCATCTCCCTTCCATCCATCCATCCATCAGACAAACTGCATGGAAAGCTCTAGCATACTGCCTGGGACCAGGAGGGGCTGAATAAATGATAGCTATTATTTTGCTAGTTCAACTTTATTGAAATGTACATTGACAAATACACGCATTCATGTTATCAACACCACAGTCATGATACGGGACATTCTGTCCACTGCAGAAAGTCCCCTGTGACTGTCCATAATCACCCCCCATCACCACCCCTGGCCCCAGGCAACCATGGTGGGCATTCCGTCACTGTGGATTGGAACTGTCTTTTCTAGAATTGCAACTGCATACATATGGAATCACACCGTGTGTAGTCTTTGATGTCTGGTTCAGCGTCCTGCCCCTGACATTCACTCACATGGTTGTGTGCATTAGTGGCTTGCCCCTTGTTACGGTGGAGTAGTGCTCCACTGGACAGATGAGGGACAACATGATTCCATTCACTGCCGAAAGACATTTGGGCTCTTTCCAGTTTGGGGCTGTTACAAATAAAAATGCTAAGAATGTTTGGTGACGAGTCTTTCCATGGACATGTGTTTCCACTTCTCTTGGGTACATGCATACCTAGGAGTGGAATCACCGGGTCATAGGTTAACTCTATGTTTATAACAAACAAACTGCTAAACTGATTTACAGACAGGTTGTACCACTTTGCATTCGCCCCAGCAATACATGAGCATTCCTTCAGCTTCATGTCCTCACCAACACTTGTCATTACCCACCTTTTTAGCTTTAGCCATTCTGGATAGATGATGGTAGTCCACCACTTTAATCTGCACTGTTGCGTGTGCTTATGGTCATTCATGTCTATTCTTCTGTGGAGTGTCTGTTAAACTCTTCTGCCCATTTTTTATAGGGTTTTTGTTTATCTTCTTATTGATGACTTGTAGAAGTTCTTTATGTATTTTGGATGCCAGGCCCTCATCAGATATATCTTATCTACCAGTTGATGGCTTGCTTCTGTACTTTACCGATGCCTTTTGACATCATTTTTCTTCTTCTAATTTTACTGTCAGGTAGGTGTGCTGGCAATAAGTTCTCTAGGCTTTTGTGTGTCTACAGAAGTCTTTATTTCGCCTTCATTTTTCTTTTTTGCAGGGGGGACACATTTATTCATGTTATTCTAATCACATACATCTTGGAGATACTTCAGTTTCAGTTCCAGACCACTGCAATAAAGCAAATATTGCAATAAAGCAAGTCAAATGGATCTTCTGGTTTCCTGGTGCATAGTAAAGTGATGTTTATGCTGTAGTCCATTAAATGTGCAATAGCATTAAGTCTAAAAAATGAAGTGCATACCTTACTTAACAAAAAGTACTTTATTGCTAAAAAACATGCTAACCACCATCTGAACTTTCAGCAAGTCGTAATCACTGATCACAGACCAGCATGACAAATATAATCATACAAAAGTTTGGCATATTGTGAGAATTACCAAAAGGTGACGCAGAGACATGAAGTGAGCAACTACTGTCGGAAAATGGCACCGACACACTTGCTTGATGCAGGGTGGCCACGAACCTTCAATTGGTAAAAAATGCAGTATCTGCAAAACTCAATAAAGTGAAGTGCAACAAAACGAGGTATGCCTGTACATAACGTTCATACCATTCAACGTGTATGATTCAACGGTTTCTAGTGTATTCAGACTCGTGTATGTGTCCCCATGATCAATTTGAGGACTTTTTCATCACCCCAAAAAAGAAACCCCATAGTCTTTGGAGGTCTTGCCTTCATTTTTTGAAAGTCTTTTTCTTCCTTTTTTTTTTTTTGGCTTGGTATGAAATTGTTTGATTTTTTCCTTATAACTTTTTGAAGATGCCATTCCATTGTCTTCTAGGATGCGTAGTTTAGGTAAGAAGTCTGCAGTCATTCTTTCATTCCACTGTATATGATGTGGGTCTTTTCTCTTACTCCTTGTTAGAATTCTTATTACTATTTTTCAGAAATTTGATTATGAAGGACTTAGTAGGTTTCTGTCATGTTTTTTCTGCTTGGGGTTTATCAAGATTCCTGGATCCATGGGTTTATAGTGTTCATCAAGAATGGAAAATTTTCAGCCATTATTTCTTCAATTATTTGGATTTCCCTTACCTCCAGGGTTTCCCCCTCCCAGCCCAGACAGGCAGAAAGATCCATTATCCACAGATCCCTGAATCTGTTTTCATGTTTTCCAGTCTTTTCTGTCTCTGTGCTTTAGTCTGTATAGTTTCTGTTGTTACGTTTTCAGGTTCACCAAGCCTTTCCTCTGCAATACCTAATCTACTGCTAATCCCTTTGAAGCGATCTGTCATCTCAGAAATTGTCATTTTCATTTCAAGAATTTCCATTTGGCTTCTTTTTATCCCTTCTGTAAGACTTCTCTTACATTCACATTTTCCTTTAAATACCTAAGCATATTTTCAATACTGTTTCAAAGCCACCATTTGCTGGTTTCACATCACTCTCATTTCTGGGTCTATTGCTATTGACTGGGTTTTCTTCTGGCTTTGGGTCTCATTTCCCAGCTTCTATGACTAATAAGATCCAACTGGATGTTGGGCACTGCTGATGCTATGTTGCTGAGGGCTGGATTTTCCGTCTTCCTATGAAGAGTGCTGGACTTGCTCTGGCAGGCAGTTAGCTCATTTGCAGATCAGTGCAAACTTTTGGGGGTTTATTCTTATACTTCATTTCAGCAGCTGCTTGTAGCCTTTGCTCTAGGGCTATGTTATTTTATTTTTTTAAAAGATTTTATTTATTCATTTGACAGAGAGATAGAGAGAGAGAACAAGTAGGCAGAGAAGCAGGCAGAGGGAGAGGGAGAAGCAGGCTCCCCACTTAGCAGGGAGCCTGGGGCTCGATCCCAGAACCCTGGGATCATGACCTGAGCTGAAGGCAGTCGCTTAACCAACTGAGCCACCCAGGCACCCCTGCTCTAGGGCTATTTTAGTCCCACCAATAAGGCATGACTTTTTTGGCATCCCCATTGCGTACCTGGGTGTTCAACAACCTGGTCACACCTCGAATGTCTTCCAGCCCCAGGAACCGTTCAGCTTACAACAATCTAGCCATCCTTTGTCCACCTTGTGAAATGTCCTCTATGCCTATGTGGCTTTGTGTTCAGTGAAAGGCTCAAAGGTGCCCCCATGTTGCTCTCTGCGCTTGCTCTGTGTGGCTCCACCCCCGCCCCAGAGCACAGCCCCCACTGCTCGTATCACTGCCTCCTGACTCATCTCTCCAGGAACTGCCTCCGGGCACAAAGCTGGGTGGTTGTGGGCTCCGTTGCCTTTGTGGTCCTGGTCTTAGTCCCACACAGACTGTGCCCCAATGCCCCCAAACAATTGCTTCATGTAGAGTTTTGCAGTTCTGTACAGAGGCTGGTAAGTCCAGCCCAGTTACTCCAGTGTGACAGAGCTGTCTGCTGTTATTTTAAAAACAGAAGATTATCCAGAGGTGATCTTTCAAACTTATTCTGATTATGTCCCCTTGTCTCTAAGCTGTTTGCATGGAAATCAATCATTGGATCATCCTTGCGGGAACTCTGAGACCCACACTAGCTGCAACAGCATAGTGACTGTCATTAGAAATACTCCCCGTCATCGTCCCCTCCTCTCTGCATCCCTCTGGCAGAAACATCCATTTTTGTCCAGCACACATGCCATACCCACGGATAACACTCAGAAAGTCCCCTTGAAACTGGCTGTGCTGAGACAGAGAAAACAGAGCAGATAAACTCTGGGTTCTCTTTGTTCTCTGTTTCTTAGACATAGAACGTCTCCCTGGGAGCAGTGTGTCTAGGGCAGGGGTGGGTGCAGGAGGAGGCTGCTCACGTGGCAAAGCTGCTCCCAGGCTCCCTCCTAAGTCCCCAGAGGTGCAGGGCACACCGGGGAGCCGGCTGTGGCCCTGCTGCGAGGACTAGGCTCTCGTCTAACTCCAGCCATCCTCCGCCTTGTCCCTGCTCTGGGCCGGGCACCTGGCCCCACAGAGGTGGAGGAGTCAGACCCAGCCCCTGCCCGCACGGAGCTCACATCAAGTGGCTGCCAGGGCGGGGGGGTCTAGGAGAGCAGCGGGCACAGTGGGTGTCCCAAGGAGGGAGAGAGCTGTTCCCCAGGGTAGGAAAGGCCCTGGGCGGGGCATCCTCATACTTCAGTGTCTCTAGGTGCAGAGCCCTGTAGAGTCTGAGCCACTGCGTCTCCAAGCCGCCGGTGCCAGCCCTGTGCCAGGCCTGCAGAGGTGCTTAAAGGGCCCAGCTGAATGAATGAATGAATGAATGAATGAGTGAAGGAGGGAAGGAACGAGAGCAGACTGTGAAGACCGTCTCAGCCAGGCTGAGCGGCTTGTACTTTCTCATGGATGCCAGGGGGCAGCGGGGCGGAGGGACAGACAGAGGGGATGCAGGGACCCCAGTGTGGAGGCCATGGCAGGACCCCAAGCAGGCACACTTTGAGACCTGAGCGGGGCTAGTGGCTGGGCAGATGCTAGAAAGGGAGGGACCCTTCCCCAAATCTGGAACCCAGGGGGATGGGTGAGGGGCCACCCATAGATCAAGGACTCAGGACAGCTGAGGGGTGGCGGTGGGTGGTCAAGGAGGGGCTGAAGTGTGGACACAGCAAGAGAGAGAAGAAACGTGTGGAGGATGCTGGGAGGAGAGGAGCTCACCAAGGGGGCCGAGGAGGGCGGGGAGGGAGCTCCTTCCCAAAAGCCCAAGGAGGCCCCATTGGCAGCCTCAGAACCTGCTGGACTCTGGGTCCCCCAGGAAAGAGAGCCTGGTCCTGCATATCGGGCAAGGGGTGGAGGCCTGCAAGGTCTGCGGTTGGACAAAGGTGTGCCTCGGTGCATAGCTGTCCTGTGTCCACCTGCCACCCCGGGGTTGTGTCCTGCCTCCCCTCCCAGCTGTGGCCCAACAGGAGGGAGGAAGGGGGGAGGAGGGAGGAGGAGGGAAGGAGGGAGGAGGACAGAGGGAGAAGGGAGGAGGGAAAGAGGGAAGGAGAGAGGAGGACAGAGGGAGAAGGGAGGAGGATGGAGGGAGGAGGAGGGAGGGAGAAGGGAAGAGGGAAGGAGGGGGGGAGGAAGGAAGGAGGGAGGGGGCAGGAGGGAAGGAGGGAGGAGAGAAGGAGGGAAGGAGAGAGGAATATGGAGGGAGAAGGGAGGAGAGAAGGAGGGAAGGAGAGAGGCGTATGGAGGGAGAAGGGAGGAGGGAGGGGGAGGAGAGAAGGAGGGAGGAGGGAAGGAGGGAGGAGGGAGGGAAGGAGGAGGGAGAGAAGGAGGAGGGAAGGAGGAGGAGGGAGGGAGAAGGGAGGAGAGAAGGAGGGAAGGAGAGAGGAGTATGGAGGGAGAAGGGAGGAGGGAGGGGAGGAGGGAAGGAGGGAGGAGGGAAGGAGGAGGAGGGAGGGAGGGGAGGAGGGAAGGAGAAGGAGGGAGGAGGATGGAGGGAGAAGGGAGGAGGGAAAGAGGGAAGGAGAGAGGAGGACAGAGGGAGAAGGGAGGAGGGAAGGAGGGAGGAGGGAAGGAGGGAGGAGGGAAGGAGGAGGAGGGAGGAGGACGGAGGGAGGAGGGAAGGAGGAGGAGGGAGGAGGACGGAGGGAGGAGGACGGAGGGAAGGTGGGAAGAGGGAGGAGGATAGAGGGAAGGAGGGAGGAGGGAAGGAGGAGGAGGGAGGAGGAGGGAGCAGGAGCAGGGCAGGAGCAGGGAGCCCAGCCGGCCCGACTCACCGGCACGCGGCGCACACGAAGCAGTCGGGGTGGTAGGTCTTGCCCAGCGCCGACACCACCTCGCCCTCGATGAACTGGTCGCAGCTGAAGCAGCGGGTCCCGTACAGCCGCTGGTAGTCCCGCGTGCAGATGTACTCGCCCTGCCGCACGAAGAAGCCGCCCTCGGCCAGGTCACAGCCGCAGGCTGGGGGGCGGGGGGAAGAAGCAGCGTCAGCGGGGTGCTGACCGTCTGCCGGGTCCCCCCACACACAGCTCCCCCTTGACAGGTCCCGGTGACTCGCCGAACCCCTGCGTGGGGCCGGGCTCCAGGAACAGACTTCCAGCTCTGCCCTCAGCCTGGTGCTGGGTGGACTTTCTTGGGGAAGCTTCCAGAAAAGTAGCAGGACTCGGGACGAGAATGAGGCCATGCTAAGGGGCCCGCACCCGTGAGCCCAGCGGGGGTGGAGTGCTGGCGCCCATGAGCCGCTCTGTGACCCCAACCGGGCTGTTCCCAGCATGGGATACAACACACCGGCAAGGTGCTCTGTTCTGGGCGGGAAGATCCCGTGCGGCGGAGGACAGATGTGTCCCGTGGTTGCCCCCAGGCCACAGTGAACCCCCCACTCCCCTCCCTGACTCCTGCCCATTTCCATGTCCCGATGTCTGTCTCCCAGAGTGCGGACAAGGCCAGACCTCCCACAGGAGGGAGAGAGACAGTGAGCACTCAAACGCGAATCCTTTTTGCACACTTTGCCAGGTGGGGAATGGGGCGGCTTTCTCGAGACAGCCCGCCAGTCTGAGTCCGGGACACCCATGCGTCCACCCCACACACTCCCCCTCCAGCCCAGGGGCACGTGGGAGCCACGCATGGTTTTGGAGGGAGCCGCCTATGCCCCCCCACCCCGGCTTGCCCAGCCGCTCCCCTTGAGAGGCGAGGAGGACACCCTGCAGCCCCGGCCCTGCCGGCCGGGTCAGTCCTGGGTCCTCGTGGGTCCCAGCCCCCAAGCAGAGTCTTGAAAACCATGTCCTTCCTGCCTGCCTGCCTTCCTTCCTTCTTTCTTCACCGTGTTTTTGAATCAACACTGAAAATGTTTCATCAACACATCAACTGATTGCAAAGGATGCTGTTTCTGGTGAATTCTAAGTATCGGCATCTTGAAATTTAACTCACGTCATCCTTTTGAGCACATGCAGTGGAAGGTAGATGCCAAAGCAAGACCACCAACATCTACTTGCAAAACCCATAGCCAACTCACAGTAAGCAGAAACTTCACCTTGTCCCTTTTCTGCCTGGAAAGTCTATGTCCACTCTACTTCCCCAAAGCACTGTACGCAAATGTAATGCACCCCGATGTTCATAGCAGCAATGTCCACAACAGCCAAATTGTGGAAAGAGCCCAGATGTCCATCCACAGATGAGTGGATAAAGAAGATGTGGTTCATATCTACGATGGAATACTACTCAGCCATAAGAAAGAATGACATCGTACCATTTGCAACGATGTGGATGGAAGAGGGTATTATGCTAAGCGAAATAAGTCAATCAGATAAAGACAAATACCATATGATCTCACTCATAGGTGTAATTTAAGAAACAAAACAGAGGATCATAGGGGAAGGGAAGGAAAAATAAAATAAGACGTAATCAGAGAGGGAGACAAACCATAAGAGACGCTGAACTCTAGGAAACAAACTGAGGGTTGCTGGAGGGCAGGTGGCTGGGGGGATGGGGTAACTGGGTGATGGGCATGAAGGAGGGCACGTGATGTGATGAGCACTGGGTGTTATATGCAACTGATGAGTCACTGACCTCTACCTCAAAACTAATAAAAAAATAACTAATAAAAAAAAAAGACTAGAAGTGCCCCATTGTGCTCTCTGCAACAAAAAATTCCAGAGTCAACGTGGACATTGATTTATTCAGAATTTCTTGTGGTCACAAGGCTGTAAACACTTAATAAGTTATTTCTGGATTGGGGTCTCTTTTTTACAAAGATTAGTAGAAAGCTATCAAAATAACACATACATGATAAATGTTGGTAAATCAGTTTGGATACATAAAGGAAAACCTTCCTGCGTCAGTGCTTGGTGCCAGGGGCGCTGGTGACCGAGAGGAGCCCCCAGTGCCTGGTCACGGGAGCCCCGACCGTGCAACCCCTCCTTGGCTTGGTGCCCTGGGAGTCGGGGAAGCGAGGGAAGCCTGGCAGCCTTCCCCACCCCCAGGCGCCTTCTCAGGCGGGTCAAGTTTCAGGAGAGCATCTGTGGAAGTCTGGAGTCTGGAGATCGAATCTCCAGGGAGTCGGGGTCCCCCAGGGCCCGGTCTGCTTGGCCTGGTCAGCGGGGGCCCCCTCAGCTCATGCCTCACTACTCACCTGCCCCCTGAGGGTCCAGGCGGCCCTGCGGGGAGGGATGCCCCCTCCGCTCAGCCCCATCCCCACACAAGGTGAGAGCGTGGGCCGCTCCAGGGTCCCCGTCCCCTCGCCAGGGCCACATGGTGGCACGCGCTGCACACCAGTTACGGACACTGGAGCGGTGCTCTGAGGAGACGTTAGCTTCTGCAGACAAAGTGAGGCCGAAGCTGGGCAGCTGAGAGCCCAGAGGCTGGAGCGGCCTGGCGCTGGATCCCGGCTTCATCTGTGCACTTGGCTGTGTGCCCCGGGCAAGCTCCTGAACCTCTCTGGGCCTCTGCGGCCTCATCTGGAACACAGCCCACTTCCAAGGTAAAAACAGCAGCACGGAGAAGCATTGTCTGAGCCCCGAGTTACGCGGGGCCCCAGCAAGGCTGCAGCTGCCCTGACATCACTCATCCCTGGAGGCCGAGGCCGTGGCCAGGCCTGAACCCTCCACTCCCAGCAGGAGAGTGCAAACCCTCGGTGTCCTCTTGCACCACGGTGCACTGCACGCCCAGCAGGCGTACCCCGACTTGGGGAGAACAGCCTACCCGGGGCCTTGTCGTGGAGCGCCAGGGTGACCCAAGGGTACCTGCACTCTGGCGTCTGGCTGTCTCCCTGATCTTTGCAAGGATCTGCTAGCACATCCTGGATCCAGGAGAAGAATGTGCTGACGCTGAGACCACGTGAGTCAGCATCGCAGGCCCCGGGGAGCCCATGAAGCCCTTTCCAGCCACGCCTGTCCCTGCTGGTCACCCCAGCTCCTGGCTGGCCTGCAGCTCCCCCAGGCACGTCAGGACTGCAGCTCCGGACCTCCGCCCGCTCAGAATAAAAGCTGCAGATAATCGGGACAATCATGACATTCTCTCTTGCCTGTCGAGTTACCCAACACTGATACGGGGAGTGGAGCAGCTGTGGGTGACCCTGAGGGTCGGTCCCCCTTCCCTGTGGTCATTCACGAGAAACGCTCAGGAGCGCGGGCAGCGGGGGGGAGACGCTTTCTGGAATACCGTTCGGCGCTGACTCTAAAGAACGTGAAAACCGCTCCTACCCTTTGACCCATCGATCTCCTTTCCGGGACTTTATCCCCAGGAAAGGACCAGGAACACCCACAGAAGTTCTGTGGCAGCATTACATGCCCTGGTACACTCAGGCTGGGTTCAGAGTCGGGCACCTGGCTTTGAACCCTCACTCCACTGCTTCCCCACCGTGTGGCCTTGGGCAAGCCACGTCACCTCTCCGGACCTCCGAGTCCTCGTCTCTAAACTGGGTCAAGCGCACCCATATCTTGCATGGCTGTCTTAAGAAGTCAGTGAGATCGGGTGCGGGCGACCACGTGGCTCAGCGCCGGGCTGGAATGGATGTCGGCGTCCAACAGCAGAGGGACGGCCAAGTTCACCGTGGGCCTCGCACGTGAGGGACTTGAGGTTGAAGCCCTTACAGGATGGGCTCATGGGCGGTGAATTAGTCAGGACACAGAAGTAGGGATACAACATGACTTCCAGTCAAAGAGACTCACAGAGCACAGGATGGGGAGGCTGCATACCGAACCTGACAGGGGTCCCCTCGGGTGGCCCCGGAGGGATGTGACCTACTCTCTCCTACGGCTCTCTGTGCTGGGGGGCCAAGAACGGAGCAGCGAACATCAGAACACAAGGAAACCACTGCAGGCGACCCCCACGGCCTGATCGGAGCCAGCCGGCCCGGGGCTCATGGCCACGGCCAGCCAGCGCTCACCCGATTCTTGTCCCCTGGGACCCTCCTTCTGTACCAACAGCCCCCTGTTGCCAGAGTGTCTTCCTGCCACGTGCCGCATATCCTGGAGCACCCTGCGTGGGTCAGGCTGTGCAGAAGGACACGTGCGCTGGGCAGGCAGACGAGGCCCACGTGTCTGAAGCTTTCCTTTGGCTCTAGAAGCCCTTGGTCGGTTTCTCATGAATGCCCCGGGAATGCCCCAAAGGAGAGAATGCAGGCATTTTGCACCATTCCCTTGTCACCCCCAGGTGCCCAGAGTGGCTCTCCGGTGGCTATTTATAGTCCCAGATGGATGTGTCCTTGCCGTACACCCCGTAGCTGCCACCAAGCTACTGGCAGAGCTGGGGGGCTTACCCCCCCATCACACCCCCTTCCCTCGCTGCCTGGCTCGCTCCACAATCGTGGTTCTGCTCAGTCCCATGGCTTCCCGGATCAGGAACGCCTGCTTTCTAGGGGTCACAGGTGGATATGGCCTCCCGTGCTCAGCATTTCAGACCGGGGCCATGTTTCCAGGGCATTACCAGCGGGGTACAGAAGACCACAGTCAAAAAACCCAGTTTTAAAGGTGCAGGACTTGGCTGCACATACACGGTCAAGAGGTTTTTCGAGGCAAATTTCACGTTGTTTGTAAAAACGGCAACACTTTCATTTTATCTTGAGGACCTACTATGTGCTGGGTGTTTGACACATTTCTATCTTATTTTGCAGCGTGAGAATAGAGCCGGCCAGATTTCAAGTCCCAGCCAGAATCGCACATCCTCCCAGGGCGGACACCATGGGCTCTGGCCCCGGAGCCCTTCGCCGCACACCAGCTGCGCCCCTGCACAGCACTGCAGAGCCCTCCTCTGTCCGTCGTCCCTGGACGCCAGAGCCAAGGGCCTCACAAGGAACCCGTCCCCATCGCTCATTCTGCTCCGGCCTGTCCCCGGGTCCACCAGGCACACACCCTGCTTTCCTGTCTTTGTCCCAGATGCTTGCTCAGGCTGCAAGGCTCTTCCCAAATAGCTCTCAAGTCTTCACTCAGGTCATCTCCTCCGTGAGGTCCACCCTGATTACCCAATTGAAAATAACAACTGCTCCTGAACTCCCATGCCTGCCTTTCCTGAGCCCCTCTTCCACCTTTCCTGTACGGCACCTAAATAAAATGTATGTATCCTATCCAGTGTTTATGGTCTGTCCCCCACACTAGAACACGATCTCCACGAGGACAAGCATATCCATTTTGTTCACGGATGCATCTCAAGCACCCAGAATGCTGCTTGCACACAGTAGGTGCCCAAGAAATCACTGTTGCATGAACCCTGTGGTTAGGAAACGTGTCTAAGACCCACATTCACAATGGAGTGGCAGGGGTGGGATTTGCACCCAGACCTCCAGGCATCAAAGCCCAGGACTGGAGCATCCATGAAGGAGAGTATAATTACATGATCATTTCATGGATTTTCCCAGGCAAACTGAGGCATATCCAACAAGTGCCAAGGTGGCAAGAACCCTCACACTGGGGCCTCTGGTGAGAAGCTGTGCGAACAGACCCTGCTTTGGTTCACCTGGCAACATGCCCACCCAGGGACAGATGTGACTGGTCTCAGTGAGTCACCGCCCTCCTTTCTGGTCCTCTGTGCCTGCGTGGGTGGGCCTGAGACCCAGATCTAGCCAACAAATCAGATTTGAAGTCTTTGGGGGACCTTGGGGAAAGGGTTCTCCCTAGTCAAAGGGAGAATCACGTGAGGAGGGAGCCCTTTGCCTGTGCATAGCACCCCCCCACCCCGAATCCCTTCCCAGGTTGGATGCTACCCTGTGAGGATGTGATGTTTGGAGCTACAGCAGCCACCTTGAGACCATGAGGAGAGGTACTGCTGCCATGCACAGGATGAGGGAGGGGCAGAGGGGACAGTGGGGGTGGGGAAGTAGAAAAAGAACCTGGGTCTTTAACGACCTTGTTGAACTGTTAAGTTAACCAACTCGGCGGGGGGGGGGGGGGGGTAAAGGGGCCACCTCCAGGCTTTAGGTTAAGACAATAAACATCCATGTTGTTTAAGACACTATGAGTTGGGTATTCATTTTGATTCATCCAAAAGTACCCTCAATGATTTACAGGCTTTGCATTTTCATGAGAACCTGGATAAAAGACCAGTCTGAGACTGTGGGATCTTCATGCTTAAACAGACACAGCTGTTTCCAGCTTGCGCTCAGTCTTAGCTGCCCCACCTCGTTCCTCAGCAGGTGAGGCTGAGATGCCCCACCCCCAAGGGCAGGGGCCTCGCTGATCTACACGGCCGTGGGCACAGCTGCCTGGCGCGGGGTGAGGCTCTGTAACTGGCTGTGGGTGTGGGCTGTGGCCTTGGAACGGGGCTGCAGCAGCCGCGGGGGGTCAGCCGCGGTCACACAGGGCCAGTCCCAGGAGCTGCCCGCCGCCCACCGCCTGCCATGAGGAAGGGGCCACGGCTACTCTCACGCCTGCTCAGGAGCTGGCTCGGAGGACAAAGTGATCTGGCCCAGGTGACACTGCGGGGGGTGCTCCTGGGGCAGTCCCCGCCTCCCCCCAAATCCTGTGGGTCAAACCAGGACTCGATTCTGGAGTCTCATGCCTTCTATCGGGTTCCTAAGGTCTGTGCTTACAGACAATCCTTTTAAACATGGTGGCCGCTTCCCCTGTGTCTTTAAAAATAACCTTTTAAAAGAGCATTTTAATGGATTTTGCTCTTCAGACACAGCAAATTTGTCTTTTGGAGAGTAGAGAAAATTAAACCAGATAAATCCCACAGTGGTCTGGGAAGCTCTCATGAAAAGGAAGAGATGCTTCAGGCAGGGTGATGGCACTGACCAGGATGAGGGCACTGACCATGGTGGGGGGGGTGGGACACTGACCACGGTGGGGGGACACTGACCATGGTGGGGGATGAGGCATTGACCACGGTGGGGGGTGGGGCACTGACCACAGCGGGGTTGGGGCACTGACCACGGTGGGGGGTGGGGCACTGACCATAGCGGGGTTGGGGCACTGACCACGGCAGGGGTGAGGCACTGACCACGGCGGGGGGTGGGGCACTGACCATGGCGGTGGTGGGGCACTGACCAAGGCGGAGGGGCACTGACCATGGCAGGGGGGCAGCATCATGGGCAAAGGCAGTGTTTACAGGATACTAAAGGCTTGTTATTCTCACACCCCCACCTGGGGCTGCTCCATCCATTCCCAGAAAACAGGCACCTCCAGGCTGTGCCCCTCTGAGGGGCAGGGGCAATGTCACCCTCAGACTGAGGGTCCCAGCGCACTCCCACCCCTGCCAGAGACGGTGCCACCCCAGAGGTCCCTGGGTCTCCCCTGGGGGTCCCTGGCCCCCACAGGGCCCCCATGTCTCCCACGGCACTCTGCCCCCCTCCAGGGCCAGGGGGCTTCAGGGCCATTTCTGGGGTGTCCCCTGTCACCACAGAAGAATCCAGGCCAGTGGTTCTCAAGTTTTCTTTCCAAACAATAGGACTGGACATGCAGTCTTCACAGAGGGCCCGAGGCCATGGCGTGGCGACGGACAGAGCTCCTCTGGGGTCCGGGGGCTCACCTGCGGCCTCGCACCCCCACGCCCAGGAGGTTCTTCCCAAAAATCTCCAAGGGACTCAGCCAGGGCCACACCCAGGTCTGGAATCCAGCTGGGGACAGGCTCCCCGTCCCCAGGCCCCAGCTGCCCCCTCAGCTAGCTGCTGGCACGGGGAGGACGCTGGGTCCCCAGTCTCACCCCTCCCCCTCCCGCTCGGCAGCACTCTGCGGTCAAACCGCAGACGCGGGCCCACACGGCACCCCCCTGCCCCTGCCCCCTGGACCGGCCCAGCACCCCCTCCCATGGCCGGATTCATCCTTACACCAAGTTAGAGCCCAAACACCACCTCCGCCGAGCAGCCCTCTCTGGAAGCTTCCGGATCCTTCCGTGCTCCCTCCCCCGCAGCAAGGACAAAGACCAGAGACCAGGGATGCTCACCTTTGCAGACGAAGCACTTGATGTGGAAGTACTTGTTCTGGACCCTTAGCACCTCCCCCTTGCACACATTCCCGCAGGTGTTACACAGGATCGCGGTGCTGGGCGGCTTCTCCAGGGGGCTGTGGGCGGCCTGGGGCTCCGACACTGCCAGGGAGGGAACAAGGAGCCACGTTAAAGGTGGGACACACGCCAGGCCCAACGGAGCGAAGCAGCAGCGGCATGAGGCCTTGGGAGCCCCCGCCCCAGCTCAAGCCCCATAGGGTGTCAGGGGACAGACGCGTCTTCTTTCCTGGGGACCAGAGGGGACTGGATAATGTGAGAGGCCATCTGGTCAACCCCCAGTGAGGGGGGCTCCTCTCTATGGCAGCCCCACCCAGTGGGCCATCTGGCCCCCAACCAGGTGGGCATCCCAGCAGTGGTGAGAGATCACAACCCCAACGGGCAGCCTATTCTCTTGCTGCCTTGACCTGGCAGGTCCTCGACCGGCAGGGCCTCCGAAGCAAGGTCCCCCACCATGAGCTTGGCAGCCCTTCTGCAGCCAGGAGACCCGGAGTCCTCTCTTCTGCAAGTACAATAACCATGGTCCTCCTTTGAGCTTGCCTCAAATTCCCTCTGCGTCCTGGGGCCATTGACCTGAATATTGTTGCTGGCCTCCTTAAAGCCAGCCATGGCCTGGGATGTTTATGGAAGCACTGGGAACCCACCGAGGGCCAGGTCAGGGCGGACAGTGAAAAGGCCCGGCCGTGGGGCTCTTGGGGTCTGGGCAGGGTCATACGCTCCTCATCCACGTCCTCCAAAAGCACCTACGGAGGCCAGAACGCAGGATGCTGTGGCCCACAGCGGGTCTGCCCCTTTGAGGTCTAGCCGGGCAGTGGAGACACCCCCATGGTGGGGCTGGGGCTGGGGGAGGCCCAGGGGCTGGGGACCAGCAGGGTCGCTGGAAGCACAAGGAGGAGCTGGTTGGATGGTGGAGTTGGAGGCTGGCGCGGAGGCCTGCTGGGCAGAGAGCATGGCCCAGGCAGGCACCCGAACAGGCTGGAGCCTTCCGACTCAGGACCGACCGGAGAAAGCCAAACCCGCTGCCTCACCAGCCACGTGGGACGCCCCCTTCCAGCCTCCCCAGGCCCCCAGTCCCTGTCGGGCTCACCCAAGAGCCCCCTTCCTCCTCTGGGAAGCTCCCCCTCTGCTCTGCCTGCCTCTAGGTCTCTGCCAAGTGCAGGTGGCCGACCCCCGGCTCCAGCCAGCGCTGGGTACACAGCTTTGCTTTTCTCGTGGGGCGGGGAGTGTCTTTTCTCATTTCCACATCTTCTAATGCCACCCTCCTTTTTTGGTCTGGGGTCCCCTGCCTGATGCTGAGACAAGGACGGGCTGCAGGTGTGTATCTGGGACCAGCAGGTGGCAGGAAGGAGTGAGGGGGACCTGAGGCAGGAAGTTTGCAGGTGCAGGTGAGTGTCCACCTGGCTGCAGCTGAAACCCCAGGTGGGCCCAGGGTGTGGACTGGCCGAGGAAGCACCTGCCACGCTTTGTTGGGGGGGGTCAAGCTATTTGTACTTACACACACACACACACCCCATTTACACAATTGTCTAACACTAGCTTTGAGCAAGCACCAGACCTCAAGGTCTCCTCAGTCCTGTCGTAAACATGAAGGAGGTCCCTCCAGACAGAAGAGGACATTTCTCCACCTGATTTCCCACCTGTCCCCCACCCCCAGGACCCCGCGTCCCAGCAGCCCCTGATCTGCCAGAGCCGGGCTCCTCTCTGCTGCGGTCCCTGCCCGAGGTGCAGAGTTTGAGAGCAGGCGGCACAAAGTGGGGGCTGGGCCACGCTGGGGACAGCGAGCTGTCTGAGGAGGAGGCTGTGAACACCCCAAGGGTATCAGGGTTCCAGCTGCCTGGGAACGAGAAGGTGCAGGAAAGGAGGTGAGCAGCTTGAAAAGTAATTCGGTGTCACTCCGGGTACCCCAGACCCAGAGTCAACGCCTGCCTCGCGTTTCCAGAGGAGTCAGGATCCAAACAGCAGACTGGAGGGTGCAGAGCTGGGCGGGGGGCCCCGTGAGCTCTGTCTGCCCTCCTACGGCCATGGTGACATTCCCTACCCCAGGTTAAATGCCAACAGCAGGTTTGCCCTTCACTTCTTTTTCCTGTAGAAAAAGTGCAGAAATTGCCTTATCTATTACTTAATAAAATTGGTGGAAGGCGACATTTCCCTGGGCTTGAATTTAAGACTCCCCTGGCGGAATGAGCCACTGGAATCCAGGTTTAAAACCTGTGAACAGCCCAGGGCCCGGCGGGCTCCTGAGTCACCCTGTCCACCTCTGAGGCTCGGTGGAGATTGTCGGGGGTGGAGGGTGGGACACAGATCCTTCACACTGTTATCTTCTCATCTGTCAGGCAGACAAAGAACAATAGCCTATCATCTGTCCACGAGCAGACAAGCAAGTTTTTATACTACTAGAATCTGGCTCAAGTCCAATATGAGGGAAGGTCAAACCAACCCCCCTGGGGGTCACTGTGAGCCCTGGGGGAGCACAGGATACAGGGGCAGACAGCCTGGGTGCAGCCCCAGCTTCACCTCCTGCGTGCTGTGACCTGGAACACCCAGCCTTCCGTGTGTCTGTCCATCTACGCATCTGCCCTCTGCTCACATCACCTGCCTTGGGGGTGGGGTGGGGGGGCTTGCTAAGATGATGGGCTCAATACACAATAGCTATTGTCATTTGCAAAAACACAGAGCCTGACACCGCCAGTTTCCTGGCTACTGGAGATCCATCTGGTATGGGGTGGGGGAGAGCTGCTTTAAGATAGGTTTTGCTGGGGGGGGGCCCAACTCTGCCCACCTGGAGCATCCTCTAAATCCTCCTGGGACAGCTGGTCCTGAGAGCGGTGGTGCTGCCCTCTGGTGGCGGAAAGCAGACACTGTGTGGTGGGGACGGGTGGGCCTTCTGTGCAGGTTGTCAGCCTGGCCCTGGGATCCCATCTGTGATTCTTGCGCATTTGTGGTGGGAGCATCTAACCTCCCAAGGTGGACTCATTCCTTGCACCCCCACAGAGGCCCAGTTGCAAGAAATCCCTGCATGTGGACTCTGATGGGGTGTTTCTCCTTGGGGAGCTGTTGTCCCTGTTGCTGAGGGAGCTGAGGCCAGGAAAGGAGGCTCAGGACCCGCAGGGGGCAACACCCGGGGTTTTCCCCAGGTGGCCCCAGGACAGGGACGGGCTGTTCCTGCCAGCCCTGGTGTCTGGTGCGTGGGTCTTACGTAAAAAAGGATAATTATCCAGAAACCAGATATCAAGCCACAAAACAACATGGAAGACACCCAGATGCGTATTACTGAGGGAAACAAGCCAGTCTGCAGAGGCTGCGTGCTGTGTGAGTCCATTTATAGGACATTCTGGAAAAGGCAGACCCATGGAAACAGTAAAAACAATCAGCAGTTGCCAGGGCTTGGGGGGAGGGAAGGATGAGCAGGTAGAGCCCGGGGCTGTTTAGGGCAGAGAAGCCGCTCGGGTGGGACACTGTGATGTGGACACACTTCATCACACACTTGTCGGAACCCATAGCAGGTTCAACCCCACAGAGGGAACCCTGATGGAAACCTCAGTTCATTACAATGTATCAAAATGGGCTCATCACCTGTAACAAACACGCGTATTACAGGGGAAAGTTTGTGGGAACTCCACTTTATGCTCAGTTTTGCTGCAGACTGAAAACCACTCTAAGAACTAAAGTGTGTGAAAAATGTTAAAGGAAAGAAACAGAGGTCGAGAGCTACCACACCCAGAGGCCCAACCACAAATGCAACAGGCTCATTTGGCTACAATTGCAAGATGGGCTCCAACCTTTGGTTTCATGAGTCCCCAGCTGTGATAATAACTTAAAACATAAACTCAAGTGGTGAGAATCGACCACGTGGGGCTGTGACCATTTGATCTCCCTGTGATAAGGAAATCCCAGCACTGGGAAGCCTTGCCAGGAACAGGAATTATTCCCGGAACCATCAACCTGATCGAGGGCCGCCCCGCAGTCCCCGGCGACGCCCTAGAGTCCCTCCAGGCTGTGATCCTGCTCTCTCTCCAGGAGACAGGAGCTTCGTGCTGCTGGGCCCAGGACAGGAGCCAACAGGGCTGGGTGTGGGTCCTCATCCCCATCTGGGGGCAGCTATGTGGCCCTGGAGAACTGGCCAAACCCCGAGAAGCCTCAGGTTTCACATCTGTGAGCTGGAGCTTGGTCTCATGAGGCATTTTGTGAGACTCCATCATAAAAGTAGAAAAAAAAGACCAGTGCAATGTCTGACAAGTGTCACGAACACTCAGAAAAAGTGCAGAAATTGCCTTATCTAGGAGGCTGTGAACACCCCAAGGGTATCAGGGTTCTAGCTGCCTGGTCGTCCCCAGGCCCTCAGATCTCAGGGTCACCCCGCACCTGGGGACGGGGATGGGAGGAGGCTATCAGGAAGGAGACCAGGAGCCTCCCAGGGGGGTCGTGCCTTTGCTTACTCGCCCACCTCGTTGGTAGATTGTCCCAGATTTGCCGCCACACTTTGCCACCTCGTGACGTGGCAGGGTAGGCGACAGGGACACCTGTCCTGATCCCAGCTACGCCCCCCCCACCCTTGGGCGGGTCACATGCCCTCTGGAGCCTATTCCCTCCTCTATGAAATGGGGACAAGTATTCCTGAATGTGGGACCCTCGTGCTGATCAGACCCGATGATGCGTGTGTAGCCGGTGACCCAGCTGAGCACCTGCTGCGTGTGCGGGCGCAGGAGGCAGTGACTGTGACGGGGGGCCACGGACGGTGCCCTTAGCGGCCGCCGGCAGGTGGGGCTCCTAACATTGGCCTCTGCTCCCAGGGGGTTGCCCAGTGGCGCCCAGTGCTTGATGTGGTGAGCGGGGCCAACCCAGACCAGTGCCGGGCCTTGCTGGCCCTTGGCTTGGGGACAAGGACCGTGGCTGAGCCCCACCAATGCCACTGCTGAGATCAGTGCCACGCTCGGCTCCCTCGCCCGTGTGGCTGGTCTCCTGGGCAGACGGGCCTCCTGGGCACTGGGCAAATGGGCCTCTTTACCCTGATGAGTGGGAACACGTCTCTGGCCTCTTCACCCAGCAAATCATCCCGTTCTCCTCTTGGCTCTGTCGGCTCAGGCCCGACGGGGGCCACCTCCCACTTTGTTCATAGAGATTCACCAACCTGACATCACTCTAGATGCCGTAGCTGAATGCCCCCTCTTTGTTCCTGTCATCAAAGCTGGGGGCCCGCGGTGATGCCCTCGGAACACGTGCCGGGCGCGGTCTCCCTTCCCTGGGGTCCTCACCAGGGCAGGTGCCGCTGTGGCCCGGCCTCCTCCGGCCTCGGAGCATCTGCCCTGAGCCTCCCCGGCGCCCTGAACCCCTGGAGACCACCGCGAGTCAAAGCACTTCATTGTGAAGTCAGAACTGCAAGGCGCTCAGCCAAAGTGCGCTCAACTCCAAGAACTCAAACAACAAAGCTGTTCTTCCTCTTACTGTTTGCTGATTCAGTCATTCACCCACCCAACAAATGCCCGAGGACCTACTAGGTGCCCGGATTCCACAGGAACCAAACAGGCCCAGCCCTGGCCCCCTACCTGCAGGAATGGTCTTTCACCCCCATTTTACAGATGACGGCCCTCAGACTTAGAGACAGGTGGGGGCTTTCCCAGAGTCACCTGGCTAGAGGAGGGACTCGGCTGGGCCCCAGCTCAGGGGGGTGTGATGCCCGCCCATCCTCGTAGCCACCTGCTGTTCTGCACATCCCGGTCAGGTGTGCCCTCGTTCAGCAAACAGGGGAGCAGAGGAGTTTGTGGGCATCGGGGAGCCAGGGACACACACTGGCTGGCCCACCAGATGGCAGGTAGCAGGAGAGGGGACATGCCGGGCCGAGGAGGCACAGGGGTGAGGAAGGGGAGAAAGGGGGAAGCAAGACGCCTCTCTTGTTCCAGCAACAACGCATCTCTCGCTTCCCAGACAGGAGGGCACACGTCATTCGTGATCCTCAGGGACATTTCCAGCTGCTGCTTCTGCGCTTTCTCAGTGGCTCGGCGTGTCCTGTCCCCCTCCAAGGGCCCAATCTGTGCGGGAGCCCAAGCTGGTGTGCCTGACGTGGCCGAACACCCACATTCCCTGCTCATCTCGTTGTCCAGGGCTTGTACTGGGAGTACATGCGCTGCAGGACCACACGTGGGGGCCCTGTGAGCTCAGGGTCTGACTGGTCCCCACACCCCATCAGCCGAGCGCCTTGCTGCACTCTCCACTCTGCTGTTTGCATCACGCAGACCGCTGGCTAGGGCTCCAGACCGCACGACTCCGCTCTAACCCCGAATAAGCCATATAAACCGTGCATGCCCACCCAGGCCCGAGACTCTGCTATGTCCAGGGCGGGTCCCAGGCACACAGTTCCCATCCTCCCCCAGGCCTTCACTTCTAACCATGACAATGAGCAGAGAGCCACAGAGAGAAGCACAGCAGGGAGATGGACCTGTGTGCAACCAAGGAGGACTTCTGGGGGGAGGTGACATGAGGTGGGCAGGTGCCTTCTGGTTCAGCAAGTACCGGTCACCATGCTCATCTCCACCTCAGTACTAACCACGCTGGGTGGCCCTTGTCCATTGGTCTGTGTGCCTGCCTCCCCAGCCTGGAAGCCCCCCCCTTCCCCCGCCAGGGCCAGGGGCCAGCTCTGTGGAGTGTGTCTCCCTCAGGCCAGGTTTGGAAGAGACGATTCTCACACACCACGTGGCCATCCTTGTGGCTGGTGCATCCCCCAGCACAGGTATTCCTTCGGGCTGGTTTTCTCAGTTGGAGTTGAGGGCCCACCCACCCCATGCCTCAGAGGGTCTGCCTGTCCTCAGGGCACACTCTTCTGCGGGCTGGGTCTCAGGTCGGGAACGGGTCCTGCGCTCTCTCCCGCTGCCCTCCCCAGAGCTGCGTGTTGGAAAATCATGCCAAATCGCACGAGAGCGCTTCCTTCCCTAACCTACTTACGGGCTGAGTGCTAATTATAATCACAAACCGGGAACTGCTTTCTGGAGTGGCAGTTCTCGGCGCGGCCGTCGGCAGCCTGGGCCTGGCAAGCAGGCTCCCCGCTCGGCCAGAGAGGCGACCTCTCCGACTCTTCAAGTATGTCGTTCACCCAGGACCTCCATCCAGCGGAGATGCGGTGGGCTCCCACTCCCTGCCGGGCCCGGGGCTGGCCCAGGGGCCCAGGCAGAGCAGAGCAGTCCCTGCCCCCAGGAGCTTGCGCTCAAGGGCACAGAGATGGGGGACAGAATCCCCCCCACAGAAGCTTGTTGCCCCAGACGCCTGAACTCCCAGCACCCGCCCCCACGCCCGTTCCCATAGTCACACCGTCAAACTGCAGGGACTCCATCGGGATGCCACGCCCACGTGAAGCGGTCATCCCGTCACCCGGGAAATGACCCAGCCCTCTTCCGCTGCCCCACGGATGTGGTCCCTGGTTTCTCCTATGGCGCCAAGTGGGCTCATCCAAGCCCCTGACCTGCCCCAAGCCCAGACAACGGTCAGCTGTCCGCGATCCGCTCCGCTCTGCCAGAGTTCTAAGCAGTGGACGCCGGGCTCGAGCTCCAAAACTTGCAGACAGAACTGATTATGTGAAAACGCTTCATAGTCCCTAACTGGCCAACTCCTGCCTGCATCTCGCAGCTTCTCCATCAGCCCTGGACCAGGACGTCCGGGGGGCCGACCCACCGGCGGTCCTCCGTGCCCTGCTCAGGGCCGGCCCAGGGCACAGCAGTGAACGTCTGCTGGGTGGGTGAGCCGCCCCTCCTCTCTTGTTCACCCCCTGCACTGAACGTCTTTCTGAAGTTCTCTCCTCTGAAGGGGTATGGGCTCCACACCTGCCTGGCTCACCGTGGGGGCCCAGCACCCAGCCCAGCGCCCAGCACCTGGCAGGTGCTCCATAAATGGGACGAATCAACACATATCACACAGAGTGGCAACCTTTGTGGGCACGTGCCGGTCTCCCCCTGCACACGCATGCCTCAGCATCTGGCGATGTGACCACCGCTCTTCTGGAGACCTTGGGACGCTCATCCCTCTGAGCTCCTCAGCGGGCTTCTGAGCAGCCCCTGGATGCAGACGTCCGTCCCACAAGCTCTTCTCCACTGCGGCTTTGACACGCCTTCCACTAAGCGGCGGGGCCCGAGACCCCCTCCCCGGGAACACGGGTGGACGTTGGGACTGCCTCGGCCAACGATGTGATGGGAGCGACACCATGGACTTCCAAACTAGATCCTAATGCCATAAACTACCTTGCTTTTAAGGATGCTCATTCTTGGAACCCAGCAGCCATGCACTGAGGAAGCCCAACCACCCCAAATACCAAGCGACCGCATGCAGGGGGCACGCGGATCTGTTCTCCGGAGGTTCCCATCGTCCCTGGCTCTCAGGTCACCCCTAGCCTCTAGATCTTCCCAGATGAAACCAGAGACAGAAAACATCCCTGCTGGGCCTTTCTGAATTTCTGACCCTCAGAACCCGTGAATATAACAGAATGGACATTTGGTGCCTACGGTTTGGGGCAGTTTGTTATGTAGCCATAGAAAACCGAATGCCACCACAACCAGACCCCAGAGTCCCCTCCCCAAGTCCTGACACGGTGTCCCCCCTACTTCTGCACACAGCCTGCCTGAGGCTCACTCGGGACCTCTCCGGAGACAGGAAAGTCACTCCCTCCATAGCCAAAGTCCCACGAGGAGGTGCTAGCCATCTTGATCCGGGGAAGGAAATGCCCAGAGTCTGGCCTGGCCTTGCCTGGAGTCTTCACCACCACCCTGTGGTAGATACTCTGGCACCCATTTGGCAGAGCTAGAAACCAAGCTCAGAGAGGTAAACCAGCCCAAAGCTGTGCAGCCAGGAGAGGCAGAGTCAAGATTCAACCCCAGGTCTGTCCTCCTCCTGCTAATCTACCCTGGCGCCGAAGTCCCAAGTGTCTGAGTAGGTCCCCATTTGACCCAGTGGGAAAGCGTCCCCTTGAACCAGCGAGCTCACCAAAAGGGGACAGCCAGGACAACGGAGCCCCCAGGACAAGCTCTCCCAGCTGGCAAGGGGCAGGATCAGGGAGAGTGGCCTCGAGCACAGGCACCCTTTGCTCAGGTCCCTGCCCCGCTCAATCACCTTCCATGGCTCCCCACAGCCACCAGAACTCAGCTCAGCCCGCAGACGGACCCCCACGCCTCCAAGCCCTTTGCCCGGCTGGTTCCCTGGCTTACCTCCCACGGCTCCCTGACTCCGGACTCTTTCCCAGAGTTGTTGTTGATCGCCCCAGCACCGGCCCTGGCTCCCACCACCGGCTCTGGGGATTGCTGTCCTCGTCCCCCCTCCACCTGTGAAAGCCGAGCTTCTTCAAGGCCCACGCCCGGTGCTGCCCCTATACCAACCGCGTGTTCACAGGGAGCCCCGTGTGCTGAGCCCCGTGTTGGAGCTCTGGGCACCGCGCCCCTTGGTGCCCCAGATCCCGTAAGAATGCTCTACCTCCTTGACAGATCTGAAAACAGGTATGCGGGGGCGGGGGGCTTGCCCAGTGTCCCCCTGGACCAGCGACAGCCACCTTGCACAAGTCATGTCACCTCTCCCCAAATGGCCAGTGACCCTCTGGCCCCCTCCACTGGAGACCCCACTAGCAGCTCCCGTGCGCTCTCCAGGGTCCCCTAAACGCCAGCACAGGGCTGGGGACAAAGGACCCAGGTCACCTCAGAGCATCTGGGTCATGCTCGCTGTCCCAGCACGACTGGCCTCCGAGGTGCCTCAGTGTGGGTGTGAATCCTGGGTCATCCCGCCTCAGGCAGGGCCCCAGATCCCCCAGCACTAATGCGGGGGGTGAGTTGGGGGGCTGCACAGGGTTACACCCCACTAGACCCAGGGAGGTCAGGGAGTCAGAGATTGGTCTCCATCTGAATGAGAACAGCTTGGCCTCTGGATCCCAGCAGACTGAGCGCAGACCCCCAGGGCCCCATGGGCCAGCGGTCAGGTCCCCGGGCCCTGTGGTTCCTCCTGTCCTGGGATGGGGGAGCGCGTTCCGACAAAGTCGCTCTGGGCCACACACGGCTGTGGGGCCACCAGGCAGCCCCACGGGGCCTGGAATGAGCCTCGAACTTGATAGGGGAGGCAGGAAAAGGAAAATCTGCCCTGCCAGCCGAGTCTCCCTTCCTCCAGACGGAGTGTGCGAGCCGTCCAAGGTTGGGGATCCCGGGAGGCCACAGAAAGAGCCCGTCTGTGACAGCCGAATTGTGTCGACCCCCAAGCCCCAGCACTTCAGACTATGACCTGATTGGAGATAGGGTCTTCACGGAGGCAGTCAGGCTAAAGTGAGGTCGTCATGGCTGTCCTTCCACACAGGGGACGTTAGGACATGGAGACAGACGCACAGAGAGGACCACGTGCAGATGCAGGGAGAGGCCCACCATCTGCAGGCCAAGGACACATCTTCCCTCACGGCCGCCAAAGGAACCACCCTGGTGACACCTTGATCTTGGGCTCGCGGCCTCCGGGATGTGAGCAGAGATCTGCTGGGTAAGCCCCAGTCTGCGGCACTTTGTTACCGCGACCCCAGGAGACCAGTCCGTGGAAAGAGCAGGAAGCCAGGCCTGGGATGTGCCGGTGTCCCTCCTCCAGGCCGGTTTTCCATCTGCAGGGGGACAATGATGTGGCCCCACGCCGGGCTTCTTGAGGATGGTGACGGGGCAGGGGCGGCTCATGGTGGGGGCTCAGTGTGCTGGGGGTCGGGGGGCCCCTTCTGGAGGCAGAGCTGGGAGCCACGCGGCAGTGGGGGCCACAAGCTCAGGCTGGCCACCAGGCTCAGCAGACTCCAGCTCGAGCTTCTGGCAAGTCCCAGTACACATCACGCCTGCAGCAGCTGGTCCAGGCATCCTGGCCACCCACGTCCCTGAGGGTGTCATTTCATGGCCGGAAGAGCGGCTCTTCCTGAGCGGGGAGGCATCTGAGGATCTCCTGGGTGGCATTCTGGAAGGTCAGGGCGCAGCGGGCATCTGGGCCCCTCCTCACACCCGCACTCCCCGGGGACACGCCCAATGGCAGAGAGGGGCGGGCCCCGCCCAGGGCACACACACAGTCCGGCTGGGCTAGGCGCAGGGCTCGGGGCTCCAGGCCTCCAGGCCAGTCCCTTGTCCCCCTCGTCACACCGCCACGGACCAGAGCAGCCACCCCGGCAACAGTGCGTGACCTTGTCTGGTCAGGCCCACTACCCGGCAGACGCCCAATAAACGTTCCTTAAATCCCATGGGAACAGGACACACGTTTGACGACCTGAAGCAGTGCATATGGTCCATCAGCACAGGGAGTGATGTGTGTGACAACGTCGTCTTTCAGTCCCCGTGCCCGGGCTAAGTGCCAGGTGCTACACTCGGGGGTTTCCATCGGTGACCATCACAGAGCAGGGAACGCGGGCGAGGAGCATGGCTGGGGCTTGAACCCAGGCCGCCCCATCGCAAGCCCCAGCTGCGGACTCCCACCGAGGGGGTCTGGGAGGGCCCAGTTGGTCCCGCCAGGCCCTGCCTCAGCAGGCCAGCTCCCGTGAGACCCCGCCAGCGTAGGGCCCGCGGCCAGGGGCCTGCCAGGACGCCCCCAGTGCACGCTGGCCAGTCAGGATCCCCGGCTGCCCCCCTCCTGCCCAGGCCTCTGAAGACGGGCCTGCAGTATGACCTGGAGACACTGCCTGGACGGGGCCCCCGCTACCCCACCGTCCATGGTCAGCAAGTCGGATCCAGCAAGGATGGCCACGGGGATCTGAGAGGTCACCGCCCCCCCCCGACCTCTCCTCCCTGCTTGCTGCCCAGCAGGACGCTACCCACGATCCAGATCCTGCTAAGCACCCGTCACCTCTACTCCACTCATCATTTCGTCCTGCACAATTGGGAACTGGCCTCTCTTGACAACTTTGCAGATGGGCAGACAGGTTCCCAGGCCAGGACTGGACCCAGGTCTCACCAGCCCTTGCTCTCCCCGCTGCGCCGCGCTGGGTGGGAGGGGCCAGCTCTGGGGAGGCGAGGCCCTCCCAGACCCGGTAGGTGTGTGCGGTCTTCCAACAAGACAGTTCACCTGCCTCCACGGGGCCCCTGCTCCTCAGACCTCCCTCCCAGCTGCCCTGTCTTTACTGCTCGGAGCAGCCGGGGGACCGGGCAGCTCAGGGTGCTGGGCACGAGCGCCCATTTAACCTCAGGACCCGGCTCTGGCTCCCAGCGTGGCTGGAAGGACCCTCCTTTGCCCAAGTGGGATTCGAGCCCTCTGTTTTCTTCCCTGTCAGCGGGCAGCCCTTCCTTGTGGTCTTCAATCCCTGCCTGACCCTCCCCAATGCCTGGCCAGGTCATCCCCATACTCCCGGTGCCCCAGGGGCTTGCATGGCACATGGAGACCCTGATCCCCCCACGTCTAAAAACAGCTACTTGCGCCCGAGCCTCCAAATCCCATGGCAAATTGATGGGTCCACTCCAAAGTTCAATTTAAAATCCCCCACCTGCTCCCTGGGGCTCAATGCCACGTCTCCTCTGTCCACCCAGGACGCAGGGGTGAGTCTGTGGAGGGGGTGGGGAGCCTGCGGGATGTCTGGCCGGGGCTTCCAGGCCCCTGTTCTCCCTTCCTCCCTGGGATCGCCAGGGCCTGGCGAGGGTGACACCATCTGCCAGAAATACTGGGCTGGCCTGTGGCTTGGTTGGAAGGCCACGGGCAGAGTCCGACCCCAGCGCCCGCCCAGGAATCCCCATGCTTCCCTCCCCTGTGCAGGCTGTGGGTCCCACATGCTGGCACCCACCTTCCGTTTCTGAACCCCATGCCTGCCGTGTCCAAGAGTAGAACGCATCTGGGAACGTGCATGGCCACCTGGGGCCACACGACGTAGCCCTACTTCGCCTGTCACGTGGGGCTCCTAGCACATACCCAGGCCTTCAGCTGCATCGCTGGGGTGCCAATGGGCCCGTCCCCCAAAGGCAAACATACGTGAGCTTCCCGTGCAAAGATTTCTCCTTCCTCGAGACACAGGTGGCCCCTCCCAGCCCAGCAGGCATCTGGGGGTGAGGCTGGGTGGCCCTGTGCCTCCTGGGCGGGGGGGCTGCCAGCAGAGCTGAGCTAGAAGGGGCAGTGGGTGCTGCTGAGACAAACTACAGCCCCTGTAATCTGGTAGCTCTGGAAGTACACAAGCAAACGCAAGCTGTACAACGCAGGTTGGTTCGGGGCGGACGTGACGATGCCCTCCATCCGTGACGTGTAGACACACCGGCTCCAGGCCTGCCGTGACCACCCCCTACCGCAGAGAAGGAGCCCGTGGCCCAGAGACGCTCAGTAGCCTGGTGAGCTCACACAGCCCCTAACTGGTGGGACCGGTTTGTCCCTCCAGGACTTTGCCCCCTGCACGATCTGCCTCCTCCTGCGCCGTCCTCCCACTCGCTGGTCCACGGAAGGCTGGTGGCAGGGGAAATATGTCCTGAGCGTCTAATTAAAACCGGGCATCCAGAGTGCTGGTCGGGCGCCCAGGGAAAGCTGAGACGCGCAGGAGGGTTCAACACGCACACCACACTCCCACTCCTTCTGCCAACCTCACGTCCCCCGGGGCATTTTACTTGTACCGACGGGGCCCCCGCGCACAAACCGACGTCGGTGGGTCCCATCTGGCCTCCGAACTCGGGCAGACTGGGGTTCATTTACGCCCGGTCCTGCAGCCCGTTCATGGTGACGGGCCCCTGGTCCGCCTGGTCAGGCCCGGGGGTGTGGCCTCCGGATGTCACCCAGTGCTGTGTGGGGGCCCAGCCCCCGCCCCCCCCAGACAACAGTTCCTTAGGTTTCAACAACAAAAATAGCTGCTTTGGGGGGACAGAAATAATACTATTCATTGCCACAAACCCAAACAGCACCCAGAAGTCGAAGAAGACTTAAAATCCCCTGCTAATCTTCAACCCTGAGGTTAACCACCATTTAGCTCAGTGGCCATTCTGGGCGGCAACTGTGTGCCACGAACATGTTATGTGCATGCATGTACCACGCAGACACATGCCTACAACATGTGATGTGACAGGATCCACGATACGACTTAATAACAACATGATCTTTTCAGGGAGCAGAGCCTTGTCCTCATGTCCCGTGTCTCCAACAATCTCCTAAATTCCTGAGCAGAACCTGCCCCGCTTGGCAGAAGGGGCTCGGTGTGCCCTTAGAAAAGTTTACCAAGATACAATTCACAGACCATACAATTCCCCTATTTAAAAGGCACAGTTGTATGATTTTGAGTGTAAAGTTGAGCCCTGAAACACACAGGGGTTAGACGCACCAACCAGTTGAAAATCCAAGGATAACTTCTGACTTCCCAACACCTTAACACGACTCGCCTCCTGTCGACCAGAGCCTTACTGAGGACGGAAACAGTCGGTTAACACATATCCCGTATGTCACATGTACGATATACTGTATTCTCACAATAAAGTCAGCTAGAGAAAAGAAAGTGCTGTGAAGAAAAGCATAAGAAGGAGAAAACACACTTACGGTACCGAACGTATATGTGCTGAAAAAATCCACGTATCAGTGGACCCACTCAGCTCAAACCTGTGTTGTTCAAGGTCATCTGTACTCGCAGACTGGTGTGTCAATCAGCACAATCAATTTTAGAACATTTTCATCATCCCGAAGAGAAACCCCTTGCCCATTACCGTCCCTCCCCATCCCGCCTCCCCCTCCCCTGGTGACCGATGATGTACTTTCTGTCTCTACGGATCTACTCCTTCTGGACATTTCATACACACGGACCTTCTGCGTCTGGCTTCGGAAGAATGCAGAATGTTTCCATGCTTCATCCACGTTGTGGCGCGAGTTGGGCTCTCCAGGGCCACTATTATTCCATCATGTGACCACGCCCCATGGTCCATTCGTGGGGTGAAGGGCTCTGGGGCTGTTTCCACCTGCTGGCTATTATGACGACTCAGGCACAGCCCCTTCGGGGTGGACATGGGTGCCCCTGTCTCTTGGGTACCTCCGTAGGGGTGGACTGGGACTTGGCCATTCATATGGTGACTCTGTGTTTCAGCACTGGAGGACCTGCCAGACCTCTTCCTGAGTGGCTGTGCCATCAGCCCTTCCCGCCAGCCGTGGCGGGTGAGGGTCCAGAGTCCCCGCATCCATGTCTGGACGACCGGGCTGTGGAGCAGGTGCATGATGGCCACCCACAGCGGTCTTGATCTGCATCCGGGACGACCAGGGGTGCTCATTCGTGCTTGCGTGTCTCCTTCGGAGAATCGTCTGCTCAGACCCTCGGTCCACGTCCTGTGGCCGTCTCTCCGGACAGCGACAGAACTGAGTCCTAAGGGTTGTTTACTGCTCTTGGCGAGAGTCCCTAATCCCACACGAGGTCAGCAAACCCTGTCTCCCACTCTACCAGCTGCTTCCATCTTCTTCATGACGTTCTCTGCAGCAGAAGAATGTTCAGTTTTCACGAAATCCAATTGATCTGTGTTTTCTTTTTTTTAAAGATTTTATTTATTTGACAGTGAGAGATACAGCGAGAGAGGTAACACAAGCAGGGGGAGCGGGAGAAGGAGAAGCAGGCTTCCTGCTGAGCAGGGAGCCCGATGCGGGGCTCGATCCCAGGACCCCGGGATCATGACCTGAGCCAAAGGCAGACGCTTAACGACTGAGCCACCCAGGCGCCCTGATCTGTGTTTTCTTTCACTGCTCGTGTCCTTGGCATCGTGCCTAAGAAAGCGCTGCTTCATCTGAGGGCCCCGAGCTTTCTGCCGACATCGTCCTCTACGGTTCCGCTGCGAGCTGTTTCCGCCTTTACTATAATTCCACAAAAACGGAATCACCCCTCACCACCTTTGTAAACAGCAGAGCTCAAGCAGACTGCCTCCCTCCCTTCGTGTCAGACCCCCAAAGCTTATCTGTGGGACTCAAGGCTCCTAGTTGGAAAAGCAAGCCTCCCCCTCCAGCCAGACGGTCTCGGCCATGAGGGCAGTTACCTGTCTCTCCTCCTGGCATCCCCATGGAGCGTGGCCTCCACACCAAGGACCTGTGCCCGTGGAGGCCGCAGGCAGCAGCTGAGCAGTGGGAGAGCCTCTGCGGCCCGCACGACTCCAGATGGACGCGCCGGAGGGTCACGTGGGAGCTGCCACACTCCTGCCCCAGGAAGGGCAGGGCCAACCCCTTCCTGACACACTGAAATAGACTCCCCCACCTCCCCCCAAGATGCACCTGTTTCCCAGCCGTCCGGGAAAGGGACTTTGGAAAGACACGCGGCGGGGAGGAGGGGCGGGAGGGCCAGGCCCACGGCCAGGTGCGGGCAGCAGGTGCGAGCCCACCCCGGGGCGGCGGGGGTCACAGCCTGCGCCCGCAGCTGGAGCCGCCTAGCAGAGCCCCACACACTGGGGGCTTCACAACAGACGTTATGCTGCCGCGGTTCTTGAGGCCAGGAGCCCCACGCCGAGGTGTTCCCAGGGCCGCACGCGCTCCCTCCGAAGGCTCCGGGGAGGAGCCTTCCCTGCATCTTCCAGCTCCTGGGGCTCCAGGCGCTCCCGGGCCTGGGGTCATGTCACAACCCCCTCTGCCTCTTTCTTTATGTGGCTTCTCCCTGTGCGTCCGTGTGTCCTTTCTGTCTCTGGTAAGGACACCAGTCACGGGATGGATGACTTCATTGCTATCCTTACCTTAATCACATCTGCTAAGACCCTTAGTACAAATAAGGTCTCATGCCAAGGCTCTGGGTGGACACGGCGGTGGGGGGACCTTTCTACCCCTCTACACAGTCCCACTGTGTCGTGGGAAAACCGAGGCTGGAGGAGCTTTGGCCGCACATGTCCCTGCTGTCCCTCCACCAGCTTCGGCTTTAATGTCCCAGCGTTAGACCCACCAGCCGCGCCCACGGTAAGCGCTGCTTGGACCCAGAGCGGCCGCAGGGAATGCACGGGCGTGGCCCATGCGGGCCCAGTAAGCGGCGCCGGATGCCACGGTCGAGGGGTGAACCACAGCTCGGGGCGGGCCCCGTGACCCCTCTGCAGACCCCCAGCAGAAACCGCCTCATCCCCCAGCGCTGAGGAGTCGGGAGCAGGTGCCGGCCGCCGGAGTGGAGCTTTCCTCATCTGTCATCGGCCACGATGGTGTGACATGCCTACCTCGCCACCCAGTGAACAGGACTGGTGACACGCAGCCTCCTGTGGGAAGCCCCCGGGGCATGTCTGCAGCATTACTACCCAGACCCGTGGGACCCACGCATGGGCACAAATCATGCATCCCAGGCACGGAATTATATCCTCTTCGGCCCATAAATGAGAGGAGATTCTGCGATCCATGCCCTGCATCCCCGTGCCCAGCTTGGGGCGGAAACCAAGACGGTGACGATGACTTCAGATGACATCAGCTCCCCTCTGAGCACTCAGTGAGTCCCATATGCTGCCCCATACCCAAGGCAGGAGCCATCCCATCCCTATTGTCCCTAAGAGGAAACCGAGGCAGAGAGACAGGTGGGGTGCAGCCAGCTCTGGTGAACAAGAGGGGGTTGGTGGGCTTTGAATGTGAGGGTCTGGCAGGGCCCTCTGCTTGTGGCCAGCGCCCTAGAGGGCGCCCAGGAGGGAAGGACCGGCGGACATGCAGAGGCCAAGGGGCAGCTAGCCTCTGGACCCCGGGAACGGCCTGCATGAGGTTGGAGAGGAGACGTTCCCGGCAGGCGGAAGACCCCCGCTCCTTGGGCCTGGGGTGCTCGGTGGGGTGGGAAGGCACGCAGGGACAAGGACATCCTAGGCCCCCAGTCAAAGAGTGGGTTTTCCCTGGGGACCGGGGGCAGCGCTGAAGGATTTTGCTCAGGTGGCAGAAAGACAAGTGTCCCGAGAGTGGGTAACAGCTCTTCCTTCCCACAAGCAACACCCCCACCCCAAATCCAGCAAGGAGCTGGTGGCGGCGGGGGTCCCATGAGCTTCTCCCCTCCCCAACAAGGTGGAACCTGGGGCTCCCAGCCTGAAGACAGCAGGAATGGACCTGCCCACTGACTTCCCCTGGGAGAGCATCCAGCCGGGGCCAGCCCTCTGCCTCCTGGCCTCCCCCCGCAGAGCCTCCCAGCCCAGGGCCACACCCTCCCCAAGGTCGCCAAGGGTTCCCCAAGGCCTGACGCCTTCAGTCCATCTCGGCTGGAGGCCAGAACACCCACAACTGCCCTAATGCTGTCAGATGAGCCTCCCAAGAGAGAGGGGCTGCATCACAGTGGGGGGCTTCTTGGACTCTGGGACCCTCGGGCAGAAATCATAGTGCAGGCCTGGCTCTGGGTGCCTTCCTGGGCTCCGTTCTTCTCCAGGTGTCTGCCCCAGCCCCCAGCTGCCTGGTGTCTGGCATGGATCCTCCCACAGAGTCCCAACCCCCTGCACCATGCTCCCACATCTGCAGTGGCTGTCAGGTCCCTGGGAGGCTGCCCCTGGCTCATGGGGACACTGAGGGTGGAGGCATCCCTTACCCAGAGGCCCGGGGTTCAGAGACTCCTGGCTTCCTCTTCTATAGCCTCAGGTGGTTCCCAGGGCCAAGGGGTGGAGGGGTGCCTGCACCCTGCGCCCATGGGGAGGAAAGGCTATGGATTCCCAGCTTCATGCGGGATTCCCACCCCTTGGCCTGGGCCTCAGCCTTCAGCCTTCAGGGTCATCAATGTGGTCTGAAGGCCAGGGACCAGGACCCCCATGGGCTTATGCTAATTTGCAATTTGCACATCCATCTTAGAGCTGTGATCCGCAGGGCTTTGGGGGAACAACCCTCTCCCCTCCCCAGACCCTGCAGGAGGAACTCCTCTTTTGCTCTAAAGATGTGGGGTGTGCAGGAGAGCTTCCTGCCCAACCTGGAAACTTCTGGGCAGATGCTCAGGAGAGTCAAGAGAGGCAGACCCAACACCATGAACACCCATGGGCCTCAGGGCCGAGGGCACTGAAAGCACGGGGCCGGGCTCTCTGTCCCTGGTGGGTGGCTTGCCAACTGTTCCCACGGCAGCACCTGGAAAGGGACGTGCCCATCAGAGAGTGGCCCTGTGGGGACAGGTGCGCACACCTGTGGGAGGACTGGGTGTGGAGCATCCTCAGCCTTGCTAGAGCCTAGCTCGGGAACAGAGCATCCTCCTGCCCCATAACATCGTGTTTGCTCACGTGGCTGGTTGTGGCCAGTGACACTTTGGAGGCAGTGACAATGTGCCACGATGCGCCTCACGCGTCTCCACCTGCCCTACCATGCTTCTACCCTTGAACAAGGAGAACATTCCTGGGCCAGCGCGCTGGTCCCAGGAGGCAGATTCGAGAAGGAGCGGAGCCGCCACACTGAGCCTGGCCTGCTCAGCCGAGCCCCAGCCAGCACGCGGGCCCCGTCTATGCCTCTGAGTGCTGGGCTGTTTGTCTCACGATGTATACGTCTCGCACACTGCTGTAACAAACTGCCACAAGTCAGTGGTTTACCACAGTTCTGGAGGCCTCAAGCCCAAAATCAGTGCCACTGGGCTAAAATCAAGGTGTCCTCAGGGCTACCTCCTCCTGAGGCCCCGGGGAGACTCTGTTCCCTGCCTCCTCCAGCTTCTAGGGGCGGCTGGCCCTCCTCGGCTGTGGCCACGTCACCCCATCTCTGCCTCCGTGGCCACGTGGCCTTGTTTTCTGGGTGCCTGCCCCTAACCTCCCTCTCCCTCCTCTTCTAAGAATAATTGTGGCTGCATGCAGGGCTCATGCGGGTAACCCAGGATGATCCCACCGCTAGCTACATCCTTCATGCAATCCCATCTGCAAAGACTCTGTTTTCCAAATAAGCCCATGCTCACAGGTCCCGGGGATGAGGACCTGGTCTATTTTGGAGGGGGTCGTTCTCTAGCTGCCACGTGCAGCAACAGCTTATGGCCAAGTACATATGTAACAATTCTTTTTGCCAAACCAAACCCGCTCTCCTTACTCACGATGTGCCCTGCGGTTTTTCCACTCAGTTCCACTTCTTACATAACCAACGCGGCTCTGACCCACTGAACTGATTTCGTGCCCACAAATGGGTCGCCACCAGCAGCGTAGAAAGTTCTATCCCAACTTCCACACCTGCCAGGGCAGGGGACCCGAGCGAAACCGAGTGATTTAAAGCAGAGAGAGAAATGCGTTCTTTCTGCACAGCGAGGGTGGGCGGACTGATAGGCGCCCAGAAGGATACCCTCCACACGCACACACACACACGCGCGCACACACACACACACACACACTCGAGGATGTGGTCCTGGCCACCCTGCCTCATGGACGGTCCTCCCCCTGCCACCCATGCAGCAGCCCGCACCCCAGCAGCAGTGGGGCTCACTGGGTGGCTTGGGAAGGGGCTCTGGGCGAGAGGAAAGGAGGGCACGGTCCCAGGTGGCCCCAGCCTCTCCACCTGCAAGGATCCCCCGCTGCTTCCTCGCCCTCATCCCTGCACACCCCTGCCCCTGCCCCACATTCCAGTGTGATCCTTCTCTCCCCGACAGCCCCACGCTTGCTTCCCCCAATCACCGCTCCGTCAGGGCATTCACTCACATCCTTACCAACACTGATAAAAGAGAGAAACAAATGAGATCAGGGCCTGGAACTCTCCAACAGATGGTAGAGATTTTCAAGGTCACTGTAAAGCAAGGAAGATGCCAACACTTTTTTAGGGGCATAAAAACTTAGGTCTGGAGGAATGCACAACATCATCCAGGCCCCGGGCACGGATTCTTAAGGCCTGGCCCTGGCCTCTGTGGAGCACTCAGCCCCCACACCAGCTGCATGCTGGACGCCTCTGCCTGGAAGCCCCCCATGCAACTCATAATGGGAAAAGAGAATGCTGAGCCCTTTGTATCTGCTCCCACCCACCACTACGTTCACCTCTCCTTCTGCAACTCAGGCAGACCCCGGGTTTGCAACCATCGCTCAGCTGCTGGGTGACCTTGACCCAGAGACTTAACCTCTCTGAGCCTCAGTCTCCTTTTCTGTAAAATAGGGATGCCTACTTATCGGGCTGCAGGGAGATAAATCACAGGTTTTATGTGAAAGCGTCTGGCGCCCAGCCTGGCACGCAGTGGCCCTTGGCAAATGACGTCTGTCTTTCCCAGCTAGCCATGGCATCGTTTTTCCACAGCTGTGGTCACAAATGACCCCACACTGAGGGCTTAAGCAGCAGAAAGCTATGTCCTCACTGTTCTGGAGGCTGAGGTCCTGAATCGAAGTGTGGGCGGGGCCACGCTCTCTCTGGAATCTGGGGGGGGGGGACCGCCCCTGCCCTCCAACACCTGTGTTGCTGGCCATCCTGCTTCTCTGCCTAGAGCTGCAGGACAGCCTTGTGTCCGTGTGTCTGTCTGCCTGTCTGTGTCTCTGTTCTCATTAGGACGCCTGTCACCGTGGATCGGACCCACCCTGCTCCACCACGACCCACCGTAACTAGTTACCTCTGCAACAGCCCTACTTCCAAATAAGGTCCCATCCCAGGGTACCAGGTCCCAGGTTAGGACTTCAGCATATCTCTTTGGGGACCTTGTTCGACCCAGAACACAGGCATTCCCATTTTCAGCAAAATCATCCACGGCCTCGGAGCGGCCGGCACAAAGCGTGGACATCCCCTGTCGTGTTCTCCCCTGCACTGCGGAGGGCGTCCCTTCTCTCTACCCCCTGCCTCCCTGCCCCCCCATTTCTCTCCTGGTAGAGACCCTGCCCCACCCTCATTGGTCCTCCCCTCCCTGGTGGTCTCCCCTCCCTGCCAGACCCCCAGGGTTGCAGCACCGAGTGCCGACTCCGGGGGCTCCTCTGGCCTCCCAGATGGAGACCAAACTCCTTGCTCCGAAGCTGGACACCGGCCCCGCTGGGACCTCTCCAGACGCCGCAGGCCCTGCCTTCCCTCCCTCTTCCACCCTGCACAGCCGCTGGGCACCGCCCACTCGCCCTGTTCACGTGTGCTTGGGCCCTCATCACAGGGTCTGCAGGACCATCTGCACTGTGCACGCCCCGAAAAAGTGCTTCCAGGGCCCCCAAGGTATCGGCGAGGAGCTGGCTGCGGCGGGAGACCCCTGGACGTCCCGGGATCGGGCCAGGAGGGAGATGAATGTCCCATCGGTGCCACGGAGCCATGGAGCAAAGAGTGCGTCCACACTGGTGGCGAGGGCCTCCCGGGTGCTCAGTGCTGCGTGAGGTGCGAGATGCTGGGGGCTTGTCGCGTGAAGCTGGCAGGCTAGTGGGGCAACAAGGGGAGACAGGGCGACTCTGAACTTGCAGGTCCGACATGTGATCGCTGAAACGGCCGAGGAATGTGGGTAGTCGCCTCGGCCGTGGCTGTGCGTGGGGTGCAGGAAGGCGGCTGCTGTGTCCGGGGGCCCGGGGGGCCTCCCCGAGGTGACACAGAAACTAAACTGCTGGCTTCAGAACAAGACAGAAAAAGCTTCAGAGCAGGTGGGGGTGGGGAGGGGGGCATGTCCAGCACAGGGATCAGCAGCTGTGAGGACCCTGAGGCCAGGAGGAGCCCAGAGCAACAGGAGGCTGTGGGAGGCCCAAGGGACGGCCCTAGCGGCGGGGCAGGCACCTCGGCGGCCCCCAGAGCCACCATCAGGGCAGCCCGGCCAGTGAGAAGGCTGCGCTGGGGGTGACCATTGCTGCCGCCCCCGCGGCTACACCCCACGACGTGCCCGCTGCGCCCCTCCCAGAGCACTCGCCCTTCCGGCCCGTGGGGAGGCCATTCTGCCCTGAGCTCAACAGCGATCCATCTCCCCGCCTGACAAAACACAGCCCACACACCCATCTGCCTCCTGAGTCCATAAAGACAGACAAGCAAGCGATAGAAAAATAAGCAAAAAAGAGGGCACAGGAAATCCGCAGAAAGACAAGTGGCCCGGAAATGTAGAGAATGCTCTCGGCGCCCCAGTACCGGGGGGAGGTGACTCAAAACTGGGAGGAGCCCCTTCCTATTTGCTTGGCAAATGTGAACAGATGGACACTGTCCTGCGCTGGGCTAGGAGGGGACGGGGACAAGGGACTCACACGCCCCTTTCGGTAAAGGTACAATGCGGGACAGCCTCTGGGGAGAGCGGTTTGCCAGAAGATACTCCCATTTAGCAATTGCATTCCCGGACCATCTCCCACGGGTCTACCTGCACGTGCGTGCAAAGGTGCACAGGGACGCATCCTCACCTCCACTGGGTGCTGCAAATCTGATCACACGTGGGGCCAATGGGCCTGCGCTCCTCCGATGCAGGTCGCAGGGCTTGCCAAAACGCTCAGCCCGAGCCCCCTCGCCAGTCACCTGGCCTTTCCTCTGTGTGAGTCAGGACGGGGCCCCACGCACCCCATTCGGCCAGCCCAGCACAGGGCAGAGACAGACCCACTTGGGGCTCAATGAGCAAACCATCGAGCAAGAGAACGAACACAGACAGGCCACTGGGTGCTCCCCAGGAATCGTGGTGACGTGGGTGCCACACGTGGCTGGTCCTCCACCCAGCACCCATCTGTGCACTGGGGACACACAAAGCACCCAGCTACAGTAGGGCCGGGGGGAGGGATGAATGGAGAGTCACATGTAACGTGCTCTGCGAGGGCCTGGCGCCTGGTCCCCACTCGTGGCAGGGCCACAGGACCCGCCGCAGAGCTGCTGACAGAACCGCTAAAACCAAGACCGCACATGATTCACCGCAGCCGAAGTGGGAGCAACCCCAGCGTCCACTACCAGGATAAACAAAATGTGCCGTGTCCGGGCAATGGGGCATTGTTCAGCCTCAAAGAGGACACGGGCCACGACATGGATGAACCCTCCACTTACACGAGGGACCCAACCAGTCAAATCCACAGACAGAACCAGATAGTGGGGACCAGGGGCCGGGAAAGAGGTGGGGAGCTAGTGTCCCCTGGGGATGGGTTCAGTCTGGGAAGACGACACAGTTCTGGGGACGGGTGGGGATCCCGGCACAACACCCTAAATGCCACTGAACTGGACACGTAAAAATGGTTAAAATGGTAAATTCTGTGTTGGATAGGTTTTACCACAATTAAAACAAAATGTGTCAATAGACGCTTCCTGTGCCGAAGGCAGAGAAACTACAAAGCCCGAGGGAGAGGGGCTGCCCCTGATGTCCCTCACCCACCGGAGGCCCTGTGTCCCCGTGTCGTCTGAGTAGGGCCTATGACAGGGGCCACCCTCTGAATCACGCTCACAGGGACGAAGGGAAGTGGAGGAAAGAAAGTGAGCACATTTTCCAGCTCAGTGCGGCTAGGTATATACCTTGGTGTCTGGAGTCGCGTCCTGGACCGTGCAACTTTCCCAAGTATGGCTGTGTTTCCCAGCTGAGGCCTCGGGGAACCCCAGGCTGCCCCGCTCTCATGCAGACACTTTCCCAGGTCCTGGGAGCCGTGGCCCTGGGTCACTACCCCCAAGCCGGCTCAGGCCTTTAGGGGCGAGCAGGTGCACGCTGGTTCTGAGGATTCTGAGGCGGAGGGGTGGGGGGGCCACGATGGGGATGGACAGGGTCGGTGAGAGTAGGGGGAGACAAAGGGCCTCCTGTGGAGTCCCTGGTTGAGGGAGGTGGACAGGAAGGGCGCAGATACGCCCACCCAAGGGGACAAGCATGTACATCAGCAGGGGGAAGGGATCAGGGGGAGCCAGCTGGAGGTCGCCCAGGGAGCAGACGCTGGCTGATGGAGCGGGGCAGGGGCAGCGGAAAGCAGGTCCCCCAGGGCAGGAGGAGGAAACCCCAAGAGCTTCAGCACGGCCTGGGCACGGACACTCACGAGGAGGTGACGGACCCTGCAGTGGGGAGGGCCCGGGTCTCAGCCCCTCAGCCAAGCCCAGGAGTCCGTCCCTTGATCCGGCGATCCCGCTTCTGGATTGTGCCCAAAGGAAGGGAAAGCGAACAGATCTGGACGCCCCTGGGTTCACAGCAGCATGATTCACAACAGCCAAAAGCAGCCGGGTGTCCATCAACAGGTGAACGGATACGCACATGCGGTCCACCCAGCGGAATGTTACTCTCCACCTAGTGAAGGCAAGAGAATGGGCCCAACGAAGCACAGAAAACCCGCTCGGAGCCACCAAACGTAAGGTTAGGGGCAGACGCCACGGACGGTGTGTGGGCAGGAAGGCATGGCGTGCCACCCGAAGGTCCACGCAGAGGGAAGAGCAGGGAGAAAATACAGCAGTGGGGCCCGGGGTGCTCCTGGGCGCTGGGAGCCCCAGACTGTTCCTTTCCGGTTCATGCATCGGCTTTTGCAAAAATGCATGCGTGTCATTTGTGATACTATTATTCTGCCGCTGTCCATCCTCCTGGGGATGACGAAGATAATAGATCAACTCTAAGAAACATGAGTGAGGAGGACACCCCCGGAAGAGCTTGGGGCCCCTCGGTGAGGTCCTTACTACCCGGATGCATGTGGGAGGAAGCAGAGAGCTGGTGGTGGAGGTTAGCAAAGAAAGAGGTTCCGGCTGGTCAGTTGGCGGGGGTCAGGGAGCGTGCTGTGAGCACCAGGGTGTTCGAATCAGTGCAGATGGGGCCTGGGTGTGGGAACGTGTCCTTCAAACCTCTTCTCTCACTGAAATGGTCGGGCGACACCTGATGCCGGGCGGACACTGCTCCTCCAAGGGGATTCAACCTGGCTTGGAACTCAGCTGACCGTCACCCCGGCCCTGCCACCTTCTACACACCCCCGTGCTTCCAGAGCCATCTGGGGGCGGGGCTGGGGCCCGGGGCTGGGGGACAGGCAGCCCTGACTCCCTCTGGCCAGGTGACCTCGGCTTCCTGCCTCCCCCACCCCACTCCTGAGGATTCTGGGAAAACTAACGGCGTCACAAACACCCCAGAGCTCAGAAGAAGCAGGGGCTATAATCTTATGGAAGACCCGCATGGCCCCGCCGGTCCGGGCCCCAGACGTGCCCTGGCGTTAGTCACCAGCCCCTCGTCCTCCTGCGCAAGACCACAGCCACCGGGCCGGGTTCAGAGCGTCCCCCCCGGCAATTCATTTCCCTTCGCCAGAAGCTCGTGGGCACCCAGGGAAACGGCCTTTCCCAAACACGAATGCGATTCGGGTCTATTTGTTCAAGCAGAATCGAGTAATCGATATCTGAATAACTCAGCTTCCACGGATGACGCTACGGGGGAGGGCAGGTTAGACGCATTAAGTATTCGGAGCGGATCCCCTTGCAGGTCTGTGCCCAGGAGACCTCTTTGGAGGGTGATTTCGAGCGCTAAGTAAAAGGACACTTGTCAATAACGCGCTCACGGTACTGGCTGGCCACGCCGTCCCCAGGGTTCCTCGTGACGCTCCTCTCCTCCACACGCTCTGGTCCACGCATTCCAAATCTCCAAATGTTGGGCCTGAGCGCCGAGGGGATCTGTCACCTCGGACAGAGAACGGACAAGCATCTGAACAAGAGCTTCTGCTCACGGGCTCCTAGCAGAAAGTGACAGCAATACCCCGGCACATTCCGCGCAGCTCCCCTCCCACCCCCGCACCACCCTGCTCAGGGGGAGGACAGGGAGGGGCCTAGCTCCTCCGCAGCAGTGCTGGGGAGGCATCCATGCTGGCCCAGGGGGCCGTGTCGCCTGCCAAAGCTGTCCGGTCGCTCCCACGGTGGCCAGTGACTGTCCCTACCCCCGCAAGCCACAGAGCCCGGCGGCTAGAGGCACTCCTCTCCAAATCACTGTGGCCCCAGAGTCAGGCACGCTGTGGGAAATAAGAGGTTCTATTCCTGGCCCAACCCTCTTTCCCAGAACTGGGAAAGCCAGGGTCTCGGGACCGGCCTGAGACCTGTCCCCCAGGGTCCCTGGGTCTCACTGGTCTCTGGCCCCGAAGCCCCGCCCCCGCGCTTATCTGCTCCCTGGCCAGCACCCCCCCCGCAGGACCGCACCCCCCAAGGGGCAGGGATCCCGTGGGCCTCGTGCGGCTACCCCACCAGCCCCCAGCTGGGCCCGGGCACCGAGGCCCCAGCAGCCCAGGCGGAGCCCCTCCGCCGTTGCCATGACTCTTCAGCTCCGACCCACAGGGCACGCCCCGTCACCGGGCTTCACGGATCGCACACACCGCCCCAGGACCCGAAGAGCCGCAGATTCAAGATGTGTAAAGCCTGAAAAGAGGCCACTTCTGCTATTCTTAGGTGCGCTGACCAGGACAGCAGGGCTGTGGCCAGGCTGCGGTGCGAGTCCTGCTGCATGGGAGGGGGTCCTCACCTGCACCCTGGCCTCGCTCCTGCCCAGCTGCAGGCAGGTGCCACCTCCCACCCCGAGGACAGCGCCCCGTGCCTGAGCCAGCTTCAAGGGGTCCCTGGGCCCTCAGAGGAGGTCGACCCCACGTGGCCCTCAAGGAACCCCAGTGCAGGGGGCGAAAGGCCAAGGAAGACAGCTCGGCAGCAGGAGGGGAGGACAGGCCCAGGGCCTGGCACTGGCAGTCCTTTGTCACTCCCACCTCCCTCTCTCACCCACAGGGAGCTGCAAGCCCTCCCTGGCCCAGGCCACACCAGCTCTCGGGCTTTTCTCTCTTGCAAGGGATGTGACACCAACAGTCCCCAAACTGGCCCCGAATCATCGTCGGAATCACCGGCACACTCGTGGACCCCACCAGCCTTTTCAGAATAGCCAGGAGTCTGTACTTTGCAGAACCGAGTCCCCAGGTTCCCTCTGCTCCTCCTCCTCTCCTCTCTGACTCATCAGCTCCTCACACGGTCACTGAGCACCAGCTGCCAGCCAGGTGCCACACGGACAACCACAGTGCACGAGAGGCAGACGGGCTGTGGGGCCAGCCGTGTGCCCAGCACCTTACCCGGGGCCTAACCTGGGGCACGGACAGAAAGAAGTTTCTCCAACACGCCCTCCACTTGCTCCTCTAGGGCTCTGTACCTGACGCTGGATACCCTTCTCCCACTGCTTTGTCTGAGGGTACCTCTTTCAGGAAGCCTGCCAGGATTTCCCTGTCATCACAGGTTCACCAACCACCTTCTCTCTGTCCCCAGAGCCTCCCCGAGAAGTGCTTTCTTATGGTGCGTTTTCATCATGCACTGTCTGCCTTTCTCTCAGGCCTGGAGGAAGAACTGAGTCAGGGCCACCTCCAGCACCTGGCCAGCAGATCGATGCACGCCAAGTGAAACCAGCACCCCTGCCAGCCATCTCCCCCCACGGATGCCGGGTTGGCTGGCGGCGTGTTAGAAGGTGTCGCTGTCCATGGGACCCAGGGTGGGGCCCCACCTTTGAGGCAGAGGGAAGGGTCTTCTGTGAAGGGGCTGTCCTTCCTGATGTCAGTCCCCCCCAGGGAGAGGCAGGTCCTCACAGAGAGAAGTTGGCGGGAGAGGTCCAGGGAGAAGCCCTCCTCCTTCCTGTTGGCCCGTGCTGTGGCTGGGAGGCAGGCTGAGGCCGGGGCTTGCCACCCCCCAAATCCAGAGCAAAGCCCTGCTGAGATCCCCGCTGGGCCGCAGGAGTACCCCACAGAGTGAGGGGGAAAGAGGCATCCGAGCCCAGAGCAGGGCATCCGTGGGGGAGCAGCTCCCCAGGCCCCTGGGGCCCCCAGGGGCACAGGTGGCTCTCAGGACCCCACTTTCCAGCAAGAGGTTCCTTCCAAGGTACCCAGCTTGGAGGCTGTGGGTCATATTTTAAGAAAAACAATGATTTCTTTATACGACCCTCTCAGAATGCTTCCCGCCCCCACCCCACAGCTCCAAGTGGTGCCAGCAGCCGATGGGGCCCCAGCCCAGCGGCTGAGCAGCAGTAACCCCTGCCCTCTGCAAGCTGGGGTGTGGACACACACACACACCCTTGCACTGAGCGCAGAGAAGAGCCGCAGGGACCCGCAGGGGGTCACAGAAGTCCTCGGGTGCCGGAAGCTGACCCCCATTTAATGCAGATTCCAGAAGAAGGGAGGTTGCTGTTCAGCAGAAGCCCCGAATCTCGAAAGAGAATGCCCGAGTTCAAATGCCAGCTCTCCCAGACCTGCTGGGTACCCGGGGCAGCTTTCTTCCCCTCACGTGGCCTCCATGTCCCCACCTGGAAAGGGCAGTGGCCAGGGCGCTCAATGACTAATACTTGCCCAGAGCTGCTGCAGCTGGGCCACACTCGGCCACCTGCGAGCACCGCTTGGGAGAAGCAGAACACTCAAGAACTCAGGAGGAGACACGCACCCCAGGACAGGCGCCATGCGGGGTCCTCCGAGAGCCAGGCGGGCCCATCTGAACCCCACCTCCCCCCCCACCCACCGTGTAAGCAGCCGGGTGACCTTGGGCACGGTGGCCTCCCGCGTGGGGGATGCGCGACGCGCAGCGCTGGAGACAAGCCGGGACAACTTCTCCACCGCGCCCCGCACTCCTGGATGCGCAGCAAATGGCAGACATTGATTTTTATTAGAGGAATCAAGGCCTCCCTGAGCTCCGGTCCCGGGGGTGCGGGCGGGGCTCCCGGGGCCAGCACACACCCAGGATATATTTAGCTCCCCGCCGCAACAGGCCAGGGGCAGGCATTCCAGCCGAGGACGAGGACGCACAGTTTCCAACCAGCTCTCAGGCCCCCCCGCGACCCCGGAATCCGCTCCGGTGCTGCCCGCCTGCTCGTTTGTAGTGGGAGCCTGTGTTATCCTGAGCACGCACACACACACACACACACACACGCACACGTCGGATGCGTGTGCCCGTAGCCTGCGGGCACCACCCACCGCCCTAGTTCCACTGTGAAAACGCGCCTCCCAAAATAGAGAATGCCATCCCTCGAGCCGGAGCTGGCCAGCCAGGCAGCCGCTCCCCAAGCAAGCCTCCTCGAGCGAGATCCTGTCTCTGGCAGATCCGTAAAGTCAATCAGCAGGAAAAAATAAAACAGTGCAGCATTAGGAGGAAAGACAAAAGGGCCCATAGCCCTATTGCATTTGGATGTATTTTCTTCTAGGGGTTTTTTCTGCAGATTTTCTAGAAACAGGGTATAAAATGCCATGTCCCGTATTCTTCATTCACGGCCAGCAGCGATGCCCGAGGCCCACTGATCCTTCATGGTCATCTTAATGGCCGCGTACTCTTCTGCCTTTGTTAGCAGCTCCCCAAGACCCGGGGCTCCCCAAGACGCTATCAGAGGGTCGCAGGGTCAAAGCCATTTCCGTAATAAGACTGAAATGTGATTTCCCCTCTCCACTTCCACCTGCTCCCGAGAGGCAAGTTCTGCAGAGGCTGGTGACATGTGGCATCACGGATGATTGAACCCAGGCTGGACGTGAGAGCCCAGCTGTCCCCTATTAGGCCGGACACTAACGAGATTTGCAAAACTGCAGAGCGATGCGTCTCTGGTCACTAAAAATACGTTCACACACAGAGGGCTATGATCCAACAGATTAGCAAAGATCTTAGAGTTTCCTCCATTTTAATTTCTAACTCAGTCAATATCGATAAATACAATGTGCTCAGAAGCTCTTTGGGGCCCTCAACAATTCTGATTTGGGGCCCTCGAGTCTGGGCGCCGCTGCTGCGGATGGATAGTGATCTACGTGCCCAGCGTCCCGGGGCCGGACAGCCATGGGGCAGACTGCACCAGCAGCCCGGCGGCGAGCGAGGCTCCGCGTCTACATCTGAGTGTGTTCCAGAGCCTTTGCAGAAAGATTCCCAGAAGCAGCAGTTCCTCCATCAAAAGGCAGGAATGCATTTAAGGCCCGAAGCGTGTGCCTCATTGCTCCCCTAAAGCTCGTACAAACTGATGCCCCAGTCAGCAGCCTGTGACAGCATCTAGCTCACGGGGTCTGGGGTGTTTAAACTGAGCCGAGTTAAGAGTAATTTGTTTCCTAGGAGCGGTCATTCTCTCAAACCCTCAGCCAGGCTGGAGGCCCCATGGGGAGAGGCAAAGGTGTGGGTCCCAGAAGTGGCATGCTCCAGAGGCTGCCTGCTGAATGCTGGGGGGGGGTGCCCTCCCATCGCAGGTGTGATCAGGTGCAGGGTCTGGAGATGGGGAGCATCCTGGAGGGTCCAGGAGGCCCCGATGTGGTCACGAGCATCCCTGTGGGCTGGAGGCAGAGGGAGGCTGGATACACACAGACGGGAGGCCTGGGGGGAGATGGGCAGGGGAGGGATGTGGAGTCGCTGCCCAGGAGGCTGGAGGAGGCAAGGAGGGCGTTCTCTCCGGAGCATCCAGAGCAGGTGGCCCTCGGGCCGAGAAGGGATTTGGGGTGGCAGGAGATGGGGGCTGAGGCAGGAAGGGGAGAGGCACGGTGGGCGGCAGGACAAAGCCTCACACGGCAGCCCTGGGCCTCTGCAGGGCCTGCCTTGGCCAGAGGGGACTAGAGGGCCTGCAAGGAAGGGCAAGCACGGCAGCACTGAGTACCAGGAAGCCCTGTCCGAGGATTCCAGGGCTGGCCTGCGGACTGTTGGCGGGGCACCCTCTGTCCCTCAGCACCAGGAGCCCCTGCCCACCCCGGGCTGCACCCCGGGCCCACACCGCGCCCTACTCCCTCCCCCCAGAGATAGGCAGGGAGGCGCCTAGCTGGATGTGTGGCTTCTGGCATACAGATCGCATTTCCTGATTTCTGCAGCACCCTGGGGTGCGTGTAATTCTGCACCCCACAGCTACTCCTGAGCACTTGGCAAGCCAGGCCTGGCTTCAGAGCTGCAGGCGGGCCTCTGGGTCAGAACCACAGAGGAGGAGCTGGATCAGAGGGCCCTGAGGGCCCGTGAGTGCGTCTGGGCTTGAACAGAGGAGCCCTGGGGATGCAGCAGGGTGGCAGGCCCCCCACTAGCGTTCACATCGGGTCACCCACGCTGACTTCCCCTCCTCGCTGCCTGGCCCGGCTCCTCGCGTGTGGCTCACCCACTCTGGCCACACTGGACAGTCGGCTGATTAGACTATGCCAGACCCCTCCCCACCCACCGGGGGGACAGACTGTGCCAGACCCCTCCCCACCCACCAGGGGGGCAGACTGTGCCAGACCCCTCCCCACCCACCGGGGAGACAGACTGTGCCAGACCCCTCCCCACTCACCAGGGGAGATGATCAGACTATGCCAGACCCCTCCCCACTCACCAGATGCCAGACCCATCCCCACTCACCAGGGGGCACGATCAGATGGTGCCAGACCCCTCCCCACCCACCAGGGGAGATGATCAGACTGTGCCAGACCCCTCCCCACCCACCAGGGGGGACAGACTGTGCCAGACCCCTCCCACTCACCAGGGGGGACAGACTGTGCCAGACCCCTCCCCACTCACCAGGGGGGACAATCAGACTGTGCCAGACCCCCCTCCCCACCCACCAGGGGAGATGATCAGACTGTGCCAGACCCCCCTCCCCACTCCCCAGGGGAGATGATCAGACTATGCCAGACACCCCTCCCCACTCCCCAGGGGAGATGATCAGACTGTGCCAGACCCCCCTCCCCCCTGGGGGGGGACGATCAGACTGTGCCAGACACTCCTCCCCACTCACCAGGGGGTGTCAGACTAGGCCCCCCAGAGCTGGAGAAATGCATGGCTCCAGACCCCGCAGATGTGGACCCTTTAAAACTGCACAGAGGTTGTGGTTCAGGTGTGACATGACCACGAGAGAAAGGCTAACGGAGGTCCAAGAGGGTGGCGTGAGTAGGGGTGATGTGGGTTTGGAACCAGGAGCTTGCCAGGCTCGAATCCTGGCTGGCGAGTTACCGGACACACCACAGATGTTCAGCCCCAGCTTCCTGCATAATCAGGAGTCACGTTCGGAACATGAACTAGCACCAGCCCCACCCAGCCCGTGTGCTGTGCGCCCCGGCCAGGCGTCCGGAGCCTGGGGCATGACCCCCTGCCCTGCGCGCGGAGAGCCCACGTTACGAGCCCGGAGGTTCTCAGTGAACACAGACCCCTCCTTGCCCCTCCTCCCTCGAAGGGCAGTCCTCCCTCGTTCCTTGTTCACGAAGGTGCTCCCCGAACCCCACGAGCAGCAGGAGGCCCTGGTGGCGTGCATGCACAGATACGACACAGCCTCACACCACTGAGGGGTCTGGAACAATCTCACTCTGCAAAACGCCACCGCCCTCCTGTCCCTGGGCCTCCCGGCTCCCGACCCAGCAGCGGGGAAGGCAGGGAAGGTGGGCCATCTATCTGAGCGTCAGGCAGCTGCTGTAACAAATGGTCCCAGACGTACAGGCCTAAAGCAGACGTAAGCCCTGACAGGTCTGGGGGACGGAGCCTGGAATGGGTCTGCAGGGCTGGGTCCTCCTGGAGCCTCCAGCGGAGGATCCCTTGCTGGCCCTGGTTCCCAGTTCGGGGCCTTCCTCCATCCTCCCTCCTCTGAACTCTGCTTCTGCCCTCCTGCCTCCCTCTCCGGAGGGCCCCTGACCATGAGGGGCCCACCGGGTAGTCTCCCCAGTGCGAGGTCTCTAACTGAATCACATCTGCAAAGCCTCTTTCCAGCAGATGCACAGGTTCCGGGGATAAGGACAGGGACATCTTCGGGGGGCCAGTACCCAGCTCCCCCCACCATCCGAGATGAGGTATCCGGGGAGGGGCAGCACCTGGCCCTGGGTCACACCATAGCCAGAGCCAGACCCTAGTCCCCGATAGGAAACCCCAGCTCTGTCCACTGCCCCAGCTCCGAGGAGGGCAGGCTGCATCATAGGCAGTCTGAAATCCTAGTTAGGAGCTGGGAAGACTGAGGAGGAGGAATTCCAGGATCGGGGGCAGGGAGGCAGATGGCAGCGCAGCAAGAAAAGCGCAAGCGAGGATGTTTGGGCATCAGGAGCAAGGACAGCGTGTTGCACACAGGAGGTGCTCAATAAATAGTCGTCAAAAGACTCAAGGAGCGTTCTGGAATGGCTTTGAGCCTGAGGGGCTGCTGAAGGCTGGGAGCAGAGGGGGCCTCAACCCGGGCTGAGGCTGGGAGTGGCAGCTGGGGTGACACCTGTCCTCACCCCACCTCTAGGTCTCCTGGGGCAGATGGGGACAGGTGCCCACCACAAGCCCATAGGTCCATCACTTTGCAGCCCAAGGCCTCCCCAGCCCGGTGGACCCTTGCTCGCCCCGCACAGAGCAGGGTGGGACTGTGCCCCCCAGGACTGGCCCTCTGCCCTGGAGGTTAAAGACCCCAGCATCCCACTGGGGATGGTTCCGAGGAGCAGGCCCACCGCGACTGCCCACCCATGCAAATGCCCCCACTCTCCCCTCCCCCCATCTCATGCCTCATCCTCTCAACTTGTGCTTCCTGGGGGCGCTTCCCCGGCAATCCACCTGCATCCATGTCCTTGTCACTAGCGGAACCTGAACCCAGACCACCGCAGGGCACAGGGGTGGGGTCACCCTGAAGCCTCTGAAACTGAAGTGGGGGCCATGGGGAAGGTCCTGGCCATTCCTCCTTCTTGAACTTCATGCCAGACTGCAGCACCAACTGGGACTTGGAGACATCGTGTCCCAGTAAGATGGTGGCTGCTGAAGTTCAAGGAGAAGCAGAGCGTCAGAGAGAGGCCCAGCTAGGAACCCTTAGCCCAGGATGATGGCAAACCCTGGGGGAGGCTGAGCGCAAAGAGGGGCTCCGAGGTCCATCCTCCATTCACCCCTCCACTGGCCAGATGCTCAGGGAGCACCCATCACAGACAGTCTGTGGGGGCTCTCCGGGCGAGCATCTTGAGGTCTGCCCTGAGCTTTGGAGGGTGTGGACAGCTGGGACAAAGACCACTCCACCTGCCTCCTGGGGCTATGCACGCCCAGGGCCCTCGAGCAATCATAAAGAGCAGGAGGCACTATCTCCACTCTACAGGTGGGGAAACTGAGGCAAAGAGCAACGACGCAATCCAGTGGCCGGGACACACCTAGCAGGTGATGCCTGGGACTGGAGCCCAGGTGAGCCTGACCCCAAAGCCACGGCCGTACTTTCCAAGCCATCAAGACGACCTCCCTCGTTGCTTAGAAATCTTCAGGCAAAGCAAACCGCACAGGAAACCCCCCAACATGCCATTTTGGGACAGAAGCTGTTTCGTACATGCCTGGCTTGCCCCTAGCCTAGAAGCCCACCGAGGGCAGAAGGCGCCCAGGACCAGCCCCAGCACCCAGTGGGGCTTGCTATCGGCTGCGTCCAGGGGAAGTGAGCACCACGGGATTCAAAGCACACCTTCCACGCTCCCCAGTCCTGCCCACGGACAAGGAGGATTCAGGACAAGGAGGACTCAGGTCTCCCAGCTCAGGCACCAGACAGACACTCGCAGACGTGGCTTCCCTGGCAGGCTGCGGAGAAACTCCCTTATATCAGGGAGCCTCCACGTAAAGGGCGAGAGCTTCCTGCCACGAAATTGTCAGATGGGGTCTATGTGGCAGAAAAGGATGATGGGAGGCCATGATTCCCTGAAATGCTGGCTTGGCCTCAAACCCAGAAAATTGCTCTGGGAACAGTGGAAGGAGACAGGGTTGTCAGAAGCAGATCACACCCCCGAGGATGGCGGTAGCCCCTGTCTTTACAGATGGGGACTCTGAGGCCCAGAGAGGGAAGACAGCCTGCCCCAGGTCACACAGCAGTCCGGGTGGGTGGGGCTGGGATTCCCAGGAGCTCAGCCACCAGCAGTGGGGTGACTGCTGCCTTGCAGGGGAAATGGGCAGCTCTAGAAGACCTCGAGGACCTGGTGGAAGGGAGAGCTGGGGCCAGAGGGTCAAAGTTACAGAGAGGCATGCGGGCTTGACATGGTGAAACTGTCTCTCATGGTCGGAGCTGTCTGGAAGTGGACCCTGGGCTGTGCTATGACCCCAGGCGGGAGCCCCTATAGAAGGCAGAGGAAAGAGCATGCCCTCGAGGCAGACAGAGCCGGGTGTGAGTCTGGCTCTGCGCAGGCAGGTGTCACACTGGGAAGATGCAAATATGCTTCACGGCCCAGGACAAAGCATTACCATGATGTCCCAAATGGTCAAGCCTTATCCATCCCACTCAGCCCCACACTATGAGGGGCCGTGAATCGCCCACAGAAGCCGGCTCATGTGGGCACGGGGGGGCGGGGTGGGGGCAGACCGACGGAAGCCACCCGGCTGGGAAGATGAGCGTCTGGGCACACCGGGGTTCAAGTCCAGCTCTGCTGTTCACAGGTGGTGTGGCGTGCTGCCAGGCAACGGGCAGCCCCTTCTGGGCATCTGCTTCCCCGCCCGCGAGTGGGGATGCCCCAGCAGCCCTATGAAGTGCTGTGAGGGTTCAGGAGCATCAGGCCAGGCGTGGGGCCCTGAGGGAGCGTCCCCTGAGCCGTGACTGCCGTGACACTGAAGTAGGGTGCAGCCCGACACCCTAGAGACCTCAGGGATGGAAACATCCCCAAGTAAACAAAGACGCTCCGCTCAGGTTGCCGTGCGCTGCGTCCTCACAGCCTCGAGGACCGCTGTTTGCAGCCCGTCTGGGCTGGCCCGCATCTGGCTGGTCCCCTCAGCAGCTCGAAACGGGATCGTCTTCCAGAAATGGGCTGCTACCTGAGCACCACCCGTGCGCTCCTGTTGCAACTACTCTGCTTTTGCAAGCCTCTCCCACATGTCAGGACCTGCACCCTCGGTCCCTACGGAGACCCCGGGGGGGCAGCCTCAGAAACACAGAGAGGTTCGATGATCAAGAATGCTAGCAGGGGGCAGAGCCGGAATGAGCTCAACAGACCCGATTCAGGGGAGGCCTTACCACGTCCTGCCAAGGCAGGTGCAGAGCAAGGGGTGCGAGGAAGCCCCCAGGTCGGGGCAGAGGAGGGGCCCGCATCCTGGAAGCTGCTGGCCGTCAGCCACCATGGCCAGTGCCAGGACAGACCCCACCGGCTGGACCCCTTCCCACCCTCTCCTCTCATTACCCGGATGTGCCCATCTTCTCTGGCCAGCTCGCGGCTCTCCCACGCTCCAGAGGACGCTTTGGAGGGTCAGCGCATCAGACAGGTGACTTCTCCATGAGTGAAGGTCACGCTCCCTTTTCTGGGCCAGTAAGACTGGACTCGCCAAGAGTTCATCAAAGTCAGAGCTTGATTCCAGAAAATATGCCATCTACCCCCAAACTACCTCATTGACAGAAACCGTAAAGAATCAAAGGGTCTTGGGTGGCGGGTTAGGGAGTAACCCTGAACCTCAGAGGAAACAGATCCGAGCTCAGGGATGCACATGCTGAGCCAGGGAGCGCCAGCTGGGTCTTGGGCAACAACTGTCCTTTTCCGATGCAATTTCAGATGAATTTCTGGGTCAGAATGATTTGTCTTCTGCTGCATCTGATTCAGATGGAGTCACGCAGGGGAACCGGGCACCAGTCCCCTGCCTGTGGGAAGCTCCCGAGCCAAAGGACAGTGGCCCCTGCGGAACAGAAAGGTCTGGGCCTCCCACCGAGTCATGGACTTTCCACGAGCCCTCCTTAGACCTGGCAGCAATGCTTCCTCATTTTCACTGGATTTTTAATTGCAAGAGAGAAGCACGCACCACGAAGAAAATTCGGGAAAGTCGCAGAAAGGATAAAGATGCAGATGTGGGAAAAACCTCTTTCTCCTCTTTCTGCTAGAGAGGGAGACACTACTGACATCTGGATGTGTGTCCTTCCAGATTTTCCTCCTTTACTGAACTAGCAGACTCGAGATCACACAGGATGTACGATTCTGCTGTCTGCTGTTTTCGGAGAGAAGCTGGTTTGCTTGAGCATCACTCCTCACATTAGAATCTCCTCGCACACTGTTGGCTAGAATGCGCCCCCCACTCCCCTGACCCTGAGAAGCTTCGGCAGGATGTGGGCTGAGTCTGTTCCCGCTGGGCTCACAGTGCGCGGGTAGAAAGCCCTTGGCCACTGAATGAGGGACAGCCCTGCTGGCTGATATCCGTCCCCCCCCCCACATTTGTCATACTGACGTGAACATCTTTGCGGCGACGTCCTTGTCCACCCTTGGGTTAGGTGAAGAGATGTGTCCTGTTCCAGAGACCCAGGGCTGTGCCAACCAGAGTAGGGGACTGGGGCTCAGGTCCCGGCTCTGTCACACACTCTCCTTGACCCTGGACAGTTATTTTTCCTTCCCTGGGCCTCGGTTTCCCCTCTGTGCATGTCAGTGGGTTTGGACGGCAGTATCCTCTAGGTCCCTTCCAGCTCTGGGATCCTAACCAGGCAGCTGTGACCACAAGACAGCTGAGCCAGGCCCCCAGGCTCTCCACCTGGCCCTGCCCCCATTGTGGGCTGAATCATGCCCCCCTCTAAATTCACATGCTGAAGTCCTAACCGCTAGGACCTCAGAATGTGACTGTATTTGGAGAGGGGGACTTTACAGAGTAATTAAGGTAAAATGAGGCCAGGCAGGTGGTCCTAATCCAATATGACTGGTGTCCTTACAATAAGAGGAAATTTGGACACAGACAGGTACATAAGGAAAACCCTGTGGACATAGAGAGAAGACGGCCATCTACAAGTCAAGGAGGAAGGCCACACCTTGAACTTGGATTTCCAGGACCTGGCACCCATCGGGGGCAGGGCTGGCCCTGGAGCCCCTCCCAGCTCAGGTCCCCTCCTCCGCCGCACCTTGCCCATCGTGACTCCAGAGGCTACCACGTTATGAGGTCACCGCCACAGGCCTCATCTACTGGGCCCCATACGCGTGGGCCGGGACTGCAGGCAGAGCTAAGGGCATTCCCTCCATACAGTGGGGAAACTGAGGCACAGGGAACCCATAGTGAGTGCACTGGATTTGGATCCAGCCCTGACACAGAACGCCCTCTGACAATTCCCCCAGCCACCCAACATCAACGAGCCACAAAACAAGTAGGCACGTATATGGGGCCCAGAGGCCACACCCGAGCCGTCTCCAAGGATGTGCACAACGGCCAGACGAGAGAGCCAGGTGTCAGGCACAGGGACCATGCTCTCCCCCACTGCAGGGTGGCCTGGGGACACATCTGGGGCATGAGCCACAGGCAGATGTGCAGCAGACTCTCCGGCAGTTCCGAAAGACTGAGCCAACGCAGGGAGGCTGAGGGGAGCGTGACCCTCCGGCAGTGACCATCACAAGCCACTGAGGACCTACTATGTGTGCAGTTTCCCCCTCGAATCTCGTCCTCTGCAGGCAAGGCACAGTGCTGCTTTCATACCTCAGGAAGCTGAGCTCGGGAAGGTGCCAAGATCACAATTTGCCACCAAGCAGACGTATGAGTCAAACCCCAGACCCCTTGCTTGTTCGAATCATGACCCCCCCCTACAGCCCCCAGTGCCCACATAGCCCTTCTCCCAGGACGACCACAAATGCCAGTGCTCCTTTCAGGGCTCCTCCTGATTACAGGGGGGACCGGAGGTAACAATTATGATCCCAGAAAGCCTAGAATTACCCTGTGTGCACCCTGCCATTATCCCCACCTGCCATTAGATAAACGTGTCTGGAGATTCTGCCAGTCTCAGGGTCCCCTGCTCCCCACCCACCGCCAGATAACAGGCTGGACATTTCAGAAATCCTCTTCTAGAGAATTCTGTCTCTCGATGCCTGCCATTTGCTCTCAGCCACTCTCTCAACGCCCACTGCCAGTGTGGTCCCTCCTTCCTGGGTTGGAGGGGGAGGAGACGATTTCCCCTGCGAGGTGGGTCCCTGGAAACAGCCCTCCTAAACCGAGAGCAGGGAGCAAGCACTCACCAAATGCACACTACCCCCCGCCCCTCGGCCGGTCTGATTTTCCCCCAGCTTGTCCAGGCTTTTTTCTGCACCATGGCCAAGGGCCATACTGCAGTCTGTGGCCAAACAGGCTCAGAGGAAAGATCACAGGAGTCAGGGAGCACCCGGTTCGAATCCCCACCCCGCTTTGTGAGCTGAGCAAGTGACTCAAGCCTGATGAGCCTTGGGCGCACCCTGGAAAATGGGGTGACGGCCCCTCCCTCCCAGGGAATGTACAGACCAACCCTCTCAGCTCAGCTCAGTGCGGGGCCACAGGAGACTCTCAAAACCGGGCTCCTCGCATCAGACTCTTCATGCCAAGGTCTCCCTGCTGTTGGTCTCAGTTTCCCCAAGCGCAATAGGCCCGGCTGGCTTGTGACGATGTGGGATTTTCCAGGGCCGGCACAGAGGCTGTCAGATCCCGTGGGCGCGGCGGGAGGCAGCAGTGGGGATGCGCAGGGGGCGCCGGAGAGATGCTGACTGGAGGGAGATGGGGCGGGCCGCACACACCTGCGGGCTCTGCACCCCCAAATCTGCAGCGGGCGAGCCCAGGGCGCTGGGGGTCGGCCTGACGACACCCCCCCCCCCCCCCCCCGCTCAGGCGGAGTGAGCGCCGCGCAAGGGCGGCGCCCCCTGCCGCAAAGCCCCCGGTGTGATCACACCTCTGTGTAGCAGGGTCTGCGGCGGCCCTGCGCCCCTCGCCTGTACCGGTCGCCTTCTGCAACCTGCAGCGACCTGGGACCCGTGAGAAGCAAAAAAGTGGCGCCTTCCAGACAGCCCGGCGCCGACACCCTGGCCAGCGCGGGGGGAAGGGGGTCCCCAGACCGCTCTGCGGAGCTGCACGCGCCCCGGGCGCAGGGGCAGAGGGCTGCTGACAGGCCCTAGGGTTTGCAAGACCCTGGGGGTAAAAGTTGGGTGGAGCACTGGGTGATTTCCCCTGTGCAGCAGGTGCAGCCCCAGAATGCCTCCACAGCCCTTGCTGCGCCGCGATCCAGCTCGGGGACGCGCCGGTCCCTCGGTCCCCACACTCACCTGCACTCATCTCAGCAGCAGCTGGGGGACGGGCTGTCCGGCGCTACGGCAGCCAGACGCTCCTGCCCGCAGGTGCCGCGCCCGCGCGATCGACCGCCCGCCCGCGATCAGCGGACCCTGGGCAAGGTCCGCGCCCGCCCGCAGCGCCGCCGCAGCCCCCTGGAGCTCTGGCCCCGCCCCGCCGGCCCCGCCCCCGCCAGCCCCGCCCCTGAGCGCAGCTCCGCCCCGCCCCGCCCCCGCCGCGCCGCGGGCGGGACGCACCCTGGGAAGTGTAGGCGCAGCACCCCCGCCGCTCTGCCTTTGCGGCCCCGCCGCCGAATGGACAGACTACAAGTCCCGGCAGGCCGCGCGCCCCGCGCACGCGCAGGCAGGAGACGCCGCTGCGGCCTCCCGCAGCCGCCGGCAGGTCTCTGCGGGGTTGTTTTCGGGGCCTGGCGGGCGGCCTGGCTGGCGCCGGCTCTCGATGACCCGGAATGGTGCGGAGGGATGCCCAGCGGCAGAACCTTGGAGCAGCTCTTCTTGAGTCGTGGAGCTGCAAGGGGCCCGAGGACCTCTGGGCCAACCCACCACCTTCCCTAGTTTGCAGACAGGGAAACTGAGGCTGGGCGGGGCGCGGGCTGGGATTGCGGCGCCGCTCCAGGTCTAGAACAGCGCACCGCCGGCTTCCGGAGCGGTGCACTGGCTGGCGCCCGAGGAGGGAGGTGCGTCCTACCCCTTGGCAGTCCGGGGCCCCAGCCCCTCGCTGTCACCGACTGCCCTCTGTGACCTCAGGCGCCTAACACAGAGTGGGGTCCTGTACAGGAGAGGGAAAGAGTAGGGGTGGGCGTCAGGAAATCAGGGGGAGCAGGCGGAACCCGCCTGGTAGTGACAAAAGGGGACTTTGGGGTGCAGGCTGGACTGGGGGAGCATTCAGGAGGCAGAGTCAGAACCTGGCACTGCGGGGAGAGGTGGCAGGAGGACATCTGGCTTGGGCCAAGGCTTTTGGGAGATGCTAACAAGAGGAGGGCTGACCGCTGGAAATGTGGACTCTAAATGGAAAAAGGATGCAGGAGCAGATACTCTAATCTGGTCCTCAGCAGCATCCATCTACCCCAGACAGGGGCCCCAGGAACAGCCCAAGTCCCGCAGAATCAGCCATAGGCCAGGCCAGTCAGTCCCGGCCCCACACACTCTAGCCTGTTGCGGTGGCTGGGCCTGCAGCTGCAAGCTGTAATCCCTGCCCACTGGGGCCTTTTCCCCAGAACACAAGTGCACTGTGATGGAAGGAGCACTAGAAAGGATCAGATGGCTTCTTCCTGACCCAGCTTCCCCTCTCAGTGCGACCTTGAGCAAGACCCCTCCCTTATGTGGGCATCAGGACCACTGAAGCTGAGTGAAGGAGCCACCGTTGGCTGAGAGCATTATATTTGCCTTGTCGGTCTTGGCTAGGGCAGCTGCAGGCCAGCAGGGCTGGAGGCCCCGAGGGGCCTGACCACCTGGTGGGGAGCCTGCTTCACCTGCTGGTGCAAGGTGCCAAACTCTGCCTCAGTGTTCATCCTCCAATTAGACAGAGTTCTCACCTTTTAGGGTGGTTGTGAGGATTACACTGGCTAATGCACACCATGCGCTGCTCGGAGTGGAGATCAATAAACAAGTTTGACCTTATCCTGCCTTTAGTATTTCGATTTTCGGCCTCGCACACAGCCTGGTCAGGGTGGGCGCTCCACAAATACCTGTTGAATGAAGGGGGAGAAGGACGGAGAGAGGGTGGGAGGGCGCCTGCCACCACTCACCCTCAGCAGGGAGCTCTCTGCCAAGCCCCGCAGTCCTGCTTCCTCCCCGGCAGAAGCGTCAGCATCCTCCCTGCGCCCCCGCCATGTCTCCAAAAGTTCCTAATAGCCTCCTGGAAGCATATGATTTCCTCCACAGAGCATGGTCAGGATGGCAGGGAGGTCACCGTCGCACCAATTGGCCGTGGGAAAAACCAAGGTGTGGACGGGCACTTAGTCCCGAGTCCCCGTGAGTCAGAGGGTGGATGTGGGTGGCCCGGTGCTGGCTGGTCCCAGAGCTCAGCCTGCTGTGTGGCCGCCAGGCCTCCCCATGGAGCTGGCCTCGTCTCTCAGAGCAGCCACTGTCAAAACAGCAGTGACGGGGGAGTCCCAGCGGTTCTCAGCCTGGAAGGATCTCAGGGTCATGTGATTCTGGCACATTCTTTCACGAGGGCAGAACCTCAGGCTCAGGGAGTTCCTGCTCAGAGGCACCCAGCAAATTAGCAGTAAGGGAGGGGCTTGACTTAGGTCCCGTAGCTGTGCCACCACCGACCCTCTGCCCTCACTCAGCGGGTCCCTGAGCAAGGGGGGCTCTCACGGGGGCAGGCCTGCTCGCGTGTCCTTGCCTCCCGCACGCACAGCGCCCGCTGACACTGGTTGACCCACACTTTGCTTCTCATCCCTGGTGCTCTGAACCAGGTGTGACCTCAGGCAATTTGCTTGCTCTCTCTCTGCTTCATTTTCCTTATCCTTCAAAGCACAGTCTCAACCCCAGTAGGACTTGTTAAAGGATAACGGAGTAATAGAAGTGCCTGGCAAAAAGTCATAAATGATGGTCATTATCATTACTGTTATTAAAACAGACTGGGGAGAAGTGGGTTCCATCACTTCCCCCAGAGACTGTTTTCTTTTCTCATGTGTGTTTCTTACATTCATCCATCCGTCTGTCCATCATCCGTCTGTCCGTCTATCCGTTCACATTTTTTTAAAAGATTTTATTTATTCATTTGAAACAGAGAGAGAGTGAGAGCATGAGGAGCAGGGGAGAGGCAGAGGGAGAGGGAGAAGGAGGCTCCCTGCTGAGCCAGGAGCCCGATACCAAACTCGATCCCAGGACGCAGAGATCATGACCTGAGCCGAAGGCAGACACTTTACCATCTGAGCCACCCAGGTGCTCCTGTCCACCCACATTTATTGGACACCTTTAGTGTACTGGGCACTGTTCTAGTGAAGAAAACAAGAATTTGTTTCTCAAGTCATGTGATTCACTGTAGAAAATGCTGCCACCTGAGGCCCCGAGGGAAGGGGTGTCAGAGGGCCTTCAAGGGGCTCCTTGACACAGGGAGGTCCCAGACAAACAGGCAAACCAAGACCCTTTGATATGCATTAGAGTATGTACATTCAGAGGGACAGCTGGGCCTGGGTGGGTGCAGATGCAGATGGAGCTATAGGTGTTGGGAGCTTGCCCTCCTCCTGCCAGGCTCACTCCACCTGCAGACAGAGGGACACCCTCCCAGCCCAGGCCCCCCAGCAGGTAATGTAGGGGCCTCACCTGCTCCTTGGGGCCCCTCCCAGCTCAACATTTCATTGGGGGTTCCCTTCAAACCCCTCGCAGGAGGACGCCCCAGGCAGTGGCCCCGCTGACCCCCCACCCCACCCCGGCCCAGCTCTATGCCCACTCTTGCCACAGACGCCTTTGCCCAATGGTTCCCACCTAAGAACTCACACGGTCCATTTGGTTTAATCCTTCCAGGACCCTTGAAGCAGGGCTGTGGTCTTCTACCCTAGAGCCTTGGAAAGGGGCTAGAGCCTGGCCAGGCCTCACTCAAGGGAAGCGTGGAAAGGGCTGCGCTTTCCAAGGCCCCTGTGGACTAGGTTGGAGCACCTGCCTCTGTCCCTCCCGGATGGGCCTTGGGCACTGGGCCTGCTGCCTCTGGGGCTGCCACGGCCGCCTTGGGGTCAGGAGGCTCTTGGGTGTGGACGCTGCTCTGTGGTGGCACTTGAAGGAGGACGGCCATGTAATTGAACCAAGATGGCAGAGCCGGGCAGGTGCCAGGTCCTACAGGAGGTCGGGAGGGGATAGTAAGCGCCCCCGGGGAAAGGCTCTTCTCTTTCGGTGACAAACACTCCCGGGACAAGCATGGGCACCTATCACTGTTCCACAGGCCTACAAATTGCTTCAAAATTAGGGGCATTTGTCCTGAGAATGTGTATTGCCCTTTTGCAGAGCACGAAGGCCTTGGGAAGTACAGAACGTTGCCCGGTGGGGCGGGCCTGGGCACGGCTGGGTGGCAGTGCTGACCCCAGCAATCGGAGTCAGGTAGAGATTTGGGTTGGGTTTCTTGAGGCCAGCCCAGGAGGGGCTGGGAGGGAGAGGGGCCAGCGACCCATGGGCCAGGGGGCTACTCACATGGAGCAGAAGAGCCCGGATAGGGGTTTTCTCTCACCCCCAGGGGGTGCCGGCCTCATGCTCAGGTGCTGGGCGCTGAGGGTCGGTGGAAACTGCCCCTGAGGAGAATGCCCAGGGCCAAGCCAGGGGAGGTGAGCAGTCAGGATCTGGGATAGCTCAGTGCCAGTAAACCTGTCATCATCCCCATTTTGTAGACAGGAAAACTGAGGCTTTAGCTTACCCAATTGCCAACTATTCCCAAGTGGAAGAGCTGGGATGCACCCCCAGGTCCTTCTGAGGAGGCTGTGGGCTTTGGCACAGTGCCCTCTGGGTCTGGCATCACCGCTAAGAGGAATTGGGAAGGCCAAGTGACCAGGCTCAGCACCTTGGGCCAAGGATGGGCTGCACGGCCCAGAGGGACCAACCCCTCTGGATCCAAGCCACACCAGGCCCGCTGCCCCCTGGGCTGCTGGGAATGCTCCCACCCTCACCTGGATAGCACAGCCTCACCCTCTGGATTTCAGTGGAAATTCCCTCTTTGGAGAAGCCCCCCTGACTTAGCCAGAGGCCACCTCTGCTCCCTGTGGTCTTGCCGGTCTCTGCCACATCACTTCCCGGTCTTGCCATCTGGCTCCTGTCTGGCTCCTGCACCAGACGTCAGGCCTGCCAGGCAAGACTACATCATCCTGGGGTCTCCACAGACCATCCCCTGGTCTCGAGCATCCTGGGGCCTCCAGAGCATCCGGGGTCTCTAGGACATCCCAGTGTCTCCAGGGCAACCCATGGTGTCCTGAACATCTCAAGGTCTGCAGAACATCCCGGGGTCTCCAGTGCAGACTATAGCCACTGACCTATGGAATCGACATGCTCCCCACTGTGGTCCCCCTTGCCACCTTTCACTCAGCATATGGAAAGGAAAAGAGGTCATACTCTCCTGAGCCCCCTCCCAACATTCCCGACCTGGCCCTGGGTCTGCTCAGGCTTCCCACAAGTTTCTTCTGCAGAGAGCAGCACGGGGTGGCTGGGCTCCCCGGGGACCTGGTCTAGAAAGGTATTGCCCTGAAAACCCAGCTGTGCAGAAACCCCCCAGTCGAAGTCACACAGCCAGTGGAAGCAGACCGAGTCCAGTGGCCCTGGATGACAACGGGGCCCCTCCAGCCACGCTCTCGCCAAAGCTGTAGGTTCTCTGTCCTTCCTCCACCTCCAAATACAGCCTGAGAATTGATTTCCTCCACAGCCAAGTGGGGAAACAAATGAAATATGATTTCATTGTGGGCTCTTTCCAAATACCCAATACTTTAAAAGCATGCCAGATGAAACCCAGAGTAAAAATAACATGTGACTCACATCTTGGAGCCTTGCTCTCTCAAATGCACATCCACACACCTGGACTGGCCAGCCCGACCCCGCCATCACACACATATGGCTCACCTGAGGTCCCAGGGCAGGTGGCAAGGGGACTTGTGCTGGCGTGGGTCACAGGTGCCCTGCTCGTCTGCAGCGGGGCGTCATCCCGCACTTCCATCTGCCCCGTTCACTCTGAGTGCTTTGGTACACCGGGCAGTGTTCTGCCGTCACGGAAAAGTCTTGAGAGCTGGTTGGTCGTGGTGATGGAAGGAAGTAGGAGACATGGGCCTAATTCTGGAAATGACTCCGTGCAAGACCTGCCAATCAAAAGCCTTTCCTTGAATTAAATTCATGTGCTTGTGCAGCCGACCCAGACGAGGAAAGTCAGGAGTGAGAGAGAGAGAGAGAGAGAAGAGCGAGCTCAGAGGCAGGGTGACACGTTGACTGAGCACCTACAGTATGCGGGGTCCTGTGCTTGAGGCCAGAGAGCAGAAGAGCTGGTCCGGGCCCCGGGGAGTAAGGGGAGTGTGCGGCTGGAAAGCACCCAGTCCTGTGACTGTGTAACAAAGTACTACAAAGTAGCCATTTCAACAACAGAAATTGTGGGGTGCTGGGCGGCTCAGTCAGCGAAGTGTCCAACTCTTGATTTCAGCTCAGGTCGTGATCTTGGGGTCCTGAGATCGAGCCCCAGGTCAGGCTCTGAGCTCAGCTGGGAGGGAATCTGCTCGAGATTCTCTCCCTCTACCCCTCTCCCTACTCATGCGTGCACACCCTCTCCCACCCTCCCCAAAATAAATAAATAAATCTTTAAAAATAAATAAACAACAGAGATTTGTCCTCCCACTGTCCTAGAGGCCAGATGTCTGAGATGCTCCCAATTCTCAGGGAGGGTCCTTCCTTGCACTTCTCCCAGCTCCTGGGGGCTCCCAGTGATCAATCCCTGGCGCCCTTGGGCTATGGTGGCCCCACTCCAATCTTGCCTCCCTGTGTGTCTCTCCTCTTCCTGTAAGGACACTAGTCCTTGGGTTTAGGGCCCAACTCCAACATGGCTTCATCTAGTCACACCTATGAAGACCCTGTTCCCAAATAAGCTCACCTCAAGGGTCCTGAGGGTTGGGACTTGAGCATCTCTTTGGGGGGCCCCATAAAGCCCAGCATCATGCCCCATGAGGGCCTGGGAAGAGAGCTTCGGGTCTAAGGCCTCCCAGTGGGAGAGGAGGAAACTGGGACTCAGAGGAACAAGAGGAATGGGTCACCCTGGGAGCCAGGTCCCAGCAGGTCGGAGTCCACTGCCATTTCCAGCTTGCTGATGACAAGGTGGGCACCCGGACACGCAGGGGACAGACAGGGAGACCAGCTCTTGTTTTAGGCAGTGGAAGGCTCCTGTCTGAAGCTTCACGCAGCACCTCCTAGCCTCTGGTCCCACGTCACCACTGACCCCAGGCCCGTCAAAGCCAGACACTCATCACCTCTTAACGCCAGGTGCGCGGGCTTTGAGGGACACTAGTCATTGCCTCACCTCCTGCAGGGTTACCAAGTCTTTTGCTCTCACCACCTCTGGCTCTAGCACCCCTTTCCAGCCCTACACTGAGCACCACGCTGTGTTACACACGGGGGGCCTTGGGTCGCCAAGCCTGAGCGATGTGCGGAAGTCACCCAGTGAGGACAGGCTTGGCTGAGGCCAAACGTGGGTCCCTCCAACGACCAGCACAGGACACACACCACTAGAATTTTTTCAGGGCTCTGATGAAGCCGATGTGAGCAGACACAGGACTGTGTGGTTCGATGGCAATGCCAAACACCACTGGCTGGCGGAATGCTGAAAGATGCATGTTCTGGTATCTTCACAGTACAAACAAAAGCCCCCCACACGACCCTTGCCTGCCACCGCATGATCTTCTTAGTCATGTTTCTTGGAAGAAGTGTCTACACTTGCTGTCTGCACCACCTCACCTCCCGTTCACTCAAAAACCACCTCCCACCCCCACCCAGCCGCTCTCAGTCACACACCGAGGACCCCCCACTGAGGCTCTGTCTCTGCTGATACCTGATCTGCTATCTCTGCAGGTCCCTCATCAGCCACCTTTCCTGAACACTCCATTGTCTCCTGCGCTCACTCCTCCCAGTCCCAATCACTGGTTTATCCCTCCCTGACCCCCTCTTGGAGAGTCTCAGGACACCCCCTCCTCACTGTGCCCTTCCTCCCTCCCCAGGCAAAGTCACACCCACCCACTTCTCTGATGGTCAGTTTCATGGATCAACTCAGCCCAGCCGTGTTCCCTAGTATCATCCATCCACTGACCCATCCATCTGTCCATCCATCCGCCAACCCATCCATCATCACCCACCCACCCATCTGTCCACCCGCCCATCCATCCACGCATCCTTTATCCATCCATTCATCATCCATCCACCCATCCATCCATCAACCCATCCATCCATCCATCTGCCCATCTATCTGCCCTTCCCTCCCTCTATCCCTCCATCCCTCCATCCATCCATCGATCCATCTATTTGTTCTGTCGCTCTGGAGAACTCTCTGACATAGCCTCTGACTCTGTGATAGCTCTGGGGCCCCAGGTACCTCAACTGCAGGCCCCAAGGTGAGCTTGGTCCTCAGTATCTCCCACCTCCTCCCAGCTCCAGAAATAGCGCTTCCAACTATGCTGTTGCTCTCTGACACCCACAAATCCTTCTGAGGGCCTCCTTCCCTGGCCCTTCCCATATCTGTTCTGCCTCCAAATCCTTCCCCTTACACCAGATCCTTGTGGGGCCCTGGCTTAAGCCCTCCCTCACCTGAACAGTCACAGCCATCCCCTCCTAGTCTTCCACTCCCACCCCAGCCCTCAATTCCTTCCCCTGCAGCCAAGGCGTCTGGGGATGCCTCCACTTGTGGCTTCCTATTGGTCTTATTGGAGCATCCTCATGATCTTACTGTAGCATTCTCAATACACCCTCCACGGCTGCCCTGGCATATCCTCCGCTCCTCCACCAGATCGCAAGCTCTGTGAGGACAGGGACTGTGTATCCTGTTTGTTGCATTTATAGCCCCAAACACAATGTTTGGCACATAGTTGGTGCTCAGTTAAATACTTTCTGAGTGATCAAGGAACCAAAGCTTATAAAAGCAGCGAGGGTGTGGGTGGAGGAGTTGTGACAGCTCAGGATGTCACCTCACCAGGGCAGCCTGGTGACAGGGAAAGGACATTTTGTCACCATCATGGAGGGCAGGAAGGGAAAGGGCTTGGCTGTATTTCTGAGGAACAGCATACCTAATCCCCCTAGGGAACAACCCCTTTGCCTCGGGCCTCAGTGAGTCATGGCTCTCCAAATGCTCCACTCCTCACCTCCTTCACCCGCCAGCCCTGTTCCCAACCCATTGCCTCTCACCTCTGGACCTAGGTCCCATCACTCCACTGAAAGGCTTCCCTCTCCTCCTCTGTCTGGCCAACTCCTATCAATCCATAAGAATCAGTCCAGGCATCACCTCCAGGAAGCCCTCCCTGACCACTGAGCTGAGCTGGGTACACATCTGGGTTCCCAGGATTGCTGGGAGTGCCTGATTATAGGTCTGGTCACATGAGATTGCTAATGAGTGTCCTTGTGTCCCGCACAAGATGGTGAGCTTTGGATGCTGCAAGATCCTCAGAGAAAATCTGGGATCTCAAGGACCAGGAAGGACAGGTAAAGGATGGGGCCGGACAGTCCAGGTAGGGGACCGTGTTTGATTTAACTCCAGTTCCTGGAGCCCTAACTTGTTCTGAATAGTACTTGGGGTGTCTTTCAGGGAAAACCTTAATAGAGAAAGATTTGAAAGCAGTGAGTAAGAAAGTGGGGTTAAGGGAAACTAGATAGAGAAGAATAGAAGGAACTCGGAGCTGAGGCCCCGCCCCTGACCCCTGTCCCGGGTGGGGACACCAGCTGAGGGCAGCCCCACCTGAGCCCCAGCCGAGAGAGGAACCGGTCGGTTCCATGACGCTCTCCGACCACAGGATTAAAAACAGTTTCTGAGAAGAGGTGTGGCTCTCCTGTCCTTCCAGATCCCGTGGGGTGAGGAGCCTGGTTTACCCGCACCCACAGCAAACTGCACCATCCCTTCCTTCCTGTCCCCTCGTGGGGCTGGCGCACAGAGGGCCTGGCACATGGTGGGTGATGAGCAAGTGTTTCCTAGAAGGAACTTAGCTGTGCTCAGGAAGAGGCATGTTTTGTAACAGAAGAGTGACACATAATGTCATGGAAAAAAATTGCTACTGATAACCTTAAAAAGTGAAACTACAGGTTATTTTAGCAGCAAAAATGGGCTTATTTGGGAATAGCAGAGAATCGCAACCAAGAAACAACGAGGCGTGACAAAACCATATGTGAGTCTAAGAAACAAAGTACGGGAAGTTCTTTTATGCAGGGGTGGGGTGGGAAAGGGCTGTTGTAAACAGAAAGTCCATTGGGTGAAACTAGGAGTTCAAAGCATAGTGGCTTCTCACTGGTTGGGCTGTGGCAGTCTCTCATTGGCTGGGCTGTCGTGTCTCATTTGTTGGGCAGTGGCACTGTCTGGACTGTGGCTATCTCTCATTGGTTGGGCTATGACAGTGTCTTATTGGCTGGCCTACAGCAGTCTCTCATTGGCTGGGCGATTGCAGTTTCTCATTGGCTGGCCTATAGCAGTCTCTCATTGGCTGGCCTGTGGCAGTCTCTCATTGGCTGGGCTGTGGCAGTGTCTCATTGGTTGGGCTGTGGCAGTGTCTCATTGGCTGGACTGTTGCTGGGGAGGGAGCAAACCTTCACAAGGTGCATCTCTTCCTGTTGGGTCTGCAATTGAGCAGGAGTGACAGGGCTGGGAGCTGCCCGTTCAAGGCTCCCAAACCCATTATAAAGGAGGTTCCCTTTTAATAATTTTCACCCTAGCATCCACTTCCCAGGATACTGTTCTGGGGGAAGCCTTACTGTCTCGAGGCCCATCAGTCTGTTTGCCCACTCCCCCCTACCCTCGTGGGGGAGTCCTCAGATTGCAGGCACACCAGCAGGGAGCCCTGAATTCCTGCCCTCCCAGCTTTTCCTGCAGCCCACAGAGGGGGACAGACAATGCCCCAGCAAAGAGCACCCAGGCACCTTCAGCCTTCAGCCAACATGAAGGGACAGAAAGGAAAGGACAATTTCGTGCAAGGTCTTTAACCATACCCCACCCCTTACCGGTGGTTGAGGTCAGTTTGTGATTGTGATCTAATGGAGCCTGTGCTCATGCAGAGAGAGCAACAGTCCGTCGGGAGCTCCTTAGTCTCTGTTTCCTGACTGCGGTTTATCTAACTACTCTTCCCCTTGCTCCTGCTCTCTCACAGTGCCCGAATTTCTGTTCAGAGGACGCCATTCCTCCCCCACGCAGCCCACGGACTTCCCAGCAGCTGGCCCTTGCTCGGAAGGTTCCGAAGGGTCTAAGATTGACGAAGATCAGCTACACCAATCAGCACCCAGCTCTCCCTGGACACTGGACTTTCTGTAGGAATGGCACATGACCCAGGTCAGACCCCTGGTGGGCGAGCAGTGCCTTGTTGAGGAATGGAGGAAAAGATGTTCCTGACCTTAAGGACAGAGCTCCTGAAGACCCCGTCTCTCCTGGTCCGGATATTGTGGTGGTAGATGTGCACCAGTGACAGCTGTTTCAATTCTGTCCCCACAAGGGAAGTCAGCCAGAGGCAACTGTGGAGAAGTGGGACCAGAGTTCCTGGATCAAGTCAATCCTGAGGCCCACCTACCTCTGGAATCCAGGTCCAAGAGCCAAGGAAGACCTTTTCGTTTGCGCTACTTAGATTTGAGTTTGTTGTTGTTTATAATATCTCCAAGGCCCTAAATCATCAGTGTTTGTGATATCACTGAAATAAACAGGTTTAGAATGGTGACAGGATCTTGCTCCAGACGGCACAGTGTTTGGATTGGTTCTGACTTAAGTGGCAGAATCGTCGGGGAGGCCCTCACCGCTCACCTGCCCAATGGTCTGGCTGCCATGCTTCGGGAATTCCGGAGAGCCTCTGGCTTACCTGACCCCTTGTCAGAGCTGGAAAGAAAAGTGACACCTCTCGACTCTACTCCAGACAAGACTCAGGGAGAAAAGGCTATCCCCCCATATGTCAGGGAAACCCCTTAGAATTGAACCCACTGAGAAAAGAACGGAGATTTGTGCTACATGGGTGCTCCCTGGGTGCCCAGTTCTCCGCCCAAGGCGGTGGGTAGAAAATCATACAGACCAGAGTCAGCGTTCCATTTATGAATAATTGACCACATTGTCCATATAGGCTCCTGAGGAAGAGCTCAGACCAAGAGTCCCATCTTGCAGCAAGGAAGGTGTGACACTAAACCCTAGGCCGTAGGATCCGCTTTTTCTGCCACTAACTACATCTCCGGGAAGCTGCAGCTGATAGAATGACCCATCCAAGCCTTGGTGTGGGACCGTCCACTGTGTTTCCCTTTTCCCAGGATACAGTATGTGCCCTGAACCGACAGGCAGCGCATGGGGCCGGAGACCGAGGATGAAAGCGTGACCAGCCCCTGCCCCTCATTCTCGGGGACCTGCGTGTAGAGTGCATGCTGCCGGCTCTGTGGTCTCGGCTGGACCGGCCGTCCTGGTCCAGGGGGGCAGAGGGGGTGGTGACGCTTCCACCGGGGATCAGAGCAGAAGGCCTGTTGAAGTTGACATGGACTGCTAGTGAGCACCTCCCGCCGACAGACAGACGGCAGGCAGTTCCTCTCATCGGGGTGGGAGCACCTCGTCCTGAGGAGCCAGGGATGCCCCGTGCGGTCCAGAGGGCAAGGATGGCATCACTGGGGCGTCTCACGGTTCTCCCATGCCCAGGGACGGCGGTGAGTCGGGGTGGGTAATAGGGCTGCAGGGGAGTCGGGCTGAGAGGGCGTGGAGCCCGCGGTGGCCGGGGGGAGGGAGGTGGGCGCCCACCGCGGCCTCGGGCACCTGCAGCAGCGGCAGGTGGCGGGTGTGCGGAGCCTCCCGAATCGCTGCTCTGGGGACGTTTGAATTCTGCATCTGGATCCTTGCTGCTTCTTGTTCCCGGGCCCACGGCAGGCTGTTGGGAGGGAGGGATGGGAGGAATGGGGGAGGCTTGGGAACCTGCTGCTGATAGTGCGTAACCCCACCTCCCCTATAAACAGCAAGCCCTCTGCTTCTTGCACTCAGTGGGAGAGAGATGAAGAGAGACAGAGAGACAGACACAGAGAGAGACAGAGACAATGAGAGACACAGAGTGAGAGAGACAGAGACAGTGAGAGATAGGGGGACAGAGAGGGACAGAGAGACAGAGAGACAGTGTGAGAGAGACAGATGCAGAGAGAGACAGAGACAGAGTGAGAGACACAAAGAGAGACAGAGACAGACACAAAGAGAGACAGATACAGAGAGACAGAGGGACAGAGAGACAGGGACAGAGTGAGAGACACAGAGAGAGAGAGACAGAGAGAGTGAGAGAGACAGAGTGAGAGAGATAACAAGAGACAGAATGAGAGAGACACACAGAGAGAGACAGAGAGAGACACACAGAGAGAGACACAGAGACAGAGAGAGACAGACAGAGACAAAGGGACAGAGAGTGAGAGACACAGACACAGACACAGAGACAGAGAGACAAAGGGACAGAGAGACAGACACAGAGAGAGACACAGAAACAGAGACAAAGACAGAGAGACAGTGAGAGAGCCAGAGAGACAAAGGGACTGAGAGACAGAGAGAGGGTCAGCACCGGCTCGGATCCGAGGGGAGGGTTCTGCAGTGGGCAGTGCTGAGAGCAGCCATGGGGGGTGGGGGTTGTGGGTGGAGGGACCTGATAGGCTCCTTGCTGGAGGCAGGACGGGGGCAGACATCACCTGGGGGCCGGGAGTACGAGGAATATGACTGACTTAGCAGGGCCCTCGCTCTTGAAGACATGGGCCTGGGACATGAAGGAGACCAGCTATGGTTGGTGAAGGAGGGTCCTCATCGCGCACCCCGGAGTCGGATGCGATCAGCACGGCCTGTGGCCTGCAGGCCGCATGGACCTGCCCGGCGGTGTAGGCCCGGCCACGGCTGCCCGCCTCCCGGCACGGACACTAAGCCCATGGTTGAAGAACCTGGTTTGGAGAGGTGATGGAGTCACTTCGGATTTTGTGGGGTGGTCACGTGGTGTAAAAATTCATAGAACTGTACACCGAAGCAAAGGAATTGTTTTCTGTATGTAAAATTTGTAAAAGTAATGAAAACGACAGCAAGCAGGCGCGCTCCCTGCGCTGGGCTCCTTGATTTATATTCCTGCACTATGTGTGATGAGCCTGGTGCACAGGCGAACAAACTGAGGCTGGTGGAGGCAGGGGCCTTCCCGGGGTCGCATCTCTGGAGGTGACAGCACCGGCGCCAGAGACCCAGGCCCACCCTGGTGCCCCACGGGGCCTGGCACAGACAAGGCGCACATGGCGTCTGTGGTCCTGCCCATCCTCCGCGTGACGGTCGGTCGGCGGAGAGCGGAAGCGCCTGCCTGCTTGTGTCTGTCCCTCCTGAGAAGTCTCTCCCGGTGGCTCATTGACCAGGGGCTTCTGCCGCAGAGCTTACCGGCTGGGACCAGAGCCGCCCACAGCTGCCCAGAGCCAAGGGGGCCATGCCCGCCCCCTCGGAGCTTAAGGCGGAGAGTAGAGGTCCCAGGAGGCCTGGCGAAGGTGGCCCAGGCATTCGGACCAGAGCGAGGGAGAGCGGCCAGCATGCCCCAGGGACTCTTCTCCCCCCTGCCTTTCTCGGGGTCTCCCGGGCCCCCGCCTCACCTGTGGCCTCGCTGTGCTGGGTTTCCTGAGTCCCTGGAAGAGGCAGCACTTTGGGAGCGCCAGAGACCCGGGCTCAGCCCCCCAGGGCCCCGGCTGTGCTGTGTGACCCAGATGAGCCTCCTGATCCTTCAAAGCCTCAGTTTACTCATCCATAAAACGGGGATGATAACAGTGCGGTTGAGGGGGAATAAGATAGAAGAAGGGAAAGCTGCAGGAGGCTGAGCAATCAGGCAGGACCTGCCCTGATGAGCAGGACCTACAAGTTTTATATAATTGATTTTATATAATTGATTGATTTAAAAAGTCTGGGACTCAGGTGAGCAGGCAGATGAGGGGCCCGAGGGCTCCCAGGTAGACTCGCAGGGGCAGGCAGGGGTGGGGAGGAGAGAACTAGGGCAGAGCTGGGGACACCCAGGCTCAGAGAGGGTGAGCACCCTGCCCGAGGTCACATAGCCAGCCATCAGCAGAGCTGGGAACACCACCAAGATCAAGGGATTTCTACTCCCAGGTGTTTTTTTAGTGGACTGTAAGGACCAAGAGGGCCTGCCAGAGCATTTATGAGGTCACTCTCTTCCTCGTCCTTCCAGAAAATCAGGTCCCATTTCTCATTTGCTTTACCCAGGGGCAAACAGACCTGTGGCCGTCCTGTTTCTTTCTTCAAAGGCGGAGCTGACTTTCCAGGGCGACAGGGGGAAGGGAGCAGACAGTGATGAGGCCCCAGAGCAGCGAGCGCCCCCCCCACCACCACCATGGGCATTGCCTGTGCCCTGCTCTGTTCACCCTGTCGGCAGCCCTGAGGTTGCTGGTTCCATTTCACAGATGAGAAAACCGAGGCACGGGGAGGCTGTGCCCTCCCCCGGGGCCAACTGAAAGCCAGCACATAGCTGAGTCAATAGATGCACAGAGACCAGTGGCGCCACCGCCGTGGTCTGAACCACTTCCTGTGCCTTCCCGCATTTAAGCACCCTTCCAGGGTATGGGGGGGCGGGCTGTGATTTTTGTGGCTTATGAAACACATTTACCACAGTTTCTGTGGCTCGAGTGCTCCTGTGGGGCTGCAGTCAGGCCGTCGCTGGGGCTGTGGTCCCCTCCGAGGTTCGCCAGGGGAGATCGCTTCTGAGCTGGCTCATGCATGAGCCCCATTTTTTAGATAAAAAACAGAAGCTTAATGGGGTTAAGGGTCTGACTCAAGAAGATACAGCCTAAAGGGCCAGAGGCAGGTGCATTCACCTATTTCCACCCCCACCCCACCTCCTCTGCAAGGTGGGTGCAGCCAAGGGGCGGCTCGTGCTATCCAGGTGGGAAGGACACCTGCTCTGCCTCTGATGGCAGGTGCCACCACTCCACAGATGTCGCTCTGCTCAGTCCTGGCACAGCCTGGCGTGGCCGGTTCCTGCCCTGACTTCACACATGTCCCTTAGGCCAGGAGGGGACATCAGCCTGGCACCTGATGCTGGCGGGACTCGAGCCAGATCTGCCGGCTGAAAGCCCCTCCTCTCTCTTCCCCATCACTCCCTCGCCTGTCTCCACCCGCTGAGAGCTAGTGCAGGGCCCTTACCTTGATGCAGTCAGCCGACGACCCTGTCATCCTGAAAAGCACACCATGGGCACAAGCTGGCCCATGGTCCTGCCAGTGGGGCTGGCAGCCCTGGCCGTCTGGGTGCTGGCCCCTCTCACCAGCTGGGAGCTTGGGCTCGTTGCACCCCCTCTCTGCTCCTCACTCTTAGGAGGGTGAGGCCAGAAGCCCACCTCCAGGGGGACTGTGTGGTCAGGTGAGGTGACCCACGTGAGCAGTAACTACAGTGGGCGCAGGCTGAGGACAACGCCAGGTCACTGCAAGCGAGCCGTATCCTCCTCATCCATCATTAAGTTAGCCGTGCCGTTGTGTGACTGTGTTGGGGACCCAGCGTGGGGAGAGAGCCAGGCGGACCCCAGCTCACCGCTTGCTGGGTTAGCCATGGCTCTCATCTATGGAAGAACGATTATAACCACAGGGCCTCGGGCAGCCCCCTGGGGTGAGGCCCACCGGGACCCAGAACCAGTGATCAAGGTGGCCTTTGGGCTCTGGCTTCTGCTTTTCCACTAGAGGGCAGTGGTGGGCGGGAGCCGCCCCTCCAGGTTTGGACCTGCAGGGAGCTGGCCTGATGCCTCCGTCTGGATGGGGTAAACCGAGGCCCAGTTCTGGGGGGGACTTGCTCAAAGCCATGCAATGAAGGAACCACCCCCCCAAGCTCCCTGGGCTCATCCGTGGGCTTGTTAATAATGGGGGCTTGTGGGCAGACACACCACAGGCTGGTGACACGTGAAGGAACCAACGTCTGGGGGGAGGGGGCGTCAGGGGGTCTCAAACCTGGGATCACTGGCACCACCAGCTCCAGGAGCCCGAATTTCAAGGGCCTGCTGCCAATCCTGGAGCTCATAGACTTGCTCAGAAAAGCTTTCGTTCATAAGCTTTCGTTCATAAACCACCAAAAGATGGTTTTTATTACCACACTGATGGCATTTTTTCTGATGACAGAAATATCACCTGCAGGTTATGAGAGCGATCCACAGAACCCGTGGAGCGTCATGAACGGTTTGTCGCTGACGCCGTCACTTTGATGGCCACAGTGAACGTTTCTTTCCCCCCTTTGATTTTGCTTCTCTAAACATGTTCAAAAGCAGGCACGGCTCCGGTCTGTGGTGTGTGGAATCCCCACCCCGCCCCGGGGGCTATGTTGAGAATATCTTCACGTGCTCAGCCACGGTCCTGCCACAGCCCCAGAGGGAGACCTGGCCACCTCACAGGGATGGGGTGAGGACAGCCCCGTGGCCCAGTCAAAGAAACAAGCTCAAGTCCATGGCCGTGGGGTGTGCGTGACCCCCTTTCAAGTGCAGAGCTGGGATGGCGGCTGCTGGGGGCACCCATGTCATCCCCGGTCCCGGGCCTGTTCACGTCTCACTCCGGTCGCAGGCAACACTGTGTATCCCAGAAGGGAACAGACCCAACGGTCCTTTCTCCACACACATGCTTGTGTTCTGGGATCTCCTAGCGTCTGTGGGTCCTCTTCACTCAGACATGGCCGTGCATGCCCTCAAGGCTCCCCCATGCGGCACGAACCTTGTCTGGGAAGCGGCCCGGTCCAGTCGTGTCCCCTCGGGTGACGGGTGGCCAGGCCAGCCCTTTCGGGTCACGCTGCTGAAAGGAAGGTGCACTTGACTTTATTTTATTTTATTTTATTTATTTCTTTTTATTTCTTTTTTTTATTCTTATGTTAATCCCCATACATTACATCATTAGTTTTAAATGAAGTGTTCCATGATTCATTGTTTGTGCATAACACCCAGTGCTCCATGCAGAATGTGCCCTCCTCAATACCCACCACTAGGCTAACCCATCCTCCCACCCCCCTCCCCTCTAGAACCCTCAGTTTGTTTTTCAGAGTCCATCGTCTCTCATGGTTCGTCTATTTTATTTTTTTTTAAGCAAGATTTCTAATAGGGTCTCTAAAAGATGAAGACAATACATTTAGGGCTTAGGTGCCTTGTTTTTCAGTGAATTCTGGGCTCCGTGGCGAGACCACCTCCCACTCACCCACGTCAAGGAAACCCTGGGGCTTCCCGTACTGATTCTTTGCCCATCGACATTAGGTTAGGGATGGCAGTGTGGGAGGGCCGTATCACTGAGAGAATTCTCAGGGCCACGCGCGGGGGTGCGGGGGAGCCGTGATCCCTGCAGTCTGGCAGCTGGGGAGCCACGGCTCCATAACCGTGACCCACGAGCTCTCAGCACAGCCCCTTCTAGCTCACACACAGGGAAACTGAGAAACTGAGGCCCAGAGACAGGTGCGTATGGTCTGCCAGGGAGCTGGGATTAAAAACACAGGGGCCCTCGCCCAGCTGGATCCCATGAGAGAAACTGCCAGGCTGGGGGAGTGGAGCTTCTAGACCCCAAGTCTCCAGTGGTGGGAAATCCCACAGTAGAGCCCCAGCCTGGGGACTCTCGGGATCAGACTGTGTCCACAGGGCTGTGGGGCCTGGGGCCTTTGTCGTCCCACCTGGGAGCAGGCCACTACAGACCTGGCCGGCTGGTCAAAGCCTTTGAAATCAAAGGTGCAGGGGAAGCCTGAGTGTGTGGGGCCCCCTGCAAGGCCCTCAACCTAACCACCTGGAAGCCCCAGTTAGTGACCAGCACGCTGCCCTGGGCACTGGGCGGGGCCCTGGAGGCCAGCCCAGGCCTGCGGCACTGTCCAAGAGCTTGGAGAGTCCCTGGGAGCCCCGGGACGCAGGGGAACTGGCTCGGGGAAGCGGGGTCACAGCTCAGTCCCTGCAGGGCACCCACTAGTGAGCCCGTAGAACCGCCGGTGTGGCCGTGGGCGTCGGAGAGCTCCCCCCACCCACAAGTGGGTCGGGTGGGAATGCTGCCCCATGTAGCCAGGCTCCTGGATTTTCCAGAAGAGCTGGATGTCTGGCTTACTTGTGGAATCTCTACCCCTTGAATTGTTGAAAGGGATTCAGAAGAGTCTGTAGGCTGTGCGTGCTGAGGGCAGCTAGTGGTGGGTGATGCTCAGCGCAGGGGAGTGGGAGATCCAAGGCCCCCCTCCTCCCTGGAAGAAGCCACGTCCTGGGAGCGTGCGGGACACACGGCAAGCGTGTGAGGCTCTGGGGAAAGCTAGCCCATGTCTCTAGATGGAGGATGGTGTCGGGGCTGTTCCACCCGAAGAAGCCCATTGGCCCAGGGAACGGGAGCCAGGCGCCCAGCCCCGAGGCCCAGCATGCCCTGCCTCCCGACTGAGCCAGCGGTGCACCCCCCAGCACTAATCACCCCCTGTGGCTGAGAGTCAGTCTCAGGATGCCTGTGTAAAAATACACATCGGGGTGCTCGTGGGCACTGGCTTGGGCCCCCCACACTCGCTAACCCGCTAACACTGATGGGCTAGGGCGAGTGTCTGCCTCCTTCCGTCTCAAGGACGGGACAGGAAGCACAGAAAGGTTAAGAAAGTTGCCACCTGAGGAGGGAATGGCCCTGGTGGGGGGGCTGGGGGGGAGGTGACTCTGCGCACCTGCCTGATTATCTGAAGGAAGACGTGCCCTTTGGGACCGGGGTGCTGCTCAGACTTGCCTGAGGACCAGGGTTGCTTGGGAACTTGTTAAAAAGTCCAGATTTCTGGGCCTGACCTGGGAGATCCTGACATGGCGGGTTTGGAGTCTACAGTCTAATTTTAAGGACAGCCCAGGTGGCTTATCACGAGCAAATATGGGTCACGGGAGACCCTGCCCGTCTTCACTGACCCACTGGGCCCGGCACACAGTAGGTGCTCAGTAAGTGCTGAGTTCCCCAGCCAGTTTCCCCCAAGGCCCAGCTGCAGAAACCAGGACCCCGTGAGTGGGGAGCTCTCCTAGGCCCAGCGAAGAAGGGGCCCTCCCAGCCTCCCTCCTCCCTGGGGCACCCCAAAGTGCCTGCACCCCAGCGGGGGTCTGAGAGCCTCCGGGATCCTGCAATTCCCGGCAGGCTGTTCCCCCCCTCCCAGGTCGGGAATGCTGACCCGGGACTTCCGATACAGATAAGGAGGAGGAAGGTCAGGGAGGAGACTGGGCCCCTTCCAGGCAGGGCGGGCCGCAGCTGTGGGCACGACCAATGACCTGGGCGGACTGCTCCGGCCACCTGACTCGAGCCTGGAGGGCCTGGCTGGCTGAAAACGTGCGCCTTCCTGCCCCGGCCGGCGCCAAGTGGCAGACCTTCCCGAGAGGCCCAGACAGCCGCCGTGTTGGTGTCAGCCACAGGTGAGGGGCCCCAGGGAGCCTCCCTCCCTTCCTCGGCCGGTCTGCTCCCTGGCAGGGTAAGTTCTAGGCCCCTGGGCTGGATCCGCACCAGGAGGAGCCGCCCTTACACTGCAGCCCCCAGTCTGGCGCTCAGGGTCACCCACAGGTGGGGCCGGGGAGGGTGTGCGTGGGGGGGTGCACCCCGAGAGCAGCCTGGTCAGCCTGGGATTCAGGGGGCCAAGGAAGGGCCAGCCTGGTGTCCCCACGTCCGAGAGAGGGGCGGAGAGCCGGGCGGGTGAAGCTGGATGTCCTCACGGTGGCCACTGTGAGGGGGGGATATGCCTCCCCACAGGTGGGGGCTTCTGCAGCACTCAGGAGGCAGTGGCCCCAGGGGTTCTGATCCTGGCTGAGCCCCTGGGGGCAAGTGATTCTGCCCCTCTGCACCTCAGTTTCCCTGTCTGTAGGGTGAGAGCGTCCCAGGGGCCCAGCCCGGGTCCACACTCGGTCAACGGCCGCTCTCCGGTGCTGATGACCGGTGGAGCAGAGCAGGAGCCCTGGGCTGGCGGCGGGGGCCAAGGTCCTGGCCTTCCCTCGCCTCAGTGCTGCCCTGCCCCTCTGTGGACTTCAACACCGGGCTCTCTGCTCCCCTCTTCCTCCAGCCCCCAGGGGCCAAAGTCCCTGCAGCCCCAGGGACTGCCGCTCCTTCCTTCAGGGAGCAGCGAAGGGGCAGCGGGAGAGGGGCGGGGCCTGATGTGGAAGGGACAGAGGAGAGGCTCTGTCCTCACCGTCCGGAGACCCCGCGGGGGAGTTTGCGCAGGCTGCCCGGAGTGAGGGGCCTCTCTGTGAGCCCGGGCCAGGTGCTACTCCTGTCCGCACCTCAGTTTCTGCACGTGCACGAGGAGCCTCGTGACCGCCCCCCTCCGCAGTGGTTGCAGGACTCTCATGGGGCCCGTGGAGGGGTCCTCGTCCTTGATTTACAGAGGCCCCAGGCTGTGGGCAGCACAACCTGCCCGAGGGTAGCGCTGGACTAGAATGGTCTTCCCAAGGCCTGCCTGGGTGGCCCCGGTGCTTTGGCTCTGCCCCTCGCGTCCTCCTAGCCCCGCTGAGCGAGGCTCCCGGGCTGGCCACGGCCAGCAGACCTGGGACTTCGCCCTCGGCCGGCGGCTCCAGGCCTGGCTGCACCTGCCAAGTCTTCGGCCGTAATGGTTCTCTGTCCACACACCTTGTGTGTGTTCCAGCTTGCTGGGACTTTTTGATTTTTTAGAACAGGTCTAGATTTACAAAACAATTGCCAAGATAGCACAGAGTTCTCATGAGCCCTCCCACCCGGTCTCCCTGACTACTGACATCTTACATTAGATGGGTACATTCGTCACAACTGAGGAACCAATATTCATCCATTATTCTTAAGTAAAGCCCACACTTGGTTCAGATTCCTTTAGTCTTCACCCGATGTCCCTCCCCCATCCCAGGAGCCCGTCTGGGACGTCACGTGACACGTCTTCCCGTCTCCCCAGGCGGCTCCGGGCTGCAACGGCTTCTCAGACTTCCCTGGTTTGCGATGATTTTCGTGAGGAGTCCTGGGCAGGTGTTCTGCGTGGCGTCCCTCCGTGAGGACTGGTCTGATTATTTCTCGTGATCAGACGGGGATCGTGGGTTCTAGGGAGGAAGACCCTGGGGGCGCAGTGCCCGCCCATCCCATCAGGTCAAGGGCACCTGCCATCGAGGGGACCGGTCCCTGGGATGGTGACCTTGACCCCGTGGCCGAGGTGGGGTTTGCCAGGTTTCCTGAGCACACAGCCAGCCCCCCTCCTGGCCCTCCCAAGCTGTGCCCTGAGCAGGCCATGCACCATGCACGCCTGGGGACTGGAGGGGGGTGGCATGGGTTCCCTCCTGGAGGGTGGCACATCCACATAAGTCACTGGGAGCTCTCCTGCTCGGGAGATCTGTCCCTTCTCCCTCATTCATTCATTTGCTCATTTATTTATGTTGGATAGACTCACATACTGATTTTATACTTTGGGGTGTAATCTAATACTAATTAATTTCGTTGCTCAAATTTTTCTAGCTTTGGCCATTGGGAGCTCTTTCACTTGGCTGCTCTGTCCTTTGACTCACCCCATCATGTGAGATTTCATTCATTCATTCACTCATTCATTCATCATTCACTTCCTTCCTTGCTGGCGCCACAAGCCAGGCCCATCCTGTACCTTTGCCTGCCTGGTCTTGGAATCAGCCATTTCTCCAAGGGTCCCGATTCCTTTAGTCAGAGAATGGTCTTAGAAAGCAAGATCTGTCTGCACTCTTGAGTGTGCCTGGGTCTTTTGGACGCAGATCTGCAAGTGTGAGTACACTAACCTGTGTGTGTATGTGTATCTCTAAGTTAGTGCATGCGTGCATCTAACCGGGGTACGCACGTGGATCTAAGTATTTCTGTAGGTAAAATATGTCTCCATTAACTGAGACCTGATGTCTCCGCCTCTCATCCATCCCCACGGGGACCGTCCTGGCCCCTCTCCTTCATTCACTCCAGCAGTGAGAAGCCTGGCTTTCACCATTTACCGTCCGTCTACTCTATTGTTCAAACTCCCCCTGCTCTGCACATGTGCGGAAGTATAAGAATTTGTCCCCTTGCCTCGTGGGGAGCAGCGTGACCAGCTGGAGCCCAGTGTGAACACATGACTCCTTTGGGCTTCGGTCTGGCGCGCCCACTGCCACCTTCAGTGAGGTTGGCTCATGCGTGGGTAACACGGTCCCTGTTGGGTCACGCTGCTTCCATCCTGGTGTCCCCTGACCTCCTCCTGCAGGTCCTGGGCACACTGTCGCATTCCTTGACAAACGCGTGATGTCATGCAGCCGCCGCCACGGCTCTCGTGACCGGTTCACCGCCCTGCAAAATGCCCATGCTGCACCTACTCAGCCCCCTGCTCGTTTACGGCCCTTCGTGAAGGCCAGCCAGTGTGGGCCCCCAGGTGCTGGCTGGAGCCTCACGAGCTTGACTGCTGGGCTCCTTCCAAGGAGCTGCTGTTAGGAGGAGCTCCGACACCCCTGTGGCGCGGGCGGTCGTGTGCTCTGGAGGGGGGGCCGCGGGTCAAGGATGTGGTTTTTTAGGTGCTGGTGGCTCAGCTGCCCTCAGGTTGGCCCCTGCACCTGCCCTCCGCGGTCCTCCACGAGTGTGCTGACCAATGCTGGGTGCTGCTGACCCGGGAGGTGACAGAGGCTCTGGGGATCATTCTGCACTTCTCGCTGGGGGGAGATTGAGCATGATTTCACCTCTTTTAAGATATCAGGCAGGTAGGAGCTGCCTGCTCTGGGTCCTCACTCCTTCTCGGTAGAGTGCTGGGTCCTCTCTGGCACGGAGTAGGGCCAGCGTTGACTGGGGCCAGCTTCTCAGGGGCCGTTCCACTAAAAACAGCCACGGGGAGGGGACCGAGGCCCAGCCCAGCTCCGAGCCAAAACCAGCAATACATTCTGTTTGTTGAAAATTTGAAGGAAAGGGGGCTGGGGAAATACCAGACAAAACCCGACTGAAGAACGTTCTCCAAACACGGACCTGCCCGTCCTCCTCAAAAGTAAGGTCCCCCAAACCAAGGACATTCAAATGAGGTGGTGCCCTCTGTGGCTCCGGGGACAGACAGGACCTCAGGGAAACACGGACGCACTTGCACGAAGCGCGGACCTTGGTGAATAAGGACGAGTCGGTGTTGGCACAGGAGTGTGACGCGTTCATCTCCTCACCTGCCACCCCGGCCGCCCTCCCCGACCCGTTACACACTCGGTTTGTGTTTGTCTGATGCCTTTCTCGTGCGGACACCGGGTTTTAGTTTGGGGAGGAAGAGCACGGCGTGACGCGCTGCCCTTACCACATCCCGGCAGGGACAGGGCCTGTCCCTGCTGGCGTCCGCCTTGATCGCCGTGGTGTTTGTGGGGACCCATGGAGAGCAGTGCTTTCCTGCATTTCCACACGGCGCCCGGCCGGGGGATGGAGGGGCTACACGTATTAGCTGGAATTCTACCCCAGGGAATATCTGTGTCTTCTCCACTTACTTAGGTATTCAATCACTCACATTAGTGTGGGCTTCTGGGTATTTCTTCTGTATTTCAGGTTACAACCTTTATTTTGGTGCTCTGAGGGTCTAGCTTTGGCCATTGGGAGCTCTTCACTGGCTCCTGTGTCCCGTCATTGTGGGGATCTATCCGTCTATCTGTCCCTTGTCCATCCCTCCCTCCCTCCCCACCTCCTACAAGATGGCACTACAAGGTGCTGGGCTTGGTGTTTATCCCAGAGGGGAGTGCATCTCACCTGCCAGGGCCTGGCTCAGAGCCCCTCCTCCAGCAGCCTCCCCAGCTGTCTGCAGGCAGGATCCCCGCTGTGTAGTGGCCCCGGGCTCTCTGCGCGTCCTCTGTCATGCTGGCCCCAGCTGTGCCATCTGGTTTCCGTCCGTTTCCTGGGCTGTGCTTACTCCGGAGGGCAGGCCGTCTGACGCATCCGTGCCCCGGTGCCCCGGACTGGGCTGGGCGCAGAGCAGGGCTGGCGGGTTTGGGCTGGGCAATGCTGCCGGCCCCCGACCCCTGCCCGCATTGAACAGCAATGACAGTAGGTGCTCTCCTTTGTGCCAGCCTCTCTGCCCGCCAGGGGAGGCTAGAGCACCCACATTTCGCTCTTCAGCACCCCTGCGCCGTAGCACGTGGCCAGCATGGGAGCCCGCGGGACGGGCGTGCGGGGTGGCTGGGCCCCGGGGCTGCCCTCTGTGAACGCAGGAAGGCCCTGCCAGGGAGAGCGAGGTGGAGGCCGTGCCCATCGCGCAGCGAGTCAGGGGAGCACCCGGGCTGCCGCCAGAGCAGTGTCGCGGCCTGTGAGTCCTCGCTGCTGGCCTGGGAAGGGCGCGGGTGTGGCCGGTGAGGGGCAGTGGCTCAGGGGCATCGGGGGGCCGTGGGGAGGGGGCTGCGACCCTGACCCCGCCTCTCTGACATGGGTCAGAGGGCAGGAGTGCTGCGTCCCGGCCCTGCCAGGCGCCTTCACACGCACATCGGGGCTCCGAGGCCGGGGACCTCACTGGCACTCACGCCCGGCTCCAGGCCCGCGTGCTTCCCTCCGGCCCAGCGGCCTCCCGGGAGAGCCGGGAAGAAGGCCAGCCACCGGAGGGTGGGCGGCCGGAAAAGGTCAGCGTCTGTCCGACTTACCGCATCAGGTGGCAGGTGTTCCGTGTCCTGTGGGGCCTGGGCCCCCCCTGCCCCCTTTGCTGGTACTGTGTCTGTCATTTAACACACACACGCACGTAGGCCCTTCTGTGCCCGGAGGCGCTCCCGTCGTGGGTCCTTGTGTGCTAACCAAGTGACGGTGTATTCGGAGACCCCAGTTCCAGTGCCCACGGGATCAGGGCGCTCCGGTGCTGGGGAAGGGCCGGCTTGTGCGACTCGGTGGGGGGCGGTTGGGGAGGCTGGAAGGAGGCAGTGTCTGAGGGAGACTGTGGGGAGTGGGGGTCAGAGCCCGGCGGAGCAGGTGACCAGGAAGAGGGACGTGCAAGTGTGGCCGAGGCTGGAGGCTCCGTTGTCAACAGGAAGAGGGGGCTGGTGGTGCCGGTGGCTCAGGGGAAAGGTGGGGGAGGAGTGGGTAGCGGGGGGCAGGTGTCCAGTTCCCCGCCAAGGGGAATGCCCTGCAGCTCCAGCTCCGCCCCCAGGTCCGAGATAGATGGTATCCTGGGCTGATGCGTGCAGACAGAAGGTTCTAGAAGTCCTGACCTGCAGGAGCTCACAGGGCTGGTGTAGATGGAGAGTGCGGGCAGAGGGACACCAGGAGGAGGGAGGAGGTGTTTAGAAGGGGCCTGAGGTCAGCTGGGCGGAGGAAACAGGGAGGAGAGGGCCACTGGAGGCAACACGAGGGAGCTGGTGTGGACAAGGCCGGTTTTGAGGGGTGGTGGGTGGGTGAGGAGGCTGAGGAGGGAATGAGGAGGTGTTGCCGGAAAGGGAGCCGAGAGAGGGGAAGCAGCCAAACACATGCCCTGAACCCCCTCAGTGACCTGGGGGCTGACAGTGTCCCCCTCACCCGTCCCAGCACAGCCCGAGGGGGACTTCTGGGAGTCCTGCGGAAATTCCCACCTTAGCTCTCCGCCCACCCGCCTGCCCTGACCTGGGCCTGGTTTCCAGGGAGATGGTCTTGGCTGGGAGGACTTCCCCGCCCCGGGAGGCTGGGGTTCGGTTAATGTTTGCATAAGCCTGGTTCCAGATCCAGCCCCTGGTGACTGGGCTGCAGAGAATGTCCAGAATTCCAGCCCAGAATTCCAGCCGGGGGCCCACCCAGAGTCAGGAATGTTGGTGCTCTGGGGAGTGAGCTTCGGTGGGACCAGGGTTTCTCTGGGGTCTCCTCTGTAAGCTGGGGTGACCGAGACCTCTCTACCCCTGTCTCCTCTGTGCTAACCCCTCTGGGTCACCCCATGGCTCACAGCCAAACGGTCCAGGGGGTTGGACGTGCCTGTCCCACAAAGGGAGAAACCACGGTGCTCCTGAGACTGGGCCACTCCTGGCTGGATGTCTCCTGAGGACCCCATCTGTCCTTTAGTAGAGGAGGGGGCTACTCAGAGCTGGCAGGCCCTGCAGGGCCCCCCCGCGATGTGACAGGAGGACATGCCCACAGGGCCTTGCTCCCTGAGAGGGCCATGAAAACAGCCTTTATGCATTTCTGACCAGCTTCCTCTGAGGACCCAAGGTGCCTTATTTGGGATGCTGAGAAGGGGCACCCCTCTTCTGAAAGCTCTGTTTCTGGCCAGGTCAGATGAAGGAGCACAGTTTGGAGCCTGCCCGGCAGATACGCCCGGGCACCTGGCCAGCTCTCGGGCCGGCCCTGCCAGGCCAAGGAGGAGCTGCTGGACCGTCAGTGGGTCCCTGGCTTGAGGGCGCCGCCTGCCCTGACAGGGCCGGATGACCATGACCCAGGCCGTGGCGGGGGTGTGGGCGTCTTCAGTCCCGGCCGAGCTTGGGAAACGCTGACAGCTTCCTGCAACTCTGTGACCTGGCCCGGGGTGGCCATCCATCATCATAAGCCTGTTTGGTCCCAATATCCTTGTTTTGCAAAGAGCAGTTCCTGAAATCTCGGGGACTAGAGCTTTGCTCATCTTTTGATTGGGGTGGTTTCAGCCACTAAGGCCAAAAATAACAAACACAGGCCGAGGCTTGCTGAGCACAGCCCTGTTCTAGGCCTTTATGTGTGTCCCGGGGCAGCTGGGTGCCAGGCTCCAGGCCGGTGGCATCTCAGACCCGGGCATGCTGAGGACGGGCATCTCCAGCCCCACCTTCCCGGTTCCTCGGCCCCAGGCGGGGCTCAGGAAAGTTCCCGTGTGCCTTGGAAGGTCTGCGGTGGTCCTTTGCCCATTTGCCTGTCTGGGAAATGGCACTAGGCCGGGTCACATCTGCATCTTACACCAGGACAGACGATGGGGTGTTGCTTAGCGTGGACCATGCGAACACTGGGGACCCTCTTTCCTGCGACCCTGGGGGAGGGTCCCTCCCTTCCCGCGTTTCGGTTCCCCGTCCGTAAGCCTGTTACCCAGTCACCTGTCTTTATGTGGCGCTCATCTCCCGAGCTCTAAGCGCTGGGTCTTGCGAATCCGTGACAGGTTAACTGTGTGTGCAGTGACTGCTGTAATCAGGGGCTGGAGGGAGGCAGGACACACTCCACGGATTCAATCCTGTGCCAGCTTAAAGCCTGTTTCTGTCCCCGGCGCCAGGGCCGGCCTCCACCCTCCACTTGAACCTTTGTATATCCCAGTCCATTGCGACAGGGAACACCTTTGGGCGGCCTCCTTCCTCCTTGGGGGGCCGGGGAATCCTGAGATGCTTTTCCGCGAATCCCCACCCCACCCATCCTCTGCAGCAGAACCCACTCAAGGGCCAAATCAAGTCTGTTTTGTAAATAAGGTTTTACCAGCACACCGAGCACCTAATTTGTGTGACCGCCGCCTACTTGGTATGGTCACCATCACCCGGCCTGGACCCACCGACGGCCCTTTGCAGAAAGCGTTGCTACCCCAGCTCTAGAATTGCCTGTGTGGCCCTGGCTTGTTTCTACTGCCCAGGGCACCCGCTGAGTGGGGAGTAGTCACATACCCTACCCCACCCACCCCAGGGGCCTGCACATTCCTAAGATTCAGCGTTATGGCCTGTTGTGGATTAACCCTCAGGGCAAGAGTGTGACCCAGCCTCTCGAGCTTCCATAAAGCTGCATGCCTAGGGTTTTCTAGGTGGAGGCTGGGTTTAAGTCCCCTTCTGTCTGGGCCTGGCCCTGGGAAGACCTCTACACCCCCTCTTTGCCTAGGCCCTCTTCCTCTGAGACTCGGCCCGAGGGCCTCCACCTCTAGGAAGCCTTCCTTGATTTCGTCCTCCACCCCTTTCCATCCTAGGCTTCCCTTTGCCACTGCAAGGATTATCCCAGGCCATTTCTAAGTCTGTCTCCCCAACTTGTCTGTGAGCCCTGCATGGGTGGGGACCTGGAAGGCAGAGCTGAGACAGTGGGACCAAGATCGTGGGTGGCAGGGGGAACTCCAAACCCCAGGAAGCAGAGCTATCTCAGGGTGGAGTAAGGGATCCACCAAGACGCTGAGCCATGTGCTAGGGAGGCTGCCGGGTGATCCCAGCTGGGCATGGGGGAGGCCTGGGTCATCACAGTCCCAGACACTCGGGGATGCTTTAGGACCACATGACAAATTCAAAATCGCCTTTTGTCGTCATTTGACTCCAATGGTTGCTATCTGCCCCCTGGGCTAAAAAATAAAAAATAAGCAGAGGGTGGAGGGCAACCTTCAGGCCCTGCCTCCTGCCTCTGGATCGCAGCCTGGGGCTCCGTCCCCACTGAGCCAGGGTCAGGGTCCGAGCCAGGGTCCAGGTCCAAGCCGGGGTCCAGGGTCCAGGTCTGGGTTGGGGTCCAGGTCCAAGCTGGGGTCTGGGTCCGAGCCCGGGTCCAGGTCTGAGTCTGGGTCCAGGTCTGAGCTGGGGTTAGGGTCCGGGCCCAAGCTGGGTCCGGGTCCATGTCTGTGGTCCTAGGGTCTGGCAGGAGCTGCCTCAGGGCTCTGAGGACGGGAATCTCTGCCTGTCAGGGACTGGATTTAGGGAGGAAGAGGGGGCCCCCTGAACCTTCTGAGAATGCCCTAGAAGTTACAGCGGAAGGCTTGACTGGGGGCTTCAGGGCTGCAGCTGGGCCCCCTCCGGAGGTGTAGACTTTCCCAAGGGAAGGACGCAGAACCGGTTTGGGGACTTCCCAGTGCTACCTGGGGCCACATTCATCTTGAAGGAAGCCTTTGACAGTCTTCCACACAAAGGACGCAGGGGAGATAGGGAGCGGCAGTGCGTGTTTAAGGGTGTGTGGAGTGTCAGGGCCCCGCCTTGAGGAGGCCCTGCCAGGGGTCCTTGTCCCTGTCGCTCTCCAAACCTCCGTTTCCTTGCATGACTCCCCGAGGCCGCAGGGAAGACACCGGCCGGGGCTGCACCAGCCTGCACGCCCCCCGAGTGTGGGCTCCAGCGCCCGGTACGCGGCGGTCAGCCCCTGGCCCTCTGCACACGCACGTGCTTTCCCAGGTGACAGTAGCCGTGCCCACGGCATCCACACTGGCTAGAAAATGCATCTCTTGCATTTGTCCTGAGAAGCCATCCGTCTTCCTCAAATGTGCCTGCCACCGGGGAAAGCGCCTCCGTTGGGTGGTTTGGTCGGCTTCCTATGCAGCGCCCTCGGGAGGGAGAGAAAGGCTGGCCGGAGAGGTGGGCGTGAGGGGAGAGCGCTGAGGACGCGGAGTCTGGCTGTGGACGGCGGGGCAGCACCCGCTGACCCTTACAGTTCAGTGAGACATCCGCTGGTCCCTGTGATGGGAAAAGGGACAGAGGTGAACTCTTGTTCTCTGAATTGCCACCTGAAAATAATTAAAATCAGGGTTTGGTGATGGAAGACACAAGGATCTGATTCCTGTGAAAACCCCAGGCTCGGGCAGGACGTGCCCTCCAGAGCTCCTGGGAGTCGGCCTGTGGTTTCTCTGGCTGCTTGTCTCACGCCTTGGAGAGTCAGGGCATCTGCTTTGGCGCCGGGGACACCTGAGACCCCAGCTGTGTGCAGGTGCCATGGGAGGGCGGACCTGAGACACCAGCTGGTGGCACTGCCCTTGGGCTGGGTGACCCTGGACAGCTGCCAACCCCACGCCCATCTGCCTCTCAGTCCAGCAGATGGCCGTAATATTCACGCCAGGAGGGCTGTATCCCCTGGATCTAGCATCTTCTTGGCAAGTGGCGATTGGAATTTATTACAACAACCGTGTCCGGCCCCAGGGCTATTGCAGGTGTGTGGGGGGGCACTTAGAGTCCCCCAAATCCGACTGCCATCTGCACGGGGCAGAGCGAGGCCCAGGAAGTGACAAGCTATCCCACAGGGCCTCAGGACTGGGCTGTGTGGGCCTGCCCCCTGCCCACCCTGCAGGAGGGACCCTTGTTTGGAAAGTCCCCTGACCTAGAAAGCTCATGTTCTTCCTCTGGAAGGCTCTTGGGGGTGCACTTGCAGAATTGGGGTACACTAGAGTTGGGGTGCACTGTGCAGTCGAGACCCTGGATTGGGGTGTGCTGTGTGGAATTGGGCTGCATTCTGTGGGGTCAGTGTGTGAGTGCAGAGTCAGAGTGCTGGGCACAGTTGGGGAAGCCCTTGGAAACTGCCCCGGCCTCGGGCCAAGAGCACAGCTGCGGATACAAACAGGATACAGGGTCCGGGCCCCAGCGGGGGACAATGGCCAGGAGAGGAAATGTGTCCAGGCCCTTTTATGGATGTGGAGCCCATCTGGGGCCTCTTTCAGTACAATTTCCAGAAAAACAAAGCCAAGCATCTCATGTTCTGCACACTGTGGGTTCTGGAACACGGGCTGAAGAGTTCGGGGTCCCAGCTCACAGACATGAGACGGAGGCCGAGAGGAGCAGGGGCCTGCAGTGGGTTGGAGAGGGTGGGCTCAGTGCCCGTGCCGGGCTTCTGCCTGCGGACGCCCCCCCACCCCACCCCGAGCTGTGGCACAGCCAGCCCTGGGCTGCAGGGTGGGCGGCAGGGCCGGGGAGGGCGCTGGTGGAGGTGCTGACCTTCGGACGCGTCCCTCTTTCTCCGTTTGCCTGGTAGCTGCATCCCCTGCTGTCGTGGGCCTCGGCCACGGGAGAGGCCCAGACACTCAGCATTTGTAAAATGAACGAACATTCAGGTGTAGCTGTGGTAACGGGCTGCACATGGCCTGCTAGAGACTTCTGCATCTAGTTTAATGCTCGTGAGGACCCAGAGCAAAACCACAGAAGAGCATCTGAGCCCCCTGGGGCTTCTCTGAGAAACCAAAGCACCCAGGGCGTGTGGCCAGCACGGCAGAGCTGACCTGCAAGGTGTGCTGTCCTTGGACGCAGGTGTCCACCTCCCACCCTGTGGGGCAGCCTGAGCTCTGCTCTCTGGTGAGCAGGCCGGAGGAGGCTGTGGGCCCATCTGCGGGCGTCCACAGGTCCCCGGTGCCAGTGCAAAGGGGGGCTGGGGCGCCTGTGTCTGGATGGGGGAGGCAGGCTCGCCCAGGAGAGTGGCCACGGCAGGGGAGCACCCAGCCTACAGAGAAGGTGCAAGGAATCCAACTTCTGAGGTTCAGCGGGTCCTTGCGAGGGGTAGGGCATCACCATTTCCAGGGCTGTGAAGACAGGCACAGGGAGCTGGGCAAGGTTGGAGGCAGAACTGGGGTGGACGGAGGAGGGTGGAGAGATGGAGGGGCAGGTGTCTGCGAGGAAGGGGTGCTAAGGACTCGCACCTGGGAGGAGCTTCAGGACAGGGCACCTGGACCTCGTTTAGGGCCCCCTCTTGCCCCAGAGGTGGGCAGGAGGACGGAGCCTCGAAGGCCTGCAGGTCGCTGAGGCTGCGGGGAGCCACAGCGGGGAGCCACGGCGGGCAGGCAGGTGGGCACCCGCGTTCACTAACTGCCCTGTCCTTGGCCTGCTTCCCACTCCCCTGGGCGTCTAGGAGTTTGGGGCGGGATGGTGGCCCCACAGGTGTATCCAGGGGAACCTCCAGACACGATCTCGTCTGGGAAAAGTGTCTCTGTAGGTATAATTAAGGTAAGGGTCTCGAGATGAGGTGGGCCCCAAATACAATACGAAAGGGAAGAGCCACACAGGGTGGCCAGGTGGTGACGGGAGACAGAGCTGTGTGGCCAGGAGCCCGGGAGCTGGAAGAGATGGGAAGGACCCTCTGGAGCCTCCAGAGGGAGCGCGGCCCTGCCCACACCTTGATTTAGACTTCTGGCCTCCGGACGGGGAGGGAATAGGCCTCGGTCACTTTAAGGCACCCAGTCCACGGAGCTTTGTCCCCGAAGCCCCAGGGCATTGGCACAGTGACCATCACAGCTGTCCCTCCAGAGAGACAGCTACTCCTACCCCACGGAGGGGACAGCCTGGACCTCCCAGTGGGAAGCCGGAGCTGCTGTGGAAGCTGCCTCCCCTCTTGCTCTGCGGCCCCCCAGTCCCCTGGGACCCACCGAGTAGCTTCCAGTTGTCCCCGTTAGTCGGCCTGCGGTCATGGGGACGGTGAAAACGTCCTGCCTGACCCCTGGCTCCGTCTGTGCGGTCTCCGTGCAGTGGGACGTGGCCGGGCCGGGCGTGGTGGGGGCCCGAGTGTCAGGCCTGGCTCTGCTGGTGACCTGCTGGGCCCCCCACCTTCCGAGGTTGGAGGCAGCTCGGCCTGGAGCAGCAGTTCGGCCCGACGTCGCCCCCGGGTGACTCATGTCCGGAGGGGTGTTGGGTGGTCACGGCTGGGGCCGGGGGGGCGGCTGGGGGTACTGGCATCTAGCGGGCCGAGGCCAGGGATGCAGCTGGAATCCCGAGCGTGCATAGCAGCCTTCCCCCGTGACAAAGAGCCGTCGCCCACGTGTCCGTGGTGGTGCTTAGTGCCCTGGCCTGGGGGCCTCAGTGTCTGTCAGACCCAGTTCTGGGCTCTTCTAGTCCTCACTGGCCTCGGGCACGTCCCACGACCTCTCTGACCTCAGTTTCACTGTCTGCAAAACAGTCCCATGACCGCCGAATTAGAGATTTCTCGTGGTGGTAATCCAGGCCTGCCCCACACAGGACGGAGGAGAGGGTCGCTGTCCTCCTGATCCCTGGGCCTGGGCTGGGGCCAGGGACGGGCCGTGCCCCTGCCTCGGGGGGGGGGGGGGGGGGGGGCGTGAGAGCACACGGGAGGGCGGGGCTGCGGGCCGACCCCAGCTCATTTCCTGCTTGTCCCCGCTCCCGGGGAGCCGAGTCCCAGGTGGGTCCCAGAGCCTGTGGGAAGTCAGCGGTGGGGGGACCTGTGGCCCGAGCCCCATCTGTCCCTGGTGGGCCGGCGGGCGGGGGCAGCACCCGGCAAAGGGAAGGGGTGCACACGCGTGCGTGTTGTGTGAGTGCATGTATGTGTGTATCGTGTGTGCAAGATGTGTGTGTGTATCCTGTGTGTGCAAATGTGATGTGTGCATCGTGCGGGTGTGCGTACATGTATGTGTCACGTATGAACATGCGTGTGCACACATGTGCGTGTGTGTCGTGTGCGTGCACCAAGCGGAAGAGGAGCAGAGCGGAGCAGAGGGTGCTGGGGCCGTGGGGCCGGCGGCTGGGGCACTTCCCCAATCCGGGGGGCCTGGGCGGGAGCCTGGGTGTCTCCATCTCGGGCGGGCGCGTCCGGGCCTGGAGCCGGTCCAGGGAGGAGCTAATGACCAGCGCGAGGCGCACTGGGCCTGCCTCTCGCCACCGGGCCGGCCCGCGGCGCAGGGAGGAAGTGTGGCAGGAAGCAGGGGGTGGTGGCGGCCACCGTGCAGTCAGCCGGGCCGTGGGCGGCTGCCGCCTGTCCTGGCCAGCTGAGACGGCCGCAGGGCCAGCCAGCGAGGAGCCGGGAGCGGCCACCTGGGGCCTGTCGTCCTGCTGCCCCCCACGCCCCCGCCCCGTCCTCTGGGCCGGGAGCTGCCTCTGAGGAGCGGGACGCAGGTATGGGGTGCGGCGGGCGGGGGGAGCGCTGGGGCGGGCGGGACAAGGACTGGCCCAGCGGGCATGGTCCACGGAGCCGGGGCCTGCCGCCCACGGTGGGTCTAAGACTAGTCTGTCAACTTTCACTTTCTTGAAGACTCCTCTGGCATCTTGGGACGGTGGGGAGCAGAGCTGAAGTCGGGGGAGTCTGGAAGGCTGTGGGGGCCCGTGAGGAGACCACAGCAGCCGATGAAGCCCCTTGCTTCTGTGATCTTGCTTGACCCCCCTTCCCGTGGGCACTCAGCGAGCGCATGCCAGGGTCTGGATGGGGCGCGGAGCCGAGTCCGAGTCTGGGTGTCAGGGTCTCGAGTGGGCCCCCACACTGGGGGGGATGCCACATCGGACAGACACCACAAGGGACACCACAGGACAGCCCAGGGTGGCTCTGCAGCTCTGACCTGGCCACTCTGAGGTCACCATCTCTGGGCCTCTTTTCTATCCACTGGCTGGGGATGAGCGCTGTGACTAGGGGCACCAACCACACAGTTGTAGGGGAGGACGCGGACCCAGGACGTGTATTGCCAGGTCCGGCGCTGGGCCCGTGCTCCCAGCACACCACTGAGACCCTCTCCCGGCTTCCAGTGACCCCCCCGGGAGCCCCAGCTCCCCTCCAGCTCTGTCTGTGGCAAAGCAACGTTGGTGGCAGTTAGTGGAGCTGGTGGTGCTGGGAGCCGTGGCCAGACTCCTGGTGGGAGGCGGGGTATGTGCCGGTTATGGGCAGGGGCTCCAGTGCTGGGCTCGGCCCCTGTGGGTTCGAATCCCGTCTGTGCCCCCCAGCCGGGCCAAGTCCCCGCGGCAGCTCGCCCAGCTTGTGAAATGGGCACAGTGGCACCCCCTCCCCCGGTCATCAGGAAGATTAGGTGGGCGTGCTTGGTTAGCGCCTCAGGGTGGTGGCTGTTGGGTGGGGTGGTCAACAGTGCTGTTGGTGACAATGACACATCCTGTATGGGGCGCTGTGCACCTGACTCACAGAGTGCCGTGATGGAGGTGAGGTGGACCCCGCCTCCCAGCAGAGGAGGAGAAGGTAGGGGGTTACAGGTGAACCAGTGTCGCTCCGTCTGTGTCGCTCCTCTTATATAAGACACCGTCACTGGATTAAGGCCCCCCATGCAGTATGACCTCATCCTAAGGAGTCAGATCTGCAAAGACTCCATTTCCAAATAAGGCCACCTTCTACAGTGCCAGGATCTGGGGGGACACCATTCACCCCTGTCCAGGGGTGACCAGACAATTCCCCAGAGGTGCTTCTTGGTGAAAGGGACAAGGTCTCCATGGGCCCACAAGGTATTGGTTCTGTACGAGCCCCGTGAGTGCTCCGACCAGACCCCCCCAAACCTGTCCGGGGTTGGGAAGGTACCGCCTCTCCCTCTGTGGACCCACATTTATTAAGCGCCAACTGTGATCGTGGAGCACCATCGGTTTACTCCGTTGACCTCCTTGTGGGGCAGGGGTGTTTGCTCTCACCCTCCAGGAGGGCAGAGTGAGGCGTGGAGAGCTCTCCCAGCCCCCTGGGAGCTGCGTCTACAGCAGGGCCCGGGGCCTGTGAGGCCAAGCGGGGCAGTTACAGGAACCCGCGGGGGGCGGGGAACTCTCCTGCACAGATTGGGCTCACTTCCTCATCTCTGCCTAGGACTAGGAAGCCCCGCGCTGAGATCGTCCCTGGCGGCCCCGCCTGCTCGGGCACATCGTCACTGGGCAGGTGGGAGGGTCTTTGAGCCCAGGAAGCCTTCCCTTTCCTCAGGAAGCTGTCCCTGAGACTGTGGGGAGCAGGCCACGGGGGGGCCCCCCGGATGCAGACAGGGATGGGCCAGTCCCGACCCAGGGGCAGAGGCCGGCAGGATGAGAGGCTGCCACCAGACCCGGCAGGGTCCTGCGAGATGCCCGGCTGCAGGGGCCCCTGCTGCACCCAGGGCTGGGGAGGACGTGCCGGGCGGGGAGGGAGGCTAACACCCCTGCGTGTCAGAAGGGAAGAGGAGAGAGATGGCAGGCTGGCCTGGCAGCCCTTGTGCATCCGGGTCCTGACACCCAGCTGCGGCTACCAGTGGTGCGGGAGCTGCGAGGGTGGGGGTCCCAGGGGTGAAGCCAGGAGGGAAAGCACCATAGGCTTGGGCTCGGTGGGGGGCCGGCCAGGACGGCCCCTCACGGAGCTGTGTCCGGAAAAATGGCGGGGGTCTTCATGCTTTACGAGGATGGAGACGGCACAGGGACCGGGGAACAGGGAGTGTGGGGCCCCCGGGCCTGAATGACATGTGAGCCATTCGACAAGGCTGCGTGGAGAAGGTTCTGGGCATCCTCAGTTTAGCCGTGGCTTCTTCTCTAGAACAGGGAGCAGCCCCCGCCTGCCCCCTCCCCGCCCTCCCTGGGCCAAGCAGCTCTGCCAGAGAGGAGAGGGGCTGCCTGGCCGAGCGGGGGTCCCCTGCGTGCTCCTTGCCTCCTTGCCCCTGCCTCCCAGGCTGTGCCCCTGTCCCTCAGAGGTAGTTCAGGATGGAACTCAGGTCCAGTTGGGAGTGGGGGGGTAGGGGCTCCTGGAGGCATCGCCTCTGCAAGTCTTGCGGGCCTTGGGCTGCTGGGGGCCTGTGGGTCCCTCTGGAGGGGCAGACAGCCCATTTCACCCCTGTTTCTCTGCAGTGAGGGGCTGTTTGGCCCCAAGGCCACAGGAGGGGCACCAGAGTAATTACTGTCAGAAACACGGGGTGCTCTGCTTCTGCGACTCCCAGGGCCACTCCTACCTCTCTTTCTTGTCTTTTTCATTTGGATTGTAGGAGCAGTCCTGGCTTCTAATGGCCTGAAAAGCCGGCCTTGCCAGTCCCCAGCAGCGATGCCTCTGGACATTTAAGGGTCCGAGGGGCAGCGGGCCGGGCAAAGCCCCTGTGGGCCAAGGCTCCCCGGAGTCCCCGTCCAGGGAACCCAGGAGGTGAACTGGCTGCCTGGGCCACGAGCTGAGCGGTGCCCCTGAGACGCCTGCAGGGGTCCGGTGCACAGAGGCTTTGGGGACAGGAGGACACAGGCGGTGTCCAGCTGTCTCGTGTTCTGCCTCCCCCGCCCCACGCCCCATGCTGTTGGCAGTGTGGATGGCCACCCGTCAGCCGCTCTGCAGGTGGTTCCCACCACCCCCAGGGACCTTGCTGACTGCCCAACCCCCTTTCCCTGTCCTCCTGTGCTGCCCGTCACAGAACCCGCCCTCAGACTAGCAGGGGCGTGTGTAGGTGGTTGACAAACACCTGTGTCTGAGGTTCTGGGGACCTGGGTCCATGTCCAGTCCCCTGGGGTTCTGGAGGGAGATGGGCCCAGGGGTTGGTGGGGCCGTCCAGGCTCTGAGCTCCACATAGCTGCCCCTGAACTCTGTCCGCCGCGGGGGCCCTGCCCCAACATCTGCCAGGAAAGGGGGTGGGCCAGGAGGAAGCCTGACTTGCTTCTCGGTTGGCATTGTTGGCCCCGGAGAGCGGGTGAGGAGGGTGCCTGCCTGTCCCTGCGTGCTCTGTGCAGAGGGAATTCCCACCACCTGTCCTGGGTTTGTTTTAAAATCTCAGAGCTCAGCATCAGGGCTCAGGGAGGCCCGAAACGAGGGTGTTCCCTTGTTTGTGCGACCTAGCAGTGCTCTTGGCAACCTTCCGGGCGAGTGAGCAAGGCCATTCCTTGTCTCCTCTGTCCCCGAGGCTGCTCCCATCCCTGTGGCCACAGCGGGGGGTCTGGCCCCGCCTTTCCCAGCCCTGGCCCCCCTCTCGGCCCACCCATCACCCCACGTTCCCATCTGAAAGGGGACTCTGTGTTCTTCTTTGTCCTGATTGGTGACAAAGCCCCAACCCCAGGAGCACGGACCGTCCATCTGTAACGGCCTCTCGTCTCTGACCCCAGGAAGTAGTGAGGCATAATGACTGCTCTTGGGGGGAGGCCCGAGGGCACCCCGGGGTGGGCAGCCATCGCCTGTTCTGCCTCATCTGCCTCACCACTTCCTCCTTCCCCACCGTCCGCCACCTTTCCTCCCTGGGCGGCCTGGACCCTGGCCCACTTCTTGACCTGTGGGGTGGGACGGCGTTTCGGGGGCCCTGCTGGAGCCCAGGCCTCTTCCGGTGGGAGCAACAGATCTCCTGGGAACCTGAGACCGGATCACAGTGGAACTGGTGCTTGTGGGAAACGGAACTAGATGGGTGTCTCCGGGGGGCTCTGTTGTGGCCCTAGCTGGACGGGACGCGTGGTGGGCTTGCTCACATCCAAGGTGCCAGGGTGTCCCCCGAGGACTTCTGCTCTGTTCCCCATGTTTGTCCGGCGTTGGCAGGAACGTTCGAGCAGCCACAACGCGTCAGGCTCTGAGCAGCTTCCTGGGGGTCGTGAGCTGGAGCGGGGTCCCCCCCTGCCCACACGGCTTCCAGCCCGCTCCACCGGGCCCGCGCTGGCCCATGTCTCGGGAAGAGCCTGCGGCGGGGGCTCGTCGTAGTGGGAGAAGCAGCGACAGACTGACTCACAAGCAAAGCTCTGAAGGATGTGCAGAGGCCCGCCTGGCAAACGGGAGGCCGTCTCTCCTCCGACCCCAACCCTGTGGCAGTGTCCTCAGGGCACCTGTGTTCCCGGGGAGGCCTCCCTGCTGACCCGCAGCCTGTCCTCTTCCCCCAGCGGCCCGCGGGTATGCGGAGCCCCCGGTGCTGAGGCCGCCGCCCGGGCATGGAGGGCCCCGCGGAGGAGCCGGCCCCGAAGGGGAGAGGGCCCGCGGCGGCACCCTTGGGAGGCGGCGGTGGTGGTGGCCACACGGCCCAGAGAGTGGCCATGAGCCCATCGGTCGTCTGGGAGCGAGCAGGGCCCGAGGAGGCCGAGGCGCTTGTCGGAGGCGGTGAGTACAGCACGTGCCGTCCACCCCACTGTCCGGCCGCCCACGGCTGTCCCCCGATGAATTTACCGCTCTGTTACAAACCCTCATGCGCCCACAGTCCTGCTATGTCCTCAGGACAGAAAGCCCTGGAATTGCTCAGAAGGGGGCATCCCTCGCTCCCCTGGGAGGGCACCAGTGGCCAGCCAGGACCAGGCCAGGCCGCTTCCTGGTGGGAGGAGGATGAGCCCAGAGCCGTGGGCACATGAGGCCGAGCCCGGAAGCAAGGCTGGGATTCCTGATCATCACTGGCCAATGCTTGACTGGGGCCTCAGTTTCCCCACTTGGAAACCTGAGGGGTGGGCTGGGCGATCTCATGGACCCCCCTCCCTACCTCCTTGGGCCCTGGAGGCGAGGGAAGGAGGGGGGAAGGCCCTCCCTGAGCCCGGGACAGCCTGTGACTCCGGCCTCCCCCCAGACTCCCCTGTCCTCACATGTGCACCCTCCTCCAGGCCACCTGCCTAGCTGCCCGTGGGGTCTGGGGCTTGGCACACAGGACAAGCTCAGTAGATGCTTGAATGATCAGTGAACAACGGATGCACTGGGAGGATGGAAACAAAGCCTCACGAGGTGCATAGTGCGAGCTAGAGGCACTTCGTACCTGTTGCCTCAGGCCTTCTGGGCGTGAGGGAGACAGGAAGGACTGGGGTGGCCCCCGTGGGTGCCGACTCACGACGGGGTGTGGGCCTGCAGTCAGACGCCTGCCTGGCCAGCAGAGGCCTGAGCTGCCACCCAGTTCCAGAGCCTGTCCTCCGCTCCGGCCCCCGGGGGCGCCCCCCCGGCTGGCCCCCTGCACTCTGGAGTGCCTCGCTAATCCTGCCAGGCTGTGAGCCACACCCGAGACACCTCCCAAGGCCGAGAGGGCCCGTGTCCCCCTCGGTGTGTGACGTGCAGAAGGACCAGGACGCAGCCCTGTCTGCCCCAGACCCAGGGTTCCTTCTGGGCCGCCCCCTTCCCTCTGTGGTCAGTAGGACAGTGGCCCCCAAGCAAGGCCACATCCTAGTCCCCAGACGTGTAGCAAAAGTGATTTTGTGGATGGGGTTAAGAATCCTAAAATGGGAAGATAAGCCCAGGGTCAGAATCAGAGACGTTGACAGTGCCTGGCTTCCGGCTTGGAAGATGGAGGAAGATCCACAGGCCAAGGGCGTGGGTGGACGCCTCTGGGAGCTGGGAGACAGACTCTCCCCGCGGAGCCTCCTGGGGGCAGCAACTCTGCTGACCCTTGGTTTTAGCCAGTGAGACCTTTCCAGACTCCAGCCCAGCAACACAAGACACTGGTGGTGTTTTCAGACGCCTCTAAGCTTGGGATAGTCTGTTGGAGCATAGGGAGAACCTCACCCCCCCCATCCTCCTTGGGCTTTTGTGACCTGGAGGCAGGGAATTCGAGGGGTCAGTGGTTTGTATGGGTGTGGGCACACCTCTTTTGTTCCAGAAATATCAGGGGCTTTGTGCCCGCACGGCTGAGAGTTGCCTGTTCTGACCTTGATCCCACAACCTGCTTTATTACAGATGCCAGTCCTCCCCCTGGGGGCTCCGGGCCGGCTGCTGGGACCCCTCCTGGCCAGATGGGCACGTACCCCACAGGTAGACGTCCACGGGTACCCCAATGTGCAGCAGGGTTCAGTATGGGAAGGGCTGTGAATGTGGGGTCCCTGGGTGTGCCCACTTCCCTCCAGCCTCGACTGTACCCTGGACTGTGGGTTCAGAATGCCTGGTCCCCAGACTTCCCTCCCGGGGATCGCTGTGGGGGAGGGGAGGCTGGTAAAGTGCAGATGGCCAGGTCCTGCGCCCAGACTCTGACTCGGCCCCGCTGGGGTGCAGGGCCCAGGACTCTGCCTTTCTGCTTGGGGCCTAAAGGCCTGAGTTGACTGCCCTGGGGGCTGGGCCACATGTGGGGGAAGTGCGACTCTTGGGGAGGGGTCACAGGTGGGATGTGGTAAAACCAGACAACCAGTCCACTGTGTTGTGGAGCCGCAGAGGGACCCTCATCTGGGGAGGGGGCTCCGCGGATCAGCAGGATTTCTGCAGGGCGCAGATGAGGGGAGGCAGCCCTGGGTGGCAGAGGGGAACGGGGCGGTAAGAAGCCCCCGACCCCTGAGACCCCACTCCCGGCCCCCACAGTGGCGGCACAGAAACCCCAGCATTGTTGGTGGTTCACTTTGCCTTGACACCCGCCTGTCCTCCGACGTTCCTTCCGGGGGGCCGGCGCTGCCTGTGGTCATCACGATGACCAGGGGGTGTTGAGCAAACGGCAGATTATTTTGGGTCTGAAAACGCCACCCACCCTCTTATGGGAATAGGAGGTGTCACATCTCAGAACCAGTTGTGAAATGTTGGGCATGCTTCCTGCTAGGGGAGTGAGCCTGATTCCAGATCCCAGTGGTCTCCATACTGCCCTCCCCTGCCTTCCCCTCCCCCGTGCTCCCCTCCCTCCCTCTTTCTCCCCCCCACCTCTTCTCTCTCCCTTCCCCCCTCTCTCTCCTCCTGCTTCCTCCCCCCTTCTCCCGTACCCCCTCCACCCCTTCAGAGCAGCTCATGCTTTGGGGCTCTCAGCACAGTTGGGAGGCCTCTTCAGGGGGCAGGGGTGGGGGCAGGTGGGGGCATTTGAGCAGAGATGTGAATTTTAGGGCAGCCTGTCAGGCCAGGATTTGGTCTGGGAGAGACTGCTCCAGGTGGAGGATGTAGTGAGTGCAAAGGCCCTGGGGCAGGATGTGTGGGGGTGCTTTGATCTCCTAGGGCAGCAGAGAGGCCCCAGGCTAGAGGGGAGGGAGAGAAGAGGTGATGGGGGGAGCAGAGCCAGAGGCTCGAGGCTGTGCTGGTGGGAAGGTGGAAAGGGCTTGTGTCTCAGTCTCCCTGAGAAGGAAAAGCCTGCAGCCAACCTATCCAGTATAGGAGCCACACGATTTTTGTTTCTGTTTAACTGAATTAAAATGAAAAATCTGGTTGCCACAGTTGCACGGGCCGTATTTCCAGAACTCAAAGGCTCCACATGGCTGGAGGCGGCCTGGGAGGGTTGAGAGCAGGGGCGTGCAGCTCACTGTAAGCAGACCTCTGGCTGTCTGAGGACCGGAGGACTGCGTGGAGTTGGCGGGTGGGGCCTGGACAACTGCCCAGGGCAGACCTAGGGGACCCGGGCCACGGGGAAGGGGGCCACGGAGGGTTTGGCCTGGTTTTGCAGTTCACCGGTGGACCCGGGTGCTGTGTGGTGCAGGGAAGTGTCCTTGGTCTAAGCTGGGTGGGGGCTGGGAACCCTTTTGGAAATGGGAATGAGGGGGAGGGGGAGGGGTCAGTTTAGGAGAGAGGATGATAAGTCCTGGGACGCCTGTGGGTGATTTGCTGGAGCTTGAATGCCCCTGTCTGGAGCGGTGGGAGAGGTCGGGGCCAGAGGTCACAGTGACTCTGGTGACTTCGCTGAGTGCTGGCTCCCGCTGCCCCTCCCAGACCTGACCTTGCAGCTGCTGGCCGTGCGGAGGAAGACGGGGCTGCCAGACCCCAGCCTGCAGCAGACCGTGAGGAGCCGGCTCCGCCTGTTGGAAAATGACAGCCGGGAGGTGGCCCGTGCGCTGGGGGTGAGCCTGGCTTCTCCGGGGGGCCCGGGGAGGCACAGGAGCTCCAAGCCTGAGAACGGACAGGGGACAGGGGTAGACCTAGCAGGAGGGCCTTTGATGCCCAGGCCTCTGTCCCTGAGGGGCCAAGGCCACAGGTGGTGGCACCGTGACTTGTCCCTGGCTGTTCTCCTGGATGTCTGGGTCAGGGGGCCACCGATCACACCCGCAGTTCTAGCCACACGTGGCCCACGGTGCTCCCAGGTCCCCTCCCACTCTCTGTGCCCCCCACCCTGCTGATACTCTTAAAGTCCCTGTCATGGGGAGCAAGAAGGACTGGTGTGTGCTGATCTTACTCTGATGATGGAGCCAGGCCCCTGTTGGCCTCTGCACAGTGGACGCTCTGGCAGGACGGTGGCCGAGGAGTGGGCTGGGCAGGGCGACCTCTCCATGACAGAGGTCCTGGGGCTTAGGGCTGGGCAGCCACCAGGTGACCTTGCAGCCAGCCCGCCTGACCTTGGCCTCTGTGAACCCAGCTCCCTCGGCCACCTGTCAGGGATGCTTATACTTGTTACCCCACGGAGCCGAGGTGCGGATCCTGCAAACGGCACGGGAGTACCAGCCCTGCGTGGTGTCGGGCAAGGGGCTGGACCTCGGCGTGCCATGTGCTGAGGGTCAGACCTTGGACAAGAAACGCGGCCTGTTTTCAGTCTGTCAAGCGGAGCGCAGAGCAGCACCCCCTTCCCCAGCGCACACACCCTGTGCCTTATAAGTGCTGGGGTGACGCTCCTGCCCGGTCACCACCCGGGGTGTTCATGGGATGGGAGTCAGAGGAGAGGGGGTGCCGGAGTGAGGACGCATCCCCCCGTCGGTGCTGCCGGAAGGGCTGGGAGGCAAGGCTGGGATGCACAGGGCTGAGAGCCCAGCCTGCGGGGAGAATCTGCTGTCGCGGAGGGCGGGGGCCGGAGCACGGAGCCCGCAGGGGCTCTGGGAAGGAGCAGGGCTTGGCACAGGTACTGGGGAGCCACGGCTGGCTTGAGAGCCCCAGCCTCGGGCCGTAGAGGAACCAGCTCCGTGCTTCCCCACCTGCCTGGGTCACTTGAGCAAAACGCTTTTGTTGTGCGGCTCTGTCCTCCTGGCGGTCAGATGCCTGAAAGCCCCCCACCTGGGACTGTTTCTTCCCCATAGGAGCTGTCAGCCAGGCTGTTGTCCATCCACAGTGACCAGGATCGGATCGTGGTGACCTTTAAGACTTTCGAGGAAATCTGGAAGTTCTCCACCTACCATGCTCTTGGTAAAGTGGGGGTCCCTCCCAGAGCTGGCTGTGGGGACTCCCCTTAGAGGACACTTGTCACACACTGCTGAGCACTTGATGTCATAAATCGGGCTTCAGCCCGGTGCCGCTCACAAGGGCCGGGGCAGCGGGCTGCGGGAGTTAGTGCTCACCCGCTCTTGCGGAGAGATGGCGCGACAGGCGGGGCGCAGAGGCATCCCTCCCCGCGCTGCGCTGTGTGCGGAGCTTTGTGCGGCCAGACCCCGAGGGAGGCTGAGCTCAGACCCGCTGAGCACAGACCGGGTTATTTCCAGCCCGGACAGAGAGCTTGCTTTCTAAAGGACCCTCATCCGTTCGGAGGCGTCTGTGGGCCCGGCTGCGTCTCTGGGGAACCGTGCTCCGCCACCTTGGTCTGAGCCTGAGAGCGTGGAAAATAAGAGTGACAGCATCTTGTGCCAACTCCCGAGTGCACGCGCTCTCCCTGAAGGCTCTGGTCCCGTCTCACGGATGAGGAGACTGAGGGTCACTCGAGTGACTTGTCCTCGTCTAAACTCGCCAGGGCACAGGGAAGTCCAGGGTGTCACCCACAGTCATGGCCGGTCCACTCTCAGCCCAGATGGTCAGACCTGGGGCCTGTCTGGGTTGTAGATGGTGGCGCAAGTCCCTGAAGCAGGACGGGGATCCCCCAGCACCGGGGCCCTGAAGGCTTCCCTGCCTCCCTTTGGAGCCTGCTGGTGACCCAGCCTGTCTGGCCCCCAGGCTTCACTCATCACTGCCTGGAAAACCTACTCGTGGACCAGGCCTTCTGGCTGCTCTCACCCAACGAGGACGAGGAGACAGCTGTCCAAGTCCATGTGGACCAGGAGGCCTTGAGGCTGACGCACGAGAGCCTCCTCGCCCAGGAAGGTGAGCACCACGTGGTGACGGTGACAAGGGCCGGCCCCACACTGTGCTTGGGACGCCCGGGGGAGGGGGGCCTGGAGGCTCTGGCGTGCACGCGGAGACTTGACGGGGCCTCACGCAGGGGTACATGGGGGGACCCTGGCCGTGAAATGCCCGGGCCCTGTCACTTTGCCGTAAAGACCTGGTCAGGCCCCCCAAAAATAATAGTGAAAGTGTTTCTGCAAGCAGCACCCCCACCCCAAGGTCCTGACCCAATACTGCTTTGAGTGCCGTGGTGGCCTCATCATGGGGTGCAAGCCAGCAGCAAACGGAACCCAAAGCTGCCTGTCTTACCCTGGCCTCAGAGAAGAAGAGAGGGGGCCGGGCTCCCAGGGGTGGTCCCAGCAGACAGGCCCCCTGGGATCACGGGTCGGGCCCCTCAGGGAAACTGAGGCCCTGAGGGTCTGAGGCTGGGTGAGGTCTGAGCAGAGCCTGGGGCCGGGGAGACCCTGCAGGGCTCCCTTCACACGTGTCACCTGGCAGGACAGGTGGGTCCCACCTGGCAGGGCGTCCAGCCACCCTGAAGGACACCGTCTGTCACTTTGAAGGTCCTGTCTTCGTCCTGTGTCCTGACCACCGTGTGCGAGTGAAGACCAGCCCCCGGGGTGCAGGGAGCGGCCCCCGGGCCCTCAGGCGAGCCTCGGGGGTTCCCCAGGGAGAGGCAGCCCCAGCAGTGGACCCTTGTGCTCCCAGCCCCGGCACGTCCTCCGAGGAGGTGGCAGCGACGGCCACTCCAGAAACTTTGATTCCATTTCATCAGTAGGTACCGAACTTTGTTTCTGTGCTTCCAGCCCGTCCCGCGCGTTGTCGGGCCTCATGGAGAACCCCCCAGGCCCCGGCCCATCCGCAGGGCAGAGGAGGTGGACAGGGGCCCCCAACAGACCCTCGCGGGTCCCTCTTCCACTGCTTCCGGTGTGTGGCCGTGGGCTGCCACCTGCATGAGGACACTGACATTCCCCAGTGGGGCTGCCCGGGCAGGAGGGTGCAGCCCAGAACTCTTGCTTCATGTTCTAGCTCGTTGTTGTTATTTTTTTAAGTAGTTGGCTCCATGCCCAGTGTGGAGCCACACATGGGGCTTGAACTCACGACCCTGAGATCAAGCCCTGAGCTGAGATCAAGAGTCTGACGCTTAACCCTTCCGAGCCCCCCAGGCGCCCCTACTCTGGCTTGTTCTGGAAAGCTTTTGAGGGAGCTAGCTGCCAAATGTGTACCCATAGTAAGGAGGCACAAGGCAGATAAAGCCTGGGGAGGGCGAGGATGGGTCGCATGTTAAGTTCCTGCTCACGTGCTGAATGTGGGGCGTTAACTGGGCTTGGAGCTTCCTGGCAGCCAAAGCAAAGAGAGAAACTCAATGACCTGATGTTCGGAAGCTGTGAACTAACAGGCAGTGGCTCAGCTTCTGTCCTGGGTGAATGGAGGGAGGTCTCCCAGAATGCCAGCCTGAGGCAGGGCAGGAGGCACCTGGGCTGGGCAGCACGGGGCTCCCTGCAGGCCGTGCCACACACCTGGGCCTAAAGGCCACACATGTCTGTGTGTGTGTGTGTGTGTGTGTGTGTGTAGTCGGGCAAGTGCTGGAGTTCTCTTGGGTCCCTGGGGGCTGCTGACTTGCCCAGTTGACTCAGTTTGAACTTGCCACACACCTGAAATCCTCTCTCGTCCCACTCCAGATGGGCTCTTAGGGTCCCCTGGGACCCCATCGACGACTCCATGAATGGACCTGTGACATCGGACATCCCACTGATGGGTAAATGCTTCCACTGACCTTCCTCCCCTGGGAAAGGGATTGGCAAAGCGGGGCAGGCACCAGCATTCTGGAAGCTTCTGTGCTCACCATGAATCCTCCCCAAGCCGGAGGAGGTAGCTAGAATCCTCTCCAGTTCATGTTGTGACAACTCAGGCTCAGAGACGTCCCACAGGCTGGTCCAGATTCATTTCACACGGTACGGCAAGGCCGGGCCGGGTCCCTGTCACTGTCTCTAGGAAAGCCCGAGTGTCACCTCACAGGCCATCCATCAGGCATGGCTTTCTCTCTGGCTTGCACATTCAACATGCCGGAGGGCCCTTGCATGGGTGGGCTAGGCTCCGGCTGAATTTGCACTAATGGAGGCTCTTGAGGCTTAGTTCTTAGGGCTTCTCTTGAAAAGACAGCGTGGGCCTTCGGCTTGGGCTCCTGGTCCAGTACTCCCTGCCCTGCTCCAAGCCGGCTGGTGCAGGGATGGCCTTGTGTACCTGCTCAGTGAACGTAAGGCCCCATGGTAGAGAGACCTATGTTTACAGCTGCATCTGCCCTGGATGGGCCCCAGCCTGGCCTTGCTGGTGTGGGACAGAGGAGAAGTCCCTGGCCTTGGAGGTGGACAGCCCTGGGCCTCAGTTTCTCCTCCTCAGTGTGGGGATCAAGCGCCCCCTCCAAGAACCACTAGAGGCCCAGCCCCTTGGGTGCAGTGGCCACGCCTCATTGCAACCCCGACCACTCATTCCCGGCAGAGGGCCCCTCTGAGTCTGCCCCCAGTGCTGACCGTGTGACCCCCCTCCTGCAGCCACGGGCCTGGCCACGGCGGTGGCAGACTACCAGGGCTCCGGGCCTGAAGAGATGACCTTCCGAGGCGGTGACATCATCGAGGTCCTGGGCGCCCAGGTGCCCGGCCTGCCCTGGTGCCTGGGCCGGCACACGGCCTCGGGCCAGGTCGGGTTTGTGCAGACGAGTCTCGTCAGTGTGCAGGGCCAAGTGTCTGAGTGAGTGGCTGAGGCCCTGTCCCCTCCCGAGCCCGTACTTCCACCCCTGTGGGGAGCCTGCCACCCTCGCCCTTGGCTGACGCCCAGGTGACAAACCTGGACGTGGTCCTGGACGGCGCTCCCTTCCCTGTCCCTCCCCCTGGCCACTGTCCAGGCCCGGTTCCCTTGTCCCCGGGGCTGGTTCAGCTTCCTGTCTGGACCCCCATGTCCTTCACCACGTGCAGCCGGGCAGGGGCTCTTCCCCAAACTCCAGCGTGGTCTGGGGGCTGCCTAGTGACAAAGCACCACCTGCCAGGGGCTGAGAACAGCAGAGGGCAATTCTGTCCCAGTTCTCGAGGCCACAAGTCCCAAATCAGGGGTCATGGAGCCACGCTTTCCCTGGAGGCGCCAGGGGAGGATCGTGACTAGTTTCATCCAGCTCCTGGCGGCCACAACGTTCCTGGGCTTGGGGCCGCATCACCCCAATCTGTGCTCTGTCCTCATGTGCCCCCCTTCCGCCCCCATGGGTCTGTGCATCCCTCTTACTAGAAGGACACCTGCTTTTGGATCAGGGCCCCCCTACTCCAGTGTGACCTCGTCCTAACTAATTACACCTGCAAAAACCCTTTATTGAATATGGTCACCTTCTGAGGTTCTAGGTGGACATGAATGAATTTTGAGGGACACTGTTCATCCTTGTGCACTATGCCACTCCCTTTCACAAAGCCCTTCGCGGACCCTGGGCCTGTCCTTCAAGGCCCCCTGTGACCCAGACCCTGGCGACCACCCGTGTCAAAGGCTGCCATTGCCGTCAGAGCACTTTGAGTCCAGCTGTGCAGGTCTGTCCACCTTCGAGAACGACTGTGTGGACATGTGCGCCCCTGAGTGAGTCCAAGTCCCCTCTCCAGTGGCTCATCCTTGGGGACGTGCTCCTCTCCCTCTGGGACCCCCCACACCTGCTGATGACGTGCCCACCCCATGGGGGGAATTCTGAGCGTCCCCACTGTGTGGCCCCGGGCAGCAGCATGGCGTCCTGGGAGAGCGGTCTGCGAGCACAGCTATGCCCATCATTTGGGGCCTTTCTGTTCCTCTGGCCTTGAGCTTCCGTTGCGAAGACCTCAGTCGGGGAGCCCAGAGAAGGTGGGTGTATGGAAAGGCCTTCACTGGGTCTGTCCCCGGGCCCCTGGGCCTGGCCTCCCGCACACGTCTGCAGGGGATCCTCTGGCCTCAACATCCGGGGTCGTTCACAGACCAGCGCCTCCCAGACCAAATCTCGAAGGCCGCTTTGGCTTGGCGAACTTAAAAGTGTCTGTTGCGCCTGCTCGTCAGGAGCGGCTCGAAGCTGGCTGGCCTGGAGCTGAGAGCCGCGGCTGGGTCGGCGTTTCCCAAAGCGCGTTCCTCCCAGCGTTCCGTCACCAACTCGGCAGAGCCCCCGCGAGGTGGGGACGCCCCCGCGTGCCTGGCTGGCGGTCCGCACTAGGAAGGCGCTGCGAGGTCTGACCTTTCCCTGTTGGAATGTGTTTGTGCACTGACTTCACCTTCAGGACCCTCTCTCACAGCCCCAGCGGCTGGAGTTCCGTGGAACGCTGTCTGGGGACCCTCGGTCTAGACAATTCCTGTCTCGTCCAGGGGAGGCCGCATCTCTGCGCAGGCGGCTGGGCTTGCCTGAGCTGGGACGGCTGTTGGAGGAGCTCTTGCCAGTGTCCCAGGCATGCCCTCCCAACCCAGAGAACGTTCCGGACCACGTGGCACTGCCTCGCCTCCTGAGTCCGAGACAGTTCCTTCATCTCCTTGACCTTTGGGATGCCGTGTCCCTGAGGAATACAGGCCTGTTGTTCTGTCGGATGCTCCAGATGTCACGCTGAGATTTTCTTCAATGTCTCCAAATAGCTCCTTCCAGTTTCCAAGTGCTTTTCAGAGTTTCCTATTAATGCTGCTAATTCAGTCCTACAGGCGCAAATCGCCTGTTCCTTCTCTCCCTGCTCTGCTTCCTGTTTTCCATCTCCCTGACCTGGCGCAGACTCACACCCGGTGTTTGTGTGGGGCGCTGTGGGGAGCACTTGCAGGGGCCATACGCGGAGCCGTGGGAGCTCAGGACCGAAGGGACTGATGTCTGCCTGGAGCTTCACCACCTGCTTCGCAGGGGAAAGGGCATTTGAAGTGGGACTTTGCAGGCTGCCTAGGAGCTCACCTTCCCTGGCTGCCATGACCTCCTGGGTCCGTAGCCACCTCTCCTGCTCCTGGACGTCTGCCTCCAGCAGGATGAGGCAGCCTGGAGGGCAGATTTTTTTTGTTTCTGTCCCGTGGCTTCATCACGGGGCACAGAGCAGGTGTGAGGGGCCTGTCACTCAAATGAGAGAGTAGAAATGGGTCTTACTTAGGAAACGTGCTGTCTTAAATAAAGCACCTTTTTTTTTCCCCCAGGCTGGAAAATGTGATTTTTCTCAATGAAGAAGAAAGGTCATTCTTCAGCAATGAAGGGCGCTTTTCGGAGGAGGACGCCAGGCAGCTACTGAGGAGGGTGTCTGGTGCAGACGTCTGCACGGTGTACAGCTTGGGTAGGTGTGGGGGTGCGGGCGCTGGGGCACTGCTCCTCCCGCGCCTCCCCCTGGCTGCAGGGACGCCACAGGACCTGCAGCTGGCCGCCCCCTCCAGCCGGGTGCTCCGGACGGGCTCTAGGGGCAGATTCGCAGAGGGACGGGAGGGTTTGGAAGCAGACCGCTTTCCCGCGGGGCCGCACAGGCTGCTGGCCGCCAGCCCCGGGCCAGGACGTGCTACCGTCCCCTCGGTGGAGCGTGACTGTTTGGCTTCCGTGCACTGCTCGCGGCAACCCCTGCCCCCCACCCCCCTTCCGGGAGGCCCGGCTTCCTGCGCCAACCCCCGGGCACTTAAAAGTGACCAGCAGATGGTGCTACTCCTCTGGGAGGTCTAGGGGCAGCGGGCCAGATGCAGAGGGGGGCACAGAGAAAGGGGCAGGGAGATGCCCCCAAGGGGCCCCGAAGCTCCCTGCTGCCCGGGGAGCGCTGGCCTAAGAGCCACAGTCCCCCGGGGCGGGGGCGGGGGCGGGGTGGCACACAGACCTGGGGCTGGCCCGCTGCCCACGTGCCGCCTCTCCCACCGTGTGTGTGGGAGCGACCGTTCTCCCTTCGCCGCGTTGAGGGGCCTGGGCTCGTGCGGCTGTGGTCTGGCCAGGTTGCCTGATAGCTGGGGGGCCGGGGCTGGACCCCAGGGCTGCCACCCCCTAAAGACAATGCTGCTTTTGCCCCGCCACCCTGTCCTCGGAAGGCAGGGCCACGGGTGAGGTGGGGAGTGCGTGAGCAGCAACAGAGGGAATGGTGCCGAGCGAACTTGCTGGTCGACGGCCGTGGGCGCAACGTGCTAGCTGGTTCCTTCATCCCACGGGTGGAGGGGCATACAAGTGTGTACACACACACACACACACACACCCTTACACATACGTGCACACAATGCACGCACACACCACACATGACACACGTGTGCACGTACACAGGCACACACATCATGTGCACACACCAACACACCACACAGGACACACATGCACACATACACATGGACACACCTACACATCACACGTGCACACACACGCACACACACATCACATGTGCACACACCTACACATCACACGTGCGCACACACATGCACACACCTACACATCACACGACACACATATGCACACACCTACACATCACACGTGCACACACATGCACACACCTACACATCACAGGACACACATATGCACATACCTACACATCACACGTGCACACACATGCACACACCTACACATCACAGGACACACATATGCACATACCTACACATCACACGACACACATATGCACATACCTACACATCACACGTGCACATCTACACATCATGCATGCACACACACACCTACACATCACATGACACACACATGCACATACCTACACATCACACGACACACACATGCACACACGCATCACATGTGCACACACCTACACATCATGCATGCACACACATGCACACACCTACACATCACACATGCGCGCGCGCACACGCACATACACACATTGCTCGCGGTCTACGTGCTGACACACACTGCGGGAGCTTCTCCACCAACGGCAGAGGTAAACTTTCTAGGTTCCCACAGATTGGTTTCTCTAAACAGGCAAACTTAGATTTCAGCTGAGCGTATAAGGCTTAAGCCAGCCTGGCATGCGATGTCTTCTGTTTTAGGAAGGCTGTCGGCACCCCTCAGTGCAGGGGGGGCGTTCTGGGGGTCCTCTTCCTCCAGGGGCCACAGAGCTTCCTGCGAGCCTGCACGTTTGTCGTAGCTGACTTCACACCTCATACGACTTTTCCCAGCCAGCTGCTAGCGTCGGCCCATTTTCAGGAGGTGGAAAGCGAGGCTTAGGGAGGGCTGGCCCTGGCGAGAGGAGGGTGGGGGCGCAGTGGAGCTCCCCACTGTTCCCGGGGACAGCCCGTGAGGCCGAGGGCTGCCCATGGTGGGCAGCGCACCCCAGTTCCCAGAGCAGTGGCTGCAGAAGCACGTGGCCTCTGGAGAGGGTGGGGTGGGGCAGAGCCTGCAAGATGGGGGTTCTCAGCCCCTCGACCGACCGGGGGATCCCCTAGCTCCACAGCCCCTCAGGCTGCCCGAGTGTTCCTGTCCTGGTGTCACCACCCCTTGCCGACATGGCCCCTCCCAGAGGTGCTGGCCGAGGGTGACACTTCTCTTCTCCCCCATTTCAGACAGATTAGAAGAAGCCGAGTTTGACCAGCTGGAAGAACAAGGTAGGTTCTTTCCACAGGGCAGAGTTCCTATGGGGACGGGCGGGGCCTTGGGGGATGATGCCAGGCAGAGGCTGCAGGGCTGGGTACAGATGGGGTGCTGGGCCAGGACCTCACACCTTCATGGGGGAGGGCGGGCAGGTGGGGCGTCCGGCCCTGCAGGGGAGGTGGATGAGGTAAAGGTGAAGCCCCCCGCTGCTGTGGTAGTTGGTCCCCTGTGAACACGCCAGCCCTCCAGCTAAGGTGGGGGCGTCCTCTCCATTGCCTGAGCCCATGCCCAACCATGGTTCCTTTCTTGAAACCTAGACCAGCTGAAATTCTCTGCTTTGAGAAGGTGAAGGGGGTATAGGGCCTGTATTTGGAGCTTCGTGCTGCAGAAATCCCTCTAGGATCCGCCTCTTCTTCCCCCTGGGAGCTGGTTAAGGGAGACTCCCTCCTCCTTCCACACCACCATCTCGTCCCCCCACAGAGGGTCTGCATCGGGGAGATCCTGGGGACTTGAATGCCCAAGGTCCCATTGGGGTTCCTTGGGAATGGGGTCCACCTAGACGCAAACAGGGAAGGGCCACTTTGGGTATTGGAGAAGGAAGGTTCTGGATATTCCAGGGCTACTCCCGGGCCCTCCCTGCAGCCCGGGGCTTGCTGAGTGAGGGGAGGCAGGACCTGCCAGCGTTGGAGGGGGTGGGGGCACATTCACACCCACACATCAGGTAGTCAGGTCAGACATTTGCCCCTGAACCACACTGAATTCTTTTTTATTCCTAGCCTTTATAGACTAATAAAGAGAGTTAGTTCTGAACATATTTTTTGCATGTGAACTCAAAACACAAGAGTCTTTAGATGCTGGTTCTTTCCTTCCAAACACATTCCTCTTTAAGCTCATGTTTTCCCAACAGGAAGCTCAGCCCTGGATGTGTCTTCGGGCTCTGGCTCCGTCCAAAGCCAACAGTCCGGTGGGCGGGCGCTTTGGGCAGCGGGCGTCCCCAGATTCTCCAGCACCTTGTCCCTTTAGTAGCTGTGGACCTCGGATTCTCAAACCAGCCAGGGGGAAGGTGGAGACCCGCGGGTCTGGGAGCCATTCCTCATCTTTCCTACCAGACATGGCCCCAGACCAGAGCTGGACAGAGGGACACAGACATCGCTGTCCTCCAGCGGTGTGGGTTTCGTCCGTTCTGTGGGTGGCTTGTGAGCACCTGCTGACCCATAGCTCTGATTGGCTCATAATGATTTTTCACGGGGGTCCTGCACCTGACAGGAGACCCCCAAGCACTGGGAAATCCCACGGAGGCGGTTGTAGCCAGGAACATGGACGCGTCTGTCCGTTAAGTGGCTTTAATTCTTTCTGGAGGGGAAAGGACTCCGAGTGATCGCAGAGCGGTGCTTTCAAACGGGAAGCATAGGAAGGGGTTACCGGGTGAAAAGCTTGGCCAAACCGATCCTTATTCTTGTAACCATGTTTGAGCTCCCCCTGAGTGCTGGGTGCTGGGCTCTGGGCTCGGCATTTCACGTGAATTTTGGTGCTCAGGTAGGGGAGGCTCAGGCCCTCATGACAGGGACACTGAGGCTCGGAGGGATGTCCCTACCCCAGTCTGGACCCCGATCAGACTCTAATCCATCCGGGGGGGGTTGGTGCTTTGCAGAAATGCCTCAGCCTTGCCTGCACCCAGAGCCACGTGAGACCCTCCAGAAGGTGAAGAATGTTCTAGAACAATGCAAGTCCGGCGGGGGCTGCCCCGAGGAGCCCGTGTCCTGGGGTCTGTGCACGGCGTCCAGTGGTGTAAGCTCACAGGACAGCGAGGAGCCCTCCTTCTGCTTGGACGCGGGGGCCGACTGGGCCCACCCGGAGGCGCTGGGCTCGCTGCTGCTGTTCCTGGACGTGCCTGGGTACAAGGCCTGCTTCCGTGGCCTGTACGACCTCTCCCTGCCGGGGCTGAGCACCCTGTTCTGTGGCTTCAGCGACGAGAAGGAGCTGGCCGGGCACCTGGCACAGGCCCGGGCGGCGGCCAAGAAGGCCGGCTTCCCCATGGCCCTCGCCAGGCTCTGCTTCCTCCTGGGGCGGCTGTGTGTGCGCAGGCTCAAGCTGTCCCAGGCCCGCGTGTACTTCGAGGAGGCCCTGGGGGCGCTGGGGGGCCGCTTTGGCGACCTCTTCCTGGTGGTGGCCGTGTACGCCAACCTGGCCACCATCCACCTGAAGCAGAAGAACAGGGACAGGTGTGCGCAGGTGCTGCCCAAAGCCTCGGCCCTGCTCCTGGGGACGCCCGGCCACGTCTGCAGCACCGAGGCCGAGTCGGAGCTCCTGAGGCACGCCCTGCGCCGGGCCATCCTCTGCCGGAGCCCCCAGGCCGAGGCCCGGGCCTGCTTCCTGCTGGCCAGGCACCACGCCCGCCTCAAGCAGCCCGAGGGGGCGCTGCCCTTCCTGGAGAGGCTGCTGTTGCTGCACGTGGCCTCGGGCTCCCCGGAGGCCTGCTGGCCCGCGGACGGCTACCTGCTCCTGGCCGACATCTACAGCCGCCAGTGCCTGCCACACCTGGTGCTCGGCTGCGTCAGGGCGGCCTCGCTGCGGGCGCGCGGCTCGCCGGGCGGCTCGCTCCGGAGCGCGGACCTGGTCCTCCGGAACTCGCCCCGGCGCCACCGGCCGCCCTCCCAGACAGCGCACTACCTCCGGCGGGCACTGGCCTCGGCGGCCTCGGGCCCCCTGCGCGGCCCCCTCTGCGCCAGCCTGGCCCGGCTGCACAGCCACCACGGGCAGCAGGCCAGGGCCATCTCCTGCATGACGCAGGCCGTGGACGCGGCCGCGGGCGCCGGCGGCCGCCTGGCCGTGGACTACGTGGTGGCGCTGGCCTGGTTGTACGTGCTCCACGGGCAGAGCGCGGTGGCCCTGGACATCCTCGAGTCCGTCCTGGACGTGGCGGTGGCCAGCGTGGACCAGGAGGGCGTGATCGCCAACGTGGCGGCCGTGGCCCTGAGGAGGACCGGCAGGACCCGGCAGGCGGCCGAGGGCTACTACCGCGCCCTGCGAGTGGCCCGGAACCAGGGCCAGCTGCGGAACCAAGCGGTGGTCCTGGCCAATTTCGGGGCCCTGTGCCTGCAGGCCGGCGCGGTGGGCCTGGCCCAGCACTACCACCTGGAGGCCGTGAAGCTCTTCTCGCGGCTGCCCGGCAGGGAGCGCGGCCAGGACTTCACCTGGGTGCTCTTGAGGCTGGGCCACCTGTACACCCGCAGGGCCCTCGCCCGAGAGGGCAAGTGCTACTACGAGTGGGCCTTTCTGGTCGCCGTGGAGACGGACCACTTGGAGGGTAAGCGTCAGCCGCGCCCGGTTCCTGGCCCCACTCTTCCCCGGGTCGGGGTCCACGCGCCGGCTTCCTGGGAGATAACGTGTTTTCTTTCCATGTCTGCCCAGAGCACGCCCGGGGTTTGCGACCCGGAGGCAAGCGGTGGTTTTCCCAGCATCCAGAGTGTTGAGCGGTGGAAACCTGCAGATACTTGCAGGTGCCTTTGAGGCTGGCTGGGGGGCGGCTCTCAGAGCACGCCAGGCTCTGTGCAGGCTCCGCTGGTGGCCAAATGTGGGAAACTGATGCCCAGGTCACAGGAGGCACAAAAGGGGGTGCTCCTCGTGATGATGGGAGGCTCCTGGCCCCGACTCATGGGACCTCAGGGTTGAGGAGGGTTTAGCCAAGCATGGGATGGAGGGCAGGCAGAAGGTGCAGCCCATGCAAAGGCTCTGGGGTGAGAGGCTGGGCCATGCAGGGAGATGCAGAGTTTGGGATGGGTGCATTGGGTGGTGGGTGGTGAAAACCCAAGCAGGGGCCAGGGAATCCAGACTGTGGGCTGGCATTTTCCCCGAGAGCACTGGGGAGCCACTGAGGGATATAGGACACTCACTGAGCCTGGAAGGGGAACTTCTGGACCCCTAGGAGGACCCAAGAGCTGGGTCCCTACACGTGCCCTGCAGCCTCGGGCAGGTCCTGGCTGCGCTCACAAGGCCCGCTGTCCCCCTCCCCCCGTGCTAAACCTCAAGGACGCTGAGGGTCGCTCCATCCTCTCTGAGCTGGTTTTGGTAGCTTGTGTCTCCCTAGGTTTGTCCGTTTTATTGAGGTTGACCTTTGTCAGCATAAATCGTTCATCCTCTTCTGTGCCTTTCGTTTCTGTCAGATTGGTGCTAATGCCCCCTCATTCACTGCAGATTCTGACAACTTTACAGCTTTTCTTCTGGTCTGGCTAAAGATGAGTCCGTTTTGCTCATCTTCCCGAAGATCCATCATTCAGTTTCATTCATTTTCTCTCTCGGTTTTTCTCTTCTCGATGTTACTATTTTATCTCTGCTCTTGAACCTTTGTTCCTTCCTTTTGCTTGCTCTGGGTCTAGTTACCTCCTCTTTTTGGTGGAAGTTTAAATTTTTTATCTGAAATTTTTCTTTTTTAATGTAGGCATTTAGAGCTAGAAAGTCCCTCTAAATGCTGCAGTCCTGCATCCTGTAGGTTTGGGTACGTTGTGCTTTTATCTCCACTCATCTCCAAACACCGTCGAGTTCCTGTTGTGATGTCTTCCGTGAGCCGCGGGCTATTTAGGAGCACGTTTTTTGCACCCACATACCCGTGAACTTCCCGAACTTCCTTCCTACTGATTTCTGGTCTCGTTCCATGCTCTGTAAGACGCCCGTCCCCTCACGTGTACTGAGAATTGCTCTGGGACTTGGCACATGATCTGTCCCGGAAATAGGACGTGTGAGGTTGCATGGGTCACGGGGTTGTTCTGATCGTCTGTGTCCTCCTTGATGTCTGGATCGGTTTAGTGGGGAAAGCGCTCAACTGCCCTCAGCCCCCTGGTTCAGGCGAGGCAAGTAAGGCTGTGGGCTCGGAGCCCGGCTCTGTAAAGGAGCTGGAAGCTGTGTCTAAATCCCAGCCCCACCGTGCACCGTACTCTGCTTCGGACTCAGCGTGCCCACCTGCCGCGTGGGGAGGCTGGTGCCGTCTGCCGGTCAGTGTGGTGCGAAGGCAGCCCCTGTCTGGCCGGGAGGGGTCTTGGGAAGCAGAGGCAGGCTGCCCGGCATGCTGGGAGGGGCTGGCCAGGATCCCCAGGCCTGGGAATCGTGGAAGTGGTCAGCAGCGTGTCTGTGACATGCCCTGCCTGGGCTCCCCACGGTGCGCCTCGGCTGCTCGACCTTGAGCAGGGGGCCTAGCCTGTCTGAGCTCAGTTTCCCCACCTGCCATGACCCCGGCTGGAGGCACGGAAGACGCAGGCACACAGCGGGGGCCTTTGAGCCCTGCAGATGTCCCATGTCACGCAATGCACGATGGTGACGTGCTCCTCCTGTACCCCCACCCAGGCCAGCTGCGAGCCGTCCAGCAACTGTGTCACTTCTACAGCAAAGTCTTGCCCAGTAAGGCCCAGTGCGTCGTCTACCACGAGTTTCAGCTCTCGCTGGCCAGCAGGGTGGCCGACAAGGCGCTGGAGGGCCAGCTCCTGGAGACCCTCAGCCAGCTCTACCTGTCGCTGGGCACTGAGCGGTAAGGACACCGGCCCCGATCGGGGGGCAACCTCTCCTTAGGGGCTGTTTCATTCCTGGTGTCAGACAGGCTCTGAGTCGGCGGGCCTGGGGGTCGTCCCGACCAGGGCTCGTGGGTCCCAGGACAGCTGTCCTCCGCCCATACACCTCCCGACCTCCCGGTGGAGGTAGCGTGTGCGTTTCTGGGCCATTCTTCCTGTCCTGGTGGCTTTAGTAAGCTGACCTCTGCCTGCCCTGAGTCTCCTCTGGCCAGTCCAGCTCTGGGCCGGGCAACCTGTCCCCAACTGTCCCCTCGGATGACACACACAGTGGCCACATGGACCTGAAGGATTCTCATCCACGGAGAGGTAGCTGGCTGTCCTGCCTGCTTCCTGTGGGCAGAGTTTCAGGGTCACCTGTCCGGGGTGATGCCCACACTGAGCATCCTGATCAGAGGGGGTAACGGACGGCCCGGGAAGATCACTGATCACCTCCCCATCCAGCTGGGGACTCACTGAGAGGCAGGGAAGGAGCCATGGGCCCATCTTGGCCTCTACCCCACACCCTTGGGCCTCAGTTTCACAGCAGGACTAATGGACAGTGACCTTGATCGATGCTTCTCAAAGCAGGGTCCCTGGATCAGCGGCATCCACATCACCTGGGAGCCTCCTGGGAATGCACAGTCCCAGGCCCCACCCCAGACCTGCTGAGTCCGAAGCTCTGGGAGCAGGGCCCTACAATCCTACCTGAGTTTGGGAACCACTGGCCTACATTATCTGTAAATCTCTGCCCAGCGCTGATGTTCCAGGCTGTGGCTGGAGGGGTCGGGCAGGCCCGTGTCTGGGGAGTCGGGGTGGGGTGCAGAGAGGGTGGTCTGCTCCTCCTCCCCGTTCCCTCCAGAGAGTGTCTTTTACTGTTGCCGGATGCACAGAAGTCACCCGACAGGCACTGGGAAGAGCCTGGCGTGCCTGCTTGCAGGCCGCCGGCCTGGGGACGCCCGCTCTGACCGGCCCGCTCGAATTCCAGGGCCTACAAGTCCGCGCTGGACTACACCAAGCGCAGTCTGGGGATCTTCATCGACCTCCAGAAGAAGGAGAAGGAGGCGCATGCCTGGCTGCAGGCAGGGAAGATCTACTACATCCTCCAGCAGAACGAGCTGGTGGATCTCTACATCCAGGTGCAAGGGCGTGGGGCACGTGCATGCACACTCCGCTCCCCGGCTCGCTCGCTCCCTCATCCCCAACCCGCTGCGGGCACCTGCTGCTTGCCAGCCGCCCCTGCCACCCCCACCCTGGACGCCCCGCCCCCCAGCATCTTCCACAACAATCCCAGCCCCCGGGGCCCAGACGCCTGTGCCCCTCACCGCGCCCACCGCTGTGTTGGTACACAGCAAGTGCTCAATAAACGTGCAGATGATGTGTTCACTCGACTGACACACAGAAGAACTTGCTTCGGCAGCATATGGCCTGTCCCCTTAAAAAATGCATTCATCACGGGAGCTCCATTTCCAGCTGAGTTCCCAAACGTGACATGATTTTGAGTAAATTGAGAGACTCATGAGGCTCATGAGTGTTTCCATTTTTGAGCACCTGGTGTGTACTTCCCTGGGCCAGGGGCTGAGGATCCCAGAGCGGGAGCGGATGGCTGCGGGGGGGCGGGGAGGGCAGTTCTGACAGTTCTGACTCGGGGCCGCCTTGGGGCTGCGGACAGGGATGTGGTGGTGAAGGCCAGAGGTGCATGGGAGTGTGGCGGGTTCTGGATTGCCCGCGGGGCCAGCCCACTCCTGTCCACTCCTGGTGCTTGTTGAGCACCTGTTACGTGCCAGGCACCTTGCTGGGCCCTGGATGCATTGGAGAACCAACAGCCTTAGCATCTGGTGGGAGAGACGGGCAGGTGTTGCCAAGGGCCACGGAGGAAAATAAATGGTAGAGGGGAAGCCAGAGGAGAGAACGCCAGGGTCCGGGAGCGGCCAGCAGGACTCAGAGCCCCCTCCGAGCTCCGTCCCAGAGTCCTCAGCAGCCCACACCTGCCGACTCCCGGGGCCCCAGCTGGATGGGGCTCCCCCTGCTATGTAGTGGGAGCTGATGTCCCCAGCTGCACAGGGGCTGGAAACAGGCCAGTCCCTGCTGAGGGACGGAGGTGTGGGAGAGGAAAGAGACACCCAGCGCACGTGTCGTGCATCCTCAGGGCCGCCTCAAGGGCCTGGGGGCGGCTGGGGAGGCTGTGAGCTCCCTCCAGAGCACTGTGGGTCTCATGAGAGTTCCTGCATGCCCACAGGTGGCACAGAATGCGGCCCTGTACACGGGGGACCCCAACCTGGGGCTGGAGCTGTTTGAGGCGGCTGGGGACATCTTCTTCAATGGGACCTGGGAGCGAGAGAAAGCAGTGTCCTTCTACCGGGTGAGCTGGGTGACGAGGGTGGGCCTCGAGGGCCGAGGCACAGGAGTGGGCTGGCAGAGGCCTCCCACCTGGACTGGAGGGCTGCCCCATGCACTCGCTTCGTTTCTGGGTGGTTTCACCTGGGGTGATCTGGACCCCCACCCCCAACCTGGGAGGGAAGGAGAAAGGAGGGACTGTTTGAGGGACAGAGGCAGCTTCAGGCTTACAGGTCCTCAAACAGCTGGGAGGCGAGTCCTGCTCCGTCTTGCAGATGAGGAAGCTGAGGCTCAGAGAGACAGGACAGCACGTCAGTGGGGGGATCGGCACCGGGGCCCAGGGCTGTAGGAGCCTCCCAAGGAGGCCGGCTTCTCCCTGCCCACCCGGCTCACGGCGTGCAGCTCAGCCCTGGGGTACAGAGAGACATGCATTTTTAGAGCGCGGAGGGGCGTTGGACCCTCCTGGTCAGGCTCTCATCGCCCGGGGGGTGGGGGCGGTCTGAGGTCACTGAGATGGGCTGCAGGTCACGCCCCAGCTTGCTCAAGGTCCAGTGGCCCTGGGACTGTCAGGGCCTCTCCAGGCTGACCTTGCCCTTGGGGGCCAGAGCTGAATACAGATGCAGGGATGGAGGGGTGGAAGCTCCCTGCGTGTGTTCAGGGCCCTGGAGCGGTCCTGGGCCGGGCCGGCCGCTGTGGGCAAGGCCTGACAACTGCCTGTGCGGCAGGATCGGGCGCTGCCACTGGCCGTGACCACAGGGAACCAGGAGGTGGAGCTGCGGTTGTGCAACAAGCTGGTGGCGCTGCTGGCCGAGCTGGAGTCGCCCCGCGAGGGCCTGGAGTTCGCCCACGTGGCCCTGGCGCTGAGCATCACCCGGGGTGAGCCCCGCACACCGGCCCCCGCGGGGCCTCCGCCTCCGGAACCTGCAGGGTGGGCACAGGAGGCCGAAGCCCAGGACGCCTGCGGGGCTGCTCGGGGCTGCAGCTGCCCTCTCTCCTGCCGGGGGGCTGGGCTGAGCGGCCCCAAATCTGCCCGGGGGACGGGTCGGGGCCTCTCAGGAAGTGTCCCACGCGCTGCGTGTCCGCCCTGTGGCTTCCTCCGCCTCTCTCCCGGCTGACCGGGAGGCCGGCTGGTGGCCCTGCATTGTGGACACCCAGGCTTCTCTCCCGTCCCTGCACACATGCCATGCCTTACTGGTGTCCATCACGGCACTCTGCCGGCCCCACTGTTCCTGGCTGGCCACACCCCGGTCCCCTCAATGCCGGGCACCCTCTGTCCCAGCACCCCAGAGAGAGACACGCAGTGGGTGTGCAGTAGGGTGTGTGTGCAGGCCCCACGGGGAACGGGCAGGGACTTGGAGACAGGTGGGGGGAGGGTGGGGGGAGGGGGCTCCTGCTAATGCAGCAGGGAGGGGCCCTGTCGTGTCTGCAGGTTGGCTGGAGTCCCAGTGCTTGGCGATGCACAGACTGCCTGACTCTGGGGCCTGCTGTCACCCCCTCCAGGCAGCCGTGTGCAGACACAGAGCTGGGATGTCCACCTTCCTGACGTGGACAGGGCGCAGGCAATACTGGGCCCGCTGTGTAGACGGGAAGACTGAGTCTTGGGACGGGAAGTGACTGGCTGGAGCTTTGAGACAGTGTGGGCGTGGGGGCCGGAGCTGGTCTGTGCCCCCCACCCCTGCAGCTGTGACCTCACGTGCGCCCCCTCCCCTGCGTCCCTAGGGGACCGGCTGAACGAGCGAGTGGCCTACCACCGGCTGGCGGCCCTGCACCAGCGGCTGGGCCACGGCGAGCTGGCGGAGCACTTCTACCTCAAGGCTCTGTCGCTCTGCAGCTCGCCCCTACAGTTCGATGAGGAGACCCTGTACTATGTGAAAGTGTATCTGGTGCTCGGCGACATCATCTTCTACGATCTGAAGGTGGGTGGGGCGGGGGGCAGGGCTCGGGGCACTTGGGTCCCTCTTGGCGTGGGGTTGCACGCAGACCCCCAGGTCGGGGTCCCGCCCTCCTCCAGCGTTGGCCCCGGTGTCTGCCCCGCGGAGCTCCAGGCCAGGCCGTGAGGAGCAGGCGTGGTCAGCAGACACCGTCCCAGGCCCTGGAGCCGGGGTCTCTCCCCCATCCGCTCCCAGCCCCGCAGTGGACACAGACCAGAGCCTGGAGAGGTCTCCCTCGCTCCCCTACGCCCACCGATGCCCATCGCCCCACCCTAGGGATAGCATTGCACTGCACCGCGGCCCTGCGCCGTGTCGGCTGAAGGGGGTGCGCCCCAGCCCAGGGCTGACTTCTCCCCCTCCACCTCCCCCCTGAATGCCATCTAGGAGCAGGGGGGGCACCGGAAGATCCCCACCCAGTTGGTGGCCCCCAACTCCCTGCCTGGGGCAGCTTTGGCTATGCACTAGTGACACCTGGTGGTCAGAGATGGTCACTGCGGCCTCCTGCTATGTCAGTCCCACAGTTCTGGGGGAGCTTGTGGGCAGTGGTGGGTACTGCAGCTTAGCCTCACTGCATTCCAGTCTGTGTGATCCAGGCTCTGTGTGACCCACGCTTTGTGATATCCAGGCTCTGTGATTCCAGGCTCTGTACGATCTAGACTCTGTGTGATTCAGGCCATGTGCCATCCAGTCTGTGTGATCCAGGCTCTGCATGACCCAGGCTCTGTGATATCCAGACTCTGTGTGATCCAAGCTCTGTGTTATCTAGGCTCTGTGCCATCCAATCTCCTTGTGATCCAGGCTTTGTGTGATCCAAGCTCTGCACGACCTAGGTTCTCTGTGATCCAGGCTCTGTGCCATCCAGGCTCTGTGTGATCTAGACTCTGTCTAGATCATGTGCCATGTGCCATCCAGGCTCTTATGATCCTAGCTCTGTGCCCTCCAGGCTCTTTGTGATCCAGGCTCTGTGTGACCTAGGCTTTTGATATCCAGGCTCTGTGATTCCAGGCTCTGTGCGATCTAGGCTCTGTGTGATCCAGGCCATGTGCCATCCAGTCTGTGTGATCCAGGCTCTGCATGACCCAGGCTCTGTGATATCCAGACTCTGTGTGATCCAAGCTCTGTGTGATTTAGGCTCTGTGCCATCCAATCTCCTTGTGATCCAGGCTCTGTGTGATCCAAGCTCTGCACGACCTAAGTTCTATGTGAACCAGGCTCTGTGCCTTCCAGGCTCTGTGTGATCTAGACTCTGTCTAGATCATGTGCCATGTGCCATCCAGGCTCTTATGATCCTAGCTCTGTGCCCTCCAGGCTCTTTGTGATCCAGGCTCTGTGTGACCCAGGCTTTTGATATCCAGGCTCTGTGATTCCAGACTCTGTGCGATCTAGGCTCTGTGTGATCCAGGCCATGTGCCATCCAGAGTCTGTGTGATCTAGGCTATGTGTGACCCAGGCTCTGTGATATCCAGGCTCTGTGCAATCTAGACTCTGTGTGATCCAGGCTCTGTGACAACCAGGTTCTGTGTGATCCAAGCTCTGTGTGACCCAGGCTCTGTGATATCTAGGCTCTGTGCAATCTAGTATCTGTGTGATCCAGGCTCTGTGACAACCAGGTTCTGTGTGATTCAAGCTCTGTGTGATCCAGGATCTGTAACCCAGGCTGTATGTGACCCAGCCTCTGTGTGATCCCAGCTCTGTGGTTGGCTCTTCACATGCTTTATAGTTCTAGAAGAGAGGTGCCCCCACAGGACAGGGCAGAGACTGAGGCCGGGCATGGTCCATTAATCAGAGTAGGGATTGGGAGCCGCATGGTGGGGATCCAGTGCCCGGGACCTCGGAACCCACATCGTCTGACCCAGTGACCGTGCTCCATGTCTGTGCCTGCTGTCCCAGGCTAGGCTCTGGGCTGGGCCCTCCCCCGTGCAGGGGCCGTGGAGGCTGGGGTCGGGCAGGCCTTTGGCCCACCTCAGCTGCGCTCCTTATACCCAGAGCCATCGGGCGTCTGTGACATAATGCTCCTGACCCCTCGGTCATCTGAGGATGGGGCCACATAGAGCTTAGAACCCCAGGGTCTATGAGATTGGTGACAAGCAGCTCTGCACAAGAAGGGGAAACAGGCTGGAGAGGTGAACACACTTGTCCAAGACAAGAGTCAGGGAGCCGGGCCCAGGGTGCCTGACCTGATGCCCAGGCTCTGGGGACAGGACCTTATCTCTCCACGGTCTCATGGTGCAGGAAGGAAAGGTCCCTGGGCCCGGGAGGCTGGGGTCAAGGGGCCTCCCTGCCATGACCGCCGTCAGCACCACGTCTGTCTTCACCACGAGGAGATCTTGGAATTCCATCAGGGGCCGCGGGCCTACTTCGTCCCCTCCGGCACACGCCCAGGAGGCAGAGAGGCTCCCTGTGGCCCCGTACAGGACAGGCATGCACACACACGCAGATGCACAGCCCCCCCAAGCGAGCACCCGCTGTGGCCAGTTCCTTACTTGGGATGTCCCCTCCTCCAGGAAGCCCTCCCATTCCGAGCGGCACAGGGAAGGGCAGGGTCTGAGTTTAGCACTCCCTCAGGAGGGGCTGGGGGTGGGCAGGTCGGGGAGGCTGGGCACGGGCAAGCCCCCGCCCGCACCCAGGCGCATTAGCGCTGAGTCTGGCAAACGCCATCTCCCCTTCAGGACCCCTTCGACGCGGCCGGGTACTACCAGCTGGCGCTGGCCGCGGCGGTGGACCTGGGCAACAAGAAGGCCCAGATGAAGATCTACACGCGCCTGGCCACCATCTACCACAACTTCCTCCTGGACCGCGAGAAGTCCCTCTTCTTCTACCAGAAGGCCAGGACCTTTGCCACCGAGCTCAACATCCGCAGGGTCAACCTGGCCCCGGAGCGGTGCTGGGGACGGGCGCCCTGGCTGGCCCCCAGCGCCCCGCCCTGAGGACCGCTGTCCCCACCTCTCCTAGTGTCTCTGCGAGGCTCATTTTCTGGGAAACGGAGGCACGGAGGTGGGGGTCCCATAGCAATACGTGATTTTGCAGGAGTCTGCTCGAACCTGCAAGGCCCCGTCCCCCACTCTGCCTCCAGGGGAGTGCCCAGGGCCCAGGCCCTGTCCCCGGGCACCACCCTGCGGCTGCACCTCGTCCGCGGCGATGAGCTGGAAGGACTGGCCCCCCTGCCGGCCCCCCACACCCAGTTCCCCCACGTCAGAGTGAAGGTGGCTGTGGGGTTCCCTGGGCATCTTCTTTCTCCCTTGCCCATGCCCTCGCTGTGTGTCTGGCTCTGGCCCTGCCTGTAGCCCTCAAACTGCCCTCACGGGGCCTGCACGGTTGGGGCTGGTACCGTCTTCATTTCCAGTGGAGGAGATGGAGGCGCAGAGAGGGTAGGTGCCCGGCCCACCATCACACAGCAGGTAGGTGGGGCCGAGTGTACCACCTGCCCGCCTGCCCCAAGGGATGCATCTGCCATAGGACCCAAGGGCGGGTCCGAGAACAGGGTGTTAGCACGTCAGTGTCCCGAAGGCAACAGACAGGGCAAGGGGAAGGTGGCCCCAGTGCTCCCCGACCTGATTGTCCTCTGGCCCAGCCTCACCGGGCCTGTGTGCGGAGCCTGCTGCTGAGCGTGTTTAAAGGCGCATTGGGGCCGCCAAGCGCCGGGGACCCTCAATTTACCGGCAGGGACACTGAGGCCCAGCGAGGCCGTGGGTCTCCTGGCTGGCTCTCACCCACACGGCATTTTTCAATCTCCTCTTTTTCTTTAATTTATTTTGTTAAATACGGTGAAATCCACATAAAATTAACCATTTAAAGTGGACCATTCAGTGGCATTTTGTGTATTTACGGTGATGTGTAAGCACCGCCTCCACTTAGTTGGAAAACATCTTCATCTCGTGGACCCCTGTGCCCCGAAAACATCACTTCTCGTTTCACCTTCTCTGAGACCCTCCTTTAGCAGAAGGGGAAACCGAGGCCGGCAGAGGGACTGGCCGGTGGGCAGAGCTCTGGGTTTGGCTCCACGCCCAGGAGAGGCGGCAGAGCCCGGAAGGCCCCGAGGAAGGGAGGCAGGGGGTCTCCACCATCCTTACTGTCCCTGGGGTCCAGGGGAGCCCCCAGCCCCTGCCCGGCTCAGAGGTGGCCTGCAGGCCCCGTCCTGGCCGCTCCCACCAGGGGGCAGCAGAGAGACAGCCGAACCTTCCAACCTTGACCCCAAACTGCCTTCTCGGGGCTGGGCGTGGAAAGTGGGAGGAGGCCGCAACGAAATTGAAAACAGGATGACCTGATGACCCACACTGGTGTGGCAGGCCACGGCCGGCACAGTGACCCCAGCCCAGATCTCCGAGGTCACTGACCGCTGGGCAGCGCCTGGGCCTGGACCTGCGGCTGGGTCACTCAGGGGCCCAGCACCTGCCTGGGAATCTGTGCCTTCGCTGACCTTCCTCGCCCTGTCGCCCCCACCCCTCCCCTCCCACCCAGGGTCCCAGCCCCCCACCCCACCCGTCGGGCCCCCAGGTCTCCAGGGCAGCAGCTTCGGTCGTCCAACCCCTGGGTTCCCATCCCAGTCCCCTACTTGGAGGCTGGGGATTTGGCGTGAGTTCATTTCTCTGAGCCCCAGTTTGGTCAAAGCTAAAATGAGGCTGATGATCCCGGTGTGGGGAGTCAAGTGAGGATTCACGAAGCAGAGGGTTCGGCGCCAGATCCAGGGCTGAGAGTCTCCTGTTTGCTTTCGACGATACTTAACACCGCAGGAAGAGCGCCAACAACCACAGGCTACGGAACTCTGAACCGAAGGCTGAGTCATCTGGTCAAGTCTCTCAGCTTCTCAGACCCTCCTCTCTCCTTCATCTGTAACCAGAAGCAAACCCTGCCGCAGGGTCCTGAGGAGGAGGAGCGAAAACGCACCAGGCACAGAGGGGCTCGCAGCATCGGGCGGCCGGGCCCTCCGTTTCGGCCGAGGCAAGGAGGGGGTGGGCCGAGCCCCAGATGGCAGCATGAGTGCGGGATGGGCCTGTGTCCGGTACCTGTGCCCCGAATGGGTGCCCAGCCCAGGAGCCCCGCTGCCCCCGCCGTAGCGGAAGGCGTCCCCGCTGGGTCTGTCGGGAAACCCGGCCACGCAGGTTCACGGGGCCCCTCCTGTGCACAGGCCCCGTTAACTACTACAGACCCTGCTCAGGGCTGAAACGTGTGGGCATGAGGGGGAAGAAATGCCCCTCCAGCATGAGCCCCCGGGCTGGGGATAGAGTCACTCCTTGCCAGGTGTCCCACCCACCTCCCCAAACAGAGAAGGAAAGCGACCTGCCCAGGGTCACACAGCCCCACTTCCTAACTGCAAGGTGCTGGAGCTCCTCCCCAGCATGGCTTGTCTCCAGCCTCCTTGCAGACCACATCTCTCCCCTCACCGGCTTCCTCCGAGTGACGAATGTCCACGCAAGTCCCGGTTGGCCTCCAGCTTTGGTTGAGGAAACGCTGAGCGAGGGATGGTGACCGCCCCAAGGACGCACAGCGTCTGTCCTCATCACCGCATGGAATGGCAGACAGCAGCCCCATGGCCTCCGAACAAGGGGTGGGCAGGGGCGGCAGGGGGTGGGTGTGCCTGGCGCGAAGCTGGACTCTCTCCCGGGCCGGCCTCTCGGCCCACCTCAGCGAGAGCTCGACGCCCTTCGGCAGAGGGCCTCCCTCCCTCGTGAAGGGAAAGGCCTGTCTGTGGGGGCCAAGAAGGTGCCCCTCGGACTCCGGTCTGCCTCATCCATCCTGTGCTTTGGGGGAGTCGGCCTGTGCTTCTGGGGCCCCCAGGGCCTGGCCTGGGCAAGGGGCTGCCGGCCACAGGCTGGGGTCTGTGCGAGTCCAGGCTCTGCCTCTCTCTGTCCCTGTGTGACCTGGAGCACCCCGCAAAGACCCCCTTCCCATGCCACCGCGGCTTGTCCCCCGTGCGGTCGGTGTCCTGGTGTGTGGAGGGCGTCAGGAGGTGTCCCGCGCCAGGCTGTTGGGGAGACTCACCACAGCACATCAAACACTAGCGTTTTAACAAACCGGGGTTCATGACGGTCACCAGGTTGACATGAAATTGCGAAAGAAGACGGACACCTGTGCACCTGCCCACCTGGCCACGCCCTCCTGCTCCACTAGTTGCGTGAGGCCTTGCACCAGGCAGTGAGGGAGGAGGGAGAGACGGAAGGCCGGGCGTCGGGAGCCCAGGCTCTCAGCCAGCCTCCCGCATAGCTGCGGGTGTCCCTTCCCCGGGCAGAGGGCAGTCTCCTGGCAGGGCCCACGTCGCTGGGCACGGAGCTCTGCAGAGCCTCGCTCCCTCCCCGGGGCAGCCGTCTCTAACTGTAGGCACGGCCCTCGTCCGTCCTCTGCTGGGCTCGGCCGGCCCTCACCTCCAGCCAGAACCAAAAGCATTTCACAACCTCTGCGGCTTTGGGTGGCGTCCGCACAGCATCCCGGGAAGAGGGAACGTGGGGCTAGGGGCGTCTCCGGGAAACAGGGGCGTTTCTTCCAGAACACACAGGGTGGGCTCCGTGTCTGTGACGGCTCGGGCCTGCCTGTCTGCAGGGTGGGGGGACCTCTGGGGACCTATCAGTTTGGGAAGGTGGTAAGGCTAGGGGAGGACAGTGCTGGGTTTCCAGAGAAATCCAAGGGAGGGATATGCAGCTGCGTCAGGCTCGGGAAAGGGCCCCACCCCTGGGGGAGGAAGGCAGGGGTGGCAGATCCCTTACCAGGACGGGCCAGGTCGGGAGCAGGCCCCTCTCTTCACATTCTACCCTGCCCCTGCCCCGTGGGGCAGCTCCCACGTGCATCCTCTCCGAGCCGGCTCCTACCCGCGCTCGAGGCCCGCGGACCAGCAAGGAGGACCCCACAGGGTATGATCACGACGGGCGTACCCCAGGCTTCTCTGTCCAGCACGGCAGACACACCCGTTCCCGACCCGGCCTGGATCTTGGAGCCGAGTTCGAGGTTGGACGGGCCCTGACCGAAGGGACATCTGCTTTCCAGGACACGGCCCAGAGGGTCATCTCCCACCTCTGCCTGGTCCTGGGGCACAGCCCTCCCTGTGCAGGAAGGGACCTGCTGGGAGGCCAGACTGCTGTGAGCTCAGCGGCTCACCTACCTGCACCCCGATCTCAGCTAACACCGTGGGGCAGACCAAAGAGAACCCCAGGGCCCACTGAGTAGATGCAGGGAGGGCATTCCGCGCCCTCCGACCCCACCCGGGATAAATACCCTCAGCAAGTGAGGAACAGACCCACCTCAGTGGGCGAGGGCTTTCTGCCCACTGTGGAGCCGGAGCAGGTTCCCAGTGAGTCCGAGGAGGGGGCCAGGTGGTGCCCCCCACTTCCCATCCACGTGATTCTGAAGGTCCCAGAAAACCAGCAAACCAAGGAAAAGAGACAGGTTCAAAGGGCTGATAAAGAAGAAAGGAGTGGACATTATCCACAGAGGATACGATCGCTTGACCAGAAAACCCCAGTCTCCGCCAGCCTCTGGGATGACCAGGAGGGTTTCCCAGGGAACCAAGTAGGCTCTGATCCTACAGACCCGCAGCACTGAGCTGGGAAATGCAGTTTTAAAAACCAAACAGTTAAGAGTATCAAGAATGTATACAAATATCTGGGAATAAGCCTGGCCCAGTATTTCCTGTGTTCCTAAGCGGGAAAAGTCAGTATGGTAAAGATGTCCGGAGCTTCGTGGCGACCGCAAAATAAAAAATCCCACAGGGTTGATGTAAACCTTCGCGAACGGACTCCGGAACGAAAGGATGAATAAATGTCAGGATAGCTCACCTCAGCTCCCCTGGAGAAGAGGCCACATTTCAGGAGGGGGCCCTTTCCCTATTAGATCTGATGGTTTATTATAAAATTGCTTCATGACTACAGGGCACTGTCAGGATGGGGCAAATAAATAAATATGAAAAAACGGAAATTCCTAGAATTGAGTTCGCAGACAGGTGGACATGACACCCAGTGTGCCGACCCGTGGCCTGGCAGCTCGGGGTCTGCTTGGGCGCCCCTGCCGGTCCGCGTGAGGCGTGGGAACCCCACCACTCGGCTCCCCAAACCCCCACGCCTGTCGGATTGAGAGCCAAAGCTGTGGAGGGCAGGAATGGTGTGACTTCTGGGAAAAGGAGCATCTTTTCACGAGGCAGAGCGGGGACGGACGCCTCCCACGAGACAAGCAGCGCAAGAGGGAAAGGTTGCTGAGCTGGACCGCAATCCAGTTATCCACCATCCTGCACGGAAGACGGCCCGGGCACGGTGGAGAGACAAGCCCGGGCTCAGAGGGGACGTCTGCGTGTGTCCCGGGCGGGCGTCGCTCTGTGTGCGTGTGCAGTACACGTCATACACGCCGTACGTACATGCGTGTGCCTAGGATGTACCCCCACACGTGCACACGCACGGTTGGTGAATTATTTAAATAAAGGGACAAGAACGGCAGAAGACCAGCTATGGAAGTGGAAAGGAAAACGGCCAACGCGCCCGCAGAGCAGCCCGGCCGCACTGGCCGTTAGGATGACGCGGGTCCAGCCTTGGCGAGATGCCAGCTCAGCCCCGCGCACAGGACACGGACTCGGGAGCTCCCGGGCGCTGCTGGCCAGAGCTGACCCCACTTTAGAGAGCAGTCACCCAGCATTATCTCGCATCATCTAGAAAACCCAGAAGTGAATTCCCCTTCCTGTGTGCAGGCGTCCACGTGTGCACTCCTCCGTCCACAGCGAGCCTCATGCACGAGCCCCAGAGATGTGCAGGATGGCACGGAAGCCCCCTTTGGGATGGCAAGCGTGGCAGAAGGTGGATGGACACGGTTCTTCCCTGGAGAGGTGGCGTCCCCTGCCCTCATGCGTGGCTCTGGCTGATGGACATTAGAGCACGGGACACGGGCGGAAGCCTGGAAAGCGTGGCCGCACGGGGCTCGGCCGCCTCCCGTGTGCTGGGAGCCCTGAGGCTCCGCGAGAGCCAGCTCCACCTCCTGGAGAACATGAGGCCGCGGCAGGAGAAGCCAGGTGTCCCCAATGGCTGCTAGCCACGTGAGCGCAGCCATCCCGGGTCATGCGGTCACTCGGGCTCCAGCCGGGCACCCACACACAAGACAGCTCGGTGGCCACCAGCCACACTCGCCCAGGGACTGGCAAGCTTCATCAAAGGGCTGCTGTTTAGCCCCACTAAGTGTTGGGGTGGTTGGCACATGACTAAGGGGGAGGAGCCAGGCAGCGGAAAAGGCTGTGGGAGTCCCTCTAGAGCACATTCTGGAAAAGGCAGAACAATGGGGACAGCAAGGAGATCGGTGGCTGCCAGGGGGCTGGGTCGGGTAGGGAGGAACAGGTGGAGGACAAGGTGTTTAGGGCAGGGAAGCTACTCTGTGATACCATGAGGGTGGACCCCTGTCATGACGCACTTGTCCAAACCCACGGTGTGCATGACACCGCCCGTGACCTGGACGTGAACCGTGGACTTGGGGAGATTGCATACCCACACAAGTTCATCAGTCTTAACAAAGGTACCCTCTGGTGCAGGATGTTGGTAATAGGGGAAGCTCTGCATGAAGGGGGAGGGCTTTGCCTAGAAAGGGACCCTTCTGCTCTGGGAATTGGATCAGGGAGAGAGAAGAATGTCATCTGACACGGTTTCGGTGGTAGAGCCCACGGCTGAGGGCAATGGCCAGAGTCCCCGCCCCCAGTTTGGGGGCCAAGGAAGTGTCGGGCGGCCTCCGGGAGGCACAAGGCAGGGAGTCCCCTTGAGGACAGTGCGAGCAGATGGCCCTCATGCTGGGAGACCCCCGCCACCAGCACGGTGGCACCGTGACCCTGAGGGCCCGTGGCCACCAGCCGTGGGTGCCTCACTCCGTGACGTCCAGAACTGGGGGTGTCTCCTCGGCAGCTGAGCGCAGTACCCCCCGACACCAGAACTCACTGTTAGCCCCTGAGAACTGAAGAAAAGGGGGAGGAGCATCTCGCGTTGGCCAAGTTCAAATCCTCAGGAGCCACGTTTAAAACCAAAGTGACCGAGTCACTATGAGTGGGAAGCACAAGCTTTCTGCGATCACCAGAGCCCCGAGTGTCTTGTTAATTGGTCTCAGGCGGATCCAGATGACTCTGTGAGCAGCCATTGGGAGCCCCAATCTTGTGGACCATCTGGGGCAATGCCCCCCACATGGTGGGGACGCAGAAACGGGAGGCCCCCTCGTCTGACCCTTTCGGCCACACGGCTTTTCCAGCGCTGGCGAGCTCCTTGGGGCTTGGTCCCAGCACGCCCGCTCCCCCGCAGGCCTCCAGGCTCTGGGTGGATCCTTCTGGAAACGGGCAGGGGCCGGAGAAACACATCAGGTGGATGCGGGGGGTCCGGTCTGTGTGCGAGTCAGTATTTCAGGGTATTTTTTAACTTGTTATTCAAGTACAAGACTGTACTCGCGTCCTGCAGCAGCTGTGACAAATGTAACACACACAACGGTGGGGGCGGGGGCGGGGGCGTAAAAGGACAGAAACCATCCCCCGCAGTCTGAAGTCAAGGTGCCGGCAGGTTCTCCTCCCTCCGGGGCTCTGGGGAGAATGGCCTCCTGCCTTTTCCAGCTTCGGGGGCTGCAACCTTCAAGGCCGCGTCCTGGAAACCTCCCCGTCTCACACCCCTGCCTGTGTGGACACTTGTGAACTTGTGAACTCAGGTCGCCCCCCACCCCCAGGTAGCCCGGGATAGCCCCCCATCTCAATATCCTTAATGCAGCCTCATCTCCAAAATCCTTTCTCTGCCATGTAAGGTCGCATTCACAGGATCCAAGGTTAGGGTGTGGACCTTTGCGGGGTCATCATCCTGCTGCTCACCCCTGTCAAGGGCAATTCAAGCCCCATCCGTTGCCCTATAGAGAGCATCGTGAGGGAGATGGGGCTGCAGGTGCAATTTTAGAAGGACCCGTGGCTGTGTGCCTCCCCCACCAGACAGAGGTGGGCAGGGGGCAGTCCCCTCCCCATCAGCAGCCTGGGTCTCCTGGAGGGAGGGACAGGGGGTGGCCTGGAGCCTGGGAAGGAGACTGGCCCCCTGGGAAGGCTGGTCCGTGTGAGCTCTGGGGCCCTGCAGGAGGCAGGATCCCAGATGGGAGCTGGCGGTTTCCTCCGGGAAAGCTGGAGGCTCAGGGCCTCCACGGTGTGTGTGACTCCCTCTGTCCTTCAGAGCTCCTTTGTTCTGGGTCTGGGGCCTGGATCCTGAGAGCTGGGTGTCCTTTCCCTTTGGAGTCTTGGTTTCCGCCTCCATAAAATGGGGATGATGATGTTGCTTTGTGAGAGCGTGTGTTTAAAGCACAAGCCCTCACCAAATGGTGCCATTACTGTTCTCTTTTTACTGGGAAAGGTCTTCACAGGGATGACCACATGCCCTGCGCAAAAATCTACCTACCACACCCCCCTTGCTCATGCTCCCTCCTCCGCCTGGCAGGCTCCTACTCAGCTGGCAGGACCCACTGTGAAAGGCCCCTTCTATAAAGCCTTCCCCCTATACCTCCCCATGCGGCTCGCATCACACTGGGTTGTTGCCCCCCACTCACCTGTGCCCCCCGTTCACTATGAGCCCCACAGGCCTGTAGTGGGTCTCATGCACCATCTCTACCACGACCAGCGCTGGGCTCGGCAGCTCGGCAGCTGTCTGTCGAGCGAATGAACACCCGAAGCGAGAGCGTGCGTGTGAGACGTCGTGAACGAAGGTGGCTCCGGAGGAGTGAGGAGCCCTCCCTGGAGATGCAGATGCAGCGGGAAGTCCCCCCCAGGGGCTGGCGTTGGGGAGGGTCCCCGCCTCCCTGGGACATGGTGGGGCAGGTGCGTCCTGCCAGGTTGGGAAAGAGCTCTGAAACCATGCGGTGGAAGAAGGGAATTTCTGCACTGAACCAAATGATCTTTTCTTTTCTCAAAAATCTCTTAAGCGCCTCTTTCCAAGGCCCTATTATTTGCAGTGAGTTATTGTCGTATATTTTTTCCACTGAGGATGGGCCAAGCGAGCATCTGTTGGATTTCTGCTGCAGAGCACTTTGCTTGGATGCTTTTGTCAGCTGCGTGTTGTTGGACAGACGCGTGCCATCGAATCCCTGCTCTGAACCGCCGCTCACATTCCGGTGTGGAGGAGGCCAAGACGTGCGTCTGGTCATGGTTGGAACTCAGGTGCGCGTGTTTGCTGCTTGCCTTCCAAACTCTGATGCCCTCTGGCTCAAAGCCCAGCCTCGCCACCCCCGAGGGCACCAGCCCAGCGCCCCACACAGTGTCGCAGTCTCCTACAGCGGCGGGACGTGGGAGGGCACTCTGGCCTAGCTCTAGGCTGACAGGACACCTGCGAGGTGTGGGAGGGGGTGTGGATCATGTTTCAGGGCACACGGGAAGCGAGGGGCCTCCAAACAGCGCCCCTGTGAGACCTTCACCCAGACCCCGGTTCGTGGAGCATGCTCCAAGGTGTGGGGCAGAGGCAGATGTTCCCTGCCCTCCTGCTGTCACATGAGCAGACGGAAGAGAGGGAGTAGACACAGAGAAGGGGCAGAAATGCCGCCCGGGGACTGGGCAGGGCAGGGACCAAGGGAGGCCGTTCATGGGGCCACCGCTGTGTGACAGTCAGCACCCCCTCCCCAACCATGCGCAGCTCTCTGGGGTTCGTCCACGCTTCCCGGGACTTGGGCTTGACCCAGGAGCTCTGGGCCGTGTGTGGATGGGTGAGAGGCGAAGGAGGCAGCAGGGGATGGGGGGGACGGGGACTCCAGGCAGAGTGGCTGGCAGGGGAGCCCCGGAGTGGGCGGGTGTGGGCTCCGGCGGGCTGCCAGGTGGGACGGTTGGAGCGTGAGCAGCTGCGGGCCGGACCCAGGCGTCCTCCCGGAGCCCAGAGGGTGTACGGGCCTTCCGTCCTGATGTCCTCCCTGTGGCTTCTGTGTGTGCCCCTCAGAGGACACCTGTCTAGCAGCAGGGTCGGGCCGCGTGGGTGGCCAAACGTATTTCGAAGCTCATAGTCCATGATGGCGAGGCGCACCAAGACAGGCCCTCCTCCTGCGGGAGGAAGGAGCCCCACGGACCTTTCTAGAAAGCAAGGTGGCTCTCTGTGTCGTCCTAAAAGAGTGGGTATCCTTTGACCCCGCGAGCACTCCCGTAGGACTACATCCCCAAGAAGCCGCCCCGGATGCCCACAGCCCCTCGCCCCCGCGCAACCAATAAACGCACTGACCGAGGATTGCAGCACGCACGCCGAGCGGGCGCTCCACGGCCCGGAAAGCATGGTTCTGGAAAATGCTGGACGCGGGCGGTGACTCTGGGGGGCGAGTCAGACAAGCTGAGGGCACAACGCTGATGTGAGCCCCCGCGACGCACGCCCTGCGGCGTTGGCCCCGGCTCTCGAACCGTGGCCTGGCTTCTCCGCTCTGCTGCGCCTCGAGCCTCGGGGAGAGCAGCTCTTCCGGGGCAGCTGGCTTCCAGCCGGGCTCAGCCGGGGGACGAGCGGCAGCGGGGAGGCAGCAGAGCTCCGGCCAGGGGACCCCAGGGCCCCGGAAACCCCCGCTTCCCCCCTCCCGGCCCCTGGGGTGGCCGTGGCTCCCCACTGCTGTGGCATTTCTGCGTCCCCCTCGCCCACCGGTGGGACAGGTGCCGGCTTCGGGGACTGGTTTGAAACGCCTAGAGCGGTTTCTGTTTCTCAGCGGGACTGGTTTTCATTTATTTTGAAAGAAGCAGAGGCAGCAGGGAGGTCCTGTGAACCCTTCCCCGGGTTCCCCCAGGGACTGCGTCTCGTCTAATGGCAGCCCGGCGCTGCAGCCGGGATTCCGCCCCTGGCTCAGTGAGTGTGCACGGTCCCCGTCCTTTATCCGTGTGTGGATTCACGGAGGCACGGCTGCAGTGAAGACAGCTCCCCGACGTGAGTCACACCCCCTCGCCACCCCGACCGCCACAGCCACGAACTGTTGCTCCGTCCCCACGATGCCACCAACCCCAAAGGTTCCATAAATGGCATCATGCAGGACGTGCCAAGGCCGAGCTTCCTCGCTCGGCCGCCTGCCCTGGGATCCAGGCCACTGTGCGTTACCACTGGTTTCTCCTCGCTTTGGACCGGGCGACACAGGTGCATCGCGGTGGTTATTAAGCACTCGCCTCGCGCACTTGGTTGCTCTCAGGCGGGGGCTGTTAGGGAAAAAGCTGCTAGAACAATTAACGTACAGGCTGTTGTGGGGACATGAGTCTTCGCTGCCCTGGGAGGCATGCCCAGGACCTCCACAGCCGGGTCCCGTGCTTTCAGTTAGTTCAGTGCTTTAAAGCGAGTGCCACATTGTGTCCTGAGAGCGTCCTGATGGACAGACATGCCTAGAAGAAGGACACAAGCGATTGCTAGCCTGGGTCGGCAGGGTCAACCGTGATTGCTCCTCCTTCCGTGCACATGTCCGTATCTTCCCGATTTTACGGAATTTTGTAAGACATAGTTTGTGATCAGAAAAAAAGTTCTGTAAGGATTATTTGATAAAATGAGAAAATTCTCACGAAATCACGTTTTTATTTTTTGAATTCTTTAAAAAAGATTTTATTTATTCATTTAGAGAGAGAGGGCACGTGCACGTGAGCAGGAGGAGGGGTGGAGGGAGAGGGAGAGAGAGAATCTCCAGCAGACTCTGTGCTGAGCGCGGAACCTGATGCGGGGCTCGATCCCATGACCCTGAGATCATGACCTGAGCCGAAACCAAGAGTCGGACACTTATCTGACTGAGCCACCCAGCCGCCCCCGAAATCATGTTTTTTAAAGTGAAGATACTGTAAGGGGTATCGGCACATCTTAGTATGACCGTGAACACACACATCCTCAGGCACACGCACGTGCACGCTCGCGTACCCACACACCCCAGGACTCACGACCAGAGGACAGTAACCGGGTCGTCCGTGGGACGGCCCTGACTGCTGGGGTCAAGGTCAGTATTCGGTTCCAGGGGGCTGCCGTCACAAATCACCACGAATGTCCGAATGTCGGGAATCCAAATCAAGGTGTGGGTGGGGCTCCCTCTGAAGCTGCAGGGGGTGCTCCTTCCCGCCTCTTCCAGCTCCTGGGGCTCCAGGCGCTCCCGGGCTCCGGGCTGCACCCCTCCATCTGGTCTCTGTGCTCACGTGGCCTCCACCTCCTTCTCTGTGTGTCTTTGATAAGGACACTTATCGTTGGATTTAGGGCCCACCCGGGGAATCCAGGATGAGCGCACATTGAGATCCTTCACTTAATCACATCTGCAGAGAAATATTTTATAAATATGTTCACGTTCACAAGTTCCAGTGGGAGGGAGGTTCACAAACCATTCAACCTACGTTAAAAAATTTCTGCGTGCTCTTTGCTACTTTCTGAATTATCCACAACGAGAATGGATAGCTTTTATTGTTAGATGCAATCAACAATGATAATAATAATGGGTTACCTAAAAATAATAGTTATTTTTCCCCACTTGAAAGAGAGCCAGGAGTAGGACAGGAGAGACGGTCGACAAGCAGGTTGACTGACAGAGGGGGCTGGACCCCCTGGAGCGCGGAGGTGCCCGAGAGCTGGGGGCTGGGTCGGAGTGAGGGTGACACCATCACACACGCATGTCCCCAGCATGGGGGACTGACTGGGGTCCTGTGGCCCCCGAGAGGACGGGCACAGGGATGGGGCGGTGCGGCCACTGGGGAACAGCAGATGGGGGGCCGTGCGTGTTGTTCCCTGGGCACCGGGCAGGCAGCACGGGGCAGTCCCCTTGCCTGTCACTCGGGACCTCACTGCTGAGGTCGGCGCCATCACCTCTACTTTACGGATGAGGAAACGGCATCTCAGACAGTCGGATCATCTGCTCAAGGCTCACAGCTGGTGTGTGACGGGTGTGACTCGGACAGGGCCGTGTGGTCTCCAGAGCACTTGGAAACACGTGGCTGAAGGTAGACTGGAAATCACGCCCCTTTGTCGGTCCTGGCTGTATGCAGTGGTGCTCACTCAGTGCTCCTGGACCCCGTCTCCCTGAGGGCAGGGCTCACGTCTGCTTGGTTCTGCGTGGCCAGCGTTCAGTCCCAAGGAGGAGGGACCCCAGAGGCAGGGTGGGGTGGTGGCGACCCTCTGAGTCCAGGAGTCCGTGCCCCACGGTGCTGCGCCCTTGCTCTGTGATTCGGGCACGTTTCACGCTCTCCCTGGGCCTCAGTTTCCCCATCTGTACAATAGAGGCGGATGCTTCTCAGGCCCTGCCAGGCTCTGAGCTCTGGTCCGCAGCGGCAGATGGGAAAGTAAGCGTTCTTCCCCGAGGCCTGTTGGCGGCCCCGGCCTTCCGCCTTCCACCTTCCGCCTTCCGGGAGCCGGGGGTCAGTGCTGAGCTCTGAGCGTCCCAGGCCCCTGCCTGCCCCCCGCTGGAGGTGGCGAGCCCCCCTCCGCCCTCCAGAAAGAGTCCCAGGACCGCCAGTCTGGGAAGAACTCTCATCCTGGCCCCGGGAAAGGCCCCAGGGACCAGGACTGTCTGTGGACAACACAGTGCCTGCGGAGTAGACACTCTACACACCCACACGGCGCCACTCACGACACGCACACATACACACGCACACACGCGTGCACGCACGTGCTCATGGCTCTAGAATAACTATGAACATCTCTACCCTCCATACGCATCGATGCAGCGAAAGGCGACCAGTAAAGGAAAAATCCCCCAGTGTCCCACCAGCCTGGTGCACCTCTTGGAGAATTTCCTTCCTGAGCTGGATAGAAGGGACGGGCAGGCGTCTATCCGTTCTAATTTTTACAACAATGGCCTCATACAGCCCTTCCGGGTGGTGACCTCTCCAGCCCAGGAGGCCCTGGGACACCTTTCATGTAGACTGCGGAGGAGGCTTCGTGCCCCGAGGGACGCTGCTTCCTCAGACAGCCCCCCAGGCGGCATGCAAAGCATCCGGATTGCTCCACATCCTGAGAGCACCGTGGGAAGCGTCCATGGCTAAACATTTGTGTGAAACCTTGACTCTTCCCTCAGGATAAGCTCCTGGGAGCTGTGGGGCCAGTGGTGAGCTGCCTGTCTTTGCAGGAGAATCTGTCCCTGTCTGTCCTGCTCTCCCTGCCGCCGCCCCGAAAGGTACCCAGCACAGGGGCACACCCCAGAGCCGGCCATGGCCAGGGGTGAGCAGGCAGGGACCTTCCCTGAAGCCTCATGTGGTTTGGTTCAAGAGATCACATGGCTCTCCTTGCACGGTGCCCACCCTGAGCCACTGCACATGACTCTCCTCGCATGGTGCCCCACCCTGAACCACCATAACTTGTGTTTGAGGCAGGTGCAGGTCCCCAGGGTGTGAAGGGTGCTCTGCTGGGGAGCAGCCCCTGAGGGCTGTGTTCATGGAAACGTGGGCTTACAGCTTCTTGCATCCAGTGGACTCTGGCTGCAGGTGAACACAGAACACAGAACATAGCTCTGGGTGCCTGACAAAGTTGAGACCCTCCTGGTGTCACCCCTCCCAGGGAACACGTGAGGACATGGGGAGAACATGGTTGTCTACACACGAAGGAGGGAGGTCTCAGGAGAACCAACCTGCCCGCACCCAGATCCCAGACTTGCAGCCTCCAAAATGTGGGAGAAGAAATGTCTGACGTTGAAGCCTTGCCTGTGGTCGCAGGGTCTGAGGCCCGTCTGCGACCCATGGGCTTCCTGTCTTCCCCGTCTATACTGCCTCCCTGGGCAGCTTCTGTCAGCCCCATGGATTCAAACACCACCTCTGCACCCGGGATTCCTTGTGACACACCCTGCTCCAAAGTGTCCCCAACCCCAGACCCACCTACCGCCTGGGTGACTCGGCTCCTCCACCTGGATGCGCACAAGCTTCTGGAGCCGGATGCCTGAGCTTCGCACCCGAGCCCCAACGCGGCCCCTGCAGTCTCTCTCAGGAACGGCTGCTCGAGGCTTCCGGCGCTTGGGCACAGAATCTCGTGGTCAGCCTGGGCCCCGTGCATTCTCTGTCACCCCACAGCTTCAGAGCAGACCCAGAGCCCCACCACCTGTCAGCCCCCGGGCCACTTCCACCTGCCCAAGGCCTGCCCCCTCTCTCCTGTGTTCCTGCGACCACCCTTACCTGGCCTCCTGGCCTCTGCCTCGACCTCCCTCCTACATAAAATGTCAGTCCCCTGCTCAGACCCCTCGGGGGCCCCCAACTCCCACACGGCCCTGAGACCCCTGTGACCCCACCACCTTCCTTCTCCCATCTCATTCCAATAGCTGTCCCCTCACTTGCTGGGTTCCAGAGCACCCCAAACAACCCCCTGCCTCAGGGCCTTTGCACATGTTCTTCCTGCTGCCTGGCACCCTTCTCTTCACAAACCCACAGGGCCCCCCTCCTTCACTTCCTTCAATCAGGGCTGAATGTCCCCATCCCAGCGAGGCCTTCCTGGCTGCCTCAACATCCCGCTCAGCCGGCTCATGCCCCCCAGGGCCGTCAGAGCGCCAGACAGCTGTTATGCTAACTCCTTCGTTCTCTGCCTCCTCCGTTTGATGCCAGCCCCGCAGAGCAGGGACCTCGCTCTGCCCACTGCAGGTCTGCGATGTTTATTATTTACTGAATGAATAAATTGTGAAGCTTTGCCCTTAGAAATAATGTTGACACTTGTGATTTTGTAAGCAATGCATAATTACTCAGCCCGACTCTGTGACTGACCACCTTCAAATCTGCCAGTCCTCCATGCCACAACCTCCTGATGGTTTGACAGATGATGGGAATCCCCTTTGTTCATCTCTAAGGGGTCTTTCTCAGGGAGAGTAGAGGGGAACACATTTTCTGAGCTCCCGATGATCTAAAACCACCTGCATGCTTCTTTCACAAACCAAGAGAAACTTGACTGGAATGAAATTCTTGGGGGAGGCAATGCTTTTCCTTCAAAATTCGACACATTGTCCTGTTGCCTGCCAAGATTTCAAACCACAGAGCCCCGGCCTACAGAGCCCTGGCCCAGCCTCACAGAGCAGGTCAGAGAAGGTGACTGCAGAACCCTGGTGTGCAGAACCCCAGTGTGCAGAGCCCTGTGTGCAGAGCCTCCAACTGCAGAGTCCTGGCCCAGCCTCATGGAGCAGGTCAGAGAAGGTGACTGCAGAACCCTGGTGTGCAGAACCCCAGTGTGCAGAGCCCTGTGTGCAGAGCCTCCAACTGCAGAGTCCTGGCCCAGCCTCATGGAGCAGGTCAGAGAAGGTGACTGCAGAACCCTGGTGTGCAGAACCCCAGTGTGCAGAGCCCTGTGTGCAGAGCCTCCAACTGCAGAGTCCTGGCCCAGCCTCACGGAGCAGGTCAGAGAAGGTGTGTGCACAGCAGAGAATTATTTACCAAGCAGCATATGCTATGCTTTTGGCTGCTGAGCATCCGTGCACATTCGAGCTTCCTATGAAAACAAAGCCCCTGTGTTTCCACCTGACAAGATGACATGAAGAGGAAAATGTGAAAGCCATCCACAAAATGAAAGGTAGCCTACGGAGTAGAAGAAGATATTTTCCAACCACTTATCTGGTTAAGACTTTATATCCAACATAGAAAAGGAACCCATACAACTTCCAAAGAAGACATACAAATGACCAAACGGGCACGTGAAAAGATGCTCAACATCATTCTTCATCAGGAAGTACAAGTCAAAACCACACTGAGCTCTCACCTCACACCTGTCAGAATGGCTCGTATCAAAGACAAGAAGCAGCAGGTGCTGGTGAGGATGCGGAGGAAAGCGCCCCTTGAGCACCGCTGGTGGGTGTGCAAGCTGGTGCGGCCACTCTGGAGGACAGGATGGGGGTTCCTCAGAAAATGAAAAATAGAACTGCCCTATGATCCCAGGCCTGGGTGTAGATGCAAGGGGCGGGCAAACAGGATCTGGAGGAGTCGTGTGTGCCCCCACGTTCACAGCAGCATCTTCCCAACAGCCGACACAGGGAAACACCCCAAGTGTCCACCGAGGGAGGAGTGGCTGAAGAAGATGAGGTGCGTGCAGACAGCGAGTATTCTTCAGCCACAAGCAAGAACAAAATCCTGCCACTTGCAACAACACTGATGGGCCTGGGGGGGCGTCAGGTGGACTGAAGTGAGTCAGACACTGACGAAAACTGCATGATCTCACTCCCATGCAGGATCTGAAACAGCCGAGCTCCCAGAAACAGAGACCAGAGCAGAGGTGGCCAGGGCTGGGAGGGCGGTGTGTGCGGAGATGCTGGTCGGAGGACAGGGACCTTGGCTAGGAGACGAATGGTGGCTAAGGATGACAGCACGGTCCCACACACGTGCAAGCTGTAGAGAGCAGATCTGAAAGGTCCTCACCACAGAAACACGAAAGGAGCGGTGACTGTGTGTCACGAGGGAGGCAGGAGTCCCCACCCTCTCCTCCTGCATGTCCTCACCTCTGGGACGGCCACCCAGTCCTCCAGGAGCGAGGAGACACAGACCCTGCGCCCTGGGCTTCAGTCTCGGCTTTGTCCTGTGGCCTCAGGGGAGACAGGTGGCAGGGCGTCAGTCCCCAGGCCTCCAGACATGTCCTCCGAGTTAGCTTCAGCAAAATACAGGTTCGGGTTCACTGACCATGGGCTAGTTTTCAGGTCCTGCTGCGGCAGCCGCGAAAATGCAGGTGACGTTGCCACCCATCTGCAAAGAAGAGCGGAAAGTGCGTCCTAGGGGGACAGTCGCAAGAGCAAGGCCTGGAGACAGGAGGAGACGGAAATGTCTGTGCAGGGAGCCCGGCGAGGCTGGAGATAGAGACAGGGGGCCGTGGGGGGAGCCTCACACAGGCCGGCCGGCAGGGGTGCGGCAGGGGACGTGCCCCGGGGGTCAGGTCACCGAGGCTGGCTGTGGGGGGCAGGGGTGGAAGTGCCGCTTCTGCACAAAGCCACGGCTGGGCTGGGGGGAACACAGCCAGGCGTCCTGGGGCAGGGAACTGTGGCGGCGGGCGGCTGAGCCCTCCTGCCCGCGGTGCAGGATAATTATAGGGCCCCTGCCGCACGCTGGCTGGGAACATGCCGCGGGCTCCTTCCTTCACGGGCCGCCTCCTGGGACATGCCTGGAGGGGTTTTCGGGGAGCTCATCCGCGTGGGAGAAGTGAAGGCTGGAGGGGCATCGTACCGGCAACCCCAAGGGCCACAGAGGCTCTGCGCCCACGATGGACACTGTCCTCTCCTGGCTCCAGCCTCACCATCCCTTACCCACAGCCAGTGCCAAGCTTATGGACACACAGCTCGCTCACCAGCCCCACAGTGGCCCCATCACACTTAGAATCAAATCCGAGCCCCCCACCAGGGCCTGGCATCCTTGGTCTGAGCCCACCCACTTTTCCCTGCGTGTCTCCTGCCTACACTCCAGCCACAGAGAGTCACCCTCGGCTGCTCCCTCCTGGCCAGTCCCTAAGTCCCCATTCCCAGGGGTGGGACATTCTGGATACGCTGAGGGCTGGCAGCTGGGGCAGTGCCCTCTGGCTGGGAAGAGAACCCCACTCTGGACCTACATCCCGTCCAGGGCAGCACCTCTCTCTGTCTCTGTAAGCCTCGAATGCAGAGCCGATGGCGAGCCGTTCTCCTCCGTGGTGGCCGCAGCCTCAGAAAGGCCGGATGTTTCCTGGTCTCCTAGCTCCTTCTGGGGCTGGGTTCCAGCCTGACCTCAGGCTCTCAGGCCGGGCACTCAATTTGTCTCGCCCCATCTTGGTTGGGTTCCCCTAAAGCAGAGCTGAGTCTGACTTTGGTCATTGTGCTGTGGATCTGTAAGGGGACATGCCTGCCAAGGAATTTAGGGGTAAAGGGACAACGTGTCTGCAACTCAAACAGTTCAGAAGAAAATGTGCATGAGGGAGAGAAGCGGAAGCACTGGGGGAATCTGGGGCAGGTATATGGTATTCTTGGGGTTATTCTTACAACTTTTCTGCAAGTCTATAATAATCTTCAAATAAGAAGCTCATACACATGGAAGAAGGTGGCATCGCTGGGGAGAAATGCAGTGGGAGAAGGGCCTTGGCTTGGAGCTGGGGACCCCTGCTTGGTGGCTGGAGTGGGGGGGGGACGTCCCCATGCAGGTGAGTGCAGCAAGACCCTTACCTCATGCCACACACAGAAATGACCCAGAAGGGGTCGCAGACCCAAAAGGAAGAGCTAAAGCCAAAAGCTCTTAGGGGAAAATGCAGGAGTAAGTCTTTATGACCTGGGTTAGGCGAGGCCTTCTCAGGTATGACACTGAAAATCACAGGCAACAAACACAGAAACAGACACACTGGACTTCATCAAAATTAGACTCTTGTGTTTCAAAGGACACCAGTTAACAGACTGCCCACAGAATGGGAGAAAAATATTCGCAAATCATATATTTGATGAAGGGGCTTTTATCCAGAATACACCAATAACTCTTGCAACTCAATATTTTTAACAAGACAACCCAGTTGAAGGATGGGCAAAGGATTGGAACAGACGTTTCTCCAAGGAAGACACTCAAATGGCCAAAGAGCACATGGAAACATGCTCCATGTCATTGGTCATCAGGGAAATGCAAATCGAAGCCACAAAGAGTTGCCACCTCATATGTATTAGGATGACTGTATTAACTTTTTTAAGGGTGGAAATAACAAGAGTTGGCAAGGATGCAGAGAAACGGGAGTCTCGTATGTCCGCTGCTGGTGGGAAGGTAAGACTCCGCAGTATATCGGTTCCTCCAACGGTTGAACTCAGAGGCACCACATGGCCCAGCAATTCCGCTCCTAGGTCTGTGCTCTGGAGAATTGTGAGCCTACGTCCACATACAGCTTGTACATAAATGTTCCTAGCATTTTTCATAATAGCTGAAAAATGGAAACCACCCAAACATTCACCAGCGGACGGTTGGGTAAACAGTGTGGTGCATCCGTGCAGTGGGATGTTACTCAGCTGTAGAAAGGAACAAAGCACTGACAGGTGCCACCGTGTGGATGAGCCTTGAAAACTTCACACTGAGTGGAAGAAGCCAGTCACGGAAGGCCACCTCTGTAGGATTCCATTTGCACGAAATGTCTGGATCGGACAGACGTATAGAGACAGAAAGCACATTATTGGTTTCCGGGGCTGGGAGAAAGGGGAAAGGAGAGTGACTGCTAACGGGTATAGGGTTTGCTTGGGGGCAACACAAAACGTTCTAAAATGAATTGTGGTGATGGTTGCACATCTCTGAATTTACTAAAAACCATGGAATCATATGCTTTGTTGGGTGGATTGTGTGGCATGTGAATTATATGTCAGTGAAGCTGTTAATCATTTTCAAAACTGAGTGGGGGGTCAGTTGTTGGAGACTGAGATTTTGGAAGTGTAGTCCTTTCTGGGGATGCCAGCCCTGGGCATGGAGCCAGAACCGAGGAGGGATGGAGAAGGAAGTCCCTGCAGTGAGGGTCCTGGGGACAGGGATACCAGATGTGCCAGCCAGGACTTGCAGGGGCAGGGGTGGATGAGAGCCAAAGGGCGAGCAGATGGGGGAAAGGCAGAGACCATCGTCCGGGAAGGTGGGCAGTGTGGGGTGCATCTGCCCTCAGGAGGGCAGCGCTCAGGCTGAGAGTGGTAGGGGTCCTCGGTTCTCTACCGCCTGGTCAGCTGGTCCCCTATCAGCTGCTGGGAGAGGAGCAGGGCACAAGAGGGCGGGAGCCAAGTGTGTCCACCTTAAGGAGGAGAGACAGGGCTCTGACAGTCACATGGCAAGATGTGGCAGAGCCTGAGCACTCGGGGTCGTGGAGCCGGCTCGTGGTGGTGTCATGTGCTCCCCCTGAGCATCAGGCATCAGCCATGCCCAGGCCTCCCACCTGCAGCCAGATGCTCCCCGGCTCCAGATGTCCAGGGAGGCCAAGCTCTGGGCTCCAGGCAAGTGCAGCGCTGGGGAGGGGCTGCCTGGAGAGAGAGAACCCCACAGGCTCTGGGTGAGACACACCAGAGTTCAAATCCCAGCCGAGGGAGAGCCACTTCACTGCTCTTAGCCTCAGGTCCTCACCTGTAAAGTGGGGACCTTGTGTGGGCATACAGGACACAGTGCCCAGCACATTACAGTAGGTGCATAATCCCCACCCTGGGCTGAGTGCTCCTCATCTATGTTTACTGTCAGGGTCTGGCTGAGCACGGCCTCTGTACAACAATCTAAGCTGCAGGTAACCACAGGAAACCCAACCCTGCTGACTTCAACGTCATAGGAGTTTACTGGCTTAATCCACTAAGAACAGAGTACAGCTTCAGGCATGGCATGATCCAGGCCCCAGACCGGCTTGTTTTCTCTCCTTCTCTCAGTTCCACTTCTCGTGTGGCTTCACTGAAAGGCAGACACTCCCCTCAAGGTCATCAGATGCTGCTGGTCACAGCATTTCCTGATTCTTGCACCCAAGGAAAGAAAAAGACTGGGCTGGAGGAAAAAATGTCTCTTCCCCCTAGCGCCAGCAAACGAGTCCTTATGTGGAATTGACTCTGCTTGACCCACCCCTGAACCAATCACCGTGGAAGGGGGCGGGATATGCCGATGGGCTGGGCCTATCAGAGCATACCCTCAAACGGCGCTTGGTTCAGTTCCACCTGAGCTCCAAGATGAAGGCCGTGAAACTTGGTGCCGTTGGTTAAAAATGGGGGTCAGTTCCAGGAAGACAGCGGGATCCGTGTCCAGAGCCTGACACCAATGCAGGGTGGGCACTGGGAGGTCTGCCCGGGGTCCAGCCTGAGAGGTCCGGGTCGCTGTGGGAGCCGAGCCTGGCAGGGGCCACGTGGGGTGTGGGGCGCTGCCCACAGAGGGGCTGCTGGAGGAACGAAGCAGGCGGGCTGTGCTGGTGGGTGTGTGAGAGGGGCTCCCCTCCCCGAAGGTGTGCAAGCCCATTGGGACCACACCTGGTGGGCTTCTAGCTCTGGCTCCTTGTGACCGTGTGACCCAGCCTCCAACTGGACACCGTCCACGTTCCCAGCCCATGCCACCCCCAAACCAAGGCCCGCTGTGTGACCTTGGGCGAGTCACTTCACCTCTCTGAACCTCAGTGTTCCTCCCTGTGATGTGGGGGTGGTAAGAGACCCTCCACAGGGACACGTGAGGACTAAAACTACAGGGCACATGGTAGGTGCCCAGACATGGCTTGGCACTGGGACCATTGGGGGAGGGCAGGCCTGGGGGCACCTGTGTTCCATCACAGCGTGAAGGCTTTGAGGGGAGCCCCAGATGGCCGTCAGCGCCCTCCTCACCCTCAGATCTGAGGCACAGCAGTCCCCTGGGACCCTGAGGACACAGCTCAGGGGACCCGAAGAACAGCTTGGCCCAGGGGCAAGGAGAAAGGGGCTCCAGACCCCTGCCCATCGTTCCTGACAAGCTGGCCCATGCCTAACACCTCTGGATGGCCAGAGCGACGTTTTGGGGGCATCGACCAGCCCCCCAGCTCCTATGAGAATGAGGCCTCAGGGACTGAGGAACTGGCCGTGTTTTTTTTGTTTTTTTTTCTCTCTCTGCTTCCTTCAGACTAACGCTTTATTGAGGTGGACTGGTGGTATGGAGTCTGAAAACCCAGGATTCTTGCTCATGCATAATGAAGTGCTACAAAGCAGCTTCGGTGACAAAGGGCAGAACAAAACCCAGCTGTAGAGATGGGAGCGAGGCCTTCACTCCTTTATGTACCCAATGCAGGATTCCCTCCTGCAATATGACAGTGGGGGAAAGCGGTGTCCTTCGAAGTTTGCAGGTGGTGTTCACATCCGTTTCAATGCCTCGTCTAGTCCTGGCTGATTCTTCTGGTTCCGTGTGGCATTGACAGAGGTCAAGCAGTAGCATTTAGTTGGCTGATGAGCTGGTCTGGAGGGTCTGGGTCAGCTTCTCTTCTATGTTTGGCTCTTTGGCAGGGATGGCTGGAAGGCTGGGCTGGGCTGAGGGACAGGATGTGCCCTCCCAGGAGAGGGGTCAGGTCCACTCCCCCTGTTGGGGATAGGGTGGGGTGTGGCGATTTCCAAGAAGAGCCCAGGCTGCAGACAGTCAACGCTGAGGATTGTTGTCTTAAAAAAAAAAGAGACCAAGCCCCTGCTGTCTGGGCAGTCGTGATCTCATCGTTTCAGTCAGCCGGACCCCTCCCCTGCCCGCCTTGTGTCCGCTCTCCTGACCGAGGCTCCCCATCAGCTAGTCCGAAACCAGCTTTTGCATAGGAGGCACAAGTCCCGCTGCCTGGGTCTAATCCTGATTCTGTGGCTCGCTTGCTGTGTGACCTTGGGCAAGTCACTGAACCTCTCTGTGCCCTGCTTTCTAAATGTGTGAAATGAGCATGTCAGTAATAGCAGCTTCTTTGGAGGATCCGGTAAGGGTTTGTGCTGTCACGTCGTAGAGGCTCAGTCAAGGTGACCTTTTGTCCATGAGCCTGGTTGTCTCAGCAATCCATCTGCCCTTCCTGGGCCTCGGTTATATAGTGCTGAGGACAGAACATGGACTTTGGGGTCAGATCCAACTGTTTTCTAGTCCTGGGTCCATCCAGTGGCTTAGGGGCCTTGGGGAAGCCACTCAAACTTTCCTAGCTCAGTTTCCTGCATCCACGAAATGGGTATAACCAGCACCCCTTATGGCGTTGTTCCCAGAATTTAAGGAAACACCCCAAGAGAGGGCAGAGCTGGGTGAGCAGCTCAACCCACGCCGACTGCAGTGGGGCCCCTCCCCTTCTCCAGACCTCACCCCCACCCTTGCTGGGCCATTGCCCTGCCTCCCCCGACTCACTCCCCCTGTGCCCTTGTTACCATATGCTCACTCAGCCCTCACCCCGTGTTGGTTTTCTGTGCCATGTCGCAAATGGTCCCAAACCCAGTGGCTTAAAGCAACACCCATTTAGTGTCTCATTGTCTCTGTGGATCAAGGGGTAGCACATTTTGGCCAGTCCTCATGCAGAGTGTCACAGGGGGCCGGCCGGCAGCACCCCTGACTGGAGGTTCAGCGAGGGAGTTGTCTTCAGGTCCTTTAGGGATGTTGGCAGAATTCACTTCCTTGTGGGTGTAGGACTGAGGTTCCCATTTCCTTGCTGACTGTCAGCTGGGGGCCGCTCAGCTCTGAGACATTGCCCTGGATCCTTGCCCCATGGCCCCCTTCATGGGCCCCTCACACTTCCATGCTCTGTACACTTCAAGCCTCTGACTTCAGGAACGTACTAGTCTCTTTTAAGGGCTCACCTGATTAGGTCAGGCCCACCCACACTCAAGGGGAAAGGAATTATGTGTGGTGTGCATACCGAATTATATGTGGTGTGCAGGAATCTTGGGAGACATCCTAGCACCCTGCCTGCCTCCTCCTTTGGCCCTCGGGAGCCCCAGGAGGAAGGCTCCTCCTTCTCACCCTCCAGTAGATAGGAAACTGGGGTCCCAGGTCACACAGCAAATGCCTAGAGAAGAAACAACTGGGGGCCGGCCTCAGATGTGTACAGCCTTCTTCTGTAGATGAGGGGACTGATGTATTCTCTATAGCCTTCTGGGGTCTAGCAGAGTCCAAAGGCGAGAGTTACAGAAGCAGAATTTAACTCAAAGGAAGAACATTCTAGCAACTGAAGGGATTAAGTTGATGGGTAGTGAGCTCCCCGTCATTAGAGGTGTATGAGCAGAGGCTGGTTAGCCCATCAGGAAGCCTGTGAAGGGGATGCCCAGGTCTGCTGCTGCCAGTCACCGTGTGGCTTCTTCCAGTTCAGTCTCTGAGACATACCTTCCAGCCATATCGTCCTGCTGGAAAATGTGGAGCCCAGCAGGTTATCAGCACTAGCCCACAGGCAGCTCCTGACTCCGTTGGCTCTGTGACTGGGTCTGAGATGGACATGAGAACCACCAGGGCCAATAAGATGCGCTGAGACTTTTGCCAGGCTGCTGGAGAAAGCCGCCCTAGAGGGGGGCGCCTGGTTCTGCTGTGCCCAAAGTCACACTGGGAGCACAGTCCACACAGGCCAGAGGACGTCGGGAGTCCCTGGATCAGGCCACACCTGATGCCAGTTCATTGTGCGCCAGTCAGGAAGGTAAGCTCTCTGTTGCTGAGGCCGGTTTGAGCTGGGCTTTCCGTCGCTTGCCCCGAAGGACCTGGCCCTGAGGCACCGTCTTGCATCTGAATGCCTACAGCAGCCCCTCGGGGTCCCCCGTCTTCTGTGCACCCCCTTCCAGCCAGCCCGAGCCTTCGTGTAGCCAGCACAAGCTGTCTCAGAACAGCTGACCACGTCCGCTGGAGAGAAGTCTGCCCTCCTTTGCCTGGCTGGGCCAGTTTGCACCCCTGTACCGTGTCCTTGGGCTCTCTGACTTCCGCTCTGCCCCGCAAACCCTTCTCTGGCTGTCAGAGCACCTCTTGAATGCCACCCACGCGGGAAGGTGCTCTGTTCCCCTGGGCCCTGGAGTGGCCCCCGCCAGGCATCCAGGCTCCCTTCTGTCCCAGCACCGTCCGGGCATCGTGGTGTGGCCACGGGCATGTGCTCTGGAGCCAGCCTGGGTCCAAATCTTGGCTCTGCCTCAGGCAAGCTGTGTGACCTTGACCACGGTACCCCACCTCTCTGTGCCCTGGCTGCTGCACCTGCCAAAGGGGATCCTAATGGCGCCAATGTCACAGGGTCCCCGAAGGCAGTACTGAGTGCCGGCCACTGCTGCCCTTGCCCCCTCCCCCATCAAGGCCAGGGGGCCCCGCGTGGCACAGGAGGAGGAAGGAAGCCGGGCAGGGGTGAGGAGGGAAGTCTCCCCCTCGGAGGGACTCACGGCCTCAAAGTGTGGTGGATGCCAAGGGGAGGGGCCTGCAGACAGATACGGCCCTTGTCACTGCCCCTCACACCCCACCCTCTGAGTCACCCACTGATGTGGGCTGATGAGTCTTATCACAGGCCAAGGTGTGGCCAGGGATGGTCTTTGAGGTCTCTAAGTGACATCAGTCATGACCTCATCCGATGGGAAGCCCAGGGCCTGGACAAGGGTCAGGTGACAACGTAGAGGCTGCCCAGAGTTTGGACAGCTCGGCCTGAGGACCAGGGCCCAGTGCCGCCGTCCGGCTCCCTGCAGAGGTGGAGGTGCGGGATGGGGGTGCCCAGGGAGAGGCAGACCCCGGTCCAGCCCAGGTCCAGCCTGGGTGCACTCAATTCCATTCTGATCGGTGTAGGTAACACTGTCTGACGCCCAGCATGCGCCAGCCCTGGGGAAAGGAGACCCTGTCCCCTCTCGGCAAGGGGCTGCCATCTGGAGCTGGATCAGACATGGCCTAGATGGTGGTCAGATTATACCCCGGAGCAAGGGCACTGTTCACAGCCAGAGCCCCCACCCACAGGCACAGGACCCGAAGTCCCACAGAAAGTATCCCCTTTGCCCCAGAATGTCAGGGTGTCCCCCAGCAGGTGCTCCTCATGAGCGCACGGATGAGGCAGGGTGCGGGACAGGATGCCCTCTGCTGTGGCCATGCCGGGTCCCTTCCCTCGCCCACGCTGACATAGGCTACGTTTTGTTAGAGGCTGCCACGGCAGTGTCTGGGGCCCTCGTCACACGGTTCTGAGGGCCTTCAGTCCCCCACAGATCCTCTCCCCTCTTCTAGAACCTTCTGGCCCTGCTGTGCTGTGTGCCCGTCACGTGGGCTGACCCCCGCCCATTCACCGAACAAAGGTTCACGGAGCTCTTCCCCTGTGATTGTGTTTTCCGGGGAGGCCCAGCGTGAGGCAGGCGTGTTCACGAGTGAGCGGGTGAGGCAGCTCTCACCTACTTCAGCATCTCAGCCCCTGCTCCCGAATCAGCTTCCAGGACTTTCTGCCAAGCCCGGGCACTACAGCCGAAGCCGTCGGCCTCCCACCCACGACCCCACCGGGAAATCCAGTTCACACCTTCTGACGAATGGAATTTCTTGTGGAAGCCCCAGGCCATCTTGTCCCTGGTCCCACCAAGGAGTATTTTATGGGGAGTCCCACAGGGCTCACTGTCAGGACACTGGCCACATCTTTCTGAGGCTCTCTGGGGAACCCTTCTCCCCTCCCGATGGTGAGAAAAGAGAGGCTGCTTGTTTTCATCACATGGACATCATGTTTCCCTCTTTGCCCTGGTGACTAGGAAGCTCAGAGCCACGTTTATGGGCACGGGCTGAAAAACACCATCTCATGGTAAGAATTCGTATATCAACTTCACCTCTGGCTTTCCATTACTTTTCTTCCTTTTTTTTTTTTTTTTTTTTTGCTTTGCTCTGTTTCTCCTTTTTATCTGTTCTTGTTCGTAAAGAGCCTTAAACATGGGGGGTGGGGGTAAGGGGGAGTAAATATACATGACTGAATGATAAATTTATGCAGACAAAATAACCTCCCAGCACTCGCGGGAGATGTTGGGGCGGGAGGGCGGCCAGAGTGTAGCAGAGAGGGCCCGGCGGGGTGCCCCGGGGCGCCAGCCCAGAAGCCCGGACTGAGGACAAGGTGCCTCCGGTCCCGCGTAGGTCCTGATGGCAGCAGAGCCTCCGCCCCTCGCCAAAGCGCCCCCCTTCAAGGAACGCGCACCCACAGGTGGGCAGGGCTCCGGGAGAGACTCAGATCCCGGGAAGGGGTTCCAAGGCCAGAGGGGAAGCTCGTGGGGGCGACCCGGTCTGCAGAGCGGGAGGCAGGAAGGAGCAGGAGCGGCAGGGGGCGCTGTTTCCACCGTCTCCGTTGCAGCTGCCCCTGATATCTGGAACTGGACGCCCCTGTGAGCCCGCAGAGCACTCTGCCCCCCCCTCCCCACCCAGCCCCTGCTCACTGCAGCCTCCCGGAGCCCAGCCACATAAGGGGAGAACAGAGACGACCCCAGGGACCACACCCCGCTTCTAAGCGCTGGAGGGAAGCTTGTATGCGTCCTTTCGCTCTGGGCCTCAGTTTCCCCATCCGTACAAGGAATGGATATCCCCTTAGCCAGGCGGTTGTAGAGGTCATAGGTGGCCATTGGGGGCAGTGTGGTCTTGAGGGAAGAGCTTGGACCTGCCTGGCAGAAAGGCCCAGAGCTGAGTCCTAGCCTGCCTGCCACACGCTGTGACCTTCCCCTTCTGCAGCCTCCCCATAAGGATCCTAATACCTGCCTCCTCGGCGCCGTGAATATTGAGTCAAATGATGTATGCAGGGCCCCCAGGGCCCAGAAGTAATAGTCGCTGTCACTCGTAAGTGACAGAGGCTCGTATGGCACTCGTCTGCAGCAGCCGCCAGCCCTGGAGCCTCTGTGGAGACTGTTTCCCCATCTGTAGACAAAGGGGCGAGAAGAAATGAGCTCCTGGCCCTGCCTGTGGTCTCTGTTCTTCTGGGCACCGTAGCGTCCAGGCACGCAGAAGCACTGCCCCGAGGGGTGACAGCACATTTCCAGGCCACCCTAGCCACTGCGGGCCCCCCCAAGTATCCCTTCTGCTCAGCACTGACTGGAAGTCTTGGCTGGTGACTCCGCCACTGGCCAGATGTTATTTAACATGCTCACCAAGAAGCCCGTGTATATCATGGACTGATTTGTCGTTCTATATATTTAATGCCCGTATCCCAGTAGCCCTTCTAACACTGTGCAGTCTGTTTTAAGCATTTTAAAAAAGCATCATGCTGCGAGCCAGCCTTCCCAGACTTCCCAGGGTGAGGATCCCCAGGGCCAGGGTTTGCACACGTGTGTTTTCTCCTGCCCAATGAGTCGCCACTCTGATTTGCTTCTGCTTCCGGAGCCTCTGACCAGGCGGTGACCAGCTCCTGGTGTGTCCTCTGCCAGACCCCAGTCCCATTGCTGCATAGCCCACCCCTTCCCTGGGGTCCTCCCACCAATCCTGGGAGGGAGCAAAGTGCTCTTCATTGCCCTTCTGGGCAGGGGGAAACTGAGGCCCAGAGCCGTAGCCAACTCCCAGGGTCACAGAGCAGGGAGAGCTAGGATTGGAAGCCCAGACAGAACTGTCAGACAGGGCAGACAGACTGTCACATCCTCCAAGCTGTAAAGAGTGAGAAGTCAGGCACAAGGCGGGCGCTTCCTGAAGGTCTGTCCCAGTGGAGGTGGGGAGCCAGGAGGGGTGACATCTGCCCTTCCAGCGCTGGAGCTGGGGGAGGGGGCGTGCTGGGGAGGAGGAGCAGGGAGATCTGACTTGTCCATGTCCCTGAGGACAGGAGGAGCTCAGGTCCTTGGAACCCGGGGCACGGACAGGGCTGGCACAGGGGCTTTGGGAGGGCCCGAGGCCTGTGCCTAGCGGACCCCTCCGCCCCGCGGGCCCCTCCGCCCCTCGGGCCCCGCCAGCTGACCCATATCCCACCTTTCCCAGGCCAGGCAGGCCGGGGGCCTGGTGGGTCCAGGCCGGGAGGGCCGGGCGGGGGCGGGCGGGGGCCGGCGGGGGCCGGGGCGGGGCTGGCCGAGGGGTCGGCCCGCCCCTTCCAGCGAGGGCGGGCCGCGCGCGCGCGCGCCTTTAAATGCGGCGGAGCCCCCCGGCTCGCAGTGGCGGCCCACAAGGAGCTGGCTCCTCCACGGCCCGCGCGCCCCCCCCGCATGCCCCTGTGGCCCCGCGGCCTGCCCGCCTGAGCCCCTGGCGCATGCGGCCGCGCGCCCGGCCCCGCGCCCTCCACAGGCGGCCGCCGCCCGGCCCCGGCACGGCCTCGGCGTCCCCGCTGGTCCCCGGCCGGCCCCCCGCGCTGCCGCCCGCCCCCGGCCCCGCCGCTATGCCGGCGCGCGCGCTGCTCCTGGCCGCGCTGGCCGCGCTGGCGCTGGCCCGAGAGCCCCCGGCGGCGCCGTGTCCCGCGCGCTGCGACGTGTCGCGGTGCCCGAGCCCCCGCTGCCCCGGCGGCTACGTGCCCGACCTGTGCAACTGCTGCCTGGTGTGCGCGGCCAGCGAGGGCGAGCCGTGCGGCCGCCCCCTCGACTCGCCGTGCGGGGAGAGCCTGGAGTGCGCGCGCGGCGTGTGCCGCTGCCGCTGGGCGCGCGCCGTGTGCGGCACCGACGGGCACACCTACGCCAACGTGTGCGCGCTGCAGGCGGCCAGCCGGCGCGCGCTGGAGCTCTCGGGGACGCCCGTGCGCCCGCTGCAGAAGGGCGCCTGCCCATCGGGTAAGCGCTCGCCCGGGCGACGGCCGCGGGGTGGGAGGGAGGGAAGGCGCCCCCGGGGGAAACTGAGGCGCAGAGCTAGGGAGGAGCCTCGAGGTCGGCACTGGCTGGGCACAAGGGGCAGAAATCATCTAACCTGACCCCTGGCCTTCCGGGTGGGGAAACTGAGGCCCAAAGTCACAGAAGTAGTTAAGAGTGAAACCCGGTGCCCTCCTGACCACCCTAGGGGTCTGGTCTAGCTCTCTGCTTCCCGGTCTCTCTCTGGCCCCATCAAAACGTAACTGTCTTGTGTATCATTTCTGCTGGTCCCATATTCCTGCTCTGTCCGGGTGCTGGGTGGAAAGCAATCTTTCCTGGCCTTAAATCTAACCCAGAACGGATGTTCTCTTGAGCGACATCCAGTGTTTCCTTTCTTTTTAGCTGCACTTAAGAGTTCACGTCTCTAGAGGGCTGTTTGGGAATGGTGAGCCAGCATGTGGGGTCTCTGAGTGGCTTGGGGCCTCCTGGGACAGGCTGCTGAATCAGGGACCTCCTTTGTCCCTTCAAACCCTAGGACAGCCTCCCCCACCCGGAGCTGGCCCAGAACTGCTTCTTGCCACACAGCTTGACCCTGTGCATGGAAGAAAATGCTAGAATACCCTGCCGCCCCTTTATTTGTTTAGGGCACTTCTTAGGAAGTCGGTTCAGTAGGTACTTGCGGTTGCCATGTGCTTGGGGCCGAGCCCCAAGTTCGCAGCGATGAGTCGAGCCCTGTGTACGCCCTCAGTTTCCAGCTGGTGGGGGGAGACTCTGACCACTGGGCCCGGCCTTGCGGGCCCTGGGAGCACCGTGGGGAGTCCAGCTGCCTGGGGTGCCGAGAAGCCTTCAGGGATGAGGAGGGTCTCAACTGAATCCCGCGGACGAGGGGGGACAGGTTCTCTGGGAAGAGGGGAGAGTGTGAGCCACCACGTGGGGAGCACAGAGCCAGGAGCAGCTGGTGGGGAGTGGGATGCATGGGGTGGGGGGTGCGACTCCCGCAGCTGGGCAGGCTGGTGGGGATGGAGGACGAATGGCCATAAGCGTCCTGCCATTGGCTTAGACTTCATCCTGTAGGCCAGACTTCCCCCAGTTGTGTCTGGTATTCTGAAAATAAGTGTCTCATGGCCCAGAAAGTTTGGGAACATAAACACCGTCCATGCAGTGGTGATTCACACTACCTTGGAGTCTATCAGAAGTTCTGAGAGAACCTGCAGTGAGAAAAACACAAACAAACCCACACACACAAAATCATAAAACCCAGGGTTTTCCAAGAGAATTTCAGCAGAGAGCTCTTCTTTCCTGGCAGAACACGTATGTGCTCCTCCTGGCACCCTGGGGTTCTGGGGAGCCCGGTCTGGGAAGACTGTGTAGGATTAAATATTATTTGGGGGGGCCAGTGAAGGGCTCTAAGGGAGGTGAGGGCGACAGTGTCTGTGTTTAGATCGTGCCCAGGAGAGCGAGGGATGAGGGCGCCAGGCCCCACGGAGCGTCTGAGACGGGCATTGGCATTGAATGAGCCACCATGGCCACACCTCACAGGTGGCCCTCTGCCCCGGGGCTTGGCACTGGGGGGGCCACCTCAGGCCATGCCAGTGGCTCCGAGAGACCGCAGGCTCAGGGCGAGGCGCGCCCGCCCACTACAGCTTGGTTGTGTCCATGGGGCCCCCCAACCCTGACTCCCCCGTGTGGGGGATGCTGTTAGAATAAGGTTCCAGGGCCAGGGGAGGGGAGGTCCCAAGCATTTCGAAACCCTCATTTTTTGAGGATGGAGTCCATATTTGTGAAGTACCTTGTCTGTGTGTCCAGCTGGCCCGGGGCTGGCGACAAGGGAACCATGATGGGCAGACCCCATCTGTGCCCTGGAGAAACTCGACAGCTGGGGAGACACGTGGGAGGGTGAGAAGACAGGAGGAGCCTGACCCCAGACAGGTGCAGAGGTCACTCCGCAGGTAGGAAGGGCACGATGGGAGGAAGGGGCTGCCAGCGTGGAGGTCACGGGCTGGGGCTCTAAGGCTACTGACCCCCGTCTCCTCTTCTGTAACGCGGGTGGGGCTGGCAGGGATCAATGAGCCAGGGTGTGTGGGCACGTGCCCCCTACTGAGCCCTCGGTAGACCACTTATTTGTTCACGGGTGACTGTCCCTGTTAGGACCACCACCGTGTCTGGTTTATCTGGCCAGGTCAGCTTCTGTGCTGAGCTGTGGAAGGTGAGTTGGAGCTCTCCCCGCAAAGGATGGGCGGAACAGGAGGGACCGGAGCAAAGCAGAGGCAGAAGGAGCGACCTCTCAGGCCCAGGCCTGACCCAGCCAGAGCCACAGGGGCAAGGAACCCGGGAGGGAGCCGGGGCCTTAAACAGGGGGGTGAGAGACCTCAGTGCTGCTGGGAGGGCGCTCGGGGCTGGGGTTGGTGCTCACTGTGCACGTTATGGTCTGTGTGGCCCCACCCTCGCTCCTGGGCCCTGTGCCATCAGATTGCCCCATGCACAGGGACTGCAGACATCCAGGTTTCTGCCAGTTACACTTGCTAAACCCAGCCCTTACAGAATACTTGCTGTGCTGGATGGGGTCTCTTGCTCGCGCTGTTTATCTGCCTCTGCCAATCTGGCCCTTCGTACAGCCCAGATGCGCTCAGGGAGGCAGGGGGCGGTCAAGTGATTGGTCTGAAGTCACTTGGCCAGGAAGTGACCGAGCCAGGCCAGGACCCCTGCTCTGGCTGGCTTTGAAGGCGGCGCTGTCACGGGGCCCAGGCTTTCTTCTGCAGGTGGGGGACAGCAGGGTCCCCGAGGGCTGGAGTCCGGGTCCGGCCAGGGTGTCCAGAGCCACGGGGCTCAGCCTTCATCGAGTGTCACTGACAGCGTCCACTCCATCCCTGCCCTCCCGAGGGTCTGTCCCGAGGTCACTGGGTGATGTCCACGTGTAGCGGCCGGCGAGGTGCTGCCCATCCCGGGCTTCTCTGCACAAAATCCCCACCGTCTCCACCCTCAACTGGGCCTGCCTTCAGATGTCCAGGCACTGACAACTCAGGTCCAGTCCCCAGTGCCCGGCTTGTCCTCTGCTGACCTGGTCCTCAGCCACACGTGTTTGTCATGTCACCTTCCCCTGGCTTCTTACTCCCATCCACAGGCGAGTCCTCAGCTCCACCTGGAACCTGCCCCGAGCCGCCCTCGATCCTCCTTGCCCCAGCACCACTGGCCTGCACCACCCCACCTCCCTCATCTCCCTCCTTCTCCCTGCAGTGACCATGATAACCTGGATCAATGCATTCTGCCCGTCCCCAGCAGGAACCCCTCGGCAGCTCCCCAGCACTGACTGACCCGCGAGGCCCTGTGCCGTCTGGCCCCTCCCACCCCGCAGTGCCACCTCATCCTCTGTGCTCCTGCCTGCCCTTCTGCTCCCCACCTCAGGGCCCTTGCACATGCTGGGCCTGCAGCCCCAGATGCCCATTCCTCACCTTCATGGAGCCATGTCCTCCTCTGTCTGGGCCTAGATGTCCCACCACCCCTGAGCCACCTTCCCTGACACCACACCCAGACAACCCCTTCCTCAGCCTCATGAGCACACCACGGGGTCCCAGCAGACCCTCCCTTCACCGGTGTGACCAGGCTTCTCTGCAGTGTCTCCATCTCACCGGCTCTGAGCCCTTGATTCCCTGCGAGGCCCGCTGCAGCACCCGGCGCATGGTAGGAACTGTGGATTGAACGGATCATCTGTTCAACAGGTGAATCCCCTACGACCCTCGGATCCTCCTTGCATACCCCCAGTGAAGGGGGCTCACTACCCTTCCAGGAGCTTTGCATATCCCCATCTCCCCTGGCAGCAGGGGGACTGCGTGGTGTGGAGAAGTGTCTGTCAGTGGGATAGTAACACGGAGATGAACGTGCTCAGCGTGTCTACAGGGAGAGGAGGCTTCCTTGTTCACCTAAGCAGAGCCCCGTGACCCTCAAAGCCTCCCTGCCCACGACTCAGACAAATAGGTCTATGTGCACACAATTAATTCAAAACTTAGAGCCCAAGGGCGATTTACAACGTGGCATTTGATAATCCGTGTGGATTGTGCAAGCCCAGCGCAGGTTCCGACGGTGTCTCTCCCTGTTTTATTTATTTAAGAGCTTTGCTCGATGTTTGAGTTCTAATTCCCTTCACGGCTTCCTGCGTATGTCTTGGATGGAATTCAGCGCCGGGGACCGGGCAGGATGACGCCTCCCGTCCTTCTCCCCCCCCTTGCCCTCATGCTAGACAGCAGAGCCCAGCTGCAGCCTCTGGACCTTCTGAGCCAGGAGCCCCGTCAGAGGGGAGCGGAGACCAGGGTACTGAGCAGCTGTGCTCTGTGACCAGGGTCCCAGGGAGCACCCCCACCCTCTGTGCTCCTGCCGTCGGCCTGGAGGTGCGCCCAGGGTCCCACAGCAAGCCCTGGGGTCTGCCTGCTCAGGCTTCTCCCCTTGCCCTGCACCTCCACACAGCGGCCCGAGGGGGTGTCGTAAGACTTGGATCTCCCTGCCCAAAGCCCAGCCATGGCTCCCACTGCCTTCAAGACCAAGCAAGCACAAACTTCTGATGCTGCCTGGCCTCGCCTTCCTGCCCGGCTTCATCACCGTTAGCAGATCCCTACGAAACCCCTGCTCCTGTCTCGTGAGGGACAGATGACTCTGTGTGGAACCCAGCTGAGGGAGACACCGCCGCCAGAATGGGGGAAGGGGAGATCAGGAAGGGCTTCCTACAGGAGGTAGCATACAGACAGCCATTGAGGGGTGGGCACAAAGAGCACCCGTGCAGAGAAGGATGGCGGGAAACACTGGGAGGATGACCCAGCATCAGGAGGCAAAGAGCCACCGAAGGTTTATGGGTAACAGGTGTGCAAAATGGCAGAGGGGGGCCCAGCTAGCGGGAGGCCAGTGCCCTGGGTGGGGAGAGCTGATGAGGCCTGAGGATGTCTGACGGGGGCTGGTCAGGGGGCTGTCGGGGCAGACGGATGGCGGGGCCTCTCCTGGAGGCAGGGCGTCTGGAGGAGCAGGTTTGGAGAGGCAAGGTGATGAGTGCAGATTAGGTACGAGGGGCACCTTGGTGCGGAGGGTTTCCAGTGGGGACAGGGTTCCGTGGCAAGAGACTAGCTGATGAGCGACTGCGTCCGCGTGTCCATGGTGGGCACCTGGCTAAGTGAGTGGTCTGTCCTCCCGAGGGTCTGAGTATTGCCTCCTCTCGGGCCTTGCTTTGAGGGAGAAAAGCCACCGGGTTTACCAAGGTCAAGGGCGAGACACCAGGCTTGTGCTTCAGGCTGCCAAAGCCTTAAACACACATTATTTAGGTCTTGTTGTCATGGCCCTTTATAAGAAAAAGCTCAGGGGGCAGGGACCTACCCCAGGTGGGGAGGAACAGCTCTGCCCAAGCCTAGGCCCCCTGATTCTCCATCTGCTGTCCTGCATGCTGGGCAGATCTCCAGCGCCTTGAGGAAGTGGCTTTTCTGTTTGATTTTGATAAGGGTGTTAAATAAGCAGGTAAGAAAGAGAATAAAGTCACAGACTCCTTGTCCTCAGCACAGAAAAGATGTGGTTGGGACGTATATGTGTGTGCCCTAAACGGAACACCAGGTCTCATGTAGGGGGGAATCGGTGAACCCTTGGAGTTATGCAGTGCACAACCTGCCCAACTGTATGCTTTAGCCCCTATAGCACAGGATAGGCAGAGCCCAGAACTGGGACTCAGTTCTGTTCTCCACGTCCAGCTGCTCAGGGGTGTGTCCCAGCTACCCCACCTGCAAGTCTCCTAAGTTCTCTGCATCTCAGATTTATCTGTGAAATGGGACCTTTCTGGCTGGGTCCCTGGGTCAAATCTAACAGACTTTAGTGTGAACAGACCTCAGTGCCGATAAGTGGGTGTTTCTGACATAAATGGAATTTGTGAGAGAGAAGGAGAGGTAGTGGAGGAAGGAAGATGCTGGAAGGCCATGTTTGTGGAAGGGCTACCATGTGCCCAAGGGAGTTCTACTGACCTTGTTCAGCGCACAACCCAGCCGGGGAGCCTGAGCCCAGAGGAGTCAGCCGCTGGACCAGTCAGGCCAGAGAGTGCTTCCTGTTGGAGGAGGGCCTGGGGCTGACCCCACCTTGGCTTCCATGGTGACCCAGAGTCCTGCCTGGCCTGTGGTACCCTTTTGGTAAAGGACAGACAAGCTAATGGCATGAGGTTAGCACATTACAGGAGCCAGACTGACCCCAAGCCAAAGACTGGCCAAGCTGGGTGCCCCTGGGCAGGACAGCCCATCACTGGCTGAGGACCAGCCCAGAGCAGAGGAGGGACCTGGGGTCAGCGTCAAGGGACCTGGCTCTGGGCCTTGGGTGGGGGGTTCTCCTGGCCTGGGAAATGGGCAAAGATCCTGCCTCACAGAACAGCTTCGAGAGTTCACTGGTCTCATAAATGTCCGGGACCCAGTGAATGGCGGCTGCTGGGCAGGACCCGTGCAAGGGGGGGAAGCCCTGCATCCAGGGACAGGAGCCTGGGCCTGAGGGCCACAGACCGCAGCACCATGCCCCTGGGAGCCACAGTGGGATCTGGAGCCCCTGTTCCTGGCTCAGGGGGGAGGCAGTCACTTGGGGACAGGCAAGTTTTCAAGATCAAGAAAAACACAGGGAACTGTTCTAAGGACTAATTAGACCCGGGACGCAGCTCCTGGGCTTCAAAGCCTGCCCCTGGTGGGTGCGTGGGGCCTGCGGGTGGGGGCTGGGGCCGTGGAGGGGCCCCTGAGATGGTGCATTTGTCCCCACAGAGCATTCGTGCACCCCCTTGCTCATTCACTCATTCTCTCACTGCTCCCTGCTCAGTGCTGTGGATTGGGGGCACCCAGGCCATGAGGACAGTCCGAGGGACACGCCTTGGGAGGGGTTCCGAGGGGCTGTGGAACCCAGAGGGGTGGTTGTGGTCACTGAGCCGGCTTGAAGGATGAGAGAAGGGCAATTGCTGACAGAGGGAACCAGAGCTGGGGGTACAGAGGGGAGAGTGGCAGTAGGCGAGCCTGCAAATGCAGATGGAACCCGGACACCCAGGTCCTTGAATGCGCTGATAAGATGTTGTCATCTAGTCTGCAGGCTGTGTATAGCATTATGGACAGATGGGCACAGCTGGGGCTTTGTGGTCATCTGCTGATGGCCCTTCCATCCCAGCTCATAGCTAACCACTGGGTGACAGGTGGGGGCTTCTTCTGATAGACTAAGGGCAATGACCTCAGGGTTAGCGCAACAGACCTGGGTCTCAGTCCCGGCTGCCCATTATGTGCTGGAGGGGTGGTGCCTACAGATGGGCAGGCTGTGCAAGGGAAGCTGGGCGCACCGTGATCTTTGTTAATAATGGACTCGTGCAGTTCGCAGCCTGCCTAGCAGCAGTACAAAGTGGCCCTGTGGAATGTCTGAGCTAGTCAGTTTCCCACTCCGGGCCTCAGTCTCCCCATCTGTTCCATGGCATTACGACTGTCCAGAGCTGGCATATGGTGAGTCCTCTTTCAGGGTTTGCCACTGTCCCTGAGCTCTGCCAGGCAAGAATGTTGGGTCGGAGCCGGCAGCCCAGCTCCTCTCCCTGCCGTGCGTGGTCCCAGGCGCTCGCTCGCATCCTGGCTGTGCCCCTTCCCCTCCCCGGTGGCGCCACAAGACACCTGGCCCTGATTGCTTTGCTCTGTGTCAAATTCCTCCCAACTAGAACTTCCAAGTCCTGTGGATTACAGTTTATTTTTGAAAACAAAACAAAACAAAATGCTAACAGCTGAATCTGGTCGGGACTGACTGTTGACTTCAGAACTTTGGCTGGAGGACGGGGTGGGGGTGGGGGTTGTCAAAACCCCAAATAAACAGCGTCTGCTTTCCAGCCGTGGGGCCCAAGGTTTTCATGTGGGAAGAAGCGGTGGGAACCGAGTCCTCCCTTCCCACTGATTCATGGGGTGATTCATCTGTGTGTGGGGAGGAGGACCAGGAAGCTGGCCCTGCCCCGCCCCACCACCCCCTCCCCACCACCCACCACGGTCCGTCTGCTTAAAGGGACAGGGCCTGGCAGGGCCCAGGTCACCAACTGGCTGACCCTGGAGCCCCATGGGGGTGCCCCAGGCCCTGGGTCAGGGAGGGCTCAGGCTCTGAAGTCTTTGGGACCTGGATCGAGGCATCCCTGGGCTTCCCTCTGCCCCATCCCCTGTCACCCTGTGCTGTGCCTGGCTGGTCACTCGTCTGTATTTGGCGTAGAGGGCACACAGAGACACTCAGCATGCGTGGATTGAATATGCCCCATGTGAGAGGGAGTGCCAAGGGCGGGGCATTATTCTGGGAACCCCGAGGAAGGAGAGACTCATTCTGCTGGACGAAGCCTGCCAGGGGCCTGCCTGGAGGAGGTGGGATTTGAGTTGTGCCCGGGACAAGCTGGAGCATCTTGCTAGGGAGAAGTGGGGAGTGGTCTGTGTAGGTGGGGCACAGAACGGCGGGTGATGGAATAGAGACTTGGGGTAAATGGCCCAACAGGTTACACAGCTGGGGGGGTGACACCTGACGTGGCCCTTGGGGACTGCCCAGCACGGCACGGTGGGCACACACCTCGGCTGGGGTGAACCCAGCACATGAGGGAGACCTGCAGACCCTGCCAAGCCCCGACCCGTGGAAGGGAGAAGGGCCTGGGGCGGAGGTCCTCTGAGGTCCCAGGGCCACGGGAATTACCTGGTGAGGAGTGTCCCGTTAGAGACCAGAACCCGACAGGACAGCAGTTTCTGTGACTGGTTTCCTTCCTCTGCCTGGAGGCAAGAGCATGGTTTGGGTTTCCAGGGGCCTCGGGGTGGGGGAGACCGAGCTGGCCTTAGCCCCCACAGCTGACTAGTGAAACTGTGGAGTTTCAGGGACAATTCGCAATCCTGCGTGGAAATAAATGTGTGGAACCAGAGTGGGACCAGCCCCTGGGGCCCTTGTTATTGTGAGCTCTGAACCCTAAACCCCACCCCTCCGAGGGTTTTGCCACCCGGGGGAGGGCTCCCAGGCAGGTAGCCCCTGGCCTCCTGCAGTTGGTTGGGCGAGGGGCCTCAGCCGTGGCCAGCCACAGGCCATGTCTCCCAGCTGGGCTCCGGCCACCCCCGGACAGGCCGCCTTTGATTCAGGCTGACCACAGTGGCCTGCGCCCCCATGTCCCACGCCCACTGCCTGGCTGAGAGACGGACATCATAGAATTGGTGGGTGGGGCTTCCTCTCCACCCCTGACCTTGGAGCCTGAGGCAAGCCCTCTCCAGACCCAGAGTCCCAGTCCGGGCATAATAGACCGTCAGGGCATGAGGGAGCCACTGGGGATGGGTGAGGGGCCCCTAAGGAAGCGAGCCCCCAGCCCAAGCTCGGAACGTGCCTTCTCCAACTCGATATGTGTCTTCGGGCAGGAGGATTTATCACCCAGCCCCACAGTCGCCCCACCTTTGAGAGGGAGGCAGTGACCCCCGCCCTGGCTGCCCCCTGGACATGGGGAGAATAGTCGGGATGTGCCCACAAGTGTTTATGGGGCATGCAGGGTGGCCGCACTCACCATGACCTCCTGTCCCTCTGGACAAAACGGAAAACCAGATCCTCACTAGATCCTCATGCCTCAGCTGCAAAACTAGCCTTCACAGGCCGAGCCCTGTTTGCTCACTGACCCAGGTGCCAGGGGGCATGGTGGGCTCCCCTGGGCAGGGAGCTTCGCACCCGCAAGTCACATTCCTACCCAGTTCCCACAGGGCAGGAGGGGTCATCTTCAGTCTCAGTTTCAGACTAGGAGTCAAGGCCCAGAGAGGGCGAGTGATTTGCCTAAACCACACAGCTGGAGGAGGGGTGCCCAGCCAAGCCCGGCATGCGCCCAGCTCCAGGCATAAGCTCATTCGGGGACCATGGGTTCCAGGTAGCGCCAGTCTCCGGGGGGGCCTGAGGGGCCTCGGCACATGCCCAAGCAAGGGAGACCAAAGGGGTGTGGGCCCCGTGCCACCCACATCCCTCAGGCCTGCAGTCCTGGCAGGCGGCAGCCCCCGCTGCTGACAGCAGCAGAAATCTGAGCCGGCAAAGGTTCCAGGGGGGTTCGTGAGCCACCCGGCAAGTTGGACTTGGGGCCTGGCCAAGTTGGATAGGGGGCCCTGGCGACTCAGACATCGGAGTCCCGCGGGGCCCAGCAGGGGGTCACACCATGGCCAGACCGGGGCAGCTTGGAAGGGCGAGCCGGCGGCCCCTGCCGGACCCTTGCCCAATCACTGCTTTAGCCCCAGGGCTGGAGCAACGGGCCAGAGCCGCAGGGGAGGGGACGGTTGCCTCAAGCCGGGGCACTGCCGTCTATCAGAGAAAGGGTCAGGGCCCCCGGGGGCTGGCCCAGATCTAGCTCCAATGTCCTGTCACTGCTCACAGCCGAGGGCAAGTGTCCTCACTGCTCTGAGCCTCCTGGCCCGCTTGGTGGCGTCCAGTGAGGTAATGTGAGGAAGCTCAGCATTCGCCATTCCTGGGGCAAAGAAGCCCCCTCCCAAACGTCTGGGTGTCACTGTGCTGCTGAGTTTGGGGCATCGCTGAGGGTCTCCGAGCCCGGTGGGGTCCCTGGGGGAGCTTCCTCCTGGGTGGGGGTTCGGGCGCCTCACTAATGCTCCTGGTTCTTCCTGCCAGCGCAGGTCTCCACCAGCTGACCAGCCCACGGTACAAGTTCAACTTCATCGCGGACGTGGTGGAGAAGATCGCGCCGGCCGTGGTCCACATAGAGCTCTTCCTGAGGTGCGTGAGCCCCTCCCAGGCGTCCGCCCATTCTAGCACCGGGGGCAGGTGGAGCCAGGTGCATGTGGGGTCAGGTGGGTCTCCCTGACACCTCCGTGGCGTGTACCCTTGGAGAGGGAGGCCCACTCTCTGCCCCTGGTGTCCTCGCTGAGGGGAATGGATACACACCTGCACCCTCCGGGCTGCAGGTTTGCTAAGCAGGTGTGTCCCGGGGCAGGGGGCGCCCTGGTGTCACAGAGGCTGCCTGAGCTGGTTCTGGGAAGCACTGCCACCCCAAAGGCTGATCGCCCGTGGAATCCTGGGGTCTCCTCCCAGAGAGACCTCTACTTCCCAAAGAGAAAACATTGGCAGCAGGTCGTCTCAAGTTAAAAGTGTTTCTTCCTTCTGTCTGACTTCACCTCTTGGCCCCTGCGTGTGGAGGGGGCCACCAAACCGCCCAGATGAGGCTCGTAGGGTCCGAACCCCTCCACGCTGATGGGGGACAGAGGGAGCCAGGCCCCTGTGCACCGGAGTGGACAGTCACCCCGCAGCCTCGGGCCAGGGCACTGGGGCCTTGTATGTTTGCGTGGCGCTTTCCCCGGGGGGTTGGAGGCAGGCTGGTGCCGTGATGCCGACACTGAGGCCCATGGGGGTCCCTGGGGGGTGGGTAGAATCGCTCACGCCCTGATCTCTGGCCCCAGCATGGGGCTCCCTGCTCACTGGGCATGGTGCTTGCCCAGTGGGAGCCCTTGTCACGAAGTGTCACTGCCCCCCATCTCTGGAGGGTAGGGACTGTCTTCACCCCTGATGGTGCTTCACGGGGCGAGCAATGAACAGCACGAGCCCCCCATCAGAACAGCAATGCCCTTGGACCAACTGTGTGCTCTGAGCCCTGGTGGCCGCTTTGCCAACATGTGTCTCAACAGCCCTGGTGAGTGCCCACCTCTTAGAGGAGGGAGCCGGGCACAGGCAGGACTCACCCTGAGTCAGGACCGGAGGCCCACCCCTCCGTGCTGACTGACACTCTGCACCCCGAGGCCCTTTCTGCTCTCACGCACGGCTGAACCCCAGATGCTAGGCTTTGATGTTCCCATTCCCTGGGTGTGGAGTGAGGCAGGGGACCTTCTCCAGGCCCACAGAGCTGCCGAGTGCCAAGCTGGGCTTTGACCCCAGGTCTCTCAGGCCCCAGAGCTGACCCCTTACCTGCCCTTTCTGCAGGCTCCAGACCCCGAGACATGTCATTGAGGAAATTACAACTGGACATGCTAAGTGGCACATCCCTGGCCTTGTCAGTGGCTCAGATGGGGCCAGTGTCTTTCTAGAAGGCTCCGGGCACCAGGCTCCGAGCCAGCTAATTGCTGACGGCAGTCTAGCCTGGCAGGCGGCAATGCCTTTGCCACATCAGCCTTGGAGGCCCATGTCCCAGTGGGCGGGTGGGCAAGACCAAGTGGGCCAGATCCCAGACACAGATGAGATGCTCATCGAGCCTGGGAGCCTTGGCTGTGACCCCTGACCTGGGGGAGGAGGCCGCCGGCGGCCTCAGGCCCCTCGTGCAGACAGCCAGCTCCTACCATGGGTGCAGGAGGCGGTCAGGTGCAGCCCCTGCCCCGGGCCACACTCAGAGCTGGGCGGCGGGGGAAGCTGACCGTGAGAGTGGACAGAGGCCACGGTCCCCCCAGGGCCGAGTGGCCAGGCTGCCTGACCCAGACGAGGCCCTCGTGTCCTGGGCCACGGCGTCTGTGGCCTGCTACCATGTAGGGTGATCGTGGGCATTAAATCACTTTGTATCTGGCTTGGAGGGCTCGGTGACGTGAGCCCCTGACACTGGTCCTGCCCGCGAGGCAGCCTTCTGCACTCCCTCACGTCCCTGAGACATTCCCCCTCGTGTCCCAGACCCCTGGGGTGCCCTTTCTCCCTCACCTCTGCTAAGCAGCCTCAGGCACTGAGTACCTGCTCCGTCCGGGCCCCTCTGGGGTGGCAGAGAGGGTCCTGAGCTGCGTCCGGCCTCCCTCCTCCCTGGCATCCTGGCCACGGACCGGGGTTCCTCTCAGCTCTGGCGAGGCTTGGGCATTGTCACGCATCCGTGAATTCTGATCTCTGACCATTGGACCCCATGTACGGAGGCAGAAGCCCTGTGTGTGTCTGAGCGCGCACCCCGCCCGGCTCCGTCTGGTGTCCCTTGCCCTGAGTCTCCGGGAGGACAGTGCCTGGTGCAGAATTCACGGAGCAGAGCCTGCCATCGGCACTGGGGGAGCAGACCGCCCCCCAGTGCTACCCTCTCCCTGTGTAGGCAGATCTGCCCCCCCCGGAAGCTACCCCCCGGGACCTGCCGTGGGACAACCCCAGCAGAGGCTACGTGCCCATTGGTGCCAATAGCAGCCCTGTTTGCTGAGTGACTTCCTGCCTCCAGGCGTCACACTCAGCGGGGTACATACCCCATTTCCTAGCTGGGGAGATCGAGGCCTGCCCACGGCCAGGCAGATAATAAATGGGATGGGCCTGAGATTAGAGTCCCGGCCTGACTGGCTCCAGTGCTGAGTTATCAGGGCCACGATCGCCTGCCTGTCCCAACAGGCCCGATGCACACATCCCAGAAAGTTGCAAGTCGCAGATGGTCGTCCCCTCTGTCTGGCTGTGAAATGGGCCCAGGTGTCAGTGACCTGGCCAAGGCCACAGCTGGAAGGTGGCAGAGCTGGGGTTGGCCCTGGGCCCGGGGATTCCAAACCCATGATCTTTCACCCCACGCTGGGCTCTGCTTCCATCTGCTGCATGGCTGTGGTCAGCCCCACATTCAGGCCCTATATCCGGGTGCCCTCGACCAGGTCCCCATGTCCAGGCCCCGCATGTCCAACCCCCCTCCCCAAGTCTAGGCCCCCTGCATCCAGCCCCCGCATCCGGCCCCCACGTCCAGGCCCCACATCAGGCCCCCACGTCCAGGCCCCACGTCCAGGCCCCCACATCAGGCCCCCCCATCCAGGCCCCCATATCAGGCCCCTGTGTCCAGGCCCCCACATCAGGCCCCCGCATCCAGCCCCCACGTCAGGACCCCACATCAGGCCCCCACGTCCAGGCCCACACATCAGACCCCCCCATCCAGGCCCCCACATCAGGCCCCCGCATCCAGCCCCCACTTCCAGGCCCCCACATCAGGCCCCCCCGTCCAGGCCCCCACATCAGGCCCCCGTGTCCAGGCCCCCACATCAGGCCCCCGCGTCCAGGCCCCATGTCCAGGCCCCCACATCAGGCCCCCGCATCCAGCTCCCACATCCAGGCCCCCACATCAGGCCCCCCCATCCAGGCCCCCATATCAGGCCCCCGTGTCCAGGCCCCCACATCAGGCCCCCGCGTCCAGGCCCCACGTCCAGGCCCCCACATCAGGCCCCCGTGTCCAGGCCCCCACATCAGGCCCCCGCATCCAGCCCCCACGTCCAGGCCCCCACATCAGGCCCCCCCGTCCAGGCCCCCACATCAGGCCCCCGTGTCCAGGCCCCCACATCAGGCCCCCGCGTCCAGCTCCCACATCCAGGCCCCCATATCAGGCCCCCCCATCCAGGCCCCCACATCAGGCCCCCGCGTCCAGGCCCCACATCCAGGCCCCCACATCAGACCCCCCCGTCCAGGCCCCCACATCCAGGCCCCCACATCAGGCCCCCGCATCCAGCTCCCACGTCCAGGCCCCCACATCAGGCCCCCGCGTCCAGGCCCCACGTCCAGGCCCCCACATCAGACCCCCACGTCCAGGCCCCCACATCAGGCCCCCGCATCCAGCCCCCACTTCCAGGCCCCCACATCAGGCCCCCGCATCCGGCCTCCACGTCCAGGCCCCCGCATCCAGCCCCTACGTCCAGGCCCTGTGTCCAGGCCCCCCCGTCCAGGCCCCCACCCGCCCTGATGGCCCGCCTGTGCCCACCTCCCCGCAGACACCCTCTGTTTGGTCGCAACGTGCCCCTGTCCAGCGGCTCGGGCTTCATCATGTCAGAGGCCGGCTTGATCATCACCAACGCCCACGTGGTGTCCAGCACCAACACTGTCTCCGGCCGGCAGCAGCTCAAGGTGCAGCTGCAGAACGGTGACAGCTACGAGGCCACCATCAAGGACATCGACAAGAAGTCGGACATCGCCACCATCAAGATCCACCCCAAAGTGAGTGGGCGGGCAGGGGGGCACCTTCCCAGACCCCAGAGCTCGGAGCGGCGCTGGCCCGACCTTCCTGCAGGGCACTTGGAGGAACCGAGGCCCGGGGAGCACCCGGCAGTTTGCTTCTAGTCACGGGTCAAGTCAGACTAGAACCGGGGTCTGCAGACCCCCGCGCCGTGCTTCCCTGAGCTGCCAGGCGCGGAGCTAGGCTGCCGTCCCCCCGCCATTCCCGCAGGGAGGCCCTCCAAGGCCCAGGGACGGTCCCAGTGTCCCTCCCAGGCTGACTCCAGATGTAGTTGTCCCTGTGTAGCCGACAGAAGCTGTGGGGAGCCCTGGGACATATGACCCGGTCCCTCCACATGCGGTCCCCCCAGCTGGCTGGACAGCCCACAGCGGGGCCACCCCCCCCCCTCAGTGCCAGCAACTGTGTGCAGGAGGCCCCCCACGGCCCTTGGCAGAAGGGATGTCAGTGTCCTGCTATTTCAGAGGGGAAACTGAGGCTCAGAGAGGTTAGGCCATTGCCCAAGATCATGCTGACCTGGGGCAGGGCTGGTCCAGGGTCGTGGTCAGGACTGTCCGTGAGGGCCGCTGTGGGCCACCCCCGCCGTGAGGTCGGCGACCCGTGGGGCCATCTGTGCCGGTGAGTCTGGCTTGGCTGACCTTGAATCTGGTTTCTGCTCTTTCTGAACAGAAGTGTACAGTTTGGGCGATAATGAGTCTTTTGTGAGGAGGTTCCTTCCTGCCCCATCAAGGGAGAAGAGATTTGCCCTAACGTGGGCCCTTCCCCACATTTGACCCTTTGATGGCAGTTACAGAGCCTGGGGACGCCGCGTCCATTCCAAAGATGAGGACACTCAGGCTGGCGGGGGGCAGGGGGTGTGCTCAAGGGCAGAGGTTGGCAGCGTTTGTGGTGAGACTCCAAGTAGTAAATACTCCTGGGCTTTGTGGGGCCTGCGCTCTGTGGGCACCTCCTAACTCTGCAGCAGCCGCAGGCGATACAAACACGTGGCTGGGTTCCAATAAAACTTGATTTACAAAAACAGCCTGAGGGCCACAGTGTGCAGCCCCCCGCCAAGGACCCTCACAGGATGATGCAGAGCCAGCCGGGACCCCAGGTCTGGCTGCCGCTGGGTCCCTCCCATTCCTGGGGCTGTGGCTGAATCCTAGGGCGGGGCACACCCCGGCGGCCCTCGGTGGCCGCAGGTGCTGGTGGAATCGGTAAGGCCCATGTACCCTCATGCCTGCAGGCACGATCAGCACCCACCGCTTCTCCTCGACAGCAGGAACTGCCTCTCAGCTCCTGAGTCCTGTGCGTGGGAACTCCCCCAGCTTTGGGGAGAGCTGCTGCCCCAGGCCACTCAGGAGCAGTGAGGAAGAGCATCCCCTAGGCCTGGGCATTGTCATCCCTCCCTGTGGCCGGCCAGTGATGGAAGTGTCATCCCTGTGGGTCCTTACCCTCCGCCTGGGACTCTCTGTGCCAGGACCCCCGCCCTCCCACCAGATGGAATCGGGCAGTCGGAGGGTCGGAGGTGTGCGGTCCTTGTCCAGAGCCAGCGTGAGGCCCCTGTGATGGGGGCACGATGGTCACCAGCACCTTCTTATAAAGCTTTGTGTCTGCAAGTCATTCCAGACCCCAGGAGTGCACAGAGGTGGTGCCCCGTACCTGGCCGCCCCAGTGGTGGCGTTGGATGGAAGTGGTACGACACCAAATCCCCAGATTGACGGGGGTGCTGGCGAGAGCGCCTCAGCTCCCGTCGATGTCAGGGACACCGGTGCGTCCACTCAGCACCTTAACCAGGGCTCGGGACTCTGCAGCGTCCAGACCATGGAGGCAAACCCAACACGGCCAGCTCCCAGAGCTCCCAGTCTAGCTGCAGAGTGGACAGACAGACAGGCTCCGCTGGCTCCACATGGAAATGGAGCGAGCAGGTGTCTCAGTGTGCAGAGGGTGATGGCAGAGCTTGGCTAAGTCACTTTATTGCTCTGGGCCTCAGTTTCCCTGTGTGTCTATACTGGGAGATCAGGTTGAGCTGGATCAAGGATTCCAACAGTAGGGTTCCGAGTCCTCACCTGGACTCCAGGCTTCCCAGAAGACTCTCGGTCGTATGCATCATCAGTTTGCGTGTGATGCATTTTGGATGGTATTCATAGCTCCTATCAGATTTCAGAGGGACCTGTGACCATCGAACCTCTGGGCTCCAGGACCTCAGAGGCCATGGCTGGCTGGACCTTCTGTGCATCCTCCCTGTGTGTGACCCCTGCAGCCGCCTGGGGAAACCCGTGGTTGGTCAGAGAGCAGCTGAGCCTCTGTTGCAAGAACTCCAGCCTGAGTCTCTCCTACTACGGGTCAGCTGGAGGCCAGCTTGGCTTCTGTCTGAGTTGGCGACTTGCCTTGGCCTTCGCCCCTGACAGCTCTATCCAGCTGCTCCTGCCTTCCTGGGACCACCCCGCTGGGGGCCTGGCCTTGATCTGGCTCCGGTCCCACCAAAGGCAGACGGCTGAGCCTCCCTTCCCGTGTCCCCCCTCCAGAAAAAGCTGCCGGCCCTGCTACTGGGCCGCTCGGCAGACCTGCGGCCCGGCGAGTTCGTGGTGGCCATCGGCAGCCCCTTTGCCCTGCAGAACACTGTGACCACGGGCATCGTCAGCACGGCCCAGCGGGACGGCAAGGAGCTGGGCCTCCGGGACTCGGACATGGACTACATCCAGACAGATGCCATCATCAACGTGAGTCCCTGTCCCCAGAGCTCACCCCATCACTGAGCACATCTGCTCGCTAGAAAGTTCCTTCTTTACGCTCAACGGAGCTTGGAGTCCCTGTGACTTCTGCACCTGGGTGCCGGGTCCGCCCTGGGGGTTAGAAGCTGCTGCCCTGAGCTGGGACAGCCCTTCAGAGACGCAGAGAGTCTCTGCCCAAGTCACCCCCCCCCACTACCAGCATTCCTTTTGTCACGGTTAGTATTGTTACTGTAGCTGAGGGCACCTTTCACACTCACAGAGTGCCCACATTTCTGGGTTTGCCGTGGTTCGGGCTCTTCTGGAAATGTGAGCCTTCGTAGAGACCCCTCGCAGCCGGTGGGATGTAACTGAGCCGTGGAGCAAGCCTGGAGGCAGCCTGTGTGTCTGTGTGGGGCGCACGGGTCATCTGACAGCCGTCTGCGTGGCCTCTAGGGTCCAGGCTCCCTTACCTGTGAAATGGGGGTGCAGTGAGGCCTTTCAATGCCGTTGAGGGTGAAATTCGATGACCCATCTCTGGGCTGGTTGGAATAAGGGTTGGGAGACAGAGCTTCGGGGGCCCTCGGGCGGGCTCAGGGCTGAGCTCACGTCGAGTTTCCTCCCCTTGCAGTACGGGAACTCCGGGGGACCACTGGTGAACCTGGTAAGTGACCCCAAGGGCAGAGGTCTCTAGTTTTCTGGGGCTCTGCTCACACGGCAGTACAGCCTCAAGGCGGGGAGGGAACCCCAAAGATGGGCCTTGAATCTTCACACCCGACCGCGAGGCCGGAGGTCCGGGAGGACATGACCCCAAGCACATGCCGCCCTGGGCCCCCTACCCCCCGTACACCCCAGAGATGCTGGGCTGTCTGAGGAATGAGGATGACCCGGAACAGTGGCCAAGCAGGGCTATGTGCCCAGCAAGGACCTGGGGCAGGGGAGACACAGGTCAGGGCTGCTCACTGCTCTGGGCCCCCCATCTTTGTGTTTACATGTGAGGTGAGGGGGCATCCTTGTCCTTTCCCCGTCCTCTTGGGTCCCCCCCACCCCACGTCTGTCCTGGGCCCCAGATTCAGGCTCATTCTCATCCCAGGTGAGATTTCTAGAATAAACCAGGAGTCAGAAATCAGTTCAGCTCCTGGGCCCCAAAGTATTGGATGCTGTCCCCACCCCGGGAGCGCCCATCCATGCTGCAGCGTGTCAGACATGAGCACGCCCGTGTGACATGAGGAACAGTGAGGGGACTCTGGAGGAATCGCAGGCAGGGAGGGCTTGTTGGAGGCGGGAGTATCTCATCTGGGCCGTGGAGACTGTGGGTTTGGGGTTGAGGGGACATGCAGGAGAAAGCTAGTCCGGGGAGAAGGCACAGCACGAGCGGGAGGGCTCAGAGGGAGCTTCACCCTGCGCCCAAGCAGCCCCGCAGGCGTGCACCGGGACCCGAGCCCCAGCACGGGCGTTCACAAAAGCTCATGCGCGCGGGCTTTATGCTGGAGGCGGGAAAAGCAGGGGTATGTGCCGGGCTGGGAGGAGGAGCGTCTTCCTGGGAGGGTGTCAAGAACGAGGTGTCTGGTGACCCAGGCCGTAGCCTTGAGGGGGTACAGGGCAGGGGCAGGGTGGGAGGCCAGCTCCCGGGGGACAGACAGGGTGGGTGGGTGCTGGGGAGCTGCCCAGGCCACATGCCCCCAGCCCCACTTCTAGAAGCACTGGGGAGAGAGGTTCCGGTCCCAGAGGCCTCGTCACGCCCTCTCCGGGCTCCAGCCCCTCTGGATGCTGCCGGGGTGGGTGTGTCCTCCTCGGTGGGCACTGCCTGAGGGGCAGATCTGAGCTAGGGAGAGGAGGGGTGGGTTTGGAGGGAGAGGTGGGGGGGTCCCTGACCCGGAGGTGAACGCCAGAGGGCCTTTCCAGGACAGCTTGGGACTGTCCTGGGAGCCTCAGGGAGGACGCGGTACTTGGTACTCCGGCTCCCGGGTGACCGCCCCTCTGACCACCCTGCCCAGGACGGCGAGGTCATTGGCATCAACACACTCAAGGTGGCAGCCGGCATCTCCTTCGCCATCCCCTCAGACCGCATCACGCGCTTCCTCACGGAGTTCCAGGACAAGCACGTCAAAGGTACAGCGTTGCCCTGGGGGCTGCTGAGGCAGGGGACCCCGTCCTTCCCTGCTCACCTCGTGCCCATCCTGAAGTTCCCAGAACCCCGCACTCCTCAGCTGTGGCCTCTGTCTTCCTCCCCTTACCTCATGGTCATGTGAACCCCCGCCCCTCCCGATGCTCCCCTTCTGGCGGGGGGTGTCCCCCACCCACCTCCCACCTCCCATCTCCCACCTCCAGCAGCCTGGGCCACCAGGCTCCACTTCTCTGGGCTGCTATAGACAGAACCGGTCTTTCCTTTCTTCCTCCCTCCCTCCCTCCCTCCCTCTCTCCTTTCCTCCCTTCCTTCCTTCCATCCATCCATCCATCCATCCATCCATCCATCCATCCATCCACCTATCCACCCATCCACCCACTCTTCCTTCCATCCACTCACACACACACCCACCTATCTACCTATCTGCTCTTTTATCCACTCCTACCCAGCCATCCACCCATCTACCCTCCCTCCCTCCCATCTGCTCATCCCTAAGGACTCCCTCTTTTAGCCTTGGTCATGTAACCTGTCCAGGAGGGTATTCTCTACTCCAGGGGAGCAGAGCCCAAGCCCCTGATCCTTGGAAGGCATCTTCCTCTCAGCCCCATCTCCCCATCTACACAGGGGTGTCCAGCCCTCCCTACCCACACCTGGATGGCCATGAGCACCCACCTGGGGGAGGCCTTGGCCAGGCACAGCTTACTCTCCCCAGTGAGGGCCTGCCCATCACCTTCTTAAAGTTGGTGGTCGTAGCTGCCTTCCAAAGGAGGGTCCTACATCTCCTGATCTCAGGAGTTTCCTGGTGCCCTCCACTTTTCCGCCTCTCATTTTAGCCCAAGTGAATGTCTCCCGCCATTTTGTCTCCCATGCCCACCTGGCCAATGCCCAGACCTGCGTTGACCCCACTACTCACACCTTCAAATTGCTTCCATGTCTCCTCCCAGCCCCCTAACCAGCAGTTCATTGAGAGCAGGGGGCTTCCTCATGCTTGCCTGATCCTCCACAATCCCACCAGCCAAGCACACGGAGCCCAGTGCAGCCAAGACCAGTGCCATGAGGACTGGTCATGCGAAGAACCACTGTTGAGGACTCCATTGGGTTCATCGGGGTCCCTCATGTGAAGATGGCCTGGAGCCAGGGTAGAGCCAGTCTTCCCTGAAGAAGCTCAACGCTTCTTCTATTGGACAGGGGGGCATCAACCCCACATCTTTTCTCCTTGGCTGCTAGGAAACTCAGAACTTAACCCAGGGTTGCACCTTCATACCTGTCATAGCCTTGGTGCTTTCTCTAATAAATGAGCTTTTCTAGTGTAATTATCCTTTGCTCCACGGGTGCCTTTCACTTTAGCTCCCTTCCTGGAAATCGGTGGATCTGCATTTTGCAGACTGAGCTGTCAGGTGACTGTTAGAAAGATCGGATGATAGCATCCTCTCGCTTCTTGCCTCACTTCCTCTCCTCTCTCGGAACCCACCAGGGGCCAGCAGGGTCTGTTCCTTTTGTGGTGCAGAGACCATCCCTGTCAGTGCTGACCTCACCCCAGATACCCTGGGAAACTCTCAGGCCCTGTCCCGAGAGCTGTCACCTCCCTCAGGACATGTGGACTCATCAGAAAGCCCAACAAATCTTAGCTGGATGACTGAATCTTTAATTTAAAGCCCTTCTGAAGTTGACTGGTGTTTACTCCTGCTTTTTTGTCTTAATAAAATTATCAAAATACTTAAACCCAGTTAATCTAAAGTTCTTTAAAACAAGGCATCCTTAAATTAAACCAAGGAGACATTACAGTGCATTTCTTGTTCCTGTCTAGGTATGGGGTACAGAGGCCTCTGGGGGGCTCTCAAGGGAAGAGGGGCCACCATGCTGGTCCAAGGGAACCTCAGCTTCAGGCCGCAGGAGAGTCTGGGGGCTCAGCCAGGTTTAGGACTAGAGTGTACCCCCCGGGGTGTTTGGGTCAGTGGGGCTGGGTGGCTATGGATGTCTGGCCCTCTGTGAACTGTGGGGTCCCATCCAGCCTGGGGAGTGGAAACGTCACTCGTCTCCTGCCCCGGGGCTCTCTGTGGCCTGTGCGCCCAGGGAGAGCTGCAGGGAGGCGCTGGGGTTCCGGCAATCAGAGACTGGAATGCACATTCCCTGGCCTCCAGGTCACGGGCAGACTAGGGAGGGACACCTGTGGGCTAGAGTGTTTCCCCCCAGGCCGGGAGGCAGCAGCCGGAGGCAAGGGTGTGACGGGGCAGCACCTGTGCTCTGCAGCCCACTGTCCCTTCTCCAAGGCCCCCGAGGCTTTAGTGTCCCCGAAACCTGAGCTCGGCTCTGCAGCCCGCGGCTAGGACCGCTGCTCAGCGCTCGGGGCTGCAGCGTGAGGCTCCGGCCAGAGGGGCCCACAGCGCATGTGCGCCTGCGCGCAGCCTGGACTCCCGTGGGCCGTGGGCCGGGCGAGGCCGAGCGCGCAGCCGGGAGCCTTTACTCTAGCGGGGGCGGCGGGCCGCAGGAGCCCCGTATGTCCTGTGAGGGGGGCAGGGGGAGGGGAGTGGTGGGGAGGGGGCGCAGGGGGGTGGCGGGCTGCAGGAGCCCCCGTATGTCCTGTGAGGGGGGCAGGGGGGGCGCGGGGGGGGCGGCGGGCCGCGGGAGCCCCCGTATGTCCTGTGAGGGGGGCAGGGGGGGCGCGGGGGGGGGCGGCGGGCCGCGGGAGCCCCCGTATGTCCTGTGAGGGGGGCAGGGGGGGCGCGGGGGGGCGGCGGGCCGCGGGAGCCCCCGTATGTCCTGTGAGGGGGGCAGGGGGAGGGGAGTGGGGGGAGGGGGGCGCAGGGGGGGTGGCGGGCTGCAGGAGCCCCCGTATGTCCTGTGAGGGGGGCAGGGGGGGGCGCGGGGGGGCGGCGGGCCGCGGGAGCCCCCGTATGTCCTGTGAGGGGGGCAGGGGGGGCGCGGGGGGGGCGGGCGGGCCGCGGGAGCCCCCGTATGTCCTGTGAGGGGGGCAGGGGGGGCGCGGGGGGGCGGCGGGCCGCGGGAGCCCCCGTATGTCCTGTGAGGGGGGCAGGGGGAGGGGAGTGGGGGGAGGGGGCGCAGGGGGGTGGCGGGCTGCAGGAGCCCCCGTATGTCCTGTGAGGGGGGCAGGGGGGGGCGCGGGGGGGGCGGCGGGCCGCAAGAGCCCCGTATGTCCTGTGAGGGGGGCAGGGGGGGGGCGGGGGGGGGCGGCGGGCCGCGGGAGCCCCCGTATGTCCTGTGAGGGGGGCAGGGGGGGCGCGGGGGGGCGGCGGGCCGCGGGAGCCCCCGTATGTCCTGTGAGGGGGGCAGGGGGGGGCGGGGGGGGGGCGGCGGGCCGCGGGAGCCCCCGTATGTCCTGTGAGGGGGGCAGGGGGGGCGCGGGGGGGCGGCGGGCCACGGGAGCCCCCGTATGTCCTGTGAGGGGGGCAGGGGGGGCGCGGGGGGGGCGGCGGGCCGCGGGAGCCCCCGTATGTCCTGTGAGGGGGGCAGGGGGGGCGCGGGGGGGCGGCGGGCCGCGGGAGCCCCCGTATGTCCTGTGAGGGGGGCAGGGGGAGGGGAGTGGGGGGAGGGGGCGCAGGGGGGGTGGCGGGCTGCAGGAGCCCCCGTATGTCCTGTGAGGGGGGCAGGGGGGGCGCGGGGGGGCGGCGGGCCGCGGGAGCCCCCGTATGTCCTGTGAGGGGGGCAGGGGGGGCGCGGGGGGGGCGGCGGGCCGCGGGAGCCCCCGTATGTCCTGTGAGGGGGGCAGGGGGGGGCGCGGGGGGGCGGCGGGCCGCGGGAGCCCCCGTATGTCCTGTGAGGGGGGCAGGGGGAGGGGAGTGGGGGGAGGGGGCGCAGGGGGGTGGCGGGCTGCAGGAGCCCCCGTATGTCCTGTGAGGGGGGCAGGGGGTGCGCGGGGGGGGCGGCGGGCTGCAAGAGCCCCGTATGTCCTGTGAGGGGGGCAGGGGGGGGCGGGGGGGGGGCGGCGGGCCGCGGGAGCCCCCGTATGTCCTGTGAGGGGGGCAGGGGGGGCGCGGGGGGGCGGCGGGCCGCGGGAGCCCCCGTATGTCCTGTGAGGGGGCAGGGGGAGGGGAGTGGGGGGAGGGGGCGCGGGGGGGCGGCGGGCTGCAGGAGCCCCCGTATGTCCTGTGAGGGGGGCAGGGGGGGCGCGGGGGGGCGGCGGGCCGCGGGAGCCCCCGTATGTCCTGTGAGGGGGGCAGGGGGGGCGCGGGGGGGTGGCGGGCCGCAGGAGCCCCCGTATGTCCTGTGAGGGGGGCAGGGGGGGCGCGGGGGGGGCGGCGGGCCGCGGGAGCCCCCGTATGTCCTGTGAAGGGGGCAGGGAGAGGGGGCGCGGGGGGGTGGCGGGCTGCAGGAGTCCCCGTATGTCCTGTGAGGGGGGCAGGGGGAGGGGAGTGGGGGGAGGGGGCGCAGGGGGGTGGCGGGCTGCAGGAGCCCCCGTATGTCCTGTGAGGGGGGCAGGGGGGGGCGGGGGGGGCGGCGGGCCGCGGGAGCCCCCGTATGTCCTGTGAGGGGGGCAGGGGGAGGGGAGTGGGGGGAGGGGGCGCAGGGGGGTGGCGGGCTGCAGGAGCCCCCGTATGTCCTGTGTGGGGGGAGGGGAGAGGGGGCGCGGGGGGGGGGTGGCGGGCCGCAGGAGTCCCTGTATGTCCTGTGAGGGGGGCAGGGGGAGGGGAGAGGGGGCGCAGGGGGGCGGTGGGCTGCAGGAACCCCCGTATGTCTTGTGAGGGGGCAGGGGGAGGGGGCGCGGGGGGGGCGGCGGGCCGCGGGAGCCCCCGTATGTCCTGTGAGGGGGCAGGGGGAGGGGGCGCGGGGTGCGGGGCGGCGGGCATAGGCTGGCGGCCTCGGGTGCTGGGCGGGGAGTCCGCTGCGGGAAACTAGCAGGGGCCGAGGCCGGGGTGACAGCGGCTGCAGGGTGAGGCCTGGTTGGGTCCGGGTCAGTGTTGAACTTGGAGCCAACAGGGCTTGCTGGAAGGAGGGATGCAGAGTGTGAGCGAGGCACAGGGGCAGCTCCTGGGATGGGGGTTCAGGGGGCAAAGGAGGGGTCAGCCCTGATGCCTGCAAAGCCCCAGGCCTGAGCTGCTCTCTGGCTTGGTTTGGGGTTTTGTTGAGGTGAAACTCCCGTTGCGTACAGCGAACCCCTTTGGGTACCCTGTCCAGCGGCATCAGTGCCCTTGCAGTGTGGGGGGCTGCCAGTCTCTGAAGGGAGTGATCGGTACCCAAAGCCAGCTCTCTTCCCCCTTCTCCTCCCTCTGCTCTGTCCCCGAACCCCCTCCCCTCCCCTCCTCCCCCCTCCCTACCGTTTCATTTCCTTCACTGGCTTTCTTGCCTCACGTGGGTCGAGTGTTCCCACGGCCTGTGTAGTAGGAAACAAAGTCGGGACCTTCAGCCCACCTCCCTGTTCCCAGCACAGCGCACGGGACCCTCTGCATCTGGCTGATCTCCCCGTGAAGGAGGACACACAGGGTTGTCTGCTGACCCCCAAACTCAATCAGGCCACCCCGCACCAGCCCCACTGGCCAGGGTTTCTGGAGAAGCCGCACTGGCTGAGCCTGCTGGCTCTGGGGTGGGCAGTGGGCTTCCAACCAAGGTCTCTAACCGGATGGCCTCGGTCTCTGGGGGGACAGGGCTGCCCCTCTGCCCAGCCAGGATGCTGCTCACGCGCAAGCACGGGAAGTTCAGGCTCCTTCCTGTTTTGAAGCATGACCTTGGGGTTCTGAGCGATGCTGAGGAGGGGCCAGCACCCATGTCAGGAGCAGGATGGAGGGCCTAGGCCTCTGCCAGGCCTTTCTCCTAGCTCTGAGGACCTCACCCCACCTATGGATGGAAATGCCATCTAGGGAGTGACTCCCAGATTTCCATCACCAGCCTGGCCCCATCGTGGAGCACTGCACTGGGATGAGCAGCTGCCCTTGCTCCACAGACGCTTCCCAGCCGAGGGGTCCTTTCAAAACGTAGAGCAGACCACGTAGGGCAGATCACACTCTGCTCCAAAGCGTCCCGGGGCTGCACTTGCTGGGGGTAAACACCAAAGTCACAGGCCCAGCAGAGCCACGGGCCAGCCCCCCGCCCCCGCCCTGCGAAAATGTTAGTTGAGATATTTTGCCCACTTTAAAAAGTTGGGTTTTTTGTGTTCTTACTAGGTTTTGGGAGGGGTCTGGGTGCATTCTGGATGGGAACCTTTGTCAGAGAGACGAGCTGCAAATGTCTCCTCCCGCAGCTTAACTTTTCATTCCCCTGACGGCGCCTTCAAAGAGTGGGCGTTTTATCAATTTTTATGAAGTCTCATTTGCCAATTTTTTTTCAATGGATCGTTGCGTGTGGAATTGTATCTAAGAAATCTTTGCTAACCAAACGTCAGGGATATCTTCTCCTACATTTTCTTCTAGCAGTTTACTTTCTGAAGTCTTTGAGTTAGGATGATGATGCAATTTGAATTAATTTTTTAAAAGAGTGCAAAGTATGAATCAAAGTTCTTCTTTTTTTTTTTCCCGCTTTGGAGAGTCAGTTGTCCCGACATCGTGTGTTTTTCTCCACTGAATGGCCTTTACTCCTTTGTCAAAAATAAAATGAGCCCGTTCTGTCCCACTTGTCTGTCTGTCCTGATTACCGCAGCTCTGCAATGTCTTCAAGTCAGGCAATGTTAGCTCTCTGGCTTTGTCCCGCCTCCAACATCATTCTGGTTTTGCGGAATCCTTTGCATTTCCACATGGATTTTAGAATCAGCTTGTCAATTCATGATTTCAATTTCAGTTGTTTCAATTGTTTCAATGTTAAAGTTCAATTTCCGATTGTTCGTCACCAGAATATACAAGTAATGTTGATTTTCGTATGTTGATTAATCATGAGAGATCCCGTGACCTTCACAGCTTATGCTGGTAGGACTTTCTGTGGGTTCCATCAGCTTTCCACACAGATGATTCTGCAGTCTGTGCACAGAGTCAGTTTGGCTTCTTTCCAGCGTGGATGCCTTTTCTTTTGTTCTTGCCTGGCTGGAGCCTCCGTAAGATATTGAATAAGTGGTGAGAGTGGATGGGGTGGCGTCATTCCTGCCTTTGGGGAGAAGTCTCTATCTCTCACCAGCAAGGAGGATGCTCGCTCAACGTCTCTTGCAGGCGCTTCATCAGGTGGAAAAAGTTCCCTTGAGTTCGTAGGTTTTTTTAGGAACAGATGTTAGAAGATTTTGTCAGACACCTTTTCTGCACCTTTTGAGATGGCGACTTTCCTTTGTAGTTTGTTCATGTGGTAAATTGCGTTGGCTGATTTTTGAATGGTAAACCATCCTTGCATTCCTGGGATAAAGCTCCCTCAGTCGTGATGCATTATCCTTGGGATATGTTGTTGGATTTGATTTGCGGAAAATGTCTGAGGGTTTTTTGCAGCCGTCTTTGTGAGGGGTATTGGTCTAGTTTTCTCTCCTGATTTTGGCGTCAGGATGATGGTTGGGAAATTTTTAGGAAGAACACTCCTCCTGTGCCTCTTGTCTGTCCTCAGTTCTCTGCTATGATACTGCTTCACTTCTGACACCCTAGTGACCAAATGCAAGGGGCTTCCCCACACCAGCTGGCTGTCCTACCGTTTCACCCAAGTCTAACACTATCTACACGGAGGTAGTGTCAGAACCCACGGTTAAGGTCGCACAAGACCGCCCCCCCACTTCAGATGCCAATCACAAGTCCAGCCTGTCACCTGTGCTTCTGACCCACCGGCTAGAGATTGGGGGTTCCCACGGCCCCCTCCTTGGGTTTGATCATTTGCTGGAGCAGCTCACAGAGCTCAGGAAAGCAGTTTACTGGCTAGATGACCAGTTTGTGTATAAAGAGGTATGATTCAAGAACAACAACTGGAGAGAAGCACAGGGTAGGTCTGGGAAAGGACACGGAGCACCTCCACATCCACCGACCTGGAAGCTCTCTGATCCCCGCTCTTGGGGTTGTATAGTCTTCATCATGTAGGCACAATTAGTTCAAATCACTGCCATTGGTGATTATTTGCACGTCCAGCCCCTTACTTCTCCCAGAAGGGGTGCGGAGGTTGGGGCTGAAAGTTCAACCCCCTAATCACATTGTAGGTTTCCTGGCAACCAGACCCATCCTTAGGGGCTTCTCAAAACCACCTCAGTAACGTACACTTGGGAGTGGTTGAAAGGGGCTTCTTGTAAGAGTAACAGAAGACATCCTTCACACATGTATCACCATGAGGCAATTTCAGGGGCTGGCAGCAAAAAGATGTTCCCAGAGTGCTTGTCACAGGGAATTACAGAAGTTTTAGGGGCCATGTGCTAAAAACCAAAACACATATTTCTTATAAATCACAACATCCCAGAGGTGTTCACTCATTTTCAGTTTTCTAGAAGAGTTTCTGCAGGGGGTGCCTGGGTGGCTCAGTCGTTAAGCGTCTGCCTTCGGCTCAGGTCATGATCCCAGGGTCCTGGGATCGAGCCCCGCATCGGGCTCCCCGCTCGGCGGGAAGCCTGCTTCTCCCTCTGCCACTCCCCTGCTTGTGTTCCCTTTCTCACTGTATCTCTCTCTTCAAATAACTAAATAAATAATTAAAAAAAAAAAAGAGTTTCTGCAGAATTGATACTATTTTTTTCCTAAACATTAGGTAGAATTGTCCTGTGGGACCATCTGGCCCTGATGTTTTCCTTGTAGGAAGATTTTTAACTACAAAATAAAGGCACGGCTACTGTGGTTATGTGCTTCTTCTTGAGTGAGATCTGGCAGTTTGGAAACTTCAAGAAATGTATGCATTGTATCTGAGTTGTCAAATGTGTTGGCATCCAGTTGTTCATAATTACATCTTACTACCCTTCCAATACTGTAGGGTCTGTGGTGATGTCCCTTCTCCCATGCCTGATCCTGATACGGATAATTGTCTTGTCTTTTTCTTTTTTCTTCTTCTGGCTGATAAGTCTGGCTGAAAGCTTATGGATTTAATTGATCTCCAAGAATAAACTTTTGCTCTTCATTTATTTTCTGTATTGAATTTCTGTTTTCTATCTCACTGATTTCTAGTCTTTATTATTCCCTTTCTTCCTCTTACATTGGGTTTCATTTGGTCTTCTCTTTCTAGTTCTCAGGGTGAAAGCTAAGATCAGTGATGTGAGACCTTTCTTCTTCTCTGATATTGGCACTCTGGTACTATTCATTTCCCCCGTGTACCAATTCACCTGTGCCTCACAGCTGTTGATACGTTATTTTCCCATTTTTATTGGTTTTAAATACTTTCTAATTTCCTTTTTGATTTCTTCTTTGAAGATGAGGAATTCAGAAGTGTGTTACTTAGTTTCTAAGTTGTTGGAAATCTTCTAGATACCCTTCTATTACCGATTTCTACTTTAATTCCATTGTGGTCAGAGAGCATGTTTTTATAAGACACTTTAATTGTACTGAGACTTGTTTTATGGTTCCAAATAGGTAAATGCTATTTCTGGGGTTAAAACACTTTTTAAGTCACAGGCTGGCTCAGCCTTGGCGAGTTGTGTGTTTAAGTCTCCAACTGGAGGGCCTGGCACATGGCTAGTGCTCACTGGGCATTATAGGCTAATGTTATAATTTATGGGGAAGGCAGGAGAAGGTAACAAGTTCAGATCTGAGCAGGCAAGTTTGGGGAGCCTGTGAGATGGAGGCTGGAGAGGAGAGCCCCACTGGCCGTTGGGGTTTGGGTGTGGGGCTCAGCAGCCAAGCAGCTGTGGGAGCTGATGTGGTTGCATGGGGCCTGAGAGCAAGGGTGAGCCTGAAGTTACCAGACTAGGCAGGACATCTCCCAGCCCCTCAACAGCAGCCTGGAGGATAGAGGCAGCTCTAGCCTGTGACCACGTGGGATGGATTCTGCTGCTTTTTGCTCCTGGGGGGAATTTCGGCCCCACATGGCTCTTCAAGGAGGGCAGAGGCTTTCATAGTGGCTCTAACGGAGTCCTGTCCTATTTTGTTCCCAGACTGGAAGAAGCGATTCATTGGCATACGGATGCGTACCATCACACCGAGGTGAGTGTCTGAGGATGCAACCCTGTTACCCCTCCATCCTCATCCCTCTCCTCAGCTCTCCTCCAAGACCCTGCCCAGCTGTGTCTGGCCACCTGCAGGTGTTCCTAAGGGCCAGACACTCAGACTCCCAAGCCTCTGCTCAGGCCAGCCCTCTGCCTACAATGCCTTTTCCCCCTTTGTCTGATTGGTTCCTTCAGCTCCCTCAGGACTCCATTCAGGTGCCCCCTCCTCCAGGAAGAAAGCTTCTATGGCTGCCATACAAATTACCACAAACTGGGTGGCTTAAGACAATAGGAATTCATTATCTTGCTATTCTGGATGCTAGTAGTCCAAAATCAGAGCGTCAGCAGGTCTGTGCTCCCACTGGAGGCTCTGTGGGGAGTTCCTCTTTGCTCTCCCTGCTTCTGGGGGCTCCAGGTGTTTCTTGGCTTGTAGCCACATCACCCCAATCTCTGCCTCCATCTGCAGATTGTGGCCTCCTCTGTCTGTGTCCAAATCTCCCTCTTCTTTCTATAAAAACACCAGTCCTTGGATTTAGGTCCCACCCTAAGTCAGGATGACACTACCTAGAGGTTCTTAACCAGTTAGATCTTTAAAGACCCTATTTGTACAAAAGGTCACATTCTGAGGTTCTGGGTGGGCATGAATTTTGGGGAGACACTGTTCTACTCACCATGCCACTCAAGTGGGGGGAGTTCCACCTTTTCCCCCCGCATAGCTGTGCTTCCTTTCCAAGCATTGCACTGGCCCCATGGGTTGGAATTGCCTGTTTGTGCCCTGCACCCCTCAACTTTGAACCTGAGCTCCTTGGGAGTGAGGACTCTGTCCTGCTCGTTGGTATCATGTCTGTAGCAGAGTGGGTGGCTGGAAACACTGATAGTGGAATAAAGGGTGGTATGTGTAAGGAAAAGGAGAAAGACGGGAAAGGAAGGGAATCAGAGTGAAAAATATGCAAAATCAAGTCCAAGGATTTGGAGAAGGAGGAGCATTGGGTGCTCTCGGGAAAACTAAGGCATGCTCAACTGATTATACCCTCAAAACTATACAGTCCCTAAAATGATCATTCTTCCCATTTCATTAACTGTTAATCTAGGGATTAAATCTGACAGTCATTTGTAATCAAGACCAATATACCAACTTTTATCTATTAAATGTGTTCTTTCTTTCTGACTTTCATCCATTCATCCATCACACCATTTGTCCATCCATCTATCACACCACCCTTCCATCAGTCTATCACACCATCCATCTATCCATCCATCACACCATCCATCCATCCATCCATCCATCCATCCATCCATTCATCCATCCCACCGTCTGTCCAGCCTCTGTCTATCCAGTCCATGACTCACTCATTGCTCATCTTTCATCTATCCATTTATCCATCCTTCCATCCATCCATCCATCAATCCATCCATCCATCCATCCATCCATTTGTTCATCCATCCTTCTACCTTTCCTTCCTTTCTCTCATCCCTCCTCCCACCCACCCTCCCATCTATCCATCACCCTCCCCTATCCACACTTCTAACCATCCACCTTCAGTAAACTTTCTCTTGAGGATCCCATGTCAAGTGGGGGACACTGAGAAGAACCAGTGACAACCCAGAGTGGTCAGTGGTAGGACAGAGCAGTGTTGGGGTCCAAAGGAGATGCCTCTTCTGGCGTGGGTGGTGGGGGGAGGGAGGGCAGCTTTGTGCCACGGAGGCTCAGAAGAAGTGTGTTCATTGTGGAACTTCCTTTTCAGTTTGGTAGAAGAACTAAAGGCCAGCAACCCAGACTTCCCGTCGGTCAGCAGTGGGATTTATGTGCAAGAGGTTGTCCCAAACTCACCTTCTCAGAGGTAGGCTGCACTACGGGAAGCAGGGACACTGGACAGGAGGCAATCAGACATCCTGGCGGGTGGGGTTGGGTGGGCATGAGGCCTAGGGTGGGCCCGCTTCAGTGACCTTGCGTGACCTTGAGCCACACACACCACCACCCCCGCCGGCACATGACATGGCACAGAAGTGGCAGGTGGGATTCTGGCCTATCGCCTAAGCCAGGGGCAGGCTGGAGAGATGAGGTACCCCTTAGAGCATTGGCAGTGCTCTTCCTTAGCCCACCGTGTCCTCTGCTTTGGGTCTAGAGAGACAGAGTAGTGGAGACCCCCCCAGAGCTCAATCCCCAATCCAGCCCAACTCCCACCAGCTCGGTGGGCGCACTGGGGTCTTCCTGGGCCTGTTTCCTCATCTGCAAAATGGGCACAGTTCGGCCTACTCTTTCTCCCCTGAGGAGGCTTTGTAAAGATCAAATGAGACAAAGCACCGTTCTCTTTGAAACTGCCGAGTACCGGAGGACGGTTGACTGTTTGCCGCGCCGTGAGCTGAGCCAGCCCGTGTAGTGTAGGCGCCTCGTGCTTGCACGGCTGATCCAGGCCCCAGAGGGGCTCCAAGCAAGCCCTTCCCTCCTCTGCCCCAGGTGTGCGTCTGTACGGTAGGTGGGCTCATTCGACCAGTGGTCTACACAGTAATCCCCGGAGCTGCAGGTCGTGCACAGGGCGTCTGTGAGGGGCGAGGGCAGGGTGCGGAGTGGAGAGGAGCCGGGCAGGCAGGCCTCCAGCCCCGCAGGGCCCCCGCCCCTGAACAGGACCCCTCTTCCTGTTTTCTGTCATGGTGCTTCAGAGGCTGCACGGGTGCTCGGTCCACAGCTGGCCTGCAGCAGAACTTGCTGGAACATAGGTCTGTGAAGCCAATGAGTAGCCACCACACTCAGGCCCCTTATTCAGGGTTTCAGCAGTTACTGGGAGGGACCCCGGGCAGGCCGCCTCAAGAGCCAGAGCGGTGGGCTCAGTGGCAAGGGCGTCTGCTGCTGACCGACGCTGCCTCATCAGTCAGCCCTCACTGCAGCCTGGACCTCGTAATCTGCAGGCCTGTTCCCACATGGGACTGCCGATGTGGACACTGAGGCTCAAAGGGGCCAAGTGCTTGGCCTGCGGCAGCCCAGCCAAAAAGGCTGCAGCCAGAACTTGAACCCAGCCCTTGTAATGTAGAGAAGAAGCAGGCTCACAAAGCACTAGCCCATTGGAGGACATCGGTTTCCATCTGGTGTGAGAACCTTGCGGTCAGGACGCTGTTCTTACCTGTTGAAATGATTTTTCTTAACTGCTGCTGTTTAACCGAATCGTCCTCTGAGCGGGGTCCCAGCCTCGCGGGGATGTGCAGTGACTGGGTGTCTCTCCATTGGGCAGAGGGGGCATCCAAGATGGCGACATCATCGTCAAGGTCAACGGGCGCCCTCTGGCGGACTCAAGCGAACTGCAGGAGGCCATCCTGACGGAGTCCCCTCTGCTGCTGGAGGTGCGGCGGGGGAATGATGACCTCCTGTTCAGCATCGCACCCGAGGTGGTCCTGTGAGTGTGGGGCCCCTCCCCATGTCGCCACGTGCCAGAGCCTGCAGCCCGGGACAGGTGCCGGCCGAGAGCTCCCGTCCAGAGCCGCTGACGCGCACAGGGTCAGGACGAAGGACCACGGATGGTCCTCAGCAGGGCCGGTGGCCTCCTTCTGGCCATCCAGGGGCAGAGCCACAGGCAGGGCTTGGCCAGGGACCCACCTCAGCCTTTGGGAAGGTTGACACTCCCACATCACTGTGCCACGGGGGCAGCCGGTGTCCCCCTCGTACAGATGCTCCTGACGGCCACCTTCCAAGTGCCCAGGATATCTAGAACACCCCTCTGGAGTTCCCCACAGGTCCCACCCTCCCTTCTACTCCCTTGCCTTTATACCTGTCCAACCTCTGTCTAAATGCCCAACCTGTGCCTACCCCACCCCCTGCTCCCACTCACCTGCTCAGATCAGTTCCCCAGCCTGTCCTCCCCGACGAAGGTCTCCCAGCCCCTGCCCCAGACACCACAGTGCCCACCACATTGAATGACCAAGGCTGTCGCTCTGCCAGCCTGGAGGACCTGGACGGTGGCTGCGTCTGACCCGCTTGGGGCGTCAAGTGTGGGGACCTGGCCCAGAGCAGGCCCCTAAGGGATGTCCCCTGGTTTCCCAGCCCAACCCTGTGGCTGGTGATGAGGTTCACCTTCCCAGGCGGGAGAGAGACTGGCCAGGAGCAGAGTGTCTGGGAGGCTGCTTGTCCCCCTGGTGGTGACAATGGGCCAGCGGGCAGAGGAAGTGTCCTGATGGGGGGAGGGGTTGCAAGGACTGAGCTGGCTTCGCCTCCCCTGCGCCGTTCTGCACGGGGCCACCGGCTCACAGAATCAGCCCCCAGAGCGGCTGGGGAGCGCACGTGTGTTGAGGTGTATTTGTGAGCTTCGCTGTATAGTGGACCCCCGTTTGCTTGTATTATATGTTTCTCTACTGTGTGGAAATTAAAGTTTACGAGCACATGGTCCTTAGCCAGCAGGGGACTCTGGGTAGCCCACCGCCCGGCCACAGCCTCTCTTGGATCCAGAGCTGACACGCCAGCCAACCGAGGGCCGGGGACACCACCCTGAGCTCAGGGGCATTGGGCCAGCTCCCCGACTTCCTCCTGGTCTGTGGTCTCAGGCAAGACGCTTCCCTGCCCCTGCCCTGTCCTCTCCCTGGGGGAGGAGGGACACAGATGCCACCGCCCCAGAGGTGAGGGGCCGAGCACTTGGAAAGGTGCCCGGCTTACAGGGCGCCCCACCTAAGCCGCGCTACATGTCCCCTAAAGCTTCTCTGTATCTGCTCCAGGTCACCTCACCACAGACTACCCAGCGATGGGGAAACGAGGCAGGAAGAGACAAAGCAGATTGCTGGACACGGGGGTCTGCAAACGGCATCGAAAGCTATGACGTGCCAGGGCAAGCCCCCCGGGTAGCCAGTGGGAGCACCAGGGTGAGGGTGAGGGGCGCCAGCAGATCTGAGAGCGAGGGGCCCAGGCCTGGGTTCTGGACCACCAAGCCCAGGGGGGGATAGAGACACCCCCTGGTCCAAGCCTCGCAGGGCGGCAGGGTCTGCCCCCAGCTGGCCTCTGGGCAGCCGTGTGACCCCGGCCACCTTCCCCTTAGGGAGGGGCGAACAACCGCAGGACTTCAAGCCCCTCCAAGCTCCGAGAGCCTGAGGCTTAATTTAAATGAGCCCGCCACAGGGCAGTTTTCAGGTGGCCTCAGCCAGTGTGGCAGCAGGGGGAATTCTGTGTGGTACCTGGAGGGACTCACGGGACATCCCTGGAGACAGGCATACCGGGCGTCAGTGATTGTGGGTCCAGCCGGCTGTGTGCCCTGTGGCCGACCAGCGCGATGGGGAGAATCGGACCCAAGAGCCCCTGGCACCCACACCCGGAGAAGGACCAGAAACTCTCGCGAGCAGCTTTTAATGAGGACGCTGTGCTCTGGTTCAACACCCCAGTTTTGCAATCCGTGAGCTCCGATTACCACGTGCACCGAGCACTCGTCCCCACGCTCGGGCCACATCGAGGCTGCGGGCCTGCCCTGGGGGGAGTGAGGTCCTGGCACCCGGCTGGCCTGCGTGAGGCTGAGCTACTGTGTTCAGTGCGGGAGAAAACCCTCAGGCTGAGGAGGGGCATGAGGGCCGCAGGTCCCCGAGCTACCACTGATGGCTGACAGCCCAGAACTGTCCCTTGCAGTGGCAGGAGACCTCAGAGGTGGCGGGGGTGGGGGGCCGCGGGCAGGGCACCAGCGGGTCTTGTTGTCCAGGATCTTGGACATTTCAGGGACTTCGCCCCCAAGTCTGGAACTGGGATAGACCGGGCTCCCCAAACATGGCCTCCAAGGGCGTCGGTGGCAGCCGAACTGTCAGCTTCACTCCTTCCCTGCTGCCGCCACCCCGAAACCCTTGAGTTTGGAGGGCAGGGCCAGAAAGAGGCAAGGGCAGGGCACAGCAAGGCGGTGGTGGTTCCCCGGGACGAGCGGGGCTCGGCCGGAAGGCACTGGCTTTGCTGTAGTCAACACTGAATTAAATGTCATATAGAGGCTCCTGGTTCAGGGTCTGACCCCCAAAGTGCCCCAAATGTCACTTCACATCCCTTCACTCCCTGCCAGCAGCCTCCTGGATGACCAGGGCCATCCCCCCCAGCTTCAGGTTGTCCATCTGGGAGGTAGGATGTGGGAGGTGCAGGTCTCTGAGCTCAGGGGTCAGCCCAGCCTGGGTGTGGTCTTGGCTTTGCCCCTTTCTGGCTGACCCGTGCTGGGGACTCCAGCTCTGGGCTTCTGCACCCAGGAAGGCTGGGGGCTGCAGCAGTGGGAGTGGGCTCTGCGGCGGTCAGGCCCTCCGTCCTCCACCAGCCACCCAGCCCTGCCCCCCACACCCCAAGCTGGGAGGAGCTGATTTCCCTGATGCTCCTCCAGCTGCACCCCCTGAAAAACAACTTTTCCAGAGCCTGCCAGGGGCCGAGCGCTGTTGTGCAACCTTAATGCTCCTGACGCAAGCACCGGTGGCTGGGTTTACAGCCCACCCCTCTGCTGTCTGTCCTGGGAGCCATAAACGGGGTGCTGACAAGGGCAGCGCCCTCAGGGAGGAGCACCCTGTTCCAGCCTTGGGGGCCCTTGCAAACACCTGGAATCCAGGAAGGACAGGGCCAGAAGGAGCATCACGGGTCCCTGACTCCAAATGCCCCATTGGACAGGGGCGGGAACTGAGGCCCAGAAAGTAGGACTTGGGGTCACACGTGAGCTCCTGGCTGGCCTCCAGGGGACCAGGGCTGGGCTGAAATAGACAGCTGTGGCCACAGCTGCAGCAGGACAAACATCCACCGCCTGAGTGCGTAGGGCCAGGCCAGGTTCTCCAGGAGGGGCAGATCCTGAGGGTCACGGCCTCATCCTCCTTCCAGGGCCCCTCCCGACCCCCAAGGGGATTAGTGGATCCAGAACACGGGTGGCCAAAGATGGAAGCTCTGGAATGGGTCAGACGCCAGGAAAACCGCAGGGCACCTGCCACTGTTACCCTGGCTTGAGCAGTACCTGGGGACACCTGCCCCAGCCCTGTGTCTATGTGGACACGCCTGTTCCCCTGCTCTTGGTCCACATTCTTCAGGTCTTTTGGGGTCCGACTCTGCACTCTCTCCCTCCACTCCACCTGCTTCCTCCAGCCTTCACTGGATGCTGCCCAGGCTCCCTCGTGCCTGCTCTGTTCCCTCCGACCATCTGCATCATAACCCCGGAACCGCACACACAGCCAAGGAGACCTCACAGCCATGGTCAAGGGAAGGCTCCTGACATGGGAGGTTATCCTGGATGATCCGGGCAGGCCCTGGGGTCACAGGGTCCTGATTGGAGGGAGGCGGGAGGGTCAGAGTGGGAGACAGAGGGTCGGAAGCAGAGGCTGGGGGATGTGAGGAAGGGGCTGGGGTACACAGGGAGTCTCTAGAAGCTGGAGGACAGGGTTCTCCCCTGGGGCCTCCAGGAGGACCCAGACCTGCCAACACTCTGACTTTAGCAGAATACATAGAGGCGTTTACACGACACACGTCCGTGAAACTGTTCAGCCCTCAGTTGCACCAATTTTCGGCATGATGCATACCTGTGGACATTTTTTTTCACTCCACACATCAGGGTTACACCTACTTTTCCTGATTCAATTTCTTTCCTTTTTATACATTTCTTTTCCATTTTGGTTGAAATGTTTCCTCCAGGAAATGTTTTCACAAAGAAGTACAGGGGCGGGGTGGCGAGTGAAGAGCTGACATGCTTGGAACGTTTTCATTTTTTTCAAATCATTTTTATCATGAAGCGTGACTCACATACAGAAAAGTGCCCAAACCTAACACTTGAATGTACAGCTGACCCTTGGACACGGTGGGTGTTAGAGGCTCTGATCTTCCATGCAGTCAAAATCCACATATAACTTTTGACTCCACCCCGAACGTAACTACTAATAATCTGCTGTTGACCAGAAGCCCTACCAATAACAAAAAACATTGATGAACACGTATTTTGTATATGTATCACGTCCTGTATAAGAAAGTAAGCTAGAGAAAAAAAATGTTACTGAGACAATCGCGAGGAAGAGAAAATACGATTACAGTGTTGTTCTGTTCTACCCAAGAAAATCCTCGTCTAGGCAGACCCTCAGAGTCCAAACCTGTGTCACTCAAGGGTCATCTGTATTCTCAGAAAGCAAACGCACATCACCACTCCCAAGAGCCAGAGCACTGACAGCCTCCCACACTGCCACATCCCCCCCACAGGCTCCCAACAACCCCGCTCGGTGGTAACCACCCCCTTCCAGCTCCTTCCTGTCCCGGGTGCCTACCTGTCTGTTAGCTTCCTGACACTTGATTATTTCACGTTTTACACTAGATGACTCTTGTGCGTGGAGCACAGGAGAGGTCAAATTTCACTTGTTCCATGTGGATATATGGGCATCTAATTGTCCCATAAACAATTCATTTGAAAGGCACGTCTTTCTTCCTTTGCCATAAACCAAGCTCCCATATGCGTGTAGATCTGTCTCTGGACTCCTTTTGCCCTATTAATCTTTCTCTGGGTCCTTGCCCCAGCACCACCCCACCCTAGTTATTTCAGCTTTATGATAGAATTTGTTATCCAGTGCAGTAAAGCCACCATGCTGTGCTTTTCCTTCAAGAGTGCTTCACTCTCTTGATTCTTTGCTTTTCTGCATACATTTTAGAATAAATTTACCAAGTTCCACCCCTTGTGAATTTGGTTAGAAAGGCATTGAATCTATAGGTCAGTTCTGAGAGAGGTGACACTTATATGATATTCAGGCTTCTAATACATGAACGTGGGTGTTCCCCCATTTATTTGCATTTTCATTAATTTCTCCAAATTATGTATAATTTTCTGTGTAAATAGCTTCCATCTAATATCATAAATGGTATCCTTTAATTTTTGTTTTAATTTCCCACTTTGCTGGTATATCAATTTGATCTTAAGATTCCTTATTTTTCATCATGTTTTATACTGGCCTCATAGACAACGATCTTGCCAAAATCGCTTGTTAATTCTCACAATTGATTATTTTGGATTTTCTACATACTCAATCACATCACATACAAATAATGAGTTTTATTTCTTCCTTTTCAATCCTAATACCTTTTACTTCTTCTTGCCTCACTGCACTGGCTAAACCTCTAGTTCAAGGTCATGCAGAAATAATGAGAATGGACATTTTAATCTTGTTCTTGATCTCAAAGGCAAATCTGTCAACATTTCACCATTGAAAACAACATTTGCTGTAGGTTTGTTGTAGTTACCCTTTGTCAGCTTAAGAAAGTTCCCTTTTATTCCTAGTTTGCTAAGAGCTTTTATTATGCATGAATACTGATGTTAACAAAGCCTTTTCTGCTTCTACTAACATGATCAAATGATCTCTTCCTTGTTCTGTTAATGTAGGAAAATGCATTGATTTTGAAATATTTTACCAACCTTGAATGACTGGACAAAACCAGATTTTATTATGATATCTTATCCTTTTTTATATTCTTGCTAATATTTTGCTTGAGATTTTTGTGTTCATAAGTGCACTAGGTCTGCAATCTCCCTTTTTCCCAAGGTTCACATAGGACTTTGCTCCTAAAATAGCCTTCTAACATGACTTAGGCAGTTTCTACTCCCTTTCTCTTCTCTGAGAAAGTTGGTATAAGATTGGCATTTCTCTCCTAAATGATGATAGAATTTTAGAATAGGCATCTACTCCTGGAGTTATGTTTGTGGGAAGGCTTAAATAGTGGATTCATTTTCTTTAATAGCTACGGGACTATTTTGATTTTCTATTTCTTCTTGTGTCAGCTTACGTAAGTTGTATTTCTCTGGAAATGTGTTCGTTTCATCTAAATTTCAAAGTATTGGCATAAAATTATTCATAATTTCCTCTTTTTATTTTTTTAAGTTTTGTTTATTTTTTTTAGTACTCTCTATACCCAACATGGGGCTCAAACTCATGACCTTGAGATCAAGAGTCGTATGCTCCACCAACTGAGCCAGCCAGGCGCCCCTCCTCTTTTTATTTCTTGAATGTCTTCAGTTTCTACAGTTATGTCCCTATTTTTATTCTTGACATCACTATTTGTGCCTTCTCTCTTTTTTTCTTGCTTAGTCTTGCCAGGAGGTTATAAATTTTACTACTCTTAAAAAAAAAAACAAAACAAGATTTGGATTTGTTGATCTTTTCCATCGTGTATTTGTTTTGTTTCCTATTTCATTCATTTCTGCTCTTACCCTTATTATTTCTTCTACTTTCTTTTTTGGGTTTAATCGACCTCCCCCCTTTTTCAATATATGCACCAGAAGGTAGAACTTCTCCCCAATGCTGCTTCAGCTGCATCACCCAGGTTGTTTTTTCTGGAACTCCTTTTAGGTGCTGCTGCTCATTGTGTTTGGAGCAGTCTGGGACCAGACAGCCTGCAACTGAATTTCCACTTTAAGACTTTCTAGCTGGGGCCATGGCCAGGTGACTTCTCATTCCTCAGTTTTCTCATTTCTGTAAAATGGGGATCATCATAATGCCCACCTGGGGATTAAATCATTAAAACACTTTACATAGTGCCTGGCACAGGGTATTCACTCAAAATATGTCATTAGCTGTCACCCCTCTATTACCCCCTCTCTCCGTTTCTTTGTCTTTGGTTATCTAAGCTCAAGAAGATCTCTTTGACTTTTCCTTCTATTTATTCTCTGTAACTCTTCCATAAATTCTTTCTTGTTCTCCAATTGACCCTTTTTTTTTTTCTGTAGTAACCAATTCTTGTTTTATGGATGCCACATCCCTCCTGGATAGTAATTACTATGTTTTTAGGTCAGCCTGTCTGAAAACAGTGTCAACTCCATTCTCTGGATTCAGCTCTGTTTCTCCACCTCGATCCTTCTCCTGGCTACTCCTGCTTCTCCTCTAATATCAGCTGGTCCTTGTTGGTCTGCTGGAACATGTGACTTAGGGAATTGGCTAATTAATGGAAGTGCATTATAGCTGTGCAGGTTTCTCTGCCGAGAGAGAAGTGGGCCATGATCTGTGGGTCCCGGGCGCTGTGCCTCCTGGCAGGCTTCACAGAGGGTGTGCTGAATGGGGCAGCCGGGATCCTCACCCCACTGACAATACAAAGAGGCCTTCCTCTGGAATGCCACACTGCCCTTGGAGACCTCACATCTGCAGAGGAGCTGGATGGCTTCCTCTGCCACCAGCTCGGTTCACCAGCAAGCAGGCCTCCATCCCCTCACCTCCTCTCCCTCTTCTCTGCAAACCCAGGTGGCTCTCCTTGGCCCATTCCCTTAGCTGTGACACCTCTGCTCCCAGCAGTGATTAGTCTCCCAGAAACTTGTTAGAATCTCCCATCAGTTTGTGGCCACTGCTCAGGCCCAGACAGCTTTTTAAATTGCTTCACTCTGTACCTCCCTCCTGTCATTTCCCTGGGACTAGGAGACAGGAGGGGAGTAAATGCACACTTGGGTCCAAACTAAAGATAAAAATGTCTTTAGTTTAATTTCTAGATTTCTTTACTGAGGTCCCCTCCCCAGGACCCAACATGAGATTGTGGGGGTAGGCACAGCACAAGGAAGGAGCAGACTCCTGCTCGGACCTGGCTGCAAATCCTGGTTCTGTCATGCGTGGTACACTCTCTGAGCCTCAGCACATTGAGGCCGTTAATATGCAGGTCACAGAGTTGTCAGAACACCACCTGACCATTCCTTCCTGCCCAAGTGTGTCCTGGTGGAATTAGGAAAAGCCTCCTGATCCTCCAGAAGCTTTACTGCTGCTTCCCAGGATGTACAGCCGTAGGCAGACAAGTCTGCTCTGACCTTGGATTTGAGTGGTACTGTCTAGAAGTGGGTTAACCAGGGGGCGATGCAGCACACAGACAGGTGGGTCCCAGGGTCCAGCCCACAGTGGACACCCAGAGCCACCAGTCCCACTTCTGGTTCTGAAAACAAACCTTTCAAATGGACCCAGTTCTGCTCGTCTCTCCTCCTTCAGCTGACAGGGTTCCCAGGAGCTCCTGGCCCCCACATAGGCACGGGGACAGCACTCCTTCAGGTGGCAAGGGGATGCCTGAATCTCAGTGGCAGAACTTAGGCAGGACAGGTTCCCCCCCATATACCAGTAAACTTGCACACATGGAGAATGGCCCCTCATGGCTTCCTCCTCACCTGCAAGGGCTGAGCTCTGTGCAAACCTCCTGACAAAACAGGAGCTTAGTAAACTACAGGCCAGTCTAGGCAAGCAGGCAAACAGGACCATTTGTGTGTTTTTGCATTCACTGAAATAAAACAGCAAAGACCGCCTTTTAGATAAATAGAATGTCCATGACCCAAATCACAGTGTTACTGAGAAACACAGAGTCTTTACACAGCCTGCCCTTTGTGTCTGCCTTCCCCCAGCTCACCTGCTCTGCAGCTGGTCACACAGAGACCAGGCCTTCCTCTGTGTTACTTCTCTGCAACCATCTGATACAGCCCTCCTCACCCCTGCTTCAGGCCCACCTGGGGCCTTGAGGCAATACACAGCTCCAGTGCTTGGGGCACTGTGGGCAAATTTATCCCACAGTTGGGCATCCCCCACCAGGCCTGGGCCCTCCTCCCGCAGAGGCATCTGCCCGGTTCCCCTCAGTGCACCTGGAGGACCCTGCAGCTCCAGGACCTGGCTCACCTGCATGCTTATCAGCCTCCTGCAGCTTCCCTGCAAACCCTCTCTACTGCTGCCCTGTCGTCAGCTTTACCTCTGAGTTCTGTCCCCACCTGGGACCCCCTTTTTCTACTCATTCTCAATGGTAATGACAGACTTATCAGATGCCAGAATTGAAATTATTGTCACTGAGGAACAGGTGTGCAGAAATAAATGGGTACCATGGGATGGTGACCAGAGGAGCTTGCAGGAGGTGAGGGTTGGAGGGACACCCACAGGCAAGCATTTACCCACACGGTGCTGAGGCTGGGTCCCCAGAGGCAGGCTCAGAGACGAGGACGGGGGCGTGAGTGCTCTATTTGAGAGGTGACCCCCAGAAGCACTGTGACGAGTGGAAAGTTTAGATAGGGAAGGAAAGGAAGCTAAGGGACGGTGAGCAGGTCACTGCCATGGCACCTCTGGGAGACAGTGTGAACCACGCAGCACTGTCCACCTGAGGGGACAGGGAGCTGGGTGACTATGGCCCAGCCCCCACTGTCACTGGCGAAGGGCAGCTCTGCAGGTGTGCCCTGGGCGAGCCCAGAGGGAAGCACTTGAGCAAAGCGGCAGTAAGATACTGTCCGAGAGCCCGGGGATGGTCATGGGGAGGGCATGTGAATGGCTACCCAGAGCATCTGCAGCTATGGACAAAACCCCGGGGCAGGCAGACGCATGAGATGCTGCAGGAGGTTAGAAATTTGGCACCCCTTAAAACATGTTTTAAATCCCTTTTGCTTTGTTGATATTTTTAATATGAAAAAGAATTCAATTATGAAATACTTCAAGTGCACAGCAAAGAATAGAAAATATAATTGAACTGTGAACCTTTCGGCCAGCCCTGGTACACTGTAGCATCCTGATACATGTGTCTCCGCTGCTCCTCTTTGAATACATGCAACCCTCCCATGCGCCATAGGCAGCTACTGTCCTGATTTCTAGCTGCACACGGTCATCACTTGGCCAGCAGGATCTACTGTTGCTGTGATGGGCGCGGGAGTCAATATAGTTGCCTCTCCTCTGTGGATAAATGCTCTTTTCTCTCTAGAGACTTTGCGGTCCTTTGGTAGGTGGGAGGAGAAAGAGGACAGGGGCTATAAATGGTGAGCGGAGTGTGGAAGGCTTGCCGGCTGGCCCTCTGCGGAGGGGCGTGCAGACCCTCACCCTAGGGCTCCGCAGACCCTGCGATGGCACCCCGCTTGCACACACAGCTGTCTTCCCGTGAAGAGCTCTGGAAAATACCACTTTCTTGTTGTTTCCTTCCCAGTGGGGCTTGAACACCTCTCGTGCTTGGTGCCCCCAGCAGCTGTCAGCTTGTCCAGCCTTCTGTCCAGGTCTGTGCGTCCCCTCCCATTGACACCCATACCCACCGCATACGCATGCGCGGGCGTGGGCGTGAATCTGTGTGCCTACAGTTGCGGTCGCCGGGCCTCCCCATGCTCATGCGTGCAGCTCCGAGGGTGCACGTGCTCACGGGGCAGGTGCTCAGGAAGTTTGCTGAGTCACGACAGCCATGTATCATGACCTTTTCATGGATTCTTCCCCAAGTCAGAGGACAGAGGCCCAAACCCAGATCCTGGAACCCCCCCCAAATATCCATCAATGGAGGAATGGTTAAATCCAGTATGGTCCATCCATACAGGGGGAATGTTTTTCAGTCTTAAAAAGGAAGGACGTTTTGACACCTGCTACCCCATGGATGAGCCTGGGGGACATTATGCTCAGTGAGATGAGCCTGTCACTGAAGGACAAATCCTGGGTCATTCTACTTAGAGGAGGCGCCTAGCGGAGTCGAATCCACAGAGGTAGAAAGTAGATGGTGGGGGGAGGGAGGGTGCCAGGGTCTGGCGGGGGGAGGAATGGGGAGTCAGAATTTCATGGGGACCCACTTCCAGCTGGAGAAGATGGAAAGCGCTCTGGGGATGAGGATGGGTTGACTGCACAACACCGTGAATGTACTCAACGCCACTGACCCAGACACTTAAAAATATAGTTGAGATGGGCAATCTTCTGTTACGTGTATTTTACCACAATAAAATATTTTTAATGGTTAAAATGTTAAATTTTATGTTATATATATTTTATCCCAATTTTTAAAAGTGAAAAATGAATCCCCCCTCCCCCAGCACTTTGGTACTTTGTGTAGATGAAACAAGACAGTCTGCTTCCCCTGGCTTATGTGGAATTGGGGTCTGGTTTTTCACATCAATGAACACAATCATCCGTGGAGCCTGGCCACGCGCCAGCCGTATGCCAAGCGTGGGATGTCTCATCCTCAGACTGAAGCATGCACCAACCCCCGATAGGAGCACCGCCATCACCCGCGAACACACGCAAGGAACCAAGGCTCCACACCAAATGTTTAAAAAGTGGCAGCCCATAAACTAAATCCAGGTCCCTCTGACCTATACTGTCCTGCCCACTGGGCCTCAGCTTCCCACCCTGTAGAAAAGAAAAGCTTCATTCATTCATGCATTTTCGAATCTCTCTTGAGTGAGTTGTCTGGGCTGGGCTCAAGAGATAACGGGAATGATCACAGAGTCTGTGCCCTCCAGGGACTCCCAGTCTGTCAGGAATGTCTCAGTGTGATCCTTGCAGAACAAGCACCCAACCTGGCCTGGTGAGCAAGGCATGCTTCCTTGAGGAGGTGACATTTGAGCTAGCCTTTGGAGATGAATAGGAGGAGGAAGTTCTGCAAGACAGAGAAACAATGTCATGGAGAAATTGAACCTGAGATCTTTGCGGTTCAACAGACTTAAATTCAAAACTGAAGCCTCCCACTTCCTAGCTAGAAAAGCAAATAACTTGCCCTCCCTGAGCCTCAGTTTTCTCGTCTATGAAATGGGATAATAGTGCATTCATCATGGGTTGGTGATGTAGATTGAGATCAGATGCAGGTGAAGTATCTAGCATAGCTCCTGCCTATAGTGGGCATGCAGTAAGCAAGCTGGGGCTGATACAGTCTCTGTATTAGGAAGATGGTCCAAAAGGTCCTCCCAGCTCCCATTCAATGGCTTTCTAACTTAGAAAAGTAATGATAACAACAACTAACTCTCTCAAGCACACTCACTTCCATCAAGTAGGATTTGTACTCTCTCTCCCTGAAGTCTGCTTGCACTCTGGTTTGCCCGAGTAGAAAGCTGCTGTCTTACAAGATTAACACGCTTCTGCATGCATTTTTATACTGTATTTGGGTAGGAAGCATTGACGTGTCAGGTCATCCAAGGGCTGGGCTGTAATCTGGCTTCCATCCCCAGGGAGTCAGCACCTCTGCCAACAGTCCGTGTCATCCATAAATAGAGCCATTTTCTATTTTGGTATCTCAGAGAGGGCCTGTTCATGGATGGGACCCAAGTTGGCTACTATCTTGACAATGTGTTTGCATTTAGAGCAGACTTGGATCTAAAAATATGCTTTGGAAAGGTGGCTGCTGAGGCCAATATTCTGCATGGCTAGCGGCAGGTTTGGGGCTCAGGACGGAGCCTCGGCTGAGAATGTGAGGAGAGCAGGTACAACTCTGACTGTTGCCTCCATGGGCCTGCTGTCTCATCATGCTTCCTTGTCTCCAAATGCTGCCTCTTCTGGGAAGCCCTCCAGACCACCTGGCTGAGGGCAACCTCCTTGCTCCTTCCCTGCTGGCAGCTTACCGCCCTGTCTCTCCCAGAAGACTGGGCTCCTTGAGGACAAGGCCTGTCTGATTCATCTTTGCTTTCCCAGCACTGACCTAGGTGCTTCATGAAAGCTTTGAGTTTGAACTGACCTCAGTCCTTACCTTGTCTCTGTCATCCCCAGCTCTGTGACCTTAGGCAAGTCACTCTCCCTCTCTGGGACTCAGTTTTTGCACTTGGGAAGCAGAATAGCAGTCCATCCTCACAGGAGTCATTGCGAGGCTCAGCATATCCAGGTGCCCCCTCTCTTGCTGCCCTTAGACTCTTGTACCTACAAGAGCAGATCTTTCACCTGAGCTACCTGGGCATGGACTCACACTGGGAATAAGACAGGTACACTTCAGAGAAGATTCATTAGGATTAATGGGATAATTCAGGTCAAACAAAATTAAACTCCTGTCTGGCACTTAGTAAGTGTCCCCAAAATATTAACAGCCATCACCATCACCATCATCCCATCATCACCATCATCACCATCATCACCATCATCACCACCATTATCATCATCATCATCATCATCACCACCATCATCATCATCAACATCATCATCACAATCATCATCATCACCATCACCACCATCATCCCATCATCACCATCACCATCACCATCATCACCATCAACATCTTTACCTTCATCAGTGTTTCTCAAGAAGAATCTAGGGTGCCTGGGTGGCTCAGTCGTTAAGCGTCTGCCTTCGGCTCAGGTCGTGATCCCAGGGTCCTGGGATCGAGCCCCGCATCGGGCTCCCTGCTCCATGGGAAGCCTGCTTCTCCCTCTCCCACTCCCCCTGCTTGTGTTCCTGCTCTCGCTATCTCTCTCTCTGTCAAATAAATAAATAAAATCCTAAAAAAAAAAAAAAAGAATCTATATACCTAATGGTATAAAAGGAAAATGTTGAATTGCCGAAGATTTTGTTGGGAGCAGAGAAGGGAAAACACATCACAGCCTTACAGTCCCACAGGAGGGTGGGTTCCCCCTGGAGCCCCAGCCCTCCCTGGAGGCCACCTTCCCCTCTGACCCCACTCCACCTGCTGTGTGCATGTTACTCCTTTCTCCTCCCAGGTGTCCCCAAGGAGCAGCAAGTCCCTTCCCTGTTTAGCAGAGTCTCCCCCTGTGGCACTGGGCCCAGCAGAGACCCTGGCCATGAAGGCCTTTCCTGACTCCAGCATGTCGAGGTGTCTTCCCCACAAAGCATCCCAGAACGGTCAATGGCTTCCATATGTCTGTTCTGCAGTGTTACATAGAATACACATCCAGCCCTATGCTAGCAACTCATCAGATGTTTCCAGAGAACCACTGACCTTGGAGAAGTTCAAGAACTCACTCTGGTTGCACAGGCCAGAGATGGTGATTTGTTCCCAGAGGGAGGCATGTGCAGGGCGTGTGCCCACCGTGGATGGCCAGCTCTTACGTTGTCAGGGCTCTGGCTCAGTGGAGTCAGCATGGAAACGTGCTGTGTGGCCTTGGGTGAGGGACGTCCTCTGAGCCCGTTTCAAAATACCTGTAAAATGGGGATCTCTGTCCCCAGTGTTTTGGAAGGAAGTATAGCAGGCAGGCTGGAGACCGTGTCTACGAAGCTCCTCTGAGGACTGTGGTCCCAGCCCAGATTTTCTAGAGCTGGGATAAGTTGAGTGAAAGCAACCACAAGGTGCCATCCTACCATCCAGGGGCAGATGAGAGGGCTGTAGGGCTACTGCAGGGAGGGCATGGGGACACAGGCCACTCACATGCCACGGGTGGGGGACCTTGCAGTGCGGTTTGGCTCCGTCTATTAGAGGTTGAAATGCTCGTGCCCTTTGGCCCAGCAATGCCACTCCTCGAAACCCATCCTAGAGAAATGCACATTTGTGCAAAGACACGTGCACTCATTGAAGAATCCATTTGGTCCACGGCTCACAAGCCCCCTGCTGGGCTGGGGTCAGACTGGGGGAGGGGCGGTGAAGGGGTGACTGTTGTCGCTTCCCCTGCCTCTGGCAGGTCGCCCCACTCAGACGCTCTCCCTGGGGACACTTGCCTGGCAAGAAGACTCCTAGAGGCCCACGTGGCGTCCACTCTGGAACGTGGGCACTTTACCCACCACACTCCCCATGGGCCAGTGCTCCCGACCCGGCTCCCTGCGCCAGGGCTGAGCTGTGTGCTCCACCTCGCTGCAAGCAAGCTAAGAGGGTCTGTCCGGCCTCTCACCTGGCTTGGGGGCTGCACACACCCGTCCCCACTGGAGGTGGAGACCACGGGCCCGGCCAGCCCTCTCCTGGGCAACCACTCGCCACCCTCCATCACATTCGCCAGAAGCAGGGGACGGCTAGGGTTAGTAATCCAGCGCCCCAGGCACCCTCTCAGAGAGGGTTCTTTAGAAGGGGCGAGGCTGCAGCACCCTTTGCTCTTAGACACACATCCTGGGCAGGCAGAGCCCATCCAGCTGCCCGTTACCGCAGCACCGCTGTGTTGACCACGCCCCACGAGGAAGGCATCTGAGCACCCGAGGTACAGGACGTCATCTCATGACTTTGTAAACGAGTTGGTCCCAACTTTGTGCAGACAAGGAGACGAGCTCAGAGAGGATAAGGCGTGTGCCCGGGCCACACAGCACAAAGGTGGCCGCGCTGAATGTGCGCCTGGATCTGATTCCAAAGCCAAGCTGTGAGCTCCGTCCACGCTGCTCGCAAAGCCACCACCCGATCCCAGGCGTCGCCTGTTTTTATAGAGACCGAGCGTCCTGCTTTTGAGTCTGGGTCTCCAAGCCACTACCAGCTTCTGTGACAGGCTCAGGGTCCGGGCCAGACATGTACGGGGCTGACGACAAATAGGTGTGGAATGAATGCTTTGTCGCCTCTCCAGGATTGAGTCAGAGCTGGTACGGGCCCTGCTCGCTCTCTGTTTCCTTCATCAAAGCTCTCCGAGTACTTGCTCGAGGCCCAAGGCAAGAGGGGCTCAGGGACTAGGCAGGCGGCATCTCTGGGTCCTGGGCACATGCTGCTCATCGGATGCTGTCTCTGGGCAGGCCGTGGGGGTGCAGCCTCAGAGGTCCTGGTGGCCATGGGGACATAGGAGTAGGTGCGGTGGCATCCATCCTGGCACCTTGGCCAGCTCACCTGCAGACCATCCCGTCACTCCGGCCGAGGGCCGCCTCTGTCCGCCTCTGCTGATCTCAGGCTGTGGGTGCGCCAGCCCCGGCCGGAGAGCAGTGGCAGCCAGACAGGGACAGCTGCGTGGATAACACCAGCTTCCTCGTGCCTCGGTGGGACCACTCCAGGTGTGCATCCTCCCTTCCCGGCTCCTCTGCAGGGGCTGGCTGGGGTTGTCCAGCTTGGGGACCCAGCACAGGGCAGGTGAAGCGCATTAGGACAGCCGGCGAGGGAATGAGCACTGTGGGCCTAGGAAATTGAGGGGGAGGGTGGTGTGCTTCCTGGAGGAAGCGGCACTGGAGCCAGGCCCTGAAGGCTGAGCAGAGTGTGAGGGGCAAGCCCGTAACCACCTTTGGGCCTCCTCAGGCCCTTTCTACCGCGGGCTCGGAGGACGGGACTTGACCGTGAGGACCTGCCCCATCATCTATTTTAAAGGCCTTTTCAAAGAAAGGGCCGCAGCTGGAGAAATCATCCCCTCTTGGCCCATCCAGACTGTAGGAAACGGGCTGCTTCCCAGGCGTCCCCCCCGCCCCCTGCAGCTGTAAGAGGCAGAGGGGCCCACATCCCAGGCCAGCCCGAGTCCGATTTCACTGCGGGCCCATCTCCCGTCAGAGCCCGCGGCCCGGGGCCGCCAGACGCCGGCCAGAGACGTGTAACAGGGGACCCCAGTGGCTCTGCTGGGCCCCGGCCAGCCCGCGCCAGAAGGCTCTGCTGCTAAACTCATCGGCCCCGGCCCCTGTCTGCTTGTTCCTTCTCGCTGCATTCCTTCCTTCAAAAAAGGAATAAGCTGACGGCCTTTCCCTCACGTTAAAATAACACAGTTCACAGCAGAAAAATCTGAAAAGCACAAAGAAAAAAATGAAAACCCTCCTAACTCCTAACGTCAGCCTGCAGAGATGGTGTGCAAGTCTTCTCTGGTCTTCTCCGGCGTCCACCGAGGAGCCTGCTGGTGGGGGGATGGGCTTGCTCTGAATCCACAGATCCAGCCAGGGAACCCGCCTCTTGACCATACTGAGGCTCCCGGGCCTCGGACACGGAGGAGTTCCGTCCACCGATTAGTCCTTCAGTGGCCGGCCTCCCCCTGCCCGAGGCTCACTGCCCTGAGGCTGTGCCCCGTGGGACCCGCAGGCCTGCTTTCCCCCTCCCCACGCACAGGTGTTGCTTCTGCCTGGTTCCTGGGGCACCCCCACCCCCGCCGCCCCAGTGCTCCTCCTCCAGCATGGCTCTTCACTCCAGCAGGCTTATCTTTTGCCCACGGAAGCGTGGGAGCAGTTCGGCCAAGGGCCCGGAAGACTGCTAGCGCACATTCGATCGGCTGTCCGTGTCCTCGTGCCAGGTGCACCCACTCGGGGGCATCGCTGAGACCTACCGTGTGCCGGGCCCTGGGGACTCCGAGCACAGGGATCGCCTACTAGTGCGGTCGGGACGGAAGCCCGGCCACCAGCCCCCGGCCGGCCTGAGTGCATCCTGAGCAGGGCTCGGATGACCGTGGACCGTGTGATGCATCTTCACAGCATGAACACACCACATGGAGAACAATAGTGGCTCCCCAGGAACGCCGGGGGGACCGTCCATCCCTGGCTTCACCCAGGGGCTCTCAGCCAGGGGACACGGGCAATGTCTGCAGGCTTCTGCAGGGTCCCACGGACAGAGTGCTGCTGGCACCGGGCAGCCCGAGGCCAGGGATGCTGCTCAGCCTCCTCCCGGGCACGGGACGCCCCCTCCCCCACCCCCACACATCCCCCGGCCCGAATGTCCACAGGGCCCAAGTTGGGGACCCTGCTCTAGTCTGTCCTGCCTTGTAGCTGCATCGACTGGCTCTGCCTGTCACCTAGGCCAGCAACCGAACCTGGCTGCATTTGGCCTTTCTAGACTCATTTCACCATCACCCCCTACCCCTCTCCGTGCTCCCCCTTCGGTGAGCCCAGTCCTCATCACACCCCGCCTGAGTTAGGGTCAAGCCTAGGGGTCATGCTGCATGAGCAATGTCACCCCTGGCTCAGAGCCTGCCACACCGGGGTGACGCTCCCGGGGGGATGGGACAGGTCGCCAGCGCCCGATCTTTATATGGGGACTGGGTCCTCTTGGGAAACAGGGGAAGGTTTTCTGCTAGAGGTGCCATGCCGACCCCCAAGTTGGTTCTTAGAGGAGAAGGAGGACAAAGTGTCCCAGCCGTCTGGGACAGAACAGTGACAATCCCAAGAGAGGAGGGTGGGAGTGCATCCCAGGAGTATCTCTCCCAGACCTGGGACCCAGAGATGGACCAGGATGCCTCTGCTCCCTCAGGGGCCCCTGTGCTGAGACCGACCAGGAAGCGGGACAGATATAAGGCATTGGCACTGATATTTGCGGCGGCCAGGGTTTGGGGAGCAGCTGCAGGTGGATGGAGAGACAGGCAGAGGGTCAGCCTGGGGGGAGGCCAGCAGACCTGGGGAGGCTAGGAGGAATGGGGAGGCACGTCCCATGCTGGAGTGCTCCAGCTGGGACTGCTCAGGAAAGCAGGACATTGGACGTGGGCCCTGGGAGGAGGCGATAACCTAGGCCTTGGCAGGAGGGTGTGTGGAACAGGGGCCCCGGAAACCGCATGGTGTCTGGGTGAGGGGAAAAATCCTGGAAGCTGCCCCGAGTCCAGGTGCCCACTCCTGGCAGACTGGAGGCCCGGCCGAGGAATCAGACCAGAGGATGCCCAGTAGCCCAGGCCACGGGGCTCTGCCCTCTCTGGGGCCTGCATCCCCTGGGGCTCACAGCTGCTGAGACAGTCCCCGGGAGGTGGGCATCAGGCTGCACCTGTGACGCCCAAGACATATCCAGGCACTTGCAGACCCCCGAGAGGTCTACCCACCGGGGTCAGAGTCTGCTCAGAAACCAGAAGGGAGCAGATGACCTGCCAACCGAGGGTTGGGGTGGGAGAGAGGTGTGGGGTTCTAGTCCACTTGGGCTCTTGCAACAGAACACCAGGGACGAGGGCTTCACCAGCAGACATCCATCCCTCACGGTTCTGGGGGCTGGAAGGCTGAAACCGAGGGGCCAGCAGATTGGTTTCTCTGTCCCCCAGGTGTGCAGATGGCCACCTTCTTGCTGTGTCCTCATGTGGCCCAGAGACATCACCTCTCTCCGTCTCTTCCTATAAGGACACTAATCCCATCACGGAGTCCCACTCTCATGACCTGATCCTCACCCAAGGGTGATCCCCCACCTCCTAACACCTCCACTTTGGGGATTAAGGCTTTGACATATATATTTTAGGGGACACATTCAGTCCATAGCAGCCCCCCCCCCGCAAACCACCAAAACAAAAAACTGCATTGAATTCTGGAACTCTGAACCTTGGGATCTTGAATGTCAAAGCGCAGAAAGGTAGACGGGCAGCCCCCTCCCCCTGCGGCCTCGTACACAGCTGCGCGTGGCGGGGGAGACCCATGCACATCCAAAGCCTCACGCCTGCTGGTGTCCGAGCAGGGAGTGGGACCGGGTGGCAGGCTCAGCACCCAGGTGATCCACTGGTGATCCGCTGTGTCGGACACGAATATGCTACTTTTATAATCAGAAAGAAATACGTTATATTTAACCAAAAATAACAGTGTGACAATGTGTCAACAGTGCCCCTGGCTAGGGAGACCCACTCTCAGAACCACAGACCCAACTCCTCCGGGCGAGGCTGGGTCAGCTCCAGGCTGCCCTCATGTTCTGAGCAGACCTTACTTCCCGAATCTGGCCCACCACCTCTCCCCCAGCTCCCCGTGCCCTGCCCCCACTGCTGGAAACAGGTGGCTGATCAGGGCCAGGACAGGCCAGGGCGAGCGGCCCCGGACACAGCATTTAGGGAGGTCAGCGCGTCTCCCCCAGACCGCACTCTGGTCCCCCCTCTCCTTACCCAGCTCAGTCCTGGGCCTTGACCGTGGACTTCTAGACCACAGGAGACAGCTGACCCGAGGGTCACCTCTGGACCTCCTCACCATGCGAGGCTCTGCCAGGCTCCACACCGCCTGAGGCTCGTTGGCAGGATTCCAGGAGGTCATCAGGTCATCCAGCCCTTAGGAAGTCCGTGTCACCAGGGGACATTGCTTTGGCGCCCATGGGCGTGGCCTGGCAGCCTGACGGCCCAGAGCTGTGAGACCCTACGTTGGTCAGCTCACCTCTGGGGCCTCATCTGTCAAATGGGTCCCTGAGTCTCCACCTCACGGAGTGGGTATGAAGGGTCTCAGAGATGGCCCAGGTCACGTGGTCGGGCGCTGCAGAAGCCCCTCCCCCTCTCTGCCCAGCATGAGCGGCAGCTCCCGTTCTAGGATGTCTGAGAGGGGGAGGGCACGCACTCACCCATCCCACAGCCGGCGTGAGGCAGACTTAGGAACGCCTGTCCCCTCTCCTGGATTGGCCCGATGGCCGTGGCCGCGGTGCCGCCGCTGGCAGAGCCGGGCAGGTGAGGTCTGGGGCCGGGGCAGCGAGGGCACAGAGGACGGGAACCCCGAGGTGCAGAGCGCAGGCCTACGGGGAGACGCTCTGCACAGCGAGCAGGTGGAGGGCATCGGGCAGCCCCGCCCGGGCCCTTCCCCATCCAGGGCCGCAGCCCCCACCTGTGCAGGGGGAAAGAACCCCGGGCCAGCCTCCTGCCCAGGGACTGAGCGAAGCAGGTGGATGGTCCTCAGGCCCTGATAGCGCTCCTGGGGTCCTGCCCGCTGGACAGTTTGGGGGAGCCAAGGAAAGGTGAGGTCCCCGGGACAGAGGGTGTCGCTTTCTTACTGTCAAATGCCTATAGCCAGAGACATTTGGTGGAGGGTGCCATGCAGCCCCATGGATGGGCCGCCCCTGGGCAGAGGGGGTCTCCCCAGCTCCCCCAGGACGGCCTAAGGCCCAGGTAGGCCGAAAGACCATGGCAAGGAGTCTTTGGTCATAGGCGGGCAAGTCTGCAGAATGCTCTGGACAGCAACGAGGTGACGCACTCACATGGGAGCAGCTGGGCGCCGTTTAGGGTTTGAGCCACGTGGCCCCACGCAAGCTGGGTGCAGGAGTCACTGGGGCTGTGGCCCCCAGGATGGTGGGGGGCTGACTTGCCCAAAGAGGGGCACAGACAAAGGCCAGCGCGAGCTGCCTCCGACCCATAGACAGGGAGACCCCGAAGGCCACAGAGGGTGGGCGCAGAGTCGTGGACCACGGACCTCAGTCTCCCCGTAGGCAGCAAGGGGACGAGGTCATAGAGGCATCAACCCCTCCTGTTTTAAAGGTACCACTAACTCCTGTTCAGTGGGAATGAGGAGTGGCCGGCAATGTGTCCTGTGGACTGGGTTCACCTGCAGCCCCAGGAGAGGGATTGGTGGGGGCGGGGCAGACAGGGGGTCATCTTCAAGTGCGACCTCGCACATATATCAGACCGAACTCACGCTTACACAATGAGAGAGGAGAGAGCCCATCTCAGAGCCACAGGTGCGGCCTGGACCCTGACTACACCATCTGAGCCCTGGATCAAGCTGTACCTGCATCTTGACCACACATAACCTTATCAGTCACTGAGTCCGGATTAAGCTGGTTTGGGTTGTATTTTGACTTGTCCAAGAGGGTCCAGATGAACCCAGTAAGGATCTACTGCATCTGAAAGTCATAACCTGAAGGCCTGCATCCTGAGGATGCCTAGGGCAGCAAATCTGTCACTACCAGGAAAACAGTCACCCCACTGTGACTCAGCCCCGCATGTACCCTGCGTCCCATTTGGCCCGAGGCCTATTTTGTCCGTGTGACCCAAGACTGAAAGGCGACTTCCGTGGCCTCATTGTATGGTGCTTTCATGGACCACTTCCTCCATTTAAAACAAATTCTTAATTATATTTTACAGCTATGTTGGTACAAAGATTAATGTGCTCTAGGCTGGATTCATTATCATATATTCATTATTCTCTTTGCTTTTCCTTCTGATTTTATAAAGAACTTAAAGCCAAGCATTTTCAAGGCCCTGTGGGCCTGTGTGTGCCCTTGCCTGCTGGAGACCCGGGCCCAGAGCGGGCCAGCCAGAGCCCCGGGTGCTGCCCCCACCCCACCCACAGCGTGCCCAAAATGCTGGGCCAAAGGGTCTCTTGGAAAAGTATTCAGGAAGAGGAAGGAGGTGGCTGGAAACCTACTCGAACCTCCCACAAAGGTGTCAGTACCCAAGGCCCTGGTCTAGTTAGACCCGTGGACTGCCTGGGAAGGGGACCCTTGGGAAGCCCCAAGAGCCATGACCCAGGAGAGAGTGATCAGAGCACGCCAGCAGGCCTTGGGGACATAGGGTGCCCTCTCCCAGCACCTGGCCAGGTACCCAGTGACCTCCTAGATGTCCCCACCCATCAGCCCCACCTGCCCCTCCCCAGCCCCCCAGAAGTCTTTCTGATACCACCCACTCCCTCAACCCCACATCCAGGGAAAGCACACCCTTTGGCGGCCGCTAGAGCCTCAGGGTAAGGGCCGGCTCCCGATCCTGCATCCCAGTCTCTGCCTCTGTCTGAGCATGTCCACCCGGCCCAGGCATGCTCAGCTGTCTGCGAGGGAGACCCCCAACCCAATCCTCACTCAGGTCCGAAGGCCCACAGCCACCTGGTTCAGCAACCACAGCCTGCGTGGGCCCGGTTTACTGGCTTGCAAGCTGCAGTCTGGCCTTGTCCTGCCTCCTTTCTGAAAGGCTCAGGGCCCCTAGCTTGACCCTAGTGAGCTGATGGGACTTGGGCCATGAGGGTCCCAAGGGGACTGTGAAGAGGGATTTTGCCCAGCAGGGGAGGGTGAGGAGGGGCGGCCTAAGGAGAACCAGAGGGAGCTGGTAGCCCAGCCCTTCCTGGCCGGAGTCCCTTGAATCCCAGAATGCTGCAGTTCCAGGGCCACGGCCAAGGGGGCTGCCGTTTGCGTCAGACTAGCCTGGGACCTCTCCAGATAGAGCCTCCAAGGGTCTGTCTGTCACGAGCACTTGAGCCAACCAACGGCCCCCAAATTTCTGGAAGACAGTTCTACAGCAAATATGAGCACCTACTGTGCGCTAGGTGTTTGTCAAACCACATCTTGTCACTGCTTTAGTTTCCAAACTAGCCCTCTTCTTCCCATTTTACAGATGGGGAAACTGAGCCCCAGAGGACCAAGCCCCTAACCAGGGCAGGTGTGTGCTGGGAAGAGCCCCAGCCCCAGTGGGTGGATGGGAAGCTGCAGGTGCCCTGTGCAGGGATGCTGGTGCTGGAAGCTCCCTGTGGCAGGCCCGCTGGTGCCAGGCACACCCCTCACTGTTCCACAGCCAGTGCCCACAGCTGGATCAAGCTGTACCTGCATCTTGCACACAGACCTAACAGGCCAGATTCGTGACAACAATGAGCTGATGGCATTTTTCCTTACCCTCCCGTGGCTCCACACTTGATGGGTTTGAGGAGAAAGCAAAGCCATAATTGACTCCTTAGATTATTTTGGGATTTGCATTCCCCTTCCATGACCATAAGAAAAACCAAGATGGCCTTTTTTTTTTTTTTCTTTTCAATTTGAAGGACACAGGATGGAGGGCCAAATGAGACTGTTCAACAGTGAACTTATTTTTACTTTTATTCTTCAATAGGTAATATAAGAAGGACAGGTCATTCATAAAGAATTAGGTATCAGAATGGCTTTAGACTTGACAATGGTTATACTGACAATGAGATGGTGAAGCAATTCCTGTACAGTTGGCTTCTGCCCACCTTTTTCTGTAGGAAAATGATTTCCAAACTAGAATTCTACCCAGTGCTATAGACTGCATGTTTGTGCCCCCACCCTCAATGTGATGGCATTAGGAGGTGGGGCTTTTGGGAGGTGCTTAGGTCATGAGGGTGGAGCCCCATGAATGGGATCAGTGCCTTACCAAAGAGACCCCAGAGAGCTCTCACCCCCTCCACCTTTTGAGAAACAGGGAGAAGACACCTTCTATGAACCAGGAAGCAGGTCCTCACTAGACACCAAATTTGCTGGCACCTTGAGCCTAGATTTCCAGCCTTCAGAACCATGAGAAATAAGTTCCTATTGTCTCTAAGCCCCCCAGTCTGTGGTACTGAGATAGCCAGCCAAACTACCAATCAAGAGTGAGGACAGGATGGGGCATTTTCAGACAGTTGAGATCATAACATATTTGCTACCCCTGCACCCTCCTTAGAAAGCCAACAGAGTGCAAGCTCCACCAAACGAGGGAGTCAGTTCAGACCAAGTGAGATACAGAACACCTGGTGTGTCCAAAGATTTAGACAAGAGGCAAAGAGTTTGGTGTTGAATTAGAAATAAGAACATTAATTAAAAAAAAATCATAGCAATTGATAACTAGGGGAAAAAAGGAAAGGCAGGTAAAATGATCATAGTATATGATCTGGCTCTGCTGTGAGTTACATTTATATGATCATGTGACTCTAACTCAAACTACACTCTGTGATAAGAGGGATGACAGGTATGTGGGGTGGGGCAAGGATGAGAGAAAGTTAGTGCCTCTCTTCCATAAAGGAAGTCAGTAGTATTGACTAAGCTGAAAAAGCTAGAATCAGCAACACAAGAAGGCTATTTAGGAATACAGACATAAATACCAAAAGAATTAGTTAAAAAAAAAAAGGAATCAGTTGCGTCTGGGGAAGAACAATTGGAGTGGGTGGGTGGAAGGCAGAGGACTGCTGGTTATTATAACAAGGCTTGGGAATGATTTAATTCCTTAGATCACAAACACATACAACTTTGATTTAAATTGAGGCTGAAAGAAAGTCTTTCCGTGAGCCATGGAAAAAGGAGAGCTCCGATGGTGGCCCAGGGGGAGTGTGCCCCAGGAAGGGGATGGAGACCCGTCCTAGCCAGAGAGGCACGGAGGAGGGGGAAGTATGAGATCTCAGAGCCATAGGCTCCTGGTGGAAGGCATAGACTTGAGCATCCAGCAAGTGAGTCTGGGGGTCCCCACTGTGTGGGGTTGTGTCCACCTTCCCACTATTACACATTGCACGGGAGGAAGGTACATGGCCTCACGCCCTGAGATGAGCAGGGAAGTCACAGCAGCAGAGCCCATGTGGGTGTGGGGCATCTTCTGGCCTCTTATGCTTGCCTCCTCTTAGATCCTAACTGGAGGCCCTTGAGGGCGGGGGCCGTGGACACTGGCCTGGGGACCAGCTAGTGCTCCGTGCTCTGAGCCCATGTGGCCAGCCCTCCTGCCATGCTGGAGCTTCACCCTCCTGCTTCCACCCCCGGATGGAGAGCCAACACGAATTTTTTTCCCATTGGAGGGACAAGTGAGGCCAAGGCTCATTTACATTCTGAGAAAAATACAATGTCTGGTCCCTCTGCCCCCAGTGTGGAGCAAACAACTCCTCGCTCGGGGGAGAGGAGATACAGACCCACGCTCACAGGCCCCATCTGTCCTTTGTGCTTTGGGCTGGTTCTCTCCAAATTCCTGGCAAATTCCGCAGTTCTGACAACAGCCATGCACACTTTGCTCTCTTCCTGTGAGCCCCACACCAACACAAAGGGTTCAGTTTGCTAATCCCTAAGTCTGCCCCAAACCCCGTATGCCCGCGTGCCCCCGGCGGTGACATGGGTGGGGGGGCTGGCTCAGGGGGCTCCCTGTGCTTGGTCTTGCGCTGGTCCTTGCTGCTCAGAGTGTGGGCCCCAGTCGGGCAGATTTGGTGTCACCCGAGACCTGGGGGTAGGGTGAGTATCACCGACTTGGGATCTGCATTCAACAGCTACCTGGGGAGGTTACAGTTCAGGGCACCATGGCTTCCGGGACTTAATTCCCACCCCAACCTCACAAGGTTAGGGGAGCCAGTGAGAAAGGGGAGGTTGAGTGACTGGCCCCGGGGGTGAGCACAGGCATGAGTGAACACTCTGGCCTCAAACCCAGGGCCGCGCTGCGAGGGCTCAGGAGGGCTGCCAGCTCCAGTCTGGACACAGCCTCTAAGGACAAGCAAGGAACACGCTAAGTGTCTGGGCCGCAGTTTCCTCACCCGGCAAGTGGAGAGATCTAATTTTGCCCACTGTGATGAGCCACCACTCTGTTGCGGGCAGACTGAGCTGGAGCCTATCGGGGGTCAGAGCCAGCCCTGCCTGGGGCCGTGGGGAAGACAGGTGGGGGGCAGGCAAAGGCAGAAGGCAGTGCAGATGCCAGAGCCCAGTGCCACCCCGGCTTGCTGTGTGACCTCAGGCAAGCCACCTGCCCTCTCTGGGCTTGGAGTTTCCTCTTCCGTGAATGAGAGAATAGCTGGGATGAAGGACGTTACTATCTGGTGGGCCTGTTACAGGGGGAGCTCTCTAGATTTGTTCGTTGAACAGACAGCAGAGAAAACAGAGCATTAGGCCAGGTTCAGCAGGAGGGGGAAGGAGCAAGGGGTGGGGAAGGGGGCCCAGGGGAGGTTTCCCGGAGGACACCCCAGGCCGAGGCCACCGAGGAGAGGAGGAGCCACGCAGCCATGCTGCACCCCTGGGGGGAAGGCTTCCTCCATGCAGGCCAGGCTGCCCTCCCCCAGCTGCCGGGTGGGAAGCCGGACCCAGGGACCTGTCACACGTGGCAGAGCGGGGCTCTGGGTCAGGCCCAGCAAGGTCATGCCCATTGCCTCCCCACCACCTTCACAGTCAAATCTGCCGCTGGGGTCTCCACCCTGGGGACTAGCCCCCACCTGGACCTCAGCTGTCACTCCTTTCTCCTGGCAGGTAACCCGTCAGCAAGTCCTAAAGGTGCCACCTCCACAACATCTAGAACGTTCTCACCACCTCTGCTGCTCTGAGCCACCAGCAGCTTGCTGGGTCTCTGTGGGGGCCTGCGGCCATGTCCTTGCATCTGCCCTCGCTGCCCTTGGCCCGACCCTGCTCATCTCCACTGTCCCCGCAGTGCTCCTGCTGTCTGGCACTTTGTGTATGTACTCACTGGTTCCCACTGTTGTGCGTTGTTTGAATCTACCTCTCTCCGCTGGGATATCAGCTCTGCAGGAGCAGGCCTTCTGCTTTGCTCGCTGGGCACCCACACTCCAGCCATCAGAGAGAGGGCAGACGCCGGGCAGGGGGCCAGCCCGAGAGGCGCTCTGATGGAGGGAAGCACGGAGCAGGGTGCTGACCCAGGGGCTCAGGAGGGCTCCCTGGGGGAGGTGTGGCTGGGTTGAGTCGGCCTGGTGGTGCACATTCAGAAACCGTATGCGCAGTGACCAGCAGCTGCATGGGCTCTGTAAGGACGTCTCCCCTCCCTGCTAACCCGGATGAAGCTTTACAGAAGCATTTGCCGAGGGCAGGGGCCCTGGTGATGCACTGTTGTGCCCCAGGAACGAGACCATTAAGACCTTCACGCAACAGGTAGTAGCCGGATCCTTGTCACATGCATGCAAGGCTCTGGAGACCCAGATGGGAACCACAGAGCCGTGGAGCCATGGCCCAGCCCACATCCACGAGAGCATGTCCGTGGGACAGAAGCACATGGGCGACACAGATGGCTGAGAAGCAGGGAGTGAGGGTTGGTGGGGAACAGCCCCCACAAGGGGAGCTGCAGGGAGGACAATGAGGGAACAGTGTGGGGAGGTCGAGGGAACGGCCTGTGCAAAGGCTCTGAGCAGGAGGCCCCAGCTGCCCCTCTGTTCTCTGAGGGGCCTGACGGGACTGTGGGGGACGGGGTGGACGGTGCTTGGCCCCTCACACAACGGCTTCAGCCAGAAGGGCCAGAGTGCTTTTCAGCTGACATTGGCCGGCACAGCAGTTCATGTTGCTCACGTATCTGACAGCAGCCTGGCAAGCATGCCACTGAAAGCCCACTTCGTTTTTTTGGTTTTGATTTGTGTTTTTCTTTTTAAGGAAGAACAGCTGTGAGGCCAAGAGAGAATGGGTATTTTGGAGAAGCTTCTGATACCACAAGCCCAGCTTCTAAACTTGGGGCCAGGTCCCAAAACAGCCCCTTCTGGCAGGGCTGGCTACAGCAATCTCACGCACAGGCTGAACCGAGCTGACCCATCTGGGGGTCACAGCCAGGATGGCAACCCTGCCATTCGGGCCTCAGACTCAGGCCCGCACGGCATCTACCCTCCTCCATCTTCCTGTGACAGGAGAATGCCCCGCAGGTGGAGCACTCCCGGCAGGTGGAGCACGCTCCTCAGGTGGAGCACTCCCGGCAGGTGGAGCACACCCCTCAGGTGGAGCACTCCCGGCAGGTGGAGCACGACCTGAAGGTGGAGCACTACTGGCAGGCGGAGCACGCCCCGCAGGTAGTGCATGCCCTGCAGGTGGAGCACCCCCCGCAGATGGAGCATGCCCCCAGGTGGAGCACCCCCCCCCGCAGATGGAGCATTCCTGGCAGGTGGAGCACGCCCCGCAGGTGGAGCATGCCCTGAAGGTAGAGCACCCCCCGCAGATGGAGCACGCCTCGAAGGTGGACCACGCCCCGAAGGTGGACCACTCCTGGCAGGCAGAGCATGCCCCGCAGGTGGAGCACACCCCACAGGTGGAGCATGCCCCAAAGGTGGAGCACTCCCGGCAGGTGGAGCATGCCCCGCAGATGGAGCACCCCCCCACGGGTGAAGCACGCCCCACAGGTGGAGCACTCCCGGCAGGTGGAGCACTCCTGGCAGGTGGAGCACGCCCCACAGGTGGAGCACTCCCGGCAGGCAGAGCACGCCCGGAAGGTGGAGCACCCCTGGCAGGCGGAGCACCCCCCGCAGGTAGAGCACCCAGACCAGCTCACTCAGTGTCCCCACACACTCTCGAACCCCGCTCAAGGGGCTGGCCTGAGCCTGGGGCCTGTGTGGCACTGCCTACAGCTGTCCCACCTGAGCATGTGCCGGGCATGAGGGCGGTCCTCTGTGCTCCCAGACCCCCGGACAGTACCATCCTCCTGCTGTGAGCCTCAGCAAGAGTGGCAGCCGTGACAGCATCCACTGAATATCTAACACAAGCCAGGCCCTCCAGCTCTTCGAATCCTGAAGGAGTCCTGCCATGTAGGTGATGCTGTCCCATTTCACAGATCAGGGAACTGAGGCACCCCAAGTTTGCATCACGGCCTGAGCCCCAGAGTGAGGGCCAGGAGCTCTGGACACAAACATGTGAGTTCTCTTCCCTCCCGGATACCTATGTCCGGCTTAGAAAAGGGCCAGAGGCAGTGGGATGTGAGGAAGGGCGCTGGACTAGAGGCCTGAGGATGGGATTCCAGGCCGGGCTCTGAGTCAGGGCAGCCTGAGGAGGCCTGTGATGAGCAGGCCAGCCCCCCGCCACCCCCGGGCTCCGAGGGCAGGGTCTAGGATCCCCACATACCTCTATCTAAGGCAGAGCAGAGCAAGAAGGGCTACGGTGGGCTGGAGGACAGAGGCGGGGCAGATCCCAGAGAGAGGACCCGATCTGAGGCTGGGTGGTGGGCCGCAGGGGGCAGTGCGGTGTCTGGTGCCGGGACCGGAGGGGACACAGGGAGGTTCCTGGAGACCAGTCTGATGAGCTGCCACTTGGCCCCCAGAGCAGCAGGAAACACAGAGGTTGCAGCAGCTGCCGGTGGCCTGGATGCTGGCTCAGAGAGGAGCGGCGGGGAGCGCAGAGAGGAGGGCCCCAGACAGAGGAAGCACCCCGAGCCTCGACAGGACTAGGCACCGGGGGGCCGAGGGTCCCCCTGGGAGCCCAGCTGGGGATCCCAAGGATGTGCCCTTCCCTGGGGAGGAGGGGTCGGGATAAGCTCCATTCTTCGGGACCTGGTCCGGGGGAGACGGGAACCCAGGGCCCCTGGCACCTGCCCAGCGCTCTTGCGTGGTGGGCAGCCCTTCCCTCCGAGGGTCAGTCCCGAGGAGCAGAGACTAAAAGCGCCTTTGAGCCTGGCTCTTCTGAGGGGAGAGCGGTCCCTGCTGCCAGCAATCACACACGCACAACCGAACCCACGGGGGGGTCTCTTTCCAGCCATGACATTAAAACAGAGTCCGGCGCTGGGGTGGGCTGTCAGCGGCGTCCCCAAGCCTTGCTGTGGGCTTTCATAAACTGGGATAATGAGTTTGAAAAGGAAACTTCTATCAGTCATTAAACAACAAAAATATTCGTGGACCAGAACCCAGAAATTCTGCTTCTGGGAGTGTATTCTAAAGAAATGACCCGTACTACGTGGAGGGAAGGACCCGCACATGGTTGCTCGGCCACCCTTGCTGTGCCGTTGGCGCGGAATCCGAAAGCCACCTTTGTGTGCAGCCGCAGGGAAGAGCGAACGAGGGGCCCTCTGGCCTGACGGAATGGTCCGCAGCCTTCCCGAGGTCGGCGCAAACACTTACAGTCGAATGGGAGCAGAAGAAGCACGAGAAGGATCATCTGAGCGCTGGAGTGCAGGTCTGTCCAGAAGACTCACTCCAGGAAGAGGGTCTGCGGTAGAACTCCACCCCCTGCCAACGGAGGCACTTCTTGTCTGGGGTCCGTGGGTGAGGCTGTGCTGATTCCTTTCTCCGATCTTAGAATTGGATAGAATCTGTTCATACTGTTTTTATGGGAAACAGTATGAACCAAGGAAATGCTCTCAGCTGGAAGTCCTATGACAGCTTTGAGTTCAAACCGCTCGTTTAGGAGCAGGGGATACTGAGGCACAGCAGGGAAGGGTGCCCAAGGCTCCATGGCAGAAGGGAAGGCTGAAGCCTCCTAATGCACTGGGCACGGCCCCACCCCCAAGGTCTTCCTCGAGCCCCCGGCTGGGCCCGGAGCTGGGGGGTTCCTGGAAGGACACAATCCTACCCCAGGGGGGGACCCCACAGCAGGCTGAGACATTTCTCCACCCACCGGAGCAGATGCAGTGTCGAGATGAGGGCCGGAGGTGCAGGCGTGTGGGGTCGTGGGGGTACGATGGGTGCAGCCGCTCCGAGACCGTCGGGCAGGATCCACTCAGCACCTGCAGCCACGGTGCCCCCGCCGGCCACTTGGGGTGAGGGCCCCGCACACACGCGCCGGGTTCACCCAGAGACCTGGGACGGCTTCAGAGCAGCTGTGCTTGAGGCGCGCGTGCACACAGCCCGACACCCACCTGCGGGCACAGGTAAACCAAGGTACAGCCACTTGCTGGAACGGCAGGGCGGAACACGGACAATCCACAGCCACACAGGTCAGCAGATGCATCACAGAGGGAACGAAGCCAGACACGGAAAGCCACGTTTATACCGCGGCGGAAGCCGACATACTGCATCTACGCCGAGTGGCCACGTTGGGTGGCCCAGGGACGCGGGTGGGGGGCGCGGGGAGGGGAGAAGGCAGGCCTGGGTTCTGCTCACACGGCCTGGGCAGTATGAGCCCTGGGGCAGCTGCCCAGCTCCGGGCACCTCCCTGCATGGCGGTCACACTTAGAGAGCCGAGAGCAGGCTGGGGAGAGGGCCGGGGCACTGCGCACTGTGGTCCTGGGACCAACTCTGGGGCTTTCCCCTCATCCTCTGGGCTCCCCATCTCCTCAGGACACCTGCTGAAGGGGGCAGGGCCTTCTTTGCTCAGGCCGCTGCCTGCTCTGCTGGGCCCTTCCAAGAGGGTCTGGGGGGTTGGGTGGGGTGGCCAGCAGCATTCTGCTCTCCCAACACGATTAGCTTCCTGTGGGCCAAGAGGTCACAACAGAAGTGGGGGGATGAGGACTGAGAGGGAGGACCCCGCAGCCAGAGGCCATGGGGCAGGCCCTGGCAGAGGCACAGCTGAGAGCAGATGGGGTGCGGTCAGCCACGGCCAGATCTCTCAGGCCAGAGCAGTGCGGTGGCCAGCCCCTACAGGGCTCCCACCCCCCAAGGACCTCCACACACCCCTTAGAGATGTTGTGTTCCAGTGCTCACCACACAGAGGGCTTTGAGGATAGCAGTAGAGTTCGCTGCAGAAATGGGTCAGCAGCAGGGAGAGAAGCCTACGGCGGCAGAGTTCCCTCCCCAGCTCCCAAGCGCACCGCACCCCCACAGCAGGGCTCGATGAGGCGTGTGTCGGAGTCAGCTCGTGCCCCCACCTCTCCCCTCCTGGCAGCCAGACCCAGCCCATACTGGCCTGGAGCACAGGGGAGGAGATGAAGCTTGAAACCAGCTTGAGATTAAACAATGAACCTGGGATGACTTTCAGCACCTGAAAGCAAAGGTCACAAATGTACCCCTGGTGCTCAAGTTGGGGAAGGAAGGCTCCCCGAGGCCTCTGACAGCAGGGACAAACAGCTGCCCACCCCTGGACCCACTGCATCCACTTGCTCCCACCCGGGGTGTCGAAGCCAAACAGGCCTTAGCAAATCTCCTGGATCTCCCACCATTTGCAGATGGGGGAAACTGAGGCAGGGACTCGTGTCGACTCCACAGCAAGGAGCTGGGCTCAGTGTCCTTCTGCTAATACAGAGGTTCCAATGGCAAATGTTTGAGGCCATGCATCCCCCAGCCCAGAACGGGGTGGGCAGGGACTGGGCAGCATGAACGTCACAGCCTGGACCCCTGGTCAGGTCGGCGTGGCAGAAGTGATTGCTGACGGCCGGCAAGAGGGAAGAGGGTCCTCTGGATTTGGCTGCCTGGGTGGCCTTGGGTCTGCAGCATGGCGCCATAGATGGCCGGGTAGACAGATGCAGGCGTGGAAAAGAAGCAGGCCCCTTACGGGGGAGGCCAGAGAGGCTGGGGCCTGGGCTGGTCAGCCAGGGACAGAAAACCCGCCATGCGCTGGCTTCAGCTGGGGGTCTGCCCTGGGACCAAGCAGCATGGGATTCACAGAGCCTCTCCAGGCCCCTCCTGCTGTTACTGGTTTTCCCATCACTGTCCCTGGCATCCCCCACGGTCTCCCAGGCAGGCAGGGAGGGGAGGGCAAAGGGGCTTCCCAGAATCAATCACTTCCTTAAAACCTTCCCGGAAACCCCATCCCCAACTGCTTCCACCCACTGCCCAGACCTAGGAGGCACGACGCCCCAGTTTCCTGGGGCCATCATAGCAAAGAACCATGGTCCAGAGGCTAGAAGTCTGAGATCCTGGTGTAGGCAGGGCGCCTTCTCCTGAGACCTCCCTCCTGGGCAGGTAGCTGTCCTCCCCCGCGTCCTCATGTGGTCTTCCCTCTGTGCATGTCTGTGTCTTAATCTCCCCATTCTATAAGGACACTGCGGAATCGGAGCAGGGCCCTGGTGACCTCAGTTTACCTTAGTCTCCTCTTTAAAGACCCCGTGTCCAAATACATCACCTCTGAAGTCCCGGGCGTTGAGGGGGACACACTCAGCCATCCTGCATGGCCACCGCAGCGGGTTCAATGCCCACCCGAGGCTGCTCAAACCACAACCCCTGGAGCCCGCTGTCTGTGCCACCCTCTGTTCTCCAGGCTTCTTATTTACTTGTTTAGCCTCAGGTGTCAGCTGCAAAGTGATGACCTCACCTGGAAAATATACTGTTCTGCGTCTGCCCCGGCGGAAAGTCTGTGCAAAGGGACGGGTCCTGAAATTCCCTCGTCCCCCTTCACTAGGGGGCCTGAGCCAGTTGGAGCGTCTGAACTCCGCGCTTACGGAGCACCCACCCCGTGCCCAGCAGGGTGAGAGGCGCTTGGCAAGGCTGAGCAAGGCTGAGTGGCTGTCCAGGGGGTCCCGGATGGGAGTGGACGCTCTGGGAGGGTGGCAGGAGGGGCGTTCCAGGTGAGGAAGCAGCTGTCCCAAGGCCCAGCTGTCTGCAGAGAGGAAGTGGGAAGTTCAGGCTCGTGCCCTAGGGTGGGGGGCACCCTGGGAACGCTCTGGGATGGGGCTGTGCTCAGGACGGAGCCCTGGAGAGACTCAGAGGAGGGATGGGCTCGGAACAGAGGCGCAGCGGGGCGTGGAGGTGCCGGTCTGGGACAGAGAGCGCTCAGGAAGAACTGACAGCAGCGGACAGAGCAGGGAGGCAGGAAGGACACGCCTGCACATCCGGCATGAGTGAGAGATAGTCATCCTGGCTGGGTGGATGGGGGGGGGGGTAGGTGTGGGAGGGGCTGGAGGACGTGGGAGGGGCTGGTGGATGTGGGAGGAGCTGGTGGATGTGGGAGGGGCTGAGGGATGTGGGAGGGGCTGGTGGATGTGGGAGGGGCTGAGGGATGTGGGAGGAGCTGGTGGATGTGGGAAGGGCTGAGGGATGTGGGAGGAGCTGGTGGATGTGGGAGGGGCTGGGGGATGTGGGAGGGGCTGAGGGATGTGGGAGGAGCTGGTGGATGTGGGTCTCCGTGGATGTGGGAGGGGATGGAAGAAGGTGGGGGGGATGGAGTTGGGGAGGGGCTGGTGGATGTGGGAGGAGCTGGTGGATGTGGGAGGGGCTGAGGGATGTGGGAGGAGCTGGTGGATGTGGGAAGGGCTGAGGGATGTGGGAGGAGCTGGTGGATGTGGGAGGGGCTGAGGGATGTGGGAGGAGCTGGTGGATGTGGGAGGGGCTGAGGGATGTGGGAGGAGCTGGTGGATGTGGGAGGGGCTGAGGGATGTGGGAGGAGCTGGTGGATGTGGGAGGGGCTGGGGGGATGTGGGCACTGATGGGTGCTGGCTGCAGCAGCCTCTCATGCTTCCTGGAGCTCATATCCACCCAGGAATTTTCAAGGTGGCCTCGGGAAGTGTGGTACCTGGTCAGAGGCCGGCATCAGTGGAAACCGCTGGGGTCCCGGAGCGCAGCAGGGAAATGAAATAATCCCTTCCTGGCAGCCGGTGAAGGGGGCACTTCTCCAGCCTGGCTGCGGGAAGACAGGGAGCAAACACAGATCAGACGTCTATCTGATGCCAGCAGGTGGGCAAGACGGCTGCCTGCTTCCCTCCCGTCCCCACAGAGGGCTGTGTGTCCCCCTGGCTGGCGGGTGTCACGGCTTTCTGAGCAAAGCTGTGTCTCGGCTGCCTAGGCAGTGTGGGCCAGCCAGGCAGGGGTGGGGCTGGGCTCCATCCGCAGAGCTGTCATCCCCATCGTCACTGTCACTGTGGCTGCAGACGGGAAGTAGGAGGGGTGAAGAGGTGAGGCTTCTGTGGCCTCCTGTCCCCGAGTGCCCTGTCCCAAGCCGCCTGTCCTCTCTGGGAGGAGGGTTTGCCTGGGTGTAAACCTTGCTTCTTACGCACCCAGCAGCTCACCTGGCTGCAGGTGAATGAGCACACCTGGGGGCCACCAAGTGGACGCCCACGTTCTTCACGGGTCCTAGGAGGACTGGATATCCCAAACTCTGGTGCTTTCTATTCTGTAACAAAGTCTTCCATTAATTTTTAACACCCCCTGCCCACCCCCAAACACTCCAGAAAGAACCACCAGCTTGTGTTCCGTGGCGCCTGGTATGTCCTGGTATCTCCATGGACTTCAGAAATGTGGCTGGAAGGGCCTGAGGAGAGCGGGGAGGGAAGGAACCTTCTAGAGGGAAGAGCTTTCCATAGACGAACACAAGGCAGCAAGTCTCCTTTTGCTCTTTCTGGCACACGAGGGTCCTGGTGCCACCTCTGGACTAGCAGGGCATCTGCCCTGAGGGGCCCCTGGCCCTTGGGAGCTCTCCCCAAGGGGACTGTGGGGGCACCTGGCGCTGCAGGCTGGTCACCAGGCTCTCCGAATATCAGTGTCCTCATCTGGAGAGTTGGGGACAATCCCTACTTCTTGAATCGGGTGACGTGTGGATGGTAAACAGCCGGCAGTCCAGCACACTCTGGAGCAGGGGGACCTGAGTGTGCATCCAGCTCCTGACCCTGGACTGCTGCCTTCCCTCGGGGCCCACTTCCTCGCTCTGATGCTGGCTGCGTGGCAGGCGCCAAGTGGACGCTGATTCTCCAGGCAGCCTGCTTCCCTGTGGACATCCACACTGCCCAGTGTCCACAGGCCCCATGATTTCCCTGGACACACACATCTCCCTTTATTTCCCTAGCCTATTCCCTCTGGGCAGCAGAACCAGAAGCTGGAATCCACATACCTGTGTGCATGTGCCCCACGGCCAGAGGGACCCTGGATCAGCCCCCAAGCCACTCGCTGCCTCAGTTTCCTTATCTGAAATGGGTGGAATGGTCCAGACATTGGCTGGGCCCACAGAGACCACACAAGGAATGAATCCTCGTGCCCTGGCTTGCTCGGGCTGCCATACCCACAGAACAGAACCCAAACAACAGAAACTTCTTTCCTCACACTCCTGGAGGCTGGAAGTCCGAGCTCCAGGCGTGGGCAGGTTGGTTTCGCCCGAGGCCTCTCTGCCTGGTGTGTGGACAGCTCTCCTCTCCCTCTGTCCTCACGTGGTCATCCCTCTGCATGTCTGTGTCCCAATCTCCTTTCTTACAGGGACACCTGTCCCTCTGGATCAGGACCCACCCCCTCCAAGGACCTCATTTTACTATCATTGCCTCTGTAAAGTCCCCACTTCCAAATATGGTCACGTTCTGAGATGCTGGGGGTGAGGGCTTTGCATATGGATTTGGGGGGACACAGTTCAGCCATAACATCCCTGTGGCTGTTACTTCGGGGAAGGAGGACATAAAAGCTGAGATTAGAAGCACTATGGCCACAAGGGAAGCTCTGAGACCTTTCGGAGTCCTTCTTGCTGAGCTCCCCTCCTCCACCCCTCCCTGGAGCTGCTCTTCCACCGGTCCCCTCCTGCACGGGTCACTAAGGAAGGCCAGCACGCTGCACTGGATGATGAAGGCCGAGCCTTTACCCCGTGTTCTGTCGTATTCTATGTGACCTTCTATACGGGAGTAGACACACATGCCTTAAACAATCCCCAGTCACTGTAACTGGCAAGTGAGCATCGCTGGAAACATGTGTTCACGTAATGGGACTGGCGGAGAATAGTGGCTCACGCTTTTTTTTCTCGTGGTGATTTTTAAAGAATTTCAGCCACAATGATATTGCAAGATGAAAAATGGGGTTCTCACCGTCTCCCGAGCTCTGTCTCGTCTTGCCACTCCCTATTGGTTTTGAGGCTGTCCACATGGTGTGCCTGCTGGGCATGGGACTCCACCGGTCCTCAGCGCGGAGGATGCATCCCCCGCTCTGCTCACCGCTCCCTTCACCCAGCACCACACAGGGGGGGCCCTGTGAGGGGCTCAAAATGACTCTGTCCCTGGTCACAGATGTGCAGAGGGGAGGCAACCCCACCCTGGGGGCTAACCAGGAGCTGCAGCTGGCGCTGGAGCTGGAAAGATGGCAGAGGTGGGGAGGGGGCTACCATGGGGGCTGAGGTGACAGCACAAGCCCAAGGTGGTGACAGGAAAGACAATATCTCATATGGTGAGCAGCCCCACTTGATAGAGTGACGAGACCATAGCTCTCAATGCCATCACTAAGGAACTTGGGGCCAAGATGGTCCTCCTTCCCTCTGCAATATCTGGACCCACCCAAACCTTTCCTTTACTCATTCACTAATTAATTTTTCACATGTGTTTGCTCATTTATCTTTTTCATTTAACTCATTCATCTGTCTATCCATCCACCCATCCATCCACACCCACTCATCCATCCATCCACCCACCCACTCATCCATCCACCCACCCACTCATCCATCCATCCATCCACCCATCCATCCACCCACCCACCCATCCATCCATCCATCCACCCACCCACTCATCCATCCACCCACCCACTCATCCATCCATCCACTTATCCATCCACCCACTCATCCATCCACCCACCCACTCATCCATCCATCCATCCATCCATCCACCCATCCATCCAACCATCCACCCACCCACTCATCCATCCATCCATCCATCCATCCACCCATCCATCCAACCATCCACCCACCCACTCATCCATCCATCCATCCATCCATCCACCCATCCATCCACCCACACCCACTCATTCATCAATCCACCCATCCACCCACCCATCCATCCATCCATCCATCCATCCACCCCCCCACTCATCCATCCATCCACCCCCCCACCCACTCATCCATCCATCCATCCACCCACCCACTCATCCATCCACCCCCCCACTCATCCATCCATCCACCCACCCACTCATCCATCCATCCACTTATCCACCCCCCCACTCATCCATCCACCCCCCCACTCATCCATCAATCCACCCATCCACCCACCCATCCATCCATGCCTCCCTCCAGTGCTTGCCAAGCACTTCCCATGAGTGGCCTTGTGCTGGGTGCTGAAGACCACAGAGGATTCAGGCCCAGTCTCTGACTTCAACAAGGCTCCAGACTGGTGGGAAGACTGACCACAAACCAAGCAGTGCTATCCAGGGAATCTGGGCTATGACGTGATGAAGGAGGAATGCCATGAAATTTCTTCTGGCGAAAGGGTGATAGCTGCGCAGGGAAAGTGATGGGCTGGTGTAGCTGTGATGCCAGTGGGAAGTGCGTCTCCTGCCAACACTATACCCACGTCCACACAGAAGCACCAAGGAATGACACGGAGAGAGCCAGGCTTGGGTGGCGCCCAGTGGCCATCCTGGGGTTGGGAAGCCATGGGGGCAGCTGGCAGGAGTCGTCACCCAGGGCTGGAGTGAGCTGTCCACCAGGCCCCTGGCCCTTAATGGCCGGGTGTTGAGGGGTACCCACAAAAAGAACCAAGGGGTGGCCCTCTGTGCAGGCCCAGGATTACAGAGAAGGGCCAGCCTGAGCCCCAGGAAGCTCGTGCCATAACTAGCCTGGTCCCTGGAAAAGACCGTCTTTTGGGGTGGGAGGCCTGGAGGCCAAGAGTGGAGCCGGCCTCTGGGCACATGTGAGCAGCTAATGGGAGCACACATCTTGGCGTCTTTGCAAGGGCCATGGGATGGTTTCTCCCCTGTCCCCAGGCCACTGACCTACCTCCATTCTCCCCAGAATTCAGGCCCATAGCAGAGGTGGTGGTCCTCAGACTCGGCACATCACAACTTCCCACAGTGCTGAAAGGAATGCAGAGTCCTAGGCCCAGCCACAAGGGTCCAGGTCAGCGAGCCGTGGGCCCTCCCACGTGCTTGGGACTACATGACATATTACCTCAATCAGCCCCTGCAACCCGGCAAACAGGAAGGAGCAAACACCTTTAGGGAAGTTAAGAAATGGGCCCAAGCCCTCACAGCCAATGACTAACCACATAGGACTTGAACCTGGTCCTAACTCCAAAGCTGGTCCTCTTGAGATGCTGCCACCCTCCTCTCCAGGCTGCCAGAAGGAATATTGGGCCAGGGTTTTTAAGGATGATGACCTAAGGAAACATTCCTAAAAACCTATTTTGTTTTTACAAGCCTCACTCTAGAGTGAAGATGAAGAATTTCAAGAGCTGTCAGCAATGTTTGCAAATGGCATTAGGGCACCTGGAACACACCCCCGGGGGCAAGTCTCACGTCTGGTTTTCGCACTCCAAGCCTCTGGCCTCTGTAAGACCACAGTCGAGTTTTCTCTTGCAAGCACCGCGGGCCTCCTTGCTCAAGAGACTGGCAAACCTACTCCTTGGAGTAGGAATAACCGTGCTCACGCGCCATTTCACGGGACCAGCACTGCCTTCCTCTGGGCATCACGAAGCTTGAGCCACCTCCCTGGGCCGCCGGGCAGTCTGGCAGGATAGGAACCACCTGAGTTCAGTCCTCGCGCTGGAAGGGAAACAGGGTGAGGGAGCTTTCCCAGCAGTTGGTAGGAACATGGGTCCCCCTGAGCCTTCCTGACCTCCTGGACTCAGGGTCAAGGCCACAGCCCAAGAAAAGTCCCCGGGTATCGGTTTCAGGGACCGCAAGTGGCTGTGAGTGAACATGAAAGCAAACCAGGGGCCGCGTGGGATTGCTGGGCTGCACCGTGTGGCCAGGAGTCCCCTGTCCGGAGACGGAGGATGACTTCCTGCACCCCGTGGAGAGTGGACCTGCCACGGATGTAGCCAGGAGCCACACGGCTGAGCCGTTCTGCGGGTGTCTGGGGCCGGTCCGGCGCTGGGGCTCCATGTGGCGGGTATATCGGCCCGGCTTGCCGGTCACGAGCGGTTAGGCAGCCAGTGGCTCACGCACCCGGAGGCCACTGCCTGAAGCCGTGTGGCCTCCTGTTGTCTTTGGATGGGGCCCACCATCCGGCAGAACACGCTCCCCATGGAGTCTGGGGAATGTCCAAACAGCTGCATGAGCCAAGTAGCACAGAAAGGAACCTTGTAACTAAGATGCACACCCTTGCGTGGTGCCTGGTGTGTGGGTGGGTGCTGAGTAAACACTGACTTCGTGGAAGGGGTGGTCCCAAGGGCAAGACCACCTTCAGTCTTTCATGGGGGATAAAAAGACTGGGAGAAAGGTGACTAGAGCTGAGGCCAGGCTATCAGAAGCACATCAAAAGGGACGGTCCCTAAATGTCAATGATGCAGCCCCATGATAACAGAGGGCCCAACGGCCACCAAGAACATTAGTGGCCACAAAGAAGACCTCAATCCCAAGATGTTAATGGGTTCTCGAGAATGATCATGGGGTTTGGGCTGGTTTTTACTGTCTTCTTTATGCTCTGGTGGTTTCCATTTGTATCCGCCCAGCCGGCCCCACAGAGCCTCAGGAGGCTGGCTCCTAGTTTGCACCCAAGGGGGAAGACTCCCAGTCCACAGTCTCTGTCCTCGGGGAGTCAGATTTCCAGCCATGAGCACGCGCCTGTGTATGTGGCCCAGATAGAAGGTCCCTGGCTTGGTCCTCTGCCTTTGTATGTCTTTGCAGCCCATCCCGCACACAGCATCACACCGATGCAAACCCCTGAAGGCAAACCCTGAATGTCTGAGACCGGACAGTGGGGGCCACCGCCACTTGTGAGGAGACTGTTCCAGCAGGACCAGCAGACGCTAGCCAGGAAGGTTAAATGACTGGTAAAAGTTTTGGAAAGATAATGGCCAAACCATCACTATTTGCCAATGACATATAAGGAAAACCCAAGAGAATCAACATAAGACTATTATAACTAAGGTTTTTAAAAAAGTGACCAGTTACAGTAAATATATCAAAGCAAGATAGCTTCTTATTAAAAACAACATGAATAAAAGGTCTTAGATGGGAAGACTACTCACCATAAAGATATAAATTCTCCTGATGGTAATTTGTAGATTAAATGAAACCCCAAATTCCAAAGATTCTTTCATTAATCTCGAGAAGGGAGAGCACCAAACTTCACAAAATAATACCAAAGTTGGCACATCTAAGACATTTTTTTCAAGAGACGAGAGAGGTTTTGCCTGCTCCAAAGGATACTGAAAAGTATGAAAGCCACAATAATGGAAACCGTAGGAGCTGGTGTGAGAAAAGACACTAAAATAGAAAAAGGCAGAAATGGGCCCAGGAATGTCTGTGATTCTGGCATTTGCTACAGGTGGCACTTCCAGTTAGGGCCAGCCATCTGGAATCCCTACCTCACACCGTATCTCAAAATCAACTCCTGGTCAACTCAGTACTGTGATACACTCTAGAGAAACAGATGAAAGTAGAAATAATCTTGGTGTGGGAGAGAACGTTCCAAGCATGACCTCAAAGGACGAAGCAGAAAAGATTCTTAGTTTTATATAAGATTTCAAATTTTATTTTAAACTTCATGTTAAATCAAAAAGAAAAAAATTAATACAATCAAAAGGCAAAAGATAAATGAGGGAAAGTAATAGATAATATGTATGTCCCAGGTCTATTGTTCTTAATATGTAAAAACTATTTTTAAAATCAACAAAATATTGTGAAAACTAAAGGCTCCATTAGGCAAAAAGCGAGAAGCGGCAATCATCACAGAGCACATAGAGGTAGCCTATAAATAGTTGGGGAGACATGTTCAGCCTCCGTAGGGAGCAGGGAAGAGTGCATCTGCCCAGGAGACGCCAGTGTTCCTTCACTGCCCAGACTGGAACCGGGAGGACACCGCTGGGAAGGGCAACGGAGCGGGAAAGGCAGGTGCCTTCCTGGGCACGGTGTGATGATGTGGAGACCTCTCAAGCACTGACCATCTGCGGGCCAGGCCCGTGTGCTGTGCTTTCCTCGCTAGCCCATTTCAATGCTGACAAGTGTGGAATGAGGTGGAGTCAGTCGTTCGTGCTGTTTCATCAGGGGTGCCGCCTGGTCCTGCCTGGCTCTCATCCTGTGCTTGTCCACGCTGGCTGTGCCACCTCTGACTCGGTGCTGGTATCACAAGCCCCTCCCTCAAGGTGCTGGTCCCAGCAGGCCAGCTTCCAGGAGCTGACCCATGCACAGAGCCACTCCGGGCAGAAACTAACTCTCCACGTCCCTCAGGAGGCTTGTTAAGCTTGTACATTCGTGCTGCTCAGCAGGGGAAGTGCCTGAGAAACACCCTTCAGCAGGAAAAGGAGTCTAGAGGATGGCCCCACACTCTGTTAGGAAAATCACACACACACACACACACGAGTGCACAAACACACAGAGGGCCTCAGGAATGGGGCGCTCCAGCACGCCACCAGAGGTGGGATGAACTGTCCACCAGGCCCCAAGCAGTGGGGACAGGACAGTCAACATTTTGGCCTCGGAGTGGCATGGGGCAAACCCGGCACGAACCCAGGACGACAATGAACCCAATTCTGTGCCCTCTGGCCCCAAAGGAAATGACATGTAAGCAGTGGTTATGGCTGAGAGTGGAGCTGTGGCATTTTCCTCTTTGACGCTTTCTACATTCCTGAAATAGTGCCCGATGGCCATGTGCTGGCTTCACGGCTGGCGCCTGCAGGCTGTAGGGCATGCCAGCTGCCGTCCATCACTCCCGGAGGACGGGCACGATGATGCAAACAAGTCCTCCAAGAACCTGTCCGCGGGACGCTAACAGGGGTTTGGGCTGGTTTTTACTGTCTTCTTTATGCTCTGGTGGTTTCCATTTGTATCCGCCCAGCCGGCCCCACAGAGCCTCGGGAGGCTGGCTCCTAGTTTGCACCCAAGGGGGAAGACTCCCAGCTGAATGAGCCGCGGCCCTCGGCGCAGCTCGCTGGACCCGGGACAGCTTCTTGCAGCTGCTGGTAGAAAACGCCCACCCAGAGGTATATTACACTCGGGTGGGAGTTCCCCGCAGTTAAAACTACGACCCTGATACTACCAAGGGCCCGCTCTGTGCCGGCCCTGTGCTGGGCCGAGAACATCGGGATGGTCGTGCGTGTGCTCTGGGCCGGACAACTTCCTGGCCGTGTTTGGGCCATGGTGGTGACTGAGGCTTTCAGGGTCAGTTTTCTCACCTGTAAAATGGGCATGTTAGTATGACTGCCCTCACCTGGCTGTCTGAGGGTCCAGGAATGGTGACAACAAAGTCCCTGCATACAGTAAGTGCTCCATAAAAGCAGCTCCTCTTACCCAGTCACTTGCTCCTGGCTGCCCTTTGGGGCCCAGGGTGGGGTTGGGTTCCCCTTTTCTAGGCGTGGTAACTGAGGCTTGAGAAGTCAAGGAACCACTCCGGCAGTTCCCAAAGCTGGAAATTCAGTCTTTAAAAACAGGTCCTGCCCTGCCCTTCCTGTGCTCGGAGGCTCGGAGCTTCGGAAGCAAGAAGCCATCCCCGGTCCCCTGGCACCGCCTGTGGTCCTCGGGCGCCCGGGTCATGTCTGCCTGCTCCGCTCCAAGGTGACAGAGCAGCTGCTGATGACAGAGAGGCACCCGCGAGCCGGTCGTGCTGAGCAGGGACCCACGAGTGACCGCCTGGGGGTCCGCCCCCCTCTGACCTGGTCTGCGCCGGAAGGCAGGCGCACTCGCCTACGGGGCCGGGCGGGGAGCCGCTGAGCAGCACCGGCCATCCTGCCGATGGCAGAACAGCCGGATCCGAACTGCAAACCGGGATGAAGGAACGAGCGTGCGGCCCGGCAGCTCAGCACCCTAAACCGACCAGACTCATGTGATGCATTTATTTTCTTTGGAAACATTTCCTTGATGGAAACTGCAATTTCCACACAGAATGGATTTTCTTCTCCTTAGGAATCTCAAATTACATCACTCAGGTAAGCTTAAAATGGGATTTAATTACACGATAAAGTCAAAGCAGTTAACAAAGACTCAGACTGGCATCACTGAGCAGTAGTGAAGCAGAGCTTTGGAAGAAATCTCAGAATGCGCAAGATCATCAGACCAGAAAGCCCCTGATTGTGAGCACGTGGCCTCCTCTCTGGCATGTGAACGCAGCACGTGCCAAGTCCTAATTATCAAAAAAAGAGTCCATCGGGAAGAGGTGATCATACGGATTTTCTCTGCACACAGCAAATCTGGCGGAGGCACCTGCCCTGTGCCTTTTGCGGGGAGCCCTCCCCGGGCGGGTATGAACACAGGTGCGTTCAGAAAGGGGCAGCGTTTCCATATCGTCTGGAACTAGGATCTGAGGTCCCCGTCTCCATCAGCTGGACCAGCTTACCTAGATTCAGCTGAACGGGCCGCGTGACTACAGCTTTGATTTCAAACTTCCTATACGGGGCTTATGGACGGAAAACTCTGACCACCATGATGGCCTCTCCAGCACTCTGCTTTCCAGAAGGACAGCAGTCCAGAGGTTTTTATAGAGCTACAAAAAATAAACACATACATGAATAATAAACAAGGTTCCTCACACAGCCGAGGGGACAGACACAGATCCCCTCATATGCTTTTGCTGAAAACACAGAAAATCCTCTGGTCACTTTTTAGAAAATTTTAAGATGATTTAATTTACATCCATCTTTTTTTCTCACAGAAAACAACTGGAAACACGTAATACTTTAAAACACGCTTAGGGTGACAGCTTTGTACGTGTCCTTTTCTCTGGGAACTCTCGTAGGGGGAGGCCCACAGGGTTCTGCAGGTGAGCGCTAGCTGTCTGCTCTGACATGTGCTCCCTCCCCTGCGCAGCTGGGGGGGTGCCTGCACACGGGCCCCGTCCGCCTGCACGTCTGGGCCAGTGGGCGACCTCCTCCAGCATGCTCACAGCAAACCCCTTCCGCCGGGCTGCCCAGTGGGGAAAGCAGAGCAGTGTCTATCCTGGAGGAAGGCCATGCACATTGCAGGAGCTGCTGACTGGTTCTTCATCCACCCCAAACATGGCGCCCAGGCTGACAGGTCTCCAGTCCACAGAGCCAGGGAAGGGGCCTCCTATGTACCGGGCTGGCCTTGACAAACTTTACTCTTTTTTTTTTTTTAAGTAGGCTCCACACCCAACATGGGGCTCGAACTCAACCTGAGGTCAAGAGTCGCATGCTCGACCACGGAGCCAGTCAGCTGCTCCTTACTTTGAAGAAGCCAGTGTCCCTGCACCTGCTGAGTGCACTCCTGGGCCCCTCCAAATGCTCTGCTTGCTCCCCCAGGGACACTCAGCCTCGCTCTCTCCGCACAGGTCACATATGGCAATTTGGAACATGATGCTTCATGGAATGATCATCTTAAATAAGCTCTGGCAGCCGGGTCTGTTCACTTAAAATGCACTTCTCACCTAGCAGCCCCTGGTTACAATGTGTGCCGTATACACCTGCCTGTCAGGTGAGGCCTCGGGATTCCACGGTGGAATCCAGAGCCAGAAAGAGCCTGCAGCTCAGGGACAGGCTCCTGCGCACCAGCCACTCTTCGGCCCGGGGGCTGGGCTGTCTCTGCAGGGCAGTGAGCCGGCCGCCCTGGCTCCTGCACCCGCTAACACTCCCGGGGACTCAGGGCCTCTCATGATGCCATGTCCAGGTCCTCCTCAAGTGCATGTCAGCCGGATGCCTGGTAAGTGCCCCCATGGGCAGGTCAGCCTCAGCCCCCTGCCTTACTGGCATGTCCTCCTGCGTGCACCCACTGGGGCCCGGGCCACACTGGGGACTGAGGTCCGGTCTCCTGTCTTCTCTCCAGGTGGTAAATCTCTACCCACATCCTGGCTGGGCAGCTGTGGGCAGGCCACCTGGCTTCTCTGGATGTCGGGTTTCTCCCTGGCAAAGCGGCTGTGTAACAGACACCATGTGGGAGGGAGCTAGAGGACAGCGGGCCTCTAAAGATGTTACTGTCCCCACACCGGCCTGGGGACTTCTATCCTGCCCACCCCAGGGCCCAGTACACCATCCCAACCCCAGGTGTGGCCTGGGCCAGGCCACAGCCAGGGCACCTGCTCGCTTCCCTGGAGAAGTCTGTTCCCCTGAGCACACATGGAGGGCTCCTGCCCCCTTACGTTCAGTCTCCACTGAAACAGAGCCTGAGTTGAAAGCAGGTGTTTCAGCACAAAGAACATGGCCTTGGGGGTCGGGGTCAGGTGGGGTCCCGGTCTGTGAGACCTCAGGCGAGCGGTAACACTGCAACAACAAGCTGTAGGTGGTGCACTCCTGGAAGGCACTGAGCAGACCCGTGAGCATCCCGCAGCACGCGGGATAGGAGTGGGCTCAGGAACGAGCATAGCAACGGTCCCATGGCAGGACAAAGTGGGGGCATCTGCCTGGGGGCGACACTTGGGCTGGAGGCCAGGGAAGGGCTGAGAGGCAGCGTTCTGCTCAGGTGCAATGTGGAAGTGCTCCAGGCAGAGGGACAGCAGGTACAAAGGCCCTGTGGTGGGGAGGCCTAGTGTAATAGAAGAACAGAGGGGGACAGTCAGGCTGGAGTCCAGCGGGCAGGAGGAGCACAGCATAAAATGACCCTGCAGAACCAGGCAGAAAGAGGTCAGGCTGCCTGGACTGGGGGTGCGGGAAGGGAAATGCATGCAGGTTTGGGGATGAGGGATGGTGGTGGAGTGCTCAGCAGAGGAGTGACCTGACAAGATCACTTGAAGAAATCATTCTGGAGCATAGCACGGCAAGACAGATCAGGGATCCAAGTGGGGGCTGCTGGGAAGTGAAAGTACCAGGGGTGGATGGTCGGTTGACAGAAAGGGTCAGGGTCTTGCACTGTGAGATGTCAGGAAGACCCAGCACTGGGAATGGCCCCTGGGGGTGTGAGAACAAGAGGACCGCCGCAGGGCCCCCGCACTTGACAGGGGCTTGTGCTGATCCCAGCACCCCGGCCCTAGGAGGGTGGTGCCGCCAGCCCACATCTCCCGGGAAGGCGGGCTGGGGTGAGGCTAACTCGCCCCAGACCACCCTGACCTCTCCTGGCCCCTCCCTCCACCGCTGCCTGAGTGGAGCACGTTCCGGAAGGCGCCAGGGCGCTCCTGGCCCATGCCATCATCCCAGGCTCGGCAACAACCACCAGCACCCCCAGAGCAGCCCCCACTGGTGCTCGGATGCACGGCGTTTCCCACCCGGCCTCACCTCACCGTCGGCTCTGCCAATCGGGGAGTTCAGGACAAAGTCGGGAGGGGCGATCACGTCCACCAGGGCAACCGCATCATCTTTCAGCTGTTGGAAAACAAAGTCCATTCGCTTGGCAACCCCCAGAAATCTCCATGGCGACCGCTGAGAAACAGAGTGCTGGCCGTTTGTTGCTACAACCCGCTAGCAACAGTAACCCCAGCAGGAGCGTGCGTGGCTCGGTTACTAACGCATTATCTTTCCGTTGGCCTGCATCACAGATTCCCTTGGTGTATGTCTGAATATTTTCTCCATGTTGCTAATCACTCAAGACTTCCAGTGCATTAACTGTTTTTCAATAAGGTAGGGGCTGCTCGTAAAAGCGGCTCAGCAGCTCACTAACCAGCAGGCGTCCTCAGGTTTGTGTCTGAATCCTGCCCGATCTGGGCAGCTGCCGTTCCAGCAAAGGAAAACACGTCCGGAAAAAATGTGCCAGGGAAGGTGTTTATGGGCACCTGGGAAAGCCGTCCTACCAAGGCTGTCTGGTGTGCGGAGGTTTTATGACGCCCCTGTCCCCTCGTGCAAGTGGTTCTTCAATAGGACACGTGGAATTTATGGGAGAAGACTCCCAAGGACTTTCTTGAAATGCAAAAACATTCTTTTTTTTTTAAAATAATTGTGAAGTGCCTCGGCTGCACCTGGAGTGGGACGGTTTCGGCAACGCAGACGGAAAGCACCTGGCTGGCTCGGAATAACCCAGTCCACACAAGAGAGGAGAGGAGCACATCTTCGTGGCTCGGGTGCTGCTCATTAGCATACCCGCTCCCTCGCTCCACGGCCACGCGCCCTCTGCCCCTCGGCTCAGAGATGAACAAGTCTGCCCACTTCAGATGGAACCATCAGCACAGCAAGGCCGCTTGTCTAGATAGGGGTCAGCACACCTGCCCTATAACAGCAGGAAACGGTCCGGCTCAGCGGCCACCTCTGCCGAGGCCACACCAACACACCCACAGACGATGCACGAGTGAACTGCTGGACGGGGCTTGCACCCCCTCCACTTGTCTGACCCAGGCCCCCCGGAGTGACCACAAGGACCTGGGCCTCCCCGGTGGCGGACGGAGACGAGGCATCCGGGGCATGACTGTGCATGCGACCACCTGCCCGCCTGGGCCACAGCCGCCAGGTGCAGGTCCTGGGGGATGCAGCTATTTGAGAGCAAGGGGAACACACCCAGGAAACCCTCCAGTTACTGTTTTACTGGGCGGAGAGTACGCGTGGCCACACATGGGTGCGGTGCGGTCACAGATGCACGCCGATCCAGAACCCCCAGAGACTGAGGGATGGCCACTGGCGAGCTGAGTCTGGGGAGAGGTTTGAAAACCAGTCAGAGGTGCTGCCTGGAACCACATCGACTCTGAGCTCCAAGAGGGAGAAATGGAGCGGCATGGCGCCGGTCATTTGAGACACCTTATAAAAGGGTTTCCTGCCATCAAGAGGAGAGACGACTCTGCTAAGGACAGTTGCCTAGTTCAGGGGGACCAGCACATGAGGCCCTTCAAGTGTTGCTGGTGACAATCAAAGACCAACACCTCAGCCACACGGGCCCCTTTCCATGGCCGACAGCTGTGGGATTACAGTGACTGATGGGACGGCACAGCTCTGGACATGTCCACCCCCGTAGAAAGGCCCACTGGACAGAGCACCACTAGAGCATAGGGTGGGGGTTTGGCCCACGTGACCTTTCTGTGATAAAGGTACAAGAATGCCATACACAAGAAAAATACCATGAAATGAATTTAAGCCGGAGGCCGAGTCCCTGGAAAGCTTGAGAGAATTACCAGGGTGGCTGTAAAAAGTGCATTACAGAGTACAGACTCTAAGACATTCCCTAAAAGTTACTATCTGCCTAAGATTCCTGACATAGGCATATTTTCTTGTAATCTTCCTGTTTTTGCTCAGCGTTGCACACACACGAATGCGTGCAAAGCAAAGGCATGTGCCATTATGCAGTGGTTACATGTAACGCGGGGGAATCGTGATGACACGAGAGGGATCGCAGCTCACCTGTGAGCACAGGTCCAGGATGGCGTTCTGGATCATTTTACCTGCTTGCTCACCAGAAAAGTAGCCACCTGTAAGCACAGCACTGGTTACACTGGGGCCTGGTACCCCATGTCCACGTTAGCCCCCCAGGTGCTTTATGTGAGGTCTCCCAGCTGCGGGAACATGCTGGCCGGGGCCAGGGTTTCCGTGTCCCTTTCCCATCGCTGTGCATGCACCAGGAGGTCATGGCCAGGCCAGGAGAGCTCCTCGACCACCACCAACCATGATCAGCCCACCTCCACCACCATCATCATCAACACCACCACCTGCACCACCATTACCACCATCGTGGGCTTGCCATGGCATCTTGCGGGCCCCAAGGCCGTGGCCTGTGCATCTGACAGCACATTTGCTATAGAATCTTTTGTTTGATTTTTGTGAAAGAAACTGTCCATCTCTTGGAATTGTCATGTCTTAGCACACGGGCCCCTGCCCTGCACCTTGCCACTCCCTGGGTCCGAAGCCCGCTCTCCCCTTGTAAACCTAGCCACGTGCTCTCACCACCTCTGTGGGGCAACACCAGCCCCGAGGGGGAAAACCTGGTTCTTGGAGAGGGGAGCAGGACAAACAGTCTCACTCTTCAGAAAGCCAAGATACACACACAGGATGAGAACAGATATACAGGCTGTCATAGCGTTAACATGTCTCGGGGGAAATTAGAGAAAATGGCCTAAAAATGCTCCTTAGAAGGACAATAATGAAAACAGATTGAGAAATCCAGGCCTACCCCATTTTCACCAATCTTCTGGGAATCAGCCCCCACACCACCTCCTCCAGGAAGCCCTCCTGGGTCCTCAGGCTGGGCATTCCTAAGAGTGCTTCCCAGCAGCCTGGGCTCGTGTCTATCTGGGTCCCATGGGCCGGGAGGCATGGGCTTCAGCTCACTATAGACCAGCTCCCTGCCTAGCTAACGTGGGCCTCCTGGAAATATTCTCTGAACTGGAAACAGACTTCAAAGGGCCCCGGACGAAACGGAAACGTCCTGTCCTGATGCCACTTTTCTTACCGTGGATTCTAGGCTCCTCATCTGCCCACAGGCTCCCCCAGCCTGTGAGGAATGCCCAGTGAATGCACATGGAGGTAATACCTCACGAGAAAGGCCAAGTCTCCTGGCTAGGACGCGGCTGGAATCCCCGGGCAGGACCGGGCGGGACAGGACGGGGGGACAGGTGCCCACCGCAGGGGCCTCACCTTGGTAGAGCAGGGCCGTGTGCTGGCTCAGGGACCACAGGGCATAGAGGGCACTGAGCCGCCCCAGCACGGCCCGCAGCGGGGGCGGCACGTGGGGCTGGTGCGTGTACTCGTGGAACCTCCGCACCACCGTGAGCTCCAGGAACGCCAGGGCCAAGGGATGGCAGTGGTATACCTTAAAACAAAACACAACACAGGGCCGCCGACCCCCGTGAGCCGGCAGCTGGGGCCCCGGTTACAGCCTGCGGGGGGCGGTGGAAGAAACCGCTGGGCACACAGGCCAGGGTGGGAGCTCCAGTGCACGTCCCCGGGCAGGACAATGACACCAAATGAAGTCGTGCACGGAGGGGGCACGGCATGAGCATCACCTGTGTGCAAACACCGCAGGAAGGCCAGCGGCCAGAGAAAGCTGAGGCCGAGGCCGGGGTCCGTGCACTCCACAACCTGGGGAAGGCCAGTGGCCGCTCCCAGCTCGGCCCCACCTGACACGTACAGGGACAACCGTGCCGGGCCCTGCGGCTCAGACACGGGACCATTCCCAGCCGGCCTGCAGGTGCAGGAGTTCTGACGCCCGCTGTGTTTGTGGGAGCAGGAGGCCTCGGCCGGTCTTCTGGTCCTGATGTGTCCTTCTTAACCAGCACCCCCCAGAGCCCGCTGAGCATCATCAGCTTCATTAGGTTTTCTTTTCCCGTCTCCACTGTCATTTTACCAGATCTGTTCTGATGAGAAGAACAGCACTCGCGTGGCCTGAGCTGTACTGAGGAGCATGCGGTGCCTTCCGTGTCTACACCCGACCCTGGCTGGCATCTTTGGTTGTCAAAACTCAGGGGTGCTGTTGACACCTTCGTGGGCAGAGGTGGGGTGCTGCTGAGCATCCCACAGCGCACAGGACAGGCCCCCCAGGAATTGTCCGTGGATGGTCAGACGGAGCCTCTGCTCCCCCAAGCTCCTCTAGGCGGGGACAGGCGGTGAGGCCACGGCTCTGCCCGTGGGCTCCTGCACAGTCCGCTGACCCCCCGGGCCGTGCCGTTTAACTGTCCCCGCAGGGAGTCCAACGTGGCTGGGGGTCAGCTGTCACTCGGAAGCAGCGAACCCAGGACAAGTGCTCGCAGACTGCGAGCGCTCGAGGGCAGGGCCGTCACCTGTGAAGAGTCCGGAGGGCCAGCCCCTGCCCCCACCCCCTCCCCCTCTCCAGTGAGCCCCCACCCCCACGAAGCCCTAAACCATCAGGTCCAGCTGTTCATTTCTGCTGTGCTCTAATTCCTGAGGATATTTGCACAGGAGCGAATCATGGACACTTCAGGCAAAAAACAAACTCCTCATTGTCCACATTCAGACCTCAGTTCAGGGCAAAGAGCCAGGGCCTGGGGATGGCGCTGGGTTCCGGGCCAGCCCCAGCACAGCTGAGCCGGGTGACCCAGGGCATGTCTCTTGGCCCCGATTGCCCGATCCATCAGAGAAGATGGCAGGAAACGACCCGTGTCAGGAGCCCCGGGTGTGGTGGGGCGAGGAGAACACGGTTCATCTGCCTTCGGAGGCCAGCAGCTCCGGGCGTATGGGGCCCCACCGCCCACCGTTTTACACATGCTCACTCTGAACATGGGAGGGTACGACTCGGCCAAAAAAGGCAATAAACGCATCTTTTTTTTTTTAAAGAACCTACGGTGTGCGGCCGGCTTGTAGTAGGTGCACAGCAAGGGGCAGCTGTTCAGGGGTGGGCAGGAGGGGATGCGAGATAAATGCGCTCCCCCATGAGTCAGAGTCAGCACGCTCTGTATTTTCACGGAAAAGCAGCCCCTAACCGCCCCACAGGGCAGAACAGCTCCTGCCCCCACGACCCGCCAGACACCATCCTTCCCCTGCACGGCCCGGGTCGTGCTCGGCGACCGCTGTGCCGACGCTGGTTCCCCGGCCAAGAGCCCTTCCCCGGCGGGACGCCCTGCCGGTCCCGCCGCATTGCGTCCCCAGCCTGCAGCCTGTCTCCAGACTTTGTTTACAGAAATGGTGAGCATTGACACAGTCACATCTGACCACTTTTTCTTTTTTACGGCTTCTGGTTTCCTGTCTCAAGAAGGCGCGTCCCATGCCGAGGCTACACACGCATTCTCTCTGAAATTTTCCTCTCATGCCCAGTTGCTGCTCAGGTCACCGTATGGGAAGGGGCTGTGTCCTCCTGGGGCGTCCGTGAGCGTCCAGCCCAGGCCGTGAGAGCTGACCCAGGGCTTGCTCTTCGCAGGCTCTGGGATCAGAGCCAGGCGAGGCTGGCCTCTCCTGACTTTTTCTGCCGTGTGATTCACTGAAGTGCTGCCACGGAGTGCTTTAACGAAGGCGTAAAGGTGAATTATTTCTAAAACGGCTGAGCCCCTGCTTGAGGTCCGGTGTCAGGGTGCCAGGCACGGGCCAGCAGGCAGGCGTGCAGAGGGACGGCACGGAGACCCACAGCCACCTCCAGGCAGCTCTTCGGGATTCGGACGCAGCGGGAATGGGTGCCTCTTGTGCCCTCCATCTCTTTGGGGCCTTGGCTTGTGACTCTAGGGAGGCCCTCCACTTCCACTTCCGAGTGACAGCCTGATGGGCAGGGAAAGGGGTGACATGGGACAGGCTAATCCACCCTCGTCAGTGTCCTAAGACTAAGCCTGCTGTGGCCCCAGCCGTTCCAGAAGGATCCTTGCTACGCCTCCTACTTTGGTCGCCGTGGCACTGAGCTCAAGTTTACTGATGGGGGCCACCTGCTGAATTCCTATAAGCCCTGGGTTCCAGTTATCCATCCAGGCCTTTCCAGTCAAGACGCCATCCTGTTCCTCACTTGCACACCTGGGGCAGGTGTGTCCAGCAGGTCCCTGGAGACACCGCTGGCTTTGCTCCTGACCACGTCCACCCAAGCACTGAAGCTGCCCATCACAGTGTAACGGGAGGGGTCGGGGTTCATTCAGAGGAGACGGGCAGACGTAGATGCTGAGTTCTCAGAGGACGTGAAATGAGCCTCACAAAACAAGGCCAAGAAGGAATGACACCAGTTCTACAAACTTCTTATGTTTCCTTTATCCGTGGCCTCCCAAACGACAGCCGTCACTCCAGATGGACTGGATGTATGGGTCACAACAGGCCAGATCCTGATGCCAGGAGGTGTTTTAGAGCAGGCTGCCTTTGTGCGGTAGGTTCCGGAATGTGGGAGCCAGCCCAGTCCAAGCATGAGAACCAAAGCCACCCTGGGACCATTCCCACCAAGGCTCCCCGAGAAGGGCAGTAATGCCCCGAGAGAAAGCAAGTGTGACCTCGCGTGTCACCAAGCCGCCGCCGGTCGGCTGAGAGGGACCAGAGCTGGGGCCCCACAACCCAGCGTCCCCGCTCCAGCCGCGGCCAGATGCCGCCGGGCACCTTGAACACAACACCCACAGTCCAGTGAGGTCCCTGCAGCAGACCAAGGTGCAGAGAAGCCACACTCCCGTGGTCACAGGGGCTGGAGGGCTCAGCCGCCACCACCACGACAGGCAGCTTACCGAGGCCACGGCAGTGCAGGAATTGGGAGTGAATCAAACAAGCGATTTTTTAAAACAGACATATACCTGACTGTTGTTTCTTGCTTCAAAGTCATTGCTTCCTGATCTTTTCTCTTGATTTAATTTCTGATAACTCTCGCGGAGCAGGTAACAAACCAACCACTCGTAAGCCGCCAGGGGAACTTCAAAACAAGAAACAGAAAAACCAAAAGTAACCATAGAGCATCTACCGTCTGCAGAGCACTCCCCCGGGATGGGCAGATGGGCAGCTCGCGGGCACCGAGCCACCTTCGGGACAAGTCTGTGAAACATGGACACGCGAGGGCACCCCGCGTTCCACACTGTTCCAGCAACCAGAGGCCAGGGGGCCGCGGAGCCACCTTTGGGGTGAGCGCCTTGTTTGGGAGGGCTGCAAATTCTGGCTGGGGCTCACGTGCTTCATCTGCTGGGACACGGTACATCCCCTCAGTGTCACTACGGATTCGCGGGGACAGCAGGGCACCGTTGCGGCAGAGGACGGGCAGGCGGCAGGAGGAAGGGGTGCCCGTTCCCTGGCCAGCCCAGCCCTCGGCCTCCCTGGGGCTGGAGGGCAGCTGAGCTGGGCGTTCTCACTGGCTGCCAAGGAGCCCCTCCCAAGGAGCTCTGAGGGAGGAGACAGAGTGCAGACATACGGGCCGGCGCTGGAAGGGGTAGAAGGAAGACCCACCGGAGAGACTGCAGGGTGCCCCCCAACCCCTGTCCTCTCCCTGCCCCCAGCGCTGTGCCATGTCTGTGGGCCCCTCTCCTCCTCATCACATCTCCGCCAGGGCTGATGCTGACATGGCATATCCTACGGACCAGGCAGGTTCCAAACTCCCCAGAACACCCTGCCACACAGAGCTGTTACCACCCTCCCGAGGAGGACCTGGGGCACAGAGGGAGTGGGCAGGAGTCGTCTGACCTGGACACACAGCCCCGAGTCCACACTTTCACACCCCCTCACCCCGGCACAGAGTCAGGCACAGAATTGGGCACCGGGGTGAGGCCACAGGCCACGGGGGAGCCCTTCCGCTCAGCAGCTGCTCTAGGCTCACAGTTCCCAGGAGGGACCGTGGGGACCTGGCCACACCGGGTCTGGGCCCAAAGCCTGGGCGAAGGGTCCTTGGGATTGCTCCTGCATCACACAGCCCACTCCCGGGAAGAAGATGGGCAGCGCTCTCTGGGGTCCCATCGTGGACCCTCAACTGGATCAGCACAACTGCTCATGGACTGCAGTTTCTCTGAGGTCTCCTCTCACAGCTGTCCTCAGTCCAGAGTCCTGCCATGCGTGGTACCTCCAATGGGAGCCCCAGAAGACATGCTCACGTCCTGCCCCAAACCTGTGAACGTCTTTCTCAGGAAAAGGCAGACGTAATCAGAGAGGAGATCCCCCGGGAGTGGGTGGGCCCGAAATCCAACAACGAGTGTCCTACTAGGATCAGAGGAGAGATACACATATGGGCGAGGCCATCGGGGGGACAGGGGCGATGGAGCCCAGGATGCCCGGGGCCCTGACCCACCGTCCCGCCCAAGCCTCTGGAGGGAGCGCAGCCCAGCCCACACCTTCTGTCCAGACTTGCCAGAGAGAAAACATTTGTTTCCGGCCCCGCCCACACTCCCCAGGGGGCACCGCCACAGCATCCAATGTCCCCAGACCTGCCTCTCCTGCCCCACCTCCTAGTCCCGGGGCTCCTGGGCACGTCCGCCAGACATTCGACTCCACGAGCGACACCTGAACTCAGCGTCATCCCACCTCTTCGCCCTGACCACTGGGGGCTTCATTCTCACCCAGCCGTCCATCCAGCGAGCCCCTCAAGGCCGGCCAGCCACCTGCCGACCACCTCTCTGGCCTCCCACCCTTCCACTCTCCTCTCCCAGGCTGCCTCTGCCTGGGTCCCCATTTCCTGGCTGATCTCCCCTTCTGAAGCGGGGCTCTGACCTTGGCGTGCCCAGAAAGCAAGGCGTGGATGACTGGCCCCAGCTCCCTGGCTGGCACGGCGCAGGTCTGGGTGTTGCCTGCTGTCTGTCTGTGTTCCCACACCCTAGCACTCTTGTGTGGCTGGATGTCCCCACACGACCTCCTGTAAAGGTGCAAGGCCGCCAGGGAGCCGGCTGCTGGGGAAACAGCTAGGCTGTGCTGCACCCACAGGGGTGCTCAGAGCGGCGCCCCGGCGGCCCCCAGCCCCCCGCACGAGTGAAACACAGCCCAGGCCCTACTAGGCTCAGCATGGGGATGACCACATCCCCCCGTGTCCTACAGGGAAACTGAGGCTCGGAGAGGTGAAGTATCCAGCCCTAGGTCACGCCGACTCCGGAGCCTGAGGTCCCATGACTGCACCACGGGGCCCCACGGAATCACGGATTGCGACGTGAGCCCACTGCTTTACACACATGTGGCCGTTGGAACCTCGTACGCTGAGCCACAATCACTGAGTATTTTTGCAAATCAGCCAACTTGAGAAAAACAAATGGGCCTCATATTGCCAAGTGACAGTGCAGATCCTCAAATGCACAGGAACATTTGTGAGGCCCGTCCTCGGCACGCACGCCTGTGTGTGAATCAGAGGAAGCAGAGAGACATCCGAGGACCCGAGCCGTGCCGGCCTCCCCCCAGATAAACGACTTGTCCCTGAAGGAAAACTCTTGGACCTTCCCGACAGGCTACGCTTGGTCCCGCGAGGTCCCGCGCCTCTGGTCCTACAGAGAGCGAGGCTCGTAAAGATTTCACGGAATCTTTACTGCGGATCCCACCGGCTGTGGCCAGGGCTGACATGTGGGGTGGGAGGACCACGGGCCCCGGAGCCGAGGGGCTTGGCCACGTACCACAGGCTCCCTCTCTGCGTGGACGGTGACGTCAGCACCCAGTGTCACTTTCACCAAATGAATTCTGGTTCCATTTTTTTCCTCCAGAAGATGTTTCCACTTTGCTGGATCTTGCAAAAGCCAGGGCTCTCACGGGAAAAACAGATGACGGGGCCTGGCACGCGTCCTGGTGCAGAGGCGCAATGCGCAGGAGGGGGCCCCGCGTGCACGGAGTCCGCGAGGGAGGGGCTGCAGCAGAGGGCCCGGCGTGGCCAGAAGCCGCCAGACCGCTTGTTTACTATTTGGTTTACAATGGGTGATGGTTTTAGGGAAAGAAATTCTGGTTGGGTTGATGTTATGAGAAGCATGAGCTCTTTCTCTAGTGTTTTCTGTAGCAACTGTTGGCTGGGGCGCTCTGAAACCGTCTGAAATAGACCTTTAAGTGTGTCCTGCTTCCTTACGAAGGCAGGTGAAGGCCTGCCAGGTGGTCATCGTCAGGAAAGGCATGACAAAATGTGCAACCAACAAGAAAGAAAGCACTTGTGAGCAGAAACTTCCCGGATGATGACGATGAGGAGGGAGGAAGCGGCCGGGACGTCGCCCAGCCCGGGTTCTACTCTTGCTCTGACTGCTGGCGTGGACTGGGGTGGACCGGTCGGTGCCACCTGGCCCGGTCTCCTCTCGGGAAGATGGGAGCGGTGTGTGCGGCCCAGCAGGGCCGAGCGGAGAGTGAGGCGGATGCCCTCAGCACCCACAGTTGCTGATGCTGTGATGTCATGGGCTCTCGGCCCCTGACGGGCGGGTGGGCGGCGGCCCCCAGGCCCAGGGGACACTCGCTCTGGGGTCTCCTGATGCAAGGCCAGGTGCCCTCCTCCCGTGCCAAAGGCCCTCGGTGGAGCAAGGGGCGTGCTCGAGACTCCCGAGATGGCGAGGAGAGCACGCGTGGTCGTGCATACGACGGCGGCCGGCGGCACCGGGCACGGCGCTGAGCACGCCACAGTGTTAGCTCCCGTGTCCCGAGGGCCTGATGGAGCGGGCACAGCCAGCAGGCCGAGGCGGGGAAGGGCGCCCCCTCGCTCTCCCGGCAGGTCCCTGGGGGGCTCAGCACGAGGGCAGCTCCTGCCCGGCCCCCCAGGCGCGTGAAGCACGGGGCCTCGGTGCTCACGGGTCAGAGGACGGCGGACCAGTGCCGTTTCAGCTGTGGCCCCAAGTGCTCGGGGGAGGCGGGGGCGCAGGCTCGGCAGGAGCTCCGTCCCTGCTCCTTCTGCAGGTCTCAGCCCCGCGCGCATCAGGAGGCTTCCCGGGGCCGTCGGGGAGGACGCCGAGCTTCAGAGCACAACAGGCTCGGCCGGACCCGGGCTCTGCGCTCGCACTGTGGACGCGCTGCCGGACCTCCCTGAGCCCGGGCGCCAGGGCAGTGGCAGCGGGAGGTGACCCGGGATGGGACCGGTGCCTCAGCAGGCCCCCGCTGCTGGGGCTGCTCCACCCGAGTCCTGGCGGAGCTGGTCCGCCCCCTCCGCCGCTGCCGCCACCACCCAGTCCAGGACACCCTCTCCTGCCGTGTCCCTCTGTTCCCACAGCTGCCGGAGTGGCCTTTTCTCCAGAGTAACATTTGAGAGTGAATCGTCACAACGAACACACAGACCCAAGTCGGTGAGCAGCTCTCTTGCTCAGAGTCAAGTGCTTCCCATGGCCCTGGACGACAGGTGCACCCCAGCGGGTACATCCCTCCCACGGCGCCCCTGTGGCCACCGCGTCCTTGTCACTGAGACCCCAGACAGGCTGTCCCGCGCGGGCCACCGCCACACAGCCCCTGCTCCCTGCACCAGGCCCGCCCCCATTGGACTGCAAAGCTGCGTGAGAGCGGGAACCTGGGTCTCGCGGGCTCTGCCTCCCAGCCAGGTTGCACACTGATACTTGTAGATCAAAGGGGCGACCAGCATAAGGGCACGTGCCGTCTGTAGATCGAGTACATTCTGCATTGAAAACGCATTTGCTTGTCGTGTGCTGCCTACGGCCCACGCTCATTTCTCTGAGGATAGACCCCGTGGGGGAGAAGCGGGGTCTCTGCCGTTCCCCCCGTGCATGGCGGCGGGTATCCCACGGTTAGGGTTAGGCGCTCAACAATCACGGCCAAGCGCGATGAGCATGGAGCCCAGTGCTGACTGCAGCTGAGCCTGTTTGGGGCTGAGAACGGTGAACGTGCCGCAGGGCGGGGGCCACAGAAGTGAGGCCAGTGAGGCTGGCATGTGCAAAGGCCCTGAGCAGGAGGGCCCCGGGTTCCTGTGAAGACAGCTCAGTCACGGGCCCTGCCACCCAGCGAGGCAGGGATAGGACCCAGAGCCTCTCCCTCTTCATCCTTAGGGAGAGTCAGCGCCTGACTCAGCATCACGCCCAGGGAGGCGCTGGATGAACCCCTGCTGCACAGTGGGCCCCAGGGATCACGACGGGAGGGAAACGGGGAGACGGCATGCTCACCTGAGGAGTCCAGGCAGCTGTCGACGCCGGGGCATGTGAACCTCTGGCCAAGGATATCGGGATAGGCTTGCAGGAAGTCCAAAGTCCTCAGAGGGCTCTGGAAGTGAGCGCCACCTACAAGCACACCCAGGACCCGGAGTGACCAGAGCACCCCGGGAGCTGGTCAGTCATGTTTCGTAACACATTTCCTTCCCGCAGACACAGGGGCCTTGTGGGGCGAGCTCCCTCGGCAGGGCTGGGACGGCTTGCCTGCGTGAGCCAGGTGGGGCCTCACCTTGGACGTGGCGTGCCAGCAGGCTGAGCAGATAGCTGCTGGTCTGCTGCAGCAGGATGTTGTTGTCCCCCTCATACGTGCAGTTGGGGTCGTTGTCGTTCCTGAGGTCACCCAGGCGGTTCACTGCAATGAAGCCGCGTGCTTTGTCACTTCAAGTGTGCGTGCAGGGCAGAGACCCCGCCGCTCCCTGGGGGAACCCCAATGTCCCGGCCGGCCTGACGGAGACACAGCACTCCCAGGCTGCCCGGGCCCAACCACACCTCCTCCCTGGCTGGGTCCTCCCAGCCTCTCACCCAGCTGCTCCGTCTTCAAGGAGACACGAGTAGCCACGCAGCTGAGCCCGTGAGGCCCGCGGCGCCGGCTCGAGAAATGCCCTGGGTTGCTAGCATATCCCTCTCCCCTGCGGACACTGAGCCTTGTGCGGTCAGCTGCCAGAGCCCCGGTGTGGGGGTCACTGACGGACGCTCCAGGGGAGCTGCCTACCCTGCGGGGAACCCATCTTTTTACACAAGAAATTTCAAATATCTCAGGGCGCCTGGGTGGCACCATCGGTTGAGCATCGGACTCTAGATTTCAGCTCAGATCACGATCTCACGTTATGAGATCGAGCCCCGCCTCGGGCTCCACGCTCAGCACAGAGTCTGCTTGGGATTGTCTCTCTCCTCCCTCTGCCCCTCCTGCTTGTGCACATTCTCTTGCTCGCTCGCTCTCAAAATAAATAAATAAATCTCAAAAAAAAAAAAAAAGAAAGAAATTTCAACTATCTCAAGACAACTCTCAGTTTTCTTCTGTTGTCTCTCCTGCCAGTGAAGGGACCTGATTCCTGCACATACTTTATAAGGTACACTGTCTAGACCCTCTCATCTGGGTCTCCTTCCTCTGATGGAGAATGTTCTCCACATGTGAGGCTGGGTGGGACAGGACGAGCCAGAGGTTAGAGGAGTGGGATTCCCATGCTCACACGCTGCTGGGTACAGGGCCCGAGAGGGTGTGAGATGTTCTGCAGCAGCCATGGGGCTTGTGGTCACCTGGGACACACTGATCGTTTCCCCCCACCGACCTGCTGCCCCCTGCCACAGACCACTCTACCGAAGCAGCTGGGCGTGACCACTAACAAACAACTCGCAACTGATACTGAACCTGGACCAGGCCCGTCCCATCCACCCCACTGAGCTTGGCCTTGCTGGTTTCAGCCCCCCATTGGACCCACGACAGCTGACTCGGGTGTTCGTGTTGTGTGCGGGGCTGCCCGATTCCATTTCATTATCTCCTTAAAGCCCAATAAGGCGAACTATTTATAGCGTCTCTCTGAGCCGTGACAACAAACAGAAAGTACAGAACGTTGCACAGAGGACGCGACATGTAAGTGCCTTGCGCGCAGCCACGGTCTCCCGTTGGTCCGTGGGTAACGGGGAGGCAGCGTGGCGGGAGCCGCCCGCACGACAAGAACCTGGGGCGGGTCCTCGCTGAAAGCACGTACTTACCACAGACCACCACCGAGATGGTCCAAGTTGGCAAGAGCCTAAAATGCGTGTGCACTGTCAACTGAAAACAAGGTTTCTGCCGATCCTGCTGTCTGGAGCGCCTGGTGGCCTGCTTGGGCTAACTAGATTTTGCCAGTCACTGAACATCGGCACACGGGACGCTCACGAGTAACAGCGGCAACTGCAGCGGTACTAAGAGCTCCAACAACAGCCTCAGATAGAAGCCACTGGCTACGCGACGTGCCACACGCCCCACGCCGTGCCGACTCACGTGACCACGGCAGGAACTGTGTTGGTACACACTGTGATCGTCCCCATGTTACAGATAAGGACACTGAGGCCCGCGAGGCTGGCTAGCTGGCCCAGTCGCGTGGCTAGCGGGCATCAGAGCAGAAGCTCGTCCCAGGCCGTCCGCTGCCCACTCTCTCAGCCACACACCAGCTGCCCAAACAAGGCCAATGCCAGTAAAAACCAACTCCCTTACTCTAAGTTTAAGAATTTTTCACCAGGACAAAACTTGGTGCCAGATTACTGCCAAGTCATTAAGCAAAGAGTGACAATTCTAAAGAACAGATTATCCACTTTCTTTTTTTTTTTTTTTTTTAAAGATTTTATTTATTCATTTGACAGAGAGAGAGACAGCGAGAGAGGAAACATAAGCAGGGGGAGTGGGAGAGGGAGAAGCAGGCTTCCCGCTGAGCAGAGAGCCCGACGTGGGGCTCGATCCCAGGACCCTGGGACCATGACCTGAGCCAAAGGCAGACGCTTAACGACTGAGCCACCCAGGCGCCCCCAGATTATCCACTCTCTGCTGGGGTTTTGGCGGGCTCCTTCACACGGCCTCCCCACTGCTCCCCGGCGTGGGGGTCACTGACGGACACTCCAGGGGAGCTGCCTACCCTGCGGGGAACCTCGGGAGACCAAGGAACAGGGGCAGCAGCAAGTGGAGGTGTCTGTCTAGGCCAGGGGGTCGGCAAAGCTGCTTTGGGAAAGGCCAGCCAGTGAACATTTTAGGCTTGACAGAGACGACTCAACCCGGGTGTCATGCAAACACGGCCACAGAAAATGCATGAACGAATGGGCGTGGCCATGTTCCAATAAAACTTTATTCGCAAAAACCAGCGGTGGCTAACTTCGGCCCACAGGCGGTAGCTTGCTGACCCCTTGAGTCAAAAGTAGGGCTACGGGCAGAAAACCATCACACACTTCCAAACCTACCGGCCAGATAGCCATGTCCTCCGCACGCCTCCCGGCATTCCTGAATTCCCCGCTGGGCGGTCCACGAGGCCAGGGGCTTGCCCGCCGATGCCAAGGCGTGGATCTCACGTCCGAGCTCTGCCTTGGGAGAGGAAATCCAACAAGACCAGGTGAAAAGAGGCTCTGACACCAGAGGTCAGGGGTCACTTCACCCCTAGCGTCAAAGGCTTGTGTCCCCTCTAGTCTAATCCAAGACACCCGACAACTGCAGGAAAAAGAAAGAAACCCAATTTTAGCTGAAAAGGGGAGATTCATCTCAGAGGGGATACACTGTGTTACAAATGGTTTCAGAGCCATGAAAACGGATGGACCTGAACTCTGTGCAGTGAATAAACACCAGGGGCGTAAGGATGATCACAGATGCAGAGCACAGAAGCAACGAGTGCGTTTTGCCTCGGTTTATGAGATGCTCCCGAACCCAAAACCAAGCAATATGCTGTGGCAGAAAGAAAAGCAAGAAACCACACAGGAGGTGGAGACGGGGCTCCCCTCCAAGGAGGGGGGCGGGAGGGGACCGGTTCCCAGGAGACTGTGCAGGGGATGGCGATTTCCAGTCAACTCTGCAAGGCTCTCCCCAGCCAGCGTCTCCGGGCCTTATGCGTCTTATAGATATCCTTTTGCTTCTACCTAACGTTTAGTAGAAATAATTAAGAGAAAGAGACAAACACGTCTGCTAAATAGGATGATCCCTTTTACCAGTGTTTTCAACTTGAACTAAGGGCCACTTTTAGGTGCTTCAGTGAAACCCCTGAGTTTCAGAGAGAATAAAGCATGCTTACACTTTATAACATTATTAACAGGAGAACGATTCCAATGTCAGCTGGCAAAACTTTCGGTGACTCATGCTGGGGAAAAACATGTTTAATCCTTGCATTCCCAGGGACCGTGCCTTGCTGAGCAGTGCACCCTGCTGGCCGTCTCCACACCCCCCACCGCCTCCCTACTCCTGGATGTTTGTGCTGAATATTCCAAAATGTGCTAATTTGATACAGGCTTTTTAGGGTGTTGTACATAAGACCGATCTGCAGTATTTCTAATCTGTTTTCAAATGCGTTCCTCGTGATTCACATTTTACTCACACCCAGGAGGCAATGCGAGGGGCCATGGAAAGGCGGTTATAAACCGTTGACGCAGAGATCAGCCAAGGATGACTTTACACAGCGGCTGAGCTCAGTGGACGCTCATTTCTGGCATAAATCCTTGACTGTCAATTCCAATCCCGTCAGCTGGGTTCAGACCTTTACAGGGTTGTTTACGAAAGGATCAGAACCATGAAATCTACTGAGGGGCCAGTAATGCGGATTCTGCAAAATCATCATGTTCTCAAAAGGAGGAGGACAGCTGAACTCACAGGCTGGAATCGGAGTCATGTCAGCACATCCTTGAGGATCGGGAATATGGACAGTGCCCAAACTGTCCAAATCCCAGTGAGGATTCCAAGAGGCCTGAGCGGGCGGCCACAGCTAGGAGCCGCTCAGAACCCCACAGGGCCGCCACGGATGGACAGACGTTGTTAGGAAAGACAGGCTGAGTCAGTGCTGTTCGACCTCGGTGAGAGTTAATAACAACAAACCTGCGGAGCAAAGAGCATCACCTCTCACCTGCCTGGCGCCTTGGTCTGTCCCCATGAGGCCTTGCTGCAGCTCTGCCAAGTCCAGGAAGAGCGATTTGGAGAAGTGGTCTAAGGCATAGGCGGCGGCCAGATAGGGAAGCAAGCGCCATTGCTACAGGCAAGAAGACGCTCGCGTTAACACATCACACGTCCTGGCGGGAAGCCCACCCCGCCCCCGCGGAGAACAGCCTCCCCCACCCTGCAGAGAAGCCCTCCAGAGGGCCGCTGGCTGTGAGGCCCCAGGAGAGACCAGGGCAACAGGTCAGGAACAGCAGGATGCATGGAACGGGAAGGCCCTCCACCTGACGCGCTTCCGACCCAGCCGGTCCGACCCCTGCCCGGCTCTCACCCAGGGGCGCCGCCTTCTGCGACCCAGCCGGTCCGACCCCTGCCCGGCTCTCACCCAGGGGCGCCGCCTTCTGCGACCCAGCCGGTCCGGCCCCTGCCCGGCTCTCACCCAGGGGCGCTGCCTTCTGCGCACCGCGCTCACCGTCTCCGCACACGGATTCCTGGGGCCTGTCAGCCCACCTCCGACTAAGGAAACCAGCCTACCGCGCAGGCACGCGGGGCGGGACGGGTGATAGCTTGTGCTTCCTGTGCCTACCAGGGCTCAGGCAGTCACCCCTCAGCCAGATGGGGAAACTGAGGCTCGCAGGGAGCTGGAAGTCCCCCGAAGGCAGGGGGGCGGTCTCTTGCACATGCACCGCTGCATGGATGGAAGGGGCGTTGAGGAAAAAGCAGGCAAGGGCCCGGGAAGCTGTCACGGCCACCACCGCCACCGCCACCATCTATCGCTTACTGCGTGCTGAAGGCCAGACACCCTGCGGGCTGCTTTCCATGGACTAATGTATTTAATCCTCACAACCAGCCCATAAGCAGGTATTATCAGCTCTAGTTTATTAACAAGGTAGCCAGAACACAGAGAGGTGAGGTACCTCGCCCAAGGGCGCACAGACAGGAGGGTGGAGCGGGGTCAGGAGCCCAAGCACGTGGCTGCAGGGGGCTCTCTGACCGCTGCGCCAGCCTTGACCTCACAAAGGCCACGGGCTTTGTGGTGGAGGGGACAATGTGTGCCCCACAGTCATGAACCAGATATCTGCTTCTCCTCATTTATTATTAAAACAGGCTGGCAACCATGGTGAGAAATGTTAGAAAAAACTGGGATTCTGTTACGATTCCCTCAAGCTCTCACTCGAACGCACCTGTGCCTACACAGAGCTCGGCCCAAAAGCGGGCCAGACTTGCGACTGAACTCAGACAGGAACCCCGTTCGACCCTCAATGCCCCCTCGCCACCATGAACTGGGAACAGCAACCCCAGCCCACCTGGTGAAAGCCAAGCGTGTGAGGAGGTGTGAAGGCCAGGTGTGTGAAGAAATCCTGAAGCCCAGGTGTGGAAGGAAGGGCTGAAGGCCAGGTGTGTGAAAAAGGCACGTGAGGAAGTCATAAAGGCCAAGGATGTGAGTTAGTGTGAAGACCAACATGTGTGCGGAAATTTGAAGGCCAAACGTGTGAAGAGTGTGCAGGCCAGGCAGGGTGGAAGGAGTATCGGGAAGTGTTCAAGTCCAGGAAGTGTGAAGGCCAGGCGTGGGATGAAAGGTTGGTAGCATATAAGCACCATGAGCATCCCCTGGGACAGAATGTATCTCCCTTTGCCGGGAGCTAAGCAGCTTCTCGGTGTTGCCGCCTGGGCCCCCCTCTGCCATCCCAGGGGCCTGTCCCCTGAGGACCGGCAGGACGGAGTGTCCCTCCTGCTACTCTGAGTGACGTCACAACGGACAGCCTGAAGGCCCAGCTGCTGGGGCCGGTGATTCCCACGAAGGTCACGTCTCAGGGCCATTCTGAGCGATTGAAGCGCGTGGCCGCGGGCATGCGAGGCCACCACGAGGCTGCAGCGTGCTCACACACACACGGAGCGAGCGCCTCAGCAGAACGTGCTTCCTCGAGGCCCTTATTTTGGCCACGGACGAGAAGCCTGCGCCCGGCTGCCCGGCGGCTGCTCGGCGGACGGGCGTGGCAGCGGGACGTGCAAAGCCGTACCTGCGTCTGATACTCCAGCACTCGTACCTCCTCCCCGTCCGAGGGCCCAAACTGACACCGAGTGGCTGAGAAACGAAGCGCGATGGAGACGGCCAGCTTTAAGTTCACGATGGCCATGCCCACAATGGCGACCCGGCCCAAGGACAAGGTGCCCAGGGACGCTCCGAAGCGCTGCCGGTCGTCCTGTGGAAGAAAGGTGCGTGGTGATCGTGCGCCGGGCGGCCGGGCGGCCTCAGGGACAGGAGCACAGGGAGGTGGGGCCGGATCACTCCTGCAGCGGCCACAGGGCTCGGCTGCCAGGCCCGTCCCCGGGGCGCCCCCGACCCAGGGCCCCAGGCCAGGGCGGTGGGGCAGGCCGAGCTGCAGCGCTGCGGGGGTCTGAGCTGTGGCCGGCGACGGAGGACAGAGGGGACCGGCCTGCACGAGTCCACCCCTGGCCGCACTCAGGGCACGGGGGCCCCGGGCCGAGGTGCCGCCGCCGCTGCCAACGTCCCGTTCCCGCGCCCCCGCGCCCCGGAATTCCTCCCTCCCCGTGGAAGACAACCTTCCAAGGGCGGTGACGGTCACTGGCTGTGTTCTCACGCCGGGCGTGCTTCTCCGCGGCGGCGGCGGCCATCCTGGCCTCCCTCACCTCTTGCCGCCTCTCCTGCCTTCATTTCTCTTATTAACTGGACTTTTCTTCCCAAGTTACATGCCCTGCGGTACCCGTGCGGCAACCTTGCGAAGGCCGGACACCAGTTCCGACGCCGCCACGCGGCCACGACGTCGTGCTGCATCATCGCTGGGGAATCTGAAGGCTCAGGGAGCAACACCCCGGGGAGTCTGAGCCGCACCCCTCTCTGGACGATCTCAGAGTTTCTCTGTGGAATGTTGTCATTTCTCTACAGCGCTCCACGGGCCCTCCATCGGGTCCTTTTCCCTTCCTTCGTGAGACTTTCCTCATCCTTGCTGCTGCCTTCCCCTGCCCTCACTCCGCTTCAGCCTCTCCTGTGCCTGTGCGGACCCCTCACTCGGGCTTTCCAGCCTCCAGCCTGACCCCCGCTACGCTCATCCCCTCTATCGTGTGCCTTCCGCTCCCTCATTTTCCTACCAGCTTCTAACGAATGGCGACTATTCCCAGTGGGAAGAGACTCGGGCTGCATGTTGCTGACTTCTCTCCTCATCCCTAGTGTCCCTAGCATGCTTGCTTCCAACCCTGCTGTTCCAGCTCCAGTCAGGTGGTGCATGGCGTCGGACAGAGTCCTCTGAGGCTCATGTGCTCCTGGGGACATGGCCAACCCAGCTGTGAGCTCAGGACCTGCTCCAACGTGGGCCATGGCCATCGTGTGTGTCTACCCCTCAAAAGAATTTAGGGATGCAGGGCGCCTGGGTGGCTCAGTTGGTTAAGCAACTGCCTTCGGCTCAGGTCATGATCCTGGAGTCCCTGGATTGAGTCCCGCATCGGGCTCCCTGCTCAGCAGGGAGTCTGCTTCTCCCTCTGACCCTACCCCCTCTCATGTGCTCTCTCTCTCTCTCTCAAATAAATAAATAAAATCTTAAAAAAAAAAAAAGAATTTAGGGATGCAGTGAGCCCCAGACACCAGAGAACACGGTCACCCCCACTTGGGATGGTCCACCACGCAACCTACGTCCTTAAGCCCTTTGGGGGAAACAGCACCAGCAAGGGGCAGCCTCCCTAACTAACCCTGGAGAACTGGGGGGTGGGCAGAGGAGTGGACATCCATGGGCAGTTGTCGGCCAGTGTCTTGTCATCTTGCCCAGGACCCTGGGGGTGCAGCCGACCCCAAATGCCACCTTCCTTGTTGGTGGCACTGCCGCCTGAACCAAGACAGGTCTGCCCCCGGCCAGCCGAGCACAGGCAGTGGGTCTCCAGGCAAGCCCAGGGAGTGTCCTGTGCCGCACTTTCTACCCACGAACTTCCCTAGCTGGAGATACCTGTACCTTAAAGGGGGTGACGTAGGTACCCTCAGGGGTGACGTCTCCAATCCGGTTCAGGAGGTCTTGGCGAGGAATTCGAACCTTGTGGAACATGGCAAATCTGTGCAGATATGGCAGGACTTCTGGTTAAACAGGGCTCTGGCCCTGGGGCTTCACTTCTCTCCCCCGAGAAAGCCAGTCAAAGAAAAGCAAAGGAAAGCTAAAACGGCGACAATCCCCCCCCAAAGAAAGAAAATGGGAGAAGGCACCAGAGATAGGAAATTTCAACACATTTTTCTATCTAAAAAGTAGGTTCAGGAAAACAATGTGGCGTGCATGTGGCGGGGCTCTGTGCGGAAGCAAATGGCCGTGTACTGGTAACCACGGGGCCAGGTGCCTTACGCCACCGGGGCTAAGGTGAGGAGTCAACAGAAAGGGGGGGGGGGGCACGCCTGGGTGGCTCAGTCAGTTAAGCGTCTGCCTTCAGCTCAGGTCATGATCCCAGGGTCCTGGGATCGAGTCCCGCATCGGGCTCCCTGCTCTGCGGGGAGCCTGCTTCTCCCTCTGCCTCTGTCTCTCTCTCTGTCTCTCATGAATAAATAAATAAAATCTTTAAAAAAAAAAAAAGAAAAGGGGGGAACTGATTGCTTTAAAGATCAGAATCCTTGGTTCTCACCCTTCGGTCTCATACCAGGATCCACAATACGATGTGAAAAACTAGCAAACTGAGGTTTGAAAACTCTCACGTCCAACAAAAGAACGGTGTTACCGTATCCATGCTCCGAGGGCACATAGACTCGTTTCTTTTGAAAAGCTAAGAAGACTAGAGGCTCACTCACACGTCGTTATAGATCTCTTGTGCATTAGTAATCAAAGATATTTGTTAGGGTTGTCAGGTTGGGAAAACTTTTTCACAACAGTCTCAGGGACAAGGGTCAAAGGAGCATACAAAGGAATGGATGCTACATAAACTGAGCAAAAACCCCAAACCATCTTAAGAATATTGACAGTTCCCACCTCTGAAACAAATAATGCAATATATGTTAAGAAAAAAAAAAGAAGAAGGTAGCGGGAGGGGAAGAATGAAGCGGGGGAAATCGGAGGGGTAGACGAACATGAGAGATGATGGACTCTGAGAAACAAACTGAGGGTTCTAGAGGGGAGGGGGTGGGGGGGATAGGTTAGCCTGGTGATGGGTATTAAAGAGGGCACGTTCTGCATGGAGCACTGGGTGTTGTGCACAAACAATGAATCATGGAACACTTCATCTAGAACTAATGATGTAATGTATGGGGATTAACATAAGAATAAAAAAAAAATACTGTTAAAGAATATTGACAGTTCCCACAGCAACTCATCTGATTACCAAGAGCACTTTCAATGTCATCCAGAATGTTCTTCTGGCCCACAGGAGGCCACGGTTGAGAGCACAGCGTCACCAAGCCCGAGAGGGGAGCACCCCTCTTTGCTCACACCAGCTCCTGCTCCAATTGCGGTCACCCCCAAGATGGGGCCAAGCACCCCATCAGAGCGGGTGTCAGCTCTGCCCGAGGAGGGTCCTGACCCCCCCCCCATCCGTGTTCATTCAGCCCCCACCGCCTCTGGTCCGGCTCGCTGCGACAATCACCCCTGGGCTCTTTGCAGACACAGCTCTTCGGCCTGTCCCGCACAGTAGCCTTCCCAAACCGCTGATCGGAGTGGTGACCCTTGCACAAATCCCTTCGACCCCCAGCCCCACCGCCCTCCCTGCCTCCAGCCACGTGGCACCTGCCGTGGCCCTCAACAGGCCCGGCTCTCCCGTGATCCCTGCGCAGGCAGCCCTCAGAGCGCCACCACCTCCTCAGAGGCCCATCGCGATTCTCCTCTCACTCGGCCTGCAGCAGGTACTGGTGGCCCCCAGGCACCACTACAGGGTGGCTCATTCTGTGGCAACGGCCCACTGTCCACGTTCTCACTGAGCCACCTCCTTCTCCTTGGCAGTTTCTGTGGATCTCACTGACCCGTTTACAGTGGGGCCATTGGGCCTGACACCTGGAAGATGCTTACTAAGAGCCGTGCAGTGGGTGGACAGCGGGTGAGACGCTGTCCCCTGGGTATCACTGATCTCTCCACCATACCCTGGGTCCGGGCCAGCCTTGGAGGAAAGATGCAGCGCACCGTCCAGGACCCCCAGGGAAGAGCAGAGACCCAGGGCTGGGCGCAGGGCGGGCTGGAGTAGCCCCTCCCAAATTCCTTGGAAAGCATCTAGAGGATCTGCAGGTGAGGAATGCCGGCCGGCCGCCAGGCCCCTGCCAGCATCCAGGCAAGAGGCCAACCTCTGCAGGTGGCCCTCCCAAGTCTGAAACAAAGGTCAGCTATAGACCAGCTCCTCTGCGGGCCCCGCTGGGAGCATCTGAGGCCCTGCCCAGGAGCGGCCGCTGCGCCTGGGCCTCCGTGGGGCCGCTCCGACCGGCGCAGTAGAGGCTCCCCAGGCAGTGAGTTCAGATAGCCACTTTTTAAGAACAGCCTGGGTGCCAGCACCCCTGGAGTGTTCCAACTTCTTACTTGAAAGCTGAGGAATGCTTTCTCAAGCACAACTCTGTAAACTCAAAGTGCCCTTTTTAAGGAATGGAAAATCCTCACCCGTTCTTGCCACACGGAGATAGGACAAGTCTGAATGTATTTATACTTGTGAAAATACGCCCTCGAGTTTAACTGAAAGCAAAACTTCACATACCTCTTTTGAGCTGTTCCAGAAACAGTCAGATGGTGGCCAGGCCAGTGGGTGTGTGTGAGACCCGGCGTGCGACATGGTGTCTTTGTGTAACACGGCATGTGTGAAACAATGTACGTGAGACACAGGGAGGGTGACACAGGGGTGGGTGATGCAGGGTTGTGACGAGGGGCGTGTGTGTCACACAAGTGTGTGTGATGTGGGGTATGTGAGACACAGGGTGTGATGCGGGGTTGTGCGTGACACGATGTGGGTGAGACACGGGGTATGTGATGCAGGGTGTGTGAGACACAGCTCCAAGGGGCAGGGGAGGCGTGCACCCCACGGGTGTCTAGGAGGGCCGGGGACAGCGCTGAGGGACCTGGACGGCCCAAGGGCTGACATCAGCGGGCATCTATGTCCTGAGCCAGCAGCCTTGAGTAGCGACCCCACAGAGAACACTGTGACCATGAGGTCAGGGCATACACTCACCCGTTGTCCACACCGTTCAGCCCCAGCTTCTTCCCGATGTCACCAACCATCACCCCTGGCATGGGAAGAAGGGTCTTGGGGTTCCGAATCTGCACAATGCACAGAAAACAACGAAAGGCAACCATTAGGACCTCACGGAAATGAAAAGCAATGTGTTAAAAACCCTCAGTGACTGAGCCCCAGACTCCCTTCCTATATCTGTGGGGGAAACTGTCCTCAAAAACGTGACCTTATTTGGAGCTAGGGTCTTCGCAACCGTAATTAAGCGAAGGATCTGGAGATGAGGTCCTCCCAAATGACCCAGGTGGGCCCCAAATCCAATGACAAGTGTCCTATAAGAGAGAAGAGGCGGCCACAGGCCCAGTGACTTGGCGGCCACCAGGGGCTGCACTGCCCCCTGGAGCCTGGGGGCGCGGGGCGGGGGGTGGGGGCTGCCCACACTGGTGTCAGATGCCCGGCCCCCAGCTCTGCGGTGCTGGGCCACTGCGGCCTCGGGTTTACGCGCCAGGCTGCCGCCGGGCCGGGGCGCGTGCGGGAGGAGACAGAGCCTGAGAATAGTCCTGTAGATCTCTGCTCCCTAAGCGGGTTTCCATGAATATACTTTCCCAGACCCTACAGATGTAGCTAGTGGATGGTTCCTGGCCGTGGGAGTGCTACGCCAGGGACACGGGGCCGCACCCGAGACCAGCGGTACGGCAGCAACTCCCAGCCAGGTGTGAGCCCACACCGCCCCTTGCCGCTGGGGCTGGGTGTCCCGTCTGAGACCCTCTGGCTGTCCGTACTGGAGGGCACCCTGGGCACACAGCGGGTGGAACATGCCCACCGTGCACGGCTCGGCCCCACAAGAGGCTCACCCAGCTCAAAGGTCCATGGCACAGGGCAAGAAACTCTGCTTTAAGGAAACAGTGAGTTTGTGCTATTGGAAGTTTAGCTATTTGCAGAATTGCTTGCTTTCGTTTATTTTGGTGGAACAACCATCTGATTTGATTGAATGTCACGATAATGGTATTTCAGATAAAAACAAAGTCCAAACATAAATGCTCTTTCCCCCTTCCTCATCTTTCAGTAAGCCCCAGTGAAGATTCGGATGCTAACTTTTCATAACATTTTGAAATTAAAAAAAAAAAACAAAGTTGGAAAGGAAGTGCATGTGGAGAGAAGACGCACTGAAAGAAAACAGGTTGGCGCTTTTCGAGGAATTGCAGAGAGGAACAGTGGGGGCAAGTCCCGGTTCACGTGGAAATCGATGACCATGCAGTTGCCACAAATCCCGAACTAACCTCCCAGTCAAGGGAAGGGAGCGGACCAATGCCCAAAGCGGAACTCGTTAACATCATACTTACCACAAATAAATGTGACCGTGTCCATTTACAATTTGTGAGGTCTGCCAACCTGACCTGAGCAAACAAACCTGTGAAAAATCACAGCCCTCCACCAGATCGGCTACGACCCGTAGCATGCGTCGCATCTCTGACTCTGGTGAGTCCTCGTTTCACGCTCTCCTCAACGAGGACGGGGACACACACCACCCACGAGCCCTCGCTTGGCGCACGCTAGGCACGCAGAAATGTCCTGCTGGATGGAGGGGCGACACGGTCCCGCCGGAGAGTGAAACACCACGGATCTCTCGACTAAAGGGCCGGAAACTCTGAACAAAGTGAATGCTAGCCCAGTCTCCACAAGAAGTTCACTTCAGGTACAAGCCTGTACTCACAGAAGCAGTGCATGGCGGCCGGAGGTCATGAAAAGCGACATTTGGGCTTCAGCGGCTCAAATGTGAACTGAAGATAAGGACACGAGCAACAAGGCGGAAAGGGACCAACCAGACTTCACTGAAATTAAAACCCTTCGTGCCTTGAAGGACACAAACAAGAAAACAGAAAGACAACCTACGGAATGAGAGAAAATCATCTATCGGATGAGGGTTGAGTCTCCGGGACACGTGAAGAGCTCTCAGAACTCAACAGTAAGAAGACAAACCACCCGATTCAGAGCTGGATGGAGAGGCACTGATGGACGACAGCCTGGCCACGCGACGGGAGGACCGTGAGCCACAGCCCACAGCGAGCGGTGCAGGAAGGCAAGCAAGCACCCAGTGGCAACAGGCCAGGGCTCGATCGGTGACTGTCAGCGTCCCTCGTTTCTGTCCTGCTAACCAGCCTAGGACCAACCTGACGAAGCCCAGCCCGATCCCCTGACCAGGCTCAGGACTGCCCCAGACTCCCGAGGGATGGTGGCCGCCCCCCTGCTTCAGCCAGCTCTGGGCAAACAGCCTTTGCCTTTCCCTTGGGTAGGGGAGTGGGGGTGGGCTTAGCGTAGTTCCATAGGGCAAAGGACTTGAACAGACATTTCTCCAAAGAAAATACACGAGCGGCCAACCGGCACATGAAGAGCAGCTCAACGTCATAGGTCATTACGAAAATGCAAACCAAAAGCACAACAAATACCAACTCATGCCCACCAGTGTGCTTATTTAACAAAAAGGAAAATATGTATCAGGGAGGTTCTGAAGGACCTGGGACCCTCATACACCGCAGATGAGAATACAAATTGGTGGGAAGTGTGGAAAGCTGTATGGCAATTCCTCAAAAAGTTAAGCACCGCATCACCATAGGACTCAGCAAGTCCGCTCCTGGGCGTCTACCCAGAAGAACGGAAACAGGGGTTCAAACAGACCCCTGCCCGTGAGCGCTCACAGCACTGTTCACGGCAGCCAAAAGGTGAAAACCACCTGAGCGTCCATCAGGAGGCAAGTGGATACACACATTGTGATCCAATCCATACAGTGGATCATTCAGCCTGAAAAAGTAAGGAAATTCCGGCACCTGCTATGGTATGGGTGGACTTCAAAACCATACTACATGAACGCAGCAAGACAGGAAAGGTCGTGCTGTAGGATTCCTTCCACGTGAAATGTCCAGCAGGTAAACCCACAGAGGCAGAGAGCAGATTAGCAGTTGCCAGGGGCTGGGGGCGGGGGGGGGGGGGGGGGGGGGGAGTCGGGAGTGAGCGTGGGTACGGGGTGTTCCCCTAGACATGGAAATATTTTGGAACAAGAGACAGCACTAGAAAAGCTGAACTGAACCAAATACCACCGAACTGTTCACTTCAAAATGGTTCATTGTATGTTGTATGAATTTCCCTCAATAATGAAAAAAAAAAAAAGGATGTGACTGACTTTCTTCTCTCGCGAGAGCCCCTCACCAGAAAGATCCTAACAGAAATGCCGGAATGGGGTCGGGGTGGGGGGAAGCGGGGCTCCCATTCAGTATCCAGTTGGCCAAGGCAGAAAGGTCCTGGACAAGCTTCTGGAAGCTTGGGGTTCAAGGACACTGCAGCAGCCCTGAGCAGTCAGGAAACGGGCCCCACCAGGGACGCCAGGAGCCCTGGCCTGGCCGTCAGTCCCGGGCACCCCTTGGTGGTAGCTTCCTGCTTGTGACCCGGGAACAGGCTCCATCTAGGCCCCCGAGTCGGACTTCACGTCAGCACTGGAACCCACCTCATACCTGCTGGGCAGAACCACAGGACGGTGGGGCTGGCAAGCCCAGGTTTGTGATGAGCGGCTGAAAACATGGCGACATGGTCACCAGAGGGACGGAAAGTCTCTCCCTCGGGTGACCCTGGGTCTAGCCCGGGTTGATCGACCCCAGCACCCCTGACAATGGGGGCTGGATCTTCCCCTCTTGGGGGCGGGTGGGCTGTCCTGTGCACGCCAGGGGGTTCTCCTTTCCCTTGGTCTGTGCTCTCTAGGAGCTAGGAGCGCCCCCGCCCCCCGCAGCCATGAAGGCGCTTCTGGATGGTGCTGCGCGTCCATGGCCGAGGCCACCCGGCCGGGACCACTCACCTGCACCACGAAGGAGTGCGGGCCGTGGCACTGCCCCCCCGGCGTGTACAGCTGAGCAAACACCACGGCATGGGTAGCTGTCTTGCCCATGTTGCCAACCCAGAATTTGGCAGCTTCGAAGTCAGGAGAGTGTATGACGAATTCCTGCGCAGAAAAAAAAAAATAATAATAATAATAAAGTAATAGTCAAAGTTATAATCAACAACTAAAACACACGCAGAACTCCTTTCCCTTTTCCATAGATTCAACATTCTGTTCAAAATCCCTGAGGAAGAGTAGAAGCGCCTGAACGTTTTAGCTCGGGTCCGGCGCAGGGAGCCCTGTTTTTAGACACAGCACATCCCCCAGCCCCATGACTTAATGAGGACACATCTGTGGAAAGTGAGGACTCGCGTCAGGTGATAAAATATACGCCCAATATTCCGGCAGCTGGCCAGCGCCCAGGTGGTGCTTACTGCGAGACCTCACCCCCTTGGGGCGCCTTCCCTGGCCACAGCCTTTAAGTGGAGCCCCTCCTCTGCTGTGTTCCTCCCTCTCCCCTCATGGGCACTAACCAACGACATACTGTTTCTCTTTCCATGGTGTCTCCCACCTACAAGCTCCATGAGGGCCACGTGCCCAGGAGCACAAGGCGGACCCTGGAAACGTCGGAGTGAATGAGCCCACGGATCAAGGGAGGTGCGGGGAGGCTCACTGGGTGCTCAGTGAGGCAGGAGACGAGCTGAGGAGCAATGGGGGGCCGGGCTGGGGGCTGGGCTGGGAGTAAGGCGGGGTGGGGGAAGGATGGGAGCTATCCCAGGGTTGGGAGGGAGGGCTGGGTAGCTGGGCAGAGCCAGCGTCTGGCAGCGAGTCATCTGCGTACAGGCCACTGCGGGCAAATGCTGGGCAGGTTTCCTTCTCCCTGTGGGTGGGAAGCTGAGAAGAGCACACGAGGAATGTCCCTGCGAGGCCCGGCGGTGTGTACTGGGCTATCAACTCCGAGTGCCCCAGTGACTACCTTCCAGATGCCGAGACCCCACTAAAGAAAAGTGAGGGCAGGGGTAGGCCTGCCGGTTCTGCCTTCGGCTCACCTCTCTGTGGGGCCACCGCCTGTCACTGTCCCTCACCCAGCCACTGCTCGGGTCACGGCATGCTGCCCCACCCCGTCCGTGTCTCCACAGTCCCTGGCACACCCACTCTCCTTGCTGCCGTCCGTCTGTGTCTCCCCTCTGGCACAGGCGACCCCCAGAGCAGAGACTGACCTGTCGTGCTCACCGCTGGGTGCCCCGTCCCTTAAAGCAGTGCTTGGCACATACCAGGTGCTCAGCAAACACCTGTTGTCGACACGGGCGCCTAACCAGCAGCCCACAAAGGGCCCCGGGCTCCCAGTCCCGGCAGCTGACGTCATGCTCTGATCTTCACTTACACTTCACACCAACAGGCAGCGGGTCAGAACCAGGCTGCCCCGTGGACACCCAGGCTTCACCCTGCCTCCCCGCCTAGCATGGAGAGCCCATGGCACCAGGGTGCAGAGCAAAGAGACGAGGCCAGGCCAGAAAAACCTGGGTTCAGAGAAAGGTATCTGGTGGCTGGAAATCCAAAGGGGGCCGTGGCTGAGTGGCTCTCTCTCCGCCCTACTCTGCTGTGGACGGCTGTCATGCCGGCGGCGACCACCTCTCCCCTGGCCCCACTCTGCCCCGCCGGCAGCTCCCCTCAGGGCTGTGGCCCTGTGCACCCCTGGCAGGTGCACACTCGGCCCGCGCTGTTGGAGAATGGATGAGTGATGAGCGAGCACATGAGCACAGGGCTTCGCTTTCTGTTCTGCTTTCTACTACCAGCACGGGGAAGGCGGGGGGTCCCGAAACACCAGACCAGTGTGTAAAGAGCGGTGGAGGGCACTGTCCTCAGACAAGCAGAGGAGACTGACCCCAGCGACAGGGATGGCAGGGCACAGAGGTCATGGAGAGAGAAGGCTGCCTGACCCGTGCGCCCCATCCTCTCCCTGCCCTCGCTTCCCTCCGCAGCACCGACCACCCGATAAATCATGACTCCATTAGCTGACATCTGACTCCCCCGACTAGAGCCCAGAGCGTCTGGTCCCCAAGAGCAAGGACACAGCCCGTGAGTGCCTGGTGCTGAGAATAACACCTGAGCCACGGATCTGCTGGTGGAACGCACAAGGCAGCGGCCAATGGTGCTCACCAGCCACGTGGTCCGAGGGGCCAGATGCAGGGGCAGGAGTGGACAGGGCAGGCCCCTGGCTGGCAGAGCCTGGCCACAGATGGGGAGCAGGCAGCTAGAAAGGGACCAGTGTGAAGGAGAACCTTCTTCACACTGTTCATTTGAGAAAGCGTGGGCCGCTTGAACATGTAGGAACCCAACACCAACAGGCTGCCTGGTGAACAAATAAACTCTCTATGTCCCAAGCCGCCACTTGGCAGGGTGACGATCTCAGCGTGCATGGGAAGCACACGTGTACAAGGACAGATTTCTGAGTGTAGGGACCCCACGTTATGCATGCTCGAAGCCCCAAGACCAACGGGAACATAATACCTACCTCGGTGGTGGGGTCGTAGTGAGCAGTTGTTCGGATGGCCTTGGCGTTACTCCCGTGACTGAGTTCAGTCACCGCAAAGCATCCAAAAATCTAGTATCGAAGCACAAAATGGTGTAAGGCAAGAAAGGTTCTTTCTGCGCGCTCCTGGAGGGGCCCTGCCACTGTCTTTCCGGAAAGACTAAATTAGAGGCCAAAGCACCAAATCCCTACCCCCTCACCCAACCGGCTGGGGTCTTACAGGGTCACGGGGCCATGCTGGACGCCATAGCCCCAGCCTGCGGGACAGAAGGCTGGGCGAGCTGACAGCAGCCTCACCAGGGCAGCGCAGAACCAGGAACTGCTCCCGGGAGTGGAAGAAAACTGAAGGTTTGGCTTTGAGAGCCATGTGCTAAACCCACCAACTGCTGGGGATTCGGTGCGGCCCCCAGGGACTCCCTCCTGCTCCCTGAGGTGCACGGGGAGAAGAACGTGGGCTCACAGCTCACAGGGGCTTTCAACTCACGTCCATGTTGAAGATCTTTGGAAGGTATTTTAAATGTCTTTCAGAACCAGAGCTGTAAATCGCTGATCCAAAAGTCTGGAAATACAAAATCATCATGCAACAGGTACAAGTTAAGGAGTCCTACTCTTCTGGGGCGTTGGGGACGGCACACACTGTAATGCCCATGGCCGGGGTGAGACCTGCATCCCCGGCCCGAGCAGTTCATGTAACTTAAGCAGGAGCACCTCACACTTAAGATGCCAGAGGGAAGTCCCAAGGGGACGGACGGGCAGGGTGACGGGAGCACAGGGGGAGCGGAGGGGCGAGGGTGCAGGACGGGCAGGCAAGCCCAGCTTCCCATCAGAGCCCCAGGCGTGGGCCGCGTGTCTGCCGAGGCCATGGACACGTCCTCACCTCTGCCCGTGTACCGGCAATGGGAGCCCCAGCGTCCCCTCTGACCTGCTTCCCCTTCCTTGCTGGTTTTGCTTTTTGTGGGGTTTTTTGGGGGGGCAGGGGGTTGGTGTAAAGCAAAAAGGTCCCAAAGCTCCTCTTCTTACGGGGCTTTAACTTGTACGGCATTCTCGTCGAGGACTCCTGTGTGCCGATTTGCACAGACAGCTGAGAAAAGCAGGACTTTTTCCTAAGGCATCACGAGATCTGCCCATGCGTTCTCATCTCCATTTTTGCTTCCTCTCTTATTTCTCAGAACTCTCTTAAAAGAACCATTTCCCCAAATGCGCGCTTCCCCACGAAACCCTACACGCCAGCAAACACTGGCCAGCAGCGCACCCCGCGGGCCCTGTCTGCACCTCACGGGCTGTGTGTCATTTACATGAACAAGGACCTGCTCTGTCCGTGCCTCGGCCTCCTGCCTGGCCGGGCGGCACCCTCCTCCGCCCTCCTCCCTGCCCACTCACCAGCATGTGCAGCAAGAACTTGACAGCCAGGGACCAGTCATACATGCCCAGACAGGCGATGAGCGTCTGGACCGACAGAGGCCTGGCTACCATCTCTTCCACGGGGAGGAGGCTGTACTCCATGACCCGCTTGCAGCGGAGGAAGCTCAGCTCCCGGTACCTCTCCAGGGAGAGATCTTCCCCATGCGAATGAGCGAAGAGCGGGTCATTCTCCAAAGCTGAGAAGATGGCCTTCTGGAAATGGAGGAGATGGGAGTGGCCCACTTGGAGGCCACGGACGGAGCCTCACTACGATCTGCTCCATGAGCCCCGGTCCAGCCCAGAGACCCAGGGGCAGATGGAAGTCGTTCCAGTCGCAAGCACAGGGACCCGAGGCCTCAGAAGCTGAATCAGCCTGAGCTCCTCCCTGGGCGGCAGTGACGCTCCCCCAGAGGGCTCCCAGGACCCGGGCCACACGGGGCACTTGCTGGGGCCTTCAGGGGCCAGACGGCCTGCCAGCGCCCACGAACCAGACACCCGGCACAGCCACGGGGCTCAGCCCGGCCCACTGCCGGCTCCCCTCACCTTCAGGCGCAGCATGTCCTCGCCTTCCAGGAACAGCACCAGCTCCTGCCAGCAGAAGGAGGCGCGGGCGCGGTAGGCCTGCAGGGGCCCCTTGGGGAGATCTGGGAGCAGGGCATCAGTGCCACCTTCCGATGGGGGTGCCATCGCTGGGCATCAGCCTGCAGGAGACAGACGACCTGAGCCAGCGAGCTGGCCCAGTCACCCACCCGAGGCACAGTGTGGGCACGCCGTGTGACAAGTAGGAGAGAAGCAAACAGACTCCCGAAGGGCTGGCAAAAGAGAATGACCGTACAAGACCTCATGTCTACGTTCCCCAAAGACAAGGTGAGGAGGCGGCCAATTGCAGTGGGCAGCCCTGGGCAGCTGAGGCTAGAGGCTCTGTGGGCTACAGCCTGGCCCGAGGACACCTCGCCCTCTCGGGGCCACTAGGCCCGTCCTGCGAGGCCCAGCCAGGCCTCGCGGCCCAGGAAGCCTCCCTCTGGAGTCCGTTTAACGCTGGCCGGTCCACTCTGGCCACACAGGACAGGACCAAAGGTCCTCTACAAGCCTGCCTGGACATGGGACATCTGCCAGAGAGCCTTTGAACACAGACTTTTGTCCTGAACTCTCTTGACAGACACCTGGCTTCCCACCAACAAAGCAGGCACCCTGCAGCCCAGCCCCCCTGACCAAAGAATCATTCTGAAATTTTCTGAGAGGACTGGCTCCTTTTCCACAGTGCTCCAGCTCATCAAGGCCCAGGACAGGAGGGGCTGGTGAACCCAGACTTAGAGGAACAGCAGGAGAGTGCGGTCCCGAGCATGGACCCACTGAGCGTAGAAACAGTCTAGGACGCGGGGCTCTGAGTATGGCTGCTCAATACTGAGAAGCAATGGGAGCGTGATCTCGTGACAAAAGAACTTGTGTGTGTGTGTGTGTGTGTGTGCAAGAGGGGAAAGGCACGGAGGGGACGCGCCCCCCCCAAGAGGCGAATGGGAGGGGGTAGGAAATTTGAACAGACCTACTGTGGACACAGATGCTGGGTAAGAATCAACAAACTGCCCACAAAGACAAGCCATGGGGCTTCCACTGTGAATTCTACCAAACATTTAAAGAAACATACCAATTAGCCACAAAGTCTCCCAAAAAACAGAGGCACAGGGCACACCTCTGTAGGGTGTCCCATAAAGCCAGCAGCACCTTGAATCCCAAACCAAAGACATCTCGAGAAAGGAGGGCTACAGACCAGCATCCCTTATGAACACAGGTGAACAACTCCTGAGCAAGTCCTGCAGACTGAATGCAGCCCCACAGGAGAAAGATCACACACCAGGACAAGGGACCTGTGCCCCCAGGAAACTACGGGCGGCTCAACATGTGAAAGTCAATTAGGGGGCGCCTGGCTGGTACAGTCGGTTGAGCATCTGACTCTTGATTTCAGCTCAGGTCATGATCTTAGGGTCGTGAGATTGAGCCCCACGTTGGGCCCCAGCTGAGCGTGGAGTCTGATTGGGGTTCTCTCCCTCTCCCTCTGCCCCTCCCACCTCTCTCTCTCTCTCTCTAAAAAACAAAAAACAAAAAAAAAGAATAGAAAATAAAGAGTCAATCAATGTAATATGCCATGCCAACACGATAAAGGACAAAAATATATGATCGTGTCAGCGGATGCAGAAAAAGCATTCAACAAAATCCCACACCCTCTCGTGACAGAAATTCTGAACAAACTGGGAACAGGAGGGAACTTCCTCCACCTGATAAAGGGCGTCTATGAAATGCCCACAGCTCTCATCATATGTTAATAGAGAAGACTGAATGCCCTTCTCCGAACATCAGCAACAAGATAAAGGTGTCCACTCTGCCTCTTTTCATCAACACACTACTGGACACTCCAGCCAGTGCCGTCATGCAAGAAAATGAAATCAAAGGCATCCTGATTAGAAACCTATCTCTTATCTGCAGATGACATGATTATGTATATAGAAAATCCTAAGGTATCCACCAAAAAACGATTAGAATCAGTTAGCTCAGCCAGTTTACAGGGTACAAAATCAATATGCAAAACTCAACTGAATTTCTATACACCAGCAGTGAACAACTCAAAAATGAAATGAAGAAAAATTCAATTCATGACGGCATCAAAAATCATAAAATATGGAGAAATAAATTCAGCAAAAGAAGTGGAAAACTTATACTCTGAAAACTACAAAGCATTTTTGAAAGAAACCTGAGATCTCAGTAAATGGAGAGACACCCCTTGTTCACGAGTCAGAGGGACTCAATATTGTTAAAATACTGATATTCGCCAACTCATCTACAGAGCCAGTGTGGTCCCCATCAAAATCCCAGCTGGCTTTTTCTTTTTCTTTTTTTTTTTTTTTTGCAGGAATTAAAAAGCTGATCCTAAAATCTATCTGGAAATGTAAGGAACCCAGGATAGACAAAACCACCTTGAAAAAGAACAAAGTTGGAGAATCCGTTCTGCCTGATTTCAAAACTTGCCACAAAGGGGACTGATCTGGCAGCACATGAAGACAGATGCATGTAGATTGACGGGACAGAGCTGAGAGTCCAGCAGTAAACCCTGATATGTAGGGTCAACTGCCTTTGGCCAGCATGCCCGGACAACGTCCTGGGGAAGGAGCAGTTTTCTCAAGTGGTGTCGGGCCCCCCCGCCCCGCCCGATGTCCACATGCGATGGAATGAGGGCCCACTCTTTAAACACACACACACACACACACACACACACACACACACACCACTTAATTCAGAAGGGACACAGACCTGGATATAGGAGCTAACACTAAAACCTCGAAGAAGGGACGGTAGGAGTAAATCTTTACAACCTTAGGTGAGGCCACGCCTTCCTGGACACGGCATCAGAAGCACAAACAATAAAAGTAGATTAATTCAACTTCATCAAACTCAAAAACTTTTGCTGCAAAGAACACCAATGAGTGAGTGAAAAGGCAAACCAGAGAACGGAAGATATTTGCAAATCACATATTGATAAGGGACTTGCACCCAGACTATGTGAAGAATCTTAATAACAAAGCCAAACAACCCAATTTAAAAGTCTCAAACAGAGGTTTCTCCAAAGATACGCGGATGGCCAAAGAGCAGGTGAAGAGATGCTCCACATCATTCACCATCAGGGAGTGCAAACTGAAACCACAATGAGATACCTCCACTACGATGGCCAGGATCAAACCGACAGACAATAACATGCATTGATGAGAACGTGCAGAGAGTGGAACCCTCATGCCCTCGTGCCTTGCTGGTGGGAATGCAGAACGGCACAGTCATTTTGGGAAAGGCTGATGGTTCTTCAAAAGTTTAAATATACAGCCACCATGTGACCCAGCAACTGCACTCCCAGCTATACGCCCAAGAGAAATGGAAAGAAATATCCACACAAAAATGTGTGCACGAATGTTCATAGTGGCATTATTTATAACCCCCCCAAAAGTGGAAACAACCCATATGTCCATCAACTGATGAATGCGTAAACACAATGTAGACTACCCATACAGTGAAATATCGTTGGATGAACCTTGACAGTGTTACCTTAAGTGACAGAAGTCAAGACACAAAAGATCACATATTGCATGCTCCTACTTACATGAAATGTGCAATGTGGGCAAATACATAGAGATAGAAAGTAGACTGGCAGCTGCCAGCAGCCGGGGAATGACTCCTAATGGGGCCAAGATTTCTTCTGGAGTGATGAAAACATTCTGGGAATAAATAGCACCGGTGGCTGCACCACATTGCACGGTTGTGGATGAATTGTACGGTGAGTTATACCTCAACAAAACAAGACTTTTTTTTAAAGGTAAGTCACAGCCCTTGGCAGAATCCACGTGCTTGAAAAATGCAAGCTATAAAGTCTCAGGGGAACTCTTATCTTTCTGGACTTCTGTGCCCTCGATGCATCCCTGTCACTCCCCATGCTCCCTCCTTGAGGTCCGGGACACCACACCGTGCATCCCTTCCTGCTCCCCTCTGGCTCCTTGCAGACTCTCAGCCTTGGCCACACTCACTCTTCATAACCTGAAATGGTCTCTGATGCGTGGAGGCCTCCCAGACTGGACCCTGCAGACCTGCAGCTTCCTGGACACCCCTCCCTCTCTCACAGTCTAGAGGTCCTCAAGCTCTGAATGTTCAAACCCAGGGCTCCCTGGCCCAGCCTCTCCTCCCACGGGCCCACATTGCCAGTTCCCCTGAGTTACTGGAGCGACAAGCCTGAGTGCTGTGCTGGAATTCCCTTCTCTGCCCCTAAACCTGGTTGGTTACCAAGCCCCCCACTGCAGCTCTGTTAACACCTACTAAATCCCTTCTTCTCTCCGCAACTACTAAATTGATCACAAGACTGTCCAATCATCGAACAATCCCTGAGTGCAGGTGAATGTTAAGCAACTACATGAGTGGTGCTTGCAACCCCAAGTATTCTCAGCAGGTAAGCGAACTGGAAGCTTTCCAGAGGGAAGAAGTCGCCCGAGATCTAGGGCTGTTGGCACACCCAACCTCAAATCCCATGATCCTAAGCAGTCAGGGAAACCCCTAGGACCCCATGCCACCCGAGGTCACCCACAAGACTGCATGATGGTGCAGCTGCGGCGACCAAGGATTCTGACGCCAGAATGCCCGGCGTGACACACCAACATTAGCACTTCTGGGCTGGGTGAACTTAGCCTGTCACTTCACCTCTCCGTGTGACCACACGGTAATGCTAGTCTAGTGTCTAGCGTCTAGGCCGCTGCAATTCGCAGGGAGCACTGGAGTGGTCCCCCGCAGGACATCATTACAACGGCAACAGCCGCCTTCAGTCAGTTTTCCTCTCAGCAGCAGAGAGGTGACTCTTAAAATGCAGACTGATCAAACAGAGAAAGACATGTATCATATGATCTCACTGATATGAGGAATTCTTAATCGCAGGAATCAAACTGAGGGTTGCTGGAGTGGGGGGTGGGGTGGGAGGGATGGGGTGACTTGGTGATAGACACTGGGGAGGGTATGTGCTCTGGTGAGCGCTGTGAATTGTGCAGGACTGTTGAGTCTCAGATCTGTACCTCTGAAACAAATAATGCAATATATGTTAAAAAAAAAAAAAAAAAGGAAGATAGCAGGAGGGGAAGAATGAAGGGGGGGAAATCGGAGGGGGAGACGAACCATGAGAGATGATGGACTCTGAGAAACAAACTGAGGGTTCTAGAGGGGAGGGGGGTGGGAGGACGGGTTAGCCTAGTGGTGGGTATTGAGGAGGGCACATTCTGCATGGAGCACTGGGTGTTATGCACAAACAATGAATCATGCAACACTTCATCTAGAACTAATGATGTAATGTATGGAGATTAACATAAGAATAAAAAATTAAAAAAAAAAATGCAGACTGATATTCTCTCTTTAGGAGACCGCTGTGTGGCGACCTCAGGGGACAATGTCCAAACTCCTCAAACTGTCTCCAGATGACCTGCGGGTGCCCGCGCTCGCAGTCTCGCCCCCAGCAACTCCGCGCGGGGAACGGGTGTGCCCCGGGGCCTTTGCACAAGCCACCCCCCCTCCTGCCCGGTGCTCCGTCCCCGCGCCGCCCGCGCCGCCCGCGCCCCCGGCCCCATGGACGCGACCTTGGATTTCGCCGGCCCTGCTGGTCGCTGGGTCCCCACACCGTCCAGCGCGCACAGCAGGCGCCCTAGCAGTGTCCTCCGGCGCGCGGCACACCGCCGATGGCCCGCGCAGCCCTCCTGGGCAGGCTGACAGCTCTGCACGCTTCTCGGCCACCGTCCCCCTGACGTCATCACGCGGCGCCTCGGGCCCGTTGCCTGGGAGACGCGGGGCGCGCCAGAGGGGAAGCCTCCTCGGCGCTCCGGGTGGGTCTCCGCGAGGGCTGTGTGTCCGTATCTCGGGATGTTTGCTCCCTGGGCGGATTCCTGGGGCCCCCCCAGAGCCAGGGCACCGGAACCCCCGGCCGGAGCCTGGGCAGCTTCCAGCTGATCAGCTGCGCCGCGTGCTCAGTGAGGTCTGCGAACCAGGCTCCGACCCAGTTCGCCCTGGCCCCCCGGGCGGTCACCGACCCGCAGTCCCGCCCGGACTCGAGGAACTGCCCACTGCCGCGCTCCTGCCCCCGGCCAGCAGCAGACCTAAGCGCCTGCTCCCAAGCCCTGCGTCGGGTGCTCCAGACTGAGCCGGCCCCTGCTGTGAAAGGTGCGGAGATCAAGGGACATGTGGGTGGAAGGAAATGTCCTTGCGGCCGGCAGCCCCTTGCAGGTACTGGGAGCAGGCAGGCTGCACCCTCCTCCAGGAGCTCCCAAGCTCAAGGTGAACGCCTGCTAGAGGGATGAACAACCGTAGCTTGGCCAGAGCCCGGCCTCCGCAACCCTGACGGCCCTCTTTTTTTTTTTTTTAAGATTTTATGTATTTATTTGCCAGAGAAAGAGAGACAGAGAGAGAGCACAAACGGGGGCGCGGCAGGCAGAGGGAGAAGCCGGCTCCCCGCTGAGCAGGGAGCCGGATGAGGGACTCCATCCCGGGACCCTGGGATCATGACCTGAGCAGAAGGCAGATGCTCAGCGGACTGAGCCACCCAGGCGCCCCCCCGACAGTCTTCTTTTTTTTAAGATTTTATGTATTTATTTGCCAGAGAAAGAGAGACAGAGAGCACAAACGGGGGCGCGGCAGGCAGAGGGAGAAGCAGGCTCCCCGCTGAGCAGGGAGCCGGATGAGGGACTCCATCCCGGGACCCTGGGATCATGACCTGAGCAGAAGGCAGATGCTCAGCGGACTGAGCCACCCAGGCGCCCCCCCGACAGTCTTCTTTTTTTTAAGATTTTATGTATTTATTTGCCAGAGAAAGAGAGACAGAGAGAGAGCACAAACGGGGGCGCGGCAGGCAGAGGGAGAAGCCGGCTCCCCGCTGAGCAGGGAGCCGGATGAGGGACTCCATCCCGGGACCCTGGGATCATGACCTGAGCAGAAGGCAGATGCTCAGCGGACTGAGCCACCCAGGCGCCCCCCCGACAGTCTTCTTTTTTTTAAGATTTTATGTATTTATTTGCCAGAGAAAGAGAGACAGAGAGCACAAACGGGGGCGCGGCAGGCAGAGGGAGAAGCAGGCTCCCCGCTGAGCAGGGAGCCGGATGAGGGACTCCATCCCGGGACCCTGGGATCATGACCTGAGCAGAAGGCAGATGCTCAGCGGACTGAGCCACCCAGGCGCCCCCCCGACAGTCTTCTTTTTTTTAAGATTTTATGTATTTATTTGCCAGAGAAAGAGAGACAGAGAGAGAGCACAAACGGGGGCGCGGCAGGCAGAGGGAGAAGCCGGCTCCCCGCTGAGCAGGGAGCCGGATGAGGGACTCCATCCCGGGACCCTGGGATCATGACCTGAGCAGAAGGCAGATGCTCAGCGGACTGAGCCACCCAGGCGCCCCCCCGACAGTCTTCTTTTTTTTAAGATTTTATGTATTTATTTGCCAGAGAAAGAGAGACAGAGAGCACAAACGGGGGCGCGGCAGGCAGAGGGAGAAGCAGGCTCCCCGCTGAGCAGGGAGCCGGATGAGGGACTCCATCCCGGGACCCTGGGATCATGACCTGAGCAGAAGGCAGATGCTCAGCGGACTGAGCCACCCAGGCGCCCCCCCGACAGTCTTCTTTTTTTTAAGATTTTATGTATTTATTTGCCAGAGAAAGAGAGACAGAGAGAGAGCACAAACGGGGGCGCGGCAGGCAGAGGGAGAAGCCGGCTCCCCGCTGAGCAGGGAGCCGGATGAGGGACTCCATCCCGGGACCCTGGGATCATGACCTGAGCAGAAGGCAGATGCTCAGCGGACTGAGCCACCCAGGCGCCCCCCCGACAGTCTTCTTTTTTTTAAGATTTTATGTATTTATTTGCCAGAGAAAGAGAGACAGAGAGAGAGCACAAACGGGGGCGCGGCAGGCAGAGGGAGAAGCCGGCTCCCCGCTGAGCAGGGAGCCGGATGAGGGACTCCATCCCGGGACCCTGGGATCATGACCTGAGCAGAAGGCAGATGCTCAGCGGACTGAGCCACCCAGGCGCCCCCCCGACAGTCTTCTTTTTTTTAAGATTTTATGTATTTATTTGCCAGAGAAAGAGAGACAGAGAGAGAGCACAAACGGGGGCGCGGCAGGCAGAGGGAGAAGCCGGCTCCCCGCTGAGCAGGGAGCCGGATGAGGGACTCCATCCCGGGACCCTGGGATCATGACCTGAGCAGAAGGCAGATGCTCAGCGGACTGAGCCACCCAGGCGCCCCCCCGACAGTCTTCTTTCACATGTGAAAATCCTGTTGGAAACTTGCTTTATGTCTGCCCCTCCCAATGGAAAGCTGTATAATCAGTCACTCCTCACTACCCCAGGGCCGCTCCTTCTGCCCATGAGTCCTGTCCCCGTGCTTTAATAAAGCCACCTTTTAAAAAAACAAAAAAACAAAAAACATCTCAAGAACTCTTTCTTGACCACTCGCTCCCGGACCCCACATCGCATCAGATCACATCAGAAGCAACTGGATTTGGCAATTTACCACACGAAGACCAAGGAAGAAGGACAAGTCCAAAGGTTTCCGTTTAAAGGGAACGGAGAGATGGACACTGTGGTCACAGGAAGACAAGTTCAGTTTTTGAGATGTGTGAAGTTTAAGATGCCTCTTGAAATTTGGAAGGTTAGGGTTCGTGAGCAAACAGCTAAGAAAGAATTCTTGAGGGGTCTTTGATGCAAAAAGGTGGGGGTTTTTTGGGTTTTGTTTTTGTTAGGGGGTCCTTATTCTATTTTTTTTTAATTTTATTATGTTATGTTAGTCACCATACAATACATCATTGGTTTTTGATGTGGTGATCCACGATCCATTGTGTTCGTATAACACCCAGTGCTCCATGCAGTACGTGCCCTCCTTAATACCCATCACCGGGCTAACCAATTAAAGCATGAGGACAGGACCCATGGGCAGAAAGAGCTGCTGCCCTGGGGTCATGAGGAGTGGCTCATTATGTACTTTTTAATTAGTGGGGGTTAGGGAGAGCGTAAGTCTCTAAGGAATTTGGGAGAAAGGCTTTCAGGACCTTGAAGGGCTAGCTGCTGTTAAGATCAGGTTACTTTTAGTCTTTAATAAAACATAAACATGAAGGTACTAAGGCAGCTGTGTGTTCCTTGAGGAGGGTCATGCCCTACAGGTTTCAGGTATCTGTGGGCTGAAAACTGTAAGGAGATTTAATTTAAGCTACATTTCTCTCACCTTTGTTTCCCTCGTCATTTTCACCCCTGGACAACTTTGACCCTTAAATCGTTAAGGTTGCTGAGAGGGGAAGGTCTTATCTTCTGAAACTGCATCCTGCTGGATAGGGGCGTAGATGTGTCCCTACGTATGGGTCAAGGTTGGTCAGTTGAGAATTTAAGAGGAGTTAGGAAAGGCTGAGGCAGCTCTACCTAGAGTTGATAACATATGGGAGTCTCCTTGAGCAGAAAGGATCATCTGTTATGGCACTGAATGGCGTAAGTTTGTTAAAACCCCCAGAAAGTTATAAAAAAAAATCCTAAATAGGATTACAGATCATTATAAAACTTAAAATTTAATTATTTGTTTAACCAAGGTGGCAACAAGAGATTCCAAAGGCAAATATGTTGGGTTATATAGTTGTTAGCAAAACTCAGCTCCTTTAATATTGAGGAGTTTTAATTAAGTAATTAAAGACCTGATAAAGACAAAATATAGAAACCTTGGTTTTCTGGGCAGACAGAAGAGAAAAAAAAAAAAAACTTTATGTTTTCTTATCAAGAACAGACCAAAAATCCAAGAAAACTTTGTCTTTTTAACAGAGAGAAAAGCAGAATTTCAGTCTTATACCAGTATACTTTTAAAATCCATTCATTTCGTTCTTAGTCCTGACCGCATATAAAATTCATTTCCAAAGATTTTCCTTCATAAGCCTTCTACAACTTTTTTATTTATTCAGATTTTGACCTAGGCCCTTTTTAAAAAATCACTCTTCATTACATTTAGCAGAATTTTAACTCTTAGAAGCCTTAGTCTCCCATGAAAACTAAGTAGTAACCAATTGTGAACTGTTACACCATAATTATTTAGATCTGAAATGTATAAATATATTTTATAATTTAAAAAACATGTTTTTTCATAGTACAATCTTTAAATAAGGCACAAAGCGTATTTACCAACAGACCCAAATATCATCAGCTTCTCTGCAATAAGCAGTCAAAAGCACAAACCTACATCCAGTAATCAATGTTTTAGCACTCCATCCTATTTAGAAAAGACCTAGATGTCCAACAATTCAGTCTCCTTTATCATCCAAGCAAAACTTTAAAGTTTCAGGTTACCAGAGATATTGACAGCTATCTTAACAATGACCCATGAAAATTTTGAGACAGACAAAATTAACCACCATTTTAAGTCATCTTGTTGCTAACAAATTGCAACAGAGATAACACAAGCTTATTGGACCTTCAGTAAATCTTGGTAGAATAAAAGTTTCCTGTTTAATGCTGATAACTCTAAAGACATGTCTATCTTAATTAAAACAAACTCAAGTTAGTTTACATACTGAATTAATGAGAATGAAAACACATCAGTTCAAAACCTATGGGATACTGCAAAGGCGGTCCTTAGAGGGAAGTACATAGCCATACAAGACTCTCTCAAAAAATTGGAAAAATCCGAAATGCACAAGCTAACCTTACACCTAAAGGAGCTGGAGAAAGAACGCAAATAAAGACTAAACCAAGCAGAAAAAGAGAAATAATAAAGATTAGAGCAGGAATCAATGAAATAGAAGCCGGAAGAACAGTAGAACAGATCAACAAAACTAGAAGCTGGTTCTTTTAAAGAATGAGATCGATAAACCTCTGGCCAGACTGATCCAAACGAAAAGAGAAAGGACCCAAAGTAATACAATCATGAATGAAAGGGGAGAGATCACGACTGGTACCAAGGAAAATAGAGACAATGGTGAAAACATATTATCAGCAACTATATACCAGCAAATTAGGCAATCTGGAAGAAATGGATGCATTCCTGGAAACTTGTAAACGCCCAAGACTGAAACAGAAAGAGGTAGAACATCTGAACAGACCAAAAACCCGCAAGGAAATTGAAGCAGTCATCAAAACCCTCCCCAAAAACGAGAGTTCGGGGCCAGATGGCTTCCCAGGGGAATTCTACCAAACATTCAAAGAAGAAATAATACCTACTCTACTGAAGCTGTTTCAAAAAATAGAAACGGAAGAAAAACTTCTAAACTTGTTCTATGTGGCTCCAGTTATTATAGGCATTAACCCAGGAGATGGATGAGGGTGAAACCCCCATATCTATTAGGAGGAGGAACAGTGAGAGAGTCAGCATCCCCTTCCCCAGGGATGGTCTGTGTTTCCTCCAGCCTGGGTTCTATCAGGAGGCCTATTTCGATAATTATCATCCAGTCTGTCAGGAGAGAGTTTACTGGCCTGGTTAAGTGAGCAGACATGTTCTGCAAGAGGCCCTTAGGTCAGGGTCCTGAGTTAGGGCCCTGAAGGCCTGGACCTGGGGTACCTCCATCCATCTGCCCTGTTTCCTCCCTGCAGGAGAGATCTATTGGATAGATCCTACTGAGGCCATGCAGTGTTACAGGAGATCAGTCCTCTCTTAAATTTTGCAAACCGAAATCTTTCCAATGTGTTAAAAGGCATTCCAAGGGAGAGTCCCTGGGAACTGAAGAAGAGATAAGGTCCATTACCAAGAAAACCCTCCCCCTGACTCCCGAGGAGGCATCCCACACAAGATATGTCAGAGATTCCTGGTGTCAAGGTGACCTGCCTTCAACGAAATGGCTATGATCACCACCTGCCTTCAAAGGCCATGGAGGAGGAATGCTAGCATCCCCCTGCTTCCCAATCACAACCTAGACTGCAAAATGGGTGCTGGTGCTTGGACCAAGATTCCATGCCTTTTCTTGAAGGCCATGCCTTATTTTGCCTTGCCTTGAAGAACCTGCTGTTGTTAACCCATGGAGAACACTAGAAAGGTTTTATAAGGGGAAATTACCCATTTTTGTAATTTAAGTAGTTAGTAGAGGACATTGAAAGAAAACAGTAAAGACAGAAATCCATCATGGTCTAAGAGACATTCCAACACATGTAGTCAACTTACATGTCAACTTCTCTAGGAAATTGATCCGGTTGGGTTTTAATTCCATCGATTACTGGTTTTGGCCAGCTCCCAGTTGCGGTCCCATGGCCAGAAGCAACTAGACCAGAGATGTGAAGGGGATCACTTAGACCAATGAGGAGGAAACCTCACACGGGAGTCTTAAGATTGGCAGCCGTCCTGGTGACTTAGGTGGTTGTCCTGTGCCCAAGACAGACATCTTAGTATAAGGACAGGAATAAAGAGAGGGCATCAAGTTTCTGGGTCTTACTAACATTCTGGCCAAGGTACTAACTTCCAGCCAAAAGGCAGGCTTTCTCTTCCCCATGGAGTAGCCATGGGCTAGAAGATTGCAGTCTGAGCAATCGACATGAAAGTGTTCCATTAAGACTGTACTCCCTGAAAATGCCCTGGAATGAGAGTAAGGGAGAGCAGAGGAAGTACTCACCAAGTTTGCACCCTGGCTCAGAGTACAGATGAAAAGACTCGAAGCCCCATGTTGTACGCCAAGTAATTTGGGACAGTTGGGGTTTGGAGCAAATGGTCAAGAAAGAATTCTTGAGGTGTTTTTATTAAAGCAGGGTGACAGGACCTGTGTGCAGAAAGAGCTGCACTGGGGTTGTGAGGAGTGGGTGATTATATAAGATTTATGGAAGGGAGGGGGATGTTAGGGTCCCAGGAAATTGAGTCTATAGGTTTCTGGAGGCCTGGCTATGGAAAAGATTGTTTCTTTTTCTTTCTTGTAAATCATTAAGACAGCTGCAAACTCAGGGAGACTCAGGTCCTGCATGACTGTGATCTGTATCAGTTAACCATTTGGGTTTTTCCTCTTCCTTTGTTCTTGGGCAGCCAGGAGTACCTGAGGAATGTCACACATCTCCCACCTGGGAAGATTTGGGGGGGCGTTAGCTTGTGCTTTGCCCTCAGCTTGCCACTAGTGGGAGAATTGTGTGGAGATGCTCAGCTGATATTCGGGAAGTCTCTCTCTGCTCCCATTCCACTCTGAAGTACCTTCTCCTTTTTCCATGACAATGCCTTGTCACAGTTGTGATTCTCATTGAAAACAGACTCATCATTGGGAATATTGAGGTAGGGGAGCTGATGGGACTCCATTTCAGAAAGGCTTCCTCTCTGCTGTTTCTCTGCCAGGCCCCGTTCACTCACGTTCCATATTTTGCCTCCGAATAAGCCAATGAAGCTATGTTCCCACTTCAAGGGGGGAAGCAAGAAAGTGAATCTTTCTCTGAGTTTTGTCTTAGGCCCCCAAACACCTGATAACATCTAAGAAGAGTCAGATCCTAAACATGTCTCAGGACATTAGCTTCAAGCAAACCTCCAATGATGTTGGCATCAATACTCCCACCTTCTGTAATGTTCGGAATTACACCTGTTGTTCACACAACACTCATCTTTGATTGGACTCTGCCCTGGATTCCTGGAGGAACAGGTACCCTACACCCTTTTCCAATAGAAACCCCTTACCCGACGTGAGAAAGAGACTCATTCTTATTTCCTTTCTGAGTCTCCCAGACACTCCGTCTGCTATTCTCTGTCACTCACGTTATTCAGTAAACTCTGTTTTCACTTTCTCTGGCTTGTCTTTGATGTCTGTCCTGCGTGAAGACAAGGACCCTCTTGGCTGGCCCCGTAGGACCATCCCCTGTGTTCTCAGACTCAGCCTGCCTGCATCAGTATCAGGGCCCCCTTCCTGTTACAAAAGCAGAAGGAAGAGTCTGAATGATTGGCTAGGGCCTTGAACCTACCATGCATGCTAAGCCATCAGAATTAATTCTCCACCCAGGCAATGTTTCCAGCCATGGGTCTGTGGCATCATTACAAGGGGTCCCTGAGTCCATAGAAGCACCCAGGAGTGCCTGCAAATCAAACAAAAAATAAAGGTCTAATAAAGGGGCACCTGGGTGGCACAGTTGGTTGAGCAACCAACTCTTGGTTTGGGGTCGGGTTGTGATTTCAGGGTCATGAGATCCAGCCCCACGTCTGGCTCCATGCTCAGCGCAGAGTCTGCTCGAGATTTTCTCTCCCTCTCACTCTGCCCTCCTGCTCGTTCTCTCTCTCTCCCTCTCAGATAAGTAACTAAATCTTTATAAAAATTAATGGTCTAGGGGTGCCTGGGTGGCTCAGTTGTTAAGGTTCTGCCTTCGGCTCAGGTCACGATCCCAGGGTCCTGGGATCGAGCCCCGCATTGGGCTCCCTGCTCTGCGGGAGGCCTGCTTCTCCCTCTCCCACTCCCCCTGCTTGTGTTCCCTCTCTCACTATCTCTCTCTCTGTCAAATAAATAAATAAAATCTTTAAAAAAAATTAATGGTCTAATAAAAAACATGCCACTGTTTTTCAAATGGATATACTTTTGAGAGGAATAAAATAAACTATAGAGTAATAATTCACACGTTTAGATCAGTTTCTTCCAAAATTACAACTACTAGAAAGCAAGTTGGGTTCACATGTTTTATTGATACATCTTTCTACGTGGAAATCATTGGAGTCCAGTGTAGCGTGGCAGGGAGAGAGCAGGTACTGGTGGGCAGGCTAGAAGTGAGGACGGAGGAACAGGTGAACTGGTACAGAGGAGAGGTGGGAAGGCCCGTGGCAGGCAGCTGGTGCAGGGGTGGGGGATGACTTCGTACAGTTGGTTCTATATCTCATGGGGTGGTGAGCACGCATGAAGCAGAGGCTCCCAGCCTTTGGAATGTCAGCAGGCTCCTTGCCCTTCTCTGCCTCTCTCTCTCTCCCTCTCTCTCTCTCTCTCTCTCTCCCCCCTCTGCTTCTCAGGTCAGCGCAACCTGCATCCCCCAGGCTGCTCAGGGCTGGCTCGTAACCAGCTTCGGTCTCATTACTTCATCTCTCCACCTAGATTCCTGCATGGGTGACTGGGTTCAGGACTACTGTTCCCAGCTCTGACCCTGGCTCTCCTGCACACCCCACCTTCTGGCCTCTGCTTGCCAGCCCTCCAGCACCCCACACTCGGTCCCCTCCCTGGCCTGAGGACACTGCTTGACCTGAGTCTGACAGGGAGTGTGCTTTGCACATCTCTGGGGAGAACTAGGTGGACCCTGAAACTTCTTGGATGGTGAGGTAGGGAGAGAGGAAGGGGGGTCACACATGAGTCTGGGTTGTCCTGCTGGGACCTGGGTGGATAGAGACGCCTCTGAGACCAGCATAGGGGGAACAACTTAGGGGGGAAAGAAAGGGAGTTTGGTTTTGTGAGCTAGTTCCTGGTAAGACTTCCAGGAATGGAGGTGAAGTTGGTACAAACAGCAGAGGAGGCCAAGAGCTCTTGCAGTGACGCAGCTGACAATGAGCTGGCCGTCGTCTGCTGCGGTCCCCACCCACCCATTCTTGATCATTTTGATATCTCTCCACTCCACCGTATTTGGCCTGCCCATGCCTCGCTCATCTTTAGCTATTTGCTCTATTGGCCATCACTGGTAAGTGCAATTATTTGAGTATGTTGTTAATACTAAAGTTTCCTCTCCCACTCTGGCCATTTGTCTCTATCCCCATCCTTCCTTTCTCGCCCACCACCACCTGCCTCACTAGTTCAGAACCTACAGAAGAGTGGAGCCAGCTACACAGTTCCCCGCCCCCCCCACCCCCCTTTTGCTCACAGACCTTTACACTCAGTAATTACTAATTGGATAGCTCCTATGGGTCAAAAACTAAGCTAGGGCTCTGGTGACAAATAAGCCAGACTTTGGAGGTAAGAGGCAGGTAAACTGTTCTTTGTTCCAGCAAGGAGCTGGCAAGGTCTTACGCAAGGATTCCCGCCCATGGCCAAATGGAATTTTCCACCTCCCTCTATACTTTGACTTCTGGCTTTATGACCTCTCACCCCAGAGCCCTAGGCCTCCAGGTTTCTGCTGTGTCACCGCTCTCTGCCATGCTCCTATGACGCACAGCAGGGCAGCAGGGACCCGTCAGCCAACTCCAGGACAAGGCAAAGCCTCAGGGCCCCAAAAGGGTCTGGGCACGTGGAGCACAGAGCCTGAAAAACTTCCCTCTTTCTGTAACCTCTGAACCCTCTGAACCCACAACACTGTGTTGAGTGTTGCAGTTTTCATGTTTCATAACCATCGTCTTCGATGTCTGCCTCCACCATCGGCCTGAAGGTTGCTCAAGTGCAGGACTGTACTCAGCTCTGCATTCTCCATGCTTGACGCAGATTCCATCCCCACGTATTAGCAACTGGTGAGATTTGTCATTACTCATCTTTTGGCCACTCCAACAAGGCTACGCCCCCTTTGGACAGAGTTAGGGGTTGAATTATGTCCCCCCGCCTCAAAAAGCAGGTCAAAGTCCAAACCCACAGTACCTGTGGACTTATCTGGCAATAGGGGCTTTGCAGAAGAGATACGGAGAAAGTGTGGGACCATGGAGGCTGAGTTATGTGGCCACAGTCCAGGAACACTAACAATTGCTGGCAACCATCAGAAACTGGGAGAGAGGCCAGAGTATTCCCTCTCAGAGCCTCCAGAACTGTGAGAGAATGAATTTCTGTTGTTTCAAGCCACCCAGTTTGTGGTAATGTGTCATAGCAGTCCCCAGGAAAGAAAGGGAGAAAGCAAGCCTCATTGAAAATGGAGTCGTAGGTGGGGGGGCGGGGGGGGGGGCGCTGGGGTGGCTCAATCGTTATGATCCCAGGGTCCTGGGATCGAGCCCCGCATCGGGCTCTCTGCTCGGCGGGAAGCCTGCTTCTCCCTCTCCCCCTCCCTCTGCTTGTGTTCCCTCTGTCACTGTGTCTCTCTCTGTCAAATAAAATCTTTTAAAAAAGAAAGAAAGAAAAAAAATGGAGCCAGGGGAGGGGCGGGGCACCTGGGTGGCTCTGTCCCTCAAGTGTCCAACTCTTGATTTCAGCTCAGGTCATGATGTCAGGGTTGTGAGACTGAGCCCTGTACTGGGCTCCATGCTAAGCGTGGAGTCTGCTTGCAATTCTTTCTCTCTGCCCCTCCTGCTCATTCTCTCTCTCTCTCTCTCTCTCTCTCAAGTAAATAAATACGAGTTGGGAAGCCCTGAAGGGGGAGCACTCACGTAAGTACCACTGGCTGCGGTGAGCATCACCAGCATAAAGAATTATTTGTGACGAGCGGACATTTTTCACATAGGAATTCCATCTCCTGCTTTTAAGAGAAAGAAGGAAGATCCCTCTCCGCCCCAGCAACAGCACATTGAGCGCGCTTGCAGCCAACGAGAAACTGTCCAGCCTCGAACTCGCCTTCTTCTCCACTGAACTTTTGTTTAAAGCACCCCTCCCCAATTTCCTCCTAAGACCTGATAGAAGCTGACCTTTCCTCGCCTCTCCAGACTTGCCTATGGCTCACCAGAGCTCGCACGGCGGAGCTGCAATTTCTCTGCTATTCCTGAATAAGCTCGTTTTGCTAGTAAGGTAACTGGCTCTTCACTTCTTAAGGCTGACAATACAGACAGCGTAAGAATGAACCACATGGTCCAAGACCAAGGGATGGCGTCAACAGGTGTGCCTGAGGGTACGTCACTCATTTACGCTCACTGAATTCCACAGACACCGGTGCAGGCTCTTCTCCCCGAGAAATCACACGCTTTGGGGTAGTGCTTCTCCGGACTCCATAGCGACTCTGCAGGGCGTGGTAAGAGCCCCAACAGAGGGACTAAGGCACCAAGAGGATGAGGACTCCCGGAGTTTGGGGCACAGCGCAGACTCTGCAGACTGTACTGGACTTGGGGCCCGCCCCGTCAGGGCACACGCGGGCGACAGCGGGCAGCCAGCCGGCGCACGCTGACGGCAGGCCCGCGCTCCCCGGACCTCCGCCAGCATCCGCACCCGCCACAGGCGCCCCGGGCGCGGGCGGACCCGACGCAGCGTCCACGCGCCCCGGCCAGGCCGGTCCTCCGAGCCCAGCGGGGACACGCCCCTGCGGCGGCACTCGCCGCGGGGGCGGCCCGCAGAGGCAAGCGAGGCGACACCACGCAGCGCCAACCGCCCGCGGGCGCGTCCCGGGGCCGGGAGCCGCTCCGCCCCGCCCTCCCCGTGACGTCACAGACCGCGACGCCCGTGCGTCATCGCGGCGCGCCGCGGCCGCGGAGCCCTGGCGCCGACGGACCATGGCGGAGGTTGGCCGGGCGGCGGTGCGGGACCCGGGCGCGCTACTCCCTGGGGGCTTCTGGGCGGCGGTGGCCGTGTGGCTGGAGAGGCCGCAGGTGGCCAACAGGCGGCTGTGTGGCGTCCGCCTGGACGCCCGGCGGAGTGTCGGTTTTCCCCGGGCGGAGGCCTGCGGCCACAGTCCCATCACCGGCCCGCAGCAGGGGGAGCGGGCCGCGGCCGGAGCCTGTCTGCGCTCCCCCGCTGGGGGCCTGGGCCCCGGGCCGGGCGCGGCGGGCCGCGGGCCCGAGGAGTCGCAGCCCCGGCGCCCGCACGGCGAGGACCCCAGGGAAGCAGCCGCCGCGGCTCAGCTCGCGGGGTGCCCCGCGCAGCCCGGCAAGGCTGGGGTCGGACAGGGCGAGTGCCCCGCCTCGGATCTGGATTCCCTCTGGGACGCTTTCTCTCGGAGCCTCGCCGGCGGCAACCCAGACATGCGGGCCTTTCTTACCGGGTCCCGGGCGGGATCGCGGCCGGAGGCGCCAAGCGAGCTCGACGTGGTTCTCAGGACCGTCATCCCGAAAACAGGCCCTCAGTGCCCGCTTGCTGCTCCGAGGAGAGAAATCGTCGTGCAAGGTAAGAGTGTTTCTCAGGGTGAGAGGTGGAGTGAAAGAAGCGAAAATTAACGGAAGGGGGTCTGTTCCTTGCGACTCCCTTCTGGGTGTCTCCTGGCGCGCCCGGAAGTTAGGCTTCTCCGCCCCCCCCGCCCCCCGCCCCCCGCCAGGCCCCGGGGACACAGGGGACCACCTTCAGGTAAGGGCTGAGAGCGTCCTGGCAGCTTTGAGGGAGCCGCGGGTCATTCTAGGGATGCAGCCTTGAGCTGTTAGGAACCGTGCCACTGTTGAAGGCTTCTAGGCCAAGTGGAAGCCTGGTTGAGACAGGGCGCAGAAGAGCCTGGCTGGAGTGTGGTCGGAGAGAGACTCTTTGGCACAGGATGCAGTTAGATTAAAAAGCATGCTTTGGGGCGCCTGGGTGGCTCAGATGGTTAAGCGTCTGCCTTCAGCTCAGGTCATGATCTCAGGGTCCTGGGATCGAGTCCCGCATCGGGCTCCCTGCTCTGCGGGGAGCCTGCTTCTCCCTCCTTAGGTCAGTGAAAAGGCTCAACGGTACTCACTATGTCGCTACATTTGCGATGTCCTAGGGAGGTTGTAGATTTTTTTCTTACTGTTTTTTGAGGGGACATGTAGATATGTGTATTTCTAGTACAGAGCATGGGGTCATTGTGGGGGGGCGAGTGTCTGGAATGCTTGAGGGAGAAGGTGACGGAGCTCCAGATGTCGAATGACGAATAGGAGTTTAGCAGGTGAAGAGATTAGTGGAGGGCCCGCTGCTGGAGGCCTCCCTCGGGTTCCTGCGTCTCAGAGCCTGCACCAGTCCTTCTCATGCTTGCAGACTCCTCTTCTGCCTCCAGCTGGAGAAAGTTCTCGGCTTTTCCGGGCCCCTGTGACTGGCCTGGGCCCACCTGCCGCATCCCGAGTACTCCCTTTCCTGAGGTCTGTAGCCTCGTCACATCTGCAGAGTCCTCTGTGCCTTGTCACATGGCACAGACTCAGGCTGTGGGTACCAGGGCGCGATCACCTTCGAGAGGCTGTGGTGCCACACGCAGCAAATCGCTGTAGGGGCTTCCCTCCCACCCCCACTTCCCAGCACGGTCCGCCCCTGCGCCCCTGCAGGACTCTTCCCATGCGTCCGCTCTGCCAGGAGGCTCTCCGTGACCCGGTCGTGTCCAGACGAATTTAGGAGCTCTTCCAGCTTTGATCGCTGGTGTTTGATCACCTTTTACATTTCCTTCTGCCAGACAGAGGTTGGTGAGCCAGTGCCCCCGAGGCCTTCAGATGTAGGCATCTGCACTCCCAGATTGGCTTCCCTGCGGGGGAGAAGCAGTGCTCCTCCACAGCGACTTTCTGCCTTCAGCTCCCGCTGAGCGCATCTGCTGCGTGGGCCTGGCACCCTGTAGGCTCGGGATGCAGCAGTGGATAGGACCTAAAACATGTCTGTGGTAAAGGGAGGCCGGGGAAAGCCCCAGGAGAGCAAAGTCGGGCTGAGTCATGCCTGTGTTTAATACTGCTCCTGATAAAATGCTGAACCAAGCAGTTTTAATTGGTTATCCCTGTCTTTTTTACCCCAGATGTCCTCAATGGAACTGTAACTTTTTTACCTTTGGAAGAAGATGACAGAGGGAATGTAAAGGTTGAGATGAGCAACGTGTATCAAGTCCGGCTCAGTCAGAGCCAGGAAGAATGGTAAGAGCTACAGAATGGAGTCCTCCTCTAGGGCTGTATGGTTTCTGTCACACGTCTGGGTAGCTGCAGGATTCAGGGTCATTGAAGAGCTGAAGGTGCCCTTTGGCAGCTGAGGTGTGTGAGAACATGTTTCCTGTTCCTAGTTGGCCTTCCCTTGGCGTGTCTTTGTTCCTGTTGGCACCGGGCCTAGGTCTGTATTCTTTACAGTCCACATAGCTGGGATGATGAGTAGCACCTAGGTTTAGCTGAATTCAAGTAATCGCAAATCCTTTTATTATTTTCTTTTTTACGACTTGGGAATGGGGAGTGAGGATAGTTTCTTTTTTTATTTCTTGCTGAGGCTCCTGTGGTTTTGGATGTAGTGGGTGTTCAGTGGTGCTTATCCCGAAAGTAGCAGTTCAGTAGCCCGCTTAGTTCCATGTGGCATTTGGGCCTGTACCCTAAGTGTGAAATTTGGTTTACTTCCATTTGGTACTTTTTAAATGGAAAAGTCAGAGGAAGGGTCCATTCTCTTAATCACTCTGCTGCTGCTCCTTTCCTGGGAGCCACATCTGTCTGTACTTTCCAGAACAACCCTGGGCATTGCTGTCTGTTAAATCAGACTGGGCTTGGCACGTGGCTTTGTATAAAGCAGAGGAGTACAGTGTGAAGAGACTGTTGTGCAGTCAGATAGACCTGGGTTTGCCCACTAGCCATGTGACCTTGGCATGTCGCCTCTGTGGCCCTCAGTCTTCTCACCTGTGCGATGGGTTTAATAATTCTTAAGCCTCTGAGGAGGGGCCCAGGCTTCATAAGGACCTGTGGTAGGCATAGAAGCTCGATGGCAATACTTAGGGCCCGGCTGAAGCCTCTTAGAATTGTCTAGAGACTGCTCGAGGGACCCGGCCCCAGGCCCTTCCTCGGCGTGCTCGTGTTGGAAAGTGGGGACTGGGAGCAGGCACGTGGGGGAAAACGTGTCTCCTGTGGCGGTCCCTGGGGGGGCGCCGACGGCAGAGCTGGTGGGTGGCCACCGAAGGCATGTGCTCGAGGCTGCTGTGCAGGTGCCCGGTGCCCGGTGTCGCACGGCTGTGGCAGCACGCGGGACGTTCTGTGCGTGGCAGCACATTCTTTGCTGACGGACTGAGGGCTCGCTCTCGGCTGCCTGCTTCCTGTCTTTCCGGGTTGGCGTTTCCTGTCCTCTAGCCCCTGGGCAGCTGTCCCTTACGTCCCTTCGGGCACTCGGGCCAGCTACTGAGCGCAAGTTAAATGGGGGTTGACTGGGCTGCCACCGTAGCGCACAACGCTCCTCGTTGGCTCCTGCCATCACAGCAGTGTTGGTGTGCGCCCACCCCACCACGTGCTCCGCGAGGAGCCGCGTGACCCACAGACACGCTCCGCCACCAGGTAGTGCTAAGAAAACAGGTGAAACATGTCTCTGTTCCCACGTCCCCTCGGTAGCAAAGGCGGTGTTGTGTCAGGCCCATGCAGAGCGGGTGCGGGTGCCTCTGAGGACGGGGCATCCCAGGTGAGGCCTGAGTGGATGAGCAGGTAGGCCGGGGGGACTCTGGGGGACACCTGGGAGAAGAGCATGAGGCCCAGGGACAAGCAGGGGAGGGGCCTGACAGGGTGTGCCAGGCCCGGCAGGAGAGCTTCCAGGTGACGGGATGGGAAAGGGAAGCAGCCTGAGTCCTTCCCAGGCTCTTCCCGCGGTGTGAGCTCCCCCGGGGTGCGGCTCCCAGCGGACAGTCGGTGCCTGTTACTTGTGTCCCTCTGATGCTCAGGGTGGCAAAAAGCCAGACAGTCCTGCTTCTGCCCCTCTCGCCCAGCTGCCCGTGCCTCCACTTTTCCTTAGGGCCCCTGTTGAATGCCACCTTTTTTGTAGCCTTCTCTCTCCGCCCGACTAACTGGACGCTCTTCCTTATTGTGCTGCCTGAATCGTGTCCTCAGACAGTTTATTGTGATCTGGGCCCATGGGTGTGAGCTTTTACTCACGTGTTCAAACACACGGACAGAGAGGACCTGCTGTGCGTCTGGCGCGGGGCAGGTAACAGTGGGCGGGAGACACACACAACGCAAACCTGTGAGCTGCAGGGGGACTGTGCACGTCCTTAGCCGTGGGGCTGAGCACTCCACTTTCTGGCCAGGAAGTATTTGGTGAGCCAGTCTACGAGTTGCACGTGTGAAAATACACAAAAACAGAATGTTAGAAAGATCCTGAGACATCTGGAACCTGGCTAATCAGAACCTGGCTAATCAGGGCGTGAAGCAGACGGTAGGAGGAGCTTTGTTCCTTGTCCATCCTTCTGATGGGCTTCATAGGATGGGTAGACGCATTTTTAACAGCGTTTATAAGAGAAGAATTCTTTCTGCTTTTAAAAAATGTGTTTTTCTCTCTTTGTTGAAAGTTCTGCAACTAGTTCCCAATCGTTGGGTTTCAGGTCAAATATTTTGTAATTATAGCTATCTTAATATGTACTCTCTTTTTTTTGGCAAATGTTTAATTTAAAAATAAGAATTGAAACTAGCTCTGCTTATTCATATTTCTCTTATTTTTAAAGGTTCATATCTATTTTAATTTTCTGTCCAGAAAAATGGCATTCAGATGGCATTGTTTATCCCAAACCCGCCTGGCTGGTAGAAGAGCTGCTGGCCAGGCTGGCCCGGTGGTCTGTGGAGAGCAAGAGGAGTGGATTTAAAAGCACCCTGTCCCTCATTTCCATCATCAAATACAGCAAGACGTACCAGATGCTCAAGGAGAAGTATAAAGATATGGTCAAGGTAACTGGGGAAACATTTGTGATTCCCTCGTTTTGATGAGGGGGCCATTGACCAAACTATGCCAGGTAAAATCATTTTTCCAGTAAACTTTCTGGTGTTTGCAGACACAGACATCAAGTCAGAACATAGCCACTTAGAGGCCCACATTGCAGGCTGCATTTCGACATATGTAGGGATGCAAACTGCAAAACTGTTGACAGGTGGAAAGGGATCTTTTTCTTTCTTTTTTTTTTTTTTTTTTGCACATTGCTAATTTTTTTCCAAGCAAATAAAAGGAAAGTATTTGAATGAAAATAATTGGATATTAGTCACAAAATTGCTACATTTCCTTATATAAATTTAAGGATGTTTAAAGAAAAGATGTGAAAAATTAAAGTGTAAAAGCATATATTTCCATAAAGGAGATAAATTTCAGAACATGTCCTTAACTTTATATTTAAGATGTAAAGAGAAAGTAACAGCAAACCTCTGTGCTCACACCCGGAGGAAGAAATAAAGCTTCCCTAATGTAGCTGAACTTCTTTTGTAGTCTTCCCAGAATATGGCCCTCTTTCTGGAAGGAACCAGGATTTGTCATTTCTGTATGTGTTTTTTTGTCTTTGTTTTGTTTGAGGTGGGTTGCAGAGGAGAGACTCTTAAGCAGGGTCCCTGTTCAGCACAGAACCTGATGTGGGGCTCGATCCCATGACCCTGAGATCATGACCTGAGCTGAAATCAAGAGTCAGACGCTTAACTGACTGAGCCACCCAGGCACCCATATGTGGTTTTTGTTGTTGCTGTTGTTTTGTTTGTTTGTTTTTTATCAGTTAGCTATCGTTGTGTAACAGAGCACCCCAAAGTTCACAGGCTGGAGACAGTGACCTTTTTCGTTCTTGCTGAAGTGTGTGGGTCCTAGGCCTGGCTGACCTAAGCGGGGGGCCCTTTCTCTTTCAGATCCTGGCCTGAGAGGCCTTCATTATCTTACTAACTATTCAGTTCCTTCCGGAAAGGACTTCCATCTATTATTCCGGCCTTTGTAGTTGTCTTCGTGAGACAGCCCGACCCGCCTGACCCCCCATGACTAGACACGGAAGTCGGAACGTGTGGCCTTGTCGTGGGTTTTTCCTCTTCTGCTGGCTGCCCGTTGAGCACGTGACCTGTGTGGGCGGTGAGGGGTCACGCTCGTGCGGCCGGTGTGCTGTGGCTTGCGGAGCACCTGCTGGCTGTCCCGGGCGGCGGCGAAGGCTTCCCTTCCGGAGAGGGAGATGGGGACCACCTGCTGAGTCTGCTGCTGAGCAAGTGGCCGCCCGGCACCAGCAGACCAGAGGCCTGGAGCGCCAGCCTCCTGACCCCTTTGCTTTCCTCGCCCGAGTTTCTTTGCTCATTTTCCTCATCTGCATAAACGATGGGGCGGGCAAACTGAGCATTTTCCTCGACGTCCAGTTGCCTCATCTAAATAGCTACATGGGTTGCTTTCGTTGCAAAATCTTGCTTTGGACTGCGTTGCTCGTGACGTGTCGCGTCACACGCGTATGCGGTAAAGGTTTTGCGTGTCTTTATGCCACTCTTACTGTAAGAGAGGGATCATCAGTGTCTGCCTTTGGAATGAGCTTTTTTAAAAAATTCTACTGCCTGGTTAGTCTCATTTGACTTATGCTGATGGGGATACCTTACGTGTAGTGAAATGGCAGGGTCACGAGCGAACAGTTACATATGCTCTGGAAAATGTTTTAGGTGTGGCCTGAAGTAACCGATCCCGAAAAGTTTGTGTATGAAGATGTGGCCATCGCTGCGTACCTGCTGGTAAGCGCGTGTTCGGTCACCCAGGCCCCCTGGGGTGGGCGAAGGTCGCTGCCCGCCGCCGCTACCAGTGGGGAGCCACATTCATCAAATCCGTAACTTAGCATGCTGGCTCGGTAGCTCGTGCACGTGTGTGTGTGTGTGTGTGTGTGGGTGTGTGTGTGTAGCACGTCCGCGCCGTGAGGCCAGATCGCAGGGGCTCCCGCTCGGCCGGGGCGATCCTGACGTACCCTCGTCACGGAGGCACCACGCCACTCGCGCCGCTCACGGGACCCCTGCACGCCTCGGTCCGTCCTTAGCTAGCTCGCTAGCCCCCAAATTTGGGTGTGCCCTTGACTTAATAGTCCTGACTTTCTTATCTAACAGATGTTTAGGCCAGATAATTTCTAATTTCCTTTCATCTGTGATTCTCAGAGCCTTTTTAGAAATAGCATATTTTGCTTTGACTATCAGAGTGTACAGCCTAGGAGAACAGAGAAGGCATGAGGAACCAGCAGTCATCTGTGAAGCTCTTGCCCAGAGAGGACCACTTTCGTGTGGACTCGTGCTGGCAGGGGACGGCTTCGGTGCCGCTGCGGCATCAGGCGAGGGCAGCTCCCTGTGCGTCACCTGCGCAGACCCAGGGCCCCACACGAGGCCTGTCCGCCTGTCCTGGAAATGTGATTTGTAATCCCATGCAGGGCTTGTGTCTCAATTATTCTTGGAGGGAATGAATCAGGAACTGACTTTTTTTTTGTAACTTAGATTTTGTGGGAAGAAGAAAGAGCTGAGCGGGGCTTGATGGCCAAGCAGTCCTTTGTTGACTTAGGATGCGGGAACGGTCTCCTGGTGCACATCCTGAGCACGGAGGGGGTAAGGTGCGCTTCCGTGGCCATTCCTACTTCCTTTTCCTGCACGAGGGTCCTTGAGGTCTTTCTCTGCTGGTACGAGCTGGATCCAGAGTCTGCCTGGCTGTCGGGCTGGGACCGAGGAGAGTGGGGCGGCCTGTGCGGCTGGACGACAGACATCGTGCGGCACGGCGGTCGTGGCCGTCAGGGGCTCTTTGGGGAACACGGCATGTCAGGGCACCAGAAGGGGAATGAGAGGCAGTGGGTTCTGCTCCCCAGAAGCTGGAGTCCCGGCTCAGAGGCCAGGCACACTCCTGCTGTGATGGACGCTGGCGACAACGGTGTGGGCACCGTTTCTGGATCCGTGAAGTAACGGCGGGACGTGCTTAGAGCAGCCCCTGTCGCTCGGAGCAGGCGGCTCAGTGCGAGCCACAGGCTTCCCGGCCGGTGCTTCGGGCCGGCGTCTAGCCTTCCTGCGGACTCACTGTGGGAGGCGCGCTGCTCTCACCCGGTGACCCGGCTGACTTCTGCCCTGTAGGAGAGGCACTCTGTCCACAGCTGTAGGAACTTGAAATGGGGTTGTTAGAATGTCCGTTTTGTTTGCGTAATTAAAAAATGAGTTTGTAATGGTAATACCTGTAAATAAGGTGTTGGGGGGTCAGCAATCAGGTGGTAACCTGCAGGCTGGTAAGTGAGGAGGACGAGCTACCTCGCGCACCCCTCCTCTCCCCCCAACTTGGAAATGAGCACAGTTGCCCTGTGAGAGCCGGCGGGCACGGGCACACATCCTGGGGGAGAAACAGCCGCAGGGGACGGGCCTTGTCTCCTGGCAAGCTGGAGGGGCGGACGTGCTGGGGTCCGGACTTGACTCTGGGCCACGAGAGAGGGGCTCTGTGTCCAGATGTGTCTCCTGGGCTGCTGGCCTCAGACACGTTCCCACACGACTCCATTTCCCCTTCGTGAAGACTCCTGGGGACCCTTAGCGGAGTGCAGGTCCTGACCTCTTTCAACTGCTGAGAAACTGTGGGTGCTGTCTGGGTCTCTTGCACTTCACAATGGTGGCATTCTGTGCAGAGTTTAATTTGTCTTGCTCATTTATTATGATGTACCGATGTTGACCTTTGATTTCTGAAATTCTTTTAGCATCCAGGCAGAGGGATCGATGTCCGAAGAAGAAAAATCTGGGACACGTATGGACCACAAACTTGCTTAGAGGTAGGTACTGACCTTGTTCATTTGTTTGCTCTCAGCATGATTGTCCCCCAGGGGCCGTGGTTTTCATGAGTGTGCCCGGTGCTGACCTTTCTAGGTGCCTCATGCGTGTTAACTAGTCCTCGTGCGGTGCTGGCAGTCAGTCCCCTGTCCCGCCCACTGTGCCTGGAGGGCAGGACACACGCACACTGCTTCTCGGCTCACCTCCTGTTCTTGACCGTGTTTTCAGATGGCAGGTTACACTACATAAATCCTCATGCATCAGTCTTAGTCCACTGAAAAAAAAAATCTCTCATAGGCCAAACTTGAGAAGTTTTGGGATGAGATTGTCATAGTGGTTTTCAGAAAGGTTTTACTTCAAATACGCTTTCAGAAAGAGTTTTGATGCTATAAGAGATCATCCAAAAAAACCAGGAGAAAAAGTAAGATTTGCATATTTACCAAATATTTGAATGCCCTCAACCTGCCAGGCGTTCTCAGGTGCTGGCATTTCAACAGTGAAAAGGCTCCTGCCCTCGTGGGGGTGGGGAACACCCTGGATACAGAGCGGGTGCTGGGTGGCAGGTGTGGTACATGCTGAGGAGGGTGAGGGGGCCTCTGCGGGGCCAGGTCGTGCTGGGTATATGGGGTGGCCGGGAGGGCCTCCCAGCAAGGGGCAGGTGCTGAGGAGTCCAGGGTAGGAAGGTAAATTGCAGCCGGGCTGGGCGGGGCTGCAGGTGTGTGGACGCCCCGTGGAGCTACGAAGGTGGGCTACACATTTGCTGTGAGCCATCTAGTGGCCCGGCCTCCAGAGCCCATGACCCTCAGGCCGCAGTGAACCCAGGTCCCTGCAGCCTTGCTCAGGAGTAGCTCACTTGTCCTGGTACCAGGCAGAGAGGAGTGTCTCCCCAAGGGAGAAAGTGACCGGCCCCCTGAGCAGCAGTCCCACGTCAGGTCTGGTGTCCAAGTGTTCACGGCGTTGGTGTCTGGCCGCGGCCTCCGAGCCGGGCAGAGTGCTGACGGCACTTCTCATGCTCACTTTTGTGGACAACGCAAGGGCGAACGGGCGAGAGTGAGCATCCGGGCAGCTCACGGACGTCACAGTTACTCTTGTAGCCCCTACTCGGCCCGCTGCTCTTGGGAAACGGATCTCAGCCCTGCCATTTCATCTGTAAATAGTAAGAGTCTGAGACTCTTTTTTATACTTTCTGCCCCACTTTCTTTTAAAGTTGAGAATAATATTGCAAAAAATGAAAAAGATTGGTGGAAGGGAGTTCATGGCTGCCTCCGTGGGCTCGTTGTCTTTATCTGCACCGTCAAAAGCCGAGCATGAGTTTCCAGCTTCTTTCAAAATCCTCATTTGATTGTAAGCAAGAAACTGCTAAGAACAAAACCACCCGTCTTAAATAACAGCAGCTGTAAATTATGTTTTTATTCATGCAGGCCATTTAAAGGGAAATGGGCAACTAAATCTAGATGGGGTGAGAATAGAGGATCATATCAAAGGTTTGTTTTTCCTGCTTTTAAATTATGTATAAATCCATTGAGCTGTACTGTCTTCAGTGTTTTAATATGTAAGTAGAAGTCCAGATGCTTATTTAAGAACCAGAGAGATTGTAGAGTTTAAATTCCACTTTTGTATACATCACGTCTGCAAAAGACCCATGGTTTTGTTGTCCTAAGGGATGGCCTTGAACATGAGGTTGTCATAATGTCTTCCCAGTTTGTTCTGATCAAGGGATGGCGGCTGCGCTTGCTTCCCTTGGGGGTTCGTTCTTCAGTTTTAAAAGTAGGATTTTGAGTGGTCGTATCTTTTCTGTCTTTCCAGTGCTTACCAACAGACCCACTGTTGGGGCCTGACTTTAATCATTCATGATGGCCGTTCTTAAATCATAAAATCAAGCTGTTTTCGGCTTAATTACAGGAATTATCAGAATGGTTAACCTGCCTATGGAGTGGGTTTTTTACTTGGTATCTGAATGTTTACAAAAGAGCACGATAGCAGAGACTTATTCTGCTACATATAAACTGCCCCCGCCTCTCTTACCTCTCCTCATGCTGTCGTGGGTGTGCTTCGTCACGTCGATCGACAGACGTGAGGTTGCGTGGTGCGTTATGTTACACACTTAAATCAACTTCAGACCTGCTTGCTTTCCACTCGCTTGCTCCAAGGCCCTTTCTGGCTCTGACGCTCTGGAGTATGGATATGGTTGCTTTGTCCCACCTCCCAGAGCTCCTGGTATGCTGGTGAACAGAAGCACGTCTGTACGGGTCAAAAAGCGATTAGCGCTCGGAGGGCATTGTTGGTTTCCCTAGAGATGACGATACAAGCTGCCCCGTTCCACGCCCTGTGGGGCAGACGCGGCTCTACCTTCGGGTGCCTACCCAGTACCCACGAGGCCCCGGGGGGCTGGGACCCGCCCAGCAAGCCGAGGGTCTGCGGGGCCTTGCCTCAGTAGCTCTGTGCTGCTTTACCGAACCCGTGGTCTTGTTTGGTGTTTTCCTTTAGGAAGGTGCAATCACACCAAATGATAAGAACCTTTTCCCTGACGTCGACTGGTTAATTGGTAACCATTCCGATGAACTAACACCATGGATACCTGTCATTGCGGCCAGGTGAGCAGGTGGTCCGGGTGGCAGGGCGGGTGGCGGGGCAAACCTCGCTGTCCACATCGAGCTGCCTGGTGGCTGTCCAACACTGGAAATGGAGCTGGTTCAAATTGTTGAAAGGATAATGTGCCGAGTCTGTCAGGTCAGGGTTGAATTCTGCCCGGCTGGAAAAGATAAGGTCGCAAATGTGGTTCACGGCATTCTTCTATTGAACGGTGCTGGTGAAAACTGATGACTTCTGCGGTGTTTATAGCCAGTGTTGAGAGACGGGTCATGTTGTGGAAGCTTTTTTCTGACAACAAGGGTCGGTCTTCAAAGGAAAAGTCTGTGAACATAGTGACACGCAGCAATATTTAGTTCTCAGCCCGGGGGCTGTACGCGGGGTGGCGGCGCTTCTAGGTCAGGAGGAGACACGCGAAGGTGCAGGCGACGTCGCTGCCCCGAAGGTTTTGTGGCTGTGGCTCCCCATCCAGGGTCCTAGCTCTCGGAGGATAACGTCGGTCAAGGAGCACGTCTTAGTCTTTGCATGTCTGCCTCCAAGGTCCCTCCCTCCCAGCCGGAGCCTCAAGCGCTTCGGGAAGTCTTACGTTTCAGTTGACGAGAACAACTGCAATGGGGAAAGTTTTTATAAAGGTAATTAGATCCATGTTTTATGGGGAAGGTATGCCATGCTCATTGTTTCTAGAAATTGAATTAGGGAGAGCTGTTACTCATTTTCTCATCAGAAAACATGAGCAGCCACCAGCACACGTATGTATGTTACCCCGATGCATGATGTGACTTTCCGCTGAATTTCCTTTTGTTTCTTGTGGATTGATTTTGAAGGTCCTCCTACGGCTGCCGTTTCTTTGTCCTTCCCTGCTGCTTCTTTGGCTTCACTGGGAAATATTCCCGGAGGCAGAGCCGGAAGACTCAGTACCGAGAGTACCTTGATTTCATCAAGGAAGTGGGGCTGGCCTGCGGGTTTCACGTCGAGGAGGACTGCCTGCGCATTCCCTCAACCAAAAGGGTACGTCCTGGGCGCCGGGGGCTCACCGTCCTTGGTGAGGTGCTGGTGTCTGGATGGGGGACTGATGGCTGCGTTACAGAACCACAGGGGACAATGGTGTTCAACACTGGGTGCGATCCAGAGCTGCCTGTGGTGATCTCAGCGTCTCGGCCACGGGTGGTGTTCGGAGGGCTCGTTTTGCCCCCACGGCCCCTCCCGTGGCGGCTTTCCAGGACCCTCGCCGCGTCTTCATTTTCTTCCCAGAAACTGCGCGTGGCCCTCGGGGACCTGTCCGGAGTGGGCGTCAGTCTGACTTGTGTAGCGGTGGCCCGAGTGTTGTCTGAGGTTTCCTGCTCTGAGTTCTGACTCCTCGGGTTCCCCAGTGATTGGCTGAAATTGAAGTTTGGTTCAGAAGTTCAGAATGATTCCCATTTTCTCCTTACATGCTTCATTAATTCAGATTTACCTGAAAGGTAATTTGCCCAGACAGACCTTTACCCTCTCCCAGTCTGTGAAAACAGCAAGTGGCCCTCTGTGACCCTGCCAGGTGGTCAGGGCAGACTCGGCCATGTTCCTGCTCACCCTCTGAGCCATCAGTTTGTCATAATCTCTGATAGCTTCCTTTTATCAGACTCCATGGCCATCGGTGTGCTTTTTTTGACCAGCAAAACACAAAAACCCATCATATCCAAATTGTAAGCTTAATAGCTTGATTGCTTGATGTGGCAAAAAGGATTTAAGACAGGTGTGAGGTGAGCTCTTCGCTCTGCCACCTGCTAGCCGTGAACTCCTGGGCACATTGCAAACCGTGCCCATGTCCTCTTGTGCCCAGCGGGGACGAGATAGCGCTCAGTGGTGGCGGTGAGTGCGGCCCACTCGGCCTCAGGTACGTCATTGCTGCCCACGCGGTCACTGCTCAGGTCACTCTTGAAAGCTTCCTTTAGGACCCCGCTTTGGAGCCGTGGTGTCCTCGTAAATGTCCTCACGTCGGCGAGTCACTCCACTGAAGCTGGAATTGAGTCTGGGAACCGCTGGAATTTGGGTCATGTGGGTACAAGGATCCCACAGCTCGGGTTTTTGCACTTGTCTTTCCATTGTCTTGCTGGAGGCCTAGTACCAGTTCTTAATCTCAGTCTCAGCTTTCTTTTTTAAAAAAGACATTTTTTTTTAGAAGATTTTGTTTATTCATTCAAGACACAGAGATACAGAGAGAGAGAGAGAGAGAGAGCACGAGCAGGAGGAGAGGCAGAGGGAGAAGCAGGCTCCCCGCCAAGCCAGGAGCCAGATGTGGGGCTCGATTCCAGGACCCTGGGATCATGACCTGAGCCGAAAGCAGGCGCTTAACGACTGAGCCACCCAGGTGCCCCGAGTCTCAGCTTTCTTGTAATTCAGTGGTTTGGGGGGCAAATGCAAGAGCAGGTGGCCACACATAGCGGCTGTTCAGTGAGGGCTGGTGACGCCCCGCTGCTTGTTGCCACGCGGAGACGTTACGTCACCTGCCCAGGATCCCGCTGGGGCGTAGTGAGGGGTGCCTCTGATGTGATTAGAGCCGCTTTCTTTCAGTGCCTGTAACCTGGCTTCGTAGCTCCCGCCTGGGGAGGAAGTCCAGAGATGCTGTGCTTGGGGTGGTGTCGCTGGACCAGCCTCGCTCGCCCCGGGGACGCCTGTGCAGCATCCTTCATCTGGATGTAGTGAGGAGAGAGCATGGAATGAGCATCAGCGCCACATCAGGTCCAGAGAAGGACGGCTCATTTTGAGAGCTCTAGCTTACCATCGGTGTCTGCACTTGGGGGTCACACAAAGGCTCCCTCGAGTGAGTGTTCAGAGCGGCCCGGCCGTAAGCTCAATAGGTGTGGACTCAAGATTTATATGCGTGTGTTAGGGCTCTCAAAGTCCGAGCCTTGAGATTCTTCATGGGCTTTTGCTCTTGGTTTATTTTGGACATTTTTAGAATAAGCATTTCTTCCATGATAAATGCCTAAAACTTTAATTTGTATTGCAGAACAAGAGAATTGAATGGGAACCATGGACATACTCTAGGAGCCTGGTAAAATACCCTGCTGTTTTTCCCATGCAGGTTTGTCTCATTGGGAAATCCAGAACATACTCACCTGCTGGAGAAGGTTCCATGGATGAGCAGAGAACCCAGTACATTAACAGCAGGCGGGGCCGCCCCATGAGCCCACCTGGCGAGGCGCCTGCCCCTCCTCCACCCCGGGCCGCTGTGGGACGCGCAGGTCACCCCGACGGGCCCCAGGCCCCGGACGCCGAGGCTGCCAAGGGAGGGGCAGAGGCCCGAGCCGACCAACTCTGGCTGTCTGGATTTCAGCCTAGAGAAAAAGCTGAGCGCGTGAGGAATTGTGCCACCCTCCCTCGAGATTTTATTGACCAAGTGGTTTTGCAAGTGGCACATTTGCTGTTGGATGGAGAGCAGTTAAACACAGGAAGTGCTCCAAGCAGCAGCTCGAAGGCCTGGAACCGAGGAGGTAGGCCCCCGGCCCCCGGCCCCCGGCCCCCAGCCCCCAGCCCCCAGCCCCCAGCAGCTGCGTGCCTGCTGGCTTTCAGGCAGCAGCTCGGCTCTCCTTTAGGACCAACTTAAAATTGTGTGGTTGTTTTTAATTACGTGTGTTTTAAAGAGACATCGATGATGAACAGGGCACTCTACACTCATTGTTTGAAGTTTTCCTACAGTTCCCATTAATGTGCAGGACTCCGTTCCCTCAGAGCAAGGCACTGAGGGCAGAGGGGTAATTAACCTTTACAGAATTGTCCAGGCTTCAGGGTGTGGAGCCCTTTATTTTCAATTTATAGGAGTTATCCAAACCAAAAACAGAGTCCTGAATGCCAGGAAAGTGCGCTGTCTCCTTGACAATAAGGTAACGTTTCGGAGACGTAGTCTGATAACGTGATTCTCTTTGAAATCCCCAAAGTGCAAAACTCAGACGTGATGAAAGGGAGAAAATCGTATCTGATTATTCTCATAGGATGAGTAACGTGCTGAAATCAGTGGCATTCAAGAGAGATAGGGACCAAAGTGTGAGCTTCTGCTGTTTTTGTAGAGTGAGCGTGTGGAGTCCTAGGCGGCTGGCTGGTCCAAGCTGGTTTCCTTCCTGCCCGGCGGCGCCAGAGGGCGCTGTGGAGCTGGCTGGGTCTGGCAGTGCCAGAGACTTGCCTGAGTGTTTGGGGTCATTGGAGACCTGGGGGAGCCCTCCCTCATGCTGTCAGGGGCTGCTGCCTGGTGGCCCGTGAGTGGGGGCCCCGGGAGGAGGCGGCAAGCCTGCCCTCCCCGACCCGTGATGTTGTCCTGCTCTGAGCCTGCACGCTCTCGTGTACTTGCCACGGGGCAGGGCCGTGGAGCATCTCTGCTTCCCTGCGCATCACTGACCCTGGTGGCGTCTAATCTGAGGGAGGGCCTTCTAGGGATGTGGTGGCAGCCCTGGCCAGAGCCCCCCACTGCAGGTGGCTGAGCATCTGTGTAATTGAGCGCCAGCCTGGGGCGCCATGGACTGATCTGTGGGTCGGCACCCCACGTTCTGGTGTGCCCTGCTGAGGCGGGGCCTGAGTGAAGAGGAAGGCAAGCTGGGTGGGGGGCTCCCATGGGGACCTCGAAGGGCAGGGAGTCCGCAGCAGGCGGGCAGGCGCCTCAGAGACATTTGGGTGAGTCTGAAAATGTGGAGTTTGACAGACCCCAGGAATGACTGAGCTTAGGAGGTGCTTGCCTGTGCCTGGGACAGAACTCTGGCCGTAGCAGACTGGGTCTTCTTCTAGGCTCAGACGTAGATAGCAGGTGGCTCTGAGTCTCGGGCCTCGGGCCTGCCCGCCCAGCAGAAACACCTGCAGAGCTGGTAGGCCACCCTCCCTGCATGGGTCTCAGTGTCTGCGGCTGGCCTGAGGTGCTCCAGTGGGGTGGAACTGCGCCCTTGGCCTCTCAGCCCACAGGTTCCTGCCCTCAGGTCGTCTTCCCACCTTTTGGTTGCTGGAATTTAGTGACCCCTCCGGAGCCTGCCCCTGTGTGATGTACGAGCGCGTCTGTCCCCAGGCCCTAAGTGATCTTTGTAAGGGAGCACAGGCAGGAGGAGGTGGTCCCTGCCCTCACGACTGGGTCGGGACACGCACACAGCAGAGGATGAGCAACCGGGAGGTGGCCGTGTGGAGCTGTGCATGTGAGCGCCAGCGTCGGGCGCTTGTGCGGGACCAGACCCAGGAGGGGCAGGGAAGGCCGCCTGGGCTGGTTTCGGCCTTCTCCTTAGACATCTTGCTTGCTCTCGGAACGAGTTTGAGGCAGCTGAGAGGTGCATCTTGAAGGCCGGCGGGGCTTTGGTAGATGGAATCCCAGCCACAGAGCGGCCGCTCTGCTGGGCGTCCGGGGCTGGGCCACACGCCAGCACTGCTTTTCTGTGTCTGGGAGGCAGGGCTGTCTCCGCTGGCCTGCAGAGTTGTTGGGTGGGCGTGGGTGAGACCCCAGCTGCAGGGCCTGGCACGTGGGCAGTCCCTGGCATCCCAGGTGGTGGCAGCCCGGACGCTCCTTGACGCCAGGGGCAGACCAAGTGAAACGGGCAGATGCCCGTGTCGTTCCAGCTCCGTGTTGTGTGGTGTGGACTCAGAGCAAAGGTAAATCTCACGGCCCCTCCTGACGTGCGTGAGGGGCTGGAACTGACGCAGCTAGAACCGTCGTGCCAGGGCGGTGAGCCTGCCTGGTTAACGGTCTCCAGCGGCCTTTGTATTGTTGTTGGGGAAACCCGATTTTCCACAGGAAGCCTCTCCTTGGCGGAAGTAGCCCGTAAGCTGGACAGGGGGACGCTGCAGAGGTTGAAGCGGGAATGTGGAGGCCTGCAGACGCTGCTCAGAAACAACCATCAGGTGTTCGAGGGTAAGGGGATTGAGCCTTGAAACGCGGTCGTTTCTCAGGTGTGGGTGACACGCTCCACCTTTCCCGAGTCAGAATGTTCTTCCCCACAGATTCTGCCATCATTGCCCCTGCTTTTTCTATTAAGTAAGGTTTCCTTTATTTTTAAAAAAAAATTTTTAAAAATGTATCCATTTTAGAGAGAGTGCATGTGTGCACGCAAGTGATCAGAGGGGAGGGGCAGAGAGAGAGAATCTCCAGCAGGCCCCTGGCCTCCCAGCCCGATCCCAGGACCCTGAGATCACGACCTGAGCTGAAACCAAGAGTCAGATGCTCAACCGACCGAGCCCCCAGGCACCCCTGAGTAAAGTTTGCTTTAGAGATTTGGACTCCTAGGAAAGTGGGAGAGAGAGCATAGAGTCCCCTTGCCCATGCCCAGCTTCTGCCCTCTGAGCGTCTTCTACCAGGAAGGGACATCGGCCACACCTCTTCTCTGATTTTCTCCAGTCCAGCCCCCGCAGGCACGGTGCCCCCCGGGCCTGGCCTTACCCCTGTCCGGGATGTGCTCACGGGATGGCGGGGTGTCACTGGACGACTTTTTGGGTGGGGGATTGTTATTTGCGTTGGCTCTTGGCTGCCTGCAGACTGGAAGCATCCCCAGCTCCCAGCTGGGCCCTGGGCGGTTAGAGGAGGAAGCCCCGATGCCTGTCCGCTCCCCTGACCTGCGTGCCTGCCCCAGGGCCCTTGGGAGAGAGGCTCTCATTCCCCTTCTGCCCCGCGCTCCAGGCTCCCGGGACGGCCAGGAGGTAGAGGGGCCCTTTCACTTGGTCTGCCCCTGGCGTCCCGGAGCGTCTGGGCTGGCGGGGAGGGGGACGCGGAACAGGTGCTCACATGGGGACCTGGGGTGGAAAGGAGTTCCCTTATTTAGGGTGTTCAGGCATGCACCCATCATCCAGATGGTCGATCCTTTGTCCTCTTTTCTTCTTGAAGCTCTTTTAGCTGCTTTCTTTGTGGAATTATTTTGGAGCGAATCCCAGCCTGCCTGCTCTGTCACCCCTGAGCACTGCAGTGAGGGGCATCTGGTATCACCGAAGCACCATAGGCACGTTTCTGCCGGAGTCGCCATGTGCAGGAAGGGGGCGGGAGGGCCGTGCTGGGGACATGACATCTGGGCTGGGACTTGGTAAAGAGGAAGAGGAAGCACGTTCGTGTAGGGTCTGAGCTGGGGAGGAGCAGGATTGGGGTGTGATGGGTGGGGGTGGCCTGCAGCCCCCGGTGGCCGTGAGGAGGTTTTGGGCCTCTGTGACGGGGGAGCAGTGCCACCCGTGTGATTGACCCCAGTCCACCTCCGGAGTCTCCGTCTCCGGAGTCTCCGTCTCCGGAGTCCCCATCTGTGCGCCTGTTCTCTGCCATGTCAGGGGGCCTCGAGGGTCAGGTGCAGGGCCCGGTTCAAGTCCCCCCGCAGCACAGCGTCTGGCTCCTTTGACTTCATACGAGGAAGCACGTTTTATTCTGCTCCGCTGTGAGGCGTGCCGTGGGCTAGTGCCGGGTACCACTTCTTTCTGGGAGGCGGGGCAGGGCGGGGGCGGGGCGTGCACGTGGTAGGGTCTGAGTGATGGTGCGCGAAGACAGCTGAGAACGTGGGTGAAGACCAGGCCGGCAGGGCCAGGCCGTGTGCCCCTGGGGCTGCCCTGCAGCTTCTGAGCCGGGCTCCTGTGAGGGCGTGCTGCCCGCTGGCCTCGTCCCCGCCCTCACCCCACCCGCTCCTGCCAGGCTTATGCCCCCAGGTTTCCCCATGTGGCCCCCTGGCTTGTGTTCCACTCACCATGCTCTTTCCTCTGCTGCAAGGCTGCCTGCTGGCTCCCTGCCGCCGTCCCCGTGCCCTGGCCCTTCTGGTGCTGTCGTCATAGTGCTAGGCCCCAGCCTGGACACCTTGTCTACACTGCTTCCCACCCGCTCCTGCCTCTCTGGGCCCCCAGGGTCTGCGTGTGCTTCTGTCCCTCGGCCTCCTGCGTTTGGCCACACCACCGCCCCAGCTCGACTATGCGCTCCCTGTGGGTGGGGCCGGGAGGGGCGGCCCGAGGGGCAGCCCAGAGCCCATGTCACAGCACGAAAGACAGAGCAGCCGGGTGAGGAAGACACTTCCCTGACCCCTCCTCCGAGGGAGATGATGAGTGGGGGGAGACCACTGAGTCCCAGAGTCCCCAGTCTGTAAGGTGCCACCTGTGAGCAGAGCCCAATGCAGGAGGAGGGGGAGGCCCGTAGGCCTCGCCTAGGGATGTGGGCAGTTATCTGAGCCCCAGGATTTAGGTCATTCCCCACACCCCGACCCTTGTGCAGCTGATGAGAAGGGTGGTTGGACAGTGACTCAGGGCCGGTGTCCACGGCTGATGGAAGCACATCTGTCCACTCCCAGCCTGTAAAGCTAAGGGAGTTGGGCACTGTCACCTTCTCTTTCTTGCCCGTGTGTGCACGTGACGCAGGAGAGCTCAGGTGAGCGTGGCCCGCATGTGTGCACAGGAGAGCTCTCGGGTATGCTTGGGTGTGCGCGGCCCCCCACGTGTGCATGGGAGAACCTGGGTGCGTGCAGCCCCCACGCATGCGCGGGAGAGCTCGGGTGCTCAGGCTTACAGTGCCTTTGGGTGGCCCAGGTGCCCTTGTGGAGCTAGACTTTGTTTTCGTTTAAACCTGGCTTTGCTCGGGGAAGTGCTTGGGATGGCATTGAGCCCTGTAAGCAGAACTGGAGTGTCCGCGGTTGGGGTGGCTGCGGAGGCTGGGGCGTGGGCGGGCAGGCCCCCCACTGGGGAGTGGAGCCGCTGGGAAGAGGGCGGCCTTCCTGAACCCGCAGTTCCTGCTCCAGCCGAGCTCTGGCACAGCGGCCTGGGATCTGCTCTCTGTTTCACAAGGCCTTTGTCCCTGAAAACACTCACTGCAACCCAGAAGGGCTGCTCTTCTGTTTTTCCCAGCATGGCTTTTTGTTTGACTTCAAGAAATCGTAGCGCTTTTTTTTTTTTCCCACCATAAATATGCATGTATGTGATTGCTTTTCTATGCAGTTCACATGGGGGCGGGCACATTTATTTTTGGAAAACACTTCTGGGTAGGCGGCTTGGGGACTGAGCTCTGAGTAAACATTTTGCTCACAGTCATGCAAAAACTATGCACCAAGGCTGCTCTTATCTCCGAGGGTGTTTTAAATGAGAGTGGCTAGTTTCTGGTCGTGTCTACAGGGCCGAGGAGGTAAGATTGATTTTGGATGCCCTCAGTTCCGCCAGCGCTGAGCACCTTGGGAAGTACGGGCCGGTGCCCGGGCGGGCGCGTGCTACCGTCTGGGGGGGTGGGGGCGTGGTGGGCGCGGCCCTGGCCGCGGTGCTGTCACTCCCTGTGCCGGCCATAGTGAATGTGTGGCTGCCACTGACAGCTGGGGACTTGCCCAAAGTCTCTCCTAAATGGAGAGACTGGCCTGGCAACCCAGGCCACGTCTGATCAGAACCTGAGCACGGGGCACGGTTCCGGTGAATTGTCCATAGTGACTTTCTGGAACAGCCTGCAGCTGGTTCCTCAGAGCGCTTTGGCTGTGGTAACGTCTGCTGTCAGAAGCAGGTGGGGAACGGACCAGCAGGTTCTGTGCGCTGCGTTCGGCAACTCCGAGGGAGTGCATACTTTGGGAGGAAACGGAAATGTCAAATCAGGAACCTGATAGAACGTATTGTGTTCCTGTGATTCCATTTTAGAATCTGGAGTATATTTCCCCCTGGGGAGAGTCCACTGGTGCTCTGACCCGTGAGCCGGCTACAGTGGGTACAGGTGCCCGGCCCAGGCCTACCCAGGACTGGGGCTGGGGGTGTCAGGAGGGGCACGGCAGAGAGCTGCCCTGGAACGTGCGGGCGCACGGGAGCATGTCACGGTCTCTGCCAGGGCCGGTCCTCTGTCATTGGTGCCCAGGCCCCCTTTCCCCTGACCCTGAACGTGGCGAGGTGCCCTTTTAACTCACAAGACGGCCTGGTATGGGCCAGCCAGTCCTCAGGGGAGGGGCCCCCTGTGGAGGCTTTGGCCCCCCCACCTTGCCCCCTCCCTAGGTTTCTCTTGAACACGTCCAGGCCTCTGGGCTGGGCCGAGGGCTCCTTGCATTTTTAGGGTGCATACCCCAGGCACCTGGTGGGAGTCTTGCCTTGGGGCTCCTTCGGGACACACTTCAGGGCCACGTCCTTCTGCTGCGGGGACATCCATCCAGTGGAACCCAGTGATGTTCCCCTGACCTGAGCTTTCACACCGAGGAAGCTAGGCGTCAGCCTTGTGGGGAACAGTGTGGGAGGCCAGCTCCGAAGAGGAGACAGCTGTGCCAGGCCCTGAGTAGGTGCTTCTTGACTGCCCATGACCGAGCCTTCCATTGTGGCCCTCCGTGCATGGGGCGCCTCTCTGCAGCTCCTTTCTCTGGTTTAAGGGAAAATGTTTAATAAATGGCAGTCTGCAGAGACAGTTTTGTTATTGCAACACAAGGCCATTTGAAAGCAAACTCTAAGCTTTAATTCGTGCTTTCAAGTTCTTGTTAGAAGTTGGAGAGCCAGATTTATTCACTAAGCTTCCTTTATTTCTCCCCGAGCCTGTCTGTCTCCAGGTGATTTTATAGCTTCCAGGGAAAACCAGGATGCATTTGGCTGCTTGGCCACATTTCCTTGGAGTTGCTGGCTTCTGGGGGTCAAATGGCCAGGCGAACGCCTGTGGGGAGTCTCAGCCCGAATGGGGGCGACTGGCTCAGGAGGCAGCTGGGTGGGGGGTCCGGGCAGCTGCTGGGGCCATACCCCCCAGTCCCCGTGTCCTGCGGCAGCCCCCACCCTGCCGATTGGCTGCTGTACCCCTCCTCACTGTTTGCACTTGGGGACTCTGGCTGTGAGGGATGCCAGTAAACCCTCATCTTCGCCTGCCTAGAAAGGAGCTTTGCTTGTTTTTCTTTGATGTGGAGGTGAGGTTCTCCAGGTCAGATGCCACCGCAGCTTCCCAAGTAGCACCCGAGTCTGGGACCACACGTGGCTCTTACACCGTGGTCTCCCAGGCCCTTGGCCTCGTTGCCCACAGGCCCATCCTGGTGCGTCCCAGCCACTTGTCCGTGGTCACAGCCTGGCTCTTGTCAGCAGCGGGCCCTCAGCTTCCCTACGGCTTTTCACCCCAGCCCCTGGTGTCCAGCGTGCGCCTCCTGACGGCCCCTGAGCCCTGACGCTGGCCCCTCCAGGCTCCCCCAGCCTGCTCCTCGCCTGCTCCCTCGGGCCCTCCCTCCCACCCCCCTGCCTGCCCCGCCGGGCCGAGGCTCCGGGCTCGGACGGCCGGTGTCTGGGGGGCTGCCGCCCCAGGCCCTGGTGAGTCGGTGGGCTCGGAGGAGAACACCCGGGCCGTGTCTTCTCTTTGTCCCGAGCACAGTTCTGAATGGGAGCGTTCACATCCGCGACTGGAGAGAGGAGAAGCCGCACAGGCAGCAGTGCCCAGAGGCCAAGCGGAGGCTCTTCTCGGAGGCCTTCAAGACTCGCCTCTGCTGGTTCTTCAGTCACCACCCTGACGGTTGTGTTTTGCCTTCGGACGGCTGCCCGTTTGCCCACGGGCCGGCAGAGCTGCGGCCGCCCCAGACCCCCAAGAGGCAGAGGCAGCTTCTGTGAGCTGCTGCTGCCCCGTGAGCCGAGGCCGGGCGTGGGGGCCAAGGCGAGAGGAGCCCCTCCGGGGACCGCAGACTGCGGGTTGGGGTGCCTTCCTCCGGATTCCCCCGGTAACACAGCCCGATAGTTACACCCACACGGGATGCTGCAGCAGCTGACGTCGCTCCCGCCCCTGCCCCGTCGGAGTGCTGGGTCTGTGTTGTAAATGAGGTCACGCCTGTGCTCAGCATCTCTATTCCAGAAGGAGCACGGGAGCTCTTGCGGCATCTCATCGTGAAGGTGGAGGACGTGCCTGGACCGTCCGGCCCCCCAGGGGCCTGGCTCCGGCTCGCCTGACTCCCATGTGGGGGGGTGCTCACCCCCAGGAGTGCAGCCGGTCCCGCCAACTCCTGGCTGTACCGGAAACCCAGCTGCTCTGGGTGCTCATCACCACACGGGTGTTTTGTCAAGGCTGTGACGCTTACGTGTGCAGGTTATTTTTAGTTATAGGGAACAAAACACCCATAATCTCGTCAGCCAGGTCACTGTAGGTGAGGTGAAGAAAAAATCCTAAGTGATACACAAGGCCAGAAAATCTAAATATCACAGAACGCGAAAACCCCCCTCCTGCCCCTCCCTGCTAGATCTTCTCCCCAGAAGTGCTGTTAGCAAATCTTTTGATTCTGGAAAAGAAAAGTCCTACGGGTTTCTGTTTGAAATTATTTTTCCAGTTTTACATAAAAGGTCACATCGGTGTGCACTGTCCTGCCCTTCATTTTCCGCACAGCGTCCCCGGTGACTTCCGCAGGGCAGTATTCCGTGGGGTGGGTATTCTTGGTCCACTCGGGGCGACGAGAATGAACTCGTCCCTTCCCCGAGAGGCGCCTCCGCTCGGTGCAACACAGGGGAGCTGGCCGGGTGGGGCTGGCCCTCGAGGAAATGAGCGCCCCACTGCGTCTTGGGATGGGTGGTTTGCCCTGAAAAACCCCAAGGGCACGTTCTCAGCCACGGATCTCGGTTGGGGTCAGGAGGGGGTGTTGGATGACCTCAGCTCTCCTGGGTGCCCCTGGGTGGCACCTGTCCTCAGCTGGGTGCTGGGCTGCAAGGAGACTTGCCACATCTTGAAGACTCCCCGCACCACTCAGAACAGCAGAAATGGCCTGGGGAGGCCGTGTCGCCCGCATCCGACCTCTTGGTTCCAGGTACCACTTCTTAATGGCCACCAGCCCCACTGTGCCCCTGCCCAGAGGTCACTGTCACGTCCGGCGTTAGCTCGCTGTGGCATCTCAGCACGCACGTGTCCACGGGAGTGTGTGGCCAGAGGGTTGCTGGCCACGGCGACCTGGCTGAGGTCAGAGTGTGCGGGGCTGGGAGTGGGGAAGAGTCCTAGAGGAGAGGGCCCTGGGGGGTGTGCAGGGGAGTGGCCTCCAGCCTCTCCGTCCTCTTCCCCCTGCTCTGTGTCCCTGGCCAGCAGGAGTCCACTCCTGCCTCAGAGATGACCCCCACCCACGTCTCCCCGTTAAAGACCTGTCACCCCATCAAAGGGGATTGGAAGGCGACACTGTGCTCCTTCCCTCTCAGCTCTGCTCCTGGGGTGGCTGCCCACTGAGGGTCACCAGGCAGGGGCACAGCTGCCGGGCAAACCGACCCAGGGCCCCCGCAGGAGGACCCCGTGTTGGGGGGGGCAGCCCAGCCTGGAGAGGCTGAGAGCTCAGTTCTGGTCGGCACCTCCCTGGGGGGGTTTCCAGTGGGCTCTGTTGTCAGGAAGAGGCAGCCACGAGAAACACATTGAATTCGGGAGAATGGTGGGTTTCCTAGCTCCTGGCTGACTTGTCGCCTGGGCTGTAAGGCAGGAAATGGTTTCCATGGCTGTTTGGAACGACCGGGCGCACCGTCCACACAGTCCTGGGTCCAGCAGGGGAGACAGAACTTCGGCAAGGCCCAGGGTCGGGGGAGGCTGGCTGGCCCGCGGACGCTGCCCTCTTGGTCTCTCAAGTCCTGTTGTGCTTGACGACAGATATATCCACTGTCGTATTTAAACCCCACCACCCTGTGGCGCGTCGGCGACCTGGTGCCACAGAGCACAAACTCTCCCTCAGAGAGGCTGGGTGGCTTGCCCACAGTCACGGTTAACAGCTGCCGGGGTCGGGTTCAAACCTGGCTCTGCCTTCCAGGAGGCTCTTCCCAGCAAGGTCCTTGACTGGAGGGGACACCTGGGGGCCTAACTGGTCTGGCACTGGCGTCCCACCTGCCGGTTAGGGCTCGTGGTGCTGGCCTCCCCTTGTCGGTCCTGAAGCATCCTCTCAACATGCGTTTCTGTCAAGAGCAAGTCAGTATGATACAAGATGCCGAACAGGGGACGGTTTGGCTGGTGCGTGGATGGGGCCGACGGCACAGGAGGGGCCCTGGATGGTCCCAGTTTGGAGATCGCCTCCGTGTAACTCCCTCCAGAATCACAACCGGGCAGCATCTGTGTCTCGCCGTTGTGCACGCAGACCACGCGGACCTCCTTGTTCTCGTCCTGCCCTGGGCCGTGGCGGCTGCGCCTCAGCATCCTTGTCTGCGAGACATCACGGATGCAGCAGAAGAAACGTGCAGGCGGCGAGGGCTCAGCCGGCCGGGCCCTGGGCTCGCGTGGGGTCAGTCGTGGCAGCGTGTCAAACCCCAGACCTTCGGGCCGTTCATCCTGGCGGCTTCTCTAATGAGGAGTGGAGGGGAACCGCTCGGGACCACAGAGCTGGGAGGTTAGCTGAAACCACACCGTAATCCATCGGCCTTTGTTGCTCCCGGAGGACCTGGCCTCCAGGGCTCCGTGGCTGATTAGCAGTCTAGGGACTTTTAATCCAAAGAGGCCACGGTGGCCTTTGTTTCAGGGCTCCAGCCCCCTCTTGCGCCATGATTTATCCAGGTGAGAGGCGGCAGAGCATCTGCCCACTTGTGCTATTCTGCTGTCTATCCCCCGAGCCGTCTGCACCGTGCAGGGAACGGGAGACTTGGAGGCCAGGATGGCTGGGGTGCTGCTGGATGGCTGGGGCACAGTGCGGGTGGAGGGAAGGAACTGCACCCTTGGTGGGAGCTGAAAGCATCGCCCTGGGCCAGGTGTTCCACAAACACAGAGCCCCTCTGGTGGGCCACACCCTGATCTAGTGCTGGGAAACGGGGATGGTGCTATCTGGAATGGCCAAGGGGTGCTAGACAGGAGTGCTGGAGTAGGGCCCCACGTCCTGGCGGTGCCTGGCTGGATTCCAGGGAGAAAGAGGCCATCCTGGGTGGCTGGGCTGGGGGAGCAGGGGAAGAGTGGTACACGGAACAATCTCAAGCTGTGGCATGCACTCTATCATCCTTCTTCATCCTGCATTTCTAGTGGTTGCTCAGGATTTACAGTTTGTGTCCTTCACATGTCAGTGTCCACCTTAGACCAATATTAAAACCACTTCCAGAGAAGGCAGAAGCCTCCCAGAGATGTCATTCCATTTACGTGCCTATTGTTCTTCGTGCTGCTGTTGCCATGTATTTTAGTTCTCATGTTGTAAACCTAGGAGCACAGTGTGGTTGCTATTGCCTGAAACAGTCCATTGACTTTTAAACGTTAAAAGAAAAAAAAATTCCTGTTTACCCATATACTTACCACTTCTTGTACTTCACATTCCTTCCTGTCCATATAAATTTCCATCTGGTATCACTTCCTTGCAGCCTGAAGATCTTCCTTTAGCATTTCTTGCAGTACAAGTCTGCTGGTGATCTAATGGTCTATCTTTGGTTTGCCTGAAAAATGTCTTTTTTTTGGTCCTCATTTTTTTTTTTAAGATTTTATTTATTTATTTGCTAGAGAGAGAGAGAGAGTGAGAGTACAAGCAGGGGGAGTGGCAGGCAGAGGGAGAAGCAGGCTCCCCGCTGAGCAAGGAGCCCGATGTGGGACTCGATCCCAGGACCCTGGGATCATGACCTGAGCCAAAGGCAGACGCTTAACCGACTGAGCCATCCAGGCGTCCCTGGTCCTCATTTTTGAAAGATATTTTAGTTGCATATAACATTCTTGCTTGACAGTAATCTCCTTTTAGCTCCTTAAAGATGTAATTTCATTTTTTTCCTGCCCAGGTTTCTGATAAGAGGTTAACCATGGTTTTCATTGTTGTATCCCTGTATGCAATGGATGCTGTATCTGTGGATGATTTTTTTTTTTTTAAAGACTTTATTTATTTATTTGAGAGAGAGAATGAGAGACAGAGAGCATGAGAGACAGAGAGCATGAGAGGGAAGCGGGTCAGAGGGAGAAGCAGACCCCCCGCTGAGCAGGGAGCCCGATGTGGGACTCGATCCCGGGACTCCAGGATCATGACCTGAGCCCAAGGCAGTCGCTTAACCAACTGAGCCACCCAGGCGCCCCATCTGTGGATGATTTTAAGAAACTTTTTCCTATCTGTGGTTTTCAGCAGTTTAGTGTAATGTGCATAGGTGTGATTTTTTTTTTTTCTTGCTTGGGTTTGCTGAACTTTGTAAATCTTTGGGGAAAAATCAGCCAATATTCCATACAATTTTTTTTCCCTTTCTTTCTCTGTCTGGTACTAGAACTCCAGTGTGTGTGTGTATTGTCGATCACTTGATACCCCCCCCTCTACCCCAGTCACTGAGTCTATTTTTTAACCTTTTTCTAACATGTGCCTTAGTTTGGATGATTTCTATCTTAACTAGTCTTTAAGTCATTGGTCCTTTCTTCTGTTGCATCCAATATACTGTTAATCCCAGTCAATGATATATATTTTTTCAAAATTTCAGATATAATAGTTTTTGTTTTTACAAGTAACTTCTGAAATTTCCCATTTCTTCAGCCTTTACCCATCAGGTTTAAAGTCCTTTTCTGCCAGTCCCAACATTTGGGCCATCTGTGGGTCTGTTTTTATTGACTCTTTTTTCTCTTGACCATGAGTCACATTTTCCTGTTTCTCATATGATGAGATTTTTGTTTTTGTTGTTATTGTATAATGGATATTGTGGATGATATGTTGTGGAGATTCCAAACTCTGTTGTCTTCCTATGAAGAGTACTGAGTTTTGTTTGAGTGCCTGTGTAATTTATCAGTGAATCCCTTTGACTTGGTGGAGGCTTGGCATCAGGCTTTATTAAGGCCGGTCTGTTTCTGGTTTCCCTGTCTTCCACGTCCCTGCAGTCCTGGGACAGGTCTTGCTGCTAAGATGGGTCTTTCTGGGGTTTCATGGGGAATTTGCAGGACTTGAATCCCACATGATGTCCCCTCTGGCATGCAGCAGCCATGAGCCCTGCTCAGCTGCACTTTCAGCTCCTGTCCAGACCCTTAGGCTCAGCCTGCTCCTGAGCAATTCAGGAGGCGGCCAGGGTTTCAGAGGAGCTCGTGTGCAGATTGTGGGGTGACTGCCCCTCAATTTTGAGTTGTTTTGGCAGCCCTAAGCCCCATGCATGGACTCCTTAGGGTGGTGAGACCACAGCTTTCTGCCTGATCTCTGCCCCCATGCACTGCGCGGTCCAGGCAGTGTCCTTGATGCACATCATGCCCGTGTGCACCCCTTCTGTCAGGGATAGACCCCTCCCATTACACCTGGTTCTGGTCACTCTCCAGTGCCTTCAGACATTTGTTGTTTGCACCCAGGTTTATAGTTGTTGTTAACGGAAGAGTTGGCCCTGCGTGGACTACTCCACAGTCACCGGAGGTCAGAACCCTGTGCTATGAGCTCTGAAGGAAACAATTACACATCTCCCATTCTGATGGCCAGCTTCCATGGCTGGAAACCTGAAAATCATCCTCGGGCCCACGGATGGAGCCCACACTCCTTGCTCTGCCTGGCCTGCTGAGTGCCCACCACACCAGGCCAGCCTCAGGCTCACCCCCCGACTCAGTCTTGCCCCCCAGGACTCCAGCCGGGACAACTCCTTACTCTACCCTGAGCTCTCTAGACTACTCTGCCCAACCGGACCTTCTGCAACAGTGGGGACACCCCGAGCTGTACTGTCCAGTGTGCTGACCTGGTCACTGGCCACTTGAAATGTGGCCATTATGACTGAGGAAGAGAACCTCTAGCTTTATGCAGTTGTGATTCAAATTTAAATAGCCACATGTGGCTAGAGGCTAATGCACTGAGCAGAGAGCTCCAGTCCTTTTCTTGCTGCTCCAGGTGTGGTCTGACACAGGATGGGAGCGTGTGGCCTGGGAGTCTCTTGGAAATGCAGAATTGTGGGGCTGCCACAGGCCTGCTCACAGGACCCCTGAGGTGGGGCTGGCAAGCTCAGCGGCTGTGATTTACTTGCTGTCCAGGCAGTGTGCGTGCTGGAGATGCTGCACCTCCATCTTTTTACATGCTGTTCCCTCTGCCTGGAAAAGCTCCTCCCTCTTCTCTGCTTGGCAAGTTCCTGCTCTTCCAAACCCCGATGAATCCAGCCCTCGGCTCCCTTGCTGAACTAACAGTTCATGGCAGCTCCGGGGGGCCCTCTGAGGGCTGGGGAGAGGCTGGGGAGGCAGCTGTGCCGAGGAGGAGGGGCTGGGGCTGAGTGGAGGAGCTCAGCTTGGGGACAGGAGGCAATCCCAGGGGCCTCAGGTGGAGGACAGAACAGCATGTTCTGTGCCACCCTCCATGGTGAGACTACATGAAATGAGGGAACCAGACAGGGCCAGATTTCTGCTCAGTCCATAAAACACTTTTGGGCCAGCACTGCTGATGAGAGGTAGAACACCCTGCCTTTGGGTAGTGAGCACCCTGTCACCAGGGGTGTGTAAGTGGAAGCTGCAGGATTATCTGGCAGCGATGCTGGATGATGGTTTTCCCTGCTGATATCTTTTGGAGTCGTGAACTCCAGAGTGCCTCTTAACTTAGATAGTCTGTGTCTGGTAATGGAAGCATCTTGTTGGAGCTACAGGCCATGTGGAGCCCAGCTGTGGAGGCCTGGACTCTCCTCCCTGCTGTGCTTCCAGTCTGCTGTGTGATCTCAGGCAAAGTCCTCCCCCGTCCTGGGCTCCAGAGGCTGCACGGGCGAAGCTCCCTGCCCGGGTTCTGGGTGCCAGTGGGACAGCCCCCAGGCCGGATGGCTGGGTTTCCTGCCTCTCCCAGAGGGAAACACCACTGGCTCTTTACACAGCAGCTGGACGTGCTAACAGAAGGGCTCTTGACATTTTCTTCGATCCGTTTGTTCTGATGAGTCTTGATGTGGCGTTCTCCAAAATGGTTCAACCTATAAAATTCAGAGTCCTGTCCGTTGGCCACAAAGGCTAATGGGTGTGTTTTTAGAACACACTCCACGAGTTCCGAGTGTATCCATGGAGCGGTCCTCATGACGGGCAGGCCCTGACCTCGGAACACCGGCCTGACTTCTCTCTGTGGCTCTGGTTGACGACGCCTGCGTGTTTCCCGCAGACTCCTCAGGTGCGCAACACAGAGCCATGAACCGAATGGCCCAGAGCAGCACTTATGGGTCACCTCCCAGGATCCCCAGGTCAGAAGCCCCTCCGAGCACAGCTGGGCAGGGTCTTCCGCTCAGGGCCACACCAGGCTGCATGAGGAGGGGGCCGGGGCTGGGGTCTCTGCTCAGGCTCGGCTGGGAAAGAACCTGCTTGTCCGAGTGCGAGGTGGTTGGCAGCACCCAGTTCCGGATGTGGCCACTTGATTCTTCAGAGCCAGCAAGGGGGAGAGCCCAGCTTGACCCCTTACAGTCCCATGCTGCATGACCATGGAAGTGGTGGTGCATCAGCCCTGCTGGATCCTGCTGGCAAGAAGTCAGGGGCAGGGCCTGCCCAGGCTCAGGGAAGGACGGGGACCTTGGGGCCGCTGGTGTGTGCGCCCCAGTCTGGACTGGCCCAAGCCTATTTGTCCTCACCCTTGCAGACACACGCGCCCAGGCCTGTATTGGTCAGGATGACCAGCCTCCTGCTGGGTCTCTGCTTCCTCATCCATTGGTGGCGGTGGGGCTTGACCCGGCTCCCAGAGGCCATAGCTGTATCCCCCTGCCCCAGGCTGTGGGCTGTCCCCTGCCCCAGATCCCTTCTTTAAGTTGACACAAGCATCCACTCCAGCCAGGGTGACCAACGGAGGTTTTGTTTCCTGCCTACCGAGCAATTAACTCAATTCTCCATGGACCCTGGCTGAGCGTCCCCCCCCAGTCTCAGTCCGACACGCTCCTCCTGGAGGTGGTGTCAGACCCCACGGGGAAGGGCTCAGTCCCCCGCGGCCGCCCCTCCACTTAAGACCCCACAGTCACCCACGCTCTGACCGCCGGCCTGCGGATCCAGGGTCCCAGGGCCCCCTCCCCGGGTTCGACCGTTTGCTGGAGCGGCTCGCGGAGCCCAGGCGAACGTGTCGTGCACGGGGTCACTGGTTCATGATAAGAGGATGTCGCTCAGATCAGCCAGATGGGGGACGGGCTCTCCAGGCCCGCGCCCTCCCACATCTGTACCTTCGGGGTCACCAGGCCGGACGCTCTCCCATGCACCCTCTCAGGGTTTCCTGGAGGCTTCCCTACACTGGCCTGATGGATCGGATCACGGGCCTTGCTCCTGGGTGTCAATCTCCACCCCCTGTTCCCTTGGAAGCCAGGGGTTGGGGCTGAAAGTTGGACCCCTCCAATCACGTGGTTGGTTCCCTTGGTAACCGGCCCCCAGCCTCAGGGGGCTTTCCATCTCATTCACACAGCAAGACTTTTGTCACTGTCATCACTTAAGAGATCCCAAGAGTTTTGGGGAGCTCTGTGCCAGGATGGACGAAAACCAAGTATATATTTCATATTATAAATCACAGTATGAGACCTGCCGGCCCACAGCCCCCGGAAGGGTGGCACTCCTGCCCTGACCACGGCCAAAGGGACCCGGCCTGAGGCTGTGACCCGGGGAGCGGCCCAAAACACCAGACTCACTCAGGTGGGGATCTGAGCCAAGAGGTGCAGATTTGTGGTCAGCTGGAGGGTCCGTGAGCAGAAGGGACATGCGGGACCACCGCAAGGAACAGAGAGTGTGCCTCGGGAGTGACATCTGCTGCCCGCACTCGTCCGCCCTGTCCGTGCGGATCGTGGGCTGCTCTCCTGGGTGGAGGATTGGTTGGTGCTTTCTCGCCTGTAAAATGGGGGGTGGACGGAGACCCTCCCAGGTTTTCTTCGTGGCCCTGGAGAGGCCATGGAGGGAGGGACAGAGGGAGGCGGGCTGAGGTCACAGGGTCAGAGAGGCAGGTATGCGTCCCCTGTCCCCTGCTCTGCGTTGCCTTTCATCCTCACACAACCCCCAGGAGAGGGTGTCCTCATCGGCTCTCTTTACAGCGTTGAGAATCAGAGACACAGAGAGGTTGAGACGCTTGCCCAAGGCCACACAGTGAGTGGCAGCACGGTGCTGGCACCCGGGCTGTCTGGCCCAGTGCACACGGGTCGAGGAAGGAGAAAGGTCTCTCGCTGCTCTTGTGGGTCCCGGACTAGGAGATGGGGCCCCCGCGATGTCCTCGGGCCTCCCTGAGACCGGGAGCCACGGGGGTGTCCCACGGCTCCAGGTAGGTGCCCCTGATGGTGGACCCAGCCGAGAGCTCAGCGTGAAGAAGTCCTTCCAACAGAGGGGTGAACCAAACCCTCGGGGGCCCCAGAGAACGTTGCCTGGAACGCCCCATTTCTTAAGCAGCCTGCTGAATCTCCAGACCTTGGTGCCAGCAGCCCCGCTGCCCAGGCTGGAAGGGAGTCAGGACGGTTCTTCCGAGCCAGCCGGGTCTCAGCCAGGGCACGGCTCCAGACTCCGCGCCGACTCACCCGATGCAACCTCGGGGCCGGGCTCTGCTCCAGCCTGGGGTCCCTCCCTCAGCCCGGGGGTCCCCGTGGGCCGGGAAGCCGGGACTGCTCGCTCGCCGGCCAAGTGCTGCGTGTGCACTTCCTCTTCGGATCCTCGCCTCCTTGGCGCCCGCCCCGCCGAGGCTCTGCAGAGGCCCCGCCTGGAGGGTTGGGAGCCGCTTCTTGGCAGGAATAAAAGCCGCAACTCAAAGCTCCCTCTTGCTCCAAATGAAAAATGCTGCCTGGTCAGCCAGGCAGCCTACCCTCCGTCTATGCTCACCGGGGGCCTCGTCCGTGGAGCCCCCCACAAGACAGCGCGGCTGGCCTTCGCATGAGACTGGCCAGAGGAAGCTTCCCCATCGGAACCCACTTTGCGACTGGCACCTGTGCCCAGGCCAGCTCCCCCAGCCTGGCCTGGGCCTGCAGGTGGGGCCCCCTGCCCCCCAGAGCCGTGCTCTCCCAGGACAGCTGCCTGCTCTGGGACCCAGCCATAGTCTCCACCCCATGCCTCACCTGCACGGTCACAACAGAGTGACCGTCTGTATGCGCCGTGGGCGCTGACCTGGCCTGGCCAGTCAGAAACCCCAGTCACGTGGCAGCGATTTATTCTGCCCTGTGATTCCTTCTAGAATGAACCGGGCCAAACCCTAGAGGAACCTAAGTGACAAACAGAGTCCCATAGGCTCCTAGAGTGCCTGGTTCTGGAAGGTTCCTGAGCTCCCTAGCCATCCTTGGCTGTGGGTTCTGTGACACCTTCTCCCTCCCTCCCTCCTTCCCTTCTCTCTCTCTTTCTCTATTTTTGGCTGAAGGTAGAGCTGGTGTCTGTTACTTGCATCCAGAAAGAGTTAACTTGGGGTGTGCGAGGTGCCCCCTGCCTGGGGGTCTGGGGTCTGGCCCTTGTCTACTCCTCCCAGAACCTGGAGCAGGGCTGTCGGTCAGTGAACAGAAGCATCCAGGCCCTGAGGGCCCGAGAATGAGCCCGCGTATCCCTGGTTTGCACGGGCCCCTCCACCCCAAACCACTGGCCCCCAGTTATGGGTCCGCCAGGAGGCGGAGGCCTAGCCCTGGAAACAACGGGCCCAGCGCGCTCTCGGAAGTCGGGGGCATCTGCTCTGTCCGCACGGGGCCCCGAGGCAGCCCCGGGGTGAGAATCTGGGACTGTGAGAGGCAGGAAGGGGACAGTCCTGACGGATGTGCCGTTACTAGCCGGCTGGGGGTCGCTGGCCCTGCCTGTGGCTGTAGGTGGTTGGGCTTGTGGAACAGACAGGAGCCCCTGGCTGCATCCCACCCGACGCCCCAGCCAGAGGGGAGGCCTCTGACCAAGCTGAGGGCCGCTCCGAGTCCCCTCTGCATGCAGGCAGCCCTCAGGGAGCCTGTCCCTCAAGCGCTCACGGCCACAAGGGTCCGGCCGACCCTGCTGTGGCCATGTGGTTGCAGCAATGGGGACAGCGGCTCTAACATGAGGTGGTGGCCGCGCATGTCGGACGACATGCCCCCAGGGTCCCATTCGCGGTGGGTCCCGAGACTGGTCTGCTAGGCTCGGGGGCAAGTCTCTTCCCCTCCCTGAGCCTCAGTGTGTTCATCTGTGAAGCGGGGGGAGAGCCCCTCTCTGAGTGAGCGATGTCCATGTCCTTGGATGACATCTGCTTTGGGCCCCTTTCCCTGCTCGGCCTCTCCCCGGCCCTCGCTGCCCTGAAGAGCTGGCAGGGGCAGGGCCTGGGGGTGCCCAGCCAGCCACTCCCCACAGCTGATGACAGAGCATGTGGCGCTTCCATGGAAGCCAAAAAACAGAGCACAGATAAATCTGAGATTTTGTAATCGCGACTCTCGAGTAACCAGAAAACACAATGGGATCGTCAGTCCCACTCTAGCCTCTGGAGTTGGGTTTCTGCACGTTGCTGAGGTGCCCCCCATGAAAGGGCAGCTGGTGGAGGCAGGTGCCCCCAGGCCCTTCCCGAGAGGTAGGACGACTTGGGGCTGCAGCCCCTGGGCCGCCCATGGCAAATGGCAGGCGGGAAACACTGGACAAGCGTCGGCTATTTCTGTACCCAGGTCCCCTAGAAGCAGAGCCTGAGACAGGGATTGTGGCTATGGGATTTGCTGGGGATGCTCTCAGGACGGGGCAGGGTCTCTGCTTGAGTCATGCTGCAGCCTGTCCCCCCCGGGGGCGGGGCTCAGGAGTGTGAACCGAGTCCCCCGGGCAGGCCCAGCAGGACGCAAGGCCCTTTCATGCATGCGTGTGCATGTGTGTCCTCCGGATTGGGGCAGGCGCGGCCCCAGGGGAGGCACTGACTGAGGGCACTTCTCTGAAGGGGCGCCTGTGTGTCAGCCAGCCCCCCGCTGCTGGGGGAAGGGAGCTGTGGTCAGGACACCCAGAGTCTCCTCTGCAGGGGCGCCTGCCCCAGTCGGCCCCAATTACCCTGTGGGGTTACTGTGCACGGAGATGCTGCTGAAAGTCAGTCTCTGGCCGCTGGTCACAGCCTTGGTATCAGCTGACATGGGCTGTGGGGGAGGGGCACCGAATCCCTCCCTGGGGCCGGTTTGGGATGGGCTGAGCCTGCCTGGAGGACACTGGCTCTGTCCCCCAACCCCCTGCCTCTCTGGGCAGGGCCTGGCGGGTTTTCGAGGCCTAGGGGAAGGGCTGACCAGGTTTGTGGAAAGAACCGGGGGACCTGGGACAGTCCTCCCATTCTGGAAGTCAGGCTCCGGGGGGTGGGGGACACACACCTCGGGATGAACTCTGGGCTTCTGGAAGGAGAGCTGTTGCTCTGGTGAACACTTCTCCTTTGTCCTGCCTACTGCAGTCGAGGCCTTGACTGGCTGCCATCGTGAACCCCTGACGTGGCGTCGCTGCCCCCATCTTGCAGAAGGAGGGACAGCCCAGGGCTGAGCACAGCTGGGGCCAGACCCGACCTCCAGCTTCATACTCACCCCAGACCTCTAGGGATGTCCCGTGCTAGGCCCGTGGTGGTCCTGGTGGAGGGGGACGGGGGATATGTGTTGGAGGAAACCCCCAGGCCCCTGCAAGTTTTCCGTCTGGAGCCCCACAGAGACACCGGGGGAGCCTGGGGGCGTGGCAGGGAGAATGGAGACTCCCCATGGCCGGGTCAAGGTGGGACACCCGCGGGTCCTCACTGGTAATGTCGGTGTGAAATACCGTTTCAGAGAGCATCACGTGGGTCTTTCGAAGACCCTCCTGGACAGCAGTCAGAAGAGGGGAGCAGGGCAGGCCGGGCCTGGAGGGATGGAGGGTGTCCCCTCGGAGTGGGGGAGTGCAGTGGCTCTCAGAACCCGTCCCCCCGGGACTGATGGCCATGGTTTATGATGCCACATGGACTCCCATGGTTCAGGCCCCTGCAGATGCTGGGGTCTAGAGGGGCCCACACCAGACACATGGCCCCCATGGGCTTTTTCTGTCTCCACATTAAACCTACCATAATTTCCCATCAATTAATGAATAAAATTGACATGTCTTGTGAAGAGGATGCGCACGCTGTTGCCTTCATTCTCCTGCTCTTGCTTCTCCTTTATCTTTACCCATGGTGTGCTCAACCTCCAGAGCTGGCTTGGTTAAACTGCTCGCCCATCCAGCTGTCCGTCCTGTCTTCCTTCCATTCCTGCATTCGCCCAGCCCGCGCCCCCCCGCCCATCCCCTACCCAGCCCGCGCACACCTGCCCGCCCCCCCAGCCCCCACCCAGCCCGCGTCCACCCACCCACCCAGCCCCCACCCAGCCCCCACCCAGCCCTAGTCCACCCTCCCGCCCAGCCCCCACCCAGCCCTAGTCCACCCACCCACCAGCCCCCACCTAGCCCGTGTCCACCCACCCACCTATCCCCCACCCAGCCCCCACCCAGCCCTAGTCCACCCTCCCGCCCAGCCCCCACCCAGCCCGCCTCCGCCCGCCTGCCCGCCCAGCCCCCACCCAGCCTGTGTCCACCCACCCACCCATGTATTCATCCATCCTTCCGTTTATCTGTCCACCCACCATTTGCTGAATACCCACTATGACCCCCATGTTACATCGGATACAGAAACCCTAAAGAGGAATATGGCATGGTTCTTTGTCCTCCAGAATCTCCCATGTTCAAGGGGGGAAGAGACAGTGATGATGATGTAGTTCACACTGAGGACTTACGGGCCTGGTGGCGCATGCCAAGTCCATCTGACATTTTCCATGGATGTGGCTGACTCCATTGGAAAGATGCCTTAGTGGAGTGCTGAAGTATTCCCTGGCAGGGGGTAACGCTCCCTTCTGAAGAGGCCTGGGCAGGTCAGGAATGACCCTCACATAGAACACTGGGCAGCAGTGACCATACATAGGCACTGGGGTCTGGGCCACAGCTTAAACTCACAGCGTGGAGACCTCATCCTGGACAAGAGTAAGGAGGATCCGGCCAGGGCAGTGGGGATGGACCCCGCCCTGCTGCCCCTGCTGCGTGCATGCGTGTGGGGATCCTTCCTGGGACGTCTGCTTACAGAGAGCATGGCCATATGCGTCCGGGTGGGCGGCTCACTCTCGGGCTGTCTCCCTGGCGGGGAGGGGGACGCGCAGCATTGGGTGGCCCTGGCTCTGGGCTTGGTCATTACTAGAAGGACACAACCAAACCATCAATGAAAAGACAAAAGAAGGGACATTCTTAATGGGACAGAAGCTCCAGAAAAACACAGCCCGGGGCTCGGGGAGGTGAGAAGAGTAGTTAACACTAATTGTGTCGGCCTTGGGCTGAGGGCTGCTGGCTGGGTCTTCCGCGGAGTCTGGGATCTGCATCCGGGTGGCCACCCAAGAGCCCACTCATAACTAACCCCTGTGTGTTCTGCTGCCTGGACCCTCCCCTGACACTCAGAGAAGGTCATCCGCAGGCAGAGATGAAAGTGAAGGGGATCTGGGCTCCTTCAGCTCCGAAGAGTAGGGCCTTTAGGGCCTCAGACGCCCCAAGTCCTCGGAGTGCAGATGCCGTCCCCGTGAGCCTGGAGTGAAGGGTTTCCAGTTTCATATCCTCCAGGGATGAGTGTGGGTCCCCCCAGACCAGCCCCGAGGGGAACCCCCTTATGTGCCATCAGCAGCGAGTGGACGGACCCTTTGTGGTCGAGGACACACACGAGAATCCTGCAATGGTGCAGGTCACTGCACAGGGGTCGCGTGGATGTCGTGGACGTGGGGCAGAATGAGAGAAGCCACGCACGAGGCTTGGTCCTGCATGTGTCCCTTACGTTGAGCTCTGACCAGGCAAGGTCACCTGTGGGGACAAAGGACAGAGGCTACTCTCAGGAGGACCTTGGTCCCGGGGGGAGGTGGCAGGGGGCCTAAGGGCGCAGGCGGCGGCCACGTGGACGCGTCCACTTCATGAAAATTCATACAGCTGTACAGTTTTGGTACTTTCTCTATATACGTTATACTTAACAGATTTACCAAAAAACGCCCCAAACTAAGGCCTGCACAGTAAGGAAACGAAGGGTCCCCAGCAGGTGAAGAAGTCCCAGCACGTCGGTCTGTGGGGAGGGTGGTATGAGGTGATACAGAGACTCAGCGTGATGCTGCGTCCACGTTCTTTCATTTCCAGATAACTCACCGAGCACCTGCTGCGGGCCCAGTCCTGCCCTCGGCCCGGAGTCTACGACGGGGAAGAATCCACGCTGAGCCACGCTGGCCGCAGGGAGCTTGCCACCAAGTGAGGGGCGGCCGGTAACTCACGTCCTGGCTTCACTCTTGGCCCCAGGCCCCTAAAATGGTGGATGCGCTGGGCACACACAGCATCTCCAGGCCTGCTCTGGGTGCAGGTGCTGCAGACAGAGCCCCTACCCCCAGGCTGCTGGGGACACAGAGCCGGGGCCGGGGGAGCACAGGGAAGGGCCAGACCCAGGCTGGGGAGGGGTGAGTCAGGGAGGCTTGCAGGGGGAGGTTGCCTTTGGGACGAGCCTAAAGGTCACGTAGGAGGCGAGGGCTGTAGGGTTGCTCCTAGCTCAGGGAGCAGGGTATCTCTCCTCCTGCAATACTGTTTCCCCAAATCGCTCCCTGCTCCCTTCAGCCTCATCTCCAGTACCTCTCCCCAGTGTGGGATGATGTGGGCCATGCCCACTTTAGCTTCTGGGAGCAGAGGCTTGTGTCCTGTCCGGCCGTCCCCCTGGAGTCCAGCCCAGAGCCTGGCTCACCCTGGCAGCTCAAGAGATATTTGTGCAGCTGACCTTTGATTGGCTAGCTGGCACGGTGCCCGGGACCCCCACCCCATGTGAGATCAGCTTTTCAGCTAGAATCACCCGAGATGTTGCGTGGCGTTCCTAGGTCCCCATCTCGGTGCAAACACCCTGTGACCTTGCCCACAACACATCTCTCGCTGAGCCTCAGTTCCCCTCATATGTCGGGGAAGATAGACCTGCTTTAATCAGCAAGCGGCACACGGTAGGTGTTCAGGGGGCGCGGCAAACAGTATGGTGATGTGCAAGGCCCATGTTATTGAAGGGTCGGGCTCACCGTGTCTCAGAGACCCAGAAGCCAGGGCGTGGCCAGCACTGCAGGTGGGCGAGCACAGCTGGAGTGGACACGCCGGGTGCACGCTGCGTGGCCGTGTGGCCTTGGGTCCCGTGACCAGCATCCACCCCAGGCTCTCCATGACCCCGGTGCTCCACAGGAGGCCGCCGGCTGCCCTAACCTTGTCCTCCACCTGTAAACAAACTGTCTGCTTTTCTCCTGCTGACCAGTGCTCATTGGCAGGAGACACAGAGAGAAACTTGCTGGTGGTGCTCAGTGTACTCTTCTCCCTGCTCCAGGCTGTGAACTCCAGGAAGATCCATCCACCCATCATCATCGACTCACCCATCTATCTTTCCTTCTTCCCTCATTCCTCCCTCCCTCCACCCACCCACCCATCCATCCTTTCTTCCTAGGAGAGGTTTGTTGAACCAGGACATCCCACACGCCAGGTACCTAGTTAGAGACCTGAATTGCCCTCTCTCACCTCCTCTTCTTGGCCAACTCCTATTCATCCCTCAATACCCAACTGTGTTCTCACCTGCCGGGAGGTCCCTCCAGACGTTTGCAATGATGTAACCTTGTAACAATGTAACCCACGCTACCGCACACCATTTCTTGAGTCACCTGCTTCTCTGCCGACTGATTTTAATTACTGAGCCAGGGACTGGTGTGCAGATGGAACCTCTTCTTGATGGTGGGTCAGCCCCCACTCTGTTGCTGTCTGGGAAGAGAGTGATCGTGAAGAGACAAGCAACAGCACAAAGCGCCAAGTCCTCAGCGACCGGTCACGATCACCAGGCAGCCGTCAGTGGGGTGCCAAGTGGCCTGGGGTCCACCGTTGTCACGCACGGGCAGGGCATCGGTGCCGAATCTTGGGCCGCTGAATCGTTTACAGGTTTTCAGGATGGAGACAATAGGAAGCCCTGGGACAGGTGAGACAGGACGGAAGCCTGCAGCGGACCCAGGCAGTTTCAGACGTTTCCTGGTGCAATGATTCATCCAGAAATTTATTTTAAACCTCATTTCTATCCAGTGGTGATCGTGGCATGTTGAAACCGGACCCTGGTGTGGCTTTCTCCCCTCCCCCAGCATCAGGCCATGTGGAAGGGAAGTGCAGGGTCTCCTACCCCAGAGACAGTGGCAGGCATGTCTCAGCCCCGTCACCATCCTGCTGTGTGCAGAGCCTGGGCCTCTGAGTCCTCATCTGAGAACTGCACATGGGCCAGGTGCCCCGAGTCCCCTGACACGGACAGTCCTGCTGTGGCCATACCCCTTCGCTGAGCCAGTCTTCTGCTGCAGGAGGGAGCGGCCTGCATGGGAGCACGGGTTGTGGGGTGAGCCAAGCTCTCCTGAGTCACCGGGGTCAGACTCTTCCGCCCTGACCCGCGCAAGGTGGGTGCCCAAGCCAGCACCTCCGGGCTTCTCAGGGAAGGAAGGAGGGGGTGGCAGGGCTGTTGGGAAGCCCTGGGGTGGAGACCCTGCAGGATCCGTGGGCCGAAGGGCCAAATGAGAGTGGGGGCAGGGCAGCCCCTGCCCAGAAAGCCCCCCGAGACAGCCTGTTGGAGGCCAGCCAGGAGGGCGCTGAGCAATTGCGCATAAACGGCCCCTTCCCAGAACGGGCTTTTTGGAAGATCCCCGCATTCTCCCGTGGTGGCCCAGGCCCAAGGCCACGTCAGCAGCAGGCCCGGCCTGGGAGGCAGCCTGTGTTCTCAGGGTTTCCACGAGGCACAGGCTTCTGGCAGGATGTGCGGGAGACCAGGCGCCCAGGGAATTGCTTTCCTCTCCTCAGACAGAGAAGGAAAAAGTGACTTCCAAGAACTGAGTCGCATTCAGGAACCTTTCTGCCTTGAAAGGACCCTTTCTCTGCACCGGCTGGCGCTTGCAAAGGGCTCTGATTCTGCCCGCCTGGCTTCAGTTGCGTGTAAGGGCAGCGGGGGCAAAGGGCCTGCGGGGGGGGCCCTGACCCAGGAGGGGAGACAGCCAGGGGGAGCGAGGGCTCCGGGGGGATCACCAGGCCCAAGAAAGCATCTTCGTGGGGCAGGTCGCCCTGCTCACAGCCAGCTTCGTAACCAGGCCCTGACCCCTGTGGCCACAGCAGCCCGGACGAGGCCGTTCTGGGAACCTCAGGCTTCCCACCCGTCAAATGGGCAAGAGGTGGCAGGAGACAGGGCGGCTCTAGATTCATCAAAGACTTTCTTGGGTTCTTTGCAACCTTGACAAGGGGTGTGGGGTGGGTCCTGCCCATGCCCTCATGTCATTTGCCCTTAGGTCCCATTTTGTGTCCTAGTGTCCCCCAGCCAAGGAGGAGATGGGTGGCCCGGCTGCCCTCCCAGAGCCCAGCTGTGCAAGCAGCGCTTTCTGGGAAGACAAAAGGAATCTTCACGGAAGCCCCAGCTCAGCGCCACATCTGGTCTGCGTCGGGGCAGAGGAACGTGTGGGGAGGGAACGAGAGTGTTCACAATAAGTAGGACAACAACCACATTTCCGGAGGGCTTGGGGCGCCTGGCACACAGGCCATGAGACAGCTCACTGGGTGGTCCTAGATGCATCCATCATCCCTTCCAAATGTCATCTTCAGAGAGCCAGACAGAATGTGCCTGCAAGGGCTCTGGCCGGCCTGGTCGCCCTGCTGGGTCACTAACTTTGTGAGTGCCCGTGGGTGGGCCCCTGTCTTTGGGGGCCTCCGTTTCCCCATGTGTGGAGTGATGGGGAATGAGCCTCGGTTAGGGAAGGAGCCAGGCTTCCTCTGGTGGGGAGGAGTGGGGGTGCAGAAGTCAGGTGTGGAGCTGAGCTGGGGAAGGGGTGGGCTTGGCGAGACCCCGGCAGACAGGCTGAAGGGAGAAGCAGATGCTGCTGGAGCTGCAGGGACGGGCCAGTGAGGGGTAAGTGGGCGTGCTTGAGTGGTTCTCCGGAATGTTCCTTGGTGGGGGGGGTGGGGGGGGCAGCAGGTGCTCACCCCTTTGAAATCCTGCTCTTCCCCTCCTCTTGGCTGGAATGCAGGTCTGCTAGTTGGAGCTGCAGCAACCACATTGTGACTCTGAAGACACACCACTCACTAAGTATGCTGAAGCAGAGAGAGAGGAGGATCTGGGGTTTCTGCCAACCTCACATCTGCAGGAAGACAGCTATAACCTAATCTCTTACAAATGCAAGACAGCTATAACCTAATCTGTTATAAATGCAAGACAGCTATAACCTAATCTCTGGTATAAATTAAATGTGAAATTTTTAATCAAAATTTTGCAAATTGAATCCAATAGTATGTAAATAGGATAATATTTTACAACCGAGGCAGATTTATGCCAGGAATACAAGGTTGGTTTAACATTTAAAAAGCAATCAGAGTAATTTACCACATTAACAAGCAAAACATGAAAAACCAACAATCATCTCAATAGAAGCTAAAAAACCATTAGCAAAATCCAACACCTATTTTTGGAAAAAAGTCTCAGCACACTAGGAGTGGAAGGGAACTTCCTCCAGATCCAGGACACCTGCAAACACCCACCGTTTACACCCTACCTGGTGGAGCAGGACTCACGCCTCCGGGAGCAGGGACGAGACGAGGTAGGGGAAAAAGAACAAAGCCGAGGTATTATTACACCACCTGATGAAGGGAGGCGCACGCGGCATGCACTATCTCCTGGCATCCTTTTAAGGACTCCGCGGGGGAAACTGAGGTGTAGGAAGCTGCTGGATTACTGGATATCCTGCAGTGGCGAGCATGGGGGGCTGGAGGCTCAGGCGGCAGGACCGCCCATTCTCTGCGGACTGCTGCATTTCCAGCTTCCAGCCCCATGCCTGGCACATCGCGCACGCAGGGCTTGGGAAATTACTAGTGGTAAGAATTGTAATGGCTAGCAGTCACTGTGCACTGAATCCACGCCTGGATTCAAACCCTGTTTGGATGGGACGGGGTGCTGAATGCACCCTTCCTGCACCTAGCGTCCTAAGGAGGGACTTTTCCTAGACCCTCCTGGGCTCTGGCCTCCAGCTTCTCGTGGCCCCTTGCAGGAGGAGAGCATCCTTCCTTGCTGGAGCATGCCACGCATACGCACACAGCTTCTGAGCCCTCTGGCCACTCCGAGCACACAGTGTGGCAACTCCTCCCAGCCGCCAGGCTTGGGGGCAGCCCCTTGGAGAGGCTTGCGTGGGTCACTGCTGCTGGTGGCCAGGCGGCGGCCTAACCCCAGAGCCTGCCGTTAGGAAGCTATTATTGCTGCACAATCGAGCTATGTTCTTCTGAATCCAGCCTTTTGTTCTGTTTTAAGTAACAAAGCTAATAATGCATTTCCATTCCCGTCTGCCTGATTGCTTTGTCTCCCAGTTGGCTCCAGTGAATCTCGGACAGGGCAAAAGTGTATGGTTAATTAAGACTTCTTTGCTCCCAGAGCTAATCCACACACCGTCCCTGCGGGGTGGGTTTTGTTACTGTCCTCATTGTGCAGACGAGGAAATTGAGGGCCAGAAAGACAAGTGAGCGGAAGGACAATGTCCCGTCAACGCACAGGCTCCTTGCCATAGAACACCCAGCCTCTGACACAAAGGGCCAGGTGGGGTGGCAGGCAGAGGGGGTGAGGAGGACGGACCCTCTGGGGGCCGCCCTGTGCCCCGTCGGCTCCCCCCTTAGCGATGGAATCACAGGCAGGACATGGGTGGCATCCCAGCTGGAGGGCAGGGGCTGGGTCCCCATGTGGGACCCGGCGGGCGCCAGGCCCCTCGCGCTGAGCAGGGCCACCCTGTGTGCTGGGGTCTGAGCAGCCACCGCGGGCTGGAGAGCATGCTGGGCCGGGATGCCGCCGTGTTCCCGGGGCCATCTGGAGGCCAGTGTTTGTGCCTCAGCCTCTGGCAGGGGGAGGTTGCCAGGGCTGACTTTCCGCTGCGAAAGGAAATGCTCTGGAAGGAATGGGGTGGCCACGTGGACCACAGCCCCGTTTCCCAGCCAAGCTTAGGCTGCTCTTCCTTCCAATGATCCTCCCTGTCATGATGGCCGAAGCCGCTTTCTAGCCTCATCCCCGGGGCTACAGGCCTCGCTCCGCTCAGCAGATGCAGGCAGCCCCACAGGCCACACTCGGTTCCTGTGCCCCGGGAGCGCTGGGTCCAGTGGGGAGGCCGAGGAGCCGAGAGGCGGTCACGCATCCACGGCCAGCACTGCGGCCGTGACGGTGATCAGCTAGAGTCCTTCTGCAGCGCCGGGAAGCCCGTAAAGATGACCTTATTGAACACTTGAAACAAACTTTGAGGCTATGTTATCACCTTGTTTTATAGACAAGGAAACTGAACTCAGAGAAGTTAAGGAACTTCCCTAAGGTCACCTAGCTAAAAGAGAAGCAGGGTTTTGAACCGTATTGACTGACCCCAGTTTGTCGGATTGTGATCCGTGTGGTTTCTGCTTGATAGAGGGGAGCAGAGAGGCTGGGAGAGCCCAGAGGAGGCACCAAAGATAGGCCTGGCATCAGAGAAGTCTGCCTGGGAGCAGTGAGAACACAGCTGGGTATTGAGGGATGAATAGGAGTTGGCCAAGAGGAGGAGGTGAGAGAGGGCAATTCAGGTCTCTAACTAGGTCCCAGCCCCGGGGTTGGGTGGTAATCAGGAGGGCTTCTGGGGGGAGGTGTTTCCTGGGGTGACACCTTCAGAATCCATCTCCATAGAGGCCCTGGGACAGACAGAGGTCGAAAACTCACAGCCTTTCATCGAGGGCCCTCCAGGGCACGCAGGCCTCCCTGTGAACCAGAGAGGTTTCTGGGCCATGGAATTGGCAAAGGGCAGCAGAAAAGCAGGGCAGAAGGAAGACGCCTTTCAAAGGAGGGTCAAGAATTTGCTGCTCGGGAAATATTTCTGGGAAAGTTCAATGGGGTGGCCTGTGGAATCTCAAATATTCCAAGTTTAAGAGGAAGGAAGGTTTGTGTTCCCCGGGATATCGGCCTGTCTTGGCTCTTCACGGGCGAGGCCGAGGCCTCCAGGGAGGGGCAAGGTCAGCACTGCGGAAGGCGTGCTTAGGGGAGCGCAAGTGGGAGGCGGGGGCTGAGCCAGCGACAGCCCCTAACGTGGAAAACATTTGGGGCGGGCCTCTATCTGCCTGCCACTCACCCCTGCTCTGTTCTGTCTACGTGGCTGCCCTGGGGATGGGCGTCATTATTCCGGCGGTGGGGGGCGGGTGGAGACACCCAGGAGGCCCCACCCCCCACTGACTCTTGGACGGGTCCTCTGCAAGATGCTGCCTCATCTGCAGACCGCTAGGAAAGAATCCACTGCAGGGGAACCAGGATGTGGCTGTCATCTCCAGGCCAGACCCACAGCTTTCCGCAGACCCGCACGTGAAGGGGCAGGGACCCGGCTTCCAGCCGCCCCTGGGGAGCGTGAGGGTGCACAGTGCAGTGGGACAGGCACTGAGGCTTGATACTCGTCCCCCGGGTGCTACAGTCTGGACACCTCCTGTTTCTGTCTTGACGTTCTGTTCCCGGTTTTAGAGCTGAGGAAACAGGCATGCAGAGAGCCTGTGGCCGTGGGGTCCGGGCCCGGCTTCATGCGCAAGGGACTGGAGTGTGCTTGGAGATCCCGCTTCCCCCCAACCCAGCCCAGCACCCCCTCGCCGCCCCCCCGACCCCGGGCAAAGCCCTCTGCAGCCACTGCACCAAAAGTGACGTCCCAGCAGACGAGACCGTGCAGGCACGCGTGAGTGTGTGTGTGTGCACACGTGTGGCCGCGTGTCAGGGCCTCTGAGCTCCGGGAGTTGATGTGCAGCACCTGACCCTGTGGGTGTGGAGGCCAGGCTTATGGAACCGCACAGTCCTGTGCGTGTGTAATGAGGTTTCCTAGAACAAAATGCTGACAGGGAGGATCTCCCACCTTTTCTTGATCCGGGGTCCCCACGATGCCTCTCCTCTGAGCCCAGGTTGTTACGGAAGTTTTGTTTTTAAGTTTATATGTTTTGTTTTTTAAATTCTCACACAGGCCACATGCCTTTTTGGGCCTAGGGTGTTGTGGGTTTTAACAAGCGTGTAGATTTGTGTGAGTGCACCAACCCGCCCCCCAGAGAAGCCCTTCAGGCGGCGCAGGGGCCCCTGTCCACGGCGCTCACGCCCGCCACCAGGACCGTGGTTCTGTCCTCCCAGGACGTCACGTGAGTGGAACGAGACGTGACAAAGTCTTCAAAGCAGCTTCAGTGAAGGTCGCCCGAGAAGAAAGTGGGCCACGGAGGGCGGCTTCTTTGGGCAGCATGAGGCCCTTGGGACCGTTCCTGTTGGTCACTGGGGGGCAGCGTCGGGGGACGTGGCCTGGTTTGTTTTCCATTCGCCCAGTGGAGGACATGTGCCTTGTTTCACGTGGGTGTCCTTTGCCCAATGTGGCAGCTGTCAGCCACTGTCCTCCCGACGCCTGCCAGCCCCTCTCCCATGATGCCGTTGACACAACCCGTAGACCTTCTGCTGTTTCCCAGGTCTCCAAAGCGTTGTTCACCTCTTTCTCTTTTTCTTTTTCTTTTTTTTTTTTTTAAGATTTATTTATTTATTTTAGAGACAGAGAGAAAAAAGGAGCGTGCTCATGCAAGAGAGAAAGCATGGGCGCACGCAGGGAGGGAAGTGGCAGAGGCAGAGGGAGAGAGCATCTCAAGCGACTCCTTGCTGAGCGTGGAGGCCGCCCTGGGGCTCGATCTCACGACCCTGAGACCATGACCTGAGCTGAGATCAAGAGTCGGACTCAACCGACTGAGCCACCGCTTCTCTTTTTTTAATTGCACTTTTTATTGAGACGAAACTCACATAATGTAAGTCACCCTTTTTTAAGTGTACAGTTTAATGGTTTTTAGTATATTCCCAATGTTGGGCATCACTAGTCTGCTTCCAGAACATTCCTACCCGCCCCAGGAAGAAACGCCTTACCTGTGAGCCCTCAGCCCCAGCCCCCTCCCAGATTAGGAGCCCCTCATCTGCCTTCTGTCTTTACAGATCTGCCCGGTGTGGACATTGCATATGGACGAGACCAGGGACACGTGGCCTGTAGTGCCCGGCTTCTTCCGCGGAGCTCCACATCCTCAAGGCTGCGGCTCGTGTCCTTCCAGTGGCTGAGGAGCATTCCCTTGTGCAGACACATCACATTTAAAAGCTCTGTTCGTGGGTTGGTGCACATGCGCGCTGCTTCCCCCGCCTAGCTACTGTGAATCATGCTGCGTGAGCACCCATGTGCCGGGGTCTGGGTGAACCTGTGCTTTCAAGTCGGTTTGAACCAAATCATGTATGTAGCTGTGTAATTTCTGGGTCCAGGGAACTCTATTTGTGATTTTTGAGGGACTGCAGAACTGTTTCCTGCCGCGACTGCACCATTTTACCTGCCCACTGGCAATGCATGGGGGTTCCGATTTCCCCGTGTCCTTGTCAACACTTGCTACTTTCTGTTTCCCGTGAAAGCCGTGCTCGTAGTTGTCGGATGGTGTGTCACTGTGGTTTGGATCCACGTGTCTCCAGTGTTGAGGGACATGGAGCACTTTCTCATGGATCTGCTGGGCATTCGTATGTCTTCTTTGGATAAGTGTCCATTCATATCCTTTGCTCGTGTTAAAATTGGATTATTGGTCTTTTTATTGTCATAATCTAGATACCAGACTCTGATCAGATACATGATTTGCAAATAGTTTGTCCCATTCTGTGTGTTTTTTTCCTTTTTCACTTTCTTGGGAATGTCCTTTGCAGCAGAACTCTTTAATTTTGATGAAGTCCAATTGATCTTTCTTTTTTTGCTTGTGCTTTCAGTTCTATATCTAAGAAACCTGTCAAATCAAAGGTCACAAAGTCTTACACCTGTGTTTCCTCCCAAGGGTTTTATGGTTTTAGCTTTTGCATTAAATTCTTCGGGTTAATTTTGAGTTAAATTTTATATATGGTGTGAGGTAAGGGTCCAAATTTATGATTTTTTGCATGTGGATATCCAATTGTCCTGCCACCATTTATTAAAAAGATGGTTCTTTCCCCATTGAATGGTCTCGCCAGCCCTGTGGAAGGTCAATTGGATACACCTATATGGGTGCATTTCCAGACTCTCAATTCTAGTGCCCGGGTCTGTGTCTATCCTGATGACACTAGCTTGGTAGTAGGTTTTGAAATCAACGACGTGCATCCTCCCACTTTGTTCTCCTTTTTCTGAGGTTGTTTGGCTATTTGGGCTCCCTTTCAATTCCAAGTGAATTTTAGAACCAGCATATCCATTTATGCAAGCCAGGCAATGGGACTCTTGTTAGGGATTGCATGGAAGCCGTAGCTCCATCTGGGGAGTATTGCCGTCCTAACAAAATAGCAAGCCGTCCATTCCATGCACACACAATGTCTTCCCATTTATTTAGCTCTGCTTTCATTTCTATCTTGCAGTTTTCTCTATATAAGTTCATGTCACACGTGAATTGAGACTTTTACTTCTTCTTTGCAATCTGGAGCCTGTAATTTCCTTTCGTGGTCCGACTCCCCTGGCTAGAGCCCTTGTACAACGTTGAACAGAAGTGGCTGTGCTCCTGATCTTCAGGGAAGCACCCAGCCCTTGCACTGTCGGGCATGAGGGTCACCACGGCTGTTCTGTGCACGTCCTCTATCAAGTGGAGGAAGTTCCCTCCTGTTCCCAGTTTGTGGGTGTTTTTGTCATGAAAGGGTGTTGGATTCTGTGATCATTTTTTAACCTCTTTTGTTCTCTTTTGTTCATACTGGATGATTTCTGTTGCTCTATCTTCAAATTTTCGCTGGCTTCTTCTTCTGTTATTTTTCTCTGGCCATCGAGCCCCTGTGATGAGTTTTAAATTTTGATTCCTATATTTTTCAGCCTTATGTTTTTCCTTTGGCTCTTCTTTACATCTTGTGTTCCTTTGCTGAGTTTTTTTTTTTTTTTTTACCTTTTTCTTTCATTTCAGTTGTGTTCATGCTTCCTTCCTGGGTTATTTTTATGATCCTGCTTTCAAGTTTTCGTCAGACAGTGCTGATGTCTGAGTCATCTTGGCATTTCTATCTGTTGGTGGTCTCCTCCCACGCAAGTTGAAATTTTCCTGGTTCTTCGTATGCCAAGTACTTCTGGATTGTATCCTGGACATTTAGAATATTCTGTCTTATTTAAATACTGTGGAGAATGTCCATATTTTTGTGGTAACGGGAGATGGATCCAGCTGGGTCCAACCCACAGTTTCCCCACAGTTTCCAGCAGCCTCCTTGGGTCGAGGTTTAATGTCTTTAACATCAGCTCCATTTCCAGTCTTGGATGTGACTTGTCCTGTGTGCACCACCCAGTGGCCAGTCTGGGTCCAGGGAGGTGGTCTCCACTCAGCGGAGTCCTTAGTCCTGGCATCCTATTTACACCAGCTGCACACACGGGCGGCTCAGGAGTGGGCCTGGGGGTTCAGGAGCAGCCTATGGTGTCAGGTTCCAAGCTCCTTCCTCTTTAGGATGTGTCTGGAGGCTTTCTGGTTCTCAGGGGTCCCCTCCTCAGTCTTGGTTAGCCTGACTTGCTGCACATCTCCTGGAGCTACGCTGAGTCCAGTGCCAGGCAGTGGGAAGACAGGACACAGTGATCGGCTTTGTCCCCTGCTCTGGAGCCTTGGGCTCCTTGGATTGGGAGAGGAAGGTTTGGGCACCTATGGGCTCCCGCCACCCCACTGTTAGTGCTGTGGGTGCCTGGGAGACAGCGGGGAATGGCCCGTGTGGCCAGCAGATGGAGGCCCAGTGCTGGGCGCTCGCCCCTGTGCAGTGCCCCCTTCTCCCTTCCCTGCCCTCAGCCAGGTGCCCAACCCCAGGAGCTGCTCCCTTCCCGAAAACTCCCTACCTGCCGGCTCCCTCTCCTTCCCCCTGGCAGCCTGAAGCAGGGTTTCTGAGACTGGCTGAGCTTCCGAACTTCCGAGCTTCCAGAGCTTTCCAGGGGGAGCTATTCCCTGCTGCTCCACCCCTCACAACTCCTCCGTCCCCTCCTCCCCCCCCCCAACCTCTCCTCTCCTTCTCTCCCTCCTCCCTCCTGTCTCCATGCCCACGTGGCACTCAGTCACACCTGACCACACCTCACACTCTCTGTGCCCATCACCCCTTAGGGTCTGTAGTCTTTCCTGAAGAACACTTAGAAAACCAAGGCTCAGGGAAGCTGAGAAGTGACTCACAATGGCAGAGCTGGGTCTGCAAGCCGTACCCGCCGGACTCTGCCTTCCTTGCTCTTTGCACCAGAGAGCTCCAGGAAGTCGGGCCTGAGTAGCTGGGAAGAGCTGTGCTTTATCCTTCTCTCTCTCCACTGGCTGGATGTTGACACACACGTCCCCAAGCCCAGGGGCCCGGGTGACTGTGCAGACGCCTGCCCCGCCCGGCCCCCAGGAGAGTGAGACCCAATGTGTGCTCTGATAAGACAAAGTTCAGGGGTTTGATTGCCAATATGACTCTAAGCAAGTCCCTGGCCACGTACTGTGAGAGCAGCTTGTAAAGAAGAAATAAAATATGAAAAGGAAAGAAGGAGAAAAGGTAAGATAAGCCCTAGTTAATCTCTCAAGGAGTCTCTCAGCAACAGATGGACACCAAGATACCAGGACGGAAGGAGCCAAGATTTTCTGTGCAGTTCTTCAACCTGAGTTTGAAAAGAATTTGGATATGCGGTGAAACTAGTAGGTTATGAGAAGGTAAAGATGGCGAGAGCAAGAACAGGGTGAGCGGGAAAATCTGCAGCGAGTTCCGTGTGGACAGCGCGGTCGTGGGCCTGAAGGAGAAGGGACAGGCAGGCACCCGGCCAGCCCTGAGAACTCTGTATTTTCTGAAGAGGGTAGTGACAGACCTAGTATGGAAAACATGGACACAGAGGAGAAGCAGGGAGTTTGGGGGTCAAGTGGCATGAGGCCGCAGGCACCAGTGCCACGCAAAGACTCCTCCACGGCAGGCCGGGGGCGCGGGGTCCGGGCCATGCAGCAGAAGCATGTTCTGTGCTCACAGCTGGCTGGGAGACCCGCAGGGCCGGGGTGCATCCTCAGCAGGCCCCTGGCCTTGAGCAGAGAGAGGGTGGGGACCGCCACAGCGGGACAGAATGTGGTGCTCAGTGCTGGCGGAGTTGAGGCCTTTGCAAGCTTTGCTAAGTTCTAGTCTGGGGTCTCGGATGATGCATCCAGAACACTGACAATTCATTCCATCTTCCCATACTTCTCAGATTGGAGTCAGCCGGGTGCAATCAGCTGTACAGTGCAAGGGAAATGTTGAGAGCCAGGGAGCACTGTCTTCCTCCCGGCGATTTCTGAAGGAGGGCTCTTGTTCAAATGATAGAATTTCACAATCAAAGAAGTGAAAGCTACTTGGAGGGTCTTTTGAAGGTAGCAGCAAGGATGCCATTGAGACTCCTGGACCAGGAGCCTGGCTGCCTGGTTCTAGCCCTTCATTCATTCACCCACCTATCCACTCATCAATTCATTCACTTGTCAGACATTTGCCAAGTTCCTCCAGATGCCAAGCTAAGAAAGATGATGGACCCAAGATGCAGAGATGTGAAGGCTGTGTGGTCCCCATGTGACTGGCTTGGGCTTTACTCATGTGAGCCCTTCCAGTACTCTTTGGCTTCCTGTAGGGGGCACCCCTAACACAGCAGGGAAAGCAGAAGCTCAGGAAGACTTGGTGTTGCCTGGGGCCCACTGCAGCACCCAGCAGGGCCAGGGCTGGCCCCGGGTCTGCCCACCTGCAAATCTCTCTTCCATTCCCCATGCATGCTGCATCACCCACACCCTCTGCCCAGCGTGGGGTCCAGGAGCTGGGAACCTCTTCTGAGCTTGCCACCTGTCTTCTTCTGCTAGGGAAAACCTGGACAGGTGGGATGAGGCAGGGTCTCGCTTTGTGGGAGGGGCCAATTCTCAGGTCTGCTCTTGAGACTGGGGTCATCAGGGAGCAGGTCTAGACCTAGCTTCTCAGGGCCATACCCTGCCATGGTTCCCAGGTATCCACACTCTTGGCTATGGCTCTCTGAATGCTGGGAAGAATGTTCCAGAGGCCCCAGAAAAGACATCCTCATGGCTCAGACTGTCCAGTTCTTTATTGCCTTTAGTCTGGCAAACCTCAGGACACATCTTCCCTCTTGGGCTCCATGGGATCCAAACAGGGAGGACCAAATACCCAGTTTATGGAAAATATTGATGCTTTGCTAGGTAAAAATCTCACAAAATGTTCAGCCTTGCTGGGTATTGGCAAAATGGGTGTGTGTCTGCCATGGCATCTTCCCTCCCCCACTTGAAAAGTGCTGCTATTTCTGTTTCCTAACTGAAAGACACTACTCCTGACTTCCTCCTATGGAAGAGGGGGATTTTTCTTCTTTTGCCTCCCCTCCATGCCCTCTCCCAGAAGTTGCAGCACAGTTTTGGTTTAGTCAGTGTTCAGTGTTGCTGGTGTGATGACCTAGTATATGCCCCTGACCTATGGACACACAATAGACCATGATTATATTGTCTTTCCAGCCTTCTCACTTGCCTGGAGTTGGCACTTGCCTTGCGTTTTTCATTTGCTTGGTTTTTCATGTACTTACCACTAACTTATCTCTAAACTCCCTTCATTGTGGCCAAGTGCAACAGGTTATCTATTGGTCCTTTATTAAACCTCTTTCCTGGGGCCTTCTACCTACAGCTCCAACCGGGCTAGGTTGCCCCTGCTTAACTGCAAGTTTCTGCAACTCCCTTTGCTCCCCTCCTGGGCTGGCTCTACTGCTTCCTGGTTCCCGTGGCTCCCTCATTCATGGGAGTCATTTAAGGTTAGTGGTTAAGGCACAGGTTTTAGAACCTGACTGCCTGGGGCCAAGTCCTAGCTCTTCTGCTTTGTTTAGACTCACCAGCCTCTTGCCCCTGGCCCCACCCTCCCTGGATGCTGGTTAAGACAGTACCATCTCTGTAGGTGGACTGCATTTGCAAGGTCCTGACAGAGAAGTTTTAAGCTGAGAACAGGAAAGAGGCAAGTCTTTGTAGTCAGGTGTGTGGAGATGCATTATGGGAGATGAGGCTTGAACAGTCAGGTGGGGCCTGGAATCCCAGGCTGACGAGTTGAGGGATGGGGTCTTATCTGTAGACAGTGGGGAGCCACTGGACATTCTTGAGCAGGGGGATTACCTGGAATTGAGATCGAAAGAGGCCCTTAGCCCCTGTGGGTCCATCAGAGTTCTTCATTTAGAAATAATGGGACCTGCTCCGGATAATTTAAGCCAAAGAAGAATGTGCTGGAAGCATATCAAGCCATTAACAGAAGCCAGGGAGAGGCTAAGGATCCAGACTTTGAAGAGGGTGGGAGGGTGGGGCCAGAGTAGGGCCCAGGGAGGCGGGAGTAACTCAGTGTGACTTCTGGGACAGTTTCACCATGAGTGCACTGTGCTCAGTAGATCCAGAAGTACTGTCCTGGGAGAGAGCAGTGGGTAACTTGGCTTGGGTCTTGTGTGTCCCCTCTGCCAGGCAGGGAAGGGGAGGTCCCTGACCCATACCTCACCAAGGTAGTGGCCAATGGTAAGTCTGAGTCCCCAGGTAAAGTCTGGTCCGAACTGTGGGCTGGATGCTGGGCAGGCAGGACAGGGGAGTCCAGCCCAGCTCACATCGCCACCCAGAGGTGAGTGGCTCACTCAAGGACACAGGGGGCTTGGGGCTGGGCAGCACCAAGGACTAGCCCATGAGATGGCTCAGAGCATCCCCTGAGCTGTCGGAGGAATTGAGAACAATGCTTGAGGCAAACGGATGTTTGGGAACTGTGTCAGGTGGATACAAGGAGGAGGTGGGCCAGACAGGAAGACTGGCCATGTGCTCGCACTGTATGGATGGTTTCCAACCCCAGTGTGGCACTGCTTGTGGGGTGGGGCCACTCGCAAGGTACGTGATCTCTGTCTCTATTCACACTATTGGGATTTTATCAAAATAAAAGCTTCTGCACAGCAAAGGAAATAATCAACAAAACAAAAAGACAGCCTACTGAATGGGAGAAGATATTTGCAAAAGACATTTCTGGAAGGCGTTAGTATCCAAAATATATAAAGAACTGATACAACTCGACACCCCCAAAACAAATAATCATTTTTTAACAAATTAAAAAGTGGGCAGAAGACATTGAACAGACATTTCTCCAAAGAAGACATCCAGACGGCCAACAGACACATGAAAACATGCTCAACATCACTCATCATCAGGGAAATGCAAATCAAAGCCACAATGAGACACGACATCACACCTGTCAGAATGGCTAAAATCAACAAGTCAGGGAATGACAGATGTTGGTGAGGATGCGGAGAAAGGGGAACCCTCCTACACTGTTGGTGGGAATGCAAGCTGGTGCAGCCACTCTGGAAAACAGTATGGAGGTTCCTCAAAGTTGAAAATAGATCTACCTTATGACCCAGAAATTCTACTACTGGGTATTTACACAAAGAAATAAAAACACTAATTTGAAAAGACATATGCACCCTTATGTTTATAGCAACATTATCTACAATAGCCAAGATATGGAAGCAGCCCAAGTGTCCATCCACAGATGAACGGATAAAGAAGATGTGGTATAAATAATACAATGGGATATTACTCAGCCATCAGAAAGAGTGAAATCTTGCCATAAGCAATGACATGGATAGAACTAGAGAGTATTAAGTGAAATAAGTCAGAGAAAGAAAGACCATATGATTTCACTCATCTCTGGAATTTAAGAAATAAAACAGATGAACGAAGAAAAAATGAGACAAACCAAGAAACAGACTCTTAACTAAAGAGAGCGAACAGATGGTCACCAGAGAGGTGGTGGGTGGGGCGGTAGTTGAAAGAAGTGATGGGGGTTAGGGAGCACGCTGGTGATGAGCACGAGGTGATGTACAGAACTGAGTCACCATATTGTCCACCGGAAACGAACATAACACTGCTCATTAATTATGTTGCAATGAAAAAACAAGCTACCGAAAGCTGTTCGGGTGACTCTTAAATGGCCAAGCGGAGGTGTTCCAAGATGACCTGTCCCGTACTGCACAGAAGCAATGGGCAGTTTCCACAGTTTGAACTCAGCGATCCAGCCCTAGCGCAGCTCTGCCAGGTTCCCGGGGCCGGGGAAGCAGGCATGGCCCCTGCCCTCTGGGAGCACCGCCCTCCGGGAGCACCGCCTCCCGGTGCAGACTGCAGCAAACCTGCCTTTGCAAATAGTCCGGCCCCCAGCACAGTCAGGAGGAGGCCGGCGGGAGGAGGAAATGTGCAGGCGGGGGGAGGTTGCGACAGGGCTCCCATGGATTTGGGGGCCAGGACGTGAGGCCTGAAAGGAGACCCAGCAGTAGCCAGGCAGAGAGAAGGTTGGAATTTGAGGCTGGGAATCCGGCTCTGCTCCCAGATGCCCCGCATCCAGCCTCCCGACCTCTCACCGGGGCCGTGCCCACCCGCAAGGCCCAGCTGCCCACTCTCGCCTTGCTGTGGTCCTCCCTGCTCCCCTTGAGCCCTGTCTCTTTGTGACACATGAGACGGGTGTGTCCTTTTCAAACAGGTCTCTCATGCACCAGCACTGCTTCTCAGCTCTCAAGGGACTTCTCAGCTCTCGAGGGAGAACTAAAGTCTCTGCAGTGCCCGCAAGCCCCGAGCGATGTGTCCAATGAGCATCCGTGCTGTGGGTCCCTCTCCTCCCTGGACACCGAGTCAGGGAAGCTGACCCTCGGCCCAGAGGGCCTCCAGAAGCCATCCAAGGGTTTGGTCATCACAGACATGGCTGGAAGCAGGTGGCTCAGCAGGGCTGCCCCCGGCGGGCTCTGGCCTGTGGGTAGACATGGGGGCTTTGGCTGCCTGGGGACCCTCCCCAGGGCAGGGGCAGCAGTGGGATAGTGGGAACCTAGGCGGCTGCCGAGACCGAGCAGCCCAGAGTGGAGGTAGCTGACTGGCGGGGTGGCAGGGTCGGATGGCGGGTTGGCTGAGCCCGTGGGCTGGCAGCTGGGATCCTGGCTCTGCCGTGAAGCCCAAGTGGAGACCCTTCACTCCTCGGAGCCTCTACTTCCTCACTTGTGAAATGGGCTCCCAGTGCGAGTGTCAGCCCGGGGCCTGGGACAGTGTGGGGGGCCTCGGTGCAGGTGTGTCTCCTTCCCTTGGATCCAGGAGGGACACAAAGAAAATAGGAGTCTCCTCTTGGGAGGGGTCCTGCCCTGGGGCAGGGGTCCCAGGCCCTCTGGCGACCTGGACCCCTCAAGGAATCTGGGACTCATGAAGGCTGCAAGTCACAGAGTTGGGGGGTCAGGTGGAGGGATGTTCTGGACAAATGGCTTGGGGGGGAGCTGCTGGGGCGTGGCCTTTATCTTCTGGAAAGCACACTGTTAAGTACTCAGGAATGCAGGGAGAAGTTGGTAAATGGTCCACAGCTCGGAATCAGCCAAGAGAGGCGTATTTGCACCATGGAAGCTGGCAAGGGCTATAGATCAGGGGTCTTCATTCTTGGCTTTCCTGGGAGCAGGTTTGCCAGCACACCACCCAGGGTGGAGAGTCAGGGGGCCTGCCCCCTGCCCCGGGACCTTGTCTTCCAGCCAGGCCTTGCGACACCCCCTTCCCCTGGCTTCTGCCCCCCAGACCACCTGTAGGACCACCTGCTCATCTCAGACTCAGCTGTATTCTGCAAGCGTGTTGAGCACGGCTGATGTGCAGGCCCAGATGGTAAGCACACCCCGCTGGAATGGGGGTTTTGTCATTCTGTCCGATCAACAGCCCCATGGGACGGGTGCCCGAGCCCCACCGCTGGACAGAGGAGCACCAAGTCTGTGCCCTTCCTGCGCCCTGCCTTGTCCTGGGGACCCAGCGCAGGGCGTTGAATGGCAGGGTAAGCGACTGAATGGACCCTTCTGGAAAGGGTCCCCAGCTGTTCCTCCTGGCACTCGAGGACAGAGCGCTCCCGGTTCTGAAGGCGGCACGGCCCCGGGGCCAACGTTGGCGAGCAGCTCCACACGCGGCATGCTGCGCCTTTGGAAGCAGGAGGCCACGGCCACAGCACGCGTTGGGGGAGGCCCAAGGCACGGGAAGGCACCTGGAGTTTTCAGATGCAGCTCTGGGGCAGCCATTCCCTAATTTCCCGGCCATTTCCTCCTACTCGGCCTCTCGCTTGTCCTGCCCCACCTGGCAGGGGGAGGTGGCTGGGGGACAATGATGAGGGGCCCTGCAGGACATTGTGGCCAGGAGCGGGAGGACAGGGTCCCGGCCGGGCTCTGTCTGCACTCTCCTGGGGCTGAGTCTGGCCGGCACTCCCACCCACACCCCTGCACGGTCTCTCTGCCAGGCGCCTCCACGGGGGACCCTGGTCAGCGGCTTCAGCCTCTGGCCTGAGCTTCCTGGGAGGCACCTTCAGCCCACTGTGGATGAGCCCGTGAGCTCCCCAGGGGCCTCCGAGCCACACTCTGTCCTGGGAGAAGCTGGCCATGCCCACAGCTGCTCCCGCCCTCACACCTGCTTTGTGATGAGGAAGGAGAGGCACAGAGGTTCCAGGTCCCGTGGACCCAGGTGTGATGGTGGCCTGCTCATTCTGCACCCTGGTTCTTGCTTGTCCACTATTTCACACTTACCAAGAGAATGTTCATCCTATTGGGACAGGGGCCCTGGTCACCTGAGCCCGGTGTCCCCCCTCCCAGTCCAGCACGGTGCCCACACATCTGAGTCCAAACGTGTTGTGGATTCAGCGGCTGAGTGGCTGGTTTTCGGCCCCCGGAGGTAGCCGAAGAACCTAAAAGTACACTTACCAAGGGCTGAGGCCTGTCTCTCCATGGGCAACAAGGCGGAGGGCTTTGCTCGCGCAGCTGCGGCCTGACCGATGAGAGGGCAGGGGTCACTCCTAGGAGCATCTGAGCAATCATGTCAGGCTGGGCTGGCCGTCGAGTTTCCAAGGATCTACAGGCAATTGGAGATATCTTCTAGGAAGGTAGAGTTTTCTTGTAATATGTTCAAAATCTATTTGTAACCCAGAGCCTGATGACACAGAGCCGGCATCTTTTTTAAAGAAATTAACTTCTCTATTCTTGGTCAATTCACTCCGGGGACGACATTCCCATGCCCGAGCCACCTTCTCTGCCGATGGGCATGGGGAAAGCCTTTCTTCTTCTGGTCTCATTTTTCATGACCAGGGGCAGTGGCCTGACATTCTGTGAGTGCACAGAACACCAGAGATTGCGATGGTAGGGAAATTCCATGTTTTAGGTTCAGCCATAAATTGAGCAAAGCTAAATGCAAAGTGCAGCCTTCCGTCCTAATAAGGGAATGAGTCAGAATGGGGACTGCAGGGAGGTGGGCCTGGGGCCTTTGTTTCCCCAGTGGGGCTAGGGGAGACTTTGAGCTGTCCATTCATTGCCTGCTCCCCTGATTTCTTTCTGATACAACCCGATTTCATCCCATGCCACTGTCGGTCTGGAAAACAGAAACCCATTCAGGGACTTCGGAGAGGATTTAATACAAGGTGCTGGTCACAGAGTGTTGGAAAGGCTGGAGGAGCAAGTGATAGGAGGGTGATGCCCCGAGATCAGGGCTACCCACGCCGGCGGGCTGAGCCCATGTCTGTGCCTGTGGCCAGCTGGGACCACCACCGAGGCTGTCACTTCTGTTACCACAGGTGTCTAGAGAGGCTGTGTGAACCTGGAAAGAGCAGAGAGTCTGCTTCTCCTCTCCCCCAGCCACATCTCCCACCGCTGGAGCCTAACTTGCCTGAGACATGTCCCCATCACATGGAGCAGGAATGAGGCTGAGAGCAAAACGGCAAGTGATCAGCACAGTGATAATGTGCTCATTGAAAGACTCCATGTCCCAGCTTCCCTTGTAGCCCAGCGTGGTCAAAGAGAGGTAATGGGAGTTGCTGAATGAGCTACCACAAAATGTTCAAAGGGGTTGGGTTATTTGTATATATCCTTTCTCCCTCCCTTCCTCTTCCTTCTCCTTTCTGCCTGAAATTTGGATGTGATGGCTGGAGCTCCTGCAGCAGTTTTGGACCAAGAGGTGACCTTGAAGATGTAAGTCACTTGTAAGAGGGCAGAACAAAAGGACAGAGCTAGGGTCCTGGATGATCATGTGACTGCCCATTGCCTCTGCCCTGGATGTCCCTCCTCTGGACTTTCCTACAGGAGAGACAAAACTTCTACGTTATTTCTCTGCTCGTTTGGGTTTTCTCTCCCATTTAGCTGAGCCAAATCCTGATTGCTGTCTTGATTTTCATTATCAACTAAAAACCTGAGACTCAAGTCCCCTATCTATAAAACTGGGCCGATAAACGATTGTTCAGTACACTGACTGGAAGGACAGCATTGCTGGTGGCCAACGTCTGCTTAGCCCCTGGCTTACCGATGCCCACTCCTCTGGGGAGGGGATGCGAGTGTGCAGCCAGGGAAGCTGGCTCTCTTCCGACTGAAAATGACTTTCTGTGTGGCTCTCTCGGGGAGAATGTGAATTAGTAATGGGGACTTCAGGGGTCGGCTTAAGGCCTGGCATGGGGGCATGGTGGTGCCACGATGTAGTCCTTGGCCCCCAGAGTTTAGAGGGGTGCCCCAAATGTGAGCAGGTAACTCACATTACGTAGTGGTGACATAACAGGGCATGGGACTGTTGGGGTCCCTGCAAGACAGGTCCCCAGACTGAGGAAGGGTTTGAGATTTCCTAGAGGAAGACCTGAAGGAGGGTCAGAGCCAGTGTGAGCAGTGGACACGGGGTGGAGCGGGGATAATACTCCGGCCAGAGGGAACAGTCTGTACAAAGACCTGAGGTTAAGAGGAAGAATGTCCAAAACATTAGAGTAGGGGGTGGGTGACCTTGCAAGTAAGTGAGCTCCCCATTCCTGGAGGTATCCAAGTGAAGGCTGATGTCCAAGGAGATAGACAGGCCCTGCATCTGTGCTGAGCAGGAGGAGGGGGAGCCACCCCAGTGAGCGTGACTGAGGAGGATCCCTGCAGGGGGACGAGGGAGGTTGGGGGCGTGGGTGACCAAGCTGTGAGGCCCATCAGAGTCAAGCCCCCACCAAACAGACCCCTGGCAGGTCCACACCCGAGGGGGTGCGAGAAGAGGATCCCTGGGGTCCCCAGGAAACTCGCAGGGCGTGGTCTGCGTGTGGCCTACAGGCAATAGGATGTGTGTGGCCTGGGGGCGTCCTCACCCCCCGACCCGGTGGAGAGATTCCCAAGTGTTCAACAAAATCCTCCTAGGCAGAGCTGCAGCTGGTCGAGGGGCTCACCCCGGCCCTCCAGTGTCTCCCCACTGTGCCCACGTCACTGCCGTGGGCCGCGGAGGTCAGGGACCGGGGCGCCTCTGCGTCCATGCCCCCAGGCCCAGCCGGGGCCAACCCAGAGCCAGTGCCCAGGACACGCATGTGGAATGAATGTGACAGGGACCCAGAAGCTCGTCCTAACTCGCCTGTGGCCTTGGCGGCTGGCTCTTCTAGTGGAGGCTCGGCTTCCTCAGCTTTGTAAGCAGATGCTACCCCTTTCCTTCCAGGGTAGACGTGAGGACTGAGTGAGAAATGCACGGGAAGTTTAGAGCCCTCGGGGCCCCAGTTTCTCACCTGTGAAAGGAGTGACAGGATCCAGCGTGGTCCAGGGCATGCCGTGGCATCCCAGGATCGCAGAGCTGGGGCCTGGCCCAGATCCCAGGCAGCAGGGCCAGGGCTGAGCCCCACAGCCCAGAGCCAGGCGCCACCCCAGCGGCCATGCCCAGGGTGGCTGAGCCTCTCCACCAGCTGTTTCCCACATTAGCCGCCCCTCCCAGGAGGGCCTCCAGCGCTGGAAGAGTGGCAAAGAGACGGCCCAGAAGTTTCCAGGCATGCATATCCTGGCTGCAGGTGGCCAGCAGCGAGGGTATGGGGCTGTGCTGGAGGCCAACGGCTTTGCAACCATGCCCCCTGGTGACCTCTGGGCTGGCCGCCCTCGGGCTCTGGCAGGCTTGGCCGGACTGGCCCTGTGTGGCAGGTAGGGTAGCAGTCGATGCTGTAGGGCTGGGCCGGGCCAGAGGTGGACGGGCTCAAATGGTTCCAAGCCAGAAACCTTCTCCTTACCCCCGTGCCTTCCCCCACTGTCCGAAGACAAACTTGCACCCATTGACCCTGAGATGGGTTGCCAGCCCCGTGGGAAATCTTTCTGTTCCTGTGTTTTACGAAGGAGGAGGCTCTGGGGTCTCCTTTTGACTCTTGCTGGAGGAAGGGTGGGGTGGGAGAGCAGCGGGCATCCCGAGCAGGTGGCCCTGAGTTTCAAGTGCTTCAGTGGGAAAACCAGGTGAAGGGTGTGGTGTGGTCTGAAGGCTATGGGGTCGCTGGACGAATGGAGGCAGCCCAGGTAGGCGGGGGCCCCTGGCTGCCTGCAGGACCACTCTGAGACCCCCCTTGCTCCATCTCGAGGGGTTCTTCACGCAGGGTGGGGCTCTCTCCCTCCCAGAGGTCTTGGCAGCAGGAGCCCAGGTTGCACAGGGCAAGACTCCAAAGGCCTCCAGGGCCGCCAGACCGAAGGATCCAAATAGCCCCTGCCGTGCCGGCCACAGCCCTTGGCTGCCATCCCACAGCCTTCAGGACAGACCTGGCTGACACAGCCTGCCACTGAGCTTTTCTCACGCCTATCCCTGTCCCAGTCCACAGCCTCGAGCTTCCTGCCAACCTGTCCGCACTATCCAGTTATCTCGTACTTGCCCCTTCTTGGCCTGACTCTTGTCGTCCTGACTCTGGGGAGACCCAGGTTGGGTCAGGAGCCACCTGGGGGGCCCCGGAGCCCTGGGCCTCCCTCTGCCACAGCCTCTGTCCCGCCGGGGTCACGTCCAGCTTCTGGCTTCTCCTGTCTCTGTCCTGCATGCATGGATGCCGGGCCTCCGGTGCTTTGGAGATTCTTTGTGCTTCACTAAGGAACAGACTGGAAGGTCTTGTTGATGACGATGAGTGTGGTGTCGGAGGCAAGCCCATCCGGTCACCGCCTTAGCACCTGCCACCCCTCTGCAAGCCTGAGGAATTTTCACCCATCTTTTCCTCTCTCTGCTCCCTTCGTCCCGCTCCTGGACAGGTTGGCGGGAAGCTCAGGGTTCTACAAGACCAAGATGTTCCAAAGCGGACTAACCAGTCAGTCATGGGGGCGGAGCTTGAGGTGGGAAAAGCACAGCCCTGCTCAGAGTTTTGACAGAGGATTTCAGCTGGATCTTTCTTCCTGAGCGGTTTCCTGATTTTCACATGCTCATGCTCCTACAGAAAATGCGGAAGTTATCGGAAAGGGCGAAGAAACAGAAGAAGCGCTCATAATCCCGCTGCCCGCAGCTGACCGCCATGGTGGTCTGGCGCGTGGCACGCAGCCTTTTCCAGACATCGCTTAGAGCCGAGATCGCCACGTGATTCCCGTGGTTTCCACTGAACAACACACCCTAGGCGGAATCCCGCGGACGCCTGTGAGTGGCTGCATCCCGCTCTGCTGTGGGGATACAGTAATGATTGACCAGCTTCCTGCTGTCCGCTGACTCGTCCACTTCTCTCTCTTTCCCGCCTTCCTCTCCCTGCATGTGTGTGAGCCAATACTTTTGCTGACATTTCTCATTATTCCTTTGGGGTGCTTGCCTGGAAAGCAGATGACTGGAGGCAGCATCCTGGTGGATCTGAGTACACATTTGCTGTGTACGCACCCCCGAGCCTCCGGTCTCAGATCTCGCTGGCTGGGCTGCCCCCCTCTCCCTGGGTTTGAGAACCTGTGGTCTCATCAATAGAATACCAGTTACTATCCTTACCTTTGAATCTCATCCCTGATGAAAAATTTAAACCCTCTGCAGGGTGGCATGCAGGGTCTGATCCATTTATCTTCCAATCTTAGGGGGAAAAAATTAAAATGTTAAATATTTTCAGCACGTTAAAAAAGTACCCCCAAAATAAGGGTGTGGCCCCCACTAGGGCCCTCCTGCTCGTTCTCGCTGGGATGCGCATTTCCATGGCAAAGCTCAGCACTGGTTCCGGGAAGGTCCCGCCCCTGCTCAGTAACACTGAATGCTGCCACATTGCCCCCAAATTCTTCATTGGCCGCTGGATGCCCACTGGAAGCCCTTCCGAATCCCGCCCCAGCCACGTGTGCTGGCTCCTTCTGCTGCTGTGACCATGGATGCCCACACCTACATGCCTGGAATACTTGCTCCGCACAGCCCCCTCGGGCTTCCTGGATCCGTCAGCCTGGAGACCAAGGCCTCTTCCTCCGCACGCTCGCCGAGACTGCTGTTCCAGCCCCAATCCAGTCCTGGGCTTGCATGAGGCTGCTTCTGCTGCTGAGTCAGAGCCAAGTGCTCTGTACTGTCTCCTCGTAGGAGAAATTGAGGCAGGAATACTCATCCCCGGGGGGCTGTGGTGGGAAATAAATACGGTTAAATGAGATAAGCTCAATCATGAAATATGCTTAAAATTAAGTAAAATTCAATACACTCAGTTAATACTTGTTCTTTTCTCTCCTTACACATATTTTTCCCCTCCCTGAGTGCACATAACAAACTTCCAGTGCAAGTTTGTGGAAATGAGTTGGTTCACAAGTGACAGTATTTCATTACAATAGATACAATTCATTTGTCTTAAAAAATCAGATCATTGGGGAACCTACCTGGCTCAGTGGGTTGAGCATCCACCTCTTGATTTCGGCTAGGCCATGATCTCAGGGTTGTGGGATCGAGCCCTGAGTCAGGCTCCCTGCTCAGCGGGGAGTCTGCTTGTCTCCCTCGCCCTCTCCCTCTGCCCCCACTCACTCTCTCTCTCTCAAATAAATAAGTAAAATCTTAAAAAAAATAAGATCATTATTTCTTATAGGAGGTCAGTGAGCTTATGTTTCAGATCTTATGTTGTCCGATCTCCCTGCTCATCAAAGTGTGAGCATCAAAGCTTGTTAGTCTCTGCAGTCTGTGTCCTGTTTGGCACAATCCCCTATGCATGCCGGGCACCAGAACTGTTTGTGGGTGAACAGATGGCCTGTCTTTACATAACGCTGACCGGCAAAGCTTTCCTGCGCTCATGTCTTGGAATGATGCTCTTGTCCCTGCAAGCGACCTGCCTGGAATCTGTCTCCGTGGAGACGTTCAGAGGGTTCAGGAGCTGCTGTCACTGGCTGGATCAAAGTCTCCCCATGAAGCATCTAATGCTTCCACTGATCCGCCGATCCACAGATGGCCACTCAGGAGCCTTGGCGGGACTGGGGGAGCCCCTGCGGCCATGCTGTCCTGGCCACCTTCACTGTGCCCGCCGACCCCTGGAGTTGTAGAGCTGCCTACTCTTCTCTGGAAAGTCAGGAGGGACGGCTTTGACATTATGGTTCTGGTTTTAGACAAGGTCTGATCTGATGAGAATTTCTCTTGGATCTGAAAGCATTTAGTGGGAGAGAGAGTGAGAGAGGAAGCTGCTGCGTTTAGAGGATGGAGACTGGTCTTGGCCTCTCTGTAGGAGGCCATGTGGAGGGCTGACAGGACATTGGGTGGGAGCCAGAAGGACCGAGTTTGATTCCCAGAGCCCCTGGTTTCTAGTTCTGTGACCTTGGAAGAGATACTTGACTTATCTGAGCTGCCCTGTCCCCAACTATAAAATGGAGTCATGATAAAGGCAGACATCTCTGACTACTCACTGTGTGCCTGGCACTATTTGAAGCTCTCTATGTATATTTATTAGTTTAATCCTAATTGCAACCATGTAAGGCAGGTGCAATTGATAGTTATTAGTATCCCTGTTACACATAGTAGAAAAGGAGACCCAAGAGGTGACTTGCCCAAGGCCATGTGGCTGGGGTGATGGAACCAGTGCAGGTTGTCCCCTCATTCCCCCAGCCACCTGCATTCTCTTCAGTCCTTTTAGCACTGGCACCAGGGAGACCCCCATGAAGGCGAGCCACCTCCCCACTAGCCATCCTCTGTCCCTGGGAGAGGGCTAGGCTTGCAGGACCTCTGGGTGAGAGCAGGTGAGTGGGGCCGGGGAAAGATGGGGTGAGGGTCTGCCTTCTGGCTCCTTTTATGTAGGGGCTGCCAAAAAGAGAAAGTGCCAAAAAAACTTCCTGGAATCTGGCAGCTTCCAATTGCCCTCCCTCCATTCTTGTCCTGACAACTGTTCACTGAAGGGATTGGAAGATTCCTACAGGTTCAGGAGCCCAGGGGGCAGGAGAGGAGGAGAGAGAGACAGACCCCCTTTCCCAGGGACTCCAAGAGCCACCTGGAGAGGCAGAGCTCAGCTCCAAAGGGAGTTCCATATTACACCAAGCAGGGAACCACGCCTCTCAGCCTCTCCCTCTTTCCTTCTCTCTTCCTCTTTGCTTTTCTCTCCCTTACCCCTTCTTCTTCCTTTCCTCTTTACTTTTCCTTCTTCATCTCCTTCCTTCCCTCATTTCTCCTCTCATTTCCACTTCTTGCTGCCCTTCTTGGTTCAACAAACATAGATCCACTCCCTGGCCCTGAGCTGGGGCTGGGAAGAGGACTGCCATCCAGGCGCCCTGATGCTTTCTTCCTCTAGCTCCCTCTGCCCATCCAGCACAGCTCCCTGCCCCTCAGTCTCCTGGTTCCCTGCTTCCACTCGCCCCCATACCGCTGGGTCACTCCAGTTTGGTGCCAGCGCAGGAGAGGGGGAGGTGCTCGGAAAGGGTCAACACAACCGGGGAGAAGCAGATAGCTTTTTAGCATCCCACGGCCTGTGAGTCACCGCCAGGAGGCTCTGGAGTAGGAGGTGTGACCATTGTAAGGACCGTCCTGGTCTGGGGCAGAACGCATGGAGCTCCTTCCAGCCGCTGCACGTGGAGGGAAGAAAAGACAAGGCGACTGCAGAGACCACCGTGACTCCAGCTCCCCTCACCCTCCCGCCTAGATTCAGCCGCCGGCCAGGGCCGCAAACGCCTTGGCGCGGGGCGCGGGGCGCGGGGCCCGCGAGCGCGTTCAGCACCCTGGACAGCGCCGCAGGAGGTGACCCGTGCGGCCGCGTCGCGCTCCGCCCGCCCGCGACCGCTCCCAGTTCCGCAGCGCAGCGCGCTTGGCCCGCCACCGGGGACCCAGAGCTTGCCACCGCTTTCCGCGCGCCGCTCCGAGCCGTGGCGTCGGCTCTGGCTCTCCGGGACTCCCAGAGCGCGCCCGTCCGCCGCGCCACTTTCCCCGCCTGCGGCCCGAGCGGAACCATGAGCGCGGGCCCCTGCCGCCGCTGTTCGGCGGGGCGTAGGGCCAGCCGCTAGCGCCATGGGCCCGGGAGAGGCGCTGCTGGCCGTGTCGCTGCTGTCCAGCGCGCTGGTGCTGCTCTGCGGCGCCTAGACAGCCGAGCGGCGTGCGCGCCCTGCGCGCTTTCCCGGTGAACCTGTCCCTGGGCTGCCCGCTGCCGGCGGCGCTAGGCATGCCCTTCATGTTGCTCGGGCAAGCTGCGCGGGCGGCCGCCATCTGGGCCCAGCGTGTACCAGGCCGCAGGCTTCCTGGACACCTTCCTGGAGTCCAACTCTGTACTTAGCAGGGCGGCGCTGAATGCAGACCGGTGGCTGGCGGTGGGTTTCCCACTCCACCATGTTTGCCCGGATGGCCTAGGTGTGGGGACAGTCATTGGTCTTCTGCGCTCTCCTGCTCATGGCTCCCCTGTAGAGCCATACGGGTCCTGCTTGCTTCCCCTGCCGGCGCCCCGCCGAGCTCCACGCTGCTGGCTTTGCACTGCTGTTCCCTGTGCTCGGCCTCCCCTGGCTCAAGATGCTATGGGTGGCCCAGAGCCACTGCCGGCACTTTGATGTTGACACCATGCAGGGGCTTGTGCTGCTCATGCACCTGCATCCCAGGTAGTCGGCCACGAGTCCCCACCCAGCCCAGAGGGCTGCACCCACTCCTGCGCTCCCCACTGGCGGCTGGTTCCTGAGCCAGCCGCAGGCACCAGCACCTGCCCCAGGGGTTCCCTCGCTGTGTGGCTTCCCCTGCACGCAGCTCCCAGGTTTCTGCATCTGCTTGTTTGTACGCTCAGTGAGTCCACACACTGGAAGGGCCAGGTGCTTCTTAGTGTCTGCGTTTGCCTGTGGAGTATGTGCCCACAGTGAGCTTTTGCACAAGCTGTGAGGTCTGAGCCACCAGAGAACGGTGGCGCCCCCCCCCCCACCGTGGGAAGAGTCCGTCACTCCTCTTCCAGGCAGGTGGTGTGGATCTGAACACTCCTTCCAGTTTCTGCCCTGCTCCCCCAGTGCCCTTGTCTGATCTGAGGTCTCAGGTCTTGGGGAGGGTCTGCCGGGTTCTGTCTGCTCCCCACTTGGCATGCATTTGCCCACGGAATCTCTAGCTGGTGTCCCTGCTACCCATTGCCCCTCCTCCCAACTCCCCTCCCCCGATATCTGCCTCTGCCCCGCCCCCAGGAGCTCGTCCCCACCCCTCACGTGCCCTGACTTGTGTCCTCTGTTCTGTCCCCCCAACGCTGCCTCAGTGAGCAGAAGCACCATGGCTGGTGGCTGCCAGGCAGATCGGCATCTTCATCGGGTCCTTCGTCATCTGCTTAGCCGCATACATTGTGACTAGGTGGGCCTGGCCCTCAGACCCCTGTCCTGGGAGCTGCTGAGATGTGGGCTTGGCCTCAGCCAGGCAGGCAGGCAGGCAGGCCTCTGAGGTCTCCCTGCTGGGGACCTGGAGGGAAGTCCTTCCTCGACACCTGAGGCAGCTGGGGCCTCACCCCAGCTCTTGTCAAAGGCCCTAGGACAGACACAGCACTGGCCCCACACCCTTGCTATAAATGAGAAAGCTGTCCCTGTCCAGGGAGACAGGCTGGGCCAGGCAGGCGCGGGGTCTGTCTGAGCTGGCATCTGACTCTTTCCAATCTTAGGAAGCCTTTAAAACCATTTAGTGGTCTGGGATCAACCCCGGCCTCAGACTCAGCATCCCCTGGGCATGGATTCGGGGATCCTGCGGCCAGTCCCGGCCAAGGCCACTGTCACACTCACCCAGAGCTCTTCCTCCCCTCCCTTTCCCTGGAGACCCTGGCCTGGAGCTGGTAGGAGACTGGGGGAGACCGCATGTAAGGGGCCCAGTGGCTGTCACGGTCACAGTCCTGTGGTGAGAGCAGCTGGCTCTATATTCCTGACGCGGGATTCCTGGGATTCTCATTCCGTGGCCAGGCCCCTGCTGTGGTCAGCCTCCCTGGGTGGTCCCCACATCCCATCTTGGGCCGAGGCAGAAGGACACCCTGAGGGAAGTGGCTCCTGGAAGGAGCTGATGGTTCTCAGCCTCTGGCCCAGGCTGCCTACCCAAGGGCCAGAGGGGGCACTGGGCAGGGTGCCAGACTCCTGAGTTTGTTCCAGCAAGCATCTCCTGGAGGCTCTAGGATGCACTGGGAGGTCGACTTGTCTGTTCAGGCTGTCTACCTCCTCAGGTCATTTGGTTTGTTAAGCGTGATAGGGAGGGCACCCATGGTTCCCACGGGTTGGGGGAGGCTTCTGGAGCGTCTGTGCCAAATGAAGTGGGCTCTGTCCACCCTGTCAAGCTCCTTTGGAATCAATGCTCAGGATGTGAGTCACATGGCTCTTGGCCACCCACCTATCTGGCCCCGGGACAGGGTGGATTTCTCATGGATCACAGGCATCATTGTGCTTCTTCACACGAAACCTGGCCGGTGTCTCATGTTCTTAAACTGCATGTGTGCAGTCATGGGCAGGGCCAACCGTGGCGTTGTCCCATGAGCCAGCAATCTCATCTGGTATGGTGTCTGTGTGCACATGCGTGTACACATGTGAGTGTGTGTGTGTGTGTGTGTGCAGGGGTGGGTGCTGGAGTTTCAAGAGCTCCCTCATGTGACCCGGCTTCAGTATTTGCTTTTGAAATTGTAAATGAATAACGAGGGAGCCTGGGTTACTCAACCACAGTATGTTGATCGCTAGCTTTTACTTTTATGTCATTTAGGTGTGCAAGGACCCGTGTGTGTATATGTGAGCGTGCATGTGCACACGCATGCACACACGTGTGTGGCAGGAGAGCAGAGCCTTAGTGCATTCATTGGCAGCCCAGTTTCCACTGTGTGCACTCGGTGACAGACTGCTCACGCTCTCTTCTCTGTGACGCATGTCACCAAACCCTTTGTGGGAACTGTGGATAAGATAACATAGAGCCTCTTATGATTGTCATGAGTGCTCACGAGGCGGTGCATCTTCTTCGCTCACTCACCATTTGCTGAGCGCCTCCTGCGTGCTGGGCTTTGTGCTGGGTTCCAGGTGAGTCCTGCCTCGCTGGGCTCTTTGTCCTGATGGCAGAAGATGCAGGTCAACAGGGGCAGGCAGGTGTCTCCAGTGAGGGAGGGGTATTGAAGGATTGAATTTGGGAGCAGTACCCTGGCTCTGTGTTCATCTGCACCCCCACCCCACCCCAGACTGCACACCTGGGACCTTAATCCACTCTGGCATGTGAATCAATAAAACCCCAGGGCGATACCCAAGAAACGGAAAGGGAAAATCACCGTGTCCCCAGCTCCTTTACCTTCTTCATCCACACCACCACTGCTGGGCTCAAGGTGACTCTGTGATATTTCTAAGCAGGTTAAATCCACCTTCAAGGTGTCCACAGAAGAATCTAACAATGCATCACGGTTCTGAAAACAATTCCCCAGAGAAGATCTCTAACATAGTTGTAGCAATTACAAAATGACCAGGACAAATGCACCACCTTGCAGGGGGAGAGAGACTCTTTCGGGAGGAACAGCACACCCCTCCGTATATGAATGCTTACGGGTTAAACCACCCGCCACATTAGAATCTCATCCACGCACGTGGCCGTGAGGCTCTGATTTCGTTCCTGCTTCTGACGTGGGGGGTACCAGCCAGGCAGCAATTTCCACACACTAACCCGGCTGTGCTATTCCCAAGCTCAGTCCCCCGATGCCCTTCACTGGAGACATGAGCCTAAGGCTCGGAGAGCGTGCACAGAGCCACTCAGCTTGTAACGGCAAGGCTGTCGCCTGTACTCTCTGTGGTTCTAGAACCTCCCAAACCTCTAGGGCACGGGCGTGTACGTGGGCGTGGTCACTGCCACTGAACCACCTGCTCAGCTCCCGGACAGGCTAGTGAAGTCTGTGTCCTTCGTCACTGTTAGCCCTCCCTGGGGCATCCTGAGCAAGTACCTGAGCTACGGCTGGGCCGTGGCCGACCCCTGCGTGGCCTTCCCCCAGGTCCTGGCCGGCATCCAAATCGGCTCCTGAGAGTGGGGCTGCCCCCCATGGCAGCGACTCTGCTCAGCACTGCAGGGAGCCGAGAGAGGCTGGGGCTTCCCTCGGGCTGGCAGTGGGGTGGGGCATTCCCGGTTATGGCCACTAAATGGGCCCACGGGGCAGTGTCCGGGACCCGTGTGCACATCTGTTACAGTCCACGGTTCAAAACTAGAATGGTGCGCAGCGTGTTGTAAGCCCTCTGTAAGGGTGTGTTGTGTGAGGGGTGAATGGACACAGTTCCCTCTCCATTGCTGTTTGCTCGCCTCTTCGGGCTCCAACCGTCCCCTGCGGAACTGGGGCTGGGCTGCAGGATGCGGGACCCAACACGTGGTAGGATGGACTCTCGGGGAGGGCCTTGCCCGTGGGCGGCTGCAGAGCCCACAGTGCTGGTCCCCCAGCCGAGGTCCTGAGTCCCTTCCTTGTAGATACACAAACACAGAGCTCCTTGGGGCCCATCAGGGCATCAGGGACAGTTTACAGCCTGCTGGAGCCAGCTGGACAGGTTCTTCCCAACCCCTGTGGTATCATTTGGTGGCTTTGGGCTGATTCTCCAATGTCTCCCCGCAAGCAGGATATATTTAAGTGCTTATAAATTGTAAAGCACAATTCAAAGAAAACAAATTATTTTTAGGAATGATAATAACTAGATCTGCGGTCGGGAAGAAGTTAAAAACAACAGAAAAACCACCCAGGCAGTTCGAGGAAAGCCACGTTCCAGCTTTGGGCTGGCCATTGCAGGTGTGAGGGGGTTCACAGGCGGCACGTGGCCCTAGAGCCTGGGGTCCCATGGGCACCCCAGTGCTTGCAAAGGAAGTTTCGTCTCTGTTGTCTTGCATGAAACTCAGAGCCAGGCTGTGAACTCGCAGGCTGAACCCTCTCTCCTTCCTGGGAACTTCTCTTGGGGCGAGAAGAAGCCTTACATCCATGCGAGGAAATATGTGTATCCTGTCCCCTGGAAAATGCCACAGCTAGGAAGAGACAACACGCATCGCAGGCGGTGACCGCTTCTCTCCTGTTCTGCCTTCCCTGAAGCCACCAGGGGATTTTCTAGAAGACCACTCAAGGCACAGGTGCCTCCCGGGTGAAGGCCACTAGTTGTGTCCATGCTGGGCATTCTAGAACATTCTCTCACTCGCTGTGTTATCTTTCACCTTGGGTTTGTGGTCTTTTTTATTTTGAAAGATCCTTTTCATGTGCACTTAAATGTATTGCAAATGGTGTCATGTCCCAAGTGCTGTGAGAATCAATAAACATTTTATTCAAAGGTCTCTTGTTTCTCTGCAAAGGAGAAGGTACTGCCTTTGCATCAGCCCGAAGCCAGCTACCGGGGAAGTGGGTCCCTGCTGGGCTTCCGAGAAGAGTGGGACTAGACTTGCCCCGTCGGGGCTCAGTCCTGCAAACTTTGTGCTTTCCCAGGGCACGCAGCACAGCACACGCTCTGCCGGGGGGCGGGGGGGGTCCCTAGCTCCCATCTGGTTCCCAGAGGGCCTGAGACCCCACAGGGCAGGAACCACTCCCCACTGCGCAGGGCTGGCAACTCCAGGCCGGGCTGGGGCTTCGTGATGAGACTGTCTCCCCAGCGCCCAGCAGAGGCAGCACCGAGCTGGTTCCGGAGAGCTCTCTGGATGAGTTAGACCCGCTAAGTTCAGGGAGGCGAGGGCTGTCCCAGAGGAAGCTTGGGGAGGGGTGGGGTCTGGGTGCTGCACCCAGGAGCCTTGACCCTTCAGCTGGGCACCAAAGGAGGGGTGGACTTCCCCCATCACCGTGAGCCCTGAGATGGGCAACAGCATCTTCTCAGTGGAGGGCCCCAGGCTCACTGAAGTAAGCCACTGGCTCAGGGTGAGCCACCTGGTGAAGCGACCCATACGGGATGGCAGAGTCTGTGTTCTCTCCGTGACACCACGAGGCTTCTCCCGCAGCAGCTTGTCCTGTCCCTCCACTGCCCGCCTGAGCATCTGAGCTCTTGCAGGCTCAGGCTCTGGCTGCATCCTGCTGGTTCACCTTGTCCCATCCTGATGGTTCAGGTCTGGCCACATGCTGCCCCGCCCCTCTTGGCCAATTATCCCATGGGCGGCTGGGCAGAGCAGGGAAGGGGGAGGACTTACACAGCTCTTGGCCCTGGGAAAGGGTTAACCTGCCTGGACTTGCCCCTGCCAAAACACTTGGTGGGGTGTCCTCATCCTCTCTTGGACAAGAAGACGTGGGTTAGAGACAGTTCCTTCCAACTTAATTGGGGAGGAAAGAGGTAGGTCCCAGAGCAGATTACCAAATTCTACCCACTGGGTCCTTAAAATAGCAATAGCTAACATGACCCTTTCTCTTTCCCAAATCTTAGATGCCACTGGTTTGAAACAGTATCATTATTCCATATACCACTCAGACAAAAAAACAAACCCACAATGAAGGCTGTAATAGGAGATGCCCACACAAATCTGGCCATGTATGGGCTGCAGGCTCAGTGTCCGTGAGAACCTAACCTGCCTGCGAGACGGGACAGCAAGGAGACTCACATGTTTCCCCTGGCACACGGGGTGGAGGGTGAAAACCTCCCCGAGAATGTGCACCCATCAGCTGGCACTCAGGAAGGGTGGGGTCTGAATTCACCCTCCCAGCTTGGAGCGGAGACCCCAGACAGGAAAGTCAAAGGAAAGTGCCCGGGCTGGAGCAAGCCCAGAGACTTCTGGAAGGACTAGCTGCGGTCTGGGTGGAAGAGGGCGGCATGGGACATCGGATGCCGAAAAGGGCAACTAGAGTCAATGGGCTGGAGTAAGTGGCTCGTTCTCGGGGCCAGGAATGGATTGAGGCCCTTGTCCGATGTTTGCCCCACTGCAGACACTGTCACGATAATCCCAGACCCCAGGTTAAGGGGCTTGTCCAAAGTCTTAGGGCGGAGTGGCATCTGGCTGTAGGGTCGGTCCTCCCCACCACCCAGGACAGTTGGTAAAGGAGTCCCATAAAGGCACATGGATGCTAAAGACCGTCTGGGTGGATGGCCTAGCAGGGGAGGGACTGGCCCAGGTGACTGCTGGGATGTGGACCCAGGTGTCTAGCTGGCATTGTCCCCAGGGCCCAGGGCGCGAGCACACCAGGGGCTGGACTGCAGCTGTGGGCTGTGACAAGTGGCTGGCCGGCAGATGTGGGCACATCTGGACGGCAGAGTCAGCACCTGCTGAGCTCCATGAAGGGGGGGCTTCAAAGGCGTTGGCTAAATCCCCAAACAGTCCTGGTCCTGGGAACAGAGAGAGGCTCTGGGCAGACAGTGAGCGGGGGGCTCTGGGGCCACACTTCCCTCACCTTGGGCCCAGGGTCCTGGGCTTCCCTCCTCCCAGGCCCCTCGAATTCCTGCCCAGATGGCTGTGGGCGATGCAGGCAGGGGCTGGGGAGGGCGGGAAGGAGTCCTCCCACACCCCCAGCAGGCAGGTCATGGAGGCGGGGCTGTCTGCCCTGGACTGCCCGCCCCTGCCCCCACATTGCCTTTGCCCCCTCATCTAGAGAAGAGGGGGGCTCACCCCTGCGATATTTTATGTCACCGCTGGGTTGGTCTGTTGCCCCCTTTGATGAGCTGAGTGACGGCCTGCCACATTTCACTGAGGACCCTGGCGCCAGGCTCCCTGCCCGGATCTGCGGGAGCAACCAGGAGGGGGCTTCTCCTCAGGGCGCAGAGGGAGACCCTGCTCAGGGGTGAGGAGCCGCCAAGGACATCCAGAGCCGCCTGCCCTTCCTGGTACCTAAACGTCCCGCACAGACAATTCTCCTACACCCACGCCCTGCTCCGTGGGGGGATGGGGTCCCTCCCTCCTCCCTCCTGGGACAGAGGAGTGACTTGGCCCCGTTCACTGCCCGCTGGGGCGAGCACGAGGGCCAGGGCCCACCTGGCCCCCAGACCCGCCCTGCCCAGAAAGAGGGGTCTTTCGGCAGCATCAGCAGGGGCCTCGGAGGTCAGCTCCCAGGGGCCTGGGTGCCAGAAGGGAGACGGAGCCCCAGTGGGGGCGCCGGGCCCGGGGGGCGGGCCCTGGGCCGGAAGCGGGCAGCTCGGCTCGGTCCCTCCCGCCCGCACCCCTCCGCGCGGAGTCTGGGCTGCGCTGTAACCCGACTCCGCGCTCCGCTCCTGGGGGGCGGGAGCCCAGCGGCCTTGGCCCCGCGGCCCGAGCGCCGAGTGCCACATCACTGCGCCGCCGCCGCCCGCCCGCCGCCCACCATGCGGCCCCCGCCGCCGCCCTTGCTGCTACTCGCCGCGCTGGCCGCCGCCGCCGCCGGGCCGGGGTGCCCGCTCGCCCGGGGACCCGCCGGTAAGGCCCACCACCGCGCGCCCCGGGCCGGGGACGGGCCCCCTCCCCCGCCCCAGCGACCCCTGGCCCCGAGCGCGTCCCCAAGCGCGTGCCAGTGACCTTGGAACTCGTGGTCCGCTGGGAGGGGGGCACTGGGCTCTCGGGGTACAGGGAGGCTGGACCCCAGGGCGGAGCGCAGCAGGTAGCTGGGCAGCAGAGGGGCACCGAGCCCTGCGCAGGGGAGTCCTCCTCGGGGCAGGGCACAGCGGGTGGGGCGCCCTGCCGGTGGGGACCGAGGGAGCAGGTGCCAGGACTTCGCAGGGGACAGGCCGTCCGGGGTCCCTGTTCCTCCCAGGAAGGGGGCAGCCTGTGGGCGGCAGCAAACGCTTGACCCCTCCCTGCCACCTCAGGCCAGTGATGTGGACAGCGGTATCTCCAGCAATGGGCTCTGAGAGCCTGGGAGGGGCACGTCCCCTGGGAGGGGGCGTGGTCGCCTGGGGAGGGAGTGGGTGTGCCTGGAGGGCTCTGGGACAGGGGGACGGGGTGCGTCTGCCTGTGTGATCTCACCTGCGAGTGTGGGGTGAGGGGTGGAGGCAGGGACCTGGGGTCCTGGGCTCTGGCCCCTCCTGGAGCGGGCTTCAGTTTCCCCTCATATTCAGAGTTGGAGGTGCATCTAGTTCCCTGTCCTCAGGGTCCTTATCAGCGGCAGACATCTCTGTCCTCTTGGGCACAGGAGTCTGGGCATCTCTCGAGGGCCGGGGTTTGTGGATACCCGAGAAGGTGCTGGCACAGCCAAGTCCATGTGCCAGGAGCAAAATGCCCCTCTCAAATGTGCCAATGCCAATCTTTCCTTTTCTTCCCTCTCCGTCTGAGTTTTCGCCAACCCCCCCGGCCCTCGCCCTCACCCCTTTCCTCCTCTCCATTGCTGCAGAAAGGCCCAGGCAGAGTGTGTGCATGTGTGTGTGTGCAAACGTGTGCACAGGTGTGCAGGCAGGATGTGGATAGGACTTGCACTGTGCCGTGGTTGGACTGTCCCCTGGACCTCCGAGACCCCAGGAAATGTCTAGAATCATAGGCTTGTTGGGGACCATGGCCCCCTCCTCCAAGAAGTCCTCCCTGACCTGTCCTTTTCCCAGGGAGAAGTGCAGCCCCCTCCTCTGGATGCCGGCACAGACCACTCCTTCCTCACTTTGAGGAATGGGGGGAGGTGGGGAGGGGAGCTCTGGCTGAAGCCCTGAGGCGGCACCGGTGACTGTTTCCAGGAGAAATCCTTGCTCCAGTCCGATCTTCACTCTGGACAGAGGACCATGTGTGCAGTCCTTGGAAGCCGAATGGCTTTTCCAGAAGGCAGGCTGGCGCGGGGCGGGGACCGGGCAGTTTGCGTCCAGGCTGCTCTACCTGATGCCTGTATCCGTGTCCCCACTGTACCCGTCCTGGAGCCTCAGAGCAAGCCTGGGCCCCTCCCCTCCGCCCTTGTCCCTTGCCTTATTCCAGGCCTCCACGGGGAGCCTGTGGGCTGAGGCAGTGTTCATGCTCCGAGGGGCCAGGGGGGTCTGGGTTCAAATCCTGAGTCCCCTTCTCTGCTGTGTAGCCTTGGGCAGATGGCCCAACCTCTCTGGCCTCATTCAGGTTTCTTGTCTGTTAGAAGAGTCCTTGGCCAGAAGCAACAACCTAACCTCCGCTGAAGAGGGAGGGAGGGAGGGAGCGGGGGAGCCGGCCAGCCCCAGGTCACTCTGGGTCCCTCGCTGAAGACGTGCTGACACCTTGTGGTCACTTAGTGGAACGGGCACGTGCGGGCTGCCGAGGAGCAGCCTTGGATGGGCGCCGTCTACACCCAAGGACGCCTGCCCCGTGATAATTTTGCATTTTCTAGTGGGCACACTAAAGAGGACGCGAGACGCAGGTGACATTCACCTGAACAACCAATTTTATTTAAGCCAGTATCTTGTTTCAGCGTGTTGTCATCCATCTAAAAACTACGAATGAGGTATTTTATGTTTTTTTTTTTACACCAAGCCTGAGATTTGGTGAGGATGTTGCCTGTGCCGCAGGTGTGGGCAGAGACTCGCCGCTTTGAGTGCTCAGTGCAGCCAGAGCGCCCGCTCCTCCCTTGACCCCACCCCAGCCCTGAGCTCCCCGAAGGCGCACACTGGGGCTGGCCTCTCGTCATGGGTGGAATTGTGTCCCCAGAAAGAAATGTTGGAGTCCCCACACCTGTGGCTGTGACTTTACTGGGAAGGGGGCTTCGCAGGCAGTCAGAGCATGAGGGAGCCACACCGGCTCGGGGCCGCCCTAAATCCAGCGACGGGTGTGCTTAGGAGAGGAACAAATTGGGACACAGACCCACCAGGAAGGGCAGGTGACGGTGGGGGTGCAGCCACAGGCCCAGGGTTGTCGGGAGCCCAGAGGCTGGGAGAGGCGGGGAGGACCCTCCCCCAGGTCCCACGGAAGGGTCCGGCCTGCCAGCCCCTGATTCCAGCGGTGCGGGACGTTCGGCGTCTGTCTACCAGCTTGCGGAGCTTTGTCATAGCGGCCCCAGGAAGCACGTCTCCCACCTGGCTGGCTCCCGCGCCCACGCCGGCAGGTGCCGCCCACACGTCCTGCCCACAAGCATGGGGGTCACGATGGGCAGCCCTCCTTCTGCCCGTGTGACCCAACTACCATCCGCGGAGCCCTTACTGGCCCCCCCACACGATGGGCTCTGTTGTCACCCCTTTGCACAAAAGAGGAAACTGAGGCCCGAATTTCAGTTTCTTCCTCTGCAGATCGAAGCCCCTCAAAACCAGGAGGGATCCCTTCACATCCACTCAAAATCCAGCCCCCTCGTGTGGCACCTGGTAACTTTGTGGGGGCAGATGTGGGGGTCGCTGGTCCACTCCCAGTTTCCTCGCTGCGTGTTTTCCTAAGGCCGCGGGGGTCCTGCGCCCCGGGAGTCCTTCCGCTCCCTGTGCGTGCCAAGAGTCTGAACAAGTCTGCAGACTCGCCCACTGCCGCTCGGCGCAGGCACGGCGGGTGCACTCCGGGCACACGGATGCAGGCGTGGGCAGAGGAGCCAGGGGCCCTTGAGGGTCCGTGAGGCCTCGGGCTCCTGAGCGGACCTTCTGAGTCACGGCATCTACCCCTGGGCGAGCTCACACGGGCAGGGAGTCGGCCGGGCACGCATCCCGGGGTACAGCAGTCAGCGTCGTGCACGGGACCCTGCACGGATCTGATGCTTTTACCCGTTCTCCTGGTGTTAACTCGATGCCTTTAGCTACAGAGACAGCCAGATAACCGCACACTGTCCCAAGCAGGGTCCTGGGTCGGTTTCCTCTTCTTTCCTTTTTTCCCTCAAGTATTGGTTCAGCCCGTCACGCCTCTCATTCTGCAGACGGCGGTGGGCACGGGTCAGGGAACATGTTAGACCACGAAGACTTTGGAGTGTCGGGTGGGTGCCCAGAAATGCCCTCCCCTGCCTGCTGAGGGGAGCAGGTGGTTTTTGCTGCTCGGGGTCCTCGAGCTCGCTCACCACCAGTGCACTGTTCCCAGCATGCGAAGTGGGCACGGTGGGCACCCTGCAGCCCTCTGCTGCATTAGAGCCAGCAAAATTTAGGAAAATTACTTAGGAAAATTACTTAAGGATAATTATTCTCTGGCCTGTTGCTTTTCCAAGTGGTGCCAGCCACTTAGGACAGCCTGGAACCCTTGTCTTAGGGGTGTTATAAAACAGGAGCGGTAACGGAGCTATTATTTATGGGCCACCTACCCCGAGCCACGTCCTGTGCTGGGCACTGAATGTGGGTCGTCCCACCGAACCTTCATGTTATTCCCACCACGTGATTATAGTAAACCCCACATGCAATGGGGAAAACAGAGTCCCCCTGCCGTAACCAAGGGCTGTCTAGGTCCAGTGCTGGGCATCTTCCCTGGCTCGCACTGGGCTCCCTCACCGTATTATTCGGACAAGGAGGGAGAGCGAGTCCCAGGGCAGCAGCCTGTTCCTGCAGAGTGTCTGCACACAGCCAAGCAAGCATTCACCTGGATCTCTCCGTCGCCAGTTTTGAGAGTGGAAACCAGGCGGCGAGGGGGTGCCTTGTAGTCCCCATCCCATGAGGGCGCTGGGAGCCGGTCTGCTGCGGGACTGGGGGCTGTGGTTGCCTCATCTGCAGAGGGCAAACCATGTGCAGAGGGTCCTGGAAGGGGGAGCTGCCTAGCCAGCCCTGCAGGACCAGAGCCCACTCCCACTCTGGGGGCTCCTGTTTGTTTGCTCAGGAAAGTTCTCACAGCGCCCAGATCTCATGGTGCATCGCCAGAAGCTCCCTCCCTTGGGGCTCGTGGGTCAGGTCTGGGTTTTGTGTGAGGTGACTGGATTAGAACACAGGCTTTTCCCTCTGTTTCAGCCTTCTTCTGGGCTCCCCCCTGCACCCCCTTCCCCCTTGTTTCCCACTCTTTCTGCCACCCCGCCTGCCTGTCCTCCCAGGACTCCTGCTGGGGCCAAGGCTCTAAACCTCATGCTGGTTTCCGTCCCTCTGAGTCAGCTCCTCCTTCTTGGAGCTCCCAGAGCGCCCGGACCTTCTGAAAGGTAACTTGCCGGGTGGCACTGAGTAAGGCTGGTTTTACTGGCTTTTCCCAGGGCTCTCACTGTTGGGTCTACCTGCGTGGGCCTCGAGGAGGGCCCTGGGAGCCCGTGGTTGCACGGATAGTTTTGCATGTTGGTCCTCTTCTCCCCGATTCAGGAGATGGTGGAACGCAACTCTTGCAGAGTATTCTGGAAGGGGTGGGGGGAGCCGGGGCCCATCCGACTCTCCAGGGACTTTGAATAACGTGAGGTCAGAGTTACTGGTGGGGATAGAGCCGTTAGGCTCGTTAAATATTGGGGAATTTTGCCAGAACTAGTTCAACTGCTAGAAGCTTGGAAAGGCCCCTGCATGGATGTTTACACCACGGTAATTGGCAAACACGGCGGGGCGGCCCCAGACTCTGGAGCCGGATGGATGCAGAGCATCCACCCTGCGCTCTGGCTGTCATTCCTTAGGCGAGTCATGGCACCTCTCCGGGTGCCAGGCTCCTCCCCTGCGGAGCGGGGAGAAGGCTTCCATCAACACCGGAGGGTTGGGGTGCAGCTCCCTGAGACAGAGCTGGTGGGGTGTTAGCCCAGGGCCGGGTGCGTGGCCAGCACTCGGGAGGTGCTGAGCTGCCCTCGGAAGCAGCCATCCACCACCGTTAGTGTGCGTTCCCCGGACGATGGGATGACCGCGGTCCACACCCCTAACAGCACTGTCCTTTCTCTTCCCAGGTGAATGCCACGGGCCGTGGGCTGCACACAGTGGTACGATGCATGGACTTCTCTCACGTTTGCTTTGTGGGAGTGATGCGGTCCCTCCGCGCCGTCGAGCTCTTTAGAGAGCTGAACCCACAGCTCCCAAGGGGTGATTAGTAACAAGGCCCAATACTCAAATCCAAACCCCTTCTTAAACAGCAGGAAATTAGACAAAACAAAAGAGGAAGGACCCTCTACTTGTGCAGCCTGGGCTTCCCACCCTGGCTCTGTCCCAGGCTCCCCCAGAAATGCTCCTTCCAAGCATCTCTGCTCCCCTCGTCCCCATGGCTGGTTGGGGTCCGACGTGGCCGCGTGTACACGGCATGTCCGCTCTTTATCCTGTGAGCTCCCTGAGTTTCGGCTGCGTGCGGGCACCTCCAGGCAAGGCCCTTCCCCTCTGTAACACGAAGCAGGGAAAGCCGATCTCAGGGGATGAGCTTGAAGATTAGGTGGGCTCTGACAGGTCTGACGAGCTCAGAAGCAGGTACTTCTTCTCAAGTCCCCTCCTGCCAGATTTGGGCATCTGGTGTGTTCTAAGTGGAGGGACTAGACTTTTTTGAAAAGCAGGGAATATTGTCTCAATGCAAAAGCCAACGACACATATAAAATATTTTGAGCAGAGAAATGCTGAGCAGAAATCACCCTGTCCTTTTAAACTTTGAAAAGTGGCAACATCTTGTCACTTGTACATGAGGGAGTTGCACCTGAGGGCACAGAGAGGGGCAGCTTGGGGATGACTGTGTACTTAGCTCCGTGCCGGAGAGGCCTGTGGGGCAGGCAAGGGCCCCCCGCCACACTGGGTTGGAGAGGTAGGAGTTAACGATCACACCAGAAAATGCCCAGTGACAGTAAAGTCCCTGGGCCCGGGACACCCACCCTTGTGAGATGCAGAGCTGGGTCAGGCCGGGCTGAGCCATGGCTGTCTTCACCAGCCCTGTCCTCAACGCCCTGAGCCTGAGCTAAGCACTCGGCGATCTGCCACTTTCCTGGAGACACGAGGCATTCCCAGCCGGGTGCATCTCTGGGGACTCGTTTACCTCGGGGCTGTGAGTTTGGGAGGGTCCGCACCTGCTTCTGCAAAACCAGGGTCTGCTGGCTTCCTTCATGTCCCCTGATGGGGCAGCCCCTCGGCGAGGCTGGCCTTCCCACGCCCGTTTTGCAGCTGTTGCAGTGGGGGCCCAGAGCGGCCTGCCCCGGCTCACTCCCCAGGCCGTAGTGGAGCCTCGTTAGTCCAGGGAGCCTTGTCTGGTCCCCCGCGGGCTCTGGCTTCCTCCCGGGAGCCCTGGTCGGGGCCCCATCCCTCTGGGCCCTGGCCCCGTGGGGCTCTGCCGGGGCAGGACGGATGACCGTGTGGGTCCCGGAGGCAGCGAGTGACCCGGTGACCCCACCTGCCCCCAGCCACGTGTGTGGACATGCCTCTCCGGACCTGCAGTGACGTGGCCTACAACCAGACGACCTTCCCCACCCTGCTGGAGCACCGGTCCCGGGAGGCGGTGGAGTCCAGCTCCGAGTACATCCTGCTGAGCGTCCTGCACCACCTGCTCGAGGGCCAGTGCAACCCCGACCTGCGGCTGCTGGGCTGCGCCGTGCTGGCCCCCCGCTGCGAGGGCGGCCGGGTGCGCAGGCCCTGCAGGCACGTGTGCGAGGGGCTGCGGGCGGCCTGCCGGCCCGCCTTCGACGCCATCGACATGGCCTGGCCCTACTTCCTCGACTGCGGCCGCTACTTCGCGAGCGTGGAGGAGGGCTGCTACGACCCCCTGGAGAAGCTGCGAGGTGCGTGGGGCCCTGGGGCCGCACGGTGCCCGGATGTTCGGAGAGGACGGCCGAGTCACGGTGGGCAAACGTGCCCCCGTGTGGAGGCCTCCGGCGCCGGTGCCCGGGCCAGCCGCGACTTGACTTAACTGCAGAGGGCCACGCGTGGCCGGTGTGGGCCGCCCCGGGCAGGGCAGGACCGCACGGTCCCCGCGGGGCCCGCACTCGCGTCACGCCGCTCGTGGTCCGGTCCCCGTGATCTGGCGCTGACGCCCCCCACGGATGGGAGCTGTTGGAGGACAGGGCGGCCGCTCTGGGAGGGCAAGTGGCAGCAGGAATGCCAGTGTCTGCCTGGCAGAGTCAGGCCACCGAGCGGTCTGTGCGGTCAGCAAACAGCCGCTGAGCGCCTGCTGTGTGCATGGCTCCGTGCTGGGGCCCTGAGGGCAGCGGAGCTCTGGGACCTGTCTGCTGGCCTCCCGGCTCGGGGCTGGTCCGGAGCTGGCGCTGGGCCCGAGGACCCTGCCACCCACAGGCCAGTGTGCAGGTGCTGCGGGCCCATGGGCGGCGCTCTGCCAGCAGATAGGAGCTGGGTGCGTGCAGAGGCAGGAGCCTGGGCCGCGGGCGCACCGGGAGAGGGCAGGGGTGCAGAGGAAGAGAACCAGACGTCCCCGTGGGGCCGAGCCCACCTGACCTGGGAAAGCCCTAGGGGGTGGCCCGAGAGAGATTATTTTGGGCAATTCTGCCACCAAATTGCTGGTTCCGTCTGCTTTCTTCCTCCCTCAAAACCGTTTTGAGCAGAAAGAAAACCACAGGCAAGTGAGAGGCTCAGGGAGAAGGATTAACTGTTCACCAGCCAGCGGGAGCTGTGCCTTCTGTCTGAGACCGGAGAGGGGCGGGTGCCTGTGTCCTAGTTGGAGGGACCGCGCCAGGCCTGGAAGATCAGGGTTTGTCCGAAGGAGACCTTTTAGAGGAGACCTTTAGGGTACGGGCCGAGGGCTTCCCTCCCTCCTCTCCCCTCCTCTCCCTCCACCCTCCCTTCCCCTCCCTCTCCCTCCTCCTCCCCACCTCCCACTGTCTCTCCCCTCCTTCCCCCCTTCCCCTCCCTCTCCCTTCTCCTCCCCACCTCCCACTGTCTCTCCCCTCCTTCCCCCCTTCCCCTCCCTCTCCCTTCTCCTCCCCACCTCCCACTGTCTCTCCCCTCCTTCCCCCCTTCCCCTCCCTCTCCCTTCTCCTCCCCGACCTCCCACTGTCTCTCCCCTCCTTCCCCTCCCTTCCCCTCCTCCTCCTCCTTTCCCCTTCCCCCTCCTATTCCCTCCTCTTCCCCCCTCTCCTTCCTCCTCCCCCTCCTTCCTCCTTCCCTTCCCCCCAGCTCCCCCATCCGTCCCCCCTCCCCGCCCCGCCCCGTGGGGCACCCTCACTGCTGTGTTGGTAATCACAGTCAACACTTGGTGTCATCGTGGCCGCGGTGGGCTGCACCCTAGGGAGCCCTTCAGAGCAGGGCTTGCCGGCTGACAAGGCATGGAAGCCGCCTCCACCATGCAGCAGTGTAGACAGATCAGGAACCTGCATCAGCACCATGATTACAGGCGTCAGCGGAAAACCAAACACACACAGTCAGGAGGCTGCCCGCCAAACGGGGGCTTCCCCCGGTTTCTGTGGGTATGTCCTCGCCTTCATAGTCTACTGCTTCGTATTTTGTACGTTCTCCGCAGTCACTGTGTCATTCTGCATCATCCTAACTTCAGGAACTGCGATGCTGTGTACATCCATCGGGTGCTATTATAGCTGCGGACGTGAAGTAGTATAAAGGGGATTTTAATGAAAAACAGAAACAGGTTGACTGGGGAGCCATTCCAGGAGGACCCCCAAGTTTCCGAGTGTGGCAAGGGAGGGAGTGTGAGGATGCTGGGGGTGGCCAGGGCCCCAGGGGTTGTAGGGGAGCTGGGCAGGGGCAGACAGAACCCCCATTGAGGGGTGTGGGTAGCCGCGCTGGTGGGTGAGCGCCGACCGAGGGCAGCTAGAGGCTCCCCCCAGCACCCCCATTCTTCCCCAGAAGGCCTGGACGTGGATGAGGCGCTGCCCTCGGGCCTGCCGCCGACCTTCATTCGCTTCACACACCACTCCTACGCCCAGATGGTGCGCGTGCTGAGGCGGACGGCGGCCCGCTGCGCCCCCATCGCCAAGACCTACAGCATCGGCCGGAGCTTCAACGGCAAGGAGCTGCTGGTCATTGAGTTCTCGGCCCGCCCTGGCCAGCACGAGCTGAGTAAGCTGCTGCTGCTGGCGGGGGCCCAAGGGAGAGGTCTGGGTGTGGGCCAGCTCCCAGGAAAGGGCTCTGGGCCTACTTGGCTTGGGGTGCACCAGCCTGGGTCCGGGGTCCTCGTCACGGCAGGGATGGGGGACAGGGAGCAGGCAGGGTTTGTGTTCGGCTTGGTGCCCTGGGGCGCATGGCCACATCCCGCGGGGCCTGCTGGGACTCAACGGGGAGATACGAGCTGGGGGCACCGTCTTGGGGAGCGTCACCTGCACAAGTCAGGGGGGAGAGAAGTGAGGGCTTTCCTGTGGCTGTAGGCATGTGGGCCCTTGTCCGTCTCTGGGGAAATGTAACCGTGCCCTGTGCATTCTGTCGTTTTTGCAACTTCTCCCTGGCACACTCGGACCCACTCAGGTATGTGCGCGCTTGGTCCTGGCCACTTCTCATTGGCTCATTGGAGCTGCTTGGTGAACATAATCTCACAGAATGATCTGAGGGAAGCACTTCTTGCATTTCAAAAACCAGGCCCATTTCAGCTCATCAGGCTAGGTGGTCCTGTTTTGAGATGGGGCAGAGCTACGTGGAAAATGCTAGGTTTTATTGTCTCTCCAGAGCTGTGTCGGTGCCGACAAAGCAGGAGGTCAGACTCCACTGCAGCCCCTGATTCACTGCCCTCTGTAGTGGGGGCGCCGAACAAAACTCACCATGAAGCTGGATCTCGGGGTGGGGGGCGGGGTCAGGGGGCTGACTCAAGAATTCAAGAGATTCTAGTAAAGATGTTTGGATAGAAGGATGGATGGGTGTCCCGTGCAATGAGCTGAAGACCACCATGAACCCCTCCAGGGCACTGAGGGCATCCGGGCACAGGGCCCCAGTTCTGGCCTCTGCCAGGAGCCCTTCCTTGGCTCCGTCCCTCACCTGGTCTATCCCCGTGATCATGGGAGGCACACGGGGTCAATCCAGAAGTCATTCGCATTGGACCCTTGGTTGTTTAATTACTGAAATATAAACCATCTGACGTTAAGTGGCTTTGGTACCTTTGCTGGGCTGGCTACACTCAGCCCAATTTTCATCCTAGTGGTTTGGGCAACACGGATGTCATGAGCCCAAAGCCCTGTCTCCTGTTAAGGGTCAGAGGTCACCTGGCCCCACCCCAGCCTCCTTGGCTCACCCTGTCTCCTACCCCTCTAGCCTGTGGGATGCTCTGGCATGAAGATAGGATTCTTCCTATTTCAGATTGATGTGCAGCTTTGGAATGTGGTGAGGGGTGTCCCTTGTGAGAAGGCCAAAGGAAGTGACCACTGTGGGGAGCCTCAGGGTCATTTATACACTCAGAACGCAGGAGGAACATGGGTGTTTGCTCCCATGGCTGTAGGTCCTTGGGCTGTGCACAGCCAGGGAAGGAGATGCCACTTTCCAGGTGAGCAGTGTGAGGCTCAGAGAAGAAAGTTGACTTGCCTGAGGTCACACAATTAGTAAGGCTGCCAGGCCCCTGGACTACTCTTATCTTCTAACCACAATCCACTCATCCATCCATCCAGCCATCCATCCAGCCAGCCAGGCAGCCATCCTATCCAGATATCCAAGCATCCATCTACCTATCCATCTATCCATCCATCCATCCATTACCCATCCATCTTTCTATCCATCCTTTCATCCATCCATCCATCCCTCTATCTATCCTTCCATCTTTTCACCCATCCATCTTTCTATCCAAACATCCATCCATCCATCCTTCTATCCTTCCATCTATCCTTCCATCTTTCTATCCATCTTTCCATCCATACTTCTATCCTTCCATCCATCCTTCTATTCAGATATCCAAACATCCATCCATCCATCCTTCCATCCTTCTATCCCTCCATCCATCCTTCCATCTTTCTATCCATCCTTCTATTCAAATATCCAAACATCCATCCATCCATCCATCCATCCATCCATCCATCCATCCATCCATCTATCCATCTATCCTTCTATCCAAATAGCCAAACATCCATCCATCCATCCATCCATCCTTCTATCCTTTCATCTTTTCACCCATCCATCTTTCTATTCAAATTTCCAAACATCTATCCATCCATCCATCCATCCTTCCACCTTTCTATCCATCCTTCTATCCAAATATCCAAACATCATCCATCTATCCATCCATCCATCCATCCATCCTTCCATCTTTCTATCCATCCTTCCAACCACCTTCTACCCTTCTATCCAAATATCCAAACATCCATCTATCCATCCATCCATCCATCCATCCATCCATCCATCCATCCATCCATCCTTCTATCCCTCCATCCATCCTTCCATCTTTTCACCCATCCATCTTTCTATTCAGATATCCAAACATCTATCTATCCATCCATCCTTCCTTCCTTCCATTCTTCTATTGAAATATCTAAACATTCATCCACCTATCCACTTATCCAACCTTCTATCCATCCTTCCATCCTTTCACCCATTCATCCATCCTTCTTTCTATCCTTCCTTCCATCCATCCATTTGAGGGCCAACTGCCTTCCCATCTAAGCACCAATGTACACCTTAATTTACTATACAAGTATTGAAAGTGGCCGTGAATAAAATTCACACAGAGCAATGATAACATATATTATTAATTAATATCCTTGATGTGTTTTGCTAATAATTGTGGCTGAACTTAAGAAATGAGCTCAGTAAGTCATGACTTTGATGAGACCTCATTGGTCACAGCGATGCTTGGGCCAAAACAAGTATGAATAGGTCCCAAAGCATCCAGCCAGCCTTGCCATGTGGGCCCTCAAGTCTCCGGGGACCCTAGGGTTTGAGACAACCCTCAGGTCACTGTATCTCCCCCAAGTGGAGCCTGAGGTGAAGCTCATCGGCAACATCCATGGCAATGAGGTGGCAGGGCGGGAGATGCTCATCTACCTGGCCCAGTACCTGTGCTCCGAGTACCTGTTGGGCAGTCCCCGTATCCAGCGCCTGCTCAACACTACCCGCATTCACCTGCTGCCCTCCATGAACCCCGACGGGTACGAGGTGGCGGCTGCCGAGGTGAGTGCCACTACCTTTGACATCCTCCCATCTGTTCATTCACTAGCAGTGATGACCCACCATTCTGGTGATGGGCATTCAGCAGGCATCAACATCAGCAAGGTCCTACTTGGGGTGGGGGCAGACACCGATAATTCTGCAGTGTGTGAGAAAGAGGATGTGCTCTGTAAAGAAATCTGAGGGAAAGGGGGGGCAGGGCGAGATGTCACGGCAGCTGGAGGGCCGGGGCTCTCTGATGTGACTTTGAGCGGGGCCCCAGCGGAGGTGGGGAGCAAGCAGTGCACGTAAAAGTTGGGGGGATTCAGGCAGGGGGGCAGCCAGTGCAAGGCCCTGAGTTTGGAGGCTCAGCAAGGAGGTTGGGTGGGAGGAGCCGGACAGATGGGAGAGGAGGTCAAGGACAGCTTGGCTGGACATGCTCCCAAGTTCATCCCACAAAGCCAGGGAGAAACGGGGACCCTCGCCTCTGACTCCGCCCAGCCCCGTGGCCTCCCTGCAGAAGGAGTTGGGGTGGGCTGTGCTAACCCCTAGGTGGGGGTGGCCTGTGTTTCAGGGCGCCGGCTACAACGGGTGGACAAGCGGGAGGCAGAATGCACAGAACTTGGATCTGAACCGCAACTTCCCTGACCTGACGTCTGAGTACTACCGCCTGGCCGAGGCCCGTAGCGTGCGCGGCGACCACATCCCCATCCCGCAGCAGTACTGGTGGGGTAAGGTAGGAGCTGCCCCCGACCACCCCGTGCACAGTCATGCATTTGAGGGGTCTCTGGTCATTCTGGGACTGCAGGTGCTGTCTCCCCAGGGCAGGAGAGCCTGCAATTAGCAGCCTGAGCCTCTGAGTCTCTGTTTCCTGCCTGGGACAGGGGGGTAACTCTTCACTGGGTTGTTGGGGTTCAGGGAACACGTATGGGAAACACCCTGGGCCTGGCAGGTACTCAGTGACAGCTCCCAGGCAGGCTGCCTGGAGGAAGTGATGGCCGCAGGAGGTGGGAAAATGAGTTTCAGGCAGGGGTGCGGGCAGGTGGGAGAGCCTGGTGGCACCTGAAGGGGATCTTGAGGGCCCGGTGGGGGCCGGGCCAGGGCCTTGGGGCGGGGCGGGCAGGTTCGGAGGGCCCAGAGACGGCTGGAGGAGGCTGTGGGCATGGCCGGGGCGGCCAGCAGGGCTGTGCCTGGTCCTGAAGACGGCCTCGTCCGTGCTGGGCAGGTGGCCCCCGAGACCAAGGCGATAATGAAGTGGATGCGGACCACCCCGTTCGTGCTCTCGGCCAGCCTCCACGGGGGCGACCTTGTGGTGTCTTACCCCTTCGACTTCTCCAAGCACCCCCAGGAAGAGAAGATGTTTTCTCCCACGCCCGATGAGAAGGTGAGAGGGGGCGGGCCCTACTGTGTGTGCAGGGGAGGCTGCCTTGGGGGTAGCGCCCTTGGGGCTGGCCTGACCTTGTTCCTGTTCTGAGCTCAGTGAGACCCACCCAGTCCCAGGAACAGTAGGAGCTTTCCAGGCCCAGCTCTAAAGGCCCTTCCTCCAGGAAGCCTTCCAGCCAGCTGGAAGCAGCCCATCCTTCCTCTGGCCACACCCCAGCTCCCATCAGTGTCCCCAGCGGGGAGCCCCTGGGGTGGGAACTGTAGCCCAGCGTCCTCCCTGCCTGGCCGCAGGGAGAGGGTGGGGTTCCAGGCGATGCCAGCAGAGGGCAGTGTTGCAGTGTGCATGGCGCCCGCCTGACCTTGGCCGCCTCCCTGCTTCTCCTGGGCCTTGCAGGTTTGCGGAGGGTCCCCTGGGCGGGCTCCGGGGAAGCAGCAGGATCAGAGGAGGAATTCTGGTCCTGGAGTTCCATTGGGTCTGAAGAGGCCTTTCCCCTGTTCAGGCCTCAGTTTCCCTCACTGGTCAGGCCAGCTGGGGAGGACGTGATGATGGCCAGAACCCTCTCCACCCCCTCTTCCCTTAAGGACTGGCTGCGGGTGGTCTCCTCGCCCTAATGGGGCTCCTTCCCAGGCCTGATCCCGGAGCTCATGCAGGCTGGTCTGGGAGGTGGGAGTCCATCACTTTCCATGTTTTGGAGGCGAAGGGGGTGATCTGTGTGGCACAGGGCCCACAGACGAGCTCACTGAAGGAGCTGCCCACACCGTCCCCGGTGACCCCTCTCCCACCAAGGCCAGTTCCTGGGCTCCTTCCCATCTCCTCTGGGGACGACAAAGCTGGACGCTCTGGCCTTGGCCAGCCTGGGGGCTTGGAAAGGTCCCAGCTCTCTGCTCAGTCACCCAGCAGGGCTCCCGGTGGACCAGGGGCGGTGGGGAGCCAGGCCTGCCTTCTGCTTTGTGGCAGGGCAGGGAGCGGGGAGTGGGGGCTGTGTGGACAGCTGTCCGTAGCTCCCTGCCCATTCCCCTCCCTTGGCCACACAGATCAGCTCAGCCTCCCCCAGCCTCCCCCCAGCCCCCCGATGTTGTGCGCTGGTCTGTCTCAAGCAGGACCAGCCCCTGACCCCCGGGTTGTCAGAGGGCGGGGTCAACAGCGGGACAAGGCCTGGGTCCCCTCGGCGGCCGGAGCCCTCGGTGCCAAGCCCAGTGTCTGAGTCCAGAGGTAGATGTATGAGGATGTCCCTGGGGGGGAAGTTCACCTCAACGAGTCCCACCAGAGTCAGAAAACTGAGAGTCTTCCCCACCAACCATCAATCATGGATCCATCATGCTCAGGCCCACAGCCAGCAGTGGTCTCTGTGGAAACCAGGGTCCCAGGAGGGGCGCTGGGGGGCGGGAGAGTGCGAAGAGAGGCTGGCCAGGGTGTCCCACGTCACCTCCCCCAAACTCCTGTGGTGCCCCATGGACGAGAGCCAGCACCTCTTGGTGCCATTCCAGGCCATCTGTCCCCCTATACCTGTCCCTTCAGCCACAGTCTTTCTCCCAAGCTCGGCTCAAGCTCTATCCTGCTCCTCAAACCCTCCCCAACCCAGCCCACCCCCAGCAAGAGGGTCCCAGGCGGCATAGCTGGGTAGCCCCTGGCCTGAGCTCCTGCAGAGCACCCGCCCACTTCCCTGCACCACCTCGTTCATTTACAGCCGGCTGGCCTCCTGATGTCCTTGTCCTGTGCCTGTCCCCCCAGGTCGGGCCTGTTCCCAGCAGGCCTGCGGCTTGTGTGTCCCTGGGCTTTGGGGACTGACGATGACTTTCCCTGCTCTCCCAAGGGCAGGCAGTGTGGCGGTGGGGCTGACTGATGGGTGACGGGGGGAGACCGAGGCAGGATGGGTGGGGAGCCTGCCTCACCAGACCAGGCACTGCTTTGCAGGCAGACAGGGGAGGCCCAGAGAGGTGGGAACCCAGGCAGAGTTCTCGAGGCAACCCCGTCAGCACCTGTGGGCAGAGGGCCCTTTTCTTAGGGCCCTGGGACTCCTGGCTGAGGACGGCTGCTGGAGGATCTGCCGACCTCAGTGACTGTAGGACATGCATGGGCTTGTATTTTGGGTGCTTGGCTTGTGTCTGAGGGACGGAGCTGAAATCACACGGCCCTACCCCAGAGACACTGGACCCATCCTCCCCCAAAGCCCAGGTTCTGGAGTCGCCATGACCCCCACCGGAGAGACCCTCACTCTGGCCTGGCTCCACGTGCCCAGCCTCCCCCTTTTTGCAGAGGGGTCCCCTCACAGGGACAGGCTTCTCCCAGGGCCATGCGGCTCTGACAAGCGTAGTGCCCTGGGCCCCGTTATCCACATGACCCTGAGCAGAGCCCTGTCCTTCGCTGGGACACAGGCACGGGAGGACCTGCGCGCCTGCCTGGTGTGAGGGCAGCACGGGGGGCAGGGAGTGCTGCGCTGGGGGCAGGGGCTGTGGACACACTCAGACGTGCCTGCCCCTAAGGCTGCCCCCAGGGGTGCCGGCCCCGGGTCCCGTGTCCCTCCACCCACCGCAGTGGAAACCGCACGTGTGTGGCAGCAGGTGGGGGGCTCCCAAAGGCACAGGTTGTCCCCGGAGAACATGGGGTGATGGTTATCATAGAGGAGTCAGCGGGGAAGTCAGTGCAAATAAGGCCCACCCCAGCCTCCCGCCTCTCCCGAGGCCTGCCCTCTGCAGGAAGTGCCTGGGAAACTGCAGAGCTCACCTCGGGGAGCCCTGCCAGCGTCTCCTCAGTGAACCCCCTTCTTGGGAGAAAGCCCACCCTCCCTAGCCAGGTGTGCAGGGGCTCCATAGGGTGCCAGGTTCCCACCACAGGTGCCTTGAGCTCTGGCTCTCCCCCCTCCGGGCCTTTGCACGTGCTGTGCCGTCTGCGTGGACACCATTCCCCGCTCCTATCTGTGCTGCAGACCCCTCCTCACCCCATTGCCCCCCGCGCTGAGAGCGTCCTGCAGGGTGCCCCACCTTCTGGCCTTGGCCTCACGAGAAACCTGTCCCTTGGTCTCCTTTCCAGATGTTCAAGCTGCTGGCCAGGGCCTATGCTGATGTTCACCCCATGATGATGGACAGGTCGGAGAACAGGTGTGGCGGCAACTTCCTGAAGAGGGGCAGCATCATCAACGGGGCGGACTGGTACAGCTTCACCGGAGGTACGGGTGGAGGGGGGCTGGGCTGGGGCGGGGGACGGGGAGGGGGTGGGGAGGGGAGGGCTTCAGGAAGGTGGGAGGAGGAGGGGGAGGTGGGGGAGGGGCTGGAAGGGGGGGCGGCCAACATCTCCTCCCGGCAGCTCTTTGTGGGAACTGGGTTCTGGAACTTCTGGAATGTGGGGGAGCAGCAGCATGTGCATCCCGGCCTGTGTGGGGGTGATCTGGCCTCCGTTCTAGCTGCTGTCTTGAGGACCTTCCGGTGACAGGTGTGGCAGGGCTATATTCCACCCCACCCCCCGCCGGTTCTGTGGGGGCACTTCGGGAGCACTGACCTTGAGTGACCCCACCTGTGACCAATTCTTTTCTGCCTCTTGGGGGACGGGGGGGTGCCCTAGGGAATAAAGGACCCCAGTGAAACTTGAATTTCAGAGAAATAATGAAGCATTTTTAGTACTAAGTATGTCCCAATACTGCATGGGATATACTTACACTAAACTTTATTCATTGTTTTTCTGAAGTTCCATGTTAACTGGGCGTCCAGGTGGACATCACACAGAGCAAAGCGGGGTGCGCGGGACCCTATGTGCCCTGAGAGGCACCTGCTGGGCCGGGCCTGCGTGCTCCTGCACTCTGCCTGCCTCCCCTCCACCCTGGCACGACACTTAGTATTTAGGAGATTTGGCAGATGAGGAAATCGGGCTCGGGCAAGAGAAGGGCCTGTTGGCGTCCATGCCACAGGGGGTGGAGCTGTGGGCAGATCAGCCCCTTCGGCTCCTGTGCTGAAGCCAGTTCACAGCCCTGCTCGGCAACCTTGCCCCTGCCACCCCCAGATGGCCCTGGCGGGCCTTTCCCGGGAGCATGAGGCCCTCTGTCCCTGGCCACTGGCCCCGTGTTGTCCTTGGGTCTGTGCCCCTGTGGCAGCGAGCCCGGCTCCCTCTCCCAGGCTCAGACCAACCCCGTGGGTCCCTTGCAGACCCTGGACATGGGGTCATGCTCAAGACTCGGAGTCAGGGACCCCGCACCTGGGCTCTGAGGGACAGAAGCTGCCCCATGGCCCCGGGAAAGGCCCGCAGGCTGTGAAGATCAAGTTGGTGGCAGTGGCTGCTGACTTTTGAAGGGCAGGGGCCACCTCGGCTCCCGACACAGGGCTGCCCCGGCCGTGCAGGAGGCCTGCCCTGGAGACCGGGTGTAGCTTCTCCTGGACAAGAAACTCTGCAAGCCCATGGGGCAGAGAGCAGGAGCGGGTGGATGGCCGGCAGCCCAATTTTCTCGAAGCCTCTCTCTGCCACTGGATTGCGCAGCCTGTGTTCTCCCTGGAAGTGGGGGCTGGAGGACCTTCCTCCCGGGGCTGTTCTTGGGTCTGGCTAGGTACACGGATGCTGTTGTCCTGGGGTCCAGGCCAGGAGAGGGCCAGAGGCTTGGCCTCCAGGGGCGCACGTGTCTCTACTGGAAATGGGCTCATTCCTTACCCACCCAGGGGCCCACAGGACGGAGCGTAAGCCCAAGGACTTGGGTGCCAGAACACCTGGGTTCAAAGTGCAGCTCCGTCCCTTCCCCCCGTGGGACCTGGGTCAGGCCACCAGCGCCCCGCGCCTCGGTCTGCTCATCGTAAAGTGGGGATGGGGCAGGAGCCACTCACGACTGCCCGGCCGCCCCGCCCCCGCCGGCCAGGGTGGGGGTGCGTGTCCAGCGTGGGCGGGTGCGCGGGTGTCGAGCGCGGCGGGCGAGTGTCGAGTGCGGGGGGCGGGGGCGGGTGCCAGCGCGGGCACGCGGGTGTGGAGCGCGGGCACGCGCTGAGGGCACTGCCCTGCGCCGCAGGCATGTCGGACTTCAACTACCTGCACAGCAACTGCTTCGAGATCACGGTGGAGCTGGGCTGCGTCAAGTTCCCCCCGGAGGAGGCCCTCTACACGATCTGGCAGCACAACAAGGAGCCCCTCCTGAACTTCGTGGAGATGGTGAGGCCCCTGCGGCTTCGCTCCGCAGGCCTGAACGGCGCTGTGGGGCGGACCGGGTGCGCGGCTGCCCCGACTTGTGTGTTGGCTAGCCGTCCATCCGTTCACGGGCCACCTCCTGTCGGCCAGCCCTGGGGGCGCTTGGGACAGCAGGGGGTGTGCGTTGGGCCCCCCAGGATAGCGAGGCTCTCAGGGCCTAAAGGGGCACCACGGAACAGGGAGGATGCAGAGACCAAAGGCGGCCGAGGGATGGCACCTGACTCAGCCTTGGAGGCCATGGAGGTGGTAGAGGAGGTGGCACCCGGGCTGCATTGTGAAGAAGTGGGAGGAACCAGGCAGTGGGGACGGCCTGGGAGGGTCCCCAGGCCACAGTGAGGAGCGTGGATGCGGGAATGGACTGGGCACTGGGTGGGGGGAGGCCTCAGGGTGATGCTCTGGGCGGCGGGGCCTGGAGCATGTCTGCCCCTCGGGCTCAGAGGGCAGGGCACTGGCTGCTGGGGGAGGGGTGGGGCAGCCGGACTGAGGGGTAACTGCTGTCCTGGGGCCACGGTCACCCAGAAATAGGTGGTGGTGCTGAGCAGAAGCCACTAGGAACGTGTCTAGAACAATCGTCAGTGGACCCTGGGAGTGGTCCCCCAGCAGCGTGGTGACCGCGGCCCGTGCGTCTCCCAGTCCTACCTGCCAGTGTGGCTCACAGAGGTGGTCTGAGGGCGGTAACCCCATGGGACAGGCACGCAAGGGGTGAGGCGGAACCTAGCATGGCCCTGCAGACACCCTGGTGACTTTTGTCCTGAGCATTTTCGAGACTCAGGTGACTCACACATTGGCACGTGTCCCCGGAAGAAGCAGGCCCTGAGGGAGGGACAGGATGGCCCGAAGGGGACAGTGAGGGGATGTACGTGCGTAGCATGTTACAGTTGGCACCCCCCACCTACGGCCTTCAATCCTGACAGCAGTCCTGGCTGTTAGAAGGGGCTGCCCCATTTTGTGGGTCGAGGGACAGGTGCTAGGGAAGGACGGTGCTGGCCTGGGGCTGCTGGGTCACTCGTGGGCTCCCAGGCCTGGCTCTCAGCAGCCACGAGAAAACCAGAGGAGGAGACAGAGGGTCAGATAGTGACAGGACCTGCCCCGTGTCGCCCAGTGACTGCCCAGAGCTCAGAGCTCACACTCTGATCTGCCTGCCCCAAACCTCAGTTCTGCCAATGAATCCTTTCTAGAAAGATCAGGAACCTTCCTCCAGGCAAGAACCAAGCAGAGCCTCCTGGGTCAGCAGCTGCCACTGTCGGATAAAAAGCAAAGCCCAGATAAGAGCTGGATGTTGTTAGTGTTGTTCGAGCTTCTATTTTATGGCTGTGCCCGCGACCTCTTGCTGTGTGGGGCAGGTCATCATTCAGTAATGGGTCTGGGCCAGACCCCTCGCTCATTTCATTTTACGGCTGTCTGGTGAAAATTAGTTTTAAGGAGCCTTAAATGGGGCTGGGATTGCTCTGTGGATATTGTATGTGAGGTCTTGGGGTATAAAGATTTAATAGTGAGCACGGAAGGGTGGCAGGCGGGTCGTGAAGCCGGGTGTGGCTGGCCCCTGAGGACGAGGCCCCAGGAAGGCCGTGCTGGGGCTTCTGATAAGGATCGAGTCTGTCATGGCCCATGGAGGCCTTCTTCACAGTGATGCTGACCAGACTTTGGGTGGGTGTCTGCATCTCCCTGGGTTGGGAAGGGAGGGGCATGCGCACCATGTCTCCTTCCCTGCCGGAGAGCTGCATGTCCCGGGTCTGCAGGAAGGTGATTCCTCAGCTCGAAAGCAAGGGCAGAACAAAGTTTAGCCTGTGAAAGCTGACATGAAATGAGACCCTACTATGTGTCTGGCCTCTCCCCTAGGTTGTGGGGAGGAGGGCAGACAGTGACATTACGGTGAAATCAGGGCTGGGAGTGTGGAAGCCCATCACTGGGGACCCCGGAGGAGGACCCTGATGTGGCTGGTCATCAAGGAGGGCTTCCTGGAGGAAGAGGAGTGTGGGGGAGAGGAATTGGTTGGTTCTGAGCAGAGCAGGGGCAGGATGGGGGATCGGAGGTCTGGGGCAGCACTGCAGGTGTAGGGGACAGCCTCCCGGGAGAGAAGAGTCTCTCTGCACTGTCTCCCTTCCCACCCACCTTGGCCTCGTTTGACATGACCCGTGGGCCCCAAGTTGTTTGCAGTCCGATAGAGCAAGGGCGGGTTGGCTTGTTTATTGCTGACATTTTTAGGAGAAGGAGTGTGAACAGGGCCAAGCAGTTCTGACGGGGCCCTGCTTGGGATGCAGCTTCCTCACCTGAAGGTATCCGCTCAGAGCGGGCAGTGTCTAGACCGGGACCTACCTTGAGTCCCGGCTCTGCTGTGCGCCATTCTCCAGCAAGACCCGAGGCCCATTTTACAGATGGAAGACGTGCTGAGATGCAGGGTAGCTTGTCCAAGACCAGAGAGTGGTTGATGCCTTGGCTGGGACTGACACGAGGGTCCAAACCCTGGGTCCATGTCCTCCCAGTGCCCACGCTCAGGGAAGAGCAGCCACACCGACCTGCTCTACATATGAAGGGGGAGCTGAGATGAGCTCCGGGGTTTTCTGCTCAGCACCCCTGGCCCAGGAGAGACGGCTGGGTGGACCCTCGAGCAGAACTGCAGGGTCATGCGCAAGCCCGGAGGGGGGCTCTGAGGATAGATGAATGGGAGCTGGCTGGGCTAGGCCGCCCGTCCTCTGGAGAGCATGCACCATATCCACGCCCTCTCTCTCCCTCTCTTCAGGTGCACCGCGGCATCAAAGGTGTGGTGATGGACAAATTTGGCAAGCCGGTCAAAAACGCCCGGATTTTGGTCAAGGGCATCCGCCATGACATCACCACAGGTGAGCACCTTCCTGGGGCCCGAGTCGTGGTGGCTGGCTCCCGCAAGCGGTCACTTGGCCTGGTGCCCCAAGGGGCTGCTCCACTTATCCTCCACGGGTTTTGAGGGATGAATAGGAGTTGGGCTGAGGAAGCAGTGGGAAGGGTGCTCCAGGCCAGTACAGAGGCGGGTGCTTGCCCTCCAGGCTGATGCCCCTCGGGCCCCCAAGTCTCGGCACCCTCGGCACCTCAAGCCCGAATGTGAGCCTAGGTCTGAGAATCACTTGTGTTCTGTTTGTTCACAGCCCCAGATGGCGACTACTGGAGACTGCTACCTTCGGGGTCCCACATCGTCATAGCTCAGGCCCCCGGCTACTCCAAGGTCATCAAGAAGGTCACCATCCCTGCCCGGATGAAGAGGGCTGGCCGTGTGGACTTCATTCTCCAGCCTCTGGGACCCAAGAAGCTTCTCCTCGGGCTACGGAGAAATGGGTCTGGGCCCCGAGACCCGCCGGGAGGTGCCAGCCCATATGGGGAGCCCGAGGAGCCGGGCTGGGAGCCCCTCGGGGGACGGAGGCAGCCCTCTGCGGGCGGGAGCAAGCCATGGTGGTGGTCCTACTTCACGTCCCTGAGTCAGCACAAGCCGCGCTGGCTGCTCAAGTACTAGCCTCCCCCCACCCTCTGGCCCAGAGGCTCCAGGCTCTTGATTTTGTCTTCAGAAGACACCCTGTAAAGCTGTTTCTGTTTTATTAAAGTCATTTTATTTACTGTCGGCCATGGTGAGAGGCTCTGGGCATGAGGCACGCCGGCCTCGTCCACCCAGATGGCCCCGGGGCAGGTGGTCCCATGGGCAGCCAGCTGTGGGGTAGACCCTGAGGCCCCAAAGCAAGAGGGGCCCTCTACCTTACAGATGGGGACACTGAGGCTCCCGGGGAGGTGACACAGGGGGAGGGAGGTGCAGGGCCAGCCGGGAGCAGAGACTCTGGGAGTATGTGGAGGTAGGATGCAAAGGAGAAAGTTTTCAGGAGAGCCTGGCTGGGAGGAGTGGGGGGGTGGGCAGCAGGTGACCTCAAGGGCAGGAGAGCTGGTGAGAGCTCAGGGACCATAGCATCACCCAAGGGTCACACTTGGTGGCTCCTGGGCTTTGATGGGGCCCTACCTCCAAGACGAAGCATCTCCCTTGGCTCCTTTCTCAACCTTATGATAGCACCAACACAGGTCCAGAGACCCACCCCCAGGCCTCAGACTCCCCACAAGACTTCTCCTGGCCCATCTCTCTATAGTCAGGCAGGTCCGTGGGTCCTCGGATCCCTGAGGCAGGGAGACATGCGGCCCATCAGAGAACACTGGCAAAGAAGGTGTGCCAGTGAGCTAGGGCTGTGTAACAACATGCCACAGGCTGGGGGCTCGAGCCACAGGGATTTGTTTCCTCACCGTCCTGGAAGCTGGACGCCCAAGGTCAAGGTGTAGACAGGGGTGGTGCCCTCTGAGGCCACGAGGGAAGGATGCGCGCCAGCCCTGTGTCCTTGGCTCATAGACAGCTGGCTTCTCCCCGCATCCGTGGGCCATCTTCTGTCAATGCTTGTCTGCCTTTCTTTCCCGCTTTCCCGCTTATAAGGACACCAGTCATATTGGATCAGGGCTACCCCAACGGCCTCATCTTAGTTTGATCACTTCTAGGAAGACCCCCATCTCCAAATACAGTCAGGTTCACAGATACTGGGGGTGAGGAATTCAACACATACCTTCTGGGGGAACGCAGTTCAGTGCATCATCGAAGGCTCGTCTGCAACGCGGCAGCCTCCCGGCTGCTCCCGCCTGCGCCACTGGGGCCCCCACCCAGAGGGGGATCCCATGTGAGCAGAGCCTTGGCCCCAGCCGACCCCCACCATGACCCCTACCAGCACATCAGCATGGTCTTACGGCTGGCCTGGCCTCTGCCATCTCAGAAGGCTTCCGGGCAAGCTGAGAGGAGCAGGTGCGCGCCCAGCACCAGGGGGTGGGGTCTGCGGAGCGGGGGCGCGGGCGTGCTCACGTCCTCAGTCTGGCCGGGACACAGCGGCTCACAAAGCGAGCCTGTGTATATCGGTCATGATCTGGAGTGTTTGTCAGACATCCTTCGGGGCTCTCGACCCTACCTTCACCCCTGTGTCCAGTGGTTCTGAAGGTCATCATGTATTTGGCTCTACTGTGTACCAGGTCTGCGTGGAGCAGACCACTCTTCCCGATTTACTGGTGTGGGTGCAGCCCAGAGAGCTTGCACCGCTTGCCCGGGACCTCGGAGCGTGTTGCTGGCAGCTCGGTGCCTCCTGCAGGACGACTGTGTGAGGCTTCTGCTGTCCACAGCTGTCTGGAGAAGAGCCTATCGGAGTGGGCATGAAGGCCAAGAGCTCAGCGGGGCCCCTGTTCGTTCCAGGAGCTGAGGCCTAGGCCCCAGTGAGGGGGTGAGGATGGGGATGGCCAGGATGAGGAGAGAGATGGCCTGAGAGGTGTGGGGGTGGCTGTGGGCAGTGGACCATGGCAGTGGGAGGGTCAAGTGGGGACAGGTTGGGCTCCCTATTTCTGGCCAACAGGGGACCATTTTGGTGGCTCCTATGATCTTTTCTTTTGATAGAACTTAGGACAGAGCCCCACATGGAGGAGGCTAGAAGCTAAGGTCCACCTGCTGTGTTCACCGTGAGACTGAAGGGGATGTCAGAACAGGGGGGACCTCGGGATTCAGTGAGAAGCAGGGAGCCTCCGCAGGGCCCACGGGGCAGCTCTGGCTGCGGGAGCCGGGTTAGCTCTCCTCCAGGGGGTCGGCTCTCTGCACGCTGGTAGGAGGGGGTTCCAAAGGGAGCGTGCACGCTCCGGGGTGTCGCTGCTGGTGGGCGTCCTTACAAAAGAGCTGGCAGTTGAATCTGGAGGTAGGGAAAGGGAAGGTGGCCCAGCATCACTCTCAGATGCTGCCAGGGGGGACAGGAGGGTGAACAGCATCACGAGCCACAGCAGAAGTGAGGAAAAGGCAAAAAATCTCACAGCAAGGAAAATAGAATGAATGCACAAGAACACAGAAGGAATAAAATGCAGACCACCAGAAATGTGCATGAGCTGAATCCTCCACTAAGAAAGCAGAGACCACCAATTTGAGTTACGAGAAAAAAAAAAAAAGGCAGTGTGTACTTCAAGGAAGCATGCTTGAAAGCAAGTGATACAGGACGCGAAGAGAAGCCAAGAAATGCAGACACCCAGACGACGAGGGCTTCATCGGTAGCAGAGGAGGTGGGACTGGGGATCAAACACAGTAAATGGGAGAGAAAGATGTTGGAGGATCGAACAATTTATGACTAAGATAAAATAATAAACCTGCATTATACACTAATCAACTTAGTGGCTAACGATGTAAAGCCAAGTCATTTAAAAATACAAGCAGAATTCCTGTAGGAACTGCGATGTGTCATTTTGGGAATCAGACCAGTCCAGTGGCTCAGTCAGTCAGCCGGGTTTTATTTAGAGAAACAGAGTCACGCATGGAGCCAGCAAACTGAGTTTAACGAATGTGTACGAGGTGTTGCTTACTTCAAGTGGAGAGTGCACATTCCTCCCAAGACCCACTGTATTTGTAAAAATGGATAATAAGCTTTTGTAAAAATGGATAATAAGCTTCATCTCAAAGAACACCTTAAGCAAAATTTAAAAGGTGGAGATTATCTCCAGCCATAGCCTAGACAAATTAAAAATAATTAAGGGTAAAAAAAACCCTTTACCATTTGGATTTAGCTGCATGGCAGAGAACCAACATGGGGTGGATTAACACTGTGGAAGTTAGTTTCCAGGACAGAAGTCTGGGCTAGGCGGTGGCCAGACAGCGGGATGTTTTATGAGACCCCAGGCTCCATCCACTTGCTGTTCCACCATCCTGGGGTGAGGCTTCCCCTCTATGCCATCACTTCTGCTCACATCTCATTGGCCAGAACTCAGTCACATGGGCAGGCCTGCCTCAAAGAATGCTGGGAGTTGTAGTTTTTATCTTGGGGGGGAGGGGGCTCCATAAAAATGGGGGGCTCCCTAGGTTACCATAGCAAAAGGGGAGGATGGGTTTTGGAAGACGTTGGACTCTGCACGACATTGCTGGAGTGGAAAGGAAAGGGGACTGCGGGAAGAAGCTACCGGGGGAGAGGAGATGAGGACAGCTCCTCTGTGGCCCGTGGTGGCTGGTGCCCAGAAGCAGGTAAAGCAGGTGCACCGTCACTGACAGGGGAGACAGAGAGCCAAGGAACTGACCCATCACCTTTTATAAAATCCACAAGATAAGAAGAGGAGAAAATTAGAGACAAAAGACGAAATTCCATAAATAGCAAACAGACAAAACAGTAATAAGTATTAATAAGTCCCAAAGCTGACTATTTTTTTTAACAGATTTTATTTATTCATTTGTCAGAGAGAGAGAGAGAGCACACAAGCAGGGGGGAGCAACACACAGAGGGAGAAGCAGGCTTCCCGCTGAGCAGGGAGCCGGATGCGGGGCTCGATCCCAGGACCCTGGGATCATGACCTGAGCCGAAGGCAGACGCCCGATGACTGAGCCACCCAGGCGCCCCAAAATTTTATTTATTTACTTGACAGAGAGAGACACAGCGAGAGAGGGAACACAAGCAGGGGGAGTGGGAGAGGGAGAAGCAGGCTTCCCCGCTGAGCAGGGAGCCCAGTGTGGGGCTCGATCCCAGGACCCTGGGATCATGACCTGAGCCGAAGGCAGATGCTTCACCGACTGAGCTACCCAGGCGCCCCCAGAGCTGGTTCTTTAAAAAAATCAACAAAAGAGACAAATCTCTCATAAACCTGATTAGTAAACAAAGAAAGCACACAGAATACTCTTAAAAATGAGAAAAGACACCCAACTGAAAAACTGGAGATTTAAAAATATCTTTAAAAGAATTTTAAATGAATTCTATGGCCAGAAAATTGAAGGCCTAGAGGAAAAGAGGTGGTTTCCCAGGAAAATATAAATTCAATATATAAGATAGAAAAATGTAAGTGATGAAAATTAAACCCGGAGGAAGCTGCTTCCTTGGAGAGATCTCATGCCCCAGGACGGATGTGCTGCTTTTGCCAAGTAGAGGGAGGGCAGTGGGTGACTGCTGACGGGAGGGGTCCTTCTGGTGGTGGGAATATTCTGGAATCAGACAGTGGTGGTGGCTGCACGGCTCTGTGAGTCTACTAGAACCCGATGCATTATGTACTTCAAGATGCTTAAAACGGTGAATTTAATGTTATGTGAATTTTATCTCAATTAAAAAAAAAAACAGGTCAGGGAGAAGGCTTGGTGGAAAGAGCGCCCACGGCTGAGGTGTGAGTGGCCCCAGGTGCTGGTCTGAGGGGAGCTCAGGGCTGAGAGGACTTACAGGCTACGGGTGAGGGGTTGTGAGTGCCCGGAGCCCCTCATCCGTCCTCAGTGGTGGGAGGCTGTCACACTTGCCAGGGCTCAGCCTCCTCTCATCTGTGGCCCCCGGGGGGCCCAGCGTCCACCCAACTTGCCACCACACTGCACACAGTTCCTTGCAAGTCCTCCCTGCTCCGTGAGCGAGTAGGAGTGAATGATGAGTAGGGGGATGAGTGCAGCGGGCCTCTGATTTGGGTGTTGTGCAAGTGACAGCCTTGTCAAGGACAAGAGTGCGTGCTGAGTGGCGGGTGGGGCAGGGGACGAGCGTGTCCCTGGCTGCCCACCGAAAGCCAGGACTGTCTAGATACTTCCCTTTGTGAGAAAGCGCTTCCTTAAACGGGGCTCCTGCCTTCCTTCAATTGTCCCGCGGCTGTGGCCCTCTGAGGCCACCCCGCCACGCCTCTCCCTTCCCCACCGCAGCTCCCGTGGGCTCCTGACGGCCCTCTCCGCTGAGCCTCTGCGGTCCTTCTTCCCCTGCGGCCCAGCCACACACACACACAGGCAGATGACAGAAGCCGTTCGGGCCCGGCCTCCACGTCCCACCACGCATTAAACCATAAACCACTCTCAAATGATTTTATGAGAGTCGTGTTTTTCCTTCCATTTTCGTATACAAATCTAATCTTTTGAGAACCTAGTCCCTTCTAACTCACATCTTATGGGCTTTCATCAATAATAATATACGATCAATTACTCAAATGTAATTGATTAGTCGAGAGGACCGTATTTTCTCCTCGTATTTTGCGTCTGATTGGACATAAAGCACAGCGGTTGCTGCATGATGGTGGCCTTGCCCTTTGGCTGTGGACTATCTTTACCTTTTAGCTGAGATTAAATTTATACACAATTTTCTAATGTCGGCTTAAGAAAAATCCAAAAGGGCACTTTATATCCCAACACTACAAGATGACACCATCCCAGGGTGCGATAAGCAGCCCGGAAGGTGGATTAGTGGCCAAAATTGCCTTTTGAGTTGGCTCTGAGCTTCGTTCATCTTTATTTGGCCACACAGATCATTTTTGTCATCAGAAAGTTGAGTCCCATAAATCCAATATTGCCTGCCCAATTCAATAAAGAGAACCGGGGCCTGTTTCAGCCGGTCTGCGTCTCTCTCAGCTGAGACCTAACCACACTGTCTAACCAAGATGGCAGGGCGGCGGATGGCTTCCAGCAGGGCAGGGAGTGTGTGTGTGTGCAGGGAGTCTGGGCCACCGACGGCCTCGCTGTGCGTGGGGAGTCTGGGCCACGGATGCCCCCCCGGAGTTTTCCTCTCTCCACGACCAGCAGAGCAGGTCCCTGAGAACCCGATCACGCTCGACCAGGTGGCACTCTGGTGCTTACAAGGGCCTCTCGTGTCCTCTGGTGCAGGACAGAGGGTAGACCCGGAGTGGGGGAAGCTGGGGAGCGGTCTGCAAGCTGGTCGCATGCGCCCCAAGGGCAGGACTCCTGGAGAATATTTGGTAGGAAGAGCAGTCCTTTGAAGCCTCGACCTGTCCTTCAGGGCCCCATGCACGTTCTGTCCTGTCCCATAGCTTCACCGTATCCCGGTCAGAATTAGTCTGTCTTCCCCACTGATCCATACAATGTAGCTGATTGTTCTTTAACCCACGTGAGAGACAAGGATGGAGGAGCAGGAAGAAGAGGAAAAAGAACCTGCAGTCATAGTCTTAAGTAGCTTGGGGGGTGGTGCCAGCCTCCAGGTACCTCTGCTCTGCTCCTGTCACAGTGGGGGGCTGGGAGGCGTGGTGCCCATGGCAGGAGGCGTCCTCAGGCACTGTGCCACCTTCTTACCTCCCACGGGGCAGGGTCTGGGAGTTTGCCTTATTACAGAGTAACACCTTAGCTCACTACTGTTTCGTGGATGCTGGCACGAGACACGAGACTCCTGGGTCAGAGACAAGGAAGTTCCCAACTCCCGGCCCAGCAAACGCTAAGCATGACGCTGGCAGTGGTTCTCTTGTCCCTGTGTCCTTGGGGTGACTGGGAGGTGGACACCACGCCCACAGTGGGTTTGCATCGCTGACCAGGAATGCCGGGCTAGGAACCTACTGCTCTATGCTCCCCCGGGGGACATGTCACCGCATCCCCCAAGGCTGCTGACTGCAAACACACTGAGATGTGGCCTGCGTACAGAGGCCAGCGTGTTGCAGTCCTCATGGACTCAGCAAGAAGGGCAGGGCTGCTCAGGGCCCCCCCATCCCCCACCCCTGCAACCTGGCATCCCCACCCAGGCTTTCCTGCTCATCGAGTCCCAGAGCTCCTCGTTGCCAGCCAGGTGGAAATGGGCCAGCGTTGTCCTGCTGGTCTTGCATGGCAAAGCCTGCTTGGGTCAGCCTCCCCAGGGGCCTCTGGGCACCATCTTCCCAACAACCTCTCTGCTGCTTCTCTCTCTCCTTTGTGATCTTTCTTCTTCTCATCGACTCTTCTGTGCTGGGACTCAGCACACTTCTCTCCCCTCTCCCTGGAGGGAACATCACCCCCAAGGCTACGAGTGTCACGTGGAGGAGCCCCACCAGCTGTGAAGGCTTCTTCACCCTCCCTCCTGGGCTGTGGGTGTTAGCCATCCACGTGGGCTGACTTTGCCTTAATGCAAGCCTTTGTTCCTGCTCTGGTGTCCCCTGTGCCAGGTGCTGTCTTAAACCCTTTTAGGAATAACAAGGGAAACACTGCACACCAGAGTGAGCACCTGGGTGCCTCGGCCGCACCCCCGAATCCTCAGCGCTCCGTGTGGGGCACTTAGGACTTCTAGTGGTTAGGAGGAGGTTGAGTTATTGAGTCAACTCTCGGGTTCTTACCCCAACTAGTTGTCATGAGAAGCTACTATGAAACATATGAGAAAGTCTGAGGGGGCATCTGATTCTCAGCAGAGACCATTAGAGAAACAGTGGACGCTGTCTTTAGCCTTGTTCTGGGTCCAGAGGCTGAGGCTGTCCTTCTCTGTCAGGGCCCTGGGAGTCTCACCTCTAGGAAGCTGACTTTGCAGCTCCCACTGGAGAGGGCTCACTTCCTCAAAAGACATTTCTAAACATCTACCTCCCCATTCCCCTAGTCTTATAGAGAGAAAGGAGGGATGGTGAACACCTGTCTACAGGTGAGAAAATGAGGGATCCCACCAGATCACTGACCCCATAGAGATTGGGGGCCTGGGGGCATCTTGGAGGCAGAGGAGGACATGCCCCGTGGGATCCTTGGTGATGGGCTGCAGCAGACTCCACACCACACCCCTGCCTTTGCCACTCCAGGGATCCTGTGGTGACAAGAGGAGGTGAAGCCGAGGGGGTCTGGTGCTGCCGGCCACGGCTCATGGTTTCTGTGTGCGGCAGTTTTCTGCGTTCAACTTGCACTATAAGCGACAGGCAGGTGTGTGGGCATTTGCTGTGCATTTGCAGGTGCCCACACTCAAATCATCACTGTCTGCCAGAGAACCTCAAGCGAGCGCCGTGGGAAATCCCAGCCTGACGGAGTCACCGACTGACCCCGGTCCTTGGCCCCTCATCGTGCCATGCAGACTGTGACCAGCTTGTGAAGGGAAGCACAGCCCCCCTTGATTCATTGGAGCTTCCCCCAATCTGACCTGCTTGGCCCCCTTCCTTAGGCTGGTGGTCTCTGTGGCTCCCGGCAGGGCTGGGAATAGGGTGTGAGCAGTGATGGGGGTGGGGGGGTAAGTGAGGCTTCAACCCAGTCTCAACACTGGCAATCTCAGAATCAGGACGTTTGGGATGCTGAAAGACAGAAAGTTAAGTATCACACAATGCCAAAGAGACCTGTCAGGTCGTGGGGTCTGTATTAGTTTCCCATGGCTGCCACAACAAAACACCATCAACCGGGGGCTTAACGACACTCTCACAGTCTGGAGGCTGGAAGCCTGAGATCAAGGGTGGGCAGGGCTGCATGCCCTCCCAAAGGCTCTAGGGGAGGATCCTCCCTGCCTCTTCCAGCTCCTGGTGGCCCCTCATGGCCCCTCGTGGCCTTCTCTCTGTGTGTCTCTTCTTAGAGACTCAGAGCCCACCCTGCTCCAGTGTGACCTCACCCTAACTCTACCTGCAGCAATCCTACTGCTGAAGAAGGTCACAAGCACAAGTCCTAGGGGTTAGGACTACAGCATTTGGCGGGGGGGTGGGGGTGGGGGGGGGACACAATTCAACCCACACCATCATCTGGCTGCCCTCCCAGAGCAGTTACTGTGGGTGGCCCCTACTGGAAACGAGCACCTCGTTGGTACCTCTCACTTCTGCTTCTGTCCCCGGGTGTCACCTGGGTTTTCCTCCTTGTTCTTCCTGGAACTTCGGCAAAGGACAATCCCAATGTGGAATGACAGCAGACATGGCTTCTCCCCCTATTCTGTGTGGGACTTCTGCACCTCATTGTCAGTCCGCTTTAACCCCGAGACGGAGGCTTCTCTGGGCAGTTCCCAAGGATGCTGGCACACTGCAGGGAGAGAAACACCCAAAGAAGCAGCTGGACACTGCTATGCAATGTCAGGGTGGAGGGGCTTGCAGGGCTCCAGGGGTCCCGCTGAATGAGAGGCCCTTTGATGCATGGAGGATGCATCCCCCTCTGACTCAGATGCCCGAGTGGGAGTCCAGCTTCCTCGCTTCCTCCTCAAGCACCTGGGGCAAGTTACTTAAATTCTCTCCAGCCTCCAGTTACTCATCTGGAAAATGGGATGATGAGAAAATTCTCCTTCTCTGGGTTAAATGAGGGAAAGTGTGGACAGCCCCTGTGGCCTTTCGACAATGAGCTGGGGCTACTGGGGGCCAGCTGCCCTGTGTGAGCGCGGGCGCATGGAGCGCATCCTCTCCCCCAGGACCTGGGTGGGGCTGGACCGACACCGTGCAGTCTGAGTTCTCATCACGGCACGCCAGCAGACGTCCGGTTCTGGACGGAGGCAGGGCCGAGCTCACTCCTGGCATGTTCCCTCATCTGTGTGTGCCCGTGCTCCCTCCTTGGGGACCCAGATGGGACGGTGCCTGGGAGCCCTGGCAGGTGCCAGCACCCACTGAGTCTCCACGAAGGGGGTCTGCGGTGATGGTGACTGTGGTTGGATCTTATTGTGGGCTGAATTGTGCCCTCCCAAAAGCCCTGGGACCTGTGAATATGGCCTTATTCAGAAAAGGGTCTTTGCAGATGTAGTCAAGCTAAGATGAGGTCCCACTGGAGTAGGGTGGGCCCGAATCCAATAACTGGTGTCCTTCTAGGAAGAGGACAAGACACGCATACGTGGTGGGGAGGGAGGCCACGGGACACTGGAGGCAGGGACCCAGTGATGTGGCCATCAGGAAACGGAGGACGCCAGCTCAGCCAGAAGCTGCAGGATGCGTGGACGGTTTCTCCCTGGAGCTGTCAGAGGGAGTGAGGAGGCCCTGTCCACACCTTGATTTTGGCCGGGAATGAGGCATTTCAGTCGATGGTAATCTGTTGCAGTCACCACAGGACATGAGCACAGACCCCTACCAAGTGCCAACCTGCCTGTCTTCCGTCCCACTTCCATGGCCGCAGATGGTTTGAGGGAAAAAGAATTTGGGGGTTATCCCTCGGGAGCTAAGGAGCATCGCATCGCGCCACCAGGGGGGCGGTGGGGGGTACTTTGTGAGGGAAGGGGCAGAAGGAAAACCCCTCCGACCTCAGCCCCCAGCCCGCGTGCCCGGAGTGCGGTGGGCGTGCATAATTTGTTTGCTTTGCAATTCTCTCCCCTCAGTGGAGACAAATTGATTTGTACATGGAAATGGGCTGTCACTGGGGGGCGGCTGTCTCGTTAGAGGACAGGATTTGCCGGGTGTAGGCAGGGCTTTGGGGGCATAGCCAGTGGTGGGATGGGGGATGTGCCCAGGTAGGCCCTTTCAGGGGCACAACACAGCTCCAAGGCCTTGCTCCGAAGCTGCTGCCTCCTCAAGCCTCTGGCTGGACACTCAAGGCCCGGCTGCGCACCTGTTTGCTGGGTATCTCCGAGCGAGGGCCCTGGGGAGCCGCAGGACCCAGAACAGACCCCACGGTGGTGCCCAAAAGGTGGCATGAGGACCACTCGATGGCGGTGGGGACAGCAGGGCATCGTTTAGCAAATAACAAGAAACAGCTTAAAAAACTCCCAAACTCAACGTCCAGCGAAAGAAGACAACGGCAAAAATGTGAAGTGGCCGCGCGGGGCTGTCCGGAGCCACCTGCTCTCTGGGCAGGCCAGGCTCGGAGCCACCTCCCCTCTGCACCAGCGGGTCTGTCTCTTTCATCGGGCCTGCCTGAGGGTGATGGAGCAGGAACGCATCACGCGAAAAGCCTAGATGGAGACTTAGAAGATCCAGGCCAACGTGGCGCTGGTACCAGGCTCCGGACCCGGGCGCCCACTACGCTCGGAGACTATGGCGCAGGAGCGAGGGTTCAGGCCTGGACGAGATTCCGGGTCAAATCCCAACCCCTCCATCCCATGGGGGGTCACCTTTGAATCCTCCAAGTCTCCGTTTCTTCCTCCATCCACTTGGCATCGTATCCACCCAATCAAATGGCCACTGAGGGTCTGGCACGCAGGAGGCCCTCCAGTGAGCTAGGAGCGTGCTGGGCCCCAAGGGTGTGATGTCCCACGTGGGGCAGGTTCTGCCGCAGACTTCTGAGGCTGAGGGGAAGATAGCGTGCCCACCTCGGCAACGCCGGCTTACATTTATTTTTCCTTTATTATGAGGTTATAATTGAGATGCAGTCGCTCTTGAGAATTTGTTCATGGGGTATTGAAAAAATATCCTATCCCATATCCCAGAGCATCCGAGATAGCTTAGAGAGACACAGTCATAAGGCAGGATAGAATTAAAAGTGAGGGAATCTGGGCAAAGGGAAAATAGAAGAGAAACACGACGTGAAGTCAGAGGTAAGGATAAGGCACGGAAGGCCTCCCAGGAGCCCGGGACACTCGTGTGACGCGTGTTGGAAATTCCAGCCTGGACTTCAAACCAAAGATGAAAATAGGGCTCTTGTGTGATTCACGGTGCCTACAAGATTTCAAACATCAATTATTCAGAGGGAAAGCAGGGTGACCTCTCACTGGGGCCAGAGAAATGGGTGAAAGGGAAAGTAGGTGGGTAATGACTGCATTCAGCAAATGTCTATTGAGGACCTACTATGTGCCCGGTGTTGGGGACAAGGTGATGAGCATGATCTGCAGGTGGGGAGGGCTTCTTGATCCAGGCGTGGCTCACGTCAGAGGCTGCTCCCCCCCAACAACGGTCCTACCCGTAGACACCACCACCCCACCCCCCTTACAGCTGACGTGTGACCTGCTCTAAGACACTCGGTGAGTGTAGGCTGGGTGCAGCTTCATCCTGCTGCCAGGGCTCTGTCTCAGCCCCCACAACCAGGGGAGGGGCTCCCGGTGAAGCTTTCCCTGCCTCTCTCGGCCCCGTCTGATCCAACCGCATCTGATGCTGCTCAGAGTTTCTAAGAGGCATTTGGGATGGAGGGCACTCAGATTCGACCCAGAATCAAACAGCACCCTGGTCCGGCTCAATTCAAGCATAAAATGTAGCAGGAGGAACCGGCAGCTTTCAGAGCCTTCGGTCCACCAGCCCAGATGTGCAGAATTTCTTACACTGGGGCTCCTTGCACACGGCTCGGCCCCGAGCAGGCACCCCCGGACAGAAGGAAGGCAGGGAGCCCCCACCGCTGGTTACGGCCCGTGCAGCTTGGCGGAGAAGCTTCCCCAGTGAGTGATGGCAGAGAAGCTTGAACAGAGAGCGTGGTGGCCGCTGTCGCCCCAGAATCAGGGGTCAGGCGGTCTCCAGGCCAAGCCCACGTTGCCAGAATTAATATGTAAGATAAACAGCCCGTGGAGGCACTGATCAAATTCTCCAGGCGTGGGTCAGAGGTCTGCTTTGGAGGTGTGAGAAAAGGTTTAGGGAGGACCGGGGTCAAATATGTGCAGCCAGACAGGCTGACCACTGGCCCCCCGAGGCGGGCAGCTTGGGGGCTGCACTTGGGGGAGGTGGAGCCATCAGAGCGGACTCATTACTCAGAAAGGCCGAGAAAGTTGTCTGCCACTGCTCTCGGCTGCCCGAGCACATCAGCGTCAGCCCGCGCCCGGGCCCCCAGGGCCCCGGGGCCCTGCTGCTTCCCGACCCACCGGCTCCGGCGCCGCCACGATTCCGGGGGAGAAGGAGGCCGGTCGCCGGTGGGTGGAGGGGCAGGGTGCTGCCACGTCCTTGACAGGTGGCCCCCCAGCCTGCCATGGGGAGCTCACTACTTCACAGGGCATTTTGGAGAGTGCTGACCGTCTGTGGCACCCTGGGTTTTCATGATTTCCCCTTTGAGAAAGCCCCTTTCCCACATGTGGCCAGAGCCCCAGGCCTCTGCTGTGACTGGACAGGGCTGGGCCGGGGTGTCTATTCCCGGTTCACAGTGGAGGGCCTCGGTCATGCCACCTGCGTTCGGGTCCTGCTCCCTGGTCCACGATGAGGAGTGTGCAGCCGGGCTCCCCTGGTGGGAGGCAGGAAGGAACCCTGTGGGACCTCTCCTCTTGACTCTCAATGTGTACAGAACGTAAATTACTCCGATTTCTCATCTTCGCCTCGGCCTTGGGGCAGTTCCTATAATAACGGCCGTTTACAATACTCGTGGCCGGCGTGGCTCCTTTTGCTCCCGGGGCTCTTGAAACGCTTGGGAGACAGAAGTCGGCAGCAGGCCTGTGTGCTCAGCGTGAGGTGGGGACTCATTTCACCTAGAAAGGGACAAGGCAAAGGAAGTATTTTAAGGGATGAACCATTTCAGTGTTTTCACCAAGGAACGTACCCCCAGGGGCGGTGACAGAGAAAAACCCACCCGGGCTCCCTCCCGGACACCTGGCGGTGGGTCTCCCACCTGTGTGACTTCAGCCTGCCTCTAAACATCCCTCTGGCTGTCCTCTCCCAGCTCATTTGCAAGCCTGTGGTTCCCAGTGTCATGCTGGAGGCTGAGGACAAGGTGACCATTAAGATGGGAGGACAGGGTGGTCACCAGGAAGGACAGGGGAAAGGCGCTGCGACCAATGTCAGTATGAGGTGAAGGCACCGGGCAAAAGAGGGTGTGAGCCTCTAGGCCTGGACTGGGGTGGGGGATTCAAGGAGGGCTTCCCAGAGGAGGAGGCACAGCGTGGTTATTGCAGGCACCGCAGAGCCCCCCAGGGACAAGTGGGGAAGGGCACTGGGAAGAAGTTGCCGAGGTGTGAAATGCAGTCTGTGGAGGCCCAGGCTGAGAGGAAGGGGCAGCATCTTCCAGAAGAAAATGGATCTGCCTGGCTCAGCCTGCAGGGCTGGGTTTTCTCCCTTCATTCCCAAAGCATGTGCCATGTGCCATGGAGGAGCCGGCCTCTGTGGTGCCCTGTGGAGCAAAGGGGCCCTTGGTCAAGGAAGTTTGGGAGATTATCTCAGAGATTCCCGGTGCACCTTATTCTGTTAAAGGCTCTGAGAAGTCCTGCAGTAAGGAAACCAGCTCCCTCTAACCCAGTGATCTCTGCCCACTGACCACACCACAGAGAGAAGCCCAGGAGATGGGCATTCGGCAGATCGCTGTCCCCAGCAGCGGGGTGCGGGAAAGCACAGGACTTGTGGAGGGTTTGCACACCTGCTTGGATGCTCACCAGCTGTGCCAACCCGGCTGAGCTCCTCTGACTCTCTGGGGACTGCAGAGAGGAATGGGGGCCCTGTGAGGAGGCTGAGCTGGTACGTGGACATGCTGAGACCTGAGTGTGTCCCTGGCCCCTGTCATCGGTCTCAGAGAGGCATGGGGTCCGGCCCCGGGCAAGAGGTGGCCGGGAATCATGCCTGGTGCTTACCCCCAGCAGTGCCTGGGGCCCGATGCTCTGTCTCCTGGCCCTCCCCACACACTTCAAAACCAGCTGCCTACCGGCCATGAGCGGCAGAGCAGGAATGCCTCCTGACCACTGACCAGAACGCTCCCCGGCCTCCAGCCTGCACCACGGCTCTCAAAATAGGAAGCAGACTTCCTCTGCACGCCCAGATCTACCGGATTAAAACCCGAAAGGGCAACTCTTGGGGAACAAAGACTTAAATAAAACCCTGCCTCCCGAGAACATGGAGGCAGGAAGCGGTGCCTAATTCTTAGGGCACCAGCAGGTGGCATGCGGGTCTGGGGCAGAGGCCCGTGGGAGAGGACACTGCTAAAGCAGGGGATGTGGCCCCAAGGCCTCCCTGGAGCTGGGTGCCGGGCGCGTGGGCCCTTTCCCGGAAGCCAGGCACTCATTAACCTGCGGTGGGCAATATCATTCCCACCTTACAGATGGGGAAATTGAGGTCAGGGAGACCAGCTCACTTTCTGCAGGCCACATATTGGGGAAAGAGACAAGATCTGGGCTTTGGACTCCAAAGTACTCTCCACAGCCCTGGAGTCTTGGAGTCAGGGAAGCAGGCCTGACTCAGAGATGGGGAGCTTCCGGAATCCTCAGGCCAGGCCTTCTGGAATCAACACTTGAGTCTGTCTCTGCCAAGAGCGTCTGAATCAGGCCCAGCCCACCCTCCCTCTCGCTCCCATGCTTTCTGAGACTCTGTGTCCTCATTCTAAAGGGACAGGAGGCTTGGACCTCAGGCCGTTAGCTGAGCCCCTGCTTGAACAACCCTCGGCCAGGACGTGGAGAGAACCCGTGTCTCAAGCATCATCTCAGTGCCTCGAGGAGGAGGAGGCCGGTGGAGGGTGACAGAGAGAGCCACACCCCTGCCCCTGCTGCCCACCCGCCCACCTGGCTCGGCCCGGTTCCCCCACGTCTGCTAGCTGCATGGTCACTTGGCATCTCTGCACCTGAGTGTCCTGTCCTGTGACGTGGGCCGGGTGGCGCCTGTACCTGTCAGAGAGGGCCGATGTCCGCCTGGGACGCCCCCGGAGGGTGCCTGGACGACCACATGTCTGGGAGACCCCGTGGGCAGGTGGTGACTAACCCCGGCTCTCCGGAAAGCAGACGAGCTCTACTCGGAGCACCTGCAGATTTTTGTCCACGGCTGTTTCAGTAAATTAAGTGGCTTCCAAACTTCTGGAGCCCCGGTGCTGCCGTCCCGGGATGGCGCTATCTGCCACCGTCTGGGCGCTTGTCCTTGCTGCTGGAGAAAGGAAATGGAGGCCAGAGTTGGGGTCCCTGGGCGGCCCCTCGGGCGGGGGCTCTGACTCCAGAGCACCAGAGAGGATGCTGCAGTGATGTTTTGGAAAACAAAATACACAAGCTACATCTCCCATCTGACGCAGAGCGCTGCTCCGTAGACCACCCGCTGGAGAAAGGCCGCTCCTGGGGGTCCGGTGTAGGAGGCGTCCAGAATCACTTCTACCCGCCGCAGGCTGTCAGCAGGGGACAGAGCGTGGGCGGCAGGGAGCTTTATGCACGGGCCATCTCTGGGCCGAGAGAAGCCAGCGCCCCTCCGCAGCATGCACCCTGCGGGGACCCTCCCCTGGGGCCTGAGGCTCTGCCTCGTGGACTCACCAAGCTGGAGCAGCCCGGATGGTAGCCGTGCAAAGGCTGTTTTCTCATCGAGATAACAGAAGATGCCATGTCTTGGCAGGTAGGATGAATGCAACCTTTCTCCAGGGACCCAGCCTGCGCCAGCCCAGAGCCACCCCTCACCGCCTGTCCCAGCTCTTGTGTCCGCACACCCCTGAGCACACGCAGAGCCACCGTCTGGAAGGTGAGCAAGGTGGGGACAGTGGGACATGGGGCAATGTCATTTACGAGGTCTGGGCAGAGAAGAGCATGCGGGCTTTGGCAGGTCTCTCATGGGCCAGGGACAGAGGCTCTGGGTGGGCTCCACAGACCCCATGGTCTGGCCTTGGCGGGGAGGGGACGTCTCACCCCCACACTTAGGTCTGCCACCCCTTCTCCCTGCTGGTCGCATGGGTCAGTGCCTGGATTGTCCCCTGGGCGACCGTCCTTCAACCCATGGGCCTGAGAATCCACGAGTCAGCTCCTCAGCTGCCCACTTCCTAGCTCTGTGGGACTTCAGGGGAGTGGCTCAGCTCCTTCCTTGCACCATGAGGGTTAACGAAGGAATATGTATATGAGGCTGGAGCCCCATGCTAGTAGATGGTTGCTCCTGCCCTGATTAGGAAGAGGGGACTTGTCCCCAACCTGACAGCCAACAACACAGGAGTCAGAGAGCTTGACCCCTCTGGGGCAAAGGACAGAAGGGAGTGTTATCAGAGGGCAGTGTGGTTATCTAACTGCACCCACAGAGCTGGCTTTTGGGCTGTGGGGGAGCAGGAGGCCTTGTGGGACGGTCCCCCCTCTGTGGGACAAGCCCCCCTCTGCGGGACGAGCCCTTTGGGAGCAGGAGGTGGGAACCCAGTGTGTCAGGAAGGAATAGTGGTGAAGGCTCTCGGCTTCGTGCTCGCCCATGGCCAACCTACAAGGTTGAGCAAGAGTCCCTGACCCTGAACAGCCTCCAAATGGGGATGGCCACGAGCACTCGGGAGGATGCTCCATTCAGCTCTGGCGGGTATGGCAGGTAAGCATTCCCCACCTGCAGAGAAGGAGGGTGCTGTGACCCCACAGTGTGGGAGCGCCAGGCCTCCAGCACCCCGGCCACCCCCTGCCACGAGCCTCCTTTGCCACCCTCTGGGATCCTCACACCCCACACGCCCACTCCCACCTCCCTCTTGGGCGGGGGGAGCCATCCAGATGTCCCAGGAGAGCAGACCCCAGCGCAGTGCACTCCGGCCCGTGGAGAGCAATCAGCGTGAGAACACCACGGCAGACAGCCACATAGGGCCTGTCCACACAGTGTTCATCAGAGGGCAGGGCCCCACCCACGCACGTTGGGGTGCTGGGGCCTTGGGGTGCCCCAAACTGCTGCTCCCTCTGGGGTGAGGGAGCACAAAGGTCCCCAGGCAACAGGGAAATGGGATGGGCCTCCTTCACCTCCGAACTCAGTGGGGGACTCGGTCCCAGATGGGAGGACCATAGCAGTGCCTACTCCTCCCCAGAGCCAAGGGTGCCGGCCCCAGGGCCCTCCCCACTTCTCCCCTCCCCGATTCTCCCCTCCCCACTTCTCCCCTCCTCGATTCTCCCCTTCCTGCTTCTCCTCCTGCCCCAGCAGGTGTTTGCTGAGCACCTCTTGGGTGCCGGCGCACACATGTGCAGGTTAAGAAAAGGCCAGCAGGAAGCCCAGGCCCAGAGAGGAGCGTCCGGTGAGCAGGAGCTCATGCCCAGCCCTGCTCAGGGTCCCGGGTAGGATCGTGCACAGGGGTTTCACTGGACTGTAGGGCTTGGCAGGAAAGGGAGGCCGAGGCTCAGGGGTGGAGGAACCCACCCAGCCAAGAAGAGGCAGGTAAGGGCTGGGTCAAATCCGACAACTCTCTGCTTGCCTGCTGCTGGTGGAGTTTGGGGTGAAGAGGCTGAGCCCGGGGGGTGGTGGGGAGAGAAAGGAAACATGGTCCCCAGGCTGCGGTGGGCTGAGCCAGGAGCTGAGTGAGCATTTGCGGGTGGCTGGAGTGCCCAGGAAAGGGAGAGTGACCCGGGGTGGGGGGTCCCCATTGCTGGCCAGCTGACATGGGAACCCCGACTTCCCTCACGTCACAGAGCACCGATGATGATGGGAAGGTGAAGAGACAGGAGTGATTTCTCCCCAGGAGAAGGAACCAGCCCTGCCGACACTCTGTAGCCCGCCCCATGAGACCCATCTCAGGCTTCTAACCTCCAGAACTTCGAGATAATAAATCTGCGTTGTTTGAAGACACCAGGTTTGTTGGTGTTTGTTGGTGTTTGTTACAGCGGCCGCAGGGAGCTCATACGGGATGCAGGGCATTTTCCTGCCATTCCTCATGTGGTTTCTTATTTTTCGGGTACTTTTCTTCTAACGAACTCCTACACATCCGTCAAAGTCCCACCCACCTAAACATCACCTCCAGCCAGGCTCTCTGTGTGGCATTGCGGGCTAGCTCCTCGTCACACACAGCTCGTGTACAGCATGTTTCGTGGTGCCGTGGCGGGTAGCTCCCTCTGCATGCACCGTGGCGCACAGCGGTAGGAGGTAGGGAGTGCTGCATTCTCTGTGCCCTCGCTTCCTGGGGCAGGCCCGCTGCTTAGTTAGTGCTGAACGAACCTACCAAAGTGAGTGGCCAGAGGAACGCATCCGTCCGGGTGGACTCCCGAGTGGGCCTGCTCTTGGTAAGGCGTGTTTACCAGGGAGGGATCTACGGGGGTCAGAGATTTATTGATGATCCTATGATTGGATCAGACTTGAGCCCGCCATGGAGATGCGGCGCTGGGGGACTCAGCAGGGGCTGGGCACAGGGCAAGAGCCAGGGGAAGTGGGAGGGGGCAGCCCGGGGAGGCTGGTGCAGACCACAGGGCCCAGGTGTGAGGCAGACCCAGAGCAGATTCCTCTCGCTACGTGAGGACGTTGATACAGAGGGTCCCAGAGGTCCCAGGATGCTGTGATTCTAATGTGACAAGTCCCTTCCAAAAGGGGACACCTGCCCTGACAGTGGCTGCACCAGGGAGCATAGAGTGGGCGTGGGGGAGGGGGTGGGTGCTGCACGTGCTGCCATCGACATAATTCCGCCTCTCTCCAGCTTCCACGTGGAGATGTTCCAGAGTCAAATCCATCCGCAGCCCCACACACACCCCCCACAGCAGGACCTTGGCACACGGGGCTGCCAGGTGAAAATCCACTGGAAAAATCACACCCCAGAGGTGGTCTGGCCAACTGGAGGGAGACCTGGGCAGGAGTTGGGGCTGCACGAGCCCAGGATAGGGAAACTGAGGCACAGGGGTCAAGAGAACCAGCCAAGGTCTCTGGAGGGTGAGAGGTAGCGCTTGGGCCCATCTGCCCCCGGAGGGATCTTGCAGCCGGCGAACCACAGGGCCTCCCCAGTGCTTTTCCTGGCACCTGCCAAAAATAACTCGTTTTCAGGCTGTGTGGGGACGGCCCCCCTGCATCAGAAGCATAAATGCTCCATCCTCCTAAGTCACGCGACCGCGTCTCCGGGCCTTCCTGAGCAGTGTTCCCTCCCACCAATGGAAGAAGCCAGATACCACCACCGATCTTTACCTTGTGGTTTGCGAACGAAGGAGACCTGGCGCAGAGGGTCCCCGGCAGGGAGGGGTGAGGGAAGAACGGTTTCATTACAGGTTGCCTCAAGGCTCTCACCTTACTGCATATCAGGTCAGAATTGCTGCTACCCGAGGCCCCCCGAGCTCTGATGTCATGTGTTCTGGGGGCTCTTTGTCTGGGGGGCGGCTTGGGGGGAAGCGGAGGGGAGGTTCAGTAAACCCCAGAAGCCCCAGCCTGACCGTCACCGAAGGAGGTAGTCCCACTGTCCCCATCGTGTCCCAGCTGCTTCCCAAGGGCCACCTGCACGTCTGCTGCTGGCTTTGGTGTGAAACCATCCACTCTGGGTCCCCTCGTCATCCAGTCTTGAGTCCGGCCCCTCTGGCATCATCATGGCTGAGCTTCCGCCATCACCATCTTCCCAGATGGGCCCCCTCACCTCCTCCCTCCCCCCTCCCTCACCTGCTCTCCCCCCTTCCTCGGTGGGTCTGGAGGGGGTGGGCTTGAGAGGCCAGAGTGACCAGAACTCAAACTCCAGCTTCTCCACGTACCCACTGGCTGGATGCCCAAGGGCAGACACTAAACAACTCTGGCCTTGCTCCTTCATTCATTCACACAGGTGTACACACATGCATTAATTCAACAAACATCTGTTGCATCACCAGGCCCAGGTGTGAGCACACTGCCTGGTGAGTGAGTTCTTCAAGACCTGTCCTCCGGAGCCTGCTCTGGTCCGTTTGCCTAATTCCGTACCAATAGGGCCTTTTTCCAAAGAATGCGGATATAACTCACATACCATAAAATTCGCCCATTTAAGATATGTGATCCAATGGCTTTTAGTATACTCTCAGAGTAATCTGACCATCACCACGATCAATTTCAGAACAGTTGATCATCCCCAAAATAAACCCCGAACCCATTAGCGCTCACTCCCCATTCCTGCCCCACCTCCAACCCCTGGCAGCCCAAATTTACTTGCTGCCTCCGTGCACTGACCTGTTGTGGACAATTCCATCAACGCGGTGGTGCAGCAGGTGGCCTCCGGGACCCACTTCCCTCCCTTGGCATCCTGTTTGCAGGGTTGTCCAAATGGTAGCAGGTGTCAAAGCTCCCTCCTTTCTACGGCTGAGTAAGATTCCGTTGATGAACGCATCTTGTTCACCCATCCCTGTTGATGCATGTTTGGCCAACATGCAGAATGTTGCGAAGACCATTCACATACAGTTTTCTGTACACAATGTTTGTTTTCAGTTCTCTGGGGCAAATGCTCGGAGGGTTTGAATTACTGTAACTTTATAACATTTTCTGATATCTGCAGAGCAAGTCTCTCTCTCTGAGGTTCTTCAGGAGAGCGCCTTGGCTATTCTTGGATGTTGCTTTTCCACAAACACCTTAGAATCAGTTTATTAAGGCACACAGACCCAGAGAAATGTGGTTGGAATCACAGTCTGTCCATCAGTTTAGGGAGAACTGACATCTTGAGGTTCACGAGTTTTTGTCTCCATGAATATGGTGCAGCTCCCCATTTACTTAGGTTTTCCCAAGTTCTGTCAGTAATGTTTAGTGACTTTTTCTGCAGGGGTCTTTCCTGTCCTTTTTAGGATTTATTGCTAGGTGCTCTGTATTTGCTGTTGCTATTATAAAAATTAGACTATTTGTTTGCTCCTGCCTTAAAGTAATGCATTTAAAAATAGATTAATCTCGTATTCAGAAACTTTGCTAATCTCTTATTTATTCTAATAATGTATCCATAGATTATTTGGGGCTTTCTGTAGAGAACAGTCATGTCCAATGACCATGGTGACAACCTGGAATCCCCCCGCACCCCCACCCCCTCGCTGCCCCAGTTGTTGTACCATCTATATTTTGTCCTGCCTTCCTGAGCTACTGGGACCTGCGAATCGTGTTGACTTGGGTAAACACTCTTGCCTCGTTCCTGATGTTAAGGAGGACATTTAAAACCGCTCATCCCGAGTGTGCTGTTTGCGTGGATTTTGTAGATAATCAATGTTGGTTCAGGAAATGCCCTCGTCTTAATTTGCGAAGGTTTTTAAATGTTGACAGAATACTTCTAGCTCTTTACACATATTACTTCATTTATTTTTTCACAATAGCCTGTGACGTGGGCACTGTTTTCCTGACTCTACGGATGCAGCACAGAGAGGTTCAGTGATCTGATGAAGGTCACACAGCGGCAGAAGTAGAAGAGCCGCCTTCAGTCCAGAACCCAGGGCCTGACCACGACACTGCTCTGCCAACAGCAAGAATAAAACAATTAAAAATCAGAGGTCATGTAAATAGCGTCAAAATCTAAAATATGATTCTTTGGAAATTTAAACCCATCTTGACCAAGATTGCTTACGAGAGAAAGGAGAGAGGGCACAGAAAAACATCGCGGAAAGGAGAAGATATTACCATACGTGCAAGAGCTACTGTGAAGTCCTAAGAAAATGTTAGAAACAACTTTATACGAATATATTTGAAAAATCTGTAGGAATGGCTTTTTCCAGAAAAACATGCTGCCAAATTTTATTTTAGGGGAAACAGAAAACCTTCAGCGGGGAAAAGGCTGAGTAGCCCCTGGACCTTCAAATGTGAGCTTTAACACACCTTCAAGGAGCAGAAAGTCTCTATCTCGGGCAGACTTGGAGAGGAAAAACAGAAGCCACAGCCTTGTTTGCAGGCTGATACTCCCTGATGCCAAACGCACCAACAGTCTGTACAAAAGCAGATAAACTACTGGCCAAATTTATACATCTGTGCCCAAAACCTCACATGGAGAATTAGCAAAGTAAATCCAGCAAGATTTGTCCTAGAAATGTAAAGTGGTTTTAGCAAAAATTAGAGCCATGCCTGATGCAGAACTTCTAGCTGGATCAAAAGTCTTAGTGTGGGAAACGCAGGGACTTGAGGGAGGCGGACGAGGCTCAGGACCCCAGGGCAGGAAAATCCCGAGCTGGAGACGAGTAGAACTACTGGTAAATGCAACAGTGGTAGGTTGGCTTCCATCAAGATTTAAATTAACTGCCGGACAAAGACACAGAAACAAAGATAAAAATCAGGCAGCAGACAGAAGAAGACATCTGTAGCGTATCCATCAGACAGAAGACTAATATCCAGGACACATAAATTACTGCCTAACTCAGGGAGGAGAAAGGCAAACGACCAGAAGAAAATAGGCAGAAGATACACAGCGAAGAGGACATCCATGCATTTAGTGACAGAAAGATGTCCAGGCGTCTGTTAGATCAGTTCCCCCGGGGACCCAAGGAGGAGCGGGGTCCCAGCCTCCCTTTTGGGGATCGCCCCGAGAGGCTGGGACCCACACACCTTGTGGTGGCCTCGCGTGGAGCAGCCTGTACGCCCATCACACGGAATGGACAGATAAAACGGAGGCGAATTCATATGATGAAATGCTGTGGAACGGTAAAAACACGTTCAACATTTTACATACATTTTTAAACACATGATGTAACATGGTAAACTGCTTACCAATGCCTGTAACGGAGAAGAAGAAGGTGAACTTGGGGGAGAGAGGCCACGGAGAAGAGATGTACCCTTAGGGGTGTGGGGTGCACAATGGGCAGGAGACGCACAAGCTTCGTCTGTGGCTCTTATCCCCTTGATTTCAATCAGTCTAAATAAAAATGATAAAATGGGAACATTGGTGGATTCTGGGAGTTGGGAACACGGCTGGAATTTTTTTCCCTTGCCTTTTGTGTTTAAAAATTTTTTCAAAAGAGTTACAGCAGGAATGACATCAGGGATGCGGGCAGAGGTGGGGAAGAGGGGAAGGGGCAAGGGGCCAGCCTGCCAAGGCGCTGGGGTTTCCCTCACCCTCCTGGAGCCATGACTCACCCAGGCCGCCCGGCTGGTGGCTCCATGCGGTTCCTGGGTATTGATCGGAGACTCACTCTCTGGCCACAAGCTCCCTGGGTGGTTTCTGCAGCAGAAGCTTGGATCTTGAGGATTGCCACACCTGGTGTAAGCATGTGGGGTGTACAGAGAACATGGTGGCAGAGAGTTCTGGCCAGGAGCTGGAGACCCTCCTCTCGGGTCCAGCTGCATCCCAGAACTCCTGAGTGGCCCTTTTCACCTACATGCTGACAAGCAGGGTCTGGCTGACCTCTAACAACAACTCGGAGGCCTCTGCAGGTCTATACCGGTGCATCACCACATGCATCACTGGGAAGCCCAGCTGAGAAGGGAGCGTCTGCTTGGGGTCTTGAGGGATGAGTAGGAGTTTACAAGATGGAAGAAAGAAAGGCACTCTAGTCTGAGGGTACAGCATGGACAAAGGTACAGGGCATGAAAGGGGCCTGGCAAGCTTAGGAGGTTGCAAACAAGCTAAGCTGGTTTCACCTTCCCTTGAGGTGCCCGCCGCAATCCCACCTGTGACTCTGGCACCTGAGGCCTCCCGAGAGAAGGAAGCCCCCCCCGCCCCCTCCCCCAGAGCTGCCCCTTCAGCTCTGGTGCTTAGCCGGCTCCCCCGTCCTGAAGAGGTGGGGAGCCCTTTGGGACGGTGTGCCCCTCCTCGGCTTCCAGCACGGGCAAATAAAGAAGCAATCTGCCTCACGGAGATAAACAGCTGCTGCCAAACCCTGCCTTTCTCCTCCATTATCATTCTGGACCAAATCAATATCCAAACAACCAAAGTCTAGACGCATAAATGTCAAACTATTTAACAAGAAGCAGTTAGTGCAGAAAAAACACTTAAATGGCAATTGAAGGCCTGATGAGCCTTAAAGTAGCTTACGAGGATTTATGGGAGATAAAAACAGGTTAACTAAGCTTGGAGCTGGCCCCGGCGGCCCAGCACGAGGCCATCGGGGCTTTATCTTCCCCGTCAGGCTGCCGAGCGGGGCTGTCGAGGCCAAGGAGAGGCGGCCGGTCTTCCTCTGGCTCGTTTCCGCCTCGTCCAGGCTGCAGCTTGTGTTCGTGTTAATAATAATAATAGGATGTGATGTGCTGGGATATGATGCCATCAGCGGAGTTGGAACCGTGGGCCGTGCTTTATAGGCACCCCATGCCCGCATCCATTATCTGTTTAACAGTAACCCGAGCTACAACCTGTCGAGCGCCCGCCACTTTCCAGGTGCATGCATCACTCCCAGGGTCTTCCCGGCCACCCTGGAGGAGGCCGAGGCTCCGGGCCTGGCCCAGGGCCGCTGGGGGGTCTGCGCCCAAATCCCGCCCCTGGGAGCCCGGGCGCCACCAGCCCACCCTGCTGCCACACCCACACGAGCCCGGTGTTGCCTGCTGGTTGGTGGGGGGCCCAGGGTCTCCAGAGACAGAGGGCGATGATCCCCCACGACCCATCTCAAGTGCCCTGTAAGGGCCCACTTGCTGTTTCGCAGGATCAGTGGCGGCCTCTTAATTGTTGGTCATGACTTCAGGCCCTTCCAGTTATTGCCGCCCTCAACGAGGGTCCATAAATCACCTGCGGTTCTCAGAGGGTGAATTAGAAGATTAGGATTTTTGAAAACTTCTCAGATTTCCATGGATCACACCCCTGCCCCTCCTTCTGTCGGCTTCTACAGCAGAGTGGGGCTTTCCTGCAGGGAGACCTCCCCGTGAGCAATGGCTATAACTTCCAGGATACACCAGCAAATGCCATGGGCATGACCCAGAGTCCCCTGACCTGAGGCAGAGGCCGGCAGCTCTTCACGCAGCTCAGCTGCGGGCCTCCTTCTGCAGCCAGCTGCTGAGTCTTCTCCAAGGGGCCTTGCCCACGATCCACCTGTCACAGCCCTGGATGGAAGAAAAAGCTATGGCCCAGGGACTCAGGGCTACCTGTGGGAGCTTGTCCTCGTTCTGCATGTCCCTTCACTGGTACAGCATCAGTCCCAGTGCCCAGTATACAGTATGTGCTCAATGAATGCTTTCTGTTCAATGCATCGGTGAATGTTTCTTTGCTCGAAATTAAAGGACCCCCTCTGGCAATATAACAATCTAGATGTCTGGAGAAAACGTCCTGGTGCAGAACAATTAAGATGCTGGATGAACGAAATAGGTATTGTAGACATTTTTAATGTGCTTCATCTCTTAAGATGCTTTTCTGAGCTAGTAGGAAAAAAAAGTGAAAGGCTGCATGGCCAGAAATGGTGAGTCCGTGACAGTAAGCAGCACGGAAGGCAGGCCTCACCCCGGAGACCTCTGCCCATCTCAGGCATCCTAGAGATGAGCTTTGAGGGGCCCCATGTAACTGGAAGACAAGAAGCAAACTCAGGGCCCATGCAGGGTCACAGGTTGGGACAGATACCCCTACGTGAGCCAGCACTTGTGAAATGGGACACGGGGACAGACGCCACCTCGCAGCGGGGACAGCAAGTCTGCACACCCAGGCCTCAGAAATGTTCTTCATAGTAAGTTACAATTAATATAAAATTACAGTGGAAATGTAATACCCGAGGGCGAGCTGCTACATTTAAAATCTGCAGAATCAGATCCACAAAGACTGCAACAGCAGAGGAATCAGGCCGAGAACAAATTTGTTTTATATAAAGAACTGAAAGATGGTGTAGAATGTGTGACCAGGGAGAAGAAGTGATCCACACTGATGAACGAGAACGGAATTCTGAAAATAGGAGACCTGAGACCTAGAATTGGAAAAACAGAACTGGCAGAGTGGACAGAGCTAGGGAGGGAATTGGTGAAAAGCAAAAGGGATGCAGAGATGTTGCCCAGAGCAAAGCACACAGAGATGGTGACAGAGGAACTGGGAGGAACAAGTCAGGAAGTAGGAGAGGAAAAGGTGAGAGGCTCCGGCGGGTGCTGGAGCTCCAGGCGAGGGGAGAGGGACTGGCGGGCAGACATTGGTGCACGTGGGCCAGGTACAGATGTGGATACACGGTGACCACGAGGGCAGGTGAGAATGGTCTGTGCTGTCGGCGACAGACACACCACAGAAGGACGGAGACGGGCTGACAGAAGTATTGGAAGATGTCCCCGGAAACTCTTCATCACCAAAGCTGGTCTCCCTATAATAACATCAGCCAAATAGGCTCACAATAAAAACACCACCAGAGGTAGAGAGAATCACCAAATCTAGATAAAACATTCAATTTGACACTAAGTCTAAACTGTTGGCACCTAGTGGAAAGGTCCAATGTACAGAGCAAACTTTGTCAGACACAAGGAAGAATACGAAGAAGAATAGACAAATCCCATCACAAAGGGACACTTGAGACATGCCTTGTAGTAACTGATAGAGAAAGGATGTCATACAGGATGTTTTTAACAACAAGGCTAATAAGCTGAATCTAATAAATATACAGAAAACTGCACCCCACCACTGGATGATTCACACTCATTTCAAACACCCGTGGAACATTATTAAAAACTAAGCTATAAACAAAGCAGGCCTCAACACATTTCAGAGAAGAGGTACCAAAGAGACCACATTCTCTGACCACAGGGCAATTAGGTTAACATCAATATCAAGCATGTGGAGACTTTAAAATGTACCCATAACTAGCTCTTGAGTCAAACAAGATATCATGAAGATGAGAGAATGCCAGAAAAGTGTAATAATAGATACTACATATCCAAACTCATGGGGAACCACTGAAGCAGTATTTAGAAAAGGATTTATATGCTTATATCCTTAGATCAGAAAAGAATAAAGCTTAAAATTAAATATCAAAACATGAGATGTAGGATAAGGAATACCAAGTAAGCTCACAGGAAATAAATCACGAACTTAAGAATATAAATAAGAAGAGACTATTATGAGCAACTCTATAGCACTAAATAAGAAAATGTAGGTGAACCGGACAGATTTCCAGAAAGATGCCAAACCTGACTGGAGAAGAAATAGAAAATCCAAGTGGTCTTATAGGCATTAAGGAAATGGAATCAAGAGTTTAAAAATCTTTCCAGGAAACAAGCAAAACAAAACACAAGTCCCAGGTAAGTACAGGTAAGTACAATTAAACATTCAAGGAACAAATAATTCCAATCTTTCACAAATCCTTTGAGAGAAGAGAAAACTAGAAAACATATTCCAGCTCATTTAGAAAAAAATAGGCTTTATTTTTTAGGGCAGATTTAGATGCACAGCAAAATTGAGAGGAAAGTATAAAGATTTTCCAGGTACTCCCTGCCTCAACCCTTGCAGAGCCTCCCCCATTAGCAACATCCCCCTTCCAGTGGGACATTTGTTACCAAGCACAAAGAACCTCCACTGACACGTCATCATCACCTAGAGTCCATGGTTTCCATTAGGGCTCACTTTTGGTGTTGTGCATCTTGTGGATTCTGATGAATGTCTAATGACAAGTATCTACCATACAGTGTAGTTTCCTCTGTGATGAACAGCTGTGTTCATCCCCCCTCCTTCATCCCACATGCCCCCCACCCCCCCCCACAAGCCCTGGAAACCACTGAACTCCTTTTTGTCTCCATTTTGCCTTTTCCAGAATGTCATATAGTTGGAATAAAACAGTGTGTAGCCTTTTCATGTGTGCTTCTTTCACTTAGTAATATGTATTTAGGTTCCTCCCTGTCTTTTCATGCCTTGATAGTTCATTTCTTTTTAGTGCTAAATAATATTTCATTGTCTGGATGAACCACAGCTTATTTATCCTTCCACCTACTGAAGGACATCTTAGTTGTTTCCAAGTTTTGGTGATTATGAATAAACATTCATGAACAGATTTTGGGATGGACATAAGTTTTCCACTCATTTGGGTAAATACCATGAAGTAAAGTTGCTAGATCATATGGTAAGTGTATGTTTAGCTTGTAGGATCCCATCAAATTGACCTCCTCAGCAACTGTACCATCTTGCATTCCTATGAGCAGTGAGCAAGAGTTCTTGCTGCCCCATATCCTCACCAACATTTGGTATTATCAGTGTTTTGGATTTTGGCCATTCTAAGATTTATAGTGTTATCTCATTGCTGGTTTAATTTGCAATTTCCTAATGACATGTGATGTTGAGCATTTTTTCCAGCTTATTTTGACATAAAAAATATATCAATTAAGGAAACCTTACTCATGAACATAGGTGTAAAAATCCAACAAAAAAATACTAGCAGACCAAATTCTACATTACAGAAAGGGAAATAAGTCATGATTAATTGAGGTTCTTTATAACAAGGCAATATTGTTATATTAGTAACATTAGTAATTCATTGCATTAACAGATAAAAGAAAAAAACATATGATCATCATAATAGATATTAAAAATATTTTACAAAATTGATGATTGAAATCCATTTGTGTTCTTTAAAAACTTGCTATATCAGCAATTAGGGTTGGCATGAAACTTCTGTAGCCTCATAAAGAGAAACAATAAAACAAAACAAAGAAATCTTACCAAAAAAAATAAAAAAACAACAAACAAAAAACAAACAAAAAATCCCAATTCCTTTAAAATCTGATTTAAATCTGATAAAACACATTTCTCACACTCTTATTCACCTTGCATTGGCAACACTAGCCAATGCAGTAAGACAAGAAAAAGAAATAAGCAATATAAAAATTGCAAAGGAAGACACAGAGTTGTCATCATTGTCCTACGGTATTTTGTATATAGAAAATCAAAAATAATCTGCACAGAACCTATGAGAATTAATGAAAGAATTTAGCAAAGTTTCTAGATAGAACAACAATAAATTGAAGTCAATTGCATTTATATGACACCAGGTAGAAAATCCAATTAGATATCACCTATAATAGTGACACAAAGTGAGGCATTAAGAGATGCATCTGAGAAAAGTTGTGCAAGATCAGTAGGTAATAAATTATAAAACATTTAGTGGAAGACAGTAGGTAAGACCTAATGAAGAATTATATTATGTTATGGATATGAAGGCTTAATATCATAAAGAAAGAAATTATTCCCTGGTTAATTTATAGATTCAATACAATTCTAATCAAATACCCAACAGATTTCTTTTTAATAAACTTGGCAAGCCAATTGTGAAATTTAAATGGAAGAACAAAAAAGCCATGATTAGCCAGAGACTAAGGAAGAAGAAGGTGAATGTGGGAGGGGTTCACCACACTAGATATCAAGGACTTTTTAAAAGCTCTCATGACAACAGTGGTGTGGTATTGGTGCATGGATGAAAGATGGGCAATTAAATGGAACATTTAGGCACATACCTCTGCACATGTGGAAACTTAGGATGACAGCATGTGGTGACTAGTAGGATGTAAATAGAATTACTTTGAAAAGCAATTTCTGGCACAGTTGAAGATACACAGGCCATATGGCCTAGAAATTCTACTGATTATTATATATATAATTCTACTGAATTTATAAAATCTTATAAATTAAATTAAATTAAATTTATAAATAAACCAGAAGGAGTTAGAAATGCAAATTCTCAGTCCTACCCCAGCCCTACTGCATCAGAAACTGGAGGTGTGGTCCAGCAGCCTGTGTTCGCACAAGACCAAGTTTAGTCTCTGTTCCAACAAAGTCATTCTGATGCATGTTCAAGTTTAGCAGAACCTTAGAGAAACCTGTACCCCTGTTCCTCAGAGGCATTGTGCATCCTGAGAAGCCATGGAAGACAGAGCTGCTGAGTGCACATGTGGGCTTGGTATGGGGGTGGGAAGAGCACGCTCCCCTGGCTTCCACCCACCTCCCTGTGCTTCCTCTCAGACACCTTTGCTGCTCCCCTCTTTGCAATGTCCAGATGTCTCTTGTGGAAGCTGAGGAGGCATCCATGAAAAGCAACATAGACAAAAATCCCTGACCTCAGTAGAGCTTACAGTTTAAGGGGGAGAGCCACTTCAGTTGCATACCAGAAGATTTTAAGTGTTATGAGAGGAGGGTTTACAGCAGAGTGAGGAAGCCTGAGGGAATGGAGGTGGGGTTGTGATTTCAAACATGACAGCCAGGGCAGGCCTCACTGAGAAGGGACATTTGAGCCCAGATCTGCTGGGCAGGTATCTGGGGAAGGGTGTTCTGAGGGGAGAGGGCAGAGTGCAAAGGCCCTAGATGTGGGGTGGGAGGACAGTGCAGACATTGAGGAAGACAATGGGGTCCATGTCTCCTCTAACTGTAAGGCTGCAGGTGCAGCAGGCCTGGGGAAGCAGCTCAGGTCTGGACCCAGAGTTTGACCATGTCTACTGGCGCTCAGGTTGGAGGTCTAAGTGGGCACCTGGCCTGCTGGGTCTGGAGTTCAGGGTGAGGTTGGAGAAGTGGCCTAGGGGGTCTTTGGCTGAGACGGATGACACGACCTGGAATACTCATGGCCAGAGAACAGACAGATGGAGCATGGATGGAGCCCTGGGGCCCTCCAGGGCTGGGAGGGTGTGGAATAGAGGCAGGGCCAGCAGGGGAGAGAGGCAGGAGGGAGACCGGAGCCCTGGACCTCCAGGAGAGAGCTCCTGACTGTCAATGGCACGGAGGCCATGTCACGTGGGCTGTAACACAGAGGGGCCTTGTCCAGGGCAGTGATGGGGAGTGGCCAGTAGAGCTGCCTGGGGAGGATCCAGAGTGGTGGGAGGAGGCGCATGTGAGTCAGTGCCTCTCGCCTCCCCTGCTGCAGCTGCTGAGGAGGACCTGGGAAACGGGGCAGGAGCAGCTCGGCCACATGCGATGGGAGAGCTCCACAGACCATTGGGACAGCCGGGGGAGGAAGTCCCCACCAGCCAGGCATGCCTCAGGGGTGGCAGTCTGTTTCAGGAGCTCTTGGGCGGTTCTGAAGTTCCTCAAGTTTGAGCACTCGGCCCTGCAGGACAGCATGGGACTCCCATTGCCCTTCCGCCTCTGTCACTTCACGGAGGAGGGACAGAGGCCTGGGGGCTCCTCCTTGCAGACCATGGCGAGCTGTTCACCCTCCAGGCCCTGCTGGCTCCTCGTGCTCCTGTCCCAGCAGATGAGGCTCCCAGTCCCAGGGCAGCTGTAACCAATGACCACAAACTGGGGGCTGCCTCTTTCAGCTCGTGGGGGCTCCAGATGCTCCTGGGCTTGTGGTCACATCACTCCAACCTCTGCCTTCATGTGACCTCTCCCCCCTGTGTCTGTGTGTCCTCTCTTCTTCTTGTAAGGACACTTGTCATTGGATTTAGGGCCCACCTTAATCCAGGATGATCTCAGTTCACAATCTTTACCTTAATTGAGTCTCCAAAAAAACCCCTATTTCCAAAAAAGTCCACGTTCTGAAGGTCCAGGTGGACCTGGCTTTGGAGGTCACTACCCCAACTCTCTCCTTTCTGAGGTATTGATCTTGTTAATGGAGTCTGTCCGTCCCTCTGTTCCATGAGCCCCTTAAGACAGGGCCGTTTCTGACTCTTCACTGTGTCCCTGACCCTATAATGGGGCCTATTGCCTGGTAGGGGCTTATAAAGAGGGCAGGGGAGGGGTCAGGAAAAAAAGCAGACTTTTGGAGTCAAACAGGCCTGGGTTTGACCCCTGCTCTGACCCGGGCACATTGTTGACCCCCTGAGCCTCATCTGTGCAATGGCAGGGACAGCATCTACTCTCAGGATTTGTCATAAATCACCAGGCACAGGCCTCATACCCCGAATGACAGCTGTCCTTGAAATCACACATGTTTCTGGATTGGCCCCCATCCCCTCAGGGAGGAGGAGAATCCTAGGATCCAGGAGACCAGAGCAAGAAGGGACACCAGATGTAGTCCAGGCCACACCCCAGGGGACAGATGGGCCACCAGGGGTCCCCTAAATGCCAGGTCCACGGCCTTCCCACCGAACCCTCAGGTCAAGGGGTGCTTCCTGCATGGGAGGGGCAGAGACCTGCTGTCCCTGTTGCAGAAGAAGAAAGATACAGTGACCTTGCTTAAGAGAACCTGTTCCAGGAACAACCTGTCAGCAATTGATCGCGGGGGCGACGGGGAGGAATTAGCCTTTCTCACCAGAAACAAAAGATGCTCGCCTAAATTTAGAAGGTTTTCTGGGAAGAGGGAGCATTGTGACAGTCAGGCGACGAGGAGGGAACACAACCCAGAGCCACCCCCTCGTGTCCTGGAACCAGCACTCAGGCACTGATCGTGCCCAGCCGGGAGGGCAGGAGGAGGTGGGGCGCTAGTCTCTCTGCCAGGCCCTCCCCGTGCAGGGTCCAGGTGGGTGTGATTATGCCCTTTCCGTAACTGAATCAAAGTGGGGCTGGACCTGAAGTCCCCGAGCTGGCGAGAGGCAGAGCCTGGATCCCAGCCCCCTCCTTGCTCAGGCCTGTCTGTGGCCCCTTCTCACTCCCCAAGACAGAAAGCTTATTTCCCCTGGCGACCCTCTCAGTCAAGGGCCAAGGCCTCTGGTCCACACCTGGCTTCAGGCCTCGGTCCACCTGTGCAGGTGGTTGATCAGAGGGAGAGAGAAGATAAGCCCACCATGCCACAGCTCGAGAAGGTACAGGAAATCCTCCTGGATTTCCACAATGGCACTTTGTTTGACTCCATAGACGTGATGCAGCCTTCGGAGGGTTGGTCTGAGATCAAGCCTCCTGCCCCCAGACCAGTGTTCTCCTCGTGCTGAAGGAGGCCCTGCAAGGGACTGCGTCTGGTGCTGCTACCATGGGAGTAAAATGCCCTCACCATCCCCCTCTGCTCTCCCTATCTCTGAGTATTAACCGTCCTCCATTCCTTGCACTCACCCCATTAACCTGAGGGGTCAGAACTTGCCTGCTGAATTCACACCCTCTGAGGAAAGGGCGTGCCACCGTCTGACACATCCTGGGGCCCCGCGGACGGAGGGAGAACCGGAAGGGTCCCCCATCTGAGTTTGAGGGGCAACGTGGTGGGAGGCAGCTCAGGGACACTGATGGACAAGGCAGACAGGCTGGGAGCTGTCCCTGGTGCTGACTCTGGGCGCGGGCCGCTCCTTAGCCGGCGACTCCTCCTCCCCAAGGGCCGACCCGTTTCTGTCCTAACCTGTCCTTCGGACCTTCCAGGCCCTCCTGCCGCATCCAGCTCCCACTTCTAACCGCTCCCTTCACTCGCCCCATGCTCCTTCACCAGCGCGCACTACGTAGTGTGGACAATGAAGGAATAGATGAACCTCGTCCCTGCCTTCAGGAGCCCGTGATGTGTGTGGTGTGGGGGAGACCAGCAGGTACAGAAGGCCCAGGGCCCAGAGCTCCAAATAGCTACAGGGGAGGTGACGTAGCCAGTATTCTGGCCTGGTCAGGCTTCCACTCAAAAATATTGCCAAGCTCCTATTGCATGCCTCACTGGTTCCACCCACGGAGGCCACGGAAGAACCAAAGGTTGGCTTTATTCATTTCAGTGCACACTCCCAGGCCCAAGGCCCATTTCCACCACAGGTGACCTGGAGTGAAGTTTTCAAGAGAAAGGGACTCCTGAGCCTCAGTTTCCTTGTCTGTAGAGCAGGGATAAATAGAACTTGCCTTGGTTGTTTTGGGGGATTGCAGGAAGATCAGATAGGATCTTGTATCAGAAGCATTTGGGAAACCACAAAGTCCCATTGCAGATTAACATTAGTTTGAGTCAAAACTAAAATCCTACACATCCAATAATTTCAACAAAATATGTTGAACGTGTACTCTAGCATAATGGTCCTTCCACCCCCTTGTTCAGGCCCTTGGATCTGGTCCTTCTTGTCCAGTCGTGTCCTTCATAAACCTCAGACCCCCATCTGTGAACCCTCACAGAGGTGCTGTGGGGCTCCACAGGGGGAAGAACTGCATCTGAGAACACTTGCCCTCATCCGCCCTGCTAGGGATCCCCCCTTGACCACTGCTGCAGCCTCCTGGCTCACCTGCTGGCTTCTGTCCTTGCTCCCCTGGAGCCCTTTCTCCACAGAGTGGCCAAGAAACCCTCCTGCAACACAAGCCAGACCATATCTCTGGTGTTAAACAATCAATGGTTCCTATCTTCCCAGAGCAAGATGCAAAGTCCTTGCCTGTCTCACACACAAACCCCTTGTGCTCTGGCAGCACCTCCTTCTGATGGCACCTCCTGTCATTCTCCCCATTGTCCTCGACACTATACCCACCATTCATTTGTTCTTACTTCTGGGAGCTGGCCCCTCCTATAACCTTGGTCTGGAAACTTCTTTCCAGGCCATCAGCTACTTCTCAACCCAAATGCCCTGTTCTTGTTGAGACCTTCCCTAGCTTCCTACCTCCCCACCAGGACCTCCTTACTTCATTCCTAGGAGCTACTCTACTTGAAACTCCCACTTGGCCGTGGTCTGTCTTCCCCTCTGGGGGCAAGTCTGCCTGAAAGCAGCCTGGAACAGTGTAGGTGCTCAACCAATATTTATGGAATGGCTTGATAGTTAGAAAATATTTTGCTTGATATAATAAATATTACTACAGGGCACCTGAGTGGCTCAGTTGGCTAAGTGTCCAACTTTTGGTTTCAGGTAATGATCTCGGGGTTGTGAGATCGAGCCCCATGTCGGACTCTGTGCTCAGTGCAGAGTCTGCTTAAGACTCTTTCTCCCTCGAAAGGGGAACCCTCTTACACTCTTGGTGGGAGTGCAAGCTGGTGCAGCCACTCTGGAGAACAGTATGGAGTTTCCTCAGAAAGTTAAAAATAGAACTACCCTACCACCCAGTAATTACACTACTACATATTTACCCAAAAGATACAAATGTAGTGATTTGAAGGGGCACCTGCACCCCAATGTTTATAGCAGCAATGTCCACAATAGCCAAACTATGGAAAGAGCCAAGATGTCCATCGACAGATGAATGGATAAAGAAGATGTGGTATGTATACACAAAGGAATATTACTCAGCCATCAAAAATTTGAAATCTTGCCATTTGCAACGACATGGATGGAACTAGAGGGTATTATGCTGAGCGAAATATGTCAGTCAGAGAAAGACAAATACCATATGATTTCACTCATAGGTGGAGTTTAAGAAACAAAACAGAGGAGCATAGGGGAAAGGAGGGAAAAAGATAAAATGAAAACAGAGAGGGAGACAAACCATAAGAGACTCTTAACTCCAGGGAACAAACTGAGGGTTGCTGGAGGGAAGGTGGGTGGGGGGATGGGGTAACTGGGTGACAGGCATTAAGGAGGGCACGTGATGTGATGAGCACTGGGTGTTATACGTAACTGATGAATTACTGAACTCTACATCTTAAACTAATAATACACTATATGTTAACTAAATTGAATTTAAATAAAAAAAATTTTTAAAGGCTCTCTCCTTCTTCCTCTGCACTTCCTCCCTGCCCTCTTGCTCTCTCTCAAAGAAGTAAATCTTTTTTAAAATAAAATAAATATTACTGCAGCAAAAATTTATCTTTTTTTAAGCTCAAAGAAAGTTTTTCTCTAGATATCTGACAGCACAGAAAAAATATAGGTAAAAAATAAAATTGTAGGGGTGCCTGGCTGACTCAGTCAGTGGGACGTGTGACTCTTGATCTCAGGGTTGTGAGTTTGAGTCCCACATTGGGTGTAGAGATTACTTAAAAATAAAATCTTTTAAAAATAAATAAATGAGTAAAATTGTGGTATTGAATAACCCCAGAGCACCCAACCCATGGATTCTCTTGGACTCAGGAAAGCAGGGTTCTAGGGACAGGGGGCCTCTCTGAGATGCCATGCATACTGGGCATAAAATGCTTCAATGTATGTGGTGAGACCTTTCCGAGTTCTGAGACTATTTCGAGAAATGCTTTTCTGCTTTACTTCATTCTCATAAAATCCTACAGGGAAACTGAGAACCACTTTTCTAAATTACACCTATATTGGACCAAGTGCATTCACTGGCAGGTAAACCCACTTACTTAGTCATACAGAATCATGTCGAAGTCTTGGCTCTGCCCCTTACTTGCTGTGTGATCTTGGGCAAGAAACTGAACCTCTCTGAGCCTCAACTCCTTCAAAACATTGAAGTAATAATAATAGCAGACGTGAAAGGTGATTCTGAGGATTGAACATAGTAATCTCTGTCAAATATCTTGTACATAAGAGGAGCTCAACAAATGGTAGTTTATTTTTTAATTAAAAAGCACATTGAGAGAAATATTCTGAAACTAAGAAAGTGGCAGTCTAGTTTTCGAATCTCCTGAAACTCTCCCTAAACCATGATGGCAACACCAAAACCCAAGGACAGCATCTACAACAAAATGGGACATAGGATGCCATCCCCAGGAGCTCCAGCATGTGAGTGGGTGGGTACAAATGATAAGACCCTCATCATGTCAGCCTCCATTCCAGAGGCACCAGAGGGAACAGGGTAAGCCATCAACAGGTGTTCACCAAGGGTCGTGGAAACATTTCAGAGCAGCCGCGGAAACTGGGTGGGGTTTGCTCATTCCGATGCACCACCCTCAGAAAGTTCTGAGGGGCTGGAGAGACAAGACCCTCAACATCCAAACACAGTGGACACTCCTCCCAGGCCAGAGCTTCCCCCTGGGGAGACACTGCAGGAAAGGAGCCCCCTCATCAGGGCAGGGACAGCGGCAGGAGAGGAAGACCAAGCCAGGACATCTCAGAATGTGCCAGACACCTGTTGATCAACTCATGAAAACAGCAAATAAGGGTGCATTACAGTGCAACCAGAAAACTTATGTTGACTAACCCGACTCTCTAAGGTTCAGATATACTAATTCCACATAAAAATGAGCATAGAAAGGATCATAATAAAACCCTAAACAAAGTTATTATAAAAGGAAAAGTAGACACTGGAATAATGTGACATATGATGAAAGCAAAAATCCAGCAATAACATAAAGACCTAATTCTTCCAAACCACTGAAATGAACTAGGATTATGGTGGAAGACGTGAGACATAATATAAAGCAAAATTAGGAATACTCGGCAGTGGTGGTGAGGGGAATGAAACCCAGAGATAATTAGGAATAAATCAAACTACACCAGAAGGCACCCGAGAACAGATGAAAACCACAAACACTGTCTTTAAAAAATAGAAGAGAAAAATTTTAGAAATCAGTTATATAGAAAGGGAAAGAGAGGATTTTAGAGAAAGTACCAGTTACAGAATATATGCAAATGAGACCCAAAACACATTAATGGGAGTCCCTGAAGAACAAAACCATTGCAAAGGAATAGAACAAGTATTAAAACGGTTAGTCAGGAAATGTTCTCTTGAAGTTAATTTCAATTAATTCAATTAATTATTTCAATTATTTACATTCAATTATTTCAGTTAATTTCAAGAAATTTTTAAGAATGACTTGAAACTCTGTCAAGAGGATATGCCTCGTTCCCAGGAAAGTTTAAGCAGAATAACCAGTGCTGAGATGTATTTGTCTAGAGATACTTGAGACCAGAGGTCTTTGGGTCACCCAGGCAAAAATGCAAGGCCCTTATAAGAAGAAAAATATCATATTGTCATTTGGGCTTTGCAGCAGCAACACTTTTTCCAGAAGACAATAAAGTTACATGCTTAAGGTTTTCTGGGCGAGAGTATGTGACCCAAGGATTTTGTTTGCTGTCGGCTGCCTTCAGGTGCACGTTATTACAGACCGGCAGGAACTCGGGGAATATTGCTCCCATGGACAATATTTCTGAGGAAAAGTGGAGCATTTCAGACCATCGAAGTCACTAGAGAGCTATCAGTTTATGGGTGGTGATGAGCATTCAGTGTTTGTTCAGTGTTAACATGAAGTGATGATTATAAACCAGAGGGCAGAGCACATGGGGCAATGGAAGGCAGATGAGTCTGCGGCTGCTTTGAGGCTATCAGTTGGGAATAAAAAGATATTATTTCAAATCAGACTCTGGGGAAGATTACCTCCCCCCGCCCTGAGGGGGAAGGAGAGGTTCAGGGTAGCTCAAAGTGGGTCTTCACAGGGAGCCAAAACCAAGGGGACTGGATGAATTATATCACGCCATCTGGGATGGAAGCCACTGGACCACAGCTCAACAGCTCCAAGAACCTCAGAAACACTGTAAATGCAGGAAAGAAGACAGAGCCAATACTACAGACCACACAGTGAGTGACTACTGACAGAGAACTTGTAGTTACATGGATATAGTGTTTCAAGTGAGAGAGAACTGAGACCCCAGATACGGATGATCTTGGGCATATGTTGGTAAGAGAAAAAGCAAGGTGGGAAAAGTGTGTATGGTTTGCCACCATTTACCTAACAACACACAGACATTTGCAGACACGTGCTTGGTGTAACCTCATTCAGATACGCCTCTTTGCCTGTGGTTACATAACGCATGCAGGTCAATCAAGACACTCACCGACGGGGCCAGGAAGATGTGGGGTTAGGGGCAGGGATCGGAAGTGCCTACTACACATTAATTAGCTTTATATACTCATCACAATGATATTTCAAAGGAAATCTCCCAATCAAAAATAACATGAAACAAATGGACCTAAACATGTATCTGGTTGGCAGCAGAACCACTGGACAGAAACTGTTCCAGGCGACTTTAAAACACAATAATTAACTGTACACACCTAGTGGGACATATCTGATCCCAGTCCCTGTGGGCTGCTGAGACACAGTGTCACAGACTGGGGAGGCTTAAGAACTACAGACCTTTATCTCTCACGGTTCTGGAGCCCGGATATTCAGGATCGAGTCTCTGGCAGATTTGGTGTCTGGCGAGCACTCCCTTGCTGCTTCAGACCATGAACCAGTGGCATCTTCCTGCTGTGTGTTCATGTGGAGGAAGGGGTGAGTGCCTCTGGTATAAAGGCACTAATCCCATTCATGGGGGGCACCCTCCTGACCTAAGCACCTCCCAGAGACCCCATTTCCAAATGTTGTCACATTGAGGGTGAGGATTTCAACATAACGAGCTTGATGGGGGGCGGGGGCCACAAATATTCCATGTGTGGAATATCTTGAGCACAAAAACATTGCAAAACCATTTCAAGCTATTTTTAGTAATCCTGTTGTTGATAGGGTCAATTATAGTTGAGACTATTGTGTGATTTTCTACATCAAATTTATTCCTTTTGTTGGCGAGAGTCGGAATTCCTAGCATGGGGAGAAGGAGACATAGATGGAAGACGGGAAGGATTAGGTAAAAACCCTCCAGTTGTGGTTTTGAAGTCAAATTGTCAGAATAATCCCATGAGCTTCTTTATCTTAAAGGGAAAAATTCCGACCTCTGCCCACTGAAAAGGCACAAAAGCAACTGCCACACAGGTAGCAAAGAGCACCTCTTTACCCTAGTGCCCCAAACAAGGTCTTGAAGTAGTATTTCCCATTGAAAGAAACTGAGGCTCCTCAAGAAAGTGGCTGATTCCAGGTCTGGAGCAGGAAAAGTGCAGCCTGGATGGTCTTGTCAAACTCGCTGGCGAGGAATGTGTCAAGACGGTGAAGGTCACATCAGAAAGACTTGGGAGCCTCTTCACACCCACTAAGATGGTTATCACGCAAACCCAGAAAATACCAAGCATTGTTGGGGACGCAGGGAAACGGCAGCCCTGTGCGCTTCTGGGGACACGAACTGGTTCAGCCGCCGCGGAAATAATTAAATGCAGAATTACCACATGGTCCAGCAATTCCATTCCTTTTCTTTTTATTTTCAGATGCTTTATTTGCTTTTTATTGTGGTCAAATGCACATAACATAAAATTTACTGTCTTCACCATTTTTATGTGTACAGCTCACTGGTACGCAGCACATTCACGGTGTCCTGTAGTCAGCACAACCACCCACCCCGGAACTCCTCATCTTGTAAAACTGAAACTCTGCCCCTATGGGACAGCCACACCCCCATTGTGCCCCCAGCCTCAGCCTCTGGCGGTCTCCATTCTGCTTTCTTCTTTCTCTGTGATTTTGACTATTCTAAGTACCTCATGTAAGTGCAATTGTGTATAAGAAATTCCATCTCTGGGTACAAGAGAAAAGAATTGAAAGCAGGGTCTCAAATAGATATTTGCACCCCCATGTTCATAGTAGCATTATTCACTATAACCAAAGAGTGCCAACAACCCAAGTGTCCATTGGTGGATGGATGGATAAGCAAAATGTAGATTATCCACACAAAGGAATAATATTCAACCTTAAACAGGAAGGACATCCTGACACCTGCTACCCATGGATGAACCCCGAGGACATTATGCTCATGAAATAAGCCAGTCACAAAAGGACAGATACTGTGTGATTCCACTTCTGTATAAGTGTTTCCCAGAGTGGTCAGATTCATGAACAGGAAGCAGGGTGCCAGGGACCAGGGCTGGGGGTTGGGGAGTGAAGAGTCAATGTTTAATGGGGATGGAGTTTCTGTTTGGAAAAAGTGATAGAAAGTTCTGGAGGCCGATGGTGGGGACGGCTGCACAACAGCGTGAATGCACTGAATGCCACTAAATTGCATGCTTAAAAGTGGTTAAAATGGTAAATCATATGTTTTGTAATAAAAACATTTAAAAAAAGACATTGAAAAAGACTCAGAAGCCAGCGAGATGAGGCCTCGACTGACCAAACACGGACAATCTGAGCTTCTGTAAAGATAAAACAAATATGAACTGTAGCAACCTGTCATGCATCAAATGTTGAGATTCATGAGTACATAATGATTTAAAAAAAAAAAAAACCCAACTGGCCACCAGTGGACCCTGCTATGAACATTCGCGGATAGGTCTTTCTGTGGACACATTATTTCATTTCTCATGTGTAAATAAACAGGAGTGGAAATGTTGGACCACAGGGTAAATATCTGTTTAACTTTATAAGAAACTGACTAGCTGGTTCAGAAGAGGCAATGCCACCTGCAACCAGCAGGGTGTTAGAGGCCCAGCTGTGCCACATCCCTGTCAACACTTGGTATTGTCAAACTTTTTTATTTTAGCCATCCTTGTGGGAGTGTACTGGCATCTTAGTTGTGTTTTAATGTGCACTCTCCCAAGGTTTAACAATGTTGCACTGCTTTTCATGTGCTTGCTGGCCACTAACACATCTCTAGTGTAGTGCCTGTTCAAATCTCTTGCCCATTTTTGAGTTTGGTTGTCTTATTGATTACTCAGAGGTTTTTTTTCTTAATATATATTCTGGATACAAGTTCTTTACCAGATAGATATTTTTTCAAATCTCCCCCCCCCCCAATCTGTGGCTTGGGTTTTTTATTTTCTTTAAAATCTTCTTTTGCAAAGCAAAATTTGATAGAGTCCAGTGGATTGTTTTTTTTCTTTTATACGTTGTGCTTTTGAGCCCTACTGTGAACTTGCCTATGTGAGTTTGTGTTTTTTTCTTTAATTTTCCTCTAAAAGTTGTGTAGTTGTAGCTCTCCTGCTTAGTTCTATGGTCTGTGATGAATGCAATGCACAGGAAGCACAGTGGGCAGGAGGATGCTGCAGCTGGGGCTGTTGACAGGGGACAGATTGAGAAGGGTCCTATGTGTCTTCTGTGAGCTTGTGACGGCACTTGGGGATGATGAGGAGCTAGGATCCCAGATTGGTTACTGCAATCATGAGTAATGGCATCAGTGACGTTCCCAGGCAGGGTTTGAGCATCTACAAATCATTTCATTTGACCTACACAACATCCTGGCACAGAAAGAAGGATGCACAGGACTTCTCTGTTCTGCTGTGCAGGTAAAGAGGATGAAGCACAGAGACGTTCAGACACCTGTCCAAGGTCACACAGCAGGTGGGGCAGAGCTAGGATTCTCACCCTTGTCCTTACTTTTCTGCTCCTGAGCAGCCTAGCTCCCCACCACAGCTCCCTCACCTGCTCAGTGTGTACTCTTCACCTTGGTCAGCCTGCTGGGCAGTAACCTGCACAGTTTGGAAACTGCTCTCTCTGTGTGTTTCTTTATTTGTTCACAGAATAAACACTGGGGCCCATTAGTTGGCTGTTGTGGAGATTAACAAAGATGATGGGTACAGAGGGCCTGGCTAGTTTGGGTTCACAGCCCACCCTCCCTGAGGTTCAATGAGTCAGGGAGCCATATCAAGGCTCCCTGTTCTCCAAGATACAGTATTATTAGGGACATGTGTATCATCAAGGGACAACACAGTTCAATGACACACTTAAACCAGGATAGCTAGAGGGCCAAGTGACACAGGGGTGGGTGTAGAGGACCATGGGGAAGGCTAGTGTCAGGGTTAGCAGCAGCTGATCTGTTGTCACTTCTGTCTTGATGGGACAGGGGAGGACACTCATTACAGCATGGGCGAGAGGGCGGGGAGGAGGAGGGGAGAGGGAGGAATGGGCAGGAGATGGTGTGACCTTCAGTTACAGGATACTCAGAGCACTGAGGACCCTGACCTAGCTCTTCTCCCTCCCTCCGATCCCCACTAGGGCTCCCTATTGGCCAAGTCCAAGTGGAAGGCACAGGTCACAGAAGTCCAGTGGATGCGACTTTACAGACCAGCCTTGGGGGGAGAAGGAGGGTAAGGACTAGCAAAAGGAAACTGGTGTCACAGTCAGAGTGTGAGTCCAGAAGAGCTCAGGCTCCCTGGGGATGGAGGGATGGGTGCCTCACTCTGTGATGCCTGACTCATAAATAAACTGATAAGTCTGCCTAGGCAGGGATGGAAGGATCCCTTGAGCAGGAAGCCTCCTGTCCCTGGGGGTGTCGGGGGGAGGGGAGCAAGAAGGAGCAGTAGGGTGAGTAATGGCTGTGCAGGGGTGCCTGCCCCCCAGAGAGGCCCTGCGGGGTGTGGGATGCCTGGCCACAGTGTCCCGGGCTGCCTCGCCTCTTCCTTGGGAAGGGCTGACCTAAGTTCCAGGAGCGAAGCTACCCAGGGCCACTGGTGGATGGTGTCCGCCTCCGTGGCCCCAAACTCACTGGGAAAGCAGGGGCTCTGTGGAAGGCATGTGGCTGGGGCTGCCCAGCTTCTACGGATGAGCCCCTCCAGCCTCTGTGGGGAGGTGCTCTCCAGCAAACAGATTTGAGAGTTTGGGGGCCCAGAAATTTGAAAAACATTTCAAGACATCTAAAGAGCTACAAAGACACGTGGCTTTGCTTAGGCCCTGACTGAGCCCCCTTTCTTGTGGGATTCGGCCTGTTCTCTTGTGGAGCCCAAGGAGCCAGGAGGGGAAAATGAAAAACAAAGTTTTCAAGAATTATCACAGCTTCTTCCTTTCCTTGCTGCCTCTCCTTCCCTTTCAAGTTGACAGAAAAGAGCTTTGCCCCCTCCCAGATTTTTTGCAAATGTGAAATGGAGCGTTCTCGCTGTCTCGGGCAACACATTTGATTCTGATTTGCGCCTGCAGTGTGATGACAAGCACCCTTGGCCGATAATGGACGAGGCCGAGCTTGGCAGAGGTGAAGCCCAAGGCAGCACCATTACTCTTGCTGCTGCAGCTATCACTAAGCCGGTCAGCGGGCGCTAGCTCAGCCCCAGCCCCAGCGGGGAGGGAGGCCATAAACGGACGGTGGCAAGCCGTGTGCTGTGCAGACCCTGGAGGCCCCTCAGGGAAAATGACCAAGTCGCACTTGGTCAAGTGACCAAGGCCAGGGCTCACTGCTGGAGGTCAGTGGCTGACCCAGGCTTGGACATCACGTGGGTGGACACAGCAGGCATTCCTGTGAACAGACAAGATGGGGACTGGAGGAGGGGACCAGAGCATCTCTGGCTGGGGTGCCATGCTGGGGCCTGGCATCTATCAACGACAGGAGACAGAGGCAACACCAATAGCTTGCAGACCATGGACCCCTGGACCCCTGTTGGGGTGTGGATGTGTCCTCCCCCTACCTGGCCTTTGCCATGTGACTCAGTAGTGCTCTCCGCTGTGGTTCCCGTTGGTCCTGTGACTTTCTGTCACCAACAGAATGAGGTAGAAGTGACACCATGCCAGTTCTGAGTCTCAGCCTTTGGAAGCCCTATGGGTTTCTGCTTCCCTGGGGCTCCCTCACCTTCACCATGAGAACATGGCCTGGCTGGTCTGCTGGAGGATGACAGACATGTAGAACAGAGGGGGACCTCCCAGCTGTCTCAGCTAAGGCTGGCCAGGACCTGCAGGGGTCCCCGGTTGCCCCCAGTTGACCACAGACACATGAGCAATAAATGGTTATTGTCATTTACCACTGAGTTTAGAGTGGTTTGTTATGCAGCAAAAGCTAGCTGATACAGAGATCTATGGAGGATGTATGCACCTGATGTCCTGCTTTCTTCTTCTTTACTCCCTTTTCACCTTCCCAGCAGACCATCTCTTTGTGATCTATTCCCGTCAGAGGCCCTGTCCCCCAGGGTACCGAGACTCTCAGTTCCTGACTTGGGAAGACATGAAGCCACATCAAGAAGGAGCATCAGGGGGCGCCTTGGTGGCTCAGTCATTAAGCGTCTGCCTTCAGCTCAGGTCACGATCCCGGGGTCCTGGGATCGAGCCCCACATCGGGCTCCCTGCTCAGTAGGAAGCCTGCTTCTCCCTCTCCCACTCCCCCTGCTTGTGTTCCTTCTCTCGCTGTATCTCTCTCTGTCAAATAGATAAAATCTTAAAAAAAAAAAAAAAAAAGAAGGAGCATCAGATCTCAGAACACCACTGGCCCTGGAGGCCCACATCCGCTTTGCCATGTACTGGCCCAGGGAATTTGGGCCACCAACTTGGTCTTCTGATGGGTGAAGTGTGGATGCTCACTAGCACCTGCTCACCCAAGTTGTAGTGCAGACTACACTTGCTGAATATAAAGTGCTGGGCATACTGCTGGCACTTAAACAACAAGTTCCTTGCAGCAATGCCGTGTAAGAAGCAGTAGAATGTCAGTTGAGGGCTTCATTCTGGACTCTCCATTCCGGGTGCATCATCTGGGCTTGGCTGGGTCTTCCCTTCCTCCAGGAGAGTGAGCAGAGAGACATTGCCAAGTGCAAATTTGATAACCAGACACCGTGCTGGGGCTCATGGACAGCCTAGCCTGCTTTGATCCTGGGCTGTCTGGGCCAGCTGCTCCCTAGCTGCCCAGAGTCTGTTTCCCATTTTGAGTTCACCTGGGTCCTCTTTTATGGAAGATCAACTTTCAGGCCCCGGCAGATGAAGCAATGGGCGGGAAGGAAAGGCATGCCCTCCTCCCCTTCCCTGTGGTGGGAATGCCCACCCACTCAGTCCTGGGAGTAAGAAGGGGTCCTAGGAATCGCCCAAATGCTGGAAAATCTGCTGTGGGTTGTAGACAAAGGTGCTGTTGGATGGATGGGGTTTCCAGAATGGTTGTGCAGGGCCTAAGCATGGCCATCATGGCCATCAGCAGCCTGATGGTGTGTGGAAGGCCCAAATCCCCAGCTTCCATTAGGCCTCTGAGAGGTTTGGCAGAACAACAAAAGAAGATTCTGAGGGAGAACATTAACTTGGTGAAGGATGGAGAGGGTCTTGACCTTGGTGGTTGTTGGAATCTTGGTGGAATATATCCATAGATGGATGGACAGAGGGATGAATAGATGGGTGGATGGGTGGATGGATGGATGATGGATGGATGGTTGGATAGATGGCTGATGGATGGATGGATTATGTATGTATGGATGGATGGATGGATGGATGGATGGATGGAAGGATGGATGGATAATGGATGGATGATGAATGGATGATGGATGCATGGATGGATGGATGGATGGTAGATGGATGGATGGATGATGAATGGATGAATGATGGATGGATGATGGATGGATGGGTGATGGGTAGATGGATGAATAGATGGATGGATGAATGGTTGATAGATGGATGATGGATGGATGAATAGATGGATGGATGAATGGATGGATGGATGAATGGATAGGTAGATGGATGGATGAATATATGGGTAGATGGATGAATATATGGATGGATGGATGGATGGATGATGGATGGATGGATGGATGGATGGATGGATGGATAGGTAGATGGATGGATGAATATATGGGTAGATGGATGAATATATGGATGGATGGATGGATGGATGGATGGATGGATGGATGGATGGATGAATATATGGGTAGATGGATGAATATATGGATGGATGGATGGATGGATGGATGATGGATGGATGGATGGATAGGTAGATGGATGGATGAATATATGGGTAGATGGATGAATATATGGATGGATGAATATATGGATGGATGGATGGATGAATATATGGGTAGATGGATGAATGTATGGATGGATGGATAGATGGATGGGTGGATGCATAGATGGATGGATGAATATGTGGATGGATGGATGGATGAATGGATGGGTAGATGGAAGTATGGATGGGTGGATGAATGGATAGATGTGTGGCTGAGGTGATGAACGGGTGCATTCCACCCTGTTTTGGCTCTAGGAAAGGGGCTAAAATATTCTCATCTACATAAGGGGAATGATAAGATTTTCCCTGCTCCCCTCCCAGAGTCAAACAAGATAATGACCTAAGGGTTATGTGGGGTGACAATGTGGTGTCATGAGAAGAAACAGAACTTGGAATCAGACTTGGAATCTTGGCCAAACTGCCTTCTCTCTGTAGGAAGTCCCCAGGATGTCAGCTCCCTGGTTGAGGGCCCTTGTCTCCTTTGCTCACCTCAGTATCCACCACATCACTGCTATGGACTGATTGTGCCCTCCCCCAAATTTCTATGTTGAAGCCCTAACCCCCAATGAAGTGGCATTTGGCGGTATTTGGAGGGACTGTGGGATAATTAGATTTAGATGAGGTCATGACTGTGGGTCTCATGATGGGATTCATGCCTTTGTAAGAAGAGACACCAGAGCTCCCTCTGGTGAAGACATGCATGGGAAGACGCAGCGAGAAAGCAGCCATCTGTAAGCCAAGAAGCAGGCTCTCATGAGGAAACAAGTTAGCAGGCACCCTGATTTGGACTTCTAGCCCCCAGATCTGTAAGCAATAAATGTCTGTTGTTTAAGCCAGTTGATACAATCACCCACAGCATCTGGCATATAATTGCTGTATAAAGAAAAGTGCGGGAGCGCCTGGGTGGCTCAGTCGTTAAGCGTCTGCCTTCGGCTCAGGTCATGATCCCAGGGTCCTGGGATCGAGCCCCACATCGGGCTCCCTGCTCAACGGGAAGCCTGCTTCTCCCTCTCCCACTCCCCCTGCTTGTGTTCCCTCTCCCGCTGTGTCTCTCTCTGTCAAATAAATAAATAAAATCTTAAAAAAAAAAAAAAAGAAAAGTGCGTCCACCAAGAGGTGAACTTGGTCAAGTCGCTGTCTCATGCTGAGCTGATGTCCTTTACTATAAATTGAAAGCTTGGACTTGATGGGTTCAGATTCTTTACATCAGCATTTCCAAGTTTCTCCCCCACAAACTGGTCCTGTGAGATGCTGCAGACATCTATCTGGTACTAACAAGGTGGTTGGGAATTGACTGGTGCCTCTCTGCACCAATCTTCAGGCAGGGGTGAGTGGGCAGAGTGTGTGTGGGGTGATAGAAAGGGTGCCCTGGAGGAGGAGTGAACTTGACAGGTGGGCTGGTAGGTGGGAAAGGCACTTGGGTCAGGGGTGAATCTGCAGAGTCCATGGAATAACCACAGTCAGTGGTATATAGGCATCTGGAGTCCATGATAGAGCCCTGGATGGAGACACAAGCTGGGAGCCACCATTAAGAAGTGGCAGCCAAGTCATGGGATGTGATGGATCCCATGAACAGGGCACAGGGTGAGGGAGTCAGGGAGCAAGGAACAGAGCCCTGAGGAGTGGTAACTGCAGTGGGCGGGGGGGAGGGTTCCTACAGGGGAAATAGAGGAGGGAAGATGATGAGAAAGAGGACATAATGGGGAACAGAATGGTGGGGAAGGAGGACTTGATGGGGAAGGGGGATGATGGGGAAAGGAGATGATGGAGAAGGGGGATGATGGGAAAGGGGGATGATGGAGAAGGGGACATGATGGGGAAGGGAATGATGGAGAAGGGGATGATAGGGAAGGGACATGATGGGGAAGGGGGATGACGGGGAAGGGGATGATGGGGAAGGGGGATGATGGGGAAGGGGGACATGATGGGGAAGGGGGATGGGGAAGGGGGATGATGGGGAAGGGAGATGATGGGGAAGGGGGATGATGAGGAAGGGGGATGATGAAGAATGGGATGATGGGGCAGGGGGACATGATGGGGAAGAGGGATAATGGGGAAGGGGACATGATGGGGAAAGGGGATGGTGGGGAAGAGGGATGATGAAGAATGGGATGATGGGGAAGGGGGACATGATGGGGAAGAGGGATAATGGGGAAGGGGACATGATGGGGAAAGGGGATGGTGGGGAAGAGGGATGATGGGGAAGGGGGATGATGGGGAAGGGGGACATGAAAGGGAAGGGGATGATGGGGAAGGGGGATGATGGGGAGGGGGATGATGGGGAAAGGGGGACATGATGGGGAAGGGGGATGATGGGGAAGGGAGATAATGGGGAAGGGGGATGATGGGGAAAGGGGATGGTGGGGAAGAGGGATGATGAAGAATGGGATGATGGGGAGGGGGGACATGATGGGGAAGAGGGATAATGGGGAAGGGGACATGATGGGGAAAGGGGATGGTGGGGAAGAGGGATGATGGGGAAGGGGGATGATGGGGAAGGGGGACATGAAAGGGAAGGGGATGATGGGGAAGGGGGATGATGGGGAGGGGGATGATGGGGAAAGGGGGACATGATGGGGAAGGGGGATGATGGGGAAGGGAGATAATGGGGAAGGGGGATGATGGGGAAAGGGGATGGTGGGGAAGAGGGATGATGAAGAATGGGATGATGGGGAGGGGGGACATGATGGGGAAGAGGGATAATGGGGAAGGGGACATGATGGGGAAAGGGGATGGTGGGGAAGAGGGATGATGGGGAAGGGGGACATGATGGGGAAGGGGATGATGGGGAAGGGGGACATGAAAGGGAAGGGGATGATGGGGAAGGGGGATGATGGGGAGGGGATGATGGGGAAAGGGGGACATGATGGGGAAGGGGGATGATGGGGAAGGGAGATGATGGGGAAGGGGGATGATGGGGAAGGGGACATGATATGGAGAAAGGGGATGGTGGGGAAGAGGGATGATGGGGAAGGAAGATGATGCGGAAGGGGGACATGATGGGGAAGGGGGGCATGATGGGGAAAGGGGATGGGGGGAAGAGGGATGATGGGGAAGGAAGATGATGGGGAAGGGGGACATGATGGGGAAGGGGGATGACGGGGAAGGGGGATGACGAGGAAGGGGGATGACGGGGAGGGGGATGATGGAGAAGGAGGATGATGGGGAAGGGGGATGATGGGGAAGGGGGATGATGGGGAAGGGGGACATGATGGGGAAGGGGGATGGGGAAGGGGGATGATGGGGAAGGGGGATGATGAGGAAGGGGGATGATGAGGAAGGGGGATGATGAAGAAGGGGGATGATGGGGAAGGGGGATGATGGGGAAGGGAGATGATGGGGAGAGAGATGGGGAAGGGAGATGATGTGGACGGGGGATGATGGGGAAGGGGAATGATGAAGAAGGGGGATGGTGGGGAAGAGGGATGATGGGGAAGGGAGATGGAAAAGGGGGATGATGGGGAAGGAAAGAGGGAGACGAGGAAGGAACTAGGTATCAAGGGACAAAGGAAAGCTATATTAGCAGTGGGAGCATTCCCCAGTGTCCTGTGACACAGAAAGGTCTGGTGAAACACTGAGTGGAGGTCAGCATGACCAACCACATGGAGCTTAGAAATGGTCGGGTGGGCTGCACCTCCAAGGTGGTGTAACAGCTGGGCCAGTATGGAGGCAGCTGGCTGTCCCTCCCCCCCCCAGGACCCCCACAAAGACATACACCCCAGAGCGGTGTCAGTGGGGCAAGAAGAGCTGCCCTATTCCCGCTGGGCATCTGCAAGCCTCCGTGGGGCACTGGGCTGGTGTGGAGGTGCACATCAGCCTACAGCTCCTCAGAAGCTTCTCCCTCCCCTAAGCTCCTGCCTGCCCCCTCAGGAGTGGTGCAGGGGGACAGCTAGCCAAGGCCATGCATGGGACCATGAGAGCGCCAGACTGGCCCAAGGCAGCCTGCTGCTCCTGCACTGGACGGCCTGGCCTGGCTTCCCATGTCCTCAGGGCGCGTGGATGGGTGAGGAGGGGGGGTGGGGCCTGGCCCCCTGGTCATTCCCCAGCGCAGGCCGGCTCTGTGCCGAATGAGAGCTCGAGAGCAGCCCGGACGTGGACACGGACACAGCCCTCCCACCTTGCTCAGGTTGCGCCAGCACCGCATGGCCTGGGTGTGTGTGCGTTTGGTTGTGTGTAATTCTGTCACGTGTGTCGATCATGGACCCCTGGCAGTCAAGTGTCAGGGCACTGGGTTTGAAAACAGCCATCTGCCAGAACTCAAGTGTTCATCAGGAGGAAATTCTGCTGTGTCTTCACGATCCACGTGCCCTGTCCTTGCTAGAACCTCCTGCCCTCCTTCTGGAGAGCCCACCCGGCCGTGCCCACACTGCTAGGCACCGTGCAGGGGCAGCTCTGGCTGCACCTCATGGAGGGCACGCCCACATCACGAGGAGGAAACTGAGGCTCGGAGAGGCGACCTGAGGAATCCAGGGACACAGGTAGTTCTGTGGTGGAGAGAGCAGCCTGTTCCCTTCCCGCTGTGCTCGAGTGTCCTGGGATGTGCGCGGCGAAGGTGTGTGCTCTCCGGCGGGTGGGAAAGAGGAAGGGCCTGGGGGCGCATTGCGCACACACATCCCCGCTCCCCTCCGGGGCTCTCTGTCCCTCACCCCTGTCCTTACCTCCAGCTCTCTGTCTTGATGCACCTGTGAGCCTCTACAACACACACACACACACACACACACACACACACACACACACACACAGAGGAAGACAGCAGCGGAGGAGAGAATTAAGGAGGAAAAAGTGGGGGAATTCAGTGGGAGATTTTTTCTTTTTCTTTTCCTGTCTTTTCGAAGGGCTCCGCCGGGCACATTTTGTTTCCCCCCCGCGCCGCCTGCGCTCCCCCACGCGACCACTAGGTGGCGCACTCTCCGACCCGCGCAGGTAACCTGCTCCTGTCCGACGGGTAAGGGGAGGGACGGTCATCTTTCCTTTCTCGCACTATCTTCACAGAAAACACTTTCAACATATTCCATAATTCCTATAATTAAAAAACATTAAGAGCAGAAAAACTCCCTTACTTAAGAGATTATATTCCTTTTCCCATTCCGATAATTATGTAAATTAGGTGTAGACATCAGGGGCGGGTGCTGGTTATTAGGAAGCCTGTGGGCTAGTTTCCAACCCCAGCTCCATCTCTGACCAGCTGTGTGGCCCTGGGCAGGCCCCTTGCCTGGTCCAGGCTCCACAAGTGGGCGCCCAGAAGGCGGGGTCCCTCGGGCGGCAAGGCTCTGCCCTTGGAAAGGATTCCCGAAATGCACGAGGGAGCTCATTCATATTCCAGCAGCTGCTTGAGGTTCCAGGGAGCAGCTCCTGTCTCATGCCCAGGACCATGACAAGCAAACCAACAAACCCAGCAGATGCCATTGACAAAGAAAACGCTCATGCTGTTTAGAAGGAAATTACAACCAAACATTAGCTTTACCATGTGTGTGCACAGAGAATGTGTTAAGAAGCATGTGGTTGGCTTCATCTACCCATGATGCGTGGAAAGGAAATGAATTTTGAAAGACTAGTTCATTTCAAAAGTGTTTGCTAGGACCTACTGTGTGCTGGGCCAGGGGCTGGTGCTGGCGCTGGGGGGGAGGACATGGGGGGGTTGCAGAAAGAGCCCTGCCCCCAAGGGTCACTAAGTCAAGGGCAGGCATGGCCTGGATTGCACCTCCACTGACCAGCCCCGGGGGCATCTGGAAGCACATTGGAGCTTGGGAGGCCCCTCCTTGGGGCTTAGTTTCCCGGACCTGCGATCTGAGTCTGAAAGGATGGATAGGGACTAAGGACCACGCAGCCAACGAATGGAGGAAGAACATCCAGACAAAGGGTTCATCTGGGCCCAGAGGAAGGGCAATGCCAAGGATGCCCTGTGGTCCTCAGCACGTGAATGTAGCAGAAGAGGATGGTTTGGGAGTTAGACATCACTGGGCCACTTTCTGGCTCCAGCGCCGACCACTATGCAACCACACATTTAATCCTTAGACTCCCTGGCCTTGGTTTCCTTACCTGTAAAATGGACACAGCACTAGCCCCCCTACAGTGCCCGGAGTGAATGTAGATGGGTGGACTGCTTGCCAAGGTGTCAGACGGTCCCAACAGAGATTAGGGGCTTCTTATTGTTCCCCAGCCCCAGATAAGTTGGCTGATCTCACCTGCAGGAGAGCAAGACAGCCCCAGCCCAGGGCCCTCCTGAGTCCACCCAACAGCGTGCTTCAGGAACGAGTCCTTTCCACGCCCCTTGGTGGGGGAGTGGTTACTCACCTGTCCCCTGCCCACCTGGGATTCCCCCTGCATCACCTGCGCAGGCCCCACAGCTATCAGGATCCTGGGATTCTGGACCAATTGCCAGATCTGTCCCTCATTTGGGGGATCCAACCACCCACACCCTGACCCATCCCCTGCCCTAAGACCTCTAGTGACCTCCTTAGTCCACTGCCTTAGTCCACTGCTTACACAGGACTTGGGGTGGTATGGATGGCTCCCCAAGCCACAAGACTTGACACCTGAGGACAGTGGGCAGAGAGGTGCCTTTCTTGGGACCTTGTTCTTAGAACAATTCTGTATTGTTCTAGCTATCACTGTGACTAAGGTTGAGTGACAATGACAGATGGAAAGACATTGAGAGAGAATGAACCTAGAAGTCAGTGTTCTCATGCCTCTGCTCAAAATTTTTTTAAAAAGGGGGGGGATGAGAAACAGGAAAATTCTGGATCAACACCGCTGTGAAGGCAGTAACTACCAGGGTTCCCAGCTCTGTCTACTGTCTCCTTGTCAACTCATGCACAGGGGCTTACAGAGCCCCTGCTAGATGCCCAGCACATGCCAGCTTGCAGGTGGGTTAGAGAACAGGGATGCGGAGGTACTGCCTTATGGACACACAGGTGCCTAACAAAGCCACTACGGCCACTGTAGACGTGGTGGTGGTGGTGGCGGGGGCAATGGAAGAGCACGGGGGGCAGGGTTTTGGGAGGCCAAGCTGCAGTGCAGAAGGTGGGGCTGGGGCGGGATGTAGGGTCACCTTGAGCCAAGACTTCAGGTGGCCAAAGGAGGCACCTGGGCAGAGTGTTATAGGCAGAAGGAGCCACCAGGGCAAATGTCCTGGGGTATGATGGTGCCTACTGTGTTCTTGGGATGTGCGGAGGCCAGTGTGGCTGCAGTAGGGAAATTGGGGTTTGAGCGGTAAGACCAGGTCACAGGTGTCCAGGGCTGGACTGTGCAGGCCCTCAGGGCCAATGTATGAATCAGGTTTCAACAGAGCTGTGTCCCAGATACCCACCACGATTGAAGTTGGTCTATAGTGCCTTTGGGACTGTCCAGTTTTTGCTCATTATATTTTGAAGTTGTATTATTATGCACACAAATGATTTTAGATTCCTAATGGAATGACTTTTTAATCATTATGTGTTTATCCTTAGTAACAAATCTTGCCCTAAAGACTGTTCTACCTGATAGTAGAGCTAAGCCAGCTTTTGGGGGGCTAGTGTTTGTACAGTATTCATTTTTCCACACTTAAAATTTTTCTGTATCTTTATATTGTAACATGTCTTTTCTATGGCATGTGTGTTTGAATAAGGTCTGCCCATCTTTTCTTTGCTATATTAGTCTATATTTAGTGTAATTATTAAGGTATTTATATCTACCATCTTCATATTTGTTTTCTGCTTGACCCTCTTTTTTGTTTTTTCCTCTTCTTTATTGTGTTCCTCATTTATCAAAGTCAAAATCAAACTAGCACATTCACCCCTCCCCAGACAATGCTATGACATGTTAGAAGAACATGCTAACTCTGTTCATCCTTTTCCTACTTTATATGTTACTGTTGATATTCACTTTAATTCTACATATATTTTTTGATGACTATTGTTTATATACTCTATATTTAGATCCCTTTCTGTAGCTTTGCTTTCATTTCTGTATTTCTGTGCTTGCTTCTTCTGCCTGAAGACCTCTCCTCAATATTTTTGCAGGTCTGCCAACAGTGGATTCTCTCAAATCTGGTTTATTAGGAAATGACTTTACCTCACCTTACTCTGGAAGGATATTTTGCTAAGTACAGTACTCTGAGTTTGCAGGGTTATTCCCTTTATCACTTTAAAGATGATGCTTTTGTTGAAAAGTCAGCTTTCAATCTTTTTATTATTCTTCCAAAGTCACTGTGTCTTCTTTCTCTGGCTGCATTTAATACTTTCTCCCCGTCTTTTCTGATCAGCAGTTCTGCTTGTGTGAGGCTTTCTTTGCATTTATCCTTCTAAGTGTTTTTAGTACTTCTTGATTGGCAGTTGGTGTTTTCTTGCACTTTGGAAAATTCCCAGCCATTATTCCTTCAAGTCTAGCTTCCTCTCCCAGCCTTCAGCTTCCAGGAGTCCAAGTGCATTTTTGTTAGGCCCCTCCATCCTGCCCCAATGCTGCTGCTGTTGTTTACTCTCGTCTGTGATTCTCACCCTTTTTGTTCTCCTTGTCTTAGCCTGGACATGTTCTATTTTTCCAGCTTCCAGTTCCAGTTCATTAGCCCTTCCTTCTGCTCTGCCCACTATGCTGGTGAGTCCACCAACTGAGCTCTTAATTGCAGTATTTACACTTTTAGGTTCTTCAAATTCTATTGACTACTCTTTAAGGATTCCTTTTCTGTGTTAAAATTCTCCATCTTGTCAGTGATTTTCTTGAACATATTAGTCACAGTTATCAAATTGCAAGACTGTAAACTGCAATACCTGGGTTGTTGTGGGTCTGTTTCTATTGTCTATTTTCTCTCTTGACCCTGCTTCTCATTTTGCTTGGAAACTTTGAATTGAATGTGAGGTATTGTGAATAACAAATTATAGAGGTTCTGGATGGTGTTATATTCCTCCAGAGAGGGTTTACTGCATTTTCTGATGGGTGAGTAGAGTGGGAGGCAACTGACTTTAACCCAATTGGGGAATGAGCTACCTCAAAGCTGGATTATAGTCTTTGAAAATCTTGCTTTTCCCTCCATCTCACCTTCACTTTCAGACTGCATCCCACCAGGGCTCCCAAGTGAGAACGTGAGGTGATTTCTGGGATTCCTACTCTTCAGTGGACCTTAAACATCAGATTTTATCTCTCTAGGATAGTAACACTAAAACTCTACTCTGATTATCAGCACCTATTTTTTTAATTTTTTCCCCTTGAGCAGCTTAAGGATTTGGCAAATGTCTCAAAGGGAAAAATGCCAAGTGTCAGGTAGTCTTTGTGTCTATCTGAGATCTTGCCATCTCAAGTCTTAGTGGCCTGGGAGACACTCTGATGCCTCCAAACATTTTAAAAATTGTTTTTTTCTAGTTGTTCTCAGTTACATGTCAGTCTACTACAAACTTCTCCATCATAACGGGAATGGAACTCCATGCCTGGAGAATGGATTACAGGGGGCCATAGGGAAGCAGGAAGAGCAGGGAAGGGGCTGCTGCCTTGGACAGGGGCAGAACAGAAGGGGAGGAAAAGACAGGACCAAGAGCTATTGAAGAGGGGATGGGGCCACAGGACTTGTTGCTGATTAGATGGAGGTAGCAAGTGTTCAGGGAGGGTTAAGGGAACAAGGTGGGGCTGGTGATGCCATCTGGGAGGCTGGGGAAGCAGCTGATCTGGAGAGTTAGAGAGGAAGGAAGTGAGTTCTGTCTCAAACTTGATGAATTTGCAAGGCCAGTGGGACATCCAGGTAGAAGCACCCAGCAGATAGCTGGAGCTCACAGAGATGATGTCTTGAGGGGGAGGAGATGGTCCCAGATGAGCAGCAGAGGAGAGGACAGGGATGGAGCCCTGAGGAACTGCCCCATGTGAGAGGCAGGCAGAGGACGGGAGAGTGAGGAGCAGCCAGGGAGGTGGAAGAAGAGGGCCGAGCGGTGCTTTTGGAAAGGAAGGGAGGAGAGCATTTCCACATGGAGAGAGGATCCACAAAATGAAGTGCCTCAGAGGGTCCCACGGGTGACCCCAGTGCAGGCCAGTGGGGGACCAGAGCCAGGACCCAGACTGGCAAGGTGGCGGAGGGGGCGTTTGAGAGGGGAGCAGTCAGTGGGTGGGAGGACGGGCTGGAGCTGCCTGTGGTCTGCCTGGAGCTGAGCTTGCCTGAGCAAGGTCCTGAGACTGTTGCCAGCAATTTCCCAGAACGCTTGCTGCTGACTTGGGCCGACTCGGGCCTTGAGGGACTCTGTAGGGCTCATGGGCCCGGGAGCCCCACCTTGGAGGTGCAGGCTCTTTCCTGAAGGCAGGGCCAACAACACCAGCACCGCATCCTGGAAGAGAGATGCATCTAGAGGTGGGTCAAGCCTCATCAGATTTCAAGGGCCAACTTCAAAGGGACTGCAGGGCCTGGTGGACCATAGGCCAGGAATGCTGCTGGCGGGGTGGAGCATTAGGGGGGAGGATCCCCCTCCCACGAGAGCTGCTTTGACCTCTGGTTGTGAGGTGAGCTGGGGCCAGGGGAAAGTTCCCACACCTGTGTGAGTGAGAGGACTGGGGAGAGCCCAGGCATCTGAGGTCTGTTGGCTCCTGGCCCGCCTGCCGCCTGTAGCTTTGGGGCATCAGGTGGGTGATCTGCCCTCTCTGAGCCCTGACTTTCTCCTCCATAAAATTGTTGGAGGGGAATAACATCCACCTAGCTTGCCAGAGAGGATGGCTTGAGGCTCTCATGAGGTGCCGGATGTGGACACTCAGCCTCTGCTGGAGGCCGTGCCCATGTGGGGAACGTTGTTGCCATCTGCACACAACAGTGTGGGAGAGTCCCGAGGAAGTCAAGGGGAGGGGTTCCTGGGAGGAGGAAAGGAGTCCACGTGCTCAGGAGCTCACTGTTGCATACATATGCACACACACGCTCACATGCACGCGTGCACACACATGAGCAATGCACACACGTACACACACTTACACCCATACTTACGCTCTTACACAACACGAGCACTCACACAATATACATGATCCATGCTTGTGTGCTCCTGTGTGCACACACACACCCCTACATAGGACACACCCACATGCTCCACACAGAGGGCTCTCCTTCCCTGGCAAAGACGGCAGCCCCCACGCAAACCACGGCCACCTGTGGCCCTCCACGGTCCGCCACGCTGTCAATGCCTACACTTTCTAAATGAAGGAAGGGAAACGTTGTTTCTAAACCATCTACAATCCAACTAAAAAAAGAAAAAATCAATGGCTCGCGTAATCAGCTACAACCCCGGGGCAAGGTGGGCAGAGGAGCCCGTATGGGATGTCCTCCCAGACTTGTGCCCTTTCCTCTGGGGCAGAGCCACACACTCAGTGCCTCTCAGCGCCTCCCTCTGAGGGGGCAGGAAGTGGCCACAGGCAGATGGCCAACTGGAGAGGTGTGGGGGCAAGTGACCTTCCCAGAGTCACATGTCTTCTCCCTGTTTCCTCTTATTAAGGTGGTGACTTGGACTGTCCCCTGATCTACTTCACCAGGGGCTCAGGTCAAGCGCCTCCAGGAAGCCCTCTAGGACTGCTGCAGGCTGAGTCCTTCTCTGGCATCCTGATCGAGTGCCCCTCTTATTCCACAGATGACCACACACCTGGATTCTCAACAGGGTCCTGCTCATCCGCAGCTGAACCAGAGTCCCTTGTGTAGTTAGCAGCACCCCAGTTTGGATGGGGGATGGTACAGACACCCTCGCAGCCCCACATTCACTTTCCCAGGATGTGTTGGTCGTAGTCCAGCTTGGAGCCCAACTCTGGGCTGTGGAGTCGGTCAAGACCACCATCCTGGAGAGACACTTAAGTGCACAGACCGTGACTCTCGCCGGGCTGAAGCTGGGCTGGGAGCCAGTGCAGGTGGGCACCGTGGGGCAGGACTCACCTCAAAAAGAAACCCCTACCCTTTAGCTATTACCTCTCCGTCCTCCTGACCTCCAACCCTAACAGCTATTGATCTGCTCTCTCTTTAGGCTTCCCCGTTCTGGGCACTTTGTGTGCATGAATCACACGATACGGCCTTTTGTGACTGGCTTCTTTCACTGAGCATAACGCTTTTGAGGTTCATCCACGTGGTAGCAAATATCCGTATCCTATTCCTTTTCGTGGGCGGGTAATATTCCGTGGTGTGGGCACAGCCCAGTCTGCCCTCCTGATGCATCACTGGGGGCGTTTGGACTCCTGCTACTTCTTGGCTATTGTGAACAGTGCTCTTGTGATTACTCGTGTACACATTTCCCCGGAGATACTCTTTCATTTCTCTTGCATATTCCCCCGGGAGTGAATTCCAGGGTTACGTGGAAACTGTGTTGTCTAAAGGGGCTGCACCTGTCCTTTTGTTTAAAAAGAAAAGTTTTGGGGGCGCCTGGGTGGCACAGTCAGTTAAATGTCCGACTCTTGGTTTTAGCTCTGGTCGTGATCTCATGGGTCGTGAGACTAAGCACCACGTCAGGCTCTGAGCTCAGCATGGAGTCTGCTTGAGATCCATTCTCTCCTTCTGCCCCTCCCCCTGCTCATGATCTCTCTCTCTCAAATAAATAAATAAATATTTAAAAGAAAGTTTTGCAAATGATTAAAAAAGCAACCCTGGGGCACTTAAGCACCGGTCTTGGCTTGCCGAGGGTGCTCATAACTTATTTGGATGCTTCTTGTTTCTGTCTGTCTCCCACTCCACGTGTCCTTGAGGGTCTCATCTCCAGAAGCCCATGAGTGCTTGCCCACCGAGCTGGAACGGGGTGTCTCTACCCTACCCCTCCATCCCCCGGCATGCACGCTTTCACGGTGTCCCCAGTCCCATAGCTGGAGGGTTTCGGAGATCCCCCTGCTGCTGCCCTGAGGCCACAGGGAGGAGAAGTGACTTGTCCAGGGCCCCACTTCTGGCAGGTCTGGACCTTCCTTGGGTCCATTCACCACTGTGACCCCTCGGCCACCTGCACACCAGTTCCTGCCCTGGGAGCCTCTGCTCCAGAGGGTGGAGACTGCATTTCCTGCGCATCTCCGCTCAGGGTCCAGCACAGAGTAGGGCACATAGTAGGTGCTTATGTAATCCTTGCTGACCTTCTAGGGCGCCTGGGTGGCTCAGTCGGTTGAGCATCTGACTCTTGATTTCGGTTCAGGTCGTGATCTCAGGGTTGTGGGATCGAGCCCCCTGTTGGCTCCACGCTCAGCGGGTAGTCTGCTTGAGATTCTCCCTCTCCCTCTGCCCCTCCCACCCCACACTCCCTTTCTCTCTCTCTCTCTCTCTTTCTCTTTCTCTTCCAAATAAGTAAACAAATAAAATCTTAAAAAAAAAAATACTTGCTGGCTGACCTTCTAGAAGCTTATGCCTCTCCCCACCTGAAAGTCTTGCCTGGAACAGAAAGGGCATCCACCTTGGTGCTTCTCAGATGCTCGGGCCTAAAGAGCATCTCCAGAGGCCCCCCCCGGCCTTCGGCCTTGCTTGGCACCAAGCCTGGCACAGAGCAGGGCAAGCATGGGACAGGCACGCAGGGGCCGGGGTAAAGAAGGTGCTAGGCGGACGAGCGTCTGCATCAGGGGTGGAAGGAGGGTGAGCCAGAGGAGGGGCTCAGGCACAGAAAGCCCCCTGCCGTCACTGCACGCCCGCTCCGTCCTGGGCACATGGGGGATCCGTGAGTCCAGGAGACACTTTCCACAGCTGTTGGGGGTTATGCTCATGAGTCAATTCTCTCTCCCCCAAATGCCCCCTCGCCACCCCCACCCATCACCGCAAGCAGCCCCACGTGGTCTTGTGTTTCTTCTGCTCTTACCCACCCCCTCCCCCAGGCCAGAGCGGGACCCGGGACCCTGCTCATATTCACACAGGCCGTCGGGGGGCAGGGACTCAGGGAGAGAGCTGGCTTGTGTCCCCGGCCCCTAGGGTCTGACACGGTCAGTTCAATCCACTGCGGGGCCTGCATCCTGTCCTGCAGGGGCCTCTCAGACACATCTGTGCATGACGAGGAACTGCACGTACCCACACACACATGCACGGTGTGTAAGGGCAGAAGAGCGAGGCGTGGAACCAGAGGAGAGAATACAGAGAGGGTGCGGTTACACACATGTGCTCTGACATGACCAGCCTGTCTCTGGACAGAGACCCGGGGGGAGCTCGAGGCCAGCCTTGAGGGAATTGGAGGGGGGCGGCTGTAGCTCGGGGAGGAAGAAGACTCACCCTCCCTGTTGCCCTTGGGAATTCTGTACCATGTATCTGTGACCTTTGCAAAAATAAACTTTGATTTAGAATGTCAAAGAATGCCCCCTTCCCCCACCTCTGTAAGCCCCTTCGGGGTCTCTCTGTTGTCCAGAAGACAGAATCCAGTTGTTCCCTGCACCCTAACAGTGACTCTGCCCCATTAAGGGTCTGATTTCATTGTTGACGTGAGCTCACCCCAGGGCCTTTGCACAAGCCCCATCTCTGCCTGGAGCATGCCGTCCTCTTGCTCTGCCATCCATGCTGGTCCAGCTGGGAGCCTGTCATACCCCACCCTTTTCCCAAGGATCCTCAGCTATCCCCCTTTCTTGCTCAGGGCCCAGGAAAGCCCCTTCCTGCTGCCCCCAGTGAGGCTCCTGGGGTCCTGGGGCATCTCTCCATCCACTCCATGGTGAGGTCCAGCACAGAGTGATCACTCAAACACAGCTGGTGAGTCAAGATGGAGAAGGATCATGGCATACCCGGTGTAGCTGCAGGTGGTGAGGAAATTAGGATGTGCTGCCCCAGGGGGGGCGTGTGGTTCCAGGCTCATGGGCCCAGATGAAGGAGGCACAGCCTGGACCCAGATCCTGACCCTTGAGGAACCAGCAGACGCGTCTCAGGCTGGGAAGGTCCCGGAAGGGTGCTCTGTAAGGAGCAAGCAGGGACCCAACGCGCCCGTCTCTTCCCAGTCAGCTCAGCAATGCCATGTGTGTTTGTCACCGTGAAACTGACCTTGGAAGGGTCTTTACACCGCAGACACGGGCAGATGCTACAAATCAAGGTTTGCTTTTTTGGGTCGGGGCTGGGGTTTGGGAAGCTGTTTGCCCAGCAGCTCCGGGGGGGATGGGAGGAACAGCCGGTGGGCTGCAGGAAGCATGGCTAGAAACAGTGCCGTGGGTTCAAGAGGCCCGTGAACCCGCCCAACGGTGTGTGGCCCACGCGGGGTGCGGACATCTGCAGCCTCCACAGAGGCTCACAGCCACCCCGACCCGGGGCAGGTTCCCGGGGCCGCCCGCACCCCGCACCCCAGCCCCCAGGCTCTCCTCTGCCCCTCTCCTGGGCGCCTCCCCGCGCGCCTGCCCTGAGAACCTTCCCGCTGAACTCTGAGAGGGCTGAACTCTGTGCGTCCCTTCAAGGCAGTCGCGATTAAAACCAAGAAAGAGAGAAAAGGAAGGAAGACAAGAAGAGAAAGCGGTGGGGGCGGCCGCACGGCACTCTGCAATTACCCTTTGAAATTAGAATATTCAAACAGATGTTTCTGTTTTCAGCCTGTCCTGCTCTCTTTCCAATCCCGTGAAATTAGGTCCAAAGTCATTATTCACCTAATCACACTAATAGTTTAACATCCGATCTGCCCTCTGTCCAGACGGGGACGGGGGTAGCCAAAAGCTCTATTTTAGCACTTCCTTCCCCCTGATCCCTTAATTAAGTGGCATCTGTTCTAATACAAGTTAAATATTGCAGTTGACTTTATTTTCTTTCTCCTGGTCCTCCGGGTCCTGCGATGGGGGCAGATAAAGTGGAACACATTTGCTTCCCGGGAAGGAGGAAGGGACACGGAGCTGCCTTTCTGGAAACGCGGCCCATCAATCATAAACTGATTACAAATTCGTCACCTTGAATCAATTTCTGTTCACAAGTTCAAAAGGCACTATGAGCTCGGGGCTATCTGGAATATTCTACATGTGGAGAGGATTAGCATTTGATCGAATTCCTCCTTCTGAGCAGGAGACTGGTTTGGCTGAGCTTGGGGTGGGGGAGGCGAGTTCGAGACACGTGGGCTTTCACCTCCGAAAGCGGAGCCCCTGCGTTCCCAGGCTCCCCTGTGCGGCGGGGAGCCTGGCTGCTGCCGGGAGGGCTCCCCCCCGCCGGCACCTCGATGTGGCCGCAACCTGGGGGAGAGGAGGCGGGGGGAGTCCGATGTAATCTCGCCCGATGTAGTCCAATCACACCCACCGTGGCATCATCTCTCGTAGGCGGAATTTTCCTTAAAATAATTGTCTTGAAAGAAACAGCAATGTGTGTGCCTGAGAGAAACAGAGAGAGAGAATCCCTCACCAGATGGGAAGGGAAGGATGGGCTCATCCCAAAGTCCCTGAGATGCCCTCAGGCTTTCACCCCCATCCTAGAACCTCAAGAAGGGGGAGTTTTGTCCCATACATCCCGAGGATTAAGAAGTTAGCTTATCCACAAGCCAGCCTCCGAACTGCCTGCCCTAAGTCAGGGGGATGAGGTGGGGCTATCCTGGGGGTAGTGAGGAAGGGAGGCAGGAAATCCCAAACCAGAGAGCTCCCACTGGACTCCAGATCAGACACAGTTTTCAAGAATTTTGCATTTTACCTCCAAAAAGAGAGACGGGTTGGGGAGAGGGAGGGATGGAGGGAAGATGGAGGAGGGAAGGAAGGATGGAAGGACAGAAGGAAGGAAGGATGGAAGTACAGAAGGAAGAAAGGAAGGAAAGAAGAACAGAAGGAAGGAAGGAAGAGAGGGAGGAAGGAAGGAAGGGAGGAAGGAAGGAAGGGAGGAAGGGAAGAAGGAGGGAGGGAGGAAGGATGGAAGGACAGAAGGAAGGAAGGAAGGGAGGAAGGAGGGAGGAAGGAGGGACACACTGTGCCTATGGCCATTAGGGCCCCTCCTCCTTCTCCCCCCACCCTGAGCCCCCAGCACTTGCCCCTCTTCCCTCTCCTTCTGGACATGGAGACCCTGCACCCCGACAGCTCCGTGGGAAGTCTGCAGCCCCGGGTCTGGGGGGAGGGAAAGTGGAGGTGCCCAGTGTGCTCAGGTGTCAGAATGGGGAGGGTCTGGGCACAAATCCAGCCAACCCACTTCCTGCACGTGCAAGCCCCTAGATGTGCTCAGCATTTCCAGAAGTTGCAGTCCTTGAACGCTCTTTGGGGGAATGTAAAGCGGTGCAGCCGCTGGGGAAAACAGCATGGCCGTTCCTCTAACAATTAAAAATAGAATCGCCACATGACCCAGCAGTTCCACGTCTGGGTATATTCCCAAAATAATGGAAAGCAGGGTCTTGGGGAGATGCTTGCACACCCGTGTTCCCAGCGGTATTATTCCCAGCAGCCAAGACATGGAAGCAGCCCAGTGTCCATCGACGGATGAGTGAGCAAACCATGCGGTCCACCCAGATACTGGAGTATTCTTCAGTCTTACAAAGGGGACTCGAGCACTTGTGACACCATGGAGGGTCTGCGGGACACTGTGCTGAGTGAAATACCCAGACACGGAAGGACACATAGTACGTGGCTCCATTTAGGAGAGGGATCTAGAGTAGTCAGAGAGCAAATGATAGATGGGGGTGCAGGGGGCAGGCCTGGTGGGGTCGGCTGGGGGGGGCGGGGGGGCGGGGCAGACCCAGGGGAGGACGCACTGCCCTCTGCTGGGTGAAACGTTTCAGTTTTCCAAGCCAGTGCGCCCAGGGATCTGCGGTACATAGGGCGGTGGGGCGCGCTCAGACGTTCGTTGAGAACATTTGTTAGCTCTTGTGTTAAGTGTCTAATTTTGTTCATTTTTTTTAAGAGAATCTTTTTTTTTAAAAGATTTTATTTATTTATATGAGAGAGAGAATGAGGTAGAGAGCATGAGAGGGGGGAGGGTCAGAGGGAGAAGCAGACTCCCTGCCGAGCAGGGAGCCCGACGTGGGACTCGATCCCGGGACTCCAGGATCATGACCTGAGCCGAAGGCAGTCGCTTAACCAACTGAGCCACCCAGGCACCCTAATTTTGTTCATTTTCACCCCCTATTGGTTTATTGCTTTGTCCTCTCCTGGGTAAGAGTGAAGAAAACTGTTGTGGAGTCAAACCTTCCCAGATTGGAAGTCTGAGACCCTATGCATTCGACCCTCTCGCGCTGTGCCAGGCTCCCGCTCAGGGGGGCGTAGCATCCCCAGGGCCTGTGCTGGGGGACCCCCCTCTGGCTCCTCATTTTTTTAGGGGGGAAATCCAAGCCCCAGGAGGGAAGGAGGGTCTTCAAGGTCATTCGAGGTTATTCCTTGATGGTGCGAAGGAGGCAGAACTGGTCCCCAGCCTCCCATCCTGCCTCCTGGCCTGCTGCTGAATTTACATCAGCGACCCTGCCTTCTGCACCCCCTAAATCCTGTCCTGAAAGGCGGGCATGTTCCAGCCTTCCGTGGGTGTCAGAGAGGGACATGGTCAATGCCCCGTCAACTCTGAGCAGAACCAAGACATCCCAAGATCTAGAAGCTGGAGCGGTAGATCCCACTCAGGTGTCGGGAGAGAGTGGGGCCACGGCTGGGAAGACCCCAGGAGGTGGGAGGGGCACGTGGAGAGCAGGAGGGGGACAGCTGGAAGGGCAGGAAGGAGGCCTTATGTCCCGTGAGCAGAGGCAAATGGATGCAGCTGCCATGGGAGGCGTGCGCCCAGCGCTGCCCGGCTCCTCGTCCCCACACGGCTGGTCCTCAGAGCATGCACCTGGTGCTTGGAGAAGGTCTATGGGACCAGCAGTCACGAAGACCCTGGGAGTTTGCCGGTGGGTGGCAGTGACAGCCAAGCAACTGGAAAGCATTTCCGGGGTGGGGGGAGGGGGCAGGGCAGAACAAGAGATGCAGCGGGGAAGGCCCAGGCAGAAGCCGGGCAGAGAGAGGACGGCATGGAATCTTCCAGGAGCCGAGGCTGGTGGACGCGCTGGAATCACCAGCATGGGAGACATGCTTCCAAGGAGCCGGCACTTGGCAGTTGCTCACTGAGGACCAAGAACACCCAAGAACACGGCAGCGGCCCCCTCGGCTTTCTCGGGGTGGGAGCACAGGTGTGGCAGCGTGGGGCTGGGGCCAGGTGGCCGAGAGCAGGTGCTGGGGGAGGTGAGATCACGGGCTGTGTGTCCTAAGGAGAGAGGAGCTCCCTTGAGCTGGGAGTAAGCCAGGGGTCTTCCTGGAGGAAGGGGTGTTTGGAGTTGTGTCTTGAGGAAGGCTCAGGCCCTGTGGACAGAGTGGCCACCATTGGTCTTGGCAGAGTCTAAGTGATACGTTGCTCTGGGGGGGGGGGCGGTCCGTGGCTTCTGGGGTTGTAGTATGAACTTACCTGGGCTGAGGGGCAGCACTCCTTGGGGGCCTCCTGAGCACACAGCAGAGCCACCGTGGGGCTCTGGCCGTGCTGGTGACCGGCCATTCTGGTGACCAGGGCGGGTGGGGAAACGAGCACTCGCCGGACCAGAGAATGCCCACCACCTCACCCAAGCAGAGAGCTCTTCCTTCCCCTGGGAGCAGGATGCAGTGGGGGCCCGGAGCCTGGGAACCGGGGAGGAGGGTGTCTGCCGGCTGCCAGGGTCCCGGGAGAGGGAGACTCCCACATGGAGGCTCCGGGTACCACCCACCAGCCCCAAGAACCCAGCCCCGGGGCCGCCGGTGGGGCTGGGTGCCCCGAACTGCCCCGAGGAGCATCAGAAAGCCCAGACCCCCCCCCACCAGTCAGCACTTGATCTACTTTGGGTTCAATTGTTCTGTTTTCCCCATAATGCTAAGGTTAGTTTCTTTACAGAATGACAATAACAGAATACCCCAGACAGTGTCTCCAGAAGCAGCCGGACCAGGACACTGGCTCCTTCAGTTTCCAGTGGGGGCACTTAGATCTGGTCATCGTGTGGCCTCAGTGTGCTCATCTGTAGAGAGGGTTGTCCTGAGAATTACATGGGGGTCAGTTCGGATGCCAGCTTGGCCTGTCTTGGGGGACGTCCAGTGCCGGCCAAGGGAGCAGGGGGCCTGGGTCTGTCTGTGGGAGCTGCACGTGGGGAACCAGGGTTGGGTCTGGTACAGGAGGGGATCCTCCGGCCTTCGTCCCTCCCTCTAGCCCTGGAGATGTGATCTCAGGCACAGACCTCTGCCAGCACGGGGTCCCCTTGGCACGGCGCTGATGCGTGCACACCAAGAGAGCCAGGGAGACCTGGCCTGGGGCTCAGGGCCCATCCCTCTGTGCCCTGGGAGAGAGCTCGGAGCAGGGGGCTGGGCCTCTCCCCTGGCTCACCCAGCCGGTGCCTCCTCAACCCGACCAGCTTGCACAGGATCACCAGCCAATAGGGCTGGGAGGGACCCCATGGGACGCTCAGTCCAAATGACCGGCCACAGGGCACATCCTGCCTGAGAGTCTCCAGTGATGGGCGCTCATCGCTTTCCAAGGGTCCCCCTCCCTGGACAACTCTGCTTGTTCAAGTGCCTTCCTCCCCGTGCTCCCCCCACTTGGAGGCATCCCCCGCCCCAATCCCCACTCCCTCCATGCCGCCATCCCAGCCTCTCTTCTAGCCCTCCCACAAACCAGGGGTGCCGACTCCCTCAAACTCACCTAGCAGATCCTCGGCCAACACAGAGGCATCTAGTGGCTTCTGAAACAATTTCCATATTGGGCAACTTTCTGCCAAATTTGCTTTTGGAAAGAGCTCTGGGCCTGGGGTCAAGTGACCCCTGTTCCTGGCCAGCCCTCCACCGAGGACTCCTATGCCCTGGGGCGACCACTTAACCCCTGGCCCATGACTCTGTGGCTCAAAGGGTCGGATGCCACCCACTGTTTCCGCCTCAGCCGTGGGTGTGCGAACGGGCCATGTCGGATGTCACCCACTGTTTCCGCCTCAGCCCACGGTCCTGGGCAAGGGCAGGACCCTGCTGGTGGTGAATCGCCCCAAGGTGGCTCCCCGGGGCTGTGAGTGAGGGGCTACCTCACACCATCCTCTCTGCTCAGCCATCCTCACCGTTACCCCCTCTTTCGAAGTGAGAGAATGTCCACAGAGTTCAGGTGGTTTTCCCAGTAAGCTGGAGGTGGAGATGTGTTCAGGACCTCACTCGGGCACCTGTGGATGTGACCTTACTTGGAAATGGGTCTTTGCAGAAGTCATCACGTTAAGATGAGCAGGTGGGCCCTAAACCCAATGACAGGTGTCCTTCCAAGAAGAGAAGCTGGGACACAGACCCACTCAGGGAGAAGGGCGCATGGCAGGGGAGACAGGGAAGCAGCCAAGCCCGGGAATGCCCGGGATCACAGGCAAATGCAGGCAGTTGGAGGAAAGCAAGGAAGGATCCCACCCAGTCTCAGAGGGGCCGGGCCCTGCCGACACCCTGACGTCAGACTCTGGCCTCCAGGCTGTGAGAGAGCACGTTTCTGTTGCTTTCAGTCCCCTGTTTGTGGTGCTTTGTCACCACCGCCCCAGAACACTCCTACAGTCTGGCTCATGAAGCAAAGCGCCGCTGCATAAGCTGCTGTGTGATCTTGGGCCACTTGCTTAACCTCTCTGAGCTTCCGTCTCCTGGTCAGAAGAAAGGAAGAGCAATGTCTCCCTCACTGCAGGCCTTGGTGGTGGGAAAGTGGGACGTGAGCAGCATGCTGGTGGTTCCTAGAATCCCCTCTCCACCGGGGCCCTGCGCAGGGGTGCTGCGGTGGGGGGCCATCTGAAGGAAACGGGGTGTGAAGAGGCTTCTCTGCCTCCCTTTGATGTGCAGGGCTGCAGCCCAGGAGGAGCAGAGAGGGGCACGAGAAGCACTTGGAGCAGGAGTCGGGGCAGGCGAGTTCTGAGAAAGGCTGGCCCCGGCAATTAGCCGTGGATCGGGTTTCTGCTCGGGGTCTGCAGTTGAAAGCCGGGAGGGGGGCCTCGGGTCCTCAGCCCGCACGGCTCCCTGGCTTCTCATGCCCAGCCCTCCGCCTGGGACTCTGCTCAGTAAATATTAATTTACCCTCGATTACTGATGACAGGTCGGGGACGGCCTGGCCGCCATCGGGGTCAGCGCCGCGGGATGGAGCTGTGTCCTTCAAAGCCGGCTCCAGGCAGTTAGGCCTAATGGTGCCTGTGGGCGGAGGGGCCCATATGCTGGTCACACAGGGGTCCTCCTCTCTTCTTCTGGGGGCAGCGAACAAGCGATTTTGCCAAGTGCTGAGGAGGATCCCGTGCCGGGGTGGGGCGGTGCTGAGCACCAAGAACCCTTCACCCCCCCACCCGCCACAGCTGGGCCCACTGGCCTGTTCTCCGTGGCAAGTAAGAGATGCCGACCAGCCACGCCAGGAAATTCCTTGGTTTCTGTGGCTGCTCAATGTGGACGATAGGGCTTCCCCTGCTGGGTGGTGTCAAGGATCCGATGAGACCCCGGCCTAAGGGTCTGCTGGGTCTCCTGCGGCCCTGGACGGAAGCCGCTGTGTGGACTCACCGTGGGAGCAGGCGGCCACCAGCCCAAGGAGGGGGTGGAAGGGACCCGCCTGTCGCCACGGAGGCCAGCTGGGAACCGAGGAACGGCTGTGGGGAAGGAAACAGGAACGAAGAGACTTCTTGGTGGGTGGAGGGGCCCAGATGCCCCAGCGCCGTATGAAACAGGGGTGCCAGTCCCAACAGCTTTTTCACCCACCTCCCCCCATTCCTGCAAAGGGCCATCTCAGAGCTCGGGGTCCACCCCCTGCATGTGCTGGATCGTGTCCCAGCAGGTAGAAGCCCCAACCTCAATGGGACGGTATTTGGAGATGAGGCCTGGAGGAGGTGATGAAGGTGATGGGGTCGTGAGGGAGAGCCCTGATCCCACAGACTGCTGGTCTTATCGGAACAGGCACCAGAGATCTCTGCCTGTCTCTGGCATGTGAGTACCAGCAGGAAGGTGTCCATCTGCAAACCAGGCCGAGGGCTCCCCAGAGCCCAGCCTGTGGACACCTCAGTCTTGGGCCTCCAGCCCCCATAACGATGAGAAGACACACGGCTCCCATAAGCCCCAGGCTGTGGCATTTTGTCATGGCAGCTGAGCCGATGGGGACACTCCTGCAGATGAACAGAGCCCTGAGGCAGAGGGGGTGCTGGAACCCCGCTGTCCTGACCTGACCCCTGCCCAGCACACCTCTGAAGGGAAGAGTGCTGTCCCAAGGCCATGTCCACCTCCCCCCGCCCCCTCCCTGTCAATGCCAGGGCCACTGGGACTGGGGTTTGCTGAGAGCACACTCCACATCCGGCTCTGGGCTTGGGCAGAAAGGGCATTGTCCCCATCACCCCAACTCCGCTGTCTCTGGGCACTCTCAGTGCTCAGCATGATCTGGAAAGTTCCACCTCTCAGGAAGTACACAGTCATGGCTGGGTCCCAGGATGGGTGTGGCGTCTGGCAGACAGGACGTGGCTTTCCCAAGCAGAAGACCAGGCCCTCAAGCTCTGAGGAGGTGAAGGGGCTGCGGGGGGACATTGGGGCGGCAGCTTCGAGTGTTAGGAGCTGCAGTGAGTCATGTCCCCCCAGTTCACGTCCACCTGGAGCCTCAGACTGTGACCTTGTTTGGAAGTGAGGTCTTGCAGGTGTAGCAGAGGGAAGGATGGGATCAGAGTGTGAGTCCAGTGACTGGTGTCCTTATAAGACGCACAGGGAGACGGGGGGATGGCCATGTGGAGGGGATGCCGAGGTTGGCAGGTGGTGGCCATGAGTCTAGGAGCACCTGACTCCCAGATGCTGGAAGGCGCAGGAAGGACCCTCCCCTGGAGCCTCTGTGGGGAGCATGGCCCTGCCGACCCCTTGACTTAGACTCTGGTGTCCAGAGCTGCAGACACTCAATGTCTGTTGTTTGAAGCCCCCCATCCAGTGATCTGTGATGGCAGCCCCAGGACACACATGCGGGAGCTACTGAGGCTGGCTCGGTGCCTGGCCCCCACAGGGAAGTGTCCCCAGACACAACGCCCCAAGGCCACCTCCACCCTCCCGGCCCTGGACTACGAGACCAGGCCCAGGCCTGGCACGTGGACCTCACTCAGGTGAGCCCCCAGAGCCACAAGTGCTCAGTAAAAACACATTGACCCCGCAAATACTTGAAACGGAAGAATGTCTGTTGCCGAATTCAGCTGTGGCTCAGGACAGTGGGAGCCTTCACAAGAGTAACCAGTGTGGCCCTCACAACCACCCTGTGAAACACACTTTTATCATTATAATCTCTAGTTTACAGAAAAGGAAACCGAGACACGGGCAGGCAGGCTGCTGGCCCAGGCCCACACCAGCGTGCCGTAGGGAGCAGACCAGGGCTCGCCGATTTCCTAACTCTCTTCTCAGCTCAGAGACTCAATTCAGTTGTCACTGTGCTGCACAAATTAATGCCAGTTGGAATTTAATACTGATTGGTGAGCAAGTGGGCATTTGCAGAGCCCCTCCTGTGCCAGGCGTCGGGCACGGCCATGAGCCACACAGCCCCATAGACAATATATAAACTAATGGGCATGACTGTATTCAAATAAAACCTTACCTACAAAAACAGGCAGCCAGCCTGAGGGCCATAGTTTGCCAGTCCCTGCTATAGATCAATAAGGGAGAGACATCTTAACAATCGTGAATGTTCCAATCCATGAATATGGTATGTCTCCTCATTTACGTAGATCTTCCTTAATGTCACTCAGAAGTGTTTTGACATCCAACTCTTGATTTGGGCTCAGGTCTTGATCTCAGAGTCCTGGGATCAAGCCCCACATCCGGCTCCATGCTCAGTGGGCAGTCTGCTTGAGGATTCTCTCTCCCTCTGGCCCTCCCCCCTCTAAAATAAATAAATAAATCTTAAAAGAAAAGAAAAGAAATGTTTTGAGTTTTTGTGTAGAGGTCTAACAAACTTTTTCATTAAATTTATGTCTATTTTTATATTACTACAACTCATATTTACACTTATTTTATTTTGATTCCCAATTTTGAAAAAGATATCAACTTCCAAGCCATTGCTAGTTTAAAGAAATACTCTTGACTTTTGTATATTGATGTTGTATCTTGCAACTTTGTAGAATTCACTCATTAAGTTGAGCAGATTTTTTAAGATTTCTTATGATTTCCTATGTAGACAAACATGTACTGCAAATAAAGAGAGTTTATGTCTCCCCTTCCAACATGAATGCCTTCTGCTTACTTATTTTTATTTCTCTTTCTTGCCTTACTGAGTTGGCCAGGCCCTCCTGTACAATCATGGACAGGAGTGGTGGAGTAGACATCCTCTTTTGCTCCCAAGCTCAGGGGGTGCATCCAGCCACTCACCATCAAAGATGATGTTGTTTGTAGGTTTTCATGTACACCCTTCACGTAACTGAGGAAGATCTCTTCCCATCTTAGTTTGCTGAGAGTTCTTACCACGAATGAATTTTGAAGAATGGATCCTGCAGAATTATTTTGCTGCTCTGTTAAAATGATCATGTGATTTTCTCCTTATTCTGCTAATACAGAGATTACATTGATTGACTTTCAAATCTTATTCAACCTTGCATTCCTGGAATAAACCCCACTGGTCATCTTATGTAGAGTTGAATTCAATCTGCTAATATTTTGCTGAGTATCAGAAAAGATACTGTTCTATGAAAGATATGTTCTGGTTCACGTTCATGAAAGATATTGGTCTGGTTTTCTTTTCTTATAATTCCTTTGTTTGGTTTTGGTATCAGGGCAATTCTGGCCTCCAAAAACTGAGTTGTAAGCATTCCTTCTTTCTCTTCTATTTTCTGGAAGATTTTGTGATATATTGGCATTATTTCTTTCTTATGAGTTTGATAAGCCATCTGGACCTGGAATTTTGTTTGTAGGAAGGTATTTGGTAACACATTGAATTTTTTGATATTTATAGAACTATTCAGACTTTCTATTTCTTCTTGAATCAGTTTGATAACATAGTTTTCAAGGAACCTGTCCATTTATCTAAGTTATCAAATTTATTGGCATATGGTTGTGGGTTTGTTTGTTTGTTTGTTTTTGCTTTACTCTATTTTAAAATTTTTTGACAGACAAAAAACTGTACATAAGTAATATATACATTTGATGAATTTGGACATAAGCATACACCTGTGAAACCACCACCACAATCTACACCCCAAAAGTTTCTTTCCACCTTCTTACTCAGGTTGTTTATGTTTGTTTATTACCTTTTTAGTGACTTTGGGATCTGCAGTGATATTTTATCTTCATTTTCTACATTGGTAAATTTTGTCTTCTCTTTTTTTTTCTTCATTGGCCTTTCTAGGAGTTTATTAAATTATTTAATTTTTAAAAAAAACAAATTTTTGATTTATTAATTTTGTTTCATTTTTATTTCATTATTTCTGTTCTTATCTTTAATACTTCCTTTGTTCCACTTACTTTGCATTTACCTGCCTCTTCTTCTTCTTCTTTTTTTTTTTTTGGCTTCTTAGTATAAACATAAATTACTGATTTTAAACCATTTTTTCCTGTCTAATGGAGATATTTAAGGGAATATATTCCACTGCAACTGTTTTTAGCTATAATCTTCCAAATTCTGAGATATTATGTTTCCATGATTATTTGTGTTAAAATATTTCCTAATCTTCCTGGTGGATTATTCCTTGATCCATGGGTTATTTAGAAGACTGTGAATTTCCAGATATTTGGGAGTTTTCTACGTATCTTATTTTTTTATTTCTTATTTATTTCTGCTATGGTCAGAGAACATACTCTGTGAAACTCTAATATTCTGAAATTTATGGAGGCTTATCTTTTATCTCAGACACGGTTTATCTCAGTAAACATCCCATGTGCACTAGAAAAGAAGACGCATCCTACAGTTGTTGGGTGTAATGTTCTGTAAATGTCAGTGAGGACAAGGGGGTGATAATGTTCAGATCTTCTGTATCTTCCTGGATTTTTGTCTGTGAGTTTGATCAATTACTGAGAGGGAGGTATAAAATCCCCCTTTGTGTTCCTTCTCTCCAGAGCTATAAGCGGGCTCTACCATTGTCCGACACCTGAGCACAGTGACTTCATCCACCCTGTGTCATTCTGCAGTTGTTTATCCTGGGAGGGCAGATCCAATGCTGACTTCCCCATTGTGGCCAGAAGTGAAAATCCCAAGTCATCCACTTTCACCTTACTTTTCCCTAAGCTTGAAATTCCTGTTTCCCCTGTCCAATCTGGCACATAGTAGGTACTCAATAGGTCACGTAAGTATAGGTGGTAATTAATTAATGCTCATCCCTCCCATTTGGAGTATTTAACGTTTTCATAGAACTTTGATGTTTATCATCTCACGGGAACGTCATGAGACTCCTGTAAGATATAATGCTGCATATAATATTTTCTCCCATGCTTAGATGAGGAAACTAAGACTTAAACAGATCAAATGATCACCCAAAGTTGCAGAGCTGGCAACTGCTGGTCTGCCGTTAAAGTTCCGAGACCAATGCCCTCCGTGGTGACCCGCTGCCTTCCCCTATATACACACTTCCCCTATGTACACCCTTCCCCCGGCTCACCTTCCCTTCTCTGTTGGAAAAAAAAAAAAGCCCCCAGCTTGCAGGATTCTCCCAAAATCAGTAGGATGGGTCCACAAACCAGGAATGATTAGTGTCCCCATAAAAGCTGGTAATGTGTGAACCCCAACACTTGAGAAAGTGTGTCCCTGAATGACTTCAAAATTCATTCCAGCTGGTCTCCAGGTCAAAACAAGTCAGGGAATGAAAACTTTGAACCTAATGCCTGTGAATGGGCATGGGAGCTGGGGGCTGGCCACAGATGCTCCTGCCGGGTCAAGCAGAAAGGGATAGAAACCCAAATACACAGACCTTCCAAATAAGAGCAATCTGCTCCCAGTGCTGGGAAAGGTGCTCCTGAGTTTGTTGGATGGGAATTGGCTGGAAGGGCCGTAGGAATGTCTCTTATGCCGTCTCTGCGCCCAGTTGGGCCACGATATGATTGTTTCAGTGGCTCCGGTTTCTGTAAAACTTTCGGGGGGGGATCACTTGAAAATATCCAGAGGTGCTCCTCCATCTCTTAGAGTGCTCAGGACAGACCGCATATGGGCCAGATGTTCCGGAACCTGTGCTGAACATTTGCCATCCATAAAAATCAACCACTCATTTGTCTTTGTCGCCAGGAGATTTCCAAAAAGGACCTTCACCAAGGCTTCCGCCTTGAAATTCAAGCCTAGAGATTGTGTCTAGACGTACAGACTTGTCAGGAAATGATAGTGACTTGAAGCATCTCTGTGTTTTTATTAATATCTGCCCACTCGACAGATATCTTTGAATGGATGGAGGAAACCAGGAAGGAATCGGTGGAGGCGTGATTAACTCAACGGATTCAAAATGACTTAAAAGCCAGGTTGATGTGTATCGCATTAAAAAATGCCCCTTTCTTTAAATGCAATAGGCTTTCCTGCGGAGCTCTTTACCGCCGCCCAGAACTCGGGGACCTGTGCCTAGTGCGCAGCAGACTCGGGGCAAACCGTTATTGAATACATAGATGAAGGAATATGGAATCCTCAAAACTAAAGATTGAGTGGTGGAGCCTGGGGAAAGAGGCTTGAAGCTTCTCGGGAGTTGAGACTTGATTACCCCGACAAATTCCTCCTCCCCAGGAGCCAGCCCAGACGGTCCTGCTCTGGACAGCAGAGCCTGCCGGTCCCGCCCCACGGAGCGGAGGGCCGCTGGGGCCTCCACCGTCATCCGTGTCTGGCTGGAGCGAGGCTGCTTTGTGGTCCCTGCGCCCACCTGCCCACCCGCCTGCAGCACCTGCAGATCCACACCTGCCTTGTCTGTGTTTGAGAACTGGTGTCTCACCAGGATCTGGCCCCAAGTGGGGCCGAGTCAATAATTACTGAACCTATGAAATAGTCAAATACACCTTTAGACCGCAAACGTTATTACATGTCTGAACGGAGATGTGATTAGTTTCACAAAATCTGGAGAAATGAGCGGATTAAAAAAAAAAAAGCACAACTTTTTTGACCCAAATCTACCACACCACACAAAATATAATGATAAAATTATATTACTAACCATCTAAATATATGATAAGTATATTTAATAAATTTATTATTTGTTTATAACAGATCTTTATATCTCTATCTCCTCACCTCCTGGAAGAAAAACCCTGATAATTGTACCAGCTTGTACTGCTTTAACTTCCCTTATTGGATTATCTCTTATATATAAGTTGAAAATGTGGAACTTAAAAACATTCACCAGAAGACAGATAGTCTCTTTGGATATTGCACAAATGGAGGCAAATTCAAAACAGAGATCTAATACCAAATGGGTATTAGAAATGGATTGTTTGATTAAATCTTGTCCGAATTATCAGTTACATAATAGAGAAAGTGTTAGCTTTGCCTGCAGAGCGGAGACGTCACTCCGTGCGTGGTTAATCTTCATCTAAAGGAGACCAGACACTCCTTGGTGGCAATTGAAAACCAACATTTTTCTTATTTAAGGTGATTGGAATGACGGATGCATAAATCATAACATATGAAATTCCCCCATAACTTAGACCCCTTTAATACCAAACATTTGTTCCAATTTCTTGACAAGCCCTGCGTGTGAGGGGCTTAGCGCTGCGCCCGCCCTTCCGTGGCCGCTGCCTGCCACAGTAGCGCTCCGTGCCTGGTGTGGCTCCAGACCCCAAGGCCCAGAAACCCAAAGGAGACGTGTCTGTCCCGCATGTGACAACTGGCCTTTGGGGCTGCTTCCCGATTTTTGTAGAGAAAATAGAATGACTTGGTTGATCACCCACGTTATTTATTTTATTTTATTTTATTGGCACTGGTTTCGAACATGGTGTTGACCTCACATTTTCTTGGGGTCGTAATACTGACCCACAGCCCCCCTGCAGGAATCCAGCTGAAGAACGTCATCTAGAACACGGAAAGCAACCCGCTTTGTTAGCATGTTCGTCCCGCGCATGAAAACGGTGGGCGTAGCCTTCGTTAATTCAAAGCATCCTCGCTGACAACACCACTCACCATTCCAGATCACGTCTGTGGGGCAGTTTATTTAAACAGTAGGAAGAATGCGTGAAAGGTGCCCCGCGGTGCGTGTGTTATCGTGGTATTGTGAAAAATTCCGTGTAGAAAACCGTCTGGACAGAAACACTAAAATGCTTATTCCGTACAAACGGTGGCTAGTGGTTGGTGCTTCTTGTCTTCCCGAGTCCGCTGCACGGGTAAGGGGGGTGGTGGGCAAGGGGCTGAGGGTCTCCTCTTGGCGCACGTGTGTTCTCGGCCGCCCCCGACGTCTCCCCGACGCCCGCCCCCCCCCCCGAGGGTCCCCACACGAGAGCGGGCGACGCACAGGGTTTCGCAAACGATTATGTCAGCACTTCCTCAGCTGTCACCGAGGGTGACGATTAGTCAGACTTCACGGAGGAGACTGAGGGCCATGGGTGGAGCCCACTGCAGCCGGGACGGGGGCAAGAGTGTCCTTTTGATCACTTGCTGGAAACAAGAGCCAAGCCTGGTGAAGCCTCAGCTCGGGTCATGGCGCCCTCGCTGCGTTATCCTCACCAGGCGTGCGCCTGCATGGGGCTCAGCTACACGCACCCACCCTTCTTCTGTTGGTGAATGCTGGGGCCACCTCGACCTTGAGGCTTTTCCACCCGCTGTGCCCACAATTAGCCTGCACCCCGGGAAGGACTCAGATGAGGAGTGTGGAGAGACAGTCACTGTGCAGTGGGGCCCCCTATAAGCCAGCCTCGAGCCAGGGGGCGGTACGGGAAGGGGACGGGCAGATGGGAGCTGGGGAGAGGAGACAGCCTGCAGGACCAGCAGGACCACCGCCATCAGATCAGCCTTTGGATGACGACACTGCACCAAGGCCCACCTGCCCCGAGACCTGGGCCAGTCCCCGAGCCCTCTGACCATCTGTTTTCTTGCCGGTAAACTCACCGATTGGGCAGAGTACAATGCCTCCCATTTCACAGAAAGACACCGGCTGGGCCAGGGTGAGTGGGGAGAGTGCCCACCTGGGTCCCAGGGGTGAAAGCTGCAGAACTCCCCGTACTTCCCATACACCACCGGTGCCCCGAGACATGGGCCAGGCCTGCCCTGGGCGGCCACTCTGGGGGACACCTGGGCCCGGAGGAGGCATGCCTGTGCTGGATCTGACCTCTGATACGCATAGTTACCGCCTGAAACCCCCACACGGGTCACACAAGGAGCAAGGTGGGGCACACCCCCTGAGATGCCCATCTGTGCCTCGGCTCCCCCTTTGAGGTGGCTTTCCCTGTGAATGCCATCCCACCCACAGAAGAGAGGGGACCTGGGACACGCAGGGGTATTCTGGTCCGTCCTCCTCTTGTGGGAGCCCTGGGGCATCCCTCTGGGGGCCGGAGCCCGTGGGTCCACCCTAAGGGGTCACCCCAAGCCTCCCTTCTTGTAGGAATCAGGCTGCAAGCGGTTCTTTAGAGCGAGGGTCTGAGGCCAAACCTAGAGAGGGGCTGTGTAGTTGTTCTAGAACGTTCCAGAGACAGCCAGAGAAGGAGGAGGAGGCAGAGAGAGCAGGTGAAGTGAAGGGAGGAGGGACAGGAGCAGAGAGGAGGGGTGAGGAGCACGACCTCAGGACACAACGTGTCACAGGGCCCGCAGGCCTGGCAGAAGGCGGCAGTGGGAGGGGACAGGTGTGGATGGAGGAGTCGGAGCCCCGGGGTCAGGCCTGTGGGTCTGCAGCCCAGGGGGCGCCCAGGTGGGACTGTTGGCAGAGGGGCCATGATGCGAATAGGGCACTGGGAGCCGCGAGACGGCAGAAGAGGGGCCACCTCTGTGGGCTGAGGCTGGAGCCGGGAGACCCAAGGGGCCGGCAAAGCGGACTGAGTGCCCATGGAGGGGGGAAGAGAAACAGAGGGTGTGCATCCCAGAGCCAAGTGACCCCCACACCAGGCCCCTCCACACTCCCAGGCAGGATCTTCTCTGGCACGAGCCTGTTCCTCAGACTCCAACCCCCACTAAGGGAATACCAGCCGTTTACACTCACACCCAGAGCCTTACAGTCAGTTGCTCCAGCCGTGATCCCCACTGAATGTACAGACTATTCCAAGCCCAGAGAGGTCGAGCCACCGGCCCTAGGTCACTCAGCAGGTCCAGCTGGGGCTCGAATGCCAGGCAAATCCTGCCCACCCACCTCACCGGAGCTCACCCTAGAGAACATTCCAGAGAGCATGCTGTGGATGAGAACCCAGAGGAGCACCAAGCAGCCCCTGGGGACAGCTGGAGCAATGGGCTGACACCCCTGCAGGGGAGAAGGAGGGGCCGCACAGCTGTCGCTTGGGTCCCACGTGTCCATCCAGGCTCTGAGAGGCAGAAGGGCCTGCCAGGACCACCAGCGGATCATTCTAGAAGGGTGGATGGAGACCAGGGAGGTGAGCGAGCAAAGCCAGGACCTGAGTCACAGTCTCCTGAGTCCCTGTGCGGTGCTCCTGGCCCCGAGCTGCCCATGTCCCCCCCTCGGTCCCACAGAATGACCTGCAGGCAGGGCCTGGGGGCAGAGGGCTCAGGGCGGGTCTGGAACCCCTATCCTAGGTGAGCACCAGATGCCCAGCCCAGGCAGGTGGGATGGACAGCAGGATCCTGCTGCATAAACCCGCAGCCTGAGGAGGACCCTGCCCCAGGTAGGCCGCCAGCTCGGGCTGGGAGGAGACGGGCAGAGACAGGAGGGCGCGAGGGCTGGTGGGAATCATCCCGCGGGCGGGCGGGGACTGAAGCCCCCTACTCCCAGAGGGGCAGGCGCAGCGGCTGGTGCCCAGACCAGGAGGCTGTTCCCCGGGGAGCCTTATCCGTGGGCAGCGTGGGGAGGGGGAGCTGTGGTCAAGCCCCTGGGGGTGCCCCAATGTCCCCAGGCGTCCAGAACCTTAATTGCAGCCTCACCGCACAGGCAGGTTTCCACTGGAGGTGACCGGAGCGGGACCCAAGGATGAGAAGAGGGAAGGAGAAGGACAGCGCATGCCAGGGCCTGAGCAGGAGAGCGGCGGCGGGCTGGCCTCCCCACCGCCCGAGTGCCCGGGGCTTGGCCTGCCGGTGCGGCCGGCCGCCAGGTGCGGTGGAAGGGCCATGCGGAGGTCTGTCTGTCTGGGAGGGCCTGTGAGCAAGAGCAGACCCCGGCTGGAACCAGGCTGCAGCCCTAATGAGAGCCAGGTGGGGCCACACCTCGCCTGTCGGGCGGCACCTCCCGGCTTTGATCAGTGATAAGGGCCTAAGTGTTCCCAGGACCCCTGCCCTCCCCCACAGCTCCGGTCTGGCCACCACTTCCCTTTCAAAGCCACCTCTCATCACCCGCCCCGGGGCAGATGCGGGAGAGGCCAGGCCAGGGGGTGGGCCGGGCCTCGGTTCCCTGTGACCCATCCCCCACAGTGCTGTAAGAGCCCCGCGCACCCCAACACACAGGTGTACCCCGAAACCTCCCACTCGGACACAGACCAGACGGAGGAAACCTTCAGGAGGGCCCCTCCTCCCAGCCCTGGGCGCTGGGCTCCGACCGGCCTCCCCGCGCTGCCCACCGGCCTCCGGGACGCAGGCGTCCTCCAGGTGTGCTCGGAGACACGGGGGGAGGCTCGGATGGCACCCCGAACAGCCCCTGCGCCACCCTCCCCATGTCACCCCCTTCCCGCCCCTTCACTCTTCCCTTCTGGTCTGTTTTATTTTGGTGACTTTTCTTGATTTAAAAAATGGAACTTATAAGCCAACTTTCTGTGGCAGGAAGCAGGGTGAGGCTGCGTGGGAGGACAGCCCGGTGCTGACCCAGGACGTGACAGGGGTCCCCGCTGCCACAGGCCTGCCAGGGCAAGCGCTCTGCCCGAGGCTCCCCGGCTCTGCTCGCTCTCGCCGATGAAGACCTGGCTCCAGGGCCCGCTGCCGGGCATGGGGTCTGAGCCGGCCCCTGGGTTCTGTGCCCCCTCTACACGCGGACGCGTCCCCCCAGGCCTCCTGGGGTGTGGGAGAGGGAAGGGGGCAGGGGGCGGGCCCAGCCGGGGGTGGGGGGCTCGGCACCAACGTGGGTGTCCTATGCACAGTCCAGCAGCGGGCACTGCGGGCAGTGCGGGTCAGCATGGTGGTCACCAGCAGGTTGCGAGGGCTGGGCGGCCTGTCCCCAGGCTTGGTGATTGGGAAGTCACCAGCCTCCCTGAGGCTCCACGTGCTCCTTTTTGAAGTCAGTCTACACCACAGGGTGTGTGACGGAAGAAGAGCAGAGCCCGGGTCTGACTGCATAGCTGCTCCTGCCCCCGTCTCAGCCCCGGGAGGAGCAGGACCCAGGCTGGCTGGGGCAGCGCAGGGCGCGTGAGCGGTGACAGCTCAGCCGTCTGCCTGGGGCGTCCCGGCTTCCAACATGGCCTCCCCCGGTCTCAGTGGTCTGCAGCCAGAGGTCCGGACTGCGGGGCAGCCCCTTGCAGGGGCTCCCGGGGAAGCTGCCCTCGCCCGCCCCCTCTCCCCACTGTCTCTCCTGTAGCACAGTGACTACACATAAGAGGATCCTGGGAGAAGTGTGTGTATGTGTGCGAGCATGCGTGTGAGTATGCATGTATGTATTGTGTGAGCATGCATGTGTGTATTGCGTGAGTATGTGTGTGAGCATGCATGCGTGTGTGCATGCATGTGAGCATGCGTGTGCATGAACATGTGTGTGCGTGCACGCCCATGTGTAGGTGTGCGTGCATGTGTGAGTGCGTGAGAGAGCGCTTGGAGGGAGGGAGGGAGGGTGGGAGGAGCGGGCAGATAAAGCGAATATGGCAAGTGTTAACATTTGGGGAATCTGAATGAAAGGTGTACAGGAATTCTTTGTACTTTCCTCGCAACTCTCCTTAAGTCTGAAATTTGTCAAAGTAAAACCTCAAAGACCGCCAGCCCGGGGAGGCTGGTGTGTGGACCACACGGCTGCACACGCTGCTAGGGGCTGGGTCGGGGGCTGGGGCCAGCCCGCCTGTACCGTGTCTGCAGGGGACCTGGGCCCGTGTGCAGCCCGCCCCTTGCCACGGGGTCCCCATTGGGTTAGGCGGGCCTCCGGGCTTCCTGGTGCCGGGTCTGTGTGGCGAAGAGGGTTCCTGGAGCCTGCAGGGGTAGCGGCCCCCATCCCCGTCCCCAGGGCCTGGGCTGCAGCTCTTGGCCAGGCCAGCTCAGGGGTGTTCTCTGCGAGCCCTCTCCAGAGCCCAGCCTAGAGTCGCTCCTGCAGCCCCAAGGTCTCTTCTGCAAACGGGGGGAGCCCACCCTCCCTGGGATGCTCTTCATCCCTGCTGTGCTGCCGTGGGCTGGTGCTCTGTGGAAGGTGAGGGGCCATGCTGGCCACACGCAGCCCTGCAAAGAACCTCTCCCACCGCCAGGATGGTCTGCTCTGCCCACCCCCTCCTCAGCTCCCAGGCCCTTCCTCCCCAGGGTGATGCCGGGGTGTTCATGGTCCGGAGGTCCAAGAACACTGCTGGACATGTTGCTGTTTGACTCAAGAAAGAACCGGATGATGTTAACAATTTATACTGGAGCCTGGTTTTGAGGCCGACATTTCTGCGTCAACAAAGTGTTTTGCCTTTTGGGCGGGTCACTTCCTCCAGGAAGCCTCCCCTGATGCCCTTAGACTGGGTGTGATGCCCAGGACTCTTGTTTGACTGTGTCAGCCCTGATCACTCACAGATGGAAGCTGTGTGTGTGCGGGAGTGTGTGTGTGTGTGTGGTCCCTGTCTTCATCCCAAAGTTTAAAATAATTTCTGGTAAATTAGTGTTCAGTTATTCGTTGAAGAATGAATGACTGTAGGTGATTCCTACTTTTCCTATCTTACTTACTCTTTACAGAGAAGATCCAGGAGTCCTGACATGGCTGAGCCCGCTGCGCTTCTAGGACAAACACCCACACACCGGGTGGCTGGGAGCAATAGACACGCTCTCACGGTCGGGAGACAGAAGTCTGAAACCCGGGTGCTGGCAAGGTTGGTGCCGTCCAGGGCTCGGCCCCGGTCTCCCCTCCCTGGCTTGTAGACCTGTCACCTGATCGCCTCCTCTGCTGTCACATGGCCTTCTCTGTGTGTGTGTGTGTCCTCTCCTCCTTTTATAGGGACGGACGCCAGTCATCGGATTCACCCTGATCCAGTATGACCTCCCCTTAACGAATCTCATCTGCAAGCCCCTGTTTCCAAACAAGGTGGCCCCCACAGCTGCGGGGTGAGGACTTGGATACCTCCTTTGGGCAACACTATTCAAGCCACGACACCCTGTTGCCCGCTCTGGGGGTGGGATGGGGTCATGCTCACAGATGGAGCTGCAGAGCCCAGGGCCCTGTCCCGGGAGCCAGGAGTCAGGCCTGAGAGCTGGCTCAGCCACTTCCTGGAAGTAATTAGGCCGCGAGCCCATAACCCTTCCTGCTGCCAGGGGCTGCTCGGCCGACAGACGCTGCCCATGAGGACGTTCACAGGGGAGCGTGAATGCGGGCCTCCCCCCGCCAAGCCACAGAGAGTCAACTGCTGGCTTGACGCCACTGGTCTCCTCTGGGGAGCTGTCATTGCTCGAGAAGGGGGGCTGGGGCCCACCACTCACGGGGCCAACAGGGTCCTTTCCTGCTGGTGGCCCACGGGCCGGGAGCTGTGGGAGCACAGAGGGTGCTGGTCTTACCCGCGAACTGGCGCTCAGAGGAGGGAGCTTGACGGGGACCTGGTGAGGGTGGTAAGCACAGAAGGCTTCCTGGAGGAGGGGGGCCGGCCAGAAGGATGTGGGTGCAAGTTGGGGTATAGAGTGGCAGGGGGAGGTTTACGGCAAAGGTGAGAAGGTGTGGATGATCCGTCCGGGTGCTGAACGAGGGTGGCCCTGCCGATTTCGGAGTGCTGGGGACAGACCTGGGGGGGGGGGTCATGCACAACATGGGGGCCTTCCTGCTCTTGGCACCCAGGTCAGAGCCGTGGGAACTGAGTGAGGTGGGGGCAGACGAAAGGCCAAAGGGCCAGCCAGTCACTCAGCAGACATCTGTCAGTGCCTGTCTTGTGTTAGGGGCTGAGTTACTGCCTGGGGGGCGGCCGTGGGGACTCTGGCCCTTCCTCGGGCCTCCAGCTCCTGCATGTCCTCGGGGACTCCTGGCGTGCCCCATATGAGTGGTCCCTGGGGTTTGCCATCGTTCAAAATCACCCAGGGAAGTCAGGTTACCAACTGAAACCCCGAGTCCGTGAGCTGGGGAGAGCCTGCCGCATTCACGGAGTCCCAAAAGTGCTCCCTGCATGGAAATTTGGGGTTCTCCCCTGTCCCCCACAGTGGGCAGACAGAGTAGGGAGGTGGCCGGACTGTAGTATTTAAACCATCTCTTCCCTGGACCACTGCGTGGCCTTGGGTAGGTTTCACCTCTCTGGGTCTGTAGAGGCGATGAAAATGTGCCTGCCCCTGGGGGAATTCCAGGATTAAATGTATGCAGAGCTGGGGTGTAAGAAATTCCCAACAAGGCTGGCCGGAACTACGCTGGCGGGCTTGCTTACACCTGGCATTCTTTATACCTGCTGGTTGTGTGCAAGGATGGAGTCTTCTCCATCCTCGGCTGGGAGCCGTGGAGAAATTCAGTACAGGGGGTGAGACATTGAAAGGGCCCGAGCAGGATGGAAGATCAGCTGCAGCTTTGACCAGCGGCCGGGGGGAGGGGGGCCTTCGAGAGGATGATGTTTCAGGAAGACACGACGGAGGTGGGGGTGAGCCACATAGAATGTTCTAGAAGGGCTCTCCTGGCATGCACTGGCCAGTACAGAAATTTCCAGGGCTGCACCAAGGCCAGGGGCTGGAGCAGAGTGGGGTGGGGGCTGGCCGTGCAGCTGCTGGCGACCTGACCGACCACTGCCAGGGATGTTCACCCCAACTGGAGGGTTTGCTTGAGGAACGCCGCTGATCCTCCAGCCAAAACCCACTTGCATCATTTTGCACCTTTAAGAAGACACTTAAGAAGACACTCTGGGGCACTGGGCTGGGGACTGCCCATCAGGACGCTGTGGGGGCCAGACCAGTGTGATAAGTCGGCAGATCTGAGAGTGATGGGAAGGGGCAGTTAGCAGGATTTGCTGACAGATGGATGCGGGCAGAAGGACAACAGTGTCACCAGCCTTTGGGGCTGGAGCAAGGGAAGGGATGCAAGGGCTTTGGGGAAGGTCTCGGGCAGGTGCTGAACATGCGGAGTCAGAACCGCTGGGATGAGACGCTGTTAGACACCCAGTTGGCCCATCCAGGTGGGGACATGGGCCTGGTGGTTAGGTCCAGCTCCAGAGGGCTTGGCCAACCACAGCAAAGCACCAGACCAGCAGCTTAAACAAGTAGCTCCTCAGCTTCGGGAGGCTGGGAGTCCGGGATCCAGGCGTGGGCCGGCTGGTTCTTCCGAGGTCTCTCTGCCTGGAGTGTTGACACCATCCTCCCTGCTGTGTCCCCACGTGGCTGTCCCTCTGTGTGCATCTGTGTCCTGATCTCCTCTTTTTATAAGGGCCCCCGTCATAATGGACCAGGACCCTAGTGACCTCATTTTGTCTTGATCACCTCTTTCAAGACCTGACCTCCAAATACAGTCCCATCTGAGGTGCTGGGGACAAAAACTTCCACATAGGAATTCGAGGGGACACAGTTCAGCCCATCACAGAAGCGAACACTCGTGAGTCTGGCGTTCGGGAGAGAGGTCTGGCCTAGAGGCCAAGGGCTGTGAATGGGGATGTGTCCCACATGGTGTGATCCTGCCCGTTTCTAAAAGGAAGGTGTTGATGGGGACCTGGCTCCTAGGTGGCCGCACCCACAGCAGGTGTGAGGGTGAGCAGGGCCCGGAGGGGCCGCGGCAGGTCCTAGGGCCCCAGGCCCAGAGATGCAGCAGCCGAGCTCTGTGCTCAGAGCGCTCCATGCCTGACCTCGAGCCTCCCCACCTGCTCTGGGGCCAGACCGCTCCTGCGATCCACCATCAGCGTGATTTTCCCTGACCAGCGCCGTGGGCTACTTCTAAGAACTTAACCAGCAAATCCGTCCGGGGGGGAGGGGGAAGAGCTATGTACACTTTCCTTAATGAGGGGCTGTCTGACACGCCCGCGTCATTAGACAATCAGCCTGTTATTCATTTATGTTCTGGCTCTTAAAGGAAAATCTATATGTGCAAAGACCGTGAGGGATCACCTTGCCGCTCGTTTGCTTCCCAAACCTATCTAAATTATTCAGGCCAACTAATGAATTTGTCTTGTCCAGTGTCTTACCCAGTGTCTAGACACACTGCAGAAAGTTAATAGCAGAGTAAATCCTGCAGCCGAGAATAGCTGTACGTAATTATGTCCTTTCCTAAAGAAGCGATTTCCTGGCGCTGCCCGGGCCATGGGGCAGGGTGTGTGGACATTTGCATATTTCTCACCGTGACAGATGTGCGGGGAAATGCGTCCTGAAGCGACCTGAGGTTGATTCGGGAACATTTCCAGGAAGAGCTTACTGTCCTTCCCAGGGAAGAAATGTTGCTGCCGCATAGGACCACAGAAAAGCGGGGGGTCCTGAGCCCGATGGGGCCCAAGCAGCTCTGGGGGCACCCCAGTAGGGGGTCCCAAGTTCCTCCCCTGCTCTGGGAGACCACGGCGTGTCCTCGCTCCCCCATCACGTCAATCCACAAGCATGAGTGTGCAGGCAGGAGCGTGAGAGACTCGCGGTCCAGTGCTCCCCGAGGATCAGGCAGAGGCCAGCACTTCTGAGATATCCAGAAGTCTCTCAGAGCAGCTCACGATGCAGGAACCACCGCGGGGGGCCATCTTGGCCTCTGCACTTCTGCAGTGGCCTGGAAGGAGTCCGGGATCCTGGGCCAAAGGCCCAAGTCCAAACCCCACACCCACTACTTGTTAGCTGTGGGGTCCAACACGATGGGTGTTATGGGCTAAATTATGTCCCTCCTGCCCCCAGATTCATAGGTTGAAGCCCCTAGTACTTCCAAATGCAACCGTGTGTAGGCAGGAGGCCTTTATATCGGTGACTAAGGCAACATGAGGTCATGGGGTGGGTGCTGAGCCAATCTGATGGGTGTCCTTACAGTTAGAGGAGATCAGGACACAGATGGGCCCAGAGGGACGACCACGTGAGGACACGGGGTAAGACGGTCATCTACACACCAAGCAGGGAGGCCTCCGGAGAGCCGACGTGCCCGCGCCTGGATGCCGGACCTCCAGCCTCCAGAACGGGGAGAAGGTAGATTTCCGTTGTTTGAGCCTCCAGCCTGTGTACATTTACTATGGAGGTCGAGCCAACACAGTGGGCACCCGAAGCCCAGCCTGGGGCCTCACAGCTGCCTGAGGTCAGGCAAGCCGTGGACACACCTTGTGGGGTGTCCGGGGTGCTTTGAGGTCATTCCCTTGGACACGAGATGTGTGGTCTGCCAACACCTTCCCTGCCATCCCCCGCCTCGGTCCGAGCCCGACGGCCTCTCCAGGCTACAGTTCAAACCCCGGTGCCCCTCTAACTGGATCGACGCTGTGCCCAGATGAGTCGGGGGCTCCAGGCTGGTGAGACGCTCCCCAGCCCGCGCCGGCCCAGTGCTGTGATTTCACTCAGCCGGTTAAGTGGAGCACTCAGCTCCTAATTGCTGTAATGGTGTTCGGGGAGGACAATAAGGGCTTGGCTAATCAGGTGTGAGCCCGCAGAGGTCTATGTCGGGGTCCCCCCGCCCCATTGCCTGCCTGCTAATGATGGAGGACAGGCTCCCTTGCGGGCCTGCAGGCAGTCAGGCTGGCTGGGAGGGTAGCCTGGGCTGCCAGGCTTTCATTGGGCTCCCGGTCCCCCCGTTTCCTGGCTGGGGGCTAAGGGCCTCCCACGTGCACACGTCCATGCATTTAGTGCAGACTCTGGCTGGGCTGCTAGGAGCCCCGCATTGGGCAGACAGCTTTGCATATGTTGACCCGATCTTCCTGACGGTCCTGGGGAGTCTTACCCTATTTCATAGATGATACAAACCAGGCAGGTCGGAGGTGGGGGGATGGGAACTCAGGAAGGTGTAAGTGAGGAGGAGCCTTGCTCGGAAGTGATGGGGCTGCTCCCCACCTTCCAGCCCACCGCCTACCTGCCCAGCATTCTCACCTGGGCCCAGGAGCAGTCAGCATGCTCAGTGTGCTGGAGAGGGCAGCTGCAGGGGTGCTGTGCCTTGGAAGCTGCATTGGGGGGCCTGGGCTTCGAGCCCCGCTTGTGACTGCGGTTCCAACCTCAGGGCCTTTGCCCGTGCCTGCCACACGCAGGAGCTCACAGGCCCCTCCTCAGAGACTGGCTTTGACCGCCCCTCAGCACATTGGCCCATGTGTCTTCTTCGATTGCTCATTGCTGGTCTTCTCCCTCCAACAGCACAGTTCTGCCCAAGCCGCCCTCCTGGCTCTCCACCAAACCCCGGGGCCCAGCGCGTGCCCGGCATGCAGACGCCCACGCGGGGCGAGCTGCGGGCATGCTCGTCACTGCCGCACACCCTCCCTGCTGACCGACTTAGCGCCCTGTCCAGTGAGGGCTCCAGGGCGGAGCTGAAGTCATGTCAGAGGAGAGGCTTCGTGGTGAGAAACCCAGGGAACTGCGGTCCACGACGTCAGCAGAAGCCGGGCCCTGGCCCCCGAGATGCCGAAGCACCCCGACCTTAGCCCCCAGGCCTCCAGAGATCCTCGCTTTCACCCGCCTTCCCATTATCAGAATGAATTCTTAGGGTGATGATGGTCCTCTCTCATAGGTTTCTGTCAGTAATCTATATGCTCCAAAATGTCTCTGAGACACTCGGATAGAAGATGCTATGAACTGTTCCCTTTTGTGTTTGCTGTTCTGTCACAGCAGTCCCGTTTCGTGAGCCAGCGTCAGCTGATAGGACCCAGCCCAGACCCAAGGGCTGATGGCTCCTCGGGCAAAATCTCCAGGGCTGCATTTGGTCATCTCACCTACTGATGCTGAATTTAGGATTTAATTTACCTTTGCTTTTCCAAGTTTTCAAACACCTATCAGGGTCTCAAAGCTTTTAAAAAAAATAGAGATAGACAAATAGTTTTATAAAAGCAATTTTAAAAATTCCTAAGCATTTCTCGCCATCCTAGGCATAAAGGAGGGAAGGAAAAGAGAAGGAAGTCATAACAAAGTGTTTATAGAGGGAGGGGCAGGTGACCGTGCCCCTAGGACCAGCACTAGGGGCAGGCGGAGGTGGAGAAAGCCAGAAAGGGCCAGGAGGGCCCCGCAAAAGGGCTAAGGGACAGAGAAGCACCTCAAACACGTCTGTGCCTTGGAGGGGCCCCTCCCAGCTGAGAGGTGAGCCTGATGGGGAAGGCGCTCCTGGCAGAGCCCCCGGGCTGCATGTGTCCTTCCCGAGCTGCCTTGAGTTTGGAGAGGAACGGCTGAGGCTGTGGGTGGGAGGCCAGGTCTGGGCCAGGAGAGTGGAGAGGACTCAGCCAGCACATGTGAGTTTTAGGGAGCGCTGTCCGCCAGTGCTGCCTGGGCCCCAGAAATAGGGGACTTGGAGGTGTGTGTGTCATGTCTCCCTGCACCTCCTTCACCGGCAGAGTCCAGGGCGACCCGTCGTGCCTTGTTCCGGGCTCTGTGCATGGCAGGGCTAAGAGTCACACGCTCGGGGCTGCTCTTTGTGGGCTGGGAGCCTCCTTCGTCTGGGCCCCTCTGCCAGGGGGAAGGGGATCGGCGTGGGGAGGGGGGCTTACCTGCATGACCTCACTCGTGCTCACAGTCACCCAGCAAGGAGACGCAGCCCACCCCGCCTAAGGGGGAGAGCCAGGCTCCAAGCGGCCGCTCCTCACAGGGGCTGCAGGGCTGCCGGACCCTGCCTCCTGACATCTCCCGCACACTCCGTGCCCAGGAAACGTGAGCGAGTAAACAGATGAATGAGCAGCATGTCTTCCTGCAAGTGGCTGCAGAAAGCAGGTCTTATTTAATTAATGACCGTCTCTGTAATTGCTGTTTCAATGCATGCCGCATGCCGCCGTCTGTGATGGGCTTTCTAGACCATTTGGGCGCCAGTGGCCTAATGTGGGTGCGCCATGCCTGCGTGCCGAGGGACCCGAGTGCCTCCTCCATCAACCGGGCCCCCTCCTGCCCCAGCCATAGCAGATCAATACCTGCTCCCACACCGAAACCCATCCCTCAGCCCAGCCTGCAGGCCAGCGCCACCCTCCGTGCACAGTGGGATTCTCTCGAGAGGTGGGCATTTCCCCTGAGCTGGACTCTCAGGTGGGGCAGCTTCCTTGGCCTGGGGAGGGGCTGGGCATGTGACCCCCACTGTGATCTGACCCCTGCCAGCCTCTGGGGTCTGGCCTGTCTCAGCCCCAGCGCCCCCCCGCCCCCGCCACACACATCTTCCCCCTTGTAGAGATGTGCAGGTTCCTGGGGCTCAGCCCTCTACTCCCGGTCTCCGGGGAAGTCCCATTCATGCTTCCAGACTCTGCTTCCCCATGCTGGAACTTTGTGCTCCCATGGGGGTGCACCTGTCCTCAAGGGGGAGGCTAGTCACCCCACCAGCTCTTATCTATGACCTGTCTGTGTGTCTGTCTCCCCATCAGGCCCTCAGCAGCCTCATCCTCTTGGAGTACTTGGTGCACTGGATAGGGCTTAGTAGACAATGAAGCAAACAAATGTGTGTGCTGGGCTGAACTGTTTCTCCCCAAAAGATGTGCTGTCTGAACCCTGGTGCCAGTGAGGAGGACCTTATTTATTTAAATCATTTATAGTTGTCCCCGGTTTTCATATCTGTTAAACAGGATCCACACTACTCACTCATTCAACAAACCTTTATTGAGCACGTATTACACGCATGGTTCTGATCTGGGCACAGTATTCAGCAATGAAAGAGACCAGTAACAATCCCCGCCCTGTGGACTTTTATATCCTGGGGTAGGCAAACACAACACAAAAAATCGGGGATATAAATACTGTATCAGACTGTGACAAGCCATGGAGAATAGGGAGGCAAGGGGGACGAGGCATGATGGGAGAGCAAACGTTTAAATGGGTCCCTGGGAGAGCCGTCCTGAGAAGGTGGACTTCATGTGGGTAGCCCTGGGGAGGTAAGGGTGCAGCCTTCATGGGTAAGCATTTCCAACATCACCACGAAGGTTAAACCATGTAATTCTTGTGAAAGAGTGTGTAAATCATGTAAATAAATGAAACAACCCCCAAAGCTGATGAAAGCCTCTGCACATTGCAGCCTCTGCACAGGGTAAGGGAGTTTGTGGTGAAGACAGCACCCTCCCAGGACAAAACCGTGCACTTCTCAGAAGGCTGAAGGACACGAGCTAACCACTTACAGCTGCTTTCCCTGCGGCATTGCTGATTCGAGACTGGGGTAGGAAGGAGCGCACATGGGTCTGTCCCAGGAAGAAGGTCCTCCTGAGAGGGGGACAGCCAGAGAACCCACGAGAGCTTCTGGTGTCTTGCTGGAGTCACAAAATTGGAGGCTTTGGGGGTTCAAAGACATGGACTGCTTCTTCCTCAAGATTTTGCCAGCTTCTGACACTGCCTGATGGAGTGGGGAGGGAGGTTCAAAAGCTAGGCTAACATCTCTGAAGAGAAGACCAGAATTGTCCTCAGTCCTACGGGTCTAAGTAGACAAAGATGTGCCAGGATGAGAGTCAGTGAGCACAGGGAGCTTTCCACTGATGATCTGGAGGGCTTCCCTGGAGCAGCAGGGGAGCCAGAGGGAGGCTGAACCTTACCAGACCTGATGCTCAGACAGATGCACACCTGCCCCTTAGGGGATCAGCCCCACACTCTGTCTGCCAAACAGAGAGAATGAGGAACTCTCAGGTAGGAAATAAAGTCACCTGGAGCCACTAGAATTTGTATATACAATATCTGCTAATAAATGAAAATTTATTAGGATATCAAGAGATAAAGACATGTGAAAGAAAGCCAAGAGGGATGAGACAGATATTAGAAACAAACAAACAAAAAAACCCCACTGTTTATCCAAGTTCTGGAGTTAGCTGGAAAGTACTTTATACAACAATAATTAATATATGCTTGAAAAGAGTAAATTGGGGAGTAAATCCATTTTAAAAAGGAGAATTTCAACAGAGAATTTGAATCTATAAAAAACAAACAAATGAAAAAATCTAGAGATGAAAAAAATCTCAAATTAATAACTCAATAGATTGATTTTATAGCAGGGTAGACACAGCAGAAGGTGGGATTTGTGAAATGGAAGGTCAAGGAAGAGTAAGTAAATTCTAGCACACAGAAGAAAATAAGAATGAAGCTGCACAGAAGAGCACAAAGGGCGTGCAGGACACCTTACAAATCTCTAATCTATTTGCAACTGGAACCCCAGAAGGAGAGAAGAGAGAGAACATGGGGCAGAAGAAAGTTGGAAGAAATAGTGACCTAGAATGTTCCAAAATAATTTAAAGAAATAAACCCACAAATTCAAAAGGCTCTGCCCACCAACCTCAAGCAGGAGAGATTTAAAACCACAGCAAAACCAAAAACGAAAAAGCAGTATGCTTGGGCACATGAGAGTACAATCACTGGGAAGCAAAGAGAAAACCTGGAAAGCATCTGGAGGGGAATCAATATGTCACACATGTCACTTTCAGGGTAACAGTTATGAGTGGCTTCTCAAGGGACACGTGGACTGGGAGACAGCAGAACGAACCCCTCAGAGCACTGGTGGAAATTACCTGCCCACCTTGGATTCTATACCCAGACAGAGTATCCTTTCCAAGGAGTGTGAAATGCATGCTTAGACAAATAAAAACAGTTGCTTTCTCTGTTGCTGGCATTCAAAAAAATAGTAAAAAGGACACTGTCAGCAAAGGGAAAACCATCTGACTAAAGTACATGAAAACAGGCAAGAATGAAGAGTGAAGAAAGGTAAACACGTTCGTAAATGCAGGTGAATATCAGCTGTTCAGAACAACAGTAATGATGAATTATGGGGCTTAAAATATACGTATATATCAAGGGCAGGACAATGATAATATGAAAGATGGGAGGAATAAATGCACCCCAAATGCTCTAAGGTTCTTAGATCATCAGGCAGTGGTGAAAGACATGGTTCCTATTCGACCATCAAGAGTGTGTTTTAATCTCTAGGTCGCCACAAATGCTAAGGTAGTAGATGGAAATGGGATAATAATGGTTAAAAAAAAAATTAATTCAAAGAAGGCAAGAAAAGAAAGAAAAGAAGGGACAAATAGAAAACAAATGTCAGATGATAGTTATAACCCAACTGTATCAGTATTTACATTAAATGTAAATGGAGTAAACAGTCTAAGTAAAAGTATAAGATTGTCGGACAGGATAAAACCGTTCGCAAGCCACACATCCTACATGGGACGAAGTTACTCCTCCCTAGCGCAGATCTCAGATTCATGCCCATGATGGTCTTCATCCTCCTCTAAGTCTTGTCTGAGACACTACCCTCCTTGGATATCGTGCACAGACACACCAGGATGTGCAGAGAGCTGGTGTCTGTCTCCACTCATGCCGTTTACTTTGCCTGGCATGTCCCGTCCCTGGCTGTGTCCCAGCCCCAAATACACACACATGCGCTCTGTTTCATGACTTGAGGCCCGTGTCATGTGAGCGCACACTCCACCCAGCTTTCCGTCACCCTCTGCTGTGCTCCCCACCACTCTTCCTATGTCGGCCATTGTCCCCATGAGGGAACCGGTCAAGAGAAGGAGCCACAGGTGTCCGTTTGTTGCAACTGGGTGTCTGGGCAGGGATCACGCAAGCACCTGGCAGCCGTACGCCCTGCTAAGACTAGTAAGGCTGAGAAGTGAGACACAGTAAGAGTGACAAGGCCAAGATCACCGGGCACTGGACCAAGTGCCAGGCACTGTGCTATGGGCCTCTCGTGCCCTGTGTTATTTCATCCTGAAAAGAACTCCATGAGGCAGAAGCCATGATCACACATTATCCGGAAAAGGAAGCTGACCAGGACTGATGGCTAGGAAGCACTCCGCACTTACAGTCTAGTAAGGAGACATGCATTTAACAAGTAAAGATTGGGGAGGCATAAGAGAGGTCTGCGGGCTGGGAGAACACAGGACAGGGGCACCTAGCCTAATCACGGGAGTCTTGGAGGGCTTCTCTAGGAGGCAGTGTTTACGCCCGGACCCAGAGGATGGATGCATAGGAGCTGGAGGGGTGAGTGTGGAGGGCATTCCACATGGCGGGAGGGACTTGTGTGCAGCCACAGAACCAGCCGGGCAGAGTCTGCAACGTGGACGGAGCTGCCGCAAGACTCCTGTAGTCAAGTCAGAGCGAGGAGCAGGAGGTGAGAGCGGAAAGTAGCCAGGAAGGTGTCATCAATGCCCTTGTCATTCCAGGGGCTGACCCAGTGAATGACCCAAGAGCCAAAGCAAGCTCGCTAGTGCCCCAGCCACTGACAGGTCAAATCTGGTTGGATGCAAGCTTTTGACCTCATTTCCAGGCATTCGGAGTTTGGCAGCAGGGCCTGGTCACAGGACGAGGGACGAGGGAGGGACCACGTGCCAGGCCCTCTACATGCACTTGACACCCCACACTTAACGCAATTCTCTCTCCAGGTCCTGAGGCTAAGTTATCACAGATGAGGGCGCGGAGGCTCAGAGCAGCCCAGCCCTCCTGACACATAGCCCGGAGCTGCCTGCCAGGCTTCCCGGCTCCAGTCCCCACCCCAGCACCGATGTCCCACCTCCTGCCATTGCTCAGTTTCCCGGCTGAGTATGGACCACCAGCACCAACAGTCCCTGCTGTTCTGTGGGTTCCTTTGGGTCCGTGAGGCCTACCGCTCTGCCCCCTTCATGCCGACCATTGCCACGAGACTGTGCTGTGTTTTCTGAGCGGCCAACTCCCATGAGCAAATGTGCTTCCCTCCTCTGAGCCATCTGTCCCCTGCCCCCAAGTCACTGTGCATACTCAGACAGAAATGGCTCCTATCCCTCCACCCACATCACCAGGTGTGCAGAAATGCAAGTTAATTCCAAGGCAATTAATCCCATTAACAAACAGTGATTCACAGCCTTCAACCGGGAGGCCACCTTCATTACAGAGCGTTAAGCAGTGTAGAGAAGCGCTTCCTTAACCCTGCATGACGCATGCTGGCTGTGGCCCGGACACCCCGACTCCAGCAGGTTAAAATGTGCCCCGGAGATTAGCGGCTCCCCCCACCCAGCCACAGCGCCCCGTGCCCACATACGACCCTTCTCCATTGCCGGGTACCCACGCCGGGGCGCAGCCCACGGAAGGTCTTGGGTGGCAGCCCATATGTGTGTCCACTCAACGTTCAGGGGACGTCAGCAGCCCACGGCTGATTGGGAGCGATTGTTTTCAGCACGGAGTCAGCCGGGGACGGAGTTATCAAACTGTTAACTGTGCTTATTGCAAATCACTTTAATGATGTGTTAACATTTAATTAGATCGCTACCGAACGCTTCAGATAACACGTACAGCCCCTGGACCTGACCAGCAGGGCAAAAGGAGTCACAGGAAGCGGGACTCCCGCCCCCGGCCCAGCCCGGCCCCACGTCCTGGGCTCAGAGCTCCTTTGCTGGGTGAATTCCTGGGCACCCACTTTCCGTCTCTGGGAACCTCACGACACGGGTGGAGCTGTTGTCGAAATCTCACCCCTCCCGGGAAAGAGAGGCCCGCTGTCCTGCACCCGGCCAGTCCGAATTGTGTGTCTGCCGCCTGCAAGGTGCGGGGTCTGATGCCAAGCGGAGCACAGACACGGAGGGCGGAGGCCCCTCCCTGAGAGGGCAGGGGAGCAGAAAGAGGGAAGAAAACCTCTCTTCCGGTGCGCCAGGCCCTGTGCTGGGTGCATCCCTGCCCTCACTCTGGCTGCTGAGCTGGGAAGGCAAACAGACGGAAAAACGGAGGCTCGGAGAAGCGGTCCCTTAATATGCGCAAGGTTTGGGAGGGGAAAGGTCACGGGTAAGACGGCCGCTCCCACGAGCTGGGGCCGGCGAACAGGAGGCCTGGAACCTGGGGCTACGGAGTGTGGATTCTGTGTTTCAGGAACCACAAAAGGGCTTTGGGGCAGAAGACATTCCAACCCATGTCCGAAGATCTTAAGTAATAAAATAACCATTAAGTCCATACTTTGGAAATAGGAAACCCAGGCGTGCGTGTATCAGGCACACAGATGTGTGTGATGCCGTGTGGAGCAGGCCTGGGTGTGGCCACGAGAGGCACACGCCTCCTTCTCGGTGGTTCGCAGGTCAGAGCCCCAGGGGGGTTGGGAGGGCGCCCATGAGAATCTCTGTGTCTCAAACACACACAAGCGCAACCATGCACACAGACACGCAGGTGCACCCATGCATGCCTGTACACGCGTGTGCACGCTCACACACGCTCTCGCCGGCACAGAGAGGGCGACCCTCGGCCCCTCTCCACGTGTTTGCCTCCGGAGACGGAGGAACCCGAGAGGCCCGTTGGCCTCGCCACCCCTCTTCCTGGACACAACTTGGACGAATGCCCGTTTTCAAAGGATGTGCCGCAGGCCCTGCCGCTCTGCCCCCACGGGGCCGGGGCCCGGCACCTCCACCGGGAGGCCCGGGCAGCAGCTGCGCTCAGAGCTGGCCGGCCGCCCCAAGAAAACTCCATGACGTGACACAACCAGACAGGCGCAAGGAACAGGCCCCGCAGTCATGTAAGATGCAGGAGAAATTCCCCGGTCCGGGCTGCTGCTGAGCCGTGGCAGGGGTAAGTGCAGGGAGTCCCCGACCCGGGGCAGGTTAACCCCGCCCCTGCGTAACAAGAGCCTCATTATCTGGAGGAAGCTGAAGGCTTAGGCGCGTCCTGTGAGTGGCACAAACCTTGTAGGGGGTGTAGGGAATGGTGTGAGGTGGTGCCACGTGGCCTCCCAGAGTCAGCCCGGCCCACTGCCCAGATGGAAGCTTCCAGATGAGTCAGTCCGTGGGAAGAGAGCAGGCGGGTTTGTTCATCGGGCCCCAAAGCCTCGGGCAGCCTGGGGGATGATTGACCCGGAGTGCAATCGGGCATCCTTAAGCTGGAGAGCCCTGGGTTGCCCGACAGATTCCACGTACGGGTCATCTCCCCGAGACAGATTAAGCGCGGTGGTGCCCCTCTGCCCTGCGGGGGTGGGAGCCCAGCGCTGTCCCGGCCTGCTGCTGCCTCCCACACGGCCGTGGACAAAGGCTCGTCCTGGCCAAGCCCCTTTGAGCGAACCCTAAACATCTCCAGAGCTGGCTTTCCTCACCCTGAAAATGGGCATAATAATGGCATCACCTCCTTGGAACTGGCTGGGAGAAGGGGCTCAGGAGGGCCCGGGAGGCCATGCGGCACCGTCCCTGGGCACTGCCACCAGTCAATCCACCAGCAAAGAGGCCCACATTCCCCAAGCCACCCCATACATGCTCAGAGGAGCTTAATGATTTGTTTGCTCCAGACCCACAACATGCTGCCCTTTTGCTCCACTCAGCGGACAGGAGACCTTCACTTCACTCCCTTTGTGCACAGAGGCATTATCTCACAGGAGTCCTCACCCACCTCGCACACACATGGGACCCGGGGGGCAGCTGGGGGACCCAGGGCTTCTCCACCACAAACAGAAGGTGCATCTGAGTGTTGGCACCATAGGGCACCACAAAGCCAGGCCATCGGGGCCTTTTTCTTCTTCTTCTTTTCCTCGATGCTACTGATTAGTGGTGAGTGTCACAGAAGGTCTATGTTGGTGTGGACATGGAACAGTGGCACCCTCTACATGGCTGGTGGGTCCAGCCCTGTGGAAGACAATCTAGCATTATCTCCTGATGGTGGCGAGTCCTCAACCCAGCGATTCCATCCCAGTTGCATGGCCTGGAGACGCCCGCGTTGGAGCGTAGCACCACTCACGATGCTTCCAAACCGGGACCACCGGCTGTCCCTCTGCAGGAAGGCACACCACCCACCTGCATCCGCGGAGATGAATCCTTGCAGGGCAGTGATGAGTGAGGAGAGCGAGTTGCTGGAGAATGTAGTTCCTGGCTCTTTTCTTCCTTCCCTGGGAAGTCACATGTCAGAGCCTGGGGACTTCACTGCTCCCTATATGTGACTTGCAGTGCCATCCTGTGGGTAGAGGATCCAGCCACCCCTTCTCAGGTGTCTGATGAGTGTTGGCCAGTGGAACATGTGCTATGTCCAAGCAGATGCTTTCAAGAGTGGCTGCATAACGTCTCCCTTCTGAAAGGCAGAGAGCCAGCGATCTAGCAGAGACTGAACCAAAGCCTAACAGACTGAACATTTACAAGTTCTCTTGAATCCACTGAAAAGCAGAAGTTGCAAAGCAACCAGCTGTCCCAAAACCTAAGGAGAAACAAGCACCTGCAGAGAAAGATGAGATGTGAGCCCTTACATCTGCCCAGGACTGGGGCTTAGTCAGAATGAAAGAGACTGTCCCATTGTCACCCAGGGCCAGGCTCCCAGGCATCAAATAGCAAGTAGCAGCAGGATACTTCTGGGGGTGGACAAGAGTCTGCTCCTCTTTGAAGCCCATTGCACAAGGGAGACCAAGAGTTGAGGATGGGTCAGACAATTAAAAACAACAACAAAACACTCTGGCAAACCAGCCCAGCAATTCCCCCGCCCCCCTCCCGCAAAGAAACAAAACAAAACACCAAGCTGTGGGAGAAGAATTTGAGGCTTTCAGGGCACTGAAGGTAACCATAGCAACAAGAAGCTTCCAGCCCAGCCCAGTTCCCAACCAGTTAACTTAAGTTCCAGGTTATTGGCCTATTAGAAGGAGGGCTGTGCCCATTTCAAGGCATGAAAAGAGTTTTCCTCTCCTGTTGGCTTTCAGCAAAAAAATATGAGGTGTCTAAAAAAGCAAGAAAACAGCACAGTCCTGGACTCCTGTGTCTACCTCAGGATGTATAGAGAAAGAGAAAGAGCTTTGCTCCCACCTCTACCCCAAAAAGGAGCCAGGCTGATCTCAAATTAGTTTTTTCCCGTGTCCTTCAAAGAGCTGAGGTCACAGAGCAACCAACTGTCTCAAAACCTAAGGTGAAATCGTGCCTGTAGGGAGAGGGGATGTGAGCACACATTTTCCCAGGGAAGATGCAGTTGGACATCAGTACAAAGAGCAGTAGGGATAAGAGACAGACTGGCAAAGGCAGGTGCAGGAAGCACAGTGTCAAACCCTGACAGGTTCTAGAATTTGGAGGAGTCTCCATCTTCTACAAGCTCTTTCTTGCAACCCCACCAAGCACTCAAAGAAAAGTCTGGAGGAGGCCCAGAGATGTGCACATCGTGGTGGTTTGGACCTGGTGGGAAGAACTGCATTTGGAAGGGCAAGAAATACCACAGGTCCTTCTCCCCAAGTCACCATGGAACCAGGACAGGGCATTAGCCAACACTCACTGCAGCTAACCAAGGGAAAATGGTGGGAGGAGACCCTACTCCTGGGGGAGGGACAGCACTAAGGGTTGAGCCCACAACTGCAGTGGGGAGACAGGTAGAAGAACAGAGAACCAGGGACACATGGACCTGAGACAGGCTCTCAGGGCAGCATTGAACACACACCTACCACCTCCTGCCAGCTCACCAACAAGATCTGAACCATAAGTAAGCAGATCAAGGTTGGGAGAGGGAAGGGAGGGGCAAAGAGAACCTCTCTAAGGTACAGTGCAAAAGGAAGACCTGAAGTTCAGAACCAGACACATGTTGCTAAACAGAGCCTGTCTCTACAGCAGTTTGAAGCTCTTAAGAGTAATCACAGCAGCACAAATCTCCAACCAGCCCAACCCATAACTGGAGTAACTTAAATCCCCACTCTACAGGTCTAGCAAAAAAGGAGGTGTGCCCACAGAAGCTGTATGGCTTTTCACAAACAATTCTGAGGCATACAAAGGACAAGAAAAACAAGACACATTCAAAGGAGACAAAGCAAGCATCAGAAGCAGACTCAGATATGACGCATGTGTTGGAACTGTCTGACAGGGAATGTAAAATAACTGTGAGTAGTATGTTGAAGGCTCTGATGGAAAAGGGAGGCAACATGCATTATTAGTTATTTCGGCAGAGAGGTGGAAACTCAAAGGAAGAATCAAATGGGAATGCTCAAAAGGAAAAACATGGAAAGAGAGAGCAATAATGTCTTTAGTGGGCTGATCTGTAGATGCTACACAAATAAGCAAAGAATACCCAATTTGAACACATGTCAAAAAAGTTAACCACACTGGAAAAAATAAAAGAATGAAAATAAAGCTGAATAGAACATACAAGAGCTGTGAGATGATATCAAACATTGTAACATATGCATAATTGGAATCCCAGAAGAAAGAAGGAGCAGAAGAAATGTTTACAGAAATGACAGCAAAGAATATCCTGCAATGAATGACAGACACCAAAATGTAGATCCAGGAAGTTCAGAGAAGGTGGAGAGGGATGAGCAGGTGGAGCACGGCGGGTGTTTAAGGCAGTGAAGCTACTTTGCATGACACTATAGTGGTGGTTAAGTGCCTTTACACAGTTGTCCAAACCCACAGAATGTACAACACCCAGAGTGATCCCTTAGGTAAACTACGGACTTTGGGCGGTTATGATGTGTCAGTGGAGGTAGATGCTTAGTAACAAATATCCCCCTCTGGTGAGTGACATTGATAGTGGGGGAGGCTGAGCACATGTGGGGCAGGGCATATATGGGGAATTTCTGTACCTCCCTGTTAATCTTGTTGTAATCCTAAAACTGCTCTAAAAAAGAAAGTTTAAAAAAAAAAAAACACAGAGATGGGACACCTGGATGGCTCAGTCGTTAAGCATCTGCCTTTGGCTCAGATCATGATCCTAGGGTCCTGGGATCAAGCCCCACTTAAGGCTTCCTGCTCAGCGGAAAGCCAGCTTCTTCCTCTCCCACTCCCCCTGTTTGTGTTCCCTCTCTTGCTGTGTCTTTCTCTGTCAGATAAACAAATAAAATCTTAAAAAAAAAAAAAAGACTGAGAAAAGAACCTCAGAGAACACCAGCAAGCATAAATACCAAAACCCAAGCAGACAAACAAACAACACCACATCTAGGCGGGTTGTACTCCAACTGCTGAAAACCAAAGACAAAGAGAAAATATTAAAGTCAGCCAGAGGGGAAAAAGAAGGTTAATATATAGAAGAATAAAGACACAATTCACAGTAGAATTCTCACCAGAAACCCTGTGAGAACAAGAAACAATGGAGTGGATCTTCAAAGTGCTGAAAGACTGAAAAAGATGTCAGCCCAGAGAAAAGTGACTTTGAAGATGAAGGGGAAACAACAACCTTCTCAAATGAGCAAAAATTGAGGAAAGCCTTTTTTTAAAAGATTTTATTTATTAGAGAGAGAGAGAACAAGCAGGGGGAGCAGCAGAGGGAAAGGGAGAAGCAGGCTCCCCTGCAGGGAGCCTGACTCAGGGCTCAATCCCAGGACCCCAAGATTAGGACTTGAGCTGAAAGCAAACGCTTAACTGACTGAGCCACCCAGGTGCCCCGAGGAAAGACATTTTGAGCAGACCTATGAAAATGCTAAAGAAGTTCTTCAGGTGGAAAGGCCCTGATATTAGACTGAAATTCAGATCCACACAGGGAAGTGAAGAGTGCAGTGGGAGCAAGTGATGGTGAAATTATGCTCATTCCTCCAACTTTGAATTGCTTTAAAAGATAAACAAAACAAAACAAATATAAGAACCAAAAACTGATGGAACTGAAGGGAGAAATAGACACATCCACAATTATCATTGGAGGTGTCAACTCTATCTGGACAGAGTAATGGATAGAAAAAACAAACAGAAAATCAGTAAGAATAAAGTAGACCTTATCTGGATGACGTATATAGAACATTCCACCCAACAATAGAATACATCAGATCATAAAACAATACTCAGAAAATATCAAAGCAGAAATATTTTGATCTTGAACCATAACAGTAAACTAGAACTCCATAACAGAAAAGTGCCAGGAAAAAGATAAATACTTAGAAACTGAACAAAGTACTTGTGATAACTATAGGTAAAGATGAAGTGCTAAGGGAAATTCTACAATATTTTAAAGTGAATGAATGTGAAAATAAAACTTATCAACATTTGTGGGATGCAGCTAACATAGCACTTAGAGGAAAATTCATAGTGTTAAGTATGCTTACATTAAAGGAGATGAAAGGTCCAAATCAATAATTTAAGCTTCCACTTTAAGAAACTAGAAACAAAAGAGCAAAATAAAATCAAAGCTAGTAGAAAGAATGAAAGCATATGGATCAGAGAAGAAATCAATGAAACTGAAAATGGTAGAAATAATCAATAAAAACCAAAAGCTGAGTTATTTTTAAAGATCAATAAATTAATAACCTCTAGCACTAATGCAAAAATGAAAAGACAAGACAGAAATTATTAATATCAGTAAGAAGAAAATGGCTATCACTAGAGACCCCACAGACATTAAAAAGATGACAAGGGCTACTAACAACAGGTTTGTGACCATAAATTCCATGATTTAGATGAAATGGCAAGCTGTCAGAACTCGCCCAACAAGAAATAGATCATCTGAATAGTACTATATCTATTTTAAAAATGAATTTTTGTTTAAAAACTTACCAAAAATGTGAAGTCCAGCACTAGATGGCTTCACTGAATAATTCTTCCAAATGTTTAAGGAAGAAATAATGGTGATTTAACATTGTCTTCCCTACTCAATAGAATAGGAGAGAAACATTTCACAATTCATTTTAAGAGGCCAGAAATATCCCGAAATCAAAGCAGACAAAGATATTACAAGAAAACTATAGACTAGTATTTCTCATTAATATAAGTGTGTAAATCCTCAATAAAATATTAGCAAATTGAGTCCAGCAATATATATACAAATATTCTCTCATGACCAAGCTTTATCCCAGAAATTCAAAGATGGTTAAATCTTTTTAATTAATCAATGGGATCAATCATGTTAACACACTACAGAGAAAAGCCATATGATTATCTCAATAACCTATTTCATGGCATTCACAAAATTCAAAATCTATTCATGATGAAATGCATCCTCAGCAAACTAGAAATAGTAGGGAGTTTCTTTGCCTAAAGAAGAGCCTTGACACTAACATCTTCTTGAGGGTGAAAGAATGAGAGCTTCCTGTAAGATCAGGAATGAGGTGAGAGTGTCCTGTCACCACTCCCATTCAACACTGTGCTTGAGGTACTAACCAGTGCGACACAGCAAGAAAAAGAAATACGAGGAATAAGAAAAGGAGAAATATGCCTCTCTCCATCCATAGATAACATAATTTCTATGTAGAAGATCCCAAAGAATCTACCAAAAGACTCTGTAACTAATAAATGAGTATAGGAAGGTCATAAGATTAATGGCCAGCAAGCAAAAAATCAAATACATTTTTCTATACCAGCAATGAAAAATTGGAATTTGAAATTAAATACACAAAGGATGGCACCAAAAAATGAAATATTTAGATATAAATTTTTTAAAGATTTTATTTATTTATTTGAGAGAGAGACAGAGAGCTCAAGCAGGGGGAGTGGCAGGCAGAGGGAGAGGGAGAAGCAGACTCTCTGCTGAGCAGGGAGCCCGATGCGGGGCTGGATTCCAGGACCCCGGGATCATGACCTGAGCCGAAGGCTGACGCTTCACCAACTGAGCCACTCAGGTGCCCCTAGGTATAAAATTTTAAATGGGCCAAGTCTGCAGGCTGAAAACTAAAAATATTGATGAGAGAAATCAAACAGGACCTAAATAATGGGAGGATTTACAGCTGGGGAGGCTGAACGTTAAGACGTCACTTCTACCCAATTTCATCCACAGATTTAATGCAATCCCAACAGAAATCCCACCAGGCTTTTTAAAGAAGACATACACATGTTGAATCAGAAATGCACATGGGAAGCAAAGTCATACAGACAACGACAAGCTTGAAAAGGAAGAACAAAGCTGGAAGACTCAGATTTCTTAAGGACTTAAGGACTTGCTCCAAAGCTGCCGTGACCAAGACAGTGTAGTGTCTGTGCAAGCATTATCCGAACGGAGGACGAGCCTGAGAGCAGACCCTCAGATATGTAGTCAAATCACTTTTGACAAGGGTGCAACGCAATTAAGTAGAGAAAGGAACGTCTTTTCAACAAATGGTGCTAGAAAAATTATGCATCCATATGCAACTAATTACTCAATTAACCCTCAACCTTACACCTTAGAACAAAATCAACTCAGCACATTTGTAAAATGCGTAAGACTATAAAACTTCCAGGAAAAAGTTCAGAAGAAAATTGTGTGACCTTGACCTAGGCGTTTTTTCCTAGATTGAACACCCATAACATGATCCGTAAAAGAAAACAAATGGATAAGTTGAACTTTATCAAAATTTAAAACTTCTGCCCTGTGAAATAAAACAAAACAGAACAACACACTGTTAAGAGAATAAAAAGAAAAGCCACGCTCTGGGAGAAAACATTTGCAAATCACAGTTCTGACCGAGTGCAGTATTTAGAATATACATGATCAAACAGGAAGTGCTCAAAGGTGAACAAGAAGAAAACAAATCAATTTTTTTTTAAGAGGGACAATTTTAGACCAACAATTCAATGAAGAAGATATAAGGATGACAAATAAGCAAATGGGGAAATGCAGGGGAAAGACTCGGGGGCGCCTAGAACATCTCGGGAGTTCTATAAATTAGGGAATCGCTTTTTAAAAAGAGGTGGGTACCCAAGGGGCTCATGTGAAAGAGCATCTAGTAGCCAAAGCTAGAACAATTTAAACAACAAAATAGGGCGAGATACTATTGGATTAGGACCCAGAGAATAAAATAAACATCTTTGAACCCAAACGGACATTAAAAACAAACACACACAGAGAAGTGGCCACTCTTTCTTACAGAAGAATTCTAAATAATAAATACAGAAGGAATAAGGAGAAAAGGACCATTACCATAGGAACACCCCAGTAATCATTGCTGCAGGCAAAATCCGTTGTTGAACGCTAATGTTAGTAGACAAATTTTCAGGAGGGAGAAGATATTTGTATAAACTCAAAGTATCTCTTCCAAGATGCTCTTAATGACACAGGAGAAACCTGGCAGATGCCACCTTAACCAAGAGTTCAAGGCCAGCGTCACGGTAATGAAATGCATGATCCAGCCCCTGATGTGATCACTGAGAGGGGTGAATCTCCTCTGTGGCGTTCTTTCTGGGCATGCAGAAACCCAGTGCAGGTTCCCAGTGGGGAAAGTGCAGAAGAGCCCATGCTGAGAAAGAGTCCACAAAATAACTGGCCTGTACTCTTCAAGCCTTAAGGTCCGAGAAGACAAGGAGGGTCTGAAGACCGTCACGGGGGGGAGGAGATTAAGGGGACAGGAGAGCTAAACGCAGTGTGGGAGCACGGATTAGAGGCTGGAAACAAATGAGAACTTCAGAGGAAAACCGTGAAATCAGAAAGACATTTGTAGCTTAATAAAAGCTTTGTCTGGACGTGAATGCCTTGGTCTAGATCACTGGACTTGGTTATGTAAGATGCTTACGTTAGGGGAAACTGGGTGAAGGGTTTAGGGGAAATTTCTCTTCTTGCAAGTAGTCTTGCAACTCTTCTGTAACTCTGACATTGTCTCCTGGTAAAAAGTTAACAGGAGAGTGACAGAGAGGAAAGAAGTCAGAGTATGCACACAACCTAATTTCAAGACTTACCGTTAAGACTATAGCAATCAAACCCACGGGATATTGGCAAAAAGATAGATGCATAGATCGATGGAACAGAATAGAAGGTCCAGAAATAGAGCCATGCACACATACGGCTGATTGATTTTTGACAGAGCTGCAAAGGTGATTCAGGAACATGGCACTGTCTTTTCATCCTGCGGTGCTGGAACGATGGTGAGGTCACACGCAACACAGTGCGACCCCACCCATACCTCACACCTTATAAAACATTAACTCAAAATGCATTATAAGCCCAAACGTAAAATGCAAAACTATAAAACTTGTAGAAGAAAATATTCATGACCTTGGATGAGTGACGCTCTCTTAGCTACATTGATAAAAGCATGATCCATAACAGGAAAAAAAATAATAAATTTGACCGTATCAAAATGTTTCAAAATTCACTTTGCAAAATATATTACTTAGAGAGTGAAAGGCAAATCACAGACTGGGAGAAGTTATTTGCAAATCACATAGCTGCTAAAGGACGTGTATCTAGATTACGTAAGGAACTCTCAAAGTTCAAAACGAGTTGAACAGACACTCGACCGAGATGTGTGGGTGGGCAGATCAGCCGGCGAAAAGAGGCTTGGTGTTACACGTTAGGGAACGCACATTAAAGCCTCCGAGAGTCACCACTCCACGCGGACTGGAGTCGCCAAAATTTAGGAAAGCTCAAGTGTTGACAAGGGTGAAGAGGAACCAGAACTGTCAGACGGTTGAGTTGAGAATGTTCAGAAACAGTTTGGCCATTTCTTCTAATCAAATACACATTTGCCATGGGACCCGACAACCACGGCCCCAGGCACTCCCCCAAGGGAAGTGAGAGCCCCTGAGTGCTCCCCCGCGCCCTGTGTGCATCATAATTGCTCAAAACTGGAGCCCACCCAAATCGCCCTCACGTGACGGCTGAACTTGCAGACGCTGATACTTCCATACAATCCAATAGTACTCAGCAGTGCAAGGAACTATTAATTCACAAAAACAGCATGGCTGAATCTCAGAGGCATTTCGCCCAGGGAAAGAAGCCAGATCAAAAGCCACCTTGCGTGTGGTCCCATTTATAGGACGTTCTGGAAAAGGGGAACGGTGGGGACGGAGAAGAGACCGCACATGCCCTGGGTGAAGGGTCAGGGAGGGGAACTTGGGCGGGGGGGCCGAGGGAGCCCTTCTGCATTTCGAATGTGGTGGTGGTCACGTGACTGCCCACAGTTGTGGAAACTAAAACTGCATGCAAAAAAGAGCCAGTTTTGCTGTATGCAAATAAAGAATAGCTTCAAACGATTTTAAACGTGATTTCTGGTTTGAGGGTGTCTTGTTTTCTCTCTAACACAAGAACAGCTCCCCACAGAGGGGCTCGTTCCTCAGCCTGCGAGCAGGAATGAGAAGACAATGTGGGGCGCGGTCTGTGCGGAGAGCTGCCCTGCAGGGCAAGAGGCAGGGCACGCGTGTCCTCTCTTGCTCTCTCTGCCCTGATCCTGACTCCCCCTGCCGCAGCCCACTCTCGGGGCCCCCTGCTCAGACCCCAGCCCCTGGCTGTGGCTTTCCGCGCAGGCCTGACCCACTGCAAAGGGCATCATTCCCTCTGGGCTGCCCACACCTCGCTCTCCACTTCTTGGTGGTGATGTGCCCACTCGCCTTTGAGAACCGTCCCTCTCAAACTGTCCCTCCGGGGGCCCCACCAACCACGCTTCCCACATACCTGGCCAGAAAGGACACGTGACCTGGCTAGACCAATCGGAAGCCAGCCCTGGAGAGACCGAAGGCCTGTTTTCTGTGGATTTGGGCTGTCAGGGCGTGACAAGAGGGGTCGGTGGCCACACCTGCGGCCATTTGGAAGAATCCCAGAGGAGGCCCAGAGATGGTCAGAGGTGGGGAAGGCCCTGGTTCCGATGTGGCCAGGGCCAGCTCCTTCCTACCCCAGCCCTGAAAGCCATGTCAGTCCCTCCTGGTCTGGAGCAAGCCTGAGGCCCGGCTGGAATCAGACTCATTCCTTCCACTGGCCCTGCTCCATGCGCTGCTCAGTGATCCCTACGTGCGTGCCTTTCACTCCAGGCAGGAACCCAGGCTTGCAGCCTCCCCAGATCCCTGCCACGCTGCCTCCCCAAGCAGGTGGGGATGTGGGCAGGTGGACCAAAGGGGGGAACCACCATGAGAAGGGTCCCGGAGCAAACTTCTTTGCACAGATCTGCCAGGCCAGCCCAAGGCTGGGCCAGCATGCAGGGAGGACCAGACTCGCCCAGCTCAGACCCAGCTGCCGCCCTCCCCAGAGACCCTCCATGGCCCCTTCCCGACCCCATTAATTGGGCCACATCTGGTGATTGCTGGTTGCTTCTGCTCCCACCTCCCTCTAGAGCCCACCCCTCGGCCTTCTGGGGCTCCATCCAATCAGCTGCGCCTCTCCCTCATGATGTGATGTGCCCACCGGAGGCAGCTCGCCAGGCCGGGCTCCTGCCAATCTGTAGACCAGCCCGCCGGGTCCAACTGAAAGCCCCGCTCCCCTGTGCATGCACCCCACCCGCTCAGAACCAATTCTAGAATCACACTCGGGATGGGAGAGTCCACCCCAGTCCATGCCAGCAACACCACCCAAGCCCTGAGTATGGACCCCTACCAGCCCGTGCTGCCCAGGGCCTGAAGCTACGCAGGGGGTGACACGTGGGCCCCCAGACACGCTCCTAGCCCTGTGGGGGGCGGAGTGCAGGTGTGCAGATGATGGCACCAGGGGGAGGAGGCATGGGGCGCCCATGGCAGCCCATCCTGCAACTCAGGAAAGTAGAAACAAAGACGTGACCGCTAGTTTCACTCTGGATGGTGAGCTGGGTAGATGACTCTTTATTGTGATCCACGGTGCAAAGGGTCCGTCCAGGTTATCCTTCAGGAATGACTCAGAGCCAGCTTAAGGCATAAAACACAATACAAAATTGTTCAAGTTCCTTCTCAAGTATCTTACACTCGAATTTGTCATTAACACAGAGGAAACATTACTGGCAGCTTTATACAAATTCAACATGCAAAACTGTCCACCTTCTCATCATAATCATACAAGACAAAGAAAATACAACGGCTGTTTTTCTTCAGGTCCTGCATGGAGTCTGCCATCACTCAGGCAATTTCCTGTCTCGTGTGGCGTGGAAGGGGGTGGGTGGTCACAGAAGGCCTGCCGGAGATGTGAACGATGACAAGCAGCCAGACGCTTAAGCTCCTGGGCGGAATATTCCAGACAGTGGTGGGGAAAGGACCAAGTCCCTGGGTGGAAAACGAGGCATGTGTGGTTCACGGTGGAGCACGGAGGCCGGCGTGGATGAGGCAGAGGCGGTGGGAGCTGAGACCAAGGGCCCTGGTCTGACCCTAGGATCACTGAGCATGGTGGGGGTTTTCTGAGCCAGGCCTGTGGTCTGTGAGGCCCACGGCCTCCAAACCTGCACACCCCGCAGCCTCCTCTCCATGCTGAGTTTCCGAGCCAGCTGGCATTCCGGAAGCCGAGAACCTCGGTGCTCAGCCAAGGGCGTTTGGCAGACTTGTTGCTGGCACAGCGGAGGTCCTGTGGGGTCCTGCGACACTTAGCAGGGAAGCCGGGGTCCCCAGGGAGCAATTGAACACTTCTGAGCACTTTGGAGAGGTGACCACCCCCCCGCCCCAGAGACGTGGCCTCTTTCCCAGATGAGCTCCTTCCCCACGGACTAGAGTGGAGGGTTCGGGCACTGGGGTCCGCAGCTGGGATCAGGGAAATTAGCCCGTGCACATTAACACAAGGCCGCGTGAAGATAATGTGCTTTCAAGGAAATGAGATCGATCCGCCCTAGCCGGGGATTCTCGCCTTTTTAAATCCAAGGCCAAAAGGCTGGGGTCTGCGGGGGTCTGCCGGCCATTCAGACTTGCTGTGATGCTATCTGGACTTCAAATAAGGTGGCACCAAAGTTGCTGCTGCCCAGGCCAGTACAGGGTGGAAGTCTTCCTGTCTCAGACGGAACACCTGTCTCAGGCAGAACACCTGTCTCAGGCGGAACACCTGTCTCAGATGGAACAACTGTCTCGGGTGGACACCTGTCTAAGGCAAACACCTGTCTCAGGGAGACACCTGTCTCAGGCGAACACCTGTCTCAGGCGGAACACCTGTCTCAGACGGAACACCTGTCTCAGATGGAACAACTGTCTCAGGTGGACACCTGTCTCAGGCAGAACACCTGTCTCAGGTGGAACACCTGTCTCAGATGGAACAACTGTCTCGGGTGGACACCTGTCTAAGGCAAACACCTGTCTCAGGGAGACACCTGTCTCAGGCGGAACACCTGTCTCAGGCGAACACCTGTCTCAGGCGGAACACCTGTCTCAGACGGAACACCTGTCTCAGATGGAACAACTGTCTCAGGTGGACACCTGTCTCAGGCAAACACCTGTCTCAGGGAGACACCCGTCTCAGATGGAACACCTGTCTCAGGCAGAACACCTGTCTCAGACGGAACACCTGTCTCAGGCAGAACACCTGTCTCAGGCGGAACACCTGTCTCAGATGGAACAACTGTCTCGGGTGGACACCTGTCTAAGGCAAACACCTGTCTCAGGGAGACACCCGTCTCAGATGGAACACCTGTCTCAGACGGAACACCTGTCTCAGGCGGAACACCTGTCTCAGATGGAACAACTGTCTCAGGTGGACACCTGTCTCAGGCAAACACCTGTCTCAGGGAGACACCTGTCTCAGGTGGAATACCTGTCTCAGGTAGAACACCTGTCTCAGGCGGAACACCTGTCTCAGGCAGAACACCTGTCTCAGGCGGAACACCTGTCTCAGATGGAACAACTGTCTCGGGTGGACACCTGTCTAAGGCAAACACCTGTCTCAGGGAGACACCTGTCTCAGATGGAATACCTGTCTCAGGCAGAACACCTGTCTCAGGTAGAACACCTGTCTCAGGCGGAACACCTGTCTCAGATGGAACAACTGTCTCAGGTGGACACCTATCTCAGGCAAACACCTGTCTCAGGGAGACACCTGTCTCAGATGGAATACCTGTCTCAGGTAGAACTCCTATCTCAGGTAGAACACCTGTTTCAGGCGGAACACCTGTGTCAGATGGAACAACTGTCTCGGGTGGACACCTGTCTCAGGCAAACACCTGTCTCAGGGAGACACCTGTCTCAGATGGAATACCTGTCTCAGGTGGAATACCTGTCTCAGGCAGACACCTGCCTCAGGCAGAACCCCTGTCTCAGGGAAACACCTGGTAGGTGGAACACCTGTCTCAGGCAGAACACCTGTCTCAAGGAGACACCTGTCTCAGATGGAATACTGTCTCAGGTGAAATACCTGTCTCAGGCAGACACCTGCCTCAGGCAGAACCCCTGTCTCAGGGAAACACCTGTCTTAGGCAGACACTTGTCTCAGGCAGACACCTGTCTCAGGCGGAACACCTATGAAGAAGGTAGGTCTCTCCTTTGCATTCAGCCTCTCCAGAAGGCTTGGTGTTAAATTCTGCCTTCTTGGTGTTGAATTCTGCCTTCTCACTTCCACCACCACCCCCAGGTGGGCTTGGGCTCCCCCATAAAGTGAGCTGTCTCCCTCTTTCCCCAGAAGCGAGTGGATGCGCGAGCCCACACCTCCCAGAATCTCATTTCTGGACCAACATCCAGTTCATGCTTTCCTCAGAGCAGTGTTCCCATGCCGGGGCTACTGTCCCCGGGGACATTGGGCAATGCTGGAAACATTCCTGGTTGTCGTGGCTGGGGTTACTACCAGCATTTGATGGATAGAGGCCAGACATGCTACTCAACATCCTAGAACACACAGGACAGCCCCTGCCACAAAGGAGCACCCACCCCGGAACATCACCGGTGCTGAGGAGAAGCCTGATGTGGGCGACAGCATCTCTGTGCCCCTCTGCGGGCCGGCTGCCTGGTCAAGCACCGGGTTGTCAATTCCACTCTCCAGTAGGGATCCCGGTTGCTCAGAGGAGCCCGAGGATACCCCCAGCACCACACTCCAGTGTTGCCATCCATTCTGCCCCCATGGAATGCACTCTTCCATGACATCGAGGTCACCTATCCAGCTGAGTCAGGCTGTGCCCAAGATGAGACAGATGTGTCCTTCTCTAGAGAAGGAGAGTTTGCCACGCTCCCAAGAAGGACTACACGGAGTTGATTTGCCCGTGGTGAGGGTGGAATGACTGTTTGCTGATGGCTGGCTGTGTGTGTGACCCTGGACACAGAGCTGCATGCACAACGGGTTCTCACGCAATCCCACGGCCACCTGTCGCCTGGCGTCCCCTCTGTCCTCGCCCAGAGTGGCACAGGAGGACCGGAGGCAGGTCAGGCCTGACCCAGGGGTGCGCGTGGCAAGGCATGGCAGCCACAGACTGACAGGCCTTCAAAGGCTGCCCGAGCCGTCGCTCTGCTCAAGGAACAACAGTCATCCCGCAGATGTGCTCTTGCTGCGTCCTGTGAGCGACGGTCCCCACTGTAATTTCCGGCTGTTTGCCAAAGAGGCCATCAGCAAGAGATGTGAGCCCCGAGCTACTCTGGCCCCGGAGGTGCAGCCAGGCCGGGGGGCAGGACCCCCCTGGGCCGGGAGGTCTGGGACATGCTTGGCCATACGGCAGGAGCTGCCTGTCCAGTTTGTCCGTGGCCCCCGGGCTGATCACAGGGGGACTCGTTTGACCAGAGAAGAGAAGGAGAGAGTGTCGGGTGTTTCCCACGCTGGGCGTCGCAGTGCTTGGCAGCCATGAGGGGCGTCGGATTCATGCACTCATTCATTCAGCCCCCACAGGCGCTGGGTGCTGGGATGAACGCAGCCGTGCTCGAGACAGCTGTGGTCCCTGCCCGCGGCCCTCTCAGCCCAGATGGTGGGGGGATGCACGGAAGCCAGCGACCTGCCTGAACACGGCCCCGGGGGGCAGAGTGGGATTGGCAGCCAGGCCCATGCGGCTCAAGGCCACGCTCGGGCCCCAGCTCTGGCTCCCTCCTCAGCCACAGGGTCCAGTCCCTCCCCAGACCTGCTCCCGCCCCTCGGGGACTCCCGCACGCACTGCTCCCGCCCCGCATCTCTCCCACCCAGCCTTGGACGCCCTTCTGCCGAGGCATCGGGGACCGCCCTCCCGCCCAGCACCGCTGCGTCCATGGGGTCCTGGAGGGCCTGCGCTGGAGGGTTTTACTGATAGGACAGTCATTTACCACTTAATTGGGGTTTTCATTAATATGGAACTTATTAAAGTTCACATCGAAGTCATATATTCAAAAAGCCATTTCCCTCCAAGCTGGTGAAAACCTCACTGCGTTTCTTACAAAGCTGGATTGCTGAAGCAGGAAAGAGATCTTTCATGTGCCCCTTACTGAGTATCTGAGTCACTCAAAAGGAACACGCTGAGCCCACATGAACAAGTAGCGCACCCCACAAACTCATTAGTTAGATTTTTTAAATTGTGTGTGGTTTGTAAGTTTTAAATTGTGTGTGCGTTTATAAGTTAGTGTTTCTAGTTTGCTTTATTTGTTTTCCAAGAATTTCAAATGCCCTTTGGGGCATTCCTATAGACCGAGCACGGAGACGTTCCCAAGCATCAAACCGCCCCTGGAATATTAACGCAGTAATTTAGAGCCACCGCTAATGCCACTTACAAATCCAGTCAGATCCTCCCGGTGCTTCCTGTCTAAAATCCCCACCACCCTCGGCGTGGCCTCGTCCCGTAGAGCTGGTCCTGCTATGCTCCCGCTCAGGCTTCCCGGGCTCCCTTTCTGCTCAGAATAAACCCCAAAGCCCTCACCTGACCCCGAGGGCTGTCAACCTCAGCTCCTGCCCCCCACGCCCACCCCTCACCTCCCACCACGCACCCCACCCCTACCCTCCCACCCCCACCCTCCCACCACGCCCCCACCCCCCACCCTCACACCTATCCCCACATCGCCACTGTACCCCACCATGCACCCCACCCCCACCCTCCCACCACGCCCCCACCCCCCACCCTCACACCTACCCCCACATCCCCACCGTACCCCCACCACGCATCCCACCCCCACCCTCCCACCACGCCCCCACCCCCCACCCTCACACCTACCCCCACATCCCCACCGTACCCCCACCACGCATCCCACCCCCACCCTCCCACCACGCCCCCACCCCCCACCCTCACACCTACCCCCACATCCCCACCGTACCCCCACCACGCATCCCACCCCCACCCTCCCACCACGCCCCACCCCCCACCCTCACACCTACCCCCACATCCCCACCGTACCCCCACCACGCATCCCACCCCCACCCTCCCACCACGCCCCACCCCCCACCCTCACACCTATACCCACATCCCCACCGTACCCCCACCACGCACCCCACCCCCACCCTCCCACCATGCCCCCACCCCCCACCCTCACACCTACCCCCACATCCCCACCGTACCCCCACCATGCACCCCACCCCCACCCTCCCACCACGCCCCCACCCCCCACCCTCACACCTATCCCCACATCCACACCATACCCCCAACCCCCATCCCCACGCCCACCCCTCACCATGAACCCCCACCCTCCTACCACATCCCCATCCCCCCACCCTCACACCTACCCGACATCCCCACCACACTCCCAACCCCCATTCCCATGCTCACCCCTCACCTCCCACCATACCCTCCACCATGCACCCCTACCCCGACCCCCACCACACCCCTCACCCCACATCACACCATACCCCTCAGCATGCCCCCACCACCCCTTCACCCCCACCACACCCCCACATCCCCACCATCCCACCACACCTGCCACCACACCTCAACCCCCCCACGCCCCCCACCCTCTCCACGTCACCCCTGCCTGGGTTTATGTCACGTGCCATGCAGCAGTCTAGGCAGCTATTATGGGTTTCCTGACTGTCCCCTCCCCAGAAGGCCAGCTGCCCCAGGACAGTGCATCTGCGTGTTCACGGCAACTCCTGGGTCGCCAAGGAAGGTGTCCGGACCCAGGAGGCATCAGTAGGTCTGGATGGGCGGAATGACGGGATGAATCCGTGCATCCACCCCAATTCCAGGTTTGGTCTCACGTCCCTGTCCCTGCTCTTTTCCCTGTCCCCAGCTCAGAACGTCACCCACCTGATGGAGGTGGCAGGGCTGGGCAGATCCATCATTTCAGACGGGCTGGGGGCACCGTACCCACATCCAAACCATGATGCGGGAAGTCAGCGGCCAGAGAGGCAAGACCAGGACTGGGGGCCACCACTGCCTCCTCCCAACATCTGCCTGCAGGCCCCCCATTGCTAAACTGGGGACCCTGGACCCCCCAGCACCCCAACTCCAGCTGGACAGTGAATGGCATTTCTGCCTTCCTGCACATCTTGTCCTGGCCACAGGCCTAGGCTGATGACGGGCACCAGTGTCCCTCGCCCCTCTGCCCTGGCCTGGCTCTGGGGCTCGGCCGCCCGCTGACGGCCCACCCCGTCAGTCTGTCTCCCCGACCCGGTGGGCTGGGAACCCCCGATTCCCGTCCACCCTCGTGTCCAAGTAAAGGGAGGCCCTTAGCTGGGAAACGACACCAGTGGGGCTCACGTGGGGACTGTATCGGGATGAAGGTCAAGGAGTCCAGAGGTCGAGAGCGCCACAGGACCGGGAGATCATGGGCTTGTGGTTCTTTCGGCCTGCAGCGGGCTCTCGCGGCGGTCGTTAGACACACGTATGATTGTGTTAGGTTGTATATGACACACCATGGTCTGTCCCCTCAGGAATAGGCCGTTTTAACGATGGTGAGGAATAGGGGATCCGAGGGCCTCTCAGGCTCTAAAATGAGGGAGCCGGGCCAGTGACGTTCAGGCACCTCTCCAGGCCAGGCCGTGACACTGGGCAGGGGTGCCGTGAGGAGGGTGAGCAGGCCGGCCACATACAAGCCAAGGGGAGGCCTCAGAGGAAACCGGCCCTGCCCACACCGTGATCTTGGACATCCGGCCCCTGGGCCTGGGAGCAAACACTGCATACGTGGCCCTGCGCCGCAGCGGCCAAGCAAGCCGAATCCCCAGGCACCGCGCATCCCTTTGCTCTCCCAGCGCCTGGTCCTCACCCCTCTCCCCCCGGGACCATCTCCTCCCCTGACCTCCGAAGGGCCCGAGGTTCTCCTGGGACCTTCTGGACCATCCTGCTCTCCCTCCGTGGCCGCCAGCCCTGACCGCCATCCTGGGACTGGCTCCTCCCTCCGTGCAGGAATCATCTTCTAATAACGTCCTGCGTGTCCTCCGTGTGCACTGCATGTAATAACTCGAAGTAAACTCGAAAGGCTCTTGACGTCCTTTAGAGTCTCTCCGACGGCCTGCCGTGTGTAGGCACGGACCGCCTCATTCCACATCCATGAAATTCTCCACTCCGGCGCCACACACAGGGGCAGCCCTGACCCCTGGACCTGCGCACGGCCAGTGAGCACCCCGCAGCCCCCACATCTAGAACCCACCGCCTGCCGCTGCACCCCACCCCTCTCCCGCCAGCCTGGCCAGGCCGCACCTGAAGGCAGAGGTGTTGCATGAAGGTTCAGCAGGTATGGCGCCGCTTTGCATGGGCTGCGCAGAGCAGAGGGCGGATGTTGCTGGAAGGTAAATTTTAATTCTAAGTTGCTGAGGCTTTTTGGCAAGTTATTAGGCTGCTGGAAATAGGTTTTCCATCACTAAGAGAATAATTGTGTCGGTTTCTCCATCCCATTTTGTGATTGTTTTCCCCATACTCATCTTTAGGATTTGACGGAACAACTTTACCTTTGAAAGAAGAGCCATATTCATAAACTGGGTAAGGTCCTCAGGCCTCCCAGGGTGCCCCAGGCAGGAGGGAGGGAGGGAGAACACAGAGGTCAAGAGCAGGGGCCTTGTGGCCGGAGTGCAGGGTTGAAAGCCCAGGTGGGCCCCCATAGCTGTGTGAGCGTGGGTATGGTACCTAACCTCTCTGTGCCTCAGTTTCCTCAATTGCAAGATGGGGACAATCCACAGCAGCGCTGCTGTGAGCTCAGGTAAGTTAAGATCCGTAAGGCACTCTGGCCAGGCGGGGACCGGGGTTGTCCACAGAGGTTAGCCATGCTCCCAGCGGCTTCCTCCGCTGACAAGGGGCGAGGGGCCGGTAGACGCCAAACAGAGTGGGAGGCCTGGGCAGTGCCCCTCTCCGCACTCAGGTGGGGACCCAGGAGAAGCTTGAACTTGCCTTCAAGGAGGACAGGGTGTGGTGTTGAGGGGAGAACAGCCAGTGGGGTTGGGGGGCATCCTCCTGGGCCGCTCCTTCAGCTCCTGGGCCCCAGTTATCTAGCTGTAAGATGGGGGTGACGTTTGTAACTTGGGGGCTCTTTCCTTCTTTAGGCAGGAATGTACTGAACCCCCAGTTTGGGTGGGAGCCTGTGCGGGATGCTGGAGACAGAGGTGAGGAGGACCCTGGCCCGCAGTGCTCACGGCCTGATGGTGGAGGCAGGCTGGTAACAGGTGACAAAGCCCCGTGGGATGGGCTCCTGGACGCAGAGGCGCAGGGCCCGTGGGTCAGAGTGGGCGGGGACCCAGGCCGGGAGGCGGGGCCCTGTGAGTTACTGTCACCATCCAGCAGCAGTGAGGATAGAGCTCCAAAACCTTCCTGCCATTCGATCCAGAATGTTCCACCTCATGTGCGGTTCAGCAGATACTCAGGGAGGCCTCATGGGGTCTTTCCGTTTGAGTTTTGGCTCCTGTACACCTTCCCAGCTGTGAGCCAGTCACGGGGCCTTCGTGTTCCTTGGCTTCCTCATCTGTAAAGTGGGGTGATAACAATGCGTCCACTACATGTTGTCAGGGTTAAATGTAGTGGGTGATCCTAGGCAGGGGGAGCGGAGCTAATCTGTGGAGGCTCCCGGAACAGCTCCTCCCTCATATGTGTCTGGCACGTAGCCCTAAACACCCATCTATAAACGTCCATAACCAGGTTTAGCCAATGGTTATGGGGTGTGGGGAGTTGGAAGGCATGAAGGCCATAACAGTTCTGACAGGAAGTGAGCTCCTGGTCAGGCGGAGCATGCAAGGAGTGCACGACTGGTCACTGCCCCACCTGCATGGCCTGCAAGGCCTGCTCTCACCCAGGAGCTCGTGGGTCCATGAATCTGAAATTTGGGGATTCTACCAACGTGGGTTAAGTACCTACTGTGCACCCCCCACACCCCTCGGGGAAAAGCAGACTCGTAGGGCTGCTTCCACGACAAGCGCAGACAAACAGATGGGCAGTCCCCTGCGGAGGGGACAGCATCCTCGCCCGAGGTTCTGAGCCTACGACTCCAGGATCTCACGACGTTACTGTTCTAGAGTACCTACTGTTTCTTGAGCTCTTGCTGTATACCTTTGCCAGGTACGACACCTGTTTGGCTTCATCCACCCCCCCACGGGCTCGGGGGGAGAAGCGAGGGCCCAGGGTGGCTGAGAGACCGGGTGGGGGGCAGGAGGACTTTTTGTGTGAGATTCCCAGACCCCTCAGGCGCACACCTCTCTTACCCTGTGATTCCCTCTCCTTTGTAGCCTTTCTTCCAAGCTGCTGTGACTCGAAGCTTATGTGTCCGCAGAGCCCAGAGCCTGTGGTTTGGAAGTGCCAGCCCTGCGCTCGGGGCCCTGGGCTGCGGAAGCGCTGCGGGCCCTCTGGGCTATCACGCTCAGCCTCCGGAGTGGGCCAGAGCCGATTAATTGTTCATAAAGCACTTAGACACTCTCGGGCGACAACAACCATGTCACACCAGCATTATTTCATTACCGTCCCTTGGAGACGGAGCCATCAGTGAGTGAGGTCTGGAAACAGGCCTGGGAGCCACGGCCGGGCCTCGTCGGAGCAGCCCTGGGGACAGTGGGCAAGTCACTTAACTCCTCTCAAAGCCCAGGACGCCCGAGGGGCTCCTGAGAGCAGAGACTCCGCCGCCCCTCACTGGAGCACCCCACTCTGCCTTTGTCTGCCCCACCGCGTGCGTCTTCCACACGGCCGGCCTGTCCTGCGTGGGACACCAGGGTCTCCACAGACTCGCGACAGGCCTCGACAGTGCCAGCTCTGCCCGTGCACCTGTGTGCCCCGTCGGCGACAAACCCGGGCACCTGCGTGCACCAACGGGGCGGAGCTCCAGGTGTGGGTCCACCCACCCCGCCCTCCTTCCCTTCAGCGGACCTCACAGTCCCCGTTAGGGACCAAGCTGGAAGCAGCTGAGATGGGGAAGCCAGACGCGGCCGGTCGTCTGGAAGCCCCGCGCACCCCATCCACGGCCACGCGCTGGGGCACGTGCGACAAGCACTGGGGCCCGGAGTGGGAACAAGCCTGCCAAGGCGGACACAGGGAGGGGATGCTATGCAGCCTGCCTCCCTTGTCTCCCCCCGCCCCCCGTGTCCTCAGGGGAGGCAAAGCACTTTATGACCATTTTTCTGGCATGGCCTCTGGAGGCCCCTCTCTTCCTCTTCTGCACACCGAGACCAGCAGCACTTCTGTGGGCTTTCTGGGGAGACCCCACTCCTCCTGGAGGGGCTTCAAAAGTCCCCCAGCCCCTCCGAGCCAGGAGACCTCTGCAAGCCGTGCTGCCCGGCGGAAGGAAGCGGGGTCCCCACCTGTACCAAGGGAGGAGCCTGGACCGCCATGGTCCCTACCCTTCTGAGTCTCCGAGCTTCTGCAATTCTCCCGGGATCCCCCCAACCCCCGCCCCGACCCGTCCGTCACTGTCCCCCAGTGCCCACACCGGTCTCTGGCGCCAGCCTGGGAAGCGCGAGGCAGACGTTCTGGAGCAGACCCCCGGGTCACTCCTGGCTGCAGGACCTCAGCATGACCCATGGTCATTGTTTCCTCACTTTGTCTGTAAAATGGACCCTAGTCCCCAAGGCAAGAGTAGATGTGAGGTCCCCATGAGCTCATCCGGGGAAGTGACCTAGCGTGGTGTGAGGCCCAGCATGGCTCCCTGGGACCCCAGACACATCTCTCCAGCCCTTGAACCTCAGTTTCCCACTTGAGGGCCCTGCTGGCTACGTTCTCTGATTCTCCCAGTGGCAGTGGGGCAGGGAGCCCGGGCAGGGCTGGGTTCCGGCTTTGACTCTGACTCAGCCTCTCGGCCCGTCTCGGTGTCTGTCAGGCACTGGGGACAAAGGTCAGGGGTCCCTCACAGCCAACAGAGCCGGTCCCTGCCCCCTTTTCCTTGTTTCCTGGCCCTGGGGGTCGGGGGGCAGTTACATCCGTTCACTTCTCTGTGCCTCACCTGAGCTGGGCCTGCCTGCTGAAATCCAGCCCATCCTCCAGGACGGACCCCTCTTCCCACCGTGTCCCCTGCGGCTGGCCCCACCACAGGGTACAGGCTCCCCTAGGCCAGGGCTGACGGCCCCCAGCTCCCAACGGATGCTCTTGTTCCATCCCTAAGGGCCCGTGAGTGGCTGCCCACGCCATGGCCCCCACAGGCCCCTCAGAGCCCTCGCCTCCCTTCCCCAGCCCTCTGACCCCTGGAGGCTGGTCTGAGCAGTGCCAAGAGGCCCTCCCTGTAGCTGCTGGCTGGGTGCAACCAGGGGGGCCCTGCAGGAGTGGGCGGGCGCGCCCTCCCTGCTGCCAACTGCAGACCAGAGGAGCTGCTGACTGAGTGCCTACTGTGTGCTGGGGACCCGGGGCTGGTCCTGGCCCCACCGCCCCATAGAACTCGGGCAGTGTACCTCATGTCTCTGGGATGGTGACCGCCCCTTTTAGGTGGAGTTCTCCTGAAAATTAGGTGATGGGAAGCAGCAGGGGTGCAGCTAACCCAAGGGAGCACTCAGCCCGGGGAGCACTCGGCCCAGGGGAACACTCAGCCCAGGGGAACACTCGGCCCATGGGAGCACTCGGCCCCGGGGAGCACTCGGCCCCGGGGAACACTCGACCCAGGGGAACACTCGGCCCAGGGGAGCAGTCGGCCCAGGGGAGCATTCTCTAGGTGTTAGTTCCTAGCTGGCAGGAGAGGGGCCGTGTTTGCCCCATCTACAGAGACCCACAAGCCCACAGCCCACCACCTGCAGCCAGGAAGGGGGTCTTGCCGGCCCCAGCCCATGTCCCCCATCCACCCTCTCCATCCTGCATGGGGCTGCTCCTTCCACCTGGGAGGGTGGGTAGACGGGAGAGCTCTTATGGTTGTCCCCGGCTGGCCGTGAACACAGTCCTTGGGGTCCCTGGAAGTGGTCGGTCACCACTCCTGCTTCAGGACCCTCAGCCCGCTTGGGAACAAATCCTCTCTGCTCAGTGGCACTCACAGGGCAGTGGGGGATGGTGCTTGGCCGAGAGCCTGGGGTCTGGGGGAAGGCCCTCCGTGACCCCTCGCTTGTGACAGCGGTGTTGGGAACAGACACGCAGGTGGCAATATTTGGAGGGGACCAGTCCCCCAGCTCACTTCCACGCATGCAGCCCCAGCCCCCGCACCCAGCACGGGACCTGGTACATGGCCCAGCCCCGCCAGATGTGCTGTTAGCCCAGACCCCCAGGGCCCACTGCAGGGGTCATGCCTCCTGAACCAGGAGCCCCGGGGGATGGGTGTGCCGGTCATCAGGGCGGCAGGTGACTTTCCCCACTTGTGAGCTGACACCCAGGGAGCCAGGCAGCCCCCCTCCTGAGCAAGGCAGCCGCCAAAGGTCCCACCAAGGCCTCACCAAGGGCGATGAAAATCCTATAATTGCCCCCATTAGGCCCCTCCCCCAGCATGAGCACCGGCCAGAGGTCAATACAAGTCATTTGCTAAATGATCAGAAAGTGGACAGGTCAGGTTACCCCAGGCTCGTTTCAGGAGACGTGGATGAAGTAAGAACCCGCTGGCGGGAAGGGCCACGGATGGGTGGGCAGTGACTGTCCCTACTATACGCCGACACCGTGCTATCCTGCAGGCCCGCGGCCACATGCCCTCCAGGGTGGGCCGTAAACACAGAGCCAGGAAGTCTCAGGTTGTACGGACAACTGAGGGGGCAGGTGGAGGCTCAGGACCTAAAGGAGACACAGAGAGTGCCAAGGCCCCAAGGCAGAACAGAGACGTCCGGACACTGGTACCCCCACTGCGCCCTGACCTCCCTACAATCTCTCCACTCTTCTCCCACATACAGACTCGCTCATCCCAATGGTCCTTTGGCCAAACCCGAGGCAAGGGGAGGCGAGGCAGTGGGGAGGGAGGGCCTTGGTATCAGCCGCCCCACCTCCCTGTCCTTAGTCTGCTGGGCCCGGGGGGGCCAGAGGGGGCCGCCAGCATCACCATCCACACTCGCCGAGGGCCCTGCTCACTGCTTACAACCTTCGTGTTGGCATGTGACATGCCTGATGGGGGCAGGATTGAGGACCAGGCGGAGGTCCCGTGAGCCCGGGGCACCTGCTGGCTGCATCCGACCCTCCCTGCCTCTGTCCACTGCAGGCAGCTTGGCCTGCTGCTCTGTCGCTGGGCTCCAGCAGACGCCCCCCAACCCCGTCTCCTGAATTGCCCCCTTTCGCCTGGCTCCCTGCCCCGCCCTGCAAGCACCCCCTGACCCCGCCCCACCTCCAGCTCCCCGAGGACCTGCCTGTAGTAACCGCCCCACATGGGCGTCTCAGCCCTCTGCCCCTCCCCTCTCTCTCTCCCCGGGACCCACCCCTGCGGGCTTCACCCCTCACCGCGGCTCCGCCAGGTCCAGGTCCCCCCATCAGTGCGTATTCTTAGTCTCACCAGACCCGGCATTGACACCTCAGGCCAAGTTTACCCACCCATCCATGGACCCGTGGGGGTCTAGCAGGCTTCGCCCACTTAACATGTCCAACACGAAACACCTGATCTCCATCAAACCTGCCTTCCCTCCACTTACTTATCTAGGAAATGGCGGGTCTGATTCTAGAAGGCACTGCCTTTTGGTGCTAAAGTGTGAGTCCCTGGAATCAAGGCTCTACTGTCAGCATCATAGTGGCTGCCGGTCACTGGTCACGACCCAGCGCCAGCTCTGTAGCGCTTCCCGTGTGGTCTGTGAAGCACCGGCAGCTGCTGCCAACTGGTCCCCATATAGATGCGATTGACCAGAGAGGTCGAAGGGGAGTGGCCAAGAGGGATGGAGGAAGAGAGGTCAGGAGGGCAGTGCGGGGGCCTGATGGCTGGGTGATATGCCGGTGGGAACTCAGTCATTCACTGCTACATTCATTCCTGCCCTAAGCATTCACCCAGCCCCTCCTGAGTGCTAAACATGCACCTAGCACCTCCTGAGTGCTGAACGTGCACCTAGCACCTCCTGAGTGCTGAACATTCACCTAGCACCTCCTGAGTGCTGAACACTCACCTAGCACCTCCTGAGTGATGAACATTCACCTAGCACCTCCTGAGTGCTGAACGTGCACCTAGCACCTCCTGAGTGCTGAACACTCACCTAGCACCTCCTGAGTGCTGAATATTCACCTAGCACCTCCTGAGTACTGAACACTCACCTAGCACCTCCTGAGTGCTGAATATTCACCTAGCACCTCCTGAGTGCTGAACACTCACCTAGCACCTCCTGAGTGCTGAATATTCACCTAGCACCTCCTGAGTACTGAACACTCACCTAGCACCTCCTGAGTACTGAACACTCACCTAGTACCTCCTGTACACTAAGCATTCACCTAGTACCTCCTGAGCACCAAGCATTCACCTAGTACCTCCTGAGCACTAAGCATTCACCTAGTACCTCCTGAGCACCAAGCATTCACCTAGTACCTCCTGAGCACTAAGCGTTCACCTAGTACCTCCTGAGCACTAAGCGCTCACCTAGTACCTCCTGAGCACTAAGTGTTCACCTAGTACCTCCTGAGCACTAAACATTCACCAAACACCTCCTATGCACAAGCATTCATCAAGCACCTCCTGAGCACTAAGCATTCACCTAGTACCTCCTGAGCACTAAGCGTTCACTGAGCACCTCCTGAGCACTAAGGGTTCACTGAGCACCTCCTGAGCACTAAGCGTTCACCAAACACCTCCTGAGCACAAGCATTCAGCAAGCATCTCCTGGGCACAGCATTCACCAAGCATCTCCTTGCAAAGCACCGGCCCCAGTGATGTGGGAGGTGGACCAGCAGAAGGAAGCCCGCGCCCTCCTTTGGTGGCAGCATACTGAACGGGTATTATGGTGTTGTGTGGCCGCAGTGGTGGTACTATGTGCTCAGTGCACAGGGTCCATGGGGTGTACAGGGTGGTCCCCACCCTGGGGCGGAATCAGAGAGGGCCTTCCACTGCCAGGTCAAGAGCATCCCCATCTTGAAACCCAGAGTGTCAAGGGAAGCCAGAGCTAGTGGTGGAAATCTCCGAATCTCTCCGTAGCAGACCAAAGGGAGAGAGAGTGGTGTAACTAGAGACGTCTCCAGAATCTTCTACCATTGCAGCTATAGCCTGTGTCAGGTCCTGCCTCGGCACTTATGACCCTCCCTGGTCCCGAGGTGATGAGTGACCATCTCTGTGTGTCCTTTTTTTTTTTTTTTAAGATTTTATTTATTCATTTGAGACAGAGATACAGAGAGAGAGAGAGAGAGCATAAGCAGGGAGAGAGGCAGAGGGAGAGGGAGAAGCAGGCTCCCCGCTGAGCAGGGAGCCCGATGCAGGGTTCGATTCCAGGACCCTGGGACCATGACCTGAGCCGAAGGCAGATGCTTAACGACTGAGCCACCCAGGCGCCCTTCTCTGTGTGTCCTAATGACCTCCAAGAGCAGCCCCATCTGACACGTCTGCATCCCCCAGCCCAGCATGGCCCAGCATGTGCCGGAGCTCAGGGATGCACCCCAATCAGATGGCACGGGGGGCCCGAACCCCCCACTTCTCCAACAGGCCTGTTCTCTTCATGTTTAAGATGCGCTCATTCTGTTTGCTGAATGCGGTGAGAGGCTATGCTCCGTGCCGCCCGCTGGTCCAGCCCGCAGGGGGCCCGGTGCAGCAGCTGACCACCCCCTCAGGTCGGTCAGCCCGTGGCCACTAACCGCCGGGATCCCCACCACAAACAGGATCAGCCACAGCGGTGGCTCTGAGGACAAGGCGCGCAGTCCAGTGATGTGTGCTGAGCTCCTGGAGCCCGTGGCTCAGAAGTCTAAACCAGCACAGAGTCGGGAGAAGTGGCTCGGCCACATCAGCAACTCCTGTGAAAGACAGTGTATGCAAGTGAGGGATTTGAGAAAGAAATCAATGCACCCTGTGTCCCCACATGTGCGTTTCCAGCCCCCTTCTCATGGCTGTCACCTTGTGCTTTACTAGGGCCATAACATCTCCCGGCTACGGAAAGGAGCATCATGCGGGCTCTCAGTAGGCGGGAATCCGGCAGTGACCCTGACGTAAGCGGCTCTGGTGCAGAACAAGGGCATGGCGGGTCCCAGGAGCCTGTGCTCAGCCCCTGCCTCCGAATGCTGGAGCACTGGGCTCCGTCCGGACCGGGCACAAGGCTCCAGGGCCAGCCACAGCCAGGTTATGCAGCAGGAGGATGCAGGGCCAGGCCTTGGCTGAGCGCCTCCCCCGCCACCTGGAAGGTTTGGACGCGTCTCTCTTCTCCACTGACTTTCCCGAGTGCCATTGGACCTTTGCGGGACGACCATGCCAGGCAGTGCCCTGGGTGCTCTAGGACGGGGCCCATCACCCTCCACCCCTGCTGGGTTGGAGGGAGGGAACCTGGGGACCAGAATCAGCTCGGACCCTGGTGGCGGTGGTGGGACCACCGGGGCCCCTTAAGTGTGAGGACCCTAACTCGGGGTGCAGCCCAGAGGCCATGCAAGGGAAGGATGGGGTGGACAGGGTGCCAGGAAAGGACGTTCTGGGTCCAAACCTGCAGGGGATGACCGCAGCTCTCGCCCCCTTGTCAGCCACCTGGGTCTCCTTTGCCGAGGACGGAGCTGGGGCCAGGCTCCAGAGTCGGCCGCAGTGGTAGGAAGCCAGGCTCCACCTGGGCTGGAGTGGCCTGGCCGTCACCCTGACCTGGCCCTCCCCGCCCACCCCACAGGCAACAACCACTCCTCTGATTCCCTGGAGCGGCCCCTGCCCTCCGGGGCATGCTGTGGTGCTCACCCGCTGACCTGCTCCCTGCCCAGGCCGTCCCAGTAGGCTGCGGGAACACTTGCCAAGGGGGCAGTCCAGTCACCGGGGAAGGACAGAGCAGGGCGGCTGGGGCAGCAGCTGGCCCCGTGGCCCCAAAATGCCTGGGAACAGTTGGGGCTGCTCCCACGGCAGCTGGACACGCCTCCTGGCAGGTCTGGGGACAATAATTAAGAATCAGGTTTCCAACGAAAAGCTTTATTGCCGGGAGGGGTTGTAAATCAATAGACAACATTTTTATCGCAGAACAAAAATTAATTATTCAGTGTCGAACATGTTCTCACTCACTTCACTGCCAGCGGGGGTAGCTACACTCGGGGTGGAGGGCAATCCCAGGACGGCCGCAGAAAGGGGCTCCCAGGGCCCTCAGTGCAGAGGGAGACTGAGCTCCAGAGTGGATGCACCTGCGCGGGGGCTCGGCGAGGAGGGCCGGGTCGCCGTTCCAGACGATCTCCGGCCCGAGGCTCCATGCGGGGCGTACTAGAAGCCGGGCCCACCCCCAGTCCATCTACGATGCACACAGTTATAGCAGGTGCAGCAAGAGCCAACGGTGGAGAGGTGGCCAAGCTCGACTAGGTTGGGCCAGCATTGTGCCTGGCCCAGGTCACCTCCCATCCCCTCTCTCCGCCGTCCCCATGGCCCTCTGGCCAGGGCTCGGCCAGCTGGGTCCTGCTAGGGGTCCAGTTAGGAAGCATCGGTGACTACCCCTATGTCAGTTTGCCTCTGACACTTCTGAGCAGTGACCACGCCGCAGCCCCCTGACCTGGACCTGCTGTCCCTGATCCTCCCTGCTGTCACTGCCCCGCGTGCAGAAACGCATGGACAAAGGCATGAGTAAGCCCCAGCGCTGCCTGGAACATGGCTCCCCGAGCAAAGGCCGGGAACACCTGTTCTCTGAAAAGCGGGGTTGTCCCATGAAGAGGGCGGAAGGGAGCCCGCACCTGCTGCCTGGGCGCATTAATTCACTTATGCATTTGGCCAGAATTCACGGAGCGACTGAGGAGCAGAGATGAGTCGGGGCTCACAGGCAGGTTGGGGGTGGGTGTGTGCGAGGAGATGTTGTCAGGACGGGCTCCCCTCAGAGGTCACGATGGGCTCCAGATGGAGAACTTGGCCTTGAGGAGGGGCGGGAGCCCAGGGCGCTGTTGGGAGAAGTGTGCTGTGGAGGGGGTGGGGATGGGGATCCCGTGCTGCCGGGCCTGGGGAAGGGGCGGCGAGGGCCCCAGGCTAGGGGTGGCCACGGTCTAAGAGCCCCGAGCGGCTGACATGGACATGCCACTGACCGGCCCCCCCAGCCCCTCTGGGACTGGTGGCTCTCCCAGTGCTCCTGGGTCCTCGGAACAACGTCCTTGCGCTCTGGCTCCACTGCCCCTAATTCTCCATCTCCTGGCTTCTTTTTCCTTCCTCCTCTATCCCAGCCTGACTTGGGCTCTGCGGCTGCGCGTGCCCAGACCCAGGCTCCTAGTGTCTCCTCCGGCCTCTGTCCTCCTGGAGAGCAGAGCAGGTGGGAGGCAGGCAGGAGTTGCACCGAAGGAGGTCGGGCCGTGTGGGCAGGAGCAGAGTGACCGGGGCAGGGATAAGGGAGGGACTTGGGGCCTGGAGAGGGCTGGGCTCTGGGCAAGTGTGACCAAGGCCAGCCTGCCCGGGGGCTGCTGCCCACCGAGCTTTGTTCCGGTTTTCATGTCGTGTTGGAAGACGCTGACCAGCACAGGCGTGGGCCGAGGGGAGAACCCTGGTGTGTCCTGGGCCACATCAGTGTGCAGTGTGGCTACAGAGGACAGGCGGACACAGAGGATGGTGACAGGCGGGGCCATGAGGCCAGCAGGGGCCAGACCAGCAGAGTGGACTTAATCCTGAAGGCGGGGAGTGACAAGATCGCAGGCAGCTGGAAGGGATCGGTCAGGGAGGGTGAGACCACAGCAGGGAGAAGAGGAGGGGAGGTCTGGGGTGGGCAAGACTCCCAGAGGCAGGACACAAGCTCCGTGCCGGGCAGGGCAGCTGCGTGGGCGCAGCCCAGGAAGGCTGCGTGGAGGAACTGCTCTTACTTTGGTCACTGCCCCCTGAGTGGTGGGAGAGGTACAGCGAGGACAGGGAGACAAAGGCCCAAGAGGTTCTGGTGGGTGGGAAGGTGGGCAGGGGACTTTGGGTTTGTCCCCACCCCCGCCGGGGTGCTGAGGGCACCAAGTCCAGATTTTCTCGACTTTGACCTCACGGCGCCCTGGTGAGGGGTGCTGGCCATCCTTGCCTCCCCGAAGATGCGGACCACGCAGCAGCGAGCCCTGCAGCAGGGGCTGGGATCCACACACCGAGTGGCCTTGCCCACGTGGCTGGACATCCCTGAGCCTCAGTTTCCTTCTCTTTGAAATGGGGTCACTCCCTCCCAGGGTGGCCGTGCAAACCGTAGCATGCCCTCCAGCAGGAAGGAAGGTCCACGCCCCCATCTGCAATCCACAGCAACCGCACGCCTTTTGGCTTTTCAGAGACTTAAAGCCTCATCCAAGGAAGAGAAGACTAGCCAAGTGCAGGTCTGCCTGTGGCTCCTGGTGTCGGAGGCTCGGGGAGGAGGCCGAGGGCCAGGCCATGCCCTTCTCTGTGTCGCTGAGGCCGCGTGATGATCAGATATTAATATTTCCAACACCGATATTTACAAACCTCCCCAGAGGCCGAGCTGATGGACTATCGGTGATCACGCGCAGCTAAAAAGAGTATATTGATCTGGGGGAGAAAAAGAGGTCACTTTTTTAAAAACCCAAACCTATAAAACACTGAAATCCATAACCCCCCAGTTCCTGGGCTGTAGAGTGACATCCAAGCCGGGCTGCGGTCTCTGTGGCCTGGTCAATACAGCTCCATTAAGGGCCGCACGCCCGTGCCCCACCCGCCCCACCCAGGCCCCCACGGCTGTCCAGATTAATATGTGCCTTCACGTTTTAATTCTGCGTCCATTAGTGTCACATTGCCAGCTGATCGGCTCAGCTATCGATCCGGAGGAGGGCCCGCTCGGGAGGCCTGCGCCCGGTTGGGGTCAGCGGGGACAGCTCTGCTGGCCCGAGGGCAGAGGCCGGCACGTCTCCCGGAGCCTGTCCTTCTGCACAGAATCTGGTGCCTCCAGCACCAACCACGGGAGCCCAGGAGGTGCCGTGTGAGCCAGCTGAGAGCACGCAGGCCCTCCTTCGGCACCTCGTTCACAGAACACCTCCAGGCCTCGGGCAGCGGCACCCAGTGCCGACCCCTCCCCAGAACGTGTGAGGCCGAGGGGCAGAGGAGGTCACGTCTGCCTTGCATCTTCTCCCGCCAAGCACGATGCAGCCCGTCCAGATCTCTGTCCCATCTTGCAGGTGAGAATTCGAAGACTCTGAGAGTTTATGCCACTTGTTCAGATCCCACAGCTGGTAGATGAGCAAGACCAGCTTTGACTGGCCACCAGCCTGCACCCTCAACTCTCACAATGAACAAAAGGAGCGCGAAGGAAAAGTCTTCGGCCGTGGCCCACCGATAGACCCCCCAGTACTGAGGGCAGGTGTGAGGCCACGGCATCTGCTGCACCCACAGGGTGCACATGAAGGGGCCCGGACGCCCTCCGGGGATGTGACCATGTCTCCCTGGGGCCCCCAGACAGGACGCGGGGCCGGCAAGACCCAGACAGGAGGAAGGAGACCAGGCGGGGTCATCCAGGCAAGAGATGGAGGAGCCCGGGCCGCTGGCCTGGGCCCGGTGAGGATGGATGGATAGAGGCAAACTCTGCCCGGATCACAACCATGCAGGCAGAGCCGACCATGAGCTAGTGATGGGCTCGCAGGGGTGATCCTCACCCTGCCTGGCCCTTCCCTTTCTGCACCTGACCCTTCATGGCACAGCCACCCCGAGATGCAGGGCGATGTCAATGATCACAAGCATCGTTCAGGAGCTGTCATGGGGGCTCCTATCGTGGGTGTAGCTGGGGAGGGGACAGAGTGGCACCTGAGGCCCGGGCCCACCTGCTGCAGGCGTGGCCTCGGGCTTGTGACCTAAGCTCTCCTGGGCTGTGAAAGGGAGGGCTGTGAGGAGGCCGGCGGGTGGCCGGGGCCCAGCATGAGCTTGCTCCTGTCCTAGAGCTCGCCTCCCACCCTGCCCACAAAAGCCTGTGTGGGAATTTCCTGCCGGCAGGGAGTGAATCGAATTCTAGATCCTGTGCATTGTGCAAACTCTAGTTTTCCTATCACATTCCCTCATTTGAAAATCATGTTGCTGCCATGACGTGGGTTTGGAGAAGGAGTTATGATGTAGGGTGATCCATGAGGACAGAACCTCCGTCTGAAGTCGCTCCCAGCTCCAGCCCCCGGCAAAGCCCCTGGGGGTCCCAGGAAGGCTTGTTGATAAATTCATCGACACCAGGGAAGAGCAGTCGTGACCTGGGAAAGAAGGTCCCCGGGCTGGGAGAGTCCAGCCTGAAACATGGAGGCTGCCCACAGCTCGGTCCCGAGGAGGGTTTTCCAGAACACGGCCGTCACCTGTGAGGGGACAGGTGGTGTGAACGGTGTCCCCCAAATCATGTCCGCCCAGAACCTCAGAATGGGGCCTTATTTGGAAATAGGGTCTTTGCAGATGTGACCACCTAGGGTCTTGAGGTGAGACCATCCTGGGTGTGGAGGGGGCCCACTCGGGGTCGCAGCTCCCAGTGCCTCTGTGGTCATCACTGCGACTCCACCACATAGTGTCATGGTCGTGGAGTTCCTCACATCTGCTCTCGCGTCCCTCGCGTGTCTGCCCCACATAAACACAGCGAGGGGCAGCTGAGTAGGCCGCGGCACCTTCTTTGGTCAGCCTGGGGAGACGGCAGCCAGGTTCCCGCCCAACACACAAGGCCACGACTCCCCGTGTGCCAGGCGCCACCTGCCCCGTGACCGCGTGGGAGGCCATCTGGAGATGGACCCTGATCGAAACAACTCCTGCGTGTCTGTGAGAGCCCCTCGGTGGGGGAGGGCCTAGGCCTGCATGCATCGCCTCCCTCATCCAGAACCCTGGTCTAAACTGAGAAGGACGCACAAAAGCTCCCTGGGTTGTTAGCATCCATATCCATGTGCTAACAGTGACTCACAGCACTCACTCAGGCCCTACTCCCTCCTTACCCCAGAGGTGAGGACCACACGGTCAGGTTCAGAGTACAGGGGGGCTGCGCACTTCTGAGCGGGAGCACCTCTGAGCGGGAGCACCTCTGAGCAGGAGCACCTCTGAGCGGGAGCACCTCTGAGCAGGAGCCCCTCTGAGCGGCAGCATCTCTGAGCAGGAGCATCTCTGAGCGGGAGCACCTCGGAGCAGAAGCGCCTCGGAGCGGGAGCACCTCTGAGAGGGAGCACCTATAAGCGGGAGCACCTGTGAGCGGGAGCACCTATGAGCAGGAGCACCTATGAACGGGAGCACCTCTTAGTGGGAGCACCTCTCAGCGGGAGCACCCCTCAGCGGGAGCATCTCTGAGAAGGAGAATCTCTGAGAGGGAGCATCTCTGAGCGGGAGCACCTCTGAGCGGGAGCACCTATGAACGGGAGCACCTCTTAGTGGGAGCACCTCTCAGCGGGAGCACCCCTCAGCGGGAGCATCTCTGAGAAGGAGAATCTCTGAGATGGAACACCTCTGAGCGGGAGCACCTCTGAGCGGCAGCATCTCTGAGCAGGAGCATCTCTGAGAGGGAGCATCTCTGAGCGGGAGCACCTATAAGCGGGAGCACCTGTGAGCGGGAGCACCTCTGAGCAGGAGCCCCTCGGAGCGGGAGCAGAGTTCAACACGTTCATCAGCCATGCCTCATCATCCAGGGCATCCATCACCCACCAAATATGTGTCCACCAGTGTCTGTGCCGGGGCCCAGGCTGGGGTGGCAGGAGCAGAGGAAAATCGGGAACATCCCCCTGGAGGAGGTCCCGGCTTAGGAAATAGAACCTGACGATGGGGGACCGGCAGGGCACAGATGGGGCTGCTGTTGGAGAGACCAGTTTCAGAGGCTTTCAGTGATCGCAGAAGCGTGTGTGTGGCTCCTGACTCTGTCCCCGGGGCGGCCCCGTCTGCACGTCACCAGTCCTGGGGACTGCCTCCCCTGCACGGTCTCTGGGACGGCCTGCCTCTCCTCCGCTGGGTCTAAGGGGGCCCCCGCCCCACCACTGCCATCCCAGCCCGGGAGCCAGGTCCCACACAGCGCCCAGCTGCAGGGCGGCTGGGCAGTCCCTGCGGGGGGTGACCAGCTACCGGTCGGGAGCTCTGCCTCTGGGAAGGGAAGAATAAGGCTGGGGCCACCAGGAGTGGCTGCCACTGCTGTTCTGCAGGTCCTGGGGCAGAACCAGACCTGCCCAGCTCATGCTCTGCAACCAGCGCCTGCCCAGGGGTCCAGGGGGCATCAGGGTCTGCGTGCCGCCGTGCCGCCTGCCCAGCCAGGGACCCACCAGGACAGGGCGGGTCGAGGCACCGTCGCCTCCTCCCACCCGGGGTCTGAACCAGTGAGACACAAGTGTCATCCTCGCTCACGAGGTCAAGTTCAAGGACCTCAGCGGTGCGAGCATTTTGGAAACAGATGGTTGCCCGACACTGTGAGTTAGGTAATGCCACTGAATTGTACACGAAGACAGGGCTAACAAGGCAAATTTTCTGTTAAGTGTATTTAACCACACACACAAAAGAGAAACACCAGGCTGCTTGGTGAGGGGAAGGCACCCAGCACCCCAGGAGAGGGCCTGTGGGCTTCTGGGTGCCAGGGGGCTGGAATTGCCGGAAGGAGGTAAACCGAGGCCAGGGAGGTGGAGCAGGGTGCAGGGCAGGAAGCCGGGGACAAGGGGAGGGAGGCTCAGCTATGCCGGACCCTGGGGGGATTCCTCCAGCCCCGCACACGCCTCCCTCAGGACTGGCACTGCACCCCCTTCTCGCGGATGGGGACCCGGGGTCATCCGCAGCGAGACTCGCAGGTCTGTCGGCCCCATGGAGGGGCCCTCGCCTCTCTTCCTGGGTCCCTCTGGGTGCCAAGCCTGGGAATTCTAGCAGACCTGAGGACCTCCCTCCAAACCCCGTCTCCCGGTGAAAGTGCGGGGCCAGAGGAGCTGGGGCTCCACAGGGTCAAAGCTGTGGGCTGAGCTGGGGGAGAGAGAGAAGTGCCCGAAGATGGGGTGGCTTCCTCCGGAAACTTGGAATCCCCGAATACAGGTGGTAAATGACAGTGGTGGTTTGGGTTCAGGATTCCCACTATTCGAACTCTACTCTCACACACTATCAGGACTATACCTTGTTCATCGATGAAGAGAGATCTGGGAGAGCTGGAGAGGGCTGCTTTTCTGGCACTCAGGGGAGCCCGGGGCCGGGGCTGCAGTCAGCTTCCAGAGGAGCCCGGGGCCGGGGCTGCAAGGAGAAAGGAGGAGCGCAGGGGGCGGCCAGCTCCCTGCCCCACCTGCTGCCCTGGGCCAACCTCCTACACCACACCAGGCACTGGAGCCGCATGCTCCTTACTGGGAGCACAGGTAATCTCGGCTGCGCCTGTGCGTTACAAAGCATGGAGATGGGGTTTCGCAGCAGTTCCTGTTTGCACCCACATGGTTCGACGTCAAACTCTCTGGTAAACAGGGATGGGATGGAATGTGAAAACGTTGGTATTTCTGGCTTCTACACTCGGGCAGGTTATTCCCACCCTTTCCAAAGCGCAGCCTTTGGGTCTTCTTCCGGCGGACCGCCTGGCAGCTGAGTCCCCTCATCCTGGATCTCTGACATTTGTCACCGGTGGATCAATGTCCCCCGAGGCCCCCAGGGAGGCCCCAGTCCCCGCTGCCCTCTCCAGTTGCAGAATTAAAAGTTGAGGCTGTTGGTGGTGTTGTAACAGTCCGTGTTGCCCGGCTCTGGTTACACGGAGCTGACCGTCAGCGTGCTGGAGGACAGACAGCCGCTTCTCCGCGGGGCTGGGCCTCAGAAGCTTCTGGGCAGCAGCTGCCGCCGGGGTCCACTACCTTCTCCTGAAGGCTGGGGTCTGGAAATGCAGGGTCTTGTAGCTGCAGGGGCCCAGGCTTGGTTCCAGGCACAGAGGGGAAACCCGTGGCCCAGGAAAAGGGCGAAGGTTTGCCCCGAACCACACAGCAGGTAACTGAACTGTTACAATTTTGTCAATTTTTTTCAGAATTCTTAAAATTCCTAAGCTTAACACATAAGGTCCCTCATGAGAGAACCCTGCTCCCCAAATGCATCCGGAGTCCCTGACTATATGCACACACCTACGCACACACGTGAAGAGACCCACGTGGGATCAGCACCTCCTGCCAGGCCAGCACCAACTCTGGTGTCCCCCTGCAGCCTGGGCCCGGCTCCTCCGAGGAGCAGAAGGAGGCCAGCCTCGTCTCTTCCACCAGGGATGCCGTTCAGCCCCAGCAGAGCCACCCTCCCCGGTGGCCTCGCTTCTCAAGATGTGCAGGGCCGCGTGTCTTGCGTGAAGGATCCCGTGCTCCAGGAAAGGGCCAGGAGGGCCTTGCGTGCCGCGTCTGAGGAGCCCTCGAGGTCCCGAGGGGAGGCTGGGGCGGTTTGCACCCTCAGGGGTGGCTCTTGGCACCCTTGTCAATCCCTGGCTTGTAGACACGTCACCCCGTCTCTGCCTGCGTCAGTACAGGGCACCCTCCCCGAGTCCTCACGCAGCGTTCTTCTGGTGTGTGTCTGTCTGTCTCTCCTCCTCTTGCAAGGACACCAGACACCAGATTTAGGACTCACGTCCTCCAGTGTGACCTCATCTACACTAATACTCAGTGACATCTGCAAAACCCTATTTCCAAATCAGGCCCCATCCACAGATACCAGCGCTGGAATGTGAACACGTCTCTTTGAGGGACACAATTCCACCCACAACAGTAACTGAAGCCAGGGACTCCCTGAGATTGTCCAAAGCCAGGACATGGAAGGAGAAAGACCTGGCCAACCCTGGGGGCACCTCCAAAGAGCAGCCAGAGGAGTTTGTAAAAAATAAGCCATCATCAAAGACAGCATAAGGAACACAGGATGTCAATCCACAGTCTGGGAGAAAGTATTTGTAGCACTCATGATGGATGACAAATTTGTGCAGCAAATATATAAAGAGTCCCTACAAAACAATAAGAAAAAACATAGGTGAAAGATACAAACAGCTGTTTCACAAGAGGGGCAAAAGGAATGGCCCATAAGCCTACAGAAAAATGATCCATGTCAACAACGAGGGACGTTCAAATAGATGACAACGAAATGACATCTCGTGCTTGCAGACTGGCGACGTTCCAAGCTGACACTCCGAATGCCATCGAGGATGCCAGGGTCGGGCCCACGGTTGTAGACACAGGGCACCCGGCCCCAGACCCAGCCTGCCATGCCCTCCGCAGGCTTAAACACCTCACTTCTTTTGGCCTCAGTTTCCTTGCCTGTAGAACAGAAATCATAAAATGGGCCACGTAGCAGCAGCTGAATCTGCACATACATGTGATGTACATCAGAGTGCCTGCCGCCTGGCAGGGGGGTCCCAGCAGACAGAGCCGGGCTGGCTAAGACCCTGCGATCTTCCTGCAGGAACCTCCCCCAAAACCCCCCTTAGTGGTCCCCCAGGACTGGGCCAGCAGCAGCTTTGCAAACTCGTTAGGCTTCCCTCCTCAGCTGGTTTGGGCCAACAGCCCCAGCCATAAACCCACAGGATGGTGTTGGGAGCAGGGAGGCACATTCTTAGCCACCTGCTCATACCTTCTTGCCTTCCCCAAGTCGGTGAAGCAGCCATGTCTCCACCAAGTTCCTCCAGCGGCTGAGGAGGTCCGGCTCTCCTGACCGGATCAGACCCCAGGCTCTAGGCCTGCAGAGTTTCCCCCAAGCAGGGCCTCCCAATAGATACAGCGATGGATAGAGTCATGGGAGCCGGGGCACTTCCCCATGGAGAACAGTCCCCTACCCTGCTCCCACTTCCTCCAGGAAGCCTTCCCAGTTCCTCAGAATAATTGGAGATATTCTTGCCACAGGCAGGCCAAGCCCCACAATGGGCCCCTGTTCTGTTCGTGGACTTTGTTCTCTTGGGTTCCTGGAGTACTGACCTCTGCTCTGGTTTCCTTACACCTTCCCCCACCCATGTGCACCCCCTGTGTGGGACCCAGGACACCTTGGGGACTAACCCTGGCATGCCCTCGAGTGGCTCACAGTCCCACAAAGGACAGAACCAGGAGCCCCAGCAGTGTGCCATGAGTGGTCCGAAGTGGGTGGGTGGGGTCTGTGGGAGTGCCACGGGGCCCCCAACTAGCTCGGCCTTAGAGCTAAACCCTGGTTTGCAGATTCCCCACTCCCCAGCCCCATCTCCTTCCACCGAGACTCCCTGACAGGCCCCACGGCCCAGACGCGCCCTTGGTGCTGGGCAGAGGCTACTTGCCGTCCAACCTCCCCTGCAGTAAGGTACAGCCAGGGTGTGAGCAGGGGCGATGTTTGGAATCTGGGGGGAGGCATGTAGTGGTAAGGTGCTGGGCCACAAGCCAGGGCAGGCTTGGGTCCCTCTGTGCCATGCCCTGGAGCATGAGAGAGGCTTGGGTACCTAGCTGTGCCAGGCTTGATGCCTGCCCTTTGGGCCCACCCCTTCCTCTGCTGTCTGCATCAGTCAGGGTGCACAGGGGAACCTGTGGGTGGCGTGTAGGGCAGCCAACATCACGCCACCCTGGGTTTCTCTGGGACTGCCCATGTTTTAGCTTTGAAAGTCCTGCATCTTGGCAAACCCCTCAGTCCCGAATCCTGGATCCTGCCCACCCTGGGACAAGGGGACCCGCGAGTCCCTCTCTGCCACACAGCTAAGCCGTTGCTCCTGGGAAGCCGTGATGCATGAGTGAGTCCAGACAAGGTCAGCACCAACTTGAAACTCATTCTCTGGAGTTGGGCCCTGCAGACTCACACACCCTGTGGCTTCCAAGAACATGCACATAAGGTTTGAAATGAACAAACCTTATAAAACTATATCCTTTGGAGTTAAAAGCTGGGGCTTCAGGAATCAACCAAATGAATGTCAGATTGTTTCTCCCCCTGAACGAACCAAGAGAAAATCAGCCAAAGAACGGAGCTCACCAGGGAGCTGGGGGAGGTATGGTCAGTGGGGCAGAGTTTATGTGGAGGGCTGGGTTAGGCAGGGTTCTCCAGGGAAACAGAACCGTTAGGAGATATCGAGAATAAAGATAGATATATAAGCTATGGAGAGATGCAGCTATAGATATTTGTTATAAGAAATTGTTAACATGATTATGGAAGCTGGCAAATGCAGTCACAGAACTGATGTCCCAGTTGGAACCTGAAGGCCAGGAGCATAGTAGAACCAGACAGACCCAATGTCCCAGTTTAAAGGCCATCAGGTAGGAGAATTCCCTCCCCTTGGGGAAAGGCTAGTCTTTTGTTGTATTCGGATCTTCAACTGATGAGATGAGGCCCACCCAGGTGGAGAGAGCAATCTGTTTTACTCAGTCTACTAACTCAAATGTTGACTCATCCCAAAATGAGCACCCCCCCCCCACCAAGAAGCTCCCAGAATCATGTTAGGTCAAATATCTGGGCAGCCCCGGCCCAGTCATGTTGACACATAAAATTCATCATCACAGGGCTAACGAGAAAGTTTTGGCTAAAAACAGCAGTGACGGGTGCACACCAGGAATGTATCTAATGCCACTGAATGATACCCACACAGACGACTCAACAATAAAGATTGTGTTAAATGTATTTTATCACAATTTTTAAAAACACACAAAACAGGGTTTTACAGTTGCCCAATTTTATAGGTTTAAAAAAAAAGAAGCTCTAGCACTCACTTGGGCAGCACACATACTAAAATTGGAACCATACAGAGAAGATGAGCACGGCCCCTGTGCACGCAAATCTGTGAAGCATTCCATTTTTTTTTAAAGCTATAATTAGCAAAACTGTTTCCATGACGCACCAAACCAGAGTTGGCAAACCGTGGGCAAAGGGCCCGAGAGCTGGCGTTCTCCACTCTCGGGCTGCACAGCCTCCCTCCACCCTTGTGTCAGGGAAGAGACGATGCCTGAGTGAATGGGCACATGGGTGTTCCAATAAAACTTTATTCATAGACACAGAAAATGAAATTTCATCTAAAATTTTCAAGCCCCCAAACATTCTTCTTTTTGCTTTTTTTTTTCAACCTTTGAAAACAGGAAAACCATTCTCAAGTGGCCAGGTGTGCAAGAATAGACAACAGGTTGGATTTGGCCCGTGAGCTATAGTTCACTGGCCCCTGACCCAAATAAATGGGAGCTGAGGCCAGGCCCCCATGCGGGCGCCAACTGCAAGCCCAGCTGAGGGGGCTCAGCCACGCCTGGGGCACCTGGGGGGTCAGGGGCCTGCTCTCATCACACGTGCAGGGCAGGGCAGGGCACCCACCATGGGCGAGCAGCCGGGCTCTGCGGGGACAACAGACCTGTGCCTGGGGGCTGGAAGGACCATGCGTCCATGCAGCAATCTTACCCAGGACCGCATCCTCCCCAACAGGCAGCCTTCCGCCCATGTCCTCCCAGTGTCACTCCCACTCCGACTGCCCACTTTAGCAGCTAGGGAGACGATGTCCACTGTTCTAGAGGGGCTGCCCATCCAGGTTTGCTTGGGACTGAGGGGTTTACCAGGGTGCAGGACTTTTGTGGCTAAAATGTGAGCAGTCCCAGGGAAACCAGGGTGGAGGGTGTTGGCCTCCCACAGCCTCCCCTCAGGAACCCACCTGTGAGTCAGCAGAGGGAGGGGGCAGGCCGGGAGGGCGGGCATCAAGCCTGGCACAGGTAGGTGTGCAAGAGCCCGAGTATGGTTTCCACACCCAAGGGAACACGAATGGCAGCGAGCACAAGAAAACTGCACCACGCACGGCAACAAGGCGGGCCCCCCACCCCAGCGGTGCCCAGCAAAGAGCTCGAGGGCAATCTCATGTTTCCAAAGCATAGAACAGGTGAAACCCATCCAGGGGTGACCTATGGGGGCGTGCCTGGGAGGGGTGGGGGGCTCCAGAGGCAGAAGATGGGGGGGCCTCTGGCCGTTGCTCCCTCAGGTCCTGAACCAGTGTTGGTCTGTGTGACACGCCCGCCCTGCGTGCAGGGTCGGTGCGCAGCATCTGGAACTGTGCCAAGTTCTTCGCGGCTGTGCACTCACCATAGTTATCCATGTGACAGGCCTTTATCGGGTGCCTCCGTGGGCCTGGCTGCATGCCCGGTGCCGGACAGAACCCTACTGTGTCGTGCCCCTCACCCCTCCCAGAGCCCCCCAAGGGGTAGGTGATTTCAATCACATGTTACAGACCAAAACACTAAGACCAACGAGGTGAAGTCAATCTCCTCAAGTCACATTCAGCAGAAGATGGACCCCCTGCCCCCCGCCCCATCTTCCTGACTCAGAAGCAGCAGCTCTGGTCTTCCCCAGCTGAGCTTTTCCTTGCAGGGGTGGGGGGTGCCAAAGGGGTTCTGCTGTCCTCCTTCCCCTTCAGGAAGCCCAGGCCCTCCACGCAGACCCCAGACCTAAGAAGAGCCGGCCCCCTCCCCCCCACACCCCAACCACTGGCAGTGCCGGGGGCCGGCGTTCAGGCTACAAATACCCTGACAAGACGGGTCTTCAATGTGAAATCGCCTCCATCAGCAGGGCCTGGCATCCCGGCCTCCCATTATAGCCAAATGAATAACTCCGTTTAGAGAAGTCGTTTGGGGCACTGCCCTAGACAATGACTCCTGTCAAAAGATTTACCGAAGCTCATGGGCAATGCGGCGGGAGGCCCCGTGGGCCTGGCCTCAGAGTTTACCAGCTCATGCAGAAAACAAAGATTGCAGCGTGGACCATTTTGCCGCTGAAATTCATGCCTTTTGACCCCAAATGGAGAGATAATCCCAGGGCTTGTTTCCACTTGAGCTTGGAGATGTAAATAGCTGGCTTTGAAGCAGAACCTCACATTGGCCTCGGGTGGAAAACAAAGCAACCACGCTGCTGAAGACCGTGGTTTGTCACCTCATTCCGCCACTCCACCCCTGTCAGACAGCAACCCGCAGGGAGAATTCTATTTTACGATTGGGTGCTTGACAGAGCTTTTGGAGGGAGTCATATACTTGCTCCATTCCCATAGTGAAGATTGTAAACTTGATCACGATTTATTTTCTCCTTGGCTGCCAGGAAGCTCAGAAGTCCAGAAAAGCTTAAGTATATCAGCAATGTTGGTCCTTTATAATATAATAAGTGCATTCTCTTTTATGCTAGTATTGTGGCTTCTACTTGGATTTTATTATGTTTGTTTAATGTGCCTCATGCTGTAAGCCCTTCAATTCCTCTGTTGGAAAAGTGGGGGGATGAGTAAAATAAAATAACAAAGCAGAGTGGAGAAGTGAGGAGAACACAGACTGAGGTCTGCTCACCTGCTTCGGGTTGTGACATCTGATCAGACTCTTTGATGGTATGAACTATCGGTTTCCTGCCCATGTACGACTCTGGTTCTGGTAATGGTGTTGACTCACCATTAACCATGCACCTGCCAATGGGTGCTCAGGATCCTCAACCAGGACTGTATCAGTCAGCTTTGCCTGGTAACAACCACCTCCCGGATTTCACAGTTCACAGCAATAAACATTGATTTCTCATTCTCTGTGGCTCAGCTGTGAGGACCTTTCCGGGGACCTAGGCGAACCAACAGGCCCAGTTTGGGCCATGCTTTTCTGGCGGTGGGTAAAAAGGGCCAGAGGACTGGAGAAAAGCCTGGAATGGCTCCTAAAGCTGCTGCTCAAGCACATCTGCCCCTGAGCCATAGAGTCAGTGGGTGGGGAGATGATGCAGTCCCCTGGAGGGCTACGGCCACACGTCCGCACAACAGAGGCTTGGCTGGCTGGCTTCCGGGAAGGTGGACAGAGAGCCTAAAGCAATGATATGCTCTGCCGTGAAAACCCCAGAAGGGAAGCCCCATGTGGGCAAGGCTCGGGCTGGTCTGCTTGCCCAGCACAAGAGAAAGACCCAGCACACTGTAGGACTCCACAGAAGAGACTGGAATGCACAGGTGAGGAACGGACAGCAGACCAGCTGAATGAGTCACCAGCAGGCCCGGGATGGGGCACGTGTGCTTGGTTCCACTGCTCAGGGTTCCCTCCTGTCTGCAGACCTACCAGCACCTCTCCCATAATAAGATGGGGAGACGAGAGCAACAACCCCCCGGGACAGTGCACAACAGCCCCTGGCAGGCACCCGGTGTGTGAAAGGACACGGGAAAGCGGTTTCCTGGGCCTTCAACCCCTTTGAGCATGTGGTCCCATGTAAGCCGGACAGACCAGGCGACAGACACCAGATACATGTGCATGTTGCCATCATAAGTTGAGATGATGACAAGGATAACAGCCAATAGTCACAGAGCATTTACTGAGCCCCAGGCCCTGTCCCCACAAGGTAGGAATTATCATCCCCATTTTACAGACAAGGGAATCAAGGTGTGACAGCTTTAAATTTGTCTGCAAATTCTTGGACCTCCTCGCATCAAGGTCACCACCTTGCTCACCAGAACACACATTCCAAGAGCCCTGACCTGCATGAGGGAAGTTCCATTCCCTGTAGCAGCCATGCTGGGAGAAAGCACAGCCACGTGGAGAGGCCAGGTCTGAACACTCGGGTCAACAGCCCTGGTCTTTGCAGCCTAGGCACCAACCACAGGGGCAACAAGGCTTCAGATCATCCCAGCCCCCAGCCACTGAGTCATTCAGAGCCTCAAGGCAGGGGCCCCCAACTTGGTGGAGCAGAGACAAGCCACCTGCACTGGCTCTTTCCAAAAAGACTATTTCGTGCCCCTGCTTTTGGGCTGGTCCGTTTGTGGCAACGGGACAGATATTGGCTGCCCTAACAAATCCTGGCTGGAGAAGAAAGTAAAGAGGCCTTGCAGAGACTGCCCATGAGGCCCACGAAAGAGTGAGAAAATGCTCTAGGGGAGAAGAAGGAGCCGTGCTCTGTGGTGGCCCAAGGAGAGCAGCCACCACCAGTGACAAGAAGAAGAATAGGAAATGCACCCAGTAACTCAGTGATCCAGCAGCTGGTTTCTGTATGGGCCATGTAGTAAAGATGTGAGGTGCTGAGGACCAGACAGGGTCTGCTGTCATTCCTCGGGTCTGTAGCTGTGGCTCGAAAGCAACCACCAACAAGGCATGAAAAGATGGGCATGGCTGCATTCCGATAATTCTCTGTTTACAAAACAGGCAGCGGGCTGGATTTGGCTCCGGGGCTATAATTTGCTGACCCTTGGTCTAACGAAGATTTCCAGGAAAAACACGAAAGTGCCGCCTCTCTTCCCCGGCTGCCTATGATAAAATGCAAGTGGAGAGGGATGAGAGGTGACTAGCCAGCAGTTCAATTTTCAAGAAAAATTTAGAGAAAACGTAAAGGAGCCAGGACTCACTGGGTTTGAAAATAGAAGTGTTTCTCATTCTCAGCCTGTCCACATTTGAAAATGTCTTCAAGTTTTAAAATGCATCAAGTTTTAAAATGGCTTTAGAGAGAAGATCAAACCCAGAATGGGGCTGCAAGATTCTTTGTTAAGTGCTCAGAAAGACCTAAAGGAGAAGCTCACAGATAGACAGACCCTTTCCAGAACTTAACAGGTGTCCCCTTGACCCTCTCACTTAAACTCTCTTCAAGAATCTCAGGATAGACAAGAGCTGCTCTTACAGGAATATGTGGTGGCTGTGTCTCTGGTCCAACAGATTGAACTTCAGTAACCACCATAGGAAACCCACAAGGTCTGAAAGAGGATTTCACTGTTGAAACACAGTAGCCTGGATGACGAGGGATGGAGCTGGCAAGAAAACCCCAAGAAGACCTTGCACCCTAATGTCTCACAGGCAAGAAGCAGGCTGGGAAGGTCACTTATTTGCAAACACAAGCCACTTCTTCTGGTGACAGGGGACCACGAAGAGGGGAGCCAACAGCCATGGAGAGCAACCCCCAGGGAGGATAAATGGGGCTGGTCTTTGGAAGTGCCCTGAGCAGTGGCCTCCCTGGGCTCCTGGTACTCCGCTGTTTGAATGCCTCCTGTTGGGGGCTGCAGGTGACTGTCTCTTTAGTTTAATCTTCAGACAGAAAGGGAGCCAGAACCACAAGGTGAGGCCTTTCCCACACCTGGGGCTGATGGACAACATGAGACCCTGGCCCTGAACCCATGACAGATGAGACAGGGGATTGTGGAAGGAGATGAGTGTGATTTGCACATGGGAGGAACATAAATAATTCATGGTCAGAGGGCAGACAGGGCCTTTGAAACATGTTCACAAATTCTTTGAGGCCTTTCAGGTGGAGAAGTGGAGGCCTAGGTCTCTCCTTAAATCTGGATGGGCTTGGGGCTTATTTGAATCCAACAGAAAGTGGTAGAAGGGACACCTCACTCAGAGAGGTGACTCACCTCCCCCTCACTCACTGATACTCATGTCTGGACCCCAAGCCTCTGTTATACATGAGATGGGGTGACCCTGCAGCTGCCAGGCTGAGAGGAGGCTGGGCCACATGAAGGGCCCCTGGTCCCAGTTAGCAGCCCTCCTCCTTGACAGGCACACCTGTCACTAGCACTTCCTCCCTTCTGTCCTCACCCTTGATGGGAGTGTCACCACATTCACCACCCACTCTTCACCCCTCACTCCCCATGCACACCTCCCGTCCCAGCCCTACCATCTTCCTGCTGCTCCAGATCTCCATTTCCCACTCACCTCCTCTTCCGAGGTGACCTCCAAAGTCCTGGCCCTGGCCCCATCCTGCTCACCTGCCAGCCTCTTGGCCACACACTCAGCATCTGAGGCTCCAGGGCACTGCCTAGGCTGGGAAGCTAGTCTCGGGTCGACGCCCTCCCCCATCTCCTCCCCTCCCCCATCATCAAAGCCCACCTGCTCCTACCTGGTGCTCTAGACCCTTCACCCACTTCATCTCTGTTATTGGAGTCTGCAGTGTTGCCTTTCCCGCTCACCTTGTTGGAATATTAGGTCCCGCCAGCATCTGGCTCAGGACCGGTACTCCTCGGATTTGGGTCGAATGGGTGAATGGGGAGCTTTGGGGTCAGCCAGGCCTCCACCCCTGCTCTGTCCTGCCCTGGCCATGAACCCTGCATAGGCAAGGTGTCTTCTTCGTGTCAACTGACCCTACATGCACAATGGGGTGACTTGGCCTGATTTCCTGGGGTCCAGCGAGGGTTTGCTGAGCCTACAGACCCAGCTGCTCCCAGAGGCCCCGCCCCCATCTCCCTCCTGCCCCTCAGCTGTGACCTTAGCCTCCCAACTCCAGGTCTCTGAGGCTCAGTTTCCCATCTATGTGGAGACCAGCCTCTGCATGGGCGGTGGCGGAAGGGTTCTGTGGGAGGGGGGCTGGAGACTAACACCAGACGCCTTTGTACCTTCCCTCCCATACTCTCCCCAGCTCATCCTCATGGCAGCCCTTCACGTCAGTGTGACCACCCCTCACCTCATAAACCAGGAACCACGGCTCAGAAAGGTGAAGTGGCCGTCTACATGGCAGGCAGAGGAGTATGGATTTGAACCCAGTCTGTGTGGCTGCATTGGTTGGCCTGGGCAGGGGTTGGGGTCTTTCCTGGGAGCCTGATTGTGCCCTTTGGGGTTATTACTGTGCACGGTGGTGGGAGTCACCACCGTGGGAGCAGTCACCTAGCGGGTGTGTAAGGCGGACCTACCGAGCGCACGGGGGGGCCTGGCCGAGCCACGTGAGAGCTCCCTTCGGGCAGATGTCATTGCTGCGGGGGCCTCCGGTTACCATGCCTGCCCCGGGCCTGTCCCCAGAGGCACAGCAAGGCAGCCCCAGGTCACAAAGCAATCTGTCCTCTCTACTCACCCCCACCACCCCAGAGGCAGCATCTTCGAGCTGTCACTCGTTGTAACCTGATCAGCGACAGGACAGGGGTCTGGGGCACCAAGACAAGCGACATCTTAATTAGTGGCTTTTCCGGAGCAGCCAGAGCCCCAGACATCTCTTAACTTGTCTGAGCCGGAAATCCGGGCTTCCCGTGTGGGTGGCTGGAGGTGGGTGGCTGGGCTGGGTGGCTCCGCACTGACCTGCGGGCCGTGGGCGTGGCCTGCGACGCTACGGGAGCTGAGGGCTCGCCTGTGCACCTGGGCCTGGGTCCCCTTCCCGGGGTGCGGAAGTGAGCCTCCATCCCCACGGGAGGTCACACAAGGAGGACAGTGCCCGGCAGGCACGGCAAGGGCAGCCCGGGGCACCACGCGCAGAGTTCCAGCAGAGAGGGGCTCCCAAACCCCGGGAGCTGAGGCAGGGCCTGGTTTGGGGGCCAAGCCCTGGATCTCCGGGGAGGGAAGCTAGTCCTCTGCTGGCGATGGACCTGGCAGGTGGCCCATACAACCTCTTTAACCCAGAGCCCGTGTGCCTGATGGCAGTGTTCCAGCTGCCTTAAAGACCAGGGGGCACCCAGACGGGCAGGCCGGGGCCGGGACGGCTGTGGGGGCGCATGGGCCTCGCTCAGAGCGGCGAGTCCGGGCCCGGCAGAGCAGGGAGCAGGGCGCTGGGAGCAAGAGAGCTGGCAGGAGGGGGCCCGGGCCAGCTCGTCCAGGCCTGGGAACACCGGGGCGGGAGCTAAACTCCACTCAAGGGTCAGTGCGGCCATGACCAAGGATGACGGGGAAGCCACCTCCCTTCCCGGAGACGTTGCTGCAGCCCCGGGGGCAGAGGGCAGCTTCTGCAGCTGGCGCAGCTTTGAGGCCCAGCTCAGAACGTGCTGGCCGGTGAGCGCCCAGGGGTCCCGCGCCTGTCCGAGGCTGTCCCCTCATCGGGCACAGAGAGACGGCGCGCTGGACTCCGGACATATGTCTCACTCCCGGCCCAGGCAGGGCGGAAAGAGCTGTGGAAAAGCTCCAACAGTTTGCTAACGTCTTAAACCCACAAACCAAGGACACCCACCGTCCATAGCACATGCACCCTTCCACGCGCAGCCGAGGTGTTTGGCCTGCATCCGTAGGGTGAGGGTGACCTCGAGGAGGGGAGGTTGGGGAGGGAGAGGGGGCCTCAGCTGAGTCTGTAAAGTTTTATTTCCTGAAATAGAAAAAGTGCATGAAGCCAACATCACGGGCGTCAGTGACAAGGGCGGTGGCCGCCGGCCCCCTGAGGACTCAGAAGTGCGTCAGTTCTGCAGGTCGCTTGGGGAGGAGGAGGGGCTCAGGCAGTGGGGTTGCTCATGATGCTGGCGCCAGCACTCATTTCCTGGGTGATCTTGGGCAAGTCGCTTCAGGGCCCGGTCCTGCAGCTCCAGGGGACAGAGCCAGCCATGGAGCTGGTTCTCATGCCGACGTAACACGGTGACCTGCGCCGACCCCACTGGGAGAGCGCCTCGCTAGTGCTGGGACTGGGACTGGGAGTGAGGAGCAGCTGGGGCGTGGGATGGAGGGGAGACAGGTGAGCCTGGAGAGGTGGGGTCCGGAGGGAGAAATCGTGGGAGGCTGAGCTCAGTGTCCAGGAGAACATCAGTGTCCAGGGATGAAGAGCTATGTGGAAGGCACGAGACCCCCATCACAGGACATGTGCTCCTTCCCGTCTCAGGGATTCTGCGGAAGATCCCCTTCGGGAGGTCGGGGGCGCAGCAAGGAGGGTTGGACAGTAGGGAGCTGCTCCCTCGCACCCTGAAACGTTCCCTGGAGGGCGCTGCCTGGCTGCTGGGGACACCATCTGTGCGCCCCCTCTCTGGCCTGGCTGAGCCTGGGGTCTTGGCAGGACCTCTCCGGAGCAGCTGAGGTCATGCCCCCTGCCCTGTCCAGATGGGCCTGGGCCCACCCCATCCGCGGCAGACGAGGACAATGGCCCCTGTTGTTGGCCGGCCACCCTCGGCCACATTCTCCAGGGACCTAGTGACCCTGAACAGGGGCTGTGAAGAGGTGCCTGCTGACTCAGCGAGATGCCCACTCGCTAATGAAGGGCCGTTGGAAAGGGCCTTGACCTTGGTCAGCAGGCAGGAGCCCTCCATCCAGGAATGAGACAGGTGGTGATGTCACTTCCTGCCCCACCTGGAGTGCTTGCCCAGCCGCGTGGGAGACAACAGCCAGGGGTCAGCGGTCACGGCCAGCCGGTCTGGGAGCTAGAGCCATGATGGGAGATGCGTCCGAGATTTAAAGCAGGCACTGCTCCCACAGATGAGGGGCACAGCAGTGACCACACCATCCGAGCAATGAAAGCCAGGACAGAAGGCATGGGAAGGCAGAGTAGCCCTCACCCCACCTGGACACCAAGGAAGGCTGCCCAGAGGAGGTGACCTGGAGTCACATCTCCAAGGATGTTTAGCATTAGCCAGACATCACAGAAGGAGGAGGGGAACTCCAGGCACGAAGCAGCAGGCACAATCATTATTAGGCACAGGGGCTGGTGAGATGACATATCATTTGTCATGACTGCATACTGGGCTCCCAGCGGTGAGAGGCTCAACCTGAGCAGGGCAGTGGGGAAGCACCAAGGGGATGAGCCAGGAAGGGGAGGGCCAGATGTATTAGAAACAGTCCTCCAGGCTGGAGGCCAGGAAGCCAGTGAGGGGACAAGGGACAGTCCAGAAGAGGGTGGGGAGGGTGGGACAGACACAGGAGCCAGGAGTGAGGTCAAGGCGTGGGCTGGTGATTGTCCACATAGAGGGGGTCCAGGAGTGCTCGGATCCCTGCAGGACACTGGAGCAGAGACCCAGAAGCAGGAAAGCACGGAATGTGGGGGGAGTGATAACAGGTGCACATTTCCTGGATTACAGGAAACGATGTGGGAGGACCTAAGACGGGCCAAGGGGGCCTGACTGGGGACCTTCGATGGGAAAGGGTATCCAGACAGGGCTCGGCTTCCTTAAAGGGAGAGGGCTGGAGCGGGTATAATCTGGACATGATGGAGGTTAACATACATGAGGATAGGCAGCAGGTGACCAATCGCTGTGACTTCCTGCCTGCATCAGGTCCCAGAACCCAATGCTCAAGCTCCAGCAAAGCCCCCATGGGGTCCCATGCTGTTCCACACCATGACACGCTGTTCCTTCCAGCCACTATAGGAGCGGTCCCCCACCCACAGGCAGAAGGAATTACATTCCTCCACAGGTACCTGTCCCATAAGAGCTGTGTAACTTCGGGCACTCAGCTTTCCTTCTCTGAGATGTAGTCCCCTCTCCCGTAAAATAAGCCATATGTAATCCCTCCCTTGCTTTCCTCCCAGGGCCATTAGGAACCATACATAAGGGTACAAAAGTGCCTTGTGCTGCCCAGGAATGGACATGATGAAAAACAGTCTCCACGGTGACACCCTCTTCTGCAGGAGAGCTCAGGTGCTGTTTCCAACACACATAAGACGCTTACAGACCTCGACAACCTACAGGTCCAAAAATAGGCCTCCACAAATTTCAGAGAGTAACTGTCACACAGACTATGCTCTCTGACCACAATGCAATTAATTTACAAATGAACGATAAAAATGTGATTTGGATGCATATACGTATAAATTTGGAAAAGTTTAGACACTCTCCTAAACAATTCACGAGTTAAAGAGCAGATTACGATGGAGATTATGAATTACTTAGTGTGAATGAAAAAGAAAGCATTCTGTATGGTTTTGGGGTGCACCTAGGTTGGTTTTTAGAGGTATATTTGTAAGCTATGCATTTATCACAGGAAAACCTAAAATAAACAAGTTACATGTTTAACTAAAAGGAAGACTAGAATGACAGCAGCTGTAAAGAGCCTATAAGAGGAGAAGTAAAGACGTGAGGAGAAATGGATTAAATAGAAATTAAAGAAATGTAGAAACAACCAAGGAAAGTAAAATGTTCTCTGAGGAAATCTGATCGGAAAACTGTCCGGCAAGACTGAACAAGAGAAACAGCTATCGAGCAATATCGGTAGGAGTGAAGCAGGGGGCACAGCAGGTGCAGGGCAGGTTTAGAAACTGTGAAAGAATAATGCAATCAACTTTGTGCTAATGATTCTTCCGTGCAAGCACAATGCACAATTGCCTTGAAGAAAAATCAACCACCAAAACCAATTCAAGAGGAAAGAGCAGACAGGAGCACACTGATAACCCAGGCAGACGTGAACTGATGAGCAGAAACTCACACCTCCAAACCACAAAAACAGCCACCATTCCTAGATCGGATTACATCAAGACTTACCAAACCTTCAAAGAACAGACAATCCTCATTTTGTGCACTCTGCTTCATAGAATAGAGGGAAATGTGATATTCATTCATTTTCTGAGGCTGATATAACCTACAGCTTGAAGTTAAATGACATTTCATGAAAAGAAAATATTACATCAATTTCAATTAAAAATCTAGATGTGGGGCACCTGTGTGGCTCAGTTGGTTAAGCATCCAACTCTTGGTTTCGGCTCAGGTCGTGATCTCAGGATCGTGAGATCAAGCCCCACATCGGGCTCCACATTCATGGGGGAGTCTGCTTGAGATTCTCTCCCTCTGCTTCTCCCCCTACTCATGAACCCACACTCACTCTCTCTCGCTCTCTTGCAAATAAATAAATAAAGCTTTTAAAAACTATATAGTTGTAAAAAAAAATCTTAAGGGAAAGACTGGCAAATCGGATCTAGAAGTGTACTCAGATGACTACAGCTCATTTTAGTGTGTCCCATAAACACAAGGAGAATTCTCAGTTCAAAAGCATGCTAACGAACAATGGTGCATAAGAGTTGGAAGGATAAGGGTGGCATCTTCCCAGATGCCAAACCAACACTCAGTACATCTCCACCTCCACTGACTATTTCATTTTCAAAATTCTTAACAAACCATGAACAGAATGAACTTTCCTTATCTGAAAAAATTGAGACAGGATATAGGCTAAGCTGCTGAGCCAAAAGACCTAAACGGTATTGGGACAAGATAGGAGTTTGTCTGTCTGACATATAACAATACAGGGAAAGCAGGGGTCCTGGCCAGGCAGGTGGCTCTGCTCTCTGAGCTCACCCAGGGACACTGGCTCCTCCCATCTCAATGTCCACACACCCTAGCATGCTGTCCTCACCTACTTGGTCAAAGTGGATTACCATCACCATCATCACTTCCACAGAAAGGGAAAGAGGGAAAGTGGTGTGGAATCTGCACACATCACTTCTCCCCAGATCCACTGATGAGACTCATGTGGCCACACCAAGACTGAGAAATATAGTTTTCATCTGGGTAGCCATGTGCCCTGCTTAAACCCAAGGAAGTTCTATTACTAGAAGGGAAAACTAAGGGCAAGTGGATAAAAAGGGGCAGTTTGTAGATTCTACCATACTTGATAAAAACTATTTATCAAAAAATAGAGAAAACAGGGGCGCCTGGATGGCTCAGTCATTAAGCATCTGCCTTCAGCTCAGGTCATGATCCCAGGGTCCTGGGATTGAGCCCCGCATTGGGCTCCCTGCTCCACGGGAAGCCTGCTTCTCCCTCTCCCACTCCCCCTGCTAGTGTTCCCTCTCTCGCCGTGTCTCTCTCTGTCAAATAAATAAATAAAATCTTTAAAAAAAAATAGAAAAAACATTATACTTAGTCATTACATTTTCCAAGTATCCTAATCAAATTCAGGGTTAAGGCAAGGATGCCCTCATTGTCACTTATGTTCAAAATTGTACTGGTGGATCTAGACAATGCAATAAGACGAGAAAAAAATCAAGAGGCAAACATTGGAAAACACTCTGTCCACATAGGAAGTCCAAGATAACCTATGGACAAACTGGTATAAGTAGTAAAAATAATTATACAGGTATAACTAATAATCAGCAAGATTGCTGGATACAAAAACAATGAAATTCCTAGATGCCATTAATTATCAATTTAAAAAATTGAGAATAGATCCCAATTTTAAGTAACCCAAACTATAATCTTTAGAACTATGCAAGATGTTTCCAGAAAAGTTATGAAATATATCATATTAATGGATATGAAGACTCATATCATAAAGATGTCAACTCTAAATTAGCCTATAGAATCAATGAACTTTGAATAAAAAATTCTAGCAAATGTGTTCCCATGAGACTTGGAAAGTTTGGATAAAAGGATAATGGACGAGAAATGGGCCAAAATAACTAATTTGTTTTCTTTAAAGATTTTATTTATTTATTTGACAGAGAGAGAGAGCGAGAGCACGAGCCAGAGGGAGAGGCAGAGGGAAGGGGAGAAGCAGGCTCCCTGCTGAGTAGGGAGCCCAAAGGGGGGCTCAATCCAGGACCCTGTGGTCATGACCTGAACTGAAGGCAGGCACTCAACCAAATAAGCCACTCAGGTACCCCTAACTTCAAAAGTTTTAGGAAATAAAACATTGCAATGAGTTACTTTACATTTATAGTAAATAAGAAAGTGTGGGAACGGGTCAAGATGAGACACATAGAACAAACCAGGAAGCTCAGAAATAATGCATCTATGTAAGGAAACCTGACAGAGGCAGGAACACAAACCATCAGGGTAAGAATAGGTCATTCCACGGTGCTGCTGCTGACTGCGACTGATGGCTTTCCACATGGAAAAAAGATCAGATCCCTACCTCACACCGTATACAAAGGTTGACCTCTGATGGATTAGAGACACAAATGTGAAGAGAACTATAAAACTTTTAGAAGAAAATATCAACTGACATCTTTATGATCCCAGAGTAGGAAGGAATCTTTAAATACGGCACCAAAAAAATGCAAACCATAAAGGGAAATATTAACCACTTAGACCTACCCCATTGGCCTAAGCAAGCCCTGGCTGAAAGCAGAGGGCAGGAGCTGCAAAGCCACATGGCAAAGCAGTAGATGGAGACAGAGAAGGGTGGAGAAGGTGGATCATTTTTGCCCCCATCGTCCACGCTCAGCGTTGGCAGTCAGGGAATGGGCATTGAGAGGAGCAGTCTCCGAGCAAGGTGATGGAGACAGAAGGGTAGGAAGTGAAGGAGGACGTGAAAGGAAGGATGAGGGGTGCACATGCCCAGCTCTATAGACCCAGGACAGCCTACCTGCCCCATAGCTCAGCGAGCCAGCACCCAGGAGGGGAGTCTGCGTCCTAATCGAAGGAGAAAAGATTCATCACAAGAACACTGACCTTACTGATACAGTTATTTTGGATTTATTCCCTAACTCTTTCCAAAGTGACTGAACACAAAACAAGACTACACACTCAGTGAAATAGGGCGATTAAGACAAAAATAGAAACCCTAAAAAGCGTGTGTAGGTTCTAGGGGGGCAGTCGTGGCGTCGGGCTGCCTCCTTTCCGCTCGCCCACTCGGAGCATCTGGCACCGACACTGGGGGGTGCCCGTGGGGAGAGAACGGAGACAGTGGGTGCCAGCCAGCACCTGGGCTGGGCACAATGCCGGTGGGCGCTGGTTTGGGTATCTGAGCTTGGAAGCCAAGATGAAAAGGAAACATCAGGAGTCCACCTTTCTTGCTCTGGCCGGTTGATCTGCAGAGATGAGCGCCACTGTGTTCACCCAGAGAGCTTTGAGGACAGAGGTGTTCATTAATCATTCCCTTCAGCAGCACTGCTGGGCATGGGGGTGATGCAGATCCGGCCCCCACTCTGCAAAGCCCTCCCTAGACTGGTGAGGGGTGCTGGTGGGGTGCGGGGACACTGGGGGCCCTGGGGTGCAGGAGCTCTGGCTGCAAACGTCTGAAGGGTTTCTAGAAGCAGCCAAATGGCTTGTGCACCAAGGAGGACATGAGCAATGTGCATTCTCATCTTTGTAGAACTCTGCAGGGGTCTCGGCCGTCTGTTTCAGGACCTGGAGCATTTCTGACAGTCCCTTTAACTTGTTCCTGTAGCCTCCATGCTGAATTCATCACGTCACCCAGACCAGGAACACGGAGGTCGCCCTTGCTGCCCACACAACGGGCCTCCAGTCCCCCAGAACCACCTTTCCTGGCTGCCCACTCCTCCACGCCCATGCCCCCCGTGACCCTGCCATCCCAGTGCCCTAGATCCTTGCAGACCTCCTCACTGGTCACCTGTTCTGGACTCACCCCCAGGCCTCCCTCCACCTGCTGCCAGCGAGCATCCCAACCAGTGTTCGCTTGGCTTCCTCTGCCGCACAAAATCTGGCACAAGTGTCCATTGCCTTCTGGACAAAGTCGGCTTTCTGAACCGGGGATTCAAGGTCCAGGCAGACCTCCCCAGACACACCTCTGGCCACACTCCCTGCCCCGAGGTCCCCCAGGGCCACACCAGCTTGATATTCCTGCTCTGTTTCCACCACTCCCAGGACCTTGTCCCTATAGCAAATTCTTATTAAACTTTAGAAGGTTTACAGCAACACCACCTCCAGGAAGCCTCCTGGACACACCAAGCCTTTGTGCTGCAACTGGTTGTCCACCAGCCCCGGTTCTCTCTGAGTGCAGGGCGGATGCCCAGTCCATTTTCATGGCCCAGTGCCTGGAATGCGGTGAAGGAGGGGGAGGTGGGGATGGACTAGAGGCTTCTGCTAACGAGGGTCCGCTGGAAAGTCGGTGCAATGAAGGGGTCGCCCCCAGGCCCGCTTGGTTCTGACAACCTTCACATACATCGGGCACTGCAGCCGGCGCCGTTGGCCTTGGCCAGGGAAGGGAGTGCTAGCAGACTGGAGGATGCCAAGCACGGCCGCTCTTGCCCTGGGCCCCGCAGAGCTTCCCGAAGCGGCTCTGAGCCCCACATGACATGATGCTCTGCTGGAGGCTATCGCAGTCTGGACGGAGCATGGCTCCCAGCTTGTGGAGAGGGTGAGCAAGGTGCAGGACCGCAGGGCTCCCCTCATCTGATCTCTCCCATCACAGGTGAGGCACTGGGTCACACAGCAAGACTGTCAGCCCCTCAGGGCTGGTCCCCAGCCCAGTACTCAATCCTCTGCCTCTGGTGTAAATATAGGGTGTCCACCTCCCCTGACCGGCCACCATAGGGTCCTTCCCTCTGCCTGTTTCTGGCCCTCCGGTGGGCCAGAGCCTACGTGAGCTCCAGGAGGAGGCCACGGGCCCGGCAGCCACATGGGGAGGATGGGGTCCGGCCCCAGGTCTGCAACGAGAAGGCTGGTGGCCAGGAGGGTGAGGGTCTGGGGGAGAGAAAGGGCACAGGAAGAGAAAATTGGGTGGGGGAGGCCTGGATTGGAGTGGGGCTGTCATCAAGGAGGGGTTTCCACCAGCTCCGTGCAACCCCTCCTGCCACCCCAGCCCAGAAAGCAGGGCCCGCCGGGCATCACCCGCCCGGCAGGTGCGGGCCAAGGCAGGCTGGACCGAAGCCACTCCTTCCGGAAGACGCAGCTCAGTTCCGTCTGCGTTCCTGGTTTGTGAGGTCTGTGCCACGGGGGGTGCCGGCCGCCTCCCTTGCAGAGGGTCCAGGAATGACTGAGCCAGGGCTGCCCAAGGCACAGTGCTGCCCCGGCCCCTCCCTCCCCGGCTGCTAGCTGAGCTCTTCCCCGGGCTGCGTGGAGACCTCTCACCCGCTAAGCCACTGATGATAAGCCCTGGCATTTCCACCACAAATCCTTGGCACACTCCACCCGGGCCACTCACAGTTTCCTTATGGTTCCGTTTTGTCCGGGGCTCCATTAAACCGAGCTTATAATTAAGGAAATGTGATCGGAAAATTAGCTGATGTGTAAGCCCAAAGCCTCAGTACAGTTACAAAAGACAGTGTCTTCTGCGCCCTGATTAGCCCGCTCAGCCCGACACGAGGTTAAACGGAAGAACGCCCGGATTAATCCAGATTGACAATTATGACCACTTTCTTCTCCAGCATGGAGCTTTCCCCCGTGGCTCCCTGCCAGGAAGGTATTGTGTTCCGAGACGAAAATACTTTTCATTTTTTCTACAATTTCCGTTTAAAAAGTTCCAAATGTTCAGCCACATGATGTGAAACTGAACTTCAACAAAATCCTACGGGGGTTTTGACGGTGGAGAAAACGTGAGGGTCTGATCCCCTGACCCCAAGCTGATGGAGGATACAGTTTCAAGCCTTTCTTCTCCTCCCGCTCCCCGCCAACCCCAAGGAGACAGGCGAGCTGGATCCTCGCGGAAGATGGAATCCACCGATTTGCCTGCCCTGGAAATGGGCCCCAGCATGTGGCTCTCCAGGGCCCGGACCAGAGTCTGGAAGCCAGGAGACCTGGGTGCCAAGCGCTGCTTCTGTCCGGCTCGGCTTCCTTGACCTAAATTAAACTCAGTAAATAATCATGATGGGTATTCTTCTAGATGCACAATTAATTCATTTAATCCTCTCGAAAACCCCATGGGGCAAAGCTCTTACAAAGATCTTCTAAAGCTCTTCTTTTTAAAACAAAGCTCTTATTTCCTCTGTACAGATGGGTAAACTGAGGCCCAGGGGGCTTAATTACTGGTGTTCAGGCCCTTCGGCAAGTGCATGGCAGAGGCTGAATTGGAGCCTGAGAGGCCTGAATCTAGCGCTTTGCCTGAGCAGGTGTCTGCAGGTGCTGGGCCGCCCTGGGCCTCTCTGCCGGGCTCTAGCCGGGACACACGGTCTGTCTACGGATACACGTGCTGCGCTCCTTCATCTGAATTCTGTGAATATGGGGAGGGAGGCTGGGTGGCCTGGAGGGAGCTTGGGAGGGTTGGCCCTCAGGCCCGGTGTCCCTGCCCTCTGGGCCCCCCCAGGTCAAGTGCACGAGGTCACTTCTGCATGTGCAGCTTGCGGCCCAGCACTGGGCACAGAGGGCCTCAAACACCAGCCATCCGCCTGGCTAAAATCCCTCACACGAACTCGTAGCGATCTGTAAAGGTGTTCACTGTCTGTTGTTAGGTTTTTCAAAGTGAGCCGGACAAAACGGCGAGTGTCATTTGCACCTCCTGCCGTCACGGCCAACGCAGGAGACGCAGCACGTGTGCATTCTGCAGGTGAGGCAGGAATCAGGCCAGGAGCCTGGCACCCCGCCGACCATGGGGCTTTCATTACTCATCGGTTGGCGGGCCCGGGTTGTGTCCCGAGCCTGACTCGGAGCCCCACCCGGAGGAGGTGCCCCGTCTGCTGGGTGAACAAAGGAGTGAAGCCGTCCTCTGCTCGCCACCGGAAATGGGGGCCACGTCGGCCTGGCTCACCTCAGGGTCCCTGGGGTCTGGCACCCCATGCCTCACTTGGGTCACCTGTCTGTCTAAAAAGGGGCACTAAGGGGCTTGGGAGATTACAGCACCTTGCGGCCCTGGGCCTGTGCAAGCTGGGAAGAGCAGCAAGAGAGCCGAGGCCGGGTTCCAGTCCCTGGTCCCAGACACCACACCCCCCGGAGCGGGTGGGAGAGCAGGGAGCCTCGGCACCGCACAGAGAAGCCTGGGAGCCTCGGGGAGGCCTTGGGACTGGCACAAGGGGGCCTCCCAGCCCCGGCCCCAGGAGCTCAGCCGGGCCACGGCCAAAGCCAGGCATGAGGCACGCAGATGGCCGAGCCGGGTTTTCTCAGGGCCCCTCACCCCATGGGCTCGTCCCGTAGCATTCATGCCCAGGGCACCCCACAATGAGTGGCCGCCTGGCTGGACTCTTACAGGCCCCCAGGCATCCCCCCCTCTGCCCCAGCCAGGCAGACTCCCCTCTGCTTTTCATCCAGTCTGAGGCCCGGGGCTCCGCCCACTAGCAGCTTCTCTCCCATCGAGGCTCCAGGTCACCACTCAGCAGATCATTCAGGCTGAAGTCAGAGTCTCCCCCCAAAAGCCCCACTAATTCAGACCAGGCCCGACTGCTGGACTCTATCTGGGGAGCCTCGAGCAGTCACGGAGGCAATGCATCAAATGAGGAGCACGTTTGCAGTGCTTGGCCCCTCACAGACAAATGGAATTCTAGACTCTCTGGGGTGGAAAAGGCCTTAAAAGTCACCCCCCGCCCCTCCCCATCTACCACCCCCACCATCCAGGGCTCCCAACTCCCCCACATGACTGAGAAAACTCGACACCAACACTCAGCCTCTCACACACCCCCAGGAATGGGGAGCTCACTACCTCACAGAGCAGCAGGCTTCTACCATCCCCAGCTGGAACAGGTGTCCGCCCTGCAGTCCTTAGCACCAGCCTCAGGCCGCCCCACAGTGCGAGCACGTCCCCTCTTCCCTGCCACAGCGCTCCCAGATTCCGAAGTCCCCTCCCCTAGGTGACAAGACTGGTTCCCGGCGGGGCCTCCCTCCACATCCTGGGGGTCCCCAGACACAATGTGACGGTCCCCAATCTCGGTACAACCTGAAGGCAGCCAGAGCAGTCTGTGAGCTGCCCCTCGGCGGGGCCCAGGGCCTGGCCAGCTCTGAACAGGGTCCAGTGCCAGCACGCTGCATGTGGGAGTTGTGCCCTGTCCCCCTTCTAGAATGAGGCCCTTGGGCCACCGGGGCTGCTGATGGCCTCACAGCAAACCCACAGCCCCGGTGGGAAAACCCATGCTCAGGGAGGTACAGTGATTCGTCCCAAGCCACGCAGCCGAGGGCGACAGACCCACTCCTGCCACCTCCTCTCAGCCCGGGGCTGGACTGGGCCCATGTCCCCACACTCAGCAGACCCAAAGCAACCCCTGTGGCACTGCCTCAGTGTCCCTGACTGCCTCCTGCCCGTGGCCACATCCCCTCACCCGGGGACTCTCTCCGAGAGGTGTTGGTCTTTACTCTGCCCAAGCGCAGCCCAAAGTGCCAGGGATCCACGCCCCCCCCCCCAGGAGCAGCCCCCACGCCACGCTGGCCACTGGCCGGAGTGGAGAAACCCTCCGGGGCGGGCCCTGCCCTGTGTCCTTTCATCTCAGGGCACTCACTGACACCCTGTCCCTTCTTCACCTCCCCGCCGTGTTTCCTGGGACTAAGTGCTCATCTAGGCTTCTGGGGACCCCAACTGAGATGCCGAGGGTCTGAGATGCAACAGTGTAAGATACCCTAAGAGGACACCTTCGTAATCTAAACCTTTCTTTTTGATACCTCACAATGCAGTCTGGGGTCTCACTCAATGTCTGGAAGTGAAACAAAACGTATCCAAACAAGAGTTTGGGAACAGAAGTGGTCATGGAGGTGGCGCCTGGGTGGCTCAGTCGTTAAGCATCTGCCTTCAGCTCAGGTCATGATCCCAGGGTCCTGGGATCGAGCCCCGCATCGGGCTCCCTGCTCCGCAGGAGGCCTGCTTCTCCCTCTGCAGCTCCCCTTGCTTGTATTCCCTCTCTCCCTGCCTCTCTCTCTGTCAAAAAATAAATAAAATCTTTAAAAAAAAAAAAAAAAGAAGTGGTCATGGAGGTGGGAAGATGAGCTTGGATGTCACCAATCCCAGGACATCTCCTCAGGGTGGCCTTACAAATAACAGGGACACCAGCACGGCAGCGAGGGGACAGCCTTGCTCTCATCCTGCAAAAGTCAGGGGCAGAACAGGCCTCGGGTTCTGGGCCCCGAGTTCTGGGCTTCAGCTCTTCCAGTTCCCCTGGGGGCAGATTGAGGAGGGCCGGGGCCGGGGGCCCTGCTTCTAGAAGCTGCAGGACCCCGCTCTGGAGAAGGGGCAGCAGGCATCATGAGCACTGGGGGGACATGCCAGGGGGCCAGCAGACCCCGGGCCCCGCTCAGCCAGCCCTGTTGTGGGGCCTTCCTGGGCCTTAGTTCCCCTCCAGGGCCTTATGAGGGTCATGAGATAAAGCCGCACCACATCTGGCTCCGGCTCCCTAAGTGGAGGCGGTCGTCAGGGGTTGGACCGAGAAGGTGACCAGGACCCCCAGCCAGATGAGGAGGGTGTCAGAGAAGAAGCCAGAAAGCCCGGGAGAGGATGGGAAGGTTCTGGAGCTCACGTGGGACTCACTGTCTGCAGAGACGGCACAGACCAGAAAAGCGACCCCGCACAGTCCCGCCAACAGGGCAGGTGGGCCACATGCCACCAACCCCTGATGTCATCCCCTTGCGTATCAGGCGCGCGCCCCACCCCCAGCATGTTTACTAAGCACCTACTACGAGCCAGGCACTGTGCCCGCCACACCGGCCGCACTTTCTCAGCTGACACTTCCCGGAGAGCATCTGCCAGAAAGGATTAAGAAGTTGCCCTCGGAAACCCTGGCTTTGTTTGGGAATTTTCCCCCAGCTGAGAAGGAGAGAATGACCAATTATTCCCTGTGTTGTCTTCAGATGAAAGGCCCTTTTTGTGGCCCTTCTCCGTCTCCTGTTTGGGCTGTCAACAGCAATTTGACGAGGAATGTTGCTTGGCCTGACCTGTTTTTTCAAGACGGTAACCTATATTGGGGATCATCTCAGCACCGGAGATAACCCGGCCAGCATCTTCCCCGGCACAGTCCCGCCCCCTGAACTTCACCTCCAAAACCAGGGAAATCGATTGGAAGAAAATTCAGGGAAATCTCCCACTAATGATATTTTGGGTTCAGGAATCGGGGGGCAGGGGGGTGGGGGCGTGGAATTAAAGTGGCTTTAATCTGACTGTCCCAACATGGATTTCAGTGCTGAATGGTCAATTGTTACTAAATTCTAATTGGTTCTGGGTCACTCCCTTTGAAATAGTGGTTGCGTTCTGTTCATTTTTTCAATTAAATCTTAACAATTCACATCTGACAAAACTCAAAAATCTTGTCAAAAATTGTTCAGATTTGTGTAAGTAAGAATGTTCAAGCGGCTCGATGGGGCAGGAGCTGCGGGGCGCTTCTATACGAGGGACAATTTAAGAGCTAATTATGAGAATGTTGATTTCATTGTTTCCAGACTCACCTCCTTGCAGTACACAGCACCAGGCTTTCTCATCAACTTGCAAAAACCGCTTCAGAGGAAACTGGGAGAGACCACAGATGCCTGCGCCGAAGCGATAATGGTCCCCTGGATTTAGAAATCCAAGCCCTCTGCACATCTCATCCCTCATTATGAGAAAGTTTTATTTTATTCCCTGAAGTAACACACGAGTCCGCTTGATCCAGACAAAGCCGAGGGCTTCGCAGGAAGCAGACCAGGCTTTCGAGCTGGCCTCCACCGCCGAGGAGCTGGGGGATGTTTCCTTTGGGGGCCCGCACCCTCTGAGCCTCAGTTTCCTCCGTGGTAAAGCGGCACTGTGCTTCTTAGACCTGCAGGCGTGGTGAATATTGTTTGGTGGGATGAGGGTGCTCGGGAACCAGAAGCTGTCACAACTCTTTCAGACTGCAGAATTCTTACAGCTAAACAAAGCCTCTCCATGGTCCCATCAAGAAACTGCTGACCGGAGGGCGCCTGGGTGGCTCAGTTGGTTAAGCGACTGCCTTCGGCTCAGGTCATGATCCGGATCGAGTCCCGCATCGGGCTCCCTGCTCAGCGGGGAGTCTGCTTCTCCCTCTGACCCTCCTCTCTCTCATGCTCTCTGTCTCTCATTCTCTCTCTCTCAAATAAATAAATAAAATCTTAAAAAAAAAAAAAAAAAGAAACTGCCGACCGGAGAGGGGCAATGACTTTCCCAAAGTCACACAGCCAGTTCATTCTGAAGCCAGAAAGAGACGTCAGAGCTTTCCTTGAAAGCAACGTTTCAGGGGCGCCTGGGTGGCTCAGTTGTTAAGTGTCTGCCTTTGGCTCAGGTCATGATGCCAGGGTCCTGGGATCGAGCCCCGCATTGGGCTCCCTGCTCCGCGGGAAGCCTGCTTCTCCCTCTCCCACTCCCCCTGCTTGTGTTCCCTGTCTCGCTGTGTCTCTCTCTCTCAAATAAATAAATAAAATCTTTAAAAAGAAAAAAAAAAGAAAGCAACGTTTCAGAATGTGCAGAGTCCAGAGTCCAGGACTGGGTGCTACTGTCTGGCTTCTCAAAGTGCTATCCTGGGACAGCAGTCACCGGGGAGGGTGGAGAGGATGAAGGCAGGGACCGGAGGCCGCTGCAGAGAGAGGACACAGGTGGCCGGGATGGTGTCGGCGCTGGAATTGGCAGGACGGAGGCAGAGGTGGGAGGATGAGGGGCCTGGAGGATGCTGAGGTTGACCCCACACAGCTCATCCTGCCTCCCACCCTCTGGACTAGTTTCAGCCCTGCTCCAAATCCAAGGCAGAGCTGAAGCCTCACCTCCTCCAGGGAGCCCTCCCTGAGTGCTCCACCGAGACCCCAAGAGCTCTCTCATTCCCGCTCTCTGCAGGGGTCCTGCCTGACCTCGGCACAGCCCAGGGGTTCTCGAGTCTTTCCCCCACTGAGGCACAAACACTGGCCACCCAGGTCTGGAGAGAGGTTACAGGGCCCTGACCAAGAATGAGAGGCCCAGGGTCTGACCTGGGCCCACTGGGGACAAGCCACCTGGCCTCTCTAGCCTCAGCGCCCCCTCCCAGAGACTCTGGCTGTGTGTGGCAGGGTGCCCAGAACAGCGCCTGCCCGGTGAGGTCCACACGGGTCAGAACCGGGACCTTTAGCTGGCTCCGTGGAGGCTCCGGCAGAGGCTGCGCCAGGAGCTGACAGGAGGCCGTGGTTGCTCAATCCTGTGTGTGGACATCCCGCACGCAGAAACCGAATCAAGACACAGACCTTACACTTTCATGAAGTTGCACCGGAAGTGGATCCTATCAGAACTCCACAGCCCCTAGAAGGGAACGCAGGGCAGAAGGACCTTTGGTGCATCAAAGGTTCTGTGAAAGAAGAAACTGGTAAATCGGACACATTAAAATCACAACCTTCTCTCCGCAAGAGACCTTGTTAAGAGAATGAATACAAAGAATTCTTTAAAAGTCGACGTCAGAAAACTATCAGCCCAATTGGAAAATGGACCAAAGACCCGAGCAGACAGCTCACCAGGGAAGGTGCACAGGTGGCAAACAAGCCTAGGAAAGGTGCTCAGATTCACAGTCACGAGGGAAACGCAAATTCAAACGAGGCACACCTGTGAGCGCGGCCAAACCCGGGACCCCGACACTGGCACGTGCTGGAGAGGATGCGGAGCCTCGGGAGCGCCCGTCCGAGGTGGTGGGATCGCAGAAGACGGTTTGTCAGTTTCTTCCAAAACTGAACATCTACCATCTGAGGCAGCGATGAAGCTGCTTGGCATTTACCCGCAGGAGCTGAAAACTCAACGTCCACACAAAAACCTGCCCACAGGTGTTAACAGCACCTTTATTCATAACTCCCCAAACTCAGAAGTAACTAATACGTCCTTAGCAGGTGATGGGTAAATAAACTGTGGTCCCTCCAGATGGTGGAATATTATTCAGCACTGAACAGAAACGAGCTCTCGAGCCGTGAAGAGACCTGGAGGAACTTGGGTGTACATGACTACGGGAAAGGAGCCAGGCAGAAAAGGCTGTGGGAGTCCCTCTGCAGCACGTTCTGGAAAAGGCAGAACGATGGAGACAGCAAGGAGATCCGTGGCTGCCAGGGGGCTGGGTCGGGGAGGGAGGAACAGGTGGAGCACAAGGTGTTTAGGGCAGGGAAGCTACTCTGTGATACCATGAGGGTGGACCCCTGTCACGACGCATTTGTCCAAACCCACGGAATGCGCCACACAGAGTGTGACCAAGCATGTGCACAACGGAGCTTAGTTAATAACAATGTATCAACATCGGCTCATCAATGTATCACACCAATGCAGGGTGTTGACAATCCCAGAAACTATGGAAGACTGGGAGCAGAGTCATAGGGGAACTCTCTATACTTTCTGCTCAGTTTTCCTGTATGCCTAAAACTGCTTTGAAAGTAAATTCTATTAATTAAACTTTTAAAAATTCTCAGCTTTAGCTGCCCCAGAGCTGCTGCATGAGGAGGTCAGTGGTGGATGAGGCTGAGCTGTGCGCACACTAGAACACCGACCAGCCCCACTCTGCTCTGCTCAGGCCGGGTTTGCACGGGGAGCCACATTGTGCCCAAGGAGACATGCACGGAGGAGTCTGGCCTTGCTTAGGGCCCAGGGGAGGGGGAGGGGAGGCCTGCTACCCTTGGTGCAGGGGGGAGGGTCAGTGACATAGGCCACTGGACTCTCTGGGACAGGGACAGGGAAGGTGAGGTGATGAGGCCCCAGAGACAAGCAATGGCAGAGCTGGGAGGCTTCCTGGAGGAGGGGTCCTGCGGCTCTAACTTGAGGGTCAGTGAGGAAGCTCCCCTCCTTCAAGCCAGTCCCAGGGGCTAACCATACTCCCACCTCAGATATAGACACCTCTCTTCTTCCCATCCCTCCTCAACCCCCAGGCCAGGCTTAGGACTCGCCCTCCCACCTGGCTTCTCCCCCTCCCATCCAAGCCCCTCTTCACAGCCCTCTACCTGGACTGTTACATAGCACAACCCTTCTGTGGCTTCCCGTTGCCCTCAGGAGAAGGTCCAATGCCTGGCCCAGCTTCCAGCCCTAGAGACCAGCCCACTCTGCCTTTCCCCAGGACCCAGCTAGGTGAGCGAAGTCCAGACAAAGACACAGGGACACGTCGGGTGGGCTGGAACTGTGGGTCAGATCCCACCTACGGCTGAGCTACTCTGAGCAGCAGGTTGTGCTCAAGGAGCTCTCAGGAGACAATCCCTCTTATCCCCGGCAGAGATGCAAGGTGAACAGGTAATCCTCCATCTACAGAGGTGCAGGGAGGGGACATCTTTACTGAGGATCCTGCCTGACCTAGTGCTTCCTAGAGAAACGAGGCTTAAATACCCAGAGCTCAGCCCACTTGTGAGCAGAGGGGTCTTGGCAGGGGGGAAATCTCCCCAGGTCCCAGCTGAGGGATCTCAGGCCATTTGTGACCATGAACTTTGCCTGCCCTGGGCTGTGGCCAGGCGGGCCCAGAGCCAGATTTCTCAGTCTCGGGGAGTGGGCAGGGGCAAGGGGGAGGGGCAGCACACAGCTGTGGATACTGGGCAGCCCTGGGAAGAAGAGGCATCCTTGGAGCACTTGGCCTTGACCCTGGGAGGTGAAGGTCACCCCTGTGGTGGCTGTAGCAGTCTGCTAATCCATTACTGAGCACCTCCACTGGCCACCAGGCAATTAGCAACAGGGCCTCCATCCTGACAGCTAATTGCACTAATTGATAGGGTCGGCCACAGTCCTGCCCAGCCCTTGCCCTCGTCCAGGATGGCTTCACGCCTGGGAACCCAGCTGCCAACCTCCCTCTCTCTCCCGGCATCTCTTCCTAGGGGCCACAGTCTGGGGACCATTCAGCCAGCTCTCAACTTTGGCCAGGACTTGACTCCAGTCACGGCCTCCCCCTTTGCTCTGACACCTGGTCCTCCATTCACATCTCTAGAAGACAGGTGAGAGGACTGGACTTGGAGCAAAGGTCAGAATCCAGCAGGCCAGAGACAAGGCTCTAGGGGTGCTATGGGTACACAAAGTGACTGCACCTCTCCCAGCCTCAGGACACTTGCACACAGTAGAGATTAATGAATGAGGCTCCAGTCCTGGCTACAAATTAGGAGTTCAGTAGACTGTCCAGGGGCCATGACAATGATAACAATGATGATGGTGGTGATGGCGGTGATGGTGATGATGGTGATGATGGTGATGATGGTGATGATGGTGATGGTGGTGGTGGTGATGGTGATGATGGTGATGACGATGGTAGTGATGGTGGTGATGATGATGATGATGGTGATGGTGATGGTGATGGTGATGGTGATGAAGGAGGCAGCGATGAGGGTTAAGATGAGGATGATGGTGGTGATGGGGTGATGATGATGAGGGGGATGAAGATAGTGATGGTGAGGATGATGGTGATGGTGGTGGTGATGATGGTGATGATGATGGTGATGATGGTGATGATGGTGGTGATGGTGGTGATGGTGATGATGGTGATGATGGTGATGATGGTGGTGGTGGTGATGGTGATGATGGTGGTGATGATGATAATGGTGGTGATGGTGATGATGGTGATGATGGTGATGGTGGTGATGATGGTGATGATGATGGTGATGATGGTGATGATGGTGATGATGGTGATGATGGTGATGGTGGTGATGATGGTGGTGGTGGTGATGGTGATGATGGTGATGATGGTGATGGTGGTGGTGGTGATGGTGATGATGGTGATGATGGTGATGGTGGTGGTGGTGATGGTGATGATGGTGATGATGATGGTGATGACGATGATAGTGATGGTGGTGATGATGATGATGATGGTGATGGTGATGGTGATGGTGATGAAGGAGGCAGCGATGAGGGTTAAGATGAGGATGATGGTGGTGATGGGGTGATGATGATGAGGGGGATGAAGATAGTGATGGTGAGGATGATGGTGATGGTGGTGGTGATGATGGTGATGATGATGGTGATGATGGTGGTGATGGTGATGGTGGTGGTGATGATGGTGATGATGATGGTGATGATGGTGATGATGGTGGTGATGGTGATGATGGTGATGATGGTGATGGTGGTGATGATGATGATGGTGATGATGATGGTGATGATTATAGCGGTGATGATGATGATGGTGATGATGGTGATGGTGATGGTGATGAAGGAGGCAGCGATGAGGGTTAAGATGAGGATGATGGTGGTGATGGGGTGATGATGATGAGGGGGATGAAGATAGTGATGGTGAGGATGATGATGATAGTGAGCGTGATGATGATGATGACCTCTCACCCCCATGGTAAAGGCTACAGTGCAGAGTGCCCACCGTGCAGTGGTTAAAAGCCTCTGCTCTAGACCCGGCTGTCGGGTTTAAATCCTGCCTCTGCGTGTACTAGCTGTGTGACTTTGAACCTCTTTCTTGTTCTCTCTGTGCCTCTATTTCCCCAACTGTAACCTGGAGACAAGGACAGTCCTGACCTCGTGGGCTGGTGTGAGGCTTCAGTGAATCAATACATACATTACTGTGGCATAGAGTAGTTGCCATTATACTTTATTAGCTTAGATATAAGAATATCCCCAATAACTTCAACAAAATTTAAAGCTTTTGCCTCAAAGGACTCCCTCATCAAATTACAAAGACAGCACAAAGAATGGGAGAAAATATTTTCAAAACGTGTGTATGCTAAGAGACCTGTATCCAGAACATATAAGGAACTCTTATAATTCAAGAATAAAAAGACAAATAACCCAATTAAAACATGGTCAGAGGATTTAAATAGACATTTTCCCAAAGAAGACACACAAATGGCTGACAAACACATGAAAAGATGCTCAACATCATTAGTTACCAGGGAAATGCAAGTCAAAACCACAAGATACCATTTCATACCCACTAGGTGATAAGAATGAAAAAGACAAATCATGGGGGCACTGGAAGACTCAGTCGGTAGAGAGTGCAACTCTTGATCTCAGGGTCATGAGTTCGAGCCCCACGTTGGGGGTAGAGATTACTAAAAACAATAAGGCAAATAGTAACAAGTTTTGTTGAGGATATGGAGGAACAAGAACCCTCACACCCTGTTTTAAGTAAAATGGTGCAACTATTTTGGAAAACAGTCAGACAGTTCCTCAAAGGCAGGGAATTGCCATATGACACAGCAATCCAACTCCCAGGTACCTACCCAAGAGAACTAAAAAGCTTGTATGTGAGTGTTCATAGCAGCACGATTCACAATAGCCAAAAAGTGGAAACAACCCTTATGTCCACAAATGGTGAATGGACAAGCAACATGGTGCACCCACCTATACGACAAAATATTATTTGGCCATAAAAAGGAATGACCTACTGACACACCCTTCACCGTAGGCGGATGAGCCCTGAAGGCACGCTGAACCAGAGAACCCAGACACGAAATGACACAATCCCATGATTCTGTCGACAGGAAATGTCCAGAATTTGCAAACCCATAGAGACAAGACACAGATTAGCGGCTTCCAGGGTCAAGGGGAGGGGCGGTGGAGGAGGGCTGCTGATGAGTGCAGGGTATCTATCAGGGATGATGAATGTGCTCTAAGATTAGACAGTGGCGAGAGCTGCATTAAGTCTGAAAACAATAAAAACCGCTGAATTTTACTCTTTAAAATGGAAGGATTTTATGATATGTGAATCCTACCTCAATAAAGCTGTTATTTTGAGAAAGAATCCCCCAGGAAATAGTCCCAAATGGGAAATGAGGGGTCAACGGGATTCTGTGCTGCTGAAGGGCCTCCTTACCCTTGAGCCCCAGGCTGGCTGGCTCCCCACTGCCCAAGGGTCCTGCAATGGGCATTTGCTGCAGTGTTTCCTTCCATAGTTCTGACACCCGGGACAGATGGGCAAAGCAGCCGGGGAGGGAAGTGCAAAGGAATGTCCTTCTGTGGCCCCAACCAGAATCCTAAGGACCATTCCCCAGGCAGCAGCAAATCCTACTTAGCATAGCTTAGCATGAAAAAAGCACTCAGAAAGTTCTAGGCTTTTCTCCCCCCAGCCCCATGTCACCCTTTCCATCTATCCTCCAGGGGTCCCACATGTCCGAAACAGAACAGCCTTCCTTTCCCTCTCACCTCATCAAACTTATGCTTCTCTCATGTTATCTGACCCCCTCCCCCCACTCCCCCACCCCCGTCAAGAGCTTTCCTCACTGCCCCCACAGCACCCGTGCCTCTTCTGGTCAGAGCCTCCCTTCACTGACCACACAAGGGTCATTCTACAGCCTGTTGACTTCACCCAGTGTGAGCTCCTTGAGGACACACATAGCATCCTACTGTCTTTGCATCTTCAGAGCCCAGCCCAAGGCCTGATGCTCAGTCAGCACTCAGTTAAGGAATAGATGAATGGTTGAGCATCCCTCAACCATTCATAGGTTGTGCATTGCTCAAAAGTGCCTGGCCAAGGGAGCAGGCCAAAGCTAAAATCCAGCTTAATCTCTGCTCACTGCTTACCAAGCCGAGCAGCCCAGGACCACATCTGTCCAGAGAGCAAACCTCTTGGTAATTTTCACAAGGGTGCTCTATAGGCTAGCTGCCACCCCGGAGGAAGGGAGAGAGGAAAGGAGAAAAACGAAAGGACGGAGGGGAATGTGAGCGTTTTTTTTTATTGCTCAGAATGAGTGTTCACACACATTTATATTTTATTTTTTTAAAGATTTTATTTCTTGGGGCGCCTGGATGGCTCAGTCAGTTAAGCGTCTGCCTTCGGCTCAGGTCATGATCCCAGGGTCCTGGGATTGAGCCCCGCATCGGGCTCCCTGCTCAGCGGGAAGCCTGCTTCTCCCTCTCCCACTCCCCCTACTTGTGTTCCCTCTCTCACTGTGTCTCTCTCTGTCAAATAAAGAAATAAAATCTTTTATTTATTTATTAAAATCTTTTATAAAATCTTTATAAAATCTGTCTAAAAATCTTTAGACAGAGAGAGAGACAGGGAGAGAGAGAAGCAGGCTCCCCGCTGAGCAGGGAGCCTGACGCAGGGCTTGATCCCAAGACCCTGGGATCAAGACCTGAGCCAAAGGCAGACGCTTAAAGACTGAGCCACCGAGGCGCCCCTCACACACATTTTTAAATGTACTCACTGGAGCAGGCTCTCCGCATTTGAGGTTTAATTCTGGCTCACATCGCACGGACGTCCCCTGTAGGGATGCACTCGACACAGTCACCCTGGGAGCCAGGCTGATGGAGGCTCCACCACGTTGTGGCTGCAACATCCCACATTTGCAGCTTCCTCGCCTCCAACGAGAGGAAAGAGAGACTGGTGCCCGGTCCAGGGACTTTGGCTGCTCGCTTCTGTCCACTCTGCACTGGCCCGGACCAGTCACCTGCTTGCCCTAACCACACCTGAGAGTTACAGCCTCTCTGGGCCTTCGGGGGAGAGATATCAGGTACTACAGGCACTCGCTGTGGCCACACGGGGTGTTAGCTGAATTCGATGCTCCATTGACCTGCACCAAGGGCTCAGCACTGGAGCCTGGCTCACAGAAGCGGTTCTCAAATGACAGGGGCCTCAGAGCCCCCCGAGAGTTCATCAACACACAGGTTCCCACCCCAAGACTAGGGCAGGAGGTCTGGGCTGGGAGCTGGGTTTCATGAACTGCAGTGCAGGGGTGCTGGGATCCCCTCTGGGCAGCACTGATCCACACAGGGTGAAGTATGGACTGGGGTACCATGCACCCTCTCACACTGTCCTGTCCACACACCACGCCCCATGTCGGGCATCAGACCATGCACAGAGCTCCCTCTGAGTCTTTGACGTCCCCTTGCAGGTGCCAGAAATCCCTTCCCCACCCGTTCTGCTGTTATTTGTAGGCTCACCCTTCAGACTTAGTTCAGATGTCACCTCCTACAAACAGTCCTCCCTGATCTTCTGATTGGAAACACCTCTGAGTTCCAGCGTATCATGGTTTCAGCTCTTCTTTTCAGCTCATGGTCTGAGCAGTGGTCACTGCCCAGTGGCCGGGTACAACCAGGGGTCTGCAAAAGTGACGTGGGGCCACAGGATGGTGTAACTTAGGTCCTACCTCCAAAATACCAGACCCAGGGCTCTCAGTGTGCCAGCGAAATGGGGATTCCCTGCCCTATCTCATCACAATGCAATGGCCCCATTAAAGGCTCTGAGAAGTTCTGCAATGAAAGAAAACGCTGTGGGGTGCCCGGCTGGCTCAGTCAGAGGAATGTACTACTCTTGATCTCGGGGTTGTGAGTTCAAGCCACACATTGGGTGTAGAGTTTACTTTAAAAAAAAAAAAAAGAGTGGGCGCCTGGGTGGCTCAGTCGTTAAGCGTCTGCCTTCGGCTCAGGTTATGATCCCGGGGTCCTGGGATCGAGCCCCACATCGGGCTCCCTGCTCCGCGGGAAGCCTGCTTCTTCCTCTCCTTCTCCCCCTGCTTGTGTTCCCTCTCTCGCTGTGTCTCTCTCTCTCAAATAAATAAATAAAATCTTTAAAAAAAAAAAAAAGAGCTTTAAGTTTCATCGGACCCAATGTCTCCAGGAATATCTGACCACAGGATCCATGACTTGAGAATCACCCATTTATGCCATGATGAACCAGAGGCCTCTGGAAATATGGTTTTGGAAATGCCATCCAGGTGAAGCCACATCTGTAACCTGTATACTGTATCCATCCTCTGGAACCACCTGCCCTGCTCCGAATTCGAGAGCCAGGGGGGGACCAAAGGAGCACCAGCCTCAGGTGCCAAATGCACGGCGGCGCTGGTCAGGAGGAGGGCTCCCGGTGGCAAAAGTGGAAACTGAGGCTTCCAAGGAGCTGGAATCACCTGAATTTGAACGGGGAGTGTGGGGCCTGCCCTACCTCTACCTATTCCTTGTTACATACTGTATACAGTCCACGCTCCATGAATGCTTTCTGGACACAATGATAAAGGAACAGCCTTCAGAAGCGGGACACGAGTGTGGAGGGAATGGGCTTTGGAGGAGGGGTGGGCGGCCACAGAGGGGTTTGAGCTGACAGTGGGTGACTCATAGCCAACCTAGGAATCAGAGGCCCCCATAGTCCAGGATTTATAGCAAGGTCCCAGGAGGGCAGCCGGGACTCCCCGCCCCCGCAAGCCCAGCCGCCTTGACACAGGGCACGTAGCTCGCCGCACAACTGAGGAACTGAATTTTAAATCTACAAACTGATACTCGACTCAGAGACTACACATTAGTGAGCCATCAGTATGGCCATTCATGGGTTTAGAACAGTCCGGGCCCGGGAACCTGCTTTGTCAAGGGTACGGTCGGTGATCCCCAAATACAGACCAAGTGTTTCCAGTGAAAACGTCCCAACTGAGGCAGGAGTATAAGAGACACTGCATTTCAAAGACGGTACCAAAAATGTAAGACGTCCCCGTGTGTTTGTATCGATCGAATGCTGAAATGATAATAATCTTGGACGCGCTGGATTAAGTTATTATTGAATTATTTGTACCTGTTTCCTTTTCCTTCTTTAATGTAGCTACTGGGAAATTTGAATCCCATATGCGGCTCTCATCGCGTTTTCTACCGGACAGCATTGCCTTAAAGCCTATGATATTTCGATAAAGTGGAAATAAAAAGTTGGCGGAAATTTTATGATTGTTTTTGACTCCCCTGGGGGGACTCCTTGGAATGGCCTAATTCAACGTCCTTGCTTTACAAATGAGGAAGTCCAGGCCCAGAGAGGGCAAGTAAGTTTCTTGGGGTCACACAGCATGGTGTAGATGTAGCTGGGTCCAAAACTTGGCCCTTGCTCCAGACATGCTTGGAGGGGCCGAGAGCTCTGTGACAAACCTAGACCAGGCCCCCCACGCCCCCTGCATTTCAGATCTGCCCCACAGGGACTCAGGTCTGCAGGCTACAGGACCAAGCAAGCAAGACACCCACAAGTGTGACATCTGACCCCAGTCAGATTACCCCCAAGCCACTGATAAGGCAGCCAGGACACAGCATTAGGGCTTTCCCTAGCACACTCGAACCTCTATTTTCCCGCCTGTGATATGGGGGTAAGCATCACTGTGCTGAAGCCACAGGGCTGACACATCCATGAGCACACTGGGGGCTGTTGTGGGCTGAACTGCGTCCCCCCAATTCCTACACGCGAGTCCAAACTCCCAGGACATGAGAACGTGACCTTATTTGGAAAGAGGGTCTTTACAGAGGTGATCAGGTAAAATGAGGTTCTTAGGGTAAGCTTTGATCCAGTAAGACTGTGTCCTTACGAGAAGGGGAAATCTGGGCCAGAGACACACACGCACAGAAGGATGTGGAGACATGGGGAGGACGGCCATGTGATGCGAGCCAAGGATTCTGCAAATACCAGAAGCTGGCAGAGGGAAGGAAAGAACCCCCAACCTGGAGCCCTTTGAGGGAGCGTTGCCTGGCCCTTACCTTGATTTTGGCCTTCCGGCCTCCGGCTTGCATGAATACACTTCAGCTGTCATCAGCCCTGGTGCGGGATGCTCTGTTCCAGCCACCCCAGGACACTGACACGGCAGGTATGAGCCCTCGTCCTCCAGGAGCCCCCGGCTCAATTCTCACCAGGCCCATTTCTGGCTCAGCCCCTCCCCGCGATGGTTTCGTCCCGCTCTCCAGCCCCCCTCCCCACCCCTTTCCTTCCATGCACCTGCCCTTGCTGGCTGGGACAGGATGAAAGGGGGGACTTCTACAGAGGACGTGAGGGTGAACAGTCCCTTGCCTGGAGGCTGTGTGGGGTGTGGACCCAGCTATAGTCATTTTGTGTGGTCTGCGACTTCTCACCTAACCCCACCCGCAGCTCCATGCACCAGACGGGGGTCCTCAGCCCTTGCGTTCTGTCACTTGGCCCCAATGAGGGGGACACACATAAAAAGCATGGCCCAACTCCTGGGGCCCTGGTCTCCCTGGGCCTCCTCGGCCCACTGCTCCGTGGCTCTAGGCCCCCCACATTCCAAAGCCAACACTTGGACCCTAGTGGGTCTGGCACCGAATGGGTGTGCAGTAAGCGTTTGTTGAATGACTGTGTGAGTGAATGAGTGCAGACAGGGCGCTGGCCGGGTGCTGGCAGAGTTGCCCCCCTGTCTGAGGAGGGAAATAGTCACTGAGGGCACCTGCTGCTGTTGTCAGGAGGCAGGAGGGGGTTCAGAGAGAGCCCCCAAATCGGCTGAATACACAATCCCAAGCACTGGGCCCGGGGGCTTCACTTCTGAGCCCGTACCTGCTTTCTGCCCGTGGGAGCCCACACATGACCTGGGGAGTCCTGGACACCTCCTCCGGGGTGCTCCGTTCTGCCCTTCGACACCTTCCCAACTTTGGAAGCATTTCTACTTCCTGGCCTTGGATCTGCATCCAGCTGGCCCAGCTGACGTCCATCACGGCCCTCTGCGGCTGGAGCGATTAAAACCCCGCGCTGCGCCCTCCCCGGACTGTGGCCCTCGGGAGGAAGTCCAGGTTCCTGGCCGGGGGTCAAAGCTGTGCTTTCCTGCAGGCCTGGCCCCTCCCCTCCAGCCAGTTCCCTGGGCTCCAGGACCCACAATCTCCAGCAACGCCCAACAGCACCCCGGACTCACCCTCAGCCCACCTCCACCGCACGCCTGGTCACTCTGCACCTTTGCTCAGACCCTGCCCTCTGTCTGGAACATTCTTGCAGCCACTGTCCCCAGTCTGGGCAATTCTCACTCACCCTCGGTGTGGTGCTACCTCTTACTCAGGGCGTCTAAGCCCGTCGCCATACTCACCAGCCTTGTTCTGTTATCTGGGCCCCGTCGTCCGAGCCTCCCCTGCTAGACTGAGGTTCCCAGACCAAGGACTGAGGCGCCACGGTCTTCGGGAGCCCTGGTGCCCAGCACGGCGCCTGCACACAGTGGACGCCTCGGGAAGGTGCATCGCGCCCCGTGAGGGGGCTGCAGCCTCTGGGCTCATCCGCCTCCTCAGCAAGTCTGGGACCCCTCAAGCCCATCTCTGGATCCTGCGTGCGAAAGGCACTCTGTGGACCTCTGGAAGTCTGGGTGACCTTTCCGTTTGCAAATGCGGCAGCTCAGCCACCTGCCAAGGGGACAGCCTCACTGTGCAGGGAACTCAGATCGGGTCTGTCTGACCTGATCCTGGGCGCCCCCCTCACAATGTGGACTGGACGGACAGGCAGGGTCTGGAGAGCGTCTGGGTCTGGGTCCAGATGGCAGAACAAAAGACATGAACGACAAGCTTCCTTTCCCAGAGGATGCCCCAGGGTCCCCTCCACCCCTCAGGAAATCGGTGGGTGTCTCCCCACAGGTCCGTCCCCAGCTGCCTCCAATTCACAGGCATCCTCATCAAGCCTGCCGGATCTCCCTCCAGTCAGTGGGAAGTGGCCTTGGGCACCCATTGCCCACAGGACAGAAGCGTGGGGCCCCTGCCTCCCGATCCAGGCATGGGGGACCCTCAGCAGCACGCAGAGGCGGGACGAAGGGACTCCCGTGCCAGTGAAGAGCCCTGCGGGACAGCTGGGAGGGAAGCACAGGGAGCACCCCATGCCCGGGGGCTGTGACTGTTCTCAACCTTTGGGGGCGTCTTGCGAGCATCTGACACAGTCTGGGACCCTCTCCAGCACAGGCACGCGCCCACGGGCTTGTGCAGTCCAGGCGGTTCAGAGACCTCCTGAGGCCCTTGCATGGATCACTGAGGGCTCCATGGGCCTCGGGGTAAACCCCCTCAAAGGGCAAGAGGACTCCTGAGACCCACTGCCATCTCGGCTGGTGGCTGCTGTGTGCCCTTGGGTAAGTCTCTGGGCCTCTCTGGGCCTCCATTTCTCCATCGAGAAACAGAGGCTGGACCCCACTGCCTACGTCCGAGGAGCACTCCCCGTTTCTTAGCGAGCTGGATGCCACTGGCGTCCTGGGCTGATAATTCTCCCTGCACATTCCTCCGCAGAGCCCCCAAGGCCCGCCCAGCGGGTTTGACCCTAGGTTGGGCAGGCCCTCGAACCCCTGCCTGGTCTCAAGGTGGCACAGACAGGAAGCCAGTGTCCCTGAAGGCCTCGGAGCCACACGGGATCTTTGCACAAAGCTGGTTCTCGGGCAGGGTGCCCCCCCGCTGCCAGGCACTGAGCGTATGGTACCCGCTGCAGGAGCTGACCCTGGGGCTCCGTCCCTCCTGATTCTGAGGGACCGTGGCCGACGAGAACAGAACCAGTACCGACCCCACCCTCCTTGGACCATCACTCGTGTTATTTTGGGTAATGGGCCTCGGGTTAAGCAAACTGAATGGCAACTTGTAGTGAAAGTTATGGATGGGCTCCCGCCGCCGGGCAGACATCCCAGGAGCATGGCTTCAGAGGAGGGGTCTGACAAGCCCGAGCCCCCTGAGGCCCAGGCCCCGCATCCCAGCCTTGGCTCCGTGCGCTTGGTCCCCCAGCGGCAGGGACAAGATTGGCTGCGCACCTCCTGTGAGCGCCCTGTCACCTACTAGGCCCCACGTGATAGGGACGTGCTTAGACCACCCTCGCGCCTGGGATGCTCTCAGCCACCTATGCAGCGAGAGCTAAGGGAGGATGTGGCGGCTCAGAGAGGTCAAGGGCCTTGCCCAAAGCCACACAGCTGGAGCCGGAGCGCCAGGGCCCCCTGGTCTGTCTGACCACAGCCAGGCTCCCTGCCCGGGACCACCCTGCCTGGCAGGAAGCTGCACCCCTCTTGGCACACTCCCCCCCCCCCCCCGCTAGCTGAGCTTGGCGGGGCTGCTGGCTGGGCAGTGGTCTGGGGGACAACTGCGGAGATGGGTTCCCACTGAAGATCTTTGAAATGTCCTGGTCTTGTTGAGGATTCGTGGCCACTGCTCACGACCTTGCCTGGCCTCCTGCGTGCCTCCTAGTACCCACGCCTACTCCACTTTAGGAACAAAACTGTCTCTGGAAGTCAGGGGTGGCCAAAGAAATGAAGGCAGAAATCAGGGAAAGGGGCCTCTGGGACAGCCCTAAAACCTGGGAGGAGGCCCCTTTGCCTCTTGCCCTTCTCCTTCTTCCCGACTGGAGCAGAGATATGAAGACTGGAGCTTCAGCAGCCATCTTGCCACCTGGAGGACGGAACCCGTGTTTAGGGATGGCAGGAGGCCTTGGGTCTCTGGTGTCTTTGTGGAGCACCACCCGAGCCCTGGGCTGCCCATCTCCAGACTCATTTCATGGTGCTGGGGTCTGTGCTCTGTCAGCAGTCGCCAGACGAAGGTGCTAACGGGCCCAGCTTAGAAAGGCCTCTTGTGTTAGGAAGGATATTGACTCAGTTTCCTGAATAGACACCAAGTCACAGTGGCTTCCATAACACAGACGGTTTTTATCTCTCTCAGGAAAACACAAGCTGGTGAATGGTCCAGGGGTGGGGCGACTCTGACCAGACCCAGCTCCTTCTATCTGAGGCTCCGCTCTGCTGTGAGGAGCATTCCTCGCCTGACCGTCGCAGCCCCATCTCAGGCAGCCAGGAAGGGGAGACAAGAGCACTGAGGACCGCCAACTTCCTGCTAAAAGAAAGATCTGGAGCTGCACATGGCCAGTCTCTTCCTGTCACGGTCAGAACCCCGGCGTGGCCAGGCCGAGAGCTGCAAGGGAAGCTGGGAAATGTGGCCTCTAGGTGAGGGGCCGGAGAAGCTCAGAGGGCCCACCTGCTGAAGGCAGAGGGGGAGTGAGAGCCCATATGCTTCTCCTCACCTAGGATCAGGGGAGAAATGAAGAGTTTGTTCAGTCTTTGCATGCTTTTTTATTTTTGTTTTGCATTTACATCTTTAATGTCCCAGAGATGAACACAGGTGTGTGCTACGAGCCAGTCTTCTGGTCCCTCCTGCCCCCTCCACTGCCACCACCTGGACAATGTGGGAGCCACAACCCACCACCCCGGACCACCGCCCCTCCCGGGCCCCGGGGGCCAGCGCCCAAATGGGGCCCGCACCTGGGGAACCCTGAGTGGGTGGGAGAGCCCGAGGCTCGTAGAGGCCCCTCGAATTCATGTCCCACGACTACAATGCCCGTGGAAATCTCAGGGCAGGATGTCCTTTTGTTTTTCCATGTGGAGGGAAGATGTTCAAATCCACATGCAGGCCTGAGTACCTGAGACGGTTAATGTTATGTGTCAGCTCGGCTGGTTGCTTGTCTGAACTTGGCCTGGTCTAGATGTCCCGGGAAGGGGTTTTTTAGACGGCATTAACATTTAAATCAGTAGACTTGAGCCAAAGCAGATGACCCCCATAATGGGGCTGGGCTTTGCCCAACCATGGAAGGCCTTCTATGCAAAGGCTGAGCTTTGCCGGAGTAGAAGGAATTCTCCTGGAGATTGCCCCATACAAACCCCACTCGAGTGCCCGCCTGCCAGCCTGCCCAACAGATTTGGGACTTGCCAGCCCCCCCAGAGCACGTGAGCCACTTTCTAGAAATAAGTCTTCCCTCTCCCTGACTGGCTCTCTCTTTCTTTCTATATATATACATAACCGCTTCTGTTTCTCTGGAGAACCCTAATACGATACCGAAGAACAATGTGAAGAAAAAGATATATTCCTTCTCCCACCAAGTTAAAAAATCTAGAATATAAGGTAATAAAACTGATTTCAGCATGAGCCAGCGACCTGCAAACGTCTCCTTGTATATAATCACCGCAAGAAATGCATTTTGCACCCTGAAATATATCTACGAATATAGAAGTCTAAAAACCAATTTCGACAAACAATGCTAATCCAGCAGGTGAGAAACCCTGGATTTCCTTTTTTCTCCTGGTGGCTTCACTCTGCAGAGAACACACCTGTGCGGGACCAGGAGTCACTGTAGACGCGCAGGTGGTCACGCCCACCCCCAGCTTTCCTGGCCACGCAGAAGCCCCTTTGCTCAGACATTCAGCAGAGACAGGTTGGCCAGCCTCCTTGGGCTCATGGCTACATGAAGAACCAGTATTGTGAGATGTGCTTCATAAACTTGGATTCAGTCCCCCAGGTAACTGGCTATGCAGGGCCTGGTCCACAGCACATGGTTGGTGTGGGATTAAACCACAGTCTTACTCACTATAGTAATTATGGGATCACTGATAATGAAGCACCCATAAGGGGCCGCCTCTGAGCAGCTCACAGGGATGGCAGAGCTGATTCCTGCCCCCAGAGAGCTCCTCAGAAAGGAGTCAGATGAGAAACAGCAGTGACCGCAGAGACCAAGCAATGGGAAGACCCGGGGGGCTATTGGGGTGTGGGGAAGGTGTCACTTAGCTGAGAGGGGGCAGGGTGAGGTGGGGGTCCAGGAGCCTAACTGCACAGTGAGCCCCCAGTTGAAGGAGTCCTGGTGGAGATAAAAAATGTTCTCTTTAGCTGGCACTGGGTCCCCCTGGTCCTCTCCTTAAAAGAGATTTCCCAGGATCCCAGAGGATTCACCCTCAGGATTACCCTCAGGAACTCCTCAGCCCCAGCCAGGGGCCACAGTCCTGCAGGACCCTTTGGAATTCAGAGTCTGTACCTGAGGCATTCCCTGCCCACAGGGTGTGAACCCAAGTGGAGCAGTCCCAGAAGTCATAGAGGCAGGCTCCCGGAGGGGCGGGAGGGCTCGGAGAGTGGGGGAGGCGGAGTGAGACCAGTTGTGGAGGAAGGGGTGGCCTCTGACAGTGGTATCCAGGCAGAGCTGGAACCAGGAGGGTCTTGTTGGAAGCACCAGCCCCACCCTGCCCACCCCCCACCAGAGGGCATGGGGTCTCTGGGTGTTTACACCCACCGCCCACTCCCCCAGCACTCTGGAAGGGGGTTTGGAGACAGATGAATGGCAGGTACAGAGAAAACAAAGGAGGGAAATTAGTGGGGGGGGGGGCAGAGAATGCGATCCCGGCTCACACCCAGCGGGGAAGGATGTTTATGGGATGGCAGCCCTGTGAACTCAGATCCCCAGCTTAGCACCCAGTGCCAGAGGACAGCATTTTGAGGAGGGAGACCGAAGGACAGTGAGTGCTGGATAGTGTAACCACGACTTGTGAGCAAGGGAACTTCCCTCCTCCGGACAGGCCAGGCACTTGATAGAATCCTTGAAAAACAAAACGAAACATAAAAAATGAAATCAAGAGACAGCATAAGCAGGCTCTGTAACAGTAAGGGCAGGTGGGAGCAGACGGAGCTGCTGGCCAGGACAGCCAAGTCCCCGCTGATGGGGGCTGGGGTGGGGAATCGTTTCTGGATTGTACCTTTTATTCCTTTCTTGGAAGCAGGGGACATTTTAAATCGTGTGCATGCATAATGTTGGTGATTTTTAACAGTAACAGTAACAAGAAGGAGGGGGGGAGGAGGGGAAAGGTACACTAGATCTCTCAATTTAAATCCTCTAGACACTTACTGGACATTTTCTTCTCTTAAAAAAAAAAAACGGATTCGGGTGGTGGCTACACGGGTGTATACATTTGTTAAAATCATATTGTACTCTAAGATGTGCGCTTTTCTCGATAAGGAAGTGTATCTCCATTTTTAAGGAGCGGAGGGAGTCCTCCCACGAATACGTGGTTAAACGTTGGAATTTTGCGTCAAGCCCCTGCATTGCCCATTCTGAAAAAAATAAATAATGGGGAAAAACCAAATTAGGGAAAACTCTGGCTATCCGGGTAGTCGGATTTGTGGTGCCTCATTTTTTTTTTCTTCTCTTTCCTGTATTTTCTGAATTTTCTACAACGAACTGCGTTTCCCTGCGAGCCCGAAGGGGCCCTTCCCCGGGAGGAGGCCGCGAAGCGGGCGCAGGGGCGGAGGCGGGCCCGGCTGCCCGCGGCTTCCCGGGGGCGCTCTGCGCTCGCGCGGCCTCGGCCCTGGAGCGGGTCCCCGGGCCGCGGCCTCCTCGCGGGGACCCGGGTCCCCGCGCCGCCAGCAGCCCTTCCGCGAGGCCGCCGGGCTCCCGCAGCTTCTGGATCGCCCGCCGTTCTGCCGCCGCGTCCGCCCTGGAGGATGGGCGGCCTGACTTCGCACGGCTCCCTCCCCGTTCTGCATTTTCCGCGCGGGGGAGCCCAGGTCCCCGAGGGGGGCCCAAACGGCCGCAGCCCCTCCCCCGAGCGAGCCTCGCCCTCCTCCCGGAGCGCGCTCCGCCAGTGGCGTCTACACCCGCAGCGCTGCTGCCCCGCGGGTCCCAAAAGCGCGGGGCCGCGGGCGCGCCGGGGCGGCAAGGCCCGGAGAGGAGCGGGCGGAGGTGCGGTGAGGATCGGGGGCGGCTTTTAACGAAAAAGAAGTTGAATCATCAGCGAAACCATTAGGGCTAATGCGCAGCGCACAGACGCGGGATCAATGCCGGCCTCGGGGTCTCAGGGGTGGGGTGGGGGCCGCGGGGCCGAGCGCCCCGCCCACTGGGGGGAAATGGAGTCGCGCGATTTAAGACACAAACTCGAACCCCAGTGAGCGGGGCCCGGATGTGCTGACGCCGCGGTTCCGCGCGGAGCTGGAGCCCCGACAGCGGCTCCGGGAAGGGGGGCGGGAAGCCGAGCTGAGAGTCCGGGAGACGCAGGGATGCGGGGAAGCAGAGCCGGGGCGAGCCGGGGCCGGGCCAACCTCGGCAGAGCGAACCGGGCCGTGCAGCTGCGGGGCGCCCCGCGCCCTCACCGGAGCCCCCGTGAGCCCGGGAGGGGGCCGAGGCCTGGGCAGGAAGGAGAGGCCCGGCTCCCGCCCAGGGCAGCCTCCTCGCTCGGCGGCGGCAGGATGCAGGAGGCTCGGCGGGGCTGCACCCTGAGCTCCCCACTTCTGGCCCGCAGGGTCAGGCCTCCCAGCAGCTGCTGGGAGAGGTGGGCACGGTCACGCATGGACTGGCACACTCCACCCCCTGGTCACAGGCTGATGGGCGGGGGTCCTGGGGTCGAGTCCTGGGTGCTCCCCGGCCGGGCCCTGCAGGAGAATCAGACTTTCCGAGGAGATATCCTGGGAAGTCCGCGGGAAAAGGGTGGGAGATCGGGGAGCTCAGGGCGCCAAGCAGATGGGGGCCAAGGTTCTGCGGGCACCTCCCCGTGTCTCCTCTTCACACTGGGGGGATGGGGGGAACAATGGCCCCTCTCGTTCCTAGGGCACCTGGCCTGGCATGGGGCCTGCCTCCTGGCGCTGGACTAAACCGCTATTCAGTTCAGGAGCAGAGGGGAGAGGAGGGAGGTGGCTGGCTTCTGGCTTCTGAGGAGACTGTCTCTGCCTTTCTTGGGGCCACAAGGGGTTTATCTGTAAAATGTGAGCAGGAGGTGAGACAGACTGGCAAGGGTCCCTTTGGGGGGGGGGCTGGGGCTTCTCTGGGAGGTGGCTCAGAGGCTGTCCCCGCCCCCACGAGAATGGAATCTTTTTCAGCGGCCCCCATCTACAGAAACACTTGGAATCCTCACGAATCAGTGGGGCAGCTTCACTCTGTCCCCCATCACCCCCCGGCCCCAAGTTGACCAGGCTGCCCTCCAGTAATCCAACACACAGGTCTCTGCTGGCTTGGGCTTCGCTCTCAGACCCTAGCTGTCCTAGAGGGCCTCAGAACACTCCAAGGAAAGCACTCTGCAGTGCGGGCCCTCTGGGGTACAGAGGCACTGCCTCTGAGACCCCCCCCCATATGGGGGACCCACGTAGGGAAAGAAAGTGCTGCTGGAAGAGGGGGAGGCTTGAGGAAGGTTAAGGGAGAGGGGCTGGAGGATCTAGAGCCTAGGTGATGGCTGCTCTTGCCCCCCAGTCTCCCCCCTGACCCCCCCAGTCTCCCCCCTGACCCCTCCCAGTCTCCCCCCTGTTCCCTGGCCCCAGTCTCTCTTCACCGGAAGGAGAGCTGGACACAGCTCTGTCTTCCCCTACACGTGGTCTGTGTAATCCGGAGTGGGACTGCTCCTCCAGTCTTCCTCATAAAATGGGAACATCACCCCCAGATTATTGTGGGGATGTTTTGAGGCAATTCCGGTGAAGTGCTTGATCACCTCCCAGCTGAAAGAAAGCCCCAGTGTAAGGGCCATCCACCATTCTGCGGCGGGCGGAGCAGGGCCCTGCGGCTTGTGGCTCTGGGCCAGGGTCTGTGTCCACTTCTGGATCCAGAATTCCTGGGACTAGAGCCTCAACTGCCCATGGTGGGAGTGGGGGGCACAGGCGTTTGGACACGCCGGGTCTCTGCTGGCGACCCGGCAAAGGGCGAAGGATTTATGTGCCTTGGAAAGTGGGGGCTCAGACACTGGCGGGGCAGGTGACGGTACTAATGCCTGCCGGGTTAGGGGTGCAACGGTGTTCGCGGAGGGCTGTTACGCATGCGTACGCCGGCCTGCGGGAGAGGGTATTTGGGCACCCTCGGGTGCGCGCAGCGTGGCTGTCCTGGAGAACCAGTGGAAGCACGACTGTGCGTGGAGCTTGGGGTCACTTGACTCTCTCTCTGCGCCCCAGACCAAGTGGGCTGAACATCCCGGCAGTGCCCTAGACGGGCGAGCTGATCTCAGAAAAGTGAAGTGAGTTTCCCCGATCACTCAGACGCGGTAGTAGGCGGTACACGGTCCGGCGATCTTAACTCTGGGCCCCATCCTTCCAGGAGGGAAGAACGGAAAAGGAGTCCGGACCCGAGAGCCACACAGCAGACTGGGGTGTAGCCGCCCGACCTGAGACTCGGGGCGAAACGCCAGCTCTCCACCTGCGCACATCCCCAGCTTCACTCCTCTCCACACTTGGCGTGTAACGCCGCCTCCTCCCAGAAGCCTTCCAGGACCCAAGCAGGCTCAGGCCCCTCCCTTCTCCCCGGCCCCAGCCCCTGCCCTTAGCTTGAGCCCGTGGCCCTTCTCCCGCTGGAGGCGCGGAGGCCGGACGGATCCGCAGCGCCAGGCCGGAGGGGGAAAGGAACCGGCGGGGGAGAGGGGAGCGGGGAGCGGGAAGGGGCGAGGTGAGAACCTAGGGGAGGGGCCCAAAGGCCGAGCCAGACTCCGAGACGCCACCGAGACGCCAGGTAAGCGGGGCTGGGGGGCCGGGAGGGGGCGCGGGCGCCGGCGGGCAGGGTGGGGGCGGGGCCGGAAGGACCGCGGGGAGGGGGCGGGGCAGCCGGGGGACCGCGGGCGGCCGGGGTGTAGAGCTGCCTTGGCCTCGCGCTGCCCGGTGGCCGGGAGGGGTAGGAGGCCGCTCCGCGCCGGGCGTCCGCCGGGTCCCGGGAGCGGTGGAGCTGGCGCCACCGCCAGTTTCTCTCCTTCAAGCTCGGGCAGCCCCGAGGGACACTCAGGCCCGGAGAGGGGACGAGCCCGGCGGCAGAGGCCCAGCGCGGCCGGCGCGGGGTCCGGAAGCGAAGCGGCGACGCCGACTGCCCGCAGCCCGACCCGGGCGACGCAGGCCGCGGCGGGTGGGAATCCGTGCGCCGCAGAGTGCGCGCTTCCAGCAGCCTAAGTCGAGGAGACGTCTCCGAAAAGAAATAAAACCTTGAACGGAGGTCCGGGCCTCCCCGCCTCCCACCAAGGCAGAGCCAAAGGGGGGAGGAATCACGTCCCGGAGAGGGGGAAATGGAACAAAAGGGGGCCCGCGGTCGGCGGGGACGGACGCTCGGGCGGGATCCTGGGCGCTGGAGGGCGGAGAGCTGAGAAGGAATGGCGAGAGACGCCGAGGCAGAGACCGACTCAATCAGAAAATCTGAGCGAGGAGGTTTAGGCGCAGCCGGGCAGGCGGAGTCCGGGAGGCACCGCCGAGGTCGTGCGGGTCAGCAGCTTCCGCTGGAGCCCCTCCAGGAGGGGGGCGAGACCCCGGGGAGACCCGTAATTCGGGGATGGGGTGCCTGCATCTCAGAAGGCCCTGCGTGCACCTCGCCGGCTGCCCACCGGCCTCTCCCGGGGCCTCCCGCCTGGGCCCTCACATCCTCAGGATCCGGGAGCCGATGCCCTCACCAGGGCATGGGGCGCGCCTTTCGGACTGGTCTCTCCCTCCAGCACATGGGGGTCTCCTGGCCAGCCATGGGCCACCCAACTCAACTTCGGCCAGAATCTGGGGCGCTGAGGTCCCATCCCAGGGATGCCGAGAGCTCCAAGGAAGCGCCGAGGAACCCACGACACGAACGCGGACCGGAGGGGCCGTCGCGGGGCTCAGTCTCCCAAACCCGCAGCGGGGTCGGGCCGGGCTGCACAGGCAGCCGAAGATCGCGGTCCGGGGGCGGCGCCAGAGCTCCTGCCGCCCTGCGGCTTCCACCGCGGGACTCAGGGGCCTCCCCGCGGAGGGGAGCCTGAGGGGCTCCGGGACCAGTGGGGAGGAGTGGAGGAAAAGGAAGGCTGGAGACTGAAACAGATCTGCGGAAATCGAGGGCACGGGTTTTCAAGTGCTCCCTCGGAGCAAGCAGGGGGGGAAAGAAAGCGAGCAGAGTGTAAGGGGATCGAGGTCAGCCCCCTGATCCGAGGGAAGCAGCCAGCAACGGAAGCAGACCCAGGACCGAGAGAATCAGTCGCCAGGAGCACATCCCTCTGATGTTCCCCCGCCGTCGCTTTTTAAAGCACTTTTATCCTGGAAGGTCTCAAATATAAAACAAAGTAAAGGAAGCCTTAAAATGAACCCTGGGGTACCCACCCCCCATTTAACGATCAGCGACCGCTGACCAACCCAGTGCCATCTGTTCTGGCTTTCGATTCTACTATTTAATTAATTTGTTTATTCTGCTGCAATATTGTTAAGCAAAGGCAGACATCACATCATTTCACTGGTAAATACATAAGTGCAACTTTAACTGGTAAGAACTTTTTAAAATTAACCATATGGCTGTAAATCGCCTGACAATAAATCCTCAGTCTCGCCTAACACCCAGAAGCTGCTGACTTTTGATGGTGGAAATGCAGACACCAACCTTCGGTGTCAATTTTACTGCAATTGCCAGATAAACAATAATAAACACTATTATTTTTAGTAATAAAAAAAAGTAAACCAACAAAAGCTGAGGCCAGCAGCTTCTTCAGGATCCAGCGAGGGCTGTGCAGCCAGGCTGCCCTCGCGCCCGTTCTCTGGGCGCCCGTGAAGCTGTTCACCCCCTCCAGGTTCTTGATTTTTCTTTGAGCCTTTACCTCACGTGCGGGTCCAGATTCAGAGCTCAGCACCACCCAACAGGGTAGACCCTGGGTCAGTCCACCTGTGAGGGGCCGCCCCCCCTCCTCCACCTGAGAAGGCAGATGGCCTGGGGGGCGAGCCACCTTGGGGACCCGGCTTGGATCACGGAGTCCAGCAATGCTGCTGGCTAAGGGATTGAAGGGGGCCGGACCCCACTTCCCCGTGGGACCCCCGCCCCCCATAGGCAGGCAGCTGGGCGGATGCGGGCGCTGGCCATTGGAGGGGCAAAGTAGCCAAAGGCAAGGATCCAGATGCTTTGGATGGTGGGAAAGAAGAGCAGGACCCTGCCCGAGTAGGTACACTAGCAGGGAGGAGGAACCCCAGTGTGGGGCCCCCAGGATGGGCCGCTGAACTCCTAGCACAAAGTGGAAGGAAGAAAGTTGAAGGGCCTCATGGCTGAATCCCTGCCCCAGAGTCTCTGCCCCTCTTGGAGTCTCAGTTCCCCTTTCTGAGAATTGCTGGATGGGGCCAGAAGGCCACTAAGGATGCTTGCGGCCAGTGGAGGCGGGGGGTAGGGCAGGCCTACAAACACAGGAGAAAGACAGAAGCCCATCTGGCTCTCCCTGCCTCCCTCCTGGTGCCCACCTGACCAGCTCCCTGCCCCCTCGGTGAACCCAGGTGTGTTTGCCTTCTGAGTAGCCTAGCTCTGGGACACCCTTTCCCCCATGGCCGGGCCGGGCTTGGCGAGAGGAGGGCAGAGGCCACAGACCACCTGTAACCCACGCCTGCTGAGAAGGGCAGGCCCTGCTCTTCCCTGGCACCTCAGTGGGAGGCCCTGGGAGGGGGTGGGGAGCCCCCAGCTAGAAGGGCGGTTGTCAGGGTTTTCATTCCCTCACCAGGGCCCTGGATGAGGCGGGCAGGAGTGAGCCCAGGGTGCTGCCTGTGTTCTCAGCCCAGGGCCGGGGATGGCCAGGGCCAGGCTGCTCAGGCAGGGCAACTCCCTGGGGAGGAGGAGGGCAGGCACGTCTGCTTCCAGCAGCTCTGGCTCCATGCAGAGCAGGAACCTGGTTGGGATTCCTTCTCAGATCGCAACTCCCCATTTGCCCTTGACCTAAGGAGGGACTTGAGCCCCTAGTGGCCTTTCCCAACACCACGAGGGTGAGTTTCATCTTCCGAGGTCCTGGGGACAAGCTCTGGGAGGGGGCTGATTCTCCAAGTTCTTTTCAGGGCTCTTGTGGAGACTGGGCAGGGGATTGAGAGGTGCAGAGGGGTGGGTCACTCCCCCAGTTGCACATCACTGTGAGAGGGCGTCCCTATGACACTGGCCCCAGGAGCCTTGTCCATCACCTTGCTCGGATCAGAGAACACGAAACATTTACTGGTTACAGACCACCATCCTCACGCTGGTCTTTCATGGGGAAACCGAGGCCTGGAGGAGAGGAGGGATTTGCTCAAGGTCACTGAGGGAGTGGAGCTGAGCCTGGCTCGGGTGGGCCTGCCCCAGGTGTCCAGAGCCTGTTGGCCCTGCCTGGGCTCAGGGACTCTGCAACCCGCAGCACCAGCGCAGTCCACCCACGGTGGCGGGAATTCGGCCTTGTGTAAGGAGGAGGTGAGGTTGGTGGGTTCTAGAGGCGGGGAAGGGCAGGTGTGGTGGAAAGCCATCGAAGACATTCATCATCCGCCAGGAGCAGAGCCAACGTGCCCTAGGTTCCTAGTGATGGATGCTGCTGGAGCTCCGGGCCGGTGCATCGCCAGCCTGGTCCCGCGCGCCCTCTAGGGCTTCTTGGGCTTCGAGTTACGAGTTACGCATCGCTCTGCTCTGCTTTGTTGCACCCCTGCTGCGAGACACCCAGGATGCTGGTTCAGTATGGGGGAGAGCCAGCTTCCCTGAGCCCAGCTGGCCTAACCCAGGTTTGCATCCACCGTGTGTACTCCGAAGTTAGGCTCCTTACTCCCAGCCCTTCCCGCACAGCGCACAGCCCCTCTTTCCACCTCCTGGCTCCTTCCATCCGAGGACCTCAGAGCCTGCAGGCAAAGGAAGCCTCTCTACAGGTCAACCTTTCACTATTCCATTGAAAGACACAGCTCTTTGTCCAAATCCAGCCCAAATATGCAGCTACAGACCCTTTCTCCCTCTGATGTGGTGACAGACACAGGCTGAGTGGCCAGTGACGGTCCCTAGGCTGGCTGGCTTCCCAGGAGGCAGAGGGGATTTCCTAGATGCGGCACCTGCACTCTCCTCTCCCTTCTCCTGCACCTGTGGCCCCTGGCAGGGGACCCACCCGCTGCTGAGGGCGACCCTCCTTGGACCTCAGCCACACTGCGCTCAGTGGGGAGCTGTGGTTGGCAGGGTCGCCAGGCCACCTCGGGACTGTACCCGCATCAGCCACAAACAGTTAAATAAAACGATTGCGTGGTAGTGACAACCCCTCTGACTTGGGCTTTAATTGTACCATTTGAGGTCCGAAAGTCTCCGTGACCACAGCTGTTCCTGAAAACCATTTCCTCTCCGTACCATGGAGAGGGTGCTCCGCGGAGCTCCCGAACCCGCCTGGTGCGTGAAGGTAAAGAGGCAGAGTGGATGGCAGCTTCCGGCAGCACCTGCGCTGGCCCTGGAGGCCTCTGCCCAGGCAGGCTGGCAGTGTCCTTTCGGGGACTGGTAGTGCGTGTCCCCTGACTGCCAGAGCCCACCAGGAAAGCACCAGAAGAACAGAGGGGAAGGGTATCTGGTGGAGCCCTAGGCAGGAGTGTGGAGGCTTACCTAGGGCAGGGTGGGGAGAGTGGAGAGGGAGAGATAGGTCAGTGCTGCCCTTGGAGGGGCCTCCTGGGCACCCCACGTCCTCCTTGGCCACTGACCAGGAGCCACGGCCTTCAAAAATAACTAGCAGCAAATTTGTTTTATTGAAGCAGATCAGAAGTCCCTCCCAAAGTCGACTGAAACCTAGTTTGGAGAAAAGCAGCGTGGGGGCAGTTCCCCCCCACCCCAAGGAAGAGGAGAGCCAGCCCCTGAAGGGCCCAAGGAAGGCAGACATGGCCGCTGCAAATGCGCCTATGGGGTGGGGGGCCGGCCTGGGGGAGGAACCCCGGGAATCTCTCTTATGCTGAGGGCACTGTGAGCCAGAAGGCAGGGACCCAGAGGGGCAAGGACCGCCCAGACCATGGGCTGCCTCCAGTCAGGAGGCCTCACTTTCTGGGTCTGGCCTCAGGGCACTGGGAGCCAACGGGCGCTGGGACAGGGGATGATTCTGGGTCACGGAGCTGGATGGCAGGGGCAGACAGACAGATGGACCGCCAGCCAAGGGAAGACCTCCGTGGCGCCTTCTCCTGGGCTGTCTGGCGCCACCACTGAGAACACGGAGCCCCTAGTGTGGCCCGCTTACTGTGCATCTCAACCTGGGAGCCAGAAGCGAGGGACAGAGACAGGTTTTCAAGGAGGCTCGATTCTGTTAGAAGTGACCCTTTCTAGCCCCAAATGACCTCTCTGCCCAACTAGAGAAGCATACCCCAGAAAGGGTCCATCATCTGACCCGCTTTGCAGGGGACCCTGTATTCACCCCGTAACCGCCTATCTTGGGACTGATGGAGGCTGGATGGCCACCGTAATCCAGACTATTGAAATAAGCTTTTGTTCAGAGCCCATAAACTCAGGCCCTGAGCTGGGGCTTTGCCCATGGGTCTGGATCCCCCAAGCTTGCCAGAGATTGCAGATGGTCTAGGGGGGAGGGGAGGCTGGAGAGCAGCATTCCCCGCCTGACCTTGCTGGGAGTGTCCATGTTTTGTTTTGGCCAAAAGAAAAACCCATGTGGTTAGAGATGGCTGTCAAGGAAGGGGCAGTGGGCGTGGGGGGCCACACAGCCAGCAGCCCCTTGTGCCAAAGGAGACGGGCTCTACCTTCACCTGACTCATGGCTTTTGGGTTTTGTGGAAGCCCCAGAACTGTGGGACACAGGACACATAGTCCCCTCCTCCCCCCCAATCCTTTACCTTCCCCATCGCGAAGTGCATCTCAACCTGGGAGCCAGAGGTCCTGCTGGGCCTCCTGGTCAGGGAGGGGGACGTGGGGGCTGGAGTGGGGAGTCCCCAGACCTCGGCTCCTGCCTGCCCTTTCCACCATGCCACCGGTCCTTGGTGGGCACTGGAAAGAGCTCCAGGAAGGAGGGACGGACAGCACCCACCGTAGCCTGCCATCAGAAGAGGGGCCCCGCCCCAGTGATCACAAAGCAGCCAAAACGGTCCAGAAAACGTCCCTTTTATTCCATACGCAAATAAGTAGGTTCATTTTTAAAAAAGTCTTCGCCAGAAGAACTGGAGGCCACGGCCCAGGAGAGAAGCCCCAGTCCGGCCCTGTCTGCAGAAGGGACACTCACACAAGTGCCACCCGGCCGGGTCCTCGCCCCTTCCCCTGCGCAGGGGTGCTCTCCCTGGGGTGCTCCCTCTGTGGGGCCCACTGGCAAGGCCGTGAGGCTGGTCACAGTCCTCTGGAGGCCTGCTGTCTGGGCTCCTGCACAGTCCTGGGGAGGGACGTGTATGTTGGGTGGGGGCTGTGTTGGGGACTGGTCACCTCGAAGCACCTCGAACAGCCTCTTTGCCTCAGGGGTGGGCTGCGCCTGGGTGCTTGCGGGCTGCAGCGGGGTCACTGAACTCGCGCCCGCCGGAGGCCTGTCCTGCTGGGGCTCTGGGCTGCCTGGCACACCGGACCGTCTCTCGGGGATGCCCTCTTCCCTGCCAGGGTTCCAGCCTGTCGGGGCGCCACAGTCCAAGACATCTCTGTTACACTCTGGAGGAGCTTCGGACAGGGTTCTGGCCGGCGCGGCAGGCAGCCTGCGATCAGGCGCAGAGGGGCCCTAGGAGCGCGCCGGCCCTCCCCCAGCTTTCCCTGGGCCGCCCCAGAGGTCCCCAGCGGCCCCAGGGAGTGGGCCCAGCGGGTGGGGCTCACACCAGGCCGGGCATCTGCGCCCGCAGGAAGGGCACGGAGGCAGCTGCCGGGAAGGCGGCCAGCGGGTAGGCCAGGGCCCCGGAGAAGCCAAGCAGCGGCGGGGGCGGCGCGGGCGCGGCGGGCGCCAGCGGGAAGGGCAGCGCGGCGGCCGGGGGCCCGGTGGCGGAGGCGGCCGGGGGGCTCTCGTGGTAGAGCACCGGAACGCGGACGAGGCGCTGCGCACCCGGCGGGGACAGGCTGGCCGCCTCCAGCTCGGCCGCCAGCTGCCGTTTCCACTTGTTGCGACGGTTCTGGAACCAGATCTTGACCTGCGTCTCGGTGAGCTGCAGGGAGGCGGCGAGGCCCGCGCGCTCCGCGCTGCTCAGGTAGCGCTTCAGGTCGAAAGTGGACTCGAGCTGGAAGACCTGGCTGCGCGAGAAGACCGTGCGCGTCTTCTTCTTGCGACCGCCGCCCACGCCAATGCCGCCGCGCGCCTCGCCCGCCACGGCGGGGGCCTCGGCCAGCTCCGCCGCCTCCTCCGCGCCGGCCGCCGGGCCCCGCGCCGCCAGCTCGGCTGCCTCTCGCTGCAGCGCTCCCGGCCCGGGGCCCCGCTGCCAGGCGCCCTCGGCTCGGCCCATCTCCTCGCCTGTCTCCGGTGAGTCCCGGTCGCTGGCTGCAGGGGAGAGAGGGGCACAGGGTTGGTTCTGGGGCTGATCCCCAGACCCAATCACTGCGGCCGGCTGCTCCCCCAACCCATGGGCTCACCCACAGCTGCCCCAGGGAAACAGTACCCGGGGCAGGGCCCTGCATCCCACAGGGCTGCCTAGAGATCTCACCCAGGGATGGAGAAAGGCAGAGAGAGGAGGAGGTGAGTTGAAGACCAGAGAGCAATTCTGCAAACCGACAGGCTGGCAACACACACACTCTCACTCAGAGCTGTGCATGCACACCGGAGGATGAAAGGGGGAAGAGGGAAGAAAAGAAACACAAAGCGCAAACAGAAACCCGGAAAGAAGAGAGGTTCCCGAAACCACAGGCTCCACACTGAAACACGACAAAGCCTCGCAAGCGCCACACTGCGCTGGAAGGATGCCCTCCCCTCCGACATATATGTACGCACCAGAAAACAAACAAGGGCAGCCTGACTCCCCGGCACCCAGCCCTACACCAAGCCCCCCAGACACAGAAATAAAGACCTGCGGTGACCCTCCCCATCCACTTTCAGAGGCCGAGGCAAAATTCCCGCTTGCACAGAAACATCCCAGAGAAGGAGAATAAACAAATGCAAACGGTCTCCAAAACAAAACTCCAGGTGACACTGGGATCCCCACCCACTACCCACTTTCTGTTCCCCTCACCCAAATGCCCACGGAGACCTACGCGTCCACTCTCCCCCCCAGTACAAATACAAACGGGGCTCTGCAGAAACACCGCGGGGGCACAGCATCCCAACCACCGTGGCTGAGCCTGTGGCCTTGGGGTTACAGAAGGCCACAGGGGTTCCTGAGCTCGTGCTCCAAAATACCAGGCTCCACCTGACCTCCCACAAGTAAGGAGACGCCCCCCAGCACTGGCAAGGGATGGTGCCTCCAGGTGAAAGAGGCTGCCCAGGACGCAGGTGCATGTCCAGAGTCCAGGCCCCCCGCTTGAAGACTGCAGCGGCCAGCCTGTGGGATTCAGGCCAACCCGGGCCAGTTTGCCCTTCCCCCTTGCCATGGCCTGAGCCCCCTGTGCCAAGGCTTGGCAGGCCTAAGCGGAGTTTGGCCCCTCCAGCCCCTCCAGCCCTCAGAAGCCAGTGGTGTGCCGGCAACGTGAGTGTTTACAAGGTGTGGCAACACCGCTGGGCTTGTGTGTGTGGCTTGGGCCATACCCCGGTGGCCCTGGAGGTGCGCAGATTCGAGTGTGCCCCCGCCCAACCCCGGTGGTGTGAGCCCTCCCAGTGCCTGACGGTGCCTGACGGGGAGTCAGGCTCCAGGCTGGCGTGCTGGCGTGTGTGTGCGCGCGCGCGCGCGCGCGCTACCAGGAGCCTCTGCCTCCCCACAAACCCCGAGCCCCCAGACTCACAGAGGCCCACACACTACCACAACACACCACGCCAGGCCTGCCGGCTCTGGTGGGAAACCTGGACCCTAACCCGCATTGCACGAAATAAGAAGCCCCGTCTTCAGGAGCTGCCACGAGGGCTGCAGGGGGAGAAGACCCTGGGGCAAGGTGGGGACCACATCTCACCCTGCCAGACCTTCTCAGAAACACTCCCGGGGTGGGGGGCACTAAATGTGATCACTTGATTTCAGGGAAACCACCGAGCCGTGATCCAGTGTACGTGAAAGGGGTGGAGGCCCAGACTTTTCTGGGTATGGGTTCTCCGAGGTGGGTCCCTTTGCAGAAGGGTCACTCCCACTCCAGAGAGGGGGTTTATTGAGAGGGGTCTGGCAACGGATTTTGGAGCAAGAGCCTGGAAGAGTCCTCAGCTGGCTTTAGTGTGTGTGTGTGTGTGGGGGGGTTGCTGGCCAAGCCTGGGGGCCAGCATTGGAATGACTTCCTGGTGTTCCTCCCAGGGGTCTTCCTCCCAAGGGCAGGTCCCCAAGGGAGGCGGCGAGCCTGGGGAGAAGGAGCAGAACTCAGGGCCAGAGGGGTGAGCAATTGTGGGGCTGAGAACCCCCACTCCCAGCCTCTGAGCCCTCAGCAGGGAACAAAGGCATGGGAGGGGGAGGGGCAGAAAAGGAAGAGAGAGGGGTGGGACTGGGGGCTTCAGAATGGGCTCCCTTCTTGCCTGGGTGGACCAAGAGGGAGGTGTCCCCGGCCCCAGCCCCTGTCCACAGCTCTCAGAGGAGATGGGGTTTGAGGGCGCAGATGCTCCCCCCTCCACTCTCCAGCCCCCCAACAGTGTCTCCCTCTGCTCCAGCCCCTTCACGTTTCCCGGTCGGACTCTACTTTGTCTTCAGTTCTTCTGCCCCTTACCTCCCTGTCTTCTCACCATCACCCGCGGGGCTTCTGTGTCTGCGTCTTCTCTTTTCCTCTCTCCCCACATCCCTCTTCCTTCCTCCTCCATCCCTTCCTCCTCCATCCCTCCCTCTTCCCCCACCCTCTCCCTGCTCTCCGTCTCTCCCTGTCTTTTTCCAGCCCCCGTCCCTCGCTCTGCTTCAGCTGCCCGCCCTCCCCGTCCCCGGGCTCCTCTCCGAAGGCTCTCCAGCCTCCCTGGGACCCGCAGAGCCTGGCGACGCGGAGCTCCCTGTCCCGGGGAGCCGGCCTCCAAGCCCACCCCGCTACACGCGAGGAGGCGGGCGGCCCAGAAAGGCCTCCGACGGACGCAAAGTCCGCGAGCACAGTCCCCGCGGCCCACCGCTCCCGGCGCCCCGACTCACTGTCCGGACTGAGGCCGCCTCCGTAGCCGCCGTGCGCCCGCGGGCACCAGCGCGTCGCGCCGCCGCAGCCCAGCGCGTAGGGCGGCCCGGGGCCGGGGGGCGGCCGGGGACCGAGGCCCGGCGCGCCCGGCCCGAGCAGCGCCCGCGCCCGCGCCTCCCCGCCGGGCCCCGCGCCCGCGCGCAGCTGCCGCCGCCGCCGCAGCCGCCGCCGCCGCGCCTGCTCCGCGTCCTCGTCCTCCGGGTCGTCGTCGTCGTCCTCCTCGTCCTCGCGGCCGCCGCCGCCGCCGCCCTGGGCCGCGCGCCTGGCGCCCTTGGCCTCGGCCGCCAGCAGGTTCTCGATGAGGAAGGAGGAGGCGCGGGCCGGCGTGGCACGCCCGGGCTCCGTCAGCTCGTCCGGCATCGCGGCGCGGGCCCGTCGGGCTCTGCCGGGCTCCTCGGGGTCCCGGGCCCCCTCCGGGGACAGTGGCGCGCGGCTCCCCGGCTCGCGCGCGGGCTGCCCTGGAGCCGCCGCCGGGAGCGCTGGCGTCGGGCCCCGCCGGGCGGGCGGCGGCCTCGGCGCGGGCTGGGCTGGGCCGGGAGCGGGTGCGCGCCGACAGCCGGCCGGGCAGCCGCCTCGCTCGCCTTTCACGTCGCCGCTCTGGTCGCCGCCCGGGCCGGCCCCGCTGGGGGCGGGGAGGGGCGGGGGAGGGGCCGGCGGGGCGGGGCGGCGCAGCCAGGGACGCCGCGGCGGGCCCCGAGCGCGGCCGCCGTCCGGAGGCGCCTCCGGGGGCCGGGCGCGCGGGCGGGCGCGCGGCCGAGGGCGGCGGGCGGGAAGGTCTGGGCCGGGGGTCGCGGCGGGGTCGGGCCCGCGTGATCCATTCCCGGGGCTCGCGCCGCCGGGGCCGGGCGGGGGGTGGGGGTGGGGGTGAGGGGGCGGGGCCTCGGCCGGGCGGCCGCCCATTGGCCGCGGGAGTCCGATGAGAGGCGGGCTGGCCAATCACCGTCCGGCCGGGGCCGTAATTGCCCCGCCGCGGGGAGAGTGTTGGACCAAGCGTGAGTAACTGTGCGCGCGCTCGCGAGTGTGGTATGTGCGTGTGTGCACGTGTGTGTGTGTGTGTGTGTGGATGTGTGGGGATGTGCGTATGCACAGGGGGCGTGAAGACCCCGGACTTCTAAGAAAACCGTCAGAGGCTGGGCCACAGCCATTTTTTTCAAGACTCTGGGTGTCGGGGCTGCAAAGCTGTGGCATATTTCAATATTTACACTTAATAAAATATGCTTTCCGTGCCAAATGTGGTGCCACAGAACTCTCTGGTTCCCAGGCTCAGTCTCAGAACGTAGGGAAATGGTCGCCCCCACCCCCGCTCCGGTGGCCCTGCCGGCTGCGCGCCCGAAGGCCCGCTGAGTGAGAGCGGCTCCCCAGCGTCCCGCTCCCCGGGAGGCCCGGGCCTTAGTCGGGGGGCGGGAGCCACTGCCCCCGGCCACGGAAGTCTTGGGGGCAGGCCTCATCCCTCACTGAGCCTCCGTTTCTAGGCTGTGAACCCGAGGGGAGTCTCCTCCCCTTTCTGCAGCAGGGAGCGCGGTGACAAACGTGCATCCCGGCCCACGCCGCCACCCTCGCAGCTGTGTCGGCTCAGGAGTCACCTTGTGACCCGGCTTGCAGCGCGGTCGCGCGGGTGGAGCCGGCTTCATTGGACGCGGGTTATCTCAGAGAGACATCCTGCCCCCCAGTGCCAGCCAGGGGCCCCAGTCCAACCGAGTGCTGCCCGCGTTCTCCCGGGAGGGCTGCGGCCCGGCTCCTGGCTCATTTCAAGTTTCCGATCAGCCACCGCGCGGGAGCATCAACACCATTTTCCAGAGGGGAAAACAGAGGTGAGGGGAGAAGAGGAGAGACTACTCCAGATGGTAAGTGGCTCTGTCAGGCCTGTAATTCCGGTGCTCTGGGCCCAGGGTCCTTCCTGGCACCACAGCCCCAGAGTCGGATGGGGGAGCCGAGTGGTGAGGCCCGGACACCAGGCCCGGGCAAGGCACAGCCTCGGGACTCTGCAACGCTGTGCGACCCGAGTGCGTTTCCTGGTGTGCCTGCCTCCAGCCAGCTTCCCCTGGTCGGCCCCTCGCCAGCCCAGGAGTCCCAGGTGCTGGGACACACATGGGGGGTGCGTTTCTGCAGCCTCGAAAACCAGATGCTGCGCCCATCTTCTCTGGCCCTCACATTCCGCCCTGGAAGGGGCAAAGACCATCAAAGACAGGGACTCACCCCAGCCTGGAGGCGGACACAAGGATGAAGACTCTTCCCATTTGGCGGAGATAAGGACGCTGAGCAAAAGTGGAGACAGCTGGGGTCTTAGGGAAGAACTGGGGTCTCCCAAGTATTGTTCCCTGGGGGCACCCAGGGTCAGAGAAACTCCAGGGGGTAGAGCCAGAAGGGGGCTAAGCCCAGGGAAGAAATGGCAGCCTCAGTCCTTTGGGAAAAGAAGTGCTAGCCCAGGGCTCATCACACCCTCGAATCCCTCATCCGAGGGCACTTCTGATAGTTGGGGAAACTGAGGGCAGAGAGGGACCCTGATAAAAAGACAATGGCTGTAGGGGCGGGAGCTTTCCAGATAACCACCTACTTTAGGCAAATTATCCTGGGCCCACCTTCAGCACATTTGTTGAACCACAAGCCTGAGAGGTTGGTGCCCTTACTCCCAATATTTCCAAGCACCTTGAGAGTGGGGGCTTCCTCAAGGAGACTGGGTCTAAATTCTCTCCGCTCTCGGGCTATGTGGCCCTGGGTGCGGGTGCCTCCCCTCTGCTCTCGGTTTCTTCTATGAACCTCTGGTAGTAAATGCCCCGCCACCGCAGGCCCTTGAGAGGGAGGCTGGGCGCGCTCTCCGTGGTCGCCCCACTGCCCCTGCCGCGCGCGGGGTGGGGGGAGCGAGAAGGTCGGGGTGGGAGGCGAGGGGACAGGCTGAACGCGAGCGGAGGAACCTGGGCCTTCTCGCCGCCTCCCTGGGCTTGCGGAGGGCGCTTCGCGGCCGCCGGCACTGGTTCGCGACGACTGTGACGGCGGAGCCCGAGGGCGCGGCGCGGTCATCGGAGAGCGGGCAGATGGTCGCTGCTGGGGCGCGGGGCGGTTACAGAGGAGAGCGAGCCGCAGGATGCTCGCCCAGGCCGCCCGCCTGTGTGCGCCGCGCGGGTCCCAGAGCCAGAGACCCGCAGCCGGAGGGCAGCCCCGCGTCGAGGCGGGAGGAGAGGCGGGTTCTGAGACAGGATTGCGGGCAGAGGCGGAGCCGGGCGGGGATCCCCGCCGCGGAGGCTTTGCGCCTTGGGTCCGGCGGGCAGCTCCGAGGGGCTGGCTGCTCTCAACCCCAGGACAGTCTCCAGCAGTGGGGCGACGGTCCGGGCACTCTCTCCAAACACCACCACGTGGGGGCCCTGACCTGAGCGGGGTTTCTGGTGCTCAGGGGGCCAGAGCTCAGTTTGGGGTCACCGGTGAGCACGGGGCAGAGGGACTCCTGCAGAAGAGTAGAGCCTCCAAGTCAGGTTGTCACCGCTCTGCGAGGCACTCCCACAGCCACCCTTCCTCACTTCTCTGTCCACTCTTGTCCTTCTTTACCCGCTCCAACTCTCTGTCCCCTGTGCGGGGGGGGGGGGGACCCCCGTAGAGTCCCAGCAAAGGGTCCTAGAGGACACCCAGTGCTCTTCTCAGCTGGACAGTGAGCAGGGACCAGGCCTTGTCACCGGAGTCCCAAGTGCCTAGCTCGGGGCTGGTCGCCACGGACACCCCATTAAGGCAAAGAAGTGCTGGTGGGAATCATGGCAGCAGCTTGGACCAAGAGTCAGCAAACTGCAGCTGGGCACCACCTGTTGTATTGGGTCTTGATAAGCTTTCTTTTTAAAATAATTTTAGGGAATGTCCACTTTTATATATTCATTTTTTATATTTAAGTGACCTCTACACCCAACATGGGGAATGTCCACTTTTAAATTCAGATTTCGTCTTCTTTTGCTTCCTTCGTCTCTGACCCCAATCTCATTTGTCCTTAGCTCACCCTCGTGCCGCCCCACATACGTGCTCTTGTATATTTAATTTACATTATGCATCTCCTCTGTCTCGTATTCTTTTTTACCTTAAAGTCTAAATTTGAGATCTATCTGCGCTGATAAGTGTAGTACTGATCTTTAAATCACTATGTTCTAACCCAACAGTCACATATGCCGTGTGACTGTGTGATGGCCGCGTCACACATTTTCCCAAAACTTAGTGGTGTAAAACAGCCATCTGTTAGTGGCCCACGGGGTCCGTGAGTTGGGGGTGGCTTGTCTCCTGTGGAAGACTTGACCGTGGGGGTGGGGGGTCAGGTCTGGACTATCTGAAGGCCCGGTGGCTCTTTTATCCAAGGGCTGAGGCTGGAGTCAGCTGAGGGAGCCCTACATGGGTCCTCTCCATGTGACCTGGCTCCCACACAGCTTGGGTTTCCAGAACAAATGTGGAGGAGGGTGGAGCGAGAGGGACGCAGAGCCTGGCCTGGGAATTCAGAGCATCGCTCCTCTGTCCTCTGTGGACTGCAGCAGCCCCAGCGCCCATCAGGGCTCACAGCGAGGAGGCTTGGACCCCATCTCTCGGTAAGAGGATCATCGGGTTGAGAAATCTTCTGTCGTCGGTCAGGAAGAGACAGGTACCTCCCGCACGAGTGTGCTGCCCCGCTGGGGGACATTTAGGTTGTTGCCAGCTTCTGCTATTGTCCATGTCACTGGGATGAACACACCTGCCATAATTTCTGAGAGTTGTCTAGGGGTGCATGCCCCCAACATGGCACTCCTGGGGTGAAGGGTCTATGGAGATGCAACATCACTCAGCACTTCAGAAAGATTCTTCAGAACAGCTCACCAGTGTCTGTGTCCTCTCATCTTCACTAGCACTTGGTTTTATCTGACTTTCGTCTGTGACACTGGGATGCACATCAAGGGAAATCAGGTTGTTTTAGGTAGTGATTCTCTGGTCACTCATCGGATAAGGTTGCTCAGGGGCAGGGAGATGAAGGGGACGTGGGAGAGCTGCTGGGGAGGACAGAGGAGGGACGGGTCGCAGTTAAGTCAAGAGGGCCTGTGCATACGGAGAGCTGGAGAACAAGGTTCTTAGTTTGCAAAGTAATGGGGAGCCAGTGAAGGTTGTTTAACCAGGGGAGGGGTAAAGCTGAGCCTTAGGAGGAGTAACCCGGAAGGGATGGCACATGCGGGGTGGGTGAGAGATGACCAAGCACAAAGGAGGGTCCAAGGGAGGGCAGTGGCCATGCCAAGGGGCCCTGTCTCGGTATCCATCAGCTGGTGCACAGTCCAGAGTGGGGATGGGGGCAGAGCCCAGTACGTCCTTAGTCTGCTCCCCATGTGACAGCCAGCATGAAGTGTCCTTGCTGCTGTCCAGATGTGCAATCCGGCACTCAGCTCAGCTGCTGTGTCCACTGTGGTCTTGGGCCAGTTGCGGGCCCCCCAGGGACCTCCCCTGAAAAGCGAGACCAGCAGTGCCATCCACCAGCATGAGGGGAGATCACGGGGCAGGCAAGTCTTTGGTGTATATTAAAAATGTTTGCTTTGAAAAAGACCAAATGTATGAAAATTATTTGGGCTGCCTTTTTTTTTTAAGGGTCTAGCCACATCCCTCCTTGTGAAAGCCCCCTTTTTAAACACTGGAAAGAGGAGGCTCATTTTCATAACATTGTTAAGTGGTTGGTTCCCCAGAGTTCCACTCCCTGGGAGGCACAAAAGAGGGGGAGGGAGGCAGGGTGGGGCAGGGAGAGGGGGGAGCGAGGAGGAAGGGGGAGCAGGGGTGGAGGAAAGGGGGTAGGAGGAGTAAGATGGCATCCTCAGCACTGGAGGGGTGGTGGGGAAGCTCTGCAAGGCGCCTGTGTGTGTCAACCCCACTCCCCTCCTGCAGCCTGGGTGACTTCTCCCCAGCCAGCGCTGCCCAGCCAGCCCTGAAGATGCTCTGTCCCCACGGGAGCGCCCCAGAAGCGCCCCAGCCCTTCCCACTTACAGCTCTCAGTCTGTGGGGGAGGCGGACAGACGAAAGGATGCACCAACCCCAGTGCACTTGGCAAAGACTCCCTGGGAAGGGAGCCCTGCCAAGAAGGCTGCTCTGCCTCCAGCCATCAGGCCTTTGCCAGGAACAGCTGCCCTGGGCCAGAGCTGGGCTCTCGGCCTCTGCGCACCCCTAGCCCAGGCTTGGTGGCTGTGTCATGTCCGTCCCCTCCTGGAGTAAGCACCCACCTGATCCCCGTGCGCCCCCCACCCCCCAGCAGATGCCCAGCAGACCTTGGACCTTGCCAGGAACTCTCACTCATAAAGGGATATATTTTCTCTACAACATTTTATTTTGCAAACTTTCAAACATGCACAAGTTGAAAGAATTGGCCAGGGAACACCCAAATGCCCACCATCTAGATTCTTCCATTAGCAGGTTGCTCTCCTTGTTTTTCCGCATGTGCCCATCTCTCCACCCCTTTATCCTTCCATCCAGTTGTCTTTTTTCAGTGCATTTTGTGGTAATGTGTGAATTTGGGTCCCAGCCCTGCCGCTGACCAGCAGGGAGACCCACTGATCACCACTTCCTCCTCTGGACACGCATATAATAAGGCCCCCCGGGGATGGGGAGACCATGTATGCCAAACTGACGCCCTGCCCCGAGAAAGCACTCCTTGGGTGGACGATCTCATGACCTTTCTGAACGTGATAACAAAATCTTCCTCATGGGATGTGGGCTCTGTGTCCATAGTCACATTTCCCGCCTCAATAAAGATACGTTGCGGTCACTAAGGCTCGGGGGGGCAGGAATGTCTGGATCTCATATTAAGAGCAACTCGAGGGAGAAGCAGGCTTTGGTTTCTACTGTGGAACAGAGATTTGTGCTCAGAGTTATCCCAACCACTGGGGACCTTCAGATGGCTTGGGTTGCCCGTGACCTTGATTGGAAGTGATTTGAAGAAATGGGGCTGGAAAAAAGGGCCGTGACCACAGTGTAGGGAACCTCTTCCCAGGAGCTGGAGGGAAGTTTCTGGAAACCTCGACCAACCAGCGTGGGAACCCCACAGTCTGGCCGGCGGTACCCTCTCCCTTTTGGTCCTGGGATGGATGCCTGTGGCCTGGCAGGGTGTGCCTGTGCCCTCCCCGCCCCCCCCACCCCCATGCAGGGCGCCAGCGCAAACGGGAGGAAGCCCCACTCCTCAACAGCCCTGCATGCCCAGCCCAGGAGTTTCCGCGAGCACTTCCCAGAACCCCAGCTCTGGGCAGACCCTGTCTGGGGCTTCACCACGCTCACAACCCCTCCCCACCCCCCCCACCCCGCCCCGCAAAGACCTCAAAGACCGTGGGGAGGGCAGACCACACCAAGGTAACTCACTGCTATGGAAAAACCTGACAGCCATGTGCATATCAGCAGGGAGTCGGTTATGTCAATCATGATTCACAGCCATCGGGCAGCTGGGGAGGGGAGGGGTGCTCCTGATCCACCATCTTCCCAGGGAGGCAGCTGGGGGGCAGGCAGCAGGAGGGATGGCATGGGTGTAAATGGGAGGGGCAAGTACAAACCGGTCCGTGCACACTCGTAAGTACTATACAAAGGTGTGTTCGCACACACTCATTAGTGCACACACTCTGTGATGGGCTGAACTGCATCCCCCCGAAATTCCTATGTTGAGGTCCTAACCCCCAATACCTCAGAATGGGACCCGATTTGGAGACAGAGTCATTGCAGGTGTAATCAGTTAAGACGAGGACACGCGGGAGTAGCCGAGCCTCTGATCCATAAGACACGTGTCCTCCTACGAAGAGCACTCTGTGAAGAGACAGGTGCACGGGAACAGCGCGGGGAGGATGGCGGCCTCGCCCTCCGCCCTCTGCAGGACTGGAGCTAACCGCTGGCTCCCACCTGGAGCCTTCAGGGGAGCGCGGCCCTGGGGCACCTTGGTCTGGGACTTCTGGCCTCCAGAGCTGCGAGACAAGGAATTTCTGCCGCGCTAAGCCCCCCGCATGGGGCACCTACTTCCAGCAGCTCTGCCATCCATGGAAGGGACAGGGAGCCCGGGGGCTGCCCCCTCCTGGGAGACAGGGCAGGGGGGCGACCGGCTGTCACACTGCGTGCACCTTGGCGCCATTTGAGTTTTGTACCAGGTGCAAGCTTTATTGAATTACAAGAAAAGAAATGGGAAAAAAAATTCCCAAAGTGACACCCTGGGAACTGTGAGGGTCACCTGGCAGAGGGGCCAGCGGCTGGGCTGGGCGTGGAGGGTGTGGGGGAGGGGCCCGGGGACCCCAGCAAAGCAGAGGGAGTCCCCCAAGGCCAGCAAGGGGTTCCAGGCTCCAGAGGCTGCCCGTGGGCCACACTGATGAGGGCATCCCCGAGGTACCCCTCTCCCTGATGAGGTGCCTGCCGACTCCCCTGGCCAGTCAGGGCCTCTGCCATCACCCCAACCTTTTATTCCCCACAAAGAGCGTTTATATTATATAAATAATACATGCTCCACACAGAGAAGTTGAAATGTCAAAAATACGTCATGGTGTAAAGGAGGTAATACAGGCCATCTGGAAACCCACCGCCCCGAGACCCCACCACCCGAGACCCCGCCACCCGAGACCCGGCCACAGCCCCTCCCGCTCCTCCTCAGGCAGCCCCAGGCTGGGACACAGACACACCCACGCCCACACTCACACACATCCCCACGTGCACACATGCACCCCAACCCCCCCATACACACCTCCACACGCACCCCCAGCCCCCTGACACACACACACACAACGCGAGGCACACATGCCTCCCCAGCACACACACGCACACGCACGTACCCACACACACACACCACGTGTGGATACCTACACACATGCACACGCTCCCATCCCCCATAGCCCCCCCCAAACAGGTGCCTACCCACACCCAGATGCACACCTCTCCCCATACACCCTCACCCTTCTCCACACCCCTGCACACGTCCACACACAGGAGCACAAACCCGTCCCACACACACATAACCGCACACCCACACAGACACCCCACGCGCACACGGATGGACACCCTGTGCGTGCCCCTTGCACACTTGCACAGCCTGGGCTCTCTGTGCCTCTGCCAGGGGCGCCATCCGTGCCTGCCCACCCCGTCTCATTCCCTCGAGACCCACGGTGCCAGCCTAACATACACCCTCACCCGTGCTCCCCAGACTCATTTCGTCCTGCACAGGCTACACACACGCGTGTGTGCACGGCTGCCCCGTCCGAGGCCTTGGGGTCTCTGGAGTCACTGTTCTAGGCAGGTTCCATCCCGGCTCAGCCCGGTCAGCTGCCTGTGGCTGCGTCCATCTCCGTGGCAGATGGGCCACAGCTTCCCAGCATGCCCCTCTTGGTGGCTTACGCAGTCTGTTGGTTCTGCTCCTTCAGCTTCTGTGGGAGAGAACCCTGCATGCGAGGCATGGCCCCGGAGCGCGTGCGTGTGGCATCGACACACTTTTCCACCTTGCTGGTCCGAGCGGCTCTAGCACCTCGCCCCCGCCAGCACCGTGTGGGGTGCATCTCCTCCACGCCTCTACCCAAGGGCAGCACGGGCTCCTTCTACTTGTTTCTGCCAGACTAACAGGTGTCAAGGGGCATCTAAGCGACGGGACTGCTGGCCAGGTTGCAGCGACTGTCCCACTGCCCCCTCCCTTCATCACCCTGGCCCGGCCCCATGGTGGGCGGACAGGCAGCTTAGCATCGGAAAGGGAGCACTGCATTTGGAGTCCAGTGGAGTGCGCACTGAGGAGATTCAAGCCCTCTCCCTCCTGCTGTGCCCCTGTGAGCCCGGGCCATCCGCCTCCCACCCGCCCACCCCCTCGAACCTCAATCAATGAGGTTATTATCAGTTTGCAGACTGGACGGCGATACAGGCCCCCCAGCCATCCCCCGGGCTCAGCACTGAGTGGGGAGAGGCAATCAGCCCTCCGCTGCACCCGCGGCTCCGAGCTGGTCCTCTCCAACCAGCGAGCCTTTCAGCAGGTCCGGAAGTAGACGAAATACTTGCCCGATGGAGGGGTGCATTTAAAATGGCATCACAGCCCATCCCACCCATCACCATCTGCACACAAGCCTGGGCTTCTCCAGAGCGGCTCGGGTGGGACGCGGAGGCTGGGCCTGGGGAAGCCCCAACGAACCAAAGCGCCTGCCTCCCGAGGGCTCTCCCACCGAGCCGCATCCTATCACTGGGCCAGCAGAGAGCACCCGTTCCGGCATCTGCAGGGTAGGTCTGATAACTGAAGTGGGAGAAAGAGTTTGAAGGAGACGAGGTAAGACTCAAACTTTGGTTTTCTCCCTGCCCCCACCCAGGCTCTGCCGCTGCAGTTACGTGTCCCAAGTTGTGTTTCCGCAGGGGGAGGGGAGCCCTCCCCACCAACACTCCTGTGGGAGCCCCAGGCCCAGCGCCCTTCTGCTGGGCCCCTCAGCAGCCGTGGCCCGGGGTCTGAGCGTGTGCAGGACGCTGAGCGTGCCTCTGAATCCCAGGGACCCTCGCCCACACTCATCGATCACCGCAAACTAACGACAGAAATGTATTCTCTCATAGTCCTGGAGGCCAGGAGTCCCAAGTCAGTAGTCCTGGGGGGAAATCAAGTGTCAGCAGGGCCTTGCTCCCTCTGGGGGCTCGAGGGGAGGAGCCTCCCTGCCTCTTCCAGCTCCAGGGAACTGTGGGCACCCCGCCTCTGTCTTCTCCTCCCTGTGTGCGTGGGTGCGTCAGATCTATCAATGTAATTGCATTTAGAGCCTACTCGGGTAATCCTGGATCATCTCAATATCCTTAACTAATCACATCTACAAACAGCCTTTCCCCACCCAAGGTCACATCTATATGTTCTCAGGGACCGGGATCTGACATCTTTGGGGACATTGCCCTGTCCACGACACCGCCTAAGTCCGCATCAGCCTCCAGTGCAGCAGCTTGGGTCCAGGTCCCTCTAGGCTTCCTGAGCATTGGACCTTTGCTCTCTCGGCGTGGGAGAGGCCAGCCCAGTGGCTGCAGAAAAGCCACCCCTGGAAATCATCCTGGGAAATGAATTCAGAGGGAGAGTCCCAAACAGTAGCTCAATGTAGAAACCTCCTAACAGAGGTCATCTACCTGCTGCTTGCACACCTCTCCTAACAGGGAACTCACTACCACACAAGATCGCTCGCTCCATCTTTTTCTGCTCCTACCATCCTCTTTCCTTATACTTCTAAGGATGTGCAGTGAGACTGGGCCTCAGCGAAGCCTGTGAGCCTCAGGTGAGCAAGAGGCCAGCTTGTTTGAGAAAGTGTCTGTGAGTGCCAACTCAGTATGAGCAAGAGGCAAGCTCCAGGCTGGGGCCCACCCTCAAGGCTGCAGCAGGGCTGCCCGTCGTGTGCATCACTGTGGAAGAGCTGTGACTGAGGGGGTTTTGAGCTGTGTGCCGAGTGATACGCCTCCTTCCTTGACAAGACGCCCCCATCTTCAGTGCATCAAAGTCACAATACGGTGGTGTGGTTCGGTTTCGCATGCAGGTCCAGCCTCGCCCTGGGTGGTATCTGGGGTGGGCCCGATCACACCCCCACCTCGTGGCTTCCTCTACCCACTTCTCCCCATGCTCCCTCCCTGGGTGAGCCCACCGAGGCTGGCCTGAGCCTGCCTGGGGACAAATGCGTGCACTGGGCAGGTAGGGGCAGGCGGGGGGGTGGGGGAGCCCTGGCTGGGGGCAGCGGCTGGATCGCTGAGCTCCCAGCCCCTCCAATCTGACATACCGATCACCTGACCTCACACAACACCCCAAATCTGTGCCATCGAAGAGTGTTGGGTCATAGCCACTTTCCTGAACGCTGCATGCCTGAGGGAGCGCGGCGTAATCCTCGGGGCCGGGTGCCAGTCCTGCCTGAGCCCCACGAACGGCAAGCCAGAAACTGCACCCCACCACGCTGTCCTCTGATCCCTCGCCCCTCGGCCGAGCCCCCAAGGGTGTGGCCCTGTGTTGTGGCCCGTGGCCGGGTCTCCAACCTCACTCTGGGCCTGCAGCCCACGTGGGCCTCTGTGCTGACGATTCTCTGTGACCAGTGAAGTTTCTGTTTGGCCTCACCAGCCTGTTTTGAGCACCCCAAGAGGAACGGCTTGCGGGGGTCACGGGGTGAGAGGACGACAGGCTGTGCCTGGTCACGGTGCAGGGGAAACAGGGGCAGCAGTTTGCAGGGTGGGGCCTGGCTCGCAGGCCATGGTGCCCCCAGCGGCTCACGACACACAGACAGCAGTGTGCGGAGCCAGCTGGGAAGGAAGTCTAGAGTCAAGTGTGTCCAGAAACACCGAGTGTCCGAAGCACCTTGCGTTACATCCTCGGGGCCCGGGGAGGACGCGCTAAAACAAGACAGCTTCTTGGACCCGAACCTATAAATAAACCAGATTTTGCGGGAATTCTGCTTCCTTAGATGGCAGCGCAGCGGAGGTATCCACCTAAGGCTAATTTATTCCAAAAACTTAAAAAGCAGAAGCCACGCAGGGCCTGGATGCGCCTGGATGCGCCTGGATGCGCGGGTCCCGTCCCAAGAGCACCACCATGAGGAGACTTCTGGAACTGCCTCAAGGAAACACCCTCCTGGGGCAGAGATGTGCAAATAAGACCTCCCCGCATCCCTACACGCCACACCATTCCCAGGATAAACATGGTGCCCTAAAATAAGGCCTCTGGTTTGGGGGCTACCGTGGGGCAGAAGTGAAGGGGGGTTAAAAACGCCTCCTCCCCATTCCCCAAAATGCTCGTTAGACGGTGTCCAGGAGAATTCTGCATGCACAGCCTGTCCCTCGCCCCCAGATGGGGGCCCTCAGCCCCACAGTCATGGCTCAGGCAGACCAGTGGGACAGCGCCCAGTGAGGGGAGCAGTTGGGGTGGTCCCTGCGGCTCATTGGGCTCCCCAGCCGGAGCCTGCTTTACCCTCATTCCACAGACTGTGGACTCGGGCTTGGAGAAATTCAGTCACTTCACCTGTTCCGTCCAACAACTACTGATAGGATGGAGCTGGGCACGGAGACCCTGCTCTGGACACAGGAGCTCAGCCAGAGGAGTCAGACCCTCCCTCGCCCACAAGGGGAAGGCAGGGTGGACAGTGGACTCTTGTCGTGGCCTATTATACCTGAATGAGGCTCCATGGAGAAGTGCGGGGCGTGGGAGGGGTCCCAAGGCCCCAGTGTCCCTCTGGCCCATGCTTCGTGGTCCCACATAGCCAAGGAGGGGGAGGAGACTCCCCTAGCCCCAAGGAGCTAAAGTGGCCTTCTGCTCCATCAGGCCAAGTTCAAGGCCAGCAGCCTCAGAATCCAGGGGCAGCCAGGCTTCTCTGTTCTGGTGGCTATTTCTGAGTCTGCAACAGTGCAGGGGGCCAGTCTCTGTGTGAGGGGGGCGGGCGGCGGCTCTTGTAGATGTTTTGGTGGAGATCCACTCACTTTCCATCTGCTCTTCCTAAAACAAGAAGCAAGGTGGATGGCAGAGAACTAAACTGTTTTTCCACCCAGGTCCAACCAACCAGGAGCCGTTTGCTGGGCCCCTGGAGCACCAGTTTCCTGAACTCCACTCTTTCCCCTCCCCGGATAAGGGGACCGTCACTTAATGAAATGGCAGCTGAGAGGCAAGGGCTGGAGGAGACTCAGAACAGTCGGCATGAGGGAGTTGCTAAGACATCAGTCCCACACCATCCGTCCCTCTACGTGAGCAGAAAATGGGTCAGGGAGGGCAGGGGGTGATCTGCCAGCACCCTCGGGGGCACGCTGTCCGCCCCCCCAACCGGGAAGCTGCCACTCCTCCCCAGTGGTCACCTGTAGGCCCACATGGGCCAGTGACGCCCTGTGTAATTCCCAGAGAAGACCAGAGCCCCTACCCCCGGCCTTCTGGGCGGCTCCCTCTGGTCTCCCTGCTTCCGCCTAGGGGAGGAGCTCCTCCTGGGAAGTCTGCAAGGACAAGCCTTTCCCTCCTTCTTCATTTAGTGCCTCCAGACGACAGCAAGAGGTGAGTGTCCCCAGGGGTGTGCTGGGCTGTGGGGGTCACAGCCCTGCACAGCGCCACAGGGCCACTCAGGGTCTCCGAAAGCAGCTCCACCCCTGTCCTGCCTGCTCCCGGGGGGGCTGCCGCTAGTGGGAGACATGGATGTCATAAGTGGCCAGTCTCTGGCCTCAGGGTACCCCACGTCCAAGCTCGGGCCTATAGCCTCCTCGAGCCTCTGTTTTCTCAAAGGGAAAATGCACCTGCTGATAGGACTGACCCAGCCAGCTTGTGCAAGGAGCACAGGAGGGGACCTGAGTGCCCACAAGGGGCTGGGATGGCGCCAGCCCTCCCCTCCTCCAGAGTTAAGTGGCACGGGAGGCCCCCCTGCTCCCTGCAGCTCCCTGGGGACACCCCCTCCACACACACAGGCAGATTGAGACACCTGTTTCATCTCTGTAGCTGAAAAGTCAGTTCCCGGGGAGAGGGGGCCACCTCTTCCCCTATGCCCACGGGAGCAGCAGAGACCCCCCAAAGAGGCTGGCCTTCCCCAGCAGGATGTGTACCCCCCAGTGTTTGGCAACGGTGGGGAGGAGCCCAAACTCCAGGAGGGAATGAGCAGCATGGCCCCAGGGAGGGGACACCAGAAGGGAGAGAGGTGCTGGGCGCTGGGGGGCGTGCTGGGCACCCTGCAGCACTCCTTCCGAGCCTTCTCCGGGTCAGACGCAATGATCCAAGCCAAAAGCCTCTCCAGAAAGCAAATGAGCTGACAGGATGCGGGTGATGGACTAGGGGCAGGGTGCCCCCCTGTAGCCGGCTCTGGATCCTCCCTGCCCCCTCAGGTCCAGTCCCTGGCAGCCCCATGGAGAAACAGCCCCAGAGAGGAGCTGATCGAGGGCTCCCCACAGTGGACGCAGAGCGGAGCGAATCTCATAGCCACAAACTCGCTTTGAAGGGGGAGAGAGGCAGGTAGGTTCCTGGGCCAGAAATGGAGTGCGCCCCACTCCTCCTGGGGGTTCTGCTTCGCATCTCCGGGACACAGCTTATGGGGCAGGGGTAAACACACGGACAGAATATATATCTATATATATTCAGCAATAAATCAAAAAGTCGAAGCCAGCAGCGGGTGGGGGGGCCCTCGACTCCCCACGGGCCCAGCAATACCCACCTCCTTCTCCCCCCACCCTTGCCCTGAGCCCTGCTCTGTCCCACCCAGAGGACAACTGCATTTCATTCAATTCCTAGAAACTCTGCGGCCTCTGCCTTGCCTCTCAGGGATCTCAAAGCCTGCTTCCCGCTTCTCAGATACACTCTTCCTGCCACATCCAGTTCCAGCCCTGGCGCAGGGGTGAGCAGTGGGGGGCAGCCCCTGCCCAGCAGGGCCAGAGCCTCCAGCACCCAGGTGAACACCCAACTCCGGCCCATGTCGAGCTCAGCTTTCCTTGAAGTCTCTCTATTGGGTCTAATGCATGGTGGGGGCTCTCCCCCCAATTCCTCCCTCCCTCCCCGCCCTTCCTCTCTGTGGGAGGTGTTGGGGCTTTGGCTGTGCCTGGGCCAAGAGTCTGCCAGAGCGAAGTGAAAAGGGAACTCGGTGCACAGGACAGTACCTGTGGCTGACAGGTAGTCCTGGGGCCAGACCCACGGGTGTCCGGGCTTTGCCAGGGGGACGCAGAGGGCCTGAGCGGGGGCAGCACTCACCCAGGGCCACCCACTGAAGGTGGCAGCCTCGGGATTTGCCCCAGGAGTCTCTGAGGCCATCCGCCTGATAGTTTCCAGGACCAGTGGGCTCATCTCCTTAAACCTAACCACTGAGAGCCCTCCCCAGGGGGAAGGGGAAGCCGCAGAGGCCAAGAGGACAGGGCCTTCCCGAGGCCAACATCCACCAACCAGGGAGGGGGAGCAAAGGACCAAACGCCCGCTGAGCACCCCGACTCTGTGCGTGCCAGCTGAGGGCCCCACACGGGCGCCAAGCAGGGAAGCATCACAACAAACCCCTGCTCCTTTAGGTGCTGTCCAGTCCCCACTGTCTGGAGGGCGTCCAGGTGAAGGGGCTTATGGAGGGGGGGGGAGGGGGGAGGGCTAGCCAGGCTCCCCACACTTATACTCTCTTGATTGAAGCGGCTTAGCCTGCTCAGCCCAGAGTCATGGCCAATTCTGCATCTATCCCCTTGGGGCTCTGACCACAGTAGCAGTAGCGGGGCCAGGCAGCCCTCCCAGCCCCAGCCCTGCACTGCAGGCTCCCCCAGCCCAGGGCGTGCGGCAAGGGGTGGGAGTGCTGTCCACCGCCACCGCCTCCCACCGGAGCTTGTCCCCAGCCCTGCAGCAGAGGTGGGCTCCTCTGGGACCTCACCCCTCCCTTTCCCCAGGCACCCAGCACAGCCCTGCAGTCTCAAGCTTGCTCCACTTTGAATTTGCTGGACCTTTGGGTGGAACCTGACCTCCGTGGGGTTCAGTGTCCCCAGTGTCAGCTGTCCACTGGATTGTGAGGTGTGTCTCGAATGGTTTGACCTCAGTAGGGGACCCCAAATCAGGCGCACCTCCTTCTACTGTGTTTAACGTTGTTTTGCTGAGCAACTGGAACCTGTTTCCTTATCTAGAGAATGGGGACAAGGATCCTGACCTCACAGGGCTGCTGCAGGAGCCCGGTTACCCACCGCCCCATGCCTGCACTGACCTAGGGGAGGCTGTGGTCAGCGGTAGGGCCTGGGCTGCGTGGGGGGCCCCTGCTGCACCTGCCTCTCGCTATCAGCCTCTCGACCTGCCTCCTAGAGCCTGGCATTCACCCCAGCCTGTTCCTTCCCCACCACCTGGGCACGCGGACACCAAATCCTGTCCCTCCTCTACTCCACTGCCTAGGTCTCTGCCCGACCCCCAGCATGGCATGAGGGATCTTCCTGTCTCTGCGGCCCAGCTCAAATGCCTCCCCCCTCCCTCCCAGACACCTTCCCGACCTCACACCCCGCACACCAGGCAGCGTGCAGGCACTCACCTGCTTACTGCCCGCCCGCCCCACCCCCAAAGCTCCCGGGGGCAGTCCCACTTTAGTTCCCTGCCTATCCTCAGGGTCTAGAACCTTGCTGGGCACAAGGAAGATGATCAGAAAATCTTTGCAGACTTTAGGAGTGAATCCCAGTGGGCGGCCACCTGTTTTAACGCCACCAGTATCCTTAGTGGGAAACAGAGGGACCCTGGAGAACATGGAGTGGGGGTGGGGATGGTGGGAGGGGACACTCGGCACCAGGGACTAACCTTCAGAGTGCAAATCCACAGGGGTCTTCTGCCAGAGACCCTCCACCTGTCCAGCCTGCAGCATTCGCCCATATCTTAAGCGGGATCAGGCACCTTGCCCGCGGTATCTGGGTTTCTTTCCTTGGTTTACTCTCTCCAGGGAGGACACCCATGGCCGCACACCCACTCCCCATGCTGCTGGGACAGCAGGTAGCTTGGGACTGGTGGCCGCGAATTGCCCTCAACCCTACAGGTCCCCACCTCGCTCCAGAAAACACCTCCTCCGATTCTGTTAGCAGAGGGGAGCCTGGGGCGCCTGGCAGTTTGCTGACCGGACGCATCCGCGGGGATGCAGGCCCATGACCACGCGCTGTGGGCACGCACGGTGGTGCCAAGTTCCCCAGGCACCCAGAACCTGTCTGAGGCCTTTCACCCAGGGTGGGACCTAGGGTCGGTCCGTTGAAGGCCCCAGTGCCGCCCTCCACCCGGCACAAAGCGGGAAGGGAGGGCCCAGGACCAGTGAGTGGGGCCAGGCGCGGCTGGGTGTCCAGGTGCGCGATGAGTGTTAAGCATTTAGGGAGAAATCGCCCTGGGAAACGACCTGAACAGGGCTGACTCCCGCACCAGCTCCTGGATTCTCACCACCGCCCCCTTCCCGGCCGCTCTGGGCCTCCGAAGCTGCTCTCCAGGGCCCCGCACAGCTGTGGGTGGAGGTGGCTGGTCTCGGGGTCCCGCGCCCCCGGTGCCCGCCCTTCCCCCCCAGCCCTGGACGACTGGTGTCCTCCAGGGACACACTCGCTGCCCGGAGCTTGAGCCCACAACTCAGTCTTCTGCAGGCCTTGAGAGCGGGATTCCGGCCCTTCCTGTCGCAGGAATGGGGGCTCCCACCACGTCCTGGGCCTTTGCTGGAGTGCAGGGCCGGGGCACTGGCGTGGCTCCCCGCATTAGCGATCTCGCCCCTTTCCTCTGCCCGCCCGCCCCGTGGCCACCCTGAGTCCTCCTTGCCACACTGCCGGGAGCTGCCTTGGGCGTCCATGTCCCAGACAGAGAAACGGAGTCTTAGCAGAGGGGAGGCGAGGCTGTGAGTGTAGGGGACCTCAGGGAGCGATGCTGTCTTTAAAGTGGGGCAGAGTGTGTCGCCTGAGACCGCAGCCCAGGCCCCGGGCAGAACCGGAGCTCGGCAGGCTGGCACAGCCCAGGCCACCCCCAAGCCCAGGTAGCGGGGAGTCCCGGGGCCCGTGGTGCCCACCAGCTCTGGCTCTGTGCCCCGGGCAACCCTGACCCCGCTGAGCCAGTGCTGACCAGCACGCTGCCAGCCACCTGCGGTGGACACCCTCCCTGTCTTGGGCCGATCGCGTCAGCAGCGAGAACAAAGACAGAGCCTAACCGCCCCCGCCCCCCCACCGCCCTGCCCTGCCTCTGCCCTAGGGTCGTGCTCCTGTCGTGGCCATTAACTCAGCACTCAGGGCTCTTGCTTCTCCCTGGGGTTTGAAATCCCCCAAACGAGGTCACCGTCTCCCGCCGAGGCAGCGCTGGACCCTCGGGACTTTGTCCCCTGCCACCCCGCCTGGATTCCCCAGGCTGCCACCTCCACCCTCCCAGCCCGGCTGGGGTCTTCCCAGTCTTACCCAGGCCAGCCCGGGCCCTGCACTCCCACTGCTCCACGCTCCCCACTCTGCGCTCATCACCCCTGGGCCCCATGGGGCAGGCGGCCAACCCTCGGCCTCCAGGTGGCCTTCTGCTCTGGCGGATGACCTCCCCTCCCCCAGCAGGGCCACCAACTCGTCAGGAGCTGGGAAGGCAGCAACTCTCCCCACACAGCCCCACCCTGTCGCTGTCTGCTTGTTTAACCTTCCCGCCCAGCCTTGACCCCACACCCCGCCAGGGGCTGCCTGTGGGGTGGAGGTGGGGCCATGCATGACCCAGACCGTCCCTCCGCCGCTGTCTGACGGAGACACAGGCACCGGGTGGGAGGCCTAGCTGTGCCCCAGGTCCCAGGCAACCTGTCCGGCTTGGCATCTCCCTGGGAACTGAGGCTCCCTCCTCCCCAGGCTGCTGTGGTTACATAATTCTGTCGAAAAATGCAAATGCAAATGAATAAGCATCAGGACTTTCCAGGTGGTGACAGGGAAGAAGGGCCCTTCTGCACGAAGCAGAGCCCTGTGCACGGGTCCCCATAAGCTCCAGAAACCAGCCCTCCCTCCAGCCCAAGCCCCACCTGGGCCTCTCCCAAGCCTTCCCCCCCCCCCCCCCCCCGCCGCCACCCTGCACCAATCGCTCCGCCATCCTCCATCCTGGGCCCTCTGCAAGGCAGAAGGTCAGTCCCTGCAAGACAGTCCCCCCAGGTGGCCTGTGGGCTGCTTTCTTCGACCGCATTGGAGACCCTAGAGGAGGAGCTGCTGGGCCAACAACAGGGATGGCAGGGACGTGGGGCACCTGCAGAGCCTCCCAGTCGCCTGCGTGTGGCGAGCCTCCCCCCAAGCCCCTCCACCCCCCATCTGTCTCCCCAAAGTCCCTTCGGCTGGGAGGCCACCCATGGACATGTGTCCCCTGCCAAGCTACCGCTGGGTCTCTCTCAGCCAGGGCTAAGCCTGGGTCACCCTTCCCAGAAGTGGTGGTGCAGCTCAGGACAGGCTAGGAAGCGTGGGCTTAAGGGAGAACCCAGGATGCACAAGAGGTGGGCTCCTGGGTAAGGCTGGGGGCCCAGAGCTGTAAGCATCGGGCAGCTCCAGGCCCAGGCTGCCTGCACCGAGACCTGTGGGCCCCTGGGCTGCAGAAGGTGCCTCAGGAGGGGAGGGGTCTGGCAAGCCAGATTCAAAGGCAGATTCACTGTGAACAAGCGGGCGGGGGCGAGGCTAAGTTCCAAGGACTGTCCTTGGCTACGGCCCCTTCCCAGGCCCTGGGGAGGCAAAGCCAGGCCCCTTCCCAGGCCCTGGGGAGGCGAAGCCAGGCCCCTTCCCAGGCCCTGGGGAGGCGAAGCCAGCGGTTCACCAGCACATATGCTCTGTTCTTTAAAAGAACAAAAACATTGCTCTAAGTTCCTCTATTTTTCAAATGGGAGCCCTAGGGTTACACAAACTTTCGGACCAGTCCACCACACTGTGCGTTTCTGGGTGCGTCTCCACTGGGCTAGGAGTTAGCAGCTCTGGACAAGGAAGGAAATAATGCAGCCTGTACGTGGTGTGGTGGGAGGGCCGGGGCACGGGAAGCACACACTCCCAGGGCAGCCCCGCTCTTCGAACCTCACGTGGACTTGCCCCTGTGGCAGTCTCAAGATCAGGCTTGCAGTCATTCGGTCATTCGGGGGCCAGGAAGGGAGGCACAGAGGAGCTGGATGACGCCCCTGACCTCCCGCTGATGCTGGGCGCTGATTGTGCTGGGGCCTGACCTCGTGGACCCAGGGACCCAGGGACCCCGCAGAGCTCGGGAAGCCGGACACACCCAGGCAGCCTCTGCGGACACCCTCAGCCAGGCCCCTCTACCCGCCCCGGCAGGTGATGGGTTCCTTCTCTCCGCGGAGGGCCTGCTTCGAAGCGGGAGAAAGCCTGAAGGTGGCAGAGGCCTGAAGGTCCTCTGCTTGCCCCGCCCTGCCCCGCCCTGCCCCGCCCTGCCCCTGCCCTACCCCTGCCCCACCCCCACCTGTCCCCAGGCCCCCAGAGCGCGCTGTTCCCGCTCCCGCCCTCGGGGGGGACTTCTCTTCTCCGGTCTGGGGACCAAGCTGCACACAGGCAGGGAAGGGACCCAACCCCAGCACCGCAGGAGAAACTGGGGTAAGATGGCCCCTTCAGGCCTCCGTTTCCCTATCTGTAAAGGGGTGGTTGGGTGGGACTGTCAGTTTGTCTCTCCAACGTGGGTGGGAGCAGGGGATGCCAGAGCCACAGGATGAAGCAGACGTTAACCTGGACATATTTTCTGAGTCTCCTCCAGGGAAAGGGCATATGTCTGGGGTGAACCTTTATGACACTTCCATACCCCACACCTCCCTGATGGATGTGGGCGCTGGAGAGGGTTTTGGGTTCCTGGCGGTTCCAGGAGCTTAGGGGGCTTTGGTGGGTGGGTGTCAGCACCACAGGGCCTGGGGGCTTTCCCAGCTCAGGCTTCCTGGGTCCTAGAGTCCAAGGTCCAGCCCGATGCCCCCTCCCAGCCTCCAGGAGCCTCCCAAAAAAGCTGAGTCCCCACTGGCGACCAGACCCTGTCTCCGCTTCCCTGGCCTCCAGCTGGGCTGCAGCAAGGTTGATGGGACAAGAAGCCGGGCCCCAGACTGGACCCAGCCTGAGCCGCACCAATACAGGACCCTGTCCCTGACCTCGCACCTGGCTTTGGAAAGTCTTGGGGACCCGTGGGATGACGCCCAAGATAAGCGTGTCCTTTCCCCACTCCACACAGGGAGGTGGGATGGGGTGGGGGGCGGAGGGGGATGCTTCTGCAAACCTGCTGTGTTCTCTCAACAACCAGATGCAATAAAGGGTCACCCTCCTTGTTTGATCACTGATAAGGAAATGGAGGCACAGAGAGGTTAGGGAACTCACTAAGGCCACACAGCAGCAGGAAACAATGGATTTGAATCGGGACACCGACTGTCTTCTGGCGCCCAGCCTCTGCACATGGGTGCACATGCACACTCGCACAATCAGGGCTTGAACACCCCGAGAGAGCTCGAAGGTGCTGGGCAGAAAGCCCGCCCCAGAAGATGCGAATACAAATCCATTTCCTTCGAGCTCCGATTGATTTCACTTCAAGAGCTCCTGCATTATGCAAGACTAGGGGCTCTGAAGGGCAGCTGATTTAAATGGAAATAAGTCCGGGAAAAACAAATCAACGAGGCCCAGTTCGAAAAGCACAGGCACGTCCTGAGGAAGGCAGACGGGACAGGACCGATTTAAAGAGAACTTGGCAGAGCTGTTAACCCTTCTCCGGGGGGTCTCCACTTAGGAAGATGTCTCCAGAATCCCTGGGTCCTCCATGAGATCACTTCCCATTCTGCGCACAAATGGATGTTACCAGGGAAACCTGGAGGGGTTTAAAAGCCTACCCCCCCCAACTAAGGAGTCTGGTTTTTTTCAACTGAGCAGTTTTTGGGATCGTTCACCCAGAAGGGCTTGGAATCTTCGGCAACAATTTTCAAATAGCTCCATATTCCCAGCAAAAAGCAGCACACGTGTCCTCCCTCCTCCTCCCCCCTTCCAAGAATCTTGACTGCGTGCCTGGGGTGTGCCAATCATCCTCTGGTTTCTGGAAAGGCAGCGAGCGAGCGAGCAGGGCCCTGCCTTCGTGTAAGTCTCGGTCCTCAGATCACACCTCGGTTGGCCTGTGGGGCGACTCACGGTCTTCATTTAAGAGAAGCAGAGCCAAGCTCTTAGAGAGGTGAAGTGATTTTCCCAAGGTCACCCAGCAAATGGGTTCCTTAACCTGGCACCAAACGCTCCCCACCAGGCCCTCCTGTCTTCAGCTCCTTCTGCAAATCCCTCCCTGCAAGTCCGCCGTGGCCTCCGCTGACCCACACCTCTGTGTCCCTGCCCTTGGGGCCATCTCTGCCGCGCCTGCCCTGCTCACCACCCTAGAGAGCCAGCTCATTGTTGGAAATACCTCTCAACATCACTGAGAGCCTGCCCGGCCCTCTGTGCAGGGAGACTCTCCACTCCCTTGGGCCAAGTCAGCCTCCCCTGCTCCATCCCCTCCTGGTCTTTTCCCCTCAGATCTGTGTCCCCCCCCTACCCCCCACGCACCTGCCCACCCCCCAGCACAGGGCCAGGCAAGGGGCAGCTGTTTTCAGGGTAGGCTGGCCAAGGGGCTGCGCGAACAGCCTCTCAAGCAGGAAGGGAGAGGTGAGCAAAAATAAGGAAGAGGAAGTGTGTCTGGCGAGCTGGGGACCGGGATGACCAGAGTGGACGTGGCGTTAGGTCTCCCGAGGAATAGACAGTGAGAAGGTGGCTGGGGCCGCTGGAGGCAGGCAGGTGGACAGTAGGGAGCCAGAAGGAGGACATTCTCCCCAACCCACATCATCCCAACCTGTGGTTTTAATTAGATTCTGGCACTTTCCATCACCCCTTAGGAGCTAAAGGCACTTTGGTTTGCATCTGTTGATCAAACGTGTGGAGACCCCGAAAAAAAAATAGCTCCCATATTGTTGTCGGAGCATATTTTTGGCTCTCGATTTGAGATTAGCATAATATTTGTCTAAGGCTAACAACAGTAAATTTTTCCTGTCTGGAAATGTGTTAATGATATTTCAGAGAAAGTATCTTTTGATGGAGGTAAAGCCCGTTCCCTGCATAAAGATCGAGTTTGCTCAGAGTGATTATATTTTCATATGTTATTTTTTTTTTTTTTGGAGGAAACAGACATCTGGGTACTGTTTATCATTTTTTTATATTTTAAAAAAGATGTGCTTCCCCCACCTCCAGAGCCACGGAATTGTGAGGAGCAGGTAGAACAGACCCCCTGAGAACTGCTGGCATTTTTCTCATCACGGGCCCTTGAAACCTAGAGTCTAACGGCTCGGTTTCTGAGGGTGACAGGTGAACCCCTGCCTGCTGACCCAGGTCCCGTCTCTGTTTGGATTTTACTCACTAAGCCAGTGATGAGTGTTGCCGGTCTCGGCTGGAAGGGGCCTGGCTCTGCTGGGGCCACCAGGCACTTGTCTGGGGCTGATGGAGAGCCTGTCTTCAGGGGGTTCTGCAGCAGGGAAAGGTGTGGGCGCACCCAGCTTTTCCGAAGCTCGAAGCTCACCAGCTGACAGAAGCAATTGCCTCTTGCCGAAAGCACCTGGAAATCTCGTCCTGTCCACTCTTGCTCAGAGACGAGGGGAAGGGGAGACCAGTCTGCCCGCAGCCAGACCTCGTCCCCCTGCCCTGGGCTCAGAGGCACCGCCCCCGCGGTGGGCCTCAGCTTGCGCGGCCCTCGGACAGAGCCCCCAGCACCCCAGGGACGGGCCGTGCAGGGAACCTGGAGGTTAGGGGCCAGCGGGGCAGCAAACACCTGGCAGGCTCCAGGACGAATATTCGGAGCTGACCTATCCCACGGCCTCCAACTCGGGGTCCGAGTGGCCCCCTGACGACCTGAGTCTCCCGAGACGCGAAAGTCCTGCTCGGCTCCCTGGGAAAAGGATCCTGTGACTCCCCAGGTGTCCCTTCCCCCAGACCTCGGACTGGAAACCCCCTGCGGAGAGGGCCTTCCCAAACTCTGGGCCACAGAGACGCCCTGCCCTCATCACTTCCCTCAGGCAGGGGCCCCTGGGGCAGACACACCAGTGGTTTTCAGGGGGAGAACTCCCTGGGAAGAACAGTTAACCAGGCATCAGAGACCTGGAAAGGCAGAGACCCTAGGAGGTCAGGAGATAGCCAAGGCAGGAAGCAGCTGCACCCCTGGGGCTTAGACAAAGACCCAAAGAGGAGGGAGGGGTTTAAACTCAGCAGCCAGAGGAGGACCCAGACCTGGAGGGGGTGTGGCCACGCTGGTGTCTAAGGGGCCAGGTGACTGCCCCCGGGGGAGGGAGGAGACCAAAACGGAGCTCATGGGTTGCAGGTGAAAATTGCCTGCTCACTGGGGTGAGGAACCGTGGCAAGGTGGGGGGAGCAGGCAGGGAGAGGCAGGACGCTCCTCCTCCCCCCCCACCCGCCACTCCCCAGCACCCCTGGGGGCAGAGCCTGATGGGGACCCAGATGGCCAGGGGAAGGGGACACAGACGCCAGCGTCCTGAAGCTGATTGCAGAAGGGGGGGTTCAGGGCTGAGGGACAATGAGTGACTGTCACATTCCTAGGAACCAAGGGTCGCAGAGCAGGCCTTGGGGGGCAGCAAGGCACCAATAACTTAGAGGGGCTGGTACAAACTGTGTGTCTCCCAAATTCCTGTGTTGAAGCCTAGCCCCCAGTGGGAGGGTATCAGGAGGCGGGGTCTTTGGGAGGTGATGCGGTCCTGAGGGGGGAGCCCCCACAAGGGGATTAGTGTCCTCCTGAGAAGAGCCCCCAGGCCCTGTGTGAGCGGGCTCTCTGGGTCAGCACACCCTGATGGGCCAGGCCCCCCCACCCCGGGTCCGTGGCACTCTGCTGTAACAGTTCCCACGGAGTGACCTGGGCTCCGCCCGGCTGGCCCTCTGTGGCCGGCACACACCCACACCCCACTTCCCGCTCCGCACGTGCTTGCATCCCTTCATCCTCCCCGTAGGTGGCTTCCTCTGCATGCAGCATCTCACCTGGACACCCCCTGGAAGCTTCCCTCACACCTGAGCTGCTCCCGTTGGGACCGCACTCCCCTTTGTGCCCCAGCACCTGGCGCGCCCACCGTTGGCAGGGCGCAGGGCTCTCGGGGTCGTGGGGGCTTTGTCACAGATTACCACAGACTGGGCACCTTCTCCCAGCCTGGAGGACTGGAGTCCCAGGTCAGGAGGTGGCAGGATCCTTCCCTGACTTCCAGCTCCAGGGGCTTCTGGGGCTCCTGGGCACATCCCCTCCTCCCTCTTCACGTGCCCCCTACTCCCTCTTCACGCACCCCCTACTCCGAGTTCACGCGCCACCCACTCCGTCTTCACGTGCCCCCCATGCCCTGTGTGCCTTTTTGTCGAGTTGTCTTTTTTACTCGCACAAGGACACCAGCCACTGGGAACAGGGCCCACCTTACTCTTGGACGACCTTATGTGGAGATTGCCAACATAATCGCGCCTGCAAAGACCCTTTTTCCAATGAGGTCACATTCACAGGTCCCCGGGGGTTAGGACATGGACCTATCTCTTTTAGGGTCACGGGAGCCCCACAGGAGCACAAAGGGACCAATGCACGAGGCTGTTGTCCTTGAGACCCAGCTCAGAAGTCCCGTCTGCCCTGAAGGCTCCCCTCCTTCCCACTACCCTTAGCCACGCCCATCCTTCTTCTTCAGAACCTTGCCCCTGTGGTGGACCCATTCAGTCACCCGTCCACCCACTCAAGCAGTGGCTCACCCTCCACCTAACTGAGCACTGAGCCCGGTCTCTGGCCCGGCCCCCAGCCGCTGCAAGCGGGCACCAGGGAACCAGGAGCCCGTGAGGCCGCGTGGCCGTTTGGAGTGCAAGCTCGGGCGGCATCACAGGCAACCGTGGCCGTGGCTGCCTCAGAGAGAAGCCGTGGCCTGGGGTCCACTCCCCTCCCACCACCTCCGGGACTGCAAGCATTCAGCTTCTCCGGGCTTCTGCTCCTTTTCCCGCCCTCCTGGTTGTTAGGAGGATTACGTGAGCTTAGGGGGTGCCCAACAGGTGGCGCCCCCATGGCTCCCTGCCTCCCTGTGCCTGAGGCTCCGACCATCCCGGGCTCGAGGACACGCTCCGTGGGAGCCTGGGCCCGAGAAGGGGGGAGGGAGGCAGGGCTGGGCTAAGGAGCCTGACCGCTCTTTCTCACACCTGAGGGCAGGTGTCAGACCCCGAAGCTTGTTCCTGTCTCAACTCCAAAAGGCTGGTCTGCAGCCACTTCGGCACTAAGAGCCCCTCCCGCCCCTGAGGCTGCTCGGGAGAGGCCTCGCCTCCCAGGGGACCTCATGGCCATTCAGAAACTAATGGCTCCAGAGAGAGAAATCCCAGGCCTCCCAGGGCTTCGGGATCAGTGGGGAGCGGAGCCCAGTCCCAGAGCCGAGAGGCCAGGCAGGGGCGGTGCCTGCGGAGGCTGGGCTGGCCCGGAGCCAGCCCGGGGTCCCCGCCCCGCCCAGTGACCTCCCAGCAGGGGCTGCGAGGGTCTGAGGGAGGGGCGGGCTCCCTGCCCAGCTCCCCAGCTTTCTTTCCTTCAGGCCCCTGGCGGAGGCTGCTGATGGATGGCTACCTAATCCATCCTGAACGGAGCAGAGAGGACCCAGCGGCCCGTGAAGAGTCCTTATCCGCACCCCTCCTCCCCACCCTCCCCGGAGTTTGCTTTACAAATTAGAGAAGGGCATTGAGGTGTCATCCGAGAAGAGAGCTTGGGGTCAGAGCAACCCGTGGGAGCGGGCGACGGGGCTCTGTTCCTGGTGGGCTGGCCCGGGCCAGCTGGGACCCAGTCCTTGCAGATGAAAGGCAGAAAGAAGGGCTTGTTGCTGCCAGGCCCTGGCAGGGCAAGGGGACCCACAGGTAGCATCTATGTAACCCCACAACAGTCCTGCAGCCCTGAGAGCAGAGTGCGTGCTGGCCCTGACTGGGGGTGCAGACAGGGGCTGGGGGTGCAGACCAGGGCTGGGGGTGCAGATGGGAGCTGGGGGTACAGACGGGGGCTGGGGGTGCAGACTAGAGCTGGGGTGCAGATGGGCTGGGGGTGCATACAGGGGCTGGGGGTGCAGACTGGAGCTGGGGGTGCTGGCCCTGGCTGGGGGTGCAGACGGGGCTGGTGGTGCAGACTGGAGCTGGGGGTGCAGACGGGCTGGGGGTGCAGACCGGGGCTGGTGGTGCAGGTGGGACCTGGGGGTGCAGACGGGAGCTGGGGGTGCTGGCCCTGGCTGGGGGTGCAGACGGGCTGGGGTTGCAGACAGAGGCTGGTGGTGCAGACTGGAGCTGGGGGTGCAGACGGGCTGGGCGTGCAGACGGGGGCTGGGGGTGCAGACGGGGGCTGGGGGTGCTGGCCCTGGCTTGGGGTGCAGACGGGCTGGGGGTGCAGACCGGGGCTGGTGGTGCAGTGGGAGCTTGGGTGGGCCTTGTGCGGAGCGCAGGCCCCCTGTCACACACAGTGCAGCCACCTCAACCACAGGAGGACCCCTGGCTGGAACTCGGGTACAGGCCCTGTGCCACACAATCGGAAAGCATTAGCCCACCACGTCCTGCCACCTTGGCAAACGCTTCTCTTCCAGAGCCGGCCTGCCTCTCCCCATCTGGAGGAGGAACTGTTCTCTTGAATCTGGCCTGGGCACTGGCTTGGACTCACAGAAAGGGTGTGAAGACCTTGCAGGAGCTCTGAGGTCTTGCCCCTTCTGCTGGGGCCTTTTGGCCGACACATGAGGGAGCCCCAGCTAGCCCTCCAGCAGGTGAGAAGCCCCACAGAGACCGAGGTGCAGCCACTTTGAGTATCATGCTCCCCCTGCAGGGGAGGCTGTCCTGGGCCATCCTGGACCGTCCAGCCCCCGTCCAGCCCCAGGCTGAGCATGCTGCATGAGAGAGCCCGGGGACACCTAGGGCAGAACTGCCCAGCTGAGCCTGCAGAACCCCGAGCTAGTAAATGACCACAGTCTCATGCCACCACAGTTAGGGTGGTTTCCTGCAGCAATAAATTATGAATAGGCTTTGCCTCTTGGTACTGGTGGCTGGAGAAAGTTGTTCCCCTGTTCACAGGGTTCAAGGAGCCCTTTGGCCTGGAAGGAAATGTCTTGGGTTGAATTGTGTGTCCTCAGAATTCATAGATTGAAGTCCTCACCCCCAACCCTCACAGTGTGAACTTATTGGGAAATAGGGTCTTTGCAGGTATAGTTAGTTAAAAGAAGACCATACTGGAGCGAACTGATCCAATACGACAGGTGTCCTTGTAAAAAGGGGAACGTGGGACACAGAGACACACAAGAGAGAAAGCCTCGTGAAGACGAAGGTGGGGCCCAGCGAGCTGATGCAGCAGCATGCAAGGGGCCGCAGATTTCCAGCAGACCCCCAGTAGTCAGGGCAGAGGCGGAACAGGGTCCCCCTCAGGGCCTCAGAAGGACCCTGCCTGCCAACACCTTGACCTTGGACTCCTGGCCTCCAGCTCCTCAGGACAGTAAATTTCTGTTATACTAGCACTAGTATAAGAATAACTTCAAAGGGATGCCGGTTAGAGACCCAGCCTCCCCGGGGCACTTGCTGGGGGCTCCAGCTGCCTTTAGGCAAGAGCAGGAGAGGATTTCCCACTGCAGCATAATCATGGAGGAGCTATTTTGAGAGTCGGTTTCCTCGCCAACTGCCCAGTATTGGAGGAATTTCAGGAGATGCACCCGAAAATGCGCTGCTGAATTTCCAGCAAAATCGGGTATGTATTTACCCTTTCACTCGGCAAGGCTACCGCTCAAGATGCATGGGCGACATTACAAAGTGACTTCCGTCCCTGGCTGTTGGTTACAGGCCACGACCTTGGAGCCTCTGCACTGGGATGGGCGATGGTCCTCGTGAGTCGATTGAGGTTTTACATCTTTGGCAGGAAAATCACAGAAGTGATGTTGTATTGTACCCCCTTCCTTGACCACATGGCTCCCACCTGTGATCTGTCCCATTCCTGGTGATGGTACCTTTGATCACTTGATTGAGGTGGGGTCTACCAGGTGTCCCCACTGCAAAGTTCTCCTTTCCTCTTGGAAATCAGTAACTATTTTGTAGGGAGGGGCATTGAGATGGAGGAAATATCCCGTTCTCCATCATGCTTACAGTTAGCGGCTCCTTAATTTTTAGAAGTATGGGGCCATAGATTCCTATTTTATTCAATAGGTTATAATCGATCACTAACGGTACTGACTTTGATGCACAGATTATCCCGTCACTGGCCAGTGGGGGCTCCTCCAGGGTGGTGGCCCTGTCCATTGGACGAGTCTCCCGCATGGCATGGAGCACCTCCTTACTTTCCAACACAGCAGGAGGGCCCAGGTTCATCAGGTTCTTCCCTGACGCAGTCCAGATCAGCCACTTCAACCAGGATCCTGGTCCCTGTTTATGGAGAATGGGAATTAGAAGCCAGGATTGGGGTGTTTCTGTCCCAGGGCTTCTCAGTGGCCAGAATGGGGAGGGTATGTGGATGCATCTCATGCGCACACACACACACATCTACGTGCATATCCGTATCTGTGTATATCCCAAACCATGACTTTGCATCTGTGATCCTGATACAAATCCAGCCCTCCATTGTTCCTGTTTCCTGCCTGTCTCTGCATCTGTAAGTCCCCTCAGTGACCATGGAACCCTGCGTTTTCTTATCCTCGGCATATTTACTGAAGCAATCATTCCCCCCCAAAGAAACCAACCTCCCTGCCTCTCCACCTCCTACTTCACCTCCCTCTGCACACCCGACACCAGCCCCCCTCCCCACGGAGGATGCCTCTGCTCACCCTTCCGGGCTCTGAGGGCCGGTGCTGCCCCCCCCCCACTGGAGCAGTGTGCCTTGCTGGGCACTGCTGCACCACCCACTGGCGCCCCCCTCACCCCATCAGGCCCCTGACCCTGCTTACTCCAGCGGGGGGGCCCCCTCTCCCCCACCCTGGGGCCGTGGACCTCCCACACGGGGCCCCTGTGCATGCCTTTCTCTGGGCTGCATGGTCCAGGTCTGTCCTCCGGGGCCAGCAGTGCCCGGTCCGCTAGCCTAAGTCAAAGCCACGGGCCAGCCCAGCTTCCAGGGGTGGGAAATGGGCCCCACCTCTTGGGGGGAGAAGCTGCAAAATCCTGTGTTTCCAATATGCACAACCCTGCGGCCAGCAAAGCCAGACATTGAGGGGAAATGAAGCACTTTAAGGCAAATGGGAAACATGGTAGCTGAGATGGAGAATAGCAGACCACCCCCACTCCGGGCCACTCTCCAGGGAGAAGGAGCGCCCCTGGGGACGTCAGAGATGCCAGGAGGGGTCTGAGATGCCAGGAGGGGGTCTGAGATGCCAGGAGAGGGGCACAATTGCTGTCTTTTTTTTTATTAGTTTCAGAGGTAGAGTTCAGTGATTCATCAGTTGCATATAACACCCAGTGCTCATCACATCACGTGCCCGCCTTAATGCCCATCACCCAGTTACCCCATCCCCCCACTCCCCTCCAGCAACCCTCAGGTTGTTTCCTATGATTAAGAGTCTCTTATGGTTTGTCTCCCTCTCTGATTATGTTTTGTTTTATTTTTCCCCTCCCTTCCTCTATGATCCTCTGTTTTGTTTCTTAAATTCCACATATGAGTGAAATCATATGGTAATTGTCTTCTCTGACTTATTTCGCTCAGTATGATACCCTCTAGTTCCACCCACATTGTTGCAAATGGCAAGATTTCATATCTTTTGATGGCTGAGTAATATTCCATGGTATATATATACCACCTTTTTCCATTCACCTGTCAATGGACATCTGGGCTCTTTCCATAGTTTGGCTATTGTGGAGATTGCTGCTATAAACATTGGGATGCAGGTGCCCCTTTGGATCACTATGTTTGTATTCTTCGGATAAACACCCAGCAGTGCAGTTGCTGGGTCGTAGGGTAGCTCTATTTTTAACTTTTTGAGGAACCTCCACACTGTTTTCCAGAGTGGCTGCACCAGCTTGCATTCCCACCAACAGCATAAGAGGATTCCCCTTTCTCCACATCCTCGCCAACATCTATTGTTTCCTGATTTGTTCATTTTAGCCGTTCTGACTGCGGTGAGGTGGTATCTCCTTGCGGCTGTCTTGATGGAGATGAAATGTACACGACATAAAATTAACCACTGTAGAGTGTACAACTCTATGGGGTTTTAGCACAGACACAATGTCATGCAACCAGCACCTCCCTCTAGTTTGGACGTTTCCAGACATTTCCATCACCACAGAGGGAGACCCTGCCCCATTCACTCTATCACCGCCCCCCCATCCCTAACCCCTTCCCCAGCCCCTGGCAACCATGGATCTACTTTCATATCTCTCTGGATTTGTCTATTCTGGATATTTCTTGTTTTTTTTTTTTTTTAATTTTTTAAAAGCTTTCATTTATTTATTTGACAGAGAGAGAGAGAGCAAGAAGGGGGCAGGGGCAGAGGGTTAGGGAGAAGCAGGCTCCCCGCTGAGCAGGGAGCCCAACTTGGGGCTCGATCCCAGGACCTTGAGATCATGACCTGAGCTGAAGGCAAATGCTTAACGACTGAGGCACCCAGGCGCCCCTATTCTGGATATTTCACATAAATGGAATCCTACAATATGTGGAAGTACCCCATTCCTTTTTATAGCTGCGTATTATTGCACACACACATGGCTTCTGGGTATACTGCATTCTGCGTAGACATTCCTGTTTCCCCCCAACTATACTGAGGTCTAATTGACAAGCAACATTGTATATGTTTAAAGTGTACAATGTAAACAAAAATAAAGTGTACAATGTCATGATTGACATGCAAATACATTTTGAAATGATCCCCACACTGAATTAACATGTTCATCACCTCATTTATACTTTTGTTTTGGGTGAGTACACTTAAGATCTGCTCTGTTAGCAAATTTCAAGTATAAAATACAGTATTATTGGCTATAGTCACCAGGTGGTGCCTTGGATCCTCAGAACTTATAACTGAAAGTCTGTATCCTTTGACCTACATCTCCCCTCCCCCACCCCAGCCCCTGGCACCATTCTAGTCTCTGATTCTAGAATTCTATAATTTGGACAATTCTTGAAGAATTCACATATATGCAATATTATACCGTATTTGTCTTTCTCCGCCTGGCTCATTCCATTTGGCATAATGTCCTGCACATTCATCCGTGTTGTCAAGGATGCAGGATTTCCTTCATCGCGGTTGAATGACATTCCATTGTGCATGCCCACCACGGTCTCTCCGTCCTTCCACGGACACTGGGCTGGTCTCCATACTTGGCTGCGCTCATATGTTAATGCTGCAATGAGCATCTTTGAGATATTGATTTCGTTCCCTTCAGATAATATGCCCAGAACTAGGATCGATGTATCACACGGTAGCTTCATTTTTAATTTTCTGAGGAGCCTCCATCCTGTTCTCCACAGTGGGAGCACCAGCTTGCACTCCAATCAACAGTGAACAGAGCCCCTTTTCTCCACATCCTCACCAATACCTGTTGTCTCTTGTCTTTTGGATAATAGCCATACTAACAGGTGGGAGGTGGTATCTCATGTGGATTTGATTTGCATTTTCTTGATGATGAGTGATGTTGAGCACCTTTCCATGTGCCTGTTGGCCATCTGCATGTCTTTGGAAAAATGTCTGTGCGGGTCCTTTGCCCATTTTTTTTTTAAATTGGATTATTTGGAGAGGGGGTTCTTGTTATTGAGCTATTGACTTCCTTGTATATTTTAGATATTAACCCCATATCAGATATACGATTTGGAAATGTTTTCTCCCACTCCATAGGTTGCCTTTCATCTTGTTGACTATGTCCTTTGCTGTGCAGAAGCTTTGATGTGGTCCCACTTGTTGATTTTTACTTTTGTTGCTTGTGCTCTTGGGGTCATATCCAAGAAATCTCTGCCAAGACCCATGACAAGGAAACTTTGCGTATGTTTTCTTCTAGGAGTTCTATGGTTTCAGGTCTTATATTGAAGTCTTTAATGCATTCCACGCTAATTTTTGTAAGTGGTGTAACATACGGGTTCAGCTTCACTCTTCTCCATGGAGGAAATCCAGTTTTCCTAATACCACTTATTGAAGAGACTGTATGATTTTTATCCTTTATTCTGTTAATGTGGTCCATCATGTTTATTTGCATATGTTTATTTGTGTCACACGGATCTGCATATGTTGAACCATCCTGGCAGCTACACTTACATTAAAGACTAAGTCCCATTTGATCATGATGTCTGACCCTTTTAATGTACTATTGAATTTGGTTTGCTAGAATTTTGTTGAGAAATTTTGCATCGATGTTCATAAGGGGTATTGGCCTGGAATTTTCTTTTCTTGTAGTGGCTTGTCTGCCTTTGGTATCAAGGGGATGCTGACCTTGTAAAATGAGTTTGAAAGTGTTTCCTTCTCTTCAAATTTTTGGAACTGTTTGATAAGGATTGACATTAATTCTTTGAATATTTGGTAGAATTCACCAGGGAAGCCATGTTGTTGTGGGCTTTTCTCTGTTCGAGTTTTTCGGTTGCAGATTCAGTCCCTTTACTAGTAATTGGTCTGCTCAGATGTTCAATTTCTTCATGGTTCAGTCTTGTTACGTTGCATGTTCCTTGAAATTCATCCATTTCCTATAGATTACCCAATTTCATGGCATTTAATCATTTATCATAATGTCTTATGGTCCTTTGTATTTCTGCACATGTGTTGTCACGTCCTCTTCATTTCTGATTTTATGTACCTGAGTTCTCTCTTTTTCTTTTCTTTCATTAGTCTAACTAAAGCTTTGTCAGTTTAGTCCATCTAAAAAACCAGCTCTTAGTTCCGTTGGTCCTTTCTATTATTTTTCTAGGCTCTATTTCATTTATTTCTGTTCTGATCTTTGTTTCCTTCCTTCTGCTGACTTTGGGCTTGGTCTGTGCTTTATTTTCCTGGCTCTTTGAGGTACACAGTTAGGTTGTTTATTTGAGATCTTTATTTGTTCTAAATGTAGATGTTTATGGCTATAAACTTCCCTCTTAGAACTGCTCTTCCTGCATCCCATATGTTTTGGTATGTTGTGTTTTCATTTTTGTTTGTCTTAAAATGTTTTTACTTCCCTTTTGATGTTTTCCCATTAATGTTCAAGAGTATGTTGTTTAATTTCTACATATTTCTACATATTTGTGAAATCTACAGCTTTCCTCCTGTTATTGATTCCTAGTTTTACACCATTGTGGTTGTAAAAACCACTTGATATAATTTCAATCTTCTTAAATTTCTTTTCTTTTTTAAAAAGATTTTATTTATTGATTTGATAGAGAGAGAGAGCACAAGCAGGGGGAGTAGCAGAGAGAGGGAGAAGCAGAATCCCCACTGAGCAGGGAGCCCCATGCGGAGCTCAATCCCAGGACCCTGGGATCATGACCTGAGCTGAAGGCAGACACTTAACCAACTGAGCCACCCAGGTGCCCCAGTCTTCTTAAATTTCTTAAGCCTTGTTTTGTGACCTCATGTATGATCTATTCTGGAGAATGTCCCTTGTGCACTTGAAAAACATGTATTCTGATGCTGTTGGACAGAATGTCCTGCGTGTCTCTGTTAGGTCCATTTGGTCTAAAATATAGTTCACACACAATTTTTACTTAGTGATTTCCTGTCTGGATGACCTATCCATTGTTGAAAGAGGGTTCTGGAAGTACCCTAAAAATATCATGTTGCTGTCTATTTCTGCTTTCAGGTCTGTTAATATTTGCTCAATGTATTTAGGTGCTCTGATATTGGGTGCATATGTATTTATAATTGTTAAATCCTCTTGATGAATTAATCACTTTATTATTACATAATGATCTTCTTTGTCTCTTGGTACAGTTTTTGACTAACATGTACTTTGTTTGGTGTAAGTCTAACCACCCTGCGTACTTTGGCTTCCACTTACATGGAGTTTCTTTCCCCATCCCTTCACTTTCAGCCTGTGTATGTATGTCCTTAAAACTGAAGTGAATTCTCGTAGGCAGCAAGTGGTTTGGTCTTATTTTTTTTCCCATTCAGACACTCTATGTCTCCTGATAGAATTTAATCCATTTACATTTAAAATAATAATTGATGCATAAGGACTTACCATTGTGATCTTGTTAGTTGTTCTCTGGCTGTTTTGTACTTCCTTTGTTCCTTCCTTCACCTCTTGCTATCTTGTTTTGTGACTTGATGATTTTCCTTAGCGGGACGCTTTGCACTCCTTTCTCTGTTTTGCATATTTAGTATAGGTTGTGCTTGTAGTTGAAGCTTACTGTTTTACAGTCTATTTTCAGCTGGAAACAACTTATCTTTGATAATATAACAAAAACTCCACCCTTTGAGTTCTCCCACATACAGTTTATGTTTTTACGTCACAATTTATATCTTTTTATATGAATTATCATAGCTACAGCAATTTTTAATACTCTTGTCTCTTAACTTTTACATTAGAGTTAAGTGATTTATAGACCACGCTTACAGTATTTGAGTATTCTGAATTTGGCCCTATACTTACTTCTCCAGGGAGTCCACAACAGGTGGTTGTTGGTTCCTTTTGGCACCTGCCATGGGGCTGATACAGATAGCCCACCCTTCCTCTTTATTCCTAGCTCCATGACATCTCAGCAGAGCCAGTCCCCCAGGGATCCTTTCTGTGAGGTTATTCTCCATTCTTTTCTTTGCTGTGTTGCTCTAGGTTCCTAACAGGGACACTTCCATTTACAGATAGCTGTCGGACTATTGGTTTCTGTGGCAGGATGAAGGCTGGTATCTTCTACTCTGCCATCTTGCTGGTATCACTCTCTACCCATCCATCCACAGGGGTTCACAGCCCACCTTTTGGCTACTGTGAATATTGCTGCAATGAACATTCATGGACAAGTGTTTGTTCAAACACCTGCTTTCAATTCTTTGGGGTATATACCTGGGAGCAGAATTGCTGGGTCATATGGCAGCTCCATGTTTACTTTTTGAAAGACAGAAATGGCACAGTTTGAGGGTTTGCAACAATGGCGGTCGAGAAGAAAGTGAAATCCATGCTCAAGACATGTTTCACCAGCATTTTCTGAAAGGATTTTCCATTTCTGCTTTCGTTTGTACCTATCTTGAAAATCATGATGACCAAAACCCTGTGCCTTCTTACATCACCAGGTGGCAACTGGGCCCCTCAAACCCTAGTGTCATACAGCAATAGTGTTGTGGATTAACCAAAAATCACAAAGGACTCAGGGAAACAGAACCACAGAAGGAGGCGCCTCGGAGGGTTAAGCCAGCTGGGACATGTGGTCAGCACTATGAGCGGAGTCCTTGGGTGGCAGGAAGGGAGCTACTTTTTTTTTTAAAGATTTTTATTTATTTATTTATTTGAGAGAGAGAATGAGATAGAGAGAGCATGAGAGGGGGGAGGGTCAGAGGGAGAAGCAGACCCCCTGCCGAGCAGGGAGTCCGATGCGGGACTCGATCCTGTGACTCCAGGATCATGACCTGAGCCGAAGGCAGTTGCTTAACCAACTGAGCCACCCAGGCGCCCAGGGGGCTACTTTCTTGACTGTGGCTGGACCATGGGCTCCAGGAGGCCAGACCACGCCTGTCTTGCCCACTCCTCCATCATCAGAGATTATGTATGTGGAGATGTCTTAAATGATGGAGGCCTTGGGTGGTAGCGCCATCTTTGAATTTACTTCTTTGCCTAACCATGGATAGATTTAATTTTCTTGTCTCTGTGCCTTCTTCCTTGAGATCTGCTTCCTGGAGGCATATACTGCTCAGAGAGCCATTCATACTCAGAGGTGCATGGCCACGGCCTGAAGGACTCTCCCCTGCTGCTTTGCTAGAATGCGCAGGTATGCTCAGGTGTGCCAGGGCAGAGAAAGAAGGGCTGAGGATGTTACCCCAGGCACCTCCTATAGAGATCCTGGTTCTACTCTGGGCGACTCTGGCCAGGTGGGTGAGCTCTTCTCTCATGGCAGTGGGGTCCCCGTGCCTAGAGGATCCAACCCACAGGATGGCCTCCCCTCCCCTGGGCCCTGAGAGTGGGGGAGTGTCTTGCTGTAGCGAGGGGGATAGGAGGCTCAGGGAAGCCCAAGGCAGGGCCAACTCTCGGGGTGCCAGAGTGCCCAGGGGAGCAAGGTGGGGGCAGGTGGGGTGTGGGAAGGGTAAGTAGCGTTCTCCTAAGGGAGGGGGCTAGGTTTGAGTCTTCTTGGCTTTGCTGCTCAGGAGCTGGTGACCTTGAAAAACCACATAAACTTCTTAAAACTATGGCAAAATACACATAATGTTGAGTTTCTCATTTTAACTCTTCTTAAAAGTGTACAACTGAGTGGCAGGAAGTGGGAAACCATCACACCATCCATCTGGAGAGTTCTTTCTATCCCCAGCCCCTGGTGACCACCATCTACTTTCTGTCTCTATGACTTTGACTCTAGGGATGTCCTATAAGTGAAATCAGGCAGAATTTGTCTTTTCTGTGACTGGCTTATTCCAGTGAGCTCAATGTCTTCTAGGTTCATCCACGTGATGGCAAGTGGCAAGATTTCCTTCCCTTTTAGACTGACCAACATGCCATTGTGTGGATGGGCCACACTGGGCTCATCCTCCATCCGTCCATGGACACTCGGGCTGCTTCCACCTCTCGGCTCGTGTGAAGAGCGCTGCCATGAACATCGTACATACGTAAGTGCCTGTCACGTCAACTTTTGAGCTCTAGGTCCTGCACCAGTAACAGAGATGTTTGTTGTCACGGCCAGAAGGTGCTGGAACGATGAGGTGCAGAGAGCCTGGCGGAGAGGACGTAGCTGGTAGAGCAGCTGCTCACAGCTGACGGTCTTTCCACTACGTGAGCCCCACTCTCGGTGTGTGTTCAACATGCTACGTGCGTGTGTTCATGCCGTCCTTAGTGCAGTCTGTAAGGGCGCACGCGGTCACGACCCGCACTTGATAGGCAACGAAACCGAGGCTCAGAGAGGGTGTGCCACTTGCTGGAGAGCACACAGCTGGAGAGAGGCCGGGGCAGGAGTCGAGGTGGGTGCGAGACCATGGCCGCCGCGCTGTGAACCGGTGGTGCAGGGAGGATGCGGAGGCGGAGCTTTGTGCCGGCCACCAAGCCTCCCGTACACGGCGATTGTCCGGGCGCATGGCACACAGATGATGGCCGCTGCTTTGTGGAAAGAGCACGGAATGCCCGGACGGTTATAACCGCCACTTGCTTTTTCCACATCCATGTCTGAGGGAGAGCCGCGTGTGCCAGGACTGGTGGGGCTGGCCACGTCTGGGACAGGTGCATGGAGTTTGCCTTTGGGCCACGGTTCTGACTCCCGGAGCTGTGGGGGCCACGGAAGTGAGACTCTGGGTGGTCCTGGGATCAGGCCCCTTTCTGGGGCTGCAGAGCACCCCCTGTCCCCTGCCCCACATGGCTCCCTCTGGACCCTGCCCTTGTTGATCTCTGCCCCTGCCCCTCCTCAAGGTGTCCCGCGGGCTGGCACGGTTCTTGCGGGAGGGGAGCCCCGGTGGGGCTGGGACGAGACAGCCCTGCCCCGGGCGGACACTCCCCAGGCAGGAGGGCCATCTTGCGCCCACATGAGCTGCCGACCTGCGTTTGCTGCCCGTGTGTTTGAGGCCTCCATCCTCAGGTGGGGTCACGGCCAGGTGGGCTCTCTGAAGCGCATGAGGGTCTGCCGCGTGTCTCTGGTGCGCCGTGTTCGTTCTTTGTCTGATGCTGGAAGGAGGCTGGGGTGAGGAGCCGGGGCCCGGCCCCGCCCTGGACGCTGGGGGGCTGGCTGCAGGTAATTCCCACATCCCTCTGTTCCAAGCCTGACACCGCGCTTGAAAGGAACGTGCTGGAACTGGGCAGGTCCAAGCCCCACTGCAACCTCTCCCCTCACCTCGGGACAGATGCCCACGGGCACTCAGGCCTCCAAGCCTCGGCTCCAAGCCACGATCGTGTCCAGCCGCTGCAGCCTCGGGGCTGTGCCTCCTTCCCAAATGCACCTGCTTCCCTTTCTTTCATCCTCCTTCCTTCTCTGCTCCTTCCCTCTTCTGCTTTAAATATTTCATGCCTATCGAAGTGCTGTGTGCGGGTGGCCTAACATCGGGAGGACGCCTCAGAAGGGGGACGGGCCGCCTGTCCGGCTGCCCCACCTGCTTGCAGCTCTCATCTTCAGTATTTAGTGTTGTCCTCCTTGTGACTCTCCCTAACCCCTTGTCTGGCACATCCTCAGATCTCCGCCCAGTGTTCACCACCTCCAGGAAGCCTTCCTTCATCCACTTCCTGATGCAGTTCCACATTTGTTTGTGTGAATTTTTGCTCAGCGTCCTCCCCTGCGAGGCCTAAGGCTCTGGGGCCGGGAGGGTGCCTGCTTGCCCTGGCCTGGCACAAGGGGAGGGGGTCCCAGGACAATGTCTGTGAGTGAGGCACTCAGGGGCAGCCTCCCTGCTGTCCCCTCTGCAGCCAGGGGGCATTTGCTAAAATCACTCCTTACTCAGTTTTTCTACAGCAAACTCGCCAATGCTCCTGTGGCCTTAGGGCCACGTTCAACCCCATTTTCACCCTGGGCCCGACTCTGCAGAGACCATAGCAGGTGCGCATTCATGGGCCTGCTTTTCTCTCTGAGCAGCGGGACGTGAGCAGGTCCCCAGACCCCTCTGAGCAATGTTTGTAGATTGGCGTGGGCGGGATCCGCCCTTGGTCACTGTGGCTCCCAGCAGGGCCTGCGCCTTTCTGGGTGGCTCCCACGTGGGGCTTCTGCACCTGCCCAGCTGGGGCCCGGAGGTAGCTCTGGGGACTGGACCCTCATGGGTCCTTGGTTGCGGGGAGATGATCAGCAGGCAGCTGGGCCCATCCAACCTGTCTGACTGCGAGTGGAATGTTCTGTCCTTCTGATGGAATGACAGAGAGACGGGAGAGACTCGGGGGCAGATGCAGGGGAGAGAGGGGGCAGAGAGGCTGGAGGAACCGGGGCGGGGACTGGGCTCATGCCTCCCTGGACCCGAGGGTCTGTCTGGGGTCTGCGCCCCCCAAGCCTCCAGCCTTTGTGAAGGCCCCTGGCTCCAGGCTCCCCCAGCTCCCCCTACAAGGAGGCCTGAGGACGCCTGCTCTCACCCCCTGGGCCCTCTCCACCACTCCCTGCCGCGCCCTGCTGAGCCTCAGTTTCCCTGCCTGTAAAGCAGGGCTCCGTGCTTCACGTGTGGGGCCGAGAGGACACTTCTGTCATGTGCCCGACAGGCATCCAGCATGGGGCAGGTGCTCACATGTTCCTAGCTCCTCCTTGCTCGAACTGACGGTCTCAGGGTTGTGTGACTCCTCAGCAGAACAGATCTGGACCACCAACCGGGCCGTGAGCTCCAGAGGCAGGACACCGCACTGAAAGCAGATGCTGACCCACGTATTTGCTTCCTGCAGCCACGGTGACAAATCACCACACACTCAGTGGCTGGAAGCCACGCAGGTGTGACCGCCTACAGCCTGGAGGGGGGAGTCCTAAAATCTCAGCGTGGGCAGGGCTGGGTCCTCCTGGAGGCTCAGGGGAGGATCTCTTGCTGGTCCTTTTCTAGCTTCTGGAGGCGCCCCGTGTTCCTAGGCTCGCGGCCCCTCCTCCATCCTCCCTCCCCTGACCTCTGCGTCCGCCCCACGCCTCCTGTCTCTGCCTCCAGCCTCCCGCTCCTGATGATCAGGGGCCCACCTGCACCCATCACCTGACCACACCCATGGAGGGCCCTTTGCCTGGGCGGTGACATACGCTCAGCCCGGGGGGCTTAGGGCGCGGGCACCGCCGGGAGGCACCTTGCTGGCCTCAGTCGAATAACCAAGCAGAGGGTGGCAAGGACACTGGCACTCAGTCTGTGCTCTCCTCCTGCCGGCCCTGCACGTGCTGGGAGCCCGGCTGTGTGCCGGGTCGGTGAGGAGCTTTCCGGGGACGCGTGGAGGCAGCGGCCTCCCCAGACCGCAGTTCCCCACCGCGGGGGCTGACGGTGCAGGGGACCCGCAGCCAGACCCTGTGGCAGACCCAGTCCTCGGGCCGCAACAACACATGGTGGGGCTGTGTCCCCCCGGGGCCCGGTGTCCGGGGTCGGCCGGGTGGAGGGAGGCGAGAGCCTGGGGCGGGCTCAGCACCGGCACTGGCAAGGAGCCTTCAAGGCGCTGCTGGGGGCTGAGTGCAGCTCCAGGCTGAAGCATCATCCAGCGAATACGGGCGAGGACTGGTGAGTAGCTGCGTCTGCCTCGGGCCAGAGGTGGGTCTAGGCAGGCCTGGATCATCTGGTGACTCTGAGGGACGGGCTCCGTTTTCTGCGAGAGGGTTCAGGACGCAAACCTCGGCATCCTCAGGGTTGCAGCCAACCTGGCCGGCCACTGGCCCGTTTTCTTCCTGGTTCCGTCCCCCCGGGCACATGCTTTTAGCCTCATTTCCCACTGAGGGCATCGGGGATGGAGAGGTTACTTACCTGCCTGGGGTCAGCCAGCGGGGCAGTAACAGGGCTGGGCTTAGAACCCACACCTGTTTGTTCTCAAACCCGCATTCCTTCATCCTCCCGGGGGCTCTTCCCTCTTTGTAGAGAAATCCAGTTCACCCTGTCCCCCTCCCTGCCCCCCAGGACACAGAGGGGCAGACCCCGGCCCCAGCTCTCCTGCGGCAGAGACGCGACCTGCCTGCCAGGGATGAGGGTGCCCGGGCTCTCCACGTGCGTCCTGGCACCTGGGGCAGCGAGAGGAGGGGGCCTCTGGCCTAGAGGGTCAGGCCCATTCCTGTTCCCCAGGTGGACCTCGCCACACTGGACGGGACACACGTGGATGGGGCCGGGCCGTGGCACTCGTCACGGCGGAAGGTCTCGTGAGTGGGTCCCGGTCCACCAGCCCAAGCCGCCCAGACTCCCCACAGTTCTCGCTGCACAGGGTGGGCTGCTGGGTGGCGCTCCAGGCGGGTCTGAGAAGCCGCTGTCGGCAGAGGCCCAGGCGACTGTCCAGGAACAGCAGCGGGAACAGACCCATGCGCCATTGAGAGGCCAGAGGCTTCTTCAAAAAGGTGCTGAAGCTCGAAAGTGCAGTTAGACCGTAATTTGCAAAGACAGTTTGGAGCGGTCCAGCCAAACCAGTGAGAAACCGCAGATTCCCAGTTTGGAGGGACATCAAAGGTGCTTTGCTGTCCACCGTAAATTTCCCTCTTACGGAGTGAGAAGTACACGGGGGACGGGGCCGGAGCGTGCATCAGAGGCCGGCAGACACGGCAGCACCAGGATGCGCCCCGTGCCTACCCCGCGGCCTCCAGCCGGACGCTCCGCACACAGCGCCGGGCAACAGAGTGAGCCACTGAGCCGACCGTGCGAACGTTCTGGAAAAGGCTCCACGCTCTTCTGCGGCGTGATCTGCAGGAGCTGTGAGATGAACCCAGAAGGAACGAGGCGCCTCCGTCAACTGACAGCGGTCAAAACCAAGTTGAACCCGCGCCTGACGGCGGGAAGCCGGCCCGCCGCTCGGGGCTCTGTGCGGGGGATGATGGCACGGTCTCGTCACGCGAGGAGCGGAGAGGAGCGGACGTCAAACGCACAGGGAAAAGCATCATCAATGTCATAGGCAGGCAGGTAATAAAAATCACATGTTATTGTTTCTGGATGTTTTCGTGTGTGTGGTATTTGTCAGTTTTTAAAAAAATGGGTAGCATTTTATGAGTCTTTCTACTCGGAAGTAGAAAGAATTCACCTCTGTTCCGAATGTGGCATTCCTAATTTTGTGTTTGCCCTGAGCGGGGGCTCCCAAAGCGCCTCTGGGCCGGGCCGCCGTTGGTGGCCACGGTTCATGGCCACGGTCGAGGCGGGACTGTCCGTGGGAAGCAGGACGCGGCTGCTCACCTCGCGCCCCAGCTGCTGCCGGTGGTTGTTCTTGTGTTTTCGGGGGACTAGATCGGAGCTCCGCTTGGCCCCCTGGGCCGGGGAGCTGGGAGCCACCTGGCCCCCCGCGTGTGAAGCTGTCGCTCCCCCAGCAGCTCTGCCCTCCTCCATCGCAGGGCACCGCCGCCCCACATGAGGGATGGTTCTGACCTCCTGTCACCTACGGAGAGAAGCAGTGATAGTCAGGGCCTGCAGAGGGGAGACAAGAGGGAGGTCAGAGACAGACAGGGGCAGAGGTGCCGTGGGAAGGAGGAGGCAGACACAAGGCATGTGGCCAGCAGCCCGGGAATGCTGGTGCCACCCGGAGGGGAAGAGCCCAGGGACAGAGCCTGCCCTGGAGCCTCTGGAGGGAGCGAGGCCCAGCCGACACGATTTGGACTTGGGGCCTCGAGAACTGAGAGGATGAGCTTCTATTGTGTGGAGCCACCCTGTTTGGTGGCTTGCGGCAACAGCCACGGAAACAGACCCCATCCAGACGTCTGGGCTGGCCGGCCAGCCCTCCAACACAGCAGGCCCCTCCTGTCTCAGGGCCTTTGCACTGGCCGTGCCTTGTGCCTGAGACTCTCGGCTCAGATCCGCACGGCTCGCTCCCTCATCTCCCTTGGATCTTTGTGCAAACGTCCCTCTACCTGGTTCAGGTCTCTCCTTAAAATGGCAGCCTCCTCCCTGCGCCCCATCATTTTATGTCCCCCGTGGCGCCTCCCCCTGCGTCCACACCTGCTGGCTAGTCGGGGTCGCACTCTGGCTGCCCCGCCTCGCCCAGCCCCCACAACGTGGGACCGTGCCTGGTGTGGAAGCCGGTGCGTGGCATGTTTGTGTTGGATGAACTGAATTGGGAAAACAGATTCTGTCGCTGCCGGGGGAGGCCCACCCTGGGGAGGCTCCCGCTGAGTTTCTAGGGCTGCGGTCTCTGCGCCCGGATGCATGGCAGTGGACGGATGTTGCTGTGACAGAGAAGGAAGGACAGCCACCTCCCAGAGCCCAGAGACACCAGCTGGCTGTTTGGTTCTGCTGGCGCATCAGCCGGGCTGGGGACCCGTCCAGACGTGCACGTAGACGACTGCATCAGGGCAGGGAAGGCTTCAGGACCTGACCTAGCGTGTGTCCACCGGGGGGGACTGCGCTTAGACCCCAAAGATCCAAGTTCAGATCTGCCCCACCTCCCAGTGTCTCCGAGCCCCGGTCAGTGTGGTCAGGGTCCCAGTGTCCCTCCCAGCACCCAGTCCCTCCTCTGGCACGCAGGACATGGCATCTGCCCCGCTCACCGGCAGCGGGGGGCAGAAGTGACGAGCCCCAAGGGCCTGGCAGAGTGCCCGGCAGTACACGGAAGGTTCTGGTAAGTGACGGTACTGCTTAGAGATTCGAGTTCGCGGCTGGATCCTGGAAGCCCGGCCAGCCCCTGCAGGCGGCCCTCCCCCCGTGGGCCCCTCTGGGAGCATCTGTTCCCCATTACACTGGGGAAGCTGACAGGACGTGTGGATGCAGCCCCATGATCTCACCGCTGGTGGAGCACAATTAGGCCGCCCGTGGCCACCCCGCCCCACAGGCTGAAGCAATCATCATTCCTGGGATTTTTATAACACCTTGGCTCAGAGGGACAGAACGTGGCCAGCCCTCCTCCTCCTCCTTCTCCTCGCTGAGCGCCTGCTGCCGCCGGGCTGGCCTCCAGGCCTGGCTGGGCACCTGGGCTCTCTGACTGGAGACAGAAGGCTGAAGAGAGAGCTCCCCGGCAGGCCTCGCACCCGGCTCTCTCGGGAACTCAGCCTTCTCTTCCATGAGATGGAGAGAGTGGTGCCTCCCACCTCTGGAGCCATGACTGTGAGTCTTGGTGGGCGAGTGGAAGTCGTGACGTGATCCACACCCGGGGCTCAGGGCAAGACTCACAGCAGCCCCTCCTCAGCCTCCTACCACTTGGCACTGGCTTTTCCTGGCCCCTGTCCATATTTGTGCCCACTGGTGCCTTCCCACAGTATTCCCAGCTCACCGCTGATCAGACCCGGCTTGCATGCCTCTGCGGACAGTGATCTCAATACCTCTTGAGGGCACCCTTTCCACATTTGAACAACTCTGTTATCTGTCCCTCTAGGACGTCCCTTCTTACACACCTCTGGAGATGGTGAGCTCACTACCTTATGAGGACTCCCTTTCTAGACTTGGACAGCTCTGTTAACCTGCCTTCCTAGGGCACCCACTCACCAGTTCTAGCCGTGTCTCCGAGACAGAGCCCCACCTGACATGCTTGGGCCCCTCCTCCCCATGGCAGCCCTTCAGATGGGTGAAAGCCGTGACCCCGTCCTCCAGACCTTCTTTCCCTGGTCCCTCTGGTGGTGGGACCCTTTGGCCTCTTCCCCATCACTTCTCTCTGGCCATGCTCTGGTCCCACACAAGCCACTGTTGGAAAGAGCAGAGCTGTGAAATCGAATGCTTCCCACAATGAAGCCCTTGGTGCTTCCTGATGGAGTTGTCCGTGCGCTGGAATATTCTGGCTCCCGGGAATGAATGACATGGAGGCGACTAGTGCAGTACCCCACAGAGCCTGCGTCTGGACCACCCACCTTCATTCGTTCATCCATTCATACATGCACTCATGTGACAGACGTTTGCTGAGTCTCTACCAAGTGCCTGGCAATGACCTATGTGAGTGTAATTCTAGACAAGATAAAATGCCGCGGGGAGACCCGAAGCAAATTGCATTCTTAGGGGGGTATTGTTTTCTTAGCTGAATGGATAGGTCTGAGCAGTAAATGCCATAAAAAAAAATCATTTTTCTATTTCTGAGCACACTTGGCAGCTTAATGGGGGTTTCAGTGGTTTGCTGACCTTGCAGTGTGTGAAGGGGGCAGAACTTGAAAGCCACTCGCTGGCTCCACATCCATTTTCTCGCTCGTTTTCCCCCAAAAGAAATCTATCGCTTAGCACACAGAATTTACCAACCTTTCCTGCCAAGACCTTTACTCCTAACACACTCGGGGTGCATCTTGGGGCCCCTCCCCTGCCGCTGACGGCAGTTGCCGGGAAAATCCACGGGTTTGCCTGCACAATGCCCCAAGCACAGGAACATTTCCCTATCGGTCGGCCGCGTGGGGACCCATCTGTGACGGGCTGAATTGTGTCCCCCTGCCAACTCCACGTGCTGAGTTCCTAACCCCCAGGACCTCAGAATGGCACGTGATGTGGAAACAGGGTCTCTTTGGGTGTCATGAGTCAGGAGGAGGGCATACGTGCCGATTGGAGGGGTGGTGCCCCCAGGCACTGCCGGACGCCGGGACAGAGGCAGATCCTGCCTCGGCGCCTTCAGGGGAGGCCACCCTGCCACGACCCTGATCTCGGCCAGCCAGCCTCCAGGGCTGCGAGACGCTTCATTTCCAGGTGTAAGCCACGCGGCCCACGGCGTTTTGTTTCAGCCGCCCTAGGGAATGAAGACCCCATCCCCCAAGACCGAATGCTGGTTAACGAATGCCTGGAAGTGCGGCCGAGTCGGGCACAGAATCACCAACAGAACCCACACTGAGAGGCCGCTTCTCGGGCGTGAGCTGGGAGCAGGTGCACGCCCGCCCACGGCTGCTGGGCTCCTGAGATTGTCCCCTGCCGAGAGCAGGGAAGGGCTCCAGGCATGGCCAAGACGGCCGGGGACCACTATTTGTCTGGGGAAGCACTGGAAGCCGCTTACCCGTCCAATAAAAAGGGCACATGTCCACACTGCGGGGTGTCCCCTGGGCGGAGCGTCACAGTGGCTTCGATGGTGGGCCCTCGGGGGGCATTAATGCAGACGAGCACGCACTCTGTCTTGTAAGGCCGACACCTGGAAGCATGAGGTTGTTCTGGAAAGATCCCAAATTCATGCACAGTGTAGTTTGTCTCCCGGGGAGAGACAGAAACTCTTTAGGAACAAGGTCAGCCGGGAGGCTGACAGAGTGAGCAGAGCTGTTCCAGGCGCTTCTTTTCAGGGAGAGGTGCCCACGGGTCAGACCTCAAACCTGAGAACCCAGGGGCGGGGAGCTTCTAGGCGTCCTGCCCGCTGCCAGCCCCCAGCATAGACCCCCCCAGACGTGGGGGGTCCTGAGCCCATCTCTGGGGTCTCTGGGTGGTGTCCCCTGAGCTCTCTGAGGCCAGCCTCATCCTGAGCGTCTCTGTGACGGTGCCCCCGGCAGACTCCGGGCCGGTCACCTCCTCTGCGCACCCCCTGCCCCATCACCCCTTTCCACGTGCCCTGGTTTCTCAGGCCATGGGAGCTGCTGTGCTGCAGGCCTCCCCTGAGCAGCAATTGTTGGTGACAGAACAGCCTCTATGCTTATGTCTCTGGGAAGAATTGTTTTCACATGGAGTTTAATGCAGACCAGGCCTCACCCTGCTCGGCACCCACTGGAGGCTTGTCCAGTAATGGGAGCAGACTGGGAGCCCCGGGAGATCAGAGAAGTGGGAGGCAGGACGCCCAGGGGTCAGCGCCCAGCATCCGGGACCAGGGTTCAAATCCCAGCACCGCTGCTTCCTGGCCATGTGACTTCGGGCGCGCCACCCGACTGTCTGGGCCTCAGTTTCCTGTATCTGTAGGGTGCGGACAGTGTGTTGGCCTCGCTCGTGTGTAGGGTTGGGGAGAGGAAACAGGTAGAGCTTAGGGCCACACTTGCTCAGCCAGAAACCCGGACGGGTGGAGCTTACTTCCAGTGTCCTCTCCAGGGTGTCAGGGGCGAGGAGAGGATTCGGGGCAGGGCCATGGCCAGGAGCCACGTCCCTGCTGTATGGGGTCTTTGTCCAGGGCAGAACCTCCAAGCTGCTGCTGGAGCTCTGGGGTGAGACTCGTCATGCGCGAGCCTGACCCAGGGCAGGAGCAAGATGGGGTGACCACGCCCCCCCCTGCTGGTTTCATCTGCCCCTGCTGTGGGCCAGGCCCTGGGGGCCCCGGGGAAACTGTGGTGGGGCCCCCGCAGGAGTGATGGGGATGCAGCCCTGCGCAGAAGTCCAACCAAGGAAGCTGGTGGTACCCTCCCCAGCCCTGGGCTGCCCCAGGAGGGAGAAGCTCGGGTCCCACCGCGGGGCTGGGGGTGTGGGGATTTGGACGTGGGAGATGGAGGAGCACTGAGCAGGGGAGCAGGCCACTGGGGGGGGGGTGGACCTGAAAACAGTGTGCAGAGCTGTTGGGGGTGTGGAAGCTTCCCTGTGGGGCTCCTCCCTGGCTGCCCTCAGGGTCCCGGCTGGGATACGCCTGGTGGCCAGACTGCAGCTGCTCAGGTCCACAGCTGTAGGCCACGGTCGAGGCCACAGGGATGCCTAGAGCTCTCAGGATGGAGGCCAGCCTGCCTTCTCCCAGATGCCTGCTGAGTTTGCTCTGTCCCTCCAGGCCAGACACTGGGCCGTGGGCCCCCTACCCCCCATGCTGCCTTTAGCCTCCCCTGGACCACCGCGTCTTTCCACCCAGGCTGTGACCCCCCCCAAGGGTGGGCCCAGTGCAGGCATCAGCAGGTGGCCTGAAAGGAGCAGCCTCCACGGGGGTCTCTGCCAAGCTCAGGACGCAGTCCTGGGTTCTCTGAGCTCCTGGGGCCTGGAGAGCTGTGGCCGGGGTGGGAAGGGGCAGGGGGCCCTGACTCTGGTCTCCATCGGCTGTCTGGGGAGGGGGTGCTCCTGGAAGGCACGAACTCCAGCTCTGTGGGGCCGAGCCCTTCTCAAGCCTGTGCCTGTCGCCCCCCACCCCGGCCCCGTACCAGCCCAAGCCCCCCTCCTCTTCTGGGTACTTTCAGGGAAAGATGAAAATCACTGCAGCGTTTCCTGGTTTGGTGACGGGCAGCTCGGTCTGCATTATTCATGTTGCCTCCAAGTCTCCAGGGCTGACACTCCATTAAGGAAATGGGTGGTTAATGTGGTGATTTGTGCAGGTACTTACGACCGCAGGGGTTCTGGCTGAGGCCAGCTGGCTGGAGGGCGTCCAGGCCTACCCACGGGGGCCTCCTGGCCCTTCCTGCAGGTGTGGGAGCTGGGGCGGCCAGAGCCCTCGTATTTGGGTGCTGCGGTGGGAAGCAGCCTCTGGGGATGCCCCGAAGGGTGTGTCAGAGATGGGGGCACACGGAGCCCCACTGCCCTGCCCCCTGCGCCTGGGCAGAGCTCGGGTCTCGTGCAGAGAGAAGGCCGAGGGACACGTCCCAGGGCTTGCTGGGAAATGCCACTGGCCAGTCCTGTTCACCACACTCCGCAGGTACTGAGCCTGGGAAGCGGCTGGGGAAGGGGTCCTGCCACCATCTGCCCGTCACGGGGCCAAGCCAGTCCTATTCCCACGACCTCCGGGCTCAGAGCCGGCAGGGGCCACACCTGTGTTGGGCACAGTTCCTGGCTCATGTTTGCACTTCAAACAGGCTAGCACACGAAAGGGCTTCCCGGGGCCCAGCTGGCTCAGAGAATACCTGTGCTAGCCCGAGCTGTTCCAGAACCTTCGGGTGGGGTCGGGGTCCTTCCTGCCTCCTGACACACCCTGACCTCCCAGCCCCCGCTGTGCCCCAGCGCCCGCCAGGCCCGGCCCAGTCCCGCCAGCGAGCCCAGCGAGCCTCCACCGGGCATTGGCTGTGTGTGGGGGGCTCTGGGCGGGGCCCTGCTCACCCCTCAGAGGCACACGGCAGCCCCCCTCCCCGGGGAAGGACAGGCACCGAGCCTTGGGGACGTGGAGGCTGGAAGGAGGGAGAGACAGAGACTCGGACACACACACACACACACACACACACACACACACACACATGCAGGAGTGGAGGGACATGGGGCAGGACCGGGAGGAAGGAGAGGGACAGAGACCATGAGAGAAGCAGGACAGACGGCGGGGGTGGGGCAGGAATCTGAGTAGCTGCTGCTCCTTGGGGTGGGGTGCAGAGGGCTCTCCTCTACCTCCTCAGCACATGGGTCCCCCCACCCTGACCTGCTGGGCTGGGGAGAGGGGCCTGTACCCGGAGGGCTCCACCTGCCCCGGGGGAGGGGTGTATGTGCAGCTCAAGAGCCCGGGAGCTCGCCCTGCCGCCTGCCGCCTGCCGCGCCCCCCACCCTCCCCGGTGACCCAAGGCCCAGAGAGGGTGCCCGGGTGGGTCTGGGTCTGCCAGGTGAGGCGGTGGGGTGGGGCGCTCGGCGGGCAGGAAGCGCCAAGCACCTGCATCTGCAGAACAATGGTGCCACCTCCTGGCCGCCCCTCAAACCACAGCCTTGGCCAGGAAGCCTTGCAGTAAGCCCGGGGTGGGGGGCGCATCCGAGAGCACGCCGGGGAGGGGGAGCCCCGGCACCACCACAGTCCCCAGGTGGGATTTCTGGGCTGGGGGTGGGGTCTGCACCAGTGAGGACACCAAGCAGGGCCCGTGAATGTCAGATGCTGGAGGAATACGTCCTAAACACTGCACGCGACACACTACAAATTCACCTTCACCTGGGTCTTCTTACGATGACAAAGATGTCCCACTGTGGGGTGGATGCCGTGGGGCTCTTAGGGCATAAAGGGGTGGTCTGTGGTCTCCTACGCGTCATTTGTGGGCTTTGGAGCTGGCCCAGATGATAAAGTAGCACGTCTGCCATTGCTGAGAACGTCCCACCTGCAAAGGCTTAGGTACTGCATTAATGCGCACAGGCTGTTCTGGGGGGCCATCTGGGAAACCGAGGCTGGGAGAGGCCAGGGGCCTTGTTCTCAGCTGGAGAGTGTGCCAAGGCCCCTGCCTTGAGCCACGGTCCCTCCTGCCACGGGGAGGAGGGGGCGATTGATGGACCCCTCGGGCCCAGAACAGCGAGTGAGCTCAGTGCCGAGTCTGGGGCTGAGCAGCACAAGATATTTCCCCAGGCAGGCCGGGAACACAGCCCGTGCCTTCGGACGAGAACCATCAGAGAGGTCTGGAGACTTGCTGAGGTCACACAGCTTGTAGAAAGGACAGCAAGCCAGGACAGGGCCTGGGACCAGTTGCCACGGCCTCTGCATTTCCGACCACACTGTCCCCAGAAGGCATGCACTGCAGTCCCCCAGAACAGCGCGGAGACGGGTGGAGGAGGCTGATCCTGGGGCCGGCGTGCAGAGAGCCCCAGGCCCTCTGAGGGGCAGGCACAGCCCAGGCCTGGGCCTCAGCTTGGCTGGGCTCCCAGGATGTGAAGAGAGGCAGTCTGGGGTGTCAGCCCTCTTGTTCCTCTTTCTGTCCAACAAGGGCTTGGTGAGCACCTACTGTTCCAGGTGCTGGGGGTAAATGGGATCCAGAGGGCATGAACCAGCCTCGGGGAGATGGACTGCGTACTCACTGGGGACAGGTTCTAGGGCCTCCTTGGAGGGGAAGGGTGTTAGATCAGTAAGGTGGTCAGGGAAGACCACCAGACAGTGGCATGCCGGAGGGAGTCCATCGGATACTTGCGAGAAAAGTTCCTGGGCAGAGGCCACAGCAGGTACAAAGGTCCTGGGGTAGAAAAACTTGGGTGTTGAGGAACAGCGAGGCAGCCAGGGCAGCCAGGTAGCTTTGAGAGGAGACACTCGGGGGACAGAGACACATCAGAGAGGAACCCGGACGGCTTCGCTGAGGCCGCTGGGAAGTGTGGCCACAGAGCTGCAGGGTCGCCCCACTGGCTTATGGGTGGAAACAGGGAGAACCTGTGAAGGAGGGGCTGTGAGGGTCCAGGTGCCGGGTGTGGGGGGGTCCAGGCCATGGTGGGAGGGTGGAGGTGAGAGATGGGCCCGGCTCAGGATTCAGGAGCAGTTCCCGGAGGAGGTTCCTGGGGCTCACGCAAATTACCACAGACACAGCCAAGGTCCTGGGGTCAGGCTCCAGGGAGGCTCCTTCCCGCCTCTCTCAGCCCTGGGCTTCAGGCGCTCCTGGGCTGGTGGCCGTGTCACCCATCTCCCTTCCGCCCTCACATGGCCTCCTTCCCGTGTCCCCTCCTTTGTGTCTTTTCTCACGAGGGCACTTGTCAGTGCATGTAGGGCCCACCTGGTTAATCCAGGATCACAAGATTCTTAACCTCGTCTGCAAAGACCCGTTTCCAGATCAGGTCCCAGTCATAGCCGTGGGCTAAGGACCTGGACACATCTTTCTGGGGCCTCCAGTCAATGCTCCGAAGCCCCTGGTTCACTTTCTGCTCTGCCTCTCCTCTCCTTCTTCCCAGAAATGCTCCAAATACCTAAATATTCACCGCCGGGGGTACTCAGACACTCCCTTCCTTCCTCCCTCCCTTCCTCCCTTCCTTCCTTCCTGCCGTCCTTCCTCCCTCCCGTCCTTCCTCCCTCCCTTCCTCCCTTCCTTCCTTCCTTCCTTCCTGCCGTCCTTCCTCCCTCCCTTCCTTCCTTCCTGCCGTCCTTCCTCCCTCCCTTCCTCCCTCCCGTCCTTCCTCCCTCCCTTCCTCCCTTCCTTCCTTCCTGCCGTCCTTCCTCCCTCCCTTCCTTCCTTCCTGCCGTCCTTCCTCCCTCCCTTCCTCCCCTCCTTCCTTCCTGCCGTCCTTCCTCCCTCCCTTTCTTCCTTCCTGCCGTCCTTCCTCCCTCCCTTCCTTCTTTCCTGCCGTCCTTCCTCCCTCCCTTCCTTCCTTCCTGCCATCCTTCCTCCCTCCCTTCCTCCCCTCCTTCCTTCCTGCCATCCTTCCTCCCTCCCGTCCTTCTTCCCTCCCTTCCTCCCCTCCTTCCTTCCTGCCGTCCTTCCTCCCTCCCTTCCTTCCTTCCTGCCGTCCTTCCTCCCTCCCTTCCTTCCTTCCTGCCATCCTTCCTCCCTCCCGTCCTTCCTCCCTCCCTTCCTCCCCTCCTTCCTTCCTGCTGTCCTTCCTCCCTCCCTTCCTTCCTTCCTGCCGTCCTTCCTCCCTCCCTTCCTCCCCTCCTTCCTTCCTTCCATCCTTCCTCCCTCCCGTCCTTCCTCCCTCCCTTCCTCCCTTCCTTCCTTCCTGCCGTCCTTCCTCCCTCCCGTCCTTCCTCCCTCCCTTCCTCCCTTCCTTCCTTCCTGCCGTCCTTCCTCCCTCCCTTCCTTCCTTCCTGCCGTCCTTTCTCCCTCCCTTCCTCCCCTCCTTCCTTCCTGCCATCCTTCCTCCCTCCCGTCCTTCCTCCCTCCCTTCCTCCCCTCCTTCCTTCCTGCCGTCCTTCCTCCCTCCCTTCCTTCCTTCCTGCCGTCCTTCCTCCCTCCCTTCCTCCCCTCCTTCCTTCCTGCCATCCTTCCTCCCTCCCGTCCTTCCTCCCTCCCTTCCTCCCTTCCTTCCTTCCTGCCATCCTTCCTCCCTCCCGTCCTTCCTCCCTCCCTTCCTCCCCTCCTTCCTTCCTGCCGTCCTTCCTCCCTCCCTTCCTTCCTTCCTGCCGTCCTTCCTCCCTCCCTTCCTCCCCTCCTTCCTTCCTGCCATCCTTCCTCCCTCCCGTCCTTCCTCCCTCCCTCCCTCCCTTCCTTCCTTCCTGCCGTCCTTCCTCCCTCCCTTCCTTCCTTCCTGCCGTCCTTCCTCCCTTCCTCCCTTCCTTCCTTCCTGCCGTCCTTCCTCCCTCCCTTCCTTCCTTCCTGCCGTCCTTCCTCCCTCCCTTCCTCCCTTCCTTCCTTCCTGCCGTCCTCCCTCCCTTCCTCCCTTCCTTCCTGCCGTCCTTCCTCTCTTCCTTTGTTCATTCTCTCGGGCAAGGCATACTATGTGCCCACCGAGTGCCGAGCCCTGTGCTGGACTGGACGTGGTATCTGGGGAGCCCCTGGTGAGGGGGCAGATCTGACTGTCTGTGCAGGACACAGGGAGGGGCGAGGGGGCCACAGAGGCTCAGACCCCGGTGCCACTCTAAGGAAGCTTTTGCCAGGAGGTGGTGGGGCTCCCGGAGCCTGTCCTGGTGACCCGAGGTCTCCTTCAGCTGAGAGCGCAGCTGGGAGGCCTGTCCTCAGCGTAAACATGGCCTTGGATTCAGACCACAGCCCTTGGGCCAAGAACATTCCAGAAAGAGCAGAAGGGCGTGGCGTGTGTCCATGGCCCGGAACCAGTGGTTAAAGTCTGTCCGGCCGTTGGGGAACGTCCCTGACTACCGTGAGGCTGTGCCGCGCTTTGTTTCCGATCATTTTCTCGAGGTGTAACCGACCTCAAGCTGCACAGGACAGGGTGCCGTGTCTGCATCCTGAAGCCGTCACCCCCAGGCTCCTCCTGCCCCTGCATGGGGACCGCGGGGTCTGCAGGGAGGGCAGGTGCACAGCTCAGCGCCCCGCCCTCCGTGTGGTCTCTGCAGGCCCAGGGTCCTGCGGGCCCTCGGTTGGCTCCCTGTCCGTGACACGGCCTCCTCCCAGGTCACCGGCGCCCCTGGAGGGCAGAGCGCCTCCGTGGTCTCTTCCGTAGCTGGTGCGCGACCATCTGAGCGTCCGAGGTGCGGTTAAATCTGGCGGAGAGCTGGCTGGCTTGCGACGACTGCCGTCCCTCGCGGCGACCGCTTCTCACCGCCTTCCTCCCGCGCAGACTCGAGGGGCCAGTTCGTCCGTCGAGCCCCAAACCTGAAACCGGCGCTGGCGGGCACTTTGCCTGACCCAGAGGGCCTTCGGTACCATTTCTAGGTTCAGTTGAAAGTTTGGGGTGAGAAACAGACGTCCAGCCTCTGAGGGGCCCCTGCTGGGGCGGGACAGGGGCAGCCTCACGGCAGAGCGTCCCTGTGCGCGGCCTCTCCCAGCTCCGAGCTCCGCGTCCTCAGCGGGCGTCCTGAGAATGGCGGAGAGTAGCATTCCAACATGCGCTTTCTTAGCCCCATTTTATAGAGAAGGGGAATGAGGCCCAGAGGTGCGGAGTAACCTGCCCAAAGTCACACAGCCAGCAGCCAAGCCTGGGTCTGTCTGAACACCGCCTAGCTCTTCCCCTCCAGAATCCCTCCCCTCCCCGGCCCCCAGGGCAGGTGAAAGCAGGGCCCACCTCTCCTGGGGAGCGGCCAGCAGGTGGCAGCCAAAGCTCTCCTTCGGCGACAGGCAGCTCCGATTTACTAAACGCTAATAACTTGGAGAAGGAAGCCAGGCCCCATGGGGGGGGTGGGGGGGGTGGCGTGAGTTTGCAGATTTGTGGGCAGAACCACCTCTGGGGCCTGGGGCCAGGTTGGGGGTGGCTGGGGCGGGTTGGACTCTGCCCATGCCCAGGCCTGGGGGGGCGGGGGTCACGTGGGCATGTGGTCCAGGCCAGCCCTGGGTGGGAGGGGTCCCAGTGGGGCCCAGGGTGAAGCTTCGGCCCCATCAGCCCCTCCCCACCACTTGGCGGAAGCTTCTGGATGGGGGAGGTTCCCCGCAGCACCTCATCTTCCTGAGTGGCTAGCCGAGGCTCCTGAACTTCTGGGGGGCCCTCCCCTGGGGTGCTCAGAGGCAGTGGCCCCACAACCTAGGGAACTGGGGTCTCTTCAGACCCAGGGCCCTTGGGCTCCTCAGTGTTCCCATCTGTAAAATGGGGAAATGGCAACATGCATGCTCTGCATGGGTCCCTGCCCCACATGTGCCTGGGAGGGGTCTGCAAGGGGCGGGGGGCAGGGAACACGGTGAGCTGAGGTCCCCCCCCATCATTCTCGGATGCTGTTGTTAGCAAGGCACGGCGTGGCGGGGCCGAGAGGGAACGAGCCGTACCTGACTTGTAGCAGCCCCCACAAGCCACGGAGCCACGCCGCCCACCGTTCCATCACCCGAAACGACAGGTCTCGGCATTGCCTGGCTTCCCGGCTTCTAGAGAAGGCGCGCACACGCCCGATGCTCCGTCCATCGCTCCTGTGGCACTTGAGGGGTGCGCCCCTGACCAGGACCCTCGCCAGCCTCTGAGCCTCCTGTCCACCTGGCCCCCACCCAGCTAGAGCCCCGGAGCTTCCAGCCGCTCCGCTCCGTGGCAAGGGACCCTGCCCACCCCTGTCATGCGCTCGGAGTCGACCGCATCTCCCGGCTCCACGGCGACCGTCCTGGACAACGGCTTCCTGACCTGGTCGGTGAGTGCCAGCAGGTACCCGGTGAAGGCCTCCGCAGCCGTGAGGTGCAGTCGCGCTGGTGACTGCGACCACGGAAATGTTACACGTGGCCGAGCCACGGCAGGAACTGTGACCTATGCCCCTTCGTGTATGACCTGCCCCCCTCACTGGGAGCGTGACCTCGGAGCTGTGGTTCCTGGGTCCGTGCACCGGAGCCCTGATGCCTGAGCCCACGTAGGGACAGCCCAGCAGAGGCCGGACGGGGTAGGAGGTGGCCGGCGGCTCCCCAGACTCGTGCCCTCGGCGGCGCAGTGGCAGCGACCTGTCCCCTTGGCCCTGCGCACTGGCCCCGGTGGGCCCTCCGACCTGGAAGCCTCTGACCCACGTCGGGACGCATTCTCAGGACACTCTCCTCCGCTCTGGGCGGCGTCTTCCCCCTGGGAACTGCTCTGGCTGCATCTCTTGAGACTCAAGGGTCCACTCTTCTCCTCTTATTTTCTGTTCCTTGGTCTTTCTGTCCTACGTTCCAAGAGGTCCGCTTGCATTTTGCTCCATCCCTTCCGTTAATTTACATCGTGCTTATGTAGGTTTTCTGCTGCAGCCGCTGCCCCCTCTCGGATGCGCCATCTCTGCCGCCGGCCTGCTCCCTGCGCGCCCCGGCCCGCCGCTCCGTGCTGCCCTCGGGCTGGCCGCCACCCGGGGGTGCCCAGAGCAGGCACCGCTCCTCCCACTTTTACGGAGGCAGAGGAACAACTCGCCCGAGGTCACGCAGCTGGTACAGGGCAACTCGGGGCACCTCCTCTCGCGTCTAGGTGTCCCACAGTGGGCGCTGCTCACCCCACGGCCTCCAGAGAGCCCCCACCACCCCGGCGGCTCAGCCCTCCCCTCGGAGTCGAGTTCCTGTGCCCAGGACTTCACAGGACATCCGGGGTCTGACGAGGCAGAGCTAGAGGGCCCAGAGCCTGAGCCGGTGTGGGTGTCCTCGAGGGGACCTGTCTGTTCTCGATGGTGGAGCTGTTCCCTCCGTCCTCGGGGGACCCAGCGGCCAGCACAGGAGGTGCGGCCAGGTCCTCCCATTCCCCACAGTTGGAAACTGGACAGCAAAGGGCACAGGACAGCAAGCACGCCAGGACAGAGACAGGGCAGGCCCACGCACGGGGAGGGTTCCGTCTTCACGGCGATGGCATCAGCTGCCTTCTGTCACCATGATCCTGCTTCACGACTCTTCCACTCGACCCTGCTCTCCATCCCGGGCAGATTCCGTGGCTCTGCTTGGGGATCCGTGGGGCTCTAAGGGGCAGGGCCATGGCCCGTGGGTCATGGCTGACACCGTGGCCCGCCCCGTGCAAGGTGACAAGGTCATGTCAAGATGTAATTCCCATGTGCCCCGGTCTTGGTTTTGAATATGCCATTCTCCAAGGAAAGGACCGGAGGGTCCCTGGAGGAATGGAGGACTCTAGGACTGGGGCAGGAAAACTATGAGCCTGGAGCATCTTTTAGAGCCAGAAAGTAAGGACACACTAGAACCACACGAAGCCAAAGCGGAGACCCCCACCACGTGGAGCACGTCAAAGCCACACAGGAGCTGACTTCGAGAGTGCCAGGGGCCAAAACTGTGACAGTTCGAGCAGGAAAATCAGTGAAGTGCTATTGGACTATAACCCCACAGTATAAGATTCAGGTTGCTCAGGTTGCTGCCTCCTCCAGGAAGCCCTTCCGAATAGCCTTAGCTTGGGCCGCCGCCTCCTCGGAGCCCCAGCCTTTGGGGCCATTGTGCAAATTAGGAAAGGTGCCCTTTCCTCCGAACATCCCGCCATCTGCAGGGGAGCTCTCCACTAACACAGCCCTGCCTGCACCCCCACCCCACAGAGAAGGGGCTACCGACGCCCGGACACCCACTGGGCGGGCCTCCAAGCTCAGGGGACTGTACCCGGGACCTCCGTGGCCGTTTCCTCACCAGTAAAAGGGAGTCGTAATTCCTCACTGCCCATAGTTCGTGCAGTTGTCGGGGCCAGGCTTCCCTGCCCCTGGGACTGAGGGCCCACCCAGCAGCCTGCTCCCACGTACCCCGAACGTGCCCTCAGCCCCTTGTCCCCCTCCAGTGCCCTAACCCGCAGCAACAGTGGCCTCCCTGGGGTCAAGGCGGCTCCCCCTTGCCCCCCTAGCCCACCTCCCGGGGGCCGGGCCTCACCGTCCCTCGCTGTGGGCCCTGGGCCAGCATGGACGGTGCAGGTCCCGGAAAGAACCAAGGGCACGTGGCCACGTGCTTTCCCTGCCTCTGGCCCCTGGTTCTCCTTCCATCTCTGATCCAAGTCTGTCTCTCGCCCGCGGCTGTGTGTCCCTAGTGCTCTGTCTTTGCCTGTCTCCCTGTGTCTGCCTGCGTCTCCCATCTCTGACTCGTGGTGGATCTCTGCATGTGGGTTTCTCTTGGTCCCTGTAACTCTCAAGGTGTGCATCCCTGTCTCTGCATGGCTCTGTCTCTGTCTCTGCATCTCTGGGTCTCTCCACATGTCTCTGTCTCTGTCGCTGCATCTCTGGGTCTCTCCGTGTGTCTCTGTCTCTCTGTCTCTGTCTCTCTGTCTCTGTCTCTGCATCTCTGGGTCTCTCTGTGTGTCTCTGTCTCTCTGTCTCTGTCTCTGCATCTCTGGGTCTCTCTGTGTGTCTCTGTCTCTGTCTCTGTCTCTGCATCTCTGGGTCTCTCCATGTGTCTCTGTCTCTGTCTCTGTCGCTGCATCTCTGGGTCTGTCCATGTGTCTCTGTCTCTCTGTCTCTGTCGCTGCATCTCTGGGTCTCTCTGTGTGTCTCTGTCTCTCTGTCTCTGTCTCTCTGTCTCTGTCTCTGCATCTCTGGGTCTCTCCGTGTGTCTCTGTCTCTCTCTCTCTCTGTCTCTGTCTCTGCATCTCTGGGTCTCTCCGTGTGTCTCTGTCTCTCTGTCTCTGTCTCTCTGTCTCTGTCTCTGCATCTCTGGGTCTCTCCATGTGTCTCTGTCTCTCTGTCTCTGTCACTGCATCTCTGGGTCTCTCCGCGTGTCTCTGTCTCTCTGTCTCCCTTTCTCCTCTCCCTTCTCCCCCTGGCTGCTCTCTGTGTTATGTTTGGCCAGAGCTGGGGTCCGTGACATGCCGGGCCCGGGGCTCCTCTCTCTCTCACAGGAGAGACCCAGGGGCTGTCAGCTGCAGGGCGCTGGGGCGTGGGGTGGACGCTGGGACCCGGTGGCCCGGAGACGAGTTCGAGGCCCCCGCTACAGGTGGGGGTCCAGGCAGTCTTCATAGAGGAGGAGCCTGCGAGCGTGGCTCCGAGGTGGGGCCGCAGGGAGAATTGCAGGGCAGGGGTGGGGCGCAGGGGGCACTTGGAGGCCCATAGGTGCTCTGGAGGCAGTGGTGTGAGCTGCGGGTGGGGCTCACGGGGACTGGGCCGGTGTGCCGCGGCAGATACGCCCCCCGCCCTGCATCAGGAGCCCGCCGAGCCCCCATGGACAAGCTCCCCTGATTCTCAGCTGGTGCTGTGAGGTCAGGACCTCTCATTAGTCCCAGTTTACTGAGGAGGGAGCTGAGGCACAGAGCAGGTAAATAGAGCCAGGCTCACACAGCTCACAAGGCACACGGAGCTGGGGATTCATCCTCAATAATGGGGAGCCACTGATGGTTCTTGAGAGAAAGCACGTCTCAGTGGGATCAGCATTGAGCACAGACCCAAGAACGATGCGATGCGGGGAAGGAAGGAATGCGCCCCTCCCCCTGCCCCACCTGTGAGGACAGGTGACAGTGCTCCTTGCACCCGGGCAGGGAGGGGACCATCCCCGTGGATGGCAGCAGCAGGGTGTGGGTGTCAGGAGGGCCAGACGACCCCTCCTCCACCCTCCCCACGGCTCATCTGCCTCCCACCCCCCAGCACCCCACCCTCCCCACCCCGGACCCCTGCTGCCTGCTGCCACCCCGCCTCGGGGTCTCCAATGAGCTTATTCTGTTAGGATCCCATGTGCATGCCCTCTATTTTAAGAAGAGAAACTTGGTTCCATTGGAAAGTTCTTGAGCAGTCAATTTTAATTAAAAACTTAGTATTATTAAAACGGGCCAGGGCACTGCTGACGGAATCTGCGCTATTTCCCCTGCATCGATTGCTTTAATGTTTTATGACCCTTGAAAACTCTGGTGGTCGTACAGCAGTGTTTTGCACATCCACACTGGTGTCTGGGCCCACTTCGCTCCCGTGTTCCCAGAGGACGGGCCCCATGGTGTCCCTGCGTGATTCATGGGGTTCTCCCGGGAGCCCTGGCCTGAATCGCTGCCCAGGCCCTTCCTCACCTCCTCCTTCCACTCCTGGAGGGACACCCCGATTCTGTGCCATCTCCGGGGACCACAGGACACCCCCCCCCGTGCCGGTCTCCTCACTGAATCCTCCACCGCCCTGTGGGGAGGCGCTAAGGACCCGGCTGGGGCTTGGAGCTCCTCACGCTCGGCCTGGAAGGCAGGCTCCTCCCCAGAGGCCCCGAGCCCCCAGCTCACGTGGGACCCTCCTTCCCCCTCCCTCACTTGGCAACTGGCCCTCAACGGCTCCACCCCCCTCTCCCCACGCCCCACCAAGTGGCTTGCACTCAGATCTGTGTCTCCCACCAGCCGTGGGGGGAACCATGACAAGAACCTGGCCCTGGGAGACTGGGAGTTGACTCGTGCTCAGCTCACCAATGGGGACAATTTGTTGGGGGGGAGATTAGGTGGGAGGGGATCTGGACTCCCTGTTCCAGAATAACCTTTGAGATGTGGCACCCTAGGGCCCCAAGGCCTGTAGCAGGGCAGAAGTTGGGGGGGGACCCTCTGGCTGGGCAGTGCCCAAGGGGGGGTGTAGGGCCCCGGCTCTTGGGGGCTACTCTACTCCGGCACTCTATGCCAGGCTCCTGCTTACAGGGAGACACAAGCCCAGGAGGGTCCTCCGGGGGCCTGTCTGGGGACCCCAGGAAGGCGGAGGCAGGGCCAGGGGCCTGGATCTCATTGAGAATGGGGACTCAGCCTGGGCAGAACCGGTCGGACAGACCCCTGGGGTCTGCAGGCTCCGACAGGGACCTGGGGCCTCGGCACACCGTGAGCCTGGCACACAGGAGATGTTCAGTGACCCGTACGTGCATGAATGGTCAGGGGTTGGGCCACTGTCCTTGGCGAAATGCAGGTGCTGGACCCTGGGGGTAAGAAGCGATCACCATGACTGGTAACAGGGGAATTACCCATCGCTTCGGATAGCCATTAAAGGTTATTAGCAGCGTCTACTTCAACAAAGACATTTGAAGACTTTGTGCTTTTTTGCAGGAAACTTCACAGGAGTCACATAGGGGCATACGTGTGGGAGACCTTGGGAAGACCAGGTCCAGGGCTCCTGGAGGGCGGGACGGCCCCATCCTCTGGGTGCCCAGCGTGAGGCACAGGCCCTGGAGCCCCAGAGATGCCAGGGGTCTGTCCGAGCGGACGAGGACACAGGCAGGCTTGGGCCAGGGTGCTCAGCTGTGTGCAGACAGCTTCACTGAGGTAGAGTTGACGTACAGAGGGCCACACGTGGACATTTGTAAGCATCCACGACACCGTCACCACGATCAAGGCCACGGACACGCTTATTTGACACCTGCCGGAGTTTCCGTGGGTCCCTCTGGCTTGTTTCCATCTGTTAGTTGTTGTAGTGAGAGCATTTAACGGGAGCCCCACCCCGCTAACAGATTCTAGGGCGCTCACCGTCGAGTTATGCACTCAGGCATCATGCTCCACGGCAGATCTCTGGGGCTCATTCAGCGAATATAACTGAAACTTTAAAAATAGTTTAAAAGATTTTTCCAGCCTTACTGAGGTCCAGCTGACAAGTCAAAGTGGGTAGATACTAAGGTATAAGATGTACCATTTTGTTGTGCCCACACGTTGTGAAGGGATCGCCGTGAAGCTAAGGGGCATGAGCCCAAGCTCGGTTTCCATTTTGCTTTTCTTCCCCTTCCTGTGGTGACAATGTTGAAGAGCCGCCCCTCAGCAGCGGTCAAGTAGACGACAGGGCATGTGACGGCCAGTCACACTGCACGGCATCAGCTGCCCTTGACCGACATCTCCCCGACCCCCGACAACCAGCATCCCACTGTCTGCTTCCAGGAGTTGGAGGATTTCTAGATTCCACAGAGAGGTGAGGTCAGGCAGTGTTTCTCTTTTTGTGCTGACTTTTTGCACTGAGCACGGTACCCTCCCCGGCTCCGTCTGCCGTGTTGCAAATGGAGATTTCCATCTTGCATGATATTCCTGTATGTTTATGCCACTCACCTGTTGGTGGACACTTCGGTCCCTTCTCTAATCCTGGCTATTGTGAGTAGGTTACAGCAAACGTAGGAACGCAGACATCCGTCTGAGATCCTGATTCCATTTCCTTGGGGGAGATGCCCTGAAGGAAGTTTGTGGAAGCATGAGGAGCTCCCTGTGTGAGTCGTTGAGGAACCGCCATACTGTTGTCCATCCTGGCCGCACCATTTTACACTCCCACCCACCATGCACGAGCATCACAGCCCCTCCTCATCCTCACCAGTATTTTCTTTTCTTTTTAGATTTGTTTATTTATTTGAGAGAGAGAGAGAGAGAGAGAGAGAAGGCGGGGGAGAGAGAATCTCAAACAGACGCCGAGCTGAGCACAGAGCCTGACGCGGGGCTCGGTCTCATGACCCTGAGATCACCACCTGCGCCGAAACCAAGAGTCAGATGCTCAACTGACTGCACCCCCCAGGCGCCCCTATCTTCTGTTTTTTGTTTTTTGTTTTTTTTGAGAATGGCCGTTCCAACATGCGTGAGGTGACATCTCCCGGTGGTTTTGATCTGCATTCCCCTGGCGACTGAGGACGTTGAGCATCTCTCCACACACCTCTTGGGCATCTGAGGGTCTTCTTTGGAGAAGAGTCTGTTCATGTTCTTTGCCCATTTTCAGGGGGTTCTTTGTTTTGTGTTGTGTTTAGTTTGTTTTGTTTTGCTATTGAGTTTTTTTTTTTTTTAAGATTTTATTTATTTATTTGAGAGAGTGAGAATGAGAGAGAGCACATGAGAGGGGGGAGGGTCAGAGGGAGAAGCAGACTCCCCGCCGAGCAGGGAGCCCGATGTGGGACTCGATCCTGGGACTCCAGGATCATGACCTGAGCCGAAGGCAGTTGCTTAACCAACTGAGCCACCCAGGCGCCCTTGCTATTGAGTTTTATGAGCTCCTTATATATCTGGGAAATGAGCCCCTTATCAGATATACGGTTTACAAATACTTCCTCCTACTTGGCGAGTGGCCCTTCATTCTGTCTTGTCCCTTGCTGTGCAGAAGCTTTTTAGCTTGATGTGGTCCCTTTTGTCTATTTGTGTCTTGGCTGCCTCTGTTTTTGGGGTCAAATCCAAGAACCCTGCCACGTCAATGCCTTGCCTTTATGGGGCTCGGCTTCCTCTCGTATGTGGGGGGTAAGCTTGCCTGATATGCTAGTGAGAGAAGGCTTGGCTGTGGGGACAGGAAGACCCCCCCAAACACATAATGGCTCAAACAGGATAGATATGTTTTTGCTGCTCATAGAGCATCCCCAGGAAGACAGTTGGGTGGTCAGTGTCCTCCTGCGTTGACTCGTGGACCCTCACTCCCTCCGCCCTGCAGCTCTGCCCCCGCCCAGCTCCCACCGTCACCCATGGCCAGCTGAGGGGAGGGGAGGGAAGAGCCAGGGCAGGTGCACCTGCTTCTTCCAAGCTCGGGCCCGGAAGCAGCACCCCTCACTCACCCTGGTCTCCCGTGGCCGGAACTCAGTCACGTGGCTGCAGCTAACTTCAAGGGAGGCTGGGGGTGCCGCGTGGGTGGGCGCCAGAAGCACGAGGACAGCGTGGACCCTGGCGGCTCACCGTCTCTGCCACATGCTGAGGGTTGTTGCAAAGATTAAGAATAATAAATGGAATAAGTGATGCCCACACGTTTTGCAGTGGCAGCAGAAATCGCCTTCCCACATGGGCCTCTCATAAACGATTGTCTAATGCTAATTAAAAGGAGCATTTTCCCTGGGTGTGTGGGTGGGCGGATGGGCAGGTGGGCGCTAGAGGGGGCAGGGGCACGCAGGGACGGCGCCGCATCAGGAGACGCGGGCACGGTTTAACTCCCGAAACACCTGCTGGCCCGAGCCCTCAGAGGACACCGTGGGGGTCGCCTCGGCCTGGGCCGTCTGGGTGGGCTTGCAGGTGGGAGCTTCTAGCTCACATTCCCGCTGGTCCCTGCTGGCTGGGCGGCAGGGAGCCCAGGGCATTTGCATTCCGCGGGCGGTGGGAACGAGCCGCCTCGGAGGGCAGAACGTGGGGCCTCCGACGTGGCGGGCAACGGCTCAGAGAGGACAGTGACGGGCACCGGAACAGCTCCTCGCCCGTCAGGCTGAGCATCTGGTGACCTGCAAGTCAAATATGAAAATGTTCAAATGATAATGGGGCCTTGACACGATCTGACAGGAGCCCGGGAAGTCGGATGTTACGGGGACGTGCTCTCAGCTCCTTTCCCAGCTTTGGAGCAATACCAGGGCCCTCCTTTCTGGCAGAAAGTTCCAGAATGTATTGCAGGAGCCTCGGACAGTCTCTCTTTAGCACCCACCGTGTCCAGTCAGTAGCTGCCCACGGGCTGGAGCGCATCCCGAGTGCGGGCCCTGGAGGAGCCTCCCCCGCCTCCGGCCCGGAGCGCGTCCGCCCTGGGGGCTGCCGGCCTCAGCCTCCACAGCTGCTCCTCCCGCCGCCGGCAGCGATGCGGCGCCCGTCCATCGTGTATCTGTTCCCTCGTGCTCGGTGAGCCTGACCCGGCCGCCCTGGGCTGTGTGCTCTGAGCACGGACTGTGCCCGCCCGACCCAGGCCCGTCTCCTGTTCGAGCCCAGTTCAGGGGGCCCTCGAGCTGCCCTCCAGCGGAGCGGGCTGATGAGGGGCTCCCACCCCCAGACTCACGAGGGCCCCAGCACCTCAGAAGGTGACCTTGTTTGCAGACAGGATTTCTGCAGAGGTAATAAAATGTCGGCCTGCCCTTCTTAGAAGAGGCGCAGCCACTCAGGGAGGAGGACTGCGCAGGGACGGAGGCCTGCGAGCCGCGGACTGCCGGCCACCACCGCCTCCTGCGGAGCACCCTGCCCTCCTTGGTCTGGGACTTCCGGCCTCCGTGAAGGAGAACCGTGAACGAGCACATTCCTGCTGGGCTCAGCCCCCAGAAGTGGCCCTTGGTTAGCAGCCCCAGGAAACCCCTACGGCCCCACAGTCCTGCTTTTCTCCTCCTGCTCCCCTCTTGGCTCCCCGGGCCACAGTGGACCACCTCCTCCCCGCCTGCCTCCATGCTGGCAGTGAGCTGTCTGTCTCTGGCGGAAATCAAGTGAGGCTGGAAAAGGGGCCGACCTGGAGGTCCTTCCCAGCTGCCGGGAAGGCTCTGAGTTAGGCCCATCCTCAGGCCCATCCTCGGGCTCCCCAGAGAGCTGTCCCTTGGAGCCTGGGGCCCAGGACCCCGGGGCAGAAGCCGCGGGCACGTGTGCACGTGTCGCCTGCCCAGGGACACTCAGCTCAGCGCCCCGTCGCTGCGGTGGCCCGGCTGCCACTGCTCCCGGGAAGGCCCCCGGCGCTCCGGCCCCCGCGCAGTCCTCTCTCTGCGTGGTGGGGACTCTGACTGGGCGGCAGGTGTCCAGCTGCTTCCTCCACGCGGGTCACCTTCCAGCCGTCTCCACCTGGCCTGCTGGCACGCCGTCCTGTCTTCTGCCAGGCGGGGCAGCCTTCCGGGGCGGCCCAAACCAGCCTACTGGCCAAAGTGGCCGTGACCTGCTTCTTCAGGAGAAGGCCCCACACGCAGCGCTGTTGGGTGGTGGGGAGGGAGAGTGGCTGCGGTCAGGCTGGGGGGACAGGAGGAGGGCCAGCTGTTAGTGCCTGCGTGGCCCGGGTACCCCTTGGGAGAGGCTGCCCGGGCAGACCACTGCCTCTGGAACACGGGGCTCATTCTGTAGTGTCCAGACTGGACCCAGAGGACAGCACCCGGGAGGGGGGACCTGGACGTTCTGCCCCGGGGGCCCTGCCACAAGCTCGAGGACCTGGTTCCCCAGGGGAAGGGCAGGTGCCATGGAGATGCTCCCCCTCTTTCTTGTCTGGGGCAAGGCAGGGAAGCTCTAGGTGATGAAGGTTGGGGAGGGGAAGGGGGGCTCCTCCAGAGCTGGGACAGACTTCCCCAGGGCAGGAGGTGTGCATGCTGAGCCTGCAAAGCCATCCTGGTGAGGGGGTGCTCTGGGCCGTGGGTGGGGGGAGCTGGGAGCCCCGAGGGTCCTCCCTGACATCCACACAGGGATCACAGAGGGTCACTGCTCCTCCACCGGAGGCTGTCTCGAGGGCTCCCTGGGAGCAGGGAGGACCCCAGAATGTGGGCCTGGCCTGTCCGGCCCGACTGTGGCTGCCTGGGCTGACCAGGACAGGGGGCGGCGAAGGTGGGCTGCACGAGGGCTCGGCACGCAGCTGGGGTCCCAAGCCCTGGCCTGAGTGAGGTCGGATAAAGCCCAGAACCCGGCCCCCTAGGAAGGGGAACAGCCCCCCACCCCCGGGCCATGCAAGCCCTCTGTGTGCCAGGCCCCCTACAGCTGGAGGGGCATGGCCCCTGGAAGCAGGCGGACTTAAACCCCACGTGGCTCCGATTCCACAGACAAGGAAACAAAGGGAGACCAGGAAGCGGAGACTCAGAGGTGACAGGTCCGGGCAAGGCCAGAGGGGTGGGGTGGGGCGGGGCGCCCCTAGGCGCCTGACTCAGCTGTCAGAGGCCCTGGGGCAGGTGCGTATCACCTACTTCTGGGGGGCCAGTGGGGTTTCAGCTTCTTTCAGGGGAGGCCATGGAGACCCAGAGGGGCTGAGGGGCCTGCCCAGGGTCACACAGCAGAGAGGTGAGGGATGGCAGTTCTCCCTCTGGGGCTGGTTCCCCCCCTCCCGTGGGCCCACACTCCTTTCCTGCATGGGACAAGAGTCTCAGGGCTCCCTACCCACCTCCCATCGAGGCCGAGGGTGAACCGCTCCCCTGGGGGCCTCAGGGCCGGGGTGGGGCTGGCCCTCCTGGGGAGTAGAAACCGGTTGTTCTAAGGCTGTGGACTCCACAGAGATGAGGAGCCATGTCTGAGCTGCTCTGGCCTCATTACTCACCTGGGGCCCAGAGAGGGTAGGCTTGAGCACCCCTTGGTGATGGTCCCGGGAGGACGCCTGTTCCTCACTCCCCCGTGCCCGGGCAAGCTGGTCCTGAGCTCACCGCTAGGAAGGCTGAATGGTGGGGCCGTCACTGGGGGGCCTGGTGCACTGGGGGGCCTTGTGAAAACAGCCTCACCCACCTGTAATGGGACAACCTGGGATGGGTGTTGAAGGACGAAGAGGAGTTTGGCAGGTGCATAAGGAGAAGGCAGAGCAGTGGGACTGAGCCTGGGGGAAGCTGGGGAGGGGCCGGGCCGTGACAGCCCATGCAGACTGTGCTTTCCCACCAGGCCCTGGCAGAGCCGTGGATGTGGTCGTGCAGGGAGGACAGGAACCAGGGGGGCGGGGGGAGGCCAGGGACAAGCCACTGCACTGGTCATGGGAAAGGCCACGGTGGCCCAGGTGGGGTGGCCGTAGGGATGGCGGGAAGTGGGTGGGTTTGGGGTTGTGAAGGGAGTGCGATCAAGGGGCCTGGAGGAGGCGCAGGAGGGGGTGGGGAGTCCCTTAGGCAGGGGGACACAGCCGGCAGGACCCAGAGCACTCTCCCCAGCTTCCGTGGCGCCTGGCCATCCTCCATGAGCAAAGGGTCCCCGTGGGCAGTGGTCACACTGAGGGGTCTTTTAGATCAGGATTTTGTCTGGGGCAGGTGGGGTGACGGTGACACATTCCACTTTGAATTGGGGAAGTTCCCTCTGCCTGCCAGGTTAGGGATGGATGTGGGCAGGCCAGGAGGAGGCAGGGAGGCCCGTAGGAGGCTGTCCTCCAGCCTGCCACCCTAGCCCATCTACTGCTCTGCTGCGCCCCGGATTCCTGCTAATTACATCAGCTGCCGCTCTCGGGGCACCGGAGGCGGGATCATTGAATTACTGGCCATTTGTAAAGGTCGACTGGCCTGGCGTGTTCTTTGTCTGGTTCAATTTGGGGCAGATCGATTCCACCTCTGCCCCGGGCAGGACGTGACTGCCCCCTGCCAGCCCGTGGCCCGATGGCTGTCACGGAGGGCAGGTGGCAGGAAGGCTGGGCTGGCCCTCGGTGCCCCTGGGGAGGTGAGCCGGACCGTAGGGCACAACCCTCAGAAGCTGCCAGGTTTTTCGCTGGGCGGGACCCTGCCCCTTCAGGAGGTAGCCTTCCCGAAGTGAGTGGAGGGCCTGAGGGACACGGGGGCTGGCTCGGTGTGGCGCAGGGTGCACACCCAGCCTCCCGCGCCCTGCTCTGTTCTCGCCCCCCTCCTGCCCCTCCAGGGCCCTCCTGGCCCCACACACCACCCGCCACAGCCGCCTAGGTGCTAACAGCCAACAGGACGTTCGCTAGTGGGCGGCAGGGCACAAGCCTGCAGTGGGGACTCCGGGGATGTTTTCCTTTAAAAGATCAGCTGGGAGGGGCGCCTGGGTGGCTCAGTTGGTTAAGCGACTGCCTTCGGCTCAGGTCATAATCCTGGAGCCCCTGGATCGAGTCCCTGGATCGAGTCCCGCATCGGGCTCCCTGCTCGGCAGGGAGTCTGCTTCTCCCTCTGGTCCTCCCCCCTCTCATGTACTCACTCTCTCTCATTCTCTCTCTCAAATAAATAAATAAAATCTTTAAAAAAAATAAAAATAAAAAAATAAAAGATCAGCTGGGAGACCCTCAAGCTTTTAAGAAATTCAAGAGAGGGATTGTGCTGGCCGCACATGCCCTGTGAGCGTGACCCACAAGCCCTGCCCGGAACCCCTGAGGGCAGGAGGGCGTCTCGGGCCCTCTGACGGCTCTCCCCAGCTCCAGACCCCGGGGGTCAGCCTCTGTGCAGCCCTCCCCTCCCCCGGGTTAGTGCCCCGGGTCGGCAGGGCCCTGCCTGCGTCCCAGGCTTGCGGTCACATCCCGGGACCTCTGCCTTCGCCGTCACGTGGCCTCTTCGTGCCTTCTCGTGTTCTCTCGTGAGGACGTGGGTCACTGGACGTAGAGCCCAGCCGATAACCCGGGTGGCCTTTTCTTGAAGCTACCTGCAAAGCCCCTGCTTCCACATAAGGTCCTGCTCGAAGGCTCTGGGTTTAGGATGTGGACAACCTTTTATGCGGGGGGGCCCACCACTCGGAGCCACTCCCGTTCTTTGGTCTGGACCCCACGCTCACCCCCTGACAAGCTTCCTGAGCCCCAAGCGCCACCTCAGAGTCTGCACCCTGGAAGTCAAGGGCCCCATCTGCCCCGAGCCCCGACGCCTGGCCGCCACGGGAGGGGACAGAGTGCGGAGGGCGTCTCCAGCACAGCCGAGCCGGCAGCCACACGGGGGGGCCCCGGGGTGGTCCTCTCCACGATCCGGCTGCCCAGCTGGCCTTCCCAGGAGGGGGCATAGGGAGTGCAACCTGGGAGCCAGGCCGTGGCAGAGCCCGCCAAGCAGGGCAGCACGCGGAAGGGAGCGCAGCGGAGCAGGAAAGGACCAGCCGCGGGGCACGGCGAGACACACACAGACACTAGGACACGCAGGTGACAGATGCAGCACGTGGATGATGAGAGACACACAGACACCCCATGACAGACGGATGGACGGACGGACTCCTGCCACTGCCCAGTTGGGAAGCTCTGGGTTTTATCTTATTCGGGAAGGAGACATTTTTGGTGGATTGTTATCCCCGTCTGCAGGGAAGGGTCGTGAGGATGTTGGAAGGCTTTTGGCAGCCGGCTGGAGAAAGCCCATCTGGAAACGGTGTAAATGACAGATGGCCCGAGCTCGCTGAACGGGGGGTCGTGGGGGCAGTGGGCTCCAGGGGCGCAGAAAGAGCACAGGGAGCCGGTGCTGCCCCGCTCTCCACTCAGGCCTCAAGCCCTTCCTCTCATGGCCACAGTGGCTGCCACTGCTCCAGAGGTCACAGCAGACACGGCCACGCTTAGTGAGAGGGAAGACTACTTTCCCGGCCTCCTCGGGAGCAAGGAAACGCTCCCGAAGCCCCCGTAGCCTGCACTCCCACCTCAGTGCCCAGAACAGGGGCCACCCACGCCGTGGCGGCGACGGGCTCAGCCACCCTTCCCAAAGGCCCTGGCAGGGGGTTGGGGAACACCCAACAAAGTCTGGCCCTGCCGACGAGCAAGAGGGTAGAGGCTCCGGGGACCTGGGTGCCAGGCAGGTCACACCCTGGGCCCTGCGTCTGTGGAGGGTCTGTGGCATTCAGACCTGGCACGTGGGCTCCTGTCTGCAGTGTGCAGGGTGCGCTGGGGTCGGGCCGGGGCCGGGGGCCTGGCTGCCCGCTGCTCCGGCCGCCCTGGGCCCACGGAAAGCGCGGCCCAGGCTGCTCTCCAGTGCTGGACTCGTCAGAGGAAATGTTCTCACCGGTGTACTTCCAGCCCAGATGGTGGCGGTTTCATACCGAGAAGCCCGGCGAGGGGAGCGGGAGGCCGTGCCTGCTGGCTGGCGAAGGGCGTGCGTCCTCCCACAATGGGCAGGAAATGAGACTCGACCCTGCTTTCCTCTCCCAGACAATGGCGAGCAGATCAAACCCCGGATCAGGCAGGCGTAGGACTGGGCCGAGCCGCGGCGGGGAGCGGGAGGAGGGCGTGGACAGCAGTGGCCGACTGCAGGCACGGCCTGGCCAGGGCTGGCTGCCAGGACCTCAGTTTCCTCCTCTGTGAAATGGGGTACCAATAGTCAGGGAGGCAGCGAGGCCCCTGCCTGCAGCCGCCAGCAGTGTCCCGCTCTGAGCACATGCCTGTGGGGACAGGAGGGGCTCGGGGGACACAGTCCCCAGGCCTGGGACCCGTGGGCAGGGAGAAGCTTCTGGAGTATCGCCCGGCCTCTCTCCCCTCCTCCCCCCTGCATCCCCACTGCTGGAAGAGGGGTGTAGCTGGGTGGGTCCCTATCCTCGGCCAGGTGAGGTTTTGAGTTTAAAGCTCCGGGGTCTGCAGTGCAGCGGAGGCTGGGAATATTTTTCCTGTGGTTTTGCCGGCTCTGGCCCACGATCCACCCGGAGGGGCAGGGCTGGCGGGCAGCTGGACCATTCCGGGCCGTGCTCTCCACTCAGCCTTGTCCCAAACGTGGCCGTGAGTCGTGCACCTGCATCGCGTGTCCCAGGAGGAAGGTGGGGTGGTTTGCAGCCCCCAAATCCGGCAGCCCAGCCTCCCCACCCGGCTCTGGTCCATCCTGGGCCTGTCTACCTGTGCCCACGCTCATCCAGGCCCCAGCAGACGGTGCCAGGGCTGAGCCGGGGCCCTTCTTGTGCTGCTGCTGGGACACACCGTGTGTCAGCCCAGACCGGCCCATCTTTGCAGGGACAGGCGTTACTGGGTGTGAAGAAGCAGGATGTGTGGTGGGTGAGGGGCGGGAGGGTGGGCTGTGAGTGTGTGTCCAGGGGTCCGTGCGGGCCTCACAGGGGGAGGCGGAGGGAGCCGCTGGACATCGCAGCATTCCTGCTGGACGGGGGACACGTGACGCCGACCCTGGGCACGTCCTGGTTACCGCCCTTCACGCGCTGTCCCCCGGGCGGCTCCCCCACCCGCTCAGCCAGACGGGGGCAGTGGAGGCCCAGAGAGGTCCCGCGGCCCGCACTGATGGAGGGGTCACTGCCTGTGCTCCCCAGGCCCAGGGCAGCCCCTGGTCCACCCCCGCAGGCCTGGGTAGGAGCACCTGCTGTGCATGCAGCCCAGCCCCGGGGGATGCAGAGCAGGGTCCCACCCAACACCCGTATCCACAGGGCTCTCAGCTGGTGGGGACGGAGCACGAGGGCCAATTGTGACCAGTACTGAGGCCGGGGGACACACAGAGAGGGCTCCAGCTGGGCCGGGGGCCAGGCAGGAGGCTTCCTGGAGGAGGAGAGCAGATTCTAGAAGCAGAAGGGGGCACCTCAAGGCCAGCACCAGGGAAGGTGGTGGGGCTTGGCCGGGGGGATGGCGTCAAGGCCCCCAGTGCTGTGCCGGGGGGAGGAAGGTCTCGCTGGTGCCATGGGGCTGGGTGGCCATCCGGGCCGGTTACTGGCCTGTTGCACCACACGGCCCCAAACCCACACTGCACACCCCGTGCCTGACCCTGGGGCCAGGGCTCTGCCAGCGGTGCGCCCAGACCCCCTCACCTGCTGGTGGCCTTTCCCGCTCACGACAGGAGGGGCGGAAAGAGCTGGGGAGCAGGAGGGCCCTCAGGCCCCGTGCCGTCGCTCCGGCAGCATGGACGGACGGGGGGCTCCGGCTCCACCTTCGTGCCCCCAGCCAGGCCACGCTGGGGGGCAGTGCTGCCTGGGCTTCTGGACCATGTCCCCAAGGTCGACCGAGCCCCCACAAGGGGCGCCCGCTCTGCCGTCCAGGCTCCCGGGCCTCCTGTTGTCCCTCTAGCCCCCTGCAGTCTCTCATCTGAGGGTCACCCTAGTGACCGCACTGCCCCGGGATCCTTCCAGCACCCTCCTTAGCACCCCCTTTCCTCACCCCGGAATCCAAGCCATCATTGATCCTGCCTGGGCCCCTCTCTGGCCCCACGGTGCCCACCAGCCCGAGCCACCGTGGGCTCTCTCCTGGATCACGGCAGAAGCCCGCTGCCCACCTCCGGCCCCCACCCCCCACCTGGAAAATAAGCCCCACTGTGGCCCTCCCCTGCTCCAGTCCCTTTGTCCCCAAGATTCCTCACTGCAGCCTAGAGGGGCGCAGATGACCTGCAAGGCCTGCTCCGGTCAGCGGTCAGCCCTCATCCCCTGGCCCTCGCCCCCGGCCCCAACCCCGAGTTTCCAGGTGCTCGGGGCAAACCCACACACCCAGCCCGGGCCAGACTCGGACGGGGCTCTGAAAGGGAGGACCACCCTAGAGAATTGCCTTCCAACAGAATAAAAAGGCCTTAGAGCATTTGACTCCCAGACGGCAGTACGCACCCCGATGTGCACGGACTCTGAGTAGAGCTCGCAGCGGCTGCGTGCCTGGGTTCAGATCCCAGCTCACTCCACCTGTGTATGCAGTCTGCGTGCTGGGGACTTGCCGTGACTCCGCCTCCGCGTCTGCACGGTGGGTGAGGACAGTGCCTCTCTCGGGGCCCGTGGGAGGCCTGAACCAGGTCTCCAGCGAGAAGCACCCAGAGCCCCGTGGCGTGGACCACCGTCATTGCTCACGTGGGATGGGGGCTCCTGACGCCGAGCGGTAGGTCTGAGGCCTCTGCCCGTCAGCTGCACACCTCGGGGGTGGGGGGGTCCCCAGAGCGGCCACCCTCAGACCAGAGTTCATGGTGAGGCCTCGCTCCCCAAGCCAGCCGGGACCCTCCCCCTCTCCGCCCGGAGCTCTGGTGGAGGGCCCCCCGGGCCGAAGGGAGGGCCCCCAGGCCTGCCCCAGCCCTGTGGCGGCAGCCAGCAGCCGCGGGAGGCTCAGGGCACTGCTCCGACTCAGCCCTGTGACTCCCGCAGGAGGACCATTCTGCTGGATCAGTTCCCCTTGGAGGGAGGGGCCCTGCCACTCCACAGAGGCGACAGCCCCCAGGAGGGCCTCTGCTGGGGCCCTTCCTTTGGCTCCCTCCATCACAAGGCAGCAGGTCACCAAGAGTTTCAGAACCCAGAGAGGCCCTGGCCGGGCTGTGACCTCGGAGGGCACCTGCCAGGCTCAGGGCACACACAGCCTGGAGCAGGCCGGCTCCTGCACCCTCCCCGGCGTGCGGCCGCTATGCGCAGAGCCGGCCGCGTCCCCTCCTGAACTGGGCTTCTCGCCATGCACATGGTGACGGCAGGCCCCAGCTCGCTGGGCTCTCAGAACGGCCTGTGCCCGTAATTAGGTATCGATTCCGTAATCTGGGGGATTAATTTGTTAAATCAGCACAACCTCAGTGTTGCAGACCAAACGGAAGATGGAGGGCAGGGGGCATGAGCAGGGCTGCCTGGTGTTGAGGAGCCAGCCCGGGGCGCAGGGGCCCCTGCGTCAGGTGCTGCAGGACCCACATCCTGTCCAGCTCCAGCGCCTCTGCACCTATGCCCCCGGGGGACTGTCCCGTTCCCTGCGACCTGGGCTCTGCACCGGCTCTTCTGTGGGTCCCTGGACCCCCAGACCTGCCCTTCATGCCTGTGCATGTGCTGTTCACTCGGCTGTTCCAGCCCTTCACCTCCGGCCAAGAGTGCCGCCTCCAGGAAGCCCTCCAGATTGTGCTTTCCCCGCAGCCTTTCCTGTGTGTGTCTTGTTGCATGTGTGGCTTCCTCTCCCCTCACGTGCGCCCCCTCCTTGGAGGCCACACCAGGCCTGGGTGGGCAAGGGTTGCAGGAACGTGTGTGGAGTGGCCTGGATCCGGTTGGGGCTGGAGAGAGGTCGCTGTGGGCTTTGAGAAGCTCGCCCATCTGCCCCCCACCTGATCTTCCTCACAGTCCCCTGCGCTGAGCAGGGATGAGCACCAAGGGGAGGAGGGGGCCTCCTGGCGACCAGCTCAATTAGCACCCCAGCAGGCAGGGAGGGAGGGGGAGGAGACGGAGGCAGAGGAAGCGCAAAGGGGACAGAGGCAAGAAAGGGCTGGTTCAGTCGCGGGCCGGGGCCCCCAGAGCCCCCCAGCCCCTCCTGCCCTGCTCCCGGGTGCCTCGTCAGCACCAGCACCATTGTGGAGACAGAGCCCGGCGCTCGGACCAGAGGAGGCCAGGGGTGCTGGGCCGCAGTCCAGCCTGGCCCCAGCCACGCGGCCCACCATTGGGGTGCAGCCATACCCCGCCCCTTGCAAGCAAGGCGGGCTCTCAGCCACACGTACTGAGCATGCTCTGCTGCGGTCTGGGTCCGAGGACCCCTCCACCTGGGCGCCTGTTGGGTACAGGGCGTGGGCTAGGCGCTGGGGCCAGCCTGCTGAGCCGACAGCCTTGAGCATCTAGTATGAGTGGGGCTCTGGGCTGCCTCAGTTTACCCGGCTGAGCTGGAGACAGCAGCTGGGACCTGCGCCCTGCAGGGCCTGCCGCAGATGGGCGGGCAGCCGTGGTCCCCGAGCGGTCTCCAGCCCCACGTGCAGGCTGAGCTCAGGTGTGCTGGACTATGATTCCATATCTTCCCATTTTCGCATGTGGATGTGGAGGAGCTAACTAGGGGGGTGGCTGCCCAGGCTCTTAGGAGGAGGCCCCGGGCATGCACACGGCCCCCAGAGTCCCCGGGGTGCCAGCCCTGCGTCTGCCTGTCTGTCCCATGAGGGGACGACCTTCCTGAGGACCCTCTGTGTGCAGGCACAGGCCAGACCCTCTCTGTCATTCACTCCATGGGTGCCTGGCTGGGGACTGGCGATGTGGATGTGGTGAGACAGCTGGGCCTCAGGGCCTCACGGGTCACACATAAACCACTGGTCATCAGCAGAGGCCGCCGGCTTTGTCTTCAAACCACAGTGGTCTCCCCTGACCTGTGGTCTTGTTTTCTGTGTTTTCAATTTCCCACGGTCAGTGTCGTTCAGAAGTCCGGTGATCCTCCTCCTGACGTGTGGTCAGAAGGTCAGCCTGACGCTAGGTCACACGTCCATGTCACTCCCCTCCTTCATCTCCTACATGGGCACTTTATCATCTCACACCATTGCAAGAAGAAGGGAGAGTGCGGGGCAGTAAGACATTCTGAGAGAAAGAGACCACATTCCCACAACTTTTATTACAGTGCATTGTTACACTTGTTCTAGTTTATTAGTAGTTATTGTGGGTTAATCTCTTCCTGTTCTAATTTATAGATTAGGGATGCACGTATAGGAAACCACACCTTGTGTAGGATCCTGTACTGTCTGAGGTTTCAGGCATCCAGTGGGGGTCTTGGACATCTCCTCCATGGATGAAGGGGGGCTACTGTGAATCTGGACCCCAAACCCCATCTTGTCACCTGCTCTGCCTCTTCCTGGCTCCCATCAGCACCCTCTGTCCTGGAATATGGCCACAGCCTCCTGGAGCAGCTGTGAATGTCCAGATTCTCCTCCCACTGACAGGTGGGGTCTGATTCCCTTCCCCCTGAACCCCAGCTGGCTCCCGGCCCACCCCGCTGCAGTGGAACACAGCAGGGGCGATGTGGGCTGGCTCCCAGGCTGGGCCCGATGAAGCCTAGAAAGCTCCTGTCTTAGTCTTTGGGAACACGCTCGAAATGGTCCTTTCCGGGCCGTTCCGTCCAGCCAGCCACAGACACTCCAGTAGACGGTCCTGCCGACCTCCCAGCCGCCGGCGCTGTGACTGAGCCATCAGGGGCATCCGGCCGGGGCAAGCCTGCAACTAGCCACAGCCCCGTTGGACACCCGACTGCGACCTTGCGAGGGACCCCAAGTGAGAGCTGCTCAAGTGAGCACCTTTCCCCCTTTCCCCCACCCACGCGCTGCGCCCGGGGAAGGCTTGCTGCCTCCCTGTCCCGGCCCCCGTGGTCAGCGGGGTTTGGCCGCATGCTCCTTGCTGGGCAGCTTCAGCTGGGCCTCACTCGGCTCAGGTTTCCCAGCTCCGTTCCTGACAGCGGCAGGTGTCTGCTTGGAAAACGCCCCTTCCAGAGGCACTGAGGACGCAGGGCCAGGCGGGGAGGGCCTGCCCTGCTGGGAGGGTCAGGACCTGAGGCTCCCTGACCTGGGAATGGGGCCAGGGGAAGCCATGAGCACCCACAGGGCCGATCGCAGTGCGCTGGAGATGTCTGTTGATTCTAATCTCAACCCCGGGCCTGGGGTCATCATGATTCACCATCTGGGCTACGAGAGGTTAAGTGGCTAGGTCAAGGTCACACCAGGTCTGATTCAAACCAGCTCAGGCGGACTCCCGCACCTGCTCCCCTCCTGCCCTCATCCACTGTCCAGGAAGAGGCCTCAGTTTCCCCGTCTGTAACGGGAGCTTGGGCCAGATACTCACTGAGGGCCCCTTGTCTCTGGCAGCAAAAGCAGGTACCTGTAGTTCGTAGGAAGAAGGGACTAAAAGCCGGGTATTCAGTTTCTCCTCCCACCCTGTGCTGGGGGAGCAGCGAGCCCGCCTATAATTATACATAATTAAAATGCAAACCTGCAGGTACAGATCTGAGGCCTTGCAAGCTTGGAAGATTCCACAGTAGCTTCACCACACCGAGGTTACTGTGTTGTCTCTGATTCTCAACCGTGAGCACGGCACCCAGGTAACGGGATGTCTCTGATTCCCGACCTTGCACGTGTTTCTATTTTGGCTTTTATTTTATTTGTTTCATTAACTCAGGCCTGACCTGGTAGCCTGACTCCAGGATGCTCTGCACTGTGGTATCTTAGCAGTAAGAGCCTGGTCTCTCTGCTCCGCCAGAGAGAGGCTGATGGACACACTGGAGACCGGCTTCACTCCCACGTCAGGCAGCAGCCTAGTAAGGGACGGCCACACACCTGCCGGATGAGGTTGGACCCAAAGATCGTAGAGGCAGGGGGCTAGATGGAGCTGCACCCGTTTGGCACCCCTAGGGCCCCTCACAACCCTGGTGGGCCTGCCAGGGGCAATCAGGGTGTCCGAGGCTGAGGATGTGCGGGGACCTGCCTGGGGTCACCCCTCTCAGCCGGGGTGGAGCCAGGACTGAAGCCCAGGCTTGCTGGGTCTTTTCCAAAGCTTCTCCTCCCCCTAAACGAGGGGTGGCATGGCCAGACGCTGACCCACAGACACACTGGCCTTGGGCACTGCCCCCACCAGAGTGTCCCCAGTGGCCCGCAGCGAGGGCACCTCTGTGTAACCCCCACCCCTCTGTCTCCAGAACCTTCTTCTCTCTTCTGATTAGAAAGTAGCTTACTCACTGTAGAGACCATTGGTAACATGGAAAAATACGAGGAAGAGAAAGAAAATCTTCAGTAACTCCACCTCTGGAGAAGACTTCTGTTAATCATTCGAGCTTGTCATGCCCACCTTGTCAGAGGCTCGCGTGGAGGGGACGGAGTACTCGTGCACATGTCAGCACCTGAAACCAGCAGATGGCAGTTCGCAGCAGGGGGTGCCCCCTCCGGTTTGGACTCTGATGCACCCCAGCCTCTGCTGCTCACGGCGTCACCGGGGAGGTGATGAGCTCCCTCCGAGGCCAGACGGGTGGTGAGTGAGGTGGTGCAGAGGGAACCTCGGGCACGCACCCGGGGGGCCCAGAGAAGGTGCTCGGGAGGTACGGGGCTGAGGCAGGGGCAGGTTCGGCGTCCTGGGGGAGCAGAGGGACCCTGCATCAGTTAGCCGTGGGTGTCCTCAGCAGCACAACCAACAAGCGCAGACCTCAGGTGCACAAATACACGTGTATTCCGCTGACCTGGGCTGGGTCAGTTGTAGGTTGGCCTGAAGGGCTGACGTGAGTTTCCCCAGGGGTCCTCTCTACCTGTGCGTCTCTGAGCCCGGCCGACACCCGGCTGTGTCCCTGCAGCCCCTCCCGCCAGCCCCTCTTGCTGGAGCCCGCCTCCCGCGCCCCTGGGCTGCCCCACGTACCTCGTACCTCACGAGGGAGAAAGGTCAAGGTCGCTGCAGGCCCGTCACACAAGGCCCTGGGGCAGGTAAGAGAATGAACCACAAACTCCATAGCTAACGGGAAGCCCGGCTTCTTTTTATCCAAACTTTTATTTAGAAAACTTCCAAGCCTCCAGAACAATGGAGGGAATAGTAGAAGAAACGCCCACCATATACCCTTCACCCCGATTCACTAATGGTTAACAAACGGTTAACTGCACACCTCATTTGTTGCTTCTAGAGGGAGTACCTGGTGAGGACACCGTGCATCCCCTAAAACCCAAGACACTCTTCTGCCCAACCCCAGCATGCTGAAAACTTTCATTTCAGTCTCCCGAAAAATTCCGTATGTGAAAAATTCGACACCTTCCCTTAAGGACAGTCTGGGGTTTTTTGGAATCTGCCCCTGATTCCTCCAAGGAAGGTCAGTACCCAGCGTGCTCTGAAGTGTTGTTATGAAGCCTGTGGTTGTGGGACCCCGGCCTCGGTGGTCACAGAGGAGAGCACCGTTCCAGAGCTGCGGGGATGAGTGGGTGCGGGCCGCAGGCCCCCTGGCTTCTGTGCCCCATGTGATGGTGGGGGTGGATGGGGCTCTCCCTACGGGCAGGTGGAGAGCCATGCCCCCCAGCCCCCTCCGGTTTGGACTCTGAGCCAAGGGGTTCCCCTCCTGGAGACAGGCTGGTCTGTACAGGAGATGAGCGGACACACGAGCCCGTCCCCCAGGGCTCTCGGGAGGGACAGGAAGGATGGGCCGCCCTGGCCAATGTCACCCCAGCTGCTCATGAGGCTGTTTGGGGGCCTCCCCGTTCCCACACCCATCCTGGGCTCTCCCAGCCACTGGTGGAAGGGTCAGAGGGCCACGTATCCCCCCGGGTCACAGCCTGAGAGCCTGGTGTGATCTGGGATGCCTGGATGGGCGTCCCCCTTGCCTCCCCATCTTCACCTACTCACCCCATGCGGGACCCTGTGGTGTCCAGGGGCGGAGAGAGGCCTCCCTGGGGTGACCCCTGAACCACGCTGTGTCGAGAATGAGCATCATTCACTCCCTCGTCTTCTCCTGCCCACCCTCGGTGGGCCCGGGGGCCATAGAGGGACACAGAGATGAGCCCTGCTGGGAGCGTACCCCTGCACTGTGCGACTGCGGACAGAGAGGTCACAGGACAGGAGGGAGGGTCTCGCCTGGGCATGAGGAAGCCGATGCCCCCGTGTGCTTCCTCCCTCGGTGCCCCGCGAGGCTCCAGTGCTACGTGGTCCTATGTGGAGATGGGGCTGCCTGTTGTGCGTCCCGCCTGGGGAGGAGCACTCCTGGGGGGCAGAGACCACAGGGAGCGTCTCCCAGTCCCGGTGCTTGGAGCGCTTAGGGAGTGTTGGTGACTGACTGACGGAATCAACACATGAATCGATGAACCAGTGAATCAGTGAATTAACCGATGAATGGATGAATGAATCAATGGGTGGGTGGATGAAAAAATCAATGAATTAATTAATAAATCGTTGAATTTATTAATGGATGGAAGGGTTGGCCAATCAGCGTATGAATAAATCAGTGGATGAATCAAAGAATGAACGAATCAATCCATGAACAAATGAAATTCAAACAGTGGGCTTTGAAGGGTGAGCGGACCGCGGGCGTGTGCCTGGACGCTGGGCCTGGACCCCAGTGTGGTCGATTCTCACGTGGACGCAGGAGCGGGGCTGACAGGCTGCACCGCCTGCAGCCCCGGGGGCCGGCCATGCACGGTCTTGGTCCTCCTGACCCCACAGCAGCCATCGGGAAAGGCAACCTCTCCTTCGGGGATAGTGGGGTCCACCTGCGCCCTGATGCAGCAGGTGCTTGGGATGGACAGTCCACCGCCCCGGCCTGGACTCGGGTGTGAGGAGCTCATGAAAAGCCAGGGCTGTGGGCTGGGCTTTGGGCCTAAGAGCAGGGGAGGAGGAGACGGCTGCCCTGCTCACTGGCCCATCGCTGAGCCACAGCCTAGACCTTGCGGCTTCCAGAACGGTGCGCGTGAGCCGAGGGCTGACAGAGCTCAAAGAGGTCCCTCACAGACGTCACGGTGACCTCACCTGGAGCCTCAGAGCACAGCTGGGGGCTGGCGTCCCTCCATGGGCTCCACCACAGGGTCTCTCCAGCAGGGTGCGGGGACTTCTTACCTGTGGTCCGTGGCTCCCAGGGCCGGTGGAACCCTGCTGGCTGAAGGCTGAGGCCCAGCCTGACACTGTGTCTCTTCCCCTGTCCACCGGCCACAGCAGGGCCGAGGGCCGGCTCAGAGGGGACTGTCGAAAGTGTCAGTTTGGGACCCTCTCAGGGGACAAGCTGATGGAGAAAGGCCTTGTGTTCCATGGGGAAGAAAAAGGGGGGGTCAGATCTTCAGCGGTCAAGCGGGCTGTGGAGAGGAAGTAGACGGGGCAGGAGTGGGGCAGGGAAGAGGCCAATTGGGAGGCTGCAGTCAAAATTTAGGAGTATCGTTTACCTGGAGGATGGGTCTGGGTGGGAAGAGAGAAGCACACTTGAGTCACAGGAAAGAACATGTGCAAAGGTCCTGTGGTACATTACAGGGGGGAAATCAGGGCAGCCGGGCCCAGGGAGAGGGAGAGAGGCTGAGGGAAATGGCAGGGGGCCCCCATATGGGGCTGGAGGTGTTTGGGATTTGTCCAGGGATAGTGGGAAGCGAGTGAAGGGATTGACCCAGAGGTTCAAGGTCACATTTGAATTTGATAGAGCCCCACTTGGTGCTGGTGCAGGGAGGTTTACATGTAAGTAGGACTGAGGATGCAGAGGCGATGATGGGATGGACCAGCCATCGTGGAGGTGGAGAGAAGTGGGGGACAGGAGGGTCCCCGGAGATGAGGTTAGGAGGGAACAGAGACACACAGAGGCGGCTCCCCTTGCCTATAGGGGAGTGGCAAGAGTTCCACGCCGCCCACGCTGGGAATGGGGCAGCCTCAGGGGCCCCCGATCTTTCCTCCCAGAGCCTCCACCCCACTGCCCTCCACCCCCCCTCACTGTGACTCCACCTGGCCTCCCCTCTGTTCCCACTTTACAGCAAACCAGCAGGTCATTTTTTCCCAGGGAACAGCCTTTGTCCGGGATGGTTCCAGCCACCGTTCCCTGGGCCTCCTGGTCACAGCAGCAGAACCTGTACCCTCCTCCAGCCTCCCCGTTGCAACCTGGAGGTCCTCCTGCTGCCTCCCTGTTGCACACTGGAGGTCCCGGTGTTCAGGGTCCAGGAAAATCAGGGCTCCAGACTCACACCCTTTGTGACTTGGAGTCTCAGCCCTGTTCATACTGTGTGATCCTGTGCCGAGCTGGTCCAGCCCCCCTCAGCCTCTATGTCCTCTTCGGTAAAGAGGGACAAATATACCCCCACCGCCCGGAAGGTGGCAGAGTCACCTGGTTGAGACAGCGTGCCCGGAGTGTGCATACAGCAGGTGCTCAGCTGGGGCAGTATCTCAGTCTGCTTGGGCCGCCATAACAAAATCCCACGGTGCAGGGGCTCCTGCACAGAAGATGTCTACCTCTGTAGATCAGAAGCCCCAGATCAGGGTGCAGCACAGGTGGGTTCTGGGGAAGCCTCTTTCTGGCTGCAGATGGCCAGCCTCCCACCGTGGCCTCACGGGGCTTCCTCTGAGTGTGGGCACCTGGAGAGAGAGAGCTCTCGTCCATCCCCTTCATGTAAGGACATGAATCCCATCATGGGGACCCCCTCATGACCTCATCTCATCCTAATCCCCTCCCAAAGGCCCCACCTCCGAATGCCACCCTGCTGGGGGTCAGGGCTTCAACAGGGGAATTTGGGGGGACGCAAGCATTCGGTCCACAGCAAGGGGCTGGTACAGCAAGCCCATCGTCCCCTCTGTCATCAGCAGCCTGCAACACCGTGATTGCAGAGCCACGTCACCATCCCCTTGACCATCTCCGGAGACACTTGGTCATGGTGGGTGGGTTGATGAGAGGCCGTGCAGGGCCTGGCGTCCGGAAAACCTCACTCGCCAGCAGGCATCCCACACTTCTGCTCTCCTCCTCCAGCCGGGGGCCCTCACATCTGCTCGAAATCTCCTTTTCTTTGAATTCAAAGAATACGCGCTTTGCAGGACCCTAGGAGAGCCCCCAAGAGTGCCGGCTACTTTGGGAGCGTTCCAACTAATTTTAGGACAATCTGTCCCACGTTTAGCACCAATAAGGACTCCTCTCCTCTCGTTTCCATTATGCAAACTTTATCACAGCTGCCTGTGTACCTGCTTCTCCCTGGAGGGTGGAAGGCATTTTCCTGCACCATATTTCCGTTCCAGAAAACTCATTTCAGAAGGTCTGTGTACATCCAATTAGGGCCAAAGGGGCGCTGATGGATATTTTCTTCCTCAGTCAGCTAAGTTACAGGCACCCCATTGGATTCACTCTGCAGACTTCAAATTGATTTAGGACTTCTACGGAGTTTGCTGAGCACAGTTCCAGCTAATCGGGCCAATTTCTGAGCATCGCGGGAGTCGCCGGCTCCCCACGAGCAAGGTTAGAGCACAGAAGCAGGAAGTCTGCCCCCAGTGGCGGGCACGTGAGACCCAGGGTTTCCCAGGGGCTCTTCTGATGGCAGAGTTCCAAGGGTGCTTGTTGGCAGGCGGTGAGAGTGGGTCCCACTCAGGTCTCTCCCAGCTCACACACCACCCCAGTGGCCAGCAGGTCCAAGCAGCAGGCAGCCGCAAACAGGCAGATTCTAGCACGTTCCAACCACAGAGGGACTGCAGAGGGTCACGTGAGCCACCATTTGCAATGCCCTGCCCACTGCTGGGCACGTATTATCCCTGAGGGCTAGTTCCTTGGCCCCGTTGCTGGAGGGACTGATGGGGGAGGGCAGGAAAGTACACTCCGGGGGGAGACGGCCTGGTTCACACAGCACCTGTCCCAGCACGGGGCCTGGCACATAGCAAGGTGCTTGGCCAATGTTTATTCCTGTGTGACCTCAGATGTGTGGCTTAGCCTCTCTGAGCCTCAGTTTCCTGATCTGTAGAATGAGCTTGCTCCATGTTACACGGGAAGCTGTTGACGATGGCACATGTCACGCTGTTCCTGCCAGGGGCCCAGCTCTGCCCTAAATGCTTCAGCTACATGACTATTTTATGCCCACAGTGAACGGGCATATCATCCTCCCCTTGAGAGGCCCAGGGCAGGGATGCGACATGGCCAACGTGGTACGTGGTGGAGCTGGGATGGGGACCAAGGCACCCAGCTCCAGAAAACCACGCAGTCACTGAACTGAGAATCTGAGGCCAAGGCTCGAGATTTCGTTTGTTCAGTAAATAGTCCCTGGACACCTGCCAGGTGCAGGCACTGCTGCGGGAACAGCACGGAGGGTTAGGGAGCCCTGACCGTGCCTCTGCCTCTGCTTGCTGAGGCTCCTCCTTCCTAGGTTCTAGTTTTACTGGCTTGTCTGTCTGCTTGCTTCTCCCCATTCATTCATGCTCACAGTCACTCCTTCACTGAACATTTGCTGAGGATGCCAGGGACCTCCAGCTCAGTCAGGGTTTTCTCGGCTCTCATTTCCCTATTTGGAGGCTGGTGGAGGACACAGGCATGGCCAGGCGCAACAGGCAGACGTGCTCCATGAAACGGCCCAGGTAGTGGGAGCCCATCCCCAGCCGGGCTGCCTGCTCCGGCACATTCCCGCCTGCCTGTCATTCTTCTGCACCTGCGTGAGTTGGGGTGCTGTCCAGGGTGTAGGGCTGTCCCCTGCCTCATGCCTGACACCGCCACCTCTCAGCCTCGAGAGGTAGTGGGGGCTTCAGCCAGAGATCCCTGGTGGGCTCTGCATGTCATATACGAGCCAAGAATCGGGGAGGCAGGCTGGATGGCGGTGAAGGGCACAGCTCTGCTCCTAGACTTGGCAAAAACCTAAACTCCCAGATTCAAGACAGGTGAACCCAGAGCAGGAACCCAAATAAATGCATGCCAAGACACATCATCATCAAACTTCTGAAAATTAAAGGCAAAGGGAAAAAAAATCTTTAAAGCAACCAGAGAAAAAGGATAGCTTACCTACAGGGAGAAAGTAATTTGAAAGATAGCAGATTTCTCATCAAAAACCATGCTGAAGGAAAAGAGTCATCCACTCAAAATTCTACACCCAGAAAAAATACTCTGCAGGAATTAAGGTCAGCTAAGACATTCCGAGATGAAGGAAAACTATGGTGCCTGTCACTGGCAGACCTAGCCTTTTTTTTTTTTTTTTTTCAGATTTTATTTATTTATTTGACAGTGAGAGAGAGGAAGAGCATACAAGCAGGGGGAGCGGGAGAGGGAGAAGCAGGCTCCCCGCTGAGCAGGGAGCCTGATGCGGGGCTCGATCCCAGGACCCCGGGATCATGACCTAAGCCGACAACAGACGCCCAACCGACTGAGCCACCCAGGCGCCCCTGGTAGACCTATCCTAATAGAGCTGGTAAAGGAAATTCTCTAAACAGAAAGAAAATTATAAAATCAGGGGCCCTGGAACATCAAGAAGGAAAGAAGAACATGATAAGCAAAAGTATGTGTAAATACAACAGACCTTCCTTCTGCTCTTGAATTTTTAAAATCATGTTTGACAGCTGAAGCGAGAAGTAAACGCTGATGTGATTCTCAGTGTATGTGGGGGAGACATTGAAGGCAATTATATCATAAATGGGGGACAGTGAACGGACCTAAAGAGAGGTACTGTGTTTATACTTCACCAAAGCAGGCAAAATGGTGACAGCAGTGACCTGGGATAGGGTATGTGTATCATGTAATAGGAGAGCAACCACTTAAAAACCCACGCGAGGAGACACTCTCAAAAACGCTAAACACCACAGAGAAGTCACAGTGGAACTCAAAAAAAAAAAAAAAAGTGTGTAAGTAATCCAAAGGAAAGTAGGGGGGAAAAACAGAGGAAGGAAAAACCGAGAAAACAAAACGAAAAATAACACGGCAGCCCTAACATATTTACAACTACACTAAATGCAAAGGGTCTAAATATAACGATGGCATGACAGACATCGGCGGCATGGACAGAAAACATGGCCCCAGGATGCGCCGCCGTGTGCAAGAGACTCACTTCCCACAGAATGAAAAGTTAGGTTGAGATTCAACGAAGGGAGAGAGAGGCACCTGCAGACTTGAGTCGGAAGAAAGGAGTATCTGCGATGCCTTCACACAATATGGTGCACACGATGTTGATGTCAGGGAAAGCAGACTTCAGAACAAGGACAGAACCAGGGACAGGGAGGGACAGGACATCACGACGTGACCGGGCAGCGATCCCTCCCCGAGCAGATGTAGCAATCCCGAATGTGCGTGCGCCGAACAACTCATGTCCCCAGAGCCCCTCTGACAGGTCCCGATGACAGAGGCAGCTCTGTGTGTGTGTGTGTATCCTTGCCTTGCAAACTCAGCTAACCTATTTTCACAGGACAAATACTATTAGAGGGAAAAATAGCAGTGTTGCTATACTTCGTTTCAGGATGATTCATTATTCATGAATTTCTTCTGCTGACTTCTATTGTCAGTTGTTCCCAAATGACTTTATGGTGATGATCAAATTGACATAATAAATGTGTGATATAAAACAGGAAGAAAAGCATATGAGGACTCCCGTGGAAAACAACGTTTGTCCCAAAAGCTGACTGGGGACAGCCGGGGGCTGGGGCAGCCGCCTGTCCGCAGAAGGGGCTGGAGGGGCTGTGGCAGGGGACGGTCGGAGAGCATTTAATCCGGTGAGGTTGGTAGAGCGGCTGGGGGAGAACAGCATCCAGCCAGGGGACTTCCTTTTCAAGGGCTGCGGGATCTCAAGGTGACAAAGATGTATGGCCCTTTCCCCTTGGGCGTGAATCTCGCCATCAGCTACTCTCGCTCAGCAGACACCAGGCGGTCAGGGAGGGATGCTGCCCGTAGGTAAATCTTGCATCGAGTGTCTGTCTTGAGGGTCAGTCCCCTGGGGATCCCTGCTTTCCCACTTCCCGTGTTCGCTCTTTGTGAGTCTGGGTGTTCTCACTTGTAAACGGGGGTGCCATGCCTCAGGTTCGCAGGGACCCACAAGGACGAGAGGTAGAATGGGTGCACACCACAGGCTTGTGCGTACCCAGCAAATGGTACTTTGTTCAATGTTATCATCATTGATTTAAACATTATTTTCACGCATTCCTTTCTTCTAGATTAGATGTCAATCCCAAAAGGAAATAAATGGTTTAACCTGTCACACAAATAAACTGTGAAAGGCTGTATCATGCCCTGACTATAATGTAAAAGAGAGATGAGAAGAAAGGAAGCTAGCTACAGGTTTAAGAACTTTGTGCGTCGGCGTGCAGATGCTGGGGGAGCTGCGGTGTAGACAGGACAAGCGTGTCTGAGACACAGGTGCCTGTGGTGGGGTGGACTCTGGCGACCGAGCTGTATTTTGGGTGAAATGGGGCTCAGCTCCTCGTAAAGTGCCAAATCAAGTTCCATCTTTCCTCAATTTACACGATAGTTGCATTCCTGGAAAATTCCAGGAATTTTTTTCTTAACTACAGTTAGTTTCAAGGTTCAGACGTCCATCGGGGGGATTTCCACCCGCAAGAAATAGCCCGAGGTATTTGAGAAGCTTTGTGGGGTGAGGAACGCTGCTTCGTTAAGGGGCTGTCCCACAGGTTACAGGCCACCCAGCTTCCCTGCGCCCTGGCCTCTAACTGCCAGTTGAAATCCCGCTACTGGGACAACCAAGAATATCCCAAATTTCCCCCCGGGGGGCCCAGATATGCACACACAGCTACCTCTGTCATGGGGACCTGTCAGACGGGCTCTGGAGACGTGAGAGAGCAGGAGCCCCACTAGGACACTGTTCTTCTGGTTCCAAAGCTCTGTTGGACTGAGCTTCCGAGGCCCGTTCAGTTTCGCTCCCGAGGGGAGTGCCTCACCTGCCGCACCCTCGTCTGGGCTGTTCCAGGCCTGGCCTTGCAAGAAGGGTCAAGCTCAGGGTTTCTTTGCCAACCTGGCTCCTGGATGATCCTTAGCAGGCTGCTGGGATGACGGCCTCAGCTTTGATCCCAAGCCCTGCAGCCTCGTAGGCTCGGCCTGCTCACCCCTCCCATCCCTGCCTCTCGTCTTCGCCGAGATGGGCCAACTCCAGCCCCTACCTGGCGTCCTCTTCCTGGCCTCCCGGGAGCTGGGGCCACGGGACTGCCCTCCCCGAGGTCTTTCTTTGGCTGGCTGCAGACCCCCTGAGGGCTCTCTGCCCCTCACATGGCTCTTTCCCCTCCTGCGTCTCCTGAGCGGACCTCTCTCTGGGGCTCCCGCTCTCTCCCCCACATACTGCTCTTTGGGGGTTTGCATCATCCTGGACCCCCACCTGCACTGACCTTCATTTCCAGCCCTGACCCTCGCCCAGGCTGGAGACTCCCACCGCCATCGCCTGCTGAGCCCCGGGCCCCGCCTGTACTTGCCCGAGAGCAGGGCCTCATGGCCCACCCGCTCACGATGCCACAACCACGGCATCTCCCAGTTTTTTTTTTAAGATTTTTATTTATTTATTTATTTATTTATTTATTTATTTATTAGAGAGTGAGTGGGAGAGAAACAGCATGAGAGGGGAGAGGGTCAGAGGGAGAAGCAGGCTCACCGCTGAGCCGAGAGCCCGATGTGGGACTCAATCCCAGGACCCTAGGATCATGACCTGAGCTGAAGGCAGTTGCTTAACCAACTGAGCCACCCAGGCGCCCCTCCCAGTTTCTTTTCCTGACTGTGTTGCCTGCCCCGGGTTGGCTCCCAAGGGCTGTACCTTAATTCCCACGAAATCCTTCCTGCCAGACTGGGCAAGTCTCTTGTTATCCCGGGAACAGCCAGACCCACCCCGGAAGGTCCCAGCTCAGTGCCCGACAGGACACAGAGTTTGCCTCGATAAGGTTCGGGGCACTGTTATGTGTCAAGCTGCTTCCTGGCCTAAAAACACCTTCCTTTCTTCTTCCCTCCTGTAGAGCCCACCCACGCTGGCTGCCCCATCTCAACCTCATGTCCCTGAAGGCTGCACACAGGGCCTTTGCATGGCTCTAGCTAGAAGCTTCACCCACGCTTCCCAGCACTCTGCCCCCGGCTGCAGGAGAATCAGCCCATCTTCTCCCTCTGAGACCTGAGGGGGCAGACAGAGGTGAGGCTGGGTCTGCCCACCCTGGCGCGGGCCCTGACCTTGCCGCGGACCAGCTCTGAGAACCAGATGCAATGGAGGGTCCTCGGAAAACTACGCACGGAATGAGCCCACAGCCCAGCAATTCCACATCTGGATGTGTTCCCCAAAGGATGGGAAACAGAGTTTCCAAGATATATGTGCACCCTGTGTCCACAGCAGCTGAAAGGGGGAGCAACCCATGTGCACGTGTCTGCCTACAGACAAATGGATAAGCACAATGTGGCGTATACTTATCCAATGGAGCATTGTCCGGCCATAAAACGGAAGGAAGTTCTGACACCTGCCACCACGTGGATGAACCTGGAGGACACTGTGCTCGGTGAGATGAGCCAGTCACTGAAGGACAGACACCATGTGATCCCACTTAGAAGAGGTCCCTAGAGGAGTCCGATCCTAGAGGCAGAAGGCAGATGGAGGCTGGGGGGCCAGGCAGGGTGGGGAGTCAGGGTTCCCTGGGGGCAGAGTTTCAGGCTTATGAGACAGCAGAGTTCTGGGACGGGGATGGTGACACCGGGGATACACCAATGCCGCTGAGCTATCTGCTTAACACTTCGGAGGGTAGACCTTATCTGTGTATATTTCAGCACAACTTTTAAAAATTGAAGTTTTTTAAGTGCATCTGGTCGTTTAGGAAAGGGCTATGCAGAGGCCTTTGGGGCACGAGGGTGTCCCATGTGCTGACCTGGCGGGTGAGTGTTCATGGAGTCCCGTTCAATAAAAAGTTCTATAAAAATGTGCCACGGAGAGCAGAGGGGGGAGACTTGGAGGACACGTCAATTTCATCGTTATCCTATGGATTTTACTTAGATCCTGATTCAAACAAACCGTAAAACTGACCCCCCCCCCCCACCAAAACAAAGACTAAATGGTCAATTCAATATCTGGTCATTCAGAACTTTTTTTAAAAATCAGCTGTATTAGGCATTGACATTTTGTTCTTTTTTTTTTTTTTTAGGATTTTATGTATTTATTTGAGAGACAAAGAGAGTGCGCACAAGTGGGTGGAAGAGGCAGAGGGAGAAGCGGACTTCCCGCTGAGTAGGGAGCCCGAAGCGGGACTCAATCCCAGGACCCTGAGATCATGACCTGAGCCAAAGGCAGATGCCTAATGACTGAGCCACCCAGGCGCCCCGACATTTTGTTCTTGTCTTGTAAGTGAGATATCTGGAATTATTTGAGGAGGAAAAGACATGCCATGTGGAGTTTGCCTCAAAATAGTCCCACGTTTGGGGAAAGTAGACGGAGTAAGACAAGACAGGTCAGGAGCTGGTAATTTTTTAAAACAAGGGGGTGAACATGAGGTTTATGAGCTCTACTTTTCGTGTAAGTTGGGAACTTTAGGCAACCTGGAGTTAGAACAGGAGAGTCACACCTGGTCATGGAGGAGCCTCAGCCTCCCCCTGGACGTGATGCAGGCCGGCCTGGTGTGTCTCAGGGGCCACGGGGGACGTGCCATCACTGTCCCTGCACCCCCACCGGGGGCACGCTCCACGCTGAGCCCAAAGCCCTGTTCGCAGTCACGGTGAGCCCGTGGGAGCTGGCCCCCCCACGGCTGCAAGAGGCAGGAGAACCCAGGATGGGGGCTGGTCGGCAGGTGCAGCTGAGCTTCATCCTCCCAGAGGCACTGGGGAGTGGACCCCACAGTGTGAGGAGCTAAGGCTGATGATACCTGTATCAGACCCACCTGGCATCCGCCTGGCGTCCCCCAGGCCGCCTGCCCCCTGTTGGAAAGCTCCCCGGCCACCATGCTGTGCACATGCTCTGGGCATCGCTCGCTGGCTATATCAGATGCCCCACGGTGCAGGCTGGAGCACCTGCTGAGCAGGGAAGGTCAGCTGCCCCACACCCAAGCCTGGCCAAGTACACCACCTCCAAGTGTCCCCCATGGGACGAAGTTTGTCCAGTGAGGGGTGGGAAACCGGACACTCTCTGCCCTCCTCCCGGGGACTGTCCAGGGAAGTCCTGCAAGCCAAGCGACCAGCCACGGCCAGCTTGCTGACACGCCCCTTAGGTTTGCTTTCTGTCCTTCTTGGCCTCTCCCCCACCCCTCACGTGCTGCCCTGGGACTGCACAATCCTAAAGCTTTAGCAGGAAAACATGGCCGTGGCATGCGGGCATACCCTAGGATGGCCCCAGGCCCCCTGCCCGCTGGTGTTGACGCCTCCACGTGTGAGTGAGACCTGTGGCGTGCTTCTGAGAGCACACGGCCATGGAGATGAGGGTCACTCCCTGGTCACCTTAGGTCATCCAAGACTGAGCAGACTCGTTCTGGGGACGCCGTGCTGGCCTGATGATGTATGTGGCCATTGTGAGGAGCTCGGCCGGACCAGCCGCTCTGCAGCCACAAGGAAATGAATCTGCCACCCCCCTGAGCCATCTCGGCGGCAGGCCCTCCCCAGGTGAGCCTCAGGTGAGAACACGGCCCGTGCACCCCCTGGCCTGCCGTCTGGAGGGGCCGGGCAGCACGGGCCCACTCACGAACAGTGAGACCATAAATGTGTGTGTAGGTCTGCGGTAAGTGGTGGTCCAGCAGCAGGAAGCTGATCCGCTGGGCTCGGCCTTCCAGAGATCCCAGACTCCGGCTTCCCAGCTGAGCGCTCTGACTGAGCAATCTCACCCGGGGGGCGCACACAACCCCACATGCCCTGGTGTGCCCGGTCGCTGCGCCACCAGGGCGGGGCGGGGAGGCACCAGCCTCCTCAGGGAACGAACTTAGCTCTGCGAACAGTTCTAAAAGGCCCTACAGACCCAATGAGGGGCAGCTTGTGGTTCTGGGAGCAAAGCCAGGGGCTCAGGGACATCCCAGACCAGCAGCAGACCGCAGCACCCCAACCTCAGAGCCTGGTTCTGAACCTACTCTTCTGTCCTTTGTGGGGGGACATTGCCAGCCGCACCCACCCTGCGTCATTTCTGCTGACGTTCTCCGATGTGGGGTCAGCCGGGCATTCCAGGCTGCTGCCGAGGTTTGAGGTTCGGGTAGCTGGTCTGTCACCCGACACTCGGGGGCCCTGTCTCTCTGTCTCCACCCCACCCCCACCACTGTGAAACGGGGACCCCAGTGGCTCTCCCCAGGGAGCTCGGATGGGGCAAAGAGGCATCACAGTGAGGTCTGAAACGGGGGCAGTGTGGCTGGCCGAGGCTCCCTGGGGAGGGTCACGCAGGTGGCAGAGCCCCCGGCACATAGTAGGCCTTCAACAGGACCGCCTCGGCCACTCTGGGAGCAGGGAGCCCTTAGTGCTCCAGGGAGAGGGGTCCTGGGGGTGACTGGGCGTCCAGGGGAGGGGACAGCTGCAGCCAAAGGCTGGCCACCGGCCAGGGGGATGGAGAGGCCGAGATGGGGCCTAGACGTTAACCCGCTTACAAGAGAGCTCGGGGGCGGGGCTGGGGGTGCCCCCTCTAGCTGCCCACGCTCCCGTATTTTCAGGGCAACACCATCAGAGCCAGGACACTGGGGCGTGGGGAAGGCAGACACCGCCCTGCAGCAACGGAATCCCAGCGTTTCCGGGAAGATGGTCCCTTGTCCCAGGCCGGCCGCCCCGAGGGTCACAGGCCCCATCTGCGGGGTGGGCCTCCCTGGCCTGCTGTGCTGGGGGGCATTCCCCGAGTCCTCATTCTCTGTGGGGCTGCAACTGCTTGGCACGAGCTTTGGTCCCGATTCCTTTCTGCTGCCCACGTCGAGGGGAACGCAGTGTCTTGAGCTCCACGGGGCCGTGGGGGCCTGGCTCCGGCCTCCTCCCCACTCCAGCTGGACCCCCGCCCCTCATCCGTGATCTTGGGCCGGCTCGGTTGGGAGGCCACTTCCAGATGCTTCCGCTCCCATGGGCTGTCCTGGAGGGGACCTGGAGCCAGTCCCTCTGTCCCCCCCTCCATCCTGGGGTCCCTGCCCATCCGTCTGTCCGTCCATCTGTCAAAGGCCTCTCTAGGCCCCCTGCTGCAGGGTCTTGGGCTGTGGGTGTTGGTCCTCACCCACTTGAGTGTTGAGCGGTGTGGGGGTCCCTTCACCCAGTTCAAGGGCAAATGCCTTCTGCACCCCGCCTTCACGTGGGGATTCAGAAAGGCCGAATGCACTGTCACCACGGCCGGCTCCCTGGGGTACCCTACCGTCGGGCACAAACACAGGCGGGGGGCGGGGGGCCAGGGTTGCCAGAGCCGCACAGATGCTGTTAAACAGGAAAGGCCGTTGCTGGGCCCAGGGCTCTGGGGGTCCAGTGGTCTGGGCACGACTGTCCCCAGCTCTCCCCGGCCCCTCTTTCCCCCTGTCCCCCACCCTCTGTCAGCCCCACTCGTGTGGGGGAGCCAGGCTCTCGCCTGCCTGGTGCAGAAAGGCTCTCTCTACATGGTGGGCAGCCCCCCGATCCCAATCCTGATGCTCAGGTTCCACGGGGAGCAAGTGGGCCCTTCTGCCCGCACTGTGGAAGCTTCCGAGGGAGGACTGACCTTGGTGACCCACAGCTGCTCAGTCATATGCTTGCTCCGTGCCAGGTGGGGGGGCACTGAGACTGGCAGACACAATCAAGCCACATGGGGTCGGGATGTATTTTAGGAAAGGGTGCATTTATGCTGGGAAGAGAAAGGACAAAGCCACCCTCACGGTGACTCCTGGTCACATTAGGCAGCTGGCCCCTGGCTGTGAGCCTATTTTTCAGGAGACTCCCTGTTTTTGGGTGGGTGGTGGCGGGGGAGGTGGAGGTGGGAGGGAACGGGGTGAGGGGCTCAGGCTGGGTCTGGGCCTGTAACTAAATATCCAGAAGCAGCCGAATGACCCACCACCTCCTGGCTCTTGCTCAGCAAGCGTGTGCTGAGCGGTTTCTGGGCGCCACAGGGCCTGGTCCCAAGATCGAGGAGCCGGAAGTCTGGCCTCCCTCAGCCCAGGCCGGGAGCTGGGGCGATGCGCAGGGGCCATGGGGAGCCAGCGATGACCGGGCAGGGCAGTTGCCTGGTCACGGGCATCTTGGAAGGAGCTCTTTGGCTGCTGGCTGTAGAAGGCATGTGGAGAGGGGCAGAGAGCCCCCGCCCCGGGGGGAGGAGGCCTGGGGGGGGCCATGGGGAGGGGCGGAGCCTCTGGGGGAGGGGCCGTGGTGGGGGAGGGGCCCAGCAGGACTGGGGGCTGACTTGGGGCTACTGGGAAGAGCTGGGTGGCCCCACTGTTGGGTGGCTGGGGGAGTCACTGTCAACAGGTCAGCAGAGAAAGAGATGATCGGAATGAGTAGCTCAAAGAGGCGGTGGGCGGCGAGAGACCCACCCCTGGAAAACTCCCGGACACCCATCCGGCTGGAGAAGGATCCAGAGCGTGCGTTGAGGCTGTTTCTCTGCAGGGCACATGCGCCAGACTCTGCTGGTTCTTGCGGCTACCGTGTGTCCCAGGCAAGAGGACACGCCCAGCCACCGGGGTCCTCGTGGCGCTCACGACCCGCTCTCCTGCTCGGGTCCCGTGCCACTGCCTGCCCGCGGGTCGGGCCACCTCCTGGGGCCCTTCACTGGAGAATGTGCCCCACCCCCACCTCCAGCATCAGGCCTGGGTCCCTGAGCACCCACCCCTGCAGACCCAGGCCACCTGGGGGAGACTCGGAGCCCGTCAGACCTGGCCCCCCTCAGGACCCCGTGGTCCAGGATAATGCAAATGACAGAGATGCAGGGGCCCAGAGGAGGGAGTCTGGGAAGACTCTCTGGAGGAGGTGGTGTTTGCATGGTGTTGAGGAAGAGAAAAAACCCCGTCCGCTTCCGTGCAGCCATTGTGTTTGGGTGTGTGTGCACACAGGCACGTACACACGCACACATTCACACACGTGCAAGCTCACACAGGCTCACACACGCGTGATATAACTGCCCCCACTCTGCACCGTCCAGCTCTGAGCACCAGAGAACCCAGGAGGCCTCTGGCGCAGGCCGGGGTCTGGGGCAGGGAAAAGGGCCTGCCAGCTGGGAAGACTCGCCCTGCAAGGGGCCGCATCGCCGCCTTTCATCCTTCGGTCCCGGACACAGTGCAGGTGCCAAGCCCTCCCTCACCACTGTCCGTCCAGTTCTTAAAATCCCAGGACGATGCTTCCTCCCTCCTGAGCTACTTCCTTATTTGATGTGGCACTAACTTGGTTTCTGGCAGAGGGCTTATTCGTCAGAATGGCTCCTTGCGGAACAAGGCCCCTCCACTCGGCTTCCCTGAGTCTGGGCTGGGCAGGAGTTTCAGAGCTGGCGGGGGTCGGGGCCAGGGCCACGGGGCCTCGGCTTCTGCGGCTGTGTCTGCAAGAGCCCCCCCATCTCTCCCCAGCATCAGGGAGGCGTCCGGGGCCCCGACGCCGCGTGTGACTGCCGGCTCCCGGCTCGGCCCCGTGTGACGGCGGGAGGTGCCTTGACCTCTCTGTGCCCCAGGTTCCCCATTCCTAAAAGCAGAGGGGCAAGCCCACCCTCAGCTGGCTCTCCGGGGAGTGGATACACTGAGCTGGGAGCTGGTGCGCGCATCTCGCCCCATTTCCCTGGCTGGCAGTCGGCCAGGTCGCCCTGTCCTTTCTCTGAGAGGATTAGGGCAGAAGGGGCCGTCCCCATTTCCCCGAGGGGAGGAGGATGTGCCGGGAGCAGGGCCTGAGGGGAGAAGGGAGCAGGAGGATGCTGACAAGCTGAGCAGAAAACCCAGAGAGCCAGCCTCTTCCTCCAGGCTCCACCCGAGGGACTAAAGAGACAAAGGAGGGGAGGGGCGGGGGCCGGTGGGAGGAGGAATGGAGCCACCCCGGGCACCCTCCCCATCCTGGGCTTCTAGAATAAGCCTGCTCAGCCCTTTGCTCCCTGCTGCTCCCACACCTGGGCGTCCCTCCTGGTCTCCGTGCCACCTTGGGCCTCACCTGTGTGGGTTGGGGGCAGGTGCCTCAGCCCCTCCAGCTTCCTGACCTGCCCTTCCCGGCCTCGAGCTCAACCCTCGGGTCCCCCACACCACACGGCTCACCTGGGGCTGTCCCTGGACCCATGTGCACGGCCCCGGAGGGCTGTCGCCTGCTTACCTGTCTGATTCCCGTGTGGACAGCAAGCTCAGCGTGGGCAGAGACTGTGCTCACGGTGCCCCGGGCAGGGCCTGGCCCTGAGCTGACCTGCACACCACCGGCCGAACCAGCTGACATGAGGGAATTGCCGTGTCTTTGCAGACTGAGTGGTCATTTGAATAAAACATGATGGCCTGTCCTGTCCCGTATGTGTGCAGCGCAGGGCAGGGGGCTGGGAGGACACGTGGTGTGCGTGTGTGCGTGTGCGTGTGTGCCTACGGGTGCTTCATGGTGGTGCAGGCCAGGTCACTCACAACTCTGCCTCCCAATTTCCCTTGCTGGCATAACCCAGGGGCCCTTTGAGGTTGCTCTCCCCTTGGAATGTTCTGGGTCCCAGAGGCTAAGCAGCTGTGTGGTCCTGTCCACGATTCCCCACCCCCCAGGAAGCGGATGGGTTGCATTAGCCTGGGTTCCTCCAAACAGCCACAGAGAATTCCCTGGACCCTGGGTAAAATGCAGATCCCTGGGCCCTCGCAGGGTCTCCTGGTCAGAGCCTGTGGGAGCAGGGCCCAGGATTCTGTGTTTTCACAAGCACCTCCTAGTGGCCCTGAGATTTCCCCTCCTCTCTCCCTAATCCTGGTCATTCCTGCTTCACCCCCGTTGACTGTATCAGATGGGAGTGACACCTTGTCCCTGGGACCCCAGAGACCCCCGACCCCATGCTTTGACTGGCTGGTCTCTCGATGTCCCCAGAGTGCTGGTGTTCTCACAACAGGAACAGGCCCCCATTGCTTTCGGCACAGATGGGGAACCTGAGGCTGGCGGAGGCGGAGGGCAGGCTGGGAGAGAGGCAAGCCCAAACTCCAGGCACAGCCCCCTGCACATGCTAGAGAGCAAAAGCCTTCATGCCACGTAGGAAAGGCCTTTAAGCCACTGGAACAGCTGGTTGGGCTGCCTTGGGTGGTAGTAAGCGCCCTTTCTCTGGAAGCATTCAGGAAGGGCCTAGACAGCCACCTGTCCAAGCAGCTCTCAGAGGCTTCTCGGCATTGAGTGTGAAGGCCCTCCCGAAGCCGGGCTTCTGGGCCACCTGCGAGCGGACCCCGGTGGTTGGATGATGGACCACAGACGCTCTCTCCGAGACAGGGTGAACTGGGACCTCAGCGCGCTGGGCTCGCTGTGCGGGAAGCGGCACAGGATCGCCCCGGGCATCTCACTGGCCTACAGAGTCTGGCTCAGGAGGGCCGGGCCGGGAGCCCACCAGCACATGCCCAGAACAAGCAGGTGCACAGGAGGGCTGCAGGTGGGGAGCCGGGCTCGGGGGGTGGGGGGCGGGCCCGGGCGGCAGCCGGCCTTCTCTGGGCCTCCTATGTGGCTTCTCCTGATGTTTGTTCGCTATCCTCGGTAATAGCCCTCAGCAGGTAAGAATGCAGATGTCCATTCCGGGGTGCAGCTCCCCCCAAGGCTACAGGGCGGGCTCTCCAGGTGTCTGACCCCCGGACTGTGCTCGGTTCTCCAACAAAATCCCCCAGCAGGGTTTGCTGCAAGCCCAGCAGGTCTGCTCCCTGAAATCCAGGCACCAGAGCCAGCCCCCAGGCCCACTGCCTTCCAGAAGAGCTTCACGGGGTCAGCGTGGCAGCCTCCCCACGGAGCGAGGATCAGGCCTGCTGCCAGCTTCTCGAGCAGCCCTGCACGCGGCGTCCCTTCCTGATGGCACATTGCCCGGTGGCTCCGTACACCACAATCTTCCCAGAGCCAAAGGAGAGTGGGCAGGTGCCAACCCGCCTGAGGGTCTGGGCTGCCCGGGGTGAAGGCACCCCACCACTGACCCTGCGGCTGAACCCGGCTCCAGGCAGCCGAGGCCGGTCCTGCTCTGTGCCCTTGGATGCCAAGGGACTGGTCCAGCCGGTCCTGGTTGAGTACCGCTGAGCCCATGCCAAGGGTTCCTGCATAACGTGGCACACTTCCTTGGGTGCCGCCGGGACCCAGAGCAGGGGTGAAGGAGGGCACCACGTAGCTTAGACCCACGCGGTGGAGCCCAGCCAGCCTGACATTCCTGGATCCCTCAGGGATCAGCGTGTCTTACATGGCCATGTGGCTCCCCGCCTAGACTGGTGCCCCCCAGCCCGACACCCGAAGTGCATGGGCCGGGAGGGAGTTGTAGGCAGTCCTGTTAGACCCGCCACAGTAACATGTGCATCACAAGAGGGGGCCACGCTAGCCTCCCAGGACACATGAGGAATATGGGCCTCCTGCGCTGGGCTGCACAGTGTTCCCCAAAATTCATGTAACCTCGAAACTCAGAATGTGGCCTCATGTGGAAATGGGACGAGCACCGTCTTTGCAGATGGAATTAGTAAAGAGGAGGATTTAGGGTGGGCCCTGATCCCCCACGACTGGCGTCCTGGTAAGGAGAGGACAGACACACAGGAGGAGGCCACGTGAGGATGGAGGAGAGGCCTGCTGTGGCCACAAGCCCAGGAAGGCCTGAAGCATCAAGAAGGTGGATGAGGCAGGAAGGATTCTTCCTTCAAGCCCCGGGGAGAAGCCCAGCCCTGCTGACGCCAGCATCTGGACTTCCGGCCTCCTGAGGTGTGGCAGGATGAGTTCCTGCTGCTGTGGGCCAGCCACGTGTGGGACTTCATGCCACACTCACAGGAAACTGGGGGAAAGTGATTCATTCGAGACACCACAGATTTGGGGATGCCGGACAAGGGCCGTTTCATTCTAGCCCTGGCTCCGTGGGTCAGGAATTCCGACAGGGTGCTGTAGGGTGGTTCTTCAGCTCCCAGGGCCCTTGACAAAGGTCACATGGTGGCGCTGGTGGGCGGTCTGGGCTGCAGGGTCCCATAGGGCGGCCCTCACGACTGGCCCCTTGGCCAGGACGATGGGCAGGCCGGGCTCTGCTGGGACTGTTGGCCGGAGGGCCTCTGCACCGCCTGGACAGCCTGGTAGGCTCAGGTAGTCGGACTTCCGCTGGGAGGACTAGGATGCATTCGTTAATTCATTTGCTCATTCACTCGACAGACAACCGCCATGTGCCCCTGCGGTACCAGGCCCTGTTCTCGGGCTGGGGGATCATCAGCGATCAATAAGAATTCCTGTCTGCACGGTGCTTTCCCTCTGTGAATGAAGCACACCGAAGTAAGATTAATGAAGTGGCTCATGGATTCGTGATAAGAACCACAGAGAAAAAGTGAGAAAGGGAAAACGAAATGCTGGGGGAAGGTTTCCAGTTTTGGGATTCCACATCTTAGAATCCGGGTACCACCTGGGGCCGGTGAGGGCGCTGGGCGTGCTGACGCCTCGGAGGGGCATTGCCGGCAGAGGGGGCAGCGGGTGCCAAGGCCCTGAGGGGGGTGGGTCGGGCCCGCGTACGGGGAGCCAAGAGCTGGCGGGCAGAGCTGATGAGCCCACAGAGGGCAAGGGGTCAGACCTCGTGCAGCCCTGGAGGCCGCGGGAAGGGGTTTCTGAGGGGTGAGAGTATGGGAGCGCCCGACCGGAGATGTCGTGTGACCTGGGCTTTCACAGGACCCTCTGGAGCCTCTGTTGGCAGGGGCTTCAGGGTCAAGGTAGCGGCAGAGAGAGCTGTAAGGCGGCCACTGGGGCCGTCCAGGCCAGTCGACGGCTCTCGGAGCAGGTCGGGACCACTGAGGGCCGCGCGTGACCTCTGGGCACCTTTGGGCAGCAGGATGAGCCAGCAGGGTCTGCTGTGTCCGGACACAGGCAGGAGCGGAATGACGCACCCACAAGGAGCCTGCGCTCGTGGCGGGAGGGCCGTGGGGGAGCAGATGGGGAGCAAAGTTGGGGAGTCCAGGGAGGCGCAACTTGGAGCCTGAGTCAGACCATCCAGGGGAGACATTGGGAGGCAGGTGGGTATGGCCTCGGGGACCCAGGAGTGAGACCCAGGCTGGAGCGGGCACTGGGTCAGGACGGACGGCAAAGCCTGACCCTGAGTGAGGGCTCCATGGGAGGACGGGTGCGCGGCATGGAGAGGCAGGGAGGGGAGCAAGCAGAAAGCACCCAGGGCAGAGTCTGCGGAGGGGTGCGGCAGGTGGGGCAGAAGGAGGAAGGAGAAACCAGCCCCGAGAAACCCTCATGGGGAGGTGAGAAGGATCCAGGGTGCAGGCTCCTGGGGGCCACGTGAGGACTCTGCAGAAGACCCAGACGGCAGTCCCCTAAAGGGTCCCCTCTGAGAAGGCCACCAGGAAGGGCAGGGCAAGGGCAGCTGGGGGTGGACGGCTGGAAACGGGGAGTTGAGGGACCTGCATATTGGTGAAGGCCCTTCCTGCCGACCGCCCCCACCCCCCGGCCCTGCACCGAGCTCCCGGCCTGGGGTACACAGCCCTCCGGAAGCATGCCGCTGAGCCCGCAGAGAGGAGCTAAGCCCTTCCCCGGACGCGGGTGTGCGTCTAGGGGACGCTTCAGGCCCAGGCTGGGGAGAGGGAGGTGGTTGGGCCATAGGCGCCCAGTTCTTATCTTAGACCCACCCGGACTGACGGCCTGAGCGCTGAAGGAGGAACTGGCTTCACCGAGGCGGGTGGGGAGAGGGCTGACATGCGACAGGGAGCTCGTTGGCCCGGGCGGAGCGGGCCCGGGGGGTGCGTGTGTGTGCGTGTGCAGGCCCCGTGTGTGTGCATGTTTATGGGCACCTGCGTGTGTGCCTGCCCACGAGTGTGCATTTGCGTGCGTGTGTCCAGGGAATGAGAAAGAATAAGGGTGCTTCCTGCCTGCCTCCGACACGTCCAGCTTTCCACAGGCAGTGACATCGTCAGAGGAGTCCGAGTGCGATCCGGACCACAGGAAGCAGGGACAGGGTTGGCGGGGATCTTTGGCAAACTGGTGAGCCTTGGAAAATGCTGGGATTTCCAGAGGTCAAGACGGGGAAGGGCGATCCAGTAGAAGTCAACAAGAGCACGGACCTGAGGCGGGCACAGGGCATGGGGCTGAGTCGGGCACAGGGCTCGGGGCGTGTGGGGCCGGCTCAGGTGTTGCTCTCTCTGCCATGGGCCCCGCAGCTGAGACAGCAGTTGGGATTCACATCCTAGGCTCCAGAACTGTGGGAAATCAGCCCCCCAGTCTGGGGTTTCGTTATGGCGGCCCCCGCTGACTAAGATGGGAGGTCCGTTGTGTTTTGCTTCCCAGGAAGGTAAGGGATCTTTCTGGTGTAGGACAGGATGGCAGAGGTCCCTCCCAATCCCGGGCGGCCACCATGGCGTCCCAAATGAGTTCCAGGTGCCTCCATCCCCACAAGCCTTTGAACCGCAGAGGAGATCACCCTCCTCAGACGGTGTTTTGAGTGACACACTGTTGAGCTTCAAAGTGTTTTCAATTTTTTTCCAATTAGGTGACAACATTTAAAAATAGTCATTTTATATTTAGCAGGTTTAGATTTCTCGGGTCCCTTGGAAGAAACATCAGCAACCACTTCCTGGATCGCCCGACACCGGCTCACGGCGGGCCGGGCTGCCCTGGGAGGGGTGCGCGCTCCCACCCCGAGTCGGGCCACCCCTCCTGGGTCAGGCTGTGCTGCAGTTTTCCCCTGGAGCCTCACCCCGGGGCCTCCGCCACAGGCCTGGAGCGGCAGAGACCAAGAAGGCCTTTCTCTAGCTCGGCAGAAACCAGCTGGGGTCGGTCCAGCCCGAGGGGATGAGGGTCGATTATCCCGAAGGCCCTCCAGTCCCAGCGGGGGTCCCAGTGCCACAGCCCCCACGCAGGAGGTGACCGCGTACCAGAGAGCCTCGAGAGCAGCATCAAAGGCCAGACGTGCACAGAGACGGCAGGAAGAGGAGTGACAGGTGTGAAGAGGGTCTTCGGGGGAGGGGTGGGTCATCATCCCTGTCCTGCCATCCGTTTATTCCTTTGTCCCCGGACAGATGCCGCTGAAGGACCCCTGTGTGCCGCGCCCCAGCCAGCAGACCTCTGCCCCGATGCCTGACCTCCCTGGGCCTCAGTTTCCCTGCCTGTGATGGAGCGGGCTGGAAAAGGAGCTCCTGAGGGGTGTCCCAGCCATGCTCTCCTGGAGGGCCAGGGCACAGGTGTACTAAAATGGGGTTTCAGCCTCGCCCCCACTGTTTAGGCTGCAGCGAACCTCCTCTGAGCCCCCTCCACCGACCTGGAGAGAAGCCACTAGAACATGGGGCAGAGAATCGTGCGCTGGCAACGCCCAGCCCTCCCTGCTTCCTGGGTGCGCGGGAGGATGTGACGCAGGGCACGTGACCAGCTCTGTCCCCGGGCCTGTGGGTGGAGGTGGCGCGGGGGCTCCGTGGGCTGCCCCCCGCATGCCCAGCCATGCAGCTGGGTACCTCCGCCCTGCCCGGACGGGAGCCTTGGCTGTCGGGGTCACAGATTCCAGGCTTCATTCCAGATGCCCAGCCCACCGCCAGCAGGGAGGTCTCCCGTCGGGTTTGGCTCCCGGGGGAGCGCAGCGGCTGCCCGGAGCCCTGCGCTCCGTTCCTGGGGCAGGGCCGGAGGGCACCATGTCTGGAGCAGGAGCTGGTGCAGACGAGGCCGAGCAGGCCTGCAGTAAATGCTCTGGTCCCCATCAGACACGGACGCTGTGTGCCCCACTCCTCCCCAGGGAAAGGGGGACAGTACTGGCCTGTGCCCTGCAGAGCTGCGTGGGGACCAAAGGGATCAGTGCAGGACAAGCAGGCTCAGGTTGGGTGGGTGATGGAGGCCCGGGGGCTGGTTGATGCCAGGGTGCCCACACGAGAGCCACTCCCTGCTCCTGGGAACTCGGCATCACGGTCGCCAGCAAGCCTGTGCCAGGCCCAGGGGTGGGCACACCGCAGTCCCTGCCTGTCCTCTGCTCTGCTGACCAGAGGGCCCTCCACTGCCGGCAGGACAAAGGCCACTCTCCCCCGGCCGGCCCATTTCTGCAGCACCTGTTAGGATGGGCGTGACCAGGTGGGGTCCTGCAGGCAGGACCTGGGCTTCCCTGGCCAGGTCCCCGCTCGGGCACCAGCTCAAGGGCAGAATTAGGCCAACCCCCCAAACACTGGGAGGGTGACAGTGTCCAGGCCAGGGCTGCAGTGAGCATGCTTGGGAAGCACGGAGGGACAGGGGGACAGCAGAGGAAGGGAAACAGACCTGGCCCCCATGGAGAGAGTGCCTCTTCTGACCGGGGCCCTTCCTCTGGGGAGACCAGCATGGATGTCTTATGTGTTCCTTGGACACCAGGCAGCGCCCCCAGGGGCCAGTGACGGGCCGCGGGCTGGAGTAGGAGCCAGCACGGTGCCGAGTGGACAAGGAGGGTACCACGGAACAACTACAGTACAGATAGGGAGACTGAGGCATGTCGGACTTCAGTGATGTCCCCAGCGTCATCCAGCCGGACGTGGCAGAGCAGGGATTTGAACCACGGCAGTCGCACTACAAGATCTGCATTCCCAACTGCGCCAGACATGGCAGGGAGAGGTTAGGCCTAGGAGAGAAATTTGATCATTAACTGTTGTGGGGTCAGAAATCTAAAATCCAGGCGTCGGCAGGGTGGGTTCTTCCTGGGGGCTCCGGGGGACAATCCAGCTCCTGGCCTTCTCCGGCTTCTGGAGGCTCATGGCCCCTTCTCTGCACAACCCTGACCTCGGCTCTGGTCACACCTGCCCCTCCCCTCAGACTCTACACCTGCCTCGCTCTCCCAAAGACCCTGTGATTACCTGGGACCCCCGCGGATCAGCCAGGGTGACCTCCACATGTCAAGGTCCTCGATCACATCTGCAGTCTCTTGTCACATGAGGTGACCCAGACCTGGGGTTTAGGGATCAGGATGTGGGCATCCGTGGGATGATTCAGTGCAGCCACATGCAGGGTCTGGGGGCCACTGAAAGCACGGGAGCCAGCCGCCTGGCCTCATCCTCCAAATGAGACGGTTACTGCGGACACCTGAAAATGGGCAAGGTGGGTCCCACCCCACGTGCCAGCTTTGAGGGCCATGGCTTCGGGGTCCGTGCAGGGGTCCCTGGGGGCACAGAGCTCGGGCACAGCAGAGGGCGGCCGCTGAACCCCAGGAAGTGGACGCCGGCAGAGCGGAGCCCCAAGGAGGGGCACACCTTGTAGGGGCACACCTGCAGGAGGACACCCCTTTCTCTGAGATGCCTGATCCCAGATGCCCCAAGGTCCCCTCGGCGGACTCAGCGCGTCGCCACGCCAAGCCAGCTGAGTGCCTGAGAAGCCAGAGCAGCTCTTCTGAGTGGACTCTGGGCACGTCCGTCTGAGGGCCCCTGCCCTGGAGGGGGGCTTCACGGGACCCAGGCTCGCCCGCGGACACGGACATCCCCCAGCACATCTTTGAGGATAGCCTGTCCAACCCAGTGTTCTCACCAGGGATGGTTTGGGCTCAAACTCAAAGAAAATTAAACAGATCTTCGTTCCCGAACAAATCAGGTGGTACCACTTCTCTTCTTGAAAACCTCCGAACGCGCCTCTGAATTGTCCAATTCAGAACAGAATTCCCAGGCGCTTTGGCAGAGAACCCACTGGTCACCACTGCGCATCCTGCCTCCATCCCTCTGCACCCATGCAGCCGCAATGGCTGGGCTGCCAGCCTCTGGAAATGCTGCTCTCCCTCTGGCCTGGAATGACCAGCTCTGGCTCCCACTGGCCACCCCTTATGCATCCTCCAGGCCCCCTGACACGGTAAGCCCCGTGAGAGGCGCCCCCACCAGACCCCCAGCCCCGCATACCTCAAGGAGGCTGTGCCATCCAAGAGTGAGGTCACCCCTCTGCCCACCTTCCTGAATGTGCTGCGAGACCCTGGACAGTGGGCCCTGGATTGGAGGTCCACCCAGAGCCGGCACAGGGCCGGCGTCCAGGGAACGCCTCTTAAACACCACCGGCAAGCCCGCCTCTGGAGCCCCCCCGTGCAGCCCGCCTTGTGCTCTGCGCACTCTGGGCACGGCTCGCTTTGTCCCCTAAACTGCCCCCCAGTTCACAGATGGGGAAGCAGAGCCTCCGAGGGACTGGGGTCCTGCCAGGGCTGCCGCAGCAAAGCCACAGGGCTGGGGCAGGAACCTGCGTCTCCCGTCTGAGAGCCAGCCCTGTGCCCGGTCATGGGCCCGTGCTCTGCAGATGGGGCCGCGAAGGGAGTGGGCTCAGGGCTGCTCCTTCAGTGGGCAGGGAAGACCACCTGGGCCAGCCAGCCCTGTTCACTCATCACCTGTCCCTGGAGTGAGTACCTCCTGGACGCCCACCCCCTCGGGGCGCTGGGTACAGTCAGGGAAGCCTGCTGGAGGAGGAACTGTGGCCGGGGAGCAAGCAGTGAACATTGACTTGGGTCCTGCCCCAGAGGGCCTGGTCCTTCCTCCCCAGTATGTCGGGAGTCAGCTCACACAGGCCCCAGAGCACTTGCTTCTCACGCCCAGTTCACAGTGACCCCGTGGGCACATGCCAACGTGACCCCACCTTCCAGCCAAAGCAATAAGCTTTGGTCCCAGAGTTGAGGCGCAGAGCCAAGACCGAGACCAGGAAGAAACGGGCACAGTCGGTCCGTGCCAGTGGGAGGGGCCACACCCGCTGGCGCCCGGCTCTGTGGCAGGATTTGCTGAGTTCCACAGCTCCCTGGAAGGTCAGCCTCGACCCCCATGCCCGGGTGAGGAGAGGACACTTGCCCCGGGCGGTGGCCAACTGCTCCCAGGCCAGTGCTGGTACCCGGACCCATTCTGCATCCCAGGGGTCCCCCCGTCAGAGAAGAATCAGCTGCTGACCCACGTTCATACGCTGTTGTCATATTTGCCTGCTGTGTGACTTTGGGAAAGTTACTTAACCTCTCTGAGCCTCCATTCTAAGATCAGATCCTTTCAATGTCCCACCTCTGCTGCGTGACCCTCAGCGTGAGCATCGCATGAGATGACAATGCCCCCAAATCCCTGTAAAAGTTCACGAGCAAAACATGCAAGAAATGATGGCCAGGACAGGGACAAGTGGTGGGCAGGACCAAGGCTCATCAGAGCAGTGGACGCATCACCCTGACTCAGTCGGCACTATGTACTGGGCACGTGGTGTGTGCCAGGTGTGAAGAGTGACCTGCTGGCCTTGTCACTCCCCCGCTGGACACTCTCCAGGGCTCCCAGTCACCGAAGCCCTGGGGACATGGCCTGGGCACCAGCTCAGCCCCTAGTAGGCCTGCTGGTCCCCCGCACACCTCTGCTCTCCGCCCTCGGCCCCTGTGTTTTGCCTGCCCGGTCCGAGCACGCTCTGACCCGGGGTGACTCGCCCTCACTTTCACGCATGTGCGAGACACAAGCCACCTGTTTTATCCCACGTCCAGCTGGGGAAACAGAGGCTGAGAGGTTGAGATGTTGGCCCTGCCCCCAGGCAGGAAGCCCACGGCTGCTGATTCCCCAGCCTGGTTTGTCCACCTGTGCCTGTCCCACGCCCGCTCCCGGGCCCACGGGTCTGTGCACTGCGGCCACGGCCAGGATGCTGGGCTCTCACCTCGCCCGGGAGCACCAGGCTTGTGCCACTGGCCACGTCCACGCGGTGGGCTCCTAGTCATCACCTGAAACACTCAGACCTTTTCATTCCCAATCAGAACCTGCTCCTTCCAGTCGTCCCACCTCAGCCAATGGCCCCTGCGCCGTTCCACATCTGGGGCCCGCCGTGAGTCTGCGCTCCATCACCACTTCCAGACCGTGGGGGCGTCCTACGGGCTCTGCCTTCAGCCCTGAGCTAGAGCCCACGGCCTCCACTTCCGCCCGGTCTCCCCGCCTCTGCCCTCATCGGACGTCCTCAACAGGCAGAGCCGGAGGGAGCCTCTGAGACACCGGGCAGAAAACCGTCACTCCTCTGCTCGGCACGTCCCAGGGCGCTCCCGTCCCACTCGCGGTCAAACCCAAAGTGTCACCCCCGTCTACGTTTGAGGTTCCACTAGATTCGACCTCCTGCTCCTTCCTCTCCTCCCTTGTCTACCCCTCCTTGCGAATGCTTGCCTGCAGCCTGTGATTTGTGCTCAGTAAACACCTGTGGGATGCATCTGCCTGCCGGCGCCCACAAATGCTTCCCGGGCTCTCCTCTGCGCCCGATGCCACCAGCCGGTGCTGGGGACAAATGAGCTCAGGGACATTTCACTTCACGTTTGAAATTTTCATCAAGGACAAATCTCTTGGGTTACAAAAAGATCAGTAAAATTAATTCTCAAGGACCCAGATTAAATTTAAACAGAAAAGCACTATTTATCCAACCCAGGAAAACATTTATATAAACGCGCTTATATAACGCATTAGAACACCAAGGGACGCCTCTTGTGAGGTCGCATTCATGGTTCTCAGGGGAATGTGGCATCTGCTAACACCGCTTAAATCCGCTCTGAACCTCGGTCTCTTAAAACTCTGAGATTAAACCCACAGGCCTTTCCCCAGGAGAACATGTCCTCTCTTTGACTAAGTGGCTGGAGGTTTTGCGATTCCAAATGAAATGAAGCCAACACAGCGGGTGGCGAGCCCAGATCTTTAGGATAAACAGCCTTCTTTCGATTTTCTCAAACTTGCAAAGACCTGTTGGTGTCTGCAGGGGCCCAGGGGTCAAGCCGCTGAGCGGGCAATCTCTTGGTGCCAGGAGCCGCGAGCAGGGGACCTCCCAGGTGCCGCGGCTGCGTGCGCGGCTTCCAGAGCAAGGCTTTGTCCCCCCGACTCTGACGGCGCACGGAGCTTCCTTGGCATGTTTCATAGAAGCTTTTGTTCTCTAAATAGCGTGTGACTGACAATTTATTCCTCAGGTGGAAGAATAGTCACGTGAAGGAGACATTCTCGGAAAACCCACATTTGAGATGGGGAGGGCTGATTCAAACCCTGGAAAAGAAAGTATTTTGAATTTTTAAATGATGGAATATGTATTTTTTCCTCTGGTTTTTTTTTGGTGCGTGACAGAAAATCAGTGAATTTTTTAAAACCTGAAAGTGTTTTAAAAAAATATATCACATATGTGTGACAAATTGCATTGTCCCTGGTTGCACTGGGTTTTATTTGGGGGGAGTGGGATTTTTAAAAGCATAATTCTCCTGTCCTCCTACTCACTCATTAGTGCCTCCCTGCTGGCAGAGGGGAATGTTCTGCCCCAGTTGCTGGGGCTCCTGGAAGTCTTTGTTGGTGACCTGTATATGTGAGGGATCAGCAGGTCTCCTGGTGTCCCCCCAAAATGCAGAAACTGCCTTGGAGCCTGCTCAGTTAAAAGGTATCCACAGGGTGTAAACGACACAAGCTTCATTTGAGCTGATGACAGGGTAAGGTTAATTAAGAGAAAATTGAGTCTTCGGTCACATTAACAGGAGCAGAGTATCTGGAATAAAGGAGGTGATAGTTCTTCTTCATCCTGGGCCTATGGCACCATTCTTTGTAGTACAGAAGCTTGCTGTGGGTCCCTTCAGGTAATGATTGGCAGATTAGAGTGGGCTTATTAGCAATGAGTAGGTTGGAAAGGGGAACTGAAGCTGGATCCTTGGAGGAGGGCATGTAGGAATTGGGGCTGTTTCCCCAAGGGAAAGAGCTCTGTGGATCTGGCCACTGCCTGCAGACTCCTAAAGAGCTGCCACAGGGCACAGGGTCTTGTGTGGCCCCAAGGGCAGAGCCAGGCTCTCTTAAGGGTATTCTGGTTATCTACTGCTGTTATAACAACCCACACCATAATTTAGTGGCTTAAAACAAGAATGTATCACTGTGTTCTGTGGTTCTATGGTTCGATGGGGCTCAGCTGGGAGGTTCTCCCTTGGGTCTCACACATGGCTGCCATAGGGTGTTGGGTGGGCTGCTGTCATCTGAAGGTTCGACTGGGCTGGATGTCCAGGTTGGCCACTCCCGTGGCTGGCGGCTGATGCTGGCAGTTGGCTGGGAGTTCAGCTGGGGCTGTTGACCACAGAGCCTCCGTGCAGCTTCTCCGTGTGGCTGGGGCTTTTCTCGGGTGGCGCTGGGTTCCCAGAGCAAGTGCTCTGAGACACCCACATGGCAAGCCGCATGGCTTCTCACGCCCCAGGTTGGGAACCTGCCACCACATTCCGTAGGCCAAGCTGGTCCTGACGGCAGCCGGATGGAAGGGAGGAGGGGGTTCTCATGGGAGGATCGCATGCACATACCAACATCAGTCCTTGCGGTGACAGTCCCTGGGGGATCTGCCTGGGGCGGAGAAGCCAAGCTGCCTAACCGCACTGGTCGGCTCCACCACCATGAGAAGCACCAGACCAGTGGCTTAAACAACAGAAACGTGGCTCCTCGGCTTCTGGGGGCTGGAGGTCTGAGATCCAGGCGTGGGCAGGTTGGCTCCCCTGAGACCTCCCTCCGTGGCCTGTAGACACCATCTCCTCCCCCCGTGTCCTCATGTGGTCATCCTCTGTGTGTCAGTGTCCTGATCCCCTCATGCTGTAAGGACCTATGGGATCAGGCCCACCCCAGTGACCTCACTTTACCCTAATCACATCGTTAAAGGCCCTACCTCCACTTACAGCCACATTCTGGGGTGCTGCGGGAGGACCTCAGCATTTGCATTTGGGGGGGACACAGTTCAGCTCATGCACTAGGGAGCATGTTTCTCAGGAGAGAGGGAAAGGAGGCCACGTCACGGAGGCCAGGAGAATGTGGAGCAGGTACGAGGTGCAGGTCAGACCAGGAGAGGTTCCAGAAGTTCCCAGAGGAGGTGTCATTCCAGGTTGGAGTCGGCTGGTGGAGGTGAAGGGCAGGGGGCAGAGGGAGGTAAGGAAGGATGGGGCGGGGCTGCCACAGTGTCTCAGGGGAGGCCCCACAGGAGACATGCCTGGTGGACAGCAGGGCAGTTCCTGGGAGCAGGCCTGAGATGCGAGCTCCTTCAAGGACTCCTCCCAGGAGGGCAGTGGGAGGGGGAAGGGAGGGAGCCCACAGGGACCCAGTCACACCAATCGCCCTGAACAGGGTTCCTTGCTCAAAAGGCAGGAAGAAATCTTTCTCTTCTGTCTTGAGCAGTCGTGGTTTTCGTATGTGGTGTTCAGTGTGTCCCCCACCTGGGCACAGGGCTAAGGGGGTGAGAGCAGACCCTGGAGCCCCGCCCCTCACCTCCCGACTGCTAATCCCCCTGGGCTCTGCTAGGGTGGAGGGTGGGAGAGTCACGGGGCAGGGAAGAGGGGTGAGCAGCCCAGAACCCATCCCTTCGAGTCCAATCTGGGTCTGGAGGTGACAGGAGGCAGGACCCCGTGAGCCTAGTCCCTGTGCATGCTCCACGGTCCCCTTGGACTTCACATACAGACACAAACTCCAAGGTCGAATTGTCAGGAATTTCAAGACAGCGACTTCAGAACATGGAGCCCCGAATGGGGGCTGCACTGTTCCCGGCGCTCCTGCTGTTTACTCTGCACTCCAGTCCCCGGCATCAGCCCCCCGAGTGGGGGGACTGGGGGAGCATGCACGACTTCCCAGGTACTTCCCCAGGGCCACCCTCGGATGAGGGGATGCAGGCCTAGAACTCTGCCCAGAATGGTTAAGTCTCCTGCGGGCTCCCCGAGAGCACCCGTGGTGGCCCATAGAAAGCTCTGGAATCTGGGAGACCCACAGTTAGGGGGCTGCTCTTCTGTTCTCTTTGTCATCATCATGTTCCCTGCATCTCCCCACCAGGTGGGCTCTGGAGACGCAGCGGGCAGGACCCTGGGAGGGGGTGCTGTGTGTCCAGGCTCCGCATCCTCAGGGCACTGGGGTCCAGGCTGGGTCCGCTGGGTCCGCTGGGTCCAGGCTCCGCATCCTCAGGGCACTGGGGTGGTGCAGCAGGTCCGAGAGCCAGGATAGGAGCCCCAGGTACCGGGCGGGCTTCCATATTCAGCCTCACGGAGGCCACGCGGAGCGCATTGGTGCACAACCCCCGCATGACCGGATGCGCCACGTCATGCAGCATGGATGGGCATGTGGAACAGAAGCCGCGGAGACCCTCGATGGTCATGTGTCAGCTCGGGATGGGGTCTGCCACCAAAGGAATGACTTTTAAAAACAACAACAAAAAGGAAGAAAAGCTGAGCCACCAGGCTTTGGGGTGATGCCTCCCGGAGGCGCCGTTATGGGGATTACAGGAGCCTTGGTCGGTCTGCTCCGAGCACAGTCGGTGCTCATGACATATTCCTTCTTTTTCCCAGAAAGACAACGTAAGTCAAGAGGGAGACGGAGTCTGGTTTGCGGAGCAGCTACGGCAGGCGGGTCTCCGGGGCAGAAGGGATGGAGAGGAGCCCTCCCTGCATCCCTGCTCCCTGAAGCGGAGTTGGCCCAGGGGAGGGGGCTGCGCAGGGGCCTCAGAGGGAGGCGGGGAGCCCTGTTACCCCACCGCTGCCCATGGGCGTCTGTTTTGTGGAATTAAGTGCTGGAAAGCCCCCGTTGCTGCTGTTCTCTATTTGTTTCCCTGGCTGTGGAGCCCCTACCCCGTTAGAGCTGTGTTTTATGGAAAGCACAAAGTAGCTAGCGGCAGGTGCACCTCCAAGAAGAGAGCAGGCCCAGCTCGTGGGGGACGGTGGCTTCCCCAGGGCTCAGGGACCCCAGAAAACGACAGCTCAGGAACGCACAGCAAACCAGCCAGCTGGGCTGCCCATCCGAGGCCCCAGCTCTGGGGCACAGCGGGCGCCCGCTTCCTGCCGCTGAGCCTCTGAGTGTCCTGTCTGTAAGAGTACAGGGTAAGAGTGACATGGGGACCGTCCTCCCTGGGGGGTCCTGGGGTTAAAAGAGAGGGGACATGGACAGGAGAGGCACGCTCTGACAGACCCCAAGGCTGGCTCGGCGCCCCCCGAGGGAGCGGCTCTTTGTCACCATCATTGGCCTGTGGAGCCCGCGGTACCAGCCAGCACAGAGGGACGCGGAGCCAGGGGGACGATGCAGCTGTGCATGAGGCCCCTTGGCCCCTGCATGGGTCGAGGCCCCCGACAGCTGACTGTGTTCTTGCCCCCGCCAGGGGTGCCCGATTAAGATAAGGGAGGCCCGGCTAAACTTCAGAGAAACAAGGAACGTGTCTTTCCTTTAAGTACCAGCGTTACCTGATGCTACATGGGGCTGTACCAGATGCGGTCATCAGTCACCTGACGTGGAAACTTGACTGCACGTCCTGTCTGCTTTCTCCCAAATCCGGCACGCTCCACTGTCCAGCCAGGAACGCAGGGGGCTGGCGGGCTCTCTGGTCCCCAGGGCCCCGGTGCTGAGCACGGTCTCCAGCCCAGTGGGAGGGAGTGCCCTCCTGGACACCCCCGCTTGTTGGGCTAAATCAGAATTCAAAGACTGAGCGTGGGGTTTGGGGTGGGAGTCTTAGGGTTGAATCCTCAGATGGCCATTTTTGCTGTGGGTCTTTGGGCAGGTGACTCAACCTCTCTGGGTCCATCTCCTCATCTCTAAAGAGTGTTGTGATTTGCAGTGATGCAGGGCTGTGTGTGGGACCCAGCTCTGGGCACGTGGCCCCTCGGAGGGCCCCTCATGAAGGCCCTGGACCTGTGCCCCGCCAGCCCCGACTTTTTCTTGTCTCACTAAAAACCCCACATGATGATGTAAGCTCTCTGTGGCATCCTTCTAAGGATGAAACACAGTCACGTGTGGATAATTACTAAACCAGTTTTGAGTTGTCACCTCCAGAGGAAGAATGACATATTATTCACCATTCGTGTGCAGTGTCGGGAGGCAAGCATCTTTGATTCTTGACCATTCTTTTCATCGGCACATCTCCTAGAGACTAATGCCTGCGGGCTCTGTCGCGTGCGCGAGGCTGTTGCTGAGGGCTCCCTGGGCCAGGAGGCCTTTCCACTCCCTGGACACTGGCCCTCCTCCCCTGTGTCCTGCTCTGGCCCCTCGGCCCCCACAGGCTGCTGCTCTGGAAGGAAGCCCAGCTCAAGGGCATGGGCGCTCGGTGTACCTGCAGGGCCGGCCTCCCCCTGGCCCAGCAAGCACAGGACGGCCGTGGGAGTCCCACGGGCCCACGAGAGTGGCTTCATCTCTTGAAAGGCAAAGAATGAAGGCAACTTTTCGTTTTGGCATATTGTATCTTCTGTTGAATATATAATATATTGAATATAAGTGTACAATAAATGAAAAGGTGGGGCAGGGCAGGGCTGCCCCAGCCTCAGGGTAAAGACTGGCCTGGGAAGCCCCCAGCCCCTCCAGCAACCACAGCGAGCCCCCAGCTCCTGGCCTGGCACCATGGGCCAGCCAGAGCACCCCCATTTCTGAGGATTCTGGAGGGACTGGAGGCAGCTCATGTCCCGCTCCCTCTGCCTGCTGCACCTGTTCTCCCAGCTCATGGCCTTCGTCCTGCTACTGTCCCCCATCTTTATCCCATGTCTCCCTGCAGACAGACCCACCATGTCTCCCCAAAAATGCCTGCAGGCAGGCTGAACTGAAGGTTCGGGGATCACCAGGATGGGGTGGGGAGAACCTCGCCTCCCCTGGGCTCTGGCCCCCAGCTGTCAGCAGGCTCTCGAAGCCCTGCTGCCGTCCCGTGGGGTTGGCTGCTCTGGGGCATTTCCATCCTCCTTGAGCCCCCTGCCCCGCTCCCGCTGGGCTTCCAGAGTCATCCCAAAGCTCCAGTCCTTCCCCATGAAACTCCTGCCTCTCCTATCTCTGCTGTTCCCACCAGCCCGGGAAGGCCTGACTGGGTGGTCTTCCTGATCCAAGGTAGGTTCTCCCCCAGGAGGAACAGCCCCTCCTGAGCCTGTGGCTCAGCCCCACCAGGAGCTTCCCCACCTCCAGGGAGATACTTCCTCCCGCTGTAGCTGCCGGGTCCTCCTGAGGGAGGAGGTGCAGGAAAGAAGAGACCTGTGGTCTAACCACCGCCGCTCAGCTTTTTAAAACATGTGTCTGATCTTTGCTGTGAGTGTTATCTGTGTCTAGAAGTTTCCCCTCCATTGAACTCATGTTCCACGTTTCGGGATTGGCATCGTCAGGCGCTGCTCCAGGGTCATGGGGGCTGACCACCAGGACCCCCCAGCATGGTGGTCAAGCTGCTCCGCTGGAGTGGGGTGGACAGGAGCGCCGCTGGGCCAGACCCCACCGGCGCCCCCGCAGGGCAGGCTCGGCATGGGCGAGGAACCGTGGCTGGATGAAGGAATGGCCGACGGCACGAACGCTCTGAAGCTTCTCTCTCAATGGAGCCTCTTCTTGCTGGCGTGAAGCGCGGACAACCTGCTGGGGAGTGATCCCACCCGCATCCGAGCGCCCATCACCTCGCAGGGGAACCTGAGTGGCGAGTAACCAGGCCTGGTCCCCGGTGTTCCCTAACGCGCTTGCCCTGTAACGCGGTGACCGCCTTGGGCCCCTCCTGGCTCCTGCCCGAGCACGGGGCGCACAGTAGGTGCCCAGAGGCCAGTACCCGCCTTTCAAGTGCCCCGCCTGCAGGGGTTTCGGACACCGTCTCGCACGTGCTGCTTGCCGGGGGAGGGACGGCTTGAAGCTCGGTGTGCAGAGAAGCCTGAAGTCGGGGCGGGAAAGGGACTTGCCCCCAGAGTCGACTATCTGAAGCTCCGCTCACAAAGTAAAGCTAATTCAAACAGCACACCGTGGACGTGTGTGTAAATGGCTGTGCCCAAGCGAGTGGGCGGTGGGGTGAGGGGCTCCCCCTCCCCCCTTGCAGGCTTGGGGTCTGGTCCCCCCCTCCCGTGACCCTGCCCCTGAGCTGCGTCATTGCTCGCGCCGTGCTTGCCCCTGGAAGGGGGCCACAGCCACTGACAGCTGGTCCTCTGTACAAGGGCGCCCAGGGAACGGGCAGCGGTGGCCCAGCAGGAGCAGCTCAGAGGCTCTGGAAGGTCCCAGGAGCAGGGGCTCGTCCTGCTGCAGCTGCACAATGGCCTTGGCCAAATGTCCTCCCTCCTGGGCCTCAGTGTCCTCTCTTTCCAAGTGGGCTAATAGCGCATACCCTGCTGGAGGCTTCTCATGGAAGCTGGGGGGCTCATGCCAAGCCTGGCCTTCAGGCAAGTGGCCAGTCCAGTTCTTCTCTCCTTTCCCCATTTGTTCAAGGCCCTGGTCTCCTTGCACACCCCTCTCTCTCCCTCTCTTGACTCAGGGAGGGTTTCCAGAGAGATAGAGAGAAAGTCCGCGTGCGATTCCAATGACCTTCGGGAGACTCACAGTGGAGAGGAGAAAGGCATTCCCTGGACAGCCTGTGTCTGAGTCAGTGAGTTGCCCAGATGGTGACGGGTTGGAGAAGAGAGATAAACACTGAGGGCTTCCTGAAGGAGGTGGCTTCTCAGCTTAGAGTAGGAGAGAAGAGAGCAAATGGAGTTCAAACGGTCTCCAAAGCTCTAGCTGACACATTTAAAGCACCTTTTCCACGACTAACTACCCAGCGACACTTACGCATTTGGATAAAGACAAATGTTGGGTAATTCATGAAACCATCCATCATTCCTCCAAGGGTCCCATCTGGTAGCTCAGTCCCCAGAAGACCCTGCCACGGGGTCCCACAGATCTATGTGCATGGCCCAGACCTAGTGATCGCATCAGGGAAAATTCTCTGAGGACCACCAGGCTCTGGCCAACCCAGAGCCCCCTGGCTCATGTAAGCAAAACAGATTTGTCTAGAGACAAGAGGCCCTGGGCCACTAGAGCCCCTGGCATCCATCTGGCTGAGCTGGGTATTAAACGGATGATGATTTATAATCTGCCCCGAACGGAGGCAGCTGCCCGAGCCCCCAACACACAGGCAGGATGAGAGTCAGGAATCAGGGAGCATCTCTAAGCCAGGAGCCTGAAATCCAATTTCCACCCTGTCCTGGGGACTAAAAGCTTTCTGTAAACAGCCGCACCAAATTCACAGATTCAATTAGCCGCTGCCCGAGCCACTTGCCAAGAGCTAGGGAACAAGCCAGTCCTCTGAGCCCAGCAGCCTCCGGCTCTGGGCAGCATAAGTCGGACCGACACCCAGAGGCAGGAACCCGTCCCAGTGAGCAGGCTGCCGGGCCTCTTCTCCAAGGCTGCCCCTGACCTGCCCGGCCCCGAGTGTCAGGAGCGGTGTACCTGACTCTCACCCGGCTCCTGTTCCCATGGAGCGTCCCTCCCTTCAAAGTCCATTTACCTCTGAGCTACATCTGCTGTTCTGTGCAGGCCCTTCCGAGCTCCTGTACTGGCCAGCTCCTCCCCAGATGCTCATGCCATCTTCAAAGGACTCTCCACAAGAAGAGCACAGTCCTGGGTATGTGAATCCATGTGACGTGTGTGCACACACACGCACACACGTATGTGCACATTCATGACCACACATTTGGGGAAATAATCTCTTGGAAGTTCAAAGGTGCATTCAGTAGCCTATTAAGGGCTATGAGAAGCCAGGCAACTAAAGAGAACTGTTTAATTGGGTTTAATTTTCCAAATTATTGAACACGGATACATTTTTCATGGCACATCTATGATATCCTTAAGAGTGTTCTGTGGAACTCCAGTTTGGAAAGTTAGTTTGCAGAGGGGTACCTGGACTGGGGTGACCCACCTGGCAAATTGAGGTGGAGATCTTGATAGAGAATAGCAAGGTTTTGTGAGTAGCGCTTACTAGTACTTTACATATAAGAAGGCTTTCACTGCTCCCACCCACCCCGACGGAGACAGCACGGATTGCTCTGTGCCCATAGCCTGTGGCTCGGTCAGCTTGGGCCCAGCTGTGCTGCAGAAACAAACAATCCCGACCCCAGTGGCCGGTAGTCACAGAAGTTTTTCTCCTGCTCAAGCTACACGTCTGGTCTGTCCTCCTCATTCCAGTTCCCAGGCTGGTGGGCAGCCGTCAGTCCGGACGTTACGGAGGGAAGGAGCCACACGGACAGCGTCGAGCTTCTGCTCCCTAGTGGGACATGTCACTTCCCCCCACCTGTCACTGGTTGGGGTAGGCCACACCTCTGCTCCCGAGTTCAAAAGAGCGGGCGGTATGAGTGGGCAGTGAGTATGTGAACAAAGTACAAACAGCCACGCGGGGATTTGAACACTGGCCACATGATCCTCCACACTATGGTGGCCCTTGGTAAAGGATGCTGCTCCTCTTTGGGGTTGGACAACTCTGGTGACTGACCCTCTGCTCCCCCACTCCAGGGCAGGTCCAGCCTTCGCCAAGCTTTTCTGTCTGTTCTGCTCTTACAGTCCCTTTCTCTCAGAGTGTCCTTCCCACAAGACGCCTGCAGGTCAGTGTGGATGCCACCCCTTCCAAAAGTGCCACCCAAGCCCCCGCAGTGGGAGATGCATCCTACTCTGAGCCTCTGCCAGGACTTTCCTTCACACTCTGGACATTGACGGTCCACGATCCCCCTGTCCCCACTCCTGCCCTCCTGTCCCTGCCCAGTGGCACTTCCATGCCACCATCAGGATGCCCCATGCATCTCAAAGCCCAGGATCATGACCATGGCCTCATAGGCTAGAGGTAGTCTGCGTACGGGTTCAATGCATCCTGAGGATTGCAAAATTAATAATTATTGGGCACCTGTCTACAGCACTCCCTTTAAAGAACTTAAAACCTAGTTGAGGAAGTAACTCTCAAATATCTAGAAATGATGGATCAATTTAATAGAATAGCCCAGAGTGAGATGCAGTTCATCTGAGGCAAGTTGGGGATCTGGGGAGCTGAGGAAGGTTGCCAAGCCTGGAGCCAGAGCTGGGCACTGGGGCCAGCTGCAGAAGGCAGGTAGGAAGAGAGAGGACTCCACGGGGTGGCTGGCCAATTTGCTCTGAACAACAACAGCAGTTGCAGCATTAAAACCGTAGTCTTATTAAAACTTGGCAGTAGTGAGGGTTCACTGTTGCCCTGTTCCTACTCGTGGGGGGAAGCATTCGGTCTTTCTACCAATGAGCATGAGGTTAGCTTAGGCTTTTCACAAATGCCCTTCCCTGGGTTGAGGAAATCCCCCAATCCCTAATTTACTGAGAGTTTTTTTTAATCAGCAAAATGATGTTGGATTTTGTCAAATGCCTTTTCTGCATCTATTAAGATGATCATGCGTTTTTCCTTTCATAGTCTATTAATATAGTAATTTGTGTTCGTTGACTTTTGTGTGTGTTAAACCAACCTTGTATTGCTGAAATAAAACCCATGCGGTCATGACATGTTATACTATTTATATATCACTGGATTCAATTTGCTAAAATGCTGGGTAGAACATTTTTATAGCTATGTTAATGAGAGATATTGATCTATAGTTATCTTTTCTTGTACTGGTTTTGTCTGATTTTGGTATCAGGGTAATACTGGCCTCAAAGGGTTAACTGAGAAGTGTTCTTTCCTCTTTTATTCCTTGAAGAGTTTGTGTAGAATTTCTTTCTTTCTTTCTTTCTTTCTTTCTTTCTTTCTTTCTTTCTTTCTTTCTAAATGTTTGGTACAATTCAAACATTATTGAAGCCATCTGGGCCTGCAATTTTTTGTGTGGGAAGGTGTTTAACTGCAAAGCCAATTTCTTTAACAGGAAAAGAACTACTCAGGCTCTCTATTTCTTCTGGAGGGAGCTTTGGCAGTTTGTATCTTTTAATGACTTTGTCCATTTCATGCAGGAGTCAAAGGTAACGTTGTTCATAAAATTTCCTTATTATCCTTTCAACATCTGCAGAATCCATAGTGACTCACCTATTTCATTTCTGATATTGGCAATCTGTTTCTCACCTTTTCTCCTGATCAATCCACTGGAGGCTTATCAATTTTACTGATCTTTGCAAAGAACCAGTTTTGGTTTTATTGATTTTTCTCTGTTTTCTCTGCTGTTGTTCCCTTTTCTATTTTGTTGATTTCGGCTCTGCTCTTCACTATTTATTTTCTCCTGCCCAATTTGTGTTTAATTTGCTCTTCTTTTACTAGTTTCATGAGGCACTCTGAGATCACTGACTAGAGACTGTTCCTCTTTTCTTATCTAGACACAAATGTACAAATTTCTAACTCCAATACCTGCTTTAGCAATCTCCCACAGGTTTTAATGTGGTGTGTTTTTATTTTCATTCCATTAAAAATACCTTCTAGTTTCTCTTCTTAATTTTTTCATTCAACCCATGAGTTATTTAGAAATGTATTATTTGGCTTCCAAACATTTTGGAATGTTTCAAATATTTTTCTGTTATTAACATCTGATCCAATTCCACTGTGGTCAAAGAGCATACTTTGTATAATTCTGAAGTACTGACACTTGTTTAATGATCCAGACTATGGTCTATCATGGTCATTGTTCTCAGATACTTGAGAAGAACACGGGTTCTCTTGCTGCTGCCTGTAGTATCTATCTGTAAGTGTCAGTCTGGTCAAGTTGGTTGTTGGTGTTGTTCAAGGCTCCTGTATCTCTGCTGATTTTCTCTGTACTTGTTCTATCAATTATTGAGAAAGGGGGTGTTGAAATCTCAGATCATTTTGTGGATTTTCTGTGTCTCCATTTAGTTCTATCAGTTCTTGATTTGTTTATTTTCAAGCTTTGTTATTAGGCACATACACACTTAGGACTGTATGTTTTCTTGTTGAATGAGCCCCTAAATCATTATGAAATGATTTATAGTCATGATTCCTCTTTTCATCCCTGTTAACATTCTTCCTCTGAAATCTACTTTGTCTGACATCATTTTTTAAAATGGTTTGAAATAACCCAGCAGTTTGTGATAACTTGGTCCAGCTCTCCCAGGCATATTCTTGATGCATGGCCAGCTGGGGAATGCAAAGCCAGTCTCCTCTCCATCCAGGCACACCTCCCCACTGAAAAGAGAAGAGCCCCTTTCACTTGGCTTGGAGGGGATGGGGCAGGCAAGGGGTGTCACAGTGCTCCCCATGTGGCTAACAGGGACTGTCCCTGGAGGACTTCTCTGCTCCTCTTGGTTAAGGTGGTCGGGTGAGGATGCATGCAACACATTGGCTACCTTTTGGCCAATGTTGCACAGATGTGCTCCCTGGACTTGGAGATAAACCAAGTGGTACATGTGAACCTGGAGATGGTGCCCAGGAAGGGGGCACAGTTCTGCTTTGCCAGGCACAGGGCATGGTAAGGATGGGGCAAAAAGGACATGTTGACAACCCTGGAAAGGCTAATTTGGGGTGAAAGGAACTTGTGTGGACTTGGAGACAAGCCAAGCTCTCCCTCTGTCCCTTGGAAGCTAAAGTTCTATATGGCTTGGTGGGGACAGTATGGAGGCCCCTCTCCCACTTCCAGGCTGAATCCAGCCCAGAACACTTCTGCCTGGGGGGCAGAAGGGTCTGAGAACACGGCACTCAGTTCCATTCATGCCACCAGCTCAGCCTCTGCTTGACGCCAGACTCCTCAGAGGGCACTGGGCACCAGAAGTACCAACAGAGCCATGGGCAGCAGGGTGTGGGGCAGACCCCGTGCGGACAGTGCAGTGGGAGCCCACGGGGATGGCGTCCGCCTGGAACAGGGTAGGGGAGGCAGTGGCCAGCAGGGTGAGGGATGGCACTGCAGGGAGCGTGAGCCGCTCACTAAAGCACGGAGGCACAGGACACGGGAGGGCCCTGGTAACAGTGAAGACTCTGGGATGACACCAGTCACCAGGGCAGCCCCCACCCCTCACAGCCAAGCCCACGATGCCCAGCGCAGCCTTGCTGACCCATCATGCTGATGCTTCCATTTCCTACTCCTGCCCTTGACGGACATCACTAGTCATCTCTCCCACAGACCCCAAATGTAGCCTCAGATTCCTCAGTGTGACATTGGAGACCTATTGCACACCCCTGGCCTGAGTCCTCTCCTGTCACAGCTGCATGGTGTTCCTTGAACCTGCTCCTATTGCTGTGAAAGCTTAGGGACCAAGGGAATGGGTTTTCTCCAGGTCTGTTCACCTCCCAGAAGGCCCAGCCGATCTCAGGAGAGGGGCTGATCTGTACACCAAAAACAAACGAAACCCAAAAATTTTAATATGCAAGAGCTGAGGAAGAAGATTTGGGAGGGAGAGGGAAGGAGTGGAGGCGGGGAGCAGGGAGGCAAGAACGGAGCCCCCCACATGTGCCCGTGGATGCCCCACCTCGAGTCTGAAACTCAGGAAAAGCCAGGAGAGCCCGCGGTAGCTGGTAGAGGGGAAGTTCGTCTCGTTATGCTAGGGAAATTAATGGGGTTCCTGTAGCAATCGGGGCCCTGTTCTGCCCATGCAAACACTCTGCAGTCTGCTGGAGAGAAGTGTTACTTGTTTTGGTCTTTTTGAGAAAGGAGAAACTTATAGTGTAGCCTGCATCTTGTCTCGGGATAGATGACCTGAGGACGAGCTTTATTTACATGTACGCATCAAAGTGTGTACTCACGCCCACACGCACGCCCCGCGGGCACACGGGCATGCACACATAACGGGCCCACATGCGTGCACATGCCTCACACCTTGTGCACCCCGTGCAGACACGCCTGCGCAGTCAGGCGCCATCTGATCTAGTATCCAGACCGCCAACCTGCACCTGCCGTAGAGACTCATTTCCCGTTGAAACTGGAGAGGAAGGACATCCAAGAAAGAGCTGCCCCCAGAGCACCAGCCCTGACAAAGCCGAGCTTGGTGCTGTAGAACCAGGTCCACATCGGACCCACAGTGCTTCTCAGAAAGGCTTATTCTGAGACCCTGAGGTCAAAGCGGGCCGGTGGCTCAGCTGCAGGGCACGCTAAGCCACATCACACCCGTTCTCTTTTCATCCCCTGTAATTGGCCAGCCTGCTTGGGGTCCACTCCATTCACAGGCAGATACTTCAGAGGTGGTGGGAAGTCCTCTGGCCTTGCAGCCAGGGTCTGGGACCCCTCCCCAGGCGACGATGAGCAAGCATCCTATCTGCCAGCGTCAGGGAGCTGACCCCCCAAGGGTCAACTGGTCAACAGATTCGTGTGGTCACTGACTACGGTGCTGCTAGGGGACGCTCCGTGTGTCCTTCAGGCCGAACCCCTGAGACACAGCACCTGTCCTCGTCTGCACACGGGGCTTGCTCCCCGGGACCCTCACTGCTGCTGACAGCTCCGGGCCCTTTGCTCACTCTCCCCTCCCCCCTCCTGCCAGGAGACTCCTTGTCCACGCTGCCCTTGAACCCCACACCCGATCTGTTGGCAACCCGCCCCACTGTCCCTTCAAGTCATGTCAGAACCAGGCTGGTGGTGGAGAAAACAGACAAAGAAGATGCTAAGAGCTTGTGCGTGGGGGCACGGGATGCCATGGGCTGGTGGGGTGCTGTCTGGACTCCCGGGAGACGGAGGATGTGCTTCTGATGGTCGTTCAGGGAGACAAGTGTGGGACCCTCACCATAGTGAAGGTTTCAGGCAAGCAGGACCCCCACCGCCAGGAGCAGGCAAGTGGGGGAGCATGGGTCCAAAAGCCAGGCAGGGAAGGGAGCCAAGCCTGCTGGGGGCGGGAAGTGACAGCGTGTCCCCCATAGTGTGATCCCCACGGCTTGTCCCCCATGAGCATGTCCCCCACAGTGTGTCCCCCACAGTGTGACCCCATCGTGTCCCCACATGTCTCCCCAGCGTGCTCCCCTGGCGTGTCCCCCATGGTGTGTCCCCCACAGCATGTCCCCTACAAGCATGACTCCACAGCATCCCCCACAGTGTGACCCCCATCGTGAGTCCCCCCGGCATGTCCCCACAGTGTGTCCCCCACAGTGCATCCCTCAGAGTGTGACCCCCATCGTGAGTCCCCATGGCATGCCCGCCCAGTGTGCCTCCCCCCAACATGCCCCCCGGCACGCCCCCCCTGGCGTGCCCCCCCGTGGCACGCCCCCCCGGCAACCCCCCCCCGGCAGCGTGCTCCCCTGGCGTGCTCCCCAGTGTGCCCTTTCCCCAACACGCCCCCCCCGGCGCACCCCGCCCCCCCACCGGCGTGCCCCCCCATGCTCCATGTGGCCCCTGGCTGCCAGTGCTGGCAGGCATGCTCTCCTGGGCTCCCCAGTGGCCCTTCCCCAGAGATGCAGGAGCCCAGCCCCACGCTGCCTCCCCTCCCTCCTCACTCCTCCTTCACCTGCGCTTCTGGCAGGCGCTCACTAAGCCCTGGCCTCCGGGGCTGTTTTGGGGGAGCCCAGCCTAAGGCCAGTTTCTGTTCTGGGGCCACGACACGCACGTGCCTGGAGTGGCAGGTGGGGCCCAGGCCTGGCTGCCTGCTCGGCTCATGGATGCTCCTCCTGCTGAGTCACACTCAGGAGGCCACCAGCCAGGAGGGACGGGGCTGGGCCCTGTGGGGACGCAGAGCTGGCACATTACTTTATGTCAAACGGATGGGGTGGTACCAGGCAAACCCTGTTTTCACTTCCCACATGCAGTCCCCGCCCACCTCCCCCGGGGCCCCTCTTGGCGACCCGCCCTGCCCCCAGCCTGGCCCTCTCCATGCACCCCGTGGGAAGCTGGTGGTGCATCTGAAACGCACATCTCATCCTCTCTCCTCTGTCCAATGGGTCGCATGGCCCTCTGGAGAAAACCCCAATTCCCTGACGTGGCTGCCAACAGCACAGAACCATGCAGGTTCCCCATGCGGCCCCCACTGCAGCCTCCCGGCTCCTCCTCTTGGTCTGGATCCTCTGCCTCCCACGGCTACCGGCCAGGTGCCACCAAGGCCCCCCAGGGCCCAGGGGTTGAGGGCCAGGCTCGGTGCTTGGCTCCCATGCCCTCCCCACGCCCATCACGCTGGGCTGCTGGGTCCCCGAGCAGGTGGGTCACTCCCGGGGCTCCTCTGAGCTGTTTCCTCTGGGAGCCCTTCCCCCTCCATATATTCCAGAGGCAGCTCACACATGTCCCAAAATTGAGGCCAAATGCTGCCTCTTCTTGTCAGCCTCGGCAGAACCCCCAAGTGGAACCAGTCTCCAGGGGCTCCTGGCTGGCTCGGTTGGTCGAGCATGAGACTCCTGATCTCAAGGTCATGAGTTCAAGCTCCACGTTGGGTGTGGAGCCTACTTAAAATAAAATAAAGAGCCAGTCTCCAGCTACACAGAGGCCCATGGAAGGCCCTCCACAGAGCCGGGGCCAACGGGCCGCTAGATGTCATGGCTTTCCCACGGGCGCGTGCCCCCCCCGCCGGCCTGGCCTCCCCAGGGCCCTGCTCTGCACGTCTGTGTTTGCATGGCCCCCCGAGGACACTGAGTTCCCAGAGCAACTGGCTCCAGTGGCTGGCATGGCCCAGAGCATTGTGGGAGATCAATCAATTACTGAATTGGGAGCCCTGGCCCTAGTCAATGCCACCCGGCTCCACAGTGACCCACATTCCAGCGAGGCAGCCAAGGCGGGAAGCTGGGGCAGAGGCCGGTGGACGAGGCAGAGGGGACTGGGCCTCAGTCTCCCCATCCGTAAAGCCTGCGATGCCCCATGTCTGTAGCTCCTAGAGGCCTCCTAGCCGGGAAGGAGGAGCCCAGGCGTATCTAAAGCCTTGAGAAAACTACGCAGCTCACAGAGAGAGCGGGCCCGGCTGTGCAACCTTCTGGAATCCTGGCCGAGTGGCGCCTGCCCTTGGAGGTGTGCGTGGAGCTGGTCTCATCCCCAGCTGAGCCCTGGAGCTGGGGCCAGCACCTCCGGACTGGCCCCAAACCAAACTTGAGCTTTAAAGGTTTGCTAGAAATCCAAAGGTCAGCTGTGCTCACGTTTCCAGAATGTATTGATTTTGTCTGGGCTGGAAAGGCAACAAAAAGGCCTTTTCTGCTCGTTTCTGTGGCTGCTTCAGGAGCCCCCAAGAGGAGTGGCACCGCCCCCTCCCCGGACCCAGCCCAGGGACCCCGCAGACCAGCATTCGGGCCAGGGCCACCTCAGACTCTGCCCTCCCTGCCCCAGCATGCCTGCCCCCCGGCCCTCACGCCCCGTCCGTGTCTGTGAGCCAACCAGACGGGCTCTGCCATATGGACGGAGCAGGAGTCAGCACTGCTCCTTGCCCGCTCCCTTGCTGAGCTGCCAGACAGAACGGGGCCTGCACCCTGGCCTCCTGGCTCCCCAGGGAAGCCTCCACCTGCTCTCGGGGGGCCCTCACCTCCCCGGAGTGAGGGGGCTCGGGAGGCCGGACCCCAGTGACGAGAAGGGGCTGGTGAGATGAAGAGAGGGTCTGAGGGTGGGTCAGTGCAGGGAGGCCTGGACAGAGAACGGCACCCCACTGGCACAGGGCCCCGAAGTATCACTCGCTCACCTCAAGTCCGTCCACCCGAAAACGAGGGCCGGGCAGCCTCCTGGAGCCCCTGCTCCTCCCGGTCAGCTCCTCGGCCACATCCTTCCAGGGCACGGGCCGGGCTGCACGGAAGCACCGCCCTGGGGCCGGTTCTCCGTGTGTTCCTTTAATGGGCCACGTTCTCATTGAACACACAGCCGGGGGGCCGGGGGGCCGGGGGGTCAGGGGGCCGACTCATCCCCACCTGGGCCGGGTGCACATTCTCATTGTCCGCCAGGTGGGCCCAGCGCTCAGCAGCGCCCTGGACGTGTGCACAGTGGCTGGGGCCAGGGCAGGGGGCAGCTGCTGTGCCCGAGTCCTGGCTGTAGCCGGGCGCCCACCCCCCGAGCCCCGTCCTTCCTCTGTCAAGCGGAGGAGGGCTGCCCCGGGCCCCTCCGAGATGCTGATTCGTGTGAGCCACCGCCTGGGACGCACTGACCAGGAGGCAGGCCGGCCGGTGCACCTCCCACCCCGGCAGGCTTCGCTCAAGCCCCCATCAGCTGCCCGGAATTTCCCCGAGCTGCTCCGCACGGAGGCTTCTCCCACCCAGTCGTCCTTCCCTCTCATGGGGTCGGGCCTGCATCCCTGCCAGGTGCTCCCTGCCCGCACCTGCGACTGTCCCTTCAACAGCGCTATCCCCGGACATCTAATCCCACACACCTAACTCCTCCCTGCATGCACTTCTCCGAGGACCCACAGCGAGCCCGCGCTTGAGGCTGAGCATAGAGCAGCCTCCGGAGAGATGACGGGACCCAGCCAGGGGCCCGTGGGATGGTGCCTACAGTGAGCAGGTCACAGCCCAGGAGTTGCGCCCCCGCGTGGGGTCCTCCCGCTCACTGCAGCAGGTGTGGGGTCCTCCAGCTGGCATGGGGTGGGGCTGCTCCCCACCAGGGCAGCCCCTGCCTCGAGTCGGTGTCGTGCAATAGATGCCGGCGTGCAGTACATGCTCAGTAAACTTGTGTTGGATCAGGAACGGCAGGGCCAGGAGCTCGGCGGCCTGAACCTCAGACTGTCTTTCTCCTCTAGGGTCTCAGCAGGGGGCCGCACTGGGACATGGTGAGCACCCCATCACAGGAGGCGTGCAAGAGGGGCCTGAGAACCCTCTGGTGGGGACATTGTCGGAACATCTGTGACACATGGGTCAGCACAAATCTTGGCTTCTTTAAACTCTTTCTTGGCTCAAAACAACAACAGAAAGTCATTTGTTGACTTAGAGTAGCCAAAATCATAAAGACAGAAACTGCCGTGGTGCGTTCCACGGGCCGGGGTGTGGGGGATGGTGGGGGAAGAGGAGAGCTGGTGTTTATGGGGACACTTTCAGGCTTCCAAGATGAATGAGTTCTGGGGGTGGATGGTGGTGATGCTTGCACAAGAATATGACTGTGCTTAATACCACTGAAGTGTGCACTTCAAAATCGTGAAGGTGGTAAATTTTACGTTATGTGTCTCTTGCCACAATAAGAAAAAGCGCTGTGCTGGGCGCGTGGGGTCCCAGAGGGGCAGTGAACGCCAAGCATGAGATCCTGCAGCGTGGCCGCCCGCACATACCGTCCCCGACGCGCACCTTCTTCCCCGAGCCTAAATGAAAGCTGTTCATTAGGGACGACAGGTTTGCCCGTTCTGCAGGAGGAAGCGTTTGGGTATTCTCCCCAGAGAAGGAGAGTGCACACGCCTGAGCAGCGCGGCGGGCACGGTGGCGCTCTGGGGACAGTCTGCGGGGCCCCTCGCCCAGGGAGTGCGCTCGGGGTGGGAGCGCAGAGGACAGAGCCCACCACAGTCTGTGGCACCACCAGGATGCGGGCGCCGGGAACCTTTGGCCCTCGTCACTGGGTGTTGGCAGCCCAGCCGGGGGGGCTCATATCAGGGTCATCCTGAGGTTGCCAGGCGGGGGACAACGCGGGCCTCCAACAGGCCACAGGGCTGGGAGCCCGGCCTCCAGCAGCGTCAGCCCCGGCCTAGAGCCCAGCAGAGCCTCAGCTCCAGTGAAGGAGAAAAGCATCCGAGAGGGAAGGTGGCAACAAGGAGGCCAGCCCCGGGGGAGGTCCCTCCAGAAGAGGACAGCCCTGAGCGGGGACCCACCAGTCTGAGAAGAGCAGGTGCAGAGATGAAACAGGGGCAGGCCGGGCCTTTCAGCGCACGAGGAAGAGCGTGCTACTCCCAGGGCACAAAGCCCTGCCCTCGTGGAGTGCCTGGGGGTCAGGAAGGGACAGCGGGGCAAGGACATCTGGACACAACAGTGGTGCAGGGACCGTGAGGAGCCCAGAGGCCACAGCGCTCCTGGGAGCCAGTGGGCAAAGCAGGGTCCCCCCCGGGGCTGTCCGTCACCCTCCTGGCCAGAGCCCCTGGTTGCTCTGTGCAGAATCATACCCATTCCCACCCTCGGTCCCTGCGCTCAAGAGGGGCTGACCCCCTCCTGTTTCCAGGCTGTGCATGGGACCTGATCTGACCCCCGTTTCTTGGGATTGCTGAGCTGGGGCGGGCGCATCATGCCAAGGCTGCTAATGGCCATACTGCCACCTTGGTTGGCAGGGGGACTCTCAGGAGAAAAGCAGAAGGGGGATTGGAAAGAGACAGAGCTGCTGACATTACGTCTGACCCCAGTATGCAAACCCCCCCACCCCAGTCTGAAGCTGGTGTGAATGGTGGCCCCACCCCCAGCCCAGACGCACACAGAAGTCTGCACAAGTCGCTGAGCTGGGGCTTATACCCAAGTCCTATTTTCTAGCAAGCAGCCAGCTACAAGTTCACCATTGCCCCGTGCTAGGCCCCGAATAGCCCCGAAATCCAGGCACTCTGGAAAGAACGGGGCACCAGGCTTCTCCGCCCTGAGCTCTCCCTGGAACCTGTGTCCACAGAAGCTACCCAGGAACTCTGCACATTGGCTGAGCCCCCCCGCCCAGAGCAGCGTGTGACTCGGGGTACAGATCTGTGGGAGAGCCACGTGTCTCCCTCAGTGTCCACCCCGGCCCCCAAGTCAGCAGCCCTCTGGGAGACCTGGGGAACGAGGGATGAGGCACCTGCTACTTCAGAGCGCCAATCCCTGGTGGTGGGGACCCTGGGGTCATGGGGAAAACCCCAGATTCGGTGTCAACAACCCCTATTTGCCTGCTCGGCGCCTGGCGAGTTTGTGGGAACAGGTCGTGTTGAGGTGTACGCGGGTCTATGCAGAATATACGCTGCGTGAAGGATTCGCTCAGAGAGACCAAGGGAGGGGCTGAGGTCACACAGCAGGGCGGTGACAGCCAGGACGTGACCCTGGCCCTGAGGACAGGCCATGCCAGGCTCTTCTTCCAGGTTTCTGGGGTCCACCCTCAGCCATTCCGCTCGGGGGCCCAGCAGGAGTCCAGCCCTTACTTAGGCAGGTGCAGCAGTTGGGGGCCCCGGAAATGGACCATCTTCTTCCCGCTGGGTGAGCCTTGAGCCCCTGATCAGGGCGCCCATCTCTCGCTGCCCCTCGTGGACAGACTGGTAGTTTTCCATCACGACAGCGAATGACAAACCTCACAGGAGGCCAGGTTGGCCTGCAAGATCCGTCAGCCTCAGCTCTGAGCAACCTGGCCAGGGCACCTTTCCAGAACCCGCTGGGCTGGGCTCGGGGGCCAGCTTCTCCCGCCATCTGCAAGCCTGGTGGCCGGCTGGCCCCCTCCACTGAGTGTTCACTGAGCCTCTGAGAATCACCCTGGTCCCGGGAGGGCACGCACCAGTCCTGGGGCTACAACTGGAAAAGCAGAAGAAGAGGGGAACTTGCCTGCATCACACAGCCATGTGAGGCCAGGAATGGACTCAGGGCATGTTGTGGGCTGACCGTCCTCCAATTCCTGTGTTGAAGTTATGACCTCCGGGACCTCAGATGTGACTGTATTTGGAGAGGGTCTTTAAAGAGGTGATCTAAGTAAAATGTGGTTGTATGGGTTTTATCCAGTCTGACCAGTGTCCTCATAAGAGGAGGGGCTGGGGACGCACGGAGAGACGACCGCATGAGGACATGGGGAGAAGACGGTGTCTACCCAGCAAGGAGAGGGGCCTCGGGAGATACCAGCTCTGCCCACGCCTGGATCCCCAACTCCCAGCCTCCGGGACGGGGAGGACATGCGCTCCTGCTGTGCAAGCCTCAGGCTGTGGCCCTGGGACACTGACAGCTAACCCCAGGCACGTGCTCCCTGCTGCCCCACCCACAGATGAGCCTGTGCCCCAGATGGACGTGCCCTGAGGAGGAGGCTCACCTCTAGCGGACCTACCCCAGCCCAGCCCTCACCCCAGCGGCAGGTCAGCCGCCCACGCAGCCCACGGTCTGTGATGCTATATTTGCTTGCGTAGCTCTGTGGCCTGACCCCCCACCCCCCGCCACAAGACCGCAGGCTCCATGTGGGCAGGGCTATGCCAAGCAACCTGGTGCCGGGTAGGCTGTGGGCTCTCAGCAGACGTTGTTCAAAGAATGACCGACGGATGCTGGTTTTGCCTGAAGAGCAGTAATAACGACGGGGGCATCGCACCGTCGTGGGGTCTCATTGGCGGTGTGGTCGCGCCGCTTCCCACGTGAGCGCGTGTTCAGTGACAGCTTCCTGGCCGAGTGAGAGGCCCCGCGGGCTGGACCAACCAGTGGCGAATGAACTTGTCAGAGAGCTCCCCACAGCAGGACTGCCAGCCCCTCACAGAACGGGCCGTTGGAGACGCAGTCCCGCTGGAATGAATGGCAGACCGGATTTTCTGCTGCTTTCAGAGAAAAGCCTTGTTAATGCTCTTGGTGCCGTGACAGTGGGGTCCCACAGGCCCAGAGGTCGGGGGTGTTCCTCGGGGCTGCACCCAGGGGTCAACGGGCTGTGGCCTCTCCACCTACTTAACCATGGTCTCTGCTGAGTGTTGTGCGAGTGAAGTCCACTGGGACAATGGAGCTTCCAGAAGCGTGAGGGCCAGCCGGGCGCGCTGCAGCCTCTCGGGGCAGGCCGGGGGGAGGTGCCGGGCACATCGGGGATGGAGGTTGCCGTTCCCTGGGAGTGGCTCATCCACCTGCGTGCCAGGGCCCTGGGCCCGTGGGGAGGGGAAACAGGCCCCCCCACCCTCCCCAGTCCCCACGCTGGCATTTTGTGCTGAGCCCACCAGGGACGCAGCAGGCCCTGCCCCATCTCCTGAAGCCAGCCAGCCTCCGGCCCCCGAGCACGGCCATGGTCTGCAGCCCGCTCCAGTGGGCCGACGCAACGCCACTGTTCCCGCCTTACAGGACGGGACACAGGGCCCCAAGAAGGCGGGAAAGTCGTGCCGCTCGTCAGCGGCAGCAGCTTCCCTTTCTCCCACTGTGTCCTCCTAGAGCCAGCAGAAGGCGCAGAGACTCTGAGAGCCTCGTGACAGCAAGCAGGCCCACCCTGGAGGCCACTGGTGACTCCATCACGGAGTCACGGGACCCCATCTCTGATGCCCAGGGGACCCCATCTCTGACACCAGGTGACCCCATCTCTGATGCCCAGGGGGCCCCATCTCTGACACCAGGGGACCCCATCTCTGATGCCCAGGGGGCCCCATCTCTGACACCAGGGGACCCCATCTCTGATGCCCAGGGGGCCCCATCTCTGACACCAGGTGACCCCATCTCTGACACTCAGGTGACCCCAACTCTGACACCAGGTGACCCCAACTCTGACGCCCAAGTGACCCCATCTCTGACACCAGGTGACCACAGGTTAGGGCTCTCTCAGGCCTCCTGGCCACCCTGGTCACTGTCCACGCCCCCGGTCAGCAGCAAGAGCCCCACTGACAGCCAGGCCGGCTCCACTCAGGGTCATGACCTCTCCTGGTCTCCCCGCAGGCTGTGTGCTCCCTGGTGCCTTTATGGGGGTAGGCCTGTGAGCTTCATTCCCACTCCCCAAGCCAGTGCCAGGCAGAAGACAGGCGCACACATGGTTAAGGAAAGCCAGGGAGGGGAGAGACGTGTACGTGAGTTGGGCCAGCTCTTTGCTGGCCCTGACAGTGTCCGTGGAGACTGATCCTGACATCTGGGGTTGAAAGTTCCGGGCGGCAGATCGCTCCTACGTAAAATGGAAAGGTCAGGGCAGTGCTTACAAAGACCAGACCGTCTTAGGGGGTAGTGAGCTCTCCGCCACCAGTGGTATGGAAGGGGGAGGGCTGGCCTATGGGACCTGTGTGTCTCTTCCAGCCTCAGGGAAGCCTATGCTCTTCTCCCCATCTTCCTGCTGTGGCCTCGCGCTCCCACATGTGGAGGCCACGGGGCAGGCAGGCTGCCCCTCCAAGTCCACCCTGTCCTCCCCTCTGTGGTTTTTCCTGTTCTCTGGAAAATCAGCAAGGGAACTGGGAGGAGGACAACCCTCTGGCCTTGTGGCTCCCTCGGTGGATATGTGGCCTTACGACCAGGGGTCCCTGAGCCTCAGTTTCCCCATCAGTTAACCGGATCCAGGCAGTCTTCCGAGGTTTTGAGCTTCAATCGTCCACAATTCCAAGGAAGCCAGCGGCATTCTCCTCCTGAGAGCACAGAGGCGGAGAGGAGAGTGCCCCTCAGGAGCAGGAATCCCCCAGGTGACCCAAACAGGTTCTTGCAGCATTATTTATTAAGTGTGCTGGCCTCTGCGTGGGGTCTGGAGATGAGAGGAAGTGGGCCCGATCCAGGCTGTGCTGGAGGAGGCCGGTGGCCCGGCCTGAACACCCCGTCCTGTCCTGAGATCTGGCCTGAGCCCCTGCACCCCCAGCCTGTGCCCCAGGGCTCCGGAAGCCCCCTGCCTCCCTCCAGGGCTCCCTCCGTGGCTCCACAGCCCAGTGACCCAGCTGGGCCAGCCCGCCCACGGAGGGAAGCCCAGCAGAGCACTGCTCTCCAGCTGTCCCAGGGCCCCCCCAGAAGCCGTGTGAGGAAGGGAGGGGAGCACCATTGCCTGTGCCCACTGTCCAGACAAGGGATCCCATGGCTCCGTTTCCAGCCCAGTCAGGGCGTCGGGAAGCCTGAAGTCACACTGAGCGCCCAGCCTTTAGCGACCCGGAGACACCCACCCTGGGCCAGCTGACACAGGGGTCACTTGAGGCCATGCCCCCCATCGTGCTGTGGGGGGTCCCTGCAAAGGCTTCGGTGCCACCAGACCCCAGAAGGGGCAGGCCCGAGGGTTCTCATTTCCGGCCACTCCAGGCACGTGGGGCACCGTCTCTGGATACGCAGTGTCGGCAGGTCCCACAGGCACCGGGCCGTGGGCAAACCCCACCGTGGCCGCGAGGGCCGGGCTGGCGGGACCCCCGGAGGCGGCGGCGGTGGCGCAGCGTCCACGGCGGGAGGGCCTCCTGGCTTGGCCTCCTGCACGAGGCCGCAACAACCCACCAACTGCGAACGGCAGCTCCATTTGAACCAATTAGAAGTGGGCTCATTTGGCTTTAACTTCGATTTGCGACGGCAGGGCGCTCCAGGAAACGGATAGGGGATTGTTTCCACAAACATTTTGGCTTTCTCTATCCTGGGTGGGGTGATCTTGAACAGTGGCTCCAGCATTCGGAATCGTTTCTAAGACGACAAAATAAAAACAAAGCCGGCTTCTATTCACTTGGCGCAAGGACAGGGACCTGTCATTTCACGGAGCAGCTGGGGTTTTAGAATGCGGGTTACATCAAAAATAATGAAGCAACGGGAGAAAGGTGTAAATCCTGGGCCCCGTCTGACCTCAGCTGCTCAACGTTTAATCTCCGGGCTGCTTGCGGTGGAGAAGGAGCGGAGACCAGCACAAAGAGAAGCAACCCGACTCTGTGCACATGACACACAGGGCTCTGGAGGGTCCCTCCCACACCCGGACCCTGTGTTCTCCTGGGAACATGAGGCTAATTAACATGGGGGCTACGGGTGGCCCGTGGGGACTCAGTGCGGCTTCGAGGGAGCATCTCTTCATTCGTTCCCTCTCCGGAGCTCAGTTTTCTTGTCTGTAAAATGGGACCATCCTTCCCTGGTTGGCCGAAGCGTGAGAAGCAGAGGGAGCAGCGCCTCGCCCATAGCTGGCACGCGGAGGGCACGCAGCAGACGCCTGCCGCTGGGCCCACGCTCGTGTCTGTTCCTCTTTATTACGATCCTTAATGACTCCCCTCTCCAGGCCTCCCCGTAGAGTGGGGAGGGGGTTCTCGAACAGGGCCCCCCTTCGGGTATCTTCCATCCAGAGCTCTAGGAGGGCTGCATGAGGTTCTTCTGTTTCCGTGGGTGCTGCAGTCAATTAAGAGCTAATTAAGTGCGGGGGGGTCGGGGGGGGAACCCGCCCACCAACATTAGAACATGTGGCTTTAGCAGCAGGGGTGCACACAGTGGAAAATCCCCCACAGCCCCAGCGCCCAGCCTGGAGTGCCTGCCTCGTGCTCCGAGTTTCTCCCCAATGCCCCGAGGGCCGTTGTGGGGCGTCCCCCGCAGGACTCCCCGAATGGCCTGGGACACTGGTCCGGCACCCTGGGCACGTCCTGGCGGCTCCCGGATTGGGAATCCAGGGATGATCCTGGTCGGGCATCTCTGTGGGTGAGGAAGGACAGCCCTGCAGCCCTGAGGGAGGCCCGCTCTGCCCGACCACCTGCCGGGGTGACACACTGTCCCCATGTTCAGATCCTCCCTGGGCCCCCTCCCACGCTGGTTTTCCTGCACCAGCACGAGGGGCAGTGCCTGGCCCAGCCTTGGGGACCTGTGGCTCCGAAGGGCTTTCTGGACATGAAGCCTGGTCTGTGTCGTGAGGGACCCATGAGGGGCACTCGGGTAAAGACGGGAAAGGTGCTCCTGGGGGAGGGCACAGCATGAATTAATAAAGGCACCGGAGAGGCAGATTGAAGCGATGAGCGTGTGGGGGCGTTGAAGCTGACAGCCTGTGAGCCCACGGCAGTGCAGGCTTGTCCTGGGGCCCAGGGGCCTTGCACCAGGTCAGCTTTGCCGCCCCAAAGCCTCCTGCTGGCCCCAGGTATACAGGCGGCAGGCATCAGAGATGCGTGGCCCCCGGCTCAGCCACTGGGCTGGTCCCTCCCCAGTGACTACCCACCCCCCACTCACCCCACGCCCTAGCCAGCTAGGGCCTGGCCCAGGGAGGGGCAGGCTTGGGGTGTTGGTGGAATATGTCAAAAATAGCCCAGTCTGGTGCACCTGAGGTTTAACTATCCCCCCACCCCAACACAGACCGTGGCTTGAATGTCCCTCCAGAGACCTTCCCAGTCCTGAAAGCCCCCCTCTAGAGGAGACTCCTCAGGGTCAGGGTGTCCTGCAGGATGGCACCCAGCCCAGGCTCGGGCAGGCTTCATAGCCCCCTGCGGGGCTCCAGGTTTCCCGCCAACCTGGCCACAGAGCCTCGGTGCGCGTCCGGCTTCCTCTCTCTCCATCACGGCCAGGCAGCTCAGACCACACCGTGTGCTCAGCCAGGAGAGCAGAATGCCCTTAAACAGGGCTTTCTGGTCCAGCATTCCCCCTCTGCCCTGCATGGTGATCCTTATCCTGACAATAATAGTCCCACCGTACCCCCAGGCTTTCACTGGGAGCAGCTACAGATCCTCTTGGCAAGAAAGAAGCACATTTTTGGTCCCCAGGGCTCTCTTCTGGCCCCGCGCTGGCGGTCAGCTCTGCTTCCCAGGCAGACCTCAGAGCATGGCACTGCACCCCCGGCACCAGCCCAGCCAGGAAAGGATGTGCAGCCTCCTTATGGCCGCTGGGAGGTAGGGTCAGGGTCACGCAGCGAATGGAGCCACAGTGCCCGCTGGGGTCCCTCTCAGGCAAACCAGACGCTTCCACCCCCCAAACCCCTCACCCTGCTTCTCCGCCCCACCAACATGTGATACTCTCAACAGCCCAGCTGGTCAAACAGGAAGATGACTCTTAGGAATGGGGGAGGCAGCTTGAGGCCCCCTGGATACGCGTGGCAGACCCAGAGCAGGGACACAGCGTCCTCAGGGTGGGAGATCCTCACCTGGGTCCCTCCCTCCCCTACTCCTCAGCTCTGAGCATCTGGACATCTACTATCCTGGGACTCACCCTCTCCCATCCCTGAGCCCCCCTCCCATGTCTACATAGCACCCCGCAGATGCCCCCTGGCGCGCAGGGGAGGCTGCCCATCCCTGCCCACAGAGAGCCACAGGCTGACATGTGGCCAGATGCCTGTGTGGTCCCACATGGGGCCATGGGGCCCCCCTGCCGTGGGGCAGGGCACAGGGGAATCCTCAGCCTGGCCACCTCCCTCCTCTCCCTTGTGTGGGGGGGTCCGCCTGGATGGGGGTGGCTGGCGGCGGCAGGAATGCAGTGATCAGCTTCGCCACGGCTGCCCAACCAGACTCAAGACGGACCTGCAGGCGCGTGTGTTTTGATCCGAGGCTGCACTGGAATATTTGAGTCCTGCCGACGGATGTGATATAAAAACAGCCGGCTGCCAGGACCGCTTCCTCGCCAGCAAGTGCCGCGGCAACGTGTTCTCTCCCGCCCCTCAGCCCCCACCCCCGGAGCCGGGGGCCGAACTTAGAGAGTGGAGCTGCTTTTCTCAAGTATTGATTCTGCCGGCTCCGAGTAATTTTTTTTTAAATTCCATACTGAGCGGTAATGGATTATTTGGCTTATTCCTTTTTCCCCTTTCCTACAAGCTCAGCAATTGAATTAAAATTCAAGAATTAATTTAAACAAATGTATGTCTCTGTATGTCTCCTAAGAACCGCCAGCGCTGGGCTGGGGCTGGGTACAGCTTTCGGGCCAGTCCCCCCACTCAGGGCCTGGCGCTCCTTGATCTTTTTGCGGATGCTTTTTTATTCTGTCTGAGATCTCCCGAGAGCTCAAGGGGAAGCGCTGGACAGAAAGGAGGCCATGTGACATGCTTCTCCAGCGGCAAGGCCCACGGAACACCCGTGGTCAGAGGACGCCGGAGCCGGGTGCTCAGGCCTGGGCTCTGGAGCTGGACGTTTCTGGTTCCTGGCGTGCCCCGCTCCCTCACACCTGTGGGTCCCAGGGCTCAGTGCCCTCAGCCGCAGAACGGGGTCGACAATGAGCCTGGCCCCCTGGAGTAGACGTGGAGATGCCCATACAAGAGGAGGTCCACTGTGTGAAGGAACAGGGCACAGCAACCTGACCAGAGGTCTGGGCCCCCACTCCCCGTGGTACTGAGCTGCCCCCCGAAGATGGTTTCTGGGCCGTGTCGGGAGCGGCTGGTGCTCACAGGCACCCTCAGGGAGCGAGCAGCCTCCCCGCTGCACTGCGCCGATGAAGACCGAGATTCCGAGGGAGCCGGCTGGCCCATGTCCCTGCAGCAGGCCAGGGTGAGAAGCCAGGTTCCGGCTCTGTTTATCCAGCTGAAAAGGTGGCAATCACCATCAAGTGGTGAGCATCTGCTCGCTGAATGGGGTATTAAGCACCAGGCATGGGCGGACCCGGCGACAGCCCTGGAAGGTGCAATTCTCGCAATTAGGGAGCAAGCGGAACAGGCTGCGCTGACATTCTTCCGTGGGCCGCGTGCCACGCTGCGTGCTCCTGTGGTAGACTTGGAGCGCATCCCCCAGAAGCTCTGTGTGGGGGTGTCGTTACCCCACTGCACCGAGGGGGCCCTGCAGCTCAGTGGGAACACCAGTGCCAACCATGCCGTTTCCAAGGGAAGGTCCCCTCTCTCAGAGGCCCCCCGATTCAGCTGGCAGGTGGAAGCACAGATCGGCTGGCCCAGCAGGGCCTGAGTTTCCAACAACACCCCCCCACACACACTTCACAGAAGGGGTGCTGAAGCTCCGGGAGGGCAGGGGTTTGTCCAAGCTAGCTCAGCAATCCTGCAACAGAGCTGGGCCTCTGACATGGACACCCTGTCAGGCCCTTGCCCGGGGGTGGGTCAGGGATGCCCCACTCAGCCTTGACCAGCCACACCCCCCCACCACCACGCTCTCCGTCTCAGCTTCCCCACATGCCCCTGAGCCTAAACGCAGCAGGTGTGAGTGCTCTCACATGAGTGAGTGTGGGCATGGTCCTGGGGAGTTCTTCCAGGCGGGGTGTCCTGAGTACCTATAACTTGGGGTGATGGTGGGGCTGCTGCAGAGGAGGGTTCTCCAAGGGTCGGTCCCCACAAATGAGACCAGGGAAGGGGCCCACCCTGGCTTCTGATTCAGGGGACAGGGACTTGGGGGTGAAAGGCAGGACCAGGAGCTGAGCCATCCTGGGGACACACCCATGACCACCCCAGGTCAAGGACAGATGGGTGGTGAGCCAAGAGAGAGCTCGGCTGGGCAGGCAGGCTAGCCAGGGAAGGGTACATACCGAAGGCCAAGGGGAGCCCGAGAGGGAGTGACAGGAGGATAGGACAGTCACAGCACGGGTCTGCAGAATGAGCCCCCACCAACCAGGACTCTCCAGGCTCTGTGATGGGGGCTGGAAGAGTCTGGGGGGAGGACCGCTCTACTTAATGCTGGCTTCTTCTAGCCACTCCTCCTCAAGCCTCACTGTGGAGTGAGTACAGACACCCTGGGGTGTGGGGGAGGGCTGAGCAAGGGGGCAAGGCTTGGCTGCATGGGTGGGGGAGAAGTTAGGGAGGACAGGCGGGGCCCAGCCCCCTCCCCAGCCAATGCAGGTGGTCCATTGCTTTTGAGCCTCAGTGTTCAAAAACAGTAAGAAATTGGTAAAGGTCTCTGGCATGGAATAAGGATCTGGGGACTTGTCTTGACCTGCACTCCACCCATCTGTGGGTGAGGCCCCCTTCCGGGCAGCTCTCCCCCACCCTACCTACTCCAAAGTGGCAAGCCCACAAAGTGTTCAGAGGTGGGGGGACTGACAGACCCAAAGCAGGCAGAATTGGAGCCTTGGATCACGAGAGCCCTGCCTCCCTCCACTGGGGAGGGGATCCCAGGCCAGGAACTAGATGGGGGGCAGGGATGGGAATGAAGGAGGGCAGACCCCTAGGATCTAAACGGGGACCTAATTTGGGGGGTTCTTGGTTTCTTTTGCCTCTCAGCCAATTACAGCCCAAGAATTTTACCTTTCGTATCAAAAAAAAAAAAAAAAAAAAGACCCCCCTCCTTCTCCTGCAAGAGGGGATGTTGGAATCTGGAGACCTGGAGTGTCCTCCTTCCACCCCTGGGGGGAGGTTAGACAGGGTAAGGTCTGGAAGGTACCCCCCCACACCCCCGCTGACGGCTTAAGGACTGACAGCTGCACCCAACATTTAGATTACAAAGGTTTATTTAGAAAATAGTTTGGTTGTCTTGGCTGTCATTTTTGGCAAACATTTAAATACTTTCAATAACCAAAGATTGTCAGTGCCTCTTTCCTCCCCCAAGACAGTCGCCCCCACTAGGTCCTGGGGAAGTCAGCCCTTGCTCAGAGGTGGATCTGGGTAGTGGTGGGTGTTGCGGGGGCTCCTTTCTCGCCTCTTTGGGAGGTTGCTTTCACTTCTGCTGTCTAAGACCCTGACCTCACAGCCGCACCTCTGCAGGCATCCCCAGAGCCGGATCCGGGCCCGAAGGCCCGGAAGCAGCCCTTTGCTGAGATGGGAAGGCAGAGGGGTCGCCCCTCTCTCCTCCCCCCCTCCCCGGGGGCCCTGCTGTCTCTCAGCCCACACTCCTGCCCTGCCGTACCCTCCCCTCCGCCCTGGAGGCCAAGCCATCCCTGGGTCTCTGGGGAAGCTGCCCCCGCTTTCTCCCGGGGGGCCAAGCCTTCCCACGTCGCCGCCTGGAGCTGTCCAGGGTCTGCGCGGGCCGGGCGCTCAGCTCACTGCCTGAAGCCCCGTCTCCTCCGTCGGAAGAGGATGTGCTTAAAGGAACGCCGGAAGTCCTGGTTAAAGACGGTGTAGATGACCGGGTTGAGCGAGCTGTTGCAGTAGCCGATCCAGAAAAAGAACTTGAAGAGCGGGTCGGGCACCTGGCAGGCCTCGCGGCAGATGCCGTACAGGCTGTAGCTGAAGAAGAAGGGGAACCAGCAGAGCACGAACACGCCCATGACCACCGCCAGCACGAAGGTGAAGCGCTTCTCGCGCGCCTGGGCCACCTTGCGGCGGCACACGCTGCTGCGCGCCCGGCGGCGGCGCGACAAAAAGAACTCGACGGAGCGCGAGCTGGCGCGCGACAGGCGCCCGCCGGGACCCGGGGACCTCGCGGCGGCCAGAGCGCCCGAATCGGTCGCCCCTGGCCCCGGCCCGGGCCCCGGCGCGTCGGCGCCGCCCGCGCCCCCCTCTCCGCCCGCGCGCCGCCGCCCGCCCCGCCGCAGCGCACCCCGGCGCCGCCGCCGCTCAGCCGCCGCGCTGCTGTCCTCCGGGTCCACGTCGGCGCACGGGCGGCGCGGGGGCGCGCAGTGCCCGTTCTCGCCCGCGCCCGCTGCCGCACCCAGCCCGTTCTCTGTGGTCGGGGACGCACCGTCGGGGCCCGCGGGCGCGCGCTTCTCGCTGAGCGTGCGCGTACGCAGCTTGGCCACGCGGTAGATGCGCGCGTAGACCAGGCCCATGATGAGACAGGGCGCGAAGAAGGAGCCGATGCAGGAGGACAGGATGTACCACGTCTCGTCGTTGAGGCCGCACTGCGGGTAGGCAGCACTGTCGGGCTGGCGGTAGAGCGAGACGAGCGGTGGGAAGGAGATGACAGCCGAGATGAGCCACACGGCCACGATGGTCGCCTTGACGCGGCGCGGTGTGCGCTTCAGGTTGTACTCGACGGCTTGCGTCACAGACCAGTAGCGGTCCAGGCTGATGGCGCACAGATGCACGATGGACGAGGTGCAGAAGAGCACGTCGAGCGCTAGGTACACGCCACACCACACCTGCCCGAAGTACCAGTAGGCCATGAGCTCGTTGGCCAGCGAGAAGGGCATGACCAGCGTGGCCACCAGGATGTCGGCCGAGGCCAGCGACACCAGGAAGAGGTTCTGCGGCGCACGCAGCGCCCGGCTGGTCAGCACGGCGATCACCACCAGCACGTTGCCCACCACGGTGAAGACGATGAGGAAGCCCACCACTGCCGCCAGCCCCGCCACGGCGCCCGCCGAGTACTGGCCCGGGGGCGGCCCCCAGGCGGCCCCCGGCGCGGCGCCCGAGGCGTTGGCGGCCCCGCCGCTGCCCCCGTCGCCGGCGCCGCTCGCGTTGGGGCCCGCCGCCGCCGCCGCCGCCGCCAGCGCCGCCGCCAGCGCCGGGGACGCCATGGTCCTCCCGCGAGCTACGCGGTCCCGCCTGGAGCCGGGGCGCAGCCACGGCAGCTCGGGCGCCCCCCCGCCGGGGCCGGCGCCCGCATCGCCGCCTGCTCCTGGGGCGCGCCCTCCGGGGACCGCGGCGCCCCGCAGCCGGCCCTCGGCCGTGGTGGCTCGGCGGGCGAGCGGCGCGCCGGAGAGCGTGGCTGCCGGCTCCCCGCAGCTGCCGCGCGCGTAAGTGCAGAGCAGGAGGCTCCTGGAGCGAGCGGCGGCGCGGCGGCGGGGGGAGGGGGGCAGGTCCCGGGGTCCTTGCGCGGCCCCGCCCTCGGCCCCGCTCACGGGGAGCGCCCCGGCCGCGAGCCCACGGTGATGCGGCGCCCGAGCGGGCGTGCCCGAGCGGCCCCGCGGCCCCGGAGCCCGGCCGGGGCGCAGGCTGCAGGCGGCGGCGGCGGCCCGGGCGCTCCGCCTCCCATCCGGCCGGCTAGGGCTGGGCGCACCGGGGCGCGGGCCGCCGCTCCTCCGGGCCCCAGCGCCCGCGCGCAGCCTCGGGCTCCAACTTTACTTTCCCGGGCAGGGCGCCGGCGCCGCCGCGCGTCCTCCTCCCGCCGCTCCGGGCGCGGGCGCCCCCCGTGGTCCGCGTTCGGCCGTGCGGGCTCCGCCTCGCCTGCCTCGCTCGCCTTAGCTGCGCCGCCGCCGCCGCCGCCGCCGCCGCCGCCACCGCCGCCACCTCCTCCTTCGCCGCCGCCGCCGCCGTGCGCTCGGCGCGAGTGCAGCCGCCCGGCCTCGGCTTCCAACTTGGGTAGAGTTGCGCAGCGGGGCGGGGCGCGGGCGGGAGGGGGTGGCCTGGCGGGCAGGCCAGAGCGGCCGGCCCGGGGGGAGCGGGCCCGGGAGCCGGAGCCCGCGGCCGCCTCGGCGAACCTGCCCGCGCGGCGCCGGGGAGGAGTCCGGGGCGGCGGCGCGAGGCGCGCGCGCACGGCGAGGGCGCCCCCTCCAGGGCCGATTGCAGTCTGCAGGACGGGGTTGAGTGCCGGCTGGCCTGGGCGGTGAGTTCCAAAAACCTGCTCTTTCTAAGACAAGAGCCTCCGAGCCTCCCCCGGGCACACGCGCACGCACACGCGGGCGCGCACACTTGCGCGCCGCACCGGTCGGCTCGGGGTCCGCGGCCTGATTGGAGAGCCAGCGACTCGCCGCCGGGCGGAGGACGCGACGCTGCCTGGGTGCGCGGGGGTCCTGCCGAGTGCCGATCTCTGCTCGATCTCTGGTCGGTGTTGCAGGGCAGAACCGCGTCCCTGCCCCCAGCCTCAGCTCCCTTCTCTGCCCACTTCCCAGCGCTGCTGGAGCATGAATCATGACGGCAGTGCCGGTGGAAGCCCTGGGCAGGCTCCCAGGCTCTGCATCCATGTTGGCAATCGCTGAAGTTTCATTCTCATGCTCCGGGGCCCTGCTTTTAAAGGGTGGAGGGGATGTTCAAAATCATCGCCTCTGACAAACACCCAGAATGAATTTCCCGGATGACGGGCGGGTTTGCGTGGGTGCCTCATTCCTGCGGGCTTCGGGGGTAAGCTGTTGGGGTATCTCCCCTACACCGGGCTCACCCCTGCCTTATGTCTCCACGAACGTGCATGGTCGTTCCCTGTCGTGTGCTTGTGCTCGTTCCCCCCTCCAGGCAGCTCGAGGTCCGTGGGAGACAGACCCTGGGGATGAGGTTGGAGTTCCCAGGCCTGGCATTTCTTGCTAGGAGGAGGGGAGGGCCTTTCCTCCCTGAAGTCCAGAAAAGCACTCAGGCAGGCCAGTAGCTCTCCCTGCAGCCTCGGATGAGAGGGCAGGGATCATTCCTGTGGCTGCGGGCCACAGGGTGGGACACCTTTGGGTTCTAGGAAGGTGTCACAGGGAAGAATTGGAGCATCCCCCTTAGTGATGCCTAGAAATGTGCGTGGCTTTGGGACTGCTTCTCTTTTCTCTGAGCCCTGAGGCTCAAAGGGTCTTATGAAGGAGAGCACTGGGGTCTTAGCAGAGATGCCCACTGGAGGAGGGGGAGTCAGGCCAGGGCGAGGCCAACGATCAGAGATTCTGGAGGGTGGGACTGCCCAAGGAGGGCCAAACCTACCTTGCCAATCCTGGGCTTTTATGCACTGTTTGGCAGCAAAGCCATGACTGCATGTGAGAGGCGCAGGACCCAGAGAAGGTAGAAAGCCAGCATCCCTGTGAAAGGGCCCCCTGGTCTGCGAGGCCTGGAGTGTGCTTGCAGGGAAGACCCGCACGCATTGGCATCCTCCGCAGTGGGCATGCGCCGGCCCTTGTCTGTAGCAGGCTTTTCGCCGTCTCCGACAGTTGGTACCACACACTGCCATGCTGCAGGGAAGGCCCTCAGTGCCCTGGAGCTCTTTCCCCAGGCTGGGAGTGGAGTTGTCAAGGAAGGCTTCCTGGAGGAGGTGACCTCTGAGCTGCATTTGGAGACTAGAGAAAAGTTATTAGGAAGTGAGAAGCCCCTAACAATTGTGCTCCCTGGGGTAGGGGTATGGGCTTTGTCCTGGAGACAGGGAGAACCAGCGGAGGATCCAAAAAAAGGAAATGGCAGATGTAGGTTTGGGGGAGCTCCCTCCCCCAGCAGCTGACCAGCCACTTGGACCTCCTCCAGACCCTGGGGGTTCTCATCTTATGAGGAGCACTTTGGGGGATGCCTGGGGGTGTTGGGACATCCAGGGTCCTGGCTGCCCTGGACATCTCACATGTTTGTACTCAAGGGCAGCCGAGCACGAAGAATTTGGAGGAAAAAGGACACAGAGCACCTGGGGCCCGAAGCAGACAGACTTCCCGCTGCCCAGGAAGCGGCTCGCCAGGCCAGGCTGGGGACATCCGGAGTGCCTGACCAGCCCAGTGACTCAGGCCCCCGGGGACACTTGGCTGGCCTTTTGACCTCAGGACCGCCAGCATCATCTCCCTGGCATAACCCAGGAGGGAGGCAGGAGGAAGCGCCTCTCCTGTGGGCCAGGGCCCAGAGGGGGAGAGGAGAGCTGGGTCCCCTACAGAGTCCTTGGGCTGGAGGAGCCCTTAGCTGGGCTTCGGGGCTGCACCGAATACAGACCTGCCTATGTACGAGGGAGGCCCCAGGGACTGCAGCTGTTCAACAAGGAGCTGGAGAGGCCTCTTACCCCAGACATTGAAACTGAGGCTTGACCAACTGCTCCTGATTATCCTGTAACAAGCAAAACAGCATGTGCCTGGAAGGCTGCCTGTCCCCGTGACTGGCTGGTGGGCAGGCCTGGGCTTGGCAGGACCCGGAGGGATGACAGGGAGGGTATTGTAAGGATTCAGGCTGCACTGGTAGAGGGCGTAGGGGTGAGGGCACTGGGGAGAGCTGTGGGACCTCTTAGAAGGAAATCACATAGCTGTGAAGTGCCTTGGGGCTGCCAAGGCCGAGTTGCCTTTCCTCCCACCCATGATGAGTGGGGCCCAGAGGGAGCCTCTGTCCTGATGGATGGGAGCTTGTCTCCCTGAACCACTTCCCTGCACACAGGCATCCGTGCACGCGTACTCAGGTGCACACGCACATTCACATGCACACATTTCTGTGCACGTCTATGCTGGCATAACCACGTAGTGGTGGACACATGTCCATGCACGCCGCATACACGTGCACACATGCAGCCGTGTCAATTATACAGGACATCCGTGTGCACATCCATGCGCGTGCACACACATGCGCGTGCTTGCACAAGCAGGCATGCGTGAACACACTCGTGTATTCACATGCTGCACACACACATATCCATGCACACCCGTATACTATGCGCACACATATCCACGCACATGTTCGTAGACACATGTCCACAACCTGCATAAAATGTACATGTTCTATGTGTACACGTGCATAAATGTGTGCATATACACGTATCTGTGCACACGCGTGTGCGCACACACGTGCACTCACATGTCTGCACACAGCCACTCACACACGCGCGCGTGCGTTCGCATGGATCAAAACACACGCGTGTGCGTGTGCGTGTGCCCACCCCCACCTAGAGGGGCGCATGCACACAGGTACCTGCGGCCTTGCTCCTCATCCCAGGCTGTAGGGAGGGTGTATTTGGCCACCCCATTGCGGGCAGCTCTTCCCGGTTTCAGGCTGGGTTCTGCCGCCTCAGCCTGCTCACCTCCGCCCAGCTCGTTCGGATGGCTCTTCGGCCCACTCGCTCCAGGCTGCAAGCCCGTTCATCACTGCCTGCCGTGGACTCTGGGCCTTGGCCATGCTGTTCTCCAGGCTGGCAACCCTTTGCCTCGTCTATCCCCGGGGCTCTTCTCTTCCTTCAGAATGTGTTGCACGAGGTTCCCCAGCAGGCTTCCTTGATCTCCCAGGCCAGATCAGGGGCCCCTTCCTTCGCTGGCCTCCTGTGTGCCCATCAGGGGCAGGCCCTCCCCAGACCCTGTCCCTCTCAACAGTGGGCTCCTGAGAGCAAGCTGTGTCTCTCGCACTGCCCGGTGCAGGGCCCAGCTATGGCTCACAGTAGGGGCTCAACCAAAGCTGGCTCAGGGCTGGGGGGTGAAGGGTGAGGTCAGGAGTCCCACGAAGGTCCTGATGTCCTCCTTGCTCCTTGGCCAGGCTGGACACCTGCAGTGTGCTTGGCGCGGGCGGTGCTTGGCAGAGCACAGGGATGCCTCGCCCGGGAGCTGATACCTCGCCCGGGAGCTGCCAGCGTCAGACCTCCGAGCCCCCCCACCCAGTGGCCCCCCTCTGCCTCCATTCTGTGGAGGTTGCCGATGCTGGATGTGGACATAAGCTCCTGCTCATCACTTCTTTGCTGTCTGGTGGCATGAGGACCCCCTGCCTCCCTGGGCCTCAGTTTTCCCATCTGTAATGTAGGGATATGGGACTGGCTAGTTCTAAGGTCCATGTCAGCTTTGCCCCCCTTGGCTGTGAGCTCCTGGAAGTGGGTGTTGCACTGGTCTGCTGGGTGCCTGCATGGGAGGGGAGGGCCTGGAGGCAGACAGAGGGCCCCTTTCCACTTCTCTAGCAGGTGCAGCTAGGGAGGGAGACTGGCCTGGCTTCCTAGGCTCCAGACTCAGAGGACTTGTTTCCTCCTTCGAGCTGAGCTGAGGATTTCCCCCCCCCCCCATGTTTATTTGAAATTTCATTTTTAAAGACAGGCAGGGAAGAATGAGGCTCACTTCTCTGCCTGCCCCTCCCTGAAGAATTCCAGAACCACTTTGTCTTGTTAGAACATGGCCTGGATCTGCTGGCCCGGGGCCTGGCTCTCCATGCACCACCCTGCAGACCAGATCCATTGCAATATTGATCACATTGATGGATTTGGCCCAGCTGAGTTCTTATAGAGCTGGCAGACATCCCCTCTGGAGAAAGAACTGCTTCAGGGACCATCTTTGATTTGCAATGAGTGTAATAGATGAAAGCAGTGGGTCAGCATGTCTCCTTAAGCACCAGCTGTGTACCTCACCCAACCCCGGGGCCTGCTGGAGCTCAAGCTCGCACCTGACCCTGCCCGTCCTGTCTGTTGCACGACCCTCCCGTGGTGTCCTGCCTCCAGCCTGCCCCTCTGCCCCCCGCTTCCAGGCTTGATGGGGTCCTCCCCATCGGGCTTGCCACCGCCCAGATGCCTGAGCCTGGCCTTCAAGACCCTCCTCGGCCTGGCCTCAAGTCTGGACTCTAGGGTCGGGCTGACCATGGGTCCCCACGTGACCTTGGGAAGCCGCCCTTCCTTTCCAAGCCTCCCCAGCCTGTAGATGGCAATAACAGAGTCCCGCCCTTAGGGCAGATGTGCAGGCTCTGGGGAACAGTGTCTGTGGGGCTCTGAGCCCAGGGCCTGCTCACCACAGGGCCCGGGCCGTGTCCGCCATTCTCCTGCCTCTGTTGCTCCTCCCTGAGCCTGGAGCACCCTCTCTCTCCTCTGCTCATCACATGCCTCAGCAGGTGGAAGACCCACCACCCCCAGCCCGAGCTCCTGGGAACCACCCCCCTCAGGACTGCTGTGAAACTTCAGATCCAGAGTCTGCCCTGGCCACCCTCCTGCCCTCAGCTGCTATGCGCAGGGCCCCAGAGCACCCTGCCCGTGGTAGCCACCATTAGGGAACGTCTCCCCCAGGCTGGGCCTGTCCTGAAGAGTCCATGGGCAGTGGGCAGAGTTCACCCTCTTTGGGGCCTTGCTGAGTATTTGCTGTGTGATCGGCCCATTCTGCAGGAGAGGACAGTGAAGCCCAGGGGCCTGGAATGGTGTGGCTCCCCTCCGTCCCGCCGTTATGCTACTGGGCAGCCACTTGCTTTTGCCTTGAGTCTGCCCCAGCAACTGGCTTCCATGGGGGATGGCCTCAGAAGGGCTCTCTTGGGAGTGACCGCCAAGCCGAGGCCCAAAGGTGGAGCCTTTGAGGCCTGGAGTGACCCTGTCCACGGGTCTGCCCGCCCACCAGGGGACCCTCCCTTCCCCCCCTCCCCCAGGGACAGATTTCAGGTCCGGCCCCTCACGTCACTCCCCGGAGAGTCAGCATCTTTTCGGCAAGCTTCTACTGGGCACCTGCTTCATGCCAAGTGTGGGCGGTGCCCATTGGCTATAGAGAGCAAGGTGCTACTCGGGCCCAGCACAGGGGACAAGGCACAGGTTGGGTGACCATCTGGGAGGCACCAGGAGAAGGAGGAAGTGAGTGGCAGGGCCCGAGGGGGCTTCTGACCTGCCTGGGGCCTCAGCAAGGACTTTCTGGAAGAAGTAGGGGCTCAGCCTGGACTGGAAGATGAGAAGGTAGCAGCCTGTCCAATGTGAAGGCTAAGGCGTGCGTTCCGGGCGGGCACGCCGTGTACCCAGCGGTCAGCACCCACTGCCTCCTGGCCCACTGAGCCCCCAAGACCCAAGCCCTGGAATGATCCCCGGTCCTTGATTGTGAATATGGTGGAGTGTCACTGCCTTAGTTAGACCCCCAATAAGGTGACTGTGAATTAATTAAAGGAGATTATCCTGGGTGTGCCTGGCCTGATCAGGTGAGCCCTTTGAAAGTATCAGCGATGTTCTGCTGACCTCCAAGATGAGGCCATGTCATGAGAGAGGGTCCAAAGACAGGATCTAGGAGGGCCTCTAGTTGCCGAGAGTGGTCCCAGGCAAACAGCAGCCAGAAAACAAGGACTACAACCTCCAGGAACTGGATTCTGCTGACAACTGTGTGAGTTTGGAGGGGCCATGGGCCTCGGCTGACACCTTCGTCTCGGCCTTTGGACGCCGGGCAAGGGACCCAGCCAACCTGCACCTGGACTCCTGGCCCGCGGAAACTGTGAGGTAATAAATGTGTGTCATTTTAAGCTGGTCTGCGTGTGCAATTTGTTACACAGCCTTGATAGCTAATACACCCCCGTACCTGGTTTGTTCTGGTGGAGGAACAGCGATGGGCCCAGGAAAGGAGGACCCCTTCGCAGCACTGAGGGAAGTGTCTTGATGCTGCTGAGCCTATTACGATGGGCCTGTCTCCCTTCCGCCTTGGCCGGAGGAGAGGCTGCCTGGCCCGTCCCAGCCAGTAGCACCTCCCTGATAATGAGCGAGAAATGTACACCAAGTCAATTGCCTTTCTTCCTGTTGGGTGCAGGGCTGCGAGGCCCAGAGCTCTGGGGACCCGAGGAGCTGGACATAGGAATGGTAACCCAAGGCGAGGAGCCGGGGTCCTTCATGCTATTGTTCTGGAGCCTCCAAGCACACCCACCCGGGGGCCACCCTTGGCCAGGCTTCCTGCAGAGGGGATGCTAAGTGGCCTTGCTGTCTGAGGCCTTTGAGAGAAGCTTCTGTAGCTCGGGGCTGATCATGTCCTGGCTGATTTGCTGTCCACAGTCCCCTGCTGCCTTCTCTGAGAATCACTGTGTCATCTGCAGTAGACGAAATACACACACACATTTCTGTGCCCTAACTGCCCCAACCAGGACATGTGACCTGACATGGCAACAGGGACGTGCGGATGGTGTTCGGCCGAGGACCATGAAATGGGGTATTATCCCAGAGTGGAGCGTAAATGTAGTAGCGAGTGTCCTGCTGAGTGAAGGAGAGAGACAAGGGGGTCAGAGTTAGAGCAGATGTGATATCAGAAAAGCCTGTGACGGGAGGAAGAGGCCACGAGCTCCGGCCCCTTCTAGACGCCTCTAGAAGCTGGAAAAGAACCAGGAAATGGGTTCACCCCTGGAGCTTCCAGGAGGAACCAGCCCTGCGGACCCATTTTAAATTTCTGCCTGCAGAACTATGAGATAATAAATGTGTGTCCTTCTAAGCTACTAAGTGTCTGATTGTTTATTCCAGCAACAAGAAGAAATGAACACCTGTACCTGTAAGTGTTTGGGGAATGAATGCATGAATGAGTGAATGAGCGAGTGAACGAACAAACACCTGCATGAGATAGGCATTTTGATTCCTGCTTTGAAGTTAAGACAGTCGAGGCCCGGACAGCCCTGAGCTGGACTTCTCAGCAAGCCAGGTTCTGTCCGTCTGCTTGGCTGCCTCTCATTTGCTGAGCACCAAATGTGTGTAGGGCTTGGAAGGGCGGAAAGAGCGAGACAGATTCCATCCTTCACTGTAACCAGAGGTCCCAGGAGCCTGGGCCGTGGCCTGCCCTCCCGAGTGTGTGAAAAAGCGCCGCCTGGGCAGCATGGGTGTGGGGCGCGTGCGTCCGTGGGTGCTGGTGACGCATGCGGCATCGCGGCGCTCACTCAGGGGCCCCCCTCCATCGTGAATCCTATCCCCCCCGCGCCCTGTATCACAGTGGCCCCATGTAGAATTCAGGGAACAAGTCTGGAGGAAATGGCTCATTAAATGAAAGCAAGTTCATGCCATGATCACGGTAGCAGGTACAATGCAGAGCTAGAGAGAGTTCCGAGATTTTTCTTTTTGTTTTGTTTGGCTTTGATTGGTTTTTTTCCAGATTTTTCAGAAAATGCAGAGGAGCCCTTGACGTGTTTGGGAAAATAAGCGAAGAATGCTCACATTCAGCCTGAGCCTGTGAAGTTTCCCCAGCTTCCTACGTTGACCCTGATTCCCGAGCTTTTCTGGAAGGCAGGGAGGCGGGCCCAGCAGTGCGTGTTGCTGGCGGGAGCGCTGGGATGTTTGGGCTGGAACCTGGACATCGTGTGCTTGGGCTCAGCAAGATCTGCTATCTTTCATTCTTGAGATTTCCCTTCTCAGAAAGGCTCTGATTTAAACCAGAAATTTGTCTCCGGAGGGAATGGGGCCAACCTGAGATTCAGGACTGTGAGTCAAGGGACAGGTGATGCTGCCGTAACAAAGCAGCCCAAAACACGGGGGCTGGGACGGATGGGAGTGATTTCTCCCCCTCCTTGGGTCTGGGCAGGACGCCTGACTGCCTGACGGGGTGGAGGCTACTGGCACGTTTGCCCTCTCCTTGGCTGTCCCCAGCAGGAATCTCCCACCTCCAGGTGGCCATTGCCATGACACCCACGGTCAGCCCTCAGCCCCGTGGGATGGGAGGGCACGGTCCTCCAAACACAGGGCATCTTTAACAGGGGGGCCATATACCAAGACAAATGCAGGGAGGGTTTCCAACCTGGGAACTGTTGGCATTTGAGGCTGGGACCTCCTTGTTATGGGGGCCATCCTGTGAATTGCAGCATGTTTAGCAGATCCCTGGACTCTTTTGACTAATGCTAGGAGCACTGCCCCAGCCCCCAGTTGTGATGACCAAAATTGTCCTCAGATATTGCCAGTTGTCCCCTGGAAGCATCATCACCGCCAGCCAAGAGCCACTGGGTCAGATTGAGGTCCCAAATCCAGTGTCCACAGGGCCGGACCAGAGGAGCGCTGGGGTTGGGCTGGGGTGGGCCCATGGAGAATGCCCCGTGGCGTTGGGGCGGGACAGCTACCTCTCGCTCCACCCTGCAAGGTCTCATGCTGGAGGAGGACAAAGATCTAGATTTTCATGTGAAATATAATTGCTTGCTGAAAGCATCTAATTAAAACAGGAAAAAAAGCTGTGTGGTTGCTACAGACTGAATTGTATTCCCCAAAAGATATGTCTATGGGCTCACCCCCCAGGGACTGTGAGGGTGACCTTATTTGGAAATAGGGCCCTGGCAGACTTACTCAGGTTCACTGAGGTCATCCTGGACCCGGGTGGGCCCTAATTCAATATGGCTGGTATCCTTATAAGAAGAGATGCGTGGAGAAGGCCACGTGAAGACAGAAGCTCACACGGTGCTCCATGCCTCTCTGAGCCTCTGGGAACCCCCACCCCAGCTTGGCGGGCCGGTCTGCGGGTCTGGCTGCAGTATGTCCTGAGCCCCGATGCACAAAGTGGAACGCAGAGCTGTCAGACCCTTCCATCTGGGGCTCACTGGGACGGTGAGACGGGCCAGCTGGACAGCCCAGTCACAGACCTCCACAGTCTGGGCCCATAGCCCCCGCGGAGCCCGGCCCAGCACAGCACACAGAAGTCTCCTCCCTCCTTGCAAGGCCTGGCTGTGGTACTGCCGGGTCCCCCTAGACCTTCGGTCTCCTCGTCTAGCAAACGTGGAGAATCAAATTTGCTTGGGACAGGACAAGACCTCCCTGAGTGAGTGCTGCTGAGCACGGGTTCACGCCAACCCGCCATGGATGTCTGTGCTGCCTGTTCCCTGGGTGACCTGCGGAGTGCCTATGGGGGGCTGGGACCCGGGGATCCATCAGCGAACAGGCAGACTCTTCGTGTCTGAAACTGCCCAGGACACTAGATCACCGGCCACTCTGGAGCTCTCCAGACGCAGCAAACCCTCCTCTGCTCTGCAGGGGGCTGGGTGGGGTTGAGACTAAGGTTGGGGTTAGGATTTACTTGCGGTGGAGGGTCTGAGTGAGTTAGATTAATTGGATTTTAGTTGGGATTTGCGTTGAAGTTAGGTTTATAAAAAGAGTTTGTGTTGGCGTTATTTGGGGGTTAGAGTCGGTATTTGAGAAGTGATTTGGATCAAGATTAGGTCCAGGGTCGGGCGCCTGGGTGGCTCAGACGGTTAAGCGTCTGCCTTCGGCTCGGGTCATGATCCCAGGGTCCTGGGATCGAGTCCCGCATCGGGCTCCCTGCTCCTTGGGAGCCTGCTTCTCCCTCTGCCTCTCTCTCTCTCTGTCTCTCATGAATAAATAAATAAAATCTTTTAAAAAAAAAAATATTAGGTCCAGGGTCAATTTAAAATTAGGATTAGGGTCAGGGTGGGGGTCAGAGTGGGGTTTGGGATGCTGTCAGGGTGAGGGTCAGGGTGGGGTCAGGGTGGAGGTGGTGAGGGGGTCAGGGTGAGGATGGGGTCAGAGTGGGGTCAAGGTGGGGGTGGGGAGGGGGTCAGGGTGGGGTCAGGGTCAGGGTCAGGGTCAGGGTGGAGGTGGTGAGGGGGTCAGGGTGAGGATGGGGTCAGAGTGGAGTCAGGGTGGGGTGAGGAGGGGGTCAGGGTGAGGATGGGGTCAGGGTGGAGTCAGGGTCAGGGTCAGGATTGGGGTGGGGAGGGGGTCAGGGTGGGGTCAGGGTCAGGGTGGAGGTGGCAAGGGGGTCAGGGTGAGGATGGGGTCAGAGTGGGGTCAAGGTGGGGTGGGGAAGGTTAAGGCACAGCTGGGATTTGACCCCAAGCCACTAGCTGTGCTGACCACTCACGGTCACAAGTGTGTCTCCATGTCGCTCTCTATCCAGCGCCTAAACTCCTGACCCTCACCTTCATCTGATGCTCTGTAACCTTTGCCCTCTGCCACCCCCTGATGGGACTGTCCCAGCTCTAGGAGTCCTCATTAGTCAGGTCCTCTAGGTGAGCTTGGATTACGAGCTGTTGTGCTGGGGAACACAGGGGCACAAAGACTCTCAGAGCCGGAGCCAAGACAAGAGATCCTACAGATAGCATCCTCGCCGAGAGGACACTTAGAGGATCTTAATTAAAGCCCAAGTACTTTTCACTGCGGTGTTCGGGGAACTGCCCTGGGACACCGTGGTGGACTGTCACAAAAGGTGTGTGTGGACGGGACGTGTTATGGCTCTGTGTCTGGGAAGGAGGAGTGACGAGATTCCTCCTCGCAGACACCATTTCAATTACAGCAGAAAAAGGACACGAATCCCGGGAGGAAGCAAAGACCTCCTTTTCCTCACCGAGAAAGCTCACTTCCCGGTTCCAAAACAGCCTAGAATAACAGGAAGCCCCACGGGGGGCCCTGGGAGTCTCAAAGTCTTGCCCTTTGTTCCAGAACTTCGTGGATTAGGGGGCTGCTTAAGAGGGAAACCAGGTGAGTTTTGGAAACTGAAAGCATCATCCCTCTGCGTGGTTGCAGAATGAGCTGGTGTCCAGGAGGGGGCGACATCCACAGCCCCGCCCCTGCAGGCAAGTCCCCAGGGTGGGAAGCCCTGGTGGGAGGGGAGAAACACTGGGTCCCAAGCTGCAGACCTGGGCACCACCATTGGTTCCCACCCTCACCCGGTGTCGGCCGCTGGTGGGAGATGCCCAGAGCCAGACCAGGCTGGGCCTCCCCTCCAGCCTCCCTGATGGCCCAGACGGATCCTGTCAAAATCAGCTCAGCTGCCTCTTCCAAGAAGCCCTCCTGGGGCTCCTGAGGACACCTGAAGGCTGCCAAGATCCCTTCATGGGGATGGAGCCTCATCCTTCATTCTTCTGGGTGCCTATCCACGAGCTTAGGGCTCCTTGGGACAGAGACCAGGTGCTTCACCTGCAGCTTCCCAGGCTCAGCACCAGGTGGAATCCTTCAGAAGGACCGCATCAATGAGCGAGTGATGAGTGAGCCAGCAAGGAACGGCGGGGGGGAAGAACCCTACCCTACTTGCATATTTCCAGACTTAGCACTGCCCCAGCTGCCCCATCGCTGGTCTCCCCGTGGGGTCCCGCCGCCCTCCCTATGCACACACAGCCACGTCCTCCCAGTGACCCTGCACTAGCCTAGGCCAGCAAAGCTCCCGGCAAAATCCAAGGGGTGTGACGGGGCCACTAAGGGCACTGCTTCCCAGCAACAGGGGGCCAGCTCTCACCCCTGCCCCATCAGGCACACCGCACCTGCTGCGAACTCCCCGTTGAGAAAGCCTGCTGTAGGGCACCTGTGAGGATTCGCTGAGACCAAGGAGATGAACCCCAGCCACCCGAGTCCCTACTCAGATTCTGAGCCTGTCCCAACAGCTCTTCATTGTCTCTTCAGTTCAGTTAGAAATTCTGCAGAGACACACGCCCCCACAGAGGACTTCATGGGCACCGCTGCATCCTGGGCTCCAGCCCCATGCCGTCTAAGCAAAAAGAGTCCACGTACTGGACTCTAGGGGGAAGGCCAGCGCCCCCAGGGGCCAGGATTGGGGCCGCTCTCTCCCCACTTCTGTGCTCCACTCGGCAGAGCATTTGGGTTTCCAGCCCAGCCCTTGGTGCCTGCCCAGCTAGCTGCCCCAGGCCTCACCATGCTGAGCCCCCGGCCGGTGTGCCCTGTCTGCTCCCGAGATTCCCGAGAGAGGCTGCACCTCTCATTCCCCGAGGGGCAAACAGAGGCCGGGTGTCTCCAGGTCCAGTGCAGACTTAGGTCAAGGGCCAGAAGGTCTGTGGGCCACTCAGCACACTTCTGTCTTCTCTGCTCTGCCCTCCAGTTCCCCAGGTGCACACCATTCCCGGCGGATCTGTGGTTGGATGCTGCCAAGGGCAAGTGCTCAGGTAAGGTTTACAGGTCAGAGGGATGCGACCCATACCTGCTCCCTGGGCACAGGTGGGCAGACTCGTGGGCTTGTTCAGACCAGATGCTTCCCCCCGGCCTGCCTTCCAGGGGATGCCCCCGTGTTTCCTGCAGCCTCCTGACCCGGACTATCACATTCTTGGCCACTTTCCCTGCACATCAAAGACAAACGGAGCATTCTGGAGTCAGCTGGGAGATAAGCAGAGAGTCTGAAACCGGCCAGCATGAGAAGCCAGGGCAAGTCAAGGAGAAAGGTCAGAACAAGAGTGGGTGGCATGTTCCAGTGCCCCTCAACTAGAGCCCAGGGGTCAGGGTGAGGCAAGTGCCACGCACACCCACGCAGCCCGGCTCTGGAGGGCAGCCAGGGCCGTGGCCACAGGGGGCCTGGGCTCTGCGCCCCACACTCCCAGCATGTGATACACGGGGTGCACAGTGGAAACCAGCCACAGGGAAAGGGAGGCAGGACGGTGCAGGTGCTAGGTCCCGGTGACGGCGTGCTGGGCCAGGGCTCAACGCAGGCATTAGAGCCAAAGCCGCCTGGGAGGGACCCGATTTGTATTTGTGCGCCCCACAGCCCAGGACCCACAGGCCACCCTCTCTCTGGTGTTTCCAGGGAGAAGTCAGCAGGGACCGGCCCTGTGGGGTGGGGGTGCGCACATCGTGCTGGGGTGCATGCAGGCCTTGGAAAACCGAGCCCTTGTCTAATTAAGCCATTAGGAGGGGGTATCCATGGAAACCACAGTACTCACATACTCAACACAGATGAATATTTATTCAATTAGCAGGGCACGGGAGCCGGGGAGCCTTCGCTTCCTCCTGGGACCGTCATGCGGACTTCTGGGGGAGTCACATTTTGGAGGACCCACTGAGGCCCAGACCTTTCCTCTGCATGATCTCATTTTCACAGCCCCCCCATAAAGTCCCTGTCACCCCCTCTGTATGGAAGAAACAAGGGTGCCGAGCAATGCAGCCACCTGATCAGAGCCTGAGGTGGGACAGGAACCCCAGAGGGTCTGGCCGGACATGCCGGCTCCTTCTACAGCCCGAGCCCTGAGGGAGGCAGGGCCACAGCCTTCTATGTCCTGGATGCCCAGGCGGTTACATCCGCGGCTATGCTGCCCACGGCTCTAGACAGTGTTGCCTCCATGCGATGGCCGTGTGACCTTGAGCGGTCATCTGAACTGCCTGTGCCCTTGTGGGTCATCTGTGACTGGGTCTGGTCACGGTCCCTCAGTCCATCCCGGCTCCAGACACTTCCCGCTCACCGTTCTGGAGCCTGGAGGCCCAAGATCCAGGCGTCCGCGTGCTGAGGTCACGTGCCATGAGGACCCTCTTCCTGGTTCTAGCATCTTCTCGCTGAGCCCTCACAGAGGGAAGGGCTGGGGGGCTCTCTGGGGCCTCTTTTATAAGGCACGAGCCCCGTCCGTGAGGCTCCACCTCAGAACCCAAGCACCTCCTGACGGGCCCACCTCCTCCCACCATCACACGGGGGCCAGGATTTCAACATGTGAACTGGGGGGACCCAAACATTCAGACCACGACAGTACCTCCTCAGGCTACTGGAAGCAGGTCAGGAGCGCGTCTGGTGTCCAGCACAGTGCCTGACACACAGACGGAGCTCCGCCAGCGCTGCTTGGGAAGACCAAGGAGAGCCAGGCCTCGGGCTGCCACCAGCCCCAGGAAACTCCCAGTGGCTCTCCCAGGGGCACATGGGGGCAAGGAGCACATCTTATCACTCGTCTGTGTCTGGAGGCTGCATGACGCCCACCCTCTGTGCTTCTGCATTTGCTGCTGTGGATGGATTGGGGTCGGGGTGGGGGCTACAGGATTCCTGCCTGGTGCCCAAGCGGCAGTCAGGGGCTGGGACCCAGTGCCCAAAGCTCCAGTGGAAATGCCATCTCTTGGCGGCATGGTGATCCAGAGCTGTGCTGTGCCTGGGTTCGAGGGGCCTCGCTGCTTCCCAGGTGCTCTTCGGATGCTACCTGTCAAGTAGCTCTGCACCTTACGGGGTCAGGGTGTGTGCGCATGCGTGCACGTGTGTGTGTGTGTGCATGTGAGGTGTGTGTGTGCATGCGTGCGGGTGTGTGTGTGTGCGCGCTAATGTGTGTGTGCATGCGGGTGTGTGTGTGCACGTAGGTGTGTGTGTGTGTGCAGGGGGTGTGTGTGCACGTATGTGTGTGCGGGTGTGTGTATGCATGCGGGGGTGTGTGCATGTGTGCATGCACTAATGTGTGTGTGCGTGCGGGGTGTGTGTGCGCGTGCGCACGGGGGTGTGCGTGCGGGCTGTGTGTGTGCGTGCGTGAGGGTGTGTGTGCACGTGTGTGTGCATGCGTGCGGGGGTGTGTGTGCGTGCAGGTCTGTGTGTATGTGTGCAGGGGATGTGTGTGTGCGTGCACAGGGGGTGTGTGTGCACGTATGTGTGTGCGGGTGTGTGTATGCATGCGGGGGTGTGTGCATGTGTGCGTGCGCTAATGTGTGTGTGCGTGCGGGGGTGTGCACGCGCATGTGTGTGTGCGCGCACGTGTGTGTGCGTGCGGGGTGTGTGTGCGCGTGCGCACGGGGGGGTGTGCGTGCGGGCTGTGTGTGTGCGTGCGTGAGGGTGTGTGCGTGTGTGTGCATGTGTGCACGCGCGTGTGTGTGCGTGCGGTGTGTGTGTGTGCACGTGCGTGTGAGTGCGCTCCCCAAGGGCTGACTCTCAGTAGCCACCCGGGAGCATGGCTACAAATGGTTTGGCTCCCATGAATGCGCATTGAGTGACAGGGAGCAGGGAGCCCCTTCTCTAGCTGTACCCCATTTCCAAGGGCAAAGGGCCCTCTGCACTGCACTGCCCCTCGGTCCTGGGTGACCCTTTTAAAAGGAAAACACTTTCATTTTGACCGTTGTTGCTTGCCACCTGGAAAGTACTATTTGGTCCACCAAAGTCTTCCAAAATTGGGGTTCTTCACTAAAAAACCACCTTTGCTGGTAGAAGTTGCAAAGTCACAATGTCACAGGTATGTCCCCTTCATTCATTATGAAGGCAGACAGGGTGGTCCCTCTGTGCAGGATTTGGGGTCCTGTCCGCCACGTCCCTGCCGGGTCTCCTCTCCTGCGGACGGCCCCATGACAGCCCCCGCCAGGGACACTAGGGGTCCACAGCCTGCGGGGCGGGCGCCCAGCTAGGAGGGGTCTCTGCCTGGTGGCTCCTGTCTCTCAGTGGGGAGATCTGGTAACACTGGACGTGAGCGGCGCTCGGCCGCTCTCAGAAGTGCAATGCTGGGGGTATGCTCCGAGCTCCAGCCCAGGTATCCGGAAGGCCAGGCCCCTGCCTGATTCCCATCCCCAGGGACAGACCATAGTTTGAGAAGTTCCCAAAGGCTGTAACTGTCTGATTCCACTCCATCTTTACCACAGCCCGCAAAAGACATAGCATAACCACCCCCCACCTTTTAAAACTGTTTGACAATTATTAAGGCATAATTTACATAACATAACTTTGACCCATTATGCCTGTATGTCAGAACTGCTGCGCAGATCCAACAGGGTCTGGTAAATGCCCCCAAAACAGTGCTGTGCACACAGGGGTCCATTATCAGAGCAGGTTAGGGCTGTCCTTGCTATGCACGTCATATGACTCGTATGGTGGGGCGTTCTGGCATCATCTATCGGAAGGGTTCCTGCAGGGGCTGCTGGGCAGGGGGGTGTGGGCTGGCTGCAAAGAGCAGAGATGTACAAGCGTGTGATAGCCCAGCACCTCACTTACACATGGTGGGAGAGCAGGTTGTTGCTTTTTTTTCTTTTAACATTTCATTTGGAAGTCATTTCAAACTGCAGAAAAGTTATAAGAATAAAAATAGTACAGAGAACACCATATACATTTTACCTGCATTCAATTGTTGCTAACATTTTACCCCATTTATCATTTGCTCTCTGTCTTCCCTCCCCCCTCCCTCCTCCCTTCCTCCCCCTCTTTCTCCCCCTCCTCTCCCTCCTCCTTCCCTCCTCCTCCCTCCTCCTCTCCTTCCTTTTCTCCTTCCCCCTCCCTCCCTCTCCCTCTCCCTGTTCCTCTCCCTCCTCTTCCCCTCCCCATCCCTCCCTCTCCCTCCCCTTCCTTCCCCCTCCCCCTCTCCCTCCTCCTTTCCCTCCTCCTCTCTCTCCTTTCCCCTCTTCCTCCCTCTCCCTCCTCCCCTGCCTCCCTCCCCCTGCCTCCCCCTGCCTCCCTCCATATGGGGGTGTGTGATTTTTCTGAACTGACTCAGACCATGCCACATGCATCATGGCCCTTCACCGCTGAAGACAGGGCTATGGTCACACTGAGCCACAGAGAGGTGACGCCCGTCCCTAGTCCGGCACACACAGCCCCTCTACAGCCTTCCTAGCCAGCTCGGGACCACACTAGGACCAGGCGTTCGTTTGTCTTGTCTCTTTGGCTTCTTTTCATCTGCAACAGTCCCGTAGTCTTTTTTTTGTCATTTATGTCACTGACATTTTTTAAGAATATGGTGCTTTTCTTAATAGAACAGTGCTTGTTTTCGGTTTTCTGATGTTTCCTCATGATTAGATTCGGCGTATACTTTCTCAGCTGCAGTGACACACAGATGATGTGTTTTTCTCCAGGTTCCTCATCCAGAGCACAGGAGACCTCTCACTGGTGGTGTTATTTTTGATGAGCTGGTCAAGGAATTGTCTGAGTTGTCTGCTATATAATTACCCTTCATTTCCTTGCAACTGATGAACAGTCTAGGAGAGAAACATTAAGACCATGGAAATAGTCTCCTCACCAAAATTTCCCCCTAGATTTAGCATCATTAATGATTCTTGCTGATCCAATCTTAAGCTGCAGAATGCTGATTTTCAAACCCAGCACTTCCCCCATTTTAATCAGTTGGCTTCCATCACCCTACTGTGGCCACATCTCTCCCATCTCCTCTGCCAACCACCCATCCATCCATCCACCTTCCATCCATCCATCCATTCATCTACCACCCATCCATCCACCATCCGTCCATCCACCATCCATCTGTCATCCATCCATCCATTCATCTATCACCCATCCATCCACCATTCATCATCCATCCACCATCAGTCCAACCACCCATCCATCCTTCATCCATCCATCCATTCATCTACCACCCATCCATCCATCCACCATCCATCCATCTATTCATCTATCTACCAACCATCCATCCATCCATCCATGTATGTATGTATCCATCTATCAATCTACCATCTACCTACTCACCCACCTACCCATCCCCCACCATCAGCGGGAACATCTACAATCCCGTGCTGCACTTCATTACTCTGTGCTCAGATCACTCTGAACTCTGGCTAGGGGAGCCTCACCAAGTTGGCTCCTGAGTCTTCGTGACACACCACCTTTTTTTTTTTTTAGCACCTCCTTACTTTCTGGTATAATAAGATGTTCCAGTCTCATTTTGTGCTTTTCCTGCCCAGTCCTGGAATCAGTCATTTCTCCAAGAAACCCTGTGTTCCTTTCAGTGGGAAATGTATTAGAAACCAAGCTCTGAGAGCCCAGAGTCACAGCACAGGGTCCTCAGGCCCTTGGCAGACCAACCTAGGGACATGCATGTGCACATGCACACACATGCAAAGCCCCACATGTGTCTGTCTCCAAAATCATGACTTCTCATGGGAACTCTGGTTCGATCCCTCTCCACAGGGGCTCTCCCTGCCCTCCTGTGTCATGCTTGCCTCCACTCTTCCAACAACACAGACACGTTGCCTCATCTGCACAATCCCGTAATGTACCCACAGTGTCTTCAGAGTGGCTTTGTCCATTTCACTGCGAGAGGAAAGAACAACACCACACACAGTGTTCTGGACCTGTGTTCACTTTTCCCCACCTCTCCCCTCAGACTGTGTGCGGGATGGAAGGTGTACAGACAAGTACTGAGCTCCCAAGGTACTTGCACTCGTTCTTTTCCCTGGCTGTTCTTTATGTGAAATATAGTCGAGTTTATTTTTTTCCAGTTTGCATTCAGCTTTATTCTTCCCCTTCTTCACCCTTGTTAACTGAATCGCGTTGAGTTGAGTTGAATATGCAGAATATTAACATGCTTCCAAAAGTCAGCGCTGCGGGAAAGGCACGGAGCTCACCTGATTATTTTCCCGTGGTTCTTCCTCCAAAGACAGGCAGGTGTGTGTACATTTCCTTACTCCTGTTTCTTTATAGCACACAAGGTGGCACACTGTGTGTCCTGTGATGCGCTTGGCGTTTGTCACTAGATAATATACCCTGCGAGCCCCCCCTCGGGGTCCTCCCCGCGGCTCCCACCCACGTGTGTGCAGTTTGCTCGCCGTGTCCCCCTCCTGCGGGTGCAGCAGGTCCACTGACAAATAAAACTGTCAGACGTTTTAAGTAGACATGGAGATGATCCAATGCACGGACACACTGTGGAAAGATTTCCCATCGACTTAACTAACACATCCGTCCTCTCATATATTTATCTCATATTTATCCCTTTTTTGGGTGAGATTTAAGTTCCACTTTTTTAGCAAATTTCGGTGGCGTCACCTGCGGTTGTCACTCTTCACACGAGGTCCTCAGACCCCATTCGTCTTACAGGTGAAGGTTTGTGCCCTTTGACCAACCGCGGCCCCTAACACCAGCCTTCCACACTGCATTTCTAGGAGTTTGGCTTTGTTTTTGATTTTGTTGCCTTTGAGTCGGGTGCCAACTCGCACACACAGTTCTCGCTATTTTGCTATGACAAGCAATGCAGTAGCGAACGTCCTCGTGCCCGCGTAGTTTGTGTTGTTGGGGCTCGATCCCTGGAGGTGGGGTCGCCGGGTCAGAGGGGCGGACACGTGTCCGTCTGCTAGATCACTCGGGGTCCCACCACCGTGCCTGCCTCGCCCTGCCCCCACGGCTCCTCCAGCAGCACGAGCGCTCTCATGGATGGGACTCGCGGTCTCGTGTGGCCTCAGTGTGCATCTCTCTTCCAGGAGTGAGGTCGGATGCCTCGTTGTGCTTCCAAGAGCCATTCACATTTCCTTTGCTGGGAATGGTTCCTCATGCACTTTGTTCATGCTCCTGTATGACTTTTGCATTTTCGCTCCTCACCTTTTAAAAGTTCTTTGCATGTTAGGGTTATTACCCTTTTACTTCCGAAGCAAGTTCCAAATATTTTCCCCTAGTTTATTTGTGTTTTAATTTTGCTTATCTTTTTCCCGTGCAAACGTTGCATTTCTGCAGACAAAATTGCTGAGACTTTCCGTTATTGGATCTGGGTTTTTACTCACGACGTCCGGAAAGCCCTTCCCTACAATCTGCTTGTAGAAGGATTTACCTACGTTTGCTTCCGGGATTTGTATATTTAAACCCTGTGCACCTAATCTCTGATTTCGTGAGTTTATTCTTATCTTCATGTGAGAAATGGATCTCATTTTATCTTCTTCCAAACGGTTATGTGTTTGTCCCAGCACGGTTTTGTTTGAAAGATCGCAGCTGCTGTGGGGGACCCAGGTGCCTCCCCTGCCCTGAGGCCACCCCCGGGCCGCCCCGGCCGCCCCCACCCCACGGCTGCAGGCCGGCACCTGCCACAGGACTCCCTGCAGAGCGTCTACCGCCTGCTGGGGCCAGTCCCCACCCAGCACAGCCTTTCCCCTTCAGTGTTCCCTTAGCTAGTCTGGTATGTTTATTTTTCCATATGAACTTTAGTATCAATGCTAGCTCCATAGAAAAATGTTCACTGGAATTTTTATTAGGATCACATTAAACTTATACCCTAAATTAGAAAGAACTGACATCCTGATGATGGAATGTCCTAACCTCCCTATTTTGGGTCTCTGTGTGCCTCTCAGGAGTGTTTTATGGTATCTTTTCACACAGGCTGTGAACATCTCTCGTTAAACTGACGGCTGCAGGTTGGCGAGCAGGGGCTGGGCTGTGAGCCCGTCGTTCTCCACCCCTTCGGCCCCTGCCCCGCCGCCTGCCCCCCGGACCTGGTGGCTGTTGCAATGGGACCCTTGCCCTCAGCTTCTTACTGGGTCTGGCCAACTGGAGCCCGCCAGAGAGAGTGGGAAGGGATGAGAGATGAGGGTTTCCCGTGGGGCGCACGTAGGCTGCAGCTTCTCTGGGGCAGCCCTGTCCCTCAGCTACAACCACAGCCTTCTCTCCGGGGCTGGCAATGCTCCCTGCGTGGCCCTCAGGCCTGGGTGGCCCTGGCTCCCGTCGGACTAATGCCCGGATGCTTCACTGTCCACTGTGAGTTTCCTTTGACTCACTGAAGACAGCCCCTCCTTCGCACCCTCGGGGTTACCTTGCTGGTGTGAGCCCCTTGCCGCTGCAAGCCCTCACCCGGCCCCCTCACCTTTCTGTCCCATGGGGCACACACACCCCCCTCTGCTCTCTGATTGTACTCAACCGGACTGACCCCGCTGCCAGGTCCGAGGGCGGCCTGTGACCGAAGCCTGCCATCCACCCGGCATCCACCCGCCATTGCTGGTTGGAAGAGGGAGGGCAGCGTGACTGAGTTCAGGCGGCCTTCAGATGCCAGCGAGCCCTGGCTGAAGTCAGCAAGGGGCGGGGCCTCAGTTCCGCAGCGGTGTATAACGGACCAATGCGGTGTGTACGCGCAGAGGCAGGGAGAGTTATTTTGAGGGATTGACTCACATGACTGTGGGGCTGGCAAGTCTGAGATCTTCAGGGTAGACCAGCAGGCTGGAGACGGGAGGAGCTGGTGCTGCAACTGGAGTCCGGAGGGTCCAGAGGCAGAGTTCCCTCCGCCTCAGATTTTTCCTTAAGACCGTCGACTGATTGGATGAGGCCCACCCGCATTATAGAAGATAATCTGCTTTACTCAAAGTTCACGTGTGTAAATATTAATCTTGTTTTAAAAATATCTTCACAGCACCATCCAGGAAAGTGTTTGGCTAAATATCTGTGTACTGTGGCCCAGACAAGCTGACACAAAATTAACCATCACAAACCCAAGAAACTGAATTCTATCACAACCTATGGAGCTTAGAACTGGATTCCCCCACACAGCCTCCGGAGAAGAGCGCAGGCTAGCCCACACCTTGACTTTGGCCTCGTGCGTGCGACTGGCCGCAGGGGAAGCAGCCACGCCCACGGAGCTCGTGACCCACAGAAGTGCGACATGATAAATGTCCCCTGCCAAAGCTGCTGGGTTTGTGACAATCTGTCACAGTGGCCACAGGAGAGGAACGTAGGGCTATGGTGCTGCACTGTTGAGTCTCAGCTCCCGCCTCCTCAGCAGCAGGGCGGGGAGCTCCCAGTCACCCTTCTGCTAGAGCAGGGCCGTGGGGCCTCAGACCGGGGCTCCCCCTCTGCTCCAAGGTGCCAGGAGCTCCCTGCAGGGCAAGCCTGGGCACCCAGAGCTCCTGGAACCACTGGAGACCTGAAGCAAGCCTCGGGGGGACAGGGGGGACGTGGCAGGGTGCAGGCGGCCCTGAGACCCGCCTCCACCCGATCTCTGGGGCCAGAAGCGTCCCTGTGGTCCCCATCTTGTGCTGAGCCCATTCTAAGCCTGCTGGCCACACGCCTGGGGCCGCTTCACCCGCGGGCGGAGGCTTCAGGAGTCAGGCTGCGCTGGCCTCAGCTTCAGCCTCACCGTCCCAAGGACGGCGCCCACCAGCCAGCCCTGCTCAGGCCAGCACTGTCTTGAGGAGGGGCCCTGCTCCCTCGAGCTCCATTCCAGACCACTCAGGATGCCAACCCTGCCGTCCCCTGAGTTTAGCATCATCTCTGCCCAGAGACCCTGCGGAGGGAGGCTCCTCAAAGAGCAGGTGTCTTCCAGGCAGGGCGGGTGTCCCTCCTTCATGGACCACTTACCCCGCCTGCCGTGCGCTGTGCACCCAGTGAGCTCTCTGGAAGCCTCCCATGTCTCACCCTTCCCATCGGTGGTGAATGTCTCATGCAGCAACCAGCTAATATGTACTGAGAATCCGTTCTAAAGCGGGGGCTGCTGGGTACATCCATTAACTTACTTGGCCTTAAAACCACTCCTCTGAGGTAGATACTATGATCATCCCAATGATGAGGTCACAGATGAGGAGCAGAGCCCAGAGAGGTTCAGAAACTTGCCTGAAGACACACAGCAAGGAAGTGCCAGAGCCAGCGAGGGCAGTCTGCCCTCTGGGTCACACTCTCTACCATGCTAGTGAATTGGGAATTGCAAATTCCACCTCTAAGAAGGCACCGTCTCCTGCAGGGTCTCTCGGAGCGGGGAGCCTGGCCAGCACAGCAGGGCAGGTCGGTGGCTGCCGTGTCGGGATGCAGCACCCTCTGATGAGCACCCCTGTCAGATCGAAGGCAGGCAGTCCAGCCTCCAGAATGCGCTCGCCGGCTTTCTGTGTTGCTGCCTCTGTCCTCAGCAAGCCCAGGGAAGAGACAGGATGACGAACAGCCCATTGATGTCCAGAGAAGCGCGGAATTTGCCTTGGAAACAGAACCTGCTCTTCTCCGGTCTGGGAGGCACACGGCCTCCGTGAGCTCCTGGTCCCCCAGCGCACGCGGCTCGGCGACCGGCCACACCAGCTGCGGAGGGTAACCGCGGGGACGAGTGAAAGGGTGAGGGCAGGCCCCCGTGGCGGCTCAGTGCAGCGGGAAGGAGCCCATGGCTCCCCCTTATTCAAGAAAACCAGAACTCAGTCCTGGGCACCGTTCCGGGATAGTTGCGCCCGGTCCTGGGAAGGAGAATGGACGGGCGGGCAGAGGCCTGTCCCTCGGTCAGGGAGCTCGCAGTGGGACGCAGACTGTGGGAACTGCAGTCCCAGAGCGCCAGGGGGCCGCAGCTGTGTGCAGACGGCACTGTGGACCCCAGACCTTCAGAACCGAGGGCCCGAACCATGGTGCTGAGACCAGATCGGAGCAGCTCCACGCTGGAAAGCCGCATCTCCGCACGCGCTTTTCTAGAGGGACAGCAAACCCAGCCTCCAGCGGGGCTGTGCCCGGCCAGGGAGGCGGCTTGGTCAGGTCAACCCTTTCTGAACCAAGGACCCGCTGCCATGGGGGCCGGCTTGCTGACTGTTGGTCCTGCGCAGAGCCCCACTCTGTCCTGCCAGGGCCGGGGTGTCTCGGGGACGAGCCCAGGTCCCCCGGGAACACTGTGAAGATGGGCCAGGGCGGGAGTCAAGCCCGTGAAAGCAATCCTGCAGGTGAATCTGATTTCTTAATTCTAAGTGGCCCTTTCCCCTCAAAGTGGAAGACGGGAAACGCTTGGCAAGGCGAGCATGCTGGATAAGCAGACCCGTGTCAAGTAAGGCAGAGAGGCAGGCGGCTGAGAAGCCGCGGTCCGTGAGCTTGTCACCCCGGGCCCCATCCCTCCCTGAGTTCAGGACCACAGTGCAGCGGGGTGGGAGAAGCCAGGACCTGGGCACGGGCTTGCCCCCGACACATCCACAGGGTCCCAGCCCCGCCACCTGCCTCCCATCCTCGTTTTCGTCAAGGTGAAAGGGCGGAGGGCCCTCCCGCCTCCCAGCCCTGCCCTGGCGCTGTGCTGTGGACGCCCCCAGGGTCGGTGGAGGGGGGCTCAGTGGGGAGGGCTGGCATATTTCCTCCCTGCTGTGTGGTTGCAGGAGGAAAATGCCAAGGTGCAGGGGGACACTGGTGAAAACTCGGGGTCGTGCTGGGACTGGTTGTGTGTTGTTATGTACGTAGGCATGATTTCCTAGAGCAGTTTTAGTCATAGCAGAGCGAGCAGAGAGCAGAGAGATTTCCAGGGTACCCCCAGCCTTCCCCACCTTCCCCACCGTCGACGTCCCGCCCAAGGCGGCAACTGGCAAACATCCTGGCACGTCCATGTCACCAGCACCAGCGCAGACAGCAATGTGAGCAGGACTGAGTGCTCCCCAAGTCCTGGGGACACCCTGGGGGGCAGGTGGGGGTCTGTTCTGGGGGGGCAGCGGCCCTGTGAGGGCCCCCCTCAGGAGTGCAAGGGAGCAGCCAGAACCACAGAGTTGGGAGCAGAGGGTGGGGTGAGTTGAGAACCCAAAAAACGAGGCTCCCACCTGCCTCCCCATTTGTGTCTTGATGGGAGGAGGGTCTATGCATGCTGCTTTTGGGGGACCTCAGCAACAGGGCAGTGGGGTCTCAGCGTTGGACGTGCAGGTAGGGAGAGAACCCAGCGTCCCAGCCGATGGTGGCCGTGGGCGGGACATCGACGGTGGGGAAGGCTGGGGGTACCCTGGAAATCTCTCTGCTTGCTCTGCTATGAGTAAGCAGAAAGGAGCCCGAGGGAGCACGGCCCTGGGCCCTTCACCGCCTTGCACGCTTCCCGGGGGGCGGGCCAGTTGTAGCTGTGCTGTCAGGGGCATGAGGGGCCGAGCTTTGTGCTCGACAGGGACGAACACAGCAGGAAGCACACAGAATACCAGAACGTCAGATATTCATTGCCCACCCCGTTCTCCCCGACACCCACAGCAGCTCGCAGAGGCTCTTAGCCTGGGGTTGACACAAGCCTTGAGCAGCACAAGGACAGAAACCCAGTCCACATGGTCGTTAGCATCTCCACCTCTGAGATCTCACGGAAATTGGATGATCAATTTTTCAGTGACTTTAATGGAATATTATTTCCTTCTCCCTTGAAATCAATTCTACCAAGGCCAAAGCTTTAGATTAGGTTAAGTAGCTACTGAAATGCAAGGGATGGGATCCACCAAGAAACAAACTTTCTCTGCAATCAGCCGTGGAGAACGGGGAAGTGTCAAACACCTGGGGAGCCATAGATGGTTCTGAGTTCTGAGCCTCCAGAGAGAGCGGCGCCTATGACTTATTCATCAATTCCTGACACAGGGGGTGGCCAGTAATTGCTAGTGAGTGATGGATGGATGGCTGCTGGATGAAGAATGGATGGGAGGATGGATGGATGGATGGATGGATGGATGGATGGATGGATGGGTGAATGGATGGGTGGGTGGATGGATGAGTGTGAAAAAGCGAGCCACATGGCCTTCATCATGGGAGCGGCAATGCTGCTTTGCCTGCTTCGGAGGCATCCCAGGTGGACCCCCATGACCATCTGGACCACCTCCAGGGCTTCGAGACCTGGTGGGGTGAAGCACACTGCAGGTCTATGCTGTGGCTCCCACTCTGGCTCAGGGCCCCGGGGGAATGGCAGGGGGATGGACGGACAGGGTAGGTAAGAACAGCCTGGGCTCCGTCCATGCAGAGCGCAGACAGGTCCCGTCCTGTCCCAGAGAAGCTCAGTCTAGTGGGGAATGCACATTGTACCAACAGCCCTGCAAGCCCATGGGCAGGGCAGAAAGCAAAATTCTCTGAGCAGCTGAGCGGGAAAGGGCTTCTGTCCAGGTGGGGTTTCTTTTCTGGGGGGAGTCGGAAACTTCCCCCTCATTTTCCTGAGTCCCCAGCCCCTGTCTCAGGGGCAGGAATGCCAGGTGAGGCCGCAATGGTGCCCTGGGCCCCGGGTGGGGTACCCAGGCTGACAGAGGCAGGGAGGGGGAGGAAGCCACTTTCCAGGCTCTGATGCTCTAAGGCCCCAGGAAGGTCACCATTGCCCTCGAGCTTCAGGGCCCTCCTCAGGGGAGCAAGGGACCCTCTGAGAGGGTGGACATCATGCCTGGGGTAATCTAGAGGCAGGATGCCGCGGTCCAGTCTGAGGGGCAGACGGGGGAGCCCAGGAGGAGAGCAAGGCTATGGGAGGGGCCGCGGCCAGCATGTGCCCGGCGTGTGTCCTGGGTGCCAAGGTTCGGGGGCACCGGGCATCAAAGAGGAAGTGACGAGCCTTGTGCCATAAACCCCCTACAAGGAGGGGCTGGGGCTTTTCTGCCCACGTCTGGGGGCCGAGAAATAGAGGCCCCTGGACCCACGTGTTGCGAGTGCCCCACCCCGCCTGTGGCGAGGGCGAGGGGAGGCCGGCTGCCCCCACAGCTGACCGGCCACAGGTGGAGAGCGGGAGCCGGACCAGACCGGGAGTGGTGGCCCCTCCTGGGAGGAGGCGAGGCCACTCTGCGTGATCAGGGGGACATCCCAATCTCAGGGGCTGGGCCACGAGACCAGCAGCCAGTGACGTGAGGCTTTCCCCGCGGGGCTGTAAGGAACGTGGTTGGTCTCCGTCACCATGAGGGTAGAACACCTCATCTTGCTTTTTTTCTTTTCTGATTGTAAAAATAAGCCATTTCCATTGTAGAAACTTGGGAAAAAGTAAGAAAAAGTAAAGAACATAAAAACCCCCTGCATCCCACCCACAATGAGCAGCTGTGGGAACCCCGTGGACACCGCGGGGCCGGTCTCTCGCGGCTGTGACCTGAGGGGAGGGGACAGGCCCTCCTGATGGTGCCAGGCACCATGCCTCCATCAATGTGGCTCAAGCAGCAAATGAAACGGCAAAGTCACTGTGCTCAGTGAGAGCATTTGGGCAAATTCCCATCACCTGGTGAGAAGTGCAGATGCGAGAGGCAGTGGTCCCGGAAACCATCCAGACACTCCTGACCACGTAGCAGCTCTCGGTGGCTTGTCCCCAGCCGTCTTCTTGCATGAGAGGGTCAGCCTCCCACCACACTCCCCTGCTGGGGCTGGGGGTGCCCATGACCCATACGTGGGCAAGCAGTGGACCCCTGCTGCAGGGGCCCCCGGGGTCCCTCCCTAGGTGGCTCTGGAGAGCAGGCAGATGTCACCAGCATCTGTGGCCAGAGACTAAGGTCCCAGCGACTGAGATGCCGTCGACCCCCGGGATCCTCCTTCCTGGTGGATGGGGAGAAGATGGGGGCGCTGAGGCCGGAGGAGGGACTGTCTTGCCTGAGGTCACCTGCTGGGGGGGCTGGATGGCACCAGGAGCCAGCTGTGCACGGGGTCCCCAAGGCCTGTGAGCGGGGGTCATGGTGGACGAGGAGGAAACCCAGCTGAGTCACATGGCCGTGGAGACTGAAGCATTCCTACAGCATCATGACTTTTCTTCCCTTGGAAGAAAGAGATGACAGCCACCCAGCGGGGTAGGTGTTGATTTAAACGACACCATACATGAGAAAGAAGTTTGCACTCATCAATACGACCTGCCCGGAGGCCTTTTTTAATGACAGCACTGGACTCTGCCCACCGAGCGGGTCAAGGACAGCGCCCATGATAAACAGCCTGAGGACCTAAACCCGGACTAATTCCACCCTCGCAGGTCTCCGCAGGGTCTCGGGTTCAAGGAGTGAAGGAACAGCATGCTTTCACGTCACAGGGACCTGTCAGGAGCGTGTCTTAGGGAGGGGCTGCCGCAGACCTACCCGCAGCTCGGACGCGGCCCTGAGACCCGAGTCACCCCAACCTTCCCTGTGGCGGCGTCCACCGTGAGGAAGAGTTCCCGGCCTGGGGACAGGGACACATGGGAGGGGGCCAGTGGATGCCACTCTCAGCGAGGCGGGACGGCATGCTGGTGAGGGCCGTGGGCCCTTGACCTTGGCAGCCCCAGCATGGAGCCAGCCAAGTGTCTTTGGTGGAACGTTGCTCAAGCAGTCTCGGCAGAACGGGGAGGAGCCATGAGATGTTCGGCACAGCTGGTGTCAGAGTCCACCTCACCCTACCTGGCTCGGTCCCCTCTGGTCACTGTCGTCCCCACTGCCGGGCTCCTGGGTGGGTGGGACGTGAGGACTGGGGAGGGTGTGGGTGCCACGCAGAAGCAGCCCGTCAGGCTCTCGGGGAGTCGGACGGTGGTGTGGCCCTGCCACCCTCTGCAGCCCCATGGGACACGACAGCCCTGCCTTCCGGGTCCCCAGACAGGGACCGTCAGCCGGGCCAGCTTTATTACAGAGTGTGCGGTGGGTTTTCTTGGGTGAGGGGAGGCGCTCGGTGCTGTTCTCACCAGGAAGGACACAGGCCAGCGTGCAGTCATGACATTGGAAAAGACCTGGTCTGAGCCAGGGCGCCCTGCTTCTGAGCGGCCTCGGGCAAATGCCTTACGCAATCGTGCCTCGTTTCCTCCCCTAAACATAGGCTCAGGCACAGGAGTGGTGGGGACGTTCCCTCGAGGTGCACCGTGTCCCCTTCCCACTGACCTCCAAGTCCAGTCACAGCTCCTGTACGACGGCTGGACCCAGAGCGGGGAATCTTGGTCCGCCTTTTCCAGCAGGACGTGAAAACCCAGCCAGCAGGGGCTGGAACGCCGTGACAATGACCGTCTCAACAACTTCCGCTGGCCGTGCCCATGGCTCATCTTCTCCTGCCACGTGCATAAATTGCTTTGGGGTAGATTCTCAGGGAAATGGTGACCTAGCACCTTCTTGAAGGGTCTGCCCCCCCAGTGTCGGGGGTTGCGTCCCGAGGTGGCTGGGGCAGGTTTCCGTTTGCGTCCTATTCTGCCTTGTTATGGGGTGCATGCCGGAAGTGTCTCCAGAAGCTCCAGGCTGGTGTTCCCAACATTACCCCAGGCTCAGAAGGTGAGCCGCTCCTGGAGCCAGAGAGATGGGCGGGCATCTGTGGGGGACACATTCTCTGCCAGCCCTGAGTCAGGCATTGCACGTGCGTTTTCTTATTGACTCCCTGCAAAAACCCTTAAGGAAGGTACTTGCCCCATTTGATCAGTGAGGACACAGAGGCACAGGAAAGCGCTTGTCACAGAGAAAATCACCTTTTCCTCCCTGCCCCTCTCCTTGGCCTTGCTCTCCCACCAGCACAGTGCCCCTCCGGCCAGGAGGTGCCCACCTCCCTCAGAGTGCAAGGGAGGCCATTTCCTTGGCAACCAGGTCCCTGTGCCTCCCTTGGTGGAGCTGGCTTCGTTGCCAGAAACCCCTCCCAAGACCCCCTCTTGGGGCACAGCGGAGCCAAGTGTCCACAGAGCCTCGCAGACGCAGGCCTCTGGGCACCTCTCAGGGCCCCCACCCTTGAAGGCTGTGGGTGGAATTTTAAGCTCAAGTATTCTTAAAAAGCACCCATGTGGCTTAGTTAAACCTCCTAAAATAATCGCAGTCAAGCAATTACTCCTTTGAAAGGCATTCGGAGGTGTTGAGATCCAGGCTCACATTTTTCATGACAAAAGCAAGTCCCTTTGTGTGCAGAGCCTGGGGGGGCTCAGCTCTGTTCTACAGGTGCTCCAGGGACACCGTGGGTGCTCCCCGTGTGCCTGCTCCCCTTCTCCTGGCCCACCTCCCACACTTCGCAGGCAGAGTCAGGGAGCCTGAGGATAAGAGAGGAAGTGAGAGGGAGAGAGAAAGTCGGCTCTCTTCGACTGCCAGCTGAGGAAAGAGCGAGTTTGCAGAGCAGGCGTTTTCCTGGCTTGCAGGGCGGCTGCCCCGGGCTCTCTGGGCCAAGCTGCCTCCATCGTCAGGGGCAGCAGCAGAAGAGCCCAGAAGTGCAGGTCCTCAGGCTCTGATCCCCAGGCTCTTGAGATGCACCCCTCCCCCAGCCCACGGAGCCAGACTTCCCTCCAGTCCTTTCTGCCTGTGGCTCTGTCTCTCTCCCTCCCTCCTTTCCTTCCTCAAGAAGCCCTGCCTCCCTGCAGACAGGGAGGATCACAATGCCCTCGGGGAGCTCAGTGTGTGCACAGACAGATGTCCATGACCACAGGCTTATAAGGTTGTGACAGAGTGAGGGCCCGGGATTCAGAGGGGGTGGCTGTCTCTCTCTTGGGGATCCAGGGAAACTTTACAGAGGAGGCAGATGGAACATCAGATTACTATATGGCAAAGGCCCCTCCATCCCCCCATGGGCACCACAGTGATGCTGGGCCCAGCCATGGACTTGCTTTGGCCAGTAGGATATGGGTGGAAATGACAGCAGGCGCGTTCAGGGCCTAAGCCTTAAGAAACAGTGCATGATTCTGCTTGTCTGTCTGGGAGCTTCCAACCTCCACCATGAGAAGGACCTGCCTGGGTGGTCCACTGCTCCTGGAGAGGGACACACTGTCTGCAGCTAGGCCCACCCGTGCTCAGCTCTGAGCAGCCAAACCCCAGCCAGCTGCAGACTCACGCGCAAGAAAGAAACATGTTCTGTTGTAAGCCACTGTGTTGTGATGATTCCTTATGCAGCACTGTTGTGACCAGAGCTAACTGATGCAAGGTGGCCCTTGTTCTGGGCCTTAAACCCAGCAGGGGTTGGCCGGGGTGGGGAGAGAGCCAGGCAAGGGAAGCATGCAGAGAGGCTGGGCTGGGCCTGATTCCGGGGCTCTGCTCACTCTGCAAACTGCTCCCACTCTGGCGAGGCCCAGGATGCTCTCCTTGCACCTGCCATCTAGCGTGCGCAGGGGGCAGGCATCATCCCCAGCTCTGCTGAGACGGGGCGGGAGGTGCACCCAGACTCGGGTTCTGCTGAACCTCCTCCCTCGGGGCCCATCGCTTACCTAAACACTTCATTTTAGGACAACACAGCCCCCGTTATCTCCCCGTGGGGAGTGTGGGTTGCAGCCTAAACGGACAGTCGTTGATTCTCCACCAGCCCCCACTCGATTCTCCATCAGATCCCACCTGATTCTCTGCCCAGCCCCCTGCCACTGGGCCTTTGCCTGTGCTGTTTCCTCCACCTGGAAGGACAGTCCTCTCCCGGCCTTTCCTTCCCACAACCCCTCTGCTTGCGACACTCCCCATCCTTCAGAACTGCATCCTCACACCGCCTGCCCTGGGATGGGCCTCCAGCCGGCCAGCAGTGGCCTCCCCCGCCGCCGCTCGGGGCATTACTCCACCTGTCAGAAGGCGTCAGTCCACGCGTCCATTGTTAGGGTGACGTTGCAGGACAGGGGTCCTCAGACTTGGGTGCGCCCAGACTACCAGGGCCTTGAGGGATGCAGATTCCCAAGCACCCCGACAACTGACGTCACTCGGTTTAAGCAAGGGACCCTGGGATCTGCATTTCGTCAACCACAGGCTTGAGAAACGGCGCCCCAGGCAGAAGGGTCTGTGTCTGACTCACCCCTCACGCCCCCCTTCCCACACCCAGTGGGGCACACAGCCAGTTGTTTGTCCGAGGACACCGGCCTCCTCCTCCATCAGAGCTCCGTGCCCAGAGGACATTCCAAGCTGTCAGCCTTGGAGGAGAAGAGAAATGGACTGTTTCCCCCTTTAGAAGGAACACTTCATTTTGGTCCCATCACTTGTCTGTGTTCTGGATCCCTGCCTGGCAGAAGGGGAGGGGAGGGGGCATAGACCAGACGGACGCAAGCCTGCAGGCCTGCCTCGTGGGTCCAGAATCTGTCAGGCCCACCCCTGCCTCTGTCCTGGGGCCCTGGGATTCGTTCCAGGAGCTGGGCCCTGAGGACCAGAGCTGCCCCGGGGCAGGCTGATGACTCGGCCCTTCCCTCTAGGCGGGCCCAGAAAGAGACCTCTCTCAGTTCCCTCCCCGCGCCCAGCTCTGCGGGTCTCCTCTCTAGAGGGGCTGACAGCAGCTGGGTCTCCACCTTCTGCAAGAGCCCGCAGGCCAAACACACTCTCTTCTCCTGGAGCACAGACCCGATCCAGTCACGTGAACCTGTGGACCTCAGGGCCTGGGGCGCCTTGGGTGACTGCCAAATGTTAGCTCCCTCCTCCCCCCGGCCAGAGCTGAGGAACCAGCGGCCCCACGTGCCCCCACCCACACCAGGACAGAGGGGCACCCTCGGGCCGCACCAGCCCCAGGGCTGCTCCTCTCCGTGCGGTGGGGGTGTTATGGCTGCAAAGTGGGTCCCAGATTCCTTCTCCCGGCATTTAAACCCATGGACGAGACCCACAGAGTTCAACCTGAAGAACAAAAATGAGTCCCGCAAAATAAAATCCAGCTCCTAATGGCATTTACTATTCCCCCATTCTGTAGCTCTCAGTGCTGTGAGTGGAAATTTATGGCTTGGAAGAGAGAACTTCTACTCCCAGGGCTCAAACAGAAAAGGCCTGAGTAATTCCAAAACAAATTAACTCCCAATTAACCAGCTTATCTCAAGAGGTGGGGTGGGGGAGGAAAGCAAACACTAACTTGATTCCTTCCATGTATTTAAACATTACTTTGAACAATGGAGTGGCTATTTATACACATACACCCATTAAAATCCCGAGGTCTGAACAATTAGTCCCCGCCTTCCAGAACAACCGGCTACTGACTTGTTAAAGAAAGTATCAATTTCCCAGATAAATAAACCCTTCTTAACCTGTCTGTAAACCAGTTTTTTGCATTTACTTCGACTGAACCGCCATTATTCTCATACGTCCTTATTCTGTCTCTCACCCAGAAGAGAAACAGAAATGCTAACTCACGGCTTACCTCCGTTGCTCTCGTGTAAACTTTACTCTGTCCTTGTTCCCACGCTCTCAAACATGCTTTCCCTGTCTCCTAAGTCCTGAGCACCTGCTGGGCCCCCGGTGTGTGTATTAGCGGAGAAATCCCCTGTGAGCCGTCCACGCTTATTGTCCTGTTCGGAGCCCATCGAAAAGACCAGAGGACAAACCATATGCCCAAATCCTTACCCGTGCTGGCAAGTGTGGGTGAGTGGCCCCCCCAGGCCTCCAGTCGTGCAGTTCAAGTGGGCCTGCACTGGGGAGGAGATGGAGCAAGGGCCCGGGGAATCCGGGGACAAGCAGGGGCAAGGCGGGGTTGGCGAGGGGGAGGAAATGGAGTGCCACTCGGGAAGCCTCTGGATGCCTCCTCAGGACACCGGGATGCGCTCTCGGTGAGCCGTGGGGAGCCAGCTGTGAGGGGACTATTCAAGTGCATGATTTTCTTTCTCCAAGGTGAAAATGGCTTTCATAAAGGCAACACATATTTGCAGGAAAACATTCAGATAATGCAGAAAAATAAACAGAAGGGAGTGGAAGTCACCTCCAGGCCCACCACCTAGAGGTAAGAATCACCAGGAACTTTGCGATCAGCGTCCTTCTAGAGGTCGATCCCTGCGTGCGCATACTGACCCCCGTGCCGGAACAGGCTGGTGCGCTCCTCCACGTTCTGCGACCTGCTGTCCCGCGGTGGATTTCCACGCCCGGCTGCCCCATCGCCTGAAATCCCACCATAGTCCCGGGAAGAAAGGACCCAAATGCACGTACTGGATCCTCCAGAGAAGCACATTTCAAGGTGTCCAGTTTCTCAGCATCAGAAACAGCCCTGCACAGAGTGCAGCAGGTGGGAGGACAACAGGGGCTCAGAGCGACTTAGAAGCTACACAGGTGGAGCTGAGGACCCCATGTGGAAGGAGAGAAGGTGGGGCGGGGGCAGGACGTGGGAGGTGGAGGCCCATCCCCCACCCGAGGCCCCAGAGACCGGGACCCCCCACACGTCCCGGGGAAGGCCGCGCGCCAGATCCCGAGGGGCCCCAAGCACCCAGCACAGGGCCACCCAGCACACCGCTGTGAAATTTCACCACTCGGGGAGCTCGGTTCCAGGGGACAATGGAAATAAGTCTCCAACCAGGATCGCGGGCATCAGAAGTCATTCAGACTTGTCTGTTGTCACCTTGGAAGCAGGGGCAGGGTGGAGCGTCCAGGCTCAAGAGGGCACACCCACCCCGAATTCTATACCCAGGTCTCTGGCCACGCGGCACCTGCCGAAAGGCACTGCCCACACTCTCCGCCAGGACGTCCCGAAGGACGTGCACCAGAGGGTGGGAGACAGCAAAGAGGAAGGCCTGGGCTCTAGGACACAGGGGCTCATCAGGGGAGACAGGGAGGCTTTCCCAGGCGGGTGCCAAGCCACGGAGAGCAGGCGGGAGAAGGCGTCTCCGGGAAAACTGGGCTGGAGGAGTCCCGCTGCGGGGAGCACTGAGGAGGAGCCGTGCTCCCACCGCTTTGTTGAGACGTTCGGGCAAGACTTGGTGACAGGACACAGAGAACTCAGCACACAGAATGCAGGGCTTAACACGAGGGAAAGTGCATGTCTTGCTCAAGGACGACCACGGTTCACCACGGAGAGAGGGAGAGTATTGACGGAGACACAGCTGCGATTTGACTGGAGAATTGATTTATTGATTAAACCTGATTGAAAAGATTTACTCAAACGTTGACATATTGATAAATATTGAATAGTAACGTAATCCAAGATGTGATGTCAGTGATCGCACTACATGGGGCGGCGAGTAGGAAGGGGCCGTGGGGCCCGGAGAGAATTCAGCGCGCACCTGTCATCAAGGACGTCAAGAGGTGGTGTCCAAAATTAAACGTCAAATGCAGCACGATGAGCATGTGGTTTGGAAACAGAGAGGAACACGCCAAGCTGATAAAACCAGACCCAAACCAAACCAGATGGGAATTTGGAAGCCTTTGCTTCCAGGGAGGGGGAGGTGGGGAGATCAGGGCTTACGGTAAAGCTTGAAGAGCGATCTGGCTTTGAATGATGCACTTAGCATATTGCTTCGATAAAAAGAAATTTTAAAGTAGAGGACAAGAGGGAACGTGCCGATTTAGAAGCCGGTCAGGAGCATCCTGTCCTCGGTCATGTAGCTTCTGCCTGAGACAGGGTGTGAGCAGGGGAGCCCCCAGACCCACGGAGCCCTGACCAGCCCACCGTTGCAGGCGGTGACTGCAAGAGCCTTGTCGGGTGCAGACAGATGGACCACAGCTGAGGCCCGGCGGGGGTGGGGACGAGGAGGAGGCCAGGGCGGTGCAGGAGGCCCCCCGAGGCTCCCGGACCAGGACGGATCCGGATTGCAGGTAATTTAAGTGACTGCTGATGTGCAGCCCCACTCTCCCCCTGTGGAACCTTCCCGACCTCGAGACTGGAAAACAATTGTGTAAATTGCTTTAAAAATGGGTTTTTCAGAAACGCATCCTGGTCGCTGCCCTAAGGAGGGAGAAGCGCTGACTCAGGGGTCCTTGGCGGCCAGTCTGCTGGTCAGAGACAGAGGCTACTCCCCGTCCAGGGTGCAGAGAGGGGCAATATTGCTTCCCAAAAGCCCTCAGCCAGTGTCCAGCCTGAGCTCCTGCTAAGGCCCTGGCTGGGTGGCCACAGACAGCAGATGGTGTCCAGAGTTCACCCACACCGTGGGAATCCGGGGACCCCAGCTGAGCCGCAGAACCCTGTCCCTGCAGACGGGCTCCTCCGAGGTTGTCACACGACTTTCCGAGGCCCCAGAGATCCCCGGCCTGAACTGGGGGTCACCACAGAGCTCCAGACAGTGGCATGTCCCGAGAGCATCTGGTGTCCCTGCGCAGTGAGACCATGGTCTGAGAAAAAAGCGGACATGGCAGGATCTCTGGGAATGTGGCCGACACCCGCCAGGTGTCCCCCACTGCGCCCGCGGCATCCCCACATCTACTGAGCAGGTGCCCAAGGGGGAGGGGGTGGCCCTACCAAGGCAAGGGAGCTGACCCCAGTCTGGGAAGGATCTGGGTGGCTGGACAAGTCCAGAGTGGAGGGTGGGTCAGCCAGGACCCGGGTCACACCAGGGCTGGTGCTCCCGGGGGAGTCTGCCCTGAATGGTGGGGGCTGGACCCGAGCCCAGGGCCCCTAAGAGGACAGGACTCTGAGACTCACTCCACACCCAGCCTGGGGCCCCAGGCACGCACCAGCGTTAGAGTAAACCCCCTCTGGGTGCTCAGGGCCTCCCCACATGGCCTTGGGGCCACCGCGTGTGCTCGGGACAGAGGCACCACAGCCCTCCCGAGGCCACCACCCTCAGCTGGTCAGAGTCCTGCTCAGTGAGCAGTGAGGAGCCCGGGACAGGGAAGATCATGAGCAGTGGGCCCACTGCCACAGCTCCGTGTGAGCCCGGATGACACCTCCGCCCAAGTCGCTCAGGAATAACGACGAAGTGGGCGTGCCCACCTGAGACATTCGAGCTATTGGTGGTAATTTCAGTGAGAACCTGCAGAGTTTGCTAAAAATGCAGGTTCCCAGGCCCCAGGTCTAGCAATTCTGACCCTGGGGGCCTGGGGTGGGCCCAGGGATCTGCATTTATTATATCAGTAGTCAATAGTCTTACTGTGGATCAAGGACATCTAAGCCATTGTTCATGCTGTTCCCCCACCTGTAACCCTCCTCCTCTTCTAGGTCCTCCCCTCCCCCTCCCTCTACCCCCCTCCCCCTTCTCTGTCCCTCTTTCTCCCCATCCTCCCCCTCCACCCCCTTCTCCCTATTGGTCAAATTTCAACTTCGCTTTCAAGACCAGGTTCCGATATCACCTTGGGCAGCCCTCTCTGGCCCCAGGCTGGACCAGGTGTCTCCGCATGCCCCCAGCCTCCCAGCACCCCTCATTCAGGACAGCGGCCCCACAATGTGGTAACTCCCATCGGCTTCCCAGCATGCAGTAGGCACACAGCAGAGGTACTGGCTGAACAGCCCCTTGTTTCCAGCTCACAGATCCTCTCCAACGGCTTCCCCAGGGTGGAGGCCCCCGGCAGGTGCTTCCGGGGGGGGCCGGAACGCTCCGTCCCTCTGCCCCCCCCACCCACGACAGCAGCCCCTCCTGTCAAGGCCCTGTCAGGAGGCAAGAAGGGAGCATAACGGTGCCTGACACAGCCCAAAGGAGGGCCTGACTCCAGGCGGCGCTGGAAAATTCCCTCAGTGCTGGGAGCCAGAGGCCCGCTCCAGGGAATTAGGCCGTCGGGATGATCCCAAAGCCTGGGACACCACATGCATCCATGGGGCCTGGAGATGCTCTGTCCTACCCCGGAGGCTGGAGAGGAGGTCGAGATTCAGGGCCAAGGGAAGGAAGGGTCGAACTGGGTCCCCTTGCTCTGTACCTTTAGTGTGTGGGGGAACTGAGGCAGGCGGGGAGAGGGGCACAGTGGTGACGATGACCCTCGGGTGGCCCTCACTCCATGCCCAACCATATCCCTGTACCAAACCCTCACAAGGACCCCATGAGGAGCAGGGGGACCCTATAATGACTCCGTCCCCGGTCTGCTGGCTCCTGGCCCTCCCCGAAGTGTCAGACCTGACCGGATGGGGGCTCTCCGGCCTCGACGGACCAGAACATTTCCTCAGGCCTGGGAGTGGGGTGAGTCTAGGTCAGGAGGGCCCTCGTCCACTGCCCCTGCGCCTTCTTCTGGGAGAACAGCGGGCCGGGGGCAGGGCCTGGGTGGCATGCCTCGGGGCCCTGCTGAAGGTACGGGACAGTGGAGAGCAGAAGCCCCTCCGTGGGGCAGGCCCTAGGTTCCCCCCCGACCCCGGGGCTGCTCAGGACCTCAGAAATGTCACCAGAGGCCTGTGATGTGTTTTCGCCCCTGTAGTCTCCGGATTTAACCCCATCCCTGTTTTGGACACTGTCTGAGGCCAGGCTGTGCACGCCCCTGTGTGTGGCGTGTGGGTCCATACACTCAGCCATACCCACCCGCCCTGCCCAGTTCTGGGGAAGCCAAGACCAAACACAGCACTCTGTGGTGGGCGGGCGCCACACCCGTGCCCCCCGGAGTCACTTTAGAGCATGTGCGTTCATGGGGCGGTGGCAGGAGAGAGGCAGGCCAGGGTCAGGCAAGAGGTCAGGTCCCCCTCGGGCCCCACGGACATACTGCTCACACGTGGAAGAGCGGCCCCGAGTCTGCCCCCGGCCTGGAGGCCCAGCTGGGTCTCCTTCCCGGGGGTGCACTGGGGTCTCCCCAAATCAGCACTGAAGGTGCCACTTCTCACATGGGTCTCCAAAGGATGCGGCTTCGCCGGAAATGACCTTGCATCCCTGTCAAGTGCACCTTCTTCCTTCGTACTGAGTGGCTCAGGTCACCCCGCAGAGCCTCCGGCGGCCACTGCCTGACCCATGCTGCCCGGGGCCATCCTGACGCCCCAGCTGCCTCGGGTTGTTCACCATCAAGCAGCTGAGAGGACAGAAGCACGTGAGCGGCCCTGGGGAGACTGGGGTACGGGGACATTACCCTTCTCTCCCGAGAGAAGGCAGGCTCCTTCTCTCCTACACCTGTCGGGGTAGGAAGAGCTTTGCCCTCCCAAGCACATTACTGTTCTTGTTTTCCAAACGGAGCGGGATCTCTTCATGGTTATAACCCAGCATAAACCAGCCGGGGCCGTCAGCCCTCATCCCCTGCAGGCTCAGCCCTAGGACCCTGCCTCCACCCTGCATGCGTGCGAGCGTGCGAGCGTGGGCTTCGTGATCCTGCCGCGTGATGCACTGGGACGTCACACCGCCTTCGGTGCTGGCGTGTCCCAAATCAGCATGCGGGGTGCAAACCCTCTGAGCTGGGGAGCACCGTGCTCGAGCTGTATCTCGAGATCACTGACACTCAGTTGTTCATTCACTCGATTCATAGTTATTGTCTGCCCACTGAGAGCAGGGAACGTGCTGCTGAGCAAACCAGGACCCTCACCTACCCTCTCACGGCTCCCAGAGGGGACAGAGCGAGCTGGAGCATCCAATGGTGCAGAAGCTCGGCTTATCAAGAGCATAGTGCGCCCCGGTGGGATGGAGCCCGGTTCTGGAAAAGCTGACCAGTGGCAAGGTTTGCTGGCCTGGGCAGGAGCTCTGGACAGCTGGGGCAGGGGTCTGCGTGGGATGGTCCCATCCCCTGGGCCCTCGGCCACTCTGTTCCACCTCTATTCCTGGTACTGCTGACCAGCTCCCTGTGCCCTGAAGTCTCCAGATCCTTTCACCACTCTTGACTTGGGCGAAGGGCCAGGTCACGGTGGGCAGGATCGAGTTTCCCAAGCATCTACCAGAGGGGCCAGTGACACAGCCTGATGCTAACTCCCCACAGAGCCATCTTTGATTGTGGATGACGGGAGACAGGAGGGAGCCAGCAGACCGAGGCCTTCCCCTTCTCTCTCTGAGGGACTCTGCCAAGGCACGGCTCATCCAGATAACCTGTCTGGAGACATCCCACATGCCTCTGACAGCTCACTGGTAGCAATGGCTGGCAGGGTGATATATGCCTGGCACTGCTCCCTGTCCTTCCTGGCCTCCCTTCCCGTCTTCCTCCCTCTTGTTGCCTTGAGATGGCACCTCCCAAATAAACCGTTGGTCCTTAATCCTTGCCTCTGGCTCTGCTTTCAAGAGAGCTCAGCTAAGGGGCGCCCGGGTAGTTCAGTTGGTTAAGTGTCTGTCTCTTGATCTCAGCTCAGGTCTCTATCTCAGGGTCGTGAGTTCAAGCCCTGAATTGGGCTCTGCACTTAGGCATGAAGTCTACTTTAAAAGAGAGAGAGAGAGAGCTCAGCTGGGGAGGGGGGGGTGTGCAGCAGAGGAAACTCCAGTCAGAGGGAACAGGCCGGGCAAGGACTCCCTGCAGGGGGGTCCAAGCGGCCCAGGAGTGGAAGGATGTCTGGTGGGACCTGAGTAATGGGGACAGAGCCGGCGGGGGTCTAGTGGGATATGGGAACAGGCCCCGGTGTTGGGGCCGGCCATCCTAGGTCTGACCCCGCTCTGCCATTTCTGAGCTCACTGAGGCAGGCTCCTTCATCTCCTGAGTGGCTGTCGCTGTGTGTCCAGGAGGGACAGTGACACCACTTCTTGAGGCTGCTGGGTGGTTGGGGCTGGGGGTCGGTAGGAGGGAGGTTTGCAGGTAGGGTGGCCTCCTGGCCCTCTGACCTGCTCCTGCCCATAGCTCCAGACCCAGGAGCCAGAGCAGAGACAGCCCCCATCGGCCCAAAGGAAGGGCAGCCCTGCAAGGCAAGAAAGCAGGTACCCAGCACACACCCCTCACCTTCCCCCCAAGACTTCTCTCCGACTTTCCCTCCGAATTCCATGTGTAAGTCAAGAGACACGCAGACCATTTGTTTCTCATTTGTCGGCGGCTGTGCGCTGGCCAAGGCTGCCCTGAGCCTTTCCTGAGTTCTTTCAAGTTTGTTTGTTGGCTCGTTTTTGTTCCAAGTCAGGAAATTTTTTTTTAAACCAAGACTAGTGAACTGGAAAGTGTGGGGTTCAAGCTTGGGTTAAAATAACCATGAGTTCAAGGTAGGCTCACGGCTCCAAGGAAGTGGTTCTATCCCCGCACAATCACAAACACACGCATACACTCACACTCACACGCACACGCACACACTCACACCCACAGGCACGCACACACGCACAACTCACTGCCTCGTACACACATCCCGCAGACGGGCATGCACACACCGGGGTGTGCCTGATCAGATTCCCAGACCCCCTCCTTTCCCTCAGGAAGGCAGGAAGGGCTGAGCGGGGCCCTGGGGGAGAGAGTAGGACCGAACGGTGACCCCCTCAGGCCTGGCCCCGTCCCCACGAGGTGCTGTGGCTCTGAATGAGCCCCTCTCACTGTGCGCCCCTCGGTCTCCCATCTGTGAAATGGGATCATCCCACCTCCCTGGGTGCTGAGAGGGGCTGTTGAGAAGTCACAAATCAGTGCTTTGCAGCTGCGAAGTGTCCGCCCAATGATGACAACACTACCACGCTGTGTTGGGGCCCAGGGCACAGACGACAAGCTGGGACCCAGGGGATGGGACCAGCGCCGTCAGGATCTGCTCTGTGATCTTGGGGACCCCTTACCCTCTCTGGGCCTCAGAGTCCCTTCACCGTCAGAGCACCACTGCCTTTCTCACTGCTGGGAGAGCCTGGCATGCCATGGTGGGGACACAGCCCTTCATCACCGCACCATGAGGGAAACTGAGGCTCAAGGAAGGTGAAGGGACAGGACAAGGCCAGGGGGTGAGGCCCGAGGCCATGATAATGGTTTCAACTGTGTCTGTAAGCGTGATGGTGGGTTTCATGCGTCAGCTGGACTGAGCCAGAGGGTCACACACGACTCTGGGCGTGTTCGGGGAGGTTTCTGGGTGAGATTACTGAGATTAGCATTTGAACCAGTGGACTGAGGGAAGCAGCTGGCTCTCTCCAGTGGGGGGCCTCGTCCAGTTGGTTGAAGGTAGTGACTGAACAGCAGCTACTGCCTACCTTCACAGCAACACCTCCGTGGGGGTTTGATCGAGGCACTGGGGACAACGGCTGGGCCCCGCTGACACATCAAACTGTCCATCACAGCTGGGCAGAGGCCACAGCTTAGAACAAGGAAGCCCAGCTGCCAGGTGCACATGACAGGGAGCCTGGCTTCAGGTGCAGCCTCAGGGTCCTCAGCAGGCCCTCAGTAAGTGCCCCCGCAGGGTCTGCCCTGGGTGGGGACAGCAGGGAGGACAGACCTCATCTGCACTCTAGGTCAGGGCCTTCTGGGCTTGGGCTACTGTGTAGGAGTCCCTGGGCAATGTGGGTGGGTGTGCAGCAGGTGGCTGGGTTGTGGGGAGGAGCACTGCCCCCAAACCAGTTTTCCCTCTCCTGTCGGCTCGCAGGAGCCACTGTTCTGAAGACGCAAGCTGGCTCCTGGCTCCTCCCCTGACATCTGTCCACATGGTCAGCTGGGGAGGGAGGGCTTGTTCTCAACCACAGAGCTGACCATGTGATCTCCCAGTCTTAGCCTCTCAGGGGCTGAGGCTCACCAGGACTCGGGACCCCACCCAGGAGGGGGGGAGGACATGCAAGTGAGTCAGGCCTGGCTGAGCCCTGCCCCAGCAGTCCCTTCCTCATGGTCCCCCAGGATGAGCATGACGAGACAGAGAAGTTCCTGGGTGTCTTCATACAGAACAGATTTGGGGCGATAGTGCCATACTTCTCATCATACTCACCTCCAGCCTCACTTCCTTCACCCAGGGCCAGAAGGGCCAAATAATGCCACTGCTTCCAACAGCTGGGCCAGATATTAAGAAGGAAAGTACCAAGGTCAGGCCTGGCACTTTGGGGAGAGGTTATAAGATATCCACCATCAACCCATTCACCCACCTGTTTATCTACCCATCCACCCACCCATCGACTCATTCATCCACCCATCCATCCATCCACCCATCCACCCACTCATCCACATATCCATCCACCAACCAAAAATCCATCCATCCACCACCTACCCATCCACCCACCCATCGACTCATTCATCCACCCATCCATCCATCCACCCATCCACCCACTCATCCACATATCCATCCACCAACCAAAAATCCATCCATCCACCACCTACCCATCCACCCACCCATCGACTCATTCATCCACCCATCCATCCATCCACCCATCCACCCACTCATCCACATATCCATCCACCAACCAAAAATCCATCCATCCACCACCTACCCATCCACCCACTCATCCACCCACTTACCCATCCACCTATCCACCCATTCATCCACCCATCCATCCAACCACCTACCCATCTACCCACTCATCCACCCACCCACCCACCCACTCATCCACCCACCCATCCATCCACCCACCTATCCATCCACCCCCCTATCTACCCACTCATCCGTCCATCCATCCATCCACCCACTCATCCACCCACCCATCCACATACCCATCTACCCAACCATCCATCCACCCATCCACTCATCCATTTACCCATCTACCCACTCATCCATCCATCCATCCATCCATTGAACAAATAGATCTTGAGGTCCTACTGTGATCAGTCCCTGTCCAAGTTCTGGCGAAATAAAACAAGCCAACCTAACAGGTCCCTGCCCCATGGTGCCGACCTTGAAGGGTAGAGAGGGAGCAGACAATGATCCGATAAATCAATTCATTACAGAGAAGAAGAGCAGATGGCAGGGACGGCTGTTCTCCTTTGCCTGACTGGTGTCTCTCTTCCTATCCTGTTTCTCACCAGAAAGAATAGTATTCAGATCCAGTGGCTCATGCCTATGCCTGCCTGCATGGGAGGGCCTGGCTCTCCATGGGGACCCCAAAACCTGCACAAGAAAACAACACCCCATGGACCCACTGTGGGAAGACTGTGATGACTTCCACAGCCAAGTACTTCTCCAATGTTCATTTTCTTCATTCTTCCCTCAAAATGTCAAATCACTCTGAAGGAGGCTCCTGATGGGACATGGGACAGAGCTGTTAGAGAAGCATTTTAGGAGGTGCTGACAAGCTGGAGAGCTCGCCCCATCTGAAATAGGAGTCACCTCTCCCGAGGACCCTGACAGGAACCCCAGGGATGTGGAAGAACCCCATACAGACTGGGGTCCTGGGGAAGATCTGGAAGCTTCCTTGGCCACCCTGGGGGCTCTACCACTGAGAAGCCAACACTTGAAGGCCAGGCCAGTGATGTAGAATAAGAGCAATGGCAGGCCAGGGAGGCCATGCCCTGTGCCCCTGGACATGCCCGTCTCCAAGCCTCGTCCCCCAGTGTAAAGTTGGGAGTAGGGCAAACATCATCATCATCATCATCATCATCATCCTGGTAAATCGGTTAACAGGACCTCAAATGCCCATTCTATGCGTGAGGTCCCACCGACAAGGAGGAAGGGAGCCTCCCTGTGCCTCCTGCTCACTCTTTGCCAGTAATGACTGAGCCCACTGAGATATGACCTCCCCTCTGTGCCTCAAGTGGCCTCGCCCCCCACACTACACCCCGTGGTTGGCCACCATGGAAACCTGTGCCTCTGTGGGACCCCCAAGGATGGTGCCAGAGTGAGGCGAGGGAAGGGGGCTTGTCGGAGGGGCATGGATGACAGAAGCCCCCTGGAAACCCAGAAGCTTCCAGAGTCTGGACAGACTGTCTCTCCAGCCTGCGTCATGGTGCCAGTCCCTGAACTGGTTCCCTGTTCCCTGGGTGCCCCCACTGGGCTGGGGATGTGTCCGATGCTTGTGGGTGCCCCCAGTGTGGGGCATATGGATGGTCCATACTTATGGGCCGTGGTGGAGGGTCAGGGCCACTCAAGAATCCGCCTGCATAGACAGCCACCAGCCACCGGCACAGACTGCCTACAGGATTTGCCTCAGCTTCTGAGCCAAGGCCACACACCTCCCCAGCAGCCCCAGCAATGACAGATGATGGCAAGAAGCAAGGCTCGCCACCTCCCACCAACGCTGGTTCCTCTGAGCATCCTTGACCCTGGAGCAGCCATGGCCACCAAGGCTTTCCCAGAGCTGTACCACAGTCTGAGGCCCTCTCCCTCCCTTGTACACACCTGCCCCTTTGCCCTTCCAGAAGCATCATCCCACTGAATCTCTGCACTTCCAACTCCGTCTGGGTGTCTCCTTCCCAGAATACCCAAACCATCACACTTCAGTGAAGAAAAGAACAAATACAGGAACAGGGCTCATGACTCAGAGAAAGAACCACCTCGAGGCCTGTTAATCCTGCCATCTTCCAGTTCAAGGGACAAATTTTGGTAGAAGGGACAGGAGGCTTGTGATGAGTGAGGAAACATGCAGACAGGCTGAGGAATGTAGCGTGTGAGACTGCCTGTCTCAGCCAGGTCCCTGAGAAAGCAGAGCCTGAGGCAAGGGTTAAGTCACTGCCACCTCATTGAGAAGCACAAGGCCAGGACAGTGAGGGGAAGGAGAAAAGGAAGCGAGACAAGGAAAGGTGTTTGTGACCGATGCGTTCCTGCACTGGCTGCCACTTGACAATGAGCAACAAGAGCCCAGCAGATGTGCTCGTTCAGCACGCAGGCTCTTCTCAGGAGCAACCGCACAGAGGAACCACGCTTGGGGTCGTCTTTAGAGGGGAACTTATTTGCTCAGCACCCCCCCCCCAGCTCCTAACCATCCCCCTGCACTCTCGGACTGTACCATTCAGTAGCCACCCAGGAAATGAGTCCCCAGGTTCAAGGTGGGGTACTGCTTCCACATCAGATAGTGGGAGGCCTCCTGGTTCAGGCAGAATGTCAGCCAAGAGAAAGGAGGTGCTTGAGGATCTGAGACTGTGTCCCCCACACTGCCCAGCTCCCGCCCTCGAGGGGCCCAGAGCAAGGGAAGGGCTCAGTCGCATTGGAGCCCGGTGTCCTTGGGCAAATCACACTGCCCCTCTGAGCCTCCTGGGCATGCTGTGCACAGTAGAGCTTTCTTATGGGTGTGGATTAGTATCCTGTAGCTGCTGTAACAAATTACCATGAATCGGGTGGCTTGTAACAACAGAAATTCATTCTCCCACAGCTCTGGAGCCAAAAGTCCAAAATCAACATGTCAGCAACAACTGAACTCCTTCTGGGAGCTCTAGGGAGGGATGCTTCTCACCTTCCTGCTCCAACATCTGCCTCCAACTTCACGCAGCCCCTTGCTCTGCCCTCTGTGTCTTCTCTTACAGGACACTTATTGGTAGAAGGGACAGGAGGCTTGTGATGAGTGAGGAAACATGCAGACAGGCTGAGGAATGTAGCGTGTGAGACTGCCTGTCTCAGCCAGGTCCCTGAGAAAGCAGAGCCTGAGGCAAGGGTTAAGTCACTGCCACCTCATTGAGAAGCACAAGGCCAGGACAGTGAGGGGAAGGAGAAAAGGAATGGATTCAGGGTGCTCAGCCTGTACCATTCAGTAGCCACCCAGGGTTCAGGGTGTACCCACGTCCCCCAGGAGGCTCACCCAATTACATCTGCAAGGACCCCAGTGCCAAGCAAGGTCCCATTCTGCAGTTCCAGAGGTCAGGACGTGGACACATCTTTGAGGGCCCATGCAACGCCATGCAGGATATGAGAGAGCTCATGGGCATGAGGGACCCACAGAGGGGAGCTCGTAAGTCCCACAGTGATGACCTGCTCATGGGTCTGGATGAAAGGCCAGGGCCGGTGAAGAAAGTCCACGTTGCCTGTGAAATGGGGCCAGGCCCTGAGTCGCCAGGACTGTGGTACAGATCAGCGGGGTTGGGGGACGCAAGGACAGCCCACACTCTGCTGGGCCGCAGGTGGGGCCTCAAGTGCCACGTGCAGTCAGAACCACGGTGAGGGGCCCTGCGGGATGCATCGCAAGAGCAGGTGAAGCTGCAGACAGCAAGTCCGCCTTCCTCGGAAACACTCGGGCACAGGCCTGGGCCCGTGATCGGGGCGCATTTTGGGGCCAGTCACTCATTGTCCCTACTCAGTCCCTGCCGGCTGGGCTGCTGACCCTGGGTGGAGGGGAGCTGCCGAGCAGGGACCTACCTCCTCCCGCCAGTGGCTCCGGGCCTGGCTCGTGGTGGCTGAACACACAGGAAATGTTGCTGGAGGCACCCACATGGGCTCTGTCCTCCTGGCCCCGGGGTGCCCACTGGGGCTCCTATTCCTCTCCCTGAATGTGGGCACCAGGTTCCAGCTCTGTCATCGGGGACTGTCATGGTCCCACCGGCTACAGTGCCTCTTCTGAGGATGGAGTGAGCTCATCTACATGGAAGCTTCTGGAATGGTACCCGCCATGTGGGGGTCCCCGTGGGAGAGAGTTGGCGTCATTGTCACAAAGGGTTTGGAATCCTTCATGGTGCCCTGACTTTGAGTGTGTCCTGGGTGGACCCTAGGGGCAAGGAGGAAGCTGTGGCCAACGGTCCAGGGGCTGGAGGTGCGGTGCCCACAGTGCCCTGAGCCATGGGCGGGGTGGGGGGCACAGAGCAGACTGAGGGGGTCGGGTCAAGGGCCCCCCAGGACACGTAGGCCAACTGGCACCCAGGGTAGCCCTGCCGTGCGGTTTGCCCCGACACTGGGGCTTGGGCAGCAGGAGCCCTGGCAGTCCATGGCTCCCTGATTGTCCACCCAGCTCCCAGGGACACCTGTGGGTGCCCCGGGTTCTCCTGCTCAGCTGGCACCCCATTCTCCTTGTGCAGGGGGGCTGCGGCCACACAGGGCTCGCTGGGCACTGAGGTTGGCTCTGTAAATAAGAAATTAAATCATCGAGCTGCTGTCTTATTTCCTCCGTGAGGCAGGTCCCTGGGAAAAAGGCTCGCTCTCTGCCTGTTCTGCTGATTTCTCAAAACTCATCTATACAATTATCCTAATTATATTACCGAAGATTTAAGACTTTTCATGCAAAAAAGAAAAAAAAAAAAAAAGGTAAGTCTCCAAGCCCTTTCCAGCGCGCCAATGTTCGGGGAGAGCTGGACATGCAAGCTTCCTTCTGTGGCGGAGTTGGGCGAGGCAAGCCCTCAGGGGGCCCCCCTCCTTGTGGGAATGCCCCTGGGGCACTGAACACACTCTCCCCACCTGGAATGCCTCCCGCTGTGGGGTGGGTGCCATTAGGATCCCCGTCTTAGAGTGGAGGAAACAGGACTCAGAGAAGCTCAGCCACATGCCCAAGGACACACAGCTTGGAAGCAGCAGAGCAGAGATTTAAGACTGGACAGTTCCCTTTGTCTCCCAGCCCCTGGCTGTGGCTTTCTCCAGCGTTCCCGGGAAAGGGGGGCCCGCAGACAGCCCCGAGGTATCCCGGAAATCAGCACGAAGTTGTGTAATTAGTTTGGGAAATAATAATTATGCAAACCCTGGGGTGGGGGACTTGGTTGAATAGCAATTGAGGTCAAGACGGCTGGGGTGCCCCTAGGTATCCTCCCCTCAGAGCACCAGCACCATCGGGTGGAGCTTGCGTCCTCCGGGCCTTGGCCATTCCGGGGTGTCCAGGGCGTGGCGTCCTGACTGACTGCAGACATCTGCTTTCTGTTTCCCCCCATCTGCCCAGAGGCTCAATCCCCCTGCCCCAGGGCCTGGGGGAGTCCATGAGGCTGCATCCCCTCGTCCTCCCCCCCTTCACTCCGTCCACCCCACAGCCAGCAGCTCTAGGCTGCCCTTCCCTACCAGAGCCCCCCTTACCTCCTTCTCCCCACAAAGTGCATCCAAACCTGGGGAGATGCTGGGAGAGGAGGCTCCTTTCCCCACCCCTCTGGACCCTCTTAGCACAAAACAGCATTGTCCAAGTGTACCCTGCTTCCTGGACTGAGGGTGGTCAGCTGGTCCACAGTAGAGTACCCCTCCCCCATAGTCCACACGGGGGCGTGGGCGGGACCCTACTGTTCTGGCTGCTTCATCACTCCCAGCCCAGCTCCTCAACACCCCTGCTGCATAAATATCACAGAAGGAACCCCTAAGAGGAGAGTGGCAATGGCTTGTATGTGCCAAAACAGCCCACTTTGGGCTCTCTCCATGAGAAATTCCATTTGCATGCTAGAATTCAGTGACTTCCATGAATGTCCCCCACCCCCATAGCTGATTCTAACAGAGAAGTCCTTGGAGCCTGCACTCCACTGGGAATATGACTGCATACACACAGACAGGGTCACTCTGTGGATATCTGGATATTGATTGGGATCCTAAAAGCACACTACATAACGAGCGGGTCTGATGCTTTGATCTTTGTCTTCGCCCTTGACCTTGTGAATCAGATAAGCCTGCAAACGGGTCCGAGTACCTGGGATCCACGCAGGTCTGGGGTGGAGCAGGTGAGTGTTCAAGGCATCCTGTGTGGATGAAGGGGTGGGAGGATAGGTAGGAGGGTGGAAAGATAGGTGAGTGGGCAGATGAGTAGATGGGGGAGTGGATTTGTAGGTTTGTGAGTATATTTGTGGAAGCCTGGGAGGGTGTATTTAGTTGAGTGGTTGGATAGGTGGATGCACGTGGGGAAAGAAATGAATGGATGCATTATAGATGGATGGATGATTAGGTGGGGGGATGGGTGAGAGGGTGGGTAGATGGGAGGTGGATGATTAGGTGGATGGGTGATGGTGGGATGGGTGGGGGAGTGGGTGAATGAGGTAGGGGCTGGGTAGATGTGGGGGTGGATGATTGGGTGGATGGGTGATGGTGGGATGGGTGGGGGGTAAATGGGGGCATGGATGACTAGATGGGGGGATGGATGGATGGGGGATGGGCAATAGTGAGATTGGGGGATAAGTGAATGGGGTGGGGGTGGATGATTGGATAGGGGGATCGATGGATGGGTGGGGGTGGGTAGATGGGAGGTAAATGATTGAGTGGGGGGTGGGGGGATGGGTAGGGGTATGGATGGAAGTATGGGTGGGTGGACAGATGGGTGGGTAAGAGGATAGAATGGTATGTGGGTGGCAGATGGTGGGTGGATGCTTTTCTTATTCTTGAGAACAATAGGCAAGAACCTGAGGGGAGAGGCTACAGCGTCTGAATCGGAGGGACAGGGACGGGCTGGACACTGAGAACAAGGGAACATGGAGAAGGCCTGTGTGTGGACTTACAACCATTTGAGACACGGGCCCAAGGAGGGCCAGGGGCCTACAGGCCAGGCAGAGGGCTGCCCCAGCCAGACGGAGGTCATTGGCATGGTACAGTCCCCCCACCAGTGTTAGGGCCCTGGCTCCCCGGCCTCTTTGCTCCCCATGCTGGAGCACATAGAAACCACCAGAAGCTCCCTCCTGGCCAGGGTTGAGAGCCCGGGTCAGAGGCTCCAGGGCGCCATCCTGAGCTGAGTCTCTGCAGGGGGATGCAGTGAGCAGGTGCAGTGAAGAGCTCGGGGGTGGAAGCGTCGGGAGAAAGGTGGAGGGTGCCTGGAAGGGACTGGCATGGTGGTCCTTCCCTGAGCGGAGGAGCCCTGTGGACCTCATTCCCTTCAGTGCGGGTTGGTCCCTTTGCCCCTTCCACAGCCTAGACAGACATACCACTGTTCTCACTGTAAAGGAGAGAAAAACAGGTCCCAGGAAGGGCCAAAGGACTTGTCCCGAGCCCATCCAGGCTTGGCAGGGGCCACATGCAGCCAGGCCTCCTTGCCCACCCTCCACCCAGCTCTCGCCTCGGCGATGGCCTTCGGAGGAAATGAGCAGCCAGACTGCACCCTTGGTGGGCTCTCTTCCATCACCAGCCCCCACCCCCTGGGGCCAGGCTGTATCTTGAGAGGGAGGGAGGGGAGAAGCAGGAGAGCTGCAGGCTCCCCAGGGGCCCGCTGCCTTGCAGGGATCACTTGAAAGATCCCCTCCACACAGCACAGAGCAGATGCAGTGAATGCACGGCCAGCCAGAGCCCTCAGTGTGGGTGGACAGCAGAAGGAGACGGGCATGGGCGCTGGGGGCCTGGCAGAGAGAACTCCGGACTTGGAGCAGAGTGCCCGGCTTCGGCAGGCACACGCAAATGATAATACTAACAGTAGTCGTAACAATAGCAACTGTATAGCGAGTGCTTCCCTCCTGGTGGCCAGCCTGCCCTGGTCACAGCCCACGTGTGGGGAGCGCCTGCCACACGCCGGGCACTGGACCGCACAGAGGAACTTCCCCCTGACAGAGCCGGAGCCGGATGGACCTGACCGTCACACTCCCAACCTCAGCTCTCTGCCGGCGCTCTGCCCACCACCCAGAACCAGCCCATCCCATCCCCTGGTAACAGCGGGCCACGCTTCCCCCCCCCCCCCCCTCGGCCCTGGCCTCTGCCCCAACCTCCTGTCCTCTTCCGGAAGCCACACCATGGATAGTTCTAGAGTTTGGGTCCTGGAGCCTTCGGACACCCTCCCCCAGTCCCACGGAATGAAGAGCGAAGAAGAGGCTTGGGGACCCCGCTGAGCCTCCAGGGAATGTCCAGGAGGCAGGAGGACGTGCATCTGAGCTCCAGGCTGTGGTCAGTGCTGGGAATGGGGATGCAGAAGTGGTCCACGGTGTATCCATGGGAGATGGCTGCAGGGAGCTCGGGGACGCACAGTTGACAAGTGCGTGGACAGAGGAGGAGAGGCCGGGAGGGGGCTACAGAGCCAAGGGAGGAAAGTGCCAGCAGGTCAGGAGAGCCTGCAGACCCCGTATCGATGGGGAGGCCGTCCGCACCCCTCCTGGGCTTAGCAAGGTTTGCAATGCCCAGACGAGCCATGTTCACAGGAGCAGGATGCTTTGGAAATCATGGCACCGAGGATGAGCAAGGGTCACCAAGACTACTGGGAGCCCTGCGGCCTGGGTTCCGCTGGTGCGCCAGGGCCTTGGACCATTTTCGCCCCTGTCCGAGGCCTTGGGGAAGCCTGCGTTCACCAGGTGACGGAGCTGAGGGCAGGGCGGGATTGAGCCATTGCCCTGTGGGTCCCCTTGACCGAGGTAGAGGACCTAGAAGTGCGTGTGGCCTGCCGTCTCGGGAGGCAGATGGACATCAAGGGTAAGGTCCCTTAGCCACGGAGAGACCTCTATTAGGACGGAGGACCTGTCCCTGCCCCCGGCCCCTGTGGCTGGCCCCCACCGTCTTCCCAGGCAGCCCCTCCTCAGGACAGCTCTGACCCTGACCCACATTCTCCCCACAGTGGGCTGGAATCTGCCTCTGGGTGTTTTCCATCCCTGGCCCAGTCCTCTTCCTGCTGGTGGGGTGATTCAGTTTAAGCCTCCTGCTGGGTCAGCAGATTTGCAAACCACAGGTTTCTTTAATTTCTTTGAGGGGAAAAGAAAGAAAGAAAAGAAAAGATCTTTTCCCAAAGTATTATCTTCCCTCCCAATCAATCATAGCCGGTAGGGGGGCGGCTTCGACCCAGGGCCTGTCAGACACAGATCCCTGACTCAGTGCCTGGACGGGCCCGCGTGGGGCTCACGTGTCCAGTGTGGGGAGCAACCCCCGCCTGGGGTCACCTGCGGGCCCTCTCTGCTAGCACTGGGCAGCCTGGCGGGGTCTGGCTGAGCCGGGTGGAGGACGGTTCGTCTGTTCCTTTGTTGAAGTGAACAATTTAGTGGCATTTAATACACCCACCAGTGGGACCACCACCCCTCGTTCTAAAACGCGTCCCGATGTCCTGACCCCAAGGAGACCCCACAGTGACGGCTCGGCCCCTGGCAGCCACCAACCTGCTTCCTGTGTCTGTGGCTTCCTCAGATGCGGGATCAGGCAGCTCATGCAGGGGGTAACACGTATAATATTTTACTGTATGTGGTCCTGCTGGTCACTGGGAGACGCGGCGTGACGTCCCCACCAGCCGCTGGTCACATTTTCATCGACGATCGGCACATGGCCTTGTTTTATGTGCGCTTCTCCTGAAGGACGGCTTATTTAGCACACATCTTTGATTGATTAAGGTGGTGCTCAGGCGGGAAGCCCTGTGCTAAATAAGCCGGGTTAGATACGTTGTAGCAAGTGGGCAACCTCACAAACAGGGAACCACGAGTAGGAGGGGGGCCGGCGGGGCTGACCCGTCCCCCAGCCTTCCCGCCCTGCTCCCCACCCCTGGGCTGCCTGCCCTGGGCCTCTGCCTCACGAGGCCAGAGGGAGGCCCAGGCAGACCGGGGTCCACCTGCACCTCTCGCCCCTTCCTGTCTCCAGCCCACCCCCTCCAGGTGGGGCTGCATCACTCCCTTGGGGGTCTCCCTGCCCTGCCCTCCCCTCTGGCAAGTCCCCTTTTAAATCCTCTGTCCCATTCAAATTGCCCCGTCCCCATGCTCCCCTGCCAGCCCCCTGACGGAGCAGAGGAGGTGCTGAAGGTTTGGAGAGGGAGGGAAAGGCCTGCAGCGTCCTTGCTGCGCGGAGATCGGTGTCCAGGAAATGAGATAGGGCAGGTGCGTGGACAGGTGGACCCCTAGGGTCTGTGGCTCTGCGCTGCAGGGACAGCCAGGCTCAGCCCGGAGGGAGGGGGCCAGCGAAGTGAGCAGGGGAGGAGCTGAGGGTGGAGGAGGGAGCCCGAGCTGAGGAGCATGGGGGCAGGGCGGCGGCGGGGGGCAGATAGTTGGCGTGGACGGCCCAGTCACGCGCCACGAGACCACAGCGGGCAGGACATCGAGTAAACCATTCCTGAGAAATGGGGTCCAGCGCCACAGTTGGAGCTCCGTTCCCGGCCGCGGTGGACATGCGACGTGGGTGAGGGAGGGGGCGGAGGGCAGCAGGAGAAGGCGGAGGCCGCCTCCCCTCCAGGCCCACAAAACCCGCAGAGGGCCCAGTGGGAAAGGAACCAGTCCCGCTCCTCAGAGGGGACCCAGGGGCCAGGAGGAGGAAGGGACTCTCAGAGCAGGAGTCCGGGGTTGCTGTGGTTGGACCGGGAGACCCAGAGCAGCGTGGATGGGTGCCAGGAGTTGAGGACCGCTGGGGACGGGGGAGGGGCTGCAGGGGTGGGGAGAGCCCCACGAGGCTGTCCTTCCCCCCACAGCACTCTTGCACCTGCTCCCCTTCAGCGCCGCCTTGCCTGGGCCCCCGCTGGACAGAGCTCCGCAAGGGAACCACCCCGGTCCTTGCTCCCCGTTGCGCCCCCCATGCCAGCTCAGGCCGGGTGCACGGGTGCGGGGTGAACCCCCATCCACTAGGCAGTTGAGAGAGCCAGTGTTCTAGCGCCTCCTGGGCCTGGCACCAGTGACCCTGGGGGCCGATCATTCAGCTGGGGGGGGCATTCTGCACATTGTGGGGTGGCTGGTGGCAACTCTGGTCCCACCCGCTAGGTGCCACCCACCTTCCCCGGGCCCAAGTCATGGCAACCAAAACTGTCACCAGATGTTGCCAAATGTCCCTGGAAGGAGGCAAACCGCCCAAGGTTACCTTTAACCTTATAAACTCTCACTATGAGGCCGGAGGAGAGGGGGCAGCCCCTCCCCGCCCCCACAGCAGGCAGAGGGTTTAACCGCTCTGCGTGGCTGGGGGTCTTGGGCAGAGACAGTGATCGAGTTAGAGTCTCACCACCCACCCCCACCCCAGGACACCTGCTCAGAGGAGCAATTTAGAGTCCATCAGGAAAAGAGGGAGATAATTACCGTTTTCCCCAAGGCAGAGTGCCCTGCTTGAGAACTCCGTAACGCGCAGACCGCTTAGCTGCTACACAGGAGAGTGAATTCTGTCTGGTTGCAACACGCTCCTGTCTGTGTCTTGTTTCTCTAATCAGCACTATCGGGAGAGACGTTTCTAAGAGCTTGGATGTGGGATCGTGCTGGGTTTTCGCTTTGCCCAAAATGACCATCCAGGATGAGTCTGCATAACCACCACCCACATGAGGGGCCCCGGTGGGGGAGGCGTGCCGGCCCCGCGGTCCAGGGCCCAGGGCGCAACCAGCCTGGACAGGTCGGGACCTTCCGGCGAGTTCCTTCATTTCTCTGTGCCTCAGCTGCTTGTCTAGAAAGTGTGGATTCCAACTACCATCCTCCTAAGTGGCCATGGAGGCTCAGTGACATTTTAGGCACGAGCCGATAATAAGGGTGGGTATTTACAGATAATTTGATAGAGGACGAGCCTTGTAGCTAAGCACCTCACATGTACTCGTGAATGCAGAGCCTGCAGCAGCCCTCTAGTGGATTGATGCTGATCCCCACTCTACAGATGGGGAAACTGAGGTAATGGACTTGCCGACTGTCCAGGCTGTCATCTGGATGCTCAGGTCTGGGGCTCTGAGGGGGAGACACAGCATAGAACTGGGGTGTTGGGTCCAGATGGGTTTCCCCAGAGAGGAAGCTGAGCAAAAGCCCAAGGCCTGGTGAAGGGAGGTGGGAGAAGGGGGCTCACGCTGTGCAGGGTGCACAGGGGGTCGATGTCCCAGGAAGAGATAGACCTTGGGGCGTGTGGCCCTGCCAGCTGGTCCTGGAAGGCCTCAGACATGCAGGAGTTTGTGTATAGGGTGACCAACCATCCTTACTCGCCTGGGACTGGAGGGCTCCTGGGATGTGGGACAACTATCCAGCCTGCCACCTGCCCACGAAGCCCCGGAGGGGAGAGGACACCTCAGGGACTGGAGGAGGCGTCTCCCTGCGGCGCCGGCCTCCCACAGCTCTGACGCAAAGCCTCCTCCTGGGAGGCCTCTCCTGGAGGAGGTTTACTTTCACCCACCGACCAGGATAAGTATAGGGGAGGGAGAAACAAGGGACAAAGAGCTACAGATCAGAGAGAAATGTAGCCCGCTTCCTCCGGGGGCCTCCGTGCATGTAAAGAAACCCGAGGTCTCGCTGCCTTCCCAAGGCCACAGGAATGGGGCTCCTTTCCTCCACGAGGTCCCAGGGAGGTAAGAGCTCTTGGGGGCTTCCAATAGGTGGGAGTACCCTCCGTGGTCCTGCTTGCCGGCCACAGAGCGCCTGGGTCCCCCGGAGCCCACACTGGCCTGCCCGCAGGGGGGCCGTCACGGTGGGTGGGCCTCCTCCCTGGCCTCAGCTGGTGGGAAGACCGGTGGTGAGGACCAGGCCAGGTCCCCAGCATCTCCTGCAGAAGAGGGGGGTTCTCTCTGGAGCCCCCACCCTGGCCTCACCCTTCATTGGCTGTAGACGCCCCCACCCTGATGAACCGAACCCTCAAATTCCCTTCCCCTCTTCTGACCGGGGTGGAGACAGATAAGGCTTCTGGAGGCCTTCAGGGTCTGAGCTTGGGCTGGAATGTTCTGGAAAGCAGCTGCTCCCATCCTGGCTCTCAGATGAGCTGGGCACAACCTGAAGGGGGCCTTGGGGGCCGGGACAGTTTCCAGGGTCAGCCGCCTCCTTCACTCCTACCCTGGTCCCCGGAACAGACATTATTGCTTAGAGCAGTTTTAAGTTGACCGAAAACTTGGTCAGAAAGTCCAGAATTCCCGTGTACCCCTCCGGTCACCACCATCCAGCATGGGATCACTTGTTCCCACTGATGGGCCGGGACGGATGCATATGATTAGCCAAAGCCCATGGCTTGCAGTTGGGTTCCGTGTCCGTGGCTCACATTCTGGGGTTTTAACAGAAGTCCTATATCCACCATCACCGTGTCACGCGGAGTGGCCTCACCGCACAAACATCTGTGCCGGCCAGTCCGCCCCTGCTCCCTCGCTGGGGGCCTTGGCTGCCAGTACCGGCTGAGAGGGACTTGAGCCAGGACTCGGGCACTCCCGGACCCCGCTCGCCTCCTTGCTCCAGCCCTGCTCCTGGGAGCCCCACCCACCTGTCCCGTTCTGTCTGGAAACCCTCTGGCCCGCTCCAGCCGGCTTAGAGACCTCGCTCCAAGACGACCCCACCGCGGACTGCTCCCGAGTCCTTGTCCGACAGCACCAGGCAGCTGGCCTCTCTGGTCAGGCAAGGCTGGCCCTGGGGGGCAGGGTCCTCCTGACCAGAGCAAGAGCCCAGGCCTTCTCCCCGGACCTGGCACAGGGCCTGTGCTGGCCTCCCAGGGCCGCTCTGCTGCAGACCCCAGCACGTAGCCCCCCGAGGCCTTGGAATGGGGAGCCTGGGAACGGGGTTACCGCAAAGGCGAGACCGGGGGCAGACTCTCCCCTGCCAGCACTGTTGCTGCTGGAGGGCGGAGGGGGGAGGGGAGGATGGCGTCCAGGGAGTCGAGGAGGGGCACGGCACTGGGCCTGATTAGGGACCTGGGCAACATAAGGGAGCTGCCCCCCCACACAGGCAGTCTTGCTTTCATTTTGTGAGTGGGGTGACCGAGACCCAGATAGCCGGAGGCTCACCCAGAGTCACACAGCCGAAGCAGTAGGGGTCCCTGCCGGCAGAGACATGTCCCCCACCCCAAACACCAAGCATCCTGGGGCCTTGTGTAGTAGGGAGCCCTCACCCTCCGGGAGGCTCCTGAATCTTGACCTTGGGGGACCCAGGCCTGCCTATAGGGTCAGCCCTGGAGCCAGACACCACCTTGCCTCTTGGGAGCTGTGTGGCCTCGAGCCGGTTGCTCTGCCTCTCTGGCTCTGCCTCTTCATCTGCATGTGGCGTCTGGTGTAAGGAGGTGGGAGTGCCCTGCGTGGCCAGTGCCCAGCACCATGCTGCCTCCCTCCCACCAAAGGGGGCCCACTTGGAACTCCTCAAGGGGAGGAGGGGCCTGGATTGCCAAGGATGCGAACTGCAGAGGCTTTCCTGTTTCTATGGCAACCTGGAGGACTGCGGGCTCCGGCAGAGGTGGTGGTGGGGCTTGGTTGCGGGAGGGAAGGGGGCTGGGGCCCAGGGTACAGTTGAGCCCGATCTGCCTGGGCCCTGGGTCCAGGAAGGGCAGGCCCTGGGATCAGAGCCACTGGCTCTGTGTGGACACGGCACCGGGCCTCCTCTGCCGACCAAGGGAGGGGCCAGGCTGGAGGCTCATGGGGCGGGAAGGGGCAACCCCCAGCAGCATCAGGGAGCCTCAACCTCACCCCAGGGCTCACCGGGCCTGCTGGGCACCAAGTGATCAGCCTGCCTGGTCTGCTTCCTCCTACCAAGCCTCCCGGGGAGTGAGCATCACTTTGTCCAAACCCCATTTTTCAAGGAATAAATGGGCTTCAGGAGAAGCCAGGGGAGGGGGTGCAGCCTCCCAGACCCAGACGGGAGTGGGACAGCCTCAACCACTGCCTTTAGAGGCTGGGGAGAACTGGCAGAGCTGGGGTCTCCTGAGCCCCCACGGCATGCCCAGCGGGCAGAGCCCCATCTCCCGCAGAGTCTGACAGAGACATGCAGGTGAATTCCATGGGAGCTTGGAAGCTGAACCAGAACCAGAGCAGAAAAGTGATGGGAAAGCAGATTTTGCTCTGAGAAGTAGTGAGCTCCCCATCCATGGGGGGATCCAAGCAGAGGCTGACTGTGGGTATGTTCCTGCAGCACACAGGAGTTGGACTCAGGGGGACTCCTCCAGGGAGGGGTTCCTCTAGGGAGGATCAGGAGCCCTGATGACAATTTCAGGGATCAACCCTTTGGAAGACTTTTCTGAAGGATCCCAGGCCCCTGGGTAAATAGGAGATTGAAGATGGGCCGGGAGGAGAAAAACCGTGATTCACCTCCTAAATGCAGAGTCCCTGACACCTGCAACTCTTCGCAAAGAGAAAGGGCTCCCAGCTCCTGTCTGCTTGTAGATGGGGGCAGGGGCATGTACCCCCTGCCCCCACAAACACACACACCCAACACTTACACACACCCCACACACACATGCGCTTCCAGGCAGTCACGTGTGGGGGATCAGTGACCCCTAAGGCACCCTGAAGATCAGGTGGCAGAGGGTGTTGGGGTGTGGGGGGCAGTGGTGAGGCTGCAAGCAGATGTCACCAATCATAACTGCCCCAGGACTGCAGTCAGGACTGAGAGACACCAAGACTGCAAGGTGCTTACGTTCCAGAGTCACATACGAGCAAATCTGAGGCTCCCGGCTCAGTGAATTCCACCCAACCCAGCTTAGGCTGACTCAACCCAAATTTAATTTAGTGCAGTTCATTCTGTCTCAATTCAGTCCAAATCCAACTCAATAGAAATCCAAATTTATTTCGATTCATTTTAACTCAACCCAATCAAAATTCAGCTCACCCCTCACCAATCTGCCCAGTCTTCAAGGAGCAGCACCTCCCGTGAGGGGTCTTCAGCAACCCCCCACCCAAAACTAGCGTGGGCCACGCACCTGTCTGCCGGCCTGGGGGGTGCACGCATGCTGGGCTCGCCGGCCCCCTCCCTGGGAGCTGCAGACCCAGAAGGCCAGGTCGGAGTCGGGGTGCTACTCATCACTGCCTGGGGGCCCATCTCCTCTCCCTCCCCGCTCCGCCTCTTCCCCTCCTCCCCCTCCTCCTCTCCCCTTGGTTTTCTCTGCCATCCTGGCCTTCAGCACCATTGCTGATTTCATGGTGGTCTTCTTCACCACCACCTTCATCTTCCCCGAGCCCTGCAGCAGGCTTGAGGAGCACTTTCCAAACATGACGCCCTTATCCTCGCAACAGTGGAGTTAGGCATCCTCACCCCATTCCACAGAAGGGAAAACAGGAGTTGGGAGGCCATGCAGGCCACGCACATGTGCTAGCTGCTGGCTGTCCCATCTGGGTGCGAGGCCAGGCTGGGGGCCCAGCCCTCACCACCGGGCACCCTACCCAGCCGCATGAGCTGAGAGCTGCTATCTGAAGCCCCCATTGGGTCAGAGCCCCGCAGACTCAAGCCCAGGGCTGGCTCGGCCACCCCTAACCCTCGCCCCTTGTCCCTGATCATCCATCAGTCCCTGCAAAGCTGACAAGCCTCTCAGACCCGCCATCCCCTCCCGCCTGAGGGAGAAGGGTTGCACACGTGTTTGCTATACTCCCGCCCCCCCTTTGGCTTCAGCCTCCCCCCAGATTAACAAGCCCCAGTCTCTGGCCTACTCATCATACTCCTGGCATGTGGACAGCCTTTGCCTTGGTTTTTATCGAAATCATTAATAATTTCAAAGATTCTAAAGAGGGCTCTGTTTTCTCCAGCCTCCCACAGCAGTCATTTAAATCCACTGTGACTCACTGAGATTTGGCAGACTCGGGCTGTCACAGTGCAGGTGCAGCTGGGTCCCGCAGCCAGGACTGTAGGCTGCCCAGGGCGAGGGAATGCATTTGTCTCCTGGCAGGGACCCGCCCAGCAGGGCAAGAGGCAGGGCTCAGGAACGCCCGTTTGTTGGATGAGTGTATAAACAGATGGGTGGAGGGGTGGTTTGATTTTTTTCAAATAAAATTGTTTTATGATTATACAAATAACCTATTCCCAGTGTGGGAATTTTGGAAAAATATAGAAAAGTTCAAAGGAAAAGGAAGAAAACAACAAGTCCCCTCCCCATATTCCTCAGAGAAACTGTCAAGAATATTTTGGGGCCATTTCTTTGCTGTAGGTTTTTTTTAGCAGATACAGTTTGTATATTATCTTTTGCACTCAGCATTTTCCAGTTTATTAAATATTCATTAAAAGCATGATTTTTTAAAAAGTCTTCTTATTATGGAATTTTTCAGACATATACACAAAGAAAGAGAATCGTGTCATGAACTCCCAGATAGCCGCCCCCAGTTTCCATAATTAACAACATTTTGCTTATCCTATTCCATCTATTCCTACCTCCCCACCTATTTTATTCTTATTTCTGGTGGAATACTGTTAGGGGTCGGCTTGTATCCCCAGAAAAGATATAGCGGAGTTCTAACCTCTGGTACCTGTGAAGGTGACCTTATTCGAGAGCAGGGTCATTGCAGATGAGATGAGGTCAGACAGGTGTAGGGTGGGCCCTGGTCCAGCATCACTGGTTTCCTTAAGAGAAGAGGAGGTCAGGACACAAAGACAGAGATGCGGCAGGAGGAGGCCGTGTGAAGACCACGGCAGAGACTGGGGATGACACAGCTGCAAGCTCAGCAGCGCCAAGGATCCCCAACAGCCACCAGACACCAGAAAGAAGCAAGGAAGGACCCTACCCAGAGCCTTAGTGGGAGCCCAGCCCCCCGATACCTGAGTTCAGGCTTCTGTTCTCCAGGACTGAGAGAGAATACATTTCTTTAGTTACAGCTACCCAGTGTGTGTGGCTTTGTTCCGGTAGCCCCGGGAAACTAACACATACTTTAAAGCAAATCTCAAACATCAGAAAGCGTGAGTTTAATGGCCACATACCATTTCATCAGATGCCTGTGCCATGCAAAGAACATAGCAAGTGGGGGAAAGCACTGTACAAGGGTGTGCAGGGTACTAGTTTGACCATGTGTCTCTATGAAAATTTTCATAATGGACATAAAAAGGAGGGAGAAAGGAAATACATCAAATTTCAATTATTGTGAATGGGGGACTCAAATCTGTTGAGTCCACTCTGTGCCAGGCACCACAAAAGGTATTTTACTTCATTTACTATGACAAATAACTTTAAGAGGTGGGCATTATTATCCCAATTTATGAAGAAAGAATTTGAAGCTCAGATTATTAAGTAAATTAAGTAGCCCACCCAAGGGTGCCCTGCTGGCAAGGGGCCAAGGTCCAAACCACGCCAGACCCCACACTTCCTATTCCCCACAGGGGGCTGTCCAGTGCATCTCTGTGGACGGTGCCCAGAGCAGAGATGCCAGGTCAGGTCCAGCTGCACACTTGTCTTCTTGCCCTCCTCCTCTGCTGATATGACCATGCATCCTTCCAGCATCTCCTCCATGGACATGCCCTAGACTTTGCATTAGCATTAAATACAGACACTCCAGGGTCTCACATTCAAGCATCCCCTTGTACTGACAGCCTCACATCTTTCCATCTCACACAGGCTAGCAGCCCCACCCTAAGAACATGACCCCCCTGGGATTCACAACCCATTACCCCATGGTCTCACCAGCCCCACCCCCTTCATGCCCTCATTCTCTCATCACTCAGCTGAATTTCCATGGTACATCACTGTAATCTCCTTTGTGCATGCACATGCGTTCACACACATCTTCCACTCTTTTATCCTTCTCTCATTTTACTGTACTCAGCTACCAGAACCCCAAATCTGGTCAAATCCAGCTCTCCATCTAATCTATACTTGCACTTGATCAGGGAAAAAAGAGAAGACATAAATTACCAATCTTAGAAATGAGAGGAGACATTACTACAGACCCTACAGACATTAAGGCTATAATAAGAGAGCACTACAAACAACTTTATGTCAATGAATTCAACAGCTTTGAAGGAATGAACACAAATTTAAAGACAAACTATCAAAACTAACTGAAGCATGTTTATTGGAATTGAACAATTATATAGTGGGTGGCAGATGGTAGGAGCCAGGTTTCTCTCTGTTGGCATGGGAAGTTACAGATAAGCAAGGAGAGAGGCTAGAATAGAACATATGAGGATGGATTAACATTACAGGCATCAGTATTTCAGTTTACTGTAGATACAAATGGCTACATATAGAAATATTTATAGATATGTATATACATATCAGTTAATATAAACACATGTATCTCCTTGGTGCCCCAGTCTTGATTTTTTTTTTAAGTATGCTCCATGCCCAGCGGGGAGCCCAACATGGGGCTTGAAGTCACAACCCTGAGATCAAGACCTGAGCTGTTATCAAGAGTCAGACACTTAACCAACTGAGCCACCCCTATTCTTGATTTCTAATACTGTTCTCCAATGAAAGGAACAAGGGCTCCTCAGAAAAATGGCTGATTCTAGGACTGGGGCAGAAAACATACAAGATGATTCTGGAGCTCTGAATGCCAGAAGTAGTAAGTGCTAAAACACACACATACACACAATGAAGGGATTAAGTCAAAAGGACACAGGAGCCAACTGAAAGAGTTCCTAGTGGCCAAAATGGGAAAATTTTGAGCTAAAAATAAAGTACTACTGTATTATAACCCAACATCCATGAGTCCATACTGATATGAATAACACCTCCCAATTTATTTTGTGATACGTGGTACCAAAACCAGACAAAGACATTACAAGAAAAGAAAACTGCGAACTAGTATCCCTCATGGACATAAATTCTTAACAGAATATTAGCATATGAAATCCAGTATAAATGAAGTATATATATATATATATGCTATATATATAAATATATAGCAAAACTTCATGACTAAGTGGATTTATTCCAAGAATGCAAGGTTAGTTCAACATTTGAATATCATTTCATGTAATTCACCACATCAACAGACTAAAGAAGAAAAGTGATAAGATCTTCTCAATAGATGCAGGAAAGCAATGCATATGACAAAATTCAACATCTCTTCATTATAAACACTCTTATCAAACTAAGAACAGGTGGGGATCTGACAAGAGGCATTGTGAAAAACATACAGATCATATCATATTTCAAGGTGGAAGGCTGAATGCTTTCTTCCAAGGCTGGGGACAAAGCAAAGATGTCACATTCATCCCTGGGGGTTCTATCAGTGCAATAAAGCAAATAAAATCAGTGACTATAGACTGGAAAGATTAATAAAACCATCTTCCTTGATAGACAACGTGATTGTCCACAGAGAAAATCCTAAGGAGTGTAAACCCCCCCAAAAATGTGCAGAACTGAAAAATGTATATACAAAAACTATGATAGTTCTATAACTAGCAATTTAAAAATTGGAAATTGAATTTTAAAAACATTTTTAGCAATAGTATTAAAAAATGAAATACCCAAGGATGAATTTAACAAAATGTGTGTAAGATTCATATGTTGCTGAGAGAAATTAAAGACCTACATAAGTGAGAATATACCATGTTCACGGACCAGAAGACAACTGTTATTAAAATGTCAATTATAGGGGCGCCTGGGTGGCTCAGTCGTTAAGCGTCTGCCTTCGGCTCAGGTCGTGATCCCAGGACCCTGGGATCGAGCCCCGCATCGGGCTCCCTGCTCCGCAGGGAAGCCTGCTTCTCCCTCTCCCACCCCCCCTGCTTGTGTTCCCTCTCTCGCTATGTCTCTGTCAAATAAATAAATAAAATCTTTAAAAAAAAATGTCAGGGACGCCTGGGTGGCTCAGTCAGTTAAGCGTCTGCCTTCGGCTCAGGTCATGATCCCAGGGTCCTGGGATCGAGTCCCGCATCGGGCTCCCCACTCTGCAGGGAGCCTGCTTCTCCCTCTGCTTCTGTCTCTCTCTCTGTCTCTCATGAATAAATAAATAAAATCTTTAAAAAAAAATGTCAATTATTTCCCCAAATTAATCCACAGTTTCAATGTGATCTCTGGCTTTTTTTAAAAAAGAAGTTGACAAGCTGATTATAAAAATTATATTGAAATGCAGAGGACCTACAAAGATTAAAATCATGTTGACAAAAAATAACAAATTTGAAAGGCTCACTGTACCTGATTTCCAAACATTATAAAGGTACAGTAATCAAGACAATATGGTTTTGTGGTGATGATAAACATATAGGTCAATAGAACAGAATAGAGTGTCCAGAAATAAATCTACATATACGTGGCCAATTGATTTTTTTAAAGTAAGCTCTAGGCCCAACATGGGGCTTAAACCCTCAACCCCTAGATTAAGAATCACATGTTCCACTAACTGAGCTGGCAAGGCACCCCTCAGTTGATTTTTAGGAAAACTACCAAGGTCACTCAATGGAGGAAAAGACAGTCTTTTCCCAAAAAAGGGCTGGAACAACTGGATATCTATATGGAAAATAGTGAACTTCACCTCTAACCTTATACCTTGTACAAACTTAACGTGAAATGGATCACAGACCTAACTATAAGAGATAAGCCTATACAATTTTCAGAATATTATATTATATAGGAGAAAATCTTTGTAACATTTGGTTAAGGAAAGATTTATTAGATAGAACATATAAAACACAAATCATGAAAGACAAAATTAAATGGGCCTCATCAAAATAATAATAAAACCACTACACATCCTCTAGAATGGCCAAAATTAACAGACTAACTGTGCCAAGCGTTCACTGGGATGCAAAGCAACTGGAATGCTTGAACATCGATCGTAGGAACATAAAATAATGCAATTTCTTTGGAAAATAGTCTCTAGTTTCTTAGAAAGGTGAATATAATGCTACCACATAATCCAGCACACGCCCACACTAAGACGTATATGCAAACGTTTTTTATCCATAACAGTCGAAAACTAGACACAACCCAGGTGTCTATCAACAGGTGCGCGGCGGCCGACGTAGCGGATCTGTGCCGCGGGCTCCCGCTCAGCAGTGAGACGAGTACCGCCACACCGCCTGGAGGGACCTCAAAAGCACGCTCAGCAGAAGAAGGACGTGCACACAAGAGCTCCCTCAGGAGCCCTCCATCCAGATAAACTCGGGAAAGATGAGGCTGAACTGTGGTGGCGGAGTCTCTGCTCGAGGGGGAGACGGACGGAGGGGGCACAGACAAGGTCTGGGGCGCCCGAAACGCTCCCTGTCTTGCGTGTGGCAGTGCTGACAGTCACTCAGTCTCGTTGGGTGCATTTCATCGTATGTAAATGACACCTCATGGAGTCGATAGAACAGAAACCAAAAGACTGCAAACGTCCACCCCCACTCCCCACCACACCCACCTCTGTGTTTCTAGAACGGAATGCCCTCTAAACACTGTGTCATTTCCTCATCTGTTACGATCTGGGGGGGCTGTCTTCCTCCGCCAGAGCAGGGGTCTCGTTTGTGTGACTCACTGATAGAAGTCCAGAAGCTGAGGTCCAGGCCAGCAGCGTGGTAGAGTCTCAGTAAATATTTGCTGAATTTATCAATGAGTGAATAAGGAACGCATTAGAAGGACTTGCCTGGCCAGACCACAGGCCTTTGTCTAATGTTATATTTTATTTATTTATTTGACAGAAAGAGAGCACAGCAGGGAGAGCAGCAGAGGGAGAAGCAGGCTCACAGAGTTTCTAAGGCGGGATCATCATTTTGGAGGTAAGACCACACAGAAGCAAAATGTTCAGCCCCAGCGCGCCCGGCTGGAAAGGGAGCTTGCTGCCCAGCAAACTCTGGCGGGGGAGCTCGGGAGCTGCCTTGCCCTCGAGCGAGCGGGGTACATGCTGATGGGGTGCCAGGCTCCAGGGCCCTGGAGTTACAGGCAGGCAGGTTACTCACATCGCTCAAACATTCACATTATTTTTCAAGTGGCTTTGAAACACCTGCTCCTTTATTATCCCAAGGAGCAATCGGCTTAAGTGGGAGCCCTTATGCCGCCTCACAAAAGAAGTGTGGGGCCTCCATCTGGCAACAAGCAGTGGGTCGCCTTGCCTATGGGAGCTCTATTTCCCCACAATGAAGTCGGAAAACCCCCTTATAATTAACTGAACAGTTGATGCAGGAGCAGGGAGTCCTGCCACGAGCATAGGAGATCCAAAGGGAAAGACGCAGCCACGGCCCCTGGGGCCTGGCCAGGTGACGGGCGGGCCCGGGGCTCAAGCCCCCTTCGTTCTGCGCTGCTGCCCCCTCGGAGGACACAGAGGGCCCCCGCTGGTCTGGTGCCCGATGAGGAGTAGTCCTGCCCAAGGACTCCAGGGGCAGAATTCCAGAAGGGGACCTTGGTCTCCTCACACTCTGCCTCCGTTTCCTGGTGTGTAAAACAGGGGTGAAGACGGTACCTTCTCTGTGGGGCTGTTCTGAGGACCCAAAGATGAGACCGTCGGAAGTGCCAGGCACACGGTGGGGTCCGGGTTGGCGTCAGCCAGCATGACGGCTGTGGCTTGAAGGAGCACCTGCATGCAGGTAACCCGTAGCCTGGACCCTCCCCAACTCCGATGCCCCCTGTTCATCTGACAGTCTGACCCCGCTTTCCCGGGCTCCAGCTTCCAGCCCCTTGGGACCTCATCCTGCCATCGCTCAGACCAGAGGCTTCGGGGCGTGAGTAGGCCAGGCCGGGGGGACACGGCCAGCGAACAAGCCGCATCCCAACAGCTTAGAACGGGAGAGCACGGTGGGTGCTCCTGTCTGCTCATTGTGTCCCACGAGGGCCCAGGCCGACAGGGGCTCCCCCCTGCACCCCTGCTTCCCAGACTCGAGCCCACGGGAGCCATTAAGGATGCAGGAAGAGATAGCATCGTGGCTTTGAGGGATGAGCGGCAATGGGGCTGGTGGACAATGGGACCCTCTGCCGACCGCCACCTACAACCACATACATAATTACAAGATGTGGCGCGGGGAAGCGGGTTGAAGGGCAGGATGTGCTCCAGAACCCACACTCATCTTTATGTATGAGTGCGTGTGAGTCCTGGCAGGAAAGACAGAGCTCAAGAAGGGGGTGCTTGGAGGGCCCCCGAGGACGCAGGCCTCCCCGAGGGCTGGGCCAGATGGGCCAGCTGGGCCAGCTGGGCCAGCGATGCTCCTCGGCCCCGAGCGCTGCAGGCAGCCCGCATCTTGGGAATGCTCTTCTGCAAGCAGTGGGGTTCCCACATCTGCCAAGCAGCTTCCCACCCCTCCCCTGCTCCATCACCTGTCCTGTGCCCCTCCAGGCAGCACCGGCCCCCAACTCCTCTCCAGCCTGCACTCGCGCCTGCCCCTGCCTTGCCCCAGCCTCAGAGTGTCTGCGGTCCCAGGAGCCCTTCGAGTTACTGACAGAACCGATGGCTCCTACCCTGGAAAGCACACGGCCTGCAGACACCAAGGTGATACCAGCATTCTATGGGATTCCGCCGGCCCCCAGGACATTGCCCCACGGGGTGGCAGGCATGTCAGTGTTCCCGGGACTGGGCAGAGCCGACACAGAGTGATGCTCCCGGTGTTGGATGCAGACCGAGGTGCAGGGGCTCCCCCCACTCCCACATCTCCATCTACCCCCTGCAGTCCATGGGCTGGGCCCGGGGTGGGGCTGAGGCCCTCCACTTCCAACCCACTGCCAGTCCCCTAGCCTCTCCCAAGAGCCAGGGAGGCGGGCAGGCATTCTGAGAAGGGTGGAGCCATCCCCCCTCCATCTGAACTTCCAAGGGCCTCTTCCCAACCAACGAGGCGCTTCCCTCCCCGTCCCCTGCCCCTGCACGTGTGAGAAGGTGAGCCGGGTTTGGGGGAAAAAAACCCAGCACCGCTCATGCCCCGGGGGACTGACCGCAGACTTCTCCCCACACCCAGAAACACGGCGGCTTTCACACCCGGTCTCGGAGGCTTGTCAAGCTTGGGGGCTGAAAATGATTTCCGCAAATTAATCATTTCAGGGATAAACACATCAAATAAGCCAGTGCCGGGGCACATTTCCCCACGGCGTCAGCGTCCTTGAAAAGCATGATTTTGAACTGCTTCGTGGAACTCCAAGCCAGGGATTGTGCTGGGTTCATCTGAATGATCGCCCAGAGTCAGACACGTAGACTAGTCCTTCATGTTCTCCCCACAGTAATAAAGTCTGTGGTCATATCTGTCGTGCAGTTTTCCAGTCATCAGGACCACAAAATAAAAGAATTATTTCTTCACCATAGTAAATAAATGTTTCTTAAAATGACGCTTGTAATCTGTGGAGACAGAGTCCAGTTCTGTGGGTGCGGCCTGACCTAGGTGGCGAGTGCACCTCGGGGAAGCAGGCCGGACCCCGCACGCGGGCTCTGCTCCCTGCTCTGCCCCGTAGTGTCAGTACCTCCATGACCTCGGGGCCAAGGACCCAGTGTCCCGAGGTGTCAGCTCTACCCGGCTCCCAGGTTTAGAGAAAATGTCTGTGGGGGTTCAGAGACACTTTTAATTTGGTTGCCGTTTGAGACATCTGTTCTCGATCATGTGAAGGAGATTCTAGCTCGCTAAGCTGTTGTTGGATTTAATGAATGAACGCACAAACAGGTTTCCCCCAGCTGGAATCCGGCCGTTCGGACGGAGGGGGCCTACGACCTGACCCACAGTGGCCCTCTACTATGGCGCCATCCCCAGGTGCCACCCTGGATGGAGGACTCCAGTAGTCTCTTCCCAAACAGAGGGGTCTGTGGGGAAGCTCCTCAGTAGCTGTACAAACCCATCGAGGCCTGTCTTCAGCCACGAGGCCCCAGAGGGTACAGATGCCGTGTGTCTAGGGTCAGGGATGCCTCCCCAGAGTCACCGTTTTCCCCCGCACCATGCTCTGTGGCCCCGCAGAGAGCCTTCTTCCCTGCCATGGTGTCCTGATCTTTATGGCCAAGGAACTCCATTTACCCTGAAAGAAGCTAGGGGCTCATGTCCACGGATTTCGCTGGTCTGACACACACCCCGTTATCTGGACGCTGCTGGCCTGAGGCAGAAAGGCCATGGAGCCACTGGGATGGGGCCCGAGGGACGGGGCACCTGCTGTAAACAAGGGTCAGCGGACAGGCCTTTTGCCTACTTCCGCCGCACACAGGGCGGAAACCAAGGTGGGAGGTGAGATCAGCCATGTCACGGTTACCCCGAATAACCCGCTTACAAAGCTGCCTGTCCTCGGGGCTTGGAGCATGTGAGGGTTCCAGCTTCCAGCAGGGAACATGGCCTTTGGCCCCTTAAACTGGAAGCTGAGATTCCCCCCCAGCCTTTCGTGTGTGCACACGGAGCCAGGAGACGTAGAAGGCGTCCCGGTGCTGCCTGGGTGCTGACCCCTGTTATCAAGGAGACATGGGGTCAGGAGAGTGTGCCCGCCGGGGGGACTCTGGCTGGACCCAGGCGATTCATGCTCAGCAACAAAGGACAAAAGAAAACCAGCAGCGGGGCAGGTAGGCCCGCAAAGGCCCCCGAGGACAGGAAGTGAAGCCAAGGCCGCCCACCCAGGCCACCTGTGGGGATGGCAGAGGGCGAGGGGGACACGGGACGGGGAAGGACATGGGGATCCCTGCCTGGCTCCTGGCCGGCTTTGTAGGGAGCACGGGAACAGCCCTGTGCACTGGGCGTTGATGGATCGTCCCTCTGGTTCCCAACCACGCACAGAGGTGCTCGAGCATGGCCCACGCCGCCCGTCAGGCTCTGGGTAGGGAGCGGCTGAAGGGACGACGCTGTTGACAGGAATCCAGGCATCCCGTGTCAGAGACGAGCATGTCCTCAGTGCAGCCCGAGACTGTCACAGATGGAGGCGCCGGGGGGACCGTCGCGGACACAGAATAGCCCGTGGGATACAGCACCCGCCAGCTCCTCTTACGGTAATAAAAACATTCAAATAATTTCCCCACATCTAGCCAATCCAAAGACAACTTGAAGAAAAATCTAGAGTGGAAGCCGTGAGCCAAAAAGCTGGGGCATTATGGTTCCAGAACAGAGTAATCTTGACAATGTAAAAAATATATATATAACCGATCGACATTAAGACATGCCGGGCGGGAAAATGGGAGAAAACACAGGAATGCAAATGTCCTTCTCCTGTGTAAGGAGGAGCCGAGCGGCACCATCTGAAATTAAAAATACGTAGTTACACTGAAACGGGTCCAACCTCTTTATTTTCGCTGAACTTTTTTTTTCAACTTTTTTTTATTGTGTAGAATACACAAAACATAAAATTTACTGTATTACCTATTTTTAAGTGTATAGTTCAGTGGTGTTAAGTACACTCACATTGTTAGGCAGCCATCCCCACCATCTATCCCCAGAACTCCTCGTCTTGTGAATCTGAAACTCTTACACCTATTAAACACTAACTGCCTGTTCCTCCCCACCCTCCCACCCCAGCCCCTGGTTTCTACCATCTACTTTCTGACTCCTCTAGGGACCTCATGTAAGTGGGATCCTACAGTATTTGACCTTTGTTGACTGGCTTCTCCCACTGAGCACGGTGTCCTCCAGGTTCATCCATATGGTGGCAGGTGTCAGAATCTCCTTCCTGTTTAAGGATGAATGACATTCCATCCTGTGACGGATCACGTTTTGCTTCTCCGTTCATTGGTTGATTGACACTTGGGTGCTTCCCTGTCTTAGCTGCTGTGAATAATGCTACCGTGAACATGGGTGTACAAACATCTCTTTGAGACCCTGCTTGCAGTTCTTTTAGGTACATACCCAGATGTGGAATTGCTGGGTCATATGGTAGTTCTATTTTTAATTTTGTGAGGGACTTTCGTTCTCTTTTCCACAGCGGCTGCACCATTTTGTGCTCCCGCCAACGCTGCACAGGGTTCCAGTTTCTCCACGTCCTCACCAACACTTGTTATTTCATGTTTTCCTCAATAGTAACCGTCCTACTGGGTGTGAGGTGAGGTCTCAGTGTGGTTCTGATCTTCATGCTGTTTGCTGTGGGGTCTCATACATACCTTTGTTCTGTGGAGGAAGTTCCCTTCTGTTCCCAGTTTGGTGAGCTTTTTATCATGAAAGGCTGTTTTATTTTGTCAAATGCTCTCTCTGCATCAGTGGATGTGATCATGTGGGGTTTCTTCCTTCATTCTGCTGATGTAGTGTATTACATTGATCGGTTTACCTATGCAGAACCATCCTTCCATTCCGGAATAAATCCCACTTGGTCGTGGAGTATAGTCCTTTTAAAACACTGCTGAATTCCGTTTACCAGTATTTTGTTGAGGATTTTTGCATCGATGCTCGTGAGGGATGTTGGGCTATGGTTTTCTTACAGTGTCTCCGTCTGGCTTTGGCGTCAGGGAATTTCCTAGAATGACTTAGGAAACGTTCCCTCCTCTTCAGTTGTTTGGAAAAGTTTGAGAGGAATCCTTTAAATGTCCAGTGGAATTCACCAGGGAAGCCATCGGGTCCAGGGCCTTTCTCTGTTGGGAGATGTTTGACTACTGATCAATCTCCTTCTGAGTTATAGGTCTCTTCAGATTTTCTGTTTCTTCATGATTTAGTCTTGGCAGGTTCTGCCAGGTTCTGGGAATTTGTCCACCTCATCAGACAGCTGTTCCCTCAGGACGCTCCCGTAAGTTCTGTAACCTGGTCGCTTCACCCAGTTAGTGCCCAGTGGGGCCATCCCACTCCAGAGCCCCCTGCTGAACACTTCACACCATGTGGGAACACGGTTCTGGTGTCAAAGGTATTCCCAGTAAGAAGATGGTCCCCCCTTGGGGACCCCACCCCGCCCGGCTCATTCCATGACCTGCACCCGGTGTGCTGGAAGGCTGTGGAACCAGGGGTCCCCCTACAAAGGGCAAAACCTCAGCACTTTTGCTGGCAAATGGTGTCTTTTAGAACCTTAAATATTGTTTGAACTTTGGATGCTTTTTCAGTCCCCCTTGCATTTGCGAGTCGAGATCAGTTTGGCTATTCTGTAAAATTATGTTAGAACACAAAGGAGTGAGTCAGTGGGACCAGGTGCGATCCTGTTTCTTGCAGATGCCCCTAATGAGAGGCTGGCATTGCAGCAGTGACTTCAGGCTGGGGGAGGAGCCCCGAAGGCAGAGAGCCTGGGGTTCCAGGCCCAGGGGCCCCCCGACACTGAGCAGGCAGCTCCCCAGAGGAAGAGCGTCCATTCTTCTGGGTCAAGATGCCTGGATCAGTGTCCTGGGGCCACCATGACAGACCACGACACCTGAGCGACTCAAAACACCACAGTTCCAGAGGCCCGGTGCCCAAAATCAAGGTGTGAGCAGGGCTGCAGTCCAGAGGCTCAAGGGGAGGGCCGCTCCTGCATCTTCCAGCTCCTGATTGCTCCTGGCATTCCTTGGCTCGTGGCCCCATCACTCCCATTTCTGCCCCTGTGGTCACATGGCCTCTTCTCTTCTGTGGGCTTCCCCTGTGTGCCTCAACGTCCCCTCTGGCTCTCTCCGATAAGAAAATTCCCCCTGACTTCCCAGTGGATTTAGGGTCTGCACAGATAGTTCAGCGTCCTTCCTCATCCAAAGATCCTTAATTATATCTACAAAGACCCTCTTCCCAAATAAGGCCACATTCACCAATCCCAGGGACCAAGACGTGTGGATATCTTTGGGCGGCCATCATCCAACCCACGATGACAAAGGCTGGCCACACACAGAGCGTGAGGCTGAATGGAGCTCCCAACCCCCCTGTGCGGGCCTGACCTCTACAAATCAAAACCGCAGCTTTGGAACCCAGCACCATCCCGCCGGCAGGTAGCGCTGGGGCGCACAGAGCAAAACGGAGGAGCTCCCCCAACAGGCAGGGAGAGGAAGGTTGAGGGTGGGAACAAAAGACGTGAAGCCACGTGGCTGCTGCTTGTGGGTTAAGCTCCTACAGAACCGGAAGCAGGGCAGGTGAGGAAAGAGAACCCGGGGCCCAGCCTCAAAGCACCATGGCAGAGTTTTCCAAAAGGAAGGGAAGACGAAAGTCCTCAGATTTTTTAAAAACTGATGCTGTATCGTGGGCTGAGCAGGCAAAACCTCAAAGATAGAGACCCTCCTAAAACTCCCAGGGGTGCTGACAGGGGGACAACCAGAGGCAGCCTTCTCCGTAGCAGCAATGACCAGAGGCCAGAAAACAAGAGAGAAAATAGTCCCAGTATGGTGGGAAAGCCATGCCCCCCCAGCGCTCTGTGCAGCCAAAGTACTAGGGGTGGGGTGCAAATGGAAGGGGTACAAACAGGGAGGGGGTGCAAGCAGAGGGGTTGCAAATGGGAGGGGGTACAAACAGGGAGGGGGCAAGAAGGGAAGGGGTGCAACGGAGGGGGTACAAACCGGGAGGGGGTGCAAATGGGAGGGGGTACAAACAGGGAGGGAGTGCAAACAGGGAGGGGGTACAAGCAGAGAGGGGGTGCAAACAGGGAGAGAAGGGGTATAATCAGAGAGGGGGTGCAAACAGGGAGAGAAGGGGTATAATCAGAGAGGGGGTGCAAACAGGGATGGGGTGCAAGCATGGAGGGGTGCAAATGGACAGGGGCCCCTGTCACCACCCACTCCCCCTTGGTGCCCGGAACAAGCCGACCGGAGGAGCAGAACCGGCTCCAGGCCAGCAAGGACAGCAACCCCCCCACCTCGGTCCAGCCACATCCCTCTGCACCCCAGCGGCTCTGGGATCTCCCCCAGGAAGCAAGGGGCGCCGTTAATCAAGAGGGGGGCCCACGACCCCTGGTGAGTCCTGGCCAGCTCCCACAGCTCAAACCAGCGCTGCCGTCTCAGGACAAATCATGGTCCCCAAACCGCGAGCCAATTGCATATAAATCTACTGAGCAAACAGCTCGGCCAGAACCACAGTAAGATCCTGATTCAGAAGGAAAAGCGCCAAGATTCACTTTAATTTTCCTCGGGTCGAGGCTGAGTTGCTCTGGTCCCGCAGTGGAGCCAGCTTGGCTCATACATTATGCATCTGCCCTGGATCCAGCTGGCTCGTCTGCAGAAGCCTCTTGTTCTGGGATTTTGATAAACCGGGCCTTGCGAAGAAGGGGTGCGGGTTTGTCTGAATGACTAAGAGGAGGGGCTGCGGGTGTGGGGCAGGCGGTCCTCCCGGGCTCATCCCAGCAGGGCGGCTGCCTGGGCCTGGGCCGCAGTGGACCCTCGGGCGGCCAGAGCGCGGGGCCGGCCTCCCCCTTCCAGGGAGCCTGGAAATAAAGTGCCTGAGAAACCCGGCCCAGAGGTTTCTTAAGCTGGAGTTGTTGCTGTTGGCAAGACATTCCCTGGAGTTCTGACTCCAGAGGTGCTGGGGGGTGACTAGCAGGCCACCGCCGTCCATCCTGGCCCCTCCCAGAGACCCGCGGAAACCTCAGGGCTGCCAACACAGGGGGAGCACTGCAGCCCAGAGCAGGGAGACCGGCCCCCCACCCTCTTTTAGGTACAGACCAGCCCCCCCACCAAATGTGTCCCTGCAGCCTTGTCCCGCACGCGGGGCCTCCCCGGACCACTGCCAGGATCTCCGACACCCAGGGCTGCCCTCAGCCGGGCCTGGTGCCGGAGACCAGAGAGCCCCAAGGGCTGTTTCTGGGCCCCGTGGGGGAGGCCTTGGGGGGAACTCTGGCCCTTCTGTCCTCATGTCTGAGGCAGCCAGAGGGGAGCGGCTGGGGTCGGAGGCTCTGAAGGCCCAGAACCCAGAACTCCCCCAGTTGGCAGGACACAGCCAGAGGTCAGTGGGGACGGGCCATAGTCCTTGGGGGCCTGAGGCTGCAGGGGAGAGCCCTCCCAGAACCACACTGAAGCCTCTCTGGGAGGAGAACCCTCTGTCCTCACCTCCACCTTGGCTCTCTCCCCCCCTCCCCCCCTCCTGCCTTCCTTCTTCCCCTCCTCCCTCCCTTCCTCTCCTCCTCCTCTCCCTCCGATGCTCACCCTCAGCATCCTTGAACCATTGCTTCCTGGGAGCCTAGGCGACACTTCATGGGATCTGATTGTCTTCCCATCAAACAGGGGATCCCAGACCAGCAGGGGTGTCCTCACAGGACTGGTGAGGGGCAGACACAGCCCCATTCTGCGTGCCCCAGTTGTATGCTGACCTGGGCACATTCCACAAGCTCCACCAGCCTCAGTGTCCCCACCTGTAAAATGGGGATGACAAGGATTCATGGAAACAGCCCCGGGCACACCTGCCTCCCAGGAAGTACCCAATAAGCATTAACTTAAAATGGAGCCAGCAAAAGTAAAAACCAGAGGCAGCACCCAGAGCAGAGTCTGTGTGCATCAGGCGGTTCCCAACGCAGGGCGTCACCTCGCCAGCCCCACAGCACCGAGGGGGTGGCTTTCCTAGGGACTGTGTCTGCTTGTCCCAGGGTGAACTATGGACCGCCGCCTCCCATTAGCCCCCAGAACTTCTACTCCTCACACCAGGACATCTCTCTCCCTCTGGGTCTCTGCGGGTGGCCCAGCCCTGCCCAGAGCCTCAGCCCCAGGCCTCGGCCTGAGTCTCCTTCCAGGAAACGTGAGCAGAGCACGACTACGTGTAGACACGTCGTAGTTTTTCTGACCTCAGCCCTGAGGCCCAGACACCATTGTTGACCCATTTTACAGGAGGGAAACAGAGGCCGCAGCAGCTCAGGTGAGGGGCAGCTCAGGGAGGCAGAGTCCCGATTCCCCTCCGGGCCTGTCTGACCCCACAACTCGGGCTCGGCGCACAGCCCGGCTGCCGTCCCAGGAGAGGCACTCAGGCGGGCAGAGGGCCTGGACTGGCTCACCAGCACCAAAGGGTTAAGAGGTTGGCAGGTGAGCCGAGCCGCAAGGTACAAAGAGGCCGCTGAGCAGATGCCTGACGATTAGGAACATAAAAATTTAATCACTTTGTACACAGAGTAAAATTCAATAAGCCTATTGTCATGCTCCAAAGCATAGAGCCCCAGAATCTGGGGTCTGGAGGGGGATTGGAGGGACACAGCACTGCCCCATCCGACGCTGCCCCCCATCCCCGCGTCTCCGGGGGGCCACCATCTGGCCTCTCTCCCCTGGAAGCTCAGGACACTGGGGCATCTCTTCTCCCAGTGGGGCCGGGACTGTCCTACGGGGGTCGAACCGGTGGCTCCCCGGGGCCCAGGCCAGCCCGGCAGCAGGCCCTCCGCTCTCGTCTGCGGCAGAGCATCCACCTGCAGCACTAAAATCCACAACAGCAACACCAATGGTAACAATTCCACAATAACAGCCGCTGTGCCTCGGGGACACAGGATCCCATCTGATCCTCCCCACACCCTCCTGCCCTTGTCACTGTGATTTCCGTTTCACAGGGAAGGAACACTGCGGCTCAGAGTGGCTCAGCACCCGGGCTTTGTCTCCAGCCCCGGTTGGCCTCATGCCGGAGTTCATGCCGACCTTTCTCCTGCCCTCTGTGTCCTCCCCCCGAAAGCCAGGAGCGCTCATGCATGCTCTAGGAAATGTGCCCGTCAGGAAGAACTCAAGACTCCCCCTGCCCACCTCCTCCAGGGAGGCCGCCTGGAGCTCCCTGGTTCATGCCCCCTCCCACCGCTGTTGGAAAGAAGTTCCCTTCTTGTCCCCAGCCCACCCCCAGGCTGTCTCTACATCTTTGTCTGAACCCAGGGGACTGTGGACAGGCCTCAGGCGTGAGCCGGGGCAGGCTCCCCATGCCCACCGGCTACACCCGGCTTCTACCAGGCAGATAACGATCCGGAGGGACCTGGGTCCCTGAATGACCACGACTGTGGACGTAGGACTTGAGGGAGCCAAACGTCTAGATCCCTTGAGTCCCTGTGTTTGGAGCCTTGGCTCTAGCAGCTCACATTTACCACAACAACAAAACGGTGTGAAAGAACGTCGTGGGCTGTGTTCCGTGTTTGTCCGTTTTAAAAAAGAGAGGAAATTTCATACGCGTGGGTAATTCATTTTATTAAGTTTATAACTGTTGGTAAAGTGTGGATCTGTGTTTGTTTTCCTAAGAAGAGAAGGTGTCTACAAGAAACCAAATTAACGGACCCGTCACATCCCTCAGCTCCCCGTGGCCTGTCCAGGCAAGGCGACAGGACAGCGGATTGGGAACTCCAGGGAAGCAAAAGCAAAAGGACACACGCAGCAGGGAAATCCCGATGCAGGGGAGAGGCCAGCGTGGGCCCGGGAGGACGTTAATGCAACCACCACTCTATCAGCAGGAGGAAGGCTCGGCCTGCGCCCGGGGCTGCAGCTCGGGGGACAGGCCTGTCCCTGTCATGGTATCCACGTGTCCAGACCTCATGAGCACCCTGCATGGGCACAGAGCAGGTGCTCTGGTAACTCCAGGATGTGACCCCAAGACAGCGGGAGGCGGGGGGGGGGGGCTCGGGAGGACGGAGAAGAGCCAATACTGACGTGTTCATGATATATTCCACGCTTCGTCCACTTTTTGGAAGAATTTAAAGCCGTAAGGAGACAGATGAATTCTGTGATTTTAATTGAACGTTTGGCAGAGTTCAATGAGGTGTGTTTGTGATCCATGTTTGGGTATCCGGGGAAATTCAAACTGGAATTTCGGCTCTGATTGTTCAGTGGTGTAAGCCACATGTAAATATTTAGAGGAATCTGGGCTGTTTGGTATCTCCCAGGATTAGTTGTCATTTATAGACTCGGGAGAGAGTGAGGTAGAAGCAAACCCTCGTCCCCCAGGGCCTGGTCCTTGGGACCCGGAGACTGTCCACACCCCCGTGGCCAGCCCCATTGAGTGCTCTCTGGCCTAGACCGCCCTGGGGGCCTTGTCCTGGCGTCTGGCTCCTGGAGGGCAGGCCAGCCCTGGGTCCAGAGGGAGCCCACGACACCTGAGGGTGAGTGGGGAGGAGGCCCTGAGCGAACCCCATAGGAGACCCTGGGAAGCAGAGCGGCGGCCTCCTCCGGCCCCCATGGGGACACAGCAAAATCCCCAGCAGGACCCTGCCAACTTCTCTGTAGAAATTAATAAACTTTGCGAAATTAATGAATTCTAAAAACTTTACAATTCACATGGAAATGCAAGGGGCCCAGAACAGCCGAGCCTGTCTTGAGAAAGAACGAAGCAGGAAGGCAGGCTACACAGTGACATAATCCAGACAGCATGGTCCTGGAACAAGGAGGGACACTAGCCCAGGGAATCCATCAGAGAGTCCAGAAATGAGCCTGTCATCTGGTTGGCCCATGTTCCACAGGGTGGCGAGCCCATCTCCCCGAGGAGGAGCCTGGCCCGGGATACACGGCCTGGGAGGTCTGGGAAGGAGGGGCCGAGGCGGGGTCTATGGCCGCCCAGAGGGCACCTGCCCTGCACTGGGCCCTGGGGTGCGGCCGAAAGGACACCGTCCTGGCCCCAGGAGGCCTCAGTCAGAGGGAGGCAGAGCTGGGAGAGAGGAGGCATCCAGGTAGGTGTGGACCACAAGGAAACATGTCCGAGGCAGGGGGGAGGCGGGTGGAGGGAGGACGGGGGCATCCTCCAGGCATGCGCCGGCGGGACAGGCTTCCAGGCCGCACTGGGTTGGGGGGTGGGTATGGGGGCAGGACCTCCATGCATGGGGCAGGCCACCAGATCTCCGGTCACCAAAGCTTGCAGTGAGCACAGCAAGTTGCTGGAGAGGTGGGCTGGCCAGTCCCAGCAATGCTCTCTGGACGCCTTGCTAAGGTGCTGGGCCTCCACCAGGTGGTGGGGGTATTCAGGGGGGTCCACGGGGGGCCGTCAGGGTTGCACGTTTCAAAGCTGGCCTGTGACATAGGATGAAGGAGAGTAGCTTCCCTCCAGAGAACAACTGGGCTTGCAGGTGAGCTGGTGAGCCTTTCTCACCCTCATCTCCCCTTTCCCGCCCCCACCTGCGGGGAGCACCTCTGGGGGGCCCAACCTCCCCCGGGCTCCCCTGAGCCTCCCCAGCCAGATGGACGTGCCCATGGGCCCCCGGGGAGGCTGCCCCGACGGCGTCACTCCTGAGCTGAGTGATGGGGCCAGCCCCTTACCCCCGTGCCTCAGCGTCCTCACCTGTAAAGGGGCTTCTGGGACCGTAGAGAGCCCTGGTGCCTGGCAATTATTAAGCACTCGATAAACATCAGGCATTTTCATGACATCGAGTCTGTGCTTTGATGGGGCTCCTGCGTAATTGGAAAGACTGTTCTCTGCTGCAGTTAAGTTGTAATATTTAGATGGGAGACCAGGCTTCTCATTTTTATTGGGGAAGAGATTTAATTCCCAGCCTTTTGGAATTCTCAAGAAAGCAGAGAATGTCTCGTTTTTAAAGGGAATATTGTACCCTGAATCAAAACAGAGCATCAAATTATCTTAATGGTTGTTACATAAAGTGCACACTTAGTCATCTTCTTTTTCTTAAACTATTCCTCTGAAACAGGGAATTTCTCGAGCTCACGCCAAGACCGAAATGAACTAGAATGCATTTTCACTCCCATTCAGCACTCAATGTGCGTGTGTGGCGGCCAGAGTCCGAAGGTGGCACCTATGGCCCCTCCTAGTGTCGCCCCCCTCGACCAGATCACGTTCAGGGCGCGACCCTCCAGAGCAGGCAGGGGAGCCGCGTGGAGGACGGCGTGATGCCCACCAGCACCACCCACACCGCTCAGCGCCCTGACGGATCAGAGAGAATTCTCCGGAACCAGAACTCCCCCCTCGCCCCCAGGGCAGAGGCCGTCTCCTCCACTGCCCTGTGCTTTGAAGATGGACGGTTTCACCAAGGGCCAGGGCTCCTGTTGGAACGCGGTGCACAGAGGCAGCCGGGGGTGCAGAGACGCGGCCGCGCCCGGTGGCTCCGCTCCGTGTGTGATGTCGCCTGCTCGGGCATCGCAGAATGAATAGCCAATCTGTCCCCCACGCAGCGGCGGCAGCTGTCGGGAAGTCAGACAAAGAAGCAGCTCTCCTTTGAAATGGACGGAGCAGAGAGCTGCAGAGCAGAGCAGGCCGGGGCCTCCCAGAGCCACGCCGCAGCTCCACGGCGAGTCCTTGTCACAGGGCAAGGGCGCGTTCCTGCCTCTGCCACTCCCAAACCTGTAATGCGGTCGGTGCTCCCCGTGGGAGGAGACAGCCCAGAGCTGCAGGCGGAGCCCCCTTCCCAGCTGGCAGCCGCTGTCACCTGCAGACCCATCGAAGGGACTCTGCCTTGAGTCTGACAAGCCGCGGTCAGGCACATTAACCACTTGACTCAGCACCCTGCCCTGGCCCTCCCCACACGGGCCCCGGACAGAACCCCTCTTCTCATGGCGGCTGCTTGTCCCCCGGGAGCCCCAGGCTGTCCCCATTCTGGTCCCCGACGGCTGTTCCAGAAACAGCCATGCGACTATGTCATGTACGTCCCAGAGCTTTGTGTTTTGTGTGGGTTTTTCCCAGTAGGGGGCATCCAAAGTTAGGGCTATTCCGTCAAACACGTTTTCTTTTATTCTATGTCAGAGTCAGGCCAACTCGGGCTCGACACCTGTTTCTCAGAGTAAAGTTTCATGGCACGGGACATCCGTGCACTGTCCGCGGTGCTTTCCTGCAAGGGCATCGATGAGAAACGCAAAGACGTTGGCTCCCTGGCCCTGTACACAGAGGTTTGCTGGCCTCGGTCTTATACCCAGCCGACCTCTGGCATGGCCCTTCTCAACCTGATTGGAGTGCCCCATGTTCCCTGGCGCTCCTCTGATGGATGGCCGTGGGCTCTGCCTCTTCTTGTCCCAGACACGCAGGATGCTCGGGGTTCCCTGTACTCAGCAGCTGGGCCCGGCCTCTGGACCCTTGCTCAGGGGGTCCCTTGTTTTCTTCTGGTGACTCCACCCCACCCTGGTCACCACCTCCCCAGTCCAGCAGCCCTCAGCATGGGCATCCCCTTTCTGAGAAGGCTTCTCTGTCCCACATCTCCTGCTGGATCAGGTGCCTCTCTGGCCACCCATAGCCCCAGAGCTGCCCTGTCTGACCAGAAAACACTCAGCCTATCTCTGTCACAAGGCCGCAAGCTCCTGGGATCCGTCCCATTTCTGTGTGCCACCAAATCTGAATTTGAATTTCAGACAAACAAGAAACAGGCTGTGCATCCAGAGTATGCATGTGGCTCATGGCGGGGGGGCGGCGTGGATGTGGGTGTGGGGGGTGGATGGAGGGATGGATGGGTGTGTGGGGGGTGGGAGGTGGAAGGATGGGTAGACGGATGTGGGGGTGGGGGTGGATGGATGGATGGAAGGATGTGGGGGTGGATGGATGGATGGATGTGTGGGGGTGGGGGGTGGATGGGTGGATAGATGGATGGATGGACAGATATGGGGGTGGGAGGTGGATGGGTGGATGGATCTGTGGGGGGTGGGAGGTGGATGGATGGATGGATATGGGGGTGGATGGATGGATGGACGGATGTGGGTGTGGGGGGTGGATGGAGGGATGGATGGGTGTGTGGGGGGTGGGAGGTGGAAGGATGGATAGACGGATGTGGGGGTGGGGGTGGATGGATGGATGGAAGGATGTGGGGGTGGATGGATGAATGGATGTGTGGGGGTGGGGGGTGGATGGATGGATGTGGGGGAGTGAGGGGTGGATGGGTGGATAGATGGATGGATGGACAGATATGGGGGTGGGAGGTGGATGGGTGGATGGATCTGTGGGGGGTGGGAGGTGGATGGGTGGATGGATGGATGGATGGATGGATGTGGGGGTGGGAGGTGGATGGATGGATGGATGTGGGGAATGGATGGATGGATAGATGTGGGGGGGTGGGGGTGGGAAATGGATGGGTGGATGGACGGATGTAGGGGTGGAAGGATGGACGGGTGTGTATGGGGGTGGGGGTGGATGGATGAATGGATGGATGGTAATCAGGGGATGAATAAATGAGCACACAAGCTGGACACCTGGTTGCCCTGAGATCCAAGACAGTCTCTTTTTTTTTTAATTTTTTATTGTTATGTTAATCACCATACATTACATCATTAGTTTTTGCAGTCAAATGCTCTACCACTGAGCTATACCCCCCCCATCATTAGTTTTTGATGTAGTGTTCCATGATTCATTGTTTGTGCATAACACCCAGTGCTCCATGCAGAATGTGCCCTCTTTAATACCCATCACCAGGCTAACCCATCCTCCCACCCCCCTCCCCTCTAGAACCCTCAGTTTGTTTTTCAGAGTCCATCGTCTCTCAGGGTTCGTCTTCCCCTCCAATTTCCCCCCCCTTCATTCTTCCCCTCCTGCTATCTTCTTTTTTTTTTCTTAACATATATTGCATTATTTGTTTCAAAGGTACAGATCTGTGATTCAATAGTCTTACACAATTCGCAGCATTCACCATAGCACATACCCTCCCCAGTGTCTATCACCCAGCCACCCCATCCCTCCCACCCCACCCCCCACTCCAGCAACCCTCAGTTTGTTTCCTGAGATTAAGAATTCCTCATATCAGTGAGGTCATATGATACATGTCTTTCTCTGTTTGACTTATTTCACTCAGCATAACACCCTCCAGTTCCATCCACGTCGTTGCAAATGGCAAGATCTCATTCCTTTTGATGGCTACATAATATTCCGTTGTATATATATACCACATCTTCTTTATCCATTCATCTGTCGATGGACATCTTGGCTCTTTCCACAGTTTGGCTATTATGGACATTGCTGCTATAAACATTGGGGTGTGCGTACCCCTTCGGATCCTTACTTTTGTATCTTTGGGGTAAATACCCAGTAGTGCAATTGCTGGATCGTATGGTAGCTCTATTTTCAACTTTTTGAGAAACCTCCATACTGTTTTCCAGAGTGGTTGCACCAGCTTGCATTCCCACGAACAGCGTAGGAGGGTTCCCCTTTCTCCACATCCCTGCCAACATCTGTCGTTTCCTGACTTGTTAATTTTAGCCATTTTGACTGGTGTGAAGCAGTATCTCATTGAGGTTTTGATTTGGATTCCCCTGATGCCGAGTGATGTTGAGCACTTTTTCATGTGTCAGTTGGCCATTTGTGTATCTTCTTTGGAAAAATGTCTGTTCATGTCTTCTGCCCATTTCTTGATTAGATTCTTTGTTCTTTAGTGTTGAGCTTGATAAGTTCTTTATAGATTTTGGATACTAGCCCTTTATCTGATATGTCATTTGCAAATATCTTCTCCCATTCTGTCTGTCGTCTTTTGGTTTTGTTAACTGTTTCTTTTGCTGTGCAAAAGCTTTTTATCTTGATGAAGTCCCAATAGTTCATTTTTGCCCTTGCTTCCCTTGCCTTTGGCGATGTTTCTAGGAAGAAGTTGCTGCGGCTGAGGTCGAAGAGGTTGCTGCCTGTGTTCTCCTTTAGGATTTTGATGGACTCCTGTCTCACATTGAGATCTTTCAACCATTTGGAGTCTATTTTTGTGTGTGGTGTAAGGAAATGGTCCAGTTTCATTCTTCTGCATGTGGCTGTCCAATTTTCCCAACACCATTTGTTGAAGAGACTGTCTTTTTGCCATTGGACATTCCTTCCTGCTTTGACGAAGATTAGTTGACCGTTAGAGTTGAGGGTCCATTTCTGGGCTCTCTATTCTGTTCCATTGATCTATGTGTCTGTTTTTGTGCCAGTACCATGCTGTCTTGATGATGACAGCTTTGTAATAGAGCTGGAAGTCCGGAATTGTGATGCCGCCGGCTTTGCTTTTCTTTTTCAACATTCTTCTGGCTATGCGGGGTCTTTTCTGGTTCCATACAAATTTTAGGATTATTTGTTCTATTTCTTTGAAAAAAGTGGATGGTATTTTGATGGGGATTGCACTGAATGTGTAGATTGCTCTAGGTAGCATTGACATCTTCACAATATTTGTTCTTCCAATCCATGAGCATGGAACGTTTTTCCATTTCTTTGTGTCTTCCTCAATTTCTTTCATGAGTATTTTATAGTTTTCTGAGTACAGATCCTTTGCCTCTTTGGTTAGATTTATTCCTGGGTATCTTATGGTTTTGGGTGCAATTGTAAATGGGATCGACTCCTTAATTTCTCTTTCTTCTGCCAAGACAGTCTTTTAACAGCAGTGCTATTGACTTTAATCCTGAATTTCCCCTTTTTCCCCTCAACGTACTGGAGGAGCCCATGCCCACGGGGGTTTGCTGATGGGTTTTATCTGCCCTCCGAGCCCGTCTGCATGAAGAGGACGGGCGGTGGCTCATCGTCCCCTGTCCCCTGGCGGGTGTGTTTGGCAGACAGTGGATTCTTGTTATTTTTCTTCACGTGGCTTTGACTGTCGGGTAGTAAGTAACGCTCACGGGAAAGCGGGACTTCCAGTAACGATCCTGACATCAGACCCTGGGGCGCCGGGCGTGCCGCAGCCGGCATAAACCCTCGCACACCACTGAGCCAAGAGCGCTGGCAGCTTGGAGCAGAGTCTGTCTGCAGAGGAGCTGACTCCTGGCAAGCGTCCTCCTGCAGGACCGGGGGTCCCCAGGGCCTGGGCCGGGGCCTCAGCTCCCTCCCCCAGTCTGCCTCCTCCACACACAGCAGGCCCCGTGGAATCACCCACGCCCCCTCTGGCCCTCATCCCACAGGAAGGAGGCATCTCTGGGCATCGCCTCCACATCCATACAGGAGGGACCAGGGAAGGGTGGGACCAGCTGCTGGCCCCTGGGCAGACTCACCCAGAGAGGGGGAGGTAGCCGCCCAGGGGAAGATAGTGACCGCTGACCCCTCTGGGATGCCGCTGCCGGGGACACCCAAGCCAGAGTCAGCTGGGTCCAGGGACGTCCGTGATGTGGACAGGAACCCCACCCTGGCCCGGGAGCCAAGTACCGGCCACTCTGCACCTCAGCACAGAGGAGCCCTGTGGCCCACACACTCCTGTATATGTGGAAGGACCAGTCAGGCTTCCGTATAAAATGAAAACGCAGGGTCCTTGTTCAAACGTTGCTAACAGTTTCAAGATGGTGACAGCAGAGCATTAAGCCAAGCAGAGCCCCTCCTGAGCGGAACCTCTTGAGCATGGCTCCCCCAAGCATGGCCTCCCAGAGCATGTCCCCCCTTAATCATGGCCACCTGAGCTTGCCTCCTGAGCATGGCCCCCTGAGTATACACCGCCCCAGCATGGACCCCCTAAGTGGGGGGCCCTCCTGCACGTCCCCACCCCTGAGCATGCCCTCCCTGAGCTTGCCTCCTGAGCACGGCCCCCTGAGCATGCACCACCCCAGCATGGACCCCTGAGTGGGGGGCCCTCCTAAGCATGCCCTGTCGACATCATGGTTATACCCCTTGAAGGGGGTGAGGACCCAGTCATCCCGAGGTTCTGCTCTTTGGGCTCCAGGGCTGAGGGGGTGTCACTCGGGGCCCGGCATGCTGTAGGGTGGCAGGGAGCCTCCTCCCCTCCCCCCAGCTCCTACTCACCTTTGCCCGTCTTTTGCAGGGTGGGGCCAGCCGCAGAAAACTTGCTGGCAAAGGTGTCCATGTTTTCTGTGGCTTGAGGCCGTTGATCCAGCCCAGGGCTGCCTGGGGTGGTGGTTAATGTTTGGAAACCCCTGGGGTGAAGCATGGGGGCGCTGGGGCTTGGCAGGAAGGACTTGTCCCCCATGGCCTCCCCTACGTGACCCTCCTCTCCTGATTGATCTGTTCCCACTATTCTCTGTCCACACCCAGCGCCTCTTTGGCAGATCTCAGCACGTACCGTGGGGAGCACCCCTCTCCCAGCCGCGGGAGGAGGGCAAGAGAGTCAGGTGCTTAACGGGCCCTCGCCGCAGCCCCAGCCCCCCACCGGCTGGGTTGGGCTGGCTCTCTCTCTGATTGTGTTTTCGAGTCTTGTTCATTTTGCAAACTGTTTTCAAAGAGCCAGCTCTGGGTTTAATTATCACTTCCTCAGAGCTTTTGTTTGGGAATTTGTTTCCTTGGGTTTCAACCAAATTGTCTCCTTCCTGTGCTCCCGGGGTGTGCAGCACGTGGGTCTGGCCCGCGCTCCCCCATGGGGCCGGGGGCTCCCTGTCCGCCGCTCACCCCCTGCAGGCCTGCCAGGCCCGGCTGCTCTCCCGCCGCATTCCAGAGGCTCTGGCCTTGACATGACTCGTCTGTTCCCATCGCCACTGTGTCACTTTCTCTCTGCTCCCGCTTTGCCCATCACTGAGTCTCACTCTAGCTGAGCCGGCTCTGGTGCCTTCCGTCCTGCCCCGTGGCTGCTCAGGACACGTTCACACCTGCCGACAGTGTCCCCGTGGCCTTTACAGCCACGTGGGAAAGTAGCTGCGGTGACGTGATGGGGGACAACCCCCTCCCCAGAGCCCGGGGACGTGGTGCCTGTGAGCACCTGCCCTGCCCGAGCTTAGACGTGACCCCAGCCCGCAACACGTTGCATCTGCGGTGGCGCTGGGCCCCACGGAGGCCTCCACCTGCAGCGCTGGGCCTTTCCGAGGCTCCCAGCTCCGAGGCTGGCCCTGTGTCACCCGGCTGTTGCTGGGGTCCACCTGTTCTGGCTTCACCCTCAGAGACACCCCATCTCTGGGCCGGATCTGACCTCCGAGGTGCGTCCCTTTGCATTTATCGTCTGCAGCGCACTCTGCTCCTTACTGCAGACATACAGACAGGTTTTCACTCGGGGGATGCTCCTGGTTTCCCTGGACTCCAAGTCACAAGCCACCTCTTATTCCTGCCGGCCAGCATCCTTGTCCTCCCTTCTCCCTCGGAGCTTGCTCCCCCCTACCCGCCCATTGCATGGAGGCCACGTGAGCCTGTCCAGGCTACTCGGGAAGCAGCCCGAGCAGCACACGGGCTCCCACACGCATGCACGCACACAGGCACATGCATGTGCATGCACACGCGCACACGCACATACATGTACTGCACATGTGTGCGCGCACGCCCACATACGGGCACATACATGTGTGCACGCACACACACACACGGAAGCTTCACATCACCAGCTGCAAATGAGAGACGGGCCTCGGCACAAGGGCGACTAGAAACGAGGCGTTCTCTTTCCAGAGTCGAGCCCTGACGGCCCACGCACAGGCACCATAAAGGTGACTCACAGGACACTCAAGGGTAGTTTCATCCCAGGGTGACTATTGCCTGTGGTCACCAAGCCCAGAGCCTGATGCCTCCCCGGGAGGAACCCCCGAGATATCTGCAAGGGAAGGTGCAGCAATGGAGGGATCGAAACAGATAAAACTGGCTTCTGCCATTGTCACCTGGATCAAAACCCGGACAGCTGGGCTGTCCCCAATGCCTGACCCTTCTGACGGGCCCCGCCTCGTCGGCCCAGGACGACCGCGCGAGATGCCCCCTCTCCAGAGAGAGCCCTCGGAAGCCGGGACCCCACCTTCTAGCAGCGTGTCACATGGGTTGGGTTGAGACTTCCTCCTTCGGGTGAGGCTACAGCCTGAAACAAGGGTATTTTCCCTTGTATTTAACAAGCTCGAGGTTACAATGGCAAAGTGCTACTTCTTGAAATGGACAAAAAGGGGCTCGAGTGCTGGCGTGGGGAGGTAATTTCTCGGGTTCAGCTGTAGGACGGCGAGGTGGGATAGATGTCCCTGCTGTTCCTGGATCTGACCTTCGAGGCACAGCCGTGGACATGCCCTCCGTTGGTGCCCCAAGGCTCCCATCAGCCTCTGCCCAAGCGCCCCTCCTGTTGCTGATGTGCCCCCGGCCTGTGGGGCGGGCGGCCTGCCGCAAGCTCTCCCTCCCTGAGCCGGCACCTTCACCACCTGGATGTGGTTCCAACGCCAGCCTGGCTTTGGCCCATCGGAAGATGGCAGACGTGGCGCTGGGGGGCTCACCCGAGTCCTCCGAGCTCACCTTGAGCAGGACGTGCCTGGGGGCATGAGCAGGACCCAAGGGCACCTGCTGGAGGCCCTGCGGCTTGAAGCAGAGCGCCCCCCAGACACAAGTCAGCAAGCGCTTCCCGCCCTGAGCCGACAGGTTGCATGATGCTCGAGGTTGGGCAGCAGCTGACCCGTCCAGCACCCTGATCGGGCCTTCCCTGTGTGACATCTGGGACACTCTCCAACATCACTCTCAGTAACTTCAAGAAACCCTGACATACTCCCCCAAGGTTTGCCAATCCCCTCTGTACAGAATCTTCCCCTGGAGGAGGATGCTCAACGCCACAAAGGTCTGGGTGCTCTGAGTGAGGACAGGGGCTGGTGGCGGGCAGGGAGGGCCCGCATCTGGGGGATATTTCGTGTACACGGCCCAGCCCAGACGAACCCTCAGGGGACGTGCCCCTGGGTTTCCTGCCCTCCTCCAGGACCGTGTCATGGTAAATTCTGAAGAGAGGGACATCAGATCGCCTGGTTGACCCTTGCTCTGCATGGGACCCGGGAGCAGCCACCCTACCCCGGTGTCACGTACCACGTCATGAGGAACAACTGGATAGATTCTGGGGTCTTCGGAGGCCAGCTCCGGTCTTTGACACCCAGGCCTAGGCTTCCCCCAACCCCACAGCAGTGAAGGGGCTCTGGCCGGCCTCCAGCCTGCTGACCCGCCCTGCGGCCCACAGGGGAGGCCGAGGCCAAGGGAGTGGGAACTGTCGGGATTGCCTCAGGCATGGCTGATGTGGAGTTGCTCTGAGGCATCAAGAGAATTCTTCCTTTCCACCTGTGTTCCCCAGAACGTGTCTCAAATCCCCCTGATTCTCTGAGCCCTTCCTCAGCCCTGGGCCCCCTAAGATGTCTCAGGGCCCCCTGACTCCCTGCTGTCCCTGTGGGAAGTGTTTGGGGCCCAGGTTACCCACAGAGGCCCCAGCCGCCCACAGGCGTTACAGACTGAGGTCATCCTGGCTGGTGCTCTCCCGCCCGGGGAGCTCCGCTGGGGACCCCCCAGGCCTTGCTGCAGCCTGAGCGGGTCTTCAGTTCCCCCTGGATCAGAGGGACGATGGTCCCCCTTCCCTGCCGGCCCCAGTGCAGCCCATCTCCTGACAAGCCTCATCGTGGGGGAAGCGAGAAGGGGCACAGACTTGAGCAGAGAGCATGGGGTGAAAGGAGGAGAGCAAGGCCCTCTCTCCACCAGAAAATGGGGGCACTGCATCAGCGGGGGCAGATAGCCTCTTCCCCACCCTTGTGCATGTGGCACGCATATGCATGTGTGTGCACACGTGTGCATGCGTGTGCGTGTGTGTGCAGAAGGGCCTCCCGCACCACCGGGCTCCCCCAACCCAGGGTGCCCGTGGCTGCAGGTCACTGAAGGCAGCAGGGCAGCACCCCTCCTTCTGTCCTTCTCCACCTCCCTTCTCTGCTTCCTTGGGCCCCGCCCATCTCCTCTGTCAGACCACCAGCTTCCAGGTTCGGGGCAGAGCCTGCCCTGGACAGAGCCAGGCCCCACACACACCCTCAGCCTCCAGGAGCTCCTGAAGGAGACCATCCAGAGTCAGACGATGGCCATGCGGTGATGCTGGGCCGGGAGCATGAGGGGTCCCCACCCAGCCAGGGAGACCGGGGCAGACTTCCTGGAGGAGGTGACACCTTGATACGGGCCCTGGAAGGTAACATGGCCTGTGGGAAAACTGGCCTCCCAGTGAGGTCCCAGCAGAGTCCCACCCTCGGCTCCCCCAGCCCCCATGCTGTGTCCAAGGGGATCTCCACTCACATAAAGGAGACAGACCATGCCACCCACCTGCCTACAGCCTTCAGCGGTCACCACAGCCATCTCTGGATAGCACCCCACGCCTCGGTCAGCACCTGCCCCTCCCGGAGCCCTCCATGCAAGGCTCAGCCCACCAGCCTGGCGTCTGTCACTGCCTCTGAGCACCCCCAGCCCCCTGCTCAGCCCTCGCTCGGCCTCGCTCAGCAGGCACATCTGCGGGCAGGCGGCTGCACCTCGGGGTACCATCTGGCAGCCTCACCCACCTGGTTAGTGTCTCCTGTCCCCTCTCTGTTGCCTGTCCAAGTCACGGCTGGGCTCCCTCCTGGGGCAGGCAGGGGACAGAGAGGGGATGTGGGCTGGCCACAGGGGTCCTGGCTCACCCCCCATCACGCAGTACGTGAGCATAAAGTGGTGTTGTTTTAAGCCACTAAGTTTGTGATAATGGCGTCAGCAGCAATCGGAAACAAATGGAGGACTCCAGGAAAGAGAGAAAGGGAGGGGGAGGATGGAGGGAGAAGGGAGGAGGGGAGGAGGAAGGGGAGTAGAAGAGGAGGGGGGAGGAGGAGGAGGAAGATGGGGAAGGGAGGAGGGAGAAAGAGGGGGACGGGAGGGAGGGGAGGAGGAGGGAGAAGAAGGGAGGGGGGAGGGGAGGAGGGGAAAGGGAGGAAGAGGGGGAGGGGGAGGGGAGGAGGAGGAGGGGAAGTGGAGGGAGGAGGGGGAGGAGGGGGAGGAGAGGAGGAGGGGGAGGGGAGTTGGAGGGAGGAGGGGGAGGGAAGGAGGAGGGAACAGGGGGAGGGGAGGGGAAGAGGAGGGGGAGGGGAGGAGGAGGGAGGAGGGGGGAGGGGAGGGGAGGGAGGAGGGGAGGGGAGGGAGGAGGGGAGGGGAGGGGAGGGGGCTGAACTCACACTGCAGAGCCCCTGACAGCACCAGTCTAGAGGGGACAAGGGGCCAGTCAGCACCCATAGGAGTCTGGCCGGCCACACCAGGGCTGTGGGCCTGGGTCCCCGCCGCCCATGCTGGGCTGGCGGCTGGACATGCAGGGCCAGCTTCAGGTTGTGGGAGTTGCCGCGGGGGGGGGCCATCCCTGTGTTGTAAATCCTGGGAGCAGACGGGGAGGCTTGGGCACAGGCCCAGGGGTCAGCAGGGAGCCAAGAGCTGGGTGGCGGGGGGCAAGGCTTAGGGGGGCCCCTCCCTTCCACCCTGGGAGAGAAAAGCGGCCAGAGTGCTCTTTCCAGGGACCCCTCCCCGGCCCTGCAACAGTACCAGACCCCCAAACCCTCCTGCAGCACAAGGTAAACCGAGCTCCCTGCTCCCTGGTGCCGGGGAGCCTTTCCAAGCTTAAAAGGAATGAAATGAGGCCCAAATAAGAATGTGGATGGATTTGACCACATAAAATTAAACCTTTTGTAGGCCAAGAAATAACTGAATTTACGAGGCGGGGAGGAGGGATGGGGAAAGATGGAATTCTTTACAGCAAGGGGGCCAGGCCAGGGAAGGGCCGTCCCAGGGGGCTGAGCCGTGGCCTGCTGAGTCCCCCACCTGCTCTTCTGCTGGGACGCAGGTCACCACTAAGCCCAGAGAGGACACCAGGATGCCCGAGACCCGAGGGGAGGACGGGCCTCACCTTCACCTCCTAAATGAGCGGGGCTGAGCTGGCAAGGACGAGGCACAGAGGGCACCCCCTCCGGCCTCCCGGAGGAGAACCACCTGTCTTATTGCAGCAGGACCCGGAAAGTAGTGTGTAACCTTTGACCCCCTCTGTGCTAGCGGGCATTGGGGCCAAAGGAAATAATTCCAAATAGGGAAGAAGTTGTGCTCACCAGTGATGCCCAAGGGCCCCTCCTGACATCCGCCCGCGTTCCTGGCTCCCCGGTGTTCCTCCCTCTAGCGCCTTCTCCCCTCCACCGTTTCCAACGCACATTCTTTGGGGAGGGTTCCCTCTCCAGGTCAGGCCCTCGAGCGTCCCCTGGGGCTGGGCTCTGGGCAGCCTGGCACGCACCCCTTCCTGCAGTGGAGTCACGCAGTCCTTCTAGAAAAGCCATTCGCAGTGTGGCTGCCCTTTGACCCATGCGCGTGAGTCCACCCACGAGAAAAGACTGGAAGGAAATGTAGGGCTGCAGCTGGCCTCCGGGCTTGGTGATCATTTGTACGATTCATTTAACAGGCAGGTAGAGCGCTCACTAAGTGCCAGCTACAGTTCTCAACACTTTGCAAATATTAATTCATGTGATCCTAGAATTAGCCCCCCACGTGGGTGCTGTGAGCACCCCCAGCCCGTTCCAGATGAGGAGGGCGACTTCTGTGCTTTGCAGCATGTCCCATGGTGCATCTGGGCTTTGGCAGGCGTCTGCTGGGAGCTCACGCCGCCTGAGCGTGCAGCCCCCGGGGCTGAGTCTCCATCTGCTGGGGTTTAGGACACGGGGACTGATGCTCTCACAGTCCTGGAGGCCAGAAGTCCAAGCTCAAGGTGGAGCAGAGCTGTGCCCCCTCCCGAGGCTCCAGGTGAGGGGCCTTCCTGGGCTTGTGGACGCATGACTCCATCAGCCTCCGTGGCCCTCTTCCTAGTCTGTCTGTCCGATGAGGAAAGCATTATCTGATCGGGACCCCCCCACACACTTTTTATGACCCTGTCTTAACTTAATGACATCTGCAAACACCCCCTGTCCAAGTGTGGTCACATTCACACATTCTGGGGCTTAGGACTTGGACATATCTTTTTCGAAGCCACAGTTCAACCCATTACACTTAGGAACCCCCAAAGCAGCAAGCAAGCAAGCTCATTTCCAAAGTATTATAAAGCTCATCTTCCAGCAGAGGCAGATGCGCGCAGAGATGCTGGGCTGAGGTCCTCCAGGTGCGGGTGCGGCCCAAGTCACCTGGGAGGAGCCCGCACCTCACCCCTCCCTCGGCTCGGCGCTGGCGGTGCACGGGGTCACCCGGCTCAGCGCTCAGCTCTGTGCCGCTCAGGAGACGGCCTTCTGGAGGGCCCGTCTAGTTCTGCTGCAGGGCTGAGACCGGCCTCGATTTCCCTCTCTCGAGGACAGAGAGAATAAACCCTCCAGAGGGACGCTGGGGGACAGACTGAGCTAACACGGGGAAGTGGCCATCAGCATGCTCGGGACACTGTGCACAGCCCAGGTTGCTGGACGGTCACATGGATTCTGTCCTCGTGGTCATGAGCAACGTGGCTCCCATGGCCGGGGGGGCTCAGATGGGAAGTGAGGAGGGCTCAGTGGTCCTTGGGCCTAACACCCAGCCCTCCCCAAGGCCTGTGGCACATCTGGGGCAGCTGGGCATGACTTGTGTCCAGTGCCTTCCCCACTGCTCTGGGCAGCTTGCCGAATGCGTTTGCCAGGGAGAGGACTGCGACCCGGAAGCTCTCTGACCACCTGGGGCTGCGTGCTCAGCCCCTCCTTGGGCGGGTAGTGGGGTGCCAGGCCTGAATGGAGGAAGCCGAGCCGTGGGGGGCGGTGACTAGTCCTGGGAGACACCTGCTCATGCCCTCCCTGTCAGCAGCTCCCCATGCAAGCCAATGCCCCCAACCCCAGGGTTCACCCTCAAATAGGCCGCTCATGACAGAGGCCAGCCCGGGCCAGAACAGAAGGGTCAGAAGCATTGGGAGCCCAAGAGTCCCTCAGTGGGGCCACACACACCCCCCCGCCCCCGCTCAGAGGGCCCAGGTGTGGGGAGTGGCGTGGCGTAGGGACGAGGGTCTCGATAGTCAGGGTCCAGGGGAACGGGAGATGGAGGACCGCAGTGGTGCCTGCGGTCCCAGGACAGCTCACTTCAGTGACGTAATCCCACCCGTTTCTGAGGCTGCTGGGGAAACTGAGGCCTCGGGAAGCCTGCAAACTCCAGAAGGCCCCAGCGGGCGGCAGAGCCGCCACCACGCCACATGCCCCTGTCCCAGCCGCCGAGGCATTGCAGACCCAAAACTGCCGGCCTCCTCGGGCCTCACCATCGCCTCCGGGCGGACACATCGTTCCATGGCCCCAGTCCTGTCCAGGGAGAAATGCCGCACTGGGTAACAGGCCTCCTTCGGCCTGAAGTCAGGGAAATGGGCCCCAAAACCACAGTGTCAGTGGTCACCACCCTTGGAAATCAGCAAAGAGCCCCCCCTGCCATGAAAAAGGCAAAGCTGTGTACCCAGCGCTGGCTGGAGCCGGGGGTCAGCCACCTGCACTTGGCAGAGACCCAGAGGCAGGCAGAGCAGCAGGGGAGCTTCCCAGAGGAGAAAAGGGGGCTCTTGGGTGAGCCCGACAGGGACTGGGGGCCTGGGGAGGCTGGAAGGGGGCGTCCCACGTGGCTGGTGAGGCAGCGGGTTTGGCTTTCTCCGGTCGGTCCTGAGTCCAAAGCAGGACAGAAATCAGGGAAGGTGTCCATTATCGATCTGGTCCTGGCTGATGGTCACAGGGGTTATGGTTGGGTTGCTGGACTTTTCTTAGGTAGCAGTCTGTCTTCCTGATCCCTGGATGGGTCACTGTGGGTAAGGGGCTAGGTTGCTCTGGGTAAGGGGCCAGTTCCCTGAGCAGGTGGCTCTGGGTAAGGGGCTGGTTCTCTGGGAGGGTCACTGTGGGTTAGGGGCTGGCTCCCTGGGCCTTGTCCAATGGCACCTCAGTCTCTCATAGCCACAGTGCTCTGAGCCTCCCTTCCCCTCTCTGAAGGGCACCATGATCTTACTTCAGGGAAGATTCTAGGGGGATTCCATCGAACAAGAAGGCAGACACCAGCCCCTCCCTGGGAGGAATGGGGCCTGCAGGACTGCTAACCACCCTTACTGGGATTCCTGTCCACAGAGGCTGTGAACTTGGACCCCACCTGACCCCTCAGTGCAGGCGGTCACCCTCCACATTCCCTCCGAGACTCCAGCCCTGGTTGGCTGGAAGCAAGGGGGACCCCAGGCTGTCCCCCTGCCTTCCTCCCTGGGCCCCTCCACCCAGCACGGGTCTGCTGTTCATTCAGACCAACGTGCATATAGCAAAATCCCCAACGACTGGACATGTAGAGATCAGAGTTGGAACAGGGGCAGAAAATGAAAAAAAAACATTCAGGATAAAGGGGCCAAATATGGAGAAAAGGCTACTTAACCACCCAAAATATCCAAAACATGAAATGCGCACACTGACCAACACGTGCTTTCATTACATTGTCAGCAGAGGCCTGGCTGAGCTCGCAGGATCCACAGCAGTGGATGGGCCTCCCCAGAGAAGCCCCCGGAGCCTCAGCCGGCGGGCGGGGCAGGAGCTGGGGGAGCGGGGGTCAGCTCAGCTCCAAGGGGGCCTGATCGGAGGCTGGACAAGCGACCCTGGAGGGAGGCCCGGGGAAGGAGGTGAGCCCAAGAGCTGGCGTGGCCTCCGGGTGAGAGGCCGGCCTCTGGGGCAGGGAGGAGCATCCGCTGGCCAGGTGGGCACATGCAGGCGGTACTTGGGGCAGGGATGGGTAGAGACAGGTGGCTGGGAAGGGGAGCAGGATGAGCCATCAGACCCAACCCGAGCACTCCCAGAGCGGGAACCATGCACAAGTTCTCAACCTGGGGGTGGGGAAGGGTCTGGCTCAAGTGGGGCACAGCGGGGAGCCCCACAGTTCAGCGACCCCGCATGCACACGGTGACAGAGGGCAGGATCCCCTGGGCTGGGGCAGGGGGAGGGAGTGGAGAGGCAGGTGGAGACCCCACCCCCCCACCCCCAGCCAGAGAGGGCTCCAGGGTTGGCAAGAGCCCGGGGTTTCTGGAGCTGAGGAAGTAACTGGGCGACTCAGCCAGGTTTTACTGGGGCCTCGGTGTGCCGCTCGGTCTGGGAAGGGATGAGCAGTCTTACAAAGGTACGATTCGCTGCTCACGACCCCAGAAACCAGGGAGGGAAAGGAACGGTGGCTGCGATCGGGACCCCGAAATACACAGTCTGAACACACACGCGTGTGCACAGCCCGGCCCGGGCACACCTGCAGCTATGTGCATGTGCATGTCTGCGTGGGGACGAACACGGGCTGTGTGCACTCAGCGTGCACGTGTGTGCGTGTGCACGCGCATACATGTACATCCTCACAGACACACACGGGGAGGCTGTGCTCCCCCCAGTCTGGCTGACTTCCTAGCACCAACAATGCCGAAAGGGAAGCTCCGCCGGTCACGCGGCTCCCGGGGTCAGGGTCCAGGCTGGGATGGAGCAGCTGAGGGCGAGGGACTAAGAGGAGGGTCATGTTGTGAGATGGGACCCAGACTGTGGGTGCTGGAGGGGCTCCCCTGTGCAGCGGCGGGCATGAGAGCAGGGAGCAGGAGGGTCACAGGTCAGCCAGGCTGGGACTTGGGGGGGCAGGGACGGGACAGGCCCCTGGTGATGTGAGGCTCGGGGTGGCACAGTGATGGCAGGTCCTGGGGGACGGAGGCGGGTGCCCTGACCCTGGGCGGGGGCTGGGCAGTGCCCACTGGAAGGGGGTCCTGGGGCAGAGAAGAAGGGGCTACAGGACACTCAGGGAGGAAGAGCTGGTCTAGGGGGTGGGGACCCAGAGACACGGCCCATCCAGAGCCCCTGGGCCGGGCCCTGCCATGGGGGTGGGCGATCTGAACCATCTCTGCTCTGAGCCGGCTCCTTGTTGGACAAACGCACAGCTCAGAGGGAGATGGGGCCCGAGGATGTGAGCATGTGTGCACATGCGTGTGTATACTTGAGCACGTGCGTGCATGCGTGTACCTATAAATGTGTGCACTTGTGCACGTGTGTGTACCTGCCCCGTGTGCATGCGTGTGTGCACGTGTGTGTGCGTGTGCCCGCATGGCAGCCATGGCAGCCCTCGGGGCAGGGCTTGACTCAGGCCTATTCTGAGCCGCGGCTCCCTGTCACCACTTGGGAATTGATGACGCATGGCCCCTCTCTGGGCGCCAAGGCACGCATACTTGGTAGTGACATGGAATTACGAGTATGTTATTTTTAACAATTTTGAAAAACACTTGAAGAAAGCCAGGAGGCATCACCAAACCAACATCAGAGATCTCTTCTTTAGGGGCATCCCCTTCCCAGCTCAGGGCCTCAGTATCCCCACCATTCAGCCGGAGGCTGAGTGGCTTAAACCCCAGCATTTGTTCTGGGTATCTCCTCTCAAGAAGAAAAGTGAATTTATTCTCACTAAAGTGTTGAGGGCCTCCTTTGTCACTAGCCTGGGTGGACTGTGTTTTAGACACCAGAGGAAGTGCGCCAGTGGATAAGCCACAAAGGCGAGTCCGATGTGGAGCTTCAGGCAGAGGCGGAGACCCTCCCACCCACCCTGGCCGCCCCTGGGGAGGGGGCAGGGAGGGCCCTTTCCGGCTTGGATCCCACTTTTCAGTTTGCAGCTTGGCTCCCTGCCTCCAGGCATGTGCGCTGCCCTTGGGGAATCACTTTGCTCATCTGTCAAATGGGGCGACAGCAGTCCCATCCTCAAGGGTTTGTTGAGGCATCCGCTGAGATGTTGTGGAAGGGTTTGGCACCGTGCCTCAGCTCAGGCCTGAGCCCGGGTGCCCGACAAACACCAGGGGCTCCCTGCACACGTGGAGAGCGTGGGCAAGCATGCCCCTGCACACCAGGCGAGGCGCCCCTGTTGTACGAGAGGAAAGTGTTCCCGTGGGACCAGCACCCACGGCCTGGAGAGGACTCGGGAACCCCCGTGTGCACGGGCCCTGTCGGCTCCTCAGGGGTCTCACTGAGGATGCTAATCCATGAGGGCTGGGACGTTGCCCACTGTTGTCGCAACCCAGGACTTAGACACAGCACACGCGTGCCCCGTAAATATGGGGACACGGCGTGCACGTGCCCCATAAACATCACAGTGTGAGTGACCAAGCACATTTGGAGGAAAAGCGGGGCGTTGGGGCTGGAAGCTGCCCTGGCCCTCCTGTCCCAGCAGACCTGGTCATCACCGTGCTTCCATTCGGGTGTGCGGATGAGGAGCGTCTGCAGGGACGGCACACGGCGCCCTGCGCGCGGACAGGGCCCACCACAAATGCAACAAGAAGTAGCATTCTTTGTGGCAGGCCTGGGACGCACGAGCACTTGGCTCACATCCTCTCTGTCCCCAGAGGTCACTGTCCCCACGAGCAGAAGAGATGGAACTTGGAGATTTCAGGAGTGAGGGAAGGGGGAGTTGCAGCCTCCGGGGAGGGAGGAGACCCCGACTCTTTCTTACCAACATTCCAAGTCACCACTTCAAAGGGCAGAGCAACAGCCCCAGGCCAGGGACGGGACTCAGAGACCCCCGTAATGAAAACCACCAGGAGCGACACGGGTGGGGGTCGGTCGGCCCGACCCAGCCTGTGCGACCCACTCTGACCTCAGACACCCCACCGCGCACAGCTGCCACGAGACCGGAGAAGCAACGGCATTTCCAACCAACCCAATCCCAAAGCCCGTCCAGGGCGCCGGGCGCTGGTGGCCCATGCACGCCTCTGGACCGGGGCCCCCAGCTGGGAGCAGGGCCGCTGAACCAGGCGGTGACCAGAGAGGCACCCAGGGCATCGATGCGTAAACTGAGGTGGGAAGGGGGCAAAGCTCGGGAAGAGAGCCCCCGTCACCGGAGGGACACAGGACACGGGACACGTCTGCTCTCCCTTCCCCGAGAAACTGCGCACACGGCCCTTCGGGGACAAGAGTGAGCAGAGAGGTTGCTGAAGGCAGCTCAGGACTGAGCCTCACCAGGTGCTGCAGATCAGGGGAAACCAGAAGGAGAAGCGCAGCCGGGCCCGGGCGGGCGGCACTGGCTGTCAAGGCCGCTTCGTGCGCAAACCCTCGCGGAGCAGTGGACAGCCACGCAGCCACCGGAACCGCCAGCGCGTGGGATCAGTGCTCCACGGGACCAGAGACCGAGGCCGGAAACACGTTCAAAACACGCGCTTTCTGCGCGGAGAGCCTTCACATTACAGAACAGCCAACGAGACAGACCGCAGTGAGGTTGCTGGCCTGCGCAAGGCAGGCGTAGCCGCTCCCGCGTGGTGGGACTTGGTGACTGTCTTTTCCAGTTTTTCTAATTGTTTTTATCTACAAAATAAACAGACAGGAAAGGGACGGGGCCAGTGGTGCCACCTGGTCAGGTGGCCCAGGAGGGCACAGGACCTCCCTCACCAGACACCCTGGTGGCCTCCCAGGAGGCGGCGTTCGTGACTATGGGAAGTCAGGCCCTCAGGCCAGTCCTGGTCGGAGCCCTGAGTCGTGCCCACCCGGCCCGGGGCTGAGCTCCGCACCCGCAGAGGTGCCCGGAGAGGCCAGGATGACCCCAGCCGTCCCGGGGGCACCTCCTTGCTCAATGAGGCTCCCTGCGACCTTGGAGGGACCAGGCTCCCGCGGCGGGTCCTGAGCAACACAGCGCGGCAGGCAGCTAAGGTCCTACTGCACCAAGGGTCCCACAGAGACCCTGGTGGGGTCTGGATTCTGCCCATGTCGGCACTTGGGGACACTTCGGACGGGCCACGATTTGCCCTTTGCTACAGTCTGAATGTCTGTCCTCCCTCAAAATGCATGCATTAAACCCTAAATGGCTCTGGGAGGTGCTTAGGTCATGGGTGGCACCCCCATGAATGGGATCAGTGCCCTTAGAAGAGGGCCCCAGAGAGCCTCGCCCCTCCGCCCTGTGAGAACACAGCAAGAAGGCTCCAGCTATGAACCAGGAGGGGGCCTTGATCTTGGACCCCACCCCCAGCACTGGGAGCCATTATTTTCTGTTGTTTAGAAGCCACCCTGTGGGTGGTGTTTTGTTTGTTTTGTTACAGCGGCCCGCAAGGACTCAGACGCCCTTCTAACTGTGATAGGGCTCTCTGGTGCTCTGTGTCCGGCCCACCGCCTCTGTGGGTAAATAAAGCTTTATCGAAACACAGCCCTGCCCATTCATTTATGTGTTGTCCATGGCTGCATGCGCAATCCGGGACAGAGCTGGGACGGAGACAGACTGGTCCACTGGCCCTAAAATATTTATTATACAGCCTTTTACAGAAAAGGTTTGTAGACCCCTGGCGTAGAGAAAACGATGCGTCCACACCGGTGACAGGAAGCCTGTGGCGTGAAGGAGACCCCACTCACAATGCCTGCAACGCGGGTGGCTGAGACCCCCGATTAGACACATCCTCTGGGGGTGAGCGCAGCCCTGCCAGTGAGCGCCCTGGGCACCTCTCTGCAGGACCACAGTCCCAGCCTTGCTTGTCCCCCAGGGCAAGCCCCACAGGGGGCTTATTAGTAAGTGTGACGAAGTGTTTACTGAGTGTGTGGACAGATGGGTGGATGCACGGTGACAGATGGGGGAGGGAGGGAGGGACGGAGGGACGGGGGACAAAGAAAGCAGGACTAGGAAAAGGTGTGCCCAAGGCACAAAACCTGAGGAGGGACCCACGTTCAAGGTCGTGCGAGTGCAGGGTTGCTGCCCCTACGGCCTGGCTGCCACTCCGGCCTCACCCAAGCCCGGCCCTGGCAGAAAAGGAAGCCTGGCCCGCAGAGACAAGCTCTGCCAGCCACGGAGCTTCCCCCGGGGTCTGAGGCCGGGCACGGCCGTGGGCCGGGCTCCGTGAGGTGAGCGGGTGTCCCCAGGACGTGGCTCACGGGGGCTGGCGAGGCTGCCACAGAAACATGCCTTCGCTCCCCTTGCTGCATACACAGCGGACGGCGCCGAGAGGCTCATCTAAAGCAAACAACATAGCAAGAACTACGTCTGCAAGACAACAAGGCGGAGGCAGGGACCACCCGGCCGGGTGCCTCCGGGTGGCCCTGGGGACGGGCATGAGTCACCCTGGGCTCCGCTCTCTCCTCCTTCCGCTGGGTCTGATGGTGGCTGCTGGCGGGGTGGCATGGGACAGGGTCTCACAGAGAAGACAGTGACTAAAGCCCTGGAGGGGTCCCACGTGTGGAGAGAAGGTGGCTCCGTGGCTGCCGCCCCAGGGAGCTGGGCCATCCCACGGGACTCCTGCTGTTTCTTCCTCATCCCCGCGCACACGTTTGCCAGGAGACCCCGTCCCCAGCTCAGACTTGCAGCACTGAGTCCTGCATGCAGCCCCCCACTCAGAACAGGAACCCCCACAGGGTACCCGTGGCTAACGGCCCGCCGAGACGCTGTCCTCACGTTAGTGGGACCTGTCCCCACTGGGACCCTGAGGGACCCGCCGCTGTGCACCACACTCTCCGCATGGGCAGGCGCTCCCCGGAGGAGGGGCAGGTTTGGGGGGCAAGGGGCTCGCAGGCCAGCCATGCACCTCAGCCTCTGCCCCGAGGCTCCCACAGCCAGGTCAGCGGGGGGGGGTCCTTCCTGTGGCTGGGAGGAGTCCTTCCTGTGGCTGGGACGGTGGGCAGCCTCCTGGGGGACGTCGGCCAAGGAAGCCCCTCAGAACTGCCGGAAGTGCCCTTTATTCTTCCGGAGGCAAGGTCTGGCCATGTCCGCTCCTGCCCAGCAGCGCAGATGGTCCCTGGCTGACCTGCGAGCCATGGGGGGAATGGGGTGCCCAGATGGAAGAGCCGGGCCTTCGGAGCTGCCGGAGGCCTGGCCCAAGAGTCGGCTGCACACCAGGGTGTGCTTCTCCTTGGGAAAGGGGAGCAGTAAGCCCTGTCCCTGCATGGTGGGCAGCACCCTCTACAGCCCTGGTGGGAGCCCTGTACAAGGTTGCTCCTGTTTGCCTCCACCTCTTCCCCTCTGGGCCTCAGTTTCCCCGATGGTTAGCTGCAAGACCTGGGCTAGACCCCCTCCAGACCTCCTCCAGTCTGCGGCTCCTTCATTCATTCACCCACACATCCCACTCACCCACCGAGTGCTTCTAAAGACCGTTTTGGTGTGCAGACATCATGCAGGTTGTCAAAAACCCAGCAGCCAGCAGGAGGCAGGTTTCCTGGTCTCTGAAAAGGATAGCAAGAGGTCAACAGCTGACCCTGACGTAATGGCACGTGCCAGGGGGAGGGAGAGAGCTAACCAACAGGGACGGTTGGTTTAGGGATCACATGAGAGGCATTCCTACAGGGAGGAACACAGCTTGGGTGAGATGGGGTAGGAACAGCAGGTGCAAAGGCCCTGTGGCAGGTGAGCTCGACCATGAGCTGTCCATGGACTCACGATTCTCCTTCCTCTGAAGGAGGCTGGGAGCCCCTGCCAGGCCGGGGAGGGTGAGACCTAAGAGGTCAAAGCACCTACTCAGGGATTATCCCCTACAGGGGCCAACAGGGGTGTGCTCCCACAGGCAGAGTAAGAGCCAGAGGACCAGGTCCAGGCCATGGGAACCATCTGGGAAGAAGCAAAGTTGTCTGGAGCCAAGCTGATGGTCGAGGAGGTACGGAACAGAAGGTGAAGTCCAGCTGGAGACAGGCTGATGGCCAGGGGTGGGGCTGGGTACAGGGAGGGATCGTGGCAGACTCCCAGGTCCTGGGCTGAGCCCCTGGGCAGAGCACAAGAAACTAGGTGCCCTGTGGATGTGTGAGGCTGGGGGTGCATGTAAGGAGCCCAGTGGAGAGGCGAGGGACCCCGAGGGCAATGACAATTTGGCAGAGCTGTCCACCAGGCAGCAGGACACAAAGGACCCCGGCCCCAGTCTGGCTCTCTGTCACTTGCTTTGTAGACCACGGGAACCCCCAAAATGGACGGGGGCAGGCAGGCAAGGCTCAGGGCTGGGGCCAAGCCCTCTGTGCACTGAGGGGAGACTGAGGCTCAGAGAGACCGGCAGCTCCCTGCTCGAGGTCTCAGACTCCTCCTCCCACCTCGCGTACCCCCATAGCCAGGTATCCAGCGTCTGATCCCTCCTAGGCGTCCCACCTAGCAGCATGGCGGAAAGGCTGGGGGACGCCAATCTGGAGGCCTGGAAAGAGCTCTGGAGCATTTACTCTCCCCTGTTTCTTCTCCCTAGCCAGCTGGCTTCGTTCACTGCAGGGGAGGGACGGGGGTGCACTCCTTAGCCTGTCCCGGCTGCCCGGGCACAGCAGGGCCTGGAGAGGTCATCTCCCGAGTCACTCCCGAGACTGCCCCCACCCCTGGGCTGCCCGGTCCATCTTGGGGGGAGAGGCCCCTGCCTGAGGTCCCAGAGTGGGGACAGCAGAGGGAACAGAGCCCAAGGCTTGCTCTAACCCGGCTTGGCCCTCGAGGCGAGCGGCATCTCCTGGTACTTAATAATGAATTTTCCACATCATTTGATGTCTTGCAAAACATAATACCACGCAGAGTCATTTTTCAAAAGCAATTAGGCTGAAGTTTCCTGCGAAGGACCTGTCACCAATTTACCCACAAGCAATCCTCTCTCCTCCCCCAGCAGCCCTGAGGGGGGCTGATGCAGACATAGCGGAAGGCGAGCGGGGCAGTGCCCTCTGATTGACCGATAGCGCCTGGGCCCAGGAGCCTGGCTCCGATCGATGAACTATATTTAACCAGGGATGACAAATCACCACCCTCAGGAATGTTCTAGAATTGTTCTGCCCCTCCCATGGAGCTCCCTACTGGAAAGGAGGCCTCCTCCCCGCTCCCAGCCTCAGGAAGATGGGAGTCCAAGTAAGGTCCCATTCACAGGCTCCAGGGCTGGAACACAGACATACTTTTGGGGAGGCCACCATTCAACCCATGGCACCACCTGCAGCTCGCCTACCATGCAAAGGCAGGAAGTGCCCCAGTAACAAAGGACAGCCAGGCTCCTCTTGAATGCCCCCAGAGACGGGTGTCTCACTATCTCACTTTTGAGGAGCTGTGCCCCCTCCCTCTCAATTGCCCTGGGTTCTGTGGGCTCTGTGGCCTGCCTGTCTCCCCTAGCTTGTGGGCCCTTCTCGGGGTTCACCCCCAGCTCCAGGTGCCCTGCTGACCTCCTGCATTGCAGGTGGAATTGGAAGCATTCTCCTGCGGTCTGAGGGTGCTCTCAACGCTGACGTTTCCCTGCAGCATGCACCGGCCCAAGTGGGCCCGTGGTGCATTCTTCCCTGCCAAGCGGGCGCCTCCATGCTCACAGGCCATCGTCAGCATCATCTGGTGGCAGGCCCAGCCGAGGCGAGCTAAGAGGCCTTGAGTGTCAGCCCTGTGAAGGGCCTCTCCGCACACACACCAGCAAACAATGACGACTGCTCCCATTCTACAGGTGGGGAAGCTGAGGCTTGAAGCGGTGGTTACACAGCTTGCCTTGGTGGGAACAGGACTCAAACCCCAGCCTGCCTGTGTCCACACCTCTGCGGCCAGCAGTTGGGTGAACCGACTGGACATGTACTTAACCCACGGCTAGAGAAGCCCGGCTTCCCAACAGCCAGCGTGCCATCCCCATGAGGCCCCAGGCCCCTGGCCGAGCACCCACGGGAGCCAGAGTACCTGTTCCCTCTCAGACTTTCGAGGACAGGTGGCAGGAAAACGCGAACTCTGCTTCCTCGTAAATGACGAAGCTGGCGCAGGCTGGAGCTCCCAGTCGCCTGGGAGCACCTCCACACGAGTGGGGCGGCCAGAGCGTGGATCTGAGCCGAGGGGACAGTCCAGTGACGGGGTCCTCGCGGACTGACCACTCAGCTGACCCAGGCCACAGTGACCCACCAGTCTCCAGTCTCCAAAGGACAGTTATGGGGCAGGAGGAGCAGGTGTCTCCTGAGTGTGGCACTGGGACCCGCTCGGCACAAATAAAGACCAGCCGAAGTACCAGAGCCCCCCGGCGATGAGTGAGCTCCCCGTACCTGGAAGGCTCCAAGCAGCGGCGAGGCCAAGTCTTGGAAGGGCCACATGCAAGCCTTCACTCGAAAGGCATTCGTTAGATTGTTCGGCCTTAACAGGGACAAACATTTTGACACCTGCAACCATGGGGCGGCCGGTGAGGACACTGCGCAGAGGGCTAAGTGGTCCCAGAGGACGATACGGCACGGCTCCTGTCTCCCGAGGCGACTGGACGACTCAGACCCACCGAGACACATGTCGGTGGGGGCCAGAGGCTGCGGGATGCGGCGTCGGTGATGGTCATGACACTGAATGCGCCCTAATGACACGGAGCTGTACGGTTAAAATGGTTACGCTGAGGAATTTCACGTCATGGGTTTTTTACCACCAATGCACATGTTTTAGAAACTGCATCCACGGTCACCCCTCAATGCAGACGGGCCGCCGGTTGCCGAGGGTGCCACAGTGAGCAGGACAGATGCCGTGGCTGCTCTTGGGACTTGGGTCTGCTGGGGGGGTGGGGGGCAGGGCAGAGGCCATGAGGAGGGCACAGGGTGCGGAGGGTGGAGAAAACCGGGAAGGGCGGCTTCTGGGAAGAGGTGAGCTCCACCTGAGACGTAAGGAGCCAGGTGGGCGCCAGCAGGGGGGACAAAGCTGGGGTGGGGCCGGCGGCAGGCGGCAGGCGGGAGAACTTAAACAACCCCCGGGCGCGGGGGCAGGGCCGCACCTTGAGGAGCCACTACCTGGCCGCACGGAGCCCCGCCCTCCACGCTGAGACTCACCTTGCTTGCTCGGCCACGGCCACGGCCACGGGAACACTTGCTCCCCCCAGCATCGTCCACGGCCGCCTGTGGCCACCACCCGAGGCCCAGGAGCCCGGGCAGACAGTGGCACTGGTTCCCGAGCGCGCTGAGAGCGTCTTCTAGAAAGATCTCTCCGCGTGTTCATAGATAAGGAGTCAGGGCGTGCAGTGTTCGCCAGAACTGCGTTCTTCGGGGAAATAAAGCCCCTCCGGCCAGGGTCCGAGTCAGCTTCCCGCTTCCAGGGATCACCCTGTCCCCCCACTTTTGCACCGCACGCTTTGTTTGAATTTAGTTCTGTGCCTTACACCCATTTTTTAAGCCCCTGAGTTCCAACAAGTGTAAAATTCACAAGCGAGTTGAAAGTTCTAGTAAAAAGAGGCCCCAAATTACTACAGAAACAAAAGGACACCGTCTTTAAAATAGAACGGGTGAGAATGACAGCAGCTGTGCTCAGTGGGCTGAGTCACTCCCCAGCATCGGTCCCCAGGCCAGCATGAGTCACGCCTCGTGGAGGGGCCGTGCCACCACCAGAGCCCGGACACCCAGCACCTTGGTCGCGGGCCGCAGGGCCAGGGCTGGGAGGGGGGGAAGGTGGTGTTCATCCCGAGCCATCCACGAGCCAGGCAGACGGGCCACACACACCCTGGACTCGAGCCGCGGGAGGGCAGGTGCGGGAGGGCGGGTGGGGGAGGGTGGGTGCGGGAGGGCGGGTGTAGGGGGCAGGTGCGGGAGGGCGGGTGCGGGAGGGCGGGTGCGGGAGGGTGGGTGCGGGAGGGCGGGTGTAGGGGGCAGGTGCGGAAGGGCAGGCGCGGGAGGGCGGGTGCAGGGGGCAGGTGCAGGAGGGCGGGTGCGGGAGGGCAGGTGCAGGGGGCAGGTGCAGGAGGGCGGGTGCGGGAGGGCGGGTGTAGGGGGCAGGTGCAGGAGGGCGGGTATAGGGGGCAGGTGCGGGAGGGCAGGCGCGGGAGGGTGGGTGCAGGGGGCAGGTGCAGGAGGGCAGGTGCGGGAGGGCAGGTGTAGGGGGCAGGTGTAGGAGGGCGGGTATAGGGGGCAGGTGCGGGAGGGCAGGCGCGGGAGGGCGGGTGCAGGGGGCAGGTGCAGGAGGGCGGGTGCGGGAGGGCGGGTGCAGGGGACAGGTGCAGGGGACAGGTGTGGGAGGGCGGGTGCAGGGGGCGGGGCTGTGGAAACCAGCCCATGCACACCACCATTCACTCATCCGTTCATTTGTTCATTCATTCATTCATTCATTCGTGTGTCTGTTCATTCATTCGTGCATTTGTTCATTTGTCGCGTGCACCAGGCACTGCTTGGGCTCTGGGACGCCGCAGGCAGGGCATCATAAGAGAAGGTGAGCCCACTCTCACTGCTTTTGGGGAGAAATGCTCTGGGCTCACAACCCAAGGACCTAACTAACCTCCTGGTCTTTGGAAGCATCTCAGAAGCTTCTGGATGATTCCAGCCCTAATGAACCACTGTTTCCCCTCTCTGAGGGCTTCGGGAAATGCTGCTATGCAGGACCCCATCACCACCTAGGGGAAGGCTCTGACATGGGGGAGCCCCGAGCCACCACCACCCCTCAAGGAGACACAGAACACCCCCTGCTCCCCCTGAGGCTGAGAGGGCGATGGAGACAAACAACTCTGCAAGATGACATGGGGCCCCACCCCAAACACACATCCGCCCAGGCCCCCACCCCAAACACACATCCCGCACACCCCTGCACAGACCCAGGTGCTGCCAGGGCTGATGCTGGACAAGGGTCCTGGGGCCACCATAGCCGAGTTCCACACACGGGGTCTTCAAACACTGACTCTCTCACAGTCTGGAGTCTGAAAGTCTGAAATCCGGGTGTGGCAGGGCCATGCCCCGCAGATCCCTGGGGAGGGTCCCTCCTGCCGCCCCCAGCTCCTGGGCCCTGGCCACGCCGCTCCATCTCTGCCTCTGCCGTCACGTGGCCTCTTCTGTGTGCCTCCTCCTCCGAGTGTGTGTGTCTCTTGTTCTCTCCTGTGAGGACACTGGTCGTGGATTTAAGACGCACCTGGATGACCCAGTGTTTCTGTCCCACGTGCCTCAGTGAGCCCCATCTGCAGACTCTTCGCCAAATAAGGCCACATTCCCAGCTTGCAGGGGTTAGGTCTCTGGGGGTCCCCTAGGCCTCCTCAGGCAGCCATGCTCCCCCTCGCACCGACCACCTGGATGTCCTCCCAGGGACACCATCAGGGGCTCTCCCGAAGGGCATCCCCGTCCCACCTGCCCGAGGTCCACCCACTTCCACCCGGGCCTAGGGACCGGCCTTTGTCCAGGAATGCCCTCCCGTTCTGTAGGACGTGGCCGCACCCTCCTTCCTCCGTCCACGCTCACCACGACACGTGCCCCACAAGCAGGTGTGGAATGCGGTATGGGGTGGGGCTCTAGGTCCGCTACGGTGAGCCGAGGGTTAAACCAGCTCAGAATCGAGCTGGTGAGCCCTGGTCAACGCCACTGTGATGACCGACCTGTGCTGGACCCAGGGGTGAGGGACTGAAGGAGGTTCCAGAATTGCCAGGGAGGTCCACACAGCACCAACCACACCTGCAAACGGGCAGAAATCCAGCTGGGAAGGGACGTGTCACAGGAGATGTGGGCTGACCACAGACACTCGCATCCTTGCCACCATCACCCCAGATCCAGAGGACAGACAGGGGAGAGGAACACGTTTTGGAGAAAGGTCACCAGAGAGAGGAGACCGCAGAAGCCGGCAGAGCAGAGGAGGCACCAGCCCAGAGCCCAGAGGGGAAAAATCCCAAGAAACAAGCCCGTCTGCCCCGCAGGACCTGGAAAGCCGGGGCCCTGGGAGGCAGCCACGGTGAGGGGCGGAAAGAGCAGGAGGCAGCCGAGCCCCAAAGCCCCTCTTCCCAGCCTCCCGCACAGGACCTGGGTGTCCACCTCGTGGAGAAATCAAGCCAGGGTGCTCTAGCGCTGGGCTGCGGGCACAGAGGGGAGGTAAGCGTGCTGACCTGGGGACCCCTGCCCTCTCCCCGCCCTGGCCCTCAGGCAGGAGAACTGGGGGCTCCTATCTGGAGAAGGTACTTGGCCCCAGAGAACAGATGCCCGGACGCTGACACAGCCCGCTACGACCCTCCGAGACCCCAACCCGAGGAATGGGGCCCGTCCGTGGCTCATCATCGTGCACTCTTAGCAGAGCACAGATAGATGCTTCCAGCAGGAAGACACGCTCACTGCAAAGGATAGCAATACGAAGGCATCGGTCAGAAGCAAGAAGGGGAAAATGCAAGACGGCACAAACCTCAAAATAAGGAGGAGCATGCCCCCCAGCCTGGCCACATCACCCCTCAGGGTGCCTGCCATCCTGGGACTTGTCCTGATGCCGCCTGGAGCCCCCAGGTGTGCAGACGGGGGAGGCGGGGAGCCCGCGGGGAGGCCCAGGCCAGAGCAGGGAGACTGGGCCGCGGGCTTCCCCAGACCGAGAGGCCGGGGCTGGCATTTGGGGCTTCCTAGGACAAGGTATGGAACCTCTGTCGGGGGTGTTGAAGGAAAAAAGCCTGATGTGTGTTCTGGGGATGTGGTTCACATGGCCCAACAGCCACCTCAGGTGAAGGAGGCACCCTCAGTGGGGGGCGGGGGGGCCCTCCACCAATCAGCCAAGGGCTGAAGAGCGAAAGCCGAGCCTCCCCGGAGGGAGGGATTCGGCCTCAGTTCGGCAGCACCAGCTCCTCCGGACCCCCAGCCTGCAGGCCGGCCCGGTGCCCTCGGACACTCCCGAGAGAAACCATCATTTCGGCAGGCACGTTTGAAATACACGTACTAATATACAATGCCCACGTGCATGTACACACACACGCGCACACACGCGTCTGGCTCTTTCCCTGGAGACCCCCGCCTGGTACTCGCGCACAGAAGGCGAGCCAGCGGAAATGGGTAAACGACTCGCAGAAAAACAACTCACGCCGGAACGGAGCTGCTCACGGCGGTGGGCACAGCCCAGGCCCACCAAGGCCTCAGACGGCTCCTCAGACGGCTCTCACACGATTAACACGATTAACACGGGCTCCCCAGGAACTGCCCGAACACAGCCACCGTTTTACATATTTGCCGATGGGGAGACAGAGCAACAGAGCGGCCTAGCAACTCGCCCCCGGCCACACGGCCGCCAGCCGCAGGCACGGGCCTCCAGCCCAGGCAGGCTGGCCGCGGAGCCCCGATGCTGACCGCCGTGGTGTCCGCCGAAATCTTTCCCCACTTTGCCCAACTCCTGCCTGGGCGCTGCCACCGTGACTGGCGCTGAGCTTCCCCTGCCCATCCCCAGCATCTCCCTCCTCCCCCTCCCCCGCTCCTCCCCCTCCTCCTCCTTCTCCTGTACCCTCTCCCCCTCCTCCCTCTCCTCCTTCCCCTTCTTCCCCTCCTCCCCCTTCTCCTCTACCCTCTCCCCCTCCCCCTCCTCCCTCCCCCCTCCTCCCTCTCCTCCCCCTCCCGTACCTCCCCCCTCTCCCCCTTCTCCTCTTCATCCCCCTTGGGCTCTCTCCTCACCCATGGCACACACCTATCCAGAGGGCTGCAGACAGACCTGGCTGGAGCCCTGGCTCTCCCGCTCCCCAGCAAGTCCCTCACCTCTCCGACCTGTTTCTTCATCTTTAAAATCACAAGAATAATCCACAGCCCCCCGGGGGTGGCTGAGAAGTGGAACGACGTAAACAGTGTGCACGGGGCCGCAGGCTGGGATAAGGCCGGTGCTGCAAGGACGGGAGGCTCCCCTGCCCTCAGGCCTCAGGGCCAAGCTGCACCTGCAGGCCAGCCGGTGTGCCCATGCCCGCCTCACTTACCGGGTCCCGGCAAACACGCGGGGCAGGGTCAGCCCTCATCAGGCCCACCCTCCCCTCGGGGCCTGACCCAGCCTGGCGCACGCAGAGCCGCAGGAACCAGGAGCACCAGCCATGAAGTGCTTCTCCCCCAACTTCCTCAAAGAGTGTGTGCAGAGCTGGTCCCCTTGCTCCCTTCAGCGTTTGCTAGAATGTTCCAGGGATGCCCTCCAGGCTTGGAGTTCACTTCGTGGAAAGGTTTCTGCTACGAACTCCATCTCTTGCCTACAGGTATGGCTGCTGGGGCTCTCACGCTTTCTCGAGGGAACTCTGGTCGTCTGTCTCCCGAGGGATGTGCCCACTTCCTCTACATCTTGTCCAATTTCCTGGCCTAGAAGCGTGCAGAATGTTCCCCAACAGGCCTGCCGACGCTGCGGAGTCTGCGATGCGCTGGCCTCCCTCACCTGGCAGGCGGGTCACCTGCATCTGTGCCCCTTTCCCGTGTCGCTCTGGCTGGAGGTCGCCGGTCCCCCCTCCCTGGTCGGCCTGCTGGTTTCCCGCCTGGCCAGGGGCTTCCTCCTACCCCACCGACCTCTACTCTGACCTTCCTTCGTCACTTCAGGTTCGTTTGGTCCAATTTGCTTTCCTTCTTCCCCTGGTTCCTGAAGGAGAGGCTGAGGTCACTGTTTGGAGACCTGTCTTGGCCACTGACCAGGCATCACCATGCTGGGGAGCTCCCTCCCGACGCAGCTTACGCTCAGTCCCGTGAATTCCCATTGGCTGTGCAGTCCAGAACACACCCTAAGTTCCCTTCTGGTTCCTTCTTCCACTCAAGGGTGACGTGGAGGAGCGTGGTTGGCTTCCAAACATTGGGGGCTTTCCGGATATCATTCCGTACTGTGATTGATTTCTAATCCAATCCCTCTGCGGCCAGAGAACATGCTTTCAATCCCTTGCATCCTTTGAAATTACAGAGGTTAGCTGTAGGACCGAGACGGTGCCCCATGCTGGGGAATGTCCTGTCACTGACCACACACCTGCGATGTCTGCTGGGCCAAGGTGGTTGGCATTGTTCAAGCCTTCTCTGGACTTGCCAGGTCTCTGTCTACTTGGGTCAGATTTTTAGAAATGGGCTTTGAGATTTAAATACCCACCTGCCTGGATGCCCACCTGCCTGGACCCTCCCTTGCCTGGCCTGCACCTGCCTGGACCCTCACCTGCCTGGATCCTCACCTGCCTGGACCCCCACCTGCCTGGCCTGCACCTGCCTGGACCCTCACCTGCCTGGACCCCTACCTGCCTGGCCTGCATCTGCCTGGACCCCCACCTGCCTGGACCCTCACCTGCCTAGACCCCCACCTGCCTGGACCCGCCTCAGCCTGGCTAGCTATTACTGGTCTTTAAGAGACCTCCTTCCCGGGCAGCCTGACAAGCCATGGGAATTCTTCAGTAAGAACTTAGGGAAAGGCAGCCAGGATCCTAGGATGCTGAGAGCCCAGGAACAAGGAGGTAAGTTCATGCTCAGCACCTCCCGTGTGTGGCCAAGAAGCAATGGAACCAGACAGACCTGTTCTTTTGAGGGTCCTAGTCCTGAGGGAGGTTTTAGTCCAATGGGGGGTTCTAATACTGTTAGGGGGTCTAGTCCTGCAGGAGAGTCCTATCCTGAGGGGAGAATCCCAGTCCGGAGGAGGGGGCCTTATGCCTTCCAGGGGTCCTGGTCCTGAAGGGTAGTCCCGGTCCTGTGGTGTGGCCCTGTTCCTATCATGGGGTGTTGGGGGGGTCCTCAGGAAGCAGATACTGAGCTCACTCGGGGGTGCAGGAGGGGTTAGGGGTGACATCTGTAACAGCAAAGGGGGCTAAAGGTGGGCTGGGCAGGAAGACTTCAGACCACTGGCTGGTCGGACGGTGCCTCTCCCAGGGCAGAGGCCGCCTGTGGCTGTCCTGGCTGAGGCGGACACATCTGGGCTCCAGCACTCCGAGTGTCCAGCCGCTGGGGCCTCACTGGGAAAGGTGCAGCTGGGGGCCATCAGCCCAACAGCCTCCTGGTAGCCCCCTGCCAATCTGTTCCTCGTGGGGGAGCCCAGACATGGACTTCAGGCCACCCTGCTCCTTTGGCCAGAGCTGTGTCCACCGTGTCCTCCTGAGGGTCCCAGGCTCCTGCGGGGAGTGCAGGAGGGGCCAGAGTATCAGATCTGAGACCCTGCTTCTTCAATGTGGGTCCCATTGGTCCCTTCAGACCTCCAGGCTGCAGGTCTTCTGACTTCAGAATGTTTAAGATGGCAAGACCTGCATCTTCCTTGAAGGGTTTTCGGGAAGATTCAAGCAGATCAGAGTGAGCGCATCCGGCACCTCTAGACAGATGATGGTCATGACCCAGCTCCGTGTCTGCCCAGCTAGGAGTCTGACCCAGGGGCATGTGGTCGTGGACCTGAGTACCTGCCGGTCCCCACCACCGATGAGCTCTGGGACACAAGCCTCCAGAGCCAGAGAGATGGCACCACTCCCTGCCTCCATGCGAGCTGCCCTGGGGGGCTACCGGTGCAGAAACAGCCGGGGGAGCGCGAAGTCCCACACAGAGAGCCGACGGGTACTGGGGGGCCTGCAGGGCCACGCTGGGGGGCCCCACCACAGGTGTCCCACCATCCTGGAGAGGCCACGTGCGGGGGCACCAGTCAGCAGCCCAGCGGAGCTCCCCCCGCCCCAAGCGGCCCACCTGGACATCCAGCCCTGCCAGGCCTCAGAGGACGGCCCCAGCGGACATGAGGCACGGCCACCCCAGAGCCCCCAGGTCAGAGCTCCCCACCCCGCCAGGAAAGTCACGGTGATGTGAGCTAGGCGTGTGGGGCAGTCTGTGATTTGTCTCACAGCAGGGGTACCCGGGAGCACCTGCTCTGGGTGGGGTCGGGCGTCCCCTCTGGGCGTGGGTGGTGGGGCGGGGCCAGGGAGGGGATGAGGAGCCCGCAAGGAAAGGAACAGTGACCCGTGGCAACGATCAACACCCTCTAGCAGGGAAACTTGCAGGAGGACATGAGACGGGGGTGCACACAGAGGTGCACGTCGGAGGGAAGCAGAGGTGTGTGCGTGCGTGGGCCAGGGCGTGGACAAGTGGCCCAGGGCAGCCACACAAGTCCGGCACACTGAAGGGAACGGGGTGTCTGCGGGCTTTGGGGAGGGTCCCTCCAGACTCCCACAGCATCTGGTGGCTCCCCGGGCTCCCGGGCTGGTGGCCGCACACTCCCTGCGGGTCTCTGCAAATGTGCGTCGGCTCCTTTTCCTGTAAGGACACCAGCCATGGGGATTAGGCCCACCCTACTCCCATACCTGAGCTTAGCTAACCACATCTGCAAAGACCCTACTTCTGGATGAGGTTCCCTGTGGGCATGAACTAGGGGACAGACCCTATTCCACTGAGCACTTCCGGAGCAGAAGCCCCGGGAGCCGAGGCCGATCACGTCTCCGTTTCTCCGCACGTCCAGAGAGCCCGGTATGGACTCAGAACCACAGGGAACTTTCCACTCTGCCCAGCCAGACCTGAGACCCCTGAGTAGGGGCCCTGGACAGAGGCCACGCTGGGAGGGACAGGAGGCTGGGAGGCTGGGAGGCTGGAGGCCAGGGCTGCCCCCTCCCCGCCTGCCCCTCCTTCTCCCCATCCCCCTCCCTCCCCCCATCTCCCCCCCCCACTACTCTCCCTTCCTCCCCCTCTTCCTCCTTCCCTCCTCCAGTGGAGAGTTTCAGGTGAATGTGGGCTCAGGTGGGGGAGATGCTCTGGAGAGCAGAAGGAAGGGAAGAGGCCTGCTCTCTGCTCCGCTCTGGGGAGGGGTGAAGGGTGAGGGGAGTCGCTTCATCCGGGAAGAAGGAGGACACTCCAAGAAGAAAATGTATCCAAACTGCTTGAGGATCAAATTGCCAGACAAAAAAGGGTTTTCTTAGGTTCCAGCCTCAGGGGTGGAGCCACTCATCTGGGCATCGTCGTGTTGAAGGTGCAGACTGCGGGTGACGGCGCCACAGCCCAGGGAAGCAAGGCTCAGAGTGCCGTCGCCGGAGCCGTCAGCCGAGGACGCGTGGGCTGAAGTCGGGTGGCTCTGACCCAGGCCGGTCTCCATCTCCCCACACCGGCGTCACAGGCTGCCGCACAAATCCAGCACGTCCTTTGTCTTCCAGGCTCTGTCCTGGATAAACAGTGGCCATCACCGGAGGGGGTCACAGGCTGCGAACCAGGTCTGTGGGGCGTCAGGACCCACGGCCCTCCTCAGCCACTGGCCCCCCACAGCGAACCACCCTCCCAGCTTGCTACCACCCTGCCTAGCGCCCCAGCTCTCCCCAGACCACCCCGGCACCCCCGCGTGGCCCCCTTCCACGTCACCACCTCCCCTGCAGCCGGCAGCACCCTCAGCAGGCCAGCCTGTGTGGACAGAGCAGGGCTCAGCATCTGGCTAAGGAGCCAGGCCCCGCTCCTGGAGCCTCACCTTCGGTCCCCAGACTCCCCTCCCTTTATTATCCAGGAGCCTCCATGCTCTGGGGAATGGAGGCCCTCAGGGAGGCTCGGGCACCTCCACTGGTGGAGGAGTCTTTCCTGAGTGCCCTGGACAGTGGGGAAGACAAAGCCAAGAGAGGCCAGCTCGCCCCACCTCCCAGCTCAGGGTTGTCCCAGGCCTGCTGCCCAGGTCCTGCCTGGAGGGCAATGGCGTTGAGCCTGTCCCCCCAGGGGGCGAAGGCCTGCATCCCCTGTGTCATGCAGAGTCTCGCCTCATCCACTACAGACTGGACGCTGGAGTCCCAGCCTCCCCCTCCAGGGCTGGCGCCTTCAGCCTCAGTGGGAGCACTGCCATCCTTCGCTTGCCTGAAAAGGCCCACCCCCTGACGTCCCTCCTCCCACAACTGGGACCCTCCCAGGGCAGCACCGGGCCCCCACCAGCCAGCCCCAGAGAATAGGGACCCTGGCTGTAGCTTCTTCAGCATCTGAGATTCAGGGGCTCGCTCAGCTCTGAGAACCACTGTGCTGGAAACTTGTCCTGGGCTGCTGACGCAGTCACTGCCGAGCCTGGCAGCAGGGGCAGGTGCAGGGGGTGGGGGGACTGGAACCTGGGGCCTAGGAGCCCTCGGTGAGTCGGGCGCTGGGCTGGCACCTTCTCGGGTGTCTCAGCCAATCCAAGAAGCCCATTTCTCAGATGAGTCATCTTAGGTCTGGGTGCATCAGACCTTCAGGAGAAGTTGGGACATGTGGTCAGGGCCTTGAAGGATGTGTAGGAGTTCTCATCCCAACTTTCAGGCACCCACCATCAGGTGAAGTCCTGACCTGCCCCATTTACCGCCATGTTCATTCCGCTGTCCTGCATGGGGTCCTCAGGCCTCTGGCCACTGCCAGTCATTCCAGACTCCTGTGCCTTGACCCTCGTCATTCCTGCCACCTCGGACACCCTCCCTTCTCTCCCCTTAAGCACCTCCGACGACCCAGGACAAACCTCCTCCTGTGTAGGGTGCTCCCTGGCCCTCCCCTTCCTTCCCTTTTTCCTCTCTCCCTGCAGCCTCATGGGGGTCCCCCTCTCAAAGTTCTGATCTCCCCCAACTCTGACTGCCTGTGTCTGAGTCTCTCTCGCCAGAACGGGGGCTCCTTGGGCTGGGGCCACATCTGGTTCCCCCAGTGCCCTGGCGCAGGGCCTGGAGGGTGGGCTTCAGCTAGCTTGGCCCCCAAGTCAGACCCCCAGCCCCCATCAGCAAGGCCCCCAGAAAGGGCCTGCCCTCGGAGGCCACCTCTACTCACAATCACAGTGAGTACCTCTGCAGCTGGAGGCTCATGCATTTTAAAACTTTCTCCTGGGGACTAATTCACTCTTTACTGTGACCCAATTATCTTTCTGAGTTCTGGGCAGAGTTGCTGAGTGCACTTCCGAGGGTGGCTGGGTAGGCAGGCTGGCGCCGTGCTGGAGGGAGGGAGGGCTTCTCCCCTGTGTGCCCAGAAGGCCCCTCCCCTGCCCCAGACCCCTCTCCAGCCCAGCTCCCACATCGAGGGGGGCTGTGGAACCAAGTGGGCACTAGGAGGCCCCTACATCGAAGCTGGACTCTGGAGCCAAGGGCACCTGCCTCCTCCCGTGCGTCCTGCGGCCCAGGACGGGGTCCAGCTCCCAGCTCACCATCCCGGCCACGGACGGGGCCAAAGTCAGGAGGATTATGCCAAACAGTGTGTGCACGGTGGGTGCTGCACCAGGTGCTGTGAAGGAGCCCTGCTTTTCCCACAGGCCCGTGGCCACACCCATCCCTGAGCCTCTGTTTGCCCAGCTGTAAAACGAGGTGACTGGTGCCTCCCTTGCAGGGAGGGCCGAGCGAGCAAACAGTCCTGACATCACCCCAGAGAGTCAGCGTGCATGTCCGCTGATAGCCTCATCCTTGAGCACAGACGCTGCTGTGGGGACCAGGATCCTACTCCTACCTGGAGTAGGAGAGGTGTCAAAACAACCCAGACTACGTGGAGTGTGCATCAGGAGGGCTTCCTGGAAGAGGGGATGCCCAAGCTGAGGGATGGGGGGAGGAAAGAGACATTTTTCAAGCTAAAGAAAGGCATGTGCAAAGGTCCAGGGTCCCCCCATGTGGGCGCTGGCACACGGCATCGGGGCCGCGCACTTCCCCTGCCTGGTGGAGCCCAGAGGTGCAAAGGAGAGGTAGGAGATGCAGCACGTATCACACGAGAGCTAAGCCGTTCAGCCATATCCTGCTGGCAGTCGGGACATGTTGAAGTGCTGGAAGCGTGGGCCCGATGGGGGGTCCCATTCACGGCTGGGGGGAATGGGTAACCCGCCAGGCCCTACGGAACTGCCGTGAGCGGGAGCCATTGGTCCCAGGGTTGGGGCCCGATCTGCTCTGGCCGTGCAAGGACTCCCAGGTCCCTCCCTCCGGCAGCCTCAGTGTCCCTACCTGCAAAACCAGGAGGGCGTCCGAGGGGCCTGCCAGCTCTCTAGACATGCTGAGATTTATAAGGTGAAGGCTGCCCTTCAGACAGGTGGGACGGGGAGCCAGGAAGGACACCATCCGAGCCCCTCCTGGGCAGCAGGGGCCCCTCAGCCCTGGGCGTCTGTGATGACCTGGGACTGTCCAGGGCGCTTGGCAGGAGATGGCTGGGGGAGCTGTGGGCAGGGGAGAGGGGACAGAGGGGGTGGCGGCAGCCGCATCCCCAGAGCCCCAGCAAGGGGGCCTCAGAACCTTCCTGCAGAGTCCACCAGCATCTGGAATCTGATCGCCCCGTAGCTCCTGCTTAGCCTGGGATGTGGGCAAGACTCGGCTGGGCGGGCCACACCCCCAGCCCCCCGCAGGGGCCGCGAGCCCCAGACCCTCTGCGTGGCCGCCCCTCCCCGGCACCGGCCTCCCCGCCAAGCCCTCCTCCCCGAGTTCGGCTCTGTCTTCTCACCTCATAGTTCTCTCACTTTTCACAAAATCCGTGACGCTAGGAACCTGAAGCGTCAGCCCAGGCTGGCCATCTTCCTCCAACAAGATCTGACCTAATGGTCCGCGGGCGGCGGACATCATGGAGATCCTGGCTCCTCTCACGGCGGCCCGCACAGGGCACGAAGGTGTTCAGTAAGTACCCGTGGAAAGGCTCAACAAGTGGGGGAACGGGCAGCCCATGCCGCACCCCTCTAACCCCGTGGACCCTCCCATCAGGGCAGCCGAGGCCAGCGCCCCCAGGGCATCGTCACCAAGCCAGAAAGTCCCTGACAGGGGCCTTACGTACCAGCTTTCGGGATCCCCATCTGGCTCAGGAGGAAAGACAGGAGCACATAGTGACAAGGACAGAGTGCAGTCCAAATGCCACACGAGCAGCAGAGTGAGCAGCCTGGGCCCAGAGCCTTTCCTAATGTCCTCCTGCCCTATGCTCCTATAGGCTGGGTCGGGTACCCCTGGCCCACGGGGCAGTCAGGGAAGGCTTCCTGGAGGAAGCAGCATCTTTGAAGACTAATTAGGCCCCATGAGGACTAGGCAGGCTGGTGGCAGAGAAGGACCTGAGTGAAGACCTAAAGCCACTGTCCACGTGTACCTACTTTATGGGCTAAATGTTCGTGTCCCCCAAATTCATATGTTGAAGCCCTACCCCGCAGGGTGGCAGAGTTTAGAGAGGGGGCTTCTGAGGAAGGAATTAAGGTTAAATGAGTCCAGGGTCCCGATCTGATGGGATTAGTGTCTTTATAAAAAGAGACCGGAGTTGGTAGGTAAGGAGGGATGAGCAGGCAGAGCCCGGAGGTCACGTAGGGCAGTGAGGTCACTCTGTGTGACAACTGTCACTCGCTCTGCATTTGGGCAAACCCACGAAGTGTCCACCACCAAGGGTGACCGTGATGCCGTGACGGTGACATGTCAGCCGGGTTCGTCCGTGGTGACCAACGTCCCATGCTGGGGGCGTGTGGACAGCCGGGGAGACTGGCGCGGGGAGCACATGGAAAGATCTCTGCACCTTCCACTCGATTTGCTGGGAACCTAAAACTGCTCTAAAAAGTGAAGTCTTTCTCTGCATGTGTGCACAAAGCAGCCATAAACACGCGGTGACGAGATGGCCACCTGCGAGCCCCGGGGCCCCCCAGCCACCCTGCCGGCCCTGAGCCCAGACTTCCAGCCTCCAGGCTGAGAGAGCACACCGCTTGCCGACCCCGTGCAGACTGGCCCCCGCCTACACCTGCCCAGACTTCTCTGCTGAGACCCATCTCCCCCGGTTCCTCTTGCGGCCGCCTGCCCCTTTCACCAGCCAGGCGTCATCCCTGCCCGGCTCCCACATGGCCCCTGGGGCCCCTGCCTGTCCTCAGCAGCCAGGGGACAGGGACCTCCTGATCTGTGGAGCGTGAGGAACATCAGGGCCATGTCAGGGTCAGCAGGACACGTGGCGGGGAGCGCATGAGGGACCACCCTCAGGGGGACCCTGCGTGGATGGGTTTGGGGTGGGAGTATGTCAGCTGGACCTACCATCGCTGTGCCCCCAACTGTATGAGGGAAGGGACAGGGGGGAGGGGGAAGAAGAGCCGTGGGGACTGGGTGGTGCTCCCTGCGTGGGGCAGCCCCTCCGAAGGCATCCTGAGCCCCCTCCCTGGCCTTACTTCGCAGGAAGCCACATCAGCCCCCGGGAGGGGAAGGTGGGCCAGGGTCCCTTTTGAGAATACTAGTACATTTACCAGACGCCGCCTCGTGCTGTCCCTGGGCAGGAGCCCGGGTGTGCATTCCTTGCCCTTGTAGAGAAGTCACATTCCCGGGTGCTAAAGGTCCCATGACGGGGCCAGTGTGGGAGGGAGGGGCACGACCTGGTCCGACCTGGGCACCAGGGTGGGACATGGTCCTACCTAAAGACGGGAGGACCGAGGGAAAGGGGACGGAGCCTGGGCACGAAGGGGGCGGGGGAGGCTGCAGACCATTCAGGCAGGGGCAGGGCACCGTTCAGACTGGGCTGTAATTCTGATCAAAGCTTGATGGGATTGAAGGCAAATGGTGCTGAGGAGCCAGCCCTGCAAACAAGCCACTGGAAGGAATAGGGTCCAGTTCAGAGGCCTGGCCCTATAACCCGAATGTCTGCGGGCTCCATGTGGCCGGGGCGATGTGCAGCCTTCCTTCAAAAGAGCCCAGATCTCATGGGGCCTTGAAGAACCGTAGCTCCTCGCTGTCAGTCTCCTCACGAGACCTCCCTGGGGGTTTACACAGAGCAGTGGGAAGAAATGGACCCGAAGCCCTGCACTCCGCCTGTCCGCCCTGTCCCACAGCCTCCTGCTCCCCCACCTCCCACCCGTCCTGCAGCCCTGGCCCCATGCCCATCTCTGCTGGCCAGCTGGGTCCCCCACTGCAGGACGGCAGGGAACCCACAGACCCCTGGGACGTGACGCCTCCTCTCCAGCTGCTTGTCACTTGAGAGGCCATGACAGCGTCCCCCTGGCCGCAGCGGGGAAAGTGCCGGGGGGGCAGGGAAGGGGCTGGCCTGAGTCAGAGCTGGGGGCGGGGGAGACCCGGCAGGCTGAGGAGGTGCCCAGGCCGGAAGCAGAAGCAGGGAGCAGCTCCTCGGGGAATTCCAGTGGGCCTCCAGGCAGACGGCTGGCCTCAGGACCCTGAACTAAGCAGAGCTGCCTCTGTCCAGATCTGCACTTCTAGGAAAAACATCCAAGGAGTCATCCTTGACTTTCCCTTCGGTGCTGGTTCCCAAAGCAATCTGAGCCCCAGAAATGGCTCCCAGAGTCCTCGGTGACCTCCTCCCATGCGGAACGCTCCTCCACGTTTGCTCTGGGTCCATCCCTTTGGACCATCCTGGAGGATCTGACCGGGACGTGCGTCCCAAAGGAGAAATCAGCCACTCATAGGCAAGGACCTGTGTTAGGCTCATGACAGTCATCGGCTCTGTCATTCTGAGGGGTTGACCCACCCCTCACTGGGCAGAAGACGAAGCTGGACCACCCATGTGGGAAGATGCCATCTGCACCGGGGGTGAGTGAAATTCAAAAAGAGTATAAGCACCAAGCTTATAAAAAAAGCAGCAGAAGAAGAGCAAAGGATCAAGGGCTTCAAGAAAAAGCCTTCCTCTCAAATAGATTTACTCTGTGAGACAGAAAAAGGGATTTTAAACGATTCACCGTGTGGTCAATGAGCTACAAGGGATGCAGCTATAAATCCAAGACAGGCCTAGATCTCCACAGCTAAGAGGTGGAAGAACCCCAGTGTCCGTGGAAGAATGGATGGATGAACAAAATGTGGTCCGTCCACACAGTGGACTATTACTCAGCCTCAAGAAGGAAGGAAATCCTGCCCCCTGCCCCCGGCCACCAATGGATAAACCTGGACCATGTTATGCTCAGTGAAATAAGCCAGAAACTAAGGGACAAATACAGTATGATTCCATTTATGCGAGGTCCCTAGAGGAGTCTGGTCATAGAGACAGAAGCAGGATGGTGGGAGCCAGGGGCTGGGGAGGGGGAGGATGGGCACTTAGTGTTGAATGGGCACAGTTTTAGTTTGGGAGGATGGAAAGAGTTCTGGAGAGGACAGATGGAGGTGGTATTTAATACCACTGAAGGGTATGTACACTTAAAACGGTTAAGAGGGCAATTTTTATGTTATGTGTATTTTACCACAATAAAAAAAGTTGGGGGGAAAATCAAGCTTAGAGACACCAGGGTGCTGTGATCAACATAAAGAAGGTTCTAGAAGGCAATGTCTACTAAGTGACCACACAAGCCACACAGTGGTGAAGCACTCACACATATGGACTCAGCCCTTCCCAGCTGAGTGCCAGACTACTGGGATGCTGCATGTGAGGCACTGGTGCGTAGGCCAGGTGGTTTAGGCCAGGTGCTGGCCCAGGTGCATACAGATGCATAGGACAGGTGCTGGCCCAGGTGCATACAGGTGCATAGGCCAGGTGCATAGGACAAGTGCTGGCCCAGGTACATACAGGTGCATAGGACAGGTGCTGGCCCAGGTGCATACAGGTGCATAGGACAGGTGCATAGGACAGGTGCTGGCCCAGGTGCATACAGGTGCATAGGCCAGGTGCATAGGACAAGTGCTGGCCCACATGCATACAGGTGCATAGGACAGGTGCATAGGCCAGGTGCTGGCCCAGGTGCATACAGGTGCATAGGCCAGGTGCTGGCCCAGGTGCATACAGGTGCATAGGACAGGTGCTGGCCCAGGTGCATACAGGTGCATAGGACAGGTGCTGGCCCAGGTGCATACAGGTGCATGGGACAGGTGCATAGGACAGGTGCTGGCCCAGGTGCATAGACAGGTGCCGGCCAGGAGCATAGCCCAGATGCTGGCCCAGACCAGGCCGGCAACCTCACCTGTGTGTCCCAGGGGGCTGTACAGAGCTTATCATTACCTGTGCACGCCCACTGGAGCACCAAGCTGGGAAGCACCGTGTGATACAACCTTTGAGGCGTGCACAGTACCCCCACACCAAGGGAGCAGAGGGTCCCATTGTCATTCTCCCAAAGTGACGCCTTCAAAGTAGGGACACCGAGATCTGAGCCAGGCAGCTGGGCCAGAGCCTGCACGCTCATAGCCATGCTCACAACCAGAGCGCAGAGGTGCCTCCTGGGTGCCAGCACTGGCCCCATGGTATGGCATCTAATTCTGGAAAACGTGCAGGAGAGTCCTTGCCCTCTGTGTCAAAGGGGTACAAACAAGACCGACAGGCCAAAGCACACAGCCAATGCACAGCAGAATTCTACCAAAATGGCATAAGCCTTTGAAACTGAAGCAAAGGAAAAGTTCATGCTGGACTGCCCGATCCATCAGGGACAATCCATGACAGGTAGTGAGGCAGGTGGCATTGGCGTTAAACATGGTCAGACTGGGAGGATGGCTCAGAGAGACTCCAGAAACCAACCCCCACCTGTGTGGTCACCTGATTTATAACAAAGGTGACACACCACAGTGCACGTGGGGAGCGAGGAGGGACTCACCCTTCAGTACATAGTGCTGGGTCGATTGGATACCCAAATGGAAAAGAAAGGATCGTGAGCCCAACCTCACACCACACACAGAAGTAAATTCCAGGTAAACTGGAGATCGAAACGCAAAGTGTAGAACAATAAAGCTTTTATGGGAAGACACAAGTAAACCTCTTCATCACCTTAGCGTAAGCAAAGATTTCTTAAACAGTAACCACAGAAAACCCTGACAAATGGGACTATGTGAAAAGACACCATTATGATTCCTGCAATTCATAATCCGACAAAGACTCGGCAACCAAAATATATCAAGATCTCACATAAATCAGTAAGACAAGGTTGACAAGACCACAGAAAAATGGACAAAAAATTTGAATGGGCACGTCACAAAAGAGGAAATTTAAACAGCCGATAAATATAGAAAACAGTGTTCAACGTCATAAATCATCAGAAAATGCCCGTTAAAGCTATCCCGTGATTCACTCCCACAGGCCCGGACGGGCACAACGGAGACAGAAGAGACCGAGTGCCGGTAGGATGTGGTGTCAGGAGCCCACGCCAGTGCCGTGGCCGCAGGGCTGGTGCAGCCGCTGAGGGGAGCCACGCATGCCCTGAGATCCAGCATGCCGCTCCTCGGCACACACGCAGAAAAAAGGCACGCAGGTATTCACAGCCCTCAGTGGGAACGCTCCCCGCACCCACGGTGGAAGACACAGGTAAACCACGGTGTGAGCGACGGCCCCGCGGCGCACAGCCCACACCAGGCCTCGGACACCGCACGCTGGAGGAGGTGGGCGCTGCACGACCCCGAGCGGGCAGACCTGTCCCTGCCGCCCTGGGGTGGGGACCGCAGTGACCGGAGGGGGCCTCCTGGGACCGGTGACCTTCTTTCCCTGTCCCCAGGCAGGACACTCTCGGCACAATTGTGTCCAGTTTATACAATCCGCCGACAAAGTGACTTCTATGCAGGTCGAGTGCGTGCATCGGATGGCCGGGGCCGCTGTAACACGGCACCGCAGGGGGGCAACTGACAACAGCTCTCTCGGCTCGGGAGACCAGGAGTCCCAGATCAAGCTGTTGGCAGGCTGCACCTGTTCTGGCCTCCCCCAGCACCCCCACCCGCTTCTGGGGCTCTGATGGCATCTTTGGCGTTCCTTGGCTTGTAGACTCATCACCCCATCTCTGCCTCTGTCTTTACAAGGCGTTCTCCCTGTGCCTGTATCCAAATGTCCCCTCTTTAAAAGGACACCGGTCATCATGGACCAGGGCCCACCCTAATGGTCTCTTCTTAACGGATTACATCTGTAATGACCCTATTTCCAAATAAGGTCACATTCTTCAGTCCTGGGGGCTAAGACCAACCCATGAATTAGGGGGAACACAGTTCCATCCAAAACAACGCATGTGTGTCTATAATGTGCATTACATGTCAATAAAAGTACTTTTGCATTAACAATAAGAATAACTGAGGTGTATCGCAGGCTTAGAATGAGCTGGGCGCTGCTCCGTGCCCTTCGCATGCAGGACCCCACCCTCAAACAATTGCTCTAGATCCTTGAAAAAGAGGCCTGGATTTGGGGCATGGCAGAGAGAAAGAGAGGGGGCCTGCAACGTGCCTGAGGCAGGCTGTCCGCCCATTCCCGGAGCTTGCCCTCTGGAGGACGTGGGCTCCCGTGTGACGTCCGACGGCCGGCGGCATCGTAGGCATGGCCCACGGGGAAGGCTGACGAGGACAAGACCTCCAACGTGCCCTCCTTACCCTCAGTCTCATGGCTGAAACTTGCTTTCTCTCCCTGGAGCTCAAGACAAGATAATGCAGAACAGAATTTTGATAATCCCTCCATGGCGAAGAAGAAACACAATGGCCGTAATAAAGTCTGCAAGGTCAGAAGTCAGGGGCAGGGCAGGCTCGAAGCCGGAGAGAAGCAAAGGAGAAAGTTCGAGAAACGTGTCCAAGACCCAGGTGAACCAGAAGCTCTCTGTAGGTGAGCAGCGGCGAGCGGGGAACGCCGGGAGACAGGCAGCCTGGTGTCCCGGACGGCAAGGGCTCCCGAAGGAGAAGGGGAAGCAAGGGGCCAATGGGACACCCCACACCGATGGAAGAAAACTTTCCAGCTCCAGAAATTGAAACTGCAGGAAAAAAATAATGCAGAAAGAACAATACCGAGGGACAGCGTGGTAGAACATTCCAATTTGGGGAAGACCAAGGTGTGTGAAAAGCTCCCAAGAGAAAGAACAAGCAGATGATCCTGCCACAGACCACAGTTAGGTCATGCTCATATTCCCCCATGAAATCGAAGGTGCTGGAGGGGCACGGGGCAACCCCCAGGAGCGCTGTGGACAGTGTAATAACTGCTTCCCCGTGATTCCCTGAAGACCCGAGGCATCTGTTTTAAATGACACGACAACGGGGTGTCGTGATGGAAAACAAGGGGTACTTCGGAGCCAGATAGAAATAAGAATAAGAGGGAGAAAGTCTGTGTCAGCTGCGAATTAAAAGTAAGATCCCAGCAGGAGCCCCAGCGGCACAGCTGGTCAGCGGTTAGCGCACGGGGCTTTGTCAACACCAGATGCTGACCACGCCAACGACGTAGCGCGCATCAGCAAACCTCGGAGCGATTCGGGGGTGAGAGCAAGAAGTAGGAGGTCTGCAGGGGCCGGGGAAGCAGTGCGCTCAGAGAGGGTGAAGACAACCCAGAGGGTGAAGACAACCTCTGACCTCGTCCACGAACCAGGTCAGAGGTTCCCGCTCACATTTGATAATTAGATAAACACAAGTTTAATAGTGCTTAAAAAAGAAAGTGGTAGAGTCAAAACCATGATCTGCCTTCTAAATCATTACAGAGGATTTTGAAGAGGGAAGGAAAATATGCAAGCGGAAAGAGACAAAATCAAAGCTCTAACCCGGCCACAGGAAGGCAGGGGAACGTGCCGAGTCGCACCCCAAACCTGTCAGGATTATGTAAACACGATGAATTCCTGATTATTAAGAAAAACAATGCTTCAGTGTGGTAGTACTTACAAGGGGGATCATAAAACCGAAGAGAGCAGCAGAGTTGGAGATGGAAGAGGAGGGAGGACAGGCCCGGGTTCGAGTGAACAGGATGGAAGCTGGAGCGGAAGCATTAACGTGGTGGGTCACACTGAACTCAGAGCAAAAGCACTCGCCTTACCGCTGGGGGCCGTCTGATGTTCAAGTGTGCAAATAAAGACAGAGACCGGTCGCGAGCAGCTGTGAGCTCACCGACACAGCAACCAAGCGCCGAAGAGAGAAAAGGAAACGATCATCCACACGGGATGAGGGGATGAGGTCCGCGCCCGCGGGGAGCCGAGGGGGCTGCCAGCCGGCGGGCAGGAGACACCTTGCTGGGGTAGATGCGCGTGCTCGTTCAGACGCAAAGTAAACCTCAGTAAGGATTCAAAATGCAAAATTTACACCACTCTTGTTTTCTTACCGTAATGTGAGGAACCTGCAAATAATGACAGTTTAGGGGAAAAAAAAAAAAAAAAAAACAACAACCACTGAGACACGTTTAAGGTTTTGGAGCAAGAAGGACATAAAATAAAGTTCTGTTTGTAATGAAATAAACACAAGGACACTACATGGCAAAACATAGGAGACGGAGCCAAAACCGTCATCAGGCATAAATCCACAGCGTCAGCAGCTAACGGAGTTTTCAAATGTAAGAGTAGAGAGATAAGCTTGGCGTTCAACTGGGGAGTTTGGAGAAATACTTCTAGTTTAGAATGGTGTCTGGCCAGCGGCCCTTGACCCAGGCCCAGTGACTCCCCCTTGGGGAGGCTGGATGCTCAGAGAAAGCGGGGCTCTGGCCACCGCCCACTCGCTGGGGAAACTGTCGAGAAGTGCCGCTCAGCGGCCCCTCAGGTGTGCCTGCCCCCACGACCCGGACAGGATGCCAGCGTCCCTGTACCTTGTGGCACCATCTTTTGGGGTGACGGTCACCCTGCCCCTTCCTTGCCACCTCAACCTGTCTCCATCTTCTCCTGGGATCCAAGAAGCTTTGTCCAGCCGTGATGGGCTGAGTTGTGTCTCCCCAAAATCTGTATGAAGGCCTAACCCCCCGGAGCTCAGAGTGCGACCATGTGTGGGCAGGGGGCCTTTATATCGGTGACTAAGGCAACAAGAGGTCACAGGGTGGGTGCTGAGCCAATCTGACGCGCGTCCTTACAGGTAGAGGAGATCAGGACACAGACGGGCCCAGAGGGACGACCACGTGAGGACACGGGGAGAGACGGTCGTCTACACGCCAAGCAGGGAGGCCTCCGGAGAGCCGACCTGCCCACGAATGGGAGAGGATCCATTTCTGCTGTTTAGGCCCCGTCTGTGGTGCTGTGGACTCCGCCAACCGAGACACGACTCAGCACTGAACAGCGGGAGCGAGACGGTGGCTCGGGGAGGAAAGAGGGCAGGAGCCACACACGCCGTAAAGGAGATTCTACCACAGATGTGCAGTTTGAGGGAGCGAAGGAGGTGGTGGCTGAGCTAGAGCTGAGAGCACCAACCAAAGAATCCAAGCAGGTCCTGCGACAAAGGCGGCTAAGAGGTTCTGGGCCGGAATCCCTCCCCGGGGGCCCTTGGGTCCTTTCAACCAGCAGATGCTCTCCATGCAATCCGGAGGGTCCCACCAGGAAAGTTCTCAGGTGTGCGGGAGGAGGCCAGCTTCATCCTAAGGCTAGATCTGACCCAGGTGAGCCCCAGGTGTGTGGAAGGACACCAGCTTCGTCTGGAGGGCTGTCGGCTCCTGCCTCGGAGCTCCCGGAGACTTCGGCAGCCCTTGGGTCCCAGGAAGCAGGAGGAGACAGGCCTCAGAGGACAGCCCTCACCCAGAGCGTCTCCGCTTGCCTCGACGACTGGCCCAGTCACGGAAAGGAGGGAAAACCAAGACATGGAATGTGTGGCCGCGGTCGTGGTGAGTGAGGCCGCATCTAGAAGATGAGCGCCCATTCCCAGCCCCGTGGTCAGCCGTGTAGACAGGTCTGCGCCTCCCAGCCCTGCCTGCCCCCCTTGGCACCATCATGGCTCACCCTGACTCGCCCAGACATCAGGGACCTCCTGTTTGCAGGTGTCTCCCGTCTCCTTCCCAGGAGGAAGCCCGAGGCAAGCCCCAGAGGAGGTCAGGCTGCATTTTCCGCCCTCTCGCCTCTGTGCTTTGAGTCCCAGACGCCTCGGGGACCCTCAGTGCCTGCTAGCAAATGGGTTCGGTTCTGCTATGACCCACAGCTGGCTTTTCTCATTCTCTGTCCAGGAGGCAGCCGTCCGAGAACATTCTTCATCAAGGCCTCAAACCGGGGCCCAGCCAGAGACAAACCAAGTGCAAAGCAGCAGAGATTGCGAGCCAGCAACAGGGGCGTGCCTGCTGAGTCCCTACAGTGCAAGGACACGCAGACCCGAAAGCTGGACCGGCCCCATTCCCGAGGTCCCGCTGTCCAGCCCCCGGGCCCGCTCTTCCCTCGGAGCAGACGGCTTCCAGGAAGATGAGCAAGAGCCCAGGGGGCAGTGAGGAGCCTCCCACCGGAGGCAGAAGCCGGGCTGGGGCTTTGGGGTGAACAGACCCTGGAAGTGGGGGGGACAGGAGTGTCCAGGAGGCAGAGCAAGGTGATGCCATGGCCCCGTGGGGCTGTGACCCTTCGCCAAGACCAGGCGACGAGGCAGTGACAGGGGGGCACCACGGTGCCAGGCCCGGATCTCCTGTGAGGAGACAGCTCAGCTGGGGAGCAGAGCCCTCGGAGGAACCGGGCGCCCGGGCCACCACCCCAGCATCAGCACAGCGAGCCTCAAGACCCGGGGGGTGCCTGCTTCGTCTCCCATCCCACGTCGGTCAAACAGCAGCCGGGCATTCCGTCGTACTTGAGAGCCGTATACCACACCTTCAGACGCTGCATCTCCCACGTTTCGATTACCGCGGCTTCAATGCTAGTCCCTGAAAGGAAGCACCCCCTGAGCGGCTCACCGTGCCTCCCGCCTCAGACTGGGCTTGGGGACACAGAGATGGGTCGGGCAAATCTAGAGCCCAGCCCCTTGTCTTCACTCCTGGGGGACCTGCGGCCTTGTGTGATTTCCCGGTGCCTCAGGGGAGGGCTGCCCAGATTTCTGGGCCCAGTCGGGCGACAGTCGTGGCCCTTGGCAATGATTCGAAACCAGCTGGTCATTTGTAGTTTGGTACCGAAGACCCTATCTCAAAGGAACCCGAGAGGACCGAGCTAGCGTCTACTTATGACCCTCCGTGTGCAGGGACCGTAGAAGCCTGTCCCCTGGATATCACACCAGCACCCCCGTTTCCAGATGAGCGACCCGAGACCAGAGTGTGAGGCCAGTGGGCTCTGCCCGGGGAGCTCAGCACACAGCCCTGGCGGGGCCCCCGGGGCCCGGCTCCTGACCGCCTGCCTTCCCAGAGCAGCTGTGCCCTTCTGCTCCCGACTCCTCGCAATAAATCCCGCAGTCTCGGGCAGGCAAGAGAGAAAGAGCCCAGGGCACCCCTTCCTTCCTCCCGTACCGGCACCTGCCTGAGTCCCGAATAAATACAGCCGTCGGAGGGCTGGTTTCCAAAGCGCCCGACGGCTGGAGCTCTGACCGCAGGCTGGGAAAGGGGAGGACCCCCTCTGGCCTTCTGGAAGGATGGGTGAGGTGTGGAGCAGGAGGTGGTCACTGGACATTTCTGGACAACTGGTGGCTGTGGGCACCTGAGCAGCAGCCCCGATGGGCAGGCTGCCTGCGGAAGGTGAAGCGTGGGGTGGGGCTGCGGTCACGCAGGGCCTTGCAGCCGTCAGCTCTTGTCGCATGACAAACACCTACAAATGTCCACCCTGATGCTGGGAGGCCGGCTCTCAGCAGCGGCTTGGGTGTGGGTCTGCTCCATCCCTGCTCATCCCTCGCGGACCGGCGGCCTGGCTGGGACATGTGGTTTATCACGGAGAAGGCACAGGCCCGGGAGGGAGAGCAGAAAGGCTCGCAGGGGCAGACCCCAGAACCCGCACCCTCCCTCCCGCCGGTGGGTAATGCCGGCCCCGTCCCGAGCCCCACCAGGGCCCCAGATGTGCAGTCCTCCTTCGGTGGGGAAACAGTCTCAGGCAAAGGGCTTGGACACGGGGCCGAGTGCGTGCCATCTGCCCGCCAGCCTGAGAAGCTCGGACGCGATCTGGGGAGCCGTCAGCGAGCGTAGGGGCTGCAGGGGTGGGGGTGACAGGGGCCGCTGCAGGCCACTGCCCAGGGGACAGGGGACCGTGGCCTGGCTCAGGGCTGCGCGGCCGAGTGGGGAGGACAGAGAGGTCCGAGAGCAAACCCTCTGGCCCTGGAGACTGCTGGATGCCGGGATGGAGGCCAGTGCGGGCTCAAGGATGAGCCCCAGTTTCTGGCTATGAAATTGGGATTCAGGGGACGAGGGGCGTAGAACCCATGGGGTGGTGAGCTCAGCTGTCTAGTTGCAGCCCTGGGGGCCCATCAGTGATTGAGACTCTGTGTGTTCTGCGTGTGTTTCTGTTGCGTGGCTGTGTGGTATGTGATGTATGTGTGCGTGGTTCTCTCCTGAGCCATCACCCCAAGGAGCCCGGGGCAATTACAGCCCTCCCATGGACCTACCTGGCCGGTCCCCCCAGATCCTGCGGGCCCCTGGGCTGGGCTGGCTGTGGAGTCTTCCTGCTGCCCCCTCCTCCCTCGGGGGCTTCTCCCTCCAGGGGACCAGCGCCTCCAGAGCCTGGAGACTGTCCTCCTGGCTGGGGGCTGGGACCGGGGCTGGGGGCCTCGAGTGTCAGCTAAGATGGCCTTGACCCCTGCTCACCTCTCATGAGGTTGCCACAGAAACCTGCAGGCCAGCCTCCCCTCACTCCACTGACCCTGCCCGTGCCCAGACCTGGGCCCACTGCCTGTGGCATCCCGGGAGCATCCTCAGACTTCCGACACCTGTCCTGTCCAGGGTCCACTGTTCATACCTGCTTCTGTGTGGCACCCCAGCTTCAAGCTAGAGAGGCCACGGGAGGGGAAACAGACACCCCCTGTGTCGGGGGCCAGGCTGACACACTGCCCTGCCCGCTCTGGGTCCACCAGGTGCACGGGCCGCCTGCGGGGGGCACCTCTCCAAAACTGCTCCCCTAGCCAGTGCCCCCCAATGCCCGGCCCTTTAAATAAACTCAACCACAAGGAGCGCTCGCATGGCACCAGCCAGGTGGGGCCACGTCCCCCGCAGGGCCCCAGTCTGTGCTCTGCCTGCTGGGAGCCAGCACGTGGGGCGCACATACTTGGTCCTGGGGCTCCTGGCTCTGTGGGCGTCTGCACCACTGTGGCCCCTTGGTCCCTGAGCACTCCCACAGAGCTGCCCCACTGCCCATCTTCCCAGAGCCCAAGGTGGTCCAGGCAAAGCCCAGGCCCTCCCTCCAGCCCCCGCCTGTCCTCCCCGCCTGTCCTCCCCAGATCACACAGGCCCGGGGTTCTGACGGGGGCTCCTGCCGGGCATTTGCGAGGAGGGCCCTCTACAGGGACCCCTCCCTGCCCAGCCTCAGTCTCCCCACACACCTTCCCCTTCCCTTGGGGCCCCCCCATCCCCCAGCAGAAGGGAAGATCTCTCTGCACCCATCTTCACAACGTGGGAGCTTTAGGTTTCGGCTGCACTGGAGGCCTGGGGTGCACCCCTACCTGCCCGGGTCATCTGGGTACCGCAGCAGAGGGCAAACAGGGGTCTGTGTGGCGGCACCAGGCCGGCCTGCCCTGAAGGGGGGGCAGTGAGAGAGAGGGCCCCCCCAGCTCGTGCTCAGCTTGGCCATCCCCACAAAGGGCAGGGTCAGAAACACAGGGAGGGTGGGGCCGCAGGACAAGGCCCCCACACCTGCATGGATGGGGGCAGAGGAAGGCCCGGGGGAGGCAGAGGCCACCAGGGGATTTTCAGACACCAGAACCCCACTCCCCAGAGTGCCCCCCACCCACCTCCCTGGAGGAGAAGGAAGTAAGAGAGGAGGGAATTAGAGACCTGAGGATAGGTTACATCCTTCCCTAGGCAGTGAGCTCACTACCTGCCTGATCTATCAGCACAGCCAAGGCATGGGCAGCTTCCCCCTTCCTGCTCATCGCTCCTGCCCCTGCCAGCCCCGCCCCTCACACACACACACACACACACACACACACACGGCACAGTGGGCAGGGTGGGGGGACATGGCCCAGAGCTCTCGGCCCCCTCTCCCCAGGACTGCGCCTCAGAGATGGGAAAACATGCACCGTGTCCCTTGGCAGGAAGGGAGGGGGAGCGCGCTGGGGGCCTGTGTGCGGGCCTGGCCCGATGTCTGCACAGATGGAGGAGGCCCTCCTGGCTCTTCTGTGTCCAGTGCGGTCAGATGGCCTCTGCCACGGCCTCCCCACCCAGTGAGTGTCTCGCCATCTGGGCACTGGCTTGGCTGCCAACTCCACCACCTTGGCCTGCGCTGGGCCTGCCCAGTCCTGGGCCCTCTGTCCCCCCCACAGCAGCCCTCTTCTCCAGGGAGGGTTTGACCCCATCGCGGTGCTGCCTACAGCCCTCCGTGGCTCCCGCTGCCTCTGGGACCAAGCCTGGGAGCCCGACGCTGCTGGCCTGGCCTGGCTCTGCCCTCCCTGCCCCAGAACCCCCACCCCTCGCCGCCCAGGCTCTGGAAACCTCCGCAGGTGCCTCCTGCCCTCTGGACATGCCGGATCGCTGCCTCCGGCCGGCCCTCCAGGAATCGCCTCAGGGTGGAGAAACCCAGGTTCTCAGCTCCGCTTGGCCTCCCGGCAGCCACCCCGCCTCGTTCCACTCTGGAAACGCTCTGTCTTCCTTTACACAGACCGTTTCTTCATTCCACAAATGCGGCGGGGGGTGGGGCAGTAAGACATGGCAGTCGGGGGGCCCTGCGGACAGAGAGTGAGGGCGTGGGGGCCACCGGGAGCCCGGGCAGCCAGTGCAAAGGCCCTGAGGCAGGAGCACCTCGGCCAGCCTGGTGGAAGCATGGCCACGCGGCATGCGGGTGAGGCACAGCTGGGAGCCATGGGCCGGGCTGAGCGCGCAGTTAGGTAAGTCGCAAGGGGCCCCAGCAGGGTCCGGCCCAGAGAGAAGATGACTGTCATCCATGTGGCCTTTCCTCTGTGCCCACGTGCCCACGCGCACCTTCACACGCATGCAGTGACTGACACTCGCAGCTCGCTCCCCACACCCCCCTGCAGGGACACAGACACGGAGGGGGAGGACACTGGCCGGCCACACAGCGGGCTCTGCATCCACGCCAGTGCCCCTCCAGGCGGACTTCCCCGTGCACGGGACCCCCGTCTGTGCCGGCTCAGGGGGTGACATGCTGCGGCCTGCAGCGGCCAGTGACCCTCCCGGGGACCAGCTGATCTGGTGCACCCCACCCCCACCCCACCCCGAGCCCTTAGTTCCTGCACCTCACGCCTTCACTCGCTCACTCATTCATTCGCACATTCATTCACTCCCTCCTTCACACTCTCCCTCACTCCCTCACTCTCACTCCCTCACTCTCACTCACTCACGCACTCATGCATTCATTCACTCCCTCACTCGCACTCAGCCTCACACTCCCTCACTCCTTCACACTCACTCTCGCTCACTCTCACACTCCCTCACACTCACACTCACTCTCACACTCACTCACTCATGCTTGCATTCATTCACTCACTCACTCACACTCACTCTCTCGCTCACATCGCTCACACTCAATCACTCCCTCCCTCCCTCGTGTAACAAGTCCAGCCAAGCCCCGCCCACTGCTCAGGCCCAGGCTGAGGAGAGTGCCCCGGCCAGCCCCCAGGCTTGGCAGTGGGAGGTGGGGAGGGGGGCAGTGGGCAGGCAAGAACAGCTGGAGGGAGGCACAGGGTGGCTGAGCTCCACGAGGCCTCTCCCGGCACGTGCTCATCAGGCACGTCCGTCCTCGGGAGCTGGCCACCCTCCTCAGGCCTTCAGAGCCACGCCATCCTTTCCTATCCAGGCCTGGCAGGGACATGAGAGACCCGAGGTCTCCTGCCAGGCCTGTCACCCCACACGTGCCGCTCTGTGTCCTGGACTGGGAGGTGAGGACGTCGTCTGCCAATGACCTAGAGAGATGGCACACCGCCTGCCTACCTGCCCAGGCTGGCACCGGCCACTCTGCTGACCGCTGAGCTTCCAGAGCCCGGCAGACGGGCGCGGGACGGGGGCCAACGGAGCCTGCCAGGCCCTCGGGCAGACGGAGGCCGGCAGGGGTGGGTCAGACCAGGCCTCAGGCTGGGAACTCGAGGTCTGGGGTCTCGAGAGCCAAGGCAAAATGGGGCATGGGGGGGTGGGGGGCTTGTCCCGGCCTCAGCCCAACTTCGCGGACGGGAGCGGCTGGAGATGCCATCACCAAGGCAGCTCCCAGACACCAGACACAGCAGAAGCTCGAGTCAGAGGGACCCACCCATGCAGAGCGGCTGCTAGGGCTGAATTATGTCCCCCCCAAACCCACATGCTGCAGTCCTAACGCTCAGTACCTCCGAATGTCCGTGCTCACAGAGAGGGAGGGAGTTAGAGTCCTGGGGGGCCTGAGCCCATCGGACCGTGTCCTTACAGCACGAGGGGATCAGGACACAGACACACGGAGGACGACCACGTGAGGACACAGGAGACGGCATCTACACGCCACAGAGTGAGGCCTCAGAGGGAACCGACTGCCTGCACCCCGATCCTGGACTCCAGCCTCCCCAACGAGAGAGAATAAAGTCCTGGGGTTTAAGCCACTCGGCCTGTGGGGCCTTGTTTTGGGGCCGTAGCAGATTCACATGAGGCAGCTCAGAGAGGGGAGCACTGCCCTGGGTCCTGAGCGGCCGCACGGCTTCCTGGCAGTGCAGGCCACGGGGTGGCGGTAACCGGGAGTCACCGGGGCAGTTACGGAGAGACTCGGCCACACGGGCAGTCACAATGGGGGTCGTGAGCGCTGAGCGGTGGGGACCCCAGAGCTGCTGATGAGTCGGGCACTGGACTGTCTCTCCCTTCCCCGAAGTGGGGCTGCAACCACCCCTTCCACTGAGGGGAAATTGAGGCTGGGGAGGGTGACTGGCCAGTCCCCAGTGGGGGCTGGGAGTGGAGTGGCGGCCAGGCCCCCGGGAGGAGAGCGCAGACGTGGTCCTCCGTGTCAGGCCCTGGGCCCGGCTCCGCAGACACCCGGCTGACCGAGCCCTGAACCAGGCATGCGTGGCGCTCTGTGCAGCCCTTCCCACCCCCACCCTGCCAGGGCACCCTCCCAGGCCGACCACGGAATCATGGAACCATCCATTAGGCTAGTAAAGACTCACAGGCAGCAACTCCTCTAAACTTCAGCCGCACACTCTGCTTGGTCCCCCTCCCCGCCCAGAGGGCCTGGGCAGCCTGTTCTCACCCCCAGTTTAGGCCTCCTGGGGCAGGGGACGGCGTGGAGGAGCGGGCTTTTGGAGTGGTTGATGTGCTTCAGTGCCCCCCACGCTCTCTGGCCACTTTCCAGCTGCCCCCCGAGACTCTTGCCCTCGCCTGACCCAGAGCCCCCCAAGGAGGACATCCACATGTCCTCTGCCCTCCAAACACACCCACCCCAGCGCGGCGGCCAACTCAGACGGCCCGGCTTTCGGAACCCCTTCTCCCGGGACAGCCCTGGTTTCTCCCTCACCGAGGCCCCCACTCCAGGAAGCCCCTGCCAGCTTCACCCCGGGGTCAAGCTCTCCCAGAACGTCTCCCTGGACAGGCAAGTCAGCCAGGGTCCAGTCAGGGAGCCAGGGCCCCGGCCTCTTTCCTGCAAGCATTGCCCATTTCAATGTCCCCAAGCCTTCTAAGGACACCGCCCCTGACAAGTTAGCACCCCACCCCTCACCCAGGCCCCGGCCATCCCCAGGAGGGCCAGGAGGGAGGGAATGGCACCCCACCAACCAGGGTGTGTCCAGAACCTCTCTTGAGAGCGTGGGGCACACCTGCCCCCATCCCTGACTTTGGGGCTCAGGCCGTGGGCCCCTCATTCCACATCTGTTACATACACAGTATCTTTCATCACCCTTAGGGCAGGAACCCCAACATTCCAGAGAGGCAGTGGGGGGGTCCGGGAGGACACACGGGCATGAGGCCGTGACCCAGCCCCACACGTGCCACCACCCGGAGACCCACTGAGACTGCCCATGGCAGAGTCCATGCGACCCGGCTCCAGGGGTCAGTTCACACTCTGCCTGGAGCCGAGACGGCGGGCAACGTTGCTGGAGACACAGAAGCTGTCTGCTTCTAAGCAGCTAACTGCCAAGCTCACCTCACAGACAGGCTCAGCTGGTGGCCAGGCAGGCCTCAAAAATACTGACAGGTGGCCAGGCCACCCCAAGGCTGAGGAGAATGATGTGAGGGAGGCTCCAGGCTTGCCTCTCTCCTGCCCCACAACCTCGACAGCTCAGGTCCCCCACTCAGTCCCCTCGATCTGTGATCATCCTGCTGGGGCCCTAGGCCTCGGCCCCCCCCCACAGCTCCTCAGGCCCACTGGGGGCTCCGACTGCCCTGCTCTTTCCTGTGACCACACCTGCCACCCTTGCTGGTCCTCAGTGGTCCCCTGCAAGCCCTTCTTGTCCCTTCCCCCTGTAGGAGTTCCAAGGCCCTACAATGGGGCTGGGTAAGTGGGCAACGCCAAAGGGCGCAGCTGTTTTCAAAGCACATCCCTGATGACCGGCAGGAATCACACCTGTATTCTTGGTGCCCTGCATAGGGTGGGCACAGGGTGAGGGGACAGGGTAGTCACCGGATGGATGGATAGACGGATGGAAGGATGGATGAATGGACAGATGGGTGGATGGATGGATGATGGATGGACAGATGGATGGATGGACAGATGGACAGACAGATGGATGGACAAAAGGATGGATGGATGGATACGTGGATGAGGGATGGATGGACAGATGGATGGATGGATGGATGGATGGACGGATGGGTGGATGGATGGATGGACAGATGAGGGATGGATGGACAGATGGATGGATGGATGGACAGATGGATGGCTGGATGGATGGATGGATGGATGGACAGATGGATGGCTGGCTGGATGGATGGACAGATGGGTGGATGGATGGACAGATGAGGGATGGATGGACAGAGGGATGGATGGATGCAAGGATGGGTGAATGGATAGATGGATGGACAGATGGATGAATGGACTCAAATGTCCCTCCAATGTAGCCAGTGTCACTGCTCTCCAAGGCCCTGATGCATATCCCTTCTGGCTTCACCACCAAACGCTGGCTCTTGGCCCAAGTTCCTCTTCTCCTCTCAAAGCTCTGGATCTTCTGCTCCCACCCCCTCCTCCTGACCTGGGCCCCCACTCCTCTGAGCAGAGACCTCAGACATGACAGAAGACAAAGAGAGCAACTCAGGACAGATGCTCTGTCCTTCCACTGTGTGCCTTTGGGAAAGCACCTCAGCCTCTCTGAGCAGCAAGTCCCACTTCTGAAAACCCCACTATCCTAGGATTGAGTGAGAGTCAAACGAGATGGCGGACAGTCTGATCAAATGTGGGCTTACGACCAAAGGGCAGGCACTGGCAGGATTGCCCTTAGAACTCCCTCCAGGGAAGGAGCTCCCCGAGGCCCTGCTGACCAGTGCCCCCCAGTGGCCACGGCCTGTCAGCCTGCTCCATGCTGCACAGACCTCAGCCTGGAAGTCTGCTCTCGGCCCGCTCTCGGCCGGGGCCTCTCCTGTGGCCTGGGCCTGGCCGCACGGGTGTCTTTACTGCCCATATTTTGGAGATGAGCAGATGGGGCCGAGACGTTAGTGGCTTGCCTGTAGTCATAGCTCCTAAGGGAAGGAGTGGAATTTGAACCCGGGGTCCCCGGCTTGTGAGTGCCCCTCTTATCCACTGTGCTGGCACAGGGTCCCCCCACACACACTATGGTGGCCCCTTCTCCAAGGCATTCCTTTGCTTGGAATACCCTTCAAAGTTTAGTGCAGATGGGCCACGTCCTCCAGGAAGACTTCCCTGACTTCCTGTCCCTCACCTGTCCGCCTGGGGAGATGTCACCTCTCTGGCAGAAGCCTTCCAGTGACAGACACCCTGCCGTTGGCTCATTCGACACATTCTGCACAGAGCCACGTGCCTATCCGGGCCTTCTGTCTGCCCCTAGAGCACAGTAGGACTGGCACTTGGCTGCCGGCTCTGCTAGATTTGTCCTGGTCTGAACAATGTCCGTCATCAAGCAGCTGCGAGCAAGCCTTTGGTACCTTCAGCCAAGATCTTTTCATTAGCTCTGTGTTTGTTTGGGCCGTTTTTGCCCTTTTAAAGTAAAAATAGTTTATTTTTAACATTTTGATGCTGCTGTTTTCTTTTAAGAAGGTGCAAAAATAAAAAACCGCATGCCTGTTTCTTTTCTTGGCCCAGCATGTCTGTGAGCAGCCTCCCCCTCAGACGCCCCTGAGGCTCTGTCTGGGCTCTCAGGGGGCGGTGCTCAGGAGTGGGGTGGAAGGAAGGATTCACCTCCTGGGGGGCAAACCACAGATGCAGAGGAGGCCCCGAGGACCCCTCCCCACCAGGCACCGGAGCCCGGGGGGGGCAGCTCACGGGGCAGAAGGAGAGACCCAGAGGGGCAAGGGATGGGGCTGCCGAGACGGGTCTGGAAGCCCTCCCGGAGGAGACGGCTCCCAGGCTGAGTCCTGAAGGAAGAGCAGGAGCCCCGCAGATGAGCAAGGACAGGAAGGATGCTGCCAGAGGCACCAGCCTCAGAGACACGGAAAAGGTCACGGTCAGCGTGCAGTGTGTCCAGCCAGGCAGGACTTATCGGTTTGTCCACCCAGTTACTCGTTTCTGCAAGAAACAGTCGCTGCCCACCTCCCCTGTGCCCCCGCCCCCTCATGCCAAGGCCTACAGACCAGACAATGATCAGACAGGGCCCTAGAAAGTTCGAGTTGCTCCCAGGCCAGGAAGGGAAACAGAGAGGGAGAGAGACAACAGCCCCTGTGGCTCAGGTGGGGGCTCAGGAGAGGGGGCTCTGAGTCCTTCCTGGGGAGCTAGCGTCCACCCTGCCGTTCGACCAAGGACAGGGAGGAGAGGCGGGCTCCCACAGGCCAACGGGGGTGGGCCATCGGCGGAGAGGCCCCAGGCAGGTGCTGTCCACACTGGAAGGCCGAGGTCGGAGCCAGAGACCCACCGTCATGAAGTCACCATGAGGACAGCCCACGGTCACCCAGTGGGCCCACGGGCACCTGCCCGAGGCAGGGGGCGGAGGTGGTGTCCTGGGCACAGTGAGGGACAGCCGTGGCACCGGGACCCGCAGGCCCGGAGCTCCTGTCCGGGTCTCTCTATTCCTTCCTTCGCTGGCCCCCTCCCCAGCCCCGCCTGAGGCTTGAAGGCAAAATGGAGCCTCTGGAGGGCCGACGCCGCGAGACCCCCATGGATGGCGGCGCCCGTGGAGCAGGGGATCCCTCTCCTGGAGGGGAGAGGAGGGCAGAGAGCGGGAAGCGGGGAGCAGGATGGAGTGGCCCCGGGGCCAGGGGTCGGGCCCAGAGGCTGCAGGAGCCCCTCGCGTTTCTACAAGCGCCCCGAGGCTGGAGGTTTCTCTCCCTGGTCCTCCTAGCAGCATTCAGGCCTGCAGTGATGTTTCCGACCCCAGCAGGGCACAGTTTACAACCCTCCAGGCACCCTTGGCCTGGGAGGGCAGGCAGTCCCAACCGTCCACCTGGCTCTGGCCTCACCTGCCGCCCCTTCCCCGATGACAGCCGGCGGGGGTGGGGGGGGCTCCTTCTAAAGCGAGAGCCGCCCCCAGCCCAATCCTTCAGAGAGCATTCCCTGGCCACTGGCTGGGAGGCTGGGAGGCAGCGGGTCGGGGCCTTGGGGCTGGTTCTGAATCCGACTCTCACAGCACGCGGCCAGGCCCGGGCCTTCGCTGGAGCAGGAGGGCCCCGACGTCTGAGAACCAGGAAGGCGTGTGTGTGGACTGGAGCTGTCTGCTCTCAGGCCGGCCCCCCGGGACGTGCTGGGCACAGGGCTGTGTCAGGCCCCACCGCATTCCCATGCACACCCAGGGAGAGAAGCTGGCCGGCGGGGGGCTGGCTGCCAAACCCTCACGGAGACGGATAGCAAATTGTCACCCGTGGAAGAGTGTCCCTGTCTCTCATAAGAAGACACGTCCTTTACGGCCGGTCCGCTTCCTTCCCTCATTCCACCTGAGCCGTTACCTCTGGCCCTGAGGCCTGGGCTGTGTGTCCCCCCCACCCTCCGTATGATTTCCCCTGAAAGAGCCACATCGGGCAGCATTTATGGACGACCTACTGCATACCTGGCCCTAGGCTAAAAAGAAAGTTGCGGGGGGCGCGGCGTGTAAAATGTGAAACATGGTGTCTGGGAGGCCCTGCTAGTGTGGGTGACAGGAGCTGGACAGGGAGACGACCAGGGCTGCCAATGGTCTCCTGCAACCGGGAAGGTCCTGCCCTCTGGCCTTCACCCCGTAGGACGGCCTCCCTGCCTCCCCTCATCCCAACCACCCAGACAGAAGACCCTCGGGCCCGGGCCCCCCTCAGCACACGCGGTGGGGACAGCTGTGCCCGCCCGCACACCCACGCCAGCATGCACACATACGCTGTGGTGTAGCGAGTGAGCACGCATGCCCCGGGGTGCACGTGCTCACATGCACGTGCCCCCACGCGCCCACACGTGCTGCGGTCCTGCACCCGGCTGCTCACAGCTCCCTGGCGGCCACCGCACTCTCGTGGGAGGTGCCTGGAGCCCATGTCACCCACAGCATCTCTGCCGTTTCCCTGGCAACCCTCTCCCGTGCATCCTCAGACTGGGTCCTGAAGGCTCCTTTACCACCTTCTGTGACCTTTCAGAGCGAAAAGCTCTCAGGGCCAAGGAGCAGATCTCAGAAGGGTTTCTGGCACAGCCCTGGGAGCCGGCCGTACACGGCCAGGACTGGACCGCCCGGACCCTAAAGCACCGCTCCACCTTCTGGAAGCCGAGGCCTCCCTGGACCTCAGCTTCTCTAGCCGCCAGAGCAAGGGCTTCCCTCTGAGCAGCTGGTCCGTGGTGGCCAGTCCCACAGCCCGGTGTCACACTGGGGGGCTGGGCTGGGGGGCCACAGCAGTGCTGGCCGAGGGCCTGTCTCCAGCCCTGCAGCCTCTCTCGGGAAGGGGCGCAGACGTGACCGTGCCCAGCCCGAGCTCCATGGTGCTCCAGCGGGGAAGGGAGTCTGGCCCACAGCTCTGTAAACGGTGGTCACTTTCCCCACCATGGGTGGCATGGGGTGTGCCGGGCTCACCCTCCCCTTGGCAGCAGGTGGCCTCTCTGTGTCTCCCCTCAGGTCCCTGCAGTGACTGGTACCCCCCCTCCCCTGCTGGCCCCCACGCCTCACCCTGCTTCCCGCCCCCGCTGCACGTTACCACCCTGGGCGCCAAGAGAAAAGGCCAAGTGGCAGCGTGCATGCCAACACCAGAGCCACCCTCAGCTCCGGCGACGGGCCGGCAGAGCCGTGGTTCCCAGCCGCACGTGGCCGAGGCGGAGAGGAGGGGTCCCCGAGCAAGGCTCCCCGGGAGCCGCCTGCCCGCCCTGTCCCCGCCGAGTCTCCATCAGTGAGGCGAGGTGTGGGACAGGCTGAGGCCCAGGGAGCCAGAGCCCAGCCATGCCGCCAAGGAGCTGGGCGACTGTGGGCACCAGCACCCCGACCCTCTGACCATAAGCGCAGATCCGACTGGGGAAAGGGAGTGCGGGCTGAGAGGGGGGTCTGGAGGCCACCCGGTGCCAGGAGCCACTCTCGTCCCGACCAGCCAGGCTGGGAGGCCATGCCGAGTACCCTGAGTTCCCCTCAGCCACCAGGGCCCTGCAGAGAGGCCCCAGCCACATGCCCCCAGCGAAGTCTGAAACCAAGCGTCCGAAGGACCGCGCTGGCCCTCCAGGAAGGACTCAGTGCAACAGTCCAGACTCAACACAAGAGGGTCGCTCGTGTCCGGGCTACGCAAGGCGATGGGACATGAAGAGTCAGGACAACATGACACACTGGGCCGGGGCGGGGCGGGGGGGGGGGGGCGGGTTAAAGCATGAATAGAAAACATCGGAGGCGCTGGATCCAGCAGACAACGTCTGGAATGAAAGTCTTGTCGGGGAGCGCTACAGCAGTGGAGGCCGCAGAAGAAAGCGTTAGTGAACTTCAGACAGAAATCATCCAGTCTGAAGGAAAAGCGGAGAAAAGAACTGAAGACCAGAGATTCGGTTCCACAGGGAGACGCAGTCAGGTGGCCCATCACGGGCATTACGTACCGAGCCCGTCACTGGGGTTCTGGGAAGAGAGGAGGGAAAGACATTAGCAGGAAAAAAACATGGACTTGAAGAAATAATGCCCAAAGTTTTCCCAAATATGATGAAAAATGCCAACCCACAGATCCAAGAGGTTCGGCAAACCCCGAGCAGAACACGCACACCACCACCGCCACCAAGATACTTTACGCTGAAAACCAAAGGTAAAAGTAAAATCTTAAAAGCAGCCAGAAGAGAATAAAAGCATTGCATGTAAGACAGGAAATAAGAAATGCTTCTCGTTTCTCATTGTAAATAATGTGCTACAATTTGGATATTTGTGTTCCTCCAAAGTTCACGTGTGGAAACTAACCCCCAAAGATGGTGGCACTAGGTCAGGCGCCTTGGGGAGGTGGTTGGGTGATGAGGGCGGGCATCTGGGCCCCCGCTGGAATGGGGTTCTTGTGAGAGACCCCAGAGAGCCCCTCACCCCTTAGGCCCTGGGAGGACTCGGCCAGGAGTCCGTCTGTAAACACCATGCAAAGAGCAGACAAGAGCAGCTTGAGCCTGAAACGTAATTGGGAAAGACCTCCTCTAGATCGAAGGGACGAAAGAGACAGAAGAGTAACATGGGGCATGATCTTGGTTCAAACTAATAGCCACAAAAGAGGTTGGGGGACACTCTGGACGCTTGTCATCTGGACAAGAGAATTGACTGTTACTTTTCTCAGGTGGGATAATGGAATTGTGGTTCTGCAGGGAACGTCCGTCTTTAACAGAAGCAGGTGGAAAGATGAGGGCTCATGTGTCACAGCTTCTGCAGCCTACACTGAAACGTCCGGCAGCGCTCAGAGGACAAAGGGAGAGGACGAACACGCAGGGCAGTCTGGCCGTAATTACTGGGCCCAGGCAGGGGAGGTCCAGGGGTCATTATGCTATTCTCCCATATTATTCTTCCATTATGAAAATTTTCATAATTAAAAAAAATCCTGCAGTTATCCACGGATCGGATTTCCAGGAGGCTCAGCCATCTGGTGCGCAGGCACATACCCAGAAGCAGGAGGGGCGGCTCGGCATCCACCGTGGCGGTCACCAAGCACTCCAGGCCAAGGCTGCCACGTGGGTATTTACTGCTCGAGCCCCAGCATCCACGCCACCTGCCCATCAGCTCGCATTTCCATTCAAGTGGTTTGCAAGAAGCTTACTTCACCCTAATCCGATCATTCTATCCTTTGATCTCAGAGATTGAGCCAAGGACCAAATGTGATGGACCCCGTCCCTGCAGAGTGGGCAGGAGGGAATGAAGATGTCTCAGCAGTAGTCAGCAAACAGCTTGAGAATATAGGGGGAGCCAACTCTAGGATAAGCTAACCCTGCAGAAGCAGCACACAGGGGTTAAGGATCATCCTTGGTGACATGTGGAACTGCTGGAGCGCACCTCACCTGAAGCTGCCACTACCGGTTGGTCTGTTGTAAAGGCCAAAGGATTCACTTGCTTGCACTTGCTTGCACTTGCTTGCCACCGGAAGCGTCCTTGAGTGCTATGCAACTCTATAGGGGAGTCTTTCAGGACCTCCCTACAGCCTTAAATCGGTAAATAAATTAGGTGTCCCATTCTGAAAACTCTATCTCGCTTCCCAGAACTCAGGAGTGTAAACCCTAAAAACTAGGAAAGGGACGGGCAGCTGCAGGTAGGCATGCCAACGCCGTGGAGCACTGAGGGCTGGCAGCACGCAAGTAGATGGACTCTCCACGGAAGAGGGAGCCAGATGCTCACCCTCATGCATCGCTAGGGAAAGGCAAATGAAAACCACAACAAGATACGACTTCATACCCACCAGTCTGGCGAAAGTTCAAAACTAAGATAATATCAAGAGCTGGCAAGGATGTGCAATGCCCAGAATGCTTATACACCACCAGTGGGTGTGGAAATTTGTGGAATGCCCTTTAGAAAGCGACTGGGCACATACATACACATGTCTATACATACATGTGTGGTTATTTGCATATGTGTATACGTGGACATACATGTATGTAGATGGCAAAATATGGACAGTTGGTGAATCTAACTGGAAGGCATTCAGGTACTCATGGTCTTATTCCTTTGACTTTCCTGTTGGCTTGAAAATTCTCAAATATAAGCTAGGGGAAATAAACTAAAGAAGGCAAGGAGAAAAAAATATACACAGAACCAGTGGACAAATAGCACAAAATAGAGCAGAAACTTCCAACTTAAGTGTACTAGAAATTGCACCGAACAGACATGGACCAAGCTCAAGCTAAAAACCACCATTTGCAGGTGGAAACCGTCAACTGGAGTTGACAAGAGAAGGTTAACAGATATCCAGAATACTCTGCATGTGGCACGCATCAGGAGAGATCAACAAGTCACTCTCAGAACAGAGCCCACCTCCAAACAGAGGGAGGGCAGAGGGGTGGAGGGCGGGGACCCCTCCCTGGCGCTGCTTGCTGCTCAGGACTCCTCTAAGGTTTTCTGGGCTGCTCAGCTGGCTTTAGAATGGGAATAGTTTCTGGCAGGAGACATTGTTCCTTTTCCTCTTCAATGTCAAATTCTTGCAGGCTCCTCTCTGATTACCTCACTTCCAGGTTTGTCCCCTCCCTGTCCACCTGGGAAAGCCTCCGACCTAAGACATTGCTCAGGGCCAAAGGTCAGCAAAAGCAAAACACCCGCGGAATGCAGCCTTGGTCTATCTGCCTGGAAATTCACCTGGGAGTCTACACCTAGAAGTCTGGTGCACCATGAAGTTTGCTTCTGGGAGCGCAGGTGCACCAGAGTCTGCTCTTGGAAGCACAGGTGCACCGGAGGGTCTGCCCCTGGGAGCGCAGGTGCACCTGAGGGTCTGCCCCTGGGAGCGCAGGTGCACCAAGGAATGACTCTGTACCCAGATGGGCTGGTACACCAGGAAGCCTGCACACTTTACCTGAGGACGTGCTTGGGCTTTCTCTCTAATTCCATTTCACACACTGGCATCTCTCAGCTCATCCCTGGGCTGGCCAGTCACACCATCCTCAGAAGCTGCCCTTCTGAGGAACACGGGAGGCTGGGTCTGCCTTTCTGCCCAGTGGAGGGGACCCAAGACGTCCTAGGGACTGAAGGTCCTTTCTTTCCAAGGGGCCCTGCATTTTCTGGGCAGCTTACCTCAGACTCATGTCTCTGCCATGTCTCAAATTTGGCCCCCTCTCCCCCCACATGTGGCCAGGAGATGAGGCTCACTCAGCAGCAGCCTTCCCCGTGGTATTGAGACCCGGGTGGTCTCCAAAGACAGGAGGTCTAGCCAGGTGGAGGTGACGGCTTTGCTGTCCTGAACTCACAGAAAACTCGCCGCCCCTTGTTTCCGAGCTGGGACACCCGTCTGGGGACACCTGGTGCTGGCAGGGCAGGTCCCCCCATTCCCCCGCCCCGAGCTGAAACCGAGGCGGGGGCCAGAGGTGCAGAGGCCAGAGCACCTCAGGGGCCAGGCCCATAAGGAGCCAGGTTCAAATCCAGACCTCACCACAGCCCATGGGACTGCGGGCAGACCGCTTGACCACGTCCACGTTTACAAAGTGGCTGCAGTAATTGGTCCACTGCCTAAGTTGTTGTGGGAAGTGGAGAGGGTGACAACCAGGCCGTTTGGGGCCGGGCTGCACCACACCGCTGTCATCCTCATCCTCATCGGCATCCCTGTCTGAGCCGGGCACGGAGCGGCCGTCGTGAGCATGCAGCTCCCCAGCTCAGTGCGCTCTGGGCCACGTTGAGCGAGGTCCTCCCGTGATCTAAGGCAGGAGGCCATTCCCTAGACACCTCTCAACACCTCCTAGTTCCCTGTGGGGCTTCTGCTCTGGAACACGGAGGAAATAGTGTGACAAACCTCAAACACGCAGGAAGCCAGACTGCACAGACCACACGGCACATGATCCCATTTGCACGACATCCTGGAAAGGCAGCATCATGGCCATGGAAGAGAGATTTGCCGGAATCGGGGGCTGACAACTCTGCATGTACAGAGAGCTTGCTTGTCCCAATTCCCAGAGCCGCGTGCCACTGTCCCAGTCGGTGGCTCGGGCTGCCCAGACGACACACCACGGGCTGGGGGCTTGGAACAGCAGACCTGTGTTTCTCGCCGGTCTGGAGACCAGAAGTCTGAGATCGGGGTGAAGGCAGCTGGGTTCTGGAGAGAGCTGGAGATGCCATCCTCCCGCCGTGTGCCCGCCCTGCAGAGAGGCAGGGAGAGCTCCCTGGTGTCCCCTCCTGGAAGGGCACGGATCCTGTTGCATCCACACTAGTACTTAAACTACCTCCATAATGGCCACGTGCATGCGTGTGCATATAAAATTTGACGACCTGACTCCCAAATCTCCGCGGAATCACGAAGCACCAAGAAGAGCCAAGATACTCTTGAGGAATGACCAGGTAGAAGGGCCTGCCTACAGATCCCAGGATTTCCTGGAGATGGTGAGGAATGGGTGCTGCTGGTGGGAGAAGACAGGAGATCATAGGAGACGGGACAGGTTTTTTTCTCCTTACAGTCAGTTTGGAGACCTGATTATCCACAGAGGAAAAAATATTACTCAGACTCTGGCTTCACACTGTCTACAGAAATCAATGTCAGGTGGATTAAAGACTTCACTATGAATGATAAATCCACGGCTCGTCTGGAAAGGCATACGTGGGGGAGGGGGAACCACATGACTTCAGGGTTGGGAGAAACTTCTTAAGCAAGACACAAACGGCACGAACTGTAAAGAGAAAGAGGAATTAATTGGGCTGCATGAAAATTTCATACTCCTTTCCGTTCACCAAACGGCACACAGAAAATGGAAAGATAACGCACAACGGGGAGATGTTTGAAGCGCAGATGTCCAGCAGCGGCCCACTTAGGAAATACACGAGGAACTCTTTTTTTGTTGTTGTTTAAGATTTTATTTATTTGACAGAGAGAGACACAGCGAGAGAGGGAACACAAGCAGGGGGAGTGGCAGAGGGAGAAGCAGGCTTCCCGCGGAGCAGGGAGCCCGATGCGGGGCTCGATCCCAGGACCCTGAGATCATGACCTGAGCCGAAGGCAGAAGGCAGACGCTTAACGACTGAGCCACCCAGGCGCCCCTACACGAGGAACTCTTAACTACTCACTGAGGAAAAGATCAAAACAATTCTTTTTTAATGGACAAAAGACTTGAACACGTGCTTCACAGAAAAGGAAATTCACAGGGGAAAGGAACACAAGCAAAGCTGCAGATCTCATTAGCACCTAAGGAAATGCAAATAGCAGTCACTAGGCTCTCAAAAACCGTGACAATCTGACAAAGCCAAGTGTTTGTGAGGACGGGGAGGCGTCCTGTCCCTTCCGCAGGCTGCCTGCACTGCGGAAGATCAGGAGCCTGGCAGGGGTGCACAGCGTGGACACAGCAGATCCCCCTCGGGGCGATTTCGGTAAGTAAGCGTTTGCGCCCCGTGTGCCACCAGAAGAGGATTTGTTGTGTGTGAGTGGCAGCGCTGTTTCCAAGCGTGGGGCGCGCGCCACGGATCAGCACGAGAGCCTAGCACGGATGAGCTCGGCGGCGCAGGTCCACTCGCAGCCCAGCCAGCCGAGGAGTCCCCAGGGTGAGTCCGTGTATTCCAAATTCCCAAGCAGACAACAAAGAGTACCTGGCATGCGTTTGGGTGGCGAAACGGTAACTAAAATGTGGGGAATGATGATCACAAAAGTCAGGTTCGTGGTTCCAAGGCTGGGGGTGGGGGGCTTCTAGGGAGTGGTCAGGGCCGGTGGTGTCACCGGTGGTCACAGCTTGTGTGTCTACGATGCACTTCCCTTCCCTCCTCCCCACCCGCGCCATCCTTCCCTCCCTCCTCCCCCCCCCCACGAAAACTCACCTCCGTGGACCCTACCAACCACACAAGCTGGAGCCTGGCACCCAGGAGGAGCTTAAGCGATGTTTTTTCCCTGCAGTCAGGGCACTGACTCTGCGCACACCCCCTAAGCACTTACCACGTACAGGCTCCAGTGAGCGGGGGGCCATCCTGGGGACCGTCCTAAGCAAGTGTCCTGAAGGTGGACAGAGGGGCCACGTGACTCCAAGCACTTGACCAGCTGCGGGCCCATGGGAGTGCGGTGGACAGGGGCCGCTGGAGCTCCCGATGCCACAACGCCTGGTGTCCCTCAGGAAGGGGCGGGCTGGCCGGAGGATCTCAGGCAAACATGGAGCAGGCAGAGTTCACAGCACCCCCGGGACCCAGGCAGTCCGGGAGGAGGGCTGCTCGCTGGGACGAGACACAAGTTCCCATTGCATCACCAGACAGAGCAAACAGGCCAACGTCCTGCACACAGGGGCCAGCTCAGGCTCCTTCTCCACAGGCTGTCTGTGTGGTGAGTTCCAGGGGAGGTTGCGGGGACTGTGCTGCCCAGCCTGTGTTCCCAGGCCAGCGCAGTGTCCCTGAGCAGTCCCTACAACCCAGACCTGGCTCCTGCTGGGCGCTGGGGGTGGGCAAAGGGCGTGGTCATGCAGGGGCATTTGAGGATGGCCCCAAGCTTGCCAGGGGTCCCCTGCTGCCACAGGGTCCGTCCACTAGGGAAAGCTGCCCCTCTTCATTTCCGGTCACCGTGTTCCTGCCCTCTTAGCTCCCACGATGGCGGTGGTTTCACATTGTGTCCGTCATGCCCACAGACAACCCATCCCATAAATGTACACATGTGCCAGGACAGACAATCTCCGGCAGAGGGACTCCCTTTTAGTTGCAGATATTCTTTCTAGAGTCTGCTACCTACTAGTTCCTTTAGTAGTTATTGGATGGATGGATGGATGGATGGATGGATGAATGGATGATGGATGGATAGATGCATAGATGGGTGGATGAATGGGTGGGTGGGTGGATGAATGGATGGATGGATGGGCAAATGGATGGATGGACGGGTAGATGAGTGGATGGGTGGTTAGATGGGTTTTTGATGGGTGGATGGGTAAGTGCGTGGATGGATGAGTGGAAGGTTGGATGGATGGGCGGATGGATGGATGAGCAGATGAATGGATGGATGGATGGATGACTAGATGAGCAGATGGGTGGGTAGACGGATTGTGGATGGGTGAATGGCTAAGTGGGTGGATGGGTGAGTAGAAGGTTGGCTGGATGGATGGATGAATGGATGGATGGATGACTGAATGGATGGGTGGGTGGGTGGGAAGACGTCAGACAGACAGATAGATGGAGGTTGAATAAGTGGATGGGTAGATGAGAAGATTTAAGAATAATTGGACAAGAAGATAACCAGAAGGGAGGATGAAGGGTATGTAAGTAAGTGAATGAGTGGGTGGACAAATGAGTGGGTGCATGGTGTTGATGTGAGATTGTTTTTATGTCCTCAAGCTGGCTTTTATACTTAGAAAATACTACTTAGAAATTAGTTTTTTAAAAATTAAATTTAGGAAAAATTTAAATTTTAATGTATTAGTGTTACAAAACCAAAACCCTAAGTGTTCTCCCTTGAGCTATTAGTTCAATCTATGAATCTTATCATTATACTTAAAGTCTAAGAAATTTTAAAATTATTTTTAAAAGATTCTTTGTTTTTTGAGGGGGATTGTTTTTTTTTAAGATTTTATTTATTTATGTATCAGAGAGAGAGAGCACAAGCAGGGGAAGCGGCAGGCAGAGGGAAAAGCAGGCTCCCCACTGAGCAAGGAGCCCGATGCGGGACTCGATCCCAGGACCCTGGGATCATGACCTGAGCAGAAGGTGTCCCAAAGTGTTCTTTGATTAACATTAGGCCCCACTTTCAAATTTATTTAATAAAACACCTTCAAAATTTTAATTATATTAACACACTTCATGTATTTTATCTGATAAACTTTCCCAAGTTAAGTTTGCAATTTTTATAAATCTAAAAGATAACTTCCTTATCTTTATAGGATGAGCCACAGATTCATTTAAGTGTTCAACACAGTCGGGGTGCCTGGGTGGCTCAGTTGGTTAAGCGTCTAATTTTGGCTCAGGTTATGATCTCAGAGTCCTAGGATTGAGACCCATGTCTGGCTCCCCACTGAGCAGGGAGTCTGCTTCTGCCCTCTGCCCTTCCTCCTGCTCGTGCTCTCTCTTTTTCTTCTCTCAAATAAATAAAAAAAAATCCTAAAATGAAAGTGTTCAAAACTGTCTATAAACTTTATGGGACTTCAACTTAAAATCCTAAGTCTAAATCAAGTAATCAAATATATATCTTATATTTAAAGGTTGACTTGTTTATCTGATAGCCCAAATCCTCTTAAACATCACAAATGCTTATAATAGCAAAGATGCCCAGATTCCTTCACGCAAAAATATCAATACATGGAGCCAATACCAATAAAACGTTTCTACACTTAATTCTCAATGGCCCTCGCCATGTGGGGCCAAGGTCAGCAGCTTCTGCCAGCCCGTCCTCTTGGGACAAGCTCAGGCAGGGAGAGAACATTCTGCTCTGCTGGTGGTTGCCATGGAAAACCCTTTGCTGCTTGTTTTTCTCCTCCACTGATTAAGGAGGAGACTCCCCAAGTGACAGAGAGTCCCTGGGCCTCACCGCTGGCCAGCTCTGACTTATCGCCTGACATTTCCCAAGAGCCGACTACCCTGTCCTGCCACAAATAGACTGATGTGGGTCCCTCGAGGCGGTCTCGCCTGCACAGCCTCCTGTCTCGGGGGAGTTGGGGACCCAGGGGACACAAAAGGGAGGCAGATAATGATAATAAGCAGGCAAGAGGGCAGACTGTCCTGTGGGACCAGCGATCACAGCAGGGGCCTCTGGGGGAGCCAGAAGAAAAGAGACTCTTGACGGAGTAGCTGGCCCCTGGAGCCCACTGGCCCATGAGGTGGTGAGCTCCCCGTCGCTGAAAGTGTACAAGCTGAAGCCAGTCAACCCCCTGGCAGGCAGATTAAAGAGTCCAAGGGACGACAAATTCTCTAAGGTGCCTCCCAGCTCTGAGTTTCCATGAATCTAACACTCTCACTGGATCCCAGGATTCTGGATCATTCCAGTGGAATCAGAGTATTAGGCAGCTGCTGGCTTGTCCAGGGGTAGGGCCACCTTAGCTGTGTGGTCAGGGAGGGCATCCTGGAGGAGGTGCCAGCCAAGAAAAGAGCTGGGGGAAGCGCGCAATCCCAGGAAGCAGCCTGCGCAAAGGCGTCAGGCCAGAGGGGTCGGTGAAGTCGAGGAGGGGCTGTGGATGGATGGATAGATGATGGATGGATGATGGATGGATAGATGCATAGATGGGTGGATGAATGGGTGGGTGGGTGGATGAATGGATGGATGGACGGGCAGATGGATGGATGGATGGGTAGATGAGTGGGCCTTGCTGGCAAAGGCATGAGCTCACGGTCACACTCGGAGCAGGAGGGGCTCCCAGGGCACGATGGACCAAGCAGGCCGGGCAACTGCTTGTCACTGCCTGATCCCCCTGCTGCCGCCCGAGGCCGCGTGGAGACCTCCTCTCCCGGCCTCTGCCTCTCGCTCTCTGTCTCTCTGCCCACAAGCTGGGCAGGGGGAGCTGCTGGTGGTCCCCCCTTTTGGGTCTGACAGCCCCAGAGGGGGCTCTGGCCTCTCCCCACCACGGGCACAGCTGAGGGGACTCCCCGGTGACCGAATGGAGCCACGGGAGGGGGCCCTCGTCAAGGCCAAGCCTCCAACCCAGCTTCTCTTGGCCAGGACCTCCCTCTGCCCGGCTCCCAGGACCACGTGTCCACAGGGGAGAGAGGCGTGTCCCGCTTGGGTGCCTCTAGGACCCCAGCAGAGCTCACCATGAGGTAGTGAGCTCCCCATCCCTGCAAGTGTACAAGTTAAAGCCAGTCGACCACCTGGAAGGCAGGTTGGAGAGTCCAGGGGACAAAGCCCCGGGGTTCCAGAGGCTTCTCTGGGCTCCCATCCAGCGGCCGCCCGGCCTTCCTGGCTGAGCTCCCACAGGCCCGCGTCTCAGGGGCTGCTTGGCCACACCGGGCACGGCGGGCTCTCCATGAAGGCCCCACTTAGGGAGCAGGCAGCTGGGGGAGACTGCAGGGATGGTTGCATCGCCACTTCCGGGCCTCAGGACCAGGGAAGGGGGTGGTGACTAGACCCTGCACCCACGGGTCTGCCTCCTGGCACCCAGAGCAGGACTCATGAAGGATGGGGTCTGCCTCCAGACTAGCCACCCAGCCCGGGGCCTCGGCTGCCCGCAGGACTGGGAAAGGCCTAGGGTGTCTCCCGGTAACTGTGGGGGACCCCTCCCCACTCCGGCCTCAGGATTCCCAGCTGCCAGCCAGGGAGCCCCACAGCCACCCACCTGCCTGGGGAGGGCCCTGGGGAATGCAGGGCTGCAGGGGGTGGGCTGGGGAGCCAAGGTACAGATCCCACCGTAGACAGGCACATGCTGACCCTGCAGCCCGTCCAGAGAGCTGTTCTGAAGGCACCAGGTCTGGCCCTGCCGGGGAGACTCGGAGACCCCTGCGGCTTACACACTTGGGCACCTGGTCTGCCCTTTCGGCTGTAAATCAGGAGGTCGTCACCGGAGCTGCTGCCCAAATGGAGGAGTGAGCCAGCCTGCACCTGAGCCCTCCTCCCAGCCCTGTCCGGGCCTCAGAGATAGAGGGTGCCCACCGCGGGCCCCGCATGAGGCAACAAGGGAGGGAGGCTTGGGGTACAGACGGGGAGATGGGGTCTCCGGGGCCTGGCCGGGGTCCCACAGCCAGGACACGGCAGAGCTGAGACTGGAGGTCAATCCCCCCTCCTCCCCCTCCCCTCCTAGCTCCTCACCCTCTCCCCATACCCCCTTCTTCTTCTCCCCCTCCTCCTCTGGCTCCTCCTTCCCAGCCCAACCACCAGGGCTTGGCTAACCCTTGCCATGTTCCCCACTTGTCCCTCTTTGGTTGGGGAAGAACAGCCCCGACCCTGGCATTTTCCTACAAGGCAGGAAGTGACTCTGTCCTCAAAGACAAGGTTCCCCAAGGGCAGGTGCTTCCCTGCCCCGAGCATTCAGAAGCCCAGCACACAGCTGTTAACAGGCAGTCCCCAGCTGCAACGGGCCAATTCCTGCCAGGCTGTGAATCAGGCCTCTGCCGGGGCAGAGCTGGGAAGCCAGGGGTGCCTGGGGAGGCCGGGGGTGCCTGGGGATGGCCCGCGGTCTGGCAGCCCCTCCTCCTCGCCGCCTCCTGGGGCAGCACTCTTCCCACGGGCGAGCTGGACGCCAGGAACTGCTGGGGTGGGATGTGAGTGGGAAGGGACACACACGGCTTCCGGGACGGGAAGGAGCCCAAACACACCTTGGGGGAGCCGCTGTCCCTCTCTGAGCCCCAGGTCCCTGCCCTGACATCCACACCAGGGTCTCTTCTCCTGGCGGGCAATGGGCCAGTCACCCAGGCCGTGGCCGGGACAGGGCTTTGTAAGCTATAAGGTGCCATCAGCTGCGAGGTGGGGCCTCTGGCCACAGGGTCCAGCTCCCCAGTGAGTGGGGTTCACGTGCCACTCAAACAGGCCGAGATGTGGATCCCCATCCAGTAAGGCCTACCTGCCTACGATCTTCATGATGCAATTGGAGATGCAGTTTCAGGGGAGTGTAGTAAAGCCCCCAGGGGCTGGTGCTAAGGATCCTGGCGGCTGGGGTAGATCTGCTGGCTGCACCCCCAGAAGTGAGCAGAGCAGGCTCAGAGACCCGGGTGCACTCCTGGATCCCCACTCGCCACTCTCCCAAGTGTGTAAGCCTCTCACTCCCTGCATTAAATCTGTCCCCACTGGAGGCACCGGAGTGGTCCCTACTCCTGCTCTCAGCTCACAGCGGCCTGGAGACCAGAAGATTCTGTGCCAGCCCCCTCCCATACCCCAGCACCCCTCAGGGCACCAGCACTTCCCTAGTGGGCCCACACACCCCGGCATGGAAATGAGCACGTGAAGGGATATGGGGCTCGCAGGTGCCATGTTCCAAGCACCAGGCCGGGAAGAGCAGTGGGGGTTGAGGGGAGGGCACACTGCCCCATCTCATTCCCCGCCGGGCTTTCTCCTGCAGAAGTTGTTGTTAGTCCAGGGTCTCTGAGAAGCAGACACCACAACAGGATGAAAAGTGCATGGACTTTATTGAAGGAAATGCCCACGAGACATGATGGGGAAGGGGCGTTATTGGTGACACAGGGGTGTGACCTCATGCCAAGGCTGGGCTTGGCCGGAAGCAACCCAGGCCCCGTGTAGTCCAAGAAGGTCCAGAAGCCTGTTACGGAGTCCTCAAGTCAGAGCTGGCCATCAGAAGGGCACTCCTGGGATGGGCCTGCCTCGATGTCCCTGCTGGCCCCAGCATGCACATGTCGATGGATTGCAACTGGACCCCGGGCTGTGGTTCAGGTCCACGAGGCATCCCACGCCCCACCATGTGTGTCTGTGTATTGACTGTCTCCCCACAAAACGAACCTTCCAAGAGCAGATGTCCCACCTGTGCCCACCTGTGCCCCGAGCCCTGAGCTGAGTGGCCCGTGGACACTTCACTGACGTGTGCACGGAGCCAACAGGGGCCCCAAGGCCTCCCATTCTGCAGGCAGCGCCTCTGCCACTCGGCCCTCCTCCATCAGGACGCAGAGTCTCTTCCTGGACCCCTGCAGGAAGCTAGGCCATGCGGCCCCTTCAGCCAGCAGCAGCAGTGCCTGGGAGGCCCTCGAAGCCGAGCCGCACCTCCCCCTCCCCATGGGGGACACCGGCCAGACCAGCCCCATCCCGCTGGTGACGTGCAGCCCAGCACAGCTGTGGGAGGGAGGCTATGCGGAGCCCTCAGCTCCAGCCGGGCCAGCAGCCAGCCGCAGAGACCAGCAGGCCACCTCTGACCACAGAGGCCGCCCACTCAGTCCAGGCTCCAAGCAGGATGAGATTGTTGGTGGTTCAAGCTGCTAGTTTTGAGGGGCTCCCTGTGGCCGAAGCTAACGGCAGAGCCTCCTGTTCTTCCTCGGGGTTTCCACTTCCCCGCAATGTGAGACCCGGTCCCTCGGGAGGCATGGACGCCGCACCGATCCCCACCTCCCCACCTTGAGCACCAGGCTTCAAGCTCCACACACAGTGTGAATTCAGTGGGTCAAGTTTGCTGAGGATGAGGAACCCCACGTTGTAACCATAAACACCGCCATTTGTCACCTGGCTTTCCAGACTGGGGAACAGACGGCACGGTGAGTGTTCACGCCCCCGTTTCGGGATGAAGGCGCTGAGCGGGCATCAGCCGGGCCGTGGGAGCGGCAGGTGGAGGAGAGGGGGTGGGTTGTCCCTCCTGGTGGAATCTCTGCGTTCATGCACACTTTTCTTCCAATGTTCATCACAGTATTTCCCAGATCTGGCCACTGGGAGCCCCGTGGCCGGCTGCTCGTGTCGGGGGACGCATGCCCATCCGTCTCTGGGGCTTCCTGCACTGCCCTGCCCCCCGGATGCTGCGGGCCCCTCCTGACCCGGGCCTGGCGCGAGCATTCCCTGGGTGCCCTGGCCTGGCCCGTAGGGCTCGGCTTCGGACTGGGCAGCGAGCTCCACGCTCTTGGGCTGCAATGCTCCCGGCTCCTTTCCGGGCTCGGAGCCACAGAATGGATTGCTTCCTGGGGATGGTGAGTTCTTCTGCAGCTTCGTGTTCAGACACAAGCCCCCCTGTTCTTCTCCTCCCCTGCTCTGTGCTCAGGGCTGCTCTCCCACCACCCATGGAGAGGGCCCTGGTCCCCAAGGACACGCGCTGGCTTCTCCTGCCGTCAACCCCGAATACACACAGGGTGGTTCCTCACTCGTCACTCAGCCCTGCAACCTTCAGCAGCAACCAGCCCGCAAAGGGAGGCCCGAGGTCACTCCGCACTTAGAGAACCGTGCCCAGAAAAGCCACGAACACCTTCCGCCCTGTTGTGCCATCAAAGTATTGAGGTTCACTGGTGCTGTTGGATTCCATTTTAGAGTTTTTCACCCTTGCCGATTTAATTTTATTTTCTGAATATGAGAATCATACACATAGTTCAAAAGTCAAAACAGTGGGAGCCTGGGTGGCTCAGTTGGTTAAGCGACTGCCTTCGGCTCAGGTCATGATCCTAGAGTCCCAGGATCGAGTCCCGCATCGGGCTTCCTGCTCGGCGGGGAGTCTGCTTCTCCCTCTGACCCTCCCCCTGTCTCATGTGCTCTCTCTCATTCTCTCTCTCTCAAATAAATAAATAAAATCTTTTAAAAAAAAAAAAGTCAAAACAGTATTAAAAAGCAACCCACAGAATTCTCCTTTCACCTGCTCCCAGGGGACCCTACCAGTTCCTGCTTTGAGGCTCTATCAGCCCTGGGGAGGGGACATGCAAACCACAACATGCAAACAATGTGCAAACCCCAACATGCAAACCACATGCAAAAGAGGCAAACAGAGGAATAGCTGGGTTCCTCAGGAGCGCCGGGAGCTGCAAACCCAGAACACAAGCCCCCAGGGCCACCAACACTTGCAGCACCTGTGGCCCAAGGGTCTTGTCAAAATGAAAACAATCCAGTTTCACGGCTGGGAGGAGCTTGAGGAGCAGCGGCTAGAGGTGTGTGTCCTGGATGGGGTCCTGGGCAGAAAGGACAACAGGAAAAAACAAAGGAAATCTATAAAAACTATGGGCTTCTGTTAATAATAATGCATCAAGGGGCGCCTGGGTGGCTCAGTCATTAAACGTCTGCCTTCGGCTCGGGTCGTGATCCCGGGGTCCTGGGATCGAGCCCCACATCGGGCTCCCTGCTCAGCGGGAAGCCTGCTTCTCCCTCTCCCACTCCCCCTGCTTGTGTTCCCTCTCTCGCTGTGTCTCTCTCTGTCAAATAAATAAATAAAATCTTTATAAATAATAATAATAATGCATCAATATTGGTCCTCAATTGTGAGAAATATACTGTCCTAACAAAAGGCAATAATAGGGAAACTGGCATATGGCAAATCTCGGCACTATCTTCCTGGTTTTTATGTAAATCTAAAATTGTTCTAAAAAATAAAGTTTATTTTTTTAGGTGTAAAATAAAATAAAATAATGCTTTTTCTGTAAACAATCTGCTGGAAATCCCTGGTGGGTCCCCAGTACCCCCCCGACCAGCCTCCCCTGGCTTCTTCAGCCCTCCTGTGCTCCCCGATCCTGCTCCTGCGAAGGTGGGAGCACCGGCCCCGCTCTGGACCCCCACGGAGCTGCAAGGGGCCGAGGCAGCCGCCACTGGAAAGGCCAACCCCTGTGGGCACTGCGTGTCCTCTGCCTCCCCTTCTGCCCCAAACCGCGCCTGGACGGCCCAACCCCAGCTGCAGGGGCCTCTGGGAACCGTCAGGAAGACCACCAGGAGGGTGGCCGGGGCGCCGGATGGGGGCTGGGTGGACCTCCGAGGAGAGAAGCGCTCACACCTCCGGAGCACCTGCTGCCAAGGCCCGGCCCCTCCACTGCCACCTTGGGAAACAGGGACCTCGGATGAGCTGGTTCGGGAAGTTAACTCAAAAGAGGGGGGGCTTCGGCTTTTAAATCTCGGAGGCAAGGAAATGGATTTTCACCATACCGGCTCTGACCCGTGGCGTGCGAGGGACTCCATCTCCATGTGGCGGTTGGCAGCGCTGACCGTGTTCATTTCTGCTGGGCCCCTGGGAAGCTGGAAGGGGGTCTGTGGCTGCCCCCTAACCAGGGTTCTTCTCCATGTGCTCTCAGCCCTTCCCACACGTCCCTCTCGGCTGTCCCACGGTCCGCCTCCTGGGAGCCCAGGTCCCGCCTGGTGCACAGCAAGCTCTCGATGCACAGGAAGGAACGAACGGTCCCAGAAAGCTGGAGACTTCACACGGTGACGACAGTGCCCCTGGTGTGCCGCCATGGTTTCGAAGGACTAGGAAGAGAAGGAGGCTCTCCGAGGCAAGACCCAGAGCCCGCACGTGCAGCCGAGCCCACGTGCACACAGAAGCGCGGGTAGGTGGCATGGGTTTGCCTTCAGAATGACGAGGCAAATACAGTGACGGGCACAGAGCAGGTGCTGCTGAGTGCACATCCTCCGTCACCTGTAAGAAAGCCCCCCGGCGATGATTTTGCCACGAGGAAGAGCCCCTAGCCTCCAACAGCCCTCCCTCCACGCAGCATTCCAGAAATAGCAAAGCAGCCCTCCTGAGCTGCAGGAGCCCACAGGGGAGCCCCTGCTCCCACGCCAGCAGCGTGGGTCCTCACCCGCAGGGTGTCACCGGCACCCAGCTGCTGGGGCCAGCCTGCCAAGCCACGCGGAAGCTGTGGGAAGGTGGCAAGGAGGAGGGGCACGTTGGGAGTCCGCACCCGCCTGCCTTCCATGAAGGTGGCCGTGGGTGACAACCTCTCTGCATTCAGGAGAAAGCACCAGCACCCTTCTCTCTTCGCTGATGGGGACTGAGTCTCAGGAGCTCAGGGACTAGGGTGCCCTTGCTGCTGGACGGGAATGGTTTGCTCTCCTCCCAGCATCCCCACCTGGGCCTGCAAAGTGGGCACCTCACTCTTTCTGAAGCACCAGGAGGTGGCTCGTGGGCACCTCGTGGCTCCAGGAAGGAGGGCTGACCTGTGGCCCTCGCTCAGCCCCTGGGCCCTCCCCGCAGACTGCCTGTCCCGGGCTGCTTCCCCCACCCCCACATGCAGCCGGTCAGCCAAGCCCTGAGGTCCACGTGATGCCGGGCCGAGACTCTGAATCACACAGACGTGGGCTTATCTGCCCCCTCGAGCTGTGTGACCTTGAGCACATGCCTTTCTGAGCCTCAGTTTGTCCCTCCTCGGAAGAGCAGTCAAGGTTGTGATGAATATTAATAATAACATATCCATTACGGTTTGGTTTGGCTACATAGACTAGACCCATCACAACCAAAGAGGCATAAACAAGATAAAAACTTACTTCTCTCACCAGTAAAAAAGTCTGAAGGTGACTAATTCGGGGTGGCTTGGCAGCCCCACAATGGCCTCCGGGACCCAGACTCATGCCATTTGGTCTCCCCATCCTCAATGTATGGCCTCCATCCCCAAAGCCACCTCGTGGTCCAAGATGGCTGCTGGAGCTCCAGCCATTGAGGCCATGGGACAGGAGGAAGACTTTTGGAAGAGTACAGGACAGAAAAGCATGCCTCCCTCTGTCTGCCCCAGGGACCTGCCTCATGCCCACTCCAGCCCCGGAGGTGTATCCCACGGGCGCTGCAGCACTGACTGAGAAAAAGAGCCCCTATCCTCAGATACTTGTCATTTTACTTGGTTATTCAAAGACACGTGAGGGCTCCTGGCTGCCTCGGTCGGTAGAGCATGGGACTCTTGATCTGGGGGTCGTAAGTTTGAGCCCCACATTGGGCATGGAGCTTATTTAAAAAAAAAAAAATGTGAAATGTCTAGTTAAACATCTAGTGTTTTCAATGTTTTATCACGAAAAACTTGTACCATGCAGAAGAGTGGAATTATTCCGTGAACACCCATATGCCCTCCACCCAAACCGTCACCAGTTTTTACACTTGCTATATCCCGCCTCTGTCCATTTGTCCATCCCTCTCTCTACCCATCAGTCCCCCTTATTTCCGGCCACATACCCACTTAGGCTGAACATATCAGTACAGATCGCCTCTAACAATTCAGCATGCGTATCACTACCCGGGCTCAGCATTTCATAGAGCATTTCCCAAGCAGTGACCACGCCAGTTTTCCGGGGATGCGGTTCCAGTGTTTGAGTAGCAGTCCGGAGGCAGAGGTCCGAGGTCAAGGTGTCGGTAGGGCTGAATCCTTGGGAGGCTGTGGGGGGAGCCTCCGAGAGCCTCTCCTGGCTTCTGGGGGTTTGCCAGCATCCTGGGCCTTCCCTGCTTATAGACGCATGGCCTTGAATCTAGGCTTTCATCCTCACAAGGCATTCTTCCTGTGTGTGTCTGTGTCCAAATGTCCCCTGTTTATAAGGACAGTGTCCCCAGAAGGAGGGGAAGATGCGGACGCGGGAGGTGGCAGGGCCGGGGCCGTGCCAGGAGACGCCAAGGATGGCCTGCAGCACTTGGCCACAGCAGGCCCCAGGACACCAGGGCAGTCGTTGGGGGAAGAAAGTGCAAGCCGAGGGCTTCCTGGCCAGCCACGAGACCGCTCCGGAGGGGCCGACGTCAGGAGGTCTGGAGCAGAGGCCTGCTCCTTGGAGTCACCACTGAGAAGGAGCGCTCGCCTCCCAAGCTCCGCAGAGAGGATTCTGGCAAAGGATTGGCAGAGAGCATGAAGAGCAACCAACTGAAGACAGGTAAGACATTATCCAAAGTAGGCATGAGGACGGCGGACTAGAAACTGCTCGCACATGCGCGTGGTCCGGCAACACGGTGGCAGCGAAACAAGGCACTGGGGAGACACGGGACCGTGCAGCTGGCCCCTGGCCAGCTCCGTGCTAAGAGCCGGGGTCAAAGGACAGCACGCTGACTCCACAGGACAGGGGCAGAGCCTGAGAGAGCAGAGGAGGGAGGGCCTCAGGAGACCCTAGCTGGGCGCCCCCCAGCCCCCGCACCCAGACAGACATCCCCAAGCACAGGAGCCCGAGCGGGAGGCCTCTCCCAGGGCTTGCCCTGTGGGAGGATGACGGAGCATGCAGAGCGGGACACGCACGGCTGCTGGCGTCCATCCTGCCACAGCAGGAACCCCCTCCCCACTTTAATCCTGGGCTCTGCCCCAATCCCTCTCCTAATGTCCCAGACACATGGCCTCAGAGGGGGGTGGGCCACAGGAGCTGAAGGGACTGGGACGGCCCCCCACAGGACCCCAGCATGGAAAGACCCCTCCCTCACAAGCTCAGGGTCCTGTGCCCCAAACCGGGTTACCACTGCCCATAGACTGGCTTTCTCAGCTGAGGGTTTGAGGACCCAGTGCAGCCATTTCTTCCTTGGAGTAGGGCCAGCGAAGGGCCCTGGGGTTCACAGAGCAGTGGTGGGTTTCAGGATCTGAGACTGTCGCTCATGGCACGCGGGGGGCCATGCACGTTCCTCCAGGGACCACCGTGGTTCCCAGACCGGCTGCCATAGCCACCACCCCGGGAATCCTTGGCGACAGGGGCCGAGGAGAGGAGACACAGGAGCAAGGTCACCTTTCCAGCCTCTGATCTGAGACACGCCCAGAAGTCGCTGCCTGCTTGGACAGCTGAGATTTTCCGTCTGGGGAAAGAGGGTGGTCAGGTGGACCCCCGAGGCAGCCCTGCGGGGACGAGGCCTGGCCCAGGTTGAGAGGTGGGGCTCCGGGCGGCTCCTGGAACTCAACCGGCGCTCAGGGGAAAGGCCCCACCATAGCGTTTGCCACTGTCCCGCCGTGGCTGATGGCAAGCCACCAGCGTGCCCCTGCACACGACCGCTTTGAGCCTGTTTATAGTCAACGGTGGGGAGCGAAAAACCACCCTACAGAAATGTGTGTATCACTGGTTCATTACCCGTTTATGCCCGCCTTGTCTGGCTCCCAGCACCAGGCTCCAGAAGCCGACCCGAGCCGTCCACTGCACGAGAGCCTGGGCAGCGAGCACAGCAGCCGCGGGGCCCCAGAGCAGGGGGCCTGCCCTGGCCACCCCGCCCTGCCCAAACCACTGCCCTCGGACCCCTCTGGCCTTCCCTCCCCGGCTGGGGTGGCTCCCAGGTCACGGGAAGGGCACAGCCGGGAGTAGGCAGGGTCCCCACGCACCTGGGGAGGGGCCCCGGTGATGCCCGGGAGCCTCCGCCTACCTGCAGCTGCAGGTTTTCCCGTCCCTGCCCCTCCCTGGCCCCGAGCAACTCTGGCTGGTCCGCCCCGCCTGCCCAGAGCCACCCCGCCCCTGGGGACACCTCACGTGGTGTGGCCCAGACAGGAGGAGGGCCCAGCCCCCCTGTACAGGACTCCGAGAGGTTAAGTCGGGGCCCAGGCTGCACAGCCCGGATGAGGGCAGCAGGGAACTGAGCCCACACCTGCTCGGTCTCACAGATGCCCGCCCAGCCCTGTGCCCAAGGGCCGCGCAGCGTCCAGGACACCAACCCCCTCCCCGGGTGGCCAGGCCTGGAGGTTTAGAGCTGGGAAGGAGGCCACATGTCAGCCCCGCCTCAAGTGCGCTGTGGGCCCCAGGGGGGCCGGGGGCCGGGGCGGGGGGAATGGGGGGCCCGGGCTGATTTGTGCCGCACGCGCATCGGGCTCCCCCACCTGCAGCAGCAGCTCCCGGCCTCCCCCGCGCCTGGGTGTTCCACTCAATCCCAGCACCCCAGGAAGATGTAAAGAGGCCCCGAGGCCTCATTAGGGTAATTTTCTTTCCAATTAGCTAAGTAATATGTTCTGAGAGATGCAAGCGGCTCTGCCTTCTCAGGGGTCCTGAGTAGGACACTCCCGGGCCAAGCTCAGAGCAGCTCCAGGACCGGGAGCCCAGACTCGGAGGGGCTCGGCAGACCCCGCGGCCGGGAGTGCGCAGGGCGGCAGCGGGCCAGGCCGGTAGGGGGAGGACAGCCCTCCCGCCCCGGCCCATTTTCTCCTTCTGTGAAATGGGGGGAAGTACTTTTCCTTCGTAGTTCTCAGAAGCTGAGAGCACAACGTGAGAATGGTTTGGGAAGGTAGAATTTCCCCACACCCGTGAACCATTCTTTGGCAAAGTAACAGGGATGCCAACCCTGAGCAGTGGTGGGTTTCACCCACAGCTCCTGAGCCGTGGTGCTGGCCTGGCCATGGAGGTGGACACAGCCCTCCCACCTGGGAAGTGGGAGCGAGAACCCTCGCCGCCCCCCCACTGCCCTGTCCCCCGCAGGGAGCACCAGCTGCTTCAGGGACCAGCAGACCGTGTGGACGGCCAGGGCGCCTCCAGGTCTCCACCGCCCTGGTGCCCGCAACACCTCCCTCTGCACCAGGGCTTCCCAGCCCCGCGCGGCTGCTGACCTGGCCCCTGCAGGACGCTGAGGCGGGTCCCTTGCCCCACCCCTAGATGTCTGTAGCCCCCACCCGATGTGATAACCAACTTACCTGCAGGCATTGCCAACTGTCCCCTGGGGCAAAACGGCCCCAGCTGAGCAGCCGCCCTCAGGAGCCCACTGTCCTCGTCACCGTGCAGACTCCTTCTGCAGCCTGGGGCGTCTCCAGCACAGCTCTGGTCCAGCCTGGCTCCTTACAGCCTGGGTCCAGCTGGTCCAGAGCGGTGCCAACACTTAGCAAGGGCTCGGCAAGGGAGGAGGGGAGGAGAGGGAGGGAGAGAGAGAGGAGAGGGAAGGCGGCAAGCTCCCCGGGGCTGGGAGCGGGGGCAGCCCGCCTCACACTGACAGGGCAGGGGGCTCCCCTGGGTTGAGGGCTCTCCGGATGCCCCGCGCTAGCCGAGCACCGTGCTGGCAGCCACCTCCTCGAGGAGGGATTCTAGGGGCCCATCAGCCACCAGGCGCGGCACCGTCCCCATCCCAGCATGACCCGAAGGCCTCCTGAGCTCAACAAGGACCACCACTCCCCAGCGTCCCCCTCTCGCACCGCCCAGCAGGCAGCTCCCGGCACAGGTGGGCAGGCTGCCTCTCCGGTGCGGCCCTGAAATCTGGGGCTCCCTCTAAAGAGAAGAATACAAACTTACAGAATCAAAACCAGGTATGAAAGTGGACGTGGATTCAGAGTGAAAAGAAAATTAAGACAACTTCCAAGTCTTAAAAATCTGACAAGCACCACAGACATACAAAATGGGGGGGGGGGGACACATATGTTTATTAATTAGCCCCCTGCTCCCCCTCTATAAGACTTCTTCCTGCATTTCTTGGCCACATATTTTTCGTCATGTCGTATGACAATTTTACATCATGTTCCATAGAAGGAATAGAAACAGGCACATAGCTGCCTTTCTTAGAGCTTGGGTGGTGGAAACTTGCTTTTTTTCATTTACGGTTAGGGCGCAGAGAACACGGCCCCCAGCCCGCCTGGACTCGCTGGGTTCGGCGCGGAGTCTGCTTCTGTGCCTCAGCAGCAGGAGGTATGATCAGCTCTGCTGCAGAAGAGTCCCACTTTTTAAAGGAAGACATGATGGGAGGTGCACACGTGTGACTGTGTTCCGTGCATTCTCGAAGGCGTTTCCATTCTGCATCCACCTGCACATTCTGCAGGCTGTGGGAACAGCGGGAACGGTGCACAGAAGGGCTTGGCTCTGCACGTTCCTCAGCTCGTTGCCTCCACCGCCCGCATACTTGCCGCGCTGGGCTCGCGGGATGCGTTCCGTCCCATATCCGCCCTTGCCCTGCACCTCCAGGTCACGATGCCTAAGGGGCGTCCTGTGCCCGGGTCTGCATTTATAAAGGTGACCAAGTGATAACACAGAGGTCCATGCTGCTGACAGATAAGCTCAGTTGTACTCACAGCTCCCTTGACCAGAGAGGCCACACTCCCTGAAGGCCACAGCGGGAGCACCAGGCTTGGGGCCAGGGGAAGGCCTTCGAAGTCTTGACTGGGGTTTCCACAGGAAAGGAAGGGCAGGGCAGGGAAACCGCTCTGGACTGGCTAGGTTAAGTATTTCCAGCAGGCTCTGGGCTTGGGGCTGTCCCCAGCTGCACCCGGCCCCGGGGTGACACTGATTTGGGAAATGTCAGCTTGGGGTGTGTGCGCTGGATAAGGGGGTGGGTCGGAGAACGGGCTCTGGGTCACCAGGGCTGGGGGGACACAGACAAGCTCAGCCTTTAGTTTGCCTGTGTGACTACTGGACCCCAAGTAGACAAATACAGAATGAAGGGAAACAGAACGGTGGGGGTGAGGGGCTGCAGGAGGCATGACCATGGGAGGAGGGGAGTTTGGGGTGTTCACCCCTCCAGCTCCTCTCCTCTCGGGAGGAACGGTGCTCGCCTTCCCAGACCCCAAGGACTCTCAGGCACCCAGGAAGGCCCACACATGCACACGTTGAAAGACACAACCCCTGTGACCTTCCCCGGAGACACAGAAGAAGCATTCAGTAAAACACGAACTCTGTTCGAGCTGCTTAACAAGAGAAGGGAATGCTGTTCGTCTGATGAAGGCTATCTACCAAAAAACCTAGAGCAGCAATCCAAGTTCGTGGGGAAATGCTGAAAGCTCTCCCTTTCAGACTGGCAAGGAGACAGAGATGCCCATCAGCACGGCGGCTCCGCGGCGTCAGCCTGGAGGTGGCAGACGGCACAGCGAAACAACACCAGCTTTGTTCACAGATGACATGGCTGTGTGTCCAAGGGCGCCTGAAGAGTCTACAGAGAAATGACGATAATTAATAGTGGGTTTAGCAAAGTTGTTAGATCCAAAATCTATGTGCAGGATTCAACTTAAAATACTGATTCTGAAACCTGAAACCTATATGGAAATACAAATCCACTGCAACAAACCTTTACAGCTCCTGGGACTTGGGATACATCGAGAACAAAATCAGCCAAGATCCCGCCTTGCGCGGCTTTCCTTCCAGCGGGGAGGCACACGAGGGAGGAACCCTCGGCTTACCCAGTGTGGCACAAGGTGATAAAGGCTCTGGGGAAAGTGAAGAGCAGGGCAGGGGGAGGGGCAGGTGGCCTGCTGGGGGTGCTGGGCAGATGCTGTTTTCAGAACTAGCAGGTGGCCCAAAGGGGGCCTCCTTGAAGGTGACTTTTGCAAGACAGAAGAACAGCTCAAACACAAAGCGAAAGGTGGGAGGACATGCTCTTGCAGATGCCATCATGAACCCTCATAGCCAAGACGGTGTGGGGTTGCTGCAGCGAAGACCAATGAGCAGGCAGGGCACAGTGAAGAGCCCAGAAACTGACCCTTGCCTGGGTGGACACCTGATTTAGGCTACAGTCGCACAACCCAGCGGTGGGGAAAGAACAGGTATCTGCATAAACGGCGCTGGGACAACAGGCTACCTGTGCGAGGGGAAGCGAGAAATTGAACTCCCACCAAACACCATCCTCAAAAATCAGTTCCTGCTGGATTAAGGACTCGGCCATAAAAGGCAGAGCATTTAGAAGATAACATACAAGAATGTATTCGTGATCTTGAATTAGGAAAGGATTTCTTAAGACACAAAAAACACTGACGAAGAAAACTGTTGATAATTTCAAGTATATTAGACTGTTTGTATATCAAAACACACCATTGAGAGAGTAGAACCAAGCCGTGGGGTAGGAGAAGAACTTTCAACACATTAAACTGATGAAACGCCAGTGTCTACAATATATTAAGAGCTTCGATAAATCAATGGGAAAAGGCAAAAGCACTAGGAGAAAAATAAGCAAGAGACCTTGGGCAGGAACTTCCCGAAGAGGAAATCCTGGCCTGGATGAGGAAGCTCACACCTTGCATCAAGGCAGGAAATGCAAGTGGAGTCTGCAGGGAGAGGCTGGGGCCGAACCTCTGGGTGGGGACATCAAGGGCTTGGCTCATCAGTTGTACCCACTTTGCTCGTGGGCATATGGATGCCTTTGACCACCTTGGAAAGACTGTTGACTACGGAAGCTGAAGACATGCAAACCACATGACCCAGCAATTCGGCTCCTGCGTAAATACTCTGAAGAAGTGCAAGCTTATCCACACCTGTTCTTAGCAGCACTTTGACAATCACCAGAGGTCAGGAGCAAGCCGGATGGCCAACAGACCGGATACAGAAGTGCAGGATATTCCTGCCGCACGATAATATAGGAGGGCCATGAGAGTGCAGGATCAGGAGCTACCCGGAACGTGGATGAGTCGCACCATGACTTCGATGGATGGGGACAAAGGCACCAAGAATACACACAGCACGATTCCATTTCTAGAAAGTGCAAACCAAGCCTCATTGTTTAGAGGTGCCATCAATGTTATAAGACCACAGAGAAGACCAGGGGATGATCCCAGTAAAAAGTAGAATAGAGACTGCTGATTACTGCAAAGGGGAAGGCAGGGCTTTGGGGTGGGGAGGGGGTCGTGGGGGCCAGCAGTGTTCTGCAGCTGACCCGGGCTAGAGTGGGGGCAGGACCTGCCCTGGAGGGCAGTGCTCCAGATGGGGTTCGTGATCACTGGTGCCCCTTGAGGGCTCTCAGAGCGGTCCTGGCAGCCAGGTGTCTCCACTTGGAGATGGAGACCTGAGTCTCAGATGCAAAGCACACTCTTCTAGTACCTGGTCTGGGATCCATACTTCGGGGGGCCGAGTCGCTCCGTCTTGAGATGCCGTAACTTCTATACCAGCTGGTAACCACTTACAATGACTTGTGTTTTTCCTGCATACCTGCCTTAGATGAGAGCCCCATGAGGGCAGAGACTCCAATTAATCTGCACTGTGAATGAGCAAACCTCTGGTTTATGGCAAATACCACAGAAACCAGCCTTCGAAACGGGGTGGCGTGGTGCAGGAGGATGTCAAGCAGAATCACCACGATGCACACCCTCATGCTCTGGGTAAGTCCTGGGTAAGATCAGCCGACGTGGGTTCAGATCCTGCCTCTGCACCTTTATAGCTGTTTGATCTCCGACAAACAACCCCTCTCTCTGAACCTTCATTTCCTCACCTGTGAACTGGGGGTGCAGCCCCTTCCCCACAGAACGCTTCCCAGCAGAATGCCAGACACCCACCCCTCCCTCGCCACCCACCACAGTCCTCACTGCCTCCCAGGCGGCCCAGTCCCATGAAGGGATGTGAGCTTCCTGGGATCACACACACGTCCTTCCCATCATCAGTGAGACAAAGCTCCTTGCCCAAATTCCACAGCTCACTGAGATGGGGCCTTGGGCGTGGGCTGCTTGATAAAGCACCTGGTGCCCCAGCAGCAGGGCCCGGGCACCGAGCACAGGCTTGGCCAGAGACCTAGGGGCACGGTGGGCCTGAGTGGGGGGCTCGGCCCACAGCATTTCAACAGCTGCACACAGCCTCGCAAAGCCAGAGTCGCACAAAAGTACCTACGTGCGTGTCTCCTTGGGGGAGGCTGGAGTGCGGAGGAGGATGAACTCTTACAAAAATGTCAATTTTTTTAAAGCGTGTTTTCAGTGATTGCTGTTCTGCGCCAAGTTTCAGCCTAGTGGGAGTTTCATGTCAGAATTACAAGTGGGTGTTTAGAGCAGACAAGTTAATTGTCCTTTTGCGGGGTGAGCAGCTGAGCGACGATCTGGGGACACAGGTGGAGTGCTTCCTGGCCCGACCAGCGTGGGATGCTCCAGGGAGGGTGAAGGGCAGCGGAACAGGGACCCCGGGGAATACAGGGCAGGAGCCCCACATCCCCTCCACAGTGACACTCCTGGGGAAGGGGTCTCCGGGCCAGCCCCCATCCCCTTAGGACCATGATGCCTGAGCAGGCAGAAAATCTTGGGGCAGGGAAGCCTAGGAAAGAGGCTTAGAGCTGCCTTCTCACTCCCAACCCTCAACCCCAGCCTCCATCAGCCCAACAGATCCCACTTGAGTCTTTCATAGGCCTCTTCTGGATCTGAAGTGGGTATGAGAGACTCACCATCCATTCCTTTTTCCCATCATCCCCACAGACTTTGTGGCACCTAGTTTTTGAGAAAAGGTAGCATATTCTAGGACCATACTGGCAACAAGGGAGGAATTCATCACTCATCCTTTCACCCATCCATCCATCCATCCATCCATCATCTGTCCTTCCATCTATTTATCCATATCCATCCATCCATCATCCACTATTCACCAACTACTACACTTCCATCCATCCTTCCATCCATCCGTCCATCCATCCATCATCTGTCCTTCCATCTATTTATCCATATCCATCCAGCCATGATCCACCATCCACCATCTACCCACACTTCCATCCATCCATCCATCATCCACCATCCACCATCTATCCACATTTCCATCCATCCATCCCTCCATCCATCATCTGTCCTTCCATCTATTTATCCATATCCATCCATCTGTCCATCCATCCATCCATCATGTCTTTCCATCTATTTATCCATATCCATCCATCTGTCCATCCATCATCTGTCCTTCCATCTATTTATCCATATCCATCCATCCATCATCCACCATCTACCCACATTTCCATCCATCCATCTGTCCATCCATCATCTCCACAAACTTTCATTGAGCACCAACTCTGGGCAACAGAAGATAGAGATGTGGGAAACACAGTTCCCGCTCTCAGAGTACACAGTCCAGAGGGAAGAGGACTCACACACAAGCACAAGACAAAGATGCAGATAGTGGCCAGCCTACAGTCCACTTCCTGGGGGAACAACTGGGGGCATTGGTCTGAGGAAGAGAAGACGTAAGGAATTGGAAGCTGTTGCCCATCATGTTGGATGCCCACCACGATGGCTGGCGGGGGAGAGGGAGGACAAGGTGGGTGATGAGCAGTAAACATGCAGTGAGGTCAGTGGATGGGAAGACTGGCGTGCAGTAAATCCCAGCACTTGCAGCTTTTGAGACAGGGCATGGAGGAAGTCAGCCGGACAGAGACGAGGTGGTGACTGCTGAGTGGGTGCCTGAGACTGTTTAGGGAGCTGGGAGAATTCCCAATCACAGGTCACAATGCCTGTTGTGTGGCCATGAGAGTGGGTGGCTGGCCTAGGTTGGAGGTCCGGATCATCAGAGGAGAGCAGGCCAGGGTTGTGGAGGGGTCACCCACCTGGAGATGGAAATCACCAAGGACTGGAAGGGGAGAAGTGTTAAAGAGAGGGATGCTGTTTTTGAAGGACCAGGGAGCACCCCTTTTCAGTTAGAGCAAGGTCAAGGGCACATTCAGACAAAGGGTTTAGGAAAAGGGGATGTTGCTAATGGCTGGTCATCGGTTCAAGAGGGCACTGGGGGAGGGTTTTGGGGGGTTAAGGAGTGGTGGGAGAAGGGGTCAGAGAAGGGGTTATACAGAGCTATAGGACAAGAATGGCCTGGAGACTTAAACTTGACAGAGAAGGAGCATACCCAGATTATTCCTAAAGTCTGTAGCGGCAGATGGTGGTGGGAAGCAGTGAAGGTCATGGGTTTTGCCCAGAGACGTCACTCACTCCTGCTGGGAGCCAGCTGAGGGTGACCTTACCACCAGGCCCCTCCTGGAGTCCTGCAATTTGTTTTGCTCAGAGAGACATCCTACAAGAAGCTGCCCCTGCTTTAGCAGGTGATGCATTCAGCCTGCATGCAGCCTCTTCCTACAGCCCTGGAAAGCGTTGCTGTCCATCCTCCTGAAAGCCGAGGGCCCTCGCTCCAGGCTCCCCAGCACCGTGTTTGTCTCTGTGTACACACACACACACCATCATCCCAGGCAGGCAGGGACCTCTGCTGCACGTGGAGACCTCAGCGTCCAGCATGGGCCAGGCCAGGCGTGGCAGGACCAGACATGGCGCGGTGAACTGAGTTGAGGAGGAAGAAGTTGGCAGTTGCTGAAAACAATGTTCAGCCCTGAAGGAGGAGGACAGAAGATGAGGGACCCTGCTGTGTGCCAGGCCCTGGACTGAGTACATTCACTCATCAAAATGGAGATTTCTTATTTTGATATATGTAATGCACACAGAGGAACGTGGAAAATCTGTCTGCACAGCTTGAAGAGCAATGACAGGACAGACACCTGTGCATGCCCCACCCAGGTTAAGGAGCACAACACAGCCCGTGAGGGGGAGCTCCACACCCACCTCCATCACGCGCTCCCTTCCCCCGGCCCAGATAACCACCATCCCAACTTCTAATCATCCCCTTGCATTTCCTAATGGCTTAGTCAACTATGTAGGATCCCTATGTCAGATATCACCTCGCTCTGGAGCATGGACAGCTTGTGCCAGTGGGGCTTGTAAGAAAAGGGTGGTTTTGTTGCTATAAGATAAGTTTTGCAGGAGAAGGCTTTGGCTCTACTGTGGCTTCTCTCTCCCTGTGAGTTTTAAGAGCTCTATCTGGAGATACCAGGGAGCAAGGGAGAAACAGGGTTTGTCACCACGGGGGCACCTTCAGGCTCTGTTGAGGACCAGGTACCAAATGACCAACAGGAATCAGTTCTTGGAGGATGGGCCACCTGGACTGTCTCTACCTAAGCCCACCAAGAGCTAACCACAGCCTCAGGAGCAGGGTGGAGGGACACATGTACATGGGGTGAAATGGATTACTTCTGTGTCCCAGATATCAAGACACGGGCAGAAGAGCAGGGACTGGGGAACACAATGACAAGTCCAGCTGAGAATTTGGGCCAGCCCACCTGGGCAGTCCATCTATAGATTTAAACCTGTGCAGGAATGGTAATGACAGCATTTGACCTGTCTCTTGAGTCACGCTGTTCCAATGGGACCTCGTTTCCCTCTGCGTCTGGTCATCCCCCCTTCATCCTCCTCTTGGCTGGGGGGCTCCTTTCCATCCCTCCCACATGTACCCTGCATTGGGCCTCATATCCTTGTCTTCCTCTTCTTGCTTTATGTTCTTACTTTGGTGGAGCATTTGTATGTCTGGAATATCTTTATTAAGAGAGTCTCACTGGGTACTTGCATACTTTCTTGATAGTTTGGCTGGGTATAGAATTCTAGGTTGAAGGTCATTATCCTCTGGCATTTTGAGGTCTCACTGCAAGTGTTGCTATCGAAGCATCTGTAGGTATTTTATACCCTGTTTGCTGATTTTTCTCCTCAAACACTTATAAAATCTGATTTTCGCCTCCAGAGTCCTGAAATGTCACACCAATCTGCCTCGGTGGGGGTTTATTTTTATCCATTGTGAGCGTCACTTGACAGGTCCTTTCAACCTGGCAACTTCTGTCCTTTGGATCCAGAAATTTGTCTTATTTCTTTGATAATTCTATTGCTCCTCATTTTCTCACCCTTTCTTTCTGAAACTCCTGTTAATCAAGCAATAGGTCTCCTGAATTGGAAATCTAGGGGTTTTTTTTTCTTGTCTATTCTTTTCCTATCTGTCATCTCTTCATTGCTTCAATCTGCTTTATCAGAAATTTCCTCAATTTTATTTTCCTATATTCTACTTGGGTTTTCATATCAGCTATCATGTTTGTAGTTTCCAATAGCTCCTTTTGTTCTCTGAATTATACATATTTTCCTTCCATAATATCATATATTGTATGTAATTCTGTACTTATGTGTGTGCAAGCATGTGTATGTTCCATGGATCTTCTAACACCTTCTCTTATCTCTGTGAGGATAATAATAGTCATTTTTCCCCTTCTCCTTGTGTGGTTTTTGTTTTCTCCTAGTTGTCTTTTTGTTGTTATTGCCTATTTGTTTTAGTCTCTCTTTCTCTGTGTGTCTCTGTCTCTGTCTCTCTTTCTCTCTCTTCCACATTAGGAGCTGCCCTTACATTTTTAAGAATCCTTAGCTGACTTTCCATGATAAGGAATGGGGATTTAAGAGCTGATTGGAAGCCCTGCACACCCACATGGTGTTTGTTGATGTAGGGCCTCACCATAGAGTGATCTTGGTGGGCCCTTGTTGGGTTGCTCCTGCTGTCAACATCATGGTTCTTTCCTACTGAGATGGTCTGATTCAACAGAAATGTTTCTTCTAATCTCCCATCTGGAGACTGAGGACCCAGCTATCAGTGTTCTGAGAGCTGAGCAGGGAAAGAATACTGGAGGTCTCTGCAGTTAGCATTCAGGATGATTCAATCCCCTGTGTGTGTGCATGCACATGTGTGTGTTTTGTCTTAAGATAAACTTTACACATAATGAAATCACGGATCTTAAACATACGATGTAATGACTTTTCACAAATATATATATCCCTCTAACCAATATTTCAATCAAAGTATCAAACATTTTCTTCACTCCAGAAAGTTCTCTCATGCTTCCTTCCAGTTAATTACCAACTCCCCCCCCCCCCCCCCGGCCACCCCACCATACGCAACTAATGTTCTGATACCTAGTGTCAGAGATTATTTTTGCCTGATCTTGAACTTCAGAAAATGCAGTTATATACACTGTTCTCTTTTGGTTTAGGTTTACTGAACTCCTCACAGTGATAAGACTTGTCCACATTGTGTGTAACAGTTCATTTTTTGTTGGGTTTTTTTCTCTTTGCTGAGTAGCGTTCCTTTGTATACATATACCACAATTTGTTACCCATTTTCCAGTTGTTGGGCCCTTGAGTTATTTAAAATCTTTGTCTATTATGAATAAAGCTGCCAAAACATTCTTGCTCAGTCTTTTTATAGATACATGTCTTAATTTATTTTGGGCAACCTAGGAGTGGAATCGCTGGGTTTGAAAGAGGATGTCCACCACCTCCATCTGACCTTGGTCAGTACTTTATAACTGATACATTCTTCTTTCCAGTTCACCTCTTAATTCAGGCAAAAGACTGGGGAGTGGATGGGGAGGGGGGGGAGCATCTGTGATGGGAACTTAAACCAGCCCTCAAGCAATAGCAGCTGCCCTGAGCAAGCAAGACCCCCCCCCACCATTGGCCCCAAGACAATGATCACCCTGACTTTCACTGCCCACCTGCACGGACCCGCCAGCCTTGGTCCCACGTTTTCTTCATATAAACCTGGACATATTTTCCACCCTTTGGAGATAGTCTGAGATGTTAGTCCACTATCTTCCAGGTGTCAGCCTTACTGAAATAAATCCCTTTCCTATTTCACCACCGCTCATCTCTCTGCCTGTGGATTTTGTCAGCGACAAGCGGCCAAACCTGGTCTGTCTGGGATCCCCAGAGCCAGATGCTCATGCACCTCTGCACCCCGGTTACAGGTTCATAGAATTGAACCCATTGGATCAGGTCATAGAATAGGTGTTTCTTGAATTGTGTAAGAAACTGACAAAGGATCTCGCCAAGTGGTTGAGCATTTTACACTCCCACCAGCAAAGTGTGAGAGTTTCAGTGGCTTCATATTTTTCCCAACATATGACATTGTGAACCTAATTAATTTTGGCTATTCTACTGGGCATGAGGTAATGTGCTGAATATTGATGATCATGGTGAACATCCCTGCATTCTTTCAAGCGCTCAACATTTCCCCATTAAGTACAATGTAAGTTGAACATTTTGTGTAGATGCCCTTTATTCAATTGAGAAAGTCCCCTTCTAGTGCTAGCTGGCTGAATGATTTTTATCACAAATGGGTGTTGGATTTGTCAAGCGCTTCAACTACACTTATTTGTGAATGATATGTGCTGTTCTTTCTCTTTTATTCTATTAATAAAGAGAATTACATAAATCCATTTCCAAATACGAAGCCAAACTTATTTATATATTGCGGAATTCTATTTGCTAATATTTTGTTATGGATTTTTGTGTCTGTGTTTGATGAGGGAGCAGAACGCTAGCTGAGGACAAAGCATAAGCTGACACCCTGCAGCCTCCCCCAACACCCCACTCCTGGGTGGGACATGTGTGATATTCTTCCAGGAAGCTCCCAACTGTCTTTGTTTGTTTGTTTTTTAAAGATTTTATTTATTTATTTGACAGAGAGAGACACAGCGAGGGAGGGAACACAAGCAGGGGGAGTGGGAGAGGGAGAAGCAGGTTTCCCGCAGAGCAGGGAGCCGGATGCGGGACTCTATCCCAGGATCCCGGGATCATGACCTGAGCCCATGGCAGACGCTCAACGGCTGAGCCACCCAGGCGCCCAGCTCCCAACTGTCTTAATGTTATTGCTTTACTAGAGGGAAAAACAACCTTAACTTGACAATGGCAAGGGCTCCAGTATCCTGTGAGTCTTTAACATATGAAAATCCTTTTGAAAACCTCCCTTTTCCTTACCTCCCAAGTATATAATCAGCTACCCCTCACAAGGCCAGTGTAGCAGCTCTTTCTGCCCAGGGGTCCCGTCCCCATGCTTTAATAAAACCACCATTTTGCACCGAAGACATCTCAAGAATTCTTTCTTGGTCATTGGCTCCAGACCCCACCCCACCAAACCTCACCTATAGTCCAAAACCACATCAGTGTGATTGCTTCTAAGCAATAGAACATGAGCAAAGTGATACGATGCCCAGCTCTCCAACCACCTCCGCTGTGAGATCCTCAATGCTCTCTCCCCTTGTGCCGGTGGGAAGCAATCTTGGAAATTCTGTGTTGAAGATGGGGCGGCCCAGGTCCCTGTATCACAACCCAGAGGACAATTGCCTGTTGATCAGTCTTGAACAGGGAAAAGAATAAACATTGATCCTCTTGGGGTCTTATGCATGCATTAGGTAACTAATAAACAGGATAGGTGCGTTAAATGATGTAGGAAAGATGTTAGGGTTCGAAGCCAATGGCCAAGAAAGAATTCTTGAGACATCTTTAGTGCAAAATGGTGGTTTTATTAAAATTAAATTAATTTATTAAAAATATTATTATAATATTAAATATTTTACATTTATTTATTATTTTCCTGAGGGCAGGAAAAGCTGCACTGGGGTCATGAGGAGTGGCCCATTAAGTTGGGAGAGGATTAGGGATAGTGTAAGTCTCTAAGGAATTTTGGAAGCAAGGTTTCCAGGACCTTGAGGGGGCTAGCTATTGTTGGGAAAAAGTCACTAATCACCATCAAATAAAACCTAGTCATGAGACCCTTCAGATGTGTATCAGTGGGTCATACGCTTGGGGGATGATTGCCAACACGTATCTAGGAGATAGAGATAACGAAAGTTTCCAAAGGAATTTTTATATGTTAAAAGTAGACTCACAGGATCCTGGGGGTCAGCCTAAGATTGCCCTAGCAAAGTATCAACATCAAGGCAGCTGAGCTCCTAGAGGAATGTCACTCTGCCTGTTTCAAGGACTTGTCAGCTGGTTTTAGGTAGTAAGGAAATTGAATTTTTCTTTTGCCTTTGTTCCCCACTTCATTAAAAACTAACAGCTGGGCCCCTGGAACCTGTGCTCTAGATAGACTGGAGTACTGGGACTGAAGTTAACCTTTGCCTGAAACAACTAAACAACCAGACAAAACACATGAAACAATGGCTCTCAAGATCCTGGGGTCAGGCAGGAAGGAGGGCAAAGCCCTCCTCCATTCCAGGTACTTTAAACCCTCTGGACAACACAGGGCACAATTTTATTTTATTTTATTTTATTTATTTATTTATTTATTTATTTTTAAAGATTTTATTTATTTGTTTGACAGAGAGAGACACAGCGAGAGAGGGAACACAAGCAGGGGGAGTGGGAGAGGGAGAAGCAGGCCCCCCGCTGAGCAGGGAGCCTGATGCCGATGCCGGACTCGATCCCAGGACCCTGGGATCATGACCTGAGCCAAAGGCAGTCACTTAACCAACTGAGCCACCCAGGTGTCCCAGGGCACAATTTTAAAGTAAGTACTGCTTCCTCCCAAGAGGCCCAGGTATTTTCCACCCCCTTCCTTTGTCCCCATCTTCCCTCCTATCCCAATGCCCCCTCTTCCAGGCACAATCAGCCGCCCGGGAGGCCTTTCAGGTCACTCTCACCGGGTGGGTGCACCCTGTCTCTTCCGCCCCAAAACCCCTAGTTGGTGCCCCTACTGGACCATCTACCCCAAGCCACCTGAGGGCAGCGATCCATCAGCAGCTCGCTCCAGGGCATGGCCCAACCCCAACACGTCGCCCCCCAGGTTGAATTTTGGTGATTTGCTAAAATCTAAGAGGGTGGGAATGAGGCAAGTGCGCAAGATCTCTAATACAAAAGCAGCGCATGGAGAGGAAGTGTCGGGGATGCAGTTCAAAGACACTGTTGGGCTGCAGCCCGCCCACCCCGCACCCCGCACCCCGCACCCCAGTCCTGGGGAAGAGCTTCCGTGGGGCGGGAGTGAGGAGGCCCAGACTCCCGGGCCCGCCCGGGACTCAGCCTGCCTTCCTCTGTCAGGGGAAGGAGTGCCTAGCGGGGCCAGCCGCCCGCAACCCACAGCGACGAGGAAGTCGCCCTATCACCGCCGCGGACACAGGAAAAGGCCAGGGTTTCGGGTTTACTTTCCCCACGGAGCGGGGGGGACGTCGGGCCACCCCGAGTCCGGGGTCCGGGTGGCGTCCTCGCTCAACGTCGCAATCCCAAAGAGGGCAGCCCCAGCGCACCCTGCCCACCCGGAGGCCCCCGCGATCTCGAGGCCGCGGCGTGGTCGCCTAGGAAACGCTCACGTGCCTCCGCAGGGCTTCGCGGGCCTCGTAGTCCGCTGGCGGCCTCGCTTGGGCAGCCCGCTCGGGGAGGGACTACAACTCCCAGCAGGCCGCGCGGTGGGGGCGGGGCCTCTTCGGCCGGAGGAGGAAGATGGCGTCGCCGAAGCTCGGAGTGGGGTCGCGCGGGCTCCCGCAGCCGCAGCTCCTGGTGCTGCTGCTGCTGCTCGGGCCCTGGCCGGCGGCGGGCCACGGCGGCAAGTACTCGCGGGAGAAGAACGAGCCCGGCGGGGAGTTCCGCATGGAGAAGCTCAACCAGCTATGGGAGAAGGCCCGGCGGGTGAGCGGCTGCCAGGGCCTCCTGTGACCCCGGGGCCGGGGGCGTCCCCGTCTCCTGGGGCCGCGAGGGGGTGGGGCGGCCGCTGTCTCCTGGGGCCGCGGGGCTCCGGGGCAGCCCCTGTCTTCTGTGCCCTCGGGGGCCGTGGGGCCCCGGGGCGTCCCTTGTCTCCTGTGACCCGGGCCGGGGGCGGGGGGGTTGCCGCGGGGCCGCGCGTCTTGTGTCTCCAGGGTGGTGGGGCCTGGGTCTTCTCTGTCTCGCGGTCACAGCCCAGGCTGCTGCTGTGATTCCCGCCTTGGCACGCAGATGCCACGCTGGGGTTGGGGTCCTTGCGGCTTAGAGACCCGCCCCGGGGTCCCGGGAGCTGCTGCGGCATTATGCCGCTCGGCGTCTTGACGTTGTGTGAGATTACCGGGTCCTGTTGCATAGAAGTGGTTAGGAGAGCTGTAGGCTGGGGACGGCAGCCAGGGCTACTTCTGCCTAGTCCTGTGGGTCTTGTGACATCTTCCAGTGTCGTAAGACTGCTGAGCAGGGGACAGGGACGGGGGGGGCGGGGGGACACAGGGGCTGTCCTGAGAGCTTTGGGGGCTGAGTGAAGCCGTCGCAGGGCTTGTCGTGGGTGTGCCCTGCTCGTCTCTGGCCGGTGTTGCCCTGCTCAGGGTTGCCCTGTGTTCCGGTGGGGGACACAGGACGGGGGGCTGGGGGACACATCCTGAGCAGGCCCACAGCGCCAGAGCAGAGCTCTCACACCCAGTTCTGCGGGCTCCAAGCTCCGGTCAGTTCTTACCCTGACCTTGTGATTAGAATGTGTTGAAGCGTTGTCCTCGGACGTGGGAGGGCCAGAGGAGGAGGGAGGTTGTGTTTCCCGTGTCTTCTGTGCGCCGCATTCCTCTGCTCCAGGTGGGATTTGGGAAGCGCAGGTCGGGGTCCCTGTCCTGTTCTGTCCGTGGCGCTGCTTCACCGTGTTCCAGGAAGACTGCTCCCACGTGGGTGGCTCAGCCCCACGGTCCCCCAGGGGCTCTCTGGTGTCCCCCCGGGGGCAGGCCTCCTTGAACTGTGCTCTGCACGCGATCACTCTGCCCAGTGCAGAACCGTGGCTGGAGGCAGAGGCTTTGGACCCTGGTTCCCAGGGACTGTTTTACCACTTTATTGAGCTACGATTGGCATATAAAAGCTGTACATACTTAATACATTCATCTTGGTGAGTTTGAAATGAAGTACCCACCTGTGAAACCATCCATACCCAGCATGCCGTCAACATGGCCCTTGTTTCTGATACGTGGCTTTCTTCCTGTGCGTTTGCTTGTCTCCATTATTGATGATTTACCTAACTGTTTAATACTGAACAGATCCTGTTCTGTATTTGATCTCTACGAACTAGTTCTTCTCGTGTGAGGCATTAACGTTTAACTTGAAGTTAAGGAGAGTGAAGAAATCCAGAGAGGGAGGGGCGCCTGGGTGGCTCAGTCGGTTAAGCGTCTGCCTTCGGCTCAGGTCATGATCCCGGAGTCCTGGGATCGAGCCCCACATCGGGCTCCTGGCTCAGCGAGGAGCCTGCTTCTCCCTCTCCCTCTGCCTCCCTCCCTGCTCATGCTCTCTCTCTGTCTCTGTATCTCTGTGTCTCAAATTAATAAATAAAATCTTAAAAAAAAAAAAAAATCCAGAGAGGGAGTGCCAGGCGTTTGCCCAGGAGCTGCGTCTTTGCCTCCTTTTTGATGGCACATGACGGCCGCTGTGTCCAGGTGCCACAGGTGGCTGGCGTCCCCCACGCTGGACTCACCGGCCTCTGCATTTCAGAGGAAGGACTGATTTTTGTGCAGTGCAGCGTGTAATTCAGACCCCCAGAGGCTTCAGAATGAGAAGCAGTGACTCACAGGGGCTGCGACGGTAACAGACAGGTGGGCACCAGAGTCTGCAGCTCGTGGGCTCCTGGCTGGATGCTGGCATGCTGACTCCCCCCAGGGCCCTGGGGAAGTGGACAGATAAGAAAGTAAGAGGTGAGTGGGGACCTTTGCCTGAGGTCCTCAGATCTGTCCCCCAATGGTCGAACTAGCTGGCAGTCAGAGAACACTTAGGTCCTCTCCCCCATGCAGGCCCCAAGAGGGACACAGGAGCCAATGCAATGTCACACTAACCACAGAGGGCAGAGCTGGGAACTGGGCCTCCCTGTCCTTGGCTGTGGCTCTTGATGCAGACAGGCCCCAAGCTTACAGAGGAGAGACCCTGTGGATGCCTGGGCTTAAGTGTTGTGTCCTTGGCATCCTGGGTGGACTGCAGGTCTGCCCTTCCCAACCCCTCATCACCCGCTGCCCTATCTGCCCTTTCTGGGAAATCAGCATGCCCCAAACCACTGTCCAGTTCCTCCGCCCCGGGGAGTCCACAGGTCAGGTGAGGCTGCAGCCCCAGCCTCCCCAGACTCCTGGTAGTGCCCACAGGGGGCATCCAGGTGACAGTGGGGCCTAGGACGGAGCTTAGGAGAGCAGATGGGACTATGTCAGCCTGGGTGCCATTTGAGGAGCCTAAGGCGTCTAGGCGGGGGCACGCAAGAGGCTTTGAAAGGAAGGGTTTGGGGCTCAAGAGAGGCAGTAGGAGCTGGGATACTGTGGAGACAAACGCCTGCCCCAGGAGAGCCAGAGAGCCAGCAAAGGAGGGGGCAAACCCATGGAGCAGGATCGAAGAAACTTCTAGAGAATGAAAACAGTTTCCTGCCCTAGGCCCTGCCACTCATTTGGTGCTATCTTTTTACTCCTGAGGAACTTGCCCTGACTAGTTTTCAAGCTGGTGAAGGATGGGGCCCAGATTTTCTGGGCATCTCCTGAGAGGCCTAGCCGAAGCTGGTCAGGGTCACCACGATGACCCTTTTAGCCTACAAAGTACATTGGCCGCAGTCTCCCCACCCCGCGTGGTTGGCAAGGGGCTGCTCAATCTTGTAGCTTGTTCAGCAGCCCACCGCGGTACTGCTGGGTGCCCAGGGAGCCCCAGCAGGTACAGCCACGTGAAGACTGGTGGAACGTTCTGGTCCGAGGGACCAGCTTGAAGCACGTTTGTCCCGGTCGTCTGGGCTGAGCTGACACCAGTCAGTGGGAAGGGCAGGAGCAGGGGCCCAGTCTCCTCGGCCTCCCTGGGCCTCGGGCTGGCTCCCAGAGCCTTGGGCCACCCAACACAGGCGTAGGTCTCATTCCGGCCTGAAGCCGAGGCCCCTCCCCACCTCATCGTGGGCTGGGTCAGGGGGCAGAGACACCGCACTTAGAGCCTCTTGTCATTGTGTCATTAGCGAGTCCCTTGCCGGTGAGGGCATTGTCAGGCAGGTTCACTGATCTTTTCTCAACGTGGAAGTTTGCCATAATTTAGTCCTCCATCCTCTAATCATCGTGGTTTATTTTTTATTACTTACATGATACGAGGAAAAGGTAATGGATTCCTCCCATGCTCAGCATTCGTGTCCCTCCGTCGTCACACCCCAATACCCGGGGCCCCACGAATGTCCCTGGGGGGTCTTGGTGCAGCAGCCGGCCCTGTGGCCGTAGGTGGCCTCAGCGAGAGGGCCTGGCAGCCCGTGCTCAGGCCGCTGCTGGCCAGCAGCTCCTCACGGACGTGGCATTCCTAGATCATGCCCTGCCGTGGACCTCTTACAGTGAGGCTGGAGAGCGGGCTCCCTAGAACACTGCAGCGTGGCCGTCCCCTGAGGGTCTTGCCCGGGAACACGTGTGGGATTTTGCCTGGCCAGGACCCTGCGTCCCCCTGCCCATCTGTGGTATCTCCTGGTCACCCCCTCTCAGGGTTGCCGTCTCCCGGCGATGCTGTTGGTTCATCTTGGGACTGGTTGTCAGCATCCTCTGCTCTCGTTCCGTAGCTGCAGCTTTCTCCCGTGAAACTGTCCGAGCTCCATGCGGATCTGAAGATGCAAGAAAGGGATGAATTCGCCTGGAAAAAGCTGAAGGCCGAGGGTCTCGACGAAGATGGAGAGAAGCAGGCCAAAGTCACGCGCAGCCTCAGTGGTACCTGTCTTTCCTATTGAGCGCGGTGGGGGGCTGCGGTGGGGGCGGGAGGGGAGCGGGGCCGCCCCGCTGCAGCCCATGCCGTGGCTCACCTCCGAGGAGCGACCAGCCTTGGCCACAGCTGCTGGGCTGTTTTGCGAGGCTCTTGGCAGACTGTGGGGAGAGTCAGGACGGGTGCTGGGTGCAGTAACGCACAGCAGCTGAGGGCCCTGCAGCGACTTGGCCCAGGAGGGAGGCCGGGGCCACCCAGTCTCCCGTGGGCACCTGGAAGAGACAGTAGGGATGTTCCCAGGGTCGGGAAGTTATGGGGAAGCAGATTTCAGATCATCTGTAACGAAAATAACTTCCTAACAGAGGGAAATGTGTTGAGATGGGAAGTAGTGAGCTGCTTGTTACTGTGGGTATTCAAGACAGAGCAACCGTCTGCCCAGCTGCCCATTATGCAAAAGACATGCGTCCTCAGGACGGAGAGGTCTCTCGGGCCCCCCTTTTCCGCCTCCCTCCCGTGGCAGCGTCAGGCGCGGGGCAGGACTCCGAGCTCGCTGCCCGGGCGCCCCCGTGCACTCCACCTCAGCTGCGTCTCGGGGGGGCTGCTCCCGCGCGGACGGGTCTTGCTGTTGTCCTGTAGCGAAGAGCGGCGAGTAGAAGTCACGTCCCCATCCCGCCTGCTGGCGCCCTGGCCTGCCACCCGCCCCGGCACGCGGGCACGCCCTCGCCAGTATGAGCCCACTGTAGCTCCCCGCGGAGCCCGGCGTCGGGGCTCAAGTAGCCACGGCTCAGTGGCCACAGGTGTGGCCGGACCCAGAGTCCGCCCTGCAGCCCACCCACTGTGCCACACGCTCACGGGGCCAGACACTGGCTTCCTCGGACACGGCACCCCGTGGAGTGCGCGTTGTCTGTGGTCACAGGAGTCCCTGAGACGGAATGCTATACGTCCACTCAGGCCTCTTTGAGGCACTTGTCCCTAGGCACAGACAGGTGACAGAGGCTCAGAGAGGGTGAGCAACTTGTCCGTAGTCACCACTTGAGCACAGCAGAGTTTGAATCCAGGCTTTTCTGACTCAGCTGGTGACGTCTTCCCAGCTCCCCTGCATCCCTTACCGTCAGACCTCATGAGACACCTACGTGTTGTTCAGGTCAAGTTGTGTATCTGCTTCTGGGGTGAGGACAAAGGTCCACTGCTGTTTCATATGGCCTCATTCTAGAATGATGAGACACATGCAAAACAGGACAAGATAGCAGAAGGCTCAGGTGGACAGAGATGCGGGATCATTGCACCCAGCTGGAATGTTTGGGGGCCACTCCAAAGGGCCAGGACAGGAGCCTGACCTGGAGATACTCCCGAGGAAAGGCTCTGGAGGAACCCAGAATCCTTTGTATGTCGTCCTTTCTGGAAGGAACCGGCCCCCAGTGGATGGCCCGGGGCCAAGACCAAGGAGCATGAGGGCGTAGAGAGGTCAGCCAGCTCTCGTCTCCCTCCCTGGGGCACATTCTCCCTGAACTCCCACTGCCAGCCCGTATCCTCCTGGGCATGGCTTCCAGCCCGGTGTCTGAGTCCGGGTCCCAAGTGGAGCCATCTGTTTTCTACTCGGTGGTGTGGGCGTCCTAGGTGCCAGGGTGACATGGCAGAAGACTCCAGAGACTGGGAAGCTGGAGCGCCACAGCAGACCCTCTTGAGCATTTGTCCCTCACCGGGCAGCTGGCCGTCTCCTGGATGTGCCCTGTGCGCCCCCACATCCCCTCAGTCCCCCCACCCCAGGACCATTGACAAGGCTGAGCCACACTGAGGGGACCACAAAGTGTGGGGTCAGACCAGAATGGAGACGTGAAAGGGAGGACCCGGGTGTAACCAGGTCTGTCCTAGGCCAGGCAGCAGGGCGGTCCCCCGGCCGTGCACCAGCACCGTGGGAAATAGGCCACGTTGGGCCCACCTTGTCCGGGCCAGTTTTGATGGAGAAGCCTCTGTCTCAGGATGGGTCTGCTCTGCTGCCCAGGCTGGCCACCCTCACCCTGTCCACCACAGTGTCCCCCAAGTGCACACCCAGGGAGTCCGGGCCCAGTGTCCTCAGCGAGACTAGAAGAGGCTGGGCTTGCAGCTCTGTGGGGCTTCTTCTAGCTGGAGTGTTTGTTTCTGGCTCCGGTTCATGCTGAACCCAGACGGCTGGAATCCAGAACCTTCCGCCTTCTAGGCTGGTGAACGCACCCTGAGACGAGTGTGACCTGCCCTCTGAGGGCGTCCAGTGCAGCAGCAGACTTGGAAGGCTGGGGCCAGGCAGAGCCCAATGAGCTAGTTATCCCTCCGCGCCCTTCTTGCTGCTCCTCCCCGGGCTCATACCCCTCCCCGTACTCGGACTGTTCGTGTGTCTGGAGTGCAGAGCCTGGGGGTCCCAGCAGGCAGTGGCCGGGACTGGAGTAACACCTCCTGTGTCTCTCCCCTAGTGATCCTGGCCAAGTACGGCCTGGACGGGAGGAAGGACGCCCGGGCCGTGAGCAGCAACTCCCTCAGTGACCCCACCGAGGAGGACAGCCTGGAGGACCCCAGGCTGGAAAAGCTGTGGCACAAGGTACTCCCCGGTGCTTCCCATGAGCCCCAAAGTGTGCACCCTAGCGTTGAGAGTTAAGGGGGGCTGCTAGGGGCTGCTTCTGCACAGGACCCTGTTTCCAGAGGGTCTCTGGGGGCAAAGCTTTCCTCTTGGAACCATGAGGCTCTTCTTCTGTGGTCGTGGTCCCTCCCATGAGGCTTCCCTGCCTTCCCTGCCCTCTCAGAGAAGGAATTCTGTGTGGCATGGAGCTAAGCCTCGAATGACCAGAATGGGCTGGACGATCTGTAAACAGCCAGGCTAGTGGTGGCCCGTGTGTTGTATGGTGTCCACTTAGTTTTGGGTCGGAGCTGTCTGGTTCAGAAAGGTGTGCTCAGAGTGCGGGCTGGGTGTGTGGGGGCTGGCCTCGCAGCATCTGGTCTCCTGTGGGGTGCAAACCTCAGGTGGGTGCAGGCAGTCTGTGGGACCAGGTGGTGGCTTGAGCTGGCTGCGGCGTCACTCACTCCACAGCCCCTGATCCCCCAGCTCCTGTCCAGGTTCTGTCTGGACCACACTGAGTGGGGCCAAGAATCAGAATTCTCGCACCAGCCCATCGTCCTTCGTCCAAGGGCTGGGGCTGGAGCAGGAGGGAGGGCGGGTCCACTGTGGAGGGGACCCTGTGGCCAACGGGCTGAGCCCCGGACCTGCGTTCTTCGTGAGTCCGCACATGGCCCCGCAGGGCAGGTGGATGACACGTGGTGACTGGCTTGAGGTCCCTCCTAGGAGGGGACGCTGCCCCGCCCCGTTGGGGATCCTGCTGTTCTCACACTTTGATGGCTCTCACCTCTCCATGGAGCCTGGCAACAGGTCCTGCTACGGCCCCTAGTTAAAGGGTCATCAAGGCGACAGTGCACTGAGCGTTTCCCGCAGGAGCGAGGGTCCTGCCTGATCTGAGGGGATGCTCAGCAGTGGCCCCTGTGGAGTCGCGGCAAGCGGCTTGGAGGGGGTCACCCTGGGGCGTGGGCAGGCTCACAGTGTGTTCACTCCTCCCAGGCGAAGACCTCGGGGAAGTTCTCCAGCGAGGAGCTGGACAAGCTGCGGCGGGAGTTCGAGCACCACAGGGAGAAAGTGCGCGAGTACAACGTCCTGCTGGAGACGCTGAGCAGGACCGAAGGTGCCCCCACCCGCCCTCCTGCAGGTGGCCCGGCGGGGGGGGGGTGCCCTCCCTCCGTGTCCTCCCAGTTTCTGATTGGGACTCCCCTGTGGGAGCTCATGGGGGCGCCCCTGACAACGCGAGCGTGCTGGTCAGATGCTGTGACGTGGGTCACGTCCCCACACAGACACGGATGCCACCCCAACCCGTGGTCTTGCCCTCAGGAAGTCAGCAAAGCGGGAGGTGGGGTGCAGGGTCACTGGGGTCGGCCCGGGGCGTTTCCGCTCCAGCAGGGGTGTCCCCGGCGGCGGCTCACGGCACCTGTTCGGCACAGAAATCCAGGAGAACGTCATCAGCCCCTTTGACGTGAGCCGCGTCAAGGAGGACGTGCTGCACAGCAAGCATACAGAGCTCAAGGACCGGCTGCGGGGCATCAACCAGGGCTACGACCGCCTGCGCAAAGTCAGCCACCGGGGCTACGGCACCGAGGCCGGTGAGCACCCACGTTTGGGTATCACAGCTGTGCGTCCCACGCCATCCCGTGGCGGGCCGCTGTCTCCTCCGCTCCCACCCCGGGCCCTGTGCTAGAGCCGTGTTCAGGAGCTCTCTCTGCCAGGCTGCCCTCTCCCTCTGGCTTCTTACCCGTTCACGTGTTCTCCGCCTGGGCTTACGGAGCGTGGATGCGGCAGGTGCTTCTGCGCCTGGGGATGCGGCAGGTCAGGAGACGTGGTGCTGGGGCCGCCCGCTGCACCGCTGCCCCTCCCCACCTGAACCACCCCCTTCCAGGAGCCACACCCAGCCAGCTCCTCATTTTCTCCCGTGGTCTGCCGAGTCCTTCCGGAACACTCTCCACGAGCCCCTGGAGGGCCCTGGGCAGGAAGGGGACAGCTGAGAGAGGAGGTGTTGGAGCTGGGAGCTAGCGGCATGCCCGCGGGTGGGCAGCTCCGACCAGCTCCCTCTCTCCTCCAGGGACGGAGAGGTGGGTGGCCCAGGTGGGCACCCATCACCCATGTCTGCTCAGGAGTGCTGGCTCAGGTCAAGGGGTCCTTTCCATGTGGTTGGTTTTGCTCTGGAGCCAGAAGGACGGGCAGTGGCCTAAGCTTCAGCCCGGAACTGTGGTAGATTGGCAGTCCTGGCCCAGAGGCCCCAGGGAACCCCGCCATCCCGACTCCCACCGCCCCTCCCCCACCGAGGTGGCTCTGCAGTGGGCCCCTCCCTCTCAGGTGCGGGCCAGTGAGCGTGTCGCCGAGGCCAGGTTCCAGCGGGGCCCTGAGCTGAACTGAACTGAACGTGCACGAGAACAACACTGTTCGCTTCCAGACGGCACTAGACACCTGAACGCGTGCGTGCGTCCAGACGCTCACACTCTCAGTGTCGTCGGGGCCCCTGGGCATCATGGGATGCCGCCACACAGTCACCGGGACTGTTTCCGCTTTCCTGCCAGAGTTCGAGGAACCCCGAGTGATCGATCTGTGGGACCTGGCCAAGTCCTCCAACTTCACTGAGAAGGAGCTGGAGTCCTTCCGGGTAAGGAAGGTGCTGGCTGACGCTGGCTCACGTTATTTGGCAACATCTCTTCTGTTGAACTTGGTACTAACTTGGGAAAGACTGAACCGCAGTGTGAGTGGCAGACCAGCTGTGTTCACTGGCCTCTTTCCCTGCGCCCTGCATCCCTCTGCCGTGCTGGTCGGCGGCCACCCGTGTCCTGAGGGGGTGGGGAGGTTTGCTGGGGACCCCGGAGTGGCACGAAGAGGCCGATGGGGGACGTTGGGCTGTTGAAACATTATTCTAGGAGGAGCTTAAGCACTTTGAAGCCAAAATTGAAAAACACAACCACTACCAGAAGCAGCTGGAAATCTCTCACCAGAAACTGAAACACGTGGAGAGCCTCGGGGACCGGGAGCACGTGAGCCGGAACAAGGAGAAGTACGCCGTGCTGGAGGAGAAGACCAAGGAGCTGGGCTACAAGGTGCGCGCAGCCCTGCGTGTGCACTGGTCCCCCCTGTGCGGACGGCAGGTGGCCGTCTGGGCCTGGTGGCGCCTGGTCCGCTCCCATGGGGGCCGGGCCATCCCCTCTGGGCCTGTTCAGAGCTGCAGGACAGCTGTGCCCCCAGCTTGTGCCCTCAGCCCGTGATCCCGCTCGGGGTGCATGAGGGAGCGGCTGTGGCATGTCCGCGTGTGCACAGAACGACGGTCCCGAGTCCTGTGCGGTGTGCGTGGAGGCCACGTTTCCCCTCATGCGAATGCAGACCATCCCAGGGCGGCGGCAGGGGGCCGAGCAGAGTGGGGTCACTCCGGGGCTGGTCAGGTCGTTCGTGGTGACCCACAAATCAGGGGCACATACAGGCACAGAAGTCGGGCTCTTCCTGCAGAAGGTTCGGGGTCGGACCGTGCGGGGGGGAAGAAGCGGTCGGGCAGCGTGGACGCTGTGAGGGGCTGGTGGTAGGGGCGGAAGGACGCACAGAACAGTCTGGAAACATGAGGTGGGTCGTCTCTAGAGGGAGCAGGGGAGGAGGGATCCTCTTGTGCATCTGACTCTGGAGCCACAGGGATGGGCTAGCCATTCAAACACCCAAATCTAAAGTGACACGAGGCCAAAGGGCCACAGAGGAGGGGCGCGTGGGTCCGTGCCCGGCTGGCAGCCTGTCGGGGAGAAGGCAAGCACCCCGCACGGGAGGCCGGCTCCAGAGTGACGCCGCGGGCTGGGAACTTGCAGAGGGGAGTCCGGCCGTGCCGGAGAAGGGGCGGGCGCAGGATGCTCTCTGCCTCACTGCCCTGGCGGGAGCGCGGGTTCAGCAGACGCTGGGCTCTGTCGGGGGAGGGGGGAGGGCAGCCAGGTGGCATCTCTGTTCCCCGCCTTTGCGGAAATGGCCCTGCGCCCTCTGTCCGCGCATCCTCTGCCCCGCGCGGTTGGTTTCTAGCGGGCGCTGGTGTTCTAGTTGGCGTGGAGCTACTTTTGTGATTGATCCCTGACTGTTTCCTGGTGGCGGACTTGCAAATAAGAAAAGCGAGGAGCTCAGGAGTTTTCCTCCTAAGGCCGTGTGTATCGTGATGTTGGGCAGGTGGCAGCTGGGTTGACACTGTGCCTTGTTTTCAGGTGAAGAAGCATTTACAGGACCTGTCGGGCCGCATCTCCAGAGCTCGCCACAACGAACTCTGAGGCCGCAGGAGCCCGCCGGAAGAAGAAGGAAGAAGCAGGGCGCCAGGGGTCTGCCTCAGCACGGCCCAGGGGCTTGGGGCGGCGCTGGGCACGAACAGGACCTTGGGGGAGGCGTGGCAGGGACCGGCCAGGCATCCTTGACGCGGAAGAACTGCTCCGACCCCCCGGGGGCCCGACGAGCGGAGCATCAGACGTGCGTGAATCTGCCGCTGCAACGCTGTGTCTTTAAAAACACGTCTCACGGTCTAAATCGTCAGTGGTCCGACCTGTCATTCAGCGGTCTCTGCGTCTGCGTCTTGCTCCTCTTCCACCCCCGCACCCCACTCCCCGTCTTCTCTGCTGCGTGACACGGCGGGGGAGCCGAGGGCCTCCCAGGGCCACAGTCCCCCGGGTTTCACCCGCGAGAGCAGGGAGGAGGTGAACTTGGGGGGCAGGGGTGACCTCTGGCACAGGCCTGGGGCGGGCTCACAGTGGCCCCACTGGCGTCTCCCTGCCCACCTGAGGTTGGGCCCCGGGGGTCTCCATGTCCAGCGAACGTGGCTGATTGTCTCACTGAGGTGTGACAGCTCCACGGGGACCCTTCTCTGACTTCACCATAGGCGGTCCATGTGGGGGTCTGACACAGTTCCCAGGTTTGAACCTGGAAGAGGCTTGATCCCAGCGCTGCACTCGGCATCGACCGCGTCCCGGCCTCGGCTGGCATGTTGGGATCCACCAGACAGCTTTCCCATGAGCCATTATTCTAAGAATCAAGTCCAAGGGGGCTTGTGCTAGGACTTCGCGTGTCAGGATGCGCTGAAACCAAGCCGGGAGGTGGCCCCCTCCTCCCTGGGCCACTGGGCATGGGTGGGCCTTCCTGCCGTGCTCCCGAGGCGTCCACGTACATCATGCGTGCCGCTGACCGGGCGGCTGGTGTGTCCCTCGCAGCAGGCCCTAGTGTGCATGGCTGTGGCCCAGCCTGATGGGCGGGGCAGCATGACGACAGCTCGGGTGGAGGCTGAGGACCAGAAAAGGGCTCATTGCCCGGCTTCCGCAGAGCTGCCTATGGGTCTCCGAGCTCCAGCCGCACACTCATGTTCCAAGTGCCCTTCTGTGGGGTGCAAGGCCTGGGAGGAGGTCAGGCCCAGGCAGGGAGGCAAACAGAAGCAGACACTTGACTCAGTTTGCCATTTCAGGAACCGACAACTAGAGGGAGCTCTTGGCCTCCAGACATACCAGAGAACCAGACGGGTCTTCATGATTTGTCATTGCCTCTGCCTCTGGAGACCGCGGGTACCGCGGCAGGCCCCCAAGCCAGGGCCAGTGGCCACACTGCTTTTAGATTCCAGGTGATCGCTGTGAAGGGAAACACGGATTCATAAAAGGGCACAAGACGCCCATGGCTCAGTGAGTCCTCCCGAGCAAGTACTCCGGAGCCCACCCCCAGGTCAACAAGTAGAGGTTACCCGGATCCTAGGATACCCCCACGCTCCCCTCTCCTATAGCTGACCACTCGGCTTGTGTCCCCCCAAGCTCATATACTAGAACCCAGTTCCCATGGTGAGGGTGTCAGCACTGGGACTTCGGGTAATTAGATCATGAGGATGGAGCCCTCAAATAGGATCAGCGTCCTAAGAAAAGTCCCCAGAAAGATCCCTGGCCCGCAGGGAGCAACAAGTCCATGTCTGCGTACCAGGAAGCAGGCCCCCGCCAGACCGAATCTGCGGGACAGTGATTGCTTCTGGCCCCCCCAGTCTGAACTATTAATGCCGCCTCAATGGACCCCGACAGACCCACGTTCTTGATGAGTCAGGTTGGATTTCCCTGTTAGGAAATTACAACGGCCAGGTGGGTGTGTCGGGGTGGGGCGTCTGCTTCTAGGCCCTTCGTTGATGAGACTCAGCCACGTTGTCTAGCGGACCCGTGCACCTCTTCAGTGCCCGGTGCCGTCCCATTGTATGAAGGTACGACATTTTAGAGCTGTATCCGATGTTGGGTAAGAACACGGCTGGGAGCGCCGTGGTGAAGGGTCCCGTGTGTGCACGCTCGCACATGCGCGCCCACGGCTCCCAGGAGTCACAGAGACGGTCCTGCGGAACGCGCGTTCATTCCGACACAGGACGGTCCCAACTGGTTTCACGGAGGGCCTGCATCTGCCGCCAACCCGCAGGATGGCACAAGGGCCCTCGGTCTCCGGTCTGTAGTCATTGATGTTCCGGCTGCAGGTTCGCGGTCTCCAGCCGTGGAGTTGCTCGACTCCCAGGTTTGGGGCGACTGAGCGGTGAGGAGGGAGTGCTCGCCGAGGCACGGGTGCTCGGTGTTGTGCTCCGCATGTGCTGACGGCCGTGGGTGCCCGAATGGCTGTCCCCAGAGCGAGCCGTCCACCCGCCAGGCCGCCGCCAGCTTTTCTCACCACAGCTCGCTTGTGCCTGTCCATGCATTTCAAACGCAAGGGATCGGGCCATGAAGATGTGTTCGCGTGTCTGGCGTTTTCCCCTCGGCATCTGTGTGTTAAGTCCAGCCGTGGCGTGTACTTGCAACGGACTCGGTTCATTGCTGAAGGGCGTCCTCGTGCCGGGATGTCACCTGTGGTGAATCCTGCTTCCTGACCGACGCCCACTTGTTTCCTTGTGTTCTGGCACCGTTTTTCATACAGACCTTTTCCTCTGTTACTTGGTTCGGTGCCTTTGTCAAAACTCAGGTGAGCGTACAGGTGTGGCTCTGTATCTAGACTATTCTACGCTCTCACTGTCTTGATTACAGTAGCTTTAAAATAAAGCTTGGAATCGGGTGGTATGCATTTTCCTCTTCTTCTTAAAGATTCATTACAAGCATTTTGCATTTCCATATATATCTTAGAATCAGCTTCTCATTTCTTATAAAAACGACTAGAATTTTGACAGGGATCGCCTTAAATATGTAGCTCACTTTGAGGAGAATCGACATCTTAGTATCGAGTCTTGTGAGCCTTTCTCGTCTGTACCCGCTTGTTTAGCCCGTCTTGCATCTCTCTGTACACAGAGCCTGCATGTTTTCACGAGGTTCATTCCTAGGTGTTTGATGTTTTATCCTATTGGCACTCGTACGTTTCATCGTGCAGTTGCTTTCACATGCTGACCTCACGTCCAGTGCCCCAGATCCCGGCTTATCTGCACGCTTGCTCGTGTCCCCTGCCAGACGGCAGTCTCGCTTCTCCTCCCTCGAGTGCTGTGCCTTCTCCATGCACACTGGCCGGCTTGTCCAGCCCAGTGTTGAGCAGCAGGGCAGAGGGGGACGTTCCTCTCTTCCAGCCTTCATGGAACACATTCAGTCTTCCAGTTAAGTGTCACATGAGCTATGATGGAGTTTTATGGATGCTTTTGTAGATTGCAGGGGGGTCTATCCCAGCTTGCTAGGAGTTTTTTGTGAATGAGTGTTGAAAGTTGTCAAGTGCTTTTCGAGCATCTATTGAGATGATCGTAAAGGTTTGCTTCTTGACTGAGTTACTGTGGTGAACCTCAATGATTTCCAAATGCTGAAATAACCTGCATTCCCGGATGGACCCCACTGGCCATGAAGACGGTCCTTCCTCTGCGCAGCTGGATTAGCTTTGCTGATGCTTGCCTAAGGATGTTTGTTTATACCCCTCTGAGGGACACTGGCCCGTGGTTCTTGTCCTCACATGTAGTCTGTCCCGTTTGGTATCACATTGGACTGAGATGAGCTGGAAGTGCCCCTTGCTAGGCTCTGCTGTGGTGTGTGTGGACTTGGCCTTCTTTCTTCCTTAGTGTGCAGCAGCCTTCGTGGGCGGACCACCTAGGCCAGAAGTGCTCCTCATGCTAGAGTTTTGTCAGTTTTATTTAAAACTAGATACAAGGCTGTTTGGATTTTCTAATACTTCTTGTGTCTTTTTTTTTTTTTTTTAAGATTTTATTTATTTATTTGACAGAGAGAGAGAGACATAGCAAGAGAGGGAACACAAGCAGGGGGAGAGGGAGAAGCAGTCTTCCCAATGAACAGGGAGCCCGATGCGGGCCTGAGCCAAAGGCAGACGCTTAACGACTGAGCCACCCAGGGGCCCCTCTTGTGTCTTTATATGTTTGTCAAGGAATTGTATCTGAGTTGTTAAAACAATTGGTGTAAAGTGTTCTCTTAGCGTCTGTCAGATCTGTGGTGATGCCCCCTTTTTGTTCCTGGTGTTGGTAACTGCTGCTCCCCTTTGCCTCCCAGTCAGTCTAGCTTAGGCTCTGTCGAGTTTTAGACCTTTTCCCCCAGAACCAGCTTCAGCTTCACTGATTTCCCTCTGTTGTTCGCTCGTTTTCTTTCATTGGCTTCTACTCTCTGTTTCCTTTCTTGTCTCATTTTTGTTTAATTTGCTGCCGCTCTGCCAGCTTCTCACCACAGAAGCTCAGGTCACTAATGAAGAACACAGATGGATGGACTACACAGTCAGCAAGCATGATCTGTTCATGCCCTTTAGAGAAAACATGTTCTTAATACATACAGAACATTTTAAAAGCTGACTGGCCCAGGGCACAAAGCAAATTCCAGTAACTCAGCAGCAAGGTTAGATAATACGGATCACATTCTTTAACCTTATTGCAACCAAGGAGGGACTCGGTAATGAAAAGACAACTAAAATAAGTATATTCAGGAACTTTAGGGGCGCCTGGGTGGCTCAGTCTGTTAAGCGTCTGCCTTCAGCTCAGGTCATGATCCTGGGCTCCTCGCTCAGTGGAGGGTCTGCTGCTCCCTCTGCTTCTCCCTCTGCCCCTCCCCCAGCTCATGCTCTCTTTCACTCACTCACTCTTTCAAATAAATAAAATCTTTTTGTAAAAAAAGTATATTCAGGAACTTTAAAAATACACATGGACCAAAGAAGAAATGACATTAGAAGTTAGAAAATACTTTTAATTGAATGCTAGTGGAAATACTACACACCAGTTTTGGGGGCTGTGGTCAGGGGAAGCTTCTGGGGGAAATGTGCAACCACAGATGCACTCGACAGGAAAGAACAAGGGGGTTTCCGACTCCAGGGATTAACTCACTTAAAGGAGCCCCTGCACTGGGGATTACACCCCTCTCCTGAAGAGCAGTGGAAATCTGAGCCTGCGAAGGTATGACCAAAGGCAAAAGGGATCACAGGAGCCCAGGAAGGCTGTGCAGTGTGAGACTGCACGTCACCCCAAGAACATGGCCATCCAGGCACCCTGGGTTCAGGGCCACAGGCTGGTATAAGGTGGGTGTCTAAAGGGAGAGCCTCCCTATGAACCTGGACCCCTTCCCCTGACCCAGGAAAGGGGGTCTGGCTGGCTCCTGGCAGAGAGGGTGGAGACAAGAGGGCCAGCCCCCATAACTTGGCCCTGGACCTCAGGCCACAAACAGTGGTTCTGGTGCTTCTGGATTGGCAGAAGTGAAAGACCCCTCTCTGGAAGAAATTGTCATCCTTCTCAAACAAACCCAAGCATAAATGTTCACAAACTGACTTTGAAAATAACCAGGCACAGAAGACAGCAAGACCCCATGAGTGAGAACGCAGGGGTCACAGCTCAAGCAGCCCCATGAAGACACGAGAGATCAGAGGGACCAGTGACGACTGTTACACATGATAGAGCAGTCCCACTCAGTGTTTACAGAATACAGGACAAACTCAAAAAACAGTTTCCAAGAACAGGAAGCAAGAGAATCACGTAACAGATTCGAAGAACCAAATAGAACCTCTAAATTCTGGAGGAAAGAACTAGAAACTTCTAGTTTGAGGAAAGAAATTCTCTTCGGTAAATGGAGTTGGAGCAACTTGTTAGGTTTGGGGGGAAAGTGGACCTCACACCACATTCAAAAAGTAATTTACAGTGATTCATAGACCTACACGTGAAAGCTAAAATTGTAAAGCTTCTAGAAAACAGGAGAGCATCTTTCCGACCAGAGGGTAGACAGAGACATCTAAAACAGGCCACAAAAGGCTCCAACCATCAATAATAGAGGAACAAAAATTGCATTTCCTCAAAATCAGAAACTTCTTGTCAAGATGTATCATTAAGAAAGTCAACCAACCAACTGGAGAATGAGGAGCGGTCACAAAGCCTGCGTCTGAGACAAGGCTCAGACCCAAAATTCTACAACCCAGCCTTCTAATGGACACGGGAATTAAACAGGCATTTCACTGAAGAAGGCCTCCAAATGGCCAATGAGCACATGAGAAGGTGCTGCTCAGCATCATTAGTCATCAGAAAAATGCAAATGACTATAATGAGCCGGCACTCCACACCCATGAGGACGATTCAAAATAGGCCCCTACCAAGGGTTGGCTGAGGATGGGCACGTACTGGAACGCTCCTGTTGCTGGGGGAATGTGCAAAATGGTAAAGCCGCTGTGCAAAATGTCGGCAGTTTCTTTGTAAACATTTGCTCACCTGTGCCCTGCAGTTCCTCCTCCGATCACACGTGTTTCCAGGGGAGTGGAGGGTGTGTGGCCACAGAAGGCCCAACACAAGAAAACTGTCCAATCCATGTTCAGCTTCATCTCATTCACAACCAGAAACGAGCTAAATGTTCCCTCACAGAATAGACAAAAAATTCTGGTATGTTTGTGTAATGGAATGGGTGCAGAGTCATCTGCATTGTTGGAGAATCTCAACATTCTGAGCCAAAGAAGCGAACTATAAAAGAGACAGAATTAGTTGCTAGGGATGGCAATCAAAACAGTGGTCCCGGGCGCCTGGGTGGCTCAGTTGGTTGGGCGACTGCCTTCAGCTCAGGTCATGATCCCGGAGTCCCGGGATCGAGTCCCGCATCGGGCTCCCTGCTCGGCAGGGAGCCTGCTTCTCCCTCTGACCCTCCCCCCTCTCATGTGCTCTCTCTCATTCTCTCTCTTTCAAATAAATAAATAAAAAATCTTTAAAAAAAAAAAAAAAAAAAAAAACAGTGGTCCCCTGGCACGGTGGGCATTGCCTCCAAAGGGCCGGAAGGAAGGTCTGTGATGGGCAATGCCCTCTGCTCGTGGACAGTGGTGACATGGGTCATCCATGTGTGAAAGCGTGTCAAGCCATGCACGTAAGTTTTGTGTGGCTTTCTGTTTGTAAGTAAGAAACTCCTCCGAGAGATAAAAGCGCGTCCGAGCAAGGACGGGGCACCGTAAGAAGCCGCAACGAGCTCGGGAATGAAAGTCTGATGGCAGAAGTGCAACCCCTGAAGACTAAGACATCAACGTGGAGGAAGTCACATAAGGAACCACAAGAAGAAAGGGAAAATCATACACGAACTCCAAGGGCAAGCTGGTGGTTCGGCGGTCGGAGCAGGACCCAGGAGAGGCCAGAGAGGAGACGTCAAAATGTCCAAGAAAAGCCCCTGCAAGTGAAGAGCAACTTCACAGAACAAAAGGCCCCGGTAAGAGACGAAAGTAATAACTACAAGATTTAAAGGCGATGGAGGCAGAGACCGGGTTCCAAGTGTCGCAGGAAGAGAGGTCGGGACTCAGAATCAAGAATGGCGCGGGATGGGGCACCTGGGTGGCGCAGTCCCTGAAGCGTCTAGGCTGATATTCCAGAATTCAGACACTCAATCCAACCCCGTCTCCGGGGGCCCCCGGCCTCCAGCCGTGTGTGCGGTGCGGCCGCCCAAGGAGGGCCCTTGGGGGCAGAGGCGGAGGTAGGGAAGGGCGGTGGTGCAGGGTAGGTTGCAGGGGTCCTGGCCGGGGCACCTCTTACCTCTCGGCAAAGGTGGGGAGCCCTTCCTGGGCGCAAGTCGAGGGCCGGGTGAAACTGGTAACCGAAGCGTTAATAGGACTGATCCCAGCTGCAACCTGTCACCCAGACCTTTTCCTTCACCTTCACATTTCCCCGATTTCCCAGACTCCCCTTTGAGGAGGCGGATGTGAGGCTTGCCCCCCGCCCCCACCCCCTTCCCCCTCCGCACCCCCTTCCCCCTACCCCCGTCTCCTCCTCTGGCTGCCCCTTGAATAAACCCTTTTCTTGCTGCAAACTCCATGTCTCTGCTGCGCATCAGGCCGGTGGAACTTGTGTTCCGTTCCACAGGGTCCCTAAAACCTTCCTCCACAGCCACACCGTGCCACGTGGCCGTCCCCGTGTGGCGCTGTGCCGCCCTTCCCAGCTCTGGAGGAAGGACAGGCGGCTGTCCCACACTGCCTGGGTGGCTGCCACAGCTGACTACAGCTGGCCGAACCCAGCGCCCCCGGGGCCTCCTGCGCTGGAGGGGGCCGCCCTCCGCGGCCAAAGCACCAGATGCTTGTGGTGGCCTGGGCCAGGCCTGCTGAGCCCCTCGGGGAGCTATTCTTCATGAATGCCTAATACGTCCGGAACCCTGTTTCAGCCTTACAAAAACACAGCAGCCTTATTTCATTTTGAAAACAAGAGACCCCAGATGCCAGCCGCTCAAGGTCACTGGTAAGGCCCAGAACCCCAAGTTGCCTATCCAGAGTTGGTGTGCATGGACATCTGAGCCCCCTCCCACCCAGAGGGCAACTGCTCACTACTGGAACCCTGGACTGGGGTGTGCAGCCCATGCTTTGCTCCCCCCTTGTAATTTAAAAGGGAAGTCTGACTACCCCAGAATCTTGTCCAGGGCATGCTAGTGGGGGCCTTTTAGGCTTAGAATCTGACTTGCTTGCAGGATCAACCCTGAGGCCTTTGCATCCCAGAGGCTCAGGACTGGGCCTACTTCTGCCTTGCCTTGCAGGCTTCCCCAATAGTCAGGTGTCAGCTCAGAAGATGAGGCAAGGAAAAGGGTGCTGGTGCTCTGAAACCCATCAACCTGAGGGATCTCAGCTGAGGAGGAGAACATGAGTGTCAACCACTTACAGTAGCCTCAGACTCACTGGGTCCTTAGTGGATCGGGGTGGGGTGGGAGAGGGATGTGGATGGATGGTGGATGGATGATGGGTGGTGGATGGTTGGTGGACGATGGATGGTGGATGGGTGATGAATTGATGATGGATGGATGATAGATGAGTGGTGGATGGTAGATGGTGGATGGATGGTGGACAATGGATGGCGAATGGGTGATGGATAGATGGATGGCAGATGGATGATGGATGGATGGCAGATGGACAGTGGATGGATGATGGTTGATGGGTGGACGGATGGTGGATGGGTGATGAATTGATGGATGGATGATAGATGAATGGTGGATGGAAGATAGATGGTAGATGGATGATGGATGGATGGAGGATGGGTGGTGGGCGGATGACAGATGGGGGATAGATGGATGGGTGGATAGTGGATGGATGGGTGATGGAAGGTGGATGGATGGCAAATGGATGGTGGGTGGTAGATGGATGGTGGGTGGATGGGAGGGAGAAAGGGCGGGAAGAAAGTGTCTGAATAGGCTATGGTTGGAGACCCATCAGGCAGATCAGAGCCCCATTTCCTCTAGGAGACCAGGGTCAGAAGGCCCAACCCAATGCTTCCCTTTCATGACTAGGGAGGAATGTCAGGAAGCACCCCCACCAACTCTGGAAACTTCCCAGCGACCCAGACACCCATCAGCCAGTGGAGCCATGACCATTCCCTCCTGCTCACTGAGTCATGAAAATGCCACAAAACTTCCCCAAGGCCACAGGCACCGTTGGGAGGAAACAGGGAAACCCCACCCAGACCCACCAAGGTGGGGATAACCCGGCACCTGAGCGCCTGAGCTGTGTCAAGACGACAGAGCCGTGTCCAGGGTCAGGCAAAGCCACAGCCCAAGAAAGAGAAAGCACCTCATCCTTCAGGAAAATAATGTGCATGTTAAAAATAGAACATTAACGATTTTAAACTATCTGCACGACCAACAGTAATGGGTCCTAAGAAGCAACGCAGTCAGGTAAACGTGTGTGGGGCCACATTAGGAGCCTGGTGGGTCTGAAGGGGGAACAGCCCCGCCGCCCCCAGGGCTCCTGGGCGGCAGGGTCCCCAGGCACAGGGCAGTGGTGACCCAGGCGTGGGACAGCCGGAGGCGACTGCAGGACGCTCAGCAGAGGTGGGACCTGGTCCGGCCTTGCTGTGGTTTGGGGCCCTGTTTCCCAAGGGCATGCCTGGCCTCAGCTGGGGGGCCACCACCTCCAGGGAAGGGGAGGGTGCTTTGCATCCCAGAGCCGTGGACATTGCTGTCCAATCCCCCCAGGGCACCTGCAGCGACACGCTGCTCTGTCTCAGGGGACCAACTGCAAGCTGCCTGACGCCTGGACGCGTGGCTCCCCCCGACTTGCCAGAGGTCCCGCGTGACTCATGGAGGCCAAAGGAAGGGTCAGGTCTGGGCAGCAGTGACCAGTGGGGCGGGGAAGGCGTGGGGACCAGCCGTGGCCACCTTGCAGCCAGGAGGCCCCAGTCACAGGGCCCAGACCGCCCGGGATGCAGCAAAGCTGGCGGGCTCCCTGGTGCCCTCGGCCGCGGCCAGCAGAAGTGACTCCGGCTCAGTGAGCTGCCCCGTCGTGGCAGGGGGTGTCCTCACCGTAGGGCGCCCTTCCTCCTCCGCTCCAGCTCCGGCAGCCGCTCCTCCCGGCTCTGTGCATGCTGGGCCCCCACCCTGTGGGCCGCCTCGGTAGCTGTGATGTCGATCTGTGCATAGCGGGAGGCGCCAGCCCCTGGAAGCAGCCCCGGGTGAGCTGGCCCGGCCGCCCCCCGCCCCCCGCCTCCAGGAAGCCCTGCGTGGCCCATGCCTCCCGCAGAGGCCTCGGCCTGGAAGAGGTGATGGGATCCAGGACCGGAGCTTGGGGGGGTTGCTAAGCTGGGAGGAAGGTGGGGCCACACCCTCGGGACGCAGCTCAGCAAAAGCATGGACTGGGGGGGACCCGGGAGGGGGAGGAAGCCCCCTCCCCTGCGGCGGCCTGAGGCGCCCGGGGAGGGGAAGGCCCCCACGTGGGGACCCACCTCGGATCCCTGCGCTGGCCCCCTGGAGCTCCAGGCCCATGTAGTGCAGCTGCGTTTTGGAGGAGGGGCTGACCGGGATGTTCACGTAGGGGGGCGCCTCGCTGCACGGTCTCTCGGGCCCTGGGGCTCCTGCGGGGGCAATGACAGTGAGTCTCCAGGGGCAAAGAACTCTGCACCCACGCCGTCTGGCATGCCTCCCACCCTGCGCCTGGCCAGGGCCTGGGAGCCCCCCCGGGCCCCCGACTCCCCGGTTCCCCTGGCCCAGCACCGCCATCCTGAGACCCACCCGCTCCCCCTCCCAGACCCAGCACCACCCTTCGCCACCCTTCACCAGTGAGCTTCTAGAAAGGGTGTGCCCCTCTCCCCGATGCCGCGGGCTGATCACTGCTGAGCCGCCCCCTTGGACGCCCCCGTGGCCTGCGGTCAGGTGGCCACACTGCCCTCTCTTCAGTCCCTGCCCCCTGCCCTCAACCCCCTTGGCTGTCCTCCTGGGTCACCGCCCACCCCCACCGCGGCTCCAGGCTTCAGGGACCCTCTCTGGACCAGTGAGTCTCCCCAGAAAACCCCTCCCCTGCGAGTGCAGGCCCGCACTTCCATCCACAGTGACACCTCCTCCAGGATGGCCCCAGGCACTTCGAGTCCTCCCCCATCCAAGAAATGCCCCCCTGCTCCTCCCCGATGTCCTAGCAGCAGATGGCACTCTATACCCCCCTCGGTGTGGGGCGGGCGCAGCCACAGCCAGGGCACCGGAGGGATCCTTCTCGGGCTGCAAGGACGCACAGCCGACCCACCCTTCCCCACTGGCCCAGGAGCCCTGCACACCAGGCCTCAAGGAAGGACCAACCTGGCTGTTCTCCAGCAGACCCCCACACCCCTACCCTCAGGAACCCCTGGGCCACAGTCACACGGGGGCAGCCGCTCTCTACTCCTCAGAATCAAGGGGGTGAGAGCAGGCAGAGGGTTGAAGCTGCTCAGGACACCCTGTCTGAGCCGCCTGCTCACAGGTCGAGGGAGCCAGGCCCAGGGCTGGGGGGCTCCAGCAGGCAGCCCGTCTCGCTCAGGGCCCCAGCCCACCACACGGCACCTGCTGCCACAGGGCGCCTTCTGAAGGTCCACACCGCATGGGTGCCTTTCACCCTCGTGCCCTTTCGCCGCCCCAGCAAGGCCCGGGGTGGGGGGCACCGGACCGCCGGCCTGCTCCCAGCAGGGTGGAGGCCCCAGAGGCCCTGAGCTCGGCCAGGAACAGACCGAGGCCCACAGAGCCGACTGGGCCCGGCCGTGTCGGTGCCCCCACCTGATTCCATGAACCAAAGCAAGTCACAGGGTTCCTGCCCCTCCCGGCCTGGAGGCCCTGAGAGACACCCCCCTCCTTGCAATGCATGGTCCCTGCAGGACGGGACCCCCTCAGGATGCCGCACCCACTTCCTGATACGCATACGGAACACAGGTGCCCGAGGCCCTCCAGACCCCAGGGGAGGCCTGCACGCGGGGAGCGGGGGTCCGGGAGACTCAGAGCCAGGACTGGTCCCAGATGAGGAGGACTCGCAGCGCCCCGCCCCGCCCCGCCCCTCCCGAGGCCCTGCTATAGAGGGAAGGAGGGAGGGAGGGGCCAGAGCATCGGACGGAAGGAGAGAGGGGTGTCCTCAAGGAGGGAAGGCAGCAGGCTTCTGCTGGACACAGGGGACCACCTTCCAGGTTTGGGGAAACAGGCGTGTTGATTCCAAGGAGCATGGGGTGGGGGGCCCTCCGGACACTCAGCTTCCAAGCCAGGCTTAGGGCTCTGGGTGCCTGGGTGCACGGGGGCAGAGGCAGGTCATGCCACAGGGCACGCTCTGACGGGCAGCTCGGAGAGCGTCCCGCGAGCTTCTCAAGCCAACGATGGGCTGTTTTCAATCCCCAGAGAATCTCAGCTGCGAGGTGAGGGTTCTGTAGACCGGCTGCATTTGTGACCACAGAATGTATCATAGGGCAGGGAGCCGCCTCCCAGCGGACGGGCAGCCTTGGCAGGGCCCGCTCCCCTCCCAGGCACACCGTGTCCACGAGGGCTGTGTATACCCATCTGTACCCCAGCAGTGTGGGACTCTCCCTCAACCGGTCTGGAGGGGGCCAGTGCAGACCCTCTCCCACGTAACCCAAGGTGACAGGCAGAGGCACCCACGGGAGACACCTAGACCAGTGAGGCCAGGGAAAATCAGGGCAGGCTGCCTGGAGAAGGAGGCGTGTGCCAAGGGATAGAGGACAAAATGGAATGGGCATCTTAGAAGCCACCTTCCAGAACAGAGAAGAGGACGGATGAGCGTGGCCCTGGCCTCTCCTGCCGCCATCACCGGGGCTCAGGCCACACCATCTGGGGCCCGGGTCATCTCTGTCCTTGCCAAGCTCGGGCTCCACTTCCCCCAGCCCCTGGTCTCAGTGGAAAGGGTCTGTATCCTCCGGCAGGCATCCCCTCCCCACCCCTTGTCAGGGTTAAAGATGTCCACAGGGCCCCACGGGGAGGCGGGTGGACAGCAGGAGGACGTGTCTAGGACCGTCTGGGAGTGGGTGTCAGGGGATAACGTTGTTGGGGGTGGTCCTCAGGGCCCTATCCCGAGCCAGGGAACCCCAAAGCCAGCCGGTGTGGCCCTTTCCTGTGGACGCTGCTTGCCACCGGCCCTGCCTGCACCCTCCTGCCCCCAAAGGTACACTCCGGGTCAGCCTGCAGGGTCCGGCCCCAACAGACATCATGCGTTTCTGAAGAAGGATGGAGGATCTAAGCTCGTCAGGCCCCCCTGCCCAGAGGCTCCACCAAGAAGATAAGGCACAGAGCTGACCCCTGACCTCCAGCTACCCCCCCCACCCTGCCCAAGGCCAACCTTCCCCAAACTTCAGCTTCCCCCAACCCTCCAGGCCTTCCCCTGGGTGACGGCCAGCTTCTGCCCAGCCTTCACCTTCTAACTAGGCCTTGGAGACCCCGAGTCTCCAGGGCGGCCTGACTCTACCCACTCCATCCACACACCCCTCTGGGCAAGCTGGCCGCACCCTGGCCTCAGCTCCCTGCCTGGACCCGCCCCACCCGGGCCAGGGCTCCTCGCCGCTGCACACTGTCCCCCTCCAGTGCCCGTGTCAGCCTCCGTCCACGGCCTCCCGGTGTCCACCAGCGCCTGCCTCCCTGTCTGCTGCAGGGCTTCCAGCTGAGCCGTGGGCAGCCACCGCGCCCCCACTTCCCTTGTCCCGAGCTGGGGCCTACCTGAGTGCATCATCAGCAGGCCAGGGGCTGAGGCAGCCGCTCCCTAGACCAAAGAGAACACGCGTCAGTCTGTCCATCCTGCGCCGGCTCCTCCCGCCCCAGCCTCACAACCAGGACGCTGACCCAGGTGTGGCCAGGTCTCTGGGGGCCCGGCCACCCCCAGGGAACACCAGCCCAGACTCCTCATCTCCCAGGGGCCTCTTACCCACGCGTCCCAGGACTCCAGCTGGCCCACCAGCCCCGACCCCCACTCGCCCTCTTCTAGGGAGAGGGGTGGGCAACTCTGACCCCCAGGCCAAGTCTGGGCCTTCCTGTTGGGGCGGATACAATCCCACTGGCCCCCGGCCTCTCATCCACGGCCGCACGGCAGGGGGCGTGGCCCCCAGGTGCTCGGAGGCTGGAGCAGGTACCCCCCGGGCACCGCCGGCCCACTCCCAGCAGCACCCGTGGAGGGGCCCACAGAGGCCACGGGGATGAGCCGGGTCCCCCCAACTGCAGAACGACCTCACTGTGGTGCCTGATTGCAAGTGCAGAGGGACCCGCAGGAGGGAGGGGCCTTGGTGGCCTCAGAGCTGAGGGCAGGGTCTGACCAGGAGGGAGGGACAGTGGCCCATGGCCGGCACATTCATCGCCACCTGGGCCTCGACCTCCCAGAGCCCTCGAGGGACAGGCCCTTGCCAGGGCCCAGGGCAAGCGACGGGAGAGGATCCAGCACCCCCAGCGGTCTGGGGATCACAGGCCAGTGGCAGGGCCTCAGGGGGAGCTGGGAACTGGAATGGGGGTGCAGAAACCCCTACCCTGTTCCGGGGAACATAGCTGGATGCCACAGACTTGGGACAGAGCACTCTGACCCTGGGCCCGGGCCAGGCTGAGCTGGTCTCACACGTCACCTTGTGTTAAGGAGCCCTTGTGCGGGCCTGGGACTTGGGCAGGGCATGTCTGACCTCCAGCCCTGCGACGGAGGCCAGCTGCCGGCCAGGAGCCATGCATCAGCCGCTAACTGCCCACGCCGCCCCCATACTGCACCTGCCTCCGGGGCCCAGTCCCGCAGGCACAGCATCAAACCCAGCACCGAGCGCGGGCGGGATGCAGATCTGCCCCTTCCCCTTGCAGGGGGCCAGGACCCCTGACCCCCAGGTCTGGGCCAGTGGGCTGCACACGCCCTGGAGAGACAAGGAGGAAGGACTCCTGCATGGGCCTGCCCACTCTGGTTGCGCCCGGCCCCAGCAGGCAGGGCCCTGAGCCCCGGACCCCATCCCCAGGGCTACCGGGGGTGCAGGGACAGCTGAGGCACACTCGCTGTGCTGTGGAGGGCCAGGCCCTCCTCCTCCGGAGCCACGCCATCCCACAGGATGCCTTGGCCACCAGCAGCCCCCGGAGGGCCTCAGGGGTCAGTGACCACTCCCGTGGGCCCCCGCCTCCTCTTGCTGAGGACTTCATGCGACAGCCCAGCCCCGACCAGCCCAGCGCCGCGGCCACGCCTCCGGCCAAGACCCACACCTGCCTGGGTGGCCGCAGCCCGTCCCCCCTGCCCTACCCCCAGACAGACTTTCCCTGATGTTCGTCAGCCTCGGTCGAGGAGAACGGAGTCCACGGCCAGGATGCCCACCAGGGCAGGGGCCAGCAGAACGCCCCGCCCTGGCCCTCCCTGGCTTCCCATGGCGGGCAGGGGGCAAACCAGTCGCTGGGGCCTCAGCGGGCTCTGGTCGCAGACGCCTGCCCCCCTCCCCGCTGTCTGGGGCCGGGGACCCACGCAAGTGCAACAGGACTGAGCCCAGCCAACGAGGGGCCCCGGCAGGAGCAGACACCACCCCCACCCCCGGCCTGTGGTGCTGGAGCTCACAGCCTTATTTCCTTTGCAGCCAGACTGGCTGGGGCGCCTCGGGTCTAATGACGGCATCCCGTGAATAGACATCTACTGCCCACGTGCATCTACCACCTCATTAGACCCTCTCCGTGTGTCCGGGGAGGTAAGGACTATTGTCCCCATCTATGCAGGAGGAAACGGAGGCTCAGAGAGGTGCAGTAACTTGCCTGAGGCCACCCAGCTGGCGGGGCAGGTGCCGCTCAGCCCCCAAAGCCTGGCTTTCCTCACACTGCAGGGCACAGGAACCCCACCCAGAGCCCCCAACTCTGGGGGTGCAGAGCTGGCTCCCCAGCAGGGTGGTGAGCAAGGCTGAAAATGGGAGTGACAAGGCAGGGCATGGGCCCCCGGGATGCGCAGGAGACGTGAGCTGGGGTCCCTGGAGTTCTGCCACCCAAAGGGGGGAGATGGGAGGGGGTGGGGGTTCCAGGCTCAGAGCAGGATTCTCCCTGGCGTCACTTGGACACGGGGAGCCACCTGCCTGCGCCCAAGCAACCACCGGAGACCTCCCCGTGGTCTCCAGTGAACAGGGGAGCGTGCCACACGTGTGCACACGCATCACTCAGACCACACACATGTGCACACGTGTGCATTTGTCCACACAGCATGCATAGACACACCACACACGCAAGCACAGACACCACACCAACGTGTGCGTGTGCACAAATGCACACTCCTGTGCACGCACACACGTGTGCACACGCATCAGACATGTGCACAAACACCGTGCACACATCACACGCGACACACACATGCAAGTGCACGTGCACGCACACAGGCCCCACGGGCTGTCGGGAGCTGCCGCTCCTTTTTCAGGCCTCCAGTGCGTTCGGGCTTAAGGCAGACCACACAGGCGAGGCCTCATGCTGGCCCCTGAGACCCACAGGCTGGGGGGCTGGGCCCCCAGATTTTGGAGACCGTCAAAGGCCCCCCGGGAGGGCCGGGGTGGGAGGCGGGGAGGCTGGTAAATGGAAAAGGACAAGACGATAAGAAAAGAACATTTTATTTCCAGTCTAAGAATGTATTACAAACAGTGTCAGATTTTAAAAATGTCAGAGAGCGACAAAGGTCTTTAGCCAACAGTAAAGGTACAAAGCAAAGTCTTTACAGATGAGCTGCTTGCCCCCCGGCCGGGGGCTGACTGCACACAGCGCAGGACGGCGCCAGCCTGCGTCCGGAGCCGCACGGGCATGGGCCCCGCCTCTCGCGGGTGCACGGACTGCAGAACGAAGGTACAAAACCAGGCAAGGCAGCTGCACCCCATGCAGGCGAGCAGACAGACCACGGAGGGCGCCGGAAGCAGCTCTACCCCTGGGCCACCCACGGGCCGCCAAATGCAAATGAACGGGCCCTCGGAGCCCTGGCCTCCTCTGGTCCCGACCACTAGGCTCCGGCTCAGCCAGGAGGGTGGCAGGGGAGTGAGCTGCAGCCTCCGGAGCCTTCACAGGGGCCTCCTGGCAAGCTGACCCTGCTGGGCTGGCCAATCAAGGACATCACCGCCTTGCTCCCTGCTCCGCGGGGCGGGGGGCTGCCGCCGGGCCCTCCCTGCCCACCCCTCGCCCGGGAGCCTGCAGGTTCTGGAACAGGCTGGTGGGTGAGCCATGGAGGTCCGCGAGTCAGGAGACCCAGACCCCACAAGTCCCTGCACCTCCTGAGCCTCAGTTTCCTCCCCTGTAAGATGGGCCCCTGTGGTGCTACTTCACAGAGGAGGCGTGGGGCAGACAGGTAAAGCTTGTCCTGCACGCCCCGTGCCGCACGCCTGTCCCGGGAATCCGGGTCTGCAACTGCTGCAGAGGAAGCTGATTTTTAGCGGACGGCCTGACTGTGCACAATGGAGGGGATGGATCTGAGAGGTTAAGCACGGCGTCCACCAGGTAGGCAGTGGAACAGGAGGAGGCCGCGGCCAGCGAGGGGCCTCCCAGCCCTGATCACCCCAAGGGCCTGGCACGAGCCGGCTGGGACACAGCACCCGCCTGTGCCCCCAGCACCTGATCCTCTCCCGGGCTTCGGGACTCTACGGGCCCCCAGCCTGCCCCACCCAGAGCTTCCCACTTTCCAGAACACATTTCAGCAGCAGGCCGTTGGGCCTCTCCAAGTCCTGGGGGCCCTCCCTGCAGGCTCCGCTCCCCAGAGGGCAGGCTCTGGGGCTGTCACCCCTCCCTCCAGGCCCTCCCCACTGTGCCCACAGTTGCTGGCTTCAGCAACAGCACAAAGGGCACCCCATCCCCTCCTGCCGGGAGGGACAGAACCCAGCCCCCCATCCCTCCCCCGCGCCAGCGGGCCTGGGCTGAGGCTCTCAGGGAGGGGGGTTTACCTTGAGTCCTCCACAGACCGGACAGGTGGAAAAGAAAGCTGGAGGAGGCCCAGCGTGGGGGCTGCCTGCTTCCCAGCCCTCGCCAGGGGCCTCGCAGCCCGGAGCCTCCGTCGCCTGTCCCCGCCGCCTCGCGCCCAGCCAGCCGGAGGGACACCCCGCGGACATCTGGCCACCCGAGTCCCCGGCCCCACCGTCGTCAGGGCCGCCCTGCGCGGCCAGGGTCTGGTCCCTGGGGGCCTGGCGCAGGCTGCGCGGCGTGTCATAATGGTGCCGCAGGGCCGTGGGCACTTGGTACTCCGCTGTCCCCGGTGGGCAGGTGCACAGGCTGGGCTCGGGCACCCCGGCCACCGGCGGCAGGCTGAGCAGGGAGCCAAACTCGTCCCCTGCGCGCCACACGTCCAGGCTGCTGCCGGCACAGGACGAGAAGCTGCCCGAGTAGGAGGAGTGGCTGCCCGTGGCGATGCCGCTGTCCGACGAGCCCTGGCGGCCGACCTCCTGCAGCTGCCGCGGCCGCAGCGGCTTGGGGAGCGGCCTCGAGGTGCCCGGCACCGCCTCCCTGGAGGCCTGGGCAGCCGCCAGCCCCGGGCCCTCCTGCGACGTGCCGGCCGAGGACGAGGGCGGCTCCGGCCACGCGGTGAGCCGGCTGCTGGCGCTGACGTCCGAGTGGCTGGCCTCCGAGGACGAGCTGGACAGGCTGCGGTCATCCCCTGAGAGAGAGCACGCGGTGGTCGGGGGTGCGGACGCTGTGCTGGGGGCTGGGGCGGGCTCACCGCTCTCTGGGCCCACCCCGCCCCCTCCCCAGGCGCCCCCACCGCCTGGAGGCTGGTGCACGAGCCAGCTCACCCAGTCGGGCCCCTCGTCCGGACACCAGTCCTCCACCCCTCCGGCCCCCTCTGGAATCTGCGCCCTCCCTCCCACCCCCTCAGCCACCCCACTCCGGGAACCAGCTGTGAGCCCCCATAAGGTCGCGGCTCAATGCAAATCGAGGCTCCCTGCTTCTAGGGGCAGGCCACAGTGCTCCCAGCGCCCCCCATGGGGCTGGCGGCAGTCAGAGGACGGACAGGCCCCAAAGGGCAGCTCCCGACCCCCACCCCCACCCCCAGGCAGGCCCCTTGCAGGGCCGCAGCCCCTTCTGTCCGTTTTGCAGCAAACCGAGAGTGTGGGCTGCTGAGGAGGGGCCCTTTCGTCTGGGCACGAACGGTAAAGCTTGAGCACAAGAGGCCGCCGCCTTACCCAGGCCACACGGCTGCCGGGCAGCAAGAATTTGCACCAGCTCTCCCAGCTCTCTCGGAGCACCGTGGCTCCAGTCAGGGCCGAGGCCAGCGCACCATGTTTGTGGCATCATGCATGAGAGAACAAATGAGTGAGCAGAGGAGGGATGAATGAATGAATGAACAGAGGGAGCATGAATGAACGAATGAGCAGAGGAGGGAATGAATGAGTGAGCAGAAGGGGGGAGGAATGAATGAGTACAGGGGGAGGAATGAATGAGTGAACAGAGGGGGATGAATGAATGAATCAATGAATGAGCAGAGGGGGGAATGAATGAGTGAGCAGAGGGGGAAGGAATGAATGAGTATAGGGGGAGGAATGAATAAGTGAGCAGAGGAGGGATGAATGAATGAATGAATGAATGAATGAGCAGAGGGGAGAATGAATGAGTGAGCAGAAGGGAGAAGGAATGAATGAGTACAGGGGGAGGAATGAATGAGTGAACAGAGGGGGATGAATGAATGAATGAATGAGCAGAGGGGGGAATGAATGAGTGAGCAGAAGGGGGAAGGAATGAATGAGTATAGGGGGAGGAATGAATGAGTATAGGGGGAGGAATGAATGAGTGAGCAGAGGAGGGATGAATGAATGAATGAATGAGCAGAGGGGGGAATGAATGAGTGAGCAGAAGGGAGAAGGAATGAATGAGTACAGGGGGAGGAATGAATGAGTGAACAGAGGGGGATGAATGAATGAATGAGCGGGGGGGGAATGAATGAAGGAATGAGCAGAAGGGGGAATGAATGATGAGCAGAGGGGGGGAATGAATGAGTGAGCAGAAGGGGGAAGGGATGAATGAGTACAGGGGGAGGAATGAGTGAGCAGAGGAGGGATGAATGAATGAATGAATGAATGAGCAGAGGGGGGAATGAATGAGTGAGCAGAAGGGAGAAGGAATGAATGAGTACAGGGGGAGAAATGAATGAGTGAGCAGAGGGGGGATGAATGAATGAGGGAGCCCCGGGGGAACAAACACCGCCTACCTCCGCTGCCGGGCCGGACCGCGTGGGCGAGGAGGCTGAGCCGCTTCTCCAGCTTCAGGGCTTCCAGGGCCTCCTGGGCCACCCGCTCCTCCACGGTGGCAGGTCCCCCGGGGCTCGGGTCTGCCGCAGAGAAGAGAATCAGCAGAGACGCAGCCTCAGTCCCCGCCCCTGATCCTCGCTGCAGGGGACCTGCCGCCCGGGACGCACCGGTGAGTCCCGCACCACCGGGGCCACCTGCGTGCTGGGCGTGCCTCGAGGCCACGGCAGGGCCACGGGGGACCCCTGGGAGCCCTAGCTCCTCCCCACGCCTGCACCCCAGCCACGGGACACCAGTCTCAGGGCGCCTGCCCCCTCCAGGCCCCCCGGCCACCAGCCCACGTCCTGTGCCCCAGAGCCGGCAGGCGAGGCCCAGGTGGGGACGCGGGCGTGTCCTCCTGACCACTTCCCGTCTGGCAGCGATAGGGCAGAGAGACGCTGGTGCTGGACGGACTCCCTGAGCCCCTTGTCCACATCTGCAAAGTGGGGGTGCGGGGAGAGGGCACCCCGATCGTGGTGGGACCAAGACGGAGCGCACCGGGTTGTGCTCGGGGCAGGGCGGACCTCGGAACTCTCCCCTCTCCCCTCCCACTGTCTGCCTTTCTGGGCCTCGGTGTCCACGTGGGTCCGACTGAGCAGGGGGTGAACAGAACAGGACCCCAGACGGGCTGCAGCATGAGGCTGCTGACCCAGGCGAGGCCATGTCTCACGAGAGCCGGACGAGCACAGGGCCTAGACGCAACACCAGCCAGGCCGTCCACACCTGCCCATCCACACCCTGCCGTCTACACGGCCCCTGTGGCTGCAGGCAGGAGGGCGCCAGCAGAGGGCGCCACCACACCATCCCGCAGAGCCCAGACGGCGAAGGCTCTGGCCCCAGGAGCCACCTCCTCTGTCCCCAGCCCGTCCAGCGCGGGGCCTGTGTGGGGTTGGAGTTGGGCTGAGGGACCGTGCCGGGAGAGGGGGCACCTGGCGGGTCGCTCGCTTCTGTCCTCCCCAGGTGGCCCTGAATGACCGGCACTGGGGTGCGCATGCAAGGAGACCCCGGACCACTTGCCGCCTGGCCACAGGCCTTTGTCTCTTCCACCTGGACAAGGTGACAAGCACCGCCTCGCTGGGCTGTGGGGGCACCAGCGATCCTGGGTACCACCCACCGGGGGCCTCGGTCAACGGAGGCCGCGGCGACGAGCACCAGCCTTCGTCCCTCCCGGGCCGTCCCCCAGGGGAGGGCAGCGCTTCCTCCAGTGGGAGAAAGGGGCCAGGGCCTCGGGGGTCCAGCCCTGCCCGCAGCCCCTCCGGCGTCCAGCTCCTTCCCGGCCCAGGGCTCTTGGAGAATGCGCCCCAGGCCCGACCAGGGAAGGGGGGGCAAGGTGAGGTGAGCTCAGTGCAGCCTCACGCCCACCAGGCAAGCACACAAGGCAGCTTCCAGCCCAAATGCAAACCCCAGCCCACAGTCCCAGCCACAAGGGGCAAGGCCCCCACCCCAGTCTGGCTCAGAAGTTGTCCGCGAGCCCCACACGGGCTCTGTGGCCTCTTGGTGCCCCATCGGGTGCCCCACAGCGTATGGGTCCCAACCGGAGGCCCCGCCCCACAAGCGTCGCCAGGCCTGTGACCGGCGGAAGGAGGGCAGTGAGGGTGTGAGCTGTCCCCTCGGGAGCTGGGCAGCGTGACCCCTCCCTGCAGGCAGCCTGCACGGATGGCAGCCCACCCAACGCTGCTGACCGATCGGGCGGCCCCGGCCCCTCCCCACCGGGCCACACGCACCTGGGAGAACCGGCCGCAGCCCGAAGGGCCCCTTGGTTGGGGAGATGCCCCGGACGATGCAGTCGAACAGGAAGCTGATCTGCTCTCCCTCGGCGGAGGACAGGAAGAAGACTCCGGCCCCTGCAGCGGGAGGACAGACCCTGGTGTCGGAAGCTCGGGTAGGGCGGGACCGCAGCAGGATGGGCCCCGGGGCCACCAGGATGCAGAACGCGGGGACCTGGAGCGAACCCATGAGACCACACACACAGGGGCGGGGGTGGCAGGGAGTGTCCCCCGAGCACCCGGATGGGCTTCTGCCTGGCCCTGGTAAGCCCTGCTCCGTCCTTCAGGCCCACACCCCTCGTCCGGGCAGCTGGGGCGCAGGCCTGGCCGTCCCGGGCCTGCACGCACTAGCCAGCCCAGGCAACTGCGCTGGGTGTCAGGACGGCGTGGGGGAAGGGCGTCCCGCCCTGCTGGTCCTCGGTCTAACCCGTCGGCCCCCACTGGCCAGGACGGGGCTCCTGGGGCGCCTCAGGAGGACGTGGCCGCAGGAGGAGGCGGTGAGGGTGTCCCGGTTCTCGCGATGCCCAGGCTCATCGGAAGGGCAAGCGACAGGCCCACCTAGAGCGGGGTTCACGTGCCAGGAAGCAGCTGGGGGATCTCGACCTCGGTAGGTGCCCCCCGACCCTGTCTCCTGACCCAGGGCTGCTCTGAGGGTGAGTGTCTGCGGGAGGTGGGCCTGCCCCACACACGAGGCGGCCAGCGCTGCGGTGGCCGGCGACACATCCTGCCCACTGCACGGGCCCCCCTCCTGGGTGTGTTTTCGGGTGGGAAACGGGCCCAAGGTGTGAGGGGGGAGGCTGAGGTCGTGCCCACGGGGGCCCCCAGCCAGCAGAGGGCAGGCCGTGTGAGTCAGCACAGCCCGGCTGCGCCCCAGGCCCGGCCGCCCTCCCGCTGGGCCGGAGCCCCGCCAGGGTGAATGAAATCCCTCACCGCCCGCCCAGTGAATGGGGACACCGGGCCACATGGGGCCACACACTCGGCTGGCGTCACCACACAAGAATCTCTCCACACCCTGCCCTCTGCCCTTCGCCCAAAGAAAGGCCTGCTCACTCTGAAGGCCAGGTCCCGGGGCGCCCCCGCGGGCGGGCCGGGGTGGGAAAGGGAAGGCTTCCCAGTTAAACCTTGGCCGCCGGCCACGGTCACGGACGGTCTTCCCAGGATCCCAGGGGCTCGGGCCAGCCCCCACACGGGGAATGCCACCCCAGGGATCGGGGGGCTGCGGCACCCTCCGGTCGGGAGCTCCATCCGTCCAAGGCCCCCCAAGCTGGGTGACAGGCCCTCTTAGGGATGAGTGCACTGAGGCCCAGAGGGGGCCACGAGGGACTCCAGCCTGGCCAGTGGGCCACCTGCACACATCTGGGCACCACAGGGCTTCCAGCCAGCCGATGGGCCGGGACCTGGAGGGCAGGCGAGGAGAAGGCCGGCCCACGGCGTCCCCGCCCCAGCGAGGGGCCGGCCTGCCAGCCCGCACAAAGGGCCGGGCCCCTAATCCTGAGCTTACAGACAACTGGCAGAGGCCGCAGCACAACCAGTCCCCCGACTATAAAAAACCACATTACGAAGTGAGGGGAGCCGTCGGCATTCCACCAGGCGTCTGCTGAGCGTCACGCTCCCCGAGATGCAGCCGGTGAGGCCTGGGAGCGCGACTGCCACCCCCACGCACGCCAGGGAGCTGACCGCAGAGGTTCCCTGGGGACGGCACATGGCTCCCAGGGTCCGGGCTGCCCGAGCCTCGAGGCGAGGCCTCTGGGACACAGCTCGCTGACCGCCGGCTGGCCTCTGCGGGCCCCCCTCCCCCCCCAGGCTTTGGGGACCCTGGGAGCTCCCCCCACAGGAGGCGGCCACCCCCATCCCTCCACACCCCTCGGCCACCTGTAATCCACTTCACCTGCCGAGACTCCACTCACCTGACACCGCCATTCCTGACCCCTGAGCCCTGATCATTCACTCGGTGCTGCTTGGAGGGAGCCCCTCCTCCGGGTCACACCTGTGATCCTTTACTTGGCACGTGCCCTCATCTGCAGCTGTCCTGGCCTCCAGGCAGACAGGGGCTCCTTCTGAGGCACTGGGGCCCCAGTGTCTCACCGAGGGCCTGCTGCCCAGGGGACCCCAGCACTCGGTGTGGTGGGAAGAAGGAAGCGGAGGCGAGTGGGCCTTCCCCAAGAAAGTGTTCCTGGAACTTCTGTTTGCTTGCCTGCTTGCAGGGCCGGAGGAGGTAGGGCCCAGCCCCCTCTGCCACGCGGTCACCCTCGAAGACAGCCCCTGCACCTCCTCCCATTCCAGTCCACGAAGCCCCAGCCCAGGCAGGTCCATGCCTGGGGCCATCCTGGGCCTCCCAGCCAGGCCACCCTCAACGCCACTCCCTGAGTGATCCGTCCACCACATGGAGCAGATCCCTGACCCACAGAATCACAAGCAAGGAAACCGCCGCCAAGTCCTGGGGTGTTTCTTGCTCTGTGATCACTGACATGCGGAGACAGGGATAAGGAGGAGAGAGAGTGTGCTGAGCGGGAAGCCAGCGGCTTGCCCGAGCTGATGGCCACCTTTCGCTCTGGGCAGACCCTGTGGGTTCTCGGGGGCTGAAGGCAAACCTTACGGGCTTTACAAATGCAGTTAGTCCCTAGGACAATATCTGAATGCGAAGGCAGTTGCACCCCACGGAAAGAGTCCCCAGCCCCGAGAAAAACACTCTTCCATCCAAACGTGTGCCCAGTTCCGTGGGCGGATTCCTGTCAGAAGTTAGTCCAGAAAACCTCCAGTGTCCTGAGCTCTGTGTGTGCTCGGTGTCCTGGCTCCACGGAGACCAGAAGCACACGGTGAGGTCCTGTTCGGTAGAGAGTGCCTGAAAGCGTCTGGAGGACTTTCGTGCAGAGAAGGTTCTAGAAAGCTCTGCCTAGGCAGCACCAACCTGCCTGTTGTTAGACTTTCACTCAGAAGACCAGGACCCCTGGGGTCTCACTTTGCACAGGGCTCCCTAACAGAGGTACACATCTACTGATTCAAATTTCGTTTCTTTCTCTCTGTCCTTATTTTGAGAGACAGGACCAAAGTTCAATGAAACATGTTCATTCGAAATCAAGTTTTAAGTTTCCCCCAACAGTCTCACCCCCCAGGAAGACTGATTAAAAACAAAACAACAGAACGCAACAGGTGTTGGCGGGAACCTGGGCAAACTGGAACCCGGTGCACTGTGGAGGGGTCGCCGTGGAAAACAGCGTGGAGGGTCCTCCGAACATCACACGCAGACCCAGCGATCGCACGTCTGGTGTGCACCCGAAGGAACTGAGAGCAGGCACCGAACAGAGGCCCGCACCCCCGTGTTCACAGCAGCGACCACTGATGGAGGACGGATAAAGGAACGTGGTCCACACTATGGAATGCGGTTCAGCCTCGAGGAAGAAGGACATCCTGACACCTGCTACCTCACAGATGAACCTGGGGGACTCGGTGCTCAGTGCAGCGAGCCAGTCACGAAGGGACAGGGACCGTGTGATCCCACTTCTGCGAGCCCCATAGAGGAGTCAGATCCTAGACTCGGAAAGAGGACGGTGGGTGTCAGGGGCTGGGCAGGGGACATGCGGGCTGGTGTCCACTGGGGACCCAGTGTCAGCTGGCCAAGACGGGGCGGGGACTGCTGCACGGCATTGAATGCACCTGATGCTTCTGAGCTGTACTCCTGACCACGGTTCAAGGGGTAAAGTCTATGCGTGTCTATTCCGCCCCAGTAAACACAGGGCAAACCATTCCCGCAGCCCCTCCCGGGCACACTGCACGCAACGGCCCGCCCTGGGCAGAGTGTCGGAACACTGCTGGGGGAGCCCCAGCCCTGGGCTCCATCCCCAAGGAGGGGCTGCTCCCCGTCCCCGGCTCATGCGAGGCCCCGCTGAGACCACTCCCCAGTGACCGTCCCTCTCTGGCAGCCGTGCCACCCTCCCCGATGGCCCCACGGGGCACCTGGGCGCCCCCCGCTCAGGTAAGGGGCTTCTCAGGGCAGGCCCGTGATCTCACTTTCCCTGCGTCTCCCCGAGTGCCTGCTGACGGTTGTGAATGGGACTCTGTGCCCATGGACCGAATGTCTTGTGTTTGGAGATGGGGGTGGAGGCTGCCCCCCCCGCAGGAGGCCACACTGTCCATCCCTGAGGGCAGGGGGACGTGGTGCCTTCCCGGGGCCTTTCTGCCCGGGAGGAAACAGAGTGGAGCAAAGCCCCCCAGAGGGGAAGCCCGGGTCGCCATCCTGGATACTGGGGGCAGCCAGGACCAGCCTGGGAGGCCAACCCCTAGTGAGCTAGAGGGGCTGATGGATTCCAGGCTCGCTCCTGACCCCATCGCAGAAAATTCCCAGCAGAGGGGTGGGATCGACCACAAACCGTCTGCAACGTGACCAGTGGTCTAGACCCAGACAGCAAACTGCATCTCCTTGTAGGAACCTGAAACCGTCCCTATCAAATGACCCCAATTCATAAGTGTCCCCCAACGTGCTGCCGAGGGGAAGGAAGCGGGGAGCCGGCCTTTGCACGGGCTGGATGCCTCCCCGTGGGCAAAGCACTGGAGCAGACCCGGCCCAGGGCAAGGGCTCCATCTTCCTGGGACCCTCACCCCAGCAAGCACCCCTCCTTCTCCCGCCCACCCACTCCCTCCCTCCCTCTCTCCCCATTTCAACCGCTGGTAGTTAACATTCCTGCATCCCCGGCGACCCCCCACGCACACATGCTGCTGACTCAGCCTCAGACCACATCCAGAGCTTTCTCATAGCCCCCTGCATGGCTCCCCACCTCAATCCCATCTGCACCCTGGGGCCAAAGTTATCACCCTACACAGACGTGTGGGTGGCACTCCCCTGCTCAAGCACCTTCGATGGCTCCTGGCTACTCTGGGAAAACAGTGCACTCTGGTCCAGCTTACTGGGCTCTCTATAACCCGGCATGGCTTCCTCCTTCTCCAGCCCCACCTCTGCCACCACCAACTAGCGGGGTTCCTGCACACACCCTGCGGGTCACCATCCGTGCCGGACACACATTCCTGGGGTCAGAGACCAGGGCTTCAGCCAGCTCCATCAAGACTGCCCGGCATGCAGACCACAATGTCCACCCACCAGAGGACTTAGCAGAGCTGGACAATGCAAGTGTTTTAAATACGCAGCAAGAGAGTTCCTCCCAGTTTATGGCTTCATCCTTTACTCGCTTAAAAAAAGTCATTTAAAACTAAATTGAATTTAGGGACGCCCTGGTGGCTCAGTCGGTTAAGCGTCTGCCTTCAGCTCAGGTCATGATCCCAGGGTCCTGGGATTGAGCCCCGCATCGGGCTCCCTGCTCAGCGGGGAGCCTTCTTCTCCCTCTGCCTCTGCCTACTTGTGCCCTCTCTCTGTCAAATAAATAGGTAAAATCTGTAAAAAAAATTTTTTTTAACTAAATTTAATTTAAATAAAATTTTTTAAAAGACGCACTCTTTAAAAAAAAAAGTCACCTAGAAACGCCCTCCGTGCCCCAAGAGGCTGAAGCCCTGGGTCGCACCCCGAGGAGCCGGGCACAGTGAGTGGAGGAGGGGCCGGCACGCAAGACGCGGAGGGGACATTTCTGAGGGTCACTATCCACGACGTACCTCCACCACAGGCTCGGGACCTTTCTGCCACCTGCTGAATTCCTTAGCATCCGAGGACCCTGATCCTCTGCAAAGGAAGCTGGCTCATGCAGATGTGGAAATGCCCTTGACAGGAGGACCCGTCAATGCAAGGGACAGAGACCTCCTCTGGGCCCCCTCCTAGAAACCTCCATTCACCCTTCGGCTCGCTCACACACCCCTCCCCAAGGCCTGCCCTCCCTGGGCTCTGGGCGGGCCCCCCTTCTCCCATCCTCTGTTCCTGCCCGAAGCCCTCGCCACACACAGTGGGCCTCCACCAACCCGGAGACAGAGAACCAGGCCACCCCGGGAGACCCTGGACTCCCAGCCAACAAGCCCACTGCCATCTGACTAGGAACAGGCCACCGAATGCATGGAGGCCACAGAGAGGAAATGCCCACCTGGGAGGGACCCAGAGCCACACCAAGCCCCCACATACCTGGCCCGGCCCTGAGAGGCCTCTGCCAAACAATCCTGGTCATACCCACCTGGACGTCTCCCCCAAACCCTCAGAGCCCTGAGCCCTCTGCCTCGCCCCCCCCAGGGCCTGACCCCACCTCCACATCCTCCTGACACTCGGGGTGGGCAAAGAGGGCCGGGGACCGTTTCCCGCTCTCTGGAGAGTTATCTGTGGCCAAGGGGGTGTGGTTCTGGGGGGGCACAGGGACCGGGCCAGGGGAGGGAGGGGATGCTAATTCCTTATACTCCAGACCTGCCAGGCCCTTCCGATGATTCCAACCCAGCTCTCTGCCCTCCAGATTAAACGCGCCCAGGGCCACAGGCCCATCAGGACCCAAATTCTAAAATCTTCACAGTCAAGGTGACCCATGTCACGGGCTGAATGGTGGTCCCCAAAGGATAGGTCACACCCCAAACCTGGGACTGTGACTCTACTTGAAACAATGGTCTTTAATCAAGTGAGATGAGATGTGATCCCAGGTTATCGGCTGACCCTAAATCCCACGACTGGTGTCCCACAGAGAAGACACGGGGAGACGGCCGTGTGACAACAGAGGAGAGACTGGAGCCGGCGGCCACAAGGCCAGGGCCGCCGGGGGCCACCAGGGCCCAGAAGAGGCAGGAAGGCGCCTCCCTGGAGCCTCCGGAGGGAGCACCGCCCCGCCCACACCTTGACTTTGGACACAACTGTGAAGGAATCCGTTTTTCTTGTTCTAAGGCCCCAGTTTGGGGTCACTGGCTACGGCAGCCCCAAGACCCTGACGTCCCTGCCGGGATGCCCCGGCCCTGAGTGGCGGCGGTCTGACCACACGTGCGGGGCGCAGTGGTCCCCGTGACGGCCTACAGCCCAGCGAACGCGGGCACGGCCCTGGCAAACTTGTCCCCGAAGAACGGAGCCCAGCGGGACCGGCCCCCCCCGGGGTTCTTCCACAGTGGCTGAGCGGGCTGGCTTGGCCAGCGGCCCCCTGAGAGCCTGGAGCAGCTGGGAAGACCGAATCCCGGGTCAGCGTCCGCTGCGGGGCCCGGCTTGCCTGGGAACAGCCACAGGACGGCCCACCGGGCTCCCTCTGGGCTCCCGGCAGCCCCGGGACGTCACAGCTGCCCACCGTCGGTCACAGGCAGGGCCCACCCACGCCCAGTCGGGATTTTAAACTGGACGCCCTGTTACATTATGGCCGGCAAATATGAGGGTCTCTGAGGAAACGGGTCCTCTGACTGGCCTCCCTCGGGGCACATGTCGCCGCCACCCCCAGGCGGTCTGCACCCCGTTCTCCCTCTTCCAGGGCCCCCACGTGGAGGGGATCTGGTGGGGGGAGGGCTGCCCCGGACCCAGGGCACGTGGCCCAGCTCCGACCACCCACACGGCCGGGAACCCTGCGCCTCCACTGCTCTGGACCCCAGTGCTGCCCCCTCGAATGTGCCAGAACTCGGGGCCCTGAGGGCACATCCAGCAGGGGGGCCTCTGGCTGGCGTCTCACACGCCCCCCCAACGCCAGCCCAGAGCAGGTGCCCGAGCAGCTGTGCTCAGACTCCCACTCAAAAACCCTGGGGCCTGGCTCGCCCACCCCACAGCTTGGGGGCCACCGCCCACACTGCCCCACCCCGTAAACCCACTGCACCTTGCTACCCCACCCCTGTGGCCTGCCTTGGCATCTCCAAACACTTCCCCTCCCCCAAGCCCAGGGTGCAGCCCGTCACAAAATTCAGAGGTCTCGCTGCCTTGAGCAGGAACCTCACCTGCTTGTCTATCTCTTTGCATCTTTGTAGATCATGACGTACGTCCTTGGATGCAGGGCCCCGCGGGCTGGCCCACAGGGCTGGCATGTGGCCCCAGGCGGCCTCTCCCACCCTGCCCACCTTTTGCAGAAAGAGGGGCCCAGCTGGCCAGCATGAACACGTCCTCCAGCACAGTCCCTCTGCCGGGGAGATCCGGGCAGGACCAAGGTCCCAGAGCCCCGTGGACCCCACCCAAACCTGGCTGTACGGAGTGTGGGCCAGACCCTGCGATAGGGCCCTTGCAGGGGTGCAGGCGGGGGGAGGGGGAAGTACTGTCGGTCAAGGGATTAGCGCCCCTATAGGGAGGGGGCACAGGTGGGGAGAGGTTGCCAGCCACTCAGAGCCTCCAGGCCCCCCTACCCACAAGAGAGGGGGCCGTGATCCCCGTCTGGCGGGGGTCCCAGGCTGAACTGAGATGGGGGTGCACAGCCCCCACCCAGACTCCACTCTCCAGCCCAGCACACTGGCTGAGGTCGTCCCCGCCACCGGACAGGCCACCGGGAGGCCACCCTGGACAGCCAGCGCAGGTGGGCCTGGGCTCCTCGGGAGAGAGCAGAGAAGGGGGCTCGTGCCCCCGAAGCCGCTGCAGGCCCAGACGTACGCACACACCCATGCGTGGAGAGCAGTGTGCAGGAGTGTCGGCCCATCCCCGTCCGCACAGCGGGCGAGCTCTCGGCTCCAGGAGGACCAGGCTGTGCCCCTCCCGCCCCACTCCTGGCCCGTGCTCAGCTCGCTGGCACACTTCGCCACCGCACTCCCCCCACCCGGGAGGGGCCTGGCACTTATCTGCACCTCAGGGCACCTCTCCGCCTGCCCCGCCTCCAGCTGTGGGGACCCAAGGACCACGGGAGCTGGTGTGGCCACGAGGAATCCTTGGTCCACAAATGTGTCCTCGGCACATCCTCGATAAACATGCTCATTCTTTTCCCTTTTTCTCTTTCTCATTGAGTCGGAACATGAATGCCCTGGGGCTCTGTGACTTCAAACACAGGGCCACGCGTTGTGACGGGCAGGCCTCGCTCCGGGGTGCTGGGCGCCCCGTGAGTGGGCTGCATGCCCCTCCTCCCACCCTCAGCGGCCTGGGCCGGACAGAGGCAGCGGGGGTCTGGCCTCTGCTGAGCGCCAGGTTTGGAGACACATACCCCTCGCCCGCCACGTCCCCCAGATGCCAGCAAGGCGAGCGCACAGTGGGGTGGGCGGCTCTAAGCCGTGGGTTTTGGGGAGAGCGAGTGCTGGAGGGGCCTGTGGCCCGGGGCGCCCAGGCCCCGCATACTTACAGTACCCACACCTGGTCCCTCCTTCAAAGATGAATCCGTTGGGGACGGCCCCATAGCGCCGGAGGTCGGACAGCTTCCACTGCCCCATGACAGCCGGGGGGACGTCCCTGGCCACCACAAGGATGTCATTGCAGAGGTGAAGGGTGGCGGGGCCGCTCTCCAGCTTGGTGCCTGGCGCCACCGTCACGTGGAACCTGTGCACTGGGGGCAGGGGAGGGGCGAGGGCATCACCGTGAGCAGAGGCCCCAGGGAGGGGGCAGCTCCCGGGTGTCGGCACCAGACGCAGGGCTGGCCCCCCACCCAGGCCTGGCTGGCGCCCTCCAGCCCCCAGGGGCCGCACTCCCCGCTCCCAGGCACCAGACCCTACCCTGGTTCAGAGGCAGGCGAGCGCCCAGAGGGGCCGCCCTGGTCACCTTCCCTGTCCTAAACCTCAGCGAGCCCCTGGGAAGCCCCCAGCTCGGGACCAAACACACAGCGGCCGAGGCCAGCGATGCTGTGATGATTTTTTCAAGCAAATAAAAATTAATGCAAAAGTCCGTGATGAATGAGTATCAAATGGTTAAATAAAGACAAGGCTTGTCAGGGTTGCTGGGGGGCGGTCAGGAAAGAAGGGGAAGGCAGGGCAGGCTCAGGGCAGGCCAAATTTTGGTATGCGGCTCGTCACAGGCTTTGTGCATTGATCCTGAGGGTTTTAAAGACTGTTACAGTGTCACCGATCTTGACGGCTGTGTTTCTGGGCGTCTGGCATGAGGCCCTCCTCCTCCCCGAGCTCACCGGGGGCCCCCACCTCTGCACCCCGCCCAGCCACCCCGCAGAGCTGCACTGGCCCCCCTGGTCCTCCTGGCCTCCCTGGCTCAGGCACAGAAGCCACCACACCCCTGGGGGACGCTGCAGTGGGACAGGGTCTCTGCGGCCTCGCTGCCCCTGGAACCCTGGCTCTGGGCTCGGGTGGACAGGGTGGGGAGCAAGAGGCAGCACTTAGGAAGGTCACTCTGCTCAACAGGGCCCCCTCGGGATAAGGGCCCTGGTTCTAACTAACAGGATCGAGTCAGGGAGTTGGGGGGGGCCCCGCGGCCCCAGCTGCTCCCCGAGCCCCCTCACAGGGCCCGAGCGCTCTGGGCAGCACCGCGTCCTCCCAGACCGCGAGCCCGAAGCACAGAGCCGGGCGGCGGAGGTGCTCGGCAAACACTTGTGCATCGTGCCCTGGGGTCACGGCACGGCTCCGGCAGCCTGTGGGTGAGGGTCCCACGGGACACTTAGGGACGAGGTCTGTCGCCCCGGCCCCACTCACCCTCGCCGAGCGCATAGCGGATCCGGGCGTCCCAGGCGCACATGGCCTCGCGGCTCTCGAAGCCCAGCATGACGGCCTGGGACAGGCAGATGATGGCCAGCGTGTGGGCCAGGCCCTCGTAGGGCAGGCCGGGCTCCAGGCCACAGATGTCCTCCAGCATCAGGCTGCTGCGCTCCCGGAGGCCCTTGGCTCGCTCCGCCTTGTCCTTGTAGGCCAGCATCAGCAGGCAGTCTGCGGGGACGCCGGGCAAGACACGCGGTACAGGCCGTCAGCGGCACGGCCCCCTGCACACCTGCACCCCTGCAGGGGCCACAGCATGCCCGGAGAGCCCGGGCTTGAGGTGTGACCCCCAGCAAGCCACCCCAGCTCTGGGCAACATCTCCCACCCCGCCCGGCGCACAGGCCTCACGGACACTCCACAGCGAGCCTGCCCACCTGGCTCTGGCCCTGTGCCCCACCCCTGCATCCACCCTGCCCCAGCCCTGGGGCCCCCGCAGGCCACCCTCAAGGGCTGCAGGGCCTCTAGGAGCCGTGGCAGGGGGCCGTGGGGACGGGCAGAGAGCCAGCGGTGGCGGCGAGCCCCCTTCTGCTGCACGCAGACCCGCCGGGCCTCCTGGGTCTCTCGTTCTCCAGGGTGTGGACTCTAGCCCTAGGGGGGAGCCACTGGGCCTGAGGTCCCACCACCGGCCCCCACGCCGGCCCACCCCCAAGACCAGCAGGCCTGCCCTTCCCCCCCGGCAGGTGACACGCCTCTGTCCTGGAGTTCCCGACTGTCCTCAACATCACAGTCGCTGTCCCCGTCATCCTGATGGTATCCCAACGGGACAACGCGCCAGAGCCCGCGACGGCCCTTAGCCCCGGGCGCACCACGGTCAAGCAGACGGCACCTGTCCCTCCTACAAGCCTGCCTCGCCATCCCCCCACCTGCCCAGGCCCTCCCATCTCCTATCTCCTTAGCTTCTGAAATGCTTTTATCAGAAAAAAGCAAAGACGTTCCCATTTTGAGGGGGAAACGCCCAGAGCCCACAGAAACCCACATGCTCCCCTGAGGCTTCCCGGGTGTTTGCTCCCAAGAGCAGCCCAGGCAGAGGCGACCACCACTGCCACCCCTCTCCCTCCAGCAGGCTCCGGGATCCCCCACAGCGGGTTTTCTGTGCAGAAGTCTGTGCCTCGTCTAGCTGCCGTCCCCACCCCCACCAACCTGCTTGCGCACAGGGAGGGCGTGGAACCATCGGTCAAATGGAAGACCATCCCTTGAGGCGTGGCCTGACCTGCACTGCAGAGTGACTGTCACCTCCTTTGTTCTAGGAGTTATGCTCCCAGGAATAGAGCCGCAAGCAGGCTCAACACAGCTTTCCGTAAAGAGCCAGGCAGGAACTGTTTTTGGCTTCAGGGGCCATGCAGTGTCTGCCACAGAGACCTAACTCTGAAGGCAGCCAGTGTAACTGGTGCGTGAATGGCTCTGCTCCAGCAAAACTTTATTACACAAACAAGCAGAGGGCCAGATTTGGCTCGGGGTGGTGCTTTGCTGAGTCCTGGTCTGGAGTGGAGTGTACCACCACTGCCACGGTGCCCTCCCACCTCCCTGAAGCCTCCTGCGGCTGGGCAGGTGCTCCCACCTCAGACGTGCCCACGCGCAAGGCTGGTCTGGGGGCCTGCACGTGATGAGAGCCGGCAGTCGTCCCTGAGGCCCTCCTCCCACGCCTGCTCCGTCGTTTTGGATTCTGCCTACGTCTGAGATGCAGCCCACATCCCACTCCGTAAGGGGATGAGAATGCGAGAACACCCTCGCCCATCTGCAGCGGGCCGAACGGGCCCAGAGGATATGTCCACGTCCTGACCCCAGACCTGCAAGCGCGACCTCATTTGGAGAAAGGGTTTCTGCAGATGTCATCGGGTTAAGGATCTCACAGAGAGGTCATCGCGGATTATCCACGGGAGCCCTAGCCTGTCGGCGCTGGTCCTACAGGAGACAGCAGGCAACGCACGGAGGAGGCGGCCACATGAGGCCGGTCCCAAAGTGAGGCGGCGCCTGGAGCCACCAGGAGCTGGAAGAGGCCCTGCAGACACCCTGAGGTTGGACGTCCCGCCACTGGGACGGGAGAGGGCAGATCTCTGCAGGCCCAGGAGACTAGCACGTCCTCCAAGCCACTGCTCACGTTCCTAGATGTGAACCAAACAGGCTGAGGGACGCGGCTCTGACGCGCTCCCGCCTTCTGCCCGGGGGGAGCTGACCCGGCTCACCGCCTGGTTTCGGCTGGGGCAGGTGGCCTCCGCCCCATGCTCAGTGCCCCCAGCATGGGTGGGAAAGAGGTGGCGGGGAGGGGGCCGGGTTGGGCGCAGCAAGTGTGGGGCCCTCTCCCCTCCACGTCACCTGCAGCAGTCAATGGATCCTGTTTTTGGAACTCCTTCCCCAGGAGTGCTGCACAGGCATCGGAAGAATGGCAGTTTTCAGGTCAGGGGTCCGAGACAGAGCAGGGTCAGCCCAGGAGAGACGGCGCCAGCCCCTCCCGGGCCACAGCTCCCCTGCAGACACATGGGGCCAGCACGCCGGGGCCCGTCCCAGCAGGACAGCTCCGCGGGCCCCCTACGGCTTCTCCCCTCCCGGGGAGCCCAGCAAGACTGGTCCCCTGGTGAGGTCTCCTGGTCACCAGACCCCCCACTCAAATGGCCTCTGTCGGGCCCCTGTCCCCATGGCCGTGTGGACCCCGCTCACAGCCGGAGGGCTGCACCGCGGCTCCAGGGCCCGGACGCGGGGCCGTCCACAGGGACCGGGGAGGGTGGGGGCTCATGGGGGCAATGAGGTAAACCAAGGCAGCGGGGACTGACAGGTGCACACACAGGCAGACACACGGACACACACGCGCTCACCAACACACACACTCGCACACATGCACAGCCCCCGCCTCGCTGCCGTGGCCGAGGGCAGAGGTGCCACAGTGGGAGACCGGCTGACCCCGTCCCAACCCTGCGTCCACAACCGCCAACCCACGCTTAGCCTGCTTCCTGTCTGACGAATGGACGCCACCCAGCCCGCCCAGGCCCCGTGCTAACACAGCCCTGGCTCCCCGCAAATGCCACCCTGTGGGCAAGCACAGAGCGGCCCAGCAGCGGCCCCGGCCCCGAGCCCCGAGCCCACCCTGCCCTCCAGCGACTGCGCCCTGCAGTGAGCGAGGGCAGGTCCAGGAAGGGGCAAATGCCCCGCATGAGGTCCCGCTCCCTGAAAGACCCCCCTGCTGGGATCCCTCAGAGCCCACCCAAGCCTCCCGTTCTGAAGCCCTGGGCCCGGGTCATTGTGCTCCTGAGCGGGCAGGGGACCCAGGGCACAGAGCCCAGGCCCCCCGCAGAGTTGACACCAGGAGGGGGGATGGTCAAAGGGATGACAGCAGCTGCGGGGGGCCTGGGTGCCAAGCCGAGACCCTCACAGAGGGCACAACAAAGGTGACTCCCAAGGGACGCCAGAAGCCAGGGCGGCGGGCCCGGCAGGGATCAGTGCTGTGCTGGAGGGAACACCAGAGCAAAGGCCCAGAGGCAGGAACCCAAAGGGCCTGCAGGCGGGGGAGGGAGGGGAGAGCGGTGCCGGGTCGGGGGCCTGGTGAGCCTGGGGCAGAAGCTGCTCAGGCAAGAGATGCCCTTGGCCTAGGCTGGGCCAGGCCCTGCAGTAACCATGGCGACAGCCCAGGGGGGCCTTCCCCGCAGGGCAGATGTGGACACTGGACTGGGGGGCAGGGGCGCCCGGGGAGGGGGCTGCGGGGGCGGGGCTTGGGCCGGTCCCTCCCGGACACGTGAGCTGCAGAGGCCCATCGGACACCGCGCGCAGGCGTCTGCAGATGTAAAAATAACTGCGGGGTCATGAGCCCTCAGAGGTGCTAGCAGCCAGGGGCTGAGAGCCTGGGGGAGGGCAGGCCGGGCAGAGTCCAGAGGAGAGGCCGCGGCACGGCAGGGAGGTCCACACCCCCGTGGATGCGGCAGGAGGAGCGGCTGCTGGAGGCAGTCCTCCGACAGTGACCTCGACAGTGCGCCTTCAGCCGAGCCGCTAGGGCCCGAGGGGACCCTGCTGAGGGGGCGGCAGCCTGCAGCAGCCGGGGGTGGGCGCTGCTCACCAGGCCGCAGCCGCAGGGCCCAGCCCCACTCAGGGTCCACCTGGGGAAGGAGGCCCATGCAGTGTTCCGGGGGCGTGCAGGGCTGTGCGGCTCCCGAGGACGGGCCACCCCGAGAGCACGGGCGTCAGTGGGGGCACACAGGCCGTGGGGCTGGACCACCCGTCCACCCTCAGCAGGTCCCACGGCGGGAGCCCAACCAGGACGGGTGCAGACCACACGCCGAGATCTGCGCCTGGGTGCTCCGACGCCCAGCCCTGAGCCCTGGGCCTGTGGGGAGCCCAGGCCCCTTCTTCGAGGTCTCCACGGGGACAGGAAGCCCGGCCACCACCCACACTCTGTCCTCGCGCTGCCTGCCCAGCCTGGGACTGAGACGTCACACCCATTCCCGCGGGACACAGACCCTCCCCACCACCACCACCTGGTACCTGGCCCTTTGGAATACGCCCACCTTAGAGACGCTGCCAACCGCGTGGGGCACACGCCAAGGCCCCGCTCCCGGGTGAGTCTGCACGGCCCCAGGTGTTGCTGAAAGCAGCTGGGCTCACAGCCCCCACCAGGCTGCCTGTAAGTAGTGATGCGGGGTCCTTGCCCCCCAGGACTGGGGGCAGGGGTCAGGGGAGACTCTGGGTCCAGGGACAAGAGGTGGTAGGTGCAGGGCTCAGAGGGGCGGGAGCCTGCCTTGCATTGCCCTTCATCCCCTCCACCATCCAGGCTCTCATGCAAGGCCCTGCCTGGAGTGTCCTCCCCTCTATTCTCCAACAAGCCCCTCAAACCCAGTTCCAGTTCCTGTGCCAGAGGCTGCCCACCCCAGGCTCCTACCATGCTCTCCACACCGGGCCTGCCTTTTCTACACACACGGGAAAACCCAGGAAAGGCTTCATGACCACCGGCCTACAGACCCAGATTCTGGATGCGGGGGACCCCTGCAAACTCCCTGCAGTGCAGAAAGGCCCTCCCTCCGAAGGCAGGTGCTCTCCGGGTCCAGCAGGGAGCTCACCTCTCAGGGTAGCTCTCTCTCATACTGAGATAAAATCCACCCCCCGGGGCTGCAGGAGGGACAAAGACCACCTTAGGGGCTGCTCTTCAGGCGGGACATCTGGGCCAAGAGCCTCCTTGGAGGCCCACACGGGCCCCAGCTCACCACTGTCCACCAAGCAACACCCCAACCTGCAGCCAGGCCCTGCCTCCAGCCACAGCTGGCCACAGCCTCCTCAGTGTTACCGGGGGCCTCCGCCCTGCCCTCGGCCTGGCCGGTGCCTCGGCATCCCTGCCTTTCAGGGGCCGCTCAGTCTCCCCAGCCCTGACACCTTGTCGGTCAGGCCTTCCCCTGGACAAGGACCCCCAGGGCACGAGGCGCAGGGTCTGGGCATGGAGAACGGACTGGCTGAGTGAGCAGTCCAGGGAGCCCGGGCCCCCTTGGAGGGGGAAGCTGAGACCTGGGCACGAAGCGTGTCCATGACCAAAGGTAGGCCCTCGGATGGCGACTGCGAGCAGGCTCGGCACAGGGAACGAGGGGACCCGGGAGAGGGAGCAGGGAGGGCGCCCCCCACCCAACCTTTCCGGGAAATGACAGACACCCCAGGCGCCCCGGAAGACATTCTGGCAGGCCCACACGTGTGAGGCAATATGCACTCACACCCTGAGCACCCCACACAAACCCCGGGGTGCCTGGGCCTGCGCCAGGACACCTGTCTCCCCAAACAGCTGCAGGCCCGCAGCTCCAAGCCTCCCAAATGCTCGAGAACGGCTCACTGAGGCCAAATGCCCAAGTCGGGGCTCGCAGCCGGCCTCCTCCCACGTGGGGGGTGCTGGCCCAGGTGAGGGGGGCTGGGTAGTGCCAGTCACTGCCCCCCACCCCCAACGCAACCTCGGCTCGTCTCTTCTCAGACACAGAAGCGCCACTGTTCCTACCTGGCGGCCTGGCCTCTGCCACCTCCCCACCCCCCCAGAAGGTGGGAGGGCCACCCGGGTCAGCGCTGCCTGGAGGGTCCCATCCGGATTCGGACTCAGGGGCACCACTCCATGCCCCCAGACGCACAAGGGCGGCACCTCCCCGGGGAGCTCCTGCCGCCTGTTGGGGGAGGGGGAGAGCACTCCTGCACTCGAGCGTCCGGCCCCTCCAGCCCGCCCCCCACCCCCGCCCGTCCGGCCTCAGTCGGCCTTCCCCGGAAGGTGGGGGTGCGGGAGGGTCCCGGCGTCAGGGGCGGGGGCGCCCGGGGCTCCCGGCAGGAGCAGGCCGAGGCGGCGCCCTCCGCTCTCCGGTTACCGCCGGCGACGCCGCCGGCTATTTCGGGCGCGCTGGCCGCGCTCCGGGCGGCCGGGCTCCGGAGGCCGGGGCGCCCGCCGCCCGCCGCCCACCGCCCGCCCCGCGCCCCGGCCCGCTCACCTGCCACCGGGGACGGCTTGCGCAGCACCAGCCACCTAGTCTTCCACTGCGGGGACAGAGGAGCGTAAGCGGCCGCCGCGCCCCGCGCCCGCCCCGCGCCCGCCGCGCGCCCCGACCTTCTTGCCGTCCCGCAGCTTGACCTGGCCCTCCACCAGCGCCGCCTCGGTCATCTTCTGTCATGGTTCCCGCGGCGCCCGCCGCCCCGCGGCCGCGCAGCCCAGGGTCACTTTCAAAACAGCTCGGGGAGGGCGCTGCGCCGCGGGCGGCGGGGGGCGGGCCGGCGGGGGCGGGGCGCGGGCGGGGCACCTGGGGCCACCTGGGGCTGGGACGCGGCGCCCCGGGCCCAGCGGGCCGGGGGCTTCTCACCCCAAAGGAAGGGAAACAACCTGACCCCGCGGAGCCGCCATCAGTGTGTCTTCACCCTGGCTTCACCCTCGGGCACCTGCCCGTCCCACCACCCCGGGGCCGTCCCAGAAACCCTGACAACCCCCTGACCCCGGAGGACCCTGGCCAGGACGCGGCCTCACCCCCCAGCCCTCCAGCCCCCTCCTCGCAAGGTAGTGGAGAGGGAGTCCATTCATGCCCCTGGCAGCACGGACCCCAGTGCAGGTTGCTGTGGGGTGGTGGGTGGGACCAGGATCCCCCCCGCATGCACCACAGGGCCCCAGGTCCGTGTGTCTGGTCTCCCCGACTCGGCTAAGAGCCATCCCCCCCGCGAGGTGCTGTGCTGGGAGGCTGCTATTTGAAAGGCCCACTGGGAGTCCCCTTCACACAGGAGGTGGGGGCTCTGAGCTTCTGGATTTTTCCTCCCCCACCCTGTAGATCGAGTCCAGCTGCCCCTGGTTCTTCCAGAGCCCAGGTGGTTTGGGGGACAGGTGTACCCTTGGACATCTGCCCCCATTTCCAAGATGGCTTCCAACGCCCATACCTTCAGGAGCGTCCAACAAGGTAAGGGGGCGGAAGCAGAGCTGGGGCGCAGTACCCTAGAAACGCAGTGTGCCCTACTCAACGTTCCCAACCCCGACGGGCTCACAATCGGGCAGGGACGAGAGGGAAGGAGTAAACACTGTTCTAGTAACTCAGCACCTGCACAGCAGGAAGGCTGACGTCTGTGGGGCTTGAATGTGAGTCTTCACCCCGTCCAGGCCCTCCGGATGTAATGCTCAGAGCGGCGGGCGGTGGGGCAGGCAGGGGGTCTCAGTGCCGGGACTGCCTGTGGGGGGCGGACAGGGAGCCGCGGGGGCAGGCAGAGGTTTGGAGTCCCCACGCAGCAGCCACCATGCTGGGTGCAGAAGGCCAGGCTCACCCCCTTCGGGCGCACCCTCCCCACGGTCCCTGGGGGTCTGACAGCGCGGGTCCCTGGTGGGCCATGGGCTTGAATATGATGCCGGGGCCTAGCGCAGAGCAGGGTGACACCAGGCCCAGAAGCAGCTCTGTTTCTCCCACCGCCCCCAACCCCCCCACCCCCACATCACCTGCGCAGCCACCAGCCGCCTTCTGCAGAGCAGCTGCCTGGCCACAGAGCCCCATTCATGCCCCACACGGCTCAGGCCCCCGGGGGCTGGTGCGGGACAGCCGGCCTGGAGCCGGATGGCGGCTGGGGGCTGTGGCCAGAGACACATCCGCCGCCCCGGGCGCCTGGCACTCGGTCATCCCTGCAGGGAGGGGCAGCGCCCTGCTGCATTCCCCAGCGCTGGCCCTGAACCAGCCTCCTGCCACGCCTGGCAGCTGCACCTGCTCCCGCACTGGCCCCAGAAAATGCGGGCCGAGGCTCAGACACAGCTCCTCTCCCCCACCAGGCCGCTGAAAGGCGGGGAGAGCTTCCTGCCCGGCTCCCACCCCCAGATTTGGGCCTCTCTGCTCCTCAGCTCCTGCTGTGGACCCCAGATTCATGTGTTGAGATCAACCCCCCGAGGGACGGAGTTGGGAGGGGGGGCCTTTGGGACAGGATTAGATCATGAGGGTGGAAGCCCCATCACCCGGTGACAGATGATTCGATTGATGATTTTTCAACCTTAGGATGGTGGGGAAACCATACACATCCACTAGAAACTGTGCCTCAGATTTTGACATTGGGTCTTTTCCGGGGCCAGCGATCCGCGGCGCATTCTCTGTGATGCCGAGCAGCTCCCGGGCGAGCCCTCGCTACGCGGACCACCGTCTGTCCCCACACGACTGCTCCAGTTTTCACTTCCAGGGAGACCCAGGAGGTGCTCGACACTTTGTTATGAAATAGGCTTCGCGCTGGACGGGCCTGCGCACCTGTAGGCTAACGTGGGTTAGCCTGAGCACGTGGCCGGCGGGCCCGGCTGAGCCACGACGTTCGGTCGGTTAGGTGCGTTCAGTGCATTTTGGACTCACGCTATTTTCAACGTGACCTCATGGTGCGCTGAGGAAGGTGTGTAGTGCCCTGACAGCGTCCTTGTAAGAAGAGACACGAGAGAGATGCCCTCTGTCCACCGCGTGAGCACCCCCGGAAGGCGGCCGCCCACAGCCAGGAGGCGAGCATGCCAGCACCCTCATCTCAGACTTCTGGCCTCCAGGACTGTCTGCTTCTTAGCCACCCAGCCTCTGGTTTCTGTTCTAGCCACCCAGGGGCACGAAGACCGTTTCCCCGGCGGTTGCGGCCAGGGTTGCTGGTGGCAAGCGGCAGAAACGGACTCTGGCCACGGAAGCAGGAAGGAATTTGCTGGAAGCAGTCAGGCCTCTAGTCGAACCCAGGGGAGGCTGGAGAGCCAGCAGGAGCTCTGGGAGGCAGGGCAGTAGGAAGCCACGTTCCTGAGACCGGATGCCGCCCCGGCCCCGCACCCCCGCACAGCTGGGCTGGGCAGCCACGGGACATGGCCAGCGCCTGCCAAGCAGCCCACGGCCACGAATGATAGCTGCAGCCCTGGCGGAGCACACAGCCGGGGACGCCGCTGCTGGACATCGTGGCCAGGGACACCGCCACTGCTACCAGAGTCTGTGGCCACGGGGCCCTGCTGTCCCACCAGTGGCTCTGCCGCCAGACCCAGACACAGTGCCAGACCCCCCCTCCCTCGCGTCTCGCGGCCCCCCTCAGTCAGGGGGCGCTGCAGGAAGGAGGCCCAGCCCGCGTGCGTGGGCAAAGGGATGAGCACCGCTCCCAGGCCCAGCCGAGGGCGCCCAGCACCAGCCCCCACATACGTCACACAGGCCGAGTCGCATCCCCCAAACTCATGGGTTGAAGCCCTACCCCTCCCCGTATTTGGAGATGGGGTCTTTAAGGAGGCACGTAAGGCTGAGTGAGGTCACGAGGGTGGGGCCCCGATCCCCCAGGACTTCAGCCTTACAAGTAGAGGGAGCGACACGGCCATCTTTCCTCTCTCGGGGCGCACACAGACAAGGGCCCTGCGAGGACACGGCGGGAAGGCAGCCATCTGCGGTCCGGAAGGGAGGCCTCACCGGAAACAAGTGCTGCTGGATCCTGATCTTGGACTTCAGCCTCCAGAACGGTGAGAAGATACATTTCTGTTGTGTCCTCCCCAGCGGGCAGCCCAAGCCAACAGGGAATGGGGTGATCTTTTGAAAAGATGGCTGCAGTGATGCCCCCGCATCCACACCCCTGGAAATGAGGCTGTATGCCCCGTCCCGCTGAGACCCAGTCCGCCTCTCCCCCTGGAATCTGGCTGGCTCTGACACAGGAAGCACAGTGGGAAGGCTCACGGCCACTGTGTTTGGGAGCCCAGCCTCCACCACGTGAACAAGCCCAGGCGAACCCGGTGGGTGAGGAACCACATGAGGCCTACTCACCACGTGGCCCCAACCAACAGCCAGTTGGTCCCCCAGGAGCAGAACAGCCCCAGACCCACGGAAGCCTCCAGCTATGGGAAGGAGCCAGCCCAGCCCAGAAGAACCAGCCAGCCGAGCCCCGGCCAAGGTGCCAACCCATGGAATGGTGAGCCCGGTACGTGGCTGTTGGGTCTGGAGGTCAGTCATGACACACACACAGCGTTCTGACACAGTGTCTGACTCCAAGCCTCGTGGACATGGGAGGCTCCAGACTCAAGGAGGCCGGATCCCTGAGTCGCCACCGGGACGGGTTCCGGCTACCTCCCAGCTGGGCAAGAAGTCTCACAGACAACAGGCAGGGTGGGGAGAGGGAGGGAACCCATGTCAGCACCCGTCACGGTGACCCCACGGCACGTCGGAGAGAAGGGGGTTGGAAAAGCCACCAGAGGGAGAAAGGTATTTAGGGAAGGTCCACTGGAGTAAAGCAGATTCTCAACAGTGACACCAGTGGCTGAGGCCATGGAGAACCTTCCAGAAGCTGACAGAAAGGAAGGACGCTGGGATGTGTGAGATTCAGTGATGGGGGAACGCCGTCAGCAGCTCTGTGGCCCACTACAAAAGCTCAGACAGATCAACTCACCCAAGTGCACCTTCTGTGACCAGCTCAAGAAGAAACAGAATTCTCCTTGAGGCCAGTACCGATTAACATACTGAACCAGCCATAAAATGTCGTCTGGTAAAGGAAACACGGAGCCCAGGGCATTTTATCAAGGATTCTACCCGACTTTCCAAGACAGATCATTCCAGCCTTATACCGAGTCCTCCAGGGAATAAAAAAGAAGGCGTCATCTGGAACTCATTCTGTGAGTCATTCAAAGAGTGCAAGAAAGGCCCATCTCACTCACAAACGTAATGTACGATCCTCAACAAAATACAAGCAGACCCGAAAACGCTTGCAAAAAGTTAAAAGGGCGTGGGTCAGCCAGGGGCCCGACAGGCCGGCGCGGTATCAGGACAATTCAGAGAGGTGGTCTTGGAAGGGGGGCCAGCAGGGCTAAGTCGGGGGGGCCTGGGCTGGACAGGAGGAGTGGGTACCACCTCGAGGCCTGACGGGGAGGTCCCCGAACCACGGAGGAGAGGGTCATTCCCATGCTGGGAGGAGCAGGGGCCTTCAGCGAAGGGACCAGGTGCACCGGCACAAAGCGCCTCGGACAGGAGTCTTCACCAACAGAAGTTGATGCGCTCCGCATCAGAGTCCAAGACAGAGAGGCCGGCAGGGCTGGTTCCTTCTGAGGCTGAGGGAGAACGTGCTCCAGGCCTCTGCCCTTGGCCTGCGGATGGCCGCCTCCCCCTGTGGCACTGCCGTGTGCCTGTCTGTGTCCACATTTCCCCTCCTCCTAGGGACACAGTCCTATTGGATCAGGGCCCACGCTCACGGCCTCATCTGGACTTGATCACCTCTGTAACGACCCTCTCTCCAAAGGTCACATTCTGAGGTCCTGGGGGCTGGGACTTCAACATTTGAATTTTAGGAGGACACAGTTCAACCTATAACATGGAGGTGACCCTAAACGGAGGGAGCCAGGGAAATCAATATCCCAATGTCACTGCCCTCCCTCCTCTGACCTGCCGCCAGGGCCCCCCAGTGTCCTCAAAAACCCAGTGGGCACAGGAGCCATGCGGTCCGTGGGGATCAGCCTCCTGGGTGGAGAAGGCAGGGAGCAGACCGCAATCTGGAGGGGCAGCTGGAAGATGCCGGGCTTGCTCCAGGCAGGCAAGGCTGGCTCAGCGCCACACGGTGGACAATCTCTCATCGGGAGCCGCCTCTTTAACAGACCCACATGCAACACCCACAGGGGAGAAGAGGCAGGGGGCCATGGGGGGCCAGAGCAGGGACAGTATGAGAGAGAACATTCTAGATGCAGTGGGAACAGCATGAGCAAGGGCAGAGGGAGGCCAGAGTCGCCAGAGCACAGAGTGGGGGGCAGGGCGGGGCAGAAACGGACTGGAGGTAGGTGGGGTTCCACCCCAGGGATTGGGGGAGGCTCCGAGGTGGGGGGGGCAGTGACCTGGAGAAAGTCCTGGCCTGTCACCTCAGAGAGAGGCGGGAAGACCTGGTCCAAGGTGGGGGCTGTGGAGGTGACCAGAGAGAAGGAGGCTTTGGGGGTCCAGGAGGAGCAGGAGAGGTGGGTGGAGACTATGCAGAGGACCCCCACCCTCTGGGCAGCTCTGAGGAGGGTCCCCTTCCCAGAGCGGGATGGGTGGGTGTGGGTCTGGATGCACCGAATGTGGGGCCATCTCAGGCCTCTCCCTGAGACCAGGGCTCCCAGCTCCCCAAGGCACCGCTGCTGGGCACGGGGGCTGTCTACAGCACCTCTCTGCCCGCCCCCACACACCCCGGCCTCTCTTCCTGGCCGCACAGGTCATCACATGTCCACCCTGCTGAAGCCCCATCAGGGACCCCTGGGGCACACGCAGTATCTCACTGTAGCCCGCAGCAACTTGACCCCCCAATCCCTGCCTTTGCTGGTCTCCAGCCACACTTCCTTACTTTGATTCAGAGAAACCCCACCCCGCTGCCTCAGGGCCTTTGCATCTGCCGCTCCCTCTGCCCGGAATCCTGGGCTCTTCCAGGCATCTCTGATTCCTTGCCCCAGGTGTCCTGGCCAGCTGGCTGCCGCGGCGTGGCTCCCGGAGGTACATCCCAGTAGCGGCCCACTGCCCTTCACTCCCCAGACATCCGGGCCTGCTGGTTTCTTTGAGAAGGAGTCTCTGGCCTTCCTCCTAGGAAACAGCGCTAAGGGACAGCTGTAGTCAGGGCACCTTCTCGAAACAAAATGAGGGCCAATAAGTATTTCCAAATAACCTGTCTCGTCTTCACGTTCCATACGCTGCTTGACTCGGACCCTGCCCTGGGACAACCAGAGTGTGTGCGCTCCAGCCCCAGCAGCCTGGGGGTGGCCCGAGGTGGGTAGGCTAGGAGAGGGTCGACTAGGTGCCATGCCCTGACTCCCTGGGCCTTGGGGCCAGACCCTCCCTGCAGGGCTGTAGGCTCCCTTCTCCACTGAGAAAGGGAAGATGGGGAGCTGGCCCCGGGACCCCCCAGCCCCAAGCCACACCACCTATAAATGTGGGCTGGGCTCCTGGCCGGGGGAAGGCTGAGAGGCGCGGGCGGTGTGGGCGGGGTTCTTGGAAGCATCTTTATTGTTATGAGTCTGGGAACCGTGGGGAGGCAGGATGCCCAACCCAGAGGTGGGGGCTGTCTCAGGAGGGATCTGCAGGCCGCTTAGGGGGCCATATCCGGTCTTTGATCCAGTCCACGTACTTGGCCACACGCGTGTAGACACCAGGTTTATTAAGCCTCCCACAGCCGTCGCCCCAACTGATGATGCCATACAGGTAGGCCACGCCGTTCTTCTCACAGGCCAAGGGCCCGCCCGAGTCACCCTACGGCGGGGCTACTGGTCAGAGCCAGGCGCTGGCTCAGCTCCTCAGCAGTTGCAAAACCCCCCACCACCCACTCCTGCTCCGCCTCCCTCACCCCAACTCCAAAGATGTCCCCAAAGGGTCTCAGATGTCCCCTTTGGTGAGGACTCCCCAGGAGCTCCCAACGCAGACTTCCTGACAGCCTGGGGGACAGATAACAAAGGTACTTCCAAGTAAAGGAGCTATCCCACCTTCCCCCGGCCCCCGGACACAAAGTCTCCTCATTCCCAGGCTGCTGTGACAGCGTCTGACCAGTCATTCCAGTTCCTAAAGCTCTGCCATGGATTCCTCTCAACTCCGTGACCAGGAACGTGCTCCTCAATCTGGCTCCCCAACCCACCCACCAGCACGCACCCTATGTGGACCAGGTGGTCCTTGTGTTCTGGGCTGATCTCCCCACTTGAAATAATAGCCCCCCGGCAAACTCCTATTCACCCCTCAAAACAAGTGCAAATGCCCCCTCCTCCAGAAAGCCAGCCTTGACTTCCCCCAAAAGTGCTTGCTGTATTCATGTGGTCCAGTTGTCAAACCCCCCTTGCCACTTCTGAGTTGTGTGACCTGGGAAGAGTGATGGGACCTCTCTGGGCCTCAGTTTCCCCACCTATAAAATGGGAAGTAAAGCAGCTCCTCCATCTCAGGATTGACCTGCAGCCTAAACAAGAGGGTGCTTGTGGACCCCTGATGAACGCTAGCTCTTGGGATTGGCTGCTCGACTGAACCCACTTGGAAGAACTCTAGCTGTAAAGGGCTTTGGCCTTTGGTGTCACGTGACAGCCCCACCCTTGGCTGGACGTGTCCAGGCTTTGAGACCCACACATCCCTAGGCCTCGGTCTCCCCTGCTGGGAGGGCTTTGTGCAGTGGCCAGGCCGGCCTCCGGAAGAGGTGGGTGCCCATCCCGGGGGTCCTCTCTGTCCTGGTTCCCCGCTGGCTCTGCAGGGCACGGTCCCTCTCAGCTCTGAGCTCCCCTCCCCCGGGGGCGGCAGGCAGTCTTGGGATCTGGAGCGCAGCCCCGGCTCACCTGGCAGGCGTCGGACTTGCAGTCGAAGTAGCCGGCACAGAGCATGCTGGGGCTGATGTCGGCCCCGTACACCTCCGGGCTGCTGCACTTGTGGTCTGCGACCAGAGGGACCAGTGCCTCCCGCAGGGAGCTGGAGTAGCCACTGCCGTCTGTAGACAGGGTGCTCTCAGGCTGGGCGAGGCTCCCTGCGGCTGGCCACGGCTCCCCTGGGCACGGTGCCCCCACCCCCACTCACTCTCGTCCTGGTGGCCCCAGCCCGCAATCTGGCACTTGTGTCCAGCGGGGAAGGGGCTGCTGGGCTCAGGCAGGCAGATAGGCTGGACGAACTGGGAGCGGACGGCACAGCGGTCCCCCCTCTTCTTCAGCCGGATCAAGACTGGCCAAGAGAAAGACCAGAGGTCAGCCTGGGGCATGGGGGCCCATGCAGGGGCAGAGGGGCTATGGCCTGGGAGACCCGGGCGGAGCAGGAGGGCCGGCCCAGGGCTCAGCAAGGCTAGCCAGCCGGGTCTTCCTCCCACCAGGCCAAGGCCACTCTGCCATACCAGGTTTCCTTGCTGCCCTCCCCTCCCCCTCTCCCTTCCCCCCTCTCTCTCCTTTCCCGCCCCATCCCTCCCTTCCCCTCTCCCCAGGTCGGCCTGGCCCCTACCCCCTGCCTCGCTCCGGGCTCTGGCCTGGGGTGTGCAAGGCGCACACACATCCCTGGCCCAGTCGCACCCCAACGTGTCCCAAGCCTTACCCAGGTCATGGTCACTGGGGTTGAACACTGAGTACATGGGGTACGGGATATACTTCTCGATGCCAAACGTCTGTGTTACGTCCGTTGTTTGGTTGAAGAAGTGTTGGCCTAGGACCACTAAGACGTCCTCCCTGCGGGGGCTGTGCAAGGCTGCCGGTGGCAGCACGACCCAGGCCCTCCCCACAGGCCCCGCCCCTCGGGTCCCACCCCCTCAGGCCCCTCCCCTCCCCACAGGCCCCTCCCCTCGGGCCCCGCCCCCTCGGGCCCCTCGGCACAGGCCCCTCCCCTCTGGCCCCGCCACACGGGCCCCTCCCTTCGGGCCCCGGCCCTCCTCAGACCCTTCTCCTCGGGCCCCGCCCCTCAGGCTCTCCCCCCACAGGCCCCTCCCCTCGGGCCTCGCCCCCTCCGGCTCCTCGGCACAGGCCCCTCCCCTCTGGCTCCTCCGCACAGGCTCCTCCCCTCAGGTTCTCCTCATAAACCCCCTCCCCTCAGGCCCCTCCCCTCAGGCCCTCCCCTCTGGCCCCGCCACACGGGCCCCTCCCCTCGGGCCCCGCCCCTCCGGCCCCGCCCCCTCCGGCCCCTCGGCACAGGCCCCTCCCCTCTGGCCCCTCAGCACAGGCTCCTCCCCTCAGGTTCTCCTCATAAACCCCCCTCCCCTCAGGCCGCGCCCCTCAGGTGCTCCCCCACCGGCCCCTCCCCTCCGGCCCCGCCCCCTCCGGCCCTTCTGCACAGGCCCCTCCCCTCCGGCCCCTTCCCTCAGGCCCTCCCCTCTGGCCCCGCCACACGGGCCCCTCCCTTCGGGCCCCGCCTCCTCAGACCCCTCCCCTCGGGCCCCGCCCCTCAGGCTCTCCCCCCCACCACAGGCCCCGCCCCTCGGACCCCGCCCCAGACCCCGCCCCTCGGGCTCCTCCCCACCCCCGGCTGTGGCTCAAGCATCCAGGAGATGGGCCCAGAAGGGCGATGCTGGGCAGGTCCCCTGCAGCCCTGGGGAGAGGCCTGAGCAGGGGGCAGGGGAGTGGTGGGCTATGGCCACACTGGATCTTGGGCAGTGCCATCTCTAATGCATCCCCTTTGGTAACTCTGGGGGCTTCATGCAGGCGGGGTCCAGGCCGATTGAGGCCTGAGTGGGTGGAGACCCCAGCCCTGCCTGGAGGCCCTGACCCAGCTCCTGTCTAGCCTGGGCTCCCCAGATACAGCCCCTCACTCCTGCTGGGCACAGGCCCTGGGCCCCCGCGGTCGGCCCCTCTGTCCCCACCCTGGGCCTCTGTTTTCCCAGCTCCTGGTGAAGGGGTTAACTCGCACCCTGGCTTGGCCCTCCTTCATTGGACGCCAGCTCCAGGCCACTGTGGGACTTCGGCCCCTGGCCCTCCCAGGTCTTAGGCCCTTCTGGAAATGGGCTCCCATGCCATGGGCAGCCAGCCGGCTCAGCACACAGTGGGGCTTGGTGCCTGGCCTTGGGACAGGGTCAGCAACCCACGTCCAGAGCCAGACGGGGTGATTCGTGGGTCTCGTTCAGGTGGGCTCTCAGGGGGATGGCCAGTGAACCCAGGGCTTGAAACACTCAGGCCTCCAGGGACAGGAGGAGGACCGGGTTAGCAGAAAGGCCGTCTGGGCGTGCGGCAGGGCAGGGCGGGCTGTCCATCGGCTCTGAGCCCCTGGTTCTGTCCTTTGCCACTTTTGCTCCTTTGCCAAAGGAGCATGCCCCTCCTGGGGGGCCCCCTGGGAGTTCACCTCCAGCACCCCTGCCTCACCCCCCAGCCCCGCCCTGGATGTGAGGAGTGGGTGCCGGCCCCCCCCCCCAGCCTCTTAAACCCCCACCCAATCTTATTCCGTCCTGGGGAGGCCTCGAAGGTGCTATCTCCCAGGCCCAGCGGGGAGCCTGCTACAGGTCACAGCTCCGCACAGGCAGGCCTTGGTCCACTGCCCCCCACCCATGCTGTAGTCCCTGGGTGACCAATGGAGGCTCAGGGCCAGACTCAGGCTGCCAAACCCCCAGCCCCTGATCCTGGGATGCCACTGTCAGGCGCATCCTCTCCCACTGGACGCCCTGGGGGAGCCTCCCAGGCTGGACCCCCAGATGGAGAACCTTGTTCCCATCACAGCGGGTGGAGGCAGAGAGGGGCTGGCCTTCCCTGCTCTGAGTTGGCTGGCTCCTCTGGGTGTGTGGTGGTGGGCGTCGCATCCCAACCCCCACTCCCATAGCTGCCAGCCCAAGCCTGCCTGCCCACAGAAGGCTCAGCTCGCCGAGTGGGTGGGGCCTCGGAGTCCCTACTGGGGGGGACCCCACCTGTGCAGTCTGGGGTCCAGGAGGGATGGGATCTTCTCAGACAAGGGCCTGCCCATTACCCCCTTCACCCCCTGCCCCCCCACCCCCGCAGCGCAGGACTGCCCCCGAAGGACGGGGCAGTGACCCAGGGCAGGGGTGGGGCTGGTCTCCGCAGCCTCCAGGCCCAGCACCAGGCTGAACACTGAGGTGTCCCCCTGGGGTCAGTGGGGCCACGGGAAAACGAGATGGGGGCTGAATGGGTAGTGGGGACAGGTGGGGACACAGTGTGTGAGGAAAGGCCGATGGGTGGGTGGGAGGGTGGCGATGGAGGGTAGGTGGGGCATGGGTGAGTGGGTGGGGGAGAGATGGAGGGTGGCAGATGGTGGGCACAAAGATGTGGAATGGATGGTGGGTGTGTGGCCAGGTGGATGGGCTGAAACACGCGGGGCGGGTGCGTGGACAGAGCCACTCACCTGTTGGAGAAGCAGTGGGCCGCGGACACCACCCAGCAGGTGTGGACAAGACTCCCTGCACAGAAGTTGTTCCCGATGTAGATGGCGGCCAGCCAGGGGTGGGAGCCGGGCAGGGAAGATGAGCCGCCGATGATGCGTGGCCGGAGGAAGGTTCTTTTCTTGTGCCTCTTGCCACAGGCCTGGCGTCCCACTGGGGCAGGCTCAGCCTGCCTCAGCAGGACCACAGGGGCCAGGGGCGGAATTCTGGCGAGGGATTCTGGGAGCACACGTCAGCGGGTCACACCCCCGGGGCTCCTTCTGCACAGCCCCGCCCAGAGTGGCCCCGGCTGCTATCCTCACCCGCCTCCCGCCCCAACCCCAGGCAGCTCGTCGGGAAAAGGGCCCGGGCTCAGCCCCCTCTGCCCTCACAGCCACACCATCTACTCTCTGAGCCTCAGTTTCCTCTTCTGTACGATGGGCAGAACAAGACCAAATCGATCACAAGGCTTCGTGGGAACCAAAGCGGGGTGGCATTCTTAGCAGGGGCTCCTGTCCCTCCCAGAGCCCAGGCCGGTCAGGTGGCCCCGGGGGGCACAGGGCCGGAGGGCAGGCTGGCTTCTTGGAGTTGCCCACCCCCAGAGTCCGATCAGGGTAACCATTATTCACCCCTAACTGGCACTTCCCTGTCCCTGGGAGCCGTCAGCTCGGCTCAAGCTGGGTGGGAGCCCCCGAGGTCCCGTGATCGGCCAGCCTGCTCTGACCCCGGGGGCCCGCCCATCGCATGGCCTCGGGCGAGCCCTGCTCCGGGGAGCCTCAGTTTCCCCATCTCTCAGAGGGGGCAGTGGTCCTCCACAGAGGGGAGGCCGCAGGGAAAACGGCTGTGATCGCCGTGGGAGTGGGGCCGGGCCGCGCCTTGCTGCACATTCGCGCACCGCAGGCCGCCAGGCGGCAGTACTCCCAGGAGAGTGCGCTGTCCTTCACCACGTAGCACCAGGGCCTCTCGTCCTTGTCTGGGTTCCTGGGGCGCACGGAGAGGCGGGTGGGCCGGGGCCCGGGGAAATGGGAGAACCCTGCGGGCTGGGGCTCCTGACACCCCCGCCCCCTCCCAGCAGCATTTGGCTGACTCTGCAGATGGACACCGTGGCCTGGGGCCCCGTGGGCCTGACCTCCGGCCCCAGGACAGACCCTGCCCACCCTGGATGAGGTGGCCTGGGGCAGGCCAGGCCTGTGCTGACCTGCAGTAGGCGTGGGGGCCCAGGCCAAGCAGGGCCGCGGCGCCCACCGAGTCCACGTGCAGCTCCTGGTAGAGCAGGTCCGAGTTCCAGGCCAGGCAGCTGAGGCCCGAGGCCGCCGTGCTGGCCACGCCTCGATACTCGGTGCCGTTCCCCACGAAGCAGCGCTGGGTGGGCACTGTGGGCAGCACGGTGTGCGGTGAGCCTGGGCCCAAGGCTGGGTCCACCTCGATGCCAGCCCCGGGGCACGGGGCCAGGAGGCCGACCCACTCACCAATGTTGCAGAGCCGCCCAGCGTGGCCCGGGGGGCAGGAGCATACGGTGGTCCCAGTGGCCACGATGAGGTGGCAGCTGCCCCCGTTCAGGCACGGGCTGCTCAGGCAAGCTGCGGGGAGGGCTCAGAAGCTAGGCCTCAGGCCTTGAGGATGCCAGCCGCCTGAGGGCGGGGGCGGGGCCGGTCCCCCTGGGGCCTGCGGCTGGGGGGCCCCGGGCCAGCCCCTCCCCCGGCCATGGCGTACCTGTGTGGCGGGTGCCCTCGCAGCGGATGCGGCCCCCGGCACACTCACACTGTTCCACTTGGCCCTGGCTCACTCGGGCCCAGCGGTCGCCCACCTCCAGGTGTTCGTAGCGCGTCTCGTCGAAGCATTTCTCTGGGGGTCACGGAGCACCTTCAGACTGCTGCCCTCGGGCAGGCACCCCCCCACCCTGCCCATCTTCCCAGGACCTGGCCCTGCTTACCTGTGCTGCAGTCCTTGCCTGTGAAAGCCATGGGGCAGGTGCAGTGGTAAGACTCGGGGTCCTGGGTGTTGGAGCATAAGCCCCCGTTGAGGCACGGGCTGGAGGCGCAGGGGTCCGGGGCGGCTGGGGACACGCGGAGGAGTAGGGGGCAGGTGTGAGAGAACCCGGCCCGTCAGCACGGCTCCCCCAGACCCTGTCTGCTTGCCAAGGCCCGCCGTGCCCCCATCGGGCCTGCCGCCTTCAAGCTGCCCCTCCGGATTCCTTGGGGTGCAGCAGGCCTTCCCTGTCGTCCCAGCACTCAGACCCTGGGCAAGCAGGCCTCTGGCTCTGTACCGGGACCCTGGAAGCCCAGCCCCCCATCAGGCAGCACAGTCCCCCCCTGTGTGCCCTGGGGCCCTCGTAGGTAGGGCTGTCAGCGCCCACCCCCTACCCAGACCCTATGGGCCCTCGTCTCTGTCCCGCGCGCTGTCTGTGCAGCCCTGGGGCCCAGCCTGACCACCAGGGGGCGCCTTGGTCCCAGCAATGACCAAGGCAGCCCTGTGGCTGCAGGAGAGGGCAGGGTCCTGCCTGGGAGGGGCTCCACCCCGCGCTCCTGCAGTCCCCCTGGGCTGATGACTCCTCTGTCCCTTCCCAGGCCCCCAGGGCTGCAGTGGGTCAACCCCAAGGTCCCCTCCTGCACGCCAGGCAGGACCCCCCATCCCAGGTCAGCTCTGTCCCCTTGGCTCCCACCCCCATCAGCAGGTGGACCCTAGCACTCCCTTAGACTCACCCCACCCCCAGTACCCCCCCTTCCCCCCTCCGCCAGCACCCACCTGGGTCCTCCCTGGGCACCGAGACCTGTGCACAGTAGCCCCAGGCCCTGTCGCGGTCATAGTTGTGGGTGGTGGCGCACCTGGGGGTGAGGAGACAGGTGGGTCCCAGCCCCGAGACCTGCACCCCAGCCCGCCCTGGCAGGGCACCCGCCGAACGCTCCGGAGCTCTGCCCTGGTCACACCCAGGCCTTCCTTCCCGGCTGTTCACGGGGCTCAGGCTGGAGGAGGGAGGGTGGAGGGCAGGAGGGTCTCCGGAGTGGACAGGGGCCGCGGGGACCTGGAGGAGGGAGGCTGGCGGTCTGTGCTTGCCGGCCTCGCCCCCAGCCGGGACCCACCACTTCCTGTGGGCGCTTCCCTCTGAAGTGCACGAGTGGAGCATGCGGCCGCCGTAGCGAAAGGGAAAACTGCAGGGCCGCCCGTCCTCCGTGAGCACTGCAGGGGGAGGGCAGGGGGGGGTCAGGGGGCTCCACATCGCACACCCCGCTCCCCAGCAGCCGCCTGCCATCCTCCCGACCCTCCCGCCCAGGTGTAGCCCACCGCCTCCAGGAAGCCCTCCTGACCCACCTGGGCCCCCAGGGCTGCTGCCGGAGGGAGCTGCCCTGGGCGGGGGGGTGAGCCCCCTACCATGGGGTCCCTGTGCCTCTGGAGCACTCGTGGCTGGGGTCCCAGGGGTCACCGAGGTTACAGGGATCGTGGGGGTCCCAGGGGTCACTGTGGCGTTAGGTTCTGGGGGTTCTGTAAGGTTCTAGGAGGAGCCAAGAGGGCTGTGATGGGGTGGCCCCCCTCACACTCAGGCCACGCTGGCTGGCTGGTCGCCGTCCCCATCTTCAGTTGCCATATGGGGGCCCTCAGGTCTTAGAGCAGAAACCAAGGGGACCCTGGCCACTGGCTGTCCCCATCCCCTCCCGCCGAGCCCACAGGCTTAGCCAGGGCAGGCTCTGTGTCTGCCCAGGCTGGGGCACCCCTGCCTTCCAGCCTCAAATCCTGGGGATCTCTTCTGGGGGATGGACGAGAGCAGCCGTGAGGCCCTCAGAGGTCCCTCCGCCCCCCCAAATAATGGGACCCAAAAGCGGCCCAAAGAGAGGGGAGTGGCCCTCAGACCCCAGGCCTCCTGTCCCCCAGGCCAGCCCAGCACGCCCACCTGGCCCGCGGAAGGCCGGAAAGCCAGCTGGCAGCACGCTGGGCCCCTCACCCACTCCCCGGCCCTCCCTGGCCCTCCCCGGCCCCAGGACCCAGAGCGGGCACACGGAGCCCGTGGTCACAGCGCCCTGGGGTCAGTGCTCACCCTGCCAGCCTGGGGCTGAGCCCCGCAAGGCACCAGCAGCAGCAACAGGAGCAGGGCCATTCCCGGCGGGGGGCAAAGCCTGGGACCCCAGGCCCCGCGCCCCGTGGCTCCTCCTGCGCTGGCCTGAGGGGCAGCCGGAAACACAGCGACCAGGCGGGTGGGGTCAAGGCCACCTGGAAATGATTAACCCCGGCTGCCTCCAACGCCGGGCCCACATGGCCCCCGTATCTGCTGCCCAGCTGGCCCCGCTGGCATCTGCCACACTGGTCCTGCACTTGACAGTGTCCTCGGGTCTCAGCTTGGAAGCCTCCTCCAGGAAGTCTTGCAGGACACACAGCCAGCGGGGGCCCGGACTCTCGGCCCCGGCTTCCGGCCCCCACCTCTCCACAGGGCTGGCCACTGTTTGTGAACTCTCGGTAACCGGAGTGGCTGTGAGTGGTGCGCCTCCCAGGCCTGGAGGGCCCCACCAGGGGCCACAGAGACCTGGCTTGGGGTCCTGCCCAGGTCTGCGTGCACCTTGCTCTCTCCATCTGGGACCTGGGGTGGGGGCACCGCCCCTCGGACACAACCGCAGCAGGTCCACGGCCACGGACCCCAGAACGCATGCCTGGGGGCCGCGGGCAGAGCTGCCAGGAGAACCTCTTCAGCAATTTCCGAGCACGGGTTCCCCATTTGTCAGCTCGGCTGCCCCCAGAGAGCAAAGGTGCGGGCTGGCCCTCACTTTGCTCGAGGGATCAGCCTGGCACTGCAGCTACCTCACTGAGCACCCCCAAACCACTCTCTCTGGGCCCCCGTTTTGTCATCTGTACAAAAGGAGGGAGACTGGAAACTGGGGGGCACCCAGTTTGGTGGGTAGTGAGTATAGCGTTCAGGGGGCATGAGCATCAGGTGCGGGCGGGGGAGCACGGTGGGTGCGGGGACATGATGGGTGCTGGGCCCCCCCTCCCTCTGACACCTCCCAAGGACCCTCCCAGAGCACTGCTCCCTAGAAGATTCCAGAACCACCCCAGTGGTCTTGCCGAGGACTCGCAGGTTGGGCCCTTCCCAGCAACTTGTGGAGAGAGGGGTGCGGGGTCCCTGGGCGCTCAGCTGCTCCACGTTGGGGTTCCACCAAGGCGACTGGACCGGTGGCCGACGGGACCTGCTTCGGCCAACACCCCGCTGCGGCCCTGTCCCCCAGTTTGCCCCTCGCACGCCCTCCTGACGAGGCTCCTCCGGCCGCTCTCCGGGCCCGACACCACCCAGGCCCTCAGTTGAGGGCCCCTCCACGGACGGATGGACGGACGCAGAAGGGTATCACAGCATCCTCTAAACGAGGCCAAGCGCGGGGCTGGCGGCACCTCAGAGCCAGGCAGGACAGCACAGGGCGCAGCGTGGCTCGTGGGCCGACCCCCAGGGCCCTGCACTGACTTGTCGGGCAGGCAGGAAGCTGACATGACCGCCTCCTCTCACCCTTCAGGGCACCACAGCCTCGAGCCCCGTTAGGCTGGCTTCATTCTCTTTGCCCACCCTTGACCTCAGGACCAGAAGCCATTGCCTCCTCGACCCCTCTCCTGATACGCTCCCTGAGGGCAGGGCCTGTGACCCCCGCACCCAGCACGAGGCTAACACTCGGGGGATCCCCAAAGTTGATTTATTGAGGGAAGACTGGAGGCCGAGAGGCAGGAGGGGACAGGGTCCGAGGAGCCCTCTGAGCGAGCTGTGGCCAGTGTCCGAGGCCGGGCCACCCTGCCCTCTCCTGGTTTGGCTCCCGAAGGCAGGGTGGCCAAGGGGGCCCCTCCAAGGCCCTCAGGATGATTCGGGCTGTACCCCCGAGATCACGGGCGCCCGCACATGTCCAGGTGGGGCAGCGCCGATGCGGGGGCAGGAGGGACAGCCGGTGGGGCAGGGCTTCAGGCAGCCTCAGACGAAGGTCGCATGGTGCGGGCTGGCCTTGGGCTTGGCGGGCCCACCCGGGACGGGGCTCAGGCTAGGGAGGTCTGCTGTCAGAGGCCCACTGGCCCGTGACCTCTGGGGGCCTGTCCGCACCCCGGGGACGCTGCTGCCCAGCCCGGGGGCCAAGCCCGCGACGCGGTCCACGTCGATGATGGTGTTGACCGGGAGGCCCTGGCTGCCTCTGGCCCTGCCGCCTGTCACAAGAAGAGAGAGACTGTCACCCGTCTGCCCTGCCCTGGGCTCTGCAGCCCTGCAAGCACCCCGGGCAGGAGACCGCACCCCACCCTCGTCATCCAGACACTGGTGATCGGTGACCTCGGCTGCCCTGGGCCGGGGGCAGGATGCCCAGGTCTGCCCCCAACACAGCCGTTTCAGAGCGCCAACCGCAGCCCCCGTTCAGCAAGCCCCCAGACCCTCCTAACAGCGAGGAGCCCTCACAGAGGGGCTGCACAGTGAAGGGGGGGCCAGCCAAGGGGGCTTCAGGCATGAGTCACAGGGAACAGCGAAGGCAGGGACCCCGGGTGGGGTCCCCCGTGCCCCTCAGGCACTCCTGTGCCCCCCATGCCTCCACGTGGACTCAGAAACAGAGCTCAGCCAGCCACCTGCTGAGGTCCCCAACCCACCCTACCCCGCATCCTCCTGCTGGGCTGTCTGCAGGGCTCACCCTTAGGCCAAGGGGTCCTCAGGGAGGTGTAAGTGGGGGGGATAGGGCCCTTGGCCGTGCGGGGGGATTGCGGGGGGGGCACCTGTGCCTTGGCTGGTGGGGACTGGTGGGGAGGACCAAGCCCTGGGTGGGGGTGGGCCTTCCGCACGTCAGCATCGGGCACCTGGCCTGAAGGGTCACCGCCTGTCCCACAGCGGGGCTGCTCGGGGCCTGTCCCACTCAGGCAGCTCCAGTGGGGGTGGCACCATGTGGGGGAGGTCCCAAAGAGACTGCCCTCCGGAGGGTCTGAGGCTCCACACAGCACAGCCCTTTAGGCGTTTCAACAGCCACTCTGCTAGGGCTGGCTGGGATCCACCCCATCCCCTGCTTGTCACTGGGTCCCCATGGCCCCAAATGCCAGGCTGCGGGGCCCACACATGATGGGGCGGGGCTGGTCTTCGCCTGGGACTTGGGGTGGCACAGAGGCAGGGATTGGCCCCCTCAACCAGCATGTGTCTGGAGCGTTAAAGGGCCTGTGACCCCACCCAGGCTCAGGAGCCCAGCCTTCTCCCGTCCAGCCCCAGACGGACCCCCGGGAAGACAGACAGCTGCAGGGAGCGGTCAGGCCTTGGCCACGGGGCCCCCCGACCCCCGGGCAGCTCAGTGGGCTCGGGACGGCTTCTGGGGGCAGGGCATCAGGTGGGTCCTTGGGCCAAGGACGGGAGTGTCACGAGGGGGGAGGGAGCGGTGGCTGCAGTCCGGGCCCTTCCTGCCTGCCCTGCTCAGACTTGCTCTCCTGAGTAGTGGCAGCCCCAGGAACCGTGACTCAGTGGCGGGACCCAGCCCTGTGCAACAGGCGTGCGTCACAGCCCCTGGGCCAGGGCCCGCCCCAGAACGGCTCCCAGCCCAGAGCCCTCATCGGCACTCCCCGGCCGGCCGGGCTCCAGGGGCAGACATTTCCAAAGGGAGCCTGGTTCTGCTCTGGGCATGAGGTTTACTCGTGGCGAGGCTCATTAAGGTCCTCCGTCCCGGGTCCCTCACACACCCAGACCTGATACTGGAGCCAGAACCTTTGTGTCCTGCCCGTCGGGTGGCTCTGGGACCCTTCTTTTTCCTGGGGCACCGCAGACCCTGCGCCCTGACCATCCTGGAGCATGATTGCAATCCGGAGCCCTGGGAGCCCTGGGAGCCCCGGCTGCCCCTTGCCGGCTGTCTGTGGTCCGTCCTTCCCTGGGCCACCCCGTCCTTTGTCCACTAGCATTCCCTGTGCTAAGTACCAGCTCTGCTCAGGCCGCCAAGGCTCCGCATCGGGAGAGTGTGACACAGAGCCAGGACCCTCCTCTTGGGGACAGCATGGCACAGGGCGACCCTGGCAGGGCCAGGTCCAGGGACATGGCCTGACCCCTTGGCCACCTCCAAGTTCTCCTTCAGGATCCAACTCTCGCGGCCCTTCCTGACCCAGAGGAGCCCTCCCTGGCCTCCAGGTGCTCTGCTGGGACTTCAGCCCCCCATGCTGTGTGTCACCTGTGAGGCTGGATCCTGGGTGTCCCTCCAGGCAGGCCATCCTGACATCTCTGTGAGGCTCCCACAGCACAAGGAGAGGTGGGCACAGCTGACTTGGAAAGTTGGCAGGGAGGGGAGAGGACCAGGGACAGGGACCCCAGGGTCTGCCCTTGCCCCTGGCCCTTCCAGGCCCTCCGAAGGCCTCTGCTGGCCCTGGGTACCCTGTTCGGCCCGCTTTCACAGAGGCTGACGGGGTCCCCATGGGAAAGAGCGGGGACAATCCTGACCAAAGCCCTGGTTCTAGCCCATGAAATGCACAAGGGAGCCCTCCACTTGGACCCCCAGGCCCACTGGACTACGTCTGGATTAAAGCTCTTCATTCAGCAAATCTGTACTGAGCACCTACTGGGTGCCTGGACCACAGCACATGGCAGCACGCAGTGAGGGGAGGGGACGTCTTCAGGGAGAATGGGGACCAAGCAGTCTCAGGGCCAGACCGGGTGCGGGCATGGAGAGGGCGGCCCTGGGGACGGGCTGCAGGCAGGAGTCGCAGCAGTGCTGGCCCCGGGGGGGGCACTGTAGCTGGGGTCCAGGACAGCAGGGGACAGCCGGGGGGGGGGGGTAGGTCACGCTAAGGACCACGGGAGCCTATGGTTTCCACTCAGACCCAGGAGTCAGGGAGAGCAGACCAAGGCAGGGACAGCGGGGTGCGGAGCATGGCCTCTGGGAGGATGGGGTTGTCCTAGCCAGTGCTGGGGGTCTGGGGATGGGGCTGGGCCAGCACCGTCTGCCCCGGGAAGCCTGTGGAGGCTTCCAGCCAGGCATCTAGCTGGAGAAGGTCTGCTCAGGTCCTTTCCAGCCAGAGCAGGGCCAGAGCACCAGAACCTGCTCTGCTGGAAAGGGGGGTTCTGGCGAGTTCCCTGGCAGACGGCTGCCCCCTGACAACTTCCAGTCCTGAGACTGGCGGCAGGCCCCTGGCGCCGACATGTCCCTGAGAAAGCCGGCCAGCCCTGTGCACGGCATGGGTTGTACTGGGGGGGACTGGGCTGTCTGCCCCCCGGATGGCAGGGGTGCTCAGTGTGGGGATCCTTCGGCCACCCAGAGGGAAGGGCCAGACCTCTGCTGGAGAGAGAGACCTGACGGGACGCGTGCAGATGTGGGGAGGGACATGGGAATAGGAGGTGGCGCCCGGGGCTGGGGACACGTGCACGGCTGTCCCCAGAGGCCTCCCCGTGGCTACTGTCCTGGACACAGCTGCGGTAAGGCAGGGCATCCACGTCATCTGGGGCTGAGCAGGGGTGACACAGCAAGGCTGTGGCTGGGGGAAGGGAGGGGCGAGGGGGGCTGACCACTGAGCAGCCAGACGAAGACGGGCTCCCGGGATTGCGGCCACACCAGGAGCATGTGGTCTGGCTACCTTCACTGCCAAGGTCAAGGCCGTGGCCTCTGGTTAACGCTCCAGTTCTGTTCCCGTGGAAACCACATTACTAGGCCCCCGCGACCCCTGCTGGGTGGGCTATGTGCGAAGGGACCAAGGGCTACAGGTGTCTGCTAGGAAGTGAGCAGTGGGTCCCAGAGAGCCGCCACTCTGGGAACTGGGTGTGCCTTTGGGGACCCTGGACACGGACAGCTGGAGGAGGTGTCCAAGTGGGGATGACTTCTGCCCCAGCCAGGGAACAGCACCCCTCATACCTGAGCCCCCAGACCCCGGGCCGGAGTGGCTGTGCGGGGACCCCTTCCTGGGAGGGGTGCAGCCGTGCCCGTGTGGTCACCGAGGGCCCCACTGTTGCTAAGGGCCGCTGGCTGCTGGGGTCCCCAGGGGCCTCGCCTCCTGGAGGGGCTAGGAGGGGCTCAGCCAGGACCCTGACCCACTGCCCGGACACCAGTATGGCCAGACAGCGGTGAGGAAAGCTGGGCTCTTCCCACGCCTGCCTGGCGCCGGGTGAGGGGAGGGGGCGTGGGGCCCTCCCGGTCCCCTCTGGCCCATCCATCGCTCGGACAGAGGGCCAGTTGAGGGGAGATTTCTCTAAACCCAGCCCTTTGGGGAAGGGCTCCAGGTGTCCCCTTGCAAAGACCTCTCCCAAATCCCACATGGTCAAGCCTGTACCCTGGGGTTCCTGGCCAATGACCCTTTCCTCATGAGTGAAGCCCCGCCTTGGGTCCGACGCCACCTGAGCATTGGGCCGGGCTGAGGCGGGGGCTGCTGGGGCCACCGGCCCGCACTGAAGGCGGCTCCTGGGCCGCTCTGGACGCCCTCACCAAACACTCAGCTCCACAGATATATTTTGCTCCCTCGGGAGGAGGTGCCCTGTGGGACACAATTCCTACGCCCTCTCTGAGGACGTGGACACAGGCATCTCCTCGCGCACCGGAGAGAGGCCAGCACCACCCTGGGCGTGGGCCGTGGAGGGCCCACACTCGGAATCGGTCTCTGGCTCTGCTGGGACCCGAGGACGCGCACCTCCCCAGCTGGTCCTTCCCAGGACTGCAAATGCCAGGGGGTGCCCACAAACTCCCAGGGTGTCTTTGGAAGCCCAGTAGGTAACAATGAAGAAAACAGCCGGGAATCAGTGTCAAAGCCACCACAGGGTTCATTTTCAGGGGCCCTCTGCATCGGACTCACTTCTCAGTCCACACATCCATCCCAATACCCCGTCCTCTAGCCAGGCAGGGTGCTGACGGGCCTCTTTGTGCATGGGTGCTGGGGACTGTGGACCAGGGCGGGCAGGAGGACACCCCCCCGTCACCTGGGGGCCCGATGCTGGCAGCCGCCCAACTAGCTGCACGGCGCGGACGTGGCCATGAGCTGCGGAGCCCAAGGGCCCAGGGGCGTCAGTGCCCCGCGTCTTCACCCTGAACCCGATCCTCAGTGACCACCATGTTGCTAAGAAATATTTCACAGCAATTTCGAGAATTGGTGAGAGTAACTGTGGGTGCACTCTGCCTTCTAAACCCTGAGAAATAAAATTCAGTGCTCGGTGCCCCTTGGCGGCCCCAGGGGTGCAACAGATGCTCTTGCCCCACTCGACGGAGGAATCTCAGGGGTGGCTTCCCCTTCGTTGCAACATGGGGGCGCCTGACACACGGCTTATGGGGCCAGTGGTTCTCCCCCGGAGAGCCCACCAAGAGCCTAACTCAGAGGCCTCCAGGCTGCCGGCCTCCCAAGATGGGCCCGAGTGTGTGGCACGGAAGGAAGCTCAAGCCCAAGGCCCTTCCCAGCAGATGGGCTCGCCAGCTCCAGGGAGACACGCGTGTGTCACGACCCGCACAACGCCTCAGGGCCCGCCCGCTCCCCTGGCCCGTGGCCGGAGCCCCTCCGTCTCGGCACAGCAGCGAGCCCAGGGGCTGGGGCACGCGTGCTGGCCGAGGGGCCGCTCCGGCCAGGGTGCGCGGAAGACCCATGTTCCCGCACAGCTGCCCTCGCCCGACAGTGCGCGGCCGCTGCGACATGCCCGGGGGCCGAGCCCGGCGTGGCTGCACTTCCCACGCTGGTGGTGGTTCTGTGGGCAAACAGCCCCCGGTGGGGCAAGCGCGTGGCCCAGACGGCCGGTACCGCCTCGGAGCGCGCAGCCCCACCCCGGGCCGGCCAGCCCCGCGGGCTCCAGGCTGGGAGGAGCGGGCCGCTGAGCTCAGCCACGCAGCCTCACTGACCACCACCCGGCGCCCAGACTCTTCTCCCCTGCAGGGGACGGCAGACGGGGGAGGCCTGAGCACGGAGGCCCTCAGCACTCTCGGAGAGGGGGGCCCCTTCCCATCAGGCCCCCGCGCGGCCCGAGCGTGGTGCTGCGTCTCCCGATGCAGCCCCGAGGGGCCTCCGGGGTCGTTCAAACGGCCCCCTCGCGCTGCTCTCTGTTCCCCGGCCGTGTCTGTGGGTGTACGTGAGGTGCTCAGGGATACCCCCTGAGTGGAGGGCGGACCTTTAGAAGCCACTGTACTAAGGCAAAACCCCTTGAAAGTGGAAAGGAATTTTCAAAAGCAAAAGAAGAGAGCTTCAAACCAGTCCGATGACAAGGTCCAGAGTTTATTACTCTTGGAAGAACACAGACTCGGGACACGGGGGTGTCTACAAACGAGAGCAGAAAGGAAAGTCAGCCACAGCGCAGATGTGCAAGAGTGCAACACGGGGAGAGACCACGGCTCCTCCCGGCTTGGCGTCCGTGCGCGGCCTCGGGGGAGGGCGCCAGGGGAGCCTGCCCACGTGGCCCACGTCCCCAGAGTGCCCAGATGTGGACATACGTACAGAACACACCGCGACACATGCCTCCCAGGCCCCCGGTCCTGGGACACACTCGGACTGCCAGCGGCATCCTGGGCCAGGCCGAGCCAAGGAGGCACTGGCGTCACCCCCCACAGCAGACCACACGCGTGGCGTCAGGGTCCACGTGTCACCGAGCACACACAGGAGAAAGGACAGCCACCAGCGGCCCCGTCAAAGTGTCCACTGCAAAGGCTCCTTGTCTACAGCCCAGGGATGGGGGACGGGGGGCTGGGGTGGGGATGCAGGCACACACGTCGTGGTTCGGAACAGGACAGAACTGCTCCTGGAAGGCCGGGAGCCCCGCTTCACGCCCGGGCAGCTGCCGCTCTCGGGCGCCCACACCGCTCGGCTCCACACCCACGAATCCCAGCGTCTGTCTGGAGGAACGCCTAGGCCTATTCCGGGCCAGGGAGCCCCAAGGACTTCCCCTGGCACCCTGGGAACGGAGCCACAGTGCGGCCCACACGGGGCCACCCCCCCGCCCCGTGGTCTGCCGGGGTCGGGCAGGCGTGTGCAGTCGTCCCTACGGAGCACCGGGGCCAGAGAGCACGCTCCCTCCCCCAAATCACACGGGGCTTTCCCGGTTGCTCAAGACAGATGCTATTTTTTCTTCCAGTCTTGAGACTGCAACATGAAAAATGCTAGCTATCCACATTTTAGGAGTGGCACATACGTTTTCGGAGACTCCCCGGGCCTTGCTGGGAGGCGGTCCCGGCCACGGGAGCGAGGAAGAGGCTGGGGGGCAGTGCGGACACCGCTCACACGCACCTCCCTCCCAGAGCACCGCCCGGCCCCGGCACTCTCACCCCGGACCCCTCCAGGACCCATGCTGGCCACACGCAGAGGCGCTCCTTTCAGAAAAGGCAGAGGTGGCCCACAGTGAGCAGGACAACAAAGGTCACGTTGGAACCTCGTTAGAGCGAGGATTCTAGGTAGAGGGGGACTTACCACAGCTGTTTCTGTTTTTATTGGAAACGGAGTGGATAACACTGGGCGGACAGTGGAGGAGCAGAGAGTCAAAGGTGTGCAGGGGGGTCAAACCTAGAGGTACCTGGTCTCGGAGGTCCGGCCGAGTCCTGCGGGGTGGGGGTGGGCGGCAGTAAAGTGCTGTTGGGGCTGCTGATGTCCCCCTCCCCCATGAGCGTCAGGTCAGCCACGTGCTCGCCCTCCATGGTCTGGACGCCCCCGTCCTCGGCTTCCTGGGAGTGGGGCGAGGGGGTCTGGGGGGCACTGAACGGCGGGCTGTCAGCCGAGCTGGGGCTGGTCGCGGGGCTCTCGCGGCAGTGTCGGGTGGGCCCCCAGGACTCTGGGGGCCGGGGAGCCTTCTCCTTGCCGTTGCTGGTCAAGCTTCTCTTGCCAAAGCTCTTGGCGGCGGTGGGCGAGGGCAGGGCCAGCTCCACGGGGCCGGGCGGTAAGCGCAGGAACTCGGGCAGCACCAGGTCCTCCTTCCTCAGCAACCCACGCTGGTCGTCTGCTCTGTTGCTCTGAGCTTTGGAAATGAGCTCAAAAAACTCTAGTGGAAAAAACCCACATGGATCAAGCTTTAGAGAGTCCCACACCCAGGCCTGCACCGCAAAAAGTTCACCATCTAGAAAGCTCGTGTCGTGGGCTGTCCCACTGCCCCGGAAACTAGAGGCTCGGGCCACCCAGGCGCCTCCATCCGGCACCCTCTCTGCCCCCGGAGTTGCAGGGAAGGCCCCGCCCCGAGAATTCAGTTGTCTCAAGTCCAGACTCGAATAGACCAAAACCCCCGACTGGACGCGGCTGTGTGAGGACGCTTCGAAAGGCCCATTCATCGTCCATACTCCAGCCCGGGGTTTCCGAGTAACCTTGGAAGCCCTGTACCTACGTCCGGTTCCCTTGTGATGCTGAGGGGAGGCCACCTGAGGCATGAGCAAGCCCACAGTCCCCCCAAGAGAGGTCACCACCTCCTGACAGAGCGTGGTCCTGGCGGGGTCCCCACTCTCTCCCCCACCTCTGCCTCCAGCCTCCTCGCTGGCTCCCCCAGAGCTCCTGCCTCCTTACCTGGGCCGACCACCAGCCGCAACTGGAGTTCACTGTTCAAAGTAGGAGGAGTCTAAGCTGAGCTTTCTCTAGCATTTAAATGATACTCTTTGAAGGATGACAAGGACTTTAAAACCTCAAATCTTAGTGGCTCTCGGCTGGGAGCCTTGTGTCTTACTTCTGCCTCCTCGGTGGCCAGCAACGGCCAAAGGAGGGGGGTGAACGGGCTCAGGTTGGCCTTCATGGGGAGCTAGCTGTGGGCCCCGCGGCCTAGCAAGCACTCCCTGGATCACAATTCAGGTCCCAGTAACAGCTGTTAGTTTTGATTCTGCTGTTAGAAGCTTTCAGAAGAAAAAGCAGTTTCCATAAGAGATCACCTCTCCTTGGGTCTCTGAGGCCACCTCCCTCTCCCCTGCAGGCCCAGGGAGGGCAGGGCATCCAGCCAACAGGCTAAGGCACAGACCTGCCTCGGGGCCTCTGGCCAGCAAGGTCAGCAAGTCCAGGGCCCTCCTGGCTGCCGCCCCCTCACCTGCGCCCCCCCCCCCACTGGTGACCCTGACACGCACCCCCTGACACTAACTGACCCCTCGCAGGAGCTGGGGAGGGGAGGGCACAGGCAGACCCTTGGGGACCACTTGCTGCCCCCCTCAAGGGCACTCCCTGGCCGCTAAGGGGCCCGATGCTCAGTCTGACAACCGGGAAGCGGCACGGCAGCCCCAGACGGACCCGGGGCGAGGGGCATGCTCAGCTCAGTGTGACAAGGATGGCGTCCTTCTGACGTCAGTGGCTCAGAGGAGTCCTAGTGACGGCCCTGGAAGACTAACATCGCATTCACTAGAAAACGCCGAAGTTGTAAAAAGTACACATACCCTCTGCTTCGTCCAAATTAATTTTCTGATATTTTTTTTTCCCAATCTTTGCAATAGATTCTTCTCTCTTTGAAAGCCGGGGATCCCTAGCATTTTTTCCATTTTCTCCTTTTATTTTAATAGAATTAGACTTGCCTAGTGTTCTCTCCTCTCCCTGCATTAGAAGGAAAGTCAAAGTTCTGCTTACACGTCAGACACATGACAACACACAATCCATCAGTTAGAGACAAAAAGCACCCCCCGAAATACAGACTTTACGTGCCTTGCGGAAAAACCAATCACAGTGACAAAGGTCACAAGAACAAGAGCATGAGCGTGAGGCACCGCCCCCCCAACGCAGGGGAAGAGCCAGCCCACAGTCGGGGGAGCCAGGCAGCAGACGGGGAGCAGGGTGTGGGGCCGGCCCAGAGCGCACAGCCCCTGGGCACGACAGGAGGCGCACGGAGGAGCGTGAGGGGCCCGGCCCGAGCTGCGCCAGCCAGCAGCGAGGGACCCATGCAGACGAGGGCAGAGGGCAATTACCGTAGCCGAGTGATTTCTGGAACTGGAATTTACAGCTGCATTCTGTTTGGCTGGTGCACTTTTCTGTTTCTCTGTGGGTACTAAACATAATGAAACATGCTTTATAATTACAGCGAATTGCAAATCTACCCGAACATTCAAATATAATCATATTTCTATTGTTTTTGAGAGAAAGCTATAGAGAAGCCCAAGGTACGAGACATCCTATATTAAAGACGCACATATGGGCCAAACCCCTGGTGCAGGACGAAGGGACAAAGGCCACGGTCTCCCACCCGCCACATTGGGGCAGGAAATGCACATCATGTGAAGACGTGCACAGGAGGCACAGCGGGTCCCCCCCCTGCAGGCGCGGGGACTTGTGGAGGCGTGGCGGAAGAAAAGCTCATTTCAGGTACTGTCTGGTACGAATGTTCTTTAGAAAGCAGAAGAGTCTCACGCTTACGACATGTTTTCAAATACGGCTGTCGCCCCACGTCGGAATGGCAGGCTGGCTTCTGCCGGCACCAGAGGGACAAAGACCACCCCTCTGGCCCGGAATCAACTAGGGGACTAACCGCGCTCCGAGGTGGCTCCTGCCTGCAGCACCCCGTCACACCCCCTTGGGCACAAACAGGCCGGAAGGTCTGACCTTGCCAGACCCTGAGGGAGGCCCACGCCCTGCTCGGGCCACTCACCCCACCCGGGCCGGGTACCAGGCCCCAGAGTGAGAGCACAGTATTCTCTAGAACCGAGGGTGGGCCCAGGAAGATGCCTCCTCGGCAACAAGGGGGGAGAGGAGAAGGAACGAGCACGGGGGGCCGCCAAGGGGCAGAGATAAGTGAGCCCAGCTACACTGCGGAGCAGAGTCAGCCTCGCTGGGTGGAAGCCCAGGAAAGGGAAGAAGCCGCCCAAAGCGGCACCCACAGCTCCTTGCAGAGTTATCTCCTCGCTTGGGTACTGGGTAGGAGGTTCCAGAAAGCCCTCTCCAGGAGACACGCTTCCTACTGCCCTCCGCCTAGAAGGGGGCTGGGTGTTCTGAGGAGGAGCATCAGGGGTGAAGCGTGGGGGACTGACTGCTGGCCCCGACGTCGGGCACCGGCTGTGGGCACCCCAGTGTCCCCAGGGCAGGCCTGTCACGGCAGAGGCAGCATGAGGGAAAGGACTGTGTAAACCTCCCGGTTCCCTGCACACAAGCAACAATGGGACCGCTGACGGCACCAGCCCACCGCCTCATCTGCTGGGCGTATGTCCCGCGGGCAGACCACCGTGAGGCCTCCCAGGAGGAAGCACTCTCTGGCCAAAGCCCTGGACACAGGGAGCGCTGGAACCTCGGCGCAATCCTATGGGGAGGGGGTTTCGAGCAGGCCTGTCGCCCCTTCTTACAGCTGAGAGGACCGCCCCCCCACCTGTCAGCAGGCGGGCAGATCCCCGAGCGAGGCCCTCTTGCTCCTGGTCCCGCTGCCTCTGGCCCGCAGACAGGCCTGGACCGGGCTGGGCCCCTCAGATGCCCAGCTAGGGCTGAGTTCTGTCATGGCAGGGGGGTTGCCAGGCCCTGTAAGACCCTAAATGAGACCACTGGGGTAGCAGGGCTGGGGGCTTTCAGGAGGCAGAGAGAAGGGGCCCCAGCAGGCCAGGGGGACCAGGGAAGCCTCGAGGCCTGGCTTACCTTTTCCTCTGGAGGGCTCCTTCTCCTCCAAGATGACCCGCTGCCCATCCAGACTTGATATGGGCGCGCCAAGGTCCAGAGGCTCCTTCTCTCCACTCTAGAGGCAGAGATGGTGCATCGAGTCACTCACCCGGGTCAGAACTGTCCGGCATGGCTGTGCGTGGTCCAGCTGCTGACAGGAAGCCCATTCCAGGTATGATGGAGTCACACGCCAGGTGACCCCAGGTCCTAGCACCTTGGAGGGCTGCCTCGGAGGGCACCCCACAGGTGCCCAGCCAACACGCATGGGACCATGCCGGGGCTGGCCACGTGCCCCTGCCACAGAGAACACGGCCTCCGAGCCCTGGCCGGCCCGCGGGGATCGGAGACCCGGGGGAAGGAACGCTTGTGAATGCTGCGGACATCTCAGTCCACAGAGCCGACGCTTTAAATATCGCGTCAAGTTGGCATGAGTCTGCGCACTGCTCCTATCCTGGGTGAGGTGCGCGCGAAAACCAGCCCCCCGCCCCTCAGATGCAGCTGGAGGGTGAGGGGTGAACGCAGAACACCTCCCCTGCCGACTACTTAGACAAAGGACCCTGAACTCGTCGGCTCCCCGAGTTCCGTCAGTCGGGAGAACAATAAAAGTGACCAGATGCCACGTCGGAGAGTGGCAGCCAGCTCCTGGTGCCGGCCATGAGGAAACGGAGCGCCAGCTCACAGGGCTGCCCTGCTCTCCACCTTCCTGCCCTAGGTGGGCACCATTCACTGAAGAGGCCACATCTGTCACGACCCACTCCACAAGAATTCTCCGTGGCCGGAGCCCCAAGGCAGTGGACCCGCTCTTCCCAGTCAGGGTCTCAGCAGCCCGAACGCAGCTCAGCCGGGAACAAGCCCAGGGGCATGCTCCCAAGACTCACCCAAGTTTACAGATAGGGAGACTGAGGCCCAGAGGGGTGAAGTGCTAGCTCAGAATCTCAACAGAGTAAGCAGCAGGGCGCTCAGGCCACGTCCCTCTCCGACCAGCAGCTGGGGAAGTGGCTTCAGGCTACCCTCAGGATATCTGTCAACAACTTAACGTGGTCCTCTCACTCATTTCAAGGCTTCTTAACAAGGGGGGCCCAAGTCAGAGAAAAATTAAAATCCTAAAAATACTTGTTGGGCACCTGGGCGGCTCAGTCAAAGCGTCCGAGTCTTAAATTTCGGCTCAGGTCGTGATCTCAGGTCATGGGATCGGGCCCTGCATGGGGCTCCCTGCTCAACAGGGAGTCTGCGGGAGATTCTCTCTCTCCCTCTCCCTCACCCCTCCCTCCCCACTCACATGTACTCTCTCAAAAAAAAAAAAAAATCCTAAAAGTACTTGAAATCATAGCTCTGATAAAGTGTATTTTCTGAAGAAGGAACGCAAGGCGAACACTGTGTCATTAATCACCAGGTTTCACAGCAAAGGAGGATAGTGCGCTTGGAACACATGGTGCTTTCAGCAGAGACCAGGTCTCGGGCACGCGGGCTCCCTGACCCAGGACATCTCCCACAAACACCCTCTGCTCACAGGGACAGGGGACTCTGCCCCAGCTCACGGTGGTGTCTTTGCCCCAAAGTGTGGTCCGCTCTCACCCACTCACCTACCCCGGGGGTCCTGCTTGGAAATGACAGAGCTTTTAATCTAGCGGTGCAGACGGGACTTGGGAGGTGTCAGGGAGAGCGCCCCCCCACCCCGGGGGCCACCAGCAGAGGTCTAGCAGCCGCTCACATGCAGGACACATCAGTACCCTCGGCACGCGGCCAGCCGAGCACATCTGCAAACGGCAGCCGTATTCCAGGGGTTTTTAGTGGTGTGTTTCGCCTCTTGGTTTCCCTGGACCAAAGCCACATCTCCACGATCACCCAGAACCCACTGGGAATGATCAGGTGTCACTAAACAACGAGGATTTCCACTCGCGGGGACGCCCTCCCACCAGGGCCTCATGGCCTCTGCTTCTACACGCCCCCGTCCGCGGAGCCTCAGGGGCCAGCAGCCCGTGAGCTGACCCGTCCGCGCAGGGAGCACAGCCGAGGGGCCCCACGTCACTCACCAGCCTGGCCACCAGCTCATTCAGGTGCAGGCCATACTTGGCCACCACGGGCCGCAGCACTTCTGTGACGGGCTTGGTGGGCTTGGCCTTGAGTCCCACGGACCGGTTAATTGGAACCAGATCCAGCCTGGTTGGAGGAGACACATGAACAGCGTCGCTGCGGATACAGACTTAGCTCTCCTCCTTAAGGGCACCACAATGCAGCAGCACCGGGGGGTCAGCAGGTCGGCGCCAGGTTACGGCTGTGGAGCACTTTCAGCATGAGAAGGAAGCCACGGGGGGCGGGGGGAGCTTCTCGAAGGTCTCCAGTGGGCTGTCACAGCCGGCAGAGCGCCCCCCACCCCAGCAGATGGCCAGCACTCTGCTGTCCCGCCTGCGCGCCCCTGGGTGCGGCCCTACGGCGGCTGCCACACAGGACGGAGAGTGACCCCTTGGCTCCGTGGGTCCCTGGGGGCTGCGTGCGGCCGCTGCCACCCCCCACCCCGCTCATGAAGGGGGCGCCAGCCTTCCTTTCCCAGCCCAGCGTGCAGGGCTCGCCGGGACGCCCCCAGAGACAGCCGCGTGGCCCAGAGACGTCAGGAAACCGCAGGGGCGTTTTTCGTACCGAAACAAAGTCCGCTTCTCTAGCCGCAGGTCCCGAGACTCCAAGATACTACTGTCCTGGTGCAGCACCAGAGGCTTTGCGATGCAGGGGAGGAAAGAGACCAACGTGAGAGTGGGGGCGAGCCCGCGCCCCTGCGCACCCCCCGACTGCCCCGGGATGCACAGCTGCGCCGAGCCAATCGCAGCTTCAAAACCGGCTGCCCAGAGGAGGCCCCGCTGCAGACAAGCAAAGGTTTGCGTGCTGAGGGCTCCCGGCAGGGGGGCCAGGCTTCAGCGCAGAGCGTCAGCCTGAGGGCCTCAAGCAGCCCCAGCCTACGGTGACCGGGCAGGTTTGGCTGACCAGACCAACAGACCCGCCCTCCCCCCAGCCCCGCCCACGGGCAGGGCCCCGAGGGTCCACGCAGCCCCATACCTTGTCCCCGCCCACCAGGAAGAGGTCGACGGCAGCCCCGTTGATGCCGTGTCGTTCGCAGAGGCCAGCCAGGACCTCTTTGATGGACAGCCCCGGCTTGACGACCACCACGCAAGACGTCCCGTCGGGGAGCTGGATGCAGCAGGGCTTGGTGGCCTTGTCCCGCTCTGGCACCAAGGTCCTGCAGGCCTCCGGCTGGGGAGTCGGGAGACAAGCGTTACGGGCAGGTGCGCGGGGTGCCAGGAGAAGGGCTCTGGCGGGCTTGCGTGGGCCTCGGGAGACTGTACGGTGCGTCTCCCTGGGCCACACGCAGCTCCGTACATGCAGAAACGCCGTGACAGATCTACACGGGGGGCTGGGCACGAGAAGCCGACAAAGTTGTTGGGGCTTCTACAGTAACACAGGAGAGAAGAGAGCAAGTCTGTCTGCATCTCCAGTCTTATCTTCCAATCTCCTGTGGAAGCATTTCCAAGGGCCATATTTAAGGAGCTTTCGTGCTCAGAATAGGATGGGCCCTGCCGTGTTGTTTTCAGGGCTCTTGTCTTGGCCTGAGGAACCCACTCCTCCTGCCTCTCAGTCCGCAGCACTGGGGACCCACCAGGCAGGCTGGATCGCCCATGGAGGGCCTGGGGCCCAACCCAGGCGGGGAGGCCCCTCTGCTGCTTCTCCTGGCCTTTCCGGCCCCTCCTACCAGAGCTCCCAGGACTGGAGGCCTCTCTGACAGGCACGGACTGTGGACAGCACATCGGCCTGAGGCAGGGGCTAGGGCAGCTCAGACAAGGGCTCAGAGGCAGGAACATGCACCCGAGAGGGTAAGGACCCCCCCACATAGACACCAGCCATCAGGTCAGGAGAAAGCAGTGAGGGGCGGGGTTGGTTTGTTCTTGACCATTCTGTACACTACTCAGTGCCCAGCATGGTAAGTGTGGGGAGGCCAGGGGCTGCGATCCTGCGTTAGCTGCTGGCAGAGGGCCCGCCCCGCCAGCACCAGCGCCAGGCTGAGGCCTTGGGTGCCCTTTCCTCCCAGAGGAGGCTCGACACCTCTGCCTGGGTGAGGACATGGCCCAGGTTCACCGAGTGCTCAGCAGTGAGACGCAGCCGCGGGGTGGGGGAAGGTGGAGAGCGAGAGGCGTCTGCACTATTCACCGACTAAGCCAGGAGCGCAGGAAATTGCTATTTAGCGCTCTGTCCCAGCACCAGGACCCATACTCAGATGTGGGGGCTCCTGATGGGCAGGGGGCGGACCAAAGGGCCATCAGGGCCCCGTGTGTGCGGCAGACCTCTGCGCCTCTCGGCGACGTCTCCTGTGGTCTCTGAGTTACAACAGCATCCCCTGGCTGCAGACGGCCCCCCGCAGAGGTCCTTCCCATGTGCAAACTACCCCACCACTATCTCCTCCTGACAGTCTGGAAATCTCTGCCACCCCAACTGCATTCTGGAAAACACAGTTTGTAGGTGGTAGGCTGATGATAAAACAGGCCCAACTATTCCCTTCCCACGGATGCAGACGCAGGAATAAAGGGTCTTTGTTTTAAGCCAGAGTTTTGGGGTGGTTTGGCGGGCAGCCACACCGAACTGACATGTGATTAAACCCCTCCAGCTTTAACTGATACACAGTGTAACTGAAGAAGGAATAATATGCTACATTGTCGTTTGACAATGACAAGTGACTAGGATGTTGGCAACAATTAGGGTTTCCAAACCTAGTATCAGACCACAGCCAACAGCCAGCAGGCCCCTAACTGGAGACTGGGGCCACGTGGGTAGGGCGTGAGGGGAGGTGGAGCCCCCCGCCGCGGCCAGGCCCCCACTGGCAGAAGCACAAAACACAGGAAGGTTTGCGTTAGTGGGATATTCCAACTGTGAGACAGACACAGAGCACCTGGCTTCAGAGCCTTCTGTTTGCTCTTAGTGGGAGTTGAAAATATGGCAAATGAATGAGAGCAAAAAGACCTCCAGAGTAAATCCAGAAATATCTTTAGTACTCAAGGAGCAGCCCTCCCCCATCTGCCAAACACACGGCCAGGAGCGCTAGGCCGGCAAGGGCCCCGGCCCAAGCCCCGCTCCCCACATCCAACGCACGCATTCGTGGGGCCTTGTGAGAGTGGGCTCTGCATGACTGAACACTGAGGCGGGGTTCACCGATCAGCTGTGACCCTGGGGACGGGGAGGTGGCGACTTACCAGGTCCAGGCTCCCCGTGGAGGACACGGAGCCCTGTGACTCGCGGCGGCCCAGGCCTCCATTGGCGTGCAGGGGCTCTTGATGGGGAAACACAGTGACTCAGAAGACCAAACAGCACCAGCCCTACTTTTCCCCACTTACTGTCGCATCTCCCAACCCCGCCCTTCAGGCTGAGCAGACAAAGGACGTGGAGAAGCCTTTCCGAGGCACGGCCTTCCCTCGCGGTCAGGCGCACCTCCTGGGCATAGCTAGATGGCGCGCTCTGCTCTGCCCTTGGCCGCAGCCGGACCCCAGACCCCCCAGCGGCTAGCAGCAGGTCAGAAACACAAGTCCATGCTCCTGGTGCAAGACCTGCCTTCCCTTCGGTTAATCTGGGATTTTTATTTCAATGTGTGGCTTCTGGGCCCAAATGAAAACATCCCAGCCGGTTACCGCACCTCTGCCCATGGCTCAAGTCACATCTTCCTACAAAGTCCCCAAGTGAGCGGACAACCATGCCATTCACCTCACCGCCACCTGAACTCACTGCTATCTTTGGCTAAAGAGCATGAAAACTGACCCAGAGAGGCCCTTCGAGAACACGGGACCTGCTCCCCAGTCATGCCACCGAGCCACAGCCGGCAGCTGCAGGCCCGGGAGTAAGGAGACGGCAGCCCCGGGTCCTGCTGACCTTCTGAGCCAGTGGCCCACTGTCCTGTCTCCCAGGTGCTCAGGGGTCCCTGCCCCCATCTAACAACTCTTCCCACCCCCACAGCGGTCTCTCACTGGTTGAATTCTGCAAGTCTGTCTGCCCGGCCTTTAGAAAGAACACTTGCATTAACCACCCACAGCACGACCCAGGAGCACGGCCATCTGTAAAATGGGTACAAGAAGACAGAGTTGGCGGGCTGCTCTGAGGAGGAGATAAGACGAATGCTATCCAGGGCGCTTGGGTGGCTCAGTTGGTTAAGCAACTGCCTTCGGCTCAGGTCATGATCCTGGAGTCCCTGGATCGAGTCCCGCATCGGGCTCCCTGCTCAGCAGGGAGTCTGCTTCTCCCTCTGACCCTCCCCCCTCTCATGTGCTCTCTCTCATTCTCTCTCTCTCAAATAAATAAATAAAATCTTTAAAAAAAAAAAGACGAATGCTATCCAGACCGCCTGGCACAGCATCGGCCCCGTCCCGGGAGTGGCCACTGCCTCTTGCCCGCAGGTGCTCCCTGCTTGTGCTCTCTCCATAAATGCCCCAAACTTAGGGACCACAGGCCTGGAGCCTGTGGGTTATTTCCAGGAAAACAATCCCTTTCTTGAGAATTCCTCAAGGAGAAAATCCTTCCGAGGCCTTTCCGCCTTGTGCTTTCTCATGCCTGGTGTCAGCTCTCTGCCTTATCCAGAAAGTGCTCTCATTCCCTCAGACCTACCTCCCAGGATGAGCCTGTCCCTCCCACACCATCTTCTGAGCTACGCACAAGAAAGAAAGCGAGGAAGAAAATATCTAGAACAGGTGAGCTTTCAGATTTACAATAATAAGAAATTACAAAGGCTCATATAACCCTACGCACACCTGGAAGAAAGCGGTCCGGGTGCACAGGTAGGGCACTTGTATTTTTCTTCTCCTCCCAGTTTCCTACGAGAGGCCAGGAGAGGACGGGATGCAAGGCCCACCCCTGCAGGGCGCCCTGACCCGAGGGGGAGTGGGTTGGCATGCACCCTCATCCCCTTTCTCAAAAGGCACTAAAGCCGCCCTGGTTCACTCTGGCTGGCCCGCCCCGGAAGGGCCACGCCCGGGACACAGCGCTGCACTCCACGCGCCCCAGATGCGCCCTCCCGGCCCGGCCCCACCACCCTGTCTGCGCCCGAACGGGCCACCTCCCGGCCACCCATCTGCACACCACAAACCGTTTGCGTGGTCACCGTGCTCCTTCTTCTTCTGGGACCGCCCGGTGCTCCTGGTCCTTGACCAAGAGAAGAAAGCTCCTTTCCTCTTCTTCTCGCTGTCCTCATCCCCCAGCTCTTCATTCAGGGATCTTCCTGATTTCGATTTTCCGCTCAGCTGCCATCCAATGGAGACGTTAACATAACATGATTTCAACGTTACCCGAAGCGTGAAGGTGGCTCTGCCGCCGGCCGGAACCCCCACCCCCAGCCACAGGCACAGGGTGCGTCCTGGGGGGGCTGTGTTGTCCCCAGGGGGGCACTGCATCCCAGCGGCCTCTGCTCTCCCTCCCCACAGGGCAGCTCCCCTCGCTGAGAAGATGCGGCCGGAGCGCAGGTACCTTTTTTGGCGTGGACACGCTGGAGTGCTCTGAGCTGACGCTGTGCTTGGAGGCTGGGCTGCTGGGGACCTGCAGCGCGTCGGGGAGCGAGCGGCCTTCCACCTCGGCCAGGATGCACTCCTGGTACAGCTGGGACTTGAGAAAGCGGGTGTAGCTGTCGAACTTCATCAGGTTGAAGATCTACAGAGCACATGCCGCACGCTTTAGCTCCGGAAGCAGCTAGGAACGTGCAGTCCCGGAGACTCTACTTCGTTAGAGTAAGAATGAGACCCAGAGTAACCAGAGATCTGAAGGAAGTGAGAACCACCTTGGAAGTACTTCCCTCCATTTTCCCACACTATTTGTGTGATTTAGCAACAGAAGTCATCTCCGAGGGGGCCAGCGGGACCTGGGCTCTAAAACATATTAGGTCCCACGTACCCTTTTAATCACAGCATCATCCTAGAATTGAACAACTCCGCACCTACGTGCACGTGACATCCACGCATCTGTGACATCACACAAAGGAGAGGCCACCACAGCCTGCTCCCCGAGAGCCTGGCGGGTGACACGGGGCTCCTTCCGGCCACACCACACCCGTCAGCACCCCTCCTCTCCGGCTGGTGGCCGGCTCGCGAGAGCGCTCTCCCACAAGGAGAGAACCCTGGCGAGGAGTCCCTGTGGGAAACTGAGGCACAGTCACCTGGAGCTGCTGCTCCTTGAACATGTCGGGGTGCGGAGCACTGAGAATGTCATCAGCCAGCTGGGCCTGGCTATCGATGTTGACGGGAGTGGTAGCTTTGCTGCACAGGAACTTGCTGAAGATCTCGCGGGCCCTGTAGGAAAGCTGAAGGACACGTGTGTGAGCGGGGCGCGCGGGGCACAGCCCCCGTGTCACTCCGCATTCCAGAGCCGGACACGGGGCCAGGCACTGGAGATGTGTTTTCTGAGGGCCCAATAAATAATTCTTTCTTGAATAAATAAATAAAAGTCCAAGCCAGTACAAAACTTTCCACCAAATAGGCTCCTCCCTGAATTTTTTCAGTGGACTACGGAACTGTTCCAGAGACTCGGGTGCTGCGTCCAGGGGGCCCCCAGGGGCGCCGTCCCGTGTGCGGCGCCTCACGCACGCGGCCCCAGCGAAGGGGGAGCTCAGTCCGTGCAGCACCAAGCGTGGCAAGCAGATAAGAGGCCTCGTGTGTGGCAGGTGGAGGACCACGGACGGCCTCGAGTGGGCTGCAGCATGGACCGGGACCGGCCCCGGGGGCCTTAGCGGCCGGCGCGTGCGGCGCGTGCAGCGAGGCCGTACAAATGGACATCGTGAGGGGCTCTTCTGTCTGGGGATCTCGGTCCCCCTTTCAACACACTGAGTGGCAGCACATGTGCTGATCAACACCAAGGGCGTTTACGCACACCATGTTCACGCAACATTAAGTATCACATATATTAAGAAACTTATCCTGAAAAAGAAGCATTTAGATATCATATGAGGACATTTTTACGTCGACCTCAAGCTGCACTAGACGCTAGCCCATAGTGAGACCATCCCACGCTCCAGGCGTGAACACACTTACCTCCTTTTTATCATGTGCAGGTACATGGTTAAAGTATTCACAGGCCTGCCAGAATAAAATGTTCTCTTCACTGAATTCCTTCCTTAGGAAATCCTAAGAAAAACGCCATCAGTGAACGCTCACACGTGACCAAGCCGCTGCTGCATTCCCACTCCTTCCCTGTGTTCGCCCTCACGGACGCCAGGGGCTCATAAGCCCGTCTCCCTAACTCACCTGGGGCCACGCACAGCAGACCGCAAAGCCACGTGCACTTCAAGGACCGCTGTGGGCTCCCAAGGGCATGGCGCCCCTTCCCCCTAGCTGGCCTCGCCACATGTAGCCTGCCTCCCAGCGTTTACCAGAAGCTCCCGTGCCCCTTGCTGCGGGGAGACCCCCGATGCAGAGCCCAGGCCAGGCTGGGCAGAGGCCCCCCCCGACCCCTTGGCCTCGAGTGTGCCGAGCAGGTGGGCAGGGGAGACCCCTCGGGAGGGTGCCACGGTGACCGCACCATCTCCGTGCTCGGGGTCGGAGCCCCGGGTCCTGCTTGAGGAGCCCCGGCAGAGGGTGCTCGCGCCCACCCCCCCGCCCGGCCACATCCCCTCACTCACAGAGAAGTACCGAACCCCGAGAGGGTCCTGCAGGAGGCGCTCGAATGACACGGCCCAGCTGGCGGCTCTCCTCTCTCGCAGACGCCGGCAGCTCTGCACGCTTGGGAGGCTGGCATTGCTGCTCAGACTGTGGTGGCTCACGCAGTCCTTCAGGTCGGCGCCGGTCAGCTCTGCGGGGCCAGCACACAGCTCACCTGCAGGGGTGTCCTCCGCACCTGCCCAGCAGGGCCCGGCCAGCCTTCCCGGGGGGCGGCGGGGCTCTCCCCGACGCACCTTCCCTAAGACACGCACTCGGCCAACAGTCCGCACCGAGCGCCTACGACACGCCTGGCGCTGTTCTGGGGACAGGGGACGTGGCGTGGAACACGGCCAACCCCGGTCCTCACACGGCCACACGCGCACGCACACGGAGCAGGGAGAGCGGCGACCGCAGCCACACGCCCCAAGCCCGTGGCTAAGCGCACGCTGCAGACACAACGGGGCTTCCAGGTGATCCCACGTGTGAGGCTCGGGAGGCGCTGGGTCTCCATGGGGTGAGCAGAGGGCAAGGGGCACAGACGGGGTGTCCAGGACCTGGGGCGCCGCTCTGCATCTGGAGGGAACGTCTGCCGTGTGAAAGCACGCGCTCACATGTGTGCCCTGTTCTGCACGAGCACAGTCTCGATGCAGAATGTGTGGCATAACGTCCAAACGTCCTATTTAACCACAGTGTTGTGACAACTCATTAGAGGCCACCCCAGAGCGGAAAACATGACACATGCCGCAGGAGGTGGCTCCCAAGCATCTACAAAATAGCCCCAAATAGCATGAGTTTCTTTGTCTTTTAGGCGAGTTCCTGAATAATCCGCCCCCTTCACAAAGGGAAGGGGAGGTGCTCGGGGAGCCCCATGTCACCGTCTCCCATCTTGTGTGAGCAGCGCGGGGAGCTCCTGGTCCCCGCATGGGCAGGCCTGGTCGGCGCAACCCAAGGGAAGGACCCAGGCCGGCCGGGAGCAGGACCGGACAAACATTCTGCCATGGACACGTCCCCTTCTATACAAACAGCACGTCCCACAGGGCTGTTCCCTCCGCGGGCCCTAACACCAAGGAGACTGAGGACCGAGCCACGGCCAGCCAATCACAGAGGACACAGGACAGGGGAATCCCTAACGCGTGTGGGTGTGAGGCTTGGAGGAGCAAAGTTAACTAATGAAACAGGGCTCGTTTGCTACATCCTGGGCTCCTGTCCCACCGCACACAGGCGGCAGTCGGGGCTGGTGGCGGGAAGGAGCCCAGGGGACTAGTTGGTTAGCTCGAGCTCTAGGCCAACTGGAAATGCAGCTTCTTAGTGACGAGGGGCCAGCAGTGGGGGGAAGTGGGAGAAGTGAGGACCAGCGAGGCAGCGTGAGGCCCTGCTACCCTTTAGGCTGACGCCCACTCACGGTTGTGCAGAGAGAGCAGTGGACACAGGCCTGGCCTGTGGCCGCCATGCCCACAACCAGGAGCCCAGAGGGCCGCAAGGAGGCCATGGCACAGCCCCACTAACCCAGAGAACAGAGGGCCAAGAATGCAGAGCCCAGATTTTGGTCAAAGGGGACCCATGTGGTAACTAGAAGCCACTTGGGCAGGAATCACTTAAAGGTGGAAAAGCACTTAGATTGGAAAAGAAAAGAAAACTAGGAAGTCAAAAAGTAATCTAATATTATACTGCTATAGAAGAAAGTTTAAATAAGATTCAGAAGATGAAACAAGATGAGAGAAGGACAGCTTTAATTTTCTTAGCTGCTCAGTAGACTCCACCATGCGGTACATGTCACTTCTGAGATGAAAGCCTCGTGATAGAATCTGCCACCACTACTCACGAGGACTGCAGGGGAAGGCCCCAGCCCAGAGCTCACCACATGGCACAGACCCCCTGCTGCTAAACGCTGAGCACAGCATGGCCAGCCGCGAGGGGCGCGAGCACGGCCCTCAGAGAACTCAGCAACTCCGCCATCACGCCGACGGACCACCTGGACTCGCCTTGCTGCACGATCCCCACGTGCAGAACGCCCCGAGCAAGAGATCCGCTTCACACTCACACACAACCCCGCTCTCTCTGATTTGCATCCAGTAACTGTAGCAATGAGGGGCAGAGCCCCACAGATGTTAATTCTCCCTAAATGAACATGTAATCCCAACAGATTTCCCAAGAGATATTTTATTAGAACCAGACGAGCGGGGTGTAAAAGTTCACGTGGAAAACTAAACGTGAAATGCTGGGAAAACAAACCAAACCAGAGCCAGGAGGTGGGGCCAGCCCCACCTGGCGCCACACCACAGCCATGTCCCCACTGGGGGGGGGGGGGGGCGTGGACTCGTGACTGGGACAGAAGGCCACTTGGTGTGGGGACAACTGGAAAACCACCTGAGAGATGGTGAAATAAATCTCACCTGGACTGAAGGTTTCAATGTAAGAGCATCAAATTAGAGAAACTCTGGAAGGGAAGACGCAAGCCCAGAGCCGTGAGAGACAAGACGGATAAACGGATGACACCAAACTCTGAGGGCAGGGCTGGCGGGGCAGGCGGGGAGGGGTGCGGGGGTCAAAGGTACGTGCTTCCGGTTACAAGACAAACAAGTGCTGGGACGTGGTGCGCGTAGCTCCCAACACAGTGTTGCAGGGGGTACTGGGGAAGAGAGTAGATCCTAAAAGTTCCCAAGAAGAAAATCGCACGTGCACGCATGTGTGTGTGTGTGTGTGTGTGTGGTGAATATGTGACACCAAGCCATCATGTCATACACCTGCAGCCCCCATAACGTCACCTGTCAACTCACCTCGGTGAAAAATAAAAAATGAAATAAAAGTTTAAAAACACCATAAGCAAAAAAGACAAAGCGTGGGGAAATACATTACACAGATGAAGGACTCATTTTCTTTGTATTTAAGAACACCTACACATTGGGCGCCTGGGTGGCTCAGTTGGTTAAGTGACTGCCTTCGGCTCAGGTCATGATCCTGGAGTCCCGGGATCGAGTCCCGCATCGGGCTCCCTGCTCAGCGGGGAGTCTGCTTCTCCCTCTGACCCTCCTCCCTCTCATGCTCTCTTTCATTCTCTCTCTCTCAAATAAATAAATAAAATCTTAAAAAAAAAAAAAAAAGAACACCTACACATCACTAAGAAAAAGATCCGGGAACCAAAGACAACTGGAAGAACGGTGTGGCCGGTCACTGAGTGGGGGCTTGAGATAATTTTCAAAACACACTGTTAAGTATGAGCACCAAAACATTCTTCCTCCAGCCTTTTTTTCCCTGAGGCAATAAAGGCTGAACTGAGAACTGAGGGGTGAACAGAAGGTAACTGACCTCAGAGGAGCTGGGAAAGATGAGGGGCCAGATGTGCAAAGGCCCTGGGGCAGAAGGGGCATGACTCAGAGCCAGTGTGTCTGGGCTTAGGGGGAAATGGTGGGCCAAGGAGCACAGACTGTACCCTGGGGGCAGGGAAGAAGAAGGGAAGGTCAGGAAGACACTCCTTCACAGGTCCATCGGCCTGGCTGAGTGACAGGGCGGCCCGAGCTCTGCCCACAGGAGGGTGCAGGTGGTTGGGGCTGTGAGGGCAGGCGGGCACAGAGGAAGACCGGCTGCAAACTGCAGACACAGCAGCTGGACCCCAACAAGGGTGGTGGCGCTTTCTGGTGTCCTGGCATCTGGATTCCAACAGAGCAGCGTCAGAGTGATTTGGAACACCTGCCCTCCTCACTCCCAGGGCACGTGGGGCAGCAGTGAGGAGGGGCGCCTGGCACCCCGCCCTGGGCAGGTGCTGTGGGCCGCAGCCCGAGCATGAGAGTGGATGAGGGAGGACACGGCTCAACAGAACTTGGAAGTGAAAGGTGACCCATCTGTTGACTGAGCTCATTTTTACGAAACCTGGCAAATACTAATTTTTTTAAGACTCACAGATCAACAGCTGACACTTTAAAAGTCCAGTGGAGAAAGGCACTTTAAAATTGCGTCAGGACAGGGCGCCTGGGTGGCTCAGTTGGTTAAGCGACTGCCTTCGGCTCAGGTCATGATCCTGGAGTCCCGGGATCGAGTCCCGCATCGGGCTCCCTGCTCGGCAGGGAGTCTGCTTCTGCCTCTGACCCTCCCCCCTCTCATGTGCTCTCTCTCTCTCTCTCAAATAAATAAATAAAATCTTAAAAAAAAATAAAATAAAATTGAGTTAGGACACTCCTGATGCCCCACCCGCCCCACATGTCGTGCCGCCCCCAGACCTTGGGGTCCCCAGTGTTGACAGTCCGGCGGGAGGCAGGCCGAGACGCACGCAGGCCCGTGCAGACACAGGCGCAGGAGATGAAGGGGAGAGTCCCCGTGGCCGCAAACCCACTCCTCCTGAAGGCGCGCAGGCCCCAGGGGCTGGCTCTCCCAGGGCCCCGCAGGGTCGGGGAGAGTCATCTTGCCGCCAGGCTCCCTGCACCGCGGGAGGAAAAGCTGAGGCTCCTTCCCACGGTCTCCTTTTGTTCCCTTCTGTTTTGTTTCTCATTGAAACCATCAGAATGCCCGCTGGGCCTCAACTCCAGAGCCAGAGGAGCTTAGAGAGGGAATATGGGACACAAGGACCCCGAAGGAGCCGCTCCCCGACCCCCGCAGGGCAGGCCACACACTGTCTGAGGCCACGGACTCGCCACTTCCCTCCCGACAGCCAGATTTCAAGGAACATGCACCGTCTTCAAAGTGGGGAAATCAGAGATAATTGCCGGCTGCACAAAGCACGTCAATCCCAAGCTCTCCTAACCAGAAGGTCTCCTAGCAACTTTGACTGAAGGCACGTGGTGGGTGCCGGGGCCCTGGGGCGGGGGAGTGGGTGCTGCTCAAGTGAATCCCAGCCCCTTCCACGCGTCCGCACCACTCAGGGGCCGGCACCTCACTCTCCATACCCACCGTCAAAGCCTGAATTTCCTAACTCCACATTCAGGCTCGCTCTGGAATTGTTCTCCAGCCCAGACGACAGTGCACATTTGAGAAAGAACTGATCCTGAGGGCCAGGGCCAGACAGGAGAAGGAAATGAGAAGGCCCAGTGCGTCAACCGCACCGCCTGAGGCTCCTGCTTGCTCCGAGCAAGGAGAAAACGGCAGCTCTGCCCAGGATGCCCACAGTCCCGCGTTAAGGCATCATGCTAGGGAACAGTCCCTGCGCTTGGTTTCTTTTGTTTCTTTTCTCTTTCAATTGGCCAGTTTGAGTCAAAGAAATGCCTTCCCGGTGAGAAAGTTTTTAAAGTCCGTTTCGGATTTGCTTGAAAACCGGAAAAGCCCCCACCTTTATACTGGCTGGATAAACACGCGCGTTACGTGTTAGAAATGATGTCGACAACGCCTGGGATTACAATCTTATAGCTAATTCCGCACCACAAGGCTTTAGCCCATTACCTCACCGGAACATCCCGTCCAAACCATCATCTCAAGCCCCTTAAACGTGTAAATCACAACTTGAGGTCAGGATCCTGGGCTACCTGCCCCCGGTCCCCTGAGCCCCCTGAGCAAACATACCTGCAGCCTGCTCAGGTCAGCCAGCCCCCGACAAGCACGACAAGGCGCACAGACCACGAGGGACTTTACCTGGGTAAAGCTGATAAGAGCCACCGTGATGCCACTTAACCAAATACTTCCAACCATTCACCGCAAACCACCCCTCCGAATCCATACCAGGCTCAGCCGGCACAGCCCCCAGGGCCCTGGGCAAAGGCTCGGGCCACACAGAGAGACATTGTTCCCAGCTCACGCTCCCCAAGGAGGCCGGTTAGCTCACTCCCCGGCAACCTGGGTCCGCAGGCCAGGCCAACAGAGGCGGCGCTCCCCCTTCGGGCTCACGCAGAGGAAACCAATAGTCTATTCAACACAGAGCATCACAGGGGCTGCATGCATAATTCACGGTGAGACCTTTAGCCACCGCTGCTCACGGAACTTGAATTATTTAGTCGGGCAGAGCTCAGCTAGAGAAGCTGCGCGCTGGAGGCCCGCGTGCCCAGGGGGAAGCCTCCTTCAGAGCTTCCCCACAGGCTGCCGCGCTTTCCGTGAAACCGCCAGTGGGAAAGGAGAAAAAATAAATCCTCGTAGCTTTTTATGATAATTGTGAGGCTTTTAAACTTGGATTTCCCGATGTAGCTGAAAACTTTTCTAAATCCCATAAACACAAAGGCCTGTCTTTTCAAAATGAGACCAGAGAGTTCACCCAAAACTGCAGGGTGTCAGGAACAAGTATTGAGTTGGGTCATAAAGCAGCGCATTTTTAGCAGAAGCGCGGAAGCTTTCTTTTCGAAACCTGCAGGGGGCGGGACCGGCTCTGGCTGACGTGTGCCGTCCCCACGGGGACGCGGTTCTCCCGCGGTTCTCCCGCGCAGGTGTTCGGTGGCCCCTGACAGTTCCGGAAGGACGGAGAGACGAAGCGTGGCCCCCCGCGGGTCCTGCTTCCCCATCAACGTCCTTTCTAGCCTCACATTTCTGAAGCACGTGAAGACACCCCACAACCACTCGTGGGGTGGCAGCAGCGTGTAGGAGCAGGCTCTGCTCCCTCCGGGCCGCAGGGTCTCCCGGCCCCGGGCGCCCCCCGCCCTCGTGCACGAGGCCAGAGCAGGTGAAGAGGCCGAGTCACTGGAGCCACGGCTGGTGCGGCTCCCAAAGGCGGAGCCCTCAGGGCAGCGAATCAGACAATCAGACGGGGCGGCACAGGGGGCTGAGCTAGCAGGTGCATGCAAACCCTCACCTGCACTAAAACTGCCCCTTTCTGAGGGCTCTAAGTGCCGTCTTCTGGGGGCGACTTTTTATTTTCGTACACTCTCAAACTTGCAGAAAGGTGACAAGAATAGTAAAAGGAACTCCCACGCACCCTCTACCCAGATTCACCAGACAGCTACCTACACTCTGCCCTATTTGCCAGATCATCCTGTCTCTCCCCCTCCCTCCCATCCTCCTTCTCTACACACACACACACACACACACACACACACACACACACGTACCAAGCTGTTGGAGATTTAGCTGCAGATGGCGCCCCTCTTTGCCCCTACATCCTTCAGTGTGCATTTCCGAAGAACGAGGACAGTCTCCTCCACAAACGCAGCACTATGACCAAACTTGGGAAAAGCACCACAGTCCGTACTCCAATGTCATCAACAATGTCATTTCTAGCTATTTCCCCAGGTCAGCCCAGGATCAAATTCAGCTCACATAGCTGTCATGTCTCTCTGAAAACTCCCGGCCTTTGTGTTTCCAGACCTCCACCCTCACCATTATTTTGTAGACTGCCCCTCAATGTGGGCTGTCTGATGTTTCCTCGTGATTTGGCGGGAATCCTCAGGCAGTGACGTATGTCCTTCTGGGCACCTCTCATTAGGAAGCACAGAATGTCAGTTTATTGCAACCCTGGTGATGTTTGGGTGGGGCATCTGCTTCCCCCACCACAGGGCTGCTGTCTCCTGGGGGGGGGGGGGGGCAACGGGTGACTCTGGTCCCCCATCCGGCACGTGGCCACCACCCTCCTCCACTTCCAGTCAGAAGTCCACTGTAAGGAAGAGCTTTCCTTTCTTCCCCATTTTTACAAATTCATTTATCTAGATGAGCAGGCACTCAGTGGGGTTTTATTTTATTCAGTGGCTTATAATCCATAAATATCTGGGTTTTTTCTCCTCCCTTTTTTGTATGCTCTGCCTCCCGTGGCGCTGGCCCGTGTCCTTCCCGTGAGCCTGCACGCGTCCTGAGTGTCTGCTGATTTTCAAGTGCACTTTCATTGCTCCGGACCAGCAAGTAAGGCGTGGCGTCAGGGACCGCTGGTTCCTGTTACTGAAGAGTGGTATTCGGGCACCAGGATCTGCACACGAGGGGTGCTTGCAGCCACTGGCCGGTCTCACTGTTTCCAGAACTTTCCAGCAGACAGAGCTAGGAAATAGATTCACACGCACGCACACAGCCACAGGAGCATCTCCACATTTATCTGTACATCTACTAGAACCATGAGTTCATATTGACACCTCCAACTCCGACCCAACCCCAAGCACATTCTCCCTTTCCTATAACTCCCTCCCCAACTGTGGGGAACTGGGCTCCCATTGTCCTGGATTGTATTTGCTCATTTGCTCAAGCCCAGAATACACCTGAACTCTCTACAAGATCATTTAAGAACGGCCAACCCACACCACTGCAAAAAATAAACCTACTAACTGCAGTCAGTCTTTCTTTGTAGTTCTTTTTTAGATAAAATATACACAGAATCAAATGCACAGTCTTAGGTGTAGGACTCAGTGAGGTTAGACAGACACCCCACAATTTGCATGGAGGCTCGGGGGCACGGAGACACGTGGGCCCAGACAGGGGAAATCTACATTCTGAGCCTTTCCTCCCAGTCGGCACTAGAAGTCTGATTTCTCACTGTTCTGGAAGAGCAGAGCAAGACACACTCTCCACGTCTGAAATGACACAAGTCCTTCTGAAGAAGGAAATGCCAAGCAGATGGGGTAAAATGCTGCAGGAGCTCACGAGGCCACGGGAGTGGGCAGAACAGTAACCGAAAAGGGTCAGTGTGGGAAGTGTGAGGCGACAAGTGGAGATGGGTGCATCTTGCCACTTGTCACACTGAATTTTCAGGATTCTGGTCTCAGAGCCATCCACTAACGACCACAAGTGACTAAAGGTGGCATCCGACCGCAGGGAGCCTCCGGGACTCCCCAAAGGGCACATGGGACATTTTTCAAAGATGAGCCATCATCAAATTCATTTATTACACTGGTTTAGACCTAAAAAATGTGCCTTATTCACTTACTAGTTAATTCTTTGTGAAATCAATTTATTTCATTCCACTGAGTAAAACATGTATACTTTATGAAAGCAGTGTTCTTTTATCCTTGTGCCAAGGGCCACACGGGAAGTGTAGCTCTCCCAGTTGCAGCCTGCCCTGTCCACAGGACACTGCCCAATGCAGAAGCCCAAGGACCCCAAATTTGAGCTCCACCAGGAAGATTCAAAATGCTGCTGACCCCTCCCCACAGCTGAGGTAGGGCCACCCGCACAGAATACTAACGGCACAGCGACGGGCCCTGGGCCTGCACTGACACGGGGCAGGGGGAGACAGGGCAGGGGCACTTTCCCCAACAGGCCCGGGGGCTGGAGCGCTGGCCCTCAAGAAATGAAAAGGATTGAGCACACACGACCCTAAAGGATGTTTGCGGCAGGCAACGTCCTTCCCCAGGGACAGCGCTCAGGGCCCACTCCTGCGAGCGGAAGAAAGGTAATCGTGAGACAAAGGAAAAGACCGACTTTATGTGGCAGGTACACACAGTGCAGCCATAATCCGTGCCTTCTGGGGCAGTTATGGAGTCACGGCGTTTTAATGAAGATGGTAGGGTAGATAGAAAACCAAACACTATGGAATATCTGTGCCCCTTCTATGGCTTCCAAAGAAAACAATCATGTTTAAAAAGTCATTTGTCCAAAACTGGGTTCCAAAAATCTGGTCCCCATGCTGGTCTCATGTTCTCTGGGAGCCTTCAGCCTCCCCGGCCCAGAGAAAGCTGGTGTTCACCTGCTCTTCCTCCAGCAGCAGGGGCTGTGAGGCTCCCGGGACCGCAGCCAGCAGACTGTTTCTCCAGCCGGTGGTACTGAAGCCTGGGGTGCCCACCTCGCAGGCTGGCCACGGGGATCTGTCAAGCCTGACTCTTCTGTGGAATAAGCAGATGATCGGAGCTCCGCTATACAGGGAGCCCATTCTCCACGTTTTCTTCCTAAAACTGGGTGGGGACATTTAAGATGACTGGGAGGTAAATGGGCCACCTCTGGTTCTCATTTGATAGATATTTGTTGGAGGTCAAAGCTCTGTCCTAGGAGTAGGAGTCTCCAGCCCAGCTCCACCTGGCACAGGTGTGGTGGCTCAGAGCGTGGGTTCCGGAGTCACGCTGCCTGGTTGAATGAGAGCCCCAGTCTTCCCAGCTGGGCCCGGGACTCACCCTTCTGTAAAACTGTGGTAAAAGTCATGTGCCGACTCCACGGGGATACCGTGAGTCCCCTCCTTACTCAGGATTGTGACAAACACTGCCAGGCTCATAGGAGGCATCAGTAACATCAGTTGAATAAGTGGGTCGTGTATCCAAATACACGAGCTAATGATGTGGTACAGGTGGAAAGGCACGTAACTTGAAATTATATGTATCCTGTGGTTTTAATGCACAATTCATGAAATATTTTCTCCTTTAAAAAATTTAAACATAAATCTAAAATCTCTATTGACCATTACCTAAAATCCCTGCCCTATCTTCCCTCTCCAGAGAAAACCCATCTTATTAATTTGGTGTTGATCTTTCCAGATATGTTTTAATGCTTTTACCAACATATATATGTTCCCATAGAAACAATGTGTATTGTTTAGGAAAGCTACTAATTTTTGTCTTTCTGAATTCTATTAGAGTTCTGAAAGGCCTGGCCATCTGATTGATGTGCTTTGGGTTTTCTATTTAGATGCTAATAACATTCAAGAATAATGATAATTTGGTTTCCTCCTCTCCAAGCTTTTTGAACGTATTTCTTTTTCTTGCCTTATACTGTTGGCCAGAATTCCCGATACAATGTTACATAGTTGCTGAGACAGGGAACATCCTTGCCTTATTCCTGGCTCTAATGAGAATGCTTCTGATGTTTAACCATCAAGTATAACTTTTAAAAATCAGAGCGGGCAATTCTATCTGGTACTCCTTTAGCCTCTATTACGATAATCATATGGTTTTACTCTATCACTCTACTAACACAGCATAATCCGTTTATATGCTTGTACTAGTCAACTACCAAATACAAGCCCATGAAGTCAGAAGAAAGCAGGAGAAAGTAGGAGCTCAAAATATAATTGCTAAATGAATAAATGCCTCATTAGTTTCTGCTTTATTATTTCCTTAATCTTAATTTGCACTTATTTTTCTGTTCTATTTTCCTACCTTCTTATGTTGAAAGCTTAGCTCCTATATTTTCTAACTGTTCATTTTTATAATATATACATTTAATGCTATGAAATTTTCTCTGGAAACCACTTTGGCTACATCCCATGGTGTTAATATGTAGCACTATAATTGGGAAGCAGTTCTAAACTGTATTGTAATTTCCAGTTTAATTTTCTCCTTGACCCACAGATTATTTAGAAGTATAGCTTTGAACTTGCCATGTGTGAATTATTTTTTGCTGTCTTTTTTGTGATTGACATCTATTTAATTACACAACTGTCAGTAGATGTGCTCTGTATGCTATAAATATTTTTAAAATCTGTAACAATTCCATCTGTGGCATAGGATAATAGTCAACTATAGTCAACACCTTTGGAAAAAAGTATATTCTCTATTGGGTATAAAGTTCTATATACACTTGTTAGATTTTATGTTTCCATTTATTTACCAGCTCGATGTCTTAGTTTCTGAAAAAATTATGTCACAGTCTCTCTCCAGGAGTACGTGTCCACGTGTATTGCGGTCCCAGCTAAGTTTGCTTTGTAAATGAGATGCTCTATTTTTGGTGCACAGAGCTTCTCTTCTTACATTTTTTTTCACTATGTGTTATTCTGTCCAAGATTCGTATTCTCATACCAGCTTTTCTTTCTTAGTATCTGCCTGTTATATTTTCTTTCATTTAAGTATTTCAATCTGCCAGGGCTATTTGTTTTAAAGTTGGACTTGCAACAATCTAAGTAGAGAGTTTGTGCTGTTTGATGTTTTTCTCTTCCATCGAACTTGAAATCTTCTTCAGGACCTGCCCTAGGCTCCTTCTCTGCCCAGTCCCTCTGGGCAGCTGTATCTGCTTCCAGCGTTCCGTTACACTGAAACGCAATCAGAACAACAATGGCGACACTAAGCGGTAGCTCGGTCGCCACAGCTTGTGATGATGCACCGGGTGCTGCTCACAGGGCACCACGTGCATTAACTCTGAGAGTCAGTCCTGGAGCCCCCTGCACAGATGGGAGCACTGAGGCACACCACCAGGGGCAGAGGTGGGCTGTGGCCTCACTGTGCACCCCGCTGCCTCTCACACTCCAGCCCCCACTCACCCTGAAGGTTTGAGACTTGCCTTTTCTGCACCATCTCTAATTCTTCAAGCTTACCCAGGCATTCAATTCCACTGATACACTGATGACTCCCGAACTTTCTGCATTCTGTATCTGTTTATCTAACTGTCTACACAGCATCTCCCCTTGGACACTGAGTGAGCATCTCGAAAACCCCAGGTCCAAAGCAGAACTCTTGTTATTGCCTCACTGTCTGTTTCTACCCATCCTACTCCTTCGCATCCCTGCAAATACCATGATCATCCCCTAGGTGCCAAAGCGAAATCCCAGAGGTCAGCTTGGGGACCCTGTCTCCTCATCCATGCTTCCCCCGTGGACACAGGCATTCTCTCTCAGGTTCCCCACTGCCCCTAGCTGCCCCTTCTTGCCTTCTCCTGACTCCTCCTGTCTCCCCAAACCCATACTAGGGCTAAGCTCAATTCATGTTTCAGGCTCAGCTTTGCTCGGCCATGCCGACCCCTGGCTGGGTCAGGCCCCGCACCTTTGCCACTCCAAACAACATCACACCTGACCACAGTCCACCAGTTACCCACAGGCAGGCATGGTCTTTCCTCTGGCTTCTCTCTAATGTGATGGGTCACCTTATACACAAATCCTCAAAAAGTCTCATATGTTGCAGGCTTCTCCCTCACCTTATTTTGGACAATGGAATCTATTTTAGGGTGACACATTAGCCTGAAATCATCTCAGTTAATCCTGGTTTTAGGTGGTTATGGAGATCAGTCACCTAAAAGAAATAGTTAGTTAAAAGACAAATAAACCAAGCCAGATTTAGTGTTTATTCCTGGGGAATGACCTCAAGATTTTTATAGAGCAAGGCAGTAAGCGGCTACATAATGAAGACCACAAATGTACAGTTACAAAACAAATTTTTACACCCAACAGTCTTAATGTCAATGGCTGTTTGTGGCTTTATAATAACATTTCCAGGGAAAGCGTCACTCAGAAGTGCTATATCTCGACCAGCTGAGACAGAAGCGAAGATGACTGGAGTACGGCCAGGGACACACACACTGGCTGAGATGCACGAGCAAATGCACGGTGCCTGGAAGAGCAGGAGTGACCCTGAAGGCACACAAAGCTGAGACTACACCACAGGTCTCATAGCGCTCCAAGAGTGAGAGTAATTACAGCATGAAGTGTCGACCCAATGACAGACAAAGAGGCCAATGGAACAAAAGACAGAGGCCAGAAACAGACCCGCAAATATATGATTACCTGATAAAGGTGCTACTTCAATTCAGTGAGGAGAGGATCGGCGTTTGCGACACCTGGGACCAGGTCAGCTGGACCTCAGGTGGGACAGACGAGTCTTGTCCCCCGACTCACACTGTGCCCAAGAAACTGCTTCCAGATGATCTGAGATTTCAGAGGGAAACACTAAAACAATGGCTTTACCTTCACGGTCACGGGACCGCAGAAGGCACCACTAGCGGAGTGAACCGGTGAGCCACAGAGGGGCTTACCTGTACACACAAAGTTAAGACAAGCTGATTTCTAGGATATATTTTTTAAATTTTCTACAAATCAATAAGAAAAGAGAGACGATCTGATAGAAAAATGAGCAAAAGTCTTGCACAGGCACTTCACAAAGAGGATATCCAAGGGGCCAAAAACGCAAAAGGTGCTCGGTTCACTGGTCATCAGGGAACTGCAATCGCAAACCACGCCCCAACGCCCCATATTCCCTACTTGATGGATAAAATGCAAAGGGACAATGTGAAGTGTGGAGAGGATGTGACCCCACACATGCTGGTCGGTGCACATGCAGTAGAACCATTCTGGAACGCTGTATTTACGCCAGCGTGGAGCCGCCTGTCCCAGCAGCAGTGCTCATGGATGCTCGCCTTGAGTCCCACGCGGGCATGTAGCAGCGCGCCACCAGCGACGGCCAGCAGTCAAACCCACTCAAGTGTCAGCAGCAGTCCCGTGGACTCATGGCCACGGCCACAGAAATGAACGGTTATTGAGATGCACAGCATGTATAAAACTCATAAGCCTCAATGAAATGACAGCAGCTGGACGCCGAGGAGGGGGTGTGGCATGAGCGCATTGTGTTCAAGTTCAAAAACAGACAAACTGAGCGATGGGGTCAGCAGTCAGGCTACTGGTCCGCTTCGGGGTCAGGGACTGGAAAGGGGTACAAGGGGCTTCCGAGGGCTGGTAACACAGTGTGTTCACGTTGTGGAAAGTCCTCAGGCCACCTGTCGCAGGTGTGTGTCTACTTGCAGTGTATGGCTTATTCCCCAAGAACAAATCTCCATGGCTCGAAGAAGAGTTGTAACAAAAACACATCTGAGGTGTCTGAATGAAATATCAGGAAACGTGAGAACAGAAGAAAGAACAGCCTTTCCAAATTAGTATCACGAAATGTAAAACGCAACTTTGTAGAATGAAATCAATTATTCTATTAGACTTTGTTACTGACATCCCTTTCTAGAGTTGTTACCTACCGTTTCTATACTCAAATCAGCCAGGATTGAGTTTGGGGACTTGTCGTTAGGAACAAAGATGGGGAGCTGTCTTAAGTGAGGACTGTCCCATGTGTGTTCCAAGTGGATGTGTCAGCTGGGGGGGCAGGTAACTGTGCATCTGTGCTCTTGCATTTCCCCAGCAGCGGGGACAGTGACCGCACGCGCAATCTGCTGGAGGGAACAGTGGTGTGCCTGCAAAGAGCTGGGGCCTGAGAATGGAGAGGCCACGTGTGAGCAAAGCGGGCAGAGAGGGTCGAGGGCGCGCTGCGCATGGGTCCGGGGCTCTGGTTCCTCGCCTCCTTCCAGCCGCCAGCAGGATAGACGCAGGGAGCCTGGCCAAACCCAACCTGCGGCCGACCCCTTCCTCCCAGATTCTAGCCATTTCTCCACAGGTCGGTCACTGCTGTGTCAGTGAGCTGGAGCTGGAGTAACGGGGACTAACTCAAAGGGTTGTCTTTGTAAACCAGGGGAAAGAGGACGTATGTCAAGACTGTCAGACTTAGCAACACTTCAAACACGCGTGAGAGCTTTTCAGCAGCCAAGAACTGGGACAAGTGAGGCGCACACAGATTTGCTTCTGGTGGTAGCAATGCACTGAGCACTGGTACACCTGAGATGAAGCTACAGGACAACCCGTGACGGGCCTCCTGTCCACATGCAGTTAGCGGGCAAGTGCGTGCACTGCTGTCGGACTGCGAGGGTCAGATGCCCTGCCCCTCTGACCTGCGAGGCTGTCGACCTGCAGACTGGGAGCTGCCTGCTCACAGGGAGGACTACATGGGTTCAAGCATGGGAAGCACCCAGGAGAGCCCCTCCTAGCTCGAGGAAATGCACTCGGGCCCCTGGTGTTTCTCCGTATGGAGCTAGACAGCCAGGAATCCCTCCTGACGAGGTAAGCTCCCCGCATAGATTGCTTCCAATCAGAGGAAGGGCACTTCCTGGGGCCCTCTGGGATCCCCTGCACTGGTTCCTAGAGAGGACTGGGTGGTGCTGGAGACACAGGATGCCCCCCAAGTACGAGGCAGAGCCTAGTTACGGCGGCCACGGGAGGCCCGTCTGGGAGAGTCAGGGCAAGAGTTCCTCGTTCATTTCACTGGTTCATTCTGGCGCCACAACAAATTCCACCAGAATATTACAGGAATGTGAAGGTAACCCAGGCTTACTGGATTCCAGAATTCGGTGTTTGCTCATTCACTGGCTGTTCCAAGTGCCCCACGCTGAGCTGGTGCGGGATACACCAGGGACAGGCCTGGGGGGATGAGAACCCACTCTTTCTGGTTGTGAGGGCAGCTTTTATCCTCTAGGTAACGGGAAATCTTGGGAGTTCTTTGTGCAGGAAAGTGTCATGGTCTGAGTTTTGTTTAGAATTTGAGAGACCATATCCCACAATTACAGTGAAAAAAATTATATCACAAGAATTCTATGTGTGGCACCGATGGGGTAACTGGGACCGGTTGCCACATATTATAGAAAACTAGGCAAAACAGACCAACAACAGCTCTCAAAAACTGGACCACAGTCACTGTAAGACCCTGATTCCTGATGGAAAAGAAATCAGTGAGGTGAGTCCTGAGACTGCCCAGCAGCCCGCCACAGGCGCCCAGAGGGCAGCGTGGGGAAGGGGGAGCCGCACAGACGACATCCCTATCACTGTGCTGGACAGACAGAGACTAGACTCAGGGAAGCCCAGGGTGGCTAGAATCGGCAGGGGCCGCACGAGCGAGGGGAGAAAGAGCTGCGGGGAGCTCACAGGAGACCCTGGGGCCTGTTGCTGAGTTCCGGCTCACGCGGGCACAGGGTGAAACCCCACAAGGCTGGGCAAAGAGCAGCTGGCCAGCTGCAGGCTGGCCTGGTCCCACAGCTCACGCAGGGTTGGGGGATCTCAGAGTCCCAAGCAGTTCTTGTTGGACACGTGCCCCTCAGTGGAGACCACACACGTGTCAGGCTTAAGTGGCGTGGCTAAGGCAGCCTACAGGAAAAGCTACCTTAGACTTGCCCTAAAAAAGCCTAAAAACAAGCCTCAAAGAGATCGAGCCAACCACAAGTAGCTTTACTGCCTATTAAACAAACTTCTGTACTCTTCAAAGGAAGACCACAAAATCCAGCACCAGTTGAAAATCCCTAGACGTGTGAAGATGCAGAAAAATGTGACCCATAACCAGTCAACAGGACAGACTCACGAATGCAGCGATGGTGTGTTAGCAGCCAAGGACCTGAAGACGCGCAGAGATGCTGCGAACACGCTCACGGGTGTACGGATGGCAGGGACACAGTGAGGAAAGAGCAGAAGGGCTGGAGGAGCCACCAGGGGCACTGCCGAGACAGAGACACGGCCTCGGAAGTGAGTAGGTCACAGGACGGCACGAATGCATATTAGACACTGTGGAAGAAGAGATCAGTGGACTTAAGGACGGAGCTAAGGAATCTACGAACTGTGAAGCATAGGAGAGAAAAAGAAGGACTAAAAATGAACACGTCTCCAGGGCGGTAGGAAAAGCTCGAGTGGCCTAACATTCTTGTAATTAAAGTAGGAAATGCCTGATTCTCAAGAAGCACATACACAACAAAACCAAACCAAGAGTTATCATAGTTAAACTGCTGAAAACCAGCAAGAAAGAGAAAATCTTAAAAGCCTTCTGAGTGGTATGCCTAGATGCATACCCTTTACCTTCTTACAGTTTATCTAACTTGGGGACAAGGGAGTTTTTCCCTCTTTGCACAAAAACTATTCAGAGAGAGTCCTTGGGAAAAGCCCTGAGTCTTCCCCGACCTCAGGGTCTACTTTTAAACCTTTCCTCTAAATTATTCTGGCCAATCAAGTTTTAGACCCAATCTATAAAATGTGTTTTCTCAGCAACTTTATGAATATTCTGAGAGTGAATCTATTAAAATTTTTTAGACCACTTTGAAAGTCCTTTGGTAAAAAACCTCCAACATATAAAACAATATGATTTCAGCAGACTCTTTATGAAAGTATAACACAGACTGAAAAATGCACGTCACAAGTGCATAGCTGGATTTTCACATGTGAATGCACCCTTGGAACCAGCTCCCAGATCAAGAGGCAGAACTTGAGCAGCCCGGGAGCTATAACCACTTCCCAGATAGACACACGGCTTATGAAAACAGCCTGTACACTCCACTCTTTTTACACTACAGTTTCATAAAAGAGCCTCCCCCCGCCCAACCAAGAATCAAAGTAATCGATTCCCTTGGAGTAGGAAGGATATACACCTGCTTCCAGATAGGGCCACTCAGAGGAGGATGAGGAATGGACACAGGAAGGGTAAAGAGGGGACCTCCACTGTGATTTTAATGCTTTAGAAAAAGGGTCTAAAGCAAATATGCTCAAATGTTAACATGTGTTACTTCTGGGAGGTAGGTATATGCTCACTGGCTTTATTACTTTAAAATTCTGTTTGCTCAAAAAAAGAAATTCACAATAGAAATAATTACTAATAGGGCGCCTGTGTGGCTCAGTCAGTTAAGCGTCTGCCTTCAGCTCAGGTCATGATCTTGGGGTCCTGCGATCGAGCCCCATGTCAGGGTCCCTGCTCAGTGCGGAGCCTGCTTCTCCCTCTCCCTCTGCCCCTCCCCCCACTCGTGTTCTCTCTCTCTCTCTCTCTCTCTCTCTCTCTCGCAAATAAATAAAATCTTAAAAAAAAGAAAGAATTAGTAATAAAAACTCTCTCCAAATATCATATAGAACTGGAAAGAAAGAAGCACATTGGAAGGCATCTTGGCAGAAATCAAGTTTCCATGCCTCCCCAAACTAAAATCTACAGTCTAACTAGTGTTTACAAATACTTAGTACTTCATTCCCCATAAATACACTATGTTATTCTGGCTATAATTTTTCAGTTCTAAAGCAAACCATAAAGAATGTGACCAAAATAAAGAGTTCTGGTTAAAAGGGCCCCTCTCACACAGCAAATTACAAATTAACATTCCATCTCTACTATTTAGCAAACATTTTTGAAAAATGTTCAGCTAGGTTACACTGACAACAGCTTCTTCTCTGAATAAAGGCGGATGCAGGTCAGCCCCCCGCTACTCCATCAGCAGGGGTCACCTCCTGTCAGGGCTCACAGCAGCCTGACTCTGCACCCGCATGGCGATCCCCCAGACCCCCCAGATGGCAGAGGAGATGAAGACACAGACGGAGAGGACACACCCCAGAGGGCAGCCTGGGAGCCGTGCAGCCCCACGTGGTGGGAGCCTGGGCGACGCTGGTCACGGAATCCTGGTGAAGGTGGAGTTTCATAGAAGGAGTCAGTTATCTCCAGTGAACGATCAGAAGCAAGAGGGAGTTTATCTGAGAGTTACATTTATTCTCGTGCAGGATGATGTTAAGGGAGAGACTCTCCAAATCTCAAACACCTAAAACAGTAAGAGTCACTTCTAGAAATTAAAGTACACTATGAATGTGAAGTGAGTGGAGCTCAGAGCCTCGAGGCAGACCCACATGGAGAGCTGGAGGTTGGCTTCTGGTGGGAGGAGGCAGAGACCCCCAGCTTGGAGGTAGGAAATGGGGGTCCTCCTGTGGATCTGATCTAGACTGTGCCCACCATCATTCGCTGGGTGTCCAGCCAGAGTTAAAGAGGGGACAGAGCCTGGAAAGACATGGCCTGGCAGCCCAGGGAGCTGTGCTCAGCCTGTCAGGTGTGTTCAAACTTCTGGGGGGCAGAGCCCTTGCTGAGCCCCGGAGACAGAACGGCCAGACCCAGCCCCTCACCACCCAGTGCCCAGAGGAGCTGGCGAAAAGGGGGATTTGTAAAGCTCTTGTCTACAGCAACCTACTTTCTCCACTTTCATTTCCTACTAAAAGTTGTATTTAGAAACAAAACAAGCCTGCACATGGCAGCATCCCAAGTAAGTACGGGCACGTGAAGTAGGCTCCCAGGCCCCTTCCCCACACCACTGCAGGCGGGAGGGGGGCGGCAAACTTCACAAAAAGCAACCACAGGAGGAGGCCGTCTCATGCCATAAGCTTCAAACAGGAGAAAGAAAAAAAAAGGAAGGGGAGAAAAGCCAAAGAAAGATTAAAAAAAAAAGTTTCTGCAGGTTCTCTGCCTGACCACCCCTGAGTCCCCAGCAGTTGTCCTGGGGAAGGAGGTGACTCAGCAGAACCCTGACATTCTCAGTAAGGCAGGCTAAAGGGGAAGATGAGGAGAGTGGGGATAAACCTTTGTGGGTACATCCCCAGCTGGCTCTGAGGATCTCGGCCCAGGCAGGGAGGACGCAGGGGCTCAGCGCTGAGGTCTCCCTAGGCTGAAGAATGTCGGTACCAGAAAGTGATCAGGGTCATGGCGACCGCTAACCTACATAGATGGGAAGATGAATGGATAGATGGGTAAATGGATGGGTGGTAGATGGGGGGGTTAGATGGAAGGAAGGATGGGTGAGTGGATGGGAGGTGGGTAGATGGAAGGATGGATGGATGCGTGGATGAGTGGAAGGCTGGATGGGTTGATGGACGGATGCATGGATGAGAGAAGGTATAGAACATGCAAAAGACAAACACAAAGCCTGGTCTGAAAGGAAACATAGCACAAAGAACATTAAAATTCTTCATGTTCTAGGAGGGAACGAGGAGAGTACGCAGCTGACAAAACAAATTCCTCAAGATCAATACTATTACAGACCCAATAAAGAGGAAAAAAGAGACGAGATAGGTCTGAAAATCAAATTAATGACTTAGAAATAAAGACTTTTGCAACCAAGCTGTATGGAGTATGATGAGAACAGAAGCAGCAGAAACGTGAGGAACAGAGCACCGGTGGGCAGTTAGAAAGCCGCTGGTGAGCCCAAGTGAAAGAGCAGAGACAGAGAAGCCCTTGGAAGGGCTGACGGCGAGCTGTCTCTCCCGCACTCCCCGCAGAGCGGGAGCTCGCAGCCGTGGGCTGAGCATTCCACGGGTGACCGTACTCTGTGGCTATGAACCCAAGAGGGGTGGGAACACAGGAGGAGCGCGTGGGGGCTGCTGGCCAGGCCTCCCTTGGGCGTCTGAGCCACCGAGCAGCCTGAGGGCCCCCGGCCTGGTCCTCTCTGCTGATGCCACACCACAGGGGACCCTAATCTGCACGGATGACCTGGCGCACCGGGCAGCGTGGCTCCGACCTGCTGTCCCCCAGCCTCAGCTGCTCTCCGGAGAAACACCTGCAGTGACGTTTACCTATTTCAGGGTGGTTGGATTTGGGTTGATTTTTTTTTTTAAGATTATTTATTTGAGAGAGAGAGAAAACACGAGCAGGGGTGGGGGGCAGAGGGAGAGAATCTCAAGCAGACTCCCCACTGACCAGGGAGCCCGACACAGGACCGGATCCCACGACCCATGAGCTCACAACCTGAAGTGAAATCAAGAGTCAGCCGCCCAAATGACTGAGCCACCCAGGAGCCCCCTGGGGTGATTTCTTTAAGCCGTTTTCTGTTTTACTTTTTCTTATTACCTAAGTTATTTATGATACATATGTATCATTTTACCCAAAAAGGTCATTCTCCTCAAATATAGAACATGTAAAAATAAAGTGGGGATTCGGCATCTGTGGCTGGGAGGGGAGACGAGGCATCGGAGCTGAGCCCGTCGGCTCCAGTCACCCCGCGGCTGCCACCCGCCACATGGCCTTACCTCTTGGAGGCTTAGCTCCCGCTCTCCCAGCCTCCGGCATGAGCGGAGCACCGTCCGTCCCTGGGTCCTCTGTGTAGACGTGTGCCGTGGCAGGAGGAGCGAGCTCAGGGCTCTGGAGGGCTCCGGTGTGTGAGGATGTCAGGGTTAGTCACCAGTCTGCTGGTGGACATTGGACCTGCCTAGCAGCGGGGCATCAAGATGGGGGCGGGGCAGGCACCCAGCAGAACTCTCCTCCTCGGCCCTCCCCGTGCTCCCACGGGGCCTCTCCTCCTCGGCCCTCCCCGTGCTCCCACGGGCCTCTCCTCCTCGGCCCTCCCCGTGCTCCCACGGGGCCTCCTCCCTGGGCTCTTCCAGGCCCTGTGCCACACTCAGAGAACGCCAAGGCTGAAGGTCTGAACTGCTCGGCGCTGGCCATGGCGTCAGAAGCCCCTCTGCAGAAGGTTGGCGAACCCTATCTGGTAGACGAGTCATATCCAAAATATATAAGAAACTCATACAATTCAGTAACCAAAAACCCGAGTAACCAGATAAAAAGGACCTGCACAGACAGTTTTCCAAAGAAGACATACAACAAATGGCCAACAGGCATGCGGAAAGATCCTCAACATCCCTCATCATCAGGGAAATAAATGCAAGTCAAAACTCCAGTGAGCAAGTCCCTCACCCCCGTCAGGATGGTTTTCATCAAAGAGACAAGAAACAACAGGTGTTGGCGAGGACGTGGATAAAGGGGACCCTCGTGCACTGTTGGTGGGAAGGTAAGTTGGTGCAGCCGCTGTGGAAACAGTATGGAGATTCCTCAAAAATAAAAATAGAACTTATCCTATGACCCAGCAGTCCTACCCCTGGGGATGTGTCTGAAGGGACTGAAATCAGGACGTCAAAAAGAGATCTGCACCCTCATGTTCACAACAGTCAAGACATGGAAAAAAGGGTTGGTCGACAGGTGAAGGGATAAAGAAATTGTGACATCTCCCTACGGTGGAGTATTATCTGGTCTTCAAGAAGGAATTCTGCCTTCCAGACACCATGGATGATCCCGGAGGATGTTATGCTACGTGAAATATGCCAGACCCAGACAGTCAAATACTGTGCATTCTCCCTTGTATGTGGGATTTAAAATATAGCTGATGCTTGAACATCGTGGGGGTTGGGGTGCCCTAACCCCAATCCCCGCATAGTCAAAAATCTGAAAATCCACGTATAGCTTCTGACTCCTCAAAAACTTAACTACTAATGGTCTCCTGTTGAGAGGGAGCTTTGCGGATGACACACACAGTTGATCCACACATATTCAGTGTGTCATTTGTTATCATATGCTGTATTCTTAGAATAAAGTAGGCCAGAGAAAAGAAAATCATTAGGAAAATACACTTACAGGACTGTCCTGTATTTATCGGGAAAAAAAAATCTGTGTCTAAGTGTGCAGTTCAAACCTGTGTCGTTCTAGGCTCAACTGTAGTCAAGTCCACAGAGGCAAAAGGCAGAATGTGGTTAGCAGGGGTGGGGCAAGGGGGTCGCCCGAGGTGCTGATCAAGCTTTACAAGCTTTACCACAAGTTCCAGTTATAAGATGAGTAAGTTCTGAGGACCTCAGGTACACATGGTGACCACACTTCACAAACCTGTACACTTGCGGTTTGCTAAGAGAGTCAGTGTTAAGGTCCTCACCCCCCACACACACGTAACCATGCAAGGTGATGGCATGTTAATTATCTTGATTCACAACGTATATGTATATCAAATCATCACGTCACATACCTTAAACACATACAATTTTTATTTGTCAACTATGCCTCAATAAAGCTGGGAAAAATTAAAATAATTGTAAAAAAAACCACAGAAGCCTGTGTGCAGAATAAGGGTACTGGGAGCAGGGATGGACCAGAGTGCACACGGCCAGGTACCAAGTGTGGCCGAGGATGCGCAGCCTGAACTAGCAGCCTTCCTTCCGGACGGCACCTGTCCTAAGACCCAAGGTCCATGACATGTATGATCTTAGTGGCTGGCTAAAATGACATAGGAGTTGCCCTCTACTCTGACCACAGTTACTAAATGATCCCAACCTGCCAGCACAGCCTCTTGGCTCCCAGTTACACAGGAACTAACGAGCAGGGGACATCTCCCCATCTCCCCGCTACTGAGCGCTGAGGACTGAGGCAGGACGGGCACTGCCCCGGAGTTTGCAAAGCCAAGGCCTGTGTGCTGGGTCGATGGAGCCCGGCGTGGCCCCAAGCCCTGGCCACGCAGGGCTCCTCAGCCGCCCTGTCACCCCTCACCCGCCAGCCCAGGGACACGCCTGCCATCTCCCCACTGCCCAATGGCTCGCCGTACTGTGCACGCCCCTGGAAAGGGCAGACAGAAAACAGGGTAGAGAGTAGGCTTAAAATCAAAGGCCATCTGCATTCAGAAAACAAAGAATTAAAGATCACATGTCTTTTATCAGGTATTTCTGATTTCAAAAAAGGTTTCCGTTTTGGAACAGGAGGTTAAAGGTTAAAACAACCAAAACTAGTAGAAATGACTGCTTAGCTTATGGCACGGAGTTTACAGCTGACTTCAAATATATGTGTGTTTGTAGTAAGAGGTGATGGATGGCAGCTTCTGGAGGAAGACAAGAGACTGGCCACACCTGCCCCATGTGGGCCCGCTGCCTGGGAAGAAGGCGCACCCACACTCTGGCGCTCGGGCCGCGGTCACAGCGCATGACTCAACCAGACCCTCTGCTTTTGTGCTCTACCAAATGCAGTTCTGCTGAGCTTGTCTGCTTGTGTTTGGAGAGGGTTCCGCTAAGAAATAAAAACTTAGGAAGCCACTGTCCCAACCGAGGCTCGGGCGGGCACCTGCGCATCCTGTGAACGCCTTAATTCAGTCATTCGTCCAGCAGACACCCTGTGTACCGCCCGCCGCACGGGGTGCCGAAGCCACCACAGGGAGGCCACCTGCTAGTGGGTGGACGGGCAGGCAACACAGCCACATGGATGAATAATTAGGATGGCGGCCCTCGTCGGCCGTGCTGGGCAGAAACGAAGCCGGGCTGGGACTCAGAGTAAGGCTGGCGGCGGGCACAGGCCCCTCTGAGGAGCTGCTGCCGGATGGGGACGTGGCCTGAGTGGCATGCGAGACCAGGGCAGGAGGACGGTGCCTGGCGAGGCGAGGGAAAGCGCCACCTCCGGCCCCGGGGCTCGGAGCAGGCAAGCAGCAGGCCCAGCTGGGTGTCAGTGGGGGAGCAAGCCGCAGAGGGCCAGCAATTTCGGGGAAGGGAGCGAGGGGAGGCGTCCTGGCGTGGACAGGCCCCCAAGGGGACAGAGAGGCTCTGGGAGCAGCGCAGGGAGAGCTGAGAGCTGGACGGGTGAGGTGACGTTCATGAAGCAGCTGGGGCGGAGGTGTCGCGTGGCCCCTGCGGGGACTGCGCCCGTGGCCATGCCCGCGCGTGCCTGGGGTGGGGACGCTTACGTGAACGCTCCCCCTCACTCCTCACTTCTCAGCTTCAAAAGGCACATCTAGGAATGGCAGAAACCAGCCTAACCTTTTGGGGATGTAGGAGTTGGGTGGGAGGGGAATCCTGGCAAAGCTGCTCGGTATGGGGTGAAAAAAAGGAGAGAAATAAAATACAAGAATAAGCGTTTATTACAAGGAAGCCGCACTGTCCCGAAGCCCAGACTGAGAGAGCCGGCTGGCCCCTCTTGCGGCCCCACCTCTGCACTTCTGGTTTTCGGCTGTGGGCATCCTCTGTGAGCAAGTTTTGAATAACTTCCCACAGGGCGACGGCTCCATTTCTAAGCCTCTCTGTAATGCTAGAATGTCCTTCCTTTCCTGGAGGCAGAATCTGCCCCTGGACTTCACCCCCCCCCCGGTCCTGGCTTGCCCTCCACGGAGGCCGACCTCTAACCCTGCCTGCACAGGGGGTCTCTGGCTACGGGGAGCAGTCGAAGAGCCCCTCTCCTTGTGAGAAAGTGGAAAATCTCTTCAAGTTGACGAGGATCACAAAAACAGCACTGTCCACTTCCTTAAAACGAAGCCACACAACTAGATGGTGAGAGGCTTCGAGATAAAGAGACGCTATGTGAAACGGAAGACGACAGTTACTGACGGTGTTTCTGAGTGGGTGACGACTCCTCACCAAAGCCACGCGGGACATCCACGTGGAGACCACCCCAACCTGTGAATCGGCTCCCTGGGCCCTGCCCTCCTCCCGGAGCAGATGTGCTGCTTGGGCTCCCAGGCCCCTCGGGGAGCCCGACTCTCCCGGCCGGCACAGCATCTCACACATCCCCGTGTGGAAACCCACCCCGAGCCTCCACCTGGGTCCACTCAGCAGGCTCCTGTCCGCCGCTGGGGAGGTGTCCCTGGGAAGCGGGGTCAGGGCCGGGGGGGCCGGGGCTGGACCTGGGGTGGGAAGACGGGAGCCACGAGCCTCAGCAGCCGGGTTCCCCCCGCAGGCTCTGTGCTCGGGCCGACCTCAGGGTCTGAATCCCCGAATCCCAGCCACTAACTTCGTGTGTGACTCTGATCAGTGTAGCCTCTTTCGGGCTCATCGGCAAAGATGGAGGAATCCAACGTATACCTCCTAGAACTAGCATACAGATTCGATGAGGAAGTTTTTCTTCTTACAAATCAAAAGAGAAATCGAAGGTGGGAAAATAATAAAATCATTTAAAAAACAAAATAAAACACATATACGCTGTCTGGAGCAGTTCCTAAGATCCAGGGTGTGGTCACGAAATAGTGAGCCCCTCCCTTCCAGCCTATGGCACGGAGGCCCCAAGACGGAGAAGGGCCCGGAAGGTGCCCGGAGGCACCCAGGTCCGCAGGGGTGGAAGACCCTGCAGGGGAAGGGCCCTGCCTGCCACTAGCAGGCACCACTTCCTCAGGAAGGACACACAGGACCTTGAGTTGGGGGCTCCCCACGCTTGGGGGGCTTGGCTCTGTACACATTCTAAGTGGACGAGATTCCCAACCTCCGGGGCTCCCGCACCCGCTGCTGACAGAACAAAACTGTCACGACGATCGGGCTTAATATTTATGATGAAACTGAACTTCTCACATTTATAAATCTCCTACAGAAAGGAATATCTTCTACCAGGAAAGAAAGGGTAAGCATGAACAGAAGGCTATAGAAACCAGTCACTTTTGTCCTGGATTTTGTTACCGGGCCTATTTCTTTTTTTTTAAGGTGAAGACCGATTAAATGGCATGATTATCACTGTACGTAAAACAGGGAACGTAATTCCTTTTATTAAAATAAGTAAATCCCCAAACAACCTTCAGGATCCGTGGCCCCAGCCTCAGGGATCAGCACATCTGTAATTCAAGAGGTGCTCGGCAGGTACTCCACGAGCGGCGGGGAGCAGGGCCGCAGGCTCGGGGCCCAGCCGCCCACTGTGCCAGCCGCCCCATCCAGGGCCCACCACCAAAGCCAGCCGTTGTGGGACAACAGAAAGCATCGAGAAACCTACGCTGAGTTTCTCTTTCCCTTGCAGTCCCCAGGCACCCTCGAACCCCACACCTGTCCCGCTGCGGCCACCACCGCCTGCCCTCCGACCCACAGCCAGCAGACCATGAGAACACGGGGCTCATACCTTTAAATACACTAGAAAATTCAACTCTCAAAAAACGGAAGAATAGATTAATTAAAACATGTGGAAAACAAAAGGGAACTTGCGAGCATAAGGACCTTCATGAGTATCGTAGGAACTTTGGAACCAGCACTGAGCTAAAAGAACGAGGTTCCATCAGAGCTGGTTCCATCCAGTCAAAGAGGACACCTGTGGCCTCCCCGTGTTGGATCACTCCCAGGAAAGGAGTCCCCACGTACGATACTATTTAGAGGCAGGAAGAAGGCTTCCTTTCCACCCGGGGCCGCAACTCTCCCACTGGGCTCTTCCTAGGAAAGGGACACAGAGCACCTGAGTCTCACCCGAATTTCCAGAATTGCTCAAATTCGGCCAGAGCTCTGAAATCTTGGCTTGCTGCTTAGCAAGCCGGCGTGCTTGGACTCGTCAGGACAGGTGTGGGAGGACGCCACCAGCTCAGGGCCAGGCTCGTCACATGTCTCTGCAACGAGCGGCTTCCAGAACTCGCGTCCCGGCCACCTGGGAGCCACGGCAAGCTCCTCCACCTCTGCCCTGACTCAAACCCTCCCCCAGGGGCCGGGGAGAGGCAAGGCAAACATCTCTTCTGGGTGAATCAATGGCAAATACACTTTCACAATTGGAACACTTCATTAAAAATAATAAAAGTAGACATCAGAAATTGTGACTTACCCCCATCAGATACAGTTGCAGACTGAAAGAAAAGAGAGAGAGACATGAGTTAATGAAGCCTCATGACAAGTCGGGAAGCAGCAGGTCCGTCGTGTGAGCGCAGGGCTCCCGGCTCCGGGCGCGGGCGACCCAGGACACGCGGGCACCCCAGTGAGCTGAGCGCCGCGCTCCCACTTCCTGAACGAACCCCGCCCAAGCCGGGCGGGCCGGGGACACAGGGCTCTGCGCAAGTCATCACCACTTTCATGGGAAGAGAACAGATCCCGGCACGTTCGACACCATTAGGAACACCTTGGAGAAAGCTGGCTCAGGAGCCCACATCAGTGCGGGCAGCGTGTGGGGCGCACGGGGCACCGGGGAGGCAGGCCCCCTGCACACCGCACCCGGGGCCACCCCACACCAGGCTGCTCGATCGCCTCCACCTGCGTGGGGACCCAGGCCCAACCACGGGGTGCCGGGGACAGGTGCTGGTGACAGCCCCGCAGGGGTCAGCCCACAGCCCGCCCGCCAGGAGGGAGCCTGGAGCAGAGGAGGGCGGTGGGCGGTTGGCTCAGAGGCACCAGGGCAAGAAGGAACACGTTGTGCAAGGGGAAAACAGGCCAGTAGGCAGCAGGAGGCCGTGAGGGAGGGCCTGGCAGGACGGACGGTCGGAATGACAAAAGGCCCGTCTGAGGAGGACGACTGGAAGGTGCTGCGCAGGCCGAGGCCCGTAGAGAAGTGGGGAAAGGGGAGGAGCGGCTGAGGAAGGAGAGCATTTGGGTGCACAGACACGGGAAGCCGGAAGGAGCCAACAAGGAAAGGACTCGAGAGCCTACAGGGGACACCCTGCAATCCTGCTGGGCGTCCTGGCCCCAGCAGAGGCCGTGGCTCCCCAGGATGGCGTGTGGGTCAGGCCCCAAGGTTACAGGTGCTGAGACACTGGCCCTGGGCCCCCCCCCGGCCATCCCCCGGCTGTCACCGTGCGCAGGATCAATCCTCGCAGCTACATGTTCTCGGTGGTGACCAAAGCCCCCGGGGCTCAGGCCTGGCTACAGAATCCCTCCCTGGTGCCCTGGCATGGAGAAAGACCCCGTGTCCTCTCTGCAGAGGCAGGTGAGAGCACAGTGCACAGCATGAGGAGGGTCTTCCCAAAGGCCCAGCTGACAGCCCATTCCTGGCACCAGGCCCCCCTTAACCTCACCTCCCAGGCTGCATGGAAGATGGGGGACCCTCTCCCATTCAGAGCCCCTCACCTCGTGGGACTTAGACCCGCAAGGCTAGAGGACCGGCTAAGGGAGGACCTTCTGGCCCAGAAAGAGGGCCTGTCCTCCGACAGCCCGGGGAAGCCACCTCCTGACCGTTTTGGAAACGGGGCTGCTCACGGTTTCCAACCATCCTGAGTGCTGGGGCCAGAAATACTCTAAAACTGGACCCTGGCACCTTATCAAGACGTTCCCAACAGTGAACACACACACTGGTGGCATGTCCGGTTTTTACACCACCATCGGGCCAGATGGGCAGGCGAGTATGGGCCCCGCAAGCCAGCGCTGGGCCATCAGCCCTCTGCCACCAGACCCCTGGCGGTCTTTACTGCAGCAGTGCGGGGCAGGCTCCCTCCCGGGCTGACACGAGCAGTGTGCAAAGCGGTCCTTCCCGTCCTCACAGTAAATCACCTACAATCCGTTATAAGTTCAGTAGTATGAAGGCACGTTATTCCCTGGAGATTATGAGAAGAAAATCCGCAAGACCACACACAAAATCAGAAATACTGTCAATAATCACGTCTGAGAAGTTAATCATAAAATGCAAACTTCTATAAATAGGAAGGCCACAGTCAACTTCATGTTACGGTCACGGTGGAAACCACCTTCGCAGACTTCAGCAGGTGGAAAAAGGCACTAAAACTCTGTACGTCCACCCCCAAAATGGACCAAAACCCACGACCCAGGACAGAGGCGTGTCCCTGAAGCCAAAAGAGATGGAAGCAGGCGGCGTGAGAGTGGGGTGCCGTGGAGTGGCAGCGGGGGGAGCCGCGTGGACGAGGCGGGCAGGGCGCTGCCAGACTCCAGCCCGTGGGGCCTTCCGTGCGGCGCAAACGGATCCAGGTAAAGCGCAACAAACACGCTTTTTAAAAAAGTATCCTTTATTTTTTAAAAAAGTTTTAGATTTATAGAAAAATTGTGAAGACAGTACAGAAACAAACATGCTTTTAATATGCTGCTGCTCCGAACCCAGCAAAGGAGCCACGAGGTGGGACCCAGGGGCCGGGCTGGACGCTGGGCACAGGGCACAGCCCACACACCCCGGGACTCCTGGGCCAAGATGCCCAGCTCCCTAATCCTTCCGGGAGGAAAGCAGTCCGACTGAGGCCCGCAGGAGTTCCAAAGAGTGAGCCCACCCAAATTAGAGCTCACAATTCAAAAATCCCCCCGAACTCGAGGGAAAAGCCCACCAGGAGAAACGACAGGAGACGCACGGGCACTGGAAAGTTCACATACAGAATGCCCCAGAGCTCTGAAATCGTCGGTAGAAGCCGTAACGCAGACAAGAGGAGGTGAGGGGGCCTCCGTGAAACAGAACCCTCCACGAGGCGTCTGGCCGTGCACGATGCTGAGATTAGACACCGGGGAGAGAGGCGAGCAGAGGGGAGGCTGCTGAAGAGAGAGTCTGGGAACTGGAAGACAGCCCTGAAAACGGTCACCCTTGCGGCCACTTGGAGACCAGAGGGCCGGGAGCGAGCAGGGGAAGGAGAGGCAGGAGGCCTGGACGCGGGCCAGCGAACTCTCAGAGAGGACAGCTCTCCTGCTGGTGCCAGAGCTCACCGCCCACAGGCCACCCCCGGGACCCCTCACGCACATCCTCCGGGAGAGGTGCCCCAGCATTCTGGGTGCCTCGGTTGTTCACCATGTTCCAGGAGGCACTCAAGAGCTCTGAGCCACAGCCTCAAATGTGCATTTCCTTCCCTTTCCCCAGTTTGGGAAGCTGTGTCCAAAGAGCACCTCCCAGGCTTAAAATGCTAAGGAAGGTTCAGGGCACCTGGGTGGTGCACTCAGTTAAATGTCTGACTCTTGGTTTCGGCTCAGGTCGTGATCTCAGGGTCGTGCGATCGAGCTCTGCATCAGGATCTGCGCTCAGCAGGGAGTCTGCTTGAGATCCTCTCTCACCCTCTGCCTCTGCCCTGCCCCCCCAAAATCAATCAATCAATCTTTAAAATGTTAAGGAAAGGGCACCTGGATGGCTCAGTCATTAAGTGTCTGCCTTGGGCTCAGGTCATGGTCCCAGGGTCCTGGGATCGAGCCCCACATCGGGCTCCCTGCTTGGCGGGAAGCCTGCTTCTCCCTCTCCTACTCCCCCTGCTTGTGTTTCCCTCTCTTGCTGTGTCTCTCTCTGTCAAATAAATAAATAAAATCTTAAAAAAATAAATAAAAAATAAATAAAATGCTAAGGAAAGTTCTAGGCATCTGGAAAGCTGTGGGCTAGTGGGCTCATCCTGGAGGGGCCAGTAAGGGCGCAGAGGTCACAGATGTCCCCCGACCACCCCACATCTTCTCAAGCTCATACTGGGATTGCTCCTCGCCCACCGCAGTGTGAGGCAGGGTCACAGGGAGGCCAGCTCCGCAGCCTCACTCACGGCCTCCACCCTCTGCTCTGGACATGTTGCCCTGGTGACGCTCATACCCCTGGCAGAGCTCTACGGAGACATGCTTCAATAGTATCCGGACACAGGGCGCCTGGGTGGCTCAGTCGGTTAAGCGTCTGCCTTCGGCTCAGGTGTGATCTCAGGGTTCTGGGATCGAGCCCCACGTCGGGCTCCCTGCTCAGCAGGGAGTCTGCTTCTCCCTCTGCCGCTGCCCCTCCCCAGTCTCAAATAAATAAATGAAATCTTTAAAAAATATATACTATCCAGACATAAAACTACTCTCCTCTTCCAAGTTCACATATTTTTGAAGAAATAAGTAATGACTTTTCCTGACTAGATTATTTAATTTGCAAATAAATAGTGTATAATTACCATTAACCTGATTCTCCTGTTTACTGTCCAATATTTATTCCACTTTACAAGCATGCAGTGGCAGAGCCGGGCCATGACATCAGCCGATCCCTGCTCAGCACCCCAGCTCCTTGGCCCCTGAGATGGCCATGGGAGCAGGCTGAGGAGCATGGATCAGGGGCCTTCGCTCCAAGAGGAGGTAAGGCCTAAAGAGGTGAAGCGGTCTCCCACGGCCACAGGTGGTGGCAGGGAGGAGCCAGGAGGCGCCCTGCGGGGAGCTCGGGCCCAGCGTGCTTTACTGGTGGCCGGGCTCAGTGCTCGGCGAGCGAGGTGAGGAGACACAGGCAGACAGCCTACCAACAACAGGGAGCTGGAAAAGACAGGGAACCCCCAAATCATTCCTATTTGCCTCAGGATCAACAACATGTCTATGCTGACCCAAGTTACCCTTTTAAATCCTGGTATGCAATTTTTCTTAGCAGAGCCCGGCTGACGGGGGGAAGCAGTCCAAGATGGCAAAGCTTCAGAAACCCCCCTAAGATACTTCCCATGGAGCATCGCCCACAGCAGGGGGGATGACTTAAAGTCAGGCATTCCCAAGGTCTCAGCACACTGAGACCACTGGACCACTACAAACGCTTTTATGAATTACAGCTTAACACCCCTAAGGTTTATGCTGATATCCAGTATAATCCGGATCAATAACTCGTTTTCATTAGTCTGTACTCGTGGGCTCTTCCTGCATTCCCATATCTACGTGTTACACCTACAAAAGCAGCAGAACTGTAAAAACAAGCTGCCAGTGACAAAGATCCCAGTAAGTGAGCATCCGTCTGTGCTCATCGTAACAAAACAGCTCGAGAGTGTTCTAGAACATATGCCTACAGGACTGGAATTTACACTGACATAATGTATTTGTTTGAAAGAAACTTACAAAGTATTTAGATACGCAATTTAAGTTCAAACCATCTCCATTCCTCGGGTCAGCCTCTTAAACCTGATAGTTCAGTGGAAATCGGACTGATTCCCAGCAGGAAATTTGGACGACACAGGTTCCATGGATATTTTATTTTAAATCAATGGTATTGGGGCGCCTGGGTGGCTCAGTCGTTAAGCATCTGCCTTCGGTTCAGGTCATGATCCCAGGGTCCTGGGATCGAGCCCCACATCGGGCTCCCTGCTCAGCGGGGAGCCTGCTTCTCCCTCTCCCACTCCCCCTGCTTGTGTTCCCTCTCTCGCTGTGTCTCTCTCTGTCAAATAAATAAATAAAATCTTTAAAAAAAAAAGTTTTAAATCAATGGTGTTAAAGTTTCAGATCATTAATATGAAGGGAAGTACATGATGAATCTAACCTTTATCAAGGCTGATCCTGTCTGTAACATTAGACAAGAGCAAGTATTAAACTATATCGTCACCAAATTACTTTGATATACAGTAATACATAATAATATCAACTTTCAGTTTTGAATCACTGACAAAATTTCCTAGCTTAGACATAAAAAGTATTAATCAGTCCTATCTGAGTCCTAAATAAGAGACCAAAGGCTGTAAGTTGCCCAAATGCATCAAATGTTTTGAATACAAAGAGAATATAAATAACCCAAATGATGAAAAACCTTAAGAATTTAACACTTCCTATTTGTATCTAATATACACTTATTTGACTTTTTAAAAACTTCATCAATGGGGCCCCTGGGTGGCTCAGTCGGTTAAGCGTCTGCCTTTCACTCAGGTCATGATCCCAGGGTCCTGGGATCGGTGCTCAGCGCTCAGCGGAGAGCCTGCTTCTCCTTCTCCCTCCACCCCTTCTCCTGCTCGTGCACACCGTGCACGCTCTCTCTCAAATGAATAAATAAAATCTTTAAAAATTTTTTCAAAATAATGAAAACTTGATCATTTAAGTTTTAAGTGACTCCTCGCTGGACCGAGTGTGGAAGCGAGCAGGCCCATGTGGGGCCTGTTGGGGGCGCTATGCCCTGACTTGGGCTCCATGGGCCCAGGGGTCTTCACACCCAACCACAATCCCCTAAGGAGCTGTCAAATCAATTCGAGGGCCATGAGCCGCATTTGTCAGCCACCAAGTAAGATGGATAGAAAAATGTGAAAGGAAAATACCAAGTACTTCCCGGGATCCATGCTGTGCTCAGGCCCAGCTTCAGTCACACATGTGTGTGCACGTGAGCACACGCATCACGTGCGCGAGGTCCCCACGTGACCCGCATCTCCCCCTGCAGAGTGTAGTCCCAGGGCTCTGAGAGCTGCTGCAGGAAGGACCCAGCCCCTCCTGGACCCTCAGTGTGCCACTTCTCACACCCCTCCCCCCCCACCCCGCCCCGCTCCCACCTGCGGCCTCACCTGCAGCCCACCTACCTGGCTGTGGCCCCAGCTACGCCTTCTCAGGGAAGCCTTCCTTGCCAGGCCCCTGAGGCAGGCCCACCACAGCCTTGATGTCTGCCCTTGCCAGTCAGCTCCCAGGTCCCTTGGTGGCAGGGCACAGGAGCGACCTCCCAGAGGCCCGGCGAGAGGGCTGTGTTCAGCACCCGTCCCCACGCTGGGATGCCACAATGTTCTATCCCAGCCCCGCTCTCTCCATGTTCACGCATATGAGTCACGAGCACACGCACACCCCACACCACTGCTTTCCAGCAGCTCCAACCAGAGACACCTGGACATAGGGCCTCCCATGACACAGGTTCACGGGAGGTTCAAACTGTGATGTTCACAATGAAGAATTTCTGTGATCCGGGAGATAGGGATGACATGGGGTGAATGGCATGGGGTGAGGGCACTCTGGGCGCTTTCAGTGCCACACGACGTGGGCGGGGGTGGACCCATCACAGTGTTTGCAGGGGGGAGGGGACGGGGCAACCGAGTGTCAGATGTGGGCAGAGCCCCAGAGCTCAGAATGGAACCTGGGCTTCGCTCTCTAAAGTGCGTGTGCGTGTGTGCACCTGCTTCCCAGAGACCTCTTCATTCTTCAATAAAATCAGAAGAGAGCCAAGAAGGCCAAACCCACAATGACAGCATTTCCCCAAGGATTTAAGACTGAATGTTCATGTCACACCCTCAGTGAAGGCTGAGATGGTGCACTTTGCAAACACCCCGATGAGCGGCACGGCACACAGGCCCCACACTAACACTAGGTGTTCGGTGTGAGCATCTGACCTCACCCAGAAATCCTCTGACCTTGACATAAAGACTGCAAACCCCATTTCCTCACTGGCTGGCCCAATTCAAGAAAGACACGGGGTGGGAAGCGGCCGAAGGTCTGGGATGATGCCCACGACCTCGCACCCCAAGACAGGAGGGACCGCCAGTGAAGTGAAGGTAGGCACGGCCTTCCTGGGATGCTCTGTGCAGGAGGCGGCACCATGTCTAGCTCTCAGACACTGTCACGGAGGAGCTCCTGCAGGAATGGGACATGCAGGGACACGCAGGAGGCCGGAATCCAAGCCCCACTCTCGTGTGAAGTTGAAGCCCAACCCCAGGGACTCGCTTTCTCATAAAGGCTGAGATGTGTCGGTGGTTTTAAAACCTCCACCCAGCAGAGCTGAGCCTCAAGGTGGAGCCCCCCGTCCTCCCCAGGCTGGCTCCATCAGCTCCCAGCAGCCCCTGGGCTCCAGCAGTTGCCCTGTGGGTCAGGCAGGGCCGGGGGAGTTCCAGCTGAGACTGCTTCCACTCATCAACGCCTCTGCAGGCGCGAGGGATGCATGCAACAGAGCCACACACCAGACCGGGCAGCCCTGCCCCCAGGTGCTTCTGCTGGGCGCTGAAGATGAATCCAAAAATGTCAGCTCCCTGCTGCCTGGGCAAGTCAGGTGCCACGGGAGAGCATGGCACAGAGAAGGGCACACAAAGGTGTCCCCGCAGGGTGTCGCTGGAGAAGGGCTGATGCAGGGCAGTGAGCAGCGCCCAGGGTGCTGGCAAGAGAGCAAGGTGGGGCAAGGAAGGAAGAATGCAAGGACAGATTTGGAGGGCTGGTCCACGGGCCTGCCGACACGGAGGGCTCGAGGGATGGCCTGAGTGAGGGGCAGGGGAGACCGAGGGAGAAGCCCAAGTCCGACTTGGCCACTGTTCCCCACCCGCCTCCTGCACGTCCAGAGGGAGCTGGGAGCGGACATGGACCCGCTGCTGGGTCTGGAGCGTGGGGTCCCCGCTGCAGAGGCAGGCTGGAGAGGGCAGCCTCTAAGTGATAGCTTGGAGGCACCTGGAGGAGAGAAGCCAGGGAGGGATCCTGAGGGAATGGGGCCCCCAGGAAAGCTGGTCAAATGCTGGGACACCCAGACATCCTGCTGTTTTAGGAAATCTGGCCTTTCTTTCGTGGGAGGATGACAAGCACTGACAGACAAGTCATTCAGGGACGGATGGTGAGAAGGGGCAGTGCACTGGACACCCCTCGCGGGATCAGGGAGGAAGAAGCCTGCATGCCGGCCGCACCCCAGGACTGGGGGTGCAGAAGGCAGGACCGTCTTCAGCAAATACCAGGGAGGAAGAGCTGTTGCTGCAAGGCGGCCCACCTCTTACTGAAGGAGAGGGGAGAACGTGCAGACAGAAACTGGAGTCCACTGCAAATAGACCGGGGGGTCTTCTTATACAGACAGCCAGGAGCAGAGCCTCAAACAGCGAGAGAAGAATGTGTGCAACCAGTGCCTTAAGTGGGATGAACACGGATCACAGACCCGAGGCCCCTCCCCCAAGGGTTTTAGGGTCGAAAGCGATCTGGGGCAAAGTACGCACCGACTGACTGACCGCCAGTCACGCAGGGCCAGCCCACTGGACACAGGCCCGCGGCCCTCCACCCAGCTCTGCTTGGCACCGTGGGAGCCCTGTGAGTGGGACAGGCCGATAGGAGAGACGGGCAGTGAAGAGAAGTCCGTTCATCTGAGCTAAAAAAAGAGAAACTCAGCCAAATGCAAAAGAATTCTGTGCAGCCCACCCCGCTCATCCCAGAGGTTCGGAGCCAGCCGGGCGGGAGGCGGCCCACAGAAGGGCGGCCTGCCGCGCTCGCTCCCACCCCACAGCCAGCCTGGGAGCCGGGCAGCCCACACGGCCTCCCCTGGGGACCTAAGCCCGCTCTCAGCTCTCCCCCCTGCCACCCGCCCCGACCCCCGTGGGCCTGTGACCGGAGCCGGCCCAGCCCATCCGTGGCGCCACAGCGGCCCTGCTCGCGTGGCCAGCCCTGCCTTCTTCCCCACCGAGCCTGGGCCTCCCCAGGTGCAAGCCCAGCGGCCTCCTCCCCGCCACCTCCCTGTCTTCCTCCAGCCTCTGCGGGGCTCTCTGTGGGGCTCTCTGCGGGACCCGCTCGCCCTTTGCACGCCCCGATGAGGCGCCCCGAGAGCACGGCCACCTCCACCGCTCATCCCACGGCACCCAGAACACTCCACCGCGTCCTTCTAGTGCAGCCCTTCTTACTTTCAAAATGCTACCCAGAGCCCCAGTGCACGAAGAGGCGAAAGCCGCTTGGTCTCTGGGAAGTTCTTTCCCTCACGCAGTAGCAGCCCCAAGGCAGCCGCCGGGGCAGACGGACCTCAAAAGGCATCGGTGACATGAGATGTGCTCCCAAGCCCCTGCCCGGCAAACCTCTGCCAAGCGTGCAGCCCAGTGGGGTCTGTAGTTTAGGACCAGGAAGGAGGGACAGAGCCCAGGAGGGACTGAGCTCCGTGGGCAGCCCCGCCGGTGGGAGGCAGGGTGGGGGCCGCAGCCCCGGACGGGAGGCCCAGCCCCCCAAGTGCCACAGGGGCAGCGGGGCGAGGGGTCCACACGGGACGCCTGCCGCAGCTTTCTTCTTGTGACGCTCCTATTCCTTTCAGGCTGTGGGGTTTGTGTCCCCCACGCAGCCTTGGCAGCCTCTGCGGCTGACACCTGTCCTGACGTGCTTGGAGGACGACGGACGGCTTTGCTCGGACAAAGGGGCACATGTGCACGTTCCAAGTCTACGTCCGCTCAACTTCACTCCTTACAAGATGGACAAACTGCGATCTGTTCGTTTGGCCGAGAGCCTCTCGCTTTTCCTGGGCCGGCAACCACCGGCTCTCCTTTGTGCTCCTCAAACGACCGTGGGAAAGCGCTCCCACGGAGGCGGAAGGGCTCTCCGCCTGCAAGAAACACATCCTTTCCCGCCGCACGGCGTCCACTGAGCACGCACACACACTGCGGATGGCGGCCTGGCCCCCCGGGGCACCCCCACTTCCGCACCAGCAAGCGGAGGCTCCGAGGGAGAAGCAGAGCCAGTGAGGCGCGGAGCCAGCCTTCCCACACGGGCCCCCCAATCTCACTCCCCTTGCCCATGGGCCTGCGGGGTTAGCCCCCCACAAGGACCCGCCTTCCGCCCGCTTTCCCACGGGCCCCCTGGAGCCCGGTGGAGCTGCACGCAGTACCTACCACTCATCCCACGACCTTCCGGCACCCCTCGACCCCAGAGGGGAGGGGGCTGCTCGTCTATGCTGCTTAACACAACCATACCACCCGGTCTTCACACACCCATGCCAGCAACTTACTTGCCAGTTTGAGCCTTTGCAAGAGGTTTGGAAGGGATCCAAATCATTTATACAGGCAAGCACAAAGCAGATTTTTAGTGACCTTTTTTTTTTTACTCAGAATAAAAACCAACATTTTCTAAAACTTGCCTTTATATACCATTGAACTGAAAATGCAGCCTACGCATATGTACAAATAACTAACTGGCTAATAGGCCCACAAAGGTCACAATATATTCAAAATTCACTTTTCCATCCAGGACGAGGAGGGGGGTCTATGGGAACACGAGGCAGCCAGAGGCGGCCCTGCGGCAGGCACGCCCGTAAACATCAAAGGCGCCTCTCCACCCTCTCGAGTGAGCGTTAGTAGTCCCTGGGCTTTGCAAACTACATCCCGAGTATTTTTAAAATACATTAAAATCGGCACTCACTGCATCAGGATGATCCGTGACCTCTCCAACTGACCTATTCCTATTTTCCATGTAAAGGGAAGGAGACAGCTCCTTCCCCTTCACCTCACATCCAAACCCGTCACTTCTAACTGACTCCCCTGCAGCTCCCCAGAGCTCCCTGGGCATTTGGAAAATATCAGGATGAAACAACTCTCAGAAAAGAATGAATTTAAAATCAGTACCCCGTAATTAGTGACAATCTCGTGTAAGTAATTTCTTTTTACCTTTATGTCAACACAGCCCAGCCACAAGAGGAAAAGAAACATTCTTTTTTAAATCTCAAACCTTTTTTTTTTTAAGTTTCATAGTAAGTTCAACTTTATATATAAAAGCTCAGATAATAATTCCTATGCCAGAAGTTCCCTGTGTACCTGTATGAGGCAGAATCACCTCACTACGTTTTACAATATTAAATACAAAATGGTGATTTAAAGGCTATGATAGATTTTAATAATCCAGTTGAAATTTAACACTTCAACACAATGAGCTCACTTGCCTTAAAATCTGCTTAAAATCTCATTCCTCCAGTAAGGACGAGAAAAGCATGGGATGCTCTCTGTAGGGCCAACTTCAAGGCAAGCAGCTGGGAGCCGGGGAGGCTGGGCTGGCCTCGCTGCAGCCGACCGGCCCGGCCCAGCCTCGCTCCGGGGGCCTGGGGTCCCAGAGCCCCGGGCGTGTGCTTGAGCTCCGTGATGCAGACAAGCACTGTTTTCAAAGTTCACACCTAAAATCTACCATTCGCTGAACAGTTTAAAAACAAAACAGTCACGGAGATGCCAAGTTGTCTTACAGAAGATCTGTTAAATGACAAGAAACAGCTAGAATAACTTACCTGCTGATCATTTAACATGTGCGTTTCCTTTGACAGCCCTTTTCCCAAATTCATCTTAGGGCAAGAACACTTCCGACCCACACCAGGCGTGCGGATCTACACTATACCATTCGACGCAGCCGCATGCCCGTGCATGTCAGGGAAGTTTAAAGACATTTCAGATGAAGTTCCATTCCGCTCCCTCCGTAACCCATGGCAACAGGACACTGCAGGAAGCTGTGGTTTGCCAGGGATTCAGACTCTATCTCAATTGTCTCGTGTGGAAAAAAAAAAAAAAGCCGTTTACATAAGTCACGCTGTGAGATCATTTTTCAAGTATTTCCTCTACCAAATCAGAAGAATAAAACTTCAGCTGATAGGGGTAATTCTCAGTCAGTACAACAGCTGCAGAGAATTTGTTTTTTTAGCAGCGTGGCGCAGTTCACAGCCTTAATTACAGTTGCTGACGATTCTATTATAAGCCTCCATATGCACGAGTTTATGTGATGCCAACCTGCGGATTCGGCCGTATTCCTAAAACCCGTCTCACGCATCTATCTCTGTCCCATGATCCGCCTCATCTGCCTTCTGACGCCTGACACAGGCTGAGAGGGAGGGAACCACGGCAGATCCTGCTGGACAGAGGAAGAAGAAACAGGAAACTGAGTCTAGAACTTAGGTATCACTGCAAACGGACCTGTTGACTTTCTGGAGACCCAAGGGCAAACTGCTCACCCCAAAGGACTTCTTTGCACCACGTTATCCGTGTCTGGATCCCCTCTGCACGGGCTCCAGGGCTCAGCATGCCCACCCCACCATGGAGGGTTAGGCAGCCACAGACCTTGGGAAGCATCCTATCCAGGGCTGCAAACTCAATGCCAACAGGGTCAAGAGGCTGGGAGGATGGCCCTCAGGTTTGGGGTCGGGCCCTCAGCTGACCGCACTGACCATGCTGAGCCTGTCCTGACTTTTGCTTTTCCGTGGGAGAAACATGAGTATTCCCAACGTGAGCATTCGGTGAAGGAAGTCTGGGACACCGAGCACAGGATGGTGTTTAATGCAGAAATGTACGGTGCCTGCCTGAAAGGTGAAAATCTTGCAGACGAACCACGGGCATCAGCTCAAGCTGCCTCAGACTGCTTTTCTCAAAAGATCCACACACAACAAAAGTATGAACTGATGTCAAGGCAAAAGCGAGGAAGGGGCAGAAGCCACCATGACCATCCACACCGCCACCACTGAGCACAGGAAGCACCTGGCCTGAGGGGGGTGGGCGAGGGAGGGGCTGGGAGGGGGAGAGCACAGCCCAGGGCTGGGGGACGGGCTGGGGGACGCAGGGAAGGCTGCACGGAAGGCTAGGACCCGGTGAGAGAGGCGGGGATGGGAGCAGCAGCCTACGGCATGGGCCCCCCGGAGGTGGGCAGGGATGCGCCAGGCAGCCCCACCTCTCCCCCTGGCCCCTGCACCCTGCGCCTAGTGGGGGTGATGTAACAAGCCTCAGCCCAGAGAGCTCCTTCCAACCCTCCTAGGAGTCCAGGGCTCCCGTGGTTGACCCGCCAGGCCTGGAGGGGCCTAGAGCCCCTGCCCTCGCTGGGGCTTCATCCTTAAGTTCCATGGCCCACCCCCTCCGCCTGCTCTCCAAGATCGTCTTTCCCAAACAGGACAGTCGGCAGTATGAAGGAAGTGGGGGCCTCCACTAACAGATAGATCTCCCGGGTACACCAACACGTCACCTCTTCTGGGAATAAATCAAGTCTGGCAGACAAAGCCCACAAGCCCACCTCCTTCCCCCGGCGGCTGGAAGAGAGGAAGTGGCGGGCAGGGCGCTGTGTGGTATCAACCACAGACTGGCAAGGCTGAGACAGGCTCTGGCCAGGCCCAGTGGGCAAACAGACAGGACACATGCCACCCTCCTTCCCCAACCCACTCACCGCCACCCCTCCTGCCCAACTTCACCCTCCAACAGGCACACACCCATGCATGCACACACACGCACCTTCTGAGGACACACTCTGGCAGGTTTTCGTGGGTGGTCAGTCGAGCCCGTGACTCTGTGACCCTGGTTATTTGCCCTACCGATTTCCAAGGGGCCTGTACTAATTTGTAGGTTTGGCCCTAGTCCCGAAGGCCTGCCAGACCTCGGAGGACCACCAGGGACCAAGAATGGAACCAGACTACAGAATAGGAAGGCCATGCCCACAGGGCGCCCCGTGGGACCTCTGGCCAGGACCTCGAGAAAACCCAGCACCTGGGCGCTGAGCCATCCACACTACCACTCAGGGGCCAAGCTTCTTTTTCTTTTAATCACTTCAGACAGAAATGCCCACACCCCAGCAGAGGAAGCGCAATTTCATCTTGTCTGTGTGGTCCGTCACGTGTGGCCTGAACAGTGGCCTGCCCCTACCTGGCTCCACGCGCCACAGTCTCTCTGCATCCTTGTGTTCTTTGCAGGCTTTCTGTGTCTCCCCTCTGGCTGTCCGCCTGCCCTTCTCTGCTGTCTGCAGGGCGAGGAAAGGGAAGGGACGGGGGCAAGAATCTGGCGACAGACCCCCTATGCTGGATGGCACCTTGGCCCCCAGAGCCCGGCTCACCTGCAGGGGAAGGAGAGATTCCCAGGCTGTCCAAGCATCCCAGAGTCCCAGCAGCTGCTGAGGGCAAGTGTCCAGGACACCAGACACACTCACCATCGCATCCTCCCTATTCTGATGGGTATGTTGGCTCAGGGCCGGTTGGAGACTGAATTCAGACCTGGGCCCACAAAGATGAGCCCCTAATAAAACCAGGTGCAGGTTTGGGTACAAGAAAAATCTGGTGGGGGTGGCGGTGCAGGGTGGCAGTGAGCTGCGCAGAGGGGCAGCAGGGAGAGTGCCAGCTCAGCAGGAGGGTGGGGGGTCCTCGGCCCCCAACCCCAGGCCTGCCTGACCACGTGAGCCGCCTAGCAGAAGAGCCAGGGGCCTTCGATGGGGAGCTCTGGCCCAGGAACCCAGACAACAGGAAGTAGGTCCAAAGCACCCACTGGTGCATCACCAGGCTGGGGAGACCCCAGGGGCCCCTTGTTCCCTCTGCCCCGCACCTGCCCAGGGGTCTGATCTGAGCTGGGAATCCAGTGTAAGCACTTGGGAATGGCAGCAGAGGACATTCCAGCGGGAACACAGGCAAGCCAGGCAGGGAGAGAACCCTCTGTGGCCACCTAGAAAATCCTGCTGAGAGCCCCTCCTGTATTCTGGCAGGAGCCCTCCTGGCGGCAGCCTCCCACCTCCCCAGGCGCCCCTCATGGGTTCTTGCCCCCAGCCCCACGCCAGTCTTGGGAGGGGGAGGAGCACCTTCCCCTGAATGCCCTGGACCCATCAGGACTTCCCAGGTCTTCTGGAACACGCACACTCTACTAAAGGTTCCAGCATGGCAGAGGGAGATGAACACGGGGAGCAGCCCAACCTCAGGTGCAGGCACCCCCCGCCGCCCCCCGCCCCAGTCTGGGCAGGTTGGAAGGAAATGTATGACCTCGGCGCCCTCTGCTGTCCAGGCCCTGAACTGCCAGTCCTTGCTAACCACACCTGGGCCGTCTCCCCAGCCGACTTCCTCCCAGCACGGTGCTCTAGACCTCTAGACCTCCACACACAGGGAGGACCTCCTGCTCTGCCCCTGCGTCTGCCAGAGACCCTTCCACACACAGCCCCACTGACCCGGGCGATGAACACACCCAAGTTCTCCACATTCAACACAGAAGCATCACTCTCTCCCTCAGCTCCCTGTTGTGAGTTTCCCCAAAGCCTCCTTTACGCTTAGAGTAAGACCCCAGGTCTCACCCTGGCCCTCCCTGCCTTCTGTTCCCGAGACCTTCACGTGCTGGCCCCTCGCATCGATGGCTCAACGTGAACACTCCCTCCTCAGAGGGGCCCATCTCTGGTCACAAACCTATTCCAGTCCCCCCTGACATCCCCCTGCCACAAATGTGCCATGCCTCCTTCCAGGATGTCCGCAGTACCAGAGGCCTCCCACTGGTGTCCCCAGGTCCAGGGGCCTTTCTTCACCCTAATGACCCTCGACCCCCTCCCTGGGCCCTGGCCAAGCGCCAGGCACCCCTCAGCTCAATCCAAGAGCCTTCCTGCCACGCCTGCACCAAATCAGAGGCACGGAAGGTCCCAGGGCACCCTTCTCCCTTCCCCTGTGCCCTGGGGGCTCACGGGCCATTTCCAACCCCCACCCGTGACAGCCGTCCCTGCTGGGCTGCGCAAGCACCTTCCCAACACTGTCTGCTGACCCCACACACTCACACCTGTCACCCAAGCAGTCTCTCACATTCTGCACCACGGAGGACTTCCTGGCACGCGGCACGCTGGTCCAAACAGCTAAGGAGAGAAGCTCCCACCGACCTGCACTCGCCGCTCCCCGCTGCACCCATTCTGCGCTCTGTGGTGGGACCCCGAGATCAGCCCAGCTGCATGCACAAAGAGCACACGCTTCCGACTCCATGGCCAACAGCCCACGACGGCGACACTCGACGGAGGACCTCTAGAGACTCGGGCCTCCCGTGCTGGTCTCGGGGACATGGCTCCCTTTTAAGGCTGTGCACATTCAGCTCAGCCCCCCTGCCCCCGGGGCCCCTCTCCTGGGCCCTCTGCACCTTGGCAGCCTCTCACAAACATCAAGACCGTCGGTTCATGCCCCGATCCGTGCCTGACTAAACACCTAGGGGGCAGAGACGCCCCGCAGTCCACGCTAGGCCTACAGGGCGGGCCATGTTCTTCCCGACCGGCCTCTCAGGTCACTGCCTCCTGGGTGACCGTCTGCCATGGTCATGACCAAAATGGGCACCTTTATTAAAACACACAAGAGGGATGCCTGGGTGGCTCAGTTAAGTGTCTGCCTTCGGCTCAGGTCATGATCCCAGCGTCCTGGGATCGAGCCCCCATCGGGCTCCCTGCTCGGCGGGAGGCCTGCTTCTCCCTCTCCCTCTGCTTGTGCTCTCTCTGTCAAATAAATAAAATCTTAAAAAATAAATAAATAAAACACACAAGAACTCACTTCTGACCTTTCTCTAGCAACTGTCTCATTCTCGGACCCCACCCCACAAGGCCCTTCCCCGTTCCCGCCACCTGTCAGCAGCTCATCTGCTGAGGGCAGGCCCCGGCTCCTCTGTCCCATCTTCCTCCTCTCTCAGGCTCACCTGCAAGACCCCAGCCGGTGACTACTGCCCACCCCAGCAGTCAGCAGGGCTGCGAGGCTCAGGCTGAGCATGTTTTCTGGAAGCTGGAACACAAATTCGGAAAGGAGCACATAGTGGGAATGTGCGGTTCAGAGATTCATCACGAAGTGCAGCCCATGGGGCTCCTCCCAGGCCATAACGAAAAGCCACATTCCAGCCTCTCTCCACGGTTCTACGCTGAACATACAACCACACGCCGCGGCTCAGTGTGGCCTATTTTCTGACGTACGGAAATGGAATCTTTGGTGTCTGCCTTCTTTCTGGGACGTTGACCTGCGCTCCCGAGGCGGCCACGGCGCGTCCCGCTGCACGAAGAAATCACAGCTTACCTGTCCTTCCCAGGGCGGGCGGACAGGCAGGCGGCCCCCCCCCGGCACTGGTCGGACGCTCGCGCACGTCCCTCCGCGCACGTGACGTCTACTTCGGATGGAGTGGAGCTCCAGATGGCAGGGTGTGTGTGCCCCCCACACACCCAGCCACACCGACACGCGACACCGCGGTCCTCACTCCAGCCGCCCGGCTTGCTGACCTCACCACAGCAGTCACGGCACGTCCCTGACGACCAGCGTGGCTGGATGAGCCCTCGGGGCATCATCTTCCATAAAATGCCCCCCAAGTCTCTTGGCCACTCTTCTCTGGCAGGCGTCCTTGGATGGATGGGCCTTGGGGGCCACCCCTCCACACACCCCGGTGTTCTAGCACATGCGTTCGCATGAATGGAGGGTCCTGACGTTCACCAAGTTGGGGCAGCAGCCTTTGCCTTTATGGTTCATGCTCTTTGTGTGGGGTTTAAAGTCTTCTCCACCCCCACACCCAAGGCTGTGTGGCTGCGTGACCCTCTGGTGACGCTCCTGTGCTCTCTGCACGTCACATCTGCAGCACAGCTGGATTTAGCTGTGTTTGTACGGCATGGGGAGGACCGACTGACTTTCTTTTTCCCACGTGGATGTCTCCTATTCCAGCACCACTGAAAAGATCACACTCAGCCCTGCTCTGCACACAGCCCACATATGCAGGCACTGGGTCTATTTCTGCGCATGCTCTTCTAGTCCACTGTCTGTCTGTCCATCCGTGTACCAACACTTACACAGTCTTGATTTACTCCCACTCTGTCATAAGTTTTGGTAGCAAATAGCAGAAGTCCTCCTACTATTCTTCTTCAAGAATATCCTGGCTAAAACTATGGAAAGAGCCAAGATGTCCATCGACAGATGAATGGATAAAGAAGATGTGGTATATATATACGATGGAATATTATGCAGCCATCAAAAGGAATGAGCTCTTGCCATTTGCAATGACGTGAATGGAACTAGAGGGCTTTATGCTGAGCAAAATAAGTCAATCAGAGAAAGACATGTATCATATGACCTCAGTGATATGAGGAATTCTTAATCTCAGGAAACAAACTAAGGGTTGCTGGAGTGGGGGGTGGGGTGGGAGGGATGGGGTGACTTGGTGATAGACACTGGGGAGGGTATGTGCTCTGGTGAGCGCTGTGAATTGTGCAGGACTGTTGAGTCTCAGATCTGTACCTCTGAAAAAAATAATGCAATATATGTTAAGAAAAAAAAAGAAGAAGAAGGTAGCAGGAGGGGAAGAATGAAGCGGGGGAAATCGGAGAGGTAGACGAACCATGAGAGATGATGGACTCTGAAAAACAAAGTGAGGGTTCTAGAGGGGAGGGGGTGGGGGGGATAGGTTAGCCTGGTGATGGGTATTAAAGAGGGCACGTTCTGCATGGAGCACTGGGTGTTATGCACAAACAATGAATCATGGAACACGTCATCTAAAACTAATGATGGGGGGGGTATAGCTCAGTGGTAGAGCATTTGACTGCAAAAACTAATGATGTAATGTATGGTGATTAACGTAACATAATAAAAAAATAAATAAATAAAAAAGAATACCCTGGCTACCCTTTGCATTTCTATGCCAACTTCAGAATCATCTTCTTAAGTTCAACAAAACACCTGTTGGGATTTTGATTAAAATTGCATTGAATCCACATGGTATTTTCTAACTGTACCCACAGCTGAATGGTGTATATTGACAGAATATCCAACAACCTTGCCAAGCATTCATTAATTTTAATAATGACTCCATAAATTCTTTTAGATTTTTGACGTCCTAATCACATCATATAAGACTAAGAACACTTTCATCTTTTTTTTGCGGTTTTAAAATTTCTGTTGTTTTTACTTTCTTAGTATGCTGAGACTGGCGATAAACACTTGAACAACACGGTAACAGTGTACATCTTTCCTCTTGCTCCTGACCTCACAGGGAAAGCTTAAGTATGCTGCGTGCTCTCGGGGTTTTTATATCCTTGTCAGATTAAAGAAGTTCCCTTTAATTTCCATTTTGTTTTGTTTTTTACCATGAATGGATACTGGCTTTTCCCAAATGTTTTTCCTGCTTCTGTTGAGATGACAGACGATTTTTCTACTTTCCTCTCTTAATGTAGTTAATTATACTGACTTTCAGGTATGAAAAAAATCACGTCCCTGGAATGAATGTGACCTGCTGGGCTGTGCGTCTGTCAAGGGCGTGACGTCCTTCCACCTGTGCTCCCCGCTGGGCAGCCCTACCCCGCCCCTCTCCGCTCAGGTCCTCATCAGCTTTCGGGGCCAAGGTTTTTAAGGCCTCATACAAAGAGTTGGGAAGTAAGCCCAACTTCAGGGATTCTTTTGCTGGTTCAGCCCGTTAATTTTCTGTTTCATTAATTTCTGCTTCTGCCTCCCTCACTGCCCGGCCTCTACTGCCTCCAGGTCAGTCTCACTGCTCTCTCTCTAGGCTCCAGACAACCTTCCACGTTCAGTCCTCTCTCATGCCTGTATCAAAGCACTGTGAGCGCCCCCTTGGCACGGGGGCAGCTGGGTGCCACAGGTCAGATGCGTGCGTTTCAGCATCATCCCACTCTGCTCCGACCTCCACAGGGATTCTCCTTTCAACTACAGAGTGCTTGGCGGATCGCGTACCCACAGGTGTGTGGGCCTGCCTCCTCGTCGCTGGATTCCAGTCCCCCTGGCTGTGGCAGGGGACAGACTCTGTCAGGAGTCCTCTGCAGCTGCTGAGACTTGCTTTATGGTCAAGCATGTGGTCAACGTTCATACACGTCCCATAAGGGAGTGGAGAGAACGCGCTCATCGGGGGCAGTGCCGCGTGTGGTCCAGGAGGCCAAGTTGGGAGTCGTCCCCAGGTGCCCCATCACATTCTTCTGATTAGCGTTGCACGGTGAGTCTTTTCTCATTCTTCTGATCGCTTTCTGTGTCCTCAAGTTTTACACGTGTCTCTAGTAAGAGTATAATCAGATTTTTCATGCAGGCTGACCATCTTTTCTTTTTAATTAGAATATTGAATTCATTTAAAATCAATGTACTGGGGGGCCTGGGGGCTCAGTCGTTGGGCGTCTGCCTTCGGCTCAGGTCAGGATGCCAGGGTCCTGGGATCGAATCCCGCATCGGGCTCCCTGCTCGGCAGGGGGTCTGCTTCTCCCTCTGACCCTCCTCCTTCTCATGCTCTCTGTCTCTCATTCTCTCTGTCTCAGGTAAATAAATAAAATCTTTAAAAAAAAAAAAAAAAAGAAATACCATATCCTTGGGGTGCCTGGGTGGCTCAGTCGTTAAGCGTCTGTCTTCAGCTCAGGTCATGATCCCAGGGTCCTGGGATCGAGCCCCGCATCGGGCTCCCTGCTTGGCAGGAAGCCTGCTTCTCCCTCTCCCACTCCCCCTGCTTGTGTTCCCTCTCTCACTGTCTCTCTGTCAAATAAATAAAAATCTTAAAATAAATAAATAAATAAAATCGATGTACTTACTTCCCTCTCTCGCTGTCTGTCAAATAAATAAAAATCTTAAAATAAATAAATAAATACATAAATAAATAAATACATAAATAAATAAATAAAATCGATGTACTTACTGACATATCTGGACTTCACCCAGCGCTCTAGTGAACGCCGCCTCTTGTCAGCAGCTTCCTGCTCTCGCCCTCCTGTCCTCTCGCCTCCCAACTGTCTCACCTTCTTCTGAGCTGACTGTTTTTTATAACTCCATTTTCCCCTCTTGCAACCTAAAATTACTCAGTATTTTATTGTCTCAGGTTACCCTAAGGATTACAGCATGCATCCTCCTGTTGTAAGAATCAAGGATTAACTTGATTAAACTGAGGCAAGCGCCCGACCCTTGCGTCCCCTCTCCCAGCGCTCAGACTACTGCTGTGCTGTCAGGTAAATTGATATATTTTTAAACCAAACAAAACACGGTTATTCTTGTTTTATACAGTCACCATTCATCTGGATTGACCCACACATTTACCATTTTCTATGGTCCTCCTGGGTCCTCCTCATCGTCCCCAGGCTTAAATAGCTCTCCATCGGACTCTACCTCCAGGGGACACAACCAAGATGCTGGTGTGCCGATGGGCTCCAGGGAAGTGGACTCGAGACTGGACTCGTGACGAGGAGCCGGGCTGCTGGTGGTCGAGGGGATGCAGAGGCCCCTGGCAGGGTGCAACGTGCAGAGGGTGTTCCTAAAAGGCCCAGGATGATTAAGCACCAGTTGAAGGCTGATGTGAAAGCCAGTGCCTCTGGGGAGGGGACCATACAAGGCAGTGAAGACCAAGAGTCTGGGACAGTCTCAGAGACTGCCTAGGACACCTGCTAAAGAATAACAAAGGGAAGGACAGACAATGTGTTAAACGAGCTGCCCGTAGAAAGAGGCTTACCAGTGGCGAGGGTTCACGAAAGTTATGCGCAGCTTCTACATTTTGAAATCCTCAGACAGAAGAAAAAATAGCAAAGATTCAATCTTATGTCTCTATCGTACCACTTTAACAAAAGTGAGAGGTCCCAGATGTGGCAGAAAGACCACAGCTTGCAGCCTGGCATGGCCTGGAAAATGCTGTTGAACCTGCACCTCAGTTTCCCTATCTGTACAACAGAGATCATGACAGGCTCCTTGCGGAGCTGATCTGAAGGTCAGAGAGACAAGATAGGAGCTGCCAGCCTGCCCTCAATCAAGAGCAGACCACGGTGCACGGCGGGTGGCGTGGGGTGGGGAGCCCCGGCACTTCCTCGTGGGCGAGGAGAAGTGAGCAACAACCGCAGCGGCCTGAGCGGGCCGGGGCCCACGTCAGAGACATGGAGGTCTGACCACAGGCTGCCACCGCGAGCCCGGCTGGTGCTACCTCGTCACCTCGTGGTGGCTCAGACCCCTTCCACGCCCCTTCCAGAAACACGCAGACATAACACCTGGCAAGCCGCCTAACCTGAGAACGTGGGCGTAGTCGAGACACCCCCTTCCGGCGGGAGCAGCACCACTCTGAGGGCCCCCACCCGGCAGACCGGGCCTTGCCTGAGCACGGCCACGAGCGTGGCATGCACACCTCTGCTTCTTCCACGAGAGCATGGGTGCTGACCACGGCTGGCCAAGCACGGCATGCCGGCCTGAACTGCCCCCAGCTAACACAAGACCACGGGCGAGGGGTCCCACCACCAGCCCAGCTCCAGCTTCCGGCCTACACCCCCCCCCCCCCGCCCCAGGCCCGCCCTCCGACTCTGACAACCCCCCACATCCAGCCTCAAAGATGCAGTGGTCTCAAAGGCCCCTTCCGGCTCTAACAGTCAGTGATTCCAATTTCACACGAAAACACAAATTAACCTACTATTCTAAGCAAGAAACAACTAAAGTTGTTTGTTTCAGTTTATCGTTATTCAGGCTGTAAGAAATGATCTTATTTAGAGTTAGTTTTTAAAACAGAACCAAACGGATATTTGCACAACCGTGTTCACAGCAGGATTCTCCATGGCAGCCAAAAGGTGGGAGCAACCTAAGCGTCCACTGTTGGATGGACAGACGGACACAGTGTGGACTACCCATAAGGTGGACAAAATGGAGAAAACAGAAGGACGTTCTGCCACCTGCTACACCGTGGAAGAACCTGGAGAACACTGTGCCCAGTGAGATAAGCCAGACACAAAAGCACAAGTCCTGTGTGACTGTCCTGACAGAAGGGGCCTAGGGTCAGCAAAACCACAGAGACAGAAAGTGTGGCGGTGGGCACCAGGGACTAGGGGAGGGGGACAAGGAGTCCGTGTCTCACGGGGACAGTTTCCGTGTTGCAAGAGGAAGAGTGCTGGGGACGGAGGGTGGGGACAGCCGTGCGACACTGTGGATGTGCGTGATGCCACTGAGCTGGACGCTTAACAGCAGGGGATTTCACGCTACAACAGTTCACCGCAATTAAATACACGTATAACTAATGACACCCTAAACAAAGGCGGAAATGAGCCACAAAAATTTTTTCAAAACATTTATTTGACAAAGGACCCATATCCAGAATAATATATAAAGAAGTACTTCAAAATCTTTTTTAAAAATAGAAAAGGGATATGAATAGGCTGCTAATTCAGAATGGTGAGAACCTGACTGGCCAGAGAGCCCGCAATGGGCCACTCGGCCTCGCTCGTCATCAGTGAAATGCAAAGTAACAAAGATGCTCTTCCACTGAAATGGAGAAATTCCAGTCTGACGGCGCTCGGTGCCAGAGAGGAGGGGTGACCAGAGCTGCGTGGGAGCGGCCCCTGCGAGCGGCGTCTGGCCACCTGTCACCCAGCAGTCCGTGGCTGGCCCCCTCGCCCCCACAGGTGCTCAAGGGGCCCGTGCGAGAGCGTGTGCCCAGGCCCCGCACGGAGGAGAGGGCTTCCCGCTTCCCACCGGGTGTCGCCGACAGCAGAACGAGCGGACCGCCAGCTCAATCACAGCGGGATGCCACGTAACAAGTCACACACCGGACTAAGGCCCGAGGGTCGGTCTGGAAGGCGCCAGGCAGCGTGTGAAAGGGGGCAGCGCGAGACTCTGTGTAAAGTACTAGAACACACAATGATCCACAGGAGGATCAGGGGTTGCCAAGGGCTCAGGGGGAGAAGGGAGAGTGACCAGGCAGAGCACAGGGTTGTCGGGGCAGTGAAACCCCACATGCGACATTACACATCTGTCCACAGCCTGTGAACACACAGCACAGAGAGTGGCCGCTCACGCACACCGTGAGCCTAACAAGACCGCGTCCACACTGGCTCGTCAGTGTCCCGGGGCCACACCGGTGCGAGCCGAGAGCGCAGGGGGCTCCGTGCCTTCTGCTGCACCTCTGCGGACCTACAACGGCTCTCAAAGTCAAGTCTGTTCGCTTTTGTAAGGACTGTGGATAAAAGCAAAGACTCTCTCCGTGAATCCATACCCGATCTTTGAAGAAGGGGCCAGGAGAGGCGCTCCCTCAGAATTCCTGTGAGGCCCGAGCCCAGCTCACATGCATAAAGCGTTTATAGCCACGCTGGCCACACGGAATCAGCGCGAAAGCCGGCGTGCGCTCTGCAGGGGCGCGCGGGGGCGGGAAAGGCCTGGATGGGCAGTCGAAGCCGCCCCACCTGCAGATCACGGGTACCGAGGGAGAGGGAGGGAGGGCAGTAGGATCGGGATGGGATTCAGAAAGATTCAGGTATAGCTGCACAATTGATGTTCATTTCAACGTAAGAAACCTGATGAAGGAAAGAGAAAAACTGAAATCAAATACCTCAAGGTCATCAAGGGAGCGAGTGATACTAAATCTCTTGGATCTTCCAAACGATCTCCGGGCAGAGGTGCGTTGAGAAGTCTGAGTGAGTCCGATTCCCCGCCCAAATTTTGAGCCCTAAACACAAAGAAAAAACACATCACGTTACCTTCTTGGGAAGAGGTGCTGAGTTCTGCCAGGTGCACTACCCTGAGGAGGAGAAGGCGCTGGGGAACAGAGGCGAGCGAGACTGGAGCGTCGCCCGGGGTCAGTGTCACGCTCTGCATGTGTCACCATGATAAAAACCCAAAGTTGAAAACAAAAGTCACCCAGGACCTCCACATATTTGCCCTGCCACTGAAGCTCTGACCCCGAGGACAACCCCAGCTCACACCCCATAACCACCCCAAAACCACACGCTGGGGCCCCACCAGCCGGCCTCCAAAGGCTTCTACCAAGAGCAAATGAAAAAACATGTGTGAATATTTGGGAAAAGATAAAGTGTGTGGGGAAAGAAATAACTATTAATGTAAAGATCATGCTTTTGCATAATTTTATAGGCATTTTCGGGAATTAAAGAATCCTTAGACATTCAGCTGGTGTCTGAAGACCAAACCAATTCAGGTGCATGAAATAACTGGCCATTAAAACATCTTGTTCTTTTCTCCGGGAAATGACCAGAATTAATTCCCTGTCATTATGCTGGACACTTCCCCAAATGTGATTTGGGTCCAACAAATAAGGCATCACATTTTAAATATAAAAAGCATCACAGCTGAAAATCTCTGATTTCCTGGGTACTTGAAATCCTGAGTGACCGATTTCAGGCATAAAGGACGTTCACGTGTTTTCTAAAGACTGTGAGGCTCTCCAATCCCATCAGCTCTCCCCCTGCTGAGACCCCAGGGCATCCTACAGAAAGGGCCACCCTTGCGGCCCTGCCTAGGAGAGCTCTGTGGGCTGGGTCTCAGCGCCCCGCAACCCTCACACACACCCTCGATCCCACCGTCCCTCTCTGTCCCCCGGGCTGCACCTGCGCCCAGGCCACTAGGCTGCCTGGGGGCAGAACACACCCCCTGACATTCCTGATGCAGACTCGAGGTGCCCTCAGCAATGTGACCGCCTTCCCTTCACTCGCTCCCCCTTGTCTGGGACCTCAGGCCACAGGGGCCTCCAACACAACAACAGACAGACGGAGCACGCTGTCACGGTCACATGGCCGTGGCCCAGCGTCGGGAGCAGACTCCACCTCGCTGGGGTGAGCAGCTTCTTCCTCCTTCCCCTCCCCGGCCTCCCCCTGGCTTCCTCGCACCCCTGGCTGCTCCCCTCCCTCCCTGGTACTCACTCCCAGAGCCCGACCTCTCACCTCCGCTCCCCCCCAGCCACTCGGCCTGAACCGGAGCAACAACGAACACATTACTTTTAATCCCTCGATTTTTATGAATAAGTAATGTAGGAGCCAAGAGCAACTGCCTTTACTTCCTCTGCTCCGCGCTGCCACGGGGCTCTCGGCAAGCGCTCCCCGAACACAGCCAGTGCGCCGGACCCCGGGGTAGGAACCCCCGATCGATCGGGCCTCCGGAGGGGCCACCTGAAGATGGCCACAGGGTGGCTGCGGGCTCCTTGAACACTTGACACTCTGGAGGAAACCAGAGGCCCCTGGAGGCTACACGGCGGACCGCAAGCCCAGCGCTGCACAGAAGACTCCACGCCAGGACGGCTAGAACAGGCCAGGCTGACCGGAGCAGAGGTGAGGCTGGACACCACGGTGGACAGATGGGGCAAGGCCATTGCAGACGCCACTGGCAGGGCCACCTCAGCAAAGTCAGCTGACATGGTGTGCAAGCCGAGTAAAGGGCAGCCTGTGTGCGGCTGTGGGCACAAAGGACTGAACCGAGCAAAGACGAGTGGCACAAACAGCGAAGGGGGTGGGGAGGGAGGGGGAAGGGGGACGGAGGGAGGCAGGGGAGAGGGAGGAAGGAACTGTCTCGGGAACAGGACAGTCAAGAGGCTTGAAGAAAAAGGCGAGCCAGCCCAGGGTCCCTGTCCCAGACGCACCATGGCCACCACCAGCAGCACAGGGTCCTTAGAACTGGCAATAAAACATCCCACTATGCTCATCAAATCCTAACATCCCAACAAGATGCAAAGAGGATCCGTGCTAGCGGGTTACCTGTGCAGTGTGGTCCCCGCGCACCTGCCTGGTGGCCCCTGCTCAGCGCCCTTCAGAGGCTGCTGCACCAGTCCCTGCCGTCCAGACCCTTCTGGGCGCCTGCCTCTCCTCCCATGAGTCCTCCACCCCAGGCCACCTGTTTTAAGAGGCCACCTCTAACTGCACTGCCTGAGGGGCTGTCCTGGGGCCCCCCTCCGAGGCTGCGCTCTTTTCCTCCCCACTTGTTAGCACAAACTCCCCCAGAAGCAGGGCCCTCTGTCTTCCGAACACCTACGGCCCAGCACAGTGCTGGGAGAAAGAGAGCAAATCGTCCAGGGACTGAGGGCCCAGCAGCAGGGAGCCAGCCACTCTCGGCCACAGGAAGCCAGGCAGCCATCCAAGTGCCTTTGCTGCAGCCGAAGTCACACTATGGGAAATGCTTTTAGTCTGTTCCTAAACCAAAGAAGGCTGCAAACACACACAAGATGAACCTTTGTACAGATCATGTATTTGCGATTCTGTATTTTTATTTTGGGAGGGGGGGTAACGAGCACATGGCTTTGTGATAAGAACGCAGTATCACTGGGAAGCCCCAGAGGCCGAGGACACCTGGGCTGGGCCGGCCACGTGGCATTGGAACATGCTGGAAACCCCAGCCACCAACGGGAGTGAATGCAGGTGGCGGACACCTGATCCCGCAGGCAGACGCCGTGGGCTTGGACACGAGAAGGAGACAGACGGAGCACACTGTCACAGTCACATGGCCGTGGCCCAGCATCAGGAGCAGACTCCACCTCGCCCCAGCTCTGGGCATGGAGAACATGGCCTGACCACCGGCAGCCATACCGGGGCTGGGGTGTACAGCCGGGCTTCCAGAAGAACCAGAGGGCCTTCCCGTGTGCCTGGCCCCTGCGTAGGACGTGGGAGAAACAACCCACCTGGCTCCTGTCACCTCAAACCATGAGCGGGAGGGCCCTCAGGGAGGCTGAGAGGTGTCGGTTCTCTCCAGGGTGGAAATGGGGGGCGGGCAGAACCCCACTGCCCGGGGTGCCAAACTGCCTTGGCTACTCGGCACCAATGCTGAACCGTCCCACAGAGCCACTGCGTCAGGTGGCTCGTTTCAGCACAACCAGTGACCCAGACCAGCCAGTCCAACCTCCTCCATCTCCACAGGAGAACGTGGAAGCCAGCGAGGCCCCTGCTCATGGTCACCCAGCAGGGGCCTGGGGCAAGCCCCCGTCTGTCATTTTTTAGTTACAATTAGAACCAGAAACTCCTAATGCCAAGAATCTAAACACTAGACCATCAGCCCCGGTGGGGCCAGGGGGTGCCTGTCCTGCTCACATTATGCCCCCACCCCTCCCTCCCACAGGGCCCAGTACATAGCAGGTGCTCAGTAAGCACTTACTGAACAAATAGACCCTAACAAAGAAGACTGTTTGGTTCAAGATAGAGACCAAATCATCTGAGGGTTTTTCTAAAATGCGGGAACATAGAGAATTTAAAGAGTGAGACTTCCAGCTGACACACTGCTCCTGGTGCGTGAGGCAGAGTCTAGTCAGAAAGCAAGACCACACCAGTGGTTTTCACGGGAAGAACTCCCTGGGAAGAACAGTTAACCAGGCATCAGAGACCTGGAAAGGCAGAGACCCTAGGAGGTCAGGAGATAGCCAAGGCAGGAAGCAGCTGCACCCCTGGGGCTTAGACAAAGACCCAAAGAGGAGGGAGGGGTTTAAACTCAGCAGCCAGAGGAGGACCCAGACCTGGAGGGGGTGTGGCCACGCTGGTGTCTAAGGGGCCAGGTGACTGCCCCCGGGGGAGGGAGGAGACCAAAACGGAGCTCATGGGTTGCAGGTGAAAGAATTGCCTGCTCACTGGGGTGAGGAACCGTGGCAAGGTGGGGGGAGCAGGCAGGGAGAGGCAGGACGCTCCTCCTCCCCCCCCACCCGCCATTCCCCAGCACCCCTGGGGGCAGAGCCTGATGGGGACCCAGCTGGCCAGGGGAAGGGGACACAGACGCCAGCGTCCCGGAGCTGATTGCAGAAGGGAGGCTCTAAAAATAAATCTATAAACCTAATTAAAGATATTTATAAAGGGAGTTATAAATTTTTATAAAGAAAATAAAGCCTAAATAAATGGAGAGAAATACCATTTTCATGGATAGGAAGACTTAATATTCTAAAGATGTCAGTTCTCCCAAATTGGTCTACAGATGAAAATACAATGGCAACAAAAATGTCAGTAGCATTTTTGGACACTTTACAAACTCACTGTAAAATCTATATAAAAGAGCAAAGCTCAGCATAACCAAGATAAGTTAAGGAGATCCACCATATCAGATATAAAGACTCATTACAGAGCTACAACTTTAAAAGGAAAGAATTGTTGGAGGTGTGGACAGTGGGGAGTAGAGCACTGAGAAACAGACCCACACACGTGTGAACATGTGATGCAAAGGGGCACAGCTGAGCCATAGGGCAGGACAGAGGCAGTGTTTTGGGGGCTCCTCACCTCCAGTGCAACCCTGGTGTGCACAGGGTGACACGTAACGTGGCTGTCACTGCAAGGGCCCAGGGGCAAGGACTGAGCGCCGGGAACAGTGTGCTTGTTATGGTTCAGTAATTCAACCTGTCCCTGCTCCAGAGACCTGGCGTAACTCGTCAATACAAACAAATACAAATGCTAAAAACTCAACACGTGGCCATTACCTGCAAAGATGGACAAGCACTGCTATGGACCAGCCGTTCCACTCCGGACAGACCCCGGGAAATCCCTTCATGCATACAGCCAGAGACAGAGGTGGGTGCAGGGTGCCCACAAGAGCAGCACCCGCCATTCTTTAAATGGCTCGGGGTGTGTGAGTGTGTGAAAGAGAGAGAGAATGTGTGAGTGTGTGTGTGAGTGTGTGAGAGTGTGTGTGTGAGTTGCGTGTGAGTGTATGTGTGTGTATGTGCTGAGTGTGAGTGTGTGAAAGTTGTGTGTATGTGTGTAAGAGTGAGTGTGAAAGGTGTGTGCGTGTGAGAGTGAGAGTGTGTGTGAGATAGTGTGAGTATATGCGTCTTTGTGTGTGAAAGTGTGTGTGCGTATGTGAGAGTCGATGTGTGTGAGTGTGTCTGTGTGTGGTGTGAGATTGAGTGTGTGCGTGTGTTTGAGAGTGCGTGAGTGTGCGTGAGAGTGAGCGCGTGCGTGTGTGAGAGTGAGTCAATGTGTGTGAGTGCGTGCGTGAGAGTGTGTGCTTGAGAGTGCGTGTGTGCGTGTGCCAGTGTGAGTCCATGTGTAAGTGCGCGTGTGTGGTGAGAGTGTGCGAGAGTAAGCGCGTGCGCGTGAGTGGCGGTGCGGCCGCAACGTGAACGGGCGGCGGCCGCGGGCCTCGCGGGGGACGTCAGGGCGGCGGCGGCGGCGGCAGGACGGGGCCGCTCGGCTCCCAGGACCCCCCCGCCACGGGAACCGCGAGTCGGGGTGCGCCCTTTGCATCGGCTCCACGTGGCGCCACACAAACATCCGCACACGTTTGTTCGAGCGGTGGTGAAAGGCTCACACGGGCGTGGGCTTGTCTCAAACGCGCGTACTTCCGGGCGCCCCCGGGGCTTCCCACGCGGGGCTGCGCGGCCTCCGCAGCCTCCGTGCGGCGGGGACGCGCCGGGACCCCGGGACCCGCCTGGCGCGGCGGACGCGGCCGCACAGCTGGGGCCGGGACTCGACCGCCGCTGCAGCGCGGGCGCGACGCTGGCTTGTCCCCGCGGCCGCGTGCAGGCCGCAGGCGGAGGGGCACCAGAGGAACCCGGGCCTCGCGGGGCGGCGTCCGCGCCAGCGGCCGGGAAGCCGAACCCCCACGCCCCCCCCGGCGCCTAGGCCGCCCGTCCCGTCCACTGGGACCGCGCCGGCACTCACGCTGCCTTGAGATGAGCGCAGGTGGTCACGGCATTGTTCCTTTCAGCACTTTTTCATCCTACTCATTCATTAGGTGCCCACCAACACTGCCAGCCTGGAAGGGACTCACTCCTGAAAGTCTGTCCTGCGGGCTGGTAAAGCGTCCCGGGGGCACCCGTCCTCAAACACCGGGGTCCCAGGATGCCTGGACCGCCTTACAAACTACTGAGGCCCCCAAAGAGCTTTCGGCTCTGTGGGTTCCATCTATTGATATGATTAAAAACCAAACTGAGAAACTTAAAAATATTTATTAATTCGTTTCCAAATAGCAACAACAAATCCCTTAGATGGTATCGTAACGAACATATTTTCATTTCAAAATTTTCCAAAATCCGTTATGCGCCAAGTGTAAGAGTGAGGATTTTGCTACTTATCCAGATATTTTCGTTAATATTATTCTTAGAATATCCCTCGTCAAAGAAGCAGAATGAAATATTCTTGATGCAAATTAAATGTAATGGAATCATTGTTGGTGCTACAGACAGCATTTCAAGGTCTTGGGTTTTTCTCTTTCACATTAGTCATAGGCTCCCTTCTGAATCTACGGCTACGGACAAAAGAAAAGCAAAGTAAACAAAGCGGGCAATCACCCGCGTAGGCTCCACTTAGGCTCCGACTCCGACTCCGAGGAACTCCCCGCTCCCGCCGGTGCCTCGTTCTTCCGGCCTCCCCAGGCCCCCCCAGACTAGAACCTTCAGTGCACCCGGGCTGGCGCTCGGCTGTTAGCAGGACTGGGAGTGACCTTCCCCGTGGCTTGCTGGTCTCCAGGCTTCCACGGGAGTGGGGCTCCCCCAGGCCAGGGTCTGACTGAGCCTGGGCGGGAAGGGACGGAAGAGGCAGAGACAAAAGCATGGGCCGAGGCGGGCAGTGAAGAGACGGGGCTGTGAAGGGCACTCCTGGCAGTGGGCTTCCTCCTGTGCACCCAGGGCCAGCAGGCTGCATGCAGGAGCATGCACGAGCCACTGACTCGACAGGAGCAGAGCGTGGGGGCCGTCAGAGCGCCTAGAGACCAGGAAAGGCCATCTTGGGGCAGGGGGAGCGTGTCCCTCCCCAGGCTGCCCCCAGGGAGGAGGAGCCACGAGGCCGTCCAGGCCAGTGCTGCCCCACAAGCCCAAGAAACAGCCCTCGGGCACAGGCGGCCAAGACTGGCTCAGGGAGAGCTGGGGGCTGAGATGTGCTGGGGGGAGGCAAAGCTCCAACGTGTTCCCCACTCTGCCCAGGGCAGATGCGGAGCGGCCACGCGACGGCCTTCTCGCCGCCTGCTGGCTGGATGGAGGCTCTGTCAGCAGCGCAGGGAGGGAGGTGTCAAGGTCGAACAGGAGCTTGCTCTGGGTCTGGATGTCTTCCAGGTGGTGGTGAGTGAGTGCTGGGCCATTTTTCTCGGGGACGGCCGTCCAGTCCCGCAGTGGCCTCGGCTTCTGCACTGTCACCAGGGGAACAGCGAGACCCTGTGGCAGGGGCCGCCTGGCCTTGGGGAGCGGCCTCTGAGCTCCCCGCCTCTCCCCTACTGGCCCCTGCCTGGCCCCTACTGCGGGGCCTGCCCCAGGGTCCCCGAGGGCTCTCCCTCCTAGCAGCTCGCCACCTCTGGCCTCCTTAGCACCTCTTCACACTGTTCCCCTGCTCAGATCCTGGTGTTTTCTGTCTCTGAGCTGAAGCCCCACTGATAACGGCCTGATTGTGTGCAAAGGAAGCCACGGCTACGGCAGAGAAGAATGGGAGAAACCTGGGGCCTCCGCTGCACCCCTCCGCTTTCCCATTGCCTCCCCTCCTCTCCCCGTTTCCGACCACTTCCCTCATCCCTCCTGGCCTGTCCTCCTCATCCCGACACGCCTCCAGGAGGGACACCAGGAGACCAGCTCACAACCTCTGGAGGCAAGGGAGGCCATGGGATTAGGCAGAGCTAACAACCAGGAGAATCCACGGAGTGAAATAAAGAGTAACTGATAACTTTCAAGAGATTATAGCAAGAACAATTCACGGCTACTTATTTTTAGATGACCAAAGGAACAACAGGTCGTACAAACAAGTCTAATGTAGGAGGCCGGACAGACCCCGGCGCAGTCTGAGTCTCAGCACTTACTTGCACTCGAACATGGCCAAGTCCTCCAACGCATATAAACCTGACTTTCCTTGTCAGTAAAATGAAAATAAAGATGCCCAGCCCGACGAGCTCACAGACCCCATACCCGGGTCCGCGGTACACTGAGTGCCTTCCTGTTATCTCCCAACACGAGAGACAGCCCGACTCCACTGCTCTGTTGCAGCCTGAGTCCTAACAGCCAGGTCCTCCTTCTCACTACACCTGTGTTCAAGCCTGAGACCCTCATAAATAGTCACTGATCTCTGAAAAAGGAGGAAAAGGGCAACCCAAGGGAGCAGAGACGGCGTCTTCGACAGATGGTGCTGGAGCCATGGGACGGCCCTATGCAGAAAAATAAATCTAGCCAAAGACCGTCCACCCTTCACAGAAATCAACAAGTGCATCATACACCTAAATGCGAAATAAAAAACTAGAAAACTTGAAGATGACACAGGGGAAAAGCTAGGTGACCCGGGGCTTGGTGAGGCCTTTTCAGATACAACACCGAAGGCTCGGTCCATGAGAGAGAGAACCTGTCAGCTTGACTTCATTGCAACTAAAATGTTCTGCCCTGGGAAAGACCCACGTCAGGAGAGTAAGACAAGGGGCGCCTGGGTGGCTCAGTCGGTTAAGCATCTGCCTTCGGCTCAGGTCATGATCCCGGGGTCCTGGGATCGAGCCCCACATTGGGCTCCCTGCTCGCGGGAAGCCTGCTTCTCCCTCTCCCACTCCCCCTGCTTGTGTTCCCTCTCTCGCTATCTCTGTGTCAAATAAATAAATAAAATCTTTAAAAAAAAAGAGAGAGAATAAGACAAGCCACAGACTGCAAGCATATGACAGGGAAGCCTATGAAAGGTGCTCAGATTCACAGTCACGAGGGAAACGCAAATTCAAACGAGGCACACCTGTGAGCGCGGCCAAACCCGGGACCCCGACACTGGCACGTGCTGGAGAGGATGCGGAGCCTCGGGAGCGCCCGTCCGAGGTGGTGGGATCGCAGAAGACGGTTTGTCAGTTTCTTCCAAAACTGAACATCTACCATCTGAGGCAGCGATGAAGCTGCTTGGCATTTACCCGCAGGAGCTGAAAACTCAACGTCCACACAAAAACCTGCCCACAGGTGTTAACAGCACCTTTATTCATAACTCCCCAAACTCAGAAGTAACTAATACGTCCTTAGCAGGTGATGGGTAAATAAACTGTGGTCCCTCCAGACGGTGGAATATTATTCAGCACTGAACAGAAACGAGCCCGTTCTTACCAGCAGTGCCATTATTCACTTCCACACCAGCAGGGGAGACACGTTTGTAGGATATGTGCTCAAAGGGACGGTGCATTTTCCCATCTCAGGTAACACTGACCGCGTTCCGGGCCTTCCCCTCGGCCGCCCGCCCCAGCTGACAGGGGCGCGGGGTGGGGAGGCTCAGGTGCGAGGCGCTGCCCACGCCGCGGCCGGCCCTGTGCGGGCGGACGGGAGGGAGAGGGGCAGGGGCCACCGCCCCGAGATCCCAGGCCACGTGCGGCTCAGGCGACGGACAAGAGAAGGGGTGTCATGATGGCAGAACGGCTGGAGGCAGCGGTTTAGGAACTGAGCCAAAAACCCACATGATGACAACTGTTTATAAAGATGAAAATCTACCTTAGGCCCGTCAGAATGTGACCATGGCCACTGGGGGAGGGAGAGCCAGGGGGTCTGTCCTCCCTCCATCTCCAAGTGTCCTTTAATGTGGTGCACAGTGAAAACTACTGCGCTGGGAAGGGTACGGGCGTGAACGGAGTATTCGTCGGGCAGCCCCCAGCTCTCCCACGCCCCCGACCCTGCCCTCACCAGCTGGCAGCCCTCAGACGGTTGTGTTGTGAGGCTCTCAGCTGTCGAGAACAAAAATGTGAACACACGGAAGAGGTATTTAAAATCACGAAAGTCCCCTGAGGAAAGCCCTGTGGAAACAACCAGAGTCAGGCTCCCTCCACCTCTCGGCGGGTCATTCACACAACGGCTCAGCTGTCCCCCCAGCGCCGCTGGCCACCACCCTCTGCTGAACCAGGCCCTGCACGCTGACGCCCACCCTCGTGCTCCAAACTGAGCCCCTGGGGGGGAAGGCAAAGGCCCCAAGGGACACAGACGGATGTAGGACGTTCAGGGCGCTGCACCGAGCGTGGCCCCCGCCGTTTGATGTGCACCTGCAGCGAAGAAGGAGCGCGAGCCACCAGCCCGCTGCTGAGGTCGGCTGGTATTTTTTTTCTCAGCAGGATTTTCCAGACGAAGGAAACAGAGAAGGATCCACACCCTGGGAAGCTCCCTGTCCTGAAGTCAACCGTCTCTGTGCTTCAGGAATTTTCTCTCCTCAAAAGGGCATGCTGAAATGGGCTCCGAAGGGGCCCGGGGACAGGACCCTCCTCGGCACCCGCAGTGCGAAAGGGCAGGAGGAGGGAGGAGGGCCTGGACCCGGCGGTGAGAAGTGACGTCCCTTCCCCCATCACCTGCCCCACCCAGATGTCCTGCCCAGGACCCGCGAGAGGGCGGGCAACGCGTGGAGCCTACAGCACGTAAGCAAAAGACGTCCTGTGCTGGCCAACAGAGGCCTAAGGGCGGCAGGGGGAAGCCAGGCTTCTTGTCAACTAACATGCATCACCCCATCGGGGATCGACTGAGCCACAGTACCGAGCTCATTTTTCCTGAACCGCACCTAACAGGCTTACCTTCTTGTCTTCCTTAGTCTTTCTAACTTGTCGATGGGGACCAAAAATGTTTTGCATCCCAAAAGCCTTCCTGGACCAGTCCCTCTTCTGGGTGCTCAGCGGGGGCTGCACCAAGCTGCCCTCCACCCTGTAGCGGTCGGCGGGGATCTTGCTCATGGGAGGGGGCAGCGTGCCACAGTTGACACTGGACCACCCATCGGTGGAGTCCGTGTACGACTCCTGATCGCTGGCGTGTCCGCACTGCCACTCCTGCAGGACGTGGACCGGAAGCCACCGCTGGCCGAGACCCCCGCCGTGGCCGGCAGCGCCCCTCTTGGAAGGAGGGACCGAGCTCCGCAAGGAGGCCGGGGGAACCTCCGCGTGAGCAGCGGGTCCCAAGTGCTTACTGAAGTCCCGGCACCTGTCAGCCTGCGGAGCGGCCTCAAACGGGGGCCCCCCCTCGGCATCGTGGCAGAAGGCCCCGTTCCAGGGGGCGGCCCAGGGCTGGGAGCCCCTCCCACCTGCACCCTCCCAGCCACCGTTGCTGGGGCCGTGCCTGCTCGAGCTGGCGCCCAGGTCAACCACAAGCACTCGGCTGCTTCTCTCCTCCTGGTGGAAATTCCCAATGCCACTGTCACTGTTGCTGCTGGTGCTGGTGTTCTGGTGGGCGTCCGCATCCCCGTCCACAAAGGCCCGGGCCCGCACCCCCTCGATCAGCTCGCCCATGTCTCTGTAGAGCACGGAGATGAACTGGAGGACAGGGAGAGAGGACACCGGGAACTCAAGACAGCCATTGGTGTCGGGGTCGGCCGTGCACTCAAACCCAAACCGCCGAGCGATGCCTTGATGGATTTTGTGGTTGAACAAGTCTGGATCCACCATGAACACGTGGCAGGAAGTCCGCAAGGCGCCCTCCTCCTCGTGCGCCAGGCTCCCATCGTCGCTGCTCTGCATGGTCACAAGCCCAAAGAGCCTCCTGTCATCTGGGCACACAGCGCTGAAGGCCAGCTTCTCAGCCGGGTACTCGGCCAGAATGGCGGCCTGGTCGGTGCACAGCTGCACGCGGTCGTGCAGGACCCGCATGGTCACCAGGGAGTGGATTTTCTGCTCGGCCCGCAAGCGCCGCAGGCAGCCACGGATGGCCTGCAAACTGTCCGACTCCAGGTTGCAGCTTGTGGAAGGAAGTTCGATGGAACCTAAGTAGCCTACGACCATGGCAACGTTCAGAATACTTGCATCTAATGCAAAATCCTCATGATTCTCGGGTCCGATACTGAAAACAGAATCATCATGAATAACTTTCGATATTTCCTCCTTAGAGAGCAGGCTGGGATTCGGATGACTTATACTTTCACGTCCAAGGTCAAATCGCGCAGCGGCTGACTCTGAAAGGGATCTTTGTTTCAATTTCAAGGGCTCTGAAGTGCTTGCACGAAGACTAGGGTTTTCAAAAATCATACTGAAAATTCCACCGGACTGCATCTCTTCAACCACTCTCTCTGCCCTATTGATACCTAAGGCTTTGGAATCAAGCTTGGGCTTCAACCAGCCTTTTCCTTCATAAAATCCAACCTCTTCATCACTGGAACAGGACTCCACATGGCCCATGCCTTCACCAATCACCATGTGCAGGACGCCAGAACACTTCCCAATCAGTTTCACCACATCCTCGTGGGACGCTTTCTTCACATTGATTTCGTTGACAGCGAGTATCTGATCACCAGCACGGAGGCCCACAAAATCTGCGGGGCTCCCTCTCATGACACAGCTGAGCACACAAGGCGCCTGGCCAGAAAGGGTGAATCCGTACCCTGCTCTTCCTCTGGCCACCTCCACACTCCTCATGCGAGGGGGCGCCGGCCCGTGAAGAGGACGCTCCACTGTGTCCCCTGCTCTATACATCCCGATGAGCTTGCAAGACCACAGGCATCGTTCTTTACTCCGGGGGATCCATCGTTCACGGAAGGCTGGACGCTACCGTACTTCTTGAAATGCCCTAAGGAAGAAAATAAACAGCTTGTTACTAAAGATCCCATATTTCTATTGCTTACGCATAGTACCTAAACATAAGAAGAGAACTCATCCCAAAAACCATGACAGAAAGAGTCTTTGGTTACCACGGAAATGTCCAAGTGAAGGAGAAGTGGTATCTGCATACAGTCAACCTAAGTCAGGCTAAGAAATTTCCCTCCAGACTAGACCGTGTTTCCCAGAATTGACACCCTTTCCAACACTGACATGAGGCTAAGCCCCCCTTAGGTTTGAGGAACCCAGGACTATCGCGGAACCTGGACTGTTTCGCCTGCCCTCTTCTGCCTGTCTAGGCGGATAGGGAAGACCCCTCGAGACCCTTACCATTCGAAGTGTGGACCGAGGACCAGCAGCCCGGCGGCATCCGGGAACAGCTCTCAGGCTCCCCAGCAGACCCAGCACATCAAAGTCTGCACTTGAACCCGAGAGGCAGAGGCAGAGTGAGAAGCAGGGTTAGCTACAGACTTGGGTAGAAAGGCGCCTGTTTGGTCACAAACCCCTCCTTCACAAGCAGCTCTCCATCAGGAAAGAGTTAGCTTATGTTCTCTCATATTCCACCACCCTCCTTCGATTAATGTCTTCTGAACAAGGTACCATGCGGGGAAAACACATGAGTCTAAAACCGCCTCAGTCAATTACAGAGGCCATCGGATAGAACAGATAAAACCACCAAAAAGAGCAGAGGAATATGATACTTAATTGTTCCAGGGGATGACTTCATCATTAAAAGTACTGGTTGTCAGCCAACCTGTGTCAGGGTCCCAGGACCACCCCAGGGTCGATGACTTGCTAGGAGGACACACGGGACGCAGCACACAGTCGTGCTCACGGCTGAGATTTATCCCAGTGAACCCATACAAAGCAAAATCAGCGAAGGGAAAAGGTACGAGGTGGAGGGCGTTGCGGGGCACAAAGTCCAGAGGAAACAGGCACCAGCTTCCAGCACCCTCTCCCGGGGAGTCAGGTGGGACACGCTCTGTTCCCGGCAGCGCGTTGTGACAACACGTGTGGGGTCTTGTCTGCTGGGGAAGCTCGTTAGAGACGCGGAGCAGGGCTCTCGCTGGCGCTGGTCCCGCAGGCCCCTCTCCCTGGCTCGGCCCAAACCGCAGACCCCCAGGAGGAAGGGGTGTCGGCACCGGCCACAGCGTTGGCGCGGACGGGGGAGGCACAGCCGGGGAGCCGGGAAGGCTCCTGATGGCCAGGACCGGACACCTGCTCTGCGCGGGCCTCTGGAGGGCGGCTCGGGCCCGCGGGGGGGGTGGGGGGCTCCTGCTGCACAAAGCCCTTCAAAGATCACTTTAAAAAACAATATGGCAAATCATGTTATGGACCCAAAATATTATAGAGATCACGTTTTTTAAGGAGTGTATGTTTTTTAAGTAATTGTTTTAAGCTGTTAGGAGAAATTCTTCACCTTGGGAAACGTTTGCGGTCACAGAAGCATTAACTCCAAGTCCCGCACAGCCACACACGAGAGAAGGAACTGGGGGGACTGAAAGGTGTGCTCTGGGGGGACCCCACTGGCGGACGCAGGGACACAGAGGACATGGTACGCAGGACGTCGGTTTGAATAAAGTCATCCCTATTGCAAGAGGGATAAAAGAACAATTTACTTCTAAACTACCGTACTATTTAATACCTATGTGGTGATACATGAATCATTTAAGTATTATGACTGCACATTTAACTATTTGATATTCATCATTAAAAACATGTATATTAAAGTTGGCCAAGAATAGTGTTTGTGGGTCTCCTCACTGGGGCTCTTCCAGGCTGAATGGTACTCCCCGACCAAATATGCCTCACCCCTCCCCACCGGGGAGCTGGGAAGTAGCCTCACACGGCCAGAGACCTCGCGGCCATGGTCAGCTGCAGGCTCCTGACACGGAGGTTATCCTGGATGATCCGAGCAGGCCCAGGCCACTGGCAGGGCGGCCAGAGTCAGAGAGAAGCGGAGATCAGAGTGGCAGGCGGCGAAGGTAGAGGAAGGGCCACAGAGCTCGCGAACGGGGCGCCTTTAGAAGCCACAAACGGCGAAGAAACAGACCATCCCCTGGGGCCTCCAGAAGGAATGTCCCTGCGACACCGTGACTGTAGCAGGTAAGACTGACTTTGGACCTGCCACCCCCAGAGCTGAGAGAGAATAGAGTTGGGCTGTTCTAAGCCTCTCGCAGCCACAGAAACTCATGCCAGGGGAATCGCCCTACTGCTGGGGAGGGGGCACACAGGTGCAGGACACAGCACAACGGGGCTGCCGCTGAGCCGGCCCTTGCCGGCCATCACTGTGAACCCTCCCAGGACAGGGGTCGGCGAGGCCCTGTGGCGCTCCTCCAGGGACAGAAGACCACCTGGCTGTCTCTGCCAGCCAACAGGTGTTGCCTCTATGAAAGAAAGGATTTCCCAGTTTTACATGCAGCATTATTTTGTAATTCATCCAAACATCAGAGTCCTCGCACTGTACAAGGTTAACACCAAGGAGCACTATTCTATGTGCTTGCACCAAAAAAAAAAAAAAAAAGTTTCTAAGTCAGATAAGTAATATCTTAATGCCTATAACCACATGTTATGAGTTCAGCCTACAGGTGAACTTTTCCTTAAACTGCATCAGTTAATAGTAAAATGAGCAGGCAGTGAAATTCAGAAGAAACCATAGGACACAGTTTCCAGCTCCCACTGGCTTTCTCCCATCCGGGCTGCTGAAGTGCCAGTTCCCGGGTCCCTTTCCTCCACCAGGAGACTCTGGGTGAGTAGGTCTGAGCCACCTGCTTTGACAAAGTCCCTGCCCCCACCTAACCAGGTGCTTCTGACAGGTAGCAACACGTGGAACGCCCTGTCTCGAGATCAGCTGCTCTGGGCTGAATGTGTTGTGTCTCCAAATTCATGGGACATTGAAATGCTACCCCCCCGGTGTGCGGGTATTTGGAGGAGAGCCTTTGGGAGCGATCGGGTGTAGACGAGATCAGGAGGGTGGCGCCGTCAGGATGGGGAGGAGGGGATGAAGGCCCTCCCCACCTCCGCCCCTGCTCTCTGTCACATGAGGACAGGAGGACAAGAGAAAGCGGCCACCCGGCACCAGGAGGTGCCCTCGCCAGACACCGGACCTGCGGGCACCTGGGCCTCGGTATGCTTCTAGCCACTCCGCGGGCAGTGTTCTGGCAGCCCAAGTTGACAGAGACATCCTCCAATCCGGCCTCCCCGTTGTGCAGGAAAGGGAAGCGAGCTCAGAAAGAAGCTACAGCTTCCTCCCAGCACAGACGGGGCACGAGGGTCTCCTCAGTCCGCCCACTACCGGGATCAGTCTCTCGTCACCAAATGACATGGTCCTTCCTTTACCGACGCATCGTTCAGACGAGCAGGACCTACAAACACACGTCAGCTGTCTCCCGACTCCTCTCTAAGGTTTAAATCAGAGTAAGACGGTCCCGTCCGCTGAGTTTCTCCACTCAGGGCCACCGAGGGAGCGCCCACCCCGTGCCCCGCAGCGTCGCAGACCCAGAAGCCCCCGGGAGGGGCCTGGCCCTCAGCAGCCCACAGGCCCCAGCCTGGGGGGGGGGGAGGAGCAAGATGGGGCGAAGCACCACCACCCCGCACTGTGCTCAGGTGCCCCGCAGGAAAAGTCTGCGGGCAGAGCACGCACGGCTCGGCCTCCACCGCCACCCACGCTGGGGCGCATCTGTGAGGGCGCAGCCCCACTGCACCATGGTTCTGCCACCAAAGGCTACAGGCATTCCCGGGGCCGAAGACCAAAGCCGTGCAGAACAGCAACAACAGCACGTGGGGCGGCGGGGGGAGGCTGACAACTTCCAGGCAGGGAGTGCCCAGCGCACCGAGGACAAGCGGGACATGCAGAAGCACTGGCGGGGGGCCTTACGCAGTGCTCGGGGCTCCGTGCTCGGTGCTCCGTGCTCCATGCTCGGCACGGGCCTGGGCTGTCCTCAGGACTTTACATGTGGTAACACATGTGTCCACAAGCAACGCTGCTACGAGGTGGGTACGATTAGTCCCATTTTGCAGATGAGCAAATGGACACACTGAGAGGTAACCTGTCGAGGCTGCACAGCTAATGGGTGTCACAGGTGGACTGGAACCCAACTCTCTCTAGCTCCACACAGAGGGGTCCTCGGCGGAAGCAGAGACAGCCTTGGGGCTGAGAGAGCAGGCACTGTCCACCTCCACGGTCCCTCCCACAGCCCAACCCCTCACCGCAGGAGCCTGGCGGCACCGTGCCACCCTCTCTGACTGGGACCCAGCCACCAGCAGGCCCCGCTCCTCCCCTCTCCCCCAAAGCCACTGTGTCTGGGCGCTACCTCCAGCCACCACCCAGGCACTGCCACGGCACCAAGCACCCCTCAGGCACCACCTCCCCCCAACTTCCCTTGGGGACATCCGCTGCAGAAGTGCTAAGCCACCAAGAGGGTCGACCCGGAGCTGCCAAGGGGAGAAGTGGGAACGGAGGGGAGGAAAACATGTGGATAATTTGGTGACAAGTCTCTCTGCTCATCTGTCACTACATCACCCACAGAAGGCAGCCGGAAAGCGTTCCCCAAATTTGTAGGGTGTATTTGGGTCGTATGACTTAAATTATACATGATATGGAAAACACATTCTCTTCAGAGAACCCTGGAGGCAGCTGAGACCGAAGCCACACTTAAGCATTTGGTGGGATGTCTGGCCTTGTTTGATGTTAGAAAAAAGTAGAAAAGGAGGACTGAGAGAAAGAAACTGTAAAAAAGAGCAGAGGGGTCCTGCAGGTACCAGAGCAAAGGGGACACTCCCCAGCCCCACCCATGTTCAAGGGACAGGCCACTTTCTCAAGCCCCACCGACAAAGAAAAACATAGCAGTTTCATTACAAGCCCCAAACCACAGTCATGCTGAACCTCAGGGAGTGGTCTGCAACAGGCTGCTTCTGCAGGAGCAACAGGTTACCACAGCCCCAAAAACACAGCTCCAGTGATGGTGGGGGGCAGAGAGGATGGACAGATGTATGCAAAGATGGATGGGGGATGGATGGATGGATGGATGGATGAGGGATAGATGGATAGATGGGGGATGGATGGATGGATGGATGGGGGATAGATGGATAGATGGGGGATGGATGGATGGATGGGGGATAGATGGATAGATGGGGAATGGATGGATGGGGGATGGATGGATGGATGAGGAATGGATGGATAGATGGGGGATGGATGGATGGATGGATGGGGGATAGATGGATAGATGGGGATGGATGGATGGATGGATGGATGGGATGGATGGATGGATGGGGATGGATGGATAGATGGGGGGTGGATGACGGATGGATGGGGGATGGATGGATGGGGGATAGATGGATAGATGGGGATGGATGGATGGATGGATGGATGGATGGATGGATGGATGGGATGGATGGATGGATGGGGGATGGATGGATGGATAGATGGGCGATGGATGGATGAGGGATGGATGGATAGATGGGGATGGGTGGATGAGGGATGAATGGACAGATGGGGGATGGATGGATGAGGGATGGGGGATAGATGGATGGATGGGTGGGCGATGGATGGATCGGGGATGGATGGATAGATGGGGGATGGATGGATGGATGGGTGGATGGATGGATGGATGGATGGATGGGTGGATGGGTAGATGGGTGACAGACGGACAGATGAGTTGGGGGATGGAGAGATAGATTAACTGAATTTATTAGTGATAGTCATTGTTTGCCCAATAAAACCTGGTTGGTGGGTTGGTCCAAAAAATCAACGGACCCTTTCCCCGAGCTACAGAAAAAGAAGAACCTTTAAAACAAAGAGCCCACCAAATGCTAAGCAGGGTAATTGAAAAAAGTCCCATCGACCTCTTAGAGCGATGAGATGGGTCTTGTACAAAGGAACAGAATCTGCCGGAGAACACGGGAGAACAGCAGAAGGGCCTGGGAGGCTCTGCGGCTCCCCGCCTGCATGCGGAAGAACAAGCATGTGAGCGGTGAGAAGTGGGCAGACAGGTGAAGCTGGGGGCGGGGTCCCCAGCAGCGTTCCAGTGGCCACGCCCGTAGTGTGCCACAGCCTGCCGAGCTGCCCCGGGGCAGCCCGCACCTCCAGGACTTGCGCCAGGAACGCGAGGTTGTTTACCCCCATCCCCAAGACCCCCAATCTGTGGCAACTCTCAAAGGTAAGCGGGGCCAGACAAAGTAGCGTGTCCAGTCTCAGCACGTTAGCATGACGGTCACCGCAGAGCAAGGGAGGCGCGGAAGTGAGGCATTCACTCTGCGTCTGAGTCTGTCCCATGGCCACTCCTGTCAGAATGAACCGGATACCGCTGATCTGGGAGCCATCCCCCATTTGTACCACTTGTTTGACTCTCGGGGTTGTGTTTCTTCTTACTCATCCATGATGCAAGCTCTAGCCCGGTGTGGGGCTGGACAGACCGCACTCGTCCCAAGCAGCCGGCCAGACGGTGCACAGCGGGCGAGGCTCCCCGAACAGCCCCCCGGTATCTGTGGCGTTGTCCTGAACATGAAGAATCCAATAAACACCAACAACGTGTAAACAAGCCCCCAGACATCCTAGAGAGGTGGGATGAAGCCCCAAATATTCCAGGCAAGAAAAATTTCCCGTGCTCTCCATAAAAGACTTCTTGGACTTTGGCACCAAAGAAGGAAATTCTTTTAAAAGGACTGCTGCCCAGGCAGCACCAGCGTGTGTAGAATTTGACACTCGTCCCCTAAACACCAGAGGCACTGAAACAGCTCTGCTAACACAAAAGAGCGAGCTGATGTCTGTCCACATGCGTTTCACAAATACCTAGGAGCACCTTCTCTGCGCAGGCGTTCTTCTAGGAAGAGGGAACAAGACAGACAACAGGGCCCACCCAGGCGAGCCTGTCCCGGGGAGCCTGTCCTGGGGCAGCCCATCCTGGGAATCCTGTCCCGCAGATGCTGCCCTGGGGGAGCCTGGCCTAGGGAAGCCTGCTTTCTGGCCACCCAGCAGTAGGTAAGACAGAGTCCAGCAGGCTGTGCCAGTCAGGGCTCTTGTGTGGAACTGGACCTTAGATGACCAGCCCTGCCACTCCTGTGACCTTGGTCACGTGACGACCTTGATCATGTGTATGGTAAAGACCCCAGAGCCACGGCTGAGGTTGGGTCCGCTGAAATCATGCGTGAGAAGGGGGGCCTGCCCAGGCTTTCGCTTCCATCCTTGCCGGCACTCCGCACCCATCTGAGGAGCACAGGACCCGGGAGACCACACAGGACCCCACGCACTTCCCCAAGGGCAAGAATGTGCTGGCTCTCTCCCCTTGTCACCAGCACCAAGCTCACCGCACCCTCCCCTTTGGAACTCCCCTTCCCGGACCACCCACTGTCTACAGGGCCCATCACAGGCCCAGGTCCATCGGCTCGCTCCCCTCGCTGACCCACACGTGACGTGTGGCTACACGGGTGGTCTCTGTGTTCACGTCTACGGGCCCCCTGGAGCATAAGAAGGCGTTCAAGAAACACCTGCTGAGCCTTTAATGTGGCTGAAACAGTCTTCCCTTTCTCTAAGTGTTAGAATTTAATCATTTTTGTTCATAGCATCTAAAAATTTGAAAAAGAGCAAACATGACTTCTGTAATGGGAAAAAAAATAAAAGTTAACTGAAGCGTGTAATGAGTTTTACACGTAAATCTTCGTCATACAAAAATGACGGTGCACTTCTCTCTGCAGACCCACATCCATCCCGCCCCACCACAGGCCCGGCAAGGACGCAACAGCGGAGACCCGTGCCCCACGGTATGCGCCCCTACCCCACCGGCTCCCGTGCAGGAGACCATGCCAGAAGGGCAACAGGGCTGGGTAAGGGCCGGTGCATCCTAGCGGCCACGGAGCAAGTCACACAGCATGGGCTGCAGGTGCAGCGCGAGGCAAGTGGCCACAGACAGCAGAGCTTGGTGGGCCGGGATGAGCAGAGGCCATCGCGCCGCCCACCCCCACCGCGTCAATCAGCAAGAGTCTGAGCAACACCAACTCAGCAAAGAGTAAAGGGATGAAAGGAAGCAAAAATCAGGTTTCTGACGGGGGGCACCTGGGTGGCTCAGTCGGTTAAGCGTCTGACTCTTGATCTCAGCTCAGATCACGATCTCAGGGCTCAGGGTCGTGAGTTCAAGCCTTGCGTTGGGTTCCACACTGGGCGTGGAGGGAGGGAGGGAGGGAGGGAGGGAGGGAGGGAGGGAGGGAGGGAGGGAGGGAGGGAGGGAGGGAGGGAGGGAGGAGACAAAATCCCACTCTGGCACATTTCTGAGTTCCCTAAGATGAAGCTAGGATCCACCCCCATTCCCTGTTCCCAGACCCCGTTCCCTCTACCCCTGAACCCCTGAACCCAGCTCCTCCAACGAGGGCTGTCGGCCCAGATCAGCAGGCAAGAGATGCAGCCTCCCACCCAGCAAAGTCCCAGTGCAAAGGGCAGCATGGCGGCCGGCAGGTTGGGCTGGGGTCAGGCAGCCAGGACCGCGTGCTGCCCCCTGCTCAGCTCACCTGTCCCTCCCAGGGGCAGGACGCGGACCCGAAGGGGAGGTCCCAAGGTTCAAGTGCCAGAGCAGACGGATGCCTATTTATAGTGAAGGAAGGAAACAATCACCGAGAGAGTTTTTAACCAAGGCAGGTACCTGACAAGCGTACGGCATCCCACGTTCGCAAGCAATGCAAGACAGAAAGCCCGCGGGTGGAAAGCCAGTCATACGACGTGAGTCAAAACGGCGGAGAGGGGCACTGACGCTGCAATGAGCACTCCGTCCGGGCTCACCTCTCCTGCCCCGCGCTGTGCCCCTCTGGCGCAGCTGGGCGCTTCTCCCTGGGGGGGCTCACTGGCACCTCCTCCTCCTCCTCTCCACACCTCCTCGGAACTCCCATCCCCGCTGTCTCACGTCCTGCCAGCCCCCCTGCTGGCAGCCCACTGTCCCCATGGGCCCTGATGTTCCCAAACGCTGTCGCCTCGCCTCCTGCCTCAGTGCAGGCAAAGTCCCGGCGCATGTGCGGTCAGGGAAAGCCCCCCGGTGGGGGGGAGTGACGGAAGCATGGACGGAGCTCCTGAGAGATGAAGGGTGAGCCCCACAGATCCTCCCCTTGAACAATGGGGCCTCCAGGGAGCTGCTCGTGGCCGCCGTCCTTGACCCTTCAGGAGCCCAAGACGGAGAAGGGCTCGTCTCAAAGTTATCTGAGGGGGTGAACACCAATGCGATTCACAGGAGACCCACAGACTGGCCAGAAAACTCGATCAGCAGAGGCCCTGGCAGCTTGAACTGATGTGTCAGAAGCAGCGCAAAATGAAAACTGGACACTGGATCCCAAACCCTCAACTGGCAGGAAGCAGGCTAAGCGGGCCTCCCCTCCAAGCGTGTGCCGTCTTCCGTGACAAGGGAGGATGACTCGGAGAGGGGGTCAGAAGCCCGGAGGCAGAGCGAGAGCTGCTGTCCCCGGACCCCGAGACCTAACCCAGGCACTCCCAACACGCGCCAGGCCCCCACGCCCTCCCCCTCCCTCGTCTTGAGCAGGAGTGTCCGTGCGGCCATCCCACGCCTGTGCCAAAAGTGTGCCCTGCTGTGGGTGGAGGGGCTGAGAGCTGGCCTCTCTAGTCCAGGATGGACAGGAAGGGCACTCCAGGCGCTGCTGGATCAAGGAGCCACGTCTGGGATGTGCATGCGCACCTGCCGCTGATTGGCATGATGAGATTCTGCGCTGAGCTGACGCCGTCAGGGGAGGTTCTTAGGGGAGTGTTTTGTACGTGGGGGGGCCCCGACTCACTGGGGCCAGGGGTTGGACAATGGTAGAGCAGACTGACACCTATGCATATTTATGATATAACTCAATGATGCCCTCCTGGTCGTCCCACCCTTGGCAGCCCCCGACCCCTGGGGCCTGGGCTGGACCTAGTGCCTCACTTCTAATAACCAGGGCAGAAGCGATGAGAAGCCACTTCCAAGATAATTACAAAGAGACTGGCTTTTGTCCTCGCTGTCTCCCTCACTCGCTCAGCCCCGTGGCAACAATGTCTCGGGCCAACAGCCGGCAAGGTCGTGAGGCCTGCCAGCAGCCACGTTAGATCACGGGCCACCGCCACCGCATCAGGGAGCCTGGAAGCAGACCCGCCCCACTCAGCCTGGCCGACACCTTGATCACAACCTTGGGTGAGACCTGGGACAGAGGACCCAACTAAGCCTCAGATTCCTGACCCGAGAAACCGAGAGATAATAAGTGTTAGTTGTTGTAAGCTGCCATGTTTGGGGGACTATTTGTTACACAGCAGTAGATGATTAGTGTCCCATAGAATGCAAAATATGAATGTTTTCGTTTGATTTGTGATCACTGCTGCTATAAACACAGACAAAACGGTGCTCGATTTACTTCTAGGCAGCAATTCACAATTAACTTTCTCCAGGGGCTCCCCCCAACTAATCTGTGATGAGGTGATTCAGGAAATCCGACCGCACACTCCTGAGATAAACAGACTACGAATGGAACAAACTGGCCAAGAACAGTGACTGCATCGGATGACTCCCTAAGCACTGTGGCCTCACAGCTAACCCTGACAATCCCCTTTCACCACCGAGGACACGAGGCCCAAGCGCGCTGCCCATGGTCACAGTCACGACTCAACGCAGACTCAGCTGACTGATCCCAGGCCGGGCACGGTCAGCACACGAGGACCTCCCGTGAGGTTCTGCTACCACCAAAATTATTTCCCTGGCTCTCAGAGAGTCTAGCTCGATTCCTCAGTAGCTGCATCTCCCACCGTTGAACACCAGTCTAAGCTTAGGAAGACGGTGAGCAGCCACTGAATTCATTAGTGAGCCTCCTTGCTGAATAATTTATAAAAGGCTCAACAGAAGAGCACAAGATATACAATGTTCCGGGTCAGCACTTTGTGATTATGAGGGCGTTTCACGTGGGGCCTTCTTTAATGCCAGTTCTTGAGGGTTAACACTTCAGAGTCCAAAGAAACCAAGAGATCAAGCCGCAGGGGCTCATATTGGGCTCAGTACTACGGGTGCGTCCCCGTCCACCCTCCTGGCCGGGCCCCTCGCTAAGCAGCCACGATTCGCAGTGGAGCCGAGGATGCACCGCAATGGTAAAGCAGCTCTTGGAAACAGGAACTACAGCAATTAGAAGTAATGAGGAAAGAGGAGAAAGAAATAAGAAAAAGAGAGAAGAGATTAAAAGACTGGCAACTTGAAGGTTTCATCTCTTCCAACATCAGAAAAAACATATGTACAACGACCACCCCCAGGCTAATAATGTGAAAAGGAAACGGAATTCTGAAAATACTACTACGGAGCTGAAGAAACAGTTATGCTAATGTCATCCTTACCACTAAAGAAAGCTTGAAACACGAGCTCTAAACTTACCTAGTTTCCTCCCTCAGGAGAACACAACACCAGTGCATTTTCATGGCAGTGAGCCGATGGCAGGGCTGGTGCGGCTGGGGGCCCCTCGGCCTCCTCCAGGCCTCCCCTCGGCCTCCCCGCCTCCCCAGCCCCAGTCACAGCTCAGCGGCAGAGGGAGACCCGCCACGGCCACAAGCCTGAGGCCCTGCAGACACAAGGGCCTGTGGGAACGGGACAGCACCCGGCAGCATGGCTATGTCCCTCCCACTCCCGGTGTCCCACCTACAGGTCAAGGCCTGGCTCTAAGACCCCTCTAACCCAGCGCTTGCCCTTTCTCTAACACGTGAAGGACAAGCTCTAGATTTGGCACAAAGACTACCATCTTGTGAGACGAGCCCTTCTCCATCTTGGGCTCCTGAAGGGTCAAAGACTACCTAAAAAGATCCATTTTACTGGTTCATGTATCTTTCTGAGTGATTCGAATCCTTTGGGATATTAAGTTTACATCAAACAAAATCTGTAGGCTAACCAATTAAGAGAAGTAAGTTATATGTTCTCTCATCTCAAAGAAATAAATAAAAATGCAAGACCTCCGAAGATTAGGAAAACGCATTTTTTTTTTTTTTGAAGATTTTATTTATTTATTTGAGAGACACACAGCAAGAGAGGGAACACAAGCAGGGGGAGTGGGAGAGGGAGAAGCAGGCTCCCTGCCGAGCAGGGAGCCCGATGCGGGGCTCGATCCCAGGACCCCAGGATCATGACCTGAGCCAAAGGCAGACGCCTAACGACTGAGCCACCCAGGCGCCCCAGGAAAATGCGTTCTCTAATACTGGCTGGGCTCACACAATGCACAGAGGATGGGACAGAGCACCTGCAGTCAGGGCGACACAACGACACACAGGCTGTCACCGGCGTCCCCACGCACACGCGGGGCCCCGGCCACTGGCCTGACCCGCCGGCTCTCACCTGTCAGTTTGCGTTACTCTCCGCGGTGCTGGGCTGAACAAAGATACTGAGGTTGGTGCATTTGGATGTAACGTCTTTTATTGACATCGTATTAAGAACATTTTCTACACAAGAAGGAATTTAGGAAAGCTCTCGATCAGGGAAAGCAGCAGCTCAGCAGAAGGCAGGCAGCCGTCGGCCAGGAAGGAGCCGGCAGCAGGGATGGCAGCAAAGGGCAGGGCAGGGGGGAGGCTGGCTGGCGGCCCACCAGCACCCCGCAGCTGCTGGCTGGCACCCGGCTCCTGTGCAGCCTCCCCGGCAGTGCTGAGCCCCCCTCCTGCTCCCTCAGAGCCTCCTGCACTCCCTGCCGCCACCTTGCCCCCCTACACCTGCCCTCCCCTGCCCTCAGGCTCATCTTGAACCCGAACCCCTAACACTCCCCCACCTCTCTCAGGATGCAGCCTTAACTCCCAGCCTGCCTGCCGAGGCCACGTGAGGCAGGCCTGGTCTCACGGCCCCGTGACGGTCCCGCGCCTCCTGCATCCGTGTGCTCACTCCTTCCCTCAATGGCTGTGGAGTGGTTTCGACAGCAGCACCAGGTAGACAATCGTGAAGAGTGACCAGTGATGGCCCCTGGGGGACGGCACAGTTCATCAAGCCAAGACCACCACCCACGGAAGGTCAGGGGGACACACAGGACACAGAGCCCTGACCCCTTTTGAGAACTCACTCTTCCCCCAGTGTGCCCTCTCCCCATCCCTCCACTTCCTCCAATCCCCACCAACCCCCCCAACTATCCTGCAGACCAGGGGGCCCCCACACTCTGGCCATGTCTGCTGCCCAGGCTCGGCACCACGCCACCTTCCATGCCCTTCTGAGGAGCTCAGACAAGGGCCCGAAGCCGCAGCTCGCTCCCACCCGGCCCCCACCGCCAGGACCGACCCCGTCCAGCCACCAGCTCCAGCCACCAGCTCACGGCTGGCTCTGCAGCCGATGGAACTGTGGGGCTGTTTTTGATTCCAGAAACATTTCTAGCTCAAGAATGGTGGAATACTGGAGGTTAAGCCACCTCCATTTTCCCCCTGTTACTATCTGACTATCGCTTCTTACCTCTACTTGATATTTATTTCTGTCTGCAGCGGTTCAACCTGGGCCAGAGGGACCACAGAGCTGTCGGGTGTAGCAAGTAAAGAGGACACCCGGTTAAATCTGAATTTCAGATAAAAGACAGGTAACTTTTAGTCTAAGCACGTCCCAAATACTGTGCAGTATATTCTGTCTGATAAATCTAATTGAAGGGACAGAGGAGGCTGCAGCACTCACGGTCCCTGACTCAGTATCCCTCCGCTCCTCCTCGCTGGGGCCTGGCTGGCTCCATTACCCCCACCTGGAATGTCATCTCTGCCGCCCCTCACAGCAGCTTCTCTGGGCGACATGGACAGCCCAAGGACAGGAGGGGACAGGCCAAGCCCTGCATCCACCCGCCCTGTCTGAACCCCCGCCTCACTCAATCCCCTGCCCTAGCCTGCCTCCCTGCCTCACCCCCGGATGCCTAGGAAGAACAGGACAATTTTCCTCGTCAACAAAGGGCCTCATTTCAGGCCTCCCACAGGACATTCTCCTACCCACGTACAAATCTGGTCATTCCTTACAGGATTCAAGAGGAACATGCAGAGGAGTGTTGTACTGTCCCCTGTCTGGTCCTCTCATTAGGGCTGAAAGAAAGCTTTCTGCTCTCCACGTCTCTTTCTCAGTTACTCCCAGGAAGATGAGAGAGTCTGCAAACATACCAAGTCCTGGGCCCACTTCAGCGAGGCGCGTGTGAGGGAGAAGCGGCGTCAGTCCTGCCCACGGGGAGGCCGAGGGCAGACCCTGTGTGGAAGCAACCAGAGGAGGGGTGGCCAGAGGCGGTCATGTGCGCAGGAGGCCCCAAGCCCTGGTGACCCCACATGGCTCCTCCCATCCCAGGTCCAGGCAGGGTGTTGTGGGCTGCCTGGTGGCCCCAAAGACATCAGGCCCTAGTCTGCAGAACCCGTAAATGTGACCTCCTTTGGAAACAGGATGTGTGTGGATGGGCTTAAGTGAAGGATTCTGCAACAGAAGATGGTCCTGATGGTCTGAGTGGGCCCCAGACACCATCCCAAGTGTCCTTAGGAGAGGGAGGCGGAGGGAAGATCCCATGCAGGCAGGGGACAGGTCCCGTGAACACCGAGGCAGGGACGGGGCAGGGTGGCCACAGCCCAACTGCCAGCAGCCCCAGAAGCTGGAAGAGGCAGGACGGAGCCTTCCCGAGAGTCTCCGAGGGAGCCCAGCCCTGCCCACACCTCGACTTGGACTTCTGGCCTTGACAACTGCAAGAGAATAAATTTCCGCTACTTTAAGCCCCCCAATCTGTGGTGCTTTGTGACAAGCACCACAGGAAACTAATCCGGGGTGGGGGACGCCAGGGACCCCGCTGCCTCCTGGGGCCCGACTGCCCCAGCTGCACAGGGAGGAAGCCGACTGGCTGCTAAATGCTTAACTCCACAGAGCTGGCCTTCTGGCTGGACTCCAGGCAACTAGGGGTGCGGGGCTCTGGCGAGCGGGGTGGTCTGGGCACCTCACCCTGCCCTAGGCCCTCCTGGGGCAAATGTGTCCTGGGCTGGGCTCCTCTGGGCTGCACTTAAGAGAAGCCACAGAGCCCACAGCCTGCCACATGGCAGGAGCTTGATAAAGATGTGCTCCGCAGGGACGCCTGGGTGCCTCAGTCGGTGAAGCGTCTGCCTTCAGCTCAGGCCATGATCTCAGGGTCCTGGGATCGAGCCCTGGGCCCGGCTCCCTGCTTAGTGGAGTCTGCTTTTCCCTCTCCCTCTCTGTTCCTCCCCCCTGCTTGTTCTCTCTCTCTCTCTCAAATGGATAAATAAAAAATCTTAAAAAAAAAAAAAGAGTATTCCAAATATTATTTATGCCCCACCCCCAAGCTGCTTTGGAAAAATTTGTGTTTATTATAAGTTCATTAAAAAGTCTTCAGTTTGGGGGATATTTAAAGACTAAAAACTGTGAATGGACAAAACGTTCACAATCACAAGCAGAAACTATCAGACTAGATAAATGAGCAGGACTCAACCGTATGCTTTATAAGAAGCTGACTTTGAATATAAGAACACACACACAGGCTGAGAGTAAAAGAACCGAAACAGTAAATGGGAGAGAGCTGGAAGGGCTATATCTTAGTATCAGACTTCAAAAGCGCCTGGGTGGCTCAGTCAGTTAAGCATCCGACTCTGGATTTCGATCAGGTCACCATCTCAGCGTGGTGAGACTGGGCTCATGCTGAGCAAGGAGAAAGCTTGAGATTCTCTCTCCCCACCCCACCCCTCCCCGCTTCTCTAAAAAATATATCAGACGTCAAGACCAAAGCCCGGTTCATCAGCAGAATCACCATCACAAATGTGTGTGAACTTAATAACAGAGTTTTGAACACATGAATCAAACCTGAAAGAACTAAGGTAGAAACAGACAAATCCAGTCAGAAAAAAAACCTTTCTCGGCAACTGTTAGAACAACCCAAATCCCTACCACCCAAACATCAGAAATAATACAGGAGATGTGAACACTACATAGTGTTTCTTCTATGTGCCAGCCATAATTTCAGGTGTTTGAAATTAGCCATGAATAACACTGAGGAAAAAAACCCTGGTCTCATGGAGGACATAGTCTCCTGAAAAAATAGGGGGAAAAAAGGAAAATAAGAAAACAATAACAACTCAAAGTATGTTTATTATCTTCTAAAAAATAAGACCTTGAGGGGTGCCTGGGTGGCTCAGTCATTAAGCGTCTGCCTTCGGCTCAGGTCACAATCCCAGGGTCCTGGGATCGAGCCCCGCATCGGGCTCCCTGCTCAGCACAGAGTCTACTTAAGACTTTCTTTCCCTCTCCCTCTGCGCCTCCTTCCCACACACACTCTCTCTCTCAAATAAATCTTTTTTAAAAAAGGAAAATCATAAAAGAACTCTTGAAAACTGAAAAGGAAAACAGAAGTGAAACGACTAAAGGAAGAGGTAGAAGACAATGCAAAGCCGTCTCCCAAGAGCCGAGCAAACATCTCTGAGGTCAGCAAGAGATCAGGGGATTAGCAGGTCAGCCAGGGGATTCAAACTCCAAATAAAAGGAGTTCCAGAAAGAAAGAACACAAGACTGAAAGCAAGAAATTCTCTCAGGAGTAACACAAAACGTCAGTCCTCAGGCCAAAGGGTCCCAGCATGTGGCCGGCACAGCGATGAGAACGAGCACGTCATGGGCCACTTCAGAGCACAGGGCAGCAAGGGAAGCTCCTAGGAGCTTCCTGGGGCCACATCACAGGCAGAGAACTGAGATCAGAATGGCACCCACGCTAGAAACTGTAGGCAGTGAAGCAACATCTTCAAAGCCCTGAGAAAATACTTTTTAGTATTTCAGTATTCTATACCCAGCTAAACTAAAAGTAACTAAGGAGTAAAGATATTTTCAAAATCAAAGACAAAAGTAATATCTACAGTGGGGCGCCTGGGTGGCTCAGTTAGTTAAGCATTTGACTCTTGGTTTCTGCTCAAGTCATGGTCTAGGGGTCAGGGGCTCGAGCCCCATATCAGACTCCGTGCTCAGCGGGGGGTCTGCTTGAGCTTCTCTCTCCCTCTGCCCCTCCCCGCTTCAATAAATAATATCTTTTTAAACAGCACTATCCACATAACACTTCTTAGTCATCCAGAGTCCGTCCTTCAACAAAACAAGGCGTGAGCCCAGGCAGGGAAGAGAGGGATCCAGAGCACAGGTACCAATACAGAGGGAGAGCAGCCCAGGAAGCCCTGCGCAGCAGCTGGGCATAGGCCTCCCCGGGGCCGAACAGACTGGGGCAGGACGCAGGACTCTGGGAGAAAATCCCCCAACAACAAACACGGCCACAACAGGGGTGTGGAGGGATGCAGGCTGGGTGTGAGGCAAGAGAGAGGCCTTCCTTAGGCAGGTGACAGGGCTGGGCGGGAGAGCAGCTGAGTGTGAGTATCCTGCGCAGGTCAGTAACAGACAAAACCTAGCATCAGAAAGGTAAGCAATGACTACGGGCTTCACCAAAACACAGGATTACAGTGGAAAACGGAGACGGGGGGGGGGGGGGGGGCGGGGAGTAGGGCAGCAGGAGAGCGGAAGCGTCTGTACCTCTGAGAGAAATCCAAAGCGAATGTCTACGACACACACGGCAGCCGACGCAGCACGGAGCACCCAGGAGCACAGAAAGCTAAGCCCGAGGACCTCTGGGAGATGTGGGCAAGCAGACGGGACCATGCCCACTGCCTGATTTTCTCATCGGTCGACTTGGCTCGTCACCCAGTGTCCTGGAAGGATGAGCAGGGCCACTGTTAAGGGACAACAGTAAGATGTGGGAAAAGACAAGTAGCATGGTGTGTGTGTCTGTGTGTGCCCCTGCGTCTGTGGATGGTAGGCGTGCAGGGCTACGTGAGTATGCCTGTGCGGGACTCTGTGTGTAGATGTCGGTCTGTGTGGTTGCACTGGGGGGGTGGGGAGGGATGACTGTGTGTGTGGGTGTGTGCATGTGTCTGTGTGTCGTCTGTCTGTGTGTGTGTGTGGCTGTGTGTGTGTGTGTGTGTCTCTGGGGGTGTGGCTGTGTAGGCATGTCCATCTATAAATGACTGTGTGAACAAGAAAAAAGATGGGGAAGGATACCCATCGGGGATCACCAGGATTACAGGGCTGGGGACAGCAAAGCCACTGGACGGGTGACGGAAGAAAAGCAGAAAGCACAAACCACACGTTTTGGGGGGGAAGGCTTGGACGCAAGAGCTCTGCGTGGAGCACAAGCACGAACGAATCTGGTGAACTCTGAGAGGGTGACCCCCCCAACAATCATAGGGAAACTGTGTCTACGGTAAAATCGCGTGTGCGTGTGTATAGACTACACTTCTAAAGAGAGACCACAGTTTTTATCAGGTCAAGGGAGCTGGGGACCACCACCCCCCAAAAAGGTAAAAACGAGTCATCTAGCAGCCCTGAACCCCGAGCAAGGCTTAGCTTCTTTCCCGGCCCCCAGGAAGGTACAGGAGATGGTGCAGCGTGGAGGGGAGGAGCCAGTCCTCCCCAAACTGAAGCCAGGAGCGCGGTGGCAGGCTAGACTCAGCTCCTAGCTCCCTGGACCGGGAATGTCACCAGAGAGGCGCCAGGGACTTGGAGGTGTGATTACATGCAGGGCCCGGCAACGGGAGAGCCCCCGGGTCTGAGTGCCATCACGGGGGTTCCCGCGGGAAGGAGGCAGAGGGAGCCGGGGAGCTGGGGTGGGGGGGCAAGGACTGAGGACAGCCTCTGAGGCTGAAAGGGCTGGGGAATGGGTTCTCCCTGGCCCAGGCGCCACCTTGGTCTCAGCCCGGTGACATCCATGTCGGACTTCTGGCCTCCAGAAGCTTCAGCTGCTAGGTGTGCGGTCGCTTGTCACAGCAGCCATGGGAAACTCAAGTGCCAATGAGAAAGTGAAACGTTTCTAGGAATTCCACCCAAGTCAAAGAAAGTGTGAGATGTAACATGTACAAGGCAGGTCCTGGCTGCACCCACCCGCACCCAGCGTGTGAAGCCCCCACACACCGCCCTCCCTCCATCCTCACTGGCCCGGTCCGCTTCGGGCACAGACAGACGACAGAAGACGGTATCACCAGGAAGCCAGCTCACGGTCACCTTCGGCGGGACCTCCCACGGAAGCAGCCAGCACTTCATCCCTCCTGTCCTCCCACAGCCCGAGCCCCCCGCAGCCTCTCCCACAGCAACCCCCCCAGCTCCTCCTCTGCCTGGCTTCTGCCCCCCGCCCTCGGCCACCCTCGTTCTGGAAAGACGGGAGGAGGAGGCCTGCCCTTTACCCCGGGGCCACCAGCCCACAGCCGCCCTCCTCCCTGCCACGCAGGCTCGGTGCCTCCCTCCTCACCCCGACCCGCCCACGACCCTGCCACCACGGTTGCTCCACATGTCCAGCGCAAGTCCGTGGCCTTCCCTCCAGTCGCCGTGGCCTCCCCCGCCCCGCCCATCCCAGGGGTCCCAGACCTTGTCGCCAGCCAGCTAGTGCCCTCCCTGTGGGCACCCAAGCAGTGGGCGGCCCGCCTGAGGAGCGTCCCTCGTGCCGTGGTCTCTGGTCCTCAAACCCACTGGGTGAGGTGGCATTTTTATGAAACTGCACACGGTGACAATTATGTCTCCTAAGTAAAACCGTGACCACATTCTCCTGCTCCTCGCCTTCCGCCCACTGCATGTTCTAGACTCCAGGACCCCTCCCCGTGCCTCACCCCAGGCCTCCCCGCGGCCGCGCCCCTCCTCTCTGGAGCACACCCCCCTGCAGGACCCCCGGCCTCCAGGGCGGCCTCCCACGGGCCCCCCCCACAGCACACTGAGGCCACAGAATCACTGACGCGGGCCGCTCCCAGGGCCTCGGACACACCCCTCAGAGCCCGAGCGGCCCGCTGGCAGCACCATTCCCACGCCAAGCCCCCATGAGCGGCGAGGCGCAGAGCGGGGCGCCACCTGCCCAAGGGCATATCCCGGGAGAGTGGCCAGGCAGTGCACGCGGGGGACCTCTGCCTACGCCCCACGGCTCCGGGGCTGCTTTCCGCCTACACCCCACAACTCTGGGCCGCCCTGTCTACACCCCACAACTGAGCCACTCTACGCCCCACAACTCTGGGCTTCCCTGCCTATGCCCCACAACTCGGAGCCACTCTGTCTACACCCCACAACTCTGGGCCGCCCTGTCTAAGCCCCACAACTCTGGCGCTGCTGTCTACACCCCACAACTCGGAGCCGCTCTGTCTACACCCCACAACTCTGGGCCGCCCTGTCTACGCCCCACAACTCGGAGCCACTCTGTCTACACCCCACAACTCTGGGCCGCCCTGTCTACGCCCCACAACTCTGGCGCTGCTGTCTACACCCCACAACTCGGAGCCACTCTGTCTACACCCCACAACTCTGGGCCGCCCTGTCTACGCCCCACAACTCGGAGCCACTCTGTCTACACCCCACAACTCTGGGCCGCCCTGTCTACGCCCCACAACTCTGGGCCGCCCTGTCTACGCCCCACAACTCGGAGCCACTCTGTCTACGCCCCACAACTCTGGGCCGCCCTGTCTACGCCCCACAACTCTGGCGCTGCTGTCTACACCCCACAACTCGGAGCCACTCTGTCTACACCCCACAACTCTGGGCCGCCCTGTCTACGCCCCACAACTCGGAGCCACTCTGTCTACACCCCACAACTCTGGGCCGCCCTGTCTACGCCCCACAACTCTGGGCCGCCCTGTCTACGCCCCACAACTCGGAGCCACTCTGTCTACGCCCCACAACTCTGGGCCGCCCTGTCTACGCCCCACAACTCTGGCGCTGCTGTCTACACCCCACAACTCGGAGCCACTCTGTCTACACCCCACAACTCTGGGCCGCCCTGTCTACGCCCCACAACTCGGAGCCACTCTGTCTACACCCCACAACTCTGGGCCGCCCTGTCTACGCCCCACAACTCTGGCGCTGCTGTCTACACCCCACAACTCGGAGCCACTCTGTCTACACCCCACAACTCTGGGCCGCCCTGTCTACGCCCCACAACTCGGAGCCACTCTGTCTACACCCCACAACTCTGGGCCGCCCTGTCTACGCCCCACAACTCTGGGCCGCCCTGTCTACGCCCCACAACTCGGAGCCACTCTGTCTACGCCCCACAACTCTGGGCCGCCCTGTCTACGCCCCACAACTCTGGCGCTGCTGTCTACACCCCACAACTCGGAGCCACTCTGTCTACACCCCACAACTCTGGGCCGCCCTGTCTACGCCCCACAACTCTGGCGCTGCTGTCTACACCCCACAACTCGGAGCCACTCTGTCTACACCCCACAACTCTGGGCCGCCCTGTCTACGCCCCACAACTCGGAGCCACTCTGTCTACACCCCACAACTCTGGGCCGCCCTGTCTACGCCCCACAACTCTGGCGCTGCTGTCTACACCCCACAACTCGGAGCCACTCTGTCTACACCCCACAACTCTGGGCCGCCCTGTCTACGCCCCACAACTCGGAGCCACTCTGTCTACACCCCACAACTCTGGGCCGCCCTGTCTACGCCCCACAACTCTGGCGCTGCTGTCTACACCCCACAACTCGGAGCCGCTCTGTCTACACCCCACAACTCTGGGCCGCCCTGTCTACGCCCCACAACTCGGAGCCACTCTGTCTACACCCCACAACTCTGGGCCGCCCTGTCTACGCCCCACAACTCTGGCGCTGCTGTCTACACCCCACAACTCGGAGCCACTCTGTCTACACCCCACAACTCTGGGCCGCCCTGTCTACGCCCCACAACTCGGAGCCACTCTGTCTACACCCCACAACTCTGGGCCGCCCTGTCTACGCCCCACAACTCTGGCGCTGCTGTCTACACCCCACAACTCGGAGCCGCTCTGTCTACACCCCACAACTCTGGGCCGCCCTGTCTACGCCCCACAACTCGGAGCCACTCGGTCTACACCCCACAACTCTGGGCCGCCCTGTCTACGCCCCACAACTCTGGCGCTGCTGTCTACACCCCACAACTCGGAGCCACTCTGTCTACACCCCACAACTCTGGGCCGCCCTGTCTACGCCCCACAACTCGGAGCCACTCTGTCTACACCCCACAACTCTGGGCCGCCCTGTCTACGCCCCACAACTCTGGCGCTGCTGTCTACACCCCACAACTCGGAGCCACTCTGTCTACACCCCACAACTCTGGGCCGCCCTGTCTACGCCCCACAACTCGGAGCCACTCTGTCTACACCCCACAACTCTGGGCCGCCCTGTCTACGCCCCACAACTCTGGGCCGCCCTGTCTACGCCCCACAACTCGGAGCCACTCTGTCTACACCCCACAACTCTGGGCCGCCCTGTCTACGCCCCACAACTCTGGCGCTGCTGTCTACACCCCACAACTCGGAGCCACTCTGTCTACACCCCACAACTCTGGGCCGCCCTGTCTACGCCCCACAACTCTGGCGCTGCTGTCTACACCCCACAACTCGGAGCCACTCTGTCTACACCCCACAACTCTGGGCCGCCCTGTCTACGCCCCACAACTCGGAGCCACTCTGTCTACACCCCACAACTCTGGGCCGCCCTGTCTACGCCCCACAACTCTGGCGCTGCTGTCTACACCCCACAACTCGGAGCCACTCTGTCTACACCCCACAACTCTGGGCCGCCCTGTCTACGCCCCACAACTCGGAGCCACTCTGTCTACACCCCACAACTCTGGGCCGCCCTGTCTACGCCCCACAACTCTGGGCCGCCCTGTCTACGCCCCACAACTCGGAGCCACTCTGTCTACACCCCACAACTCTGGGCCGCCCTGTCTACGCCCCACAACTCTGGCGCTGCTGTCTACACCCCACAACTCGGAGCCACTCTGTCTACACCCCACAACTCTGGGCCGCCCTGTCTACGCCCCACAACTCGGAGCCACTCTGTCTACACCCCACAACTCTGGGCCGCCCTGTCTACGCCCCACAACTCTGGGCCGCCCTGTCTACGCCCCACAACTCGGAGCCACTCTGTCTACGCCCCACAACTCTGGGCCGCCCTGTCTACGCCCCACAACTCTGGCGCTGCTGTCTACACCCCACAACTCGGAGCCACTCTGTCTACACCCCACAACTCTGGGCCGCCCTGTCTACGCCCCAAAACTCGGAGCCACTCTGTCTACGCCCCACAACTCTGGGCCGCCCTGTCTACGCCCCACAACTCTGGCGCTGCTGTCTACACCCCACAACTCGGAGCCACTCTGTCTACACCCCACAACTCTGGGCCGCCCTGTGTACGCCCCACAACTCGGAGCCACTCTGTCTACACCCCACAACTCTGGGCCGCCCTGTCTACGCCCCACAACTCTGGGCCGCCCTGTCTACGCCCCACAACTCGGAGCCACTCTGTCTACGCCCCACAACTCTGGGCCGCCCTGTCTACGCCCCACAACTCTGGCGCTGCTGTCTACACCCCACAACTCGGAGCCACTCTGTCTACACCCCACAACTCGGAGCCACTCTGTCTACACCCCACAACTCTGGGCCGCCCTGTCTACGCCCCACAACTCTGGGCCGCCCTGTCTACGCCCCACAACTCGGAGCCACTCTGTCTACGCCCCACAACTCTGGGCCGCCCTGTCTACGCCCCACAACTCTGGCGCTGCTGTCTACACCCCACAACTCGGAGCCACTCTGTCTACACCCCACAACTCTGGGCCGCCCTGTCTACGCCCCACAACTCTGGCGCTGCTGTCTACACCCCACAACTCGGAGCCACTCTGTCTACACCCCACAACTCTGGGCCGCCCTGTCTACGCCCCACAACTCGGAGCCACTCTGTCTACACCCCACAACTCTGGGCCGCCCTGTCTACGCCCCACAACTCTGGCGCTGCTGTCTACACCCCACAACTCGGAGCCACTCTGTCTACACCCCACAACTCTGGGCCGCCCTGTCTACGCCCCACAACTCGGAGCCACTCTGTCTACACCCCACAACTCTGGGCCGCCCTGTCTACGCCCCACAACTCTGGCGCTGCTGTCTACACCCCACAACTCGGAGCCGCTCTGTCTACACCCCACAACTCTGGGCCGCCCTGTCTACGCCCCACAACTCGGAGCCACTCTGTCTACACCCCACAACTCTGGGCCGCCCTGTCTACGCCCCACAACTCTGGCGCTGCTGTCTACACCCCACAACTCGGAGCCACTCTGTCTACACCCCACAACTCTGGGCCGCCCTGTCTACGCCCCACAACTCGGAGCCACTCTGTCTACACCCCACAACTCTGGGCCGCCCTGTCTACGCCCCACAACTCTGGCGCTGCTGTCTACACCCCACAACTCGGAGCCACTCTGTCTACACCCCACAACTCTGGGCCGCCCTGTCTACGCCCCACAACTCGGAGCCACTCTGTCTACACCCCACAACTCTGGGCCGCCCTGTCTACGCCCCACAACTCTGGGCCGCCCTGTCTACGCCCCACAACTCGGAGCCACTCTGTCTACACCCCACAACTCTGGGCCGCCCTGTCTACGCCCCACAACTCTGGCGCTGCTGTCTACACCCCACAACTCGGAGCCACTCTGTCTACACCCCACAACTCTGGGCCGCCCTGTCTACGCCCCACAACTCTGGCGCTGCTGTCTACACCCCACAACTCGGAGCCACTCTGTCTACACCCCACAACTCTGGGCCGCCCTGTCTACGCCCCACAACTCGGAGCCACTCTGTCTACGCCCCACAACTCTGGGCCGCCCTGTCTACGCCCCACAACTCTGGCGCTGCTGTCTACACCCCACAACTCGGAGCCACTCTGTCTACGCCCCACAACTCTGGGCCGCCCTGTCTACGCCCCACAACTCTGGCGCTGCTGTCTACACCCCACAACTCGGAGCCACTCTGTCTACACCCCACAACTCTGGGCCGCCCTGTCTACGCCCCACAACTCTGGCGCTGCTGTCTACACCCCACAACTCGGAGCCACTCTGTCTACACCCCACAACTCTGGGCCGCCCTGTCTACGCCCCACAACTCGGAGCCACTCTGTCTACGCCCCACAACTCTGGGCCGCCCTGTCTACGCCCCACAACTCTGGCGCTGCTGTCTACACCCCACAACTCGGAGCCACTCTGTCTACACCCCACAACTCTGGGCCGCCCTGTCTACGCCCCACAACTCGGAGCCACTCTGTCTACACCCCACAACTCTGGGCCGCCCTGTCTACGCCCCACAACTCTGGCGCTGCTGTCTACACCCCACAACTCGGAGCCACTCTGTCTACGCCCCACAACTCTGGGCCGCCCTGTCTACGCCCCACAACTCTGGCGCTGCTGTCTACACCCCACAACTCGGAGCCACTCTGTCTACACCCCACAACTCTGGGCCGCCCTGTCTACGCCCCACAACTCGGAGCCACTCTGTCTACACCCCACAACTCTGGGCCGCCCTGTCTACGCCCCACAACTCTGGCGCTGCTGTCTACACCCCACAACTCGGAGCCACTCTGTCTACGCCCCACAACTCTGGGCCGCCCTGTCTACGCCCCACAACTCTGGCGCTGCTGTCTACACCCCACAACTCGGAGCCACTCTGTCTACACCCCACAACTCTGGGCCGCCCTGTCTACGCCCCACAACTCGGAGCCACTCTGTCTACGCCCCACAACTCTGGGCCGCCCTGTCTACGCCCCACAACTCGGAGCCACTCTGTCTACGCCCCACAACTCTGGGCCGCCCTGTCTACGCCCCACAACTCTGGCGCTGCTGTCTACACCCCACAACTCGGAGCCACTCTGTCTACACCCCACAACTCTGGGCCGCCCTGTCTACGCCCCACAACTCGGAGCCACTCTGTCTACACCCCACAACTCTGGGCCGCCCTGTCTACGCCCCACAACTCTGGGCCGCCCTGTCTACGCCCCACAACTCGGAGCCACTCTGTCTACACCCCACAACTCTGGGCCGCCCTGTCTACGCCCCACAACTCTGGCGCTGCTGTCTACACCCCACAACTCGGAGCCACTCTGTCTACGCCCCACAACTCTGGGCCGCCCTGTCTACGCCCCACAACTCTGGCGCTGCTGTCTACACCCCACAACTCGGAGCCACTCTGTCTACACCCCACAACTCTGGGCCGCCCTGTCTACGCCCCACAACTCGGAGCCACTCTGTCTACACCCCACAACTCTGGGCCGCCCTGTCTACGCCCCACAACTCTGGCGCTGCTGTCTACACCCCACAACTCGGAGCCACTCTGTCTACACCCCACAACTCTGGGCCGCCCTGTCTACGCCCCACAACTCGGAGCCACTCTGTCTACGCCCCACAACTCTGGGCCGCCCTGTCTACGCCCCACAACTCTGGCGCTGCTGTCTACACCCCACAACTCGGAGCCACTCTGTCTACACCCCACAACTCTGGGCCGCCCTGTCTACGCCCCACAACTCGGAGCCACTCTGTCTACACCCCACAACTCTGGGCCGCCCTGTCTACGCCCCACAACTCGGAGCCACTCTGTCTACACCCCACAACTCTGGGCCGCCCTGTCTACGCCCCACAACTCTGGGCCGCCCTGTCTACGCCCCACAACTCGGAGCCACTCTGTCTACGCCCCACAACTCTGGGCCGCCCTGTCTACGCCCCACAACTCTGGCGCTGCTGTCTACACCCCACAACTCGGAGCCACTCTGTCTACACCCCACAACTCTGGGCCGCCCTGTCTACGCCCCACAACTCGGAGCCACTCTGTCTACACCCCACAACTCTGGGCCGCCCTGTCTACGCCCCACAACTCTGGCGCTGCTGTCTACACCCCACAACTCGGAGCCACTCTGTCTACACCCCACAACTCTGGGCCGCCCTGTCTACGCCCCACAACTCGGAGCCACTCTGTCTACACCCCACAACTCTGGGCCGCCCTGTCTACGCCCCACAACTCTGGCGCTGCTGTCTACACCCCACAACTCGGAGCCACTCTGTCTACACCCCACAACTCTGGGCCGCCCTGTCTACGCCCCACAACTCGGAGCCACTCTGTCTACACCCCACAACTCTGGGCCGCCCTGTCTACGCCCCACAACTCTGGGCCGCCCTGTCTACGCCCCACAACTCGGAGCCACTCTGTCTACACCCCACAACTCTGGGCCGCCCTGTCTACGCCCCACAACTCTGGCGCTGCTGTCTACACCCCACAACTCGGAGCCACTCTGTCTACGCCCCACAACTCTGGGCCGCCCTGTCTACGCCCCACAACTCTGGCGCTGCTGTCTACACCCCACAACTCGGAGCCACTCTGTCTACACCCCACAACTCTGGGCCGCCCTGTCTACGCCCCACAACTCGGAGCCACTCTGTCTACACCCCACAACTCTGGGCCGCCCTGTCTACGCCCCACAACTCTGGCGCTGCTGTCTACACCCCACAACTCGGAGCCACTCTGTCTACACCCCACAACTCTGGGCCGCCCTGTCTACGCCCCACAACTCGGAGCCACTCTGTCTACGCCCCACAACTCTGGGCCGCCCTGTCTACGCCCCACAACTCTGGCGCTGCTGTCTACACCCCACAACTCGGAGCCACTCTGTCTACACCCCACAACTCTGGGCCGCCCTGTCTACGCCCCACAACTCGGAGCCACTCTGTCTACACCCCACAACTCTGGGCCGCCCTGTCTACGCCCCACAACTCGGAGCCACTCTGTCTACACCCCACAACTCTGGGCCGCCCTGTCTACGCCCCACAACTCTGGGCCGCCCTGTCTACGCCCCACAACTCGGAGCCACTCTGTCTACGCCCCACAACTCTGGGCCGCCCTGTCTACGCCCCACAACTCTGGCGCTGCTGTCTACACCCCACAACTCGGAGCCACTCTGTCTACACCCCACAACTCTGGGCCGCCCTGTCTACGCCCCACAACTCGGAGCCACTCTGTCTACACCCCACAACTCTGGGCCGCCCTGTCTACGCCCCACAACTCTGGGCCGCTCCGTCTACGCCCCAGGACCCCTGAGCGGGCCGCACGGCGGCGAAACCGACGCTGCTGCAGTTAATCGCCGGAGTTGGGGTCTCCGGAGACAGCTCTGCCCAAACAATGCGGCCGCCTACGGGGGCGGCCCGGAAACTCAAGACCGAGCTGCCTCGGGCCCCGCGGAGCCCCGGCTCCGGCCCAGGACCCGGCGAGCGCGGCGGGCGCGGCAGGCCCGAGCCCTCGGCCCGTCCGCCGCCGCCCCCGCCCGGGCCCGGGCGCTCGGGTCCCGCCACGGAGCGGCGCGCCCCACGGCGACCCCACAACCCGGCCCCGGGCGGCGTCCGCGCGCGCCGGGCCCTCGACAAGCCCCCGGCGGAGGGCCCAGGAACAAAAGGAGAGCGGCCGGCGGCCCGGGGGCGCGGGGGGCCCAGGCGAGCCCGACGCCGGCGGGACGCCGCGGCCCCCTCGGCCGCGCTGGGCGGGGCCGGCGGCCGGGCCGCGGAGGGCGCGGGCGCGCGCCCAGAGAAGAAAGAAACGGAGGCGGGGCGGCCCTCCGCCCGGCCCGCAACCTACCGGCCGCTCGCTCGCTCCGCCGGCCGCGGTCCGCTCCGCCCGCGCGCTCAACGGTCGTTCGGTCGCCGCCGCCCGCCGGGGGGCGGGGCCGGGGGCGGGGCGACGGGGCGGAGCCTCCTGTTGGGGCGGGGCCGGGAGGGGCAGGACCTGCGGGGCGGGGGAGAAGGCGTGGTCTCCAGGGGCGTGGGCGGGTCTCAGGGCCGAGCCGGCGTTCTCGGCCTGTGGGGCGGGGCCTCGGGGGCAGGGCGGAGCCGCCGGGGCGGGGCGGGCCTACGGGGGCGGGGCCTACAAGGGTGAGAAACTGGGCGCGCGGCAGGGCTTCCAGGGGAGGAGGGCAGAAAGAAGTGAGGGGCGGGGCCCTAGTCGGGGGCGGGGCCAGCGAGGCGGACAAGGAGGGGCGGGGGCCTCCCAGACCTGGGACGGGACTTCCGCTGCGGGAGCTGAGGTGGTGGCTCCTCCCGGCTGTGGGGTCCTTCCAGGTTCCCTGCTCGGGTCCTCTCCTTTCCCCTCACTCCGGTGCCTGGGTCCTCTTCCGTCCCCTCGGCCACTCTTGCACCCCCGCCCTGGGTCCCTCCCGATACCCCCTCGCACCCGGGTCACCCCCTCAGCCCGGGTCCCTCCTGAGCCCCTCCCCGTGTCCCCTCCCGTTTCCCCGGGCCCGGATCCCCCCCAGCTCAGGTCCCCTCCCCAGATCCCCGCCCCAGGTCCCCTCCCGCACCCGGGTCCTCTCCCATCTCCGTGGCCCCGGGTCCCTCCCACCTCGGGTCCCCCCCACCTCGGGTCCCCTCCCGACGCCCCCAGCTCTGGATCCCCTCCCAAGTCCCCCCGCCCAGCTCGGGTCCCCTCCCTACGCCCCCCGCACCCGGGTCTTCTCCCGTCTCCCCGGCCCCGATTTCCCCCCCAGCCCGGGTCCCTTCCTGCGCCCCTGCCCCCGCGGCCCCTCCCGTCTCCCCGACCGACATTCCCCTCCAGCCCTGGTCCCATAGAAGGTGAGATGACACTTCCTCTGCGCCCCTGCCCAGGCCGCCCAGCATCAGGGAGCCACACCCTCCGAAGACCTTGATGTGCATCTAGACTGCATCCCACCCGGAAATAGTTTAATTTTTTTTTTTTTAGATTTTATTTATTTATTTGAGAGTGAGAGAGAGCACAAGCAGGGGGAGCAGCAGAGGGAGAGGGAGAAGCAGGCTCCCCGCTGAGTGGGGAACTGAGGCGGCGCTCCATCCCAGGATCCTGGGATCACGACCTGAGCTGAAGGGAGCGCTCAGAGGTTTAATTGACTGAGCCACCCAGGCGCCCCTGAAATCATTTCATTTTTAAGGGAGGAGAGCAGATGAGAAGTGTGGTGTCCCCCGCAGAGCACAGTCATCCCCTGGTCCTCCCAACAGGTGTGAAAGCCAGGCGGCTTCTCCCTGCTGTCCTGGAGGTCCCCTCCCCTCCTGCCTGGGCCCCACAGGAGACCCTCCAGAGTTAGCTCTCCCCCTGCCTCCTCAGCAATCACTATTTCTTTGGAAATTACTTTCCCTGGAGTCCTAGTGACCAGCTAGAGTAGTTTGGGGAAACAGTCCCCTGAGCATTTGCTCTATGATCTAAGTGTGGAAATAAATCAAGTCCACGACTCCTGACAAGTTGGGCCCTGACCTTCAGTGACACAGCCAGCTCCCAAACCTGGCTGGAGCCTCTTGCGCTTTAACTCATCATGACAGATACACCAGGGTCACACTGCCAGCCCCCCCCCCCCATAGAAAAACCTATTCCTATTCCCTCCAGCGCTCCCAGAACAATAGCAAGGGTGATCCGCTCCCTACAGCTTGTTGTCCTGTTGTCCGTTTGCGTCTTCCCCTCACTGCAGGTGAAATACCTGCAGAGCATGGTACAATGGGGACCTCAGGCTAGTAGATGCTGGGAGCAATCCGCGGGGGATCGCGGGAGCCCCCGCTCAGAGGTCCTGGGGGCCGATTGTCCCCACAACAGCACTGCTACGGACTGAATGTGTACCCTGGAAATCCATGCGTTGAGGCCTAATCCCCAATGAGAGGGTGTTAGGAGGTAGGGCCTTAGGGAGGTGGTCAGGTCATAAGGGCGGAGCCCCCATGCGTGGGATTAGTGCCTTGTAATAGAGACCCTAGAGAGCCCTTTTATCCTTCCACCGTGTCCGTGAACCAGGAAGCTCCCACCAGACACCAAGCTGCCGCTGCCTTGACCTTGGACTTCCAGCCTCCAGAACTCTGTTGTTGATACGCCCCCCAGTCTAGTATTTTTGTTATAGCCACCCAGATGGACTGAGACAAGCACCCAAGCCCGCCCCTGCTGTACAAGGGCCAGAGGCCGGAGGGCAGTGTCCAGCGCAGTCGGAGGCCACGGCCTCTTTGGGAGAGGATCATGTGTCCCTCCTGCCTCCTGAGAGTCGCCTGCCCTGCCTGTCTCAGCAGCCTGGGGCCTTCCTCATCCTCTTGTTCCCCTCCCCCAGAGCAGGGGGCCCCTGCTCCTTCCTGCTTGCCCTTGACTCCTCCCTCCTCTCCTGCTTTCTTTCCCCTTCAAACCTGTCCCTCCCTGCCTGCCACCCTCCTCGCTTCATGCCCTGGGGGCCCGGTGCAGCCCCTCTCCTGTCACTCCAGGCCGCCCTCCTCAAGTTTTCCTCATTAGCTCTTGTATTATTTGTTCCGGTCCGAGGAGGAAATCCGAGAAGAGTCCAATAAAACCCCGATTAGAAGGGAAGCCGGAGAGGTAGTGAGGGCCAGGACAGGTCACAGCGGCGAGGGGAACAGGGACCACTTCCAGGGCTGAGGGGGCAGGGGCAGAACCCAGAGCGAGAGGGAGAGAGAGAGCCGCCTAACCCCGGGGCAAGGGGCATGGCCAGGTGGGGTGCACTGCCGTGTGGCCTGGCTCCCCACAGCACCTCCCACGTGGCAAATACAGAATGTGGCTCAGGCAGACCCGTGACCCAGGATCCGGGCGGGGCCCCTCCGCACCGGGCAGGCTCTAAGCAGACGGGCAGGCTCTAAGCAGACACGGAGCAGAGACCGGGTCGCGGGCAGGCAGAGTCGGCTGCCCTCCCGCGATGGAGACTGTGTGTCGGCCTGGCTGGGCCACCGGGCGCCCAGATGTGTGGCCCAATCTTTCCTGGGTGTGTCTGCCGGACACACGGCACATTTCCGTCTCGCACAACTCTCCCGCACTCCTGGGGGTCCTGATGGCCCCGCAGGGATGGGCCAGCACGCTCCCTCCCACGGAAGCAGCCCCTCAGCCCCACCCCTGCTGGACCAGCACCCTCTCTCCCCCCGGGGGTGCGCAGCCTCCCCACACACGGCAGCCTCCTTCCCCACCCAAGCCCGCAGCGCGCGTGGACGTTGCCCAAGTGTGGAGAAGCGAGCCAAAGGCAACGAGAGAGCCACGGCAGCATCTGGCAGGGCAGCTCTCCGCCCCTCTGCCCTGCCCCTGCCTCCAGAAGGTTCCATCAGGGGACTGGGCAGGAGCCGCGACAGTGGGGGCTTATTTCCTGGCCTTCCTCACTGTCCCCTGGGATGCAGGCCCACAGGAGAGGACGCAGCCCCTGGGTCACCGGGTCCAAGCCAGGTGAGCCTCAGTAGGACAGCGGCCTCATCCCCCTAACCTACTCTGTGATACCCCTTCACTGCCCCTTCACTGTTCCCCTCACTGTCCCCCTCACTGTCCCCCTCACTGGCCCTCTCGCTGACACCCTCACTGTCCCCCTCACTGCCTCCCACACTGTCCCGTCACTGCCCCCCACACTGTCCCCTCACTGTACCCCCTCACTGTCCCCCCCTCACTGCCCCCCTCTCTGTCCCCCCCACCTCACTGGCCACCATGGAGCAAAGCTAGTACCAAACTGTGCCCCACCACCCTGTGCCCTGGGTGTGAGCACCGACCCATTCTACAGATGGAGACTGAGGCTGGACACGGGTCTGCAACAGGTCAGCACTAAGTGTCACCCAGAGCAGCCGCTCCCTCGCGCCCTGGGCCACCACCTGAGGCCAGCCACACGCACTGCCTGGTGCACAGTCCCTGCTGGCGGTCCCTGGTCCCGGCTCACCGTCCCTGCTCACGGTCCCACGGTGGCCTCCCCTGTAGCACGAAAGCTGACGGCCCGGGTCCTGAGGCTGGCGTTCCAGGCTCACCTGCACGGGGCCCCTTTGTGCCTTCCCAGAAGTCACGAGACGGGACCGGGGGGGCCTCGGCCGGGCACACAAGGCCGGATCGGGCGCCTGGGCGTCCAGCAGACAGAGCTGAGCCTCAGGCCCAAGGCCTCTGCTCCCTCCCGAGCCAGTGCTCTTCCTGCTGTCCTGTCCTCGGGGCCTGCTGGCCGGCCACCCCGGGGGGCTTCCTCCTCGCCTGTCCGGGCTCAACTCAAGTGTGCACCCCCAAAACCCCACCCAGGGGGAAGGGAGGCCCATTTGTGCACCCACGAGACCCACACACACACCTGTCACCATCCTGTCACTCAGTAAAGGGGTCAAGCTCACGTCTGGCCCATGCCGCCCCCGCCCCCGGTGCTCCTGGATAGGAAGGACCAGGGCCGACCCTCAGAAGGGTGGACCCTGATCACCCGCCTGCGCTGGGCGCATGCCGGGCTTGGGGACACTGTCCAGAGCTGGAGAGCTGGAGGCTCTAGGATGTCCTAGTGGACCAGCCCCGCCGGTGTGATGGCCTGTGGGGCCACTTCGGGCAGAGTTTGGGAACCATGCCCAGGAGACCGGGCAGATTTGTGTTTCCAGAGGGGAGCGGCTGTGATGCTGGGAAGCAGGGACCGTAACCCAGCCTCGGAGAGGGACAGGGCCCGTGTGGCTGCCACAGGGGACACGAGGGAGAGGCACATGGGGCTTCGGGCCCCCAGCCCCCACCCGAACCGGCTCCACGTCCCCTCCCGAGGCCCTCTCTGACCTTCTGGGGGGCAAGCCGCCGCTCCCCCGAATGCCCGCCGAACCCGCTCACGGCACCTCTATGTTGTGAAGTCATTAGGGCCACTGACCAGGGGAATAAGTCACACGAAGCCTGATGTTTTTACCCAGAACACATGAAATTAATTAAATAGAGCACGTTGTTACTAAATAGAACTCGTATTAATTAGGGACATTGTTACCAAATAGAATATGCATTAATTACATAGACCACATGTTCCTGAACAGAACACATGCTAATGAAGCGGAGCCCACTGTCCCTGCACAGACCGGCCTTTATTTCCCTGGGACCCCAGGAAGGACTGAGCAGGGCCGCGGGGGGCCGGGGCCAGGGAGGCCCCCCCAGGCAGGCCAGCTTCGGGCACGGCCACGCGGCAGGAGAGGGAGTCCCCGGCATGGTGTGAACACCGCCTTCCTGGACAGACCTGACTTAGAAATATCTCTTCCCATTTGGGGGAAATGTGGCTTTGGAGAAAGACAATAAGCATGAAGTAATTCAGAGGGCATCACCTCCAAACAGGACGGTGACAGCGTAAGACATGTCTAACGGCGCGCTTTGAGCCCCGCCCCCGAGAGACCCCCCAGTGACCACCGGCCCCTGGCGTGTCACTCCCGGGGGACGCGGTGCCCCGCTGCCCACAGCTCGCTGTTCTCCTCGGTGAGCAGGCAGCTTCCAGAACTCAGCTTTCCGATGAGAATTTTTAGATGAGAAGGGATGAGCATTCTCTCCTAAAAATGGCAGATTCCTCGTTCTGAGTCCCCGACAAGCTGACGCTGCCGGCCCTGCCCTTGCCCAGCGGGGCCCAGATCAAGGCCGTGTCCCTGGCTGAGGCGCCCCCAGTTGGGTGCAGAATGGCCTTTGGCCACTGCCAGTGAGGTGACTTCTGGGCGCCACGCGGCACTGGGTGTTTTCCCCACCTTGGCCTCCTCATCCAGGTGCAGCCCCAAACGTGCCCATTTTACAGGTGTGGAGACTGAGGCCGGCCGCGGACACACCAGCCTTCCCCGAGAGGGCGAGGGTGCGGCGCCCCGGCCAGGCCTCCAGCCTTGCCGGCGGCTGGCCCGCTTGCCCCCCCGAGCTGGCTCGGAGCTCTGAGAATGCTCCGGACCCCCCACAGGCCTGCCGTCGGGGAGGAGGAGCGGTGGTGTGGCTGGCCGGAGGGGCCACCCTGTGTGGTGCGTGTCCTCTGTCTGGACCCACAGAGCGCCGAGGGTGGGGCAGGTGGGCGAGCACCGGAAGGCAGGAGCCCGCGACGCTGGCCTGAGGGTGGTCAGCTTCCCCCCCCAGGCTGCCGTGGGGGCCCACAGCCTTGGGAGGACCTGGGGGGCCCTTCCCACGGGCTTCCTGCGCTGTGGTGATGATGGGTACTGTGCGGGGGACTCAGCGCACCACCCTAGCGAGCCAGCCTCAGGAAGCGGGTGTGACGAGGATTATCCCAGTACCAAATGGTGAAACCGGCTCAGGAGGCGGGTGTCCCCCACAGCCCGCCGGCCGCAGGCCAGAGCCCGGCCGCTGACAGCAGGACGGCCGGTCTCAGGGGGCGGGCAGGCAAGCAGCGGGCTCCCATAGGCCCCCCGCCCGCCCACTCGCTGTAGAGGGCAGACGAGGGTTTGGGAGCTCTCCGGGGTGAAAGTATCACCTTTCCCTTTTGGGAGGACCCACTATCCAGGTGTGGCTGGGCCTTGCTGGGTTTGGGCAGCAGAAGTCCTGTGTCCCCGGAACCCCCAGCCCAGGGCCCTGCCTCCGTGCACTTCACGGCTAAGCAGGACACCGCCCTTCACACCTGAAGGAAGCTGGACCCTTTGCACCCCCGGTTCTTCTGCTCCTGATAACGCTCCCCCGGGGTGCCACCTACGTGGGCGCCTGATGGGGACAGCTGGCGTGGATGGCGGGGGTGCCCGGCCGGGGCCTGCAGGACCCTTTCCGGGTTGGAACACACGGTCTCTGTCCAGGGAAGCTCCCATCCTCCTCCTGGGAGACTAGAGAATTCTACCAAGCACTGGGCCCCGGGTGCTCCCGAGAGCAGACGTCATACACTTTCCCCGTCGCCCTGGTCAGTTCCGCAGTGAGAGGTGGGCTCCCCGGGGTCTCCCCGGGCAGCAAGACCACGCGAGGTCCAGCCTCAGGAGAGATGAGGCCCGTGTGCAGGTTGCTACTGTCCCTTCCCTCAGAATCCATCGTAGCCACTGCCGGGCAGGGCGTCCCCCAGCAGGTCCCCGCTCCTCCAAGGTCTGGTCCCAAACCGAATGAACTATGCAGTAAAACATCTTCCAGACAAAAATTCCTATAAAAACAAAACTGAAAAGCAGAGCGAAGGCGATGAGGTCTTTTTCCCCGATTTTTTTTAATGTGGTAAAATAGACACAAAATTTACCATCTTAACTGTTGTTAAGTGTCCAGTTCAGTGGCATTAAGTACATGCATAATATACATCCACCCACCTCCACCCCAGAACTCCTTTCATCCTGCAAAACTGAACCTCGGGCGCCTGGGTGGCTCAGATGGTTAAGCGTCTGCCTTCGGCTCAGGTCATGATCCCAGGGTCCTGGGATCGAGTCCCGCATCGGGCTCCCGGCTCAGCGGGGAGCCTGCTTCTCCCTCTGACCCTTGCCCCTCTCATGCTGTTTCTCTCTCGCTCTCTAAAAAATAAATAAAATCTTTAAAAAAAAAAAAAAACTGAACCTCTGTCCCCATAAACACTAACTCTCCAGCCCTGCCCACTCCGGACCCCACCAGCGACTCCTCCTGTACGTGGGGCCACCCAGCATTTGTCCCTCGGGGACTGGCTTCTTCCACTGAGCACAGTGTCCTCCAGGTTCATCCACGTGGCGGCAGGTGTCAGTCTCCTTCCTGTTTAGGGCTGGATAACCTTCCATCATGTGGATGGACCACCTTCTGCTTCTCCATCCATCCATCCATGGACACTTTAACTATTGTGACTAATGCTGCTATGAATATGGATGGACCAGCCCGTATCCCGCCCCTGCATCCAATTCCCTTGGGGACATGCCCAAAAGTGGAACTGCTGGATTATAGGGTGGTTCTGTGTTTGATTTTTTGAGGACCTTCCACAATGTTTCCTGCAGCGGCAGCTCCTTTGCGGGCCCACCCACGGTGCACAGGCTTCTGGTATCCCTCCTCTTCACCAGCACTTGGCATTTTCTGGGGTTTTTTTGAAATTAGTCATCCTACCGGGTGTGATGTGGTATATCATTGTGTGTGGGGGTTTTTTTAGGATTTTGTATTATTCATTATTTATTTGTTTGAGAGAGAAAAAGCGCAAGCAAGAGCACAAGCGGGTGGGAGGGGCAGAGGCAGAGGGAGAAGCAGGCTTCCCGCGGAGCAGGGAGCCCAACGCGGGGCTCGATCCCAGGACCCTGAGATCATGACCTGAGCCAAAGGCAGACGCTTAACGACTGAGCCACCCAGGTGTCCCATCATTGTGATTGTGATTAGTGATGTTGAGCATGTTTTTGTGTACTTATTGGCCATTTGTATATTTCTAAAAGAGCAAAATACCAAAACTGACTATGTTTTCTTGCTTATGTCTAGGGACTGTTAATGGTCAGCTGTGACCGGATGAGTAATAACAGAAAGACGCACCATTCATAACTGCTTACACATTATTTCAGCAAATACCTTTTCTTGTGCTCACTTTGGCAAAATCTATAATTACGTTGTTATAATCCAGATTTCCACATAATTTGTGCTGTATTTCCAATTTGGAGAAAGTTTTTTTTCTGCTGAGGCAGAAGCAACAAGGGCCATCAATAAAATTCTTAGAGCAAATATTTATAGTGGGAAAAGGACCACAGATTTTATGTATCGTGTTCAAATATTGTTACAGGGCCGCATATGAAACATAAAAATATGGCAAACTAATTTCATCATAGAAATCACTATCAACAGCAAGATTTTCACCATACCTTAAAGCAATAGCTAAATTCATGCAGTATTTCTAAAGTTCTTCCTTAAAAATCCAAAATATTTTTCAGTTAATCAAATCTCTCTTCAATCGAGATCATGTTTTCATCTAAACTTATAGGTAACTAATCTCTATGGAATTAGCTAAGATTATTTTTATGCGAATCAGCTCCTTCAACTTTGTGCAAATGTTTTCATTTCCTTGTTCTGATTTCCTTACATTTTCTAGAATGCTGTTTTTATTGTTTATTTCACAGGCAGGTGTTTTTTGTTTTGTTTTGTTTTTTTGTTTTTTTTAGGGAGAAAAGCTATTTTCTCTCCAATTTAAAAAAAGCCTTAATTTTTTAAAACATTAAGTAGCCAACCTGTTTTTTTTTCTTTTTTGGCAAGCTTTTCCTAATATTATCAATAGCGATGGACACACCAAATGACCGCGACAGAGCAAACAATTCACTTTCCTCTGAAGACCACGATTCCTCCTCATCCAAGGGTATTCTGCTATTTCACTTGACTCTTCCGCGCACCTGGAATCTTGAGTAAATTAAATCTAATTGTTTTAACAGCATCTAGTTGACAATCTTTTTGTGTTTCTGAGGGTGATTATAAGGTCAAATATGATACATGCCTCATCAAGAGGTTCCATTTTTGGGCAGATGTAGAAAATATCAAATAGAATGTTTGAATTATTCCAAAGCATATCATCATTGTTGGCATCCTCAAAGCCACATATAACAAATTCAGACTCTGTGCCGTAGCCGGCAAAGAAGGCTTCTGGGTTTCTGGCCAAAATTTTGGCTTGTTTACCTTTTCCTTTATGCATTGTGATAGCACTGTTATTATAGTCTTCCCTTGGCAATTTTCAAAGTATTAAATGAAGGTAAAATTGTTTCATTTGATTTTTTTTAATTTAATGGCATCTTCTTAAGTAAAATGATTCACAACCTCTGTGTTCAATGCCAGTGCTCAGTGGAGGTAAGCATCTTCACCGTTCGGTCTAGCCCGACATGCATGAGAACAGAAGAGTAGTATGAGTGCTCAATATTGCAAAACGCTCCTCGGTTGCCATGTGAAGCTATAACGAATGTTCTGCTAACTTCTGAGAACCTCTGGGAACAGTCACAAATAGAAATATGAAGAAAAGCAAGACAAATGGCCTCATGCGGAAACAATATTTTAGGATATGAGAATCTATGGCCTTCACTCCACCTGAGAGGCAGGATTTAACAAATGTGCTAATTTGTCTTTCACATCAGCCTAAGCACTTTCAATGTGGAGCATAATGAATAAAAGGAAATGGGACGTCTCCTTCCACCTGGGGTGTGGATGCAAAAGACTTTCACTCCCATAGTACAACAGAAAAAAACAGGAAAGAAATTATTGTATTCTTCGATGGGGTTAGTGGGCCAATACAGAAATTCTAATAAGCTGAATTCCTGAGAAAGATAAGCTTTTCACAGAGAACAGAATGTAGTAGCAATGTCCATGCCTGGAGCAGAAGTCTGGTTCTCATACTGGCGGAAGGAGGAGCAGAGAGGAAGAGAGACAAACACAGCCTTTGATGATAAGTCAGCACCAGCAATCTACATTTTCCCACCAGACTCAAACTTTGCAAAGAAAGTGAGAAAATAGAGTGGAAAGCAAAGTGAAATCACTTAGTCCTCCACATTCTCAAAGTGCTGAGACCCCAGGCTACACCGGGGTTAAATCTAAGGGACATAAATATATCCGAATCTGGCTCCTGGATCAAACTCTGACAAGATCAAAAAGACTGCAGTGGAATAGAGGTAGGGGGTTGGGCTGAACATACATGAACTCAATATAATTAAAGCTGTGTCTCAGTTCCAGAGTCAACTTGACTCTTAGAGGAATCTGAATGGTAAGCCCCTCACCCAAACTCAGGAAACGGCTTGCATTTGGGGGGAAATAAGAACAAAATAAAAATAAAACATTATATAACAGTCTCCACTGTTCATTTACACATGATGTCTGGAATGGGATAAAAAATTACAGGACATGTAGGGTGGCCTGGGTGGCTCAGTTGGTTTAGCGTCTGACTCTTGGTTTCAGCTCAGGTCATGATCTCAGGGTTGTGAGATCAAGCCCTGCATTGGGCTCCATGCTCAGCAGGGAGTCTGCTTTATATTCTCTCCCTCTCCCTGTGCCCCTCCGCCTGCTTCACATGCATTCTCTCTCTCAAATAAATAAACTTTTTTTTAAGATTTTTATTTATTTCTTTGACAGAGAGAGACACAGTGAGAAAGGGAACACAAGCAGGCGGAGTGGGAGAGGGAGAAGCAGGCTTCCCGCTGAACAGGGAGCCCAATGTGGGGCTCGATCCCAGGGCCCCGGGATCATGACCTGAGCCGAAGGCAGACACTTAATGACTGAGCCACCCAGGCACCCCTCAAATAAATAAATCTTAAAAAAAAATTACAAGACATGTGAAGAAGCAGAAAAATTTGACCCATGTCAAGAGAAAACACAATCAAAAGATGTAGACCCTGGATGTCCAGTAATTGAAATTAGCAGACATATAATGTAAAAAATAATATGAATATGTAGAAGAATTTGCAGATAAGGATAGCTATAATGGATAAAGAGATGGGATATTTTCGAAGATAAATGGAAACTCCAAAATTGCAAAGGAAGTTCAAGAACTGAAAATTACAATATCACAATATCTGAGATAAAAATGTATTGGCTAGGCTTCTGGACACTGCAGAAGAAACTTCTATTGAACTTGAAGGCAGATCAGTATAAATATATCAAACTATATCACAGAGAAGAAGAAAAGATTGAATAAAATAAAAAGAGTGCTTGTGACCTATAGGATAACATCAAGTAATGTGACATACGTGTAACTAGAATCCCAGAAAGGTAACGTGGGGGAAATATATTTGAAGAAATAATGGCCAAATTTTTCTCAAATTTTATCTAAAATGTGTTTTTAAAAATCAATTCATAGATCCCCAAAATCAACAAACCCCAAGCAGGATAAATAGAAAGAAAACACACCCAGGCACAAATTGTTGAAAACAAAAACTAATAACTTAGAAGCATCCAGAGGGAAAAGGATACATTACATACATTAGTACAATAATAAAAATGGCTGAGTTTTTATCAGAAACAATAGAGAACCAAAGACAAAAGAACAACATCTTTAAAGGACTGGAAAGAAAAACTGTCAACTGTGAATTCCATATCCTGTGAAAATACACTTGAAAAGGAAAGGCAAAATAAAGGTAATTACAGATAAACAAAAGCTTGTTGAATTCATAGCTAGTATATGCATGCTGCAAGAAATGCCAAAAGAAGTTGTTTAAGCTGAAAGGAAATGACACGAGATGGAAACTTGGATCTACACAAAGGAATGAAGAGCACTAGAAATGGTAAATATGTCTGTAAATATGAAAGACTACACTTCTATTTTCTTTATTTCTTTAAATACAGTTGAACATTTTTAAAGATTTATTTATTTGAGAGAGAAAGCGACCGATAGGGAGGAGCAGAGGGAGAGGGAAAGAGAGTCTTAGGCAGACTCTGCACTGAGCGTAGGGCCCAACTTGGGGCTTGATCTCATGACCCTGAGATCACGACCCAAGATGAAACCAAAAGTTGGACACTTAACCAACTGTGACACCCAGGAGCCCCAAGACAGTTGGACATTTAAGCAAAAATAATAACAATGTATTCTATGTTTATTTTTATAAGTACATGTAAATTATAATTTCCATTTGGAAAGGAAATGGAATTATATGTTGAAAGGTGTTTATCTTATACATGAAGTAGTATAATGTGATTTCAAAGTATTTTGAGGCAAATGATACATATCGGAATCCCCAGAATGAACTCTAGAAAGTAGTAAGAGGATATTGTAGCCAAAAACACAATAGAGGAGATAAAATTTTTAAAATTTTAAAATCAGTTAATCCAAAAGAAATGGGAAAGAAGGGACAAAAGAGCAAAGAACAAACAGGACAAATAGAAAGCAATTAGCAATATTATAGGTAGATGTAGACCTAATTATATCAATTATTATATTAAATATAAATGGGCTAAGCATTCAAATAAAAATGCAGAGCATGTCAGGCAGGATTTAAAGAAAACCCTGTTATATTCTGTTTAACAAAGACATGCTTTAAATATAAAAACACATTTATATTGGAAGTAAAAGGATTGAAAAAGAAATACCATAGAAAAAATAACCTTAAGAAAGCTGGAGTAGCTATATCTTCAAATATTTGAAGCAAAAATTATGAGAACTAAAAGGAGACAAATAATAATAGACAACAGCACACTTATAGTTGAATATTTTAACTTTTATATCATAAGTTGATGAGAAAATCAGACATAATAACCAATAAGGATATAAAGGATTTGAACATCATCAAACAATCTAAGCTAATTAACATGAATAGAAGACCACGTCCATCAGCTACAAAATACAGATTCTCTTCAAGTGCTAATGGAACATTTACCAGGAGAGAACATATGCTAGGTCATGAAATAAATCTTATTAATTTTAAAGGATTAAAGTCCTACAGTATATGTCTTCTATCAGCAACAAGAATCAATAATGGTATCGAGAAAAGCACTCAACTTTTGACAAGTAACATGCTTCCAAATAACTCACAGGTCCCAGCAGAAGGCAAATTAGAAAAATATTTTTAATTGAATAGTAATGAAAACACAATATATCAAAATTTGTGGTATATAGATAAAGTCTTATGGAAATAAATTTATAATTTTAAATGCTTATATTAGAGAAGATGGTTTAAAATGAATGATAAGCCTCCATATTAAGAAGCCAGCAAATACAGAGCACATTAAACTAAAGTAAAATAGGAGGAAGAAAATAATAAAACAGTGGAAATTAATGAAATAGAGAACAGACAAACCACAGTAAAAAACTGAGAGGTAAACGTTGGGTTTTCAAAAAAATTAATAAAATTTACCAACCCCTAGTAAGACCAACGAAAAGGAGAGGGAAGACACAAATGACCAATACCAGGAATATCATTAAAGAGACTACAGATATTTAAAGGACACTAAGAAAATAGTATGAACAACTTTGTGACAACAGATTTGACAACATATAAAATGGAAAAAAATTATAAACACAACAAAATTACACAAGAGGAAATAGAAAGTTTAGCTCTATATTGGTTAAAGAAATTTTATAATTAAGAACCTTTAAGGAGAAATGTGCTGATGTCTACAACTTACTTAGGAATGCATCAGAAAATAAGATAGACTGATAGATACATAGATGGATATTTGATTAGGAAAGTATAATAATAACACGTTAATGTAGGAAATGGAAATGACTCATTATCCAATTCTTTTTTTCTGAGTTGTTTAAACTTCTCATAATAAAATATTAGGTAAAAAGCCAACATTTTCCATAAAGAAATTTACCTGGGGTGCCTGGGTGGCTCAGTTGTTAAGCGTCTGCCTTCAGCTCAGGTCATGATCCCAGGGTCCTGGGATCGAGCGTTGCATGGGGCTCGCTGCTCCGCGGGAAGCCTACTTCTCACTCTCCCACTCCCCCTGCTGGTGTTCCCTCTCTCGCTGTCTCTCTCTCTCTGTCAAAAAAATACATAAAATCTAAAAAAATAAAAAGAAAGAAATTTACCCATAAGTAAACCCCCCAGGAACATATGGTGTTGGAGTAAAACCATTTAAGAAAGAAATACCATTCTTACACACTTTTTTCAAAAATTAGAGAAAGATGGAATACTTTAGTACTCATTTAATGAGACCTGCATAACTCTGATTCCAAAACCTGACAAGGACATCATGAGAAAAAGAAATTACAGACCCATGTCCTCATTAACATGAGCACAACAATTCTTAGCAAAATATTACTAAATTGAATAACACACCATGAACAAGTACGGTTTATCCCAGGAATGCAAGGTTGATTTAACATTTAAAAAGCAATTCTTGGGACACCTGGGTGGCTCAGTTATTCGAGCACCTGACTCTTGATTTCAGCTCAGGTCGTGGTCTCAGGGTCATGAGATCAAGTCCCACCTCAGACTCCATGCTCAGCGCAGAGTCTTGCTTGAGATTCTCTTTCTCCCTCTCCCTCTGCCCCTCCACCCATTTTTTCTCTCTCTCTCAAATAAATAAATGAAATAAAAAAATAAAAAGCAATAGTTCCTTGTTATTCATAACATCAACAAAATAGAGGAGTAAAATATTGTAATTATCTCAGTAAATGCCAAGAGAGCATTTGTCAAAATTAAATACCCATTAATGATTAAAAATTCTAAATTAACAAACTAAAAATAGGAACTTCCTCAATCTGATAGATGGCATCTGTGAAAAACCTATAGTTAACATTCTACTCAATGGTGAAAAACTGAGTAGTTTCCTCTAAGATCAAGAGTATGGCAATGATGGGGCTCTCCTAGCTTCTTTTAACATAGTACTGCAGGTCCTAGTCAAAGGAATAAAACACAAAAAAGAAATAAAAGGCATACAAATCAGAGAGCAAGAAGTGAATGCATTATTCACAGAAAACATGATTGTGAACCTAGAAAGTCCTAAGGAATTTAGTTAAAAAGTTATCAGACTAATAAGTGAGTTTTAAGGGTTGCAGGTTACTGATACAAACACCAATTGTGTTTCTATATACTACCAACAAACAACTGAAAAAATACATTGAGGAATAAATTTAATAAAGGATGTACTAGACTTTGCTAAAGGGAGAGATATACCATGTTAATAAATTGCAAGACTCAATTGGTAACATGTGAATTCTCTTCAAGTTGATCTATAGATTCAATGCCATCTCAATAAAAATTTCAGCAGGTTTTTTTGGGGGGTGCAAATTGACATGCTGATTTAAAACTTATATGTAAAAGTAAGAGATCTGGGATAACCAAAGCAATTTTGGAAAAGAAGAACAAAGTTGGAAGATTTGTACTTTCTGACCTCAAGACTTTCTATAAAAGAAAGGAGTCTACTGTCATGAAGGCAATGTAGCCGTATAGACCAGTGGAACCGAGTCTGGAAATAGACCCCCTCCTGTTCCGTGAACTGATTTTTGACAATGGCCCCAGAGAAACTCAAAGAGGGAAAGGAGAGTCTCGTAACAAACAGTGCTGGAATAACTGGGTGATCACGGGGGAATGATGAGCCTTGATACCTAACTCACACCACACACAAGAATTAAGTAGAGACGGATCGAAGGCCCAAATACAACCACGACCTCTAGAATGCAGTGCAGAACACACCTTCCGGACCTTGGTCAGGATTTCTCAGGATACAGGAAGCTCCAGCCACAGGAGAACATTGAACTAGATAATTCTGATTTTCTCTAAAGCAAAATCTCCGCCCACCAAATGACACCATTAACGCCCACTTTCCACCATGGTGGCATCACAAGGCCCGGACAGACTCACCACCCCACCCACTGCAAACTGAGAATGGGACAAAATGTGTCAAAGGGCTGTTTTCAGACATGGGACTGTGCCTCTGAGACGGGACAGGAGGCCAGTGAGCCTTGCGAGCCCCTGGCTCTCCGCCCAGGGCCTAGCAGCCCAAGGTGTGGTGGGGACACCCCAGACCTGCAACCCCGCTCAGAGGAAGGCTTCTGTGGGCACAGGCTGTGGGAGCCAGGGAGGGAGGGCTCTGGCCCCGGGGGGCAGGGGGAGCTCAGACCCAAGCAGGGAGGCTGGGGCAGAACTGACATGGTGCTAGGGGGACATGCCCTGGACTTGGGGTCCAAAGCCGGGGATGCAGGTCCTGCTCCACGGGACTGAGGAGTCCCACGGCCTCCAAATCACACTCCCCTCCCCTGGGGTAGCACAGACGCTCAGCTGGGGCCTGCCCCACCCCCACCCCCCCAGAGCCCCGCTCCTCCCGGAGGCCAGCACTGCACGGGGCTCCTGGATCCAGGCTGGGCGCAGTGCTGCTATTCTTGGCTGTAACCTAAGCCAGCTGCCCATTAAAATTCCATGAGTTTCGAAGGCTTGAGCTGCAGTTGATATTTCTAATTATTGTGAAATTAAAATTGTCCCTGTGCTTTAAGGATAATTGCCGGCGATGCCAGCTGGAACCCCAGGGACCCGCGCTGTTCCCAGGCAGAGCTTGGAAAGTCTCTGGAAAGTTCTCTGAACAGGAAAAGACAAAGGCCTTCTGAAAACGAGGGAGGTGTGGGGTCAGGCACGTAGTCGGAATCTGAATTTCCACGTTCCGGGCTCTCGTGACCAGGGCCCCCGCCGCGGGCAGCCTGCTCCCAGCGCTGCAGCCAGCCTGAGCCGTGGCACCCCCAGCAAGGGCGGGCTAGACCTGGGGCTAATTCGGACCCTGACCTTGGGGGTTAAGGAACGCAGGCAGGTGCGGCAATGCAGGGGGGTCTGGCGCCAGCAGAGTGAGGGGTGCTTGAGGGAACGCTGTGGCGGTGACAAGCAGCTAAAACAGGAGGGCCGCGCCCCGCACTGCTCCCCTGGAACAAGGCAGCTGACCCCAGAAGGACAGAGCCCGGGAGGGGCAGGGCTGGCTGCGGGCCCCCCAGCAGGGGCAGAGCCAGCCCGGAGCCCCAGGCCCCCTGGCTTCTCCAGGGCTCTCCCCTACACCCAGTGGCCCTTCTGCCTCCTTTCTACTTTGGGTTCCATGTACACAGGGTGTGGGGGGCATCGGCCATCAGGTCCTGCACACCCCCAGCTCCTCCTCCCTTGTTGGGTCCTGACTTCCCCCGAGTACCCCTGGGAGCCACCTAAAGATACAGGGAAGGCCTTGCTGCCTCCCAGTACTCCCGCATCGCCGCTGCCCTGCAGGCAGGCATGTGGGCCATGCGGCGCCTCCCGGGCTGGCTGGTTGCTCCTCAAGGGCAGGCCTGGGTCCCTGGGGGTCAGCCGCACAGCCGCTGCCCCGCACAGCTTTGAGCCGGAGCCCTGGACGTGCCTTAGGATGCAGCCCGTAATTCTGGGGCAGGGCTGCCCGCCCCTGGCCTCGAGGGAACAGGGGCTGGAGACTGACACCCAGGAGCAAGGCCCCTGATCCGATCCATCAGGCCAGTGTAGGGAAGCCTCCAGGAAACCCTGAGAGGGCGCATGGGAGAGCGTCCGGCCTGGTGACCCCGAAGGTACAGATGTGGGAGGGCGCGGGCCTGGAGAGCCTGTCCCCCATCTGGCTGATCTGAGCGACATCCTTTTATCATGAACCAGTGACCCTGTGCACGACACGTTCGCCTGGGCTCCGCGAGCCGCTCCAGCAAACGGTCAGACCCGGGGAGGGGGCCCTGGGACCCTGGATCCGCAGGCCGGCAGTCAGAGCGTGGGTGACTGTGGGGTCTTAAGTGGAGGGGCGGCCGCGGGGGACTGAGCCCTTCCCCGTGGGGTCTGACGCCACCTCCAGGAGGAGCGTGTCGGACTGAGACTGGGGGGACACTCAGTTGGTGTCAGACAATTGCTTGATGATGTCGGGGAAAACACATCAGAATTGGGTGCAGAATCATACACTGACACCCCTAACATCACACCCTTGACCCCCAGCCCTGCCCACCCCACAGCCATACCCATCCCACCCATAGACCTGCCCCGCAGCCCTGACCACCCACAGCCCTAACCACCTGCAGCCTTTAGATCCCCATGGTGTCTCCATCACTTCTGCCTCCCAAGCCTCACTCAAAGCTCACCTTGGACCCCATCTACCCTGGAACCGTGCAGGGAAGGATCCTGGGACACATGGTTCCCAGCACAGAGAGCATGGATAGAACACTCCAGAACACGCAGTGTCGGAAATCCACCTCGGGCCCTTCAAGGGGCCCAGCTGAAGAAGAGGGAAGCAGGCCCTGGGAGAGGCGGCCCTACCCGCTCTTGGGGGACAGAGGTGGCCTGGGGGGGTTGGGGAGGAAGTCCAGCGCTACTGCAGCCCTCCCCGCCTGCACCCCTCCCCCTGCCTCAGCTGGCTGGGCCGCGGCCCCCCAGCCCGTGCTTACAAGTAGGAGCTCCTTTGTCTGTCCTGCCTCCTATAGGCCTCACCATCTACTGCACATCTCCAGCGTTTTTAAAGTTCTTTGTCATACGCCATCTTGGAAATTTTATTAATCAAATTAGGCCACTTTTTCCTTTTATGATCTGTCTCATCAGAGAGGTCTTAGCCCCAAGGTCATATGTTCTTCCAAAATTTCTTCTACATGTTTTCCACTTTTAACATTTACATCTTTAATCCATCTGAGATGAACCTTGTAGAAGGTTATAAGACATTTGTCCCTGTCTCCTTGCCAGTCACGGACAACCACAGATCACCGAACGTTGGGTATGGGGGTCTCTGTGCCTACGTCTGTCAAATCCCAAGTCTGGGTGGGTTGGCCCGTTCTGGATCTTTCCCCACCAACACTAGTCTCTACCTGAGGCAAGTCCATGTGGCCCTGAGTGTTTGGTTTTATCTATGAAAAAACAAAATTCAACTGAGTACGTTTGAAGATCTAATTGGCTTCACGTAATGATTCATGAACCAGGCAGTGTCTCATCTTAGAAAAGGGTCCAAGGAGATGCACAAAATGGAAGCCATATATAGGCAGAAGTGGGGAGACAGGAAAATCTTGTGTCAGGCAAGATTCCCCCCAGGGACATCAGCCCCAGGGGATGTCCTCTCTCCCCCAGGGACGTCCTCCCCCCAGGAACATCTCCCCCTCAGGAACATCCTTCCCACCAAGTGACGTCCTCCTGAGAAACATCCTATCCCCAGTCCTACCCCCAGAGACGTCCTACTCCCCCTGGGACATCCCCCCGAGGGACGTGGCATCACACCTTTTGTCCAGGTGTCCCTCTCTGTTCTTTACTATGATTAGAGTCCTCTCCAGTTCCGTTTGTTTGTAAGCATTTCATAGCTTTGGTTGTTATGAATGGGAATTTTCCTGTTTCTAACCAGTTATTAATAATATAGGAAAAAGTAACTTTATGTATTAATTTTATATATTTATCACTTATTAATCTAGTAGGGTTTGTTAAATCTTTTAAGTTTCCTGGTTTTATGATCATGTCATTAGCAAAAACAGATAATCGTTGCCTCTCCTTGTCCAATATTTGCACCATGACTTTGTCCTTGGCTGATGCAGACCCACAGTGACAGTCCTACTGGGCGTGGCTGTCGCTGGCGGGCTGAGGGGTTTGGGGGGGTGCGTCATCTGTGTCCCTTTCCCTGCAAGTCCTGTCATGCTGGGAGCTTTTCAAGGGACCTTCTGCACGATGCAATCCGATGGCGTCCCCCACGCAGACCTGGTGAATTTGGTAGTTCTGCTGGAGGTTCTCTGACTGCGAAGGACTTCACTTTTCTCAAAGAAGCCTTACTTTGTTGTGGTGTCTTATATTTGCTAGTATTTTATTTAGAATTTTCACTTTATTTTCCTGGTGTTTTTTTTTTTGAGAATCAGGTTGGTATTAAGGCTTTGGTTGGTTCAGATAGGAACTGGGACATTTGCATCTTTTTTTAGGGTCTGACATAGTTCAGATAGCATCTTGGGAAGGCATTTTGACAATTCCTATCCTTTTGATCCTGCAATCCCGCACATAGGAATTGACTGCATAAAAATACGTGCTAGTTGGGCACCTGGGTGGCTCAGTTGGTTAAGTGACTGCCTTCAGCTCAGGTCATGATCCTGGAGTCCCGGGATCGAGTCCCACATCGGGCTCCCTGCTCAGCGGGGGGTTCTGCTTCTCCCTCTGATCCTCTTCCCTCTCGTGCTCTCTGTCTCTCATTCTCTCTCTCAAATAAATAAATAATCTTAAAAAAAAAAAATACGTGCTATTTACAACTCACACAGAAAAAAAAATCTAATTAAAAAACGGGCAGAGGATCTGAATAGACGTTTCTCCAAAGAAGACACACAGATGGCCAGCATGAAAAGATGCTCAGCATCACTCACGTCAGGGAAATGGCAATCAGAACCTCACCTCGTTAGGACAGCTCTCATCACAAAGACCAGAAAGGACCGATGTTGGCGAGGACGTGGGGAGAGGGGACCCTCGTGCTCTGTCGGTGTGCATGCCACCACACGGGTGAACGTGGAGGACGCCGTGCCAGACACACTGCACTCACATGACGGCCTGGGGGAATCAAGTGCCCGGAGACAGGAAGTAGGGCACCGGGTGTCAAGGGCTGGGAGCGGAGAAGGGGGGTGCTGCTCCCCGGGGACACAGGGTCAGTCGGGGAGGGTGGAGGGCGGGGGCACGCCACTGTGGGAACCGACTTGCTCCCACCAAACTGGACCCTCAGCAATGGTTAAAATGGTAGATTTTATGTTGCGTGTCTTTTACTGCATTTAAAAAACTAGGTGGATAAGCTAAGGACTTAAACTATCCAAACGATCTGTAAAAAGAATAACAAGGCTGAAAGACGTACAATGTCAGACTTCAAGACTTACCGTAGTTCAGACAGTTAAGTGTTGACACAAGAGTGGAAATCATCACTAACGGACAGAATGCAGACTGTGGATGGAGACACACACGTGGGGGCAACTTATTGATGGATTTTTAAAGCTTATTTTTTAGTAACCTCTGCACCCAGCGTGGGGCTTGAACTCACCACCCCGAGACCGAGAGTCACTCGCTCCACCCACTGAGCCAGCCGGACATCCCTGGGCCGCTTATTTTTAAGGAAAATCCCACAACTACTGGGGGGTGGAGGGCCAGCCTCGTCCGCAGTCGGTGCTGCAACATGGGACCCCTCCCTCACCCGCGAGCCACGGAGCGGAACGCAGGGACTTTCCTGGCCAGCTCTCCGTTCCCCTAGAGCTGTCTGGTCTGGTTCTAAGAATGCTCGCTAGCACGCACACAGGATGTCCTCCGCACCACAGCCGAGAGCCGGGAAGGATCTGCCCGTCGGCAGGAGAGAAGCCGACGGATGGCACCCCGGCAGGCGTCTGTGACCCTGAACGGGGCAGGCCAGAGGCTGGGTGCGGAGACACACACACGTGCCCGCCGGCTCCTCTCCCCGACCGTGTCACACACGCACACCAGGGTAACCAGGAAGGGCTCCCTGGAGACCAGAAGGAGTCCCAGGGTCGCACGCGGGCCAGAAACCCCGGCACCAAGAGCTGTTTTCCAAAGAGACCCGTAACCTGCCAAAGACGGTGCGGCCAGCTCCCAAACTGCAGGCGTCCTCCCGCCGCGGCCCACTCCCAGCCGTGGTCGGAGCGCCCACAGGACGTACAGCGAGGTGCGTGTGGCTGCCCGGCCCCAGAGAGGCCAGCACGCCCTGCGCCCTCGCCCCAGTGAGTGGCCGTTGCTCTGGGGGCCACTGAAGTCCCACAGCCCCCTGGGAAGATGACCCCTGCATTTTCCGGGGTTCTCTCCTCCCTCCTCTTCCGACATGTGTGCGTGGTTCACCGCGAGGCCCCTGCACCTGCTCCCTCCTCCTCCCCTGCCCTTACCCGGCGGTGGGGTCACCACTTGGGGAAACACGGGACGGTGAGGGTCCCTGAAGACAGTGGCACGCAGCAGGGGACTGACACCGCCTTGGAAGAAAGCAGTGATGCTGAGCTAGTGCCCTACGAGGCCCCCATCCGGGAACTCTGCTCCCGGGGGGCAGAAAGCGCTGGTTGTGGGCCTGTGGATCTGCTCCAGTAAACACACCTCACGTGGGACAGCAGCTGCAAATGGTGTGTCCCCCCTGACTGAGCTGAAGAGTCCCCCGTTGTTCTCAAAGACACATCTGTCTTGGAAGCCAACCGAGATGTGCCGGGAATCCACACTTCTGGAAGGTAAGGTGGCTCCGGGGCCATTCAGGGGATGGGCCTGTTCTTTGGTCCAGTTACACCTTCAGGAAGTGGGTAGGCGACCTGGGGGTGGGGGCGGGGTCCCACTGGGCCCTCTGCAGGTGGACGGGGGCTGGGCCTGCGCGTGGTGTGAGTGTCCGGACTCGGAGCCTGGCGATGCAGCTAGCTCAGGGGCCAGTCAGCCCGGGGACCCTGACGGAGACCAGGAAGGTCCTGTCGGCCTGCTTCCCGGGCGGGAACGTGTGGGCTCCCACCTCACCGAATTCCCGCCCCAGACTTGCTCAGCTGGTTCTCGGGAGGCTGCCTCTCGCGTTTCTAGCAGCCCCTCTGTTTCTCTCCGAAGCGCCGCCCCTCCAGCTACGAACCCACTGTCTTTGTTCAGGGTGTCTCCCCACCCTCATCATCAAGCCCCTGATTTACACCCATCGACTCCCCATTCTGGGCACACCACAGGGGGTCAGCAGGACGGAGGTTAGAGGCAGGGAGGCAGGGCCTCCTTCTGGGCCTCAGCTCGCGGGGACACAGCTCACAGGGGCCATCGGGGTGGGGGGAGGATGCACGCAGGCCTCAGCGCCCCTCCTCACCCCTGTCCCCGCCGCAGGACCCTCCGGAGCTTTCCAGGACACACAGCGACAAATAAGGCCACCGTGCATGTTCTCGTCTCCGTTGCCTTGCACACATGCCTGGGCCTCCCCCGAAGGGACTGTGGTCTGTGGGCCCCCCAGCGTCCCTGAGCCCCAAACAGTTGTTACGGAAGAAAAATGCCCTCGGTCATCTTCAGCATGCTGGCTTGCGCAGTGCTGGGTCCTCGGCCGGCGGGGTCCTCGGCGAGAATCAGGACGGGCACCAAAACCCTGGCCAGGGGTCCCGCGTCCCTCCCACCACACACACGCGAAAAGCAACAGTTTCCCAAGAGTGTCCCGATGAGGCAGTGACGTGTACTGATTTTATTAAATCTTGGCCCTTGGGCACATCTTTCTAGTATTCTGCGTGCCCACTCCCGTCCCACCCTCAGGACTACGCCCCGGAGAGCAGCCAGTGTGCCTCGTCTCGCTGCCGCCCAAGGACAGCTGGACGCACTCTCCACGGGAACACGCTTTTTACCTGAAGGGACTCGGGCGCCTCCTGGAAATGGACAGCTGTCCCTGCGGCACCACGTGGTCGTGGTGACCGGCGCCAAAATCCGGCTTTGGTGCCGAGATCAGAACCTCGGAGGAGCCGCCTCCACGGCCCGAGCCTAACGTCTTGCCCCGGGAGGCGACCAGAGTGCGTTTCTGCTGGCGTCTGCCGCGCTGAGGGCACAGAGCCCGGCCTGACCTGGGGGGGCGGTATGTTCCACGGGCCCAGCGCACAGCGGGGCAGGAGCGCGGCGAGCGGGGCCCCCTGGGCGCCACACAGCCCTGGAAGCGCCGGCGGGCTGAGTCCACGCGGCAACCAGCCTGCGCGGCTGGGGTCCTCCGGGAGGGGTGTCCACAGCGACCTGCACACGTTAGTAAAAGATCCCTTGCTTTTCCAAACACCCATCGGCGCGTCCCGCGGCAGACCGCGTCCGGAGCCGGTCGGGGCGGCGGTCGGGCAGCCCGCGGCCTTCTCCTGAGCCAGAGATCGTGGGGCGTGTGATACATGCCCCTCTTCTCGTGAAAACCTTTTGTTTGGGAAAGCGTATTTTTCATGCAATTGTTTATGTCAACATGTAATGGGTTTATTGTTATTTTTAAGTGAGTACAGTTTTTAAGTCTTGGGTCTGATGCCTAGTACAGTCGTCTATCAGGTCCTGAGGACCCACAGGAACACTGGTGGTAACATCTCCAGTCTCCCCCAGAGCGCGGGGGGGCTATGCGGGCGCCGAGGCCCCAACCAGCGAGCGCGTCTCCAGCCCCGTGGGATGAAGCCCCACTGCTCCCGCCGGCTTGTGGCCCGTTCCACTCCCCCTCGCGGAGTCCGAGTTTCTGTCCCCCGACGCTTTTCCAGGTCTGACCCTGGCAGACGGCACACCGGCCACAGGGGCGTATGACGGCATGCTCGCGTTTCATTCTGCGTTTCCCGGCGCTACATGAGGCCCTGCAGGTCTCCTTCCATCCTTTAGCCTCATTCCCTTTGCCCCCACTTCTTTTTCATTTGGACTTAAAAATACTTTCTTCAGGGGCACCTGGGTGGCTCAGTCAGTTAGGAATCTGACTCTTGATCTCAGCTCAGGTCATGGTCTCAGGGTTGTGAGTTCAAGCCCCGTGTCAGGCTCTGCGCTGGGCCCACTTGAAATAAACAACTTTCTTCCATTTCAAAACAAAACCCCACAATGTTATTGAGAATATTGTTGGAATTACATTAATAAAATGATGACACTTTACTTTAGAGCTTTTAGGAGCATGTGGTTTCTCCACATGCTCAGGAATTGTTTTAGATTTTACAATAAAACTGCACAGTTTCCTTCGTGTCAATCCTGGACTGTTCTGGTTAAACTCGTTCATAGATTCCCTGCAGTTCTCAATCATGACTGAACGGAATAGTCCATTCTCATAGTCCACAGGTTCAAGGTGGTTTAAAGAGCTCTTGATCTCCTGTATATCTCCTTCCTGGGAATATAAAAATATCATCTGAAAATAAAGGTAATTTTCTGTTATCCTGCTTATTTTGTTTGTCTTAATGCATTAGCTAAAAATGCCAATGTTAAATAATAAAGGTGAAAGCAAGCATGTTCGTCCGGCTCCCAACTTCCGTTTTTGGTATTAACAGGTTGTCTTGCTAGATCTTATCAAATAGCTCAGTGTTTACTGATCTCAGTGCCGATAACTACAGAAGAAATCAGAAACTCGCAACGGACACACGGCTTACGGAGGGCGCGATGTGGGCGGTTGCTCGGCTGACCTCTGCCGGTCCGCGCCAGCTCTGCCCCGGCCCAACGGAGCACAAGGCAGCACCGACTCCGTGAGACATGGAGAGAGCGAGCCCTGACCCCACACTCAAAGAGACAGCTGGGAAAATAAAACAGTGCGAACGGCCTCTAAGTACAAAGGTAAAACTGCTACGTAACACAGGGCACCTGCGGCCTTCCACAGCTGGGGAACGCTGGTGCACGCCACGGCCCGGCCCCGGCCCCAGGAGCGCCAGGACGGTCACCCAGAGCCGCGGTCTGTTGCCACCTCGGCGACCCTCGGGCACGGCCGCTCGGACGGGGATCCAGCCAGCGGCCCGGTGTCTGTCAAACGACCAAGTTCTCACTGGGGCTTCTCGTCTCAGAGGCAGCGGCTTCCTGTGCCTGCACCCAGCCCCCCGCCCGGGTCTTCACGCGACGCCCCAAGGTCTCCCCTGCAGTGGAGTGCCGCGGTTTGTTCCCCGCACGCCTCCCCCACGGCTGCGGTGACGTCGCGCTGCTCGCTGACACTGGCCCTGCCTGGTGGAACACCGCACGTTTGGGCAGAAATACGGCAAGTTCACACTTCCGCAGAACCGCCTGTTCCGCATTCACCAAACTACTGCCTTTGGTGCCAAAGCAGCGTGGCTGGAGTCCACGGCGCGTGCGCTGGGGAGGCCCCCGAGGTGGCTGAGCCGGGGCGTCCTGCCCTCTGGGCTCCACGGCCGCCCAGCCTCTCGCCCACCGCAGCCAGGCCTGGCGCTGGCCTGGGCACCCCCTGGGCGGCCACGGGCAGCTGCTTCACGGACCACTGCAGTCGGGCGACTGTGACCGCCTGCTGGCCGGACCTCTGCCCGCACCCCACCCCTGCAGGTCTGCTCAGGAGCCGCCAGGAGCTTTCCTAGACCCTAAGTCAAGCCACGTCACCTGCCACGTCCCTCCGAACCCTGCTGTGTGGGAGCAACACGCTGGTCCCAGGCGGGGAGCCCTTCGTCCCTGCAGCTGGGGACCAAAAGCCGCAGTGGCCAACAAGACTTAGGAGGAACTCAATAGAGAAGTGTCTGGAAAGGTCTTCCCCCTGGGGACAGGGCGGGGGTGGGGAGGTGAGCTTTGTCTCACAGCTCGGGCAGCGCACCCCTGCTCGGCCCGGCGCCGTGGGTCCCGCTCCCGAGCGCCACAGCCGGCTCCCACCAGCTCCCCGTGCCCCCGTGGGCCGCCGCGCCGCCTGGCTTCTCCCGCGGCCCCTCCTCGTGCAGTGCCGACCACAACCTGCTGCGCGTCATGTCCCTCTTCGCTCGTTTGCCGCCCCGACCGGAGCGTGAGTGCGGGAGGCCAGGCCTCCGTCTCAGCGGCGCGACATCCCGGGCCTGGAAAACCGAACCGGGTAGCGCACGTGGGCAGCTGTCCTTGCTTGGTTAGCGTTCTCGCGGGGACCCGGTGCTCCGAGGGGGGGCCGTGGGCTCTCCGAAAGACGCTGCGGGCTCCAGTGCGGGATGAAACAGCCGTCTCCCCTTCCCCCTTCGGGAGGGTTTCTGTTCTGGGCGCCAAGCTGCCACCAGCCTGTTTCTGTTCGCTTTTGTTTTTGGAATAGACCAACCTGGTGCATTCCCTCTGAGCTGAGAAAGTGAACTCTGCTTCCAGGGAGTCATGAAAAACTACACATTTGATATCAAAAGCCATTTCAAGCGTCACTGATAGTGACGGTATTGGAGAACAGATGCTAGGAGTTCTTACTAGGGAATCGCCCCAGAGCGAGCCTGGAGTCCCCGGCCTGTGTCTGAGGAGCGGCTTCCGTGCAGGGAAGTCCGATCCGGGAGCAGCCCCAGGGGCCAGCAGGAGGCCGTCTGCCTCCTCCGGGACCCGGCCTGGCCCGGCTGGCCCTTGTCGTGTGGCCGGCCTGCCCGGCCCTGGCTGCCCGCCCGCCTACCGCCTGGCAGCCTACACGTTGGACTTGGCGATCATCTTCTCCAGCAGGCTCATCATGCGCTCCTGTAGCTGCAGGCTCTGCACCTGCAGGAGGTTCTGCTGGTCCAGCACGCGGCGCACCTCCCGGCACGTCTCCTCCATGGCGCAGCTCAGCTTGCGCTGCTCCTCCAGCATGGCCTCCAGCAGCCGCAGCTTCTTCTTCTGGAAGTGGCAGCTCTGCACCTTGCGCTTCTTCACGGGCCGCTCGTCCGACCTGGAAGGACAGTGCCAGCGTGGGGATGGCGGGCCGCAGGGTCGGGGCTCCGCCCGCCCGACTCGCCCAACCGCCACGGCGGACACGTGGGGAGCGGAGGCCCTGGGCAGCGGTGAGGAGGGGCTGCAGCCCTCCCGCCGTGACAGGAGGGGGCCACCGGGGCCGCGGGCACCGCTGCCCTGTGGGACTCGAGGCAATCGGGTAACCTGGGTCCCAGGGCCATCCAAACCCCCGTAGCCTGGGTGGGTGGGGTCCACCGTGCCACCAGAGCACCCCGAACTCACTGAGCGGGTGCCAAACCCACAGGCCCGCTGTGGGGCTCGAGGGCAGTGGCCACACGGGGGGAGAGACGAGGAGGGCTGGTGGGAGGGGGCGCTGCGGCTTCTCCCCCGGCCCGGAACCTCAGCCCGCGCCGCGGCCGTGCCCTGTGCTCTCTGCCCCGGGGCGGTGAGCATCCCTGGTCTCACTGGCCACACCCCACCGGTCCCCCCAAGGCCTTGCCAGTCCCCCCGTCTGGGTCCTGTGCTTCGAAGCAGAGCGGCGCCCCAGCGGCTCCCGTGTCCCAGCCCTGGTGCGGTGCCTGGGGCAGCTGCGAGTCGGGAACCGGGTCAATCCACGGACACGTCTGGCCATAAACCTCAGGTTTCCAGCTGATTCCGTCTGCCGTCACAAAGGCATTCCTGTCTGGGGTCTTTGCTCCAGGGAAGGGGCGCCAGACAAACTGAACGGCAGCCCCTGATTTCTGACTCCCCCAGACCCTCCTCACCTCACCCCTGCCTGACAGACCTGAAGGCCAGCGCTCCACCTGCTCTCTGCCTTCTCTTCCCCAAACGGCCAACTCCTATTCACCCCTGAAAGCCGACCCCAAATGTCCCTCCTCTGCTTGCCGGGCCTGCACACCACTGGCTGTGTCTCTGCACCCGTCTGTGGGCATCCTGAGGGCGGGTTCACGCGGCCGGTGCTGGCCTAGCAGGGCGTCTGTGAAGGACAGAGGGGACGGGCACGCCCACTGCCACCAGCTAAGGAGCATACTCTGGGGGCTCAGCCCAATTCCCCTCCCAGCCAGCCTCGCCAGGGCAGGGACAGGGAGGAGGACCCCAGGGCAGGGTCTGCTAGGGGGTGACGGGGAGCCCCGAAGCCAGAAACTGGGGAGTCGGTGGGGGTGGGGCATTTGGTCTTCCTCCGTGTCCCTTCTCTCTCGTGACACTCGGACAAAGTGCTGATTTATCCCCATTTTACAGAGGGAGACTGAGGCCCAGAGAGGTCAAGGACTTTCCACACAGCCACAAAGTGATGGAGCAGGGAGATCAACCCAGACTATGGACATGATGGCCCGCACTTCAATACCTCCTGCCTCCCCGTCTGAGGCCTCCCCGTCCAAGGCCAGCCTAGTCTGAGGCCTCCCCGTCCGAGGCCAGCCTGGTCTGAGGCCTCCCTGTTTGAGGCCTCCCCGTCTGAGGCCTCCCCGTCCGAGGCCAGCCTAGTCTGAGGCCTCCCTGTCTGAGGCCAGCCTGATCTGATCTGAGGCCTCCTCATCTGAGGCCAGCCTGGTCTGAGGCCTCCCCGTCCGAGGCCAGCCTGGTCTGAGGCCTCCCCGTCCGAGGCCTCCCTGTCCCTGGAGGCCCTTGCATACCACCTAGGCCTTTGCAGCCAGCCAGGGACGGCAGAGGATGCCACCGCCCCGAGAGCTGCCGGCCCTCACCGCTCCCAGCCCCTCCTCTAGCCGCAGGGTTCCTGGCCCCTGCTGGAGGTGGGGGCAGGGAAGGAAGACACACCTGAACTTAAGGGACAGTAAGCTGGAGGAGCTGTCGGAGCCATCGTCCTGGAAGCGGCCTTCGTAGGAGCACTGGTTATACGGTAAGTACAGAGGGGTGGACTTAGCAGACGGCGACAGGGACGCCTCGGTCTGGGACGTGGAGGGCCCCGGCTGCTGGCCGTCCGGGAGTTTGCCATCACAGGACTCGGGGACCTTGGCCAGAATCCTATCAATGGCTAGGTAATAGGGCCAGTCGGGCGGGACGGACTCGCTATCTGTCATGCATTTTAATTTCCTGAAACGAGAGACACAAGAGCCAAGGGTGAGAAACGGAGCTGCTCCCGGCCTGTCCTGCCTGGCCCTCGGCTGAGGGGTGCTTGGGGCTGCTGGGGCCCCAGGGAACCACTCTTGGCCAGACAGCCTCTCCAGAAAAACTGGCCAGGCTCCAGGGCCAAGGTGACACGAGACTTGGAAAGAAGTCGGGCTGGGGACCTACCCCACGGTGGGTGCCAGAAGCACGCGGCCCAAACGTGAATAAGGTCATCTGTGAGTGGTGGGGCCCTGGGCTGTGTTTTACTGTTTCTGTCCTTGCTGGTCTGTAGTTTCTAAACTCCCTACAAGGAACAGATACTGCTTTTAAGTAAGTTAACCAGCAATAATAAAATAAACATAGGAATAAAATATTATTACAAGTATCATATAATGCAAACATAAGAAGTCATAATATAAGAAATCTGTTTTTCTAAAGAGAACGCCTTAGAAGCTAGAACCACAGGAGTTCAGGGCGCAGGCTTCAGCGTCCAACAGATCTGAGCTGTGTCTCATCTCCACCACTTTGCTATGTGACCTTGGACAGGTTCATTAACCTCTCTGAGCCTCCATTTTCACATCAATAAAATGGGATGAGCAAAGTAAACTCCTCACAAGCTTTAGGGATAATTTAATAAGACAAAGCCCAGTTCCTGGCAAACAGCAAACTGACCAGATAACATTCTTGGCTGAAGGTACCAGGAGGCAGCAGGATCCCTACTTAGACTCCGGGGCCATGGGTATGCACAGCACAGCTTTGCCCACCATGGGTGGGGACCCCACCCAGCCCTGCATCCTGCCCTTCCCTGCAGACAGGCCTTGTAGGGCCCTGGGCCTTGGCTGAATTCTGGGGGCTCAGGGATGGGAGACATGGCTGCAGGAGAGCTGGGAAGCCCTGGCCAGGCCAGGAAGGAGGCCACAACTCAGGTGGGGACGTTGCTGTCTGCCCCATCAGATCCAGCCTTAGTCTGTGGCCCCCACATTCCTGCCCCATGCTCTTCCCAAGTAGGGAGGCCCTCAAGCTATAAGAGATCCCTGTGGCCAGATAGCTCCTGCCTCCTGATGTGGGGCTCCTGCCAGCGTGGGCCCCTGGTCACACTGGTCACTGGAAACACTCAGCTGACCATCAGAATGAGTTGCCTTCAGCAAATGGGCCCACCTGGACGGCAAGGGGGTCTGTGGCTCAGGGCAGCAAGCCGAGGCCAACATCCACCAAGCAGAATGTCCTCAGTAGAAAGCCAGGGACAGGCCACAGAGGGAAAGGCATGGCCGCTCTGTCTCCCGACCCCAGGGCCATCCATCACCCTGGAGGCCTGCACAGATTCCAGGTGCAGGAAGTAGAGGACTGTGCCTGGGGCCCACACTCAGCCTCTGCCTAGGCTCCCTCCAGCCTTTCCAGAGGCCCCCCTGTGCTTGTTCTGACCACTCAAGCCAGGCTACTCCTTGGAGAAATGAGGGAAGGCCTGGCTCTGGCACAGGAGACCCCGGTAGGGTATTCCAAGAGACCATGCTCCATGGAACCCGGCTGCCCCCTCAGGCTTCCTTAGCCTGACAACCCTAATATGTAAAGAGCTACAGTGAAAAAATAAGAAAAGACTTTGCTATGGGAGGCTTTCTGGTTGTGGGTGGGGGAAAACAGATAAAGAACTAGTCAACCAATGAAAGCATCAGCCTGTTAAAGGCTGTGTGGCCTTGGGCAAGTCCCTCCTCTGCTCTAGGCCTCAGTTTCCCCCTCAGGGAATGGGAAATTGAAGTGTTGTATACGTGTGCAGTCCTTCCCCCCAGCAGCAGACTGCAGCGTCTGGAGTGAGCCCTGCCGGAGGGCCCAGGCCCCTGCTCTGCTGCATCCTCCTCTCCTATGGCCTCCTTGGCCCACATCCCCTACCTCCAGGAATGGAACAGAACACCTCCCCTGGGACTCTGAATAAGGCTCTCAGGATAAATAATGAATAACTCGACCAGACACTGATCAGAGCCCATGAATTACTGAGTCAGATGGGCAGCCCCCTCACCAGGCACAGAGGGACGTGCTGTGTGCGAGGAGGAGGGGGTAACGGGGACACACACGTCTACAGACAACTCAGCCCTCACATCATGAGCTGGTGGCTGGAACTGAACATGGTTTATGTTGTGAATGAGGCCTTCACGCCCTTAGTGGCTGCCTCCCTTCTGGCCCCTGGGCCTGCCTGGGAGCTGGGGCTGCGGGTGGAGATGGGCCTTCGGGCAGGTGCAGGCTCTGGAACTACTCCTCCAAGGGCCACAAAAACAGCCGATGGGGTGTCAGGGGCCCTGCGAGCCTCTGCATGTCTCCAGGCCCCAGACGGGCTGGGAGCTGCAGGCCGGGAGGGTCCTCTCAAGGTGCCCAGGGCAAGGCTGCAGGCCCTGTCTATACCCAGCCCTGACTGCACCTCTGGCCCCTGCTCATGGCAGCCACTAGGGCGGGCGGAGGCGGCCGGGGCTGGGAGCCGCTGGGCACCTGCACGTGCCCCGGGGACAGCGCCCCTTTTGGGGACATTGACAGGCCCACCCCTGCCAGTATGCCCTATGGCCCCCCCACTCTCACTGCTGCTCTTCCCCCCATGGCCCCCAGCTCCGGGGCGACCTGCCCCCCAGCAAGACCCTAGCCTGACCACGACCCTGGCGCTGCCAGTGACCCTCGCCATGCCCATGACCCGCTCCACACTTGTGACCTTGGCCACGCCCAGGACCCTCTGCACACAGTGACCGTCTGCAGACAGGCCTGGCTGCCACACAGCCCGAGGTGCTGGGCCTGGGGGGCTGTAGCTGGCTCCCCACCCAGGTACCAGAGCTCCCCCGCCTGGGAATCCCCTCCGCAGTCCCCCTCAGGCTGCCAGGGCAGGGTGGCCACAGTGGGAGGGTGGAGGCAGATGGGGGGCCAGGCCTGGTCCCCACTGCTTCGTTCCACAAACAAGGCCCCTCCCACGAGTGGGGGCCTGCTGGGCGCTGCAACATCAGCCCCGCCACACACCCCGCTCCCTGCCCGTGGCCCGCGCCGCCCGCGCCCACAACTGGGCTCGGTGGCTGCCGGAAAGGACAGAGCGCCAGCACCAGGCGGGACTTGCAGGCCTGGGAGCTGAGCCTCCTTCTCACCCCTGGTCTCAGTTTCCCTGCTTAGCAAAGCCACGCCTGGGAGGCCGGCCCGCAGTCTCCCGGCTGGCGGGAGGGCACGTGGAGGCCGAGTGGGAGCCGCCTGCAGGTGGCACCCAGGGCAGGGCCCAGGGGAGGGTGCTGACCGCCCTGGCCGCCTCGCTGGGCCTCAGCTCCCCCGCCTCCGTGGCGGGAGGCAGCACAGACGGTCTGTGCAGGCCCCATCTCGCGGCCGGGCTCTGCCCACGCAGGCCTCCTGACTCAGCTCCGAGGGGGCCGCGGCAGCCCCCGCAGCCCGGGTGCAGCCGGCCGGCCGCTGAGCGGGCGTGGGGGCTGTGCGGGGCGTGGGGGTTGTGTGGGGCGTGGGGGCTGTGCGGGGCGTGGGGGCACGCGGCTCGCGGCTCGCGGAGCCCACCTGTACTGGAAGGTCATGTTGGTGATCTTGATCTTGATCTCCTCGCCCAGCCGGCGCTCCCCAGTCATCTCCAGCAGCTTGCTGGCCATCTTCTCGTACACCTTGGCGTTGCGCTTGGTCTGCTTCAGCTCGTCGAAGAACTCCTCCCAGACGAGCATGAGGCCACGCATCTCCGCGTCCGTCCAGTTGCGGGCGCGCCGGTGCTTCTCTGTCTGAGGGGACACGAGGTAGCTGGGCACCTCGGCCGCAGCCATGCTGGAGGCACCTGTGGGGTCGAAAGAGCGTGCTCAGGCGGGGCCTGCGGCCTGCGCACCAGGGCGGGAGCCCCACTCCCGGAAGGCAGCTCCGCGCTCAAAATGGGGCCTACATCTGACAGGCAGGAATTTAGTTAAAAGCTTTTAAACGGGAAACGTCATTTTGATGTCACGTTTCCATAGCAACAGAGCAACTGCATAAAGCTACAACAACAGAAACCTTTTAACTGAAAGCGCAGGAATCAGGGCTGCCCTGACGGGCCATCAATACAGCAGCGAGCCGGCCAGACCCAAAACTGGCGGCCCGGGCGCCCGCCCCGCCGCCTACCCCGACCCGTCAGGAGCCTGGTGCACGCTGGGCTCGCGGGGCTCCCGAGGGCGGGGGTCCAGGCCACGGCCCCCACCTCAGCCCTGCCCCACTCACACAGGCCAGGGACCCAGGGGAGCCCAAGATGGGGAGTTGGGGGGCAAATGAAGAGAGAGAGGCGGAAACGGACAGGAGGGTGGGCAGCGAGGGGTGAGGGTGCAGAGGCGGACGCCCCCGGGGACCCACAGCAACCCTCGCCTACCCAGGACGTGCTCCACACACAGCATGTCCCTGGCCACGTGCTCACATGGATGGGAAATGCACGGATGCCAGGCTGGGCAGGATGGCCCGTCTCCCTCCTTGAAGGTGGGACCGGTTGCCGGCCTGGGTGACGTGGGGAGAGCGGAGAAGCCGGGGCAGTTCTTGAGGCCAGAGTGCAGCAGGCAGCAGGCGGGCAGTGTCCATCTGTCCCTCCCACCCTGGGCAGCCCCAGCACAGCCCCAACCTAACCCTGCTCAGCACCATCTGTACTCGACCTGCTTCCACCAGGCGGTGGCATGCTCCTTGCATCCCCAGTACCTCACAGAAAAGGGTTTGCTAAAGGCTTGCTGAATAATGAAATGAACAAATGAAGGGACCAATCTTAAGTAGCTCCTCCCTTCCCAATAGATCACCTAGACTCTGCCTTTGGACTTAACCGGCAAACTCCTAATCATTCTTCAAAGCCCTATTCTGACATCACCTCCTCTCTGAAGTCTTCCTACTCCGTTTCGGTCCTTCCCTTTTTCCCTCATGCCGATTGGCCCTACCTTGAGCCAGGCCATTTTATTTTCTACTCTAGTTGTGTGACCCCGGGTTCAGGACATTTGCAAACGTGAGAAAATAAGAATTCGAGGGGAGCCTGGGTGGCTCAGTCATTAAGCCTCTGCCTTTGGCTCAGGTCATGGTCCCAGGGTCCTGGGATCGAGCCCCACATCAGGCTCCCTGCTCAGCGGGAAGCCTGCTTCTCCCTCTCCCACTCCCCCTGCTTGTGTTCCCTCTCTCGCTGTGTCTCTGTCAAATAAATAAAATCTTTAAAAACAAAAAAAAGAATTCAAGTATTCTCCAAACACCGGGCACTGTTTTAAGAGTCTTCCACTTTGATCCTCGTGGTTACTCCCATTTTACACATGAAAAGCCCAAGGAGTGGAGAGGTGAGGTCAGCCTGTGGGCAAGGGGCTGGCTGGGAGCTGAGTCCGCAGTGCTGTGTGGCCTCCTGAAGGAGCATAGGCTCAGGCTCCCGGTAAAAGACACCTGTCACCCCTCCTGTGCCCCTGGTCCTGGGCGGGGCACACAGGATGAAGCCAATGCAAACTGCTGTGTGCTGAACAATCTCCCCACCGTTTCCTGGGGTCTCCTCGGAGGCCCCCCAGTGCTGACAAGGTGGCTGCTGCCTGTGGCAGGGGTCCTTGGCCGTGGGACCCTCACCCTCCCTCAGCGGGTCTCTACCAGGGCTTGGAGGAGGCTCATCCCGACATCTCGAGGGGCAGGGCCACGGACTGCTAGCGCTGGCGGGGCTGGAAGGGCACACCGCAGGACGAAAGTGAGCTCTGCACTGCGACACAGGGGGATGGGCCTGGCTCACCAGGAAGGCAGAGGGCACCGCCGGAAAGAACCAGGCTCACAGTGGCAGAAGGCCCGCTTGCGGGAACACAAAGGGGAGCCGGCAGTGAGACAGGGTGACCATCCCTGGGGGAGTGCAGGGGGTGGTAGGAAAGGTGGTAGGGACTGTGGGGGGTGGTAGGTAGGCTGAGAGCCAGGCTGGGGATGGGCTGCGGTGCCCCCTCGGGGCTGGCCAGCCAACGTCAGCAGGAGGGTCAGCCAGGGCAGGAGACCAGGGCCATGGAACCCATGAGGACTATGGACAGAAAGGGCCACCTAAAGGCATCAGCATTCAAAATTAAAAGATAAAACTCCAGTGGTTTTATCTGCAGGAGCCCACTGCACCTGCTGGACAGGGCCCAGCCCTGCTCCCTAGGCACAGGCGCCCAGAAAGGTTCGGTGTCCACGGGCCATCAGTGAGGCTGCCTGGCATTCGTGGGTTTCTGGCGGTGGCCTAAACCCAGGGGAAGGACTCCCGAAGTCCAGGCTGAAAATCACCACGGTTAACAGAGGTCCTCCTCAGACCTGCCCACGCGCCCAAGAGCTGAGGTTGGAATGGGGAGCTGTCTGTCAGGTGGAAGGACGGGAGGTGCCCCGGATGGGGTGGGTGTGCTGGGGTCAGAACTGGAAGTGCAGTGGGCGGGGGCAGCAGGGGCCTCTACCCCGCCTTCAGTGGGTTCTTGGGTTGAGGTCTGCATCCTTTCTCTCCAGGCCTCAGGGGTCACCTGGGGGCACAGGGACACCACCACCTGGCCAGGCACACCTCCCAGGAAGGCTCAGGGCAGCTGTACCCTCCAGGAAGACCCCAGTGCTCAGGCAAAGGCTCTCAGGACCCCTTGAGGGCTTTCCCCAGCACAGCTCCAAGAGCTGAGCAGGGCTGCCTCCAGGCACCTCCCGGGGCAGGGGGAGGCAGGCAGAGCATGGCGGTGGAGCTGCAGGCCTGGCTGGGGACAGTGAAGACGCATCAGGACAGTTGCTGCCCCAGGGCCCCCAGGCTGCAGGCCAGCTGGTCCCACTGCCTCCAAGGGGCAGCTGCCGGCCTGCAGGCGTCACTCTGTGCTCAGGGCTCTGGCAAACCGTGGCCCCAGAGGAGGGCTCTGCACCTCCTCCTTCCCCTCCAGCCAGTGCGTCCAGGGGAGTCAGGGCAAAAGGCTGGATGCCCAATGTCTTTGCAGGTTTCAGTGGGCACTGGAAGCCCCCAGAGAATGGAGTCCTGGGGGAGCTTCTGGGAGCAGAGCCCTCCGGGGGGGCCTCCAAGGAAAAGCCCTGGCTGGGTGGGCGGCCCTGTCTGTCCTTGCTGGGGAGGGGCTCCATACCTTGGCACAGCTGCATGGCCTGCTGGGACCCTCAGTCTCCGAGGGGTGGGGAGGCAGAGGGCCGGGGACTGGGTATCCAGCGGGACCTGCAGGGAGAAGGGGTAGTCAAGCCCCGGCAGGAGGCCAGGGGTACCTGTGCGGCCACGCCCTGTAGGCCTCTGTCTCGCCGTGAACGGACACTCGGTCTGAGATACTTGGCTGTGCCAGCCCTGCCCGGCCCGGCGGGCCAGCGTGGGGGCCCAGGGTAGGAAGCAGGTGTGCCCGTGAAGAGCCTCTGGCAGCAGGCAGGGGCCAACGCCAGTGAGCTGAGCCCATCACGGTGGGCGGTCGAGCTGAGCAGTGCGAACACTCCATCCTGGGCAAAGGCAGGAAAGCACGTGGAAGGTGGCGGCAGTATGGCAGGGGTGGCAGGGTGGAGCCCCGGGAGGGCGGGGCCAGAGGGGGGGCTGTCCCGGCAGAAGGGGGCGACGATCGTCCCAGGGTGGCCGGCTCACAGTGGAAGGAAGCTCCAAGCTGCGGCCCAGCGCTGTGTGGACGGGTGGGTGTGTGGGCGGGGGGGGGGGGGGGCTGCAAGCCCAGCTCACCAGGCCAGCACCACTGCCCTTTTCCCTACATCCCTGGGGAGCCCAGACCCTTACCTGCCAGCCCTCTGCCTCGGTGGGTCCCCTGGGCCCACCCACACCTCTAGTGCCCCTCAGGCCTATGAGCCCCAGGCTCCCCAGAGGACGTGGCCAGCAGGGAGACGGTCGTTGGGAGTGGCCTCCAGGTTTCCTGCTTGGGAAGCTGGTGAGGAAGCGCCGTCCAAGCAGACGTTAAGGTCCCCAAAGCAGTGAAAACTGCAGGACGTGCTCATGGCTTTCCATGAGCTTCCCTCACCAAAGGAGTCTTGGTGATGCCACAAAGCAGGCCCACGTCTGTGCCCACGTCTGTGCCCACAGGCCCAGGCAGAATGCTTCATCCAGCGGTGCTGAGTATGGCCAGGCTGCCTGCGGGGCGAGGTCGGCCGCCTCCAACACACCCAGCAGGCCTGCAGAGGCTTCCTCTGAAGAACAGCGGGGTCTCACCCTCTACGGAGGGCAAGCAGGGCGTGGGCAGCAGCAAAGCCCACTCACGCCAGGGGCCCTGGGACCCTTCTTTCTAGAAAGAACAGGTAGGCCAGGTGTGCTCAGGTGCACCAGGCAGGGTCTGGCTGTCCATGCTTGGACCAGGAAGGGGGATAGAGCCTTGGAAGCTGGGAGGGACCATCAGAGGCCTCGGAATTGTATCACAGAGCAGACAGATTTGGGGAGCTGAAGTCGCCCCCATCAAATGTTGACAGGAACTGAAGTGAGACCCCAGCCGCAGCAGACAAACGCCCCACCACGGTCCCAGTGCAGGGCAAGGGGTGCTCTGGCTCCTGAGGGCAGGGGCGCGGGGCCGCCACAGAATCCGGGGGAGGTCCGCACGCTCAGTCGCACTGCTCCCCCAAGGGCAGGGACTAAGCTGCCGTGTCCTCTGTCTGGCACCCACCGTGGTGTGGGCTCTGGGGCCGCCCTGTCGATGGGCGGGAACCCACCGGACTGCAGTGGACGCGGTCGCGGTACCCTGCCAGAGCAGCCCGCTGCCTGGGGGTGTGGCCCGGGCTACAACACCCACCACCATGGCTCACGAGCAGGAGCCCGCCCAGAGCTAAGAAGCACGGCGCCCCATTCAGCGGAGGAGGCAAGACTTCGGGGAACTGCGAGGACTTCAAGCAGAATGACTTCGAAACTCAAATGGATAGGCCAGGAGCCCGGGAGCCCAGGAGCCGGCAGGGCCCCGAGGGGAGCTCAGCGGCCAGGTCCCAGCCCACGTGAGCACTCCAGCCCCGCCCCGGCCCTCACCTCCCCGCAGGGCCCCAGACACACGTGGAGCCAGAGGCTCAACGCCCAAGCCACGTGGCCCTGGCACAACCAGATCGTAACGTCGCAAGCAGCTCATGTCTGCGGGGCCCTCCTGGGACGCAACCGGCCCGCTCTCCCCCCCAGCGCGGGCCCGCGTCCCCGGCGGGGCTTCCCCGCGAGCAAGCATGCCTCGTACAGCAGCATGGGGTGTCATTTCCCTTTAATTCAGATACACAACGTTTGCAGCAGTTTAAAAACTTAAATACACGTTGCAGGTCAGTCCTTCCCTCTCCTCTTGGCAGCGGACAGTCAGGTCCGGGCCAGGGCTCCGGGACGCGCCCCTCACAGCCTTGCTGGCCCCCGCGTGGGGTGGCGGTGGCAGGCGGCGCAGCAGGAGCACATGGCCTGCCGACAGACACTCGGCCACAGTGCCCAGGAGGGAGTTTGCACAGGTGGCCCCACTCAGAGCCCAACCACATGCAGCAGGTCCACAAGGGCCACCATCCTCCAGCGCCGGCGGTCACCACCCTGTTTGCACAGGGAAACGGCAGTGACTGTCCAGGGCCAGGTGCTCCCCGAGGCACTCGGGGCAAGGGAAGAGGGTTCCTTCAGCTGCATTAAAAGTGACAGGTGCGCGGGGGAAAGTGACCCCTGAACCTTCCAGGCCGGCAGCACCAGCAGTCCTCCTGAGCTCTCCAGCAAGGCCGCTCCCCTGCTACTGCCCCCTGCCCCCCACACAGAACCGTCCCACGGTCACACGGCTGGCAGCCGTGGCTTCGAGGGCTCACTGGAGAGGGAAGGACACAACACAGAGTGAGGACGTATGCTGGGAAGGATGCTCCCAGTATCAAGAGGAAATGAATCCCACTCCCCGGAAATGCCAGAGAACCCCGCCCCCTGCAGCCCCCCGCCACAGAAGGAAGCTTTGTCTACAGGACGGCCAAGGGCAGTTCTTGCTGGTCAGAGTCTGTTCCAACAAAACCCACAACAAGGGCTCGCTGCAGCTCCTGGGAGAAGCCGCCCCGGGGCCCTGGGACTTGGAAGTGACACGGGCAATGGGGGGGCCTGGGTGCGGTTGGGGGTCCTCTAAGAGGCAGGGCCTTCTGGTGCTACATTCTGGGTGTCTGGAGGGGTCAGCCGCATTCATCCTCTGGAAAAGATCCATTTGCTGGCAAAAATAGGGTGGAGGAGCGGGTACGGGCAGCCCGCAGCGGGGCAACAAGGAAGGGAGGCACGTTTCTGGGGAAGGCACGTGCATCACCCTGGTTTCACTCAAGTCTGTGCTCAAAGTGTCGGCAGCAGAACAACCCCCCCTCTGCAAACAAACCTGCCAAATTAGCATTTTCAACAACATTTGGATTGATGATATGACTGCTGCTTGCCACAGACCTCTAGGAACTTGATAGTCTTTTAATTCCTTGTGCAGAGAGCTGGCAAGGTGGATGGACCCTTTTCTCAGTAGGATTTTAATGAGCAATGACACAGTTCCTAGACGTCTCTGCCATGCAGCCGACTCCCCGTGGCACGGCTAAGAAAAGCCGACTTCTGCAAAGAACTGACGCGGCCATTCTTGGTAGCCTTGCGTATTTGCATACTGAGATATACGTATCGGCCAGAGCTGGGCTCCAGGCCCCCTTGTTAAGACTATTTCGGGTCGATGGCAAACAAGGGAAGACCAATGACGCTTGCAGGTGAGCCCAGTGATATGGATACTAAGGGGAACGGTTCCAAACCTCACATTCACAGTGTTACTTCCTACAGATATAAACTCCTCAGCAGGAAGAGCATGTGGCCCGGGGTGCTCAGAGCCACGGAGGTGACGGTGGGGGGATGGAGCACTTTCCTGCGCTCACAAACATGCTAGCAGGCTTTTTATGGGAAACGGCAGGATGAGAAATGGGAGCCCAGCGGGGGTGGGGGACAATGGTGACTTACTTTCCGTTAAGGTTCCCTTCTGGTCCTGCCCAGACATGGGACCCATTTCTACCACTCACGCCCTGGCTCAGTGGGGCCTCAGCGGGGGCTGGCGGGAAAACCCTGCACCCCAGGAGGTCCCAAACCGCTGCAGCAGGAAAGGGCAGGAAGGAAAATGGCAACTCTGGGGCAGGGGGTCAGCTTGGGGGTCTCCAGGCAGTTTGGTGTGAGCCCTGCAGGCCTGTGTGCACTGCAGTGGGCTGTCAGGCCCGTACTGGCCAGACGTCAGGGTAACTAACCAGGCACCAAAACTCCTTCTTTGCAGACTCTGGAAAGGACTTCAAAGTTATCTTCACTTACCACATGAAATACCCAAAATGCTGCCTGCGCTTGAACTCACGACCAAACTGACCAGCATGGCAGCATCACGTGACCAGCCCACCTCCGGGGGCCAAGAAGGCCAAGTGCCTGCCAGCATCGTCAGACAGCAAGCACGGCCCCATTCGTAGGCACGCCACAGGCTCTGCCCAGCAGGGGTCAACCCAAACGTCCAGGCCTCGTCTGCACTGGACGGTTTGGCTACTTTGGGGCTGGAAACAGCTGGTCCAGTGGCCTGGGTCTAGGGTAGAAGCAGCGGCTCTGAGGGACCACAGGCTGGCCAGTCGCTGCCCAGTCCTGTCCCTTCCTGCCCCCTCCAATCGAGCCCCATCATGGGTCCAGTGGGCACAGATCCGCACCCTCCCGAAAGGAGGCCCAGTGTATGGGTTGAGCAGGAAAGGAGACGGAGGAGGTGCTGGGGTCCTTCTCTAATGGTTGCCAAGACACCAAGCTTTGCTCTTGATGAAGAGAGGTGCAGACAAAGGTAACTCTATTACATGCCTGGGCCCTAACACACAAGAGAAACCACATGGGAAGACCCCAACAGCGGCTAGTCGGCCCCTGGGCAGACTGTAGCCCACACTCTGCTCGGGATGGGACAGACATCTGGGCCGGCGTCGCTGGACACGACAGACTGCCGCGACCAGGTGGGCTGGCCTTGTCAGTGCGGTGCCAGTGGTCCTTCACTGGGGAGCGAAAGCTTTAGAGCGGTCCGTGCGGGAGGAGGAGGGTGCTGTGGGCGGGCCCAGAGAGGCCCCGCCCGTGCACGGGACAGGGGAGCGGGCACCTTCCAATCCTCAGAGGGGCTGTGTGAATTCCTGACCGAACACCTGAACGTTAAACATCCCTAAATTCTTATCAGATGGGGACGCGTGAGAAAGAGTGCAGTGCACCACAGAACGTCACCAGCGTGTTAGTAAGACAGACAGGTGCCCGGGGGGAGGAGCTCCGGGGCAGAGAGCAGGGGGCGGCCGGGACAGGACCGGCTCAGGGGGCTTCTGCAGGCGCTGTCGCATGCGGCACAGACTTGGCAATGCACATACTTTACACGGGCATAGAAAGTTACCTTAAAATTAATCTCTTTACTGATATAATTAAACTTTAAATCCTGAGAAGAAAACAGAGAAAGGGAAGTGTGGCGCTGGGTGTCGCGTTCCCAGTACCCCCGACCCACACACCCCACGGCATTCCCATCGGGGGGCTGGGCATGGCCCTGGCCCCCAGGCCAGAGCCCTGGGGAGCGCTCCCGAAAGCCTGCCGGCGCCACCTTCTGCCTGTGGGACAGCAGAGAGGCCCGTGGCCAACCTGCAAGACCGAGGACTCCGTCCCGGACGCAAGAGCAGCTGTAGCCTGGTGGCCGCGGGCAGGTGGGCGCTAAGAGGACGGGAACAGCCGGCTGGCTGGCGTTTCGCACTAGCTGCAGCACAGAGGGTTAGTGACCAGCGGCTCCTGCCCTCCGCAAGGACTCAGGCTCAAACCCACGTTCCTGCGTGTGGTCCCTGCACGCAGCCTCCCTGCCACAGAGCTCCTCTGCCACGGGCAGAGCCGGACACCGCCTGCTCGGCCACGGCGCGACTCGAGGGGAGGCCTGGGTGCGGAGCCACGCCGGCGTGGGCAGGCCCCCCCGGCTCTGGTGCCTCTGCCCCGTGGCACTCAGCATGTGGCGACCTTGTGGACGTTCCGCAAACAAGTCAGCAATCGATGATATGGGTTTCCTGGTGCCGCGACCACCTCGAACACGGACTGGAAGGCCCGGCGGTCCAGCTCCTCTTCTATCTGGTGTCTGTAAAAGTCCGTGGCCACCAGGCAGAAGAGGTTCACGTCCACCTGCTCCAGCTTGCCCATCCTGCTGATGACGTGGGGAAGGCTGGGAGAGGAGTTAAGGGAGCAAGGCTCGAGTGAGGGAAGAGTGGTCCCCCGTGCGTGCCTCTCCGTCCTCACCAGGCTGTCCTCCCCCGACACGTGTCTACAGACGGGCCCGGGGCTGGGGGGGCCCTGAGAGCCGAGGCCGGGGCACCTGGACTGTGCACCAGCAGCAGCTGCCTCCCAGCTCAGCTCCTGCCGGCCAAGCGGGCACGGCCAGCGGGCACGGCTGTGCTGGCTGGAAGCCCGGCCCTGGCCAGCAGGGCAGGGGCGCGGGCAAGCCGGCTGGGGGCGCCCCGCAGCGAGGGGGCTCCGCTCCACAGCACTTACCTGGCCTGGCTCCCCGCACAGCACCGGCCGCCGCTGCTCCCACCGGCCCTGCTCCCGCGGGGAGAGGGCACAGCCATGGCCCCCCGGCCGGGCCCTCCCAGGCAAGGCTGAGCGAGGCCTGCCACCAGCACCCGCACAGCCGTCTGCTCAGACGCGCTGGGCTGTCTTGGGGGAAGGCTGCCAGAGGAGAACATCCCCTTTTGGCAGCCAGCATTTTTGGGGTGGGAACTGGATCTTTACTTAAGCCTTTCACCCGAGAGGATGACACAAGGCACAATGGACCAGGAGTAATGAAAAGCAGCGTCAGCCACAGACCCAGCTGCATGGGGCCCGCGGGCGGGCGGGAGGAGGTCCACAGGGACCTGCGGGAGCACCCCTCCGGCCCGCCTCTCCCGGCGGTCCCGGTCAGTGTGGTAAACACCCGCCTTCCTATTCCCTTACCCACGCTGCACTCTCTCGAGGCTTAAGATAAATGTCATCTGACAGCTGGCTTCCTTGCAAAGGTTAAACTTCCAAAACTTTAACAGAAACATGAACCCAGATGCTGAGAGGAGAGTCTGCAGGCCTGACAAACAGGAGCCACGGCACGCTGGCCTGGACCCGGGAAGGATACACAGCCGAGACCCACGGGCTGGTGGAAGCGCTGATGAAGAAGCAGGAGAGGCTCCACACGGCCATTGCCACCGGGGTCCTCTGGGTGAAGTTGGAGAGGGACAGCATGACCCAGTCCCGGACCATGGATGACTGCCCGGTGGTGTGCAGCGTCTGGAAAACCTGAGAAAGACGAGAGGCTGGGTCAAGGGGTGCTGCTGGCTCCCAAAGGTGAGGAACTGGGCCCACAGGCAAGTCCACTGGGTCAGCACATCCACATGGTAAAAGGCATTCAGTCTGGAAAGTCTGGGTGGGTCCACCTTGGGGGCCTCCCCGGCCGCGTGACCCAGTGCCCTCACCTTGTACACAACGGTGGCCATGAACTGAGGGTATGGCTGCTGGTTGGAGAGAAATTCTCCAATGACTTTGTTCATGACATCCTGGGGTGGGAAGAAGTCGTCTAAAAACTGAGGAAGGATCCGTGCCACCACTCTGGCTTCACAGGGGAACCCTTTCCTGACCCTAAAAGGAGGGGACACAGGTCAGAGTCTGGCCCCACCCTGAGAGGGCCTGGCATCTGAAGCCAGTTGGGAGATGCCCTGGGTCCTAGACTGTGACCTGCAAGAGCAAACAGGTGACACCCCTCCCTTGCTGACCTCACCGGGGACCTGCAGATGAATGCACAGACCCAGGGCCCCCACCCCATGGAGGAGGCCGATGACTCAGAGAGGGGTTTCTAAGTCATGTCAAGTAATAAGCAGAAAGGGTTTGATGATGCCATCAGAGATAAAAAAAAAAAAACTCCTAAGAACACTGTCCATGACATGTTGGCTTCTGTCCACGTCCAAATGCTCTCTGAGCTTCCTCTCAGCTCCCCATTCCGAAACCACAGCACTGCAGTCAGCAAGGACCTTTCTCCTTCCCTGACGGGGGCCCGCACACACTCCTGCGGACGCCCCTCCGCCCCCGAGACTCCGGTCTGCATGCTCCCGTGAGTGCACACAGAAGGGCCACATGCTGCGGAAAGGCTCCGGAACTGGCCCAGAAACTGGACCCGTGCCCCCTCGCAGGTGTGCTCGGATGCCCGCCTGCAGATGACAGCCGTGGCCGAGCATGTGCAAGGTTGCTGCCCTGGACGATGCCCACGGCTGAACACGACTTCTGTCAACCCGGCCCCACCCTGGGCGTGTGCGGCACGATCAAGCTGCATGCCTGTCGGCACTCGCTACAATCCTGGTTTGTTTGGTTAGCACCGGGGCACAGGGTCCACGAAGGCGGGGACTCAAGTGTGGGCTCCCCTGCCTGCCACCCGGCTGTGGTCGAGCTTGACGGATCTGTGTGGAATGGAAGAAGGGCTACAAACACTCATCTTAAGTGTCAATACAGAAACAGACTGCAATGCTCGGCTTTCCACAACACCTCATCTGGCCCAAGTGGAAAGACGGACAGCCTTGCTCAGCGCGCTCTTGTGAAAGCCAGACACTTCCTGCTGACCGAGCTGAAGGGACAGGACAGGCAGAGTGGCACACAATGGGCCTCCCAAGGCCACGGACGCATCATGTTGCCTGGGCTGGGAGGCCTGGGTCAGAACCCGAGGCCCTGTCCTGGGGAAGGAGCCTGGCAAGGTGCCTGACCCATTTTCCAGAACTGGCAAGCCGAGCCAACTCTGGACACAAGTGCACACAGTGGGGAGAGGCGGGGGTTAATGACAAGCCCTCAGGGGCACCTGGGTGGCTCAGTCGTTAAGCGTCTGCCTTCGGCTCAGGTCATGATCCCAGGGTCCTGGGATCGAGCCCCGCATCGGGCTCCCTGCTCTGCGGGAAGCCTGCTTCTCCCTCTCCCACTCCCCCTGCTTGTGTTCCCTCTCTCACTGTGTCTCTCTCTGTCAAATAAATAAATAATAAAATCTTAAAAAAAAAAAAAAATGACAAGCCCTCAGAGGCGCTTTTGTTTATTGTCTAAACCTTTACCATAGTCTACTCAACACTAGTCCCGAGCCGTTGCTAATGCTGCTCAAAGGCTGTGCTCCTCATGGCCCCGGGGGCGGGACCTCGAGGCTTTCCCCTCCCCAAAGGCGGCAGTGTGTGATGGACATCTTTGGGACTGCTCAGAACTCCACGCGCAGGACTTGTCTTGTTAACAAGCCCCTCCTGATGCCTCCACACTGAGGGGTGCTGCCCCCCACCTTCACGAGATGGGCAAGGGCTTGGACTGGCCTCAGAGCTGGTCAACCCCAAGCTCCCGGGTGCTGGTGTCCAAGGACTGCCCACCCCCGCAGAGCCCCGAATGAGGTGTATGCATAGTCTAGACACAAGTGGGAAGCTGGTGGACCACAGGGGCAAGGCTGAGAGGAAAGCAGGTGCATGGGAAGGCAGCTGCTCCTGGCGAGCACCCCAGGGCAGCTGACGGCAAAGCTGGGCTTCGTTGCTTACCTGTCAAAAAGAACAGACACGCGTTCCATAGCCACAATCACTGACTCACTGTCTGGGGCGCCGGGGCTGGGGTCTGAGGTTCTGCCCGGACTGATTTTCTCCTTCCCTGAAACAAATCCTTCTGTACGGTTACATGCTTTGAAGACTGTGCCTTGAACGCACACAGGAGTTCAACAAACCCCAAGAGATGATGTGAAACCAGGTGAAGGGAGCTCTCAGCAGCCCAGGGCCCAGCCCAGGTACACAGGGTGCAGTGCTCAGTCCGCAGACCACTTTGCAGTTACAGCAATGTGACCTTGAGCCAATAACCTCATGCTCCAGGCTCTGGGATCTCCCTCAAGCGCCAGTGAGGCCCTGTGGTCTGCGTCCCGAGAATGAGAATGCTCCTCGCTCACTGAGACGGGAGGAGGCCTGTGTGGCCTGCAGCTTGGCGGCACTGACCTGCCGGGCACGGGTGGGCCTGTGCCCCCGCGGCTCACCTGTGTACATGCAGGTGAGCATCAGGCCCAGGGCGGCCATGGCCCGGTGTGGGCTGTGCACATTCACTCTGTCCACACTCAGCTTGACCAGGGACTCCGCATCCAGGCGGCACAGCTGTTCGCACAGCAGGAGGCGCTCCAGGCCCCGCAGGACGCAGTGGTAGATGATGGACGGGGTGGCTTCCTCACTTCCGGACAGCATCACCCCACACATCTGAGCAAGAAGGAAGACTTGACCCTGCCACCCGCAGGTGACCGTGCGCGCACACCCGCTCCCTGCTCCAGAGGAAGGCGCCCAAGGCCGCTCACCTGTATGATTGACGCAGAGAACTCCGGGCCCACATCCAGGGGATAGTTCTCGATCAGGTAGAAGGCGGTGGCACACATCACCAGCACATGCTGCTGGCTATGAATGTTCACGCAGCTGAAACCATGAGGTAAGGCCCAAGCTGACAGTGTGCGGTATCCTCGTGTCTCAGGGGTCTCAGCCCCCATCCCCACGGAAGGGTGCCCCCCACCACGTGATGTGTGACCCCGCTCTGCCCTGGGCCACACAGAGACCCCCACGCAGCCGCTCGTACTCACTGGGCCACCCCTTTGAGGTTGGACAGGAGGTAGTCGCTGATGACTGGGACGAGCTGTTTGGCCGTCTCATCCAGGAGGTCACACTCCAGCACGTAGAGAGCGCCGTGCAGGGCCCCGACCTTGCTGGGCAGGTGGCTGCTCCTCAGGGTACTCTCCAGCAGCCGGCTGACGGGCTCTGCCACAGCCTTATCCTAGAGCGCAGGCACGGGGAGCAGAAGCTAGCCCACGATGAACGGGGGAGGCCAATGACAGGCTGGCCGCACGCTACAGAGGAAGACCGTGGTGCAGCAGGAGCCCCCCCCCCCCGCGGGCCCGAGCCGCCCTCCAGAGGCCCGCGCAGAGCAGGTGTCCGGTCCTGGCCATCAGGAGCCTTCCCGGCTCCCCGGCTGTGCCTCCCCCGTCCGCGCCAACGCTGTGGCCGGTGCCGACACCCCTTCCTCCTGGGGGTCTGCGGTTTGGGCCGAGCCAGGGAGAGGGGCCTGCGGGACCAGCGCCAGCGAGAGCCCTGCTCCGCGTCTCTAACGAGCTTCCCCAGCAGACAAGACCCCACACGTGTTGTCACAACGCGCTGCCGGGAACAGAGCGTGTCCCACCTGACTCCCCGGGAGAGGGTGCTGGAAGCTGGTGCCTGTTTCCTCTGGACTTTGTGCCCCGCAACGCCCTCCACCCCGTACCTTTTCCCTTCGCTGATTTTGCTTTGTATGGGTTCACTGGGATAAATCCCGGCCTTGAGTATATATGAATCCTCCCAGCAAAAACCCAGGGTGGTCTTGGGGACCCTGAACAGTAGTCTATACTGACCTGGACTAAAACGTTACCTGTGTCCTTTTAGCACCCTAGACCTAGTGGGGTGCAGCAGAACGCAAACATTCCGTGCACACTCCTCCCTCAGGACTCTCTCCTTTTCAGAGAAGAGGCGGCCGCAGTAAGCAGTGTGGAGGTGGGGGAGACTCCAGTGCTCAAGAGCCACCCCACCTGGGAAAGGTGGCTACTGCTGCCTGAGAGTCCCTGCGGGCCACCTGAGGGCCAATGTGCACACACCAGGGTGACGTGATGCCTTCCTAAGGACTCCCACCCGGGGGGCCAGTCCCCACCTCTGCAAACACCAACAGGACCTGCTGTGAGGAAGGCATGTTTCCCAACACCATGTAAGTATCTCAGCAGGAGAGGACCCGCTGTGGAGCCCCGCGGCCTGCACCAACGCGCACACACCTCCACCTTCACGAGGGACGTCTGCGTGCATGTCAGGATGGGGACAGCGTGAACATGCAGCATCTTGCCTTAGGGTCTTCTTAAAAAACGACTATTACTTAACTTATTGACAACACATTTGTCTAGGGGGATCTGGGCCTGAGCACAAAAACACAATTACAATGAAAACGAACCCAGCAGCTCAAACCCCCCACCAAGACGAAAGGACCCCTTCAAGTCCAGCTGCTTCCACATGTCTCTCGACACCCAGAGGGCACACACTTTGAAGTGACGTGCTCACGGGGGAAAGCCAAAAGACCCGTTGTTCCTGCTCCTCGATGGTGGCACCACGACCAACGGCCACCCAGGACGGGGGAAACCTGCCCAGGCACTCGGGGTCAGAGGGACAAATTCAACAGGGGGGCATAGCTGGGAAGGGGCGAGAGTCGGCTCCGGGCCACAGACGCGGGCTCACACCTCTGCCACGCCCCACATGAGCTGGTCTCATCCTCCCGTGTGTCGGGCCAGGTGCAGGAGACCTGCCGCAGCACCGGGACACACAGGACTGCGTGGGGATGTGGGGAGGAGGCCCACGTGTAGGGCGGATGAAGGAGTTGCCTGCTGCCAACAGGAAGCTGGGCTCCGGAGTCACTGGCAGCGGCTACAGCCCAGGGCACAAGCCAGCTCTGTGCAGCCTGGAGGCCGGTTACTTTCGTCTGGTAGCAGAGCTTCTGCCCCTCACCAGCTAACAAAGGCGGGGCCCGCGCACAAGGGCTTTCATGTGCCCACATCACGTCTGGTGAGCAGGTGCCACGTGGGGACGTATACGCAGAAAACTGGCGCACGCCGCCCTGGCCGAGTTCTCATCAACTGGATGCAGAGTAAGAAAGAACTCAAAAGTAGGCAGTGTGCCCTCCTGCCAAGAGAAGACCAGAGCACCCAGACCTAGGGAGAGGAGATGCAGGGCGTCTGGGGTAAAACGGCCCCCAGGAGGGAGGCTCCGTCGACAGGAAGCACAGGGGTCTGTGGGGGGCCGTGGGAGACTGTGGAGGAGGAGCCAGTCATGTTTCCACCACCCACACCCCTGGCTCCTAGGGGGATGGGTCACCATGATGACCCAGAGCAAAGGGGTACAGGAGCCCCAAACCGAGGCTCACCCATGACAGCACGCTTCACGGTGACCCACGGAAAGGCAGGGAGGACCTCCTGCCCACGTCAGACCTTCCAAGGCCGAGGCTACGCCCGTGGCATGCAGCCAACACAAGGCGGCCCCCACACCGCCTCTCACTCACCATTCCCAGGACGGCAGCCGCCTTGCAGGTGGCGGGTACCAGGTACTGAATAAGAATCTCATCTTCTGCAGGGTGCACCCTCCGCAGCTCTGTCAGCGTCAGATACATCATCTCAAACTGGGTGCGTTCAGTGAACAAGTCTGAGACCACTAGGAGCTGGAGACACAGAGCATTCGGATAGGAAGTGAGGAGTAAAGACCAAAATGCATGTGCTAACATCCACCAGACAATGAAATACAGGCATTCACAGGAGTCCTGACCGGGTACATAAGCAGCCCACACCCGGAAACCTACAATAACAGTGTAAACACACAACGTGAAGAATGACTGGTCGAGTATCTTAAAAATGCCGCTGCATCTACACTGCCCACTGAGAGCTGGCACCTGGATCTCAGTCACGACCGTGGGGCACTGAGAAGATCTCCAAATGCTATTCTGCAAAACGCCAGGCCCCCCTGCAGCATTGGGGACAGGCTCTCCAAAGCCCTGGAGAGAGAAATGGGCCACTGCTTCAGAAATAAATGCTGGGATGATTCCCTGTCTCCCCAAAATGTTCAGTTCTCTGAGGCTCGCTTCTTCACATGACATCCAGAAATCAACGTCCCCAGGCGTGCAGGCCGGAGCGCGGTCTCTCCTCAGAGGCCCGGGTTCGAAGCCAGTGGGGCTCAGCAAGTCGCCAGCAGCAGCCATGCCGAAGGTGGACGCAGCGGACACCGGCGGGCCTCCCGGGCCTCTCAGGGTCAGAACTGCTTCCGGGGTAACACAGACACCGTGTCTGCCTTTTCACTCCTGTTCTCTTCCGACCATAGGGCAGTGTTTTCTAGAAGTCCTTTGATATCAGACTGAATGCAAAGCAGACCTGAGAATCCAACTCTCTTCTAATAAACCAGTCAAGAGATTTGCAAAAATGTAAAACAAGGCTCTTCTTACTAATTCTTTAAAAAGTGTTATTTTTAAACTAAAAGCATCACTGTTATTTTAGATGAATTAACAAGTAAAAAAAAAAATAAGATCTTTATTACAAGTACTTATAATTTACCGATTTTTGGGGGAAAAAAATCAGGTTGTAAACTTCTACTACAAATTAAAAATGAGGCTCTTAAAAATCTCACCTTGACCAGATATCTAATGATCTAAGAATCATAAAAGGTGTGTACTGACAAGAGCCGGGCTCAAAACCACACGCCTGCCGTTACTGGACGGAGGCACGTCGGGGACAGAGAACCAGAGCCCCACACGGCAGAGACTAGCAGATGCTTCCAGCTGGCTGGTCCACGGGCAGGAAGCAGGGACGAGGGTCTTGAGCTCCAAACTCTCACTCACTTCCCACCACGTGACGGTAAAGATGCGAAGATGGCGTCTAATGAGGAATGATTTTTAAACCTCCACGTCTGTGCTCTGGGTTCTGTAAACACTGACAGACCTAACCCTTGCACAAACGCTCTTTGGGGTCCTCAAAAGCACAGGAACCCGAGTCCGCAGTCTGAGAACGACCGCCTGCCTCGGAGCTTCTCACAGGGGTGTGGACTCGGGACTGTCTGTCCAGCTCTCATATAACAAAGCCGACGTTCACGAGACGGGCCCTTGAGAGGGACGTGGGTAAGCAGGGGTCCTTTAGAGCCTTCACACAACGGGACGCCCCCACAGCACGCCTACCGGCCACGGATCAGAAATGTACAAACGGTCCCTCTGTGGCTGGAGAAATACCACTTGGTCCTCCTGCACGTGTGAGCCGCCAAGAGCGCCCTCCCAGGTCCCCAGAGACCTCGAGCTGCGCGGGCGGGCGCGGTGCCCACGCTGCTGCGGGTGCGCACAGCTGTTTGCACTGGCCCCGTCACGAGCGCCACGTGCCTGCAGGGCAACGGGGAAGGCAGACTTACAGATCGAACCACTTCACTGATCAGGATGATGGGCGTCCTTCGGGCTGACCCTGACGGTAGGATCCAGCGACTGTACAGTTCGAGCAAAAACTGGGAACAGGAGTGGATATCGACCCCAGCCCGGTGCTTCCTGCAGAGCAGACCAGAGGGGCAATCGCCCAAACATAAGATGAGAGGCTCATTCCAAGAGGTACCCAAACAAATCAAATTACTGCGAGGAGAGTTCAAAATGCTTGAAATGAAAGGCAGATGGGAAACCTGGAGTTGACGGGTGATGTGGGTGGAGACGCAGGGGCGGGAACATCGGCCTCCTCCTCCTCCTCTTCCTCCCACTCCTCCTCTCTCAGGGGTGTGATGCTGTTCCCCAGCCACACGGAGTGAATGGACACCTTCAGGAGACAAGGCCCCTGGGCTCAGCGCTCAGGGCACAGGCGTGGCTCCGTCCCCTGAGCTGCGACCCCCCAGCTTATTCCTGCTTCTTCTGGAGATGGTGGCAAGGGTGCTGAACAAGAGTCGACCCGTCCCCCAGGGCTCCTCCCCACGCTGCCAGTCCACCCAGACCACGCTCCCTCTCCACAGCCCCTGTGCTCCCACACGTGTCGGCATGGGAGTCCTCCGGCGCGCAACACGGACTTCACCCTCCCAGCCAGCAAGCACCCAACTCCCACTCCGCACAAACAGCCATTTCCCCTTTGGATCCCACCAGCCGTGGGGGCCCTGGCAGTGGGCCGGCAGGCTGGAGGCAGCTGCCTGAAGGCTGCCATAGACGGAATATGAACCACGAAGCCTCAACGTCATCTTCGGGCCTCGAGAGAGGGCGGCCCCTCTGCTCCCCTCACTCCCCAACAGCCAGTGATGGCTCAGCACAGAGGGATGTGGGAGCCGGCCGGTCTCCGGACAGGACAGGGCAGGGTGCGGTCAGGGCTCTGCTCCCGATGGCTGGACGTGAGCACAGATGCTGAAGAAAGGACGCAGCTGGGCAAACGCCTCTGGACCCAGAAGGAGGCCAGGTGCCCCCGAAAGCCACAGTTGCTCACTTGCAGCCTGCTCCTCAGAAACCCACTTCTGTAGAAACAACACTGAGCCCCATCACCCTGATTTATCTCAGGGGCAGAAACTTCACTGCAAGGACAGCACGGATAGCCTGGCTGTGTCCCCTTGCGCACAGAAGAATGTCTGAGCAGGAGACAACAGGATGGAGCGGGCCTGGGGGCCCTGCCGCAAAGCTGTGCCCAGAGCCGCTGGGGATGCCCTCAGGACAAACAAGTGTTTCTGACCCCTGCTGTGGCCAATGTCCCCTGAAACAAAAGCTAAAAAGAAAACAGTCCTGCATAACTGCTTTCTAAGTAAACCAGCAAGGTTTGAGAGGACACAGAAATGGACAGAACGGCCAGCAGGCCGCCCATGGGAGTCCCCTGCACCCAGCACACACATGCTCATGGCTCCAGGAGCCACATCCCTGTCCTCCAGCTCCTCGACCTGCACTATCACATGCGTGACTGTCCTATCTTTCTCACAAGGACACGGAAACACACAGTTCAAAGTGACCTACCCAGGAAGCTGTCGACCTGGCACCCAGAGCCGGCCCATCAGCTGCACTGGGCTATGTGACCACACTTCCCTCTGACCTAGCAGCTGGGATGCTGAGCCAAATCCGTGGCCCCCTGGAGCAAGGGCCCTTCTGTGTGTTCACTCCACCCCAGCTGCCCTTGCCTGGCTGTCTGACGCCCCAGACCTAAGCCTGACTCTCAGCATCCTGCTACATTTACACTCACATCCTCTGTATACAAGAGACCTTAAATCTTCCTTGGAGTAGAGAATATAAATGAGAACAAATAAAAGAAAAACCCTTAAAAAACGCATGTAATTTTTCTGGACGCAGCCAATGGCCCAAATTCACGGCAGTCAAGAGAGAGCGAGGAAAGCAGGAAGACATGCCCTGGCTGTGGGGCAGCGGGGGGGGACACTGACCTGGCCGAGCTTATAGCTCATGTTCCCCAGCTCCCGCTCGGGGTTGATCTGCAGCAGAAGCTTGTCATGGCTGATGAGGGCACCTGCAGGGCGACAACACCGTGTATGCTATCCTGCGTGGAGCCTACCCGACAGCACCCGCCCCGGGCAGCAAGGTGGACAGCTCTGCAGAACCCCAAGGGTCTCTGGGGTTTTCTCTGGCAGGGCCAGTGCGGCCAATTCTGAATTACCACTTTTTCTCTGTAACAAACCAGCTTCTGACTCTGCATAGGAGCCGGTTGGGGGCTGAGCTGCAAAGGCCTAAGTCAGCAGCTGCAGATGGGGCGGTGGTCCCACAGGTGCGCACTCCGGGAGCCCAGACGACAACGTGGGTGGGCGACACCTCCCGGGACCCTGCCCCAGTGTCCAGGCTGTCCGGTTGCGCCCACCAATGCCCCCACTCAACCCATCTTCTCCACAACCACTGTCTTTCACACCCTCTATACCCCAAACAACCCTCGTCCCCCAGCCAGAGGTCCCTGGCTAAGCCTTCACCAGACCTAGCATCAATGCACCCTCTCCCGGGACCCTTCCTGACCGCGTTCTCCTGGGGCGTTTGCACCTCTCCCGGTACCCACTCGCCCCGGCCTCCTGTGACAGTGAATGAGGCCACTTCTCTCTCCTAGGGGCAGAAGCTGCTCAGGGGACCCACGGCCATCGCAGTGCACACTTCTGAGCTTAGTCCAGCACTCCAGTAAATGTCTAGTGTCTGCACGTCCACACAGAACGCTCTCCAGGTAAAGCATTCGAGGTGTTTAAAATCACAGGACCTAACAACTCCTAAAAAAACCGTTGTGCTGAAATACTGTCTGTTCAACAAAAAACATATGCATTTAAAAAAAACAAACATAAAATTTCCTTCTTTTAAGCTAGGGTGGTTGACACACTCCAGTGCCCATTACAGGGCAGGCACACAGCCTGCAGGCCCAGACAGAACAGGCGCACCTGGCCAGCAGCAGATGCAGGGCCGGAGGAGGGAAGGGCCGCTGGGGGCGGACGGCTCAGACCCAGGGATGCCCAGCCCCGGCAGGCTCTCAGAGAGTCCAGTCCTGCTCTTGCCATAGCGCTCTCTGCTCTGAAGCCGGAGAGTCATGGGAGAGACTAGTTCGGCTTCTACACTCCCACGCGGGCTGCCCGTCTCAGGCTGAGCCACTCCGCTCCCCCGTGCCCTCACTGGTGAGGGACAGCACTCCGTTCAGCTCCAGACTCGAGCTCCAGACTGCTAAAATCGCCTGGTCCTGACCGAGACGGCTACTCATGAATTAGGGCCATGCAGTGAGGACCACGGCCTCCAAAAAGATGCCTCCAGTCCTTCTGCCCAGCCGGTGGTGTTAGTATCTTGGTCACATTCTTGTTCTGGCCCAGGTACAAATGGCCCCTCTTCCCACAGGTACCTGTCGTAGCTGGAGACAGAGAAGGGACGGGGTCCCACGCCTGGTATAAGTGATGCGTGGCGATGTTCTCTCTCTTTGAAACCATCGCTTGGATTTCCTGCTCTACAATTCCTCGGATAATGCTCAGCTTCCTCCCAAACCTAAAATTCAGAACAAAGGTTAAAGAATATTTTGCTTCCTTCAAAATCTTAAAAGCAAAAAACCTCAGGGCTTCCTCCAGCTTTGCCTATAGGAAACAGAGGCACCTGTAATAAGGAATGACACTCCCTTTGAGGGGACTCCTGTCCACGTGCCCTCGGCTGGTTCTTGATCTGCTAGAGTCTGCCCTAAACACTCAGCAGACCCCACTGCCCCGGTCACCAACCCTCCTGGATCTGCACCCTACACTGAGGCTGCACACACAGGGGTTTTGTCGCTCTGGCAACAAAGCGAAGGGCCCAGGGTGAAGGTGCTGGTCACTCGGGGCAGGGTGGACAGGCACTTCACTGTTCCCACCTGGTGTCGAGGGCTTTGAGGGGCTTGTTCCGGGGCTGCTGTTCCAAGCAGCTCACGGCTGGGTTGCCGGCCACGGGCACGGTCATGGCGCTCAGCACCAGGGAGGTGATGGCCTGCACGGCCAGGACATTGATCTGGGTCCGCTCCGTGTCTTCCTGCAAGGAGAGCTCGCACTTTACCCAGTCACGAGCGGCCAGACACCCGGAACCACTTCTGCCCCCACCTGCACACAGAACCCGAAGGCTGTGGTTCTCAGGCCGCATGGTCTTTGGGTGAGCCCCGAGTGCTACAGATGGACACGTCTTCCCAGCAAGGGTCCTGTCTTGTCTGCCTAAGTTCCCTGCATCTGGGACTTGAAATAAATCTGATGGCCAATGTCTACCTTTCAAAGCAAGGTCTCCTATAGGCACAAACCTCCTAATACAAATTACTTTTTAAGATATTGCCCTTAAATTTCCTCACTCTTTTTAGGAACTCTGCGTATGACAACCTGTTAGTTCTACACGTGAATTTGAAGTCACTGGTGATTTCGGACATATGTGTACTCTTTGAACTGACATTTCTACAAATTTTTGCCATACCATCTACTGGAATTAAGGACTTCTAGCCAATGGCTTTCCAATATCTCAGACTTTCCCTTACCAGAACATGGCTTTTACTAACATTATGTACCTTAATATTCTAGGAAGCCCGATAAACTTCTGCAAAGCAGTCAAATGAACACAGGTACATACACATCCATGGCCTTTATCACGTGCCTTTTCATTCTGATTCAACCTACACACTGCACGTGAATACTGATAAGCAGAACTCAGACATATTTTCAGGAAAGGGCATGATGCTACTGACCCTTAATGCGTGATGCGCCATGGTAAAGTGTACTGTGGCCACTGGCAATCAAGGCCACTCAAACTCGAGGGAATCTGCTCCTGCTCTGCAACATTTGTCGAGGTATGACCTGGCTACCCTGGTAAACATAAGGGAAGACCAAAACAACGAGCCTGCTGCCCTTCTCTTGCCCCCCACGAGCAAGTCACCAGCTGTCTCGACTGCCTGGCTACTGGCCAGTGGACGGGCGGGCCTGCACGCGGCCTTACTTCCGGCGGGCTCTCCTCCTGCTCCATCACGAGGGGCTGAGTCACCAGGACGCCAAGGAGGGTGGCCCACGTTTCCTCAAACTGGGTGCGGCTGGTCCACCCTAGGAAGGCAAATGTTACATGAGACAAGGTCGCCGGCTCCCCAGACTCCTTGATGTGACGTGGCAGCTGGGCCTCACGGCTGCAGCCGAAACAGGTCCCGCCCCCGGGAGCCGCACAGCAGCCCCCCTGACCCCACGCCAGTTCTAAGATGCAGCCGCACTGCCAGGTGCACTCCCAGGCAAGGACACGGAAGCACCCACATCTGAGGCCACACGACAAGCAAGCGGCCCCCTCTCCGCCCCTGCGGCAGGGATGCAGTCAGGCGAAGGGATGTCTGAGCAGCTGGCCACACTTGGGTGGGTCCGTGCCGCTCCTGCCCTGCTCAACAGAGGGCTCACGAGTCTTCCCCAAAGACAAACCGTGGCACCGAGCTGTGGGCCGCACGACCGTGCGCAGACCCCAGCCCACTGGGCAGCACGCTCTGAGTGGGTGCCACGTGTGCTCTGTGAATTCTCAGTAAAGCTGTTCAACATAAGTTAAAGCAATGGTTCCTCTGACCCTGTCTAGAAAAACAGCAGATCAAAAAAGGACGTGACCCAGCTGGGGCACTCACGTCTGGCAAAGGCGTGTCTAGCGGGTCGCCCTCGAGCACCGTCATCAGCGGCAGAGCCCGAGGTGAGGGGTGAGTGCCACGCTTCCTGCTCCCACGCGTGACCTGGGAGGTGGACATGGCCATGCCACTTGCATCAGGGCTACAAGGGACAGGAAGGGGGTGCTGAGGGCAGGAAACAGAGCATCTAACTTGAGGGTCTCCTTGGTAAACTGGATGCAGAGGGATCAGATGCAGACAGACAGACCTAGTGAGGCGGGCAGACTACAGACGATGTTTACACAATTTAAGGGAAAAGAAAAGAACGAACAGAGACAAGGCAAGAGTGAAGGCAACATCAGGAAGAGACTGTGGAGCTGTCAGGGTCCCTCCCGCAGGTCTGAGTGAGGATTCGAGCACGAAGATGCCTGAGCAAGAGCGGAAGTGACAGCATGCAGCGGGCGGCCAGGAGACTGCCCAGGAACCACTTTCAAGGACAGGAAAGAAACAAAGCTTCCCGAGGCAGCCAGTCTTAGGTCGCTGCTGAGACGGCACTTTGGACAGGGTAACCAATTGCCTACTTCACTCAAGGCAAAAGGAGAGGCAAGATGGTATCAGCTGCCTGAAACTTCTGGGATCAAGATGAGCACAAACTCTGCAGAAGCCTGAGACGGCAGGGGTCACGGGGATGAAGGGCGGGCCGCACGGGCAGGCAGGTGCCCACACCAGACTCAGGAGACCGATGTTCTGGGAAACACCATAGCTGGACACAGCCAACTACAACCCTCCCACCGGACCGGACCTCCAGCCATGAAATAGGGACAAAAAGGCAAGCCACACCGTGCCGTAGGAAGTGGAGAAGCAGCCTGATGGAAAACCACTAAAGCTGCCCTTTACTGATGACTGCACCAGTCGAGTCTCGTTACGCATAGCATAACAGCGCTACGAATCCACGACACTGGGGGTCCTAGAGGCTAAGACGCCTGCCCCACCGCCCAGAGGCCAGTGCTGTCTCACAGGATGAAGCCTCCTTCCCCTGCTCGCTCCATTTGCTCACTCTGCACCCGAGGAAACAAGAGCACGCTGAGCTGGGCTGCACGTGATCCATCACCAGGGGCCTGTACTGACTTCCAATAAGACTGGTGTGTGAAGACTTGGGGTTAAGCCCCCCCATCTCTCTCACACACCCCCAAACACCACACCAACCCGGAGAGAATTTTTCACGGTGCCAGTTCGCATTCACTGCAGAATGTACGCACACATGATCATATCACACCCTACATCCCTTGTGGAATAAACAAGAAGAACTAGGCGCTTTGAGGACTAACAATTCTGGAAGAGAAACCCAGGCTACCTAGTGCATTGATGCGGTAGATGAACTCTTTAAAGACTTCCTTCTCCTGGAGGAACTCCACCGGGATCTCAGGGAAGCATGTGCCAAAGTCACCTCCCGGCTTGGGCGACCATCCGAGCTTCCAAACCTGAGAAGATGAAAAAGAAACAGTGACCCCAGTCAAGTCAGGACAGCCGCACTTCAAGGAAACCATGAAGCATCCTTTCTCTAAAATGGTCTTCCTCCAGAGGCCACATGCCTACTGACGGCTCACGCAGACATTCCCAAAAGCGAGTGCACCATCCTTCCGGAAAAACATCTCCCATGCATCGCCCTCACCCAAGGATCGCCTGCCCCATCATGAGCCTCCTGGGTCTGCTCTGACCTCCTACTTCCCTGACTCGCCTGCTCCCAACCTGGCCCGGCCCCTTTCCCTGCCACCACCCCTCTGCAACCCCCAGCTGGCTGTTCTCAAGTAGGGTTCTTGAAGGTTCGTGTTGGCAGCCCCCAGCCGTCGAGGGCAGGCAGGAACACCCTCGCCCACAAACAGCAGCTGGTTTGTCAGACGAAGGCAGGCATCAGATGAAGTTCAGCCGCACACGCACACAGAGTCACTGGTGAGCAGCCACAAAAAGCCGTGCTGTCCACGCTTGTAAACCCCGCCAGCAGAGTGACCTGAGGCGGACCCGATGCTGTCCTGGCAGCAGGAGCAACCACCCTTCCAGCCAGCTGAGTGGACCCTTCAGCTCCCGATTCCCCAAGCCCACCGTGGGGGCCTCGGAGACACGGCCAGCCCACCTCCACGGCGCCGGCGCCTCTCAGTCCACTCAGGAAGATGCTGCGTCTCTCGCTAGCGTCGCCGAGCTGCTCAGCACACCCTGGCGGGGCGCCCTCCTCGCGGGGCCCTGGCGCATGCAGCTCCACGCAGGTGACAACCCTGGCTCGAGGAGTGCCCCCTACAGCACGTGCCCCATGCCGGCGCGTCTGCTCCAGACACCGCAACCTCCAGGAGGGGCCCCCCCACCGCGGCTCCCCGCTCCCCTCCAGAGGAGCAGCTGTCTCCAGACCTACACTGACTCCCTGTGCCCGGCCGCACCCTGCACGGTGCCCACCGTGCTTCTCTAGCGGGCTCTTCCTGCTCTCTTCCCAGCGGGCACGGGGCCGCAGACGCGCCTCCCTGGCACACCAGGCTGCAGCCGCTGCTCGGCGTGAGCCCTCCGGGTGGGCCCCCGTTGCCCCCGGGGGGCAGCCTGCCCAGCGTCTCCCTTTCACACACAGGCACTGAAGCTGTGCCCACTGGCAGGCACAGGTCCTTTCCAGGCAGAAGCAAGGTCGCGGCTCACCTTGACCTCTGGCTGTGCTGTGTTCACCCCGAGCCCCTACTTCTTGTCTCGGCAGCTTCCCCAGGGAGGGGCCGTCCGGTCACCTTCGACCCTCAACTCGCTCACACTAAGCCCTTCCTGTTACCTGAGACAAGAATCCTGACAAATGCTGGCTTGAAATTGATTCTGAGGACAGTCTGGAATCCGGAGTTTCAAAAGTGGTCACGCCCAGACAGCTGAGCAGTATCAGACGGTGCCTGCTTTTACGTACCCCAGGGGCACCACTTCCAGTCTACCGCTGAAAGGGAGCTGACTTACTCTCTGATCACATCCAACGTCGAGCACCGACCAGTGGGAGACGAAATCTTACTTCTGGACATAGTGCCTCACCCCGTGTGGGAAAAGCCAGCACTTCTACCATGACCGCTGTCACGCCCAAGGAGACCAGACAGGTGCCAGGACCACACAGCACGCAAGGCTCTGGCCGCCAAGGGGAGGCACCTGAGCAGCCAGCTCCCGCTCTCACCCTCAGGAGCCCCCAGCTAGGGGCTGGCCTACACATCTCATTCATTTCGGGTTTTCTGCCAAGGAATGACCAGACTCACCAGTGGGGGGACGCGCGTATAGCTGTTGACGAGGGGTAAGCGAGCCAGGCTGACGATGATGTTCCTGAGCACCAACGTGAGAAACGCTGGGGTGTTGCTATTCCTTTTATGCCCCAAGGCCAACACCGACGGCAAAGACTCCACCATTTCTGCCACCATCCCACAGGCTGCGGTGATATATGCCGGGTCTAAAAACAAACACCAGGGTTCAGAGGACTGTTCTATCGAAACACATCGCAAACCCGCCACCTCTGCTCCCGATCTTCCCACCCCCGCCACGGCAGAAGGCACACGCCTGCAACCAGTCGCTCAAGCCACAAACGCAGAGCCCCCCAGACGCCCAGGCAGTACTGAGGGCCTGCAGATTTTATCACCTTCCAACCTATTGAAACCGGCACTCTTCTCCATGCTGGCCAGGACCGTGGTCTTGAACCTGTCTCCCGCTCCGGGTCCCAGCCCTCCTGCCCACCCTGCACTATGTGGCCAGCACACGCTGGTGAACACCCGGGAGCAATCGTGCTCCAGCTTGCCCTGGTCCTCCCAGGACCTTGTGCTGCTCTCTATGCCGACGTGCAGAGCACCAGGTTGTCCATCTCTGGCTCACTGTTTCCTGAGATCAGGGGTTCTCCCGGGCTGCTGGTGGGATTCTGACGGGGTGCCAAGTCTCCCCTAGAACTCCTGAAGCAGGATGCTGAGGACAACCCCACACGCAGCCTTAGGTAAGAGCCGCAGCACGTCACGGGCAGGGACTGCTTTGCATTCACGCTGAGTCTGCCACGCAGCATGTGCCAGAGCATCATCTGTTGAGCTGACAAATGTTCTGGGTCGTGCATGAATATACCCCATGGTTCATGAGATCTGACAGGCTAAGCACCTTCATCATATGGACAGTGGATTCTTACTGGGCTTACGGAGTCAAGCCCCAAGCTGAGAGAAACGAAGCTGCCTTTAATAATACTGTCCTTTTAAGTAAACTTTGTGCCCAGGGCTCAAACTTCTGACCCCAAGACTAAGAGTCACGTGCTGTACCGACTGAGCCAGCCAGGCGCCCTTAATGGGCAATCTGTAAGGGGTATTATCCTATCCAGGTGATAAAAAGAGCAATCTTCTTCCTCTGGCCAGGAAGAAATTAACTGGCCTATACTGGGCCACGAGGAGTAAGTATAATCAACATAAACTACATACGCTCCAGCCTATGGGCCTGTCTGCTCTGACGCGACCCCTTGAAATGCCAGGATTATTTTCAGAGGAATGGAAATTCGTATTATGAATCAAACTACGGGAATGTTTACTGAGCACTTATAACAAGACTGGCACTTGCTCTGGGTGCTCTGATTTATGTAATCCTCATACCAACCCGAGGTCAGCGCCACCCATATCTCCACTGCAGAGGCCCTGGCTAGAACGTGGCCAAGCATGGGGGTAAGTGTTTGCATAGCCCTCACATAACAACGAGAAGTCATGAAACCACAAATTAAGGGATGACAGAACCAGGGAGCCTCGAGGAAAGCACCTGGAGAGGAGCTTGGCTGTGTTGTGCAATACGCTGTTCCTGGACAGGGTTATACCATTACAGAACCTTAAACAGGCGACTGGAAGAAAAATCACCATGCTGACTACGAATGACAGGAAAAGGCCATCCTCACCTGGCTGGCTGGTACACATGCCGGCAAAAGGACAAAGCATGTATGTACTTGCTCGGAAAGAGGCACGTTTCCTAAGCCACCAGAGCACGGCTAAGACTCGGGATTCCGAGGTAGAGCGTTCCATGAAAAGAGGCAGCCAAGAACCGCCAGGGGGCATGTGCTTCCCCTCTCTGTGGATGGGCTGCAGGCGGGTACTCCAGCCACACCCTCTGGGTGAAGACGCCTGGAGGCCCCCAGGGACAAGCAATCACTCAGCCAAGAGCTTTTTCCCCGACCTGCCTCTCCACACTGCCAGCGAAAGACCTGAATCAGGAGAGAACATGCACAGCCATGGTGCACGTCTAAGTCTAAACAAGGCTTAAGTGGATGGGGTGTGGATGTTTTTTCTGCAGGAAGAGTAGTAACTTCCATTTAAAAATCCACCAAAACAGATGACTCAGGTTACCTAACATTCATGTGGGTATGTATGCTAACTTCAAGTCCCTCAGTATTTTCCACGCAGTCGCTCATCACTGGATAAACGTTTGTCCATGAGCACTTACGACAGCAAGCACACAGAGTGCGAGCGCAGTCCTGCCCCGGGAGCTCAGGGGGCTGAGTCTAGGTGAGAGGCCTAGAGCAGGAAGCACTAGGGTGGAGGAGCAGCTGTGACAAGAGGGGCGTCGGGAGGGCTCCCGGGAGTGTGACGCCCCAGCCGAGTTTGGTAGGCCAAAGAAAGCCAGATGAAGAGAGCCAGCGTGCTCGCAGGAGAGACAGCACACGTGAGGTGACGTACTCAAATTGCTCTCAAATCTGGAGATAAGCAACAGAATGTAGCTAAATTAAGTAAGCTTTCAAATGTCCACACTGACCCTTTTAAAAGTCTCTTTTATGAATGAATTTCAAGCCCTCAGAAAAACCGGGTAAGAAAGAACGGATCTTGGGGCGTCTGCCTTCAGCTCAGGTCACGATCTCAGGGTTCTGGAATCGAGCCTCACATCGGGCTCCCTGCTCAGCAGAGAGCCTGCTTCTCCCTCTTCCACTCCTCCTGTCCGCTTATGTGCTCCCTCTCGCTCTCTCTCAAATAAATAAATAAAATCTTAAAAAAAAAAAAAGAACGGATCTTGAGACTTACTTTGTGTGTTTGAATCTACTTCATCCTCTCTGGAAGCCTTTGTGGTGTTCATCCTTCTTTCTGGACTAAGAAGCTGATCCCCAGGCTGCACCACAACTAAAAATCACAACAGAACAAACAATTTCCAAACACTTTTACTATTCCTTTTTATTCAAATTTTCACATTTATGCAAACATTTCAAGGTGAAAGACTAAGTCAAATGAGGTGAGGATTTCCTATAGTCAATTTTAGACAGTACCAGACTTAGGCATCAGTCTCTGGGCTAGTCTGAAATGCACGGTACTTGAGTTTTTTGCTGATATTTCCACGTCTGTCCACTGCCTACTGTTTGCCACGTCTTGCCCTGAAGGTTTTTATCAGACAGCTCGTGATTCATTACGGCTAAAAGCATCACTGCAATCCCCAAGAAGTCTCGCTTTGAAAAATTACTCCCTAGATCTTCGTTTTCAAGCTGACTACAAATGCACAGATGAAAACAATTTAAACAATCAAACTTCAAAACACCCTCTAACATGTAAACTATAATGTCCAATTTTTGAGAAATTTTGGCTAATGACCCTTGTTAAGGACACTGTCCCTTGAAAAGAATAAGTCACTTTTATTTTATAATATATTAATATTACAATGCATTATAGAAACAAGCATTCTGACTATAACAGAAAACAATCTTTTTAATGTAATCTTATTAAATCTTATGGTCATTTGGGACTAAAAGCATGAAACAGTCAAGTAGGACCAGAGATCAAAGGGACATAAAATTAGAGGAGTATTTTTTATGAAAGCTGAAACTCCAAAATCTAAACAAAATGACTACAAAAGCAAATTCAAATCCAATTCTAGTGCCGAATCCAAGACACTGGAGATGAACACAAGGCCCATATTTTATCCACCGAGTCACCCCCGGTTCCTCGCTCGGCACCTGGTAAACAGAGTTGACTGCCGGTCCCAGTGATAGAGGACAGAAATGTGTCGTGGTCACAGACTCACCGGCTTCCAAGACGAAGCGGACACAGTGAATGAGAGAGCAGGCATGGGTGACCATCTCTGGGGAGGATAGCACGCTCCAGAGGCTGGGCAGCTGCAGGGCCAGGCAACAGCAGTCTAGGCCGGCCTGTAGGTCCAGACTCAGTGGGATCTGCTCATGGATCAAATGCCACGCCAGGGCCTAGAGGGGAGGGTCGACGTGACAGGAGGCTTAGGCCCGCTTCCTTCCTGTCTCCGAGCTGCCGGGGAAGCAAACCACCCCCAGCTCTCTGGGAACTGTCCCAAGAGCGAGAAGCCGGCAGGTCCAGACTATGATTCGAGGGATGGGACCCTGTCGCCCACTCCCTTACATTCCAGCCTGACCACCCACTCCCAAGAGTGCCTGGGCTCACTTCTCTGCCAGAACGGCCACCCTGATCTCACTGCTTCTCCTTCCTGCAGCACCGTGGGCTCCTCTAGAAATCCTTCCCTGGCCACACGGCCTCCAGGTCAGGCTCCTCCTCGGGCCTCCCAGGGTGCAGGCAGAACCTGCCTCGGTCATAGTCAGAGACTGAATCTGAGAGCATGGGGCCTGGAGACGGCCAGGCTTGGGTTCAGATGCCAATGGGCTACTTCTTAGTGGGTGAAACCCGGACAAGCCAGACAAACATCTCCAAGCCCTGCCTTCCTCGTCTGTGAAATGGGAATAACAGAGCCCATCCCGCCCCGCACAAAGCAGGCACGGGACTCCGTACGGGAACCGTCTGTGAGCCTGCCAGCCTGCACACTGCACGAAGACCTGCAGGACAGGTGTCAGCAGCCATCTGACTTGGGCCGGCTCCAGCAGGCGCCTGTTCGTCGCGTGCCCTCCTGACACCTACCTCTCTTCCTGCTGGCAGGTGGAGCTGATGCTGAGTCAGCCGTGTCCTGCTCAGGCTGACAAACACAGCTCAGGCTCTGGCTGCAAGGATGTAGGCTAGACTATTTGCCAGAAGTTGTATGGAAAAGCGATGCACCCACAATGTGTACACATGTTGGGGGTGATTATAAGTGTCAACACAGTAATTTCCCATGGCTGAAACATCCAGGTTTTTACTCTATTTAAAGCCTAATAATTTTCGCAGATTATTTTCTTTAATTATCTAAAATTAGGATATACTCTACATTCGCAGTGCTTCCTTTTCCTTAGAGAAAACATATTTAATGGATGTCTGTCCTGAAATCAAAGGCATCTTAAGAGTCAAGGGAAGAGATCCACACATAAGCACAGGACTCCCTCCACTGTTTGAGAGATCCCTCAAAGGTTTCTGCTCATCTCTCCAGTCATCCTTGCTTCTCCCCTGCCCCGCCTCCTCCCTGCCAGACCCTCCTCTAAGACCCATGCCCTCGGCCCAGACGCGCGTGGGGGAGACACCGTGGTGGGAGCCCAGGTCCTAGGCCAGCTGGAAAGTAGGGACAGGAAGTGCTATGTGGCCAATGTCACAAGGCACCTGTGAGGACCCGCACGGTCAGGAGTGTGAATGTGCTCAGGAAAGTAGGGGATGGATGTGGTGCTTGACCACCCATAGTTATTGTCCTGGTGAGGACAGGAGGAGGCCCGAATGCACAGCTCCTGGGTTTCCTATTTCTCCAGTGATAGTCCCTCGGCACAGAAACACTGGCTTCCCGAGCTGCCTCTTACCTCGAGAGTCATGACCACAAATTTCACAGTGTCCCTCTCCTTCTCAGGAGGGAGGTGCAAATGGCTGGGCAGCTTGGAGAACACAAGCAGGTACTGGGCCAGGGCCCGGGCCAGAGTGGTCAAGGACCGATACAACACAGCATCCCCTGAAACACAAGACTGTGGGTGAATGCAACTCTACCCTGGGTTCGTGGCCTGTGAAAGGCAGTCAGCCCATTCTCTGAGAATCTAAAGGTACCTTCAGCTCAGAAGCACATTTGCACACACACCCAACTGTGCACATGACTCGGGACACGCCTTCCTCTGAGGTCTACCCTAGTGTTCCTCCAGGGCGAGGCCGAGGAACAGCAAAGGGGCAAACATGCCAAAGACATCCAGAGCTAGGGTCCCTGGCACCATCTCTCGGTCACCTCTGCACATGCTTTCAGTTTATTAGGTCAACAGCATTTACTGTATCTTTACTCAGTCCAAAGCATGGTATTGGCTCTGCAGCATTTTTAAAAAATAAAAGAAGTTTTAATTTTAACTACCAAATAGATCATTCAACTTGTTCCAGTAGGCGGTGGGCTCCACAGGCAAGAACGGCTGGAAAACGTGGTGGGTGGCAGGGAGCTGCTGAACCAGGCCGCTCACACGGTCCAGAGTGGCCAGGCGAGCTGCTTCGAAGAGGGGACTCCTCTGGCCTCCGGAGATTTCGCGCATGCCCAGGCCCAGGCACGGGGCCAACAGGCTTAAGTTGAATTCCTGAATCAGGACGTTAAAGGTTGAACAACAATTACATGCTTTTCAACCAGGCAAGAAAAACACAACAGAAAAAAGGATAATGCAAACGTTCCTGAGAAAGCACAGATGAGTAAACTATTAACAATATATTTTAAAGAATATTGTACTTCCCAAAATAAATACCATATGCTCCGTGAAGTGTATTTCTGGTCTCTTTGGGGTACTTTAGTATTAAGGATTTAAAATTTTTTATGCGTTCAGATTTGTTTCAAATAAAAAATTGAACATATGTAATTTTTAAAGGATAAAAATATATGGCACCCAAGAAATCCAGTGAAACCCCAAAAGTCACAAAGTTTGAGAAAGTTATGTTCAAAGGCAGCTGAAATAAATCAAAGTGGCCACAACTGTGGGTGAAAAGCAGCATTCCCATGACAGTGTATCAGTAGGTACTGGGTTTTACCAACTTTTAAAAACCATTTAAGGATTTTTTTGGGCCAATTTTCAGGTAGAATATTTATCTGAATTTAGGTAACATTCAGAAAAGTATATGTCATCATCAGTAACCAAAACTGAAGCTTTCTGCTACAGCCAGAACCTTTAAAGCTATTAAAAGTCCAATTACTGAATTTGGAAAATTCAATAAATAGATCATTAAGCAAATTTATCATTCAACAAATCAGCTTTCACTGAATGGAGCTTAAAATTATTTCAACAAGCTGACTCTGAGCCTATTCTGTTTTCTCAATGTAGCTCCCACTGTCAAACTGATGAAGAATCAGTACTTGGGAGCATACTGCTGTGTGGCCTCAGCCCTGAGTCCCTTCATCCATGCCTGGCCCATCCTTTGCTGCCCACCCCCGCCTGCCAAGGCCCTGCTGCTCCTCATTCCCATGTGGTACATATCGAGGCAGCATTAAAACACCTGGAGCTTTAGTCAGCTGCTGGTCCCAGGATATCTGGGAAGGAACCTGCTAAAGCTGCTAAGGCTGGTACGACCAGAGGGTCCAGTCCCCACAGGACCTACCCAGGAGCCTCCCAGCATGCATGCCTGCACAACATCAAGGGTGGGGACGGGGGCCCCAACATCTAGTTGGGGGCAGGGAGGAGAAGGCCTAACCACACATCATGGACTATTACGTACAACACATGTAACAGGGAGCGGACCTCACTGTATGAAGCAGGGGTATGGGGACCTCACTATAAGTAATGCGGGCAGGAGGACCTCACCACATAAAACAAGGGGAGGGGTCTTACTAAAGATCAATTTCCAGAATACCATGAGGGTCCATTAAATCATCTACCATGACACCATTTTAATACCTTTCCTCATGGCCATGAGGACACGCAGTGAGAACAGACTGCAATCTAAGAGAACCTCTTCTCTTCAAATGCATGGAAAGTTGAATTAGACACAATTTACCTCCTTTTGGATTCTACTATAGCTGAAATAACATCCCGTCCCATCTGGATTACAGTTTTCCCACGTCCTGCCCCATCTAGACTACAGCCTCCCATGCTCCATCCTGTCTGGATTATAGGTTCTGCCATTAAGGCAGAAAAGTGAGTGGCCCGTGTCCTAAGTTGATCACATGATGATAAAACAGATCAGGCATCCTGCTAGCATCCCGCTGCTCTCCGCCGTACCGAGTTCATCATGAATGTACTCATGTCACTGGGAGGAATCCGATTCACCAGTTCTGCCCCTTCCAGCAGCGCAGAATCTGACCTAGTCCAGCACTGGGATTTGACTAGACGTAGGTACCAGTCCTGGGAAGAAGAAAAAGATGGAGAACCCAATGAAATTGGGCATGGCTTTTAAGGGGCTTCAACTCTACTGAACGTGTGTTGTTTCTTTGCCCACTGCCCCTCACATCCCGTGGCCCCAGACTGAAGGACAAGTGGTCTCCCGGGGACTATGAATGCAGCTTCCAAGAAACTGGATTCTAGCTGGCCATGTGGCTGCTCACCAAACCACAGGCCTTTTCTGTAGGAACTGCTACAAAGGCTGTGTCTTCGACTTGCCATTCCCGCCGGGACAGGCTCTGCTTCTCCCCTCCCCTGGTGAGCACCCAAGTGTCCTAATTCAGCTCTCTGGCCCTCTGCTCTGTGCCCTCACCCTCTGTCCGCCCCTCGCCTGGCACTGCTCCCAACATCTTCTATTGGGGTGTCTGCAGCGCTCCTCTCTCTCCAAGGCCAGTGCAGCAGAGGCCTGAGCTCTGCCATTCTGTGCCAAGGTGATGGGTTTTCAAAATCCAAGCTCATGTCTACACTGACTTCCCTCCAGGAAAGCAGAGTACCAAGGATCTGCCAAGGCCCCAACAGTCCCCAGCTCTGAGGTGTGAGTAGCAAGGGTCGTGACCATGTACCAGGATCCTTGGGATGGTGCGGTCAACACAGGTCAGCGGGTTTGAGAGGCAGACGGGCCAAGTAGGCGAGCACGACCGCCTATGCAGGCTACGGCCACTGCTCTCTTTACTATCCCCTCTCCCCGATGCCACAAGTGTCCCAAGTCAGCATTCCCTTTCTCACGCCACACCTCCTGCTCATGACCTGGACTGGGCCTCAGGCGTCCTGTCAGTGATGGGACCCTGCCCACTGCTGGCGAGGAACGGCAGGCTGGGAGCCCCTGGGGGCCACGCCAGGTGCCAGGACGTCCTATTGCCTGAGCTGCCCCACCGCACACTCCAGATTTGCCAAAGATGTAAAAGAGTGGGCCCCACGTGCCCCATGCATACGTGCTGGACACGTACTTTGTCTGGAATCATGGTCTCCAGTGCCAGGGGCCCATCCCCGTCCAGCGGGTGGGACGTGACCGGAGGAGAAGGGCCACGTGAGCCGGGTGCAGTGGCGAGACGAAGCCTGTCCAGCAGGGAGTAGAGCCTCTGGTGTCTGGAATCCGACCACACGTGGGGTTAGAGCACAGTCTCCCAGGTTAAGAAGTGACAGTGGCCTCTTAAAGTGAGTGTTAGACACTTTCTCTTCAGAGCTGTCTCAACAACACTTGGACAAGGCATGATGCAATTTCAGGCTCCAGCTCATTTTTGATAACCACAGTTCACGCCCCACAAATGTTTTGCAGACATTTCATTTATACTCGAACATTGTAACAGGCAATACATGGTTTAACAGCTAATAAAAGCATTCTTTACAAATGCAAAATAGATCATCCATTCTAAGACCTAAGTGCACAAAATCTCCCATTGATTCTCCCAACACGATACAATTTATACCAATTTATGTTCACTTCATAAAGAAGCACCTCATCTGGCACAAAGTATTTATAACCTTCTTCATCTGCTCTGAATACTAAGTCTAGAGTCAATAATAGTTTGACCTTCTACCATCTGCTATGAGAGCAACAACTTCATAATGCAAATCACAACATAACTGGGCCCAGCAAACTGAAAAATCATGCAAACCATGTGCTGCCTACTGGGTTAGGCGCCTTCCCAAATGAGGACGCCAGCAACAAGCTACAGTGCAGTGATTCTACTCTGTTCTCTCTCTCATGTGCACGCGCGCGCACACACACACAGACGCGAGCGCACACACACAACACACACAGACGCGAGCTCGCACACACAACACACACACAGAGATGCGAGTGCACGCACACGCACACACAGATGCGAGCACACGCACACACGCACACACACAGATGCGAGCGCATGCGCACACACGCAGATGCGAGCGCGCACACACAACACACACAGACGCGAGCACATGCACACACACACAGACGCGAGCGCACACACACATGCACACACAGACGGGAGCGCACGCACACGCACACACACTTGCGAGCATGCGCACACATGCACACAGACGCGAGCTCACACACACACACGCACAGACGCGAGCACATGCACACGTGAGCTCGCACACACACACAGATGCGAGCGTGCGCACACAGACAGACGCAAGCGCACACACAACACAGATACGAGCGCACGCACACACACACAGATGGGAGTGCACGCACACATGCACACACAGACGCGAGCGCGCGCACAGACGCAAGCTCGCACACACAACACACACAGATGCGAGCTCACGCACACACACGTGCACACACGCACACACAGACGCGAGCGCACGCACACACAGACGCGAGCGCACGCACACACGCACACACAGACACGAGCGTGCACACACACATGCACACACAGATGCAAGCGCATGCACACACAGGCACGAGCGCGCACACAGACGCGAGCACACGCACACACACAGACGCGAGCTCGCACACACAACACACACAGACGCGAACGTGCGCACACACAGACGCGAGCACGCACACAACAGACGTGAGCGCACGCACACACAGATGCGAGCGCACGCACACACGCACACACAGACGCGAGCGCGCGTAGATACGAGCTCGCACACACAACACACAGAAGCGAGCGCACGCACACACACGCACAGACGCAAGTTCGCACACACAACACACAGATGCGAGCACATGCGCACACACACAGATGCGAGCTCACGCGCACACACGAACACACAGACGCGAGCTCGCGCACACACACGCACACAGACGCGAGTGTGCGCACACAGACAGGAGCACGCACACAGACGCGAGCGCACACAGACGAGAGCGTGCGCACACACACAGATGCGAGCATACACACACGCACACAGACGCGAGCGCACGCACAGACACGAGCGTGCACACACACACAGATGCGAGCGCGCACACACGCACACACACAGACGCGAGCGCACGCAGATGTGAGCTCGCACACACACAGATGCGAGCGTGCGCAGAACACACAGACGCGAGCGCACGCACACACACACAGACGCGAGCGCACGCACACACACAGACGCGAGCGCACACACACACAGACGCGAGTGCACGCACACACAGACGCGAGCACGCGCACACATACGCACACAGACATGAGCGCGCACAGACGTGAGCACGCACACACCACACACACAGATGCAAGCGCACGCACACACAGCACACAGACGCGAGCTCGCGCACACACAGACGCGAGCGCGCGCACACAGACACGAGCACGCGCACACACACGCACACAGACATGAGCACGCGCACACAGACGCGAGCTCGCACACACACACACAGATGCGAGCGCACGCACACACACGCACACACAGACGCGAGCTCGCACACACCACACACACAGATGCGAGCGCACGCACACACGCACACACACAGACGCGAGCGCGTGCACACACACCTCTTCCCCCATGTGGAGGGAAAAGGGTGAAATTTAAAGGTAAAATGTATTTACTTGTGGAAACAACAGACGTCATGATTTCTGATAAAGGCTTCTAAAAGGTTATGCAGCAGAACAAGGTGACAAATACTAGAAAGAAATCACATTTTAACAAGATGCAGCTATAATTTTTGCATGCCAAGAACTAGGTAACGCCTTTCAGATTTGCTCACTCTTACGCAGCAGCTAGGTACATGCTCTGATTTGGCTAAGATCACGCTGATGACTCGCATTCTCCTGCGTCACAGGTGGGCGGACGGGCAATCTGGACACGTCGGGCCTCGACCAGCCAACAGGATGCAGGCATGTCCCTATTACCACAGTACAGGTGGTGCTGTCACTTCACCTCACTTTTTATCAAGTGAGAGCACATTTTGTTTAATTTAGGAAGGCTTTCTATTAGGGCCTTTCCACAGTGAGCTCATCTACAAAGCACATCAATCTCTCATCCCGAGCTCGTTCCCGTACAAATCTAAGTCTATCCAAAAGCAAGGAATGCCTGGCCGTAGCATTACCTGTGAGCCAGGCCGCTGCTCTGAAGGTATTCCTGGATCCTGCTGAGCTCCTCCACTGGCAGCTGGGCCGTGCTGCTCTGAAGTAGACAACAGCACATCAGCAAGCGTGTAACATGGAACAAATCAAAACCACCTTGCGCTCGTTTAGGAGGGAAAGAGTGACATGTACACTTTATTGTAGCAAAGGCAGAGAGGAACGTACAGGAAGCGCTCATATCAGGCACACAAGGAATGACCAACTCATACATCTTATACATGTTTCTCGCAGTGGCGTGTGAAGAATATGCCTGTGGAGGAAAAAACCAGGCAACTGTTTCGCCTGCCCTGCTAAGTTCTCAGTAAAAATTAGCATCAGTGTTTTTCTAGTACCTGTAAATTTGCAGCCAGAAGCATTTCCACCCGGCGACAGGCTAGAGTGTCGACCATGCGAGCCAGCACACGGAACGGAGTACACAAAAGCTTGTCCACATACAGTATTAACACAGCGCCCGACTGGCTGAGGTGGATCCCTTCTAAGCACTGAAGCGTCTTCTTCAGGGTGGTAGGCTGGCGATGGGCAGAAGGAAAGCAACTAGAGCACAAGTTTGGCCAACTGGAAGTCAGCAGTTTACCAATTCCGATAGTACATTTTTAAGGTGGAAAAAAAACCCTGACTGGCCACAGTTGGCACCAGGGAGACTTACGGTTGAAAGGTTTTCACAACGAGACTGAATCGCCTGGATGAAGAGGCCACTGGCAGCGGAGTTCCGATGAACAGCACTGATAAAATCCTGCACGGGGGGCTCGTGGGATAGATTGATCAGGTCCTGGATGTGATTCACAATGAGCCATGTTAGGTGCTCTGAATCGTGTAGGTTCTGACACTGAGGAGAAAGAGTGACAGACTCATTCTCAAGTCGACAAGGACAGAACAGACATGGATGCCATAGAAAAGGCCAGAAGTAGGAAGGGGAAGACAAATTCCAAATTATAATCCTAACTGAAACTATCTAGTGTTTGACCACCAATAATCATCAGGGTCAGAACTCACTTCACAGGATCCATCACCTTCAACCCTACACTGGAGCCAAAGCTGCTGGAGGACAGACCCCGCCCGCCAGGGAAATGTGATGCTCCAGCCCAGCTCCCAGGGACTCTGGCCAAGGGCCAGAGGAGGAGCAGAGCAAGGCCCAGGGTGCCTGCCAAGGACCAGTGACCCCAGGGCAGCGGAATGGCAGGGGCAGCACCGCCCTGCCCTCAGGTGATGGGACCCCCCTGCCGTGAAGCGAGAGCAAATGACACACAGCAGACCCTGCTCTGTCCAGGCTTTGGTCTGGCCTAACGAGTGCTCCCCAGTTCTCCTTCCCCAGTCCTGTGACGGGTCAGTGGAGAAAATGGGCTCCCTGTAACTGCCACAGTTTTGACAGAATTCCTGAATCCAAAATATGAATAGATTCCACTAATCAAATGGATATTAAAGAGAGAAATTTTAAGATTTATAAGGAAAGAAATATCCACCTTTGAATATGTGTGTTGCCTTTTCATCTTAACTCATAATCCTTCTAGGCAGAAACTGTAAAATGAAATCAATTCTTTGACATCTGGTTAATGAGTAATATTTTCCATGTGGAATAATTTGATAGTACTAACTTATAAAATTAATATTTTTCTTACATTTCTGTGAAAGCATTATACAATTATACTAAATCATTTCTCAGAAGTAGAACAAGATAGAAAAACTATTTCAACATAAAGAATGTAAATCAAAAAATGAGTATCAATAAAAAATAGCAACATAAAATCTGTATGATAACAACCAGTTGCTTGAAGGATTCCCCTTCCTTTCCCAACTGAGAACATCACACACTTTGCTGTGTGAAAATAGTATGAATATGGTGCCATGTCTGTGCCAAAGAAACACGTGTGCTGTTTTGGGTAGAGAAAAAGCACCAAATCGCAGCCAAAATGCCACAACAGGTTTTCTGAGTAATGCAATTACAAGGAGACTGTATTTTCTTCCGTTTATTGGTTTTTGTCAATTTTCTATGTTAAACGTGGGATGCTAGTTATATGGTCAAAAACTCTACAAAAGTAATTTTTTTAAAGATGGCATTCCAACAAGAAGTCATTTAAAATGCAACAGTGGACACCAACACCCTCTGCACAGATGGTAAACAGCGTTTAAATCAGAACTCCACTCCAAGTCACACTCGCCCAAGAGGCGACATTTGAGTGAAACCCTCTGCAGACAGACCTCCACGTCCGTGACCGGCCGGAGCAGGATGCAACGCTCACTACAGCCCTGTGCCGGTGGCGGCAGGAGGTCGCTCTGCACAGCATCACGCACACCGGTGCCCTCCGGCCCCCGCCCTGCCAGGACTTACGACATAATCGCAGAAGAGAATGAGTGCTCCCCTTCGCACTATTTCTCTATTGCACACCCCAAGCTTGCAGGCTGCATCGGGGTCCTCCTCCTCTCCAGGCATCTGGGGGCTGAGTGACTTCGTACTGGACAGACTGCGTCTCCTGGAGGGAGCAAGAGATGCACTGACAACGTTTCCAGGACAAGAGCGAGCTTATCTTCAAAGCTGAAGACGACCAGAAGCTCAGTTCCAGGGCTAGAGCAGACGGACGGCACTGCGGCGATAGGATGTGATGCACACTCTCAGCGACCTACTTCTGAGCAGGGGCAAAGCACGTATGGACATCAAAAGAACACAGAGATCTCACCGGCAAACAGTCAAATGCTTGACTTAAGGCAGAACCTGCCACGAAGCCGCACCTTTGATCGGCACTCAGGCACCGGGCTCTCACCAACTGCGCCGGAAAACACAGCAACTGCATTCAGGATTCCCAGTGTGGGTCTGCAGAACGCTGCCCACCGCCGGGAGAAAGCTTGTACGCAGTCGGATTTCACTGCACCATTACTGGGGAAATGTTGCCACCCTCACCTGCCCACTGGTACGTGCCGCCACGCAAGCCCTGTCTGAAAGTACGGCCGCAAAACTCATTCCCCGCTCGTGAAGGTTACTTCACTTCTCAGTCGACGGGTTACACCCTCGGGGACCCTCGAAGCGGTCCTAAGTCCTCCGACAGGTGTCGCCACACCTGTGAACAGCCCCTGACGGAAGAGTCTGAGGACAATACCCGTCCCTCGGCAACAAAGAGCCTGTGCATCTCTGCTAAGGCTTACTGGGGACAGAGGTCACAAGAAGACAAGAATATTCTGAAATGTCTCAACTTTTCCTACAACACCTTGGGATTTACAAGAGCAACTGGTATAAAATAGTCTACAGATTAAAAAAAATGTTCCAACTGCAATGTCCCTTTTCTCACCTGGAGAGTGGACGCACCCGCGTTGTTATCCGTATGACGGAATACTACTTGCCAGTCCGAAGAACAAACCACTGATCCGTGCAAGGATATTTAAATGAGCTTTAAATATCCTGCGCTAACTGACGAAGCCAGACTCAAAAGGCTACAGACCCGTATGACTCATCCATAGGGCGTATTGTGCAACGGGCTGAACACAGGGACGGAGCATGGACCAGTGGCTGGGGGAGGGGGTGGCCACAGAGGACACAGGGGACCTTCTGAAGTCATGGAACCGTCCTGAATTGTGACTGTGGCATTGTTCACCTGACAATATTTGGTACAAAAGAGTGTTTCCCTGTAGTGTAAGTCATAGGTCAATGAAAAACCAACCAACAGAAACACCTCCTCTCCTCAGCCCTCCGGCCAGCCCCACATTTCACAATGGTACGCGCTACAAGGGAGCCTCTGCAGGAGAGGGGGCAGAACTTGCAATCCAAATCCAGCGGCAGGATTTGAATGTCAACCCACGTCAATCCAAACTGAGCCCCAGCTTGTAGGGGGCAAGCCCCGGAGACCTCAGGACAGATGCGGCTAGATACTGATGGTGAACAAACGCCCCAAATCCAGGCCTCAGAACTGACGCGTGGCCACACCACAGCCCCAGTGCCATGGCACGTGCAAGACCGAAAGAGGCCACCGGAAGGCCAGACAGACTGGAAACAAATCAATGAAAACAGAGCTCCCCAAACAAGCAGCAGACAGGAGCAGACCCTGCTGTGGCAGCCGCGGGTGCTTCCTGGGGCCGTGCGGCCAGAGTACAGCTTCTCTGCTTGCCCGAGAGCCTGCCTGTGCAAGCTGGGGAGGTCACCGTTGTGCAGAGCTGCATCTATCTACTGACTCTACAAATAAAGAAAAATGGAGGCCAGCCCTGTCTGGAGGGCCTGGTCAGTGTCCTGAGGGAGAGAAGAGAACAAGAGGAATACGGGTGGGGAAGGAAGAAGGGAAAAGTCTTGACCTGTGGATGATAGGCATGTGTTCACAGAGAACCCTCCAGAGCCCACAAAAGTCTCCTGGGGATGCTGCATGAGCTGGGCTGGGTCTCAGGATGTGAGGTCAGTACACAAAACCAAAGGCACATCTATAAACCAGCAGCACCATGGGCAACAAAACACTTTTCCACGTACCATTTAAAACAGCATTCCAAAACATGAAATGTGTAAGATACGAATAATGCTTGCACACGACACACGATGAGATATTGTTGTGGCAAATGAGAGACCGAAATACCCAGAGAGAGACTATGTTCGAAGACTGAAAGACCGGACGCTGGACGCCAGTGCTCCCTCAATCCCGGACCAGCAGCAAGCTCAGTCAAGAGGCCAGCGAGCTCGTTTGTAGACGCAACCTGATTCTAAAACATAAACGTGGACATACAAAGAACCTACAGGAGCCAAAACTATTCTGGAAGTAAAGAAGAGCGGGGGAGCGGGCACGGCAGCCGGGGTGGCGACGTGGTGGCGGCGGTGTGGGTGCTGCCGTGACGGTGGAGACGCCGATCGGGGGCGTGAGCAGAGTCCACGAGGTCCGCACGTCTGAGAAAAGTGCCAAAAGGGAACTCAAGAGAGAAAGCAGGGTCTTCTTCACAAAATACACGGAAAGAACCGCCCTTTGGGGGGGGGGGGGAGATGACTCTTCACCCTCACGCTTTGTCATACACAAAAATTAACTCGGAATGGTAAACACTAAAGCTATGCAAGTTCCAGAAGAAACCATAGAAGAAAATCATGATCCTGGGGTAGGCAAACATTTCTTGGACTGAAGAGAGAGAGAATGAAACAAAAAATGACACGCTTGATTTCATAAAAATTTAAAAATTCTGCTCTTCCAAAGAAACCATTAAAAAAATAAGATGGCAAACCAAAGTTGGGAGAGAAAACATTTACTTAGATTCAGAATATATAAAAAATTTACAACTCAATAACAACATAAGAGCCAAATTTCAAAAAACCAGCGAATATTGAATACATACTTTACAAAAGAAAATACACAAATGGCCAATAAGCACATGAAAACATGATTACCTTTATGTTACCATGTTATCAGTGAATCAGCGAAATGCAAGTGAAAACCACAAGAAGCAGTGCCCTGCATCCACTACGAGGGCAAGAAGGGAAAGCCCCCGTGACATCGAGTGTTGGTGAGGAACTCGTGACCCCACTTCCCACATCTCCTCCCCTCTGGAGCATACCTCCTCCTGTGAATTGTCCAGAGCTCCGTGGTCCAAAATGTCCCTACTTCCATGATCTTTTTTCCTTAACTTTTACTTTGAAAACTTTCAAACCAATAGAAAAGCTGAAAGATTAATTCAATGAACAAACCCTCTTCACCTAGAGTCAACCACTAATATGCTGCCACCTTTGTGTGCACACACACGCACACTATGCACACACACACGCACTCACACGTATGCATACTCCACAGGCGCGCTCACACGTACGCACACACTCCACACACACGTGCACACATGTACGCATATACTCTACACCCGCGTGCACTCACACCCACGCATATACTCTACACACAAAGACACACTCTGCACATACACACATATGCACTCTATGCACGCACACTTTTTGGCCTGTACCACCTGAGAGTACTCGCGGGTGAAGACACTTGCCCCTAAGTAGTTCAGCAGGGGTCCCCTGAGAACTCATCACCACAAAACAACAGGTCCCCTAGAACTCACATTCAAATTCCCTCCATTATCTCAACAGTGTTCTTTCTGGATGTTTTATCCCCCAGATCTGTGGAAGGCCCTTCCGTTTGGGTGTGTCTGACTGCTTCCTAATCATCAGACTGGGGTCCGCCCTCCCACTTCCTCTTGAACCCACTCTAGGTCCCTCTGCCCTCACCACCCACCAGCCACCAAAAGGAGGACGAGGAGGAAGAGGAGGTGGGAGAGGTAGAAGGGAGGAGGGAGGGGAGGAAACTCACTGGCTCACACACCCACTGGGGTAATGGACAATTTCTCACCTTCTGTCCACCTACACATACCTGCTACCATCAGCAGCTAACTCAGGCCCCACCCCACCAAGTCTTGCCCAGCACAACTCAATCTTGGGTGCCCATGGGAGTTTCCCGGGGAGACTCTGAGAACACGAGAGCCCAGGATCCTAATTCCTAAGGTACCCAGCTGCCAGGTCTGGTGGTGGGTTGGGTCACAGTCCTGGTCCCTGGAACAAGCTCCCTGGTGGCTCTGAGGCACACTCCTCAAGGACTCAGGGCCTGGCCTGGAGTGTGTTCCGTGGACGAGAGCATCGGCACCACCCAGGAGCCTGGCAGAAAAGCAGAGTCCCAGGCTTCCCCAGTGATCTGCTAGACAAGAACCTGATTTTAATAAGCTTGCCAGTGGATTTACATGTACACCGAAGAAGCACTGAAGCAGACAATCATTTTCTGTTCCCGACTCTTACAGCAGGTCATGTTCTTGAAGCATTTCCAATGTTTTCACCGGTCTGTCCCGACTAAATATAACCATGTGGAGGGCAGAAAATGCATATTATTTTTCTTTGCATATCCCATGGCATATAGCGCAGAACAGACATTGAAAGGTGCCTACTGACCCTGGATTTTCCAGCTGAGTGCAATGGAGTGGCCCAACTAGGACCCCAGGCCTCACACAGCTCAGCCTTTCCACACTGAGCAGAGAGGAGCTGACCTCCGCCCTGCAGCCCTTGCTTTCTCTCCTCACCATGGGCCCTTGAGCCTTCCAGAAACTCTGCACTGAGGACTCAGCTCGGCAGAGGGGCGGCAAAGCTTCTATTCCCACATGTGTGCAAATGTCTGAGCAGGACAGTGCCCAGAAATCAAGGCTTAACCCTGAAAACTTTTTTGCAAAAAGGGGGGTCATCCCCAGATACTTAATAAGTCTTTGTGAATGACAAAAAATAGGGTATTTCCAAGCAGTTTTGAAATGTTGCTCAGTAATTACTTCATTATCTAAGAATAACCAGAACCACATTTAACTTATAACGAAGTTAAGACATTGCAACATGTCTGGCTCTGGAAGCAATTTAAGGATGAGAGCCTAGCAGGAGGGACACAGCGTGACAAGAATGACCCTCAAGAGGCACCGTGTCAAAGAAACCGCACTTGGAAAGCAGCGGCTACTCTGAACGCCTTCGGTCTGAGCACATTTTCCCTGCAGCACAGCGTCCACGAGAGGAAGGCTCGCCGGCAGCACAATCCACACGAGGCCTCACGGAAACAGGGCCAAACCTCGAGCGGCCCCGCGCCCCAGCGCACAGGAGCAGGCCGCCCGGGGTGCCGAGCGGACATACCTGGGGGTCTGCTGCACCTCTGCCCACCAGCGGTAGTCGGTGTGGCTGACGAGCAGCAGGATCTGGCACCAGAGCAGCACGAGCGCTGGGTGCGTGGGCAGCATGGTGCGCACGCGCGCATTCAGCCTCTCCAGGTCGTAGAAAGTGCCGTCGGCGTGGTCCGCCGCGAAGAGTCTCGAGGCAGCCGCCGTGATTCTCCGGAACATTCCTAGAAACCAACCAAAAGTACAACTGAGAGGCAAACGTCGGGCTGCTCGTTGTGGCCGCAGGAAGATCTTCCACAAAAAGACACACCCTCAGCTCCTTCCCAGAGCCACACGTTCAGAGCCCAGATGCTAACATTCTTACTCTCCCAGGCCTTCTCCCCACTGCCGGGAGCAAGCTGTCCAGGAGCTCCACGGAGGAGCAGGTGGCCTGCACTCGGCGCCCCTGGGACGGCGAGGCCTCCACAGGGCCGGGCCGGGGGGCCGAGTCTGCTCTGGCAGGTGGGACAGGACCCTCACCACGCCCTACTCCTGCCACAACAAACACCTCCTCGTGGGCCACAGCAAGTGTCCGGAGGAAGAGGGCATGAGCTGGGCCCAGTCCTCTGTGCCCTGCATTACTGTGTGGGCTCCCTGTGGGGCCAATGGCCCCGAGGGAAGAGGCAGGTGCTGCTGTGGAGAAATGGGGAGCCCGGGCACAGAGAAGAGGGAATGACAGACTACGGATATGGGGTTTTACTCAACAGAGGACAGCAAGCCATGGTCGGAGCTGTGACTCTACCATTTACTCGGCCCTCGCTATACATTACCTGGGGTCTTAGTTTTCTCATTGCAAAACGGAATTAAGAGCAGTAGCTGCTCACAGGGCTGCAAGAGGATCACAGAGTAAAACCTGAGTGAAGGGCTCAGTACGGCACTGGGCAGAGCAAAGGACCACCAACCGGGGCTGCTGCCAGAGGGCTGCTAGGAAAGGTCGCATGGCCTCCAGAGGGGCCATGAGCAGAGAAGAAGTCAGACGGTTCACTGGGGCAGGGAGGAGTCCATAGTGATGCTGGGGTTTGAACATCTCCCATGATAGTGCGGAGCATGTTGGCAAGAAAAAGCCAGAATCAAGCAGCTATGCCAGGTGACGAGTTCAATCATCAGGTGTGGGCAAGACACCAAGTCACACACTAGAAGGAGAATGGACATAAGAGCCCAAGGCAGCCATGTCAGTGGAGTGACCCAGACTCTGTAGACAATGTCGAGTCATCTCTGCAACAATAACCAGGGGCAGGTCACAAAGGGGACAACCCTACTGAGCGAGAGAAGGGGGACAGAGAAAGGGAGAAAGGCAGAGGGTAGAGTCAGAGAGAGAGACAGAGGGAGAGAGACAGCAGGAGAGAAAGAACAGAGATCAAGCATCGAAACCAGGACCAAGAATACTCAATGGAGAAAGGGCAGAGCATGGGAGTGGTGGGGACGCACACACACTGGTGGAGGCTCTAGAAAGCCCCCTGGCCCACCTGGTGCCCTTGGCAGAAGGCTGACGGCACTGCTGATCCTGCCGTGACGCCTGCCTCTGCTGTCCATCACCTGGAACCTCCTGGCTGTCATCCCTACACCTCTGCCCCCAGGGTCTGTCCTGCCCAACAGGCTCTTGCTGGGAAGCAGTCACCCACCAGGGTGAACGAGCCCCTGTCTGGGATGGGGGCTGCTAAGAGATACACCAAAGAAACGCAAGCAAAGGGGATATAGGTCACTTTCAGTCCAAGGCAACAAAGCCTCTTCTACCTTCCCTGTCCTCCTCAACCAGCAAGGCCAGGGTGCTAATGCCCCGGACAGCTGAGCCCCAGGAAGAAGAGAGGCCTGGTCTTGAATCTCCACAGCAGAAGAGCCAGCAGGGACCAGGAACACCCTCCCGCATGGGCACAGAAACAAGAACAGCCCCCCACTGTGGCAAGCCACCGAAATGCTGTTCTTTGTTACAGTAGCTACGTGACCTTAATTAACACGTGGGGAGCGCGGGTACTGGGCCAGGATGGGACGAGGCGCTGGGCAGGGTCTCCCTTCCCTGTCTCCTGAGCAGTGACCACTGGCTGAGATAGAAAGAAGGCCAATGTCTGATGTGACTGGGAGGCAAGGGAAGCCCCAAGAGTTGAGACCTGGGAGAAGGGACAGGGCCCTGGGGCCAAGTGACAGTGACAAAGCACAGACAAGCACCTGAGCCAGGAAGGCTTGCCTTGTCCCGCCCTCCCGGAGCTGAAAGAGACGTGTGGCCAGGAGTGCTAGAAGCAGGGCTGGAGGCAGCGGCCCCATGTTACTGGACTCTCCGGGGCTGCAGGAAGTGCCCTGCAAACGTGAGTTACTGCATGTACCACTGGCAACCGAGCAGCAGCGTGGTGTGTAAGAACGAACAAAGGGCAAGACAAAATGGTTGGGTTTTCAATCTCTGTTTTACCATAGGACCTTCTGGAGCCTGAACTCTCTCTTCAGCAGAAAGGGGGACTATTTCATAGAGCTGCTCTAAGGACTGAGGGAGTGTACCACAGCGAACACCCCACAGTGAACACCCTGATTCCCAGCAGGGCGGCCATCCTCATCTTTGCCCAAGTGTGAATCTGAATCAAGGTCAATCTTATTGCTGCAGGAAGAACCGTTTTCGAAGGTCTCAATTTTCAATGGAGAGCTAGAATTCACTGCCTTTGTTTAAGCAAAGCATAAATAAAAATCACCAAATTGATATGCTAAATGCACCTCATTTATATAAAAGTACAAGATGATTTAAACTCTGTCTCAAAATCAAACACAGTAATTCTGCCCCCTAATATCTTTAGAAGAAATGCAGTCAAAATAAACATGGAAAAAGACACTTAGAAACACACACTTTATTCGCAAATACTGAACCAAATGACAGCATGCAAAGACACCGCAGCAGAGCCCGCGTGCCCAGCACCAAGGCCAGAGCCCTTTGGTAGAACGCACTGCCGCTCACATCCTGTCCTGCCTGATACAGCGGCCACTAGCCACATGGGGCCATGCAAATTTAAGTCGATTAAAATTAAATAAAATTAAAAAGTATCTCCTTAATCCACACCAGCCACATTCCAAGTGCCCAAGAGCCCCGTGTGGCTGGAAGCAACTGAACCACTGCAGACACAGAATGCTCCCCAATGCAGGAGGCTCTCGTGGACAGCGCTGCCGTAGACTACACAATACCTCCCCTGAGTTTTGAGACAAGGAACAGGAGGAAGTGAGGGTGGTGAGTCAGGATACACCTGGAAGGCCACAGAACTCCACGTGACGCACAAGAGGTCACTCTTGTCCAAAGAGGGAAGCAAGCAGCCCTTAGAGATGAACAGGTGTCCTTCTGGTATCAGACGCAAACCAATCAATGGCCAAGTATCAGAATGACCAACATATTACAAATGACCTTATCATTCATGTAGCTTAATTCTTTTCTCAACTTTAAACTTATTACGTGCGTCAGTGAAGCATAAATCAGAAGTTCTTCAAAACAAAAATTCTTTCAATGTTACTAATGAGGAGGGCTTAAAACTCTCGAGTCCACTTGATAATTAAATTCTGGCCGTGCCCCTGTCCAAGGGCAACAGCAGTTAAATGAAGCAGCCATGAAGACACCCTCTTCTCCGCAACCCCCACCCCTGCCCGCCTCCCCGGTCGCCCTCTGACCCTCGCCTATGTGCTCTCAGCGGCCGTCTGGCCGGAGTACAGCAACGTCTTGCCTTTGGGCCTTAGCTTAATATCGCCTCTCAGGGACCCTGTCCTCCCTTCCCCCCCCCACCCCCGTTCTGCCTATTGCTGTTCTACTTGCTTCCTTCACAAGCAACATCCAGACTCATGACTCCCTGCCTGTGCATCATCCTCCCCACTGGACTGCAAGCCCCACGAAGGCAAGAGCCACATCAGCCTTCCTGACCACATGGCACCAGAGCGGGCTGACCTGGTGCATCTTTGCCAAGTGAAGAAGGGCTGAAAATGAGAACTATGTCCTGCTCTGAAGGTACATACGTGGTGCATGTGTGTGTTTTAATTTGTATGAAAGTAGTATGTACACAACTCAAAAATCCAATAGTAGAGAGAGGCTTCTGATTTTACAAATGCCCTGCCCCATCCCTCTTCAGGCAATTGTCTTGTTTCTAGTTCTGACAGTTACCTCCGAAATTCGACTTGACATACTTTTATCACCTGCAGCAGACCATCTATTATTCATCTGCTCCTCTTGTCTTACTGTGAGGAAGTAGCCATCGCTCCCTCTCTCAACGAATGCTGTCCAATCTCTCACCTGGCCCAAGTGGGCCAGAGCACCCAGGGCCTCACGCGCACGCACAGGACTCACGCCGGGGCTGAGACCAGAGGTGGCCAGGGGTCATCCTTCCTGCCATGGGGAAGAAGCCCACCAGAGAACAGAGCCAACATAGAAATCAGAGCTGAAACATGGAAATACTTGACAGGGCAACAGAATGAAAGTGCCTGAGGTGGTCATACCTAAAGAGAACAGTGACCTCTGTACTTCCAGGAACTCTTAAGCTTTTCTTTTCTTGCTCTATCACAGGATAGAGTCCTCCCCTGCAAGTGAACCTGCTGGATTTGCCGGAGTCACGCTGAGTGACGGTTACAGACTCTACCCTATTAGAGAGGAGATGCACCTCACTCATGCTACCCATCAACCGAAGTTACATTTTTGGTTCTATTTGGTTAACTCTGTAGCCCCTATTTCCTGTTGTGTCAACTTCAGATATGACTGTATAACCCCAACAATGCAAGATGCGATTAGTGATCCTTCCATCCCTCCACCTTTTTCTCTACCTTCCACTCCCAAATTAAGTTGGTTAGTTTCCCTTTTATTTTTCTTGGAAATAAAAACATTTTCATTCTGTTCTGAAACCAAAATTAAGTAAATAAGTCTTCAATGTTTTATTCACAAAATGACTTTAAAATTGAAAAATCAAACAGCATTTATGATTATGCGAATATAGTTTCCAACAAAGCCAAGAAACGTAGAATAACATTTCTTTCTATAGGTCCTTGGTCATGACCCCTGAGCCACTTAAAGAAGCTATTTAAATTCAAGGGTTTCAATCAAATTGATTGTTGAAAATCATGCCATACTTTGGTTTGCTTCATATTTGGACCATGACTTCCTTGTTTATTTTTCCTAGAGATTAGAATTGCCTCTTGCTTTTCCTGCTGGAAGAAGAAAGATATAGCTGTACCCTGTAACTAAAGTCTTCCGGCTTCTCACCCATTTAATCTAAGCCAAGGCATTCTTCTTGAAAACACTCATTCCTCTTAGAAAGCACTGACTATCCTAGTATGGACTGGTTGTTTCTGATGCATCCTTTTTAATTCACAATCACATGTAAAGGTACAAAAATATCTTGGGCTTCCAAATCTTTAAGAGAGGAGGAAGCCCTCAGGTTTACTTTTTTTCACCAATAAAACATTTTCTTTTTTTTTTTAATTGTATGACATTTTGGGTTTTTTTTTTTTTTTTAAGATTTTTATTTATTTATTTGAGAGAGAGAGAGAGCACAAGCGGTGGGGTGGGGAGGGAGGGCAAAGGAGGTTCCCCACTGAGCAGGAAGTCCGACGTGGGGCTTGATCCCAGACCCTGGGATCATGACCCGAGCCAAAGGCAAACGCTTAACCGACTAAGCCACCCAGGCGCCCCAACAAAACATTTTCAAATGCACATTAAGCACAGCAGAGCTTGCACTGGGCAGCAAAGTTCCTACCTCTGAGAGTGTATAGTACAGGACATGGAATATACAGATGCTCTATGAAGGTTAGTCTGAGGTACCTACCAGACTTGAAGATATGGATCAGACACATTAGCAGCGTGCCTAGTTCTTGACAATAGAAAGTATGTTGCTGTTCACTCATTTCCACTTTTAGCTGTTTTGTAACAATATCCTCCAAAAGAATGCCAACTAGTTGTAGTAGAAACCTTCAAAGAAAGGGAAAAGCCTGATAGTCAATTAGGTGACTGTTATAGAGTAATTATATAAGGTATACTGGAAAAATACATATGGTAGAAGTGAAGTAAAAATATAAATAAAGTTAAGTAAACAAAGTGCAACATTTAATACCATCCCTTTGTATTAAATCACTTTCCCTCTCTGTGTATCACCTTCCTCACTTACGAGATGGCAGTAAACATATCACCTTCAGGACTGTTAGAAGGATAAAATGACATGTAGTGTTTCTTTAAAGCTTTGCAAACCATAAAGCATCACAGAAATACCAGACAACAATCCACTGTAGGAATTTAATGTATCATCCATTTTAGCCACCTGCTTAAATGTAGCAGAGGGAGCCAAAGGCTACCTGGTTGAACCTACAAACAAAAGGGTGTCGGGCAAGTTTACTGGATTTATCTCCATAAACACACAGGCACCTCACCAATGACCAACGACAGGGAGGCTAAACGGATGTTATGTGGGCCTGCCTGGAAGAAGCACATCCGCACAAACCACACTCATGGGACATCTCACCAGCTCTACCTTACTGAGTGCCCTGAATCCAGCAAAGGTGGACACACACTTGTCTAGGCAATAAGCATTTACTGGGCCTGACTTTTGATTACTGCCCTCAAGGAGCCTCCAAATAATTTGTGAGGGTAGACATGATTTCATATGACAAGTACACCATGGGGAACACAGTGGGAACAGTCACCCTGGCAGAAGAAAGATTTTATTACTGACTGTGTTTAGAATGGCCAGTACACATGAGAATAAAAATTAGACTTTTAGTGGGTTTTCTTAGATTTTTAAACTCTTTGCAGGCAACACAACACACATCCTTACTGCTAGCACCTAGGTCAGGCCAGCCTTAGCCCCCACTGCCATGGTCAACCACTGTGTGGCCTTTAACAAGGATACGAGATGGGACATGACAGAGCTGTAAGAGAGACATGAACCCAGGGCCACAGTTGAGGCAGATCAGGTAAAGAAAGTACATCCACACAGACTTCTTTACCCCACTTGCAGTGCTGAAGCAAGACCAGGAGTTATTGCAGACTTACTGATCGCAAAATGCTACGGCTTCCTGAAGGCCATGGGATGGTTAAAGGCTTAGATAGAGAGCATACCTTGAAAATGTTTCCTCTGGCAAACTCTTGATTTGTCTCCCTTCGTTGTGTTCTTCCGGTGTTGAAGTACTGTCCCCATCTCTTAACCTATCAATTATTGGACAGGAGATTAAATATGGGGAGAAGGAGAGCTCCTGAATACGAGAAAGAACAATATCTTCAGTTGACTGGGAAATGAGAACCCTCAAAATGGCCAGGATTCCTGAGATCCACAGTTGAACAGTGCTCACAGATGCCTAAAAGAGAGAAAACACGGGATAGTTGAAGTAAAAAGAGAATTACACTTTTTTCTGATTGCTAGTTTCATGAATGAAAATTACTCCTATTTTACCATTCTATCAATAAAGCCAATAAATTATCACTGGTTCCAAAGTGTGGTCCCAGACAAGCAGCATCAATACCATCTGGGAACCTGTTTAAAATGCAAATTCCCAGGCCCCACCATGACCCTGACAGAGTCCCCAGGTAACTCTGATGAACCGCTGCACAGGCATGAAAAGAAGGTGCCATCATGAGGCAAGACACTCACCATTGTATCTGGAGTGACAAACATACTCCGTAAAAGCATGTCCACGGGACGGAGGGAGGAAGGGGCCAGAATCTCAAATAAAGTATTTAACACTCCAAGGGCTTCATGAGAATCAATGTGCATCTGTTGCAATTAAACATCACAAATGTTTTCCCGTAAGTCAACAAACATGTTAACATTTCTACCTCAAGTTAGGTACCTCTAGGTCAAATGACCTTGACCATCCAAGCATTACCAGCCCTGCCTTTGAAAGCATCTTTAGCAGTGAACCAGGAAAACGGTTTTTAGAACACCGTATCAGCTACATTTTTCCCATAAGGGAAATTTTTTCATTTAGATTTTTATTATCTAAACAACATACATTTTCTGTAAAAGATTCAAATATTTAAAAGTATGGAAAAACCCGCTGGAATCACAGCCCTCTGACATGATCACCATCCACACTCTGGGACCCTCTCTCATGCAGCTCTTTTTTATACATACAGAATTTACCTAAATGGGATATCACACACAACTCTTTTCCTTTCTTCGCTTTACCTGCACCCCATCCCTACTCAGCCAGTTACGACAAATGTTAATAAACTGGCGTACCATTGAGTTTTGAACAACACGGGGGTCAAAGGCAGCCACCCCCACAGAGCTGAACATTCGTGTATAACTTCTGACTTCCCCAAAATGATAGCCTACTGATGACCAGCAGCCTAACGGATAACAGAAACGGTTGATTAACACATATTTTGTACACAGATTACATACAGCATTCTTACAATACAGTAAATTAAAGAAAACAAAATGTCATTAAGAAAATCATAAGGAAGAGGAAATATACATACAGGACTGTCCTGTATTTATAGAAAAACATCCTTGTTGTTCAAGGGTCAACTGTATTTCTAACTTTCTCCATGTTCCTATAATCCTATACCCAAACACACGTAGAGAGGTTTTTGTTTAAGTTGATTTAAAAAATCATGTTATGAATGTCTCTGCTTTTTTCCCTTAAAAATGGAATGGATAACTCCCAAGGCAACAGGTTTTAAAATCTAACGTTTTTAATGGATGCAAAATATTCCAAGCTAAGTGTCTCCCACCATGTGTTTAAGCACTGCCTTCGTGATGGGTACTGCTCATCACTAAGAGTGTGTCCACAGCCAGTGAACCTGTCTGCAGAGATGCACTGTTTTCAGGTGCCCATGTGAACACCACATGCACCGAGTCTACCTCAACGGTCAGGAAACCATCCAGAGAGCTTCTACACTCCCAAGCCTTCCACCCAGGCCTGCACCTGCCCCACCAGCTCTGCCTCTTCTGGGTCTTCAGGAGGAGTACACCAGGCCCACAGCCAGGGCCAGCCCCAGCCCCAGCCCCATGAGGGCAATCCCCTCTGCCTTTGCCCTCAGTATATGCACAGGCCCTAACCCCTCTTTCCACCTCTGGCTGCCACCCCACATCTACTCCTTCTCAGAGTCCGTTTCTTTCCTATTCCTCTCTCACCAACACACCTGAGCCAGGCTTCTACACCCTCCACCCACTCAAACCTCCCCAGTGGCCACCAGGCTGCCAAATGCAGGGTCAGCTCCCAGCTCATCTGCTCAGCCTGTGAGCAGCCGAAAGCTGACCCCTCTCTCCTCCAGGAAATGCCTTCCTTTCTTGGCTTCAATAATACCACCCCACCTGCTCTTCCTTCCCCACCTCCTCCATGGACTTGTCCTCACCTCTCTGGCCTCTAAGCTCAGAGCTCGGCCTTCCCCTCCTTCCCAACTACACAGGGTCCCCTGTGACCTCTTCCCATCCTGATGTTCACCTCCTGCTCAGCTCCACCTCAACAACTGCAGACTCGTACACCCAAATGCCGGCCTCAGCCTCTCCAGAGTGCCTCCCAGGTAAGCCAGCTGCACACGCCCAGACCAGGATCCCTCCTCCTCATCTCCCCAACTCCGTAGACAGGAGGCCCAACACCTGCGAGCTTCCCCGCTCCCATCCACGTGAAGCTGAGAGCCAAGCTTACCAGTTCTGCTTCCACACCGTATTTAGCAGGTGGCTACTGCTCGCCACCTCATTCCCCACCCTGGTGCACGCAACCTCCATGCCGCAGGCAGGTGCCCCTGCTCAGCCCTCACTCCTACCCTGAGATTATCCTCAGCTCTCAAATCACACCATGCCACTTCTTTGTACCAAACCCTCTACAGGCTTCCCAAAGTCCTCCACACCGGCCCGAGAGGCCCTCCACGCCCCCCAGACCCTGGCTGCCCTCCCTACTCCCCATGGCCACTTTGCTCCATGCACGTGGCCTCTCGAAGTTCTCTGATCCCACCGGGCAGGCTCCCACACCTTAGGGTCTGCACTGCTGTGTTTTCTCTGCCTAGAAAGCTCTTAACCCAGGTCAGGTTTAGGCAAATTGAGCAACGCAGCCCTGCCTGGCCACTCCCACCTCTCTTCTCTCCTTGGCCCACCCTACATTACCTGCTGCCATCTGGTGTTTCACACACGTCACTAAGTTACTTCTGTGGTCTGTCTCCTCCAGCCCCATCCAATGAAACTGTCACTCCTAGAGGGCAGGCTTTTCAATGGCTCTGTTCACGTTCGTATTTACTGCTGGTACTGAAGAGGGCCCAGCACTACCTGTGCATGGACCATGCACCTGCGCTTAGCCACCTGGTGGGCACTGTGCAGCGGTTCACACGGCTTCACTGGGGCAGGGATCAAGCTGGACATTTACCATGCCTTCCGGCCTTCCAGCTCCACCTTCCTTAGATTGTTTACAAACGAGAGACTGGAATAAAGTTTTTGGAGTACTACTCTAAAAATATAGATCCACAGACATGGAAACCGTGACCACGTTAAAACACCACATTCACCAATTTATTAAAACTGCCCTCTGTCAATGTCACCTCAAGTCAAGACTCCCTCCCTGTCAAGTGGCTGCTGGATAACAAGTCCGTTAGGAAACCAGAATGGGGCTGAGGCGATGAAGACAGTAAGAGCTACCGCATCACGTCTGCACATTTGCACCGACGGCCAAGAGTCACGGACACTGCCTATTACCCAGAGTACTTGCTTCCTCCACCAGGACAATCAAGATGAGCAAACAGGTATCTGCTGACGCATCCAAAGCGCTTAAGACCCAGAGCTCTGCTGACCGCTGGTGAGGCTTCCTGGAGGGCCATCAGAGGCACTCCCCTGCCACCCTGGGACACCCCCAACACCCCATTTACAAAGGTGCTGCTGCACCTGCAACGGGCATCCTGTCCTCGGACACCCGGTGGCAGACATGGCTCAGAAGCCCTGTGACTGAGTGGGCTCCATCCCCGACGGCACAGCCAGATCACCTTGCTCGCTGCAATTATGGAGACAACTGATCGCATCGCTTGATTACAGAAGTTCTGCTTAAATGATGGATCACGGCTGACAAGGGAAAACAAACAGCTCAAGATCAAATAGCAACACCTGACTGAGCAGAATGAGGGAGGCAGGGCAGCCAGACGGGAAAGGACACGGCTCTGGACTCAGACCGCTGGCTCTGCCTTGGCCCCGGCCCTCTCCAGCCATGCACCTCTGGGTGGGCCTGGGCTCTGCTCTTGTGAAGCGGGCGACACAGCAACCTGAGAAGGTCACTGAGAATGAATGAAATCCCTGCCCTGTTGAGCGGCACTGATAAGGATCACAAATCAAATCTGTTACAACTCAGTGAAATGCCAATCCCAAGCACCGCCTCCTATAAGAACCTTTGCCACTTTGGAAGGTGTCCCAGGGACCCCACGGCAACAAGGCAGACGTGGGACAAACCTGCTGCTTGGCTAACATCGGGAGGATGACGTCGGCTATCTGCCGAGACAGTCGCTTCCACTTGTCTTCGTTCTCCTTGTGGCACTGCTGCAGGACCAGGATGAACATCTCCAACACCTGCAGGGGGTGGGGGGCAGGTCAGAGCTCCCAGAGCACATGTGCCCGCACTGACCCCAGCTCCGACTCCAGGATGCAAACCCAGCGAGGGCCTGATGCCCCCAGTGCCACCCTAGCCCCGGGACACATGGGAAACCGCAGAAGAAAATGCAAGGGGCACCCTCCAACAAGCACAGTCCTTGGGATCACGTGCCATCATTATACTTCTATGCTTCTACGGAGTTTACAAGATTTCAATCAGAGAAAAGGCACAAAAAGAGAATCAAATTTATACTAACCTTTGGAAAAACGCAAACACAGCCCTGACTAAACTATTCTGCAGACGCCGCCTGACTTCTGTGTACATTAATTTCAACTCTGTGCTCTTTACAAAGCTGATCTCCTACCGAGTCGCACTTACTCTCAGAGAAGTTACCCATGGTCGAGCACGAGTTTATGAGTGATCAGTTCTAAGCAGAGGCAGCTAAAAGCCCGTTTTTGTAAATAAAGTTTTACTGGCACATGGCCATACCCGCCGTGAACACACTGGCTGGGACAGCTTTTGTCCACAGCAGCCGACCTGGGGTGTTGCAACTGATGCCCTAGAGCCTGCAAAACTGAAAATACTTACCACCTGCCTGTTGACAAAAATGCCTGTCAGCCTGGCCTGTTCACCACAAGCGCCGCAAAGGCAGCCAAGCCAATCCAAGCTACTCTGTAAGAAGCCCACCCGCCTGCCCCCTCCACAGCCGCCCCTCTGCTCAGTGGGCTTGGCAGCGCTTCTCCCACAAGAGGGGGACCTGCACTCCATTCTGACTCTCCTCAGCAAAGGCTAGCCGACCCTCTCTGTCCTCTGAAGAAGCAGACGGAGAGCTCCCCAAGTGCATGTGGCTGACGGGCCACTCTCCAGGCCGCCCTCCAACCCAGTGTGCTTTGTACCTTTCATTGTAATTATGGGATTTAACTAAACAGTAAGCATTTAATTAAACATTATATAGATTAACCAAAATGAGTATGCACAAAGAAAGTGTTTCCACGAGAAAAGCTGATGACTTTAAGATTCAAAGACAAATAGCTACCAAGAATTACAAAACAGTGAGGGCCAGGCAAGCGAGCAAGCTAAGAGTGGCCTCACTGGAGAGGCCTGATGCTAGATCTCTGCACTGAGGCCCCACCCCAATCAGCCTGAAATTGTGCTCCACCTTACGGAAAACAAAACCACAGTTAGCACAAAGGAAAAGACCCTAGTCCTACTTCAGTATATGGTAAATAGATGTACAAAATAAAGTCTTTAGATTACTTCAGATGTGAGATTTTTTTTAAAAAAGATTTTAGTTATTTATCTGAGAGACAGACAGAGCACGAGATGGGGGAAGGGAAGAGGGAGAGGGACAGACTCCCCGCTGAGCGTGGAGCCCAATGTGAGGCTTGATCCCAGGACCCCGAGATCACGACCTGAGCCGAAGTCAGACGCTTCCCCGACTAAGCCACCCAGGTGCCCCTCAGATGTGAGATTTTTAAAATCATCTTTTAGAATTCTATCATTTTGATCAATGTCAATTAACTGATTTTTGGTAATTTTGGAGAAGAGGGTCTCCAACTTATTTACTTCCTTGAATGACCTTGTGACTGTCAGTCAGGTGGCAGGTGACCTCCCCATGTGGCTGTACAGCTTTAAAGACCAAACCTCGGCAAGCCTATCCCTCCCTGGCATCTCCCCAGACTGAGAGCCGGCGGCAGCACAAAGGATCATCCGCTAATTAGTGGACCGTGGGCCACAGGGCATTTCCTCCTGCCCCTGCAGAGACAATGGAGTGCCAGGGACCGCCCCACGCCTCCCTTACCTGATGGTACTGGATGAGTCTCAGCAGCATCGACACCACCACCTCTTTCTGGGTTTCAAGCTCTTTTCCTGCGTCGGCTTTATTGGTTCCTCTCAGGACAAAGAGGTCGTGGACTATCGGCTGCAGAGCTGGTATGGCTGTGGTGTAAAAAGGCAGGCTCAGAAGGCATCGCAAACCGTAACACTGCAGACAGAGCTTAACACCTCCAAGACACGTCCAAAAAATAAGAAAACTCTAATCCGTGCACGGCTTATGATAAGGGATACATTCGGGTTATCAGTGAGCGCTACGAATTATCAGTATGCCATCATGGAGGCCACAGGTCTTCCTCAGACACTTACTGATCATTTTGTGTAATCTTAAAAAAACAAAAACAAAAACTAGGGTGTTGTGATGTAACATCATTTCTGACAAAAGAGACACAAATCCAAAAGCCAAATTCAAACTAAAATCTTCCAACTAACTAAAGTAGCAACATCCTACTCTAATGCACACTCCACTTAAAGATTTACCTGAAAAGATGACAGTGTTCTTCAAGAGAAAATATGTAAAGTATTAGATTTCTATGCTGTTTTAATAATAACTCACTCTCGTTAGATAAAGCCTTTCCCCCAAGTCTTGTCTTTATCCAAAACCAGTCAAACTAGGTTCCTCAGTCTACCGCCACCGCAGGGACAAACTGTCTAAGAAACGTCTCTCATGGGGAAGGGTGTGGCCCAATCATGTCACTGATGTCACTGTAAGGCGCTGTCTGCCTAGTGGCACGCACACTCGGGCACACTCAGGCACACGCACACACAGCATACTTGCTGAGTGTTCTACAGGAGACCACGTCTTCCACAAGAAAGTACTGGCCATTGATTTTCTACCCAAAGACCCTCTAATCGAGGGGGTTTTCGTCATCCTTCTATTTGACATTTGCACCAGGGACCCCAAACTCCGTGTGTGTACAAGTGTGAACTTTTGCTGTGGTGTGAAAGCCCTTGTGAGGCCACGGCAAAGGCGACTCCAGAGACCGTGAGAATCAGATGGTGCTGAGTGTCTACCCCTCCACACATTACCTGCTTTACCACAACCACATGGAACAGAGAACGCTGCACACCACAGCGCCCTCCTCTGCGGTCTACAAAGGTCTTAGGATGTACCTCACCAAGGTTCAAAAGCCTACTGATTCCTGACAATGGAGCCAGAGAGGAGTCAAGGGAAAATGCTGAAGATTTACAGTTTATTCTTCAAACCCCAACCTCCTTGTGCAGGTGCGAGGAGGCTGCTTGAGGGCAGACCATTGTCTGTGCTCCTCAGTTAAGTCTCTACAAAGAACCAGGCAGCACAGAAGGCCCTGAACCGAGGCCAGACCACTCCTTCCCGGGCCGGTGCACAATACACCAAGTGTCCTTACAGAAGGTGGATTTTTCAGTTTCGTGTGTTTCACGTAATCAGACTAGAGTTTTTATGTCAGACTCTCTCTGTACCTCAGATCACCTTACTGCTTCTTGTGTTTTTACCTTAGGAGACTGTAAGCTCCTGAGAGTAAAGGGGGGAGCTCTCTCCCTTCTGTGGCCTCGCTAAGCCGTGCGCATATGCACACACACGTGCACACACACACACGCCTATGCACACATGCACGCTTGCACACGCATGTACACACACAGCTACAAAGCACGGTGCAGCCGCGGGCACAGTTGGAAGTTGGTGTAATGAAGACTAACACTGTCCAGCACATCATTACTGACGACCACAGGGAAAGGTTTGTCCCGTTACCATGTGTCACAGCCTTCCTCCCACTGGCCATGATGCCATCACAGAGCTGAATGATTTTAGGAATTCCAATGATCTGTTTTGAATGATAGCGTTCGTAAGATAGTAATACCAGGAAGAAAAAGATGTTTGGAATAATTGCCTCTGATTCCCTAGAAACAAAAACATCCATTTAGATACTTCCTTTTAAAATTAAGATACATAATCAATATAAACAACATGAAATTACTAATGATTCCGAACTGAGAGCAAAAGGGAAAAGGACAGAGCAAGGGGGCAGGGGGGGAAGTGGGGAGAGTGAGGGGAGGGAATGAGGGGAGAAAGGGAAGCGGAAGGAGGGGTGGATGGGGAGGGCTGAGGGAGAGCCCCCGGAAAGCACCCAACGGCACTGGATGCCCCAAGGCACAATATTCTTAGTTCTCCTCCTGCCCCTTCTCTCTTCAGTTGAAGAAATTGAGACTCAAAGGAGGAAAAAGTAACTTGTCTCAAATCACATAGGCAAAATGTCACCTAATTAGAGTAAGAAAGTCCAGGGTCTCTAGACCCAACGGACACTGAGAACACATCCTTCTTCACCGTGTTTCCCTACTTACTAAGGACCACTGACCCCCAACAACATGGGTTTGAGCTGCGCGGGTCCACTTATACACAGGATTTTTTTTTTAATAAATACAATACTATACTATAAATATATATTATCTTCCTCACAGTTTTCTTAACATTTTCTTTTTTTCTGGCTCACATATTGTAAGAATACACACAATACATATAACACATAGAATATGAGTTAATCGATTGTTGACATTATCCGTAAGGCTTTTGGTCAACAGCAGGCTCTTGGTAGTTAGCTTCTTGGGGAGGCACAAGTTACATGCGGATTTCTGAGTATGCGGGGGTCAGCACCCCTGACCCATGTTGTTCAAGGGTCCACTGCAACTCAGACACTGAAGAGATCTCATTTTCAGTAACTACACTTAAACGCCTGTCTCTGGCACAGGAGAGGGTATTCAGGCCTTAGTGTCCAGTAAGGGAGAGCTGCAGTTCTTCTCAGGAAAGCACACAATAACCACCTTTACCACAGGCAGCCACATCTAAAACGTGTTTTCTCTAGAAAGCTCAAAAACCAATCAGCATTCCAGCAGAAGAGACTGCATTTAGCAGTCTGATATCATAATTAAACGCTCTGAAATGTGAAAACTGACACGTCTAGGGCGCCTGGGTGGCTCAGTTGGTTAAGCGACTGCCTTCGGTTCAGGTCATGATCCTGGAGTCCCGGGATCGAGTCCCGCATCGGGCTCCCTGCTCAGCGGGGAGTCTGCTTCTCCCTCTGACCCTCCCCCCCTCATGTGCTCTCTGTCTCTCTCATTCTCTCTCTCAAATAAATAAATAAATCTTTAAAAAAAAAAAACAAAAAAACTGACACATCTAATTCCAGATGCAGAACTATTTCTAAACAAGTCTTGAGACACATCAATTTTTAAGAGAAATAAAAACACAGTGTGTTAATCAGAGTTCCACTTAAAAAAATATCTAGCAAAAATGTGTTAACAATCCTTTAAAGTAAATGTTCATCTTAATAATCTAAAATCACATGTCAGTGCGTAATAAGGACAAAAAATCTAAAAGAACAAAATGCCATTACCTGAACTGGCCTACTTCAATGTATTCAAACTGCTTCAGCACAAATCCAATAAACACCTACAAGCAGGAAAATAAAATTTTCACATCAGTAATTAAAACGCGCAAACTAGGTTACTTTTCTCCCTACTTACTTGTGTCAGTTTTAACAAGTTCCTGGCAGTAAACTTGTGTGTATACAAGAACTCAGACGTATTCTGTCAGACTAGATTATCCAGGACGCTTTACTGAATAGTTGGTGGGAGATCCGGGAAGAGAGACTGCACGCTCCAGGAGACACCGAGCAGAACGCAGACACATCTGGGGGCCAGCTCGCCCCGGCTCACACCCCGAGCGGCATGGATGCCCCGACACTGGCTGGTAAGAAGATGCCCACATCAGCCCACCACCTCCTCCCAAACCCCGGCATTCAAAGGGGCTGATGCAGGGGGCTGCTGTCGGGCAGGGAAGGGGACCCTGAGGGCACAGGCAGCACTGCAGGCCTGGCTTTGAGCCAGTTTGCGTCCAATTCTGCTCCAAGCACCTGCGCTCTCCCAACCTCGAGCCTGGAACTTACATACCGCTGTTTGCTCCCAGCCCGCGGGCGTGACACAGACACGGAGCAGGTGCTCCACAGATCATGATGGGAACTGAATTAAATGGTCCGCCTGTTCCCCTTTCCTACAGTCATTGTACTGAACTCCTCGGGGATGGGGAGCAAGGGCTCTGAGCTATACGAGCAAATCCGAACAAATGTGAGGCTAGAGCACTCACGGCAAGGAAAGGCCAGCAGCACCATGGAAGAGGTGGCTGGGAGGCGGCTTTGCTGGAGCTCTGAGGCCGGCCCCTCTCCACGTGCACGCGTCAGGTGGAGATTTTAGTAAGACAGAAGGAAGCAACAAAAATTACACCGTCTCTGAGAAGAGAGTCTATGTAGAAAGACTGAAGAGAGAATGGCGGTCACACTGAAGGCAGCCCAGAAAGAGAGCAGCCTCTCCCTTCCGCAGGAGAACATCGAGCTCTGCCTGGGAGGAGTCACGACTGGAGGCTGAGGAGACGGTGGGGTGCAGCCCTGGGTGGAGCCGATGGCTCTGTGCCCCCAGAGCGGCCCTCGAGGTGGGCCCTGACTTCCGCCTGAAAAGCCCCCAGGGCGCCCTTATTCCTCACGCCCCAGTCAGCATGCACCTGTCTCCCTCTGGGCCACCACCGCCCGAGGCTTCAGACGAGGCCTCTCCCGCCCAAGATCCCTATGTCAGAGGAAAGGGCATGCTGTCCCTAACCGTCCTCCAACGAGCATCTGCCCCAAGGAAGGGAGCAGCTCTCTTGGACGATGTTCTTCTGGTAATTTGGCAAAAGAAGGAGTGCAAATGTCAGCCACCATGACGCCTGGTCCTTCAAGCCCCCCTTCATCAGAAGATGGCACCCCAATACTACTTGTGGGGAGATAAGCATTCTGAAGGTGTTTCCTCATTTCTCTGAGCAACAGACCTTTTCAGGTGAGTGTTGGTGCCAACATGATCTACCGACACACCGATGTCTACGAAACATTTCCCACCTCACTTGGGAAAGAAGCCCAAGGTCATGGCCCAGCAATGACAGTCACATTTTCATGACCTACAGGCGACTTTATGTGTGGTGAATGCAGCCGGCGTGCCGAGGGGCTGGGATTCCAGAATCGCTTCCCCACAGCTGAGTCCCACCTGGCCAGGGCGTGTCAACACCGAGCTGGTCAGACGGGCACCGGGAGGGCCTCTCAGGGCACAGCACCAGCTACTGCTCCCTTAAACCATGTTCTTCTTTACAGACATGCCCGGACGTCAGCTTGTTTGAAACCAGATGTCATAATTGATAATCTGTTCAAAATAAGTCCCTGCGTTTTGCAAAAATGCCCTCCTGAACAGTAAGGCTTAGTTGCATCTAAAATTTAAATGCACTTCCCTTGGGGTGGGGAGGGTGAGTGGACAGAAAAGCCCTGACCCTCGAGGATAGGCCACCCCGAGCCCAGCCCCGCCCGGGTGGAGAGCCCGCGCTGGGGAAGACGCAGCGGCGGCACGTCTCCCGAGGGCAGACCGCAGGGTCTCACAGGCTACCTGTATTGACTTACCAACAGCTAGGGCAGGAGGAAGCCAGAAACAACAAACCTGGTCCGAGTCCAGAAGACAGTAATTGACCCGTAACTGCACCAGCTGGGCCAGCAGGTCCAGGACCTGCCTCTGCAGCTGCACGGACGTGGTGGTTGTGTACTGTTTCAAAGCTTTAATAACCAGAGGCTCGAACAAGCGAATGTGATTATGAATAGCATTCTGCCGGGAAAAAGAAAAGAACAAATCCGTGAGTTGGTCTTCAACTGAACACTTCAGGCAGCCGACCTGGGAAGTGCCGAGCTCCGTCCTCCCTTCTGGCACGACACGTGCGCCTCTCGCTCACCTTATCCGCGCGGTTCTTTGTGGCGCTCGTGAGGTTGGTCTTCAACTGGGTAGACACCTTCTGAAGCACGTCAAACCACCTGCCGGATGGAGAAAAGGGAGCCAAGAATGGCCTCAAATCCTCTCCTGCGTCCCCAGCCACACTCGGAGTCAGGGGGCCTGGGGGGCCACGCACGCCGCGGCACCCACTCCTCTCGAACACAGACGGCCGGGCTGCGCCGAGCCCGCAGTGACAAGAGCCCCGGGCCTTGTCTGGGTGGCAGGCGCTCAGAGGGAGCGCGCCGGGCGTGGGAAACCCACCACCACCCAGCCCAGGCCACGCTGAGGCCAGAAAGGGGATGCCCACGAAAATCTCACTTGATTTTCTTAGGAAAAAATTCTTCAGGATTCACAATTATAAGTTAAACGAAGTTAGAGGACAGTTAACACACACACACACACGCGCTCCCTTAGTTTTTTATTTATACCCCATATTATTAAACAAAGTATTTGAAGACATTTATTCCTGAGAACTGGATACACAGTGAGTATGCCACCCACGTAAAGCCTGCAACAAGGGCATTTTCCTTCGCTTCTGACTCTAGTATGTTAACTGCAGCTCTTTTATCACAATCTACATAAAAGGAAAAACAAGGAATTCTCTTGTTACTACACTGAGTAGCAGCTCAAATATCTAATAACTACGGGCATTTAAGCAACAACTACTATATTCCAGGCATCAAAAACACAATCATAAATGTAAATGAAGACTTCAAGTCACAAGGTGATGAAAGGCGAAGTGCTGTTATAAGAGACTCTTCAGTGCCCTTCAGACACCTTCGGGGGCCGGCACTCCTGTACCACGTGGAAGCCGCGCCTTCACCCGAGTGCAGACCTGAGAGGTGCCCGCTCCCACCTGGCGCCTGAGGTCAGCAGGCCAGCACGTCCTGCACCGCAGCCCCGGCGGCCCCTACAGCCCAGCTGCCTCCCCACGCCCGCCCAGCCCCGAGCCTGCATGATCCCCCACACGCCACCTTACTCACTGGATCACACACTTCTTAGAAGGCAGGGCCATGCCTCCAGCATCTTGGTAACAATCACACTTTCCAAAGTTCTTTGGCTACAGTAGAGTATGAGAAGACTGTGGTTCACTTTTTTTTTTTTACTTTTTACAAACTGCACTGCTCGCTCAGTCATGGGTCTACCGAAGATGCCCCCCTGACACGACCACCCCAGCAGGACATCTGGAAGGTTACCCTGAAGTGTCGTGGTCCTGCTCCGCCTGCACCATGTTCCTCAGGCTGGCGTCGGCTAAGGCCTGGGTGAAGTGGGTGTACGGAGCCATGAAGCAGTAGTGGTACAAGCCTGGCCTCACACTGGAGGAGCCCAGACGCTGTGCTCGGCCTTGAGACTTGCTGGGGTTGGAGGATAAGCCATCAAACTGGGAGGCCAGGTTTGTCCCAAAGAGAGTCTTCAACAGCTAGAGTGAGAGAACTGAAGCCATGAGCATCTGACTTAACAGCATGAACCATACACAGAGCGTCTCCCAGGCAGAGTCACGTTAGCAAAAATTCAGACTGAAATCCCTGCTGGGAATCGCCATCAACACCGTGAGACCGCTGCGGTGAAGGGCAAAGTAAGCTGTAAAGAAGACCTCGGAGCCTCGCTACCGTGATTCTCAACGAGACTGAGCGTTCCGAACAGAACCCTGGAGGGACACTAAGACAGCAGTTCTCAGCAAGAGTCCAGCTGCCCTCTCCAGTAATGGGCCTCCTCCTCTTGCAGGGGAATGGGAAAGGGACCCCTCTGCCTAATAACGGAGTGAGCCAACGTGTGACACGGGGGCTGCCGGACACGCCCCCAGCACCACCTTCCACGTGACCAGTAGCATCCTGCCCTCCCACCCAGAGTTGGGGCTTTAACGGACAGGACAGGAAAGGACTTTCTTACCTGCTGAACGCAAACAGTTGCCATCACTGGTTCCCGACTGAAACAGGATTTCAGATACCCTAGGATCTCCTCAACACACTGTGGAAGAATAAGTAGCAAGACATTGAAGTAAGTGATTGACAGGTGGCTTCGTACGGCTGGGAGCTCTGCACAGACATCGGAGACCTGAGGTAGCTTCTGCGTAACTCCTGAGCGTCAGTCAAATCTGGAGGAAACTTGCAGTCTATCGCTGTGAACAAAGTCAGCAGAAACCACGGATGGTCAAGTAGCTCCCCGCAGCCTCTCTATCGTGTGTTCCCCTCGCTCGCTGGCTCGCTCGCCTGCTCAGGAACAAACTGTTCACCAAGTACCTACTGTCCCTGTGCTCCAGGCAGCAATTCAGAGAGTACAGAAGAGCCAGAAGCCCTGCAGATGTCCAGCTGAACATAAGGCCCATGCATTGTGTGATTTACTACAAAACGCCCTACAGGTGTCTTAGAGCAATCTGCAGAAATGACCAAAATGACGGCCTTCACATGACCGCTCTCACAAACTACTTTTACCACCCTAAGAAATGAGATAAGGGCACCCGATGTCTTCTTGGGGCACTGAGAAGGACGAAGACATGAACTCTCAGGATGCCGCCAGGCCAGGCACTCAGCACCGACGGCCCAACGCCTCGGTGCCTACACGGTCACCAGCCGCTGCTTCCGTCAGTGGGGCTGGAATTCACACCAACCAGACTGCCTCTCACTTCCCTTGTGTGGGACAGTTTCCTGCACTAAAAAACAAGACTTGTGTTGGTTTCAAATATAAGGACCATGTATTTTTAATATTCTGATTTACTCAAATTAGACTCCGAGCACTCAAGGTTGTATTCTGCAGGGCTGAATCTGTTACACGTTGCTTTTGGGTTGTACTAGCCCACAGCTGGTATCTAATAAATGTTAACTGGAAGAATGACAACTAGAGCTTCCAGATCACGATCTGTCTCGCAAAGGACCAGATCTCCTAACAAACACGCATGGAGGACGTGGTGGCACCAAACTCAGCAAGAGGCACTGAAAACTGACGAGGAAGGAGGCCGTGGCGACCTCAGAGCACGCGGAGAACCAGGAGCACGTCCCAGCATGGGCACCAACACGTGGTGGAATACAGACTCCCACTTCTGGCAAAACAGGGCAGGGGCCCCATTTATACCTTCCACCCAAACAACCAAAGAAGCACGGGCACTGTGTGCAGTCGCAGTGACAAGAGGCCAAACGGCAGGGACTGAAGGACAGTAACCCCTGAGGGGCGGGGACAAACGCAGCGAGCCCCACACTGCACTGGGGTCCACTGCCCTGGGAGACTTTCCAGGTCGAGGCACAAGGAAGAGAAGCACAGCGCAGCCCAGAGACCCCAAGTCAGGAGGAGCTGGAAGTCCAGGGAAGCTGAGGCAGCGAGGGTCCACAGGGCAGCCCACCGCAGAGACAGCTGCCTGGAGAGGGCTCTGGAGATGCGGGGAGTCGGCAGGGCATTGGTCAACATGGTGTGTGGGGAAACCTCCCCAAGGCCAGGGGAGAATCACCAGGAAGGGTTCCAGGGCAGTACTTGGCACTCACAAAGGGCTAAGGACAGTTACTGTTCCCCCCAAACTGGGGAGAATGGGAACTCACAGGGTCCCCTGCCTCCATCATGGCAACATAGCCCCAAACTGAGCAACCCACCTAACATTGCAAATGCAAGACCCAAGAGTAAACTTCCCACACAATTTAAATCTATCTCAGAATAAAGCTCAAGAAGATTTACAGGAGCACAGAAATGCCTAGCACCCAGCATTTCACTATGCCTGGCATCCAATCAAAGATGACCAGGAATGCAAAGAGGCAGCAATACATGATCCACAATGAGGAGCATAATCAATCAATCAAAAATGACCTGGAACAAACAGGATTTTAGAATTAGCAGAATGACATTAAAAGTCATTATGACGGTATATTCTATGTGCTAAAAAACTTAAGTAGAGACAAAGAAGATCCAAAAAAAGACCCAGATCAGACTTTTAGAGATACAACTACCACGATGGTGATAAAAAGTGCGCGAGAGGGGCTGACAGCTCAGACGCTGCAGTGGATGAGATTCACAAGACTGAAGACACAGCAGTGAAGTCCACAGAATGCGTTGCAGACAGAAAACAATAAAAACACTGAGAGGAGCCTCAGTGGGCCATGTAGAGGACAACCTCAAGCATCCAAATATGCAGGTAATTAGAGTCCCCTTAAGAGAGAAGAAAAAGCAGTGGGCAGGACCAGGAAAGATATCTGAAGAAATAATGGCCCCAAATTTCCCAAACTTTAAGAAAACTATTAAGCCAGAGATCTCAGTTCAACAAACCGAAGCACAAGAAACCTAAGGAAAGTTACACCGAGGCACATCAAAATCAAATCACTCAAAACCAGTGAAGGGTCCAGAAGCCAGAAAAAACACAGTAATAACACGGAGAGCCGTAAGGAGTTACATGGAAAATGTGCATGAAGGATTGCCCCAAGAAAACACCAACACCCAAACAACAGCACATTTCAATGACATAAAAATGGAGCATGGAATAAACAAGGTCTAGAAAAGAGGAAAAATCAGAATTATTTGAATTATTATTATTATTATTATTAAAATGAAGATTATTTTTCAACCCCAGTGTATTTAGGAAAACAAAAGAAAACAACTCCATTTTTAATTCTAAGTCTCTCTTTGCCTTCACCTGCTATCATCAGAGAAGCTCACAGAAATCTGAGGAAAAGTTGCTGGTACATTTTGCAGGTTGCATCCCCTCCCCCAAGCTGTGTGTGGGGCTCAGGCCCCCGGTGCCAGAGGCAGCACGTGTCCAGCGCGTGTCCAGTGCACGTCCAGTGAGTGCCCACCACAAAATCACAAGCAGCAGTTTGTGGGTCTACACCCTGATCTTGCCACCTGGGCTCCTGGACACGCTTCCACCCAGCTGGGCAGTGTGTCTGGCAGGGGGGTCCCGGGCCTGCCTGCGCAGCGACCAGCCAAGGAGACCCCGCACACACAGCAAGTGTCCAAGCGCAAAGAAAATCCTGGGGGGCTTCTACCCTGCACTCTCGCCGGAAAGACCAGGAGCGAGGATTCAGCAGTTAAGCAGAAGAGGCTCCCAGAGCACCGACAAGGGCAAGCCCAAACTGCAGCGGAAACAGGCCTTTGTCATCAAACAGCAAAACAGATCAACTCAGAACACCGTAAAGACAAAGGCAAGAGGCTGCAACATCCAGTGACTCCAGCCCCGGATACAGGATCTTCAGAGGTGAAGTTACTAAACACACACCTTTAAAAAAGAATATAAGCATATCCCTGTTTTCAGGAATATCAAGACCCCCAATACCAAGCTTCATTAGACTGACTTCATTATTTACTTTCACATATTGGGATAAATGCACCAGTGGATAAATTCACTGGCTGCCACCGGAGAACAACTATTTCTGTATACGTAGTAGTCAAAAAGAAAAAAGGAACCATGCTACTAGAAAATGAAAAAAATACAAAAACAACAAACTACAAAGTCATCTGGATTCCAAGAAAAAGGAAAATTTTATTACTTTAAAAATTCCACGTAGATGGTTTTTATTTCAGGATATCTAACATTCACTTAAAATGCGTTATATTTCCCACGTTGCTACAACGTGTTACATGCACACAGACCACAGGCCACAAGACCTGCTGGTAAGAGAGGGGAAAAGCGATGGGTCGCCAGGACTGATGACCCTACGGGAGAGCGCCGTTGTGCGCAGAGGCACAGCCCGGGCGGGGGGCCAGCCGGTCTCACCAGCAAGGCCGTATTAGGAAGAGCTCTGACAAGTTTCACTCTGAGGGACAACTGAGCGTCAATTAGGACACTATCTAGCCGGTAAAAAACAAGTGCACGCACTAAACAGACATAAAAAAAGCACAAGAAAGAACTGAAAAGAAATAGAATACCTCACGTAATCATGAAAACTAGGTACGCTTTTATGAGCCAAGAGAAAGATTTAGGGAAATAAAAATAAATGAACCTCATGAGCTACCGTACTTCCCTCGACAGAGATACTTGTTTAAAGGGGAAGCCACCTGCAGCTCCTCTGCAGCCCATCAGGAAGTACGACGCCCAGGAGCCGGCAGGTGGACACACGCGGCCAAGGCCCTGGGGTGCGGACACTTGAGACGGGCGCTCACCACACAATTCCTTAAACTCTTGTGTGTCTGAGCTCCTCCTTATACGACGATGGGGAGGGCAGACGGGCTTCTACCCCAGCTCTGCTGCCTCCCGTGGCACCAAAGGAGCTGGCCATGCACCCTCACCACGTCTGTTGTCACCCTTTCTGCTTACGAAGGTCAAATAAGAAAACAAAAATAGAGCTACCCTATGACCCAGCAACTGCACTCCTGGGTATTCACCCCAAAGACACAGATGTAGTGAAAAGAAGGGGCACATGCACCCCAATGTTCACAGCAGCAATGTCCGCAATAGCCAAACTGTGGAAGAGCCGAGATGCCCTTCAACAGACGAATAGATAAGGAAGATGTGGTCCATATATACAATGGAATATTACTCAGCCATCAGAAAGGATGAATACCCAACTTTTACATCAACATGGATGGGACTGGAGGAGATTATGCTAAGTGGAATAAGTCAAGCAGAGAAAGTCAATTACCATATGGTTTCACTTATTTGTGGAACATTAGAAATAGCAAGGAGGACATTAGGAGAAGGAAGGGAAAAATGAAGCGGGAGAAAATCGGAGGGGGAGATGAACCATGAGAGACTATGGGCTCTGAGAAACAAACTGAGGGTTCTAGAGGGGAAGGGGGTGGGAGGATGGGTTAGCCCGGTGATGGGTATTAAGGAGGGCACATACTGCATGGAGCACTGGGTGTTATACACAAACAATGAATCATGGAACACTACATCAAAAACTAATGATGTAATGTATGGTGATTAACATAACAATAAAAAATTAAATTAAAAAAAAGAAAAAAGAAAACAAAGGGACTGTCACCACAGTTTAAACCCACTCATATTCTAGAATAAACTGGATCTAAGCTAATATACAGAAAAAGAACTGAAAAGAGGAGAGAGGTAGAACACCCCCGATGTGAGGCTAAGACAAGCACCAGAGTCAGGTGCTGTGATGGGGCAGCCCGGGTCGGGGGACATGCAGATGTCTCCCAAGCTGCTGGCACCTCAGAAAACGTGCCTGGATGGTGGGGCTACAGGCTCACAGGTGCCCGTGCCGGCTACAGCTCAGTGACAAGGAATGAAACACATACCTTCCCGATGTCCTGCAGCGTCGCCAGCTCTAGTATCTGAGAGAGGACATCCAAGGCAGAGCGCAGAAAGCCCCCAAACTTTTCAGCGCTGTTCTGAAGATCCAAGGTAACCTTGGGAAGGTGGAGGAAAAGAACACAGGATTACGTGCACCATCCCATCCGTCACCTGCAACAAAGACACGCACTGTCTGTGTGATGAGAGCTGTCCCACTATGCAACCCTACACACGTACCGCGTGGGCTGTTTGTTTCCTGTGAGCACTGGGAAAATGCTTTGGAAAGGAAAGACAGCTTTATAAAACTGCCATCTCTCAGGAGCATCTTCTAACTTACATTGATACAACTGAAAGGAATAATTTCTGAGCATCTATCATGAGGGGAAAAAATGTAAATTTCCATTACAACCAGCATCTGATAAGCGCCAAATCAAAAAATATAAAATACACAACTTGTTCTACATACACTTGTTCTACATACATTAGTATCCCCAAGGAATCATCATCAAATCCAGAAACCGCCTTTCAGTCTGGCTACAGCAAAACATTGAACTCATGTCAAGAAGGATTAAATTAGGATTCTAAAGGGCCCAGCTGAATTAAATTATGCAATTCCCCTATTTAATGGACTGAGAGAAGGGGTTAGGTCCAAAGACATAACATGAAAGAACAAGGGAGAGGGGGAGAGATCAACTATGAAAATAAAAACTGGCAAAAACCCTGCAAAACGCTGCAACAGAGAAAGGAATCTGCTCCGTGAAATCAAACGTGGCCACCCGTGACGAAAGAGAAAGCACTTCCTGGGCCAAGGGAGGGGACGGCAGACAAGACACACACGGAAGATGACCACCAGGCAGGCCCGAGTGCCTCAGCCGCTCTGTGTCACCGGTGGGGGGGGGGGGGGGCGCTTTCCAACAGGCTGAGGAAGGACGAGTGGGGCCACGGGAGGGAAGGGGCTCACCTCCAGCAGGCAGGGCAGGACAAGGGGGTGAGGGGCATGAGCACAGGAAGGCCTATCTTGAAGAACAGAGGTCACAGGTGAGAACCAGGGCCATGGGGCACGGAGGGAGCTGACCCCAGAGCTAGAATGGAGGGCCGTGCACACGGCCACTCAGGAAGAGGAATGAAGGAGATGGAGAGACGGTGTGATGGATCTCACGTGTGCCAGGCACCCCAAACACGCCAGCCAGGCGGGCACCCAGAATCCTGGGGGGCCACGGTGCACGGGGTACAGCGTGAAGCCCAGGATGTCCCGGGGGAGAAATGGTAAGGACGGAGCAGATGGCAGGAGCATCAACAGGGCCCCAGGACCCGAGACAGGAGTTGAGAATAGGCAGAAAAAAATGTCTTCTCTGTGCACGGTTTCCAATGTGCCCCCTGCTATTTGGGTGGGTGACATAAGAAACACAGGCTAAAAAGAGCCTCCGAATCTGCTGTAAAACATGGTTAAGATTCTTATCTTTCAAAATTATCAATATCCTTCAGAAAAGAGGCCAGATAAGGTTTATAAATAGTTTTCAAAAAAACTGAGAAGTATCTATCAGTAACAAAAAATGATGACCATCTGGGGACTTGTTTATCAAGAAATACACAAGATCTATGTGAAAAAATCTTCAAAAATTCTTCTTAAAATTCTTTAAATTTTATGTACATCTGCGGCACATACAAGAAGGTTTCAACAGGGGCGCCTGGGTGGCTCAGCCATTAAGCGTCTGCCTTCGGTTCTGGTCATGAACCCAGTGTCCTGGGATCGAGCCCCGCACTGGGCTCCCTGTTCGGCGGGAAGCCTGCTTCTCCCTCTCCCACTCCCCCTGCTTGTGTTCCTGCTCTCGTTAACTCTCTCTCTGTCAAATAAATAAAAGAATCTTTAAAAATAATAATAATAATAATAAAAAGAAGATTTCAACAAAGAAAAACGCATCCCACACTCTAGACAGGTGTATTTAACATCCAAGATATCAGTTCTCTAGGAATTAATCTACAAATTTAACATGATCCCAGTGGAAATATTCTCAGGATCCTTTAGAAGTAGATTAGCTTATTCTAGTGTCCACATGCAAAAATAAACGAATATCAAGAAAAAATTCTAAAGCAGAATGGGGGAACTGACCACCTCAAAAATGTACCATGGAGGGGCACCTGGGTGGCTCAGTCATTAAGCGTCTGCCTTCGGCTCAGGTCATGATCCCGGGGTCCTGGGATCGAGCCCCGCATCTGGCTCCCTGCTCAGCGGGAAGCCTGCTTCTCCCTCTCCCATGCCCCCTGCTCGTGTTCCCTCTCTCACTGTGTCTCTCTGTCAAATAAATAAATAAAATCTTCAAAGAAAAAAAAATGTACCATGGAGCCACAGAATGGGCATGTGTGCTTCTAACAGATGAACAGATGGACAGACTGACGTCACCAAACAGTAAATGAAATGCAGACCCATGAGAATTTAGCATCTGCTAAAGGTTGTATTTCAGATCAATTAGTGCAAGAAAAATGGCTTACTTGGGAGACAGTGCTGGGGGCAATCGGGCAGGCAGCTAACCAATGAAAAGCCCGAAGAGAAACCATGGGACTTTTTTCCTTAATCATCTCAGCGTGAGAAAGCCCAAAGTACGCAACACACCAGTGCAGAAGAGTCGACAGAACAGACTGCTCTCCATCCAGAAACCTGTTTGTAAGGTTGGCCCTCGGGGGTGTCTGCACGCTTGGCCAGTCGACAGTTCCTTACACCACTAGCAGTGCTCCCTGTGCCTGGACTATGTGAACAAACCCCACGTTTTAGGCTGCACACCTGCATTCCTCTGTGAGCCCGGGGTTTTGCTTCGGGTCAGGCAAAGGAAGCCGCTGTGGCTGGAGGACAAGTGTGGGAGAGATAGAACCCAGCAAGCCTGCACCCGGATCCCTGCAGACTGTGCCCGTGTGTCCTTACCACACGGCGGTAAAAATCCCAGCTGTGAGACTGCGTGCGCGTCGAGACCCATGAGTCCGGCCAGCACATCTCTGACTGTGGGGGCGGCCCAGGAAGCCCAGACACAGCACCAATAAACCACAGAGAGATCGCTGCTCCAATTTTTATATGATGAGAACTACCACAAACAAAGCTGAAAGACAAACTTGAAGAAACTATTGATTTGCGTGTACTCATCTGTACGCCCATCTATGTATTACACAAGCTATAAATCTTAAGACACCCACAATCTATTAGAAATCTGTGTGCGTATTTTCACAAAAGGAGCCGCACCTTGTAGTTGGCGTGAGTAGCTTTCAGGACGTCATGCAATTTGAGGTACGAAGGAAGGTGACAGAAACTCCCCAGCGACGAGGACTTATTTGCTGTAACAGGCCCTGGGGCATCAGATTGTCGAGAGGCTTTAAAACACACAAAATACACTTTGAGCTCAAAAGTACACACTTGCCAAGTTTAAGAGATCACTGGCAGTAACGGTCTTTAAAGGTATTCTAAAAGCATAAAATTCAAATTCTCCCTCTGAATTTTTAATTAGTTAGAAGTAACAAGAAGTTGACTAATAAACAGAATCTGAGTATCTCCCCCAAAACCATAAAATAAGGTGAGAAAGAAGAACAGCGTACTGCTATTGTCTGTCATGGTCTGGCTGCCCGTTTGCGCATCAGAGCAGGGGGGTGGTGGCCTCCAGCCCCCGCGCAGCGTCCAGGAGCCCAAGGCTCCCAGCGGCACAGTGTGGCCCAGGGGCCCTGAACGCCAGCAACACGCTGAGAGACTGGAAAGGGCCAAGCACTAAATAAAACTACTCTCCTCAAATTTTAAAGATTTTTACTTGGAGCCTTTAGTTTCTTTAAGCCACCAGGAACACGATCAGGGACATACTGCTAAGTTACATTTGTGAAGTTCAGAAGATTTCAAAGCCGGTAAAGCCTCCTGCAATGCTCCAGTCAGTCCTCAGAAATTAGCCATTTGCAAACCCTTAACGTCGAGTCTCATGGGAGAGTCGCGACTGCCCAAGGCACCGTGAGACGCGCCAACAGGTCTGGTGGGGGCGTGACAGCACGGGTCGCCTCCCACCCTGCCTAGACCCTCCCGTGCCCACCCATGACAGCTGGGTCGGTGGAAGCCACAGGCTCCCACGCACACCCTGGCCCCTCCTAGGTGTGGAAGCCCCTCACACGGGTTTGTCAGGTTCCTCTCTCTCAGAAGACTGTTCCCCACGTTAGCACTTCCGTCTTCCATCTTCATGTGTCAGAACCAACTCCTTCAGCCGCTAGCTGTTCCCAGCCATCTACACCGCCTCCCTGACTGAAATCAGGGTCCCTTCCACCTCTCCTCTGCAGGGAGAAGCAGGGTGGGGAGGCCCACAGACTGCCGTGGCCACGTATTAGCCAGGGACACGGAGTGACGCTCAAGACCGGCACATGGTCTGCACACATTTGGGTATTAATATTTAGTACCTGAAACCACACCAGGGAAACTCTTTCTCTGGCATCACTGCTGTGTACTTTATTTCCAAAAACTACGAAGCTATTATATTAACCTGGGCGTGAATGGGATCTCTGTGATCCAGATGGCGCCCCAGCCCCACCCTTCCCCGCCGTCGCTTCATACCTGGACTGGCTTCACTGCCTTTCTTGGGGCTCAAGGGCACAGAGGCCGGCTCTCCGGGTTCTTTCTCCTTTCCCTTTCGTCGGATGGGACTTAGAGAAGGAGGGTTTGTCAGAGATGGCAAGGCTGCCTACAACAAAACGAAGAGTCTGTGAAGGACACCAAACCGACGCAGAAACTGAAAGTCACATACATGGTTTCCCATTTCTTGAGCACAACACACGCGATCATTTTTTCTTTGAGTCCTCGTTTACAGAACTCAGACACGATCCATATATCATCTAGTGTAACCCACACAGCCATCATACTGGCAGGTATTGACCTAGAACTTCCTAACAGGGGCACTGTGAATGGCCAAGGACGCAAGGACCCTCAGGGAGTCAGGCAGGGCCCATCGCCCCCAGCAGCAAGCAACCAGGGCCCTCTGTGGGAGCCAGGACGTGACAAACGGTATGAAGCAAATGAGGAAACAGGCTCAGAGATGATGTAACTTATTCAACATCAAGGCTAATGAGCCACACAGCCAGGAGTCCACAGACCCAGTACACAGGGCAGCGGACCCGCTGTGGGAGGGGCCGGCGTGGGGGCACATGCTCGGCGGGCCCCAGCGCTGCTCGCACTCTCTCCAGTCTCAGAGAAGTGGATGGAGCGGGACAAACAGCTGGCCTCAGGAGAGTGGACTGAAGGCAGTAGGGAAGGACAGAGAGGCCAGGACAGGGGCTGCTGCATCCAGAGCTCCTGCCAAGTGAGAGGAGCCAGACACAAGGGATCGCACGGTTCCTTCCCATGAAATGTCTGGGATGGGCAGGTCTGTAGAAACACCAAGTAGCTGGTGGCCACCTGGAGCTGGGGGGGCAGGGGAGGTTTGGGGGTGACACCTAAAGGGCACAGTGTTCCTTTCCAGGCTCTAAATGGATTGTGGTGATGGCCACATGACTGTGAGCATATGAAAACCCACGGAATCCTACACTCCAAACAGGTGAGCTGTAAGGGCACGGGAACCATGCTGCAGTTGGAGGATGTGAACAACACTGTCTGAAGCAGGAGAAGGGGAAGAGAGGCGGATGGAAGACTCCATCGGGCCACCAGTTTGCACCAGAACAGTGGCAGCAAATGCACAGAAGTGTGTGTGTATTCACCTACATGCATGTGTATTTGCATGTGTGGGCGTACATGTACACGCATGTGTGCATGTGCATATATGGGTTTTGCAAGATATTTAGTAGAGAAAACACAGGACTTGACAAGCGAAGGTGGGAAGCTATGAGACCATCACATTCCTAGCTGACAAAGGACAAAGGGATGGGAACATGGCAGGCACAGGCAGGGGGGAGGCTGAGCAGCTCGGATCCACGCCGTGGCTGAGATCTGCGAGCCATCCAAGTAGATGCATCACATGTCTCTGCACTGACACTCCAAAGACAGAGCTGGGGTCTCTGACGTGTGAACGCTGAAGACAAGCACAGCCCGGACTACCCCACACTGCCCCACCCCATACCTGAGCCACTGTCCACACATGGCCATTTAAATGTAATGACAAACAAAATCAGCAGCTCAGCGCCTCAGCTGCACTGGCCACGTTTCAAGTGCTCATTCGCCACGTGTGGTTAGTGGCCACTGTTCCGGCTCGCATAGACAGAGAATGTTCCCATTGCTGCAGAGTGGCACGGAATGGCACCGGCCCAGGAGTATCAAGAGAGAGGCCAACCTAGGATGGAGCCTGCAGGCCCTCTGTGCTGGGCAGAGAGGAGAAACCAGGAAGTGCCCAGGAGCAGAGGGGTGAGAGAGGAACAAGAGACAACCCGGAGGCCAGTGGGAGCGCCCGCATCAGGACCAGCGTGGCGGCACCGAGGGTGTGGAGGAGAAGTGAGACAGGACCCAAGAGGTACCCACGAGATGCAAAGACCGATCTTGGCGGAAGCGTGGCTCTGGAGAGTGGCAGCCGAAGGCTGAGCAGCCGGGGGTTAAAGAAATCGGTGGCCGGATCACCTCACACCAGTCAGAATGGCTAAAATTAACAAGTCAGGAAACAACAGATGTTGGCGGGGATGTGGAGAAAGGGGAACCCTCCTACACTGTTGGTGGGAATGCAAGCTGGTGCAACCACTCTGGAAAACAGTACGGAGGTTCCTCAAAAAGTTGAAAATAGAGCTACCATACGATCTAGCAATTGCACTACTGGGTATTTACCCCAAAGATACAAATGTAGGGATCCGAAGGGGTACGCGCACCCCGATGTTTATAGCAGCAATGTCCACAATAGCCAAACTGTGGAAAGAGCCAAGATGTCCATCGACAGATGAACAGATAAAGAAGATGTGGTATATATACACAATGGAATATTATGCAGCCATCAAAAGAAAATGAAATCTTGCCATTTGCAACGGCGTGGATGGAACTAGAGGGTATTATGCTAAGCGAAATAAGTCAATCAGAGAAAGACATGTATCATATGACCTCACTAATATAAGGAATTCTTAATCTCAGGAAACAAACTGAGGGTTGCTGGAGTAGTGGGGGGTGGGAGGGATGGGTGGCTGGGTGATGGGACATTGGGGAGGTTATGTGCTATGGTGAGTGCTGTGAATTGTGTAAGACTGTTGAATCACAGACCTGTACCTCTCAAGCAAATAATATATGTTAAAAAAAAAAAAAGAAGAAGAAGATAGCAGGAGGGGAAGAATGAAGGGGGGGAAATCGGAGGGGGAGACGAACCATGAGAGACTATGGACTCTGAAAAACAAACTGAGGGTTCTAGAGGGGAGGGAGGGTGGGAGGATGGGTCAGCCCGGTGATGGGTATTAAAGAGGGCACGTACTGAATGGAGCACTGGGTGCTATATGCAAACAATGAATCATGGAACACTACATCAAAAACTAATGATGTACTGTATGGTGATTAACATAAAAAAAAAAAAAGAATCGGTGGCCGGAGCTGCGGACAGCGTCCAGGCCAGTGCCAGAGCATGCAGGAGGTACTAGGGTGTGAAGTGGGGAGACACGACTCTTCAGAAAAGTTTGTAGTGACAGGGAGACCAAATGGCCGCTAAGGGAGAACGTGAAGTTAGAAGAGCTTTTTCATGATGGAAGTAACTTGAGATGGAAAACACGGGAGGGCAAATAATTGGATATAATTATAAGTGAACTCATCTATCTTAAATTCACTGTGCAAACACGTCACCATTTGTCCTGAAGCTCATTCGTGGACCTGTACTTCATAGAGAAGCAGAACAACCTGTGAACGTTCCAGGAGACAGCAACTTCAATTGTGAGCTTTCTCAGCTAATGCTTAAAGCCTAAGAATCCAGCTAGTTCTTTCCCTCTCAGAGGCGACAGTTAACAGAACGGTACCAAAAGAGCTACAAATTGGATGACACATTTTGGTATTAAACTTAGTGTCACCCTATGAGCAATTCTGTTCATTTAAAGCAAAAGAGAGTAAGGAAGGGGCAGACAAGTGAGCGAAGGCAGGTCTGGCGCCACGGGGTCACTGAGCTGCCCAAGCCTAAAGTTACCTTCATTGCTGGTCCCGGAGCCACATCGTCCAAGACGTGAGCACAGATATTAATCACCTTCAGCAGGTGGGAGAAGAGCTGTTCCACCATGGGCACCAGGGTCCGGTCACCCAGAGCTGGCCAGACCTCTTCCTGCTTGGCAGCTGTTGGGTTGGCCTCTTCTTCGGAGGTCCAGGAACTTCTCAGAGATTTGGGGGCACTGGCTGTGATGAGGGGAAGAGAAAATCACTAGGGAAGCTAAGTCATTTAGACCCGCCTACTTTGAGTTTGCTGGCCATCTCCACCTGGTGGTCAACTGATCCCTCCAACTCCACAGGAAATGGACTTTCACGAATGTCACCACCGGACATACACCCACCCATACATTGGTGACGTGCCAATCACCCCAGGCCCTCCAGATCTTTACAACCGAAGTTCCACTGGTGGCCATGGCCTGCTGCTCCTGCCCCTCCAGTCTCTTCCAGTCAGAGTCCTCTCCCACGGCCCACAGCCGGGATCTTGTTAAGACTCTCTCTCGCCTTGACTGCGACATGAACCTCCCAAGTGGGTTTCCCTACCTTGTTCTCCAAGCCACACTCAAGCCCGTGGAGGGACTCTGTCCCACAGCTAGTCCCTCCATGAGGCTCTTCCATGACCTCCCACAGCAAACACCACAGTCCTCCTTAACGAGGCAGCACCCCACACCCCTCAAGTTCAGCAGCCTCCTTCCTCACCCGCCACATCCTCCATCCTCGTCCTCATCTGACATCCCAAACTACTTACAGTCCTCACACGTCACACAATTTTTCATGTCTCCCTGACTTCAAACAGGCTATGCCCTCCGCCTGGTGTGCCCTTTCCTGCCAGCCCATGAAACCTGTTTCCTGTCCTGGTCCCCCACAGCACAGTGACTGTGGCTCCTTGGCACTCCCACCGTACTATGGTGTGTCACCCACTGAATCCACGGCTGACTTGAGAGCAGAGCCCAAATCCCATGCTTTCTTACAGCCATGGTGCCTGCTAAAGCGAAATTAGAAATGCGTTCACCCGTAGCCAACTAAGGGCCTGCACAGGGAAGGGGCTCCTTTAAACTACTCGGCTCAGAACAGCTGCCCACAGCACACACCCACGTTGGTCACATGGGACGCTCGGACTACAGGATCAAACCATCACTGGAGTAATTTCCCTCCATGTGCTCACCACCCCACTCCCTAGAAGGAAACAAAAGCTATAGACCTGAAGTCCCTGTTTCAGCTCAGTACCAATACCTGCAAGCAAGTTTCCGGCTAAAACCAAAGCATCCTGATGGGCTGAGAGATCCAGCGGGAACCAAGCTGATGAGAGCAAGGTGAGGATCATTGTGGCCATGCCAATAGTACAGCTCTTTCTCGATTCATCAGAGGTGCTCAGTGGGGGCACCCTGGAAGGAGACGTGTGCCAGGTCAAACGACAAAAACTTTAGATTTTTTTAATTTATTTTTATTTATTTATTTATTTATTTGACAAAGAGACACAGCGAGAGAGGGAACACAAGCAGGGGGAGTGGGAGAGGGAGAAGCAGGCTTCCCGTTGAGCAGGGAGCCCAATACGGGGCTCGATCCCAGGACCCTGGGATCATGACCTGAGCTGAAGGCAGACGCTTAACGACTGAGCCACCCAGGCGCCCCTAAACGACAAAAACTTTAAATCAAACAGTCCTGCCTTCTCTAATGAACCAGGAAGAAGGCATGTCACCACGTTTTATACCAGCTCATAAAGTGGTTTTACTATTGTTAACTGACATCCTTCCAGTAAGCCACAGCTCCATAAATATCATTGAGAAAGGAAACCAGGTAGCAGATCTGATTAAAACTATTCAAACTGGGGACGCCTGGGTGGCTCAGATGGTTAAATGTCTGCCTTCAGCTCAGGTCATGATCCCAGGGTCCTGGGTTCCAGCCCCACGTCGGGCTCCCTGCTCAGTGGGGAGCCTGCTTGTCCCTCTCCCTCTGCTGCTCCCCCTGCTTGTGCGCTCTCTCTCTGACAAAAAAATAAATAAAATCTTAAAAAAATAATAATTGGGCGCCTGGGTGGCTCAGTTGGTTAAGCAACTGCCTTCGGCTCAGGTCATGATCCTGGAGTCCCGGGATTGAGTCCCGCATCGGGCTCCCGGCTCAGCGGGGAGCCTGCTTCTCCCTCTGAACCTTCCCCCTCTCATGTACTCTCTCTCATTCTCACTCTCTCAAATAAATAAATAAAATCTTTAAAAAAAAAAAAAAAGAAAGGAAAAAAATAATAATTAAAAAAACTATTGAAACTCTTTTTTTATAACTTTTTAGCTTTCTCTGAATTTTGCCTTAGCATTATTTTACTCCAATGCCACAGTTGCTTAGTCAGGTCAGGTACAGGATCTCTGACCAGAAATTGAGGTTGCTCGATAACTACCTGTGGACAAAAGGAAGCAACCACTCTAGACCAGCAATCCATCCACTCCAAGCAAATGTTAGCTGGCCATATGCTGACACACAAGAAATCTGCAGATTTGTTTCCAAATATGATGGCGAGTCACCAAAATGTCTCTCAGTAATCGGTACACATAATAAAAGCTTACTCCTTAGTGCTGTAGGAGATTCGAAATTATTTCACAGATGCTATTCGGGCCATCTAGCGGAAGAAACTCATTTTTAAATAGAAACTGATCATATAAGCTTGCCAGTTCCTTTAGCTCATCATGATTTTACACGACAGGTCACATGTGATTTCAAACAAAAAATGTTTCTAAATTTCTAGTACATAGTGTAGCCATTTGGAGAGAATCAAGCCAATTAGAAACATCCTGCCAACATATGTGAATTGTCCAAAATGAACCTACAAATGACACCCTGAAATCCTCCAAAGCACTTAAGAGTGAGCATTTGACACCCATGAGAATCACAGAGAATCCAGATTTTCGAGAGCTCTATCACTAATTTCCCACACAGCTAACAGGGCAGAAGCAAGGATTCCTTTGGGTACGTGTCCAAAAGGTCACACTGAGAAAAGATTTAAGAAAGAAAACGGGATTCCAATAGCAATGTCCATATCACATGAGGGTAGATAACCATATGCTGAGAAAAATACATACCCACAATGCCAACCTAAACTCCAAATGCAGACGGGAAAGGTGGTTGAAAGGAGACACAGAGCTTCGCAGCATCCAAACTAAAGGAGAAGAGGACAGTAAAATCACACCCACGCACAAAAAGCATTTATTAAATTGAACCTTTCGCCCTTCATAAAAAGTATGAACAATGAAAACATAATTGAGGTCTGTGTCTAACAATATCTGTCCTACCATGGCACCCATTCATCCTTCAAAGACAGAGCAGGGCATGGGGAATACAGGCTCTAAGGAGGGCCCATCGTGTGCCGTGAAGACAGGCCGGCAGCTGGAGCAGCCTTCTGATCAGAATGTCCAACAATGCCACGTCCCCGCCTCTGCCCTGAGCTCACTGACGTCCATCTCCTGACAGACTGCAAGGACCACAAAGGCACGAACCCTTCTCTGTGTTTATATCCCAAGCCGAGAACAGTGCCCGATACGTGGAAGCCACAATAAATACAAATAAGTAAAGTTTCTGATATTTTAAACAAATCAAGGGAAGACCAAACTAGAGACGCCAAACAATATTTAGGTTTAAAAGGCACTTATGTTCTTATCAAGACAGCCTAATCCTAATTGTTGGCGTTTTCTACAACAGGTAAGCATTTCTTCTGTCACATAAAATAAACAACGAGGTTTAACCTGGCAATCAGCAAATTAACACTACCTTGTATAATATTCTCTATTTCTGATTATGGAAGTTACCCTTGTTCATTTTAGAAAATTTGCAAATATCTGAAAAATATAAAGAAGGAAACAAAGATGACAGCCCAAAAATTCATTTTGGCCATTTTCTGCCGTCACTTTCCTGAGTACGTGAGAAAGGTACATGTGTGAACAGGACTTCCTAACAGAGACCGGACTACACGCCAGCACACCCCCACTCCGCCCCTCTGTAACACTAGACAGTCCCGAAGCCCATGGCAATGGGTGCGTAATAGATACGAGTTTCGCTAGAATCAGAATTTAATCATCATGCATTCTTGGACATCACGGTCCTTTTCTGCTGCCAGCGTCACAGAAAATGATACAGGTGAGTACGTTACACAAACACCTTGGCTGGCATTTCTGATGTCTTTCCCTTAGCGTCCATCACATATCACGGAGTCAGTTATATTGGAGGCATTCTGAACTTCTGACACATTACCAACTCGATCATGGCAGTTTTTATTCTCATTTTTATGTCTTCCTGTACTGGCTGAGTTTTTTTTACAATGAGCATGTATTACTTTAATAATCAGGAAAAAGAAATAGTTGTGTAATCTCCATTTAGAATACACCAAGATTCTGTTCCAGGAAGCACAAGTTCTTAGTGAGCCCCACGAATGCAAGCTCTCACACGGCAACTCACCATGAAGAACCGACTGCAGGAACCACCCAGAGTCAATTTCGCCAAGGCCAACCAAGGAGACTTACTGTGAGTGCGCGCGTGGTGGACGTGACCAGTTCACGGGAAACTGCCGCGATGACTCTGGAGAGGTTGTTTTCCACAGTGATGTCCGTCATGCTCGGCAGTAAGTTATAGCCTCTGTATATTCTAACGAGAAAAACACGGAAACTTAAAACCTACTACTAAAGCTTATGACACGGGCGCCTGGGTGGCTCAGATGGTTAAGCGTCTGCCTTCGGCTCAGGTCATGGTCCCGGAGTCCTGGGATCGAGTCCCGCATCGGGCTTCCCGCTCTGCAGGAAGTCTGCTTCTCCCTCTGCCTCTCTCTCTCTCATGAATAAATAAATAAAATCTTTAAAAAAAAAATAAAATAAAATAAAGCTTATGACACTTCCAAAATTCAAATGGCATTTCTAAGTTTAAGATTAAGGCCTACGAGAAGTTCCAGCAGTCTTGACTTTGACGTGACAGACCGACCGGAAGTGAACCCAGCCCAGTCCGCCCCGAGCACCCACGCCGTGGCGCCCCGGGCCGTGCTGCCTCACCACAGGCTCACGGCCCCCTCTCCACCCATCCAAACCACTCATCTTTCAAACTTTTAAGGTGAAAGAAATCCTTCTTGAAGCTAGTCCCGACTGCAGGAAAGACGAAAGTGCTGGTTCCACTGCGGGGCCGCTGCGGTGCTTCCCGAGACCACACTCACGGCACACAACGATTTCCACCCCTTGCTGAAGTTACAGATCCTGAGTCCCCAGCCCTATCAGCAGAGCCCAAGCAGGACTAGTGCTGGATTCAGCTCCGAATCGCCCAGTGTCCTCAGAACCCAACAAAACTCAGAAGACTTCTTTTCTTCCCACATCAATTCTCAAACAGCAGACAGCTAATAAGGTGCCAACGGCACAGCTCAGCTGGCCACGGAGCTGGCCACGCAAGAACCAAATAACACAGCCAATGTCCAGAGGCCAGCCTGAGCCTGGGTGGCTCAGTTGGTTAAGCGACTGCCTTCGGCTCAGGTCACGATCCTGGAGTCCTGGGATCGAGTCCCACATCAGGCTCCCTGCTCAGCGGGGGGGTCTGCTTCTCCCTCTGACCCTCCCCCCTCTCATGTGCTCTCTCTCTCTCATTCTCTCTGTCTCAAATAAATAAATAAAATCTTAAAAAAAAAAAAAGAAACGGGGAAGACTTTCAAAGTAGTAGTGAGTAACCAATTTTAATGCGATATTATACTCATCTCTGCTGGCATTTTCTGAACTGATGCTCAGAAAAAGCAATTTACCTTAAGCTTGTTCAACTCCTGATGAGACCCTCTCACGCTGCTTTTGCTTATCTTTAACGAATATTTATCCTGAATCTTCTCAGAGAGAAGAAAAGACCACTTCTTAGGTTTATAAAAAGGAAATTCTCTGAGAAAATTATGTCCACGTGTGTTTTTAAAGCAATCTTTACATGAGATGTTATCTATTGAGGAATAACTTCCAAAATCTGACAAGCGGAGTTCCAAATTCACAACAAAAGCATCAAGCAAACATCTCAGCCTTGACAGCTAAGCTTTTAAAAAATATTGCCACTAACAAACAGGAGAGCTACATATAAAACTCATTTTTAAAGTAACATTTAAAACACAGAGAGTTAAACTGCATGAGATAGTCTTTTATGATCACTTCTGCAGCCTTCTTTGCAAACTAAAATGCAAAGGAATGATTGCTTCATTAAAGCGTTTCTGCACTAACAACTTCCACAGTCCATGCTCGTCTGAGGCCCGACAAGCACAGGCTGGATGCCACCAACGGCAACAGCACTTAAAAGCTTCTCACAACAACGTGAATAGTCCTAAGTGCAAAGCACTGCACCAGTGGACAACCCTAACTAACCCTGCCGAGCCCCCTAACAGTCGGGGGTAGAGCACGCAGATAGAGTGATAGAGTGAAAACGTTACCGGACAAGGTTTTAGATAAGACACAGCAGAAGCATCACACACAAAAACACACTTATGAGTAGGTGGCTGGTAGTGAGCGGATTGGAAGATTCATGAAGTCCTCGCTGCGACTATGGCTGAGCTTCCTAAATGAAGATGGGTGGCGGATCCCAGAAAGGACAAACTACCGAAGGAGAGCACCTACGCAAACACCCTCACCTGAAGCTTCTTCTGTAGAAAGCACGAAGTGTCAGGAAAGTCCCCCTCCCACCCATGACGTCAGGCCACACGCAGCACACGTACCTGGTGATGGTGCTGACGGAGAAGTGAGATGGAGGCTGCGTCTCGTGCATGAGGAGCTTCAGGTAAACACTGCTTTGATCTCTCGCCACAGCCACGACAGGGTCAGCTTGTCCTTGGTCGCACTTGTAGAACAGCTTTGGGACAAGCCTACCGTAGAAGTAAAGTATACTTACTGACGGAAGTCTCTGAAACTCACCTGTGATGCACCACCCTCCTCTGTCGAGGTGGGGAAGCCTGCAGCACAGTCTACCCACTGACAGCAGCTCCCTCCTTCGGGGGGCCCTCCAGCCCAGCAGAGCGGGGCTGCCGGTCCCAGGACCAATCGCCCACACACCAGTCACGCCAACCCTGATATGACGAGGCGCCGTACTGCCTTTCTGTCCGTCGTGGAATTAACTACCTTTCTCTACATATAATAAAATGCTCTGATTTAAAGTTCTCTTTCCAGTCCTCTTGAGCAAGATGAATAGGTCCATGAAGCCACTGTTCACAGAAAGTACTAGAGCACAGAGCAGATCTGAACACCAGGGGCCGGCCCTTACTCCCTTTTGCAGTTCTGCCTGCAAAACCAGCCCACACACTCCCAGATGGCAAAGCTCCAGCAGACGTCCCTCACAAATCTAAACTCCCCTCAAAAGCAGAATACAGGCAACATTTCCCAAAAGAGCAGAAGGGCTCGTTTCTGCAATGGACAGGGCATGTTCTGCATGAGTGTACTCATACCCTTGTGGACAGGGCTCATAACTCTTAGAAACAACTGCTTCATCACATTGCAAACCCCAGGATCCTTAATTAAAATCTCTCTTCTGTGGAGATATGATCATAAGCACAACTTTTTTCTAAGGTAAAATAAATGGCTATCATTTGCAGAAAGTGGGAAAGGTCCAAAATCGTTGATTAGGCAAGTCATACTAACCCAGTTAAGTGCACGAAAAGGTACACCTCACAAATAAACAAAGAAATATGCAAATGACAACACTGAAAACAGAAAAGATATACATCAGGGGTGCCTGGGTGGCTCTGTTATTAAGCGTCTGCCTTCAGCTCAGGTCATGGTCCCAGGGTCCTGGGCTCGAGCCCCACATCGGACTCCCTGCTCAGCGGGAAGCCTGCTTCTCCCTCTCCCACTCCCCCGCTTGTGTTCCCTCTCTCACTGTCTCTGTCAAATAAATAAATAAATAATCTTTAAAAAAAAAGAAAAAAGAAAAGATATACATCAAAATGGAACTTTGGTTTTGATTAGGTTGATCACAGAAATTTTTATTTCCTATTCTATATTTTCCCTAAATTTTGTTCAGCAAACATGTGTTATTACTTTTAAAAGATAAGTTATTTTAAAAAGAAATGCCAATTTCTGCCTCAACAATCGATATGTATTTAACTTTTTTTGAAATATTTTTTTGGTGAGAAGAATCGGGCACAGTCATATTCTGGTCATTAAGAAGTAGAGACTGGGGCGCCCGGGTGGCTCAGTTGGTTAAGCGACTGCCTTTGGCTCAGGTCATGATCCTGGAGTCCCGGGATCGAGTCCCGCATCGGGCTCCCTGCTCGGCAGGGAGTCTGCTTCTCCCTCTGACCCTCCTCCCTCTCATGCTCTCTGTCTCTCATTCTCTCTCTCTCAAATAAATAAAATCTTTAAAAAAAAAAAAAAGAAGAAGTAGAGACTGGTATGTTTCTGGACACCAATTTCACAGGAAGTACCAAAACCCGTAAGAAATCCACTTCTAGGTACTGACCCAAATGAAATGAGAACATATGTCCACACGACGTCTTGTGGGCAAATGTTCAGCCAGCACAATCCATAGTAGCCAAAAAAGTGGAAGTAATATCAATCATCTTGTGACTGGGTAAAGAAAAGACAGTGTCGCCCCTGTAACGGAGAACTATGTGTGTGGCAATAAAAGGAACACACTCTGGTACACACGACAGGATGGACGAACCCTGAAAACTAAGGGGAAAAAGCGAGAGGCAAAAGTCCATCTACTGTATGATCCCATTTATATAACATGTCCAGAAAAGGAAGTGGATTCGTGATTGCACGTGGGCACAAGGGAGCTTTCTGGGGTAATGGAAATGTTCTAAAACCAGGATCGTGGTGATGGCTACATGAATCTGTAAATTTACTACTAATCATTAAATCGTACACTTAAAATGGGTGAATGTTAAGAGATATAAAATCATACTTCAGTAAAGCTATGAAAAAAAAAAAAAAAAGCAACAACAACATCAGAAAGCTTGGCCTAGTAACTCAACTTCCAGGAATTAATTCTAAGGAAAAAAATGTACACATAAACATTTGTGTGTAACAATATTCATGAGCATTATTCATTATCTAAGTCAAAGAAAACTTAACATCCAACCAAATAACATTTACATAAAAGTTTATCGCAACTACAGAATAAACTACTGGCCACTAACTACAATTTCTTTTTCTGAAACAGCATGCATAGCCTTCACTGATCTCACTCTGTATGACATGTCACGCACTTCAGTACAAACATATGAACATATCTGCGCACAGGGTGCGGCCCTAGACATCACTGGTGGTCACAGTTTTTTTTACAGCACTTCCTTCACAGCAGGAAGATGTAATAACATATTAGGTGGAAATGATCAGATCACAAAATTGCACGTACACTTGGTCCCGATTCTGAAGAGACTCGTACACAGGATATACCTCAACATGTTCACAGTGAGTATCTCCAGTGACAGAAATGAAGGAGATTTCTATTTTCTTCTTCGTGCTCTCCTCTATATTTCAAGCTTCTGACAGTGAAAGCGCGTCACTTTTACAGCAGGAGGCTAGCCGTTTTCACCCTCACTTTAGACTCCTGGGCAGTAAATAGTATCTTTTCTGATAGTTTTGGAAGAGCTGAAAGTGAGCGCCAGGATCTGGGAATGCTGACCTACTCTCTAGATGACCCAGCTCCCCTCCTCCTACCACTTAGTGCTTCCACCACTAAAGTGAGCAAAGAGAGAAAATGCGTGGTAAATACCTCATCAAAGCTGCTGCGGCAACGTGCCGCACCCTGGGGTCCTCGTCCCCGAGCAGATAGATGACGACATCATGCAGCACTCGTTCTTGCAGTTTTAAAAGCTTCAGAGAGAAGGATAAAAAAGCTAGATATGATGTCTGTCTTTAACCCAATTTCAGGTAAGATACTCTGGAAGGCCAGTGAGGGAGAACTCACGATCACCAGCCTTAAATTCACACACACAAGCACGACTGTCAAGACCTGAATCGCAGAGTCGATCTAGAACAGAGCGCGCTGAGAGGAGACCCACACCCCTGGGAAAGCGCAACTCCTAGAAGTTACGACACGGCCTCATAACAATGAACTGCTTACCCCTGTGTAATGATGCGCCCCTCTGTGCAGGTTTTCTGCTTTTGCCTCCAAAAAGCTCACCAACCTAACAAAAGAACATTTTTAACACGAAACAATTTAGTGAGTCCACAGACACCCACCGTCGGCCTGCATGACCCTGACACACAGGACACAGATGGCGGCTGCTCCGGAGGGGGCTGGGCCGGCCACCCAGAAGGCCGGAGAGAGAGCACTTCCTCAGACCCACAGAAGGATGGTTTTTAAGTAAGTAGAGTTCATATTCCCATCCTCATTTCAGACTCTGTAAACTGTTTTCTTCAAAATAAATATCACCATCTATCACTGTGAGAGACTCCAAGTGGACTCAGAGTGAGCTCAGCCACCAGGGAAGGTGAGTGCGGACTGTGGGGAGCCCCACACGGCCTCGGGCAGGTTCCTTGCCCCCTCCCCAGGGTCCTTTCCAGTGGGCGGAGCTGAGAGGAACCCCTCATTCAGAGACATGTTCTGAGGGAAAAAGAAACTAACCACTAACCACTCAGGGCAATAGCCCTGAGCCTGGCACATAACAAAGACTTTGTAATAGCTGCTTGAAGAACACCCAAATGCCTGGGTAATAAAAGAAATTTCCCCTTCTAAAAGAAAGCACTGGAAGAAAACATCTTAAACCAAACTTATTCCTAGAAAATGCAGAAGGCATCAAGTTATTTTTTAATTGCAACAATACAGACAGGCTGTCTGACCTAAGTTCGGTATAATGAGGAGGACGTTCCTTTTGTACATACAAGCAGGAGTGATAGAAATCTGAGTTCTATCATTCCCGCCATCCAGGACGCTTAGATGACTGAGACCACCAGAAAGACCTACTCCTCTGCCCATATTTTAAAATCGCAAGCACAGAGCAAGCTGAGGAGGAAACCAGCATCAGCTCTCCACGCCACCCAGATTCCCAACTCACAGGTTACTCGATGACCATCACAAATCAGTACTAGAAGCAACTGGCCCAGGCCTTTTGATTCCTGGCTCGAACTCCCAGCAGCTTTGGTTTACGGACCTAAGGAACCTGATTCATCACTTACCTAAAGTCAATCTCTGCAAGAGTTTCCAAAAGCTCTGTCCTCACCAGCCAGTAGGAACTATCCCTCAAGGTCAGCATGTCGGTGATCAGCTGTAATCCCAATTCGCTATAACTACTGCTGCAGAGACTCATGACACAGTGCTGGAAGACAAGGCCGCCGCGGGACGGCGTCGGGGTCAACCCTGTGCCGTCACTGCCTCCTGACAGTTATGACATCACGCCTCCATATACCCGTTTCCTCTTCTAACCGCAGCAGGGATGCTGCATTTTTCCCACATCTCTCAGAAATGTCATTAACTCAAGTTTAAAACTAAATGTGTCCCTTCCACATCACTTTGTTTCTTTCTTCCTCCCATTGCTGTCTTGGTCATGGCCTCTACTCCCAGACACCAATTTCGCGACCATGGATCAGGGGTAAACCACTCCATTCTAAAACAAGTCTCAGACCCGGGGCCGACAGGGGACCCGTGCCCTTTGCTAAGCGGCCGTGTACTCCGCGGCCCCCCAACAACGGCAGAGCCCCCCGTGGCCGCGCCCTTCCCACCCCTCAGTGCACACGTGGGCACTTCCAGACAGCAGATGGGAGCTGACTCGGGGCCAGCAATCTGCTGTGCCCCTGGAGAGATAGACTGACTGAAACCTGGCGAACATTTGGAACTAAGGAACAATTCTGGCCATGAAATTTTGAAAAGGGAAGGTATCCTATTCATTTGACAACTGTTGGGTTTTTGCTTCCATTTTTACTGGTTAATTTTTACTGTTGTTGATTGGCCAGTTGTGATTTACTGATCAGCTGATCTACAGAGGTTCACCACGCTGCTGCATGAAGGCTGGAGGCGCTGCAGGGATGCAACACAGGGTCACTAAATAACCTCGAGACTCCCCTTGACTCCGCTCTGTGGGCACGAGAGCGCCGGTGGTGTTTAATTCAACAGGTTTTAACCTTCGTGTTGGCAAAGTATATTTCTAAATAGACGCTTTAGAAAAAGGAACATTTCAAACAAACACTCTGAGTACTGAAACTTACACTACACTCTTCCTTTACCGGTAATGCTTTCTTCCTGCAGCGGAGTGATGGACACACGCACGTTTACTATTGTTTACAGCTCTAGAATGTCTAGGACTATTCAGTATTAAGCCCACTTTTAGTTATAACAATGGTAAAATCTCCACTAATCAAAGAACCGATTTCCACAAAAGATTATGCTTACCCTCGCAGCTGTACAAGCCAACTTGCAAGTCACAGAAGATTCATCCTTCAAAGTTTTCTGCAGCAAAGGAATGCAGTCCACCAGAGAAAATGTATTTCCTGACCAGAAGAGCAAACAGCAAGTGCCTTTACGTAACCTTGAACTTGGGCGTTCTACCTAGAAGATACCCTGAAAACTCTGCCCTTACCTGTCAGGGCCCTGATGGTGCTCATCCAGTCTCCCACTTGGAAGCGGGACCTGCTGAGGATGGAGGAGATGAGGGTCCCACAGAGAACGGCCGTGGCTCCTCTGACCTGGGGGTCTCCATGATCGATGTAGTTCAGGATGTCTGACACATACTGCTCCTCTGTAGAGATAAATTGCCCAGCCACTGTATAAGCCCCTACCATCAATTTTCTATCTCAAAATAAAAGCTTCATTCTCAGTGAAGAAAAAAAAAACAAGGGTGAGGGGGCAATCCAAATCTAGAAGAGACTTGAATGTAACAGCCATGAGTGGTAAAAAATATTGTGGGGTTTAAAGATTCTAGATTCATCATAGCTCTGGTATCACTTCAACACAATAGATGTTCTGGATTATAATTCCAGGCTGCCGGCCAATAATCAAAATTCCAAGATTTCCCTTCAAAAAAAAGACTAGAGAAACTCAAACTAGTCCACACTTACCTAATATGAATTCAAAAGCACAAGTGTGTCCCCTCACCCAAGAAAGGGAGGGAACGGGAGGGTAATTTTAGAAGTGCGGCCCCTCCCCGCTTTGCTCCAACATGAGAGTGGGTCCCAGCGTGCACTACAGGGGCCGGATCTGCTGCTGCTCTGCTCGCCTCGGGTCCTGCTTGTCTCTGAGTGTGAACATCTGGCCCCACGGAGTGTGACCCAAAGCAATTTTGATTATACGCAATTTGTGCCTTTGGTATAAATCCAATATGTATGTAAAGTGGCTCTTACGTTCCCACATATCTACTGTCTCGTCACGTGTGTTTAAACGAAACACTGCATCGACAGGGAGTCCGAAAAGCAAAAAACATTACTAGTTATGTGTTTTATATGGAGCTACAACTCAGTTCAGAAATACCACAAATTAACTCAAAACACATACTACTCTAAACTAAAACAGCCAAGATGGTTTGACAGTTTTTGAAGTAAGGATTAAACATGAGGGACAAGCCGTGAACTTGTAACATACCAGGGTACTCCATGGTGTCAAGAGGTACTTTATAAAGTTTGCTGAAGAAAGACTCAGGATGAAGGGCCACAGCGGCCCCCACACAGCTGAGTGCCAGCGCCTTCACACTGACCCTCACGTCCCTGTCCGGAACCAGCACTGCAAGGAAACCACCAAGGTTACCTTCAAAGCAGCCAACATGTAGTTTCCACAGAAACAAAACTAGACCCACCAACCCGGCTCGCCCATCATCCCCTCCCTTCTCCCATCAGTCAGTGAAAGCCACCGCTGGGCCCAGACTCCAGTCCCTCCCTCTGCTACCGCAATTGAGGCGCGAATCAGTCACCAAGTTGACCTTGAGACCTCGGTATTTCCTTCGGCTCTGTACCTTTCTTTGTTGTTGTTGGTTTTTTTGTTTTTTTGTTTTAATTTTATTGTATTAGTCACCGTACAATACATCATTAGTTTTTGATGTGGTGTTCCACGATCCATTGTTTTCATATAACACCCAGTGCTCCATGCAGTACGTGCCCTCCTTAATACCCATCACCGGGCTAATCCATCCTCCCACCCCCTTCCCCTCTAGAACCCTCAGTTTGTTTCCCGGAGTCCACAGTCTCTCATGGTTCATCTCTCCCTCCGATTTCCCCCCCTTTATTTTTCCCTTCCTTCTCCTAATGTCCTCCATGCTATTCCTTATGTTCCACCTGTACCTGCCTTTCTGTACATACCATTTTTTTCCCCAGTCAGCAAAAATGAAGCAGATAGAAGGCGGACACAATGGACAAGAGGAACAGAATCGTCATCAGTAGACTGTCCTATGTCACCTTTGATCCGGCAAGGCTACAACAAAGAAAGTAACACTCGTTTGTCTTAGGATCAAGGAACCAATACATTCATTCACTAGTGTGTTCAACAAACAGGTCCAGAGCAGTAATTATGCCGGGTGCTAGGGATACAGAGATGCCCATCTTTGTCACACACAAGCCTGGCCTCACAGACCACGGTGGAGCAGAATCAGAGCGCGGTCAGAGGCAGCTAAGCTACACGGTCACGTGGGCGGTGGCAGGGATGAGCTCAGTGTGCAGGGAGGGCACGCTGGAGAGAAGGCAGCTGGGAGCCGGCACTCAGGAGAGGCTGCTCAGGAAAGGGCAGCATGAGCCACCACGGGGAAGCTACTTAGGCACAAGCAAGAGCCCTGGGAATGCCCAGAGCTGAGAGGGAGCAGACCTGGCTGGAGCCGGACCTGGAAGGAAGTGCGGAGGCTACAGGATGACTGAGCATCTACAGAGGAACTAAGTACAAAACTGTTTCCTGCCCTCAAGGAATTTAAAATTAAGGGAAGACAAGACACAGGTAAAAAGGTAAGCAATTCAGAGATATTTTACAAGCAGTACAATGGATAAGTCAACAACAACAAAGCCCAAACCTGATTAAAAACTGAGCAAAGGACTTGAACAGACTTTCTCCAAAGACAACATACGAATCACCAGTAAGCATATGAAAAGATGACCCACATCACTCATCATTAGGAAAACGCAAGTCAAAACCACAGTGATATACAACCTTACTCCCAGTAGGATGGCTACTCTCAAATAAAGCCAGAAAATGGCAAGCCTTGGCAAGGACATGAGGAAACTGGAACCCTGTGCACGGCTGGTAGGAACGCAAACTGGTGCAGCCCCTGTGGAAAACGGTGCCGAGAGTCCTCAAAAAAACCTAAAACTAGAACTACCAGAGGACCCTGAAATTCTACTTCTGGGTGTATATCCAAAAGAACTGAGAGCAGGGTCTTGAAGAGATGCCTGTAACCCCATGTTCACAGCAGCCAAAAGACAGAAGTAACCCAACTGTCCATCAACAGATGAACAGAAAACCAAAATGGGGTCCAGCTGCACAGTGGGATATTATTCAGTGTCAGAAAGCAAGGGAATCCTGACACCTGCTACAACACAGATGAACCCTGAGGACATTATACCCAGTGAAATAAGCCAGTCACAAAAGAACACTGCATGGTTCCACCTGTATGTGCTTCCTGGGGTAGTCACATCCACAGAGACACAAAGTAGATGGTGGGAGCCAGCAGCTGGGAGGAGGGAGGAATGGGGAGTTAGTGGTTAATGGGGACAGAGTTTCAATCTGGGGAGAGGAAAAGAGTTCTGGAGATGGAGGGTGGTAATGGCCACACAGCATGAATGCACTTACGCCACTGAGCTGCCCATTTCACAGCAGTTACAATGGCAAACTTTATATGTACTTCACCACCATAAAACAAACAAAGGCATAACTCAATGCACAGAAACAAGAAATGCTGCAAGACGATGCATGACCATCAAATGAATGGCCCAAGAAATCAGGTGAGGTAGCAATCAGTGTAAGACAGATTTGTCTGGGAAGGACTCTCAAGGAAGCAGAACTTCAGGCAATTCTCAAGGATTTGGGTAGTACCTGGAGAGGCAGAAAAGAAGAGCACACCTAGGAATGGGTCACTATTTAAGGGGAAACAGCTGAGCAGCTCAGAGATGGGAAAGCTAGAAGCAAGGCACACGGACAGTAGCCAGAGTAATTTTTTTTTTTTAAGATTTTATTTATTTATTTGAGAGTGAGAATGAGAGAGAGCACGAGAGGTGGGAGGGTCAGAGGGAGAAGCAGACCCCCCCGCCGAGCAGGAAGCCCGATGCGGGACTCGATCCCGGGACTCCAGGATCATGACCCGAGCCGAAGGCAGACGCTTAACCGACTGAGCCACCCAGGCGCCCAGTAGCCAGAGTGATTTTAAACACCCACACAAACTCAGAATGCCGAGTGGTCTCATGCTTAAGTATCTCACCTTGTTTTCTTGATCTCCCGGTTCGGCAGCTTCATCTCTGGAGACAAGTTTATCTATACTGCTGTCAGAGGGCTGCCTGCTGTGGCCCATACTTTTCAATAAATGTGCTTGCTGCAGGGCTTCAAAATCAGAGAAATCGAGATTGAGTGACAAGTTTCCAATTTAAAAAAACAATATTCATATTTATACAAAGTCCACATGGAACTACAGGATTTAGATCAAGAACAAGGACAGTCATTCCTCAACTGACCTTCCTCATTTGCTATTTACAACTCAGAAAACAAAGATACCCGCAGATTTCTTCTTGGAAGCTAAGGTAAAATTGAGATGTCAGGGTTGAAAACAAGACCATTCCACAGCGCACCACTTAAGTCTGCATACCAACTGAAGAGCTTCTGAAAGCATCTACGTCTTCATCCGGAAGAATGCCCGTGGCTTCCTCATCCTCGTCCTGTGGCTGTCCGATCTGCATCCCCGAATACTGGCTGTCGGCACCATCTAACACCTGCACGGTTCAAGAGGGGCTGGTGAGGGCTCTGAAGGGACATCACCGAGGGACAGGCTCTCCGACACAGAAAGGCAAAGGCAAAGCCAGAAATCACATGGACCACATCTCACGTATTCACACAAAGGTCATTTCCTGAAATGCACGGAGATGCATGCATGTCAATGGTCAAGCTTCACTGATCACACATTGCTATTACGTTACAAAAAGCTTTACAACTATAAAACTACCAAAGAAATTCCAACCTGAAAATTTCTCTGTGATATTAAAAAAAAAAAAAAATCTAAACAAAAATCTGTATCTTCACAAGCAAGTTTTACAGTAAGTCAACAATGAGAAAAATCTTTTAGAAAAACACCTAACACTACACTAGGTTAGCTTCTAAACTGCTAGAACTAAATCATCTCAGTTTTGGACACAATATATCATATACCTGGCCATAAACTTGAATTATGATTCCATATTGCAAAACTTTTCACATTCACTTGAAATCTCATGTAATTTACTTGAAAAACTGAGTGATGGAACCTCAATACACTACCAATAACTGAAATAAATTCTGTATCATTTTTAAAAAGTCATTCCAAATCCTTAGAGTTAAATAAAAAACATCAAGCCACATGTTCAAAATCAACCAAGAAAGGAATGATGTTCTCCACTCTCCCAATTAGTTTACCCAAAAAACCTTACCTCAGTTAAAAAATATATATTAAAATGAAAAATTTTACCATAATAAAAACAATACTTTTTGAATATTTTACTACACCCCAGGCAGAATCAAAAAACACTTTATATGTATCATTCCCCTTAAGGTCCGTAAGTCTTACAGTGCAAGTACTGTTACCCTCAATTTGTGGATAAGAAAACTGAGGCAAGAAGAGACACACACAAGTGCTCCAGGCTACACGCTTAGGAAGTGGCCGAGCCAAAATTCTCATCCTGTGGCTCCCGGCAGCAGTCCTTCAGCCACCACACTGGGCTGTCTCATGAGGAAATTCCCTATCCCTTGCACTTGTTTCTTTTTCTCTATGCACTCATCACCATCTGACTATGTATTTGTTTACTTATTGATTGATTACTGGCTTATTATCTGCCCCCCCACACATATGCACACACTCCAGAATAGGGGTAGTTAAGCCACGGCCTAATGACCGAACCTGGCTCACCACCTCTTTTTGTAAATAAAGTTTTACAGGAATGCTAGTTCATTTACATATAGTCAATGCCTGCTTTCACACCACAGAGGCCGAGAGGACCATACGCCAGAGGCCATATGGCTTAGAAAGCCACACATCTTTGCTGTCCAGCCCAATAGGGAAGGAGTCTCGTGACTCCAACTCTAGAACATTAGCTTTGTGTGAGCAGTTTTGTATGTTGTGCCCTCTACTTCATCCCCAGCTTGTGAACAATCGCTGGAACTTAACAGGTGCTCAGTACACTTGTTCAGCAAATAATTAATGATTACCTAACAGGCATGGAAGCATCCCATAAACCAGAAAAGAACTCCACCAATGTGGGAATTATCAAGGTAAGATGTTCATTCTCTACAGGCCACAGAGACCTGCAGAGGTCCCATTCCCAGCACTGCTACCCAGTGAACAACGGGGTAATTTCAAAAGACCAAAAAAGTTTTCAGAGTTTCCTATGGCCTTTCATTCCTAATTCTAACAAATTCACCAGAAATCATCCATTGTAAAGAGGCAAGATACCCCATGGAAGCTGGTGCAATAAACACACAGCAGAATCTCCCCCCAACACACACACTTACCAGCCAGCACTTTCCCTAACCTTGTCTTTTCCCTGCATACTGGCTAGAATTTGTTCACCCTTTCCTTACTTAAAATCCCTTTCCCACTATTCCAATTATTTGTCCTACCCTTCTCCAGGTCTTCTAGTTAAAACCCCAACTGTGAGCCCACTTCTCTACCCGAGGAATTATAAATCCACGTGGCCATCAGAAACTGAATCCACATGACAACTGCTCAATAGGGACATACAAGTGTTTTATCTCATGATTTGTCGTTCAATGCTTCTGCATTCATCCACATAAAAAAGCCTAAAAACCAAACCAAACCAAAACAAAAACATTCTTAGTAAAATCTATTCAGTAGTAACAGAACACTTAATAGTACGAATTGTTTTTTTAAAAAACAGAGCATTGGGCGCCTGGGTGGCTCAGATGGTTAAGCGTCTGCCTTCAGCTCAGGTCATGATCCCAGGGTCCTGGGATCGAGTCCCGCATCGGGCTCTCTGCTCCTTGGGAGCCTGCTTCTCCCTCTGCCTCTCTCTCTCTCTGTCTCTCATGAATAAATAAATAAAATCTTAATAAAAATAAATAAAATAAAATCATTAAAAAAAATAAATAAATAAATAATAAAAATAAATAAAAAACAGAGCATTAAACTCTGTATCACTTTTACCAAAGCTGGTGAATAGACCATCCTTAAGGAGCTTCTTGTCCACTAGCTCAGAGACCAGAAATACTTAAATCCATGCTCTATAAGATGAGATATGTTGTAGAAGGTTTTGAAAAGCCAAAAAAACGTTAAATACACAATATTAATTTTTTAATTACAATGCATTAAGACCACAGATCTGTTAATAAATAGGCTCCTTACAGATTTTTTAAATGATTTAATCTGTGCCCAACAAGTTCTTAAAGAATTTAAAATGCATTCAATTTTAGCAAAGTTCATATCATCAACTAACCTAATTTCTGACCTCCATGTTCAACAAAAATGACACTCGGCCATTGCCTTCAGGGAGGGTCTCAGATGGGGTTGAACTCCCCATTAATGACCTGAGTTGGTGACCTCTGCTCTCTTTTTAGTGAGTCAGATGGGAAGAAGGAAATGAGCAGGAGGGTCTAGGTCTGGGCCTGCAGGCGAGAGCCCTCCCCACCCACTTACAATTTCAGAACTGTCTGAAGGGGTCACAGCCGAATCAGGCCCCTCGGTGGTGGTCTGGGAGCTGTCGCTGACTGGGGAGGAGGCCTGGGTGCCATCGTTCAGGTCCATGGCCGGGTCAGATGGGACGGCACTGATCTGGCTGGAGCTGTGGCTCAGGATGTCCTCCTCATCCCCGTCGGTGGCAGCGCTCGCCAGGTCACAGCCGGTCAAATCCACCGAGTCTGGCTGTAGCGTGTGCTGTGACCGGGGCTGCTCAGTGATGATGTCGTGGCCCACGGAGTCGGTGGCTGAACTGGCAGAGCCAGGAGTGGAGACCCCGGAAGAGGCAGCCAGCTCGCCACCAATCTCACCCTTGACTGAGGCTGAAGACAAAAAAACATTCATTCCTCAAAGGGCCAGGAAAACGTTCAACAGGGTTCAAATGCTTACAAAATACCCCAAAATTCACTGTCACCAAATGTTTTAACTGCAAAAAAATCATGAAATACAGTGAAAATCTGAACTAGTAAATTTCAAAGGCAAGACAAGAGTGCAGTCTTCAAACATTACTAAAATTGCTTTGGGCCCCTGGGTGGCTCAGTTGGCTAAGCGACTGCCTTCAGCTCAGGTCATGATCCTGGAGTCCCGGGATCGAGTCCCATGTCAGGCTCCCCGCTCGGTGGGGAGTCTGCTTCTCCCTCTGACCTTCCCCCCTCTCATGCTCTCTCTCTAATAAATAAAAAAAAAATTTTAAAAAGTCTTTAAAATTGCTTTTTACTATATTCTTGACTTACCTTTTACTCTATTACCATGTCATAGTCATAAAATAAGGATTATCAGTAGATATTTTTTAAATGCTATATATGAATATTCTCAGATGGTATTCCACTGTAAAAACTGAAGTATGCTCGGTAACAATACCACTTCAAGCCCTTGAGCAACTGCTCCAGCCTCAGCTTGGAAGGTTCTGCGACCCACAGGCAGCCTGGTAGGGCACAAGCCGGTCGGCCGCGCTCGCTCAGCAGGCCGCGCTCAGAAATGACAGAAGGTCACCATCTCTCTGATGTGGGCTTTCCTTCTCCCCAGACCCTGTTCAAGACCTCTAAGCAGCCAGTCCTACCCTCCCGTAGGGCAACTTCGCAGCATGTTTTCCTAGTTTGGTTTTTAAATTCTCATTAAAAAAAGCCACACACTACATAAAAATCACTACAAGAAGAGCTACACCAAGGTGTTGGCGGTCTCGCCTAGAGACCACTGGGTCAGTGAGCACTTGAGCTTTATAATGTGGTGGAGAGCTGTAATTTTGTTTTTCTTTTTTCACTTCTATAATTTAAAAAAATTTTTTGTTTTATAAAAGTAAGTGAATAAATAATCACCACCAGAATTATTCAGATTCTCCTTCCCAAATACTTTAGTCTTATTTTTAGTTGTCTAAAAATATTCTTTTGGACAGGATTATACAGTCCAAACCACTCTCATTTAATCCAATTATTAGCATATTAATCAATACTTCTCTCTCATAAAGTGAATAAAGAATCTGTAAAGAAATGTAAATTTCTGGGGCGCCTGAGTGGCTCAGTCGATGAAGCGCCTGCCTTCAGCTCAGGTCATGATCCCAGGGTCCTGGGATCGAGCCCCACATCAGGCTCTCTGCTCAGTGGGGAGTCTGCTTCTCCCTCTCCCTCTCCCTGCTGCTCCCCCTGCTTGTATTCTCTCTCTCTGTCAAATAAATAAATAGAATCTTAAAAAAAAAAAAAAGAAATGTAAATTTCTTTCAAGTTAAGCTATCCACAGACAATTTTTAATCCCATCTTCCCCTCACAACCCATGTAATTCATGAGACACTTATCTACCACCCCCTACTACATAAGAAGACTTATGCTCAGGGAGTATAAACCTAATTTTAAAAGAGCCTAAGTCAAGGAAAAGAGCAAATATTTGATGCAAGAAAACACACACACACACACGTTTCAAAGTAAATGTTTTAAAAAGAGTGAGAATTAGCCACCATTTGAGCAAGCTGGCTTCACCGCTGTCCCCAGGAGCACAGTCCCTCATAAGGGGCAGGAGAGGGGCAGGAAAGGGGCCAGAAAAAAGGTGGGAGGGGGCACCACTGCCCCTCCCTGAGAGCTACCTGTGAAGGCGGGGCTGCTGCCCTCCGACCTGGACTCGGAGTCATCCTCCAAGGCCGCTGCTTCTCCGAAGAGCACTTTCCCTAGGAAATGATGTAGCAAGAATCCTTAAGCTTGCTATAGGAAGGACTTCAAAAATCAAACAGATGCACATTCTAAGTGGAAAATCATAAGCACATTTAATTCATTCTCTGATACGGTAAATATATTTTTATACCCCTAGTGTGCTAAACACAAAGAACGCCAAGATACTGTTTTTAGATATTATTAAAATCAGTAAACCATTACAGCACAAAGTTAAAAGCAATGATTCTCAAACTATAACACCAAGTATTTTAATGATTAGTATTTACTGACTTAGATCTGTATTAATGTTGGATAATTTATACTACTATTTGATCTTAAAGACCGTAAACTATGGCTAGAACCAATTCTATTAGCCCTTAGGACGGCCACATCGTATTTTCAGTGGCAATCAGAGTGTACACCTAACTGCTGGGCACCTGACCCTAATGTAACGCTACATGCTAGCCAACCAGAATCAAAATAAAAATTGAGAAAGAGAAAGAGTTCACACACAGAACTGTCACCCTGCAGGTCCCTTCTACTCTGTTCTCCTTTAAGCTGCCAGACTCTCTGGCGATAATCAGAACTGAGCGCTGTATGATCTGGGAAGATGGAATAATAGTTCATCTTTTACAAAGTTTAAAAAACATATTTTACAATTCTTGGTTTCCAAATTATCTCAATTTATGTTATATTGATAAGAAAAAAGGAAAAGTCTTAACATGATTTAATTGGACTAATTATATCATTATGGTTACATTACACATAAAGGTCACTAAATGACACTCTAGAAATAATTATTGGCAATTTCCAATGTCTAACTTCACTACTTTCCAAGGAATAGGTCATAGGAGTGACAACTTCCAGAAATCTATACTGATGTGACATTAAAGGGGGAAAACGGCAAAGAAAAAGCAAAGGAAAACCAAAATCTAGATAAAATTAACACAGCAACTTGGCTTATCTAAGTAACAGGGTCATTCCTTACAGAACAAGTGGCTGACCCTGAGAAAGCAAGTAAAATCCACCCTGCGCGTGAGGGGTTAATGAGAGAAGTCTCTGTCCTCAGAATCAGGATTTGCCCCCCTGTTCCAAGGAGCCCCCCCTCAAGGGGTGCAAGGTCCCAGCTGCCACCAGAAGGGCCACCAGGCCACCACACCAGCCCCTGCCCTCATCCCACATCCAACATCAACTCTGCTGTTCTCTCTCACAGATCTGCAGATCTCATGTGGAGAAAAAAAGGACTTTTGCAACTATAACAAAAAAAGCTTAAAACTGCAGCTCTCGATGAAAAAGGAAAACAAAACAAAAAAACACTAAAAACACAAAAAAGATATTGAGGACATACCAGCTTCCTACCCAGAAGGAACAGCTCATCTCAACGGTGGACCGCCCGGGAAGGCGGCTAAGCAACAAGGCACCTCAGTCACGGTCCCTTCCTGCTTCAGGAACAGAGAAGAGAGACCGACTTTGCCTGGAAGCTGGCGGCCTTCAAACAACCTCAGTGTTTCACCAAAATCTCACACTTGATTAAATATTCTACACTATCATGGCCCAAATATGATGGATTCTAGGTTCTAGGAAATGTTTACTTAACCCAGTCAAGGCCAGAATATTAGACCTGCTAAGGTCCCATTCAATACTGCGAGTAATACTAGGCATTAATTAGGCTCCCAAACCCTCAACTCAGGACACAAAAAATATTCTTATGTTGTATATCGATTATACCTCAATAAATTCTTAAAAAGATTTGTCTTTTAAGATTTCAGAATAGAGAATGGCAGCAATTCTTTCCTATGGAAATCCAGACCGGAAAATAAAACAAGTGGTGTGGTGAAAAAGTGTTCATGTGTACTAAAACTATCCGATTAGAGATCAGAAACCCTTTAATAAAAATAAATTGACAGTTACCAGAATGTTCTGGCATGTGCATAGCTAAATATGGCTGAAAAATTATCATCAGCCCAAATTAACCCAATAATTAACCAAACATCATTCCTCACTAATGTTACACAGAATTCATAGGAAAGGTAAGTTACCTTTACAAAACATAACACAGTCTCTCAGGCAAGGAGCAGGCACACTAGGGCAGGCCTACTTCTGGAAATCCAGTTTCATGGGAAGGAAGCCACAGCCGTGAGCTGAGCATCACCCGTGGCTGCCTTCTGAGCCGAATAGAGAGGAGGCAGGAAGGCCCACAAGGCTAAAACAGGCCCTTTACAGAAAAAGTTTGCTGACCCCTGACCGAAAGCATTCGAAATTTATGACAAAGCCATTTTGATTCAAGCAATTTTCAAAAGCCGCCCTCCAGAACCATTCTAAGCCCAGTTATATTTATACATACAATCGCTCTGTGGAGAAGAGGACGGGCACAGTCGACAGCATTACAGAAATACAGAAAAAGCAGCGAGACTCAACATGAGACTCTGATTTCTGAGATAATCACCTTTTTGTTTTCTTGAAAGGACAGGGCTGCATGAAGAACCCCCTCCAGCTGTAAATCACAGAAAATGACAGATGAAATTAAGGTAACAAGCAGCTAAAATGCAGAAGGCATTTGAAAATCTTCAAAAAGCGTGATTCAACTTTAGAACTACAAAGTGTGTGAACGAACGTATTTCCTCAGGCAGTGCTTAAACCCCGCACTGCAACACCTGAATCCTGACACACGAAAATCACACCAACACCCCAATACACAGTTCTAAAGATACGACGTAAAATGTCAAAGAAGTGCAAATAACGTGCATTTAAAAAGTCAAATTAAAAACATGAGAAATCTCAAATTGCTTGGTCAACTACTACTCAAATACAAATTTCCATTGGAAACAATCATTAGTCATTAGTGTTTGTATGGCATGCATTCCACAGAGAAAAGGATTCTGGAGTACGCAGGACGTGGACAGGCACATCCTCATTTTCTGCTCGTGGCTCAGGCAAACATTTATGTTCAAACGAGGCAGCAATGACGTCTCTAGGTCGCCAACGCTGCTGAGTAAAGGCCATGCGGCGCGTGCACTGTACTAAATCAGCTCAGGTGAGGCCTGGAGTCCACAGAGGCCTCCTCTGTGGCAAAGCCAGCTCTAAAGGCCATGCTTCAGGGATCCCACCTACTCCAGCTCGCAAGGGGCTGGAGGAAAACCAGTGGTCAGGCCGCAGGGCAGCACCCTGTGGAGGGATGAGGGCCCAATCCCCAAAAGCATAAAGAAGAGTAGTGGCGGCGTAGAGGAGGGGGTGTCCTAGAGTCAGTGAGGACAGCAAAAAAGGGCCTCAAGGGCAGAAAGGAACTCTAAAATCCCCACAAGGACCTGAAGATCCCATCTCTGGCCCAGTGGCACGAGGGTCCTGCAATACTTTCCCCAAATTTTCATTTCACGATGGACGAGATACCACGGGGAGGTGGCCGGGTCAGAGTAGAGAAACCAGCTTCAGAGGCAGGCCTCATGTTGTCACCTAACCTTGCCACCCTCCCGTCCTCCCGCCTACAGCCTGGGTGTCTGAGGAGCTGAGCCGCGCCCTGCCCGGCGCAGTGGCGGCCCCGGGTCCCACGAGGGGGCCGGCGTGGCACAGGGTCCCGCAGCAGCGAACGCACCTAGCAGCTCCACGATGCTGCCGCTGCGGCTCCGGCAGCCGGGCTGGCGGTGGGTGGCGGCGAATGGCCCGCCGCCCGGCGTGCTCAGGGCCTGCAGGAGCTCGGGCGGCGGCGTCCTGAGCAACTGCTGCAGGAGTTCCAGCGCTCCGGTCACGGCGTTGTGGTCTCGGTGTTGAGTGTACTGCAGGGTCAGCTCGTAGACCTGGAGGCAGAGGCACAAGCGTTATCGCCGTGGTTTTTAAAACGTGTCCGAGGATTCACGGTTTTCGTGTTTGAGTCTTAATGTTAGCAAAAGCTGTGCCTCAATTTCTGCCTCTAGAAATGTCTCCATCATGGCTTCGCGATGTTTTCCAAGTCCCTGTGACTTTGCCTGACAAGTAAGGACAGCACTCCCGCAAGCGCAGCAGCGTGCTAATCAAGACCATCGTCTGCCTGACTGGTGATGAGGAGACGGAGAAGAAGGCTCACATACACGGCGAGTACAGCCGGCCTCCTACACGGTATGCAAGAGACACCGCCCTAAGCACCATGGAAGAAGTCCCCACATAGCGAAGGCGTCATGTCAGATTCTACTGGTGCCTGTGATACCATATTACGTTATATGAACACACCGGGTGCATGCTTTTTCCTTGTATTTTTTTATTTTTATTTTATTTTAATTTTTTTAAAGATTTTATTTACGGGCGCCTGGATGGCTCAGTTGGTTAAGCGACTGCCTTCGGCTCAGGTCATGATCCTGGAGACCTGGGATCGAGTCCCGCATCAGGCTCCCTGCTCGGCAGGGAGTCTGCTTCTCCCTCTGACCCTCCCCCCTCTCATGCTCTCTCTCTCTTAAATAAATAAAATCTTAAAAAAAAGATTTTATTTACCTATTTGAGAGAGAGAGTGGGTAGGAGGGGCAGAAAGAAAGGGAGAAGCAGAATCCCCGCTGAGCAGGGAGCCCAACACAGGGCTTGATCCCAGGACCCGGGGATCATAACCTGAGCTGAAGGCAGACGCTTCACTGATTAAGCCACCCAGGCGCCCCTTATTTTTTGGGGGGGGGGGGGAATTTTTACACCCAGCATGGGGCTGGAACTCATGACTCTGAGATCAAGAGTCGCGTGCTCTTCAGACTGAGACTGAGCCAGCGGGGTGCCCCTCTTTTTCCATTTCGTTAGCATTGCCCAGTAAAATACTAAGCACCCAGTTAGATCTGAATTTCAGATAAACAAATAATTTCGCGGCCTAACTATGTCCTGTGCAATTTCAGGCATACCTGCACCACAAAATTACTCATGATGTCTCTGCAATTCAAATGTAACTGACACCCTGTGTGTTTATTTGGTAAGTTGGGCAGCGCTACCTTTAATATCATAAAAGTATATGTGTTTAAAAAAAAAAAAAAAACAGTCTAGAAGGGTATAAAAAAAAAGTAAAAGTCTCTGAGGCAGCTTCTTTCAATCGCTGGTGCCTCGTTCTTCTGAGGGCGGCCCCTATCACCACAGGGGCTGCAGGCCTGCAAACCACAGTCCACGGCCAAATCTGGCCCAACACCTTTCCTGTACAGTTTTCTTGGAGCGCAGCCAACCTCTGTGGATCGTCTGTGGCTGCTTTTCTGCTCTGCTGGTGCAGCTCAACAGTTGGCCCACTACAGAAACAGGCCGCTGTGCCCTGCTCTGGTCTTGCACCAGCACCCCTGCTAATGTATGAGAAGCCCTGAGCCCTTCACAGGACCCACACCAGTGCCCGTCTGCGCACGTGCACCCACATGCTGCACTCGCCCTCGTGCTCACTCCTCAGACCGGAGAAAGGCTGTGGTCTGTCTATAAAACTTCCCCCAACTCCCTGTGTCTGATCAAATCCCACTCACCCATCAGCATCAGCTCGTACTTCTCCAGTATGCCTCCCTGACCTTGATGAGACAGGGGCTCCCCGCTTTGTGCCCCTACAGCACCCCCCACCCCCCACCTTACCACACCATCTAGTGACTGTTTGCTTGCTTATCCCAGTAGACCAATGGTCTCCAAAATTTCTTGACTAAGCAGGCTTTTTCTTAAAACACCAGAAGAAAATTCTGAGTATGTAATCCTAATAGTTACGTATTTATTTTAAAATATCATAGGGGTGCCTGGATGGCTCAGTCGGTTAGGCATCTGCCTTCGGCTGAGGTCATGATCCTGGGGTCCTGGGATCGAGCCCTGAGTCAGGCTCCCTGCTCAGCGAGGAGCCTGCTTCTCCCTCTGCCCCTCCTCCACCCCTGTGCATGTTCTCTCTCTCGCTCTCTCTCATTCACACTCTCTCTCAAATAAATAAAATCTTTTTAAAAAATGTTACAGAAGTACTACAGAACTCAGATATCATGTACATTATAAAATGTACACTAAATCCGACAAGACTCTAGCTTATTATCAATTTATAGGAAATACAGAGACAAAGAAATATGTTAATTTACACAATGGGATGGCAAGTAATACATCCGACGGCCAGGAGTTCCACAGGACAACCTGTTTCTCCAACAAATGAACTCCAGGGGCCCCTGGGTGGCTCAGACGGTTAAGTGTCTACCTTCGGCTCAGGTCATGATCCCAGGGTCCTGGGATCGAGCCCCGCATGGGGCTCCTCACTCAGCGGGGAGCCTGCTTCTCCCCCTCTGCCTCTCCCCCTGCTCATGCTCTCTCTCTCTGTGTCTCAAATAAATAAATAAAATCTTAAAACAAAAAAAATGAGCTCCAATCTTATTTGCATACTGATTCCAAAAGAGGAAACACCTGACAGAGGGTGAGAGGGTATTTAATGTGCAGAAAATGTTCCTTTTTTTAGATGTGACAATGGGGGCCTGGGTGGCTCAGTGGGTTAAGCATCTGCCTTCAGCTCGGGTCATGATCTCAGGGTCCTGGCCTGCTTCTCCCTCTGCCTCTGCCTCTCTCTCTGTCTCTCATGAATAAATAAATAAAATCTTTAAAAAAATAAAAAATAAAAAGATGGTGCTCGTAAATGCTAAAAATTCAGCTCTCCAGGAAAAAATATGTTTATAAAAAAAAAAAAATGTGACAATGGCATTGTCATTAAGTTTTAAAAACAAAGATGAGTTCTTACCTATAAGGATATATACCAGAATGCTTACAGATAAATTCATATGATGATTGGGATTTGCTTCAAAATCAATACAAAGAGAGAGAAGTGGGATTATAAGTGAACCATAATTGGCCCTGAGTTGACAATTATTAACACAGATGATAATTACTGAAGGCAGTTTACAATGCTGTCTACTGCTGTATGTCTGGAAATCTCCATAATAAAAAGTAAAACAGACAGACAAGGTAAGGATGAAATAACCTATTTTTTAAATGTATTATTACCACTAGAACACCTATCTTACTCACTAAAACATCCAGTAATGTTTTTTGTGAGGGCACCATCATTCAGTGCCCTATCTCATGAGAATGCTATTGCTTGTATTCCGGGGGACAGCTGAAGGGCAGCTGGTTGGAGGAGAACGGTCACCCCCAGAGATTCTTAGAGCTTACTCCTGCTTGGTTACCCCCCATCCACCCACATTCCCAGGGCCTCACCACGCACCAGGAAGGATTCTAAGCACTTTGCAAGTATTACCTGACTCAATGCTTAAATAATCAAATCATCTTCAATTCATGATTTCTATGTAAGAATTATTTTAAGCCACTTACAATCTTGTACCCTACAAAATTTAGGCAAAGGACACAACTCCTAAGTCCACTTGACCGAAATATCTATGAACTACAATGTCGCCAATATAGAAAACAGAGCCAAGGCAGCCCTCTCAGGACCCCGGACTGTTGTCTCAACTCCTGTATGTGCCAAGTGGCCATCTGACTTATATAAAGGGTAGGGGCTTTGGCAGCATCCAGTCCATTCAATATGGTAAAACCCTTTTTTTTTTTTTTTAAGATTTTATTTATTTATTTGAGAGAGAGAGAGCACATAAGAGGGGGGAGGGTCAGAGGGAGAAGCAGACTCCCCGCTGAGCAGGGAGCCTGATGCGGGACTCGATCCAGGGACTCCAGGATCATGACCTGAACCAAAGGCAGTCGCTTAACCAACTGAGCCACCCAGGCGCCCAAAACCCTAACATTTTAAGCCAAGTTCACAAAATCCAATTGCTTAAAATGTAGCTGTACTGTTTCAAGGTTGAGAAAATAATCTGGATGAGCAAGCTGCAAAGAAATGAAGTCCATCATTGAAGTCAGATGCAGATCACACTGTATTAGAATGTATACGGGGTTTCTCTGTATTGGAAAGAGAAGCTTTGACATACTGTTCCTATACTCCAATGAACCGTGTCCCTAACTCCCTGGTGTATACCCTAGTGTACCAGACCACAGGTTCCAGGGGCAAAGACCGTACCCAAAATGATCACCAATGTATCCCCAGCACCTGTCCTGGTGCCTAGCACACAGTGGGTGCTCGATAAATACTTACTGAATGGAGGAACCCATCTCTTGAGTCCTGGTTTTACAAACAGGGTAAGAGCATTCTCTGTGCCAGGCAGGAGCCTAAGGGGCATATGTAACATTCTCGGTAACCTTACGAGAGATTACCTTCATTGTACTCTGATGTCACTGCCATCCAGAGGTCACGTGGCTAGGGGTCGTGACCCAGGATCTGAACCAGGTGGTCCAGCTGCAAAGACCAAGCTCTTAGCCCTTGGTTCTGCCATTTCTCTTCCGTATGTTTTTGTTTTTTTTTTTAAAGATTTTATTTATTTATTTGACAGAGACACAGCGAGAGAGGGAACACAAGCAGGGGGAGTGGGAGAGGGAGAAGCAGGCTTCCCGCGGAGCAGGGAGCCTGATGTGGGGCTCGATCCCAGGACCCTGGGATCATGACCTGACCGACGCTTAACGACTGAGCCACCCCGGCGCCCCAGGAGGAGAGAATCTTAAGCAGACTCTCATGACCTGAGCCGAAATCAAAAGTTGGATGCTTAACCGACTGAGCCACCCAGGCGCCCTCTCTTCCGTATGTTTTGATTCTTCGAATGCCCACCATTTATGTACAGGCACCAGGGCAAAGCACGTGGCTCCCACCTGGATAAGCTGCTCTGTCGATGGGGAGACTTCCAGTTCTTTCCGTGTCACCCCAAAGCTGCCTTTCAGGCTCGTGTCCTCGACCTGCTGCTGCAACAAGGGCACCAGGTATCTCAGTGTGAGCAGCACTCCAAGAATCAGGAGGGTAGAATGTTCACCCTCAACAGGGACCAGCAAACCTGTATGGGAGCAATGAGATCTCTTAACATCATCGTCTGCTGGGGGATTCAGGGCTCAATTTGTTTATGGTGTTATGAGGTGTTATGAGGTTGGTAGTGAGGTGTTATGAGGTTGGTAGTGAGGGATAAAGACGGCCCAAACATTACTGTGGGAAAATAGACAGGTATCTCATCTTTAGGCCAAAATCTAGGAAAGGCTTTAATAACCTTCGCATCCTTAGCTGAGCAAGCCCGTTAGAGGGAGTTCGGCTGCATATGCGTGTCAGGCCGTCCTTTCATATCAAATATCCACATGCTCCCCTCCGCCCTTACTAGTGCTGATTTCCATAAACGAGTCCACAGACAGGAGAAACCATCAGCAGAGAACGTGCGAAGACCCCAGGCTCCGCTTCGGGCCTCAGAGCCTTACTACACTCACAGCCCACACACACAGCTGTGCAGTCTGCTGCACGGAGGCCAGCTGTCCTCAGGCACAGGGGCGCCCACACTTCTGCACAGAGGAGGCCCCTTGTCCTAATCGTCACAACACCCAACATGGGCTCATGGCAGCCTCAACACAGTCGCCATTCACTAGTCGGCCAGCGCCAAAGGGCCTGGGCTGGGAGCTAAGGCACTGCCTGATTTTAAAAGAATTCAAAAGATGTGTCTCAGGGAAATGCTAGAGACTCCAGCACACCATGGGGAAAATCGCTCATACAACTACCTCTTACCTAAGAGCACATTTAGTAGCCAGCTATAAAAATACTGCGTCCTTCTCGAGTGCTGGCAGATGCTCACCGCTGAGCCAGCCGCCGTCCGCCGAATGGTCGGGGAGCTTGACTTCAGATTCGCTATGAAAGCCTTTAAGAGAACCTAGGGCAGCAAAAATCCAAGTAGATAAAAGACAAAACTCCTAGGAAGCTTATCATGTTATTTCATAAAATTACTCCAAATTCTTACAGAGTATAGGTTATGACCAACTGGACTTCCCTACAGCTGAATAAAAGCACCCCAAATTTGGGCTATTCCAAAGCAGTTTGCAGAAGGAGTCTATTTACTTCCTTACTGTAAGTAAGGACTTGCTCAGTATCTATGTCCTCTACCCAAGAGTGAAAACCTGAGCTTCTAGAAAAGGTGCACCCACAGCATCTGGGTATGGGGTCAGTAAACGACGCCATGTAAAATAAAGACAGTAAAAAAAAACAAACAAAACCCAAATAAGGAAGTCAAGGAGAAAAGCGCAATAGCCGAGGACAGCCACATCCCCGCCTGAGTCGGCCTACAGGAGTGCTGCTAACACCACCGAGAGACGCTCCCTGCTCTGGAAAGTGCTAATGAGCTGGGCCGCAGCAGCGGAGCGCCCGAGTATTTTCCTAAGGAGAGAAGACTTTGTCACAGAACCTCCAGGATAACCCAAAGTAGATCATGCTAGAATTCCAACGATGGCCATTTAAATCTTAACAAAAATATCCAAAGAATGAAAAGGCGTGGGCCGCCTGGATGGCTCGGTTGAGCGCCCAACTCGGGTTTTCGCTTAGGTCGTGATCTCCTGGTCGGGAGATTGAACCCCTGCATTGGGCTCCCTGCCAGTGGGGAGTCTGCTTCCCTCTCTCTCTGTCTTTCTCCCTCTGCTCTGCCACCCCCGCCCCCCATCGCAGGCACTCTCTCTCATAAATAAATCTTAAAAAAAAAAAGAAAAGGCATGACCATCTAGCTTCCTGAGTTGGAGAACTAGCTTACATAAGAACACCCATTTCCATCACTCTAAAACCCACTCTGAGCAACAATTTGGTCTCCGTTACTGTTTGGCATTCACTGAGCAAAGCTACCTGGGCTGGGGATACCGTCAGGGCACCGCCACTGAGCCCTGAACCCAGGCAAACGAGCAGCACGTTAACAGACTGGCATCTGACTTATAAAGAAGCTCCTTCTTAACAGTATGGTTAGCACCAACTGGTTCTCAGAGGCTCATCCATTCTTGGTGAGCTTACAGACTAGATCTCTGGAACCAGAAAGGCAGAGGACCAGACCCTCAGCCCCAGGATGTTCCCCATGGTTTGTGGCCTCCAGTTCCTCCTGCAGACGCCACCAGGAGAACCCAGTCAACTTACCTCAGACAAACCTTCTTAACTCTGAGAAAAGATACTGGCACCTTAAAGTAACTCGTCTGAGTGAAAACACACATACATACGTCATTGAACTAGTACGAATCATTCCGTATCAGTCCACACTTACAAGCACAGTGAAAGCTGAGCATTATTATAAACAGTGAGCCCACGGTGAACTTCAATAGTCTGGAATAATAAAACTGAATCTCAGAGTCTGAGGGGGCCTTCTCAGGTCCAAATCCCACAGTGCTGAGAAGGCAACTGGCAGACCACAGGCAGGCTCCTCTCATAACGGGAAGGAAGTGTGCTAGATTTTAGGGCAGACATCTTCACTTTTCAATAAATGTGTAGGACATATTTTTAAGAGTACTTCAAAAGGGAAAAGATGCAAAATCATTTAAAGTCAAGAGTACTATAGGGGATGGAAACGGAAATTAAAATCAAAATACGTCACCAGGGCACAGTCATGAGAATGGCTATTGAAGGGGCCTGCAGCAGTGAGGTCCAGGGGGAGGCAGAGCCACGGGGCTCTCGCACGTCATGGACACAGGCGTGAGCAGGGGCGGACACTCGGCAGCATCTACTGAAGATGAAACACATGTCCCTGCAGCCCAGCAACGCCCGGTCTAGGACCCACAACGGCAGGCTGTACCTGTGCTCCGAACGACATACGCAAGAGTGGGCGCAGCCGCAGCGCTCGCAATGGCCACAAAGCAGAACCGGGCAGACGCTCGGCTACGATAAGCGATAAAACGTGGTGTGTTCGCAGAGTGGCGTGCCCCGCAAGTATAAAATCTGCATCAATTAACACACCAATGACATGAGACCCTCACTGACTTAATGTGCAGCAACAAAGAAAATGAGACAAAAAGAACGCATACTGCACACCTCTACATCTGTCGAATTTAAGAACAGTCCCCATGGCTTCAGGAGCCAGGTCAGTGGTCACTCCAGGGAGGAGGGGAAGCAGTGACGGGGGCGGGCCCGAGGGGCTCCCGGGGGCTGGCAACGCTCTCCTCCACTTTGCGACGGTTCACCAAGGGGCACAGCAGTCATTTCTGTGCTGCCTACACGTGAGTAAAACAAGCCTCAGGAGGAGTCTGTCTCTGACAGGTCATCCTGAGAATGAAAATACACCTGAGGTGAGGAGACTTCGGAGCAAACGTGTTGTGTTGGATGTGTGAACGAACCTCTGCCACCCAGACACTCCCCTAAAATCATGTGCACAAGTTTTAAAAAGCATCGACTGACAAGGACAAAAAGAACAGGACAGGGACAAGAGCAGCGAGAGGCGTGCACAAATTCTGCAAGCTAGAAAGTAAACAAGTGCCGACTGCCTACCTTGCGGCCCACAGGAAGATGCTCGTAGGTAAGCTTTTTTGAGAGCTGGGGGTGGGGGCCTGTAACTAAAGGCAAGCTCCCTCAAGCCACAGAACTGCAAGAACAGCTCGGGCTTGGGAGGCTCCAGAAACATCTGAAAGCAGCCTGCCTGCCCCTGTGCACACTGCCGGCCACTCGGCCCTGGGTCTCCTCTCACCCGGGGCAGCCCAGGACATTGCCTTCGCTTCCCACCTCCCGCAAAGACTAGGGGATAATCTCCAGAGACGTTGGCATAGCCGAGGTCAGACATGAGGCACGGACAGAAAACAGACAAATGAAGAAAGAGTGTGCATTCTGACCAGTGAGACCGTTCGCCCCCTCTATCCCAGGATCCCAGGACAAACACAGCAGGCTTACCCTCCAAGCAGGAGAATGAGGAACCTTCCTCTGGGATACTGACCACCTCAAGAGGAAAAGACTTACTGAGACTGACACTTATGCAGTGTGAGTGGAAAAGGAGGCTCACCATCCATCATACCTCATGAAGCCCACCATGGGACAGACCCTGCCACACACTTGCTTCCAATAAGCTTTTTAGAGTCTCACTCAAATCTAAATGGAAAACTGCCAACATAAAAGTGAAAGACCAGGGCGCCTGGGTGCCTCAGTTGGTTAAGCGACTGCCTTCGACTCAGGTCATGATCCTGGAGTCCCGGAATCGAGTCCCACATCGGGCTCCCTGCTCGGCGGGGAGTCTGCTTCTCCCTCTGATCCTCCCCCCTCTCATGTGCTCTCTGTCTCTCTCATTCTCTCTCTCAAATAAATAAATAAAATCTTTAAAAAAAAAAAAAGTGAAAGACCAGAACAGAGAGTACAGAGGAAGTCAAGAGAAACAGACAATGAAGAAGTCAAAGAAAGTTGTCAAGAAAACTGTAATCAATATCCTCAGAAGATAAGGAGTGTATTCACGAAGCAAGAAGAGGATGCCAGAAAACATAAACATTCTGAACACAAGAAGGAGCTCTTAGAAATTAAAAATACAACAGCAGGAACAAAAACTCAACATACAGATGGACGTCTATAAAGTACAGAAAAAAAGAAAAGGAAAATAGAAATAAAACATAACAAAATACCATCACAATAAGGGAGTATGCCTAGGAAGGTAAAGATATGGCATCTAGAAATCAGGCATCCAACAGGAGAGCAGCAAAAATAATTCCTAAGAGGACAACAAAGAAAAGTCCTCAGACCTAAAGAGCATCTGGACCAGACTGAGGCAAACAGCTGGAGAATTCTAGGACAAAGGACTCTGGTGGAGAAAACGGACCCAATAAATTATCTGTCACGTGGAGAATTGCATTGAGACACATTTTACAAAGCTGTTTGAAGGTATGAGAAGACTTTATAAATGGCCAAAGAATAACAAGCAAAATAAAAAAGAGGCAATTATTAAATCCCAAAAAAACAAAAAGTTCAATAAAGAAGTAGAATACAAGGACAGATCATAACTAGTTGTGACTATTACTTGGACATGATAATGTCACACTGAATACTGATATAACTATAGTAAGAAGATGGGAGCCAGGTTAGGGTTAAATTTATCTTTCAGAGTAAAAATAATTTTTAAAAAACCCCAAAAACTAGCACTACATTGCTATAATATACATGCTATATAGCTTGCTATCTAGAAATGTGGAGGGAAATACCAAAAGAAACACTAACAAAGGACTGACCCACAAAAAGAGGAAGTCAAGAATCTATAATCTTCACACTATGTGGCAGGGTCACAATTTCTGGACATTAAAAACAAAACACAGGGGCACCTGGGTGGCTCAGTTGGTTAAGCGACTGCCTTCGGCTCAGGTCATGATCCCAGAGTCCCGGGATCGAGTCCCGCATCAGGCTCCCTGCTCAGCAGGGAGTCTGCTTCTCCCTCTGACCCTCCTCCCTCTCATGCTGTCTCTCATTCTCTCTCTCACAAATAAATAAAATCTTAAAAAAAAAAAATTAAAAAAAACAAAACAAAACAAAACACAAACGTGGTTGGGGAGTTTGTTCTGTTTGTTGAGGCACAGAACAAACAGGAAGGCAAGTGGTCCCCGCCAGCTACAAGGCCATCATCACTGGGCTTTCCCCTGCCTGCACTCCTGGGACAGTCACCTCTCCCAAGTTAGCTTAAAGAGTCAGTCCAATACACCAAAAATCAATCTGTTCTGGAAAATCACCTTTTGAATTTGCATCCATGCCCTCTCCCTACTGAACTCTCCACCACATGATAAGGAAGCGGAAGTAGGAAGCAGCTCAAAATAATTAAAAAGATTTTCATCTAAACCATGAAGCGCAGTAGAACTCAAGAAGCACTCCCAAACGACCGCCTGTCCAAAAGCCCTGACTGCCCACAAGACTCATTCATGTTCGTGACTTGAAGTAATAATCATACCTTAATTTCATTGTCATTTGCAAAATTGCCAAAAGAAGCCATAATTTTGGGTACAGCTGCAGCCAAGGTCTCCTGAACAGATTCCTCAGGTCTCTTGCTTATTCGAGTCAGGCAAGGCAAAAGGTTTACCAAGTAAGGCCTGCACATGTGAAAGGAACAGGAGTTATTCTTCCAGGTCTACTTTAGTGAGAAACATAAGCAATTATTCAGTACCTGTTAGGGAAGAGCCAGTTTTTATATGCATAACAGTCCTTAACAGAAAGTAGACAAATCTCAGCAAAAACAACTGGAGGGCTAAAATGCAGATCAACTTCTAATGTGGGAGACACTTATCTTTCATTTCTCCTATGATCACAGAGGACTCTAAAAGCTTGTTTTAAGGGGCGCCTGGGTGGCTCAGTTGGTTAAGCGACTGCCTTCGGCTCAGGTCATGATCCTGGAGTCCCGGGATCGAGTCCCACATCGGGCTCCCTGCTCGGCGGGGAGTCTGCTTCTCCCTCTGACCCTCCTCCCTCTCATGCTCTCTCTCACAAATAAATAAAATCTTAAAAAAAAAAAAAAAATTTAAAAACTATTTGTGGTAAACTATAATAATAAAACATTCATATTTTAAATTAGAAAACAATAGATAAGAAAACAGCAGTTAAAAAAAAAAAATGAAAAAGTTTTCTTGAAAAAGGAGTGTTACAAGGAAATATTTTTAAGTGTTCAAACTAAATAAGGCCTTAGAGATAAGACCGGGCCCTCCAGAGAGGAAGCGCAGACAGTGCAGGATGCAGGAGAAGCCAGTCACTGGGCAGAAGGCTGAAACCACATGAGTCCCCTCAACAAACACGGGACTAACGTGACAGGCGCCTTCTCTCGGCGGAGACAAGCAGGTCTTCACCTGGGACTATAGCAGGAAAGCTAGGCTGGCTTAAGGAGATGACTATTTTGCCAGAAAAAAAATAAACCAGGCATGACGAGCAAGAGAACCTGCCTGACTTTTTGAAGAAGCAAAATCAGGCCAATGAGTCAACTGAGAGTGTCTGAGATGATGGTGGCCCCTGGAGGCAAGATCTCCCTGGGTAAGGAGTCTGGATTTTATCTGAACAGCTCTGGGAAATGAGTAAAAAGTTTAAGTAAGGGAATGACGTGACCCAATCACATTTTTTAAGGTCACTCTGGCTGCTATGTGGAGAACTTGGGATGTGCTGTTTCAGAAGTATAACAAAATTTTCAAAATAAGGATAGTAAAAGAAAAAGGTTATATAAAAAGAAGTTTCCTTAGTGATGTATCTCTATGGCAGCCACTTAAGATTCTTATTAAACTCAAACTCGGTGTGATAAATCACTGTTTCTTTTTAACAGTGAGAGTTTCAGCCCCTCCACCTAGATGTTTACTATGTGTTCCTCAGGGACACAGCCAAGGGTCTATGGATATCAGTTTTGCCGGTTAAGGAGAAGGAAGGCACAGATGAAAACTGGGGTCTTCTTCTGATTCTCAATCCACTGAGGACAGACTGTTCCCACCAGTCAAACTTTATTCACAGTTTAATAGTCATAGTTTTAACTCATGTGAGAGACAAAGGCACACTGTTCTATAAGCAACAATGAGCCTGGTTCTCAACTTTCGACCATGTCTCAAGTATCTTTTCAGCAACCAGCATGTGCAGACACGGCTCTCAGGGCCAGGCTGCAGCAGAGGACAGACAGGGAAGACCCCCGCTGTCATGGGGCACACACCTCTGTCTCTTGGGGAGGGGGGCCAACAGAAAATGGAACAAGCACACTGACAGTGTCCCCGAGTATTACTGAGAGCGAGAAGTGCTACGAAAGGAAGACAAGCCAAGAAACCCCGACCACGACTTGGGGGCAGAGGCTGACAGCGTTAGAGCTCAGGGAAGACCTCTGAGCCAGTGACACCAGAGCCGAGAGGGAAAGAAGCCATAGGCGCCGGCTCCCCATCAACAGACAGTAATAATAATCCAGAGCGCACAACTTACCTGCACTTCTGAGGCCGGACCAGGTGAGCCAGTTCAGCAAACCTCCACAAGGCGGCGCGCAGGCTCCGGGGAGCACCGTTCTGAGTGGGTTGAGAGTGGTGAGTTACATTTAAGAGTCACGCACGCTACTCCAAAAGGACTTCACAGAAACAAGAGCATTTATGTGATTATTTATTTCTATGTTTAGACACAAGGCCACGTAAACATGTAACTGCTGCAGAAGCATCATGGTCTCAGGGCTTCAATTACAAAGACAGAAAACTTAATTCCCATCCCATCTCATAAATATGAAGAGGAACCTTATGAAGAAAAATAAAGCAGTGAAGTCTACTTTACCAACAGCATTTCCATCTAACATTCCCACTTAGTAAATAAAAGACAAGATTTCACATACACTGCTCAATCCAGGGAAGCAGTACCATTTGCTCAATAACAGAAAATCAAAGCCTACCTTTTTGATTTCCTTATAGAGTTCTAACTGTAGCCTCGGAAGATTGGAGTCCATCAGGGCCTGCAACAAAACACAAGAGAGCCATTCATGTAAGACTCACTCCACCAGCCCGGGAGAAAACTAAAAGGCAATTAAAATTTCAACTTGGGGGCAAAGTGGAATGTAGCAGCAACTAAACTAAGAACTGCTCATTAAGAAAGAAGCACATAGGGCGCCTGAGTGGCTCAGTTGGTTAAGCGACTGCCTTCAGCTCAGGTCATGATCCTGGAGTCCCGGGATCGAGTCCCACATCGGGCTCCCTGCTCAGCGGGGGGTCTGCTTCTCCCTCTGACCCTCCCCTCCTCTCATGTGCTCTCTCTTTCTCATTCTCTCTCTCAAATAAATAAATAAATAATCTTTAAAAAAAAAAAGAGAGAGAGAGAAAGAAAGAAGCACATAGGGTGCCTGGGTGGCTCAGTTGGTTAAGCGACTGCCTTTGGCTCAGGTCATGATCCCAGGGTCCTGGGATCGAGTCCCACATCAGGCTCCCCCTGCTCTGCGGGGAGCCTGCTTCTCCCTCTGCCTCTGCCTGCCACTCCCCCGGCTTGTGCTCTCTCTCTGTCAAATAAATAAATAAAATCTTTTAATAAATAAATAAATAAATAAAATAAAAAAGAAAGAAGCACATATATACAGGAAGTCACTGAATGAACTAGACACAGGTCACTCACTTGAATAAAAAAACTGAAGGGAAAGAATTTAACTTGATGTACAATCAAATACCACATGATATTTAAATCCAATGGTAGATGGTTCAAATTCATTCTAATGCTCTTATATTAAAGCTTTAATATGCAATGAGAGGAGAAAACACCTGAAAGGTTTCCTTCTTCATTAAAGTGCACGCTGCTGGATGGCCCAACATTAACAATGGCCTGAAGTCTGTGATGCCAGCAAGGCAGTGAGCATACTTTTAAGACCAGAGACCCTCGCTCCGGCGGGCAGAGCCCCCGTCCTTTCTGAAGGTTCTCCCTCGAGGCACGGATGCTCCCAGCCCCGTGGCTCAGAACCCAAAGGAGGGCGAGGAGCCTCGTGCTCCTCACAACACCTTCCTTGCCCCATCCCCGCTCACTTATGGACCAAACCAAAACTAACAGCCACCAGGCCAACTGCAACCCAGTAAGAACGGCCAGAGGCAACCACCACCAGAGGCAGAGTCCATGTTAGGGAGGGCTTCTCAAGATGGAAGGAAGGGAAAGGAAAGATTCCTGGCCCCCACTCTCGCCCGTGGGAACCCTCTCCTCTGAAATGGTACTGCCAATGGACTGTCCACCAAGAAGAGAGGAAAGGCGTAACCAAGCCTCAAACCAAGCTTCTTTCATGTGATATAGGGCTTATGACGTCTACAACCTGAGCTGCTCTTAGCAACTCACATGGGTTCACCTACTGGTTCAGTGAGCTTGAAAATCAAAAGCAGAGTCATATTTGGGGAGCTTCTGAAGTATAACAGTATCTCAGAAATTTGTAAATCCTAACTCCTCCATTTCAGTTTGTACTAAATCTGTAAACGAGCACACCAAAACGAACAACATATAGTAAGATGCTACTTTGCAAATAAAACCAGAAGCCACATCCAAGTGTTATTTCACTTTGTTTTATAAACTAATCTCAAACTTACTTTATAACAAGAGAAAACTAAACCTCAAACCCCTAATAATAGCACAGAATCGGGGTTCCCAGTCACTGGGTAATGGCAATCCAACCCCTCCCTGCTCCTAAATCTTTTCCTCACCAAAGTGGACATACCCACTCAGCTGCCAAATCAAGCCATGACAGCCCACCTCCGCCTCCTCGCTCCCACTCCCAGGGCCACCGTCCTGGCTCAGACCTCACTCTCCCAGGCCTGGACTACTCTGCCTCCCACGTGGATTCTCGGTACGCACGTTCTTCTCTACTCCAAGGCAGGCCACACACTGTCACCAGGTTGCTCTTCCTAAATAAAGCACTCCACTGACCACATCAAAAATCTTTGAGAGCTCCTCACTGTTTACCAAATAAAGGACAAACCTCCCTGAATTGAACCTCAATGCCTCCCATTCTCTGAGGGCACACACCGGAGCCACCCTCCTCTGTGAGCCTGCAGAGGCTTCCTGGAGCCCCAGAGAGGCAGGGTGCTGCACTGTTTAAGAGGGCCCCTAATCTCCTCACTCACCTACTAGCCACCACCTCCAGGAAGACTTTTCTGCCTTCCCAGACAGAAGATACCTCAGTCTCCAGAGAGCCATGATGACTTGTCAGCGTCTCTCAGAACTTAGAGTTTGTGCCATGTATTGAGTGATTTCTGTACAAACGTGCTTCCCCACCTGAGACCGTAAATTACATGAGGCAGGAGCACGCTGCCAGGCTGAATCAGATCCCCACTGCATTTTCCTATATAAATGAAAAGCAGCATGTCCCATTTGCTTGGGCCATGAGTCTGGTCTCATCAGAAGCATATAACAACACTCAAAAGAAGACAAAAGTCTAGGACCTGACCCCCAAGTGACCATGTCTATATTCCTGCCCCTGCCTGACATCGCAGCCAAGGGCCATCCCCACACTCTCCCAAGCCTGTCCTTCCTCTGCCACAATGAAAGCAAATCTAGCCAGACCCTGATCTGGCTCCAGCCTGCTGAACCTGAAGACTAGAGCATCTGAGGAAGCACAGATCTAAGTATAGCTAAACCCCACCACGCCCACCTTCAAGCAGGAAAAAGAGGTCGAGACTGACCTCATCTTCACATCTGGGACCATAACAGGAGAAACTAGAATCTCTGCACTGGGAGGCCTGACACAGGGGAAATAGGACAGGAGATGGCCAGAAAGACAACCCAGGCCTTAGGTTACGACCCAGGGTCACGGCCAACAACCACCACACATACACCAAGCTATTCAGTCCAGCAGTTCTTGGAAATAGGTCACTAAAGAAGACAGGCTTAGGGGTGCCTGGGTGGCTCAGTCGTTAAGCATCTGCCTTCAGCTCAGGTCATGATCTCAGGGTCCTGGGATCGAGCCCCGCATCAGGGTCCCTGCTCAGCGGGGAGTCTGTTTCTCCCTCTGCCTCTATCTGCTGCTCCACCTGCTTGTGCTCTGTCTCTCTGTCAAATAAATAAATAAATAAAATCTTTAAAAATAATTATTTAATTAAATCTCATTATTAATAATATTTGTTACCACCTGGAGGACCAGTGAGTGGCCAGGATGGTGCTAAGCACATCACCGCCTTTGATCCTCACATACACGCTCACACACACCACCAAACTTTGTCTGATTCCCTTTGTAGGTAAGGATACTTAGGCTCACAGAATTAAATACATTTCCCGAAGTTGTTCAGTTAGTAGGGGACAGAGGCAAGATTCAAACACAGGTCCCCTTGACTCCAAAATCCATGTATGCTCTATCTGCCTGGCAGAGGGCCTCAATCTCCTTGAACGTAGCAGGAGGGGGTGATCCTCTTTCTGAAGAAGGCTGGGCCCATGAAGGAGAAAGGAAGGGTAACTGCTTGGCCAATGTAAAATGTGACCACTGTCCAGAGAAAGCCCTGAGAAGGACTCCAAAGAACAGTTTCTTTATTGAGATCCCAACGAGAAGGGAAATATTCAACTGATCTACATTAGCTTGGAGTCCTTGGTTTATCCGGCCAAATGAGGGAAAAGCCTGCAAGGAAAATGAAGAGAGGTGGGCTCTTCTCCAAGACTTATCTAAATTTCAGGGGTGGAATTGGAAGCTGCAGGGGAAAAAAAAAGAAAACTAGAAAGGTCCAATAAACAAGGATCCCTGCAGAGAAAGAAACCAGGGAAAACGTCCGGAGAGACTTACAGGGCTAAGCACAGAGCCGGCGCACCGACAGTGGGAATGCTATCTGAGTCTGCACACACAACCCAAAAGGCCAGTCACAAACGCAAAGGTGGCCTAGAAGAAGGTGACCAGGATGCGCTGGGGACACAAAGCAGGAGAAGGGCAGAATGAGAAAAACAAGGACGGTTTTCCAACACAGTAAGAATTATGGAGGAAGGCCTTTATCTTCAAGGGCAGCAGAAAACAGGAGCTTAAAGCTCTGGTGGTCTTGGCCACAGAGTCAGCCTCTCTCAGCAGTGTCCTCTCTCCACCCACAGCTCGCCTGTGGCCCGAGCGCTTTGGCCTTCTGGCTCTGCCGTCCTTCCCTGGGAACTCCTTCCGCCCAGCCCCGCCACACCAGCCCCAGCTAGCCTGTTACAGAAGCCCCGTCTCCTGAGCAGGTCTCCGCAGGGGCAAGGAAAGCAGACGAAGGAAGAGGGGCTAGAGACACCACAGAGAAACCACAGACGGATTCCATTTACCCGTCCCCTGCCTCCCCAGGGCCTCGTGGCTGCTCTAGGCTCTGCCCAAACAAAAGCTGGTGCCTTAGTGACATCTTCCCCAAGAACACCCAGGGCCACCAGCAGTGCCCACGTGGCCTATGCACTGCACAGGCTTCCGGGGGAACGCACTGCCTTCTGATTGAGCAGGGGTAGCAAGCACGCGGGCAGATATGAGAGCACCGCCAAAGCTCACACCAAATGCAACAAGCACAAACATCCAGAGGGACTGCGCCACTCAAAACAGAAGAAAGTTAAGTCACAGCTTCTTCTCTCAGCCACAAGTCCTGCTCGGAGAGCACGGCTCACAGGCTCTTACTTTTATGACTCTGTTGAGGCACTCGTCAGCCACCATCCGGACATCCGACTCTGCATCATCACTGCACAGCAGAAAAAGTTCCATAGCGATGCCCAGAAGTTTCTGAAATTCTGGAGAATTTCTAAGTAAAAAAAAGAGAGAGAGAGAGGGAGAAACTGTCACAGCCAAGAGGAACCTACGAAGACGTGACACCGAAATGCAATGAGGTATCTGGTATCCTATATGGGATTCTGGAACAGAAAAGCAACATTACATAAAAACGAAGGTTAATAAGTAATTAATACTGATTCATTAATTGTGAAAAACATACCACAGTAATATAAGATGCTAATAATTGGGGTAACTGGATGTGGGGTATAGGGGGACTCTCTATACTGTCTTCACAATTTTTCTGTAAATCTAAAACTATTCTAAAATGTAAAAGCTTATTTAAAAAAAGAGATTGTACTTGCAACACAATTTCATTTTTTTAAAGGTTTCGTTAAAAAAATCTTAAAAAGAACTGTTTTATATGTAATGAAACTCAATAAAATAAAAAAAGAGGGGAAAAAAGACACTGCTTCACTCCCAGATAGCCATCTGCTCTCTGCCAACAGGTTACTTTTACTCTTACTTACAATATGCTTGGAATCCTGAACACAGTATACCAATATAACTTTTTCACTTCTTTTAAACCTTGCTTTCGATGTGTTCCAAAGCATAACCATATCGCATTGCAGACTACACACGATCACGGCCAGGCTGTGGTTTTGTTCCTCTAGCTCAGTCCTACAAAGACTAGAGTCTATGTAATGCTTGCAAGTGATCTTACAATGTTTGACTGAGAGAGCCTGTCTGGGCTGTCACGATCCATGTGGTTGAACACTGTCGAGACAGAGACAGGCTGATGGGCCACGTTCTAGGAACTGATTTCACAGCACCGTGAAGAACTGCAAGTCAGTTATACGGCCCCTGTATAATGCTGTTATTTTTGAAACCTCAGGCGCCTGGGTGGCTCAGTCGTTAAGCATCTGCCTTCAGTGCAGGTCATGATCCCAGCGTCCTGGGATGGAGCCCCGCATCAGGCTCCCTGCTCAGCGGGAAGCCTGCTTCTCCCTCTCCCACCCCCTCTGCTTGTGTTCCCTCTCTTGCTGTGTCTCTCTCTGTCAAATAAATAAATAAATTCTTTAAAAAAAAAAAAATCCAACTGCTGTTTCATGATCTCAACCTGGAATACTCTGAAATGGGGGTCCTCCCCCTTTCCCACTACATCCTAATTCCTACCAATGGTCAGAAGAGCCACAAGCCTAAGAGAACCAAAGGACCACCTTAGCAACGATCGACAAATATAAGCAAGAAACAAAACACCCAGCAGCACGTCAGACCTCCCACAAGCAGGAAAGGCCTCTCAGATGCGGGTAGAGCATTCAAATGCCGCCCCAAGCAACGCTTGGCTACGGAACCACAGCGTGAGCTACATGTCTGATTTTATGCTTTCTAATGGTTACATCAAAAATAAAAAGAAACAGGTAAAATTAATTTTAATAATATATTTCATTTAGGGACGCCTGGGTAGCTCAGTGGTTAAGCGTCTGCCTTCTGCTCAGGTCATGATCCCAGCATCCTGGGATCAAGTCCGGCACTGGGCTCCTTGCTCAGTGGGGAGTCTGCCTCTCCCTCTGCCTGCAGCTTTCCCTGCTTGTGCGCATGCTCTCTCTCTGACAGACAAATAAATAAGTTCTTTAAAAAATAATATTTCATTTAATCCAATATATCCAAAATATGATATTTCAACATTTAATCAATATGAAGAAATTATTGATATACATAACAATCTTTTTCACAGTACATCTTAATTCAAACACAAAATTTTCTTTTTTTTTTTAATTTTTTTTTTTTTTAAAGATTTTATTTATTTATTTGAGAGAGAGACTGAGAGAGAGAGAGCATGAGAGGGCGGAGGGTCGGGAGGGTCAGAGGGAGAAGCAGACTCCCTGCCAAGCAGGGAGCCCAATGCGGGACTCGATCCCGGGACTCCAGGATCATGACCTGAGCCGAAGGCAGTTGCTTAACCAACTGAGCCACCCAGGCGCCCCAAAATTTTCATCAGCAATATGTTATCTGTGTTTAGACTTGATAAAACCCACAGATATAAAAGAAGGTTCACTTGCAAGTAATAAATAAGTTCTGAAGATCTAATGCACAACATAGTGACTATAATCAATAATACTGTATTATGAACTTCAAAGTTGCTAAGAGACCGGATCTTAACTGCTGTCACCACAGAACAGAAACAGTAACTATGTGACTTGATAAAGGGTCAGCTAAGACTACTGTGGCAATCAGACTGCAGTGTATACACGCATCAAACCAACACTCTGTATACTGCAAATTTAGTGTCATAGGTCAGTCCCGTCTCAATTAAAAGAAAAAAGTAGGTTCATATACCATTTCTAACCATGCTTAAAAGTTCTCCAATAACTAGACTGAATATTGATTTTTAAATTTTATTAATAAAACTGATACAGGACTAATGAGGTCACAGATTTCTTCCTGAGAGAGCTTTAGAAATGTCTTTCATGTCTGTCCATGTCACCTAAATTGTCAAATTTACTGCACAAAGTTGTTCCTAATACTCCCTTATAATCCTGTTAATATCTACAGAACCCATACTAAACTCATCTCCCTCACTCCAGACACCTGTGTGACTTCACTCTTTCTTGCCTGGTCAGTCTGATGAATCTTATGGACGCTCTCAAAGAACTCACTTCCGGCTTTATTGAGCTTCTATAGACTTCTCTGTTTTCTATAACTTCTGCTCTTATCTTTATGTCCATTCTTCTGCTAAATTTGGGTTTCATCTGCTCTTGTTTATCAAGTTTCCTGAGATGGAAGCGGAGGTCACTGATTTGAGAACTTTCTTTTTTTCTTAGGACAGGCACCGAGTACTATGACCCTCCCTTGGATACACCGCAGTGGCATACCTCAACTTTCGAAATCCTTTCTTTTTATTTTCGGTCAATTCAGCATACTTTCCGATTTCCCCTTTGACTTTGTCTGTGACCCATGGGTCATGTGGAAATGTGTTACTTGTGTTCCAGACTATCTTTCTGGAACAGATTCCAATTCAATGCCATCGAGGTCAGAAAGCATACTTGTATGAATCCTTTTACATTGAGAGACCTGTTGTATGGCTCAGCATGTGGTCTCTCTTGGCAAGTGTGCTGTGAGCATCTGAGAAGAGCGTGTCTTCTGTTGTTCTGGGTGGAGTGTCTATAAATGCCAACCAGGCCACAGGGGTGGGTACTGTTGTTCAAGTCTTCCAGATCCAGATTTTATGTCTGCTGCTCTAAGAATGTTTGAGAGAGGCTACTGAAATCAGACTATAATTGTGGATTTGTCTGTTTCTCCTTGCAGTTCAATCAAGTTCTGCTTCATGTATTTTTGAAGCTCTGTACTTAGCTACTTAAACATTTAGGGCTGCTATGCCCCTTGATGAACTGATGCCTTTATCGTTATAAAAGTGACCATCCTATTTCTGGTAATAGCTTTTGTTTAAAATCCACTGTCTGAAATTAACACAAGCACCCTGGCTTCCCTCTGATCAGTGCTAGCACAGTCAGCTTTTTTATTTTTCACTTTTAAGCTATTTGCACCTTTATACTGAAAATGGGTTTACTGTAGGCAGGATACATGAGGTTTTGGTTTTTCATCAGATCTGAAGAAACCTGTCTCTTCTGTTTAATGTCATTATTGACATTAAGTAGATTTAAATCTACCATCACACTATTTCTTTCCTACTTACCCCAGGTGCTCTTTATTTGCCTTTTTCCCTATTTCTGCTTTCTTTTGGGTTGAGTATTTATTTTTATGACCCCGTTTTATCTCCTTTTTTGGTTTATTAGCTATAACTCTTTGTTGTGCTTTCAATTGTTGCCTTGCTTATAGGATACATCTTTAACTTATTCCAGTCCGCCTTAACGGCGTTACAGCACTTCACATACAACATGAGAAACCGACAGCAGTACTGGGTTCGTTTCCTGGGGCTGCTGTAACCGACCACTAGAAACCGGGTGGATGAAAACCACAGGTGTTCCCCTCTCACTATTCTGGAGGCCAGAAGGCCCAAATCAGTATCACTGGGCCAAACATCAGGGTACTTCCCTCGAGAGACTGCAAAGGGGAAGGGCTCCTTGCCTCTTCCAGTGTGGTGGTGGCCAGCACCCCCGGCCTGTGGCCTGATCTCCAAGCCTGTCTCTGCTCCATCTTCACACTGCTGCACACACGCTTGTGTGTGCACGCGTGTATGTGCATGTGTGTGTATGTGTCTGTGTGTATGTGTGTGGTGTATGTGGTGTGTGTGGTATGTATCGGTGTGATGTGGGGTGTGTGTGTGTGGTGGGGGGTGGGGGGGTATGTATGTGCATTTGTGTACATGTGTGTATGTGTGTGTTGGTGTGTGTGTGTGTCTGTATGTGTGTGTTGGTATGTGTGATGTGGGGTGTGGGGGGGGGGTGTGCTCTATGTGTGTGTGGTGTATGTGTGTTTGTGTGTGTTTGTGTGTGAGATCTCCCTCTGCCTCCTTCTCATAAGGACACACATGTGGCTACATCGAGGGTCCCCCCAGACAACTCAGGACAATCTCGCCATCTCACAATCCTTACCTTAATCACATCTGGGAAGACCCTTTCCCTTCGAGGTACATTTATACAGGATTCCAGGGATCAGGACCTGCTGTCTCGGGGGCAGGGGCACTACGTGGCTAAACACAAGCTACAGCCAGCCTTTATGCCAATGTTGTCACATATTCTACTTCCACATGTCATAAGCCCCAAAATACGTGGTTATTAATTTTGCTGCAAGCAAGCCATTAACTTTTAAAGAGATGGAAAATGAGGAGGCAGGTCTTCTAGTCACATGGCGCCAGGTTACCATGTCCCTGCTCTCCGGTCCTCTCCGTGGGTCCAGATGCCTCTCTCATCTTATTTTCCTTCTACTGGAAACACTCTGTACTATTTCTTAGAGTGGCTGCCTGCTGGACATACATTATTTCAGCTTTTGCGTGTCTACTTCACCTCTGTTTCTGAGAGACGGACTAACTGGCTATGCGGTCGCAGGCTGTTTTCAAGACTTTACAAATGACGCCCCACTGACTGCTGGCGCGTATGGTTTTTCCAGCAAGGAATCTGCAGCCGCTCTCACCTTTGTTCAACGCAGCTCTTTTTAAGGTCTTGTCTCTCTATGTAACACATTCCATCTTTTCTCTAGCTTCTCAAATACATGAAGTAACTGTTTTCATGGTTTTGTTTTTTATTTTTTTTTAACCATCTGTGCAATTTCTGAGTCAGTTTCAACTGACCACTACGAATTTTATTGTCCTGTTTATACGCACTCCTGAGAAGTTTTGACTGGACACCGGATCTTCTAATTTTTACCTTGTTGGGCCCTATATACTTCTGAATTCCTATAAACACTCCTGAACTTTGCTCTGAGATGCAATAATGTTACTATGAAAGAGTATAATCTTGGGTTTTGCCTGTAAGCTTTATCAGGCAGGACCAGAATAACATCTTAGTTTAGGGCTAAGTTAGCCCCCATCATGAGGGCAAACCCTTCTGCATCCTCCAGCCAAGGCCCAGGAAGGATACCTGTCCACTGTGGCTGGTGTGAACAGGAGCTCTTCCACCAAGTGTTCCAGCAAGTGTTCCTCCTCATCCTTCTAGGTGATCCTACCCCAGCCCTAAGTTTTATCCTTATAAGCACCTGCACTTCCATAGGAGCTAAAGACTCAAGAATCCCTCCCTCTGCAGGCTCCAGGGATCATTCTGTGCAGCGCTGTCTTCTTTGGGATTCTCCCCAGCTGGCTCTAGCTGGCAGCTCTGTCTGTCTCTTCAAACATGCACCCCACGGCTCTGCCTGGGTTTCCCCTCCCCACATAACTCCTTCCACACAGTAACGGCGGGGGAGGGGGGAGTCATGTGGCTCCCACACTTTTCCATTTTTCGAGGACTGCTGTTGCTCTTTGCCTGATGTCTTGAAAACCATTGTCACATATATTTTGTCCATTATCAACTGTCTTAGACAGGAAAGTAAATCTGTCTTTGGTATTTATCTTACCAGAGCAAATATCTTTCTTGCTATTTTAAATTTAAGTTATTAACATAGTGTTAATAAATTTCCTGGTCGGGGCACCTGGGTGGCTCAGTCAATTAAGCGTCTGCCTTCAGCTCAGGTCATGATCCCAGGATCCTGGGATCAAGCCCCATATCGGGCTCCCTGCTCAGTGGGAAGTCTGCTTCTCCCTCTCCCTCTGTGTGCTTGCCCTCGCTCTCTCTCTCAAATAAACAAATCTTTAAATAAATAAATAAATAAATAAATAAATTTTCTGGTCACAAATACACATTTCTAACAATCATCTTTTATAAAGTTAACTAACATTCCCTTCTATAAATGTATTTTACTTTTTCAATTCCCCAACTGGTAAGTCATTATTTTTAATTTTCTAATGGGATGAACAGCACCGCACGGACATTGTCACACTTTCCCGAGGATAACGTCCTCAGGTGAGACTGCCACAAAGATGACAGTCGGAAGCTTGATATTTTTGCCAAACTGCCTTTTTTTAAGAAGGTTGTATCACTTCTGACAAAAATCCTTAGTATTTCTTTTTTTTTTTTTTTTAAAGGTTTTATTTATTTATTTGACAGAGAGAGACACAGCGAGAGAGGGAACGCAAGCAGGGGGAGTGGGAGAGGGAGAAGCAGGCTCCCCGAGGAGCAAGGAGCCCGATGCGGGGCTCAATCCCAGGACCCCGGGGTCATGACCTGAGCCGAAGGCAGACACTTAACAACTGAGCCACCCAGGCGCCCCCTTAGTATTTCTTAATGTTTGTCAGTTTGACGGATGGAAGCTATTCTTGTTTTCGCTTTGGTCTCTTTCCCCTGATGACTAGTAAATGTGAATATTTTCCCACAGGAAACAAAAAATACATGTCAGCTGTCAGGTTTACTGGCCCACACATATTTCTTACTTCCTGAACCACCTGGTCATGTTCTTTGCCTACCTTCCTATTAGGCTGACAGTCTTTTCCTTAATGATTTATAACTGCTCTTTATACAGCTATTAAACCTTTGATATATATGCTGTCAATACCAACCCCAAGTTGAATTTACTTTCAAATCTGATTAAGGTGGAGTCTGACATACTGAACCATATTCCAGTCAAAACAATGTTTTCCTTTATATTATTAGTCTTCCTCTGCCTAAGATCAAATATCCTATTTTTAATAATAATTTCATTTTTTTACATCTAAGTAATTAACCTGACATTTATGTCTGTTTGCAATATGAGGCACAGACATAATTTTCCTCGAGTCATTTGGTTCAATAACCTATCGCTTCCCTTTTGATACAAAATGTTATCTTTACCATAAATTCACACACACAGATGCACACATACACTCTCCTAACTTTCTATCCCAAACCTTTAATGTCTAACAACTAATTTAACATTGTGTACATCACCTCTCACCATACTGCTGATGTTTCCGATTTTCTTTGCAACATTCATGTATTTATTCTTGCAGGTGAACAAGTTCAAAAATACCCTTACTAGAACTCTGATCAAGGCTATTTAAATTTATGGATTAATTTAGAGAAAACTCAGCTTTATAATAAAAAGTCTTCCATTTAGGAAGGAAAGTAGTCATCTATACCTTTCAGGAAAGCCAACAGCAGTCCACATGTTTTCTGCATATTTCTTGTCAGTTCCTTGAAATTCTAGATGTTGGTGCCACTGTGAATTGGATCTTGAACCCTGATATTTTCTGACTGACCTACGCTAATATGTGGGAAACCTATGGATTTCTGTATATTTATTTTTACCTAACCACTTTATCAAGGTGCACACGCTTAGATAAGGGTTCCCAAGTACTCCCAAGAGGAGACTTGTGAAAAACAAATCCCCAGACTACACCTGAACAGAAAATATAAGTGTGTTTGGGAAAGAGGACAGTGAGGTATCTTCATTACTGTATTTTTGACAAATTTTCTGGATGATCTTGACTCTCATCCATATTTAGGAACTCGTAGGTCAGACCACCAAATTGGGAGCTGAAATACACTAATAGTCACAATATCCATGAAGTTTTAGATGACTTCCCACATTAAAAACTCCAGAAGCTACCACTGAAATAACCCCACTGGAGACAAAGTTAGTATATCACAGAAGCTACAGAAATGTATCAAAGATTTAGTTATATTCAAGGACAGATCACAGGAAATACCAGCTATAAGAAAGAGTTGATAAAACACTATATACATAAATAAAATATCTACTTGAGCTCTACACTCTGAAATTCCTGCAAAGTATGGAAAGTATCTTAAAACTAAATTATTCTTTGGTCTGATGACATCAAAGACGACCTCTCTGGATCCATAAAATACCCCATCAACATGTCCCTCCGTAGAACAAGAAGCATGACTATCAGCATTACTCCATAAAAACAGAAGAAATACACTACTGTGAAAACCACTAACAGCTACTATTTTGATTTAAGATGGCAAACTGAGCCACAAACCAATCCTAAGATATCCCAACATACTTTACTAAAATTTAAATCTAAGCCAACATTCCATCAATTCCACTGAGAATGAGCAAAAGAAACTCAGTAAGTACAGAGCAGGAAGCATTCCAAGTGGAAGACAGCTCGTCTTTTGGGTCCGTAAGCTTTCACAGTGAAATGTTCCTGGACTCCCAGATGCTGGAGGTCAGATGGGCAAAACTCTGCTAGGGCAGCAGGAAAGCAAATGTTTGTCAGGGATCTAAGTCACTTCACATGAAAGCAGTGACACCTGGTAGCTCTGGACAAGACCCGTCACAACCCTATAGAGCTCTCGCTCCCATGCGACTAACAAACAGGGATGCAGTGTCACCCAATCTCACAAGAACCCCAAAAATCAGGACTTACAGTTCACAAATGCAGACTGAAAGAAGTTAAATTTATCCAAAATCAGCTGGCTTATAAGGAGTAGAGATGGAATTCTTTTTTTCCCTACTTTTATCACAGTGTTGTTTTCTACAACAGCACGCTAACTTATAATTTTTATTTTCAGCACATACTCTCATTTGTTATTTCATTTGCTTCCCACATTTCTACAAATTAGAAAGAGAAATCATCCACCACATTTCCCAAACGATGGAACAAGTTCAGCTAAAATGAACTATTATATGTGAAATCACTTTGAAAATATAAAATACAAATGCAAGGTGCCATTAAAAATAAGTGAGTCACTAAGTTTCTGTCAGTACTAAAATCAAGATTGTTATTCTAACAGATTATAGAGAGCTCTTTCCAGCTTCCAAGCAGGACAATAATGTGAATTACTTGTTCCAAGAGAAAGAAAAGCAAGGAAAGAAGTATTTCACCCATATCCAACCAGGTAACAGAATTCAGAAACCTCAGGCACATCTGTCTCCTACTGAGGCCCTAGAAACAGGCCTGAAATATTTACCCTCCACAGCCACTAGGAACAGTGGTTAGAAAGACAGACAACCGAAAGCAAAGAGAATGAGCAGAGTTAGCAAAGACAGAAAAGAAGATGCCACGAGTTCACCACAAAAGAAAGATGAAGCAAGGGAGACTGGCCTACAGTCCGCTGCCCAGGGCCCCGCAGATCCCCAAGCGCAGGTGAGCAGGCACCGGCCACTGCTGGGCGCGCCCGAACAGCAGCAGGGTGCCAATGAGAAGCAAACACAAGCCGTGTCACTGGACAGTCTCCTGCCTGTTGCGATTATTGCCACAATGTAAAAATATCAAACAGAAGATTTTTCAGTGATCACAGTTACCAAGAGTGCTAACTAAATATAAACACCCTGTTCAATTATCATAATGGTTACAACTCTTGTTCATTAAGTTACAAAAAGGAATATGACTCCGTATAGCTATAGCCAGAAATATGAGAAAATGGGCCTTTAAATGTCTTAAGAGAACTAGGGAGACAAAGAATATTCTAGCCCATTAGGAAAAAAATACAGGCTTAATTTTTACTAGAAAGTTCGAAGTGCAATTACCTGAGTGACTGTGCCACGATGTTTTCACATATTGTCAGACAATGGTTCACGCGGTCTTTCTTGGTGGCTGAGAGTTCCTTCTTTCTAAAAGAAAAAACAAGGGAAAGTGAACATGTACTGAATTATCCACTCCACCGATTTCCACATATCATTCACTCATTCCACAGCACTTCCGGACCACCAGGAAGAAACCGCATACTCCATGCTGGGGGCAGAGTGGGGTCAGCTCAGGGAGGCACAGATGAGCTCAACCAAAGGCTTCCTAAACTACACGGCTCCACAGAAAAGTTGGGTCATGTCACTGATGCACCTCTTTTTCCCATTTTAGAGGAGAAACTGCAGTGCAAACAGTGACTCGCCCAAGATCACACCGATGGAGGGGGCACGTGATTCAATGCAATGCAGCATCATCGCTACTCTTCATACCAAGCTGCCTCTGCTGCTCAAGATCACGTTGTAACTGACGGCTGACCTCCCACTCTTGGTGGGGAGACTGACCACTTCTACACCCCCAGACAGCTTGGAAGAAGCCTCCTGTAAGGACTTCTGGGGCAACACAAGGAGACAAACAGCCCGCTCAAGATCAGAGTAAAGGTGCTTGCTTCCCACCCACACTTGCAGCTTCAGACACCTTCAAAACAAGGGACAGAGGGATGATCCAAAGAGGAAGCCAAAAATTAAACCAGGCTGAAGAACTACATTCAGAGAAGAATTTGAGTGTGGTTACCAGTACCTCGTACTAACTAGAAACAACTAAACCAGAAGACTAATGGTTTTTGAGGGAATTATATTACCAAAGGGGCAGGGGTCTAATCTGCGAACACCTGTGACTGTTAAGTCCCCAATGCAACCCTCAGGCTCCAAAAAGTGCATCTGAAGGAACAGGCTATTAACAAACTACACAATCCAATGAAAGCAACACCTCCAAAAGGCACTTCAGACGTCGCTGGAGAAGAAAAGGGGCAAGGACAAACCTCCAAAGGGGGAAGCCAGGAGCCAAAAAGAACAGGCAGGGGTGGGGCGCCTGGGTGGCTCAGTTGGTTGAGCAGCTGCCTTCAGCTCAGGTCATGATCCCAGGGTCCTGGGATCGAGCCCTGCATCGGGCTCCCTGGAGAGCCTGCTTCTACCTTTCCCTCTGCCTGCCACTCTGCCTACTTGTGCTCTCTATCTCTCTGTCAAATAAACAAATTAAAAATATCTTAAAAAAAAAAAAAAAAAGAACAGGCAGGGGTTTCGAACAAGAAAAGAATCAGGGCCTGAGTGAGAAGCCTCCTTCATGGCAAGTTGACAGGGGGCTTCCCAATGAGTGGCCAATTATTAGAGACCATCATTACAGGGACTGGTGAGTATGTCTTTCCCACTGGTCTCTTTCCTAAAGAGGACTTTTACTAGCAAGTTAACACTGCAGACTGCCTGCTAGTCACCCACCCAAACACCAATCTTTCCTTCTTGGACACATGCCCCCCCCCCCCCAATTAGAAGTTCCATTGCTTAGCCTCCCTGTAGGTAGGGAGAGACACTCGCCTTCATTCTCACAGATAAAATGGGAATGGAAGTGATATATGGAGTATCTGCCTCACCAGCTTATCCTGGGTATCTCTCCTTCTAGTCCCTCGAATTAGAACAAACGTGCCTAACACCCAGTTTTTGATTGTACAGATAAAAGACAAGAAGATTGCAGAACCAACAGGATGGGAGGAGCCTGGGTCCCTAAGTGACCACAAGAAGCAGAGGGTTCTCACCTCCCATCCTCAGGAGCCACCCACTTCAAAAGCACTATAATGGAAACAACGGTTTCCATTACCCGGTAGACGGACGAACAAACGGACCTTCACCCGGTAGACGGACGAACAAACCCCCACAACCAGACAATAGAATACTGCTTGGCAGTAAAAAGGAGCAAACCACTACTACATACAAGGTGAATCTCAATGTACCAGATTCAAGACTACATAGTGGTGGATTCCATCTATATAATGTTCTGGAAGAGACGAACTACAGGAACAGAAAGTGATCAGTAATGTACAGGGGCTGGAGAGAGGCGTGGAGGCAAAGAGGCAGGGGAAGCTTGAGGGGGTGAGGAAACTGTGCTAAACCCCAACTGTGTAGTAGTTACTGCATTTGTCAAAGCTTACAGAACTGCACACTAAACGGGACACTGTGCTATTTGTAAATTACACCTCGATTTAAAGAAGAAAGTGCTCTGAGAATTAAAATGTTCTCTTCTTTAAACCACCGGATTAATTTCTCCATTACAAAAGCTTACAATTAATTTGCCCAGTGTAAGACCGCCATCAAGAAAATTAAAGAACACTGACCATTTTAAGCATTTAGGAAGCAAACTAACTCACCTACCCATTACCTTTTGATTTCCAAAGTGAAAATCTGCCCAAGGCCTTAAATGAACTGAATTCACATACCAGGGTACCAGAAAAGAGTAAAAAAGTTACCAGCTTCACAGTAATTACACACATGCCTGATCGAATACCCGCCAGGCCAATGGAACATTTACCTTTACAGAGTAATAGATACAAATACCAGTCTTAACAAGAACTTTGCCTCCCTCTTCATATATGGGATAAACCAAAAGAATACAGTGAGCAACAAACCACAGCTGTCAAGGCCTGCACCTGATTTCAAGAAGACCCACCTTGCCAGAACCTGAGTAAATGTGCATGAAACAAGCAAAAAGTCAAAGACAGACTATGGATCTCACCCAAGAAAATAAAAGCACATTCTTCTGTTGTCTATTTCCCTCTCCTTCCTCCTCCTTGTGGCCGTTCCCAGTGGGGAAAGCCTGTCCTATTCCCCTGGGGCTCCCTTCCCCGCCCCGCAAGCCAGCCTCCAAGCCACTCTGGTAACAACTGCTCCAGGAGTCGCCTTCCCAGGATGACAGACTAAGAGCAAGGGCCAGAGCACGTCTGTTACTAGCACTCAGCACAAGGCCTGCACTTCACAGATGTTCATAAAAAGCCGACAAGGGAATGGATAAATCAACATTTTCTGTACAAGAATAAGTAAAATACACATTAAAATGGGCTCAAAGGTTGAGACAGTCTTTCAGATAGGATTCAGAAGATAAATGATAATTACTTTGAACCTGAGTTTCTGGAACCAAGAGATGGAAAGAAAAAAAAAAAAAAGTAGAAACAGCAAAGCTACTAAAAAAACAAAGCAGCCTTGGAGTGATCCCTACTGGAGCTCAAAGGCTGTGGGAACCCAAGCCTGTGCAATCCACCCGCCAGACTTTAGACAACCAATCACAGGTCCCTTAGCAGCACCTTCTGTGATTCTTATTATGAAAACAGAACAGTATACTTTCTATCTACAGTTAAGAAGAAAGCACACATTTCAAGTTTCTCTTCTTACCTGATTCACAATCACTTCCTAGCAATGATGAAATCTGAATCTTTTCCACACAAAAATCGATAGCCCAAGAATCACAAAATTCTGCAGGCAGTTTTCAATGGTGCTAAACGTGCCATTGAAATTCAAACAATAATTAGTAAGTACTTGTTTTGTGTGAGAAGCATAAACACAAACCATCTGATTGCTACCAAATACTTTAATTTTGCTCTATTTTTCTCAAATCCATTGTCATTGCCAACATGGCTAAACGTGTGAAATTGACACATCATTAAAGAACTTCACAATTTTACATCAGAGTCAAACTCTAAAAAATGCCTGCTTAAAAAGGCAGACAAGTGTAACTAAATCCTGTAAAAAGCACCCCTTCTTTTATCACACTGAAGAATACCCATATTTTAAAGTGTGGGATCAAACTTTACCCTCAGACACCCCAACGAAGAGACATTAACCAAAACTATCAGAAAAGGGGAAAAACAATCATTCCAGTACCACCCACTGAAAGCGACAAGCACACCAACATAATGCACACAGCACAAGCTACGGCCCCGTGGTGCCCGCTTCCAAATGCAGTCTAACCAGGCCCGTTAGAACAAGGCCTCAGGCTACTTTCCAGTTGTCCACATTCCCCAGCCTTCAGGCAACTCTGGCCACTCAGAATAACGCAGTTGTTTAGGTCGTGCATCTTCAGACTCAATTCCTGTATAGTCTATGGTCCCTGCTTGAAATACCTCCTTGCTATCTTATTTTGTCCAATAAGCAAACTTGGAAACTTAGAAAACCACAACCACTTCATTCCCCCATGGAATTTAACTCCGACTGATGAACTGATATGTCAAACTGGCTTGTTCTACGTGAAAAGTAAGTATGGAAATTAAGGAAAAAAGGGAACCACCTTTTCTGAGCAGGAACTAGATCAACAGGGTAAGCAGTCCTGACTCTTCCAACTTGGGTAAATGCAATCATGTTAACTTCACCTTCAAAACGCAAACAACCTTCAGACTGCCCCTCATCCGTGCTAAAGCAATCTGCCCAGAAACACACATTTGCAAGGAGGCACCTAAAAAAGGCCAGGCCACAAAAGCATGCTAGGACCACGTTAATTACCGAAGGATGAATTCTAAGAATGGGAATTCAAGCTCTCATCTAAATTCTTATTGTTAATATCATGTTATTTTTAAGACCTGGCTTGAAAAATGCAGTTCCAAGTGGAGGGCTGGCAGGGGAAAGGTCTGGACTCCACAGGAACTTGGAAAACGCTGCTTGCCTTGCGCTTTTCCGGCTCTGTACTCACCTGGTGGAACCTGCACAGCCCAGCCAGCGAGCAGGACCGAGGCCTCCCCAATGCCCCCGCCTCCCGCCACTTCACTTGCAGCAAGTACGGTACTGATGTGAGTGGTCCTAAAACATTAGGGCTCCTTCAGACAGATTTTAAGAAGGAATGGGACACCAAAAATCATTCTGGAATTATGTGTCATACCTAAGTTAAAAATAAAAGTGCTGTTTGATTAGGGGGACCAAGGGCTAAGATTTCCCCAATCTACAGTCTGTGTCATAGAAAAGACCATTAAAATAAAACCTTTCTTGGAGCATCTGGGTGGCTCAGTCAGTTAAGCGTCCAGACTCTTGATTTTGGCTCAGGTCATGATCTCAGGATAGTGAGATCAACCTCCCGTTAGGCTCTGCACTCAGCATGGAGTCTGCTTGTCCCTCTACTTGCCCCATCCTGCCCCACTTGCTCTCTCTCTCTAAAATAAGTATTTTTAAAAAGTAAAAAATAAAAAAATAAAGCCTTTCTTACTGGTGATCTAACCAAATACAGTGATAACCACTACCTAAAAAAGGTGCATTTCAAAAAACCAATCTGTTAAGCTAAATGAAAAAAGTCTTTTCTTCATTATGTGTATGTGTTTAGTTCTATACAATTTTATCAGCTGTGTAAGTTTATGGATCCACCACAGACATAGAACATTTCCATCACCACAAGGGCCCCTCCTAGAGCCACAGTGCGCCCCCCCCCCCCGCCCTCTACCCACCACACTCTCCCTAACCCTGGTGACCTCTCATCCAGTCTCATTTCCTAAAACCCTGTCCTTTCAAAAAGATTACATATTAAAGAGTTTGTAGCCTTTCAGGACCGGCTGTTTTCACTGGCATGATTTCCTTAGGAGTCACCTACGTTGTGGCAGGTATCCGGGGCAGCTTAACCATTCACCTGTCGAAGGACATCTAGCTGCTTAACCATCAGCAGGAGCTTAACCATTCACCTGTCAAAGGACATCTAGCTGCTTAACCATCAGCAGGAGCTTAACCATTCACCTGTCGAGGGACATCGAAGCTGATTCCACATTTTGGCTATTATGAGTAAAGCTACCATAAACATCTATGTACAAGTTCTTACATGAACAGAGTTTTTCAGTTCTCTGGGATAAATGTTCAGGAGTACAACTGCCAGGTCAAATAGTGACTGCACATTCTGTTCTATAAGAAACTGCCAAACTGTTTTCCAGAGTAGCCATACTACTTCCTATGCCCACCAGCAATGATTAAGTGATGACCCAGTTTTGGCCGTGCCAGCATTTGGTGCTGTCAAAGTGATCATTTAGAAACATAAATTAGATCATTTGTTTTACCACACAAGTATGCATCTGGGCAGAGTAATGTCCAAAGTCCTTATTACAGTGGTGCACAAAGCCCCATTTGGTTGACCCTAATCTCTAATCTCCCACCTCTCTAACCTTGTCTATTTCTGCCCTTCATTTTGCTTCAGCTACTGGCCTCCTTACTATTCCTCAAATATGAACGCACACTGTTTTCTGTTCTCTCCCTGGATCTCTACTTCCAGATATCCAAACAGCTTGCTCCCTCCACTCTGCTCCAGTAGAACCTTCTCGGTGCACTTATGCCCTAAATAAAATTGCACACCCCTTCTCCCCCTTATTCTGTTTTGTTTTCCCCATAGTATTCATCACTATTGGTCTTGCTCGCTGCTGTAACCCCAGGGCCCAGAACACGGCCTAGCACAAAACCAGCACTTGGTTGAAAGGGCTCCTTCCAGGTCATCAAGTCCAGTCCCCACTTAAGTCCCCATTCCCACTGGGAGCTCTTCAAGCCCACTGTGGCTCATGTGTCAGGGTTACAACCCACTTTGGGGCTAGACAAATGCTCAATGGCCCTGGGACAGAGAAGTGACATAGCCTCAGCTATCCCTGGACATACACAAACAGCCCACGTCTTCCCTCCCAAACACTGACAGCGTTGTTCACAGAACCTGACCATCTATAGCGGGGCTTTTCAAGCTTTTAGTGGTGCACACAGATTGCTCACAGAACTTGTCAAAATGCAGACTCTGATTCGGTACATCTCAGGTGGGGGAAAGAGTCTGTACTCCTTATACGCTCACAATGACAGCAAACTGCTGGCCTGAGACCACACTTTGAGCAGCAAGAATCTACGGCAGATCGTATCTCTAACACGTACTCTAGCACCCGAGCTGATTCAGTTCAGCACATTGACCAGTGTCTTATACGGTGTTTTATTTTTTCCTTCTTGTCTGAATAAGACCAAATGTCTTGAGGGTGGACCAATCCAAGGTCAGATGGCTGGCTCACTTTCAGGAACTAGAGCTAACAGAGGTGGGGACTCTCTTAGGTGGAGAGAATATGTCAGCAGTCCATTTGAAAGGACAATGTGAAACCTCTGCCTTTACAGTTCCAAGTCCTTTTTTTAAAAAAAATTATTGTCCATGTATGAACTGTCACTGAATTATACACTTTAAAATGGTTCATTTTATGTTATATGAATTTCACCTCCAAATAAATAAATAAGAAATTCTACACTATTATAAGCGATTAAGAAGAATTTTATATATATATATATATATATATATACACACACACACACACACAAACACACCGCTATGGAACATATATGACATATAGCGGAATATCTATGATATACTGCTCTTTGAGAAATACAGGGCGATCTCAGTCATGCAAACAAAAACTGAGACACATTTAAATGCCTGAATATGCATTAAAAAATCAGAGAAGACAAGTTTAATAATTGTTATTTTTAGGGAATGAGACTAGGATAGACCTTCTGTGCTGTTTGAAAATGTTTTACGATATATATGTGTAACTTTTATAATTTTTTAAACTAGTTAATGGAAAGTAACCAGAAAAGAAATGCTTCACAAAAGTGGTTGGATCATATTTAATCTAGGAATGGGCAAGCTACAGCCTGCCTATTTTGGGCTGGTTTGCAAGCTAAGAAGTGTTTTCACATCTTTAAATGGTTGAAGATGATAATAATAATAATAATAACAATAGTTCGTGACATATGAAAATTACATGAAATTCAAATTTCAATGTCACCATTGAGTGTTACTGGAACACAGCCACACTCATCCGTGTACGTACTGCCTCCGGCTGCTTTAATTCTACCGCGGAGGTGAGCAGCTGTGACAGAGACACTGTGCCCACAAAGCCCAAAAACAGCCCCTCTCTGACACTTTACATAAAAGCTTTGCCAATGTTCATAAATCAGAAGACTTAACATTGTTAAGGTGCCAATACTCCCCAAATCGATCTACAGATTCAATGCCATCCCTATCAGAATCCTAGCTGGCTTCTTTGTGCATCTCACAATCTGATCTGACAACCATATAGAAACAAACAGGGCCTAGGATAGCCAAAACGATCTTAAAAAAGAACAAAGTTGGAGGACTCAAATTTCATGATTTGAAATTGTGATTAAAAAAAAAAACTATAGTAATCAAGACTGTATAGTATTGGTACAGGATAGACATTTAGACCAATTAAAAGTCCAGGAAAATAAAAAACTAATGATGTAATGTATGGTGTTTAACATAACATAATAAAATTTAAAAAATAAAAAGTCCAGGGGCACCTGGGTGACTCAGTCAGTTAAGCATCTGACTTCAGCTCAGGTCATGATCCTGGGGTCCTGGATCAAGCCCCGCGACCGGCTCTGCGCTCAGTGGGAGCCTGCTTCTCCCTCTGCCCCTCACCCTGCTCGTGCTCACTCTCTCTCAAATAAATTAATAAAATCTTTAAAAATAAATAAATAAAAGTTAAAAAAATAAAATAACGCGATGCTCGAGGCACCTGGGTGGCTCAGTTGGTTAAGCATCTGACTTTGGCTCAGGTCATGATCCCAGGGTCCTGAAGTCGAGCCCCACATTGGGCTCCCTGCTAAGCGGGGAGCCTGCTTCTCCCTCTCCTTCTGCTGCTCTCCCTGCTTGTGCTTTCTTGCTCACTCTCACTCTCTCTCTCTCTCTCTGTCAAATAAATAAAATCTTAAAAAAAAAAAGAATTGAAAATCCAGAAATAAATCCATACATTTGTGGGCTATTAATTTTTAACAAGGGTGCCAATACATATTCAACGGGGAAAGAAGAATCTTTTCAATAAATGGTGCTGGGACAACTGGACATCCACACGCAAAAGAATGAAGAAGGACCCTTACCTTACACCATATATAATAATTAACTCAAAATGGATCAGATGTAAATGTAAAACTCTAAAATTCTTAGAAGAAAACACAGGAATAATACATCTCTGTGACCTTGAATTAGGCAACAGTTTCATAGATACGACACCTAAAAGCACAGCAACCAAAGACAAAGTAGAAAACTGGACTTCATCAAAATTGAAAACTTTTGTGCTTTCAAAGGACACTACCAAGAAAATGAAGAGACAATCCACAGAAAGGAAGAATGTTTTAAAAATCATGTATCTGATAAGGGTCTAGTCCAGAATACGTAAAAAATTGTTTCAATTCCACAATAAAAAAAACAAATAACTCAACTTTAAAAAATGGGAAACAATGAGGACAAAGGCTTACAAACTAAGTATAAGAAAGACTGGGGCACCTGGGTGGCTCAGTCAGTAGAGTGAGTGACTCTTGATCTTGGGGTCCTGAGTTTGAGCCCCACGGTTGGGTGTAGGGAAGGGGAGGAAGGCGGGAGGAGGGAAGGGAGAGAGAAGAAAGGAAGTTAGAAAGGAAGGGGCCAGGTCCCTCATCTCGTTGTTCAGCCTCCTCACACGGACTCACGCTGTCTTAGAATGAACTGTCACCTGTTTGAGCTACTGCAGCAGGGTTTCCCATTATTTGCAGCCGAATATATCCTGACTGAGAACACCAACCTCAGCTAAATCACCTCCCACCCGGCAGAGAGGAACCAGTCCTGTCGGTTCTACCTTCGGTCACTTTCACCTTGCCCCTGCAGCATCATGACAGCATGCACCCCCGTCTCTCACCGGCCCACTTTAACAGCTTCTAACTGGCCTCCTGCTTCCGCCTCTGCTCCCCTTCACTCCGTCCTCAACCACCATTCACTGTAAAATGGAACTCAAATCCTGCCACTCCTCCCACCAAACCCTGCAATGACTTCCCACCGCACCTAGAATAAATGCCCATGTCTTTAATCCACCTACAGGGAGGGCCGACTCATCTGCTGTGGCGCTCAGCCCCTCTCCGAGCCCACCCCCTACTAAGAGTCTCCCTCTCACTAGTTCAACCAACCAAACCGACCTCCTTGGTATTCCTCAAACAGGGGGCCTTTGGACCTCTTCCCCTGCCTGGAATGCCCCTCCTCCATACACCTTCACAGCTCTATCTCTGAGCCTCTCCACGTATTTACTCAAAAGCCACAATCTCAACGGCCCTTCCCTGGACACCCTATCTAAGATGTCAACACCTTGTCAACGCTGACATTTCCTAGTTCCTTCCCCTGCTTTGCTATTCCTCCCTCATTTATCACTCTCTACCGTACTCTGTATTTTGCTTATCCATCTGGTTTATTGTCTATGTCCCTCACTGAAATGAAAACTTCACGAGGGCGGAGCTTTAACTGTTGACTGCTGCAGCCCTGCAGCAATTACCACAGAGGCATACATTAGATGTTCAGTAAATATTTACCGATGAATGAAGAATTAAAGTCGGGGGAGGGCGCCTGGGTGGCTCAGTTGGTTAAGCGACTGCCTTCCGCTCAGGTCATGATCCCAGGGTCCTGGGATCGAGTCCCACATCGGGCTCCCTGCTCTGCGGGGAGCCTGCTTCTCCCTCTCCCACTCCCCCTGCTTGTGTTCCCTCTCTCGCTGTGTCTCTCTCTGTCAAATAAATAAATAAAAAATCTTAAAAAAAAAAAAAAAAAAGAATTAAAGTCGGGGGAAACCACGTGGGAATCTGATGGACAGTAAGAAAGTACCAAACGCAAATGTCACGGCCCCATAATTACAGTTAGGACCGTCCCCCGCTCCGGCATCCCCCTGCATGCCAGCCCTGCTGAGACTGGAGCCGCTCCGGCCCAGCACCCCTGCATCCTACGTGCTGAGCACCGAGCAGGCACTCAGCTACTTCAACTGAAGCCCACGCGTGGCTGAGACACTGCAACGCCCCACAACAGAGGAGGACCATAAAAATAGAACAGATACTTTCTAAATTGTTTTTGGACAATCCTACTTTGGCGAATGGATTTTTCAGCTGAAGCGCCTGAACAGAAATGCCAGGATCCAAACTTGTAAGCAGAGTTTGTTACTCAAAATTAATAAATACCTGCCTTCTCAACAGCAAAGTTCCAACAAATATGGTATTTATGCATTTTATTTAAAATAACTACAATTAGGCCAATGTAGTTGATTTCAGAGCGTGCTAAGAAACTTTAGAAGTTACTATTCTGAAATACTTCTGTTTTAAATAACTTAAAATCTATCTTCATATGTGCATGGTTTATATCTGTAAGGATACACAAGGAAAAGTATAATAGAGCTTGCCTCTGGGAATAGAGGTACTCAGGAAAAAGGAGTGGGGGAGAGACATTTTAATTATTACCTTTTTGTAATTTTAGAGTTTGCATCACGTGAGTGCACTACTTACACGAAAATAATAGATTACACTTTTAAAATAAGTCAATCACACAATACCTTAAAATAAAGTAATAAAACAACATCTACCTACTTTTGTCAAGGCAGCTTTAGAAAGAAACCTCTTTGTACCCATATTTTGAAGATAAGCAGATTCAGGTTCGTCAAATCAGCATAAGAAACAGATGGCGGATTCTGACTGACCCAGTGTTTGAACAAGCCCACAGACAGTGACAGCAGTAAGGTCTCTCTTCCTACCAGAGCCCTGCTTAGCGCCTCCTGTTACACAAGATCCAGGCAATGTGTGAACCTGCATGACATCTACCTCCTGGAGAAGCACTACAAGAAAAGTCTGCAATGAATCATGATTATAAATTACTTGCCGTAGAAATAAGTCAAATTGTTTTTAAAAAGTGTTTTATTCTTGGGCGCCTGGGTGGCACAGTCGGTTAAGCATCTGCCTTCAGCTCAGGTCATGATCCCAGGGTCCTGGGATCCAGCCCCACATCGGGCTCCCTGCTCAGTAGGAAGCCTGCCTCTCCCTCTGCCTCTCTGCCTGCCACTCCCCTGTTTGTGCTCTCTCTCACCATATCTCTCTCTCAAATAAATAAATAAAATCTTCAAAAAAAAGTCTTTCTCTATGCATCCAAGAAGGTTTTTCACCTATTAAAGTAAAAATTAATTTTTTTCTAAAATTTTACCCTAACATAAGTCAACATTACTCTTGGAATCCTCATTTTCTAACTGGACTCTCAGGACACAGCAAGGATCACGTCAGAAACATAACGAGTAAAATAACATTACTAAAAATGAGAGGAAGCTCCTTAAAGGGGCTGCCCCTTGAAAACTGTCCTCACTAAATGCCACCATGTGCACATCCTGATGGACACGCAATGCCCCGAGGGGGAAGGCCTCGCGGAGGCTCTGGGGGGAAAGTACTTGGGTCCTGCGGGAAGGCACGGTCTCCACGCACAAGCAAGACCCCTAGCTTTCCGACGGCAGCAGGCCGTGTCCACAGAAGGAAAGAGGAGGCGCCCGCGCGGACCGCAGGCGGCTGGACCACAGCGCCGGTGTGATAATGCCCACCCTTCGTCCCGCCGCAACCAACCTCTCCCTCGACCACGGTCCGACTGAAAACAGGCGAGAAACTTCAGCCGACTCCTCCTAACAGCCAAGCCGACTCTGCTACCTCTCACCTCTTAATCATGACCTCCCGAGCAGCTCCCCACTTACTTGGCCACCACGACTCGAGCGCTGCAGCGCAACGTGAGCTCAGACAAGCGGGTCTCTTCCTGGTGCTGCCACCAGTGCGACTCCCGAACTCACCTACGTGCCTCGAGAACGTGGGAGGACAGCTCGAGGCGCAGGCTGCGTCAGGAGCGCCCGCAACGAACCCCCGCTGGGCCGGGACCGCACGCCCGCGGCCTCCCCACCCGCGGCCGCCTAGGGGCGTGCCGTCGTCACTGTCCCCCCATCGCTCCGGCTCCCGCTCGCCGCGAACGTCCCGTGCCCCACGCTCCTCCCTCTCAGGGACGACGGGACGGGAGGGAAGCGGCGGTCCCGGCTCTCCAAGTCCTGCCCACAGCACCGCCCGCTTCTGGCAAACACACGGCAGCAAGTTCCTCCCCTAACTTCGCACGCCGGGGAAGGCAGAGCGCCGGGGCCGTGCCCGCCTCGGTGCCCGCCTCGGTGCCCGCCTGCGGAGCGGCGCAGACCCACGCCGGGGGACCCGGGCACGGCCACGGGGCGGGGTCTCGCCGCGGGAAGGGCGACAGCGCGCGCGCGGAGTTCGGGGGGCCGCGGGGCCGGGAGCTGCAGCGGGCCGCACTCACGGTCGGGGCAGTGGCTCCTCGGCCACGGCCGGGCCGGGGGGCGGCGGCGGCGGCGGCGGCTGCGGCGGCTGCGGCTGAGGCAGCGGCGGCTGCGCCTGCGGCAGCGCCTGAGGAGGCTGAGGCGGCGGCGGAGGCTGCTGCTGCTGCTGCTGCTGAAAGGACTTGAGGGATTCGAAGGCCTTCATCAGCTTCTCGAGGGTCGCCATGGCGACCTCCCGCCCCGCGGGGACAGCCCCCCGAGCCCTCGAGCCGACCCGCGGCGCCGCTCAGCAGCGCGGCAATGAATGGGACGCGAGGCCGCGGACAGGCGCGGAACCGAGGCACCCGGCCATCTTGGACCCGTCCCGGCACCCCCCGCGGCCGTGCGTCCCTCGACGCTGCGCCGGCGGGGCGGGGCCGGGCCGGGCCAGCGGGATTGACAGCCAGTGGCGGCCACCTCTGCCAATGGCCGGCCGAGGCGCCGACCCAACCCCCGCCCCCGCCGGCTGGCCTCCCCGGGCAGCCGCACGGCTGAGATCACAGCACCACTCTCGGGTGGGGGCGGGCGGGGGGCGGGCGGGGGGCGGGGTAAGGGGCGGGGCGCGGCCCGGCGGAGGACTGGGGCGGGGCAGGGGTGCGGCGGAAGGGGCGGGGAGCGGCGGGGTAGAGGGCGGAGCGGAGGGTGGGAAGCGGGGCAGGGGGTTGCGGCGAGGAAAACACCTGCGGCGGGAGGGGATGGGCAGAGGACCGGGACGCGGCCGAGGGCGAGGCTGGAGGGGAGAGAACGGGGTGGAGGGTGGGGGCGGGGCAAGGGGCGGGGCAGAGGGGGCGGGGCGCGGCGGGGAAGCACCTGCCCCGGGAGGGGAGGGGCGGGGCAGGGGGCGGGGCGCGGGGCGTCAGGGAAGGTACCCCTGCGCTGGGACCCCTGTCGCCGCGGCTGGGGCCTCAGGCAGGACGGGCGGCGGGCTGGGAGCCGGAGACCCCCAGCGAGGCGCGGGCTGAGGGAGGGGCTCCCCCGGACCGCCGGGCCCTCCCTGCGGGGAGGAAAGGCGGAGTGCGTGCGCCCGGCCCAGCCCCGGAGTGCGGGTCGGGGAGGAGGGGAGCCCAGGCGCCGCCCCTGGCTGAGTCATCCGCCGGGGGCGGAGCGGAGGGCAAGGGAGGGCCTAGGGCAGGCTCGGGGGCAAAAACCTGCCGGGTCAGTGCCTGCTGCCCGCAGGGGCCGTGGCTGGGGCAGCGAGAAGCAGCTTTGACCCCAGAGGCGCCACCCACAGGAATGACGGCCCGACCCTAACGGGTCCTTCAAGGAGAGGACCCCGTTCCAGAGGTCTGTAGGGCACCTCGTGCTCAGGGTGGGGCAGGCCCGGGAGAAGGGTCCTGGGCTCCAGAGCTTCACCCCCTGGAGGGGAGGTCGGTGAGCCCGCAGAGGACCGCAGAAGACAGTCGGGCGTCGAGGGGCAGCCGTCCCGCCCGCCTGGCAGGGAGAGGGTTGGCCCCAGAGAGAGCTGCGGGAGGTGGGGGGGTGCAGGTGATGCATGCAGTACGAATCTTCCGGATCCCACTCAGGGCAGCGCCCTCCTCCGGGCCCATAAGCCACAACTCCACCTTCCCTCGCCGTGGTCCGTTGTCCCAAGCGGTGGGATAAAGGGAAGCCCAGCAGCAGCACAGAAGCATTGTCCCTGAGGGGATAGCGACAGGGCTCCCTTCGGGGAGGCGACATCAGAGAATTGCCACCAGCCTCGAGGTCCCAGCTCCCTGATGCCTCAGGCACAGCAGCCCACAATGGCCGGGCTCCAGGCTGTCAGGGGCTGTGGTCCGCAGACCCGCCCCCCCCACCCCCTCCTGATATTGATGCTATTCATGCCCTCGAATAGTCCCCTCGCCTTGAGTGTGGCCTGATCCTGGTCCCTTGCTTGTAACCAACTAAATAAGGCCAAAGTGGCGCTCCTGGGATTAGGTTACAAAAGATGGAGTCAAGAAAGTCTTGCTGTTACTCTCTTGGCCTGTACACGTTCATGAAGCAGGCTGCTATGTCTGTGTTCCAGAGGCCACGTGGCTAACAGTCGGTGAGAAGCCGGGGGCTTTCAGTCCAAAGCCCACAAAGAATGGATTCCTGCCAATACCTCGTGTGCTTGGAAGTGGGTCTTTGCCTGGTCAAGCTTTCAGGTGAGGGGCGGCTTGTACCTGATTGCAGGCTTTGCGTGAGGCTGTGCCCGGACTCCCGACCCACGGCGGCCATGCAGTGCTGTGCGTTGATAAGCCGGGAGATGGCTGGTTACACAGCAAAAGGTGAGTTTGCTGGGGCTGCTTGTAACAAAGCTGCACAGACCGGGCGGCTCAAACCACAGAGATGTATCCTCTCCCGGTCCTGGAGGCTGGAAGTCCGAGATCCAGGCGTGGGCAGGTTGGTTCTCCAGAGCCCTCTCTCCCTGGCCTGTAGACGGCTGTCTTCTCCCTTGTCCTCTCATAGTCTTTGTGTGTGTCTGGGTCCTGTAAGGTCACCCATGGGTCATATTGGATTACAGCCCACTCCGAAGACCTCATTTTATCTTGATCACCTCTGTAAAGGCCCCATCTCCAAATACATAATCCGAGATGCTGGGGGTTAGGACTCAACATATGATTGGGGGGTGCACAATTCGGTCATCACAACAAGTAGTACCCTTGCCCCCTAATGGCCACTCTGGCCGTCAGCAATAGGATGTTTTATCTGGGCACTTTTTCACTTAGTTAAAAGACATTTCCCGTCCTTCCTTTTAGCTGGCAGTAGCCATGTGACTCAAAAAGTTCTGGCCAGTGAGATGTAAGCACAAGTGATGGGTGTTAGTTCTGGAAAGTGTCCTTAGAAGGAAGGGGCACACCTTCTTCCTCCCGCTGCCTGGAATGTGGATATATTGGTTGGCGCTTGAGAAGTCATTTTGGGTCACAAGGGTGAAAAGCACATCCTGGCAGGACAGAGCTCGGAGCAGCCAGGGTGGAGGTGCGGCCCCAGCCTAGCCCGAGGAGCTGTGAGAGAAATACAGTTCTGTTGTGTGTAAGCTACGGTGCTTCGGATCACTGTTTATGCGCTCCTAAGCCAAACCTTAACCAATCCAGAGAGGCTGAGTCATGAGACCTCATTTGCCCACAACAGCTCGTGGCTGCTTCAGCCAGGGCAGGAGGAAAGTCATCTGCCCAGAACTCACTATAATCCTGACAGGAAATCTTACCAGAGAGCCTGATAGAAAGTGACTGTCACAAATCAGAGCCATTAAAGATGAACACAGCTGGGTGGGCAGTTTCACCTGGTGTCCCCAAAGCCTTAAAAACAGGCAGAGGTGATTTATATATTAATCCTTGTGTCTTTCTGTATTTTTCAAATCTTCTGCAACAAACCTGTACTATTTGGGGGGGGGGGGGGGACGTTAAACAATAGGTTTGGGTGGGGAGCTAAAAATGAAAGCCTAGCAACACACTGTGATGATCCTGCACAGGGAGAGAGGGAGATATTTAAAGCCCCCAACGCCCCCCACAAATGGGGTACACTGCAGCTGGGGGCCACCCACTCTGAATCCCAAAGCAGGTAGGAGCCCGTGGGGCATGAGGCAGAGCCACAGGGAACAGGGTGAGTGGGCTGCAAGCTCCCAAGGGTGCCTTGGTGGCTCCTGCCCGTCTCCCCTGAAGCTTCTTGCATTTGAGAGTGTCCTTGCTGTGTATTTTAATTCTACGTAAGTATACACACGCGGACCGCAGAAAACACAGACACAGTAATTGTTGGTTTGCACACTCAACATTTGTTCAAATTGACTGCATGTTTACCGTTTTTCTTACTCCTCATTCCCTCCTACATCTCCGATCTTCCATCTGGGATCATTTTCTTCTGCCTGGAAAACACCCTATAGAGTTGCTTTTAGTGGGCCTTTTATTGCTGAAATCTCTGTTTCAGTTTATCTGAAAAAATCTTTACTTTGTCTTCATTCTCAATGGATTTTTGGTTGGGTATAGAATTCAAGGTTGGCAGATAACTTTATGTGGCAGATGAAAGATCTGGACTTCACTGTCTTCTGCTTTTCATTCTGGCTGTTGAGAAGTCCATTGTTGATTTAATGGCCACTCCTCTGAGTGTGAAGTGTCTTTTTTGCCCCTCTGTCTGCTTTTAACATCTTCTCGGGGTCTTCGGCTCTCTGTAGTTGCACTGTACCATGTCGGTATGTACGGAGAGACAAGCCTGCCTCTTGGCAGTGACCCTGGGGATCCCAGTCCATCAGTGATGTAGCAGTGGGCTGCCCAGCAGGAAGGGCTCAAAGGCTGGCTGATACCCGTTCTGGAAGTTCTGGAATGCTCGATCCCTGGTGAAAGATGTCTGGGATCAGGATGTTCTTTTTAGCAGCAAAGCCACTGCCCAGAGCCTGAAGTCAGCCAGCACCGCATGGCCAGCCAGGGGTTCCCTGTTCCCTTCGAGCCCCCGTAAGCACGCATGATGACCAGGCGCATAGCCCCACACTTCGGCCACATGTGGCTATCAAGCATTTGAACAAAGGTAATGACTCTGCATTGAGATGTGCTGTTAGGTGTAAAAACACACCAGATTTCAAATACTTAGTACAAAACAGTGACATATCAATATATGAAGTTCCTCTCTGGGGGGGAGAATGGACGGCTGGTGTTTAGGGAGGACAGTGTCAGAATCACAAGATCAGTTCTGGAGACAGACAGTGGGAATGGCTGCACGGCCTCGTGAATGTACTAAATGCCACTGAACTGGACACTTAACAATGTTAAGAGAGTAAATTTTTTTTTTTTTAAGATTTTATTTATTTATTTGACAGAGAGACACAGTGAAAGAGGGAACACAAGCAGAGGGAGGGGGAGAGGGAGAAGCAGGCTTCCCGTGGAGCAGGGAACCCGATGCGGGGCTCGATCCCAGGACCCTGGGATCATGACCTGAGCCAAAGGCAGATGCTTAACGACTGAGCCACTCAGGCGCCCCAAGAGGGTAAATTTTATGTATATTTTACCACAGGAAAAAAAAAGAAAAAGAAAACACTTTGTTTCTAATGAAACTCTTCACCAAGAGAAAAATCTAGTTTTTGGTAAAACTAAGGGAACTATTAGACATTTTTGGTTGGAGAGGAAATTTTTAAAAATTTTCAGAAGGGCAATTTGTTCACATGGGTATATAATATATATTCTTTTAAAATGCCCACACATCTTTTTTAGAGTGTAATTGTGCTTTATTTGGGGAAAACAAATAATTTCACAATGCGATGTTTATTTTTATCTTAATAATACACAGACATGGTTAAAAGAATAAGTCAGACACAGTGCTTATAAAGAAAACAGCTCTCCGGCCCACTGCTGCCCATCCCAGGAGAAACGCTTGCCATACAGAGCCACTTTTAATCCCTTTAGCTCTTTCTTACAGGGTTTACTCCAGTTGTTCATACACTTTACTTTTTTTTAAAGATTTCATTTATTTATATGAGAGAGAGCAAGAGCAAGAGAGATCACAGAGGGAGTGGGAGAGGGAGAAGCAGGCTTCCCGCTGAGCAAGGAGCCCGATGTGGGGCTAGGTCCCAGGACCCTGGGATCATGACCTGAGCCGAAGGCAGAGCTTAACGACTGAGCCACCCAGGGGCCCCTGTTCATACACTTTAACCAAGGGATTCCCTGCTACAAATCTACCCTAAAAATATTATCACAGGGGCGCCTGGGTGGCTCAGTCGTTAAGCGTCCGCCTTCAGCTCAGGTCATGATCCGGGGGTCCTGGGATCGAGCCCCGCGTCGGGCTCCCTGCTCAGCGAGAAGCCTGCTTCTCCCTCTCCCACTCCCCCTGCTTGTGTTCCCTCTCTCACTGTGTCTCTCTCTGTCAAATAAATAAAATCTTAAAAAAAAAAATATTATCACATATGTGCACAAAGATGTAGGTACAGGGCTATCCATCCCATAGGTGTTTATAATAACAAGGAAGCTGGAAGCAACAATTGTTTGGATTGTTTGATAAATGATGTCCTAAATGTGCAGAAAAGATTGAGACAGATATTAAATGACATGGGAAGAAATAAATAAATACAGATTACATAAATATAGAGTAAAATGCTGATAGGGATTATCTTTGGATAGTGGCTATTAAAGATGAATTTTTCATTGTGTACACTTTAATTTCAAAACTCTCCTTAATAAATATGTGCTTGCTTATAACCAGAGGAGGAAGACAGTGACATATCAATACGTGAAGTTCCTTGTTTGTAAAATCCTTTCCCAAATTCGCTGTCTCAGTCAGGATGCTTCTGTTGAGCATGGGGGCGCTCAACTCAGACTAGCTTAAGCAGAAAAAAAAGGGGGGACAAAGGACTTAACTGGTTTCCAGAGCTGCGCCCCACAGGCACAGACAGCCCCCTAGCTCCCTCCCTGGCAGGGCTTTGCGGGCAGGGGCCCTCCACCCCGTGGTGACCGGGCAGGGACGGGGCAGACAAGCGCACCACTGCCCCTATGTCCACACCGATAACAGAAGGTCTGAAAGGTCTCAGAATATAAGCAGGTTGTAGGAATAAAGGTGATTCTATTTTCTTTAAACCGTCCTGCATCGTTTACGATGAGCATGCATTACTCTTCCACAATTACTAACAGATTTACTGAGCGGGTAGCACATACCAAACGCTCTACTAAATGCTTTACGAAGGCCTTGGGCCTCCGTCCCCCACCTCCCGCTGTCCTCAAACCGAGATGAGGGCCCCAATCCGAAGAGAAGCCATCCCTAAAATAAAGGCCCAGGACCCCAAGGTCACTCCTCCCTCTCCCCGCCCGGATACAGAGCAAGCTGAGGATCAGCCTCTGCTGGTCTCGCAGGACGCGGCCAGGGTGCTTTCCTCAAAGCGCGACCCCAGCACTGCTGTGTTCCAGGTGGCCATGAACACGCATGCACACGTCACCGGCACTCCCGGAAGCGCCGTCTGGGTTCAGGTGCCTGGGGACACACAGCTGCAGGGCAGCAACACTGAACCCGGGCACACAGCTGACCCCGGCTCACTTTCCTGCACACAGCCATGTGGCGGGGTCTCCGGATCCAGACCAAGTCCTTGCTGTTTGGTGAGTCACAGAGGCCTGGCCCCTGGCTTCTCACCCAGCCCCCACTGTAGGCCTCGCACGTGCAGATAGGGGAGGAAGCCCCGCTTCGGTGCCTCAGGGCCACCTCCCCCCAGAATCTGCATGCCCCTCCATGGTCTTCACAAGGCCTGTGGGCACCAGCTCCCCACCCCAGGCAACAGAGCCCACGTCCCACCACGGGGAAGGGGCCACCTTCCTCTTGGGGCAGTCCTGGCAGAGGGAAGGATTACTGACCCTGGAGTCCTGGCATCCCTTAGCCCGTGTGGGAAGTGAGCTCTGAAACTGCTAAGCGTGGAGGGGGCTCGTCGCCCACGGCCCAAGCACAGGCCTCTCCCAGACCCCCTTCCCCTGTGCTTCAGGCCCGGAGGCACTGCGCAGTCCCGGAGACTCCCAGGCTGCCGGAGTTGGGGAAGCAGCGCCGAAGGCCAAGCCCTGGCCTCGGGTCCTGCCCACACCCTCTTTCCGCACGTGCACAGGAACACGCATGCCTCACACAGGAGAATCTTGGCAAATGAGTGGATGTCAGTGTGGATGCAAACAGGCAAAGACTTTCTGGGGAAAGGGGGCCCCCCTGCCTCCCACCTCGGTGGGCACCAGAGGACACTCTGGGGTGAGGAAAAGGACCCTTGGCTCTGGACACTGTTGGGCTGATGTCCACGCCCACTCTTTCCCCCTCTCTGTGGGCACACGTGGGGCTAGGGCCCCCGCCACAAGATGTCCACACGGGGCTTCTGGGCATCGGGGCGGTCCTCAAGTGCCTTTTTCTTCAACCCAGCTTTGGTGAACACACGATTCAGGTATGAATATAGAGACAGCTGCAGACGCATGGCTCGTGTTAAGCTGTGTCACATGTTTATTGCGGCTCAGGGACAGGACGGAACGCTGAGCACGGGCTCCTCGGCGCTGGGTCGGGCTCTGCAGTGAGTGGTCACAGATTTGCGGGCAACTCTTCCTTCTCGCTGGGGCCACCGCTAATGCAGCCCTGCAACACGGCAGAGCGGCGGGGTCAGTCACTTACCTAACGCACGCCCACTTCACTCTCCTGTGGTGGACACAAGAGTTTACAACCACAGGACAGGGGCACTGACGTTAAGGCTGAGTTCCACACTTCTTTCTCATGGTACGGAGCATGCTCAGTTTGCACACATGCACACACACACACACAGCGTCTCAGATTCGCCATCTCTGTTGCACACTCAATGCAATTGCATGACCCGAGCTGAGCACTGCAAGGGAATGAGGCTGGGCTCCCCCTGCATGAGGTGGGCCGGCGTGCGGAGCGTGTCCAGGCAGGACTTCCTGCACAGAGAGACCGGCTGCCCGGGAGACCCACGGCGCTAACTCACGCCTGGCCCTGGTTCTCCGAGGAAGTGTGGTCCTGGTGGACATGCCCTGACAGACCTTTCCCGCCTAAGGCTTGTTTTTCCTACTGAACAAAGATGGACTCGAATGTTAGTGGACAACCTCTGAATAAAGTCTTTGAGAATGGACAGGGTATGAAGTAGGGCGATGCACTAGTCCAAGGAGAAAAACTTGACTAGGAAAAACATTCTAAGTATCATGCCACCCCAGGAGTCTCTCGGCACCACTCTTGGACGTCCTGTGTGAGAGCAGCCCGTGAGGGAGCCGCGGCCAAGTCGGAGCTACGTGACGTGATTGCTCCACGACCGGTCTACACGACACTCAGTTCTGAGCAAGCTCGCGGGCCTCCTCGCTGAAGGACGGGTCTGTGGCTGCATGTCAGCGAGCCTGTTTGCCCTTGTGCATCAGAACAGAGCCTTCGTACCAACAGCAAACGACATAGTGAGGATTTTTCTGGTGGGGCTCAAATCACACCATAGGGCTAGAGCTCTTAAATTATGTGAAATATCTTAATAAGAAATCTGAGAAAAGAAAGTTTTTTACCTTGGTGAAATATTTCTTTTCTTTTAACACATCCCATTAAAAACAAAACGAAACAAAACAAAAAACCAACATAACAAAATGCTTGTTACCCTTACCCCTCTCCTGAAGAGTCTGTAGAAGAAGCCTCTCTTCGGTTTGGGAACCGGGTGATACGTTTTCTCTTCTATATTCAACACCGTGTGTTCTTCAGGCTCCTCTTCATTGATGTCCTTAAAACAACCCGATTCGATCATCTGCATCCACACAAGAGCAGGACAGAGAAGGGGAGAGACACTGCGAGGTCAGTCAGCCATTTCCCGCCCGACACCCAGCTCAGCAGGCGGGGGCCACTCCCGTCCCCATGCTTGGGGGTAGGGAACACAGCCTCCTCCTCCTCCCTCTGAGTGCACCCCCAGAGCAGGTAAGGACCGGGCACCAGCCAGGCCCACTCTGAAAGTGGGACCCGGGATGGTGAACTGTCCGCCTCCTGTGCAGGGACCGGGGCAGCTGCCTTGCCTAATCTTACCTCCAAACACACACGCGCACACACAATTGGTTTCCTCCCAGGATAAACCGGCAGTACCTCGTTCTGCCAGGGGATGGAGACACAGCCCGTAGCAAACTGACTGTAGAATGTGTCATCTGTGGTGTCCAGGTGGACTCCTCTCACGGTGGAGAACTGCTCGATATCCACGACGTCCTTACAGTAAATGGCCTGCGGCTGTGCACCACCAACAAAGAGGCGTTGGCCTCTGGGATGACTGGAGTCGTTCCTAGTCTCCTTAATTACTAAGAACGCAGCGCATGTGAAACCGACGCGTTCACACCGTATTTGAGGCCTTTCCCTCCCTCTCGGGAGCTCTCCTCGGTCACAAACCCCGTGGACCCCCTCTGGTCCGCAAACCCCCCGAGGCCCCCACCTTTCCCTTTCCTGCAGTGGGAAGTGGGTGACAGGCCGGGGCAGGATGAAGGGCCATGGGACCCTTGGCCTCCTTCACGTGAAGCGCCCCACGCAAAGTCTAAGTGAACAAGGGCAGGTCCCGCTTCTCGACCTCCTGTCAGAGCTCCTCTAGTGGCCTCCAGCCGCCCCTCCTCTGGGACAGGAGCCCTGGCTGAGCTGCCCTCAGCAGCAAGCCAGCAGGGCGCACCCGAGCCTGGGCCGTGGCCCCCTCCAGCCCAGCCACCCGAGCTCCTGGAAATGGGGAACAAAACGCACCGGAGTCCAGCTACCAGCCAAACTATGGTCATGCAAGAGGCACCTGGCAGTTTTTTTGTGTTTTTTTTTGTTTTTGAAGATTGATTGATTTATTTATTTGACAGAGAGAGAGACAGCGAGAGAGGGAACCACAAGCAGGGGGAGTGGGAGAGGGAGAAGCAGGCTTCCCATGGAGCAGGGAGCCCAATGCGGGGCTCGATCCCAGGACCCTGGGATCATGACCTGAGCCAAAGGCAGACGCTTAACGACTGAGCCACCCAGGCGCCCCGGCACCTGGCAGTTTTGAGAAATGCCCTGCCCACGTATGGGAATCTGCACGATCCAAGAAGGGACATCCTGTAGGCCACTGGTCAGCACACCTCAGAGCAGCTGCTACCCATTCAGTCCCCACACAGCAGGGCCATGGAAGCAAGTGGGGGTCCCACTCGGGAGACAGTCCAGGGCAAGGCTGGGGAGGCCTGAGCCCAGGCTGAAGGCCCAGAACCCCATCCTGCCCCCTGACCCGTTACCACGGGACTCCCCTGTCAGCGGGCCCCACGGTTCCTCTGGTCACATTCAGTAGAATACCCAGAATGTCAGCTCCAGAGCCCCGACCTCGCAGGCCCTGCCCCAGGCCTCTGAGCACAGCAAGGGGAGTCATCGCTGCTCCCTGAAGATTGCCTTCCCTGCTCCTCTCAGACCCCACGGCCGTGTCAAGTCCCTGGGGCGCGCCATCCCTGTTCAGGGGTCGGCTGGTCTGCAGGCTGGAGCGAGCACCAGAGCGGGGACACCTGGCTTTCTTGTGCTCCCTGCGGTCCTAATGCCTCCACCTGTGTCTAGAGGTGGTGGGCACCCAGGAAACATGTAATGTGTGAACTAATTCAAAGGAAGGAGGTCCTACTACAACATACTGGAATATGAAAACATAGTAAGTCTGGACTTGCACAACTAAAAATGTTTTCATTGTACGTCTCAGTTCCATCATATCCTGCAGAATTATCTCCACCTTTCTGGAATGCACGGGTAGCAGACTGTTAAGAAGAGAGCCCAGACTGCTGTTGTTCATTTCTGCTTTCCTCAGCAGGAATCTCCTGCCTGCAGGTGTTCCCACCAAGCACTGACCCAAGCCAGGCCCTGTGCTAAGCATGTGGACACGGCCCCTGAGTAGGCCCCACAGCAGGCTCACAGGAGGCTCAGGTGACCTCCAGGGCTCCCTGTGGGCAGCGTGCTGCCAAGACCTAGGAGACACGGAGAGGGGAAGGGCTTCCCAGACTAAAGGCGCTGACACAAAAAAGGGGATGCTGTCACACAGAAGGCCTTGCAGGGCCCGACTAGGAGGTCGTGTGGTGGTGCTGGGGCTCTGAGCAGGAAGGCCTGTGGGGACCTGTAAGGACAGTGTGGTGAGTGGCCGGGGGCTGGGAGGGGCCACCCAAGCAGAAGCACAGTCAGGCTGCACCAGCGCTTCTGCATCTGCTGGAAAATTACGGGGTTCCATGGATCCATTTTCTTGGACACCCTGTTCCTGGGCGACGTACTTACATCAGGACAGAAAGGCGGATCTAACATATTTGCTTCCAGCCTCTTGAAATTAATGTCCTTGAACACGGGATGAGCCTTCACTTCTGCCACTCCAGCCTTGCTGCCCAGCCGCTGTTTGGGATTCTTGGTGAGTAACTGCAAGAGGCAGAAACGGAGTCAATTTAAGCTCCTAGGATAGAAGAGAGAACTCGGAAAGTCTCCATAATAATAAGCAAAGAATCAGGGGTAGCAAAGAGCATCGTCTCCATCTAAACAAAGTTACTCAAATTTCAAAGTTTCAACCAAACCTCCTTAATTCAGATTTCATGAGTTTAGAATATGCAATGCTTCAAAAAGGAGTGGAAACTAATATAACAGCCTTTGAGCTACCAATAAATAAAGGTCGGCTAAGTAAATCCTTAAGAAAAAAGTTTTAGCCACGTAAAAATTAGGGAGCTCTTTAAAAAGAAATAGGAACTGTCAAGAACTTCACAGATACCATTTGAATGCTAAGTTATGTTTATAATTGGAAACTATTTTAATCTATTCATTAAATAGATCACTAAGGAGCTCAGATGAGGCAAAAATTTGGCAAACCAAGTTCTAGAAATTGTATATTCTTAAAATGGACAGCATCGCTTTCAAAAGTATTCCTTTCTCATATATTCATAATTTTCACCAAATAGGCCCTCATCCACAGTTACCATCAGTCAGAAAGGTTTGGCTGTGCTCAAAGCAAAACAGGACAGATCTGGGTCTACAGCGTGGCCAGGCTGCGGCCCGGAAGCTGCCTGACCTCGTCGAGGAGGTTTTAGCACAACACAGCCCGGGCCGTGCTGTCTCGTTACGGTGGTGGGCGCCGCAGCTGTGCGAGGAACCGGCCAAGTCTAAGTATGACTCACTACCCGGCCCCTCACAGAGAAGTCTGCTGACCTGGCCTCGCCTCACAGCCCGCACCCACCGCTCTTCTGAAGAGAAACCAAACTCCCAGGCAAAGAGCCGAGCACATTCTGCGTCTGGCATGTGTGCACCAGCCCGCACACCCCTGCAGCCCTCGCTGTGTGAACTGTGCATGCAGCACACACCCTCCCTTGCTCACCTCCTCACGGCCTGCACACGCACTACGCCCTCTGTCTAGAAGACCCTTCGCCTGGCTGAGCCGGGCTCCAGCTTCCTACCTTCAGAGCGTGCTCCCTCAGGACACCTGTCCCTCCTGGTGTGACGCCATCACTTGGGGAAGTACTCACGGCCAGTCCCTCCTGCTGGACCCACACCTCCAGAGGCAGGGCCGTGGGAAATCCTGCTCACTGGGGCAGCGCCCACACCTCGCCGGGGCAAGGGCTCGACAAGATTTGCTCAGTGCAGTTATTCTTGGTACGCTTTGCTCATTAAAAACAGATCTGAGAATTCAGTGTGATGCCAAATACAATCCCAGCGTCTCAGGGGCTCCAGGACTCCATCATCAACCCTGCTGCTGACACACACCTATCCGATGGCCTTGGACTTGTGCTCAGAACGTCTGGGTTCAAGTTTGCCCACTGACATCCCATTATGGGATGTCACAGAAATCAAACTTAAGGGCACCTGGGCGGCTCAGTCGGTCAAGCCACTGACTCTTGATTTCAGCTCAGGCCGTGATTTCAGGGTCAGGGGCTCCGTGCTCAGCGGGGAGTCTGCTTGGGATTCTCTTTCCCTCTGCCCCTCCCCCAACTCTTGCGCTCTGTCACGCGCGCTCTCTCTCTAAACTAAATAAAATCGGGTGCCTGGGTGGCTCAGTTGGTTAAGCAACTGCCTCCGGCTCAGGTCATGATCCTGGAGTCCCGGGATCGAGTCCCACATCGGGCTCCCTGCTGAGCAGGGAGTCTGCTTCTCCCTCTGACCCTCCCCCCTCTCATGTGCTCTCACTCTCTCATTCTCTCTCTCAAGTAAATAAATAAAATCTTTAAAAATAAATAAATAAAATCTTTTTTTAAAATCAAACTCCTAATTTTTCAACTGTGAGGCTAAGAAAACCCCTTAGAAGTCCACTCTGAGGGTCAGATAAGATTAATATATCAAAGAGCTTTCAAAACTGCAGACAGGTGTCCACATGTCAGGCGCTGCCCTAGCCCCCTGTTTGGGCCGGCTTTTCCTCAGCCCTTCCTTCTGCTCTGTCCAACACAAGTACAACACTGACCTCAATCCACGTCTGCTCACTCATTCAACATGGGTGCAGCATGCTGGGAGCAGGCGCCGGGCAGAGGAGAGGCAGAGAGGGCAAGGAGCCATGCACAAGCCTGCAGCACCCCCTCTGCAAGGGCACTGGGCACGGGGCCCAGCCCACCATCCCTGTCCCCACAGGTGCTGTCCTCTGCAGATGCCCCCTGCCTCCGGAGATGCCCTCTCCTCCAGTCCCCGTCTGCCGGGGTTGAACCAACTCTCCAAGAACCACATGTCTCCGCTCGCAGGAGTTCCTGAGGATTTGTGCGTCACCAGGCTGGTCACACGCATTCCTGCATCGCCCCTTCCCGGCGAGCCTGTGAGGGCGAGGCTATCACCATGCACACGCCAGAGACAAGAAAGCAGAGGCCGGACAGGGAAGACAGGGAAGCCCGGTGCGGGGAGCTGAGGTGTGGCCCCCGAGCTCTGAGGCCCAACCCTGGTTCTCACTCAGGCACCTGCCTTCCCCAGTACCCTTACCAGAACACAGCATCTCTCCATCCTGAAAACCCTGGAGCCCTCGTTTCTCTCTTGTTTATGGCACCCATCAAATTCTGCTTTTTCACCATAGTTATTTTTCATGTTTGTTCTAGGCCTGCCATTGAACTGTGAGCTCCTTAGGGGCAAGCTCTACTTCCAACTTACATCTTTACATTCCTGCAGCCCTTATCAGAGTGTCTGGCGGGTGGCAAGCACCTGGTCAAATAGCAGCTTGGCCAGAACGCTGTTAACCCTGGAGGGGCTGGCTAACCACGGCCAGCTCCACGCAGAATGAGCTGGCGGGAGGGAAGGCCAGCCTGGTCCCACTGCTTGGGACAGGCCACTAACACGCCTCACTCCACATATGGCAACAACAGGGAAAGGGAAACAGAATCAGTATCTCCAGCCACCAACAGCTCACCTAAGTTACTGCCGTTTTCAGTAACGGGTACGGTGGCTGCTGGTTCCGGCAGGCACCCACTTGGGGACCCACGGCCCGCCTCTCTGTGGCCTCCATCCCCGCCCCCGCCACTCTCCCCCTCGACTCTTCATGACTAGCCAGCCCTGCTTTCCTCTCCGTGCCCTCCCAGACTTTCCAGGTCTGGCGAGAGGGGTCATGGCTCCGACAAGCAGTGCTCACACCTTTGCCTCCAGCCTCCTGACTTTGCCTTGAGCCCCCCTTCCTCATCCGCCCGTAACCCACCGCGATTCCACCCCCCACGGTTCAACCACTGCCCTGCCTGCCCCCAGCCCCGCAGTCTCTGTCCTCTTGTCTTCTCCCCTCTGTGACACGCAGCCTCGTGGGCCCCTTAACGCATCCAGGAAGGTGGCAGACACGTGGCGGCCCATCAAGTCGGGGTGTCTATCGTGACACGATCCCTGGCAGCCAGTTAAAGAGGAAGGAAACATGGGCAGACAGAAAAACCTCATTGTTCCTAAGAAACAAGGTTCTCTTTGATCTTTAGTTTCACAGGAAATGAGTGACCTTGGCACCACTCTTCCCTCTCAGAGGCACCTTTTGAGAAATCTAACAAGGCACTGCTCTGCTTTGCTCCCACGGGTTGGAAGCCCATCACGTCACTTCCCAGGCGAGGCCAGGATGCGTGGCCCTCTCCCCGCTGGAGGCTGTGTGGTGGGGAGACTGCTAGTAGAAACGACCCCCGTAAGCTGGGGTTCCACCCCAACCTCCCCCGAGCCCGACCCACCATCTTGCAGAGAGACTTGGCGTCCTCCGAAAACTTCTCCGAATACTGCTCGGTATCCTTCCTCACTCTTTGGTCCACCTCCTCTCGCTTGACTCTCTCTTTGAATTTTCTGAATGGAGAATGTCCCTCAATCATTTCATATATCAGACAGCCAAGTCCCCACCAATCAGGACTAAATGTATAGTGTTCATTATTGATAACTTCAGGAGCTACATAACAAATACAGGGAAATTTAAGTTAAATTTTGGTTTTTTAATTTTCTGGTAATTAATTCCAAATAACACATTATAAACTTAATGTTTGTTACAACATGAACCCTGGAAATGTGTCAAGGGGCAGAAGACAGACACAGAAAGCCCAAGAGCGTGTGATCCTATTTACATGGAGCGAGCAGAAGAGACAAGTCCATGGAGACAGAAAGTGGGCGAGCAGCCGCCGGACCGGGGCTGGAGGGGTGCTGACGGGCCCGGGGTCTCTTTCTGGTGGTGGTGGTTGCACAGCTCTGTGCGCGTGCTGAAATCCACTCAAGTGTACACTTGGGAGTGGTGGATTTTATGGTATGTGACTTACATTTCAACAAATGGGTCACTGAAAACAGTCTGCGCTGTCCCCAGGGCACGAAATGAGCAGCCAGAGTAACACACACAGGGAACTGGTCCTCTAGGGAAGACCCTGCCTCCTGAGGAGGGTGCTCCCTCAGACACCCACGGGCGCCCCAAGGGCACTGACCCCCGCAGCAGGTGACTGCAGACATGGCCCTCGGGGTCCCTCACGTCAGAGGCCACACCAGGGTCAGGCTGGCACTGCCGGGTGGGGAGCTGACCCCAGGCCAGGGCCTCCCAGTCACAGAGGCTTTGCAATAACCAGGGAACCACGAGTTCGCGAGGGCCTGGAGAGGCCAGCGTGCCCAGGATGGTGGCAGCAGCAGAGTGAGGGCCCCGTCCTGCCCTGGTTCTACCCTCACGCAGCTGCAGGACCTCTGCCGGCCTCACCCCCTGGTCTCTGTAAGACAGGAGGGCAGACAGGAGGACTCCTCTGTGGTCCCAACACTGGCCGCGTACAGACTTCCAACACCACCCGTGCTCCCGCCAACTGGCTTAGAACTTCTCTGCGCTATGAGGACGCGAGCATTCAGAGAGAAAGCACAGGGATCTGGAAGTAGCCGTTCACATACCCATGTAGCCGACGGTACCCACTCTTCCTCGGATGGTCCCCCCTTCCGGGATCTCCGTGGCTAAACCCAGGTCTGAGATCCGGATGTGCCCTGTGTGTGTTCAAGCACATTACAAACCACAGGGGGCATGCTGACACATTCATGACAATAAACAGTGGGGAAAAAATCTAAAATTACGTCTAATTTCTCCACATTTAGTAAAATACTATGCAGAGCATTCAGGTCCACTAACACAACAGGAAATTAGATTTATAGCTGGTTACTAATCAGGAAGCCCTTTAACCATAGACAACCATTTGTTAAGATAGAAGCACTGTGTTGGGGCGCCTGGGTGGCTCAGTTGGTTAAGCAACTGCCTTCGGCTCAGGTCATGATTCTGGAGTCCCGGGATCGAGTCCCACATCGGGCTCCCTGCTCAGCGGGGGGTCTGCTTCTCCCTCTGACCCTTCCCCTCTCATGCTCTCTGTCTCCCATTCTCTCAGATAAATAAATAAAATCTTTTAAAAAAATAAATAAATAAAAAATAAAAAAAAGATAGAAGCACTGTGTTTATTATTTAATTTCCTGTAACTACCAGATCCATAAATAAAACTACAATGACTAGTACATGAACTACACAATAGAAAATAAACACTTTCTGTCAGAATACCAGTAGGCTTATATACAGGAACAACAAAAGACGAAAATAAGGAGTTTTTCTCTGAAGAACAAATTATAACAGCAAAATAATAAATAAAATCAAGGAAACTCACTTAAAAGGCTATGTCATGTGTTCATGCCTTTATATAGAAAGATTTAAATAGTTATGAAAATAACTATAGAAAACTTTCTTTTGAGAGTCTAGAAAGATAAACCAGCCCTGGAGGCAGACGCCCCACTCACCTTGTTGGCCATGTGTCTCCAGCTCCTGATATCGTACCTGCATATAGTAGGTGCTCAATAAATATTTATTGAAGAGATGAATGCACCAACCAATAAGTATGTGCTCAACACTGAAAATCCACAACATGCCATTTAGGCACTGAATTTGCTTTAACACAGCCTGCATGATGCCTTAGACAGGAAAATCGACCTTTCCCTTAGCACACCAGCACTGTGAGTCACGTTACTCCCAGCGGCGGCGTGCCTGCATTGGGGGAGGCAGGAGGCTGGAACCACGGGAGCGGATGCTGGAGCCGCACGACCTGGGTTCGAGTCCCAGTTCTGCCATTTATCAGTGTGTCTGTTTCCTGCTTTCGCACAGGAAGATTTCCTCCATAAGGCAGCTTTTACGTATTTTATGTTTAAGTACTGGCATGTTGTGAAATTTTAAGTATCCTTTCTTATTTTTCTTTTAAAAAGTGATTTTTCTCCACTGAGAAATGAAGAGCAAAACTACTGACAAACGGGCGAAGACTCAGCTTGAGAACCCATCCTGCCAGCGGGGCCCCGGGGAAGCAGGTGCATGCCCTGCTAGTGTGCACACAGACCAGCACAGTTCCAATGCCAGGAATTCGGCAATGTCTGTGAAACTGCATGTGAACCCATCCTTCAGCCTCACACCCCACCCCCCACGGGGGCCTATCCCAAGGACACACTGGACAAAGCAGGAAATAACTTGTGCACGGGGCCAGGCATTGCAGCAGTAACCGAAAGAACGGAGAGCTGGGAACAGCCCACTGCCAGGCAGATCAAGCCAGGCCGTCCCCAGGCAGCTGGATGAAGAAATAAGGAAGATCTCCATTTAGTGTTGTATAACCATCTACGCCACATATTTAAAAAGCAGAGAAAAATACTGTAATCATATTAATGTCATTAGGAACTAATATTTTCAGCATTAGGAGAAAAAGGACACAAATGTGAAATGAAAAAGTAAAAGGAGAATTAGAAATATCAATATGATTCCATGATGAATATTTTCTTTTAAAACAACAAGAACAGATGTGTTCTCTCCCAGAAAAGGCCTGGGAAGAATGACCAGCAGGGCAGCGAGGGCACCTGGAACCCTTACTGGGCTCTCCGCACAGAGGACCAGGCCCCTTGGAGACATGGTCGACTCCAGGTCTCAGGGCACATGCAAGGTCATCCTGGAACATCTTCAGTAAGAAATAATAGCAGAAAACAAGGAAATCATTAGAGGCTACTGGACATCCACTGGCCAAAGAAGGGACAAAAAACATCATAAAGGATAATTACTCCAATGGATTAAACCCTATCACAGTGTTAAAATCCATACGTTCATTAATGATACCAAAACAGAATAAAACGAGAACCTCCCTTGATCATCTTGGAGAACGATAGAGAACTAACACAATCTCCTGAAAAGTAGAAATAAAAGGAAGCACTCACATATTTCACCTGCTTTTCCTGAACAAAGAGGTAAACAAAATTCTTTTTTACAGATGGATCTCAACATTTAAGTGCACCAGGAATGACAGAATTAGAATGCCATCACTTTACAGCCCCAGTGAAATGCTGTATCTTAATATTGATCCTGCATCCATTAAATGAAAAGCTGGTGGGAAATGGGTAATGGAGAGATCAAGCTGACCAAGGTGTGAAACTCTGAACACCATAAAAGGAGAGATGCTCAGTCCTCACATGCCCCCTGATGTCATGCAACAGGAAGGACACACCAAGTATGCTCACCAAAAATCAAACCTGGACCAATTCCAGCCTCCAATTTTAGCCACTGGCTTACAGGAAGAATAGGGGAGGCAGGGAACATGTTAGATCCAGCCAAATCCACAACCCGGGAACTTCAATAGGACAAATGTCTGTGTTCTAGCCTGCCAGGCTGCTGTTACCAAAGCGCCACAGCTGGGGGCGGAAAGGACAGATATTTATTTGCCCACAGCCCCGGCGATGGGAAGTCCAAGATCCAGGGCCAGAGGGCAGGCCTCTCTGCCTGGTGTGTAGACAGTGGCTCTCACCCGTGTATTCACAGCCTCTTCCCTCTGTGCACGTCTGTGTCCTACCTCCTCCTCCTATAAGAACACCAGTCATATGAAATTAGGACTCTCCCTAGTGACCTCATTCAGCTGTAATCACATCTTTAAAGACCTTCATTCCAAACACGGTTGACTCTTGACCACCACGGGTTTGAACTACATGGGTGAACTTATGCATGCGTTTTTTTTCAGTACGGACAGCACTGTAAATGCATTTGCTCTTCCTTATGATTTTCTTAACATCTTTTCTCTAGCTTACATTATTGTAAGAATACCATATATAAGGGGCGCCTGGGTGGCTCAGTTGGTTGGGCAACTGCCTTCGGCTCAGGTCATGATCCTGGAGTCCCGGGATCGAATCCCGCATCGGGCTCCCTGCTCAGCAGGGAGTCTGCTTCTCCCTCTCCCACTACCCCCTCTTGTGCTCTCTCTCTCTCTCACTCTCTCTCTCAAATAAATAAATAAAATCTTTAAAAAAAAAAAAAGAATACCATATATAATATATATAACATACAGAATATGTGTCAATTGACAGTTTATGTCATCAGTAAGGCTCTGGTCAACCGTAGGCTATTAGTAGTTACATTTTGAGGGAGTTGAAAAGTTATATGTGGGGGCACCTGGGTGACTCAGTCAGTTAAGCATCCAACTCTTGATTTCAGCTCAGGTCATGATCTCAGGGTTGCGAGATGGAGCCCCGTATCAGGCTCCGCGCTCAGTGCAGAGTCTGCTTAAGACTCTCTCTCTCTCTCTCTCTCCACCTCCCCCCTCTCAAGCTTGCACTCTCTCTCTCTCTTAAAAAAAAAGAAAAGAAAAATTATATGCGGATTTTTGATGGTGTGGGAAGTGGTGCCCCTAATCCCTACATGTTCGAAGGTCCTCTATACATTCACATTCTGAGGTGCTGGCGGTTAGGGCTTCATGACATGAATTTTAGAGAGACACTATTTGACCCATAACACTGGTTTCACAAATGAATAAATGACATAAAGAAGCAGGGAGGAGGAACCTATGACATTTAAAAAACTCAACAAGATATCGACCAAATGTAATATGAACTTCATGCTATATTCAATACACAACTATAAAAACATTTATGAAATAATTAAGGAAGATTTAAAGCTGATGGGAGGGCAGAGGGAGAGGGAGAGAGAGAATCTTAAGCAGGCTCCACACCCAGCACAGAGCCTCATGCGGGGCTCGATCTCACGACCTTTAGATCATGACCTGAGCCAAAATCAAGAGTCGGATGCTTAACCAACTGAGCCACACAGATGCCCCAAGGAACTGTTAAATACTTTTGGATGTAATAATAGTATTGGGTTTATGTTAAAAAAAATTAGTATCCTTATCTTTGATATACATTTTACAGATAGAAGAATATGATATATAGGATTTCCTTTAAAATCATTGTCAATAATAAAATGCTACTAGTTTTTACAAAGATTCACTGTTTATTCTGCTTTTTAGGAATATACTTATTTCATAAAACTGAAGTCTCTCCTATAGAAAATAATAGGCATGATAGAGCTTCCTTTTTTTTTTATCTCAACTACCAGTTAAATTTCACAAACCAAGTCCCTCTTAATTTGTAAGTTTTCAAAAAATAGGGCTGACATATTTAGGATGGACAAACAGTAAATGCACCTAACAACCTAAAACAGATGATAATCAGCTTTTTTTTTTTAAAGATTTTATTTATTTATTTGAGAGAGAGAGCAAGCACAGAGGGAGAATGAGGGGGAGAAGCAGACTACCTGCTGAGCAGAGAGCCGGACACAGGGCTCGATCCCAGGATACTGAGATCATGATCTGAGCTGAAGGCAGACACTTAAAACAACTGAGCCACCCAGGTACCCCAATCAGCCTTTTTTTAAACTTTATCTTATCTCCAGTATAGTTAACATAGTGTTATTAGTTTCGAATGTACAATAGAGTGATTCAACACTTCCATATATTACTCAGTGCTCATCATGGTAAGTGTCCTCTTCATCCCCTTCACCTGTTTCACCCATCCCCCCACCACCTCTCTCTGGTGACCATCAGTCTGTTCTCTAGAGTTAAGAGTCTGTCTTTTGGTTTCTCTCTTTTTTTCCTTTGTTCATTTGTTTTGTTTCTTAAATTCCATGTATGAGTAAATCATATGGTATTGGCTTTCTCTGACTAACTTATTTCGTTTAGCATTATACTCTCTAAATCCATCTGTGTTGTTGCAAATGGCAAGATTTCATTCTTTTTATGGCTGAATAGTATTCCATTGTATATATATATATCACCTCTTCTTTATCCATTCATCAGTCGATGGACCCTTAGGCTGCTTCCATAGTTTGGCTATTGTAAATAATGCTGCAATAAACATAGGGGTGCATGTATCCCTTTGAATTAGTGTTCTCATATTCTTTGGGTGAATACCCAGTAGTGTGATTATTGGATTGTATGGTATTTCTATTTTTAATTTTTTGAGGAACCTCCATACTGTCTTCCACAGTGACCACACCAGTTTGCATTCCCACCAACAGTGCATGAGGGTTCCTTTTTCTCCACATCCTCACCAACACTTGTTCTTTCTTGTGTTGTTGATTTTAGCCATCTGACAGGTGTGAGGTGGTATCTCACTGTGGTTTTGATTTGCATTTCCCTGATGATGAGGGATGTTGAGCATCTTTTCATGTGTGTGTTGGCCATCTGTGTGTCTTCTTTGCAGAAATGTCTGTTCATGTCTTCTGCCTATTTCTAATCAGATGATTTGTCTCTTGGGGGTTGAGTTTTAGAAGTTCTCTATATATGTTGGATACTAAGTCTTTATTGTATGTGTCATTTGTAAATATCTTCTCCCATTCAGTAGGTTATCTTTTTGTTTTGTTGATTGTTTCCTTTGCTATGCAAATATTTTATTTTGATGTAATCCCAAGACTTAATTTTTGCTTTTGTTTCCCTTGCCTCAGGAGGCATATCTAAAAAAAAAAACATTGTTATGGGTGATGTCAGATAAATTACTGCCTGTGTTCTCTTCTAGTACTTTTATGGTTTCAGGTATAACATTTAGGTCCTTAATCCATTTTGAGTTTATTTTTGTGTATGGTGTAAGAAAGTGGTCCAGTTTTCCCAACACCATTTGTCGAATAGACCATCTTTTTCCCATTGCATATTCTTGCCTCCTTTGTTGAAGATTAATTGTTGAAGATTAAATAAACCCACATGTAATTGTGGGTTTATTTCTGGGGTTTCTATTCTATTCTATTGATCTGTGTGTCTATTTTTGTGCCAGTACCATACTGTTTTGATCACTACAGATTTATAATATATCTTGAAATCTGGAATTGTGATACCTCCAGCTTTGTTTTTCCTTTTCAAGATTGCTTTGGCTATTTGGGGTCTTTGTGGTTCCATATCAATTTTAAGATTATTTCTTCTAGTTCTGTGAAAAATGCTGTTGATATTTTGATAGGGAATGCACTAAATCTGTAGATTGCTTGCAGTAGTTTAGACATTTTAATAATATCTGTTCTTCCAATCCATGAGCATGGAATATCCTTCCATCTGTTTACATCATCTTCAATTTCTTTCATCAGTGTTTTAAAATTTTCAGAGTGCAGGCCTTTCACTTCCCTGGTTGAGCTTATTCTTAGGTATTTTATTATTTTTAGCATAATTACAAATGGGATTGTATTCTTAATTTTTCTTTCTGCTGCTTCATTATTGTTGTATAGAAATACAGTGGATTTCTATACATTGATTTTGTATACTGCAACCTTACTGAATTCATTTATCAGCTCTGTAGTTTTTTTCGTGGAGTCCTTAGGGTTTTCTGTATACAGTATCATGTCATCTGCAAATACTGGAAGTTTTACTTCTTCTTTACCAATTTGAATGCCTTTTAGTCCTTTTTCTTGTCTGATTGCTGTGGCTAGGACTTCTAGTACTATGTTGAATAAAAGTGGTGAGAGTGGACATCCCTATCTTGTTCCTGACAGGGGGAAAGCTCTCAGTTTTTCCCCATTGAGGATGATATTAGCCATGGGTTTTTCATGTATGGCCTTTATTACATTATGGTATGTTCCCTCTCAACCTACTTTGTTGAGAGTTTTTACCATGAATGGATGTTGTACTTTGTCAAATGCTTTTTCTGCATCTACTGAAATGATTGTGTGGTTTTATCCTTTCTCTTATTGATGTGATATATTACGTTGATTGATTTGTGAATACTGAACCACCCATGCATCCCGGGAATAAATCACACTTGACTGTGGTGAATGAATTTTTTAATGTATTCTTGGATTCAGTTTGTTAGTATTTTGTTGAGGATTTTTGTATCTATGTTCATCAGAAATATTTGTCTGTAGTTCTCTTGATAATCATCCTTTTAAACCTAATTTCACCACAAATGTCAGGTTATGCTTTACAGACAAAAACAGAAACCTCAACAAGCTGTCTAGATGGGAAATGAAAGAGTTACTCTTATGTTCTATGGTTTCTGGTGGAAATTAGTTCTTGGGAATTTTAAGTGGGTGATACTAAAAAACCTAAAATCAATTGCATTTATAAGTCATAAAGTATAGCTAGGATTACACTTTTAAAATTAAAAGAGTAGGAAAACAAAAAGAAAAGACTAAAAGTCTCCTGAAATCAAGAAAAGCAAAACAAAGTTCTGTCATTCCTTTCCATTCTTAACAAGAATGTGACCAGGTCCAAGTATCTAAAGAACAAGAAACAGTAGGCACCCCAGAAATGACACTTGGCACGTGCTTTGGGACAGGGTGGCAAAGGTCGTGGTGGCCATGCTACCACTGTCAGCAACTGCACCAAGTTCTACTTTAAGGGCGTCCATGAGCCACAGCAGCGCCTGGATCGGATGCGCTGAGACCCTGTGTGGAGAACCAACCAGAAGGGAGCCTCAAGGGGCACAAGTGTTTTCTCAGAAGCATTTGCAAACCCTGGTCAAACCAGAGGCTGTTCACTGGGAGTGGGGGCGTACACAGCCACTCTCCAGCTGCTCCCAGCTGGGACTCTTGCCGAAGCTGGGAGCAGCGGGGAGCCGAGCCAAGACTTTTAGGCCCCCGGAGAGTCTGCAGGGACACAGACGCAGCAGGACTCTGGTGCTCCCAGCACTACAGAGACATAGAGACCCAGGGCCCTCAAAAACAGAGCCAGCTTCATCTTCAAAATATCAGAGAACAGAAGCTAGCAATCTATGTAAAGAATAACTCATAAAGAGCGGCTGGGTGGCTCAGTTGGTTAAGCGACTGCCTTCAGCTCAGGTCATGATCCTGGAGTCCCCGGATCGAGTCCCGCATCGGGCTCCCTGCTCAGCAGGGAGTCTGCTTCTCCCTCTGACCCTCCCCCCTCTCATGTGCTCTCTCTCTCATTCTCTCTCTCAAATAAATAAATAAAATCTTAAAAAAAAAAAAAAGAATAACTCATATGCCCACATCGGATTTATTTCAGAAATCAAAAGTTAGCTTAACATTTGAAAATTAACTATATTAACAGAAAAAAGGAGCATCATATAGTCATCTTGATAGAAAAAGCACTGACAAAATTCAACAACCATTTGTTATTTTTTAAAAAAGGAAAATTCTTAGGCGCTCCTGGTGGAAATACACCTCTAAGGGAAAAATCAAGACATGGACCAACAGCAAGAAATATGAGAGAGAAAAATGTTCTTATTGTGGGTTTATTTTAATATGTTCCTAAAACTCTGTTAACTGAAAATTATGACCAACTCTGCTTCTTGCCTAAATAAAGGGGAATGACCATGTTATTTCTATTATATTTTCCAAAGAGTTTTCCTTTTTGTTGTTGTTTGTTCTGCAACAATGGGCTAAGCCCACATCAACATTCTGTAACCAAGTCCCTCTTAACAAAGTGTTATGCTTTAGATGTGAAAAGCTCACTCACTTACCACGGTCATCGAGGAGAATATTCTCAGGCTTTAAGTCTCTACAAAGGAAGAGACAACAACAAAAAGCTCCGTTATTCAGAAGGTGACAATGGTTCATCAGCACCCAGCAGAAATAACTGCAGATGTGTGTACTATGAGCAGCACCAAGGACGGGGGATAACAAAACCGTCCTTTGTGGGTCACATCGTGAGTCCTTCACGCCGTCGCTGGAAGGACGAGGACGCCACAAAGGTTCATCTCAACCAACACCGTGCATGTGACCGCAGTGTGCTCTGTCCAGGTCCGCAGGTCTGAGACAGTTCAGTGATGGAAGGCACAGCCCCGTAGTAAGGACTTAGTCCTTAATGAACTTGGCTCAATTTCCCTTATCACTCATATGTTTTAACATGTCAACAACTGAAAATTTCCCATACCAGAATAACTCAGCTTTGGGAGTCAGACAGGCACGGATTCAAATCCTAGCTCTGCCACTCTTCCGCTGCGTGACTGGAACTGCTCTAGGCCTCAGTTTCCTCCCCTGTACCATGGTGTGATCCACACACACCCACTTCCCCGGTGAGGCAGGGTTGGGGGAGCTCAGGCCTTGCAGGAGGAAGTGTGTAATCAACAGCCGCAACTGGGGGAGGGACACCACAGGCTTTGAATAAATACAGATCACTAAAGAATAAAATATCTTAAATGTAATATTCCAAACTGCTTGTTTCTTACCTTTGAAAGAAAAAATTTACTTTTCAGAGAATTTATATTTAACTCTGGTTTCAAATGTGGCCCTATCACAACACCCCGTGTCCCCCGAGCATCGCCCCTCCATCTGTGGCCAGATTACGAGAACCTCCACAGGAGAGCAACAGCGGATGGAAGGCGGTTGAACTCGGGAAAGCTCCGTAAAGGGACAGAACCAGGAACTAGCTGAAGTGAGCCCTCCCAGCACCCTCAGAGGCCGCAGTTAGTGTGAAACCTGCTCAGGCCCAAACCCACACCCTCAGGAAAAGATGAGAAGTGAGCCTGTTAACAGCTCACAGACAGGAGAACACACCCTGAGTGGCTGCACAGGAACATTGCTGTGGTGCCGGCCATGCCCCCACGGTCACGGTCCCCTTGGGGAGAGGAACCAGCGGCAAAGGGGCAGGTGGCTTCCGCATTTGCATCTTGCAGCCACGTGCATATGCTCCTGCACTATCTGGGTGGGATGATGAGCATTTCTGTTTTTCCCTTTATTGTTTTCTGTATTTAAAAAAAATCCTTATAAATGCTATTGAAAACAAAGTAGCCTTCCTTACATGGAACCTCCACAGCCTGCTCGTTTACGTAGGCTTACGCTCAACAGCAACACAACACCTGCCCCCCAAATTACTTAAATGTCTCCCGGGACGTCCTAAACCTCACTGCTCCAAGTGTGGGCTGCAGAGCTGGTCCGAAAGCCGGCTGTGGGCCAGCCGTCCACTCAGCTGTCACCACGCACTGCGGGTCAGCCGGCTTGGAAAGGAAGCACCGGCAGCAGGAGTGATGTCAGCACCGCACCCAGTGCCCGCCACGCACGCCACGACTGTGCTCTCACATGGCGCAGGCACCATCTCCTATCCGGGCCCCAAAAGCTCTGGGAAGCAGCTGTAGACAGAGTGCAGAGTGCTGGTCTTGAGGACTAGCAAAGTTCAGTGGGTCACACAGAAGCCAAATGACAAGCTAGAACAAGGCGCAAAGGACCCTTGCTCGCCCTGCCCTGCCCCACACGCTGGACACTGGACACGTTCGAGTATCAAGCACCACCGCGTTAGGCCACAATGTGTTGTTGTTTCTTGCACCTTCCTTCAAAGACGATTTCTCCAGGCTTTTGATCAACCTAAAGGCTCTCTTCACAGGTCTCCAAGCTTGGGTGCGGGCCTTGTGTGGAGGACGCTGGACAATGCCTCATCACTGGTCAGCCACTCAGCCTCCAGGATGTGGCTTCCTCAAGTGTCAGGCGAAGGGGTTTCTTTTGGTGATCTTTTTGGTTCCTTTTGGATTGCAAAGTAATGATCCAATCACGGTCTTAAGCCAGGAACACAAACAAAGGTCAGCATGTACAGGAGGGTTCAACCAATGCTGAGATTAAAATAAGTGAGACTGTCTTCTTGCATCTGTACAGTCTCCCACCCCGCAGCCTACTGACTGGAGTACGGCTTATGTATCATTTGTTGTGCTCTCAAGCCATTTAAAAGTGATCTTGTACCTCCATGCTCTGGGCCACCAGAAACTCATTTTGCTGGTTGCATGTCCATCCTCTTCTTGTTAAAAAAAAAAAGCATTTGCCATTTGGATCCCATTTCCCAGCCTGTCACTGAGGCATGAATGACCATGAGAAGTTGATTTCTGGACCCTGAGGCTTGAACCTCTGCCTGGTCCGTGGTTCACCCGCATGACCCTCCTCTCGTCCCAGCTCATGCCTGCATCGCAGTACCCTGCTTTCTCCTGGTGACTCTCTGTCTCCCACTAACCCCCCACTCCCCGCTGGGTCCTGCCAGTTAGCCAGCCTCTCCTGGGGAGTGAGGGCGTGCCTGAACAGCCTGCTGGGCACACTTTGGGAGTCAGATGAAGAGAACAGCAGGGGTTGGCCTGGCCACAGGTGAGGGTTTCCTAAGCCCTGGCATAATTGGAACTTCAGTAGGGTCTAAATATACCATGGTCTTGGGAAACAGCTCCAACCCAATCAAAAGGCATCAGGAGCAATGTTCTTGATCAGGGAAGGGGCAGAGTAAGGGAACCAAAGCAAAAAGAACTTTGGCTCACTCCCTAAGTGTTCCCTTAAACATTCTTCAAGATAGTATGACTCACTAGCCTTGGGGCAAGAATCTAAGGTCTGTCCCCATTGCCTGCCATCCCACCATGCACCCCACCTCAGAAAAGCTGATCTGCCTAAGAGAGTCTCCAGGGAATGGGTCTGTTAGTTACTATTGTTTTTAGAGACAGATACTATGAGGCAGAAATTTCCAATCTGGAAAAATGTGGGTCATAGACAGATGAACAGTTCTTTTAAACGTTAAGATCTGCCATTCTTACTTTAAATTAACTTCCATGTTTCAAAAATGATGGAAACAAGAGATTATCCTTTGAGCACTTACTGTAAATGGTAAGCATATCTCCATTTCTGTGTTCATTTGCATGCTACCCTTCTAGCCTCTAGGTTAAAGGTTTCCTGAGAACAAGGACTTCAAAATCCAATTTGTTCCACAGAGTGTGTGTCTAGCACGCAACCAAGAAGTGTGTATACATCTGGGACTCAATCTATATTTCTGGAATGACTGAAAGATCCTTCTTGCTACTGAAAAATCTAATGTGATAGCAATAATCTGTACTGTCCAATGGCCTGTATGAGCCAATTCACTACTGAAACAGTCTCGGTCCCAAATGTCTCCTTCCCACCATTATTCTACACCCCAACTGCCTTCTCCTCACAGCGGATAATATCATCTACTTTTCATTCCACAACTCATTCACTAGAAAAAGAGATCCAAAGCACAGCTAAACATCCATTTCCCTTAATAATTTCCAGCTATAGCATTCCAGACAGGTGGGAATGTCATCCTGTTTAATCAGGGAAGAGCTCTTGAGAAATATAACAAAACAGTAAAACTGCCAGCTCAAAATTCAGGTTTTCCTCCTGTTCCGGAAAAGAGTGAGGCACAAAGCACAGAACCCAAGACCTGGATCAGGAACCGTCACCCACGAGGAAGGGGACAAGAGACAACCTCTCCTAACTCTAAGTGGACACGACCCCGCAAAAGACTGCGGGGAAGACACAGAGACAATGTGTGCCAGAGCGCTCCACAGATGAATGCTGTTCCTATACCTGTGACCGTGTCCAGCAGCACTTTGTTATTTATATCATAGTGGCGGTTTTCTTCAAATACAGATACATGGAAACAAAGTAAACGGGCACGCGCCACAAGGTTAATTTGTTCATCATTAATAAAATAAAACTCTAGAAATCATCTTGATTGAACAGTTACTTTCCCTGTTGTGAAAATTAATAAACGGAAACTTCATTTAGAACGGAGTCTGGAGGCAGGTGGGGGGCTCCGGCCCTACCACTCCCGGTCAATCGCAGACCCAACAGGAAGAGACGCACCTTGCACCTGGATATTACCTTAGCTACCACTCTACCATCCCCGCAGGAAGAAGGAGGGTTTCCTCCTCCCCCAGCAACAGCCCAGCCAGTGAGAGACAATTACAGCCCAGCCAATGAGAGACACTCACAGCCCGGCCAATGAGAGACAGTCACAGCCCCGCCAATGAGAGACTGTCACAGCCCGGCCAATGAGAGACACTCACAGCCCCGCCAATGAGAGACAGTCACAGCCCAGCCAATGAGAGACTGTCACAGCCCGGCCAACGAGAGACAGCCACAGCCCGGCCAATGAGAGACCGTCACAGCCCGGCCAATGAAGGACAGTCACAGCCCGGCCAATGAGAGACAGCCACAGCCCGGCCAATGAGAGACAGTCACAGCCCCGCCAATGAGAGACAGTCACAGCCCCGCCAATGAGAGACAGTCACAGCCCGGCCAACGAGAGACAGTCACAGCCCGGCCAACGAGAGACAGTCACAGCCCGGCCAATGAGAGACAGTCACAGCCCGGCCAATGAGAGACCGTCACAGCCCCGCCAATGAGAGACCGTCACAGCCCGGCCAAGGAGAGACAGTCACAGCCCCGCCAATGAGAGACAGTCACAGCCCGGCCAATGAGAGACAGTCACAGCCCCGCCAATGAGAGACAGTCACAGCCCGGCCAATGAGAGACCGTCACAGCCCCGCCAACGAGAGACAGTCACAGCCCCGCCAACGAGAGACAGTCACAGCCCCGCCAACGAGAGACAGTCACAGCCCCGCCAATGAGAGACAGTCACAGCCCGGCCAATGAGACACTGCCACAGCCCAGCCGCTGAGAGTCCACTACACTTCCAGCTCTCAGTTTACCCCAGTGGACTTTGTTTCTAACGTCCCACCCCACCCCCCCTTCCTCTATAAAAGAGCCTCCCCTCCTTTGCTCTGCACTCACCTGTGGTTTTGCTTTTGTTTGGTTGGCCCAGATTACAATTCTCTGCTAGTCCTGAACAAACCTATTCTTGCTGGGGAGATAAGGGCAGTTCTATCTTAAGTTTAACAGTTGCGAGCATTTGACAAGTGCTGTCCAAGCACGTGTGGGCATCAGCTCAGTAGATCAGCTCAGTAGATGCAGTAGACCTCAGTGGTCTCGGGAACAGTTCGCAGAAAACCGGGGCCGTAACGCGTCACCCCGAGCACGTCCTCTCCGGAAGCAACAGCTGCATCCTTTCTCCCCCAACAGAGCCGGGGCAGGGAGCTTCTGTTGTGAAGAATGTTACATCCGCAGAAAACGAACGCTCTTCCCAGAAGACAGCCTCACCACCTCGAAGCACACACACCCAGCTCGCTGCATCACGTCCCTCGTTCTTAACAGAGAGGTTCCTGATCCTGCTAGCTCACTCCTGACTCGCAGGACTATGGCGCAGAGTGTCCAGGTCCACTCGAGCCGAAAGGCGCACGGTCGTCCAGTAGAACGTCAGATAATGCCCAGCCTGAACAGTCGGGAGCATGGAGCGCCACTTTCGGGACAAGTGCGTTACCTTTCAGCATTTAATGAAATCACAACCAGCCTGGGTTCCACAATCACTGTAGTGTGAGACCTGGCGGTTTTCCTTTTCCTGTAATGCCAGTGTTTGACTCAAGCTCCGGTGGCCGAGGTAGCCACTTCAAAGACATCTCTCTCAATAAACACAGTGCTAGCCCCCCACCCCCCACCCCAGGCTCCTGTGTTTCAGAGATCTTGGTTTATTTAAATAACTGACCATTTGGGTAGCTTGTTTTTTCTCTTCCAGTGCTTTAAATTCCCTTTTTTTTTTTTTAAAGATTTTATTTATTTATTTGACAGAGAGAGAGGGAACACAAGCAGGGGAGTGGGAGAGTGAGAAGCAGGCTTCCCGCGGAGCAGGGAGCCCGATGGAGGGCTCGATCCCAGGACCCTGAGATCACAACCCGAGCCAAAGGCAGTTGCTTAAGTGACTGAGCCACCCAGGCGCCCCTAAATTCCCATTCTTATGTTTTAAGTTCACCAGTAAAGAGTGAGACTGTGAGACTCTAGGTCCCCACCCTCTGCCCCAATAACTGCAGAGCCCCAGGCCCACATGCTCATGTGTCCCCTCTCCCACCCTGCACCTCCAGACCTCTCTGTGTGGTCCTGGGTACTACATGTGATTGCCAGGACTTATAAGTAATAGCCTTTTTCTCTTTCAAAGTTTCTTGATGGCTCTTGCTGAGGGGCATCTTGCAGTTATAATAAGAACCACAAGGGCTGGTCCAGCCACAACACTGGTTGTTGACGGGCTGAGCCCAGCATAGAACAGTGGGTTTATTGGTAAAAGAGTACACAGTAAAGTTGCCACTGCAGAGAAATGTCTGGAGAAGATTCTGGATCACAAAAAAAGACAAAGCAAAACTGATTTAATGATTAAGTATCAAAATTCACCTCTCAGTCTGAGAACTGGCCTTGTAACCTAAAGAATCTACACAAAAGGAAAATATAAAACAAAATCAAACCTAAGTGAGAGAAAAATAACTGAAGACCTTATTATCCACTAAATATCTGAATTTGGTATCAGCTAAAAATTATAACCTCCACATTCTTAAATATAAAAGAATTACAATATTAGGCCTGACCCTCTAGTATGCAAACTGGAGATTTTGACTCTGACAGTGACATGGAGGATACCTGATGGGAGGGAAGGGACAGATCTGACCTCAGTGACATCATTCTCAAATTGTCTTTTCTCTGTATTCATTGTATATAAATGTAAACAGCATTCATCAGGCTGGTTTTTAATTACTGATTTTTCTAGTCTGCTTCAGAAGTCTCAGGAGGGTGCACTGATTCAAGCTTTTGTACGTCTATCCAAAACTTCCCTCTCATGAAGTACCAACAGAAGCAGCAGGGTTCTAGTCGGGAAAGAAAAATAAACATGAGTCTACTGTCTTTATTCACAGGTGACATTATTCTATATGTAGAAAATTTTAAGGAATTCACAACAAAACTTCTAAAGCTAATAAAAGAGCTGAGCAAGGACACAAGATCAATGTACGGAAATCAAATGTATTTCTACACACTAGCAAGGAATAGTCCAAAAATGAAATTAAGAAAACAACTGTACGGGTGCCTGGGTGGCTCAATCAGTTAAGCATCTGACTCTTGATTTCAGCTCAGATCATGATCTCAGGGTCGTAGGATTGAGCCCTGCGTCAGGCTCCACACTGAGTGTAAAGCTTGTTTAAGATTCTCTATCTCCTCCCTCTTTCCCAAACCACTCATGCTCTCTTTATGGAAAAAAAAAAAAAAAAAAAGGAAACAACTGTGTTTGAAATGGCATCAAAAACAATAAATTTAGGAATAAACTTAACAGCAAAAAAAAAAAAAAGGTACAAGATATATATACTGAAAGGTACAAAACATTCCTGAGAAATTAAACATCTAAATAACTGGAAAGACATCCCGTGTTCATAGGTCAGAAGATTTAGTATTGTTCAGATGTCCATTATCCCCAAACTGGACTACGGATTCAATGTAATCCTTAGCAGCAATTTTTGTCCCAGAAACTGACAAGTTGATCCTAACATTTATATGGAAATGCAAAGGACCCAGAATAGCCAAAACAATCTCAAAAAAGAACAAAGTGAGAAGCCTCATACTTCCCATTTCAAAACTTACCACAAAGTTACAGTAATCAAGACAGTATGGTACTGCCAGAAGGACAGACATACAGACCAATGGAATAGAATTGAGGGTCCAGAAGTAAACCCACCCTCTTACAGTCTATCAGTTTTAGACAAAAGTGCCAAGGCAGTTCAATGGGGAAATGATAGTATTTTCAACAAATGGTGCTGGGATGCAGACTCTTCACCCATCCACCCTGTCCTAAAAACTTAACATGGGTGATAAACTTAAAGGTAAGACTTAAAACCATAAAATCCTTAGAGAAAACAAAATCCTCATGTTCCTGGTTAGACAACAATTTCTTAGAGAAACACCAAAAGTGAATCAACAACAACAAAACCCTGATAAATTGGACTTCACTAAAATTAAAAACTTTTGCAATTCAAAAGATGCCATTAAGAACATGAAAAGATAAGCCACAGACTGGAAGAAAGTATTTGCGAATTTTACATCTAGTAAAGGATATGTATCCAGAATATATAAAGAATGTTTGCCATTTAATACTGATAAGGTAAATAACCCAAATTGAAAGTGGGCACAGTGTTTGAATAGACATTTAAGCGAAGAATACGTAAGGATGGCCAATAAGCATATGAAAAAAGTATCATCAGTCATCAGGGAAGCACAAATCAAAACCACCAAGAGAAAAAACAAAACAAAACAAAAAACACAAAAACCCACCATGAGATGTCACTTCACAGCCACTGAGGTGGGCTAGCATTAAACAGGGAGATACTAACAAGTGTTGGAGACAATGTGAGGGGTTGGAGCCCTGGAAGGAATGTAAAATGGTGCAGCCACTTTGGAAGAGAGCTTGAAACTGTCTTAAAAAGGTAAACGTAAATTTTCCATGCTCTCGAGAAATTCCACTTGTCAGTATCTACCCAAGAGAACTGAAAACATATGTCCAAACAAAACTTCATACAAATGTTCATAGCAGCATTATCCATAAAAACCCAAAAGTGGAACCAATCTGAAACACCCATCAACTGACAAAAGGACAAGGGAATGTTATTCCGCCATAAAAAAGAACCAGGTACTGATAAATGCTAAAACATGGATGAACCTCAAAAACATTATGCTAGTGGACAGAAGCCAGATGCAAAAGGCCACATGATGATTCTATTTGTGTATAATGTGCAGAAAGGTCGATCTACAGAGACAGAGAAATGATGCCCTCCTTCACCAGTGTGAGCTCTTTTTTAAAGGTGAGTGTGCTGGGTGCCTGGGTGGCTCAGTCGTTAAGCGTCTGCCTTCGGCTCAGGTCATGATCCCAGGATCCTGGGATCGAGTCCCACATGGGGCTCCCTGCTCGGCAAGAAGCCTGCTTCTCCCTCTCCCATTCCCCCTGCTTGTGTCCCTGCTCTCGCTATCTCTCTCTCTGTCAAATAAATAAATAAAATCTAAAAAAATAAATAAATAAAATAAAGGTGTGTGTGCTCAAGACAACATGGCTATGGTTAGGAGGGAGCATGGAGGCTGACCCTTCTGGAACCTGACAGACGAGGGCACTGAGAAAGAGCCAACATGGGCATCTCCAGCCCCTCACCCATTTGTTATGTTTTAGATGTTTTTCTATTGTTTCTGTAATTGCTAGAAAATGCAATGAAATTGAAAATTTTTCCTTAAAATTGTGAAAGGGTTCCCCCACACCAGTTAATGAACACACCCACCACCTCACATTTTTGTGTGAGAACATTTAAGTCTTAGTCCCTTAGTAAATTTCAATTATACAATATAGGGCTATCAACTCCATTTTTATGTTTTATATTATATCCTCAGGTTATTCATCTTACAGCTGAAAGTTCGTGCCATTTTGCCAACCTCTTCCTATGCCCTGCGCCCCCCAGCCTCTACTGACCACTTTTCTACTCTGTTTCCATGAGTTTGACCTTTTTTTTTTTTTAAGACTCCACATATCAGTGATACCATGCAGTATTTGTCTATGTCTGGCTTGTCTTACTTAGCATGATGCTCTCGAGGTCCATTGTGTCGTCACAAATAGCAGCATTTCCTTCATTCTCATGGCCAAAAAATAATTCCATTGTGGATGTATATACCACATTTTCTTCATCTATGCACCCACCAGTGGACACTTAGGTTGTTTCTATATGTTGGCTATTCTGAATAATGCTGCAGTGAACATGGAAATGCAGACATCTCTTTGACCTACTATGGATATATCCTTTAGAATACACCTCGAAGTAAGACTGCTAGATTATATGGCAGTTTTATTTTTAATTTTTTGAGGAAACTTACTGTTTTCCATAGTGGCAAAATTGAAAACATTTTAAAAAGCTAATTCTTTAAAATTTTCATTGCCTTTTGCCATATTCTCCTGCATGCAAACTATACATTATTATGTAAAATAATTCTCATAATTTAAAAGACACTACACTACCCAAACAATGGAAAAGAGAATACGCCCTCCCCAGAGTGGCTGAAGAACAGGGAGAAGGTTGTTCTCCATATCCAGCTGCTGCTAGGCCAGGACTTCCCTGAGGCTTCAGGCCAGTCTTGGGAATAACTTTTACATGAAAACAAAGTGTAGCTGGCCCTCGAACAACATGGGTTTGAACGGCTTGGGTCCTCTTTCACGTGGGTTTTCTTACAGTCCCAATGCTGGGATGTATGTTCTCTTCCTTATGATTTTCTTACTAACATTGCCTTTTCGCTAGCTTGCTTTACTGTAAAAGTATAATGCAGAATCCACAGAACATACAAAATATGTGTTAATCGACTGTCATCAGTGAGGCTTCCAGTCAACAGCAGACTACTGGTAGGTAAGTTTGGGAGGAGTCAAAAGTTACATGTGGATTTTTGACTGGTCGATGTCCCAACCTCTGTGCTGTTCAAGGATCAACCACACTGCCCAGAGACTCAAGTGCTGTTTACTAAGGAATCGGTCATTCCCGCATGTTAACATTCAGATGGTGCTAGGGCACTCATGGGGTCTGTCCCTAGCTAAAAGCATTTTAGTTCATCTGATTCTACAAAAGCTATGTTCCTCAGTTAATTTTTAAAGAACATTCAAAAACCCAAAGGCAACAGTCCCCTCCAGACTTCTGTATAACGAGCAGGCAATATGTCATGAAAAGGTGTTGGGAGGGAGAGTACTCAGCTGGACTGAAAATGCATGCAAACACAAATGTCTATGGGTTGTTCTGTTTGAACCAAATGGCTGACTTCTTAGATAAAGACATGGTTGCATACTGAAAACGATGATCTATCTCCAGACTCTCTTCAATGTATATTTCATTTCTTTCGCTTGCTTTTTCTCATTCAACAATTCAGACAAACCACGTTACAAGCAGCCGTACCTGAAGGTCTGACACAAACGACAACACCCCCAAACCACACACCCAGGCCACTCACATGGACGCCGCCTCCCTGCCTGTGCCCGCGGAGCCCAGCACTGCTTCTGTGCTTTGTCGTGATGCTCTTTCAGGCAGTTTATCGGAACAAACAGCAGAGGACGGCAGACCAAAAAAGATGAAATGCTCCAGGAAAACCACACCTGGAACAAAAGGGTCTCGAGGATGCTATGGTATTTTAGCAACTTCTTAACCTTTTCTCCAAATAAATAAGAGATGCGAAGGGCACAGCCGAGGGCCTGGTGGGCAACAGAAAGCCAACAGGTTTGCTTCTTCCATCCTCCTGTCTTTAGGACCACTCTGGTTTATGTGGACTCCTCTGCCCACTTTCTCCAGAACGCAAACACAGCGCACGTCTCCCACGGAAGAACAATCCCGTCACCCTCTACTTCGATCTTAGCCATCTATCCAAGCTGCCACGTGAGTCCCAGCTCCTCCCGAAAGCCTTCCCTGATCAGGCCTGGGCCCAGTTTAAAGCACGTATCCTAGAGGATTCTGGGAGCCCATGAGGTCTACCCGCTCACCCGCAACATCTGTGCTGGTGCTTCCGAGAGGCCCGCACAGGACGGCCCGGCTCGCTTGGGGCAGCTCCCGCAGACGAGGGTGAGGGGCCCCCAGGCTCTCCTTCTGACCGCGAACATGCTATACCCTAAGGATGGCTCAAAGCCCAGCCTGAGGGCCTCCTCCTCTCTGACCTCAGATTGCCTAAATTAAGTAGAACATTCTTATTTGTACGGTCCCTCTGCAAAAAGAAAGGTCATCTTTCTGGCACCTGGTCTGATGAAGGTTGTCAAGAGGCAACCTCTGACAAGAAAGAATTTCAAAGATGAAAGTGATACTTGACAGGTCCCTAGGGGACGGGATGCACCATCAGAGGCTGAAAGTCATCGGTCATTCATCCAACAGTGGGCACCTCCTAATGGTGGGTGTTGTGGACATGCGTTAAGTTCCCACTAAGTGCTGGCCAACCCATGTCTTTCCTCTGCTCTGTCTGAGGGCAAGTGGGGGCCTGAGGTGAAAAGTTGGAGGGAAATGAAAATCTTCTAACCAATCCAGTAATCCTGGCACACCTTAGAGGTATAGGGGATTGGTCCCAATCCTAAATCCCCTAAATCCCTTTTTTTAAAGTTTTTATTTATTTATTTGAGAGAGAGAAAGCACGAGCAGGGGCAGAGGCAGAGGGAGCCGACTCCCCGCTGAGCAGGCAGCCTGATGCGGGACTTGATCCCAGGATCCTGGGATCATGATCTGAGCCAAAGGCAGATGCTTAACCGACTGAGCCACCCAGGCGCCCCCAAAACAATGAATGCCTTAATTAAAAAGTGCTTTACTGCTACCCATCATCTGAGCTCTCCGCAAGCTGTGATCCTTTTGCTGGTGGAGGGTCTTAGCTCGATGCTGCCGGCCGCTGACTGATCACGTCGGGGTTTCTGAAGGTTGGGCTGTCTGTGGCAGTTTCTTAAAACAAGAGAACAAATTTGTTGCACTGATTGACTCTTCCTTTCCCAAATGATTTCTCTGTAGCATGTGCTGTTGTCTGATAGCATTTTACCCACAGTAGAACTTCTCTCAAAACTGGAGTCAGTCCTCTCAAACCCTGCCAACCTATCAACTAAGGTTATGCAATATCCTAAATCCTGGTCATATTTCAACAGTCTTCAGAGCATCGTCACCGGGAGTAGACTCCATCTCAAGAAATCCCCTTCTTTGCTCCTCCATAGAAGCACCTCCTCATCCGTTCAAGTGTTATCCTGAGAGGGCAGCGGTTCGCTCACCTCTCCAGGCTCCACTTCTAGCTCTCTGGCTGTTTCCGCCACAGCTGCAGTGACTTCCTCCACTGAGTCTTGAACCCCTCAACGTCCTCCACGAGGGCTGGCACCCGCTTCTTCCAAACTCCTGTTAGTACTGACATTGAACCATGGGAACATTTTCTTAATGGTGTCTGGAATGGTGAATCCTTTCCAGAAGATTCTCAATTTACCCAGATTGAGCACAGGAATCACCATCTATGGTGTGTCTCTTAAATAATACAGCCTTGCGAAGCGTGTCTCTTAAATATGACTTCAAAGTCAAAATTACTCCTTCTCCGTGGGCTGCAGAATGGATGTTGCATTAGCAGGCGTGAAAACAACACTAATCTTGCCGGACGTCATCAGAGCTCTTGGGTGACCAGGTACGATGTCGACGAGCGGTAATATTTCAAAAGGAATCTTTTTTTCTGAGCAGTAAGTCTCCACAGTGGGCTTCAGATATTTGGTAAACCATGTTGTAAACAAGTATGCTGTCGTCCAGGCCGCGCCATTCCATCTGCAGAGCACAGGCAGAGGAGAGGTAGCATAATTCTTAAGGGCCCTAAGAATTTTCCGGCTTCAGCTTCAAGTCACCAGCCGCATTAGCCCCTAACATGAGCTCCCCTCTGCTAGCTGCAGACTTTTCTTCTGCGGCTTCCTCACCTCCCTCAGCCTTCGTGGACTTGAAGAGAGTCAGGGCCTTGCTCTGGATGAGGCTTTGGCTTAAGGGAATACTGGGGCTGCTTTGATCTCCTATCCAGACCACCAAAATTTTCTCCCCATCAGCAACGAGGCCGTTGTGCTTTCTTATCACTCATGTGTTCGCTGGAGTAGCGCTCTTAACTTCCTTCGAGAACCTTTCCTTGGCATTTGCGATGTGGACTTTTGGCACAAGAGGCCTACCTTTTGGCCTATCTTGGCTTTAGACATCCCTTCCTCGCCAAGGTTAATCATTTCTAGCTTTTGATTTCAAGTGAGATATGTGTGACTCTTCCTTTCACTTGAGCACTTAGAGGCCATTACAGGGTTATTAATTGGCCTAATGTCCATATTGCTATGTCTCAGGGGACAGGGAGGCCCAAGGAGAAGGAGAGAGAGGGAAACAGGCGGTCGGTGGAGCAGTCAGAACACACAACATGCATGGTTAAGTTTGCCGTCTTATATGAGTGCAGTCTGTGGTGCCCCCGAACAAGTCTGATAGAAACATCAGAGGTCAGAGATCACTGTAACAAGTATAATAATGAAACGGTTTGAAACCCTGCAAGAATTATCGACATGTGACGCAGACATAAAGTGAGCCTGTGCGGCTGGGAAAGTAGCACCAATAGGACTTGCTCAGTGCAGGGTTGTCACAAAGCTTCCATTTGTACAAAAGGCGGTATTTGTGAAGCACAGTAAAGGGAAGAGCAATAAAACGAGGTATGCCTGCACATCTTTACACGGGAAGCAGGCAGAGGGGGCTTAACTGTACCGAACTGTAATAAACTCTAAGGTCCTCCCAGAGTGAAGAGGACTCAGAGCTCCTACAGGCTTGTTCCTTGCTTCAGGACCACCAGTCTCTCCCTGTGAGTGTGGTGACAGGCATTCTCCACTCAGACCAGGGCCTGTGTCTGTAGGAATGGCTCCCAAGGCAGCAGTCCACCCCTTGCTCAACATCGCAAGGGCGGCTGCACCAGCCCCGTGGCCAGGCCTGGTGTCTGGCCCTCAAGAGATCATAATGTGGCCCTGGGATATGTGAGACAAAGCCAAGAGTTCATCGGAATAGGGATCCGAGAAAGGCCTTCTGAGAGGCTTGCAGCTGGTGTGACCAGCCCTCCAGTGGGACAGCACAGGTCCTCTGAGGATGCCCAAGGGGAGCACGCCCCCCCATTATCAGGGGTGGGGAACTTAGGGATGAGCTGCAGTTTCTCAGAATGAAGGCAGAGGGGCTGCAGTGGAGAAAGGCCTCCGACAAGCAGACCGCATGTGCAGAGGTATGAAGATGTGAGGACGCTTGAGATGCTCACGTGTGCATCACGAAGGCAGAGAGTCCCCACTCGGGAAACAGCGGGACGCCGGGCTGGAGAAGTCAGTGGGAAGCGGCATCCCTCAGGGTCAGGAGAGCCAGGCCCACAGGGCTGCAAGCTAGGGACGCTATGACAGGATCGAAGGCCTATCATTGGTCTCACAGAGCAGGAACCGGGCCAAGACTGGTATCAGCAAAACCATTCAAGTGTCTGCCTGCCAGGTAATCTAAGGAAGATATGAACTAAGCCAGTGACCCTAAAGACTGACTAGGGAAACATTCAGGGGTGATTTGGTGACCAACTGGATGGGGAAGATGAGGGCAGGGGTCTCCCTTGGAAATGTAGGGTAAAGGGCAAGGTGAGAAACGCCTGCAGGGAATGGTCCTCACACGGAGGTGGATGTCTGCACAGAGGTGAAGGGACAGAGCTATACAGGGAATGGTCGAGAAGGGTGTCAGAGCCCAGGAGCTCCATACCCAAAGGGTGGCTGGAGAGACTGCTTTCCCTAAAACTAAATATTTGATCATACTAATTTAATTAGACCTATTGAATTAAATTTAATTTTCTTTACTTAATACTAAGATGCAAAATATTAAAATACATATTAGAGACATTTAATTGTTACACTATCTTGTTGGAACAGAGTCCACAGTCCGAAATGAACTATTTTGGAAATGGGCTCTTCTCGTGCTTACATGAGTTACACTGCCTATTTTTGATCAACTTAACAAATAAAACTTATCTACTAGAGATCAAAGAGAACTAAAAATAAAACCAAGGTCCACTGCTGATTGACCATATCCCCAACAGTGTGAGTGACCAGACCCTACGAATGGCCACCAAGGGCTCCACCGCAGCCCTTCTGCCCAGGCTCCTGGGTGGCCAGAGGGAGCCCGGTGGGAGCCTCAGGCTGAGGATGAACAGGCCCCCAGGCCCCAGGAGTTCATGCTGTTCTTACCTGTACACAATTCTTTCCCTCTGTAAATCCTCCAAGCCACAGCACAGCTCGGCAGCATAGAAAATAGCTCTCTGCTCATCAAAGCCAGGGTTGCCCAGGTTGTGGATGTGAAACTTCAAGTCCCCTCCATTCATAATGGTTAGCACCAAGCACAAGGAATCTTTGGTTTCATAAGCGTAGGACAAACTAACCTAAAGACAACAGCATCATAAAAAACAAAGCACAAACACCTGCTCATTCATTGGTGATTTACTCTATTTGCTAACGTTATTCAAATACTCCGTGTTAGATTTATCATTAGAACGCCCAAATACTATATTCAGGGAAATGCATACCATGCATGTGGTGCTTCTTGGACATCTACCTATCAAAGATCTTACAGGAATTCTGTACTGAGAAGAGAACTTTCTGTGGCTAAGTGGGTAGATGGCAAAACTTCACAAAGACAGTCGGGATCATGATTCACTGAAGCTATGCTCCAATCGTGCTCAACGTTTCATACTTCTAGAACACCCATGTTCAGTATACAAGTTAAGTTACGAGTTAATACACCCACCCACGGTGTAAGAGGGGTCTTGCGCTGCACATCTTTCCAACGTTTTATGTTGTCAGTCGATGCTGCTGAAAGTATAGTTGCCTCTTACTGCACTATTAATGTGCATTTCTCTGTATATACGAATACAGGACATATTTCTCATACTTTTTCATATACTTATCCATTTGGAACTACTTGTGTGAAGTACGTGTCCAAGTATTTTGCCCACTTTTCTGCTGGTTTGTAGGTCAATTTACACACACACACACACACACACCCCGTACTGGGATTTTGATTGGGACTACACTTCATTCATTCAATCTATACATCAATTTGGGAAAACCAACATCTTCATACATTGAGCTTTCTAATCCATAAGCATGGCATCCTTCCCTTTATTTGGTCTTCTTTAATTTCTTGGAATAGCGTTTTAGATCTCAGTGTAGAAGTCTTGCACATTTTCATTAAATTTTTGCCTAGATTATGATGTTTCTTGATGCTATTGTAAATGGTATCAATTAAAAGTTTTTATTTTCTAACTCTTTGTGGCTGATACTGTTTCTAATAACTGGGCTAGAAACACAATAAATTATATAGAAAGTAGTGGACCATTTCCATGCACACTCATGCTGTGGGCCAGCCAGGGTGGGCAGTGGGAAGGAGGGGGCTGAGCGTGCCACAGCAGGTCAGGACCCACCGATCCACTGTAAGCAGAGAGGAAAAAATACAACCAAGGATGAAGGAAAACTCACAGAGGAAATAAAAAGCTACCTGCAAACAAATAAAATGGAACCAACTTTCCAAAATCTATGGGACACAGCAAAAGCAGCTCTAAGAAAGAAGGACTTAACAACACAGGCCCACCCCAAGAAACTAGAAAAATGCCACACAAACAATCTCATTTTATATCTAAAGGAACGGAAAAAACAACAAAGCCCAAAGTTAGACCTATTGAATTAAATGGCTCCCATGTTCAGTATACAAGTTAAGTTATGAGTTAATACACCCACCCACGGTGTAAGAGGGGTCTTGCGCTGCACATCTTTCCAACGTTTTATGTTGTCAGTCGATGCTGCTGAAAGTATAGTTGCCTCTTACTGCACTATTAATGTGCATTTCTCTGTATATACGAATACAGGACATATTTCTCATACTTTTTCATATACTTATCCATTTGGAACTACTTGTGTGAAGTACGTGTCTCATGCTCTCTCTCATTCTCTCTCAAATAAACAAAATCTTTTAAAAAATAAAAAAAAAAGAAGGATCATACCTTAACATAATAAAGGTCATGTGATAAACCCACAGCTAACATTGTCCTGAATGGTGAAAAGCTGAAAGCTTTTCCTCTAAGATCAGGAACAAGACAGAGATGCCCACTCTTGCCACTTTTATTCAACATAGTATTGAAAGTCCCAGCCATAGCAATTAGGCAAGTAAAAGAAATAAAAGGCATCTAAATTGGAAAAGAAGAAGTAAAACTATTTGCAGATGACATGATGCTATATATAGAAAACCCTAAAGACTCCACCAAAGAGGGTGCCTGGGTGGCTCAGTTGGTTGGGCGACTGCCTTCAGCTCAGGTCATGATCCTGGAGTCCTGGGATCAAGTCCCGCATCGGGCTCCCTGCTCAGCAGGGAGTCTGCTTCTCCCTCTGACCTTCCTCCTTCTTGTGCTCTCTGTCTCTCATTCTCTCTCTAATAAATAAATAAAATCTTTAAAAAAAAAAAAAAGACTCCACCAAAGAGATTTGAGAACTAATGATTTCAGTAAAGCCACAGGGTACAAAATTAACATACAGAAACAGGTTGTGTTTTGATACACTAATAAAAAGCTATCAGAAATAGAAATTAAGAAAACAATCCCAGGGACACCAGGGTGGCTCAGTCGGTTAAGTATCAGACTCTTGATTTTGGCTCAAGTCATGATCTCATGGGTCATGGCATCAAGCCCCATATCAGGCTCTGTGCTCAGTGGGGAGTCTGCTTGAGATTCTCTCCCTCTGCCCCTCTCCCCACTCACATGTGCACACACTCTCTCTCTCAAATAAATAAATATATCTTTTTAAAAAAGAAAACAGGGTGCCTGGGTGGCTCAGTCGTTAAGCGTCTGCCTTTGGCTCAGGTCATTATCCCAGGGTCCTAGGATCAAGCCCCTCATCGGGCTTCCTGCTCAGCAGGGAGCCTGCTTCTCCCTCTCCCACTCCCCCTGTTTGTGTTCCCTCTCTCACTGTGTCTCTCTCTGTCAAATAAATAAAATCTTTTTAAAAAAATAAAAAGAAAAAAAGAAAACAATCCAACTTACAATTGTATCAAAGTAATAAAAAACCCAGGAATAAATTTAACCAAGGAGGTGAAAGACATATACTCTGAGAACTACAAGAGACTGATGAAAGAAACTGAAGGCAACACAAACAAATGGTAAGATACACCATCTTCGCGGCATGAAGAATTAATATTGTTAAAATGTCCATATTACCCAAAGCAATCTACAGATTCAGTGCAATCCCTAACAAAATACCAATAGTTCTCTTCACAGAACTAGAACAAACAATCCTAAAATTGTACAGAGTAACACAAGACTCTGAAGAGCCAAAGCAATCTTGAGAAAGAAGAACAAAACTGGAGGCATCATGCTCTCTGATTCCAAACTATATTACCAAGCTGTAGTAGTGAAAATGGAATGGTATTGGCATAAAAACAGCCACACAGATCAGTGGAATAGAACAGAAAGCCCAGAAATACATCTATGCGTATATGGTCAGTTAATTTATGACAAAGGAGGCAAGGACATTCAATGGGGAAAAGAGAGCCTGCTCAATAAATCGTGTTGGAAAAACTGGACAGCCACACGCAGAAGAATGAAACTGGATCACCACCTTTTACCATACACAAAAATTAACTCAAAATGGATTAAAGACTTGAACGTAACAAGTAAAACCATAAAACTCCTAGAAGAAACCATAGGAAGTAAGCTCTTTGGCATTAGTCTTAGCAATACTTGGGGGTGGGGGGCACAGTCTACTGAGGCAAGAGCAACAAAAGCTAAAATAAACAAATGGGATTACAAGAAACTAAAAAGCTTCTGCACAGCGAAGGAAACCATCAACAAAACAAAAAGGCAACCTACTGAATGGAAGATATTTGCAAATCATATATCAGATAAGGGAATAATATTAAAAATATATTAAAAGATTTATACACATTAATATGAAAAAATAACTTGATTAAAAAATGGGCAGAGTATTTAAACAGATATTTTTCCAAAGAAGACATACAGATGGCCAACAGGCATGTGAAAAGATGCTCAACATCACTGAGCATTAGGGAAAGGCAAATCAAAACCACCACGAGATATTACTTCACACCTGTCAGAATGGCTGGAATCAAAAAAACCCAAGAAATAACAAGTGTTGGTAAGGATGTGCATGAAATGGAACCCAGGTGCACTGTTGCTGGAAATGTAAGTTGGTGCAGCCACCATGGAAAACAGTATGGAGGTTCCTCAAAAAATAAAAAACTTGAAATACCATATGTAATGGTATTTCAAGCAAATGTACATTCCAGCAAATGTACCTCTAGGTGTTGATCCAAAGAAAACGGAAACACTAATCCAAAGAGATATCTGCACCCCTAGGTTCATTGCAGTCTTATTTACAAGAGCCAAGATACAGAAGCAACCTAAGTGTCCACTCATAGATGAAAAGATATAGAAGATGTGGTCCATATATACAATGGACTATTACTCAGCCACAAAGAAGGCTGAAATCCTGCCATTTGCAAAACATGGATAGACTTAGTGGGTATTATGCCAAGTGAAATAAGTCAGTCAGAGAAAGACAGATGCCATATGATTTTACTCATATATGGAATATTAAAAACAAAACACACTAACAAACAAAACAGAAACAGACTCAGACACGGAAAACAAACTGTTGATTACAAGAGTAGGGAGGGGTGGTGGTGCCTGGGTGGCTTAGTCGTTAAGCGTCTGCCTTCGGCTCAGGTCATGGTCCCAGGGTCCTGGGATCGAGCCCCACATCAGGCTCCCTGCTCGGCGGGAAGCCTGCTTCTCCCTCTCCCACTCCCCCTGCTTGTGTTCCCTCTCTCACTGTGTCTCTCTCTGTCAAATAAATAAATAAAATCTTAAAAAAAAAAATAGGACAATCAGAAAAACCCTGGCAGACTTAAATCCTAACATATCAATAATTACATTAAATGTAACTGGCCCAGGGGCCAGGGTCCTGGGATCGAGTTCCGCATTGGGCTCCCTGCTTGGCGGGAAGCCTGCTTCTCCCTCTCCCACTCCCCCTGCTTGTGTTCTCTCTCTCGCTGTGTCTCTGTCAAATAAATAAACAAAATCTTAAAAAAAAAAAAAAAAAAGAGTAGGGAGGGGTTGGGGGACAGAAAATAAGTGGAAGGGATTAAGAGGCTTCAGGGCGGGGCACCTGGGTGGCTCAGTTGGTTAAGCGACTGCCTTCGGCTCAGGTCATGATCCTGGAGTCCCGGGATCGAGTCCCACATCGGGCTCCCTGCTCGGCAGGGAGTCTGCTTCTCCCTCTGACCCTCCCCCCTCTCATGTGCTCTCTCTCATTCTCTCTCTCAAATAAATAAATAAAATCTTTTAAAAAAAAAAAGAGGCGTCAGGGCGCCTGGCTGGCTCATTTGCAAAAGCATGCAACTTGATCTCAGGGTCGTGAATTCAAGCCCCACATTGGGTATAGAGATTACTTAAATAAACAAACTTCTAATTATGAAACAGATAAGTCAAGGAGATGTAATGTATAGCATAGGGAACATAGTTGATAATACTGGAGTAAGTGTGGTGATAGATGGTAACTAGACTTATCACAGGGATCATTTCATAATGCATAAAAATACGGAATCACTATGATGTACACTTGAAACTAACAGGATATTGTCATATCAATTATACTTCAATTAGAAAAGAAAAGGATGAAGGAAAATATGTCTAGGTTCCTTGGGAGAGGCCAAGAATACAGAAACAAAAATATTTCATTTAAATAGAATAAACCATAGGTATTATTTATGTCCCTTTCATAAAGCTAGATTATGGATTTCTGTGTTTCAAGGTAGTTACACAAACATATTTAAAACAACTCCATGATGAGCCAGTTTTATTAAAGATTTTTGTGGAATGTACGATGAGAGACCTGTCACACACAGAGGTAAATGTAGAGGATGGCTGTGCAGGCCACTATTTGCAAAGTTTGTCCCCTAGCACAAAGCAGCGAACCTCAGTCCTGAGACAGAAGTGACTTGGAGGAAGTAAGCCTAACACCACAAATTCTGTCCTAAGTTATCTTTCCCTCTCCCCCTTACATAGACCCTCCTGTTGCCACAGATGCTACAGGAGATATGAAGGGGGGCAGAGAAGTTAGGTTTGGGGATGAATGCCACAGCACCTCATGCACAACACAGGGCCTAGGAGGGTCACCTAAGCCCCATTCGCCCAACCCTTGCCTGACACAGTGAAGGTGGGATTTAAGGCTTCATACGATTGGGGAATGCTTGCCGGGGGCCCGGCAGTACATTGGCCAGGTGTCAGACTGCGGCCTCGCAGAGAGGAGGACTTGGGGCAGTGCCTTCAAGCTCAGGAGGCAGTGGCCCCACGGCCCAGGATGAGCACCGGCTGCCCAGGAGAGGGCAGGGCCCTGACCGGTAACAGCCCGCTCCTGGGTGTGAGGAGGAGCCCACAGACCAGGCCCCGGGGGGTGGGATCACCACTGCTTTGTGTGTGTGTTCAGTAAGAAGGGGATAGGGAAGAAGAGGCCACCAGCAGGACCAGGCTGTCCCTGGCCCCTGGCCCCGCCGCCAGCCAAGGCAGCAGTGCAGGTGGGCCCAGCAGCAGATATGCCCAGGAAAGGGGTCCTCACCGCGCCATCCACAGCGAGGACTAAACCCAGATACTCACTACAAATCTGCTATGCACTTTTTCTAGGATTCTCTTTTCGTTGAGAGCCATGGCTTCACCTTTCCTCTTCTTTATTCTTTTTTTCTCTAGCTTCTTACACGCATACATCTTTCCTGTAGCTCGCACTTGACAGGCACAAACCTAGTTTAAAAAAGGGGAAAGAAAGGTTTCTACACACCTCTTAGGCCGCCGCCCCTACCACCACCCCCACCAGCAACCAAGCCCCATTTCCTCCATGATCAGCCCCTCTGGTGAACAGCAGGGAGGGGCTGGCGGCTGGCGGGGGTGGGGGGGGGGTGGAGGGGTGGGGGGGCCCTCGCTCTCCCAGCCAGAGCCGCGGCGCATCTGCCCACAGGGGATCACAGCACGTCGGGTCGGCCAGGGTCTCCCTGGGTCTTTCAGTCCTTGCACAAGGGCCACAGTGTTTGAAAGTAAACTGATTCCGCTTTCTTTTAAAAGTTTAAGAATAGGGCGCCTGGGTGGCTCAGTTGGTTAAGCGACTGCCTTCGGCTCAGGTCATGATCCTGGAGTCCCGGGATCGAGTGCGGCATCGGGCTCCCTGCTTGGCAGGGAGTCTGCTTCTCCCTCTCCCGCTGCCCCCTCTCATGTGCTCTCTCTCAAATAAATAAATAAAATCTTTAAAAAAAAAAAGTTTAAGAATATAAGAAAAGATATTGCATAGAGTTCATAAACTCTCATGCATTTATTCTACTTAGTTGTTAAAATACTATTGATACATTACTTACCTTCCCACTAGGAAAAAATTTCCAAAATCACAGAAGTGGAGATGGGGATGGGGCTATAACGAGCTCCCAAGGACCCATCCCACAGCTTCTGGGCTATCGGCACGGGGCTACTTGTGTCCTCTGACTCCCGTCCACTACGCACGCGCGCGCGCACGCACACACACACACACACACCCTTCATACCACGCACACACTCCCCACACACTTACTGCTCGCCACAGGCATGCACACACCCCACACACGTAACACATGCACATATACCACACATACACAGACACGGTTGCCTTATAAGCAAACATAAGACATGATATCACTTTAATCCATCAATAACATGAATTGATAAGAAAATATAGAGTTCATTGTGGAAAATACTGAAAGTATTAGTAAGGACAATGATAAAACTCACTGAAATCCCAAGATAACTGTATAGGGCTTCTGAGTCCTCCCGAATTTTGGGTGGGGAACCTCACCTTCTATTATAAAATAGATAATATTTTATAATCTCCTGCTTTCATCTTCCAGTGTGACTGTTTCCTTATCACTCTATGTTCTCCCAATATCTGACTACTCCAAAATTTCTTTAGTCATTTTCCTACCATTAGGTCTCAGCACATAAATCTTGGCATATCTCTTTACCGTTAACTTAAGACAAATTCTTCTAAGTGGAATTGCCAAGTCGAAGAAAGAGAAGGGAGAAGAGGCGAGGGAGCCAGACTCTGCACTCTCAGCTGAACACGAACATTCCTCTGCTGCTCGCAACCACCCAGGGAAGCAGGGATCGTCTCCCTATCGTGAAGAGGATGGGATGAAGCCGAGGTCCACCGCGGAAGCAAGGCCAGCTGCGCCGCCGAGCCCCCTCCACGGCACTGGCACCTCCACAGCCAGGCACACAGAGATGCCACCAGTCCTCTCTCCTCAGTGCCACCGCAGGACCCCACAAATATCTTCTGGAGCACTTGAAGCCTAAGTGAAAGCACTGCGGTCAACAAAATAAGACCAAAATGTCTGCCCTTGCAAAACCACCAGAAGAGGTGTTAGCATTTGGAAAAAGTAAATCCACTCCTGGAATTTGGATTTAAAAGGCACTGAGGCTGTCCGCATTAGGGTCACAGGGCTCCGTCTGACAGGGATGCACAGTGGAAATGGACTGTTCCGCTCCACCACAGACGCGAGGTAACAAATAACCCATCCAGAACAGGTCCGTGAAAAACCAGAACACTTTATCCATCTGTACAATCTTTTGTGTGGAAACACAAGTAAATGTGTTAAAAAATAATCTATAAATATAAATATGCCAAGTCTTTCACAACAGTTAAAATTCGCTAACACGTTACTACTGGGTCCATTTCTAGAACCTCCATGTGGCTATAACTAGAACTACATTCTTTTGTAAACACAAGAGCTGGAAACATCCTCTGTTCTTGGACAGAATCTGAGTTTTATACTTGGACATCATGAAAGGCAGAGTAGCACAAATTAAAGAGAGCGAATTACTTTCCTGCTTGAGGAGGAGGTATTCAAACAGAGGGTGGATTTCTTACAGGAATCTCTATCCTGGAAGGGTTGCAACAGCATTTGGTTGGATCACTGGAAATACTCTAACAGGTTTCCAGGACTGTGTCGGGCACAACATTGCTGGTTCTGAGATGATGGCGACGTGGGCCGATGTCTCCCTCACCCAAGCACAGAGGTAGGAGAGGCCTCACTTGTGGGACAAGGCCCCTTAGGTTGGCTTCCTAATCCACATTAAGGGAACTCTGGTGGCTTTGGTTTAGGCTTTCCGTGGGAATTTGGGAGCATGGGTGATTTTATCACACGCAGGCAATTTCACTTGCTTCTGACTACACGTGCAGCTTCGGTTCTCTGTGGCTGTCCCGGCGCTGGCTCTGGGGAGTTATAAATGCTAAAACTGAACCTGACCCCTCCAGACAATCAATGAGGCAACTAACACCTCTTTAAATGCCCTAACCAGAACGACCTGTGATTCTTGGCCCACCCCACACAATAGTCTCTCTCTAGGAGAGCCATCATGTTCAAAGACCATCTCTCATGGATTTATGGGTAGTGTCCTTAGGATTTTCCCAAATTTACACATTTTCTAGTATCTTTTGATATAGGTGTGGAGCACATGTCCACACAGAGTTGAGATAAATAGGCACATTTAATAATATACTCTGCACTATATGAGCTTTTAAGCTAGTCTTAAATTAAGGAAATAGAGTAACAGAAATTCAACAATATGGAAACAATCATCTTTTCCATCAGGACAAACTGAGATTGAATGTTGAATAATTGAATGCGGGAAACAACTTCTGTAAGAAACATAAAATGAAAGAAAAAAATCATGAAGATAGTGAATTTTTTCTTTCCAGATCTCCGAATCTTTTAAAAGCAGGTAGCAAAGTACTTTTGTTTGTTCAATCTTAATTCTTGCGGTTGGCTAAACCATTCCCAAAATACACAGTAGAGAAATAAAGGTATTGGTAAAGTTGACACATCATGTCTCTCAAGTACCATGCGGTCTTGCTTTTCTAGTCACGTATTACTTACCTCACCAAATCCGCCTTTTCCAAGAACTCTGTAATGCCTAAATGTGTTCTTTGTCACTGGTTGCCTAATTAAAAAAAAAAAAAAAAAAGCTTCAAGTGTCACATCACATTGTTATTTTAAAGCAGAAAATCCTACCTAGCTCCCGTCCTGGCCTCATTTATGACACTGCACTATTCGAAGGGAATGCCCGGGGCAAGAGTGCCCATGCTCAGGGACCGTGGCTCCCTCTGGTAGGATGACTTCCATTACGCTAAGAGATATAAGTGCATGTTAACATTAAGAATTATTGAAAACAATGAAGACAGATCTAGAACTGTCCAATTATCCTTACTAACTGAAGGAAGTCAGCAACTAGTTCACATCACGACATATGTATGTACTGGGCCTACTGGAAAGCTGCGGAGGAAAATGACATATCTACAGTGCACCACCCTGTGGAAAAAGAACCTCAAAGAGGTGTTTATACTCAACATCTCAAAAGAAACGTGAAGTAGAACTGGAAGTCTAATCAATCAATAACCATTGTAACAACCACACTTACTGAGCACTTACTTTGTACACCAAGCTATACACAATCCTCAGGGCAGTCCAGCAGCCCAGTAGGGTGCATTCTAGAATTACGTCTATTTTCAAAAACAGGGACCTGATGCTCACAAAGGCCAAGTCCCTTGACTGAGTCCACGTGGCTAGTACCACAAGACTGAACCAGTGCATATCGGATTATATTTCTGTGAATCTAGGATATGTTTTATTTTCTAACTCTGTGCTCACAAGGCTGAAGAAATTACATAACACATATTAACAGTTTCTGTACAGCAGTACCGTATCCAGCCCAAGATTTCCAATATTATTTTGACAGATGGAAAAGTATACATCAATCAGTACACATTCTGAGAAGTTACTACTTGTTTTTGAATTTTAAATTAGAACATACCTTTCCAGGGGCACCTGGGTGGCTCAGTTGGTTAAGCGACTGCCTTCGGCTCAGGTCATGATCCTGGAGTCCCGGGATCGAGTCCCGCATCAGGCTCCCTGCTCGGCAGGGAGTCTGCTTCTCCCTCTGACCTGCCCCCTTCTCATGATCTCTCTCTCTTAAATAAATAAAATCTTAAAAAAAAAAAGAAGAATTAGAACATACCTTTCCAGCCATTTCCACTGTAGAAATCGAGAAAAATATGGGCTTTCTTGGTATTCTCCAAATGGTTCTCCACTTAAATAGTTATGGATAATTCTAGAAAAAGATTTTACGTAATTATATACGTTTGTTGCATTACAATATGAAAACAACTATGTTTCAGCACATTCATCAACACTGGGTATGGGAAGTCAATCATTTTACACAATTAAATATATTAAAATTTGCAATTATAGAATTCCACACTTGTTTCTAATGTTATCAGTAAAAATATGAAGGTGAAGTTGGTGTCTGAGTTGAAGTAGAAGTCATCCAGATGAAGGAAGAAGGAAAGCGTCTCCCAAGCATGGACAAAAACCCAAATGGGAAAAGATCATAGTTTCCATGGGGAATTGCTGGTAGACCAGTAACTCAAGAGGCTTTGGGAACAATTCTGGCATTTTCACTGATTGTAAGAATGCTGAGCAAGCCACCTGATTTCACTTTATTTTGTAAAAGGAGGTTATTCACAAGTTCTCGGACTAACTAATATTATAGCACAGCGATTCTCAAAATGTGTTCTGAGGATCCCTATGGATTCTGAGACCCTTTCAGGGGGGTGTTTAACAATGAAACTATATTTGTAATAACGCTGAGACATCATGTGCCTTTTAAAAACTAAAAACCTCATTTTCACAGAGGGGTTTTCCAGAAGCACAAGCATGTGACATCATTGCTCTGATGGCAAGTGGAATGCTTATGTCTTCTTCTTTTTAAAAATGTAAGCCACATACACAAAAGCTGTTTGGGTCCTCAATCATTTTTAAGAGTGTAATAGACATTGGAAGATGTCCAGACATCAGAGGGTCTGACATGGCTGCTACGTATAATCTGAGACCTGAGCACTGTTCTGGAGGCTGGCTACCTAGACCACCTCCTCCTGTCCTAGTGGAGCGAGAGGGAGGGCCTGCTGCCTGCCTCTAGGAACACCCTTCCCTCCTAAGCACGTGGGCAGCCCAACTCCAAACCTTTGTGGACCAGGGCAAGGATTCTGATACTGTCGGCTTAAATCATCTTTGTAGACGTGTTTGTGTACTTCCATGAGAAGAACCACACACTATCAACTTATTCTAATATAATTGTATATTTCAGTCTGTATAAATTAATATGCTGATGACTACAATCAACTTACCAGTGCTTCTCAATTTCACTTCCTAATACTCCTTACCTCAAAAACAACAGACTCTGCCCCGCTGCTCTAATCTGAGAAATAAACCTACTGCACACACCTTTTTTTAAAGATTTTATTTATTTATTTATTTGGGAGGGTGGGGACAAGAAGACTCAGCACTGAGAACAGAACCCAATGCGGGGTTTGATCCCACAACTGAGATCCTGACCTGAACGGAAACCAAGAGTAGGATGCTTAACCAACTGAGCCACCCAGGCGCCCCCCTCTCCCACTGCACACATTTTTTTCAAAGTTATGATATTTAAAACTGTGTATCAGTTCCACATTGGTTTTTAATATATCCATCCTGGGGCTCCCCACCAACCATCGCACTATGCTTGCCTCTCACTACAACTTCTTACAGAAAACAGCGGGGAGCCTAAAGGAAACATTTATTTCTTTTTAAAGATTTTACTTATTTATTTGAGCGAGAGCGCGCGAGAGAGCATAAGAGGGGAGAGGGTCAGAGGGAGAAGCAGACTCCCCGCCGAGCTGGGAGCCTGATGCGGATTTGATCCCGGGACTCCGGGATCATGACCTGAGCTGAAGGCAGACGCCCAACCGACTGAGCCACCCAGGCGCCCTAAAGGAAACATTTAGGTTCATTATGCAGCATCAGTACTCTGGAATCCAAAATGAGAAGGAAGGCTTTCGGGGCAATGAAGGTTGCAGCAATACAGAAATGAGCCAGAATAGTAGGGAATTCTGAAAGTCCTCATTTCTGCACCGCATCGTGCTGAGGTCCCCCGTTAGCCAGTGCCTGGCCCAGCTGCTGGCAAACGACAGGCACTTAGTAAGAATGTAAGGAATAAACCGCCACCAGTCAAGTGAACTAACCCAAACAGACAGAGGACTGAGTACTAAAACTTATTTAAATATGAGAGACTTTTAAGTCGGTATCTCGAAGCGGATACACAGAGAAGGAGGCAGACCTGTGGCCAGTCTGATATGGTCGTGTACACCACCCCATTCGTCAACAACAGGACGGAATTGGAAAAGTGCCTCATCAGAGGGTTAAAAATATGAACAAATTAGTGAAGAGATGTATCAATGAAGAACCCTAAGGCTGGAATGGGGGAACACATGGTAACCATAGAAAAAGGAAAGAGGCCTAGAGGTAAAAAGAGAAATCAGGAAACCAGCTGGCAAGTGCTAGGGAAGTGAAATGCTGTCCCCACTAGAAAGCTGGTTCCCAGTGACAAAGCACAGGAAGCCATGGTGCGAACACGCAGCGTGGACCCACAGGCATGAAAGGACCCTTCTCCCCTGCGGCCCGGACCAGGTCTGCTAAGCAGTGTGACTTTCCCCGCACAACCTCAGGGGCATGCAGAGGTGGGTCTTTGCTCCTCACAATGTGTACTTTTCTCCACAGGTCAAAGTGGAGGTGTGGCTATTCCCTGGCACATGGGTGCTTGGTTTTTGGAAGGGATGGTCATGATGATGTATGCTATGGACTGAATGTGTGTCCCCCCAAAACTCCTATGTTGAAACCTAATCCCCAAGGTGACGGTTTTTGGAGGGTGCAGCCTCCCTGAACGGATTTGGTTTCGTGCTCTTATGAAAGAGACCCCAGAGAGCAACCTGGCCCTTCCTGCCATGTGAGGCCACAGAACTCTGAAGAGGGGCCTCACCAGAGCCGGACCACGGTGGCACCGTGACCACGGGCTTCCAGCCTGCAGAGCCATGGGAGACAGATGCCTCCCAGTCTGTGGCATCTGTTACAGCAGCCAGACAGACAGAGACACTGTGCTTCTGGGAGTGACCTTGAAAAGGCCAATGACACGTGGCCTGCCCTGCCCCCCTGAAACTGCTCCTGGAGGAGGTCCTGCTCTGCTGTCTGCGAGTGTGTCAGCACAGGGGACGGTCTCCAGCCTGGGGCTGTCCCCTTCTTTGTCTCCAGGCTGTGGAGTGCTGCAGTGGAGCCTTCCATCCTGCTTTTGTCCCTAGGGTGTCCTCCACGGGGGCTGGGCCAGACCCTCTGCCCACGGTGGCGTCACTGAGGCTCTGCCCTACCGCCGTCATCCTCAGGAAACACGGATGGGGCAGCGTTACCGCGCACTGAGTAGGAAAGAGGCAGCCGCCAGCTGGAGGCACAGTCACGCGGAAACGACTGAGCACAGGGCCGGCCCGGCTGCCAGCACCCTGTCTCAGAGCACAGGGGACATACCCTCCACTCCACAGTTGCTGATCTGTACACCAGTGAGCCACACACTTACCGCAGAAACAAAATGTAGTTCTTTGGTAATTCTAAATCACAAAGGGATACTTTGGGCGGCACAGAGTGACCGACTAGCCTAAAACCTTGTTCTTCCAGTTGCCAGTGCCCACCAATGTAAGCAAGAGAGGGGCTGAGCCGAGGTGCCAGTGCCAGACAGGTCTACGCCCACACTGTGGATGTGCCCATCACACCGATGTTACCGCTAGGAGATGCCACCACTAGGGCCTAATAGGATCTAGCGCTCTTCTGTGTGTCTACAAGTTAACATAAAGATCTGAGAAAGGAAAAACACAACATCTGAAGTGACTACTTAGGAATTAATTCTCAGATTTTTTTCTAGTAGTTTCTGCAAAATGAAAATGGAACCAAACGTGATCAGTTTTAAAAGTGGGATCTTCACAAAAGTTGCATGCAAACCAGGTTGATGACTGCCCTTCTTGGGGAATGCACCCGTGTGAGGGAGCTGGCTGCTCTGTCCTCAAGCAGAGGGGCCTGGGGCAGGTTACCAAACCTCTCTGGCCTCCAGTAAGGATAACAGTCATGCCCACTTCATGGGTTACTAGGAGGAGTAATGCATTCATAAGCGTTTATCACTGTTGTTCATGTGAGGACGCCCGTGTGAACACTTGGGAAGTGACAGAAAGGGCACCTGGGAACAAGGACCAGGGAGTGGGAGCCACAAGGACCCTCTCCCTAGCCCTCCTGGGGTGAAGCAGCAGCAATCCTCGACCAGCCCCTCCCCCTGCGGGTCTCTGTGCTCCCTGGCCTCCTCCTCAGCCTGCAGGGAAGGGTCTCTGAGAAGACTTGTGGCCCCAGGCTAGGAGAGGCACCCTCAATGCTCACTCCCTGGCAATTTATTCAGCACCTGTGGTAGGCTGAATAATGAATGACCCAATCCCTGGAACCTGTGACTGTCACCCTCCATGGCAACAGGGACTTTGCAGATGACTGAGTTCAGGGGACTGAGATGGCAAAATGATCCTGGATTATCTGGGTGGGCCCTAAATGCCATCACACATGTCGTTGTATGAGGGAGGCTGAGGGAGATGTGCACATACAGAGTAAGAAAAGGTTTCCTAAAGACAGAAGCAGAGAGAAACTTGAGGATGCTGTACAGCTGGTTTTGAACATGGAGTAAGGAGCCATGAACCAAGTAATGCATTCCTAGAAAACAAGAAAATGGATCCTCCCCTAGATCCTCAATGGAGCAAGGCCCTATGGACACCTTGATTTCTGCCCAGCGATACTGCTTTCAGACTTCTGACCTCCAGAACTAAAAAAAAAAGATGCGTGTGGTTTTAGGCCATCAAGTTTGTGGCAATTTGTTATGGCTGCAATAGGAAACTAATACAGCTCCCTAGAAGTAAAGAACCAACTCATTCCTGCTTATCATTTTATTCCTGGAAACTAGATTAATGACAGCACAAATAGGTGCTTAATAACTATTTTCCAAAAAAATAACTAATAAGCCAAAGCTCTGCAATTCATATTTTTTTAAGTCACGTAGGAATGAAAACTCAAGTCAGCAGTGTTTTGTTTTGCTCTCTAACATAACCTCAACCCAAAGAAGCAAACTATTACTGTGACTTGAAATGCTTCCCCCATACAGATATGTTGAGTTCTAACCCTGGTCTTTGCGGATATAAATAGTTAAGATGAGGTCATACCAGAATAGGGTGGGCCCTGATTCAATGGAACTGGTGCCCTTATAAGAAGAGGAGAGAACACGAGGACAATGACAGCAGAGACTGAAATGCTGCAGCTGCAAGCCTAGAAACAGCAGGGATCGCTGGCCTCCACCAGAAACAAGCAGAGACGAGGAAGGATCCTGTCCTTGAGAGGCCTTGACTTCAGACTCCCAGCTTTCAGAACTGTGAGAATAAACTTCTCTTGCTGTTTTTTTAAGATTTTATTTAGGACGCCTGGGTGGCTCAGATGGTTGGGCGTCTGCCTTCGGCTCGGGTCATGATCAAGTCCCGCGTCGGGTTCCCTGCTCGGTGCAGAGCCTGCTTCTCCCTCTCCCTCTGCCACTCCCTCTGCTTGTGCTCTTCTGTCTATCTCTCTGTCAAATAAATAAATAAAATCTTTAAAAAAAAAAAAAGATTTTATTTATTTATTTGAGAGCAAGAGAGAGAGAGAACAAGTGGCAGGGAAGAGAGGGGCAGAGGGAGAGGGAGAAGCAGGCTCCCCATTGAGCAGGGAGCCCAACACAGGGCTCGATCCCAGGACCCTGGGATCACGACCCAAGCCGGAGGCAGATGCTTCACCGACTGAGCCACCCAGGCATCCAGGGAATAAATTCCTGCTGTTTTATGCCACCTAAGTTTGTGGAACTTTGTGATGGCCACCCCAAGAAACGGACGCAGCACCTGACATAGAGCCAGCACTCAACTAGCCTCTGTTGAAGGGCTCTTAGGATAAACAACACCCGAATGCTGCATGACTGGACAGAGGACTCCGTGTTCTGGGCCAGATCAGTCCAGAAACCATTCTTTCTCCCTGTGTACATCAGGAGCCAGATTTAGTCAAAGTGCTTTCACTTAGAATTTCCCTGTCTGTACTGCAAATACCTAGAGAAAAGATATTTTCAGCAAGTTCCTAGGGCTTTAAAAAAACAACATTTTATGGGAATCCTTACATCCCAGACACACACATTTCAGAAGGCTGAGCGGAGGGGCCAGGGGCCTACAAAACCATGCGCATACACTGGCTCTCCACGATGTGACCCATTTCAGGGTGTCCCTTCTGTCTGTATAATTATCACCCTTCGTGTATCTCTTTCCAGTGAAAATGACCACTTTAATTTGGAAAGTCCTGCAGAGAGAGCTGGTGTCATGCAGAGAGAGCCCCTGTAAGCCTCCCATCTGGCGTCCGCCACACGTCTGTGCAGGGTGGCGCCGGCCGCTTACCTGGTGCATTCCTCAAAGTCGTCCTTGCCGGGGTTCTGCTTCAGTCTCAAACGACATTCTCTCAAAACACAGGAAGGTATTTCTGGTAAATGGACTGCTGACTTTTTAATACAGCACAAACCAAATGCATAACAATTAGTGATTTCATAATTTACCAATTGTAAACAGAACCTAATGCTTACTGTAAGAAAAAAGTACATCAAGTGTATGAAATAAGTCAAAGTGCCACCTTCACCCGCCACCCCGGTATCATTTCCCAGAGTTCACTGTGTTGTCCACCTTTTCAGATCTTTTCCTAAGTAAATCAAATCAGAGCGAAAAGCAAGGTTTTGGGGAGGTATCTGTACACCCATATCCACAGCAGCATTATTCACAATATCCAAAAGCCTGGAGCAACCCAAGGGTCCACTGACAGACGAATGGATAAACACTGTGGTCCATCCATGCCGGGGAATGTGACTCAGCTTCAAAGAGGAAGGACATTCTGATACCTGCTACAACACGGATGAACCTTGAGGACATTGTGCTCGGTGAAATGAGCCCGTCACAAAAGGACAAATACTGTATGATCCCACTTCTGTGAGGTCCCCGAAATGGTCAGAATACTAAAGATGGAACGTGGAATGGTGGTTGCCTAGGGCCTGGGGGAGGGGAAAGTGGGCGCTGTGTTTAATGGGGACAGAGTTTCAGATTCGCAGGATAAAGAAAGTTCAGGAGATGGGTGGTGGTACACGCTGCCCGCCAATGTCAGTATGTGTAATGCTACCGAACTGTGCACTTAGAAAGGGTTACGATGATCAATTTTATGTCTTTTTTGCCATAATTAAAAATATAAACACATACACACGCACACAAAGCCTCAGAAATAACAATTTTTTCTCACACAAATGGGATAAAAATACATATGTAGTTTTATAAATATGTGCCACTACCTAGAGAGCTAACGTATTTTCTTGAAGACTGCATGGTTTTCCAGAGTATGTGCTTATCTGTCCTTCTTACACATTCTAGCTGCCCATTTTCTCCACTGCAGACACCACTGCCATGAACATCTTTGTACAACTGTGTTTTTATAAGACAGATTCCTGGAAGTAGGATTACTAGCTCAAAGGATACACGTCTCTTAAACATTGATATTTATTGCAAAGCTGACCTCCAAAAGGCTCTACCACTTTACATTCTCACTAATATGTCCCTACGGGCCCACTTCCCATTCTCTTAACCCTCAACTAGAGAATTCTGGAGAAAGAAAACACATAACAAAACTACTGTCCAGATTTATTGAAAAAGATAACCAGATCATGTTCAATTATACATTTAATTTGTCATTAGACATGAGAATGCATTCTAAACTGATTTCTGACAGTGGTATAGCTGAGTTAACACAGCCAAACTGTGTTTTCTACAAATCAAAGAAACACTTTCATCAAAGTTGAACTAGTGATAGAAATATACAACAATATAGAAAACTCACATTTAAAAAAAATGAATATTGTTATAATTAATAATGATTAATAGGTGTCAATTAAAAGATCTAACAGAAGTGAGGCTTTTTCCCATCTATACTATGTCTGCCTTCGGCTCAGGTCATGATTTCAGGGTCCTGGGATCGAGCCTGTGTCAGGCTCCCTGCTCAGTGGGGAGTCTGCTTCTCCCTCTGCCCTCCCCACCCCCACCCCCTCGGCTTGTGCACACTCTCTCTCTCTCTCAAATAAATAAATAAAATATTTATTAAAAATAAAAAAGAAGGAGAGATAAAGAGTTTCCCAGGCGAACAAAACTAAAGGAGCTCATCATCACTAAACCAAAGCTGCAAGAAATATTACAGGGGACTCCTTGAGTGAAAAGGAAAGACCAAAAATGACGGTATGAAGAGAGGTAATACAAAAGCAGTAAAAATGAATATTTCTGTAAAAAATAGTCAAGGAACTCACAAAATAAGAGGATGTAAAATATTACACCATATACCTAAAATGTGGGAAGGAAAGGAGTAAAGAACTTAAACGACCATCAACTTAATATAGACTGCTATATGCAGAAGATGTTATGTATCGACCTAATGGTAACCACAAATCAAAAACCACTAATAAATATGCAAAAAATAAAGAGACATAAATTCAAATATATCACTAAGGAAAACCAACAAATCATGAAAGAGAGAAAGACAAGAAAGGATCAGAGAAAATCTTCAGAAACAGCCACAAAACAAGTAATAAAATGGTAATAAATACATATCTATCAATAACTACTTTGAACGTAAATGAACTAAATGCTTCAATCAAAAGACATAGGGAGTCAGAATGGATAAGAAAAGAAGCCCCATCTATATGCTGCCTACAAGGGACTCATTGTAGACCTAAAGACATCAGCAGATTGAAAGTGAGGGGATGGAGAAATATCTATCATGCAAATGTTTGTCAAAAGAAAGCCAGAGTAGCAATACTTACATCAGACAAAACAGACTTTAAAACAAAGACTATAATAAGAACAAAGAAGGACATTATATAATAAATAATAAAGGGGGCAATCCTACAAGAAGATATAACAATTGTAAATATTTATGCATCCAACCTGGAAGCACCCAAATACATAAAACAGTTAATAACAAACATAAAGGATCTAATCAATAATAATGCAATAATATTAGGGAAATTTAACTCCCCACTCACATCAATGGACAGATTATCTAAACAGAAAATCAACAAGGAAACATTGGCTTTGAATGACACATTGGACAAGATGAATTTAACAGATATATTCAGAACATTCCATCCTCAAAGAGCAGAATACCCATTCTTTTCAAGTGCACATGGAACACTCTCCAGAAAAGATCACATATTAGGCCACAAACCAAGCCTTAACAAACTTAAAAAGATCTAAGTCATACTGTGTATCTTTTCTGACACAACACTATGAAACTAGAAGTCAACCACAAGAAAAAATATGGAAAGACCACAAATACAAGGAGGTTAAATACCATGCTGCTAAACAATGAATGGGTCAACCAGGAAATAAAAGATGAAATAAAAAAGCACATGGAAACAAACGCAAATGAAAACACCAGAGTTCAAAACCTTTGGGAAGCAGCAAAAGTGGCTATAAGAGGGAAGTTTATAGCAATACAGGCCTACTTCAAAAAGCAAGAAAAATCTCAAATAAATAACCTAACCTTACATCTAAGGGAGCTGGAAAAAGAACAACAACAACAACAAAAACCTAAAACCAACAGGAAGAAGGAAATAATAAATATTAGAGCAGAAATAAATGATATAGAAACTAAAAAACCAATAGAACAGATCAATGAAACCACGAGCTGGTTCTTTGAAAAAAATCAATAAAATTGATTAACCTCTTGGGGCACCTGGGTGGCTCAGTTGGTTAAGCAGCTGCCTTTGGCTCAGGTCATGATCCTTGGGTCCTGGGATCAAGCCCCACGTCTGGCTCCCTGCTCAGTGGAGAGCCTGCTTCTCCCTCTCCCTCTGCCTGCCACTCTGCCTACTTGTGCTCTCTCTCTCTCTCTGTCAAATAAATAAATAAAATCTTTAAAAAAAAATTGATTAACCTCTTATTTGTATAAAGGATCCAAATAAATAAAATCACAAATGAGAGAGGATAAATACCAACAAACACCACAGAAGTACAAACAATTATAAGAGAATATTACGAAAAACTATGCCAACAAATTGGACAATGTAGAAGAAATGGATAAATTCCTAGAAACATATAAACTACCAAAACTGAAACAGGAAGAAACAGAAAATCTGAACACACCAATTACCAGCAAAGAAATTGAATCCATAATAATAATAATAATTTAAAAAAAAAAAAAAAAACTCCTAACAAAAGTCCAGGACCAGATGGTTTCACAGGTGAATTCTACCAAACATTTAAAGAAGAATTAACATCTATTCCTTTCAAACAATTCCAAAAAATGGAAAAGGAAGGAAAATTTCCAAATTCATTCTATGAGGCCAGCATTACCCTGATACCAAAACCAGATAAAGACACCACAAAAAAAGAGAACTACAAGGGCGCCTGGGTGGCTCAGTTGGTTAAGCGACTGCCTTCGGCTCAGGTCATGATCCCAGGGTCCTGGGATCGAGTCCCACATCGGGCTCCCGGCTCGGCGGGAAGCCTGCTTCTCCCTCTCCCACTCCCCCTGCTTGTGTTCCTGCTCTCGCTGTCTCTGTCTCTGTCAAATAAATAAATAAATAAAAATCTTTAAAAAAAAATAAAATAAAATAAAAAAAAAAAAAAAGAGAACTACAAGCCAATATCTCTGATGAACACAAATGCAAAAATCTTCAACAAAATACTAGCTAACCAAACCCCAAAATACATTGAAAAAAAAAAATCAGGGCGCCTGGGTGGCTCAGATGGTTAAGCGTCTGCCTTCGGCTCAGGTCATGATCCCAGGGTCCTGGGATCGAGTCCCGCATCCGGCTTCCCGCTCCTTGGGAGCCTGCTTCTCTCTCTGTCTCTCATGAATAAATAAATAAAATCTTAAAAAAAAAAAAAATTTAAAAAAAAAGAAAAAAAATCATTCACAATCATTCACAATCAAGTGGGCTTTATTCCTGGGTTGCAAAGGTAGTTCAATATTCACAAATCAATCAATATGATGTATCACATCAACAAGAGAAAGGAGAAAAACCATATGATCATTTCAACAGACACAGAAAAAGCATCTGACAAAGTACAACATCCATTCATGATAAAAAAAAAAAACCCTCAACAAAGTAGGTTTAAAGAGAACACACCTCAACATAATAAAGGCCACATATGAAAAACTCACAGCTAACATCATCCCCAATGGGGAAAAACAGAGCTCTTCCTCTGCAGTTAGGAACAAAACAGTGATGTCCACTCTCACCACTTTTATTCAACATAGTACTAGAAGTCCTAGCCACAGCAATCAGACAAGTAAAAGGAATAAAGGGCACCCAGATTGGTAAAGAAGAAGTAAAACTTTCACTATTTGCAGATGACATGATGCTATATATAGAAAACCCTAAGGACTCCACCAAAAAACTACTAGAACTGATAAATGAATTCAGTAAGGTTGCAGTATACAAAATCGATGTATAGAAACCAATTGAATTTCTATACACCAATAATGAAACAGCAGAAAGAAAAATTAAGAAAACAATCCCATTTATAATTATACCAAAAATAATAAAATACTTAGGAATAAGCTCAACCAAGGAAGTGAAAAGCCTGTACTCTGAAAATTTTAAAACACTGACAAAAGAAATTGAAGACGATGTAAACAGATGGAAAGATATTCCATGCTCATGGATTGGAAGAACAGATATTGTTAAAATGTCTAAGCTACTGCAAGCAATCTACAGATTTAATGCATTCCCTATCAAAATATCAACAACATTTTTCACAGAACTAGAAGAAATAATCTTAAAATTGATATGGAACCACAAAGACCCCAAATAGCCAAAGCAATCTTGAAAAAGAAAAACAAAGCTGGAAGTATCACAATTCCAGATTTCAAGATATAATACAAAGCTGAAGTAATCAAAACAGTATGGTACTGGCACAAAAACAGACACACAAATCAACAGAACAGAACAGAAAACCCACAATTATATTATAATCAATTAGTCTTGGACAAAGGAGGCAAGAATATGCAATGGGAAAAAGATGGTCTCTTCGACAAATGGTGTTAGGAAAACTGGACCACTTTCTTACACCATACACAAAAATAAACTCAAAATGGATTAAAGACCTAAATGTGAGGCCTGAAACCATAAAAATCCCAGAAGACAGCACAGGCAATAATTTTTCTGACACAGGCCATAGCAACTTTTTTCTAGATATGTCTCCTGAGGCAAGGGAAACAAGCAAAAATTAAGTCTTGGGATTACATCAAAATAAAAAGCTTCTGCACAGGGAAGGAAACAATCAATAAAACAAAAAGATAACCTACTGAATGGGAGAAGATATTTACAAATGACACATACAATAAAGACTTAGTATCCAACATATATAAAGAACTTCTAAAACTCAACCCCCAAGAGACAAATCATCTGATTAGAAATAGGCAGAAGACATGAACAGACATTTCTGCAAAGAAGACACACAGATGGCCAACACACACATGAAAAGATGCTCAACATCCCTCATCATCAGGGAAATGCAAATCAAAACCACAGTGAGATACCACCTCACACCTGTCAGATGGCTAAAATCAACAACACAAGAAAGAACAAGTGTTGGTGAGGATGTGGAGAAAAAGGAACCATGCACTGTTGGTGGGAATGCAAACTGGTGTGGTCACTGTGGAAGACAGTATGGAGGTTCCTCAAAAAATTAAAAATAGAAATACCATACGATCCAATAATCACACTACTGGGTATTCACCCAAAGAATATGAGAACACCTAATGCAAAGGGATACATGCACCCCTATGTTTATTGCAGCATTAATTACAATAGCCAAACTATGGAAGCAGCCTAAGGTCCATCAAGTGATGAATGGATAAAGAAGAGGTGATATATATATACAATGGAATACTATTCAGCCATAAAAAGAATGAAATCTTGCCATTTGCAACAACACGGATGGATCTAGAGAGTATAATGCTAAACGAAATAAGTTAGTCAGAGAAAGACAAAGACCATATGATTTCACTCATATGTGGAATTTAAGAAACAAAACAAATGAGCAAAGGGAAAAAAAGAGAGCGACAAAGCAAGAAACAGACCCTTAACTATGGAGAACAGACTAACCAGAGGGAGGTGGTGGGGGGATGGATGAAATAGGTGATGGGGATTAAGAAGGGCACTTGTTGTGATGGGCACTGGGTGATTAAAATTAAAACTTAAAAAAAACTCATGGGGAAAATTAAAACAATGTTTCATGTTTTGACTAATTATTGTGAATACAGTTATAAAATAATGTCAACGTCAAAATTATTTTTAAGGTAAGAAAGGTTTATTTCTATTGTCAAAAAAATAAAAAATATGGGCGCCTGGGTGGCTCAGTTGGTTAAGCAACTGCCTTCGGCTCAGGTCATGATCCCGGAGTCCTGGGATCGAGTCCCACATCGGGCTCCGGGCTCAGCGGGGAGCCTGCTTCTCCCTCTGACCCTCTCCCCTCTCATGCTGTTTCTCTGTCTCTCTCTCTTTCTCTCAAATAAATAAATAAATAAAATCTTTAAAAAAAAGAAAAAAGAAGAAGGATTTCACCGGCTCCTTGAACAAATTAAAAAAAATAAAATAAAAAAATAAAAAAAAGAAATCTATTCAGTGATTTCAGTTAAAAAAAAATGGAATTAGGTATCTTCCCAATTACTGGGGGTGCCTACAAACATGTGGATGCTGTAGCGGCTGTGCTGGAAAAGAATGATCTAGGAGCCATGGTACTGATGCTGGAGGCCAAGGCAAGCACAGGCTTTAGAGTCAAAACCTATCTGGTCCGAAGCACACCTCTGGCACCACTGGTTGCGTGTGCCTCTTCGTGCTCACTTGCCAGTCCACTGGCCTTCCCCGCCCCCTGCCCCCGCACTCTATCTTTTGCACCAGTGAGCTTCCCCATCTTGATGGCCCTACCATCTTCAGTGAGCTGGGCTCAGAATCTGAACATTTTGGACTCATTCTCACTACACTATTCTCCAACCCCAGTCTCTCCATGTTTGATTCCTAGCTCTCGCACTTAACAAGCTGTGTAACCTTTGGTGAGCCACTTAACCGCTCTGATGTTCAGTCTTACCAATGTACCCACCTCATAGGACTGTTGTATTACATGTACATGGCCTAGAGCGGTATTCACTAAGTGTTAGCTATCCTTGTGACTGTTCTCCTCCAACCCTACAACACAGGGGCCCCCCAGGGTTTAGGACTTCTAACAGCCTACAAAAGGGAAATCGTGTGAAGAGAAGCAGGTTACGGCTCTAATTTCAGGGACATACTAAACTGTAAGAATCTACTGAATGAAAAAGCATAAAACCTAAGACCCATTAAAGCTGTTAGGGAAAAAAATGTTATTTTCAGTCCAAGATAAATAAAATTCTCTAATGCTGTATTCTGTTTGAGGAAACATAGAAACTTTTAAATTCTTTGAATTAATTTTCTAAGAGATTTGTTAATTTCCTCACCCACTCAAAAGAAAATGCATAAGAGGAATATTTATAAGAAATTAAAGATTTTAACATACTTGCTATATGTTATCCAACTAAGTGAGAAGGGCTATGTCCTCTAATTATTTAAGTAAGCATTAATAAATCTTTGCACCTAAGGAAGAAAACACACCTCGGCACCGAAGAACATGTCTAAGATTTGCAGTCCACAGTTTCTCCGGTCCTCATCCGCAGCCACTTCATATTCCGCCTGACGGTAGAGAGGAGAACAAAGAAAAATAGTAGTGGAGCTTCTTCACTGACTTCACGGTGTTTCGAATTCTCTGACATCCAGAACTGGCTGGGTACCCTGAGAACCACAGAGCAGCTCTAACTGATTTGATATTGATCAAGCATCTGCAGCACTTCTTTGGGAAAACTAATGGCAATGAAGGGGAAAAAGTTTTCTTTGAGGGGTGAATAATGCCGTAGCACAACACATCCCACAGTGCTCTGTCTGTCATATTACACTTTCAGCCCTTCAATGTGGCCAAATAAAATAGAATCAAATAAACAGCTTGCATTGCTCTAGGCAACAGCATTTTAGAAATGTCTAAGAGGCACGTGGCAAACCTGAGCGCAGAGCTCCCAGAGAAGTCAGAGTTGGCAACACCAAAGCAGGAGACGTCCCTACGCAGGTGTCAGGCGGGGGACGGTAAGAGAGGATACTACCACGTAGGCCAGAAACCAGAAGAAGGGTCAAGGCAGAACTTGATCAATTATCTAAACCTCTACAAAGGATAAGCAAGGAAGAAACTGAAAAGAGAGAAAACCTGAGGAGAGATCATAAAAGCCTGGCTAAGAGTATTTCAAGCAGAGGTACTCCACAATGTCAACAGACTTGGAGACTCAGGCACGAGGAGGCCTCAGTGAAGCCACTGGATCCTGCAGGTCAGGGCCTGAGAAGAGCAGCGAAGCTAACAGCCAGATGGGCTTGGAGAGATTGGTGAGGAAACCAAGACTGAAGGAAGTTCATGTACTGAACACGTAAAGTCCTTGTTGGCAGGAGTCGCACCTCGTACTTGATTCTGCCTCCTCCGTGGGCCCAGCACAGGAGCCATGGCTGACAGGCTGACGACCAGTCAGAGCCAGCTTCGTGTTCTATGTTCAAAGGCACTGTATTCACCTGGACTAGTAACTAGACCCTGCTGACTTAGAGAACCTTCCAGCTTACGTTCTGGATGCTGGATGGCATGCAATCAATGGAAAAGAAAGCACTGGGATTTTGTGATGGTCTTTCCACGTGCCAACCTGGCAGGAATAATGTCCAGTAGTTGTTCAAATATTAATCTAGTCATTGCTGTGCTGGTATTTGTAGGTGTGATTAAAGTCTTTACCAGTTGACTTTAAGTAAAGGAGATTATTTTAGAGAATCTGGGTGGGTCTGATTCAATCAGTTGAAAGGCATTAAAACCACAGCTGAGGCTTCTGGAAGGAATTCTGCCTGAGGACAGCAGCTTCACTCCATGTTTGGAGGATTCCCTCCTGTCCTATAGATTTAAGACTCTCCTAACCAGGCCTCACGATTGTGTAAGCCAATTCCTTGCAACAAACCTCTTAATAAATCTCTCCTATTGGTTGTTTCTCTCACTGAACACTAATTGCCAAAGATGCCATTAATTCAGTCAACAAACACTAAGCAGAAAAGAGCAAACAATCATGCCAGGTGCCATGAGGGAAATAGATAAGATGCAGTCTCTCCACTCCCAGAGCTCCAAGAACCTGCAATCATATACCACAAGGACAGTCCAAGCAGCGAGGACTGTGCAAATGGCATAATTAGGTGTTACTTATTAACCCACACAGCTGCCGTCAAAAACAAAACAAAACACAGAACAGAACCTGTCACTGAACCTGTCAACTGGCAGTCACCTAACAAGTAATAGGTCTCGTGTCACTATGAGAAGATCCAAACCTGAACGAACGTTAACAATGCAGTTTAGCCATTTTGAAATAAAGAACTGTAGGTCCCTAAACTTTTAAAATAGAGCAGCTTGGCAAATGTAACCCCATACACTAAGCCACATCTATATTCTACTCCTGGAACTGACAAGGCCTACCCCACTACACCAGAGTTCCAGCTTTAAAAAAATTACCACCTTTCAAAGCCTTGTCTTATTCTAGTAAAGACACCAGGAAGGAAAGGGCTGGGGAGCTCCACAGAGGATAGGCAAGAGCCTCAAATGTTTTTCTGAAAGAATACAGGCATACCTCGTTTTATTGTGCTCTGCTTTCTTGCACTTCACAGACAATGCATTTCTTTACAAATTGAAGGTCTGTAACAACACTGTGGCCAACAAGTCTATTGGTGCCCTTTTTCCAACAGCATTTGCTTATGTCATGTCTCTGTGTCATAATATGGAAATTCTCCCAATATTTCAAACCTTTTCATTACTATTATGTTCGTTTTGGTGATGTGTGATCAGTGATTTTTGATGTTAGTTGTAACTGTTTTGGGGCTACCTGAACCACACTATATATGGCAGTGAACTTAAATAATAAATATTCTGTGTGTTCTGACTGCTCCACTGACCAGCCTTTCCCTTCTTTCCCTCTCCTCGGGCCTCCCAATTCATCAAGACACAATATTGAAATTAGGCCAATTAATAACCCTATGATGGCCTCTAGGGGCGCCTGGGTGGCTCAGTCAGTTAAGCCTCTGCCTTCGGCTCAGGTCGTGATCCCAGGGTCCTGGGATCGAGCCCCACATCAGGCTCCCTGCTCAGCTCGGAGTCTGCTTCTTCCTCTGCCCCTCCCCACCATCATGCGCACGCCCGCTCACTCTCTCCCTCTCTCATAAATAAAATCTTTTTTAAAAAAAAACCTATAATGACATCTAAGTGTTCAAGTGAAAGAGTCAATCAATGTTGCAAACTTCTATCTTGTCTTATTTTAAGAAACTGTCACAGACACCCCAACCTTCAGCAAACCCTACCCTGACCAGCCAGCAGCCACCAACATCCAGGCAGGACCCCCACCAGCAAAAAAGATGATGCCTCACTGAAAGGTCAGAGTATGGTTAGCATTTTCCAGCGACAGAGTATTTTTTAATTAAGGAGGGAACATTGTTTTTTTTTTTAGATTACTGTTATTGTACGGTTAATAGATTACAGTATAGTGTAGACATAAGTTTTATATGCAATGGGACACAAAAAAACTCATTTGACTTGATTCATTGCAACGTTCGCTTCATTGCCAGGTCTATACCCGGACCCATGGTACCTCTGAGTGTGCCCGCACTGACCATTTGTTGGAAGGAGGATCATCTGCTTCCAGACTCCAGCTGACCGCAGGTAACTGAAACCACGGAAAGCAAGACCGCAGATAAGGGGAAATATTATATAGGGATTTCCATACCAAGGTAGCATGACACCAAGAAACTAGTTTATCCGCTCTTACCATTATTGCCAAGGTCTACTTAACTTAGAGAGACCTAAGTTTTTAGATCTAGTCTGTTAATTTTCAAAAGCACAAGACTAGGTAGTTCAACACTGAGATACATTGCTTACCACTGCATCCAGGAATTCAATGCATCCTTTTAGATCATGTTGTGTATCACAGAATTCCCTGAAGAGAAGTCTTCCTATTGGTTGCTTGTCACAAAGACTGCTATAATCCTTTTCTGGGTGAAGAAAGGGGATAAGAAATAAACCAATATGATTGTTACAATTCAGAAAGTGCTTTCTGAACTTGTTTTCACCTGATAAAGTAAAAGTCAAAAATAGTATTTATGGGGTTTTTTTTAAACTACTTGATTGTTTACTAATGTAGACTGGGTCATCATGAATATTTATAATACCTGGATAGAGCCAAAGGAGCTGGAAGAATTGATAAATAAAGGTGTGTGAAGCATACCTGGAAATGTCCCCGCTCCCCTCCTCCAAAAGGAATTATGCAGGGGAGAGGTATTCCTGGGGAACTGAGCAGTCAAGATCACAGCAAAGGAAGAGAGGGGCAAAAAGGAGATCTGGCTCCATCCTTCCCCAGGCCTAACCCCCATGTGTTTGGCAGAAACTGCACATACGTGAAATACACCACAGGCATGTACTCAAGCACCTTTTTTAAAACTCTTTTCCATTTTGCTATCTTTCTACACTTTTACAAGTTACAAACATTACATATGCTTAATTATTTTTAAACTGCTCTTGGGGTTTTTTTTCTCTTCAGTGGGGTAGTATGTTATATACCTTAACCTTACCACACACACTGGTATTGTTTTGAGAACAAGGCACTAATATTTAGTCAAAATATCAAGAGGGATATAAAACAAAAATGTCATGTTCAAAATAGGTTAACTTAAACATCAGCAAGAAAATCAGTTGCTCTTTCAGCAGTGGCTCTGAACCTGAAATGAACATTATATCAAAGTACTCCTAAAGTGGCTCTAAAGCTGAAGAATTAAATAAAATTCATGAAAAGTAAGAAGCCATAACAAATTCCTCAATTAAAGGGTTTATTCATGCCAAGTAGTTCTAAGAATCTAAACAGCCCTACTTTAGGTGGCTGAGTTTGAAATGGAAAAGTACAGGCAAGGAGAGAAATATTTTGGTTGCCAGGACACAATCGCTTGTTTCAACAAACATAGTTTTGCAAAATTTCTACCACCTACTTTGTCCAATTTTATTACCACATTTTATTTTTGGGATACTATATTTAAAAAACAAAAGACACAGGCAGTCAAAAAGTGACACTTTTACAATACTGAGAGTTTTAACACTTTCCTCCCAAATTCAAGGGTTCAAGAATGTTCCTAGTTTCCAGCTAAGGATTGCAAAGGGAGCATACAGGTCTGCCTACTTTTTCTCTGAGATTCCTACGGAAATGACCAAAAATTCAAACAAAAACCAAAGCCACAACAAAAAGAATGAAACCCAACATGGAAAACGAATACAGGGCACCCACAGGAGTCCGAAATTTGAGGATTACCCGGAAGAGAAAAAGCCGCTGGGTTGGACGGTTAAAGAACCCTCAGCTTAAAGCCTACAGAAGAGCTGGACTTCCTAAGGGAGCCCCGCCCACACGCCTAGAGCCCAGCGGGGGTGGGGGGGTGGGGGGGGTGGGGGGGTGTCCAAGTCCTGATCAGAATGACTGGCTAAGGGCCTAAGATTTAGAGGCCCCACTAAGTGCTAAACATAACCAATGACGGCTGACCCACATCCAGAGGCATCCCGGTGACATTCCCAACAGTAAGGAGAAAGGAGGAAACCTCTGAGAAAGAGCAAAACATTCACTACAACACATAAAGCATCAGAGATGCTGTATTAACAAAGCCAGAAACTAGTACACCAGTGTTTTCAAAGTTCAGGGGTCAAGGGAGGCAGAAATATTCAATTCTGTAACTATCAAACAAGAAGTCAAAAAAGGGATATTTTCCAAAATTTAAAAACTCAGAAACTTTACCTTCCATTCACCCTATATAAAAAAAAAAGAATTCTAAAAAAAAAAAAAAAAAAAGAGGAAGAAGAAGAAGAATTACTTGAGGAGTTATAATAATAAAATAAAAGAATTTTAAAAAAGAATATAGAGGGGGTGCCTGGGAGGCTCAGTCGTTAAGCGTCTGCCTTCTGCTCAGGTCATGATCCCAGGGTCCTGGGATGGAGCCCCGCACCGGGCTCCCAGCTCAGCGGGAAGCCTGCTTCTCCTTCTCCCACTCCCCCTGCTTGTGTTCCCTCTCTCGCTGTGTCTCTCTCTGTCAAATTAAAAAAGAAAGAAAGAAAATAGAAACCAAAATGGACAAATAGTGGGTATAATCTAGAAGAAGCAAAGAAATATAGAAAAATAAATAACCCTATCAAGATATTGGGAATACTATCCTTGGCAAAGTGTGATCAGTGCAGAATAGTTTCCCTTTATTGGCTCCAACCACACTTGCTCGCTTCCAGATCACATGGAATATAATTATAATATGTACTACTGTACCATATTTTAACTCTTAAAATAGTCTGTGGACCAAGAGACATAGAAGGTAAGTGACTGACCCAACAAATAGTTCAGAGTGGCTGAAAAAGGGGACTCAGGGAAGCAAAATGTAGAGGCAAACGAAGCTTTACAAAACTGCAGGAAAAAAAAAAAAGACTGGGATCGTATTTTCCACAAGCCTTGATATCATACCAAGGAACTCTCTCTACCTTAGAAGGAACAGAGCATAATAACTAGTGATGACGCTTCTTCACCTGTCACAGTGTGTCAGATACTATTTTGAGTCCTTTCTGTGTATTATTTCACTGACTCTTCACAACAGTAGGTTTAGCATCTTAAGGAAAGCAGAGACCTTTTGGGAAGTGCTCACTCCTGAGGGCCACCTAGAACCCGGGGCAGTGAGAGGAAGTGGGGCAGCAGAGGTTGGGGCCAGGGGACCAGCCGGCAGGAAGACCAGCTGGACCGGAACAAAGGCAGCACAGTGGGAACGAAGAGGCCAATTCTCTGGTGACAAAAGAATTTCAGAAGGCAACTCATTCAAATTCTGTCAAGTCTCCTGCTTAACAGTGAAGAAATTACGACAGGAACCACAGGAGCCCTATTCTCAAGGAACCCATCCTCTACTGAGGGGACAATGAGGAAGCTGATGGGGTAAACAGGTGGAAGGCAGTGCCCCTCATGGAGATGAGAACCTGTGAGCAGAACAGTCCCAGACTCGGGCTCGTACTGTGGGCAACAAGATCTGTATTGTGTAGGCAGCACTGGGGAAATCAAGATCATTCGCTGGTAGAAAACAGAAGGAGGGGCCGGTTGGGCCCCGTGAGCAGAGGAAGGGGCTGCAAAGCAGAGAGCCAGAGTTACAGATGTGGGGTAGGAGACCCCTTTGAGACACCTAGGGTTGCAGAATTGCTCCACAGCCTGGGAGAGCTGGGGAGGACGCCATGGCAGGGGGTCAGGAGGGAACAGCCTGACCAGGGAGAAAACAGTGTACTCCAAATTAACCTGGCTTATTTGGCAAAGCCAAATGTCTGAAGTTTAAGTTTATTTGGGGTGTGTTGGGGGGGTAGCTGTGGATATATTTCAGTTTGTTTTGCATTTTATATTTATATCATCCTCAGATACTAAAAAATACTTGCTTGTTAGAGATGGATTCCATTCAAGCTTTCCAGATTTATTTCTGGATTACCCTTAATTTTATCCAGAACTCTTAGCTGCTAGATCTGAGTCCTTATTTGTAAAGGAAGCTACAAGTCTGAATTTAGGCGCAAGCAGGAAGAACATAAGATTATTCACACATTTTAAGTCTATATCCTAAAGCTCAGATACTATGTAAATTTCTATCATAACTATAAAATTTCTTGAGTAAATGATCACATGATGTAGGCCACATTTTCTAAAAGATCTTTAAAAACATAAACACACGGTAAGAGCCCCTTGGGTTTTTCCAGAAGGAAGCAGGGCAAAATCAAAGAGCATGAGGAGGTCTGAGACAAGACCAGCACCTCACACCCCTCTGGAAAATGAGACCGCGGCCCTGCGCCCACAGCGCCAGATCAGTGAAGTAAATGAAGGGTCTTAGGACACCACTGGGCTGAGAAGGCCCGATCAATGGCAGTTTGGTCCTGGGGACAGGACGGTCCTGCAGTGTGATGGGAAACAATGGAGACATTCAGACTGGACAGCATTGATACGGGCACATCACGAGAGGAAAGCCTCTCATTTTACCCGGGCCAGTTTTTTTAGATTGGCTCAGGTACAATAGCAAAAATGATGTGTGGTTCAAAAAGACCTTAATTCTAAAATCTTCCACTTATATTTGGGTGGTGGGAACATAGGTGATGATTTACTCAGTAAAGTCCTTTAATTATGTCAAAATATTTCATCACGCATACAATCTCCTCCATCCTACAGCAATTTAAAATTTTCACCCTGGGGGCACCTGGGTGGCTCAGTCGTAAAGCGTCTGCCTTCGGCTCAGGTCATGATCCCAGGGTCCTGGGATCGAGCCCCGCATCGGGCTCCCTGCTCAGCGGGAAGCCTGCTTCTCCGTCTCCCAGTCCCCCTGCTTGTGTTCCCTCTCTAGCTGTGTCTCTCTCTGTCAAATGAATAAATAAAAAATCTTTAAAAAAAAAAAAATTTTTCACCCCGATGACATTAACAGAATCTTAGAGCAAATGACAGCAACATAACAGAACCTATATGAAGTAATATACAGGGAATTAAAAAAAAAAATGTTTCTCTAAATCAAACTTTAAAAATCTGACATTTAAATAATCACAAAAACTTTAAACCTATTACTTTTTACCTTATCTGGCTCACAATTCTATTAATGATTTCACTTTTCCATGCATTAGATTTCACATATTACTAAAATTAAATACCATATACCACAGAAATACGTCACAAATACGTCTCAGAAACCGCAGACAGCCTCCTTCTGTCTTCCCCTCAGAGGCCCTGGTCCTGCAGGAACCAGAAGATCCAGCTTCTTCTTTTGACCCCTCAGAGACTACACAGTGAACCATCTACTGTTCCAGCCCTGAATGAGCAGAAATGGGGGAAGAGAGAGAGGCCATGCCACACAGGGAATTCAGGCCACAGGGAGGGAAGAGTCTGACCACAGTGGACAGGGAGAACCAGCACAGAAGCCCTCTGGGGCTGGAACACTCAGTGCACCAGAGTCGAAGTCCACTCCTGAGAGGCACTCTCCTGATGGGCCGTGTTGGAAAGGGAACCAGCTAATCAAGAGACTGGTGTTTCTAAATATACCAAATTCTGAGGCAAGGATGAGCCATTTATCAGAAGCTCTCTCTCTTATTTTCAAAGTGATCCTCCTTTAGAAAGGACACTAAGTCAAAGTTTTATAGCTCATGGATTCTCCAGCATCCACAAATTTAGAACAACCAAAGGATAAAAATTAGAAAACCCAAAATATGCTTACTACCACACTAAATCAAATGCATATGTAAACTAATAAAATAAAGAACTGCATACCAAGTAGAGGGTATCTGAATGGAAACATTCTTTTATTCCGTGAGGAAGTCTGCTTGTACATCTGCCCTGAAGCAACTCTAGCTAAGGTCACCAATTTATTCATTCATTTAACAAAACTGTGGCTGAGCACTGTTCTAGAGATGGAAACAAAGACCCTGACCTTGGGGGCAAAGCCAGCAGCCGCTCAACTGTTCTTCAACATGCCCACCTGCCTGGAGCCATCCTAGTCCTCAGTTGTCTCGACCCCTCTGCTCTCCAGACTGCATACAGACCCATCTGGCTGCTCCTCCTTGGTCTGTTTCACCTGAGCCAGACCAGGATGTCAGGATGTGAGGGCCCTTTCCCTGTCCTCCTGTCTCTAGGGAGAGCTTATATACTCCCAGTCGTGTGACTCCTAAATGCCAGGGACACACAGATATCTCCCAGATTGCACCTACAGCCCAGACTCTTTTTTTTTTTTTTAAAGATTTTATTTTTTTATTTATTTGACAGAGAGAGACACAGCGAGAGAGGGAACACAAGCAGGGGGAGTGGGAGAGGGAGAAGCAGGCTTCCCGCGGAGCAGGGAGCCCGATGTGGGGCTCGATCCCAGGACCCTGGGATCATGACCTGAGCCAAAGGCAGACGCTTAATGACTGAGCCACCCAGGCGCCCCTCAGCCCAGACTTTTCTGATCTCTAAACATGAATGTACAGATTCCATCCAACACAGCTCCTCACACCATGAACCTGATCTCAGTGGAAGGATCAGACCTGGAAGTCATCCTTAGCACCCCCATCCTTCCTACTTTCACACATAAATCAACCAGATTCCACTTCTTAAAGATCTCACATAGTCATTCGGTTCCATGGCCTCCAGCTGACACTGAATTTCCATCACTCTTGCCCGCACAAAAGCCAACAATCCTTTGGCCTCCCCCCTCCCCTTCTCCACACTCTCAATCACAGTCCTCACACTGAAGCCCGAGATGCCCTTCAGAAATGTGCATCCACTTAGGTCATCCCTCTGCTGAAAATCTGACGGCGTCAACTCTCAGCTAAGACAAATGCCCTTACCAGGACCATGAGCCCCACCTCCCTCCTTTCCTCTCATCCAGTGCCACTGTCCTTCTTCGTCTCCGCTCCAGAACACTGGCCTTTTTCATGTCCCTGGAAACTGCCATGCTCCGTCCCCCTTTGGGGTCCTGTACTTACCCAACAGTCTGTACCTTTTCCTTCAAAGGGCTTACTGCAGTTTGTAATTACGTGTATTTCTGCGATTCTTTATTTTATAACTATCTCTGCCAAGAGGGCGGAGGTCACATCTGTTTCTTAGCCACTGAACTGGTAGTGCCATACCCAGTGCTGGGTACACGGAGTGAATAAATGATGACATTCGAAAGTTAACTGATAGTGTTGTATACCTTAAACTTACACAGTGTGGTATGTAAATTGCATCTCTCAACGAAAATAAAATATAAAATAAAATAAACTCTTTTTTAAAAAGAGCATGAACTGTGGGGAAAAAGTTAACTAATGGGACATTTAATGTAATTTACTTCATTCTATGCACTAAAACCTACCCCCAAAGAATCAGAAGCACACTGAGGTAATTAATATGCAAGGAGACATGAAAATGTTTCTATAACCCTATGAATATATTCAACAGCATAAATAGTCCCAAAGTAAAATTTATAATATCTTAATTACAATGCAAATGTCAAATAACGGAATCAACCTCCATACTAATCACTCGGTGCTATATGCAGAAAATACTATTAACACTATGGATCAAATATCAACTGGCTCCAAGAAGCACAGCCAATAATCAATAAAAAGATGCTCGACATCATTAGTCATTAGTGAAATGCAAATCACACTCACTAGGATGGCTATAATGAAAATAAGTGTTGGCAAGGATGTGGAGAACCTGAAACTCTCATATATTGCTGGTGGGAATGTAAAATATACAGCTGCTTTGGAAAACAGTTTGCCAGTTCCTAAAAAAGTGAAGCCTAGAGTTACTGTCTGTAACAGGCTGAATAATGGCCCTCCCAATGTATCAGGTCCTAAACCCTATAAATATGACCTTATTTTTAAAAAAGAGCCTTTGCAAATATGATTAACTCAAGGATCTTGAGATGGAAGACTGTCCTGGATTATCTGGGTGGGTCCTAAATACAAACACGTGTATCCTCACAAGTGTTTAGAAATAAACCCTCACCTTTATAGTCAGGTGATTTTTTTATAAAGGCACTAAGACAATTCAATGGTGAAAAAATCATCATTTCAATGAATGGTTCTGGAACAACAGGATATCCAATGCAAGAGAATGAAACTGGATCCCTACCTCACGCCATATACAAAAATTAATTCCTGGATCAAATACCTAAATGTGAGAGCTAAAACTATAAAACTATAAAACTCTTAGCAGAAAGTATAGGTGTAAATCTTTGTGACTTTGGATTAAGTAGTGGTTTCTTAGCTATGACACCAAAAGCACAGCAATAAAAGAAAAAAATAGATCCATTGGACTTCATCAAAATAAAAACTCGTGGGCGCCTGGGTGGCTCAGTCGGTTGAGCGACTGCCTTCGGCTCAGGTCATGATCCTGGAGTCCTGGGATCGAGTCCCGCATTGGGCTCCCTGCTCAGCGGGGAGTCTGCTTCTCCCTCTGACCCTCCCCCCTCTCATGTACTCGCTCTCTCTCATTCTCTCTGTCTCAAATAAATAAATAAAATCTTAAAAAATAAATAAAATAAAAATAAAAACTGGTGTTCCTCAAAGAACATCATCAAGAAAGTAAAGGAAAACAAAGAATGGGAGAATATATTTGGAAATCAAATATCTGATAAGAGTCTAGTAACTAGAAATATAAAGAACACTTACATTTCAACAATGAAAAGATAAACAATCCAATTAAAAAATGGTCAAAGAGGGTGCCTGGGTGTCTCAGTCAGTTAAGCAAGCATCCAACTCTTGATCTCAGGGTTGTGAGTTCAAGCCCCACATTGGGCTCCCCACGCTGGGCACAGAGCCTACTTAAAAAAAAAAAAAAAAATGGGCAAAAGATTTGAACACATATCTCTCCAAAGAAGATATACAAATGGCCAGTAAGTACATGAAAGGATATTCAACATAATTAGTCATTTTTGGGAAACACAGATCAAAACACAATGAGATCGGGGTGCCTGGCTGGCTCAGTCAGAGGATCATATGACTCTTGATCTCGGGGCTGTGAGTTCAAGCCCCATGCAGGGTGTAGAGATTACTTAAATAAGGAAAACTTAAAAAAAACACACACACAATGAAATACCACTTCACACCCACTCAGATTGCTATAATAAAAACAAAATGGAAAATAAAAAGTGTCAGGGAGGACATGAAGAAATTGGAATCCTCATATATTGTTGGTGGGAACATAAAATGGTGTAGCCACATTGGAAAACAGTCTGGCAGTGCCTCACAAAGTTAAACATAGAATTATCATATTATCCAGCAATTCTAATTCTGGGTATACACACAAAAGAATTGAAAGCAGGGACTCAAACATTTGTACACCAATGTTCCTAGCAGCATTATTCACAATAGCCAAATGGTAGAAACAACCCATTCAACAGATGAATGGATACACAAAATGTAGTACATACATACAATATCCAAATCAATGCCACTGAACTTTATATTTAAAAATCGTTAAAATATTTTAAAATGGTCAATCAGTTGGTTAAGCATCTGACTCTTGGTTTCAGCTAAGGTCATGATTTCAGGGTCATGAGATCAAGCCCCACGTCAACTCCATGCTCTGCACGGAGTCTGCTTGTCTCCCTCTCCCTTTGCCCCTCCCTGCCACATGTGCATGCTCGCTCTCTCAAATAAATAAAATCTTTTAAAAATGGTTAAAATGGTAATTTTTATGTTTACTCTACCACAAAGAAAACACTTGTATATGAATGTTTCTAGCAGCATTATTCATTTGGGTTTTTTTTAAAAGATTTTATTATTTATTTATTTATTTGACAAAGAGAGAGAGATAGTGAGAGCAGGAACACGAGCAGGGGGAGTAGGAGAGGGAGAAGCAGGCTTCTGGCAGAGCAGGGAGCCCGATGCGGGGCTCGATCCCAGGACCCTGGGATCATGACCTGAGCCGAAGGCAGATGCTTAACGACTGAGCCACCCAGGCGCCCCTAGCAGCATTATTCATAATAGACAAAAAAATTTAAACAACTCATTGATCTACTGATGAATGGATAAGTAAGAAGTGATATATCCATACGATGAAATGTCATTTGCCAAGAAAAAGGAATTAAGTACTGATTCATGCTATAGCGGGGATGAACCTAGAAAACACTGTGTTCACTTCTAGAGATGATTAGTTGGGTCAAGGGGAGAGGAACTTTTACTATATTACTCTTCTGTTCTATGTAGAACAATGAGCACATATTACTTCTTAAAAGAATAGCATCTAACAAATGGTACAATGCCAGACATGATCTCCAGGCTGGCACTGCTTACTCACCAATGGAATGTCTAAGCTCGCTGCACTGGCTGACAGGGGGCAGCTTCAGCATTTCCCTCCATTTTTTACTACGACCACTTTTTTTGCCATAGCTTCCTAAATTTGGGGAAAAAAAGTATTTTTTTTAATGATCAGAAATATCCAACTATAACAACTATTTCCACTAATATATTCCGTTTGGTACCTATGGTGAGTGAAAATACAAGCTTATAATAATTTGTCTTATCTAGAAGGCATCTTGACAAGTAGAAAAAATCCCAAGTGATGCAATCAGTCACTGGCTTTATCATTTAGAAACCATGTGACCCTGACCTTCTATAACTAACTCTGCTGAGCCTAAGCTTCCAAATTTGTGAATTGGACCTAACATGACATATCATACATGGTTGCATCCCTACCATGGAGCAAATGCCTGCAAAGGACAGGAAATACAATGGTAAAAAGGACAACATCCCTCCCCTCCATTCTAGTGAGGGAGAGAGATTTTTTTTAAAAAGCAGGTAATGATAAGTGATTTAAAAAAATAGCCAATCATACAGTACTAAATGGTATACAACAAAATCAAGCAAGGCAAAGATGAAGGGTGCTACTAGGGCTAAGGTGAGATTAGAGAAGGTCTCTCAAAAGGGTCACACTTAGGCAGAGACCTGATGGGGGTGAGGGACTAAGCCTTGGAAAGATGTGGAAGCAAGACAAGAATGGTGGAAAAAGCTATTAGATGATATTTTAGCAGATTGCGGCTACACTGCAGTAAGCAAGGCATAAAGTATAGAGATAACGGAATCACTATATTGTACACCCAAAACTAATGCAACATTGTGTGTCAACTATATTCAAATAAAAGAAAATTTTTAATAAAGTAAAATAAAAATTTAAAAAGATAATATTTTAGAACTTTTTAAATAAGCCCCTTCAAACCAAACTCAAGAGAAATTAGAACCTTCAATTTTAAGCATTCTGAGGAGCTGAAATTTTATTAAATTTTATCCAAGAGAAAACATCACAGTTTTGGCCAGCGACTAAAAGACCTCAGGGCTATTGGAAAGAATAGAGAAATCGGGAGGAAAGCCATGTTCTAGGAAGTGATGAGCTCTGCCTTAAGCACGGTGAGTGAACCACTATGAGGGAAAGCCATCTGGAGGAGCTCAGGAGAGAAGGCCTGGCTAGAGGTACGGATTTGATAGTAGTCTGCCAAATAGATAATGCTCCTCTACCCACCCCTCCATTTCAACTGGGATCATGGTTCTAGACTTATATCCACTATGCAGAGGTCCCAGAGCACCTCAAGGTCAACAGGTTCAAATCTGACTCAATTGTCTTCCCCTCAAATTCAATCCTCTTTCCACACTATGCCTCCAGTTAACCATCTACTAGGCAAATGGAGCTGGAAACTGGGGCACTATCTAATTCTGTCTCTGAAGTGCCTCGCCCATTTATTCAGAAAGCATTTGCAGCCCAAGTCCTGTGTGCTGGGCACTGTCCAGGCACCAGGCATACAGCAGGTGGCCAGCCCTGCCTGCAAAGGTGCTCCTGTCCCCTGCTCTCCCTGCCCAGGCTAGTACCAAGGTCACTGGCCTCTTCTTCTGACAGGCCTTCCTACCTCCAGTCTTCCCTTCCAGACCCTCCTCCACACTACCTTCCACTGTTACCTTCCTAAAATGCAAGTATCAGCTCACTTCTGAGTCTAGAGCTGAAGGGAAAATAAAGCACAGCCCTGACATCATTCCACAGGCACACCATGCCAAAGCCACACTGTCTACGAAGGCCCCTAAGAAGCAAGAGCGGGTTCCCTCCAGGAACCATAAGTGTCTGGACTGTCACTCTGGCCTTATTAGTGTAGACAAATCTCTACTCAGCTCAAGCAGAACCCGCCCCCCCCCAAAGCCTACCCTGCCTTTCCTAGGGAGATGCAGGCACTTTCCTTTTCATGCCCTTTGCATCTTGAAAACATCTTCATTAAATCTCAGCAAGGGCAGGTTCTAGGTTCATGGTCTTATTCCCAGTGTATCTCCAGCATTCGAAACATGACTGAAGGGATGTAAGGGGGCTCCAGGTGCACTGCATACAGCAGACACTAAAGGGATGTTTGCTAACTTTGCGGAGACCTGAAAAATTGCAGATGCTGACTCTAGCACATGAGTCAGGTGGGGTGAAATTGCCAAGGTCTAGGAGGAGGAGGAGGAGTAAGAGTTAGATTTACTGAGTCTTTATCATGGACCAGACACTTTTCTAGGAGCTTCATATATATTGACTCATTGAATCATCCCTCACCCTATGATGAAAATACTACCACTATTCCCTTTTCTCAGATAAGGGACCAAAGCAAAGAGGCCAAATCACCTGTCCAACACCACACAACTAGTGAGATGTGTGGCTCTGCTCCAGGAATCCTGCTTAACCATTACTGCTATTAAGAAGCAAAATGGTGTAATCAAAGCCTTTTTAAAAAGTACACAAACATTTAAAATAAATTATTTGCCATAAACACATTTAGAAATTAAGCTGGGATTTGAGCCCACATAATCACACCGGCCAAACTGGGACACTACCTTTGTCATAACAGCTGTTTTACTATCAATAAACAGAACCACCAAGGTAAATGCATAATGTGAGAAAGAACTGGACCCTTGTCTACGAATTCTGCTGGATATTAAGGGGCTTGGGGGTCAGTTTTCTACTACGAATACCATAATTATTTTTATAACATATTCTATATTTCTGTAACATATATTATACACCATCCCTAGTCCCAGACCCACCAGAACCAATCACAATCATGAATTTGGTGTGTTTGTAAATGTGTGTGTGTGAGTGTGTACAGCCTTTAACAGTATATTGTTTTAGAGCAAGATTCCTAACCTGGCATTCACAGGCAGATATCAGGGTGTCCCAGAATTTGGACAGAAAAAAATCACCTTTAGCTTCACTAACTTCTAAGCAAAATTCAGCATTTCTTTCAGCCATAAATGCAGGCAAGAGTATTATAATATTAGTAGTATCTGTGACTTCATCACCAAGAGCATTCAGATTTTCCTATCACATCACAGTTGCTAGAGAGAACTCAAAATATTTATGCTCACACTACTTTGAAATTATCATAGAGGCACCAGACCAGCTGCCAGACTGTCTACAAGTACTCAGGTGATGGAGCCAAGCAACCCCTAAGCAGCTCTGTGCCTGGTAGTTAATTCTCCAGACTCTAAATGGCTAGGTCCTATGTTCTCACATGGATGGTCCAGCTACGTATTTTACTCTCTGTGACTCCCTACAACTGTGTTGATGGACACACAGAAGCAGGTGAGTCAAAGGCCATCCCACAGTTTAAAAGCCCCATTCAAACTAGCCATGATGGCCTTCACACTGATGGATCTTTAAAGGATGAAAACTTTAACTTGCTTATGTATTTATTGCCTTGTACTTAACTCTCTGATAACAGAGAACTTTCATAACACAAATCTGTTTTAAAAAATTTTACAATTATTTCAATATAGTTGACTTCTTTTACAATCACGTATTTTATTTTATTTAGATTAAGAACCCCTACTCTAGAGGTTGTTAAGAAAAATGGTGTGCCACTGGGGCGCCTGGGTGGCTCAGTCGGTTAAGCAGCTGCCTTTGGCTCAGGTCATGATCTGGAGTCCTGGGATCATGAGCCCCATGTCAGGCTCCCTGCTCAGAGGGGAGTCTGCTTCTCCCTCTGCCCTTCACCCTGCCCGTGCTCTCTTTCTCTCTCTCAAATAAATAAATAAAATCTTTTAAAAAAAAAAATGGTGTGCTACTGCAAACATCACTCTACAATTTGATTTTTTCCACACAGTTTAGTCCATTTTGACACAGATTGTTCACTGTCCCAGCCAGGCTCTCTTCTGCTCCTCTCTCCCCACCCCCACCCCCAGTTTCATGTTTCATGGCCCCTCTTCCTCAGCAAAGCTAGATCCCTTATGTCCTCAGGTCTTTGCTCCTGGCCACCCAACATGAGCTTTCATGTCCTACCTCCATGCCTAACCCTTAGCACCCCCCTTCTCTGCTTTATTATCTTTTCTTGACCCTTATCACTGTACACTATACAATCTATTTCACGTATCCTGTTGAGGACCTGTCTCCCCATGAGAATAGAAACTCCTTGAAGAGAGGGGTTTATCTGTGTTAATCACAGCTGTAACCTTGATAGCTAGATGAGTGGCTGGCATAAAATAGACATTCAATAACTATTTGGTGAATGAGTGAATTTAATTACTATATAGTAATCTACTATATAGTCTATTTATCTACTTCTTATTAATGGTCATTTAATGTTTTTGGTTTCCAGTATTACAAATAATGTTACAGCAAACATTCTTACGAATGTCTCTTTTACCACCATTTCTGCAGAGTATATGCCTAGAAGACTTCTTGACCTAGGTGTGTGATTTTTTTCAACATTAATGGATACTGTTTAATTGTTCTCCAAAATGGTAGTGTATTACGATTACTTAAAATACAGCATACATACTGGGTGTAATACCCTTGATAGCCACTCAGAGTTACTTTTCATATGTAACATAAATTTGTTGAATCAAAACGGAGACAACTTCTCTTCCTTCAGTTTATTTATTTTTTTAAAGATTTTATTTATTTGACAGAGAGAGACAAAGTGAGAGAGGGAACACAAGCAGGGGGAGTGGGAGAGTTAAGCAGGCTTCCCACTGAGCAGGGAGCCCGATGCCAGGCTCGATCCCAGGACCCCGGGATCATGACCTGAGCCGAAGGCAGACGCTTAACCAACTCAGCCACCCAGGCGCCCCTCTTTCTTCAATTTAGAATAACTTTAGTTAGTTAGAAGAGCTCCACAAAGAGCAGAGGCTGAGACTAAGCCAAATAAACTTAGTTCACTTGCCCCTTTTTTTTTTTTTTTTAAGATTTTATTTATTTGACAGAGAGAGAGCTAGCAAGAGCAGGAACACAAGCAAGGGGAGTGGGAGAGGGAGAAGCAGCCTTCCCATGGAGCAGGGAGCCTGACGCAGGGCCCGATCCCAGGACCCCGGGATCATGACCCGAGCCGAAGGCAGACGCTTAACGACTGAGCCACTCAGGCGCCCCAGTTCACTTGCCTCTTAAAGTCAGGGCATTATGCTAAGTGAAGTAAGCCAGTCATCAAAAAGGCATATACTGTAAGATTCCACTTAAATGAGGTATTAGGAGTCAAATCATAAGAGACAGAAGCAGAATGGTGGTTGCCAGGGACTAGACAGAGAGGAGACTGGGGAGTTATTACTAATTGGGACAGAGTTTCAGTTGGGGAAGATGAAAAAAGTTTTGGAGGTGAATGGTGATGTCTGCACAACAGTAAAAATTTACTTAATACCACGTGCACTTAAAAATGGTTAAATATATTTTACAACAACAAAAACATTTTTGAAAAAAAAAAGAGATTTACTCAAACAACATAAAGTCATTTGTTGTTTAAGTGCTAAAAAGATACCACCCAAATTGTCCACTTTATATTCATCAAGAAGTGAAAACAGATATGCAAACACAAGCCTTTTTTTTAAAGATATTTATTTATTTAGAGAGCATGATCGGGGGTAGTGGCAGAAGGAGAGGGAAGAGAGACAGAATCTCAAGCAGACTCCCTGCTAAGCACAGAGCCCTATGTAGGGCTCAGTCCCAGGACTGCGAGATCATTAACTGAGCCAAAATCAAGAGTCTGATGCCCAACCGCCTGAGCCACCCAGGCGCCCTGCAAACACAATCTTGATAAGGGTGTTATTCAATGTAACCACTAATCCTGTAGAAAATTCTCTCAGCACACAGAGCAGCATTTACCCAGAATCATTACACTGGAACAGTATATCTAGGTCCCAGCTTGCTCCTTTCATAGATTCCAGGGCTATTTTTCTTCACTGCAGCTAATGTCAGCAGTTACCTAATATAATCAAAGCAAAAGAGAGAAAAACTGCCAGTGTGCCTCCCAGTTTTTTCTCATCTCATGATAAAATCACAGGGTTTTGTTTTTGTTTTTTTATTTCACCAAACAGAAAAATGAAAAAGGGAGGATGGGAGAAGAGAATATATCAGATTTCCCTTTAAGTACCTTATTTGGCCAAGTCTATTTCATCAATACTTCCTGAGAAAGGCTATTGCAATGCAAAAGAAGTAGGGTGCACAATCTTAAAGGATGGTCTGCTAACTACATAGATTTGCTCTTATTTAGAATCCAGTACATTGTTTTCACTATCCCTACTTAATTATGCCAATGAAAACTTTGCCCTGGTAACTTCTGTCCAGGAGAAACATAGCTCCAACAGATACTCTGCTCTTTCATGCCCTGTTTTGCTTCCATACTGTTTTTTTTTTTAAGATTTTATTTATTTGACAGAGACAGAGACAGTGAGAGCAGGAACACAAGCAGGGGGAGTGGGAGAGGGAGAAGCCGGCTTCCTGCTAAGCAGGGAGCCCGATGTGGGACTCGATCCCAGGACTCTGGGATCATGACCTGAGCCGAAGGCAGCCGCTTAATGACTGAGCCACCCAGGCGCCCTTGCTTCCATACTCTTAACTGCATTGTCCATATGTGGCTTTACTTACATTCAAGTCTCTTCATCTTGTCTTGCTCACTGACAGCCCTTTTCCCTCATATCTCCCAAGAGTAATCTTTTTCCAAGCATTTATCTAAAATGCCTGGGAAGAGGAAGAAAGGGATTAGCAAAGACACAGGCCCAGTGCTCCTGATGCAGAAGAGCCAGCAAGGTAGATGGGCCTCCCCCAAGGAAGGTCACAGGCCAGGGCAGTAGGTGCTGCAGAGCCTTGGCCTCTGGCCCCAAGCCAGAGTATAGGGCGATGATAGGTCACTTCCCAGATCCACAGACTGGCAGGGAAGCAGCATACCCTGCCAGGCTAGGTTCTCCCTGTGTGCATGAGAAAGGCTGATCACAGGGTATCCAGTGACTAAATCGGAGCAAAGCTGTAAACAGAAATGGAGCTAGCATCTCCTATGTCATTTTCTTAGGGAAGTTCCCTAATTCAGACTTCTACTGAGTCATATTGGCTCACCAATTCATATGAGCTCAAGTTAATGAAATTTTAGTGTACTTGATTTATCTTAAAGTCTTCAGAAGAAAAACAGTGTTTCAGGAAAACACTGCATTGTATCCATCCAGCACAACCTCCAGGTTATCAGATTCTAGCCTTCCTTGTCTTTGACCTATTGTGCAGCTTTCTGTCAATTGTGGGTGACAGGAACACATGCAAGCTGTTTTGTCTGATAGTTTCCATGGACTTCTCTTCCCTCTGTAGAAAAATCAGTTTGCCCAGATTTGCAATTCAATTCCTTTACTCATATAAATGTGAGCCTTTTGACTTCATTTGAACTGTTTAGAACATTTGCCTGGTTCCCTACGTGAATAAAACAAAACACATGTTCATTTTAATGTGATCTGTGTGAGCGTAATTTTATCTTTCTCTGGCAATTATCTTAAGATGCCTTACTCCTAGTCAAGCTCCATCCATGGGACCTGTAGTGATGTCCACTCTTTCATTTCTGATATTATTTGTGTCTTTTTTTCTTCTTTGTCTGGCTAGGGCTTACAGATTTATTAACCTTTTCAAAGAATCAGATTTTCATTTTGTTGATTTCCTGCCTTTAGTTTCACAGATTTCTACTCTAATTTTTATTACTTGGGCATCTGGGTGGCTCAGCTGGTTAAGTGGCTGCCTTTGGCTCAGGTCATGATCCCAGGATCCCAGGATCCAGCCCCGTGTCAGGCTCCCTGCTCAGCGGGAAATCTGCTTCTCCCTCTCCCTCTGCCTGTCCCCATCCCCCACCGCTGGTGCTCGCCCTGTCTCCCATAAATAAATAAAAAATAATAAATAATAAATAATAAATAAATAAATAAAATCTTTTTTAAAAGTGTGTTGTCCCCAATTATTTGGGTGATTTTCCAGCTGTCTTTCTGTTATGATTTCTAGTGTAATTCCACTGTGGTCTGAGAGCAGACATTACACGATTTCTACTCTTTTAAATTTGTCACAGTGTGTTTTATGGCCCAGAATGTGGACCATCTTAGAGAATGTTCCAATGTGACCTTGAGAAGAATGTGCAGTGTATTCATCAATTTCTCCTTGCAGTTCTATCAGTTTTTGACCTACATATTCTGCCTATATGTTGTTAGGCACATACACATTAAGGATTGCTACATATTCTTGGACAATTGACCCTTTTGTCATTATGTAATACCCCTCTTTATCCTTGATAACTTTCTTTGCTCTGAAGTTTAAACTGTGTGAAATTAACATAGGTACGCCTACTGCCTTTGATTGGTGGCAGTATGGAATACCTTTCTCCATCCCTTTATTTTTAATCTATGTGTATTTTTATATTTAAAGTGGATTTCCTACACTAAGATCCAACAACATGTAGTTGGGTTTTATTTTTCTATCCACTCTGACAATCTCTTTTGATTGGTACACTTAAGACCATTGATGTTTACAGTGATTACTGATATACAATACAGGCATACCTCAGAGACATTGTGGGTTTAGTTCCAGATCACTGCAATAAAGCAAATGTCACAAAAAGGAATATAAATGAAATTTGTGGTTTCCCAGCGCATATAAAAGTTATATCTACACTATGCTGTACTCTGTTCACCACGCAATAGCATTATGCCTAAAAAACAATGTATATACCTTAATTTTAAGATACCTTATTGCTAAAAATGCTAACCATCATCTGAACTTTCAGTAAGTCATAATCACTGATCACACATCACTGTAACAATATAATAATTTAAAAGTTTGAAATATTATAAGAATTACCAAAATGTGATGGAGACATAGAGAAAAAATGCTGTTGGAAAAACAGCACCAAAAGACTTGACACAGGGTTGCCACAAACTTTCAATTTGTAAAATGTGCAGTATCTGTAAAGCACAATAAAACAAGGTATATCTGTAGTTGGATTAATGTCTACCATATTTTTACTATTATTTGTTGCCCTTGTCTTGTTCTTATTGTTGTCTTCCATGCCTTTTTTTGCCATTTGTGGTTTTGATCATTTTATAGGATTCTATTTTCACATTTTTCTTAGCCTATCAATTATACTTCTTTTTAAACTGTTTTTAGTGGCACCCTATAGTAATATACATTTATTAACTAATCCAAGTCCCCTTTCAAAGACAAATACACCACTTCACAGGTAGTACGAGTACCTTATAGGTAACAAAATATTCCTAATTCCCCCCCTATCCCTTGTATCATTGCTGTCATTCATTTCACTTATACATAAGCGTATCCTTTTTATATATGTGTGAATGTATATATCTGTTATCTGACAGCTATTAGATTAAGAAAAACAAGTCTTCATTTTACCTTCACGTATTCATTCTCCAATGCTCTTCCTTTATGTAGATCCAAGTTTCTGAATATATAATTTTCTTTCTCTCTGAACAACTTCTTTTAACGTTTCTTGCAAGGCAGATCTACTGGCAACAAATTCCCTCAGTTTCTGTTTGTCTGAGAAAGTCTTCATTTCTTCTCACTTTTGGAGGAAATTTCACAGGGTGTAGAATTCTAGATTGGTGGGTTTTTCTCCCAATACTTTGTATGTTTCACTCCCCTATCTTCTTCCTTGCATGGGTTCTGAGAAGAAATCAGATATAATTCTTACCTTTGGTCCTGTATAGGTAAAGTGTTTCTATCTGTGGCTACTTTCAAGATTTTTTCTTTATCTTTGATTTCCTGAAGTTTGAAGAAGATATTCATGTCATTCCTTTTTTTTTTTCCCCTAAGATTTTATTTACTTGCGAGAGAGGGCAGGGAGAGAGAGCGAGCGAGCATTAGCTGGGGGGAGAGGCAGAGGGAGAGGGAGAAGCAGGCTCCCCACCAAGCAGGGAGCCCAATGCAGGGCTTGGTCCCAGGACCCCAGAATCATGACCTGAACTGAAGGCAGATGCTTAACTGACTGAGCCACCCAGGCGCTCCTCCTGGGTGTCATTCTTTTGACATTTATCCTGTTTCATGTTTTCTGAGCTTCATCTGTGGCTTGATGTCTGACATTAATTGGGGGAAAGTCTCCGTATTATTATTTCAAATATTTCATCTGTTCCTTTCTCTTTCTGCTCCTCCTGGCATCCCCATTACACGTCTGTTATGCCTTTTATGGATGTGCCACAGTTTTTGGATATTCTGTTGTGATTTTTTTCAGTCTTTTTTCTCCTTGCTTTTCAGTTTTAGAAATTCTCAGTCATATCCTCAAGCCCAGAGATTCTTTCCTCAGCCCTGTCCAGTCAGTTAATAAGGCCATCAAAGGAATTCATTTGTTATTGTTTTGGTTCTGCTTAACTCTAGCATTTCTTTTGATTTTTCCTTAGAATTACCATCTCTCTGCTTACATTATCCATCTGCTTTTTGCATGTTGTCTAACTTTTTCCATTAAAGCCCTTAGGATACTAATCACAGTTTTTAAAAATTCCTGGTCTGATAATTCCAACATTCTTCCTTTTACTCTGTTTGGTCTGGGAGGCCATAACAAGGGTCTGGAGGAGAGGGCTGACACCTCAATTTAAATTTTAATAGGATCACTCTGGCTGGTGTGTTGAGAACAGACTGTAGGGTCAGAAAGGCAGAAGCTGAGACCAAGTATCAGCCAACTGTGGTCTTCCAGGCGAGAGAGGTTGACGGCTTGAGCCATGCTGAAGGTGGTGAGAGGTCAGATTCTTTGCATTTTGAAGGGAGATCTGAAAATATTTTCCTAAGGACTGGATGTGGGATATAAGGAATTAAAAGTCAACTGTAAGATTTTTGGCTTGAGTATTAACTAAGATGCAGAAGGGAAAAATTGGGGCAGAGTGAGTGTTAAGGGTTAGTTTTGACTCTGTGTGTGTGTGTGCGTACATGCAGATGAGGTTTCCAAGTAGCAATGTCAAGTGGGCAAGTGGAGAATGAGCTGCAGGTCAATGGAAAGGTCCAGTCTGCAGATCTGAGAGATAGCAGCTTGCCTCAAACCATGTTACTGGATAAGATCACAAGGGAGGGAGACTCCATGAACTGAGCCTTGGGAGCATTTCAATATGAAGAGGTCTAGCAAACAAGAGGCAACCAATCAAGCAGTCTGAGAAGGACAAGCCCTGAAACCGCAGAAAACCATGGAGGGTGCTGGTCTAGAAGGACATATTGACTGAGGTGACTCCCATGATGAGCTAGTCATGTGCAGCCCACACGTGTAATAGCATTAGGACTAAGAACTGACCGTGATGATCCCGACAAGGATGGTTTTAGTGAAGTGGTGGAGGTGAGAGCTTAGAACCCAGCACATAATTCACTCAATACTTGTTTAAAGAGTAAATGACACACACTCAATAGTGCACACACACCGTGTACCTCCAAACACCCACATTTCACTAAACACAGCAGTGCACACACACATACCATGAACCACCTTAGTAAACTATCACTATAAAAGACCCCCTCTGAAGAATGTCACAAGGTGAAGGAGAGAGAGAAGAATGGGATCCTCTCCACCGGTGTCTCTGTCACCCTGGACTGCTATAACAAAATACCATAGTCTGGGTGACCTAACAACAAACACTTACTTGTCAGAGTTCTGGAGGCTTGAAATTCTGGCAGATTTGGTGACTGGTGAGGGCCCTTCCTGGTTTGTAGATGGCTATCTTCCATTATGTCCTCCTGGGCCTTTCCCTGCTACATGCACTTGAACACAGAGATTGTGTGCCTCTCCTTTTTAATAAGGACATTAATTCCATCATGAGGGCCCACCCTTATAACCTGATGTAACCATGATTACCTTTCAAAGGCCCTACCTCCAAATACCATCACACTGGTGATTACAGCTTCAATAATTAAATTGGGAGAGGACACAAATATTCACTTCATAGCAGGTTTTTTTTTTTTTTTCATAGCAGCAGGCTTGGGGCACACATGCTAGTGAACTGGAGCAGCCAATCCTGCCCCTCAGTAAGCTGTCCTTGATTCCAAAAGTCTCCATTGACACATCACAGCAAAGTCTAGCTCCAATTTTCTGAGCTGTCCCATCCAGGTGCAGTCTCAAGATGAGTTGAGTGGCGCTCACCATACCATGTCAAGACAGGAAGACCAGTGGGGAAGATATCAGGCAAGAAAAGGAAGAGCACCCAAATTTGGTCATGTGACCATAGCCTTTATCAATGTGGTTGGCACGACCCCAGCTATTTACACAGAAGACCCTCCACAGATCCTAAAACCTGAGCAGAGTAAAAACAAGAGGCACAGTCCACTAGGGCAGTATATTGTGTCCCAAAAAGTAGACAGTGATGTGGGGCCACAGCATTTGAAGGCCCAAAGGTTTGAAGGTGCCCCTCCATAGGTTGCCTTTATCTATTTTATGGGTTGAATTTGTTATGGGTTAAATTTGCACCTCCTCAAAAAAGATATTTTAGAGTCCTAACCCTCAGCTAACCCCCACCCTTCAGAATATGATCTTATTTGGAGACAGGGTCTTTATGGAGGTAATCAAGTTAAAATGAGATCATTCAGGTAGCTCCTAATCCAATGTGACTAGTGTCCTTAAAAAGGGGGACATCTGGGGGCACCTGGTGGCTCAGTGGGTTAAGTGTCTGACTTGATTTCGGCTCAGGTCATGATCTCAGGCTCATGGGACCGAGCCCTACGTCAGGGACCGAGCCCTACGTCAGGCCCTGAGCTCAGTGCGGAGTCTGCTTGTCCCTCTCCCTCTGCTCTCCGCCCCCCCGCCCCACTCACTCTCTCTCTTTCAAATAGATAAGATCTTTTTTTTTTAAAGGGGGAGGATCTGAACACAGGCACACAGGAACAACATCATGTGAAGACAGAAGCAGAGAACAGGATGGTGCACCTACAAGCCAAGGAACACCAAAGATGCCAGTGAACCCCCAGAAGCTGGGAGACAGGCCTGGAACAGGTCCTCCCTCACAGCCTCAGAAGGAATTAGCCCTGCCGACATCTTGATCTCAGACTTCTGGTCTCCAAAACTGGCAGAGAATAAATGTTTGTTGTTTGAGACACTTAGTCTGTGGTACTTTGATTACCACAGCCCCAGCACACTAATCCAGTACCATTTTCTGTCCTTTCTTTTTCCTGTTCTTCCTTCCAAGTATCTTTTCCTTGCATTTTGGGCTACTTCTGCTTCTGATCCAGACATAACCGGAGTGCCCATTTCCATCTTTACTCATTCATTAACTCATCAAACATTCATTGAGCACCTACTATAGGCCACAATATTATACAAATGACCTCAGAGAGCCATATAAAGGGCTCAGTGAAGCACCGACTGTCCTATGGCAAATGAAGCAAGCCAAGCTGGCAACACGTGCTGAAACAAGTTTGAAGAACCATACAGATCATTCTGTTTTGAGGTCAAATGTATCAAAGCATAAACTGTAATGAGACTACTAATTTGTATTTTGCATAGCAATTAATTATATGCTTATTGGATAGTAAATACTATTAGCAAATTAGTCTTTATAGCCATGACATAAATATTAATGACTTTGCATGCATATATACAAAACACCTCATGTTTCTACAGAAGAGTAACTTAAGAAAGACCTAATTCCAGTGTTTTTCTGTGTCTCAGAATATGGTCACAATTGAGGCACATGGGTGGCTCAGTCTAAGCATCTGACTCTTGGCTTCGGCTCAGGTCATGATCTCAGGATCCTGAGATCGACCCCCGCTTCAAGCCCCGCGTAGTGTTGGGCTTCCTGCTCAGCGAAGAGTCTGCTTCTCCCCTCCTCCCTACCCCTACACCCATTCATGCACTCTCTCTCTAAAATAAACAAACCTTTAAAAAAAAAAAAGAAGAAAGCCAAAATTATGTTCACTGCCACCATTTTCCTTCAAAGCTAACTATTACCTAATTTCAGTCATTACATAAAATGTGACCCAAAAATATTTTAGAGTATTGGTTGCACAAATAATTTTCCTACAAATTAGCATAAAGTCACTAAATCCAATTTTTGGTTCACTGAGCAAGCAAGAAAAAAAGATTAGAGCCATCATATACTTTATGAAAAAGCCAAACCAAACTGGTTGCTAATAAACTGGCTGGTTTATAACTGTTCAAACCAGCAGTAACACAATGATAGTAATAGAATCTAGACATCATTACGTGAGGATGGGTTAACCCTTTGTTGGTTACCATTGTACAAATTACTCCAAAAGTCTAACAGGTAAGAAGAAATACAAGTAAAAAGAAACACTTCCACATTCTGCATGGAGCACTGGGTGTTATGCACAAACAATGAATCATGGAACACTTCATCTAAAACTAATGATGTAATGTATGGGGATTAACATAAGAATTAAAAAAAAAAAAAAGAAATATTTCAGGGGCGCCTTGGTGGCTCAGTCGTTAAGCGTCTGCCTTCGGCTCAGGTCATGATCCCAGGGTCCTGGGATCGAGTCCCACATCGGGCTCCCTGCTCCGCGGGAAGCCTGCTTCTCCCTCTCCCACTCCCCCTGCTTGTGTTCCTGCTCTCGCTATCTCTCTCTCTGTCAAATAAATAAATAAAATCTTTAAAAAAAAGAAATACTTCATAACTTTTCCTAGAAAACTTGGTCGGGATGCCTGGATGGCTCAGTCAGTTGAGCGTCTGCCTTCAGCTCAGGTCATGATCCCAGGGTCCTGCTTTATATATTTCAAATACTCAAATGTTAGCTATCATGATTATATAAGACTATCAAGCCAAGAGAAAGAAGGAGAAAAAAAATAAATGTACAAAAAATGATAGCAAAATAGATACCAAAAAAGTCACATAAAATGTAAATAGGGACTAAAACTTAAATAATAAAAAATGAGATTATTAGACTGGATAAACCATCAAAATCCAGCTATATATTGTTTACGACAGACACCTGAAGTATTCAAAAAACACACGAAAAGGCTGGGGTAGGGAAAACAGCACAAATTAGCAAAAAAAAAAAAAAAAAAAAGGCAGGCATAATAATAGACATGTCTGATGAAAATACAACTTAAGGTAAATGCAAATGCACTGGTGGGGACAGAGATGCACCTTACATAATAAAAAAAAATAATAATAATAACCCATCAAGAAGATACTGAAATCATTAACTAGTAAATACTTAACAGTGTCTTGGAAATAAAAATCAACCAAATCAGGGAAAACAAATTTGAAAAATCCACGGCCTTAGTGAGAGATATCAAGACTTTATCATAAACTGATTAATCAAGCGGACAAAAAGCAATAAAAATAGAGGCTATTTATATAGTAACAGTAGCAAGCTTGAGCTAATGGATGATCATACAGGGTCTTACCTAGCAAATAAAAAACACATACTCTTCCTAAGAACAGTTAAACATTTATAAAAATTGACCATGTACCAGCTTACAAAGTATATTTCAACAAATACCAAAATACTGATATCATGAAGACCATGTCCTCTGATCATATATAATTAAATCACCAACAATAAAAAAGATCATTTAAAAAGGTGCCATGAGTTTACAATTTCTTAAAAATCACACTCAAATAACCAAGGCTTAACAAAGAAATCACAATGATAATCATTAAACATAACTGAAATGAAAAAAACCACATGAAGAAACTTGTAGGCTGCTGTTAACCCAATACTTAAAAGTTAGAGTCTTAAATTTATTTATTTTAAAACAAAGTTTAAAAAGTATGGGTTAAGGGCGCCTGGGTGGCTCAGTTGGTTAAGCAACTGCCTTCGGCTCAGGTCATGATCCTGGAGTCCCGGGATCGAGTCCCACGTCGGGCTCCCTGCTCAGCAGGGAGTCTGCCTCTCTCTCTGACCCTCCCCCCTCTCATGCTCTCTCTCTCTATCTCATTCTCTCTCTCAAATAAATAAATAAAATCTTTAAAAAAATAAATAAATAAAAAGTATGGGTTAAGCATTCAACTTGAGTAGCTAGAAGCAAATCAAAATAAAGAACACAATACAAGCAGTAATTAGTAAAACAGAAGGCAAACATAATAGAGAAGAGCATATGAAACCAAAGACTGGTTCATTGAAAAGATTAACAAAAATCTTTTGCAAGCCTAACAAAAATAAAAGACCCATACAAATAATATTCTAAATTAAAAAGATCACAGTTGCAGTTGTAAAAATAGAAAGTGTTACAAATAACATTTATGCCAAATAAATTTGAAAGCTTAGATGAAAATAATTTTCTCAGAAAACATAAATTACCAAACCTAACTCAAGAAGAAACAGTCCTGAATATCACAGTAAGTATTAAACTAAATTGGTAATAAAAAGAAACCATCCCCAGGGGCGCCTGGGTGGCTCAGTTGGTTAAGCGACTGCCTTCGGCTCAGGTCATGATCCTGGGGTCCCGGGATCGAGTCCTGCATCGGGCTCCCTGCTCAGCGGGGGGTCTGCTTCTCCCTCTGACCCTCCCCCCTCTCATGTGCTCTCTGTCTCTCTCATTCTGTCTCAAATAAATAAATAAAATCTTTAAAAAAAAAAAAAGAAAGAAAAGAAACCATCCCTATCCCTGCTTCCAAGTCAGGAGGGTCAAGGTGGGGGCAGGGGGAGACTCCAGCCTCAGGCAGTTTCATGGGCAAGGTTTACCAAATCTTTAAGGAATAAAGAGGCCCTATCTTATAAAATTTTTTTCCTTAAAAAATACTTTCAATAGACACAATTTTCACAATAATATTCACCAATCTTATTATCACTCAGTGAAATGTTGCAAATGCATAATTACCAGCTGAATCAATCAATACACTTTTTTTTTTAATTTTTTAAAAAGATTTTATTTATTTGAGAGAGAGAGCACAGAGGCAGAGTAAGAGGGAGATACAGACTCCCTGCTAAGCAGAGAGCCCGATGTGGGGCTTGATCCCAGGACCCTGAGATCATGACCTGAACTGAAGGCAGACACTTAACCTACTGAGCCACCCAGGTGCCCCAATACTATTACATTATCATCACCCCAGAAAGTTCCTTCCTGCCTCTTTGGTGTCAATCCCTCCCTTCTTCAAGGCAATTATCATTCCAATTTGTATTATCATGGATTAATTTCACTTCATATCACTGGAATCACAGAGGATTGCTCACTCTTCTGATTTTTTCCTTGACATAATGCTCCTGAGACTCGTCCATGCTCTTGCGTGCATCAGGAGCTCTTTCTTTTTACTGCTGCCTAGCATTACACGCACCAGTATTTCTTTATCCATCCTCTCATTGAGGAACGTTTGGGTTGTTTCCAGTCTGACACTATTATGAATAAAGCCACTGTAAACATTCTCGAACAAGACGTTATGTGGACATGTGCATGCTGAACTGGGTATATTTGGAAGGAGAATCACTGGGTCATAGGGTAGGTGTGTGTTTGTCAGAAACTGTCAGGGGCGCCTGGGTGGCTCAGTTGGTTGGGCGACTGCCTTCAGCTCAGGTCATGATCCCAGAGTCCCAGGATCGAGTCCCGCATCGGGCTCCCTGCTCAGCAGGGAGCCTGCTTCTCCCTCTGACCCTCCCCCCTCTCATGTGCTCTCTGTCTCTCTCATTCTCTCTGTCTCAAATAAATAAATAAAATCTTTAAAAAAAAAAAGAAACTGTCAGGTTCTCCAGTTGTGCACTCCAACAAGCAAAGTGTGAGAGTTCTAGCTGCAGCTGCTCCATGTCTTCGCTAACACTTGATATCACCAAGGAATGCAGGCGGCCTCCAGAAGCCAGAAAGGGCCAGAAAATGGATTCCCCCATAGAACCTCCAAAATGAATTTGTAATAGCACTCCAACTGGTCTGAAGGGCGAACTCGTTTCAAGTTTACTCACTCTTGGCTTGCTGACCTAACTCCCTTGGTCTGTAGCAGAACCAACCCCTTAAGATTTGCAGACCACTAGCCTTCAGGAGTAAAGGACCAAACTTTCCCAGAAGACGAGGCCTGACAACATTCAAACCCAGCTGCCCCTGATGCCAGCGAGTGTGTTCAGGGTCCCGCTGACACTGGGCTTACCGCCTGAGCGCCTGCTTCTCTTGCATGTAGCCCCCTCCTTTCTCCCATGCCTTCCCCTCTAAAACCCTCCAGCTTGGCCTGGACAGGGAAAATGGTCTTTGAGACGTCTGTCCATTTGCCTTCCAGGTTGCCGGCTTCCTGACTAAAGCAACTCTCCTTTCTCACTGTCACTTGTCTCTAAAGTACTGATTTTTGAGCAGCAAGCAGACAAACCTGAGTTCAGAACCCGTTCTTTGTCTGGTAACATTCTCCCTAGAAGCTCCAGAAAGGAACACAGCCCTTCTGACATCTTTTTTTTTTTTTTTTTTAAGATTTTATTTATTTATTTGACAGAGAGAGACAGTGAGAGAGGGAACACAAGCAGGGGAGTGGGAGAGGGAGAAGCAGGCTTCCAGCTGAGCAGGGAGCCCGATGTGGGACTCGATCCATCCCAGGACCCTGGGATCATGACCTGAGCTGAAGGCAGATGCTTAACGACTGAACCACCCAGGCGCCCCAGTGACATCTTGATTTTAGCTTACCCAGACCCATTTCAGACTTCTGACCTCCAGAACTGTAACATAACAATCTGTGTTATTTTAAGCCATTTAGTTTGTGGTAGCTTGTTACAGCAGCAATAGGAAAACTAAATACAGCAAGTGGGAGAATGGGAGATCTGTGCAATGTATACTTAGTATCCATATTACATAAAAAACTGCTATAAATCAATAAGATACTCTGCCTTCATTGTGCAGAAGATATGGCAAGCAATTCACAAAGAGGAAAGATGAATCACCCTCATTATGAAAAGATGTTCAGTCTCCCTGGTAATTAGGAAAATGCAAATTAAAACAGTGTTATATAGACTGATTTGTATCCCACCACCCCACCCTCACCCCCAAATTCCATGCTAAAGCCCTAACCCCCAATGTAACTATAGTTGGGGATAGGGCCTTCAGGGAGGTAACTAAGGTTAAATGAGGTCAGCCAGCTAGGGCTCTAATCTGACAGGTGTACTCATAAGAGGAGGAGTCACCAGAAAATCTCTTGTTTCTCAGCATAAACACAGAGGAAAGGCTATGGGAGGACACAGGGAGAAGGCAGTCTTATACAACCCAGGAAGAGAGTCCTCACCAGAAATCAACCATGGTGGTACTTTGACCTTGGATTCCTAGCCTTCAGAACTGTAAAAACAAAACAAAACAAAACAAAAACAAAAAAACCCCCAAGCATTTCTGTTCTTTAAAACACCCAGTCCAGGGGCGCCTGGGTGGCTCAGTCGTTAAGCGTCTGCCTTCAGCTCAGGTCATGATCCCAGGGTCCTGGAATTGAGCCCCACATCAGGCTCACTGCTCAGCATGAAGCTTGCTTCTCCCTCTCCCACTCCCCCTGCTTGTGTTCCCTCTCTCTGTCTCTCTCTGTATATGTAAGTAAGTAAGTAAATAAATAAATAAATAAATTTTAAAAAACACCCAGTCTGTGTTATTTTGTTACGGCAGCCCAAGCTGACTAATATAAACAGTAAAATAATACTCCATGCCCTTTGGGAGCAAAAGTCTTAGAGTCTGAGAATTCCAATAATTTTTTAAGTTATAAAGATAACCAATACAGAAATTTAGAACAGTGATGTAACTACATGAATGAGGGAGAAAGAAGACGGAGGAGCTGGTTTAGAGGAGCTATGTCCTCATCCAACAGCATAAAGTTAATAGAAGTCTAAACTGACAAGCACTATTCTTCAGAAATGCAACAGTAACCACCAGAATAACTAAAACAGAAACCATGAAAAGAATCAACGCGGCTGCACCTGAGGGGAGTGGGGTCTTTGTCTGCTCCTGCTGCTATAACAAAATACCATACATGGGGGGTGGGTTATATACAACACTTCTCACAGTTCTAGAGACGGGAAGTCCATGATCAAGGTGCACAGACTCAGCATCTGGTGAATGCCTGCTTCCTGATTCATGGATGGCTGTCTTCTCATTGAGTCCTCATATGGTGCAAGGGGCCAGGGAGCTCTTTGGGTTATCTTTTCTAAGGGCACTATCCCTTGTATGAGGGCTCTACCTTCATGACCTAAGCACCTCCAAATACCATCACAGTGGGGATTAGGTTTCAACATGTTAATTGGTGGGAGGTGGGGGGGGGTAGGGGAGGGATAATCATTCAGTCTAGAGGAGGAGGAGTATGAGGAAGGCTAGAGCTTTCTGTCAGAAGTCCTACTATTCTCTGATTTTTAAAATTATGGATTCTTTGGAAATTTTTTTTAAATTGGTAGAACAGAACCAGTCAAGAATTCTGTTCCTAGCTCGATGAAGGGACATGAGGAGGCTGTCCTTTTGAGAACATGCTGTGTTTAACCCAATGAAGCACCTGAAGGAAAGAACACGAGCACGGTAGGCAAATGTAATAAAAACCGAGTCCCTTACTTCCAGAACCAGAGTGACGTCAGGAAGGCCTTGCCCCATCGCCACTTTACCATCACTTTCAGCTCTGGTATGGACTCCCAATGTAACTCTGAACAACACTGTTGGCTCTGTAATTCTCGTGGCTCAAACACAGACACTGTCTCCAAATGTCTCCTTGTCAGATGCGAATCCAGTGGCCCCACCTTCCCTGCCACATCCCAACTTCTGTCAACCGTGCTTTCACTGTTCCAAAGAGCGACATTCCCACATCTAGAAAGCTAATTTCATGCCAGAAGCTAAAGACAAAACATCAACCCATTTCCACTAAAAGCAGCAAACTGAGGAAGTCTTTCAACAGACAGCATTACATGATTGGTTAGATCATGTGTCTGGGGCCAGGCCTGAACCCTGATGCTCCCATTTACTAGTGATGTGACCTTGCGCAAGTCACTTCTCCTTCCCTCCCTCATCTGTGAAAGGGAATAATAACACCTGCCCCTAGAGGTCCGGGGGGGGGGGGAACACCACCAGTAGCCTTGTTGACCTGGCAAACTTAGTGCACACAAATGTTCACAAAAAGGATCTAGGATTACCCTGCAAACACTCAAGCACAATGTCTCTGCCCGGAAGTGAGACAAATTAGCACAGCAGTAAGGGGGCAACCAAGGTGGTATTGCCATGTGGTCTTTGAACTAGGAACTCTCGTTCAATTTAGTAAAAACAAAGTGTTCCCATTCTTAAAAAAACCCAAAAAAGAAAAAAACAGAAACACATGTGCTTGGCCTTTTGCTAACATCATAACTAGTTATAGTTGATCCTGCTGTCTTTGCTAGTGATGAGCATGTAAATACTGAGAGGGGAACTAGAGCTTGCCTTGCAGATATAATTACATTTTAATACTGATTTAATAAAAACAAATATTAAATTCAAAATGAAATAAAAAGCACTCACTACTGACATTCTAAAGTTGAATAAAATCTCAGTTTTTGTTCCCTATTTCCAGACCACTAGTCTAAAAAGACAGCTTAGTTTGAAACCTTAATTTCTGGTTATCATCGGTATTGAAAGAATTCCTAAGATGTGCTCCTTTGTCCTCAGTCACAAGTGGCATTTGTAGAGCATATACTGGGTGCTACCACAGGGCTAGTGGTGACACAGAAGGGAGACCCAGAGCTGCCTCCAGTCAGCCCAGTGCAGTAACAGCTCATCCTGGGCACAAAAGATGGGACGAGCAAGCCTCCAGCAGGAGTGTCAAAGTTCTGGGAAAGACACTCGAGCCGGAACACGGAGGAGGAACAGGACTTCAGCAGGTGGGAAGGCATGAAGAGGTGTAATACAGATGGCCAAGGAAAGCAGAGCAGGTCACTGAGTCAGGTAGGACCCTGTGGGGGTCCTGGAATGGAGGTCTAGGGCCATATTGTAAAAAGAAGATTAAGAGAACAGATGGGTGTTTTAGAAAGAGTGTTCTAGCAGCATTGGGGATGATAAAGGAGAAGAAAGTCTGGAAATAAGACCAGCTAGGAAATTCTGGCCCTCAGCCAACTTAAGAGCTATAGGGGACCATGGCGTTGGGGGGCGAGGGGTGTGCACTGGGTGAGGACAGACAGGAATGGATGTGAGAAATAATAAAGCTTAAGGCTAAATGAGGTTCAAGGACCTCCCACACGTGAGAATTCAGGAAAAGGAAAGCTATGCTTTTGGGAAATCTAAGAATGAGAATGGACTAGAGACAAAGAATGAGGTACAAGGTCAATTAACACAACTGCATGTTCAAGTGCCAGCTCTTCATGATGACACTGGACATAACAAAATCTACAGCCACAACTATTACCCTTTACTGAGCACTTTCTGAGTGCCGAGCACTGTGCCACGTTATCCTTCGAAGTAGAATTACTGTCAGTCCGGTTTTACAGGTTAGGAGAGGAGGGATAGGACTGGCTGGGATAATGCCCATAAAGAATTTAGCTTGCTTCCTGGACAGAGCAAACGGGCACTGATGTTAGCTATCCTTATCAACCACCAGGCACTACCGCAAACTTTATTATTTATTATATGTATTATTATATATATAAATACAATAAATTATATTATATATTATATATTTATATTATTTTATATAATATATAATTATATATATTGTTATATATATAATAAATTATATTATTATTACTTCATTCCCTCCGAATGGAGCCAATCCTTTCATTTTCAATATGAATTTCACCTTCTCTTTCTTGAATTTAGCAAAATAACAAATCACCCCCTTAGTCTCCAACTGTTTACCAAGTACCGATTATATGGCTAGCCAGCACTGAAAAGAATAAAAAATCAAGGTAAACCTATGCCCTGCCCACACATGGATTACAATTTAGCTTGAGAATCACTGACTACACAGTGTTCTAAACCCCAAGTTCCAAATTCCCCGAGGGCAGAGAGTGCCTCCAAGCTGGAAGAATCAGAGCAAGCTATGAAGATGAAGGTAAACTGGATTCTAGAAGGATGGAAAGAAATGAACAAGAAGAAAGCAAGGAGGGCCTGCTGCACAGAAGGTTGGAATAGCAAGCAAACAAGAACATGTCCAAATGAACACAAAAGTTGTTCTTTTTTTTTTTTTTTATAACAATAATGTATTAAGTAGCTCTTGGGTGTGGAATCAAATGAAGTGCAATGAAGGAAACAAAAATATTAGCTACTATACTTCTGGAATCAAAGGATTTATAAGCTACTTCTAGAAACCCCTTACAACCAAAATCCTGGGGAGGAAGCCTCAGCAAAAGACAGCACGAATGATAGCAGGTGTATTAACTCTGTGTCAGATGCTGAGCAACTGCTAATCACACTATCGTTTGAAATCTGAACAGAATACTACATAGAAGACCAAAATCCACATTAAATGTATCCTTATTCTCCTCTCTGCATTTATGCTGTCAATTTCTCCAAGAGACAAAATGGGGTGAAAGTCTCCTCAGAAGTATGATGTGAAACAATTTAAGGTTATCATTTAAAGCCATGAGAGGTCACAAATTGCTTAACAAATGTATAACACAGGAAAATATTTTAAATGTTAAAAAAAAACCAGCGATTTTGTGTCTTATTAACAGTATGATCATTTTCTACTTCCTTAAAGTGTGCCTGGCAAAGTGACAAACAACTTTTTCAACGCCAACATTCCTTAAAAGGAGGAACGGTTTTAAACACCTTCTGTGTGAGAACAGAGACTGATTTTATTTGAAATAAGTCTAGAAAATGACTGGACTCACTCACAATATGAAATCGTGATCCCAGAGCCAACATATAACTGCTGCGCTGTGTACACAGCTTCCAAACATTCATTTTCCAATACATGAGCCAGAGAAACTAAATGAAGAACTAGCCATGCATGAGCCCCTAAAGCAAATAAAGTTTCAACTTGGGAGAACAGCCCTAAGTTATAACCAACACTCAGTATATATTCATCTTTCTGATATTTCATATTTAACTTCTCTAACCATTAGCCACACAGACAAAAAGACTCTTTCTGAACACAGGAGTAAACACTCTTTGTTGATGAGGAGCAGACCTCCTAACAATTACACCACTATGAGTTAATACTTTAGGGAACAAAAATTAAAACTCTTTTGAAAGTATCACTGCAGTCCTAGGCTTTATGGCAGAAAATACTGGTTTTATGTATTTATTTTTTTTAAGATTGTATTTATTTAAGTAATCTCTACATCCCACGTGGGGCTCGAACTCACAACCCCGAGACCAAAGTCACACTCTTCTGAAGGAGACAGCCAAGCGCCCCTGGTTTTATGTATTTGGCACTTAGAGAGCACTTACGTTTACTTCCTTATCTAATCTCTACAGCATTGTACAGAAATCTGCTTAATAGTCCGTTTTGTACATTATGCCAAGGTGATGGTACAGTGGAAAGAAAACAGGTTGAGCTTGGGTCAGACCCGATTTCCGCGGAGGACGTGTCACCTCTGTGACCGATCTGGAGTTCAAAGTGAGAAACACCAGACACAAATGCTCCACTGAAACCTACTGCGGAGGTTGCCCCACTGCCTTGACAGAAAAATAAGACCCCGTTCTTTTCCCACCCACCCTCAGTCTTCTATTCAGAATGATTCAAGAAGAGGTCTCCATTCTCAACTCTTAATAATAGGAGACACTTTAGAAAATAAAAGTTCACTACTTTTTAAATCTGGATCCTTCCATTTAAACCCTCTCTTGGGTATCTAATTCTCGGCACCAGTGACTGTTACTGCAAGAATTCCTGACGAATGTTTCTGACCCAAGGTCTCCAATGAGTTGAGGAACCAGGCACTTTCTGATCCCACCGTTCCTCGTGAAGGACACAGATGGGAAGGGGGGTGGATTAAAAAGGAAGCAAACCCCAAAGATCTGAAAAGAGCGGTATTCCAGGCTAACCTCTCCCACAGAACGTTATTCACTATTCCAGTCACAAGAGGAATTCACTGATGCTTCCCAACAGCATCCCAAGTCACCAGGAGCTCCCCTTCCGGGCCATGTGCGCCCAGGACGCAAGCCCAGCCCTGGGACATGGTGCATAAAACGCCCTTTCCACGTGGTCTTCAACACGGGGTTCTGGCCAGTGGGCACCTCGCGCGGGCACCAACCGCGATCGACCGCAGCACAAACACGAAGCACCTGCTCCATCACCGACTCCGCAGGAGCCCCGGGGCTGAAGGACTACAGGTGGGCAGCTCTGGACACAGAGGGCTCTACCAGCGATCTCCGGGCGGAGGGGCCGCGCCGACTGCTGCTTTTACACGGACAGAAGGCTGAACTCTTACTGACTTGCTCCATTTACGCACCCTAAAGCCTCAGCTCAGAGCTCAAAGTCAAGACGCTGTGCTAAAATACCGGCCCACAGCCGCTAAGTGCGGCTCTTGCTCGGGGCCGCCTGCAGGCTTCTCTTCCTTGTCCTTTAAAAACCGCAAAGGCTGGTCGTTCTCGCCGCTTCGCGAGGCCGTCGGGCCGCCTCGGCCTCGGGTTAGGGCCCTGCTCGCCGGGCGCTGACGCACTGGGCGTTGCGCGGGGGCGGCAGGTCTCGGCAGCAGGCCCAGCTAACGAGCGCGCGGCGCAGGCTGCCTTGACGTGGGGTCCGGAGGTGCTGGAAGGGGCGCAGGACAGCGGACGCCTCGGACCGCCGGTCCCGAGAGCGAGGCCGCGCGGACCGCGGGTCCGGGCTCCCCGGAGGCTCCGGGCTCCCCGGAGGCTCCGGCCCCGCCGTGCACACCCACCTTGGCGCGCTTTCAGCAGCAGCGAGTTGGCCACGAGGTTCTCAAGCTCCACGGCGCGCAGGCGCCGCCGCCGCCGCCGCCGCCGGGGCCCGCGGGCGCGAAGAGGCGGGGGAGGGGGAGGGGGAGGGGGCCCCGCCCCCTCCGCGCCTTGCTCGCAGGACGCCACCTGCCCCGGCGACCCCGCGCGGGGTCTGGGCGAGCTGACCCGCCGCCGCCGCCCCTCCAGCTGTGGCTCCTGCCGCCGCCGCCGCCGCCGCCGCCGCCGCCGCCACGGCCACGGCCACCACCCGCCGCGCCGCCTCCGGGCCCGCCTGCGCCGCCGCCGCCGCCGCTTCGGCCGCTGCTGGCGCCGGCGCCGGCCGGGGAAGCCCTCGTCCTCGAGGCCCGGGCCTCCGGCGGGGGCGTCGCTAAGGCGAGAGGAGCTGGCAGCGGGGTGGGCGGAGGACTCTGCGCTCACCGCCGCCGCTCCGGGGCCCGGGCTCTCGTCCTCATCGCGCGCGCCGGGCACGGGCAACTCTCTCCTCAGAGCCCGGCTCCCGGGCCGCCCGGAGTCTCCGCCGAGCCCCAACTCAGGGAGGGGCTCACCGGCCGGGGCTGCCCGTCGCCCCGGCGGCGGCGGCTGCTAGTGCCGCCGCCGCCGCCGCCGCCTCCTCGCAGAGCTGCCGGCTCCCTCCAACGGCCTCCCAGAAGAGGGAGCCCGAGCGCTCCCCTCCCCTCCGCGCCCTGAGGCGCGTGCGGCGCGGCGCACTACCGCTCCCAGCAGGCCGCGCGCAGGGAGGAGGCGGCGCGTCCGGCGAGCGTGGCCTGCTGGGAGCTGTAGTCACTCGCCCGTAGGCGCGCAGGCTAGCCTGCGGGTCGCGTGTACTTCTCGCCGGCTCGGTTCTCGCGGGACGAGGGCGGGGCGGCTCCCCGGTGCCCGCACGCGTCTCCGGAGGGAGCGCGCCGGGCGGCTGGCAGAGTGGGGCTGCGAGCTGGCGGGAGCGCCATGGGGAAGGCCCGGCCGGCGGCGGCGCGCAGGAAAGGCCCCGGGGCCCCGGCGGGGGCGCAGGGCGGCCGCGCGAGGCCCATCCCCAACCCGTTCGAAGTGAAGGTGAACCGGCAGAAGTTCCCGGTGCTGGGCAGGAAGGCGCGCCATGCCGTGGGACAGCCCGGGGTGTCGCGCGCGCGGGCCGTCCAGAAGGTAAGGGGCGGGGGCCGCGCCGCGGGGACCTGCCGGCGGGGCGGGGCGGGGCGGGGGGTGTCCGGAGAGCGCCAGAGCCCTGGGGTCTCCAGCAGCGTCCGGTGCTTAGGATGGTGCGTGCCCCGGCCGGGGGTCCCCCCGATCTTCCTGCGCGCGTGCAGGGAGCCGGCCCTGGGAAGCTGGCCTCGGTGGACACGCGGCGCGCGTGTGCCCCTGTTCCTCGGTTCCACGGGGCGCCGTGCACGCCTCTTCCAGCCTGTCCTCGCAGGGACTTGGAGCCTCTGGTCCAGGGGCCGCGCATCCTGTTCTTCGCAGGGCAGGGATGTCACGGATGTTGGGAGAACAAGTGCGTCTGTCTTTCCAAGCACAGCACCGTGTCCCTCGCGGGGAGACTGAAACGCCACCCTCTGTGCTTACCGTCCCAGAGTATTCTGCGCCTTTCAGCCTCTGTGCAGGTGGCATTCCATGTTCGGCTCTGAGACGTGTTCCTGGGTTTAACAATATTCAGTAAGACACATAGTATCCTACCGAAAAAATTAAGGTGGGTGGAAAAGTCAGGGCACAGAAGGGACCTGCACGGTTCCCAGGGTCTCAGCTAAGGGCTGGGCTTCACTCGGTTTGAATGTCTGGGAAGCCTGAAGCTCCCTCCTAGCTGCTGGGGGTTAAAGGTCAGTGAGGACTTGCCAACCCAGCCTTCCTGGGCCTGTCCTCCGTGTTCTGCCATGCAGGGCGCTATCCGGTCCTTCTCTGAACTGAAGGGAGTGTCTCCTTACTGACAAGACTAACGTCTGGGGCTGATGAGGCCCCCAGGGCAGCCGTGGGGGACCATGGGGGACCGGGTGACGTGCGCTCCAGAGCAGCTATTTGTTTCCACCAGCGAAGCGTTTTTTCTCATTTCTAGAGCAGGGATAATAACATCCATCCTTTCCCTAATGGTTGTTGTAAGACTAAATAGTACATATTAAGTGTTGCCTAAACACTAGACATTATTCTTGTTTCTCAGCTTGTCATTCTCAGACCTCTTCACAATCTGGCCACAACCTATTATCCTTGCTTTGCCTCTTGCAACCCAGTTTGTCCAAAAGTCCTGTCTTATCCCCCCAAATCCCTCAGGGGCCAGCACAGGTCACCACTTCTGATACTTTCCCAAGCCTTACAGCCCCAGTAGGGCAGGGTGCTCATCCCTGTAGTACCTGACAGAGTCACCTCCGTGCTCTGGCCGGCAGTGAATGGCCCAGAGGCGGGTGTTGGTGCCTCCTCCCATCCCCCGTGCTTTGGGGGCTCAAGTCAAAAGGTATGATAGGAAAATCAGAAACTCCTTCCTAGAGAGAGTCACACTCAAGATTGGAAGGGTGAGCAAAATGTTACAGGTGGGGATGAAGGCCCGTTGTCCCCTGTCACGGGGTGTGTGGCACAGCGTGGGGTGGGAGGGCTCAGAGCTGTCCAGAGGGGACTCGGGTCATCCAGGGCAGTTAGAGCGTGCGGTGAGTGTCGGGGCACGTGGGGCGGCAAGGTGGGCCTGTTCTTCTCATCGGTGACCGTCCCTCAGAAGTAAACGCGCTGTCCCATGTGTCTTCTGCTCCAGTCAGTGGGCAGCGCTTTGGGTAGCACTTGCGTGCACAGCGAGACTGCAGGTGTGGTCAGCGCCATCCTGCGGCCCAGAGTCGCACTCCTCCGTTCTCGCTCAGGTGGTGAGATAACCAGAGTTGACATGTCCGTCGCCCCTCCCAGTGGAATAGGCATTGTATCAAGAAGTGTATATTGAATGCTCACAGTCAGCCTTATGAGGGAAGTACTGGTATCATCCCCATTTACACATGAGAAAACGGAGACGAGGAACCATGCCAGAACTTTCTTCAGGTCAGGATTGGGGGTGTTAAGACCCAAACCCAGAGTTGAGCATGTAACAGACAGCAGTACCTGTGCCCGGCTCTGTCCTGAGCAGTCTTGCATAAATTCTTGTGATCCCATAATCCCGTAGCAAGGGCCAGCGGGAAGGTGAGGCCTCTGGGGACAGAGAGGCTAGGTGCCCCCCCCCGCCCCGAGTCTGAGCTGTCACACTCATGACTGCACCTTGTAGGCCTCACACACATGGGTGATCACGGAAGTGCTGTGGGTAGTGGTGGGGGGGGGTCCCAGTAACCTTTAGCAAGTAGACAGATTTGCAGATCCGGAATCCAAGAGGAGCAAGGATCGACTGTATACAAACGAAGGCGTCCGTGTGACAGAGAGAAAATGGGCAATCCTACTATAGTCTCTGTGTAATCGTAGTTGACACGCATGGCGTCCTTTTCACCTCCTTGTTCGTCTCCCTTGTTCGTTTCCTTGCGGCTAGAACCTCAGCTCCCCTGGCATCTCTTCCTGACGGAGCGACTTCCGCGTACTCATCGTTCTGCTTTCTTTGGGTTGCTGCTGTTTTTCTTTAACCTCTAGTACTGGGCACAGAAGTCCAAGGCACACCCTAGAGAGACCCCCAAGCTTCAGACACAGTCCTCTCTGCCTTCATTATATGGGGCAACCCGCTTCCTCAGTAACTGAGATCTGTCTTTCCAGCCAGTAGATTAGCCCTTTTTTGACTGTTGGTGGCAGTGGCCTCGGGCGTCCAGAATGGCTGTGACAGTGGCATCTTATAATTCATTGGAACCATCGTGTGTCCCCCTGTGGGGGCATTTCCTCTTTAGGGACCAAGATCGCCGAGCCATCAAGAGCTCACAGTTGCCAGGACCCACACTAGATTTTTCTGTGATCTGTTTTCCAGCGCACCCAGACGTTACTGAAGGAATACAAAGAAAGAGATAAGTCCAACGTATTCACAGATAAGCGCTTTGGGGAGTACAGTAGCAACATGAGCTCGGAGGAGAAGATGATGAAGAGGTTTGCCCTGGAACAGCAGGTATGCAGGACAGTGGGAGGAGGGTCTGATGCCACAGTTGTCCACAGAAGCCAAGCAGAAGGAGCTGGTCACCCCGTCGTTCACTTACAATTGTGTGGGCACCCCCCCACACAAGGTACGGTGGCGAGTGCGGCGCCTTGTCTGGCCACCAGCCTGGTGGAAAAGTATCTTGACTCGAGGACAACACGGTGTCCTGAGTTCTTGACTGCAGTGCGGCTCACAGCTCGGTCGGTGGAGAGCCAGTCGGTCGTGGAACATTGGCGGGATTTGCCCATGGCTCGGGTGGGCCCACTGATCCATTTACCTCCTGTGGCTGCTGTTTATCTCTGGATCATTGCTCAAATGACCCAGAAAATCTGATGTGCTTGGGCTATGTTGTCACATTATACAAATAGTGGGAAAATACCTGGGTTTTGCTGCTAAATGGATTGGAAATTTTAGGAAGCTGATTTTTTTTTTCTTCTGTCAGCGGCAACATAAGAAAAAAAGCATCTACAACCTAAATGAAGATGAAGAATTAACTCATTACGGCCAGTCTTTGGCAGACGTCGAAAAGCATAATGACATTGTCGACAGTGACAGTGACACTGAGGAGCGCGGAACGCTGTCTGGTGAGGACGGGGAGCCAGGGGATGGTCTGCTGGTTTCGTCTTCTGTGCCTTTCTCTTCGCACGGTTCATTGTTGGAGATTTTTTGTGCATGCTTACCTGTTAAATGTGGTCACTTAGGTGGTCCTAGCTCACTGTGATGAAGGTAAGCGCTTGGTACCTTCATGTTGACAGCCTGGTCTCCACAGGGCGAGTGGCCTCAGGCTTATCGGCACAAGAGGCTGTGATGCTCAGGTCACTAGGGGAGAAGTCGGGTTCCATGTGTTCCCAGCCTTGGGCCTTGGGGGCTCAGCTGTTCCTTAGACATTTCCTGGCATCCTTTGAATCTGGCTATGAGCTCATCAAAACCCAGGTAACTTAGAAAAGAAAAGCTCTTACTTTTGAGCATACGTGTATTTATAACTTCACAAATGCATCATCCGTAAGTACGTTGTGTTTTGTCTGGCTGCGTGATGAGGTGTCCTCCCTAGAGTAGGAGAGGTTCGTCGTAAAGGTCAATCCTGTCAGGTAGCTCTTACCTCGTTGTGATGGAGGTGTGGGAGGGATCAGAGGGTTCCCAGGGTCTCAGCCGGAGCACCTGCTAACGTGGGACTGCCAGTCACTGAGATGGGCTACCCTGTGACACACACTGGCTTGGGGCAGTTTGAAATGTTGCCGGACGTCCGGGGGAGGCCTCGAGTCCCGGGAGCTGCAGCCTTAGGGATGGGAGGAAAAGAGCAGGTGGGGCATTGGGGGCCACTGCTGAGTCCTGGAGCTCAGGGGCAAACCCCATAGAGAGAGCCTTTTCAGAAGGGAGTGGGAAGGGGGCCTTGCTACTGGCGATAGGAGCCATGAGAACTGGTGAATCCACCCCAGAGGGGAGGCAGGAAGTCAAGGGGAGTGATGGGGGAGTTGGGGAGAGTCAGGACTGAAGGTGGGGTTCCAGAAGCCGTGGTGGGAGAGGGTGGTGAGGAACGCTTCAGCAGGAGAGAAATCCGATAATGACCCAATAAAATAAGAAAAGTTGATTTGGGACAAGAGGCAGTGGAGTTGCTTAGGTCATTTCCTTGAGTAGCTGGGAAGGGACAGCCCAGCCACGTGAGCCCCAGGGCTGCTCTGGGGGAGTTTGGGGGGCGCTGAGAGCCGGGGGGAGTGGAGCACCCTCGGCCCTGGTGATCACTGCCAGGCGGCCTCGAGAGCCCAGCGGGAGTCGGCGGTTCAATACACGGGCCTCTCCTTCCCGCACGCACATCCATCTGCGCAGGTGTGGCCGGGAACAGGTGGCCACGCGAGCAAGGGGGCGAGGGCTGTGGGCCTGCTGTGGGAAAGCAGCCTGAACGTTCTGTTTCTGTTACTGGCAGGTCATTTGGGGGAAATTGCTTCCCATGCAAGCTTCCATTTTCTCATCTGAGATTCTGGGTTTTTTAAGGTTTCTGTCCATCCCAAGTGGATGATTCCCACAGTGTTTTCTCTCTTCTGCCGCGGTGGCCGGCTAACCGACAGGGGCCCCTGCTGCAGGTGCAGGCTCCTGCCCTCAGGACCTTCCAGTCTCGGAGCCCCTGCCCGAGGAGGCGTGAGGGATGCAGGTTCTCTGCGGCCCAATCCTGGGCTTTCTGTCCCGAGACACAGACTCCGCCTTGTTTTACTGCATTTGCTGATCGTTCATGAGATTTGAACACAGTTTACTAGTAGCGCCTTGGTGTTTCCAGGCGTCGGGTCCCGATCAGGGGGTTTTATGGCTCTGGGTTTTCTCGGGATGGTTCATCCTGGGGATTTCTTACATGCCGCTGTGCCTGTGGTCTCGTGCAGCTACGCTGCGGGAGGACTTTTTCCTTGAATATGGGATTGGTTGTCAAATCTGCGCTTGGATGAACATTGGCAGACCAGTGCAGGAACTGGTTTGTGCGCCAGGCCAGCTTCACAGACGCCTTTTCTGCCCTTTGTCCCCAGCCGAGCTGACCGCCGCCCATTTCGGAGGCGGTGGTGGCCTCCTTCATAAGAAGACCCCACTGCAGCAAGGGGAGGAGGAGGAGAAGCCGAGGTCACGCAAAGAACTCATCGAAGAGCTCATCGCAAAGTCCAAGCGAGAGAAGGTGTGTTAGCGCTCCCGGTGGGGCGCTCTGGCCCGGGACCCTCACCAAAACAACTCCCGGGCTCTTCTTCCCTTGTGTGTGTTTAGGCTCTGTTTAACGTTTTCTGTGACTTTAATAGAAGCATTCGTTTTGAATAGGAATATTTTACATTTCATCTTGCGTATACTTCTCACAGTCTGTTGTGTTTGGGGAGGACTTGGGGGTGTCTTTGGTTGGCTTTGTGTGTTGACGTGTATCGCTGTCTTTACTACCAGCAAACTGCTCAGAGCATCCAGATGAACAGTTGATAGCAGGGACTTAGTTCTGTGTGTTGAGATTTTGTAGCTTCGCTTTCCTAAGACACTCATTTCTCGGGGTGTCTCCGTGCTGCTGATCCGAACGCGTTGACTCTGGCTGCTCGCTCGCGGCCCCGCGCTGGCAGCATGCACCACCTTGCTCTCTCTCCCCAGAGGGAGAGACAGGCACAACGGGAAGGTGCCCTGGAGCTCACAGAGAAGCTGGATCAAGACTGGAAAGAAATCCAGACTCTCCTGACACACAGAACTCCCCAGTCCGAGAACAGGGATAAGAAGGAGCACCCCAAGGTGCGTATCAAGTGGACTGGACCTTTCCTCCACTGGTGGAGGCCAGCGTCCCTTCCGGCCTGTTCCTTGACGTAGATAGCTGCCCTCCTTTTCTCTTAGTTCCTCTGTCTTCCAGTGAGATTTCGTGGAATTTCCGGATACGTGTAGTGTCCGTGTAGAGCTAGACAAAAAGAGACTTCAGTATCTACTCCTGGATAATTAAACTAAAGAAAACGGTTGTTTTTGGTATGAGAAATCCTTCGAGGGGAGGCCTTCTCCAGACAGTGTTTGAGTTTTCCCATCACACGTCTGCATGTCCATATATACAGTTACTTAGTTTTCCCTCCAAATGGTGTACGGCTCCTACCACATCCTTTTTAGTCTAAATTGTTGGAAAAGCGGCATTCACCTGCGTGTCTGGCTTCTAGGAAGTATCCAGGATTTCGCCAGACGGCCACATCGCGTGGCCAGCCGTCCACCTTTGTGGGCCACTGACACTGTGGCTGCCACCTTTACCCCAGCCCGTTTTGTGGGCTTCATGCCTAATGAACAATGTTTAGTTTTGTTAAAGCAGGTATGTTCTGAGAAGAATTTCCCAGGAGTGAAAAATCCTATGTGACCTTAAAGGGTCCTGCAGATTGGTTAGAACAGTTTTCTTTCAAGAAGGAAAGACTTGGATACGGTTCGTCTCCCTCCTTCATGATGTCCAGACGTTACCAGATACGTAGGAAGCTGCTTGTGCAGATCATTTAAAAAAACAACGACTAAAAGTGAAAAGTTTCTTCTTTCTGCCCTAGCCTGACGCGTATGACATGATGGTTCGTGAACTGGGCCTTGAAAGGAAGGCCCAGCCCTCTAACAGGATGAAGACAGCGGAGGAGCTGGCAAAGGAGGAACAGGATCGGCTCCAGAAGCTGGAGGTACCGGTGTGACTGCGACCGCGATGGGGCCACAGGGCCCAGCGCCATGCAGGGGGTACCGCGGGTTCTGGGTTTGAGGCCTTTCTTCTCCGTTTTGTGAGGTGGGTTGCAGATGCGCTGTTTTATCAAAGGAATCTTCTTAGACTGTTTAAAGTTTGTTTCTTTTACTATAAATAAATTCCTCTTTTTGATATAAAAACAAGAAAAATGCAGATGATACCCCAAATACACCAAATAAATGAAAGTTTGCTCTAATCCCCTTACCTCAGAACAGCTGCTTACAATCTAGTGCACGGCCTTCTCAACTCATTTTCTGTGCCTTAAAAAAGGCTTTTAAAATTTCATTACTCTAAAACAAAAATGAACATTGACGCACTGTTCTGTATGTGGCCCTTTAGTCCAGCCCTACCCGGGTCTCTTCCCGGCCGGCGGCCTGTGTGCAGACAGCCGCGTGGTTGAGCCCCCGTGGCGTGCCTGCCCCCTCCGTGGCTGCGCGGTGGGGAGTGAAGTCTGCGTAGCTCAGCCAGAAAGACCTTAGAACCACGGGCTTGCCTTCCAGGTGACTAGACGCGCTTGTGCTGCGATACTTGTTTCCATTTGCATGCGGTAGGAGGTCCCTACACGCTAGGGAGAAGGCAGGCTCGGAGCCTCCGGCTCGGGGACCATGGCCTGCAGGAGGGCAGGGCTGGTGTGCCTCCCACGACATGCTTCCTTCCCACCCAGGCTGCGAGACTGCGGAGGATGCGTGGCGAGGACGAGGCCGGTGATGCTAGAAAACCAAAGCACCTGTCCGCGGACGACTTAAATGACGGCTTCGTTCTGGACAAAGACAACAGGCGCTTGCTTTCTTACACAGTAAGGAGTGTGCCTTCGCCAGCTTACTTGCTCTCTGAATTCAGAAGCACGGTTTCTGGTATCTGAGAGGTTCATCCCAGATGGAAATTGAATTTGTAAAAACGCCCGTGTGCTCTGTGTCTGGGAGCACGTGGCGGGTCCGATCCCGCACCTGCAGGCAGGCTACCTGGAGAAGGGGCACGCCAGCCTCGTGCTGTGTCCTCGCTCGCCGACATCGGCTTCCTCCACTCGTAAGTGTGTGGTTATCTGCAGGCTCAGCACTGCTGTTCTGGGAGCCGGTAAAATAATTGAGTTTCTAAAACTCTGTTAGGTCTACACCCTTTCCCCTTCAGAGAATCAGCCTGGTTTCAGGGCGGGAATACAGGAGGAGGCCAGGAGTGTTGAGCAGAAGGGGATCCAAGATGCTGGGTGCTCACAGAACACTGGGGGATTTGGCAGGAGAGCGTCGTCAGGGGTTACCCCCAGGTGTTGAGGTCCCGCCACCTCCAGGTGCAGCCCAGTGTCAGGAAGCCCCTGCTGACCCACCATTTCGCAGCCCCAAAGCCGGTGGTGGGAGGCTGCAGACACAGCCGCTGGAGCCCGTGGCCACCGGGGCGCCTGCCACACCTTGGGTCCCTGCTGCTCCGTGGCAGAAGCTGAGCCTTGCCCGGAGCCCTGGTGGCAGGAATCAGGACGCTGTTCCCCGGCCTGCTGGCCCTGAGGCTCTGGAGCTCGCCACCTGGCACGCAGCCGGTGCGGAGGGTGGATGCGGCACTCGGTGCTTGTGCTCCTTGTGTGTGCAGTGTCCAACATCGCTACAGGGTGTTCCCCCGGGGTAGTGAGGCCTGTGGTCCCCCTGCTCTACCCTAGGATGGAAAGATGAGCATCAAGGAAGAGCAAAGCAGGGAAGCTAGTGACGGCGAGAGCAAAGAGGAACAGGGCGAAGACCCGAGCGAGGAGGACCCAGAGGACAGCAGTGACCCCGAGGGACACTTAGACTTGGAATCGGATGCGGAGAGCGAGGAGGACTGTGGGTGGCCAGACAGAGAGCCCCGGCAAGCCCCGGGGAGAAGAATGACAAGCGATGATCACAAAGCTCGAGAACCTGCCAGAACCGAGCTGCCCTATACATTTGCAGGTAGACAGATGCTGGCTTTTCTTACATGTTGGGATGACCTCTGTGACCTAGCGACAAGTCTTCCTCACTAGGACCGAGGGTGCGCTTCTGGGCACGTGGACCCATAACGTCTGGGCTTGAGGAGCACTGTCCTCCTCGGCAGTGTCTGGCCAGTGTTAGCCAGCTTCTGTCGTGTGGCTGGGGACAGTTTCGTGGACCGGCCACAGCACGAGGACGACACGCCTTTCCACTGGAGGTCGCCGTGCTCTTTCCATGGCCAGCCTTTTGTGGTGGAAATGTGGCTGCCACAGAGAGCTGGGGCGGGGCCTGGGAGATGGGGGTCACCTGTGAGGAGGCTTCCTATGGGCCACATAATCCCTTACAGCGAATGTTGTGTGTTGTATGGTCTGGTGCGTGGAGAAGAATCATCCAGTTCTAGCGAGCAGTCCTAAATTGTCCCGTGACTTACGGTCACTTCCAGAGGCTGGCTCCCTCGGGCATGGCCGGCGATCGGTGGGAGTCTGGGTGGTGACAGCACTCTGCCACGTGGCTCCTTCCAGCTCATTCTGGGCCAGTGTGGACACTAAACCCAGTGTCTGCTGCCTGGTCGCCGATCAGTAGCCTGTCCCACCGCCCCTCTCCCCCAGGACACGCAAGAGCACCTGTTAGATCCAGCGGCGGTGGTCCTGGTGGGAGGTAAAGCGTGTCTGAAATACGCGTGAAGTTGTCTCATGGTGAAGTGATATCACCCCTGTTCTGTTTCATTTCCAACCTCTGTGTGATCAGAAACGTGATTCTCTTTTTAAGTGTGTTTTGCATTTTTGACAGCCCCTGAATCCTACGAGGAACTGAAATCCTTATTATCAGGAAAAACGATGGAGGAACAGCTTGTGGTGGTGGAGAGAATTCAAACATGCAACCATCCAAGTCTCGCCGTGGGAAACAAAGCAAAACTGGAAGTACGTGCCCCGTGTTGGGAGTGTCAGGGCGGCCCCCCACCCCGTCTGTGTGTCCGAGGTGTGTGCGCCTTAGCCCCCTGCGGCTACGAGCGCCCCGTGCCGTGACCCCACCGCGTGCCCCGGAGTGGGTGCTGTTGCCCTCCGCTCACAGGTGAGGGAGACTGAGGCCCTGGGCGTGTGGCTCACGTGGCCTCAAGCCAGAGAGCGAGCCCTTCAGGGAGATGAGGACTTGGAATGTGCCTTTTCTTCTCCGCGAGTGCTGCCCGTTGACGGATAAGGCACAGGGCTGGGCGCGCTCTTGGTCTGAAGACCTGGGCGCTGTCTGCCGTCCTGCAGAAGCACACGCCCCAAGGCCTTCTGCTGACCCCCTCCTGGTGTGGGACCGGCTTCTTGGCCTACGCTGTGCAAGGTGCTCCCGTCAGTGGCCCCGAGGCACGTGCGCACACATGTTAGCCAGACGCAGGGGACGGCCCCCTGTGAGCCGGTGGCTTTATTCTGCGGGTCGGCACTGAGCTCTGCTCCCAACCTGTGTTTCCGCAGAAACTGTTCGGCTTCCTTTTGGAGTACATTGGAGATTTGGCTACAGAGGATCCACCAGACCTCAGAGTAATTGATAAATTGGTTGTGTAAGTAACCACGGCAGGTTGACTGGAATGCGGGGCAGAGGTGAACAGCTCTTTCCCTGTTTGCAGTCATAAAAGTACGTCGCGGAATTAGAAAGGTTGACTTTGTAAACAGGCCCCCTGGCATACGCTAGCTACAGTGATTTCAGTGACCACAGCCCCCTCAGAGTGGCGTTAGCACACTGCTCCCATCACCCTGGGGACGGACATGCTGTTAACTACAAATGAGTCAGCTTTCAGGCAGTTGAACACTTCATCCTTGCTCGTGCTGTTTGGAGGCTTATTGTGTGTTTCATTCGCCAATGAAATTGCAAGCTCTGCTCAGACGGGCCGACGGGTGTTTGGGACACGTGGTAGACTGTGTCCTGGTATTGTCCAGAAACCCGCCTGCTCCAGGTCCACGCTTCAGTGGGACCCGACAGGCTGGTGCTGCGAGCATCAGGGAGGCCAGCCCCCCTGGTCTTCCCGTTCCCGCCCTGCCCAGGGACGGCTGAGCCTTCGCTCCCCGGGGACCCCCGTGAAGGCAGAGACTGGAGCGTGGCTCCTGGCCCCTCGTTGGCCGGAGGGAGGTGTGGTAGATTGAGGGTTAGTGAGCGCCAGGGCCCCATAGGGGCCTGTCTGGGGCCAGCCCCATGCTGCGCAGCCCACGTCCCCATGCCACCTTCTGCCGTTACCACAGCGCTTGTGAGGAACCAGTAAGTTCCTGTGGATGGCACCTTGGAACCGTCCGCCGAGCCTGGCTCGGAGAATGTGCTTCTTATGGCATTATGCTTCTGCCGTCGATGTTGAGAAGTTAGACTTTCTAGGAGGTGGCCAAAGTACGTATAGATTGTTATAACACAAACATGTTAGAAGCAGTATCCCGACTGCCAAGAAGGGCAGCCAGACCAGTAAGAGGAAAAGTGGGTTCGTCCAGGGGCTTCTGGGCTGACTTGCTCAGCCAGCAGGTGACTTCGCAGGAGCATGGTGAACGTGAGGTTTGCGGGCTTTCTTTCTGATTTCGTTATCTGAGGTCATTTTCCCCTGACCTGTGTTTCTGATGAACAGGCAGTTATATAATCTTTGCCAGATGTTTCCTGAGTCTGCGAGCAACTCCGTAACATCTGTCCTGCGAGACGCCATGCACGAGATGGAAGGGGCCATTGAGGCCAGAGGCCAGGCGGCGTTTCCGGGCCTGGACGTGGTGAGTGGGGACTTGGTCTCAGGCACGGGGGCCGGTGCTGTTGGCCGGCCAGGAGGGCTGGCTGAGTGGAATGTGTGTGGTTTGGCGGGTTCGCCATGCCCTCGAGCCTCCAGACTGAGCTGGAGAACAGACCGGAACAAGGTGGAAAGGACTGTTTACGCGTGAACACGTCACTGCGGTGTGTTTCAGTGGTTTGATTCCGTGCGAATGGGGCTGTCTGTGGTCTTCGTGGCGAAGAGGCTTTGGGCCAACAGAATGAGTGTGTGTTGGGAAGGACTGAGCCCGAGCCCTGGCCCTGCTGTGGCCCCACTGAGACAGCCGAGCCCCTCTGAGGGCTCTAACGGCTCGTGGCGGCTGCGGGCCACCTCGTCAGCATCCGTGACCTCGAAGAAGTACTTGCTCCGTCTGTTCCCTGCTCTGGGATTTCTGTAGAAATGAAAAACCGTGATTAACAAAAACTCAAAAACACAGGGTCTGTGTTCCTGGTTTTAGTGGACCCCCCCCCCCCAAAGCGGGATCTGAGTCAGTGTCCGTGAGCCTCAGCCCCCGGCAGACACTCCCTGTGTCACCGGAGTGGCCTGTTCCCGCAGACTCCGTGCGACAGGCCCGGCCAGTTCCTCCGATGAGCTGTGCGGCCGGCTCCTTGTCTGTGAGCAGGGGTGGGGGGGTGCAGTTAAGCCTCCCGTGAGGTTCGTGACCGTGGCACGGCTGGACGCAGTGGTCAGGTCGCGGGCTGTCGCCATCACAAGCGCTCCCTCAGTGGACACGCGTGGTCCACTGCGGGCGAAGCGAGGCCGAGCGGGCTGGGTGCGGGAAGCCGCGGGTGCTCTCCCTTCCCCTCTGCCTCCCTGAGCCTGCGTCCCCTGGAGTCCCAGGTCAGGGCGGCGGAAGGAGGAAGTGGGGGCTCCGGGGTGTGCCTGACGTGTTCAGGGGGGTTGGGAGGATTTCCTGGTGCCTGTGGGCCAGAGGGAGGGTGTGCAGACCCTGCCGAGCCAGGGTGCAGGGGTGCTCTTCGGCTTCAGCGCGAAGCAGCCTCCCTGGCGCCTCCCGGGTGCGGAGCCCGTGGGCGCGTCCGGCCGGGGGTCCCCGGAGAGCGTCGTCCTCTGAGCCAGCACTCCTGCCGCCACCCACGTAGCCTCGCACGTCGTGGTCGGGCGCGCAGGCCAGAGCCGCGGCTCCGGCTGGCGGCTTGGGGCCGAGCCGAGCCTGGTGCGGCGGGTGGACTCGCCCGTCCTTCCTCCCCTGCCAAGGCGCGCCTGCGCCCTCGGCCGCCGCAGTAGCCTCGCCAGCCACCCAGCGTCTCGGCCCGCTGGGCAGTGAAGAGTAGTCTGTGACGTAGCTTTGGTCTGCGCCTCCCTTGCTGGGCGCCGCGCCCACGACGGTTCCGTGTCTGAGAGGAACTCCTCTGGGTGAGCGGTTCTCGCCGCGTCCTCCGCCCGTCGGGGGCTAGTCCTGAGGCGGCGCTCGGGCAGAGTCCGGCGTGCGTGCGTGCGCGCGTGCGTGCGCGGCGTGCGCGGGGCGTGTGCGCGCGGGGGCGGCCGTGGAGGTGGGGCGCCGGCAGGGGCGCCGGCAGGGGCGCCGCGGCCCCTCCCGGGCGGCTCAAGCCCCGCTTTGGTCCTGGCCTGTGGGAAGGGCCGTGTTTTGAACCTGCCTCGCTTTCTCTAATCCGGGTGGGGACGCTTTTCAGCTCGTTTATTTGAAAATCACCGGGACGCTGTTTCCAGCCTCCGACTTCCGGCACCCCGTGGCGACGCCCGCGCTCGTGTGCATGAGCCAGCTGCTCACCAAGGTACGTCCTTGGCGGCCGAGCGAGGCTGCGGGGCGTCGCGCTTGCGGCCCGGGCGCGGGAGAGGCTCAGGAAGGGGCCTGTGGACGACCCCGGAGATGGCCCCGGCGAGGCTGTGGAAGGTGTGACGCCAGAGAAGAGCCCTGGAGTCAGTGGTGACGCACCAAGCGTGCCGAGGGCCCCGTTCCCCTTTCGGCTTAAGCCCGAGGGGTCGTGTTTCCCGGGCCGGCGTCTGGTGCACGCTCGGGGCCAGTGTTGCCCCGCGGGGCGGGGTCTTCGCGAAAGGGGCGGAGCCCCGGGGCCTTGACGCCTTGGCCGCCTTTAATCCCGCTCGGCCCGCTGCGGGGAGGGGCGGTGCTTCCTCCGGGCGGGGGGCGGGGGGGGCGGGGCCTGGGGCCACAGACCTCGGCCGGACGCCAGCCGGGGCAGCCGGCCAGCCTTCCGGAACGTTCTTCTGACCCCCGGCCGCCCCCTGTGGTCCTTGCCAGTGCCCCGTCCTGTCTCTCCAAGACGTGGTGAAGGGCCTGTTCGTGTGCTGCGTGTTCCTGGATTACGTGTCTCTGTCGCGGAGGTTCATCCCGGAGCTCATTAATTTCCTCCTCGGGATCCTTTACGTCGCGACTCCAAACAAGCATGGCCACGGTGAGTGGGTCGGCCGTGCGCCTTGTGGAGAGTGTGGGACGTGGAAAGTGAGACGTCAAACCCCGCCGTCCAGAGCGACGGCCTCTCCCCTGTGCGGCTGGGCGGACGCCCCTGCACCCAGCGGAACCGGGGCCCCACTCTTGCCGCCACCACGGCCACGCGCAGTGAGTCCCATCCGTGGCGTGGACCCCAGATGGCTGAGCTGTCAGAAGCTCACGAAACAGCTCAGTTCTTTCATGTTGATTCTGTGTTGAGATAACATTTTTAAGACGGGGTTAGACGAATGTATCATTAAGATCTTTTTTCTGTGCCCCAAGAACGTTTGCGCTCCCTCCGTGTGGCCCACGTGGTTTCTAGTGCGCAGCCCTGTCTCTAGTTTCTAGAGTGCCGGGAATCCTGGAAGGAGTGACCATCAGAAGCCACGTTGTAACGAGAGGCAGTTCTAGCGTCTGTTGACCTGCTAGGCTGTGCTGGTCTTAAGGCCCCCCTCCCCCCAGCAACACCCGCGATGCTGACCACTCACTGCTCCCCTGGGTTGTCGGGCTGCCACCCGGTCTCTGCCCCTCGCTCTGTGTCCTTAGGCTCCCCTTTCCTGCCCCGATCGATCGTCCGTCGTATCTCTGATCCAATGCCACCACGTAGGATGCCAGTCATACGGAGCACCTCACCAGTGCCGGGGGGGGGGGGCACTTCAGCCCCAGCAGCTCCTCCGTTCAGGACCCTCAGCACACTGTCCTGCTTCCCCTGCGTGCAGCTGCTGCGCCCGGCCAGCACTGACCCCCTCGCCGCAGACTCCCGTGCGCCGGGCCTGGGCCTGGGGAGGCACAGTCTGGCCGGGGGGCCTGTCAGAGTGGACGCTGCGGTGGGGGCGGGCGGCGGCCCCTCTCCCTTCACCCTGCCACCGCCAACTTTGCTGTGCCAGGCGTACGCCAGGCCGGCCGGGCCCAGTGCCTCGATTGCTCTTCCGGGTGGTGACGGGGTTAAGTCCACTCCGCCGGCGTTCATCCTCCGGGACAGGCCTTCTCTGACCTTAGTTTACTAGGTTCCCTGTGCCACCTGCACCCACTCTCCCCCCACCCGCCACCCCTGCCCTGCATCTCTGGCCCACCACATCTCTTTTTGATGCTCCATCCAGTTAACTCTGTCTTCCGGGCATTGTCTACTGCCTGTCTCCCCTTCGAGGTCAGGGACCTGGGCTCTTCCTTCCGTCACCCCTGCGGAGGCTGTAACTCCACCTCTGTGGGGTGAACACAGGCTGCGTGTGTCCGAAGTGACCCTTCTAACTGCGTCACCATGCAGAGTCTGCCCTGTGACCTCGTGATGCTCAGAGGCCACCTCTGTCCTTATCCCGCTTGGACTTCAGGTTACACTCTGGTGCACCCTTTCAGAGCATCTGGGAAGAACTCGGAGTTGCTCGTGGTTTCTGACCAAGAGGACATAGCCACGTGGCAGAGGAGAGGCCTGTCCCTCGGCTGGGCCGGTGGACTGAAGGGCCAGACTAAGACAGAGGCCAACCACACCAGGTAGGCGGGGGGCTTGGGGCGCCAGGGAGGGCGTGCTCAGTGCCGGGCCAGCCTGGAACCAGACACAGCTGGGACCCGTGAGGACGCATCCAGTGTCACTCCGCAGATGGTACAATCTTATATGAGGGAAATCCTAAAGACTCTGCAAAAGAGCTGTTAGATTTCATAAACTAATTCAGTGAAGTAGCAGGATACAAATTCAACAAAAAATCACTTGCGTTTCTATATGCACTGAACAATTGAAAAGGAAATTAGAAAATTCCGTTTACAACAGCATCAGAAAGAATAGAACATGGGAATTGAAAACCAAGGAGGGAAGGATAATTGAGACAAAACATCGTGGACGCTGTTAAGTAAGACAAAGTGCAAGAAAACAGCTCATGTTCGTGGATCTGAGGACTCCCCTCCAGACACCATCACACTGGGGATTGGGTTTCAGCATGTGAACTGGGGGGACACACACATTCAGTGCACAGGAGGGCTGGGGCTTTTTATTTATTTTTTTTTTTTTAAAGATTTTATTTATTTATTTGAGAGAGAGAGTGAGAGAGAGAGAGCACAAGAGGGGGGAGCGGGAGAGGGAGAAGCAGACTCCCTGCTGAGCAGGGAGCCCGATGTGGGACTCGATCCCAGGACTCCAGGATCATGACCTGAGCCGAAGGCAGTCGCTTAACCGACTGAGCCACCCAGGCGCCCTGGGGCTTTTTATTAGATCTCCTTCTGTTCTCTGATTTTTTAAAAGTATGGATTTGAAATATCCTTTTGTTGTAAAATACACAACAGAAAGTTTACCGTCTTCATCAGTGAGGCCAACAGTTGAGTGGAATTCAGTACATTTACATCCTGGTGCAGCCACCACCTCCTTTCACCCCCAGAAGTCCCCATTCGTAAGACAAGTTGTGTACCCACCACACACTCACTCCCCAGCCCTGGCGCCCCACCCTGCCGGTCTGCCTTGTCTGCAGCATCTGGCTCCTCCGGGGACCTCCTAGAAGTGGGGTCACAGTGTCTGTCCTCTCTGGCTCGCATATTTCACTTTATAGCATCATGTTCTCCCAAGTGCATCCACGTGGTGGCAGGTGTCAGAATGTCCTTCCTGTTTAAGGCTGGATAACATTCCATCGTGTGGATGGACTACGTTTTGTTCATCCATCTGTCCACCCGTCCACGGACACTGGGGTGCTTCCCTGTCTCAGCTGCTGTGCATGATGCTGCCATGAACATGGGGGTGCCGGCATCTCATTGAGGCCCTTCTGTTAATTCTTTTGGGTATATACGCAGAAGCAGAATTGCTGGGTCGTACAGTAGTTTTAGGTTTCGTGGTTTTGAGGACCCCCCCCCCACTGTTGAATCCCTGCCAGGTTCTCCGTGTCCTCCCAGCATTTATTTTTTTAACAGTAGCCATTCTCCTGGGTAAGAGGTGTTAACTCCATGTGGTTTTGATTGGCATTTCCCTGAAGAGGAGTGCTGCTGAGCGTCTGGCCATCTGCAGGTCTTCCCCGGGAAATGTCTGGGCAGGTCCGTGAAAAGAGAAAAAACTTTCCCAGAACGTGTATTATTTTTCAAGATAATGTCGGCTTGATTTTGCAGATAGTCATTTAAAAACTAAAGTGGAGCCACTCATTTTCAAGTTGCTGCTGCATTTCCCACAGTGACCCTCTGTGCTCAGGGACACGGGGCATCTGTCCCACCCACTGCCACGCTGGACGTGGACTCCAGCCCCTGTTGGGTTTTTCAGAGCTGTGGGTTGGACATTTTAGTTTTTGCCGAGAGGATGGACACTGGCAGTGACCGAACCGAATGAGCTGGACCCCTTCCTGCCTCTGGCCCTGAAGCTGGGTGTTGCCCCCTTGCAGACTGTCCTGCCTGGCCGTGTGTCTGGCCTTGGTGAAGCGCTGCATGCTACTCTACGGCCCACTGCCGTCCTTCCAGACCATCGTGAGGCCGCTCGGAGCCCTGCTGACAGAGCACCTGGCCGACAGCAGTCGCCCCCCGGAGCTCCAGGTGAGGCCTCCCACCATGCGGCCCTCTGCGCAGGCTCGGCCGCCTCTGTGAGAGGGAGCAGGCTAGTGGGCGAGCTTGTCTAGAGGTGCAGCTCTAGAAACAGCCCTGGGAAATGACGGTAGTGGGATGACTTAGGAGAGGTGACCGTTCTCCTGCACGGGGTCTTGCTCGGTGCCCGTGGTGTGCCCCCTCCCCCCGGCCGCCGGGGCTACAGTGAAGGCGCTCCCGTGTGTGTCCATAGGGGTGGGTCACTCAGGCCCATTGTGACCAGTTTCTCTGGGGAAGGAGATTCCATGGTGTCTGCTGGATGCCGAAGCACTCCCAAGTGCCCAGGGAACCTTCTAGAAGGGTCTCAGGCGTCTGTCGTCCTGCCAGCGGGAAGGGTGCACAAGGCTGTGAGCTGTCCCATGCGCAGGCCCCCCACCCCTGTCCGCACGGCGGTGGGGCTCCCTCGGCTGTGCCCCCGTTTAGCAGAGGCAGCCCTGGGCCCCAGGCCCCATGCCAGGCGAGCCTGCTGCAGCCTCAGCGTGCCCCGGGTTTCAGGAGCTGTGCCGGAGCGCGCTGGCCGACGTGGAAAAGCACGAGCAGCGCTGCCGGCCGCTGGTGTGTGAGAAGAGTAAGCCGCTGCCGCTGAAGCTCTTCACCCCCCGGCTGGTCAGAGTGTGCGTGTCGGGGTCGGGCGGCGGGGGTGGGGGCGGGGAGGCAGGCGGGCTGGACCTGACACTGGCTTTCCTCCTCAGCCTCGAGTTCGGGAAGAAGCAGGGAAGCAGCAAGGAGGAGCAGGAGAGAAAGAGACTGATCCACAAACACAAGCGTGAATTTAAAGGAGCCGTCCGGGAGATCCGCAGGGACAACCAGTTCCTGGCTCGAATGCAGCTCTCGGAGACCCTGGAACGGTGAGCGGCGGTGGTGGCTGGGGCTGCCGGGGGGTCGGGCCGGGTCCCCGTGAGTGACTGCCGGCCCCGGGGCCTGGGCAGGCGCGTTTCCTGCCGCTCCGTGTGCGCTGGCCCGCATGGATGCGAGCTGCTACTGGGTCATGTAGGGAAAAGGGCAAAAGCTGATGTAAAAATGGGGTTTTTTCTTTTTTTTTTTTTTTAAGGGATGCGGAAAGAAAGCGAAAAGTGAAACAGCTTTTTAACAGCCTGGCCACACAGGAAGGTGAATGGAAGGCTCTGAAGAGGAAAAAGTTCAAAAAATAGTTTCCCAGACAGGGCAGGGAGGTGCTGTGCACTGAACGTAATAAAGGCCGCCTTCCCGTGCGCCCGGGCTCCTCCCTGTGCTCCGGCCCCTGGGCCTCCCGGGGAGCCAGGCCTCGCCAGCGAGCGGGGGCTTCTGCTCCATCCCCTGCAGATGCGCCCCCGTTAATCACAAGGTTTGGGACTGAGGGTGAGGATGCGTTCTGCTCAGTACCATCCGATGAGGCAGGCAACGTGGGGCCCAGCGTGGAGGCCCAGCCCTCCCCGGGCTGGCGCTGGAGGCCGACGTCACACAGCCTGCGGCGCACTGACCGGCCCTGCATGGTGGCCCCGGTGCCCAAGCAGCGGGTCCCTGAGGTCACACAGCCAGCCATAGCAGTGACTGCAGAGGGATCGGAGGCCTGGCCAGAATGGATGTGGGGGCCAAGGGACAGGGTGACCTGACGGTGGTGGGGAGAACAGGGACTTTGATCTCAGACAAGTTGGGGGGTGTTGGAAGTCAGGACGCAGAGCATGGGGCCAGTGTCCCTGCGGGCGCGTGGGACTCAAGCCGTGCTTGCCCAGATTAGCCTTGGGCTTGGGCGTGAGACGCGGGAACACTCAGCCAGCCTCCCCTAGGCTCGTTGGAGACCCGCTTGCCTCGTGTGTGGCTCCCCAAATCCACAGGCCCTGTCACACACTCTCGGCTGGGGAGGCCTGGCCTGCTGATCCCACACAGCCTTTGCCGTTACACAGCTGTTGCTACTTTAATTCCCCAAGTCCCTGGACCCAGGACTCTCGCCCGACCGCCCCAGGAAAGGGAGACCAAGTCAGGTGCTGGGCTTTTGGGTGGAGGCCTTGCTCGTCAGTCCCATGGGGATGGAATGTGCCCACCACTAGCCCATAACACCCCAGCTCTGGATCACGTATCACTGGAACATACCTCACTCTGCCCACCCTGAGCCTCTCCCCAACCCCACTCCAGACGTAATTCTTGGAAATACATCTGTGCGGCTGGTCCGTCACAGCCCTGCCTCCACCCCTTGCAGAGGGGAGTATATAGAATGATGGAAGAAGGTATGAAACCCAGCTGGGACCCACCTGGCCCAGGAGGAGGGCTGTCCTGAGCAGTTCTGATGAATTCTGCGTACGTATTCCCAGCTCTGCCCTTCTGCCGGCACCCCCAGCATCTAAGGACGTTAACGGGGCCGGGGCCAAAGCCTCAGGCGTGGAGGCCACAGGCTACTGAAGGGGCGGCATGGCTCAGCTGGAAGAAAATGAACATGACCCAGACCCGTCCTTTGGGGAAAGCTGACTGGTTTGGGTTAGAGGTAGACTCCTTGCCTCTATCAGGCAGCGTGTGACTGCGATGATCTTTATTTGGGATTTTAATATGGTGTAAAGAGGGGGTATGCGTGCCAAGTTGACAAGGTGGGCTGTGGACACACATCAACATGGAAACCTAACCACATTTACCAAACTTCCCGTTACTTTCTGGTTAAGGCTGGCCAGTCTCAGGAACCTTGGAAGCCAGGAGGTGGGAGGGAGGAGGGCAGAGATGCGGAGGTGAGGAGGGAGATCGGGGGGGGGGGGGGGGAAGGGAGGAGGTGAGGGCCTCCGCGACCCGGGGCCAGGCCGGCGGCAGGAGAGGCCAGCGGGGGGCCCCCTACCCCCTCACCCACCTGCCCCGGGGCCCAAGTGTGTGCGGTCCCAGCCGCGCGCCGGCACGTCGGAGGCGCCCGCTGGCCGGAGGGGGTCGGGGCTGGCCCGCACCGCTCGGCCCTCCAGGGCGCAGCGCCCCGCACCACCTGGGCTCCGCGAGTGCGGCTGGACGGCGGGAAGGGACTGTGGCGCCCGCGTGCGCTGACGGCCCTGCAGGAAGAGAGCCCGCGGTTCCCCAAGACCAGCCCGCACTCAGCGACCGCCGGCCGGAAGAGGAAGCCGGCCTTCGTCCACACTTCCGGGGCGGGGCGGGGGCGTGGTCGGCGTGCGCCCCGCCCCTGGCAGCGTGCCGGGCCGTCCATTCCGCATCCGTCCATCTGTCCGTGTGTCCGTGTCCGTCCGTCCAACCCGAGCGCGCGGCCGCGGCAAGTGCAGGGCGGGGCAGCCCCAGTGCGCGCCCCACTGCCCCGCCCAGGAGGCGAGCCGGGGCGGGGCGGGGTCCCGGGTGGGGGCCAGGTCTGGGATTCCGGGCGGGGCGGGGGGGGGGGGCGCGGAGATCGGGGGGCCGAGGTCCCGGGGGGCGGGTGGAGGCCGGGGTCCCGGCTCCTGGGAGGGGATCGTGTTCGGGCCGCAGGGACGCCGCCGGGGCCTCAGTTTCCCCGCCCGCTTCTCACGAGGACGTGGGGTGGCCGCGTGGGGTGGGATGGTGCCCGGGGCCGCGATGCCCCCATCCGGCCCCTGGCGACGGTTGGCATCAGTGGCTGCGGTTTCTTGGCGCAACCCCGCAGCCGCAGTTTCCTGCACCCGGGCTCGGGGGGAGGGCGCACAGAGGGACCCCTGTGTAGGGTAGGCGTCCGGCGCTCAGGTACCCAGAGGTGGCCTCATGCAGACCTGCCACACTCTCAGCCAGGCGGGACCATGGGCTGGGGAGCCGGAGGGAGCTGCACCCCGCGCCCACCCATCCGCCAACAGACGGCGCAGGAGACGCGCGTGATCACTGTGGTCTTCCTCGGCCTCCTGCTGGACCTCCTGGCCTTCACTCTGCTCCTGCCCCTGCTGCCAGGGCTGCTGGAGAGCCACGGCCGTGCCCACGTGAGACCGCCCCCATGTCCCTGTCCAGGGCGCGCGACTCCCCCCACGATGGCTGCCCACGCCCCCCACCCTTGTCACACTTCCGTGTTCCCCAGGACCCCCTGTATGGCTCGTGGCAGCGAGGCGTGGACTGGTTTGCCGCAGCGATCAGGATGCCAGCCGAGAAGAGGTACAACAGCGTCCTGTTCGGAGGTATGGCGACCCGCCCCGTGCTGGGCCCTGTGACCGGGTCTGGACTCCAGTCAACCCCAGTCCCTGTCCCCGCCCTCCTGCTGCTGGGCACGGTCTGCCCCTCTCCAAGTGCAGCGTCCACTGGTGGTCAGGGCGCCTCAGCCGGAGGCCCAAGGCTTGGGAGTGCAGCGCCCACCCGGCGCGATCAGACCCTTGGGGACAGACTGAGTCGTGGTAACCAAAACCTCTGTCTCCTCCAGGTCTGATTGGCTCGGTCTTCTCCTTCCTGCAGTTCCTCTTGGCACCACTCACGGGGGCGGTCTCGGACTGTCTGGGGAGGCGCCCGGTGATGCTGCTGTCCCTGGTACAGGGCGCCCGAGGCGTGGGAATGTGCGGCTTCCTCTCGCCCGCCCGGCAGCCCTCTGGGGAGAAAGGGGGTTGGCTGTGAGCCCCTCATTGCCCCCTGGGTGGGGTGCTTGAGCGGGTGGTGGTTCCCGTGGCCCAGCCAGGCTTTCCCAGAGCTGCCCCTGCCACCTGTGTGAACATTGGGAACGTAAGTGGACCTTGATGCTCCAGAACAGGGCCAGGCCCCCAAGGTGTTACCTGGGTGGGGTCGGTCCAACTCTGGGCCCCTCGTGGCCTCAGGTGACCATACCTGCCCTGTGTATCCCACTCTGAGGCAGGCAGGTCTGGCCACTTCGTATGCCGTGTGGGCTGCTTCGAGGAGCTTCGCAGCCTTCCTGGCCTCCAGGGTGATTGGGGGCATCAGCAAGGGGAACGTCAGCCTCTCCACGGCCATCGTAGCTGACCTGGGCTCACCTTCCGCCCGCAGCCGAGGCATGGTGCGTGCAGGTGATGGAGGATGAGCGGCTGGGGATTCCTTGGCTGGGCCTTCCTGCGGGGCTCAGGTGGCTTTCTCCCCAGGCAGTCATCGGGGTGGCCTTCTCCCTGGGCTTCACCCTGGGCCCCATGCTGGGTGCCTCCCTGCCCGCGGAGACGGTACCCTGGCTCGCCCTGCTCTTCGCTGCCTCCGACCTGCTGTTTATTTTCTGCTTCCTGCCGGAGACCCTGCCCCCAGAGAAGCGGGTAAGGGGGGACCCGGGAAGAAACCAATGAGAGGTCCCAGGGCTGGGGGCTCAGTTCTGTGGGCGTGCAGGGATGCCAGGGGATGCTGGACTGTCCTCTCCTGGTGCCCCGGCCTCTAGGGCCCGGCAGGGGGACTGGAGGCCAGGGCAGGTTCAGGTCATGCCCCTCTCCAGCCTCCTGGCAGGCCCCTCCAGTCCTGCCCCCGCCCCAGGCACCCTCCATCACCCCCGGGTTCCGAGCCGCTGTGGATCTGCTCAGCCCCCTGGCCCTGCTCCGTTTCTCGGCTGTGGCCCGCGGCCAGGACCCACCTGCTGGAGACAGTAAGGAGCCACCCCCCTCTCGAGGGTGGGACCATGGCTTCCTCCAGCTGCCCAGGCCTCCCCCAGCTATCGTCAGCCCCTTCCCCCCTGCTCCCCAGGACTTGGGAGCCTTCGCCGCCTGGGCCTGGTGTATTTCCTCTACCTCTTCCTGTTTTCGGGCCTGGAGTACACCCTGAGCTTCCTTGCCCATCAGCGCTTCCAGTTCAGCAGGTAGGCCCCTCGCAGGACCTGGCCTGGGAACTCCCTGCCGTCTCCCGAGCCTAACCCCCCCCCGACTTCAGGGCTGACTCCCACCCTGGCTCGGCGGACCGTGGAGAACCGGCTGTCACCCTGGCTCCCTGGTTTGGCCACGGGGAGCAGGGGCGAGGCACTCACAGCTCCCCCGCTCCCAGCCTGCAGCAGGGAAAGATGTTTTTCTTCATCGGCCTCACCATGGCCACCGTGCAGGGTGCCTACGCGCGGAGGATCAGCCCTGGCGGGGAGATTGCAGCTGTGAAGCGGGTATGGGGCTCCCCCAAGGAAGTGGTGGGTAAGGGGGGCAGGCTGTGTCCTGAGCCCTGTGGAAACAGCAGGGGTGGGTCCTGAGCTCTGCTGTGCCCCCCCGCAGGCCATCCTGCTGCTCGTGCCCGCCTTCCTCCTCATCGGCTGGGGGCTCACGCTGCCTGTGCTGGGCTTGGGGTTGCTGCTGTACTCCTTCGGTGAGTGGGTCCTCCCAGGGCCAGGGCGGGAGCAGCAGGGAGCCGGGAGCCAGGAATCCTGGGTCACAGCCCTCCCTGGTGTCTCCCACCAGCTGCCGCAGTCGTGGTGCCCTGCTTGTCCTCTGTGGTTGCCAACTTTGGTAAGACGCCCTTCTGCTGCTGGAGGCCCCCCAGGTGGGAGGCCTGCAGGCACGTGATGGCCTCCTCTCCTTCTCCCCCCAAGGCTCGCCCAGGCAGAAGGGCACGATCATGGGCACCCTGCGGAGCCTGGGCGCCCTGGCCAGGGCGGTGGGACCCATGGTGGCTGCCTCAGGTGAGGGCCCCGGGGCGGCCGGGCCAGGCCTGGGGGCTACTGGCCCACGGGGGGGGGGGGGGGGCCGTGCTGCTGCCATCCTGGGGCTGAGGGGCGGCAGGGACAGGGTGGGCCCGCGTCACGGCTCAGGCTGTCTCTCCACAGTGTACTGGCTGGCAGGGGCCAGGGTCTGCTTCACCGTGTGCTCTGGCCTCTTCCTGCTCCCCCTCCTGCTCCTGTGGAATCTGAGGCCTCCAGCCCACGCACTCAAGGCCGAGTAGCTGAGCCAGCCCCGCCCCGAGCTGGGGGAGAGGAGGCCTGGGCCGGGGACCCCCCGCCCCGGGCACAGCCCAGGACAGCCCAGGGCCTGTAGCCCCAGAGGGCCCGAGACACTCACAGCCCCTCCCTAGGTGTGGACGGCCCTGTCAGGCTGGGGGCAGTGACTCCAAACCCTTCCAGGCTTTCTGTTGGCTTCTCTCTCAGTGACAGTGTCAGCCAGGCCTCTGAATGACAAAATAAAGCAGCTATTTTATATCCAGTGCCTCTCTCCAGTACACCGCCGTGCCTCGCCACCCGCCACCCCCCACCCCCAGGCGCCAGAAGCAGCAACTTAAGCTGAAGGCTCTAGAGCTGCACTGAGCAGAAGCGTCCCAGGCTCCTCCCGAGTCGGCTGTCATTCTGCACAAGACTGAGGACAGAACGTGGACGCAGGGCCCTCCAAGCCTGGGCTCGGCACATGCTGGGCCATACCCGGGCTGTGCCCTGCACCCTGGCCGACCAGGGAGGAGGGGCCCCTGTGCCAGAGTCTCCCCATCACACGTCCCGCCCCAGCCTGTGGCTAAAGGGTCCTCCCCAGTGCAAAGCAACAGTGATCAAGAAGTAAACACTTGGGGGGCGCCTGGGGGGCTCCGTCAGTTGAGCGTCCGGCTCCTGATTTCAGCTCCGGTCATGATCTCAGGGTCACGGGATCTGCCCCTTTCGTGGGGCTCTGCGCTCGGGCCGGGGGGGGCGGGGGGGGGAGGCTGCTAGCGAGTCTCTCCCCCTCTGCCCCTCCCCCCCCACACCCACACTGTGCCTCTCAAATAAATCTTAAAAAAAAAAAACTTAGGGATCTCTTTTTGGGATTAAAGGAGCAAAGGGAAGGAACTGAAGTGCAAAACTGCTTCCCAAGTTTAGACAAGGAAACTGCTTCAAGAATTTTATTTGTGAAGAAAACATGTTACAGTGAAGGACGCAGGACCCATCCTCCCAAGCCTGTGTCCATATATACGACTAACTTCATGTCGTGATACAAAGAGTTAAAATAAACTACAAAAGTGAAATGAGAGTCATTGCGTATGTGCGACAAAAGGAAGGGCTAGAGTCGGCGGTTAACTGAAGGACGGGGCGAGGGCAGAGAACCCGAACACCACAGAGGCAACAAAACGATACGCTGGAGAAAGCACGTCTCCAGAAGCTCGAAGCAGCGGCCAGCGCCATGCAGCCGGCCTCAGGTCCTGCTTGGGGTCAGGAGTGTGGGACCCTAGGCCGGCTCTGGCACCAGGTCCACCAGGGGCCCCTCCCCGCTTCCGGGGAGGAGGCGAGCCGGCACCCAGCCAGGCCGGCACCGGGCGGCCCCTGGAATGGGTCCCCCACTAGTTCCTGCTAAGCAGCTGCACGTGATTTTTCAGGAATCTCAATGAAAATTTACGACGTCCCACGAGGAGAGCCAGGCCTGGCTCCACAAAGGACGAGTGTGAGAAGTGAGGGAGGGACCGCTGGGTCCCCTTCTACCTTGAGCTACCTTTTACCAAAACCGGGCACCTTTCAGGCTGAGTTAAAGTAAGAGGCGATCCCTCCCAGTTCCAAACCCTCCCGTACAGCGAGCCACGCTCTGCTGCACTGTGCGGAGGTAGAGCGAGAAAACTAAAGCAAAAAGTGGCCTGTTCCTGTTCATGGTCAAAGATGGAGGGTGAATTACAAACCTGCTGAAGGAAAATTCTAGAAAGGACTCTTCCCCCTCTTAATGTATCTTCTCTATGACAGTAATCTAGAGACCCCAGTAAGAAAGTGGGGGCCTCTGAACCCCGTTTCTGGCCTCAGGGCCATCAGACCATGCACAGGGCACGTGGGGTGTACGCAGGCCCCTCTGCTGCTGGGTCCCCGGCTCTCAGAGGCCGTCAGGGTGCCCGGGGCCGCCGGCAGGCACAGGAGTGCTCGCACAGGACTGAGGTTCTGTAGCTACAACCCAAGTGAGATCACGAAGCAGGTAATGCCAGCAGGAAGCTCCAAGTCTGATTCAGTCACCTGAGACGTGGGGGTGAAGGGGAGCCTAGCAGACACACAGCATGGGGGACTGCACCACAGGAGGAGAGGGAGGGCAAGGCCAGAGCCGCCAGGGCCTCCAACTGTCCGGCCAGAACCAGGACGGACCGCCCCCGGGGGAGAGCGCGCCCGCGGGGTGCTAGCCCGGGCAGGGCGGGCGGAGGCAGAGGGGCCGCGGAGACGTGTCCCCCCAGCCCCCAAGGCTGAGGCCCGCTGCACGCGCACACGAGGTTAGCACCGGGCTACGTGGGGATTTGGTCACACCATGAGGGGAGCTCTAGCTATGAGGAGGGATGGGCTTTTTGCATTCCATGACACAGGAAGACAGGACACGAGACGCAATCGGGGGCAGTCTGGTGGCTTCGGTGTGTGCAGGACGGGCCTTCAGGAGTCACTCCTCTTCTTGCTCTTCTTCAGAAAGGAGGGGGTGCGGAATTTCTTCTTCTTCTTAGAAGGGGACTTGCCCGGAGACCCATCGCTGCCAGGGTCCACGGCAGCCCCCTCCTCTGCAGCTGGGGAGGTGGCCTCTTCTGCCACCTGGGCGGAGGCTGGCTCAGGGCTGGCCGCCACGGGGGACCTGGCGGGGCTGTGAGGCTCGTGGGCTTCACCGAGCCCCTCCTCCTCCTCCTCCAATGTGGGGAAGCCGAGCGCTTCTGAAGGCTCATCAGGGGACAGGTCAGGGAGAGTCGGCTTGAAGGTGGCAGCATCACTGTCCTCTCCAGAGGTGGGCTCCTGCGGCAGGTCTGGTGGGTGGGGGACGAGAGACAGTGCTGAAGAGCAGTCCCCGGACCTGAGCGGGGCGCCCCGAGAGAGGCAGCGCCCGCACCAAGACGGCCACGGGGCTGGGCTCTAGGGGCTTTTACCGACACGAAAACAAGAAACTTTAAATCAGGTCTACTCTACTTCAAGGTTGGATGTGGCTCAGGGTACAAAACGAAGACGCAACCTCGCAGGGGGGTGGGGGTGGGGGGTTCAGCTCCTCCTCGTGGACAGTGTGCTGACAGACCCAGATGCCGTCCTGGGACCTCGGGCCCCAGTCAGAGAGCTGGGCGAGCTGACGGCACTGCACTAGGACCATGTTCCACGTTTAACACTCCAACAGTCTGTTCTAGAACCCTAAGGGCACGTATTAGTAGTCCTGAAATTAGGCCTAAATTTGGGTCCCACAACACCTGGTCTCCCCCAAGAAGAAAACCATGGAAAACCATGGTTAACTCCCAGACCCCATGGGCACTATCAACATCAAACAAAACAAAGCCATTGTAGGCTGGAGAATGAAAGAAAAGAGAAGAACTGTAAGGTAAGGGACAGGGGCAAAAACCTGGCCAGCTTCAGCATTCGAACATGGGAACATGAAAGGGCAAAAGGTAACTCGCTGTAAAGACACAGCCCGAGGGTGGGTTTCTGGGGAAGGTCCCATCAGCAAATCTCTATGCAGACTCTGACCGGGGGGAAACCAGTTTTGCAGAGTTTTATAACATCCTACAGAGTTACGAGCGACTTGCTGCTTAGGCAACACTAAACCATTTAGTACAGAGAAACCAAGCCCTGCGTCAGGGGGGACTCAGAGCTGAGTGTGGTTGAGGTGCAGCCGTGGGAGGCTCTGGGCCCCAAACACTTAGTGCTTCAGCTCTGGGAGGCTGGGGCCGCCCCAGCTGGCCCCTGAGCCACCTTCTATCCCGGAACAATTAAATGTCCTTACTTAGGGGGATAGGAGGAAGTTAGCGTTCACCCTACAGAGCACGCAGAGGTGGCCTGTGGGTGCCTCTGGGAACTTTACCATGTGACCAAATGTCACATTAAATACAGCACCAGAGTCTCCTGCCCCATCCCCAATTACGCTTAAGTGCTCAGCTTAAGCCAAGATCCCAACAGAAGCGACCGGCATGCAGCACGAGGCAAAATCCTCCCCCTGCCTGAACCTAGTCTGATGTGTGTCTGATGCTGCCGAGCGATCACATGCTGAGCAGGACCACAGGACGGCTCTGGAACTCCTGGAACCCACAGGGCCCTGAGCAGCACCGCCTCGGTCCCCGGGAGCCCCCAGGGCAGGCTGCCACCACCTAGCTCTCCGGCCACGGAGCCCTGCCAAGATGCCACTGCCTAGGTGGAAGGAACTGAGTACAAGAAAGGCAGAGTGGGGGGTGGGGGGGCAGGGACTCTATTTTTATTTTGAATAAACAGAGAACAGAACTTGGTAAGCAACAAAGAAGCAGGAGAATGAGGCAAAGCACAGGGACCACTGGTTAAACGGCAGAGGGCCAGACGAGGGCGGTACTTACTATGGTAACAGGTACTCTTTAGCACATCCAACTCCTGTTTGTAACGCAGCCACAGGAAGAGAAAAGCACAGGGAGAGAATCTAGGCATTCAGTCACAGCCACTGGGTTATAGAAGAAGAATGGCTGAGCCATTCTTGGGGACAAACGGGGGAGGAAGGCGAGCCACAGGCTCCCCACAGGCACGGGAAGCACGACATGTAGGACCAAGGGACAGACACGCAGTGGGTGGTCTGAGAGGCCAGTGGAGGCCAGCACTCTGCATGGACTGACTACGACGGCAGGTCACACAAGGTCCTGCAGCCCAGACACAATGGAAGATGTTTCCAGAGGGGTGATCTGGACACAGTAAGGTTTGAGAAATGCGTAAGCAGTGGGCAAAATTGGCATCATAAACGAAGGTGGGATCCGATCCCCCAAGTCTGTCCTCCCACTTTGTCCTGATGTCTCACTACGAAATGTGTAGCCTCGAGTGACCCAGGACAGAACCAAAACAGGAGCAAGGGAGGCGGGCCAGTTCAGAACCATGTGTCGTGCTGGCTTCCACACAAATGCTCGCTCCTTCACCACTGTCCGTTCAGCTACTGACACCCGGGTGCTCTCCCTCCACTGGACAGGACATGAAATCCACCTCTCATGGCGGACATCGGACCACAGAAGGCCATGCACCCTCCCACAGCGGGGCAGCCACATGCTCACGTCCACCCCAGAGCTCACCTTCCTCAAGCTTGACAGGGGTGCTGGGGGGGGTGTGGGGGGCAGCAGGGGGCTCTGGAGGACTCTTTTCTTTCTGTTCTCTGGTCTCGTCCAGATTCTCTGCAGACGGACAGAAAGTGAGAAGCACATGGTAAAGAGCTTCAGACATCGTGAGCCTTCACCCTCCTGAAAGGCAGGCAGGCCCTCCTGCCCTGTCCATCCGGCTGCCTTGAGGGGGACAGCTGAAGCTTCTCTTTCTCGGGTACATCCAAGAGACCAGGAGGGCTCACGGCCACGCTGTCTTCATCTCTCCAAGGGGACAAAGAAGGCCGATTGTGACTGGGGTGTGGATCTGAATCTCAAAGATTCAACCGACTTTGGATACAAAATTGATTTCCATTCTTATTCCAGAGAGAATCTGCCAGAGCCAACAGTGTGACACACGGTGAATGGTGACCCCTGGGGTGTCCCCACCTGTGTTCCAGAGAGGAGCCCCCCCCACAGCTGAGCCAGCAGCCCAGGGTCCCAGGCACCCTCACCCTACTCGCCACCTCAAGGATGTCACATGAGCACTGCATTGGTTTTCATTGTTTTATGCAGAATATTTTCTACCAATAATTTAAACCTGGCAATTATAATATTTTTATTTTCTGAAGTAAAATATGCTGATGAGGACCAGAGGAAAAACTGCAGGTACTAGGACCCAGGATCAAGAAAATTCCAAGTCTACTTCTCATTTAGGGAAATATGCATACCAATGTTAATCCTAATTCCTTAACTCTCCTTCTCTCATTTAAACTTTTTATATTAACAGCTTGGTATCACTAGGTCTCATATTTTGAACAAACAGCTCTAACCGGCAAGGCCTCTGATCTCCTAGAGATACCAACCTACCTTCCTGAAGCCAGAGGTCTATGAACAAAGGCCTTTCCATCTCCCAGGAGCTCCCTCAACCAGGAAAGGTGCCCGAGCCCCACAGCTTGCTTCCTTCCTCCTGTGGGAAGGGCTGCCGTGCGGCATCCCCATGCCGACGGCCAGCACCGGGCAGGGGTCTCCTGGCAGCACCCCCGGCTGGCACTCCTGCCACGGACAGCCCAGTGATCACAGAGCATGGTCATAGTCGCCCCATCCACTCAACGGCTGAAACATCCCTCCTCATGGAGCCTCACGAGGAGGGAAACCCCTGCGTGTCTTGTGCTTTGACTCAAAAACCATTTTCTTGTACTACAGATTCCCCAGACACTGGGAGGACCCAAAGGGCAGACACACGTGTGTGCGCTCTGGAACCGGGATTCGCCCACAGGGCCAAGAGCTCGGGCCCACGGGCCACCCCAAGGCAGGGACTTATGGCGACAGCACAAAGCTCTCTGTGGGGCTCAGCACACCATTCAAGGGAGACGATGAGAAGTAGAGCTCAATGTGACGGAAACACCGGGCTCACTCTGACTCCATGTGTGCGAGGTCTTAATCCTAACGCACAGCTAACAGAAAGTGACGGGCCCTGATGCTGGAACGCTCACTGAAAACAGTTCAGCAATAGTTTTCTGTACAACTCAAATTTCAACAGCATCTACATAATGCGTTAGTTGGTCTAAAACAAGGCCAAAAAATACCTAAATTGGGGCAAATCAGAGATTATATGAGGAGCAATATGTAATTCCCTGGACGATCCTCCACAGCCCCAGGGCTACGGAACACTGTGGGACTTCCACTCCAAAGGCTGATTCCCGGGGAGCAAGCTGGGAGGACGTGCGGTCCCTGCTTAGGATCCGAGGCTTCGGTACAAAGACCAGGGCTGGAACTTACGGCCCTAAGGACGCAGCATGAGCCTCCTGGCTGGGGGGGTGTCTGTGCCCAGGGTGTTCCTAATAACCAACCAAGGGTGCTCAGGGAAGGTGCGCCTTCACGGCAGAAGCAGGGGAAGGCCGGCTTCTCGTGTTAGTTCTCCAAATTCTTGGACCTACTTTTCAAAACCTAGAGTTTGAAACCATCTCCTCCGTGAGGTTCTGGCTCTTAGTCACTGATTCTCATTGTTGCAAAATCGTCCCACTGTGTTTTACAAAAATATGACCTCCTGGGTCAGTGAGTCAGCTACCAAGAGAGACAGGCTGCACCCGCACGTGGCCACTCTTCACTCAGGGCGCCGGGGCGGTCAACATGCTAGCACCCGGGCCTGTAATCCCAGCCTGCCCAGAAGACCCTTAGCGTTTGTGCGGAAAGACAGCAGCCCGGCTCTCGGACACAGTCTCCCACATAGCCTGCTTGCAGGTGCCTCCTAAGCCGACCGTTCACAAATGTGTTAGCCCTTCTAATCCTCCAGAACTAGGAAATGTGCACGTTAGAACGTTCTGGTCTTAACCAAACAGAAGGCTGATCTTTCATACAAGTGACTGTCCTCATCACCCCCAGTCACCGCTTGGGCACAAAGGAGCTCGCAGAGCGCCTTCTCTCGCTTCAGGCACCCCCCATGCTGAGTGTGCCCACGTGCCCAGGACCCGCGCACACTCACCTTCGGGGCCCTTCTGCTTCCGCTCTACCTCCCGGCGGTACTCCTCCAGCTCTCTGTCGGTGAGCGTGTTGAAGGGGTTGGGGCCCGTGGTGCTCACGATGACGTGGGGCTGGTACTCCTTCTCAATGATGGCCTTGGAGGCTGTCACCAGCTCCCCCTGCAGACAAAAAGGGAGGCCCAGTCTGCGGGAGCCCTGCCCGCAGGGACTCTCCCCCCTCCCGGGCAAGGCGGCAGGCAGGGCGGGGTGGGCGGATTTCCCGGAGTACACAGACAACCCTGAGACTTGGCCTGGGCCTCACCCTGGGCCTCACCCTGGGCCTCACCCTGGGCCCTGAGGTTGAGGCTGAGCTGAGGCCTCCAGTGGTCGGAGACAGAGAAACACAATTTTGAAGGTACAAAACAAATGTAACAGGAGAAAAAATTCCTAGGAAAGTCCTTCAGGTTTCAGGTGCACAGAGGGCACAGAGCACCTCAGGGAGACTGCGGTCTCCTTCCTGGCAGGGATGGAAGAGCCAACTCTTTAAGTCAATTGCCCTCTTCACGACATCAGGAAACATCCAGCATTCCAAATCAGAGAAGGTATGCCCAGAGATTCGCTTACTGTCTAAGTTCACAGATTAAGTTCTGTTCTTTTAACTATGTGTTTAGTTTTTAACTAGCTCCTGGAACTTATCCCAAAACACTGAGAAATTTTTTAAGAAGTCCCAAAATACCAGTATTTGTCTGAGGAATTTGGAAAACCGAGAATGTGTAGGAAAGAAAAAGAAAAGCAAGCAAGCAGAGCACAAAGGTGGATGGCAGTCAGCACCCAGTCTGTAAAGGGAGGTAGCCCCATGCTGGGCAATCACTGGGGTGGGGAGGCAGGCCTGGAGGGAGGGAGGGAGCCGGCAGGGGGAGGCAGCTCTGGGGTGTGTGAAGTGATGTCCAGCCTACACTCACCTGCCCCAGCACAGCTCTGTGCCCCACCGCCCAGCCTGGTTGGCCCCCAAATGCCCTGGGTTCATTTTCTGGGAAAGTTAACCAGAACACACGCACATGCCCATTACTTAATGGGAGCTTCCAAAAACCACCCATGATAGGAAAATCCAAAATTTTGACGCTAGGCCTGGTCTGTCCATACCCTCCTGAGTAAGGGGCGAACACCAGAGAGAGACCGTGCCCAAGCAATGTGCACGAGAGACGGAGCCAGACTGAGTGCTGGGGAAATTCAGCTCACCTGGGCCACCTGCTGCCCTGGCAAAGGCTGGGGAACCTGGGCTGAGGGGCTTCTGTCCAGCAAGCTGGGTACAGAGAGTCCAGAGCACTCCATGATCAATCAGGGACGCAGAGCCGGGGAAGAGAAGCAAAGGACCTGCTGGAATTGGCCACCTTTGCTCAGAGAGCCTCAAGATTCAAGATGACCTGGATGGTCAAGGGGGGCCTCTTTCTGACCAATGCTGACCCAAGGTCAAGTGGCCTTTCGCTCAGAAGCAGCCCTGTCTCCCCAGGGCAGGGTACTGAATTCCTGCCTGCCACTCACTACTCATTGACGCCTATTCCTGTGCATGGGCCCGGGTTTTGCCTCCTTGAGAAGAGCCTGCTGGGCCAACAACAGCTAAGGCCCAGCTGCGCGTTTCCCTAAATCTACGGCCATGTGGCCAGTTGCATTTGCATCCTAGTATCACTGCCGAGAAAATGAGGAGGTGACATGAGGTTTGAGAGAAATGTTTCAATTCACTTAAATCAAAAGTTCAAATCAAGGGATGAGTAAAATATCAAGAATCACCTGCCACAGAGGCGCCTGTGGACCAGCAAGGCCCTTCCCGCCCTGAGACACCTGACCCTCAAGGCGCAGCAGGGTTGCCTCCCTCCTCCAAATTCTCAATGGCGAGCAGTTGCCAAGACCCAGGCTTGAACAGACTGGGGGACAGAGGGAGCCTGTTATCTGGAGGGAAGGAAAAGGAGCGAGGCCTGGGATGCAGAGAGAAACAGGTCTCCTGCGGAGCAGCCTGGGCTGAGAAACCAGGATGTGACGTGGCTGCTCTCGCCTGCAGAGGCCACGGGGAGGCTCTTGCAGCTTCCCTCACTTCTAGCCACAGAGCAGGGGCTCCAAGCAAACCAGATGCTTCTCCACTTGGCCGAGGCAGCTGGCGAGCCACGCAAACATGGCTAGCGACCCAATCTCTCCGAGCGTCAGGCTCTCATCCATAAACCCCACTCAGATTTGAATTTACGTTCTCAGTGCCGGGCCACACACTTCTGGGTGCTCAACACCAAATGCACCATGGAAGTGTGCAAGGTGGGCCCAGGCCCCTCACGTTTCTACCGCGCAGCACCAAGTGTGGGAGGGCCACAGCCTGTGTGCACAGAGGTGCACAGAGAACGGGGCTCACGGTGTCCAGACCCAGCAGCACAGTCCTCGGCTGCGCTGGGCCACCTTCAGCATAAACTTGTCTGCCCTGACGTCTAACAGCTCGATTCACGAGTAACAAAGTCCAGAAGGCCCCAAGCTACATGCTGGCAGGCACAGTGCCGGAGCCAAGAGAGCCCTCGGCTAAGCTCAGGACTCCTTTTGGAACCAGAGCATTGGGGTGTGGCTGACGGCTCGCCGCTCCTTCTTCTCTCAGAAGATAACATGCTCTGAGTGAACGGCCACCGCCAGGGAGGGACAGATGGAAGCAAAGGAAAGTCCTTCCCAAAAGCTCCAACTTCCTAGGTCCCAAACACACATTCCTCAGATTCTCAAATGGAAAAATTGTCTACACACCTGCCTCACTGGAAAGAGGACATTTTTAGGACATTTAACAAAGTCCTTTTCACTGGTTCAAAGAGAAATCGACATTGCCGGCCAGCAGCGCCCATCTTGTAGAAGGAGCAATGCAGTCTGTGTTTTGAGCCCCACACAAAAGCTGTGGGGACACCCTTGGTCAAGGGCATGGGTGGAATCATGTTCTCAACATAGAAATGAAATAAGATTAGTTGGTGGGAAAAAGACCAAGAGTGCAAATGTGAGCACCAGGAGGAGGGTGGTGGAGAAAACACAAGCTGGATCAAGAATCCAGGTACAGGGACACCAGCATCTCAGCTGGGCTGGGCGCACTTTCCTGGGCTAACTCCCACCCAGACGCATCACTCACAGAGCTTGGTGCTCAGACTGTGGGGAGGACACCGGGATCGCCGGGAACCCCATTCCCACCGACTCTGACCCCCTGGCCTGGGGGGCCCACATCTCTACTTCATGAAACACAAGTGGCAGGGCACACACCCAAGTCCGACATCACAGGAGCAAACCCAGAACAGGGGCTGGGTGAGGGACCTGCCAAAACAGCCCCCTTTCAATACCACCTGCCTTCCAGCAGCCCTGACAGGTGCAAGCAGAGACCACAACGTGCGGTACCATACCAGAGGGACTGCGAGCAAGGACTGTTCGAACCGGCTCGGCCCACGGAGCCACAGGGTGGCAGCCACAGGTGGACTCCGCACAGGAAGCCCCCGGGCTCATGGACTTGGCATACCCTCACACATCTGAGAAAAAAAAAACGAGGAACTCACAAGATCACAACAGCTTCCAGCCCAAAGGACTGAGACGCAAAACAAGTACATCTTTCTCCTTTGCTCTGAGGAGCTCCTCCAAGAATGGCAGCTGCAAGTACATTCCACCGATAAGGAAAACGGGACTCGCGGAATTAATACGTAAGTATGCAAAATAGTGTTAATGGTGGGGATTCCACACAGGAATATACCGTCTTTGGTACAGGTCTGCTTCTTTCTGGCAACTGGAACATCACTAACATGATACTTGCATTTCAGTGGAGGTGTATGAATTAAAAGAAACACCCCTCAGATTTCCTTTGAATGCAGGATGAATGTGACTAAGACTCAAAACGTGCAGGCAGCTGTGGTCCACCCTTGGCCGCAAGGAGTGCAGCCTGAGCGCTCACGGAAGGTCTCCTTCCACCACGTCAGGTACACATGCACACAGATGACAACTCTGGGCTTCAAATTTGCATGCCTTTTCCCCCGTGAAACACTTTTAAAAAATTATCCAGAATTTTTGAAGGGAAAAACGAAATATATTTCATCAACAATAAAACAGTCTGACTGATTTCCCCTTCCTCTGAAATGATGTCTTTCAATCATACAACCTCCAGTTGCCACGTTCACGGCACGTGCGGTCACAACTGAGCAAGCAGAGGTAGAAGGCCACACAGGAGAGCCGCCCCTGCCCACAGTCTGCCCACAGGAGCCTTTTGCAAGCAGCATCTTGTAAAAGGCAAACAAACACCCAAAAGCATGTACCAACCACAGGCATGTGCAGAACTTCGGAAATGCGCCACATCGTTAAGATGGGCCCGCTCTCCGCAGCCTCGTGGAGTAACGACAGTCGTGAAAATAGCCTCATACCAAATGTCTTCACAAAAGAACAGGCAGAACAGAACCTCTGCACAATCCCAGATAACCCAGAGACAGGTTTAAAGCTACTTCGGTAACTAAGACGGTGCCCAGCGAGGACAGTGAGGGACGGGGCAGGTGAAGAGCAGCGCGTGCTGAGAGGTAGCTGAGGACAGGGCAGTGAGTACCTTTCTAAAAGACAGAGATCTAGCAGGACTAAAGGTCTGCTCTGTAAGCTCGAGCCCTTCGATTGTTTCCGTACAGTCAGAGAGGGGTGCGTCCTGCAACAGTAAACTGAGTCATCAGAGCCCACCAGGCCCAGCTTTGAAACATCAACAGAGAGCACAGGACAGAGCCAGCCCAGGGCATGCAGCAGAGACAGCCAGCCACGTGACAGCAGCGGTGATGGTGGGGCCACGTGCGAGCACAGACCACGCAAGCGGGGCCACAGCTGGCCCAATTCGGAAAACGGTCACCTACCCTGCTGTCGTGTTTAAAGCATTAGGTGGCAACTTCATTTTCAGAGATAACTACTTACAAGATTATCTTCCGTGTGCCACAAAGTACAGTCCTTTTCCAGAAAAGCGTGTAAATGTGGAGGCCACATTTACAGGTACCCTCTGTAAGCACTTTACCCCAAGCAGCACTTTACTGCAGACAGCAATATACCCAAGAACAAAAAGTCCATTAAACCCACCCTCTTCTAGCATTTTCCCCGGTATACTGCTAAAACCAGGGCACATCCCGGTCCCCAAGCAGACGGCGTTGTGTGCCGCCGTCACATGGGCATGCATCGCACGGAGCAGGGCTGGCGCGGGTGGGGGACGCGGCCCTCAGGCATGCTTATGCTAAATCTACAACCTCAGGGACAGTGGCAGGGTTATTTCTTATCGTGAGGATTTTTCACGGAGAGAACGGGTTGCCTAGAACACTTACCTCACAGAGTCACTCTCTCCCCACTCAGGACTAATTCTGAAGTGGACAGTCATTAGCGCCACCGCCCACCCACGCCAGACATTCTGAGCTCTCACCTGGACGAGGCTCCTGTCCATCATTACACCACACAAAACCTGGGACTGGGGGCCAGCCGTCTTAATGTCCTGTAAGTTCTGCTCCCGGATCTGAGGACACAAGAAGGAGAAACACACGTCAACAGTACAGAGAAGGCCAGCTGTGCCTTGGGGTCACTCTGCCCTCGGGGGCCCCAGAGCCCCACCCAAGCCGCACTTCTGCTCTGCCCCGCTCCTCACGGCCCGCGTGGCCACAGCGCCTGCCTGACGGGGCCAGCCCAGCCTGTCTAAGGGGGTGCGCGGAGCCACTCCTGGCTTTCTGCACCTTCTAGAGGGCTGTGGTAAGCACCGGTCTCTCACCGCACTCGTTAAGTGGAGGGGAATATCCCCCATGTGCCCGTCATACAGTGACACTGTGAACACGGGGGGAGCCCCTGTTCTCACACAGCAAACGTTCACAGCTCAGTGAACGAACGCTGAAGCGCAGGGGCAAAGGCTGTTCTCGCCGGAAACTAGCTCTCCAGCTTCCGGTTCTGCCCGGCTCTGTGAGCAAGCGTCACTTCAAGAACCACGGGGCCCCGGACGTCTGCTGCTCACACGGCACACTTGTTGGCGCGACAGTGGAAGCGGTGGCGAGACGTGGCCTCGGCTACAAGAGCGGCGGCGGCAAAGCCCTCCGCCGGCCACGTGCGCTCCACACCCTGTCCCACCCGCCACCGCCTCCGCCCGCAACAGTTTCCACGGAGGGCTGATGGCCGCTGGTACGCACCTTGTTCCTCATCTCCTGGACCTCTTTTGGGTTAGTGTTCAATGGAACAAACAGGTTAGGGACAGCAGAGGTGGAGGTTCTATGTCCATCCTCTTTAGTCCACTGCAAATATCAAGAACAGTTTGAGAAGTCAGAACGGGGACAACGGTATGTGACACCACAGCATCCAATCTGTCCACCGTGTCTCACACCTGGTCATGCATGAACATCACAGAGAATGAACCAATGACCACACCTCCTGTCACCGCAGCGGGGGGATCGGGGCAGGGCATGTGCAAATAGGAACCCAAGTCGTGACTGACTGGCACACGCCCTCCAGAACGCCCCGCGGGAAACTCGGGCACGGCACAGGCTGACAAGCGAGCTCTGCTCCGTGACTCCGCGGGGGGGGGGGGGGGGGGGGGGGCGCCTTCAGGGCACATTGGTTCACCGCCCTGAGAGTCATCAACGCCAAAGCCGCTGGAAGCATGAGATGGCAGGGTCAGGACAAGCGATGTGATGTTGCCACCCAGGCGAAGGGAAGGGCCGCACCGTGAGGCAGGAGTGGGCACCACCCAAGTTTGGCCCGGAAATAAACTACGGCACTCGAACGCGCTTCCGGCATGGCTCGTCCCGCCCCAGGAAGCGAGCGTGCAGACGTTGCACGGCGGCCGCCCGCCGCAGTTTGGTCGTGTCGAGTGTTTTATAGACCTTAACCCCTCAGAGTGTTACAAAAACATCCCAAAGAGACGTGAGGCGCCTCACGAGTCCGCGTTAGCAGGCTGCTTGGTCATCAGTGCGGAGCAGCGGCACAGCGCGCCTTTCGCAGGCGGGTTTTGGGATCTCCGACCAAAGACGGGGTTTCTCACCCCACTCTAATTCCGCGGCGTGGGGGGGGCCCTGAACGGCAAAACAAGGCCGGCGACGTTACGCCTTTCGGAGCGCTTTCAGGAGGCAGTCGGCGAGCCATAAACCGTGAGGCTTTGAAGAAAGCGACACAACCGGCAAACGCTTAGCCGCCGCGAAGGGGAGTGTGGGATGGGCAGGAGCTGTGAGGTACTCACTGACGGTTATCTTCTCAGACACAAGTAACTCCAGCTCTTTACTAAAAACAGGTTTTAGTCAAAACATTAACCCAATAACCTCAGGAGCCTGAACGCGTCTGAAACTTAAGAACAGTGACCGTGAGTTCACATACCAACCTGCGAGCACCGCCTGGAGTCTGCATACCCCGGAACGGTGAAGACCCGCACCTCACGGCCGGCGCGCAGGCGCACGGGCCGCGCTACCTCACGCGCATGCGCGCCTGCTCCAGCCCACAGCTGCCCCCCGCGGGTGCTGTGGAAAACCTCATCACAGCCGCTCAGCGCTACGGCCTTGTATCAGCCCCAGAAAGCTGGTTTTTAAGCCCAGTCCCCTTAACAAGTAAAATAAATAAAAACGAAACAAATGAAACTGGAAAAGAAAAGCAAAATGAGGGAGAGGCAGAGAGGGAGGGCGACGGCGAGAGGAGAGACGGGCTCGAACACTGAGCCCCGCCACGGTCACGCGGAGTCTCTGCCCACGCGCCCCATCTGCTCAGGAGCTCAGAGGCTCTCTCACCAGAGCCACCTGGGGAAGACAGAGCTGTGTTCTTTGGAATAAATCTATAAAGTAAAAACACTGTTGTTAGGGGAACAGGAGGCCCCGCCTGCTCACTTGGGGCCCACTGTTTCAGGCCCGCCGACCTAACGTCACGTGGACGCCTACAGAACGAGTCATGCAGAGAGGAGTCTGCCCCGGGCCCGGCTCTTCACGAGACCCGTGAGGGGGCCTCCCCAGCCTGGGGCTCGCGAGCCGCTGGACTGTCCGGGGCCAGCTGGGGGGGCGGGGAGCGGAGCGCAGACGGGTCCGCACAGGGCGTGAGCACCAGGACAACAGGTATCTCTCAGGGAAGTGCCGGTGGCTCCTGGCACAACGCACGCCGCAGGGCCTGTTGCGGGGCCTGCGGGTGGCCTGCGCTGCACGTGGGTCACGCCACACCCAGCAGGAGTCACAAGACTCACCACTATGGCCGTCTACTCACATGCAACAGTCCATGCACAAGGTAGCTGGCTGAGAGCATTCGGAGGCTTTGGGACAGCAAGCAGGGCACGAGGCTAACGAGAAAGGACGAGGTCAGCTGAGAAAATACCCATGAGACAGAGGGAAAACTGCTTAAGAAAACACGGAAGACTTGAAAGCACAGACTGCAGTGACTTCAAGAAACCACTGGAGATGACGACACTGGGATCACAGCTCAAGAAATTTTACGATTCCTTAAATACAATTTGAATTAAATGGCAGCTCCGACTTAGGGGTTAACACACGTAAGTTACTTAGTATCTCTGCGGAGTTAGGTGATGCTGGAGTTACTGAAGACCTACGACAGATCTTAAGCAGTTTCAAGCAGACAGATTTACTTGAATTACAGCTGATGCATAAAGCAGATTCTGGTTCAGACTAAAGAAGGTTAATGAGGAAGGTTTGCTTTCAATCCAGGTCAGAGGGGCTGGATTCCCAAAGCCTCCGAAGCCCCAGCTACCCAACTTGCTCTACGTCATCTAACTATGAACAGTAAGGTAGGCACAGACCAAGCAGTTGGTAATACAGCTTGGCACGCAGACACCGGACGAGAGAGACTGCAGCAAGGGTTTCACGCGATCGTGTGTAACGTTCGTCCACACCTTAGTCTTCGACTTGGGGCTGCTTCCATTCTGCCCCTCCTCAGAAGCATCGTCGCCCCGGCCAGAGCTCAGCCATCTTGTCTTCTCCCGCTGCTGCTTCTGAACACTGTGTCTGAGAGGGGAGCAAGTGCCCGGGTCCCCATCACCAGCGAAGGAGTAACCTGTGACATTCGCAGGAGCCTCCACATCGCTGTGTTTTTTAGATTTCTCTCTCAGAGCAGGGTATCGGTAAGGGTAGCCAGTTCTGTAACCCTAGGGGCCAGAGAGACGGAAAGACAGTCACCATTCCAGATCTCGACACAGTGTCACTTTGGAAAACCGTGTGGAAACCCCCAGAAAAGCTGGGCGCGCGCATACCCGACCCTAGGTGCATGCCAGCAGAGACGCAAGGATGGTCACTAAAACTCTGAAAGCAGCACTGTTCCTAACAGCCCCAGGTCAGAAAGAGCCAGCAACACCTGAGTGGGCCAAGTGAGGAACCCCACACAATGGACTAGGGTCCCTGAATCAGAGCAAACACTCCAGTACCAGGGGTAACATTAGGGTGAATCTCACAAATATGATGCTGAGTCAAAGAAACCAAATGGGAAAGAACACATTGTATTATTCCACTCATAAAAAGGACAAAAGAGGTAAAACCAATGTTTGCTGTAGAAGATAGGACAATGGTCACCTCTGGGATGGGGTAAGTGCCTGAAAGGAGTACAGGGGGTCCTGAGGTGTTGCTGGGGTGTTTTGTTTTAAAGTAGGCTCCAGGGGCTCCTGGGTGGCTCTGTCGTTGGGCGTCTGCCTTCGGCTCAGGTCATGATCCCAGGGTCCTGGGATTGAGCCCCGCATCGGGCTCCTTGCTCCTCGGGGAGCCTGCTTCTCCCTCTCCCACTCCCCCGCTTGTGTTCCCTCTCTTGCTATGTCTCTCTCTCTCTCAAATAAATAAAATCTTTAAAAAAAATGAAAAAAGAAAGGCTCCACACCCAACGTGGGGCCTGAACTCCCAACCCTGAGGTCAAGGGTCTCATGCTCTACCGACTGAGCCAGCCAGGCGCCCGGTGCTGCTGTCCTTTGATCTGGGAATCGGTTATACAGTGTGCTCAGTTTCAGAAAGTTAATGAACTGAACACTTAAACAGGGCTTACTTAATGCTGGCTACAGTACAGGCTGTATTAATCAACCTACTTAATTTTTTGTTTACTTTTTAAGATAAAGTTTAGATACTGTGACAATCTTTGGGGAAGGCCAAACAAGTATCCTCGTGACAACTGGTTCCTGGCAAAATTGCTTCACCTTTGACTATAGCAATGTTCGAGTTCAATCTTCCATTCTGCCTCATAACCACTCACTAGGGCTTTAGGACACGGGCCCTGCTAGCTCGCGCCTCTGTAACACACTGTAATGGCACCAAGCCCACGTGCAGGACCAACGTGTGTTCGAGTTCCCACAATCTCTCCAAGGCAAGGATGATGTCTTACTCATCCCTCCTATCCACTGCTTGGCATCTGGTGGGTGTGGCATACAGACTTTATGATGACCCCCCCACCATGGTCCCTACCCCCTGTAAGGCCCTCCCTCCTGGAGCACGGGCAGGACCTGACTTGCTTCCAGCCAGCGGAACGTGGCAAAAGTGACTGGATGCATTACTTAAGAGTGTAGCACCCATCTTTTTTTTTTTTTTTTTTTTTAAGATTTATTTCAGAGAGAGCGCGCACAAAAGCGCCTGAGCAGGAGGGGCAGAGGGAGAGGAAGAGAGAATCTCAAGCAGACTCTGTGCCAAGTGCAGAAACTGACATGGGACTCAATCCCACAACCCTGAGATTGTGACCTGAACTAAAACCAAGGGTCAGGAGCTTAACTGACTACACCACCCAGGTGCCCCATGAGTGTAGCACCCATCTTGAGAGAGTCTCTCTGACCATTGCTGGCTCTAAAGAACCAAGCTGCCAGGACTCTTACAGCTGTAAGAAAATGGATCCTGCCACAATCTCAGGGAGCTTGGAAGTGGATTCTCCCCCATCCAGCCTTTTGATTACAATCCAGTCCTGGCCAACATCCTGACTGCAACCTTTCCTGTGAGACCCTAAGCCAAGAATCTGGTTCAGCCGGCTCCTGACCCACAGCTGCATGTCTGGACCAAGTCATTCACAGCCATGAAGAACAGTGAATAACAGGAGAATCAGGGGCTGGTCATATAAGAGGGACCATGGCTGGTGCCCTGACTGCCAAGGTGCTTTGGAATCCTTCACATTTCTCCCAATTCAGGAATTTGCTCCCCTTTGGGTGCTCCTTTTCTTTGGGAGGCCACTTTCATTACCAATCATTCCTTTACTACATTAAAAAAAAAAGGGTGGTAATAACCCCTAAATGCAGTTGTCGGTGGCTGTTTCTTTTCCCCACCACTACCCTCAGGAAGGTAGGTAAATGTCTATACTGCAGTCTTTCCACTGCTGAGCATGCCCTGTTGAGGAACGATAAAAGATAACAGCTCCGCGGTAAAAAGGCTATCTTCAGAAAAATACAGTTCTTACTAATTCAAGCTTCCTCTTGCTTAGGGAGACATCTGAGTCGTCTCCATGACTCCAGGATAAACCACCAGAACCTCACAAAATTTTATCCTGAAAGAGTAGGATTTCTTATTCTTCCCCTCTAAATGCTGTAATGCCAAAATTAGAGGCAATCCTCGGGCCTCAGACCTGCTGTAAGGGCTTGGCTTATAGTTAAATACACGGATTTCTTCCTTCTTTGAGAAGTTGGAATTACATCTTGATTTTTCTGGGAAACAATTTAGCATTTCTTCTAACTCTACGTTAAAATACTTCTTACAGTAGGAGAATCTTCCAACTATTATCTACCCTACTCAGTTATGGGCAAACATACATGGTTAATCAGAATGTTACATTAAAATGTGGACCATAATCATAATTACTATTTCTTATACACTACACAGCCTTCTCATATCAAAAATGACAATAATCAGGACACCTGAGACACTCAGTTGGTTAAGCGTCTGCCTTCAGCTCAGGTCATGATCCCAGGGTCCTGGGATCGAGTCCTGCATCAGGCTCCCTGCTCAGTGGGGAGCCTGCTTCTCCCTCTGCCTGTCGCTCCCCCTGCTTGTGTGCGCGCAGTCAAATAAATAAATAAATAAATAAATAAAATATTTTTTTAAAAATGACAATAATGACCATGCGCAGTAAGGACACTGAATGCCACACCCTTGTAACGAGCGCTTCACTATTCATCTTTCATCCTTTCTCTCCCTCCTCTAGCATATTAGAGTTACTGCCTAATTCTGGTTTCTCTCCACCTTCAAGAAGGCACTGAGCACACAAGATGTGGTGGGCTGGTGTTCTCGATTCTTAGTCCTCCTTCCTGTTCCCTGCCTGACTTAGAGGTCACAGAGCAGTGAGACATCAGAGTGCCTGACAGGAGGAGAGAAGAAGCCACCCCAGCGCCCCTGCCTCACCAGGCCCCTCGGGGGAACCTGCCACCCAGGGAGGACACCTGAGCCTCCACTGCCCCCTGCTACCTAAGGGCAGCTGCTTCCTCCATCTCCTTTAGCGAGCTCCGTTCTTAGCCCTGCTTCCCGTGACCGGTCCCAGCCTGTGCCCCATCCCCACCTCTGCAGCCCTCATCACACTCTGTCAGAACCCAGATCCCAGATGCTCCACTGCATCTGGGATTATGTGTCCCTCTCTCCGGCTAGGTCATGCACTCCTCGTGTCCTATTAGCGGCTACAGGCTCAAGAGCAGATGGTCAGTTAATGCAATCCAATGCATTCAGAAGTTATGGAAGATTCTGCTCTCTCTGTTCCTTCCTCACTAACAAATCCAGCCTCTGAGGACACCTGGCACACCCGGAATCAGATATTCTTTTAGTTCCAAAATCTTTGAGAAAGTTAAACTTCCTGCCTCCTGAAACCACCTACCCCATCCGTTACCTGGTCCAATAGTCAGGACATTCTCCTGTTAGGCTGGAACGTGCCCCACAGGCCCTGGTGCTGCTGTCGACAGCGCCCAGAACACCATGGCAACGCACGGGGACTCCAGCCTTCCTAAGGCCTCTCGCTCCCGTGCTCCTGGGACAGGTCCTCGTGTCTCCACTGCCTAATGTCATGTGGCAAGAGGATGGACTCTCTCGAACCCCATCTAAACAGTGTGACACGGCAGCAGGCACAGGGCCCAAAGTCTCTGGAGGACAGAATCGTTTGCCTTACAATGCCTTGTTCTGAGTATCTGAAGAACCTGCTCACACCAGGAAGGCATATCCGTACCCCTCACCCCCCTGCAGTGTCTTCGGTCGCACAGACACCTTCCTTCTCCCAACTCAGCCTACCACAATTTTACCTACTCTTTGAGGTCATTTCCAAGTGACATCCACTTGGTGGATGTTTCCACCAAGTTTCCTCCCTGATCCTTGCCAAAGGATGAGGTCCCTCACTGAACCCTCTAACACAGACCACATCCTGCTGGGTATCATCCGAATAGCCCTAGTAAGCTGAAAACACCACGGTCCCAGCTTCCATGCGGTGCTGGGTTCTGTGTCCCTGCGATATGGAGGAGGGGGTCTCCCACACAATGAATCAGCAGCAAATGTCTGTGGAACACAGTAATCGGACCCCATGTAGCTAGAACTTACTGGTTTTTTTTTTTTGGTTTGTTTGGGTTTTTTTTAAGATTTTATTTATTTATTTGACAGAGAGAGACACACAGCGAGAGAGGGAACACAGCAGGGGGAGAGGGAGAAGCAGAACGGGGAGCCCGATGCGGGGCTCGATCCCAGGACCCTGGGATCATGACCTGAGCCGAAGGCAGACGCTTAACGACTGAGCCACCCAGGCGCCCCTAGAACTTACTGTTAAAACAAAAAGCAAAACACTCGGCTAGCTGATAAGAAAGCACCCCCCCACGCCCCTCCCCGGCCTGCCCGTGGGAGGACGGGTGCTGTGCTCACTGCTACCCCAGGGGCGACCTAGCCGCTCCCGAGTAGAGCACGCTCTAGTGCTCTTGTCCCCACACCGTCCAAAGGCGATTCTTCTCAAACAACAAAGGAATACAAGAAACCCTCCCCTCTGTATTTCATCGTGACTTAGGAGTTCAATTGCCCTGGTGCTTCTTCATGATTTTTGAGGGTGAAAGCACTCAGATACCACACAAAGACAGCAATTTCACTTGCTATAAAAACAGCACGCTGCTGCTTTCAGAACCAAAGCCTATTGTCAGGTGGTAACCACGCTCTTACCAGATTATCGAGCATCCGCATGAGGGCTTCAAATTCCTGCTCGCCAATCTGCCACCTGGGAGGTGAGCTGGTGCCCTCCCCAGCCGGGGACCCCGGGGAACGGGACTTGGCTTTGTACTTGCCAGGATCGAGGAGGACCAAGTTGTCCGGCCCTCCTGAACTGGCCAGAGTTCGAACCTTTTCCAAAACAAGCAAATAGGACAGTTTGAGTTCCTTACTGACGGCGAGAGGGTCAGATGAGATGATGACAAGAGATTACTCACACAGAAATGTAGTTCTCAGGAGAAACCAAGTCATCAGAGTGTAAGAATAAAAAACAGAGGATGGACAGAGACAGGCTATCCACACACAAGGTCATTTTCAGAAGCTCTTCTTTAGCAAAACAAAGATACTGGGCACTCATGCTTGGAGGAGAAAATGGGGAAACAATGCCCTTTTTAAGGCTGTATGAAGGAGCCTGGGGACTGCAGTGCTGCCCAGATGGAAGTCAAGGTACCAGTGGGGAGAGCACAGACTTGGGGTTGAACAGAGCTGGCTCAGTGGCGCCTGGGCAAGTCTCTCCCCTCTCTGTACCTGCTTCTCCATGGATAGCACCACGAGGGGCAAATGAAATAACATGTAAATAAAGCATCTGATACCGGGGCTGGCACACACTGGCACTCCATAAATGGTGGTGACTTATGTATTTGAATAACAAAAAACTAGAAATGAAAAGCCCAGTAATCACTGAAATGGCATTTGTTCTGGGCAATTTCCAAATCTACTAGCTCACATTGGGCAAAGAAATTATGCAAAGACTCATTCCTACAAAACAAGTATCAAAAATCTACAAGAACCCTGCAAACGCCCAAATAAGCCACAGCCAGCAGAGAGCGGCCGCCCCCTACCTGGATCTCACACGCGACCACCAGGTTATGGATATAGTAGAAGGCCTCCTCAACGCTCCCTCCAACCGACACGAGCCCGTGATTCCGGAGAATAAGAACCTGTGAAGAAACACAAAAACTCGAGGGAGCTAGGCAAGAAGACAGCTACTTTGACTTTTTTCTTCTTTCCTCTAGAATTTAAATGCCAGATTAGATGCCTACTGACCTTGCTTTTAGGCCCCAAGTTTTTCTGAATTAATACTTTTTCCTCCTCCTCAACCAGAATCCCATGATAATCATGGTAAGCCACTTCTCCAAGGGAAAGTGCCTCCGGGGAGATTGGCAAGAGGCCACATTTCATCGCAGAGACCTGGAGAACAAGCAGTCACCATGAATGAAGGCAAATCGACAGTCATAGATTGATGACGTGGCAAACGCTTTCCTCAAAGAAATAAAAAGGGGAACATATTTTATTTTGTTCTCTTCCCAAATAAATGAACCTACGAACTTAAGATGAACTTCTGGGGCTTACTACCAATGTACACTTAAAAATCAAAGGCATCACAACGCTGGGAGAGCCTCAAAAGAAATTCCACATCTTTCTGGACTTCTCCCACACTGATCGTTAACACTGTATGACTCAGGCTTCCTAGCAAGATGAGCCCGGGCCCTACTGCGAGGAGAGACAAGGGCTCCCTCTGACTGAGCCATGACCCTGCAAAGAGGGGGTCTGGACATGCTGTAAGGTTCTGACGCACTCGTCATCTCGGGTTGTAGGGGAGACCGAAAACTGGAATGTAGATAAAACCAATTTCTGAAGTTTAGAATAATTATGCTAAGTTCTCTTCTATTGCAATAAAATAATCTTAAGTGTTCATATAGGCCAAATGGACTTTGGAACGTGCTAATCTTGAAGGTTTTCTACCTAGACTAACAGGCTCCAAAGATTCCAATAGTATCCACACAAAAGTTCATCTAAAAGACACCACCGTGAGAAAGGCTACACCACATGAAATCCCACTCACGGCATCAGCCTTCCCAGGAGAAGAAATTTCCAAGAGAAGTGACTTGGTATGTTTTAAGACAAATTACACGGTAAGCTGTTTGCAACCATTTTCGCAAAGGTACCTCTAACGGTTCATTAAAATGCACGGACTTTTTGTGGTTGGAAGAGCACGCATTTTTTTAGAAAAAATTTTCAGAAAATGATAGCTCTAATAAAACTCTTATGTTGATATCTAGAACCACATATTCAAAGTAAAATAAATAAGCCAGATAGATCTAACATTCATCAAAACAATCTAATATGCATGACACTGAAACACCAAGATAGGTGAAAATTCAGCATTACTGATTCCATGAGGTTATGTGTGGTACAAATAAATAAGCCCAGAAAGTCATTAAAGTACATAACTGGTGATAAAAAGCCAATTCTGGACAGTTGTAGTACCAACAACTGGAATGGGCATGTTCATGCCCACAGGTCTAGCCTGTGGGCACCAGAAGGGCCCAGGCGTGGTGACCGAGCTGGGGCGGGCTCTGGGGAAGCTCCGGGCTTGGGGCCAGCTCTCCTAAGAGCCTACAAGCTCTGTGCCTTCATCCTGCAACAGCTGCTCCTCCTCTGTCCTATCATGATCCAGCCCAGGCGTCTGCTGGCTCCAGGCAGGCATCTAGGGGCTTCTAGGCCTCAACCTCCCCCTCTCCCTCCTGGCTCCTACCCAGGGACCATCAGCAGGCCCAGGTCTCCTGCATCCCACTAGCATTTCCCTGAGCCCACAGCACCTTCCCCCTGCAGCCTGTCTGGGCCCCTCCCTCCCCACCCTCTTCACAGACAAGGTGTCCGCTTCTGGCCCTCCCTCTGCAGCTCCCAGTGGTCTTCCACACACTGAAGTCTGACCTCCCCCCTCAACTCGCTCCGAGTTTCTGGTTTCTGTTAAGTCTAACGGACACTTTCAGATTCACACAGGTTTTCCAAAACTAGAGAGTGTATGGACCCCTTAAAAGAAAAAAAAAATCTTTTAAGAAAGTCAAACTTAGTAAAAGACCTTTTTTACTCCAACAAAATTAGGCTTATTGACTTGTTGCCTCAAGAGAGCACAACTGTGAGGAAGTGTGAAGTGCCTTTCACTAAACAGCTTCAAACTCTGGGTCGCTACCTGAGCAGCGCACTCACCGCGGCCCCTGCTGGGGTGTGGATGTGCACCACGCACTTCACGTCCGGTCGCGCAGCATAAATAGCAGAGTGTAACACAAAGCCAGCCTGATTTACGCCCAGATTAGTGCTTCCACGATCTACTACATCTCCTTGTATATTGATTTTAACCTGAGCATAAGCAAATAGAAATTTAAAATGTCAAGAGGATTTCCCATCCAAGTACTAAGCAGGCCTGACCCTGCTTAGCTTCCGAGGATTTCAAATGACCCTTCCTAGAAATTATTTAAACCAAAGTTTAAAGTTTTTATAAGTAATTCTAAAGTTTTTCTCTGAGTTTATCACACAAAACATAAACTTCTTCCTCTTTCTTAGGTTTTACATGTCTCATGGGGATTAAAAGGTGTTTAATTATCGACTATGACCTAAACATATGTGATGTCCAAGAGGAAAAGGATATTCTTACCAAACTGGATGCAGTCACTTCACTATAGAGAAGTCCAAAGGGAACAATGAGGAAATGTTCCTGCTCAGAGCTCACTCTGGTCTGTAAGGAAAATTGCTGAGTCAGCTCAAAAATCCAACTGAAATTATTTGCATCTCTATCCATCCTCAAACTCACAGGTTTGCTCACAGAACAAACCCAACCCCCCACTTCTATAATTTAGTTCTCAGATACCTGAAACTACCCATCCTCCTCACGTCACCGTCGTGCTAAACTCACTTGACTCCCAAAGTATAGCATAATTCCAATCCACAATCACGTAAGACCTCAGTTAGAATCCTAGCTCTGCTAAGTATGGGATAGGTTGCTTTGGGACCCTGGGTTCCTGGTCTCCTTATCCTTAAAGAGGGGATGATAAGAGCTCGTACTCACAATACAGCTCTCAGTAAATGGCATCTCCACATGCAACTAGTGGTAGTAGGAGCAGCATGAATGAATGAATGAATGAATGAATGAATGAATGAACGAACGAACCTGTTCTAAATCCACCTCCATGACATCCACTCTCTGTAATCCCCATTTCCCCGTTCTCTGCTCTCCTGGTTGTTTCAAAAATGCACATGTGATTTCCACCCTTCCCGAAAATATTTTCCCATTAATGGTGAGTTAGCAAGGCTTATTTCTAAAGTCAGTTCTTATAGTTTAAAAAGCGTGCATCTTTTTAACTATCTAAAACAAAACTAACTATACAATTGTCCCAATTCCCAAACTGGGTCAAAACAGAAAACAAGGCATTCCTTTGTTTTTTTATTGGTTGGAATGAAAAATAAGGTTGGAAATAAGGAAAAATCAAACGTCAGATATTTTTACTTACTTTAACAGCTTTTTTCTAGCAACAAAGTATAAAGAGTGTTTAGAGGGTACGTGTACAATTTAAATATAATAATAAATCAAACACCCTCTAGTATCCCAGAAGCTTGTCTCTTCCCTCATTCCACAGAAGTAACCACTATCCTGAATTATGTGTTAAGCATCTTCTTCCTTGACCTTAGAGTTTTACCTAATACATATTCATCCCAAAGCCATATCTTGTTTAATTTTTATCTGCTTATGAACTTCAAATAATTAGAATCATACTGTACTTCTCAGTGACCTTTCCTTCTCAACACTATTTCTGAGATTCCTCCACATTATGATATGCATGGCTATCCTTTATTCACGGTCACTGATGCACGGCATCCACTGGATGAATATACAATGAATGTGTCCATTCTTCTGTCAAAGGAGCCCATGGCTCCTGTTCTGCTACTAAACACAATGCTTCTGTGAACGCTCTTGTACCTGTCTCCTAGTATACATGGTCAGGTTTTTCAGGGACACTAAATTATCTCCCAAAGGGCCTAATTAAATGTATACTCCTGACAGTAGCATATGTTATCTCCGTGCTTCTACTTTAAAAATTAAAATCTAGGGGTGCCTGGGTGGCTCAGTCGGTTGAGCGTCGGGCTCTTGCTTTCAGCTCGGGTCATGATCTCGGGGTCCTGGGATCAAGCCCCGAGTCGGGCTCTCTGCTCAGCAGGCAGTCTGCTTCTCCCTCTCCCTCTGCCCCTCCCCCTGCTCATGCTCTCTCTCACTTGCTCTCTCAAATAAAAATAAATCTCAAAAAAAAAAAAAAAAAAAGAGCCTAGCAAATCTACACATTTTAATGGAAAAAGCTTAAAATACACTTGTGAGTTGGATGCTTAACCAAGTGACCCACTCAGGCGCCCCAGCACTTTTTCCTTTTTTGCTTCAGACTCAAAAAATTGTATATTTTAAGGAGAGGTCATGATCTCAGGGTTGTGAGATCAAACCCACACCTGGCTCCATGCTGGGTGTGAAGCCTGCTTGAGATTCCCTCTTTTTCTCTCCTTCTGCCCCTCCCCCCCCACACACGCACACACACACTCTCTCTCTCTAAAATAAACAAGAGCAGCAATGTCTGCAATAGCCAAACTGTGGAAAGAGCTGAGATGCCCTTCAACAGATGAATGGATAAAGAAGATGTGATCCATATATACAATGGAAGATTACTCAGCCATCAGAAAGGATGAATACCCAACTTTTACATCAACATGGATGGGACTGGAGGAGATTATGCTAAGTGAAATAAGTCAAGCAGAGAAAGTCAATTATCATATGGTTTCACTTATTTGTGGAACTTAAGGAATAACATGGAGGACACTAAAAGGAAGGGGAAAATGAAGCGGGGGAAATTGGAGGGAGATGAACCATGAGAGACTATGGACTTTAAGAAACAAACTGAGGGTAATAGAGGGGAGGGGGGATGGGGGCTGGGTTAGCCCGGTGATGGGTATTAAGGAGTGCACGTACTGCATGGAGCACTGGGTGTTATACAAAAACAATGAATCATGGATCACTACATCAAAAATTAATGATGATTATGGTGATTAACATAATAAAATTAAAAAATAAAATAAATCTTTAAAAAATAAAAGCAAAAGTACTAAATATAGGTGTGAAATGAACAAGAGCAGATGATATCTGCAAGTAAATTTCCAACAGGCTGGTGCTACCCTCACTTTGAATCTTCCTGCATACCTGATGCCCCTTGTCTGTCCACAAGGACTGAGCACTCACGTAGCAGATTTTAAGATCACTCCCTGAAAACCAAAGACACCCAACACAGCATCTCTGGCAAAGATCTATACCACGTCCCAGAAGCACAGCACACTGGCCACAAAGGTGGGCTCCAGACCTCCTCCCGCGAGGCTTAGCACTCCCCGGAGTCCACACTGGAGCTGAACCTAGCACCACTACCACCAAGAGGCATTTAGAGACGGAAAGGCCTCCGCATTAGCTAAGCACCACCACGAGGAAAAGTCCAGCTCATGTGCTAACTGGGCCACCCTGGCTTCTGACACCCCCAAAGCTTCTCAAAACCTGATGCAATCTTAAGACAGAGATCTAATTCAGACAATCATTTCCAATCCTCTAATGCCTGCTAGCACTCTTAACTCCCTTCAGCAGAAAATCCCTAGGCCCTTTTTCAAAGAAAGGGCACAATGACCTGTTAGCACTTTTTGGTTGCACTGACAAATACTGTTAATATTTCTTTTCTGTTAAGAGTTTATATAGTAACACTTAGATTGTAAAACAAAAAATGAATGCCATAAATAGTTTAAAAAAAAAAAACTTCCTCAAAGATTCTCTAGTTCACAAGACACAGGAAATATTTTTGCGCTTCAGTATTTTTTTTACTCAGTATTAAAAGCCACACAGATCATCTACAAAAGAGTGAGCATTTAACTAATGTTTTAATTTTGCCAAGTCCTAAATAAAGGGGGTGATGGGTGGGAAAAGCAATTTCAGCAATTTAAACAGCATTCATACAGGGACTACTGGTAAACAGCATTTTAAAACCCCCAAAGAATGTGAAGCTGTTAATAAAGCCAAGGATTACATTTCTGATTATAGATGTAATATTTTCATGGGACAAATTTTTAGCCAACCATTGAGCATTAAATCTCTACACAGAGCACTGTGTCAAGTAGGATCAGTCACAGATGTAGCAATTTTCACGCAGGCACCAGGAACAGAACTGGCACCTTTGGCAGGCTAAGTGGACCCTCTGACCAAGCATCACAAGGCACCATGGAGTTCTTGTTCAATATTTTTACTGAAGCCAGATTTCGGTACTGTGTGCCTACAGAGGCCCCCTTCACAGACTCAGTATTCCTGTGAGTGGAGATAAACGGCAGACAAGCAAATGGAAAGTATGGATGATGGTAACTGCTTTGGGGGAAATGAAGCAGGCGTTGGGGTGGAGGTAACATCCTACAGGCCTGACAGTGTGGATACGACAGGGCCAGGTGTGCATTTTGAAACGTGAACTTTAACAGCAACGTGGGGAAGAGACGGAGGGGAGGGTAATGCAGCATCTCTGGCAAAGATCCATACCACGTCCCGGAAGCACAGCACACTGGCCACAAAGGTGGGCTCCAGACTTCCTACTCGGAGGCTTAGCACTCCCTGCAGTCTACAATGGAGCAAACCTAGCACCACTACCAGTCCATGTGTGAAAATCACCTACATGTGTGCTGGGTATGGAGAAAAGGGTCAAACAATCTAAACGGCTGTTAACATCAGTGGCCCCAAGGGAGGTGAAAGTACCGGCAAGACTGACTTCTATAGACATCCGTGGGAGGTACACTTATTACTAGAAGTAGGCACTATATTAATAATTTGAAATGTCCAATAACAAATTCAATGAAGAAACAGAGATTGGAACAAATGTAAAAGTAAGAGAAAGAGGTTACCTCCTCAGAAGAGCAGAGAAGAAAACAGAAACCTGACAAGGCATTAGGAATCAAAGAAGGCAAGAGGGGGTGAAACTCCAACTGGGAAACAAAGTTTGGCTGCAGGTAGGGAAGAGGCAGTCAGGCGCTCCCGTATGCTGTGACCTGCTGTGCTCATTTGCTAGGAGAAAAGAGGTCAGGAGTTTCGTGGACAGTAGAAAGAGTAGAGAAACACTAGTGAGCTTCTAAGTGAGACGTCCTACAGTGCCAGGCAGCACTGGGGGTCCATTTGAAATTGGGGCTGCAGTCTAAGGAGAAAGCCAACAGGCTATGTCGAGGCTCCCTGCAGCAGGGTCTGGTGCTCGGGGGCAGGGAGGGATAGCACAGAATTGGCAAGGAGTGTCACGGACAGGATGCACCAAGCTGGACCAAACGGAGGAAATATGGGCCAGTGGCTTAGCATGTAGAAAGGAAGAGCCACAAAGGCAGGACTTGTCCCACTCAATGATAGAACCCCAGAGTTAGAACAACGCTTGGTACAGAATCAATATTCACAGCCGACACCCAGTAAATATTTACTGCAAGAAGAAAATGGAAGTCCTAATAATGTTAAAAATAGCTAAAACTACAGTAGCTAAAGAAAAAACTATGAGAAATAGAAGACTTGTGTCAGAACAGGAAAAGAAAACATCTTCATTCTTAGGTTTTTAGGCATAAAAAGAATTTGAGGAACGGCCTGTACACTAGCTCCCCCTTATCCGTGGGAGAGACATTCCAAGACCCCCAACAGATGCCTGAAACCACAGACATACCGACAATTCTACCAAACCAAACATACGTGTTTTCATCTATGCATACATACCTGTGATAAAGTCTAATTTACGAATTAGGCACAGCAAGAGATTAACAACAGTAACGAATGAATAATAAACTAGAACAAGTATAACAATAATAAACTAGAATAAGTATAACATAATTGTGAATAACAATTCACACAATGAAAGTTGTGTGAATATGGTCTCTCTCTCTCTCTCAAAATGTCTTACTGCCCTGTGCTCATCCTTCTTCTTGTGATGATGTAAGGTGATCAAAAGCCCCCATGAGGAGATGCAGGAGGTGAGAGATGTGGGTGTGTGATGCAGCAAAAGGCTACTACTGACCTTCTGACGATACACCAGAAGGAGGGCCATGTGCTTCCAGAATGGCCGACTGCATGTTTAACTGAAGCTGCAGAAAGCGAAACCCCAGGTAACAGGGGACCACTATACTTTGGTAAACACTCATTTATTAGGTTAGCATGCAAGAAAAGAGTTTTAAAGAACTACCATCCTCATAATTTTTTATTCAAACTACATAATTCTCAAGATTATTATACTCTGCAGTCAGGAATGAGAAAGAAGGTGTTCCAAGATTTACTTCAGCTCAGTCGACTCCCCTCTCTTACTAAACAGGAAGAGGTGGTGCCAGACACGTAATATTCCATTTATCACTCAGTTACTACCCCATTTAATACTCACTGTGATATGATTGTAGATAAGCTGAGACCATCCAAAGAGATCTGCCAGCCGGTAAAATGCTGCCAACTTACACCGCAATAATTTCTCCCCTTTGTCATAGGCAATCGAATCAGATCCTCTCAGGTCATTCACAGGGGTCACCATACCAAGACCTGAAATAGAAAAGAAACAAACTCACTTACTACTTCTTATGAAACTTAAAACAAGTAATAATAATTCTGAGATATTAATCTTCCACACCAGGTCATGAAGTCTCAAAAACTTCAGAGACTATTTCATAAAGATCATGTTCCCCAACATTAATACAATTAAGCTAGAAATCAAGAACAAAACAGTAGCAAAATTTGTGGTATGCAATAAAGCAATGTTTCGAAGAAAACTTCCAGTAATAAACATATATATTAGAAGAGTTTTTTAAAAAATGATCTACGTTTCACCTTATGAAACTAAAAAAAAAAGCTAAATCCAAAAATAGTAATTAAAAAAAAAAGAAGAAGGATAAAAGGAGATATCAATCAAACAGAAAAATAACAGGGGCGCCTGGGGGGCTCAGTCGTTAAGCGTCTGCCTTCAGCTCAGGTCATGGTCCCAGGGTCCTGGGATCAAGCCCCGCATCGGGCTCGCCACTCCGCAGGAAGCCTGCTTCTCCCTCTCCCACTCCCCCTGCTTGTGTTCCTGCTCTTGTTATCTCTCTCTCTGTCAAATAAATAAATAAAATCTTAAAAAAAAAGAAAAAAAAAACAGAAAAATAACAGAGGTGGGGTGCCTGGGTGGTGCTGTCGGTTAGGCATCAGACTCTTGGTTTAGGCTCAGGTCATGATCTCAGGGACATGGGATACAGCCCGCATCAGGCTCCACGCTCAGTGGGGGGTCTGCTGGAGATTCCCTTTCCCTCTCCTTCTGCCCACCCCCAACACACATGCTCACGTTCACTCTCTCAAAAATAAATAAATCTTTAAAAAAAGAAAAAGAGGAAAATGGATTTAATCTTGAGAGATTAAAAACAAAATAATGAGGGGCGCCTGGGTGGCTCAGTCGTTAAGCATCTGCCTTCGGCTCAGGTCATGGTCCCAGGGTCCTGGGATGGAGCCCCACATTGGGCTCCCTGTTCCACAGGAATCCTGCTTCTCCCTTTCCACCCCCACCCCCCCGGCTTGTGTTCCCTCTCTCACTGTCTCTCTCCCTCTCTCTGTCAAAATACATACATAAAATCTTAAAAAAAAAGAAAAGAAACATGAAATGAAATAAAACAAAATAAAATACACCTCTAGGCAGACTCAACAAAACACGGCAGAGGTAGAAGTCACCAGTATGAAGCAATGGAGAGGGGGACATCACTACACATCCTACAGATATTAAAAGAATATTAACAGGATAATATGAACAACTATACCAGAAAATGTTTTAACTTACACAAAACAGACAAAATCCTAGAAAGACACAAGCTACCAAAGCTCACTCCAGAAGAAACAGACATCCTGAATAGCCCTCTTTCCATTAAGCTGAATTTGCAGTTAAAAATGTTTCCATAAAGGGGCGCCTGGGTGGCTCAGTTGGTTAAGCGACTGCCTTCGGCTCAGGTCATGATCCTGGAGTCCCAGGATCGAGTCCCACATCAGGCTCCCTCCTCTGACCCTCCCCCCTCTCATGCTCTCTCTCTCTCTCTCAAATAAATAAATAAAATCTTGAAAAAAAAAAAAAAAGTTTCCATAAAGAAAACTCCCTGCCCAGGGGTGTTTGGGAGGCTCAGTGAGTAAAGTGTCCCACTCTTGATTTCAGCTCAGGTTGTGATCTTGGGGTTGTTGGATCAAGCCCCACATGGGGCTGTGCTCAGGATGGAGTCTGCTTGGTATTCTTTCCCTCTCCCTCCCCCTCCCCCTCAGCCTCTCTCCCCTCTCCAGGAGCTCCCTCTCTCTAAAATAAATAAATAAATAAAATCTTTTTTAAGAAAAAGAAAACTCCAGGCCCAGGTGACATCAGCGTGAATACTACCACACATTTAAGTAAAAAATAATACCAATTCTATACAAACTCTTCTCAAAAGTTCTACACAAATTCTTGCAGAAACACTTTCAAATCCACCCTATCAGGCCCAGCATTACATTGTTATCAAAACCATACAAAGACATTATGTTGCATGACATCACAAGAAAAAACAGACCAGTATCTCTCATGAACACAGACTAAAAATTACTTAACAAAATTTTAGCAAATAGTCCAGCAATAAATAGAATAACGCATCATGATAGGAGTAAGAAGGGATTATCTCCGGCATACAAAATTGGTTCAGCATTCAAAAAGCAATAAATATAATTCACTATATTGAACTAAAGAAGAAAAACCATGGGATCATTTTAATAGATACAGGAAGAGAATTTCACAAAATTCAACATCCATTTAAAAACCTCTCCACAAATTAGGAATAGAAGGTAATGTCCTCAACTTGATAAGGGACATCTACAAAAAACCTACCACTAACATAATGATGAAAGACTGAATGTTTTTCTCCCAAAATCAGGAAGTAGGCAAGAATGTATACTCTGGCATTCTTATTGAATACTATACTGGGGATCCTCACCCATGCAATAAGGCAAGAAAAAGGAAAACAAACAAGCAAAAACATACATACAGGAAAGGAAGGGGAAAAAAAAGTATATGTATGACTCCTCATTACATCTTGCTAGATTTGAAACTTTCCTTGTTAATTATAAACTATCTTAAGCATACAGAAAAATATAGAGACTACAAAAACCACCTATTATCTTGATTTAACATAGGTCAACCACCTACTTTAGATCTTTAATTCTTAAAAATTGCTTTTTAGAAGAGTTTCAGAAGATGGTAGCAGTGATAGTATAGTTTTTGAATCTTATTAAATCTCTTATCCCAACCCTACACAAAAAAAATTAGCTAGACCAACTAAGATATCAAAGCCAAAAACCTAAGGATGATATCTACAACACTAGGTAATAAGGTAGACCCACGAAACTGAAAATATAATTGGGTAGGAATGACATAGACAGAGTGTAGGACATCAGCATCTCTGTAGGAGGAAGCAGAAGGAATCATGGGCCATTTGCCAAACTCCCAAAAGAACTACCAGGAACTTACTACAAAGCTCAGAGGGCCAATTTGAGAACAGCAGCTAAAACCAAGAGCTCTGCACACATAAATCCTTAAAAATTCTCCAAACTAGCCATTTAAAATTGACTTTCAGGACAAAGTCTCACACTAAGAAATCTGTGGTAATTAGAACCCAAACTGACTAGCACAGAACTATTAAGAAAACAGGCGAAGAGTCCAGATAAAAGCAAGGAAGGGGAACAGAACACAATTGCTTCAATAAACTGCCATATTTTGTAGCACTTCACAAAAACAACAGAAGAGGGAGCTCTAGAGCCATGACATTAGAAAAGCTTTTCTGAACCAGAATCCTCCAAGAAAACTAATTTCACGGAATAATGAACAGAAAGGGGTGCCTGGGTGGCTCAGTCGTTAAGCATCTGCCTTCGGCTCAGGTCATGATCCCAGGGTCCTGGCACTGAGCTCCACCATTGGGCTCTGTGGTCAGTGGGCAGTCTGCTTGTCCTTCTCCCTCTCCTTCTGCCCCTCTCTCCCCCTGCTTGTGCTCTAAAATAAATAAACAAAAATCTTTTTAAAACAAATGAACAGAAAAATATCATGATCAAATACCATACAAAAATTATATCAAGAAAAAAGAGCAGAATCACATCCCTACAGATAGAAAGACATGTCCACAAAAGAAAACTATAACCTGTTATTTCATAACATGGTAAAGAAAGGTATTAAGAAAACAATAAAAGATAGGAAAAAACATATAATTAGAAAAACTCAGAAATGAGGGCTAGAACATAAAAGGAGTTAGATATAAATGAAAATATAATTTTATTTATTTTATTTTTTTTTAAGATTATTTATTTATTTATTCATAAGAGACAGAGAGAGAGAGAGAGAGGCAGAGGGAGAAGAAGGCTCCCTGCTGAGCAGGGAGCCCGATGCGGGATTCGATCCCAGGAGTCTGGGATCATGACCTGATCTGAAGGCAGATGCTTAACCATCTGAGCCACCCAGGCGCCCAAAAATATAATTTTAAAAATAAATACTAAACTCAAAGTAGAAGAAAAGAATGTGAAAAGGAGAATTTTTTTAAATCATAAAGAAATGAAGCAATAAACTGGACTTGAGAACAAGTGACAGTTAAAGAAGACGAAGAAACTCCAACATGCACACAACAGAGTCTGGGCAGTAGGAAACAAAAGGGAACAGGATAAACACTAAAAACCAATTCAATGTTGCTATAACACAAAAGATCTGGAAGAGCATGTCATCTGAGAAAATTAACCAGGATGACTGATGCTAAGACATATTCTGGTAAAACTGCTGGTCTCTAAAGAAAAAGCAAAGTACTCTGAACATCCAGAAAAAGAGACCAAGTCACCTACATGGAAAGATTATCTTCAATTTTAACAGCAATGCTTTGAGCCAGAAGAAAATTATCTATTTAAAATACATAAAATATGGGCGCCTGGGTGGCTCAGTTGGTTAAGCGACTGCCTTCGGCTCAGGTCATGATCCTGGAGTCCCGGGATCAAGTCCCGCATCGGGCTCCCTGCTCGGCAGGGAGTCTGCTTCTCCCTCTGACCTTCCCCCCTCTCATGTGCTCTCTCTCACTCTCTCAAATAAATGAATAAATAAATAAAAAAAATCTTAAAATACATAAAATAGGAAATGTGAGTCTAGGGTCTAACTAACCAAACCAAATTCATATGGCCACATAAAGGCCACAGCACGCAAGAACTCGGAGTACTGTTTCCACAAGCGCTTCCTGAGAAGGCTACTGCAAAAGGCACCTCAGGCAACCAAAATGAGTAGGGGTACACTGATACGAGGATGGCGCTGAGCATTAAATATATATTTATTACAGAATGAAGTTATTAATTATAATACTAAATGAGTGTTATAAGAGGGAGATCATGTTGTGTAATGGTTATATGCTCTGACAACATATAATGTAACTATTTTCAATCATGAAGAGAGAACATATTATTGGTAGAGTATCGCTATCATGTGTGATATATGGGAAAAACAAATGAGTGATTATGTACTATTCTGGTTTTGTTATTCCCGTTGTCCTTAAAAACCAGAATTCTTGTTGTGGAAGAGAGGAATGTAAGTGTTAGAAGAGATCAGGTAAAAACCCCTTAGTACTGAATTTTAATTGGAATTATGAGTATAATTCCACTATATACTTAAAATTCCAACGTGCCAACAATATGCCATATAATTCACAAGGTAATAATATATTTCCTAGTTCTATCCACTAAAAAGGCCTAGAAAGAATGACTAACCCAGTAGCAATGAGTATTCCCTAGTACCCAGACTAATTTCCATTTTCCACAAAAACAAAGATTTCTTTTTGAAATGGCCAATTCCAGACCTGGGGCAGGAAATATACTCAGTGACAGCCTAGAACACCTCCTCACAGGGGATGACTTGGAAAGTCAAAGACTAGTAGGCTCAGGAGTCAACCCGGAGGGACTTCCACTGATCAGAAAGGATAACTGCAATGTTCTGAAACACATTAAATATACTGAAATCTATGAGTTCAAAATAATACTAAAAAATAATAATTGGTCATCTTAGAAACAATGACAGGAAACCAACTTATTTTGAAAAGGGTATATATAAACTGTACCACTGGGTAACCAAAAAAAAGTTGAGAAGAAGCTCCTTTTCTTATGTGCATACCTGATTTCTTTTTTTTTTTTTTTTTTTTTTAAGGTTTTATTTATTTGAGAAAGAGAGGGAAAGCAAGAGAGAGCGCGCACTAGTCGGGGGTGGGGGACAGAGGGAGAGGAGAAACGGGCTCCCTGCTCAGCTGGGAGGTTCCCCTCGAACACGCAGTGAGTGATAGGGAAGGGGGTGGCCCCTTTCCAGCTATGCCCCATTTCCAGGGAAGTTTCTCTTGATAGAAATATTCTAGTTAATAAATACAAAGAAGGAATGATAGCATTAAAACATCATCTTGGAACCTTTATTAAATTAATGGACCTACATATTGAGCATCAATGGCTGCTAACAATGCAAAAAGAACAACCAGACTATGTGCCTACTGACAGAACACAGAACCACCTACAGAGATAGGCTTTGCCAAAAAACTGAATCCAAACACAATCAAGCATCTAGATCCAACTACCAACTTACTGTAAATACAGAAGACAAAAGAACATGTTAGCAGTACCATGGAGATGGAATCAGCAAAATTCAGACCATAGCAAATTCTACAGGTCAACAAACCCGTTTTATTTTTTTTAAAGATTTTATTTATATTTGTCAGAGAGAGAGAGAAAGAACACAAGCAGGGGGAGTGGCAGGCAGAGGGAGAAGCAGGCTCCCCGCTGAGCAAGGAGCCCGATGCGGTACTTCATCCCAGGACTCTGGGGATCATGACCTGAGCTGAAGGCAGACATTTAATCAACTAAGCCACCCACGGGGCACCTGGGTGGCTCAGTCGTTAAGAGTCTGCCTTCGGCTCAGGTCATGATCCCAGGGTCCTGGGATCGAGCCCCGCACCGGGCTCCGCACTCTGCGGGAAGCCTGCTTCTCCCTCTCCCATTCCCCCTGCTTGTGTTCCCTCTTTCACTATCTCTGTCAAATAAATAAATAAAATCTTAAAAAAAAAAAAAAAAAACTAAGCCATCCAGGAGTCCCTCTTTGTTTTTAAAGATTCATTTATTTGAGAGACACAGAGAGAGAGAGAGAGAGAGAGAGCAAGCGCGAGAGAGGGGAGGGGCAGAGGGGGAGAGAGAGTCCCAAGCAGTCTCCTCACTGAGCAAGGAGCCCGATGCCAGGCTCAATCTCACAATTCTGAGATCATGACCTGAGCCGAAATCAAGAGTCAGACATTCAACTGACCTAGCCACCGAGGCACCCTTCCTCCTTACACATTAAGTTTAAAGAAAATGGGTTTGGGGCGCCTGGGTGGCTTACTCGGTTTGGCCTCGGACTCTAGGTTTCAGCTCAGGTCATGATCTCTGGGTCGTGAGACTAAGCCCTACATTAGGCTCTGCGCTCAGCAGGGAGTCTGCTTGAGATTCTCTCCCTCTCCCTCCCTCTCCCTCCTTCTCCCTCTGCCTTTCTCCCTGCCCGTACAAGTACACCCATCCCTCTCTAAATATAAATAAATAAATGTTAAAAAAAAAAAAAAAGAAAGTGTAAGGAGGGAAAAAAAGAGAGATAAAGGGTTAAACTATAGCCTGAAAAAGGCTAAAGAGATAGTACTAAAAATAGACAAAAACTAAACCCCAATATTTAGGGATGACCATTTGGGTAATGAAACCATGAAGAAAAGCAAGGCAGTAGTTACAAGTCAAGATGGAGTTTCCTGGGATGCTTAGCTGGCTCATTTGGTGGAACATGTAACTCCTGATCTCCAGGTTGTAAGTTTGAACCCCACGTTGGGTGTAGAGATTACTTAAAAATAAAATTAATGGATCTACGTATTGAGTATCAATGGCTGCTAACAACGCCTGGGTGGCTCAGTCCGTTAAGCATCTGACTTCAACTCAGGTGATGATCTCACATTCTTGGGATCGAGCCCCGCAATGTCAGGCTCCCTGCTCAGTGGGGAGCCTGTTTCTCCCTCTGCCCCTCCGCCTGCTCATGCTCTCTCTCTCAAATAAATAAATAAAATCTATTAAAAATAAATAAATTTGGGGCGCCTAGGTGGCTCAGTTGGTTATGCGTCTGCCTTCAGCTCAGGTCATGATCCCAGGGTCCTGGGATCGAGCCCCACGTCAGGCTCCCTGCTCAGCAGGAAGCCTGCTTCTCCCTCTCCCACTCACCCTGCTTGTGTTCCCTCTCTCGCTGTGTCTCTGTCAAATAAATAAATAAAATCTTTTAAAAAAATAAAAAATAAATAAATTTTAAAAATAAAATACAATCTTTAAAAAAGATAGCATTTCCTTCCGAGAGGATGATAGGGGAGATGCAAGCAATCAATACCCTTAATTTCTTTCTTAACCCGGGTGGGAGTTATAAAGTGTACACCTTAATATCATGTGTAAGTTACATATCATTTGTTCTATGCCATCTACATATATTTTACAACAAAGGTTGTAATAATTTGTTTTTAAAATTTGTATCTTGAAGAAACATACTATTAGATATAATTAAAATTAATTAGATTTCTTCCTCTTTTTTTGGTGTGGCATTACTGCCATAAAATTTCCTTTTCTCTAATTAGAAGATAATATGCAAGTAAATACATTACATCATCCTTTTATCTAATTCATACGAGACAGCACTAGAATCCATTAAGAATTGTGTGAACGCAAGAAAACCTGATACAGTTTGACTTCAGAGTAAAAGTTTGAGCTAGTAAATTAAATGTTATTCTCATCATTTGCTGGACATTAACAAGGCATCACTCTGGTGGGTCTCAGTCAACTTCTAAGAATACCATGGAACTGACAGGGAAATAGCAAATGCCTGGTGACCTAACAGAAACCACTGGCATATGCTGGCCCATCAGAAGCTGACTATCCAACTGCAACTGTCAGGTATCGGTCCAGGACGCAGTACACAGTAGGTCAGAGTGGCTACCCTGGGTTCACCCTGTCATGTTAACGTTTACAAATTCAACAGCCACGGCAAAGCTCCTCCACCTCTGCACAGCTAACCATTATTTGCTCATGTTCACCCATCCAAATTCTCCCCCCAGCTTGCTTTTGGAATTTCTATGTTTCTCACCAACTTGCAAGCAGCAGTAAGGAATGGTGGATAGATGCTGGCCTGGCTGAAATAAGTTCAGGCAAAATTAATGTGCTACTCCACAAGCACTGTTTCTGATTAGTTTTAGTTCACAAAGGGTCTTGTTGGCTCATAAAAAAGGGCGCCATCTCGGCGCGTCTGGCTCTGTCGGTGAAGCGCCGGCCTTCGGCTCAGGTCATGATCCCAGGGTCCCAAGATCGAGTCCCACATCGGGCTCCCTGCTCAGCAGGAAGCTGCTTCTCCCTCTCCCTCTCTCCCTCTGTGCGCATGCTCTCTAATAATAAAATCTTTAAGAAAAAATAAAAAAAATTTAAAAAGGGAGCCCTCGGGCACCTGGGTGGCTCAGTCGTTGGGCGTCTGCCTTCGGCTCGGGTCATGGTCCCGGGGTCCTGGGATCGAGCCCCGCATTGGGCTCCTTGCTCCTCGGGGAGCCTGCTTCTCTCTCTCCCACTCCCCCTGCTTGTGTTCCCTCTCTCGCTATGTCTCTGTCAAATAAATAAATAAAATCTTTAAAAAAAAAAAAAAAAAGGAGCCCTCTACATTGAAGACATTTTCACACTTACAGCCTATCTTTCACTATAACTAACACATTAATTTTCAAAAAACTCAGTTCTATGTATTACAATGTACACTGATCTATCTCACGTGAGAACAGGAAATGTAAACCCACAAAATGGTGGAATGTGTACCAGAGTCAGGAAGTACTCACTCATGTTCAAGGCCGCCATCCCCCCTTGCGGAGCTGCGGGGTAGACGTTCGGCACGTTCGCAGTCATGAAGTCCGCCATCTGCTGTAGCGCCAACAGGCCTGTGGGGTTCTTCCCCTTCTTAAACTGTTCCTGTATCATCGATTCCAACTCTTCACAGAAAGCCTAATAAAAGGCAAATCGAAACAGTGAGACGCTATCCACGCCTTGGGACGACAGAGGTAACTATCACACAGACTGCCTTTTTGCTTGTTTTCATCCAGGGCTGGAATAGTAAATGGATATTCTCATATATTACCACTCGGAGCATCAATTGCTACATTATTTCTAGAAAAGTAAACAACACGAATGCTGAAAAATCTGAACACTCATTCTATCGCTAATAATCTTTTCGAAAGAAAGAATCAGGGATATGCTAAAAGATGAATTCATATGGATGTTCATGCCAGAAGGACTGACAAAAAGGTAAGCAGGTAACAGTCGACATATGAAACTGCAGAAAACTGGTTACACACACACAAATCCACCTTACGATGGAATTCTATGCACATGGTCAACATGAAAGGCTTAGAAAAATTAAATGACATAAAATTGCTCTTGATATATTTTTGATTGTGAAATGGTTGTAAATCAACAGAATCAGTGTTTTGTAAGAGTGAATACGTATCTAAACATAGAAGACTAAAGTAAATACATCCAAATGTTCACTATAATTATCTTAGTGATGGAATTATTAGCAATTTTCATGTTCTACTTTGTACTTCAGTATTTTCTTCAAAATGGTTTTTTTAAAATAGATTCTCTTAGTTACTTTTTAAAAGTTGAAAAAGAGATCCTAAAACAATCCTTTATCAAATAATCCTAATTTTTTTAAAAAGATCCTAAATTAGGCAAAAGGATTAAGTTGGGTTGATGGCGATTTAATATAAAGTCACTACTGAAACAATACAGGTTAATTTATAGCTTTGCTTTCCCAAACCGCATTGAAGTAATTTTTCACATATCCTATAAAGAAATATCTTATCAAATAAATACTATTTAACATGAAAATTGAGCTCACTGAATGAACATCCACATCTGATTATAAACACTCTGAGGGTTTCTGGATGATTCTATATTAAACTTCTAGTTTTTCACTGCTTGAATGAAAAGCTGAAGAGATATAATGCCCAGGGACAGTCTGAGCATAGCTATCACTTGCAGGAAGCAAGCAACACATGTATGACATTTAATACAATGGTATAAAACAATGTAAGGAACCAAGAGCTGCCAGAGGAACCCCTGTTTACCATATGACAAATGATGTCACAAATCATATTCTGTGGGAGTGAAGGAGGGAGGAGAAAGCTGACGGGCTTTGACTGCCAAGAAGAAGTCAATCGGGCGCCTGGGTGGCTCAGTCGTTGAGCGTCTGCCTTCAGCTCAGGTCATGATCCCAGGGTCCTGGGATCGAGTCCCACATCGGGCTCCCTGCTCGGCGGGAAGCCTGCTTCTCCCTCTCCCACTCCCCCTGCTTGTGTTCCTGCTCTCACTATGTCTCTCTCTGTCAAATAAATAAATAAATAATCTTTAAAAAAAAAAAAAGAAATCAATCAACAAAACACAGTTTCTCAGCCATCTCTGTTATCAACACCGAAGGCAATGATATAGACAGATATGCAGACACAGGATAAAGGGATACAGACAGATGCAGAGAGCCTCACTAAAGGTCACAGAGTACGCTGGGCACAGAGGAGGCAAGAGTTGCATAAAACGAGCCCCATCCTCACGGGCCCTCAATCTGAAAAATCAAACCATCTACTTCCACGGTTTCCAAAACCACAGATGTATCTATGGGAAGCTCAATTTAACATGCATGTACCATGTATGTACACCATGTAACTCAGCACACGTACATAAGTAAGAGGTGCTGTTCTAAGCACTGAAGACACGCAGCTAGAAAAAATGGTCCTTGCCATCACGGAACTTAAAGCTTAGCATGTAACACACAAAAAGAAAGACAGGGTGCAAGAAGCCCTCCGTACCCACAGCATCCCTGATGACCTACATGTGCAGTAAGGAGCTGAGTGCAGCAGTGGCCAGTGAGGGCCTGGAGCCACCCATCCAGACCCCAGAGTCTAGCTCCAGCAAGCAGTCACCGGCCAGTGACCCTGTGTGCTACCTTGGTACCAACTCCCAATGGTTCAACATCCACACCCTCACCTCTCAGCGAACTGCCTGCCTCTCCTCCAATTACCCTGTCCTCCAACTCACCCGGGCATCCCATGTGCATGAGCATGTCCTAGACATGCTCTTGCCTAGTAAACTGTGCCCCAAGCATGGGTTCCCCAAACACCCCCTACTAGCATCCAGCTCACGATTTCTTCAACCCCACCGTGACCCCAACACCTGTCCACCATCCCTTACCTTCCCTGCGTCCTGACCTCCCTCACCCAGCTTAGAGCCTTGGTTTAACATTATAATCATTCCGTTGCTCACACCTGCAACTCTCTACCATTTCACCTGGCAAAACCCCCAACCCTGGTTAAATTCAACCCTTCACTCTTTCTACTCATGCGGCTGAAAGTGGCTGGAGCAGGGGGAGGGGGGACGAGGAGACCATGCTGTGTCATCTCACTATAAATTCATGACCCTAACCTGAGTATGCCCTTCACACTAACCCAAGGACAGACCATCCCCTCACCTACTCTCACACCTTCTCTCTCCTCACACCTCCCCGGGCCCGTTCTCAGCAGGTGACCCCACTTACGATTCCGAGAACAGAGGATCAACCTGAAGAAAACTCTCTCGAGCTCCCTCCAGCATCTACCCAACCATCGGCATCTGTGCCCACAGGGTGGGCCTTCCCACTGCCTGCAGTGGCTCAACTCTTATGCTCCTAAAACCAAGATTCCAGCACCAGTACCTTACTAGGAAGCAATCCCAGGCTTTCTGGTCTTTCAGCTTATTCAGATCCGTGACCAATGATGCTGACTATGTGTGTCCTAGACGACCTGTGGCTGGGGGCCCGTACAGCACCCAGACACACTAGGTGCCGTAAGCTGACTTTCTGCACTCTGCCCCCAGTGATGTTTACTTCATTTCTTGTGGCTTTTACATAGGAAACTGCTCAAGCCAAAAGTCTAGATGTTCCCTGATTTCTTTCTTCCTCTTACCTCTTCCTTGCCACCCATCAGCAAGTCCTACTGATCCTACCCTCAAAATAAAATTCAAAAATTTACTGCAACCTCCTGCTTGGAAGACGGCTTTCTCTCTTGCCCCATACAATACTTTTTCTTTTTTTTTTAAGTAGGCTCCACACCCAAAGTGGGGCTTGAACTCACAACCCTGAGATTAACAGTCACATACTCTACAAACCGAGCTAGCCAGGCACCCCTATAATACTCTTTCTATACCAAACCCAGAATGAGTTCTTTAAAAACTAAATTGTGCCAGGGGCACCTGGGTGGCTCAGTCAGTTAAACATCTGACTCTTGATTTCAGCTCAGGTCATGATCTCAGGGTCATGAGATTGAGCCCCAAGTCCAGCTCCAGCTCGGTGTGGAGCCTGCTTAAGATTCTCTTGCTCACGCTGCGCCCCCCACCCCCTACCCTCTGCTCACACGCTCTAAGAAAATAAAATAAAACTGAATAGTGCCATTCCTGTCTGCAGCCCTCTGATGACTCTCTACTCTGAATGCAAAACAAACTCCTGACCTGAGCCTACAGAGCCTTCCAGGACCTGCCCCCTCCCTGACGCCTCCTGTGCTCAGACCACACTGGTGCCTTGTGACTCTCCAAGCCCATCCAGCTCATCCCTAAACTAGGGATTTCACTAGCTGCCCCTCAACTGGAACACTGCTCCCCCCATCCCTGCATGGCCGGCTCCTTCCGCTCATTCAGATTCAGGTGAAACCTCCCTTCCTCAGAGAGGCCGCTTCCAACCACCACTCAATCTAATCACCCCACTGCTTCCTGTACTGAGCTTCTGTTTGTTGTTTCTTGTTACACCTCCTTTGAGAAGGGTGTGAAGTCTGAGACTTGACCCAGGTGCTTACACAGGTGTTATGCACATGTCAAAATTCACCAAGCGGTACACGTAAGATCTGCATACATTCCTAAGTTATACTTCCACAATATGCAAAGAGTAATAATAACCAAACAAAACCTATTAGAGTTAGAGGGCTTATTTGTCCTGTTCACTGCTAACTCTCCAGGTTCTCTGAACAGCGTATAAAAGATAATCAAACATTAAAAAAATTCAATGGGGGCGCCTGGGTGGCTCAGTCGTTAAGTGTCTGCCTTCGGTTCGGGTCATGATCCCAGGGTCCTGGGATTGAGCCCCGCATCGGGCTCCCTGCTCGGCGGGAAGCCTGCTTCTCCCTCTCCCACTCCCCCTGCTTGTGTTCCCCTCTCGCTGTGTCTCTCTCTGTCAAATAAATAAAATCTTTTAAAAAATAAATAAATAAATAAATAAAAAATAAAAATAAAAAAATTCAATGAATATCTGCCAAATGACACCCCGAAGTTTTAAGGGAACAAAACAATATTAGAAGGGAAAAAAAGAATAAAGCACATACAAGGGCAGCAAGCACCAACATGAGGAAGCGATGGAGACAGAACTCCTTTATGTAAGGACGCAAACAGAAGACAGTGGGCATGCTTGTGGCTTAAAGTGCTCATGTCACGGGGCACCTGGGTGGCTCAGTCGTTAGACGTCTGCCTTCAGCTCAGGTCGTGATCCTAGAGTCCTGGGATCAAGCCCCACGTCACGCTCCCTGCTCAGCAGGAAGTGTGCTTCTCCCTCTGCCTCTGCCTCTCTCCCCTGCTCATGTTCTCTCTGTCTCTCTCAAATGAATAAATAAAATCTTAAAAAAAAAAGTGCTGGTGTCACTAAAGGTAAAACCAATCAATGATGAGGTCCTGTTAAGGCCTACCAAGTGCCTGGCACCAAGCGAGGCGGTCTGGAGGGAAGAGTTATTTTTAAAGGGTCCCAAAATAAAGTGACTCTCTGGAGAAGTAGTGAGAGGGTAAAAAGGAGAAGCAAGCACCTCCTCTCCTTTATGACACTGAAGATCTCTCATTTATTCTGCCTGATAACTTGAACTGAACAGAATTCTTCCCATGCACATACACACGAGGCACAGACTTCCAAGGTGGGAATGCAGGGACTCTGGCACACATAACAGAGCTAAGAGCTGAAGTATCAGAGAAGGAAGAAGACCCTTATACAGAGAGAAGATTTCTCTTACAGGACTCTGGAGGATCATGGACACCCTCTTCTTCTGCTCCATCATATTGAAGTCCTGGCGAAGGTCTGGTGCCATGTTCCTCTCTCGCAAATACTCTGGATTGTTCTCATCCACCCTGTCGAAGTACCGCTCCTTGTGAGGGGCTGTGGTCGGGGGTGGTGAGGTCACCACGGCGGCCCGAGTGTCACCATTCATTGCACACTCTTTCTTGGTTCCTACAGAATCAAAATACAAGAAAGTCTTGTGTTTGAATCAATGTCCAATAGCATTTCATCACAAGCACATCAGCCTGACAAACACAATCTTCAGCGTGAGAACATTATGAGTGACTGAGTTGGAGCCATGACGTGCGAGGCTTCTTTGTGACCTCGGAGGCACATGGCTCATCAGCCATCTCCCACCCTTCTACTGACCAATGGCATTTTTCGTCCTCGCCATTGTTCTTGGGTAGACAACAGGAGAACAAGCTCACAAAGCTTTTATGTCCTCTGTCAAACTGAAAAAGAACTAGATACTGAAATTTTTAAAAAGATTTTATTTATTTGTCAGAGAGAGAGAGAGTACACGAGCAGGGGGAGTGGCAGAGGCAGAAGGAGAAGCAGGCTCTCCACTGAGCAGGGAGCCCCATGTGGGGCTCGATCCCAGGACCCCGGATCATGACCTGAGCCGAAAGCAGGTGCTTAACCGACTGAGCCACCCAGGTGCCCCGAGATATTGAATTTTGACAAGATAGTTTAAGTCATGATGCTGTCCCAAACAGACAGGACCTACCAACAGCAACACAGTTCATTTCTGGAGAAATCTGATTTATGATATTTTCCCAAAAATGTGTCAGTAGTGATTTTGCAAAGGATTCTCCAAACAGATCAATAAGAAAGCAGCTGCTCCCACATCTGTATTCATGCAGATGGGAAATGCTCCTCATCAGATCTTTTCAGTTGAAAGAACAGCAGGTACTGAAAATGTCAACACGCCCTAATTTGTGACTAACCTAAAAGATGCCCAAATGACTCAAATTTAAAGGTCTGTTATTATGGCTACTTACACTCTTTTTAATCCCACTCTTTTATTTGAAATGATGTTCAAATACTAAATTATATTCATCTTTAACTACTAAATCTCTAAAGAGCATCCTTCACTAAGCATACAAAGAGTTTCATTTCTATTGCTGACAGCTCTAACTATATATATGAAGTATTTACTGAGCATCTATTATGTCTCGCCACTGGGCCAGGCATAAAAAGTGATCAGACACTCTGCTCACCTTGGGGAAGTTGGGCTTACAGACTCACTGAGAAGGAAAGGGGGTTGGTTCAGAAGTCATCAGCACAGAGACAGCAGCTAAGGCCGGAGAGGAGAGAAACTGGCTAGCGGAACACCCAGTGAGAAGGAGCAGAACCAGCACCTGCGGCAGTCCCCCACCCTTAGCAGTATACAAATAAACACTTTTTGAATCATTTAAGAACAAGAAGGGAAGGATGAAGAGACAAGGTGAGAGAGACTCAGGAGCCACACGCAGAGTTGTAATGGTGAGTCAACAACAGTTCCTCAGGCCACACAGGGTGAGCAAGGAAGAGATTTTAAAGAGTTGATTAAATGAGCAACTCAAACGCAATCAGAGCCCTTTCCTTACCCAGCATATAAAAATTCATTCCAAATGGGGCACAGGCCTAAACAGAACAGCAAAATCCATAAAATTCTTAGAAGAAAACACAGGAGTAAATCTATGAGACTTCAGGTCAGGCAGTTCTATATGACATCACAAGAGGACAAGCAAAAGGAAGAAAAAAAAGATAAATTGCACTTCCTCAAAATTAAAAATGTCTGTGCGTCAAAGGACACGTAAGTAAAGAGACAGCTACAGAATGGGAGGAAATATTTGAAAATCATGTATCTTTGAAGAGATCTACATCCAGAATGTATAAAGAACTCTTATAACTTAATCATTACAATCACAATGAAAAAAAAAGAAACTTGAAAACCATCACGCGGCCTCAGTGGATGCCACAAAGAACACAAGAGCCAAGCAGCTGAGGCTGCCTACATTCCCGATGCACAAAATCATGAGACATGAGTAAGATAATGACTTTAAGCTGGGAAGCCCCCAGCCTGCAGTTCACACTGCAAGAGTGCTGAAACAATGGTGATGAGGGGAGGGAGAAGCCATCGGCTCTCACGTGTCCCGATCCTCTGCCTCCATGTGTGTGGATCCACTATTGTTTTCCTCACTTGACAGATGAGGGGACTCAGGTCAGTCAGCTCTGAAGCAGCAGGGCTAGGATTCAAACTGCTGGCCATCTGGCGGCAGAGCTTTTGTTCTTAACCTCGAAGCCATACTGTAAATAGTGAGGAGGACAGGGGCTGGGGCAGAAGCTGCAATGCGGGGAACAATGGCCCCAAAGGGATGAGAAGGGATGAAATCAAGGGCCTGAGATTGTGCAGGTCTCACGAGCTCCCAAGTCTCACCAATGTCACTGAACTTGGACCACAACGGGAATAGCAAGGCTCTAAAGAAGAGTTTATATAAAAATATCTTATGGTACCAACAGCCAAAGAATCAGTTGGAGGAAACCCCCCCTTTTTTTAAGACAAATCAATTTGGATATTGCTCTTCTGAAACCTAAAGATATGATAGAAATAACAGTATGCTTAAAGTGACACTATTTCAAGGACTCAAAGACGAAGTATGAAAATAATCAGGGACTAAAAGTCAACGCAGAATAAATAAACCAAGAACCTGAATGTAGTCTTTAAAACTTACTCTTCTCTAAATGTATCCTTTAAATTTTTAGTTTAATCTGTTCACTTTAATCTAGTTTGTTCTAAAAGAATGACACAAAGAACAAAACAATGGTTGTCTGACATTTCTTCATCAGATGTAAAAGAAGCTGAACGTTCTGAGCCGATGACACAAAAGTTCTACTTCAATGTCTGAAAAACAAGAAAAGGAGAAGAATATACAGCATTGTTATTTCTCTATCACTAAATGAGTCCCCATCTGAAGCTATTTTCACCAGTGAATAAGGACCCGGGCAACAATGTAGAGGCAATGGTAGCCGTTTCTTGTCCCAGAGCTGACTCACGGGATCTCTGAAAAATGAGATAAGGCAGAGACCGCTCTTATGACAGCTGCCGTGCAAATGGGATAAGATGAAGACTGCAGACTAGATATACACGTGTTCCTTCCTTCAACAAGGAAGTCTATAAACTTAAATCAAAATACACATATTCTGAGCCCAGTAATCAAGAAAAAACATCATTCCATTTTTATAGCACAAACCTGTACTTAGTTTTTGTCAATTATGCCTTCAACTTTCATTACCCTAGTTTGTTTTTTTCTTTTTAATTTACTCATTTGAGACAGAGAGATACAGAGAGAGAGAGAGAGTAGAAGCAGTGGGGAGAGGCAGAGGGAGAAGCAGACTCCCCGCCGAGCGGGGCTCGATCCCAGGACCTGAAGATCATGACCTGAGCCAAAGGCAGACGCTTAACGACCGAGCCACCCAGGCGCCCCTCATTACCCTAGTTTTTAAGAGCATGTTAAGACAGCAAATTTTTCTAGAAAGATCTCTACAAATAAGTTATTACTTAATCCAAATTTTTTTTTAAAGATTTTATTTATTTATTTGACAGAGAGATAGAGAGCACAGATAGTCAGAATGGCAGGCAGAGGAAGAGGGAGAAGCAGACTCCCCGCTGTGCAGTAAGCCCGATGCGGGGCTCGATCCCAGGGCCCTGGGATCATGACCTGAGCCGAAGGCAGACGCTTAACCGACTGAGCCACTCAGGTGCCCCTTAATCCAAATTTTTAAAAAAGAAATGGGAAAATACAGATGTAAAGAAAAATTCTGGCAACATTAGAGTATTTTTAAAATAATTTAAAAGGTATTGGGGCGCCTGGGTGGTGCAGTTAGGCATCCAACTCTTTTTTTTTTTTTAAAGATTTTATTTATTTATTTGAGAGAGAGACAGAGATAGCGAGAGAGAGAATAAGCGGGGAGGAGAGGGAGAAGCAGACTCCCACTGAGCAGGGAGCCTGATGCAGGACTCGATCCCAGGACTCTGGGATCATGACCTGAGCCAAAGGCAGACACTTAACCGAATGAGCCACCCAGGCGCCCCCCAACTCTTGATTTCAGTTCAGGTCATGATCTAGGGGTCGTGAGACTGAGCCCTGATTCAGGCTCCACACTCAGCGGGGAGTCTGCTAGAGATTCTCTCTCTCTCCCGCTCTCCCCCTCCCCCCATGCTCGCTCACTCCCTAATAAATAAATCTTTAAAAAATAATAATATAGTAATATGAAAGGTAGTAACAAGCCCACTAGTTGTAAACGTCTAACAGTACACTACTGGTCACAAAATCAATATTAAAATCTGCTCAATGCAATATTCTGAAGTTATAAAGATCTTTGGCATAACATACATAAGAGATTATAACATTTAAGTGAAAAACTATAAAATTTCCTATTCTATTCTGTAATCTTACCACTACTATAATTATGACACACAGACAAGATGACACAATGGCAAATGAGCTGTACTAAAGCTGAATAAATTGATTAAAGAGAAGTGCAGATCAGTGTTTCTCTATCTCCATCAAGCCACTATAATTTTACCCGTGTAAAAATTTTAAGATTTCACTAATCTTAATATGTTGCTACCTAAATCAAAGGAACCTTGGGAACAATCCTTTCAAATAAACACACACACACTCAAAAGAACCCAAAGGTCTGGATGAACCCTGACAACTGAGCTTGGCCTGTCCACATGACATCTCACATCCACCCTGCCCACGTCACTCCTGGACACACAACAGCCTCCTAATTAGTTTCTCTACTCCTTGTCTCCCAACAACCCCCTCACCAACCCATTCCCCCAGAGAGACCAGGGAGTTTCAAGGTTATGCCTGGTGTCAGCACTCACTCCCCTGCTTAAAACCTGATGGCTAATAAAAGGACTGTGGCTGAGTCCTGATCTAAATCTAATAATGACATTTGAGACAGACATCTGAACACCAACCAGACCTGGATGGCATTAAGGAATTATTATTAACAAGTTTTAGGTGTGATATTATTATAGTTATATTAGATATATAAGATACATGCAGAAATACTTATAGATGAAATAATAAATTACCTAAAGCTTCTCGGGGCAGGGAGGGGGGGGGAGTACGGATTACACAAAACAAACAAGACGGGCCACGCGCTAATAATGTTGAAGCCGGATAAAGGATAAAGCAGGATTCACCATAGTATTCTGTCTATTCTGTACTGTCTGAAAGGCTCCATAATTTTCCCTGTTTTTAGAATAAAGCACCTCAAGACCTTACATAAGCTGGTCCATGCCTGCCTTCAGATGAACACATTTCAGCAAGTTCTTTCACACAGAAACCACTGAAAATGGGATGAAAGGATATTTTAAGATTAACATCCCTTGTCTAATGTCCCACAAGACACCACTGTGCCTTGTATGTTATTTACTGATCTGGAAATAACAAAGTGTGTCCTGGAATATTCTTTCTTACCAAAGTTATTCTAACCCCAGGATGATCCATCCCAATGTGTAACTAAACCTTAGATCAGAAACTAGACAAATTTTCGTTTCTCTAAAATATCTATGAGCTCATTCTAAAGCTTGTGGGCCGATTCAATTACTTCTTCACATCTCCCTTCCAGCACAAACATTTTGCTAATGGCTAACTATTCCAGCCATTCACTTGACTTACTTCTGAATCCCTAAAGGCAGAACACTCAAACCAAAGGCTGAAACAAGAAGTGGACATTAACAAAATCCTCTGGATCAAGTGTCTGCTAGAAGACCCAGAGGGTCATATCAGTTTCTAAATATTCTTAAAACATTTCTCAGAAACCATGACTGCCAGGTAATAATGAATTATTGCTCCAAAGAAAATAAACAAGAAGGTATCAAAAATGCTCAGTCATAAAAGTGGTAGTTTTTGCTGGTGTCCTTGGCCACCTGATACCCAACTCCAGACAGCCTTTGGAGTCAGTAGGAGAATAAGAGAAGTGACCTCTGTGCTACCTTCCTTTACCTCTATTATCTCCTGGTGCTTAACAGATCTCCACTACTGCTTCCCCATTATGTGCAAGGCCCTGGAGATAAAAAGTTGCAAAATGAGTAGATGATAGACAAATAAATGTAATCAAATAGTCTTGCTGCCATGACAGAAACCCACTTACGTATCAGCAAGGGAAAAGTGTCTGATGGTGGGAGGCAGAGTGAGGGTGTTATGGGTTGAACTGTGTTCCCCCAAAATACATCTTATTTGGAACAGGATCACTGAAGATGTAATTAGTTAAAATGAGGTCATACTGGAACAGTATGGGCCCCTCATCCAATATGACCGGCGTCCTTATAAAAAGAGAACATTTAGGGGCGCCTGGGTGGCTCAGTCGTTAAGCGTCTGCCTTCGGCTCAGGTCATGATCCCAGGGTCCTGGGATCGAGCCCCGCATCGAGCTCCCTGCTCCGCGGGAAGCCTGCTTCTCCCTCTCTCACTCCCCCTGCTTGTGTTCCCTCCCTCGCTGTGTGTCTCTCTCTGTCAAAGAAATAAATAAAATCTTAAAAAAAAAAAAAAGAACATTTAGATACAGACACAAATACATGGAGAAGGCCATGTGAAGATGAAGGTAGAAGTCAGCTGAGATGACGCATCTACAAGCCAAGGAACACCAACGATTACCAGAAAGTTACCAGCAACTGGTGGAAAGGCCTGGAACAGATTCATCGTCATGGCCTCAGAAGGAATCAACCCTACTGATGCCGTGATCTTGCATTTTTGGCCTCCAGAACTGAGACACAAAGAATTTCTGTTGTATGAGCCACCCAGGCTATGATACTTTGTCCTGGCGGCCCCAAGAAACTAATATAGAGGATTGTCCGGAAAGCTTCACAGGAGAGATGCTTTCACAGCGAAGCAGTTGCTTCCAGGTGCACGGGACAGGTGGCAGTCACCTGGTGAACGAACATCTACTGAGCCTTCAGAGAGCAGCAGAGCCAGCACGGTGAGTGAGCGGTCAATGTCCCTGCTTTCACGCTTGCTGCCTGGCACCCAGCAGGAAGGTGCTTAAGGAGCTTTTAATGCCCTACCTGAACTGTTCTCTCTTCCAAACCTTTCAGCCCTGCTCATTCTCAAGATCTAAATATATCCTGCTCTATGAAGCGTCCCCAAGCCCCTGAGCTTGGTGCTTGGCCTGCTGTGTTTTGTTTTGTTTTTTAATTTTTTTTTTTTAAGATTTTATTTATTTATTCATGAGAGACAGAGAGAGAGAGAGAGGCAGAGGGAGAAGCAGGCTCCCAAGGAGCAGGGAGCCCGATGCGGGACTCAATCCCAGGACCCTGGGATCATGACCTGAGCCGAAGGCAGACGCTTAACCATCTGAGCCACCCAGGCGCCCCAGGCCTGCTGTGTTCTGAGGTATTTTACTCTGACCTCTCTTCAGCCATTTTCCAACAGGATCAGACATCTGTGTGTATGTTCGCTCCATCACCAGTCTGTGGGCCCACAGAGAACAGGACACTCAATCTCTAACTCATTTTTGTAAATAAGCCCTGGGAGAGTAGGGACTCAAGAAAGACTTTGTTCCTGCAGTAGGCTACCCGCTACAAGGGACATCCTAACTTCTCTGGAAGGGCTCCATGAGGTTTCCACCCAGAACCAAACTGCATCATCAGGACACACTCAATGAAATAAATGGCAGACTCACCCAAAACAAAACAAAAAATGTAGTTACGAGAAGTGATGAACGTGTTAACTTGATTGTGAGAATCATTTCACAGTGTATATGCTTATCAAATCATCAGACTGTACACTTTAAATATATTACAATTTTGTCAATTGTACTCAACTACCTCAATAAAACTGGGGGAAAAGCTTTAAAAAATGTGGAGTCTTTGCTGGAAAGAGTGACAAGCTTTTCAACAGGAGAAGCTGACACTGATGGATAAGCTCAGGCGAAGGACAGGGCCCAGTGCTGCAGAGACCATCCACGCCCTGTCCAGCGCCTCAGGTGGAAAAGCAAAAGAGACATGAAAACTCCAGCCAGAAATTCATGATGAACTGTTAGCAACTGGGTTGCTATGCCAGTCAACGAAAGAGGAGTCCCTAGTATCTCCTGGCAGGAGGGAGTCCAACATTAGAGCTCTCTCCCAAATTAAACAGAACACAACCATAATGAGTTATACCCCTCACGGCTCACATTACTAGCCTCGTTCTCCACTTCCCCTAATGGACAAACACCCACCTTATGTTTAAGATTCTTCTTCACAGGTTCAGGCTGACTGTTGGCCTACTTGGGACCTCAAAGTTAAGTAAAAGCCTTTAATTACTCTGATCGGATCATTTCTATTCCTGTGTCTCCAGATGTTCTCTTGCAGATGAAACTGCTCAAAAGTCCCCTTTAAAATAATCACTGCTTACTATGTGTAAAGTGCTGATTTAAAACTCAATTGTAGGGGCGCCTGGGTGGCTCAGTCAGTTGAGCGTCTGACTCTTGATTTCAGCTGTCATGACTTCAGGGTCCTGGGATAGAGTCCTGCGTGGGGGGGGGGGGGTCCCCGCTCAGCAGGGAGTCTGCTTGTCTCACTTTCCCTCTGCCACTCCCCCTTCTTGTGTGTGTGCATGCCCTCTCTAATAAATAAATCTTTTAATAAGTAAATAAAAATAAAAACACTCAATTGTATATGTATTAACTCATTTTTTCCCACAGATAAGATAACTGAGGCATAAAGCAGTTCAGCAGCCAGCATAAGGTTGCTGCATCTGAACTCCAGCTGCCTGGCCCCAGCGTCTGCTCCTAACTACGTGACACACTACCCCTCACCATATGTCCTAGCACAGATCAAAGCAGAAAAGAAAGAAAAAGTAAAAAGTAAAATTTAGTCAAAGCAATGCTTCCCAGATTTGTCACCCACCCTTATGCTCCTTTTAGTCAGGAAATGATGATCTGGGTGGGTCCTCTTTCCTCCTCTCTCCCTGATGGTGAATGGTTCGTTAACAAGTCCCCAGCCTAAATCTTCCTCAGTTTATTTCGTGTTTACATACAGTCATATACCTGATGTTGTTCTTTTAACTATAGCTTTTTTTTTTTAAGATTTTATTTATTTATTGAGAGCATGAGTCGGGGCGCGGGGGAGGGGCGGGGGCGGGCAGGAAAGAGGCAGAGGGAGGAGACTTCCCACTGAGCAGGGAGCCCCATGTGGGACTTGATCCCAGGACCCCAGGATCATGACCTGAGCCGAAGGCAGATGCTTAACCTACTGAGCCACCCAGGCGCCCCTAACTATAGCTTCCTAATCTCTATTACAGAGAGTTCAGTTGCTTATTTAAGGATGCACAGCCATAAGTGGAAGAGCAAAAATTTGAAAACAAGACTATGGTTTAGAGACTGCCCTCCTTAACTGCTTCTCATCAAACGGTCTTCATGCACTAACAGGACCCTCCAGTGTCAGGGTCAGTACTGGGCAGTGGACAGGCCACTGGGCCCAGCGTCAGTGGTTAGCCCCACTCCTTCCACCGTATAACTTCAACAACGACGAAGTCCTCATCCATAAAGTAAGAATATCTTCCTAACCTAATGACTCAAATGAGACAACGCAGCCAAGAGCACCATGGGGAAAAAAATGAGAAAATGGGATAGAGAAATCATTATCACTTCTATGACTCCCAAACTCCACACCTAATGCTTCTCACTCCAGGTGAGAAGAATGCATCTAGCCAGTGCAAGGGATCCAGAAGAGAGCCCTGTACAGGACCTTATAAGAGTGTGACAAAGGGCCCCACAAAGTACCATGTTTCCACCCACATTAGTCCACGTGAATAACTGTGAGTTCCCCATTTGCAGGTGAAAAGTTGACTCAGTTTCAAGCCCCTGAAGTTGCAAGATAAATAAAGGGCCAACTCAAGCCGTGAACCCAAGCCCACTCGCTCCAAGTGCCAAGCTCATCCCTCGAATGCCACACAAGAAGTCGAAAGGGGGGCACAGGCCAAGGGCAGGAAGCACCAGTGCTCTCTTCCCACCATTTAGCACCTAACAGCCCCTCAATAAAGATCTGTGAAGTGGATGAATGGTGAAGAAAAACAAAATCATCCTCCAAGACTCATTTCACAAAATTTGCTTCTGTCCAGAAAAACTGTAGTGACATCCAGTACTTTCAGATGGCACGTGAGCTCATATCAATCAGTTTCCTCTCAAACAACTGCTTTTCTGTCTTTTTTCCAAAGATTTTATTTTTAAGTAATCCCTACCCCCAATGTGGGGCTTAACTCACAAACCCAAGATGACCAGTCCCAAACAAGTGCTTTTCAAGAAGAAATTCCACAAAGGAAACTGCACTTCAGATTTCAAAAGAGGAATGTGGGAGGAGTAATTTTATATACTGTGCCTCACAATTTAACAAGTAACGGCCACTCCGTAGGAGTCTCCACTGCACTTACTGATCTACACGTCCTAAGCCACATGCCCTGAGCCACCACACAAAATCAAGAGCAAAAGTCAACTTTATCCTCTGACAGTGCCAACCACTTTCTCTATTTTTGCTCCTTCGTGATACTATTCCTGTCCTTCATTTATTATATGATTTTTATTTTTCACTATATTTTTACTGAAGTTATGGAGTCTTTCAAAACTTGCTGTTTTACTGAAACAAAACTCTTTCTGAATTTCATTCCAGAAGCAAGGCTTGCTAAAAGTAAGTGAGTTGGATTTCTGTTTATTTTTCTGGCAGGAGGGAGGAGGTGGGGAAGTTTGGCAGGGTTGTAAGTAAGGGAGATTAAAAATACCACAAAAACAAACAGCTTTTTCAGAATTTAATGGTTGGTGACTAAATGTTCTTATTCGTGAAGTAATTGGTTCCCGTGGAAGACAAATGATAAAAGGAAACTTTGAAGATAATAGTCACCCAGGGCTAACAGACTGAGAAGGACACAAGTGCTGAGCGTGCTAAGACATAGATATTCTGCACACGCAAAGGTCGAGCTGTGAGCTACTTTATTAACTCTGGGACTTCTGAAAACAGGGCCAGGTTGTCCTCTTTGGAGCTAGTCAGGAAGTATTTAAAATCACAAGCATAAGTAAAATTCTGCCAAAGGTGTACTCTCTGAAAAGTAATTATGCCATCTGATGGGGAATGAAACCCCTTTATGCTACCAAGTAATTACGAGCACCCAAGTTTTTAGATGGTTTAGTGTTCACAAAAATAAGGATATACTGTCGGGCACCTGGGTGGCTCAGTCGGTTGGGTGGCTCAGTCGGTTAAGCGGCTGCCTTCGGCTCAGGTCATGATCCCGGGTCCTGGGATTGAGCCCCACATCGGGCTACCTGCTCAGCGGGGAGCCTGCTTCTCCCCTGCCTGCCGTTCTCTCTGCTTGTGCTTGCTGTCTCTTTCTCTCTCTAGCTCTGTGTCAAATAAAATCTTTAAAAAAAAAATAAGCATATATTGTCAAGTGAAAAAATACGAAGAAAGATGTACGGATGGTGCCTTTAGGGGAGAAGAGGAGGGATAAGAAAAATATTTGTATTTGCATAAAGAAATTAAAGAAGAATATAGAAGAAACTTAAAATGGTGGCTTCCTTGTAAGAAGTGAGAAGGATCTGGGTAGAGGGAGGACTGAGATGGCCAGGAGAGTTCATACATATGTATTTTTTAAGTTTAATTTATTTAAAAAAATTTAAATATAACACCATTAAGAACATAAATAATAAGCATCACTGAAGGTATAAAATGAACAGAGTACACAGCATACTGGATTTCCAGCAGCATGAGGATATCAAACATCTGTTTATAGTTTTATATTTTAATATATATTCTGTTAAGTGTTTCAGTAGGGTGGCCCTATCCTGATTTTATAGGTGATAAGATGTAGGTTCTAAGAGACTGTCTTACCCTAAGTAGAGATGGCAAGAGTTGAGAATGTATTGGGTTAAATGAGCCCCTCAAAGGCTCTCCTCCAAAATGATTCTGTTCATATCAAAATCGTTTATAACTGAGTATTTCTTTAAATCGGTACTGGCTGATTAAAACGGAATATTTCTTTAAATCCATATTGGCTCTACTTCGCAGCCAGTATTTCCTTGCTGCCAAAAACCGTGGAGTTCCTGCCCTTGAAGGACCAAACGGCATTTCATTCTATAAGAAATCAGACAGGATGCAGCTCCCTTCTGGCGTTAGAGAATGACAGGCAAGGTTCAGCGCAAGCACAGGGCCCTGGTCGCATGGGCCTGAAGTCTATAGCTATGAGAGGAACACAGTCCAGCCTGCTTTATGAATTTCTGTGGTCTAACGGCATCTTACCCTGCCATCGGGCGCACAGGAGGTGCTCCCTAAGTGCGTTCAACTGAGGAGTTAGTAGGCAGGAGAGCAGGCGTGAGGACCTTGCAGCCTTCGGACTAGTATTGTAAAGGTCTCTGCAGGAGACCCCTTAACTCTGACCCCTTCGTTTTACAAGTGGGAAACTTGAGACGCAGAAGAGAGGACTCTGGGCGCACAGGGAATCACTGGCGGACAGCAGTGGCCTAGCGTGTGTCTCGAGTCAGACCACGCTGCTCACCAACGGTGTGATCCTGGACAAGGATCTTCTCTCTGGCTCTGTTTTCTCCTCTATCAACCAGATGTGCTGATGGTAACCTTGAGGGGTGTCGCAAGAATCCGAAATGCTGTTTGGGGAGCGTTCAGCAGTGTTTAGCAGACGGTGCGTGCACAGAAGGAGTAGCCATGATTGCTGGACACACACCTAGGGGCCCCAGCCAGGCCCATGAGCATTCTACAGCACCAAACCGCTTCTTGCTCATAGGATTTGTATTGTTTGTGACAAATAACTAATATTTCTATCTCTGTCACAACTACAACTAGTTTCAAAAATACATTAAAAAATAATTTCTCACATATATAATTTATTTCTCAATACTGCTAGCACTATGTTAATATGCAAAAAAAAAAAAAACCTCTGAAGTCTTTAGAAATTCCAGATGATACCTTAAAGGGGAAATTATGAAAAAGTCTTAATAGCCATAAACCAAAAAAATGTCAAAAACAAATTTAGACAAAGGAAAATTATGCTTCAAATTACATACATTCATTAGTTTTTACTTTTCAAAATGGTGCCATTTCAGTAGACATGACACTTACTGCGGTAGAGGGGACAATCCAAACTCTCAAAGGCTCTGCAATTTGCCTGCAAACAGAAGTGACAGGTCCTAGCAGAGGGGCCTGGCAGTCAGCAGGAGAAATCAGTAAATTACACAGTGTGTCGGCAGGCGAGAAGGGCTATGGATAGGGGACTGGACACACAAGGAGGTGGGGAGGCAAGTCACAGCATTAAGTAGGAGGGCGGAGGGATGCTCTGGGCAAGGTGACGTCACAGGTGGTAGGGAGAGAGGGATAAAACAAAGTTTATCATCATTTTCTTTAAGCATTAAAGTATTTCATTTACATTTTGGTAAAGAAGAAAACAAAGATACCAAAGGGCTACTCCAACCTAACTTGTCCAAAACAGGACTCTTAATCTTCCCCTAGTCTTATCTCCCTGCTTCTACCCTCAAACTCTTTATAACTTGTTCTCCACAAAAATATAGTCAACCCATGTCCTGCCCCCGCTTATTTCCCACCAATGGCTTCCCACGGTCCCTAGAATAAAATCTGAAATCCCGGCCATAGCCGGCGGGGCCCTTCCCAGTCTAGCCCCCAGCGTCTCTCTGCCCTGCCGTCCCAGGTCCACTAGCCTCCCTTCTGTCCACAAACACACCCAATACAGCCTTTAGACTTGCTCTTTACTCTGTCCAGAACAAACTTAACCCAGCTAGACTGAGTGTCTGACTCCGTATTTTAGGAATAAGTTCTAAGTCAAATTTCACCTCTAAATTTTGAGATTGGTTTCCCTGCACACACTATTCAGAGTAGCCCCTACTCCCAGCTCTCTCAAGCCACCCTCGGTTTTCTTTCCCTTCAAGGCTCTTATCACCCCTGTCAGAGCACAGACTCTGGAGCCAGAATGCTGGAGTTCAAATTCCAGCCCCGCCACTTACTGGCTGTGTAAGCTCGCGAAGATTTCTTAACTTCTCTGCCCTCAGTTCCCACTTCTGAAATAATAAGGCTAACAACAGTACCACCTCACACGGTCGATGCATGTAAAATGCCTAGAAACAAGGATCTGACACACAGGAAGCATTCAAGTGTGCATTGTTAGTATTACTGTCTCCCGATTAGGATGTAGCCCCAACAGGGCAAGAGACTCATCTATACTCATTACTGTATTACATTCACTACTATACTCACAGGGCTAATGCTTTATGTATATATAGGAAGAGAGACACACAGAGAGAAGGAGAGAGAGAGAGAGAAATACATGTTCAGGTCTCACATTCCGGACCGGTAATGCTAACCTAAGTATCTAGATTCCAGAGCATTCGATTGTAAGAAAAGCCATGGCTCTGCTTCATTTAATCACAACTGAAGTGTGACTGAAAAGACTCTGGGGACACAAGTAGCTAACTCAAAGACTCCAAATCTCAGTCTGCCACTCACAAGGCAGCTCATCCAGACTGCAAATGGACAATCTGTATATCAAATCGGGTTTTGTGTTTTGAGGTGCCTGGGTTTTACATTTCTAAGAATTACGTCAATTCCCAAAGCTGGTATACCAAGACAGTAGCTGTATCTGTCTCTAGCTGACTGGATTTGAAGACTCAAGCAAGTATAGCTCCCAGAGGCAGGAAAATAAGAGAAGGAGAATTCTAGACCTCACAACTGAGTGTGCATGGTACTCTAGTGAGGCTCATAAAGACGGCAGAAGTCAGGAAGCACTGGTTAACCAGATACATGTGAGCACAGGAAAATTCTATCTACATTTGATAGGGAAGAAAAACCCACTCTGCACTCTAGTTAAACACATGAGGGACTAACAACACTAGCCTGAGATGAGAATGTTTCCCGACAAACATAGGAATCAGTATCAGAGGAAAAGTTTAGCAGTTACAAAGGAGTAGGATGAAGAAGTCATAAAAATGATCTTATGAGCACGATGTAGGACGTGGGCAATACTTTCAGCTGTTGAAACAGCATGTACAGAATATTACTGCAGCCATGGGACCAGGCAAGTCCACAATACTGACAGAGGCCAACACGGTGAGACAGAGACTTCTGTCAATCTCTCCTTCATCCCACACCTTAGTATCTGTTGGCTGAAATAAGAACAGGCTGTTTGCCTGGCTGTCTCTGAGTGATCCGACAGCTCTGTTCCCCACCTGTAATCCACCTGAAATCAATATCCTCTGGGAGGCAGCAGATGGTAGGAAAGTCCGTGAGCGGACAACCTTCAGGTCCTGCAACGGTGAAGAGGCAATGATGCTTAATGGGAAGAAGGGAGGCTTTGGGGTCACCAGGGTTCAAACCCCAGCCCAGATATTTACTAAGAGGATACCCAGGACAAGCTCACTATTTGCACCTCAGTTTTCTCATGAGTGCAGGGGGAACAATAACAATATCCAGTGTACACAGTTGTTGAGTGAACATGATATGCTTGCTACCATGTGTGTATGAAGTCTCATTCACCAGCCCGTGTAATCATGACAGCTGGTGCCAGAAAACACCTTCCCTCAGTCATAGGCAGCATCCCTGTTCATGTCCCACCCCCTAAGCCAGATCTAGGCTTTCAGGTCTACTTCAATGAATACCAAAGGAACTCCCTGAAGTTACTGAGTAGACAGACATGGCTATTAATTAAACAGAAAGATCTAGTGAACTGATACTCTGATTAGTAAGACCGCCAGTTCCAAAATTCTAGAATATAATAAAACATACTTACTACTAATAAACACTGAGTAAACCAACCTTTGGTAGTTAAAATTCTCTAGAATTATTTTAGGTACCTAAATGAATGTCAATAGCTCTCAAATATAAAACCCATATTTTAAAAAGTATTACATATTTTGGGACTGAGGGAAACCCTGTAATTTTTGCATACCCCTTTTATTTAAAAATGAAAACAAAATGGTAAAACACAGAACTATTTAACATCTGTATATGCAGCGGTGCTTTTAAAACCTTAAAATCATGGGGCGCAGAGCATGCAACTCTTGGTTGTGAGCTCAAACCCCATGTTGGGTGCAGCATTACTTGAAAAAATAAAATAAGTAATAAATAAATGAATGAGTAAATAAATAAAACCTTAAAATCATGAGGCTACTGATTAAAATTTTAGCAACAGAACCTTTTCAATTCAGGGGAAAAACAGCTTGGAGGGCAGTAGAAAAGATTCACATTCTGAAACCACTGACTGTTGATTTTACTCAGACACGCTAAGTGGCAATTATGTAATTGGAATTATGGAAGAAATTCAAGACACAGGGTGAAACATTAATAGTATGTCCATACAGGAGACACTGTTAAGCCCAGCAGAGGCCAATCGCTCTTTTCAAGGAGAAAAAAAGAGTTTATCCCTTTCATTCTGTCATTTAACACCTACCTAAGTAATACTAGCACTTTTAACCTGAACTTAACCCAGCTCTGAAATGAGCAAATAATTCATTCTTTCCCAAGTATTTTATACTGCTGTGTCTAGGAAAATCTTGAGCCTTGGTTTTGCAGTGTGACCTTCTTGGAGTTACATTAAATAGAAACAATCCATCAAGGTGTTCAGCCCAAGCTTCAAATGAATAAAAACACTTTTACTTAGGGAGACAATTCTGTTCAGGTCCCAAAAGCATGGCATACTGCACTTCAAAATTATTTCCACACAGCAGCAATTCAGAACACTTCTGAAAAACTACGGCGTATTTTAACAAGCCAATAAAAATGCAAAGCATTCTCCGGGCGCCTGGGTGGCTCAGTTGGTTAAGCGACTGCCTTCGGCTCAGGTCATGATCCTGGAGTCCCAGGATCGAGTCCCGCATTAGGCTCCCTGCTCGGCAGGGAGACTGCTTCTGCCTCTGACCCTCCCCCCTCTCATGTGCTCTCTCTCTCTCATTCTGTCTCAAATAAATAAATAAAATCTTAAAAAAAAAAAAAATGCAAAGCATTCTCAAATAATTGTGACATTGCAAATAAAATAAATATCCCAGAAAATGTGACCCCCTTTAGAAAATCCTAGCTGGAGGGCCTTGCCTAGGGTGGGGGCTGGAAACGCAGTTAATAGTGGAAAACTAGGTCTCTAAAATAACTGCTGTAAAGGTAAACCTACCGCTGGAAAGGAAAGTGCACAGTAAAGAAACCCCCAAATGGGCTGGGACTAAATATAAAGTTACACTTCCTTTTTGGCTCAAATACTCTGAAAAAGAAACAAAGGTGTCACTAAAATTTCCCTGCTCTGGTAGATCAGAAGTGGCTGCTTTGTCATTTCTCCGATTAGCAGGTAAGGACAAATGGTTTTCATGTGTTTATTTACATCTCCAACTTCTTTGTCCACCTACCTAACAAAATCTTGACGAGTTATTCTGACAAATTAAAAAAGTAGTATACCTAGTGACCTTTTGTCATATTTGATTCCCCAGACTATTACCTTCCGTAATTTTATTTTTCAATGAGCAAATATTTTAATATTTTGCATATTTAGTTCTGCAAACTTTTCTTCTGAGATCTTCTGCTCTTAAAGAGACAGTTTTCATTCCTTCACAGGCACATGTCACAAAATGTTCCAAGAAAGTTTTCAGGAATTACCTCTGATAAACATTCTATTTTGCTTTTCCCCAGTCTCTATAGTTTTAAACATTTGTTCTTAACCATCTGGAATTAATTTTCATGAATGACGTTTTCCAGTTATCTCATCACCAATAACGCCTCTCCCCAGAGACACAGAGGTGTGGTTCTTCACTCCCAAGAGGCCTGCTGGTGCACGGTTCAGCTTTGAGCCAGCAGTACCCCTCTGCTTCCCCACAAACTACATGGTCTGACCTGCAGCTCAGTTTCCTCTCAAGTCATATGGTTCCAAGGTTGTTGGGGCAATTAGAAATAATAAAAGTAAAATATCTAGCACCATGTCTGACACATAGTGGATACCCTCTCAATAGGAAATATTTTAATTATCTGTCTGATGAGAATATAAAAGTAACATGCTAAAAATTTCACTTCAGAAACTTCAAGAACATTAGGTTTAACCAACTAAAAGCTAAAATACATTATTTTAATTAAAAATAACATTCTAGGGGCACCTGGGTGGCTCAGTTGGTTAAGCGACTGCCTTTGGCTCAGTCATGGTCCTGGAGTCCTGGGATCTAGTCCTGCGTCCGGCTCCCAGCTCAGTGGGGAGCCTGCTTCTCTCTCTGACCCTCTCCCCTCTCATGCTGTTTCTCTCTCTCAAATATATAAAATCTTAAAAAAAAAAATTCTATTATAAGCTCATCTTATTTTACCTTTTTATATTTCAACAAAAAAACTATTGCATTCTATCTGTATCAACACACGTAGTTTAGTTAATTGAGATTTCTCACTTTAACTCAATCCCTAAACCAGTACTCTAGTGTGGCTTGCTGAAACTGACTTGGGTGTGGTTTTGAAAACAATTTAGGGCGAGTGGCCTAAAGATAAGCCAACCAAACCATCTGTTTGACTAAACAAATTTAAGTGAACTTTAATGTACTCTATCCTGTTTATATTTCCAAAATCCGTCTGATACCAGATTGGTACAGAAAGATCTAGCTTCGGGGATGCCTGGGTTGAGTGTCTGCCTTCGGCTCAGCTTATGATCCCAGGGACCTGGAATCAAATCCTGCCTTGGGCTCCCTGCTCAGCAGGGAGCCTGCTTTTCCCTCTGCCTGCCGCTCCCCCTGCTCGTGTGCTCTCTCTCGCTCGCTCCCTGCTCTCTCTTTGGAAGGGAGGGAGGGAGGGAGGGAAGGAAGGGAAAGAAGGAAAGGAAGGAAGGAAAAAAAAAGAAATCTGGCTTGGGTCTTCAACAAAATTCCATTAGTCTCCCAATGCTAACTGATTAATAAACATGCTCAATTCACATTAGAGTTTAGACCCCAGGGCCAGACCACCTGGGTTCTGATCCCAGTTCATCACTTACTAGCTACATATCCTTAGGCACATTTCTTTCTTTTTTTTTTTTTTTAAGATTTTATTTATTGGAGAGATACAGAGAGAGAGCTAGAGAGCACAAGTGAGGGAGAAGGAGAAGCAGGCTCCCCACAGAGCAGGGAGCCCAATGTGGGGCTGGAGCCCAATATGGGGCTCGATCCCAGGACCCTGGGATCATGACGTGAGCCGAAGGCAGACGCTTAACAACTGAGCCACCCAGGCGCCCCTAGGCACATTTCTTCATCTCTCTATATATATACTTTAGTTTCTTCATCTGTAAAATAAGAATGATAGCATTATCTGCTTCCTTGATTTAAGATTAAATGAATTAACTTTATCAATTGTTTTGTATAGTACCTGGTACACAGTAAGCAATAAATTAAGGCAATATAAAATGGTAGCTATTATCATCATAAGCAGCAGCACCTTTAAAGATAAACTGAATCTCTTAGAAAAGGACACTGGAAGAACATTGTTGGATGGGCACTAATTAACTATCCTCCTTAATATGTGCACAGGGACACACAGCACACCACTTACTAGAGGTCCCTCTTACAGATGGCATCACTGCTCTGTATTGTCCATTTTTTAAAGGATTTATTTGTTTGAGAGAGAGAGAGCACGTGCGAGTGGGGGCAGGGGAGGGACAGAGGGAGAGGCAGAGGGAGAGAATCCTAAGCAGACTGCCCCCTGAGCAGGGAGCCGGACCTAGGGCTCAATCCCACAATCCTGAGATCACTACCTGAGAGGAAATCAAGAGTAGGATGCTCAACTGACTGAGCCCCCAGGTGCCCCTGTATTGTCCGTGTTTAAACAAAGGCTAGACTGCAAGCTTACTAAGTCAGGAGCAATTACAATGCTTATCTTCTGACATTCCCAACACAGTGCTCTGAACAGGGATCTTAAATAATGCTTATAAACTAACATAATAAGGGGGCGCCTGGGTGGCGCAGTCGGTTAAGTGTCAGGACTCTTGGTTTTGGCTCAGGTGGAGATCTCAGGGTTGTGAGATCCAGTTGCGCGCTCGACCTCAGCACGGAGTCTGCTTGAGATTGTCTCCCTCTCCCTCTGCCCCTCCGGCTTGTGCTTGTGCATACACTCTCTCTCTAAAAATAAATAAATCTTTTAAAAGAAAATTAATATAACAGAAAAAAAGGGCAGTAAAACAAAACCTTAGAAGCATACATTTTTAGCACCAGAAATAACTTTAAAAGTCATCCAGTTATAGGGGCGCCTGGGTGGCTCAGTTGGTTAAGCGCCTGCCTTCCGCTCGTCATGATCTTAGGGGTCCTGGGGCTGAGCCCCTTGTTGGGCTCCTAGCTCAGTGGGGAGTCTGCTTCTCCCTCTCCCTCTGCCCTCTCCTCCCCCCTCTCTGGCTCATGTGCATGCTCTCTCAAGTGAATAAATCTTTTTTTAAAAAAGTCATCTAGGGGCACCTGGGTGGCTCAGTCGTTAAGCGTCTGCCTTCGGCTCAGGTCATGATCCCAGGGTCCTGGGATCGAGCCCCGCATCGGGCTCCCCTGCTCCGCGGGAAGCCTGCTTCTCCCTCTCCCACTCCCCCTGCTTGTGTTCCCTCTCTCGCTGTATCTATCTCTGTCAAATGAATAAATAAAATCTTTAAAAAAAAATAAAAAATAAAAAAAAAAGTCATCTAGTTCTTTTACAGATGATAAAACTGAGCAAAGTAATGACTTTACTACTGAAGTTTCACCTGCTGGCCAAGCTAGAGCTAGTTCCTTCCTATACCAAGAACACCAACACATCGCACTCACTCCACTGACCCTCAACTGTGCACATTAGAATCACCTCATACTGAATATACTTTTCCTAAGTTTTCAACCAGTACATAACCACTATTTCATTACTAATAAATACCACTTGGAGATCGAGTAAGGCAAATATCTGAGAGGCCCTACCACTCAATAAGATTTTCCATAAAAACCAATGTTATTCGCATATAAGAAATACATGAAACCTCCGAGGGCTAAACAAAAAAAAAGGCCCAAAACCATGAGAATGAAACTAGTTAACTTCAAATGGGAACCACTCATAACAGGTAGAATTAGCAGAGGTCAAATACCAAAAATGAGCACTGCTAGAGGCAAAAAAGGAACCAATGAGCTGGAACTCTGAAGAGGGTGGAAATGGTCTCAAGTGGGCAGTGCCCCTGGCTCACAGTAGAAATAAATAACAATCCTCTCAGGAAAAACATCCTCTCAACGTTGATCCCCAGGTTTTTCCCCAGTTTAAAATCAACCAAATAGGAGGTCTTAGTAAAAATTCCACAAACCCAGAAACAATCTGCATAAGTGACAGTCATCAGAAATAATAAACCATACACTTAGGCCCTCAAAGACTTCAGATACTAGAATTATAATACAGAACACAGAATAACTATGTATGAAATGTTTAAAAAATAATCACATATATGACAAGCCTCAGAGACTATCAAAAATGAACAGAGTTGAAAAAGAAACCAAATAGAACTTTCAGAAATAAAATGTTAAAAAAATTATTTACAGGGCACTTGGCTGGCTCAGTTGGTGAAGCATGTGACTCCTTGATCTCAGGGTTGTAGTTCAAGGCCCACCTTGAGTGTACAGATCACTTGAAAAATAAAATCTTGGGGTGCCTGGGTGGCTCAGTCAGTTAAACATATGCCTGTGGCTCGGGTCATGATCCTGGAGATCTGGCCTTGGGCTCCCTGCTCAGCAGGAAGTCTGCCTCTTCCTCTGGCCCTCCCCTGTTCATGCGTTTTCTCTTTCTGTCTCTCTCTCTCTCTCAAATAAATAACATTTTAAAAATAAATAAAATAAAATCTTTTAAAAAAAATTAAAAAAATACTTTACAAATCAACTAATGAATTAATAGCAGCTTTGACACAGATGAAGAGGAATTAGTAAATTAAAAGAGAGATTTGAAAAAATTCCCCAGAGACCAGCACAGGGAGACAAGGAGATACAAACCATGCCAGAAGAGATAGAATAAAAGTCCACTACACATCTACTGGAGTTACAGGCCAAGATAATAAAGAACAGTGAAGAGTCTGCCCCACTCTGCCCCAGAGCCTCCCTGCACCGCCTGCCATGGTCAACCCCACCATAGTTTTCGACATCTCAGCGGACGGCAAGCCCTTCAGCTGCATCTCCTTGGAGCTATTTGCAGACAAAGTTCCAAAGATGGTGGAGAACTTTCATGCTCTGAGCACTGGGGAGAAAGGATCTGGTTATAAAGGCTCCTGCTTTCACAGGATTATTCCAGGATTTATGTGCCAGGGTGGTGACTTTACATCCAACTATGGGGAGAAATTTGATGATGAGAATTTCATCCCAAAACACACAGGTCCTACCTTCTTGTCCATGGCAAATGCTGGACCCAACACAAATGGTTCCCAGTTTTTTGTCTGCACTGCCAAGACCAAGTGGTGATCGGATGGCAAGCATGCAGTCTTTGGCAGGTGAGAGAGGGCAGGAATATTGTGGAAGCCATGGAGCACTTTGGGTCCAGGAATGGCAAGACCAGCAAGAAGACCACCATTGCTGACTGTGGACAAACCTTTTAAGTTTGACTTGTGTTTTAGCTTAACTACCAGACCATTCCTTCTGTAGCTCAGGAGAGCAACCCTTCACCCCCATCTCCTTGAAATATCCTATAATCTCTGTGCTCTTGCTGCAGTTCTATGGGTTCCATATTTTCCTTGCTCCCCTGCAAGTCTAGCTGGATTGTAAAGTTTTTGATTATGAAATAAAAACTAAAAAACAACAACAATCAAAGAATAGCGAAGAGGCAATATAATATCCAAGGAGAGAATGGCTAACAACTTTATGTAACCGAAAGACATGAATCCACAAATACCAAGCAAAATAAATAAAGAGAAATACACATCTTGTAGACACAATAATGAATCTATAGAATAGCAAAGGCAAGGAAAAAAAATCATCTACAAAGGAATAATAATTAGACACTGGCAAACTTGTAACAGAAACAACAAAAGAGGAATAGAGTATCTTCAAAATGCTAAAAGGAAATAACTGGCAATCTGGATTTCTACACCAAGCAAAACTATCTTTTGAGAATGTGTGCAAAATAAAATCACTTCAGATAAACAAAAACAAAGGTACTACCTACATACCTGCAGAAAAGGAACTTCTAAAGAAGAAAAAAATGATCCCAGGAAGAAAAATCAGAAATGCCATAAGGACTGTGAGTAAAGAAACTGCTAAATGGGAAAAAAATCTAAACATGTATTTTGTATATGGATGATGATGTCCAATTTATGAGTTTAAAAAAAGGCTGGACTAAAATACTGAACAACAGTAGCACATAACTTGATTGTTGCGTTTCACTGGAATTAAAGTGCTTTGATGTTCTTGTTTTGTCTGGTGGAAGAAGACAGTATTAATTTCAGACTTTGTCACACATATGCCAGGTAAAATTTCAAGTGCAACCACTAAAAGAGAACAAAACAGAGTATGTAATTTCCAAACCAAAAGAAGGGAGAACATAAAGGGGAAAAAAAAAACTAAATTTAGTTGTTTAAAAAAGCAAGCATGAGGCGCCTGGGTGGCTCAGTCCATTAAGCGTCTGCCTTCGGCTCAGGTCATGATCCCAGGGTCCTGGGATCGAGCCCCACATCGGGCTTCCTGCTCAGCGGAGAGCCTGCTTCTCCCTCTCCCTCTGCCTGCCTCTCTGCCTACTTGTACTCTCTGTCAAATAAATAAATAAAATCTTTTTAAAAAATGAAAATAAATAAATAAATAAATAAAAAGGTAAGCATCGGGCCACCTGGGTGGCTCAGTCTGTTGAGCGTGTCTGATTCTTCATTTCAGCTCAGGTCATGATCTCAGGGTCATGGGATCGACTCAGCAGGGAGTCTGCTTTTCCCTCTCCCTCTGTTCCTCCCCCTACCGGCTCGCTCGCTCACTCACTCTCTCTCTCTCAAATAAATAAATAAAATCTTTAAAAAAATAAAAAGGCAAGGGCACCTGGGTGGCTCAGTCAGTTAAGCATCTGCCTTCAGCTCAGGTCATGATCTCGGGGTTCTGGGACTGAGCCCCACATCAGGCTCCCTGCTCTGTCGGGAGCCTGCTTCTCCCTCTCCCTCTACCTGCCGCTTCCCGTACTTGTGCTCTCTTTTTGTCAAATCAATAAATAAAACCTGCGGTACCAGGGTGGCTTGGGTCATGAACTGCAGGTCCTGGGATTGAGCCCTGTCTCTGGCTCCCAGATCAGCAGGGCGTCTGCTTCTCACTCTCCCTCTGCCTCTCCCCCGTTTGTGCTCTGTCTCTCTCTCTCAAATGAATAAATAAAATCTTTAAAAAAATAAAAATAAATAAAATCTTTTTAAATAAATAAAAAGACAAGCATAAAGGGGAAAAAGACAAATAGAAAACAAAATGTAGGGGCACCTGGGTGGCTCAGTCGGTTAAGCGTCTGCCTCTGGCTCGGGTCATGATCTCTGGGTCCTGGGACCAAGCCCTGCGTCGGGCTCCCTGCTCCGCGCAGAGTCTGCCTGTCTCCGTCTCCCTCTGTCCCTCCCCACCACTCATTCTCTCTCTCTCTCAAATAAATAAAATCTTTAAAAAGAAAACAAAATGCAAAATGATAGAAAAGGTACACATTTATCAGAATCACGATAAATATAAAGCCAGTTAAAAGACAGAAATTACAACCAGTATGGTACACTGAATAATGGTCACCAGAGATACTAGTTCTAACCCCAAGAGCCTGTAAATGTTATTTTACATGGCAAAGACTTTGCAGATGTGACTAAAGATTCGGGGTGATGAGATTATCCTGGGCTACCTGGATTACCTAAATGCAATTGCCAATAAAAAGAAGGCAGAGGGAAATCTGACCACACATTCATAAGACAAGAGAGCAGTATGACCAGGGACACAGAGACTGCAGTGAGACGGCCACAGCCAAACAATGCTGGCAGCCCTTAAGGCAGAAGAGGCAAGGGGCAAATTCTCCTCCAATAATCTCCAGAGCTGTCACCTTGATGTCAGCTCAGCGATACAGATTTTGGACTTCTGGCCTCCCTAACCATAAGGGAATACTTTCTGTTGTTTTAAGGCACCAAGTTTGAGGTAATTGATTACAGCACCGCCCCCAAAAAACAAATATATCAATAAAACATAAGAACAGAATATAAAATTTTGCAAGTAAATGGATGAAAATAGGTATACCAGGCAAATACCAACCAAAAGAAAGGTGGAGTTTCTATGTTAATATGAAACAAAAAAAGACCATGGAAAATAGAAGTATTTATTTGGGATGGAAAAAGCCACTACATAATGATAAAAAAAAAAAAAGTTCACTCCAACAGGAAGATTAAAAAAAATATATGCCTTATAAAATGGTCTCAAGACATATGAAACAAAAATTGCTGGAACTCAGACAAAAACTGATAAATTGACCATCATAATGGGGAACTAAAACATTGCTCAATTATTAATAGGCAAAGTGGTCAAAAATTTGTAAACAGTAAATAGAAAATAAGAACAATCAACAAGTTACATCTTCAGAAGTATACAGAACCTTGCACCTCCCTGTTTTCTAAAAAAAAAAGAATATATACTCTTCTCCAGAATACAAAAAACATTTATAAATATTAACCTCATGTCTGGATGGAAATTTTAAAATCTCAACAAATTCCAGAGAATCAGTAGCATATAAACCATTTCTCTGGTCACAGTGCAGTTAAAACATATTAATAACAGAAATTTTAAAATGTATATGTATACTAAAAATATATGTGCATATATATACAAATACATCATATATATATTTAGTAATTTAAAAGCACTTTTTTTTTTTTTTAGAGAGAGAGAGAGGGAAGGAATCCCAAGCAGGCTCCATGCCCAGCGCAGAGCCCAACATGGGGCTTCATCCCACGACCCCAAGATCATGACTCGAGCTGAAACCAAGAGTCAGATACCAACACACTGAGTCACCCAGGCGCCTATAAAAGCACACTTTTAAACAGCTTACAGGCCGAAGAAGAAATCATAATGAAATTTTAAACACACTTACGTTTGAAAAGATAATGAAAAGATAATATGTTGAAAACCATTAACTTCACTAAAGAACTACTTTTAGAGAAATACATAGACTCAAACACTTTATGTAAAGAAAAGTGACCAACTTCTAAGAAGTTAGAAAAAGAGTAAATTTCACACCATTTAGCAATCCATAACCCTCACTAGACTTTATACACATATATGTGTGTGTGTGTATATATATATATATATATTTATATTTTCCCCCCCAACCCTTAAAACAACTCTGAGAGTCAGATTATAGCTACAGTTAAAATGTGCTGATTACCTGAGTTTAAAAGCACAAACCATATGTCCTTTCAGGGAAAAAAAAAAGTGTGTACATCACATTTCAAATTGTAATTCATGTATCTACTCTAGCAAATGACATGCAGCCTTGATTTTTACTGAGAATAAAGATGATGTCATAGCTTTTTTCAAGGGGCGCCTGGGTGGCTCAGATGGTTAAGCGTCTGCCTTCTGCTCAGGTCATGATTCCAGGGTCCTGGGATCGAGCCCCACATCGGGCTCCTGGCTCAGCGGGGAGCCTGCTTCTCCTTCTCCCTCTGCCTCTCTCCCTGCTCATGCTCTCTCTCTGTGTCTCAAATGAATAAATAAAATCTTTAAAAAAAAAAAAAAAAGATGATGTCATATGTTTTTTCACAGCACAGTGAAATCCAGGGTCAATGCTCTCAAAAGCAGAAATAACGTACAAATAATTTGTTTTATGAAAAAGGTACTGGCAGTCTCCCACAGCTCTAGTCATGAAAATCTGCATTGTTTTCATGAGGAGTCTACTTCATCCTAGTGCATTATGAAGAAACAAAAATGGAAATTATCCACCAGAAAAAATTAAAATATACTTTAAAACAGAAATGCTTGTTTGATTTTTTTAAGATATCAATGATAACAGTGTAGGTGGGGCGCCCAGGTGGTGCAGCGGGTTAAGTGGTTTCAGCTCAGGTCGATCTTACAACAAGCCCAGGTCTGTGCTGGGTGTGGAGTCTGGGTGGGATTCTCTCTCCCTCTCCCTCTCCCTCTTGTGCTCCTCTCTCTCAATAAAATAAATAAATCTTAAAAAAAAAAAAGTAACTGTGGGTGAGAGACAAGAAACATCTCAATGACTTGAACAGCCTTAACAGGCATCTACCTTGAGTCCCTCCCAAGACCCTAGCAGGAGATCCTGGACAGCCAGCCTCATGGGCTTACCCTGCGCTGTCTGGCCTGAAGAGCCCTGAGTCCTTGAAGTGGGACTTCTGTTCTTGTTATCTTTGATTCCTGAATGCTCAGTACAAATCCTCCTACGCTGAAGGCTTTTTTAAAAGTTCAAAGAATTAATAAGTCTCCAAAATGCTAGTATCACTTAGAAACTAGAGAAAAAGAAAATTCACAGTCTCATCGCTTGAGTAAAAGCTGGAAAAGAAATGCTTCCCTCCCCTGAAGAAAACCCCTGCTTTCCAAAACAATCAATCCGTCAGAAACCCTAGGCAGCAAACAAAGCACACTAAATGTTCCAGATACTCTAGGTCAGCGACATTCCTGGTGTTTATGCTGTCAAAGTACACTGTGCTTCCGTCCCTGGAGACGCTGCTCAGAACAAACTGAGATAGCATTATCTGAATGGTGGGGCCATCTAGTTCCCCTAAAGAGGGGTGGATGCATCACATCCCTTCCTCCTGAAGTAGACAATCCTAAAGGGAGCTCATTCCGTGAGACTCAAGCCCCATTTCTAACCCTCCCTTGCCTGCCTGAAGCTCTATGCAACAACTTGATTAATGGTATCATCTGGGAATGAGGCGGGCCTGTTAATAAAACATTCTTAAATCTTGGAAAGCACTGTTAACCACAAAGTTCTTGCTAAGCTGCAAACATGTACAGCTGTACAGTACACAAATATCTCTGCACAGAGCTTGGACTTATTTTTTAAAAAGTGGGAGTAGGTAGTACTCAGGGCTCTCTATTGCCCTTATGTGCCTTTCCCTGTTAGCGTCCACTTCTCACCAGTCTATGCACTGGAAAAAGAGGAAAGGAAGGGAAAATGCATACTGACAGCACACCTGTGTGCCATAAGTAGGCAAATGTCTCACTGTGGCCCCACAAGACTTTGGGTTAAACAAGACTGTTAGAGTTACTACGCCTACTTCTACAGATGAAAAAAGGAGTTCAAGATGTTGGCAAGAATGCGGAGAAAGGGGAACCCTCCTACACTGTTGGTGGAAATGCAAGCTGGTGCAGCCACTCTGGAAAACAGTATGGAGGTTCCTCAAAAAGTTGAAAATAGGGGGCGCCTGGGTGGCTCAGTTGGTTAAGCGACTGCCTTCGGCTCAGGTCATGATCCTGGAGTCCCGAGATCGAGTCCCGCATCAGGCTCCCTGCTCAGCAGGGGGTCTGCTTCTCCCTCTGCCCTCTTCCCTCTCGTGCTCTCTGTCTCTCATTTTCTCTCTCTCTCAAATAAATAAATAAAATCTTTTTAAAAAAATTTAAAAAGTTGAAAATAGAGCTACCCTACGACCCAGCAATTGCACTACTGGGTATTTACCCCAAAGATACAAAAGTAGGGATCCGAAAGGGTACGTGCACCCCAATGTTTATAACAGCAATGTCCACAATAGCCAAACTCTGGAAAGAGCCAAGATGTCCATCAACAGATGAATGGATAAAGAAGATGTGGTGTATATATACAATGGAATACTATGCAGCCATAAAAAAAAAGAAAAAGAAAGAAATCTTGCCATTTGCAACAATGTGGATGGAACTGGAGGGTATTATGCTAAGCAAAATAAGTCCATCAGAGAAAGACAAGTATCATATGATCTCACTGATAAGAGGAATTCTTAATCTCAGGAAACAAACTGAGGGTTGCTGGAGTGATGGGGGGTGGGAGGGAGGGGTGGCTGGGTGATGGGACATTGGGGAGGTTATGTGCTATGGTGAGCGCTGTGAATTGTGTAAGACTGTTGAATCACAGACCTGTACCTCTGAAACAAATAATACATTATATGTTTAAAAAAAAAAAAAAAGAAGACGATAGTAGGAAGGGAAAAATGAAGGGGGAGAAATCGGAGGGGGAGACGAACCATGAGACTATGGACTTTGAGAAACAAACTGAGGGTTTTATTTTTTTTTTTAAGATTTTTATTTATTGGGGCGCCTGGGTGGCTCAGTTGGTTAAGCGACTGCCTTCAGCTCAGGTCATGATCCTGGAGTCCCTGGATCAAGTCCCGCATCGGGCTCCCTGCTCGGCAGGGAGTCTGCTTCTCCCTCTGACCCTCCCCCCTCTCATGTGCTCTCTCTCTCTCATTCTCTCTGTCTCAGATAAATAAATAAAATCTTTAAAAAAAAAAAAAAAGATTTTTATTTATTTATTCATGAGAGACAGGGAGGGGGGGAGAGAGAGAGAGGCAGAGGCAGAGGGAGAAGCAGGCTCCCTGCTGAGCAGGGAGCCCGATGCGGAACTCGATCCCAGGACCCTGGGATCATGACCTGAGCCGAAAGCAGACGCTTAACCATCTGAGCCACCCAGGCGCCCCAAACTGAGGGTTTTAGAGGGGAGGGGGGTGGGGGGATGGGTTAGCCTGGTGATGGGTATTAAGGAGGGCACGTACTGAATGGAGCACTAGGTGTTATACGCAAACAATGAATCATGGATCACTACATCAAAAACTAATGATGTAATATATGGTGACTAACATAATAAAATTATATTAAAAAATAAAAAATAGGGGCGCCTGGGTGGCTCAGCCGTTAAGCGTCTGCCTTCGGCTCAGGTCATGATCCCAGGGTCCTGGGATCAAGCCCCACATCGGGCTTCCTGCTCGGCGGGAAGCCTGCTTCTCCCTCTCCCACTCCCCCTGCTTCTGTTCCTGCTCTCGCTAACTCTCTCTCTGTCAAATAAATAAATAAAAGCTTTTAAAAATAAATAAATAAATAATAATTAAAAAAAAAAGAGTTCAGAAAATTTCACCAACTTGATCCAGGGCCACATACTCTGAGTGGCAAAATTGGACTTGCATCCTGACACCACATCCCTAATACCCAGCACTAATACGACAGTTGACAACAGACTCACTTCAGGTAGACTAAAACCCCCAATGCAGCACTGGCATGTTTACAGTTGTACTGAGATATGTTCACATACCATAAAAATTCACCCAATTAAAGCATACAGTTCAGTGGTTTTTCATTTATTCACGGAGATGCGCAACCACCACCAAGATCTAATTTTGTAACATTTTCAACACCCAAGAAGAAACCCCAGGCACGCTAGCAGGCACTCCCCATTCCGACTCCTCCCTCCTCCCCCTTTCTCTAGCTTCCTTCTTAGCATAAGATGTTCCAAGTTCTTGCATGTTGGGCATGTATCAGCACCTCATTCTTTATTGTTGCCGAATAATGCTCCATTGCATGGATACACCACAAGTTGTTTATCACTCATCAGTTCATGCACATTTGGGTTCTTTCTACTTTTCGGCTATTAAGAATAAAGCTGCGGGACGCCTGGGTGGCTCAGTCATTTAAGCGTCTGCCTTGGGCTCAGGTCATGATCTCAGGGTCCTGGGATTGAGCCCCGCATCGGGCTCCCTGCTCAGCGGGAAGCCTGTTTCTCCTTCTCCCTCTGACTGCTGCTCCCCCTGCTTGTGCTCCCTCTGGCAAATAAATAAATAAAATCTTAAAAAAAAAAAGAAGAAGAAGAAGAAGAAAGCTGCTGTGAACATTCACGAAACAGCTTCTGTGTGGACAGATGTTTTTATCTGGCATTTACATTTTCTTGTTGGTTGTTGTTGTTGTTGTTGTTTTAAAGATTTTATCTGGGGCACCTGGGTGGCTCAGTCAGTTAAGCACCTGCCTTCGGCTGAGGTCATGATCCCAGAATCCTGGGATCAAGTCCTGGGATAGAGCCCCGTGTAGGGCTCTCTGCTCAGTGGAGAGTCGGCTTCTTTCTCCTCCCTCCCTTTGCCCCTCTCCCTCTCTGCCTCTTCCTGCTCGTGCTCTCTCTCTCTCTCTAATAAATAAATAAATGCATTTGCATTTTCAAAGTGTTTTCATAACATCCTCTGCTTTGATGCTTCACTTCGTGATGGAGAAAATGGGAGTCTCAGAGCAGTAAAGTGCCTTTATCACCTATTGCTCTATCGCCCTCAGTTAACCAGCAGTAAACCCACACCTTCCAGCTGAAGACCTGCTCCTTCCTTAATACCACGCCACTGCATCTCCACTTCCTCTGCAAGGAATTTCAAGCAAGAGCAAGCAGACGAGAATATCCACACTTTCAGGTAAAGACTTCCTCAAGTCATTCTAAGTCAGTCCATAAGGCAAACCAACATTAAGCCTTTCAGAGTAAGAGAAGGGAAGAGCAAAGTGCTCAGGACAGGATATTCTAAAGCTCCCTCTCAAGTGATGGCCTTCTCCCCATGCCAACAGCAAAAGCTGCCACTGCAGGGTACTGTGAAGGCACATGCGGAATAAATGTCCCTGTAAGCAGCCGGGGCCTAGCACAAACCTGCATGTGCATGCAGGCCCATCCCCTGACACCAGCCTCCAGGGGCTCAGGGGCTCAGGGGCTCAATGCAGAGCTAATTTGTTCTGACATAGGTGACAGTATCTGGGGGACACACACTGCTAGGCCAATTGTATAATTTCTCTTTCCCAACCTCCTGAAACAGTTCCTAGACTTATATTATTTCTGGTAATAAAGTTCAGAAAAAAGGTTCATAATTATATTAGTAATATATAACAGCCATTTACTGACAGCTTAGAAGGCATCTTACAATATCTATATAAGACAGGCACCATTCTTACTTCCACAGTACATGTAAACACTTCCTTATTGGGGAAATCATACAGCTGATGGGAGTATAAATTGGTACAACTTCTCAGGAGGGTAATTTGGAAATATCCTTGGACCAGGCAATTCATTCCTCAGAACAGACTTACAAATAAACATCACAGTGCCCAAAGACCGAGATGCAAGAATATTCACTGAAACAGTTCATAACAGTAAAATTCTGGAAACAACCCATCGATACAGGAGTGATTAAATAAATAATAGTATACCTGTAAAATGGGACACCTAGGACTGTTGAGGAGAATGAAACAGATGTCTGTGTGGCGATACTGAGCATTCTCCAAGATGCATTAAGGGGAAGCAAGATCAATATCATTATGTGTAACTATTTTTTTCATACAGTTATTAAATTGTCTGCAACTTGTTTCTTGTGGTTTTTTTAAATGAGCTCTATGCCCAACATGGGGCTTGAACTCACGACCCCAAGCTCAAGACCCCAAGCTCAAGAGTCGCATGCTCTACCGACTAAGCCAGCCAGGCGCCCTATGTGTAACTATTTCTTAAAAGAGGTATATGTGCAAACCAGCGTTCTGACTGTGCGCTCTCAGGCAATTACGCAACAGCTTCCTCATCTCCAAACTGGGACAATACTTCCCACACAGTGCAAAATAAAAATCACCTGTGGCCGCTGTTATAATTTAACGATTACACAAATCATAATACTATTATAATAATAACATTAATAATTTTACTGTTGCTGTTATTAGATGGGCTCAAAAAAAAAATCTGTTCATACCTACACTGCCCAGTGTCAGGCATTAAGCAGACATAGGGCAACGGCATCCACCATGTGCTGTCTCCTCATCTAGCTCATACCCCACAAGGGCTTCTTTTCCAGACACCTAGCCCACGTGGCCTGGCCCCTTCAGTATCTGCCACCAACGGGCAACATGAAACCACGGGCAGTGAGATAGATCCCCACTTCCACTACCCAAACACGTGCTCCCAGATGCACACAGATTTGATCTCTGATCAAATGTCTCCTCCTCAGTCAACCCAATTCTCCATCTAAAATAGATCCTGCTGCCATCATACTCTATTTCCTCACACCTCCCATCTTCACAGCACTTACTACTACTTAACATAGCATTTATTCCTTATCTCTCATTCTAGAATGGAAGTTCCCAAGAGGGGGAAATGTGTCTCTGTCCATTGGGCGTAGAACGATATCCAGCATGTAAGAGGTGCTCAATAAGTATGCTGATATGCAAGTTAATAAAGTTATAGAAAGGAAAATATGCTTGCAAAATAACATTTTTAAAGATTACTGTTGTTACTTTTACCCCAGCAGAGAGGGTTCTCAAGGCACTGTTAAAAGGTAAGTGTCCTACAGACTCGAGTCCTACTGTATTTAAAATGCTTTTTTCCTATGTAGCATAAACTCATTAAAAAAAACACCTTGTCAAAATATACTGAGCACTTTTAAATTAACAGCTATGAGAAAAAATGTACATTAGCCATAACAATTGTTTAAAAGGTGCGGGGCGCCTGGGTGGCTCAGATGGTTAAGCATCTGCCTTCAGCTCGGGTCATGATCCCAGGGTCCTGGGATTGAGCCCCACATCGGGCTCCTGGCTCAGCGGGGAGTCTGCGTCTCCCTCTCCCTCTGCCTCTCCCACTGCTCATGCTCTCTCTCTCTCTCTGTGTCTCAAATGAATAAATAAAATCTTAAAAAAAAAAATTGTTTAAAAGGGTACTTCTGGAATGAATAAAGCTCAAAGGGCAAAATGAATTCAACTTGCTCCCCTTCATTCCCTCCAACTCAAGTTTCTTGCATGTAGGTCAGAATAAGCATTAACTATTAAACAACTCTGTTAAAGTTTAATGTTATGCTATGTTAAGATTCCAAACTATTTTAAGGAGACATGTGACAGTCAGTAAGCACTGACCAAACTAAGAGGGTATTAACATATTTACTCTGTTACTAACCAAATCTTAGATTTGGTTTTGAAAACCTTTAAACAGGGAATTCAAAAAAGGACATCCCTCTTCTACTTGCCAAAATAACTTCCCAAAGCACGGAGGAAAATAAAAACAAAACAATATATAGGATTCACAGGTAAGTGGATTTTTAAGTGAATTTAGATTCTGAAGAAGGCTATGAACTTAATTTATATAAAAAGAAAATGTTGCAATTCACCAATTTTTCACCAAGAAAAATTTTAAAGTCCTGTTGCTAATGTAACAGAACAAACATCAAGAGCACTTAGAGAAATAAATAACTATTCAAAACGCAATAACATAAAATAAAATTTGCAATGTCTGGTATCCATAAAAAATTACCCAGCAAGCAAAGAGCAGAAAAATATAACCCAGAGGAGATAAATCAATCAAAACTAACCCAGCACTGAAAGAGAAGTTAAAATTAGCAGGCAAGGTCATTAAAACAGTTGGTACAACTATATTCCATATTTTCGAAATCTTAAGTAGAGAAATGGAAGATACAAAAATGATGCAAATAGAACTTGTAAAGATGAAAGCCAGGATGTCTAAGATGAAAAATTACACTGAACAAGATCAACAGCAGATTAAACAGTGCAGAAGAAGAATCAGTGAATGTGAAGATACAGTACGAAAACTATCCAAAATGAAACCTACAGAGAAAAGATAATCAAAGGGGCATCAGTGAGCTGTGGAGCAACTTTTCATTGTCTAACATGCATGGCATTGGAGCCTTCGAAGCACGGGACATGGAGAAAGAATAGGAAAAACCGTGAAAAATAATGCCCAAGATTGTCCCAAATTTGATGAACATTATAAACCCACAGATCCAAGGAAAAAGCTCAATGAATCCCACAAGCACAAGAAACATGCACACAAAGACACATGAAAATAAAACTGCTCAAAACCAGTGACAGGGAAAAGTCTTAAAAGCAGCCAGAGAAAAAGGACATGTTACGTAAAGGAACAAAAATTAGGACGATAGCAGATTCTTGCAGGAAATGATACAGCAAAAAGACAGTGAAGCAACACCTTTTGAAAAAGTAAAAATTAAGAGTTAGCCCAAAGGTTTTAAGCTCCAAGCCTTCTGGCTTACATCTACACTTCTGTGTAGCAAACTTCTGGTTTGCAATAGCACCTTTGAATCACAGACATTCCATTTTCTTCAACACCATCATCTCATTTGGTTAGATGCAGTACTGGTGTGCGGAAAAGCCACGAGGTACGTATCTGTTGGGAGGGCACCTAAGGGAATCCACTGTAACCTCCGGGCCAGGTATAGTGCTACCCAGTTCACTTACATTGTATCTAATCCCCATAAATATGCCATGTGAAGCAAGAAATATCTCCTCCTGTTTTACAATTCAGGAAACAAGGTTAATTTGGCACAGAAAATTACACAGCTAGGCATAACCAGGTCCTTCTCACTCCATATAGCTCTTTCTATTAACGCACAACTGAGGGGCGCCTGGGTGGCTCAGTTGGTTAAGCGACTGCCTTTGGCTCAGGTCATGATCCTGGAGTCCCGGGATCGAGTCCCACATCGGGCTCCCTGCTCGGCGGGGGGTCTGCTTCTCCCTCTGACCCTCTTCCCTCTCGTGCTCTCTGTCTCTCATTCTCTCTCTCAAATAAATAAATAAAATCTTAAAAAAAAAAAAGATTTAACGCACAACTGAAATATATTAAGCTAAAGGAAAACCATAAAATACCAAAGTTCATTCTGGGATAGAACTAGAATGATAAAGTGGAGAATTCTACTCAAATAAAAGTAAAGCAGATTTCTTAATGAAAACAAAGAATGGTCTTTTTTCCACTTATTATAATGGACAAGGCCCCCAACAATTGCCCTACAACCAATACGACACGGTGTTTCAGAACACGGTCTCTTCTATACGCTCTTTTATGGAGACCAAAGTACAATGCAACAGAACAAAGGCCACTGACAGACAAAACAATTCAGTTCCAGGGCGCCTGGGTGGCTCAGTTGTTAAGCGTCTGCCTTCGGCTCAGATCATGGTCCCGAGGTCCTGGGATTGAGCCCCGCATGGGGCTCCCTGCTCCGCGGGAAGCCTGCTTCTCCCTCTCCTGCTCCCCCTGCTTGTGTTCCCCCTCTTGCTGTGTCTCTCTCTGTCAAATAAATACAAATATTTAAAAAAAAAATTCAGTTCCAGAGACAGAGGTCTACTTCGATCTAACGATAAAATTTATTCTTTGGGCAGAAATCAGCAAATGATGACCCCTGCCAAGCCAAATGCTTTTTTTTTTTAAGATTTTATTTATTTGACAGTGAGAGACACAGCGAGAGACGGAGCACAAGCAGAGGAAGAGGGAAAGGGAGAAGCAGGCTTCCTGCTGAGCAGGGGGCCCAATGCGGGGCTCGATCCCCGGACCCTGGAGCCTAAGGCAGACGCTTAACGACTGAGCCACCCAGGTGCCCCGCCAAATGTTTTTATAAGGGCCACAAGCTACGAGTGACACTTAAAGTTTGAAAAAATAATAATATTAAACATAAATAATAATAGATGATAGACCTGGAAATCAATTTAAATTTCAGTGTCCATAAAGAAGGCTTTATTGAACGGTCATGCACATTCATTTGCATATTGCCTGCACCTGCTTCCTGCAGCCGCAGCAGAGCTCAGGAGTTGCAACAGAGACCCTACAACTCTCAAAGCCTGAAATATCTATTATCTGGCCCTTTACAGAAAGTTTGCCAACCACTGCTTTAAGGGAACAGATGGGGCACACCATCTTTAACAATTTGCCATGAACACTATTCCTCACAACTAAGCTTTTAAAAAGTCGGGGCATGCCTGGGTGGCTCAGTCGGTTAAGGTCTGCCTTCAGCTCGGGTTGTGAGGCTCGGGTTGTGATCCTGGAGTCCTGGGATCGAGCTCTGCATCTGGCTCCCTGCTCAGCAGGGAGTCTGCTTCTCCCTCTGCCTCTCCCGCCCACCCCTGCTCGTGTTCTCCCGATCACCCTCCTTCTCTCAAAAAAATACATAAAATCTTTAAAAAGTAACTGAAGATCACTCATGCAACAACTATTTCTTAAAGACCTGCTCTGTGCCAGGCATTGTGCTAGACGTTCGGAATACAGTAGTAATGAGGCACAGCTCTTGCCCTCATGGGGAAGACCAGGACCAAGAGTTATAATCAAGTGCCTAACGTGTTAGGACTGAGAAAGTATACAGAAGGAAGGCAGCACAGCCTGGTAGTTAAGAGCATCATGTATGGAGTCAGACACCCTAGGTCTGAATCCCAGCTCCACCACCTAACTGTATGACCTTGGCAATCACTTAAACTCCCTTAGTTTTTTCATCTGAAAAAGATAATCGGGACGCCTGGGTGGCTCAGTCAAGTAAGCATCCAACTCTTGATTTCGGTTCAGGTCATGATCTTGGGATCATGAGACTGAGCCCCAGGACGGCTCCATGCTCAGCAGGCCTGCTTGGGATTCTCTCTCTGCCCCTCCCCCCAATCGGACAGGCACGTGCATGCTCAAAAAAATAAATCTTAAAAAGATAATCATAGGTACTTACCAGGATTGTGGTAAGGATTAAATAATACATAAAAGCACAATGCCTAGCATATAGCAAATATTTAAAGAGATGAAAATTCAAGTCTATAAACTAGATTTTAGAAATTCTATATTGCCAATTAAAAGCAATATTCCTGGTTTTTCAACAATCAGTTAAGCAGGGAAAAGGATAAATCTCAGAGGAAAGTCCAGAAGCACTTAACATGATGCACACACCCAATGTGGAAGTAACTCCACCACCACAGAATGGTGGTCCTGGGTCCATTGAGACACTGATTGAATGGCGGACCACTGTTCTAAAAGCAAGGCCACAGAACAGGGGTTCTTAATTAGAGGATACATTTTAATCACTGGTCTGAGGCTGGAATTCAGCAGGTCTAGATGGGATTCCTACATGTGTGTCTAAACCATTGCCATAAAACAAGGTTACAAAAAAAAAAGTCTTTAAAAAAAAAACTTCCAGAGTGCCTGGGTGGCGCAGTCGGCTAAGCGCCCTACTCTTGGTTTCAGCTCAGGTCATGATCTCAGGGTCCTGGGATTGAGCCCCACATCAGGCTCTGCGCTCAGTATGAAGTCTGCTTGAGATTCTCTCTTTCTCTGCCCCTCCCCCTCGTGTGCGCGCACTCTCTCTCTCTCTCTCAAATAAATAAAATCTTAAAAAAAAAAACCTTCCATTTCTCCTTCACAGAATGGTATTTTCCCCTTTACCCACTGTACCCACCTTTTGTTTTTAAAGATTTTATTTATTTGGGCGCCTGGGTGGCTCAGTTGGTTAAGCGACTGCCTGCGGCTCAGGTCATGATCCTGGAGTCCCTGGATTGAGTCTCGCATCAGGCCCCCTGCTCAGTGAGGAGTCTGCTTCTCTCTCTGACCCTCCCCCCTTTCATGTGCTCTCTCTCTTATTCTCTCTCAAACAAATAAAATTTTATTTTAAAGATTTTATTTGTTTGAGAGAGAGAATGAGAGAGACCCAGGACCCCCACACGGGGCTCAATCCCAGGACCCCAGGATCATGACCTGAGCCAAAGGCAGACACTTAACCAACTGAGCCACCCAGGCGCCCCCGTACCCACCTTTCAAGGGTAAGTTTAAACTCTACCTTCTTTATGTAGCCTTCCCTGAAGCTTTATGACGTTATGTTTTTAGCTATCATTTTCCCAAGAGTGTGACTTAGTTTCCCAAAGACTTAAAGAGACCGAATCTTAAATCATTCATTCCACAAACTGGGAACCTACTGTGTGCCAGTTTACCATGCTCAGAACACAGTGGAAAGCAAAACCAAGGTGCTGTAAGAGATAAAACTGGAGATATACGTGGGAAGATGCCAAACCAAGGCTGGTCCAAGAGCTCAGAATTTATGGACCAGGGATCACTGAAAAGCTCTAAGCAGGGAAGTGTCATGGTCTAGTCTATGACTCAGAACTCATTCTAGCAAAAACACAAAGGGGCCAGCTTAAACAGTGGATAAATACATTTCTCTGCCTTCATGAAGTATCATTACTGTGGGGGGAAAAAAAAGAGAGTAAACATAAATAAATCATTTAAACTGAAGGACACCAGAAGTGTATGAGTTAGTAAATAACAGGGGAAACCTATTTGAAAGAGGGCAGACAGTCTCTTTAAGGGATATTTATGCAGGGCCTAAATGAGGAGCTGGCCATGCAGAGTGGTATAAAAGTGTTCACTCTAGGCAAAGGGATCAATGTACGATTCCCTAAATTGCAAGGGCTAGGTTCCAGGAAAACCACTGTAAATGCAGCATAAATGAGCAACTGGAAGAAGGGAGAAAGTGAGCTTGAAGATCATGATAAGAAATTTGGATTCTGTCATTAAATATAATGGGAAGTCACTGGGTTTTTGTTTGTAAGATTACTTACTTTATTCTGAGTATGTACTCCAACTACATGAACTAAAACATACATCCGAAGATATATAAGCTCATACAGTGAAAAGTAATTCTCCCTCCCACCCTGACCCCTAGCCACAGAGATCCCCATCCGTAGAGGCAACCACTTTTATCAGTCTTTGAAAGGTTTTAAGCAAGACAGAACAGGATCTAATTTATATTTATGTATATCACCCTGGCTGAAAGGTAGAGAACGGGTAGGAAGGGCTCAGGGAAACCAGCTGGAGCCTGCTGTGCTAGTTCAAAGGAGACGTGATGGCTGCTGGGTCCCAGGTGGTGACAGTGGAGATGGGACAGGAGGATTGATTCAGGATGTATTATGAAGGGAGAACTGACAAAACTCACATTGGCGAAACAGCATTAACAACTATGACCATAGGCACTGTTTTTCCCACACTTAGAATCTATAGGTCTAACAATTTAGACTTTAAAGCTTAAATATCTGAGTTCAATGAACATGTACATAAATAATGGGTGAGAGAACAATGGGTAACATAAGAAAAAACAGATTACTAAAATGTAATGTTAACAAATTGATTAATAATGGACTCACTGGGTCAATGAGTTAGACGATTTTATCTCAAAAATGACATTGCTGAAACCAACCCAAAACAGTATTGCTGTAGTTGAGGGGCTGAAATGGCAGCTATTTAAAAAAAAGAAAAAAATGCAAAACTGAAATCTTTAATACTGGTAGCTGTCAACCGCCACATAATACAGAACACTGGAATCTTCTCAACAGAATTTCTGAGTATGACATCATACCTATGTGATGTATTTCCTTCCAGTCTGATAACTTAAACTGCATGAGAAAATTCTCATCAGTTCATAGTATAAGGGAAAAAAATGCCATTAGTGGATAAAATTTTTACATTGAGTATTCATTAAAAAGCAGTTAAGTGCTGTATCTACATAATGGAGTATTATTAAGTCTTCAAAAGGAAGGACATTCTGCACCTGCTACAACCTGGATGAACCTTGAGGATATTAGGCAAATGAGCCAGCCACAAAAGAATGAATACCGCATGATGCCAATTATATGAGATATCTAGAGTAGTTAAAATCATAGAGACAGAAAGGACAGAGACAGGGGCTAGAGGCAGGGGAGAATGTGTTTGATGGGCACAGAGATCCAGTTTCACAATGAAGGAGTTCTGGGATGGACGGTAGTGATGGCTGAACAACAATGTGAACGTATATAATACCAGCGAACTGTACATTTACAAACATTAAGATGGCAAATTTTATGTTGTACGTATTTTACAATTAATAAAAACTTTTTAAAGCATTTTAAAGAAAATGTGTATAATACACTACCATCTATCTGATAAAGGGAAACTATGAATGTAACCATAAAATTAAAAGGTTGGGGCACCTGGGTGGCTCAGTTGGTTGGGTGACTGCCTTTGGCTCAGGTCATGATCTCAGGGTCCTGGGATCGAGCCCCGCCATCAGGCTCCCTGCTCGGCAGGAGGCCTGCTTCTCCCTCTCCCACTCCCCCTGCTTGTGTTCCCTCTCTCGCTGTCTCTCTCTCTGTCAAATAAATAAAAAAAATAAAATAAAATGTAAAAAGGTTATCTATAGGGAAGAGGGATAGGTGAAGATGAAAGGATGGAAAGAAGCAATACTTTGACTATACCTTGTTTCATACATTTGACTTTGAAAGACTTTTTTTAATATTTTATGTAATTATAAAATAAAATTTTTAAAAAGTAATCCCTAAATACTAAGAGAAAAAAAAGCCCAAAAACCTAAGCACCCAGTAGCAAAATCAGAGTAACTATTCTAAGTGACTTTAAAACACAGTAATTTGAGGGGCGCCTGGGTGGCTCAGTCGTTAAGCGTCTGCCTTCGGCTCAGGTCATGGTCCCAGGGTCCTGGGATCGAGCCCCGCATCGGGCTCCTGCTCCGCAGGAAGCCTGCTTCTCCCTCTCCCACTCCCTCTGCTTGTGTTCCCTCTTTCGCTGTGTCTCTCTCTGTCAAATAAATAAATAAAATCTTTAAAAAATAAAAAATAAAAAAAAAAAAAAACACAGTAATTTGACTTTATATCTCTAATGGGGATGCAAAAAACTCAATTTTTATTAGTTGATGATAGTCTTCGTATTCTTCTAAGACTGAGAGGTGTACAGTGTGGGATAAAACAATAAGTAATTAGGGACACCTGGGGGGTTCAGTCAGTTAAGTGTCTGCCTTCAGCTCAGGTCATGATCTCAGGGTCCTGGGGTGGAGCCCCATGTCAGGCTCTCCACTCAGCGGGGAGTCTGCTTCTCCCTCTCATTCTCCCTCTGTGCTTGCTCTCTCAAATAAATGACTAAAATCTTAAAAAAAAAAAAAAAAAAAAGAGTAATTAGAATCAAGAGGTCTGTCTTCGAAGAAAAAAAGATAAAGGAGTAAGATCAAGAAGGTTAAATAGAACTCTGTATAGTAACTGTGATCTGTGCACTGGAAAGACCTAGAAACAATGATCAACCTAGTAGCAGTGAACAACCCCAGGACACAGACTGTCATTACTAAATACTGTTTTTCATTAAAAGAAACCAAGGTCCCTTGGAGAAATGGATGATTCCAGGGCTTGGGACAGAAAATGTGTAAGATGGGCCTGGTGCAGTTTGTCACACCGGAAAGATCAAAGACTTTTAGAGTCTTGTTTAAAGGGTTTAGGAAGCAAACAGAACAGATTCCTATTGGACAAAGATCGGACAATCTCAGCATCAATAAGGATAATACCTACAATGGACTGAACCATATCACATATGTTTAAATCCATGAGTTCACAATGACACAAACACGTAACACAACTCACTGACTACTTTCAGAGGATTCCCAACTTATTTTGAGAATTAGTAACTTACTGGATAAATTAAGCATTTATCCCACTTTTCCCAAAAGAGCTAAAATTCAGGGTAACCAAATTATGGAGAGGGCATTTCTCTTTTTTTTTTTTTTTTAAGATTTATTTGTTATTTGAGAGAGAGAGAGACAGAGAGAGCAGGGGGAGGGGCAGAGGGAGACTGAGAGAATCTCCAACAGACTCCACTGAGCACAGAGCCTGATTCGGCGCTCCATCCCAGGACATCAAGATCACGACCTGAGCCGAAACCAAGAGCAGCAGCCCAACCAAATGAGCCACCCAGGCGCTCCAGGACATTTCTCTTTATAGAAGCATTCCAGGGGCGCCTGGGTGGCCCAGTCATTTAGCATCTGCCTTCGGCTCAGGTCACAATCCCAGGGTCCTGGGATGGAGCCCTGCATCGAGCTCCCTGCTCAGCGGGAAGCCTGCTTCTCCCTCTCCCACTCCCCCTGCTTGTGTTCCCTCTCTCGCTATGTCTCTGTCAAATAAATAAATAAATAAAATCTTAAAAAAAAAAAGCCACATTCCAGCTAACAAAGTTATAGAATTAAAATATCAACACCTTCCAATGCCTAATAAAATGATGACTCTGGGGCATCTGGGTGGCTCAGTTGTTAAGTAAATCAACTCTTGATTTCGGCTCAGGTCGTGATCTCCAGGTCATGAGATTGAGCCCCTCGGTGGGCTCCACACTGAGCATGGGAGACTGCTTGACATCCTCTCTCCTTCTCCCTCTGCCCCTCCCTGCTTGCGCGCGCTCTCTCTCTAAATTAAGTAAATAAATAAATAAACAAACAAACAAATAAGGACTCTAGGCATTGAGCACCAAGGGTTGCTAACAAGAAGAATGACTACTAATCATTATCTGCCTACCAATCTATGAAGTCTTTTTGCTAAAAATAAATCAAATCTGAATCTGATCACATCTTTAGATTTATCTACCAGTGCACAGTCATTTCTGTATAAACTACAATACAGAACAAAATACAGACTGTGTGTAACTCCACAGGACAAATCATGGAGTTTCACCAACAAAAAAATTACAAGGAGAGACAAATGATGGAGGGGGACCTACAGACTAAAACAAGTCACAATGTATAAATAGCATCTGGATCCTGATTCAACTGTTATAAAAAAGACTATGACACAATTAAGAAAAATTTTAACATTGGTTGGATATTTGAAGGTAATGAGAAATTATTAATTTTTCGTGATAGTGGTATTTGTTTATCTTTTTTTTTTTTAAAGATTTTATTTATTTATTTGAGAGAGAGAGAATGAGAGACAGAGAGCATGAGAGGGAGGAAGGTCAGAGGGAGAAGCAGACTCCCTGCCGAGCAGGGAGCCCGATGTGGGACTCGATCCCGGGACTCCAGGATCATGACCTGAGCCGAAAGCAGTCGCTCAACCAACTGAGCCACCCAGGCGCCCTGTGTTTATCTTTTTAAAAAATGTATGTAAATATACACACTGAAATATTCAAGTCAAAATGACATGAAATCTAGGTTTGGGGGATACAGAGAAAGTCCGGCTGAGTTAACAACTGTTGAAGCTGGATGAGGGTAAACAGGGACTTATTACACCATTCTCTCTACATGTGCCTGAGAACAATTAAACATGTAAAATAAATAAATCAATCTTTAAGTTTCATATAATAAAAATATCTTTTATTGTTAAACTTATAAACTGAGACAAGGTAATTTTAACACTGGTTGGATATGTGATTTTTTTAACAATCTTTTTTAGAGTATCTTTTTTAAGATTTTATTTCTTCATTTGACAGAAAGAGAGAACTCACAAGCAGAGGGAGCAGCAGGCCGAGGGAGAAGCAGGCTACAGACTGAGCAGGGCAACTATGCCCCACTCAAGCCCTGGGATCATGACCCGAGTCGAAGGCAGACGCTTAACCAACTGAGCCACCCAGGGGCCCCTTAAAGTATCTTTTAAAGCATTTCAAATTATTTACTTTTCTGACAATACAATGACTACTTGAAAGAACTAACTGGAAACTAGTAATCGTCTAAAGAAACAGCTTTTACGGTAAAATCAGTAACACAAAGCTGAACACCAAACAAAATCTTATCAGTATCAGGTAATGTCAAAGACTTAAAGGGGAAAACGGTCAGCTGTAATAAATTATATTTTAGAAAGAAAACTATCCCACCTTTTGGAGACTGGGCAGAATTTAGATTCATGGCATTCAGTGAGCCTCTGTGACTAAAATCTAAACATAGCGACAAGCAGTAAAACAAATCGTACCAGCTGTCCTGCTGTAAACCACATCAAAACTCTGAAAAGCAGTTCTGACTGCCAAACCATTCACTTCCTTAAAAAACATCTTCACTATTCTAGTTTTCCCCACAGTCAGAATCAAGGAGTATATTGAGATTTCGGATTTTAAAATATAATTTCTCCATCGCTAGCATCAGCCCATCAACTTCAGGCTGAATTTTACAGTCCCACCCTCCTACATTTCCCCCGCGGGGCCACAAAAGCCCTCCCCTCTCTCGGTGCCCGCTGAACTCTTACTCATCCTGTCCCACTCGCTTTCACCGGAGGCCGCACGGATGTTTTCGCAAAGGAGACCAGAGTGCACCTTTCAGCAAGCCTACTTCTTCTCCCCATTAAGATTTCAATCCATCTTTCACAAATACGCGAAAATACCTTTCTGTAATAACTTACCAGCAATGCATACAGCTATCGGATGTGTTCTGACCCTTAGGGATACACCAGCTGCTTTACGTCATTTAGGCATAAAATTACGTATCAAACCACCAGCAGTTCCAGGTGAACCGAAGCATTTATTCGAAGGCAGGTATGCAGGAAGTGAACACAAATCGCCCACAAAATATCCCGAGCCGTGAATTACAAGAATACAAAGTAACTGTTCGGGGCAGCAGCCCTCCGACACCTCCCCCCCCGCAACAACGTTCAAGAGAGAAAAGAGCGAGATGACCAACAAGCTCCCTGGGCCGTCCAGTCCCCGGACCACCGCACGGCCGTCTGCAGGCAGGTCTGGCTGGCAGAACCCGCCGCCCGCAAACGCTCCAGAGCCACAGGCAGCCCCGAGCGGCGGGCGCTGCAGGCCGCGGACCGCGCTGTCGCCAGCACCTGCTGACCCAGCGCCCGCTCCGGACCCCCGCCGCCCACCACCCAGCCCACAGGCCAGCTGCCCGGCCGCTCCCGCGGAGAAGCCCGCGTCCTCTCCGCACCCGGTCACGGCCGAACGGCGACCACCCCTCCCGGCGCGGCCCCGCGCCCCCGCGCCCGACTCGAGACCCGCCAGCGCCCCGCCCGGCGCGGCCCCGCCCGCCTCCGGCGGCCTCCCGCGGGGCGTCGGCGCCGCCGCCGCAGGCCCCGCGGCCCAGCCCGCAGCCCCTCGGCCGCTCCGCTGCTCCGCCGCGCCGCGGGCCCCGCCGCCGCCCCTGCCCGCGGCCTCACCTCAGGGGGCGAATCGCGGGCAGCGCACGGGCGCTCCCAGGTCTGAGGGCGGCCGCCGCACGTCGGCTCCGGCTCGGGCTCCGGCTCCGCCCCCTGCCCGCCGCGCGCTCCCCAGCCCGCAGCCCCGGCCCGCCCGGCCTCTCCGCCCCCTCAGCCCCCAGCGCTGCCCCCGCCGCGGGAGCTGGGTGCGGCCTGCGGCGCCGCAGTCCAACAACGCGCCGCCCTATAGGCCCATCCCGCGCCGCGCCGCCCAGCAGCGCGTCCTGCGATTGGCCGACCGCCAGGGCGGTCAGGGTCGCGGGCAGTGACGGGGCGGGGCTCGCGCGGCGAGGGGGCGGGTAAGGGCGGAGGCCCCGCCTGCGGCCGCCGCGAACCGCAGGGACGCCCCTGGGTGTGGTCCAGCCTGCCCACGGCGCTCCGCGGAGGGTCTGGCAGCGCTGGCCGACTGGGCGGCAGCTTCGGCACGGCGGGTCGCAGCCGCACAGGCCTCCCTCGTCGCTGACGCAAGCGGGCCGGCTGTGCGGGCAGCGCCCGCTGTCCCAGACCGCTTGTGCACTCGCCTGTTGTCACTGGACAGACTCTCGTGGAGGCCCCCCGCGGGCCAGGCGCCCGGGATGGGCAGCAGAGCGTCCTAACGGCCCCGTTTCAGGCCACAGGGGCCCTCGGAGCCCGGGGCCGGGCCGCCCTCTGCCCACCTCGTACACTCCTCCGGCAGACAGGCCCTTGGGCCTTGCGCCCGTGTGCCCGGCCCTGTACTAGTCTCTGTCCAGAAGCACCGCCCCCTCCCCGGGCGGGCGGGGTCACAGGCAGAGTTTGGGCTGGCAGCCAGGGTGGAGTCAGCGGGGTCTGTGGATGGCGATAAGGCTCCACAGACAGGGAGTCCGCCTGCTGCCCAGGGCCTGGCCTGCCAATTCTGGATGAACAAGCACCAGTCACCTCCGCAGAACCAGTAGTAAGAGTCTAGGCCAGGGCATTGGCAAGATCAGGTCACCTGCCAGTGACCTGGAGGCTAGCCTGGAGACCGGACCAGCACCTTCCCCTACCCTCTCGCTCCTCTTGTCTCATCTGAGCCCCCAAAAAGCCCAGGACACAGAAGCAGAGCTTCTTGTTCCCTTTATACCATAGGAAGCTGAGGCCCAGCACTGGGCAGGGCAAGAACAGTGTGGAACCCGGGCCTTCCTTCCCAGCAGGGACCCCTTTGGCTTTGCGCATAGAAGAGTCAGGGATATTGTCCAGGGATAATAGTCTGTGACCTCTGATCTCAGGGCACTTCTGCACAAGACTCCACAATTCTACATCAGCCATTGTTTCCCTTGCACCCAGGAACAAGGCCTGGCGCTTTAGAGCTTTCAGTGAAGGGGGCACCTGGGTGGCTCAGTCAGTTCAGTGTCGACTCTTGATTTCCACTCAGGTCATGATCTCCGGGTCCTGGGATCAAGCCCTGGGTCGGGCTCCCTGCTCAGCGGGGAATCTGCTTCTCTCCCTCTCCCTCTTCCTCTGCCCCTCTCCCACTAAAAAAATTAATCTAAAAAAAAAAAAAGCTGTCAGGGCTTGCTCAAGGAAGGAAGGGACGAAGGGAGGAGTAGAAGATGATTAAGCATGTTAAATAGATGCAAAAAAGACCCAGATCAAGCTTCTAAAGGTGGAAAATACATCAGAAATGGAAAATACACTGAATGGGATTAACAGCAGATTAGACACAGCAAAAAACACTGGAAGACATGGAGAAAGTAAATGAAATACAGACAAACGAGCCTGAAAAGAACAAACAGAGCACCAGTGAGTTGTGGGACAACTTCAAGAGGCCTCATAAATGTGTAATTGGAGTCCCTGAAAACGGGTGTGGGGGTTAGAAAGAAGACAAATACGATTTGAGGATATAATGGCTGAAATTTCTTTTTAAATCTGATGAAAACTACAAACTCACAAATCAAAGCAACTCAAAAAGTAACTTCTGGCTTGCTACTGGGCTCTGGTAGAAATGGAATGTGTCTATGGGACATCAAAAGTGACTCTGAGGCCAGGGGCGCCTGGGTGGCTCAGTCGTTAAGCGTCTGCCTTCGGCTCAGGTCATGATCCCAGGGTCCTGGGATCGAGCCCCGCATCGGGCTCCCTGCTCTGCGGGAAGCCTGCTTCTCCCCCTCCCGCTCCCCCTGCTTGTGTTCCCTCTCTCGCTGTGTCTCTCTCTGTCAAATAAATAAATAAAATCTTTAAAAAAAAAAAAGTGACTGTGAGGCCAGAATTGCCCATCACTTGGTTCCATCAGGCTACCAAGACATAAAGTCAGGTAGGTACATCATAATCTAAGTGGCAGATCCAGGATTGGAAGGCTTCATGTAGATGCAGAGGTAGGCGGTCCAGACACTTTGTCATCTACCACTATAGCAGCAGTATCTATCAGCTCACACCAGTGGTCTCAGGGATTCCCTGGACACAGTGACAGAGGAGCAAAAAGCATGTGCTTGGTTCATAGGAAGGTTGGCTCAATATGTTGGTATGGGCTGAAAAGGGCCTGCTGCTGCACTGTATCCCCATTCGGCAGCTGCCCTGAAGGACAGTGGTGAGGGAAAGTCACCCCCATAGGCAAAGCTTCAGGCAGTGAATTTTGCCATTCACTTTGTGTGGCAGGAGATGTGGCCTGGACTCATAGACAGTGGTACATGGCTTAGTTGGCTGGCTGGAGCCTGGAAGGAACAATCTGAAAGTTCGGGCACAAAAAGGTCTGAAGACAAGGCATGTCAATGGATCTATGGGAATTGGTACAAAGAGTGAAGATCTTTGTATTGCATGTTAATATTCACCAGTGCACGTCTACCACAGAGGCTCTAAACAACCAAGCAGATAGAAAGGACTGGCCAATGAGCATAAACCAGGCTCTTTCTTCTGCCCCCATTGTGCTGGCACAGTGGTCTCCCCAGTGAAGTAATCATGGTAGCAGAGTGGAGGCCATGCATGAGCCCAACAACATGGGTTCCTTGTAACCAAGGCTGATCCAGCTACCGTCAGTACCAAATGTAGCCTGTCACCTGTCCCTGCAGGAGCCAACCGGCTACTTATTGGCAAGTTGATTACCTTGGATCCCTTCTATTCTAGAAAAAGCAATAATTCATGTTCACTGAGACTGCCATGTATCTGGATGAGGGTTTGCCTTTTCTGCCTGCAATTACTTCAGCACCCCTATCAAGAGCTCAAAAAGTGTCTGATTGGCTGACATGGACTCCCACATAACTGCCTAGTTACCAAAGGACCTGCTGTATGGCAAAGGAGGTATGCAATGGACATAGGACCAGGAACCCACCATTCCTACCAAATATGTGCCATCCAGAAGTTGCCGGCGTACTAGAGTGATGGGCTAGCCACATGGAGATTCAGATGAGGCTCCAACTCAGAGAGGACACCTGCGAGGTGGGATGCTAGCCTCCAGGAAGCAGGACACATGCTACATCAATCACCACTTTACGAGACTCCGTCCCTAATACGGACAATACCCAGTGACCTACTTGAGGAATCTGTGCTTCTGTTCTGCAACAGTAAGTGCTCTGAGCCTAGAGATCCTAGAGGTCACCAAAGAGGATGTCCCTAATACGGACAATACCCAGTGATCTACTTGAGGAATCTGTGCTTCTGTTCTGCAACAGTAAGTGCTCTGAGCCTAGAGATCCTAGAGGTCACCAAAGAGGACGCTTCTACCAGGGGACATAGTCATGTTGAAACTATGGCTGTCGTCTGATCACAAGACCATAATGGACAAAGTTATGAAATCCTATGGACAAACATTAAAGAAGACTCAAATTAATAGGGAGATAGACTGTGCTGATGAGTCAGAGGACGCAATGTTGTAAAGATGTCAATTTTTCCCAAGCTGATTTACAGCTATAATGAATTCCCAATCAAAAGATCAACTGAGTTATTAGTGACACTGATGAGCTGATTTAAAAATTTGTGTGAAAATAGCTTTGCACCGTGGCAGTATCATAGCCAATGAGGTTTATCTGAAGCACGATTATCGCTAAAACTTATGTGAAAAAAAAAAGTGGAATGGGATGCCTGGGTGGCTCAGTCGGTTAAGCGTCCAACTCTTGATTTTGGCTCACGTCATGACCTCAAGGTTGTGAGATCAAACCCCACGTCAGGCTCCATATGTGGAGTGTGGAGCCTGCTGAAGATTCTCTCTCTCCCTCTCCACCCGTTTTTTCTCTCTCTAAAATAAATAAATAAAATATTTTTTTTTAAAAGTGGGAGAAAAAACTCATCCGGAAATAGAAAGAGCCACAATAGACAAGACACTCTCAAAGAAGAAAAATAAGGTGAGAACCTATTTAGCAGAGACCGAGACATAATTAAGTGACAGTAACTCAGACAGCTGCTATTGGCATAGAAACAGACAGACAAATGGAACCGAACAGAGTCCAACAACAGACCTCCATATATATGGACATATCACAGGTGGCATTGCAGATGGGGGCGGGAGAGCAGATTATAAATAAACAGTGCAGGAATAGGTGGGTAAACCTATGGGGAAAGAAATGAAAGTGAACCCTTACCTCTCGCTGTATGCAAAATAACAATTATAGGGCGCCTGGGTGGCTCAGTTGGTTAAGCGACTGCCTTCGGCTCAGGTCATGATCCTGGAGTCCCGGGATCGAGTCCCTCATCGGGCTCCCTGCTCGGCGGGGAGTCTGCTTCTCCCTCTGACCCTCCCCCCCTCATGCTCTCTCTCTCTCATTCTCTCTGTCTCAAATAAATAAATAAAATCTTTAAAAAAAAAAAACTTAAAAAAAATAACAATTATAGAGTTGGAGAAGATATGTGCAACACACATTACTGACAATATCAAGGCTACGTAAAGAATTTGTATAGATTAACAAGAAAAAGGAACAACAATTAGAAAAATGTGCAAAATATTTGAATAGACACTTCACAGGAGACAAATCAAAAATGGCTCATAAACATATGAAAATATGCTCAAGCTCATTAATATTAGCTAAATGCAAATTAAAGCCATAATTATACACCCACCAGATTGATAAAAATGAAAAAAAAATCTGACGATACCAAGTGTCAGCAACAATGTGGAACCAAAGGAACTCTCTTTTATTGCTGTTGGGAGTGTAAACTAGAACAACAAAATTCCTGGAAGACAGTGAAGGTTCCCGATGCCCTAGAACCCAGGGGTCAGACTCCCGGGTACATACCCTAGAGAAACTCGTGCACGCGTGCATCAGAAACACGAATAAGACTGTTGCTAGCAGCATTGTCTGGACTTGCCCCAAATTGGAAACAAACCAAATGTCCATCTACAATAAAATAAAACCTGTGAAGTATGATACAGTTATATATAACGGAACAGTTTTCAGCAATGAACTTGAACAAACTAGAGCTAAGCCCAGCAATGCGGACGCATCTCAAAGACATGATGGGCAAAAGAAGCCAGCTGTCAAAGCTTTCATCTGCATGATTCCATTCACATAAAATACAAAAACAGGAAACCACCGTGATGGATGTATAATTGAGTGGTGAAAGCTTTATAGCAGAATAAGAACGCGAGCCTCCCCAAAGCCAGGGCAGGGGTTGCTGCAGAGACCAGGAGGGGTGGAGCTGTGATGGGGAGGGCACATTGGTGCTGGAGAGACTACCTCTTGATGGGATCATAAATATGTTCACCTCATAGCAATTTGTTAGGCTGCACATTTGTGTTTTGCTCATTTTTCCAAATGCGTGTTTTGCTCTATGGGAAATCAAAGGAAAAAGGAGTATGCTTCAGCTCTGAGCAGCTCAGAGTGTGGCCAGAGCTGAAGCCGGAGGGTGATGCAGGGGCAGCTGTTAGGCAGCCTCTAAGGATTCATGAGGAGCAAAGGAAGGTCTGAAGGAAGTGGATATGTTTGGGGTCTGCCCTGTGTCTCAAGACTTTCCCTCTGGTGGGAGTGTGCTAGAAGGTAGCCTAATGGGAGATGGCCACTTCCAACCATCTTCAAGGGTCACTGTCCCCCTGGACTGGAGCCTTCCCTGAGGTCCCCCATCAGGCAGTCTTTTCCAGGGGGAGGGATAGAGCATGCAGGCAGAGACAGGGAACTGGATGTGGCAAGCTGCCCAGTGGGAGGCTTGGTGCCACTGGGTCACAGCCAGAGACAGAGGCCCTCCTCCCCTCACTGCCCTCCTCTAGAGACACACGGATTAGCTATAAGCACCAGCTCTGCCCCGTATTCCCTGTGTGTCCTCCAGGCCTCCCTTCCAGAGGCCAGTCCCGGTGGGCACTGGGCAAGAAGCCCCTCGACCCCAGGCTGCTGCCTTTTCTTCCCTGATGCCCTGCCAGCGCCACCAATCCCGCCAGGGGTGCAGGGAGAGCCTCCTTGGACCAGCAGGGGGCGTCCCCCCAATGTGACCCACAGTTGGGGCAGGGACGTGGAACCACTCAGGACTTGTTTTTGTTTTGTTTAAGATTTATTTTTTTTTAGGGGCGCCTGGGTGGCTCAGATGGTTAAGTGTCCGCCTTCGGCTCAGGTCATGATCCCGGGGTCCTGGGATCGAGCCCTGCACCGGGCTCCCTGCTTGGTGGGAAGCCTTCTTCTCCCTCTCCCTCCGCCTGCTGCTTCCCCTGCTTGTCCACTCTCTCTGTGTGTCAAAAATAAATAAAATCTTTTTAAAAAAATAAAGATTTTGGGCGCCTGGGTGGCTCAGTTGGTTAAGCAACTGCCTTCAGCTCAGGTCGTGATCCTGGAGTCCCAGGATCGAGTCCCACATCGGGCTCCCCGCTCAGTGGGGAGTCTGCTTCTCCCTCTGACCCTCTCCCCTCTCATGCTCTCTCTCACTCTCTCTCTCTCAAATAAATAAATAAAATCTTTAAAAAAAAATAAAGATTTTATTTATTTATTTGAGAAATTTGAGAAAGAATGAGAGCATGAGCAGGGGGGAGGGTCAGAGGGAGAGGGAGAAGAAGGCTCCCCGCTGAGCACGGAGCCCTATGCAGGCTCAGTCCCAGGACCCTGAGATCATGACCTCAGCTGAAAGCAAGAGTTGGGCACTTCCCCCACTGAGCCCCCCAGGAGCCCCTCCGGACTTGTTTCGTGAGGGCTCTTCTGGTTCTAAAAGCATCTCTGTTTACAATAAAAATCTCTATTAACAGAAGGTAGAGAAGCTCACTCTTTTCAACTGTTAGAAGAGTAAAACCATGTTCAGTCATCAGCTTAGAAGAGCTTCCCAAAGGGTCTGAGCCTTTCTCAGCCCAGGAGCTGGACCAGTCTCTGAACTCACCATGATGCTGGACAAGGCAATGAAGCCTCTCTGAGCCTCAGTTTCTCCACTTGTAAGATGAGGAAGCAGACTAGCCCCTGGGTCTATTACCCCCAGACTGGGTCCAGAGGGTTAAGCAGGGGAAGGCAGGCCAGTTTTGTTCCTTCCAGGGCTGTGGCCCCCCAGGCTTAGTCAGGGCACACCCAGGACTGTGTAGACACTCCACATGACTATCAGAAGCCCTGAGGGGAGATGGGAAGGTAGGCAGGGGTGGGGGCCAGGCTCAGAACAGCAAAGGACAGGTCACATTAAGTAGCTGAGCTGGAACTTGAATCCAGGCTTCTCTGACCCTCCGTTTTCTCCCCTGTGAAATGGGCACATAGCAGCTTTTTCTCTCAAGTACCCATGGGGCTCAGCGCCTGGAACCCAGGAAGTACCCAGTAAGTGGTAACCACCCTCCAACACTGTATGAGCAATAGAACGTTCATGGCAGGTCTCAGGAGGGAGCGGATCCCTCTGGCCCCTCCTTTATGCTGGAGACCTTGCCTGGGACCCCATCGGCCACCCCCAGCACACACTCTTACAGCTGAGGCCCTGGGTCCCTGGGTCAGTTCACAAGCAGATGGGAGTCTGTCCTGGGCAGGCCTAGGGCCTGGGAGGAGAGGTTAAAGCCAGTTCAGGCCCCAGGGTGGGCCTTGGGCAGCCACAGGCCTCATCTGTCCAAGTGAACAGAGGCCCCAGAACCCCCCAAACTTTCCAGTTCGGGGGTCTTCAGATACATTTTAGCCACTGAGCTGGCCACAAGTTACCTAGAAGTGACAGGGTGTCCCGCATCATGCAGTGCATCACTCGCAAGCAGAACCCCCAGCACTGACGACACCGTCTTCTGGGCCAAACCCCACTTAGAACTTTTACAGGAAGGGAAGCTGCAGCCAGTAGGGAGCGGCCTGCCTCCATGGGTTCCCCACACCAGTTCAGGGCAGGGAGGGACTGCTGGTTCCCCGAGACTGCGCGGAATGCCTGAAGCTCCCCATGCCCCAGACTGGACAGTGCCCGTGCTGACACCCCCCGCCCCCGCCCCTGCAGGGTTTAGAGGAAACATCTGCAGGGACAGTGCTGGACACTTGGTTCCTGGAAGCAGATGGCTGTCATCCTCCCAGCACCTCTCCCATCCACTGTGGCCTCATCCCTTCCCCTCCTCCAGCAAGCCACCCCACACCCCACACACGCCCAGGGGCAGGTGGAAGGAAGTGCAAACAAAGGGCCCTCTCCAGATGCTGAACCCCGGCTGGTGGGGACACTGCTGTCCTGGGTTTGAATCTCACACAGCGAACTTCTTTCCCAATATAAGACAGAGAGGATCTGATGCCCCCCCGGGATCCCAGCCAGCCGTGACCCAAAGCGGAGTCTGTTTCCACAGAGGCAACAATCCAGCCTGGATGGGCATGCCAGGGAGAGTGGCTTCTGGAATTCCACAGCAGGCAGGGAGGGGCGGTCAGGGCCAGACTTGAGCTGGGTGTTGCCCAGAGGACTCGGGCATCTGGGGACCACCATCCCCACCCACACTTAGCCCCCGGGATCTTCCCACCCCTCTGTAGCCATCTCTTCCTCCAGGAAGTCTTCCTGGAGCCCCTAGCTGGGTTCTGAGCTCCCCACCCAGGCACACCACACTGGCCTGGCCCAGGTGTGCCCAGCTGTGCCCCAGCACAGTTTGTTCATCCAGCAAATGACCCCACTGTAGATGGGGGGGCCTTTTAGCTCTGCAGTCCTATTGCCTTGTACCTGACCTGTGGCACTTCGGAGTAGAGGCTCTGAGTCCAGACTGCCCGAGTCTGGGTCCTATTCTGTTCCTAGCTATGCGCCCAAAGCAAGTTCTTTACTGACCTATGCCCCGAAGACAACCACTTCTTAGGCTTCCTGTGAGTTGAGCTGCTAGTCACCGCTTAGACGTGGGTGTGGGTACTCAGTAAGGCTGCTTGTCCCCTCCTTCCCGATGAAACCCCGGCCACTGAGGGAAAGGTCATCTGTGCTTTATTGTACATCAATGGCCCATACTGGAGCCTGTGTCTTAAGAGTTCCTGGGGGTGGCAGTCCTGGGGCCAGCCTCTGCCCAACCCCGAATGCCCAGTCCTGCCCAGCTCCCAGCACAGTGCAGGGTCAGTGTGCTGGCAGAGTTGGGGACGGGCGGGGATGACCACAATTCTTGTCCACAAAGCCCACGCAGGGCTCGGTCCTGGGACCCTGGGCTCCGGGGAGGTGGGACAGGGTGAGCTGGGTGTCACAGGAGAGCCCCCTCAATCCTCTGGAGTGCAGAGCCTGGCCTAGCCCCAGGGACCCAGCCTGCTGAGTGGGGCCTGGCCTGGCGGATTCTACAAGGTATCTGTTGGGGAGACCCTGGGTGGGAGCACAGCGCTCAGTCCAGCTCCTCCTCCCACGCAGGCCCGTCTCATCTGCGTGGCCTGGGGTCACGGCCCCCGTGGCTCGTCTCTGCCCAGCAGCATGTGTCACTGGTGTCACCTGGGCCTCGTGTAGCCGTAGGGGCGCTGCAGCAGCAGGCTCTGGTGGCCGGGCAGCACGTGCGTGTGGTAGTGCTCCACGAGGCTGCCCACGCTCACAAACAGGACCTCGCCCTCCAGGTAGAATTTAGAGTCCTGGGAAGGGGGAAGAGTGGCGGGGTCAGGGGGGGTCTCCCGCGAAAGGGGGTGGTCAGCAGCAAGCGTGGCAGTCAGGCAAGCTCCCAGGTGCCCTGTGTCAGCTCTGTGCCTGCCACCCCACCCCCAGGCGGGGGCTCCCTTCCAGCTGGGGCCCTGGGGCGGGGCCAGCCTGCCCACCTTCTCAAAGATGCGGTAGTTCCTCACTTTGTTGGGGCTTGTATCCCACACGACCAGAACCTGCAGGAAGAGAAGCAGCAGATGGATCAGCTGAGAGCAGCCCCAGCCTCCGGGGAAGGACCGCAGAGACCGAGGGGCCGACAGAAGCATCACAGCTGGGTCCTGGGGCCCTTACGGTGACCTAGGGAGGGACCCGGACAGCAGGGTCCAAACGGGCAGCCGCTGGCCCCAGGGCTCCTGCCCTGATGGCCTCTGGGGAGACTCGAGTAGCGGTAGCAGGTGCCTGGCTCGCCCTAGGACCATTTCTGACAGACACAGAACAGAGGGGGCGCCAGGCTGGCTCCGTCCATGCAGCGTGCGACTCTTGATCTTGGGGTCATGGGTGCGAGCCCCACTATTGGGTATAGAGCTTACTTAAATAAATAAATAAACAAATAAACAAGAAAAGAAAAGAAACAGAAAAGTGAGGCTCAGTGAGGTTGTGCGATCCAGCCTCAGAGGAGGAGGGGCACTCCAGCCGACTCGCTATTCCCACGGCCCCAGGCAGCCTCCCCTGCAAAGTGCATGAAAACCCAGCCCCACCAGAGTTCTGGGACCCCCAGCACTTCCCTCCCACCTCCTGCCTGTGCTGGGGGACTGGCCAGCATCACCCCCAGTTTGCAGATGGTGTTCGGTTCCTGACAGTAGATGGGGCAGGGGCTGCCGGGCAGAGACCCCAAGGACGGAACTGGTCGAGATGCCCAATCAGAGGCTGCACAGGGAAGTGACGTATATACTATAAAGTGCTGTGCTGGCTGTCAGCTTGGGTGTGCGCAGAGCCAAAGGAGCCCATCACAACACAGCAGTCCCCAGGGGCCTTCGCTCAGCAGGGTGACTGTCGGGGCACCTACCTTCCCCGACTTGGTGGAGGAGTTCCGGATGCAGTAGAGTCCATCCTGGGGCTCTCCCTGGGGGCTTGTGGCTTTGAACAGCCTAAAATAAAGCAGTTGCGTCAGAAGACGAACCATCCTCAGCCGGTGCTCGCGGGGGGACCCTCCAGCCCCAGTCCTCAATGTGGGTTTCTGTCTTCTCGCCATTCTGCAGCACAGGTCCCAAGAGCAATGGGCTGCGTGAGGGCCGGCCTGTGCCGGGCTTGGGTGCTGGCCAGGCCGGACTGAGCGGATGGCCTCTATCGCCCTCGGGGCCGAGTACCTGTGCCGGCGACTGCCCAGCGCCAAGGCAAGTGAGGGGGACAGAAAGGCTGGGGACCGCATGTCCGCAAAAACAAGGATTTGGAGAAAGAAGGGCTTGGTGCTAACCTTTCCACTTCACAGGATTCCGTGGTATTGATAAACACAGAGCTGGGCAGCGGCACCTGCAGAGACCAGTGGCAGTCAGGGTCAGGGTCAGGGTCCGAGGGGTGCTTGTAGCCAGTGCGCCGTCCCCCCACCCCCGGCGGGCTACCAGCCTGTGCCCAGATCTGGGGCTTTCCACCATGCTCCCGCGCCCCCCTCAACTCCAGCATCCTGGGGGCTCCTCACTCAAGATGCCCAGTGAGGGGCCACCCACCCACTGCTGCGAGCTGGGCTCTCCCCTCGGCCCTACCTTCTCATAATCCTCGTCGGAGTCCTCCCCACCAGCGCTGTCCGCCTTTGAGGGCCGTCGGGGTTTTTCAAAGGAGAAGCTCCTGAAACTCTGCCCATCAGGGGGTGACCTCCTGGGAGGGGAGCAGGGAGAGGAGGGAACATCACTGTCGCACCCTCCGCCCACCACCCCCATTCACCTGGATGGTTGGAGGCCCAGACCAGGGACCCTGAGACAGGCCCATGCCGACCGCCCTGGGGTGACAGGAATTGCCTGAAGTGGGCTCAGGGCTGCCAATAACACTGGCAAGACCATGGTGGGGACCTGAACTCTGGTGTGGTCATTGCATAGACAAGTGCTCTGGACGCTTGGGGGGGGCCCCAGCCCCAGCTCTGCAGCTAACCAGCTTTGTGACCTTGGCCAAGCCACGCCCCTCCCAAAGCCACAGAGAGTGGATGATGTGAACGGACGGAGCCCACACTGGGCTGTGGTGGAGGCTGAGCCATGGACGACCGGCCCTGGCACACGCAAGTCCCGGAGCTCTTGGCAAACTGACCCAGTCTGCACCACTGAGGCCCCTTGTGAAACGGAACCATCACGTGGCGCCCTCCCTCGGCAGCAGAGCTGAGAGTCCTAGGGAGAAGGGTGCCAGGCTCAAAGGCCTTCAGGGAGTACTGGGTTAGCACGCCCGCTCAAGGTTCCCCCCTGTGGTTCCCAGAACCTTCACGGTTTGGGGCCCCAGACATCTCTGACCACAGGCTGTTGGTATGAACGACGCTGTGTGAGCGGGGGACACACCAGTCGCCCCTAGCAATAAAGAAGAGAGTGTCTCGAGCAGACCTCAAGGGTGAGTCACCAACATACTCCACATTCTAGCAAGTTCCCAATCAGGAAGAGCACAAAGGCAGCCTTGGTGGCTCAAGAGCCCCAGGCAGGGAAGGACAGGTCCGGATCAGGGGGCCCCAGAGGCATGCTGGCTCCAACGGGCTCACAGCCCAAGCCCCTCCCATCCCCTACCATCTGTCCCAGAGCAGGAGGTCAGCCCTGAAGGCCCCCCCTGACCCTGCAGGGTCCTCAGTTGCCCAGGCCGGGCTCTGTGAGGCCTGTTTCCCCAAAGACCCTCTTGCCCACTGCTCCCCGACAGCGACGGGCTCTAGGCCCACCACCCACGAGGCTGGACATTCCTCTAGGGCAAGGACAGGTCCGGTGCAGGGGAGGCTGCTCAGGCTCAGCAGGCTGCGGCCATCAAGGAGCCTTCCTCCTCCTATGCTAGGGCTGCCTGGTGCCCATCGTGGACACAGACAGTGCCAGAGGCGAGGAGGCCAAGGCGCCGGCTGGGGAGGGTCCCCAGGGGGCCCCAGTGCCAAGCCAACTCACTGGAGGTGGGGGAGGGGTGGCTTCTCTGTCCTCGGCAGGACCGCTGGCTTGGCTGCGGCCTCAGGCATCGGCAGTTTCAGGACAGGAGGCCTGGGGGCCACCGGGGGCACGAAGAGTCTGGGCCTGGCTGCCTCCCCTGCAGGGGCCTCTTCGGCCATCTTTAAGAACTTGGGCTTGTTGGCAGGCACGGGTGGAGGCTCGGGCGTGGGTGGCCCCCGGGGGGTCAGATGGAAGGACTTGAGCTTGTCACAGTTCCTGGAGGAAGCAGTGGCCACGTTGGCAGGGCTGGAGGCAGAGCCAGGCCCATGGCCAGGGACCCGGGGCTCTGGGCTGGGGCTGGCGCTCTCGCGTAAGCAAGGGGGTTTCCGGAGGCTGGGCGTGGTTGGCAGGTGGCCCAGCGGGGGGTCACTCATCCTCCGGGGGGCCATGGGCACCCTGGGGCCAGGCTCAGGCCGCCTCAGGCCCAGTGGGTCCCTCTTGGAGTCCTCAGGAGCTGGGCTGGTGTCAGGGAGGCCACGCTTAGGGGGCGGGGGTGGCAACAGGGGGCTCGGGCCCTTGGAGGCAAAGGAGTGAGCACGGGGCATGTCGGAGAAGGCTGGCTTCCTGGGTGTAGGCACAGGAGGCGGGGGGTAGGCCGGCGGGTGGGTCAGGGTGTCTGCAGAGCAAAGAGACCCAGTCATTGAGTGTCACCTGCTGGAGGCTGGGCCAACACCACCACCCTGCACCCCCTGGCCTTTCTCACCCCCGCATGAGCTTCCTGAGCCATCAGCTTCCTGGAAGTGGAGGTGAGAGAGAAGAGGCAAGGGAAACTCTGAGGACTTCACCTCAGAGAGGGGAGGCTATAATTCCCACTAAGAGAGGTGAGGAGGATGGACAGGAGTAGGTTGGGAGGAAAATGAGGGTTGCGTTTGCTCATGCTTTAAGAACATTGAGGGAACATGGAATGGGCCGTCAGGGCACAGTCTGGGGTTCAAGGAGAGGTGAGGGGGTGTGGGGTGGGCCGTCGGGGCGCAGGTCTGGAGTTCAAGGAGAGGTGAGGGGGTGTGGGGTGGGCCGTCGGGGCGCAGGTCTGGAGTTCAAGGAGAGGTGAGGGGGTGTGGGGTGGGCTGTCGGGGCGCAGGTCTGGAGTTCAAGGAGAGGTGTTGGCTGGTGAGGCCAGTGGAGTCAACAGGCTATCTGTGACACCGGCTGTCCAGTGGCCTAAGACTGTCAGGAGAGGAGTGGGCCAGGCCTGAGTCCTGGGGTGGCCCAGCTCATGTTGATTGGCCCAGCTCATGGCATTAAGGGGCCAGTGTGGGGCTGAGTGAGGTGGGATGGGACCTGGAGCCAAGGCTCCTGGTGCTGAGGAGCAGAGGGAACGACCCAGGCCATGTACAGCTCACAGGTGCTGAGTGCTGCATTTGAGAATGGGGAGGCCACTGGAACCCAAATAAGAGATGTTTGGGGAGAGGAAGGGGAAAGCCTGCTTGGAGTAGGGACTCGGAAGGGTGGGGAGGGAATGTGCAGGCAGGTCTGCGGGCACTGGTCCTGGAGGAGCACAGCTGCGAGCAAAGTGAGGCCCCCACGTCTCATCTCCAGCCACGCATGGCCGCAGTTCAGGGGTGGGGCAGATGGACATGGGCTGGAGCCATGGGCTCTGTGCCGGGAGGGAGGTTGAGGCACATGGCCTGGCCTGGTGGTGGCCCCAGAGGGAGGGGGCCAGGAGGAAGGAAGAGGGCTGGACCTGCTGTACCTAAACGGGGGGTGCTGAGGAGGGCAGAGGACAAGGTCATTGTAGAGAAAGCAGAGGAACAGGGAGGCCGGGGGTAGAGGGATTGTCCCAAGTCCCCAGGAAAGTGGAAAGGATAGTGGGACGGGACGGATGGCAGGACAGAGGCACAGCCCTCCCCCATCTGGTCCTACGCTTGGCTGTGACAGATATATGTGACTCCTGGTGCATGCCTGTCTCCCTTGCTAGGCCGCATACTTTGGGAGGTCAGGTGGGAGTGGGTGGGTAAGTGACAGACCAGCCTAGAGGTGCTCCAGGGAGCTGTCAGCCACAGGGAGTAGGCCCTGCCCTGGACCCACCCACTCCTCAATTCCCTCCTTCCCCACTCTCAGCCCCCAGGACCACCCCTGGCTCAGCATCATACATGTGGGCCCCCCTACCTCACTTATTTGCAAATCACCTCCCCCCTGCCCTCCATCCCAGGCTAACTGTGGAGGTTGGAGGATCAGGTGAGCAGAGCCAGCCAGAGTATACACCTTTTCTGTTCTGTTCCTCCTAATACTTGGGCCACAACAGGGAAACTGAGGCCACCCGGAGTGGTACTCAGGCCGGCACTCCCAGGTTCCAGCCCCAGGAGCCCCCGAGGCTCACAGGTCGCCCACCTACCCTCGGGCTCCATGGGCTCAGGGGAGTCAGGCTCCATGTACGAGTCGTCTTCATCCTCATGCTCGTAGTCTGTGAGGCAGATCGAGGGTCAGACCCAGGGTGGCCCAGGCCCAGCTGCACCCAGGGGCGGTGGGGCAGGGGTCCTCACAACACTGGGAGCCACGGGTCAGGGAGGCACAGGGCAGGGCATGAACCCAGGACCCAGGCTGCCTGGGGAAGACAGCCAGATATGCCTCCCCTCCTGGGCGGCAGGGGAGAGGTGCAGACGGGGTGGGGCGTATGCAGACAGGCCTCACCTTCATTGTCTGTGGGGTATGGGGACAGGCTGATGTCCACAGGCCGCTCGACTGCACCATAGAAGCTGTCTGTGTCCGAGCTGGAGTCACTGAGGTGTGGGGCGGGGGGAGGGGGGTGAGCACCGGGCAGGGGGAGTTCCTTTGCACTCACACATCTGGATACACATGCACACCCTCGGATACGGGACCAATGCACAGACACAGACGTACGCACAGACCGACAACACACACAGACACGTGGACGTGTACAGAGCTAGACGTCGGATAAACACAAAGCAAGACCAGACACACAGTCGAACAAGCTCCTCACAGGTAAGAAACACAGACCCAGGGACCGGAGGCCTCCCTGCCACCCCCTGCCTGACCACACAGGGCCAGGCCTCAGGGCTGGCCCCACATCCCCAGCTGCCCCGCGGAAACTACCGATGGGTATACACGCGTATACACACACACACACACCCCGGGCCGAGCCCCCAGAGGCGGAAGGTAGGCACACATGTCAAGCCCAGGCCCACCTGGTGTCCGGGGGCAACTCCTTCTTCTCGTGGAAGTGGCCAATCTCCTTGCGCAGCAAAGCCATCCAGCTCTGTGGGTCAGTCGGGGCCGGAGTGGGTGCCTGCTGCCCAGGGCAGGGCTCCACCCTCGCCCCGCCTCCCTCACTGCCCGGGGCTGCCCCGCTCGGAGGTCAGGGACACGACCCCTCTGGCCTTCCTGGGGCTCTGGCCCCACCTTAGCCCATTCAGAGCTCTTCCCGAGACAGCCCCTGAGCGTGCGATGCTCGTACGGGGCCACGGGCTTGAGGATGAGCACTCGCCCAGCACCACGTCCCGTCAGGCGCCCCCCACCCCGAAGGCAGGCTCACCTTGCGCTCATCCTCAGAGGAGGCCGAGAAGAACCATGTGCGGTGCTTCTTGCTGATGTGGACAATCTTGAAGGGGAAGACGTTGTTGGACGTTGTCTCTTCAGCCGCCCGCATCACCCTGAGGGCACAGTGCGAGTGGTCACCACCCGGTCAGCCCAACCCGGATGGGTCCCGGCACCCCGCACCCACCGTGCCCCCGAGGACGCGGGCGGGTCTCGATGGTCCGCCTTGCGGATGCTCCAGGCCAAAGGCCTAGATGCTTCAGGCAGAGGGAAGCGTGCAGGCAAGGATGGGGCACAGAGTGGACAGGGCTCATCCGGGAAGCAGCAGCCCGCGCAGCTCCAAAACGAGGACACGTCACCCTCACTGCCCCGCTACTCAGGTGCCACCCGCCCACCTCGGCGGGCCGGCCTGTTGGGGGCCCGAACATGTCAGCCTCCGCCCTGCCCCTGCAGCCCCCGTCAGGCACCCCAGAGAGCACTGGGGGGACATGACTTACGTGGCTGCTCCCCCCAGCCAGGCTGTGGGGGTTGTATAGAGATCACAAAACCTACCATGGGGGAGCCCCACTGGGCCAGGCGCCTGGGGCAGGTGCGCCCATCCCCCGGGGTGAGGGTGCGCATCCCTCCCCAGGGGACCCCAGAGCTCTGAGCCACGAATGCCCACTGGCAGCCACAAGCTCCGGGCTCCTCCCCTCCTTAGCAGTGCCCTGGCTGGCGGAGGCCTGGCACTGGGCTGGGCACCTGGGCCAGGCCCCCCGCACTGAGCTTGCAGCCAAAACCTTGAGTCACTCAGTCCTGCCACTGACATGGGACCTTCAGGTCTGCATAGGCAGGAGGGGTGGGCCCTCCCAGGAAATTGGGCGGCACAGACTCACGCCGCAGGGTGCCAGGCCCATGGTGTGACACTAAGACCCAGAGCCCAGGAGTCACACTTCACCCCTGCCTGCAGGCCCCCGATGCTGTGGGGCTGGCCCAAGTGGGGCTAATGGACCCTCACTTGCCAGCATTCCCCATCCCATCTAGAAGGTTCTGGCCCAGTGTCCACCTGCCTGCCCATTAGCAAAGAGGCACTCGCTGGATGGGCCCAGCCTACGGCACATGTAGAGCAAGGAGCTGGCCCTGGCCTGGGAGGCCCCGAAGCCACGGAGGCCTGAGGCAGGGCCTAGGGTGGAGTAGGTTCCTGGCCCCTTGGAAGGAGGCTATGGTAGGAAAGGCGGCTGGGTGAGCAGCGAGACGGAGTGGTGGCCGAATGGGGACTCTGGAGGCTCTGCTGAGGAGAGAGCGGGAAGCCCCCAGCCTTGCCCCAGGTCCTCTGCGAAGGCCCGAGGGAGACTGTGAGGAGGCCACAGAGAGGGTGAGAATGAGTAGGACAGGCTGGACAGGATCCAAAGGGGTGGGGTGGGAGCCATCTCAAGACAGCCTGGACTCTCTGTGGGCGGGAACGAGGGACGGGCCTGGCCAGGGCTCTGCGGGGGCCGCGGGCAGGGGGCACTTACCGGTTATAGCCGCTCAGGGAGAAGGCGCCCTGCGGGGAGGCAGATGTGCTGCTCTTGAAGTAGTAGATGCATCGCTTGTGGATGATGACAAAGCGCAGGGGCCCTGAGGGCAGCACGGCAAGGGCAGAGGATGAGCCTTGAGGGGCTGCTGGGCAGACCCCACTGAGAAGCCATTCCCAGAGGCCCTGGGTGACTTAGGGCAGACCTCCTGCCTTTGAACCCCACTAAACAGAAGGGCAGGGAGTTGGGCTAGCATGCTGCCCCATCGCAAGGAGTCCACTGTGGGGCCAAATGTAAGCAATCACGGGCAGGCTGACCAGCCCCAGAGCACCACCCCCAAGGCAGGCCTGGCCATGCCCAGGGCAGGGGGAGACCTTGACCACCTAGGCTGGCTCAAGGAAGCGCAAAGCCAGGGCCAGAGGTCATAGCATGGGGAGCTCATGCCCAGTCAGAGCAACAGGCAAGGCCCTGATGCTCTTTGGTCTTAATGTCTTTGACTGGGCATCTCCTAGACCTGGGGGCTCCCACTCTCTGCTAACCTGCTGTCCAGGGACCAGAGCCTTGGCCTCATGCAGCTCTGGAGGTCCAGCACCCAGCTGGGTCTTGGCACACAGGTGCATTGTGGACCTAGTGACTGACCAACTGACTGGACACTGACCACTGGACGGTGCAAGGCCAGACCTACCAGGCCACTGAAGGCCCCCAGCCCCTGGCTGCAGACGGAAGCTCCCCCGCTGGTCAGCACTCTGCACCAAATGCCCAACCTATCTCCATTTTGCAGTAGCACCCCAAATCATCCCACCTGCTTGGGTAGATGTGGGCTCTTCTCCTAGGACACCCCCAGGCTGGCCAAAGGCGAGCGATGGCCTTGCTGGCCCCGCAAGCATTCTGCCCTCTCTACCTCCCACCTGCATACAGGCTGCTGGTGAGATGGGCCATCTGAGGCAGAGGGTAGCTCTAAGAGCTTGGGCCCTGCTCCCACCCAGCTGGACATAGACCCAGTAGCACCCCAAATCATCCCCTCAGGTCCCCCAGGGGGTACTGGCCACCATGCAGGGAAGGAAAACTCTGGAGGGCCATGTCTGAGCAGGGGCTCAAGAGAGACAGGCTGCTTGCCCACAGAGGTCCAACAAGGCAGTGGGGCCACAGGGCTGGGGTTCAGCCCCATCCCCATATCCTCCCATCACGCTCCCTGCCACCCAGAGGACTCACATCTGAGCAACTGCAGCTGGGTGCCACCCTTCTTGTGCAGGTAGCCAGCCTTGGCCACACCCCCGGGCATGGTTAGCAAGTTCTGGGCACCAATGGCCTTCATCGGGACAGGCCAGTGCATCTCTTCGGCCGCCATGAAGCTGCAAAAAAAGGGGAAGGAGACACTTCTCAGCCAGGGCTGGGGGTCAGAAGATGGCTTAGGTTGGAGCATGCAGTAGGAGACACCGCTGAGATCCTGGAGACAGCATAAAGGGTCGAGGCAGCAGGGGGTGAGGAACCTTCGGAAGGCCCCCGGCTTCCAGGTGGGACCCCAGGGAAAGAAAGGTCCACCTGGTCCACTTGGTCAGCCCCTGGTCTATCTGGCCACACACCTGAGCCCCAGGGACCCTGAGAATGGAGTGTGTTCCTTCACACACCTGCTGAACTCACGGCCCAGTGGGGGCTAGGGGACAGCAGTGAGTGAATTCAAGAAACCATTGGCCCAGGTAAGTCAGGCCTGAGGCCATAACCACCCCGAGTCTGCATGCCAGGTGAGCCTATGATGGAGCCTGCCAGGGAGGGCTTCCAGGGGGAGCTGACTAGGATCACAACCTAATGGATTTAAAGAGGTACAGGGGCTGGGACAGGCCGTGGGCATCCTCTCCATCATCTCTGACCCCTAGCAGGGAAGGGGTGACATGGCCCCCAAGTGCCCCACCCTCCACTCCTGCCTGCCCTTAGCCAGCTTCTGTCCATCCCTTTCTTAAGGGCCTGAGACCAGGAAGCAGGAAAGCGGGTAGCCCTGAGTCCCTAGTTCCCACCCTGGCTTGGCTCTCTGGGGGAGCCCTAGGCCATAGTTGTTGGAGCTGTAAAATGGGAGCACAGGGTGGACACAGCCTGGCACACAGCACACGCTTGTCGGCAGTGGCCACGGTGACCGTCGGTGGGTTGACTGGTGTCCGCTCTGTCTCCCCATCACCAGCCTTGCTCAGCTTCCTGCTCATCCTAGCGGTTCTCCCTGAAACATGCCAGGCTGTTTCACACTCTGGCCTCTGCCTGGAATGACTGACCACTCCCCATTTCTCACAGGAAGAACTCCTACTCATCCTTCAAGACCCAGGTTCAGAGTCCCCTCTTCTGTGAGGCCTCTGAATGCCCAGTCATATTCAGGAATCCCCCACCCCCGCACTGTTTCGCCTGTGCCTGCCCCCACTGAACGTGGTGCCTGCTCCTTCCTGGGGCCCCAGTGGACTTGGTGTCAACCGGGTGTGTGGTCAGCGTCCCACTGAGTCACCAGTGTTGCCGCCCGGGTCAGACCCAGAGGCCCTGTCCACTGGGGCTCCTGCCACTAAAGGCCCCGTTCCCCAAAACACACACAAAGCAAGCCAGCATCCTCCGCCAAATGTTCACCTCCTGTACAGGGACCTGGCTGCTCCCTGGCCTCCGCCCGGCGCACTCAGGCTGCCCCCCTCCGGCTCCGTGCGCACAAGACCATCCCCGGGGCCCGGGCCTCCACCCACAGCCGGGGCTCGGAACAAAGGCTCGCCCGGCGCCCCAAGCCTGCTGCCCGGGACGGAGCCCCGCCCGCCCACGCCCGCCTTTGTTCCCCCAGGAAGCGGGACGCGCGCTCCGGGCTCGGTACTCACGGCGTCCACGCGGCGGCCCGCCGCCCCTGCGCGCAGCGACACGGCTCCGGGCCGCGCCCCCCCGCGCCCGCCCCCCGCCCGCCCCAGCCGGGCCGCCCGCGCCCCGCGCCCGCCATGCCGCGCGCCCCGCCGCCGCCGCCGCGCCCCCCGCCCCCCGCCCCGGCGGTCGGCTCCTCCCCTCGCGGGCGGGGCGGGAGCGGCAGGTGGGGACCCGGCGCTCCGCCGGCCGCCCCGCGGACCCCCGCGCGGGGCCTCAGTTTCCCCGGCGGCGCGGGGCCCGCGGCGCGACGCGGATGTCTGAAGTGCGGCCCGGAAGCCAGAAGCCAGCATGCCCCGAGCCCGCCAGGCCCCCCGGCTGGCTAGCGCCCTTGGCAGAGGGGCTTGTCTTCCCTGAGCCTCAGTCTGCGCCTCCGCAAATGGGGTGAGGGGCGCCCGGCCTCCCAGGGTTGCGGCCGGGGTGAAGCGGGTCTGGCTGGCAGGCACTGGGGCTCCGGGTGGGTCTGTGGGTCCTCCCGCCCCTTCTCAGGCAGGTTGCTTCACCCATCTGTCGCCCCGGGTCTCCACCCCCCCTCCCCCCGGATTCCCTGCAGGAGCCAGAAGTCCAGTCCTTGGCAGCTCCCACCTGCTTGGGTAGAGGTGGGCTCTTCTCCTAGGACACCCCCAGGCTGGCCAAAGGCGAGCGATGGCCTTGCTGGCCCCGCAAGCATTCTGCCCTCTCTACCTCCCACCTGCATACAGGCTGCTGGTGAGATGGGCCATCTGAGGCAGAAGGTAGCTCTAAGAGCTTGGGCCCTGCTCCCACCCAGCTGGACATAGACCCATTCCCTGGTTTCCCACCTCCACGTCAGGCTGGCCCTGGGTGCCCTCTCCCGCTGCAGCAGGAGGCTCTGTCCCACCTGTGTACCTCTGTTCCCAGTGCCCTTACCAGTCCCTCCCCTGGCAACGCACTCAGCCCTCTTGGCCAACCACCTCCTCCTACTCCTCCCAGCCACCCTGCCTGTCCTCCTCCCAACCACCTCTGGGCAGCAACCCACCACCCCTTGTCTCAGTTCCCTCCCCTGCTTCCATTCTCTCCCTCCATCACCTCCACTCAGCACGTTCTCCCCCACCCACACATGCCATTCCCATCACCACTGTTCCAGATCTCTAGGGCCTCATCATGCACACTTGGCCTTTCCAGACCCAGCCCCCATGGGGGCTTCTTCTCAGGGGCTCTCCTCCTGCCCTCCACCTCCATGCACTTGTGCCATCCAGACCCCGTGGCTCCTGAATCCAAGACCCAAAACCACCAAGCACCACCTCCAGGCTACAGTCCACAGTTTCCACTGCCTGCAGTTGCAATCAAACTAACTCAGCCCTCAAGAGTTGGTGCAAATGAACACCAATTCATCATTAACTCCTCCAGAAACAGAAGAGGAAGGAACTCACTGGATAAGGCCAGCATTACCCTGATACCAAAACCAAAGACAACACAAGAAAACTACAGACCCATAACCCTTATGATTGTAGACGTCAAAATCCTCACTAAGGGGCAACTGGGTGGCTCAGCCAGTTAAGTGTCAGGCTTGATTTCAGCTCAAGTCATGATCTCAGGGTTGTGAGATTGAGCCCCATGTCAGGCTCTGTGCTGGGCATGGAGCCTGCTTAAGATTCTCTCTCTCGGGCGCCTGGGTGGCTTAGATGGTTAAGCGTCTGCCTTCGGCTCAGGTCATGATCCCAGGGTCCTGGGATCGAGCCCCACATCGGGCTCTCTGCTTCTTGGGAGCCTGCTTCTCCCTCTGCCTCTCTCTCTCTCTGTCTCTCATGAATAAATAAATAAAAATCTTTAAAAAAAAAAAAAGATTCTCTCTCTCTCTCTCTCTCTCTGCCCCTCCCCCTTCTTTTCCTCCCCCCTCTAAAAAAATGCTCACCAAAATACTAGCAAATTGATTTCAGCACCACGTAAAAAGGATTCTACACCATGCTAAGTGCAATATATCCCAGGAATACAAGGGTAACACTTAAAATTCAATGATTATACTACATCATATCAATAATAAAAAAAAAAGGCAGAAACCACACAATTATCTCAAAAGACACAGAAAAAGCATCTGACAAAATCTGACAATCTTTCATGATAGGAACAGCACTCAACAAACTAGGAACAGGAGAAAACTTCCTCAACACGGTAAGCGGTGTTTATGAAAAACCCACAGCCAACATCACCCTCGCTGGTAAAAGACTAAAAGCTCTCCCCTAAGAGCAGGGACAAGGGAAAGATGTTTGCTCTTTCTGCTTCTCTTCAACCTGTACCAGACCTGCTAGTCAGTACAATTAGGCAAGAAGAAGAAATAAAAGGTATCCAGATTGGAAATGAAGAAGTAAAACTATTCACAACTTAGATGGTTACATATACAAAAAATACCAGGGAACCCACTTAAAAAGTGACTGGAACTAATAAACGAGCTAGCAGGATAAAAGATCAACAGACTAAAACCAGTCATACTTCTACATACTAATAGTGAACAATCCAAAAATGAAATGAGAGCTCAAGTGTCCCCTCTTTCAGGTGGTCTTCCCTGACCTATAGGGGGTCCTATGTCCCTCCTCGGGGCTTACACAGCCTTCCCTCCATGTAACACTGACCACACTAGCTTGTCACTGTCCCCCATTCTCACCAGCTCAGGCCCAGCACCCAGGGAGCCCCAAAGGAGGCACAGAATGTTGACCCTAATGGGTGGTAGGGACGCAGTTGCCTGGAAGGCACAGAATGCCAAAATATAGCCCCCACCCTGGCATACTGCATCCTCGCCAATCTGTAAGGAGCCCTGGCGTGTGTGTTGGGGCAGGGGCAGCTGCTGTGAGGATGGATGGAACCCACCACTTCTCGCTCCGCACCTGGGGGAAACCGGAGGGGAGGAGTTAGGGCAATTTATAGACCCCCTCTGGCTCAGCTCAGTGGCCAGGCCGGTGGAGGCCTGTGAGAGCCTCGCTCTTGCCTGACCACAGTCTCTCCGTGGGCAGGATGAGGGCTCTTAGGCGGCCAGCCTGACCTTGGGTGGGGAGGGTGGGTGGTGACGGAGTTAGGTTGTGCTCACCTTCACCTCCCCTATGAATGTCCTCACTTCAGGGACAGATGCCAACATTTCCAGCTCCTCTCCAGAGGACAGACCATCTGAGGGGAAACCCATCCTGTTGCCCCCAAAGCCTCCCGCCCCACCCGGCTCTGCCCTGCACCAGTGGGTGAGCTGGGTTGGCACCTGACCAAGAGCTGAGTGCCAGGCCAGGCTGGAACAGAAAAGGGAAGGAAATGGTGGCTGAGGGTAGAGGTGATGACGGGCCATTGTGACTGAGGTGACCACACAGCTTTTGGGGACTTTCAGTCCAGCTCAAAGACTCCAGCTCCACTGGGAAAATTGAGGAGAGTCCCTAAGAAACACCCACACTCCCGCCCAGCCTGGCCTCCGTGGCCACCTCCCTCTACGCTCCTGTTATCGCCCAGCACCCTGATGGTAAAACTCCACTCACTCATCCCGTGGGCTCATCAGCAGGAAGCTTCAGTCCCTTCTTCTGCAGAGGCAGACACAGCAGTGGGGGCCCCTTCCTGTGCTGCTCGGGGGGGGTGCCTGCTGAGCCCCCCTGGAGGGGAGCTGTCAGGAAGAGTGCTGGAGGCCTGGGTTCAAACACCCCCAGGCTTGTCCTCCACTGAGCCTCTGCTTCCTCTCATTTCAGGTGGGCGCAGAGTCCCGTCTTCACAGTGACCCAACACCGCTCAGGGCATCTACCCCTCCAGAGGAGGGTCCCGAGGCCACCCAGGGAGCTGGCCGCAGGGGCAGCGCCAGCTTGCCGCGCTGGGAGCGGCTCCGTTCCCTGCAGCTCAGAGGAGCTGTCTGGGGCAGGGTTCCGAAGACACAAAGGTCGGCGTTCAGATGGCCGGCACGGTGGCGGCTGCGGGGCTCCATGAGCCCTTCCAGGAGGCGTGTGATCTTCATGTGCACGACGTGCGCTAGGGAAGGCGGGCACCTCAGGCACGCTCTCTGGTCTCTGCTCCTGCGCTCGCCCCTGACCTTCTCTTAAAGTTGGGATTAGTCCGGGTGACCGGAGGCCTGAGATGCAGGGATGGGGGCAGAGCCGACGGGTGAACACCGCCCTGGCCCGCAGAGACAGGCCTCGCCAAGTTCCACGGGGCGCAGGCTCAGTGGGTCCCACCCGCCCGTGCGGCTGTGAGCCCCAGAGGTGTGTGGTCATCCCCCGCACCTGCCCGCGTGGGAGCCGAGGCTCCACACCCCCAGGCGGGGTCTCGGGCAGTGTGCTCAGACGGGCGGTGCGTGTGAACAGCATGGCTCTGTGCAGATTACAGTGAGCGCATCAGTGTGTGTGCATGCGCGTGCACGAGAGCCGAGCAGGGGCCCTGGAGGCCGAGCTGCCGTGGCTCTCCTCTTTCACACCTGCAGTCACAGCCCTGGCTGCGGTGAGGTAGCCGGCGCCTCACGTGACCAGTCAGGGGTTCCTGTCAGTGGTGACCAGACCGGTCCCGGAACTGCAAGACCCAGTGGGGCCGGGGGTCCCTGAACGCACTCATTCACACGCACACCCACACGCAGACACATGCATTCACTCACACACTCATTCTTAGACATACACTCATTCTCACTCTCAAGCACACTATATACTCTTACACATATTTATGGACTCACACTGGTACATACTCATTCACTCCCTTGTAAGTAGATGCACACACACACCTCCAGAGGCTAACAAGACCCTCTGTGGGTGCCCCCAGACCCTGGGCTGGCAGCCCGAGCATAGGTCCGAATCATCATCACCACCCTCCAGCCCTGCAGGGGCCCAGAGCCAAGTTGCACCTGCCAGCTCCTTAGGTCCCACAGGCCCGGTGCTTTACTCCCATTTTACAGACCAGAACAGTGAGGCTGGGAGAAGGGCACTGGGCACTCACCATGGGCCAGGCTCTGTGCTTCTCAGGGATCACCCCATGTCATCACCCCAACACCCCCTGACGTGTGAGTCAGCAGCATTGCCACGCCACTGATGAAGACATCGAGGGTCTGAGAGGCTGAGAAGCTTGCCCAGTTACACAGCCGGCGGGGGGGGGGGGGGGGAATGGGACGCCAGGGGCAGCCACTCCCCGGCCTGGCTCCCGGAAGGCACTAGGTGGCGGTGGGCATACACAGCCCATCTGTTCTCCACCTTTTCAGTAACCCTCCCCCCAGCTTCCTCTTCCCAGAATCTTTCTGCATAAGAGAATCAAAACCAAAATCTCCTACAGAGGCCGGAGGGAGGGGCACGACCTGGGCTTCCCGAGGAGAGCCCCCCCCACCTGGCCCCTCAGCTCCGCGCCAGACCCCCAAGCACGCTCCCCCCGGGCACACACACTCACTCAATGTGTGCGCACACAGGACCCAAACGGCAAGGCCACCCGGCAGCATATATGGTGGGAAGGCGCACCCCAACCCAGGCCCCCACCTCCCTGCCAGCTGCAGGCTGAGCAGCACATGATAGGGGGCAGTGCGGCCCCCACTGTGCCTCCCGGCTCTCGGGACTCTCCTCACAGCCTGTCAACTCTGGAGTCCAGAGCTCAGCCTCCCCAGGCAATCCTGCAAACACGGGGCCAGCACCACCTCCCAAGCCCCGAGTCCCTGGGCAGCCCCACTGACCTGAAGGCAGTGACCCGGCACATGGCTCTGCTCCTGTCTGTGGACGGGCTAGGGGCAGGTGTCCTGAGGCCCTGGGAGGCCATGTGACTCAGGGGCCACAGGGCAGATCCACAGCCTCCCTCCCCCAGGCAGGGGAGGCCTGATGCCCCGGCATGTCTGAGCGCTGCTCAGGCCCACAACTCCCTCCTGCTGACAGCCGCCTGCTCCATCTGGGGCCTGGGGCCACCAGGGCTTCCTCCCCACCCGACACTTCCTGTTGCCAGTCCTTGGGCAGCCCCGGCTAGCCAGCACTTCCTGCCTTCTACCCTCCAATGTCCTGAGGCCCAGCTTGAGACCCAGGGCTGCACCCTTCGTCAGCGCCGTTAGGCCTGCGGAGTTTTAGCCGACCCCTCCTCCCAGCCCATACTGTGGTCAGAGACCACAGCTCTCCAGGCCCCAAGGCAGGGCCAGCTTCGTCCCCTGGGAGGAAGCTCCCTGCTCATCCCCCGCCACACATACTTCCATTGCCTCCTCGGCAGACTCAGCTTCTCTCCAGCAAACCACAGAAGCCCCTTCACAGCCCTGGGTGTCAGACTCTGTCCCCTTGGCCCCAGAGACCCCCTCCCCGACCAAGAAGCCGGTGCTTACACCCCATGCAGGGAGCTCACTACCTCCACCTCTCGGCCTTTTGACACCAACGCACCAAGGAACCAGGTTCCCGGCCTGGGCCTGGGCATATCCCTTGCCCTGCCAGGCACAGCCCGGGCGGTGCGTGTGAACAGCATGGCTGTTCTCCCACTCCCTTGCCAGGCACAGCCTCTGTGCAGGGCTGGGCTCACACACCTCTAGCGATCACCTCTCTGTTGGTGCTGCCAAAGCCAAGCCCTGCCCCAGGTCCCACTCGGGCCCCTCCCAGGCCTACGCTGCCCCACCAAGGTGGGCTTCCTCCCCTGTCCAGACCCACAGCCAAGAATTTGGGGAGCAAGGATGCAAGCCTGGACTGTTTAGTGCTGAGCCTCCACACCCCCTGCCTCTCCTCTCCTGAGCTTGGGTCCCAGAGAGGACAGGAGGCCAAAGAAAGGAGCACTCTGGGATGACCCCCACAGCAGGTTTGTGGGTTAGAGAGGCCACAGACCACGGGGTCCCTGGGAGTTGCTAACTGTCTTGTCCAGCAAGTTTCCTGGGGCATGCCCCCAACAATTGACCACACTGGCACCTAACCATCCCACATACTTGTCGTTGGGGCACTGGAGGAGGGCAGCTCCCAGGCTGGGGGGGGCCTCCGTCTCCCACTTTGTCCACAGCCCCAGACCTCTGCCAAGGCCCTCATGCCACCTGGGGGCCTGTCTGGGGTCACAGACCTCCTGCTGTGTGTTGGAGGGTGGGGAGCTGAGGCTTTGTGTGTGAGCTCCCCCCAGGCTGGGCACGCCCCCCCGCCACGGCCTCCCCTGAGCCAGCCTCAGTGCCCCCTTGTGGCTGAGGGCAGACTGGGCTTTTGGCAGAGACCGGGCCACAACAGTGGCTTAGAGGCGGGCTTCTTCCCCTGCTTCCCCTTTGCAGCCTGCCCAGGGTGGATAGAGGACCCCAGAGCAAGACACACTGGACACTCAGCCTACCTCCATCCTGTGCCAGCTGTGTGGCCCCAACCTACTTAGCCCCTCTGAGCCTCAGTTTCTTCATCTGTGCAATGGGTGCTGAGGGTTGAGATAAAGTAGCAGGTGAGGAGCCCCTGGGCCATGATCCAGCCGGGACAAGCCAGGGGGGCAGTTCTGGGCTGCGGTGGGGGCCTCGGCCTCAAAGGGCTCTGGGGTGGAGAGAACGTGGCAGGCCCAGCAAGCACTAGATCAGGGGAGGCCTCCAGAGGAGGGGGCCGGGTCTGACAGAGGAGGCGAAGTTTGCTGGGGGGGGCTGGAGTGAGGAAGTCGAAGACAGGACAGGGGCTCAGGGCAACATCCCAGGGTGGGCAAGAATCCAGGGGCAACAAGGTGGCTGAGGCCCAGGGAGGCTGGGGGCCAGGCGTGGGGGTGAGAACCACAGGGACAAGAACCGGGAACCTGCCAGCTCTCCCTGGGATGTACCGCCCCTCACTGGACAGAAGGAGGGATGGACGGGGAGGCCTGAGGTCAAGGCAGCAGCCAGGGTGTCCCCATGGGGGTCAGACCCACATTGGCCCCTTCTCCAGCCTTAGTTTCCCTATGGGAGGCTGAGGTCAGGAGTCCCAGGCTACTCCATGACCTCTGCAGGCTCCCCTTCCCTGGGCCTCAGTTTCTCCATGTGCCCTCCTACCTCCTGAGGCAGCACTTAACCCTTGCAGCTAATCCACACTGCCATCCATATTCCTGAAAACAGAGCACCCTCCAATAATGGCAGCTCCATGACCTTTTACAGTGTGTAGAAACAGCCACAGAAATGATCCCACACCAGCATCCGAGCAGCAACACGCGTGAGGCTGGGGCAGGGCTGGGGTCCCCGCATCGGGCGGCTCTGGTCTTCTACCCCACCCTCCCCAAGTTGCAGGTCCTCCCCCCACCCTAAGGGCTGGCCCCTCAAAGTGCCAGGCATGGGGACCCTTCTGCCTCGCCAGTTGTAGGGCACTTACCACGGTGGGTGGGAGCCAGCCAGCAGGGCCAGGCAGGGCCAAGGGTCAGCCTGAAAAAAAAAGAGAGAGGGAAGGGCGCCTGGGTGGCTCAGTTGGTTAAGTGTCTGCCTTCGGCTCAGGTCATGATCCCAGGGTCCTGGGATCGAGCCCCGCATCGGGCTCCCTGCTCCGCGGGAAGCCTGCTTCTCCCTCTCCCACTCCCCCTACTTGTGTTCCCTCTCTCGCTGTGTCTCTCTCTGTCAAATAAATAAATAAAATCTTTAAAAAAAAAAAAAAAAAAAGAGAGAGGGAGAGCTTTCACTCCGGGTTCCCAGGGTCCTCAGTCTGCTCAGGAGCAAGCTCAATGCCCAGCACAATGCCACCTCCGTAGCTGGGCGCAGAGTCGGCCTCAGCTCTGTGTTCACAGCTGTGAAGCTGGTCTTAGCTTCACCAGCACTGCTCACGAGGACACTGCCATAGCACCAGCCAGCGGAGCAAATCCGAGCTGGCCAGAGAACGGAGGTGTGAGGAATGGGACCACGTCCCTGGGAACTCCAGCCCCGGCTCTCCCGTGGGCACCCTGGGCTCCCGTGCCCAACCCGGTGCCTGCCTGCCTGTCTTCAACCTGCAGGGCAGCTCAGGCACTGAAGGTGCCAAGGAGGGCCTCCTGGGCTCGGAGTAGGCCCTGGGCCCAGGGAAGGGTGGCTGGTGCCCATATTGGGAAAAACCTCAAGCTCTCAAAATAAGATGCTTCAGGACGCCTGGGTGGCTCAGTCGGTTGAGCGACTGCCTTCGGCTCAGGTCATGATCCTGGAGTCCCGGGATCGAGTCCCGCATCGGGCTCCCTGCTCAGCAGGGGGTCTGCTTCTCCCTCAGACCCTCCCCACTCTCCTGCTCTCTCTCTCTCTCAAATAAATAAATTAATTAAATCTTTAAAAAAAAAAATAAGATGCTTCATATCAGCCCCTCCTGCAGTGCCTGGGTCTGCCCAGAGCCAGCCCTAAGGCCCCCAGCCACAAACCCCCTCCTCTCTCTGGCCTCACTCTTCTCTCCATACTTGGGCCTGGAAGCTGCCTTCCAGAGCAAGGCAGCCAGGATGCTACTGGGCGGAGGGTGTGGGTGGTGTAGAGGGTAGAGCCCTGCCCGGGGTCACCCAGTGTCATGGGCTACATGGGGGTCCCCAAAGAGATACGTCTAAGTCTTAGCCCCCAGGAACTATGAATGTGACCTTATTTGGAAAAGGGACTTTTGCATATGTCGTTAAGGATCTCATCCTGGATTAGCCAGATGGGCCCTAAATCCAATGGCAAGTGTCCTTATAAGAAGAGCAGATAGAGAAGATCATATGAAGACAGGGGCGCAGACTGAGGTGAGGTGGACATAAACCACAGACGCCGTGGATTTCTGCAGCCACCAGAAGCTGGAAAAGGCAAGGAAGAAAGGGCCCTCCTCCAGAGCCTCGGGAGAGAGCGTGGTCCTGCTGACACCTGGATTTGGGACTTTCGGCCTCCAGAACTCTGAGAGTAAATGTCTGTCGTTTGAAGTCCCCAGGGTTGGGGACTTCATTAGGGCAGCCTTGGGAAATTATTACACATGGGGACCCCCCCGCCCCCGCAAAGTCCTTTCCCTGGACCAACTTCATTTGAAGTCCTGGGTGTGTCCTGCAGGGAGAGGCCAGTTCTGTGGACAGCACACCCCCCCACCGTGGGCATCCAGCTGGACGAAGCAAATCCAAGCTGGCCTCCTTGGCTGTGCCCAGCCTCCTGCAGGCCTGGCCCCCCACCCCCCACCCCTCCCAAGCACGGGACTGGATGCCACCTCCAGCTCACACCCACCCCACTTGCTGGGCCCACCTCCTGCCTCAGCCTCCTGCTCGAACCCCTGCCCAGCCCTTCGTTGGTACATGTCCACTGTGAAGCAGAGGTCAGGCCAGTTCTCTGGCCAAGTATATGGGGTCTGGCCCCTGCTTCCTGCCCTGGGCCTTTGGCCTTTCATGCCCCATTCCCAGTACATGCAATCTCTTCCACTCGCAGACTAAATCCTCTCCAACAAACGCTCCCTCATCCTTTGAAAACAGAAGCATCTAGAACCTCACACCCTTCTCTGAAATCTCCACGACGATGGCATAACTTTATGCACTCACAGCGATATCCCCAGCACTCCGCATCGGCCCGAGTCCCACCGAATCCCCAGAGCAGGTTGGTGCCTGGCCCATGGCGGGGCCCAACAAACGGATGGATGGACTGACGGGTTCAGAGTCATGTCTACACACAGGGCCATCCCCCTGACATGGTCTAACTAGCACATGCCTAGACCGTCCCTCAGAGCCGGCGTGAAGAACCGTGACTTAGAGCCAATCTGACCCTCGACGAGAGCTGATGTCCCGGGTGGCTGCAGCCAAGGCCCGTCCGCGCCCAGGACCGCTCCTCGGGGAGATGAGCGGCCGGCCGGCAAGGAGCTGGTGTTCAAGCCTGCTACTTGCAAAACACAGAACAAGTCAACGCACCGGGGCCTGCCAGTGTCCCTAGAAAGACAGCGGTGTGCTGGGATCTAGAAAGCCCCCAGGGGTTTCTCAGGGCTACCCAGGGTAGAGGCAGGAAGCAGCCCAGCCCCTGGTGTCCAAGGGCAAAGGAAATTAAGAGAAGGGCAGAAAGAGGCCCCCAGGCCCGGCTGCCCACATGGGGCCTGGGCTTCTGGGCCAAGCTGGGGAGGGGGGTGGGGTTTCTACTCTGGGACACTTGGCCCCCAAGCCGTGTCCCCACAGAAGACTCACAAAGCCCACACACCCGGAGGCTTCCTCTCCTGGGCCAGGTGTCTGCCTCCAGCCCACATTCCCAGGCTGAGCAGCCTGCAGGGTAGGCGGTGCTGAGGGGCAGGCCGGGTCTGGGGGAAGCGCCAGCCGGCATCGCCTCTGGCCGGAGCCACGCTCCAGCCTCAAACCACGAGCCAGCAGAGGCGGTTCAGGATTCACACTTCAGTTCATCACAACACAGACAAGTTTGCACTCAAAAAATTCTCCAGAGCGCTGATGTGTGGACCCGGGCCCCCCGCCCCCCGAGTTCCTGGCCTGCCGCCCGTGGAGGCCGCCCGCCCCTCCCGCCAGCCTTGGCCCAGGGCGGCTACCCCCAAGACAGGCCCTCAGTCCTGCCCGCCCCAGGGGCCCCCCAGGAGAAGGCTGAACAGCGGAGACTTACAGGTGTCCTTGGGGACTCTGAGCAGTGGGGCTGACGGCTATGGTGTGCAGTTGTCCCGGGGACCATCAGGCACGGCTGGTGGGCAGGGACACTGCAGGGGCACCTGGCCACTGGCGTTCTGCTACTCCGTGCACGGTCAGGCTGGAAAGGGGGGCGTTCTCTCCAACCGTCCTGCTCAGAGCTGGGCAACACCTTCCCACCCCACTGCGCTGGGTCTGGACCCTTGAGCTCTCCAGTCTCCTCACCCACCACCCGCCCCATTCCCAGCCACACTCCGGAGTGCTGGGAATGCCACCGAGGGTGCCTCTCGGCACACACAGGCCTGCGGCTACGCCAGCACGCCCGCCCAGCCCGCAGGGGACCCTGCCCTGGCCTTCCTCTTCCCACCGGAGCACTGGAGCGTGTCCCTCACCAACAGTTCGCAAGGACAGCCACTGCCTGTGTCCGTCTCCTGCACAGTGCCCAGCACCAAGCAGGCGCCGGGGCCTCCGCGCAGGAACCGCGGCATCCCCAGCCCGATCCGCTGGATGCCCCCAGTCTCCACGGCATCCAGTTCCGGAGGCTCAGTTGCTGAATTAAACCATTCATCGTGTCCGAGTACCCTGACTTCTCCATCCCTGGGGGCCTCTGGCTATATGACAGGTGCCCAGTACGGGGGCTTTGGCGCCCACCAAGCAGGGCCTGGACCCCTCCCCACGGGACCTCTTCCAGCCTGTGTGACCATCCCTGACGGGGCAGATGGGAGGCCGGACCATGCGCCTCACACCCCAAGAACCTGCTGGGCCACACCCGGGGCAGATCAGGCTGCCCAACACTGTTGCTGCCCTCCCGGGGGTCAGGGAAATGTGGCTGCCAGGAGATCTGCTGAGCACCCACCCTGCGGGGCAGCAGAAGGCTCCAGAAGACGGTTCTGGTGCTGGGTGCTAGGCCAGCCTCCCTGGCCACACAGGGCCTGGTCCCACCCCCAAAAGAGGGCCTGGTTCCCGCCACCAGCCCCAGGCCAGCCTCCTTAGGAACAGAGCCTCCTGGGGATGCCTCTCGCACACGCACATCCCATGGGGACAGACGCCCCACTTGCTGAGGCCAAGGCAGGGGGGTCATGAGGCTAGGATGCTTTCCTTCCTGTAGTCCCCTCTTGCTACAGAAGGCCAAGCCAATAGGCCAGGCCAGGGGCCTGGAATGTCCACCCAGCACCAGGGTGTCAGGTCCACAGCCCACTCGGTCCCCAGCCACTCAAGGGTAAACACTCCCCTGCTCTCCCCAGTGAGGAAGTGGAGGCTAAGCCGGCTTCAGCATGGCCACCCAGCCGGCACTGCCCATGGGACCCACCCACCCAGCCTGGCATTTCCTGCCCAGGCTAGCTCCACGGGGTCATAGGAGGAAGAGAAGCGGCCCCGAGCCTGTCTCAGGAAGGACCGTGGTTCCCACCTGGGCAAAAAACAACCAGCCCAGAGGGCAGCTGGAAGAGAGCCGGGGGCTCTGGGCGGCCGGGCCTCTGGGCAGAAGGCTGCAGGACCCAGGGTGGGGCAGACCATGCAGGGTGCAGGTGCGCACCAGCCTGTCCTTGTGGGCTCTGAGTTTGCTTGCTTTAAACTCACATCCAAGGCCCAGGGGGAGCCCAGTCAGGAGACATTCGGCCACAAGCTCCCACCCTAAGCCCTGCTCACCGCTGCCAGTTCCCGCAGCGGGAGCGTGTCTGGAGCTCACCCGGGACGAGGTCTGGCAAGAAGCAGAGCCAGAGGCCTCAGAGTCTCCATGGGGAACGTGGGCTGTCCCAAGAGCTGGTGGGTTCAGCAGTGCAAGCAGGGCTGAGGCCAGGCGCTCTGTGCTAGGGCTGTGTGGACAGACAGGTCCACACTCCAGCAGAGGTTCAGACGAAGGCAGTTAGGTATTCCGGGAATACTATCTCTGTCAGAAAGGGGGGGGCCATGGCCAAACTCCACTGGATAGCTAAGAAAACTGAGAGCAGGAAGGGCCAGAGGATCACCGTTGTCCACCACTGGGCTGGGCTGGGCAGGAGTCATGGGGGCCCAGTCTCTCCTGCACATAGCATTACCCCAACCCTCAAGTTCTCCTGGTATTGGGGCAGAGGGAGGCAGTCAGGGCACCACCTGCTGGCAAACACCGCACCCTTCACCCCAGGATCCAAGCTGGCCTCACCCTCCATCTGGGGCTCCCACTCTGCTGGGGAGGCAGCCACTTCTGACTCACATTCTTGTGACAACCATTCCACCCCGACATGGTGACACATCAACCAGCGTCCCGGGAGCAATCTTCCACACGAAGGAGTCAAGCAAGGAAATCACATGGAGGGCGTCATGGATAGAAAGCAACTTGTGCAAAGGGCCTGGGGTTGGGGTAGGAGGAGGCATGCACCTTCAGACAAGAGGAACAAAAGCAGGCTCATTCCAGAACTGCTTGTCAGGGCCACCTGCCCAGCTGAGTGTGGATGAGGTCTCAGACGTGCCCCTGGGGAGAGCTCCCAGGCCAGGGTCCCATTCAGGCTAGGCTCCAGTCCCAGCTTCACTTATTTGCACTGGGACATGGTACAAGTCACTTCACACCTTAAGCCTCACTTCCTCGTTCCCCAAATGGGTCGTCGCTAATGGCACCCTGAGGACCAAAGAAGCCGGCTCACAGGAACTCTAACACAGGTACTTGGCCCAGCGCTGGGTCTCAGGGCCTCTGATCGTAGAGGGCCCCCCTCAGCCCAGATCTCAGGATCAGGGCAAGGTGACAAGGGAACACAGTGGGAATACCGAGGCCATGAAGCTTATGCTAGGGTGGGATGGGGGTAAAGGAAGTGGCCAGAGAGATCCAGCCCCTCTACATCTCGCTGGAGCCAGAGGTCAGCCATGATGGGCACACCGTATGGACACCTTCACCAGCCCTCCACACCGGCAGCCACTTGCCAAGGCATCTCGGGCTAGGCCACCAGGGACACAGCTGGGACCCCTACAGCGGTCAGCAGCCATCGGTCCCACTAGCCATCACCTCAGTATCTTCCCTGCCACACAGGAAACCATGGCACTCCTCGGCGCTTCACCCTTCAGCAGGTCAGGGTTCCTGGGTCAGGGCAAAGGACACCAGGGCCTGGGGGGCAGGAGGTGCAGCCCCCAGTCTGGATCCTCTAGCCGGAGTCTGACCATGGCGGGTCCCTGGAGCCCTCCCTCCCCAGGAGCTCCAGTTCACCATCTGTCCAATGGGGGTCTGGCCTCCCGCTCCCCCTGCCCCAGGCCAGAGCCCAGCACCGGGGGTCCACAGACAAGTCCCTTCCCTCCCCCTGCTCATTTCAGCCTTTTAGAGGGAGGTCTTTCTTCTGTTTAATCCACTTGTTGTTACCCTTTTATCACTAACTGCTAAAGTTTTTAAGCTGTTTTCAAACCTTTTTTGTCTTTGACACTATTGATTAGTTTCGACTCTGAGTTTTTTATCTTACTGCATTGTCTTTCGGTTTTGGTCACATTTTACTCAGTAAATTGTAGGTTGGCTTTGGGGGGTATCACAGATGGGCCGGGTCTCGCCTTCTCACTGGCTACCTCCTGGGGTCACCCACAGGCCGGGAGAGGGGGGGCACCGTGGTGACAGCCCAGCCCCCCTTCCCCGGGTTGCAGTGGTCAAAGCCGAGGGGGGTTCCCCCCCGGCCCCCCGCAGCCACTCCCAGGCCTGGGCCTCTGGACAGAGAAAGCAGGCAGGGACAGGCCCAGAAGGGAGGGAGCTGGAGAGAGGACACAGGAAGAAGCAAGACAGAGGGGCAAAAGAGGGAAGGAGGATCAGGCCAGCCCCTGGTAGAGGAACTGAGAGCAGCGCGTTCCTCCACTGCCTTGGGAACCCTGGGCCTGGGGGCTGGACAAGATGACTCACAGCTGCTGGCTCCTGTCCGCGCCCCTCAGTGCAGGCCCACGGGGGACCAGACTGCTCCCAGGCGCCCTCACACTGCCCCATTGTTCAGGGGCCCAGGGAGGAAAAGGTCTGGCGGGGGGCCCAGGTTGGCAGGGAAAGGGGCCCAGTCCCCTGCCTCCCCTGCCCCTCCCAATGCAATCTAGGTCCTCTGTCAGGGTGGTCTCCAACCAGCCATGCTGCTGTCCTCCGCACTGTCCCCTTTCCAAGGCCAGCGGTCCCGTGAGATCCTGCACTCAGGCCCACCCTCCCGTTCCCCCCCACCCCCCCACCCCCAGCCCTGAGCCGGGGTCCCAGCCACAGCAGAGGGGTGATTCTCAAAGGTGACTACAGCCAGGCTCAAGTTCAAGGTCCTTACCCAGCTGGTGCTCAGCCATACTGCACACCTCATACACCCCTTCCCGACCTCCTCTCACCACCTCCACCTGACAAACTCCTGCCTGGTCTTCCACCCCAGCTCAGATCACCCCAAGACACTCCCTGATGCCTCACAGTCAGGCAGGAGGTTCTCAGAGCCAGCAGCGCTGGAAAAGAGGGCCTCTCGTGGGAGCTCGCCCCACTGCTGCCTAGGGATCCTGGGCCAGGCCCTTCCCTTCCTGAGGCGTGGAAGGCTCAGTCAGGCCCCCAGACCCGTAGGGGCCCATGGCCAGAGCGCTCCCGTCTGCACGCCTTCTCTACACCCTAGCCCCCTCCCAAGAGCCTTGGAAAGCTTCACAGACCCCCCGGGCCAAGTGCCTGCCTCGTCCTGCCCCTCTGGGCCCTCAAGGACAGAGCAGACGCTCCTCTAGCGCTCAGTCTGAGGCCCGCGGGGGCGGAGGCTTCTGCTGGTCGGCAGAGCCAGGAACCAAGCTCTTGCGCGCCGGCCCACAAGGCCTCCTCCTGGCGGAAAACCTGCCACGACGCTGGGGCAGCCTGCACTGAGGGGGAAGGGGATCCAGCTGGGGGGGTGCTACAGGAACACCCTCCCCTTCCCTGAGGAGACAGCCATGGGGTCACACCACTGTGGGCCAGAAAAGCCAGCCAAGAAGACTGGGGTGGGGATGGGGTGCAGTCAGTGCCGCCAGGGCCCAGGGCCATCCCAGGCTTACCAGCTCGGCCTCTCCCGCAGCCCCAGGGCTCCCTCAGCAGGGGGTCACCGACTCCACCCGGGTCAGCGGACCCCTGTCCCCACCATGCCCCCAGCCCTCCTGCAGGGCTAACCCCCCTTCCACCCACACTTCCCCACTGCCATGGCTGCAGGGGAACGGGTCTGTGGGAGGGTCTCCAGACCCGAATGAGCTTTGAAAATAGAAATGAACCCCTGCACAAGACCCTCCCACGCCCCGGGGCCTGACCTCTGCATGCCCTCTGCCTTCTCCAGGCCTCTCCGTTAGAGCTTCCACACCCGCACACCGTGCAGGACCCTTGGTCTGGCCCCTTCTGTCCCCTTCCTGCTCCCATCTCACAGAGGTCCCACCATGGATGCCCCCCACGGCACCTCCCGTGCCATTCCTGGGTGCTGCTCACTAGCAGGGCCAGGACCAGCAGGCCTCTGTGCAGGTCCCTGAGGGGTGCATGACTTAACACGGAGGCCACTGGCTTGGGCTTCCCAAGACCCAGCCCTGGAACAGTGCCCCCGTGGTCCCTGGCTGTCGGGAAGCTTGGCACAGGGCCTCCCAGATCCACTCAGGAGGGGTGTCTCTTTCTCAACCCTCTTCCTTCCCCAGCAACTTTCTGCCCCTCAGTGGGCACGGCTACTACTGACCACAGCATTGTACCCTCCGGTCACAGTCTCAGGAAAATGGGAAGACTGGTTTCAGAGAGTTCCCACCCCAGGTGGCAAACCTTCCGAAGCCAGGCGCCCAGGACCCCAGAACGGGTCAGTCCTCAGAGAGGGGCTCCACTCCTCGCTCCGTGTGGACCACTGGAGCTGAGGCCCAGGTGGGCAGCACCCGGGGCCTGCTCCCAGCCTGGGACTCTCCCTGTACCCCACCACCAAATCAGAGACAGACCCCTGCCAGAAAGACCAGGCATGACCCTCCTCTGGTAGTCCCAGCCCACGGTCTGGAACCAAACTGTGCGGGGCGGGGGGAGGTTATTCCAGAGTCTCCTGCCCCCATGGTCCACCCTCAAGTAGTTTGCTGTGGCAAGGAGCCGGCACCGGGGGCCCCAGCCCTGGCCCACGCCAGGCAGCAGAGTGTCGCGGTAAGGCCCCCCTTCCTTCCTGAGTGGGATTTCAGGATTTGAGAGAAGACAGGAGGCAGAGGGGAGGAGGGCTGTGTGGACCCCCAACACAGACGAGGTCCTGGGACAGGGTCGGGAGCAGGGTGGCAGAAGCTGTAGCCTGAGCCTCCAGCACCGAGCACCGTCAGCTCTGACAAGAGCTGGGTGGGTCAGCAGGAGGCCTTGGTGGCCTGATACCACCTGCGGGGGCCCTGAGGCCCCCTCCCAGCCAGGTCCCTACCATGCAACCTGCTCAGCACCAGGCGGCCACCGTGCATTCCTGGAGGGTTTAGGCTCGACCGTGAGGGCAGCAGGAAGCCACTTGCCATCCTGGGCTGAGGGGCAGGACACACAGCCCCTCCATCCTCTGCCTGCCCAGTTGACCACTGACCTGCCCACCGGGGCCTGGCTCCCAGCACTGGGGCTGCCCCGCCATCAGGGGACCCAGGGAGTCAGCACAAACTGCTCCTCCCTTTCTGGCCCCAAACAGGAGAGGAAGCAGCCGGATCAGGGAGAGACGTTCTTCCGAAGACAAGGTAGGCGCTGAGTTTCCGGGCACACGTCCCTCTCGCTCTGACACAAGGCTGTCCTCCTCACACCTGTGTGCTCAGGGCTTCTGGGTCCTTCCTCACCGCCCTCCTGCTGACAGCACATCCAACCCTGGCGGGCCCCACCTTGGGGACTGATTCCCTGTGACCCAAAGACCAGGTGCCCACAGTGGCCTGCAGCTCAGGGGAGCCCAGGCTGACCCCGGTCTTGGCCCTAACATAGGTCTCTAGGAAGGAACCGCCACACTTACGGTGGGGCCCAAGGACACCCCCGAGTCTCCGTCTGTACCATGCGGGGGCCACGGAGAGCATCTGGAGCCCGGGGCTGGGGCAGGGCGGCCAGCTGGGCTGTGGGGCTGCAGTGGAACCTCTCAGCAAGGCTGAGGCACGACAGCCATGATTATCTGGTCGGCCACGCCGCCCAGCTGGGCAGCCAAGGCTTCCGGGACGACGGAGCGGACAGCTGAACGTGGGCAGGTCGTAACAAGCCAACTTCAAAGAGGGCCCAGCCCCGGTGCCACCTGCCTGCAGCCCTTCGGGCCTTCGGGAGTTTCTGCGACGCTCCTCAGTGGGACTTCCCACTGGGAGAGCCCACATGCATCCTCACCCTCCCCTGGGCCAGGTCTATGTGGGCCCTGTCCTTCGAGAGTTCCCAGCTGCGCAGGGGGAGGCAGAGAGGTAAATGTGGTGACCAGGGAATGGACTGGGGGAGGAGAGGTGGAGAGTGGGCCAAGGGCTGAGCTGCTACCCGGGGCGTCTGTCTGCGGGTGAGTCTTGCCCTCCAGCGTGTGGGCCTGTCTACTCCCGGGGCCCACGCTGAGCCCGGGCCTGGTACCCAGAGTGCCCGGCAGAGGGCTGGGGGCAGCAGCTTTCTGAAGGGGGTCCACCTCTGCTCCAGTGGCAAGAGTTGGTACAGGGTGGCAAAGGCCCAGCCCCTGGCCAGAGCCCCAACTGGAGTGTGGGGCCAAGCCAAGGCCCCATCCCGGCATTCTGGGCCCCAAGGTCAACCTCTGACCTTTGCCCGCTTTGCTGGGGGCAGCCAGCAGTGAGGGCTAGGGGCTTGACCGGCTCTTCCTATAGCTCAGGGCAGCGGGTGGGGCCTCAAGGGCAGCTCGGGGTATGAGGACACATGGCTCTCTAAGGCTACAGAGCAGGGCTGCTGGATTACAACATCGCTTCTGCCAAGGCTGGAGGACATCCGCAAAACGGAGCTGTGATCTGTGCAGGGCCCCCAGGCAGGGAAGCCCCGCCTGGGCCTGGGGGTGCGGCCTCGATGGGGCCCCACATGAGGGCTTCTCGGCAGCATCTCATGTACTTTTCCCAAGGATACCACGAGTTAGCGCTGGTTTCGCCCTCTTCCACAAGGAGGGAACTAAAGCCTAGAGTCAGTCAGACATGAAGCGGACACAGGCCGCTCTTGTGTGGGGAAGGAGGCTCCCCTCTGCTTCCTGAGAGAGCTCTGTGCCAGCCCTGAGAAGCCCCCCAAAGCCTGCCGGGTGGCTCAGACCCTGCGCACTGAGCGGGGGGGGAAGGGGGGGCGCTCACACCATTACAGCACACCCACCACCGCCTGGGGCTGTCACGCATCAGGCTGGCCGACCCTGGGGCGGGGACATCACTCCCTCTGCAGGCCCCAGCAGGCAGGCACCCACACCCCACCCAGTGGCCTGGAACAGGCATGCTTGGCAGCGGGCCATCCCCACCCTGGGCTCGGCAAGCGCACAATAAACATCTGATTCACAAGGGAACACAGGGCACTTCTCGGAATCAGTGTGGCTGCAGGGGGTAGGGGTGTGGATACCACAAGGGTGCCCTGCCGACTCCTCGGGCCCCACTGACCTCCCCAGGACACCGCCTCCAGCCACCAAACGAGCTCACACCATTCCAGGAGACCAGCTGGCAAAGAGTGCTGGAACCCAGCATGGCCAGCCCACGTGGGCCAAGGGTCAGTCCCCACTGGACTTTGGACCAGGGGTGAAGAAAACAGGAGTCCTGCCAGCAGGTTCCAGCACGGGCTGACCATTCAGGGGACCTCAGGGCTGGAACGTCAGAATCTCTGGTGCCTGGCGAGATGGAAGGAGGTGGGGGGGGACCTTCGTCACCTTGAGCACAGGGAGGCCCCTCCCCAAGGAGAGCCAGCCACGGCTGGCCTTGGGGCTGGCCTTGTACTTGTACTGCTCCTAGTTCAAGGTGCAGCTAGGGGAGCCTGGCCCCCAAGGCCAAATCCATCAGTGTGACCCAGAGCCAGGGGCTTCTATCACCTGAGGATCAGGAAGGATGATTCACGAAGGAGGCTCAGGTCTCCTGGTCTGGGGCTGAGAGGCAGCTCCATCTGTCCCTCTGGCATCCTCCTATCTGTCCTCCCATGCCCACGCCCATGGGGGTGCTGAAGAGGGGGTTGGGCAGCAAAGCTGGGCCTGCCCGCTGAGGCTACACAGAGCCTGGAATGTTTTCCCCACCACCTCTGGGACATAGGGGAACCACAGCCGGTGAATGCCCGGTCAGGGCCACTGGAGAGATCCAGAGGCCTTCTGGAGAAAGGCCACCAACACTGGGGGAGGACTTCGGCATTCTGAGAGCCCCTGCCCCTACCTCCCAGGCCCCTCTGCCCTTTCGCCCATTGCCCCCATTGTCCCATCCATGTCCTCACCTTATCCGGCGCACACCAGGCCACTCTGGTCAAACTGGTCTACCACCCTCCCCACTGCCAGCCTTTGGCTCAGTCTGGCCCTGTCTCCATGGCCATCACCACGGCTCAAAGAGCAGCCTTCCTCCTGACTGCAAACCCTGCATCCCCAGGCCACCTGCAGCCCACCTCTCCCAGCCAGGCTGCCCACGCAGGCCCCACTACCTGGGGTTATTTAAGGACCACATATGCCTGTGCCTGCGACTTAACTTAGGTCACCGAGCCTCGGCATCTCACCACAGAGTTTTAAGGACAGAAGCCGGGAGGACCCAGGTGGCTCCCCAACCCTGGCCACTCCTGATAGACTCAGGCCTTTGCTTCAAGACCCAAATGGGCAGGCAGGGACTAGGAGCCTGCCCTTTGCCCCAGGCCTCTTCATGCCCGGCCCCACCCCTACTCCCAAGCAGAGGTTGCCCAGCTGCCACCAGCCCCTTGGACGTTCATCACCTTTATCGCCCCCCGTGAGGTAGAGGCTCAGATGAGGAAACCAGGCTCAGCAGCGCGAGACCTCCTGGCCAAGATCATACAGCTGGTAAATGGGGGTGGCCAGGTTCAAACCCAGGACCCAGCCCCTCTGTGGCCAAGCTGGCCCACATCGTCCCTCTGTTCCCTCAGGCCTCCCATCTGCAGGGCTGCACGCATGCCTGCAGCCCTGCCGAGGGACGGATGGCAGGGGCTAACTCAAGCACCTTGCTTCCCTCTGTCCATGTGAACAAGAAAAGCCAAAGCAGGTTTGTATCCCACCCACTCGCCTTCTGTCTCTCCCAGGCCAGCCTCCTTGATGGGCTCTTCCCTGACTCTGCAGGCCTGAGGGACTCCCTGAAGCGGCCAAGACCCTGTCATCACCCCTCTTCCCAGAAAGCTGACAGGGACTGGCCTGGCCCATCTACCTACCCGTCTGCCTGCTCCCTCTGCACAGGGTGCGCTCCAGCATGGCACACAGAGCCAAGTTACAGGGGTAGTAAGAGTAGGGAAGGGGAGTTCGACAGTCTTTACCCCTCGGAGCCACCATCCTGGCCCCCTGGCCCACCAGGAGCGGAGCCCCGGCTCCCAGGGGCCCCCTGTGTGGGTGTCCTGGGTAAAGGACACAGTGGCAGGGGATTCCAGGAGATGGAGCCAGTCCCCTCCTCTGCTTTTAAAGAGCCTGACCCAGAGAGGACAGGGGGCTGACCCAGGGTCACACAGCGTCAGCGCTGAGCTGGACATGAACCGGGAATCCTGCTCCCACCCCAGGATTTGCCATGTCCCCTTGGACCTCCGACCATTGAGAAAAAGTCCTACATATTTCATCATCATCGCCATCACTGCAAGGAACATCTCCGGAGACCCCTTTGTGCCGGGGACTGGCTACACGCCTCCTAAGCAAGCTCATGTGTGTGTCATGCACGCGGGCACCCGAACGGAGAGCCCTCATCCCTGGCCAGGGCCAGGCTGGAGGGACATTTTACTTAGTATGGCCATCTGGCCACCGCACAGACATCACCAGCCTTGGCAGATGAACAAATGAAGGCACAGAGAGGCTGTGAGGCACTCATGGTCACAAAGGGTGGCAGAGAGAGCAGGCTCCAGGCTGACACATCGCAGCAGGACTCTGTCCCTCAGCACTCTCAGAGGAAACACACTGTCAGTACCACTCACCAGGGGAAGCCAAGGCCCAGAGCAGCAGGAAAGAGCCGGGCTGCTGGGAGGGACCAGCCAGCACACCAGAGGCTGTCCCCAACCCCGAATTCTCCCATCCACTCTGCCCACCTCTCTGACACTCACTCGCAGATTCCCCAAGGCCACGGGGCTATCAGGCTTCACACTTCAATGTGAATCCGCCCCAAGAGGCAGCTTTCCTCCTACCTTTGTTGAGCGGGCTGAGGGAAGGAAAGTTTGGATTACCAGGACGAGGTGAGGGGAAATTCCCGCTCTGAGCCCTCAGAGGCCCGGTCCAGTGGGTTGCATGAGGTGGGGGGAGGGGGGAGCTGTGCCCCTCGCGAGCCCCAGGGGCCTGGGGAAGCGGGGGTGGAGGGTGGGGGCCGAAAGACGAGAGGGACGCGGGACAGACGCGACGCAACCGCCCTCCACCCCTAGACCGCCGGGGTACACCGAGCGCGCCCCGGAACCCGCCGGCTTCCTCGGGCAGCGGTGCCGAGGACCCTGGCCCCCGGGACCCCAGCCAGTCCGGGGGACGCGATCGCGCCCCGCCCGTGCCTTACCCGCGAGGCTCTGCTTTCCGCCCGCGAGCCCTCGGTCCCGACGGCGGCTCCCGGCTCCGCCGCCAGGCGTTCCCGCCCGCGGGGCCCGCAGCCAGGCTGCCCTGGCCCGCCCGGGTCCGCCCCGTCGGCCCCGCCCCGCCCCTCCCCTCCAGCCTGGCCCCGCCTCCCCAGGCTCTGGGCCACGCCCCCATCTGCCGGCAACGCGGCTCGCGATCGCTGAGGGGCGGGGGCGGGGGCGGGGCGGGGCGGGGCGGGGGCGGGGCTCGGGACCTCCGGGTGTGAGGAGCCCCGTTCTTTCCCCACTCCCACTCCCGAGGAGGAGAAGACAGGCGGCCGCTTCGGGCGTGGATACCCCCTACGCCCGTGCACAGCATACAGTAGGTGGTCAATAAATGTAGGTGAGTGAACGAATGAGCAGCGTTTCTGTTCGTTGGGCCAGACCGTCCGCGACACCTGTGGCCCTACTGGAGGTGGCGCTGCCCCCCCAGCCCCGAGATCTTGATCCTGCAGGAGGAGGTGCTGTGTGCTGACCCCACCCCTGACTCGTGGGTCTGATTCTGATCAGGGGGTGCGGGGCAGGGGCAGGGAATGAACCCTTCTGGCAGAGGAGGGCTTGCTGGGAACTGAACCCCTGGAACCTCGCCCTTGTCAGGAAAGAGCCTCAGGACACTTTCAGCTGCTTCCAAACTGAGACACAGCCCTCTGAGCAGGTCTGGACTCCCGTGGCCCAGGGGTCTGGCTGCAACACTGTGAGGCCCAGGGAACCAGGTACTTTCACTTTGCCTCCTGGGAAGCCCCCAACCAACAAGGCCCTTCCCCACGCCTGAGGAAGGGAGGGGGCTTTACAGTCCAGTTTTAGACCCAGATAACCCTGTTTAAGGGACAGGGGCTTAGTGGAAGAAGGAGGCTTGGCAGGTCTCATAGGGGAAGGGCCTTTCAGGGAGCATATAGTTTCCCCCCACCCCCACCCCGAACCATAAGGGCCAAGTAGGCAATGTGAGCTGTGGAGAGAGAGTGAAGGTGTTCTAGGGAGAGGGAGCAAGGCCTGCAAGCTTGTCGGTGAGTGGAGGCTTCGGGGGAAGGGGCCCCACTGCTTAGGGCGTGAGGGGCAGGAGGCAAGGTTCATCCCTATGAGGAGTGGGGGCTGGATCCTGGCCCCAGAGCCCAGGAAGCTGTGAGCAGCGGAAGGGCAGAATCTGGCTGGGGCCTGAAGAGGCTGGCTGGCGGGAATGATGAGGGACAGAAGGCGGACTGAAGACAAAGCTGAGCTGACACCCTGCAACCTTCCTGCACCCCCCAGCTCCTGGGTGGGATTTGTGTTCTTTCAGAGATCTCCCAACTATCTTAATGTTAATACCTCGCTAGAGGGGAAAACAACCTCAACTTGACAATGGCAAAGCCTCCAGTACCTTGTAGGAATTTTATAGGGCGGTCCTCCTTAGCATATGAAAATTCTTTTGAAACCTCCCTTTTCCTTACTTCCCCCAACTCCTGAGTATATAATCACCACTCCTCAAGACCCCAGGGCAGCAGCTCTTTCTGCCAGGGGTCCTGTCCCTGTGCTTTAATAAAACCACCATTTTGCACCAAAGACGTCTCAAGAATTCTTTCTGGACCTCACCCCACCAAACGTCACCTATATTCCAAAACCACATGAGGTAGAGCAGAAGGCCAGCCCAGCAGAGGCTGGTCCTCACCCGAGTGGGAGGCTAAGGTCTGCCTCTCTGTGTTGCACTGGGCATGAGGGGCCGGAGTCCAGCAGGGGGAAATGGCTGGACTGGCTGCTCTGAACGAGGCAGGGATGGGGGCATCCAGGGGCTTGGTTTAAGTCATGCTGAGGCTGAGGTCCCTGAGGGCCTTAAGGAGACATAGCCAGGCAAAGGAGGTGCCCAGTTGCAGCTGGACAGAGCTTAGGCACATCACTGCCCTCCTGTCCCAGTGCTGCCTGGCAATGGGTCCCGGGCCCCAGGAAGGGGAGACCTGGCTGCAACAGCTCACATGCCCACTGGCGAGACACACCCGGGGTCAGAGAAGTTACCCAGGAGTGTGGGGGCAGTGGGAGAGGCCAGAAAACCAAATGGCCAGGCCCTGAACCCAGGCATGGGGGAGAGGCCCATGTCCACCAGGAGGAAACCAGGACAAAGACAGAACCACTGGAGAGGAAGGGGCAAAGTTAGGGAAGGGGTGGCCAGAGGCAGGTAAGTCTATGGGAAAGCCTTTAGCCAACAGGGCCTCAGTTTCTCTATCTGTGAAATGAGGGTGGGGCCATCTGCTGGAGAGTTGGCAAAAGTTCTGCGGAGGATAGGAGCAAGCAAGGAGCCTGGCACCCCAGCCCTTCAGCCCCCAGCGTTGATAGATACTCTCCCTGCTGGCCCAGCTCCACCCCTCACCCTGGCCTTCCATCTGTGACTCCACCCACCCACAGCTGAGTCTGGCTCTCAGGGCTCCCCTTCACCCCAAAGATTCTGGAATTCTGCCCCTCCAAGCCCACAGAAGTGTGGAAGTGGCTGGGTCAGCTACCATTAGCACCCGGTCACCTCGCTCTTGGAACAGGGCTCCCTGTGGAGGAGGCTCAGCGCTGGCTCAGCCAGGTGGGAGCACCTGACAAGGGGCTTCACCACCTCGTGGCTGGACAGATGTGTTTTCTGATGGTTCAGCAGACCGAGTGCCAGCCCTCTGCTGGGCCCCGGGTGACCCCACGGTGATGCAGGGAAAGCCCCGCTCTTGCAGCTCACGGGAAGGAGCAGACACCATCGTGTCAACTGTGAGTGACCTCCTCCTGGAGTGGGTGGCTGGGGAGGGGGATAGACCAGGAACACAGCAGGGGAAAAGCAGACATGGGTGCCTCCAGCCAGAGCATGACAGCAGGGCAGGTCAGACAGGGGCTGGTTTCAGATGCCGCATTCCCGGGTGACGGATGGCAGAGAGGCCCCATCATCAGGGTCATTGTAGACGGTCTGGACAGACCACGTGCCCCAGAGAAATATCACCTGCAGATGCAGATCTGCCTCTGTGTGCAGGGTGTCTCGGCCAAATGGGAACAGTGTGCAGCTTCCAGCTTGGAGAGAATCGCAAACTCACGTTGCTCCCAACCTTCCTCACCAGTGTAACTCCAAGTCCGGGGGGCGGGGGGGGGGGCATCCTGGCTGGGCCCTCGGGGCAGCTCAAGCCGCCTGTCCAGCCAGGGAATACAGGAGGCAGGAGGCAGGGGAGCTAGGCACCCAGGGGCCCCACAGGAGCCGGCAGGCAGGCATGGGTGAGGAGCGGGTCTCGCCGGCTGGGGAGGGTGTGCCGGCCGGCCCAGCAGGTGAGCAGAGATGAGCTGATGAGTTCTGGCTGGCCAGGGGAGACGAGTGGGGCAGGCCTCCCCAGAGCACGACCATGTTAAAGGCACATGAGTGGCACCTGAGCCACACTCACAGGAGCGTGGCTAGTCCCTCTGCCGCACCCATTGCAAGGGTAGCCCGGCCGCTGGTTTGGTGCGCCTTGCCGGGGCCCAGCACACATCTAGAGGCAGGTGTAGTCTGCGGGTGGGGGTGGGGGTGGGGGTGGGCAGGACCTCGATAAGACGAAGATGGGGTGGGGGTAAGATCGGCTGCTGGCCCAGGGGCCATCCTCTCCCTTAAAGCCTCGCAGCTGCCTGAGCCCTGACCATGCCCGAAGTCATGTCCCTGGTGCCAGGCTCTGTGCTGATCGCCAGGCTTAGCACGGACTCCCAAGGCTCATGGTCCCTGGCCCACTCACCATCTCTGCCTGGGTATCTCTAAGCATCTCAGTTTAACACATCCGAAAGCAAGGCCCTCATTTCCTCTGCCCTCCCCAGCCCCAGCCTTGTTCTTCATGCCTCTCCTCCTCTAACTCTATGCTTACACTGTCTAGAACCCTGCCCCCTCTCGGACGCTCACCGTACCATCCTCCCTCATCTGGTCTCCTGTCCCTGCCCTTGCCTCACGGTATCCAATGTCACACCAGAGGGATTCGGTCACAATGCCAGGTAGACCATGTTACCTTTCCACTCTGGGACCTCCCAGAGCAAATGCCTGAGTTCTCACTGTGGGCCCTGCCAGTACAACCCTTCTGTTCTCTCTCTGAGCTTCTCTCTTCCCAGTGCCCACCCCACCCCCAGGGGCCACACCAGCCTTCCTGCTGCTGGGGAGGGACGCCGGGAGGGAGGGTTGGGCCTCCAGCACACCAGGCACGTTCCCACCCCAGGGCCCTTGCACTTGCTGTTCCCCCCTAGACGATGATTCCCCCAGATTTCTGTGTGGCTCACCTCCTTACTTCCCTTGGTCTCTGTCTTAGTTCCACTTTCTTAGACAGTTCTCTCCTCATTTCTCTTATTAAAGCTGTGCACAGGGCGCCTGGGTGGCTCAGTTGGTTAAGCGACTGCCTTCGGCTCAGGTCATGATCCTGGAGTCCCGGAATCGAGTCCCACATCGAGCTCCCTGCTCAGCAGGGGGTCTGCTTCTCCCTCTAACCCTCCTCCCTCTCATGCTCTTTGTCTCTCATTCTCTCTCTCGCAAATAAATAAAATCTTAAAAAAAAAAAAAAAAAAAAGCTGTGCACCATCCTCATCTCATGCTCCCTCCCTCCCCGTCCTCCTCTGAACCCTTATGTATATGTATATTTTTTTCTTCCCCCTTCTCCTAAACCCCTGTATATTTGTATTGATTATGGCTGCCCCCCTCTGGAGTGTCATCTTACAAGGTCAGGACCATGCTTGCTTGACCAGCCGCTGCTTCCCCAGGGGCTCGGTGCCTTCCTGGCACAAGAAGTGGTTGATGGATGAACAAAGACATCAAGGGGCAGCAGGAAGGGCAGGTGTAGGCAGCACTGCCCATCGGGGCGCCCATATCCAGTGGACCCTGGAAGCATCAGCGTCCTCACCCGGCGCAGCCCCAGGAGGGGCCCTATGGTCATACCAAGTATCACCTCACCAGCTTGCTGTGGGGAGGAACAAAGGGTTGGCTTGCTCCTGGGCTGGGCCAAGGCCACTGGCTGCACTCCTGTACCCTCTGGCAGCTTGCCTCCCAGTTGGGAACTGAGGAACAAGTGCCCACCCCATTCCCCTAACTACCTGTGTGGGGGGGGGGGGGCGCATTTTGAGCCACCCTGGGCAGTGCCCCTGGCCACGCAGCCTAGCTGGTGAGGGAGAGGGGGTGGCGCCGGGAGGGGTGGCACTGGGAGGGGGTGACGCAGGGAGGCGTGATGCTGGGAGGGCTACTGGCTGCCGGGCTCTGGAGGTACCTCTTCCAGGGACCCACTCACAGTAGGTGCCCTGGCAAGGGGGACAGGCTGGGCAGGAGCTATCCGCTTCTGGCCCCAGGCCGTTTCCCAACCTCAGGCCTGGCCACCAGTGCTCCTCACGCTGCCTTGCCCTGGGTGGGAGGTGGGGATGATTTTTCCTTTGCTGGAAGCGGAGGGAGAGCAGTAGAGTGGGAGCTGGGGCCAGAGGGGAGGCAGCGGAGGCTTACGGGAGGCCTGTCTGCTGGGCTAGAGATGGGGGGCTCTCATCCAGACTCCAAGCCAGAGCTCCTCCAGCTGGTATCCCCACTGCCTCCTCACCCTCTCGCAGCCCTCCTGAGAGAACCAGCTCACTCTCCCTGCCCCAGGAGGCCTCCCAATTGCTAGCATTCCTGCCCAGATGCCCACCTACATCCCAGCTCCACCTACCACACTGCACAGAACTCGCTGGACTTCCTTGCTAGCACCCCCACCAAGCAGGGATCCTGGGGACAGGGTCTTGTCAGCCAGGTCTGCATCTCCAGTATCGTCCAGCACAGGGCCCTGACCAGAGGCTGCCCTCCGTAGGTGGCCCCGTCTGTGGGCTTCTGGGTGGGCCACCCACCGTGAGCACCTGGAGGGCAGCCCCCGCATTGGGCTTGCCGTGTGCCCCTCATGCCTGGTCCAGGCCTGGCTTGGGTGTGTGGGTCCCTGTGTGCCCCCTTCTCGGTCAGCCTGAGAGCCTTTCTGGGGACAGCCGAACAGAGCAGCCCTGCTGGCCTGGGAGGGCACTCCTCGCGGGGCGTAGTCGGTGTGGAGACCCGGAGGGCGGAAGGAAAAGGGAGTCGTGGGGCTGTAAGCCCTCCCTGCCCATCCACCTCCCCTCCCTGAGTGGGCTGCACCCTGCCAGCCAGCCCCCAGCAGCCTCCCCCAAGCCCAGGCCGGCCACTGTCTCTGCCCTCTGAGGGGTTTGTTTGGGTGAATTTTCCACATAGAATAACAGTGTGAAGCTGGGCCCACTAGGAAGTTCTATTTTAAGACACCAACCCCATGGGTAGAGGACGTAGGGCCCACGCACACACTCCTATTTCTATTTTTAGATCCAACCACCTCTGCTCTCAGCCCCCGGAGCCCAATTTGGAACTTGAAAGGGGCCCATTCTATTCTGGGTCCCACTTCCGGCCTTCGTGGTGTGGAGGAGGTGGGTGTTTGTACACAGGGAGCCTTCTCCATCCTCCTCTTCAACCCCCCCATTCTGAAGCTCCTGCAGCCTGCGGCCCATGTGACCTCCAGGAAGGGCCTGGGGTCTGGCAGGGGAAGTCCACGGGGCTTGGGGAGGGGAAGCTGTGGCCCTCAGGACGGGAAGGCCTCCTGGAGCCCCCGGGGGGGCCCCAGCTATCAGCCTGCCCAGGGTCAGGGGACAGCCAGCACTTCCCCTGCCAGCACTGGACACTGGGATGAGGTGGGACCGTGAAGCCTTCCTCCCCCAGACGTGGGAGGAATAAGGGTGAGCCTTGGAGGGCTCCCAGCGCTGCCCTCCAGGCCCTGCCTCCGCAGGAGTGAATGAGAGAGTTGTCCGCCAGGCTCCCAGAACTTCCTGCCCAGTTGGGCCTCTCACTGGTTCTGGGAGAGTCTCACCGGGCCTGCAGCCGCCTGCCCGGGGGACCACTCCTTTCCCCCTTCCACTCATCCATCCTCAAGAGTGGACTCTGGCCTCTACTCCCACTCTCATGGGCCCTCCCCATACATTGGCTGGCAGCTCTAAGGCTCCCAGATGCTGGCCTGGGTACACCATCCCTCTAAATGTGCCCCCCTCCCCCCAGCCAGTCAGTAGAACTGACCTCACGGTGCCCTCCTGTGTTCCCATCCCCACTCAGGCTGAGGGGGAGCCCCCTGGGCCCCAGGGTCCGTGCCCGGCCAGTGCCCACCACTGTTTCTGAGTGCCCTGCTTCCGAGCCCCTGCCCACCCTGCCTTTCCTCCCAGCCTTGGACAGTGGTGGGACCGGGAAAGGATGAACATGGCCCGCCCACAGTGGACTTCTGAGCAGTGCCCAGCCCAGAACTGGCTCTGAGAGGGGTGGCAAGTCCAAGGACCCCAAGAGCAGCGAGTCTTCCATCTCACAGGGGAGGCCAGGAGGGGAGTGGGGAGGAGCTTGCTGGGGCATGGCTGAACCAGGTCCAGGCAGGGGGGCACCCATGGCCTGCCCTGAGCACGTGCTCATATCCCTTACCCCAACCCATCCTGCAACCACCATGAGAGGGCAGGGAGCCCCTTATTCAGAGGCGAAAACCAGGGCTCTGAGAAGCAGAGCTCTGCAAGTCTGGCTGCAGACCCTGGGCGCAGCTCCCACAGAACAGAGATATAAGGTTGCTGTTTATGTTCTTGTTTCTTGTTGCAAGAAATTAAGGGCAAAGTCACGTGTGTTCATCTCCACTCATTCACAGACAGCGTTGGAATGCCTGGCTAACCATTAGGGATAGAAAGAGATCCTACCTCCCATCTTTTTTTAAAGAAATTTTATTTATTTTTAATTTTTTAAATTTTTTAAATTTTAATTTTTTTTATTTTTATTTTTATTTTTATTTTTTTGACAGAGAGAGACACACAGAGAGAGGGAACACAAGCAGGGGGAGTGGGAGAGGGAGAAGCAGGCTTCCCGCCGAGCAGGGAGCCCGATGCGGGGCTCGATCCCAGGACCCTGGGATCATGACCTGAGCCGAAGGCAGACGCTTAACGACTGAGCCACCCAGGCGCCCCTTATTTTTTATTTTTTTAAAGATTTTATTTGAGAGAGAGAAAGAGAGAGAGCATGAGAGGGGAGAGGGTCAAAGGGAGAAGCAGACTCCCCACTGAGCAGACAGCCCCATGTGGACTCGATCCAGGGACTCCGGGATCATGACCTGAGCCGAAGGCCGATGCTTAACCAACTGAGCCACCCAGGCGCCCCCTACCTCCTATCTTATGCCAAAATAAGTTTCACCCAGATCAAAGACTTAAAATGTGAAAGAAAGAAAGAGAGAGAGAGAAAGAAAGAAAGAAAGAAAGAAAGAAAGAAAGAAAGAAAGAAAGAAAGAAAGAAAAAGAAAGGAAGGAAGGAAGAAAGAAAGAAAGGAAGGAAGGAAGGAAGGAAGGAAGGAAGAAAGAAAGAACGAAAGAAAGAAAAAGAAAGGAAGAAAGAAAGAAAGGAAGGAAGGAAGAAAGAAAGAAAGAAAGAGAAAGAAAGAAAGGGAGAAAGAAAGGAAGGAAGGAAGGAAGGAAGAAAGAAAGGAAGGAAGGAAGGAAGGAAGGAAGGAAGGAAGGAAGGAAGGAAGGAAGGAAGAAAGAAAGGAAGGAAGAAAGAAAGGAAGAAAGGAAGGAAGAAAGGAAGAAAAGAAAGGAAGACATATGCAAAGAAACGTAGGTGATCATACATTCCGGACGAGGCAGGTTCTCCATGCTCAACAGCAAAGGCAAAATGACCAGCTTCTGAGGACAAAGGAAAGAACCAGTAGGCATGGCAACATAAAGTGACCCCAAAAAAGTGAATGTCAGAACGCCATAAATAAATTGAGAGGAAAACCACAAGCTGGAAAGGAATATGTGCAAAATGCACGCATCAACAAGGGGTGAATATAAAAAGCATTTTTACGAGTTATTTACAAGTTTCTACATTTAGTTAAAAATGGGAACTGTGTGTGACCACTAACACAACTTTATTTATTTATTTTTTAAAGATTTTATTTATTTATATGAGACAGAGAGAATGAGATAGAGAGAGCATGAGAGGGGGGAGGGTCAGAGGGAGAAGCAGACCCCCCGCCGAGCAGGGAGCCCGATGTGGGACTCGATCCCGGGAGTCCAGATTCATGACCCGAGCCGAAGGCAGTCGCCCAACCAACTGAGCCACCCAGGCGCCCACTAACACAACTTTAAACACGTTCCACCTCACCAGTAATGAATAAATACAAACGGGAACAATGAGATGGCGTTTTTTTATTGACTAAGATCAAACTCTTCCCTGGCACCCCAATATCTCAGTGCAGGTAAAAGCAGCTTTTTATGGCTACACATTCGTGTATTTACTTATTATAAGGAGAACTTATATTCACTCTTTCTAGGGCTGCACAAAATGAGCTGGTCTTGAGGCCCACGTTCACATCCTGCCAGTTCAACCCGATGAAACTGGGCACGCAGCTCATTTGGGCGTGTGTTTTAAATTAGTTTCGACTCATTACTGAAGTCATAGGTGCATGTAATTTCGAGAGTGACATAGTTTTTACACGCCTCCTACAAAACACAGCCGTCCCCCACCCCTCATTTTCCATGGCAACTTTTAGCTCATTCTTTTGGTTTCACTTCCATATTCCCAAGTAACACACTTTTATCGCCACTTCCTGACTCTGATATCATGACACCATCGTTTTGTTCAGGTTGACAGTCAGGGTCGGCATCGTGCTAGCGCGTAAACACTGCTCCCCTCTGAGCCGCAGGATGTATCCCGATAGCTTTTCCTCTCCTGCTCTACTTCTTCCTTCCCTGAACCTAATGTCACCTTTTTCTAAGTTGCTGAATTTCTCATAACTAATTCAACTCTAAATTCTGCCGAATGTCCACATCTCCCCCAAGATATCCTGACGTATCAGGTCTTCTTTCAACTCAAAATAGATACTGCTTTCTCCACCGGGGTCCAGCCTTCACCCCGGGAGCTGCCGGCCCCGGCACCCCAACATTCCCTTCATCTTCTCTGCTGAGGATCCCCTGCTTCCTCCATCCCACAACTTCCTCTGCTCAGTGGCGCACACTTTCAATCAGGTAGCTTCCCGAGAAAGGGTGCTGAAAGGGTGCTGGGACAGAAGCTTTTTGAGGCCTTATCTTTCCGAAATGTGAAAGTTAATGAAGGGAAAGCTCATTGCAGTGGATGTAGTACTACACTAGTAGGGGAGACTGGCAGGGAAGCTGGAACATTCAGTGCCAATTATAGGAGGAATTGCCAATTACAGATCTCGAACAGAAGCATCTTTGACAGCCCGGAATCCGCAATTCGGCTCAGGTCATGATCCCAGGCCCCAACAGGCAAAGATGGACACTGTGTCTCCTACACATCAACCGTCTCGCAACTCAGTCGATGGGCTTTTGTTGGAAACAGCCCCTCCCAACATCCTCCTCTTCCTCCAGAAAATGAGTTTCCCCTCCTTTGTTTGTTGGACTTGCCTATAGTTTTACCATATCCCACTTGTCCCAAATAAACCCCATTCTTGCTGGTAAGAGAACTTTTGTTTTTAAGGTTAACAGAAAATATCTTTCTTCTACCCTCTCTTTTGATTAATAGTTGGTTGACTATAAAATTCTAGCTTAGAAAGCATTTAACTTTGGAAAGTTGAGAACTTTTATGTTGCCTTCCAGCTGAAAGTTTTGCTGTTGAGCAGTCTGAAGCCGTTCTGAACCCTGTTGTTTGTGCAGTATCTTCTCTTTCTGACCGGATGCTTGGAAGATCTTCTTCTTATCTCTGGTGTTCTCAAATTTCCCTTTGATGTGTCTTCTGTGTGCATCCGTTCTCATGCTTGGATTGGAGCATTCAGTAGATCCTTCAATCTGGAAATTCAGGTTTAATTTTTTTTTAATATTTTATTTATTTGGGGTGCCTGGGTGGCTCAGTCATTAAGCGTCTGCCTTCGGCTCAGGTCATGATCCCAGGGTCCTGGGATCGAGCCCCGCATCGGGCTCCCTGCTCAGCGAGGAGCCTGCTTCTCCCTCTCCCACTCCCCTTGCTTGCGTTCCCTCTCTCGCTGTGTCTCTCTCTGTCAAATAAATAAATAAAATCTTTTTAAAAAAATTTATTTATTTATTTGAGAGAGAGAGAGAGAGTGAGCACAAGTCGGCGGGGAGGGCAGAGGGAGAGGGAGAAGCAGACTTTCCACTGAGCAGAGCCTGATGCGGGGCTCGATCCCAGGACCTTGGGATCATGACCTGAGCCGAAGGCAGACGCTTAACCTTCTAGACCGGTTCTCTCACCCTTCCTCTTATCTTCAACTGTTTGCTCTATGTTCTGCAAGATTTCTTCAACCCTAGCTCCCAGCTCTTCCACTGAGTCTTCAATTGCCATGACCATATTCTTCCGAATTTCCAAGAGCTCTTTGTAGTCCGTAAGTGTTCCTTCTTTTTTTTTTTTAAGATTTTATTTATTTATTCATGAGAGACAGAGACAGAGAGAGAGGCAGAGGGAGAAGCAGGCTCCCAAGGAGCAGGAAGCCCGATGCGGGACTTGATCCCAGGACCCTGGGATCATGACCTGAGCCGAAGGCAGACGCTTAACGACTGAGCCACCCAGGCGCCCGATGATGGTTTTTCTAAGTCATCTTCCAGCACAGTCCCTGTGTCCCCCCAGGGGCCCCCTTTTGTTTCGTCTTGATCTTCCAGATCACGGGTGTCCCTCAGACGTCTGGTCATCCCGGCTGGCTGTTCAGGCTGGACAGTGGGACTCGGGAGTCGGGCTTGTTGACTGTCAGTTTTGCCATTTGGTCAGCTGGCAGGAAGGGGCCCCTGGTATCTCCTGGCTGATCAGAGGCCCTGGACAAAATCCCATTGCCATCCTGCCTGGAAGGGAATGACCCAGTTTCCAGTGTTCTGGGCACTGAGGGTGGGGGGTGGGGGCAGGTCTGGGGTTGCAGCACTGTGCACCCTCTCCCCCTCTCCTGCCTGATGGCCCAGTCCAGGGACACTGTGTCCGGCCCACTCCAGGAGAGAAGCCGGCAGTGCCGGCCGGGTGGAGGAGGTCTGCTGGCCCCACTATGGGTGGGCACTACAGAGAGATCTGGTTCTCTGCCTTTCTGACTTTAGCTCCACCCCACCCACACTTCTAGAAGTCCCCCAGGGCCATGAGTTCCTGAGCCTTTTAGAGGGAAGTGGGAGGCCCTGGGGTCAGGGGACTTGGGGAGCCTACGTCTGTCCTGAGGCTACCAAGGCTGGAGTTAGTCCCTCCCTCTGAAACCCCACTTCCTCATGCGCTGGGGAAGGACTGCATTTTCCCTGGGCTCCTCCCACCTGAAGGAACTTTATACCAAAGAAGGAGCTTTCCCAGGTTGCTGCAAACGCCTGAGGAGCCCAGCTGGCTGCCATCCTAAGAACTTCACTCTTTGGGTCTGCCTGCCCTTGGGCAGTCTGTTTTCAAAAGTCTTTGTTAAAAATAACCCCAGGGGCACCTGGGTGGCTCAGTGGGTTAAGCGGCTCTTGATCTTGCTCAGGTCTTGATCTCAGTGTCATGAGCTGGAGCCCTGCGTTGGGCTCCGCTCTGAGCATGGAGCCCACTTAATAAAAAACAAAACAAAAACAAAAGCAAAAAACAAAAAACCCATCAAACCCCAGTTAGCATTAAGCTTTTACGTTGAACATCTTAACTCACAGATAACACTTTAGGGCGCCAGGGGGCTCAGTTGTTAAGTGTCTGCCTTCGGCTTAGGTCATGATCCTGGGGTCCTGGGTCCCTGCTCAGCCAGGAGCCTGCTTCTCCCTCTCCCACTCCCCCCTGCTTATGTTCCCTCTCTAGCTGTCTCTCTCTCTCTGTCAAATAGATAAATAAAATCTTAAAAAAAAAAAAAAAAAAAAAACAGGGGCGCCTGGGTGGCTCAGTTGGTTAAGCGACTGCCTTCGGCTCAGGTCATGATCCTGGAGTCCCGGGATCGAGTCCCGCATCGGGCTCCCTGCTCAGCAGGGAGTCTGCTTCTCCCTCTGACCCTCCTCCCTCTCCTGCTCTCTGTCTCTCATTCTCTCTCTTTCAAATAAATAAAATCTTTAAAAAAACACACACACACACAAAAAAACATTTTAGCAGTCACCCAACACCTGTGTTGACAGGTAACCGCTTGGTTATCAGCTGACGCCTCAAATATCATCCAATACCCTTGCTGATTGCCAAGAAGAAGGCTCTGTCTGGGAATGAAATACAGACAGTCCCCTGTGTGGGGGGGAGGTGAAGAGGGGGGATAGAGGGTGGCTCTGGGAGGAGGAAAACGTTCCCACGGGGAACGGAGGAGCCAAGACCCAAGAGCCACCATGACCACGTTAGCCTAAGGGACCGGCTGGGGGCTCTGGTGGCATCACCTTCACAGGTGAGGTCACTTTCAGCTTATGGGCACATTACCCCCATCCAAAGAGGGTGGCCTCTCCAGGAACAGGGACCACAGCTCACGCTGGCCACACTCTGGGCACTCGATACAAATGTGTTTAATCAATAAGAAGATTAGACTATGCATACCTTCTCTCCATTGAACAGGTGCAAACGTTGGGACCAGAGAGAGGAGATATTTGGGTGGTTTTTTTTTTTTAAGATTTTATTTATTTATTTGAGACCGAGAGAGAGAGAGCACAAGTGGGGAGGAGGGTCAATGGGAGAGGGAGAAGCAGAGTCCTTGCTAAGCAGGGAGCCTGATGTGGGGCTCAATCCCGTCCTGGCATCACGACCTGAGCTGAAGGCAGACGCAACCACCCAGGCACCCCGAGAGGAGATATTTGTCAAGGGTTCCCCTCCCCAGGGCTGTGCTGGCTTCCTGCCCTGCCTGTCCTCAGCTGCCACGCCCCATACCCACCTACCCCCGGAGAGTAAGGGTGCCCAGCCTCCAAGTGCCTTCACTGGGCCTCTCGTTTCTTCCGAACCCTGGGACCCTGGCTGGAAGAGCCCTGCCTTACTGACCCCCTTAGAAAACTGCTGCCCGGGTCGGGAAGAGGATATTGAGGGTCCCAAGAGTTGGCTTCTTGGCCCAAAGCAGGGCTATCTAGGGCCCTCTGCTTCCACAAGAAGGCTCAGAACCTTCTTGAATTCTCTCTCTGGGGCCAAAGGGTCTGGAAAGATGTCCCGGCACTAAATGTGCCCAGGAAACGGAGCAAGATGGAGAGAAACATGATGTTTCCAGAAGTGCTCTTGGGGATGTCGTATATGCAGTGGGCAGGGAGGGGTCTGTCGGACAGTACTCAAAGTCTGGCTGGGAGGAGGGCAGCCGGAGGGGGCAACCCCGTGATCCCCCAGCCAGGGTTGCCTATCACTCTGGCTGGGCAGGACAAAAGCGGAGGCCCGCACCCTGCAAGGCCACTGGAGCATGTCTGAGCTCCAGAGACTGGCAAGGAGTATGGTTGTCCCGACCTTCTCCTGGCTCCCCACCCCTAGCAGCCCCTTGAGACTGGGGTGGGGGTGTGGAGGAGGTCCCAGCTCAGCCTCGGCAAATGATTTATTCACCCCTGCATGCTACATATATTCACTGAGCACCAAAACGTTCCCTCATTCCACAAATCTCGGTTGGCGGACGCCTCCCACGTGAAGCACCGTGCCAGGTGCTGGGGTGACGGTGAGCTGGCTGGTGAGGGAGGTCCTTTCCACTCCACACCCCACCTCCCGCACCCCAGGTGAGGGCAGTGCCACCCTCCTCACTGAGCAGGCCCACGGCCTCAGGTCCTCCTCGACATTCTCTCACACCCCACCCCACTCTGTGCGAGTTTCCTAGGGCTGCCGTAACAATTACATGAAACTCAGTGGTTTGAAACAGTACATGTGCATTACCTGACAGTTCCGGAGATCAGAAATCTGATGTGGGCCTCCTGGGGCCAACATCAAGTTGTCTGCAGGCCTGCGTACCTTGGGCAGGCGCTCAGGGCAGAGTGCCTTTCCTCGCTGTTCCCAGCCCCTGGACACGGCCGCCTTGCTCAGCGTGTAGCCTTCCTGCAGGGCTCAAAGCCACAACAGCGGGTAGGGTCTCTGGGCCTCTCCAGAGCTGCTCCCTCTGCCTGGAAGGCTCTTCCCTCAGAAATCTGCATCTCTCACTCCTTCACCCCCTGCAAGTCCTTGCTCAAAAGTCTTACTTAATGCCACCACCTGCCTCCGTTCCGGCTCAGCCTGCTAGCAAGGGAGCAAGCGTTCCAAAACCAGATCGTGCAGCGGGACTATGGCACTGGCCTGTCGAGGCCCCGGGTCGTCAGGCTTCCCGCTCCGTTTTCTCCCCCTTGGTCTAGCCACAGCCGAGCTAGCGCGCTCAGATCAAAGGCTTCTCCCACGTGTGGCTGGGATGCTCTCCGTGGTAGATCAGAGATTGGGGGAGAGAGAGAGAAACTGAGGGGAGGGAATGTCAGGGGCATCTCCAGCCAGCCTTCCCTGGGGAGAGCCACATCCGCATGTTGGAACGTTTCAGAGCTACACATCCAGCTCCCAACCATGAAATAGACACGCTCTCTCCTTGTTCCCTGACAAATGCACCTTGCAGCATCCTGGAAAGCTTGGTCTGGGTTCACAGTCTCGGGCTCCCCTGAGTTCTTTGCATGAATGGTAAACACAGAGGGAATGTTGGCCGGGCTCCTGTTCTGAGACCTTCAGCCTCCCCTAGGTGCACCCCCTCAAGGGGTCCACTCAGCTCCCTACCCAGCTCTGTCGCTGTATCCCTGGGGCCACACACACCAGCAGCACCATCCACGCGTAGCAGGACAGGGCTGGAGACAACTCCTGCCAGGGCCGTTTGTCGGGGAATTCCAGGTCCTGGCCCCCAGTGTGGTCTAGAGATTCCTCCTGCACAGGGGGGACATGGGCAGAGGAAGGCAGAGTGGGGTCCAGGCAGGAGGATACCTGCAACTGGAAGATGAGGGTCATGACAGTTGAGACCAGTCAACATCAGCGAGCTTACCCGAGGACCACACCATGGCTGGGACCCCCTTCCCCAAAGCCCTGTGACCCATGAGTTCCCTCTCTCAATCCACTTGGACACCGTCTTAGGGAGAGAAGCAGAGGAACGAAGCAGTGTTCGAGGGCACGTTTCCTAACAAAGTCTGAACAGACACCTCCTTCAGGGCCATGGAAGCTTCTGGATATAACCACACTTTGGACCAACAGGACTGAAGTCAAATTCCTCCCCCAGCACACAGGGGCCTACGAGAGAGAGCAGGTTGGTGTCTCTACCTCTGCGATGAACTGGGAGATGAGCAAGGTTGTTGAGTGATGTACAGAGGGTTCCGGGCCAGCAGGGGCAGGCCGTGAGCCCCGAACAGCCAGGGGTCGGCTCACGATGAGACCCCTGGGCACCCAGGGTTCAGTTGTGAGTGTTCAGGTGCAGGGTGAAGCTGGGATTCGCACATACTTTGGGTCCTGCCTGAGGCTCTGGTCCCCGTGCTGGCTGGCCCCTGGAAGCACTGGGCCACACTGCCCCCTTGTGGACACTCACTTAGGGGACCCCCCCCCCAGCAAGCTTAGGGTACAGCCTGGGCATCCTGGGCCCCAGAGCGCCCTCTTGTGAGGCAGGGTGTGGGGGAGGGGGGCAGCCCAGGTCTTGGGTGCCACCGGGATGGTGGGGGCGGGTGCTTTCCTTGGCATCCGATGTCCCTGAGCTCTGGCCAGGAGGTGAGCTGCCTTGAAGTGCTCCATCTGTCCCAGTCCCTCTCTTGCCCTCTCCTGTTGCCCCACTCCAGCGGGCCCAGCCTCCTCTGAGGCTCTTGACCAGGCCTAGCACTCACCCCCGAGACCATGCCCTTGCTGTTCCCTCCACCTAGAAGGTTATTTGCCCAGACACCTGCATGCCCTCTCCTCCCTTCTGGTGTCCAGTCACAGGCCACCCGTCTTCCCTGAGCATTCTGAATAGAAACCAGGAAGAGTCAGGGTTGGAGCTGGGCTCCTGGTGGTCAGAGAGGGCACCAGGAGGAGGGGATGCGGAAGGGTGAGTCAGGGTGGGGGGCTCTGACCTCCCTTCTCGCCCCCAACCGAGCCTCCTCCCTCGTGCTTGCCCTCCGTGACAGTCTCCCTGCTGAGCTGGACCTCTGGGAACCTCATGAGCTGTGGAGAGATGGAGAGGGGATGGAAGGAGGCATGGACGCGGGGCCTGTGAGGGGCCGGTGTGCAGCTCACAACCTCCCCCCCGGGAGCTGAGCCAGCATAGTCTGTTCTCTGACCTCCGCAGTGGCCACCTGTGAGCCCCGCCTCCTGGGGGCACCATCATGTGCCCCTGATCCCACAGTCTGATGCCCACCCCGCAGTCTGCCACCAGTTTCTGATGAGCAAAGCCCCACTTATCATGGCAAACAGTACAAGACAACTAGCAGATAAAGCCAGTAATGCTGATGCCTGAGGTCCCTCTTTTAGGATCATCCCTTGTGAGGTGGGCAGAGGGCACCTGGGATCCAGGGGTGCACAGGGAACTGTGGGTTGAGGAAGGATAGCCACCTTGGGAACAGAGCAATGTGGTGGCTCCTGAGCTATCATTATCAGCAGGGGTTCTGAAAAAGCAAGGATGCACCCCAGGAGGTGGGGCTCCCAGGTGAGCACCTGGGGTAGTCCCTGAGCAGGCAGTGTGGACAGAGCCGGGTCGGCTCCTGGTGTCTGCTGGCCTCCTTGCTGTGTGTCACTCTGTGACTCCGTCTTCACACAGCCTTCTGTGTGTGTCTGTGTCTTCCTTCTTCTGCCTCTTACAAGGTCACTTGTCATCAGTTTTAGGGCCCACCTGGATAATCCAGGATGATCCCCACATTTTGAGATTCTTAACTTAGATTACATCTGCAAAGGCTCTTTTCCCAAATAAGGTCCCATTCACCAGTTCTGGAAGTCAGGATTTGGACATGTCTTTCTGGGGTACACCCTGCAACCCACTGCAGGGGGAATCCACTTTGTTGTTCAAAGAATATATCATCTCATGGAGAGCCCAGTGCTTGCCATGAGAAGGGGGATCTGCAACCTCGGGGGAGAAGCATTTGCCCGGCACAGGATGGGGGCAGCTCCTTGGGGCCACCCAGCTACCCGAGCTTAATTCTCTCACCTGCTATCCGGGGTGACCCCACACATGAGGTAGCTGTTAGTTGTGCAAAAAGTGGCAGGAACAAACATTCCAGGCAGAGGGAACAGCAGGTGCAAAGTCCTGAGGCAGGAATAAACTTGGTATTTTTAAGAGGCTCTCAGGATGGCTGGTCCACAGAAGGACCATGGTGAGTGGGGTGCAGACGTGCATGAGAACAGGCAGGGCCACAGGCCTTTGCGGCTGCAGGCTACAGATAGGGCTCGGCCTTTTTCCACTGTCTCATTCCCATCTGAAGCTCCCAGGACTTGCTCTTCCGGGACCATGGGGGCCGAGAGGTCAGCAAAAGTATGACCTCATCTTGCATGACCTCTGCTGACACCCACTGGCCGGGTTCAGTGTCGAGGGGCAGGGACATAGTTTTGGCCTACTCTAGTGCAGGTACCCAAAGTCACTTGGCAAAAGGACATGGCGAGAGGCGGTGGGAGGCTGGGAGCAGCAATCAGTAATATGCATTCACTGCGAAAAGCTCTGTTAGGGGCGCCTGGGTGGCTCAGATGGTTAAGCGTCTGCCTTCGGCTCAGGTCATGATCCCAGGGTCTTGGGATCGAGTCCCGCATCGGACTCCCTGCTCCTTGGGAGCCTGCCTCTCCCTCTGCTTCTCTCTCTCTCTCTCTCTGTCTCTCATGAATAAATAAATAAAATCTTTAAAAAAAAGAAAAGAAAAGAAAAGAAAAGCTCTGTTAGGGTTCCCAAGATGCCCTCGGGCTCAGGGGACTCACTAGAAGGACTCACAGAACTCGGACAAGCTTTTTTTTTTTTTTTTTTTTTTAAGATTTATTTATTTATTTTTTAGAGAGAGAGAGAGCACAAGAGGGGGTAGGGTTAGAGGGAGAAGCAGACTCCCCGCCGAGCAAGGAGCCCGATGTGGGACTCGATCCCGGGACTCCGGGATCATGACCTGAGCCGAAGGCAGTCGCCCAACCAACTGAGCCACCCAGGTGCCCTCGGACAAGCTTTTATACTCACAGTTAGGATTTAGTACAGAAAAGGATATGGATCACAATCAGCAAAGGTGGAAGGCACATACGCCAGGGGCCGGACAGCCCAGGCACCAGTCCCGCTGTTCTGGCCCCGTGGTGTTTATGGACAGCACTTACTCATTCAGGTAACAACGGACCCAGCAATGGTAGAAATGAGGCTGGATGCAAAATTTAAAAGCACAGGCAAGGCTTTATTGGGGTTTATGCTTTTATTATTATTATTTATTTTTTTTAAGAGAGGGAGGGCAGGGTGGGGCAGAGGGAAAGGGAGAATTTAAGCTGTCTCTTCACTGAGGGCCAAGCCTGACATGGGGGCTCGATCTCAGGACCCTGAGATCATGACCTGAGCTGAAATCAAGAGTTGGATGCTCAAATGACAGAGCCACCCAGGCGCCCCTATCGGGGTTTATGCTTGAGCATGAGGAAGGCAGCACAAAGGGAAGGATCCTCAGGTTGGCTCTCCCAGGGGAGGTCAGGGAGAGTTTTTAAAGGAACAGGTGGAAAAAGGGTGCTGTGGGAGGGAATTTATTAGCACCTGTGTGCTTAAAGGTTGTGCTGCTTCTTCATGCCGCTTGTGCCTAATTAGCATGTTAAATCTCCACCCCGGGCATGATTTTTAGTATTATAATGAGGGGAAAAGTCGGTGAAAGGTCAGTACTGGGGTCCCTCTTGGTGCAAACTGGTTTGGTCCCATCTTTGCCAGTGTCATAGTAAGCATCCTCCCTCTGCATTCCTGCAAGATACACTACTCGAGAACATAGAGGTTTAGCTTTTCTTTTTTTTTCTTACGGAGGTAGCCAAAGAATGCTGGATTTGGGAGTCAGGGATGGCAGACCTGAGTCCAGTCCCTGTTCTGTCTCACTGCCCACCAGGAAGCTCACCCAGCCTTGATGTCGCTGTGGAGAACCAGTGTGACTGGCCTTAGTCACCCAGTCTCCAGCCCCTCCAGGGGTCAAGCTAGTACATCTTGCCCCTGGCCCTGCCAGAAATCCTATAGTCAGTAAGGAAAGGGTTAAGGTCTAAGCAGGGAGAGGAGGGGCCCCTCGCCTGGGCTCTGAGACAATTCCTGGCTGGCAGGAGGACTAAGCCAGAGGGAGCAGGAGATAAGGAAACAGACCACCTGGCCTCCGACACCACAGTATTTTTCTTTGGCTGCTACAGTGTATCACAGAGAATGACCAAACCTCAAAGAATTAAGTTATGAAGGGTGTTATCAACCGTCCGTGCTCAAACCAAGACAGCACAAGAATCTCCAGGCCACAAGCTTCCCGGTCAGTTCTCAAGAAAAGACTGCCCCTAAATGCCCTCCGTGGCAACCCATTTGGGACCCCTCTCACTCTAGGAGCTTCTCCTTTCCTTTCTGCTCTCACCTTAATAAACTCGCACTTCATTTCACCCTGTTGTGTCCGTGAGATTCATTCTCGCCCTGCCTGCGATCCTGTAACATTAGCACAGACCATATGGTGTGGCCAAAGAGATCTTATCAGACAGAACATTCCAAGGGTTTAGAGACTATCTCCCAGGAGCAGGTCCAGGGCCCCTTCTTTCTTCGGAGTGTGTGCAGAGTTTGAGCACCCAAACCTGCATGCTAATCCTTTATTGCACAAATCCAAGCACTGCATAACTGCAGGGCATGGAAACCAGATGCTCCCTGGACCATCTCCCGCTGTGGGCCAGGCTTTGTAGAGCTTTGTTTCAGGTCACTTGAGCATGGACGGTGGGCGTAGGGCTGGGCAGAGGAGTTCTTCGGGCTAGTGGGTGAGGAGTGGAGAGGGGCGGGGGGCCAACCCACAGAGAGGGTAAGAAGGGTGGGCAGTGGCCACGTCAGCCCTGGATCTGAGGGCTCTCTCCTCAAGCTGGTGCTCTTTCTGCTGTTCCAGTGCACCAGGAGCAGGGGCACCCTAAAAAAGCACAGGGCAGAGGTGACAGCCCGCATGACAGCTTACTGTCTGTGCTAGCCTGGCTGGGAAGGTACGGAGACACTTGGAGGCAGAGGGTGTGCTTCTTCCTCCGTTTGCCACGGCAGGTACGACAGGACCAGACAACCTTCCCGGGTGCTGTGACGGACTCAGAACCCAGGCTCTTGACGGCCACTCTCCGTGCCCCGTCCGTCTCTGTGCTTCACCTTTTCCCTCTCCCAAAGGCAGAGGGAGTCTTCCTCCGTGTGTTGGGCACCTTACAACAGAGTAGAAAATATCTTTGTGCTACTCAGTAGCATCCCCACTGTTATAGACTGAATTGTGTCCCCCCCAAACTCATGTGTTGAAGCCCTACCCCCTGAATGTGACCGTATTTGGAGACATGGCCTTTAAGGAGATAATTAAGGTTAAATGAGGTCATTAGGGTGGGGTCCTGATCCACTAGGACTTGGGGTCCTTTTAAGAAGAGAGACTGCAGGGATGTGTGTACACAGAGAAAAGGCCTTGTGAGGACTCACGGGGAAGGGGGGGCCTGTGCCAGTCCAGGAGAGACCAGACTGGCTGGCACCTGGAATTCCAGCTTCCAGAAATGGGCGAAGTAAAGCCTGCTGTTTAAGCCCCCCATCTGTGGCATTTTGTTACGGAAGCCCGAGCTGACTAAGACACCTTCCTCCAAGTAGGAACTCTGCTGGGAACGGAAGTTCCTCACCACCCGTTATCTCTCCACCGAACACACTGGGAAGGGAAGGGCTTGGGTTGGGGGTGGGGTGGGGACATCACAGCAGATGTGTGCAGATGTGGCGGCTTAAGCCCTACCAGCAGCCAACCTGATTGGCCACTGTTGGGTGGGTGTGCTTGGCCCCGGAGAGGCCCCCAGCCCCTTCTCATAGCCCTTCTCGGCACAGCTGCTGCCAGAGGCTGTTCTGGCCCCACTCTGGCCGGGGTGTTGGCCCCTGTAACTCTCCCCAGGCACATTTTCCTCTGCTTGGGACTCACTCCTTTCTGTGCCCTAGGTTGCGGTTGAAACTCCCCTCCGTTTGGCTGCCCTCCTGTTTCTCCTTCTTTGCTCCTTATTTATTTACTTATACATTCCTCCCCCTTTCCTGTACAAAGTTTCCTTACTTTGCAACTCCTTTCTTTCTTCCTCCTTTCCTTCCTTCATTTCTTTTTCTTTTTTTTTAAATATTTTATTTATGTATTTGACAGAGAGAGACACAGCGAGAGAGGGAACACAAGCAGGGGGAGTGAGAGAGGGAGAAGCAGGCCTCCCGCCGAGCAGGGAGCCTGATGTGGGGCTCGATCCCAGGACCCTGGGATCATGACCTGAGCCGAAGGCAGACACTTAATGACTGAGCCACACAGGCGCCCCTCTTTTTCTTTTTTTTGAAAGAGGGTCTGTCTCCACCATCAGAGTGCTTGCCCGTGAATCCCCAGTGCCTGACTCAGTACCCGGATTTTAGCTGAAGGCACTGGCATGTTGTTAACAACACTGTGAAGGATGTTAACCTAAGAATCCTCACAGCACCGTGTAGGACACCTGTTGTGGAAAGTCTGCCTTCCCTCATCCGGAATCCTGAGATCCCCAAAGCTTGGAAACTCAAAATGTCTTTCTTAAAGTTGGTGAGAAATCTAACTTGAAAGCTGTAAGGCTTTTCATCGTCTTTCTTTATCTCAGTCTGAATAGTCGTCTTTGGAGAAATGTTAATGTATGTGGCTTTGGGGTGCCGTCCATGCCTCAGTAGGCACACCGTAATGTACTACATGTTAGTTTTCTGCTTCTGCGTAACAAACCGCACACCTCAGGGACTCAGAAGCAGCTTCTCTGAGTGGTTGTGGCTCAGGGTGTCCCATGAGGTCACAGGGAAGATGTAGGCTGGGGCTGCATCACCTAAAGGCTTGCCTGGGCTGGAGGGAGCGGTTCCAAGGAAGCTCACTGACTAGGGTGGGCAAGTTTGACGCTGGCTATTGGCACAAAGCTTAAGTTCCTCACCACCCGTTATCTCTCCATAGGGCTACTTGGTGTCCTCAGGATATGGTGGGTGGCTTCCCCCAGAGCTGGTGATCCAAGAGAGAGCAAGGCAGTAGCCACAACGTCTTTCCACTTCACTGCAGAAATCACACTCCATCCTTTCTGTAATATCCTAATGGTGACAATGGTATCAGGGTGTGAAATCACTAGAGCTGGATCCCAGGAGCTGGGAGACCCTTTCTGGAGCCTGGCTACCTCAATGACACATCCCTACATAAAATCCCAAATTCGGAAATCCATTCGGATTTCCAAAATACATGGGACCCCCAGAGTGTTGGATGAGAGACTGGAATGCCCATTTCACAGCTGAGAACCAGGGCCAAGGGCGCTTGACCTGCCCCAAGCTATAGGTATAGCAATAAAATGAGGACTCCTCCCACCTCGAACAGCCGTGGGGCCGGAGCTGTTCCTTTGTCTCCATCACTGCCTCAGCCAAACAAACTATGCCATCCATAGCCGTAGCCGCGGGGATTGTGGACCTACACCTCATCTTCTAGTCCCCACAACACCCCGACCAGGCAGGGAGGGTACCGGCTCTGACCTTCCCTCTGCAGAGGAGGAAGTGTGAGCTGGCTTTGCTCATACGCTTGTCTGATTTACAAGCCTGCCAGGGTTTTCCCAGGGCCCAGCCCGAGCTTGGCAGTGGACTACAGAAAGGGGAAAACCAGATGGGGACAGGGCGGAAGACGCAGCGGCTGTGAGGGAGGAACCTTTGAAACAGAGCAGGTGTGCCTGGGCCTCATTGTGGGGGAAAGCTCAGACTTTGAAAAGGAAAGCAGCGTGGAGCCAGAAAACCACCGGGAGTTGGTCTGGGAAGGTGGAGGAAGGAAAGGGACGGAGCAGTGCGGGTAGGACGGGGCAGCTCGCTCCTGCCTTCTGCTCTCAGACTAGCTTAGCGAGGGGCGCGTGGGCCCGGCGCCCTGCTCTGGCTCGCTGTCGCGCGGTGGGGGCTGCGGGTAGGGCATCTCCCTGGGCTCGGCTCTTGGGCCGTCGCCCTGTTCCTGTTGCCGTGTGGGGCCAGCCTGGCCTGCAGCCCGGTGATGTGGACCCACGCACAGGTCCAACACTTGAGGTCGCCTTTGACCCCTTCTTTCCCTCCCATCAGCAGCCGCATCAGAGGCGGCCTTACCCTCCCTCCTCCCCCTCCTCCCCCTCCTCCGAGCCGACTCCCCGAAGACTCCCCCGACTCCGGGGAGGGGGGGACAGGGCGGGGGGAGCGGGGAGCGGGGGGAGGAGGCGGGCCGCTGGGACAAGCCCGCCGCTCGGGCACTCCGGGACCGCTGGGCCACAAGGCTGGGGCCTCGAGAGGGGGCGGGCCGTCGAAGGGTTTGGGACGGCCTTTCCGCGGGTCGGGGGCCACGCTGGTCGTCGTGGGCGGGGCCGGACTGTCGGCAGGGGGCGGGGCTAGGCGGGTCGCCGTGGGCGGGGCCAAGCGGCCGGCGGATGGGGGCGGGAAGGGGCGGGGCTGTGGGCAGGGGCGGGGCCAGGCGGGCCGCCGTGGGCGGGGCCGGGCTGTCGAAGGGTCTGGGACGGCCTTTCTGCGGGTCGTCGTGGGCGGGGCCGGACTGCCGGCAGGGGGCGGGTCCAGGCGGGCCGCCGTGGGCGGGGCCGGGCTGTCGAAGGGTCAGGGGCGGACTTTCTGCGGGTCGTCGTGGGCGGGGCCGGACTGCCGGCAGGGGGCGGGGCCAGGCGGGCCGCCGTGGGCGGGGGCTATCGGCAGGGGCGGGGCCAGGCTGTCGAAGGGCCTGGGACGACCGGTCTGCGGGTCAGGGGCCACGCCGGTTGCCGTGGGTGGGGCCGGGCTCTCGGCGGTAGGCGGGGCGCGCCGGGAAAAGTTCCGGGAAGGTGCGCGGCCCGCCCAGACCGGGCGCGGAAGTTGGCGGCGTCCGCGGCCCCGCCGGTCGAAGGCCGTGGCCATGTCCTCAGGGCGCGCTGGGTCCGGCGGGCAGGAGGGGGCCGCGCGCGCGGCGGCCGCGCTCTGCGGCCTGTACCACGAGGCCGGGCAGCGGCTGAGGCTCCTGCAGGACCAGCTGGCCGCCCGCGACGCCCTCATTGAGCGCCTCCGCGCCCGCCTGGCCGCGTTCGAGGGCGACGCGGCGCCCTCGCTCGTGGACGCGCTGCTGGAGCAGGTGGCGCGCTTCCGGGAGCAGCTCCGGCAGCGGGAGGGCGGCGCCTGCGAGGCGGCGCTGCGCCAGGTGCGTCCCCGGTGGGCGAGAGCCGCGCCTGCTCGGCCCGCAGCGGGTTCTGAGGGGCGGTGGGTGCGCGTCGGCTCCGAGAGGTTTGAGAGCTGTGCTCCTGTGTTGGGTGTGAGGACAGTGGGGGGGCTCCGGGGGTGTCCGTGCCCGTGTTGAGTGTGGAGGGCGGTGCTGTGTCTGCTGTCGGTTCTGAGGGCGCGCGTGGACGCTGTTTACCTTCAAGAGAACACGGCCGGTCAGTTCCGCCCACACATGGATTTATTCGGGAGCAGCGGAGGATTGCGGTCTGGGACGCGCAGATAGGGAGGCCACCGGCCCACGAGGGGGGCTCTCACAGAGGAAGGGGGTCGGGAGGGCCGCGCAAACAGGTCGGCGGGGGTGGGCCGGGAGCTGGCCGGGCTGTGGCAGAGGGCGGCGGAGAGCGCGGCCGCGCGGAGCCGCCCTGCTCCCGTCGGCTTGGCGACCAGCGAGGCGTGGGAGGGGGAGCGCTCCTCCTGCCGCGTCAAGACTGCGTCTGAACGGTTTCCTTTATGAAGTTTTACGGTGTGGTTCTGACGGTTGTGCATAGCGTTGGCTCTTCAGGCGGTGTGCGCGCCGGCGTCGGGTTGTCCGTCCCGAGGTGTGCGCGCCTGTGTTGCCTTCAGAATGGCGAGCTCCCGCGGTGGGCGCTGAGGGCTGTGTGCACGTTGGCTCGGAGGCGTGCGTGCCTCGCGTGGTGGATCCGGGGGCTGTGTGTCCGTGTTCTGTGGGTTTGTGCCCGTTCCGGGCTCTGAGGGGTATTTGTGCCCTGTTGGGTCTGGAGGTGGGTCTGCATGAGGAGCGCTTGCTCCTGTTGCTTCTGAGGATTGTGTGTTTGTGTCATGTTCTGAGGGGGGTTCTCCATGTTGTGTCAAGGACTGTATGTCCGTTCATATCTGAAGGTTGTGTTAGGATTAGCGGTTGTGAGACCCTGTTGGTTCTAAGGGGTGTGTGTGCAACCGTGTTGGGCGTAAGGGTTGTATGTCCGCGTTGGTTCTGAGGTGTGAAGCCCCCCTTGGGTTTTGGGGAGTACGTATGCCTGTTTTGGTCTGAAGGTTGCGTGTTCGTGTTGCTTCTGAGGGTGTGAGTGTGTTAGATTCTGAGCAGTGTATCCTGTGTTGGGCCAAAGGCTGTGTGCTCATGTTGAGGGTTGTGGGTCCTTGTTGGTCTGAAGGAGTGTACGTTCCCATGTTGGGTTTGAGGCATATGATGCTCTCACTGGGTTCTGAGGGGTGTGTGTGCCTGGGTTTTGTCTGAGGGGTGTTTGTGTGTTAGGTTCTGAGGTGTGTGCTCCTCGTTGCATCTGAGGGGGTATGTGTTTGTGCTGATTCTGAGGGGCGTACTCCCATATTGGGTCTGAGGGTTGGGTGTCTGTGTTGTTCTGAGTGGGGTGTCTGTGTTGGGTTCCATTTGGTCTTATTTTTTTTAAAACACTTTTTAAAAGATTTTATTTATTTGAGAGAGAGCAAGAGTGAGAGAGCGAGCATGAGTGGGTGAAGGGCAGAGGGAGAAGCAGGCTCCCCGCCGAGCAGGGAGGCCGATGCGGGACTCGATCCCGGGACTCCAGGATCATGACCTGAGCCGAAGGCAGACGCTTAACCGACTGAGCCACCCAGGCGCCCCGCCCATGTTGGGTCTTGAGAGTACCGTGTCTGTGTTGGTTCTGAGTAGTGTGTCTGCGGTGGGATCGAGGGGTCTGCCCATGTAGGTCTATGGGGTGCGTTTGCCAGTGTTGGCTTCTGAGAAGTGAGTGTGCCTATCTGGGTCAGAGGGTTGTGTGTCTATGTTAGTTCTAAGGGGTGTGTATTCCTGTGCTGTGCCCGTGTTGGGTCCAGTGGATGTATATCCATGTTTTTTTCTGAGGGGTGTGTGTGCCAGTGTTGTGTTCTGAGGGTTGTGTGTCCATGTTGGTTTCTGAGAGGTGTTCTGTCTGTCTGTGTTGGGTCTGAGGTGTGTATGTTCAGTGTTGGTTCTGAAGGGTGTGCTCCCATATTGGGTGAGGGTTGTGTGTCCCTGTTGGTTTTGAGGTGTCTTTGTGCTCCTGTGTTGGACCTAAGGGGTGTGTGTCCCTGTTTTGGGTTCTGAGATGTGTGTTTGCCCACATAGGGTTTGAGGTGCCTGTGTTGTGTCTGAGGGGTGTATGCACTCATGTTGGGTTCTGAGGGATTTTTGTGCCCAAGTTGTGTATTGAGGGGTGTGAGTAGATGTTCATTTGGAAGGGGGGGTGTGTTCCCACTTTGAGTTGAGGGTGTATGCTCCGTGTTGAGTTCTGAGTGGTCTGTATGCCTGTGTTGGGTCTGAGGGTTGTGTGTCTTTGTTGGTTCTGAAGCTGTTTCTGTTTGTGTTGGGATGAGGGGTGAGTGTCCTTGTTGGTTATGAGGTTTTGTGATTAGGTTTGGAGGAGGAGCTCCCATGTTGGTTCCGAGGAAAGTTTGTGTGCCTGTGGTAGATTCTGTCTGGCAGGTATGTGTGCATGTTTGGGTTCTAAAGTGTCTGTGTGCTGTTATTAGGTGTAAGGTATGTATGTCTCTGTTGGTTGTGAGGGGTGTGTGTCTGTTGGGCCTGAGGGGTAGCTGTATGTCTGGGTTCTGATGGGTATGTATTTGGGTTCTAAGAGGTCTGCCCCCTTGTAGGGTGTGAGGGCTGTATGTGACTGTATTGTGTTCTGATGGGATTGTGTGTGTACGTGGAAGGTTCTGTGTATACGTGTGTTCATGTTCAATTCTGTGTTGTGTGTGTAGACACTGGGGTCTGGAGTGTTTGTGTGTGTGTGGTACCCGAGCATAGGCTCCTGGTGTGTATGTGTTCACACTGGGTCCTGGGCCATGTGAACCCTGGTTATGTTCTGAGGTGACTTTCAGCTCCAGTCGTAAATGAGTCTTTCAGTAACAGCTGTCTTCTGCTGGGAGCAATGACCTCGGATAACAGACTTAAATCTCACTTTCCCTCCTCCTCATCCCTGACACTGATGATCTGTCTTTGTGAAGTACCATAAATGCCCAGAACAGGAGCAAGAGTAACAGTATTTGTCTGTAACAGCTGTTTGAAGTACCACACGCATCTGGGTGAACTCTAGTGCCCTGTTTGGGCCATAGCTATTATCTGGGTTGTCCCAGGAAAGAAACTAGGTCTGCAAAGAGAGTAGCTGCATAAGATAATTTTCTTTTTCTTTTTTTAAAGATTTTATTTATTTATTTGACAGAGAGAGACACAGCGAGAGAGGGAACACAAGCAGGGGGAGTGGGAGAGGGAGAAGCAGGCTTCCCGCCGAGCAGGGAGCCCGATGCGGGGCTCGATGCGGGGCTCGATCCCAGGACCCTGGGCTCATGACCTGAGCCGAAGGCAGACACCTAACGACCGAGCCACCCAGGCGCCCCCAATTTTCACTTTTTTTTTTTTTTTAAGATTTTACTTATTTGACAGAGAGAGATACAGCGAGAGAGGGGACACAAGCAGCGGGAGTGGGAGAGGGAGAAGCAGGCCTCCTGCGGAGCAGGGAGCCCGATGCGGGGCTGGATCCCAGGACCCTGGGATCATGACCTGAGCCGAAGGCAGACACCTAACGACCGAGCCACCCAGACGCCCCCAATTTTCACTTATAGGCTTGGCCCTGCAGCCAGATTTTAGAGTGAGAAAGAGACATGCACCCCCCCTTATTTTTTTTTACTATAAAAGTAATTTTGAATATCTGAAAAACAGAGGAGAGAGTAAAGAGTAAAGAATAAAATAATAGCCACCGTAATCCCACAATGTGGGGATAACCAGTGTTCATTTCTTGGCATGCCTCCTCCCTGTTTTTCCTTTATACTTGGTATGTGCACACTGGTGTGCTTGAGTTCATGCTGTCTGTACATCTTCATATCACATTGCCAGTATTTTCTCATCTGCCTCATTTTAGATGCCTCTGGAAGCCAGATGTCTCCCTCATTGCAGTGCTCTCCCTCGTCTGGGGGAGGTGATTCATAACTCATTGGGGCAGAAGGAAAATTTAGAAGGCACCTGGTCTGCACCACTGATCTTAGTGTCATGGACATGACAGATGAGTGCAGGGTGGGGACTGGAGGACGTCATACCCACCACCAACTTACACCTGCAAGTAGCAGGACTGTACTTACAGTCTGGTGGCCATTGGTGTTCAGCCCACATGTTCAGCCCCGGCACAGCCTCTAACCAGGACCCAGACAAGCAGATCTATAGTCCTAGATCTATATGGTCCTTTACCCCTGACATTTAGGTTTCATTTTAGGATTTTTAATTATTTAAGGAGCATTTTAACAATATGGTATCTTATGAGATTACGTGTTTGTGGCTTACTCCTCCATCTGTCTGAGTCTGTCACAGAACCTGTGGAGAAATGGAGAGATTTCACACTGCAGAGTGAAAACAGTGGGAAGAATTGATCAATAGGTTGGTCTCCTCAGAGGCCATGTCAGCCAGCCTGTTGGGAGCAGCGACCCTGGGTTGGTAGAGCCTGGGGGCTCCCAGAAGGGATGCTGAGGCTATATCCTTAGGTGTGCGGGGACTGCCAGGTGATCTCTGCATCTGTGGCTGAGCTGTCGCTAGCATGTGATGGGGCCAGGTCAGTCTCAGAATTCTGGTTCTTTCTGCCACCACAGTAAGACTTGAGACCTTACCTCGTTTGTAACACGAGGTCTACATGGGTAGCTTTACAAAGCTCCAATTAAGACTTTCTGGGATAATGGTGTTAATTCACTATGTGGCCCATAACTGCTCAACCCCATCTCATCACCACCCAGGGTACTAGCCTCATGGGCCGTGCTTGGTCCTGACATATCAGTTTCCTCTCCCTTCTGGCTTTTTTTCCCCTGTTCTGCCATGCTTTCTATTGAGTAGAACAGCATACACCCTTTACAATAGGCTGTGTTAGCTGTGTGTTTTGTTTTTGTTTTTTGTTTTTTTAAAGATCTTATTTGTTTATTTGACAGAGAGAGAAACAGGGAGAGAAAGAACACAAGCAGGGGGAGTGGGAGAGGGAGAAGCAGGCTTCCCGCGGAGCAGGGAACCTGATGCGGGGCTCGATCCCAGGACCCTGGGATCATGACCAGAACCGAAGGCAGACGCCTAACGACTGAGCCACCCGGGCGCCCTGTTTTGTTTGTTTTTAATCATCTATCTACATACCTTTTTTGATCTTGTAAAACTGAAACACTATACCCATTAAGCAGTAACTCCCCATCTTCCTGTCCCCCAACCTCTGCCCTTTGCAAATATCATTCTACCTTCTGTCTCTGTGATTTGACTCCTCTAGGGACCTCATAGAAGAAGAAATCATACAGTATTTATCCTTTTGTGACTGACTTATTTCACTTAGCCTAGGGTCCTACAGGTTTATCTGTGTTGTATCATGTGCCAGAATTTCCTTCTTTTTAAGACTGAGTGATATTCCATTGTACGTATATACCACATTTTGCTTATCCATTCATCTGTTGATAGACACTTGGGTTGCTTTCATATTTCAGCTATTATGAATAACATTGCTGCTATGAATATGTGTGTACAAATATATCTTTGAGACCCTCCTTTCGGTTCTTTTGGGTATGTGCCGGAAGTGGAATTGCTAGGTCATAAGATAATTCTGTGTAATTTTTTGAGGAACCACCATACTGTTTTTCCACAGTGGCTACACCATTTCACATTCCCACCAGCAGTGCACAGGGTTGCAATTTCTCCATGTTCTCACGAGCATTAGTTATTTTCCATTTTTTTTTTTTTAATAGCAGCCATCCTGATGGGTTTGTGGTGATTTAATACAAAATGATTGTAGTTTTGATTTGCAATTTCCTAATGATTAGTGATGTTGAGCATTCTTTCGTGTGCTTATTGGTCATTTGTATATCTTCTTTGAAGAAATGTCAAGTCCTTTGCCCATTCTTGAATTGGTTATTTTGTTGTTGAGTTTTAGGAATACTGTACAGACATACCTCATTTTATTGCACTTCTCAGATCTTGTGTTTTTTATAAATTGAAAGTTTGACAGGGCCCTGCCTGGCTCAGTAGGTGGAGCATGTGACTCTTGATTTTGGGGTTGTGGGTTTGGGCCCTGCATTGGGTGTAGAGATTATTTAAAAGAAAAAAAAAAGTTTGTAACAACCCTGCATCAGGTAGGTCTACTGGCACCATTTTTCTAACAGCATTTGCTCACTTCATGTCTCTGTGTCATAGTTCGGTAATTCCTGTGGTATTTCAAATATTTTCACTGTTATGTTTGTTATGGTGATGTGTGATCAGTGATCTTTGATGTTACTATTGTACTTGTTTTAGGGCACCATGAACTGTGCCCATAAAAGACACAAACTTAATATGTGTGTTTTCTGACTGTTCCACTGACCAGCCATTCCCCCATCTCTCTCCCTCTCTTCCCTGTCCCCTGTGACACAACAATATGGACATTAGGCCAATTAATAACCCTGTAATGGCCTCTAAGTGCTCAAGTGAAAGGAAGAGTCACACATATCTCACTTGAAATCAAAAGCTAGAAATGATTAAGCTTGGCGAGGAAGGGATGTCTAAAGCCAAGATAGGCCGAAAGGTAGGCCTCTTGTGCCAAAAGTCCACGTCGCAAATGCCAAGGAAAGGTTCTCGAAGGAAGTTAAGAGCACTACTCCAGCGAACACATGAGTGATAAGAAAGCACAACGGCCTCGTTGCTGATGGGGAGAAAATTTTGGTGGTCTGGATAGGAGATCAAAGCAGCCCCAGTATTCCCTTAAGCCAAAGCCTCATCCAGAGCAAGGCCCTGACTCTCTTCAAGTCCACGAAGGCTGAGGGAGGTGAGGAAGCCGCAGAAGAAAAGTCTGCAGCTAGCAGAGGGGAGCTCATGTTAGGGGCTAATGCGGCTGGTGACTTGAAGCTGAAGCCGGAAAATTCTTAGGGCCCTTAAGAATTATGCTACCTCTCCTCTGCCCGTGCTCTGCAGACGGAACGGCGCGGCCTGGACGACAGCATACCTGTTTACAACACGGTTTACCAAATATCTGAAGCCCACTGTGGAGACCTACTGCTCAGAAAAAAAGATTCCTTTCGAAATATTACTGCTCGTCGACATCGTACCTGGTCACCCAAGAGCTCTGATGACGTCCGGCGAGATTAGTGTTGTTTTCATGCCTGCTAATGCAACGTCCATTCTGCAGCCCACGGAGCAAGGAGTAATTTTGACTTTGAAGTCATATTTAAGAGACACGCTTCGCAAGGCTGTATTATTTAAGAGACACACCATAGATGGTGATTCCTGTGCTCGATCTGGGTAAATTGAGAATCTTCTGGAAAGGATTCACCATTCCAGACACCATTAAGAAAATGTTCCCATGGTTCAATGTCAGTACTAACAGGAGTTTGGAAGAAGCGGGTGCCAGCCCTCGTGGAGGACGTTGAGGGGTTCAAGACTCAGTGGAGGAAGTCACTGCAGATGTGGCGGAAACAGCCAGAGAGCTAGAAGTGGAGCCTGGAGAGGTGAGCGAACCGCTGCCCTCTCAGGGTAACACTTGAACGGATGAGGAGGTGCTTCTATGGAGGAGCAAAGAAGGGGATTTCTTGAGATGGAGTCTACTCCCGGTGACGATGCTCTGAAGACTGTAGAAATATGACAAGGACTTAGGATATTGCATAACCTTAGTTGATAGGTTGGCAGGGTTTGAGAGGACTGACTCCAATTTTGAGAGAAGTTCTGTGTGTAAAATGCTATCAGACAACAGCACATGCTGGGTGCCTGGGTGACTCAATTGGTTAAGCGTCTGCCTTCAACTCAGGTCATGATCCCGGGGTCCTGGGATCAAGTCCCACGTTGGGCTCCCCCTGCTCTGTGGGGAGCGTGCTTCTCCCTCTCCCTCTACCTGCCACTCCCCCTGCTTGTGTTCTCTCTCTGTCAGATAAATAAAATCTTAAAAAAAAAAAAGACAACATCACATGCTACAGAAAAATTCTTGTTTCCTGTGCTCTGGTATCATATCTAAGAAGTTATTGTCAAATTCAATATTGTGAAGCTTTTGCCTATGTTTCCTGTAAGAGTTTTATAGTTTTAGGTCTTACATTTAAGTCTTTGATACATTTTTTTGGAAGATTTTATTTATTTATTTGACAGAGAGAGAGAGAGACCATAAGTAGCAGACAGGCAGGCAGAGGGAGAGGGAGAAGCAGGCTCCCCACCGAGCAGGGAGCCCGATGCGGGGCTCGATCCCAGGACGCTGCGACCGTGACCCGAGCCGAAGGCAGATGCTTAACCGACCGAGCCACCCAGCGCCCCGTCTTTGATCCATTTTGAGTTAATTGTTGTATATGGTGTTCATATACAATATGAACTCTTTACAATAAAGAGTCCACCTTTATTCTTCTGCATGTGGATGTCCAGTTTTCCCCATAGCATTTGTTGAAAAAATTATACTTTCCCCATTGAATGGTCTTAGCACCCTTATCACCACCATTTGACCATATATGCAAGGGTTTATTTCTGGGCTTATTATTCTTTTTTTTTTTTTTTTTAAGATTTTATTTATTTATTTGAGACAGAGAGAATGAGAGACAGAGAGCATGAGAGGGAGGAGGGTCAGAGGGAGAAGCAGACTCCCTGCCGAGCAGGGAGCCCGATGTGGGACTCGATCCCGGGACTCCAGGATCATGACCTGAGCCGAAGGCAGTCGCTTAACCAACTGAGCCACCCAGGCGCCCCTGCTCTTTTTTTTTTTTTAATTTAATATTTTATTTATTTATTTGAGAGAGAGAGCACGAGCACAGCTGGGGGAGGAAGAGGGAGAAGCAGACTTCCCACTGAGCAGGGAGCGTGATGTGTGGCTTGATCCCAGGACCCTAGGATCATGACCTGTCTGGGCTCATTATTCTATTCCCTTTGTGTAAGTGCCTGTCTTTATGCCAGTGCCAGATTGTTTTGTTTACTGTAGCTTTGTAGTCAGGTTTGAATTCAGGTAGCATGAGTCCTGCTTTGTTCCTTTTTTCTTCTAAGATTGTTTTGGGTATTTGGGGTTCCTTGAGATTCTATATGAATTTTAGGATGAATTTTTTGATTTCTGCAAAAAAGAAATCACTGGATTTTGATAGGGATTTTATTGAATCTATAGATCACTTTGAGTAATGTTAAACTTAAAAATAAAACTGTCAGTTATTTTACCAGCAAAAATGGGTTTATTACAGAGAGCAGAGATTTGCAGTCCATGCAAGCTACAGCAAAACCATAGGCAAGTCCAGAGAACAAAGAAGAATGCTCTTTTATAAAGGAAAGGGGGAGATGGGAGGGCTCTTGAAGACAGACAGTCCATTGCAGTAAACTGGGAGTTTGAAGTGTAGTGACTTTTCATTGGTTGAGCTGTGACAGTCTCTCATGGGCTGGACTGTTGGGGGGTGGTGCGGGGAGGAGAGAACCTTTCTTCCTTCTGCTGGGGTAGTAAAATATAGTTAACCCTTGAACAACATGGGGGTTTTGGGTGCTGTCCCCCTGTGCAGTTGAAAATCCATGTATATGGGCGCCTGGGTGGCTCAGTTGGTTCAGCGACTGCCTTCGGCTCAGGTCATGATCCTGGAGTCCCGGGATCGAGTCCCGCATCGGGCTCCCTGCTCAGTGGGGAGTCTGCTTCTCCCTCTGACCCTCCCCCCCTCATGTGCTCTCTCTCTCTCTCTCTCAAATAAATAAATAAAATCTTTAAAAAAAAAAAAAAAAGAAAATCCATGTATAACTCCTGACTCTCCAGAAAACTTTAACTATTGATAGTCTGCTGTTGATGGGAAGCCTTACCAATGACAAAAACAATTGATTAACACATACTTTGTATGTTACATGTGTTATATGCTGTATTCTTAAAGTAAGCTAGCAAAAAGAAAATGTTCTTTTTTTAAGTTTTTATTTATTTGACAGAGAGAGAGAGACAGAGAGAGACCACACACCACATGGGGCTTCCTGCTCAGTGGGGAATCTGCTTCTCCCTCTCCCTCTGCCACTCCCCTACCCCCCTGCACCCCACTCATGCTCTCTCGCTCAAATAAATAAAGTCTTTTTTTTTTTAAAGATTTATTTATTTATTTATTTATTTACAGAGAGAGTGAGAGTGAGAGAGGGAACACAAGCAGGGGCAGAGGGAGAAGGAGAAGCAGGCTTCCCGCCGAGCAGGCAGCTGGATGCGGGGCTCAATCCCAGGACCCTGGGACCATGACCTGAGCCAAAGGCAGATGCTTAACAACCGAGCCACCCAGGCTCCCCAAAAAGAAAATGTTCTTAAGAAAATTAAGGACAGGGGTGCCTGGATGGCTCAGTCATTTAAGCATCTGCCTTTGGCTCAGGTCATGATCTCGGGGTCCTGGGATCAAGCCCTGAGTTGGGCTTCCTGCTTCAGTGGGGAGCCTGTTTATCACTCTACCTCTCCTCCTCCCCGCTCCCCACTTGCACTTTCTCTCCCTTGTCTCAAATAAATAAATAAAAAATCTTAAAAAAAAATTAAGAACATTCCTGGGGCGCCTGGGTGGCTCAGTTGGTTGAATGTCTGACTCTTGGTTTTGGCTCAGGTCATGATCTTGGGGTTGGGAGATTGAGCCCCACATTGGGCTCATTGCTCTGTGGGGAGTCTGCTCGAGATTCTCTCTCCCTCTGACCATCCCCCTGCTTGCACATGCACTGGCTCTCTCTCTCTAAATACATAAATCTTAAAAAAGAAAAAGAAAATTAAGAACATTACTGTCCAGAATGCAAGATACATCTTTTCCTGTTGGTTCTGCAATTGACGAGTGGTAGGGTATAAGGGCTCCCTGTTCTGGCCTCCTGATTCCATTTTAGTGAGGTTTCCCTTAATAATTGTCACATTAGTATTGACATCTTAACAATATTAAGTTTCCAGTTTGTTAACATGGGATGTGTTTCCATTTATTTATGTCCTAATTTCTTTCAGTAACGTTTTATAGTTTTCACTGTACAAGTCTTCCACCTCCTTGAGTGAATTAATTCCTAAGTCTTATCTTTTTTGATGCTGTTGTAAATGGAATTGCTTTTATAATTTCTCTTTCAGATTCTTTATTATTAGTATATAGAAATACTGCTGTTTTTCGTGTGTTGACTTTGTCTCCTGATATTTGCTGAATTCATTTATTCTAAGTTTTTTTGTGTGTATGTGTGTGTGTGTGTGGAATATTTAAAGTTTTCTACATTCAAGATTATATCATCTGCAAAATATCATTTTACTTCCTTTCCTATTTGGATGCCTTTTCGTTCTTTTGTTTTTTTCCTACTTGCTCTGGCTAGAATGTCTAGTACTATTTTTGAATAGAAGTGTTGAAAGTGGGTACTGTTGACTTGTTCGTGATCTTAGAGGAAAAGCATTCAGTCTTTCACCATTGAGTATGATATTTGCTGTGGGTTTTTCAAATATGGCTTTTATTTTATTTATTTTTTTAGAAGATTTTATTTATTTATTTGATGGGAGTGGGGTGGGAGACAGCATGAGCCAGGGGGAGAGGCAGGGAGAGAGGGAGAAGCAGACTCCTCACTGAGCAGGGAGCCTGATGCAGGGCTTGATCCAGGAACCCTGTGATCATGACCTGAGCTGAAGGCAGACGCTTAACCAACTGAGTCACCCAGGCGCCTCAAATATGGCTTTTATTATGTGGAGATAGTTTTTGCCTCAATTGATACGATTATGTGTTTTTCTCCCTTCATTCTGTTAGTGTGGTGTATTACATTGATTGGCTTTCTTTTTCCTTCCTTTCTCTTTCTTTCTCTTTTTCTTTTCTTTCATGAAATATGTTTGTGAACTTAACCAAAGCAGGATAGTGTATTACCTAAATGTGTGTATAACAAATCTAGTGAAAAATTGTCTGATTGGAAAAGTTTAATAATAACTTTGTTCACTCCATTGATGTCAGTTTGATGCTGACTCATAAATAGAAAACAAACATTAAACACATATGTTGTGCTTCTTGTCACCCAAAAGGCTTAATTCTCTTGCCATTATTGTTATCTATTTATCAACAATTGCCTAATTGTCTTCAGGTAGTATAAATGAGAATAAATGATAGGTATGTCAAGAACATGACCAATTTGTAACATGTAGAAAGTAGAGCTAAAGTGCAAATAGAAATAATTCAGGGCTTATCAGTACATAACTAAAATGATGCCCAATAATTGTCCAATTTCTCCAAATTGGCCTCTGATCCTTTTACATTGCGGTTCAGAAGATAAATATGCTGCACCTCTTATTCTTTTAAAAAGCCGGGGATAACCTTAGTCATGAGCATCACCTTTTCATAAACTATGATGAAACTTGCTCAAGGTTCCTTGTGGGAAGTTCACAAGCTATTTGTAGAAGTACTCTGGGCTGTAATACTTCCTCACTATTGGGCACCAATGAGAAGCAGGTGTTACATTAGATACTGAAAACCAGTATACTTTGAATCTGGTTCTGATGCTTTCTAGCTGTGTTACCTTGGGCAAGCCACTTAATGTTCTGGTTTTCTCATCAATAAAACTAAAATAAGAAGGCCTACCTCATAGGACGTTTATGTATTCCTTCATTCAGTCATTAGATATTTGTCAAATGCCTGCTGTATGCTAGATGTTTTGATAGGCCCTGGAAATGCAGAAAGGATCAGGAAAGGCAGATTCCTATCTTTATGAAGCTTATATACTGGGTGCCTGAGTGGCTCAGTTGGTTAAGTGTCTGCCTTTGGCTCAGGTCATGATCTCGGGCTCCCGAGATCACACACCACATGGGGCTCCCTGCTCAGCGGGGAATCTGCTTCTCCCTCTCCCTCTGCCGCTCCCCCACCCCCCTGCACCCTGCTCATGGTCTCTCTCGCTCAAATAAATAGTCTTTTTTTCATTTTTCATTTTTAATTTAATTTTTTTAAAGATTTTATTTATTTATTTGAGAGAGAGAATGAGAGAGAGAGAGCATGAGGGGGGGAGGGTCAAAGGGAGAAGCAGACTCCCTGCTGAGCAGGGAGCCTGATGCGGGACTTGATCCTGGGACTCCAGGATCATGACCTGAGCCGAAGGCAGTCAGTCGCTTAACCAACTGAGCCACCCAGGCGCCCGTGTCTTTTTTTTTTTTTTTTTAAGATTTATTTATTTATTTACAGAGAGAGCGAGAGCGAGAGAGGGAACACAAGCAGGGGCAGAGGGAGAGGGAGAAGCAGGCTTCCCGCTGAGCAGGGAGCTGGATGCAGGGGGCTTGATCCCAGGACCCTGGGACCATGACCTGAGCCGAAGGCAGACGCTTAACGACTGAGCCACCCAGGCACCCCTCAAATAAATAAAGTTTTTTAAAAAAAGATGCTTATATGCTAGTTGAAAAAATAGAGATTGTAGAAATAATCAGTTGCTTTTGTGGAAAATATGCAAAATGGATGTATAGTACATTATGAGTTTTTATGTTGTAAGGAACATGTGATTTAACATATATAAAGAACATAGCATAATCTTTTGCACCTAGTTGGTACTCAGAAGATGGGAATATCATCTACCATTGCCACTTAAGTGTTTATTTATTGAGCATCTGTATAGGAATGGACTGTGCATGCGCAGCACCTTGGGTTATGTTTTTCCATTTCTCCCAATATTGAGTATAGTATATTCATTTCACAAGCATGTGTACAGTGTCAGGGTTGTGCCAGGCTCTGGAGCAGTGTTAATCCAGTATAATTGGAGTGAAGAGTGTAAAGAATAACACAGGAAGTGGCTATAAAGTTAAATTGGGGGCAGATTGTGACTACCTTTACTACCTTATAAAGGTGTTAACTGCATATTCTTTTAAGCACTAGGCTAGGGGAATGCAAAAATGATCAAGGTCCATTTCTTGCTCTTCAGATTGTGGAATCACACATGCACATAAATGATCACTTTTTTTTCTTCCTTACCAATTTGGATGCTTTTTATTTCTTTTTCTTGCCTGATTGCTCTTGCTAGGACTTCCAGTACTATGTTGAATAAAAGTAGTGAGAGTGGACATCTTTGTCTTGTTCCTGATCTTAGAGGAAAATCTCTCAGTTTATCACCATTTAATATGTTAGCTGTGGGTTTTTCATATATGGTCTTTACTATGTTGAGGTGTGTTCTCTTTAAATCTACTTTGTTGAGAGTTTTTTTTTATTAAAGATTTATTTGAGAGAGAGAGTGAGAGAGCATGAGCAGGGGATGGGGCAAAGGGAGAGGGAGAGGGAGAAGCAGGTTCCCTGCTGAGCAGGGAGCTAGATGAGGGACTCAATCCTAGGACCTGGAGATCCTGACGTGAGTCAAAGGCAGATGCTTAACCAACTGAGCCACCCAGGCACCACTCTATTTCTTCTTGATTTAGCTTTGGGAAGTTATATGTTCCTTGGAATGTATCCATTTCTTCAAGGTTGTCCAATTTGTTGGCATAATAATTTTTCATAATATTCTCTTTTTTTCCTTTTTCCTTTTTTTAAAGATTTTATTTATTTATAGAGAGAGAGACAGCGAGAGAGGGAACACAAGTAGGGGGAGTGGGAGAGGGAGAAGCAGGCTTCCCACTGAGCAGGGAGCCCAATGTGGGCCTCGATCCCAGGACTCTGGGATCATGACCTGAGCTGAAGGCAGACGTTTAATGACTGAGCCACCCAGGCACCCCATAATATTCTCTTATAATCCTTTGTATTTCTGTGGTGTCAGTTTTTTTTTTCCCTTTCATTTCTGATTTTGAGTTCTCTCTTTCTCTCTCTTTTTGAGGAGTTTGGCTAAAGATTTATCAATTTTATTAATCTTTTCAAAGAACCAGGTCCTGGTTTCGTTGATCTGTTTTATTATTTTTTAGTCTCTCTCTCATTTATTTCTGCTCTAATCTTTATTATTTCCGGAAGGTTGTTTATTTGAGATTTTTTTTTCCTGCTTGTTGAGGTAGACCTGTTATAGCAATAATCTTCTCTCTTAGAACAGCTTTTGCTGCATCCCAAAGATTTTGACTGTTCTATTTTCATTTGTCTCCCTATATTTTTTTGTTCCATCTTCAATTTTTTGATTGATTCATTCATTGTTTAATAGTATGTTATTTAACCTTTCTATATTTGTGTTCTTTCCAGATTTTTTTCGTTAAAAAAAAAGCAGTCTTTATTTTTGATTTTTTTTTTTTATATTCTCTGTCTCCTTGTTGAAGGTCTCACTGAGGTCCTCTACCCTGTTCTCAAGCCCAGTGAGTATCTTTATGACCATTATTTTGAATTCTCAATCAGGTGTATCACTTACCCTGTTTCACTTGGTCTCTTGCTGTGATTTTGTCCTGTTCTTTCATCTGGGGCATACTCCACATGTCTTCTGGCACCCAGAACATGTGACTCTTAGTTCCAGCCCATATTGGGTGTGGAGCCTACTTGGAAAAAAAAAATGTTGTTTTTGAATATGATGTTCAGTGGCGCCTGGGTGGCTCAGTTGGTTAGGCGGCTGCCTTCGGCTCAGGTCACGATCCCAGGGTCCTGGGATCGAGCCCCGCATCGGGTTCCCTGCTCAGTGGAGAGCCTGCTTCTCCCTTTCCCTCTGCCTGCCACTCTGCCTACTTGTGCTCTCTATCTCTCTGTCAAATAAATTAAAGAAAAAAAATCTCAATATGTTCAGAAAATAACTGTTAGTTCCATCTGGTCCAATGTATCATTCAAAGCCACTGTTTTGGGGCACCTGGGTCGTTCAGTCAGTTAAGGGTCTGCCTTTGGCTCAGATCATGATCTCAGTGTCCTGGGATCAAGCCTGGAATCAGGCTCCCTGCTCAGTGGGGGGTCGGCTTCTCCCTCTCCCTCTGCACCTCCCCCCCCCCCCCGCCACCCGCTTGTGCACTCTCTCTCAAATAAAATATTTAAAAAAAAAAAGGTCACTGTTTCCTTGTTTTTCTGTCTGGATGATCTATCCATTGATGTAAATAGGGTGTTAAAGTCCCTTGCTAATATTAGTATCTATTTCTTCCTTTATGTCTATTAATAGTTGCCTTATGTACTTGAGTGCTCCCATGCTGGGTATATAAATATTTACAATTGTTATATCTTGTTGGAGTGTTCCCTTTATGATTATGTAGTGTCTGTCTCTCATTTTTTTTTAACTTAATTTTTTAAAAGATTTTATTTGAGAGAGAGAGAAAGCGAGCAAGCATGAGTGGGGGGCAGAGGGAGAAGCAGACTCCCTGCTGAGCAAGGAGCCCAATGAGGGGCTCGATCCCAGGACCCTGGGATCATGACCTGAGCTGAAGGCAGTTGCTTAACCAACTGAGCCACTCAGGTGCCCCTCTTTGTCTCTTGTTATTGTCTTTGTTTTAATGTCTGTTTTGTCTGATATAAGTATTGGTACCCCAGTTTTCTTTTTGCTTTTATTTATATGATCCCTTCACTTTTCCATCTCTTCACTTTTAATCTATATTTTTTTTATGTCTCAAATGGGTCTCTTGTAGGCAGCATATAGATGGGTCTTGCTTTTTTATCCATTCCATCACTCTTTGTTTTTTGATTGGACCATTTAGTACATTTACATTCAGAATAATTGTTGATAGACATGTGCTTATTGCTGTTTTGTTAATTTGTTTTATGGTTGTTTTTGTAGTTCTCTCTTCTCTTGCCTCCTTATCATTTGATGGCTTTCTTTAGTGATATGCTTGGATTCTTTTCTCTTTATATTTTGCTTATCTATTATAGGTTTTTGATTTGTGGTTACCATTAAGTTTATATATAACCTCTTAAGCATATAGTAGTCTGTATTAGGATGATGGTTGCTTAAGTTTGAATCTATTTTCAAAGCACTAAGTTTTTACTCCTCCCATCCCCATGTTTTATGTATATGATATCATACTTTACATTCTTTTTATTTTGTGAATCCCTTGACTGATTTTTATAGATATCATTGATTTTGCTGCTTTTGTGCTTTTTTTTTTTTTAAATGTTTTATTTATTTATTCATGAGAGTCAGAGAGAGAGAGAGAGAGGCAGAGGCAGAGGGAGAAGCAGGCTCCCCGCCTAGCAGGGAGCCCGATGTGGGACTCGATCCCAGGACTCTGGGATCATGACCTGAGCTGAAGGCAGACGCTTAACCATCTGAGCCACCCAGGCGCCCCGCTGCTTTTGTGCTTAAACTCTGTACTGGTTTTACAGGTAATTAATCTGTTTATTACTTTATGTTTGTATTTATCTGTGAAAATTTTTTCTTTCCTAATTTGCTTACTCCTGATTATGGCCTTTACTTTCCACTCAGAGAATTCCCTTTAACGTTTTTGTAAGGCTGGCTTAGCGATGATGAGTTCCTTTAGCTTTTGTTTGTCTGGGAAACTCTTTATCTCTCCTATTTTGAATGATAACCTTGCTGGGTAGATTATTCTTTGCTGTAGGTTTTTTCCTTTCAGCACTTTGAATATGTCATGCCACTTCCGTCCGGCCTGCAGTTTCTGCTGAAAAATCAGCTGACAGCCTTTTGGGGTTTTCCTTGTATGTAACTATTGTCTTTTCTCTTCCTGCTTTTAAAATTCTTTGTCACTACTTTTTGCCATTTTAATTATTATGTGTCTTGGTGTAGACCTCCTTGGGTTGATTTTGTTGGGGGCTCTCTGTGTATCCTGGATCTGAGTTTCTTTTCCTTCCCAGATTTAGGAAGTTTTTAACTATTAAGTCTTCAAGTAAATTCTCTGCCCTCTTTTCTCTCTCTTCTCTTTCTGGGATCCTTATAATGCAAATGTTATTATACTTGATGTTGCTGAGTTCCCTTAATCTATTATCATTTTTTATGTTTTTTTGCTATTCAGCTTGGTTGCATTCCATTACTCTGTCTTCCAGCTCAGTGATCCATTCTTTTGCCTCCTCTAATTTGCTGTGGATTCCTTCTAGTATATTTTTTATTTCAGTGATTGAGAAGTCTTTATTTTTGATTATTATTATTTTTTTTATATTCTCTGTCTCCTTGTTGAAGATCTCACTGAGGTCCTCTACCCTGTTCTCAAGCCCAGTGAGTATCTTTATGACCATTATTTTGAATTCTCAATCAGGTGTATTGCTTACCCTGTTTCACTTGGTCTCTTGCTGTGATTTTGTCCTGTTCTTTCATCTGGGGCATACTCCTCTGTCTCCTCATTTTGTCTAATTCTCTGAGTTTGTTTCTATGTGTTAGGAAGTTCAGTTATGTCTCCTGATCTTGAAAGTAGTGGCCTTCGGAAGAGGTCCTCTAGTGCCCTGCAGTGTCCCCTGTTCACCAGGTGGTGCTTCAGGGCTGTCTTCTCTGTGTGTTGTGTGTCCCCTGACGTTGTGCCTGAGCTGCGTTTGCCTTCCAGTTGGCTGCAGTGGTCCCCTTTGCCTGTGTGGGTGGGGTTTAGTCTCTTTGTGTTAAAGGGCCAGTCTGGGGCTGCCTTGGGCTTCTCCTTGGTTCAGACCAGATGCTTGCCCTCAACCTGTTTGCCAGAACTGTGGTTGCACTGAACTGCAGGGTGCTTTCCCTGTTGTCCCCTGTGAGGCTTTTATGGGTGGGCACAACCTGCAGTCAGACCAGATACTGCCCCCAGTCTATTAGGGTTGCAGTCTCCCTGAACTACAGGACTCTTTCTTCATGCTGCTCCGTGTGAGGGTTTTGTTCATGGATGGGCTGGCCATCAGATCAGTTGTCTGCGCCCAGCCTACTGTTGGGGTTGCAGTCGAACTGGTGTCTGTGGTTGTCTTCCTTTCTCCCAGGGTAGGAGTCACTTTGGTGTTGGCCACTGTCAGGGCTTCTTGCTGAGTGAGACGTCAGGCACCTTGGAGGGACTCCTGCTGAGTGGGACAGGTTGGATGGGATGGATCCGCAGGAGAATGTGGGGGCAGGGGAATGGGCATGGTGTTAGCGAGCTAGATAGTGAGTGTTCATGCTGGTTCCCACAGATGTCTGGGTATCTAGGTTGGCAGGGAGGGGAAGAGAAATGGTGCCCACTAGCTTTTTTCTTCTTGGACAAGGCTACTAAAGATCCCTGCCCTCCAGTGCACGTTCTGAGATTAGTAAATAAACCTCCCATACACCCCAGGCACTTTTTGAATGCTGCTTCTAGGTGGGATTGTTTGTTGTGCTGTCTCTCTAAGGGCAGAGACTCAGTGTTATTGGTGATAATCCCCACTGATTGTCCCTTCTGTTTGTGGTTAGTCTCACAGGTTAGTTTGGTTCCCAACTGGGACTCTGACCTTCCTACCATTTTTCATTTTTCGGTGTGACCTCCCCTCTACAGTTAACTGTGGAGAGTCTTTGGTTCATTCTTTGGATTAATTACACTGATGTCTAGATGATCACTTCTTTTTTAAAAAAAGGTTTTTTTAAAAGATTTTTATTTATTTGAGAGAGAGAGAGCATGAATGAGGGAAGAGGGAGAAGCAGACTCCCTGCTGAGTAGGGAGCCCGACGTGGGACTCGATCCCAGGATCCTGGGATCATGACCTGAGCCCAAGGCAGACACTTAACCGACTGAGCACCCAGGCACCCCTAGATGATCACTTCTTGAAGCAAGTTGTGAAAGGGATGGAGGGATGTGTAGTGGGGAAATACTGAACTCAGTAAGTATATAGGTAAGCCAACTTAAGTTTCCAAACCAGAACACTGGTATTATAGTGTCAGTTGCTTTTTTTTTTCTTCAGATGTAGTTAACATAACATTAGTTTCAGGTGTACTGCATAATGATTTCATGTTTGTATATATTGAGAAATGATCACCACAGTAAGTCTAGTTAACATCCATTGATCAATTTTTATATGTTTATAATAGCTTTATGTTCCAGTAAAAAAATTCCACTTGATTGTGGTGTATAAAAGGATTCTTTTTTTTTTTTTTTTAAGATTTTATTTATTGATTTGACAGAGAGAGACACAGCGAGAGAGGGAACACAAGCAGGGGGAGTGGGAGAGGGAGAAGCAGGCTTCCCGCTGAACAGGGAGCCTGATGTGGGGCTCGATCCCAGGACCCTGGGATCATGACCTGAGCCGAAGGCAGATGCTTAACGACTGAGCCACCCAGGCGCCCCAAGGATTCTTTTAATATGCTGCCTAATTCGGTTTGCTAGTGTTTTGTTGATTTTTGCATCTGTGTTCATCATGGAGGTTAGTCTATAATTTTCTTTTCTTACAGTGTCTTTGTCTGGCTTTGGTATCAGGGTAATGCTGGCCTCATAGGACGAGCTGGGAAGTGTTCCCTCCTTTTTTTTTTTTTTGGAAAAGCTTAAGAAGGATTAGTATTCTTCACATGTTTGCTAGAATTCACCTGTGAAGCTATCAGTTCTAGGGCTTTTTTTTGTTGGGAGAGTTTTGATTACTGACTCAATCTCCTTACTAGGTAGAAGTGTGTTCAGTTTTTCTATTTCTCTGTGATTTAGTTTTAGTAGGTTTTGTATTTCTAGGCATTTGTTAATTTCATCTAGGTTATCCAATTTGCTACTGTACAATTGTTCATAGTACTCTAATTCTTTTTATTTCTATAGAATTGGTAGTAATGTCTCCTCCCCACTTTAATTTCTGCTTTTAGTAATTTGTCTTTTTTCTTGAGTCTGTCTAGCTAAAGGTTTGTCAATTTTCTTGATCTTTTAGAAAAATCAACTCTTGGTTTTATTGATTTTTCTCTGTTCTTTTTTTTTCTCTGTTTCACTTACCTCTGCTCTAATCTTTATGATTTCTGCCCTTCTGCTAGTAGCTTTGGGTTTAGTTTGTTCTTGTTTTTCTGGTTTCTTAAGTGATAAAGTTAGGTTGTTGACTGGAGATCTTTCTTGTTTATAAAGGCAAGTGTTTATAGCTATAGATGTCCCCCTTAACATTGCTTTCACTGGATCCCATAAGTTTTGGTGTGTTGTGTTTTCATTTTATTTTTCTCTAAGTATTTCTTAATTTTCTTGTGAGTTCTTCTTTAATTAATTGATTTAAAAGTGTGTTGATTGGGGCACCTGGGTGGCTCAGTCAGTTAAGCATCTACCTTCGGCTCAGGTCATGAGTCTAGGGTCCTGGGATCGAGCCCCACATCAGGCTCCTTGCTCAGCGGGGAGCCTGCTTCTTCCTCTGCCTGGCGCTCCCCCTGCTTGTGCTCTCTTTCTCGCTCTGTCAAATAAATAAAATCTTAAAAAAAAAAAAATCTACTGAGACTTAATATGTGGTCTAACATACAGTCTAGTCTGGAAAATGTCCCAAATGTACTTGAGAAGATCTTGTATGTGGCTGTTGCTGGTGGGTGTTTGTACATCTCTTAGATCTAGTTGGTTTACTGTGCTAAGTCCTGTTTTCTTAAGTCTGGTTGTTTAATAACTATTGAGAGTAGAGTATTGATGTCTCTAACCATTATTGTAGAACTATTTCTCTCTTCAGTTCTGACAGTTTTTGTTTCATATATTTTGCTAGTCTATTAATAGGTGCACAAATGCTTATAATTGTTCTATTTTCTTGCTGTATTAAACCTTTTTTTTAATGTGTAATGTTCTTTGTCTTTTGTAACCTTTTTTCATTGAAGTATTTTGTTTTATATTAGTATAGGCACCCCTACTCTCCATCCTTTTTTGCTTTGAGTCTGTTTGTGTCTTTGTATCTCAAGTGAGTCTCTTGTAGACAACCTGTAGTTGGAGCTTCTGTTTTATCCATTCTGCCAAATCTCTTTTATTTTATTTTATTATTATTTTATTTATTTATTTATTTATTTTTTAAAGATTTTATTTATTTATTTGAGAGAGAATGAGAGACAGAGAGCACGAGAGGGAAGAGGGCAGAGGGAGAAGCAGACCCCCCGCTGAGCAGGGAGCCCGATGCGGGACTCGATCCTGGGACTCCAGGATCATGACCTGAGCTGAAGGCAGTCGCTTAACCAACTGAGCCACCCAGGCACCCTTTATTATTATTTTAAAAAATATTTTATTTATTTGACAGAGAGAGAGACAGCGAGAGAGGGAACATAAACAGGGGAGTGGGAGAGGGAGAAGCAGGCTTCCCACTGAGCAGGGAGCCCGATGCAGGGCTCTATCCCAGGACCCTGGGATCATGACCTGAGCTGAAGGCAGACGCTTAACGACTGAGCCACCCAGGCGCCCCCAATTCTTTTAATTGGAGGGTTTAATCCATTAATATTTAGGGTAATTACTGATAAGGATGAGTTAGATAGATGTCTTATAGGCTTTTTGTTCCTCATTTTCTGCTTTACTGTCTTTGTGTTTATTCACATATTTGTAGTGAAATGTTTAAACTTTCTCATTTCCTTTGTATATATTCTGTAGCTTTTCTTTTTTTAGTATATGTGCTGTCAAAGCGAGCACTATTCTACAGCTTTTGTGTGTGTGTGTGTGGTTACAATGGGAATTATGTTTAACATCCTAAAGTTATACTATTCTAAGTTGAATGTATATCAGGTTAACTTCACTTGATCTTAGCCAAAAGGCCAAGAAGCGATTATCAGGTTAACTTCAATAACATAAAAAACTCTGCTCCTTTACAATTCTGTCCCCATCCCTTTCAGTTGTTGATGTCACAAAATTTTGATTTAATTTTAATTTTCTCTATATGTAGTTGCTTCTGAATGTCCTTGTCTTTATTTTGTGTATTTTTATGTATGTATGTAAACAGGCCTGAATGGCCTTGTCTTTAGTGTCTGGTTCCCAAAGCCGGGGGGAGAGAAAAATGAAAGGGGGGGAAAGGGCTCCCTCCCTTTAAATGTCCCAAGTCACTTCAGCTGGGGGAGAGGGTCTCTGCAACCATGGGGGAGCAAAGCGACTGCCTCTTCTCTGTGTTTGCACCTTTGTGATAGGAAGGAGCAATCAGTGATGAGGGCACAGATTCCCAGTGTTTGGAGGACAGGGTCTTCTTTTGTCCACCCTGGCTCCTGCAAGATGTGTGCTAGTTGCTGCAGAAACATGCAGGTGGCTGGGTGTGGGGCTGGGCTAAGAGCTGAAACTGGTTGAAATTAACCTCAGTTGACTGGCCACGTCCTTCCCTGGAAGTTGGAATCCTTCAGTAGATTCCAGGTTTCCAAAATAGTGACATTAGATGGATTCTGCCAATGCCGCTGTTTCTCAGGTGGGGAGATAGATTCCTGGTGCTTCCTGCTCCACCAGCGTCCCAGAATCCTCCAAGCCATGTTAGGTCTTGTCCTTGTCTGTTCACCTTGCTCTCCACCACACTCTTCTGGAGGGGAGGAAGCATGTTGCTATCTTACCGCTGCTTCCCAGGGTCCATCTGAAGTGTTTGGCACTTGGGGTAAAGGCTCAGTTAACTGGCCTTACAATTCCAGTCTGTTCTCATCTCTTACAGTCCCACAGGGGCTGGTCGCAGGGACAGTCCTGGGCTGGGCTGTGATGCTCAGAAAGGAGAGAGAAGGGAGGACTGTACTGGGTTGGACAGTGTCCCCCTCACCCCCAATTCGTTTCCATCTGGAACCTGTGAATGGGACCTTTTTTGGAAACTGGGTCTGTGCAAGATGTAATGAATTAAAACGATGTCATACTAGGTTAGGGTGGATTGATGATTGGTGTCCTTAGCAGAAGGCCATGTGAAGATGGAAGCAGAGATTGGAGTGGTACATCTACAAGCCCAGGATTACTGGCAACCACCAGGAGCTGGAGGAGGCAAGGGAGGATTCTTCCTTTTTGCCCTGGAAGAAGCATGGCCCTACTGATGCCTGGATTTGGGACTTCTGGCTTCCAGAATTGTGAGAGAGTGAACTTCTGTTGTGGACTGGTTAGGGCAGCCGAGCGTACTAACAGAGGGGTGAGGATCGGGAGGCTGTGCCTCTTATTTTTAAGGCTGATCCACAAGACTACAGAATTCTTCACACTTTGTATTCCCAGCTCTGAAGGTGAGTAGGGTAGTGCCCCCCAGCAAGCCTCCACGTGAGCTAGGTTCTTTCTAAAGTGATGTTTGAAAGCTGGTTTTTAAGACAAAAGGCTGGTGAGTCCTTTAAAACTAACCTCACCCCTATAGGTGGCCACGTGTCTGTGGGTTTTCCGTGTCTGTATTGTGAGCAGCCTGAGAACAGAGCCCAGGTCCTGGCCCTTGTACTGCCCTCACTCCCAGACAGTTCCTGGGCATCTGCATGGGGCTGGGCCCGGTGCCCGGGACTGGGGTGTGGAGACAAAGCATGCCCTCGGGAAGCTCCATGAGCCCCCTGGAGCCAGGGGACATGCTGCCCCCCCCCCCCCCCCCATTTGTAGGGATGCTTATTTCTCCTGCTGTCTCCAGTTGACCAGTGAGGAAGCATGCTTAGAACTCAGGTCTTGCCCAAAGCTCCTCCAGCCCCAAGAGGACGTGCGGAAGCTAGAGGAGATGCTGTGGTAGCCTCTTTACCCAGTCACTCCAGTGGCTACTGACCCCAAGAACCTCAGTCTGCCCAACCGTAGAATGGGAGAGATGGTAGAAGCTGTCTTGTAGGATGTGTGGAAACTGCATGGCTGGTACGGAGGGAGGGCGTAGCAGGCAAGAGCTGCTCCTGCCGTCATCGTGGTTATTTGCTAAATTTATGAGTCCCCTGGAGAGCAGCCTTTATGGGTATTTATAGGACTCCCGTCTGTATTTGTATTACATATATTTGCATATGGGTTGATACCTGTTTCACACAGAGACGTATTTACCCTGAACAGACTTCAGTATTAGATATTGACAAGGATAGAGACATTTCTCCGTTGTGCTAATTTGAGTAACTTTGAAATTTTAATGGAAACTGCACTCGGGGCAGACGTCTTTATGCACCGTCTGTTCACTCCGTACCCGTGTTTGAGCCACCGTTGAGGGTAACAAAGTCTAAGATCAGCGAGCACGGCAAAGAAAGGTTACTGCCCTCAGGCACCTCCTTCCACCAGCGGCAACAAAGCAAGACCAAAGGTCTAACGTGGGCGGAGGGAAACCAGGCCAGGTCAGGGGCTGGACACACCAGAGGGTGAGGCTCCTGCAATCCTGTCCAGACATGAGAGCACGGGATAGGGCCCCTGCTCTCAGTTTTTAAAGAAAACAAATTCAAGGCTAATTAAGAGGCCTAGTTTTGTGTTTCCAGGCTCAAGGCCACAGGAATAGTCAGCAGTGGGAACCTGAGCTTAGCCTGGGATTTGGCCTTATTTTTCCTGTTTATAGAATTTTATGTTAAGGAGCCATCTGGTTGCTTCTCAGCTGCATAAATGCCCCATTGCACTGTGTCTGGTCATGGCCACATCCAGGCCAGGTGACTTGGCACCAGCTGGCAGCCCGCGGCTTTGTGGACCCGGCCCCCAGGCCCTGTCCTTCCAAGGCCTGCGGGTCCCGCCTGGTGCTGAAGGGCCGTCTGCTGGGAGGAGGTATCAATGCTGAGGGGCCAGCTTTCAGGGAGGGGCCTCCTCTTCCTTGAGCCCAGAAAGGCCTGGACTCTACTCAGGGGTGAGGTCAGGGAGCGGCCCTAAAGTAGGAAAGTGAAAGGAGTGGCCTCAGCGGCTGGGCGGCAGAGGTGCCCCTGGATCTCAGACCCCTGCGAAGGGATGAGGGAACGCGGCGGCCGGACACGTCGGGCAGCTGTCCCTGTTCTGGGTGCCTTGCCGAGGGTGGTTTCCGTCTTACACTCTGTCATACTGCCCCCGTCCTGTCACTCCTGCACTTGATGTTGGACATGTCCCACTGGCCTCTCTTTTCAGGCCTGTCTTGGGACGTGGGTCTGGAACAGCCTCTTCCTTTGCTAAGAGAGCCAGACTGACCATCCTAACGAGGGCTTTTCTTCTTTCTGGTCTTGTTCTTAACTTCTTGAGTGAAGCTGAAGGAAGTGAGAAAGAGAAGGCACTTAAAACTCGAGAGGGTGAGACTTCCAGAATGTGTTCTGGGTCACCTGGTTAGAGTGATGGAGGTCACCGCAGGTGCGTGGGGAGTTTGGGTGCGGGAGCCTTTGCCTCATGGGTTCGGGTGTTGGCCCAGGGGCCAAGGCGGGCCCCTGAGTTCCACCAATTATTTCTCTAAGATTTTATTTACTTATTGGTCAGAGAGAGAGGGAGAGCGAGCGAGCACACAAGCAAGGGGAGCGGCGGGCAGAGGGAGAAGCAGGCTCCCCTCGGAGCAGGGAGCCCGATGCGGGACTTGATCCCAGAACCCGGGGATGATGACCTGAGCTGAAGGCAGACGCTTAACCAAGTGAGCCACCCAGGCGCCCCCCACCAGTCTTGAAAATGGTCCAGTCGTGTGACTTCGGGGCATGTCTCCCATGGGCCGTGTCCATCGGTTGGAGGTGTTCTCTGCAAATCTGGAATCTACTGTGGGGTTCCAGGCTGCAGTCAGAAGGAATGAGGCAGGTCTGTGCTGCCGTGCGAGCAAGGTGAAGAGCACGCTGTCGTAGGCCCCATCTGTGCATGAAGACTGCCGCTGTGGATGCTCATACACATTCTGGAAAGATATGTGCCCAAATGGTGAAGAGGAAATGCCTCTGCAAAATGGCACTTGAGGTGGAGGGTCAGTGGGGAAAGAGGGATTTCAGTTCTCATGGCATTTCCTTCCGTATGTTTGAATTTGTGACAGCCGCGCACATTTTTTGCTTAAAGCAAAACGGGTCCTTTAGTAACGTGGCCTGGCGTCTCCTTCTGCTGTCCCTCCTCACACGCATGGGTGGGGGTAGGGGCTGTGAGCCGCGCAGGGTGGAGGCCAGCTCCCGCCTTCCCTGCGCGCCCTCCCGGTGGGTTCCCACCTGCAGGCTGCCCTGGCTCACCCTGCCCACCTCCTCTCACTGCGGGTGCGGCAGCGTTCTTTGAAGTACAACAGTAAGGCCAGACATAAAGCAGATTGTAATTTTAAGGACTTTTTTTTTTTTTTTTAAAGATTTTACTTATTTGACAGAGACACAGCGAGAGAGGGAACACAAGCAGGGGGAGTGGGAGAGGGAGAAGCAGGCTTCCCGCGGAGCAGGGAACCTGATGTGGGACTCGATCCCAGGACCCTGAGGTCATGACCTGAGCCAAAGGCAGATGCTTAACGACCGAGCCACCCAGGCGCCCCGGGACTTTTTTTTTTTAAGAAGTGATTGGGGTTGGGTGTATTCGTTTCCTACAGCTGCCATGACAAAGCACCATAAACGGGGCTTAGAACAGCAGTGGTGTCATCTTCCACACTTCTAGAGGCCAGAGCCTGAGCTGAAGGTGTCGGCGGGGCCGTGCTCCCTCTGAGGCTCTGGGGGCTTCTGGTGGCTTCTGCGCCCCTGACACATCTCTCTGCCCTGGGCCCCTCTCCTCACTCAACCTTGTGTCTGTGTCCACATTTCCTCCTTCTAAGCACAGGAGTCACTGGATCAGGGCCTGTTCTAATACGGAATGGCTTCCTCTTAACTAATTACATCTGCAAGGACCCTGCTTCTAAATAAAGTCCTATTCCAAGTCCCGGGGGTTAGGACACGCACGGCGTTGGGGGGACTAGCCGCTGCAATTTCTAGCCTTCCCATAAAGAAGCCTTTGGAGTTGCCACACTTAGTAATTTGATGATGTACTGTCTAAAATTGTGAACTTGCTTGTGAAAGCAGAATTTTAGATGAACTTTCAGACAGAACATTAGAAGCTGAAAAACCAGTGACTCACAGTTCTGAAGCTGACCTCTGAACGAGGTCATGCCACTCCATGCCACTTTTTCTCTTGCTTTATGAACAACTGTTTCTGACCTTGCTGCTTTTAATAAAATGAACTGTGCTTTTAAATCTTCCACTTAGGAAATTGAGAGACTTTCTGAGCAGCTAGAAGAAAAAGAGAAGGAGACGCAGCAGCTGATGAGCCAGCCGGAGCGCGAGCGAGAGCGGGAAGTGGCACTGCTGCGGAGGAGTGTGGCGGAGAAGGAACGGGCCCGGGCTGCCAGCGACATCCTGTGCCGCTCCTTGGCTGATGAGACCCATCAGCTGCGGAGGACTCTGGCCGCCACCGCCCACATGTGCCAGCATCTGGCCAAGTGTCTGGATGAACGACAGCGCGCTCAGGGGGACGCGGGGGAGAAGAGTCCGGAGGTAAGCCCCGCGCCTGTGTGCGCCGGGGACGGTGAAGGCCTCCCTGGGGCGGGAGGCCCTGCGTTGGGGCCGCACGATCCCGCTGCCGTCACAGGGGTCGGGGCGCCCAGAGCCACTTCTGTTCTCAGTGCGAGACCCAGCTGTTGTGGCAAAGCCCAGCCATCCAGGGGTTTCTTCTAGAATGACAGAACATGCAGAATGCGATAGGAAAGCAGGGGAGCCCATTGCCCCAGCCCCTCCCTCCTGACGGCCCTGTGCACTGTGGCCTCCTTGGCCTCACCCAGCTGAGCACCAGAGGGCAGAGCCGGGCTGGCAGGCCTGCTCCGAGCAAGTGCGAGCACTTCAGCGTTGGGCAGATGAGCAAACTGCCCCTCTCCGTGCCCCGTGTGCGGGGCCAGGCCCCAGCCCGCCACAAGGGCAGTGGGTACCGGCCTTCTGTGGCTCCGCGAGTCTGCGCGGAGCAGCGCCGCCCGGCCTGGGGCGGGGAGCAGGGTTCTTTCCAGGTGGCTCTCTGGAGCTGCCACCATGGTCATGTTGGAAACGCGCTCTGCGGTGTTCTGGGGGGTGCGGGGGGCACAGGTCGCCTGGCTCCTTAGCAGCCTCTTCACTGAGAGCCTGCGTGGGGAGAATGTCGATCTGAGACCCACCCGTTCCCGATGGAGGGATTCCATGAAAAGGGAACCTCAGAAAGAACACCCGTGTATTTCAGAAGCCAAAAGACGAGGGCTGTCTGGGAGGAAGCGGGTGGGCTCATTCGACTTTGAGTCACTGTGTCATTTCCTTATGGGGACTTGGAAGTGGCTGCGCAGGAGGGTTGGCCCGGGGCCGCTGTGGGGTCGGTGCAGCTCCTAAAGCAGCATCACTTCTCAGCCTGGGACTCGGCTGAGTCACCCGGGGCTTCCCGGCGCCTGCTCGGTGAGGACACCCACTTCCTTTATCGTTCAAGGGGAATTCTCAGAAACGATGTCACCAACATATAGCCCCCCGTTCTGTTAAATGCACTGAAGTTCTCGGATTCAGATGGACTTCTCATGAGACTTTTCACTTAGGTCTGCCCACCATTGTTAGGGTTGGTTTGGGATGTGGCTTCTCAGCATGAACACGGTGTGGGTCAGATCGCCACGTGTGGAACCACTGAGGTCGACCCTGACTCTGCAGACATGATGCTGTCATGGGCTTGGAGGAGGGGAGCTGGGTTCCGGGCCAGGCCTGCGCCAGGGGGCCCAGGCCGGAGCCTTCTCTGCGGCCCCACGGGGCTGAGCTGCCTGCCCTCCCGACTCCTCGTGATGATGGAGCATCTGAGGCCGGGGGACACCAGATGCACGACTGGATGCAACTCCATGGCGGCGGCCTGGGCGGGGCCAGAGCAAACCCCTCCCCCCTCCCCTCCAGCCTTTCGAGTCTCTGCTTTGCTTCCCTCCTGCATGCACGCCTGCCAGGGGACGCTTTGCTGGATGAGCGCCATCGGTGGCCTCAGTCTGCAGGTCTAGCTTCTTCCTCCCTTCTTGCTGCGTGTGTCATGTTCAGCGACACGGCGTCTTCCCTCTGTCCCTTCCTTCTGTAGCCAGAGTGTACAGGCGGGGCCGCCTCTGGACAGGCTGTTATTGAGAAGTTACGGGAAGAAAACCGACTGTTACGACAGAAGGTGACTCATGTGAGTATCTGTGCCATTTTGTTCAACGGCAGGGGAGGGTCCTACCCTCTCTGTGGTGCTCAGGGCTTGTGTCCCCCTCGGGCCACTTGGGTTGACACACACACAGCCCCCAGAGACCTGCCTTTCTGCCTGAGAGTGCAGAGAATGCGCCCTGTCCTGCTCTGTCCCCCAGGTCAACTCGTAGGTCGAGAAAGGAGGTGCAGGAGTTTCAGGTACAGCTTTTAAGGCAGGAGAATGGCACCGAGTCCACTTCGGTGGAAGCCAGTGGCCCGTGGATGTCCTCACGGCGCCTCGGGTGCATCTGGCAGTCTCAGTGTCCCCTCTGGACAGAGCAGGGTGAGGCAACGGCAGTGACGGGCAAGGACTCCGCAGCTGATTGCTGCTAACAGAGAGCTTCCTGGCCTCGGCCACCGTCACCCAGAGCTCTGTGGCTGCGTCCCCTCAGGTGGAAGACCTCAATGCCAAGTGGCAGCGTTACGACGCCAGCAGGGACGAGTATGTGAGGGGGCTCCACGCGCAGCTGCAGGGGCTGCAGGCCCCCCCTGAGCCTGAGAGGTCCTCCTGCCCCGAGCTGATGAGGAAGGAGATTTCCAGGCTCAACCGGCAGCTGGAGGAGAAGATAGGCGTGTGTGCGGCCGTGAGGCGGGAGCTGGCGGCCGTGAGGGGGGCCCACGACGCGGCGCTGGAGCGGGTGCAGATGCTGGAGCAGCAGGTGGCGCTTGGGGCTCCGGGCGGCCGTGGCGGGGAGTCTGCCTCCTTCCCGAGTGACAGCCGAGCGTCTCGCCTCCTTTCAGATTCTCGCTTACAAGGATGATTTCACCTCAGAAAGGGCAGACCGAGAACGGGCCCAGAGCAGGATTCAGGAGCTCGAGGAAGAGGTGGCTTCCTTGCGGCAACAGGCGTCCTGGACACAGGTAGGGTCCCAGGGCTTTGCTCCTCGTTTAGGCTCAGCGTTTCTCTCGTTTTTCTTTTCCTGAATTTTGAGTGTCGGCCCGAGACACTTGTCACGGCCCAAGCCCGTTGGCCCGCTTGGGTCAGAGCCGCCTTGCCTGGCGCCCGGGGCACGGTGGCGGGAGCCGTCTGTCGCAGTGGTGTGACAGAGGAGGTGGCTGTCCACGGGGCCCGTCCTGGGCTCCAGGCCCCCTACCAGGCCTTCCTGCCTACACGTCGCCTCCTTGCTGTGAGGCGGGGACCCTGGTTACCCCATTCCGCAGACCTGGACACCGAGGCCCCAGGTGTTCAGTGACGTCCCCCAACTCATGGTCCGTGTGTGGGGAGATGTGCCTTATGGGCCAGTGGGCCCTCCACCCCCCTGGGGAGGCCTGGCAGGTGTCAGAATTGACAAAGTCTCTCACTGCGGGACCCCTGGCACCCACCTGCCTCTTCCCCTCTCTGCCCTGCGGACACCCCAGGAAAGCTTAGTTTCTTTAGCCCCTCAGCAAGTACCCAGCACACCTCTGGCCCTGCAGGGAACCCTGGGCCCCTCAAAGAACTTCCGTTCGGACAGAGCCTGGGCAGTAGTGGGGCTCGACGTACCGGGCGGAGCAGGGACGCTGAGTGGACCTCGGAGCTGCCCCTTCGGGTTGGCTCCTGGGCCGGGGGAGCTGCCCGCGCTGCCCTGTGGTGTGGCCGCTGCGGTTGTCGGTGGCTTGTGCGTTCCCCGCTGCGGGAGGGGTGCAGGGAGTCATGGGGGACACACTCTCAGACTGAGTCCGTGGCCGTGGGCCTGGACGGAGCATTGTGGGGAAGTGGGTGGGGACCGTGGCTGGGGTCTGCCCCCCGCGAGTCTGCAGGCCAACGGGGAGATGCCAGAGGGCCTCACCAGCTCCGGCAGCCTTCTCGGCCTCCATCAGGAGTTCCTGCTTCTCTTCAGGCCCTGGGACTACAGGCTTTGGCTCAGGACCCTCCCACGTGGCCGGCGGGGACAGGGCGTCCTCCGGCACAGCTAGCTGCGTGTGGTCTTGCCGCGATGGGGCTTGGCCTGTGGGTTTTCTCGGGGAAGCATGTGCTCTTGGGTTGAAAGGCCGTTCAGGATGTGGTCCTCCGCAGCCTCTCCACGACTCAGGGCCAAGAGGAGTGACCAGAACCGGCTCCAGGTCTGCTGGAGCCTGAGCCTCTGTATCCGCCGCCGCCGCCGCCTGCGGCCCCTCGAGCGGTGGGCAGCACTCGCTCTGGTGCCCAGTGCCTGGATGGCCCTGGGGCAGGGTGCTGAAGGTGTGGCCAGTGAGCCGAAGTTCCTGAGCAGTAGTGAGGAGCGTGGCAGGCCACGGCTCACACACGACCGCTGTCTGGGGGACCCCTGCTGCCTCGGGGGGCTCCCAAGTGCCCCGGACCCTGGGCCTCGCAGAGACGGTGCAGAACGGGGCCGAGGCACAGGTTGCCCGGCTCTCCGCCCTGAGCTTTGCCAGCCCCCCTCCACTGAGGTGTCCGGGCAGGTCTCTAGGGCCGAGGGGCCGCTCAGGCCTTTCTGCCCAGGGGTGGGGGTGCGCCCCGCTCGACCCTGTCCCTCCCCGAGCACACGCAGCGGTGTCTGTGTGCCCGCTTCGCTTCTGTATGGAGCACTGCCGCGTTTGGGCTCTGGGCTACTCCAGGAAGCAGGGTGAGGGGGGTGAGTCTCACTCAAGGATAGAAGAAATCTCTCAAGTGATTTTGTGGTCTCCAGGGCAGCCCACGTAAACTGACCTTGGCCTTTTTTCCAGGACCGCCGCGAGCCAGGCTCCTGCCGGATTCACATGGGAAACAGAACCTCCAAGTACTTAGAGACGGATGCTTTGGAGCTCGTGGCACCCAGTGGCCGGAGGGCGGGGACTGGATCTCAGGGGCTGGACTCCCCCGCCGAGGGCAGAGCGACCCGGAGAGGGCAGGGGGACCTTCAGTGCCCTCACTGCCTGCGGTGCTTCGGTGACGAGCAAGGCGAGGAGCTCTTCAGGCATGTGGCTGAGTGCTGCCAGTGAGCCCCGTGGCCGGGAGAGGGAGAGTGTCCTCGAGGTCTGGGGCCCAGAACAGGCTGAGGGGGCTTCGGATCCTTCACCTTGGTCCTCCTTGGGCGATGGAACAGACCAGGTCAGAGGGAACCTCCCGTGGGGCATCTGCTCCTGGGAGGGAGTGTGGCCCCCCAGCTGCCAGGCTGAGAGGCTGGGAGCAACCGGGTGCAGGGATCCAGGCCAATAGCCCCCCGACCCCGGGCGTGCCGCAGCTGCTAGAAAAAGCAGGCTGCCTGTGGGGACCCACACGTGTGGGCCCCAGGGTGAAAGGCCTGCCTTGTTCTGTTGAGTAAGGACCAGGAGGTCTGCAGAACTGAGCGCTCTGGCAGCACCTGGGGGCCGGCCTCCGCCACCGCAGAGCCGTGTGTCTGCACTGAAATGTACCGCAGTAGCCTTTGGCACGTATCTGAAAGTCAAGAGACATTTCGCGTGCACTATTTTCATAATAAATGTACTTATTCTGGTGACCGCTCTGGGAATGCATCCTGGGGGCTTGGGTGCAGGAACCGGTAGTATTTCCAGTCGGGCCGGACTTAGACCAGCCAGTGAGGAGAAATACTCCCTTGTCTGCCACGCGCCAAGGGACCGAGATGGACTGGCTGGAGTCCAGCCAGGCCTGCCTGTCGGGGGGACCATGTGACCTGGCGCCCACCCAGCTTTGCCTTTGGGCAATTTCAGCCCCAGCCCAGGATGTGAAGTTGGGGCTGGAAACAAGGAGAGGAAGCAGGTGCCTGCTGAGAGCACAGCAGAGCCAGAGAGAGCAAGGTGTGGCTGCGGAGGGCCCGCCAGTAGAGCAGGGGACAGGAAGGAGAAGGCAGGAGGGGAGACTGAGGCGCTGTGCTAAGTGTTTGCCAGGGTCACTCATTTAACCCTTCTAGCAATTCCAGGATGCACACGTTAGATCATCCTCAACACAGACGAGGAAAATGCACAGAGGGGTTAATTCACTTGCCCAAGGTCACACAGTGGCTGAATGACAAAGCTGGGATTTGAACCCGTGTTCTTAATTGCACATTCTGTACTTCTTCCTGGAACTCACCCTTCCATGTGGTTCAGTCCTCCTCAAGTCCGAGTTCAGGTGTTGCCTCCTCCGGGGACTCCCTGCGTACCCCTTTCTGCCGGAGTCTGGCTGGAAGGGACCCGGCCTGTGTGGCATGGGGTGGGTAGGCTACAGCAGAAAAGCCTCAGTCGGAGTTGGAAGAGTTTGTGGACATCTGAACACTGGAAAGAGAGGATGGGGACATCCCAGAGAGAAGGTAGCCACAAAAGGGGGAACCCTCACATCCTTGGCTGACCCCCAAATTGTGCATGCTTCGAGCAAGACCCCAATGATTCTGGGGTGAGAAGAGCAGATGGAAAACAGAGCTTAGCAGGCATCCCCATGGCTGAGTATTACAGGGTAACAGCTTTGAATCTGGGTCCCTCAAGGTTAGAAGGGCTTAGTAAACACTTCAGGTTTTCCTTTGAAACCCTAGAAGGGCCAGGCCTCAAGAGTAAAGTTGACATCCTGGGACAAAATGGAAATAGCCCTTGCTCTAAAAAGGCATACGAGTCCCAGGTAATCAACCAACAAATCACCTGCCTATTGGAACAAGAATCAACTTTTTTTTAGAGACGGGCAGAATCTCAGACCTTACACTGTACTAACCACAAATGCAATATGCAAGAGAAAATACTAGACGGGCACCTGGCTGGCTCAGTCGGTAGAGCATACAACTCCCGATCTCGGGGTTGTGAGTTTAAGCTTAAAAATAAAATCTTAAGAAAAAAAAAAAATTAGATGTAGGAAAAATAAAGGCAGCATGAAGGTGTTTTCAGATAAATACAAGGTAATGATATTTATATCCAACAGACTCTACTACAAGAAATTTGTACTATAGAAATTATTCCAGCTGAAGGGAAGTGATTCTGGATAAAAACAAATATAGAAAGGAGTGAAGAAGATGGGCGTGGATAGATAAGGATTACTGACTAAGTCCTTTTGAGGGCTTTAAAACATGCAAACATGTGGCCACGAGAGCTTTCTAGGTGTGTGTGTGTGGGGAGTATTTAATGAACTTACACAGGAGTTTTTGCATTGATTTAAGGTGGACTGTAATTCAGTAGGGAAGCATAATTTCTAGAGTAACCACTAAAATAGTAATACAAATATTTAACTAAAAAGTGAACAATGTTTTTATTAATCCAAAGCAAGACAAGTTAGGAAAACTAAAGGAATAAGGAAGAGATGAGACACACAGAAAATAGATGGCAAGATGGTATACTTAAACCCAACTCTATCAGTAATTAACTTAAAGATAAGGGGATCAAATACTGACCGAAAGATCATGATTATCAGCCTGGGTGAAAATAAACTCTCACGTATGTGCTCGTTAGCAGAGGCATACTTTAAATATAAAAACAGAGAAAAGGATAGAAAAAGACACACCCTGTCAACACTGGCCAAGATAATGAGGGAGTGGATGAAGCCATGAATGACATGGTTTCAAAATATATAAATGAAAAGGAGACCTGGATAAATGCACAATCATAGCTGAAGATTTTAACACACCTCTCAGAGAAGAGCAGGGATACTAAAGATTTAACCAAAATACTTAACCAATTTGGCCTCCTTTGCATATGGCAAACATTACACCCAACAAAAGCCAACTAGAATTCTTCTCAGCTCTACGTGGAACACTTACCAACAGAGACAAATCTGTGGGGCATAAATCAAGTCACAACATATTCCAAAGAACCGAATCACTGAACTTATGTTCTCTGACCGTGGTGAGATTAAACCACAACTCAGTAACAGATAAATCCAAATTCTCAACACACTTCTAAGTGGTCTGTGGGCAAAGGAAAAAACACAATGGAAATGAGAAAATACTTTGAACTGAGTGAAAATGAGGTTAAAATTCAGTGATCTGAGTGCCCATCTCAAGAGCTAGGAGAAGAACTGCATATTAAACTCAAAGGAAAGGACAGAATATAAGAGCAGAAATCAATGAGATAGAAAACAGAAAAATCAACAAAGCCAAGAGTTCTTTCAAATGGCACCACCACCAACAAACCAGTAACAAGACTCATGAGGAAAAGACAGGGGACAAATTGCTGATAAGCAGGAATGAAAAGGGGGACATCACTATGGATCTCTAAGAGGACTACTATGAACACTTTAAGCTAATAAATCTGACAGATGAAACGGATAAAATCCTTGAAAAATACAACTTAACCAAAACAGATACAAGAAGAAAGAGAAAACCTGAGTAGCTCTGTAGCCATTAAGTAAACAATCTGTAATTAAGAGTATTTTCACAAAGAAAATTATAGGCCCAGATGACTTCACTGGTGAATTCTTCCAAACATCTGAGAAAGATATACCAATCTTACATACACTCAGCAAATAGAAGGAATGTTCCCCAACTCATTTTTATGACACCAAAACCTGAGAAAAACAAGAAAATGACAAATCTCTCTCATGAACACAGATGCAAACATCCTAAACAAAATATAAACAAATTCAATTAGATATAAAAAGGATAATAAGTCATAGACAAGTAGAATTTACAAGTAGAATTTTAATTAGAGATACAGATTGACTATTAAAAAAAAAAGCACTAGGGCGCTGGGTGGCTCAGTCGGTTAAGCGTCTGCCTTCGGCTCAGGTCATTATCCTCGGGTCCTGCAATCTAGCCCCATGTTGGGCTCTCTGCTCAGTGGGGAGTCTGCTTCTCCCTCTGCCCCTCCCCCTGCTTGTGCTGTCAAATAAATAAAATCTTTAAGAAAAAAAAAAAAACCACTAATGTAATTCACTAGAATAACAGAAAAAACATGATCATCTCAATAGAAGCAGAAAAAGTATGTAACAAAATTTAATGTCCACTCATGAAAACACACTCAGCAAACTAGGAATAGAAGGCATTTCCTCAATCTGATAAAGATATATGTCCGAAACCCTACACCTAACATTCTACCTGGTGACAAATACTGAATGCTGTCTGTGCCTGCTCAGGTTTACATCAAGGCAAGGGCACTCACTCTTACCACTGCAATTCCACATTGTACCGGAGGGTCTACCTAGTGCAGTAAGCTAATAAAAGGAATAAAGAACAGAAAAATTAGAAGAAATTGTCCTTATTTGCAGATGACGTGATTATACATGTAAAAAATCCTAGGTGATCTTGAAGTTGAAAATTTGTAAATCATTTTGACAATCTCAAGGTACAAAGTTCAATATATGAAAAATCGACCATATGCTATATATATTTGCAACAACTGGAGAAATGAATTTAAAAACCTGTTTCCCCAGGGGCGCCTGGGTGGCTCAGTTGGTTAAGCAACTGCCTTCGGCTCAGGTCATGATCCTGGAGTCCCGGGATCGAGTCCCACATCGGGCTCCCTGCTCGGCGGGGGGTCTGCTTCTCCCTCTGACCCTCCCCCCTCTCATGCTCTCTCTCTCTATCTCATTCTCTCTCTCAAATAAATTAAAAAAAAAAACAAAACCTGTTTCCCCAAAAGATGTTAAGTCCTAACCCCTAGAACCTGTGAATGTGACCTTAACTTGGAAATATGGTCTTTGCAGATTCATATGAGATAATGTTGTGCTGGATGAGGGTGGGCCCTACCCAATATGACTGGCGTCCTCTTTTAAGAGACATGGGGTGCCGGCTGGCTCAGTTGGTGGAGCAGGCAGCTCTTGATCTTGGGGTTGTGAGTTTGAGCCCCACGTTGGGGTGTAATTACTTAAAAATAAAATCTTAAAAAAAACAGAGACACACAGACACAGGGAAGAGGCCATGTGAAGACAGGAAGAGAGACTGGAGGGACACCTCTATAAGCCAAGGACTGCTACGAGGAGCCAGGAGGGAGGCATGGAACAGATGGTTCTTCACCTCTAGAAGGAACCAATCTTGTGGATACCCGTGTTTTGGGGCATATATCCTCCCAGGGATTTTGCGTTATATCCTCCAGGACTGTGAGAGAATAAATTTCTGTTGTGAGAAGCCACCCAGTTTATGGTACTTTGTTATGAGAGCTCCAGGAAACTAAAGCATAACCCTGTTTACGATGTCAAAAACCTAAAATGCTTAGAAAACATTTATCAGAAGCATGCAGAATCTCTACAATAAAAGCTACAAAATAACTGCTGAAATTCAAGAACATGTAAATGAAGAGAAATCACATCTGCAAACTGGGAACTCTAGTCTCAAGCTGTCACTTCGTCCCAAATTGATCTACAGGCTCAACACAGCCTCATCCATATCCCAGCAAGCTTGTGACAAGCTCATTTTATATATTTTTTTGTGCCCCACTTCCGCAGGACTCCAGTTGCATGTATGTTGAACTGCTTGATACCGTCCCACAGGTTACCATTTTCCATTCTCTCTTCTCTCAGTGCTTCTTTCTGGTAGTTTCTGTTCTGATGCCATCAAGTTCGTGGTGTTTCCTCAGAGGTTTCAGATCTGCTGTTAATTCTATCCAGGGTATTTTTCCATTTCGGATGATGTATTTTTTCTTTAGAACTTCACTTAGGTCTTTTTTGGATCTTTCATTTCGTCCTTCATCTTGTTCATGATTTCTCTTACATCTTGAGCATATTTTTAAGACTTACATTAGCCATTTTAAGGTCCCTGTCTGCAAATTCACCAACTGTCATTTTGGGGTCTATTGTTTGTTTAGTATTTCTCCTGATTACGGTTTATATTTTCCTTCCTCTTGGCATGGCCTGGTAATTTCTGCTTGGATTCCAACATTGTGAATTTTGTTTAGTGTGGGATATTTTTGTATTCTTTTAAAGAACGTTGGACTTTGTCCTAGCAGGCAGTTAAGATACTTAGGATCAGTGTGATCCTCCTGAGGCTTGCTTTTTAGATTTTACTCTAGAGCTAATTTAACCCCCCTGCTAAGGTCACAGCTTTCTGAGGACTCTACGCTGGTGTCTGCAGCGTGTATTAGAAGGTTCTCCACTGTGGCTGGTGCAAACACTACTCCAGCCGTTCTGCTTTCTGGTGATTTTCCCTTGGGCTCCTGGAAGTTCATGCCACACCTGCAACATCAGTAGATTGTAGGGGACTCTGCAGACCCCCACAGCCCCTTATGTGCAGCCCCTCCTGTCTGGAACCCTGCCCCACAAATTCGAGCCACCTTGACCTCTCCAAATGCCAATCTCTGCTTGCTCTACTCAGCAGGCCTGCTGGGCTCTGGGCTCTGCAGCCCCCAGCCCGTGCTGGGCCTGGAAACTGCCTCCACGCTGGAAGCTGGGGCGCCAAGAGGCTTACCTGGTTTCCTCCCCTTCGCTCAGAAAACACTGCCATGTGCTGTGTCTCTTCCAACAGCCAAAAGCATTGTTTAAACACCTTCCCCGGTTTTACAGTTGTGTGTGGCAGGGGGACAGTCTCCGTGGCAGTTCATCCTTCACGGGGGCCACCGGCGCACGTTTCGGACTCTTCCTCTTAACCTACCTCGTCCTCCCCACGGAAGAGCATCTGGAGGGCTCCCGGGTACGGCAGGCTCCCGGTGGCACATGGTTGGTTTCAAGCGTGAGTTCTTAACAGTTCGGAACCGCATGGGAGGTCTTCGTGCGCCTCGCCTCCCACCCCTCGGTGCTTATGCTTACGTTTTAATAGTGGGTCCAGGACAGACGATTTCGCCTGTCGCTGTGAAGACGAAGAACCAGGACTCAAGTTACTTCAATTCTAGTCATTCTGTGGGTGACCGAGAGCTCTTATTGGTGTTTCAAACAGGAACAGTGGGACATGTAAGTTTCTTTTCCTTTAATATTAATGAAATTAAGAAACGTTCATCCTTTCTGGTACCGTAATACTCCTTTTGATAATATTTTGGTTTAATAGCATGAGTATGTAGACAAAGTTCAATAAAAGGACCTTTTTACTGTTTCTTTTCTAGCCATGGTTATTTTATTTCATCTCATGATTGCCGTTACCGTGTAAAGGAGGTGATACTCCAGCGTGGTCTATGTGAGGCTCCCCCAGGGGTCGGCGCCCAGGTCTAGGACCCGTGAAGACAGGAGCACTGGAGCTGGATGTCCCGCAGAAGCACCCTGGGCCTTGGTTTCCCCACCTGTAAATGCAGTGTCTGGGCATGAGGACACACGGTAGCAAGTCTCCAGGCCTGGGCCTGCCTCCGTGGGCATGGGAGGGGCTGCACTAGGGAGGCCCTGCAGCCTTGACCTTCCACCTCCCCCACCCCTGGACTCTGGCCTCGGCCTCCCAGGCCCCAGATGCATCTTCAGAGAACTGGGAATGGTAAAGTGACGCCCCCCTCTTGGGGAAAGAGTCAAAGGAACAGCAGGGGCGGAAGGGGGCAGGTGGGGCCACCTCAGGAGTGGGCACCCAGGGGTTCCCCTCACCACTCCTGGCCCTGACAAGGTCCTGCTCATGTCACAGGTGGGACCCTGCGGTTCCTCAGCACCCAGTGTGGCGCCCCAGGACAGATGGAACCGGAGGCTCAGAGGTGGAAGTGCCCCCGACACGACCTCAGGACTGCCCCCGGGGAGAAGAGGACGGGGCAGGGGCCTAGGCAGGCAGCTTCCCCGGAGAGCAGGCTCCCCGCCCCCCGGACCCTTCCCAGCATTTGCTGCACTGACCCAGTTGAGGCTCCCCTTTGCCCTCACCGGGCGGGGTGGAGGCCCAGGCCTGGGCTTGGGAGTCCTGGAGGCACATCAGGGCCTTTCGAGGACACGGCTCCTGCTGCGGTCACTGCCCAGCCCGTTCCTCGCTTTGCAGGGTCATCCCACGAGCAAAGCGGTACGCTTGTTCTTCCCACCTAGTTAGAAAAAAAGCAAAACAAGCCAGCCAGCCTCTTGCCCCATCTCCTATTCCCAGGACCTGCCGTTCCCACCCTTGTTTTCCTGCAAACCAGCTCCCACTGGGCTGTGGTCAAGGTCACCTCAGTGTAAGAGCCCTGGGCCATTCCTTGGACCACACCTTGGCCAGAGCAGCCCGCCATGGCCAGTCTCTCCCCACCTGTGTCCTCCAGGCTGCCCTCCTCCTCCCACCCTGGACACTGGTTCTAGGGCCTGGACCCCCGACCTGTCCACACTTGCTCCAGGGTGGCCTTCTGTCCACGAACAGCAATTCCCAACGCCAAACATCTCACCTGGGGGGGTCTGATGGGCACCTCAGACTTGACCCCTGCTCCAGGGCGGGCAGCCCCCTCCTGCCCGGGGCTCAGACCAAAGCCCGGGAGTCCCTCTTGCCTCCTCTCACTTCTACCTGCATCCCGTCCGTCCAGAAGTGCTGTGGACGGAACCGGCAGAATGTTTCCAGAGGCCGTTTCCTCTCGCCCTGTCTCCACACGGAAGCGGGGACACGCCGCACCCCCACGGCTGCACACAGGCAGGTTTCCCGAGAGGCGGGAGCAGTGCGGCTCCGCAGTGCTCTGGGAAGTGGGTGGGAGCAGGGCGGCAGCCAGGAGGCGGCTCCACCGGGGACTCCCGCAAACGGCCTGCAGAGGCCGCAGACGGAAGGAACCCAGGCAGCATTCCCACTCTCATCCTAAATACTCCCGTGTTGCGCCTCGTTTACACCCAACTGAACACCCGGGACTCTTCATGGTCTCGTTAGAGATCACCGCCCCCTCCCCCCGCCCCCCGGACAGGCACCTGCCCATAGGGCTCTGTGTAGTCCCAGCCTGCTGACCCTCCGGCCCACATGGCTCTGCGTCCCCTGCCCCGTAGGTCAGAAGGCGGGGACCCCTGCTCCGCCTCCACCCCGCCGCTGCTGCTTGGTGTTACCACTGCTCTCTCCCCAAACCCTCTGAGCGTCGGGCCGGGCTCTGTCCTGGGCCTGGCCCTGCCTGGCACGCGGAAGGCCCCGGATACACTGCTGCGTGGAGGATGTGGGGGTGCCAGGACCCCTCAACTGCTGCCAGGGGTGACCCGGGAGATGCTCCAAGGCTGGTGGCCCAGGTTCCCCTCGGGGGGCACTGCCCCCCACTCGCCCCGTGCCCTGCCCCCGGCACCACACCGCCCCCAGCAGAAAGCAACCAGACGAGGTCTTCTGCTGTACTAATGTATTCCATCTTTCAAAAAGAAAGACATGATTTTAATATTACTTAACAATATGTTAAAAAAGTAGCCAGGCAGGCCTCCGTGTTAATACAGTCGTACACTCTCTAACAGACTTGATGGTGTGAGTACTGGGTGGGGTTCTGTTTTTGAACTTTCTCATTCTGCAAGGGGTCTTACACAAGCTGGCTACAAGTCAGGGGTTCGGACACAAACAGCGCAACGTGTACACTCTGAGACAGGAGGTTGTGCAGGAGAACGGAAGAGCGCCTGCCCGCCTGGCCCGCCTCGGTGGGGTGCAGGGCACACGAGAGCTGCGTGACGGCAGTGCCCCGGCGGGGACAGACGACAGGACAGGGCGAGATGCAGAGGCAACGGCCACGTGGATGATGAAACGCGTCTCTGGCCACGACCCAGGCTCCGGGCTGCGCGGCGGCGAACCGGCGGGAGCTACTGTTCCAATCCGACAGCACAGCGCTGGCCTCAGCGCCTCACTCACAGACACACGCACACGAGCTACCGGCGCGGGCCGAGCAGCGAGTCCTCGGTCTGGGGGTCTCAGGTGCGGCGGCCCACCCGGCCCAGCCCTGGGCAAGCACAGCAGCTCCGGGGCCTGGCCCACCTCCCGCGCGTCCCTCTCCAGGCGGTCCTCATTCAGTGGGCAGCAAAAGTGGCTTTTTTCAAGCTAAAATTGGACCAGTTGATGGACAGTCTTTGTCGGGTCTGTCTAGCGGAATCCAGACAGAATCTGTGAAGACAAAGAGCCAAACAGTCAGCGAAGGAACAGCCCACATGCGAGCTGGTGTCGGCAAAGCCTGGTGTCCTCCGGGGGGGTGGGGGGGCCCCCTCAGTGTGCCAGGCCCGGCGACAAGGTCCCCTCCACACCTGGCCACCCTTCAGAGCGGGGAAAGGCCCTCGGGAGGACAGGGACCCCCTTCTTCAGGACACTGGCCAGCACCCTCAATGTCCTCTGGTGTCCTGTGTCCTTCTTAGCTGCCCAAAGGAAGTTTCTGATGAGCCCATCTGAGAACGTGCCAATGGCCACCACCCACCCTTCTCCACGTGTTAAGCCGTGGAGATCCCCTCTGCCCTCATTTATCCACGGACGCACGCGTGAGTGTGATATGGAACGGGACCTGGCACGGTGAGACTCGGCCACGGTGCTGCCCGCCGCCCCCAGGTCTCCAAGGCAGGCCTCCAGCCCTGGAGCCCAGCTCTGCTTCACCCCTGCACGCCCAACAGTGTTTGAAAAACACCACCTTCTGCTACCTGCTTCCCAGGCAATAGTGGGTGATTCTGTATTAAATGAGGAACACTTCCTTTCAACCGCCTATACTTCGCATAATTTCTGAAGTTCTCACCTGTCCAGCTCTCATGTGAGCAGCAACTTGAATTAAGCCTGAAAATGGTTACTGCTGTCACCCAGCCAGAAGCTGAAATATGTTCGTTTACATGGCCGTTCAATCGCCCACAATTTCTTGTGCTGCCTGCCGGGCGGTCTGTGTCCGTCCCCGCCCTGCTCCCAAGAATCCAGCCTCTCCTTCCCTGGCCACAGTTGGTCAAACCCCGAGTCCTAGTGGCGTCACCTTTTCAAGCTTCGGGAACTCCCCCCTCTGCCTCCCCCGCCCCCCTTGCTCTGGCGGTAGCTCCCAGGGGTCCCCAGCAGGCCACACCCCCCCGCGTCTCTCCACTCGCGTGGCTGGAACGCCCACAGGTGGCTCCGAGCCGATGGAAGCAAGGCTCCCAGCGGCTCCCCCACCAGCGGCTCCCCCAGCACAGGGCCCAGGCCCCCAGCCGCCGGCTCTGCCTCCTTCCCAAACCCCTGGCTCCCCTGCACCCGACGCTTCAACACCCCCTGCCCATCAGGCCTCCGTGTGGTCCTCTGTGGACCGTGTCACACACGCTGTGGACGTGCACCCAGGGGACTGGGACCAAGCCTGGGTCGCCACAGCCCCCCAGCCCAGGTCCGAAAGCCCGACCCCGCCGACCCCGCGGCACCTCGCTGTCCTCTCCCGGGAGGCAGCCCGCACCCTGGCGACTGTGACCATCGCCCCACGATCTCGCAGCCCCTCGCCCGTGTTTGCGTGTGAGGATTTCTGAACCTACAGGAACAGAATTGTCCTGTATTTTTTTCTTACTGCTCGCATTCAACACTATGTTGTGCGATTCCTCCACAAGGCCGCGGGGTGCTCGTTTCCAAGGCTCCAAGAGCTCACCCCGCGGAACGGACAGACAAGCGGACGTCGCTGCTCACGCGCGTCGGGAGCGCGGGGCTCCGTGCAACGGCCAGCTTCGACTTGACCCAATTCCGCCAAACTTCCCCATGGTCGCTGGAGCCACTCTGTGTCCCCCCCGGAGGGTGGGGGAGCCGCTGCCCCTGTGCGCCCAGCTCCCCATCAGGCGGGAGGCCTCTCCACAGGCCCATGGTCACAGTTTTCTGGGACAGCACATCTGTCCACGCTGTTTGTTTTTTCCTGCTCTGTCATGTTTATCCGTTCCGATACCAACCCTTCGTGAGGTGCTGCGCACACGGTCTCCTCACTTTCTTTAAAGAATTGTTGATTTTAATGTCATTTATCAATCTTTTATTTTATGGTTGGTGTTTTTAAGAATCTTTCCCTACTCTGAGGTCAAAAAGATACTCACCTGTATTCCAAATCAAAAGGTTTGCTTTTGACATTTAGAATCTTGACTCATCTAGAGCTGACCTTTGGGTAGGATATGGGGGGCAGATCCAATTTAAAAGTTTTTCTTACATAAACTTCCATAGCTCCGTTTATGAACACACCTTCATTTCCACTGTCGATCTGTCTTTTGTCATAAACCAAAGCTCAGCGTTTGTATAGTCTGTTTCTGGGCTCCGGATTCTGCACGAATATCACAATGTTTTCATGATCGTCTTTGTAATGGGCAAGAAAAGCCGTCCGTTCTTCCTATTCTTCTAGGAGGATCAGATTAATCCTTTAGCATATGGTTTGATTTCTGTGTGAACGTCACACACATACAGGAGAGTAAAGAGACGTGTGCTCGGAAGGAAACTGATAAGGCAAACACTGGGGAGCACAAGCATCAAGCTGTGGGACAGTGCCTCCCGGCAGCCCCCACCCACCTCAGAAGTAATCACCATTCTGGCTTTTTATGATAATTTCCTTGCTTTTATTTATAGTCTTAACACCTATGTGCTGTATAGTATCCCTGAACGATAGACTTAATTTTTAAAATATACTTTACTGAGGTACCTTTTATGTACAATAAACTACAGTTATTCTATAGCTCACAGTGCTGACAAATACATCGGGAAACTATCCCATCAATCAAGACACAGAACACTTCCAGGAAGTGTCCTTTTGCTGTCATCTCCTTGCTGCCCCGGCCCCAGGCAAACAGGGATCTGCTGTCACTAGGGATGAACTTGTATTTTCTGCCATCTCGTGTACATGGAACTTTGCACTTTGTTACCTCTTGTCTGGCTTCTTGCCCTAAGCACCCTGCTTCTGAGATCTGGCTCTGGTGTTTCATCAGGAGTATGCTTTTCACTGCTGAGTGGTGTCCACTGGACGGAGAGAGCACAGTTTATCTGCTCATCTGCTGTGGATACGGGGCTGTCCCCAGTTTTTGGCTATTACAAGTGAAACTTCTAGAAACATTCATGTAGGAATCTTTGTGTGGATACATGCTCTTATTTCTCTTGGGCAGACAGCCAGGAGTGGAGCTGCTGGACTGAAAGGTGTACATTAAAAAATGTACTAATGGAAAGAGCCCAGATGTCCATCAACAGATGAATGGATAAAGAAGACGTGGTGTGTATATACACAATGGAATACTACTCAGCCATCAGAAAGAATGAAATCTTGCCATTTACATCGATGTGACGGAACTAGAGGGTATTATGCTGAGCAAAATAAGTCAGTCAGGGAAAGACAACTACCATATGATCTCACATGTGGAATTTAAGAAAGGAAACAGGATCACAGGGGAAGGGAAGGAAAAATAAGATGAAATCAGAGAGGGAGACAAACCATAAGAGATGCTGAACTCTAGAAAACAAACCGAGGGTTGCTGGAGGGCAGGTGGCTGGGGGATGGGGTAACTGGGGGATGGGCATGAAGGAGGGCACGTGATGTGATGAGCACTGGGTGTTTTATAACTGATGAATCACTGAACTCTACCTCTGAAACTAATGATACATTTTATGTTAATAATTTTTTTTTAAAAGATTTTATTTATTTATTTGACAGAGAGAGAGATATCGAGAGCAGGAACACAAGCAGGGGGAGTGGGAGAGGGAGAAGCAGACTTCCTGCCGAGCAGGGAGCCCGATGTGGGACTCGATCCCAGGACCCTGGGATCATGACCTGAGCTGAAGGCAGACGCTTAACGACTGAGCCACCCAGGCGCCCCAATAACTGATTTTAAATAAAGTAATTCTTAAAAATGTACTTTGGTTATGTCTAAACTGAGCTTTATATAAACAGTGTATCATGTATATTCTCGTGTTCTGCCTTTTGTCTACTATTCAGTTTGTAAGATCCACATTGCAGACTGCTCTAGTTCGTTCCTTTCCTCGGTTGTATAGCATTCCACATGTGACTGTATCGTCACGTATCTACCCTACACTAATGTGTTTTAAGAACACTCAATTTTACAAAATCCTTCCTGGGTTTTAAAATCTACAGATAAATTTTGGGAAGTGAGATAGCTTTATGATACTCACTTTTCCTATCAATGAATACAGGATCTATTCCAGGTCTTCAATATTCTTCACTCATGCTTCATCCTCTTCTACGCATAGGCTGTGGGCAGCTTCTGTTAGATTTATTCATGGAGACTGCATAGATTCTGGTGCTGTTACAAATACTGTCTTTATTTAAACTACATTTTTAAATTACGGATGGTATAGAGAAACATAACTTCTGTACACTGATCCTACAGCCAGTCCCTTCACTAAAAATTCTTTTTCTTGCTAAATTCTTTTGTAATTCCCTTTGTAGTCAATTAGATCATCTGTAAGTAAAATGGAATTTTATCTCCTGCTTTCCACTCCTTAAGCCTTTAATTTCTTTTCTCTTATAATGCTGCCTAGGAACCACGACTTTAGGCTGAACAGAAGAAGTGGAAACAGAGAGCATCTTTGTTTTGCACATGCTTCCACGCTTCCCGTTTGAGAAACTGTTTCATGTAGATTTCTTTTCTCTGTCTCTTTTGGTAAACCTCCTTTTCAGGTTAAGGATATTTCCTTCTACTATTAGTTTACCATTTTTTTTTTTAATTAATTGAATGCTAACATTTTTATCAAATGTTTTTTCTAAACCTATGGAAATGATCATATGGCTCTTCTTTAATTATCAATTTAGCAAATAGCATTTGTGGATTTCCTAATAGTAAATACTCCTTGCATTCATTCCTAGGGTACACCAGTTTGGTCATATACTGCTTTTAAAAATACTGTTGGATTTGGAATGTGAAATTTTTTTGCACCCAATTAATATTCACGACTGAAACAGATCTGTGATTTTTCATGTTTTCTGTAATCACTTCTAGCAGATTTTGGTATCAAAATCTTCCTTCTCTCATAAAATAAAGTGGGGTGTCTTGTGCTGTCTCCTCCTGTCAATCCTCTGGTAGAAATCAGTAGAAGGCTGGATAATCTCTTAAGTTTTGGGAGAATTCTCAGCACAAATGTCAGAATGTAGTGTCGGGCGCCTGGGTGGCTCAGTTGGTTGGGCGACTGCCTTTGGCTCAGGTCATGATCCTGGAGTCCCGGGATCGAGTTCCGCATCGGGCTCCCTGCTCAGCAGGGAGTCTGCTTCTCCCTCTCCCGCTCCCCCCTCTTGTGCTCTTTCTCTCTCTCACTCTCTCTAATAAATAAATAAAATCTTAAAAAAAAAAAAAAAGAATGTAGTGTCTCCTTGGGATTATTCGCAACCACTACTCTGATTTCTTTGATGGTTACTGGATCCTTCAGGCTATTTTGTCATTGGGTTGATTTTGTGTTTTTTTTTTTTTAAAGATTTTATTTATTTATTCATGAGAGACAGAGAGAGAGAGGCAGAGGGAGAAGCAGACCCCCCGCTGAGCAGGGAGCCCGACGTGGGACTCGATCCCAGGACCCCGGGATCATGACCTGAGCCAAAGGCAGACGCTTAACGACTGAGCCACCCAGGCGCCCGATTTTGATTTGTTTTAAAATTAATTGTGAAGTTGTTCCCAGTGTTCTCTTATGGTTGAATCACTGCAGTACCTGTAGCTCTGTCTTCCTTTTCACTTATATAGTCACAAAACTTTAAACCCTTTTCATTATGGAAGATGTCAAACCCACACAAAAGCAGAGTGTGGTAACATGGGTGCAGCCATGGTCCAACTTTGATCATTATCAACACTCTGGTTCTTTTCCATCTAATTACTGTATTGTTTTGTGTCTTTTTCCCCCTATTTTATCCTGATCAGTCTCTCAAAGGTTTATTTATTTATTTAATATTTTCAAAGAGTCAAAGTTTGGCTTTGTTGATCTCTGTATTTTTCTGTTTCACGATTTCTTTTATACATTATCTCCTTAAACTTCCTTTGGGTTTATTTGTTCTTTCCCTAGTTTCTCAAACAAAATCCTTAACTCATTAATTTTCAGGTTTTTAAAAACTCACTCGGCAGTCTTAAGACTTCACTGAAAGAGCGCTTGAGAACGAACTGTGTCCCCATCCCACAAGTTTTCATATGCAGTGTTTTCCTTCTCTTTTAGTTCCACATATTTTTAAATGTCTACTGTGGTTTCTTGTTGAACCCATGAGTGAAACATACATACTTTCAGATTTCCAAATACTTAGGGACTTAAAAATTTACTTCTTGTAAATTGCCGATTTAAACGTGGTGTGGTCAGAGAACACAATTATACATATTTCTTCTCTGAAACTTCTGAGCCTTGCTTTCTGTGGCCCAGTCCTTGCTTCGCTTCTATGAGCATCCCCTGTGGGCCCAAGACACAGACACCCTGTTCCCTGGACGCACTTTCATCTGTATTCATCTTCCACATCCCTGTGGATGCATGCACTGCTCAAGCAAGCGGCCACACAGACATAGTTGGAGATGTCCTACACAGAGGGTAGATCTGATCCTCTATGCAGCTCAAACTATTTCCTGTTTGTATTTTGAGGCTATTTCACTTAGTACCTAGTTTAAAATTTCTATGTCTTCCTCACACACTGAACCTTTTAGCACTATGTAGCAACCTTTATCTGTCCCTTATATTAATCCATATTCTGTCTGATAATAACATAATTATACACTTCCTCTTTTTTTTTTTTTAAGATTTTATTTATTTATTTGAGAGAGAATGAGAGAGAGCAAGCATATGAGAGGGGGGAGGGTCAGAGGGAGAAGCAGACTCCCTGCCGAGCAGGGAGCCCGATGCAGAACTCGATCCCGGGACTCCAGGATCATGACCTGAGCCGAAGGCAGTCGCTTAACCAACTGAGCCACCCAGGCGCCCAACACTTCCTCTTTACTTCCACCTTTCTATTCACTGTGTTTTAGGTATGTTCTTATAAACAGAGTGTGTGTGTGTGCGCGTGCATGTGTGTAAGCATGTGTGTGTATATATTTAAAATCGTTAACACAATCTGACAAACTTTTTTTCTATCATGGTTGCTGATAAAACTGAACTTGTGTCTCTTGTGTTTTTAAAATTTGTTTACTGTACTTTCTTTACATTTATTTTTTCATTTTGAGTTTTGACTTTTTTCCTTCTACAGATTAGCAATTTATACATCCTATTTCTATTCTTTTAATGCTTACTTGTGAAACTGTATCGCCAATTTAGCTTCAAGTCTGAATATTAAATACCTGTTAAATACCTCAACGAGAAAAGGACGTGAGGATACTCAGCTCTATTTCACACCTAGCTTACATACTATTCTGTTCAATACTGTGGTTCTTTCAGACATAATGTCAGTTAGACATTATTACTATCTTGTTACAAAGAAAATGTTTTATTTAACAACATTTATCAGGCTGTTTCTCTCTCTCCTTCCTGCAAATCACACTGTCTTTCTGAGGTGTCTTTCTCTCTTGAAGATTTTTTTTTTTTTTTTAAACACAGATCTCTTTGGAGCAAGTTCCTATAGTTTTTCTTTACTATGGAAAAGAATAGGTTTGTGGTATACACAGTTACAGACTGACAACTTTCTCTCAACGCTGTAAATATCACCCCATGGTCTTCTGGTTTCACATTTGCTATGCTGAAGAATGGATTTTTGTTTGTTTATTCCATTCGTATATGTTGTGCTTCTGAATTTGTAGATTTGGGTTTCTCATTAGCTCTGCAAAATCCTCAGGTGCTGTATCTCTTCAAATACAGCTTTTCTGTAGCCTTCACATTCTCCTAGGGGGGCTCCAGTTAAATGTATGTCAGACTCAGTCTTTCCTCCATGTGTCTGAGCCTCTTTCCTCTTTTCTAATTTCCTTGTATGTGGGTGCATTCTGAGTACATCTTTCAGATAGTTCTTCCAGTTCACAAATTCCCTCTTCAGCAGTGTCTAATCTATTTATCATGTATCTATTAACATCTTGATTTTACTCATTACATTTTTCATTTCTAGATGTTTCTTTTCCCCAGGTCTTGGGTGTTTGGGATAATCTTTGTTTATAAGGTCATGCATGATTTTAAAGTATATGAGTCCTATAGGTCTACCTTGGGAAAATCTCTCTCCAAAGTTCTGCCTTTATCCAAAAAATGCTCCCTAGAATCCAGCTTCAAGGCAAACTGTCTTAGTAACTCAAGTGATATGCTTACAGATTCTTTGTACAAACACACTTCCGTCACAGAGAATGTGTGAGGAAGACAATTCTGAGAATTGTCTGCGAATGACAATTCTATTTCTTCCTTCTGATCCTTGTCCCTTTGTTTCTTCTTACACCTTCACAAACAGAAGTTGTAACACTGGGCATCCTTATCTTCTTTTGTCTTTTTTAATCTCAAGGGACAGCTTTTATTTTATTTTATTTTAAGATTTTATTTATTTGCGAGACAGAGAATGAGAGACAGAGAACACGAGAGGGAGGAGGGTCAGAGGGAGAAGCAGATTCCCTGCCGAGCAGGGAGCCTGATGTGGGACTCGATCCCGGGACTCCAGGAACATGACCTGAGCCGAAGGCAGTTGCTTAACCAACTGAGCCACCCAGGCGCCCACAAGGGACAGCTTTTAATGTTTCACTGTAACTATGCCATTTATTGTATTTTATGGATACCCTTTATTATGTTAAGGATATGCCTATCTAGTCCTATGTATGAGTTTTTATTAGAATGGACGTCCAACTTTAGCAAATGCTTTACTCTGCCTGCTAAAATGAGATATATACACACACATGCACACATACATAAATTATATAATAAACATAACTTCCAGAATAATTTAGAATTCTATCATATTTCATTTATTTTTATCTTTCATTTTTTTTAAGGAGGCTCTGTGCTGGGCGTGGAGCCCAATGCGGGGCTTGAACTCCTGACCTCGAGATCAAGACCTTAGCTGAGATCAAGAGTCAGACGCTTAACCGACTGAGCCACCCAGATGCCCCTACAATATTTCAGATAGGAGTTAATGACTTTTTGCACTGCAATCTACCTGCTCCTTTTGTGTGTGTATGTGTGTATTATCTGAAACAAACAGGTTAAAGAAGGAACAAGAAACTTTAAAATGAAATTTGCTTGCCATAATTCACAAAGTAGATAAAATACTATTGAACACAGTACTAATGAAATCTGCTTATCGGGAAAACTGAGCGAATCTCTAAAATGTTACTTTTCTCCCCAAAAGCATGCCATATCAGTGTGTTCCAATGTCAAGCACACATGAGGATGACCAGGGACGCTTGTGACAACACAGATGTTGGGTCCCTCCCAAGAGTAATTCAGCAGGTCTGGGGAGGGGCCTGCTCCCTGATGCTGCTGGTCTGGAGCCACGGTCCTCAACCGGTCTTCACACAGAGGGGTGGGGAGAGGTGACTGGGTGTGAGGGTGAGTGAGGAGGCCCGTGTGTGTGCTAGGACTGTGGGGGGATGTGTGTGACAGGCCCCTCGGCTAGCTGACAGAACTCGTGTCCATGACAGCAGCAATGCCGGGGGGGTCAGGAGGGTCATGTCTGGCAGCCGTGAAACCATCATCATTTCAGACTCAAAGCCCTAACATTTACCTTTTGAAATACTCCACTTCCCTCTCTGTCTCATCCATATCCACGCTGTCTAGGTCGATATCTTTAGGCAGAAAAACATCATCTGTAAAATGAAAGAGAAGAGGAAAGTCAGATTACAAGAGAACAGATTACCTGGCTTTACTTAATTTTAATAACTTCACAAACTGAAAATTTTCTCTAAAATGAGACTTTACAAACAGCCAAAGGAGGGCAGAGGTCTCTCATGTGCTTGTGAACTTCCACGTTCAACCTGGAAATTACGGAACTCACAGGTTTGCTGAGCAAAGCAACTGTGGCTCCAGGTCCCACGAGAAGAGCTCCATTGGCTGGCACCCAGATTCCCCAAGTGACTGGTCTTTTTTTTTTAAAGATTTCTTTATTTATTTGTCAGAGAGGGACACAGCAAGAGAGGGAACACAAGCAGGGGGAGCGGGAGAGGGAGAAGCAGGCTCTCTGCGGAGCAGGGAGCCCAATGCGGGTCTCGATCCCAGAACCCTGGGATCACGACCTGAGCCGAAGGCAGACGCTTAACGACTGAGCCACGCAGGCGCCCCGTGACTGGTCTTTACCTGATACATTTCCGTGATGGGAGGGCCCTTGAGAAGACTCCCTGAAACCTAAGGTGCTTGCAAGCCCAGGGTCTGTCCTAAGTCCCTACAGGAGGGCAGGAAGCAGTGGGGGCATGCTAGTGAACAGAAGCCCAGAAGGCAGCCCCACGGGGAGGCGAATGCTGTCCCTTGCAAGTGCCCCTCATGGCAAGAGGACACGACTGACTGTACCGGGGACCCCGACATCAACCTCTACTGGAAGACGGCTCTCCCAGACATTCAGTTTATACGTGCAACATCCCAGAGACATCATCAAACACTTTTCAGGCTGTTCCAATAAAAAAGCAAGGCTGTATTTCACTTTGCAGTTAAATCACCTTCTTTGAAAACAGGCAGGATGGCAGGGAGAATGATGATTCAGGATTATTCCAACTCCTTGAATCTCAGCAAGTTTGAGGGGTTCGACTTCGTGCTTCTTCTCTGCCCGCCCTGTTACAACCCGTGGGATCCTGGGCACTGCCTGGGCCCTGGGCACCAGAGGCTACGTCAGCGCACAGCTGGGCTGCTAGGAGGGCTGGCGGCGCACACGCAACACCTGCCCCATCCTCAAAGGAAGGTACAGAGTCCCCACTTCCCTGCAGACTTTAGCATGGGATAATTTTTTGTCCTCTATAGAAAACAAAGACACACCTTTGTTCCTTTCACTGGGGCACTTTGACAGTGGCATAAGCCATGCTTCAGCTGTAATGGCAGCTGACGTTTTGCTGACTTAGACCACCAGGCAGAGTGCCTTCACACCTGCGAACTCACAGAAATGTCTGTGAAGAGCTTCCCGTAGGGACCTGCATGACCACAGCCCCTCCCAGCCACCCTCTGCCGGCACCCAGAGCTCCCCGCGCCCAGCTTTCCTCCTCTGCACTACCCCCGCCCCCACCATCCCCTCCTTCCATGGGGACACGGACGCCATCAAACCTCCCCCACTGCCCCAGACCGCTTTTGTGAGTTGCATGTCCCTGCAGCTGGCTCCTCTACAGGCACCTTCAGGCATCTGCCCCCCAGTATGGTCTGCTGTGAGCCTGCTCTGTTTCTGACGGGGAACCTCAGCCCCGCCTCACTCTCACGTCACGGCTTCTACGGGCCCGGCAAGTTCTCTGTGAACAGTCTGGGACCGCCCCCCCCAACAGTCTCTACCCAGTGCTGCTGCATCAGGGCTGGCCTTCACCAGCCTCCCAGCCGGGCTCCACCCTGCCCAACCCAGCCAGTGCAGACTCATCCTCACGACACATGCAGTCACAGCTGCCCTGCGTCCATGGCCCAATCCATTCCTCCCTGGCCACCAAGACTATTCCGACTGGGCCTCCGTCTACATGTCCACTTGCAGACCTCGCCTGCCTGCCGACTAGACTTGCCGAGGCCCGGTTCAAAGAAATGCTGGTGTATGAGGAAGGGCGACATGGGGCAGGAGTGTTTAGAGATGTACTGAAAGTGAAGTCTAGGAGAGCGAGTCTCTGATCAACAGTCCTTCCATTAACAGTTCTGGGAGAGGAACAATGACAAAAGCCAATAAGCAGGTATGTCTGCTGGAAAAGCTGTCCTCGAAAGCAATTTCTAATCTTCTTTTCTTCTGATCAGAATTAATAATCACTACTGAACATCTTGGTATAAGAAAAAAAAAGCGACAGAACCATAACCAGATTCAGTACCAGGAAGACATTTTTCACAACAGCAAAGCTACATTAATCAGAGTGGAAAGTGTGACCCAGCCAGGCCAGGCTTCTGTACATCATTAAGACTGTAGGAAACATCTTGCTTTGCCAGAGCTCAGAGAATTCCATACCCCTGACCCCTACTTGAGGACATGCGCCTAAGGGTGAGCATCATCCAACCGGAAGAGGACAGGAAACACCTCACAGGAGGACCAACACCAGCATGGGATGTAGTCAGATGGAGACCTATAAACACCGTGTGTCTGACATAGCGGAAATAACGCAGCTGGGAAATGGAAGAAAAGGGACTGCAAAAGGCGGGGAGTGAAAAGGATGGAAGCAGCTCACGGACCATTGTCCAGGCAGTAAGTGGTGTCAGAGAAGCTGCCCTGAAGCCAGCTGTGGAAGGTAAGCAAGGAAACCAACGACGGACGGGCACCAACGGTAGAAGTGTGGAGGGATGCACGCAGACAAGATCGCCGACTTGCTTAAACACCAATGATTTTCTTTTTTTTTTTAATTTAAAGATTTTTATTTATTTATTTGACAGAGAGAGACACAGCAAGAGAGGGAACACAAGCAGGGTGAGTGAGAGAAGGAGAAGCAGGCCTCCCGCTGAGCAGGGAGCCTGATGTGGGGCTTGATCCCAGGACCCTGGGATCATGACCTGAGCCGAAGGCAGACGCTTAATGACTGAGCCACCCAGGCGCCCCAACACCAATGATTTTCAAAAATAAAAGCTAAGAAAAAAAAAATCACATAGAAAAAGAAACAGCAAATATAAAATATACAGAGCAATTATAAAATGTCGTCGGAGCTGAGACAAAGCACATAGTAATATATGCAAATGGGGCTTAAATCACCTCCAGATAAGATTTTCCATTTGGCTCACAAAGCAAGATACAAGATTTGTGCTGTCTGAAATCAGAGAACGAGCTAACACTGAGGGACTCAGGGATGAGAGCAGAAGTGTCCCGCCAGGCGAATGGAGACACAAAGAGCGAAGGGGCAGCGATCACCATCTTAGACAAAGTAGAATTCAAGGCAAAAGCACAACAAAAGGACATTTTTTAGTACTAAAACCCACAATTCACTAAAAAGATATTACAGTTAGAATGTGCACCAAATACAAACACCATCTTTATAAAGCAAAATTGCAAGAGAGATAAGAAAACCTAGAAACTCATTAATAATAAATAACAGAAGACAGGGGCGCCTGGGTGGCTATGTCATTGAGTGTCTGCCTTCAGCTTGGGTCGTGATCCCGGGGTCCTGGGATTGAGCCCCGCATCGGGCTCCCTGCTCGACGGGAAGCCTGCTTCTCCCTCTCCCACTCCCCCTGCTGTGTTCCCTCTCTCGCTGTGTCTCTCTCTGTCAAATAAATAAAATCTTTAAAAATAAATAAATAAATAAATAAATAAAATAACTAACTAACAGAAGACAGGTCACGAGGACAAAAAACCAGGAAGGAAACAGAAGACCTAACCCTGACTATTATTGATCAATACATCATGAAGATATATACATTCAATTTTCACCATGATAACAGAAAAAAATACTTTTATCTCAAGTGTATACAGGGCAGTTACAAAACCTGGTCACAAGGAAAATATCAGTAAATTCCATAAAGCAGAAATATTATGAATAATATTCTCTGATCGCAATGCAGAAAACCTAGAAATTATTAACATAAAAAAGGATTTTCCAGGGGAACGTGAGTGGCTCAGTCCGTGAGGCGTCTGACCCTGGCTCAGGTCATGATCCCAGGATTCTGGGATCAAGCCCAGTATTAGGTTCCCTGCTCAACAGGTAATCTGCTTCTCCTTCTCGCTCTGCCACCCACCCCCCGTTTGTTTACTCTCTCAAATAAATAAAATCTTAAAAAAAAAAAAAAAGTCTCTTCTACCTGGAAACCCAAAAGCCACCTATTAAACTACTGGGTGAAGGAGGGGATAAAAACAAAGAAATTCCTGAATTTCTTAAAACAAAATGCCAATAAACATTATCAGACTATGAAATATATTTAAAGGAATGATCAGAGGAAAATCTGAAATGCTAAATACTTCGATCAATAAAAATGGTGGAATGAAAACAAATGAGCTAAATTCCCAAATCAAGAAGTTAGAAAATAAACAACAAAGTAAAAGAAAGCACGGGAAGAAAATAAAGATAAAAGCAGAAATTGATGAGATATTAGAAAGAACAACAGTAAACCTAGCTAATAAATAGCCTGTTTTTTTAAAAAAAAAAAATGTGAATAAAATAGACAAACTTTTTTTTTTTTAAGTGGGCTCCACACCCAATGTGGGGCTTGAACTCACAACCCTGAGATCAAGAGTCACATGCCCCACTCACTGATCCACTCGGGCATCCTCAAAATAAGTGACAAGCTATTAATTAGCTGAATGAAACAGAACGGGGAGAAAACACAAATACACAAAATAAGAAATGGGGGGGAGGAGGAGGAGCAAGATGGCAGAGGAGTAGGAGACCTAAATTTTGTCTGGTCCCAGGAATTCAGCTGGATAGGGATCAAACCATTCTGAACACCTACAAACTCAACAGGAGATCAAAGAAAAGAGTAGCAACAACTCTCTGAACAGAAAAGCGACCACTTTCTGGAAGGTAGGACGTGCGGAGAAGTGAATCCGAGGCGATATTCGGGAGGATAGACGGTGGGGGACGGGGCCTCTGTCGGCTGCTTCTGGCAAGTGATAGAGCTGCGGAACACAAAGTCAGAACTTTTAGAAGTCTGCTCCGCTGCGGGACGTCACTCTGGTGGCTAAGCGGGGGGTGGAACCCTCGTGGGACAGTGTGGTCTCAGGACCCTCGGGGTCACAGAAAGACCGGGGGTGCCTGAGTGCGGCAGAGCTCCCAGGTGTCGGAGCAGGGACGCTGGCTGCAGAGACCGAGCCGAGGCGCGGGCTCTCAGCTCGGGGTTGCCATAAACCGTGATCCGCGGCACAGTCGGGCCCCTGCTCCATCAGGGACCCAACAAGCGGCAGATCCGGGGAGACTCCCCTTCCTCCCCGGGAGGAGCAGCGTGGGAGCGCACCTCAGGGATCTGCTGGGTTTGGAGACTCCACATGGGGTCGTGAGCCAGAGACAGAAACGCGCGGTCACCGGCCGGGTGAGCACGGAGTGCGGCCGGAGACGGGGGAGACGGGAGTGACTGACTGCTTTTCTCTGGGGGCGCACTGAGGAGCGGGGCCCTGACTTCTCGGCTCCTCCGGGGTGGAGATTGGGAGGCCGCCATTTTCACTCTCTGCCTCCAAAGCTGCATGGAAAGCTTGCAGAGAACAAAAGCTCCCGAGAGCAAACCCAAGCAGATGACTTAGACTGGACCGGCAAGGGCGGGTCAATTCCGCCTCCGGCAAAGACATTTGGGAACCATGGCAACAGGCCCCTCCCCCAGAAGATCAGCGAGAACAGCCAGCCAAGACCAAGTTTACCGATCAGTGACAACGGGAGAACTCTAGTGCTAGGGGAATACTGCACAGAGAATCCATGGCTTTTTTACCATGATTCTTTAGTCTTTCAACTTTAAAAAAAAAAATTTTTTTTTCTTTCTTGGGATGCCTATGTGGCTCAGTTGGTTAAGCGTCTGCCTTCACTCAGGTCATGATCCCAGAGTCCTGGGATTGAGCCCCATGTCGGGCTCCTTGCTAAGCGGGGAGCCTGCTTCTTCCTCTGCCTGCTGCTCCCTCTGCTTGTGCTCACTCATGCGCTTTCTCTCTGACAAATAAATAAAAATCTTTAAAAAAATTTTTTCTTTCCTTTTTCAACCGATTTTTTTATCAACTCTTTTTAAATTTTTTAAAGATTTTATTTATTTGACAGAGAGAGACACAGCGAGAGAGGGAACACAAGCAGGGGGAGTGGGAGAGGGAGAAGCAGGCTCCCCCTGCTTGTGTTCCTGCTCTCGCTATCTCTGTCAAATAAATAAATAAAATCTTTAAAAATAAAATCTTTTTTAATTTTCATTTTTACAGTTACACTCTATCCCTTCATTGTACTGAATCTTACTTTTGTATGTATGTTAAGTTCTTCTTTCTTTACAATTTAGGGATGCAGTTTCTTCTAACAGACCAAAATACACCTAAAATCTTAGGGAATGGTTCTGCTTTATTCACCTGTCTGATCGTATTCTCTTTGTTGTTGTTTTTTGGGGGATGGGTTTTTTTGTTGTTGTTGTTAAAGTCTTTTAAAATATTCATCTTTACAGTTACATTCTATCCTTTCAATATATTTAACTTTATTTTTGTATAAAAAGGTTTTCTTTCTTTACAATTTTGAGACGTAGTTTTTTCTAATTGACCAAAATACACTCAGGAGACAGTATACTGCTCTGTTCTGTTAATCCGTTTATATCCCTTTTTTGTTTGTTTTTCTTTTGTTTTTCCCGTCTCTTAATTTCCATTTTTACAGTTACATTCTATTCTTTCATTGTATTTGACTTTACTGTTATACATACATAAGTTTTTCTCTCTTTACAATTTTGGGATCTAGTTTTCTAAAAAACAGACCAAAATACATACAGAATCCAGTGTATTGCTCTATTCTGCTCACCTCTCTGATTATATTCTCTTTTTTTCTTTTCGTGTTTCAGTTTCGGGTCTGACTTGTTTAGTGTATGGTTCTCTGGGGTCACTGTTGCCATTTTAGTACTTTGTTCTCTTGTTCATCTATTCTTCTCTGGACAGAATAAGATGGAAACACTTACCTCAAAAAAAGAGAATGAGAGGCAGTACTGACTGCCAGGGACTTAATCAGTACGAACATAAGACGTTGGAACTAGAGTACAGAATAACGATTATAAAGATGCTAGCTGAGCTTGAAAAAAGCATAGAAGCCATTAGAGAATCCCTTTCTGGAGAAATAAAAGAACTAAAATCTAACCAAGTCAAAATCAAAAAGGCTATTAATGAGATGCAATAAAAAATGGGGGTTCTAGGGCGCCTGGGTGGCTCAGTTGGTTAAGCGACTGCCTTCGGCTCAGGTCGTGATCCTGGAGTCCCTGGACTGAGTCCCGCATCGGCCTCCCTGCTCGGCGGGGAGTCTGCTTCTCCCTCTGGCCCTCCCCCCTCTCATGTGCTCTCTCTCATTCTCTCTCAAATAAAAAAAAAAATCTTAAAAAAAAAAAAAATGGAGGCTCTAACTGCTAGAATAAATTAGGCAGAAGAGAGAATTAGTGATATAGAAGATCAAATGATGGAGAATAAAGAAGCTGCAAAAAAGAGAGACAAACAACTACTGGATCACGAGGGGGAGAATTCGAGAGATAAGTGACACCATAAAGCAAAACAATAGTAGAATAACTGGGATCCCAGAAGAAGAGGAAAGGGGGGTGGGCAGAAGGCATATTGGAGCAAATTATAGTGGAGAACTTCCCTAATGTGGGGAAGGAAACAGGCATCAAAATCCAGGAGGCACAGAGAACTCCCCTCTCAATATCATTAAAAGTAGGCCAACACCCTGACCTATAATAGCTAGGATGTCATTCAAAATAGAAAGAATGATAAAAAGCTTCCAGGACAAACAGAAATTAAAAGAATTTGTGATCACCAAACCAGCCCTACAAGAAATATTAAAAGGGGTCCTCTAAGCAAAGAGAGAGACCCAGAGTAACACAGACCAGAAAGGAACAGAGACAATATAAATTATCAGTCACTTTACAGGTAATACAATGGTACTAAATTTGTATCTTTCAATAATTACTCTGCACGTAAATGGGCTAAATGTCCAAATCAAAAGACACAGGGTATCAGATTGGATTAAAAAAAAAAAAAAACAAAAAAAAACAAGACCCATCAATACGTTGTCTGCAAGAAACTCATTTTAGACTGAAAGACACCTCTAGATTTAAAGTGAGGGGGTGGAAAGCCATTTATCATGCAAATGGACATCAAAAGAAAGCTGGGGTGGCAATCCTTATATCAGACAAATCAAATTTTAAACCAAAGACTATAATCAGAGATGAGGAAGGACACTATATAATAATTAAAGGGTCTATCCAACAGGAAGATCTAACAATTGTAAATATTTATGCCCCTAACATGGGAGCAGCCAATTATATAGCCAATTCATAACAAAATCAAAGAAACACATCAACAATAATACAATAATAGTAGGGGACTTGTAACACCCCTCTCACTGCAATGGACAGATCATCTAAGCAAAAGATCAACAAGGAAATAAAGGCTTTAAATGACACACTGGACCAGACAGACATCACAGATATATTCAGAACATTCCATCCCAAAGCAACAGAATACACATTCTTCTCAAGTGCACAAGGAACATTATCCAGAATGGATCACATCCTGGGTCACAAATCAGGTCTCAACCGGTACCAAATACTGGGATTGTTTCCTGCATATTTTCGGACCACAATGCTTTGTAATTGGAATTCAATCACAAGAGGAAATTTGGGAAGAACTCAAATACATGGAGGCTAAAGAGCATCCTACTAAAGAATGGATGGGTCAACCAGGAAATTAAAGATTTAAAAAATTCATGGCAACAAATGAAAATGAAAACACAACTGTTCAAAATCTTTGGGATGCAGCAAAGGAGGTCCTAAGAAGGAAGTATATAGCAATACAAGCCTTTCTCAAGAAATGAGAAAGGTCTCAAATACACACAACCTAACCTTACACCTAAAAGAGCTGGAGAAAGAACAGCAAATAAAGCCTAAACCAGGCAGGAGAAGAGAAATAATAAAGATTAGAGCAGAAATCAATGAAATAGAAACCAAAAGAATAGCAGAACAGATCAACAAAACTAGGAGCTGGTTCTCTGAAAGAGTATAATAAGATCAATAAACCCCTGGCCAGACTTATCAAAAAGAAAAGAGAAAGGACCCAAATAGATAAAATCATGAATGAAAGAGGAGAGATCACAAGAAATATAAACAATTATAAGGGCATATTATAGGCAACTATATGCCAACAAATTAGGCAATCTGAAAGAAATGAATGCATTCCTAGAGATGAATAAGCTACCAAAACTGAAACAGGAAGAAGGAGAAAACCTGAACAGATCTGTAACCAGCAAGGAAATTGAAGCAGTCATCAAAAATCTCCCAACAAACAAGAGCCCAGGGTCAGATGGCTTCCCAGGGGAATTCTACCAAACATTTAAAGAAGAATTAATACCTATTCTTCTGAAACTGTTCCAAAAAACAGAAATGGAAGGAAAACTTCCAAACTCTTTCTATGAGGCCAGCATTACCTTGATCCCAAAACGGGACAAAGACCCCACCAAAAAGGAGAATTACAGACCAATATCCCTGATGAACATGGATGCAAAAATTCTCCCCAAAATCTAGCCAATAGGATCCAACAGTACATTAAAAAGATTATTCACCACGACCAAGTGGTATTTATTCCTGGGCTGCAAGGTTGGCTCAACATCTGCACACCAATCAATGCGATATACTACATATATAAAAGGACAAGAACCATATGATCCTCTCAAGAGATACAGGAAAAGCATTTGACTAAGGACAGGATCCTTTCTTGATTAAAACTCTTCATGGTGTGGGATAGAGGGAACATACCTCAATATCATAAATGCCATATATGAAATGCCCACACTGAGTATCATTCTCAGTGGGGAAAAACTGAGAGCTTTTCCCCTAAGGTCAGGAACACAGCAGCGATGTCCACTCTCACCATTATTGTTCAACATACTACTAGAAGTCCTAGCCTCAGCAATCAGATAAAAAAAAGAAATAAAAGGCATCTGAATTGGCAAAGAAGTCAAACTCTCACACTTTGCAGATGATATACTCTGTGTGGAAAACCCAAAAGTCTCCACCCCAAAACTGCTAGAAACTCATACAGGAATTCAACAAAGTGGGAGGATATAAAGTCAATGCACAGAAATCAGCTGCATCCCATACACTAACAATGAGGCAGAAGAAAGTGAAATTAAGGAGTCGATCCCATTTACAATTGCACCCAAAACCATAAGATACCTAGGAATAAAGCTAAACCAAAGAGGCAAAGGAGCTGTACTCAGAAAACTATAGAACACTCATGAAAGAAATTGAGGAAGACACAAAGAAATGGAAAAACATTCCATGCTCATGGATTGGAAGAATACTGTAAAATATCTATGCTACCTAGAGCAAACTACACATTCAAGGCAATCCTTATCAAAATACCATCCACTTTTTTCACAGAACTGGAGCAAATAATCCTAAAATTTGTATGGAACCAGAAAAGACCCCAAATAGCCAGAGGAATGTTGAAAAAGAAAGCCAAAGCTGGCGGCATCACAATTCTGGACTTCAGGCTCTATTACAAAGCTGTCATCATCAAGACAGTATGGTACTGGCACAAAAACAGACACATAGATCAATGGAACAGAATAGAGAGCCCAGAAATGGACCCTCAACTCTATGGTCAACTAATCTTTGACAAAGCAGGAAAGAATGTCCAATGGAAAAAAGACAGTCTCTTCCACAAATGGTGTTGGGAAAATTGGACAGCCACATGCAGAAGAATGAAACTGGACCATTTCCTTACACCACACACAAAAATAGACTCCAAATGGCTGAAAGACCTCAATGTGAGACAGGAGTCCATCAAAATCATAGAGAACACAGGCAGCAACCTCTTCGACCTCAGCCGCAGCAACTTCTTCCTAGACATATCACCAAAGGCAAGGGAAACAAAGGCAAAAACAAACTACTGGGACTTCATTAAGATAAACAGGTTTTGCACAGCAAAGGAAACAGTCAACAAAACCAAAGACAAACAACAGAATGGGAGAAGATATTTGCAAATAACATATCAGATAAAGGGCCAGTATCCAAAATCTATGAAGAACTTATCAAATTCAATGCCCAAAGAACAAATAATCCATCAAGACAGTATGGTACCGGCACAAAAGAAATGGGCAGAAGACATGAACAGACATTTCTCCAAAGAAGACATCCAGCCAACAGACACATGAAAAAGTGCTCAACGTCGCTCGGCATCAGGGAAATACAAATCAAAGCCACAATGAGATACCACCTCACACCGGTCAGAATGGCTAAAAGTTAACAAGTCAGGAAACGACAGATGTTGGCGAGGATGTGGAGAAAGGGGAACCCTCCTACACTGTTGGTGGGAATGCAAGCTGGTGCAGCCACTCTGGAAAACAGTATGGAGGTTCCTCAAAAGGTTAAAAATAGAGCTGCCCTACGACCCAGCAATTGCACTACTGGGTATTTACCCCAAAGATAAAAATATAGTGATCTGAAGGGGCACCTGCACCCCAATGTGTATAGCAGTAATGTCCACAATAGATGTCCATTGACAAATGAATGGATAAAGAAGATGTGGTGTATATATATACAATATTACACAGCCATCAAAAAAAGAAATCTTGCCATTTGAATGATGTGGATGGAATTAGAGGATATTATGCTAAGCGAAGTAAGTCAATCAGAGAAAAACAATTATCATATGATCTCACTGACATGTGGAATATAAGAAACAAACAGAGAATCATAGGGGAAGAGAGGAAAGCCATGTGATGCAATGAGCACTGGGTATTATATAAGACTGATGAATCATAGGCCTGTACCTCTGAAACCAATAATACATTATATGTTAATTGACAGAACTTAAATTAAAAAACGTTAAAAAAAAGAAAATAGCCATTGAAAAATACATTTTTAAAAATTACGTAGTTTCAAGACATCTATGTAAGTAAGTTGGAAAATCTAGCTAAAAGAATAATTTACCATGGAAATATAGTTTACTAAAATTAACCTCATTAGAAACAGAAATACCAAATAGACCAATTTCCATTTCTCTCTTTTTTATGAGAGAAAATTTAAAACATTCCTAAAAGTCACAAAAGTAAACTTGAACAAATGGAGAAACACTCCTATTTCTGGAAAGGACAATCAACATAAAGATACCAATTCTCCCTAAATTAATTTGTAAATGTAATGCAACCCCAACAGAGACACTGGAGCTATGGCTCTAGCACGCGGGCACTCAAGTTCGTACAGAAGCACAGACATGCAAGAACAGCTGGGACGACAATGGAAAACAGCTGGGAGGTGAGGCCTCGCTGAAATACACGGGGCACCTGAAGTAACTAACTCAGTGCAGCAAGGGCTCAGGAAGAAGCAAGGAGGAAAAGAACAGAAATTCCTGAGTAGATCAAGGACACAGGGAAATTTAGTTTAGCACAAAGGAGGCACCCTGAATCACGGGGCAAGATGAGTTTTTAGTAACTGGTGCTGGGCCAGTGGGCTAACCCCTTAAGAAGAGATAATACCGGACCCATGGCTCACATGATACCCACAAAAAATCTCCAAATGTATCAGGGGCTAAATGAGAAAGGTGGGACCATACAAATCCTGGAAGGCCCAGGCACACTCCTCTTCCACCTTAGCGTCAGAGTAACGCTTTCCGACCACTTTAAAATCCAGAGGCGCTAAAAGATCAATGAAATGACTATCTAAAACTGAAAAAGAAAACTTCTGCATGGCTGGAAAGCATCATAGACACAGTCCAAAGGAGTATGTATCTGCAGCCTGTGATGCAGGTAGAAGGCCAATTAATATTCCTACTATAAGAAAGACTCTTAAAAATGCAAGGAAAAAGACCAAAAACCTAATTTAAAAACAAGAAAAAAATGTGAATAGAAATTTCACAAAAAAGAGACAAACAGTACTTAAAAATATGACCTCACTGCAATTAGAGAAAATGCACATGAAAGCTACCCTGGGGACTGACACCACCTCCTGTCTTGGCTCAAGTTACCAGCCTGATGAGACTGTCCACGCCCGCCTTCTTGGGAGTCCCTGGCAAGAAACAGCTCCCAGGGCAGCCCCGCGGACAACCACAAGCCCCAGCCAGACTCACAGGGCTGCAGCACAGCGAGGAGGAGCTCTGTGAACCCATCACGCTCGGTGCTTTCCCGGACATGTTCAGTTGGCAGGAGGGGCAATCAAAAAGCAAAAGAAGATCTCTAGAGGGCGCCTGGGTGGCTCAGTCGGTTAAGCGACTGCCTTCGGCTCAGGTCATGATCCTGGAGTCCCGGGATCGAGTCCCGCATCGGGCTCCCTGCTCAGCGGGGAGCCTGCTTCTCCCTCTGACTCTCCCCCCTCTCATATGCTCTCTCTCATTCTCACTCTCTCAAATAAATAAAGAAAATCTTAAAAAAACAAAAAGATCTCCAGAAGTTACCTTCTGTGTGAAAAAGAGAAGAAAGAAACCGAGCCGTTACCTACAGGGAGTGGGCGGAAGTGAGGTGGGAAAGGGAGAACCAGGCTCGGGGGTGGGGAAACCAAGCCGGAGGGAACGGAACAGCAACAAAGGCGCCTGGAGCGGCAGCCGCACCAGACTGTGCGGGCGCCCCTCCCGGCACCTCCCCGCCGCTGCGCTCCAGCCCCAGCCCGCGTGCCCTCAGCCGGACACTTTTCACTGCGGGGCGGGGGTGAGCAATTCTGAACCCACTTTTCGTGCATTCCGTTGTAGTCAAACACTGCGCACAGCGCTGTGCAGGTGGGGAGGTGAGGGGGAGCGCCACCGAAGCCATCGGTGTGAACAGAAACTCCACGAGATGCTCGTGGGGGCTGCGTATGCGCCGCCCCCCCCCCCCCCCGGCCCCACTCCCGGCTGTGTCAGCGGGAAGGGTCTAGCAGCAACCACGCAGCAGCAGCACCCGGAGAACCAGGGCTCCCTGGAAAACGGCAGCTTCAGGGCTGAGACAAGGAAAGTACAAGATAAGCCCAGAACATCTCATGTGCAGGAAAGTAAGCAAGTGCCCCAAGAGTTATGGGGTCGAGGGACCACCTGAGGGGGCATGGACTGCATCTGGGACAGCCAGAGGACCAAAATAAGTAGTGTTAGTAAAGGACTATGGTCTATAGTACAAAGTAAGGCTCTACGAACCCACCCTGATCTAAATAACTGAACGAATGAAAGCCCTACATGGGGTGGGGGGAAGGAAAGCACCTCCCAGAAAGCACCAAATAAGAACTGGACAACGAATAATAATGTTAGAAAAATCACAACGTGGCAAACAACTTAGGAACAACCATTTCAGGCAAGACTTGCCAGTGGATGTTACCAGCAGCAGGAGACCCACATCCCCACCAGACACTCCCACTTCCGAGAGCGAAGGGGAGGCTGAGTCCCCGTCACCAGACTCTGTGCTCCACATGGAGGGCACCAGCAAGGACCCACCACTTCCACGGCACCAATTCCCAAAACACATACTCTGAATCTGATCATCAAGAAATGGCACACAAAACCAAACTGAAATTATTCCAAATAATAAATTATTCTAAGAAAAATAAATGGACTGACTCTTTAAAAATGTCAAGGTCATGAGAAACTGAGGAACCGACTCATTAAAGGAAATTAAGGAGATATGACATGGGACCTGGACTGGATCCTGTGTCAGGAAAAACAGTAACTTTTTTTTTCTTTCTATAAAGGAAATTAAAGGGATGACTGGAGAAACAGCAGTAAGGTCTATAATTAAGATCGTGCTACTGTATCAGTATTAATTTCTTAATTCTGATAACTGTATTTGTGGTTTTCTAAGAGTATCCTTGTTTTGAGGAAATATACGGTGAAATATTTAAGGGCAAAGGGGCTTCATGTCTGAAATTACTCTCCTTTGGCTCAGAAAAACAATAAAAGAGGGAGAAAGAGAAAGAGAGAGCAGACACGGCACACACTGAGTCTGGGGAATCGGAGCGAGCCGCAGAGGAATTCTTTGTACAGTCATTATTCCAAACAACACGGAGCGACAACGGCTATGTGCGTCCCCCTGCTGTGGTAAAGCTCCAAGCAGCCCAAAGCCAGGAGAGGCCAGGCGGCACCCGGGGTGACGGGGCACCGGCCACACTCCCCGCTGCTCTCTATTTACCGATTGAACTGCTGACTCGGTCTCCTTTCTTCTTCCTATTTTTCTTGCTCTTGCCCTTAGGCTGCGGAGAGTCCGCCAGCACCAGCTTGCTGTCCTGAGGGTGCTCGCTGGGGGAGGCAGGCTCTGGGGGGGCCGGATTCAACCTTTCTTCCTTGACGTGGTTCAGCTGCTTTTTGTTATTGTTGTTACTGTTCACTTTTCTGTCCTCCCTTTTGTGCTCCACCAGGGAAGTGAAGTCAAGCACTTTCGCCTTCGACTCAGTCTGGGGCCGGGGTCTGGGCTGGCCCTCTGAGGCTTTGGGGGGCTCGGCCGGCTTCCTCACCAGCTCGCTGCTGCCCTTGCTGGTCTGTTTGAGCTTCTGCTTGCCATTCCCCTCCTTGTGGTGATGCATTATGTCAAGGAGAAAAGACAGCGGCTCCTGCCGCTTCCCACTGACCTCCTTGGGGAGGAGGAGCTTGGAGTCTCTGGCGTCCATGGGGCCGGCAGCATCCCCGTCAGCCCCCGGCCCTGGCCTGGGTTCCGTGTGGTCCCCATGTCTGGAAGGAGAGTGAGATGAGGTTTCTGGTTCTTCCATTTGCTCTAGTGAGCCATTGTGCATGTTTTCAGAGTTAGGTACAGACTCTGCTGCTGCCTGGAAGTCTCTAGCAAGCATGTCCAACTTGGGACAGTCTTTACTTGGCCTCTCCTTCTTCTTCTTTTTCACGGCCCTCAGCTTCTGAAGCTCTTGAAGTCGCTGAAACTCCTCCTCCTCCTCCTGTCGTCTCTGCTCCTCACGGAGGTGCAGGTGCTCCCGGGCCCTGGCCTCTGCTTCCAGGCGAGCTTTCTCCTCCAGCTGTGATGCGAAAAGAAGAAGCAACGTAAGACAACAGTAAGTGTTCTTCATTAAGACATTAAAAAAATAAGTAAATAAAAACAAATCATATAATAAGAACACAAACCCTGAAACAGGTTATAATAAGCCAAACAGCTTAAAACACACCTGACCCAAATTATTTCACTCTCCGAGACGACGATTAGATTTAATCTTTCTACTAAGGTATATACTTATTACTTTATTGGTTGTGGCGGGGGGGAGGGGCAGTGCTTAACAGAATCTTCCTTATAGCCTTTGTCCTAGCGACTAAGTACTTCTTTAAAACAAGGTCAGGGGCGCTGGGGTGGCTCAGCCAGTTCAGCATCCGACTCTTGATCTCGGCTCAGGTCTCAATCTCACAGTCGTGAGGCTCAAGCCCCGCACTAGGCTCCGCGCTGGGCGTGGAGCCTGCTTAAAAAAATAAATAAAATAAAGCAAGGTCAGAGCAGCTGCTGTGCTAGCCTCCCGTGTGTGTGGTGGCCGGATGACACAACCAGCCAGTTGCCGGCGCGCCACCTCTCCAGGCGAGGCTGGGGTCTTCACGCACACATCGACAAGACACTTCAAAAGTGTGTACTCAAACCCTGAAATGCCTTTTTTCCAGCCCAGCAGACAAACCAAACTCCCAACATACTTTCACCAGCGTGACAGAGCAAGTGGCATATTCTGATACGTTCCACATCACACAGCAAACAGGTACTGGCTACTTCTGCCCTCCAGCTTGGCACGAAGTTAATTTCAGTCCAAGTGAAGACTGGACTTCACTGGTGATGCCTAGTCCAGGAGCCTCCACGGAAACTATTCTTTTTGCTTAGAAAACAAGTGAAGGCTGTAAAGAGTTGCCTGACTCTTTGCATCCCTGAGCTCCTCCAGTAAAAGACTGTGGCAAGTACATTTTGCTAAATTTAGAAGTCCTTCCAAAAATAAAACAAAATACAATTAAAAAAACAGAAGTCCTTCCAGGTTTTAATTATTTTTCATAACATTCAGTAAACAATATTTTAAAAAAACAAGTGTCATTTTGAAGAACTTAAATATAAAATTATGTTAAAAATTTAATGGCAGATGTTTTAAAAATTTAACTTAACAATTCAAGTAAAATTTATTCAAAATCCTTGTTCCGTGTGTTCGAAGCGAAGCCTTGGAGGAAGACTCCTGGCGTGGCCCCTGTGTCCAGTGTCTAGTGAGCAGAGTGTCTCCCACAGCACAGGCCGGGAGCAAACCCGCCCCAGAACAGAAGCTACAGGGAACCCACAAGCAGGTATGTGGTGCCTTCCTTTCAACAACCAGCCCATCAACCAGACGCTCTACGAAGACGGGGTGCAGGTTACCGAGCACACGGGGTGAGTGGGCCCTGACCTAACACCCGAATGGAGAACAGTTCTCACTGCCCCACTCCAGTGGGGCTGGGCAGACCCCTATCTCCTCAAAGCCCACGATTAGGACCATGAGGTACATGCAGGGCTCCTGGCGGGTGATCCAATCACAACACTCTCCACGTCGCAAGCAGCTAAAGGTGGAGGCACCGTCCCCTGCCTGCTCTGGGAGTGTCCTCCCGCTCTGTCTCTGCTGGGCCTCGCAGGGGCCTCGCCTCTTCCCTGTCCTGCCGTCAGAGCCCCTGTCACCCCTGCAGGTTCCCCTCTGTGCACAGCCCGGATCTGCCCGCCGTGGCCTGGCTCTTTAGGAAGCTAAAAGCAGGACGGCCACAGCACAGCGCAGCCCCGGGTGCTGAGGCCCTCCGTGGAGCAGACACTCTCCGTCCCCTCACCTGGAGCCGTAACTTGAAGAGCGCCGTGTCTCACCTGCTGGCGGACAGCCTCTGCGTGCTACATCCGCCGCTGGGCCACGCTGCCTAGTCTTGGTAGATGCTTACTTCCGTGCAGCCCACAATGGCTGTCCATCTTACTCTTTGACCCTTCACACCAGTGCGCGTGCCTGCCCTCTTCTGGGGTGGCTCTGCCTGACTCTCCTTTGCCAGTCGGGGGACAAGGAGCGGGGGACAGACATAGTCTGTCCTAAGGATGTCGCTGAGGCAAAGGCCCTGTCCCAGCCTCGTGTCGAAGTAACTTCTTTACCCACAGTCTCCAAAAGCCCACAGTGACCCCCTTCTATTCCCTCACTGCCAGGGGCCCCGTCCTCAACCTCCCTGGGAGAGAAGCTCTTCTTCCAGACAGAGGTCTGCTGTGGCCCACCCACGTGGGGCACAGGGACCCAAAGGCTTGTTTTAGATCCATCAACGAACCCATGACACAAAAGGGAAAGCTGAGTCCTGGAAACACAACCTGGGGCTTCTGACCAGCTCTGGCTCAGGCTGCAGAGATGGAGACGGTCAGGGGCCCCGAGGCCTGCCGCAGCCAGCCCGGCTCCGCAGGCCGCCCTCGGGCAGGACTGCGCCGGCACACGGTTTACCTTCCTCTGCTTGTGTCTGGCTCGCTTGGCGGCTCGAGTGCTGCTCACGGGCTTGGTCTCTGAGCTGTTTATGAACTGTAGCAAGTCTTCCACCCTTCGATGGTCAACGACACTCTCTCTGTCCGAGAGCTGGTCCGCCTTTTTAGGCTGCTCTTCTTTCCTCTTGGTCAGCCGCAAACGAAGCTTCTCCCTCATCTCTGCGTAATTTCTACTTGTCGGCGCAGCTGGAGGCTAAGGCAGTTAAAGGAGAGCATGGCTGAATGAAGCTTCAAGTTTTAATGATGCTGAATATTGCAAATTTCAGAACCTATCTCTAAAGATGAAAGTTTTCTTATTACTCTGGTAACACACGTTCATGGTGAAAAATAAGGAAAACAAACAAGTGGCAGCAACAAGGAAAGCCTGTCCCAGAGGGACCCGAAGATTAGTTCTGGCACCGAGCCCTCAACCTTTACATGTTCACGAAAACTATGGTAAAACATGTACAACTATGTACACAGATGGACGTTTTTAAACCAAAAAAAAAATCACACATACATCTACTCTGTATATATTATAGTGTGATTATCTTTTCGTGTCAATAAGTGCGTTTGTACAATCTTTCCATCCCTTTGTGGGTTTCTTGTTCAGTGCCGAAAGGGAAAAAGAAAACTGCCCTCAGCCCCACTGCCAACATTTCTTCCTGACACTGGACACGGGTGTGCACACGTCTAGCAAATGCAGACAGAACAAAAGTAGAGAAAGAGCAACGACCAGCCCCATTCCCCAACGCCCCCCCCCGCCCGCCCCGGGACACCATGGCCGCCGTCTGCTCCTACGGACCGACCGTCAGGAGTCCCATGGTGCACGCCGCGCAGCGAGCTCCCCACCGCATGGCCGTGCATGGCCTGGACCCAGCGATTCCCACGGCTGGCTGTTCAGGAGGCCCCCCAGCTCACAAACAAATGCAAACCTGCAGTCACGAAATCCTTGCAGGGAGATCTCCGGGCAGATATTTTCCATTATTTCTTTAGGGTAAGTACAAGACCACACCTTGATTTTTAGCTCGACACCCCGTAAGGTGCACCGCGGGCGCTGCCTGTCCCGCGGCCTGGAGGGCCCCCCGCTGCCCCCGGGCACTTACCCCGCCGTGCCCGAAGAACTCGCAGTAGCAGCAGTCACAGTACTTGCCCTCCTTCTGGTTGGTGGAGGTAGACGTGCTGGAGCTGTGCTCAGAACAGCTGTCCTCGTCGGCGCTCTCGTCCCCGTCGTCCTGCTGTGGGTCATACACGCCGTTCTCGCAGCGGTGGCCCTCACAGTCGGGGTCACTGCAGAACCACACAGGGGCCGGTTACGCGCAGCCACCCGACCCTGGGAGGCCCGCGGGGGAGGCGCCGTGGGCAGGCGCGCAGGCAGGAAGGGAGAGTCTCTCCACCGTCCCTCCCGCCGCGTCATGCCTTCAAACGGGCAAATTCAAAGGTAACAAGCTCTGTCTTTTTAAAACAGCTGAATGCTTGTATGGTTCTTTACTCAACATATAACATACACAACTTAGAGACGCCCGGCCCCGTCCCCCCCGCGCTGCCAGTGGCGGGGTGGTGGTCTGTGCACCCGCCCACGGCGGCCCCGGCCTGAGGACGAGAGGCGCGACCAGCGTCCTCCCCTCGACCCGCGGCCTCTGCCCTTCCCTGGCTTGCTGGGCTGCACGTGGCTCCCCGACTCCGGCACCAGCGGGGCCCGGGCTCACCTGCAGACGCTGGGGGGAGCGCTGATGGAGCCGTCGGTTGTGGGGGGCGGGGGGGCTCCTGGAGCAGGACAGAAGCTCTTGCGTGGCTCCACAAACCCGGGGGACGGGGCAGCAGTGTTGGGGAAGGATGGGGCTGCGAGACTCGCGAGGTGAGGCGAGGAGGCCGGGGCGAGCGCGGCAGGGGCGAGGGCGGGAAGCGGCGCCAGGGCCGTGGGGCTGTTCCTCGGGGCGGCCGGCACCGCGTGTCTGTGGTCCTCCTTGGTGACGCCGTGGAACACCTCACCTGCACGCGGGGACGCAGAAGGGTCGCTGACGGTGGAGCTGAATTAGTTTTTCACTAAAGCTTCCTCTACCTCTTCACGTGAAGATGTTCAAAGCTACACAAACTTTGAAGGAACAGTACAAAGAACCCCCATATATACCCCTCACCTGGACTCACTGCTATTTAACATTTTGTCACGTTTATTTCTCACACACACACTTTTCTGGCCTAACATCTGGAGGCTGCACTCACCCTAAACACCTCAGCACGAGCCCCTGGGGTCACGACACTTCACTGTGTAACCACATCCGGACGTGTGCCGTCCACGTAACACTCTCGTCCCACGTGCAACCCCATCCTGTCTCCCATCTCCCCCGCACAGCCTCTGGAGCTCTTCCCCAACCTGGCCTCTTCTAACCCTTTTTCCTTCAGCAACATTGACATCGCCTCAGCTGAGGACAGCTGCCCATCAGTCTGGGCTTATGGCGTTATGTCAGAGTTAGTAAAGACGTTTTGGACATGACTCCTGCAAAGGGTATGTTGGATCCTTCCCGCGTGATTGCCTGAGAGGCCCCTCACGTGAGTCTGTCCCATGACGGTGAGGCCACATCTGATCAGTGTGCAGGGCGTGATCTGCCAGTCACCTGCGGGTGCTACTCGTTCCCCAAACGGATATCCACTGTTCTCAACGACCACTGGGGATGCTCACCTGGACTGACGGTCACCCTGCTGGCTGCACAGTGGCCTGCCCTGTCTGGCATGTCTATCACAGAGCAGCTTCCCTACCCCCCATCTCCTTTCTGAACACCCAGGGAATTCTTTTTTTTTTTTTTTTAATGTTTTATTTATTCATTCATGAGAGTCAGAGAGAGAGAGAGAGAGAGAGAGAGGCAGAGGCAGAGAGAGAAGCAGGCTCCCCGCTGAGCAGGGAGCCCGATGCGGGACTCGATCCCAGGACCCTGAGATCACGACCCGAGCCGAAGGCAGACGCTTAACCATCTGAGCCACCCAGGCGCCCCCACCCAAGGGGATTCCTGACTGTGTGTGCTATCGTCCCTCCTGTTACTCTTTCCGATGCTCCAACTGTCCTGACTTTGGCTAGAGAGAGCCCTTACAGCCAGCTCCTGTGTGCCTTTGACCTCTGCTTCCAGACCCCCGCTCCCCGTGCTCATGCCAGCGTGGGGAGCCACACCCCCTGCACACCACAGACGCGAGTGGCAGCAGGGGCTGCACCCCAGGCGGGCCAGCAGCCCCATCGGCTCACTCTCCACCAGGGCCCTGCTTTCAGAGGACTAAGGATTCCCCCATGTGCCCCGAGAGCAGTGACCTCTTCCTCTCACAAAGCAACAGGTACCGAGAAGAAAGGCAAGCCGGCGTGGCAAAGCCCCAGGGGAAGTTCGTGGGGCAGTGAAACTCGGGCCCGACTCCCAGAGGACGTGCTGTCTGTGTGCGAGCATTCTCCAGCGCTGATTACTACACCAGGCCTCCGGCCATGCCAAGGACAAGGCGATCACAGAGATGCTGAGGAGGAAGCGGCAGACACGCTGAGCAGCCCCGAGGGTTCCCGCCAGCTGGCGGGCCTTACCTATGGAAGGAGGCCTCTTGGACGACACTTTGAACTGGCTGTTGCTGGACTGCACCGTGGTGGCCGTGCAGGACACGGAGGAGGTGGCTGACGACGTGGCCATCACGACTTTGTTCGCTTCCATGAAAGCATCTTGGAAATTATACAAGCATTTCTTTTTTGCGGCGTTTTTTTTCTCCTTGCTCTCGGAAACTGCAGGCGTTTCACCGCTAGACGGAGGTGGAAGGGCTTCGGGTCTCGTTTCTGAGAGTGTTGGTCCTAGTATGTCACTCCCTTCAGAGAAGAATGGGAGAAGTAAGGCTCTAGAAATATGTCGCTCAAACCTAAGGGACGTCAGCTGACTGAACTCCTAACACTGGGGCTGCTACCGAAGCTGGGACTTCACTGGGAGGATGCTAGTCAACCAGTTTTTCTCCAGGAAAAAAATGTATTGAGCACCTACTATGTGCCAATCCCGTGCTAGGTGCTTTCCCAAAGTGATTTTACTTATTGTCTTAAAGCTACTTTCAGAGCTTGGTACTATTAGTCCCGTCCTAAAGATAGAGAAACTGAGGCTCAGAGAGGCTAAGCAACTTGCCCAAGGTCACACAGCTAGTAACCCACTCCAAGCACAGATGTCAAGTGTAGCCTGCTTTTCTGAGCACATGCAGGGTGTAGGTGTGGGGCCACCATGGGCTCTAACCATGTGAAGACAGAGAGAAGGGTGCAACCAGCCCCTCTTCAGGTGCACCTTTCCCTGCGCCTGAAATAACAGCTGTACCTGGGCAGCCGAGAGCTGGGAGGAGGGAGCTTGTGAGAGGGGACAAACCCCATGTAAGGTCAGTCCAGCACCAGAAAAGGCACAGAAGTCCCAGCACTGAGGTGGACGGTGGCACGGCTGCAGGGCCCTGCACACTGGGCTGAGGGGCTGCTGCTGTTGTCCGAGCACCACGGGCCGAACACCGAGGCCTGGAGACAAGAGGCTCAGCAGCACAGGGGCCTGGGGAGATCCACTGTGCGCAGGGCCCCGGACAGCCCGCTGTGCCGGGAGCAGCCTGAGGGTGCCAGCACCTTGCTTTGCTCTGTCCGGGCAGTGGGACTTGGCTGGCGGCGGACGTGGGCGGCTGGGACAGCGGGATGAGGCCGAGGGGCCTCCCGGGAGTGGCGGAGGCGGGGGACCCGACTAGCCTAGGGCTTCTACTGGGGGACCGCGGTAACAGAGACAGCAATCCGCCCAGCTCAGGTCATTTTAAACCTTTAAGAAAGTTTTAACAAGTTCCTTACCAGAAATTGTATCTGGCAAGAAAGTGCCAGGATTCCAGTTCTTATCATTCATCACTTCTGATCCCCAAAGACTTATAAATTTAGAACTATTCCACTCTGGAGTATTCCCAAAACAGCTTGGATAAATATGGTCTTGAAGAGATGCATTGAATACCTGATGCTTATTTGTGTGATTCTGAACAGGTGCTGGCGGTAAAGCCTACAAAAAAAAATGTTCTAATCACATATCAAAATTCATATTCTGCTTACCTATGTAGTTAAACTACAGACAAGACAACCCATGACTGAAAACCCCGTGGGGCCCCGCTTGCTGCGGGCGGGCGTCCCAGGCTGAATGCGTCTCGCAGAGCACGGACTTGCGAGGCTGTCACACTATGTGTGATTGCTCACACGTGAACCAGGCGTACATTTTCAAAGCCGCTGCTGCTGCAGGGAATCTACCAAACAGACTTGAGACAACTCAGCACCTTACAGCATTCCTCCCTCGGCACAGTCTACGTGTGGCCCGTGTGCGTACAACTCGCTCCCAGGGCTTAGTCTCATCTGACATTCTAAAGATCACTGCTAAAAAGTCAACTCTGGAATCACTAACAAAAAATGGAAAGCTCTTAAACTGTGTCTCACACCTGGGCCGAGTGCCGTGCACGTCTAAGGAACTGCGGATTTTACTGGAGCCTGGAAGCAGCCCCTGGGCCCTGCCGGGGCAGACTGCTATCTGAAGGCACCGAGGGAGGGTGGCTGGGCCCACACATTCATCGAGTGACTAGCTGCTGGCCGCCCCCTGCACACCCCTAGGCATCCTTGGTCCCTCCCTCCTCTCGGCCCACACCCCCCAGCCCCGGCCTCCACCACCTGCACAGACAGGTCCCATGGCTCATACCCGGCCTCCTTCCAGTCCTTTCCTTCACAGCAGCCAGAGTAAGCTTTTGTGAAGGCCAGTAAGAGTGAGTCACTCCCTTGCTTAGGGATGCACCGATGTCTTCCCACCACTCTTAAGATGAAACTGAAAGTCTTTCACATGGCTTGGCCTACTCCTGACCCTCCTGTTCCCCAAGCTTCTGGACACACAGGACTTCCCTTGGTCCTCAAATCCAAGCTCCTTCTTGACCCTGAACTTTCCTTGTGCTGCATCCAGTTTCCAGAACATCCTAACCTCAGTCCATAATCTCGGTGACTTACATTCATCCTTCGGGCCTCAGCCTAAATGTCCCTGTCTCAAAGAAGTCATCACTGCCGCTGCCCTCACCATCCAGCACCCAAGACCAACGTGGGCTTTTGCATTCAACACACCTAAAATCCACAATTTTCCCTCTTAGCACTTACCACAGTTATAATTCAAGACTTACTGGTCGCCTGCTAGTTTAAAATCTGCCTTCCCTCCAATGAGTCCTGGCTCTGCTGTCCCCAGCACTTGTTGATGTGGGCACACATCTTCCCCTCCCCAGCAGCACCCACTGCGACAGGCCTCCCCGTGCTGCCCCCCCTCACCCCCGGAGAAGCTACAGGCCTGGTGCGGGGAACAATGCCTGGAAATCTCATCCTTGGGGACACAGAACTGGGCCCCGAGTGCTGTTAAGTCATCTGGGAGAGTTTTGGGAGGATTCCCAAGAGCAGAACCCTAAGAGGCTGGCTGGGGCAGAGGTCGGGGAGGAAGGGGGATGGCGCCATGGACAGCTGTACCACAGCCAGACAGGCTGCAGGACCCGAATCAGAGGCCTCGCTGCCCGGCCTCTGCCTGGAGGGGAGAGGCCAGCACAGGAAGCAGTCAGCCAGGGCCTGAGAGACGGGAGGCAGTGGCAGGGGAGCAAGGGGGGGTCCGGGGCCATCAGGACAATCGCTGGGACTACTGGAGCAGGAGACCGAAGCCACAGTCCCTGGGAGGTGTGGCCAGTGACAAAGCGGGACGTGAACACCAGTCCTGTTCTCAGCCTTTGGGACGCACAGCCTGACGGGTTTGGACGCTAGCTCCCCCTTTTACTAGCTGTGTGACCTCAGGCAAATTACTCAATCTTTTTGTGCTTTAGTTTTCTCATCTGTAAATTGGAAATACGTATCTCCAGGGGTTGTGGTTAAGAATTAAACTGGACGATGGGTTCAAGTGTGCAGCACAGTGAGGGCTGAGGTGGACCGTCACCACTTTGTAAGGCTGGTCCCGAGACACACGGCAACCCCGCCCCGCCCGTCCTGGGTGCACAGAGGAAGCAGGGTCACTCCGCTCGGGCAGCTCAGCACACTTGCTGGCCTCAACGGGCTCAGGGAGGCGGAGGGTGAGAACGGCGTGGACACGCAGGCTATGAGGCAGGAACTAACAGAGGTCTGTGCGGCCAGGATCGAGGCAGGAGCCTAATCGAGTTGTTCTGGCAGGGGAGCCCCAGGGCAAAGAGTGAGGACACCAAAAAACCGCATTTCTACAGACACCAGTTTCCACAAGGTAGTGATCAACGAAGAGCTGCTACTGCTGCGGAGCAGTGGATGGGAAGTGACAACAAGCAGAAGGGATTCTCAGCGTCGGAGACCTTCCGCTGAGGGCAGAGACACCCGGCAGGCAGAAACCAGCCTCGCGGGCCTCGCACAGCTGAAGCGCAGCGGGCTCCGAAGCGCCTCGCTGCTTCCCGAGGCCCTCCCAACTCACGGCTGCCAGCTGACTGCCCTCAGCTCCAGGGAGCCTGGCTGAGAGCCGGGACCCGCCACCCACATGCGTCCAGAGAGCTTGTGCGTACCCCTCCAAGCCCGACCCGGCGTCACCTCCTCCGCAAAGCCCCCCGACAGGCTCTGTCGGCCGCCCTCCCTCCTCAGTGTGACCTCCCTACTCTGCAGCGCCAGCTGCTCCGAGGGCACACCGTGGTGTTCTCAGGCTCTGACTTGATTAGACTGCGAGAGCCCTGAAAACAGGGACCAAGGCTCCCTGGTTTGTATTTTGCTAGCATGTAGCACAGGGCCTGGCACATACCGGACGTTCAATAAAGGCTGAACAGACTTAGCTTAGAGGGATGAGGGAACACAGCTATAAAGCGGTGATACTGAAAACGTAACTCAAATTCACTTCACACACTTCCTCAGAAGCCCACATTCTCAGAACAGGAGGTCCAGCTATAGAGACCAAGGGAGCAGCGGGTCCGTAACAAACAAGGGGCGTTTATGTGAAAGCTTTCCCACAAGATGGCTACTCGACTCAACTGGTGTGGGCTTCCTTTAGAAAATACAGGCCTCTGTCAACAAGACCATTCTGGGCCACGCCTCACAAGTGATTCAGGCGTAGAATTAGTCTCTCAACATGTGGACAATGCTGTTGAGTTAGAACAGATTTATTTCACTCTACACAAATCCACACAGGTTCACGTCATAGAAGTTTTGGATGGTCCTCCGCTTTGAGACAGAAGTGATTCACAGGAAAGTAAAAGTCTTGCTCTAAAGGAGAGCTCAGACAGATACACACTAACGGACGCCTTCTGAACACCTTCGGCATCTATGCCGCAGCCGGGAGAGCCAGGCTCCACCGCACACCACCACCTCCACCCTGGACACCGTGAACACGGCTGCCAAACACAGCCAAGCGGGCAAAAGACCGAGTCATTGCACGCACATGTGAGGGGGGCTGCCAACGGGCACGTCCCACGCAACGGGAAGCTGGATGAGCGACTACTCTGTTTCTTCCGACGTTCCTCAATACTCCTGCCAGAGACAGTAAAGAGGCAAAAGCACCGTGGCTGTCTCGGTCTTGCTGTTTCTCAGGCCAGAAGAACGGAAACGGCCTCCAAAACAAGATACAGACTTAAGATCAGTGTGACCCCAACTGTGGTCTGTTTCTGTCCCTGTTTCCCACAGAGCTTTCTTCTCCCTCCAATTCCAGCCTGAACTGAGACTTGCCCCCCATGTCTGACTTCATCACTTCTGCAGTGGTTGGGCCTCAATCACCCCATGAGGGAGGGGACAGAGGCACATGGCCCAGAGCCACACGGGAGCCACTCTGCCGGCTCTACTCATCCTGAACGCACTGAGGGCCAGGATGTGGTGACCATTTTCAACTACTCCTCATGCTCCCAGTGGAGAGTTCAAGACATCTCTCTACCTTCATTACTAGGCCCTTTGCTAGCGTGATGACTGCTTCAGAATTTGGTTTCCACGTGGAAACACAGCACCTGGAGCTGGAAGCCTTGGGCTTCTGAACCTGGCCCTGCAGTCGTGGCCCTCTACTCCTGGGCCATGCGGGTCAGTGGCTGGGAACGTGCCCTGTGAAGGAGCAGGGGGTGGGGGCGCAGCCTGCCAGCTCATGTATACTCTTCCCTCTGAGGCTGTGCGGTCCCCCTCTGCTTGGGCTCTGTCCGGGAAGGGGGACATGACACTCTAGATCCCAGAGAAACAGCACCAAACACCTTTGTAACAAGGTGCTGAGCCCTAGCGAAAGCTAGGGAAATCTTTCACAGAACTGATCAGAACATGGTGAGAAAAACAGGGCCAGGTGGAGGTGTGGGGAAGGGAGGACTGCCCTCAAGAGGCACACACCATCGTCACAGTGATGGGGGGCAGATCCGTGGTCCCTCTGGAGACTGTCAGGAGGAGTTCAAGGGTCCCAGGTGGGGTAGCACCACACTGGTACTTCAGCCCCTACTTAGGGCTTTGTGGCTCTCACAGAGTAAGATGAACAAAACATGACCTCGTGAAAAATAACTGTACATCCAAGGAAACAACACACTCACAGGGGCAACAACAACAACAAAAAAACAGAGTCAATTCCTCAAGGTTTCATTCAAACAGAGAACTATGTGTAAAATGCTTAAAGAAAGAAAAGATGAAAGAAAATGTGATCAAGGTGATAAGAGAACACAAAAAGTTGCTAATATACATTAAAAATAAATTAATTAAAGCTTATAAATAAGAATCACAGCTGGAATTAAAAAGTCAAACTTAAGTGGCATGTGAGACACATCAAAGTCGCTTAACTGGAAGGCTGATGCAAAAGGGGCTCTCTGGACAGACCAAGGGGCGAGGGGCGAGAAGACAGGCTCAGGATGCAGAGCAGGGCAGGCAGGATGGCTGTGAGCAGACAGCATCACAGCAGAAGAGAGGAACGAAGATAAAAGGGCTCAGCATCATCAGACAGGGATTTAAAATGATGAAGACGATGAGGGCTCCATTTGAAAAAGCACACAATGGGGGCGCCTGGGCAGCTCAGTCGGTTGAGCATCTGACTCTTGGTTTCAGCTCAGCTCATGATCTCCAGGTAGTGGGATCGGGCCCCGCGTTGGGCTCCACGCTCAGCAGGGAGGCTGCTTGGGATTCTCTCTCCCTCTCTCTCTGCCTCTCCCCTGCTCTCTCTCTGTAAAATGAATAAATAAAATCTTTAAAAACCAGCACACAATGTGCAAGAACAAACAGGTAATGTGAGCAGTGAGATGGACTCTCTAAGAAAGAATAAAGAAAGCTAGAGATAAAAACACTCTTTAAGAGAAACAAAGAGCACTTTTGATGAACTAATCATCAGTGGATGGGGCAGGGAGAATCAGTGAGCATCAAGACATGTCAAAAGAAACTCCTCAAACTGAAATGCAAAGAGAAATGAGAATTTAAGAAAAAAAAACAGCCAAAACTAAAAAACCACCACCACGGACACAAAATAGGACAAAACATCCAAGAGGTATGGGACAATTTCAAAAGATAGTAACAGGAATTGGAATACCAGAAGGAGAAGAAAGAGAAAAGAAAGAAGAAATATTTGAAGGAATATTGGCTGAGAACTTTCCAAAATTAATGACAGACACCAAACTACAGATCCAGGAAGCTCAGAGAATACCAAAAGGTAAAAAACACTCCCAAATCTACACTTAGGCATTTCATAAAAAAAATGCAGGAAACCAAAGACAAAAAACCTTGAAAGCAGCCTTGGGGAAGGGGGGGAGAGGGGAGGAAGGGGAGGGTAGCCCTGAAGAATTAGAGAGGACATCTGGTCAGAAACCATGCAACTAAGATAATAGTGGAGGGAAATTTGTTTACAGTGTTGAAAGAAAAAAACCCCACCAACCTAGAATTCTGCATCCAGTGCAATTATCCTTCAAAGGTGAAGGAGAAATAAAGACCTCCTCAGACAAACACACACTGAGGGAACTCCTCCCCAGCAGACCTGCCCTGCAAGAAATGTGCGGATGTTTTCTTTAGACAGTGGGAAAACGACAGAGGTCAGAAACCTGGATCTGCATGAAAAAAGGGAGGGCGATGGGGAAGGAATGAATGCGAGTCACGTGGACTTATTCCTGACTACTACTAGACCCACAGGATAACCATGTGCGGTAGGAGCAGTAACAAGGTACCGGGGCCACTAACGAACAGACACAGGAGAAGAGCAGCAGCAAGGTCACACTCTGTGAAAAGGTACCCACATAACACGAAGCAGAACACTGTTATCTGAAGGGGGACTCAGATTAGTTAAAATGCATATTCTAATGCAACTGTTTAAAGCATAAGCAATATGCTAAAGACAGGAGATAAAACAGAATCAGAAAACGCTTGATTAAAAGTGGAGAAGGCAGAAAAAGGAAGCCTCTGGTAATGAAGAGAAAACAGAACAAAGGTGATTATTAACCTAAACACATCAAAAATCACTTTAAATGTGGCTAGTCTAAATATAAAAATGAAGACAGAAATTGATATTAGAGTATATTAAAAAAAACAAGGGGCGCCTGGGGTGGCTCAGTCAGTGAAGCGTCTGCCTTCGGCTCAGGTCATGGTCCCAGGGTCCTGGGATCGAGCCCCACATCGGGCTCCCTGCTCCGCAGGAAGCCTGCTTCTCCTTCTCCCACTCCCCCTGCTTGTGTTCCCTCTCTCGCTGTGTCTCTCTCTGTCAAATAAATAAAAATCTTAAAAAAAAAAACAAAAAACCCACGCCCCACCTAGAGGTGTCTACAAGAAACCTACCAGGAGTATAAAGACCCCTTTAAGTTAAAAGTAAAGAGATGGAAAAAGAGATGTGGTTCTAGTGCTAATGAAAAGCTGGAGCAGCTGTATTAATTTCAGACACATCAGACCTCAGAGCAGGGAAGATTATCGGCGATAAAGAAGGGCATTCCATAATGACGGAAGGGTCAATTCCCCAGGAATGCATAACAATCCTAAACATGTAAACACTGAACAACACGGTGCCCAAACTACGTGAGACAAAAACTGACGGGACTGCAGGAGGAGGAGGAGAGTCTGCTGTTGAAGCTGGGGTCTCCGACACCCCTCTGTCAGGAGCGGGCAGATCCAGCAGCAGGTCAGGAAGGACATCGCTGGACTCAGCAGCACCGTCAGTCACCTGCACATGGTGTTTGAGTACAGCCTGCTTCATCCAGCAACAGCCGAACACGCACGTTCTCAAGCTCACCTGGCGCACTCACCAAGACAGACCCCGTTCTGGCCACCAAGCACACGAACACATCCAAAAGAACAAAAGTCACACAATGTCTGCTCTCGGACCACAGTGGAATTACAGTAGACATCAGTAACAAAAAGACAGCTGGGAAATCCCCAAATATTTGCAAATAAAATTCCTTGCCATACAGTTTTAATTTTTGTCTAGCATCTCATTACTGTATGTCTCTCCTGTAACTATTTTTAACTTTCAAATAACTTGTATCTCAACATACAAATTAAATGTATCACTGGTACAAAGACATTTGAAAACAAAAACGGTCTTCAAGTTATTCTAAGTTCAAAAAAATTTTTTTCTATACTATTCATCCCAAGCATTTTAAGTAGTAAATATTTACCCACAATGGCCAGAGTATGAATTAAAAGAATTAGAACTACAATGACATACAGTCCTAAAGGCAACAAATGCCACCTCACCAGAGCAAAAATCCCTGAACACAAACACGGAAGCAGCCGAGCTCCACGTGCACAGCTGCCCTCGGCGTCCAGCACCCAGCTGTGCCTCCCAGCCACATGTGGGGGATCCCACTGAACAAGCCGGCTCTGACATAACTGAAGACAAGTGAGTGCGTTCTCTAGAAGGGGCGTCTACCAACTCCTATGGAGCTGTGAACACACCACGCATCAGGTACACCATGTACTCACAGTATGCAACTAAGGCAAACTAACTCAAGTAACACAAACTAATTTTGGAAGACCTGGCGAGTAACAGTGCAAGCTTGTCTAGAGAAACAAACATTTTTTTTTTTTTTAAAGATTTTATTTATTTATTTATTTGAGAGAGAGAGAGAAACAGCATGAGAGGGGATAGGGTCAGAGGCAGAAGCAGGCTCCCCGCCGAGCCGGGAGCCCGATGCGGGACTCGATCCCAGGACTCCAGGATCATGACCTGAGCCGAAGGCAGTCGCTTAACCAACTGAGCCACCCAGGCACCCGAGAAACAAACATTTTTATACCAGATTCAAATGAAGTATTTTGCCAAATGCATCTCATTTTTCTAAATAAATGTGGCATCTAGCTAATGTATTTTAAATGCATCAGTGGGGTGCCGGGGTGGCTCTGTCAGTTAAGTGTCTGCCTTTGGTTCAAGTCATGATCCCAGGGTCCTGGGATCGAGTCCAGCACTGGGCTCCCTGCCCAGCGGGGAGCCTGCTTCTGCCTCTGCTCTTCCCCCCTGCTCTCTCTCTCTCTTGCAAAAATAAATAAAATCTTAAAAAATAAAATAAAATAAATGCATCAGTGAACAGTCCTGACATCAACAGCAAAGTGACTGAAATAAAAGCTCACTAGCTTGTTCTCTGCAATTGCCTTTCTACCCATGAATCCTCCACATCTATCTACTGAATTAAAGTTTAGAAGGTATTAAATACATAGATTTTAGGGGCGCCTGGGTGGCTCAGTTGGTTAAGCGACTGCCTTTGGCTCAGGTCATGATCCTGGAGTCCCTGGATCGAGTCCCGCATCGGGCTCCCTGCTCGGCGAGGAGCGTGCTTCTCCCTCTGACCCTCCCCCCTCTCATGTACTCTCTCTCAAATAAATAAATAAATCTTTAAAAAAAAAAAAAATACATAGATTTTATATACAGATGATACTCCCCCAGAATATTTTTCTTCTCCTTTACCCTTTTATGGACTACCTATAATGCCCTGAGAAAAGGCCAAATGTCGGCGGGGGGGGGGGGGGGGGGAGGGGTGTGGTGTGGAAATCAGCTTTTAACTGCAGTGTCCCAACAGTCTTTTGTAATAATCAATTTCACTACTTTACTTAAAGATGCTTAGGAACTGATTCTTGAATAGTTTCTACCAGCAAGGCATTATAACAACATTCTCTACTCTCTCCTAGAGGTGGCTCCCAGGGAGGAGAAAGCAGTTGTATTCAGAATGGACAGCTTCCCTACCCGTACATTCACCCAGAGGGAAAGAGGCTATAGAGACCAAGCAGACCACGAAGATAGCCTGGCTTTGAATACACACTGGAAAAACGGTATTTCAAATCACTCTATTAATAAAGCCATCATTAAATGTCCAAACTGAGCGATATTCAATCTAATAAAATTTAAGCATAAATGTGGGCAGTTTCCAAGTACTTACTACAATAGAACATGACAAACTGATTCTATTCTATTCTAAATCAGTGGTTAGATGCCCCTCCCCAGCAAATAAACAACAAAGCCCACTGATGGGCTATATACACCCCACTTCACAGCAAACGCCCCTTGGGGAAAGAAAATGTTCCTATAGTCTGAAAAAGCCCCTTTCATCCCATGTCCTCCTCCCAGCTGAGAATCACTTTTATTTTAAATAATAAATCTGTAGAGTTTGGGGAAAACTAAAAATTTCACTGCAAAGTTTAAGCTACGAAAATATAAGTATGGGGTTCTCTGAGAAGAACTACATAAAAAGCAAACCTTTTCTACATGCTCACTTCTCTGAACAGACTGGTCTGGGAGGCCCTTTCCTTTGTGCCTGGCAGCCGCCTCCCAACAGCCTGCACGGCGTTGCGGCCTTCTCTCCGTTACGCTTAGGATTCCTCCTTTCAGCCTCTGCATTTCGGCGAGCCCTTCGTTTTCGTGCTTAGAGAGCGTAATCATTTCAGACACTATAGAGCCCAGCGAGTATCAGAGGACTCGTGCTGTACTCTCCACATTTTACCCAGGCAACATTAAGAAAAAGAGCCAGGCCCCAGGAGGCCGTGAGGAAAGAAGTGAACTGGTGTCTGGGTGAGCAGAAGGGCTCGGTGTGCAGTTCCCCCAACTACAACCCGTTATACCATCACTTGGAAAACTCTTTATGTTCTAGCTAATTCTGAAGGGGTAAACCATGACTTTCGTGATTGTTTTTACAGCTGTGAAGGTTCAAAATTCTGAGAGCTTAAGATTACGGTAAAAGGAGACATTTGCAGACCTTCCTATCAAGAGCAGACTTGGTCCTATCCAAGTTGCCAATTTATGGATTTTTGTTTGTTACAATATGCACTTCTTATAAGATCTTAGTGACAGGTGAGCTTCCAGGCCCTCTCTGCCCTGACTTACCTTACTGTGTGTGAAGGGGGGCGCCGTATACAAGGTGGGGTGGATGAGAGGACGGGGCAGGTGTGGGACCGCGTGCAGAGGCACATGTCCGTGGATGTGAGGGTAAAGATGCAAAGCAGGGTGGGTGGGCTTCTCTGGGCTCAGGAACTGATGGCCCGGGGGAAGGGCTCCTGCGGTCATTGCTGATGCCGTGAGTCCGGAAGCTTCCTGTTTACAAACATGACATTCACAAGTGTTCGGAGCTTGTTCAGGCTAAAAGAAGAGAAAAAAAAAAGTACCTGCTTATTTAGTGAAACAAAGAATGGTGTGAATTAAACTAAAGTCAGTCACATTCTGCTGAGCAGTTACGTGGCCACTACAAAGAGGACAGGGCTCATGGGACACCTCGAGTTGTCCAGAGCCCTCCCTGTAAAGTACAGAAGGGACTCCAGGAGCCTGGGACAGAGACAAGAGATGCACACCTTGCTCCCCGGCCAGGTGTCTACTGAGGTGGTAGCCACACCCATCTGTGCCTGTGCCTGTCTGTGCAGGGACAAGGGGACTGGCAAGGGTGGCCGAGGGGAGGGGGGAGCCGGGCTGAGGAGGACGGAGCTCTGGTGTGGGCTCTGCGGGGTCACGCAGCTCATGAGTGGTTACATGGAGATGCTGTGAGAGGCACCAGAGACGGGACTCATCGAGGGTGACATGAAGCAGTCAGTGGCTCCTCTCCCTTAAAACAAGGGTAAAACTGAAAGCAACGGTCAAAGCAACCATTTGAGGATCTGAAAATCAAAGGGAAAAAGCAAATCAAGAAGTATTTATTCATGCCAATCTGCCAGAATATCAGGCAAGAGCAGAGGGGGCCTGGCCTTCCTGCCTGGGACTCTTCCCAGTCCCAACTCCTAGCAGCCCTAAAAACAAACTAAAACAGTATGGAGGTTCCTCAAAACGTTGGAAATAGAGCCACCGTACGACCCAGCAATTGCACTCCTGGGTATTTACCCCAAAGATACAAACGTAGTGATCCGAAGGGGTACGTGCACCCCGATGTTTATAGTGGCAATGTCCACAATAGCCAAACTGTGGAAAGAGCCAAGATGTCCATCAACAGATGAATGGATAAAGAAGATATGGTGTATACACATACACACACACACACACACACACAGGAATATTATGCAGCCATCAAAAAAGGGAAAGAAATCTTGCCATTTGCAACGATGTAGATGGAACTAGAGGGTATTATGCTAAGCGAAATAAGTTAGAGAAAGACAAGTATCATATGATCTCACTGATAAGAGGAATTTGAGAAACAAGACAGGATCATAGGGGAAGGGAGGGAAAAATGAAACAAGACGAAACCAGAGAGGGAGACAAACCATTCAAGAGACTCTTAATCTCAGGAACAAACTGAGGGTTGCTGGAGTGGAGGGGGGTCGGAGGGATAGGGTGGCTGGGTGATAGACATTGGGGAGGGTATGTGCTACGGTGAGCGCTGTGACTTGTTAAGACTGATGAACCACAGACCTGTATCCCTGAAACAAATAATACATTATATGTTAATAATAATAAAAAAGAAATACCATGGCACACACATACACAAAACAAACCACCACAAAACCCCAAACTAAAAAGACCAAAGAACAGCAGAATTTAAATGGTGCACTGAATATTTTAATACAAAATAAAGGAGTAGGGGTGCCTGGGTGACTCGGTCGTTAAGCGTCTGCCTTCGGCTCAGGTCATGATCCCAGGGTCCTGGGATCGAGCCCCACGTCCGATTCCCTGCTCCACAGGGAGCCTGCTTCTCCCTCTCCCTTTGCCTCTCCCCCTGCTTGTGCTCTTTCTCGCTATCTCTGTCACTGTCTCTATCAAATAAATAAATAAAATCTTTAAAAAAAATTAAAAAAAAAATAAAGGAGTAAAGGAGGAACAGAGGAACAAAAACCATGAGACCTATGGAAATAGAGCAAAGTGCCAGTTGCACATACCATAGTGATCATTACATTAAACCATAAATGAAGCCCTCCAGAGAAAAGGCAGAGATCGATCGACAAGACACAAATACGAGACCCAACTAAAGGATTCAAAGACCAATCTTAAATTCAAAGACACAAAGAGGCTGAAATTCAAAGGATGAAAAAATAGATAACATGCATACAGTAATCCTAAGGCAGCAGGAGCGACTCTGTACATGGGATGAAATACTCTTTCTGGATGAGAAGAGCTAGCGGAGAAGCATCTCATAACGACAAAAGAGTCAATACTTATCAAGAAGGGGTAACAATAACACACATATACACCTTCAACAACACCGTCCCAAACACATGAATCGAAATCTGGCTGGTCTGAAAAGGGAACACACAGTTCAGCAGTGATATGTGAAGACTTCAGTATGTCCCTCGGTAATTTTTAGAACCAGACAGAAAATCAGGAAGGATCCAGAGAACTGGAATGATGCTATAATTTGACCAAACTTTCATTCACAGGACACTCCATCTAACAAGAGCAGAACACAAATTATTTTCAAGTATATATAGAACATTATCTAGGACAGACCAGATGTTAGGCCACAAAACAGGTCTCAGTAAATTCAGAAGTTCTAAAATCCGTAATCTAAGCTTAGATTCAACAAGCTAGAAAGGGAAGAACAAACCAAACCCAAAGTCTATGGAAAGAAATAATGAAGATCAGAATAGAAATCAAAGAAATAAAGAGAGAAACAGAGAAAAAATTAACAAAACCCATTTTTTTCTTTTACAAAAATGGACAATTCTTTAGCTAGATTGAGGGTTTAAAAAAAAGTAGACAAAATTACCCAAGTCAGGAATCAACATCACTCCAGACCCTGCAGAATTAAAAGAATCATAAAAGAATACAATAAACAATCCCATGCCATCAAATAAAAAATGTAGATGAAATGGGGGAAAACACATAAAATTTTTAAATTCAAAAAGAAATAGAAAATCTGAATAAACCTATAACAAGTAAACAAAATTTCAATTAGTAATTCTGTATCTTCCCACAAGAAAAGACCAGGCCCATGGATTTCACTGGTAAATTCTATCAACTACTAAAGAAATCTCCATTTTAGACAAATTTTTTCAGAAAATAGAGGCAGAATTAACACTTCCCAACTCATTCTACGAGGCCAGTATTACCCTGATATCGAAGCCACAGACTCTACAAGCATGGATAACTACAGAACAGTATCTTTTATTAACATGGATGCAAAAATCCTAACCAAAGGTTGCAAACCAATCCGGCAACATATCAAAAGAAAAAAAAAGTTTATACACCATGACCAAATAGGATTTATCCCAGGACCACAAGGTTGGCTTAACATCCAAGAATCAGGGGCACCAGGGTGGCTCAGCCAGTTAAGCAGCCAACTCTTGATCTCAGCTCAGGTCTTGATCTCAGCGTCGTGAGTTCAAGCCCTGAACTGGGCTCCACGCTGGGCATGGAGTCAACTTAAAAAAAAACAACAAACCCAAGCATCACTTGATGCAACACACCACAGTAAAAGAACGAAGGATGAGAACCACAGGAACACTTTAATAGACACAGAAAAGGCATTTGGAGAACCCAATACACGTTCATGATAAAACTCCGAGGAAATGAGTTGACAGGATTTACTTCCTCAGTGTGGTTAAGACCATCCATGGCAAACATGCATCATCCTATTCACAGACTGAATGCTTCCCTCCTGGGACCAGGAGCAAGGCAAAGACGGGTGCTTGTATTGCTTCTCCGCAGTGCTGTGCTGGAGGTTCTAGCTAGCTCAGGCAGGCAAGAGTAAGACATTAAAAATATCCAGGTTGAGAAGGAAAAAGTAACACTGTCTTTATTCACAAACAACATGATCTTGCATGTAGAAAATCCAAAGGACTCGAACCAAAAAAAAAAAGGGAGGGGTGGGGGAGAGACCAAAGAACAAACAAGTTTAAGCTGCAGAACATAAGACAAATATTTGAAAATCAACTGTATTTCTATATATTACCAACAATCAATTGAAAACTGAAATTAGAAAATATCATTTACTACGGAATCAAAAACATCTAATACTTAAGAATGAATTTAAGAAGGAGCGCCTGGGTGGCTCAGTTGGTTCAATGTCTGCCTTAGGCTCAGGTCATGATCTCAGGGTCCTGGGATCGAGTCCTGCATCAGGCTCCCTTGCTCAGCGGGGAATCTGCTTCTCCCTTTCCCTCTGCTGCTCCCCCCTGCTTGTGCTCTCTCTCTCTCAAATAAATAAAATCTTAAAAAAAAAAAAAGAATTTAGGAAATATGTTTAAGACCTACTGGCTAGAAATTTTTTTAACTGCTGAAAGAAATTAATGATGATTAAAATGGAAAGATACAGCACATTCCTAGACTGACAGATTCAATTTTGTTAAGACAGTATTTTCCCCAAACTGATCTACATCATCCCACAAAGAAAAGAGTAGGCCCAGAGGAGTTTGCTGGTGAATTCTATCAAGTAAATTCAAGAAATATAATCTCTATCAAAATCCAGGCAGGCTTTTTTGTAGAATAAGCTGATTCTAAAACTTACATGGACACACAAAGGACTTTGAAAAGCCTGCATAATTTTCAATAAGGCCCACCAAGCTGGGGGGCAGACCCTACCTGCTGTCCAAACTTACTACAGAGCAGGTCACGTACACTATGGGAAAGGACCCAGGCCAAATGAGCAGAGAGTGCAAAGTGCAGACAATAAACACTTGCATTTAGAGCTCTGTGATTTTCAACAAACGGCTGATGCAATTCAGTAGGAAAAGAGAGGGTCTTGTCAACAAATGGTGCTGGGACAACTGGACGTCTTTTGTAAAAAGATGACTATAGACCCTCACGTCACACCATGAGCAAAAACTGAGTCAAATGAACCACACCTCAAGTGAGAGCTGAAGTTGTAAATCTTGTAGAAGAAAACAGAGTTTTCTTGGATATGACATCAAAAGCACGATTCATAAAAGGAAAAACCGAGGAACTAGAATTCACCAGAATTAGGAACTTTTGCTTTTCAAAAAAATACCATAAAAAACCTAACAGACAGGGGCGCCTGGGTGGTGCAGTCGGTTAAGCATCCGACTCTTGGTTTCGGCTCAGGTCGTGATCTCAGGGTTGTGAGATCGAGCCCCCAGTCAGGCTCTGTGCTCAGCAAGGAGTCAGCTTGGGATTCTAACTCTCCCTCTGCTCCTCCCCCTGTGTGCATGCGTGCATGTACTTTCTCTCTCTCAAATAAGTAAATAAATAAAATCTTAAAAAAAAAAAACAGAAAAAACCCACACAACTAATAGACATGCCACAGACCCAGAGAAAATCTCTGCAAATCACATACTTATAAAGGACTTACAACAACATATAAAAAAGTCTGACACCTCAACAATAAGATGGAATGGGAAATGAAAGGAAGACAAATCTCAAGGGGCTGCCATTTCTCACCAGACTGGCCAAACCCCAGGACTGTGATGTCATCCTCTTCTGGGGGGCAGGGGAGGCCATCACACTCTGACCCAGAGAAGCCACCACTGGTGACCAATCCTAGGAACAGACCTACTAATGTAGGAAAGGTCAGATGTATAAGGTTGCTCACTGAATAGCATATAGGGAAAACAAAGGGAAGCAAATGCAAGTGCCCATGAGCAGGGACTAAAAAGAAAAAGAGAATTCTAGTATGTCCACCTGCCGGCACTCAGAGAGGGCAGGAGACGAGGACAAGGAAGTGCGCTCCGTACAGAATCAGTCAGGATATAAGGGTGAGAGAAAAAGCAAGGGAAACTGAGTGTGCATTAATATAAGCCTTGTCATAGGAAAGGGGAAGAATAAATATGAGCATTTGCATAAACAAACACCAGAAGGACACACTAATAAGGCAGACTGGTTACCTACTGGGACTAGAACTGGGGATGGGTAGGTGCTGGGCAGGGCAGATGGTGAAGGACGCCAGGGCCAGACTTCTCAAGGGAATACCTTTTCATGTCGCCTTTCTTGTTTAACTATGGATCTATACTGCCTATTAAGGAAAATAATTAGCCAAGCACCCCAACCTTCATTTGTTCTTCCTTTTATTTAAGAACTATGTGAGCGGGGCGCATGGGCGGCTCAGTCTGTTAAGTGTCTGCTTTCGGCTCACGTCATGGTCCTGGGGTTCTGGGATCGAGCCCCACGTCGGGCTCCCTGCTCAGGGCAGAGCCTGCTTCTCCCTCTCCCTCTGCCCCCCCTTTCAAGTGCATGCTCTCTCTCAAATAAATAAATAAAATCTTAAAAAAAAAAAAATGAGAACTACGTGAGCATCTATTTATAAAACTAGGAGTCTCTAAGAGAAAACAGTCACCTCCTGATGTACTCTCACCTTTGGTTAACAGAAAAACAGAGATCCACCAGAAAAAAACCTCCCTTACAAAATCAACCTTTTCTGAAATTTTAACATTCCATTATTTATTAAAAAAAACCGTCCCTTTGCTTCTTTACAGACAAAAAATACCTCTACTACAGCTAAATGTCTGGAGTGACTCTGGGGTGCTGCAAAATCAAGACTGTCGAGTGGATTCAAGTGAGAGGAACAAGATGAAAACGGGGTTAGGAATCATGTCTGTGTATTTTATAAGCATGCCTCAATCCTCTCCAGTTCTAATCTTCAGAAGCTATTCAAGATAACGTAATTTTGCATTCAATAACACTCACTTTTAGAGAAAATATACACAAAGAAAGACACCCTTGGCAAAGCACAAAGTTCGGGAGAATGAGATCGTACCTGCTGAGTAGGGTAAGATGGGGGTGGACTGTCCACTTTACTTTCCTCTTTCCTGGGACTCCCATTGCTTAGAGCTACGTCTTGCTTTGGGGCTCCTGGCGGCTCCCCACTGCTCTCGCCATCCGCCTCTTCATCATCAGCCTCTGAAGAACTACTACTGGTACTGCTTACCTGAGGGGACTTTAAAAACAACCTTTGTAATTTATACTTTTCAAAATGGAAGAATTTTAAAAAATAAGACACCAGAACACCACTTTATGCCATTTATTGTCACTATGAAGAAGTCGTGCCCCTACCTCATCTTTCAGAGCCATGTTTTCCCCGCCACCATTCAATTCGCTGTGGATTCCATTCATATTGGCCACCACCTCAGTATCATCGTAGTTACTCAGTGGATAAATATCAGCAAATTTAGCTGACAATGGCGCAACGTCTTCATCATCACTACAACTGAGACAGGCAGAGATGGTCACCAGGAGGCTGTTCACCCGGTGGAGGGGGGGAGACAGTAAGTGAACCACCCACTAAGCACAGACATTTCCTTTACAGACACTGTTCTGGTTTACAAGAGTATTACCCTAAGCACCGCGCATACGTTGTAACGTCTCTTAGTAACCTGAACACCGGGGGAAAATGCCTGAAAGATTACCATTTGTGCTATTTAGAAGAATGGAAAACAAAACGCCAAAAGAAGAAAAATAATCTGGGAAACTGCCAAAATTTAATCGGATTAATTATTGCATTTCCATTTGGCTTGAAGTGCCTTGGTATATAACTGTTGGCTGCCATTTCCAAGCAGACACAATTAATTTTTTTATTAAAATTAAAGGGGGTACAGAGAGCCACCAAAATTTCAGACGTAGCCAGATGAACAGAACTTTAAAGGCACGTAGGTGACAGAATACTAAATGGTTTTTACTACAAGGCCAGATCTCGACAAGTCAGTCATGATCATAATTATCAGCTTTAACAAGACATCTAAACAATGGGCAAATGGAATATTTACTAAAAAAAAAAAAAATAGGCAAATTTCAAGTCTGTAGCCCACGAAGGCCACTTCAAACATACGCTTTTCTGGTGCATAAAAGGGCGGGCACAGAGTCCCCACATCAGTGCAGACTGTGCAAGGCACGGACCATATGTGGTCACCCCGCTGTGACCATAAACATGCCTCTGAGCCCATCTTCAGCTCCGCATACAATAACTTCCAGAAGGAAAAATCTTATGAATTAGTGATCTCTTGGATTTAGGAGAGTGTCCAGAATTCCTAAACTCAGATGTCCTTTCCATTTTTGGAAAAGGAGGGAACACAATATGCTGTAATCTGGAGCTCACCAAAGTTAGCACCCACAGCACCCTCCAGGTGAAGGCTGCTCAGGTCTCCTGAGGCCTTTGGCACCTGAGGTGATGGAACTTGTGGCCTTGGTCAACACTCACACCCACTCCTGCAACATTACCACAACCACGATTCACAGATGAGGAGGCCGAGGTTCAGACATGAAGTGATTAAATCATTTGCTCAAGGTAATGAAGGCAAGCTTCATCTCCCCTAGAGCCCATGAAAACTACAGAGCCCTTAGTATGGAGGCTCCAGTCGCACGGTCCTCTTTAACCAATTTAGTAATGACACCAAGAAAGAGGTAACACAAACCAAGAGATAACATGACACCACAAGGCAACCGTGGAGGCTTTCAAGTCCTCGCAGTTCATGTTTGGAAGACATTAATCCCAAGCTGCTGAAGGACCAGAGAGAGGTGCAGCGCAACCACAGGCAATCCTGGCCCACAGAAAAAGGTGCCCACAGCCCATTTCCTCCACCACTCGACACAGCCCAGGAGCCCACACCTGACATCGGCAGCTTTTCCAACATAAATTTTTATTAGACCATACTGTTTAATTTCGGTATGTTTTTGTAAGAGGTTGGCAAACAGCTAGCTGGGAAACCCTCGACCCTCCTTCGCAGGCTCCCAGAAAGAGCGCAGGGTATCCAGGACTAGAAAGCAGCTCGAGCTCAACAGTCATGGCGTTCAGACCAATCCCTTCGGAATTATTTTGTGTTTTGAGACTGCCAGACTCTGAAGGAAAGCCTCAGAGTCGTCGGGAGAAATCCAGATGGCGGTGGTGAGAAACCTGAGAGTCACTGAGCAGCCCAAGGGCGGGGCAACAATCCCTCCCACTGGGAACCGTGCTGGCATCCGTCACCTCCAGGGGGCTCCCGACACCTGCACACTCTACGAAAAGCCAAGTGCAAACCTAAGTTTGCCTAAATAAAATAAAAACACACATCCATGTGCAACCGTCGTCCAGAAGTTAGAGTGGAAAGCCTCAACAGATGACAGGGTCACAACTCTCAAGAAACGCGGGACCACTCACCTACAGTGTGAACTGGCGACAGCTGCAGAGCCACCTCGCTCGTACAAAATGTACTTCTAGGTAATGTGGGAACACGGAAAACAGAACCTTTCAATCGCTTGCTAAAGTGATCATCTGAGTTTTTAGCAAGACATGGAACAGGATGAATTCTGAACGGACAATGAGGCGGAATGAACTTCGGGCTGATCACCCTCAAATAAAATGAGGAAACGTGAAGCCAGAACGGAAGAGACACTTCCCTGCATACCAACATGGTTTTTTCTTTACTGGCATTTATAAATTTACCGTATTTTTTTTTCTTTTCCAGGTAGTGAAATAGTGTCAAAGTTTGGGTTTACTGACCTTGTATTTTAAAAGGTGCTTAAAAAATGAAGGATCCTTTTTCTTGAAAAGCACTATAATGATATCTGTACTTCTGCAGACATCACTGTCCATATTTCTCATTATTGGATTACGTAAATTTCTGAAATCTTATTACAAAGTCACAACTTACAAAGTTGGTGCAGAGCCATTGTCTGTGAGGATGAGTCTGGGATGTTGCTGAATTGTAATGGGAGAGCTGGAACCTGACCCTGAGCTTGCTGAGGACACGCTAGGTGGGCGCATCTCAGAGAGATAGTCGGGAGCAGAATCCACTTGGAGGGGCAGCTGGTGACTGTGGATGTCGCCAGTGACGGGGGGGTCCATGACACCACAAGTGAGGATGTGTGAGAGGCTGCAGTCATCGCAAGCACATCTGAGTGGGAATGAAGGACAGTTACCCAGAGAGCCAAGAGAGGTCAGACCATGCTCTGTCAGGGTCAGCGCCTCTCCTGAGGTCGTGGGTCCCACAGGCCCACTGCGCCCACACGACAGCGCAGGCTCACCTTCTCCTGTAGTTGCAGTTGGGGCAGTCGGGCATGCTCAGCCGGGAGGACAGCATGTGCCTCATGGCGTCTGTGAAGTTGTTCTCGCCGGCGACTGCTTTCTTATTGGTCAGCTAGAGGAAATCATCAAGAGAGAGGTTAATTTTGCAAGACATACCCCCAGGCAGGTGGTTCAGCTGCTCAGTCATCGTGGTAGTGTGTGCCGTGCTCACTCAGAAGCCAGTGGCCACAGGTTCCTAGAGTGGGACAGGGCGGGAAGGGGCAGACCTGAAATGCACAGCAGCTGCAGGCCTGAGCCTCACCAAGGCGACATCAGCTGTGTGTTCGGTACTCACTAGGGACCAGGAGCGCAGAGCTAAGCCGCAGCCCCCAGGAGCTCAGGCCCTGGACCCGGAAACCATGACGTGGGAGGTGCCCCGGCAGGAAAGCAGCTCAGCAGGGCGCCAGACCCACGCAGGGCCAAGCACAGGAGGTGGTGTTAGTAACTCTGTCAGAGGCAAAGAGGGCATCCAGGTGAGGGGCAGAGCACGGAGCCAGGCATCACTGGAACACCTCCAGAAGGCCTGGCTGACCCTGGGCTGAGCAGGAGGGAGTCTTGGGGTATTCGGGCGGGTGGGGGGGCACCGTGCGTGACAGAATAGCCTGGAGGCGCACAGGCCTACACACACACACATGCAGCACCAGAGTGCCCACGAGTTAAAAGGCATCTGTGACACATGACAGAAGCAGGCAGGTGGGAGGAAGGCCAGCTGGGGAGGATACCCAGTGCAGGAACAAGGACCAACACGCGAAGGGTGCAAATCCAGGAGCTACCTGGAAAGTGGCACCCAAACCTCCAGCCGATAAGGCCAGCATCTGGATTTCAGAGAAGAAACCTACAGACCAGCTCTGGCAATGGGATGGGTGGTGCTAGAAGGGCCATCTGATAGGCTAGAAGCCACGAAGAAGGGTTGGGGGGTGGGAGCAGGTGAACAAGCCCAGTGTGGGTACCCAGAGGAGACCATAGGGGTGAGCACATGGGTGTGGGGGCTGAGGCCAAGGGCCACCAATGTCCGAGGAAGGCCAAGGGGCGGGGCAGAGCTGGCCGGAGAGAAAGTGGGAGATGCCAGCTTATGGAAGAGAATCAAGGGAAGCAAGCTTCCAAAGTCGAGGGCCCTGAGGCCATTGGGGCAAGGCCCCCGGGCAGCCACAGCGGGGTGCAGAGCGGTAGGGAAGAGCCTGTGGGGAAGGAGGGAGTGAGCCGTGTTGTCAGCAGCTACACTGGGCCCGTGTGGGGAGGCCTGTGAATTGGGCCTGAGGGGAACGGGCCTGCTCCAAGCTCCGTGACGTCTCGGCACCAGCTGCCTCTGAGGAGACCAGACAGCAGGGACCTGGGTGGCTGTGGGCTGGCGTGGGTCACTCGGTAAATGGGATTTTCCTTGAGGAATACAGAAAAGAAGGAAATGGGATAAGGGAGAAAGCTGATCGAGGATTAACAACACTCGCAGGAGCAGACCCACAGCGTGGCCTTGAAACGGTGGTGTTTTTCCCTGAGCAGCGCTCCTGCGCTGGTGAGCAGCCTCCCCACAGCCTCACCTGCTCTTCAATGAATCGCCTCTGTTTGAAAAGCTCCCAGTCCTCCGTCAGCATGCGCTGTTTCGTTTTCATTGTCATCTAGGAAGGAGAGCAAACAACAAAACCTTAGTGCCAGCAAGAGCCAGCTAGGCGTCTTCAAGGAGAGATTTCAGAAACCGTGTACGTGAGAAACTCCCCCCTGCAGACAGGGGAAGGCACGACACAGACCCGAGGCCCTGGCGCTCCACCTCTTTCCCAGGCTCTGCTCTCGTGGGAAACGAGGAGGAGCTCACATTTAAAAAAGAAGTGAAGATCCCAGAGCTGAATCTGTCACTGCAGTCAGCGAGCACTCGGCCTGTACTGAATGCCCATTATGTGCCCTGCCTGTGCCAGAGATAAAAACCTGAAGATGCGCAACTGAGCAGGAAAAGCCCCGAGCAGCCTGAGCTGGCGTGGACGGTCACACCACGCCTGTGGAGCCAGGCCCACAGGGGCAGATTGGGGTACGACTCCACCCCCACAAGCCCCAGGCAGAGTCAAATGCACAGAGACAGCAGGTGGATGGAGGAGCCAGGGGCTGGGGGACGGGGGTCAGTGGGGGAAGGTGGAGGGCGGAGGCATGCGCCACAATGGGAACAGACTTGCTACCATTGAACTGGACCCTTAGAAATGGTTAAAATGGTACGTTTTCTGTTATGTGTATTTTACCACAATTAAAAAAGAAACCAAACTGAGAGGAATAGGGAATTAAGAATGGGCTCAAGGTATAGTTTTACTGGGGTGGGGGAGGCTATGAAATGATTAAATCTTGATGTTTATCTACATGTGTTCTTGTAGTTACTGAAAACTTAAGAATAATAAGAGAAATATGGGATATGTATCTTCCAAATTATTAAAACAAAAAAAGGGGAGCGGGACATATTTAATCCCACAGGCAAGAAAGTATTAAATAAACCCTCCAAAACAAGAGTAATTTCAAAAAATAAATTCATGCATTTGAAAAAAAAAATTTACCCAGTTTAAACTATGAGAGAAGAAATCCAAGTTGAAATGACAGTCCACGGAAATCATGGACAACGAAAGCCCCACAAGTTAGATTATAGAAGATGTACTCAACAAGTAGAAGAAAACGTACAGGCTTCAGTGACCTTATGAGAGAAAACAGCAAAAGGCTGAAAAGTATATGTTCCACGTGAGAAGCCAAAGAAACAAAACAAAATGAGCAGGAAGAAATTAAAGGAAAAGCAGAAATTATTGGGAAAATAAAGAAGCAAATATGCTCAATAAACCCCAAAACACTGGGTCTCCAGAGCCCCTCCTAGGCTGACCAAGGGAAGAAAAGGCCCCACGGAAAAAGTGGGCATGAGACAGGACAGACACAGGCAGAGGGGGTTTCCTTTAAACCCCAGGAGGAAATGTGTGGACAATGTAGACTTTCATCTCCACAGAAACGCTGTGAGCAGGGGGTTCACGGGCTATTCTGCTGGGCCCGCCCAACGCGTTTTAATAGCTGAGTCAACATTAAAAAGCTCTTGGGATTTCGCCGAACAGCCCAGACTTTGGCTTCTGTGGACCTCTCTGTAGCTCTGAGGCACTCTGCCCTTCGCTGCCCTCCTGGCCGAGGGCAGGGCATTTCTCCTTTTGGTGCAGATGGTGCTCTCCTGGCAAAGTGGGCCAGGGAGGCAGGCCGGGGGAGCACAGCAGCTCTCCCGCAGCCACCGCTCCCCCCACTTGATGGCTCCCCTCTGAGCACAAGCTCGTCATCCCTTGTCTACACCATGTGGACAATCTCCTAGGCAAACATCAATTTGTGGAACTCCCTCAAGGAGAAACCTCAAAACAGAAGCAAAGTGTAATGTGAATTGAAAAGATGGTACGAGACCCATAGTCCTCGTTCCTCCTCCCTGCAAAAATAAATCACGCCCCAGGTTTTAGGGTGGGTTCTATCAAACCCTTTATGGAACAGAAAATTTAAACTATTCCTGAAAATTAAAAAAAAAACATGGGAAGTTTCCCAATGCAGTCTATGGGACTAGCATAACCTTCATACAAAACAGACAAGGTCTCAAAGACAAACACTCAATGATGCCTCAGAATACAAACCCAAAAATCCTAAATAAAATATTAGCTACTTAAATCTAATAACGGGTTAACAGAATATAGATCATAACCTAGTAGGCTTTAATCCCAGGAAAGTAAGCATGTCTCACTAGATAATCAAACTCAATACCTATTCCTGTCTACAAACGTCATAAGTTAAATAAGCTAGAAAAAAAGAAACTTCCTTCGCTAAAAACTCACCAGTACTCAGGGGAGGCATGTGACTTCAGGGAAGCATGCACAGCTGTCCCCGTGAAGCCAGAGGAGCAAACGGTGCCACTAGCTACGCTTGTTCGTGATGAGCTGGAGGCTCTAACTGAAGCCAAACGAACTGCAGATGCCAGAGAAGGTGAGACAAAACTATGACTCGTAGGAGACGTGGCTTCTAGAAACTTCGAGGCAGCTGACCCAGAAACGTCTGCAGCGTCATTAAGGGCACTGGGTGGAATGCCAACAGCCAGACGGCCCCAACCCCAGAAGCCCCAGGTATAAACTTGATGAGATTCGCACAAACTATAAAACCATCAGACAGAACAGAAAACATGACCCAAACACAGAAATGTGCACCATCTTCTGGGATGGGAAGACTCAATGCTGGTGCGAGCTCCCCCTTTACGTCATGTATGTCTGCCGCTTTCAGGAAAAACATATTCCTCTTACAAGCAGCAATTACTGTCACACGTTTAAAAAATGATTTTGGAGTGGGGTGCGCCTGGGTGGCTCCATCAGGTGAGCAACTCTTGATCTCAGCTCAGGTCTTGATCTTGGGGTCGTGAGTTCAAGCCCCATATTGGGCTCCACGTGGGCTGGGCATGGAGCCCATTTAAAGTAAAATCTTTTTTTTGTTTGTTTTTTTAATTTATATAACAGGAAATTTTTTTTCAAGATTTATTTATTTATTAGAGAGAGAGAGGGAGGGAGAGTGAGAAGATGAAGCAGACTCCCCCCTGAGCAAGGAGCCTGACACGGGACTCGATCCCAGGACCCTGAGTTCATGACCTGAGCCAAAGGCAGACGCTTAACCAACTCAGCAACCCAGGCGCCTCAAATAAGATAAAATCCTAAAAAACAAAAGATTTTCAATGAACTAGATATTAGGAAAGGTAGTAATTTCTTTTAGTACAGAACCCAGTCCAGAGCTGTTTGATACCTAACAACATCAACAGAAACCTCCTCTTTGACCACCCCCCCAACATCCTCTGGGATAATTTTTCCGAACATTTGGGTGCCTGCAGGCTTATGTATGTGTCAAACAAACAAAGGATACATTTTAAAAAGCAAGCAAAAACAAGTGATCTCAAAGCTGTCACCCATGTCCCACGTCCATACTTATTCATGAATACTCAATTATTATTATTTTTTTAAAGATTTTATTTATTTATTCGACAGAGAGAGAGACAGCGAGAGCAGGAACACAAGCAGGGGGAGTGGGAGAGGGAGAAGCAGGCTCCCTGCCGAGCAGGGAGCCCGATGCGGGGCTCGATCCCAGGACCCTAGGATCATGACCTGAGCCGAAGGCAGACGCTTAATGTTAAGACTGAGCCACCCAGGTGCCCCTGAATACTCAATTATTTACAGATGTTTTGAAACCTTGGAATTACTAATAATTTCCAAACTATTAGGTTAGAAGTGACTGATGTCCACTCCAAGGATTCCAGAATGACTGGTGCCCTCTGGATGCTGCTAAAATTGCTCAGTTTCCTTAATTTGAATTAATGGCATCATGATTTCTTGACAGGTGAGTGAAAATAATACATTTTCTGGTTGCTTTAGTAAGGAGGATGGTTTTTTTTCTTTGTGGGAAAAAAAAGAAAAGACCCTTTTTTTCCTTTTCCTTATTGTGGTAAAGTACACGTAACATAAAATTTACTGTCTTAACCATTTTTTTAAAGGATTTTATTTATTCATTTGAAAGACAGAGAGAGAGAGAGAGCACAAGCAGGGGGAGCAGCAGAGGGAGAGGGAGAAGCAGACTCCCCACTGAGCAGGGAGCCTGATGTGGGGCTCGATCCCAGGACCCCGAGATCATGACCTGAGCTGAAGGTAGATGCTTAACCATCTGAGCCACCCAGGTGCCCCACCATCTTCATCATTTTTAAGTGTACATGCAGTGGTATTAAGTACATTCACATCATCGTGCAAACATCCCTACCATCCCTCCCCAGAACTTTCTCATCATCCCCAACTGAAATCCTGTCCCCATGAGTTACACTTTCTGTCTCTAGGCATCTGACGACTGTAGGTACCTCATATAAGTGGAGTTACGCAATACGTGTCCTTTTGTGTCTGGTTTAGTTCACTGAGAGTAATGTCTTTAAGGTTCTTTCATATTTTTAGGTCTTCTAGTTTCGGTCCTTTTCCACCCTGAGTTAATTTCTTGTTGGGCATCACGTGACCACACACGAGAGGGTCTATCTTTATGTCGACACCACGCTGTTTTGATTGATCCAATTAGTATTTTGTTGAGGATTTCTTTTTTTTTTTTTTTTTTAAAGATTTTGTTTATTTATTTGACAGAGAGAGACACAGTGAGAGAGGGAACACAAGCAGGGGGAGTGGGAGAGGGAGAAGCAGGCCTCCCGCGGAGCAGGGAGCCCGATGCGGGGCTCGATCCCAGGACCCTGGGATCATGACCTGAGCCGAAGGCAGACGCTTAACGACTGAGCCACCCAGGTGCCACCTTGTTGAGGATTTCTGCATCCGTGTTTATCATGGATGTTGGTATATAGTTTTCTTTTCTTATAGTCTCTGACTTTGGTATCAGGGTAAGGCTGGCCCCATAGAATGAGTTGGGAAGTTTCTCTCCCCTTCAATTTTTGGGAAAAGTTTGGGAAGGACTGGTGTCAATTCTTCTTTAAATGTTCGGCAGAATTCACCTGTGAAGCCATCAGGTCCAGGGCTTTGCTCTTTGGGAGATTTTTGATTACCGATTCAGTCTCCTTACTAGTCGTAGGTCTAGTCAGACGTTGTGTCTCCATGATGTAGTCTTGGTAGGTTCTGTGTTTCCAGGAATTTGTCCACTTAGATCTAAGTTGGTGTACAACTCTTCACAGTAATCTGACAATCCTTTTTATTTCTGTAGAATCGGTAATAATGTTCCCACTTCATTTCTGACTTTAGGAATCAGAGTCTCTCTTTTTTTTCTTAGCCCATATAGCTAAAGGTTTGTCAACCTGGATGATCTTCATGAACCAACTTTTGGTTTCTCTGATTTTCCTCTATTCTCTCATTTGTTGATCTGTTCTAATCTTTATTATTTCTTTCCTTCTAGCTTTGGATTTAGTTTGTCTTTTTTCCCTAGATCCTTAAAAGTTGCCAAGTTAGGTTGCTGATCTAAAATCTTTCCTGCTTTTTATTGTAAACATTTAAAGTTGTAAGAACATGTACTTTTAAAGAAATAAATTTAATTTCAGCTTTATTTTTTTTTCAATTTTTTTATTGTTATGTTAATCCCCATACATTCAGCTTTACTTTTTAAAGTAAGACTGTATTTTCCTTCCTAGAGAAAACAAGTATACTGCTATTTTTAATTTTTTTTAGTATACTGTTATTTTTAAACATACCCCATTTCCGTCAGAATAGCAGTGATAACGCTATATTATATTCCTGAATAGACATTTACTTCAGGTACAAATACATCAAGAAATTACTATTCCCAGGGGCGCCTGGGTGGCTCAGTTGGTTAAGCGACTGCCTTCGGCTCGGGTCATGATCCTGGAGTCCCGGGATCGAGTCCCACATCAGGCTCCCTGCTCAGCGGGGAGTCTGCTTCTCCCTCTGACCCTCCTCCCTCTCATGCTCTCTGTCTCTCATTGTCTCTCTCGCAAATAAATAAAATCTTAAAAAAAAAAAAAAAAAAGAAATTACTATTCCCAAAGGTTTTCTCAATTTTAGCAAAGTCTCAGTCTTTCCTTTCTTCTAAGAGTTGTCTTGGGGCATTTATGTGTTTAGTCCCAGTTCAACTGGAGAAACAAAGAAAGGATTTCTGAAACTAGAATTGCATCTATACCCATCATACCTATAAAGTGAAATGAGAAAGAGTCCACGGGGTCTGCAGTAGGGCAGGATGCGGACACCCCTGACCCAAATCCCAGAGTCTCAAAAGTATAATATAGAGGGGCACCTGGGTGGCACTATCAGTTAAGCGTTCAACTCTTGGCATCAGCTCAGGCCATGATCTCAGGGTTGTGGGATCAAGCCCCACGTCAGGCTCTGCGCTTAGCGCAGAGTCTGCTTGAGATTCTCTCTCCCACTGCCCCCATCCCCGTGCTCTCTTCTAAAATAAACAAATAAGGGGCGCCTGGGTGGCTCAGTCGTTAAGCGTCTGCCTTCGGCTCAGGTCATGGTCCCGGGGTCCTGGGATCTAGCCCCGCATCGGGCTCCCTGCTCCGCGGGAAGCCTGCTTCTCCCTCTCCCACTCCCCCTGCTTGTGTTCCCTCTCTTGCTCTTTCTCTCTGTCTGTGTCAAAATAAATAAATAAAATCTTTAAAAAAAAAAAAAAATCTTAGGGGCACCTGGGTGGCTCAGTCATTAAGCATCTGCCTTCGGCTCAGGTCATGATCCCAGGGTCCTGGGATCGAGCCCCACATCAAGCTCCCTGCTTGGCGGGGAGCCTGCTTCTCCCTCTCCCTCTACTGTTCCCCCTGCTTGTGTTCTCTCACTCTCTCTATCAAATAAATAAATAAAATCTTTAAAAAAAAAAAAAATCTTAAAAAAAAAAAGTACAGTACAGAGCTCTGTCAGTGCTCCCTTATTACTCCTTATACCCTGTTACCTTGAAAAGGGCTGTTTTGAATAGCTTGTCCTCTGCCCCACCCTCCCGTGGTTTTAGAAAGGCAGGCAGGCAGGCTGGGATGCCCTCTGGAAGTCCTGCTCTGCGTCCCCAAGAGGCTCTTGGTGACAAGCTGCCCCTGCCCTTCAGGCCCCAACTCCAACAGGAGCGCCCTGCCTTCTCGGGCCTTCCTCCATGCCTGTTAGCCGTGGGCCAAGCACAACCAACTCTGTTCTGCCTGCGCTCCCTCTCTAGACAGAGAGAGAGAAGGGGCTGTGAGCAGCAGAGCATTCTGGGAATGGTTCCTGAAATTACAGGACTCAGCAGCTCCCCAAGACCCCATAAGCTCTTGCAGGTGACAATAAGCCAGGTGGCAGCCTACGCAGGTGACACTGGGTGTAACCAGGTCAACGCCGACCCAATGAACAGCTGCTGCCAGCCCCAGATGGCATAGCTGGGTCAAGGCCACCACGGTACCGCGGGGCCTCAGTCCCCCTGCACAATCAGTGACCACACTCCTTCCACCTGTACCTCCCCTGTCAGCCTGGCACACGAGCCTTATCCAGTGGCACACACTCACCTGCTCATCGACGTAGGCATCGATCCTTTGCTGGCATTCCAGCCACTCCTCGGCCACCCTGCGCAACTCCTCTTCGGATTGCTGGTACCGCTGCAGCAAGGTGCTGTATGTGTCCTCGTTGCACGTGTCGTGTGTCGTGGTTCCCAGCCTAGGGAGAGAGGCATTTCAGCAAAAGAAAGGGGTCTGCTTGCTCGTCACCTCCTCCCCGATGTGACAAGTGGGACACCACCACACACCACACAAGGCTGCTGTGAGGGATTAGCAAATACATACGCGAGGCACCCCAGAACAGAATCTGGCATAAAGGAGAAGCTCGAAGAAGTACGAGCTCCCCAGAAAAAAAATGAGTGGTGAGTAAGACTGTTCTATAAGACTAAGGCCTTGGGGCACCTGAGTGGCTCAGTCCGTTAAATGTCTGACTCTTGGTTTCAGCTCAAGTCATGACCTCCGGGTCAGGAGACGACACGCCGCATCGGGCTCTACGCGGGGAGTCTGCTAGAGATTCCCTCCCTCAACTCCCCCTCGCCACAAATAAATAAATAAGGCCTAGCAGTTCAGTTCACTAAATGTGGAGTTGTAACCTATTTTTCCCTACTGAAATACACTGACCCAAAGAAAACACAACATTTAATGAGAAATACAAAACTTGGACTTGGTTTTCAAATTAAGTAAAACAGAAAATTCGATCCAATCAAAGAAATATACTTTATAGCTTTATTTATTCTATATTATTTCTTGTGAAGGAAGTTGGTAAGACGGCAAATGAGAAAATGAACCGAAAACAAGACACACATACGGTAAACAATGAGGAAAACACCTAGACTTCTGGGGAAGAGACTACGGGGCAGGGGGTGGCCTGGGGAGAGCAGAAAGCCAAGCAGGGTGGCAGGGACAAGGGGGTGAACAGACAAACATGTCATCAGAAACTGCTCATTTTCTGACTATCTAAATACATTAATGCTGGAACCAAAACAACTGTAATAAAAGGCATCTTGACAAGAAATTTCAAAATCAAGACAACACTTATAGTCACTCAAGGGCAAAAAGGCAACGCGCAGAAATGATCATCAGTGTCAACATAAAAACACTGGAAGCTACGCATGGGGATCAGTAAGATACTTTACGGCACATCTAGACAAAGGGATTCCAGACAACTAGGTGCCTTATTATGATGCTTACAATTACATCTCTTCATTCACATATACTTTACTTACACATATGCTTTGAAATGAACTATGCCCATGCTAAGTAAAGATATGACTATGGCATCATGTTTAAAGATGTGTGTGGGGGTGGACATAAGAAAAAAAAACTAGAAGCAGCACCGAATTGTTTTACAGTACCTATTTCTCTCCATGATTTTCTGTATTTTCAGAGTTTCACTGCATCACAATCTAATAATTTTATAGTAAATATAAACAACACAGTAATTTTAAAATTAGGACCCTCTCAACGGGCACAAACGGCTTTCCCCGGTCTCCGCCTGTGGGTGGATCCCACTTGTGACTATTGTGTACAACGGAGAACCTGCAAATGAACTCACAGCTGCTGAAGTTATTGGCACACATGTCCAACTGTGAAATCCACGCCGAGGAGAAAGCAGGCAGAAGCCAGGCCTAACCGAACAGGTGTTTGGGGGAGGCCAGAGACAGGAAAGAAATCGATACTGACCCACACAGTGACTGAGGCTCTCTCAAACACCAAGGCTGTCCTTCTAAGGCTGTTTCTGCCCCATCAGGATACAAAACTCCTCAAGATGCAGAATCTAGCGACTCTGAGGCTGCTCTGGGCTCTGCACAGCCACTGGGTGGCCGTCGGGCCTGAGAACACAGCCTGCTGTCTTGCTGCACAGCAGCTCCCGGAGCGGCCGCTTTCTCCCCATTCCTGCTTCCACAACCTTGCTCATTACAGACGCATTTCCATGCTTCACGCGAAGCCTGCCTTCTACATAATGCCACCCTGCCCCTCTTGTACCACTTGGAAAACGGGGATGTTAAGGAGGACCAGCATCTGCCTGGCACACACACCTCTTCCCCTTCTACTGGAAGTGAGAACTGCTCTCCTATACCGTGAACCAGGTTCCATTTTGAACCAATGGAGAGCAAAGCAGCCAGGGGTCCTGGGACGTCTTTGATGGGGTGATCAGAGCACAATGTGCAGGCAGAGGGCTTACATTCAAGCCGACCTGGGCTGGAATCCAGACAGAAAACAAGGAATGTCCTCACGGTCACACGACATGAGTGGTTCAGCAAACAGGTTACTGTCTAAATATTCACTCTGTAAACACACGATTGTGCCGTGGACAGATCCTCACGGTAACGTCTACTACAAATAGTGTGCTTGTGCAACATAAGGAGAATGAAATAAAGTCAGTTTGGGCAAGTTTATTCACAAGCCTAATTCAACATCTCCCTAACACTTAATTTCATATATTTAAAATAAAAACCGGTTGGGCAATCGCTAATAACTCCCACAACAACAAACAAGCAGACAGTGAGGCTCCTGGTCTTGCCATAGGCACGGACACGAGTCCGACGAAGCTTCTGGACCCCACCACCAGTTCTCAGGCAGCACAGACAAAAAGCCTGTGCGGTGCTCCCTGAGCGCACACGCCACAGGGCCGACGACTCAGGTTCTCCAACAGATAAATTGTAAGGGGAAAAGGGTGGGGTGGGGGCCTGCCAGTTAAAGAATTACAAGAGACACGGGGAAAAGAAGGGGTGAGAGTCGATGCTTCACAGTGACAGAGTCTCTGGGGTGATGAGGAAAGTTTTGGAAACAGTGCTGATAGTTACTCAACACTGTGAATGTAATTAATCCTACTGAATTGTACAGTTAAATGTGGTTAAAATGGCAAGTTTCATGTTACAGTTTAGCACAATTTTCAAAAATTAGTAATGTAATATACCGACAGCCATCGACTTGTACACTTTAAATGAGTGAACTGTAATGGTATGTAAATTATATCTCAGCAAAGGTGTTTAAAAAAAGGAGAAATACTTCCCTGAACTAAGTTCCTTTACATGAGGTCAACCTCATGTAAATTATTTGTATTAAAAAAAACCAAACAAACCACAAAAGATACATCAAAAGAAAAAGCAGGCGGGCGCCTGGGTGGCTCAGTTGGTTAAGCGACTGCCTTCGGCTCAGGTCATGATCCTGGAGTGCCGGGATCGAGTCCCACATCGGGCTCCCGGCTCAGCGGGGAGCCTGCTTCTCCCTCTGACCCTCTCCCCTCTCATGCTGTTTCTCTCCCGCTCACTCTCTAATTAATAAATAAATAAATAAATAAATAAATAAATAAATAAATAAATAAAAGAAAAGAAAAGAAAAAGCAGGCAAGCCTGTGGAAAGGCACACTTGAGTAACAGGAGAATAAACAAGGAAGGAGTGGGACCGCGGGGCAGCTCTGGCAGAGGAGTCTGGGCTTGGAGGCCACACGCAGGAGGAACGGACTTCCCAGGGCCACGGCCAAACTCGCTAACAAGTCCTTCAGCTGCACATCTGCTCCGTGTCATCTTCTCTGTCTACATTTTACTTTAATAATAAAGTTAAACAAACACAGGGCCAGAGACCAGTATTAAAATACTCCCAGCTAGAGAGTTTATGTGCCACAGATGCAATCATCACTTTAGGGGCTGGTATTTGTATATAATTTGTCCCAAAACTTTTACAAGTTGTTCAGTGGGTATCTGTACACTAAAAGCTCAGACCTGAATTACTGTTGGGGCTGACAAGGGAATCTGCCAGGGAACCCAAAGGAACTGTCCCTTCCGGTGTCACCAGCTCCCCCTGGGAATCCTCTGCTTGCCTCCTCCCCAGCTCTGTCCCTGTCTCTATTTCCCGCGCTCCCTCGCCTGTCCCCAAGACCACTACTTCAGCTTGACCCCAGAATTAACATTCAAGATTAAAACGCTGCCAATCTTTTGGAATCTGACCATCATTTGCAATGAGTGATTAAGAAACCCAGAACTAGGGGTGCCTGGCTGGCTCAGTTGGTTAAGCATCCGACTCTTGATCTCAGGGGTGTGAGATCAAGCCCCACGTCAGGCTCCACACTCAGTGTGGAGTCTGCTGAAGAATCTCTCCCTTTACCCCTCTCCCTCTGCTCTCTCTCAAATAAATAGTCTAGAAAGGGAGGGAGGGAGGGAGGGAGAAAGAAATCAATCTGGAACTAAGGCACAGCCAAGAATGGAGCTTCAGGATACATTTCAGGTCCCTGTCACGCACCCCCAGTTGATGACAGGCCCATCAAACTAACTGGCTCACCAGAAAAAGAAAGTACAAGGCCCTAGAATCTTGCTGTAAGAACCCCTACCTTCCCAAGATGCACTCCCCCCCACCCCCCCCATAAAAAGTGCCTTTTGGTGGATGTAAACATCAGTGACTAGGGACAAAACCATGTTCTGCATTTCAAACTCATGACTTTGAATACTTTCCTGACCCTTTCTTTGGTGGAGGTGGAAGTCAGGACACTCAAGTCCCCATGTCCCACCATGGAACGTGCCAGATGCTTTCAGACTGGACACAGAGGAAAAGGGTAGGCGGGGGGCAGGCTGTGGGGGAGGGGATGCTGGGAGGGTCAGGAGCCAAGCAGGGCACTGGCCACACCCACACAACACTGTTCTGGCCTCTCTGCCCCCGTCACCGTTATCCAACTGCTGTCAGGATTACTGCTTCTCCGGCGGAGGCCCTCCCCTCCAACTGAAGTGGGAACAGTTCTGACCCCTCAGATAAGATTCAGGAATACAGGAAACGAAGACTAGGTTGATACATGGGTTTCAAGAGAAAACAGAGTGACTGGTCTGGAAGTCAACTACAAGAATAGTTTATTTACCTCAAAATAATTTCCCTTCTTTGTGAATCTGGTCCAAGTAAACAACAGCATGGACATTTAAACAGAGATGACCATGGTCTGTGCTGCTATGAAGTGTCTCTAGTACCGGACTCTGTTCCCACACTAAGTCCACAGGGACAGAAGCACCACGAGGCAGAACCGTGGAAGCGGGCACCTGGCTCAGTGGCACACGGCGACCAAACACCCAAGGAGCCTCCTCCCAGCGGAGTCGTGTCGGAGTCAGCCCACTCCCAGCCGGGTGTCCTCCACCCTGGCACACGTGCGGAAGCCCCAGGGATACTCCGCACCACTAAGAAGCGACCAAGCACGAAAAGGGGCACTGAGGGCAAGTTTGAGAGACACAAGTCCCTGCGCTCCGTGCCCAGGAGCCCCCGTGGCACCGTCAGGCCCGTTCTGGAGCCGTCCCCGCTCCTCCGACACCCCCCCCCGTCTCCCCTGCAAACCTGAGTGCTGCAGCCGTCGGGCCAAGCCTGAGTCTCGTCAAAGTAGAACTCTATGTTTACCACAGCTTGTCCTTATTCACAAGGAATCTGTGGTGTTAAATCTTAGTGACATTACTACTGAGTTTGTTAAAGTTTCAGTGCAGTACACCCTGGGGATTCTGAGCTTCCGCCCAAGCGATACCGTTCCCTGAGCAGGAACCCCCAGGCTGCGGTGGGGATCCGACACACACACGCGACCCCACGGGCAGGAGGACCGCGCCGTCACACCACGGACACATACGCAGACGAAGACCACGTACCTGATCTGCGACAGGAGTGCTGGCAAGTTGCTCTGGAGAAGCGGCTCCGAAAAGACCAGATTTTCAAACAGATGCTTATTATGCAGTTCCCATGTCACCTGGAACTTTTTCAAGTGTTCGTTTTCCTAATTAAAAACATAAATAAATAAATGGAAGATGTACTGAACTGACGAAGACTAAAAACTCCCCAAAAGGATCCGCCCGCTCCATCCCTCTCTGCAGGCCCAGAACATTCTGCGGACAAGGGGTCGCCGCTCCCGGTACTTCCAGAAGACACCCTGATGCAGACCTCTGGCCACACGCACACGGGACCCCACCTCTCCTCCCTTCTAAATCCCTCACACACAGAAAGGGGGTAAGACACACACAGACGAAGCGACAGAGAGAGAGAAACAAACGCACGGGTTTGATGGTCATTCCTTACACTATGCTTCCAAAATGCACTGAAAGCCCTACTCTTCAAACAGTTTAAACGCATACAAATCTCTGATGTCAAAGGGCAGTCATTTTCTTGCCTATCTTGAGAAATCTCCCATTCTGGCAGATGCAAATAATTTCTCCACTGGCAATATGCCAGGAAAGGTCAGGTCTTCCCTCTCCCTAATACACAATGGCAAACTCATCAGTTACTTTAGATAGCTTGTAAACATTTGGGACTGTCCTGGCCATCACAGAGAGTGACATCAAAAGGAACACCCATTTGCCCTCAATACAAGGTGACCAGGATAGAGAGGGTACCTTTCCTAAGCACAGATCTTGCCACAAGCATGTGCGTGTGGGACTCCACACGTCCGCCTATAAGCTACGCGGTGCTGTAGGGCTCCCTGTGTTTCAATCATCTTACATCCTTGGGTACGTGTTCCTTCCTTAAACCACTGACAACCGGAGGAATTGCTTAACATTAGGTAGCAATACTCCATGCAATGGATTACTCATGGTGACTACTTTTATAATTTAGCCCAAGTGAATCCACACAATCGCACCTGCAGACGTTAGCAAACAATCTACACACGAAGACTCCACTGTTTTGCCTGATACCTGGTGGCATGGGGGCTGAGAGAGGAGTTAAAATGAGCATTCCCTGTCCCTGAGCACGACCAGGAAGACAGAGCTGAAGGCACGCTGGCGGCACCACTCAGCACAAATGGATGCCAGCCCTGCCGCCCGCAGGCCTCTGCTCACGCCCTGCAGACAGACAGAGGCCCCGAAAGGAACCTGCGGCACCTGCAGAGAACCTCAAACCCTCCGTTCTGCCCACGTTTCCAGAGCTTGCTCTCACTCCCCCACATGTGCACTTCAGCACCTCTCACTGCCATGACTCGATACAGGAAAGCTGGCCAGGGAGCTGCTAAACTCCACCCGATTTCTGGAATGAGAACCTTGCTGAAGAATGTACTAAGGACGTGGCCACAGACAACATGTTGAACACGTCATGTGTCACAGACATCAGCACAGACCACTCTGCGCAGGCACTGGGCCAGGTACAGGGACACAAAGACGAAGCCAGTAGGCCCCTGCTCTCCAGGAGTCACCAGGGGACAGAGGAGTAGGCAGTGATCCAATTTATGATTTGTCTCTACAACAAAGAAGATGCAGGAGCTAAAGCAGCAGTCAGACCAGTACCCCCCACCAGCTGAGGGAGGGTTCTGGGGAAGTGGCTCGGGAGAGCTGAGGGCTTGCCTGGGCTCCCCCATAAGCCTTTGGGGCCGAGTGCATGGTCCCTGCCTGCCTGCCTACTTGCGGGGGTGGGACATAGCTCTGGCTTTTGGGGGTCATGTTACTACAGGTAACTCGGTGAAGGTTGACTTAGGAAGATGTTCAACATTTTTTAATGAAATCTGAAATCATACTTCCAAATGAGGCATGCGAGAGAAACAGCAGACCCCAAACTCATTTCCCAGCCTAAAATCAACTTGGGAAAACAACGTGCATTAGCAACAAAGTGCTCCCTGCAGGCCAGGCACTGTTCTTTGTGCTCGCAATGGTCATCTCATTAGTGCCCTCGACAACCCTGAACTGGGTGCTCCAGGACCCATTCACAGGCCAGAAACAGCCTACAGAGGCTGAACGATGGGCCCAGGGCCGTGGGGACAGGGGTTTGCGGGGGCGGGGGGACGTGCACTCATGGCTGCCGGGAGAGGTGGTGCCCACGTGAGAGCATGGCTGAGACTCAGTGCTGCCTGAGCAGGAGACACGGATAACAAGCTCACCAATGACTCAAGCTTAGGCTTTTCTATCCAAACTAGTTTTACTCCTTATATTCAACCGCAAAAAGGTTTTTGGGGGTCTGGAAGGAGAAAGAGGAGGTGTTTACAATCAAGTTCTAGAACACACCTTGCGAAATAACCAGGATATTCAAGATGCTTCTGTCCTTATGGGTGGAAATGCAGATTTCATGATTACTGCAGCCCTGGCAGGGCATTTCCCAGACGGTGGGAAGCACAAGCTAGGTGTAGTCCCAATTCTATTTTAATACTTAAAATACATTTTTAAAATGTGACCCTATCATCCTGTTTGATCCCCAGGGCAGTGTACAATAAACCCACAAGTGCATTTCCCGTGAAAGTCATGTTTTTAAAGATACCTTCCTATGTCTAAATGTACTCCACGGGTTCTGCAGAGTCAGAAAAGAAGAGAAGCGGATGAGGAGGCAGAGAATTAGCAGGCAGGGTTTGTGCAGCAAGCCAATTTGCTGCTTTAAGGAAAACAACGGACCTGATTTGTGGCCAATCATAAAATCTGAGCTTTTAAGCAAAAATTTGAATTCTGGAAAACTTGAATCTGCCACTGTGGCCCTGAGGCTTCTCTGTTCCGATGAGGATCAGTGGTGACAGTGACAAAGGTCATTTTTTTATACTGAATATCATCAGGAAGATCTGCACTAAATTACTCGGTGAGCCGGCATACTCCAAATGACCAACACATGATGCTAGAAAACCACATGTGGGCAGATGCACTCAATGGTGGGCTACACCGCTGGTTCTGCTGGAACAGAGTGCAGGCAGCTCAGCGACACGCTTGCAGATCCTGCACTGCCACCCGCTGTTTTAAGAAGCACTCAGGCTCTGGTGTACTCTCACAGAATGGCTGAAAAGGTTACTGAGGTGAGGCAGAATTTTCTTCAGTAACTTCAGCCAAAGCAACCTATGACAACAGCGTGAGTGCAGAAGTAGCTGAGAAGCTATGTGTCCTCTATTGAGCCGGAAACTAGCGAGATTTGCAAAAATGTAAAGATTTGCAAAAATGTAAAGATTTGCAAAAATGCCCCTCTTGTTACTAAATATGTTTTGGAAAATAGTTCTTTTTTGGGACACCTGGGTGGCTCAGTCGTTAAGCGTCTGCCTTCGGCTCAGGTCATGGTCCCGGGGTCCTGGGATCGAGCCCCGCATCGGGCTCCCCGCTCCGCAGGAAGCCTGCTTCTCCCTCTCCCACTCCCCCTGCTTGTGCTCTCACTTGCTTTCTCTCTCTCTCTCAAATAAATAAAATCTTAAAAAAAAAAAAAAGAAAATAGTTTTTTTATTTAAAAATATGTGCTATTTATGTTACGTAATGGGATCATTGTTTTTAAAGTATTTAAGTTTTAAATTTCTCTTTTAATTTCAACACAGCAAATATTGATAGATAAAATCCACACACAAAAAAACCCTTCAGAGTCCTCAGTTTCTAAGTTTAAAGGGCCCCCAAGTCCAAAAATGTTGAGAACTACTACCTTGAGATACTGACTTTTAACTGTATCTTAACTTAGCTCTGTTCATTCTTTGTACCACACAGATCACTGGGTGGGCCTGAAAGGATGTTGTTACAACTTCGTGAACCTTGTTGGATCTTGGTGAGAACACTCCAACGATAAAAGAGATTTTTTTTTTTAAAGATTTTATTTATTTATTTGAGAGAGAGAGAATGAGAGACAGAGAGCAGGAGAGGGAGGAGGGTCAGAGAGAGAGGCAGACTCCCTGCTGAGCAGGGAGCCCGATGCGGGACTCGATCCTGTGACTCCAGGATCATGACCTGAGCCGAAGGCAGTCGCCTAACCAACTGAGCCACCCAGGCGCCCGATAAAAGAGATTTTTAAGGTAACTGGGAAACTTTTATACAGACTGGGTATAAAAATAAGAAATTATGGTTAGCTTTTGTGACCTGACAGGGTACTGTGGTTACCTAAGATGATGCCAAGCCCACCATCTGTGTGTTGCCTGACCGACTGACTGTCTTGAGCGCTGTGAAGTAACTTGCGGGCTTGGGAGTTTTTCACGTCCCACCAATAGCACTTGTTGAGACCACAAACCTAGGTGGCAGTTGGCCCATAATGACAAAATTTCTGGGAGGCTGTACTTCGCCTCCGCCTGCCCCAAAATCACAACGGGCACATACCCTTGCTGTCCCTCCAGGGTAAGGGCCTCTCCTTCACTCTCACACTGAGGAGGTGGCCATCTGTGGGCCCAGCACCCTGTGCCGACGCCACCGGGGTGGGACTTAGGCTGTACCTCCTGTCTCCTGGGATGAGAAGTTCTTGGAGTGAATGTTGGCTTTAGAGCACACGAATTTCTCCGGATTCCAGCTTTCAGTTTGTTTTTCACCCCTGAGGCTTCTTGCCTTTCATGCCATCTCAGCAATGTGTTGTAAAAGGCTTTATCTAGATTCAGTTTATGTTACCCAGTAATTTCCCAAGAAGGGAGGAGGAGTTCAGGGCGTCCCATCTGCTGTACCACTGGAAACCAAACTGAGTACCTCTGTGTACAATGCAAGTGACATAAATCACTGAACAAACAATTATATTTTGTTCTTAGTGTTTACGAGTTTTTTCCAAACCACGAGAAAATTATTTCTACGTAAATTGCTAGGAATTTGCTCCAATAAGCAGGGTCAAAATCAATTTCTGTTTGCTTCAAAAACCGTGTTCCACTCTAACTGCCTGAGGAGGACCTGGGCAGATGCGCCGCCTGGGACACTGCCGTCGCGCTCTTCACTGCTCCGCATGAGGTTCGGCCAGCCGGGAGACACTCTTCACCTTGGCCGACTCCTCTCCCGGCAGACTTGGGAAGGTCCAAGAGTGCCGTCCCAGAGGAGGTGGCGCTGGATGTGAACTTCTGAAGAGCAGGTACTTTCGGTAAGTTGAGGCGGAAGAGGGAGAGCTGCGTGAGATGTGGCATGAAGGAGTGAGGCACCGGAGGCCCGCCTGGCCCTGCTCGGGGCACGGGCATTCAATCACACAATCTCACCTTAAAGCAGAGACAGCTGTCCCTCCCAACTCAGCGGCTCCTTTTCTCACAATGCGTGCTTTCCTCAAGGCTGTCGGGAGTCCCTTACCGGCATGGCAAGGTCTACTGCAGGGATGCCTGAGGAAGTCCATGAACCCCACCCCCCGCCGAAATTACTTGCAAAATTGCGTGTCTGTAAATTTTCCTGGCGAGAAGGTCTATCAACTTTAGGATCACATTAAGACCATTACATTTAAAATCTTAGGAACTACTGGTACTGTATTTGTTTCAAAATGTAGTTTTACCAGTAAGAAAGTACCCGAAACTAGCCCAATGAAGTATCATTTAATAACACAATTTAGGTAATGGCAAACAAGTCCACAGACTATCAGCAAAGTGGTATTTTCCTAACAATCTGGAAAGCATGAATGACTGGTTTCTCGGGTAGCATGGTCTCCCTGCAACCAGCAGTTGCATCGGCTGATAGGGCTGACTGAAGCTTCTGATGCCCAGCTTGGCTGGATTCCAGTAGCTGTGATTCTACCACATGCCTCCTTCTACCCACGTGGGCTAATTTACCTTGTGAGGTGGTCAGAGACCCATAAGAACACACCTGCTTGTCTCCTTCGTTAGGACCACCAGACGGGGATGGGGGTGGGGGTGGGTTCTTATCGGACTCTGTGAACCCATCCTTAACCCAGGGATGGATTGTGGAATCGATGACTGAAAGCCACGGGACTGGAGGCAAGTGCTCTCTACAAGAGTCATGCTCTGCGTGCGCACACTGACAACGAGTTAACCGCTTAAGACAGAAACCATTTCTCCTTCTTCTCCCTATTAACGCACACACTGGTCCTCACCTCATATTGTCCCCATCTCCTGCTCCCTAGGCCTCAAGGTCTCCAAACTGTATTTCCATGATATCAATCCACGCAACACTTTCATCCCACAGCGAAGTCCAGAGAGAAGAGAAAGGGGAGAGGAATCAGGTTCTCTCCTCGGTGCCTGAACACCGCAAAGCGGGGGCCTGTGGCGGCGCACGAGATCAACACACAAGCCGCACGACAACTTGACCCGACCACAGTCGTCCTCTTAGTTCTTCCCAGCAGAACCAGAGAAAGGCAGCCTTCTCCCTTACCAGCGTGCCAAGGAAGGTGCTGATGGTGCGTGCTGCCTGGCAGAGGGCGCCATACTCCTCGAGAAGGAGAGAGATGAACTGGTGTGCCTGTGGAGGGCCCTGCAGGGCGGACGGCGCTTTCACTTTGGATGCAGCCGACAGCTGCCGGAGGAGTCGGACTTTCATCTCCAGTACATACTCTCTGGCTTGTTGTTCCAACCGCTGGTACAGCTGGTAAGGGTCCCTCTCACAGAGCCTGCACAGAGAAGAGAGAGTCACCAGTCACCCGTGACCCGTCCACACAGGGCCCTCCATGGAACCGCTGTCGGCGAGCCACGTTCTGCAGCCTTTCCACGGGCGCCCACCCAGCGATGGCAACACCACCATCTTCTGAACGCCCTGTGAGAGGTGCCATCACCCCACTCGACACAGAAGGGCCCAGGCACACAGAGCGCCGAGAACCACAAAGTCATCAGCTGACAAAAAACCCCAGTATTTACTCAAAACTTACTCTGCACTAGCACCGTCTCTCACGTGGACTGACCCAGTTAATCACTGAGTCAATCACTCAGCTAAACACCGAAGTCCACACGGGCTGGGTAAAATGCTGGGAACTCACACACCCAGCACGTGGCAGAGCGTGCACACCAGCCAGCACCTCCGCGGCTGTCTTGGGAGGGATGCGCTTTCTCTCGGGAGACTGAAGACAATTAATTTTCAATGCCCGTGTGTTAGGTGAAAAGCAACCAACCCAGCAGAGGTGATACCTGGCTTGGAGGACTCTAGAGCAGACTGTTCTGCCCTTCTTTCTAGGAATTCAGTATATAATCCAAAGGGGCTTTTATTATTTTTATACTCAGAGGAAACTGTAGAATCAATGTCTCTTTTTAAGTTATCTCACAAAAAAAGAGAAGGGAAAAATTAGTATGTGCCTTTCCACTGGGCCACAACAGCAGTTAACATTTTTATGAATTTCTTTCCTAATTTGGAGACAATCTACTAAAGTGGCCGCTTCTTCTAACTGTGCACTTCTGAGGAGGCTGCAGGCGGAAACCCAGGACCACCGGGGTGACAGCAGCATCTGTCTGCGAACCACCAGCAGGAGGAAGCACCTGAGGCCAGCACTTTATTAGACACGAGCTGTAAAACGTACCAAGCTACAGTTCCTGGATTTTACATAATGGATCCTTTTACCTTCTGGGCACCACATTTGGTCAAAAGAGAGGAATGTAAGTTGCCATCTATTCCAGTTTTAAATTAGTGCACCACCTAAGTTATAAAGACAAGAGGCAAGAAAAACCCAGCAATGGAGCATGGGAAGCCTTGCACAAAATGTGGCTAGAGAAACAATAAAAACCGATGGGATTCTCACTGGGGTCAGCACATTTCAGAAAGGTGTATTAGTTTTTTAGTGTAGCAATCACAGTTTTAATTACCAGTACAACTGTTCTGTGAAACAGAATGTATTTCATCTGTTAAAGGAATGCCACAGAAGACTCAAATGACAGAGGAACAACCAAACTTACAAGTAAACTGGATGCCTCTTAGCATGGCGAATTAAACATCCATTTTATTTCTTTGTCCATCTCTGTACCTTAGAAATTCAACGAAATGGCCATGTGGTCCTTCCGCAAGTAGGTTTTTTTAAGGCTGTACGACCAAGAGGCAGGAGTATGCCGAAGACACGGTGGTGGCTCATCCACACATACACTCAACAAACACCGGCGTACGTGCGCTGAAGGCTACTGTGAGGTACCAAGGCCTCAGCAGTGAAGAAGCCAAGGGAATAAACTCTCTGCCCTCACGACGCTTACGGCACATGCACACAGATGATGGAATTCTGGGTAATGGCAGGAATATAATAAAAAAGAAGACAAGGGGATAAGAGTGATGGCAGGAAGGTGCCTGGAGTCTTACATAGGGTGGCCTCTTTACGAAGGGGACTCTGAAAAGTAATGTGAACAATGGATGGGAGGAAAAAACAACCCTGGGAAAGAAAGAACACGGCAGACAGAGAGAAGAGCAAATACAAAGGCCCTGCGGCAGGAGCGAGTGTGACAAGCAGAGGAAGGATGGGAGCCAGCACAGCTGGAACGCAGTGAAGAATGGTCTGCGGGCTGCGCAGAGCAGGACCATGAAGGACGCCAAGGGCCAGAGAGAGGAGGAAAGGATTATCATCACCAGTCGTGCAGACTTCCAGAAATGGGCTTTACAAACATCCCTCTCCTGATGTGTATCGGCATGTAAACAACAAAAGCAGCCGCGCTCTTGGAGACAAGGATGAGGGCAAGTATAGACATACTTCCAGCTGGGGGTGTGATATTTCCACATTCCTAACATTATATCTCACTATAAGGGCAATGCCGTGTCCCAAACCTCAGGAATTCCCGTTACCAGCTTTATACTCTCCGCCATAACATCTCTCACCGGTATTAGTACCTGCCAAGTGTTTTCCTTCAGCTGCCTCTCATTCGACTCCAGCCACATCCCGAGCACTGGCAGTCTATGAAGTCATGTGCCTGAACAGCAGGTCCTATGTCTTCTCATATTCATGAGGAAACCTAACTTCTGGAAGGGCACACACCACCCGGAGCCATGTCCTGCAATGCTAGGGGTTCACAGGTCAAGCCCTAGACACACTGGCTGGATTCATCCACTAGTTAACAGAACCCACGGCCAAGCACTATTCCTAGCTCCAGGATAAACTGTACTGTACAGCAAATAAGTCGATAAAAGCCCCATTCAAAATGTGAGAAAAAGAAACCAAAAGCAGAATCAATCCATGAAATTTCTATCTCAAATTTACCCCTTTTATTTGGAACATTTCAAAAAAGAGAAAAAAGATGCTACAAACCATAAGGGAGAATAAAAACTTTGCCCACCTCAAATTCCATACTGTCACGGGGCACAAGGTGTCTGCTGAAGAACAGACGCTGAGTTGTCAGCTACTCCCATCTGAGAAACGCCCACTCGGACAGGCCTGGCTACAGTGGGCTCTCCACTCCCGCCCCGGCGCGTTCTCAAACTGCCTGACCTCACGGAAGCTTCCTCCACCTCAAGAGTGGGATAACTGCCTGTCCTCCTGGGCCGGTTACATGCAAGAGTGCTTGCGAAAGTGCTCAGCACCAGCCCTGGCACAGTAGGTACTCAGAAAGTAGTGCTACGGTCAGTCTCAACACTAAGAAATGACAGAAACATGTCGATTCATTTTTTTATTATACAGGCAGTAAGCATTTCAGAGGGCTTGCTTCTGGCAGTCGGTCTGCTCAAGACTGGCGGGACACGAGGGGCTGAGCAAGAGCAGCCCGGGCTTACTGGGTCCTGAAAGAGGAGCCCACCCGAGCAGAGGGGAGGCTTCCTGGGCAGCAGCTGGGGGAGGGACATGACACAGGGGGCAACGTGTACCTATCCACGAGCTCCTTCACCCCCTCCTTGTCGGGCACGAGACTCTGGTCTTGGTCGTCGGCCAGCGGGGTCCCCGCCTGGCGGTAAATGCAGCGGACCATGTAGCGCACTTCCGACCAACAGTTCTGCAGCTGCTGAGGTTCCCGGTCCGTCTCTGCCGAAATCTCTCTGTGAGACAGCACAAGAGTAAGGGGGTCAGAGTTAGTGGACAGTCTGGGTCACCCTTCACCCCGCAGACAGCCCAAGGGGACGGGGACGGACTCCCAGCGCACCCCCCACCTTGCTCAGCTCCGGGAGCTGGCTCCCACCGGCTGTGGCCGCAGGGAGGCCTGCGGACCAGCACGCGCTTCAGGTGCCCGCAGCTGGCGGGCTCCCCAAACCCCCGTCCCCAGGGGACTATGCCCCTCCTCGCACAAGAGGAGTGCACACACCTGGCGTCCCACGTCGAGAACGCTGATGCTCCCCTCCATCTCAAGGTGCCCATCAGGCAGCTCTCACTCCCCACGAAGCCCCTGCTCCCCACTCGGCTGCACTGGCCTCCATCTTGAGCTGAGCGCAGAGCTGGTTCAGAGCCCCCAAGTCCTGGCCTCTCCCCCCTCTGCCCTGCAGCGGCTGCACTGCCAGCTTGCCCAGCCTCCCAGGGGAGGGCGGCTCCCCCTCTACCTACTGACTTCGCTCTGCCTCCTCCCTCTTTCCGAGTACTAGCTTGCTCCCGTCAGCCCTCACAGACAGGGACGCGGGAGAGCCTCAGCCATCCGGGTCTTCTGCCTGACACCCAGGCTCCCGTCTCAGTCCTCAGGAATCGCTCAAACACCTGCCGTCTTTCTGCAAACGGCCCCTTTCCCGTTACAGCTCTGGCGCGGGTCTGTCCCGCGGGCGCGCCCTGGTACCTGCGCTCGCTGCAGGCCTCGCAGGCGCACGCGGCGTCCGAGGGGGCAGTGCCCAGCCCCGCCGAGGGCAGCGTCTGCGCGCCGAGGGCTAGCCTCCCGCCGCCTGCCTCTGGCTGGGACCCACCAAGAGGGGAGTGAAGAAGAAAGTCTTGGCCCTGCTTTAAAAAGAGAACAGAATAGACTGTGTTCAAACGTTCATGGTACAAATTTGTTATTAACGTGTCAGAAAAATGCCTTTTAGAAACAAATTTAAACTTAGACACTGACAAGATCTCCAATGACATCATCTGGGTAACTTTCTCTCTGACACCCAAGAATTTTGTTTGCAACCAATTGTTTATTACCTTTGGAGGGTTCTACCATAATCTCATGAAGACCGGCAATAAATTTCTTTCATGCTTTAGAAAAGAGCAGCTCCACTCTCAGCGTCCTAATCAGCACATGCAACGACCAGCGCAGTGGGCACCTCTTCCAGGTGATGCCCCACACTTGCCCGGGATGGCGCTTAGTGCAAAGCTAGCGGCCACTGCAAGCCCAGCAGGAAGTGGTGGGGAGGGAGCAGAGGCCTCTGGGTCCCGTGGAACCCCACAGCTGTGCTGAGGCTGGAGAAGGAGAACGTTCTGGGCAAAGACGGCAGGATGAAGCAGGCTCCAACCGTCATGCCTGGAACCCAACAGCCCCTAGAAGGTTCCACCAACAGCCATTAGAGGGAACATAAATACAACCTTTGCCCCCCACCCAACCCCCCTCTGGCCTCAGTTTCTCCTGTCTTGGGACACGACCCCACACTCACCCAGCTGGCGCCTTGTCCCTCAGTGACAGGACTTGAGAGGGATTCTATTACAATAGGGACACGTGGGTTCCAGTCCTAGAGTGGATGATCCCCACGGTGAAGAAAGGGCACTAACAGGGCAGCCAGCCCCACAGCCTTCACCTCACCAACCTAAGGAGAACGGCAGAGCCATGGGAGGGGCCCGTGGGGGGAGTGCATACAGGCGAAGAGAACCGAGACAAGCCCTCGGAGGCTGTGGTGTCTGCCGGGTGCTTGCTCAGGGCGGTCAGACACTGTGGCACCGCCCCAGCTTGCTACTGGATGAAGCACAGGAAAACTGGGCCTGTCGTGTGCCCCTTGGAGTTCGGCACGCGGACACGGGAGGGAGCAGCAGAGAGCCAGCCTCCATCACGTGATAGGCCAGGTCCCAGTCAGCTCCAAGGGCGGGGGCTTGCGTCATCAAAGAACCCCACCCAAGAGAGTTCCGGCTAGGTGAGTGGGTCCCAGAATTATCCCAGGCGGCAGAGCAGGGGTGCGGTGGGGGGGGGGGGGGGTGTCACAGAGAGTCCGCAACAGAGAGTGAGGAGTCCGGACCAAAGTCTAGGAAACCCTAAAAAAGGGCCCCTTACAAGCAAGAGCCACTCACCAGTGGGACACCTATAAGGACCCCGGGCCCTGGTCACCAAAGAGAACCACAGACAGCCTGTAAAGAATGGAGACCCCCCAACCCCTCTTGCCCAGAGCCCCTTCTTCCCCCGGGCAGAGCAGGGAAGGCCAAGGAAGCAGGACAGGCACCACTGCCTCCCACCCCCATGACATGGCCGTGGTGATCCCCGAGGGCCCTGGTGGACACCGAGGGGAGACGCTCTGAGAGAGGGGAGACTCTGGGGTTTTCGACAGATCAGACGGGAGAACCTGAAAATGAGACGATTCTAATGCCCACGGTGACTAGAAAGGCTCAACGTGTCTGACGACAGTGCTGGCAGAATCAGGCCGTCCCCCAAGAGCAGCAGGTCAGTGCACCGCACGAAGGAGGCTTCCTCTCTCCTCCTCCCCCTCAAATCCGACAGCAAGGCTACCGGGCGACTCCAGTGCTCAGCAGATGCACCATCCGCTCCTGCGTCTCCCTCCACTGCCCCCAAGCGGTCCAAGCCGCCGTCACCTCTGCCTGCCGACAGGCGGCTCTCTGCGGCCCGCTGCCACCCCCACCCACGGCCCTTCCGCAAGCAGCAGCCAGAGCGGTGGTTGAAGTGAGAGAGACCCCGTCGCTCCCCTGCACAGAACCTTCCATTGCGCTTAGAAACAGACTCTCACTCTCTTAGGTCTTCACGGTTCCCCAGGACTCGTTTTTGCTTTTCTTTCACTGCACTGGAGTCTTTGCCTAGAGCGCTACCCACTCAGTCTGTGAAAGGCCTGACAGACTGGCAGAGTTCTATCAGTCACGCCTCAGCAGGGGCGGGTAGAGCCAGGTACAGTTGCCGCCTCCCTGCTCCAACCCCCCTTCTCTGCCCTGCTGTGCCAGGGCAGCACCCGCGGACGCCGCTCCTCGGTCAGTGGCGCTGTGAGGGCGCCCTGCCAGCAGGGGGCGCGGGAGGGCCACTGCGGAGGCTCAGAGGCTGGAGGGGGACTGGGCCGCCCCCTCCCGTGACAGCCTGTCGGACCGGCCTGCGGCTTCCCAGCAGCTGCCCTGCTACCCGGAGGGCCTCTCCCAAGGGTGCCCCGCCCGGAGTCCTCTCTCCGAGCCGCCTCTGCCTGAGAGCGGCTGCTCCCTGGGCGCACCACGCTGGACCCTCCGGCGTTCCCGTCCCAGATCTGCGTAGTTGCCCTGTTACTAGCTAACAGTCGGTTCTCGACGCAAGTGTCCCCGTTCAAATTACCGGCGTGGGGGCCCATGCCCCGAGCTTAATCACCCCAGTTAATCTTTTACACCACAAACTGCTACTGGAAATCCCCGTGTTTCCCTTGTTTTCTCTTCTGGCTTTTGCTGTTTCATTTTTTACCTGCCTTCATCACGGGAAGACCGGTTCCCCGAGAGCAGGACCTGCGTGTCCCGCTCACCGCTGCACAGGGCACCAAGGACGCCACCCGACACACAGCACAGACACAGAGCGCAACAGGAGCCTGGGCAGTGACATGTCCTGGTGACAGGGGATGGAGCGAGGCCTTCTAAAATCGCGCATGAGGACTACATCGTAAATCCTTAAATGTGTCACCTTCTGGTACTCATCTTACACAAATTTCAGGTATTATGTTCTGTCCAAGTCCGACACAGGTGAAAAGAATACAAGATCTAGCACTCAACAATGTAAAATACGCAAAGTCCAGCATCCAGTGACAAAACCAAGAAGAAAAATAGAACACATAACCATGAGGGAAATCAATTAATAGAAACCCCAAAACAACAAAAATGATGCAACCAATGGACAAGAATCTGAAACTGGTGATTATAAACTCCGTATGTGTCAGAAAGTAGAGGAAAACATAAACATGACGAGGAAAGTGAAGATGTAAAAAATTAGTGAATGGAACTTCTAGAGAGGAAAAATATACCTTGCAGCAGAGTATCAATAAATCTGAAGCAATAAAAAATCCAAAATGAGGCACAGCAAAAAACAAGACTGGAAAAAAAAAAAATCCTAAAACAAAAGTCAAGATGTCTAACATGTGGGTAATGGTGTCCCAGAAAAAAAGGTTATATAAAGAAATTGTTGAAAATTTCCCATATTTGATGAGACTGTAAACTGGCATATCTTAAAAACTCATCTAAACCAAAGCACAATAAACAGAAAGCAAACCATACCAAGGCACGTCAGTGAAAGGGCTGAAAATCAATGATGAAGTACAAATCTGAGAAGCAGGCAGAGGAAAACATCCCTTCTGCACAGAGGAGCAAAGACAAGGATGACAACGTGCTTCCACCAGAAACTAGGGAAGCCAGCAAAGAAATGACCAACAATCTAGAATTCTGAACAAAAATAACTTTTTAAAATGAAAGCAAAAGACAAGCTTTCAGACAAACAGAAGTTCCCCTACACTACAAAAAATGTTAAAGGCAGCCCCTGAGGCAGAAGAACAGCCACAGATGAACGGAGCTACATGCAGGAGTGAAGAGCACCAACCCAATAATAGGGGGAAGGGAGGGGAACAACTTTTCTCATTTTTTAATTTTTTTAATTAAAGATTTTATTTATTTATTTGACAGAGAGAGACACAGCGAGAGAGGGAACACAAGCAGGGGGAGTGGGAGAGGGAGAAGCAGGCTTCCCGCAGAGCAGGGAGCCCGATGTGGGACTCGATCCCAGGACCCTGGGATCATGACCTGAGCCGAAGGCAGACGCTTAACGACTGAGCCACCCAGGCGCCCCAGGACTCTTCTCATTTTAAAAGTCTTTTAAGAGGATAATAGACGACTACACAATTGGTGGAACTCAGAGTACAATATTTTAAGGCTTTTTTTTTTTTTTTTTAAGATTTTATGTATTTATTTGAGAGAGAGAGAGAGAGAGCACAAGCAGGGGAAGCAGCAGAAAGAGGGAAAGGGAGAAGCAGGCTCCTCGCCGAGAGGGAGCCCAATGCAGGACTCAATCCCAGGACCTTGGGATCATGACCTGAGCCGAAGGGCAGACGCTTAACCCACTGAGCCACCCAGGCGCCCCTATTTTAGGGCTCTTAATACTGCATATTAAGTATATAATATTCTTTGAAAGTAGAAGTTGAAAAGTTGAAGATATATATTGTGATTCTAGAATCACTAAAAATAATGAAACAATGTGATATAGGTAATAAGCCAAGAGGAGGTAAAATAGAATCAAAAAATACTCAAGGGGTGCCTGGGTGGCTCAGTCATTAACTGACTCTTGATCTCAGCTCAGGTCCTGATCTCAGGGTCATGAGTTCAAGCCCTGCATTGGGCTCCATGCTGAGCATGGAGGGAGGGAGGGAGGGAGGGAGGGAGGAAGAAGGAAGGAAGGAAGGAAGGAAGGAAGGAAGGAAGGAAGGAAGGAAGGAAGGAAGGAAGGAAGGAAGGACAGACAGAAAGAGAAAAAATTCAATTAATCCGAAAGAAAGAAAGAAAGAAAGGAAAAGAAAAAATTCAATTAATCCAAAAGAAAAGAAGGAAACAGAAGGAAAGAGTAGCAAACAACAGATGGGGGGAAAAAGGAAGGAAAAAAAAGGGAAAAAAAGCAAGATGGTAAATTTACATCCAAACATATCAATAATTACATTAAATGGAAATAGTTAAATTTCCCAATTGTTAGAAGAGATGGTCAGGTTGGATTAAGAAGCAAGAGGCACCATGCTTTCTACGGTGGATTATAAAGACACAGGTAGGTTAAAAATAAAGGTTGGGAGACATATTGCATGCAAATACTAACTTAAAAAGGCTGGGTAGCTCTATATGATTATCAGAGAAAGTTGGCTTTAAAACAAGGAATGTTAGCAGCAATGAAGGAGATGATGATGGTAAAAATAAAATAAAATAAATAATAATAATGACAACATGACTGATTTAACAAGAAGCAATAACAGTGGTAAATATGTAAGCACTCTAATAACAGAGCTCAAAATACATGAAGCAGGAATTAAAAGGAGAACTACACAAACCCATAGTTACATTTGGAATTTCAACAGTTCTTTCAGTAACTGAACTAGACAAAAACATCAGAAAGGATGCAGAAGATGTGAACACCACCATCAACCAATCTGAAGTAACTAACATTCATAGTACACTCTTCCTAACAACAGAATACAAATTCTTTCCAATGCACACAGAACATTAACCAAAACTGACCATAAAGCAAATCAACACATTTCTAAAAATTAAATCATATATTAAGTATGTTCTCCGATTACAACAGAATTAAGCTAATAATAACAAAAAGGGGGTCAAAAGGTACAAACTTACAGTTATAAAATAAATAAGTCATGGAAATATAATGTACAGCATGGTGACTTTGGTTAATACTGTACTGCAAATTTGAAAGTTGCAAAGAACAGATCTTAAGTAAGTCTTTATCACAAGGAAGAAACCTTTTTTTGGTAACTGTATGGTGCGACAGATGTAGACTTACTGTGGAGATTATTTTGTAATATATACAAATATTTAATCATTATGTTATACTAAACTTACATATAATGTTGTGTCAATTACACTTCAATTAGAAAAAGATATCTGGGGGGCGCCTGGGTGGCTCAGTTGGTGAAGTGTCTGCCTTCGGCCCAGGTCATGGTCCCAGGGTCCTGGGATCAAGCCTCATGTCAGGCTCCCTGCTCAGTGGGGAGCCTGCTTCTCCCTCTCCCCTCTGCTCATGCTCTCTGTCTCTCTCAAATAAATAAAGGGAAAGGAAAAGAAAAAGAAAAGAAAAAGATATCTGGAAAATACACCACAAAGTATTTGGAAATTAAAAAACACAATTCTAAATAATCCCTGGGTCAAAGAAGAAATCACAATAAGGGTTATTATAAAATACTTTTAAATAAACGAAAAATACAGCATGCCAAAATTTGTAGGATGCAGCTAAAGAAATGCTTAAATAGGATTTTATGAAATTAAACAAATTAAGTATGAAGTTGAAAGACAGAAATATAATAAACCTAAGAGCAGAAATTAATGAAACAGAAAAATGGAAAATCAATTCAACCAAAATGTGGTTCTTAGCTAATAAAAATGATAAACCTAGAGCCAGGCTATCGGGGAAAAATATAGACGAAACTCAAACAACTAACGTCAGGAATAAAGTGGCAAGGGCAAATCACTACAGGTGCCATGGAAATTAAAAAGACAGGTAGGAGAATGTCCTGAGCAATTTCATGCCAACACATTTGATATAAAACGGGCAAAGTTCTTTTTCCCCAGTTTTGTTGAGCTATAACTCACATACATACATAAACTGCAAAATGACTACACAAATTTCTTTAAAGACAAAAATTAGTAAAACACACTGGAAGAGATAAATAACCTTTATCAAATAAATGAACTCATAGTTCAAAACCATCCTAACAAGGCAACTCCAGGTCAAGATAGCTTCACTGGTGAATTCTATCAAACATTTAAGGTAGAAATAATACCACCTCTACACAAACTTTTCCAGAAAACTAAAGAAGAGAGAATACTTCCTAGTTCATTCTACGAGGTATTACCCCGATACCAAAACCACACAAAGGTATTGTGAGACAAGAAACTTACAGACCATTATCCTTCGTGAATACAGATGCAATAGTCCTTAACAAAACACCAGCAAAGCCAATATAGCAACCTATGGAAAGGATAATAACATCATGATCAAGTGTGGGTTTTCACAGGAATGCAAAGTTCATTCAACATTTCAAAAATCACCATAATTAATTTTGTTAACAAACTAAAAAGGAAAAACCCTGTCATTTCAATAGATGTAGAAAATGAATTTGACAAGATTAAATATCCATTCATGGTAACCCCCAGCAAACTAAAAACAGAAGTAGACTTTTCCCACCTGATATACAAAATCCTACAGCTAACATCATACTTAATAGTGAAAGACTAAGTACTTTCCCCCTAAGACTTGAAACAGGGAAGGATGTCTGCTCAGACCACTCCTGTTCAGGCACGTTCAACATCATACTGGAGGTCCTAGCCAATACAGTAAGGGGAAAAAAAAAAAAGACATACAGATTGGAAAGGAAAAAATATATTATTTGTCGATGATGTGATCATCTATGTAGAAAATCTTGAGGAACCTACCAAATAACCAATAGAATAAATAAATGAGCTTTCATAGGATACAAAGTCAATTAAAAAAAAAAACCCTGTATCTCTATATATTAGCAATAAACAATTAGATATTAAATTTTCTTAGAAGTACCATTTTATTTTAAATGAAAATACGAAATACCTTGGAAAATGTTCAACACACTAGGTACAAAGCCTGTACGTTAAAGACTACAAAACTACTGTAAGAATAAGTTTAAAAGACCTAAATCAATGAAGAGTCATACTACATTAATAGGCTGAAAGAGTCAATATTATTAGGATGTCATTTTTTGGGGCGCCTGGGTGGCTTAGTTGGTTGAGCAGCTGACTTTTGATTTCAGCTTATGTCACAATCTTGGGGTCCTAGGATTAAATCCTGCACCGAGCTCCCTGCTCAGTGGGGAGTCTGCTTATCTCCCTCTGCCTCTTGCCCCCGCCCTGCTCCTGATGGCTCGCGTTCTCGCTCTCTAATAAATAAATCTTTAAAAAAAAGAGATATCATTTCTCGCCAAAATGGTCTATAGACTCAATACAATGTCAGTTAAAATCTCAGCAGGCTTTTCTGTAGAAACTGGGAGACGATTCTAAACCTTATATGGGAATGCAAAGGAACCAGAATAGCCAAAACACTGTTGAAAAACGAACAAAACTGGAGAACTTCTACCTAGTTTCATGACTTACTATAAAAAGCTTCAGGAATCAAGACTGTACAGTACTAGCAAAAGAATGAGTGTATACATAAAGTGGAAGACAGAATCCAGTAGACCCACACATAAAAAATATCAACTGATTTTTTTTACAAAGATGCCAAGGTAATTGAACAAGGAAAAATAGTATTTTCAGCAAACAGTTCTGAAACAAGTGGATATCCACATGCAAAAAGGATGAACTTCAACCTTACTTTACAAAAGATACAAAACTTCACTCAAAATGGATCACAGAGCAACTGTATGAGCCCAAAACATAAGACATGTAGGAAAAAACCACAGAGCAAAAAATCTTACAACCTTGAGTAGCGAAGATTACTTACATAGAACACAAGAAGCCCAAATCATTTAAAAGTTGATAAACTGGACTTGATCAAATTTAAAATTTTTGCTCTTCAAAGAATAGTGTCCTGTAATGAGAAGGCAAGCCACACACCAGGAGAAAATATTTGAAAAACATACCTGATAAAAGGTTTGTACCCAGAATATACTATAGCGATCTCTCACAATTCAATAATAGTAAGACAAACAACCTAATAAAAATGGGCAAAAGATTTGAACAGCCATGTCCCTGAAGTGATACAGATGGAAAAGAAGCACATGAAAAGATGTTCAGCAAGTCATTTAGAAAATGCCAGTCAAACCATGAGACAGCAGTACAAGCCACTAGAATGGCTACAGTTAAGGACTGTCAATATATCCAGGCTTGGTAAAGGATAGATTAACAGGAAATCTCATACTAGGATGGAAAATAGTATAAGCACTTTGAAAAATTCCAAGACAGTTCCTTAAAATGTTAATTATACACTCACCCCATGACCTAGCAATTCTACTCCTAGGTATTTATCAAAGACAAATGAACTATGTCCCCAAAAGGCTTGTACTCCAATGTTATTAGTAGTTTTACTGTTTTGTTTTTTTAAAGTAGGCTCCACACCCAGCGAATAGCCCTACACAGGGCTTAAACTCAGGACCCTGAGATCAAGACCTGAGCTGAAATCAAGAGTCAGATGTTTAACTGACTGAACCACCCAGGCGCTCCTGAAATGTTACTAGTAGCTTTACTGTTAATAGCCAAAACCAAAAACCACAAACGTCCCTCTATTGGTGAATGGATAAACAAATTGTGCTTCATCCACACAAAGGAATACTCCTCCGAAATAAAAAAGAATTAACTACACAGATACATGCAACAACACAGATGAATCTCAAAAGCATTATTATTAAGCAAGAAAAGCCAAAGACCACCGTTTAGATTATCTTTCCATGGGGCTGATTCAAGCTTTGTCTTCCCAATCTGACAGTTCTGAGCAGCAGTGACAAACTGTATCAGCAACCACTTTCATGATACTCATTATAAAGGAATTTTATATGTTTGTATTAGGAACCAAGACCCAACAGGGCAAACGTTCAAGATACAAACAAATATTAGCAAACTCTTAAATGACCGGTTTAAATTGAGACTATATGCCTTGATAAGACCTGCGGGCAGATAACCATTGGGAGAACCCAGTTCCTTAGCGTAAAATGAAAGACTTCTATTTCAATGATATATTTAAGAATCAAGACACAATTGCTCATGTCCAGAATCAACAGAAAGCCTTTAAAATGATCAACCTTGAAAACAGAAAAATAGAATATTAATCTGCCAATTAGTCTTCCTTGTGGCAGGATGCCTCAGTGCTCCACAGCCCCCTTCACAGAAAAGAGTAATTCTCCCAAATATCATCATCTCCCATGCCCCCACACCACACTTAAGTTATTTTCATTACTTAAACATACACAAGTGTAAAATGCAATATACCTTATACTTTTTAAGCCTTTGTGTAATTCTAAAAACCCAAGCTGGTCTACAACTTAAACATTTAAAAACCTAAAAATCATTACTCAAATTAACATTATTGTAAAGAAACAGATCAATGATGAACTGAAACCAAATTCCTAAATTCAACAGGCTCTTTTGAGTCAGGCCTGTTATTCATGTAGGTCTCTCTACAAATCATCTCGACCATCCCATCTCTCTGTCTGTCTCAATTTCTCCTGCACAGAGCAGGCCATACCTTTCAGCCTGGCCTCAGCGAAGAACCTAAGTATTAAGATAACCTCTGTTCCTTTCTCAGTGGCCTTGACAGGCAGTGTATCCAGGCTCAGCAGGTCACAGACGGCAGGAGCAAAAGCCCTCTGATACAAAGCAGGCCCTCCAATGGTGTGAACACGCCCTCCCCCATTACCAGAATACAAACAAAAATTGTTTTGTCAGAGAATTCACAGAATTCCATGAAAATACATTCACAGCCTCCCAAGCTATAAACTCTACTGTGTAGGATGAGTACTGGTAAATGTTTCAAGGTCCTAAAACATTATCTTTGGATATAACTTAAAGGTAGACTCATTCCTTCATCCAAAAACCATCCGTGGGTACCTGTTCTGTGCCAGGCCTGTGTAGACACCCTGAGCTGGAGGAGCCAGGGGCAGGACAAAGCGGCCGTGGCTGGGGTTGGTGTGTGCGCATGTCAAGTGGAAGGGACGGTGCGTGCCTGTGGGAGGGGTGAGCCCAGCAGGTACCCGGAGGCTGGGCTTCTGTGGAGCCTGTGCAGCCACCCTGCCCCTTCCCAACCAGCCCTGCCTTGCTGTCCTTGTCCTACAAGCACATGCCGGGGATTCAGGGATGCTGCTGAGGGGGAGATGCTGGGTGACGGGCAGGTCAGGGCCACTGCACAGCAATGTCTCCATCTTCAACAGGGACCTCAGGCTAGCTGCAACCCAGACACCCTGACAGCTCACTGTTCTCATTTCTCAAGGAGACCATTTGAAACCTTGGCCACTCCCTAGTTCCTTCCCAGTCTTGTGAGATCCACTCTCCCTCTCAAAAAAAAATTGTATAAAAAAGATTTCTGGCAGCAATTTTCTCAACTTCCACACTCCCCACCACACCTTACTTTAACACCTACACAGCCTTGCCTGAGAATCCTGTCTCAACAGGATGATTCTTCTCGAAAGAGATCCCAGCTCCCCTGTCCTAGTGGAATCTCATGGGCACCACCATTTCTCTCCCTTACTCCTTCCCACCCCCAAACAAGTTCAAACTGCCTACCCAATGCTAAGTGTGGGCAAGAATATGGGTAACAGGAACTCAGACACTACTGGTGGGGACAGAAACTGGAACAGTCACTTGGGAAATTGTGTATCTTACAAATGTAAGCATCTGAATTACTTTACAACCCAGCAATTCTATTTCCTGGATAAGCACTCTGATAATTAATTTTATGTGTCAACTTGACTGGGCTAAAAGATAACAGACAGCTGGTAAAACACTATTTCTGGGTGGTTTTTTTTTTTTTGCTTTTTTTTAAAAGATTTTATTTATTTATTTGAGAGAGAGAATGAGATAGAGAGAGCATGAGAGGGGGGAGGGTCAGAGGGAGAAGCAGACTCCCCGCTGAGCAGGGAGCCCGATGCAGGACTAGATCCCAGAACTCCAGGATCATGACCTGAGCCGAAGGCAGTCGCTTAACCAACTGAGCCACCCAGGCGCCCATATTTCTGGGTGTTTTGTGAGGGTGTCTCTAGAAGAGATGAGCATTTGAATCTGCAGACTGAATGAAGACAATCCCCTCACCAGTGAGGGTGGGTGTTGGCCATTCCACGGAGGGTCTGAACAGAACAAAAAAGGAAGGGCTGATTCACTCTCCCTGCTTCTGCTGAGACACCCACCTCCTGCCCTCAGACATCAGTACTCCCTGGTTCTCGGGCCTTTGGACTCAAGAGTGAAGGACACCACCAGCTTTCCTGGGTCTCCAGCTTGCGGATGGCAGACTGTGGGACTTCTCAGCCTCCATGACCACATGAGCCAATCCCTGTAATAAATCTTCTTCCTTCCTTTCTTATCTATCGATCTGTCTACCTCTCCCTGACGCCATTGGTTCTATTTCTCTGGAGAATCCTGACCAACACACACTCTTAACAAAACTCTTACAAATGAATGCCTGGAGAAAGGTATACAAATGCCCTGACAGCATTTTTAAAAATCACGGATCACTGTTTAAAAAAAAAAAAAAAAGGAAAACTATCTTTTAACAAAATTACTGATGAATAAATTATATATAGTAACATATTGAACTGTAAATCATGGATGAATTAGTGAAAATGAGTAAATGCAGCTACCCAGACAGTATGAGGATCTTATAAACAAAGACGCATAAGACAACATAAGCATATACTATTTTCATAAAGACCAGAAACAAACAAAATTGAACAACTTATTATTTAGAGATACACACAGAGGCAATAAAAAAAATTTTTTTAAAAAGATTTTATTTATTTATTTGAGAGAGAGAGAATGAGAGAGAGCACATGAGAGGGGGGAGGGTCAGAGGGAGAAGCAGACTCCCTGCCGAGCAGGGAGCCCGATGCGGGACTCGATCCAGGGACTCCAGGATCATGACCTGAGCCGAAGGCAGTCGCCCAACCAACTGAGCCACCCAGGCGCCCGAGGCAATAAAATTTTTAAAGTAATTTTAAAATAAGGGAATGATAAATATAAAATTCAAGGACAGTGGCTACTCAGAAAGAGGAGGAGGAAAGACAGGGGAGGGGAAACACAGACAGGCACCCGAGTATCAGGAATGGCCTGGGTCTGACACTGGCTGGTGGTCATTTTACCATCTTCAGGCTTATTATACATGTCTGCATATATAGCTCTCTCAAATATTACGTAATATAAAATGAAATTTAAGTGGGGGGGAGCACCTCTCCCCAACCAGCAGCTCTTTCCTTACGTAGTTAAATGTGCTCAGCGGCCCCCTCCAGCTTCCCCTTCGGATCTATCTTCCCTGCCTTCGCAGTCAAGCATCTTGAAAATCAGCACCTTGAGTTTACTTTCTCAGTTTCCTCACCAATAATTTACTCTTCACGCAGCTCAGTCTGGCTTCTGCTCCCATACTTCCACTAACAGGAATCTAGCAAAGGTCAGATACAGTCTCTTTGTTGCCACATTCAACACTTCCTATCTTTTCTTGGTTAACTTTTTAAAATGTCTGTTTGGAGGACAGCTGAGAGACAGCTCTCCATGGGTCTCCCCTACCAACTCCCAGTCTTGACGGATGTGCCAAGGCTGTAAGGCTCTGCCTTCTTCCCCCCACTGCCCCGCCCCAAGGCTGTTTTTCAGGGTTTATGCAGCAGATACCCCCGAGACAAAGTGCAGGCTTTCCTACTACACACTACAGAAGTGGCAGATGCCCACACTCAGTGCTCCTGAACCCCAACACAAACTCACTGTACCCGCAGCATGTATGCAGGCCTCCGCACTTTATGGACATGGGATTTGGGGAGGGAGAGGGAGCAAGGGGAGCAGACATGCTCATGCTCATGGTCGCTGCTGTGCTGTGAGCAATCAAGTCCTCTGTCTCTGACCCAGGAGTCTCATGTCCCTTGCCAGCACCCATGAAATAGTAACAACGTAGCTTATGACCTTCAAGTAGGCAAAAAAATCCAATCCCAGTCCCAACAACTACCAACCACACCATCCTTTAAACGACTACTGTCACTTAGTTCTACTTATCATACTTTATTTTTCTTTCTATTTCTCTGATGTCTGCTTTTCACTCATCTCTGTCTCAAACGTCGGATGTTCTCTAGAACTGCCTCCTTCACAGTCCACTTCTCACTCTGCCTTCGGTCTTCGGTGTTGTGCCAGTGACCAAGGTTGAGAAGCTGAGTAAAAGTCATCTGTGTGGAGTCTTTTAATGAATGTTGCAGGCCTATCCAGCAACACAAACATCTGAGACAAACTGACTGTAACTTGAAATTGCAAGACCTGTTTGACTCATGAAATAGGGGTCTTGCAATGTCCTTTCAATTAACAACTTAAAAAGAGAAGTTGGGGTGCCTGGGTGGTGCAGTTGGTTAGGCATCCAACTCTTGGGTTTTGGCTCAGGTTGTGATCTCGGCGTCATAAGATCGAACGCCATGTCGGGCTCTGCACTGGATGCAGAGTCTACTTGAGATTCTCTCTCCCTCTGCCCCTCCCCGCCCATGCACACATGGGCATTCTCTCTCTCATAAATAAATATTAAAAAATAAATTAAATAAATAAAAAATAAAAAGATAAGTCAATACATCTGTACCGATAAAGGTAGAGGAAGAAGAATGGAGAAGGTATCATTTAAAATAGAACAGATAAAAGTCAAATACCATGGGTCAGTCTTTTTTTTTTTTTTTAAGATTTATGTATTTATGTATTTATTTATTTGAGAGAGAGAGAGAGAGAGGGGAGGGGCAGAGGGAGAAAGAAAATCTCAAGCAGACTCTGTACCGAGTGCAGAGCCCAACGTGGGGCTCAATCCCATGACCCCAAGATCATGACCGGAGCCAGAACCAAGAGTCAGATGCTTAACCAACTGTATCACCTGGTGCCCCCCACCTTTTTTAAAGGAGCACTGGTATGACACTGAAAAATAGAAAACACTTATAAATAGAAAAAGATTCCATACTCAATGGGATTATTAGATTTTTTTTTAAGATTTATTTATTTGAGAGAGAGAGAGAGAGAGAGAGAGAGAGAAAGAGAGAATCCCCAAGCAGACTCCCCGCTGAGCACGGAGCCTGACGCAGGGCTCGATCCCAAGACCCATGAGATCATGACCTGAATGGAAACCAAGAGTCAGACACTCAACCGACTGAGCCAACCCAGGTGCCCCAGGATTATTAGATTATTAAGAATATTAGAAAGGGGGCACCTGGGTGGCTCAGTTGTTAAGCATCTGCCTTCGGCTCAGGTCATGATCCCAGGCTCCTGGGATTGAGCCCCGCATCATCGGGCTCTGCATCGGGCTCCTTGCTCCGCGGGAAGCCTGTTTCTCCCTCTCCCACTCCCCCTGCTTGTGTTCCCTCTCTTGCTGTGTCTCTCTCTGTCAAGTAAATAAATAAAATCTTAAAAAAAAAAAAAAAAAAAAAGAGTATTAGAAAGAAGTTATTTCTCCTCCCAGTGATTTATAGACTCCATGTAATCCCAGTCAAATCCCAACATTATTTTTTGTATTTTGGGTTTGTGTTTGTGTGTGTATATAAATTGACAAGGTAATTTTCAGTTTTACAGAAATGCAAAGAATCAAGAATAACTAAGATATGTTTGAAGAGTACAAGGTAACAGCACTTTTTCTCTGAAAATGAGACTAACTACAAAGCTACAGTAATTAAGACAACATGCTGTTGGCACAAGGACAAACAAAGCAATGGAACAAAACACAGAGCCCAGAAATACATCCACACATATACGGATGCTTGACTTATAACAAAGGTGGTGCTAAAAAGTGGGGGCAGGGAGGAGGAGGGAGCAAGAGTCATTTCAATAAATGCGGCTAGGGAACTGGATTTCCACACAGAAATAAATTTAATTTGACCTTTACCTCACACCATATAAAAATTTAATTTCAATTCCAGGAGAGCTGCAGGTCTAAACACGAAAGGCAAAACAATAAGAGTACAGGACTGTGCCGTTTACTATGGCAGCCCCTGGTCATACGTGGCTACTGAGCCCGTGAGATGTGAGCATCCTAAGTGATGCGTGCTGTACATGTAAAAACATACAAAGGACTCTGAATATTTAGTACAAAACAAACAAAATAACATTTAACATTTTTTATATTGAGTACAGGTTGAAATGATAGTTTGGATACACTGAGGGAAAAAGCAGATTGTCATATCACCTATTTTATTTTAGTTTTTGATATGTGGCTACTAAAATATTAAAATTATTCACATGGTGGCCTTCATTTGTCATTCACATTTCTTTGGACAGTACTAACAGAAGGAGAAAAATATGTTTATGATGTCATGATAGGAAAAACCATTAATAAAGAGAACTAAATAAAGTGGCAGCTACTAAGGAAAAATCTGAGAAATCGGACTATATTAAAAATGAATTTGTGTTCAGGGCTCCTGGATGGTGCAGTCAGTTAAGCGTCCTATTTTTGATTTTGGCTCAGGTCGTGATCTTGGGGTCGTGAGATCAAGCCCCGTGTTCGACTCCACGCTCAGTGTAGAGTCTCCTTGAGACTCTCCCTCTTCCCCTGCTCTCCCTGCCTGCACCCTTGCTCTCTCTCAAATAAAATAAATCTTTTAAAAGAATGAATGTGTATTCATCAAAAGACACCATAAACAGTGAAAAGGGAAGCAAAAATGAGGCAGCTGGTATCTGCAATGCATAAAGCCAGCAAAGGGTCATGTTTAGCACACATAGGAAGTCCCATACATCTGTAAGAAAAAGACAAATACAGTCATTCCCCTTATCAGCAAGGGATACGTTACATTACCCCCCCAGTGGATACCTAAATCCACGAATATACTATACCCTATTTATACTATGTTTTTTCCTATATCTACGATAAAGTTTAATTTACAAATCAGGCACAGCATGAGATTAACAACAATAGTTACAATAACAGTAATATTATTATAGAATAATAGACTGGAACAAGTGTAACAATACGCTGTAATAAAAGTTGTGTGAACGTGGTCTATCTCTCAAAATGTCCTACTGTCCCTCACTCACCCTTCTTGTGATGATGTAAGACGATAAAGTGCCCATGTAGGAGATGAAGGAGGGAAGTGACATGGGTGTGGTGACCTGGCACCAGGCTACTGCTGACCTTGTGACCACACGTCAGGAGGAGGATCACCTGCTTCTGGACAGGCCCACTGCGGGAACTGAGACCCTGGGAAGGGGAACCACAGATGGGGGACCACCGTACTGCGATGGAACAGTGGTTCTCCAAGCATGGTCTGTGGACCCATGGCAGTCCCGGACACCCTTCCAGCAAGTCCACTAGCCGAAATTACCTTCACACTAATATCTAGATGTTATTTACCTTTTTCCCTGTGTGGACACTGGCAGAGATGGTGCAAAAACAACAGCGGGTTTAGCTGTCAGCATCTCGGCAAGAACGAAAGTTGCACAACGAAGTGTGCTAGTGGCCACCGCTTTTCACTTCCACACACTTAGTTTTAGAGAAAAAAGAAAGAAAGGCAAGTTCCACTAAAGAATGCCCTTGATGCATGAAAATCATTAATTGTATTAAATCTCAACCCTCGAGCACATGCCTTTTGAATATTCCCTGTGACGAAAAAGGAAGGACGCCAAAGCATTCCAGCAATGTTCCCGAGGAAAGCATCGTGTGCTGTGAGCTGAACGAGCCACTTCCGCCAGGACACGTTAGGAACGCCTGACATACCAAAGTACGGTTATTCAGACGTGGAGAGTGGACATCGTCTCACAAATGGGTGGAATGAACCTGGCACGTCAAGGAGGACAGCGGACACTGCTTGTGGCCTAGCTTTTGGGAAAAATCAGAAGGTTGGAAGACTTGTGTCCATCGTTGTGGGCTCCAAAGCCTCTCCACTGTAAAGACTCTTCTGTCGAGAGTAGTGGTGGTAACAGACATAATTTCTTTTATTTATTTATTTATTTATTTATTTATTTATTTTTATTTGAGACAGAGAGCATGAGGGGGGGAGGGTCAGAGGGAGAAGCAGACTCCCCGCTGAGCAGGGAGCCCGATGTGGGACTCAATCCCGGGACTCCAGGATCATGACCTGAGCCCAAGGCAGTCGCTTAACCGACTGAGCCACCCAGGCGCCCAAATATAATTTCTTTTAAAGATTTTATTTATTGGGATGCTTGGGTGGTTCAGTTGGGTAAGTGTCTGCCTTTGGCTCAGGTCGTGGTCCCAGGGTCCTGGGATGGAGCCCCGCACCGGGCTCCCTGCTCCGCGGGAAGCCTGCTTCTCCCTCTGCTGCTGCTCCCCCTGCTTGTGTTCCCTGACAAATAAATAAATAGAATCTTTTAAAAAAATATTTTATTTATTTGAGAGAGAGAGTAAGCGAGCACGAGCAGGGGGAGGGGCAGAGGAAGAGGGAGAGAGAAGCCCAAGCGACTCCATGCTGAGCGCGGAACCTGACATGGGGCTGGATCCCAAGACCCTGAGATCATGACCTGCACCGAAACCAGGAGTTGGGCGCTTAACCAACTGAGGCACCCATGCGCCCCATAAATATAATTTTTTTATACTGAATAATGAAAGGTATCAGTATCAGGAAGATTTGCCTAACTCAGTAAATCATTATTTTCAAATGCATGCTGTTATAAAATCATCAATGGGTAAAGAGATATTCAGAATGCAAGACAGACAAAGTATTTTAACGACACAGGAAAAATTCATTGATATCGTTTCATACTCTACATTGCAACTAACCATTAAGAAGCCATTACTTGTCATGGTTTGGAACAGTATCAGAAAAGAGTATCCACAATCATCTGAAAAAGCTATCATACTACTTGCTTCATATACTTCAATCAAAACAACCTCTAACAACAGCTGAACACAGAAGCAGATATGAGAGTCTAGCTGTCTTATATTATCCAAACACTAAGATTTATCAAACAATGCTACTCTACTCACGAAATTATTTGTGTTTTGGAAAATAGTTTTCATTTAAAAATATGCTATTGATCTTAACTTATAATCAGTTAATTATATAAATTCTCTCTGACTCAATGATTCCTTTCCCACATGGACATACAACAGAATGTGTGAACATGTGTTCCAAGAGCATCACTCATAATAGCGAAATTTGGAAACAACCAAAATGTAGTATATTCAAAAAGGCAGATAGTATATAGTAATGAAAATGAAAAAAAACTACAACATTTATGAATCTCAAATATAATGTTTTTTTAATTTTAATTTTTAAAAATTTTTTTAATTTTTTTAAGATTTTATTTATTTGAGAGAGAGAGAATGAGAGACAGAGAGCATGAGAGAGAGGAGGGTCAGAGGGAGAAGCAGACTCCCCGCTGAGCAGGGAGCCCGATGCGGGACTCGATCCCGGGACTCCAGGATCATGATCTGAGCCGAAGGCAGTCGCTTAACCAACTGAGCCACCCAGGCGCCCTCAAATATAATGTTGAACAAAATAAATCAGGCACCAAATAATGTGTCCTGTATGGTATTTTTGTGGAGTTCAAAACATCAGGAAACTGGACAGCAGTGTTCAGGAGCAGAGGTACCCAGGTGCCGTGACTGATAGAGAAGGGCAGGAGAGGGAGTGCCAGGAACGTTGGGAGGGTGTCAGCTCCACGGACAAGGGCACGACTGGGAGCGGCACAAGAGGGCGGCTGAGCTAAGGGCAGTGCCACGTCATAACCCAGACATCTCAGCCCTAGTTGCTGAGGGACAGAGTAATTTCACCGCTGAGAAGCAGACTCTCAAACAAGACCAAATTAAGTCAACCTTTATGCCGTCTGCACAAGACCATCGAAAATACACCAACACCAAGAGATCGAAAATAACAGTACATGAAAGGAGGGGAAGAGAGGGAGGGGGCTCACAGAGCTCTGCAAACAGCAAACAAAACAGTCCTTTTGGGGAAACCTCACATTGGCTTCAGTGCAAGAAAGGAACAATACACCAAGATTTAGTCATTTTAACATGTATTCACCAGCACGGCTGTAAAATGTAGAGCAAAAATGAAAATATAAAAGGATAAAAGGACAAATATACATGCAGAGTAGGACAGTTTAACCGATCTTACTCAGAAACTGACAATTAAGCACACTAAAAAAGTAGTAAAAACACAGAAGGAAATAGCACAATTAACAAGGGGTTGATCTAATAGGGGACCAGAGTCCTCTAAATCCTGGGAACGCATTTTCAAGGACACATGGAACATTCAGAAAAACTTAACCATGTATTAATATAACTGATTGGAGAGGAATCATTATAATAGAGACCATAACATCCAACAGCATTAAATTAAAACTCAATGATTAAAAGTAATCCAAAAGATCTGTTTGTGTATTTACAAATACTTCTAACAATTCATGGTTGAAAACAGAAATAATGAAAACTGGATAATACTTAAAATTGAGCCAGTGCAACTAACATTTCAAAATCTAGTATAGTAATCAGAAGTTTCCAGCACATATCAGAGCAGAATAATAAAAACGGATGGGTGAGAACTCAGGAAGGCAGAAAAGTAACCACAGAGAAAGAAGGAAAAACCCGATTTGTGGTCACAACCAGCAGGAACTGCATGGTGATGGCCCAGTGGCTCCTCGCCTGGAAGCCAGAAAGTGGGACAGGACTATCTCCCTGCCTGCCCGCAAGCAGGCTCAGGTTCCCACAAGGTCTCCAGGTGAGATCAGCAAGGAATGCAACTCCCGAAGCAGTTGGCACCCACCACAAGTGCCCCAGACACCGTCAATGGCCTTCAGAAGAGGCTTAGAAACGGGCAGCACCCCCACCACGTGCACCCCACCTTGCCACGGCGTCCATACCCTTCTTCCAAGGACAAGGAGGTGAGAGACCCCATGTCTCCACTTACTGACAGCTGTCTACAACGCAGGACACTGGTGTTTGCCATCGCCAGCCTTCAATACACAGAATGGAAGAGAACTTCTCCGGAGGAACGGAAGAGAACTTCTCCGGAGGAACGGACAAGAATCTGCTCGCTGGAGGCCTCAGGAAGACGCAGGGTGAGGAGGAGACAAGCTGGGCGGCTGAACACCTACCGCACGTGCCCAGCACTGACTAATCAAGTCTACTACACACACAACAGGAGCAATTGAACAGAAAGGAGAGAGATTTAAGTTAAAAAGTCCTTCTTTGAAAAGATAACACTGACGAACTTTCTAGCAAGACTGGTTCACAAAAAGAAAGAGAGCACAAAGATAAGGGACCAGGATTTGTACGTGCAGGTACGATAAGAAGTGGAGACATGGCCTCCACACAATTTCATACCAGGAACTCTTAACAATTTCTCAGAATTCAATTCACCAAAACTAACTGGAAAAGAAAGGGAAAACCTCTTACCCACGAAAGAAAATGAACCAGGAGTTTGTTTCCCCAGAGATGTGCACGGCAGGAGTGGGAGAGATGGTGGTAGCCGGGAGGGACCGCGAGGCCAGAGGCAGGTTATTTGAAGAACAGACAATTCTAGAGCATCTGCACTCTCTTGGGCATGAGCCAGGACAGAAGACAAGATCTATGGTGCGTAAGGAGAAAAGACTAACCTGAGCAGCAAGGCCCTGGAGAAGCCCAAACGGGAGAGGCCCCTGAAAGCCCCTGGGAGGCAGGCCTCCCCTGACTGCAGCGGTAGAGGGGCCAGGGTCTGAGTGTCCACTTCGATCCCCTCCCTGGAGTGTGAGGGTCAGCAGCAGCTGAGCTGAGCAGGGCGAAGAGGGTGTGTGGGGTTTGGGAAGAAAGGAGAAGGGAAGCTTCACGCCCTTTTGCGGTCAGCTACGAAGCCAGAGCAACACACCAGATGCCCATCCCCAGCCCAGAACCACAACGTCAGTGGGCAGCAGGGAGCCGAGGCCTGCGGTGTTCCCAGCAACACTCCACCAGGTGGACGGAGGGGCAGTGCTGAGCCGGGTCCCAGGCAAAGGACTCACGGGGCTTTGTAAGCAAGTGATGGCGACGCGGAGTGCTGGCACTCTGGCTGTTCGAGGAGAACAGTGCAGTCAGAAGGACCTGCCAGTGTGAACGGGATGTCTGCAGGGAAGACTTCCTGGGTGTCCAGGCATGACAAGGTCTAGGAATGGAGGAAGTCTACAGTGTTGAACTGTAAAGGCAGGGTGCTGGGCAAAGTTTTACTGATATTCTACCACGACCTGTGATACCTGAATGCTTACCTAGAAAAAGAGCAATTCCGTTCCACTTCCACTGTGTAACTCAGAGCTCCTACCCTGACAATGAGAAACTCCCAACTCCGGGCCCATCAGAGAGCTCAGGCGACCATGAGAGCTGGACAAGTGCACGGAGCCCCTCTGAGGACAAGGGGACACATGCACCACTTCACCTTCGGCAGAGGAAGGAACACAGCCTTTGAAGTGGGTCAGAAAACAATGACACTTGGAATGAGCCCTTTAAGGTTGAGTGTGGCCAGTGTGACCTTGTGGGCCGACCCTTCTCTGGGAGGAAGAAGCTTTTGCTGTGGGGGCGGCAGGTGCCCTCCACCTGGGGCACAGGCCTGATCCACTGACAGGAGGGAACCAAGCTCTCCACCGTGGGAGAAAGACGTAGGTCAGCCACCCTGGGGAGGCGGCAGGGGGTGTGTCCCACCCAAGACCCCTAGAGATATGGGCAGACTCTAGCTTATATCGGGGCGGGGGGTACGGATCACTGGGAGAGCTACACCTGATGCCCCAGGTTCGGGCTGAATGGGGGTGGGCAGAGGGGTAGCCGGGCAGGGAAAACACCACAGTGGGAGGCTGATGCTGAAGGGGAATAAGGGTGGCCCACCACCACACAAAGGGGGCGGGAATGTGAAGGGAGACCCCTCCCCGGCCCACACAAGCACCAGGGTGCAGCGCACATCGCTAGAGAAATGAGTGTGTGGGGCAACAAGAGCAAAGCCAGGCCGGCTCCAGTGCTGACCAGACTGACCCAGCCCCCCAGGTTCGTGGGGTGCACGACTGCTGAATAACTGCACCCCCAGGCCCTGCGATCTCTTCCACGTGCTGCTTGGCATCCCACCAAACCGTTTGAGAGAAACAGAAAGCAAGAACCAACAACACTTAAGGAAGAACTAATACCAATTCTACACAAACTCTCCAAAAAAGAGATGAAGCAGGAACACATCTCAACTTATGAGGCCTTGAAAGACGTTAAAGACAAGAAGACTTCAGGCAAACATCCTTCATGAGCACCGACGAAAAGTCCTTAGCCAACAAAAGCAAATCGCCCAGCAACGTGTAGAAAGAATGTCCAGAGAAGGACCTGTCCAAGCTTCACACAGCTTTATGCAAAACAGTCCGAATCTGGAAACAGCCCAAACATCCATCAGCGGAGAGTGGAAAAACAAAGCGTGGTGCATCTTTACAATTTACCCAGCAATAGAGAACAAACTACTGATGCGTGGCTCTCAGAAGCATTATGCCCAGTTGAAGGGGTCTATGCGACACTCGAGAGAAAGCAAAACGTGGGGACAAAAATCAGGTCAGTGGTTACAAGCGGGGCTGGGGGGGGGGATCACCAACGTGACTGGGGAACTTTTGGGGTGATGGAAATGTTCTACATCTTAACTGCAGTAGTGGTGGTTACGCAACTGTAAAATTTGTCAAAACTCACTGAACTATATATACACTTTAAAAGAATTTTACTAGATGTAAATTATATTGCATTTTTTTAAAAAAGGCCAGCAATGTTAGCCAGCTTGAGCAAAGACACCAACTTTACAGAAGTAGCAGAAGGTCTAAGTCTACAAACACAGGCGAACATCTCGTCTGCGGCGCCCGGCGTGACTTCTTTGATGAGAGAAAGCCAAGTCTGACAAGGAGTTATCCGGGACAAGCGGGGAGTCGGGATGAGGCCACCACGGCAGAAGGACAACTTCTGCCTAAGAAATCGTGCCTATTTCCACTTGCCTCCAAAGCCAGGCTTAACAACGGCGGCCGCTCTCGTACAGGCAGGTCGGGCTGCAACGGAGGACCTGGGCCGCACGGGGAGGACAAGCCGGGAAGCTGGGGCGGGGAATCAGAGCGCCAGCGCCACGCAGCCACCTTCCGTGAAAGCGGGGCAAAGATCACAGGCTTTCAGAGGCCACGGAAAGGAAACAAAGCAAAACAATCAAACGATAAAAGCAAGAAGATCTGAGGGTGAAACACTTCAGACTGACTATGCCATCTTCTTAATTCCACTGAGGGGCTCCACGTTTATTCACTTCCATGCTCATTCATTCATTAACTCAAGTACCGGGTTTCCTAAGACAGGCCAGGCTAGGCACTGCTTCTGGTGAGAAAATACACAACAGCCACCCTTGGGAGTGTCTATTCCAGGGAAGGAGACAAGCAAAATGAAGAAGTTGAATGTGCATGCTGAGGTGAATACACAGGAGAAGGGGGCACACGAGAGGAGGTGGGGTGAGAAATCCATTTGTATCCCAATAAACGATGTAATCCCAAGGTTTAGCTGTTCAAATCCCAGTGCAGACACCGGCACATGATTTGGGCACCGGCTTTAAGGAACCCCCGGAACACAAGTCTCCAGCGTAGCAGCCCGCGGGAGGGAGGCCGGTGAGACCGGAGAGGAAGGAGACGTTGATTCACCAGGGCGGCACACCTCACCCGGACAGCGCTCCCAGGGCACAAGAGAGCGTGCTGGCGATGGACGCCAGTGTTGGCGGCTGCGCGTAGTGAGGCATTAGAAGACAAGAGCTCAGAAAACAGCTGCTCACAGGCAGAAATAAAAGGAACAGAAAAGCCCTATAATGTGGGGCCTCATGTGCTTGCAAAAGCCAAGTCCTTCTAGAACCTAAAGAGCAGACTCACAAGCCCTTTCAGGCCCACAGCCACTAACACACATCCGGGTCAAAGAGCAGACTAAGGCTATGGCCTTCCCATGTAAGCCTGGACCTTAAGAATGCCTCCATTCAGCTGAGGCAAGAAATCAAGAAAAAACAGGGTAGGGAAACCCAGACTTGGGAAGTGCGTCTGGGAAAAAATTTCAGGTGAGATACCAGCACATGGAACTGGCCAGGACCAAACACTCTCAGAGCCTCTGAGCTTTCCAGCAAACTGCACTGCCAAAGAAATCTTGAGGCCAGACTAAAAAAAGCCAAAAGACATCCTTTGGGTCCCCTAAGCTTGCTGACCAAGTTGTGAGACCAAGGAGGGCAGGTCCCCACTACCTCCTGCAGGTGTGGACAGAACACCAAGAGGAAGACCCCAGAGAGTGGAGCAAGGGACCAGAAGATGGTGCAAGAGCGGTTTCCTTCCAGAAAGCAAACCCAAATTAATTATTTCACTGTCCATTTAGCTGTGTAATCCACAGGGTAAGAAAGCCGACAAGCCCACGTGCTCTGTGCTGGGCACTCACCGATGGCTGGTCGAGGCCGCTGTGCCTCTCCTCCTTTTCCACAGTCCGCCGGCAGTCCGGGCACACCCACAGTGGCAGGTGCAGCACGCTGTTGCCCTTGGGAGCCATGGAGAGGGCCAATTTGCTCGCAGTCTTAATTCCACTCTCTAAGAACGAAGAGTCTTTCCGCTCACTTCTGCACAGAAGACAATAATCCCCAGCGGGGTAGGGTGGTGTTCTATGATTCATGCCAAAATTAAAAGGAGTCTGGAATAGAAAAAAAAAATTCTATTTTCAAAACATGATCCACAAAGCCAAGATCATTTAAAAATATAGTTTTAAAATTACAATGTACATGTATGTTTACGTAAGCATCAAATAGGGAATTTGTTAAATAAAACGGTATCTAGTAAACTAGAAACTCGTAATACTCTGAATAAAGAGAAGGGCCATAAAGAATATCTCAGTAAGAGAAAACTGTCCAATTAGCCCCTTCGTCCAGATATTTGTATTACTCCCCGTACACGCGGAGAAGTGTCCATCTCAGTTTTCACACGGAGGACACCAGGACTCTTGACGATCGGCAGAGTTTAAAGCCGTTATTCCAGAGGTGTATGCACACAAGGGCTCACACCCAAGGCAGTTATTCTGGCTTAAGTGTGTGTGTACAGATCCCAACCACGTCAGAGGTGGTGTTCCAGTTCTAGAAGCAAGATAAACATCAGGAGTCTGGTGGCACCACACATCCAAGACCCTGTCTCCCTTCCGGCCCAGCATCAGTTCTGCTCAATTCATCTCCAGCTACCCAATTTCAAGGTCTGCTTTTTCAAATAGGTAAGAGGCAAGATCATTACCCTAGATTCTCTTCAAAAGATTATCGATCACCCTACTGGAAAAGGAAAATTAGCCTTAAAAGCACACAAACAAGTTCCACAGATTTAAAACAGGCCTGGAGTCACAAGGTTAGCAAGCAGGGGCCAAAACTTTAATCCAAATCCATGTGAGCCCAAGATGGGTCATCTGCACAGAGGAACCGTCCTGCGAATCCTGAAGAGAGGTTCAAGAGAGGTTCACCTGGGCAGCAGGTGAGCAGGGAAGCCAGGCATGGCCTTCCAGAGGCGGGCACAACTCTGCCAAGGTTCCAAGCCAGAGCACATGTGGGATCAAGGTGACAGAAATCCCCCAGGCCTCTGCTGCTGTCCTCAGCCATGGTACATGTCGTGTGCAAAGGTGGACCAGGACCCATGCCAAGGTTATTCAGGCTGGAACCTCAAAGTATTTTACAAAGTCTCCAGTTCCACTCAGGGGCTCCTCCAATACCTTACCCAGTCCTGCCCAACCAGCAGCCCAGCTCTTCCCTTGGCCCCCGGCTCTCTCCCTATTCTCCTGTACCAAGGCTCACGTAGGTCTTTGGCTGTGCTAGTTAGCTGGACTACAAGTGTGCCCCACAGCTGAAGGAGCACTCCCAAGAGGCCCCAGGCTCCATCTCTCAAGCCCAGGATGGCTGGCAGGTGGTCAGGTGCTTACACGGGGGTGGGGGGGTGGGGCTGAATGAATAAATGAACAAAGGAGTAACTAGAAGAGTGAATAACAGCACCAGGACGACTTGCACATACATTCTTATCTGCTTTTATAATCCAGTGACCAAAACTGCTTACACCTGTCACATCTGCAGCTTCCATGGATTTAACCAAACCCAGCTCAGCAGCCATTTGAATGTCTGGGCTGTGAGGTGAGGGAAGCGAGTACTATATCCCGGTGAATGATATTCTAGAAAGCTCCAGACTACTCCTCAAACCACGAATACCGTGAGAGGAGCGGTCTTTCTCTGTCCCAACAGATCTAAGATGTAGAAATTAGACAATTTCCAAAAGCACACTGATTTAACCCTACGTAAAACCATCTCTTGTCCCTAGGCCTAGAAAAACAAACACCCATCATCAACAGAACAGCCACAGCCTTCAGATCTTTCAGAGAAGGAGCTGCTGGGCTTCAAGGTTACAAAGTCTCCAAGCCAGAGATTAGAAGAGTCAGAGCTGACCTGAGGGTAACCAGTTCAGCTCCAGATCATCTGTCCAACGGCCTACCGGTCAGCCCGTCTGTCCAGTATTTATTGAGAGCCACCATGTGCCAAGGCACTCGTCCAGGCACTGGGGACACAGCAATAACTAAAACAAAGTTCCCTGCCCACAGGGAACTAATATCCCCGTCAAAGACAAAGACTAATAAGACAAGGAAAAAATATCAAACATTAGACAGTGATCACTGAGAAGGAAAAAAACCACAGAGCAGGCAGGAGTGTCTGGGGTTGGGGACAGTGCCTTCCCATTTAGGATAGCCAGTGAGAACTTCCTCGAGGAGACACCTGATGTCTGGGACTGGTAGAAGCCACACAGGTACCCGCAGAGGTACCCGGGAGAGGGACATTCCTGAGAGCAGGTAGAAAGGCCCTGGGGCAGGAGGCCAGAGGGGAAGGGGGAAGTGCTACCAGGGCCATGAGGCTGTATGTGGGGAAGAGATGAGATGGGGCGGGAGAGCAGAGAGAGCTGACAAGACTGCTAAGGAAGCAGATGTTGGGGACAAGCGGAGGAGAAAAGGCAGAAAACAAGTCTTCCCTGGACCGAGTGCAGGGAAGAGCCCTAAGAGGAGGAAGCCCTCTGCCATAAACATTTGAAATACACGCTGTGCCAGGCATCCTGACAGGTTAGATCACAGAAGCAACTGCGAATAGCCCAAAGGGCCTGCTGGCTCCAGAGAGACATCAGACAGGCAAACTCAGACATAAGCACCTGCCATCCAATGGTAGTAAGTAGTCCACGAAGAAAATCAAGTCAGCAAGGGTACAGAGCAGAGCCACAAAGGGGACGTCATTTTAATAGGGATGAGGCAAAGCTGAGGCCCAAAAGCTAAGGCCTAATAGAAACAAACGGAGCTGCAAGCAGAGGCACCAAGTGTGGACATGCGCATGCTGGAGGGCAAGATGAAGGCTGGGGGGCACTGCCCGAGCAAGGGGGCAGGCGGGGGCTGCTCACCCGGGCTGTGAGCCAGGGGAAGAGACCGAAGGTTTCTCGGAAGGGCAGGTGTGAGCCAGCTGGCATCTTAAAAAGAAACTTTACTGTGTAAAAAATGAAGTCTGGCAGAGGTAACGCTGTTCCAGGCAGGTCCAGGCACTGGCAGGAGCCATGGAGGAACAGAGTGGTCAGACTCAGGAGTGCTGAAGGCAGAGCCACAGGATTCTCCTGCCAATGGACCCAAGGATGTGATGAGGACAGGTCCGACTGCCCGGGCAGTGGGCAGGCCACCAACAGGGGTGCCAAACACAGCCAGAGAGGCTGGGGCAGTGGCAAGAACCAAGGGTTTGCTTTAGATGTTGTACATACGAAGTTTGTGTTAAACAACCAAGCAATGTGGTGGGCTTGTTCTGCACAAGTAAGACACTCAGGGAACAGGCTCCAGTGGGATACAGAATTCAGGATCAGCGGTGCATTTGGTATGTAAAGCCACGAAGCTAGACCAGATGATCCATGGAGAGAGGGTAGGCAACATCCTGAACCAAAGTCAAAACTTTTCAACGCTTGACCAATGTGCCCGCATGAAGCTAGTCTTCTCAAGGGCAGCAACCTCTACTACTCACGCCTCAGATGAAGCAAGTAACAGATTACTGCAAGATATGCCATGTGTGCACTACAACACCTGACTAAAACTCAAATTAACCAAATACTCGTGCCTCACCGCATGGTTACTCTCCTAACTGCCTGTGATTCAATGGGAGGTACAAATATAAACTCCACTGATTCTTTTAACAGCATTTACAGCTGTACTGAAGTATAACCAGGTACAATAAGCTGAAGATACCTGAAGAATGCAATCTGAATGGTCCTTACATATATAAACACCTGTGAAACCACAGTAATCAAGAAAATGAACATTACCATGACCCCCCAAGTTTCCTTGTGCCCCTGTACCCCCTTCCTCCTCACCCCGCTCTCTTCCTACCCCCATTCACAGGTGACCACTGGAATGAGTTCTGTCTATCCATTACTATGCAACTTCTAGAACTGTATGTTAAGTTGGGGCACCTGGGTGGCCCAGTTGGTTAAGCGTCTTCCTTTGGCTCAGGTCATGATCCCAGGGTCCTGGGATTGAGCCCATGTCCAGCTCCCTGCTCAGCAGGCAGTCTGCTTCTCCTTCTCGCTCTCCCCGTTTGTGCTCTCTCTCTCAAATAAATAAAATAATAATAATAAAAAAAGAATTGTAAGTTATATCACACAACATACTCTTTTGTCTGGCTTCTTTCGTCAAGTATCATTATTTGGAGATGATTCCCAGGTATGTATCAGGAGCTGGTTTCTTTTTACTACTGAGAGTATTCCATTATGTGGGTAAGCCACAACTTGTTTATCCATCCTCCCATTCAGACACATTTGAGTTACTTCCGGTTTCTGGCTATTACAAATAGTAGCAGCTACGAACACTCATGTAAGAATCTTGGGGTGGGCACATGCTTTTGTTTTTCTTGCATAAATATCAAGGAATAGAATAACTGAGTCATATGGTAGGTACATGTCTAACTTCTAAGAAATTGCCAAATTTCTCCCAAAAAGCAGTGCTGGAGAGTTCCAATTAATCCATATCCTCATCAATGTGGTGAGCCATTTTGATTGTAGCCATTGTAATGACTGTGTGGTGCTTGCCTCACTGTGGTTTTCCCTAAGGATTTACGATGTTAGGTATCTTTTCAGTCTTAAGCAGTATTTATTCAAATCTTTGGCCTGGCTTAAGGTTTATCAATTTTATTAATCTTTTTTTTTTAAAGATTATTTATTTATTTGAGAGAGAGAATGAGAGAGAGAGAGAGCACGAGAGGGAAGAGGATCAGAGGGAGAAGCAGACCCCCCGCCGAGCAGGGAGCCCGATGCGGGACTCGATCCTGGGACTCCAGGATCATGACCTGAGCCGAAGGCAGTCGCTTAACCAACTGAGCCACCCAGGCGCCCCCCAATCTTATTAATCTTAAAAGAGCTTTTAGGGGCACCTGGGTGGCTCAGTTGGCTAAGCGTCCAGCTCTTGATCTCAGGGCTGTGAGTTCAAGCCCCATGCTGGCTCCACACTGGGCGTGGAGACTACTTAAAAAAAAAAAAAAAAAATCAGCTTTTGGTTTTATGGATTTTCCATATTTAAAAAGTGTTTGTTTTGTTGATTTTTGCTTTTATGATATTATTTAGTTTTTGGGGGTTACTTTGGGTACAACTGGCTCTTTGATTTTCTACTTTCTTGTGGTGGAAGCCCAAGTCATTCAGCCCTTTCGCCTGCATAAAGAGGTGGTTACTGCTCTAAGTCTCTCTATAAGCAGTGCATTGGCAGCGCTTTGCAAATATTGATATGCTATGTTTTCATTCTCATTAGGTCCAAAATACTTTCTAATCACCCTCTTGATTTCTTCTTTGGTTCATGAGCATTTAACATGTGGTATGGTTTCCTCATGTGTATGGTTTTCTGCCAGGGATTCCTATTATAATTCCAGTAGTCAGGGAAGCTGCTTTGTACAATTTTAATTCTTAATCAAGACTTTTCATGGCTCAGAATATGGTCTGTTTTGGTAAATGTTCGACATTTACTTAAAAGAATGTGTAAGCATGCTACTATTGTAGGGCAGTGTTCCATAAACATCTGTCAGGCCAGGTTGGCTAACAATGTCATCCGTCTTCTATAACCTCAGTGATTTTCTGTTTACTTGTTCTATCAATTACTGAGAGGTCTTAAAATCTCCAACCATAATTTTGTATTTGTCTATTTTTCCTTGAAGTTCTATCAGTTTTTTGTCCACATATTTCGGAGTTTTGTTATTAGGTGCAAAGACACTTAGGATTGTTATGTCCTCTTGATAAACTGACCCCTGTATCAATATGAAATTACTCTCTTTACCCCTGCCAATATTCTTTTCTCTGGTATCCGTTTTTCTGATACCTACATAGCCACTCCAACTTTCTTCTCACTTACATAAGCAAGGCATATCTTTCCCTATCACTTTATTTTTAGCCTATCTGCATTTTCATGTTTAAAGCACGTTACAGCAGAAAGCATATAGCTGTGTCCTGATTTTTTTCCAATCTCACAATCTTTTAAAATTGACATGTTTAGACCATTTACATTAAATACAATTATGTGATATGGTTAAGTTTATTAAATTTACCATCTAATTCTTTATTTTTCTAGTGACCCATTTGTTTTTGTTCCTCTTCCTCTTTTTCCACTTTTTAAAAACTGAGTATTTTTGGGGCGCCTGGGTGGCTCAGTCGTTAGGCATCTGCCTTCAGCTCGGGTCGTGATCCCAGGGTCCTGGGATAGAGCCCCGCATCGGGCTCCCTGCTCAGCAAGGAGCCTGCTTCTCCCTCTCCCTCTGCCGCTCCCCTTGCTTGTGTTCTCTCTCTCACTGTCAAATAAATAAATAAAATCTAAAAAAACAAAACAAAAAAACAGTATTTTTTATGATTCTATTTTACCTTTTGTTGGACTGTGAGATATACTTTTCCATTCGGAGTTGTTGCTTTAGTGTCACATTTTTTAAATTAACATAGAATGTACTATTTGTTTCGGGGGTACAGGTCTGTGATTCATCAGTCTTTCACAATACACAGCGCTCACCGTAACACATACCCTTCCCAATGTCCCATCACCCGGCCACCCCCTCCCCCATCCTTCTCCCTCCTCCCCTCCAGCAACACTTGTTTCCTGAGATTAAGAGTCTCTTATGGTTTGTCTCCCTCTCTGATAACGTCTTGTTTCATTTTGTTTCCTCCCCTCCCCTATGATCCTCTGCCTTGTTTCTTAAATTCCACATATCAGTGACATCATATAATTATCTTTCTCTGATTGACTTATTTCGCTCAGCATAATACCCTCTAGTTCCATCCACGTTGTAGCAAATGGTAAGATTTCAAATTTTTGGTGTAATATTCCATTGTATATATACACCACATCTTCTTTATCCATTCATCTGTCGATGAACATCTTGGCTCTTTCCATAGTTTGGCTATTGTGGACATTGCTGCTATAAACATTGGGGTGCACGTGCCCCTTCAGATCACTACATTTGTATCTTTAGGGTAAATACCCAGTAGTGCAATTGCTGAGTCGTAGGGTAGCTCTATTTTCAACTTTTTGAGGAACCTCCATACTGTTTTCCAGAGTGGCTGCACCAGCTTGCATTCCCACCAACAGTGTAGGAGGGTTCCCCTTTCTCCACATCCTCGCCAACATCTGTCGTTTCCCGACTTGTTAATTTTAGCCATTCTGACTGGTGTGAGGTAGTATCTCATTGTGGTTTTGATTTGTATCTCCCTGATGCCGAGTGATATTGAGCACTTTTTCATGTGTCTGTTGGCCATTTGGATGTCTTCTTCGGAGAAATGTCTGTTCATGTCTTCTGCCCCATTCTTGATTGGATTATTTGTTCTATGGGTGTTGAGTTCGGTAAGTTCTTTATAGATTTTGGATACTAGTCCTTTATCTGATATGTCATTTATAAATATCTTCTCCCATTCTGTTGGTTGTCTTTTGGTTTTGTTGACTGTTTCCTTTGCTGTGCAAAAGCTGTTTATCTTAATGAAGTCCCAGTAGTTTGTTTTTGCCTTTGTTTCCCTTGCCTTTGGAGACATGTCTAGCAAGAAGTTGCTGCGGCTGAGGTCAAAGATTGCTGCCTGTGTTCTCCTCTATGATTTTGATGGATTCCTGTCTCACATTTAGTTCTTTCATCCATTTTGAGTCTGTTTTTGTGTATGATATAAGGAAATGGTCCAGTTTCATTCTTCTGCATGTGGCTATCCAATTTTCCCAACACCATTTGTTGAAGAGACTGTCTTTTTTCCATTGAATATTCTTTCCTGCTTTGTCAAAGATTAGTTGACCATAGAGTTGAGGTCCATTTCTAGGCTCTCTATTCTGTTTCACTGGTCTATGTGTCTATTTTTGTGCCAGTACCATACTGTCTTGATGATGACAGCTTTGTAATAGAGCTGGAAGTCCGGAATTGTGATGCCGCCAGCTTTGCTTTCCTTTTTCAACATTCCTCTGGCTATTCGGGGTCTTTTCTGGTTCCATACAAATTTTAGGATTATTTGTTCCATTTCTTTGAAAAAAGTGGATGGTATTTTGATAGGGATGCATTAGATGTGTAGATTGCTCTAGGTAGCATAGACATTTTCATAATATTTGTTCTTCCAATCCATGAGTATGGAACGTTTTTCCATTTCTTTGTATCTTCCTCAATTTCTTTCATGAGTATTCTATAATTTTCGAGTACAGATTCTTTGCCTCTCTGCTTAGATTTATTCCTAGGTATCTTATGGTTTTGGGTACAACTGTAAATGGGATCGACTCCTTAATTTCTCTTTCTTCTGTCTTGTTGTTGGTGTATAGAAATGCCACTGATTTCTGTGCACTGATTTTATATCCTGCACTTTACTGAATTCCTGTGTGAGTTCTAGCAGTTTTGGGGTGGAGTCTTTTGGGTTTTCCACATAAAGTATATCATCTGCAAAGAGTGAGAGTTTGACTTCTTCTTTGCCGATTCGGATGCTTTTTATTTCATTTTGTTGTCTGATTGCTGTGGCTAGGACTTCTAATACTATGTTGAATAGCAGTGGTGATAGTGGACATCCCTGCCGTGTTCCTGACCTTAAGGGAAAAGGTCTCAGTTTTTCCCCACTGAGAATGATATCTGCTGTGGGTTTTTCATAGATGGCTTTTATGATATTGAGGTATGTATCCTCTATCCCTACACTGTGAAGAGTTTCGATCAAGAAAGGATGCTGTACTTTGTCAAATGCTTTTTCTGCATCTATTGAGAGGATCATATGGTTCTTGTTCTTTCTTTTATTAACGTATTGTATCACACTGATTGATTTGTGGATGTTGAACCAACCTTGCAGTCCAGGAATAAATCCCACTTGGTCGTGGTGAATCTTTTTAATGTACCTACTGGCTAGTATTTTGGTGAGAATTTTTGCATCCATGTTCATCAGGGATAATGGTCTGTAATTCTCCTTTGTGATGGCGTCTTTGTCTGGTTTTGGGATCAAGGTAATGCTGGCCTCTTAAAATGAGTTTGGGAGTTTTCCTTCCATTTCTATTTTTTGGAACAGTTTCAGAAGAATAGGTATTAATTCTTCTTTAAATGTTTGGTAGAAGTCCCCTGGGAAGCCATCTGACCCTGGGCTCTTGTTTGTTGGGAGATTTTTGATGACTGCTTCAATTTCCTTGCTGGTTACAGGTCTGTTCAGGTTTTCTATTCCTTCCTGGTTCAGTTTTGGTAGTTTATACGTCTCTAGGAATGCATCCATTTCTTCCAGATTGTCTAATTTGCTGGCATATAGTTGCTCATAATATGTTCTTAAAATTGTTTGTATTTCTTTGGTGTTGGTTGTGATCTCTCCTCTTTCATTCATGATTTTATTTATTTGGGTCATTTTTCTTTTTGAAAGTCTGGCCAGGGGTTTATTGATCTTATTAATTATTTCAAAAAATCAGCTCCTAGTTTCGTTGATCTGTTCTACTGTTATTTTGGTTTCTATTTCATTGATTTCTGCTCTGATCTTTATTATTTCTCTGCTCCTGCTGGGTTTAGGCTTTATTTGCTGTTCTTTATCCAGCTCCTTTAGGTGTAGGGTTAGGTTGTGTATTTGAGACCTTTCTCGTTTCTTGAGAAAAGCTTGTCTAATGCTATATACTTTCTTCTTAGGACCGCTTTTGCTGCATCCCAAATATTTTGAACATTTGTGTTCTCATTTTCATTTGTTTCCATGAATTTTTTAAACTCTTCTTCAATTTCCTGGTTGACCCATTCTTTAGTAGGATGCTCTTTAGCCTCCATGTATCTGAGTTCTTTCCAACTTTCCTCTTGTGATTTGAGTTCTAGCTTCAAAACACTGTGGTCTGAAAATATGCAGGCAATGATCCCAGTATTTTTGTACAGGTGGAGACCTGATTTGTGACCCAGGATGTGATCTATTCTGGAGAATGTTGCATGTGCACTAGAGAAGAATGTGTATTCTGTTGCTTTGGGATGGAATGTTCTGAATATATCTGTGAAGTCCATCTGACCCAGTGTGTCATTTGAAGCCTTTATTTCCTTGTTGATCTTTTGCTTAGCTGATCTGTCCACTGCAGTGAGGGGGGTGTTAAAGTCCCCTACTATTATTGTATTATTGTCAATGTGTTTCTTTGATTTTGTTATGAATTGGCTTATATAATTGCCTGCTCCCATGTTAGGGGCGTAGATATTTAAAATTGTTAGATTTTCTTGTTGGATAGACCCTTTAATTATTGTATAGTGTCCTTCCTCAACTCTTATTATAGCCTTTGGTTTAAAATCTAATTTGTCTGGTATGAGGATTGCTAATCCAGCTTTCTTTTGATGTCCATTAGCATGGTAAATGGTTTTCCACCCCCTCCCTTTAAATCTGGATGTGTCTTTGGGTCTAAAATGAGTCTCTTGCAGATGACACTCAACAATTCTTTTAAATTTTTTTTTTTTAGATTTTATTTATTTGGGGCGCCTAGGTGGCTCAGATGGTTAAGTGTCTGCCTTCGGCTCAGGTCATGATCCCAGGGTCCTGGGATCGAGTCCCGCATCGGGCTTCCCGCTCCTTGGGAGCCTGCTTCTCCCTCTGTTTCTCTCTGTCTCTCATGAATAAATAAATAAAATCTTAAAAAAAAAAAAAGATTTTATTTATTTGAGAGAGAGAGACAGATAGTGAGAGAGAGAGAGAGCACAAGTGGGGAGGAGAGGGAGAAGCAGGCTCCCCACAGAGCAGGGAGCCCGATGCGGGACTCGATCCCAGCACCCTGGGATCATGACCTGAGCCGAAGGCAGACGCTTAACTGACTGAGCCACCCAGGCGCCCGGCACTCAACAATTCTTAAGTCCCACAAAGCACCCAGCATACAGAAGGCATCCAACAAATGTTCAGTTAAGGAAATGAAATGACTAGTTCAAATCAGTAATTCACATTTTGTATTATCTAATTCAATCACAAATTTCCTTCCTTCTTTTACACGTGATCTTTTATCAGCTACCTGTGCTGAAGTCCAGGGATGACTGCCCGTGTGGTCACTAAAATATCTACAATCTTTTCTGCTTCCTTCCTGAACTCAGCTTTCCCAAAGCACGTGCAAGTTCTTTAAGCAAGAGGTACTGCTTGGGAAATAATTACTAACATTAATACTTATGCTCTCTTCCAATTAGTTACTGAAAAACTGGTAAGAGAATCATAAGTTAGGTATAAAATTACCTTAAATATTTGTTTTGTAACATAATTTATATAATCACAGAAAATATTTAGCAATTTATAGATTTCAAAGGTGCTTCCTAAAAACTCAATAAACATTAATTATATATGATCCTATATTATTACATTATTTTAGCATCCTTTTTATAGGTAATGTGGAATTGAGTTTTCTTTAGCATTTACTTTCAGTTTACATAAAAAAAAAAAAAAGAGAAAGCCTAAAAAACCTGCAACTATTTTTTTTAAAAAGATGTATTTATTTATTTATTTGAGAGAGAGAGACAGAACGAGTGTGCATGTGTGAGCTGGGGGGAGGGGGGAGACGGAGAGAGAGAATCTCCAGCACACTCCTGGCTGAGTGTGGAGCCTGACGAGGAGCTCAATCTCACAATTCTGAGATCATGGCCTGAGCTGAAATCAAGCAAGAGTTGGACGGACGCTTAACCGACTGAGCCACCCAGGTGCCCCAACCATTTTTTCTTATACCTGCAAGTTAACCTCCTGAATTGACCTGCCTGTGCACGACCAGTGGTTCTACAGAAATAAATGGGGTGGCTCTGTGCATTAAGGAAGGCACGGTGATACTGGCTGTCTGCCAGAACTATAGTTACATAAAATGGTTTTATGTATGTACCTGTTATTAATATGGTTTTTCTATACAGATGAAGTCAACAATGTAATTGTTTTGATCCTGCTTATCCGGAAGAAAAGACACATCTCAGCCAGCCTCAGAGCCAGCCAGGAGGCCAGTGCCGGTTCAGCTCCGCCATCCGGCAGCACAGCCACTCACACATTCAAATATTTACCAAATACTTCAGGTCTCTGCATTTAAGCTCCATATGGCAAAAGAGAAAAATAACTTGAATTTATTAATAGCAGCAAATCACACAGTTAAAAAAAGACTTACAGCTCTGGAAATACGTATTTCTTACATTCGTCTTCACCAATCTTTAAAATACAAATAATCTACTGTGTTCAAATGACAAGTTGGTATCAAAATACTACCAACTCCTCCGGCTACAGTTTGCATCCCCTTTAAAATCTGAAAGTCCCAGTAACCAGTCATTTTGTATAGGGTGCTAATGGTCTTTACAGCAATACCCAGAAATCACTGGGGGGGGGGGGGGGACACACATAAATAGAACAGAAGCTGGGAAAGGTTTGAATCAGAAACTCTAAGTGGAATAGGCAACACTGGAAAATTGAGTGACCTGAGGTGATTCCAAAGGTAGCCAGCCACTCACACACTTGGCAAGCCCATCATTAATATGGCTTTGCTAACCCAGGCAGCCAGGCCAGGGGCATGTGGCACCGTCCACCCCACTCCCATCACCATCACCACCACTCACCTGGCTACAAGGAGGCACTTGGCCCCAGGATAGCCAAACCAGAGACTAGCCAGTGACCTAAAATAATAGCCACAGAAGTACCTTCTTGCTTTTTACAGAATCCTCAACTTCCCATAATACAGACTTTGATAACATTGAGTCGGTCTCCAGGACTGTTACTAAAATTTTTATGGTCCAAGAAATTCACAAGACAGGGAGATGAGACAGAATAAGGAGGCACAGAAACTTTCATCAAAGGGCTAGGAGTTTAAAAGAACAGGGAGGGGTGCCTCCTGGCAGGAGCTGGAGAGGAAAGGGAGCGGAGATGCAGAGATTAAGCTGAGGGGAAGCAGAGGAGAGACTTACACGTGAATGACGTGCGCAGGTGGGTGGCAGCAGGAGGCAGGACACACCGAGTACATGTGCATCAACAGGGCACCTGGCCAGATGAGCAGGTGCCTGTCAAAGCTCTGGTCTCTGTGGGTCTCACAACAAGGGGAAGAGCAGAGACTCCTTGCTAAAACTTTGCAAACATTTAAAGACAACAACACTCAGTGCTGTAGAATGGAGGAAGACGGGTATACACACATCCTGCTGACGGTGGCACAAAGGCCTAATCAAGTGTTTGAAAGCCCACGGGTAGTATGTTTCCACAGGCTCCATGCCATCTACCTGAAGCTGAGCCCTTTGGCACGCTTACCCATCACACGCCTCCTCGCCTAGGTGAAACCTCTGCTCATGCACCAGGCCCCGCCATCTGCTTGAGGACTTTGTTCTATGGATTCTCCCCTCCATTCTTCGGACCATCAATCTCTCCTTCTTTCCTGCATCATTTCCATGAGGATATAAGCACACTGTTACTACTAGGCTGAAGAAACAAAGCACCCTCCTTGGGATCACACTTCCACCTCTACCTACTAACAGCCTCTTTTCCTTCCTTTTCAACTCCTTCAGAGCTATCCACCCCAGCTCTTTTTAAGAGAAATATAACACAAGCCACAAATGTGAGCTATGTAGCAAGTTAAAAAAAAGAAAAAACAGAAACAACACTGATGAAAACAAAATACCATGTCACACCTATCAGAATGGCCACGCTGGCAAGGATGTGAAGCAAAAGAAACTCTCATCCACGGCTCATGGGAAGACAGAATGGTGCAGCCACTTTGCAAGATAGTTTGGCAGTTTCTTACAAAACTAAACATACTCTTACCATACGATCCAGCAACCATGCTCCTTGGTATTTACCCAGAGGAGCTGAAAACTTTGATCCACACAAGAACATGCATATTAATGTTTATAGCATCTTAATTCAAAATTTCCAAAACTTGGAACTAACCAAGATATCCTTCAGAAGGTGAATGGATAAACTATGATCTATCCAGACAATGGAATATTATTCAGTACTAAAAAGAAACGAGCTATCAAGTCAGGAGAAGACATGGAGGAACTTTAAATGCACATTACTAAGAGAAAGAAACCAATCTGAAAATGCTACATACTGTATGATTCCATCTACAGGACATTCCGGAAAAGGCAGAGTCACAGAGACAGCAAAAAGATCAGTTGTTAACGGGGTCTGGGGGAGGAAGGGATGGAAAGACAGAGCACAGAGGATTTTTAGGGCAGTGAAACTACTCTGCTTATAGCCTAATAATGGATACCTGTCATTTATACATTTGTCCAAATCCATAAAATGTACAATACCAAGAGTGACCCCAACGGAAACTATGGACTCTGGGTGATGATGATGTGTCAGTGTAGGTTCACCAACTGTAACAAATGTGCCACTCTGGTGGGGGACGCTGACAGTGTGGGAGCATGTGCATCTGTGAGGACAGCAGACGGGCACATGGGAACTCCCTGTACTTACTGCTCAGTATTTCTGTGAACCTGAAACTGCTCTAAAAAATTCTGTTAACTATGTATGATGAGAGATGCTAGACTTACTGCAGTGATCATTTTGCAGTATATACAAATATTGAATCATTCATGATATTGTACACCTGAAACTAATATAATGTTGTATGTCATACCTCAATAAAAATTTTTTTTAAAAAAAAGCAAAGTCAAATGCAATGTTAGATGGCTTTAAGTTAATCCCCAAACCAACAAAAGACAGAGCTGCACATCGTTTGGTAGTCACTATCCAAATGTGGCTACTGTGCACCTGAAATACAGCAAGTCCAAGCTGAGATGAGCCCAACCATAAAATTCACACCAGATTTCAAAGACTTAGTATGAAAAAAGGAATGTAAATATTTCAGTAATAATCTTTATATTGATTCCATGCTGACATAATATTGTGGCAGGCTATTTAGGGCTAAGTAGAAGACACGAGGTAAAACTGATTATACGTATTTCTTTTTATTTTTATAATATGGTTACTGAAAATTTTACAATTACATATATGGCTTACATTCCATTTCTGTTGAGCAGCACTGGGCTAGAGAGTTCTCCCTTTTCCCATCTTCTGTGAATGCTAATAAAGAATAAAATAGCCAACCCTGGGCAGTAGAAGGAAAATGAAGCCACAAGGAATAATTTACAGATAGGAAAAAGAACAGCTAGAAAATCAGAATTTGACTACAGCTGACAATAGCTCTACATATCAATGTTTAATTGTTTTAAACCCCAAAGTCTTCTAACACAGAAACTGAAAACTTCTATAAAGTACAAAGTTTTTTTTTTTAAAATACCAACTTAGACAAACGATCTACAGTAGAGGCAATATGCTAATTTCCTAAATATGCATAGCAGCTCCTAATCACCCCAACAGCCCTATATTGTTTGTGCATTACCATCCTCACTTCACTGAAGAGAAAATCAAGGTGCTGAGTTTAAGAAACTTGTCCAAGCTAGTAAGTATCAGAGCAAGGATTCAATCCCAGGCAAAGTGGGGGCACCTGCGGGGCTCAGTCAGTTAAGCATCTGCCTTTGGCTCAGGTCGTGATCCCAGGGTCCTGGGATTCAGACCTGCGTCAGGCTCCACGCTCAGCATGGAGTCTGCTTCTCCCTCTCCCTGCCGCTCCCCCTGCTTGTGCATGTGCACGCTCACTCTGACAAATAAATAAAATCTTCAAAAAAAAAAAAAAAATATAGCTCTCTCTCTGATAAATTTTTTTTTTTTAAAGATTTTATTTATTCATTTGAGACACAGAGATACAGAGGGAGAGAGCATGAGCAGGGAGAGAAGCAGAGGGAGAAGGAGAAGCAGGCTCCCTGCTGAGCCAGGAGCCCGATGTGGGGCTCGATCCCAGGACCCTGGGATCATGACCTGAGCCGAAGGCAGATGCTTAACCATCTGAGACACCCAGGCGCCCCTCTGATAAATATTTTTTTTTAAAAAAGAGAGAAAGCAAGAAAAATAAGAAAAGATATAAAACTCAATAGAAAATGAGAAAAAGACTTGAACAGGCTTTTCACACAAAAAAGGATAGCCAAATGGTCAATTAACACAATGAAAAGTTCACATGTAAACAAGGAATGTAAATTAAATCACAGTAAAATAACAAGCAGAGTATCTAAAATAAGAAATTGTGACAACTGAGGCAAAAACATGGAACAATGGGAACACTCAGGCACTGCTGGTGGAGAGGAAATAGGAACAACCATCCTGGGGCACGTGCACTATATTAAGACTGAAAACACACACATACATATTTTTAAAAGATTTTCTTTTATTCTTTATTTATTTGAGAGAAAGAGAGAGAGAGAATGAGCAAGAGATTGCAGAGGGAGAGGGAGAAGCAGACTCCCCGCCGAGCAGCGAGCCAGATGCGGGGCTCGAGCCCAGGACCCTGGGATCATGACCTGAGCCGAAGGCAGACGCTTAACGTACTGAGCCACCCAGGCGCCCCGAAAACACATATCCTTCCTGATACTAAGTTTTGTATGCACCAAGATACATTTACAAGATTATTCATACCAGGTCCAAACTTGAAATAGTCCAGGTACCCATCGACTACAGAATGGATAAGTACACTGAAGTCTATTCATATAGTGGAACACTACTCAGCAATTAAAATGGTCAATCAAACTGTAGCTCAATTCAAAACAAATCTTAAAAATATTATTGCATGAAAAAAGCCACATACCAAAGACTGTATGTAGTATAATTCCGTTTATATATCATTCAAAAACAGGCAAAACTACAGTGTTTAGAAATGTATGCTTAGGGGTTACCTGCAAAGGGAAAGAAAGGGAACTGTAACCAAAATACAACCTTTAGTGGGCTTTCAGAGTCCCCAAAATGTTCTATTTCTTTATCTGAATGATGCTCATGCTAGGGGTCAAATAAGAAACTTGCAAAGCTATACAATAATTTTATGCACTTTTATAGTATTTAACAATAAAAAGTTCTGGAAAAAGAAACAAATGTTTGACAAAGGAACAAGGCAATTCAGTTGGGAAAGAAAAGGCTTCTCAAGAAACGATACAACTGGAAATCCATATGAGGAGGAGAACACCTCAAACCTTACCTAACACCACTGGTAAGAATTAATATGAAATGGATAACAGACCTATACATAAAAGGTAAAATTATAGGGGTGCTGGCGGGCTCAGATGGTGGAGCATGCGACTCTTGATCTTGGGGTTGTAAGTTTGAGTCCCATGCTGGTATTAGAGATCACTTAAAAATAAAATCTTTAAAAAAAAAAAAAAAGCTAATCTTTAATAAGAAAACAAAGAAAAAAAATATTCCCAACCTTGGAGTAGACAAAAGATTTCAACCTTGGGGTAGACAGAGATTTCTTAGAACCCTAAAAAGCACTAACGATAAAAATTGATAAACTGGACTTCATCAAACTTAATAAAACTTCTGTTCCTCAAGACATGGTTGCTTCTGACTTCTGCCCCAGGATGGAGAGAGCTGGGGGGGTAGGAGGGGAACACTGCTCCACACTCACAATGAAAACCAACTAATTTCAAGTCCATGACTTTTTTTGAACCTATCAGGGAACGGAGGTCACAGAGCAAACTGGTCCAAAAACTAAATGCCTGCAATGAAAGAGCACACCCACTCACCTGAGGCAGATGCAATCAGACACTGGCAAGGTGAGTCTGTTGAGAACAGATGACATATTGTGAAGACAGTGCAAGCTGCCAGGACAATTCCCGGGATCACAGGAATTGGGAAGTCTACATCTCTTTGCAACATCTCTATGAAGCCCAGTGGGTGAGCACTGAAAGGCTCTGCAAGAGCTCGAAAGAGCATGGACAATAACTGAATTAGGGAGCAACAGCCGTGTGGGTGGGGCGAGACCCCCCCCCCCCCCAGGTCCTTCCCCTCCACCCACTAAGGAACAAAAGCCCTAGTCTATACAGGGAAGGGCTCCGGGGACACAACTCCTGGAGAAGGGGCAGGATCACATGATGAGCCCACAACCTCAGCCAAGGAAGGGACAGGAGAACTGAGTGGGCCATACCCCAAGACTCAGGGTTGCCATACACGTCCAAATGAAAAAGCTTCAAATAAAAGTTAATTGAAGGGGCGCCTGGGTGGCTCAGTCTGTTAAGCGGCTGCCTTCAGCTCAGGTCGTGATCCTAGGGTCCTGGGATCGAGCCTCATGTCCGGCTCTGTGCTCAGCGGGGAGCCTGCTTCTCCCTCTCCCTCTGCCTGCCTGTCTGCCTACTTGTGATCTCTCTCTCTCTCTCTCTGTCAAATAAATAAATAAAATCTTAAAAAAAAAAAGTTAATTGAAGACTAGAACTAGGAGGGACAGGAGAGGAGTAAGGGTGTGCAAATATGCATACACTGTGAAGCAACACAAATAGGGAAGACTTAAAACTTAGAATTACAGGGGCGCCTGGGCAGCTCAGTCTGTGAAGCGTCTGCCTCGACCCAGGTCATGATCTCAGGGTCCCGGGATCAAGCCCCGCGTCGGGCTCCCTGCTCAGCGGGGAGTCTGCTTCTCCCGCTCCCTCTCCCTCTGTGTGCTCACTTTCTCTCTTTCCCTCTCTCCTGCTCTCGCTCCCTCAAATAAATAAATATAATCTTAAGGGAAAAAAAGAATTACAGAGTTGTAGTAAACCACCCTCTAGTAGACATCGCTACAGAAATTTGAAGGCTCTGGTGCACTGACAATAACCAGGGCAGCCAACGCCTAACAAGAATAGTATCAACCACAGCACTAAAGGCCTAGTAGAAAGAAAACTGTGCCCATTTCCAGGTACAGAGGTGATTTACTTTAGTTTCTACTGTCCTATACAATATGTCTGGCTTTGAAAAATAATTATAATTTTGTATAACCATACAAAAAGCAAAAAACAAACCACACTCCGAAGAGAGCAATCATCAAAACAAGACTCAGCTATGAAGCAAGTGTTGGAACTATCTAACAGGGAATTTAAATACGTTAAAGACTATTAACAGAAAAAGGTGGACAACATGCTAGATCAGAGGGGTAATTTCAGCAGAGAAATGAGCACTACAGAATCAGTGAACTTGAAGATAGATCAAGTCACCTGAAGTAAAATACAAAAAGAAAAGGGGGTGGGGAACAACCAAGAAGTGTGAAACAATATGAAACATTCTCACATATATGTAATCGAAATCCTACAAAGAGGTTAACAGAGCAGAAGAAATGGTTGAGAACGTTCCAAAATTAATGAGACACCAAACCACAGAGAATATCAATTAGGATAAATAACGAAAACAAAACAAATCTGCCTCATGATATCACTTTCAACTGCTAAAAGCAAAAAAAGAGAAAATCTTTAAGGCAGCCAGAGATAAGAGAGACATTACCTACAGAAGAACAAAAATAAGAATTACACCAGGCTTCTTGTGGGAAAAAAACAACAACAACAAAAAACCCCACCAAAACAAACAACAACAAAAAACCCATGAAAACCAGAAGACAGTGGAGTGATTTTTTTAAGTACTGAAGGGGAAAAACAACCACCACCACCACCTGTTGAGTCAAAATCCTATACCCAACAAAGATATCTTTCTAAAAATAATGGAGAAAAACTTTCTCAGAAATAAATACTGAAGAAATTCATCGCCAGGAGACTTAACCTACAAAAAATGTTAAAGAAGGTATTTTAGGCAGTAAGACTTTGAATAAGACGGAAACTTGGATCTACGAAAAGAAATGAAGAGCCCTAAAAATGTAATTCAAGTAACATAAAATCAGTCTTTTCTCTTTTTTTAAGAATTGCACTAAAAGATGACTTTCAAAAGCAAAAATAGCAATGTACTGTGTATTTACAGCATATGTAAAAGCAAAATAAATAACATCAATAGCATGAAGAAGAACTGGGAATGTACTGTGTAAGGCATTTATGCATACCTTAGAGAGACTGTGGGTTCAGCCCCAGACCACTGCCAGTAAAGCCAGTCAAATGAATTTTTTGGTTTCCCAGCATACTATACTGTAGCATATTAAGTGTGCAACAGCATTATGTCTACAAAAATTATGTACATATCTTAATTTAAAAATACTTCATTTTGGGGCACCTGGGTGGCTCAGTTGGTTAAGTGTCTGCCTTCGGCTCAGGTCACGATCCCAGGGTCCTGGGATCGAGCCCCGCATCGGGCTCCTTGCTCGGCGGGAAGCCTGCTTCTCCCTCTCCCTCTCCCCCTGCTTGTGTTCCCTCTTTCACTGTCTCTCTCTCTCTGTCAAATAAATAAATAAAATCTAAATAAAAAAATAAAGATACTTCATTTTTAAATTACCATAAATATTATAAAATACTGTATCTATTAAAAAATGCTACCCATCATCTGAGCTCTCCGCAAGCTGTGATCCTTTTGCTGGTGGAGGGTCTTAGCTCGATGCTGCCGGCCGCTGACTGTTCATGTCGGGGTTGCTGAAGGTTGGGCTGTCTGTGGCAGTTTCTTAAAACAAGAGAACAAATTTGTTGCACTGATTGACTCTTCCTTTCCCAAATGATTTCTCTGTAGCATGTGCTGTTGTCTGATAGCATTTTACCCACAGTAGAACTTCTCTCAAAACTGGAGTGAGTCCTCTCAAACCCTGCCAACCTATCAACTAAGGTTATGCAATATCCTAAATCCTTGTCATATTTCAACAGTCTTCAGAGCATCGTCACCGGGAGTAGACTCCATCTCAAGAAATCCCCTTCTTTGCTCCTCCACAGAAGCACCTCCTCATCCGTTCAAGTGTTATCCTGAGAGGGCAGCGGTTCGCTCACCTCTCCAGGCTCCACTTCTAGCTCTCTGGCTGTTTCCGCCACAGCTGCAGTGACTTCCTCCACTGAGTCTTGAACCCCTCAACGTCCTCCACGAGGGCTGGCACCCGCTTCTTCCAAACTCCTGTTAGTACTGACATTGAACCATGGGAACATTTTCTTAATGGTGTCTGGAATGGTGAATCCTTTCCAGAAGATTCTCAATTTACCCAGATCGAGCACAGGAATCACCATCTATGGTGTGTCTCTTAAATAATACAGCCTTGCGAAGCGTGTCTCTTAAATATGACTTCAAAGTCAAAATTACTCCTTGCTCCGTGGGCTGCAGAATGGACGTTGCATTAGCAGGCATGAAAACAACACTAATCTCGCCGGACGTCATCAGAGCTCTTGGGTGACCAGGTACGATGTCGACGAGCAGTAATATTTCGAAAGGAATCTTTTTTTCTGAGCAGTAGGTCTCCACAGTGGGCTTCAGATATTTGGTAAACCGTGTTGTAAACAGGTATGCTGTCGTCCAGGCCGCGCCGTTCCGTCTGCAGAGCACGGGCAGAGGAGAGGTAGCATAATTCTTAAGGGCCCTAAGAATTTTCCGGCTTCAGCTTCAAGTCACCAGCCGCATTAGCCCCTAACATGAGCTCCCCTCTGCTAGCTGCAGACTTTTCTTCTGCGGCTTCCTCACCTCCCTCAGCCTTCGTGGACTTGAAGAGAGTCAGGGCCTTGCTCTGGATGAGGCTTTGGCTTAAGGGAATACTGGGGCTGCTTTGATCTCCCATCCAGACCACCAAAATTTTCTCCCCATCAGCAACGAGGCCGTTGTGCTTTCTTATCACTCATGTGTTCGCTGGAGTAGTGCTCTTAACTTCCTTCGAGAACCTTTCCTTGGCATTTGCAACGTGGACTTTTGGCACAAGAGGCCTACCTTTCGGCCTATCTTGGCTTTAGACATCCCTTCCTCGCCAAGCTTAATCATTTCTAGCTTCTGATTTCAAGTGAGATATGTGTGACTCTTCCTTTCACTTGAGCACTCAGAGGCCATTACAGGGTTATTAATTGGCCTAATGTCCATATTGTTGTGTCTCAGGGGACAGGGAGGCCCAAAGGGGTGGGGGGGGGTGGACTCACAGTCCACGGAGCAGTCAGAACATACACAACATTTATAAATTAAGTTCACCGTCTTAAAAAAAAAAAAGCTCACCGTCCTAATGGGCACAGTTTGTGGCACCCCAAAACAATTATAATAGTAACATCAAAGATCAATGATCACACATCACCGTAACAAATATAATAATAATGAAAATGTCTGAAATACTGAGAATTACCCAACTGTGACACAGAGACACAAAGGGAGTAAATGCTGTTGGAAAACTGCACCAATAAAAAACCCTGCTCAACGCAGGTTGCCGCAAACCTTCAATTTGCACAAAAAAAAGGCAGTGTCTGTGCAGCACAATCACACAGTATGCTGTACCGTACTGTGGAGCAGTACAGTATCACCTGAAGGTAAACTGTGGATGAATTTAAAGTGTACAACGCGAGGGGAGAGGAAGACGTGAGGCATATGGCAAGAGAAAGCGACGAGTGCCCTTCGTTGTCACGCAGAGGGGAGCAGGCAGCCACTATCCCACTCGGCCTCCACGACCACTCTTCCACAGAGGTGTCAGCTGCTGGCACCTGGGCCCTTCGGGCCGCCTACCACCGGATCCTTGATAAAGGGAAGCTCTTGCTGGCGGAGAAACTGAGGCCGCTGTACAACCACCTGGCAGGTCCCAGTCTTTTTCTGAGCTCCAATTATGAAATGGGGGTGGTGTGTGCTGGATTGGCTGACATGGCCAGACCTGCAGAGAAACTCAGCACAACTCAATCTGCTATGTTGACGGCTACAGGGTTTATGTGGTCAGGAGACTCACTTGTTAATTGTTCCAAAAAGCTGGAGTCTGTTTGCTGTTAATTTCTTTGTGGGGGCAGCAGGAGTTTTTCCGTTCTTTTGTATTTGGAGATATGACCAAGAACTAAAAGCTAAAGCAAACAAGTAAGAGTTCCTGACCACTGGAACAATCTAGATGTGGACATAACCACTGGGAGTAATCTCATTTATTATTTGGCTATTGACAAGGTGATATTCACCGTGCTACTGCTCGGAAGGCATTAAAAAAAAAGATCAAACTCTAAACTGGGGGCTAATACTTGATTCAACAGAAAAATAAAGCAGATTTGTAATAACAAACAAACAAAATATATACTGCAAAGCCAGGGCTGGCCCCGGCAGGGCTGGCGACATGGAGCCGCTGTGCCAGCAAACGCACAAGCAGGTCCGTAAGACCTAGTCTCACAAGGGAGGGCTTGAGATGGCAAATAGTCTCTGCACTTAGTAGAAAACAAAATCCAAGCAAACACAGACCAGATATTCAGCCATCTAGAATGTCTGGAGATTTTGTCCAGCAAGGAGCCCTCTAACAAAAGACAGAATGCCAAACTTCATGTTGACCACTGAGAGTATCATGTCCAGCACCGGTAGAATGCTTGGAACCTTCCAGCATCAGTGATACGTAAGAGAGCGGGAGAGATGGCAAGAGGGGCTTCGGTATCACACTTCCACCACTAAGGACTCAGCGCCATCCTAATGGATGACTCGCGGCATTTTCCCTCCAGAGAATTCACCATGGCAGAGATGACCTCATTGGAGTAGGGCGCGGTATTCTGGAAGGACTGAGGGCCCAGAGACTGACCTTGAAGGGGGCTCAGAAGAAGATCCTTGAGACTGCCAACATGCTGAGCTTGTTACAGCATGAGGTGAGAAGCGGGCTTTCCAGGACAAGCACTTTATGATTGGAGGGATGCTGCTCACCCGTGTGGTCATGTTCCTTGTGGTACAGTACCTGACGTGAGCCAGCCAAGCCCACCAGCTGAACAACGTTCCCCTGTGTGAGAGTCTGTGTGAGTGTGTGTGTGAGAGAGAGAGGGGAGCCCAGAGGCTGCCTTCTGAAATGTATGCCCATCTTAACTGGGAAGACCCCTCGGAAGTAACTGTGATCCGTAACCCAGTGGGAGTTTCAAATCTGCTGTTTGCTGTGACACCTCGGTGGGCAAGCTAGGGCCACCAAGAAGCATGGTGCTTAGGAAATGAAAGAAGTTCCTTTTCTCTCTCTCAAAATAAATAAACAGAAATTTAAAAAAAATGTACACTATAAACCCAAAGGCAACAAGTATAAAAATATTTTAAGACGTATGAATAAGTCAACAGAAGAGATAAAATGGAATCATAATACATGCTAAATTAAATCCAGAAAAGGCAGAAAAAGAGGGAAAAGAAAACAAGAAATAAATGATGAACAGAAAACAGCTAACCAGATGGTAGATTTTAACCAAATCCTATCAATAACCATCAATGGCTGCCTGGGGCCAGAGGAGAGAGGAGGGACTGGCAAAGGAGATGCGGGAACTGTGTGGGGTGATGGACATTTCCTAAGTCTTAACTGGGGTGGCAGATGCCAATCCTCCTAGAACTGTATGTTTAAAACGGGTGCATCCTACTGTGTGTAAATTATACCTCAATAAAGTTTATTTTTACAAGTAAAGAATGAAAAATTAAAGAAAAAACAAATTACTGAAGTAATTAAGGATGCCCGCTCTGGGCCAGACTGCCCAGCCTCACTCCCTGGAGCACTAACATGGCCATTAGTCATCCTCCCCTCACCTCAGCTCTCTCGCCCTAGAACACCTGCCTCATCGGCCTGCCCTGAGGAGGCAGTAAGTGCTTCCAGCCCCAGGCTGGCACACAGGTAACAGCCATCCAGCGCTGGCTCGCACTATGTTCATAACGAATAACCCATGTTTGCACACGGAATCATATATGGCGGCTCCTTGAGGGAGAGGTCACTACCTCTGCTCTAGGCAAATGAATGTCAGCTGACTAAAGGCTCAAAGACTGAATTTTTAAGAAATCACTGGAACGGGCGCCTGGGTGGCTCAGACGGTTGGGCGTCTGCCTTTGGCTCAGGTCATGATCCCAGGGTCCTGGGATCGAGTCCCGCATCGGGCTCCCTGCTCCTTGGGAGCCTGCTTCTCCCTCTGCCTCTGTCTCTCTCTCTCTCTCTGTCTCTCATGAATAAATAAATAAAAATCTTGAAAAAAAAAAAAAAATCACTGGACCAGATAGCTCAAAACGCATTCCAATGCATTATATTCTTATTATCTCAAGAGATGATTTTTAAATTACTCAACTCTGTTTTTCAGGTTAAGATACATTTTATTTTTTTTTAAAGTACCCGCTCTGTGTTTTTAGAGTTACAATCAAATGAGAAGAGACTAAGTGATCGTGAGCTGAAAGCTCTGGAAGCCTCCCCTCGGAGAAGCTGGCTCTTCTAGATGCTTCTTATAGTAAAGGGGTTGTGGGGTTCCCAGGACCGAGCACCTACTCAGATCCATGCTTGGAAACTCGGGGCCAGATCTGCTGAAGATCAACTGCAGCGGTGCAAAAGAAACTGCCAAGTAATCGTCCCGTTAAAGGTGTCTGTTCTCACCTGATGGTCTGTGGTGAGTGCAAAGAAACGCTAAATGCAAATAAAACATATTATCAGAAATAAATTGATAGGGGTACCTGGGTGGCTCAGCTGGTTAAGCAGCTGCCTTCGGCTCAGGTCACGATCCCAGGGTCCTGGGATTGAACCCCATGTCGGGCTCCCTGCTCAGCAGGGAGCCTGCTTCTCCCTCTGCCTCTGCCTGCCCCTCCCCCTGCTTGTGCTCTGTCAAATAAAATCTTTTATTAAAAAAAGGAAATAAATTGATAGAAACACACCTTACAATTAGAAAATATTCCATTTTTCCTACATTCCTACTTCTGTACGGTTCAGTCAGTATCTATGGAAGACCTACCAGGTGCTGGAGATGGATCCAAAGACCACGTACATGTTCTGGCTCTTGAGAAAATGGCATGGGAGTGGACTGTTTCAACATCATGAAAGAAAAAGTATCAATATAAAAAGATGTGCACGTTACTACAGAAGCCCCGAGGACAGGAAACGACTCACGTCAAACTACAAAGCTAAGAACCAAGTGCCAGGCATTATGCGCAATAAATGCCATGCACGTATTTCCTCTGATAACTCTTAGGATGACCCCAAAGGCAGGCACTCCTGTCTTATTTAAAAAGCTATGGCAGGGGCGCCTGGGTGGCTCAGTTGGTTAAGCGACTGCCTTCGGCTCAGGTCATGATCCTGGAGTCCCTGGATCGAGTCCTGCATCGGGCTCCCTGCTCAGCAAGGAACCTGCTTCTCCCTCTGTCCCTCCCCCCTCTCATGTGCTCTCTCTCTCTCGTTCTCTCTGTCTCAAATAAATTAAAAAAAAAAAAAAAATCTTTAAAAAGCTATGGCACCTGGGTGCCTGGGTGGCTCAGTTGGTTAAGCGACTGCCTTCGACTCAGGTCATGATCCTGGAGTCCCAAGATCGAGTCCCGCATCGGGCTCCCTGCTCAGCAAGGAACCTGCTTCTCCCTGTCCCTCCCCCCTCTCATGTGCTCTCTCTCTCTCGTTCTCTCTGTCTCAAATAAATTAAAAAAAAAAAAAAATCTTTAAAAAGCTATGGCACCTGGGCGCCTGGGTGGCTCAGTTGGTTAAGCGACTGCCTTCGACTCAGGTCATGATCCTGGAGTCCCAGGATCGAGTCCCGCATCGGGCTCCCTGCTCAGCAGGGAGTCTGCTTCTCCCTCTGACCCTCCCCCCTCTCATGCTCTCTCTATCTCATTCTCTCTCAAATGAATAAATAAAATCTTTAAAAAAAAAAAAAAAGCTATGGCACCTAAGGAACAGACCCATCACGGAAGCCCACGTGACATCACAGAGCTAGGATTCAAATCCAGGCAGTGTGAGTCCTGCATCTGTACTCACAAGACCACAAAAGATCTGCCCGTTAGCCACCTGGAAAGTGCCTCTCCTCTTCCAGTGCAGCTCAGGCATCTCCTCTTTAAAAGCTGACTCCCCCCACGCCCACTCTCTCCCAGTCTGGGCAGTTAGGACCGGCCTCCTGTTGGCACAGCACTTCCCGACCACACGCACTCCTCTCTCTCTCTCCCAAGAAACTGACCACAGACTTTGTCCCAAGCACATTCCTTCTTCTAAATGTCACTCCTAGGACAGGCAGTGTCCATGGAATGAGCAAGCAGAAAACTCTCCAGTGGTTTTCAAGTGATGGCAGCAGACCAGAGAGGCCGGCTGCCTGACCGGGAGCTACCTGAGCTGTCCACCGGGAGAATGTGTGCAAGACGACCCTGAAATCACACACACGTTGTACAACCAAGTGCCCGCACTGCCACTTCAAAAACGACACCTAGGACCAATAACAAAGGAAGAAAATGCAGAGTCTCCTTATAGATGGTTCTGAATGAGAATGTTGGCACCGGCCAGTGGTGGATGGTTAGAGCTGACACTGTACTCAGACAGGGTCCCGAAGGCTCAGCGGGAGGGAAAATCCAACCAGTGAGCACAAGTCTGAGAAGGGTGCCTGCCTGTACGCTTGGCCAGGGAGGAGAAATGGCCAGAGATGCAGATTTACACCAGTGTACTGATAGAAGCTGGTGTCTGTCTGGCTGGCCCAGGAACCTGGAAAGAACAAGAAGAGATGACTGGAAGCAGAGGGTTCTAGAGGAGGGGCCTGAGGTTGGGCATGGAGCGCAAGGAAATCTGTATCCTCTGTGAGTGCTCAGCAATGACAGCCACTGCCAAAGCAGCTCTCAAAACAGTGGGTGAGATGAGCTGCCCTGCATATGTATGTCTCTGAGCTTCTTTCCCCAAAACTTATTCAAATACGCTCATGAACAAAGAGACATGGCAGCAAGGATGGGTGTGATGAACGTGCTCAGTGACATGAACTTCCACCAAGGATGATCTGGATTCTCCAATGCTAGGTATCTGCAGGACACAGCTTCTCTGGTGTTTGGCATTTCGTGCTTGCTCCAGCAATGGACTCACTCAGGAAACAACAACATACCTGGGAGGAGCCCCAGGGACTCTGGACTTGTGCCCCAGCCTCAATGACTGCTTCCTGCACCCTCTCCTCAGCCCCATGCCTCAGCACATAGAAGGGTTCCTGCAGGGCTGGCTGTCTAGTGAGCCTATTACCACCCAATCTTGTCCCACCCAGGGACCTGGAGCCGCCCTGGCCCAAGTGACAGACAAGTGTGTGCAGGCCTGGTTAGGAGGTTGCTGCTCCAGCAACCAGTTCTGCTGATGCTTCCCAGACACCTGCACACCTGCCCGTCAATGCTGGCTCACCTGAACCCTAGAGGAATGTTTCCATGGCCCTCCCAACTCATGCCTACAGGGGGCCCTGACTGCCTCTGCATGCCCACCCATCCGCCTCAGCTGGCCTGCACCCCAGACTGATCCTGCTTGCCTAGTAAGTACGGACTAGCTCTGGCCCAGGCAACCATCCGTATTCCAACAAGATATGAACCCCAGTCTCGGGGTATGGCCCCCTTCCAAATGTATCCTTCCTCGGGGGTACTATCCCTCAGCCCTGGAGTATACTTTAGCGTTCTCTTTCCAGTTTATAGCTACTCTGTCAAAGCTCACTAATTTCTTAATATATTAAATTTCCCTTGTTTAAATTACTATATGGCTTGTCTCCTGATTGGACCCAGACTGATATACCCTGTTCTCCAGTGTCACCACCTATGAACTTGCTGACCAACTTTTCACTGTTAGGACACAATACTGACCAAGGAGTTTGTTTTAGGATAACAGTGAGGTGATGACCCATGGTCATGGGATTCACTCATCTTGTCACATACTCCATCACCCAAAACAGCTGGCTGCAGAAAATGGTGAAATGGCCCACTGGGGACTCACCACATCAAACAGGAGACCTTTGGGGTTAGAGAACTGTCCCACAAGACATAGCTATATATATTCTGCACAGATGCCCAACAGATGGTGCTGCTTCTCCAGGAAAGAAGGGTCCAAATCCAAGTAGCATCTCTGATTTACACTTTGTGGGCCAATCCAGAAACTTTTTCCTTCCAACCCCCACAACTTTGGGTTCTGGTAAGTTTGAAGTCTTAGTACCCAAGAGTTGAACCAGGTGACAGTAGTTTCAGTACACATTAGAAGCTAGCCTGGCCATCTGGACTTCTGGTACCTCTGAACCAACACGTTCAACAATAACAAACACTGACTAGATACTGTGATGGTCAAAGGTAAAGAGAACATGAGACAAGTTGTGGAATCCCAGAAGTATGTCTTTACAAAAATACGTATTTCTGAATTAAGCTTCCTTCTAAAATGCTGACACATCTTGCAAGAGCAGCAACATCAATGCTGATAAATTTTCCCAACTATCTGAATTTATGTTGCAAAACAGCATGAAGAAAAATTAATAAAACATTACCCCCAAACCATATGTCCCACCCCAAACAAAACTGAGTCAGCTATGACTTTGTTTTCATACATACACATGCTTCTAAATAAAATATACTTGGAATAAATAGTGCCCGGCTGGCTCAGTTGGTGGAGCATGTGACTTGATCTCAGGGTCATGAGTTGGAGCCCCGACCAGGCACAGAAATTACTTTAAAAAAATTATTTTAATAAACAAATAAGAATATATTGGAATACCTTCACCTCTCAGCGCCACTTACGGTCAAGGGCAGGCTAACGCAAATAGAACAGTAGCAGTGGTTAAGAAGAAAAACTGCAGAAAGGCAGCAGTGTGTGGTATAGAGAGACTGGAGCCAGGATACCTGGGTTCAAATCCCAACTCTACCTCCTAATAAGCTGTGTAACCTTGAGAAGTCACTCATATTTGCAGAACTCATTTTTTCCTTTTGTTTTTTTTAAAGATTTTACTTATTTTTTTTTAAGATTTTATTTATTTATTTGACAGAGAGAGACACAGTGAGAGAGGGAACACAAGCAGGGGGAGTGGGAGAGGGAGAAGCAGGCTTCCCGCGGAACAGGGAGCCCAGTGTGGGGCTCGATCCCAGGACCCTGGGATCATGACCTGAGCCGAAGGCAGACGCTTAACGACTGAGCCACCCAGGCGCCCCGAGATTTACTTATTTAAAAAATTCATACCCCCAGTGTGGGGCAAGAGTCGCATGCTCCACTGACGGAGCCGGTCAGGTGCCCAGAACTCATTTTTCTTCTTCTGAGAAATAGAGATACCTCATAAGGTATTAAAAAATACTAAGTTTTCTTTTTTTTTTAAGTCAGTTCCACACCCAGCATGGAGCCCAATGTGGGACTTGAACTCACGACCCTGAGATCAAGACCTTAGCCGAGATCGAGAATTGGGTGCTTAAGCAACAGAGCCACCCAGGTGCCCCTAAGTTGTTTATTTATTTTTTTTACTTTTTTATTGTTTTTAAAGATTAATTATTGGAGAATGAGAAAGAGAGGGGGGAAGGGAGAGAGAGAGAGAATCTCTGAGCAGATGTCCCACCAAGCACAGAGTCAGATGTGGGGCTCGAGCCCACCACCCACAAGATCACAACCTGAGGCGAAACCAAGAGGTGGATGCCCAACCAACTGAGCCACCCAAGTGCTCCAAGTTTATTTTTTAATGCAATACTGAACCCTATGGCTGCTTAGAAAATATATACTTAAAATACTGTACAAGTGTGGTTGAAAACTACTCACTGTTCACCTTTAAGCAAGTCATTAACACTGCAAGCCTCAGTTTCCTTATTTGTAAATGGAGGATTAAAAAAATCCACCCAGGAGGGGCGCCTGGGTGGCTCAGTCGTTAAGCGTCTGCCTTCAGCTCAGGTCATGATCCCGGGGTCCTGGGATTGAGCCCCGCATTGGGCTCCCTGCTCAGTGGGGAGCCTGCTTCTCCCTCTCCCACTCCCCCTGCTTGTGTTCCCTCTCTCGCTGTGTCTCTCTGTCAAATAAGTAAATAAAATCTTTAAAAAAATAAAAAATAAAAAAATCCACTCAGAAGGTTGCCACAGAATCAAATGAGATATGACAAGTAAAGTGCTTAATAGAATGTAAGACACAGTAATCATTAAGTCAAAATGGCCACCGTTTATTATCATTAAACTGACAGCATTTTTTAAATGGGCAAAATAAAACAGGCAAATGCAAATAAAATGAATGCATGGGTAGCAATTTAAAATCAGAGAAACATAAGCGGGGTGCCTGGCTGGTGTGGTCAGTGGAGCACGCAATTCTTGATCTCGGGGCTGTGAGTTTGAGCTCCACACTGGGTGTAGAGATCACTTAAAAATAAAATACTAAAAAGAAAAGAAAAACATTATAAGTAACAAGGTTACTCTGCTAATAGGAGGTATACTTTTAATAAAGATAGGAAGGTCATAACTCAATATAAAAATAAACATGTTGAGGGGCGCCTGGGTGGCTCAGTCATTAAGCGTCTGCCTTCGGCTCAGGTCATGATCTCAGGGTCCTGGGATCGAGTCCTGCATTGGGCTCCCTGCTCTGCGGGAAGCCTGCTTCTCCCTCTCCCACTCCCCCTGCTTGTGTTCCCTCTCTTGCTGTGTCTCTCTCTCTGTCAAACAAATAAATAAAATCTTAAAAAAAAAAAAAAAGTTAAATATATAATGCAAAAGCCAGTGAAGTCTCCAGTAAAAATTAACGGAGATTACCAACCATCAAACAGGGCACCTATCAATCTGTAACAAACCCAGTAGAGAAAAACAAAAATGACAAATTTAAAAAAGGCTTATTTGTTGGATTTATGTCAAGATTTAAAACTCCGCTGAATACTTCTAGTGTTAAGCTCCATGAAACACTTGGAAAACCAATCAAATAAGCTACCAAAAAACAAACAAAAACCTATATTACAAAAGACAAAAGTTATACAGGCCATATTCACTTAAAAACAACAAATAGGGGGGCGCCTGGGTGGCTCAGTTGTTAAGCGTCTGCCTTTGGCTCAGGTCATGATCCCAGTGTCCTGGGATCGAGCCCCGCATCAGGCTCCCTGCTCCAGGGGAAGCCTGCTTCTCCCTCTCCCACTCCCCCTGCTTGTGTTCCCTCTCTCGCTTTCTCTCTCTCTGTCAAATAAATAAATAAAATCTTTAAAAAATAATAAAATAAAATAAAGTCCCAGTACTTACACCTTAGTAACTAACACATAATATGCGCTAACTGAATGTGTGCTGAGTAAACAGATCCAGAAAAACAACAAAACTGAGAACACCATGTATCAAAAAACTTTTTGTAAATGGAGGATTTGCGTGTCTGGCCAAAGTTGTACTTAAAGTTAAGCTCATAGCTTTAACAACTAGTAGTATTTTGAAGTGAAAAAAAAAAAAAAAATTCAGCTCACAATTAGAAATTAATTCAGAAAACTGCCCTCCCGAAAACAGGAACAAATTATTAATAAATATGAAAAGTTAATGACTTAGTAAAGGGCACTGTTCAACAATAAAAAGTAGTTAAATGCAAATAATGAATCATGGAACACTCATCAAGAACTAATGATGTAATGTATGGTGATTAACATAACACAATAATAATAAAAAAGTAGTTAAAATGTGGCACATCTCTCTGAACTGTACGCTTAAAAATGGTTAAAATGGCACATTTTATGATATATATTTTTACCACTATTAAAAAAAGTTGTTTTTTTTTTTAAGAAGGGCAAATTAAGGAGGTGGGTGGATACTGAAAATTAAAAAAAAACCACAACAGATTAAAAAAGAACTGTTCTAGAGAGTTTAACAGATGATTATCCTTTAAGAAACAGAGTATTCCTGAGCACTAACAATGTGCATACTTCACAGGGTTAAAAATTAAATGTTCTAACACCAGAAACATCTTAGAATCATGAAAAGCACATGATAACAATTAGCATTCATGGAGTCCTACTAAGATTCTCACTCTCTCATCTACCTCAAACCACCCACACCTTCCCCAAAGCCATGGTTTTAAATTAATTCCTACCACTGTTCCACTATCTATGGATGTTCTCGAGTCAGTTTAATTTCTACAACAGACTCCTGATGTTCTCCAGGACACATAAGGACCTTCAAGAAGACCTACTGTAACAAATCACTAAAACAGTTAAATGACCTCATCAGACCTTTAAGAAACATCTAAGATTAAAATAAGTTCTGCCTCTAGGTATGCACTGCACTTTTGGACATTCTTGTATTAATCTCAGGAGATGGTCACTGTTCACAGGGCAGGAAAACCACAACAAAGCTCAAGTGAAACGCCGGTGGGGTGTGGGCAGCCAGCAGCTAAGTGACCTCCAGACAAAACCAGGAGCTTCAAGATTCCCCCTTTTCAAATTCATGCCTTCACAAAATTGACATTAGAATGGTAACCATTAGTTACATCAAAAATAATGAATATCTGGAACAATTATTACATGGACTCCACAATATTCTCAATTCTGAGATATTTTAGTTCTCATGTCAACTAAAAGCCTGAGGTAATATAATTTTGAGTTCAATAAAACTTAAGCGACCACATTAAATCCTCAAAATGCTGTATGGAAATTACTGTCTAAACCAAAAAGACTGGTCAGAGTCCGCACACCACCGTCTTAGGGGGCCCCACACCTGTTATGGTACCTCCCCAGGCCCTGACAACCAAGAGGGCAGGCGCTGCCTGGCCTGGCCCCTTGCTCCGAGCTGTGCAGCTGGCCCTGAACAAGTCCTTGGTCTTTCTCTGCCCGTTTCCTCAACATGAAGTGGGGACAAGAGCACCTGTGCTTCGGGTCACCGTGAGGACAGAAGGGAGACGCGCACACATGGGCCGCACAACAGCGCCTGACGTGGGAAGTGCTGTGGGGAGGCCAGCTAAAGTTCACACATCACTGTCAGCTTGTGGCAGAGCTCCTCAGCGGTAACTGCTCACACTGGAAATTAATAAATTAATTTCTGACTTCTATTATAGTTCTGGACTGCTGCTATTTCTATCTCATTGCTGTCCAACTCACCTACAGCATAAGCCTCCTGGGAGCAGCAACCACTCCACCCCACACTTCCTTGCAACCCGACCATGCCAAACAACATACAACGAGATTGATGGATGTTCCTCCAGTGTTACAATCCCAGTATCTAGCATGTACCCAACACATCAAAAATCTTCAATAAATGTTTGCTCAATGAATAAATCTGCATTCTTTTAACTATTTCAACTTGAAGTCCAAGGCTCCGACACCCCTTGGTGAGTCCGGCCCTAGTAACCACACCTCTGCACAAACTGTCGGTGACCCAGTCGCTGGGCATCAACCGTGACTTCTCTCACTCGGGCAAACGCTGTGGTTCTCTGCACAGACGATGCGCTGTCTTTGCTCCCTCCCTCTCCCCTGCACCAACAGGACAACAAGCAGCAAGCTCTGGAGGGCTTGGGCCAGGAGCATCTCACATATCTTGGGAGAGAGGCAGTTAGAGGGCTGGGGACCCTCAAACAGAGGGGGAAGGAAGCTTTTATTCTTTTTTTTTTTTTTTTTTAATTTCATTTGGCTTTTCAATACTTCCAAGAGGGCAGAGGGCTACTACCTGTACCCAAATAACACTTTGGTAACCAGAATTAACTGATAAATTCATGGTGCTTCTGATTTTAATGTTTGTTTTTTTTTTTTAAGATTTTATTTATGGGCGCCTGGGTGGCTCAGTTGGTTAAGCGACTGCCTTCGGCTCAGGTCATGATCCTGGAGTCCCTGGATCGAGTCCCGCATCGGGCTCCCTTCTCGGCAGGGAGTCTGCTTCTCCCTGACCCTCCCCCCTCTCATGTACTCGCTCTCTCTCATTCTCTCTGTCTCAAATAAATAAATAAAATCTTTAAAAAAAAAAAAAAGATTTTATTTATTTATTTGACAGAGAGAGACAGAGCGAAAGAGGGAACATAAGCAGGGGGAGTGGGAGAGGGAGAGGCAGGCTTCCCGTGGAGCAGGGAGCCCGATGCGGGGCTTGATCCCAGGACCCTGGGATGATGACCTGAGCTGAAGGCAGACGCTTAACAACTGAGCCACCCAGGCGCCCCTAATGTTCATTTTTTAATTAATGCCAAATGATTAATTCATGTAATAAAAAAACTGTGCATGTAATATTTATTGAAAACTCCTCTGTTCCAAATCTATTTAAGGCAGTTAGATGTAAGCATTAAAAATGTAAGAGAGGTGGGCACCTAGCTGGCTCAGTCAGTGGAGCATGGAACTCTTGATCTTGGGGTCGTGAATTTGAGCCCCGTGCTGAGCTTAGAGATTACTTAATAATAATGATGATGATAATGATGATGATGGGCACCTGGGCGGCTCAGTTGCTTAAACAACTGCCTTCGGCTCAGGTCATGATCCCAGCCCCACATCGGGCTCCCTGCTCTGTCGGGAGCCTGCTTCTCCCTCTCCCTCTGCTGCACCCCCTGCTTGTGCGCGCGCTCTCTCTCTCTCTGTCAAATAAAATCTTAAAAAAAATAAAAAATAAAAATGATGATGATGATGTAAGAAGAGTCACAGGTTCTAGTGTTACAGAACCTCAAGGGCCCATTCTTGGGCTCTCCCCACTGATGCCTCACCCCACCAGCCACATGCACACCATCAAGACACACTCAACTCCCAGAAGTTGGTTTGGGACTCAATGTCTATGGTGGAGAGGGCTGGGAAGATGGTAGAGTAGGAGAACTCTAAGCCTGCCTTATTCCACAGATACAACAAGGTAACAACAGATCAGTGTAACTAACCCAGAAAACGATCCGAAGTCTGACAGAACAAACTCCACATCGAAGGCTGGAAGGGTGAAGACACAGTGTGGGAGCAAAACAGACCATGGTCCACATGGAAAGGGAGCCAATGGTATAGAGAAGAGCAACAGTCAGATGTCTGTGGAACAACTGCCTAATCCTCATCCCCTCCTGGATGTCTCGAGGCTCTTGCAGTTCAACACGTCCAAAACCAAACTTAGATGTGGCAGCAGTGAAACAGAGAACCTGGGTGTCATCAATGCAAAGAAAATGGAAGGTAGGTAGGCCCGGCCAGCTCAGTGTGTGGAACAGCCTAGCCTGCCCCACGTGAAGCACACCTCTGAGAAGTTGCCTATGCCCCCCATCCCCAAAGCAGAGATCATTCACCTGTCGAATGCCCACCCCACACCTGACACCAGGCCTCTAACGGTCTTCCCGCTTCAGTCTTTGCCCCTTACATCCACAAAGCATCAGCAGTCGTTCTTGTAGAACCTAAGTCACAGCGTATCACTCTTCTGCTCAAGATCCTCCCATGTTCCCATCTGAACACGATTAAAGCCAGTGTTTGAGAGTGTCAGGCAAGGCCCTCCACATCTGTCCACACAGGCCGACAATCTGGCACTCAGCACACACTCATGGGACAGACGGACACACATGACATACACACAGCAATAGATGATCTTGGACATGGAGCTGCGTGAACTGAGAGCAGGACCTGTGCCTCACGCCATTTGGTGATAAACAAATGCATACAAGGGATTTTTTGAAAACAGAGATTCATACTTACCCAAATACACAAACCTAGTAGACTGGAGCAGATTGGGGGGTGGGGGAGGAGTGAGCATAAAATGAAGCTGGGTTGGAGGGAGGATAGGAAAGCAGGAAAAAGGAGACCGACACTTACGTTGGGCACACACTGTGAACCAAGGAGTATGAGGTCCTAAACAAATGCAGCTAACACACCGTAAGACCTGCCCCCTGTCCAGTCCTTCGGTAGTATCTCCTATCTCAGGGAAAATCATTTCTGAAGTCAGACTCCTAAGAATTTGCTTTGCCCCTCCCACATTCAACCCACCTCACTCTCCTATGAGTCTCAGAGGTGTGCCCTTCTGTCCATCTTCACTGACACCTTGCCTCTCACCTGTCTCCCCATATCCACTGTTATCCTGCGAACCGTGACCCCCACTGCCACCAGGGATGTCTGCTCAGCTTTTCAAAGCCCTTTAAGTGTCTCCAACTGCTCTAAATCAAAAGACCCAAACTCTGACTGCGGCCCTCAGGGTCGCACACGGGAGCTGCCCATGCTGCTCCTGCAGGCCCCCTGCTCCACTTGCCCAGCAGGGTTGGGCACAGCACAGGGCTTTCCTCCCACCTGGCCTAGACAGCTCCCGCCACAAGCAGTAGCCAGGCCCAGCCTGCAACCTTTCATCTCACCTAAATCTCTCAATTTACAAATCAGAGGAGGACAAGAGACTCTCTGGGTCCCACTGTCGATTCCTGGCAAGGCTGGAAAACCGCCCAGGTCCCCAGGCCAGCCCTTTGCCGTGAGGCCACATCCTTGGACAATCTGGTTTCCATTAGGTACCATGCAGGACTTCACTTAAGGGGAAAGGGGATTAAAAAGAAAACTTCAAATGTTATTTTGGGCTTAACTTTTAGTTAAATTCAGTCTTTATAATCTGTTTTGATATCCTGAACGAGATTTAGAAACTGATAAACAGAAAGTTCTGGTCTAGGGATGCCTGGGTGGCTCAGTCGTTAAGCGTCTGCCTTCGGCTCCGATCATGGTCCCAGGGTCCTGGGATCCAGCCCCGCATTGGGCTCCCTGCTCCGCGGGAAGCCTGCTTCTCTCTCTCTCTCTGCCCCTCTGCCTGCTTGTGCACTCTCTCTCAAATAAATAAATAAAATCTTAAAAAAATATACAGGTGTCTTGGTGAAGGAGAATTTTGAGTGATATGTATAGAATAAAATCCTAAACCAGAACTTTCTTTTTTTCCCCTAAAATTTTATTTATTTGAGAGAGCGAGCACAAGCAGGGGGAGGGGCAGAGGCAGAGGGAGAAGCAGGTTTCCTGCTGAGCAGGGAGCCCGATGTGGGGCTCAATCCTAGGACCCTGAGATCATGACCTGACCTGAAACTAAGAGTCAGACGCTCAACTGACTGAGCCACCTGGACACCCCACCACGACACCTTTAAATAAAATTAATTTTTGTACCTCTGAAGCCACTCCCTTCCAAACTCATACTACACATACAACTTTTTTTACACATAACCAAACAAAAGGTCACTGTTCTAACAGGTGTGCGTCTCCAAGCTTGTCTGCAAGGTGGCCCTCATAGGGAAAGTGCCCCCACCATCCCCCTGCTTAGTAACCCAGGCCCTTTCTCTCATGCCTACAGAGGGGTGGAGGGTGAGGAAGAGAGGCGGCCCATCACAGTACGCCCAGGGATCCAAGATGAGGCCTAGCATAAAAACATGGTCTGGTCTACCTCTGAGAAATCTGAATCAAAATCCAAAGTGAAATCAGCTAGTAATCACTAGAGGCTGCCAAGAGGAAGGGCTTGGGCCATGGCAAGCAGGATCACCGAAGAGGAGAAGCCATGGTTAAGGAGGGCCAGCCAGAAGAGAAGCTCAGCAAAGCCGCCCCACACGGAGAAGGAGCAATGGTACTGGCAGGGTGGCCTTCTGTTTCTTGCAATCTGAACAACCCCGAACACACCAGAGAGAAGGAAGGGGAGGGAAGGGGCAGGAGGGAGAGGAAGAGGCACTGGTGTGGTCAGCTCTTAGAGCACTCCATTTCAATCTAGAAAATCAGACCAAATGTAGCCCACCTGAGCAGGAGATTCAGCTAGAACAAAAGCTCCCAGCCCGAGGAGTAAGGACTGAAAACGAACCAGGGCTCCCCTAGCCAAAGCTTGCTCTGGGAAGGAGCTCTCCAAGTCCTGCACCCATGGGGTATTTTGCATACCTTCTTCCAAACTGCACACTGCCTTCCATCCAGACGTGGGCAGGCTTATCACCTGTGTCACCATGGGACTTCAGTAATGAAGGGGAGAAAAGAGTTTTAATTATTCCAGTCAAGAGAGAGGGCGCGAGGGCCCTTTACCGCTGTGTCCTACACTGAAGACTGTGCTGTCTTTAAGAGGAATAACAGATGAGGTGACCAAGCCGAGTCTTGGTATTCTCACCCAGTTCATGGAATACTTAGGAAAAGTTTAAAATATATGGACTTAATTAAAATATATGGAGAAAAAATGTGGAGATTTGGTTTAGAACATGTCATCAAAACTCTTTTAAGAAACTCAAGAGTTGCTTCTTCAGCTCAGGACTCTCTGAACCTACAATGCTGTAAGAAATCCAAATTGCTTGGGCGCCTGGGTGGCTCAGTTAGTTGGTTAAGCGACTGCCTTCGGCTCAGGTCATGATCCTGGAGTTCCGGGATCGAGTCCCGCATCGGGCTCCCTGCTCGGCGAGGAGACTGCTTCTCTCTCTGATCCTCCCCCCTCTCATGTGCTCTCTCTCTCTCGCATTCTGTCTGAAATAAATAAAATCTTAAAAAAAGAAAGAAAGAAATCCAAATGGCCAAGTCCACAACGGCTCAAAGAAGGTACTGCTTTCTTACAACTGGAAGATCTGAACACACTAAACTCAACCCTGCAGGTAGAAGTCAAAGTAAGATGATTTGTCTGAAAAGCCCAGATTCAAACTGGCCTCTAGGATGAGCAGATGGCAACTGGAGACTCCACATACTACTGCCCGACTGCCCAGAAGCACAAATTCCGAAGAAGTGCTGGGCTATTTAGAATCAGTCACAATTTCAGAAAACATTCAAAAGTAAAGATCAGAGGTCATGGTCTAAGGGCCTGTTATCTAATATTAGTGTGAAAACCTCCAGATGTATGTGAATTATGCAGCATCTGACCCTAAGAATATGGCTCCACTTTCAAAAGCATCTGAATGAGATGAAATCAAATTATGCTCACCGTGACAATATGCCAGTCCTAAAATTCTGAGGAACTGGGGCGCTTGGGTAGCTCAGATGGTTAAGTGTCTGCCTTCGGCTCAGGTCATGATCTCAGGGTCCTGGGATCAAGCCCCGCATCGGGCTCCCTGCTTGGCGGGAAGCCTGCTTCTCCCTCACCCTCTACTGTTCCCCCTGCTTGTGCTCTCTCGCTCTCTCTGTCAAATAAATAAATAAAATCTTTTTTTTTTTTTTAAAGATTTTTTATTTATTTATTTGAGAGAGAGAGAATGAGAGACAGAGAGCATGAGAGGGAGGAGGGTCAGAGGGAGAAGCAGACTCCCTGCCGAGCAGGGAGCCCGATGCGGGACTCGATCCCGGGACTCCAGGATCATGACCTGAGCCGAAGGCAGTCGCTTAACCAACTGAGCCACCCAGGCGCCCTAAAATCTTTAAAATAAAATAAAATAAAATTCTGAGGAAGAATATATGAATAGGACCATCCAGAAATTTGTGACTTTGTGACCAGATTCTAGGTAATATATCGGTCCAACTGATTAGGAAAGCACCTTTTCTTTTAGTGGAATTAGCTAAAATTATAAAGTCACAGGACCTTGGCACCTGCTATTCCCTCTGCCTACAACACTCTTGTCCAGATGTCTACACAGCTTTGCTCTCTCACTGCCTTTGGGTCTCTGCTCAGTGCTACCTTCTCAGGAAGGCCTTCCCTGACCACCCCCCCCCTCCTTAACCCTGGAGGCATCATGCCCACAACAACCTACTTCATCGCTCACCATCCCACCACTTCATCTAATTTACTGTCTCTTCCCATTAAAGGGGGAAGGGGACTCTTCATGTGCTCTGTTCGCTGATACATCCTCAGTGCCAAGAACAACTCCTGACACAGACTAGATGCTCTAAATACAGGATGAGGGAAGACAGATCTCAGGTGTGCCTTTGACTGAATCTTCCCCACAGCTCTCAAGAGCATTTCAGGATGTTAAACACCAGACCTGTCATTATTAAAACTGACAAATAGCACTAAGCTCATATCTGCACATTTTGTTTAAATAAGACTGAATAAACCTAACTTTGGACTGCTTTTGTATTACTGCTAAATAAAATTCAGTTTTTAGAAAGTTATAGTCTACCCACAGTTGGCAACAAAATTTCTATTACAATTTCTCAGCTCCACACTTGAGGTTCTAATCAGTTGGCTCTTCACAAGAGTCTGGATGAGTAAGCCCATGAGTGTTTCAATAAATAACTAGGACAATATTGAAACAAACTGTGTTTAACTCCCAGAGTAACCTAAAGACTTAATTCTACCCAATCGTGAGTTTCTATGCCACAAGAAAGGGAGGGCAATGATCTTCCACACTCCAGAATCAACTAAATCTGGAACTGACTTTTTAAAAATACAAGAAATGTATCCAACCCATTACCTCCTAAGACCTAAGTCCCAATTTTCCAAATAACCACCCCTGCTTTTTCACAGTAGTGCCCCTCTTGTTTTTCCCTTACTGTGGTACCTATACCTGGTAATACCCATACCTCGCTGTGGGAAATGCTGGCCCAGAATGTTTCACTATGCCTTTTAATTTAGTATGTTTGAACATCTGGACTAAATTAGCTAGACTCTGTCTAAATTCACATGATAGAAAATTTCTACATTTCAAGGGCGCCTGGGTGGCTCAGTCGTTAAGCGTCTGCCTTCGGCTCAGGTCATGATCCCAGGGCCCTGGGATCGAGCCTGCCATCGGGCTGGGCTCCCTGCTCAGAGGGAAGCCTGCTTCTCCTTCTCCCACTCCCCCTGCTTGTGTTCCTTCTCTTGCTGTGTCTCTCTGTGTCAAATAAATAAATCCAAAAAAAAAAAAAAAAAAATTTCTACACTTCAAATGCGACAGTGAAATTTTTAGACAACTTTTAAAAATTCCTAATTCTGGGGCGCCTGGATGGCTCAGTCATTGAGCGTCTGCCTTCGGCTCAGGTCATGATCCCAGGGTCCTGGGATCAAGCCCCACATCAGGCTCCCTGCTCAGCGGGAGGCCTGCTTCTCCCTCTCCCGCTCCCCCTGCTTGTGTTCCCTCTCTCGCTGTCTCTCTCTCTGTCAAATAAATAAATAAAATCTTAAAAAAAAAAAATTCCTAATTCTACATCTCATTTGATTCATTCAACAAACACTTATTGACTATGAACAAGGTACTTTGCCTTAAAATCTCTCTGCATTCAATAAACTACCAATCTAGTAAAAGGCAATAAATGCACAGGTAAATACAAATGCGTTTAGTGTCCTCAGAGGTAACTGCTGTCGCTGGGAGATCAGGGTGAGCTGAATGGAGAAAGCAGCAACAAGCCAGGCCCCAAATAACGAAGAACAGTAGGGTGCTCAGGAAGCAGAACTGGAAGGGATGGGGAGTGGGAAAAGACAAGGATGTGGGAGAAAAAGCCTTCCTGGAAAGCAAAGGTAGGGAGCCAAGGTCCAGATGTGATGTATGAGAAAGTACAAGGTAATGGGAGAAAGGAGGAGGGGACCCAGCTGGAGAGAGGTCCTGCGTGCAAAGCAGGTGGACTCCTCTAGAAGGACTCCCAGTCAGGAAGACCTGAGCGCACACCACCCCCACCCACATAACAGACTGGACGTCCAGACATGGCACAAGAACATGGCTTTGAGGTCATCCTACATCTCTTACCAGTAATGCAGAAGGCATTCAGATGCAGTTGATGAATATAATTTACATACAATTAAAAAAAACCACAAGGGGCACCTGGGTGGCTCAGTTGGTCAAGCACTCAACTCTTGATCTGGGTTCAACGGTCAATATCTCAGGGCTGTGGGATCGAGCCCCGTATGGGGCTCTGTGCTCAGCGCAGAGTCTGCTTGTCCCTCTCCCTCTGCTCCTGCTCCCTCTCTCTCTCCATCTGACTCTAAAGTGAATGAATTAAAAATCTTTAGGGTGCCTGGGTGGCTCTGTTGGTTGGGCAACTGCCTTCGGCTCAGGTCATGATCCCAGAGTCCTCGGATCGAGTCCCACATCGGGCTCCCAGTTCAGCGGGGAGCCTGCTTCTCCCTCTGATCCTCTCCCCTCTCATGCTGTTCCTCTCTCTCTCTCAAATAAATAGAATCTTTAAAAATAAATAAATAAATAAAAATCTTTTAAAAATTACACAAATCAAAAAAACATACAATAACATAAAAATGAAATCATGTTTTTGCATACTTTTTTGTTAACAATACTGAAAAACTTTTTTTTTTTTAAGAGAGGGAGGGGGGATGGGGAGGGGGAAAGAAAGAATTTTAAGCAGGCTCCATGCCCAGCACAGAGTCCAACAAAGGGCTTGATCTCACAACCCTGAGATCATGATGTGAGACAAAATGAAATCAAGAGTTGGACGCTTAACTGACCGAGACACCTAGGTGCCCTGGAAAAACTTTTTACAACAAAGAATCATGAGAAAAAAATTTAAGGAGGCCAGTGTAATCGGATGTACTTTATTATTTTTCAAAATCTTGGTACAATATTTTGTGTTAAAACCAGATCTTTGGAACACTATAAATTACATAGAAAGCTGGTTTCATTGGCAGCCTTTACTGAAAAAGGTCCCTCTCGTATTTAAATACACACAGATCTAAATGGAAGAAATATATCATTTACACTTACTAAGTCATGCTAATTGATTTTCAATCCCATCAACTACACAAAGATTTTTACTGAAATTCAGCTAGTCAATTTTTATCTTCCTCATAGAGTTCTTTGTTTTTACACAAATCAGAAGGTATCACATTTTTATATTTTTAATAAGTTCAAAAAGAAACTTTACAAAAAGTTTATAGACAGTATAAAAATTTCATTTCCCAGTTTAAGTGTGCAGTAAGAGGACTACTTATATTATTCTTAGCAACAAAACAAAACAGAACAAAACATTGTGGCGACAACTCTAAACATCCACTTTCAAGATGCTTTCTACAGCAAGAGCTTCTTTCAAAAAGCAATTTTCTACTCATTGTTAAAATGTCACCTTTACCTTGAGGGGGCAGATTAAGCGTTTATTTTCTCAAAAATACTGAATTTGCTAGGTAGCTTTCTACTGAAAGCCACTTATTATTACAGAAAAGATCAGCAAATTTAGACCACTCGTCTTTGTGTAAAAGAAAAACATTCAATTCGCCTTCAGAAGAGGCAGTGCTTTTAATTTTGCCACAAGATAACCAGATCTTGCCACGTACTTTCATAGTTATTCCCCATCTCATTACAAACCACTGTAAAGATTTACTACTTTTGTAAAGGGCTCAGGCTGATCCCATATATGATTCTGGCTTCAGTTCGTTGCTCTAAGAACTTATGCATCATGTGGTGAGTAAATTTCACATGTGTTGTTCTTTCTGCCATCCTGCTCTATCCAAGCATCTTTTTTTTATATAAATTACAGTGGCTCCTCCATCACTGGTTATTCTAATTTTTCTGCAAACCCTGTTAATTGAAGAAATCATTTCAGGGGCACCTGAGTGGCTCCGTTGTTAAGCATCTGCCTTGGGCTCAGGTCATGATCCCGGGGTCCTGGGATCGAGCCCCGCATCAGGCTCCCTGCTCAGTGGGGAGCCTGCTTCTCCCTCTCCCACTGCCTGCTGCTCTGCCTACTTGTGCGCTCTCTCTCTATATCAAATAAATAAAGTCTGAAAAAAAGAAAAAAAATCATTTCAGAATATATATGCCCCAGGATATTCAGTCTCTCTCTCTCTCTCACACACACACACAGAGTACCAAATCTGAATCTACAAAAAGCCTAACCTGAAATCTGTTTAGAAGCATATGTTTCCATTATCCCAGAATAAACCCCTCCATGTGATGTTTATCATAATTTATTCTAATAATTTAATTTTTCAAATCTTCTGCAATCCTTTCTATGAATACTCCAAAAGTATTTGCTGACAAAGTAATTTATTTATTTTGGTACCATCTTGCTTCCTGTGAACTATTTCATCCTTTTTGCCTACCCACTCCCCCAGTGCTGAAAGAGCAAGCTTCTCCCAGTGGTATGTGGCTTGTCTGTCTCTGAGTGTTAGGTAGGTGTGGCAGATGCTGCAGACTGGCTTGACCAACCCCACAGCTGAGCGCTTTACTTTTGTTCTGGAAGTTATTCTTGGAAGCCCAGTCTAGAGACCTGTTCCACCTGAACTTTCCATAACACTATATACTCCTAATTCTTCATCTTAAATGTCTGTGCAAATTAGCTAGAGTTGCTTATGCAATTAACCTTTTAGACACGTAAAACCTCAGAAGGAGTTCATCCTTAAGCTTAATGAAATTTTATAAAGTACTAGACTGAGTGACCCGTAACTTGAAACACTGCTACAAAATTTACAGCTGCTTCTCACTTGGTCTGTAAATGTTTTGCTGACTATAAAGGCTCGCTACTTTCCTTCCCTAACATCTCAAGGCAAGATAACCACTTTGGACGTGGCTCGTCACTAGTAACCACATTTCAAATAATCTTTGACAGTCGGTTCTCAGCTCTGCTTACATCATTTTCCTAACTTCATTACGTGGCTAACAAAGAGCCTATGCAGAAAGCAGGACTGGTGTTTCTGCCAGCAATTTCCTGATTGTTCCATATGCTTTCATCACTGGCATTGTCTTCAATCCAGGGTTTCTTTGAAGACTACATATTTTGTGAGGGCCAGTTTAATTAAAATTAGCAGAATTCATGAATGTACTTAATGAGTGCTTCTTCAACACGCTGTAAGTAAACAAACTTCCTCTCTTGCCTCAGGATACCTCAGCAATCATGCAAGACTCATGACTCTGAAATACACAGCAAGTGAGGGTGCCAATCTCAATCCACGTAACAAATGGTTGTAAAGCATAACGTCTTACTGGAAAATACAAGGACTAACACGTTCTTCCCGCAGCACCACTACTCCCATGTGTGCCTCTCAGGTACACCTCACTTTAGAGACCCCTGCAGTAGGCAATGGGTAGTCTCTGAAAGTGTGTGACAAAGGACTGAGAATCATAGAATCATAAAGTTGGAAAAGATCTTCAAGATTACCCAGCACCGTCCTACTGACAGATAAGAAACCGTCCAATGCACAACCACATATAGCTAGCATGAGATCTTTGGACAAAACTTATTTTGAGGGGTGCATGGCTGGCTCAGTCGGTGGAGCTTGTGACTCTTGATTTCAGGGCTGAGTTCAAGCCCCACATTGGGTCTAGAAATTACTTAAAAAAAAAAAAAATCTTACAAAAAAAAACTTACTCTGATTAATTAGCTAGCAGATAAACCACTATGCTATTTTGTAATGTAAAGAGAAGAGTTTAGTCTAAACGTGGATAGGCTGAGTTCACTTGTCAGAAATGAGGCAAGAAAGGCCTCAGCCAACCACTCTAGTAACCAAGGACAACCACAATGCTAGAGACAGACTGATCAACATTGGAGTTACTATTATCAGAAATCTCTACCAACATACGCTAAAATTACCAAGTGTAAGAATGAACTCGAGAGAAAGAACTGGATCACCTGCATCAAGGTGAGTATTGTAAATGCAGGAAAATAAGTGAGTGCAACCAAAGACAGGGTAAGAAGGAGAACCAGGACACTGCCCTTTAAAGAAGGCAAAAATGGGTGCCTGGGTGGCTCAGTCCGTTAAGCGTCTGACTCTTGATTTCATTTTGTCTCAGGTCATGATCAGGGTTGTGAGATCAAGCCCTGAGTTGGGCTCTGCACCGGGTGTGGGGCCTGCTTAAGATTCTCTCTCTCCTTCTGCCCTCCCCTCCTCCCCCACCCCCTTGCATGCTCTCTCTCTCTCAAAATAAAATAAAAACAAGGCAAAAGAGAGTTCCAGAAAGGTGTATATAAGAACAAATGCAACAAGCTCAAAGGACAGAACAACAACTATAGGATCTGGTAACGGTATGATCACTTAATGACCTCTGGGAAAGCTGATTAAAGTGGTAGATGGATAAGGAAGTAAAACAGGAACTGAAGATGAAGAAAGTAGAAGGAACCAATATTAACCAATATTATTAACGAGTATTTTCAAGTTATTTAGTGGCAACAGGTAGGACAAGGTCAGATAGAAAGGTACCTGAAATGGTTAAGCAGGTCAAGAGAAGGACTGAGGGGTAAGGGAAGACAGGAAATTCAAATCTGGATGCTAAGGAAACTAACCCAATAAAGGATGAAAGATTCCAGATCCAGGAGAGAAAGAACAGAGGTTTTGAAGAGACCTTAAGGTAATGTACTCACATAAATTTTGCACTGAGTTTCCATGGGTTAACAGACTCACTGAAATTTATCAGTTAAGAACCCCAGGAATAGGGGTGCCTGGGTGGTTCAGTCGCTAAGCGTCTTCCTTCAGCTCGGGTCATGATACCCGGGTCCTGGGATGGAGCCCCGTGTTGGGCTCCCTGCTCAATGGGAAGCCTGCTTCTCCCTCTGCCTGCTGCTCCCCCTGCTTGTGTTCTCTCTCTCGCTGCCTCTCTCTCTGTCAAATAAATAAATAAAATCTTAAAAAAAAAAAAGAACCCCAGGAATATAAAATTAACTTTGGAAAAAAGGACAATGCTTTCTTCCAAATTTGAAGACAAAGAAGACAACAGATTTCAGGAAAAAAGGGAAAGAGGGAAGAACTGTAGGAGCTCACATCAACTAGACTGGATCCCAGAGCAACGTTTTCTGTGTACTATGTGCTGAGTAAGCCACAGACCTTGGTTTAGAAGAAATGTCCCAATGAGTTAGGGATTACAGTCCAATCTCAGTGCCATGGCCGAGCTGAGGACAGACAGCAAAGGAACCGGGAAGGGCAGCAACAGCCTGGCCTAGGACGATGCAGGCACACTTCCCACAGGGACAGCCCACGGCCTCTTCTGAGGGAGAAGCAGCAGTTAACCAGGCAAAGAAGGGAGAGAAGCCGTGTGCAAAGGCGCAGAGGCGAGAAGGACAGGGCCCACTCACACCGTGCAGGCCGCGTCACACAGGCAGAATGGTGTGACTGCTCCAGGGCCAGACACAGGTGGTGACAGCAGCAGGACAACACTGTGGGAGGAAGTGAAGAGCGAGAAAGAGAACCTCTCCACTCGACCAGAGCGCTGGTCAGCCAAGGCCTGGAAGAGCAAGTGAAGGTGTCACCAAAGGAGAAGCGAGGACTTCCACGTGCTCAGGCAAGCCCAGATTTATGTGTCAAAAGGGTGGAGGCGGCTGTACAAAGAACACTCAAAAAGACTAGCTTACAGAAAGGGATGAGAGTAAGGAGACAAGAAGAGCAGGGGGTTTGTATCTCGGGTGCTCACCGATAAGTGACAAATGCCACCAGGAGATGCAAGAGGGGAGACTGATGAGGACAATTAAAGGGATTTTCCAAACTCAGTTCTTTGGGCCCCGGCTTCCTCAGCTAGCAAATACCGTCTCAGCAAAAAGCATGTGTTCTGTTGTTTTCCCGTACAGTTCTAAAGTTCTATGAGTCTATGATTTGCCAACCCTAGCATTCCAACTGGAATACTGGTGTGGGCATCTGCAAATGTGCAAAACATAAAAAGAACAGTTCAACTCGCAGTTTGTGGACAGGCATTTAATTGTAATGACTGGTTGACAGATCCAACTTTCCTATTAGTCTTTTCTCAAACTGAGATATAACCAACCCGTTATTCTTTTAAAGGAGGGGAGAATGTTGGCAGCAGCTACAATTTAAGCCAATTAATAAGTGATGTTGTTTTTTATGCCTTTAAAAACAGAAGGCAACCACAATATTATAAGCATAGTTAAGAATTCATTTCTGGGATTTCTTTATCTAAAGCAACCAAACAGCTTTGCAAGGGGCTGGTACCTCCCTTCTCTAAGCTGTCCTAGTTCTTGACTAGGGATGCACCTGCACTGACAGGTCCTCACCTTCAGTAGCCTCTAAAGAGAAGGCTAACCTCTCAGCAGGCACTTGTAGAGAACATTTACCCTGCTGGGCTACTTTCACCAGTGGAGTAATTGCCAAGCATTAAGAAAAAAAAAGAAAAGAATTAGAAAAAGAAACAAAAAAAAGAGTCAGATTGTAACAAACTAAACAATTTCACTGAATTTTGGCATTAATATAAAATTACCACCATACTTTAAACGTATATATTAATTAGCTTTTTGTAGAACTTTAGGAAAATAAAAATCTTCCCATCCCATATGAGGCAGCTAAAAATAATTAAAAGTTAAAATTCAGGGCCACTAACTGCAATGTGGTGTCCTAAATTCAGTCTTGGGATAAAAATAGAACATTAGTGGAAAAACTGGTGAAATCAAAATAAAGTCTATAGTTAATATTGTACCAATTTCAATGTCTTGGTTTTAACAAATATACCAAGGTTATATAAGATGTCAACATTAGAGAAAGTTGGCTGAAGGGAGTATGGGAACTCTCTATACTAACTAGGTAACTTTTCTGAAAGTCTAAAGTTATTCTAAAATAAAAAGTTTAGGGGCCCCTGGGTGGCTCAGTTGGTTAAGCGACTGCCTTCAGCTCAGGTCATGATCCCGGGTCCTGGGATCGAGCCCCACGTGGGCTCCCTGCTCAGCAGGGAGTCTGCTTCTCCCTCTCCCTCTGCCAATCCCCACTGCTCATGCTCTCTTTCTCACACTCTCTCTCAGATAAATAAATAATCTTTAAAATATAAAAAAAAAAAGCTTATTAAAAAAAAAATCCAGGACTGGGGTGCCTGAGTGGCACAGTTGGTTAAGCGTCTGATTCTTGGCTTCACCTCAGGTTGTGATCTCAGGGTGGTGGGACTGAGCCCCAAGTTGGGCTTGTGCTTTGCGCAGAGTCTGCCTAAGATCCTCTCTCCCTCTCAAATAAATAAATCTTTAAAAAAAAAGTCCTGGGCCATAAGAAGTTAAATTCCCAATTTCTCACTCAGTTTCACAATGTAACTAATACTGTACTCAGAATATTTAAGAGTAAAATGTCAGGGCTCCTGCTAGCTCAGTAAGTAGAGCAAGCAACTCTTGATTTCAGGGTTCAAGCACCATGCTGGGTGTAGAGATTACTTAAAAATAAAATCTTAAAAAAGAGAGAGAGAGAAAGAGAAATGTCCTTTGCATTCTATGAATATATGTGGGAAAAAAGTCAATTTCCACAGGAAATGTGGTAATTCAGTGCCACATACATAACTGGAATTACTCTAAGATAGTTTAGAAACTAAAACTGATTTCTACAGTAAAAATATAAATAAATACATGTTTTGTAGTCCCATGAGATACAAATTATTTGATCCCAACGCACACTGGTTGAAGTCTAATGACAGCTTGTGTCTCCATGCTAGTGTATGAAAGCAGGTGAGTCCAGAAAGCCTACTGGGTCAAGAAAGTCAAACAAAGAAAGCTATGCAATGCACAGAAGCAACTCATACTAGCACCAAATATATATTCAACTAGTAATTAGACCAGGAAAAAAAGGCCTCAAGTTAATAACTATATTTCACATGTACATTATAATTAAAGGTAAAAACATGAATATAAATAATGAAAATTAATCAAGCGACTATCTGTAAAAAACACACTTCAGGGCGCCTGGGTGGCTCAGTCGGTTAAGTGACTGCCTTCGGCTCAGGTCATGATCCTGGAGTCCCGGGATCGAGTCCCGCATCGGGCTCCCTGCTCAGCGGGGGGTCTGCTTCTCCCTCTGACCCTCCTCCCTCTCCTGCTCTCTGTCTCTCATTCTCTCTCTCTCAAATAAATAAATAAAATCTTTAAAAAAAACAAAAAACAAAAAAACACCTTCAAATATAATTATATAGGTAGGTTAAAATTACAGGAACAGGAAAGATACACCATGCAAGTATGGATTAAAAGAAAGCTAGAGTGGCTATGCTGGTATCAGATAAAGCAGACTTAAGAGCCAAGAAAACCATCAGGGGTAAGAGGAACATAATTAAATGACAAAAGGGCCATTTCACCAAGAAGACAGAACCATCCTAAATGTATATGCACCAAACGACAGAGTTTCAAAATACATGAAGCAAAAATGAAACAAACTCTGAGGAGAAATCAAGAAATCCACAATTTTTCGGGCGCCTGGGTGGCTCAGTCGTTAAGCGTCTGCCTTCGGCTCAGGTCATGATCCCAGGGTCCTGGGATCGAGTCCCACATCGGGTTCCCTGCTCGGCAGGAAGCCTGCTTCTCCCTCTTCCACTCCCCCTGCTTGTGTTTCTGCTCTCGCTATATCTCTCTCTGTCAAATAAATAAATAAAATCTTTAAAAAAAAAAAAAAAGAAATCCACAATTTTAGCTAATTTCAACAATACTCTTTCAGCAACTAAGTACCAGTAAGGAAAAAATCAGCAAGAATATAAAAGACTTAAAAAAAATCATCGCTGACTGGATCCAAATGACATGCAGAGAACACTCTACTCAATAATAGAATATATATGCTTTATGTGCATAAGTAATATTCACCAAGATAGACCATAAAACTTTAAAATTTTTTTTAAGAATTAAAATCATACAGGGCGCCTGGGTGGCTCAGTTGGTTAAACGACTGCCTGCGGCTCAGGTCATGATCCTGGAGTCCCGGGATCGAGTCCCACATCAGGCTCCCTGCTCAGCAGGGAGTCTGCTTCTCCCTCTGCCCTCTTCCCTCTCCTGCTCTCTGTCTCTCATTCTCTCTCTCTCAAATAAATAAATAAAATCTTTAAAAAAAGATTAAAAAAAAAAGAATTAAAATCATACAAAGCATGTTTTCTGATTATACTGGAATAAGACTAGAACTCAGGAACAGAACGATAACAGGAAATTAACCAACATACTTCTAAATAACCTGTGAGTCAAAGAGGAAATTCAAGAAAAATTAGAAAATATTCTAAATTGAATTAAAATGAAAGTACAACATACCAAAATTTGTGAGATATAGCAAAAGCACAGCTTATAGGGAAGTTTATAGCACTAAATATATGTTAGAGAAAAAAAGAATGGCCTCAAATCAATAATCTAAGCTTCTATCTTAAGGAATTAGAGAAAGAAAAATTGAAATAAGCCCAAAGCAAGTAATAAAGCAGAGGGAAAAAAAAAAGATCAAAATCAAAAACAGAAAAATAGGGGGGAAAAAAATCAATAAAACAAAAAGCTGGTTCTTCAAAAAGATTAAAAACTTGAGGAACTATACAGCCACTCTGGAAAACAGTATGGAGGGTCCTCAAAAAGTTAAAAGCTACGCTATGACCCAGCAATTACACTACTAGGTATTTACCCAAAGGATACAAACATAGTGATCCAAAGGGGCATGTGCACCCCAATGTTTATAGCAGCAAAGTCCACAATAGCCCAACTATGGAAAGAGCCCAGATGTCCATCGACAGATGAATGGATAAAGATGTGGTATACACACACACACACACACACACAAAGTGTAATACTACACAGCAACCAAAAGAAAAAGAAATCTTACCATTTGCAACGATGTGGATGGAACTAGAGGGTATTATGCTAAGCGAAGTAAGTCAACCAGAAAATAATTATCATATGATTTCACTCATATGTGGAATTTAAGAAACAAAACAGAGGATCATAGAGGAAGGGAGGGAAAAATAAAATAAGATGAAATCAGAGAGGAGGGCGCCTGGGTGGCTCAGTTGGTTAAGCGACTGCCTTCGGCTCAGGTCATGATCCTGGAGTCCCTGGATCGAGTCCTGCATCGGGCTCCCTGCTCGGCAGGGAGTCTGCTTCTCCCTCTGACCCTCCCCCCCTTCATGTGCTCTCTCTCATTCTCTCTCTCTCAAATAAATAAATAAAATCTTAAAAAAAAAAAAAAGAAATCAGAGAGGGAGATAAACCATAAGAGACACTGAACTCTAGGAAATAAACTGAGGGTTGCTGGAGGGAAGGTAGGTGGGGGATGGGGTAAATGGGTGATGGGCATTAAGGAGGGCATGTGATGTAATGAACACTGGGTGTTATATATAACTGATGAATCACTGAACTCTACCTCTGAAACTAATAACCTACTATATATTAATTAATTGAACTAAACTAAACAAAAAAACTGTTGAGGAACCCCTAGCCAAGACTGGCTGGAAAAAAAAAAGAATTAATCAATATCAAGAATGAAAGAGGGGACATCACTGCAGAACCCCACAGACATATTACACATTATATTACAATACTACAGACAACTCTACACACTTAAATTCAACAACTTAGACGAAATGGGCCAATTCTTTGAAAAGTACACACTACAACAGAGAGAAAGGAATAATTCCTAAGTAACTTAATGAGGCCAACATTATACTGATACCAAAACCAGGCAAAGACAACATTATAAGAAAACCACTGACAGGGGCGCCTGGGTGGCTCAGTTGGTTAAGCAACTGCCTTTGGCTCAGGTCATGATCCTGGGGTGCCAGGATCGAGTCCTGCGTTGGCCTCCCTGCCCGGCAGGGAGTCTGCTTCTCCCTCTGATCCTCCCCCCTCTTATGCTCTCTCTCTCTCATTCTCTCTCTCAAATAAATAAAATCTTAAAAAAAAGAAAAAGAAAAAGAAAACCACTGACATATATTTCATGAAAACAAATGCAATTAAGCCCAACAAAATATTTCTAAACTGAATCCAGCAACTAAAAAAGAGTGATATACCATGACAAAGCAGGGTTTATTCCAGGAATGCAAAGCTGGTTCAATATTCAAAAATCAATGATGTGATCTACCACATTAACAGTCTAATGAGGAAAAACTACATGATCATATTTGATTCAAAAAAGTATTTGATAAAATCCAACATCCATTAATTAAACTCTCAGCAAACCAGAAGCAGAAAGGAATTTCCTCATCCTAATAATGGGCATCTACAAAAATCTACAGCAGACATACTTTATGGTGAAATACTGAATGCTTTCACCCTAAAATCGGGAACAAGGAAATTGTACTAGAAGTCCTAGCCAGTGCAATGAAGGAAAAGAGAGAAAAGGCATACAGAATGGAAAACAAGAAAAAAATCACTACTCAGACACCATGACTGTCTATGCAAAAAATCCCAATTAATCCACCCCAAAACTCCCAGAATATGATTTTAGCTAGATCAAAGGATTTTACCTTATCAAAGGTAAACACACAAAATTTAATTACATTTCTACATACTAGTAATTAATAAATGAAACCAAAATTTTTCAAAAACACATTTACAAAAGTTGACCAAAATACTTATATATAAATCTAACAAGGCATGTACAGAATCCATGTGCTGGAAATGACAAAACACCAATGAAAGAAGTCAAACACAAATTGAATGTCAATTATATCTTAATTAAAAAAAAACAACAACAAAATCAAAGATCACCAAACAGGGGCGCCTGGGTGGCTCAGTTGTTAAGCGTCTGCCTTCGGCTCAGGTCATGATCCCAGGGCCCTGGGATGGAGCCCCGCATCGGGCTCCCTGCTTAGTGGGAAGCCTGCTTCTCCCTCTCCACTCCCCCTGCTTGTGTTCCCTCTCTCGCTGTCTCTCTTTGTCAAGTAAGTAAATAAAATCTTTAAAAAAATAAATAAAGTTGGAGAATTTCTTTAAAGAAATCACTTTGCTCAATTTTAAGACTTGCAGTAATTAAAACATGTGGTATAGGCAATGAAATAGACCTATAAATCAATGGAACAGAATAGAGAATACAGAAATAACCCACTCAAATAAGGTCAACTAACTTCTGACAAAGGTGTAAAGTCCATTTAATGGAGAAAGATTATCCTTTCAACAAATGGATTTGGAACAACCTGATATCCATGTGGGGGAAAAAAAAAATGCCCACCTGAATCTGATACCTTATATAAAATTAACTCAAAAAGAATCACCGATCTAAATGTAAAACTATGAAACTTCTAGAAGAAAACATAGGGGAAAAAATCTTTATAACCTGAAGTTTTATAAAACAAAGAGTTCTTAGATGACACCAAAAACTGTGATTCATAAAAGAAAAAACTGGTAAGCTGAACTTCATCAAAATTAAATATTTTTCTTTGAAAAAAAAGTTAGTAGAATAAAAACACAAGTTATAGACTGTAAGAAAATGTTTGCAAATTACATATCCATCATAGGACTCCTATCCAAAATTATAAACAACTCTCAAAACTCAAAAGAAAATAACTCAATTAAAAATAGGCAAACTCTGAATAAATACTTCACCCAAGAGGATACAAGAACAGCAAACAAACACATGGAAAGTGTTCAATATCAGTAGTCATTAGGGAAATGCAAATTAAAACCACACCACACCTATTAAAATGCTTAAAATAAAAACTGACAATATCAAGTGCTAGCAAGGACGCACAGTAACTGGAACTCTCATACATTGCTGGTGGGAAGTCAAAAACGTAAAGCCACTCTGAAAAATAGTTTGGCAGTTTCTTATAATATTACCATATGACCCAGTGCCCACTCCTTAGAAAAATGAAAATTTACTTCCATACAAAAACCTGTACACAAATGTTTATAGCAGCTGTATTCATTTTCACCAAAACCTGGAAAGAAGCTCAACGTCCACCACTGGGAAAATGGATAAACTATGGTATATCCATACAATGGAATACTACTCAGTAGTAAAAAGGAACAACTCAGATGAGTCTCAAAGTTATTATGCATGCTGAGTGAAATAAACCAGTGTGAAAAAGTTACATACTGTATGATTCCATTTAAATGACTTCTCCAAAAGATAAAATCATAGTAACAAAGTACTGGCTGCCAAGAGTTTAGGGGTGGGAGAGAGTGTGATCGCACAGGGATTGCATGAGGGAGCTTTTGTGGGTAATAAAACTGTTCTGTATCCTGATGGTGGTAGTGGATACATTAATCTATATATGTGTTAAATCCAAAGGCCCGTACATTTTAAAATATCAATTCCACTACATGTTAATTTTTTAATTAGTATAAAACAAAACCACTTAGAAAAACTGCCTGGCAGTATCTACTAAAGTCAAACTGCATGTATACTTAGCAATTCCACTCCAGATATATATGGATATATACTCGACTGAAATGATTACTCATGTCCACCAAAAGACATGTACAGGAATGTGCATATCAGCCAAAAAATAAAATAACCTATATATATGTCCATCAATATTAGAATGAGTAATCTGTGGTATATTCACACAATGGAAAACTGCATGCCATCAAAGAGAACAATGAGGGCACCTGGGTGGCTCAGTTGGTTAAGCGACAGCCTTCGGCTCAGGGCATGATTCTGGAGTCCCGGGATCAAGTCCCGCATCGGGCTCCCTGCTCGGCAGGGAGTCTGCTTCTCCCTCTGACCCTCCCCCCTCTCATGCTCTCTCTCTCTCTCTCTCAAATAAAAAAAAAAAAAAAGAGAACGATGAATTGCTACCTCAACAACATGGCTGCATCTCAATATTCAGCCAAAGAGCACTGGCAGAGTATTTTCACATGAAATTTAAATATAGCCAAAATGCACAAGAACAGTGGTAGGGATGACTGCAAAGGGGAACAAGGGAGCATTCTAGGGTACTGGGAATATTCTATTTTATATCTTGATATATTGGTTATGTGGGTGTACACATACATAAAATACTGAATCACAGAGGTGCTCTTTGCAGCTTCACCAAACTGTTAATCTTAGTTAAATCACATAAGGTTCGAACACTACATCAAACACTAAAGATGTATGGTGATTAACATAACAATAAAAAAGTTTTAAAAAAAGAAAAAAATCACATAAGGTTCTAGATCTTTTTTTTTTTTTTTTAAAGATTTTATTTATTTATTTGAGACAGAGAGAATGAGAGACAGAGAGCATGAGAGGGAGGAGGGTCAGAGGGAGAAGCAGACTCCCTGCCGAGCAGGGAGCCCGATGCGGGACTCGATCCCGGGACTCCAGGATCATGACCTGAGCCGAAGGCAGACGCTTAATGACTGAGCCACCCAGGCGCCCAAGGTTCTAGATCTTTATCTGACATACTTCCTCAGGTCACTAAGGCAAATGTGAACTAGAAAGTTATGACTGAACCTCATTTCATCACGGCAGCAATTTCTGCAACACACCCAATGTACCCCAAAATCAATGTTAACTATATCATCTAACTATAAATATACTGTAGAACAGCCTTTAAACATTACTAATGCCATCTCCTTCTTACCACCTTTTTTTTTTTTTAAGATTTTATTTATTTATTTGAGAGAGAGAGAACGAGAGACAGAGAGCAGGAGAGGGAGGAGGGTCAGAGGGAAGAGAAGCAGACTCCCCGCCGAGCAGGGAGCCCGATGTGGGACTCGATCCCAGGCGCCCCTCCTTCTTACCACCTTTTCATGAATGAAAAGGACTTACGTTATTACAAATGCCCCCTACACTACAACAGGTTTCTGACTTTACAACTTTAATATCGCTGCTTGAAAATGTACTTTGATCCCTACCCCCAAATGGCTTCCTTTTATAAATCTCTAACAGCATTTCAAAAATAGCTCTAAAATTCCCTTTTGAGCTATGAGTGTAAACTATATGTAATTTGATATTCCAACAGCTAGTGACATGGGTCAATTTCCATAATAGAGGAATTCTGGTTTTTGTAAATAATATGTGCATGACTGAATTTTGCACACCTATTCAGAAAACAGAATTCTGTTGGTGTAAATATTATTATTCTGTATATAATACCTAAATGTTTAACTGTTAAAAGGTGGAAAAAGCCAAAATCAGTTTAATTTTGGGGAAAAAAAATGTGGGGCATCTGGGTGGCTCAGTCAGTTAAGCGTCTGCCTTCAGCTCAGGTCATGATCCCAGAGTCCCGGGATCGAGCCCAGCATCCGGCCCCTTGCTCTATGGGGAATCTGCTTCTCATCTCCCTCTGCCTCTCCCCAACCCCACCACTTGTGTGTGCACACTCTCTCTCGCTCAAATAAATAAAATCTTAAAAAAAAAATAAGAAAAAAAATGTTAGTAATATCAGGTTGTAAAAATACCATTCACCTTTTTGCTCCTCAAGTAACGCTCATTTTAGAAAAGTCTTAAAGCTTGAGGTATGTGCATAAAGGAAAAAAGAAAGCCATCAGACTTTCCACCACAAAATATTTTGATGGATATCCTATCAGACTTTCCTATGCAAATATATATGCCCACAGATATTTTACAAAAGTAGGTCTGTACTACAAACGTTTTCTATTTTGTAAGCTTCCTTCTTTACTTAATACATCATGAATGTTATGAAAATTACATTTAAAATAGAAATGCAGGGGTGGGGATGCCTGGGTGGCTCAGTCGGTTAAGCGTCTACCTTCAGCTCAGGTCATAATCCCAGGGAGCCTGCTTCTCCCCCTGCTTCCGCTCTCTCTCTCTCTGACAAATGAACAAATAAAATCTTTTTAAAAAAGAAAAAAAGAAATGTAGGGGCGCCTGGGTGGCTCAGTCGGTTAAGCATCTGCCTTTGGCTTAGGTCGTGATCCCAGGATCCTGGGGATCCAGCCCCGCATCGGGCTCCCGGCTCAGTGAGGAATCTGCTTCTCCCTTTCCCTCTGCCTCTGCCTCCACCCCACCCTCTGCCCCGGGCTTGTACTGTCTTTTGCTCTCTCTCTCTCTCAAATAAATAAATAAAATCTTTAAAAAGATAAAATAAAATAGAAATGCAAGGGGTGCCTGTGTGGCTCAGTCAGTTAAGCGTCTGCCTTTGGCTCAGGGCATGATCCCGGGGTCCTGGGATGGAGCCCCATGTCAGGCTCCCTGCTCAGCGGGGAGCCTCCTTCTCCCTCTCCCTCTGCCCCTCCCTGCTCATGTTCTCTCTTGCTCCCTTGCTCTCTCTCTCTCTCTCAAAAAAAAAAAAAAAAAAAAAAAAAAAAATATATATATATATATATGTATTTTTAAAAACAGAGAAATGCAAAATAATAAGATATATTCACAATACCCTTCACCTACCAACTTTTCTTTTTAGGGCAAAACCTTTATTGTCACATCAGAACAGACCACCAAACAAGGCTATTAGAATAAGGCCTTGTCCAAGATGCAGCCATGTCCACTGTTCTTAACTGTATACGGTTTTCCCATTCCACAAGTGGAAAAAGCTTGATCAATAACAAGTATCCTGTGGCAAAGTCCCTAATAAGTCCACCCCATGGGGCGCCTGGGTGGCTCAGTCGTTAAGCGTCTGCCTTCGGCTCAGGTCATAACCTCAGGGTCCTGGGATCGAGCCCCACATCGGGCTCCCTGCTTGGCGGGAAGCCTGCTTCTCCCTCTCCTACTCCCCCTGCTTGTGTTTCCCTCTCTCGCTGTATCTCTGTCAAAAAATAAATAAAATCTTAAAAAAAAAAAGTCCACCCCAGCCTCCTGGAAAATAATGATCATGTACATACATAGCACTGTGTGTCACCAGGCACTGTTTGTTTAATTCTTACAATAATCCTAAAAGCTAGGTGCCATATCACTTAGGACACCAAAGCAGCATGAGGTTTGACACCCTGCCTAAGGGCACAGAGCCTATCAAATTTGTATACCCATGTTTTGGTGGGCAAAAGACTCTAAGCTAAATGATGTTTTCCTACTTCCCCGAGCCTTTGCTTCTATGTAGAAACCATTCACACGCAGAGAGGCCCTTTTTGCCTGAGGAGCTGCCTTGATGAAAGTGGTCCTAGGACTAACACTCAGGGCTGTGCCCAGCACACAGGACCCCTCCTGAGAATCAAGACAGTCCTTCCACTCTTCTCTCTCAGGCACCTTTTGCTCTGGTGACTCTACATAGAATGGAAAGATGCACCCCTGGAATCAATCATAAGCTTCTCCCAGAAATGGAGGGCCGGTACCCATTCCTTGTTACTTGTTACACTGTTTTGGGTGCCTCTTCTGCACAAGACAAGGTGCCCCCAAAGAGTTCACCAGCTATGCGGAAACAATTCAGAGGCTTCAGAATTACAATAAGAATTTTTGTGATCAGCGTCAAGAACACCTGTTACCAGAAATATTTGCGAAGAGGAGCACCTGGGTGGCTCAGTCAGTTAAGTGTCTGCCTTTAGCTCAGGTCATGATCCCAGGGTCCTGGGATGGAGCCCCATGTTGGGCTCCCTGCTCAGAGGAGACTGCTTCTCTCCCTCTGCCTGCCGCTCCTCCTGTTTGTGTGTGAACGCCCTCTGTCAAATAAATAAAATCTTAAAAAAATTTTTTTGAAGGGGGCGCCTGGGTGGCTCAGTCTTTAAGCGTCTACCTTCAGCTCGGGTCGTGGTCCCGGGGTCCTGGGATCCAGCCCCGCCCCGCATCTGGCTCCCTGCTCAGCGGGAAGCCTGCTTCTCCCTCTCCCACTCCCCCTGCTTGTGTTCCTTCTCTCGCTGTGTCTCTGTCAAATAAATAAAATCTTTAAAAAAATTTTTTTGAAAAAAAAAAATTGCTTGCAAAGAATTTTTAAAGTTCAAGATGTAACTTTAAAACGTTAAAATACAGTAAAAGAGAATGTTTCTTAAGGTGCAGTCACAAATCAATTGGTACACAGTAAAGTAATTCTGTGCACTACAACCACTTTATTAATGAAATGGAATAGAATAAAAAAGACAAAGTGTCAGAATATCATTTCGTAAAACTTTTGTGTAAGTGTAAGCAGGCACTGTAGGTCTTAATATATCTTATTTCTTGGGGCGCCTGGGTGGCTCAGTTGGTTGGGCGGCTGCCTTCGGCTCAGGTCACGATCCTGGAGTCCCAGGATCGAGTCCCGCATCGGGCTCCCTGCTCAGTGGGGAGTCTGCTTCTCCCTCTGACCCTCCCCCCTCTCATGTGCTCTCTCTCTCATTCTCTCTCTCTCAAATAAAAAAAAATAGAAAATAAATCATTTAAAAAAAAAAAAAATATATATCTTATTTCTTACAGGCGGTCATAGTCAAAAACCTTGATTCATAAGTTTAACAGAATACGACAGTCCTGTCAAAAATCATACTAGATAGGGGGGCCTGGGTGGCTCTGTCAGCTGAGAGTCTTCTGGTTTCGGCTCAGCTCACGATCTCATGGGCAACAGACTCCCGCTGGACATGGAGCCTGCTTGAGAGTCCCTCTCTCCCTCTCCCGCTTGCAAGCACTCTCCCCCTTTCACTCTCTAAAAAAATAAAACAATAATAATAATACTCGATAGAAGGTTATGAGTTTGACTAATGCAATTAAAATAATAAACTAATAAACTAAAGAAAGATTATTTTAGCTAAATATTGCAAAGTAAATGGGATTTATTCAAACCTAAAATAATGGTACCACAAACTTGTTTTTATTGAGTTGACAGAAATGGTATATTGTACACCAAGCTACAGCAAATATTATCAACATTTTTGGAAAGGGTTTGCATAGACAGACCTCCTACCCTCACCTCCCCAGCAGCAGCAAACACTGCCCTTAATTTACAGCCCAAAGATCCAAACGCCCAAACCTTATTCTTGATCCCAACCACTGTACCTGTTTCTCTCTCCAGGATATTGGAAAGGGGCAGCCTCTGGAGGCTGAAGTCCAGGGCCACGGTCCAGGATCCCAAACAAAGGTAACAATACCACCTAAAGAAAGCTCCAACAACTGCACTTACTCCACCACAGAGAAGGCTGGACATCCTCTAAACTGAAACCAAAGTACACATACATTACTGTATGTTCACTTACTAGCAAAAGCATCAGAAAGCCATCCCGTATGCAATCATTTCTCTCATCTGCTCTCATTACATACCATTCCAACACAATATTTAGAATCTTGCATAAAATAATTTTTTTAAGATTTTTATTTATTTATTTGAGAGAGAGAGCACGAGTGGGGAGGAAGGGCAGAGGGAGAGGGAGAATCAGGCTCCGGATGGGACTCGACCCCAGGACCCTGGGACAGGACTTGAGCAGAAGGCAGACGCTTAACCGTCTGAGCCACCCAGGCGCCCCCATAAAACCATCTGTGTCATAATTTGGCACACCGTACTCCTGATGAGGCTCTCTTGTCACTGCAAATGTCTTCTAAACAATCTACGCGTTCTAACCACCCAACTTTCTCGAGGTCCGTTACCATTCAGGAGCCACTAGAAGGGCTGGAAACGGCTCTGTCACCCGCCCAGCCTCGCCTCGTACTACCACTGCGTCTTCTCAAGTGTGGTGACCAACAGCGGAACAAAGGTGCAGCAACAGACAACGGAAGATGCAGCGTGTGCCCGCTGCTTTCATAAACCGAAGAAAGTACTTTCCACATTCCTTGAGTTCAAACACCGAATATACGCCCGAGTAACCAGACGACTCATGTCCCCCAAAACTTTTTAAGAAGCAGGACTCCGGAAGGCTGTCAGGTAGCTTTCCAATGACCAGATCAGAGCAGAGAAAGAAAACTTCAAGGCTGGCGCTGTTCGGCCACCACTTGCAAGGGACGCAGAAGGGAGGCACCGAGAAAGGCCGCTCGAAAGCACTCTCGGCGACCCAGGGAAGCCCCGCTCGTCACCTGACTCGTAATTATCCTGGAATTGCACACGAGCGATTTCAAGGACGAGCTCCGCGCGGGGCGACATGGCACCACCCCCGGGTCCGTGACAGCGACGCGCAGGTGGCAGAGGCACAGGCAGCCCCGCGCGCCGCACCCAGGAGATGCCGGCACCTGGCGCGGGCAGCCGGCCGCCCCGCGCTCGCCGTGCCCGCGGGAGGGCTGTCACGGCGCAAGCCGCCCGCGGCCCCCGGCCGCCCCGGGCCCGCGCGGCCCCCGGCCCCGGCGGGAAGCCCGCCCGCGTCGGCCCGCCCACCCCGCCCCCGCCCCGTCGCCGCTTACCTCGAAGTAGCCTCCGGGGGCGGCGCCGCCCGCGCCCGCGCCGAGGGGCCCGTTGGCCGCCGCCGCGCCGCCCGGGGCCGCCAGGCCCGCGGCCTGGGAGCCGCGCAGCGCGGCCGCCGGGCCGGCCTTGCCGCCGCCCGCGCCGCCGTTGCCCCCGCCCGAGCTGCCGCCGCCGCCCCGCTTGTTCTTCCGGCGCTTGGCCCCGCGCTTGGCGTCGGCCGGGCTCATGGCGGGCGGGCGGGGAGAGGGCGCGGAGCGGGCGCGGGGCCGCGGGCGGCGGCGGAGGGCGGGGAAGGCGGGGAGGCTGAGGCGGCGGCGGGGCGCTCCGGCCGGCCGAGGGCGGGGGGCGCTGCGCGGGGTCGCCTCCGGGCGGGGAGGGCCGGGCGGGCGGGAGCTGCGGGGAGGCCGCTGGGCGGGAGGAACGGCGAGTCCACCGGGCCCGGCGCCGCCGCTGACCAGAGTTAGAGTCCAATATGGCGGACACAAGGGGAAAGGGATCCCAGTTTACGTCGGGGGAGGGGGAAGGAGCGGCGGGGAGGGGGAGGGGTGTGGGCGCCCTCCCCCCCCGCCTTACTCCGCCCTCCCGAACGCCGCTCCCCCTCTGCCTCGCCCACCCCCTCCCGCCGTTAACGAGGGCCGGCGCGCAGGGCACGCCGGGAGTCGGAGTCCATGCGCCCGCGTCCCCGCTGAAGCACACGGCGGGATGACCACGATTCCCGTCAGGCCGCGCGCAGCCGATCGCCCGGGCGCCGCGAGAGGCCGGGCCGGAGTGGGCGGGGGGGAGCGGGCTGAGTCGGTGACGACACCGGCGCTCTCCGCACCGCCCGGCCACGCCCGCGTCGCTCAGCCTTCTGGGAGTTGTAGTTGGGTGGAAGGGCCAGGACGGCGCGAGGCTCCGTCGCCCGCAGTGGACGAACTACAGGACTGGAGGCGAGGAGTTCCGCCTCATTGACAGGCACGCACACGCCCCGGCGCCCTGCGGCCCGCCCCCCGCCCCCTGAGTGCCGCAGGCCGGTCCGGCCCCCGGGATGCGCCGGCCCGGCCCCCGGGATGCACCGGGCCGGCAGCCGGGCTCGAGCCCGCCGGGAGTGGCCCGGTGACCTTGGTCGGGCTCTGGGTTCGAGGGCGCCTCCTCCACTTGCAGGCTGTGACCTTGGGCCGGTCCCCTAGCTCGAGTCCAGGTGACTCGCTGGGCACAAGAACAACCTGCCTCGTGGGCTTGGGTGGGGTTCCGGAGGGCGCCGGGCCTGGCGGGGCGCGGGGCTCCTGCCCCGAGAGAACAGCCGCCATCGGGCCGGGGTCCGCCCTGGGCGATGGAACAGCCTGCGCAGAGCAGTCGTGACAGCGCCAGGGCCCGGCACACCTGTCGGTTAGCCTAGAAGCCCTGGGCCTGCGGGCGCCCTTCCCGAGCCCGCCCTCTCCCTGCACCCGCGTTTAGCCGCCGCCCGGCGCTCCTGGTGCCTTGCGACCCGGATCCCGTATGGTCCCGACATTTCTCACGACCTCGCGTTTACCCACCTCACGGGCTGTGCACCGGGTCAGACCCTCCCGGGCCTTCCCGTGCTCTCTGCCCCGCGGGGCTTCAGACGCTCGGGTCAGAAATCTGAGCTCTCCGCCTGGACCTCTCCTCCCTGGGCCGCCTTGCCCATCATCAGCCAGTCCCAGGTACAGTTCTGCCCTTAGGACAAAAGGGGTCCCTTGCCGAAGCCCTGCGTTCCCGAGCGTCCCTCCTATCACAGTCCTCGAGACAGCAAAGACATCTTTTCCCCTCTGGTTCTGTGGGTGGTTACAGGGCCGAGATACCGTTAGCTGTGGGCCTGTCCATAGCTCATTGCCGAGCCTCACCTTCGCCGCAGCTGCAGCCACAGCCTTCTCATCCTCTGACCCATTCTTCATGACAAAACCAGAATGAGCTATGATCAAATCAATCTCTGCTTAAAGGCCTTCAGGAACTCTACTTGTCAGCAAATAAAGTCCCCTCACCCCTCCCAGAGGGTTTTGGATGACCCTGCCCTGCAGATAGTGGTTGAGAGAGTGGGTGGGGGGCGCCTGCCTGGCACTCCTTCTTTGGCACTCCCCCAGGTAGGCAAAGTCTTGGGCTGCTTCCCACCCCACAGGGGCTGGGTCATCCCAGACACTCCCTTCTCCCACAGCACCTATGCTTTCCCTTGTCCTGGTATTCACCAGTAACCCCAGAGAAGTCTTAGGGGACTGGGAGGGCATGGGAGTGCCCTCCTCATGCATCTCTAAATCCCAGCTCCTGCTAAGCAAGGGCTGGGCACATACCAATCTAGTATTTGCTGGATGAATGGGTGACATAATAATCACCATTTATCAAGTAATTATGTACCAGCCACTCTGCCTGCTGCTATATCATCTCATCTAATTCACATAACCACTCTTGAGATAGGCACCATTAGTCCTATATTATGGATGAGAAACTGAAGTTCATAGATGTTAAGGGATTTGCCCAAAGTCATCCTGATAGATGTGGGGCCCAGATTCCAACTCAGGTGTGGCTCTGGTATGACTTTTGGGTTCTGGCTGGGCACAGGGGGACACAATTGGGAGTTCATCTGAGGACCTGGGACAGAGGAAGCTTCTGTGAGGAAGTGAACTAAGCCAGAGCCAGTCATTCACAGAACAAAGGACTTTCAGCAATGCAAGACTCTGCAGCACAGAAAAGCTCCACATGTCCCAGGAAACTACAAAAGCCACTGTGGCTAGAGCAAGTGAAAATGGCAGAAGCTGCAGGTTTTATTTTAAATGAAGCTGGGAGCCATGGAAGGTTCTGAACAGAGTATCAGGGTAGGATGTATATTTTTGAGAGAACTATGGCTGTTGTGTGGACAATGGAGGTCAGGGGAGCAAGTCCAGGACACTCGTGACAACCTTGTAGGGAATGGAGAGGGTGCTTCTGGCAAACGAGTGATGAAGTTTCATTAGCTCCCCCATAAGAAATTAAGGGACAAAAATTAAATACTAAGACAAAAGATTTTGTCTGGTATGGCTGAGCTTTGGAGGGCCACAAACCATTGTAATATTTAAAATTTGTTTCTCACCCTAAGAATCCATTTTCACCCCCTTGAGGGATGTATTTGCATCCTCCGGAGAAATAGAACGCGCGCGCGCGTGTGTGTGTGTGTAAGAGAGAGAGAGAGAGAGAGACTGAGATTTATTATAAGGAATTGGATCACACAATGATGGAGGATGGCAAGTCCTGAAATCTGCAGGCAGCAAGCTGGAGACCCTGTTCAAGTCCAAAGGCCTGAGAACCAAGAGGGCCAATGGTGTCACTCTAGTGCAAAAGCCAGGAGGTTGGAGACCCAGGAAAAGCTGATGTTTCAGTTTGAGTCCCAAGGTAGGAAAAAACCAATGATCCAGCTCAGAGGTACTTGGGCAGCAGGAGTTCCATCTTTTTTCCCTTCTATTCAGGCCCTTTTGTTCTATTCAGGACTTCAACTGATTGGATGAGTCCCGTTGACATTGAAGAGGGCAATCGCTTTACTCAGTTTACTGATCCAAATGTTAATCTCATCCAGAATCATATTTGACCAGATGTCTGAACACCCTATAGCCCAGTTAGGTTGACACATGAAATTAACCATCACAAGGGAGAATGTAGGATGTAAAAGTCAGAAAGGGTCTTGTTTATTTGTAGAAGTAAGAGCAGCTCAGTCCAGCAGGAGCATGAGTGGTCACAGGGAGGTGTGGGCAGTGACCCTGGAGAGATTTAGGCTTGGAGATGGCCCCTCAGAGCACTCATGACCCTGGAAGTCTCTTAGAACTGATTTGCGGGGAAAGGCAGCATATGTTGGACATTTTTTTGTAAAAGTAAAGTTTTATTACTTCCATAATGCAGTAAATATTGTTGACCAAGCTATGAATATGTACTAAAAACACAGGACAACTTTTAATGAAAAGTTAGATAAGTTAATTATCTCACAATTCATTACCAGTAAACATTACATCATAAAGAATCATTACCTAGAAAGCCTTTCCTAATTTCTGGCTTTATTAAGTCTGCAGAAAGAACGGTTGGACACCCTGTGCTCAGGCCATTCCTTGCCCCAAGCAGAACCACAGCAGCAAGCTTTTGAACCCAAGCAGGGGACAGGGAATTCTCTGCAGAAACTTACAATGTGAGAATGGATATGAACATACTATTGTTTGGGGGCCCAAAGAATTAGGCAGTTCTTGATGCTCACCCAAAATTGAAGCCTGTAGGTCAGTAAGCTCTACCCATGTGGATCTCCTAATCAGCTTTTACATGTCACTTGTAAACATGAGGAATAGTCAAGGATCACCAGTCATTTAAGAAACGGCTCAGGGCGCCTGGGTGGCTCAGTCATTAGGCGTCTGCCTTTGGCTCGGGTCATGATCCCAGGGTCCTGGGATCAAGCCCCGCACTGGGCTCCCTGCTCGGCGGGATGCCTGCTTCTCCCTCTCTCACTCCCCCTGCTTGTGTTCCCTCTCTCGCTGTGTCTCTGTCAAATAAATAAATAAAATCATCATAAATAAATAATAAATGAATGAATGAATGAATGAATGAATGAATGGCTCAAGGCCAGATACAAGAAATGTGTGGCAAGGGGGGCAGGCAAAGAAAGCGTTAATGGAAGTAATGAAAAAATTTTCAAAAAGCTGCTAATAGCCTGAAAGATGTTTAAGAAAGGAGTCCCCAAAACTAAAAATATAGCCAAAATTGTCAAATTCAGCAGAAGGGTTGCAAGATAAAGTTCAGGAAATTATCCAGAAAGTGTAACAGAAAAAGACACAAAATCATAGAGAAATGAGACTTAGACGTTCAAATCAGGAGATCCAACAACTTTCTAAGAGTTCTAAGGAAAAAAGTGGAGAGAAATAAATTTTGGGGACACCTGGGTGGCTCAGTCGGTTGAGCGTCTGCCTTCTGCTCAGGTCATGATCCCAGGGTCCTGGGATCGAGTCTTGCATCGGGCTCCTTGCTTAGCGGGGAACCTGCTTTTCCCTCTACCTGATGCTCCCCCTTGCTTGTGCTCTCTCTCTTGCTCTCTCTGACAAATAAATAAAAATCTTTAAAAAAAATAACTTTTGAAAGAAATAGTACAATTTAACAGAAATAAGGATTTGAGTGTTCAGAGTCCACCCAAAGATGATGACTAATTGTGGAAAACCAGATATAAACAAAACAGTCTAAAACATAAAGAAAAAAAGGAAACCACATTAAAAAAAAGCAGGGAAATGCATCTCACTAAATGTCTTAGCAGTAACAACATTCAATTCTATTTAGATAGTGGAGCATGGAAAATTCCAAAAGAAATTCTGAAAGAAAATTACATATAATGTAGAATTGCGTAGTCCGACAACAATTTTGGACATTCAAACTGTATTTTTCCAGGTAAGCAGACTGTAACATAGTAACGACAAACCCTGAAGCACTAGTATAAGCGTACCTGGGGGTTTGGTCCAGACAATTGCAGAATACCCTAATAATGGCAGTCACATAAATTTCTGGTTTCCCAGCACATGTAAGAGTTGTGTTTGCACAACCCCATCGTCTGTTAGGTGTGCAATAGTGTTCTGTATACAACAAAATGCACATACCTTAATTAAAAAACCCTTTATTGCTAAAAAATGTTATCATCTGAGCTTTCAGTGATTTGTAATCACTGATCACAGATCACTGTAACAAATACAATAATGAAAAAGTTTGAAATATTGAATTACCAAAATGTGACAGAGACACAAACTGAGCAAATGTTGAAAAAATGGTGCCAACAGACTGGCTTGACACAGGTTTGCTGCAGACCGTTAATTTGTAAACAGCACAACATATATGTTTACCCAGCAGCTCAATAAAGCGAAGCACCATAAAATACGGTGTGCCCATGGGTCTATTTCTCACATACACCTGAGACTGTTAAGTATCTCTCTTCCCTCTTATAACTGACATGTGACCTCAAAGGTCACCCAGTCTTGACAGTGATGGAGAAGGGCTTGGAAATTAAAAATACAACTGAAATTGTAAAAGACAATCGTAGGGTTGCAAGATAAAGTTAAGATTATCCAGAAAGTAGAAAAAGACAGATGGAAAATAGGAGAGAAGAAAGAATTACAAGTTCAGTGGAGGAGGTGGGATGACTTCCTAGTAGGGGTGAGAGAAAAAAAAAAAGAACCATCCCAAATTAGAACAGGACAATGGAAGCCTGTGAGGAAAAATAGCACCTGACATTTGAAATTATTTGACGTCTGAAATTGAGGTAGAAGATTGGATAAATGGCAGGTTTGATTGAACATATACCAGTCACTACCTGATATAGGAACAATGTGGAGTCATCATGATGCATGCCTGATTCTTGTTTTAACTAGAATATATATGTATATATATGTACATACACAAAATATAAGAAAAACACAGATGTTTAAGAAACTGAAGTGCTACTGAACACACAGAACTGAGGGTCCAGTTTTCCCTGCTTTCCAGTTCTAAGGACACTGGGCTAAGAAGCAAGGCTTTGTCTGAAAAGAGGATACTATCAGGGAGTCTTCTGGGGTGAAGAGATAAAACTGACTTGGGGCTACAATTCCATCGAGATGGGATGAGTAAATCACCGAACCTGACAGTTTTCCTCTCAAGTCACTGACAAATTCTCACACTCTACAGGCAAGAAGCTAAGAGACAAAGCTTCTGAACAAAGACCCCGGGAAGCAGAGAAGTTTTGGCAATTTCACCAGGCTGAGAAGACAAGGATTATAGGTCAGGACTAAGCAGAGAGCGGTACCCTGGTACCCACTGGGAAGCTCTCAATGGCATCCTAACAGTGGGAAGTGAACCACCAGTAGACAGAGCACAACGAAGTACAACATGGCCTTAATACAGCTTAACGTGCCATCGGGCTAAGGTGATCGGCACCTGCTCTGTTTACCCAGCAGAGGAAGGCATCTGTAGCCACTACCATTCCTTGTGCACAAGTTCAGCTTTCAGTTAAAAATCTCTTGGTGTGTCAAGGCACAGGGCCTTCTGACTGAAAATAAAAAGACAAACAACTATAAAAACAAACTTGTGGGTGAGTCACATACTGAGTTCCAAGTAGGCAAAGACTACAGTTACAATTAACATGCTCAAGAAAATAGAAAGGTGTAAAAACAGATGAAATAATGGAGAATTTCACCTGGGAATTGAAATATTTTTTTTTTAAGATTTTATTTATTTATTTGACAGAGAGAGATAGCGAGAGCAGGGGGAGTGGGAGAGGGGAGAAGCAGGCTTCCCGCGGAGCAGGGAGCCCGATGTGGGGCTCAATCCCAGGACCCTGGGATCATGACCTGATGAAGGCAGATGCTTAACGACTGAGCCACCCAGGCGCCCTGGGAATTGAAATCTGTAAGAATATTAGCTAAAACTAAAAGATAAAATAACTGAAATTAGGAATTTAGTAGATGAACAGCAGATTAGACACAGATTAGAGGACTAATGAATTGGAAGATAATTCAATATAAAACATCCTAACTAACACACAGAGAAAAAAAAAAACAATTGATAAAACAGAAAAAAAGACTTAAGAAATTGATCAGATGCAGTTGAAGGTCTAACAATGTGTAATTGGAGTCCCAAAAGGCAAGAGAAAATGCCACAGAAGCAGAGCACTCTCCAAAGCTGATAGATACCAGACAACCATCCAGTTTCAAGAGTCCCTGTGAGTCCCAAGCAGGATAAATACCAGCAAAACCACACCTAAGCACATCATTATCAAACTGCTGAAAACAAAGACAAAGCAAAATGTTAGCCAGAGAAAATATTCACTTCTCTTCAAACACATGTGACAGTTAGCCACAGCAGAAATGAAGCTGGAAGACAATGGAATGACGTTGTCACACACACACACACACACACACACACACGAACGCACACACACATCAAAAAACCCTGCCAACTTACAATTTTTAAAAAATCTTGTTTTATCTAATCCAATATATTCAAAATATCATGAGCTAAACATGTAATCAGTTTTAAAACTATTAACAAAATATTTTATACTCTTTCATACTAACTCTTGAGAATCCCGTGTGCGTATTAACTTCCAGTCACTCCGCATTTGGATTCACCACACGCCAGGTGCTCAACAGCCACATGCGGCTCACAGCAACCATATGAGACAGCAACTTAGAGTTTTTTACTCAGAAAAAAATATATCATGCAAGAATGAAAGTAAAATAATGGCATTTTCAGATTAACAAAGATAGAAATTATTTCTAGCAGGAGTTCACTAAAAGAAATACTAAAGAAAGTTCATTGGGCAGAAGGAAAATTATTCCAGATGGGAATGAAAAGAGAATAAAGACCACAATAAATGGAATATATCGATACACACACACACACACACAAATATGAAATTCCATATATATGGAATTTTCTATCTATATAGAGATATAACCTTATTTTACACTACTTTTTCTCATTTAAAAATTGACAAAATATAATACAAAAATTACCATTTTAATCCTTTCAAGTGTACAATTCAATGGCCTTAGCTACATTTATAATGTACAATCATCACCACTGTCCACTTCCATAAAGTTTCATCCTCCCAAACAGAAACTCTGTACCCATTAAATACCTCCCCTTTCATGCTACCACCAGCCCCTGGGAACCTCTATTCTAATTTCTCTCTATGAATTTGCCTACTCTAGGAACCTCATATAAGTGGAGACATACAATATTTGTACTTTTTTTACTATCTTGCTCAGCATATTGTTATCAAGTTTCATCCATGTTTTATGTATCAGAATTTTCTTTTTAAGGATGAATAAGATTCCCTTGTATGGATATGCCACCCTTTCTTTACCCATTCATCTGTTGATGGACATTTGGATTGTTTACACCTTTTGACTGTGGTGAATAATGTTGCTATGAACATGGATGTACAAGTATCCATTTGAGTCCCTGCTTTCAATTCTCTCAGGTATCTATCTAGGAGTAAAGTTGCTGGATCATATGGTAATTCTGTATTTAACTTCCTGAGGAACCATCAAACTTTTCCAGAGAAGCTTGGCCATTTTATGTATTTACCAGTTATACACAAGGGCTCCAATTTCTACACATCCTTGCCAATAGTTACTGTGTTTTTTGATAACAGCCATTCTAATGGGTGTGAGATGGTAGATCTTTGTGGTTTTTACATTTCACTGGTGACTAATGATCAGTTCCTTTCATGTGCTTATTTGCCATTTGTATATCTTCTTTGGAGAAGTATCTATTGCAATACTTTGCCAGTTTCTAAATTGGGTTGTCTCATTTTTTGTTCTTGTTGAGTTGTAACAACATTGAAAATATTCTGATTGTTAGTGTCTTAGCAGATATTGCAAGCAGATGACAGGCAAATATTTTCTCCCATTCTGTGGGTTGTCTTTTCACTAAAGTTTTTAATTTTTTAATGAAGTCAAATGTATTTATTTTTTTCTTTTGTTGCCTAAATTTTTGGTGTCATATTCAAGGAATCATTAAGCCCAAGAAAAATATAATGCAAAATTTACCACTTGAATCCTCTTCAAGTGCACACATTGTACAAGTTGTTTTCAACTTGTCTGTTTTCTTCTAAGATTTTTTTTTTTAAGTAAGCTATAGGCCCAACATGGGGCTTGAACTCACGACCCCAAGATCAAGAGTCACATGCTCCACCGACTGGGCCAGCCAGGCACCCCCTTCTAAGAATTTTATAATTTTAGCTCTTAAATTTACATCTTTGATCCATGTTGTGTTAATTTTTGTATATGGTTTAAAGACCCAACTTCATGTTTATGCATGTGAATATCCAATTCTCCAAGCATCATTTGTTGGAGAGACCTTTCTCCATTGAACAGTCTTGAAACCCTTGTTGACAATCATTTGACCATAGAGGTGAGGGCTTTCAATCTTATTCTATTTATCTATATATTTATCCTTATGCCAGCACCATACTGTTTAGTTCCTGTACCTTTCTATGTTTTCAAACTGGGAAGTCTTCCAACTTTGTTTTTTCTTTCTTTTTTTTTTTATTATGTTAGTCACCATACATCATTAGTTTTTGATGTAGTGATCCATGATTCATTGTTTTCATATAACACCCAGTGCTCCATACAGTACGTGCCCTCCTTAATCCCCAGCACCCGGCTGACCCATCCCCCCACCCCCCTCCCCTCTAAAATCCTGTTTGTTTCTCAGAGTCCATAGTCTCTCATGGTTCATCTCTCCCTCCAATTCTCCCCCTTCATTTTCCCCTTCCTTCTCCTAGTGTCCTCCATGCTATTCCTTATGTTCCACAAATAAGTGAAACCATATGATAATTGACTTTCTCTGCTTGACTTATTTCACTTAGCATAATCTCCTCCAGTCCCATCCATGTTGATGTAAAAGTTGGGTATTCATCCTTTCTGATGGCTTAGTAATCTTCCATTGTATATATGGCCAACTTTGTTTTTTCAAGATTATTTTAGCTATCCTGGGTCCCTTGAGATTTCGTACAAATTTTAGGATGGATTTTTCCATTTCTATAAAAATTGCCATTGGGCTTTGAGAGGGATTGCACTGATTCTGTATATTGTTTTGGATAGTATTGCCATCTTAACAATATTAAGCCTCCCAACCCATGAGCATACAATGTTTTCTACTTAAGTTCATTTCTTTCAGCAAGGTTTTGTAGTGGTATCTTTCAACCACGTTTCAGTGTACAAATTTTATACCTACTTGGTTACATTTATTCGTAAGGATTTTATTCCTTTTGATGCTATGAAAATGGAATTGTTTTAATTTCCTTTTCAGATTGTTAAATGACCGGTGTATTCACTGATTTGTGAATTTGTATCCTGAAATTTGGTGAATTCATTTATAAGCTCTAACAGTTGTTGATATGTATTGTGGGTTCTTTAGTTTTCTGTTGTGCCATCTGCAGGTACTTTTCCTTGTTCATTTCCAATGTGTATGCCTTTTCTTTCTTGCCTAACTGCTTTAGCTAGAACTTCCAGTACTATGCTGGATAGAAGTGATGAAATAAAGCATCCTTGTCTTGTTCCTGATCTTAAAGGAAAAGCTCTGTCTTATCATTGAGCATCTTTGCTGCGAGGTTTTCACATACGGCCTTTGTTATGTTGAGGTACTTTTTTTCTGTTCCTGGTTTGTTGAGTGTTTTTATCATGAAAGGGTGCTGGGAAACTTTTTCTGCCATCAGTTGAGGTGATGATGTGTTACTTTTTCCTTCCTACAGTCTATTAATGTAGTAATTGCATTGATTTCCATAGGTTGAGCCACTCTTGCATTCCAGGGGAAATACCCACTTGGTTATGGTGTGTAATGCTTTTAGTATGCTGCTAAATTCAGTCTGTTAGGCATCTGGAAGATTTTTTACATCTATATTCACGAGAGATTACTTTGCAATCTTCTTTTCCTGTAGTGGCTTTGGTATCAGGATGATACTAACCTCATAGAATGAGTTAGGAAGTGTGCTCTCCTCTTGAATTTTGAAGAATCCAAAAAGCAGTATTCTTTTTTATGTGTTTGGTAGAATTTACCAGTGAAACCATCTGGTCTTGGGCTTTTCTTTGTTGGTGTTTTGAATACTTCTTCAATTTCACTTTTCATAGGTTTCCTCTTATTTTCTACTTGGAGTCAGTTTTGTTACTTTGTATTTCTAGGAATTTATCCACTTCATCTAAGTTATCCAATTTGTTGGCATACAGGTGTTCTTAGTAGTCTTCTATAATCCTCCCTATCTCTATAAAGTTCAGTAATATCCTTTCATTGTTAATTTTATTAATTTAAATCTTTTTTCTTAGTCTAGCTAAACACTTGTCAATTTTGTTGATCTCAAAGAAACAACTTCTGGTGTCCCTTGTTTTGTTTTCTATCGTCCGTTTCATTTATCTCTGGCTTAATCTTCTATTAAGATATTACTATTGCCTTCCTTCTGCCAGCTTTGGGTTTAGTTTGCTCTTCTTTTCCTAGTTCCTTAAGACATACAATTAGGCTATTGATTTGATCTTCTGCTTTAATGTATATATTTATAGCTAAAATATTCCCTGAGCACTGCTTTCACTGATCCCTGAAGTTTTGTTTTCATTTCCATTCTTCTCAAAGTATTTTCTAATTTCCTTTGTGATTTCTTCTTTGACCCACCAGTTGTTCAAACGTGTTAATTTTCACTTATGAGTTTTCCTGAATGTTCATATCCTATAACAGTAATTTCACACTTAAGTATATGCCCAACAGGTATGGGAGCAAAACCAAAAAAGACATACAGAATGTTCACTCTGGGCTATTAATAGCCAAAATACTTAAATGGCTTAAAGAATGGATAAACTAAAGCATATTCATCTCATGAAATACTACACAGCAAGCAAATTAATAAATACACATGAATGAATCTCACAAATATAACACTGAGCAACAGATGCTCCCAACCCCAATACATTTATCTTTAATCTATTTGGAAGTTCAAAAAACAAGTAAAACAAAATTATGTGATTAAGGTTGCATGTTTTGGTAAGTGTAATTATAGTCAAAGGAGTGATCTCCATAAAAATCAGCATAGCGACTGCCTTGGGAGAGAAGGCAGTGTTTTGACTGGGAGGAAGGACAAGTAGGGGCTTCTAAAGCATCAACAACATCCTGTTTCTTGTCATGGTTGGTTGTTTCATGGGCATTTGACTTATGGTAATTCATTGAGCTATACTTTTTTTTTAAAGATTTGTCAGAGAGCGAGTGAGCGAGCAAGCGAATGCACAAGCAGGGGCAGCAGCAGGCAGAGGGAGAAGCAGGCTTCCTGCTGAGCATGGAGCCCGATGTGGGGCTCGATCCCAGAACCCCGGGATCATGACCTGAGCTGAAGGCAGACGCTTAAAGACTGAGCCACCCAGGTGCACTGAACTATACTTTTTTAGGTAATTCAGTGAAGTGTGCTTTTTTTGTGTGCTATGTTTGTGGCATAAGTGATAAATATAATGGCCTTATGTTGGTTAACAACCTTAAGTACCTCATAAAAGCAAAGGCAAATATTTTCTGGAGGAACACCCACCTTCATTCCAGTTCTCAAAGAATTTTCAGGTTTTTTTTTTTTTTTAAAGATTTTATTTGTTTATTTGACAGAAAGACAGCGAGAGAGGGAACACCAGCAGGGGGAGTGTGAGAGGGGAAGTAGGCTTCCCGCGGAGCTGGGAGCCCGATGCGGGGCTCGATCCCAGGACCCTGTGATCATGACCTGAGCTGAAGGCAGACGCTTAACGACTGAGCCACCCAGGCGCCCCGAATTTTCAGATTGTGTACCAAGTTACATGGGCTCAAAATAAGGGAGGAAGTTGCTCACAAAACACACAAAGAAGTCATTAGAGAGAGCCAGCAATAAGACTTCAGAATTAGACCCAAAAAGGATTTGGATGTGGAATTAACATATACAGAACATAAAACTGACAAATCTCTAATAAAAAAGGCATAAATACTAATGATAAAAAGATGCTAGAGATTAGCTTTTAAGAGATCATGAACAACTTTTTGCTCATAATCTTGTAGAGATGAAATGAATTCCCAGAAACTGGCAACTTAACAAAACTGACAAAAATGTGTATTCTCAAACATTTGAAAAATATCAAATCAGTATTTATTATTTTTTAAAGATTTTATTTATTTGACACAGAGAGACATAGTGAGAGAGGGAACATAAGCAAGGGGAGTGGGAGAGGGAGAAGCAGGTTCCCAGCCAAGCAGGGAGCTGGACGCAGGGCTCGATCCCAGGACCCTCGGACCATGACCTGACCTGAAGGCAGGCACTCAACAACTGAGCCACCCAGGCACCCCTCAAATCAGTATTTTAAAATCTTTCTTCAATGAAAGCAACAGTTCAGAGATCTTATTTATGAGTTCCATTTCAATCAAGGTAATAAACCAAAATCAGGACATAGAGAAAACTCTAGTCTCTTTGTAGGGAACTAGCCTAAGTGAAACCAAAACCTGGCAAAGAGTAAGAAAATCATAGGTCACTGTAACTATATACAAACATGGATTTCAAAAAAAACCCCCAATATTGGCAAAACAAAGTAAGTAATATATAGAAAGAAAACATCATGAACAAGGTGGATTTATCCAAGAAATGCAAGGTGGTCGTACATTGGGGGGGGAAAAAATCAAGGGACATTAACGTAAATTACCTCTTCTTTCCCTAGAGTACTTTCAAACCTTAAGGACTGCAGCTTACCATCCCCTCTTTGCTCTCCCAGGACCCCTGTAACTGACGTTTGCATTTTGACTTTTCACTGGCTTGGCGGCGGTGGGGCGGCGGGGGGAGACGACGACACACGGGACAGTTGCCCTCAAGGAATGTACACCCCAGGAGGGCAGCGATATACATGGGTTTCTCAATACCCACCAGAGCCAAGTGCAATACCAGGGCATGAAAATTAAACAGTGTTTGAATAACTGCATTTTCCTCTGATCTAACTTGTTTCCAACTGAAAGTAGGGCCTCTGCGCTCTAGGCGGCCAGCACATTCACCTTTTCCATCTCTGGGGCCACTCGACAGGCATGGCGGAAGGAAAGCTCTGCCAGCACCAACTGCCTGGGAATCCCAAACCGACTCCCTCTTTCCGGCTTTCCTGGCACTAATCACCCAGGACACTGACCAGCATACCATGCCCCCCTGCGCCCCGCCCCAGAGTGGAAGGCGACCACGTCTGGGTGGCTGAGGCAGGGGTGCACCACGCTGTCAGAATCCCAGGTCCATGTGAGTCCAGGCTGCTCAGAGGCCCTCTCCTGAGCCGGCACTGGTCAGACAGCCCCACAACCAGCCTCACTTAGGGCCAAGGTAAAGATTCTGCTGAAGGATCCCAGGGCCTAGACTCGTGGTACCCCTCCAAGAATGACCTCTCTCACCTGCTGGTTTCTGGATCAGTAGCCAGACAAGCAGATTTCCTGCACACTCTGACAAAATATGCTAAACTGGAGGCAGACAGGAATCACACATCTTGAGCAAAAGGGGAGAAAATCCATCCCAGAGAGCAAATGAATACACGAAAGAAATCTGGTTTCAAATTAATGGTTTTATTTCCATCTGTAACACTAGCAGAGGAGTCCGAAACAGACTGATGTACATGGATATAGTTTAAATGTAACAAAGAAAGATTTGAACTATGTACAATGAAGAAAGGAAAATGATTTTTTCTTATCGTTTTCCTATTTTGCAGTTTCTAAATAGTAGAAACTAAACATTTTTTTCCCAATTTAATTTAGTATGAAGGAATACCACCTTTATGATCAACCATTTGTCCTTAAGCACAACACTTAAAAGGAGATTTTGGATGCATGGTCATCTTGGGTTTCGGAAGTCTGGGTACTGCTGGAACATAACAAAAGAATTTCCACGAAGCCCAGAAGGAACTTAATGGCAATGATGTCCAAATAGAGGGCAGACATACCAAGCATCGTGCCGATGAGAACTGACGTCCTGCCCTCCTCAACTCCAAGTAGAAAATTATTATTTTCATCCAAATTAACTGGAACTGAGCCAAACAGTTAAAAAGTCAGAATGAAGAATAAAACAAATTTCTTTTCACATAGAGGAGGGACACTCCTTCAGCCCCGTTTAAAGTGAATTCTGTGCCGAGTCCCTGCTCCTTCAGAAGGGTAAACTGAAGGTCAGTTATTGCTAGCAAAGCCAGAGGAGGCCCCGTTTCCACCTTGAAGATGTTTCACACGAGAGGCTGTTGGTTTGGCTTAAAGCCCTCTGAGAAAGAGGGGTGCTGAGGCGGAGGCAAGTTGACACGGCAAGGCCTCTCCCCCACTAGCTGCCCCAGGCCCTGTGCTGTGAAGGGCAGCTCAGGCCACCCCGTTCCTCCTCGAGGACCAAGAGGCTCACACCCAGAAAGTTAAGCAGAGCGTTTGTTATCTGGCTGCCTTGGGGAGGAGAGGCCAACCATACTTTGCCAACCAAACCTATGGAGCAGTCAAAAGCCCAAAGGATCAAAGCCTGAAAGGCCAGAGGAGCAGCTTCTAAAGTGAATGTCAGTGGTGTGGGGGTGTGGGTGAAAGCCAAAGAGCCCCGCTAATGGCAGGTGGGCCAAACTCTGAAACTCCGGGAAGCCAGGACTTGGACAAGAGCGTGGACATGGGTGGCTGGTAAGGCTGCAGGTACTGCCACTACCTCCCAGTACTGATGCTTGAGTAGACATCAGGCAGTAGGAACTGAGGGCTAGAGGGCATGTGGCAAACAGGATAAATTTTATCAGAAAAGAGAGAGGGTACCCGACCACGTATCTGCCCTCTAGAGCTCGCAGGGCCTGTGCCAGGTGAAAAACTCTGGGACATGGGTTAAGTTCCTGAGAACAGGTGGTGAATAGGACGGGGTGGGACAGGCACTGCTCCACAGGCAACGTGAGGCCCCTGAGGGGACACTGAGAGTGCTACATCTCCTGGGCTGCTGAAAAGGAGGCAAAGAACAGGCTTTATTGCACATTTCGTTCTTAGGAACCTGGGAATTGCCCTGTAGAGATTCTCTTGATCTGCAGAAATCCCTGCACATCGATGCTAAGGTGCAGGTGGGATCACGAGTACCTCTGACTCTCGAGGGAAGAAAAAGTCCGGTGGTTGTCTTTCCAGGGCCGTGCTCACACCTGGGATCCTTGGGCCAGATGGACCTTGTTTTGCTTGGTCACTGTGGCAGACAGATGCCTGGGTCGATGTCGCTCGCCCGGGAGAGTTGGGCGGACCTGCGTGCTCTCTGACCGGGGCCAGCCCCTTGATGACACTGCCAGGAGGAAGCTGGGGCAAACTTTCCAAATGGGGAAAAATTTCTTGGCAAACATGCAGGTTCCAGAAAGAGGCTAGAACCACGATTCTCAGTTCCAATGTGCCTAACTCCCTCTCTCCTACCCTGGAACCAGACCACCCAGAGGAGGAGAGATGAAGTCCCCGGCCTGGGCGGCCCTGGCCCCAGCTCCACAGCTGTAACCTGGGGGTAACGAAAGGGCCTAAGGGGGTTGGAAACAAAAGAGCAGTTTACATATCAGATGTTGGTTTTTGAAATATAGTCTTTTTGAGCTCAGGAAATTGAGGCAGAGAACCCATGAAAGGCTGTGTGGAGAACCCAGCCAGGCTGTCTGTCTGTTCGTCCACCTCTCCTGAGCAGCTCTCCACACTTCATATATAAATGGGGTGGTATCGTTTGTGGTTGATCTTTTTCCTGCAGGTTGGGCAAGTGTTAGCATTCTTGAGGGAGTCACGGAGGCATTGGCTACAAAAGACGTGGCCACATTCTGTAGAAACAATGAGACGTCCATTCTGTACAATCTAGGAAACATAAGACGGAACAGCCTTCATGTTTGCCCTGGTCCCAGAGCAAGAGCAGTCCCCAGAGAACCTCACTTCTGCTGAGACAGGGGAGGAAGGGCTGGGCAGGTCTGGAGAGCTGGATACCTACCTGCTCCGAGGGTCAGGCAAGCGGGGTCTCTGAAGCCACGAGCAGAGGCAAGAGCCACTCTCCTGGCAGCAGCAGCCCAAGAGGGTTGGAGGGACCCCAGACGCCTGAACCCATAGGCCTATGGAGGTCTGGGGCAGTGCCGGATGGCCCAGGGGCCACAGGAAGCACTAGGAGCTTCTGCTGAGGCTGGAACGGGGAACGCACGGGATGGACATACTTCACGTGGAAGCCCAAGGAACACAGGGGCCAGAGGTGAAGGCTGCAGGGCCCAAGAAGAAACATGGGCCAGCCAGGCCTGACTGCGGAAGGGAGGTTTCAGATCCCACCGACAGAGAAGACCCTCTCTCTCATCTCATTCTTTCACTGAGGCCATGTGGAAACCAGAAGCAAGGAAGACACAGCTAAGGTTGCTTACCTCAGAGTACCCGTCCATGCAGATCGGACAACTGACAGTACCAGAGGGCCTAAAATCACAGTGCTTCATGTCAATTCCTCAGCAAACTCCAACTTTCAATTACTCTAAGTGGCTTCATAGAAGCAGCCCGTACCCCTTAGCATAGGCACCGGGAAACTTAGAGAAAGGCCAGCGGCCCCAAGGGGGTGCAACGGGGAGGCAAGAGGGGAACCGAAGTGCAGACAACTGGAGGTGCCCTGTCCTCCCAAACCCGCAGCCTGTGCTCTCTGCCTCCCTGTCTGGGCCAGGAGCTATGCCTAGCACCTCCGAGCATTCCTGCTGCAGATCACGGAGAGCCACAGGATCTGCTCTGCATGGCAGGTGGTGGAGTGTGTGCCACCCGCCCAGGGCTAGTCACACCCACCCTGCCAGTGCAGGCACAGTCTTGTCCCGCTGGGAACGGCTGAGCTGGCTCTGAATCCAGGCCCACCTGCACCCACCTGCTGGGTGGCTGCTCTGACAGGACCTTCTCAAGCCATGGGCTCACAGAACTTGTGGAAAGGTCCAGTATTTCCAGTACCCTACCCCTGAGAAATGGAAGGGGGTGGGTAGAGGATCCCTACTCTGGGGGACAAGGGGTCCCATGTGGCCAGCAGGGCGGTGGGAGTGCTGGTACCTGAGTCCCGTGGCTGCCTCCTCCCTGGTGTTTCGGGGGGTATGGGTGGTCACATACACGTCTCTGTCCCTGGATAGCTCCTCGTCATCACTGCTCACCACACAGCTATCGGCGTGGTCCTGACGTGGCCGCCTCGCGTTCCTCCTTGGCCGCCTCCTTTCTAAGATGGGAGTCCATGCTCAGGGCAGGGTCCCCAGCCCTATCACCTCACCACCTCCTTCCAGCCTGGGAAAGGCCAGTCCCAGACCCGAGAGGCACAGCCACCACCACCCAGCCCCACCCAGCTACGCAGAGGCCACCCTCTGGTCTTCCCAGGAGCCCCACCCCTGCCATGAGCATGTGTCTGAGCTGGGGGGCCGTCTAAAGCCTAAGATGGCAAGCATTCTCCAAACTCCAATGGGACCGTAGTTCAGCACTAGCAGTGCAGTCTCCTCAACAAGCTCAGAGCACTGACTGCAGGCTTCTTCCCACCCAGCAGTCTCACACCCACGGGCCTGGCAAGGACTTCAGCGCTGTACCCCCCACCCACGTCCATTCTGTATCCAAACCCAATGAAAGAGGAAACCACTCACCGTCAACAATCTTTTAAAAAGGAGGAAAACAAAAGAGAAAGACACAATCAGTATGACATAATATACTCTATATTTTAAAAAACTTATCTAAAATGATAAAATTGAAGCATTTCTTGTTTCAAATGCAAAATCCTCAGGGGACCAGGATTGGACAAGTGCAGGGAGAGGACTTGCCCCAGCCAGCACCGACAGGAGATCTGTACACCTCTCCTCTCCAGTAAGGCCCATCCCAGGCGCCTCTGCCTCCCGGCAGCTGACACACTGCCCTTGTCCACCAGGTGCTGAGTGAGTCTGGGAGCTGCTGGCCTTGTGACCTGGGGAAGTTACTTACCCTCTGGGAGCTGTCAACTTCTCTTCTGGAGAACAGAGGCACCAATGCCCACAGCTCACCATACTGTTGGCAAGGACCAAGCAAGACAACAAGTGTCACAGGGCACTAGGAACACGGAGCCCAGGATTAGCTCCATATGCTCTCCTTGTCCGATGGGGCCAAGGATAAGAGTAAGAATCTTGTATGCCATGCAGGCTATGCCAAAGGCAGAGCCTTACTGGGAGGAGGGTTTACAGTGTTTATTATTGGGAACAATTAAGTAATTAAACAAAGTAGGACATGCAGCGGCTCATGAGTGGCACACCAAGGACTGAGATCAATCCAATTCCGTGTTCTCTGGGCCTAGGAAAAAGGTACTGAGAACTTGACAAGGCCACATCTGATTATTCAAACTTACACTAGGACTATTTTTGCTACAGTAGTTTCATACCCCATCTCTTCAATCCCCTCTGAGCTCGTAAACCTGTCTGCCTACCCTAGCACCAGGAGCACACCCTTTCCCTCTTGCTCATCACAGGCCATCAACTTCAGGAAAGTGCTCCCGACTGTTGTTCAAAGGCCTGCTGCCCACCCCTTCTTGGCTAACGCCCACAGTGGAGGGCATGCCAGCCTGCCCTGCAGAAACCGGAAGCTCCCTCCAGCCCAATTCCCTCGTGGCAAGGGTTCTGAACATGAATTAGGAAGCTCCCCCCAGTGAGGGGTGCCTGGGTGGCTCAGTGGTTGGGCGACTGCCTTTGGCTCAGGTCATGATCTCGGGGTCCTAGGATCAAGCTCTGCATCGGGCTCCCTGCTCACCAGGGAAGTCTGCTTCTCCCTCTGACCCTCCCCCCTCTCATGCTCTCTCCCTCTCTCAAATAAATAAATAAAATCTTAAAAAGAAAAAAAGAAGTTCCCCCCAGTGAGACACTCAGAGGCCAGTTTCAGCTGCTGTAGGTGGTGGTGGCGGCAGACACAGCTGGCATCATGGCAGAGGCCGCAATGTCCTCAGCCTGGGCCCCTCCTCCCTGGCAAGGAGCTGTGGTCGTGTTTCCTTGAACCCAAAGAGATCAGCGCAGATGGTGGCTCCCACCTCCTGCCCTTCTGCTTGGGGCAGAGGTAACAGGTTCCATGGTGGGTAAAGGCTGAGATGTCTAGAGTTATTCTTAAAGACCTGCTCCTTTAGCCTTTTCAATACCAAGAAGCAGCTCTTCCCATGTATTAAAATGCATTTATGCTTTAGAACTAGGGTGGATTCAGTTTTCCAACCTGAACCCTGACAGATGCAAACGGCCATCCCGGGAAGGAAGAAGGCCTAAGCATAAAGATCTTCATTGTGCAGATGAGAACATAACCCACACTTGGAGCTACCGAAGGTGCTCCCTCTTCCCCCTAGAGGAGGCTGGAGTGTGTGACTATGAACTTGGGGGACTGTCAATCTCATCATGGGGATTATGTACTGGAAAAAGAGCTTGGGCTGACAGGAGGTGGAGTCCCTATGAAGTCTATAAAAGGGGAGCTCTGAATTTAGCTAGGAACAGAAGGAAAATCTCCTGTGGGCGAGGATGATCCCAGCTTTCCAGCGCTCCAACATTGCCTTGCCTCCATTTGCCACGATGGGTCACTTGACTAGGTGTGGAGACACCTGGAAGGAATAGGATGCTGCAGGCTCCCCGGCGAGCAGTGTGTGGGAACGGAGTCTCCACAGGCTCTTGTGAGTCAGACCCAGCTCACTTCCAGGCAGTGCCGAGCTTGGGCCAGACCTGAGCCCCTGGGGAGGTACATTCGCGGCCTCGTCTCAAGGCTCAAGACAGGTGCTCCTTACATAACTACTGGGTAAATGAATACATAGTGACCAGAGAGCTCCCCTCACTGGTGATGTCTCTGTCCCCATCTTCAACACAAAAGCTCAGAGAGGCAGCTGCTTGCCCAAAGGGTATAAAACAATGGTGCCACAGCCTGGCTGAGGGACACGCAACACTGTGACTGGTGCTCCCTCCAGCCAGCAGCTGAACCACATCAAATTCCAGAACCCCGGTAAGTGTCCTCATGGCTGGGACCCTGAAGGTAGCACAGTGCTTCCCTGGCACAAGAGACAGAGGCGTGAAGGGTAGGGGAGGTCGGCGGGGGGGTGGAGGGTGGGGGGAAGCTCTGGGGCCTCTGATCTGGCCGAGAGGCCTTTAAAAGAAACAAAACCCCTGGTCTGAACAGCTGAGTTAGTACTGTGGCAAGTGGCCTGAGATCAGACCCTCTGGCTTCTCTTTCTTGACTATGGGATAAACCGCAGGTCAGAGCACCAAGAGACAAGTGACATGTCTGGAGAATGGATGACCCGCAGTAGGCACCCGACTCCAAGTCGGTCACGCGAAGGCCCTTTGAGTTTCTGAAGCACGGCTGAGCCTCAGAACGCCTGCAAGTGCTGACCCACGTCACAGGCCCCTGGTCAGAGGGGGAGGACAAGCCCCTCTTCTACCAATGGACAAAACCCCTGGCATTCTAGGTCCCTCCTGGGGCTGCAGCCAATATGCTGGGTGAAAAAATGGGACAAGACCAAGCAGGAGTCCCTGGGGTCCTCTGCAGACAGGCGGACCCCTGGCATCTCTAAGGACACTCCCCCAGCCAGGAGCTCCGCAAGCCACTTGCTTTCGATGACCTCCCCACGCAGCTTGGCACGTTGCCACACGGGAAAAAACAGCCACCTCCAAGCACTGTGCACGTAAGCGGCTAGTCTTTAGCTCCAACAGTTGCACACAGCACGCAATTACAGATTCCTAATCCTGCAGCCGTGCCAGGAGGACCAGGAAAACTGGTTCTGACAGTTAGGTTCCAGTCAGAGTTCATGCTCCCTGCCTGATTCCACATACAACTGTTGCCCTGATTCCTGCACATGGTGACTGAGCCCTTCATTCTTCAGAGAGAATTATGTTGCTTCACTCATTCTAGCAGTCACTGGGTACCCCTCAGGCCCTTGACTAGTCCCACAGAGATGGACAGGGCTCTGTCCTTGCCTGTAAGGGAGCTTCGGTTAAGCAGACCCCCCCCTTTTTAAGATTTTATTTATTTATTTGACAGAGAAAGAGACACAGCGAAGAGAGGGAACACAAGCAGGGGGAGTGGGAAAGGGAGAAGCAGGCCTCCTGCTGAGCAGGGAGCCTGATGTGGGGCTTGATCCCAGGATTCTGGGATCATGACCCGAGTCAAAGGCAAACGCTTAACGATTGAGCCACCCAGGTGCCCCTAAGCAGACCCTTTCAAGAGACTCATGAATGAAGAACTAGGCGGGTACGGAGCGAAACCAAATAGCATGACTCACTGGTATGCCATGGAGACAGACCAAGAAGACATTCCAGGGAAACCAACCTGACTTTAAAAGAAACTCTTTGAAACAACAAAAACAACAACACTTTTTTGAAATTCAATGAGTGAAAACACTCTAAGCGAATACGATTTTCATTTTTTTTAAAAAGATTTTATTTATTTATTTGACAGAGAGAGAGAGACCACGAGAGAGGTAACACAAGCAGGGAGAGTGGGAGACAGAGCAGCGAGCCCGATGCGGGGCTTGATCCCAGGACCCTGGGATCATGACCTGAACCGAAGGCAGACGCTTAATGACTGAGCCGCCCAGGCGCCCCGCAAATACCATTTTCAATATCTTCCCTCTTCAAGACACAAGTTTCTTAAAGAGAGGAGTACATCTTTTCTATCAATGCGTCATCCCCTGTAGCTAGAGCAGAGGCTGATATGCTACAAATGCTCATGAAGGGGCGGGCACCTGAGTAGCTCTGTTAAGCATCTTCCTTTGGCTCAGGTCATGATCTTGGGGTCCTGGGATCAAGCATGGCATCCAGCTCCCCATTCAGGATGGAGTCTGCTTCTCCCTCTTCCTCTGCCCCTCCCCTGGCTCGTGCACTCTCTAATAAACAAATAAAATCCTAAAAAAAAAAAGTGTTCTGGGTGCCTGGGTGGCTCAGTTGGTTAAGCGACTGCCTTCGGCTCAGGTCATGATCCTGGAGTCCCTGGATCGAGTCCCGTGTCGGGCTCCCTGCTCGGCAGGGAGCCTGCTTCTGCCTCTGACCCTTTCCCCTCTCATGTGCTCTCTCTCTCTCATTCTCTCTGTCTCAAATAAATAAATAAAATCTAAAAAAAAAAAAAAAAAGTGTTCTGAAAATCCACTTGAGAAAGCAAGAGGATGGAAAATATCAGCAGAGCTTTCCAATAAATGGCAGGCTAGTATTTCCATCAACTTTCCCACTGGAAACCACCAAAACAAGATAAAACATACATATTTTTAAATACAGAGGCATCCAAGAACATACTTGGTCAAACTGAAGGGAATACAATAATCCAGAGGGAAAGAAAGCACAGAAGATTCTTCAAAAACTGAAGCTTACTTGTGAAAGCCTCACCACGAAACCAAAGCCCAGGCAGGACCTGTGGGGGCAGGTCATCCAGTGAAGGCCAGCTACCTTGTGCAAGCCAGGCTCAAAGAAAAGTCTCAGGAATTATCAAAGAACTGACATACACAATGTATTTTCTGACCAATAATGCAATAATTCAAAGAATCAGTAACAACATGGGATGCCCGGGTGGCTCAGTTGATTAAGTAAGCATCTGCCTTCAGCTCTGGTCATGATCCCTGGACCCATCGGGCTCCTCCTCCCTCTGCCTTCCGCTTCCCCTGTTTGTGTGCACGCGCTCTCTCTCTGACAAATAAATAAATCTTAAAAAAAAAAAAAAACCAACCCCAAAAAACACGAATCTATAACCACAACAAAAAGGAACTAAAACTCCAACATGTTTGGAAGTTAAATACTAATTTGATAAGTACACAAAATTGAACATATAATACTAATAACAAAATCTGTAGGATATAGCTTAAAAATATAATCTTAAAGGCATTTATTAGAAAAGAAATGATGAAAATTAGTAAGTTAGAAAAACAGCAAAATAAACTCAAAGGAAAAAAGCAGCAATCCTGAATGAAAACAAACTTACACAGAAAGGAACCACAAAGCTAAAAGTTGGTTCTCTGAAAGATCTAATAAACTTCTGGTGATACTAATCTAGAGACAGAAAACACAACCAACATCAGAAGAAATGAAAAAGGAGCCATCACTATGGGTTCCACAGAACATTAAGACATCACAAACTTATACCAATAAAAGTAAACATTTTAAAGGAGATTGACAACTTCTGAAAAACTTGAGGCTAGGTACCTTGACTGTGGGGTTCTACTAAACTTGCAAGGAAGTCTGGAGGACAGAAAAAAGGGTGCCTGACTCACTTAATAAAGATACCAGTACTCTGATACCAAAAACCTCATAAGGTATGTGTACAAGATAAAAGTTACAGACAAACCAATTCTACTCATGAAGAGAGACAGAAGTCATACATAAAACAGTAGCAAACAGAATTTGGCAATATATAAAGACCACAACATTTTATAGTTTAACACTAAAAACCAATGTAATTCTCCACTTCAACATATGAAAGGGGAAAAACTATCATTCTGTGGAAGTATTAAAATTCAACATTGATTCTTTTTTACTTAAGAAGCAGCACATTTTATTTTTTATTTTATTTATTTGAGACAGAGCACGTGCATTCGTGCAGAAGCATGAGTGGGGGCAGAGGGAGGAGAGAATCTTTTTTTTTTTTTTTTTTAAGATTTTATTTATTTATTTGACAGAGAGACACAGCGAGAGAGGGAACACAAGCAGGGGGAGTGGGAGAGGGAGAAGCAGGCTTCCCGCGGAGCAGGGATCCCGATGCGGGACTCGATCCCAGGACTCTGGGATCATGACCTGAGCCGAAGGGAGACGCGTAACGACTGAGCCACCCCGGTGCCCCGGGAGGAGAGAATCTTAAGCAGACTCTCATGACCTGAGCCAAAATCAAAAGTTGGATGCTTAACCGACTGAGCCACCCAGGCGCCCCAAATTCAACATTGATTCTTGAAGAAACTTGCAGACCAACAGAAAATAGAGGGGAATTTCTCCAATCCTAATAAAGGGCATAAACAATGACAGCAATAAAACCTACCACAGAGAACTTATTTAACGGTCCAAGTCTGAAAGGATTCCTTCAGATTTGGGATGAGACAAGAATGTCCAGGACTGTCACCATTTTTATTCAGGCAGTGCTGATTTTTCTTTAGCCAGTGTGTTAAGAAAAAAAAAAAAAAAAAAGGAAATAGAAAAGAACCACAATTTATTCTGTGTACACAGAAATCCAAAAGATTTCCAGATTAAGAATTGCTACATTGAAAAAGTATCAAGAGATAAAATCAATTGCATTTCTTTGTTTTTATTTTTTAAATATTTTATTTATTTATTTATTTGAGAGGGAGAGAATGAGAGAGAGAGAGAGCACAAGATGGGGGGAGGTCAGAGGGATAAGCAGACTCCCTGCTGAGCAGGGAGCCTGATGCGGGACTCGATCCCAGAACTCCAGGATCATGACCTGAGCCGAAGGCAGTCACTTAACCAACTGAGCCACCCAGGTGCCCCTGCATTTCTTTATATTAGCAAATAAAAACAAAAAACAAAAGGAAATTTTATAATACCATTTTTTAAAAGATTTTATTTGACAGAGACACAGTGAGAGGGAACAAAAGTAGGGGGAGTAGGAGAGGGAGAGGATGGCTTCCCACTGAGCAGAGAGCCCGACGTGGGGCCCGATCCCAGGACCCTGGGATCATGACCTGAGCCGAAGGCAGGCACTTAATGACTGAGCCACCCAGGCACCCCTATAATACTATTTTTTAAAATAAAGATTTTATTTATTTGAGAGAGAGAGATAGCGAGAGCAGGAACACAAGCAGGGGGAGTGGGAGAGGGAGAAGCAGGCCTCCTGCTGAGCAGGGAGCCCGATGTGGGGCTCGATCCCAGGATCCTGGGATCATGACCTGAGCCAAAGGCAGATGCCCAACGACTGAGCCACCCAGGTGCCCCATACCATCTTTAATAGCTTCTTAAAATACTATGTATTTAGGAATAAATCTTTTTTTTTTTTTTAAGATTTTATTTATTTGACAGAGAGAGACAGCGAGAGGGAACACAAGTAGAGGGAGTGGGAGAGGGAGAAGCAGACTCCCCACTGAGTAGGGAGCCTGATGCAGGGCTCAATCCCAGGACCCCGGGACCATGACCTGAGCCGAAGGCAGACACCTAAGGACAGAGCCACCCAGGCACCCCCAGGAATAAATCTTCTAACAAAAGATTTGCAAAACCACAAGACCTTACGAAGAGGAGCTAAAGACCCCACCTCAAACCACACACAAAAGGCAATTCAAATGTGTTACAGACTCACTTGTAGAAAGCTAAACAGTAAAACTCAGAATACAGAATGGATTTTTACATGGATTATCTTCAACAAATTGATAAATTCAACTGTATTAAAATTAAGAACCTCTGTACATAAATCGAAAAGAAAAAGACCTCTCAGAAGAAGACACAAAACCTAACTAGTGGCAAGTTCATACTTAATCACTTATAAAGAATTCCTAAAACAAAACAAAACAAGGCAGAAAGGGGTGCCTGGTTAGCTCAGCCAGTAAAGCATGCAACTCTTGATGCCAAGGTTGTGAGTTCAAGCCCTATGTTAGGTGTAGAGCCCCCTTAAAAATATGTCTGGGGAACACACACACACACACACACACACACACACGCGGCAGACAACCAAATAGGCGGGGAGAAGACAAGGGGTTGCTCCGTTCTAGATCAGTTTCTCTGGCTATTGTAAAAGTTGTACATACAACATGTGTGTAAAAAAAAAGATTTTAACAGGAACTTCACAAAAGACAAAAATGAACTACCAATGAACACAAAAGGTGTTCAACCATCAGACTGGCCAGAAGTAAAGTGGTGGTGAGCACCGAAAACACTGGTAAGAATGTGAACAAGCACAACCCCTTTAGAAAAGAGATTGGCATTAATCTAGTAAAAATCAAAGATACACATGTCCTGGGATCCAGCAGTGATGGCCTTTTTTGGGTATGCAATGCCCAAAATAAAAGTTAATTTGGAGAGAATATAACTAAGCAGAGATGTACAGAAGTGTTATCACTCCTTACGGTATTTTTTAGTTCTCTTAATTCACTGGGGGCTTTGGAGTCTTTAGAGAGTTGGAAAAAGAGTCTCAGTCAAGTTCCTCATCAGAGGGCTCACTAAAGTTCTGAAGTCGGGCCTGGATGGGGGGATGCAGATATTCCGGTCTTTAAGGTACAGAGCTAGCTTCTCCCAGCAGGGACAAAGAGGTACACGTGGCCTGTTCCCACAGATTCTGGCTGAACCAGTAAGGTCACCCCAATTTGGGAACCAATAATTTATCCATTCACTCTCCTGCAGGTGAGGCCTGGGGTCACCCTGAACTTAAAATTCACCTAATGGATGCTCCTTGTCCTAAGTTAATACTATTAATTTTCCCAAGTAGATATGCTTAGAGTGAGAACTTCAGCCTTACATGTATTTCTCACTGTAAATTTAAAAACTGGCATTTGAATTTATTAAAGTAAACAACAAAAAGTAGAGAATGGTTAGAATCAGGAGTGCTATAAAGCCCAAGACAATTATTTTATGGCTGGGAACCTGAGACCATGGTAAGGTAAGTCCTATGACCAAAATAACCAGTATACCTAGGACCAGAAAACCAGGACTCCCACCTCCTAGGCCAGTCCCCCCTCCCCCCATCTCTGGCCTCTGGCCAGCCATCCACTCCCAGGGCAGCTCCCCCAACCCTACCAGTCCTATTCTACATCTCCTGATGACTCTCCATGCCCAGGGAGACACAAAGAAGGTAGGAAAGGTCAGGAAGGGGCCATTAGGAAGGGCAGTCTAGTCATTAAAAAAAGAAAAAATCTAAGGCATGAAAGGGGATTTCATGATGCTGGCATGTCACAGAACAGAAGCCAATCATTGTCTCCTTGAGGGCTGGAAGGTCTTAGAAGCAGAATCTTGGGTTTCCCCCCAGGGCTGCAGGTCAGAGACTGTCAGAGAAAATACGGGTTTCAGCTGCCATTCCTTGGGGGAGCCCAAGGATCCCTAGGATCCACTGTGGAGTCCACGTGAGCACAGGACAGAGTGGGGAAGGATCTGTGCCCACAGGTATCGGGGGGGGGGGGGTGCGGCGGGTTGCGCAGACACACAGTAGGACTGGTGGTTTTCAATCAAGACCAGAGTCTAAACCTCTAAATCTGTCAAGACAGTTCCCCATCATCGCCCTTCTTTTCTTTTAAAGAAGTCTTGAAGCTTCTCAGCGTAACCCTATTCTGAAATTGTAAGCATAATCAGAAGCAGCCAAGGACCAGTGGGCCCCAAGGCCACGGGGAGACTCCGTTACTACCAACCCCAGTCCCCAGCAGCACCTGCCTCCTACTTGCTCCACTCCACGAACTGCACATCAGACCAAACAGCGCTCAAAAGGCATCCTAGAGAGGCAGCCGCATGCCCCCACATCCTGGAGCAGGTCTCCTTCCCCCAGGGCTACACGGGGCAAGTGTGCTCTTTGCCAGGGTCCACAGCTGGTGCCACAGGAAGGGGGCACAAGCAGCTTCCCAAGCCCCATCCTCCCTGGAATCAAGCAGCGATGCAGGGTGCCTGCTCCCTCCAGCAGTGCTACGTAAGCCTTCTCGTCCCCACCGGCTGGGAGGGCGAAATCACACTTACCGGGCACCACTAGGTGCCAGGCACTCAAATCCAGGGTGACTTTTAACCCTCCCAATACCCTACTGGCACGGAGGGCATATCCCTATTCAGAGTGAATGAGGCTAAGAACTTGCCCGAGGTCACACAGCTGGTATAAAGTGCAGAATAGGGGACAACAGAGGTAGGGTCTCGGGGCTCCCCTCAGATGGCTTCTGTGCCAGCCGTGGAAAGACCAGGGCCACACAGATTTACTGTCCACAGGTAACAAAGCCACAACAAAGGATTTTCCAGAAATACTTTCTATCTTGGGCTCTAGTCACTGAGTGCCTGAGTTTCTTCGGCACAAACCATAACCTGTGACCAAGGCCTTCAGAAGTTGGTGCTGGCCAAGTTCCCACAGCCAGGAAGGATCACCCGTCCCGCTCCGACACTTACCACGACAGAGTCATTGTGAGTCAGGTCAACGACCACAGGCTCTAACGATTCACAGGTGAGATCCACTATTTCATCTCCAGCTTTAAAATAAAGCATTTTGACAAGCATTAGGAAAAAAGTAAAGCCATACCGCTCTAAGCTTCATTAAATGATTGCAAATGGAGCACAGGCTTATCCCAAACTAAAACCCCCTCAAAGTACAGAATGCAGAACATCAGGTCCAATCCCTTTTTCAGGGGTGCCCGAGTACCAGTGAATGCCCTTTCAGCATTTTGAGTGTCGGTATGTGGTTCTGACAACTACACCAAGGGGAGGGGGTCATATCTGTGTACACACACCCCTTCATCCCTGTGGCCACACATTGTCACGCTAGGCCTCAGTGCCCCCACCTGCCCCGTACAGGGGAGAGGCAGAGACCTACCTGGGAGCGCTGGGGGACATCCAGGGAAAGGACCAGGCATGCTCACCTCAGGGCCTTTCTCTTTGGCATGGACCCGCCTCAAACCTCCTCCTCGAGGCTGCCGCTCTCCCACACACCTCGTCAGGCTCAGTTCTGCACCCTCATCAGTGAGATACTCATCTCCATGTGGCTCTCAAACGGGGCCACAGGGTGGTGTTTACTGACCCCTTAGACTCCCAGCGCACCAGAATTGGCTGGGCCTGCTCTGTAGCTTGCCTGTGAGCCCTAGGATCCACTGTGGAGTCCACGTGAGCACAGGACAGAGTGGGGAAGGATCTGTGCCAACAGGTATCGGCACTTCTGTGTGGCAGGTAAGAATGAACCGCAGAGGACAATTTCCATTTATATTAACTAAAAAAAGATTTACGATCATTTCTGCTTTTATTATAGCACTAAAGAAGTACGAGAGTAGGATTTTTAGAAGTGGTATTTATTTGGAGACAGTAACTCAAAACATTTAGCAATTCAAATTTGCTTTATTTTCTTCTATTAAAAAGTCTCACAGGAGTAAAACCCACAATATATCAGAGATTGTAATTTATACAAAATGACCTCGTCCTTTTTAAAAAATAGCCCATATACTGAAATACTCTAAGTCACAGAGCCATTCTCGTTCTGGTGGACATAATTTCTGGCTCTCACAAAAGCCATACTCCCATAGGCAGCGTGGCACACAGTCCTGCACACGTGGTAAGGCGGCCTGTGGGGAGGGAAGGGCTGTGCGGGACAGCAGTCAGGCCCGAGACCCCTCCCGCGCCTCGTGTCCTGATCAAGGGGCCTCCCGCGCCAGCCTCTAGTGCAGGACGGCAGAATTCGGACGCCAGGGCATCAAGCCTGGGGCAGAGGGAAGGGAACAACAGGGCGGCCAGGGTCTCAGCCTCTAGGCTTCTAAGAATTCACAGAAGTGAAATTCAGGAGCCACAGAGACGATATTGAGAACTTCACTTCTCTGAAGGGCCCATGAAATCTACCTCAAGACAAGCTCCTTCTCTCTCAGTGTCAGTTTTCAGGCATCATAGTCATTAAAACAATCTCAGTACATGCAGAGCAGAGAGACTCAACTCAGGCCATTTGCCATCTCCCTCAGCAGGCAGAGGGGGAAAAAAATCAATCTGCCTCTGCCTATAGCAACTCCCTCCAACACAGGTGGCTCTGTCTACACACACGCCTTCTTGGGAAATTTTGTGTCTCAATGAAAAAGAGAAAAGGAAAGCCTGAGTACTTCAGGGCCAAGCGAACTGGACGTACAGTTTCAAATCTAAAAGGTGGGCCCAGGGAGGTCTCCCCTCCCCTGCTGCACATTCCCAGAAGGCTAACTGGTTAGCCGTGCTGAGCGGCTGTCAAAACCCGTGGAGGTCTTACGCCACCAAAGAGGGAAGGTCTTGCTCAAGTCAGCTTTCAGTTTTGAGTGGTGGGTGAGTGCAAGACTGCGCAGGTCTTATAAAGACAAGGACAGAAGCTACCCCGTGTACGTAAGTGTTAGCTAACAGGCACTGAGCTAAATGTTCACCTTAATGACAACTCTACGCGGTGGCATCAGGACGATCCCAGTGGGAGGGTAATGGAGGCTCAGGCAGGTGGTGTGGCCTGCACAAGGCCCCACAGCTGGGGGGCTCCAGTGCTGGACTCACCCATGCACACTGCACCCTGCCAGCACCCCATGGTCACAGCATTCCTGGTGATCTTACCACTTTCCACAAGTTCTATGGGTTCTGCTTCCAAGGCCATCTCAGGAGTGGAGGCTGCTTCCCGAGTTCGCTTCTGGGCTTGTCTAGAATTTACTGTGCCACCACGGCGCTTTCTCTGAGGGTATCGGGGAAAGAAACAGTCACATGAGCCCCTGACTGATACAACTTCAACAAGAAGAATGAAAGGTCAACATGGGAATGGCTCAACTCATCAAGAAGAGTAGGGAGATCACGGGGCGCCTGGTTGGCTCAGTCAGTTAAGCGTCTGCCTTCGACTCTGATCATGATCCCAGGGTCCTGGGACTGAGCCCCACCTGGGGCTCCCTGATCAGCAGGGAGCCTGCTTCTCCCTCCCCCCTCCCCCCAGCTTGTGTGCGCACATGCGCAAGCTCTCTCTCTCTCAAATAAATAAAAAACCTGAAGAGTAGAAAGAGTAAGAGACCAGTGAGCCAACCTGAGGTAATGGGTCCTTTCAAAACTCAACATTCTAGGACACCTGGGTGGTATAATCAGTTAAGCATCTGACTCCTGATTACGGCTCAGGTCATGATTTCAGGGTTGTGAGATGGAGCCCCGCGTTGGGCTCTGTGTTGAGCATGGAGCCTGCTTGAAATCCTCTCTCACTCTGTCCCTCCCCCCTCTCTAAAAACAGTAACAAAAACAAAACTTGACATTCTAGAACACTGAATATTTAAAAGAGAAATAATCCTAAACATATAGTGAACATGAACTCTATAAAGCTAAACTTTGTTATATCAAACTATTGGTCAAAATTACCTGATACACAACTTTATACAAGCCTCTGACCCAGGTCAGGACTTGGCCAGAAACCCCTCCTTTTCACCAAAAGTAGCAGACCTGCCCTGCTTGGATCTGTATTTGGCCTCACTGAGGCCATTCTGTTGTTTCAACCCAAAGACCCTCAGTTTCCCACATTTCCATCCACTGTGGAAAGTGGGTTTTTTCTTTGGGAATTCATCAACCTTTAGGGTGCTAGTCAGTGCAGCTCATACCCTCACAATCATGGCCCTGAGCTCAAAGAACCAAAGTTCCCAGTGGCTGCCCAGGAACCCTGCCTTCTGGAAGGCTCAGGCTCTCAGCTGGCGCTATCTGCAGTCCAAACTCCCCGAGCCAGCCGTCTCCCCAATCCTTGAGCGCTGGCTTCCCAGCACGCTCCAGCACTTCTGACCAGGCTGGCCCTAAAACCCACGGTGAGAACACGCCCTGTATGGCCTTCCTCAAAAGAGACCCAACCTCCCACCTGACCCTGTCACCTTGTTATTCCCACCCTGCATGGCCCCCGCCAATCCCGGCTCCCTATGTTTCTGGTTCCCACTGCCACTGGGCCCAACCATGCTCTGAACTGGGTGAGCTGGGGTGGTGATTCCTCTATGGAGCCCAAACCCTCACCACACCAGCCTTGCAGAGCTGGCATGTGGATGAGAGGGCACGATGTATGCCAAGTACTGAGCACAGACACAGGATGCCAGCACAACCCTAACTCCTTGGCGTGCCTTACTAAGCATTCTGTCCCTGGAAACTCTGTAAGGATGGACACTGTTGGTGAGATGTGCACAAGACCTAAGCGTGCTGGCCAGGCAAGAGAGAGAGATGCCTGACTCCTGCTGTATTCCAACCATGCCTCAGTGGCAAAAGGCAGCCTGGGGAGTGTCAGAAATTAAGATTTGGGTTTAGCAACTTCCTGTGAATCTAAGGACAGATGAACCATCTCCAGGAGGGCCTAGAGACAAGCGACCACAGTTGTTCAAAATTCTCCCGCCAGGAGCTGCTATCTGTCTGTTGAGGGAGCTGCCACTCTAGCCTCAGCAGAGTCTACGGCCCAGTGTCTACTGGCTCCCCTCGCTGCCACCAGAAGACCTGGGCTACTTAAGTTTTCCCCGTTTCTCTCTGAAGTTTCTTCGTATTTTCCTTCCTCTGCAAAGGACCAAATATTTCTCAGGAGATACTGCTGAACAGAACCCTTCATGCCCCACCACAGCCACCTGTATGGTTTCTGGTCCCCACCGAGGGGGGCAAGCAGCAGCCATGGGCCCTGGCCAAAGTCGAGGTGCTGGACTCGGACACCATGGGCACTGCAGCAACATGTGCTCTCCCTGCTCACCACCTCTACCCTACACCCCACAGCAATCCTCTTCCCTGGCAGCTTTCTCACCCCTTCCGTGCCTGGACTACCCATTCCTCCCCCTCCTCATTTGGCCAATTCTTACACAGCTTTCAGAAACCTATGCAAATTTCACCTCCACTATGAGGCTATCCCTCACTCTCCCAGGTTGACCATCTCAGGAGTCAGCACCCCCTCTGAAGCCCTGCATCCCCCACATTCCCCAGAGGGCAAGGGGTAGGGGACTGCTAGCTCAGGGCCAGCCTCCAGAAACCCTAGAACACTGGCAGAGATTCTCTCCGCTGCCCTGTTACTCTCAGCGTGGCTGTCTCCCTTTGCACGAGCAGGAGAGGTTCACAGCCTTCAGTTCAAACTGACCACGTAAGTTATTTACGCCATTGAGGAAGCTTAACCAACTTCTTCACAGTCACATAAGCTACACTGCTCTAACCAGATCCTGCCTGGGCAAGGCGTGGGCTTCAGAGGGGAGGTGCCCAGGCTCAGGACATGTTTCCCTACAAGTGAGCTGCAGGGACAATCTGCAGATAAGGAGTCAGAGTGGGAAGTCACCTGCCTTTTAAAAGGGTAGGTCCAGGGAAACAAAGGCCCTTTTGTGTACAAACATCAACGGTGGGCTCTGAGCACTCTAGGCACTGGGAGTGGTCAGGACGAGGTGCAGCCAGGGGCAGGGAGTGGAATCTACAGGATTTCTACTGCTGTTCAGTCTCACCCTGCCCACACGCTCACAGCACCTCTGGAACCTGGGGAGAGACTATGACGCTGTCGTTTCCCAGCTGGTCCACCTGATACGAATCCAGTATCTCAGAAAACAACTGTTTTGAGTTTAGATCATATGAGCAATCTGGTCAGCAGGGAATAAACTAGGGAGGGAGACCTTCAGGCAATCTTCTCTGGAGCTCAAGGGGCTCCAGGGGATATCTGCTAACACGGCACAGCCTCTGCAGTCTGATAAATGCTCTGAACAGACTTACCGACTTTGGTCACTGAGTGTAAGAAAACTCTCACGAAGGACCATTACCACTATGCTCACACTGGACCAAAAACTACACAGGGAAAGGAAAGAGAAGGGAAAATGGAACACTGGATTGTGAAGGATTGTGAAGGATTAAATAAACCAGAGCATTTCCAGGACACGGACAGCTGCTCTGGGGATAGAAAATTTCCAAACCCGCAGGTATTACTGTTGTCTTCAGGACACCACCCAAAACACTGGACTCCTCCAGACAACTAAGTTGTGTAGCTGCCCTCAGTCCTGTACGCTTTTCCTTCGAGAACAAGGGTTACTGAGAGGCACCTTTACGGTACTCTCATTAATGTGCCATAAGAAATAAGGTAGTTGCTTAGCCTCGAAAATACAATTCATAAGGGGGCGCCTGGGTGGTGCAGTCAGTTAAACGTCTGACTTTGGCTCAGGTTGTGATCTCAGGGTCCTGGTATCGAGCCCCATGTTGGGCTCCCTGCTCAGTGCAGTTTGCTTGTCCCTCTGCCCCCCCACCCCTACCTCGTGGGCACACTCTCACAAATAAATAAAACAACAAAATCTTTAAAAAGAAAATTCACAAGCTGATAAAACTCACAGTACTCATTGTGCTCTTTGACTTCACCCTACAGAGAAGGAAGGGACCTGTACAGAGGTTGGCAAGGAAGCTGAATGTTGACTGTTTTCAACTTCTCACATCTGCTGGTTACTCATCCTCTGGCTAGCATAGCAATTTGCAGCCAAGTAGATTTCCAGTATCTTCAAGTCCTGAAAAACAAGGGTATCAAGGTGATAACTGCTCCCACCTACATCATCAACAAGAAAGCTCAGTGCGATCCTTTACTGGTACTTTGCTGAACACTGCATGTAACTCATGTGCTTGCTTGCATATTCTTGAGAAGCAAGCACTCTTATAGAGCATTGGGTCACTTGATCCCAAAGCCTGAGATCAGACCCATTATGCCACCGCCTGCCCTTCTTTCTGGCGGCTCAAACGCATCCAGAGTCTTGTGCCAGCTGCTAGGAAAAGGCAAGAGAATCTAAACGGCCACACATGACCTCGCAGACTCCTTGCAACCAGGTGGGCATGGAGTTTCTGAGGCCAGAGCAGAGCCCAGGGCCTCTGGCTCTTTCTACAACTTCACTGTTGCCCTCTGGAGGAGCTGATAACGCAGAGGAGGAGACGAGAGTCACCTGCCCTGATTCACCCTGCATGCCTAGCTGAGACTTCTGTCACTGGCAACAGGTGAGTGGGAAAGAACCAAGAAACTGGATTGGGAAGCTAAGTGGGAGGTTCCAGGAAGGGCAGTGAAAGCAGCAAGTGAAGAACCTGCTAGAGAACTGAAAGGCCCTAGGATTTCATTCAGGGCCTTTCCACTGGGAGGCTGAAGCTACCCACCCTAAATTCAGTGTCAGAGATGCAGTGGAAAAGGGAGCAAATGAGAAACAAAAACATGGAGTCAGAAGCCAGGAGTCGGCGTGTGTGTCATCAGGGTCGAAGGGGCAAAGCTGGCTTCTGGCGGGGGAAGCCCTGAGCACTGGGCAAGGCTGAGGGACTCAGGGAGAATCAGAGCAAAGAGGAGGCTCTGTGGTCACCCACCCTGGGCAGCAGTGCTCTGGACAAGGACAGGGGTTCTCAAACTTGAGCCTGCACCAGCCTCACTAGGAAGGCTTGTGAAACCAGAGTCTCTGACTCAGCAAGTCTGGGATGGGACTCAAAATTTTGCATTTCTCACAAGTTCTGAGGCAGTGCTAATGGTGCTGCTCCTGAGGCCCCACCACAGGAACCACTGGACTAGGACAAGGACCTTGGACAGAAGGAGGCCTATCTGAGAAGTGCTGAGACGGCAGCAAAGACAGGACCACTCTCAAATCCATCCACCCAGTCATCCCCACGGCTGCTACCTGCTCCTAACAGATCTCCCACCTCCCAGTGCCCCCTCCACCCTACTGCCAGCACAGCTTCCTAACGCACACAGCTGGCCACAGCAATCAGAGCACATCTCCAGGGCCTGACGGCTGGGATGGGTCGGGCGCCTCCAAACCCCTACTTGTGCCCTTGGGCAAAGCACCAAACTCTGTGCCCTGTTTCTTCGACAACAAAACTGAGCAGCACCTACCTCAATGGGTATGTGAGGATTATAGGGGCTGGCAGAGCACTTGGAACAGTGCTGCACATTTTAAAGGCTCAATAGCCACAGGCTGATGTCGCTGACTCATTCCACCAGCACCAGCCTTGCAGTCCCTCCAAAAACACCGCCCATAGCGCAGCTCCGCCCCTCTGCTCAAGCCTAAAGTGCTGTGTAATGCCGCACCCAACCCAGCTTGAAAAAGACCGGCTCCCCACCTCATTCGCTCATCAGTATGGCTCCTGCCCTGCGAACACAGCATGAAAAAACCCAGTCATCAGCTCCCAATCTGGTGGAGGGAGGGAGGGCTGGCCCTGGCAGACAGCTCAGTGTTGGGACTGAGATGTATGAGCTACGTGTAGGAAACACAGGACAAGGAGAGGCCAGAAGGTTTTTCAGAAGCCTTCCTGATCCATCCCCCCCTCCGGCCTTTTCCCCCCAAGAGAAGCCCCTCTAGAGGGACTACCCGGCCAGCTGAGCCTTTCTCTATTACCTGGTGGTCTGCATGTGTCCACATCTGCTCCTCTGCCACCTCATTACCCACTGTGACCCTGACCGGCTGCGAGGGATGATCTCTTCACTGTGTCACTCTGTGGGCAGAGGTGCAGCTGGCATGCAGCACGACATCTCCTGACGCCCACACCACGGGGCCACAGGTGCCCCTACTCACAACGGCACACGCGTTCCTGGTAAGCTTTCCATGGAAACTGGCCTTCAGGGACCAACACCGCCCACCTGCTTTGAACAGCCTCTTAGGACTCACAAGACCACCACCCGTTCTGGAATCTAACATACCTGTGAATGTTTCTGATCCCAAGAAGTATTCACATTTGGGTGTACACCCATGATGTAGCTGTTTTGGGGAAAAGTTATCTACCTCATGGTGTATGTTAGAACTGAGAAGAATCGGGGGCGCCTGGGTGGCTCAATTGGTTAAGCATCTGCCTTTGGCTCAGGTCATGATCCCAGGGTCCTGGGATGGAGCCCCCCGTCGGGCTCCCTGTTCAGTAGGGAGGCTGCTTCTCCCCCTTCTTGTGCACACGCTCGTGCTCTTTCTCTGTCAAATAAATAAATCTTAAAAAAAAAAAAAATTGAGGAGAATCTTTGATAAAAGCGTCACTGGCAGAGAAGGAGATCCGCCTGTTGAAAAACGGGAAAAAACGTAATGCACAACCGTGGCCTGGCCATAAGCCTCTTGCCTCCCACTTGGTTACTTTTTAAGCCTTTAAACATGGTTGTTAAGACCTGTCCTATGACTGTCCCAGAGGCACCCCAACTCCTTGGCCTGCACGCCCTCCCTACTGTCTGAAACCCACCTCCTGCCGCCCTGCAGCCCAGCAAGACCACCCGGGAGCTCCCCTGGCTCGTTCTCACTCTCCATGCCCAAGGCCAGTCCAGCAATCCGTTCCAAATCTGTTTGCTTCGTCTGGGCATAGTAAGAGTTAGTGGTCAGAGGGCACAGGAAGTTGGAAGGCTGGCCTTAGGGAAATCTACCAAGGGGCTGGATGTCACCAGAGAATGAGGTGGGAAGCAGAGGGCATTCCCAGCAGACCAGTGTGGGTTGCAGGAAAGGAAGCCTTCACAGACTACAGTGTTCCTGATATTGCAGGGGATAGAGGCCACCGGATTAATAATAAGGCTGACCAAAGCTGAAGCCCAGACGTTCCTTGTACTATGTGCAAAACACTGCTTTCCAACATAGTTCATTTAACAGTCCCATCGCCCAAGAAGTGGGAAGGTATTATTAAGGTTACCATTTATTTATTATTTTTAAAGATCTGAGAGCGTGGGTGCCCATGCGCACACGCACACAAGCATGAGGGGCAGAGGGAGAAGGAGAGAATCGCAAGCAAACTCCATGCTGAGCAAGAGCCCAACGTGGGGATCGACCTCACAACCCTGAGATCATGACCTAAACACAAACAAGAGTCAGACACTTAACCGACTGAGCCACCCAGGCACCTAAGGTTACCATTTTACATGCAAGAGAGCTAAGGATGACCGTTAAGTAACCTGCCCAAAGTCCACGACTATTAAACAGTGGCCTGGATTTAAACCAGGACAGTGTGACAGCAGAACCCACACTATTAAATAAATACCATGCCAGAATCAGATGTATTATTATAGAAACAATTTGGAAAATGGATGTTTTCCAGGTTTTCAAATTTACTTTGTCCAGGAAGAAAGTCCTTCCAACAATACTATCACTCCATCTCAGCAGATGGCACCCCTGATCCTTTAGTTTCCAAGGCAAACCCTGTAGTCATTCAGGGCGCCCTAAGTGCTGTGAGGGCAGGGCACAGTCTACTTTGTACCTAGTTAATGCTGCTCACAAGCACTCATGTTTACCAAGGGAATCAATGACTCGGGAGGTGACAGTGGGGGTGGTGAATGGTGTCCCTGCAACAAAGAAAAGACCCGGGGTAGAGCATGGCACTGGGAATGGCCACAAAGGCTAGAGGCCAAGAATTCCTAAACCCCTGACAGGAAGGTAAGGACAATTCACACCAAGGTAGCTAGCTAGTCACAGAGCAGGAGAGACGCCGTAAAACTGATCAGGGAAGGGAGAAAGGAGATAGGTGTTGAGGGCAGACAGTTTTAGTTTTAGAAATGCTCGCTATGAGATACCTAAAGGCAGCTGCAACATTTAGGAGAGAGAACTGGAGTAGAGATAGAGGTTTTAGAATCTGTGTTTAAATCTGGGGAGTCAGGTAGCACAAGAAGAGCCTATAAAAAGAATAAAAAGTCAGAAACAAAGCTTTGCGAGAACCTGGAGGCATCACTTAGACCAAGCCGGCGTGTCAAGGAGGAAGCAGCAGTCAACAGGCCGGGGAGATAGAATGAGGCCAGTGAGGCGACCACAGGAAGCCAGTCACTGGTGATCTAACAAGTGCAGGCCCAAAGTGATAGGAGTTACTCAAGAAACAAACCAGCTGGGGGGCACCTGGGTGGCTCAGTCGGTGAAGCGTCTGCCTTCGGCTCAGGTCATGGTCCTGGGGTCCTGGGATCAAGCCCCATATCGGGCTCCCTGCTCAGCGGGGAGCCTGCTTCTCCCCCTGCTTGTGTGCATGTGCTCTCTCTCCCTGACAAATAAAAAAATCTTAAAAAAAAAAAAAAGAAACGAAACGAAACGAAACAAGCAAACTGGGTGGGAGTGGGGTGTGCAGAACGAGAGAAGCTGCCCTAGCTGAAGACTGTGTGGGTGGCGTGAGAGAACAGAAGACAGCAAAGATGAACGGCTGGATCATAACTCACCTCCTAACCCACACCTCAAGGGCAGGACACCCAAGGGTTTCAGAGATCTGTGTTTAGAGATCCTGTCCCGTGTGCTCTGAGGGCCGATGGGAGGCGGAACAAGTCGGAATGCAGACCAAGAGGAAGTCGGGTGACCAAGAGAACCCCAGGCAAGCAGAAAGCTGTGTGGCTCGGAGCGGGCAATGGCAGAGCGCTTGCGGGGGGGAGGGGCTAAGAGGCCACTGCAGACTGAACGGTCCACTCAATCATTCTGTCCCGTGAGAGATGGGGTTTTTCCCATGAAGTCATCACAGACACTACAGAGGATGACCCCCACTCTAGCAGAAGTGACATGTCATCACGTATGTGGTGCATGTCTTCAGACACAATGGCTAAAAACTGCTGGGCAGGCAGGAAGCAGGAAGTGTGGGCCTGGAGCTGGTTCTCCCACAGCCAAAAATGGAAGAGTCAGCAGAAAAGGGGTGGCAGGGGTGCTCCAGAGACAGAGGAAAGTGACTGTCTGCAGGGGGCCCAAGGGAAATCTAGGAGGAGCAGCTCTGTCCAGCCGGGGCGCGTGAAACCCTCCCTCACACCATGCAGGGCAGCCAAGGCTGACACAATTACCCACAGACACCTGAGACCTGACTTTCCACACGGTTCCACAATGGCCAAGCAATCTCAATTCTTAGGCGGCTCCCTGCGCTTTTCTTTCTCTTTCAGCATGCAAGCACGAGCAGGGGAGGGGCAGAGGGAGAAGCAGACTCCCCGCTGAGCAGGGAGCCTGATGGAGGCTTGATCCCAGCACCCTGAGATCATGACCTGAGCCGAAGGCAGACACCCAACCGACTGAGCCACCCAGGCACCCCTCTTTGTGCATTTTTCTATGGAAAGATGATGTGCAGACACATCAGGTCACTCATTACGTGTGCCAATTACAAGGCAGTTCTCACTATTAACTCATAAATAGCCACCATGAGACACATGTGCAGTCTCCTGTGAGTATGAATGAGCTAGCCAAGGCAACCTCTCTATGCCAGCGTGGTTGAAGCAGATAGAAGCATAAATCCTACAAAATTTCATCAGGGAGGGGCACCTGGGTGGCTCAGTCGTTAAGCGTCTGCCTTCGGCTCAGGTCATGACCTCAGGGTCCTGGGATGGAGCCCCACATCGGGCTCCCTGCTCAGTGGGGAGCCTGCTTCTCCCTCTCCCGCTCCCCCTTCCTTGTGTTCCTCTCTCGCTGTGTCTCTCTGTCAAATAAATAAATAAAATCTTAAAAAAAAAAAATTTCATCAGGGAAATGCCAATTTATCAGGTACTGGCTAGTACCAATTGTCTACCCCACATCTCCCCTTTTAAAACCCTAAACACAATCATTGCCATGTTATTTTAAGTACTTCCCTAAATGGTATTTCAAAAGTAAAATTACAGAACATGTGTTAAAAAGCAAGAATATATTAAAGACTGTTGTTGTGTATTGCCCAACTACCATTTTTTTTTTTAAAAAAAAGACTATTTGAGAGAGAGACTATTTATTTGAGAGACAGGGGGAGGGGCAGAGGGAGAGGTAGAAGCCAACTCCCTGCTCAGTAGGGAGCCCACTGCCACCAGACTACGCTGCTTCATCCCAGGACCCTGAGATCATGACCTGAGCCAAACGCAGATGCTTAACCGACTGAGCCACCCAGGAGCCCCCGCCCAACTACTTTTGTAAAGAATGTCAAAAATACCCAAGGCTGTTGGCAATGTATCAGTGCCCAGTACAGCCTGCCCTCCCGGGGAAGTGAGCAGGAGCACTAAAGTTGCCAGTAAACTTTCACTTCAAAGCTTTTTTTTTTTTTTTTAAAGTAAGCTCTACTCCCAGGTGTGGGGCTTGAACTCATGACCCTGAGATCAAGAGTCACATTTTCTACTAACTAGAACTAAGCCAGCCAGACACCCCTCCCAAGCTTTTTATTTTTAAGATTTATTTATTTTAGAGAGAGAGCAAGAGTACGCATGATGAGAGGGCAGAGGGAGAAGGAGAGAGGGAATCTTAAGCAGATTCCCCACTGAGCACGGAGCCCAACACCAGGCTCCATCTCACCACCCTGAAATCACGATCTGAGCAGAAATCTAGAGTCGGACACTTAACCGACTGAGCCACCCAGATGCACCACCCCCCCCCCCCAGCTGGGAGACACTTTATTTTTTTATTATTTTTTTTTTTTAAGATTTTATTTATTTGACAGAATAGCGAGAGCAGGAACACAAGCAGGGGAACTGGGAGAGGGAGAAGCAGGCTTCCTGCCGAGCAGGGAGCCCAATGTGGGACTCGATTCCAGGATCCTGGGATCATGACCTGAGCCGAAGGCAGACGCTTAACGACTGAGCCACCCAGGCGCCCGAGACACTTTAAATAGACAGGGTTTAGTCAATTACTCAGAAATGCTCTGTAGTGGACACAGCCCCAGAAACATCTGTAAGGAATTCACCTATAGCAGGATCCTCAGTCTCTCCCATCCATGCTCTGGGATCTCCGGGACACACCTATGACTCAAACACAGCCAAAGCAGATCCTGGCTCCTTCTCTTCTCAAAGAAGCCATTCTTATGAATTTCTCTATAGTTTCATGTGCAGGATTATGAGGAACTCCCTCCAAACATTAGGTTGACCCTTTTGTCGATGAAACCCCTGGGAGTGGGGACACCTTATTTCTCTAACAGCCATGTCTGATGCAGTTATATCACTAACTGATTTGGAGGATCTTATCTCAAGATAAAAAACTCTTGCACAGCAAAGGAAACAGTCAAGAAAACGAAAAGACAACCAACGGAATGGAAGAAGATATTTGCGGGCACCTGGATGGCTCAGATGGTTAAGCGTCTGCCTTCAGCTCAGGTCATGATCCCAGGGTCCTGGGATTGAGTCCCACACCAGGCTCCCTGCTAGGCGGGGAGCCTGCTTCTCCCTCTGCCTCTGCCTCTCTCTCTCTCTGACTCTCATGAATAAATAAATAAAACATTAAAAAAAAAAAAGATATTTGCAAATGATTTATCAGATAGAGGGCTAGTATCCAAAATCTATAAAGAACTTAACAAACTCAACACCCAAAGAACAAACAATCCAATTAAGAAACGAATGCACAGAAGACATGAACAGACATTTCTCCAAAGACAACAGACAAATGGCCAACAGACACATGAAAAAATGCTCAACAGAACTCGGCATCAGGGAAATACAAATCAAAACCACAATGAGATACCACCTCATACCAGTGAGAATGGCTAAAATTAACAAGTCCGGAAACGACAGACGTTGGTGAGGATGTGGAGAAAGAGGAACCCTCTCACACTGTTGGTGGGAATGCAAGCTGGTGCAGCCACTCTGGAAAACAGTATGGAGGTTCCTCAAAAAGTTGAAGATAGAGCTACCCTACGACCCAGCAATTGCACTACTGGGTATTTACCCCAAAGATCTGAATGGGGCACCTGCACCCCAATGTGTATAGTAGCAAAGTTCACAATAGCCCAACTATGGAAAGAGCCCAGATGTCCATCGACAGATGAATGGATAAAGAAGATGTGGTGTATATATACACAATGGAATATTACTCAGCCATCAAAAAAAAAATGAAATCTTTTTGCAATGACGTGGATGAAACTAGAGAATATTATGCTAAGTGAAATAAGTCAATCAGAGCAAGACAATTATCATATGATCTCACAAATATGTAGAAATTTGAAACAAAACTGAGGATCACAGGGGAAGAGAGTAAAAAATAAAATGAGATGAAACCAGAGAGGGAGACAAACCATAAGAGACTTTTTTTTTTTAAAGATTTTATTTATTTATTAGAGAGAGAATGAGAGAGAGAGCTTAAGAGGGGGGAGGGTAAGAGGGAGAAGCAGACTCCTCACCAAGCTGGGAGCCCGATGTGGCGCTCGATCCCGGGACTCCAGGATCATGACCTGAGCCAAAGGCAGTGGCTTAACCAACTGAGCCACCCAGGTGTCCAAACCATAAGAGACTCTTAATCACAGGAAACAAACTGAGGGTTGCCAGAGGGGAGAGGAGTGGGGGGATGGGATAACTAGGTGACAGACATTAAGGAGGGCATGTGATGTAATGAGCACTGAGTGTTATATAAGACTAATGAATCACTGACCTCTACCTCTAAAGCCAATTAAAACATTATATGTTAATCAATTGAATTTAAATTAAAAAAAAAAATAAACATATGGATGGGGGGGTGGGGAGAAAGAAACAACTGGGAAGATATCAAAAGATACTAAATCCAACCAACTCCTTTGTAGAAGGGGACAGCCGGGAAGTGAAACTGAGTGGCTCTCTCCACCTCTCTGACCGCTAACCTAATTTTCTTTCAGCCCCGGTGGCCTGGTGATACAAACAAGGCAATTTCTGGAGGCCAGGAGCAAGGGTGTATCACAAAGGAAACCTAAGGATCTATCCTTCCAGAGGTTGAAAAGATACCAGAGGCCAATGGAGCATATCAACCTCAGGTGCAGAGGCCATCAACAACTTTCCACTCTTCCCTGGGACCAAGGTCACCAACAACTTTCCACTCTTCCCTGGGACCAAGGTCACTCTACCCATGACACTCAGAGGGGGCAGGCATGCTGGGTCTGTGTGGATGGTGCCTGAACACAAAGCCTGCCAGAAAAAGCCAGCTAGGAGGCTTAGATGCTTGTACTGAATCATGAACCTAATAAGGGGTGTGTGTGGAATCAATCTAGAACTACTAAAAATGACCAAGGCACAGCCCCCGAAGGTGGTGGGGGGGAGGTGGTCAGAAGCTTACAAATATGATTCTATGGCCTGTACCTACAGCAGGGAGCAGCTGAGCAGTGCCCCACTGTGGGAGCGCCCTCATTTGCATAGCCGGTGGCAGCTGGGGTGCTTCATAAAGTACAGCAAGCTCCCGACTATGAAGGTAATGCTCTAATAGAGATGGAAAAGGAGCCAGGGGAAGTTAAAAGGCTTCACACGGTAGCTTAAAAATTACCAGGCTCCAAAAGGTCCAAGAAGAGTGCAGATGTTCCCAAACGATCACATCCATCTCCTTCACAGAATGACCTCCCTTCCCTAACCCAATGCTACCCTTTCTGGCCTCATCTGAAGTTACAGACATGTGTATTCCTAAAATATACCACACAATACAAAACACCACAGGACTTACGGGAAAACAATGAAATCAGGCGAACGGTGCTAAAAACCTTTGTCAGTGTCACACACACACAAGTCAAGAATCTAAGAGAACAGAAGCACACCTCTGCGCGTGTTAAATGGTCAGGAGATGCACAAATACTTTACAAGGGTTGCAGCTTCTGAGTTACTGGGAATCAGGGAGAATTTTTTTAAACAGAAGATGTGTATGGGTGTGGCTCATAATACAGACAGTCACTGAGAAAGCTGGTAGATGTATGAGGTGTGTACTGTCTACAGTCAGTGTGACTTGATTCAGCTCAGTTCTATTTTGTTTTCATCTAGTATTTCCCATAGATGAAATTATGCACAGCAAACTCAAAATCCCTGTTCAAACTGTTCCTAGTCTATCAATCCCATTGGAACAAATCATGCTTCCAAACAAGTGTTTAAAGCAGAACTGACTGTACTTTACTCTGGTACCCTGGCCTTCAGTCACCTGCTGCAGGCTCTTCCTAATAGCAGGGCCATAATCTGATCCACACTGTCCCCTTGCCTTCAAGGGTCCCATACCCCCTCCCACTTTGGGAAACTCCTGTTCATCCTTCAAGACCTACCTCCCTTTCTCCTGCTCCTCCTGGTCCTAATCTAACCGTTTCTTCTCCTGTACTCAACATGGTCAACCTGACTTCAAGTCCAATACTTACCGCCGTGTCCCCTTCTCTTAGCACAAACAGGCTGACTACATAAATCATGACTTTCTTCCACTGAAATTAAACTATCAAGGTGCACCTGGGTGGTTCAGTCAGTGAAGCATCTGCTTTTGTCTCAGGTCATGATCCCAGGGTCCTGGGATGGAGCCCCATGTCGGGCTCCCTACTCGGCGGGGAGTCTGCTTCTCCCTCTGCCGCCCCCCCATGCTCTCTCTCTAATAAAGAAAATCTTTAAATAATTAATAAAATCTTAAAAAAAGAAACTAAACCATCAAACTCATTAGATGCTTGACAGAGATGGCAGAGTATTTTTGAGGTGAAAAAAAGGATGAAAAGGGGATATGGAACCTTAACATTGCAAGTAAAAATATAATCACCATCAGGAAACAAAGGAAGATTTAAAAACAGACCATCACCATAGGAGAAAAGGAAAGAACATCTCATCTCCACAGACATAATGGCTAGAAGAGATCTCGGTGTTGTGAGTTTGAGCCCCATGTTGGGTGTAGACATTACTCCAGGAAAGCCTTAGGGTCATAATTTCATTTTACACAAGGAAGCTACTGATAATACTTATTTTGAAACATTTTCAGGCCTTTCCTACACTGCTCGGTGTTGGCATGAATAATAAACTTGACAACCCTTATTTATACCTGGGGAAAAAAACCCTTCCAAGGTAATTCTGTAGCAGCACTCTCCAATCCAACCTCAGGGCCTTTCTCACACTTGAACTCTGACCTTGGGATGCAGTACTGCCTGAGCTGTGGGCCTTCCTCCTCAGAGGGAAACCTTAAAATGCCTTGCTCTACAACCCCCAAAGCCCTGCTGAGAAACAAGCTAGTTAGGAAAGGTAAGTTACAAGAGCATATATGTGAATGACACCTCAATAAATAAGAGTCAGCCCTGTCAGATCTACAGAAGCCACCTAATCCAAGGTCAGAGAAAGATGTAGGTAAATAATTTCAAAATATGACACTGATAACTTACACACAAAGAACACACAAAGCCATGTTTATACAGCATAAAACCAATTACCTTCTGCACGCATTTGCATTCAGTAGCACCTCAAATCTTTTCCAGAAACTGGTGGGGGTATAAACTACTGGACATGAACTTTTCAACAGCCTTTTAAGTAAAATGCCAATGGAGAACTGCCACGACTGGCAATCACTGCCCCGAGTTTGGTCCCCAGTCCCCACCGTGGTCCAAGTCACACTTCTCTCTTCCTAACTGGTCCAGAGGCCACTAGTCTCGCGCATCTTTCTAAGCCATCCTCACAGTACGGTGATTTTTCTAAAATGCAAACCTAACCATGTTACTTCCTTGCTTAGAACTTCATTTGTGGTTTTTCCCACGTGGTCTTAACGTAAATTCTGAATTCATTAACTTGGGGCACAGCAAAGACCTTTTTCCATCCGGTTCCTGCTTACCTCTCCAGTCCCGTCTCTCCCACAGTATGTATTTCAACCCCAAGGAATTTCTCTCATTCCCTCCACCCTCGCTCCTCAGTTAAACGAGGAGTTGTACCCTGCCTGTTCTGCTCACGGCTCTACCCCAAGCAGAAAGCTTGGCACACAGAAGACCTCAAAATGTACTTAGAATTTTTAAAGTACGCATTCTCAAAGGGGATGAAAAAACATCTCATTCTTTTTATGTACAAAGCATAGATACACATACGGTACATAAAAAGACCTACGGTATGTAAGAAGCAGTAACATTTCATGGAGAGGGCAATTAAGAAAACTCAAAGAGGTGGGGGAATTCATCTTAAAAAAAAAAAAAAGAAGATTGATAAACACTGTATTAACGTAAGATTTTTAAGCCTGAGTTAGAAGCTCAAGCTCAGGCAATACAAAAACCAGCAACACCACGTCTTTCTACTTGAATGTTCCCATTTCACCGGCAGCTCAGACAAAAGTGAACCCAGTATGTCTCCCCACCCGTTAAAAAAAACAACACACCACCAGTCACACAAAGCGATTCCCTTCAACGTCTCTGTCCTTCATCGCCAGTGGTCCCCAAACTCCTGGTCGCTGAACTTAAAGGCCTAGTCCTGCAGCCACAGGAAAAGCGAGGTTCCAGGCTAGCTCTGCCGTCAACCAGTTAGATGGCTTCCTGACCTTGGGCCACCGCCTCAGTCTCCCCAACCACTTAGGCAGCCCCGGCTGAGCGCAGGACTGCGGAGCTCAGACCCTGGGTCTGGCTCCGAGACCCTGACGCAGAAGCAGAACGGAGGTGTGACTGTGAACGTCGATGGGCACGGACAAGGATAAGCAAAAGCCAAAACCCCACAAAAACGGCTACCGCGGCAAGTCCAGGCTCCGAAACTTCCCCCTTCTCCCTGGACCGGTCAAAGGGCGGACAGCGGCGTTCGCCGAGCACTCCGTGTCGGGCCTCTAGCCTCCCCGAGACCCCGCTCACTCTTCAGACTCTGCGGGCGCCCGAGGGGCGGGGCCGGCCGCAGGCCTCAGCGCTCCAGCGCCCCCCGCAACGACCGGAAACTGAGGACTCCCTAAGCCCAGCCCCGGGTGGGCGCTCCCCCGGCCGGCCCCCGCCGCCCCCGGTGCCGCCAGCCCAGGAGGCTCCGCCACGAGGCCCGGGCGGACGCGCAGGCCAGCGATGGCTGGGCGGCGGCGCGAGCGCACAAAGGAGGCGGCGTCAGAGGGGAACAAAAACCTGGCCGGGGCCTCCGCCGAGCGGCCCGCACAGGCCCGCGCCCCAGGCCGCCCTGCCCGACTCCCGGAGTGACCTTGGCGCGTCCACCCCGCTCCCCAGCCCCGGCTTCGCTGCCTTCGCTACAACCGAGCGCCGCGGCCGCGGCCGCAGCCGCCGGGGCAGCCCAGGCCCCTGGCGAGGCGCTCGCAAGCCCGTTCCCCGCGCCAAGCCGGGCGCGGGCGGCCACGCGGACCACGGGGCGTGGCGGGCGAGCGGGCCCGCGGGCCCGCGGGAGGCCCGGCCGGGCGTCCGGCCCGCGCTGGCTTGGCCGCGCCACGGCGGGCCGCCGCGCCGCGGGCCTCCGCAGGCCTCGAAGCCGTCCGAATCCCGCCTCCGCCCGGCCCTGGCTGGCCGCTCGCTCTCCGCGAAGCCTGACTTACCGGGAGCGGGACTGGTGCGGCAGGAGCCGCCGCCGACGCACTCGGGCGAGGAAGCACCCCCGGAAGCCACGGAGGAGTAACCCTCAAGCAAGACGCCGCCGCCTCAACAGCTACCACTTCCGCTCCTGAGGCCTGGGCTCCACCCCCCGCGCACTCCCATTGGCCGTCGTCCCTCGACTCCCGCGGTCTACCGGTCCAGGAGGTATGTTTTCCAATCCTATTGGATAAGAAAACCATCTATTACCGCTTTGAAATGCGCCTCTTTCCGGCCCCGCCCACGCCCGCGAGCTCGCGCTCCCGCCTTCCCGCGAGAGTCGGGGTCTGCGCCCCTCGGTGCGCAGGGCCTCTCGGGAGTTGTGGTTTACTGGGCGACTGCCGCCGCGGGCTCCCGGCGCTCTGATCCTGGCCACGCACCGCCGGCGACGGCGCGGAGCTGGATGTTAGTTCAGGGCAGCCTTTCCGGGGCCCGCTCGCGGCCTTCTCCGGGCCTAAGTTCTCTTTCCTGTTAGCGCGGCCTTTGTGAGCAATGGCCCCGGGGTCTCTACTGCCGGCCAGAACCCGGAACGGAATCTGCACCAACTCCAGGGCGCTCGCGACACGACGTGCCAGGCCCTGGGCGGGGCTTCCGGTCCCAGGGATCCCGGACTGCTTCCCAGGCCGGCGGTGAAGACAGGACGGAAGTCCAGCCTCGCCCGTTCGCGGGACCCGGAGGAGGCACTCAACCAGAGTCCCTGGGAGGGCTCTCCGGAGGAAACGACTTCGGAGCTGGGAACCGAAAGGACTAGAAAGGAGGAGAGCGAGCTCCGAAGAGGGAGCCTGGGTGGGGAGAGACAGGCTGGCATGTCCAGGAGACTGCAGGCTGCCCGCTGTGCGAGGAGCAGAGCTGGGGAGCGGTGGCTCTGGGGGGAGGCAAGAGCCATGTTGTGCAGGGACCGATACCACGTTGAGTCTGGATTATCCCGAGGGCAGTGGGTGTGGGAAAGGAAGGACTGAACCCCTGGGGGAGCACTCTGGCCCAGGGCTAGTCCTGGGAAGCGGGTCATGGCCCCGGGCAGAGGCCCGGAGCTCTCTGGGGCATCTGGCATAACTCCAGGGGTTAAGAGCGTGCGGACTCTGGACCCTGCCTGCCTGAGTGTGAATCCCAGATCCACTGTTTAAGCAGGTCTCACCGGTCCCCTCACCTGGCATATGGGGATAACAGTCCAGTACCCGCCTCAGAGGGGGAAGGTGGGGAGGACCCCACCCAGAACAGCACAGGTTCAGAACCTCAGGAGAAAAGCAGGTGGTGGGTTCCTAGAGTTCAGCTGCCAGAACTGGTCTTGGACATGGATTTGGCAATAGAAAGCCTAACTTGTCCCTCCTGTTCTGAGGGAACCCAGATCCAGGCCATGGCCATCATGGCTGGTCCCCAAACACCCTCAGGCAGTGAGGACATCACTCCAAGTGCTTCGGATGGACTTTTACTAAGAGGGGTTCTTCAACCCAGAAGATTGAGTCATGTATGGAAATGACTAAGCAGATCAAAACCAGAGAGCATTCGTGCTTTTGTGTTGAGTTTACAAGTAGTCTTTGTGTTTGATACTTATGTAATTGTAAAAGAATTTGACATGGCAGATAAATCCGATTCTGCATGAAACATGTTGAGTATTGATTTTTTTTTTAAATATTTTATTTATTTATTTGACAGAGAGAGACACAGAGAGAGAGGGAACACAAGCAGGGGGAGTGGGAGAGGGAGAAGCAGGTTTCCCGCAGAGCAGGGAGCCCGATGTGGGGCTTGATCCCAGCACCCTGGGATCATGACCTGAGCCGAAGGCAGACGCTTAACGACTGAGCCACCCAGGCGCCCCGAGTATTGATTTTGATAGTGATTTTAAGTTGGAAGGTACAAGATACTAGTTTGTCATCAATTGTTATATTAAAGAGAATTTACAAATTTAAGAGAAATTAGACCTTTAATACAAAATTGGGAATCCTTAAATACTTGATAAGACCGCCAACAAATGCTAAAAAATAAGTTTAGACTGTACATGTATAAATGCAGTTTAAAATGTTAAAGGGCAGGGCCGCCTGGGTGGCGAAGTCGGTTAATTGTCCTCTTGGTTTCAGCTCAGGCCATGATCTCAGTGGTGGTGGGATAGAGCCCTGTGTCTGGCTTTGCGCTCAGCAGGGAGTCTGCTTGAGATTCTCTCCCTCTGTGTCCCCCCCCAGTGCTTGCACTCTCCCTCCCTCCCTCTTTCTCTAAAATAAAATAAATCTCAAAAAAAATGCTAAAGGGAATTTCAGCTTGTAAATGGAAGCATACACAACTAATCAAAACGATAGTTATAGATTTAAAAAATAAGATTAATAATTTGAATTTCACAACCTAAAGAAAAGCTAGGGTTTTCTATTTGTAACTTTATTTTTTCTTAAGATTTTATTTATTTCAGGGGCGCCTGGGTGGCTCAGTCATTAAGCATCTGCCTTCGACTCGGGTCGTGATCCTGAGGTCTTGGTATCGAGCCGTGTAATGGGCTCCCTGCTCCGCAGGAAGCCTACTTCTCCCTTTCCCACTCCCCCTGCTTGTGTTCCCTCTCGCTGTGTCTCTCTCTGTCAAATAAATAAAATCTTTAAAAAGATTTTATTTATTTCAGAGAGAGAATGAGCGCGCTGGTGGGCAAGCATGAGCGGGGGAGGGGCAGAGGGAGAAGCAGGCTCCCCACTGAGCAGGGAGCCCCATGCGGGGCTCCATCCCAGGACCCTGGGAAATGACCTGAGCTGAAGGCAGATGCTTAATGGGCTGAGCGACCCAGGTGCCTCTCTATTTGTAACTTTAATACATCACATTAAAGATGTAATGTTGAGGGGCGCCTGGGTGGCTCAGTCAGTTGAGCGTCCAACCCTTGATTTCAGCTCAGGTCATGATCTCAGGGTCGTGACCTTCAAGTTCTTTCTGAACTTCATTTGACATTGAACTTGGGGTGTGAACATCCCTGGCTCCCTCACAGCTAATGCCTCTGGCCCTGAATGTTTCCAGCTCAGAGAAAAGACTGGAACTTTGGTGCTTCCAAGTGCCATACAGCTAATGTAGATTCCTGGGCATCACCCCAGAACCTGAATCTCTGTGGATGAGGTCGGAGAATCTGCTTTTTACTATTTGCAAAGAACCTCTAGCCAAGTGAGTTTCAGGTACTGTCAATGAGGGTCTTCTGGCTGCACTTATGCAGAAAATACACTGAAGCAGAAGGTCAATTCCCTGGGTGGTCCAGAGAGTGCTTTCTCAGCATGAGCTGGACCTGGCTTCTCTTGGCTGGCCCTCTTTCCAGGGGCAGTTTGACTCTCTCTCAAAGGGCTCATGAAGGGGGTGCCTGGGTGGCTCAGTGTGTTAAGTGTTCGACTCTCGGTTTTAGCTCAGGTCATGATCTCAGGGTTGTGGGATCAAACCCCACGTCCAGCTCCGGGTGCTCCCCCCTCCCAAAATAAATTTAAAAAAACTTTTTTTTTTTTTAAAAGGCTCTTGCATGTAGGGGGAAGCCTCAGTAAATGAAGGCCAGTTAGCTGCTACCTCTGAACAAACCTCAAAGCTCAGTGCTTTGAACAAACAGGCATTTATTGTTAATGACTCTACAAGTTAGTGGGGGCAGGGAGAGGGTTCGGGTTCTGGCTGGCCTCACATGTTGGGTTCTGCTGGTTTGTAGTACGAGTGAGGATGGCTTCTGCTGGGACAACTGGCTGACCTCATATAGTGTCTCATCCCAGCGGGCCACCCTGGACATGCTCACATTGGGGCTGGGCAGGGTTCCAAGAGAACAAGAGGGAGCTCCAAGGCCACATGAGGCCCGGCCTCCGAACCAGCACACAGCCACTTCTGCTGCCCCCTATTGGCCAACACAAGTCAGCCCAGATTCAAGGACTGAGGGAAATAGACTGCCTCTTAGTGGGAGGTCACGAGGCAGGGGACCTGGATACTGGAGACATTTTGCCATCAATCTAGAACATAAGGCCTGCCCTCAGGCCACAGCCTCAGGGGCTGGCCCAAGGCCTATTCCCCCTCAGGTTGGTATGGAGCAGAAGCTCCAGGTACTCTGAGCAGCTGCCCAGTCCAAGAGGGCAGTTAGGGACGTTGGTGTGCCCTGCCAACCAGCATCATTGCCAATAGCACCTCCCCGCCTCTGCTCGAGAAGCCAGTTGGAGAGGTGAAGGGTTGTTCTCCCCTCCTCCTGCCACGGTGCTTGCTTTGGGCACCGATAAAGACCTTCCCCCACTGCAGGAACTGGCTCCGCAGAGCTTGTTCAATTCAGGCCAGTGAGACTGGAGCAGATGTTCACACAAGGCCTTGAGGACAGACAACCCTCCTGAGAGAGCCACCAGGGAGAGATGACCCTTATTCCTCGATTTCGTGAGGCTGGAACTGCTACCAGCTTGAAGACCAAACTCCTGCATCAGGCATGTCCTGAAGCCCACCCCACCTTTGGACTGCCAGTTACAGGAGTTAATAGTTCATCCTTTGAAACTCTCAGAGCTCCTGAGGGACTCTGGACAGGTCATCATCAATGTATTTCCTTGATATCAAATGAAGTGGGTTTGAATCACATGTAACACAGGATATAAGAAATGTCACATTTGTTTCTTTAAATGAAATTTAATCTGCCCCCAGCCTTTTTGACAGGGAGGTAGGAAATTCCTTTCTATTGACCTGGGTAAGTCCTGCGTTTCTGACACTGTTCAAAATACTGGGGGAGAACGCTTGTGTTCAGTCTGTTGTCTTACTTCAAAATGCCCATGTTCCTGGTTGGAATGTGCCCTGAGGTTCAGCCTCCCTCTCTGAGGTGTCATCTCCCCCGCAGACCCAAGGAGGATGTCAGCTTTGGGGGCATCTCTCTCCTGGACACCTACCTACTTGGCTGTTTCCAGCCTCTCCCCCACGGCCTTGCCCAGACTATGTGCTCTCTGGAGCTGCACACCTTGTGCTTCAGTCATGAATCTGCATTTCCACAGCATGCTTTCGCTGGGTCAGCCTGTCCACAAGGTCATGCCCTCTCCAGCCTGGCGCTGGATCCAGAGGAACCAAGAAAATGAGTGTGTCCTTGTCTGGGCTCATGCCCACTGTCTCCAGTCATGTTCCTTTGGTGTTGCTGGAGAAGGCTGGGTGGCGCTCTAAAATCATGCAGACTTAGCTTTGGGTGAAGGCTTTTGGGGCTGGTTACTTTACCTCTTTGAGGACTCCTGGCCTCATCAGCAGAATGGGGGTAGGGGACAGTTCCTGCATCCCCATGGGCCCCCTCCCCGCTATGGCCGCAGTGAGGTTTGCTGGAGATAAGTCAGGAGATAGGCCATTTCCCAGGGGCTCAAGCATCCTGGCCCCTTCAACCAAACTCACGCGCACAACCACACAGGTTAAGCCGTCAGACTCCGGGCAGAGAGGGGGATTCCAAGTTTTCACGTGCAGAGGTGGCTCTGGGAGCTTTGAGGAGGGGCGTGGCCAATGCTTTGCCCTGGGCCCTAGGTAAGGGCTAGGACCTAGGCAAGGGTGGCCAGATTTACCATATAAAATACAGGACACCCAGTAAGTTTGAATTGCCGGTAAAAAGCGGATACTTTTTTTGGCGCGTTTGTCCCAGGCAGTAACTGGGCGTCTTACATTTTATACCGCAACCCTGTTCTGGGCGGGGGGCTCTGCGGCGGCTGAGGGCGTGGAGCCGGGCGAAGGGGCGGAGGAAGAGGAGGCGCGCCCCGCCCGCCGCACCGTCGCCCGCGCGGGATGCGCGGCGGCTGGGCGGCGGGCCCGGCCCGGCTCAGGCGGCCTCCAGGCGGCGCCCGGGCCCGCCGGCCGAGCTACTCAGCAGCAGCGCCCGCAGCCGGCGCTCCCGGCTCCGCTGCAGCTCCTGCCAGTGCCGCTCCTCCAAGTGCGCCTGCGGACGGGCCCTCGGCGAGGTCGGCGCGGGCCCAGCGACCCTGCGCCCCCATCCGCGGCCTCCCCCGCCCCCCGAGGACGCCGGGCCCCCAGCCTCCCGCCAGCTCCCGGAGCTCACCCACGGCCGAGGGCGCGCGGGTCCCGGCGCCGACGCCGGCTTCGGGGCTGCCTGCGTGCGGCGGCGCTCCGCCACCTTCTCTTGGATCTTGCGCTGCAGCTCCAGCACGCGCTCGTCCCGCGAGGGCGTCCCCGGGGCCGCAGACCGGGCTTTCCTCTCCTCCCACCTGAGCGGGCGACAGGGCGGCCTGAGGAGGGGCCCTCGCGGCAGGTTACCGGGAGTGTTTCCGGTGCCGGGGGAGAGGCTCTCCGAGGACCGCCGGGGTGCCGCCCGGCGCCACGGCCTGTTGGCTCTGCACGTAACGTCATGGAAACGTACCCCATGTCTATTAGCTACGGAGGTATTTGGAGCAAAAAAGGGAAAACCCTCTTTTACCTTGGGCTCTCCTTGCCACTCTTGCCTAGGGGCAAGAGCTGCGAATACAGCTTTGCAAATCTCTATCATACTAGGCCATTTTTCCTTCCAAAATGAGGCCTCACTCTACAGACTGTTCCCTGATGGCTTTGGGTTAAGTGCACATCACGGCACCGCCAGGCAGACTGCCCACGAGAATGGTCCTGGTGAATCAATGCCACGAGGTCTGGCTGCACGCGGAGGGCTCCAGGAGCCTCGTTAGCAGGTTTGGATCCTTGGAGGCTCCCCAGCACCAACCAGACTGCACGTGGGGTCTGTCAGGCCGAGTCTGGAAGCGGTGAAGTCTCCCACGTGCCTGCCACCTTGGGGACCTGCTGGGTGGCCAGCCAGCCTTGCCTGGACAGCCCCCACAGTTGTCACAGGGCCTCCTCCAATTGTAACCCGAGCAGCAGTCGCTCAGGATCAATAGTGATGGGTTTTGTGACAGTCCTCCCTTCTGTCCACCCCACCCCAGTTACACACTTTCTCTGGAGCCCTGGGTGCCAGACCCTGAACCAGGCTATGCTATGACAGGGCTGGGTGCCACCTGACCCAGGGGGGTGACCATGCTGCCACGGGACAGACGCATGGGGCTGGAAAAGCCACCACAGTGTTCCCCAAAAAAGGGGGTACGTGTGCACGTGCTCTCCATTAAAAGAGAGAAGTCAAGTCAAGATGCCTGACAATCAAATGCTGTGTGAATCTCAGCCAGGTTCTGGTTTAAAAAGAAAAAAAAAAAGACAATTACAGCACACAATCTTTTAAAACTATAGCAGACAGTCTTGGGACCCTAGGGAAACATGAATACGGAGAGGATATTTAGATGATGGGAATTTTTGTTGAAATATCTAGTTGTGTAATTGTGCTGTGGTTATGCAGGAACATGTCTTTTTTTCAGAAGATGCACACCAAAGTGTTCAGGAGTGAAGAGTGTCTGATGTCTGCAACTACTTCCAGATGGTTCTTTAGGGACAGATAAGTGGCTAGCTAGATGGAACACATGGCAAAGGTCGTACTCGTGACCTACATGGGAACATTTTGCATCCAAGCCCTCACTGCACGATTTTTTCACATCTGAAAATGATATATAAAATAGTTGGGGTGGGAGAAGCTATTGCAAGGAAACTGCAGGAGGGCGGTGTGTTGTTGTAGGGAGAACCCGCCCGGGAGGAGGCTCGCTGCGTGCTCCTGCCAGAGGCGCCTGCCCCGGGGACCACCAGTACCGACCTCAAGGCCGCAGACCTCCCCATGGCCGCGCGGCACAGTGAGATCTGCTCCACCATATTCTGCAGTTCCTGGCTTCTGGCGCGCTTGCCCTGGATGATCTGGTCTCGCTTCTCTTCCTCTTCGCGCCGCTGGGTCTCCTTGAGCAGGGCCAGCCGCTCACGAAGCTCCACCACAGACATCTCCCCTTCCAGGCCATACCCAGGGATCTGCAGGGTGATGGGGAGAGCCGAAGCTGGGAGTCAGGCCCATGCCCAGCCTGCAGGGCCGTCTCCTGTGCCCTGACGTGTCTTCTGCCCCAGCACTGGTGCCCCTCCCCCAATTCCCTCGGTCTGGCCTCTGTGCCCAGGAGACCTCCTTCCCTCTGCTCAGGAGCCCTGTGTAACATGTCTGCCATTCAGCCTCTCCAGCCTGGACCCCCCTCTGGTGACTGCACATCGCAGCTGGGTGCCCTGTAGGCGCCTCTACTGGGGTACGGCCCAAACGGAGCTCACTGCTGTCTCCCCAAGCCAGGCCCCATGGCCTGGGCTGAGTGCCCTCTGGACTTCCCACATCCCCTGGGATCAGGCCCAGTTCCCAGACCAGCTGCCGTGGCCCTTCCAGGCCGGCTCCCGCCTCACCAGATGCCAGCCTGGCTTCTCCTGGTTCTTCGCACACAGGCTTCCAGAGACCAGTGCTCTCCTCTCAGCCTCTGTGCATCCAGCCTCTGCGCACCTGCACTGTTCTTACACTGCCCTGCCCGCCTGGGCCTGGGGAGTCCTGCGACCACCTTCAACCTGTTGAAGCCTAGCTTGTGAAGCCTACCTTGCCCCCTCCCAGGGCCCCTGGGCCCTGGCCCCCGGAGGTCACAGAGGTCTCCCTGACAGGACTGTGGAGTCTTGGGCCAGCCCTAGGCCTGGCACGTGGCAGGTGCCGCATCCACAGCTGGGCGTGCCACTCGTGCCGGGTGGACCTTGGCTTGGGACCGGTGGGAATTGTGGACATGCCCTCCCATGGCAGTGCCAGGCTCCCCTAGGACAGGCCGTGTCCTTACCTGGGTCAGGTCCACGAGCTTGCCCTTGCGCACGGGCTGGGTCTCCAGGGCCCGAAGCTGGGAGACGAGCTCGCAGCGCTCCTTCTGCTCCTCCTTGGCTGCCTGTAGAGTGCGCTGCAGCAGCTCCCGGCTCTCCTCTATCACCTCCTGAACTTGGGGGCCAAGCAGGGTGCTGAGGGGCTCGGAGGGCAGCCGGCCCAGCCCCAGCCTTCCCTTGAGAGCAGCTGGGCTCTTGCCAACCACGGTGGCTCACTTGAGGCCGGAAGCCGGCCTGGGACCTGAGCTGGGGTGGGGGGGTTGGCAGAGCTGGGCGCGGCCTCATGGTGCCGGGCCCCCCATTGTACCTATCTGCCTTCGGCTCTTCAGGAGCTTCATCTGCGCCAGCTTAACATTCTTCTGCACCTCTGTCACCTGCTCCACCAGCTCCTTCATGGACCTTTCCTCCTGGAGGCGCCTCTCAGCACACTGCTGCTTCAGCTCAGCCATCTGCTCAGACAGCCAACCCAGCATGGTCAGAGCCGGAGGTGCCCCCTGGAGCAGGCCTGTATCCCCCCACCCCCCACCGCCGTCTGCCCCAGCCCCAAGAGCTGCATGAGGTCCGGAGAGCAGAACCTGTCCCTGACCCTGAGTCACCTTGGAGCCCGGATCTAAGCTCATCAGCTCCTGGGAGTCCCCTGGAGGTCAGGGCCTACTGGGGAGGTTCCACCTCATATCCTCCCTTCCTCCACTGTAGTCCTGGGGAAACCAAGTCAGAGCCACTGGGTTTGCCCCGAAGCCCACCCACCCCTGGACTCCAGCTGAGAGAGGAGGGCACTCATTGCTTGGAAGCCCTGCGGAGCACAGCACATGCCAGCCCCCTGGGCAGCCTCAGGCTTCTGTCACATGAGCCCCCAGGCATGTCCTGCTGGTCACCCCGCTCTCTTCTTTCTCACGGTGCCTCGTTAGTGAAGACTCTTAAACGACGGAACAGGGGCGGTTTTGCCACTTGGACGCATGTGACCGGAACCCTCCTGTGTGTCCAGGTGCTTCTCGCCTCTTTGGCCCTGCGCTGCATTCATTAGCCTCGTAAGGAGATGTCCCGAATTGTAGCCGGCTTATTTTTGTGGCTGTATGTTTGGGGGACTATATCACAAAGCTTTCATCCATTCTACTGTGGATGGACATTGCAGATTGCTTCCAGTTTGGTGCTATGGTGAACAATTCAGAATACTATTTTTAGTCCTCAAGACGCTGTAAGGCACAGCGTGGGGTTTACACCTCCATCACTGGCCCAGGGTGGCCACGGAGCTAGCGAACTCCCGGCCCTGGCCACCTGTGCAATGGGGGCTCATCTTCAGCTGCACAGTAAGTGGGAATCAGCCTGCAGGCAGCTTGGACTTCAGGCTTAGAGACGGCGACACGAAGTAATCGTTCTGTAATACAATTTGCTGGTGTGCATAAAAAATGGCTCTTGACCATCCCTTTCGATTTATACCATAAAGTAAGGAAGTGCTCACACAGCAAAAGGACAGAGGGCAGTCAGAGGGACACAGGGGCCAACCTGAAAGAGCTCCCAAAAGCCAAGGCTTGCAGCAAAATCAATACTGTCCTATTGGGTGATAACACAAAGTGTAAAACAAATATTCGTGAGTCCCCACTGAAAGAAGTGATTGAATATATAAGTAAGTGAGGGAGAAGAGAGGAGTCCTCCGGGCAGAAGAATTCTCAGTAGGTGCCCACTCCTTGAGTGTGGGCTTTGCTTGGAGACCCCCTTCTGTGGAGTTCCGAATGGTGGGGGGAGACAATGGCAGTGGAGAGACCTGGCAGGCACGACCTTGGCCACGGGACCAAGGTCAACATCACAGGGATGAGTCTGTTGAAAGCAGATGCCCTTGAGAGAGTGTGATGAGAAGATCACTTTGCTTCTGCAGTCTTGCTCCCAAAACCCACAACCCCGGTCTAACCATGAGAAGAGCATCAGACATGTCTCCACCCAGGGGCATTCTACAGGACACCTGACCAGCTCTCCTCCAAACTGTCAAGGTCATCAAAAACAAGGAAAGTCTGAGAAACTGTGACAGCCAAGAAGAGTCTGAAACATGACCTTTATTTTATTTTAAAGATTTATTTATTTGACAGAGAGAGAGAGCGAGAGAAGGAACACAAGCAGGGGGAGAGGGAGAGGGAGAAGCAGGCTTCCCGCAGCGCAGGGAGCCTGATGTGGGGCTCGATCCCAGGACCCCGGGAACATGACCTGAGCCGAAGGCAGACGCTTAATGACTGAGCCACCCAGGCGCCCCTGAGACATGACCTTTAAATGTAACATGGGGTCCTGGGACAGGAAAAGGGCATTTGTGTGGGGGGAAAAAAAACGAGCTCAAATCCTAAGGAGGTGTGGAGTTTAGTGAAGAGTCATGTACCAATGTTAGCTACTTAGCTGTGACAAATATCCCATGGTGCAGTGGGCCAGTGTCTCCCCCAAATTCACATCTACCTGGAACCTCAGAATGTGATCTCATGTCCAATTAGCTGAGGATCTCAAGATGAAGTCATCCTGGATTTAGGGTGGGCCCTAAATCCCATGACAAGTGTTCCTAAGAAGAGGAGAGGACACAGAGAGATGTGGACGCATGACACATGACTGTGTGAGGATGAAGGCAGAGATTGGGGTGAGACCGCCACATACCACAGAGTTCCTGGGGTCACCAGCAACTGGAAGAGGCAAAGAAGGATCCTCTCTGAGGAGCTTAGCAGAGAGCGTAGCCCCGCTGCCACCTTCCTTGACCTTGGACCTGGGGCCTCCAGAACTGTGATCTGAGCCCTCCGGGCCGTGGGGCTTTGTTGTGGCAGCCCTGGAGACCTGGTGTGGTGCTGGAAGATGTCACCAGCAGGGAACACTCTGCACTATCTTTGCAACTTTTCTGTAACTCTTAAAAAACTGCTCCAAAATAAAATCGTATTTTTAAAAGTACTTTCGAAAACTTGGTAATAAATGGAAAAATGCTCATGTGGAAATATGAGGTGAAAAGAGGTGGGCTACCAAAATCTGCGAGGGGTCTTATCTCATGTGAGTAAAGTACAGACAAAACCCGAACGAACCCTGGGCGAGGAGGCCGGCCCTGCGGGGTCCCCAGGCCCCAGCCAGGCTGCATCTCAGGGACAGCACAGACATAGCTCGGGGACAGCTAGGAGGGAGGAGAAGAGGCAGCATCTCCTGGCTCTCCATAAATGTGCCTGCAACAAGGGGGTGGGCAGCGCAGGACCAAGGACAAGGCCGAAGCTGGGGAGGAAGACACACAGGACTTGGGGCACCTAGGGGCTCAGTCGGTTAAGCATCTGCCTTTGGCTCGGGTCATGATCGCGGGGTCCTGGGATCGAGCCCCACGTCAGGTTCCCTGCTCAGCGGGGAGCCTGCTTCTCCCTCTCCCTCCGCTGCTCCCCCTGCTTGTGCTCTCTCTCTGTCTCAAATAAATCAGTAAAATATTAAAAAAAAAAAAAAAAAAAGACACACAAGACTGTAAGTGCCGTCTCTGCCTGGACCAGCTCTGCTACCTCAGGCCCTGCCAGCATCTACGCTGGTGAATGAAGACGGGGGTACCCACCACCTCAGCCCCTCCAGAGGGGTGCAGAGGGCAGGGCGGCGGGAAGGGCTCCCGTGGGCCAGGCTGTAGCCATGGAACCTCTGACCAGCTGAGGCAAAAGTTCCAGTTAATGCTGTAAGAGTCATCATCCAACAGGAACAATACAAGAGAAACTGAAATCCCTTTCTCTTCAAATATTTAGTGCTGTCTAATCTGCCTAATATATTTATATAAAGCATATTAGTCACGTAAATGCGTGTAACTGCAATTCCAGGATGGGGAAGGAAACGTCAGAGGATACCATGTGGCAACCTGCCTTCCCCGCCCCCCCAGCAGTAACAAGAGTAGTGTCATCAGAGGCCTGGTGGAAAGTGAGGACCCAAGTGGTGTGGAGACCTCTCCTGACATGCTTGCCATGTGACAGTGGAGGCCAAATGGGGAGCTAGTGTAAGGTACTCCCACCTTTGCCAGGCAGGGAGGTATGCAGGCAGGTCTAGCCAGAGTTCTTGCAAAGTAATGAGGAACCCCCCACTCAGGGGTCAACAAAGGCCAACCAGGAAGTCTGGATTGCTAGGCCCACCTGGAAGTAATATGGCAGCTCCCCATCTTCCCCTACCTGTGTGAGAGGGAGCCAGCCAAGACAAGGGTTTAAATAAGATCCAGAGTCCCATAATATACAAATGTTTGGGTTTCAGTAAAAAAATCACTCATCATACCAAAAGCCAGGATGATGTCAAGCTGAATGCAGACAATAAATGCTGAGATGACAAAGATGCTAGGTTTGACAAAGATTTTTAAAGAAGCCATTATAGAAATGCTTCAGTGGCAATTATGAACATGTTTGAGACAAATGAAAAAAATAGTTTCAGCAAAGAAATAAAGCCTTAGCAAAGAAATAGAAGACATAAAGAAAAAACAAATGGAAATTTTAGAACTAAAAACCATAATAGATGAAATAGAAAATTCAATGGATAGCTTCACTGGCAGATGGAGGGAAGGAGTAAAGAATCCGTGAACTTGAAGATAGAACAGTGGAGAGAAATCACCCAATCTGAACGTAACAGAGAAAAGAGACTGAATGAGCAAAACCTCAAGGACCTGTGGGACAATCAAAAACATTTATCACTCCTGTCATCAGAGTCCCAGGAAAGAGGAAACAGGATGAAGAGGAAAAAGTACTTCAGAAAGTCATGGCTAAAACTTCCCAAATTTGGCAAAAGACATAAGCCTAGAAATTCAAGAAGCTCAGTGAACCCCAAAGATGCCCACGGTGAGACATATTGTAATTAAATTTCTGAAAACTAAAGGCAAAAAAAAAAAATCTTGAAAACAGCCAGAGAAAAATGACACATTACTTATAAGGGAGAAACTATGTGAATGACAATGGGTTTCTCATCAGAAACCACAGAGGCCAGAGGAAGACGCACAGTATTTTTCAGGGGCACCTGGGTGGCTCAGTCGTTAAGCGTCTGCCTTCAGTTCTGGTCATGATCCCAGGGTCCTGGGATCGAGCCCCGTATTGGGCTCCCTGCTCACTGGGAAGTCTGCTTCTCCCTCTCCCACTCCCCCTGTTTGTGTTCCCTCTCTCTTACTGTCTCTCTGTCTGTCAAATAAATAAAATCTTAAAAAAAAAAAAAAAAAAAAGAATCGTCAACCCACAATACCATACCCAGCAAAAATATTGATCAGGAAAGAAGGAAAAACAAAGACAGCCTCATATGAAGGAAAACTAAGTATTTGTTGTCAGCAGACCTGCCCTAAAATCATGGCTAAAAAAGTTCTTCGGAAAGTGATAAGAGAAGGGAACTTGGGACGTCAGAAAGGAAGACAGAACATGGGAAGCAAATATGTGGGAAACACAACAGACTTTCCTTCTCCTCTGGAGGCTTCTAAATTATGTCTGATGGTAGAAGCAAAAATTATAACACTGTCTGGTGTGGCTCTAAATGTGTGTAGAGAAAATATTTAAGATAATTCTGTCATGAAACTGGGAAGGAAACAGGACTTGGGAGGTAAGATTTCTAGACCTCACTCAAATTGTTAAAATGACAACACTTGGGACGCCTGGGTGGCTCAGTCAGGTAAGCATCTGCCTTTAGCTCAGGTCATGATCCCAGGGTCTTGGGATCGAATCCCACATCGCTTCTCCCTCTGCTGCTGCTTCCCCTGCTCGTGCTCTCTCTCTTTCTGACAAATAAAATAAAATCTTAAAAAAAAAGTTTTAAAAAAATAAGTAAAATGACAACACTTGCAGGCGGTGATAAGTTATGTATGCACGATGTAATACTTAGAGCAATGACTAAAAAAGCTATATTAAGAGATACACTATAGGGGCGCCTGGGTGGCTTAGACGGTTAGGCATCTGCCTTTAGCTCACGTCATGTTCCCAGGGTCCTGGGATCGAGCCCCGTGTTGGGCTCCCTGCTGGGCAGGGAGCCTGCTTCTCCCTCTCCCTCTGCCTGCTGCTCCCCCTGCCTGTACTCTCTCTCTGTCAAATAAAAAATAAAAAATCTTAAAAAAAAAAGAGAGATACACTATAGATAAATCAAAGTGAAATTTAAAAAGATGAGCAAATAACCCATAGGAAGGCAAGAAAAAGAAAATAAAGAGAAACAAAAATAGGACAATCATGGGGCACCTGGGTGGCTCAGTCGTTAAGTGTCTGCCTTCAGCTCGGGTCATGATCCCAGGGTACTGGGATCGAGTCCCGCATCGGGCTCCCTGCTCGGCAGGAAGCCTGCTTCTCCTTCTCCCACCCCCCCTGCTTGTGTTCCGTCTCTCGCTGTGTCTCTCTCTGTCAAATAAATAAATAAAATTAAAAAAAAAATGTAACTGGCCCAGATATGCCAATAGTAGATATTGGCAGGGTGGATTAAAAAACATGACTGAGGGGCACCTAGGTGGCTCAGTCATTAAGCATCTGCCTTCGGCTCAGGTCATGATCTCAGGGTCCTGGGATCGAGCCCCGCATCGGGCTCCCTGCTCGGCGGGAAGCCTGCTTCTCCCTCTCCCACTCCCCCTGCTTGTGTTCCCTCTCTCGCTGTGTCTCTCTCTGTCAAATAAATAAATAAAATCTTAAAAAAAAAAAGAATGAAAGAGGTTATATCACTATAGACCCTAAAGACACTAAGGAAAAAAAAAGGGGGTCATAATAGGATATTATAAACAACTCTACATGCATAAATTTGACAACTTAGTGGAATGGGCAAATTCCTTAAAAAAAAAACACAAACAACCACAACTCACCCATTATGAAGCAGAGCATTTGAACAGCCCTATAACTTTAATGGAAATTAAATTTGTAATTTGAAAGTTTTCAAAAAATAAATCTCCAGGCTTAGATGATTTCACTAGAGAATTTTGCAAAATGTTGAAAGAATTGACACCAATTCTACACAATCTCCCCCAGAAAATAAAAGAGAGGAGAACACCTCCAAATTCATCTTATGAAGCTGGTATGACTCTGATACCGAGACCAGACAAAGTCAGCCAAGGAAGAAAACCACAGATTAACATCCCACGTGAAACTATATGCAGAAACACTTGAAAAAAATCAAAATAGTAGCAAATACAATTAGCATATATAAAAAGAATTATATACCATAACCAAGTGGGGTTTATGGTAGAGATGCGAAGCTGGTTCAATATTTGAAACTCTGTCATGTGATAATAATTCATCACTTTGTCATGAATCTACTATATTCACAGCCCAAAGAAGAAAAGTCACATGATCATATCCATTGATGCAGAAAAGCATTTGATGATACTCAACACCTTTTCATAATAAAAACTTGTGGAACTTTGTCAACTTGCTAGAGAGTACATCCACAAAAACTTACATCCCAACATCAGTACTTAATAGTGAAAGACTGATTTCCCCTGATATCAGGAACTAGGCACAAATGTATGCTCTCATTCTTACCCAACACAGGCCTAGAAGTTCTAGCCAGTGCAATAGCCCAGAAGAGCAAATGATAGGAATGCAGTTCAGAAATAAAGAAATAAACTGTTCTTTACAGATGACATGATTGTCTACATAGAAAATCCCAAGGAATCTATGACAAAACTCCTTGTTTGTCCTAGAAAAATAATAAGGGAGTTCAGCAAGGTCACAAGATATAAAATCAATACACAAAAGTCAATTACATTTTAATATGCTAGCATTGAATACATGGACACAAGAATTAAAAATACAATACCACTTACAATTACTCAAAAAAAGAAAAGAAATACTTAGGCACAAATCTAACAGAACATGTACAGGACTTGGATGCTAAACAACACAGATGAAAGAAATAAAAAATTTAAATAAATGGAGAGACATAGTGCATTCATGGATTGGAAGACTCAAATGGTTGGCCCCAAAAGTGGATCCAGATCTCAGACCATGTACAAGAATAATCTTCGAGTGGATTCGAGATCCAGATGTAAAAATGAAATACAAATACTAGAGAACACATGGGTCAATTGCTCTCTAACGTGGGTATAGGAAAAACCGTTCTTTTTGTTCTTCAGAATGTGGACACAATAAAAGGAAAGCTTGGTAAGTTTGCACTGCAAAACACATCATAAGCAAAGCTGAGTGACCAACTGGAGGAAATTGTCTACAATATACTATAAAGAGTTACTTTCCCTAATGTGTGAAGAGCTTTTTTTTTTTTTTTAAGATTTTATTTATTTATTTGACAGAGAGAGAGAGAGAGAGCACAAGTAGGCAGAGTGGCAGGCAGATGGAGAGGGAGAAGCAGGCTCCCCGCTGAGCAGGGAGCCAGACGTGGGGCTCAATCCCAAGGCCCCAGGATCATGACCCGAGCCGAAGGCAGCCGCTTAACCGACTGAGCCACCCAGGACCCCATGTGTGAAGAACTCTTCAAAATGAAAGAAATGAAGGCTAAGAGCTTATCGGAAAGTGCCTGATGGATCTTTGGCACAGAGACCACGCAGTGGGGAGGGGCCGTGTCTTCAACAAGTGGTGCTGGGAAAACTGGACCCCTACCTCACAGCACACACAAAAATCAATTCAGAGTGGACTAAAGACTTGAGCATAAGACCTGAAATCACAAACTCGTAGAAGAAAACAGGAGAAAAGCTCCCTCACGTTGGCCTTAGCTATGTTGGGGGGTGGGTAGTTGACATCAAAACCACAGGCAATAAGAACAAAAATGAACGACTGGGACTATTTCAAACTGAAAGTTTTCAGCACAGCATAACCAACCAAATGAAAAAGTCACCTATGCAATGGGAGAAAGCATTTGCAAACTGTAGATCCAATAAGAGGTTAACGTCCAAAATACACAAGGTACTCTTACAACTCAGTAGCAAAAAAAGAGCCAAATACCCTGACTAAAAAATAGGCAAAGAATGTGAATATTTTCCCAAAGGCGATAAAAAAATGGCCAAGGGGTATATGTAAAGATGCTCATCCTTACTAGTTATCGGAGAAAAGCAAATCAAAATGACCATGAGCTATCACCTTACACCTGTTAGGATGGCTGTCATAACAGTCAAAAGACAACAAATATGGGCGAGAATGTGGAGAAAAGGGGTGCCCGAGGGTGGGAGTGTGAACTGGTGCAGCCATTATGGAAAACAGTATTTTAACGTTTCCTCAAAAAATTAAAAATAGAATTACCAGTTTTTAAAAAATAGTTTCTAGGGCGCCTGGGTGGCTCAGTTGGTTAAGCGACTGCCTTCGGATCAGGCCATGATCCTGGAGTCCCTGGATCGAGTCCCGCATCGGGCTCCCTGCTTGGCAGGGAGCCTGCTTCTCCCTCTGACCCTCCCCCCTCTCATGTGCTCTCTCTCACTCTCTCTCTCTCAAATAAATAAATAAAATCTTTAAAAAAAAAAAATAAATAAAAATAAATAAATAAATAATAGTTTCTATTTATTCATTTGAGGGAGAGAGAGTCAGGGGGAAGGAGAGAGAATCTGAAGCAGACTCCACACTGAGCTCAGAGCCCGACCTCACAATGCTGAGATAGTGACCTGAGCTGAAATCAACAGTCGGACGCTCAACCGACTGAGCCACCCAGGCGCCCCGTCACATCACACACCTTAAACATATGGGAGTCTTACTCGTCAATCACGTCTCAGTAAAGCTGTGAAAAAATGGACAAAAGCCATGAAGAGAGAGTTCACAGAAGAAGTCACAGAAATGGGTCTTAAATATATGAAACACGCTCAGCCCCACACCTAACACATGACAGGCACGTCAGCACGGTGCCGAGATGCCCTGTCACGCCCACAGGCTCAGCACAAATCTCTGAATTCAGTGCAGTGCACCCAGGCGGGGTCCTGGGGGCCCGGCCCCTTGCACAACACCTGCAGAAGGCAATGCAGCATCTCTGATGAGACTGCATGCCCTGGACAACGTGAACAGGGCAACACAGCCAAAGCCCTGCGTTCTGTTACTTTCTACTCATCGACGTCCCCTGGAAGAGCTCCCCTTGAGAGCCCCCCTCCCCCGACGCCAGAAGCTTGCACGGGCCTTATTCATTGCAGATGCTGCACTGACAACATGTGTAAGGAAAGAGGGACGTAAGAAGTGTGTGTAGGCAAGTGTACAAACTCGCTTTGAAGGAAAGACAGAAAAGATCGTCCAGAAATTAATGGAAATAAGAGCTGAGGGGGTAGGTGGAAATGGGCTCCCAAGAAGGGACACTCCTCTGGGTCTATTGTTCATATCGTTTTGACTTCCTATTTGTAAGAAAGGAAACTGAAAAGGAAGGAAAAGCAAACCCTGACATCTAATAGAAACAGACACAGACAAGTTTATCAAAAAGGCGCTCAGGAGGCCGCAGGTCCTCAGGGGCACATGTCTGAGGATGGACAGGGCTGCAGTTGGGCCGCGGAGCCCAGGCCCCTTGGAGGCCCTCTGCAAGGAACAGGCTTTCAGGGAAACACAGGGTGGGGGTCCCCACCTGGGCCGCCTGTCCTGGCAGGAGGACGAGCCCAGACCAATATGTCTACAGCTCCTGAAGTGGTAACGTGGATGCCCACAGACCCTTCTATGGGACAGGACACCAGATGCAAATGTGCCACATGTGGGCTCTCCAGAAGTTTCAGGTCTTCCTTCATGTGTGGATGTGTGGGCCAGACGACTCTGCTGGTGGGGGTGGGGAGGGAGTCTGGACCAGAAGTGCCGGCCCGACTGTCCGCCCAGAGAGCCTCTAGAACCCCCCTGCCCCCCCCGCCCCCAACCACCACGGGAAGAGCCAGGCCCATGGCCCTCGGCAGCCCCACATCTTCTGGGGGTCAGACAGGCCCCCCGGCCGGCCCCCGGGCCCCCAGCCGCTCCCGCAAGGCTGCGTCACCTCCTCCTTCTTCTGGTCGGCCTTCTGCTTGTTCTCCTGCGTGAGGTGCTGCCGGGCCAGGATGGCCTCCTCGCGGCTCAGCTTCCCCTGCAGCCTCCGGCACGCACTTGCGGCCAGTTCCTCCTCCCGGTCCTTCGCCTGCATCTCCTTCTGCCACTCGAGGAACTCAGAGAAGTCCCCGGCTCCGTCCACAAGCTTATCCACCCTGGGGAAGGGGGGCAAGAGGCGGGGCTTGGGGTCCCCCCAGGTCAGGGCCTGCACTGGCTAACCGGGATGCCACAGGTTCCCCCGGGGGGCAGTGGCCCTCACAGGCGTGGGGCGCTCTTCACCCAGTCCCAGCCACACCACCCACCCACTGTCCACCTGTCCCTGTCCTGTGCATCCAGCCTCCAGCCACTTGTTTGTCTACTCACTGGACTGTCCATCGGCCTTCCCCATCTACCCGTCTATCGGCCATCCCTCTGTCCACTTTTCTGTCCTCTCATCCATCTGGGCAGCCACCCAAACTCCCACCCACAGCCCAGCTCATGGGTAAGCACAGGGTCTGCCACGCTGGTGGTCTGTGGGGGGAGGGGGCATCAGGAAGGGGTCTGAAAAGGAGGTGACCCCTGACAGAGGTCTGGGCTGGGCTAGGTTTCTGCTAAGTCCTCTTCTGTCCCGTCCATTTCCCTCACTGAGGCAGGATTATCTTCCTTGGATACAGCTGTGACCCCAACACTGGCCTGCTTGTGGACCCCACCAAAGCACCACAGCCACCGGGCCCCCTCTATTCCCACAAGAGCCATGCCCTGCACCTCCTCCTCTAAGGGGGGTGAGGAGCTGCCGCCCCCACCTCTGCAGCTCTTGCTCCACCTGCCGCTGGTATAAAGAGCCTTCTCGGAGGATGGCAGCGGTGTTCAGCTTGACCGGGACCTCATTAGGCTGCAGGAGAGAGGGGGGCGGCTGCAGTGGGGTGGAGGGGGAGGGGAGACTCGGGGTAGCAGGTGCCCCTTGCCCTTCCCACTTGCCCTTGCCTCCGGCTCTGGCCATCCGAGGCCCTGGGCACAGAACAGGCCAGGAGGTGGGTGTCCAGGGGCAGGGGACTGATACCCGTGCCCACCCGGACCAGTCAGGAGCACCCCTCACCTTGTAGAAGGTCAGCTTTGGAGTCTTAAGGATTCGGGGCATGGACTGGAGCTGCAGCTTCTTCTTGGAGGCCTGTAGAAGGCAGGGCCTGGCACCCATACCCACCAGGTGCCCTTAAACACACCCTGGGGAGGTGGTGGGCCCTGCACCCCTGGGAGGGCCAGCTCCCTCCTCTCCATCCTAACTCCAGCTACTCACCCGTGTTCCCAGCCTGCCCCCTGCACGTGCGTCCCCCAGGGTAGCACCCTATCCTCCAGTCCCCTCCCCAGCCTTTCTGGGGTGTCGGGCCTCCCAGACGGGGGCAGGGAAAGAGTGGGCCTGCCAGGCCTGAGGACAGCGGTTCCCAGTCAGGGGAGCTTGAACCTCCGGGCTTGGGGCCCGTCCCCCTAGCTGCTCCCTGGGGATGGCTTCCACAACCTTTCCTGGCTGCTCCCCAGGTTGGCTCTCGGCCCGCTGCTTTGTGGACACCCCCGGGACAGGCCCCACGGCTGCAGTGTGCAGAGCTGTGGGTCGAAGGGCACCTCCTGGGGACCTGCCATCACCGCCACCCCCCCTGCCCCAGCTGCTTGTGGGGACCATAGCCGGCTGCCACCAGGGGGGCCCACAGGGGGAGGGCAGGGCCGGCCCAGCTCCTCAGGAGTGAGCCGCCACCGAGAATAGGCCTTCCTTGTCCTGCTCCCTTTACTTTTCCCTTATTGACAAACATACTGGGGTTTTTGTTTTTCTCATAGAAATATTAGGTGCTAAGCACGGAAATCTGGGAACCTGGGAACCCCAGAGAGCACGGAAGACACGTGCCTGCAGTGGTCTGGGAGGTGCGTCCACACCTGCAAGCTCAGGCTGCGCTCAGCCTGGCTCGGGGAGCCTGCCCCTCTGTGAACCGAGCCTGGAAAGGCTAAATGAGGGGCTCATTGTGTTGCTGCTGGCAGGGCATTGGGAGCAATGTGTCCGTGCCACCATGAAGACTGACCCAGGGTGTGGAGCGCCGGGGGTTACCTGCATCAGGGGCTCCTCCCGGGACCTGGGCACCGCACACCGCATCTCCTCGATGTTCGCCTTTAGCAGCAGCTCCTGCAAGCAGCGCGTGACTCTGGCCCTACTGACCACCGGCCGGCGTCCTTGGGCCCCAGAGGGGATGAGGGCACGGACCAGCTCCCCACTCCTCCCCCATTCTTTGCACAGAACCTCCCACCCCCCCACCTTCCCACCCCCCACCAAGGGCTCTAAGAAGGCAGGCGTCGCGGAAGGCTCCTCACCTCGGCCTTCCAGCGATTAAATCTCTTGGTCATCTCTAGCAGCTGCCGCTCCTTGGGCGGCTGGTAGGTGCTCCTGGGGATCTGGTGGGGTGGCGGGAGAGGAGTCTGCCGTCATCGGCTATGGTTCAGAGGGGTGTGTGGAGGTGCCAGGCTGGCGGCCAGCTGGATGTGGGTGCGGGAGGGTGCTGCCCATGCCAGGAGAGGCAGGGCTGGAAGGGAAGCTGCTGAGCTCTGACTGGGATCCCCTGGGTGCTGGTGGTCATCCAGGGGAAGGAAAGGAAGGATGTCAGGCCAGCAGCAAGAAGGAAGGTGGCCGAGCATAGTGCCCAGGCCCAGGAGACACTGGACGAACAGGCAGGTGACTGGGTGGCCAGGGGATGAGGGAGGAGGCCTGGAGGGGCAGGTGAGGCCAGGAGAGTGTCATGGAGCCCAGGAAAGTGAGTGTCATGGAGCCCAGGAAAGGGAAGGGGCCGCAGCATTAATACTGCAGAGACCAGGGTGGCCTGAGAAGTATCCGTGGGGTCTAGTGACGGGGACCCTCGCCAGCCTGGAGGGGGCATGTCCGTGGGGGGTGGGGTAGGGACAGCCTGGGAAGCCCTGAGCTCCAGACCCTAATTCTTGGGCCTCTGCCCTGTGTGTCTAAGGAGCATCTGAAAACTCGAGGGACCTGATACAGGTGAGGGGTTTATGGAAAGCCTCTCTGGGCAGACAAATTGCAATGAGACCTAAGGGTGGTGGGAGTGGGTTGGGACCCTGGGCCCCCGAGCACCACCCCCTTACCCTCCATGCAATCCTCAATTCTGTGAAGAAACCAGATTGGTTCTGGGCAGCTGAGTCCACCAAGGTGCTTGGGGCAGGGACCATAACCAGTCAGAACATTGCACCCCGATCACGGTGATCAACTCAAGGGGAGGCCCGCCACCTGAGCTGGTCTAATCATAGCGTCATGGAATTCTTGGCCCTAGATGTCCTCTCACGTCCTGGATGGTTTGCTACAATGACGGAAATTTGCCCAAAGATAAAGGTGACCCATAGAAGCACAGCTAGGACTCTGATCAAACCAGAAGCAGTTAGTTCTCTATGGTCTAAACCAGATCAAGCTGCTTTTTCCTGTTATTTGCAATACAATGCATCCTAACTGGCAGGAGAACTCAGCAAGTTAAGGAGAGGGAGAAGAGGGAGGGGAAGAGGGTCTAGGCAGATGGGATAGATGTGCAAAGGCCCTGGGGTAGGGACAGCCCCATATGACTGGGGTCACACAGACAGACATTATCAATGGCCCATGACCTGAAGAGTATATGGTGATGTACGTGTGTGCTGGGCACTATTTAATAGGGAGGGAGAGGTATGCTGCAACAGGCTCCAAGTACGCTCCAAGTGCCGAGTCCAGATGGGTCTGAGCCCCATGGTCCCCCAGCCTCATTTCATGTCACTGACCAGACCTCAGTATGTGGAGCACAGGAATCCACCAGGCAGGCTCCAGGTCAGCTGGGTGGGGTCATTAAACACTCCTGGTCTGGTCCAGAGCACCCTCGGCCCTGGGAAGAGCCCAGCCTGCTACTTGCTCACAGCCGGGCCCACGGCAAATGCCTGCACTTACTGGTTTTGACTTGGCCACGACAGGGACCGGCTCGGGGACTGGAATGGCGCGGGGCCGGGGGACAGTCAGGTTGAACTCCTTGGGCTCTGTGACCTTGGCCTTGCTCTTTGAGAGAGGGGGCTGAATGGCCATCACTTCCTCCAGCTGGTGGATCAGCTCCTGGACCTCTGGCTGCCATCTTGAAGGGAAAGGTGGGAGAAGCTGCTTAGGGCCACTTCCAAAGCAGGTCAACTAGGGCACGGTCCTTGGGATCCAAAGGACCCCCCCCCAAACACCTGGGTCTACCCCAGGGTGGGGGTGATAATGTCTCTGATGCAGGCATGGTACCAGCCACACCCCAGAGTCACACAGCAGGTGGGGAAGCTGGGCCAGCAGCACCGGTCTCAAGCCACGCTGGTGAGTGAGTGAGTGGGGAGCTGGGAGAACGGGACAGAGAGATCCTTGCTGCGGAGTCCAGCGAGTCTGAGGAGGAGCGGCAGTGGGGACATGGAGCTAATCTGGGCCAGCGGGCGGCCCAGGGGAAGGAGGCCAGGGCAAGCTGGAGATTGCTGGAAGGTTCCTGGAGCTGTGCCGTTAGTGACAGGTGGAGAAGGGGCTGCCCTGGAGCAGGAGTTTGGGCAGGGCATGGCCCACATCAGCAGCCTGGCCAGTGGGGCTCCCCTGAGGGCAGACTGCATGGTTTGGAGAGTTCCTGCCCCAGCTTGAGGGCCACGGCCCCCAGAGGAAGGAAGGGCATGTCCGAGGGCCAACGGAGAGTGGGATCTCAGGGGGGGCAGGTGGGGCAAGGCAGGTCTGGGATGGGGCTGGTCCTATAGTGGGCAATGGTAGGGGTGGTGGGGCAGGGGGTGGGGCACCCTGGAAGCAGGCTGAACCTGGAGGTAGCTCCCAGGGCCCGCAGGCCGGGCTCCTGCTGGCAGCCCTGTGGACGGACAGTGAATCCAGCCTGGCTGGGACTGAGGACTTTCTTCCAGGGCAGGGGCAGCTCAAGGGACATCCCACAACTCCAGGGCCACGGTTTCCTTCCCATGGAAGGGCTTCTGCCTTCCCTGGGCCTCTGGTCTCCTGTATACAACTGGTATCTAATGTGGTCTGCTTGTGCCCAAACAGTCTCTCTGTCCCCAGGAAGACAAGGTGGACCCCGCCCCCAGCCCTATCAGAAGGGAAGCCACAGGGAGCAGCTTCACCCTGCCCCCCATGCTGGTCCTTCTCCTGCGGGTCCTGGCCTGTGCGTGTGAAACCAGCGTTTTCCCAAGCCTGTCAGGGGACATGGGGACAGGCAATGAGGGCGGCTTTGGGGAGTGGGGTGCAGGGAGGCTCCCAGCCTGGCCCACCTCATCAGGGGGTCGATCCAGTTCTCTCTCACATGGGCGGTCTCATAGATGAGGCTCCACTCATCCTTGATCCAGGAGCACAGGTTTAAGGGATTGAAGAAGAACCCGAGGAACTGAGGGAGAAGCAGGAACCACTGTGGGGGGCTCGGGCCCAGACCCCCCAACCTGGTGAAACCCCCAGCTCTCCCCACACAGAAAGCCAGTGTCCAGCGGGCAGGTGTGGCTAATGCACCGTGAGAGGAGACCTCTGTCCACCCCAGGGCAGGTGGCCCCTCATGACAGACCCTCCCTCCCCAGAACAGAGGGGAGCCTGACCTTGCTCACCTGCTGGGCTGGGGTGCCTGCTCTGGGGAGCTGCCCCTCCCCCTGTGGACTTCTACACACGGTATCTGGGCTTTCGGGGCAGCCCACCCCAGTCCTGGAGCATGCCCCAGCCAAGCAGGGCCCATCCCCACTGGTGCGGACCCTGTGCTTGAGCCAGCAGCCCAGGACCTGCAAGGCCCACACCCCACTTCTGGAGAGTTCTTGGTGGGGACAGACGGACAGTGGCCTGCCTCCCCCCATGCCCCCCGTGGGCTCCAGAATACCAAGAACAGAGGTGCACCGTTTCTGGCAGCCTGCCCCTGCTTGCCCAGGACAGTACCAGTGGTGGGCCCTCAAGGGACTGAGGATGTGTGCCCTGGGATGGACCAGACCCTGCCACAGCAGGAGTCTCCTGCGACTGTGGGGTCCTAACAACTGCTTTCCAGTCTGGACCCTCAAGTGTAACAGATCTGATTCTGGAAGATACAGCACAGTTTGGCTTCTCAGTGGAGGCCAGCCACCTTGGGGAGCTGGAGGCTTCTGCAGAGCAGGCTGGCCATCACTTGGGGTGGCTGTGGCCACAGGAGCGGCCGTCTGCACTGCTGAGATGAACCTCAGGCCCCAGCCCTTGTCCGAGGGGTGGCCACACCTTGGGCCTCTTGGGGGGCTGCTCTGTAGGGGTGTCCACCAAGCTGAAGCCACACTCCGGCTTGGAGGGTCTTGTCTAGTCAGGGGACCACTACAGGCCACTCAAGCCAGGCTCTGGAAAACTGGCTGGAAGGGGAGGCCACGTGCTGCTGCAGTCCCCCAGGAGAGCTTCGTGTGGACTAGGAAATATGATGCCTCCGTCTGGTCCCCAAAAGTGCACCCTGAGCTGTGGGCCTTGGGAACAGATCGTTTACTGGGCCGGGCCAGGCAGCACAAGAGTTGTGTGTCAGCGTCTGCCTTCGGCTCAGGTCATGATCCCGGGGTCCTGCGATTGAGTCCCGCATCGGGCTCCCTGCTCAGCGGGGAGTCTGCTTCTCCCTCTCCCTGCCGCTTCCCCTGCTTGTGCTCTCTCTCACTTGTTCTCCCTCAATGAAATAAATAAAATCTTAAAAAAAAAGGAGACGCAGGGGAGGTGGTGGTGGGGGTTTCACCTTGTGCATCTTGTCCACGGGCTGGGCCCGGACAATGTCACAGAAGAGCTGAAAGCCGAGTTCCTCCAGCTGGAACGTGGCCAGGTAGCAGATCACTAAGGAGACAGGGCCGATGAGCGTGGGGCAGACCCTGGGGTGTCGTCCCCCGTGCCCCCTAGCATTTGACCTTGGGGGAGTCAGCCAGAGGCCAGGGGCCCGACGGGTGCGCTGCAGGCCCCACCACCATCAGGGCGGGAGCTCCACCTGGCGCCCCGTGAAAATGGCAGGATGACACCATAGCACGAATGTCTCCTACAGGTGAGTGTGCGGTGCCTTCCATCCCACTTCCACACACATTAACTCATTTGATGAGTTCTCAGAAATTCCAGAAGTCCCCTGGGTAAAAGTAAGTCATTGTGGATTTTCGTTTGTTAATTCTGAGAGACCGAATAGCCTCGAGCTCACTGGAACTTGAACGCCCTGGGCCAGGTGAGGGTCGTCTGCGGGACTGTTGGTCACACCGACTGCCAGGTGGGCCAGTGACGCGCTGCTGACTTGAGCCAAGTGCCCAGGGGTGCGGGGGTGGCCCAGGAGCCAGCTCTGGACCTGGCCTCCAGCCACTAAGCTAGGCCCCCCAGCACTCCTCAGTCCCCATCCCTTCCCCCTGGACAGGAGCCCTGCGGCCTTTAGTGGGCCTGGAGTCTGTGTCCATGTCGCCAGGTGGACCCTGGTCTGCCCACTCACAGGCACCCACGAGGACCCAACGAGGTAAGAGGCCATGGGAGACCTCGGAAAACACAAGTGCCGCAGAAAGAGCAGGAGCCCAAGGAGTGTCCTTTCGCTCCCACTTCACCCGGTCATCACAGCTGCTGCGAGTCTGCGGCCCTCATGCCAGAGACAAGGGCCACAGGCCTGGCCTGCAGGGACACCTACCCTCGAAGAGGTTGTAGTCGGCCCGTGGGCAGAGCCGGCCGGCCCGCACGTAGAAGGCGTCCACCACCACGGCCAGCAGCTTCCGGTACTCGAGGCACCCGGACAGGACCTCCAAAATGAATGCCTGCTTCTGGGGGCTCAGAGTCTAGAAAAGAAACAGCCAGGAGGGGGCCATGGGCCAGGGCCAGGTGCCCCTCCATACGGGGGAAGAGCTCAGTCGGGGCACTCCCCCCAGAGCAGTGCGCAGAGCCTCAGACCCAGACCCTCTGACCACCACCCAGGATGTGGTCCCTAGGGTGCTCCTGGATAGTGATGGTGAGCTGGGGGCAAACACAGAAATAAACATGGAAATGATGCATTAAAACGAACGCTCCAAAAGGACAAATATGTGATTTCACAAATAGGAGACCCCTGGAGGAGCCAGATTCCCAGGACAGAAAGCAGGATGCTGGGCGCCAGGGGCGAGGGCAGGGGGTGGGCAGCTAGGGATTCATGGGGACAGTTATGGTTGGGGAAGAGGAGAAGGTTCTGGGGACGGAGGGTGGGGATGGCTGCGCAATGTGAAGCGTGCGCTTAACATGGTTAAGATGGTAAATTCTACCTCACGCGGGACGCCTGGGTGGCTCAGTCATTAAGCGGCTGCCTTCGGCCCAGGTCATGATCCCAGGGTCCTGGGATCGAGTCCCACATCGGGCTCCTTGCTCAGCAGGGAGCCTGCTTCTCCCTCTCTCTCCCTCTCCTTGTGCTCTCTCTGTCAAACAAATAAAATCTTAAAAAAAAAAAAATTCTACCTCACATGTGTATGTGTTTTTTTTTAAGATTTTATTTATTTATTTGACAGAGAGAGACACAGCGAAAGAGAGAACACAAGCAGAGGGAGTGGGAGAGGGAGAAACAGGCTTCCCACGGAGCAGGGAGCCCGATGCGGGGCCCTCACGTGTGTTTTACCACAGTAAGAGAAAAGACGAGCAAGCTCTTATAAAGGTTTCCAAACGAGTTATTAAAAAAGTAAGCCTCGGGCGCCTGGGTGGCTCAGTTGGTTAAGCGACTGCCTTCGGCTCAGGTCATGATCCCGAGTCCCTGGATCAAGTCCTGCATCGGGCTCCCTGCTCGGCAGGGAGCCTGCTTCTGCCTCTGACCCTCCCCCCTCTCATGTGCTCTCTCTCTCTCATTCTCTCTGTCTCAAATAAATAAATAAAATCTTAAAAAAAAAAAAAAAAGTAAGCCTCGGGGCGCCTGGGCGGCTCAGTCGTTAAGCATCTGCTTTCAGCTCAGGTCATGATCCCAGGGTCCTGGGATCGAGCCCCGCATCGGGCTCCTTGCTCCTCGGGGAGCCTGCTTCTCCCTCTCCCACTCCCCCTGCTTGTGTTCCCTCTCTGGCTGTCTCTCTCTCTGTCAAATAAATAAATAAAATCTTAAAAAAAAAAAAGTAACCCCCAAAGGAAAAGAAAACAGTAAGGGGGCCTCTGCGGGACTCCTTGGGTGTGCAAAGCCAGGCAGGAATCACCAGTAACAGGAGGGACTCTACCCTCGGAGGGGGAGGGGGTCGTGCCGGGAGACTGCAACACCTTGGGGTTGGTAACCTGTGTTGCCACGCGCTACTTATTCAAAAAAGGAATTAAGCTTTTGAAAAGAAGAAGCATGAAAAAGAACATCCAGTGTTGCCCGCATAGCCTTAGCCGGTGGGGGAACAGGTGCCGAGGAGCCTTTCCTGCAAGGAGTCTGGGAATATGTTTCAGGCACCTTATACTCCCGTCCCCTTTAACCCAGCAATCACACTTCTGGGGATGGAAGGGAACCATCCAAAATGCAGGAGATACCCAAATACGACAAGTTCAGGGCATTTCAGAAGAAAACTTTTTCAAGCATTTTCCCCCCTATCGTTTGCCTTATTCTTATCGATTGAAACGTTGGCGGTTTCTGCCTGTGTCCAACTGGCCACTGTCATTCGGCTCTCCCGTTGGAACTGAGGAGTGCCCTAACTTAATGTGCTGGAATGTCAGCCTTGCACAATTCTTTACACTGAAAGACAAAATGTTTTCCGTTAATGCTGGACATACATTCCAAGCTTTTCAACTTCAGGAGAAAAAAAAATCATCATCTGTCTTCCTGTGCTGTACATTTTAGACTCGTTCATATACGTTGTATTAAACCTGCCATGTTAATTGTAAGGTAAAGATTTTGCAAATACTATGTTGCATCTGATGCCTAACTGTATCCGTCGGGTGTATGTAATACGTTTATACCCACTAAATGTTTTACTCCTTTCTGAAAAGAAAAAGAAAGAAGTTCAGGGCAAGGGGAAAGGTTAAGAGCCTAAGTGTCAGTGGGGGGGGCGTCACATCTATTGTCCCAGGGGAGCAAGGCTGCCACAGCCGTGATGCTCCGTGGAACTGAGGATGCGGCCACAGGACAGTTAATACAGTATGAAGCCGAAGTGTGGACCTGGCCCCCGACAGGTGCAAAGCACATCAAAATAAACTCCCCTGCAGTGTCATTAAAAAAATTGGGGGGCGGGCAATCTATTAGATACGTTTTGGTATCTCGTTGTTTTATTTTGAATTTTTTTATTAGCAGTGAAATTTTCCTATGTTTATTGGACATTTATTTGTACTTCTGTGAATTATCAATTTACATTCTTGGCTAACTTTTTATTGGGACAATATTTTTCTTAACCATTTTTATGAGCTCTATTTTTTAAAAGATTTTGTTTGAGAGAGAGAGGGAGAGGGAGGGCACAAGTAGGGGGAGCGGCAGAGGGAGAAGCAGGTTCCCCCCTGAGCAAGGAGCCCGATGTGGGACTCGATCTCAGGACCCTGGGACCACGACCTGAGCCGAAGGCAGACGCTTAACCATCTGAGCCACCCAGGTGCCCCTATGAACTCTTTATAGAGTAAAGCAATAAATATGTTCACTAATATGATAGTTATTTTTGTGAGTTTGTAATTTGCCCTTTAACTTTGTGTAAAGTATTTTTTGGCACACAGAGCACACAGGGGTTTCTCTTTTTTTTTTTGAGGTCAAATCCATCTTTTCCTTCATGGTTTCTTCCCATTTTCATGCTAAGAAAACAGAGAAATGAGATGACCTGAGGGCTCCTGGACAAGCCACAGGACCTCAGAGAGCCTGTGTCCCCACCTACGTGCATGGGACATCTGGATGTTGTCTTGGCAGATGGTGTCATTCCCACCGGCACCATGGGGGCTGGAAGCCCGGGGACCGTGTTCTTCAGTGGGCTCTGCCCCCGCGGTTCTGGGCAGTTTGGTCCTGCCCTTACAGGAGGGACAGCAGGGTGAGGGAGACGACGCGCGTCTTCCTGCCACGGCGGAGGTGACCGATGCGCAGCCCCGGGCTGCCCCAGACTTGGGCTCTAAGCCCGGCTCCTCCCAGTGCCTGGAAGGGCCCCTGGCAGCAATGTTCTCATGCTAATAGTTCCTTCGGACACACTGGCTCTCAGGGCCCATCCCTCCTGCCCAGTTTCTTCACTGTCTGCACTTAGCCCCTGGGGCACCTCACCTAGCCGGCCCTCCCTGGACTCCAGAAAGTTCCATCTGTTCCTGCTCCTCCCCCCCCACTTGTCTGTCTGGTGGCTGTGTGGGAGGCTGGCCTCCTGGGCTTTGCCCAAACCTGCCCCTCCCCAGCCTTCCCATGTCCATAAGCACAACCCTTGCTCCCAGCTGTTCAGACCAAACCCCCGATGCCTCTCTCTGCTCCCTCCCAATGCCTCCTGGGCAGCTAGGGGAAACCAGCTGCGTTCTGGCTTCTCCCCTTGCCCGCCCTCTATTTCCAACCTGGCCACCAAGAAATTCTTTTAAAATGGAAGTGACATCATGTCTGTCCCTCTTTAGAACGTTCCAGAAGGAGTCCTTACTGTGGCTGGTGAGGCTCCCTCTGAGTCTGTACCCAACCCTGGCCCCACTCCAGCCATACTGGCCTCTCTCTGCTTCTCCAGCATGTCAGATGTCCCCTCAGGGCCTCCTTACTGGCTGTTCCCTCTGTGTGCAATGCTCTTCCCTGCACACTTGCTCCTTTGCTCCCACCAGGAGTGCTCAGGTGCTCCCTGACCCGGGAGGCATCCCTGACCTTCCCACAGTCAGACATCAGCTAGCCTCCTCGCCCAGCAGTGCATGCTGGCAGGTGATTGCCCGTCTCTGTGAGAATGTCGCCCCGGTGCTCGTGGGAGAGGGACTAGAATGTCCTGCCTCTGTGGGCCATGGTGGGGACCCAGAGACCTCGCTGAGTGCAGGCTGGGCGCAGAGCGGGGTCTCTGTCCCGCCAGGCTTCTGCGTCCGTTTCCCCGCACGGGCCTCTGACCCCTAGGCTATGCCCAACTGGGCAGGCTTTGTCTGAGGAAGCCCAGGATGGCGGTTCGGGCTGGTCGGAGAGCAATGAGTCAGCGGGGCTGGAGCGAGGCTGCATGACTCTGCAGGACGCCTGCCTCTGAGGCTCAGACAACAGTGACTCCGCTTCTCGTTCATTACGTCTGCATTTGGGAAGTGTGAGTATGTATTTTTAATAAGGTCAGAGACTTGAGCCTATGGCTGGAAGCCCTCATGAGCTCAGTCCCCAGGCAAGGAGGTCAGGCAGGGCTGCACGGGGCCCAGGGGCCCGGAAGACGCAGAGCCAGGCAGTAAATGACACCCTGGCCATGGGCTAGGCTGGGCCCAGGGCCAGGTCCTCATCGCCAGGGAACCCAACTGGTCACAGAGGGGAGACTGAGGCCTGGTGGTGTGACATGGGTCAGGGGGCGCTGAGCTTCAGACCAGGTCCTTCTGGCCAGGCCAGCGGAGGGCTGCTAGGGCTGGGTTGGCTGGGCTGGCCGGGCTTTCTCTAAAGGAGGTAGGGCTGGGGCCGAATTGCAGAGAGGGCCCCAGTACCAGAGCTAACCCTTAGCCCCAAACCAGCCTCAGTCACAGAACCCAGAGGGTGGTGGCTACCCAAGGGCCTCTGAGTGTTGTCATACCATTTTGGGCCTTGGTCCAGTTCAGGACTCCCAAGTCCATAGCCCCCGGCTGGCTCCCAGGGAGGGCAGCAAGCCCTTGGATAACAGTTTCATGGACAGTTCTGGGAGGGGGCCAGGCCTGGGGGCAGAGGCCCCAGAGGCCTGCAAGCCTGCCCACGTTCCACCATCACCAGTTGCCTCCTGTAGGAGTTCCCAGACCCGGCTTGTCTGCCGGCACCACAGAGTTAGGGCAGAGCAAGACCAGGGTCCAAGGCAGGAAAGGGGCCTGGGTGCGGATTTCAGCACAGGACAGAATACCCAGGGGCCCCTGCTCATCAGTGATGTCAAGACTGCAGCCAGGGAGAAAAGCAGAGAGAGGAAGCTGAGGCAATGTCGTCGGCACAACCCCTTCTCCTTTTCTCCTGCCTGATAGAAAAATGCTATCTCATCATGGATGGTATGCTCAGCTAGAACTTTTTCCAGTCCCCTGCTGATGGAGCCATGTATCAAATGGCTTTAATCAATGAGATTTAATGGCAAATTGCCAGGTGTAGCCTCCAAGAAGGCTCCTAGAAAGTTAGGCAGATTCACCTGGCACCTGCCTTATGCTCTTTGCCTTTCTCCTCTTCTTACCTGGGATGTGGATGCAATGCTGGAAGCAGGGCAGCCATTTTGTGACTTTAAGACAAAGGTACATTCTAAGGAGCACCAAGCAGAGAGGAAGAAGAATGCATTCCTAATGGCACCCCGGAGCTGCTGAGCCCACCTTACACTGCCCGTCTGCAGACTGCTTTTTATGTGAGCAAAGATACCTCTAATTCCTTCAAGACATTGCTTTTCAGGATTTTCTCAGAGCCAAACACTGTTTCCCAACAGATACAGGTCTAAACAGATAGTTCAGACATAGAAACACATACTGTTTCCAAACTCGGGAGCTAAAATAAGAGAAGTGTTGATATAACTACCCCTAGTGCCCTTCCCCGCCTATCTGGCAACGATGAAACTAGCTGCGAGCACAGTGTGTAAGCAAGGTCAAGCACACGGTCGGCATGTTGCTCCCCGAGATGGGTCAGCTGGCTGTGTCCATGGAGCTCACCAGGGCCCACTCTCTCTCATGGAGAAGCTGCCTCTTCCGGGACTTGACCCCAGCTGCAGAAGCACGGGCAGACCAGTCGGCCCCACCATGCTTCTCATCCTGAAACACCGGACACAACCTCTGAGCCCGTCGACCGGGGAGAGCTGCCGTGACTCCGTCACAGCCAGGAGGTAGGACGCTTGCGTCCACCAACACAGGCAAGCCCCCAGGGACGCTTCAGTGCAAACAGCCAAGTGCAGGACTGTGCAACCATGGGTTACCATCTGCTAAAACTGCTTAAAAATGTTATATAAAAATGATATTGTTTTCATATATGAAAGATACAGTGTAGACGTAATTTTCACCACATGCAGTATCTCTGTGGGAGAGGCCTGAATGGGTCTCTGGAAGGAACCGCAGGATACTGGTCTCTGCTTGTCTCCCGGGAGGGCCAGTGGGAGAGGGAGACCCCCGACTGGATACCATTTTGGACCTTTTGGATTTTGGATCTTTGATGTCAATAAATGAGGCACTGAAAAAATACTAAAAATAAAAACGATTTCCTGAGCCCAGGCCTTCTGTGAAGCTACCGACCAGAAGGGCAAGAAGGCGTTCCGGGACGTGGCCGCCGCCACCCTGCCACCTTCCAGGCAAGGACATGCTGGTGATACCAGGCCCCTGCCTTCCCCCCTACCCTCCTGCACGAGCCCCCTCCCTTCCCCCTTGCCACCCTCCCCAGCACCTCTCTCCCTGGTGGGGTCTGGGCTGGGTGCTCGGCCAGGCCTCTCCCCTCCCCGCCTCACCCCTGCGCTGTCGGACTGAGCAGCTGTCCAGTACGTCTTCTGCCATCCCCGTGTTGACCTTTCCCTTCTCCTGCTCAGGACTCACCTGCCTGCCCGCCCTTGCCCATGGGCTGCCAAGATGGCCCTGGGATCCAAGCTTCTAGCACTCAGGCCCGCTTGGCTACCCTGACCACATAGCACCTGCCACAGGTCAGGACTCCACTGTCCCTGGCTCATGCAGATCCCTCTGCCTGAGGGATCCCCGTTCTCCCCTACCTCCCACCCCTCAGGTACTCTCTCTCAAAGCCAGACCCTTGTCGGAGGTCTGCTGAGACCTCATGGACTCTGTGGATGCCCCAAGCTGCCTGCTCTGCCCAGCATGCCCACACCTCTGTCCCGAAGGCCCGTGTCCATTCTGTGGAGGTTCTTATGCCCACCTGTTCAGCCTGGTGGCCCAGCTGTCGAGCCGGCTGGCCACATGGGGCTCTGGGAGTGTGCGGGAAGGGAAGGAGTGGCCCAGGGCAGGGCCCAGGGAGTAACGTCCCCCAGCATCCATCCCCCCACAGGAAACCCTCAAGCCCACCATCGTGGTGCTCTAATGAAATGACGCCTGTTCCAAAGTGACATTAACTGTGGGGGTCAGAGCTTGGAGAATGGAGAGAGGGAGGGGCTCCTTCTCATTCCCAGCCCTCCCTGAGGGCTCGGCCGGGGAGCACAGGAGAACCAGACTTTCGGGCCAGCGCAGGCCGCTTGCTGGCAGCGTACCTGGTTGGTGCCGTCACCCTCGCCCCCACCTGTCCCTCCTTCCCTCCTCCAGCTCCAGCCAGCTCTTCTGTGCCACCGTCAGGCCATTCTGGAGACTGGCGCCTGGAGAGGCTCAACCGCCACATTTCAGCACCTACACGTGCGTGACCTGTAGACCAATCTGCAGAGAGAAAGCGCGCTCTTCCCCCAGCCCACAAGTCCTTGGACCTTTCCCCACCTTTCAGCCAGGCTTCATCTGACCACCTGAGGCATCCTCTTCTCCACCTGGTCCCCAGAGCCCAGCATTCTGGCAGCCACCCTGAGTGTGCCACCTGGCTCTTGGTCTCCACCAGGAGGCTCCCTGTCTATGCAAGTGTCCTGGGGCAGCTGTAACAAATTACCACAAAATTGGCAGCTGAAAACAGCAGGAATGACAGAAGTCCAAAACCGAGGTGTTGCAAGGTCAGTCCCTTCTTGGGGACCAGAGGGAGAGTCCACACTGTGCTTCTCCCCAGCTGTGGGTGATTGCAGCAATCCCAGTGTCCATAGCTCATAGATGCGTCACTAAACTCTTCGTCTGAGGTCATAGGGACCTTCTTCCTTGTGTCTCTGCATCTGTGTCTAGATTTCTCTCTTCTTATAAGGATGCTAGTCACTGGATTTGGGGCTCACTCTAAATCCAGGATGATCTTATCTCGAGATTCTTAATTGTATCGGCAAAGATGGCGTTTCTCAGTGAGGTCACATTTACAGGTAGCCAGCAGTTAGGACTTCAACTTATCTTTTTTGAACCGAGAAACCTGCCCTTCACCAGTCGGCCAGTCCGTTTCTGTACCGGATCATTCTCTTCCAGGTGGCAGTCTTGAGCCTTGGTCCAGTAACTAGCTGCACGACAGGTCTAACAAAAGCAGTGGATCACACCAATTTTCTGACAGCTGGAGACAAGGGTGTGCTGTCCCAACTGTCCGGACTCGAGGTGGACATTTGAAAGGACCTGGGAGGACCAGCGTGTCAGAAAACTCAGCTGCCTCTCCGCCTGATGTGAGCGTCGGCACCCCTCTTAGGGATGCCGGGCAGCTCCCCGGGGCTGGGTTGGGGTGTTGGTCTCCCTCCCCACAGAAACGCACACGGGGGGCATCATGCAGGGCTCGCCGGTAATAATCTGTTGGGGAACAATCCAAGGGGCCAGGCTGCAAGCGGGCGCTGGGGAGGCCGGTTCTGCTTGGGGACAGGGCACTGTGGCCTGGCACCTCCCCACCGTGCCGAGGTCTCAGGGCAAGAGCTCGAGAGATGGGTGCAGGGGTGTGGGGGGAGGAGTGCTCCCCGACCCCTGCCCGGTCCTTTCCTGAGTGACATTGGGGAGCGGGCACCGGGTCAGCAGTCCCGGGCTTTCTCTCGTGGGAGAGTCTCTGGTTGCTGGAAGCCCTCCAGCCTTTGTGTATGCACACTGCCCAGAGCCCCGGACACTTCGGCAGGCCAGTGCCCGTCCACCCTGTCCCCCTCTGCGTTTTTAGGTTGCTGTACAACAGGCAGCCAAGGAAGGAGGAAAATACCCCACCACACCCCAAGGGAAAGGGAGTCCCTCTGCGGCCCGGGGCCCGGCAGTGGCCGCAGCTGAGCAGGTGACGGGGCTGGGGGGGCGCCTAGAGGTGGGGCCTGGTCACAGCTGTGCCCCCTGGGGCGGGTGCCGTGAGGAGCTCACACGGGCCCTGGTAAAGCAACACGGCTGCGGCAGCAGCAATCGGGCAAACCTCCCGGAAGGAGCGCGTTCGCCACCGCGGCCCTGCCTTAGAGCGCGCGCAGGTGCAGGTGTTCTCCCTGCTGGACGACGACGGGCGGGCAGCGGGCGGGGAAGATCCCACAGCATGTCCTGAGGCCCCATCCAACGGGGCCGTGTCCCAAAGTCCTGAAGGCAGGCCCCCCGCAGTGCATGCTCCTGCAACCCGAGCACCACCCTCGACAGCTGGTCGGCGGACGCAAGGCCAGAGGCCTCCATCCCAGCGAGGCCTCCGAGGGCTGCTGAGGGGCAGGATGAGCTGCACTGCGCTGCTCTCATCCCGGGATCCCGTCCAGCGGACTCTCTGTATATGCTTGAAATGGGGTGGGCTGCAGTTGGGGGAGAAAAGGACAGGGACCGTCCAGGGTCACGAGGACAGAGCCAAGTCACCGGGGGGAAGGTCCCTCATTTCTTCCAGGTGTGGGTCACAAGAGGAAGGAGCCGGGGGCTCCCATGGGCCTTGCTGCTCTGTGGGAGGCCGCTCAGCTCACTCGCTGCCCATGCAGAGCTGCCCTGGGGAGGACGCCACTCTCCAGAATGGCGGCCCATCCAAGCTGACTCTTACCTATTTTCAGTTTTGGATGGTACCCCACAGGCATGTCCCGAGTCTCAGTGCCATTGTTTCTTTTCATAAAACTGGTCTGACGCACATTCTGGACACCAGGAGTGCCTCTTGAGGCACAGAGGGCGTCCTGCCCCTGAAGGGTCACCATCGTGACCTACAGTGACACTGAGCATGCCCAGGAGCTGTGCCCAAGCCCTCTCCCCAGGTGGGAAAGAAAGCAGCTGTGAGGAGGGGATTTGTTGCTGTTTTGCTAGAAAGTAACTAGCTGCACGACAGGTATCACTAGCATGCCTCCCAGCAAGCCCTGAGTGGCCACTCTGAACCTACCTGCAGGGTGGCGGATGCAGCCTCCAGGAACTGCTCATGACTGTCCTTCTCGGGCTTAAATTTGTTCAATTGTTCAATGACAGTTTCAATGCATTTTCCGTAGTAGGCCATCTTCCCAGGGCAGGACCCTAAAAGCAAACCACTCCAGGTCACGCCCTCCAGGGCCTCGAGGCTGCCGGCTCAGCAGGTGGCAAAGCAGCCACAGAACCTTATCAACAGATGGCCGTCCCCTGGGAGCCTGGGGCCTCTCACAGTGAGGCGCGTTAGAGGGAAAGAGGGACCCCAGCTGCAGTAACCCGGGCCCACTTCCTGGACTGCGTCCCCGCCGGCCTCTGCTACCTGAGGGGCCCGGGCTGGCCTTGGGGAGCCTTCACCCACAGCCCCTGGAGGCTCCCCGTCTCCCCCCAGGTGGCCCCAAGCCCTACAACTGTGCACAGGTGGGGATGACCCCTGGTGGGGAGAGCTCTGAGCATCTCTCAGCCCAGCTGGGGTTCAGTGACAGTTTATGCAGCAGGTCTTGCCCAGAGGGGTGGGTGACCTAATCCCAAAAGGGTGGGACAAGAAGAGTCCTTGGGTCACCAGATTCAACACCCCCATTTTAAAGATGAAGGACCTAACACCTAGAGAGACTGCACAGTTGGTTAAGTGGCCAGGCACTGAACATTCCAGAAACATACTAGCTCCAGGAGACCGGTTTGCCCAGAGACCCTCTCTGGGAGACCTTGGAGAAGCTGCTTGAGGTGGGGCTGGGCCCCCAGGAACTGGTTCTGACAGGTAACCCCCAAATTGCCCTTGGGGGGGTGGCCAGGCCCAGCAGAGTCTCCCTCCCCACCTGCCTCTTTGTTTCACCTACTTGAGCAGCACCTCTGGGCTGCCCCCTGCTGGTTCTCCCAGGCACCAGCTGTTGGCAGAGCCAGGCTACTAGTGCCCTGGGGACAGTGGGGGCACCTCTCCTCCACCTTCAACAAATTGGGATGGCTCCAGATAGCAGCCCCCAGACCAAGGTCCCCCAGGGGAGACAGTGGAAAAACAAACCGTCACTGGGGTGCCCAGGGAGATGGCGGGTCCCAGCCGATGCAGCCGCTGGCTGAGTCCCCCACCCCAAGGAGGGTGAGGACCAAACGCCCCTGGACGCCTCTGAGAATCTCTGGCACGAAACACTGAAGCAAGCCAGCAAGAGGAGTAGCAGAGTTAAAGCCCAGAGACAACTATACCACCTCCCAAAGATGAGTCATACGGTATCTGAGGAACGAGGAACTGTGGCAGAAAACGGAGTTCTTGCAAATGAAAATATGGCAGCAGAACTAAAGATATAAATACAAGAGGTGGAAGGTAAATTTGAGAAAATCTCCCAGAGAGCAAAAAAATGGAAGTCCAAGGGCCCTGGGTGGCTCATTCGGTGAAGCATCTGCCTTCAGCTCAGGTCATGATCCCAGGGTCCTGGGATCGAGCCGCGCGTTGGGCTCCCTGCTCCACGGGGAGTCTGCTTCTCCTTCTCCCACTGCCTTTCCCCCTGCTTGTGTTCTCTCTCTCTCTCTCAAATAAATAAATAAAACCTCAAAAAAAAGATGAAGATACAGAAAGCAGGAGACAAATACAGAGAAAACCAGAGAACCACTCCAAAAGGTCCAAGTGCCAATTAACAGGTGCTCCAGAAAGAGAAGAGAAGAATCGAGTGAGAAGATGTTCCAGAGATGAAGGATGGGTTGGTTTCCCTGTGGACAGGGCTCCCAAGAGCCTTTGGTCGCCAAGGGAGATAGCAGGTGGCCTCAGAATAGACAGGAGTGTGGAGTGGCCTCAGATTCCCCAGCAGGGAATCCATCTCCAACCTGGAGAGAAGGATGGCATGTGCAGACAGGCAAGGCCCCACACCCTTCCCTGGGGAGTGAGCCCAGGAAGGGGCAGACAAGTGACTAGGAAGCAGGAGAATTTCCAGGAAGGTGACAGCTGGTGGCAGGCCAAGGACATCAGAGCCCAGCACATGGGGCTCCAGGAGGAGCCCTGCACCTGGCACAGTGCTGAGTGGGTTTTACTGAGTGCTCAGGGAAAGAGGCTTCGACACTGCCCTGGTCAAATTCGGGACCGGTCTGCATCCTCACCACTCTGCTGGCTGCACACCTGGGCCCCACACCACCCAGCCCCGCCGGCCTGACTTGGGGCTGTCCCTTCAGGGGCTGCTCTGGGCCCAGCCCTAGCTCTGCGGGGACCAAAGCCAGCAGGAACGTCTCTTCTATGTGACCAGGAAAGTCCTCTTGAAAGGGGGAAATGCACTGAAACCGGCTTACAGCCCTGATGCCAAGCTCAAGCCCTGGAGACCCAGCCTCAGGAGAGTCTGAATTCGGAAACCAGCCAGTGGTCCTACAGAAACCAGGGCAAACTGCTGGAGGCAACGGCCGAGACCTGCGGAGGACTCTAGCGTGACAGAGTCCCTATTTCTACATCAGATCTTGCCCCAAAGTGTGCATGAGCCATCAGTGCCGAGTGAGCTAGCTCCAGGCACAAACTAGAGGAATCTCGGAGCCAGAGGTGGCACTGAGGGGTGTGCAGCTAGTTCTCTTTCTCCATGTGGGGTCTGGACTCCAAGGAGTGGGGGTCCCTCCCTAGGGCCTGGCTTGCAGACTGAGGGAATGCCAGGCCTGGGGGGCCCTGGAGGAAACACCGACTCTGGTGAAGTCCTGGAAAAGACTTATTTCCATGGTTTGCAATCTTTGCCCTAGCAAGATCAGGGTTTTCTCCACCTAATGCAGCTAATGGACAAAGGGACATCCTATTTTATTAAGTAGGCTCCATGCCCAGCATGGAGCCCAACATGGGGCTTGAACTCACCATCCCAAGATCAAGACCTGAGCTGAGATCAAGAGTCAGATGCTTAACCAACTGAACCATTCAGGTGCCCCTGACAAAGGGACTTTTTAAAGGCCACAGAAAGTAGTGGCCACCCCTCCTCACCTTGACCACCCCTCCTCTGGCATCAGAGGCCTTGCTGGGTATGATGGAGCTTGGAAGCCTCGAGGCCGGCGGGCTGCCCATGGCTCCTCGGGATGAACCCCCCCTAATTGGTTACTTGGGTTCATGCAAACCCTTTCCCCCTGGGGCCCATGTCTGAGAGGCCGTGGGACATTTCCAGGTGAGGATCACCCAGTCTGGCTGTGCCAACTGGCCATAACCCGCCTTACCAGGTCTCCCAAGCCTGGCCCTCCATCTTACCCCCCAGCACATCCCTTGTCCTTCCAGACAGGTCTTCGGGTATAGGGGGAAGGCAGGAGGACCTCAGGCCTCTGGTAGATCCGACAGGGGGCGATGTTACGCTCTGAGGGGAGGAAGGTCTGGGGAGGAGTGGTCTCAGGTCAGTGGAGTCTCCTGCCACTAACAGCCATCATGAACAAATCCCCCCAAGTTCTCAGCTCCTGGGGGACCCAGCCGGGTGTCCTCTCCCTGGTGAGCTCCTAGGCATCCCACAACACCGAGTGCAACCACAGCCCCTTGGAGCCTGCCTTCCTCATTCCCTAGCTCTTCCCTTCTCTGTGCCTCCTCTGAACTCCTCCAAACTTGCGTGACACCTCCGTGAGCAGTTGGCACAGGACCCTGCTTTCCCGCCTCTGAGTTCTGGCCCTTAACCAGAGCTGGTTCCTAGTAAGAGCTGCAGACGTCTCTGTGGGATGAACGACAGGGCGCAAAAATGTGCAAAAGGATCCAATACCCTAACTGGTACTCTTAGTTTTAATCTGAAAGATGGCTTTGACATCCAGAGATTGACCTCCCCAAAGATCATATTAGTGCTTTTTTAAACCTGTGCTCCCACAAATCCTATAGTTCAACAGAGTTCAGTTTTATTGTTTCACTTAACTGGAGGATAACAGATACTACAACAAGATTTACTAAGCAAGTAAATGTGGAAGAAAACAAACCCCATGTTGAGTTGGGGGTTGAGGGAGGGGGTCAGGCTCCCCAACCCCAGGGAGGACTTCCTGCCCGTGGAGCCCGAGGTCCAGGCTGGTTCTAAAGCTCTCCCAATAGCCTCTCTGCCTGATTCCTGATAACATCTCAGGGGGAGCATGGCTGGGTGAAAGAGGCACCCTGTCAACATAATAAAGGAAAATAACATTTACACATTCCAGAGCTCACAAGGAAATGAATGCAACTAGTAAAAAGTCTGTTTTTATAGAAAAAATGTTAAGGATGCAGGTTTTTTTATCGCTCCTGCTGACCCTCACTTGGGGGCGCTACCCTGGGATGGGGTCTGGCCCTTAACGCTACTTTTCTGCATCTGCTCTGAACACAGCTCAGCCTGGAGGAACCACGTACAATCAGGAAAGGGCTCCCTCCCGCCGGCACCTGATGTGGGCAGTCTGCATGCATGGGAGCTGCTCCCGGGGGCGGGATGACTTCCCTGCCCTCTCTCCTGTCCCAGAGCTGGAACATTCTGGAGAAAGCATGCTCCAAGAGGCCCTTTGGTGATGACACAAGTCCACGAAGAGCAAGAGAACCACCCAAGCTGTCCCCTCAATCCAGAGCGGGCCTGAATGGAACAAACTGGAAGCAATGACTGCATGCACCAGGTGGCAGCTGCAGAGGGGACTCTATGGGGGCTGTGGGGAGGAGAGGGGGGTCCCTGGCTCACTGTCAGGCCCAGGGCTCCTGGGGAGGGGCTCTGCACCCCCACCCCGGCACAGAGCCGCTGCGCAGGAGGGTGGACATCAGGAAAAGAGACCTTGGAGTTCTGCATTCTCACTGAAATTAGCCTGTGAGCTTAGTCAACATAATGACATGTTTGGGTGGGAGACAGGCAGTAAAGGCATCTGATTCTGATACATGCTCTTAGTTCCTCAGCTTTGTTTTAATGGGGTAAAACCAGATATGTGGGAAGTGGCATCCGATTCCCAACATTTAACTCCCCTAATCAAGACTCAACTGTCTCATATTTAAGGAAACTTTAAAGGTGGGCTGGACCAAAGCTTCTCTTTTCTTAGCAAATCCTTTGTAGAAAGGAATGAGACTACAGGAGGTTTAAATTCCATCAGACACAAACCAGTTCAACACTCTCAGCCACCAGAGAGCCTTCATTTACATAGATACCAAATGTGCACTATTCAAATATATTCTTTCCCTGGCTTTTGATTCTGAATAAAAGTCTCTGAAGGATTTTTGCCAAGTCATGCTCTGATGGCTTGTGCTCGAAGTACAGACCCACACGGCAGGTTTTGCTGGTTGCTTTTTAATCTCCACTCCCCCTTTCCTCCTGAGTAACAAAACACTGAGTTTTAGTTGGATTTATTGCTGCCCAGCCGAAAGATGACATTTTCTAGCCTCCCTGGCAGCTGGGTATGCCATAAAGTGCAGGAGTGTGAGATTCCTGGAAATTCTTTCTGAAAGGCAGAGGCATATATGCTTCTTCGCTTTTCCATCCTGCTGCCTGGACTCAGGAAGTGATGGCAGGAATTTGGGCAGCCATCCTGGACTGTGAGGAAACATGTTCAAGATGGCAGAGGAGATAGGCGCCTGGGTGGTTCAGCTGTTAAGCATCTGCTTTCAGCGCAGGTCATGATCCCAGAGTCCTGGGATCAAGTCCCACATCGGGCTCCCTGCTCGGTGGGGAGTCTGCTTCTCCCTCTCCCACTCCCTCTGCTTGTGTTCCCTCTCTCGCTATGTCTCTCTCTGTCAAATAAATAAATAAATCTTAAAAAAAAAAAAAAAGATGTCAGAGGAGGAAGCGAGAAGAGTCCAGTGCCTGACGGCATTCTGTGGGTGCTATACCTTACAGGATTGCCTCCCCCGTTAACCTCCTTTATGGAAATATGAATAATCTTGTTTGGGCCACTATGATCTTGGGATTTTTCATTACATGCAGCTGAATCTAATCTTTAAAATTTTTTGAAAATTTTTATTTATTTGAGAGAGTGAGAGAGAGAGAGAGAACATGAGCGGGGGGGGAGGGGGCAGAAGGAGAAGCAGGCTCCCCAAGAGCAGGGAGCCCAATGTGGGGCTCGATCCCAGGACTCTGGGATCATGACCTGAGCCGAAGGCAGCCGCTTAACTGATAGAGCCACCTGGGTGCCCCTAAAATTTTTTTTTAAAGATTTATTTATTTTAGAGAGAGAGAGAGCGAGAGAGCGAGCATGAGCAAGTGGGGGGAGGGTCAGAGAGAGAGAGAAGCAGACTCCCTACTGAGTGGGGAGCTGGACCCAGGGCTGTATCCCACAACCTATGAGATCATGACCTGAGCCAAAACCAAGAGTTGATGCTTAACTGACTGAGCCACCCAGGGGCCCCTAGCTGAACCGAATCTAATTGATACACCAACTTCCCTGAGGCCAGCCCTCCTCCCAAGCACAGTTTCAAACTGGGAAGCACAGGAGGGAAGATGGCACAGCCCCAACAGCCCAGCCTTGAAGTTGGACAAGGACAGAACCATAGAGAACAGTCCCCCAAGTTCCTACCCCGAGTTCTCATGCTAGAGGCACTGGCTGGGGAGGAGCAGGTCTTCTGGGGGGAAGATGGAGAGTCCATTTGGACATGTTGAATTTGGGGGGAGTTGTTAGACTTCCACTGACAAAGAATAGGTAAAGGGGTCTGCAGTCCCAGGGCGATGTTCAGGTTAGAGATACAAGTTTTGGAAAGCTCAGGAGAAAATGTTTTTTTATCAGACCTCGTTACTGCAGAAGATCACCCAGGGAGGGAGTGGAGGGAAGAGCTTCCAAGGACTGAGTCCCGGGGCTCTCGTGTTAGGAGGCTGGGAGACAGAGGAGACCCCAGCCAAGAAGACTGAGAAGGAGCAACCACAGGAGGAGAGGCAGGGAGTGCGATCTGTTCCAGCCAAGCGAGGATGGTGTGTTCAGGAGGAGAGCACTCAGCTGAGATGCCTGCTGCTAACAGTTCCGGGAAGAGATGGGGCTCTGATCACTGGACTTAGCAACATCGGGGTCAAGGATGACCTTGATGAAGAACTTTGGAGGAACAGTTGGGTGCAAATCTGATCAGAGTGGGCTCCAGAAAGAAGAGGCAGAAAGAACTGAAGATTAGAGGCAACCCAGGGTGGGGAGGGATTTGCTCCTAACGGAGCAGCGATTGGGTAGTAGCTGGAGGGGTGTGGGGAAGATCAACCAGGCTCAAAAATGAACATGGCCCACCACCAGCACACAAGGAAATCTCCGAGGCTGCCTGCGCCCAGACTCATCGAGTCTCATAGACTAAAGAGGTCAGGGATCCAGAACCATCAGAGCACATAGCCCCTGGGCCACTGATAATATGTCTCAGAGAATAAGTTCTCTACCAAGGGAGACATTCCTTCCGTTTCCTGCACCCCAAATCTGCACATTTCAGAACACCCAGAGAAGTGGTGCTGGGTGGGGGCCGGGGAAAGTGCGAAGCTGCTGGGGGAGTGCTGTCCTTGATCTAGATCCCCTTCCTACAGCCAAGAGCACAGCAGTTTCTCCAGCTGTCAATGGGAATTTAAGTGTTTTGTATTCAACACATTTGTTTTTAGCTCTCTGCTTGATACATAATAGGTTCTTATATTTTGGTGATTGTCTTTATGGATCCAAATTAGGGCACGGTTGGGGGGAGTAGTGAATATTGGAGAAAATCTTTTTAAAAAGCACCGTTTATTGTGGCGATTAAAAAGAAAACAAAAACAAAACACCGTTAACTTTAATCAAGGAGCTGGGAAGAAGCCCAAAAAGGTGGTTAGCGAAAGCAAGATGAGAAGCAAGGAGGATGAGCACTGCCTGCAGACCATGGGAAGCTGCTGGAGAGAGGTGCTCAGGCTGAGGGGAGGCGCCTCGCCCTCCTCCCTATCGGCTCCCACCTGCTCCCTTCCCACCTCCTACCTGTTGGTCGGCTTCGTAGGCGCTCCTGCCGCCGAACCTCCCGTCCCACTTCCACCCGCCGCCACCGCAGATGCCAGGGCCAGCGGGTGCGGCAGGTCTCACGAATCCAGGCGGGTCCCCGACTTCACTCCGGCTCCGCCAGGACCTCCGCCACCAGCCGGGACGAGACGTGTGCGCAAGGGTGCAGTTTGGACGTCGTCACCTAGCAACCGGCGGCGAGCCCCGGAGCCGCCAGCGGGAAGACTACAAGCCCCAGAATGCACAGCGCGCGCTGTGCGGCAAAGGACGCTGCGCCCAGGGCCCCGCCTCCCCGCAATGCCCTGTCGGGACTTGTAGTTTTTCGCCCTTCCCGGGAGCGCCGGGTCGCCCTCCGGCGGGGAGCGCGCCTCGGGCGGGGCGCGGCACGGCGCCGCGGGATTGGGCGGCCTCCGATGCCCGCGGCGGGCAGGGGGCTCGCGGCGCTTCGGCGCATGTGCGGCGCGCTGGCCGGCGAGGCGCGGGCTGTCAGTGAGCCGCGAGGAGCCGGCGCCCCGTGCCCGCGTCTGTGCGCCCGCTCGCCCACCCGTCCGCCTGCAGCGGGGCTGCGAGTCCGCCCTGCGCGCGCTCGCGGAGCATCGCCGGCCGTGCACCTGCCCCGCGCACCTGTCCGCCGCCCTCCGCCGGGCCCTGTGCCGGGCTCCGCTAGCGCCAGCCGCCCAGACACCGCGCGGGCCCCGGCCCGGCCCTGCCCCCGCGGCCGCCCCGCGCCGCGGCCGGGCCGGGCGCAGCGCTGCGGAGGCGAGGGCCGTGGGTCCGGGTTCGCGCGGCGCGGCGATGATGAACAGGTTCCGAAAGTGGCTGTACAAACCCAAGGTGAGCTCCTGTCCCTCCCTGCCCGGACAGACCCCTTTCCCTGTGGTGACTGGCCCGCTCTCGCCTGCCGCCGTACCCCCCGCCCCGCCCCTCTGCGACCCGCACACACGGTCGCGGGACCCCTGCGGCGGGTCCCGCCTCCCCCACCCCTTCCCAAGCCGGGCCCTGGACCCTCCTGCTCTCTCGCGCCGAGCGGGGTGCGCCTTTAGCCCTCTGCCCGACCAGGACGCGCCCCGCTCCCCGCTCATCCCCGTCCTGCTTGGCGCCCCGCTCGCACCTCGCGGTCCCCGACCCGCAGCTCGAAGCGGACCCCCTCCTACTTCTCCTGGGTCCTGGAAGGACCTTTCCATCCCTCCTCCCTGCACGCGGTACTCCCTCGCTCTTCTGCCGGCCCCCTTATCCTGGGCCCGGAATGTACCTCCCAGCCTCCCGCCGCACTCCCGAAGAGACCCTCTTCCCACGCCCCCAGGTTCTGGAGGGGACCCCCTTTTTCCTCTCCCGGGGTCCCGGACGGACCCCTCCCACCCCATCCCACTGCCCCCGCCCTGCCCTCCCGAACCAGCACTGATCGCTCCTCGGCCCCGGCCTTGGCCCGTGCCCACCGCGTGCTCTCGAATCCAGGACGGGTGCCCTCCTCGGCCGCGGGGTCGGGGTCCGGACGGCGCGCCCCGCGCCTCGTTCGCTGCGCCAGTCGCACTGCGGGCGCTGCGTCCCCGCCGCCTGCCGGGGCTCGTGTCCGCTGTGGCCCGCGCGGGGCTGGGGGCGGCGGTGCCGGGTGCGGGGCGCAGGGTCCCGGGCCGCAAGCTGGGGGCCGGCGCAGCGGGGAGGGCGGGGGCGCTGGGGTCCTGGCTGGGGGCGATACCGCTCGGGTGGGGTCACCGCGGCGACCAAGGGACATGGAGGCCGCAGTGTCACTGACCGATCCGAGGAACACACTGCTCCCCCGGGGGCTGACCACTTTCCTGGATCCGGCTTCCCCGCCCTCCCCAGCGTGGGTGGGCTCTCAGGGTGGGGGTTTCTTTAAATCTGTGCCCTCTGGGTGCGCCCATTCGGGGGAGGCAGCAGGTCCGTTTGGGAGACGCGCACCGGGGTCCTGAGGCGAGCCCAGAGACCCGCAGGGTTCGTGCTTCGCGGTCTTTGGGGTCAGAGAGTTCTGCGGAGTGTTGGGTTAAGGGTTTGGGATGCCAGCGGTGCGCCTTGCTCCGCCTTGGCCTCACCCGGAGAGGATTGGGGTTCTTCCGTGCCAGGTACAGCCGCCCTCCCGCTCCCAACCTCCTTGTCATGTAGCAGCTCCTTGTCAGTGCCACCCTGGTGCTCCCCACTCTGTGTGTGGTCTGGGGCCCGCCCCGACCTAGGCCATTTTCCACCCAACCCCTGCTTGCTGCTGTCCCCACCCCCCCCCCCACGGCCAATCCCAGCCCCCCTGCTGTCCTGCTGTAGGTTGTCAGCCTCTGCAGGATATCTGGACAAGGAATGGCTTTTTGCTTGTGTGACTTTTGTCCCTGGTTAAGGAAAAACCAAGTCTACTTGCCGAAAGGTCGTTTCTAGGGTGGGCAGCAGCATTATTTTTCCAGTGTATTTGCCAGCAAGGGTTGGCAGGGAAATGTATCATCGGTCAAGTAACCTTCTGGTATTTCCAAAAAAACTTTTGTCAGGAGTCCGGGGGCTCCAGGGTGCTTTTCCCAGCCGTGGCTCTGCAGTGGCCTTGTTTCCAGGACCACGTAACTGTATCATATTCTTGGTAGGGAAGGAAAAGTAATTGTGGGCTCTCTGTTTCATTAATAACTGCATACTTCCAGTGGCCCTGCCTGTTTCAGTTTAGGGGAAAGTCTTTAAAAGTGAAAAATGATATTGCCCTTGAGCTTATGCCCCAGAATTGAGAACGGTGTCCCTAGTTTTCCCTTCCAAGGCAAGCTCCAGGGGCTGGCCAGGGTGAGGTGGACAGTAGTGATAGAGAATCAAGCTGTAGGAAAAGGGAGGGGTAATGGTTCATCTTGTCTTCAGTGTCATCTCGGGTCATGTTGTCTGATATTTGTCCCTGACCCTTGGACTCAAAGACACATCTGCATCTGAGATCTTTGCGTCTGGCCATGGTGTGGTGCCCTGCGGTCAGCTTGAGCTTGGGCAGTCTCTTGTTTGAGATCTGTCTTCGGAGTTAAATATCTTGATTGTTTGAAGGGTTGGAGTATGTTAAGTCACCCCAGTAGCCTTTCATTTTTCAAACCAAAGCTCAGATTTTTGTCTTGGATTATGAATTGAATTTTATGTGTCCCCTACCTTTCTAATTTAACCAATTTGGCACAAGTGAGCACAGAGTCAGTCCCGGGAAGATTCTGGGCTGGAAGAGCAGAAGTGTGAGTGTTAGCTGTGGGGGGATGTGTCTGGGGGAGACTGTTGCTTGCAGTTAGGATTTTTTCCCCCACTTTTTATTTAGATAGATACACAATTCAAACTGCATTCTTGCTATAATCCCTGCTTTGGTTTAAAACTGAACACTGAGCTGCTTGTTCATTACAATGCAGTGGAAAATATTCTGAAGCCAAAAATATTCATTGTTCTTGCAGTTCAAAAAAGCATTTAGAAATGCTTTAAAACATTCTGACACTTAAAATTTTTGATATCTGAATCATTAATAAGGACCTCAGTTGAGTAAAAAAAACCAACCTGATGTATAATATACGTGTTTAACATTAAAATGACATTACCCATCTCTCATTTTTCCATTTATTTTCTTTAAGGCAGACTTTTAAACCTTATGATTTTTCTTCATGTAAAGTGTTCAGATTTGTCAGTATTACCTGGATGGCAAAAGCTGCGTGCTTATCAGCCTGTCCTTCTTTGTGATGTTGGTGATGTGCTTTTTTGGCTTTTTGTCAGGGAAAGTCCTTCCAAGAAAGAGTTTAACTTTATTTTTTTTTAAGATTTTATTTATTTAATTGAGAGAGAGAGTGAGAGAGAGAGAGAGCGAGCACAAGCAGGGGGAGCGTCAGGCAGAGGGAGAGGGAGGAGCAGACTCCCCGCGGAGCATGGAGCCTGATGCAGGGCTCTATCCCAGGACTCTGGGATCATGACCTGAGCCAAAAGCAGACACTTAACCCACTGAGCCACCCAGGCGCTCCAAGAGTTAACTTTAAAAAGGTGAAACCTTTTGGAATAGTGGGTGTCTTCATTTGAAAGAAAAATATTAATACTTATATTTCTTGCTGGGTTATAAGTTTCTTGTTGATGCCTGGTCACTGTGCTAAGGGTTGAGATGGTGGTGTCGTGGACACCACCAGCCAGGACGTCTTGGCCACCATTAAAGAGCATCCTCATGATGGTACAGGTTAAATTTGGGCTTTCCATCTTTGAAGAAGAACTGATATGTGGGCAGGTGATGCTGTCCAGCTGGATGGGGATTACCGTGCTCAGCCATGCACCCCATGAAGAGCTCTCATCTGTACCCCAAGCCACTTCTTGGGTGTGGGTCATTAACTTTCCTGGTAAATACAGTGCTTTAATGGGTAATGTTTATCTGGAAACTTTCAGTATTCTGGGTTCAGGTTAGAGATGAAATGGCCTTCTTAAAGAGAAGCCTGAGTAATGGGATGGGTGTGTGTGCTTTCTGTAAGAAGGACTCTGCGAACTTTGTGAAGTCGGCCTGGGTACACCCAGACGGGGTGTTTGTGGAACTTCCTGTTGGTGGCTGTTGACTTAACCCAGCCTCAGTGGGCTAGGGGCTCCAGAGCCCTGCCCGGGGTCCCTCCCGGTTTCCAGAGTCCCCAACCACCTGGTCATGGGCGTGGAGCTGGCCCTCTGTTCCTTGGCCACCTGGCGGGGGGGGGGGGGGGCACACCCTGGGATTGCAGTGGCAGGTGGGAGTCCTCCAGGGATTAAACCAGCCGGTCTCAGGGCCCCAGGAAGGGCCCGGGTTTGTTCTGCATGGCCCCCCAAGGTGCACAGATGCTGCGTAGCCCAGTCATCCTCTCAGGGCTTCCCTACAGAGGCCTGGAGAAATACAACCAAGGCATCAGCAAACCCCAAGGCACAGAGCACCGTGGGAGGGCCTGCAGTGGAGGCCGGTGAGACCTCTGGTCTTCCCTCCACTGGGGTCCTGCTGCCTCTGGGTCTGAGAGGGCAGCCTCGGCATGCGCCTCGATTTCTCTGTTGGAGCCTGGTGCCGGGTACAGACACTGTTTCAGGGGCTTGGGGTTTTAATGCGAACATGCAGCCAGGCTACTGATGGATTGGTTTTCAGCTGATAAACTCTGAGGGCTCAGCTATGGCTGAGGCCGTCCTTGGGGTAGCTCACTTCTCTCTGTTTCTCTCTGAGGTGAGCTACTGGAAAGCCAGCGTTCTGGGAAGCCTGGCCACGCAGTCTATGCCAGGGCTGAGTTCCGTCTACCAGCATGTGCCTGGAAGAGAGGGGCTCAGGGCGTCCTGGGAAGGATGCTCAGCAGTGCTGAGTCACAGCAGTCTTGCCTGGCCCACACACCCATCTCTGTCATCCCTGAATTCAGAAAGCACGGGCCCCTCCCCGAGAGCCCTGCCTGCGATGTCTCGGCACTGGGGGGCCTCGAGCACGTGGGAGGGCCTCAGGGGTCCCCTGGCCCTGAAGGTGGCTTGCCGAGCCCACCCGGCCAGGCAGGGGGTGACTCAGTAGGAGGCTCCCGTCTCATTTCCCAGGCTTTGCTGTGTTCCTGTGTGTGGCCTCACATGCCAGCCTTGCGCCATCGCCGTTTGCAGGGCAGGGAGAGGCTGAGCGGCTAACGGATAGCGAGTGTCCGTTCTCTGCCAACTCTGATGTCATCAGTTAGGGGTCTGCAGTTTACAATCAGAGCAGTGTACTAATGGGAAACGTCTGATAGGGTTTCTGTTAAATGGGCGAGTCACAGGCAGGGAGCTTTCAGCGTGGCCTAACTGATATCGGGTATCAGGGTCCAGCAGGTCAGTGCACTGCCCCCTGCTCTGAACGGGAAGCCTGCTAGGTAATTTTGCTCGACCTTAAGAAGAGATGGGTAATTTTAGGATGCTTTAGTGCCTCTCCTAAAGCTGCCAGGAATTCCCAGAACACCAGAGATGCTTCTTTTAAATGTGTGAAAATGCACATCTAAGAGCCTATAAATGACTCAGTGGTCCTCTGCAGTTTTCGGTGGCGTAGCCGTGTTTTGTTTTGTCGGCCCCTATGGCACCGGGTCGCCACGGCTCCCGAGGGGTCCGCATGCGCCCACGCAACGGTGAGTGATGGGGAGCCCTCCCAGTTCAGAGGAAAATGGGTACCCAGAGCGCGTGGGCGGCAGTCCCCTCCCGTGCCCCACTGGCCTGTCTTGGCTGCCCGCTATGGCCTGTGTGTCCAAACAGTGTCGAAGCCACAGACTGGGCAGCAGAGGCTTCTGGGAATCCCCACCCCTTCCTGCCCAGCCCCGTGCCTCAGTTTCCCTGTTTGAGGTGGGGAATTTGAGGAGATCATCTGTCAAGAGCTCATAGGAGTGGCTCAGGAAATGACCGCTGTCCATGTCAGCGGCGCTCTCGTGCGTTGAATGAATGCGGGACCACGCGTGGGGCATTTTATGGTGTCCGCCGTCACTGAGGTTTCCAGTTACTTCCAGGTCAGTTTGAGAGTAACACTATCTTAAAAGGTGCATCCTGCCTCCCCCCACCTCCCTTTCTGTGGCACATTGGGTACTGGGTTGCTGGGAACAGGCCCTGATTCAGGACACCTCAGGCATCCTGCTGGGCCTCATCACAAATAATGACAATGATGCATAATAATGATCCCGCCTCCTGTGCCCTCCCTGGGGCTGGGATGCAGCTGTGTCCTCATCCACTGCCCGGCTTTGCCTCTCCAGTGAGAATCCAGGGCCGAATTTCAGTCTGTGCAGGCATCAGTGGGCTCCACCATGTCAGGTCTGGCCTCCAAACCTCTCAAGCCTCCTCCATTCCTTGGCCAGAGGCTCGGGATCCAGTGGAGGACGCCGGAGCCATGGGGTAGCCAAGGCTGGGTGTAAATGACAGCTCAGGGGGATAGAGCTCTATTGGTTAAGGTGCTGAGGTCTTGGGGGTGCTTGTTAACGATTGCTGTTCCCTGTTTTACAAATGAGATCTCAGACACGAGATGTTAACCTTCGCAGCCAGGATGAGGGCAAGCTAGGTTTGAACTCCGGTCTGTTCAGCCCTGGAATTCGCAAGCACCTCTGTCCCGAGCTGTGTGTTTCCTGCAGGAAGGAACCGAAGCTGTCATCAGTGTTTACATGAGTCCCATTTGATGAAACAATTGCTTTTGTACTTTTCACAGTTGGATTGCAAAGAAACTTAGATATTGATGGGCAATTCAAGTGTTTGAAGGAGGAAGACAAAAATGAATGGATTTTTTTTTTACTGATCTGACTAGATTAAGCAGAAGTAGAATAGAACGTTTCATATTATGGTAATTTATGTAGAGTAGTTGGGTAAGATGAATGGAAGGTTTTTTCCTTCTTACAGTAAGTATTTTGAAGCTCTTCCATTTCTCCTTGTTTTGTGCTGGGCGGAGGCAGGGGAATGTTGGGAGCACTTCAAGTGGGGCTCCCTTCCTGGCTGAGGGGTCCTTTGAGCTCTGCATGGGGGCTCTGTGAGTCTCTGCCCTGGGGGGTTTGCCAGTGATCTCCCCCGACCATCCCCATGACCGCCAACCATCGTACACTGGGTTCTTGGGGAAACGGGTTTCCACACCTACCCACTATGGGGACGGTGTCTTTAGGGCAGCCATTTTTCCTTTGGGTTTTTTGTTTTTGAGAATGTTTCCTGTTATTTTTAGGGATATTGTAATTGTAAAAAAAAGTCTAGGAGCAGAATCAGCTACTTTCATGTCAGATACATTTAAGAATTGGTATACCCATGTTTATAGCAACATTATACATAATAGCCAGAAGGTGCAAGCAGCCCAAACGTTCTCCAACGGTGAATGAGTAAATGAAGTGTGATCTGTCCGCACGATGGAATGTTATTCAGCCAGGAAAAGGAAATTCAGGTTATAACATGAATGATCTTGACATGCACGGCCGCTGAAATGCACACTTTAAAAAGGGTAATTGTATCTTATGTGACTTTCACCTGAATAAAAAAAAATTTAGCAATTCTTGAGAATTCTTTGAGAATTGTAACATTTTTATTTTTATTTTTTTTAAAGATTTTATTTATTTGAGAGAGACACAGCGAGAGAGGGAACACAAGCAGGGGGAGCGGGAGAGGGAAGCAGGCTTCCCGCTGAGCGGGAATCGAGCCCCCAGTGGGGCTCGATCCCAGGACCCCGGGATCATGACCTGAGCCGAAGGCAGACGTTTAACGACTGAGCCACCCAGGTGCCCCGAGAATTGTAACATTTTTAGAGATAATCAAGGGAAAGGACATTTTGCAGCCAAGTAAAGAGATGCTCAGGACTAGGTTTCCTGAGGGGCTTGGTGCCCTGAGGCTCTCTGAAGCCCCACCCCTGCCAGGCCACCTTGCTGGGGGTCTCATTGCCACTGATGATGGATCCCTGTGTCCCTGCTCTCCGTCCTCCCAACCGAGCCATGCCAGGCCCCTCTGTTCTGGGGCATCTAGAAGACACGGTGATGCGTCCTGTGTGCTGGGGCTTGTCCTTAAGGCTCACTTCTGTCAGCTTTCTGAAACCAGAACCCACCCCCTGGAGCTGCCCTGGTGTGAGCCAGTCCTGGTTGCATGCAGAGCTCACACCCGCTTGCAGGCAGTGGGCGGCAAGGGGAGCCAGGCCCCAGAGGAGCAGCTGTTGAGCTGGGATTTGAGGGACCGACGGCAGTCCGCAGAGCGGGCGGGAAGGGTGCCGGGCATCAGGCAGGAGAAACTCCTCCAGGGTGTGGATGTGTGTGTGTGAGCGATGCTGGAAGGGCCAGGGGACCAGGTGGGGGTCCCTGCAGATGGTGACCGGTCATTGGCTCTCTAAGGAGGGTGGGAGGCATGATGGGTCCCTCCAGGCCTGTGAGGGGAGAGAGTAGATTAGGTGGGGAGACCTTGGAAGATGGGACTGGTGACAGAGGCCTGGCCGTGGCTCAAGTGAGGGGATGGCAGCCAGGAGTCTGGGAGGGAGAGGCCTGGTGGGGAGGTTGAGGGGTTCTGTTTGCTGGAGGGGAGTGCAGGGGAGGACCAGTGGGGCGAGGGGCCTGGGGACCTAGGTGGGAACTGTAGCATTTGAGGTGCCCATGGAATGTCCACGTGGAGGGTGAAGGCAAGGACAGTGGACCTGGGGCTCCGTGCGGCAGGCCTGGTGAGAGTGCCCAGGAATGCTGATTCGCCGGCACTGAGCTGGCCCCGGTGCCGGAAGCCAGGGAGCTCAAGCCCAGGGCTGAGAGCGCCGCTGTGAGAACCAGAACAGTCACCCCATTTTGCGGGCCACGTGTGGGTGGGGCCCAGCTGCTCTTGCCTGGCTCCCTCCTGTGGCCTCAGTCGGCTGGGGGCCAGGCGTGCGTCTGTCAGCTGGGTCCCTCTCTGCATGGCCTCCTGTCCCCCCGGAGGCTGAATGGGGATCTCAGGGCCGCAGCGGGAGTGGCAGGGCCTCCTGAGGCCTAGCTCTGAAGTCACAGGCATCCCCTGCACCGTCTCCAAGGGCTAGATCCCCCTTGGGTGGGGGCCGTGTTCAGGGACAGGGAAATCCCAGCTCCTGGGGAGCACTCCACTTGGTGGCCCAGGGCCTGAGAGACGGGGAGGAGGGATGAGTGGGTGACGGGGAAGCATGGGGCCAAGAATAGGTTAGAGGGGTTCACACACAAATCTGTGCCCTCCGTGACAGGCAGCCAGGAAAACCCCACCCTCCACTGTGCCCGGGTTGGTGCTCAGTGTCACTGGGGTGCCCAGCAGAAAAAAAAGAAATTGTTCTGGAAACCCCTCCTGCCATACGTCTGGCATGGAATTTATGGTAAAAAAGTTACAAGATGTGAGAATGTGGATTTGCCTGAGCGAGAATCAGGAGCCTAATACACTTAAGTTGTTTTTTTTTTTTTAATGCACTTAAGTTTTAAATCAATCCAACAGGTGGGGGAATGAAAGCACAGGGCGACGCGAGGACCCTTTAAACAAGGGCCCTGGAACTCCCAGCAATGAAAGAGATAGCCAGTGAATTGAAACTTAAAAACTAACCCCAGTCCCAAGGAAGGGGTCTCCTGTAGGAGGGGATGAGGGGATCATTCTGCTGGCGGCCTGAGAGGTCCCAGCATGGAGGGAGGATCAAGGTGCATCTGAGGGGACTGGGGTAGGGGTGGTAGGAGCAAGGGGGACCTTTGCAGGCGGCCGGCCAGACTCGAGGCCCTGGGGGGGACGTGCAGGGAGCCAGCCCCCCGGCAGAGCTCTGGGCTTGCTGGGCCATGTCAGGAGAGGGGATGAAACGGAAGACAGTTTTAGATGAAGGCAAAAGCGTAGCCGCCCCCAAATCCTTGCTGCAGAAGTACTGGGAAGTGTACTCCAGAAGGAAGATCAGAGTCAGAGGAGGGCGTGGGAGGCAAGGAGCTCCCTGCACATCCACGCAGCAGTTAGCCCATGCAGTGAAGAGAAGCAGGGGCTGGGGCAGGAGCAACCCAGAAACAAGGGGAGTGGAGTTACCAGCCGGGAGCACCTGGGGGGGTTCCTGAGGGGAGTGGAGTTACCAGCCAGGAGCACCTGGGGGGGGGGGGCTCCTGAGGTCTCCGATGGCCCTATGGCTCTGGAGGAGGCGCCGGTGAGGGTGAGCGTGAGTTAAGCACATGCGTGAGCACCAGCACTAGTTACAGGATGAGAACCTTCCAGACCAGGAGAGGGACTCGGAAAAATGCAGAAGACACAAAGGAGCGGGGGAGGGCAGCAAAGCAAAAGCACAGTAAATAAAAAGCAAACAATAAAGCTGTGGAGATAATCGCTTCTCTATCAGTGGTCTCAGTAAATGCAAATGGGGCGAACCCCTCCACCCCCTCGAAGAAGGTTGAGCTGGATTGTGTGTCAGAGACACAGCTGTGCGCTGTAGATAAGGGATGCCCACAGAACAGCTCTGTGCAAGGGCTGGAAGGAAAACCCCAGAAAGACGCGCAGGCAATCAGCAGAAGTAGGGAGGGAGGTAAATGGGCTGAACCTGTCCCAGCCTGGGGGCCTGGGAGAGGAACCTTGGAGCAGGCTCTCCAAGGAAGGTCCACTGCAGGCACATGTCTGTCGGGGAGGCCTTCTGGAGGGCGAGGGAATAGGACAAGGGAGGGGAAGCCAGGTCTTGATGCAGCCTTGCCCTGAGGCCCCTGGAGCTGGGAGGGCCCTTCCAGGTGACCTGGAGCTGGGTGAGGCACGGGCCTCGGACAGGTCTTGGACGGGGCTGCCCACGGAGGGACCCACCCTCAGTTGGGTCAGTCCCGGGGGGTGGGGGGCTGCCAGCTCTTGGGGGATGAGCCTTCAGTTCTAGAGGTGCTTCTGGGCGAGTCACAGATAGTCCCTTCACCTCCCTCAATGGCCTCTTGCTGGTGTTGACCCCTCTACCCTCCATCACACCGAGTGCTCTTGAAGGGCCCTGGCTGGTCTAACATGTTCATATGTGTTTGTCAGATTGACTGTCTAGCACTGTTTAATTGGAGGTAGATTGGAAGGGGGAAGTAATTGAGGTCATGCACAGGAAGCCTCCATGTATTGGAGGAAGAGGTGGTCACGCACGGTCCTGGCTGGGACCCTTGAACGTGGAGGATGCCTGGGACATTCCACCCCGGCAGGTGTCTGTTCCGTTCTGTGGGCTTCGGTCTCAGCTTTGAGAGGAAGGTATGATGAGCAGCCACGCATCCTGGGACAGACAGTGTTCCCGGTGGCCTTGTCCTTGTGCGACTCCCTGCTAACTCCACACGTGAGCCCCCAAGGAGCCTCCATGCTACTGGGAGAAGTCTGTGTCCCGCAGAGCCCAGCAGTGGCTTGGGACGGAGGGCAGAGAAGCCCGGGACGGGCTCAGCAGCGGGTCCTGCTCTGGGTCTCCTCACCTATGTGGCGAGGCCCCCTGGGGGATCATTGTTGACCGGAGGCCAGTGTGTTTTAGCTGGACGAGAGGCTGGGGGAAGACACAACTGCCCTCCTGCCCCTGCAGCAGAGCACCGCCCCCTCCCCTCACAGGTGGCAAGCGGTGCTCAGGCCTGCCACGGCTCCTATGAGCCAGGCACCCCGGGATCCGCTGTGTGGGACAGACTGAGCAAGCCCCAGAGAGCCCCACAGTGGGGGGACCCCACTCTGACACCATGGCCGCTGGTCTCTTGCACACACCCCTGGGTTGCTGGCTGAGCACTCTTGCAGGGGCCAGACCGCGCTCACTGTTTTCCAGTGTGCTTTCCAGTAATAAATGTTCTCGGACCAGGAACCCGTGCTCCTGGGAATCCCCGGCCCCAGGTGCCCCACAGAGGGCCTGTGTCCAAACCTCTGCCGTGTGGCCCCAGGGACGGGGCTCCAGCAAAGTCTGGGGCGGGGGGCACCTGGGTCTGTTGAGCTGCTCCAGGGAGAAGAAAACATGTGCCCCCCCCCCCCCCCAGGAGGCATTCGTCAGGCTGAGAAGGAGCCAGCAAAGGGTCCGGCGGTGAGGTCGCTTGTCACAGACAAAGACCTGGAAGGGAGGAGTGCCTAGAGAGTGGGAGCACACGGCTTCTCCCCCAGACTCAGACCCCGTGTGGGCCGACCCATGCCTGGGACCCCGCCCCACTGTCTGCGGCTTGCCTTGGACCTTTTCCAAGGATGTGCTCTGGGGCACAAATCCAGCTTGTTCACAAGGCCCGCTGTAACTTTGTTGTTGTTGTTATATATATTTTTCGTTTTTAAAAAAATTAGGTGACATTCACCTGACATGCAATCAGCCATAAAAGTGCGCAGCTCGGTGGCGTTAGCGAACCCAGCGTGCGTGTGAGCGCCCGTGTTCGCCGTGCAGCTGCTCCCCGCTCCCCCTCCGCCCCGAGACCTGCCGTCTCCGTGCACTCCTGCTCCAGGCACTTCATCCGAAGGGGATCTGCACCACGGCCTCGGTGTCTACATCCACATGCCACAGGTGTCGGGAGTTCCTTCTGGAGGATGAATAACTTTCCCCTGTGTGGGCAGACTGCCTTTTGTTTATCCGTTCAGCCATCTGTGGGCTTTGAGGCTGGGTCCTCTTCTGGGCGGCTGTGAACAAGGCTGCATACACATGCACGGACATGTTTTCCCGTGGACACGTGTTTTCATTCTCTTGGGTAGATACACAGGAGCAGAATTTCTGGGTCACATGGCAACTTCAGGTCTAACTTTTTTGGGGACCACTAAACTGTTTTCCCCGCTGTGGTTCTTGATGCATGGAGGGTGCTCATGGCAGTGGGTGGGGCCCGGGGAGCCACAGGACGCCCAGACAGGGGACCTCTGGCTGCCCAGCCCATGTGCCGTGGCCCTCGGGCCGTCCCAGCCCTGGGGCGCGGGGTGTTCCCATGGGTGTCCCTGCTTGTAAACCAAAGCAAACTCCCTGAGGTCGGAGGCTGGGGAGGTCTTCGGAGGTGGCCTGTGCCCTCCGGACCTCGGCCCGGGCTCGCCGGGAGCCACACTCTGTGAATCCTCAGAGGACCGGTGTGGTGTATTGACATTCCTCTGCATGATTGTGTCTTTCTCACGCATTGTTATTTCACACCCCACTCTTGGGGTGACGGCGAGGTCCGCTGGCTGGGAGCCATGACATCCTTCCCTTCCTGGGATCCATCTGGGCCCATCAGGAGCAGGGCTTGGGCACCCATGGTGGTGGCTCGGAGAGGTCACCCTTTGTCCACTGTTGTGAGGAATCTGAGAGTGTGGATTCTCCGTGGATGCCCGTGGATTCTCCACATACACGGCTGCCGCCGGGGGCGGGGGGACTCCCGAGTGGGGAGGGAAGGCTCTCGTGGGAGTTCGCCCACCGCCCACCGCGGAGGGTGCAGGCCTGGCCCCCGGCTCGAGGGGCTGATGAAAGTGGAGTGAGCTTCAGTTTCGGGAACGGGAGATGATTTGGTATGGGTAAAGCGACGGAAATTTACCACCAGCATACTCCTCCCCGGCGCTGCTAAGACGTGTGACACCCCCTTCTAACCCTTCTTGCTGACATTTGTCTTCAGCATGTTTCCACCTGCTTGCGCCATTTCCTGTGAGGCTTTGTCTCCCCACGGCTGCTTGCTCACAGGCTTTGTATAATTCCATCTGTGACGTAGCCTCGCCGGAGCTGCGTTTTCCCCGTGAGCCCCGGGCTGGACGACCTCTCCTGCTAGTGGTCGCCGTTGTGGCCGCTTGGCTTCGTTAAGGCCTGTGGGCCCAGCGGAGGGGTGTCCTGTGGGAGGAGGGCCCAGCGGAGGGGGACCCTGGCCCTGTAGGCACCAGGCTGACATTCCAAATCCAAGCCCCAAAGTAGCTGCTGCCTGAAGCCTTGCTGAGGACAGGGAGGAGGCGGGCGTTAGGGGACCCCACCCACCCTGCAGGGCTGTCCCCAGGTGATGCATGCACAGACAGAGACCCCTGCTCTGCCTGGCACCCTGTGGCTGGTTGTCCCTCCACCCTCCACTGAGGAGGCTCCCTGTCAGCACCTGGAGGGCCCAATGCCCGCTCCCTGCCCAGCCCCGCCGCAAGCTCTGGGCATTCTAGCGTCTCTGGTCCCACGTGTGAGCTGAGCAAGTCCCTCCTCCAGTGTCTGATGGGGCGACTTCAGAAGCCGCTACTGTACCCCCCCCATGGCCTGTAGGGTCTCCATGCATCTGCGGGTATCTCTTGAGACAACAGATAGAGCCACAGGAGGCCACGTGGGCTGGCGGTCACCCAACACAGCTGGGCTGCAGGAAGCTTTGTCTGAAAGGTCTTTCTCATGAGGTGGGGAGGAAGGGAAGGGCACAACCGCCCCCCCCCCCACCGTTCCCCATTTTGGGTCAGGACCCACCGTGGGACTCATGGGTTTTGGAGCTATGCGGAAGAGGCCTGGTGGAACCTGGGACTGAACTCTGACCCTGTACCCACGGGACCGTAGAGCTTTGCAGTATGGACCTCGGAGGGGCTGGGGCCAGGAGGGGCGGGAGGGGACGAGGTGGGTAGAAGGTGGAAGGTGGGGTGTCCGCTGAGGACTGCAGGGAGGCGCTCACTTTGGTTCTGGGTTTCCCGCTGCTGTGGCCCAAAGGCGGCCCCGGAGCAAAGGTAGTTTTCCGATCTGATAATTCCCCCGACAGACCTCTCTTCCGTGGGCTTGAACGCACAGAGCCACTCACAGGGGGCGCTGGGTGAGGCCACCTACTGTGGAAACCACCCGTACTGCCTAGAAGGTTCTGGACACATGGCCCCAGGCTGTGGGGTCTGCCTGTGGCACGTGCTGTGAGGTGTGTCACCGGGACCCTGGACACATGCTGGGCAGCGGGAGGTAGTTGCCCCGAGCAGTGGCTGTGGGCCGTAGCTGCCTCTGGGGGTCCCTGGACACTGGACTGACTCAGGCCTTGGTGGGGGCAGAGTGCTCACTCTGCATGTGGGTTCTGGCCAGGCGGGAGCTGTCCTCAGTCAGGAGACCTGCCCTGCAGCAGGCGCGGGCGCTGGGGCTGCAGGTGGGTGACGTCCTTCTTAGGGGTCTTGTAACATCTCAAGTACCCATGGCGAGGCAGGCACGCGGACTATAGAGAGGAACAAGACCCAGTTCTCTGCCCTGTGAAGGGTGGGGGGCAGGGCTGGGGCAGGGTGGTGGTTCTGACGGCTGGAGAGCAGGGCTGGGGAGGAGGGCGGAGGGTGGGGCCGGCTGGTGGACTTGGGCTCGAAGCCATTCAGGGGTCCTGGAAGTGAGATCCCACTCCACCAGGCTTGGGGGACACCAGCACCACCTGGACATTTTTGGATCTGCATAACCAGCTGTTACATGTTGGATTGTGTTCTCCTAAAAAGATGGTTTACCTGTCTTTACACTTTACCTGTGAATGTGACCTTATTTGGAGACAGGGTCTTTGCAGATGATCTGGTTAAGATGTAGTCACCTGGGTGGACCCTGGATCCACCGGTGCCTGTGTGGAAAGGGGAGCTTTGGGCACCGGCACGCGCACAGGGAGCATGCATGTGAAGACAAAGGCCGAGACGGGGTGATGAGTCTGCAAGCTGAGGAACAGCGAAGATGCTGGCAGAGCCGCAGGGGCTGGAGGGAGGGCCCGGAGCCCCCAGAGCTGTGAGAGGGTCAGCGAGTATGTCTCTGTTACGGCAGCTCGACTGGACTGACATGGGCTCTGTGATTCCACAGATCGGGGCCTAGACGGTTGGCTGCTCTCTGGGCCAGTGGATTGGAATGTGGCCACTGGGTCAGGGATTCTGGTACATTCCATCTGCTTCCAGGCCCCTGCGTTTTGGCTCTGTCTTTGGGCCACAGTGCACCCCAGTGCCTCAATCCTGGGACTCAGGGAAGAAAGCCCATTGGGGTCCATAGACTCCCGCCCCCCACCGCCGCCCCGCAGTCCTGCCGGCCTGCCCTTGGCCAAGGTGGCCGCACCTGCCCATACTGGCTGAGCTCTGCAGGCGAGGTCCTGTCTGGGGCTGAATTGGCTGAATTGGCATCTTCAGGAGCCATTTGCTGGGCATCCGCTGAGCCCTTGCCTGGCCCCACGGCTGTGCCACCCAGCCCACACCCACATGTGCCTTTGTGGACCCCACGGCCGCCCCACCGTGGCAGCACCCCAGACAGTGGTCTGTCCCCTGGTGGATTCCCCACTCAGTCCCACCGAGAAGTCCCCATTCGATTTGGAGCTCGTGTGACCACACGCCTGCCTCCCGGCCATCACACTGGAGCCGTGCCTGGCCCGCGTCCCCACGGTGCCACCTCCATTCCTGTGCCCTGCTGCGCTGCCATTGGTCACGTTCTCAGTGCACGCCGGCTGTCAGCCACCTCACTCCTTTGTGGACAAAGCAGGGGCATCGATCAATCAAGATAAATAGCTTTGATATATGGCTCTGGTCTTGCTCACTCCAGCAGAGCGGGGGGTGGCTGGTGACCTCCACGATGCTCACTCTGAAGGTGGTTTGGGACACCAGATTGCAGTAGAATCCTGCTCCTCAACACCTGCATTTTAATAGCCAGACTGTTAATGGGTGAGGAGATTCGTTTTTGTGTGTGTTTTATCACATAGTCAACGGAAGTCATTTGATATTTCCAAATGTTCTGTGATGGACTGATGAGGAATACAACACTAAATCCACAGGGCCTTCATGTGGATAAATGAGCGCACCCTAACCCGTGGTTCTCAGAGGCCTTTGGAGGGTCCGTGACGTCACTGACACGAACCACGGAGGTCAGAGCTGTGAGTCCCATGGAGGAGCCAGCAAAACCTGCAGTGCTGGCCGGGAGTGGCCCAAAGGCCCCGAAGGCTCCCGAGACCTCCCTGGGGAAGGACCCTGCGTAGAGACAATTAGCACAGGAGTGGAAAGCAGGGGGCTGTCCCAGCCCTGCATGCCGAGCCGCGTGTGTGCCCTGGACCTGTGCTCCTGAGTGCTCTCCATGGGCTCTTTCCTGGGGAGGAGGATGAGGCCGTGCCTCAGTGGGCCGCCACCCGACCTGCTTCCTTCTGCCCCGTGCGGGAGAGGCTTTGATGTGAGGGGCAGAAAACCTGGCTCCGCGTGGCCAGACGACTGTAGTCCGCCCGCTGGTGTGGCTCATGCCCAGCAGAGTTTGGGTGCAGACAGCAGCCCGGGCTCTGCTCGGAGCTCTGGTCTGGGTAAGGAGCCCTAGCAGGGTCTGCCCCAGACCAGGCATTCAGGGAGAAGATGCCGTCGGCCCCCTGTGTAGATGTGCGCTTGGGACCTGAGTCTTGCTATGGAGACAGATGGGGGTGGGAGAGGCGGGGGTCTATTTGTGGGCGGTCCCTGTAAGCATCTGGTGCGACGAAAGGGAGTGGTAAGCCCCTCCTGACCTTCTCAAAATGGCACAGAGTTAAGGTAATCATTTATTAATTCAACAAACATTAATTGGGTGTGGACTGTGTGCCAGGCCCTGGGCTCAGGACTTGACAGAGGACAAGACAGTAGAGGCCCCAGCCGACTTGGGACTTCCTCTCAGGAATAAAGCTGGGTGCCAGGTGGGCGAGTGGCCGGTGGTGGTTTCGGAGGACGGCACGGTCAGGGAGGTGGTGGTGGGGGGTGGGACTCAAGTGACCCCTCCTGGAGCACCTGCTGGGATCCCAGCTTACTGTCAGGACAGCTTCGGCTCCCAGGGGGTTGGGTTGCCAAGAGCGCGTCCGGGGAGTGCTCTGTGGCTCCCCAGGCCTGCAGGACAAGTGCGAGCGAGGTGGTGTGACCGGGAGACCCAAGAGCAGGGGGCAGAGGCACAGGCTGAAGAAGACGGGTCAGCGTGTGGAGCTCCATGCCTCCCGGAAGCAGTGGCCGCACACCCCCACCGTGTGGGACCCTGTGCAGACAGACGCCCCGCGGGTGTGACGTTCCAGGTTCTCTTGAGGGAACACAGACCCTAGGAAGCCCCCTTGCTGGACCAGGTGGTGACCGACAGGGGGCCTTGGGGTGAGGTTGACTGGTGGGGAGCAGCAGACGCGAGCAGGCAGTGAGTGGTCTCCGACCTGCAGGGGGTGGGGAGGGGCGCTGACCCGGGACCCTTTGAGGTGGATTTTACATTATGCGTGTTTCACCACCATGGAAAGTTTTCTTAAAGGGGCAGCATGAGGGATCCCGGGGGTGACGAGCAGCCCTGCGTGCTGACGGCCGTGGTGGGTTGTGGCACTCCGCAGGTGGTAAGGTACTGCTCGCACGAGCGTGCGCTCCGGAGAGCCTGAGTGGCCGTGGGCTGTGTCTGTCAGATGTCCCGGCCACAGTGCTGTTCTGCATCGACGTTACCACCGAGGGAAGCCGGGTGAGGGTGCACAGACCCCTCCGTACTGTTTCTTATGATCACATATGAATCACAATTATGTCAAAATTAAAAGTTCGATTAAAAAAACTTTTGAACAGCTTTATTGAGGTATAACTGACATACAATAAACTGCACGCATTTGAAGTGGACACTTTGATAAGTTTGACGTTGGGATACACCGTGCAACATACCCACCCAATCGCGACAGTGAACGTAATTGCCATCCCCACATGTTTCCTCCGCCCCTCTGTGCTCCAGCTCTTTCCCTCCCTGCCTCTCCCCTGCCCCCATCCCCAGATGAATGCAGGTCTGCTTTCTGTCTTTAGAGATCAGTTTGAACTTTCTATGGAAGAAAGGAAGGGCATATAACCAAGGATGGCAGTGAGGACCCCTAATCCTGCCCTGGGGAAGGCCAAAGTCCAGACTTGGTGAGACTCGCCAAGTGCAATAAAAGGAGCTTCTTTTTTTTTTTTTTTTTTAAGATTTTATTTATTTGAGAGAGAGAGCACATGAGAGGGGGGAGGGTCAGAGGGAGAAGCAGACTCCCCGCCGAGCAGGGAGCCCGATGTGGGACTCAATCCCGGGACTCCAGGATCATGACCTGAGCTGAAGGCAGTCGCTTAACCAACTGAGCCACCCAGGCGCCCCTAAAAGGAGCTTCTAGAAAGTCCCTCAGCAGCAAGATGATGCTTTAGGAGGACGCTGTGCACTGAGTCCCATGCTGAGTCCTAACCCCACTGCGGCTGTATTTGGAGACGGGGCCTTTAGGAGGAGACGAAGATTACATGAGGTCACGAGGGTGGGGTCCTGTTACCATAGGACTAATGTCCTCATAGGAAGACCTGTCAGGAGGTCCTGTACTCTCCCACGTGCAGGGGCGGTGAGCGGTGGCCATGCACAAACCAGGAAGCGCATCTCACTGGGAACGACCACGCGGGCACCTTGACCTTGGGCTTCCAGCTCCAGAACCGTGGGAAGTAAATGCCTGTTGTCCCCAGTCTGTGGCATGCTGGTTTGGCAGCCCAAGCAGACCGGAGACCAAGGGTCGCGTGGGTGTGACAGCTGTGGAGTGGTTTCGCTCCTACGGTGAAGGGTGCAGGTTCCTTTTGCGGAGGTAGTCCCGGTTCTGGCGTTGGCTGGTGTTGGTTCGCAAACTGGTCGCCATTCGTGGAGCACAGGGAGAGGCTGAAGACAGAGGCGGCCATTCCCGGTTGGCAGGTGGCAGGGTGAGCAAGCAAGGGGACTCACTCCCAGGCTTGTCTCGATGCCACAAGACAAGGAGATCTCTGTGCCCGGCTGCCAAATCTTGAAGTTCATAGAGAGGCCTTAAGTGGGCTCAGTGATGGTGCCATCAGATGGGCTCAGCACAGCACTGTCTCAAGGCCACGACCTTGGGGCAGCCTCAGAGTAGGGAAGGCAAGCGGAGCACACATTCCAAGGACCAGGGAGGGGGTGAGGAGCCTCCAAGGGCCTGGGTCCAGCTTCCAGGCCACCCAGAGGTCATGTCCTCTGTCCTCTCGATGATTTCCTCCAACAGCTGGGTTTCTGAGTCCCCTGCTCTAGGACGGCCGGGCCTCTGTCCCCACATGGTGCTCGCCTTTTGGCAGACTGCGCTGGGCTCTTTTTGGAGAGATGCAAGGGCATGACAGAGGGATGGTGGTCCAAGAGAGTGGCAGGCCCCAGCCCAGAAGTCATGGAATGTTGGCTACATTCTCGTGGTCTCAGCAAGTCACAGGCCAGCCTAGATCTGAGAGAACCCGAGAGAGACTCCAGCTCCTGATGGGAGGAGAGGCATGAAGCATGGGTGGGGGGAGGTTGCTGCATTATTGTGGGCAATCTACCTCCCAACCCTGGGCACTTGTACACTGGATCTCCCCCAACTCCCTGTGCAACAGCTCTCCCTCCCCCTGTGCAGTGGATCTCCCCTCCCCCCTGTGCGCTGGGGCTCCCCTCCGCCCTGTACACTGGATCTTCCCCAACTCCTTGTGTACCGGCTCTCCCCTCCCCCCTGTGCACTGGATCTTCCCTCCCCCCCTGTGCACTGGGTCTCCCCTCCCCGCCATGCACTAGATCTCCCCTCCCCCCTGTGTGCTGGGTCTCCCCTCCCCCCTGTGCGCTGGGTCTCCTCTCCCCCCTGTGCACTGGATCTTTCCCCGCCATACACTGGATCTCCCCTCCCCCCCGTGCACTGGGTCTCCCCTCCCCCCTATACACTGGATCCCCCCTCGCCCTGTGCACTGGATCTCCCCTCCCCCTTGTACACTGGATCTCCCCCTGCCCCTGCTTTGGACTTCACCCCCTTTGCAGTGTTGTTCCCTGACTCCTATACTGGTCTCTCCATCTTCTAGATCATTCCCCTGGAGGTAAAACCTGCTGTGAACTCCCCTGTCTCTAAAGCAGCCAGGTCATCAGCCCACTTGACCTGAGGTCCCACCCTCTCTCCCCTCCACAGAAGTCCTAACCCTAACCCCCTGCCCTCTGTGATCTGCCTCCCACCAGCCCTTCTCCAGCCTGCTTCCCCAACAGCCCACTGAGACCACACTGCTGACCACGTTCTGTGGCCAGTTGTCCTCATCTCTTTGACCACTTCCTTCCCTAGGTGTCCGGGACACCACATCCTAGTTTACGTCCTGTCTCACTGGGGCTCCTTCCCATCCTCCACGTAGGGGTGTGTTACTCTCGTCCCGCCGGTTCCCCAGCCCTGAACCCTGCGTGCGCTGACCTCTGCCCTGGGTGCCGGACTCCTGACACGCTGCTCGCTCAGCACCTCCACCTGGGAGCGACACCACCTGGGGTGAGGCTGCTTCCTCGCCTCCCACCCTTCATGCGCGTGCTCAGGCCACACCTGGAAATCAACCCAGTTCTCCTGGCTTCAGACAGTATGTCCCCGCCTCAGCAAATCCCGTAGTACGCCTTTCAATGTGTTCCAGGAACACACCCATGCTCACGGCAGCGTTATTCCCCATTGTCCAAGGTGGGAGCATCCTAGTGTCTATGTACAGACGATGATAGACCAATGTGGCCCATCCAGACAATGGAATATTATTCAGCCTGAAACAGGAAGGACCATCTGCCACCTGCCACCACATGGTGAGCCTTGAGGACACCGTGTTCAGTGAAAGGAGCCAGCCACAGAAGGACGAGACCTGTATGATGCCACTTGGATGAGGTACTTAGAGTAGCCAAAATCACAGAGACAGGGCTGCCAGGGGCTGGGAGCAGCGGGAATGGGGACTTGTTCCTGGATGGACACCGAGGTTGAGATTCACAAGAGGAGTGAGTCCTGGGATGGACGGTGGTGATGGCCATTCAGCAATGTGAACGTGTGCAATACCATTGAGCTGTGCACTTAAAAATGGTCAAGATGGTTGAGTTTATGTTATGTGTGTTTTACTACAATTTAAAAGAATAAGTAAAGAAAAAAAGTGTTTCTGACGGCTCCCGCATTCTGAGCCACCCTCATCTTCCGTGGGTTATTGAAGGAGCCCCTAACCAGTCTCCTTCTCTGCCCCACCTCAGGCTGTTCTTAACATAATAGTCGGAACCAGCCTTTTTTTTTTTTTTTTTTAAGGATTTTATTTATTTGGAGAAAGAGAGAGAAAACACCAGCAGGGGGAGGGGCAGAGGCAGAGGGAGAAGCAGGCTCCCCACTGAGCAAGGAGCCCCATGTGGCTTGATCCTGACCTGAGCTTCACCGACTGAGCCACCCAGGCACCCTGGAACGAGCTTTTAAGCACACACCTCCGTGTGCCTCTCTGCCCAGAACCCCCTGTGACCTCCATCTCAGAGGAAAGCCTGAGGCCTCCCAGGGTCAGCTGCCCCCTCCAACCTCCTTCGACTCCCCCTGCTCCCCCTGCCCCAGCCCACTGGGCTCCTTGCTGCTTCTCGAACACCCCTTGGGGCCCTCTGCCGGGTGGCTCTCCCTACCAGGTTTTCCTTTAAATCCCACCTTACGGAAGACACCTGCTTTCCATCTGATGCAGCGGCTCTCACAGTGACTTTGACCCCTAGGGAACGTTTAGCGATGCCTGAGAATGTTTTTGGTTGTCACAACTTGGCAGGGGGAGTGGGGTTCTGGCATCTGGTGAGTAGCGGCCAGGATGCCGTCACCATTTTGCAGTGCAACAGGGCGGCCCCATAACCAGGACTGTGAGCACCGCTGGGGTTGAGAAACCGCGCTCTGATGCCCTCCCCCTGCTTCACCTCTTTCCCCACAGCCTGCTGTCCCTGGCCACCAGGTATTGTCTGAGGAGGGTGCTCCCTCCCTGGGCAGCCGTGTGGTCAGAGGCCATCCCTAAGGTCTTGGGTCTGGCCATCTCTTCTGGCCTGACATTCTCGGTGACCTTGGCTGCAGACAAGCTGGAGTGGGACTGAACTTCAGGAAACCGGATTCCTGTCCCCCATGTGACAAGGAGGTGTTCTCAATTGCAGCCCAGCCCAATGGGATGGGAGCTTTGGGAGCTTGGGTCAGCAAGCGGCTGGACCCGGGTGTGAAGGCTCTGCCAAGCAGAGGCCTTTCGGCCCTCACTCTCCCTCCACCAGCTGAAGGGCTGAGCCTGTGGAGGAAGCTGTTCGGAGCCCCCAGGAGGCCTATGGGGGTGGTCTGCCCAGATCCCTGGCTCTGGAGTGTGCTCAGCCCGAATGGATGGGTGGAGGAGGGGAGCCAGGGATCAAGCAGTTAAAGACTACCCTGTGCATTTTTTGCATTGTCACCTGCCCTTGGAAGGGAAGCAATATGGTTAACTAGTTTTCATGAAATATCAGGTATTATGTCTGAATTCCTCTCTTACTTGTCTTTTAAATCTGGACGGAAGAAAACACTGAACTTTGCAGTTCTCTCCTGACTGGGAAGTGCGCCCACTGCACACTCTGATGGTCTCAGGTGGGCGCCTCCACCAGGACGGGGTGCCACGAGGTCGGAGAGTTCTGGCTGGTTAGGGAATGCTGAATCAGCCTGCTGGGCACGCGCCTCTCAGTGCACGAACACAGGGTTTCACGCTGGAGTCCGCCGCCGCAGCCCACAGCCTTCATTCCATTCTTGGAAAGAGGTAGAAGCCTCTCCTGCTTAGTGAGGTTGAACTTGCAATGGGAAGGTCAGAGAGGTCACGAAGGCTGGCCTTGCCCAGGGCGTGGAAGAGGTTTCTTGATCTTCCAAGGCCCGGTTGTCTGCACGGCACCCAGTCTGTGGCCCCCACCCCCCTTGCTCTGGGTGCTGGGTCTGCTGGAGTGTGGAGGACAGCACCTGCCTACTAGCAGAACCAGGACACCTCTGACCTGAAACAGGGCAAGTATGCCAGATCTGCGTCCATGTGTGCCCAGCGTGGGACCGTCCCTAGGACTGCAGACCCTGCAGACCCCACCACCCAGATACCCAGGCCCCTCTGTCCTGGGACTGTGAGCTGGACAAATGCCCTTTGTCGGAAAGAGTGTCATCAATGTGTGGAGGACCTCCGTGCACAGAGCAGGAACCACCATAACCTGTGCCCGGTCATGACCTTCTCATGTGGTCATCCGCCTTGTGAAGGGAAACCCTTTCCCTCAAGTCACAGCAAGCCCCCACCTTTTCCCAATGAGCTGGTCACAGGAAGATGTCCTCTGGCCCAGGTCTTGGAAGAGGGGGGTCTGGGACCTGAGTCATGACTGCCAGGGTCTGACGTGGCAGAGTAATGGCCCCCAAAGATGTGCATATCCCGATCCCTGGAGCTCGTGAACATCTTAGGTTATGTGGCAAAGGGGAATGAAAGCTGCAGGTGGGGCTAAGGTTGCTAACGAGCTGACTTTTTAAAAAATTATTTGAGAGAGAGAGAGAGAGCACAAGCAGGGGGAGAGGCAGAGGGAGAGGGAGAAGCAGACTCCCCGCTGAGCAAGGAGCCCGACGCGGGGCTCAATCCCAGGACCCTGAGATCATGACCTGAGCCGAAGGCAGACGCCTCACTGGCTGAGCCACCCGGGTGCCCCCGAAGCTGACTTTAAAGTAGCAAGATGGTTCTGGATTATCCAATGAGCCCAGTGTAACCGCAGGGTCCTTAATGGTGGAAGAGGGGGCCAAAGAGGTCAGAGGGAGCGGTGACTATGGAAGGTCTGAGAGGCACACCACTGCCGGCTTCAGAGATGCAGAAAGGGAACGTGGACCAAGGACAGGGGAGGCCTCTGGCAGCTCGGAAAGGTAGGGGCACAGATTCTCCCCTAGACCCTCCTGACGGAACAGCCCTGCTGACCCCTTGATGGTAGCCCAGTGAGACCCAGGCTGGAATTCTGTCTCCTAGAGCTACAAAGTCACAAGTTTTGTTGTTGTAAGCCACGAAGTTTGTGGTGATTTGTTACATCTGCCTCCTAGGGACATGCACATGCAGCCAGGGGACGTGTGAGCCCATTCATGGAGGTCCACACACTGCCAAACCCTCATGGGGCGTGGCTGAATGCACCGTGGGGCTCCACACAAGGTGCGGGTACAGAGTATCAACTTGGTGAAGGGCAGAGCACACAGGATGTGACAAATCAGAAGCCAGTCTCAAAATATCACATATGCATGACGTCCTTTTTACAGAGTTAAAAGCAACCAAAAATACATTTAGGACCACATATGGCAACCAAGCTGCATTAAAGGGGCCGCATGAGTCCGGATCCAGAGTGCAGGTAGCTTTGTGGGGAGGCGGGGAGTGGATGGGAGCCATGGGGAGTAGATGTGGGTGGGAGCGGGCTTGTGGGTGCTCATCGCACGATTTAAAATAACTACTGAGCCATAGCTGAGAGATGGCCGTCTCCTGGGCCTGTGTGGCTTGTGGCCTGCCTCCTTCCAGAGAATTCCCAGCCCAGGAGTTTTATTTTTATTTATTTCTTTTTTGAAAGATTTATTCATTGATTTGAGGGGGGGTGGAGGGGCAGAGGGAGAATCTCCAGCGGACTCCCCCCCCGCCCCAGAGCGCAGAGCCTGATGCTGGGCTCCATCCCACGACCCATGAGATCACGACCTGAGCCAAAACCAAGAGCGGGATGGTTAACCCACGCAGCCGCCAGGCGCCCCAGGAGTTTTAAATTAGTGTGGCCAGGAGCATTGTGTGTGACACAGACAAGCTTTGCATACGGTCGGATTGTTCTGTAATTAGCAAGGGGAAGGCAGGTCATGTGTGCAGACGGGGGAGGGGGGATGAGGCATGTTCTGGGCAGCAGGGCTGTAACGTTTGGGGTGACCTGTGACGGCCTGCATTCAGGGGCTCTGCCCGAGAGAACCGATTCACCCGTGTGGTTAATAAAATGTCTTTGGGGTGAGAAGGATACAGCCTTTGGTCCTTTCAGGAGAAGCTTTGCAAATTTGCTTTCTTCCAAGATAGGAGCAGAAGATCCCATGTGTCTTGCCTGGATCTGGAAAGGGATAAATGTCTCTTTTCTTGGAACTCCAGGATGGATCCCACACAGACTTGTTTATTTGCATTTCTGCAAATTCCTTACAGCCGTGGTGTGTGATGCCCGATGGCCACTGAGCTCACACAGCCAGAACTGAGCTTCCGGACATAGTGTCTGATCAGATGCGGGGTCTGGGCAGAGGAGCCGGGCCGGGGTGGGGGGTTGGGGGGGTTGACAAAGAATTCAGAGAACACAGTGTTTCCCTTGAGTTATGTGAAGAATTACAGGAAAGGAGAAGGGATGTAGGGACGAGTTGTGAGCCGTGAAATTTAGTTGTACTCAGATAATCGTGTAAGGGATGAGGGTCACCCAGGTGAGTGGGGTGTTCTTGCCGCATTTACCGTAAAGGATAAATCTGTCCTGATTTGCAGAGAGACACCAGCTTTACCCTCCTTCCCAAATTGACATGTGGTAATCCCAAAGAAAGGAAGTGATGTGACATTAATATACTTTTCTTAAGAGTCTCGCCTGTTTTATACTTTTTGGGTCCATTGCTCATGGTCATTTATTTCTAGTGTGGAATTTACTCCGGCGTTAGGTTCCTGGTCTGGCCAGAGAGCGATTACTGGGCACTGCTGCTTTAAGGGAGAAGTTCAGGCTTCACAGGTCCAGGGAGCCCGGTCCTTGGGCGTGGGGCACGCTGGCCACGCTTGCTCGGCTTCTCAGGATGCATTACCCCCCGGGATTCACCCCCAGTGTGTTGTCATTATTAGTTTTAAGTTAAGGTGAAATTGAGATAACAAAGTTAACCATTTGGAAGCGAACAATTCAGAGGTATTTAGCACATTCGCAGCGTTGTGCAACCACCACGTTTCCAGTTCCAGAACATTCTCATCCCCCGAAAAGGAGACCCCGTGTCATGGAGCTGCCCAGCCTCTGGCAACTGCCCATCTGCCCAAGGAGCTGCTTAAATGATTAAATTTAGTTTTATGATGACTCATCACTACCGGCATATTTAAGAAGGATGAGGTGAGCAGCCTGGTGGGGGCCGCTCACTGGGGCTTTGCACCTGATCTGGCAGCACCACAGTTGACCGCATGACTTTGACCAGTGCCTTGGCCTCTCTGTGCCACGGTTTTCCACCTGCCAGAGGAGGCTGGTAATAGCTCTACACACAGGGCTGCCGGGGGAGCGGGATGGAGCCTGGCCCTCTGAAGATGCTCAGGGAATTCAGTGGGGGGACACGGCTTCCCCAAGGCAGGGATGAACCGTGGAACCATCATGCCCACTCTGACGGCCCACTGCCCATCAGAGGCCGGGCCTTCGCAGATCCTGCCTCAACTGCGCCCTGGGGACAGGGGTCTTGCTGCGGCCAGCTCAGACACAGGGAGCCGAGCTGTGTCCAGGCCAGGGTGTCCGAGGGGCCTCTTGTCTCTGGGCTCTTCAGTTCTACTGTTCCACAGCCTTCTGTGAAGCCAAAACCCCCAGATCCTTTCCTGGGCAGTTCTGAGGCCGAGGTGAGCAAGAGCTGGGTGACGCCCACTCTAATGGACACTCACGGATGCATGCCTGTGAGAGCGGTGTGGCATCTCTGTCAGCCGGCCGAGGGGGCCACCCTGCCCACGCATGGAGCCTCCAGCCCCAGTGCTCCCTGTGCTCCCTGAGTCTGGGGGTTTTCTGAAGGTGACCAGCCTGCCCTAGCCAACACCCAGATCCTAGCATATTCCTCCCCGATGAGCCCGGGGCAGGTGCAGGGGGCAGGTAGAGGGGGGATATAAGGAAAGCAGACAGGAGTGGTGGGGGCAGACCCAAGGCTGGGGAGGGGAAAGCTGAGCGCAGATGGGGGAGAGGGCCGTGGGGGAGGGACAAGCCTGGGGGGGGCGCAGACCCGGGAGGAGGCAAACACAATGGGAAGAGCCAAGGTGGGAGGCCTGGTGGGGGGGTAGCCCCAGGGGTAAGGGGGGGGACAGTACTGTAGGAGGAGGGGCACCCAGGACAGGGTTGGGGAGGGTCCAAGGAGGTGAGGCCAGCCCGTTCCTTCAGTGCGGGCAGACGTTTGCTGGCCCTCCAGGTCACTCAGAAGAGCCCCAGCTGCCCTTCATCAGAGAGCCTTCCCAGGTCCCTGTGTCCAGTGTAGACGTCCAGCTTTCCCTCTAGTGGACAGTGGCCGTGTCCACCAGATGCACCGAGAACTGGCTGGCGGCCCGGTCCAGGCAGAGGCCTGTGGCTGCCATTTCTGTTCAGATGGGACTGGACCCCAGGGGGCTGCTCGGGAGGACGGACAGGATCCTCCAGGGTCATCAGAGGGCAGTGTGCTGGGCTGGGAGCTGTGTTCAAGGGGCATCGCCTCTCCGTGGTGGGGGAGAGTGCAAGGGGAGAGTGCAAGGAAAGCAATTGTGGGTTGGGGGCCAGAGATAGATGTGGGGGCTCAGCAACAAGGGAAGGGCTATTCATCGCTCCGGCCAGGGATGAGCATGCCCACCACACAATGTTTATGAGGACAATGAATCATGCATATGTGGTGGGAGAACCCCAAACTCCCCCTTTGCAAACTCAAGACCCTCTGACAGCCCAGTCCCGACTCTTCCTTCCCAAAGAGCCAGATGGGTCCTCGGTAAGCCAGGAGCTGGGAGCACAGGGAGGGCTCCCCTTTCACTAGCCTGAGGGAAAGGGGGGCAGCACGGTGTCCCGAGAGAGGCCGGACAGTGGGGCTGGGGAGAATTGCCACAGGAGGTCAGAGGCTGTGTCCCTGCCAGGAGGGCTCCACTGCAGGTGGTGGGTACACCCCTCTGTCCCCTTGCAACAGTGGGCTGGATCCTTGCCAGGTTGGGGCCTGGGACACTGAAGAAGCCTCAGGGAGGCTGTGTGGGTGATCTAGGACCTGCTGGGTGCCATGTTGCTGCCAAACCCAGGGGGCCTGCAGTCTGTGGGGCCTGGCCGCATCCTCTTGGCCTTGCCATTTCTGCGCCGGTGGTTGGCATTCCGTGGCGTCGAGGTGAGATCTGGTGCCGAGACACACGGTCAGCACATCAGGGATTCTCGGGTGGGTCTGCTGTATTGACCCCGAACACTCCAGCTTCGGTTGGCAGGAGACTGTTAAACATCAGATACCTGTCCTCTCTGTCATCTGGTTACCAAGGATCTAGCCTCTCATCTATACTTATCAAATCAATACTTACCTATCTGCAAGAGAAACAAAATCAAGTTGTCGCCGTACTCCTTAAAAGGAAAATAAGTTCTAGATAGGTTAAATGTTTCCCCGTAGGAAAAGAAATCACAGAGAAGCTGGAAGGCTGTGTGTGCAGTCCCGTCTCTGTCCCATGGTAGGAAGGCTTGGGGAGCGCGGGCAAGCGGCAGGGAGACATGGGGCAGAGCGAGAGGCAGCCCACGAGACCCGCAGCTGTGTCCCGGGAAAACTGCCACAACGTTGGAGGACAGGTGGCGAAGTCTGGTGATTGGACAGCAGGCCCATTGTTGGCTTTAGTAACATGAAAGCTGTCACAACGCCCCACCGCCCGCAGGACCGCTGCTCTCAGAGGAGTGGAGACCGAAAGCCTCGGCGAGGACGTGGGGCGCAGCCGCCGTGGAAAACACCGTGGAGGGTCCTCAAAACACCAAGCACAGAATGAGCCCACAGCCCAGCCATTCCACGTCTGGGTGTGTGCCCCAGAGAACGGAGAGCAGGGTCTCGAACACGGGCCCTGCTTGGCCCCGTTGCTCTTAGAGCGTTTGGGAACCCCTAATTTGGAAGATGTAAGAAGGGACATGCGTGCATCCACTGTTAGGATTCTGCTAGGGACGCGCTCTAGGGAAACGCGTGGAAAGACACGAACGAGGTGGTCTGATGCGGTTTTGTTCATGATGGCAAACGCTGGCACCACCTTCCCTTTGGAAGCTGCGTGAGCGGTGAGGTTGGAACGTAAGCCATGCCGTGCGGTGGAACGCCGTCCCGCCTCGGAGCGTGTGCGGCGCAGGGAGTGCTGAGGAACAGCGGGAGTAGCGCTCAGTTTTTATTACGAATGTGTACATATGTGTGTGTGGGAAATCATTCGGATGTGCCGCAAAACGCTAGTGGCCCTTGTCCACGGAATGGTTGTTCACTGGGACGTGGCACGTGCTTGTGCCGTTGGGACCCGTCGTGGACTGATACTCGTGGCACTGATAACTCAATCCAGAAGAAACGTCTTAAAACTCGGTCTTACGGTCACAGGAAATTTTTTTTTTTTTTTAAGATTTTATTTGTTTGACAGAGAGACACAGCGAGAGAGGGAACACAAGCAGGGGGAGTGGGAGAGGGAGAAGCAGGCTCTCCTCTGAGCAGGGAGCCCAATGCGGGGCTCGATCCCAGGACCCTGGGATCATGACCTGAGCTGAAGGCAGACGCCCGATGACTGAGCCACCCAGGGGCCCAAAGATTTTATTTATTTATTTGACAGAGAGAGACACAGCGAGAGAGGGAACACAAGCAGGGGGAGAGGGAGAAGCAGGCTTCCCGCAGGGCAGGGAGCCTGATGCGGGATTCGATCCCAGGACCCTGGGATCATGACCCGAGCCGAAGGCAGATGCCAAACGACTGAGCCATCCAGGCGCCCACGGGCACAGGAAATTAAAAAAAAAAATTCTACTTCTATGTTTATTATTGCAGAGATGTGTGATAGGTGATCAAAAAAGACTTTGGGGGGGCGCCTGGGTGGCTCAGTCGTTAAGCGTCTGCCTTCGGCTCAGGTCATGATCCCAGGGTCCTGGGATCGAGCCCCGCATCAGGCTCCCTGCTCGGCAGGAAGCCTGCTTCTCCCTCTCCCACTCCCCCTGCTTGTGTTCCCTCTCTCGCTGTGTCTCTCTCTGTCAAATAAATAAATAAAATCTTAAAAAAAAAAAAAAAGGACTTTGGGGCATAAACATATTCCGTGCAGATAAAACAATAGGAAGAAAATGGTGTGGAAACGTGGACTCAGGAGGACGTAGGAGCCGGGTGTTTCTCTGCTTATCTGTGCTCGGTTGTGTTTATGGATGAGGCGGTCCCATCAGGGGGCTGTTTGGGTGGGTGGCCACGTGGGATGGGTAGTTTTATTGTCAACAGTTACAATGTACTGGTAATCCAACCTCTGTAATTTTGTAAGCTTCAGCTGAACGTTTTAGCTGTTGGCTTTGTTTTCTAGATTCTCATAAGAGGAGAGAGCGTCCACTGTGGGGCCCTGGCATGGGTGGGGGCATCCCCGTGGCTGCGAATCCACGCAGTGCCCCGCCCCGCCGAGTCGGGACAGAACCTGGGCTTCTGAGATTTCCTGTATTAGGTAGGTGAGGACACTCTAAGTCCCGCAGTGGCTGTTGATGTTTGCGGGTCCTGCCGGTCCCTGGAGAGCACCGCCCCAAGGCATGTTCTCCGTCCTCTGGCCCAGGTTCCGCAGCAGGACTGTGCACAATTGGATCTCGGCCACATAACCAGCCCTCATCCAGCGCCCTTCCTTGTGGGATGGCCTCCACAGGTTCGGGGTGACCATCTGCCACCATGGGAACCTTCCCAGCGGCTCCCCAGAATGCCCCAGAGCCCACAGATAACGGGGTGCAGACCTGTCCCATGGAGGAAGAGCCCTCTGCCCAGAGCCCTCAGCACCAGATCCTGATTCCCACCCTTGGGGGTCTCGGGTGGGGTGGGGAAGGGTGGGTAAACCCTGCAGTTGCCGCTCCTGTTTCCTTTGGAAGAATCAAGATCTATGGCATGCATGAGCTCTGGGTGTAGAGTGTGAGCCTCTGAAAGGCAGTTGGTCTGGCTGGCCTGGAGATGCGGGCGTGAATGCGGGCTGGAGCTGAGCTGGATGGAGAGGTAGCTGCAGGAGCTCGGGAGCTCGGGTGGACGTTGCCTGGATTTGCTCCTGCCGCAAATGCTGGTGCAGCTCCTGCCGCTTGCGGGGTCCTGGGCGCCGAGCGAGGAGCAGGTGGACGTGGTCCTGCCTTCTCGCACCTCACAGGCGACCGGGCACGCACCTACGGTCAGTTGCACAACCAGCCTGTGGTATCAGTCTGGGAAAGCAGGATGAGGGCATGTGCAGAGTGCCCCCTGTGTGCGGGAGTGTGGGGCGCTCCCTGGGGGTCCGATAAAGCTCTCCGAGGAGTCCAGGCAAGAGAATGGGGGAGAAAGACTGATGGGAAAGCCCCATTTGGAAAAAAAAAAAAAAAAAAAACCAGCAGCTGGGAATTTCCCCGAATGGAAGAAAGACGAGAGTCCTCCAGTGAAAGGAGATGAAGTTTGAAGCAGGAGAAACAACATGAAATCCCCTGCGACATGTGTAAAACTGCGGAACACGGTGAAAAATCTCAGAACTGAACGGAGAAAAGACAGGGTAACTGTAAAGAACAGGGAAAGCCTGGCGGATGTCTCCGAGGGCGCCCACCCGCAGACAGAGGAAGCGTGGCCCATGGTGCGGGGTCTCACCCCGGGACGGACTCGCATGCGGGGCAAGGCACAGCCTGGCCCAGGCACCCCACGGTGAGCTCACGGCAAGGCTTGTTCCCGACAGATGCTCCTCGGCAAGAGGGAAAGAGGGCTCTCAGGGAAGCTGGGGGGATAAAAGGGGCGGCATCGAGGCTGGACGTTGGTTAAATGTCGACAAGTGTAATTAGCTATTGATGGTTGCAGAAACTCTGTGCAGTCTAAAGTCGAGGGAAGGGTAGAGCCTCAGAGCAATGGTGTCCTGCAGAGATACGGCCCAGGCCTCAGCTGCAAATTTTCAAGTAGCCACGTTAAAAAATATATAGTAAAAAGAAACAGGCAAGATTAATTTTAATAATACATTTTACTTAACCAAATAGATCTGAAATATTACTGTCTCATCATGTAATCAACATACCAACCAGGAGACCCAGACATTCCCACAAATGTCTGTGAAGTCGGCGTCTCCACTTGGACTGGCTCCGTTCGGGGGCTCACCAGCCCTGTGGGGCAGTGGCTGCCACGTGGACGGTGGGGAGCTGGACGGCGGGCACAGAGGGAGGGGCTCCCGGCTGTCCTCTGCCTGGGACAGCAGGTGACGGCGGCAGTCCTGTGCCCCAGGGCTCACGCTGTGGCTTTGTTTCCCTGGAAGATTTAGAGGCTCAGTGTTGGGGAGGCAGCCCTGGTGTCTCACCCCACAGGGCAGATCACTCCGTATGGCCACTGAGTCATGACTTCATGTGGGCTCAGGCGGTGGGGCATTTGCTCTCTAGCTTGGGGGAGAGCCAGCCGGGTTTCCCCAGGACCTCCCAGGGGGACTGGCCCAGCTGATTTAGGCCTTGTTAGAACTTACCGCCCTATTGGATGCAAAGTTGCTTGAAATGAGTAGGAATGACTTAATTTAACATTTAGCTGTAGAATGGGGGGTTGGGACAAGAGAGCCCTCTTCCTCAGAGCTTCTGGAGAGCCACGCGGCCCCTCCTCAGCTTGCCGCAGCAGGGCGTGGGGAAAGGGGCACAGGTCAGGAGCTCCGGGCGTGCAGGGCAGTGCCCAGCTCATGGCAGACACACCTTCGTATTGGTGGACTAGATGTCAAGGCACTTGGAATTGCATTTTATAAACAGTAGAGAAGGACAAAAACTTACCAGGAGAATTCTGTTCTGGAAGCTCAGAATCTTCCGTGGGAGAGTTTTAGCCTCTGTGCATCCACTCCCCCCATCTGAAAGCCTCCCCGGGTCAGCGGACTCTTCGAGCCAGGCCCGCCTGTGGGCCGGTGCCCTGCGTGTTCAGCACCATGGGGTCTGCTGTGACCCAGTGGGCCGGGCGGGCGGGGCAGGGTGGGGGGCAGGGGGGTGAAAATGGGGCTCCTGACAAGCTTTACAGAAAGAAGGCCAGACCTGCCCAGATGGGAGCTCAGCTGCTGTGCTCACTGGCAGCGTTGATGTGGATGTATTTTAAATTCTAGATTTGTCCCAGGGGTACTCTGGGCATCTTTCCTTGTGAGGACACAAAGACCCACTTAAAAGCACAGATTCTGACTGATGTCTGTCCTTGTCTTCAGAGGCTCAGCTTCTGAACAGTTAATTGAAGATGTACATTTTTGGAGAGATCTTTGCATCAGTTCTGGTTTTCTGTATAATTGCACTCGGTTGTCCCTGTGGCTTTTTTCAGAGTGGAGGGCTGAGCCTGTGAACAAGACAGACCCATAGAGGGACTGTGCATCTATCCTAATTTTAGGGTAAAAACACTGCTTTTGGCTGTTCAGGGTAAGCGCTCTTGAAGACCTGTGGGTAGGGGGAGCCCAGGGTAGTGTTGGAGCTGTCTCTAGTTTCCTGGAGGCATTGAATACATCCGTGTTTTCGAGGGGTTCCATGAGGACCCCAGTATGCAGCCTGAGTGTGCATTTACCACTGAGCAGGTGGGAGAAGCCGTGCTCTAGGGCCGGGCGCGCTTGAGGATTCATTATGTGCCCAGGTTCCCACAGGCAGAAGACGAAGAGGTGAACAGTGGTTTGGTTCTGGGAGATGTTTACTTTCCTGTTTACAGTTTTCAGAATTTCTGTACTTTTTACAATCAAAAATAATATTTTAAAAATCATCTTGTGTTCCATGTGCTCTGTCACGGCGTGGTCACTCTTTAAGAAGGTTGAGCCGTAATTGGAGAATGCGGCTCAGCAGCCGGCCAGCCCCGAGCCTTCTGTCACTGTGGTGGCTTGTTGTGGGGAGGCGCTGACCCCCCAGGTGTCACCATGTAGGTGAGGGGTGTTCTGTTGCTCTGGTGTCATTTTGTCCTCCCCTTGCTGCCCATGGACCTGGGGCAGCTCTGCAGGTGCTCGGGCTGCCCGGCACTGCGGGGAGAGGCCTGGGCCTGCACACATGGGTAGGCGCTGGTCCAGGCTGCTGGGCGGTCAGCCTTGGGCAGAAGCCTCGGGGAGGGCCAGCTCTTGGGAGTGAGGAGCGGCCCTGATCCAGATGGGTGCCAACCCTCACCCCTCCTGAGATCAGCCCCAAGGGTTTAACCTGCCAAAATCAGGGCAGCCCCGAGATATTTGCTCTCTGCCTTTACGGGGTGGTTGAAGGGGGACAGCTGGAGGTCATTCAGGCTTCCTTGTTGGGTAACTTCCAGAGTCCAGGCCAGGCCCGCCTGCCCACACATGCCTTCTGTGGTACTCCCTTCTTCCTTCCCGAGTCACGCTGCGTGCTGGAGACACCAGGGAGGCCTTTGGTGATGTTGGGCGATGTTCGGGATGGAGGAGTGAGCTGTTGGGGGGATGGTGAGGGTGAAGGCCTGGAGGCTCCACTGTGCTGGCCGGGCTTGAAGGACAGGAGGAGGTCTGGGTGCTGCAGCCTGGTGAGAGGAGGAGGGCTGGGGCATCCGAGGGGCACCGTGGGCAAGCTCTGGCTGCTGGCCCCGAGGGGGCTGGGGGTGCAGCGGAGGGAGGGGCAAGGGGTGGTCGGGCAGCATGCTTTGAAGGCATAGCCCATGGGGTTTGCTTGTGGTGGGGGTGGGGCTGAGATGGAATCCACCAGCCCCTAACTCTCACGACCGAAGCTGCTTCTGCCTGCTCCCACCGCAACCAGACGCCAGCCTGAAAGCTCGTGCCCTGGAGGGTTCCTCTTGGTCACGCAAACGTGTGGCAGTAAATGAAACACTCCTCTTCAGACAGGACATGTCCCCCCTAGGCTATGGGCCAGACTTGGCCTCCTTCTGCACACGGGCCGCGTCACCACCGAGGACAGGCCAAGCCTCAGAGCTGCCCGCCCGCCCTCCGTCCTCTGTGCCCCCACGCGCTGGGCCTGTGGGCTGGGGGCTGGGGTTCCACGGGTTCCCACATGGGGCACCAACACTGACCCCACAGCCCCAACCTTAGTCGTGTCACTGAGCAGGCCCGGCTCCTCACATCTGGAGACCCACGGGCTGCCGGCTGTTGGGTCGAGGATCAGCGGGCCAGCACGGTGTTCCCAGGTGAGTGGCGTCAGCAGCCCAAGTGAAGGCCTTTCCAGTTCTGCTTGGCCCTCAAAGACAGTGTCGGCACCGGCCTCCCAGCCCAGTGTGACCCCAGGCCTCAGGGGTGGGCCCACCGTGGGCTCCAGCCACAGCTGGGATCAACTGCTGGACCCCCAGGGGCCGTTCCAGGCGTGAGGGGCCCTGCTCCTGACCCGGCGGCTTGTGACAGACTCAGGCGCTCGCCCTCCTCCGGGCCGGTACCTAGGGGTGTCCCTAGCAGAGGGTGGCCCCTCGATGTGCCCTCTGGCCTCCATGCCGAGTGTCCCCCCGTGGACCTCCCAGGTTGGCCCGTGTGCGCCCTGGCTGACCCCAGGCAGCCCCTCACCCTAGGCTTCCCTGAGCTACGATCTTGTCCTCGAGGTCCCGTGGTTGACAGGAGAGCAAGAGGGTGGGGCTGGCCTGTCACCTCCGCCCCCAGGCAGCCACGGCTCTGCCGTCTCTCACTAGGTGTAGCTCGTGTCGTCCGGAATGGTGGGCACACAGATTTATACATACGTACCGTGTGTAGTCTGTTTTGTCTGGCTTCAGTTCAACCCAAATATTTTGAGATTCATGTAGTAGCTCAGCCCTTCTTGCTGCCGACAGGTGCTCCACTGTGTGGACAGCCCACAGCTTGTCCTTCTGTCGTTCCCTTGACGAGCGGACGTGCGGGTTCTCTCCAGGTTGACTGTTACGGATGAAGCTGCTCTGTACTCACACACACAGCTTGCTGTGGACGCGTGCGCTCACTCCCGGGAGAGGTGGGAGCGGCACCCCTGGTCCATGTGGCTGATGAACTTTTTAAGAAACTGCATTTCCTCGATGACCATGATGTCAAGCATCTTTTCATGCTCATCTGTCACTCTGCAGGTCTTCGTTAGTTAAGTGTCTATTCAAATGTTTGCCCATTTTAAAATCAAGTGGTGGTCTTGTTTAGTTGTAAGAGTTCTTCTTTTGTTCTACATGTAAGTCCTTCAAAATACACACGTTTGGGCGCCTGGGTGGCTCAGTTGGTTAAGCGACTGCCTTTGGCTCAGGTCATGTTCCTGGAGTCCCGGGATCGAGTCCCGCATCGGGCTCCCTGCTCGGCAGGGGGTCTGCTTCTCCCTCTGACCCTTCCCTGCCATGTGCTCTCTCTCTCTCATTTAAATAAATAAATAAAATAATAAATAAATAAAATCTTTAAAAAAAAAATACACATGTTTGACAAATATCTTCTCCAAGTCCGTGGCTTGACTATTCATTTTCTTAACAGGGTCTTTTGAAGAACAAACTTTTTAATGTTGATGAAATCCAATTTATTGATTTTTTTTCACGTTCCCTGTGAACTATTTACGAACACTTTGCCACGCCCAAGATCACTAAGATTTTTCTATTTTGAGTTAATTTTTGTGTATGTTCACAGGTAAGATTGGAGGATCGTTTTTTGCCTGTGGCTGTCCCATTGTTCGAGCACTATTTGTTGAAAAGATTCTTCTTTCTCTGTCCAGTTTCCTTGGCCCCTTGGTCAAAAATCAATTGCCCATGTATGTGTGGGTTTATTTCTGGACTCTGTTCTGTGGCATTGTGATGGCCGAAACCATCCCCGGATATACCCAAACACGCGCAGGGGTGGGCCCTGACTGGCCTAGTTCTCCAACCCAAAACCCCGTGTACAGCGTTGGTCAGGTGTATATAACCAGGGGGTTGAACTTGTACGTGACAAAGCAATCTTGGGAAACCAGTCTGTGCCCTTGAGGAAGAACATCCCATGCATCTGAGGGAAAACCACTCCTTGATTGTTGATCATTCTGGTTTGGATGGCTCTGTTTGCCCTTTAGCCCCTACTCTGGTGGGCTCCTGGTGGATGTGGGCTGAGGTCTTGTCCAGACGCTCTTCCTGTTTGTCTCTGGGATGGCCTGGCACTTGGGGTCCCGGGACCTTCTGGAGTCAGTCTGTCCTGTTTGCAGGTGTCCTGGGCAGGCACCCCACACAGGGCCCTACAGCATCCCTGCCACAGTGAACAGAAGGCATGATGGAGATAATATCCTCCCTTCCAAGAGAGTCGTGCACTTTGGCCTTACCCCTGGTCCCTCTGGCGGGCTCTCCACTCTGGGCCAGCAGGATTCGGGTGCAAGGCTGTCTCCCTCCTGCAGTGACAGATTTGTCAAAAGAGGGTGCCCAGACGTGGGGCAGTGCCCATTCTCGGAGGCACCAGGAGGCCTGGAGAACCTGCAGCCCCCAAGTGTGAGCTGGCTGAGAACCCAGGACACCCCTGTTTGTGGGCTGGGGCAGCCAGGAAGCTCTGCAGGGCCTAGAACCCTGGTCATTTTCACCTGGGCTCCGGGCCGAGCTGTGCCCAGGGCAAGTTCACAGGATACATGGACTGAAGTTGGAAAATAAAGAAGGACTTCTGAGTGCCTCCAACACAGCCACGACTAGGCAATCCCCCTCCCTGCTGTGCGCTGGTTCATTCGGGTATTTGGGAGGGAGGTGCGGGGCAGGTGCACTCCTTCACCCCGCTGCTGTAACCAAATACCACAAAGTAGGTGGCTTAAAACAAAGGAAATTTATTCTTTCACGGTTCAGGAGACCAGAGTCTGAAAATAGGGTTGGTTCTCCGGAGGCTCTGAGAATCTGGTCCTTGTCTCTTCTGGATTCTGGGGGCTCCAGGCATTCCCGGGCTTGTAGACAACTTGCTCCAGTGTCTACCTCTGCTTCCCATGGCTTCTCCTCTGTGTGTCCCTCCCCTTCTCTTGTAGGGACACTTGTCCTTGGATGTAGGGCCCAACCCTGATAATCCAGGATGGTCTCATCCCAAGATCCTACCTTCCTGCCATCTGCAAAGACCCTTTAACAAAGAAATCACATTCTTAGGTTCTTGGTGGACTTTGAGGGCCACGTGTTCAACCCACTGCACGTGGACAGGAACCATTTCTGGGGTCCCGAGGCAGGTGATGGGGAGCACCATTGCAAGTAAACATGTTCCCAATCGTGATGAAGGTGCCGCATTGCCCGGTCCACACCTGCCTTGGGCTCTGGCTGTGGCAGAGGGACCCTGGTCCCAGCAGACAGAGGCCCAGTCTAGACGGTGCACTTATGCAGCTGTGGGAAAGCAGATCTGGTCAGGCCAGAGAGCGGGACTGCCTTCCCTCCTGTCATGCGCATGCAGAAGGACAGGACACTCTGAGGAAGGACAGCGACAGAGAAGACTTACAAAGGGCCAATAACCACAGGAAAGGAGCTCAACATCCTCACTCAGCAGGGAGACGCAGATCAAAATCCACGGAGGGGGCGCTCCCCCCCCCCCCCCCCCCGCGGCTGGAGGCTGGAATCGAAGTCTCGGAGGCCCCCATGGAGCTGCCGAGGCCGTGGAGAGATCGGGACCTCAAACCCTGCTGCCGTGGGATCGTTACGTGGTGCAGCCGCTTTGGAGAGCAAGCTGGTGGCTCCTCAGCATCACCCAGAGTTACTGCGTGACCCGGAGTTCCCCTTCTAGGTTTATGCCCCAGGCCAACGAACACTCAAGTCCGCACAGAAACTTGTTCATAGCAGCATTATTCACCATCGCCACAAGGTCGAAACAATCCACGTGTCCACCAACCGATGAATGGAGCGATCAACAAGATGTGGTCCATCCACACAGTGGCAGGCTACTCGCCCGTAAAGAGGGCTGACAGACGCCACAACACGGATGAACGTGGAGAACGTACTGAGGAGAAGGAGCCAGACACAAACCATCACATCTTGTACGATCCATTTGCACGAAACGTCCAGAATAGGCAAATCTATAAAGACAGTAGATCAGGGGCCGGTAGAAGGATAACTGGTAATGGGCGTAAGCTTTTCTTTGGGGCGATGGAGGCCTTCTAAAATTAGTTCATGGTGAGGGGCGCCTGGGTGGCTCAGTCATTAAGTGTCTGCCTTTGGCTCAGGTCATGATCCCAGGGTCCTGGGATCGAGCCCCGCATTGGGCTCCCTGTTCCGCGGGAAGCCTGCTTCTCCTCCCACTCCCCCGCTTGTGTTCCCTCTCTCGCTGTGTCTCTCTCTGTCAAATAAATAAATAAAATCTTTAAATAATAATAATAATAATAATAAAATTAGTTCATGGTGATGGTTGCACAAGCCCATGAATATACTGAAACCCCTGAATTGCATACTTTAACTAGGAGGATGTTATGGGATGTGAGTTATATCTCAATAAAACTGGTTCTAAAAGCCAGGCTTACACTCTTTTGGGAAGGGGTGGCTGGGCTTGTTGTCCTGACCCGCTGGAGCTGCTTGTCCACAGACCTTCCCTGAGGAGCACCCACGTGGCCCTGAGTGACGTGTGGTCAGAGGGTCTGGGTCCAAGGTGGCAGCAACCCCCTGGGTTCTAAGTCCTTGGATCCTTCAAGGCAGGATCAGGGGGGCTTCCACGGGGTGCATTAACCCCAACTGCTCGGCCAGGAAGGCCTCCCTCGGTGCTGGTTTCTGGTGATGTCCTGTTTCTTGGGTCCTCCCAGTGGGACACCTCTTGGAAATCCATGTTCCCCCCTGACCAGCATGTTTCCCCCCTGACCAGGTGGGGCTGGCCCAGGATGAGGGCTCCCTGCAGGTGTGGGGTCAGCCTCTCCTAATCCACTTCATGCCAGCGCTGTGGAGCTGATATGCCCAGGACTGGGGGGACACTCGTGGGCCATGGGCCTGAGCTGGCAAAACAAAGATCAGGGTAGCCCAGCTGCTGTCGTAACCCACCTGCAGTAATCCACTTGGTCCCAAACCTGGGACCCCTGTTTGGGTCCTTTAATTGCTCCTCTGTTTAAACAAACAGGCTCAGTTCACAAGTGTTCAGATTTAGTAAGTCACCTCAAATTCTTTTCGAAGGAGAAGACAATTCATAAACAAGCATTTTAAATTTCCGTTTCCCTTGGGTAGATTCCCACCTGTCCTGGAAGCCAAGACTACTACCCCCAGCCCCCTGCCTCGTCTGGTCCCGGGCTGTTGTCATCCAGGCGGCCGAGCCCAGGACTCTGTCCCAGCGGGGGTGGGGTGCAGGAGGGTGGTGCCCCTGCGGCCCCTGGGACAGTGTCTCATGCTGCTAGCAGTGTGGAAACAGAGGTGATTGTCATCCTAGCAAGTTTACTATTTAATCGTTTGAAAATAACATGCATTTGAAAGAAATTTCAGAACAGATCTCCTACAGTTTAAACACACAGCTGTCAGGTGCGGTCTGTCCGTCTGGGGATGCAGAGCACGCTTCCCTCTCCAGATAGGCCGATGCCCGTGGCCATGCTCCTGCCCCCGCAGTTACAGAAGAGCTCCTCCGTGGTGCTCCCGAAGCTTCAGTGCGTAACCCCCCAAGTCCGCGTTCCTGGTGTGTCATTCAATGCGTACACAACTAGACTGCAAGGTTTGCGAATTCGTTTTCCCTCTGAAAACCATTCACAGTCAGCTGTCTTAGGTGTGCGTGTCTGGTTTGGTGTGCAGACCCAACATTGCAGCCAAGGCCCGGGTTGTCCCCTGGGGTGTTGCAGGGTCCCGCGCCTGGCTGCCCCTCCTGGAAGGGGTGGCCTAGCCTCCTCCCAGGGCTGAGGGCCTGAGTCTCAGGAGCATCTCCCCCAGCAGTGTGGGTCTGTCTCCAGATGGGACTGGAGCATGCTTCCATGGGGGCCCCTGTCCCCAGGGTAGGGACCCTCTGCAGCCAGAGGGCTTTCTCCTGAGCTGTTCCTCCTTTGTCCTCCAGAGTGGCCAACAGTGGGGAAGCAGCCCTGCCAAGCTGACCCGCCCGGCTGGGAGATAGCAGGGAACTGGTTTATTGGGTGTCTAAACATCTAAACTGGTCCTACAATCTAGAGTTTTCAGGGCACTAATTTAGCAGATCACGTGGGAAGCGGCAAAGTGCTAAGCCGGCCTCAGGGAGGCCCACTGTCAGCTTTGCTTAAGAAGGTTCTTCTAAAACATCATTTGGGGCAACACTGGTTATGGTGATAAAAGTATCTTAAAGACAAATTTAGTGAGTTCAAAACTGTCTCAGAACTGACGTGTGAACCTCTTAGGTGTGGGGAAGATTTCATGATTATTTTTTGCTGGGATAACTGGACCCTAGATTTCTTTGCAAGTTGCCCCTGCAATCTCTTTAAGAGGATGAGGTGTGTTCCCTTGTGGGTGTCCAGCTTCAGCCTGGGGACCCTCCTTTCAAGTCGACCTGCTGGGGAGGGGTTCTGGGGCCATCTTTGAGTTCACAGAGAAGTTGGGCTGTGTTACGTCCGCCCACCTTGATTTCCTGAGTGTGAGTCATACTACATGTCTGAGGGCTGGCCCGCCCCTGCCAGAGGGGTGCTGGCCCTCTCCTGCACCCCTCCTGTAGAGGGGGACGCCCCCATGTCCATCCAGACTTCAGTCCGCAGCGGGCTCAGCGGAGGTCTTCTGGTATTGGGGTGACTCTCCAAGCTCGCTGACCCACACTCCAGCCCGGCCGAAGTTGGAGGGCTTGGAGGGTCCTCCCTTGGGCCCCCCAGGAGCCCCGCCCATCCGGCCAGCACCCCGCCATGGTGACGCCTGCCGCTTGTTCCAGGTCTCCGAAGGAGCAGGGCCCAGGCTCCGTTTCTCCGGTGGGTGGCCAGGAGGCGGCGGTCACACGCCCTTGCACACAGGCGCACCGGCTCAAGGGCGTTCCGTGAGACCCAGTGAGAGGGCGCCGACGTCCGTGCCCTCCTGCGCTCCTCCCGCCGCTCCCCTCGCTCCCGCGGCACTTCGGCGTGGACACCACCGACCTCTTGGCCTGCACTTGCTGCGCCCTCCCAGCCAACGCTTCCCGCCACCAGGCCCCCGCCCCTTCCTCCTTCCCCGAAGCCACTCACAGCCTGCGCGGCGCCCCAAGCCCTCCCTTCCGGGCTCACCTGGGCACCTGCGCCCCGCGCCCTCCGTACCCTGCCCCTTGTCCCAGGGCCCCGCACCCCAGCCCCCCGCGCCCCGCCCCAGTGCCCCGCACCCCAGCCTCTTGTCCCAATGCCCAGCATCCCAGCCCCCAGTATGCTGCCCCTGCACCCCTGTGCACTGCCCCCTGATGTCAAGGGAGGGCTCTGAAAGACGGAAAGAGGCAGGGGCATTGGGCAGGAGGCACAGCCCAGAGCAACCCCAAGTGTGCCTGTCCGGAGATCCGGGGACCAGGTGCGGTGGAGGGGTGTCTCCCACCCTCGCTGTGGGTCCTTGCTGCCTCCTGGGTGTTGAGGTTCCCCACGGGGCTCTGTTGGCTGGACGTCGGTGTGTGGTCAGCTGTTTCGGGAAGGCGCTGTCCCCTGGAGAACTCAGGCCACTGTCAGGGGATGATGCTATCAGGGATGATGTCATTGTTTGGCTTATTTTTTATCACCCTCGGTAGCTTCCACCACGGTTGCTGAGGAGTCCTGATGACTCCTTATTGAGTGTCTGCTGTGCCCCAGGCGCTTGCCAGGTACTCCGCGTGCTTTAATAAAGCCCATTTTGCAAACGACAAACTGAGACATGGGTGTCTATGGTCACCGTCCAGTGAGTGACAGAGCTGGATTTGGACCTGCAGCCCACACTGGACCTGAGCCCAGCACATTGCTTCTAAATTCTGTGCCCTCCTGGTTCATCTTGCCATCTCGGGCACACACTCTTCCCCATGCTGCTGGGGGCCCTTGATTCCTCCAAACGCATCATCAGAACGGCTTGTCTCTGTTACTATACCATAAAGATGAAATATTTATTGGTGTGAGTCATCAGTCTTTCCTGGGCAGGCGTTTGGCCGTGTTCTGCGGCCAAGTGCTGTGCCCTCGAGGCAGCATGGTCCGCGGTGGCCTGGCTGGCCCCACACAACTGAGGACAGGCCATCTGGGGCCCGGGTCCGGCTGCAGGCACGTGTGGGCCCGGCTGACCGACCACTGGGGCCCGCCCTGGGTGGGGCCGTTCTTGGGCTTCGGCAATGACCTGGCTGCAGCCCAGGATGGGGCCAGCCTCCTGGCGTGGATGGATGCTCCCTAGGCATTCAGAGTTGACATGTGGTGTCCGTGCAAGCTAGCCCACTGTGGGCCCATGAGCCTGACCCTGGTGCGACCCACCAGCTTCCTACCTGGGACACGTGGTGGCTGCTCACTTGGCAGCCCTGTGCAGCCCTGGCTCTTAACACCCAGCAGGAGCCAGTAGGGAAACTGAGTTATGAAAAAAGGCCGTCCTTTGTCAGGGCAGCTACTTTTTGGATTTGTGATCCTGGGTGGATTTGTGCACCTCTCCAAGCCTAAATTCTCCCCTGTGCAGGTTGGGGAATAGCCTTCACCTCCTCTGAGGGGGTGTTGGTGGAAGTTAGGTGATGTACAGATAGCTCTTGATGGTTTTCTCTGTGATTCATCTGCACCGCGCTCTGCCCACCAATACCTGAAACGACTGGAGCCTTGCCAGCCTCCTCAAGTCCCAGCAGAAGCAGCTGGCCACCTTGGGGACTCCCCGACCAGGTGTGCCGGACCGGTGCAGGGGGCCACAGGGGTGGTGACCTGCCTAGGGCTCAGCTCCGCACCTAAGCCTGGAGGCCACAGGGAGGAGAGGCTCCTGAGTCCTGAGAGAGAGCAGAGTGGGAGGGGCAACCAGCAGGAGCTCTTGCGTGTGTGTGTGTGTGTGTGTGTAGGGGGGTAAGGATAAAGCCCCTGACAGTCCCTCCTGGTGACTGGGCATGCTGTCTGCAGCCCCCCATGGAGAAAGCAGGCTGTCGAGTGGGGGATGGGCACATGAGTAACCGGCCACCTGTCATCGATGGGCCAGAGGGCAGGGCTGCGGACGTGTGACAGCAGGAGCGCGTACCTGTTTGGATGCATTAGGATGGCTGGGGTGTAGTGATTAGTCCCCGGGGTGTAGTGATCAAGACAAGGCCAACTTTGGGGGCATGGATCATGGCTGCCAGTCAGCCAGACGGTGGTGAAGACCTGCAGGAGGGTCAGGGTCCATGTTTGGAGGCAGTGAGGGGTTCCGGGCCTGGTGACCCATGGTCAGTGGGTTTCCTTAACAGTCCAGTGTGGTCTGGGCAGCTTCTCCTGTGTCCAGGGCCTGAAGATCGGCTGGCTGAGTGTGGGGGGAGCACCACTGGGGAGGAGCAGTCAAATTCAAAGTGCTACAACCGGGACTTTTCTCTGGTTTCTTTCTTTTTTTTTGCTTTTCAAAGATTCCATCCATTTATTTGACAGAGAGAAACACAGCGAGAGAGGGAACACAAGCAGGGGGAGTGGGAGAGGGAGAAGCAGGCTTCCCGCTGAGCAAGGAGCCCGATGCGGGGCTCGATCCCAGGACGCTGGGATCATGACCTGAGCCGAAGGCAGACGCCCAACGACTGAGCCACTCAGGCGCCCCTTCTCTGCTTTCTTTACAGCATTCTTGGATTTGTGGTGTTGCAGTGGGGGGGGGTCCAAGGCCTTACTGGAAAGCTAGTCTAAGAGAGACCCAGGGCCGCGCTGGCGCCTGAGGCCCCCAGCCCTCACCCCTGAGCAACCTGGACTCTGTCCAGCTGAAGCCTACCTGGGGTCCGCTGAGGTCTGGAAGGCTCTCTTCTGCTGAGTGTTGGGATGGTGCGGAGCACGTGGGGTGGTCTGTCTTGGGAACCATTGTTCGGAGACCAGCTCACATCCTGCTACAGCCGCTGGGGAGAGGGTGGAGGGTGCTGGGCAGGGGGCCGGGACTCCCCACACGCTAGGTGGGCTATGCTCCATCACTGGGTTTACACTGGGGGTGCGGGGGTGGCAAGGCCACCTGTCCCACCATCTGTCCTGCCCCCCTGTCTGGCCATCTGCCTCCCCCTCTTCTCCTCCCTGCTGTGCAGCTTGGCTGAGGCTGGGTGGTTGCTGCTCTGGAGTGAAGAGGGGGCGTTCCTGTAAGGCCTTCCCTCTGCCGTGCTCACTTCTTACTGGGGAAGCAAAGGGCGTGAAAGGAATGGGAACCCACCCCACACTTACCCCTTCCTCCTCTTTCCCACGAGGATGGCTGAGGGTCCTCAGTGTGAGCACTGGGCCGCCTTTGAGCTCCATCCTGTCCAGCAGTGCGACGTTGGCCATCCCTTTTCTTCACGAGCTTCGATCTCTTCATGTGGGTGCTCTGCATGGGGCTGGGGGCTCTCGCCCCTCTGGGGAGACTCCCCACTCCTGCATTCTGCTCCAGCCCAGCCAGCCAGGCTCGAACCCTTTTCAGCATCATGGGGCCTGACCTGGAGGTGGGGCTGAGCTCACCTCCGCCTCCTGCAGCCTGTGTCCCCTCCCACACCACAGAGCAAGATTTTGAATGAATAAGTAATTTCATCAACTTTACAAAATTAGTTCTGAATTAGTCAGTTTGTGCACTTTGACTTAGTACTTCTTTGTGGTTGCGCGTTTTCTGTTCGTGGTCACCTGACCTCCGAAGCCAGAAGCTTCCTTTGTGAGCTTAGTGTTGTCTCCTTGCAACTGCGAAAACCTCTACTGCCCTGAACTGATTTTGAGAAAATATTGACATAGTGCGCCAAAAGACATTCCCACCGAGTTCTAAATTATTACCATTTTTATTCCAAAATAGGGTGAGTTTTTATTTATACCAATTGTTTCTCTTTGTTGTGGACATTTTCCTTAGGGACATTTAAAAGCTTAATTTACAATTGAATTTTAAAGTATTATAGGATAAGGCTGGCCGATTCAAATCAAAGAGAAAGACAACTTGTCACATCCCCAAATGCTCCCTCTTCCATCCCTGGGCCCCCCTCCAAGCTGACTTGAGGGTGCTCCTGCCCTGAGGGCCGAGGTGGGTGTCCACCATGGGCATCCCAAGCCTACCACTGTTGCTCCAGACTCTGCAGACCCAGACAGGGAAATGGGGCCCCATCATTTCTCCTTTGGATTCTGTTAATCAGCGCATAAGGGAATTTTGTAAGTTGTGTTAATTCATTTCCTGGGACCCCCGCCTGGAGTTTTGTCCCAGGCAGCACCTGGGGGCTCCAGGTGTGTCCGAATGACATGGGGCACACAGCGGACTTCTGACTCTTCTGTGGGCAATACCAGTCCTGAGGGGGCTGGAACGCAAGCTCAGGGTACGGCTGAAATTTTAAAATAGCACAGACCTTTTGAGTTTCAGTAATAGAAAGATGATCACTGACTGTAAACAATTTTTCTGAATTTTCTTATTCTGTTGCACGTGTGTGTGTGTTTACAGTTCTCTTTTAGCTGGGGGGCAACACCTCTGTAGGTCTGGTTTTAAGGTCTGTAATTCACTGAAATCCAATCCCCAGGCAGCAGATTCTGCCACACCTGCCAGATGCCCTGGGCCGGGAAAGCGTGGTCGTGAGGAGGTTTAGAGCCTGCGCAGCTCTGGGGGTACACTCAGTACTGGGTGCTCCTGTTTGCGTTTCTTGTGCCTTTCCACACGCACGCACGCACGGACACACGTAGCTCGCGGTTCCACATCGACGCACGTGGTACCTGTTTGTCACTCTCTCCAGAACGTAGAGCAAGGTGTGCGTGTGTGCGCGTGTGTGTGCAGGCACGAGCTGGGGGCCATGCAGGAGACCCTCTAGAGGCTCAGTCCCCTCCTGGATGCAGGGAGGAGGATGGCCAGGTCGACGGGAGCACGTGAAGGGCAGAGCTTTGTCTTCCTGCCAGCTGGCCCCATGGCCACCGTCAGGCATTCCTGGACCTTCGCTCGCTGCTACCACTGGCCAGAGCTTGCCAGCCCAGAGCAGAGGGGGCCGGGCTCGCCTGGGCAATCGGTGTGAATCTCTGGGTTTGAGGTCTGCTTATATGTGGTGAGGTTTTTACCGCCAGGGCAAACGCTGATTCTGAGTTATTTTCCAGACAGTTTTGGGCATGGCCCCCTGCATTGTGCCCTCTTTCTCAGAGCAGAGACTTAGCTTCCTGGAGGTGTCCTTATCCAGTGCCCTAAATTCAGTCCCGGCCTGTTTGCTGGGCCAGCTGGTGTCTTGTCGGCAAGCAGCGGTGGACGCAGCAGGAGCTGGTGCAGGGAGGGCTCTGGTGCACGTTGACCAGGGGGGCTCCAGGCCAGCTCCGTGGATGGCTCTGGGTCACAGCGAGGTGTCCCCACTGGCCCCTGCTCTCCCCGCCCTCCCACCCCCACTGCTGTGAGCGGAGCTGGGGGGTGTGAAGCCAGTGGGCTGCGGCGACTGGGGTCAGCTCCTGAGCAGGGTGTCAGGTGCCCAGGCTCACCGCCAGCAGAGTCCAGCATGTGTCACTGGCCAGCCTCAGCCCCTCTCCGAGAAGGGATGGCCCCTATGTACCTGGTAACAAGGTGCTATATGAGGCCCTCCCCTCCTTCCCTGGGACAAGGCTCGTGGTACCCAGGGCTGCCGGAAGGGAAGCTGGCAGCCTCCAGGAGAGCCGGGTCGCCATTCTGGGGCTTGCACCTTTTTTTTTTTTTTTTTTTTTTTAAGTTTCAGGAGTAGAATTTAGTGATTCATCAGTTGCATAAAACACCCAGGGCTCATCACATCACGTGCCCTCCTTCATGCGCGTCCCGTTACCCCATCCCCCACCCCCTCCCCTCCAGCAACCCTCAGGTTGTTTCCTAGATTTAAAGTGTCCCTCTCTGATTTCCTCTTACTTTACTTTTCCCTCCCTTCCCCTATGATCCTGTTTTGTTTCTTCAATTCCACATATGAGAGAGATCATATGGCATTTGCTTTTCTCTGACTGACTTATTTCACTCAGCATAATACTGGGGCTGCCTCTGAGAAGCAAAGAGCAAAGCCTCAGGGCCTCATCTGAAGGTCAAAGTCCTCCAGTCAATGGCCCTGAGGCCACCCCCACCCCCTGCCTGCCCGCCAGCACCATTGCCCCTCCCTGGGACTCCATGCCCTTGGGGAAGGGCCGGGAGATGCCTTTTGAGCATCACTTTCCACACCACCCACTCCGTGGAACAGGAAAGAGGCAAAAAGTATTGCCCAGCCCCCTACCCCAATTCTGTCCCTGGTTCATCACAGAGGCGACACTGGTTACCCTCCTAGGTGTGACAGGAACCAGGGCAAAGTCAGCTGAGCCCACCAAGGGGATGCATTGGCTCCCAGTACCAGAGAGGGCATGAGATACTGGGATACCAGTTGTAGGGGAGGGGGGTCTGGGTCTGTCTCACCCAGGCCGTGCCCTGACTCCTGCATGCCTGGCTGAGGGCTGGGTGAGTGGCTGAAAGAACAGGCTCTTCTCTCCGAGACTCTCCTGAAGAAGTCCCGGGAACGGCCTCCCTGGCCCTGCCTGGGTCGCATGCCCGCCTCCTGGGCCAGACACCGCAGCTGGGCACTCCCGTCCATGGTCTCTCTGCCATATCTGGGGGCTCCTCCCTGGGCCAGCATCCAGAGCTGACGGAGTCAGGCACTGAAGGACCCCGACCCCTGAGCTGAGAAAAGCCCCCTGGAGGCGCCACACATGTGGGAGGGGGCAGAATGCCAGGGTGAAGGGGAACACCTTCAGTGGGAAAAAAGGGCAACCAAAAAATTATGAAAATAAGTTATCCTACATTTAACGAAATTAGGTTATAAAAACATCTCTGTCCTAAATCCTGGGTCAACTGTGCCCTCTATGTGTATTAAAGCCTGTGTGATTTGGCATCTCTCCTCTTTTGTTTTTCTCCGTGTGATCATGAAAAACACCACTTATAACAATACCTTCAAGGGCTCTAACACTTTTACTATGGGTTTCTCCGAATCCTGGAAACTCAGATCAAAGGGAGCAAGCCCTGCCTGCCTGTGGGCAGAGGGAGCTGGAGCAGTCTGGTGTGTGAGGGGAGACGGCTGGGGTGTGAGGGGAGAGGGCTGGCGTGTGAGGGGAGAGGGCTGGCGTGTGAGGGGAGAGGGCTGGCGTGTGAGGGGAGGGTTGGCGTGTGAGGGGAGGGTTGGCGTGTGAGGGAGAGGGCTGGCGTGTGAGGGGAGAGGTCTGGCGTGTGAGGGAGAGGGCTGGCGTGTGAGGGAGAGGGCTGGCGTGTGAGGGAGACGGCTGGCGTGTGAGGGGAGAGGGCTGGCGTGTGAGGGGAGAGGGCTGGCGTGTGAGGGGAGGGTTGGCGTGTGAGGGGAGGGTTGGCGTGTGAGGGAGAGGGCTGGCGTGTGAGGGGAGAGGGCTGGCGTGTGAGGGAGAGGGCTGGCGTGTGAGGGAGAGGGCTGGCGTGTGAGGGAGACGGCTGGCGTGTGAGGGGAGTGGGCTGGCGTGTGAGGCGAGAGGGCTGGCGTGTGAGGGGAGAGGGCTGGCGTGTGAGGGGAGACGGCTGGCGTGTGAGGGGAGACGGCTGGCGTGTGAGGGGAGAGGGCTGGCGTGTGAGGGGAGGGCTGGCGTGTGAGGGAGAGGTCTGGCGTGTGTGGGGAGTGGGCTGGCGTGTGTGGGGAGTGGGCTGGCGTGTGAGGGGAGAGGGCTGGCGTGTGAGGGAGAGGGCTGCGTGTGAGGGAGTCGGCTGGGGTGTGAGGGGAGAGAGCTGGTGTGTGAGGGGAGGGTTGGTGTGTGAGGGAGAGGGCTGTCGTGTGAGGGGAGAGGGCGGGCGTGTGAGGGAGAGGGCTGGCGTGTGAGGGGAGTGGGCTGGCGTGTGAGGGGAGACGGCTGGCGTGTGAGGGGAGTGGGCTGGCGTGTGAGGGGAGGGTTGGCGTGTGAGGGGAGGGTTGGTGTGTGAGGGAGAGGGCTGGCGTGAGGGGAGGGTTGGTGTGTGAGGGAGAGGGCTGGCGTGTGAGGGGAGAGGGCTGGCGTGTGAGGGGAAACGGCTGGCGTGGAGGGGAGTGGGCTGGCGTGTGAGGGTAGGGTTGGCGTGTGAGGGGAGGGTTGGCGTGTGAGGGGAGAGGGCTGGCGTGTGAGGGGAGTGGGCTGGCGCGTGAGGGGATAGGGCTTGCATGTGAGGGATAGGGCTTGCGTGTGAGGGAGAGGGCTGGCGTGTGAGGGGAGGGTTGGTGTGTGAGGGGAGAGGGCTGGCGTGTGAGGTAGTCGGCTGGGGTGTGAGGGAGAGGGCTTGCATGTGAGGGAAAGGGCTGGCATGTGAGGGAGAGGGCTGGTGTGTGAGGGGAGGGTTGGTGTGTGAGGAGAGGGTTGGTGTGTGAGGGGAGGGTTGGTGTGTGAGGGGAGGAGGCTGGCGTGTGAGGGTAGAGGGCTGGCGTGTGAGGGGATAGGGCTGGCGTGTGAGGGGAGAGGGCTGGCGTTTGAGGGGAGAGGGCTGGCGTGTGAGGGGAGGGTTGGCGTGTGAGGGGAGGGTTGGCGTGTGAGGGAGAGGGCTGGCGTGTGAGGGGAGGGTTGGCGTGTGAGGGGAGGGTTGGCGTGTGAGGGGAGGGTTGGCGTGTGAGGGAGAGGGCTGGCGTGTGAGGGGAGAGGGCTGGCGTGTGAGGGGAGGGTTGGCGTGTGAGGGGAGGGTTGGTGTGTGAGGGAGGGGGCTGGCGTGTGAGGGAGAGGGCTGGGGTGTGAGGGAGAGGGCTAGGGTGTGAGGGGAGGGGGCTGGTGTGAGGGGAGAGGGCTGGCGTGTGAGGGAGACGTCTGGCGTGTGAGGGGAGAGGGCTGGTGGGCTGGAGGTGAATGGGGAGCGAGTTCGGGACAGTCTGCCATCCTGTCATGGGAGCAGGGCACCCGGGTTTTGCTGCAAGGAGGGTGGGTGGGTGGTGAGCCCCTGAGGAAGAGGCTTCCTGCCACAGAGCAGTGGCATTACCTGGTATTATGGAAACCGGGCTGAGGAACTGAGAAGCTTCTAGAGAGTAGAGCAGGAGTTGGCAAGCATTGATGAGGCTTCATTTGAGGAAATCGTGTTGTGTTAGTCCGGGGCACTTCCTTCACTGGCTGGCTGTCACTGTAGTCTCATTTCACGAATAGAAACTGATTATTCAGAGCCGATTCTATTAAGCCCACTGCAGCCTCAACCCACTGTCCACGAGCCCCTCATCTGTGAGTTCCTACCACTGGGAGCTTTGGGCCTGGACATCTGGCTTCCCTACAGAAGGGCTGTCCCCTGGGGCCCCGCCGTCAGGGCGGCCTTCTGAGAAGTGGGCACAGCCCTATGGGCTGAAATGCCAATGGAGGTTGCGGGGGGTCAGGCCAGGCGTCCAGTTAGGAGGCGCGTGGGGCTTCTGTGAGGGCTGATGCTCCCATTCACACCCGGGCCTCTCTCCCCTGCAGAGGTCGGACCCGCAGCTGCTCGCCCAGTTCTACTATGCGGACGAGGAGCTGAACCAGGTGGCCGCTGAGCTGGACAGTCTGGACGGGCGGAAGGACCCGCAGCGGTGCACACTGCTCGTCAGCCAGTTTCGCTCCTGTCAGGTGAGTGGGCGTGGGGCCAAGGGGCCTGTCGTGGGGGAACCTGAGGCTCTGCGACCTGCTCACACACTGTGAGCACATCTCAGTGTGGCCTGGGCAAGGTGCCGGGCGCGCCTCGGTCTGGCTGCACCCCGGGCCTGGAGGTGGGACGACCCGGAGCAGGCGGGTGCGGGGAGGAGAGCCAGGCGACAAGTGCAGCTTGCACAGGGCACTCTCACAGAGCAGATGTAGGGGGGGCTGGATGACCGGGAGCCAGCAGGGTCTTGGCCAGGGAGCCGCCAGCACAGGAAAGGGGCCTGGCTGGGGGAGCCATGCGTAGAGCTCCCGGCGGGGGTGGAGGGGAGCGGCTCAGACTCTCCAGGTATTGCACAATTTGGAGCGGGCTCCGGAAATGACGCTAGAATGTCCTCCCAGTTTAGCCAACGACCCATGTGAGAGCCTGAGGTGTGATGCAGTTTTGTCAAGGGACAGTCAAGGTCTTTCACAAAGTTTCAGAACATTTTGGCGCATTCTGCCCACAAGTCTTGCTGGATTCTCTCTGCCCTGGGAGGGGAACTGGGGTGTGCTTCCCAGATCACAGGGAGGGCAGGATGCAGCGGGAGGGATGCCACAAAAGCCAGCATCCCACTGTGTTTTAAGCATCAGGGGAGTTAGAGGAGGATTTGGGTGGGAGGAGCAGGCCCTGGCTGGCCCTAGAATGACCAGGGGGCCCTCCCCTCTCCTAGGGGACTGGAGGGGTCAGAGGGGTCTCTGGACTTGCTAGGCCATCAGCGCTCTCCCTTTCCCACCAGAAGATGTCCTTCCTTGTGCCCATCGCACACCGACCTTGCAGCTAGGAGGTCTCCCTCCATCATCCCCACCTGCATCCCTGCCTGCGCCCCCCACCTACGCCCCCACCTGCACCTGCTCCCACGATAGCTCTGTGCCCCCTGCAGTGACCTGGCCCCCTCACTGGCTGATATAATTGCAGTTTACACAAACTGACCAAATGGGATGGCAGCTAAACTGGGTGCTTCGTAGAGCCTCAACAGGGTAAAACCAGAAAGGAAAACTGCTCTGGAATTAGGCGTGGGCAAGGCACTTTAAGGGGATCAAGAAACAAGTCATAAAAAGCTAAAAGAATCTTGCACGAGCATCTTTAATTTCTCACCCCTCTCTTAAGACTCCTGTGTCAGGGTCCCAGGACCACCCCAGGGTCGATGACTCGCTAGGAGGACACACGGGACGCAGCACACAGTCGTGCTCACGGCTGAGATTTATCCCAGTGAACCCATACAAAGCAAAATCAGCGAAGGGAAAAGGTACGGGGTGGAGGGCGTTGCGGGGCACAAAGTCCAGAGGAAACAGGCACCAGCTTCCAGCACCCTCTCCCGGGGAGTCAGGTGGGACACGCTCTGTTCCCGGCAGCGCGTTGTGACAACACGTGTGGGGTCTTGTCTGCTGGGGAAGCTCGTTAGAGACGCGGAGCAGGGCTCTCGCTGGCGCTGGTCCCGCAGGCCCCTCTCCCTGGCTCGGCCCAAACCGCAGACCCCCAGGAGGAAGGGGTGTCGGCACCGGCCACAGCGTTGGCGCGGACGGGGGAGGCACAGCCGGGGAGCCGGGAACGCTCCCAACAGCCAGGACTGGACACCTGCCCAGGGCCAGCGCTGCGTGGGCCTCTCAGCACACAGGGTGGGCCTGCGGTGGGGCTCCTGTACGCAGAACAGCACGGTTAGGAATCCGGGCCGCCGAGTCACGGATCCCGGCCGCGTGCTCTGCCGCCCACCCAGGAAAGCGGAGTTAGCGGGGATGCCTCTGTGTACTCGCTACAACTTTACAAAGACTCGTCACAGTAACATATTTGTTTAACTGGCTACTTACCGGCGTGGGCTGTGTAAGGGCTCTCCGGTCCTAGTGAATTTCTACAAAGCTCAGGCATTTAAATCGGAAAGTGTCTTCACTTCTAACATTTGTCTTGAAACAGGGCGGCTTGTCTTTTCTGCTTTTGACTGCTGTTTCACATTCTATTTGACTGTCACAATGCTGGCTTGTTCATTTGATCGTGCATTCATTCATTCATTCATTCATTCAACAGCAGTCCCTTGAAGAGGATCTTCCTCTGTGTGGAGGGTGGGCAACGCCCCGGAAGTGAGGTGGGTATGGAGGGGGCAGGTATTTGGGGTCCTGTATTCATGGAGGGGCTGTTTGTACACGGGCTCATGTGCATGATGACAGGCTTGCTGTTGCAGCGTGGAGTCTGGTGACCTGCAGTTAAGATGTGGCGCTCTGACAGGTCGGCTGATGGCAGCCCACTCTGCAGGGCCACTTGGTGGCCTTGATTTTAGAGCACTGTCATCCTAGGCAGATCACTGGAGGCCAGATTTAGGGGCCCCAGGCCCCTGACGTTCTCGGGACCTGTGAGTCTGTCCCGGGCAGGATGTGGCCACCGCTGCCAAGACCAAGACTTTTTCGGCTTTGGGGCTGGTGGCTCGGCACTGCCACTGGGACCTGTCCTTGTCCCACTATTGTCTCTGACTCTGGCCTCGGTGACATATCCCTGAGTCGTCTAGTCTAGGTGTCTGGGGCATCTCGAGGCCCCATCAGCCCGAGTACAGCCCTCAGCCGAGCCTGGGGTGTCTGTGTGGCGCATGCTTGGTGGCAGCAGCCTGGCCTGGCTCAGCCCTCCCGGGGCTCCGGGAGGCATCCACGTGTGGGTCTCTGGCTGGGTCCCATTCAGTTCTGAGTCAACACCCTGGCTCGAGTGTGGGGCTACATTCAGGGAGCCCAGTCCTTCTGGTCTGGGAGCTTTGTCTTCCTTAGGGCATGGGGGGGGGTTCTCCACAACGGTCCTCTGGGTAATGGCCTCACCACTTAATTCCTGCTGGGAAGTCTGATTTCTCTCCCCAGTGAGTCTTGGGGGCCTCATGCACCCCAAGTCCAGCCAGAACGGGAACCAGTGCTCTGCGACCATCTGCTTGCTCAGCTAGCAGTTGACAGATGGTTGGTGTCCAGCTGGTTGGCCCTTATGAGTGCAGGTGGGAGCTGCAGGCTGCGGTGGCCACGAGACCCACAGAATGAGCTGCCTGCTCATTGGGGAGGAGAAGGGCAGGTGAGGGGCAGGTGGGGGGCAGGTGAGGGGCAGCCAGCACTTGGCTGCAGACCACTTTTGTCCCAGGCTACCCACTCAGCCAGCTCCGGGTTGGGGTGGGGGCTTGCTGGGCCCCAGCACAGGGGAAGTCCCATCAGTATTCATCCTGCCAGCGGACTTCTCTTGAATGAAGGCCTGTCACAGGCCCTGCCCTTGGGGTGTAGTATCTCAAACCTTTCTGCCCCATAATGGGGTCTCTTAGGTAAAGTCTCCAGGCCAATGCCAGGTACAGAGTAGATGCTGCAAGAACAGGAGCCTTCTTTTCTCTTCTTACAAGAGCGATGCTGTGAGAAGCACATGGGCTGGGTTTGTAAAGAGCAGCAGGAACCGGCTCTCCGAGGGTGACATGGCGGGGGTGGCAGGGTGCGCAGGCAGCGAGGGGCTGGGAGCCTGTGAGGTGGAGAAGGCCAGGGACCCGCACAGCGGTCCCACCTTGCTGGCTCTAATCTTAGAAGGAGTCAGAGTCCTTCGTTTTCACCTAAATGACCTTTTACTTGTGAAAATTGTGGACTGGAGCATACATGAGTGTGCAGGTGGATTTCTGAGGACATTTGCGTGTTTGTGTTTTTTCTGGCTTCAGACGCCATAAACGATTAGAAATCATAGCTCAGGAGGACGAAATGAATCCTGGATTCTTGTGATGGGCTGAATTGTGTCTCCCCCCGCCCCCGCCCCACATTCATACATTCAAGTCCTAACCCCCAGTCTTTAAAGACATAATTAAGGTAAAATGAAGTCATTAGGGTGGGTCCTGATCCAGTCTGACCAGTGTCCTTGTATGAAGGGGAGATTAGGTCACAGAATGCAGAAGGACAATCATGTGAGAACACCGGGAGAGGACCGTATACAAGCCCAAGAGGGAGGCCTCAGTGGGAACCCGCCCACCCGCACCTGCTTCTCGGAACAGGCCCAGGCGCACCTGGGTCTCGGAACCCGCCCACCCGCGCCTGGGTCTCGGAACCCGCCCACCCGCTCCAGGGTCTCAAACGCGCCCACCCGCACCTGCTTCTCGGAACAGGCCCACCCGCGCCTGGGTCTCGGAACCCGCCCACCCGCTCCTGGGTCTCAAACCCGCCCTCCGGCGCCTGGGTCTCGGAATCCATCCAACCGGACCCGCTTCTCGGAACAGGCCCACGCACACCTGGGTCTCGGAACCTGCCCACGGCGCCTGGGTCTCCAGACCTGTGAGGAATAAACGTGGAGCCGCCAGGTGCGGTGTTGTTATGGTGGCCCCAGGCACTAATACAGTGGGATTTGGATTTGCTCTGGGTTGGATTCCGGCATCATCACCGAGCTGTTTTCTTAAGCCACACCATAACCATCAAGGGAGTATAATTTTAGACGCTTCAGTTAAGAATATTAAATGGCAAAATGTGCCCCCCCCCCCGACCTTGTACCCAAGTGTAGCTAGTTAACAGGGTCACGGTGGGCACGGAGGTGCCTTGCTGCAGATCTGTGATGTGAACAGGGCCACACCTGGCAAGGGACACCCTCGAACCTCCCCTTACTGGAAGGGGCTGGTGCCCACCGTGGCAGAGGTCGGTTCTCGGGGAGAGAGGGGTCCCTGGTGTGCCCTGACTGCGCACCCCAGTCTCCTGTCCGCAGTGTGCTACAGCGGGGGGGCACGTGTGGCTACATGTCTGCATTTGGCGTCCCAAGAGCTGTGCTTAGGAGGAACTGAGGCCAGGGGAGCCCAGGAGGGCTGGCGCTCCTTGCCAAGGCAGGGAGAGGTCCTCACAGCTCTTGAATTCTTTGAATTGAATTCTTTGTTTTCATATTGACTTTTGAGAGTTCTTTGTATATTCTGACACCAGCCTTCATCCGATTATGATTTACATTATTTTCTCCCAGTCTGTGGCTTGGCTTTTCATTTTCTGCCTAGTTTTTTGAAGGACGTAAGTTTTAGATTTTGATGAAGTCCAGCTTATCCATTTTTCCCTTTGTAGGTCATGCTTTTGGTCTAAGAAGTCTCTGCCTGACCCAAGGTCATCAGATTGTCTCCCATGGTTTCCTCTAGAAGTTCTATAGTTTCAGGCTTTACATTGAGGTCTGTGACCCATAGTGACTTAACATCAGTATATAGCATGAGGACTGGACCCACGTTTTTGTTTTGTGGGGTTTTTTGCAAATGAGTTTTCCGTTGTTCCAGCATCATGTGTTGAGAAGACTCTATCCTTTCTCCACTGAAAAGTGTTATTGCACCTTTGGGAAAATCAGTTTTCCAAATAGGTGGGGGTCTATTTCTGGGTTCTCTGTTCTCTGTTCTGTCCCCTCGATCTGTCTTCAGGCCAGTCACACGCTGTCTCCATCACAGCAACTCTGTCCTGTGTCTTAGAATCCCGCGGTATCAGATCTCCAACGTTCTTCTATTTCAAAGTTGTGGCTGTTCTAAGTTCTTTGCAGTTCTGTATGGAATTTAGAAACTGCTTGTAGAGGTCTATAAAGAAGCCCGCTGAGCGGGATCATACTGAATCTGTAGGTCAATACTGGGGAAAGCGTGCAGTTTCCCCCATTAAGCATGGTACTAGCTGTCCAGCGGAGCAGGGATCCTTGGATTCATAGCTACTCAGGGCTTAAAAGATGGAGCCCCACTGCCTTCTCACGCACACTCTTCCTGAGAAAGCCAGGGTAACCCTTCTCTTTGTTCTGTGTGGTAGCATTTTTTTCTCTTACTACTTGTAAGGGCTCTTTTTATTGGTTTCTATCCACTTCATCATGCTGTGATTTGCTATAATTTTCTTCGTGTTTCTTGCCCTTTGGGTTCTTTGAACTTCTTGGACCTTGTGTTTATAGTTGTCATTAAATTAGACAAAAACTGGCCATAATTCTTTCAAATATTTTTTCTGTTCCATTCCTTCTCTTGGATCTTGCATGATAGGTCTGACATCCTGAAGTCTTATTATTTCTTTTTTGGGCTCATTGGAGAGTTTCAGTTGCTTGTCTTCAAGTTTATTGTTCTTTTTTTCCGAAATGTCTGATCTGGGCTGAATCTCATCCGGTGTGTTTGTTTTCAGCTCAGATATTGTGATTTCCATTTCTAGATCAGCTGGGTCCTTTTTATGTCTTCATGGTCTCAGCTAACTTTTGGAACATTCAGGAATCACTTGTAAGGGCCATCTCCATGTCCCCTGATGGCCACTGTGCCACCTGCCTCAGCTAGGCTTGGTTTTTCTTTTTATCGTGTGTCATGTTTTCTTAATTCTTTGTAAGCCTGGTATGGTTTTTTTGGTTATTTTATTTATTTATTTATTTTTTTATTGAATGCCTGATGTTGTGAATCTGGCCTTCTGGGAGCTGAGTATTTTTGTATTCCTGTTAAGTCTCTTTGACCTTAGTTTTGTAATGCAGTTTGGTTACTTACAGATGGTCTGATCCTCTTGGATCCTGTTTTTTAAGATGTTAGGTGGGGGTCAGAGCTGAGTTCAGTCTGGGGCTAATTACCCTGCCCACTGAGGCAAGACATTTTTGGTTGCTCTGCCTAGCGCCCCATGAATAGCTCTCTGAGCTCTGTGAACGGCTCCCTGTACGGTGTCCTCGCCTCCTTCCTGGTCTTGCCGGCCTGTGTCCATTCCCTGCTCCCAGGCCTGCGGGGTTTTTTCTGGCCAGCTCTCTCTTCTCTTGATTCTAGCTTCTTCAGTCCCTTGGACCGTCAGCTCTTCTCTTCAGTGAGGGCGTTTGCTGGGTCCCGCCGGTTTGCCCGCCCTCCGGTCCAGGACCTTTTGAAAGGTCGCTCAAGGTCGTGAGCCAGCCAGTCACAGCTCTTGCCTTGCCTGTTTCTCTTCCCTTGGGGCCACTTGGCTGCCTGATGGCCAGTGTCTTGAGAACCGTTGTCTTACTTTCCCCATTACTGCGGTCATCGTTCGAGGGAGGTCGATTTGGTTCCTGTTCCTCTGCCTTGGCTGGAATCAGAGGTCCCTGCAGATGTTTGCTGGGCACAGGGGACCTGTCAGAACAGAAGGAGACCTGCCCTCGCCCTCGGGTGCTGATGTCCTGCAAGCCCCCCACCAGCTCTGGCTCTTTCTGGGAGCGGATGTTGCCTGGGTGCTAACGGTTTTGATGGCGTTGATTGTTCATTAGTTTGTTGAATCACGAGAAAGGGGCCTTCCTGCCCAGAAAGCCTTTTTTTTTTTTTTAAGATTTTTATTTATTTATTTGACAGAGAGAGACACAGCAAGAGAGGGAACAAAAGCAGGGGGAGTGGGAGAGGGAGAAGCAGGCTTCCCACTGTTCAGGGAGCCCAATGCGGGGCTCAATCCCAGGACCCTGGGACCATGACCTGAGCCGAAGGCAGACACTTAATGACTGAGCCCCCCAGGCGCCCCCGAAAGTCTTTTAAACTGGAGTCCCAGGATGGAGTCCCGCATCAGACCCTGCTCAGCAGGGAGTCTGCTTCTCCCTCGGACCCTCCCCCCTCTCATGCTCTCTCTCTCAAATAAATAAATAAAATCTTTTTAAAAAACCCATTTATAAGAAAAAAAGAAGTCATGGTACGCTTGATGCTGGTTGAATTTAATTTTATCTTTTGTGTTGTCAGAGCTCAGTGTGCTGACATTTTGCATTAGAAAGGTCATGCTTCCCACTTGTGGTGACTGTTCATATCTGCTTCCTAATAAAAATGGAAGTCGAGCCTCAGAGGGCAGAAAGGAGAGGTGTTGAGATATGAAATTGCCAAGGGCGAGAGCATCAGCTAGGGCCGTCTTTCTGGAAAGCAGCTTGCTGGGTTGTAACCAGAGCCCGTAAATGCACTGCACACTCTTGACTTTGTGGCTCCGCTTTTGGAAACGAGTGGATCCTAAGGACATAACTGAACACTCGGAGTGTCACGCCCCACAGCCTGACGGCAGCATTGTTCCTGGGAGTGGAGAATTAGAGACGCCGTCAGTGGCCGGCAGACCAGGAAGCAGCGAGTTCTCCAGGTTTTACAGACCCAGCTCACACTGCCTGACTGACAGTCCGGGAATCCTGGGCATTTTTTGGGGGCTGTCTGGAGGATCAGAGAAGTTAAGCAGCCTGCCCCAGGTGCACAGCCATGAGGGGTGGAGTCAGAGTCTCCGCCTCCCGGAAGGGAGGAAGCACCTCTTCCTTGCCAGCTGATTGATCTCTGGTTCCAGAGGAGTCTGAGGGGATGCTGCCTGGGCCAAGGAGCAGGGGCCGGCTGTGCCCGGGCATCTACACGGGAGTAAACGGAGGTCCAGAGAGGGTGGCGGCTTTGCCCCGGCCCCGACTGTGGAGGCTCCTGTGGTTGCTGGTGCTGGGCGAGGAGGCCCTTTTCCTCACACGGATGACGGACGGGCCTTGGAGCGCTGTGTGGTGGGCTTGGAGAAGGCTGGTTTGCAGACAGTCTCCCGGTGGTGTCCTTCCCTGACAGCTATCTTGTCTGTGCTGTGACCATGCCCTGGACGACGTGGGCTTGTGATGTTAGTAGGAGCAGCAGAGCAGTAAAATCAACTTCCTGTGTGTCCGTCCACATAGCCACGCCATTGCTCGAGCTCTGTTGTAAGAGGTTCACGTACAGGTATTCAGAGAGCTGTTCGAGGACAGTCCCTGTGGCCTGGGCTGCAGGGAGCCTGGGTGTGGGTCAGCAGCCGCTCGTGGGTTCGTGGTAGTGGGGAGGCTCCCCCGGCCTCCACGCGTGCCTAGCCTCCGTGAGCGTGAGCAGCAGGACCAGGGAGGCAGGGGGAGGCAGGACGTCCACTCCAGATGCTTCTGGAGCATTTGAACTTTTTGTAGCCATTGCAGAGCAAGCAGGGGCGTGTTACCGTATCATCCTCGTCTTAGCACACTTTCTCGTTTCTGTTTCAGGACAACGTGTTAAACATCATTAATCAGATCATGGACGTATGCATCCCCCAGGACCGAGCCCCGCGGGATTTCTGCGTCAAGTTCCCTGAGGAAATCCGGCACGACAACCTGGCAGGCCAGCTGTGGTTCGGTGCTGAGGTAGCAGGCAGCCGCCTGGGTCCGGGGTCACAGTGTGGGGCACTGTGCAGCTCCCCCATGTGCACCTGCAGGGGTTAGGGACCTGGTGTCTCCCCCTTCATGGGGTCATAACCCACCTGCCAGGGCTTATGGACGGTGCATTCTGAGCCTGAGGCCGCTCGCCCCTTTGAGGGTCTGGGAAAGCCCTGAGCCTGCTCCCCAGATCTATACATGCAAATATGGACACGAAGCTTCACGAGCGATTTCTGGGAGGTTCTCAGGCCCCCAGATGTGAAGGGCCCACAGGGGGTTCTTACCAGTTTGGGGAGCAGCACTTCCCTCGCCCACTGACGGCGGGGCATCCTTGCCCACGGGGCTGGGGGCTGCATTCGAGGCCTTGCTGGAGCACCCCTCATCCGCCCCTCAGACCTCCCTCCTCCTCTCCCACTGGGGGGACTGCAGCCTGAGAGGAGGGTGCCTGCCCCATGGTGGCAGGACCCGCCTCCCCCCAGCCAGCTATTGTCCGTGGCCCCACCTTGCGACCCCTCCCTTGTCCCTGCTGAGGTTCGCAGCGTGACGCCTGTGCCCCCTCGGCCTCGCTCCCGATGAGTCCCTGGGATGCCACGTCTTCCTCTGGCACCGCCTGGCCCTGGGCCCGTCTGTCCTCCGCCCCACCCCTCTGACCCGCCTGGTAGGAGGGCATCCTTGCCCACACTTTGATTGGTGCAGGGGGCCCCAGGCAGGCTGTCCCTGCCCCATCTCGGTTTTCCCTGCCATAGAGTGAGTTCCAGGGACAGGGACAGCTGTGGGGCTGTGACATGATGCAGGTCCCGTGCCCGATGGCACTCAGGGAACCGTCTCCCCTGTGCGGGCCAGCCCTGGGGCCAGTCAGCTCCATGCTCCCCTCCAGGGGAGTGGGGAAATCAGCAACGCTGCACTCTGCCCCCCAGGAAAGTGCTTCTTGCCCCAGGTCATCTCTGGGTCACTGCTGACCGAGTTAGCGGTTGACGAGTGCAGGCCTGAGGCGGGCAGGGGGCCCCACATCACCACAGCCCCAAGTGGGGATTGCACAGCCACCCCTCAGCCAGGACCCAGGTCTGATGAGCACCCCATGTCACTGGACGTGTGGAACATGCTGGGGTGATGCATGCAGCCCGCGCAGGCCTGCGATCTGCCCCCCGCTGCCCGGGACAGGTGTGGGTGGATTTGTGGGCACAGAGGGTCCCTCCTACTGCCCAGGAGCTGGGAGTCCCGCACTGATGAGTCTCGGCTCAGTGGAAGGTCAGTGAGCATTTGTAGACGTGAGGTGTCTTTACTTCCTAGAAAGGTCAGCGGTCTTGGGGAGCATGGTCAGCCCCCAGTGCCTCGTGCCGGAAGTGTGGCCGTGAATGTGGTGTTGAGGTGCTCCTGGGCATCCAGCACCCAGCTGTGGGCTGGGCGGAAGGGGGCAGGAGTCAGGACCAGGGCCCCCAGCACGGAGCCCCCAGACCCAAGAGTCCCGGTTGGACTTCCCCTCCCTGCCTGCCTCTGGATCCGTGTGCAGACTGTCTCAGGGAGAGCATTTGTCGTCAGAGCTACGGCTGCTCTGGGTTAAGTAGAGACCAGGAGAGAGCAGGTGGACGTCCCCGAGACGCTTGGCCCAGGGTGTAAAGTGGGGCTGTTCCCAGGAGAGGAGCCTCGGGGAGGGGTCTCGGAGATGATGGGCACGCCTTGGCCTGGCCACCACTCCCCTGCCTTCCTGTCCCACCGTCCTCAGGGCTGGCCCTTAGAGCACCTGCTCTCTGTAGAATGGAGGGGAGGACCCCAGCCGGTCAAGCTCCAGGGGGCCCCCTGGAACCAGCTCTGATGCCGGTCACTCCCAGGCCTCTCCTGACCCGTGTTCTCTGCCCGCAGTGCCTGGCCGCCGGCTCCATCATCATGAACCGCGAGCTGGAGAGCATGGCCATGCGCCCACTGGCCAAGGAGCTGACCCGCAGCCTGGAGGATGTGCGGGGTGCCCTCCGCGATCAGGCGCTGCGGGACCTCAACACCTACACGGAGAAGATGAGGGAGGCGCTGAGGCACTTCGACGTCCTGTTTGCCGAGTTCGAGCTGAGGTGACCCTGAGGCCTTTGCTTTATGAGTCTGGGGGAGGCGCCAGCCCCCTGCACACATCGCGGTGTTTCAAGCTGGACGGATGCGCGGAGGGAGGAGCCGGGACTGGTTCAGGGCCATCAGTCTGTGTAGTTAACCCTGGACACACGAGGTGGGGGGTGTGAGGGTCAGGCTGGGTGACCTTTCCAGGGGTCCAGCCCACCTCCTCTGCCTCTCCCTGATGCACCCCAGCGCGAAAGACCCGGGACGTTCCTGCCAGTAGCAGTCACCCGGAGTGGACGTGCCACTGCCAGCCTCCACCCATGCCGCCTGCCCGAGGCTCTGCTGCTCCCCTCCTGCCTCGCCTCCTGCCTCTGACCGCCTGCCTCGCCTCCCGCTTCGCTTCCCACCTCGCTTCCTGCCTCGCCTCCCGCCAGTGCCTGGGCTCACCGAACGGGGCTTGTTGGTCACCAGCTGCCCCCTTCACCCTATCTGTTCATCCGCTCCCTGCACAAACACCCCAAGCATCACCTCCCCCACCTTCATGTGCTCAGATCCAGGACATGGAGCAAGGGCGGGGTGGCTGTGGCTCTTGGACACGGGGACACTCCAGCTCCCTGGGGTGAAGGCGAGGGCACCTCCCCAGGTTAGGATCACACAGCGCCCTCCACCCCCACCCGTCGTGTGCCCCACCTGTCCCCTCCTGCCTGCTGCTGTCCCCAGCCTGGGGAGCCAAGGCGGAGCCCACCCCCCTCTCCAGCCAGTGCCTCCTGCCCCCCCCCGGGCTGCACTCACCTGCTCCTTCCTTAGAGGACACAGGCGGGGCCTGGGGGCCACCTCGCAGGGCTTTGGAGAGCCCAGGACTGGGGGGCAGGCACGCCACCAGCTCCCACAGACACGGAGACGCTCACGGTTAGGCGAGAAAAAGCGGGACCCAAAATCCACGTCCATGGTGGTTGCAGTTAGTATAAATTGTCCATCATGTAAGCCGACGAAAGCAACCTAGATATGAAGGCAGTGCCCTCCGGGAGGCGGGAGCACAGACCATGTTTCTCCTTCTGTATCCTTTTCTGGCTTGTCCAGGTCCCAAAGAAGCTTTTATAACAAGAAAAAATCAGGGCTGGGGAGTTAGAAGCAAAGAGACATGTTCTCACCTGGGGAAGGGTGGGACAAGGTGTCGCTTGCCCAGGAGGCCCCTGTGCCCCGCCCAGCGCTGGCCTCCCCCACCCTGCGGTCTTCACCCACTTGCACGCGCATCCATCCACTCACGTGCCCACGAAGGCCGGCACCCAGGCGGGGCGGGGCTGTGGGTCCCGGAGGTGCTGGACTAGGCCCCAGCACCTTGATTTCAACACAGATGGCCATGCCTCATGCCAGAAGCTCTGTACGTCTGAAGCACATTCGGCTTTCATCTGAGACACAACTCTTTTTGGGGGGGATGCGTGGGTGGCGGGGGCAGCACTCACCTCCCTGGCTGTGTCTGCAGCTACGTCTCCGCCATGGTGCCTGTGAAGTCCCCCAGGGAGTACTATGTGCAGCAGGAGGTCATCGTGCTGTTCTGCGAGACCGTGGAGAGGTGAGGCCACCCCTGACCGCCGCAGGACCTTGCTCCTCCCTGAGGCAGCGCAGGGGCAGGGACACCTCCAGCCCCCTTCCCCTTCCAAGTCCGCCTTCCCCTCGTGGGCACACCTACAGCCTCCTTCCTCAGCCCCACCATCCCCTTCCTCTGGGCCCACCCGATAGAGTGCCAGAGCAGCCGCCACAGGGAGCACGGAGAGCTGGAAGCCTCACCTCCCTGCCTTCCTCACCTCTATATCTCCTCACCCTCCACACTTCCATGCCTTCCTGACCTCCTCACCTCCACACCTCCTTACCGCCTCGCCTCCACATCACACGGCCTCCCTTACCTCTACACCTTCCTCACCTCCGTGCCTTCTTCACCTCCTCACTTCCACACCTCCTCACCTCCACACCCTCCTCACCTCCACATCGCCTCACCTCCATGCCTTCTTCACCTCCTCATTTTCACACCTCCTCACCTCCACACCTTCCTCACCTCCATGCCTTCTTCACCTCATTTCCACACCTCCTCACCTCAACACCTCTATGCCTTCCTGACCTCTGTACCTCCTCACCCTCCTCACCTCCATTCTTTCCTCATCTTCTCACCTCCACACCTCCACACCTTTTTCACCTCCATGCCTTCCTGACCTCTATACCTCCTCACTTTCCTCACCTCCACACCTTCCTCATCTCCTCATCTCCACACCTCACTCTCCTCACCTCCACACCTTCTGCACCTTCACACCTCCTCACCTCCACACTTTCCTCATCTCTATGCCTTCTTGATGTCTATACCTCCTCACCCTCCTCACCTCCACACCTTCCTGACCTCCTCACCTCCACACCTCCTCACCCCCACACCTTCCTCACCTCTATACCTCCTCACCATACTTGCCCACCCTCCTCACCTCCTTCACCTCCCCACCCTCCTCACCTCCACACCTCCTCACCCCCTCACCCCCATCCTCCTCTCCCCAACTCCTCATTTTCTCACCTCCACAGGCTAGGATGGAGCCCTTGCTGGGTTGGAGGTCTCCTGAACAAGGTTTTGTGGAGTGAATCATCAGTATTTTTGCCATGCCTTGGACAGTAATTAAAGTCAGATTTTTGAGTGGATTTGGGGACTAAGATTTAGCCTAGAATGTTTGTTCTGTTTGACTAGTGCTGTGGTATTAGGGAAGTCTTGAAATTGCCTCATATCACCTCATAATTAAAGGCAGGTTATTCACTCTTTATGTGTTGAAAGACATTTCAGTTTGCTAAAAAATAAGATGGCGGGAAATATGTTTAACTTGGAACCATCGTGATGTGATTCGAGCAGCGCCAGCTCACAGAGTGTAGAGAAAGCTGCTTGCGTTTGCCTGGGGCGTGAGACTAAATCCAGGAGAGTGCCGTTTGCTCCTCAGGAAAGTGTTAAATTGTGCAGGGCAGTGTTTTTGTTCCACGTTTATTTTGCCACTTGAGCTGGTTCAATTTTGTGGCTAAGTAAGCCCATGGCGGGATAAGCTTTTGTGTTTTATTTGCCAGACACCGTCGCTGCCCCGTGAGCCCCCCCTCAGCAAGCACACCTTCCTCCTCCCTGCACCTTCTGTCCCAGAGATGGGATCGGGCAGGTGGGAAGATGGGGGAAGGGTAAGCACCAGCCACCTCTGCTCGGGCCTTCTGGAGCAGAGTGTGGCCCTGTCACCTTCCTGACCATCTACTGAGCACAGACGCAGGTGAGGGTGGAGTGGGCCACAGTGGATGCAGGTGGGCAGGAGTCACCCTTCTTGCTCTCTGTCCCTCGGCCAGGGCCCTGGACTTCGGGTACCTGACCCAGGACATGATTGACGACTACGAACCAGCCCTCATGTTTACCATCCCCAGGTTGGCCATCGTGTGGTGAGTGTTCCTCCCGCCCGGGACAGCCATTGGGCAGAAGCCTAGCAGGACTGTGGAGTAAGACAGTGCTGGGCCCCTCTGGGTGTTAATGGCTGGCACTCACACCCCCAACAGGTGGCTGCTCGGCCACCCACACGGTACCAAGCAGGCCTGCTGTCGCCCCTCACCAGGTGTTCTGAGGGTGAGGGAGGGATCCCCCACCCTAGATAGTACGAGATGGCTGGATACCCAACACCCAACTGGACAGGTGAGATGGACAGTCACCTATGCTCGCAGCCCAGGGGAGGAGCGCCCCACGCACCATGTGGAACCATGTGGGGCACACGCAGGAGCAGAGTGCCCAGCATGGGCTGTGGGAGGAGGCCCCTGGCTCCCGGGGGGCGATGGGAGGGGCTTACCTGAATCGTTCACAGGCTGGCGGGGGCTGAGATGAGACCTAGCAGGTGGAGAGCAGGTGGGGTGCAGCTGTTCTGGCAGTGGGGGCGTGCCCAGGCAGAGCCTCTCCTGCTGGGTGCGGAGTGCGAGTCGTGAGAGCAGCGGAGCTCAGGCTCAGGCCTCTGGGGTCCTGTGGGCTCAGAGGTGTCGGCCAGCACGTGGGGTTAGGCCTTGTGTACCCCAAGGCAGGAGGTGCTCGGTCTCCAGCCCTTCCTTCCATTGTCCTTTTCCCTGAGAGACTGTCTCCTCCCTGAGTTTACCCGTCAGGGAAAGCAGGAGCGCGTCCCAGCTCGCCAGAACGCCCACACTTTACAATTGCCTTAATCGCTAGAATCTGCCTTCACCTGAAGCTGAGGGAGGCAGAGGACAGATGTCCCTTAGGGCCAGCTCTGGTGGCCTGGCCCAAAGTGGGCCCTCAGTGGGCCGCACGATTTTGTCACATCGTTTGCTTTCTAGGCAACGGCTCTCTGCGGCCACACTCATGTCGAAGACAACGCTGCTTTGAGCCGGGGCCTTGCTTCTACGGGTCTGGGCCGCGGGTTTGTGAGCAGAGCGGGCTTTGTCCCCTTCCTCTGCGTCACACGGTTCACAGGCTGCTTTTCCGGAAGCCCTGAGACCCTGGCCTGGCTGTGTTTCTTCTCTAAAACTCCTTGGCGAGTGCTTGAAGCTCAGGATCCAGCGCCCCCCACCACTGAGCCGCGGCAGGGATGTCGTCACGCTGGTGGGGTTCCCAGGCTGGCTTTCCTTTGGAACTGCCTTACAGTGCACGTGGATGCTGGTGTGGGTGCACACTGACCGGCGTGCTCTGATGAGCCGCGTGGCCCCTCGGAGGCTCGTCCGGGGACACGAGGGACTTGCGCTGTCTTAGACGGAACCTGTTCTAATCTTCAGGGAAGTGCTCAGACTCTCGCAGTCAGTTTAAAATAAAACCCATTTAGAATAAAGACGAGGCATCAGACAGCCTGAGTGCGTGGTGTCCAGGTTCTCACACGCGAGCCTGCTGAGCGAGTTTGTTCAGCCTTTACCAGCCTAGCTGTTGGCGCTGGCCCAGACCCGGTGGTCATGGACCGTGCTCTCAGGCCTTCCCACTCTCACCGAGCAGCCCCCCGAGGCCACTTCTCCCTGACCTGATTCACTGCGCCCTGTTTGCAGACTGCTGCTGCCCTGTGGACATCTGAACTTCTGCTCCTTCTCTGTCCCCTGGTCCTGGGAGGGAGAGTGAGGGCCCCAAGGGCTGGGCCTTTGTCCCTGTGCCCCCTTCCTGGCAGCACCGTGTGGGGTGCCCTTGGAATCCCCCAGGACAGGAGGGAAGGCTCTGAGTCACAGCTAAGTGAGGCAGGTTTTGGAGTTGGAGTGAAGGGAGAGCAGGTGCAGGGAGGCCCGCCAGGAAGTAGGAGCTGATGCAGGATTTAGGGAGCAGAGGTGCTGGGCTTGGCTGGGCCAGGAGGACGGCTGCACGATGGCCACCCCAGGTCCACCTCAGAGCGTCAGCAGCCCTCCCTCAGAGCCAGGCTGTGCGGGCTCTAGGGCACATGAGGCTGTAACTGGAATTCTCCATCCTTCGGAAGGAGGAGTAGAGCGGTGAGCAGCTGTTGCCAGAGCTGCCCCTTCAGGGTCACTTCCCCCGGCGCCGGAAGCCCCCCTCCTCCCTCATTGTCCACGGCAGCGCCACAGCTGCACAAGGTGGGGCCGGGACTTGCTCGGTCCTGTACCTGCCCAGCGAGCATGTGTTGAGCACCTGCTGTGTACCTGGCCCTGTGCTTGTCCCCAGGGGTACCGGGACGCCCACGGGGCAGGTGCACAGGTAGGAGAGAAGCAGTTGCCGTGGAGTGTTCTGGTTGCTGGGGTAGGATAGGACCTTGGGGCAGAAACCCTCTAGAGAGGACAAGAGCTGCGAGCATGAGGGGCGGCTCCCCAGTGCTGGAGCAAACTCTGGAAGCTGGGGTGGGGGCCGGGCAGGCAAAGGGGCGGAGGCAGCACCTTCGGCTGGAGGGAGAAGGGGCGGGCCATGGGACCTGTGTGGCACTGAGGCCAACTCTTGGAACAGCAGGCTTCCTGGGTCACATCTGTGATGTGTGTTCCTGGGACTCCAGGTGATACTCAGGGAGCACTGAGAACAGAGGGGTCTGGGGGTGAAGCCTCTCTACTGCTCCAGGCCCTCCCCCTGCCTTCAGGAGCTCCAGCCCCTTCCCACACGCCCTGCTCTGAGCTATTCCAGGAACAACACACCCTCTGAGGTGGCATGGCATCTCTGGCCCCATCACAGATGAGGAGACAGGCGCTAAGCGGCCAGAGGGGGCACGACCCAGCCCTGCCCCTGCCTGATGACCACTGGGTTCTGTGGCCCTGGGGAGGCCTGCCTGAGGCAGAGGTGGTAAGCCAAGCCCTGAGAGATTGGCAGGGATGGGGGAGGGCCGTGGGGGGGTCAGGAGGTTTAGGAGGCCAGTTGGACCAGTGCAGGGTGTCCACGGGGCTGGAGAGGGGTTTGGTCTTCTCCACACCAGCCAGCTCGGATGCCAGCCCTGGGCCCTGGGCCCCACCACCCACGCTTCCCCTGCGCCCCTGGTCCTGGTCCCCCTGACTTAGCATCACGTCCCCGCTGGGGGTGGGGACGCTGGGGACACATGTCCTGGGGGAAACTGAGTCTCCACAAGGTTCTGAATGTGACAAACTGGTTCACTTTTGGGGATTTATCTTAAGACATTAAGATATAAGTGAATGAAGACATTAACAGAATCTCCAGAGGTAGCGCCCAGTGAGTGGCCCCATCAGGGTGGACCTGGTTACTTGGGCCTGCCTGGAAGTCTCCCTTCACTACCCTCTTTCTGCTGCTGGTCCAGCCCTGGCCTCTGCTTCAACCTCTACACCTGTCCCTCCCTCTCCCCCCACACACAGTGAGAGGGACACCCTCCTCCTGGAGCTGCATCCCAGGCTGACCTGCCCAGAACCACTGAGACCCCAGGCCCTGCTCCCGCTCCAGCTGCAACCCACTCCTGTCCCCCCTCCCCCTCCCCCAGCGGGGCCAGCTCTGCTCCTCCCACCCCTCCTCTGTCTCCCCTCTGCCCCCCCTCCCCTCCTTTCTCCTCTCCTCTCTCCTCCCTTCACTCCCCTTTTCCTCCCCACCTCCCCCAGCAGCCCCATCCCTTCCCCTCTCTCATCGTTCCACCGCCTCCCACCACCTCCCACCCTGCAGTCCTACCACCAGAATTTTCCAGAAGCTGCTGCCCCATTTCGGGGGGAGGTCTCTGGCCTCCCTTTGTTTCCTTGCCCACCTGCTTCCCCACCAGAGACAGCCCCCTGTCCAGCCCCTTCCCAGTCTCCACACAACCTGCCTTACCTGCAGCCCTTCTCCTATAGGTGCTTACCTCTAGCAAGGTCGCATGTGTACTCTGGACTGTTTATTTTTAAAATACGTTATTTAGATATAATGCACACACCACACCACTCACCCACTTCTAGCGTACAATTCAGTGGTTTTCAGTAAATTTACAGAGTTGTTCAGCTATCACCATTAATTTCAGAACATTTTCATCCCCCCAAAAGGATACCCCTCCCCTTAGCTGTCACCTCCACCCCCTCCACTCCCACCTCTCCAGCTCTAGGAAACCACAGATCTGTTTCTGTGTCTGTAGATTTGCCTTTGTGATATTTCGTATAAAGGGGATTTGTGTTACATTCGCATCTCCCCACAAGCCTGGAAGCGCTACCGTGAGGAGTGTTCACGGACTGTTTTCCCTCATGTCCTTAGTGCTTGGCAGGTGGTGGCACTACTTTTGCAGAATTTGGTTGCATTGACCTGACAGGGCACAATCTGTGTTTAAAAAGAGTTTTAGAAGTTTATTTTTAATCATGAAAATCTGAGGGTGTGGATATCCAGAATTAAGGGATTATTTAAAAACAATACTCCAGCCATTTAGATAACATTGGTGAAAAATCCCCAAAGCCATGGAAAAACATTCCCAGTGTGTTGACTACAAAAAATTATACTAAACACTATGTCTCTACTTAACAAGACTTCTTTTTTTTTTTTTTTTAAGATTTTATTTATTTATTTGACAGAGAGAGAGACAGCGAGAGCAGGAACACAAGTAGGGGGAGTGGGAGAGGGAGAAGCAGGCTTCCCGCCGAGCAGGGAGCCCGATGTGGGACTCCATCCCAGGACTCTGGGATCATGACCTGAGCCGAAGGCAGATGCTTAACGACTGAGCCACCCAGGCGCCCTACTTAACAAGACTTCTTAACATGATAGCTATAACTTTTGTAAACAGAATCAAAGCAATAAATGTTAACTTTTTTTGTGTGGTAAAATAGACATAACACAAAATTGACCACTTTCACCCTTTTTGAATGTACATCAGTGGCGTTAAACACATTCACATTATTTAACACAATGTGTTAAACACATTCACATTCACCACCACCACCACCATCTCCAGAATTTTCCCATCACAACACCAACTCCCCGCTCCCTCCCTCCATCCCTGGTACCCTCTAGTCTACTTTTTCTCTATGAGTTTGACTCCTCTAGGGACCTCATATAAATTGAATCATACAATATTTGTCCTTTTGTGCCTGGGTTATTTCACTGAGCATCATGTTTTCATGGTTCATCCATATGGCATGTAGGAACTTCATTCCTTTTTTTTTAAGACTGAATAATATTCCATCGTATGTAATTAAATATTATTTTAAAGAAGAGATTTCCAATAACATCCAAAAGAAAAAAGTACCTGGGAGTAAATTTAACCAAGGAAGTGGAAAACATGTACACTGAAAACTATAAAACACTCCTGAAAACAATTAAAGACCCAATTAAATGAAAAGATAGCCCATGTTCATGGATTGGAAGGCTTACTATAGTTAAGATGGCGCTACTCCCCAAAGTTATATAAAGATTCCATACATTTCCTATAAAACTACCTTGGCCTTTTCTTTTTTTTGCAGAAATGGAAAAGATCCTCAAATTCATATGGAACCACAATGGGCCTTGAATAGCCCAAACAATATTGAAAAAGAAAAACAAAGTTGGAGAACTCGTATGTCTTGATTTCTGAACTTAATACAAAGTTATGATAATCAAAAGTGTGGTACTGTCATAAGGATAGACTGACAGGAAAAAATCAAGACAACAGAAATAAGTCAAATATCTATAGCCAACTGATTTTTGATAAGGGGGCCAAGACCATTCAATGAGGAAGTTAGTCTCTTCAACAAGTGATGCTGGGACAACTGGATAGCCATACACAGAAGAACAGAATTGGGCCCTGTGATGTGTCCACTAGCCTAGGCCACAGTACCCGGATATTTGGTCAAACCCCAGTTTGGATGTTGCTCTAAGCTATTTTAAAAATGAGATTAACATTTAAATCTTGATCTTGAGTAGGGCGCCTGGGTGGCTCAGTTGGTTAAGCGACTGCCTTCGGCTCAGGTCATGATCCTGGAGTCCCGGGATCGAGTCCCGCATCGGGCTCCCTGCTCGGCAGGGAGTCTGCTTCTCCCTCTGACCCTCCTCCCTCTCATGCTCTCTGTCTCTCATTCTCTCTCTCTCAAATAAAAATAAATAAAAAATCTTTAAAAAAAAAAAAATCTTGATCTTGAGTAATGTAGCTTACACTTCATAATGTGGGTGGGCCTCACCCAATCAGTTGAAAGCCTTAAGAGAAAACAGAGTTCCCCAAGTGAGAGGGAGTTCTACTTCCAGACTGTTGTCAGACTTAAGCTGCAGCATCAACTCTTCCCTGAGTCTCTAGGTCTCTAGCCTGCCCTCCCACTCTGCAGAGTTTGGACGTGGCCGCCATCCACAGTTGTGTGAACCAGTTCCTTAAAATAACTCTCCAAAAAACAAAAACAAAAACCAACCAACCAAACTCTACCCCCTCCCTACACACCTACACACACACACACACACACGCACACACACACACACACCCCTATTGGTTCTGTTTCTCTGGAGAACTCTGACTAATACAGAAGGTAAATCTTCACATTTCCTGGCTTGGCAGTAGATTCTTAGATTTGGCACAAAAAGCATGAGTGACAAATGAAAAAATAGGTAAATTGAACTTCATCAAAATTAAAAATGTTTGTGCATCAAAGGACATTATGAAGACAGTGAAAAGGTGACTTGAAGAATGGGAGTGGGGGCTCAGTTTTCCTCTCATGCTGGGCATCTGCCCCGTGCCCACCTGAGCCTGCCCCCCAACCCCGACCCCACGTGAGCCCAGCGGGCCCCTTCTCCCTCCACCTCTGCCAGGCTCAGCCCAGGGGCTGCTTTGCCCCTCCTTGGCAGTGACAGGAGTAGTGTGGCCTGGCGTGGTGCCCGTTCTGGGGGCCCTCCTAAGTAATGGGTTTGTTTCTGAGGCTCCAGACCAGGCGCGGTCAGCCCCGGGCCTGGTTCTCATGGCACTGATGGGGTAGCCAGTGTCCTCCCTGGGACCCAGGAGAGGAGTTGGGCTCCCTCCCTGCCCCCTTCGCTGCTTTCTGAAGGACAACATTGCCAGGAAGCCTTGGGCAGAGCTCCTTTTCATGGCCTTTGGGCCGAGACCACTGATTTACCCATGAAATTAAGGTTCTATCTTGGGAAGTTGTCCCCCGAACACTGTTAATTTAACCAGAACTGTCAGCTCGTGTCAGACCCATAAAACAGACTGGAAGGAATGGAAGGCTGGCCGGGGCGTCCTCTGCCATCTATCCCATTCCCATGCAGCCCTGACCCTCTGCCCCAGGAGGTAGCACAGCCCATGTTTTTCCTGTGACTTTTGAATCTTTCTTTGTGCACATGGAATCTAACCTTTTAAAGGGAAAACAGTCCATTCAGTTTTACCAGTTTTTCTCCCTGCCCTGGACGCATTCCTGAGCTAATGAGGACTCCATGTTGGATAGTGATGACCCGATCCCAGTGCAGACATGAGATTCTGTTCATTTGCAGAGAGAGACATGGGGACCCTTCTCCATTTATGCAAACAAATCCACAAGTCCCTCCCCCATTCTCTGACGAGGAAGCAAGGAGCAGGCGTTGTGTGTGTGTGGGGGGGGGTTCATTCCCTGGGCACCTTGATATGAGCTGTCTGGTCCCACAGAAGGGTCCTCCAGAGATGGGCCAGCTCTTGGAGAAGCAGGTCTGGACAGGATGGTGGGGCATGCTTGGAGCTGGGCAGGACTGTGCAGGTGAGATTGCCACAGGGAATGAATGAGGTGCTGCCTGTGGAATGGGGACCCCGTGGAAGGGCATTTGAGCAGAGCCAGATGGTGTGCCAGCCACGGGTCAGGAGAGAGAGGGTCCGTCCTGCCTGGGGGTGACGAGGCTGTTTCCAGTTTTGATGGGTGATGGAGCATGAGTCAGACCTCTAGGAGGGAAAGGAGGCTTGGGGACAGGCTAGGCAAAGGTCAGGGGGTGGGGGAGCCACGAAGCACACAGCTCACTGTGGGGGCCTCCCAGGGTTCCGGATGAGCAGGGCGGGGGTGCTGGGACTGGCTTGTCACAGTGTGCTGTGGGTCCGGGAGGCAGGAGAGGCTGTGGTCAGTGAGTTGGAAGGACTCACTCAGGGCAGCCCCTGAGCTTCAGAGTGTGGAGGCGGGTGAGGGAGGTCCGAGCCTGGGAGTCCCGTGGGAGGTTGGGAAGGCAGCCTGTAGGCCAGGTTTGTGAGAAGTCCCCCCTGTTTGCGCCAAGGGTCCCTGAGATGCTCCTCCAGCCCTCCTGGGACCCCCGCCAGGGCTCAGCCCCGGAGGCTCAGCATCTGCGTGCATTGGCGCGGGGCCGTGGGTGAATGGGTGGGTGGCAGGGGCCGCCAGCTCTCACTTCCCAGTTCTCCGTCACGTCTGCAGTAGATGGTACACCTCTAATTCTCATAAGCCTCTGCATGTGTATTAAATTTAAACACAAATCCAAAGTTCCCGTTTTCAAGGAGGTAGTTTTAGTAACAAATCTTGATGCTGATTTATCTGATTGCAGCAGTGATGTGAACAGATATATTTTTATGATTATTTTATGATCCCTCAAATGAACAACAGCTATCAGCTTCAGAAGATGATAAAGTCTGAGTAATTTTCAGTGCTTTTTTCTAAACATATTTAAGATTCAATCACAAAAGGCGAAGTGTGTGTGGTCTGAGTCCCTGGCTGTGGTCTGGGCTCGCCCCAGGGGGCTACAGGGCCTCACACCATCCTGGCTTTTGTCTTGAATGCAGTGGCCTCGTGGTCTACGCAGACGGACCCCTGAACTTGGACCGCAAGGCAGAAGACATGTCTGAGCTATTCCGACCCTTCCACACCTTGCTGCGGAAAATAAGGTGGGGGAGGGGCCGTGGGGGAGGGGAGGAAAGGGGGTGCTGCAGTCCCTGTTGGCCCCCAGCCCTCCTTTCTGTGAGGACGGGTGGGGCTCTTCCCAGTCCTCTCTGCTCACGTCAGAGGTGCTGCAACCTTGGTCTTTGTCTTTAGTTACTGGTTTATAATGTCTAGAGCCCCCGTGTAAGCCCCACACCCTTGTCTCCCCACAGAACCCAGCTCTTTGTTCTTGGCCGGTGACACAGTGACCATGGGCTTAAACTGTCGGTCACATGACCGCAGCCGCTATGGCCGAGGGCCCTCTGCGTGAGAGGGAGAGGCTGGGAAACGGGGTGATGTAGGTGCCCCCAGGGCCACACAGCCTGCAGGGGAGGGCTGTCAGCTGGGAGGGAAGCCGCAGGGCTGTGGCTGGGGCCCAGGCGGGGGTGGGTGCTTGCTAAGGGGCTTTCGTGAGTGCTCCCCCCAGCATAGGGGCGAAGGGCCCAGCTCCCTTGAGCACCAGTGCCCCTCCCATGCTGTGGCTTGTCCTGGCTCCCCGGGGTTCCACGTGGCATTGGTGTCCTCAGCCCCCTGTGTGCTGCCCTGTGGGCTTGGTGGTGCCTGGTCTGGGTGACTGTCCTCTGCTCTAAGGGGTTCCCCTCAGCTTTTAGCAGCAACAGGCCTCAAGCCAGCCCCCTCCATCTTGTGCCTCCCCACAAACCCTCATTTCCCAGTGGCCTGGAGCCCTTCCGGGGGTGGCCCCTCGGAGCTGAAAGCGCCCAGCTGTGGCCTCCTGGACGGATTCCACAGCAGGAGGCTGTGGGCCCTGGTCCTCCAAGCTCCTCCCTGGCCCCGTGGCCTCGGACTCAGAGGTCTTTCTTACCGTGGCTCTGGTTTCTGGAAGCTCCCTTCCATGCCTTTGGTGGAGCTGATGACCCCGTGGACTCTTGCATGGACTTCCTGGGTCCAGCAGGACTGCCCAGCCCAGGGCAGCCCAGGGCCGGCTTTCCTTTCCTGGTGCCAGTTCTTGCAGAGAGCTGGAGAGTCCCCTGCTCCAAGCTGCCCTTGGCCCCATGAGGAGCCCAAGTGCTGTGAATCCAGACAGCAGACAGTGCCCAGCAGGGTGGTCCTTGGAGAGTCACTGGCTCTGGGGGCGGGCAAGGCACAGCCTGGGTCCTGTGACGGGTGCTTGGTCCAGACCATGGCTCATCCGAGAGATAGCTGCAGCTGCTTGCCTCGCACCCAGGCCCAGCTGTGGGCATTCCGGGCAAACTGCGACCCTGGACCTAGAGGCTGCTGCCCTCCCTGGTCGTCTGATGATGAATGAGGAGAGATGGTGGATGGAAGAGCAGGGGGCTGGGCACAGACGGGGTGCCTTGTGGGGGAAGGGCCAGTGCATGGGGATGGGGGGGCACTGGGCGCTGGGATGTGGGCGGGGGAGCGGTCCAGAGCATCAGAGACAGGTGCGACATGCTCTGAAGTCTGATGTACGTGATTGGAATCAGAGGAAGGAAGAAGGGCACCTGCTGGCTCAGTCGGGGTGGTGGGGCATGTGACTCTTGATCTCAGGGCTGTGAGTTTGAGCCTCACGCTGGGTGTAGAGATCACTTAAAAAAATAAAATCTTAAAAAAAAAAAGGAAGGAAGGAATTTTCCAAAACTGAAGAGAAATCTCTGCCCGCAGACCCAGGAGGCTCAAGAACTACAAGGAAGATAAATACAAGCATACTTGGGTATATCATAGTAAAATTGTTGAAAACAGAGGAAAAAAATCTTAAACACAGCCAGAGAAAAAGGACATATTTCTGGGAAAAGAACGTAAAATTGACAGCTATCTCCTGAGAAACAAACAAACAATGGGAGCCTGAAGGCAATGGAATGATGTTATTTCAAGTGCTGGAAGAAAACATCTGTCCACCATGAAGGCGAAATGGTGAGTTACTGAAAAGCAGAGGCTGAAGGGATACAGCAGCGGCCTGCCCACAGAGAAGAGTTAATTGGAGTTCTTCAGGCAAAGGCAAACGCCCAGATACAAATGTGGAAATGCAGGAGAGACTGCAGAAGTCTGTGTGGGTGGACGTGAATAAGTGTGCATTGTGCAGAACGATCATCACCATGTCTTGTGGAGTTCAGATACACATGGCATCGTTAACATTTGAAAATAAAATCAACGTTTTGCTACAAAAATTTTTTAAAAGAGGAAGGAGAACCAAATCACTTTGAAATTACAGTGTGAGAATTTGAAAAATTCAATACCTATTTTATGATGAAAATATCAATGGGGATTTCCTTAATCTGATGAGAGAGAGATGCATGCACACACACACATGAAGTTGAATCCTTCTGTCCCATTGTACACAAAAATTAACTCAAAGTGGACCCAGGACAGAAATGTGAGACCTGAGACAATAAAACTCTTACAAGACCACGTTGGACAAGTGCTCTACCATGTCGTGTTTTGGAAATGATTTCTTGGACAGGACACCAAAGACACAGGCGACAAAAGAAAAAATAGACAAATTGGACTTGAAAGTTTTAAAATTTTGTCCATCACGAGACACTCTCAACAGAGTAAAGAGGCAGCCCACAGGTTGGAGAAAATATTCTCACATCTTATACCTGATAAGGGATCGATACCCAGAAGCTATAGAGAACTCCTAAAACTCACCAAGAAAAACCAAACAACCCGATTCCAAAGGGCAAAGGATTTGAAAAGACATTTCTCCGAAGAAGATGTATGAATGGCCAACAAGCACATTAAAAGATGCTCAGCATCATTAACTGTCAGAGACGCGCAGATCAAAACCACAATGTAATTCTTCCTCCCACCTGGTAGGATGGGAGGAAGACAAATAACAAATAACAACAACAACAACAAAAAATAACAACAAATACTATGTGTTGGCAAGAATGTGGAGAAATTAGAATCCTGTGCCCCGTTGGTGGGAGTGCAAAATGGTAGTGCCGCTGTGGGAAAACACTGTGGAGGTCCCTCAAAAAATGAAAAATAGAATTGTGAGATGACCCAGCAATTCCACATCTGGGTATATTCCCCAAAGAGCTGAAAGTAGTGTCTCAGAGAGACGTGTGGACAGCCGTGTCCAAGAAGCATTATTCACGGTAGCTAAGGTGTGGGAGCAAGCCAAGTGTCCACTGATGGATGAGTGGAGAAGCAAAATGTGGTCCATCACACAAGGGAATGTTATCTGGCATAAAAAGGAAAGCAGTCCCGACACCAGCCACCACACGGATGAACCCGGAGGACATGCTTGGTGAACTAAGCGGCCACGAAAAGACAAACTATGTGTGATTCCAATTATAGGAGGGACCTAGACTAGTCAGAATCATGGAGACAGAGAGCGGGCGTGGGTGTTGGGCGGGGGGCTGGGGGTGAAGTGTGCTGGTAGTGTTTATGGGGACAGAGTTGCAGGTTTACAAGATGAATGTGTTCTAGGAGCGGATGGTGGGGGTGGTGGCGCTAGGATGTGAATGTATTTAGTGCCACTGAATTGTCACTTAAAATGGTTAAGATGGTAAATTCCATGTCATAGTAGTTCTATCACAATAAAAAATTTAAATATCGTCTGCAGTAATGTCAGTAAGTATCAGCTGCTTAAGCATAAATCTGCGGTTGTCTAAGGCCGCCACTGAAAGTTAGGAAACATTACTGGCATGAAATGTTAAAGATGTAGAGAGAGAGTGATTCCATATTCAAGGAGTGAAGAACTTAACATTGCAGACATGTCCATTATCCTCAAATCAATCTATGAATTCTGCGCAGTCTCAGTCAGAATCTCAGGAGGTTTTTGTCTCTTTTGGTAGAAACTGACAAACTAATTCTCAAATTCATGTGGAAATGCAAGGGACCTAAAGTAGCCAAAAAGAAGAAGATCACTGGAGAAAAAGAACATTATTTACCCACTCTACCCATGCTGGGCTTTGGTTCTTTCCAAATGATGCTGGTGTGACCACGCTTGTGAATACGTGTGCATTTCTCCTGCAGCAAAGCCGACAGCCCTGCTGGGCAGGGAGCGGCTTCCGACCCCGTCAACAGGACAGAGCCTAGAAACAGACCAACACGTCCGCGCCCCCCTGATTTATGACAAAGGAGACACAGCAGAGCAGTGGGGATGGTTGCTGTTTTCCAATAAATGGGCCGAGTCAGCAAATATCCATGTGAGGAAAAACGGGTCTGGATCTTTATCATAATCATACACAAGAATCAACTCCGGATAGATCACAGATACACACGTGGAAAGTAAAACAATGAAGATTGCCGAGGAAAGCAGCAGGAACATCTTTGTAACCTTGGAGTAGGCAGATTGCTTAAATAGGACAGAAAAAAAAGGGGGTGCCTGGGTGGCTCAGTCGTTAAGCATCTGCCTTCGGCTCAGGTCATGATCTCAGGGTACTGAGATCGAGCCCCATGTCGGGCTCCCTGCTCTGCGGGAAGCCTGCTTCTCCCTCTCCCACTTCCCCTACTTGTGTTCCCTCTCTCGCTGTGTCTCTGTCAAATAAATAAATAAAATCTTTTTAAAAAAGAAAGAAAGCCCCAGAGTTGGGGAACAGATCCATCAAAGAATTCAAATCCAAAACATAAAGAACTCCTGCCGATCTGTAAGAACAAGAGTGATTACCCAACTAAAAATGGGCAGAAGACCTGAAAAGGCCTCACAGAGGGTACATCGAAGGGCTGCCAAGCGTGCACGCCGGTGCGCACTCCATCACTCAGCAGGCTGAGCAGTTTAAAGTGAAAAACGGCAGGAGTGCCTGGGGGTGCCAGCGACCAGGCCTGAGAGCCGCAAGGGAATGTCCCAGGTGCACAGCGTGAGCCCCGCAGCAAGGTGCAGGTGTGTCCCCCTGGGAGGCGCTCCAAGAGGGTGGGCAGCCAGAGCCCAACAAGTGTTGGGCAGATTCTTACCCATGAGACTGGACCATCGACAACCATCACCAAGTAGGGTTGTCGGATCCAGCAAGACAAAACCAGCAGAACCCTCCGAATTTGAATTTCAGATAAGCAGTGAGTTTATCTTGCACTTTCTCAGTGCAAGAATGTTCCACATGCTCCTCATTTGGGACATTCTTATTCTAAAAAATATTCATATGCTTAAGAAGTATTTGTTGTTTATCTGAAACTCAAATTCAACTGGCCATCCTGCGTTTCCCCTGGCGGCTCTATACAAATATGATATTGCCAAACAAAATCTGCCTCTAGAGAGTGTGGACAGCACATTCCCATTTACGCAGGGAGTGACAAGAGGCAAGACCACCTCAGTCTTTGGAAGTCAGGGTGGTGGGGGTGGCAGGGAGTGAGCAGGGAGGCACGTGAGGGCCTGCGAGCCTGGTTCACCGCCCGCCGTTGGATCTGGGTGCTGTCCGCGTGGGCGTGCTCAGTTTATGAAGAGTCACAGGCTGCGCGTTTCCGGGAAGTACACTTTTCCATGCGTTTCCAAGACTGCACGGGAGTCTTTAATCTGGACTCAGACCTACACTGGCAGAGAGCAAGGCGCATCCACGTAGAGCTGCTCTAGACGCATCCCAGGCGTTGCCACATTAACTCCCTTCAGGTCACTGGTTCAGTGCCCCTTCCTCTAGGAAGCCTCCCCAGACTACGTCAGGTGTGTTCATGTGCCCTCCTGCCCGTAGGCATTTTCTTTTGTTGTAGTTGCTGTTGTGATGAAGTCATCATTCACAGAAACGGTGTTTATTACCTGCATCTTCCAACGTAGCCCCAAGGGCATGACGGGCCTGAGCTGTGCCTGCACGTCTCTCCATCTGGCCCAGAAAGGGCGCTCGAGAACATGTGTGGAGTGAGAGCCTGTATGTGAACCAACATTTTGTTTTTACTCCTAGAAGGTTTTCTTAACACGATGATCGCGTCCCTAAGAACCAGGGCCTTCTTGTTTTCCGCAAGAGTTGTGAGAGCCTCACTTTTGAGAAAGAAACCATCGCAGGAAGGCAGTCATCCGTCCCCGTGGCCGCCGTCCGACCTGTGGCTCGGGAGGATCCCCACAGACACCTTGTTGCTTCCCTGCGGATGCAGCTGCCAAGCACGCTGTGTCTGTCCGCTCTCGGCCAGGGGGCTGGTGTGGCCTTTGGGACCCTCACCCGTGGTTTTTGTCTTGACCCTTGTAGGGATTTGCTGCAGACCCTGACCGAGGACGAGCTTCACACGCTGGAAAGGAACCTCTGCATTTCCCAAGACGTGGAGTTCCCCATCCGTGCAGACACCCAGGTGCCCCCAGCCCTGGCACCGGCCTTCCCCTCACCCCTTCCCGCCGAGGAGCTGCTCTCAACCAAGGCCAAGAACCCGGAGGCGGAGCTGGCTTGCTCCATGCAGTACGACGACCAGGAGCTGGAGCAGCTCAACCGCATGGTCCACAGGGCGGGGGACGAGATGTCATCCCTCCTCTCCCCGCCCAGTGCCTGCCAGTCCCCAGCACGCCGGCCAGGGGTGGAGGGCAGCCCCCATGGGGAGGCGTCCCCAGGCAGTGCACGGCTGCGGCCGGGCAGCGACGAGGAGGAAGGAAGGGTGTTCTTCATGGATGACGTGGAGGGGGCCGCAGAGGCCCCGGGCGGCTCGTCCGGGTGGGCGGGCAGCACCAGTGCTGACCCCCAGGAGAGAGGGCAGGGCGGGGGGCGCGGAGAGGCGGAGGAGGGGGACCTGAGCAATAACAATGACGTCCCTCACGACAAGATGTGGGCGCTGGGCCCCAACTCCTGCAGCTGCCTGGATGGGCAGCCGCACCTGGACGGCTGGGAGGGGGGCGTGGACGCCGCGGAGACGGCCGAGATGATCGCCCACCGGACCGGGGGCATGAAGCTCTCAGCCACCGTCATCTTCAACCCCAAGTCAACGCCCGCCGTGGGCTCTGCCGTCTCTGCCACGGAAGCCTCCAGGGACGGTGTCTCCCCGTCGGAGCCTGCAGCCGAGGGGACAGACGGTGGCTCCCACAAACTCAGCACCGCGGCCACCAGCTGCCTCCTTAACTCCTGCGTGTGCTGCGGGGGCTGTGGGGGCGGCAGGGAGGACGCCGCCGCCCAGAGTCTGCGGGACAAGTGCGGCCGGGGAAGCGTCATCAGCACCTCTGAGCTCGGCTCCGCCAAGGGCCCAGCCCAGAGACAGGAGGAGGCCCGGCCTGTGCTGGAGGCACTGCCCTCAGAGGACGCCCCCACTTCCAAGTGCCTGACACACACCTCGGGGCCTCAGCTGGACACCGCAGACGGGTCACCTGGAGCGGACAATGGCATGGCTGGGCCGCAGGACAAGGGGCAGCCCTCGAAGGCCAGGGTGGAAAGTCAGCAGGGAGAGGCGGCCGAGGAGGAGCCTCAGCGCCTGTCGGGCTCCAGGTAAGAGCCATCTCTGCCCGCCCTGGATTCCTCTCTTTGCATTCAGGGCTCATTCCCACGGGGCTCTCGGTGTGGGGGTGGGGGGAGGTGGCCAGTGTGGGACACCTACGCCACGGGGAGTTAGGCAGCATATATCAGCCTGGTCGCCCAGTCCAGCGGAGAAATGTCCCCCAGTGAGTCCCTGCCCACCCTCCTTCTGATGTTACAGGCACCTCTCAGGTGGTGTGGGCACAGTGCCAAGCCCTCTGCCCACCCCCTTTCACCACCGTGGCCCATCCTGGCCCCAGGTGATCCATGTCTGTCCGGGGGCGGGGTGGGGGCAGGGACTGGGCAGTGGACACCCCTGAACATGCTTTCCACTTTGATCACTGTGGTGGCCTTGGCCCAGCGCCCACCTGACCCACGCGGCTGCTTAGCTCCCGTGGGGTTGCAGTTAGCTGTGTGGATGCTCAGCAGTGGACGTGGCGCCCCTGGGGGCCGTGCTGGGATCCCGGGACCACCCTGGGGCCACCCTGGGTATGTTCTCAGGCAGTGCCCCCAGGACTCTGTTCTCTCCGCCCCCCGCCCTCCCCAGGGGCGCTCCTATGCTCTTCTCCAGAGGCAGGGGACCAGGAAGGGGGGCCGAGGTGGGGGCATGGGTCTGCAGGGCCCTGGCGTCTGCACACCTCTTTTGACTCAAGGCCGCTCTCCCTTCCCTTGCTCCCCACACCCTGGACATATCCTGATGAAGCACATTCAGTGAGCGTTGCCCCCACGCCCGCCATGTGCCTGCGACATCCTCAGCATTGGGAAGGGGGTGCTGGGCTCACACGCGACGGTTGAATTGTCACAACCCCTGGTCCTCTCCCTGGGGCGCTGCCTGCTGGGTCTGCCGGCAGGAGGTGGGAGGACGGGGGTGGGGGGGGTTCAGGCTGGAAGCCGGACACAGCCCCCGCGGCCACGGTCCTCTGGCACTGTGTGACAGGGGCTGGCCAGGACCCCACGGGTGTCAGGGCCACCGTTCCACGTCCCCCAGGAAGCTCCGTGTGGGGTTCCTGAGCCCCGGACAACCACTAACTTACCCTCTGTCTCCGTGGATTTGCCTCTTCTGGACAGTTCCATGCACAGAATCACATGGTACATGAGCTTTGATGCCTGTCTCCGTTCCCTGAGCGTGATGTCTCCAAGGCTCGTCAGTGTTGGGGCAAACATCGGTGGCACTTCTTTCCTTTTTGTGGCTGACTGATATTCTGCTGGACAGACAGAACACGGTCTGTCTGTTCATCCGCCGGTGGGCGGGTGTTGTTTGTATGTCGGCTGTCATGAATGATGCTGCTCTGCAGAATTGCGTCCACACTCTTGTGTGGTCAGAGGTTTTCTTTCTTCTGGGTGTAGATGCAGGAGGAGACTTGGTGGGTCATACGCTGACTCTGCAGCTTTTTGAGGGGCTGTCAGCTGTTTCCCGGAGCCTCCACGGTGCATGCTCCCGCCGGTCATGCGCCGGGCCCCGCGTTCTCTACATCCTTGCCAGCGCTCGTTGCAGCCCCAGCGTTGGTTAACTGGCTCCTTTGTCCTTCGAGCACACAACTAAGCCCCCGGTGTTACAGCAGGTCATTTTACCCCATTTAGCTCAAGATATGTAGAGATGGTCATTGACATTTAATTGTATAATTATCTCGAATATTCGCTTGGTTCCCATCAAATCTATAAACTACAGTGTATGCAGAGAAGTTTATCTCTTCACCTTGCTCTTCCTAAAGGTAACAGTTTTTAAGTTTTTTACAGTTTGCCTTTCAATTTTAAAAATAAAAGCAAAGATGTACACACATGCATTCTCCCCCCCACCCCCAGGGCCTCACCCTGCAAACACTCTCGTCCGCCCTGCTCTCCTGGCCTTCTAGCTGGGAGGCCTGGCCATCGTAGCTTCTGGAGGCGGGCTCACCTTCCCGTCCAGCCCATGTGGCTGAGCCAGCGCACCCTCAGGCAGGTCTTGTGCTGGCCGTGGGGCTGTGCCGGACTCGGCTGTTACAGACGGTGCAAACGTCTTCTCCTCTTTCCGATAAAGCTGTTTTTGAGATGCAAGCGCAGCCACGTCTGGAGGAATGAATTATTGTCACAACGCGCTGGACAGCTTTCTTCCTCAGGGCCCGCCGCACAGGGTTGATTATTGGTAAGTGAATCATCTTTCTGCAAGGATGATAGGAAATCATCAGAAATTCTTCCACAGGGTATGTGGATTTTTCAGTTTTTGACCTGCCCCCGCCCCTTTTCTGGTCCAGCCGGTGGACACCTACTCTGTCTCCTGCTTTCCTGACATTTCCCACGGTGGACACCGCTCGTTTGCGTTATGAAGATGGCTTCCCGGGCCCCATCCAGCTTCGCTCAAACGCTGAAGCTGAGCTGAGCAGAGGAAAGAGAAGCCCCACCGTGGCCTTGAGACAGTCCCATCTTCCCGGGAAGCTTTATCCAGAAGGTGCAGAGGGCCTGAGGAGGGAAGAATGTGGCAGGTGGCTGGTGATCAGGACAGCCATGCGTCTGGGCCAGGGCCTTGGACAGCGGTGCCCCCCTCCCCCCGGCGCCAGGGGCAGCCGGAATCAAGTCAGCCAGGTGTCGGCAGATGGGGCCCGTGGTCCACCAGCCGCAAATATGACAGGAGCACCATTCCCTCACGTCACAAGCTGACCTCATGGAGCGTGATCTAATAGTAATGCTGGAGGTGACAGTCACAAAAGACCAACCTCACACAGGCGGAACGTTTACCCGGATTCCAGCGGGGAGATTCCTGAAAGTCGGGTGTTGCTGTCCTCATGATGTCTCGAGGCTTCACGATGGAGACCGCGGGGCTCGAGTGCAGGGGCAGCCTGCAGATGGGGAGGCTGGTGTCTGCGTCGGCTCAGACTGCCCAGAGAGGTGGCTGGCCTGCAGCCTCCTGCCTGTCTGCCCCCCGCAGGTGCCTCTGCAGTGGGGACCGGCGGTGGCGGGAGGAGTGAGCAGCGGGTGTGGTGCTGGGCTCGTGAGCTCCCGGTCCCGTGGTCCCTCGAGGAGGTCACTCAGGCACAGCCTCACACCTCTGCGCGCCACACAGAGCTGGTCCAGGCAGGAAGCGCATGGAGCTGTGACAGAGGTCTGCTCATCCCGAGGACACAGGGAGTGGATTTTCCTGGTCAAGCAGAAGCCAGGTGGAAGGACCGGGCACTGGGCTCTCTGCCAGGCTGGCCAGAGGGTCTGGGCTGGAGAGGCGCCCTCTGGGGCATTCCCCCAGGCCCTACATTCAACCCGCTGCACCACAGACCAATTCCATCAGTGCTGTTGCCAGGTGCTGAGACATGGCCCCCTGAAGAGTCCTGGAAAGAATGTTCTAGAACCATGCGTTCTTCAGCTCTTTTTACTGGCCTCTCTCCTGCCTTTTCAGGAAAAGTTAGGATCTTTTTAAAGGGAAAGTTAGCATTTTTAAAAAGATTGTCGTTCCCTGTCTAGACTTACCTCACTGTTCCAGAACCTTCCATGCTCTTAAAGCCTGAATAAGCCACTTGTCTACAGCGTGGAGGCTCGGCCTGCCTCACATCTGTTTGTCCTTTCCACGGACATTTGACCAGAGTGTTTCCATCCTGCTGCCTTCTTTAAAAAATACCATAGGGTTGGGGCGCCTGGGTGGCTCAGTCGTTAAGCGTCTGCCTTCGGCTCAGGTCATGATCCCGGAGTCCCACATCGGGCTCCCTGCTCGGCGGGAAGCCTGCTTCTCCCTCTCCCACTCCCCCTGCTTGTGTTCCCTCTCTCGCTGTGTCTCTCTCTGTCAAATAAATAAAATCTTTAAAAAAAAAAAAAATACCATGGGCTCTCTTTTTCTTACTATAAACGTGGTCCCCGTTCATCATAGAAACTCTGAAAACGTTAGAAGAACAACAGAAGGAAATAAAAATCACCCCGAATCTTTTGAGCAGTTTTATTTTTTTCACTACATATTATGACCATTTCTCTGTAAAGCGCTTAAAAAATACTATTTCCATTGAATTCTACTGTATCCTAAGGACATAAGGACATAGCTAGTTTATTCTACATTTTCCCGTTTCCGTGTGTTTTTCCATGCTAGGTTAGCCTGTGGCCCCTCTCCCTTAGGGTTCTGTGTCTGCCCCTGGGGTTATGTCTTTAGAGCGGATCCTTGGGTCACCATGGCAAAGGCGCCACTTACCGCCACGTAAGGTCAGATTGCTCTCCAGACATGCACCCATTTATCAATTCATCATAGCAAGGTGCCCCCCTCCCCCCGAGACTTGAGAGGCAAAACACAACGCCCTGGTTGCTGTAGTTGGCTTTCCTCTGATGATTGGTACCCTGGGTACTTCTTCCTTCGTGTGCAAAGCGACCACTCCTGTCTTCTGCCTGTTTTCTGACTGGGTTTTCATGACTTGTTTACTGACTTGAAAGCGTTCCTTCTGTCTGGTGTGTCTGCTGTGGACAGATTTACCCCACGTGCTCCTTGCCCCCTGATTCCATGTGTTGGTGTCTTTTTTTTTTTTTTAAGATTTTATTTATTTGAGAGAGAGAGAGAAAGCATGAGGTGGGGAGGGTCAGAGGGAGAAGCAGACTCCCCGCTGAGCAGGGAGCCCGATGCGGGACTCGATCCCGGGACTCCAGGATCATGACCTGAGCCGAAGGCAATCGCTTAACCAACGAGCCACCCAGGCGCCTGGTGTCTTTTGATTTATAGAAGCCTTTCATTTTGTTTTGTGTAATTACGTTTATGAAAATTCTAGAGAAACCTTGTGGTTCTCGCTTTCCTTTTTTTCCTCTGGTTGGTTGTGCACTTTCCATCCCTCCTCTCCCCAAGGCCAGGGCATCCGGCTCATGTGCCGTGGCTTTCTTTGTTTTACCACTGACCCTGACCCGGTTTTGGAGGTCTGGGTGGTTCTGCCTTCTGAGATTGTCTCTGACAGTTGGGACTGATGGCCACCCTGACGCACAGGCAGGGTCACTCCAGTCTGGCTTCGGGCCACCTCGCTGCCTGTCCTGCTCTGGAGGCCTGCTCTGCAGTATTCAGTTCCCCAGCTGCATTTGAGAGTCTGGCTGGCGGCCCCCCTGCCTCTCCCTCATGCAGTTGGTGGGCCTCCCTGGCTGTCGTTTTGGGTCAAATGGTGAGAATCTGGAAGCGCTGTCCCCGGCACAGGCTTCTGAGCCTCTGCTCCGAACAGGTGACGTGTGCTCTGACCAAGTGCTCCGTCCTTGCAGGGGGAAACTGCTAGCAAGGCTCACCTGTTGTGATTCCTCACCTGTTCGGGTAGTGGTATAGAGGGCCTGTTCCCCCGCACCTGCAGATGCCGTGGGAGGCTGGGTCCAGGGGAGGGAGGGCGCCTGCGGCTGGATGCTTGACCTCAGCCTCCCCGAGCCTCCATTTGTCGGCTGCAGAATGGGCTAACAAGGGTCGCCTGCTCAGGTGGCTTCCGGGGGAGGAGCTGAGGCCACAGAACATTGTTCCTTCTTGTTACTCTGCATCTTCCTCGTTGTTACTTGTCTTCGTTACTCGCCGTTCCTCACCCGTCATTACTCATGCCGTGGCTCAGGATTGTTACTCACGGCCCCTTGCCATCTTGCTGTTACCAGTCTTGACTTTACCTCCCCGTTGCATCCCCGGATTTCACTGTTTCCAGGCCTCATTCACCACTCCGCACGGGTAGTGTGACCCCCGGGCAGGGTGACGTGGAGCACTGTGGTGGGACTCGGGCCCAAGCTGACAGACTCTGGACGACTCCAGCCTCCGGCGCCACCGCTGACTGAGCTTGGTTCTGGCCCGGCTCCTTTTCCAGCGGATCCCTTGCCTTCCTGTGTGGTGCTGCCCCGTCGGGGCCCCCCCGAGCCCCTCTGCCCACTGCCGGGGTTGGAACCCAGGCTCAGGGGTGTCGGGGCCCTGGGATGCCCGGGTCCATCCCCCAGCAGTATGGCTGCAGAGAGGAGCCAGCTCCAGGGCCCCTGGGCCCCATGGACCCTCCTCCCCAGACGGAGGGAACTGTTTGAGATCTCTGTCTGAGACCCTGCGGACCTCGGCCCCCTCCGTGGCCAGCCCAGGGGAGGGCAACACGTGGCTGCACAGACAGAGCTTCCTCCAGAAGCGTGTGGTGGCTGGCGAGGCCTCCATCACGTGGAAACCTTCCCCAGAGGCGTGGGGCGGGCTCTTCTGATGTGCCGTGGGCACGCCTCATCCAGTCGGCTTTCCCTCTAGCCGACCAAGTCCGGCTGGGCCCTCTGTGCCTGGGATCAGCCCCGCTGGCATATCTTCTGGCCTCCACGACCTGGAAGGGTGTGTGTCCCTTTCCAGTGTATGATCTGTAGCCTCAGCTTCTGGTGCAGGCAGTGGGGTGGTTGGGGGTGCCCCGGGGAACGAGGCCTGAGCCGGCACCTTCGAAGGTAAAGGGGATGTGAGCGGAAAGGACTGTGCTGCCTGGGCGGACTGGCCACTCAGTGACCCCAGACGTGGAGGAGCCGTTTCCTTGCCTGCCCCCCCGCCCCGGTTCTTCCTGGGGCTCGGCAGAAGACCAGCTCCAAGATGGGGTGACGGGCGGGGCGGGGCCTACCCCTGACCTCTCTCTGGCAGCTGCGGGGCCCCGGGCTTGTGTCCGCCCCATCGGGACATGCCCGTTGCTGCCCTTTCTGCCAGAGCCATTCTGGGGCGGGACGCTGGGGGCAGGCCTCGCTGCTGCAGCCATCCGTCCCCGGGGCAGGTGTCCCCCCCGCAGTGCAAAGAGGGCGAACCCTCCACCACGTCACGTCCCTGGAAGGAAAAACAAGAATGATTGAGTGGGTTAAAAATAGAGACAGACTTGGAATTAATTAGACTCTTGAAAAACAGATTAGGCGTAATGACTGTCAGCAAGTCAACTGCTAAGTGATGGGGCTGCGCGGCCGACGCGGGGCGGGACGGGAGCGAGCGTGGGCATGAGCTCAGAGGGCAGGTCAGGGCTGGGCTCTTGCCTGAGCCCCTCACTGCACCCGCCAGGCACCCTGCAGCAAGCACAGTGACCAAGGCCCATGCTGCTAGAAGCCCACAGGGTCGCAACAACCCTGTGAGGCCACGGGGAGTCCCACACCGGTAGGCACTCGGGTGGGGGTCCTGGGAGGGATGCTGCCCTTCTTGTTGATGGGCCTCCCCAGTGTCAGGGTCCTTCTTACGAACTCACAGCCAGGTGTGGAGCTGGCCTGGCTGAGGGGTGGTGGTGACTGCCTGGTGAGTGGGCACCCAGGACAGCTCCGTCCTAGCCTCCTCCCCCTGGTGGCCCCACCCAGCGTGGCCTTAGAAGGCCCCCCTCATTCCAGACAGCTCTTTCCTCCAGACTGGTTGCCTCCCTGCACCCCAGACATCTCACGTCCTCCCACCCTGCTGCTCCCTCCGCCTTTGTCAGTGCAGGACTGGGTCTGCTTCCCTCTTTCCCCACCTGCCCCACCCCGTGGGGGTGCAGTGCCAGGAAGAAGATAAAATCGATGCATAAGATGGGGAGTGACAGGTGGGCTCTGGGGCAGCTCCTGCAGTCAGAGCAATCAGGGGAGGCCTCCTTGGGGCGGTGACACCCCCTGAGACCTGAATGGAGGGCGGGGGACGGAGGGGATGTGCCCCAGGCAGTAGGTCCAGCAAAGGCCAAGGTGTCAAGCTTTTTAACCTGGGCTGTTTCGATGGCGGGAAGTGGTATCCACAGTGGTGTCAATCTGCGTGTCCTTGAGGACCAGTGATCAGTGATATTGAACATCTTTTCATGCGCTCCTCTGCCACCAGCCTGTCTTCTTTGGTGAAGAATCTACTGTATTCAAACCTTTTGCTGTTTCTTTCATTTGGGTTTTTCCTTATTGAGCTTTGAGCATTCTTCATTCATTCGGGGGTCCTTTATCAGATATAATTTGCAAGTATTTTCTCCCAGGCTGTGCATTGTCCTCTCATTCCAAGTATCTTTTGAAGAACAGAAGTCCTTAATTTTGGTGAAGTCCACAATTTGTCAACTTTTTTCTTTCATGGATTGCAATTTTGGTGTCATATCTAAGAGTTATTTTTATGACCCCAGATCACAGAGGTTTTTCTTCTGTTCTAGAAGCTTTATACTTTTCGTTTTTACATTTAGGTCTGTAATCCATTTGGGGCTAACTTTGTATATGGTGTGAGGTATGGATCAGAGTCTTATTTTGTTTTGCATAACGAAAGCCAGTTGCTTCAACCCGATTTGTTGAGAAAGCCCGTCCCTTCCCCACTGAATTGCCTTTGCACCTTTGTCAAGTCCGTCAGCTGTATCTTGTGGGCTTATGTCTGGACTGACTCGTCCGTTCTGTTCATCTGTCTGCATGGACACCAGTATCACTCTGTCTCGATTATGGTAGCTTTATAATGAGCCTTAAAGTCAAGCAGTATAAATCTACAGCTTCCTCTTCTTTTTCAAAGTCGTTTCAGTTATGCTGGGTCCTCTGTATTTCATGTGAATTTTAGAACCAGGTTGTCAATTTATAGGAAAAACAAAAGCAAAAACAAAAACAAAGCCTACTAGGACTTTGACTGGAATTTTGTTGAATCTACAGATCAACTTGGGAAGAATTAACCCCTTAATAATATCAAGTCTTCCAATTCATGAACATGGTCTATCTCTCCTTTTATTTATGTTTTTAATTCTCTCAGCAAAGTTTCATTGTTTTTACTGTAGAAGTCTTGCACATCTTTTTTCAGGTCAGATTTATCTCTAAGTATTTTATATTTGTGACACTATTGTAAATGATATTGTCTCGTAATTTCAATTTCTATTTGTTCATTGGTAATATCGGAAGATGTAATTGAGTGCTGTAAATTGGTCTTGTCTCCTGCAACTTTACTAAACTCACTTCATTAGTTACAGTAGTTCTTATGAAGATTCATCAGATATCCTGTGGATGATGATGTCACCGGTGAGAAAAGCCAATTTTATGTCTCCTTTTCAATTGGATATTGTTTACTTCTTTTTCTTGCATTTTTGCCCTGGCAAGGACCTCTAGTACAATGTTGAATAGAAAAGCTGACACAGGATACTTTTGCCTTGTTCCTGATCTCAGAGGGAAAACATTTACTACCTACTGTTGGCTGTAGGGTTTTCATAGGCACCTTAAGCAGGTTCAGGAAGTTCTCCTTTATCCCCAGTTTTCTGAGAGTTTTTATCAAGAATAGATGGGTTTTCTGAAATGCTTTTTCTGCATATTTTGGGATGATCATATTGTTCGTATTTTTTAGTCTGTTAATGTGATAAATGACATTGATTGATATTTAGATGTTGAGTTAATTTTACATTCCTGGGATGAACCTTACTTGGCCACTACGTATTATCCTTTTTATGTATTGTTGGCTTTGATTTGCTAAAATTTTGTTAAGAATTTTGCATCTGATGGTGAAGAATGTCAGGCAGCAGTTTTCTTTTCTCATAATGTCCTTTTCAGATTGGGTATCAGAGCAAAGCTGAGAGCCTAGGGTGAGTTGGGGAGCATTCCCACTTCTTCAATTTTCCAGAAGAGTTTGTGTAGAATGGGTACTATTTTTAGCTTAAATATTAGTTAGAATTCACCAGTGAAGCCATCTGGGCCTAGAGTTTTCACGGGGAGGTTTTTAAACTACAGTTTCAATTTCTTTGCTAGACGTGGGTTTGTTCAACTACCCAGTTCTTATTCAGTGAGTGGAAGAGCTTATTCACATAGTCCTCAGTCCCTGCTCCGTTCCGTCCTCTTGACTTCCGCTCAGACAGGCTGATACCAAATAGCTGGGCAATGGTCCTCTGCCTGGAGTCCCAGGGCTCCCTACACTCCTGGTTTCTGGGACCCAGGCCACCTGCCCCAGCCCCTGCCCCATGGCTGCCTCCTTGCACCCTGACCAGTGTCAGCTTTCTAGATGATCTCCGCACTCTCCTGCCTCTGGTCCTTGTTTGCTCCTTGGGTCACTGTCCCCAGCCTGTCTGCCATGACATCCCTCCCATCTCTGCTACACCACGTCACCATGTGCCTTTGATGAAACTCATGGGGAGCTTTGCCAGTGGCCCTGTCGAGTGCTGCGGCTGCATGTCCTTGCCATCCCTGTTTCACAGATTTGAAACAGAACCCCTCAGCGGGGGCAGTCCCTCTCATTTGTCTGACTCTGGTTTGGGGACCAACTACAGGGCCCCTGGGCCCATTCCCAGAGTCCAGCCTTGAGTCTCACATCTGTGATGATCCATCCTACCGGTGCCCACACCACCTCTCTTAGGCTGGGAGAAGCATACCTGTCCTAGCTTGAGTGAAAATAAGGGGCTGCCAAGGGTTGGAAGGTAGCTGGCCAAGCAGGACACCCTGGGATTTGGAGGGGGACGTCGGGGCTCTTGTCCGGTCTATCACATCCTGGGTTTTCTCCTTCCAACTCCTGCCCCTGCAGTGGACCTCTTCTGGGCCACTGCCCCTTAGCACGGTGCTGGCAGCCGTCCAGCCCAGCTTCCATAGCAGGATCCTTGCCCTCATCCCAGCCCGTGTGTGCAGTCTGGATGTTCGTGGCTTCAGGGGGCCACCCTGCAGGGGCAGCTCCAGGGGAGGGGGCTGGTGGAGTCCAGGCCTGCAGTACTGGGCCTCCAGGTATGACCGTCCCGCCCTCCTTCCCTGCAGCCCCGCGACCTATGTGTCCTTATTCTGCCCAGCTCCCTGCTCCTTGAATATCTGGGGCCTCCACAGTGCAGGGGTGGAAGCCGGGGCTTTGAGCAGTGTGCTTGGTAAGCGCTGACCCCTCCTCAGGATGCGGGGGGGCGGCCTGGCTGCTGCCCGGGGACTCCAGCAGCACCCTAAAGGGCTTGTCTCCTCCACCGTGGGGCCAGGAGACTCCCCTTCTGAACAGCCACTTCCTCAAGCAGAGCCTTTGCTCCCGTCTTCTTGGAGGCAGATACGAGAAAACAGGTTTAAATTGCTGAGTGTGGCATAGCAGGGAGGCCCAGATGCTGTCTGCAGTCCATCACCCACGGCTTTGTTCACCAGCCATGGAGCCTTCTGTTCTCAGAGCTTTTATTTATTTATTTATTTATTTATTTATTTATTTATTTAAAGATTTTATTTATTTGACAGAGAGAGACACATTGAAAGAGGGAACACAAGCAGGGGGAGTGGGAGAGGGAGAAGCAGGCTTCCCGCGGAGCAGGGAGCCTGATGTGGGGCTCGATCCCAGGACCCCGGGATCACGACCTGAGCCGAAGGCAGACGCTTAACTACTGAGCCATCCAGGCACCCATGGTCACTGGAAATTTTTCTTTTTTTAAAGATTTTATTTGTTTGACAGAGAGACACAGCGAGAGAGGGAACACAAGCAGGGGGAGTGGCAGAGGGAGAAGCAGGCCTCCTGCTGAGCAGGGAGCCCGACGCGGGGCTCGATCCCAGGACCCTGGGATCGTGACCTGAGCCGAAGGCAGACGCCCGACGACTGAGCTACCCAGGGGCCCAAAGATTTTATTTATTTATTTGACAGAGAGAGACACAGCGAGAGAGGGAACACAAGCAGAGGGAGGGGGAGAGGGAGAAGCAGGCTTCCCACTGAGCAGAGAGCCCGATGCAGGGCTCAATCCCAGGACCCCGGAGTCACGACCCGAGCCGAAGGCAGACGCTCAACGACTGAGTCACCCAGGTGCCCCTTCTCAGAGCTTTTTTTTTTTTTTTTAAAGATTTTATTTATTTATTTGAGAGAGAGAGAGCACATGGCAGGGGAGGGTCAGAGGGAGAAGCAGACTCCCCGCTGAGCAGGGAGCCCGATGCGGGACTCGATCCTGGGACTCTAGGATCATGACCTGAGCCGAAGGCAGTTGCTTAACCAACTGAGCCACCCAGGCGCCCTCTCAGAGCTTTTAAAAGCAGCAAAAGTAGGGGCACCTGGGCGGCTCTGTCAGTGAAGCGTCTGCCTTCGGCTCAGGTCCCAGGATCAAGCTCCGCGTCCGGCTCCGTGCTCAACGGGGCGTCTGCTTCTCCCTCTCCCTCTGCTCCTCCCCCTGCTCATGCTCTCTCTCTCTCAAATAAATAAAATCTTAAAAAAAAAAAAAAAAGGCAACGAAAGCTCAGGAAAGGCGTGCAAGGTACGACAGCAGAAGGGAACACAGGTCCCCTCTGCTCATGCCACAACCACGCATGTTTATAAAACACACATGTATTTTTTTGCCGATCTGTGTTTCCTGGCTTTTCTAGAGTATACGCATATTGCACCTGTCTTAAGAGGGAATGATGTAAAGATCAGGCTCCCATAGCCCAACCGTGGGACCTTCTCCAGAGCTGGGCTGTGCTGTGCCCCCAGAGGAGCCAGACCACGGCCCCCACCTCCCCGTGGAAGGGGGAGGTGGCGCCGGGCCAGGTAGCACCCAGGTGAGGGCAGCGAGCCCAGAGGGAAGGGAGAGGCCCACCGGGAGGAGCTGCAGGTATCAGCAGGTGCTTTGGGGCCCTGCCTGGCCCTGCAACACCCCCCACACCCCACAGCCCCAGCTTTGGGAGTTGTCTCCTGGGGGCTGTTGGGGACAGAGCTGTAGTCTCACAAGTGGAAAAAGCTGGACGGGGTGGGTGTGTCAGGGCCTGCGGATACACGGGACCCCCGCAGCTGTGGGGTAAATGGAGGGTTGCCATGGCAACGTGGGAGGCACCAAAGCGTCAGGAGCTCCCCAGCCTGGGAGGAGGACGTGCACCCTGTTTCACAGACCCTCCTTGGGTCCCAGCAGGCTTGGGGTCACTCCAGGCACTGTGGACCTGTGTGCTGCCAGGCTCTCCCTTCCTCTGGACTCCAGGGGGACCGGCCTGGGTGGGCCTGTGTCTGGGGAAGCGACTCTGAGGGACCCAGGTGCACCCTGCTGCCCAAGGCCACCCCGTCTGTCAGTCAGCAGGCTGGGAGGGCTCAGCGAGGGCTGTGGGCACTGGGCAGGGGGTCTACTCTCTGTCCTCCCTGATTGGGGAAGCCACGGGTCCCTGGAACTTCCTCTGTCCTCGGGGCTCTGCAGAGCGTCCTTTGGTGACGAGGGGGTTCACCGAGGCTTCCTAGCTGTCCCGCATAAGCATTGCAGGGGCATTTGAGCTCCTGTGTCCTTCTGGCTGGACATCATCCATAGTGATGACTGGAGGATATTTCCAGGAATCCCTATCCCTGAGCGCATGGGCGTCTAGAAGCCTGGCACATGGCTTCAGGCGGTCACAGTGGGACTCCGTTGGGGGTGACATGCCCACTGAACAGCATGGTGCAGACCCTCAGCCATTCCTGGCTGGGCCCTGCTTGATGCCCATCTCGTGGGAAGTCCTGCGGCTTACGGAGCCTTTACCAGAGGCCCGGCATAGTCCCCTTCCGAGCGTGATCTCCCTCTATTCCCACTTAGAGAAGTGAACACTGAGGCCCAGGGACAGAGCGATTTGCCTACATTCACGAGGCTGGACGAGGGTGGAGCCAGGAGCCTTCCAGGGCACCGCGTGTCCGGGGAGGGATGGGGGTGTGAACAAGAACCTCCGAGCACACCCTCACGTGTGGCACACAGAGGCCACTGCTGTTTCTGTGGTCACGGGAGCCCGAGCGCATGGGCTCTGGTGTCACACTTGTCCCCAGCATGTGCACCCCCCACGGCTGTGACGGTCTCCCCCTGCCCCCGAGGGCCCATGCCTGAGTCCAGGCCCTCACCCCTGCCAATGGGGACCAGGCTCCTTCCCAGTGGTGTCGGGCAGCCTCTCCCCTCCCCAGAACTGGCCGGCAAGCTTGGGAAGGGGTGGGGAGGGGGCGGCTGGGAGCGGGACCCTGCCCAGGCGCGAGCGCACTGCAACCAGGACGGGGAAGTGGGTTGGCTTCAGCCTGGTGAATTGCGGCGTCTCCCCGCACGAGGGTCTCTCTTTAGCATGTCCACACCTGGGATCTCATTTTTAAATCTTTTCACATAAGATTAAACCACGACACGATTCATTTTTAAAGGAATGCACAGATAATAGGCAAATATATGACATCTTTCGAGGAAGACGAGGCCGCAGCATGATACGTGCTAGAGGTGGGTTTGTGTGAAGGGCGAGCGGGGTCAGGCCTGGCTGCCGGCGGGGTCACGGTGGGGCCAGGCTGCAGTGTGGACCTCAGAGGAGGAGACACGAGAAGGCCGCTTGGGGCAGGAAGGATGTGCGAGGTGTGTGAGGCGGCTGCTCGTCACAGTGGACCCTCGGTCCTGTCTCTCTGTCCCTCTCTGTCCCTCTGTCCCTGCTCGGTCACTTTGGAGGAGTGTTCGGTCTCCGGCACCTCTGTGTCCTATGTAGCCGCTGTCCTGGGGGGGGGCACTGCGCCCCGTTCTGAGTGCGCACTTACACACGCGTGCACACGCATGCTCACGGACACTCATGCACACACACGGATGCTCTCACAAGGCACACTCAGACACACGCGTGCACACGCACGCTCACGGACACTCATGCACACACACGGATGCTCTCACACAGGCACACTCAGACACACGTGTGCACACGCATTCTCACGGACACGCACGCGCAAACACTGATGTTCTCACAGGCACACTCAGACACGTGTGCACACGCATTCTCACGGACACGCACGCGCACACTGGTACTCTCACAAGGCACACTCAGACACACGCGTGCACACGCACGCTCACGGACACTCATGCACACACACGGGTGCTCTCACACAGGCACACTCAGACACACGTGTGCACACGCATTCTCACGGACACGCACGCGCAAACACTGATGTTCTCACAGGCACACTCAGACACGTGTGCACACGCATTCTCACGGACACACATGCACACATGATGCTCTCACAAGGCACACTCAGACACACGTGTGCACACGCATTCTCACAGACACGCACGCGCAAACACTGATGTTCTCACAGGCACACTCAGACACACGCGGGTGCACATTCACACAGACACACCTCCCCACACATTCAAGCCCCCTCATGGGAGATTTAATGGGTGGGGAAGGTGTCTTGGCTCCCCCTCCCTAGCACAATTGGGGACCCCAGGCTCCCCACCGGCAGGGCTGTGGGTGGCCCCAAGATGCTGAGGGGGAGCGAGACTCTGCCAGGGGCCCCTGCACTCAAGGCAGAAGCATTACCCCCCACCCCCAGGCGCCAGGCGGCCCCATGCGGCTCTGCCCTCCGCCCCACCTCCAGCCCCCCCCTTACTGCCAGAGGCCGCAGGTGCCGGGGCAGGACCCTCACACACACGCTCCTCCCTCCCCTCGGTGCTCCCGCACAAATTGTGGGATGAACGCAGCAAACACCTCCTGGCAAAGCAATTTCCCTAGAGGCGTAAACATTGATTATGAGCTCAGACTCCCTTAAGCGATTCGAGCCATAATTACATGTTTCGTGTGATGCCCCTTTGGATGCCTGACAAGCTCCAGCGGGCTTCGTTGGTGGGAACCAGCCGTGTCCTCGGTGCCAGGACAGCCCCGCCTCTGGCCTGCATCTCAAGCTTGTGCACTGACGCCCCCCACGTCTTTCTCACTGGACCCATTGGTGAGATTCTACTGTGCATTCTGTCCCTGAGGAACAGTCTCCTGGGCCCAGCAGGTAAGAGACGGACCTGGGGTTGGGTCGTGGGTTCTGTGCCCAGATCCGCTTCCCAGGCAGCAGGAGCAAACGGTCTCACGCAGGGCTTTAAACTACAGGAATGTCCCAGCTCAGGAGGCCGACAGTCCAAAATCAAGGGCCATGCTCCCTCTGGAGCCCCCGGGGAGGGGCCTTTCTGGCTGTCCGGGCTCCTGGGGCTCCAGCATTCTGGGGCATATGGCCACGTCCCTCAGTCTCTCCTCCATCCACACCCAGCCTCTTCTCTGTGTGTCTCCTCTGCTCTTCTTAGAAGGATCCTCGTTGTTGGAGTTAGAGCCTGCCTGGACAGTCCAGTCGCAGGCCCTGGGGGTTTCGGGTGGACATGTCTTTCGGGGGCTCTCCCACTCCTCCCAGCAGGGCTGTTGCATCAGGTGCACCTTCATGGGGGAGGAAGCAGACAGCATTCCGAAGCTGTGAGGTATGAGAAGGCTCTGCTGGTGGCCCCTTTTCCTGAATCCCATCTAGCGTTCCAGACACAGAGAGAGCGTTTATTCCCACAGAGGCCCACGTCTCGTTCTCCCCTGTGTCTAATGAATTCAAACTCTTTGTTCAACAGTTATAGATTGGGAGGTTGGTGAGGGGCGGGGCGGGGGGGGGCTGCCTTCGATGCTGGGCATACAGCAATGAACAGAAGAGAAGTTGCTGCCAGGCCAGCCTTGCATTCTCCCAGAGTAAGACAGAGTCAGCACACACATGCCAAGGCAGAGTGCTGAGTGTCCCAAGTTGCACAATGCAGGGTAAGGGCAGGAAGAGAGCAGTTGGCAGGGCGGTGGCGGGGGGTGGGTGGTGGTGGTTCTGTTTGTGGTCAAGGAAAGGTCTTCCAATGGAGCATAACAAACAGAGGCGTCTGGGTCTATCCAGAAAAAGAGCATTCTGGGCCCAGTGACATCTGTGCAAAGGCCCTGTGGCCAATAGCATGTTTGGCTTCTCTGAGACAGCAAGGAGGAAGTCTGAGAAGCATAAGTAAGTGGAGGGTGTGGGAGGGGAAGTTGACAGAGAGAGGTACAGACTATGCCAGGCCCTATAACCTTCGGTAAGGATTTTTGCTTTTACTTGGACTAACTGGAAAGCAGGGGTGGAAGGTTGCAACAGAGGAGAGACAAGTTCTGACTTTTGTTTGAAAAGATTCTTTGTCCTGGGCCTTCGGTAACCTTGGTAGGAGCCGCAGCACTTGGGGTGGCCCCTGGCATGTCCAGGGGAGTTTAGGCCTGGCAAATCCTGAGTGCTGGGCTCCTCTGAGGCCAAGGGTGAGTCCTGCCTCCATGAGTCATGCCGAGCTAGGCAGGGCTCTGCAGGAGCCCTGGGGCCTGGCCTCTGAACACAGTCCCCAAGCTGTCAGCCTGCTGGCTGGGCGGTGCAGGGGAAGGGGCAGGCCCTGGCAGAGACTGGTGCGTGGGGAAACAGGGGCCTCCCTGTAGATGTGAGTGCCCCTCTGTCCACAGAGGGTCCAGTGCCCGCCATTGCCCAGCAGTCTGTCTAGTGACTGCCTGTGGACAATCAACACCCTTCCAAAGGGGTGGCCCCGGGCAGTGCCCAGACAATGGCCATCCTTGTGGGCCCTAGGGGCCGGGCAGACCCAGACAAGACCGGGGCTCAGGTCCCAGCTGAGATCGCAGCTTCTAGCTCCGGTGGTCTGTTCTTTTGTTCCCCTCAGCCCTTCGAAGCCGTCTTTCTGCCTAGGATCCGTGTCTGTGGAGTTTTGTGTCTCTCTCCGCTGACCTCCCGACCCCACTCGGCCAGCGTCTCAGGCTCCATGGCCTCAGCTGTCTGTGGCCTCAAAGTTTCGGTGTGCGGGCCGCTGCGCCAGTGTCCAGGAAGACATCCCAGCCTCTGGGGCGTTGAGCTGCGGGGCTGGGGCTGCAGGGCCGAACCCCAGGGGCGCCCCCAGAGCCGCTCCTACCTGCACCCAGAGACGGACTTCCCACCACAGGCAGGGCTGTGGTGCCATCTGCTGCCAGAAGCTCTGCCTTTCTCCTCAAAATCACAAAAGTAGTACTTGCTCACAGAAGACACTTGGGAAAAGACTAATTTATCCATAGTCCCGCTATTCAGATAATTAATTCAGACATTAATGCCTAGATGATCTTTCCCCATGTCTCACTAGGTACATGTGAGATCTCTAATTTTATAATACTGCCTTTTCATTCAGTATGTTAGCATTTCTAGCATCTGACGATTCTTCTACTAAGTGGAAATTGTATGGATGGGACCTAACTTGTTGAGCCAACCCACTGTTGATGGACATTCAGTTTATGAGCTATTTCTTGAATATGAGTTTGCTAGATGATTACAAGAAAAGCATTCCTTTATTTTTTTAAGTGTGCACTTGAGTGGTTTTTAGTGTGATCGCAGCTACGCACACATTTTTGTCACCCCTTAAAGAAACCCACGTCCACGAGCAGTCGCTCCCCGTCTCCCCGCCGCCAGCCCCGCCTTCCCGTCTCATAGATCTGCCTCCTCTAGACATTGCACATAAATGGAGTCACACACTATGTGACCTTTCGTGAGTCACTGGGTCACAGCCTCGTGTCTTCCCGCTTCCGCCTTGTTGCAGTGCACGCACAACCTCCTTCTACGGCTGAGTAGTATTCCCCTGCGTGGATGGACCACGGATGTTGGCCTGCTCATCCACTGATGGACGCGTGGATTGCGCCCACCTTGTGGCTCTCGAGAATGGTGCTGCTCTGAACATTTGTGAACGGTATTTGCTTGGGTCCCTGCTCCCCAGTCTTCTGGGTAGAGCTGTCACTGATACTGGGGATCCTGAGTGGCGGTGGACATGGCCAACAGTGAAGTCCCCACCTCCTTCGCCTACGCGGCTCCCGGGGCAGGGACGGGAGCTGGGGGGCAGCCAGCCCCCCCCCCCCCCCCGATTCTCAGTGGAAACCGTGCGGCTCAGCAGGAGAGAGCCGTGGCTCATCATACAGGTCCCAGCAGAGCACGGGCACGCCCAGCCCCACTGCCCACCGGCCCTGGCTGTTCCAAGCTCCGGCGAAACGCAAATGCTCCGAAGCGAATGTTCATTGTGTTAGAATGAATGTTCATTGTGCGCCGGCAAAGTGCAGCCCATGCACGCCCTTGGCTGGAGGAAGGGGGCCCGTGGAGCCCCGGGGCCCGGTCAGCCCAGCCTCCCTCTGCACCGGCCGGGGGTGTCACATCTTTGTGCTTCTCAGTGGTCTCCCATCGGGGGCGTACCCCTGCCTAAGACTCGGCAGTTCTGCGCGTTTTTCTGCCGTGTGTCAGGGACCCACATGGCACGTGAGGAGCGGTGACCGGTTCCCCTCCACCTCTGTCAACTCGGCCCCTGTGTGACCACTGAGCCATCAGGGCCACCATGAAGATCCAGCCACGTCTGTGGGCCACATGCGTGTTGTGTGGGCAGCTCCTCTTTCACACCGGTGGTGCCACGTTTCCCTTCTGAAGTTGTGGCCCAGCCCACTGGGGCCCAGCCGTGCCTCCCTCGGAGTGTGGACAGACAGCCTGGGATGCCGTGTGCGCTGAGGCAGGCCTCTGGCATGGAAAGCAGACCAACTCCCTCCCTGGAAGGAAAAGGAGATGGTGCAGGCAGCCGTTGGCCACGTTTTAAAAATTATGATGAATATTTCCAGACAGATAAAAGGCTTGCATCCATGAAACGACAGGGAGAGCATAAGTTAAACGTCAGGGGGAAAGCTGGAAGGGAAAATGAGAGAAGAAAGGAGGGGAGTGATGTAGGACTTGGACGTGCCCCTGCTGGGCCCTCGCAGCCACAGGGCAGAAGGGAGGTGTGTGTGGGGGCAGGACCCCCGTCTCCGTGACAGAGTCCCACACGTGGGGGCTTAAAACGACAGGAAGTTACCCCCTCACTGTAGGGAGGCCAGAAGTCCGAAATCTGGCAGGGCCACCCCCCCTCATCCAGGGTCCTTCCTGCCTCGTCCAGCTCCCGGGGGCTGCCGGCGCCCCCCACCTCTACACCCTCTACACTCCTCTCAGAAGGACACCTGTCACTGGGTTAGGGCCATCCAGCAATCCAAGACGACTTTCTCCTCTCTAGCTGCAAAGACCCTTTACACAAATAAGTCACATTCGCAGGTTCTAGGGGTCCAGGCTTGGGCCCATCTTTGGGGGTCCACTGTTCACCCCACTGCGTAGGGAGTAAGTAGGTGAGTTGACTCCTCCGTTGGAGGAAGCCCGTAGATAAGGTTAATCTGGGAGGGTGAGAAGGGCAGCCCGGCCTGAGTGTGCAGCAGGAAAGGGCAGGAGTTGAGCGCGAACTGTGGTGGATGGGGCAGGGGCTGGGTCAGAAGCCGGGCTGTGCGGCAGCCTCGTCAGGGCCCGCGTGTGGCTCGGTTCCGAGTCCGGGCAGCTTGGCTCCAGGACAGAGAGAGTTTTCTTCTCACTCGTGGGCTTTCAGGCTCCAGCAGCCCCTGGCCGCCCTCCCACCCATGCACCCCGTATTTCCTTCCTCTAGCAGCGGCTCCACAGACCAGGCCGGGCTGGAGACCGCCCCCTCGGCCACAAGAGAGAAGATCCGGTCCAGGTTCCATGGCAGCCATGACCTCATCCACCGCCTGTTTGTCTGCATTTCAGGTGCCCGGCTGGGCCTGGGGCAGGCGGCGCCGGGCGGAGGGCGGGATGCGGGCGATGCCAGGCCCCGGGAGTCTGGGGGCTTCCCCACCGTGTCATTTCTTCATCTCCAGCCCAGGGGCGGAGAGGAGGGCTTAATTCCTCAGCAGGTCCCTCAGCTGGGATTGGGGAACCCACGGCTCCCGCGGGGGCCTCGGCCACCCACACGGGGAGGTTCTGCTCAGTTTGTGGTTCAGACTTTAGTGTACCCTGCCTAGTTTTGTTTCCCTTTCTGGGGATGGCTACACAGTGGGGAAGGGGAGGACAGGGAGCTGCCTGTTTTGTCCCCCACCCCTGGGGGGTTCAGAGGCCTGTGAGCTTTTCTTTAGTTCTGTGTATAAAAGTGTGCACAGCCCCCTTCCCTGCCTCCCGCATGCCCTTCTCACCCCCACCTTTGAGGGATGGGCTCCAGCCGGCCTGCCTGCCGGGAGTGCGGCCCGTGGCCTGGCGGTCCTGCAGAATCAGGTCATGTTGGGGGGGCGAGGGCCCCACAGGCAGTGCCGAGCCAGGCCAGGTGGGACCAGGAGGACCTCGGGCGACTCTGAGCTCCAGTTTGCACAGGTTTGTGTCGGGGGTTGGAGGGATGCCATGCCCAGCAGGTGCTCGGGGCATTGACGGTGCACGGAGAATCCTCTAGAAGCGCTGACTGCAGCGCTGACTGGGACGGGTCACTGGGCTCCCATTCCAGTGGGATGCCCGCAGCTTCTCCCTCACTTTGCTGCATGTGGCAGCCAGGTCCGCCCCCAAAGAGCTAACCCAGCATCGCTTTCCACCTCTGCAGGGAGGGTGGGGGGGGGTGCTTTCCTGCCAGGGAGGGGGCTGTCCGTGTGGTCACTCCCACCACCAGCCTTCCCTGGACTCCTGAGCCTTGACTTTGGCCAAACTGTGGCCCAGGGGCTGGGCGGCCCCCTTTTGCCCTGAGCCACCTGAGGATGCGTCAGTCCTGGGCCGTGAGCTCTGGCCGGGGTCACCCAGCTGGCAGCCCTGAGCCCCTGCGGCTGCTTGGCCTGACCTGCCCTCCCTTCGTCCTCCTCTCTCAGGGGTGGCTGACCAGCTGCAGACAAACTATGCCAGCGACCTGAGGAGTATTCTCAAGACCCTTTTTGAGGTCATGGCCACCAAGCCCGAAACAGACGACAAGGAAAAGTTAAAGAAGGGTGAGTGCCACCCACAGTGTGTCCGTGCCACCCCCCGGGAGCCGCACCCCCACACTGAGGGCACATGGCCCTGCACAGCCATCCATCCGGCCTTTCTGGGGCCCACTGCCTCCACACGGAACCCACTGGCACTGCCAGGCTCTCCACTAGGGACCAAGGGGCACAGGTCGCAGGTGCCCCGGAGGCTTTGCGGGGGGGCTCCCACCCCCCCCCACGCACAGGCCTGTGCCTGCAGCACCTCCTGCTCACCCCTGCATGCCCTCCAGCAAGGTCACCCAACTTCTCGGGGCCGGCGGCCTGCAGGGGGGCAGTTGAGACCCAGACGCCGCATAGTCACCCCTACCAACTTCCGGCCACCAAAGCTGTCGGGGGGGGGGCAGCCCACAGTCAAGGAGGGGACCTCGGCCCCACCTTTTGGGGGGAAGTGGCAGGTTATGACCTGTGGCCGCCTTCGACCTGCCTCACGCGTTTACACGTGCCCACAAATCCCAGGCACAGACGCGCACGCACACACGTGCACGCATGCACGCACGCAGTCATGTACACTGTCACACACACACCCACACACGCACTCTCACGCGCACACACGCACTTGCACACACTCTCTCACACACCCACCCACACACTCTCACACACACACTCTCACATGCACAAACACACTCACACACCCACCCACACACGCACTCTCACACGCACACATGCACAACTGTCTCACACACCCACCCACGCACACTCTCACACATGCACACACTCACACACCCACACACGCACTCTCACATGCACACACACTCACATGCACACATGCACACTCTCTCACACACACACTCTTGCATACTCTGACATGCACGGGGTGGGGAGGGGGTCTGACCCCTGCTCGCCCTCCCCTTGTGCTGGGCTGAGATGCCTGTTCTGGGCGAGCTGCCCATCCTCATGGGGCATCTGGGCACACAGAGCCACCTGCCCGGCTGTAGAGCCCGCCCCCGTCCAGCAGGGCACATCCTGGCTTGGGGGGAGGAGGAGCAGAGTCAGTCCTGTGTGTCGCCCCAGCTCTGCCTCCTGGTGGCCATACCACTGGGCTGATGGGGAATTCGGGGTGGTGCGGCCTTCTGAAACATCACAATGCAGAAAAGGTGGGTGACATGGACCAGTTCTGCAAGCAAGGATGGTGGGCTCCTCAGCCTGTGTCCAGGCCTGGTCCCCCTATTGCCTCGTGGGTCACAGCCCAAGGGGACCTTCCACACACAGTGCAGCGGCTCTGGGGCTGGGGGCCGCAGGGGGGAGAAGCTGCAGACCTCAGGGCACCAAGCCCAGCCTGCTGGGGCGGTGCTGACTCACCCATTGCAGGGGGACTGTGGCTGGCTTTGGGGGAGCTGCCCCCCTGCTGGCCACATGTGGGTGGGCCTAGCAGGGACAGGTGCTTGGGCATCAACCCCACCCCTTCCTCTCTCCCTCCCTCTCCTAGTCACCCAAAGCCTGCGGAGTGCGGCCTTGGAGGACTGTGCCCTCTGCCAGGAGACCCTATCATCCTCTGAACTGGCAGCCAAGACCCGAGATGGGGACTTGGAAGGTGCGTGCGGGGTGTGGGCCAGGGCCCGAGGTGCTGCATGCAGAGCAGGGGGTGAGGAGCTTGTCTGGACTGTCCCCCTCTCTGTCCTGAATGCAGAATCCATGAAGGCACTGTTTCTCCAACTGGGGGTCCTGTAGCTGCCCATGGGGAGGCGGCTACCCCCTTGGTGGCACACGGACCCCCTTAGCCAAGGCCTTTGGCTGCGGCCGGAGGTGGCTGGACCCAGGGCAGAGGCACACACCTGAGCCCACCTGTACCCACCTGCCCCACAGGAAGGGCCTCACATGGCAGCTTCCGGTGACTTCTTCACAGGTCATGTGGAAGCCCCAAGACCCTGCTCCCCGTTTAGGAAGCCAGGCCTGCTGGGGGACCAGTGGCTTAGTGATCAGGGAGGGAGCGTCCAGAGCAGGTTGGGAGCTCGGGCAGCACAGCTATGGGGAGGGGGCCACCCAAGAGTTTCTAAGGGGCTGGAGGCCTGGGAGAGGCGCCGCGATAGATGGTGGCGCATAGGCCTGACCAGGCGTCAAACAGGGATGGGGCCGAGAAGGAGGCTGAAGTTGACCCCACGATAGGCCAGAGGTCACAGCACTCCTGGTGTGCCTGGCCCACTGGCTGACCCTGCTGGTCCCAGGCTCGGGGCCTTCCTCGTGCTCGCCAGTCCCCTGGGGGTGACAGAGGTTGCGGGGATGGGGTGTAAGGAGCAGCACATCTCTACCTTTCTAGAAAACGATGCATGATGGTACAAAGTACCTGTTACAGGAACTTGGAACCTCTCTGTTCATGAGTGACTGTAATGAGCTGCGAGGTCTGGCATTGCCCAGGGCACAGGCGAGGGCCACATCCTCCCTGGGGGCTGCCGACCCAGCCCCCTCCTAGAAGTGGCTCCCCTTGGCAGGCCCAGGAAGTCCTCGGGACCCTCACATTCCCCCACCCTCTCGCCCCTGCCAGGAGTGCTTTTGGCCTTATCTGCCTGAGCTGGAGGTCCTGGCCCAACACGGTCCTTAGGGGCTAACATTGCCATCCAGGATTTCCCTGGGGCCAGCCTGAGATTCTACATAGGGGGTGGCAAGCATAAGAAATGACCTCCCTGCAGGGTGGGGGTGAGCTGACCAGGCCCAGGATGGAAGGCAGGAGAGTTGAGTGGGAGGCAGTTTCGGGTCTGTGCAAGCAGGCAGGAGGAGGGGCAGAGCCTCCAGGGTGGGAGGGAGGCCAGAAGACCCCAGGCCCTTCTGAGTTCTGTTTGGAGGCCCTGAGGATGGGGTGTAGGGATGCAGGCCAGTGCCCACTTGAGCATCAAGCCTGGGGGTCTTGTGAGGCTACACAGACCACCTCTGAGTACTCTCTGTGGTCTGAGGGAGGGGTCCGATGTGTTCTTTCCCCCTGGCCCTTGGTGCTGGCCTCGGGGCCTGGCCCGCCCTAGTCAGCTTGGTGCCTGAAATGGGAGGAAAGCACCTGTCTTGCTGCGTGTGGGAGCCTGCTTCTCCCTGTGCTGATGTGTCTCTCGAATTCCAGAGCAAACCTCCACAGAGTCTCCCATCAGCCAGGGCCTCGAGGAGTGAGTCGGACAGGCCCCACATGAGGTGTGGGAGAAGGAGCTGGCCCCTGGCCCCAGCCTGGCCTGCACACATGTCAGGGAGGGGCCGGCTGGGGGGTCTCCCTGGGCCTCCAGGACCCCAAGAGCCTGAGAACTGCTCTGGAGCTGGGGGTGGGCAAGGCTGGGGGCGCCTGAGGCCCCCACAGAGCACACCTAGAGCTGAGCTGGGGGTCGATTTCTTCATTTCTCGACCACCACCTCTGCCCCAGGGGCCTGCCAGGCTGGGTGCTGACAGAGAGAGGCTCGGGAGAGGGTCATCCGGGTGGACACTCCCTGCCCATGTCCTGAATCCCGGTGGCCTGGCTGGCTGCAAGGTGTAGGCTGAAGCTGGGGGCTGGCGGGCAGGCTCGGACAAGAGCTGCGGAGCCGCTGTTCAGGTGACGATTTCCTGAGACCATAGCCAGTAATGGGGGTCCAGGGGAGGGCCGAAGAGGAGGGCAGGGGCTGCTGGGTCCCGTCCAGCCAGAGGCGCCCTCGAACCCCAGCCCGCTGGCTCCCACCGTCACGGCTGCACGGCTCCCTCTGGCTGACCCCATTCCCACTGTCACAGATCCACCGGAGTGGGTCCCAGACGAGGCCTGCGGCTTCTGCACCGCGTGCAAAGCGCCCTTCACCGTCATCCGCCGGAAACACCACTGCCGCAGCTGCGGGAAGGTGAGCGGGTCGCGGCGGCCAGAGGTTGTCCCTGCGGCCCCAGGGACTGAGGCTGTGGTCCTCCCCAGGGGGCTGTGCACGGGATCTGGAAGCCAGGACCGATGCCCCCGGGGCCTGATAAGGCCTTTGAGGTCTTGGTGCAGAGGTCCGTGAGCCCTGGGCCCTGCTCTGACCTGGCCCAGGGTGTGGACTTGAGGCCCCCAGCCCCCTGGGTCCCGATGGCGCTGCTCCTGGCCACTGCAGAGCTGGGGACGTGCAGCGAAAGAGGGTCCGAGGGGGCCAGAACCCCCTCGGTGAGCCTGGCCTCCTGGGGCCGTGACCTACGCCAGGTTTTTCTAAAGGTCCCCGTGGCACGCGGGGGACCACGGGGTCCCGCCACTGCCGCCTCGCCTGGGCTCGGAGGGAGGGGGTGGGAAGCGCCCCCGCCCCCGCCGCAGGGCCAGGGTCGGAGGGGCGAGGCACAGGGCCCGGGGCTGCCGCGGACCCTGGCTCACGGCCCCCCGGCCCGCCCCTCGCACTGCAGATCTTCTGCTCCCGCTGCTCCGCGCACTCGGCGCCGCTGCCGCGCTACGGGCAGGTGAAGCCCGTCCGCGTGTGCACGCACTGCTACGTGTTCCACGTCACGCCCTTCTACAGCGACAAGGCGGGCGTCTGACACGTGCCGGGCCCCGCGCACTCCCGGGGAGGAGGTGCCGCGGGCGGTGGGTCTCCGCGCGCCTCAACGAGCTGCTACTGCCGCCGCTGGAGGGCGCCGCAGGCCGCCAGCCTCGCAGGACGTCGCGCGCCGCCGCCGCCGCCCCGCCCCCCCAGCGGCGCGCCCCCACCCCACCCCCACCCCACCCCCACCCCCACCCCCACCCCCACCCCCACCCCCGCGGGCCGGCGGCGGGGGCCTGCAGGAGGTCGGCTCCGGGCAGTGGGGGTGTCCCGGGCGGGGGTGGGCGCTCCTCCTGCCCGCCCCCGCCCCCGCCCCCGCCCCGCCCCCCCAGCGGCGCGCCCCCCACCCCACCCCCCCCCACCCCCGCGGGCCGGCGGCGGGGGCCTGCAGGAGGTCGGCTCCGGGCAGTGGGGGTGTCCCGGGCGGGGGTGGGCGCTCCTCCTGCCCGCCCCCGCCCCCGCCCCGCCCCCCCAGCGGCGCGCCCCCCCCCCACCCCACCCCCACCCCACCCCCACCCCCACCCCCACCCCCACCCCCGCGGGCCGGCGGCGGGGGCCTGCAGGAGGTCGGCTCCGGGCAGTGGGGGTGTCCCGGGCGGGGGTGGGCGCTCCTCCTGCCCGGCCCCGCCCCCGGCCCCGGCCCCGGCCCGCCGAGCTGCTGCCTCCAGGCCGAGCCACAGTAGAAGGCCTACTCAGAGCCCGCTCTTGAGCGGCGAAGTGGGGTCGCACCTGGGGCCAAATCCTGGGCAGATGGGGGACACCTCCAAGAGAGGGGTCGGGCCTCAGGGTCCCCCGGAGGGCTTCCCCGTGCCCTGCCCATTCTCTCTCCCTGCGCCTAGCCCACAGCTGCCTGTCCCTGCTCCCCTTTGGGACCTTGACCAAACGACAGGCGGGTTGGTTACTCTCAGAGCGGGAGATGCAGATGCACACCCAGCTCTTCTGGGTCCGCCCGCAGGCGCGCCCCTGCCCACGGGTGCCCACCTGCTGGTGGGATGGGGGGCAAACAGCTGCCCACAGGGCGCTGAGACCCAGGTCCCCAGGCTCTCAGACCAGGGCTCCCGGGACCAAGGACCGCCACCCACCTGCTGCCACCACCCCCTTCCCTCTGTCCCCCTGGGACCCTGGCCCACCTCCTCCCAACCCGGATTGGCGCGGGCCTCAGGCTGAGGCAGCCAGCCAGCCCCAGCACGTACACCTCAGGCTTAAATCTCAGGCTTCACATTGCAGTGACGATTGCAGCTTTATTTTTAGAGAGACGGCACACTACTGCTTCTTTTATAAGAAAATCCAGCTACTGCTGAACAGTGGGTGCATATGCACAGAAACAGCTTCGGGGGGGGGGTGGTATACAATGGAGGGAATATTATGTATTGAGATTATTTTTATTTTCTAAATGCTGTAATTCGAAGCCATTTCCATAAATCTCTTTAAGGATTGCAGACACTCGTTTCTGATGTGAACGCGGACTTCTTTTTCTGTCTGGGAAGGGATGGTGTTCTTGCTAATATGTGTTCTCCCCAAAAGCCCCTTCCCATGCCCTGCCTACTTGTCCAGCCCCTTGTCTCGTGTGTCCTCAGCTCAGACCCCTGGCCTGTGTGTGTGTGTGTGTGTGTGTGTTGGGGGGTGTGCTCTTGGACACCCCCACCTTGGAGCCCTCCCCACCCTGGTCCAGGGCTGGGCTACCCACCCACCTGGGGATGCCTTCTGGAGTGCCCTGGGGAGAATGCAGGCGGGCAGGCTGCACCGTGGGGTTGCCATGGCAATGGCACCTTCCTCTGCTCTTGGAGGTTGAGCCCTTGGGAACTGGGTGCCCAGTCCTTTGGAGGTAGACACTGGGACCTCAGAGAATGGGGGGATGGTTGGGAGAAACCCCAGTGGCCACCAGACCCACTTTCTTTCTGAGAGGTGAAAGAGTATTTAGAGTTGGGGGGCTCCCTAGGAGCAGTCCTGAGTCCTTCAGGAGCAGAAGAGAAGGGGTGTCTGGCTGCCCACCTGGACAGAGCCCCTCCCACCCCTGTGGGTGGCTGCAGCTGGTGTCACTGGCAGGACAGCGATGCCTTCCGGAAGGTCATGCAGGGGTGGGGGGGGAGGCAGCTCATGGTGCCACAGACCAGGAAGTCAGCCTCTTACAGGAGAAGCCTCTATGGAGAGACACCCCTTCCTCTCCTCAACAGGCACCCACAGTTACCACCTTCCAGACTTACCTGCCAGGTCAGGCTGGGCAGAGTGGAGACCCAGGAAAGAGGGTCTGCCTGCCCTCAGCACAGACAGGGCCGCCCTCCAGAGGGAGAGGTCTAGGCCCCCGGGGACACAAGGGAGCTCTGGATGTGGCCGGGAGCCAGGAGGCCCTCCACGCCAGATTTGGCCTGCCTTTGTGCACTCCCACCCCAGGCTGCCCTGCAGGAAGGTCTCGGGACACGGGAGCACCCTGTGAGGGTCCTGAATCATGAGACTCTCCATGCTAAACCAGGGACATGTGGTCACTCTACCCTTCTACAGGGCTATCCACACCCCAAGGGCAGAGCCAAGACCTGGAGGGGAGGGGATGAGTCCAACACAGAGTTTCCCACTCAGAAAGGTTCTAGAAGGAATGGCCTGCTGCCCACCACAGTAGGGCCTCAGGACTGGGAAACCTTGGGGGTAGGGACAGGGAGAGAGCCAAGAGCTCCAGATTTGGAATCAGCCCTTGCAACCTGGCCTTGGGCTTCGAGCTGGTTAGCCTTCCTGAGCCTCCAGTCCCCTTCGTCACCACCACTATGGCCTTCTGCTTTGAACGCTCTACTCCCCTCGACAGTCCCCTTTGGGGCAGGATCTTTGTGTCATGTGGAGAAACCGAGGCTCAAGGAAGTCAGTAGGTGGCGGCAGCGGAAGCAGAGTGCCCAGAGACGGCCCCGGTGGCTGTGCCCGGAGAGCCACTTCTGAAGGCCACTCCGGAGACCAGGGCTCCACCAGCCTTGGAGTGCCCACCACACCCCTATCCGGCATCGGGAGGAAGGCTGGGGGCTGCCAGCGGCTGGGCGCACCTGGGTCTGTCTTGCCTGCCTCAGCCCTCTCTTGTGCTATGCACAGGCCCTGGGGAGAAGGCCTTGCATGCTCCCCAACACCGCCACCCCAAGCGTCTGGCAACAGGCGGGGACCCTAGGCCTGACTGGGCCCCACGGGTACTCAGGACCCGGATGCAGCCTGCAGGCCACCAAATCAGAGGATGGAGGGTCTGGGCTGGGCATACCCTGAGCTCTCTGCACCTCAGGAGTCCCTGGGGCAGAGAGAGCCACCGTAGTCAGCCTCAGGGAGGTGGCATGGGGGTGGGGAGAAGGGGGATGCCCCATCCGGTACCGCTGCAGGCTCAGCTCAGTCCAGAGGCCCCCCGACTCCCGCCTCTGGAGGTGCCCCTGCTGCCTGCCCCCACCTGTGGCTCATCCGTCCCCACAAACATGCCCAGATATAGCCAGCCTGCCCTCAGGCCTGGTGCACTTCCCCTGGGTACCCAGCAGGCGGCCACGGGCACCAGCCGTGTGGCCTTGGGGTGGCGTGGGAGCGCAGAGAAGAGGACTGTTTAGTGTCCTGGCTGCTGACTAAGGTGATGGGACAGGATCCCCCCAGGAGGCCGCTGGCAGGAGCGGGATTGGAGGGGTGCTCCCCTTCCCTTGGGGCGGAGGACTGAGCCCCATCCTGGGTCCCCACTATAGCCCTGATGGCCACCAGGGGGCGCGTGCCTGCAGTCGGCTCTCCCAGCAGGTCTGCTCTCCTGGCAGGTCTGGCTGCCAGGGCCACGGGGGGGACACGGGAGCGCTGCCTGCAGGGCAAGAGAGGGTCTTGGCTCAGCAAGCACTATACGCAGGGCAGACCCCATCCCAGATCCGTTTGGGTCCTGCTCGGAGTTGGACATCTCAAAGCACAGGGGCTGGGGCTGGGGGCTGATCCTCCCAGCTCTTCTGGTTCCCTGGACTCTGCAATGGGAGCTGGAGGGCAGGTGAGCAGGACTCAAAGTGGCTGCCCAATGCCACCCCCATGACCCAGAGTCCTGGAGGCACTTATCTCTTCAGAGGCCCACCCAAAGCCCCCTCCTCCAGGCAGCCTTCCCAGACAGCAGCATCACTCCGACCCTCACACACATTCTCAGAGCACAGCCTGGGGTCTCTTCGCAGGAGTCAGCAAAACCCTCAGGGCCTCTCCAGACTCTGAGACTGGGGAGCAGCAGATTCCAGCACCGAGCAGTCACTCAAAGGGGATGTCACCCCAAAGACTTAAAAACACAAGCAAGGCTCTGGCTTCTGCTCGTGTGCTGAGGGCACGTCAGGGCTGGAGCCTGCACCAGAGCTGGGCAAAGATGGGCACCCAGACACCCCAGACCTTCCCTGCCCTTGGGGGCCTGCAGGTCTGGGGCAGGGGCACGTGAGCTGGCTAAGCCGGCTGGGCCTTGGGGGGTGAGTGGGGTATCCATGGAGAATGGGGTGCCAGAACAGTCCTGAGAGTTTGAGCAATGGGGGTACTCCTGGCCAGGGTGGAGCACATATAGGGATCACGGCTGGGTCACCCCAGGCACCAAATTCAGGCTTTGTCCAGAGGGCACTGGAGAGTCGTGGAAGAGTTCTGAGCAGGGCAGGACATGGTCAGATTTGTGGTGTGGACACCTCACAGGGAGATGGGTGGGTGAGAGAGGCCAGGGTCCCATCGGAGGCAGTCACATGGCTTTAGCCAGTCACCTCTGGACTGCCTCCTGTCACACAGGGCCCTGCCAGGCTGTGTGGGTGGAGGTCTGAGAGGCCTCTGTGCCCTCGGCTGGAGGCAGCCTGGGCCACACTCACCAGAGCCCAACCCTCTGGGTCAAGAAGCTGCTGGATGACCAGGAGCCCAGGGGTGGGGAGCTGGGGGTGGGTTTCCTAGGCTCGGGCCCTCAGGGCCTTCAGCCTAAGACTGGAAGGTCTCTAGCCTAAGACCACATGTGGCAGCCAGGTACAGCCTGGAAGGCCAAGAAGGCTTCCTAGAAGGGGTGGTGGAACAGGCCAGAAAGGCCTAGGGCAGAGCATCCTAGAAGGCGGTACTAGGAGAGGGGTTTTTGGTGTGAGCCTGGAGGCCCCTATTGTTTGTGGGAGGGAGACCTGCCCATCTATTCCAGGCTCATCCTCCCTCAGATGAGAGGGCCCACAGCCATTAGGGGCCTGGGGGGCAGCAGCAGGGCTAACCCGGGCTCCCTGTCACACCCCACCTGGGCCCGGAACTGGACGAGGTCGCTGGCCCTGAGCCGTCAGTTTCTGGCCCTCTGGCTCAATACCACAGCCAGTGGCCGAGTCTATACCACATCCCACCTTCATACCTTTTTTTTTCCCTATAAACATTTTTTAAAAGAAAATTTTATTGTTTGTTTTTGGATATCTCGGTTACAAAAAAAAATTCATTTAATTTATAATTGTCTAAGTTGTCCAGGGTCATCAAATATAGCGGGGGAAATAACTTGTAAAGTGAGAAATCTACTCCAAAAATTGTTCACAAATACAATAAACTATTCTTTTTAAATTTAAAAATAACATTGACATTATGTTAGCTCTGCACACATTATGTCTTCATGCATCTTGATATCATTGCTGCCCCCTCACTGTATTGTGGAGACCATTTTTTCCCGAGTGCTCGGCTTTGTAGAAGGCCCCCAAATGCTCAGAGGCCTGGCCCGGGGCTGGCGGGCTTGGGCAGCTGCCGCTCCAGCCCAGCCAGGTTCCACGAGGATCCTGGCCGATGGCGACTGGCCAGGCCCGGCCCCATTTCTCTGTGTGTAGGACCACCAGTTAGAGGCACTGCTGATTGGAGCTGATGTTCATATTCCCGCCACTTTCTGGGCATCCCTTTGTGCCCTGCCCACTGCTGCCTGGGACCTTCCATGGATCCTTCTTTCCACCCCAAAGCCACCCCGAAAAGTAGGTACTGTCAACCGTTTTATAGCTAGGAAACAGGTGGAGAGAGGTTAAAGCGAGTTGGCCAAGGTCTTGTGGCCAGACTAGAATCCAGGGACACTTTGGGAGAGGGACCCAGGGAAAAAAGTCCCCTGGGACTCCCCTCTGGTGCTGGTGCACACCAGACATCTCAGGGCAGGGGAGCCACAGCTTCTAGGGGGCTGGCTGTCATGCTGGCGCAGGCCTGGCCCTCTGATGACCCCAGGGCAGGTTCTCTGTCCCCCCCACACCACAGTCCCAGAACCTGCCTGCAGGGAGCTAACCAAATGTGGCCTGCCGCCCCCCCCCCCCCCGCCCCTCCACGGTCCCCGGGGAAGGCAGGCTGTGGGCTGTCCAGGCAGGCGGGGCAGCCCCTCACTCTCAGCCTCCTTCCCAGAATGCTGTTGCTGTGGACCCAGGTGGGAGCAGGGAGTCCACCCCAGTGATGGGGGAGGCAATGGGGAGGATGGGAGAAGATGAAGCCAGGGCTGGGTCATCCTGGAAGCAGGAGGAAGGGGCTTTGGAGAAAGAAGGGCCTTGAAGACCTTCCCATCCTGGGTGGGGGTGCTTCCTGGGGCCAAGCCGGGAGCCGCAGGCATATTCCGAAGGCTGTGACGTTGGGGTGGAGCCCTGGGCCAGAGAAAGGGAGCCAGGGCTCAGCAGGTGTGGGGGAAGCTAGGAAGCAGCTTTCTAGAGGTTTCTTTCCCTCAGATCTCCTTAGGGCCTTAAATGCCCTCCCGGGACCCTGGGGGTAGGGAGGAAGGCTGCCTTTACTGAGCTCCTGGGCCAGGAATCCTCATGCCATCCTCCAAACACTGCAAGAGGTGGGTACTACCATTCTCCTTTTATAGCCAGGGAAGCTGAGGCTAGGGCGCAGGTGGGGGAGGAAACCAAGAAAGCTGGGCAGAGGGGGCCTTCCAGTCAAATAGGGAAGTCCCTTTTGGATTCAGGCCCCACTCCTTCTCCTAGAGCCTCTGTCTGGGAGCTCTGGGGTGGGCTGGGCTCCCCTAAAGGACAAGCAGGGAAAACAATCTGGGGGATGGGACAGTGAGGGAAATGTGGGCTGGTGCAGGAGGGATGCACGGTGGAGGGACCTTGGGGCCTGGGTGCTTGGGAGGGGGGCAGGAGAGGTCTATGTCCCCTCTTGGGCTCTAAATGGAGATAGAGAGAGGGGGCCTGAGAGGGCTGCGTCCTTCCTCAGGGGCATGGACTTGGGCTGGTTCCCGCTGGGACAGGGCCCTGCACTGGAGAAGGGGCAGGAAGGGCTGGGCAGACATAGGAGAGGAGTAGGTGAGGAGGCAGCCGGCCTAGCCTGGGCTCAGGGAAGCCTCCCTGGAAGAGGTGATACAGCTTTGTTGGAGACCTGCCCTACAGAACTGGGCCTGGGGTGGCACAGAGCCTGCAGCTTTGGACCCTGGGCCAGGCAGCTGCTCCTATACATCCCCCCCCCCGCGAAACATACCTGGGAGGGCACATTGACGCTCATGGGTGCGGAGCTTTGGCTGGCCCCAAGTGAGACCAGCACCACCCCACCCCTGTTCGTCCCCCCCCCCCCCCAGCAGGCCCCCACCTTGCAGCTTAGTGTCTTCCCTGGAGGCTCTCTCTGGCCCACAAGGCTCCTCCCTGGTTGACACCTAGGCCTGGGGTCCTGATGCCTCAGCCCACGCCATGCCCTGGCCCTCCTGTCCAGCTGCTAGTTCGCGGCCCACTTCTGCACTCACTCCCACACGCTGCTTGCGCTCCGATACCACAACACTCACAGGCGGTGTGGCGCCCCTGGAAGTGCTTGGTCCCGGGTGTTGCTGGGAGAGGGGTCCCCGAAACAGCCTAGCTGCAGATGGAGGCAAGGTGGGGCCACCCCTTCTCCTCTCAGGCTGGGGTGCAGTACACACGTGGTTCCCATGGTCACACCTGGGTACTCGCTCTGCAGGCTGTGACACACAGCACCCCTCATGCCCCACGGCAGTTAGTAGGGTGGGCGTCCAGCAGGTGCACTCACCCTGGACAAGGTGCCGGCTTTAGGACTGGAACAGCAACCTATCCTTCACATAAGCAGGGATGAAGGGACTCTGCAAAATGCTGACCACCAGGTGGTGAGCCTGGGGTCCTGCCTCCTACACCCCTGAACTCTGCATGCATCTGCCCCTCCCCAGAATGGGGCACCCTCCTTTACTCTGTGCAGCTCTTAGGGGCTCAGTGCCCTGGTCCTGGGTAGATTGTGGGGCTGGGATTACCATCAAGGGGTCGTCTTAATGTCCATGCAGGGCTGTCTAATGGCAGTATCCGAGTACCCCACTGGGTCCTGCTGAGCTCTGCTGGGAGGGTTGGGGGGTAGACAACACATCCCTAACCCCATTTCTCAGGTCACACAGCTGTGGTTCCCAGGCAAGTAGTGTTAGGCCAGGAGGTGTCTTGGTCTCCATGCTCCTGGGTCACCAGCCCTGGGGCACGTTTAGGCGAGCACTAATCTACATGCCCCTGGGATTGCAAGGAGACCCTGGCCAGTCCCTAAACCTCAGGATTCCTGGTTTCCTCATCTGTAAATGGGGATTCAGAAATACACAAGGGAATGTGTATGAAACATGCAGTAGATCCCAGGACAGGAAGCGCTGAGATTTTTAGTTTTTGTTGTTCTGTTGGTGGCAGCATGCCCCATTTAGACCTCTGGGCAGGGTGGGTCAGAGCCCATCCACCTTATCCCCACACTCTCCAACCTGCTGGTCCCCTCCTCAGGGGCTCCCAGGCCACCAGTCTCAACAACCAGTGAGAAGGAAGACCGAAGGGACCCAAAGGGACCCGAGGCCAGTGTGGGGCTGCCTCCAGGCTGCCAGACCCTCCTCCTGCAGAGCCAGCTAAGGGTCAGGAGCCACTAGGGACCACCCAACAGCCAGGAGCTTGATGAGGGGCTCACTCCTCTCCCACAGAGGGCAACTCTCTTCCCTAGAGAGAGCTTCCTTGGCCAGAGGGGACCAGCGCCCGGAATGCCTTGGAATGTCCCCACTCTTTAGACCAGACACGAGCAGGCAACCCTCCACTCTTGGGGGCCCCTTCCTCCAGGCCTGGGGTCCCCGGGGAGCTCTGAGGGCCCCCCCCCCTTTGGGTCTCTCCCCATTGAGATGTGGCTCAAGAAGATCTGGCTCTTGGGCGTTGACCTTCTACGCCCCTCCTCCAAGCTCCGGCCTTCGCTGGGGTCACTCTGTGTCCGGCGGGAAGGGGTGTCGTTTTGCAGCCCACGCGACACCCCCGAGGAGAACACGAGGTGCCGTGCTCCCGCGGAGCCAGAGCTGCGGCGGCTGTCCCGGGGCAACAGGTTCTGGCACACGACGTGCAGACCCCGCGGACCGGCCAGGCGCACCCGACGCTCCCCGCACCCTAAGGGGCCCTGGGGCGCGGGCCGGCGGCGTGCGGTCCCACCGCGCTCCGCTTCCTCTCGGCAACGCGTCTGGCCAAGGCGTCCTCATTGGCCGCGCGCCCCGCAGCCGGCCATTGGTCCGCGGTCCCTATTTTACATAGACCGCTCTGGGCCAATCGGCGCGTGGCGCCTACTTAACATGCACGCCAGCCGCCAGTCAGCGAGCGCGGGGGCCGGGCCACCACGTGCTGTTGCTAAGCTTGGGCTTCTAAATTGTTACTACCGCGGCGGGCCTATCGGAACCGAGCTTCGCATCTGTCAACATTCTCGGCCCGGCCCGAGGCGTTCGGCCAGCTCCCATTGGCCCCGGCCCGGCCCGGCGCCCGCCCCCGGAGCCGGAGCGCCGGTCCCCATTGGCTGCGCCGGCCGCCGCTCGCCCTTATGTGTCAATTTGAGGGCCCGAGGCGGAGGGTGGCGGCCGAGCGCGCAGAGTCCGCTGGAGTCTGGGAAGTGGGGCCGCCGGGCGCGCGGGGCGGGCGGCGAGCGGAGCCGGCCGGAGAGGGCCGGGCAGCGGCCGCCGCCGTCCCGGAGAGCGCGGGCCGGCGCGGGCGGGCAGGAGGATGGAGCTGAATTCCCTGCTGATCCTGCTGGAGGCGGCCGAGTACCTGGAGCGCAGGGACCGAGGTAGCGCCCGCGCCCCTTTGTGCGCCGGGCCGCGGGCTGGCGGGCGGCGGCGGGGCCGGGGCCGGGGCGGGGGCCCGCTGACCGCGCCGTCTGTCCGCAGAGGCCGAGCACGGCTACGCCTCGGTGCTGCCCTTCGACGGCGACTTCGCCAGGAAGAAGACAAAGGCGGCCGGCCTGGTGCGCAAGGCCCCGAACAACAGGTACCGCCCCCCCGCGCGGCCGCCCCCACCCCCCGCCCGGCCCGGCGCCCGGGGTCGCCCCCCGGAGCTCCCTCCCCCAGCCCCGACCCCCGGGCCTCAGCTCGGCCGCAGGCCGCGCGCCCCGGCGGCCAGCCTGGAGGAGGAGGCGCGCCCGGGCCGCGGCCGCAGCCCCGCCCGGCCGGCCCCGCCCGCGCCGTCGCCATCTTCCCGCGGGCCGCGCCTCCTCGGCCTCTCGCGTAAACAGTGCCACGCGTACAGCGCCAGCCGCTCGGGGTCTCCTCCCGCAGCCGCTCCCCGCTCCCAAGTTGTTCTGGACTTTTCCGGGCAGGAAAAAAGTTGTCTGTGGGCGCTGGCCGGTGCCCCGTGAGTCCGGGGAAACTGAGGCTCGGTGCACAGCAGCGTGGGACCGCCCTCCCTGACCTCTGCTTGCCGCGGGTGGGTGGGCCGCATCTCTCCTGCTGTTGGGCTGAGTACCCCCACCCCCGGGGGGCCTGGACAAAGAAGGCGCATGGAGGCCCTACCTTGGGCCCCCAGCCCTCCCACGGAATCCACCCTCCTGCCCGGTCTCCTGACATAAGTGAAACGCAGCGACAAGTGTAGGGTCCCCTTCTTTGGGACAGGAGGCCCTTTTTAAGGGGAGCCGGAAGAGGTGCAGGCCGCTGTGCAGCAGCCCTCCCCCACCCCCCTTCCTCTGGCCTTGTTCCCAAACTGTAGAAGCAGAAAGCTGGGGTGCACATCTCTGGGGGGACCCCGAGCTAGGGCTCCCGCGGGGTTCCACTCTCCCCGCTGCCATGAGGACCACCCCACACCTGGCACTGCCCGGCGGGCTTTGGCTCGGGACCATGTCACCGGGCGGGGAGCTGGGCTTGCAGGGGGCTTCAGGGCCCCTTGGCAGAGGGTGCGGCTCATTCCTGTGGCCTGCCTGTTCTTGGGAAACAGAAAGGCTGGCACAGGGACCCATCTCCTGTGACGTCCTGGCGCCCTGGGCCTGGCAAGGAGCTGGTTGAGTCTCCATCTGCCCTGGCTGGACGTGCCTCCCAGTCCCAGCCCCTGGTCCCCTGCTGAGGACAGTTTGGGAAAAGATATGTGAGGGGGGCACCCTGGCCTCGGGCCCCCACTGTTGGCTCTCACTGCCCCCAATGCCCCGGCGCCCATGGAGAACTCTGGGGCATGACCTTGGACTCCCACGGGGTACCCAAAGTTGATAACCAGAATCCTAGCTAGGACTCTGGGGGCTTTGGTGTGCTGAGTGGGTCAGTACCTCCTACTATCTGCCCAACCCAGGATGGACGTGTTATTTTTATCTGCATGTGAAGGCTGAGGAAACAGGCACAGAGAAATTGAATTACTTGCCTGGAGCCACCCTCCCATCCCTGGGACCCTGTTCTGAAGTGGGGTCTTGGCCTTCTCCATTCTGCCAGGCAGAGACCCTCAGGGCCCTGGGGAGGGCCGAGAGGGTCTCCTGGGCTGCAGCACACCTCCCTGCTGCTCCTCTGGGCAGAGCTGGCATCTCCCAGGGATGAGGCCCCCTGGGGCTCACAGAGATGGCCGCTCGAGGCTGTCCTGGTCCAGCTGGGCCTGGCCAGCCCAGAGCAGGGCCTAGAGGATCCGGGGCCCTGACTTGCCTGGCAGGGCTTCTTCCTCTCGCCACAGTGAGGGGAAAGGATGGGCACCGCTGGGACCAGAGTGAGGAGTGGGGCAGGAGGGTGATGTATAGGGGGGAAGCCCCACAAGCTACAGGAAGGGCTTTGGGGGACAATGGTTCATCAAGAGGGAACTGGAGCCAGCCTGCTGGGGCTCAGGTCCTCCAAGAACATGGCTGAAGAGTACCTACCCGGAGGGGTTGCTGTGGGCTGTGAACCAAGTGAGGGCAGGAATATACTTAGCGGAGCCCCAGCCTGGGGTCCCCCCTCTCCCTAGGCCTGAGACAGGGTGTTCCTGGGACCCATGTTACAAACCTGGGAGGAGCCCTAGGAGGGGCTCTGGGCCTCTCTCCATCCCCAGTTAGCCAAGGAGTGACCCTCTTCCTCCAGGATGGGGTCTAGCCCAGACTGTGAGGGGTTGGCCAGGCACATCTCTGTGCATCGAAGGGCACTCACTGGCCCTTACATCCTTCACACACGAGCAGACCTCCAGACCCACACAGATGGACTGTGGTTCAGGCCTTGAGGAGCCTGACAGCTATGCCCACTCCTGGTCCTGGCCAGCCCCGGCAGAGGTTCTGAGGCTCCCTGCCCAGCTCATGTGATCGGCAGGCCCTCGGGGCTCTCCTAAAGCTGCACAGGGAGGCCCAGGGGCTGACTGCCCTGGCGAGCAGAGGGGAGGCCTTGGGTCCCAATTGGCTTTGATGGGGCCATGAATCGTGCTAGGCGGCAGAAGCAGGAAGGATGGGCAGGCACTCTGACTTGTGGGATGGGGACGGGAGACACCCAGTCCACAGTTCCTACAGCAGGGGAGTGAGAGCAGGCAAGCAGAGGTCAGTAGAAGCTCCAGGAAAGAGTGAGAGGTGGGGGACACAGCGGTCAATCTGGGTGTCCCCTGAGGTGGCTTGGGGGCCCTCTGCTCACATGCGAGGCAGCCTGGCAGGCCTAGGAGCCCTGGCTGTCCATGGGGTCCCCACCTGAACTGGGAAAATGATGGGGAACTGGGAGATTGGCCCTGCAGGGCAGGTGCTGTGGCCCTGTCCACCAGGGTGCTCAGGACTCTGTACCCCTGTCTGGATGGGCCAGGTGGGCAGGGCTTGAGCAACAGATGGGGTCCCTGTGCCCAGAGAGGTCAAGACCATGGCCCCAGAGGGAAGCGAAAGGGCCAGCCTCAGTCTCCCTCCTGCCCACTGGCCCAGGAAGCATGCACATATTAGAGGTGTCCTTATGCGCTGATCCCTCTCGGGCTGGGTCTGCTCTGTCCCTGGGTGTCCCCACTGGTCCGATGAGCTGTGAGGATGCAGGTGGGAGAGCCCAGCAGGGTGAGAATGGTGCTCTGGCTGGGTCAGGGCCGGACCACCCTGTGTCCGTGTTCCCCTGCCGTTGGCCCTTTTGCTAGCGCCCGTGGCCTCCAGGGGTGGGGAGTGGAGAAGGCTGGTGGCTTAGTGCCTGGGAAGTCTTGGGAGCACAGGGTGGGTCAGTCCTAGTACCTTCTGGAAGGGGCTTTGGACCCTCCTGCTGGCCAGAGCCCCCACATGCCTCACGAAGTAAGCCGGGTGGCCCTAGGCACCCCTGGACAGAGCTGCAGCTCTGTGTCTCCTGTCCTTGTCACTCAGTGCGAGGTCCCCCCCACCCCCACCTTGGCTCGGCAGCTGCTCACCTGCCCCGGCCCTCCCTGCGCTGGGCCATCCTGGGGCCCAGACCCTGTCTGCCACCATCGACAGGTTCCTAGGCCCCCGACTAGAGTTGTCGTTCTTGGGCTTTGGTGATCAGGCAGCAGAGTGAGCTCTGTCTTTCTGTCTCTCTAAACAGGTCTTCACACAATGAACTAGAAAAGCACAGGTAAGTGATCCCCTGTCCCCCACTCCCGGTCGCCCGTATGAGCCGCCTAACACATCCCACCCACCTTTCTGCTGGGGGGATGCTATGGCTGCACCCCCCCGGGTCCCACCTGATGTGTCTGGGCACAGCTGACCGTGCCCCCAGGCTGGGCCCTTGCTAGGGAAGGGTCTGTCTTAAAGGCAGAATCAGACTCTGCTGTCAGGCACTGCATGCCGGGAGGTGGAGGCAGGGGCCCAGGTGCTGCTCCTGGAAGTTCAGGGTGGGGGTGAGGGACTTGGAGCAGGACCCCCTATGCTGGGTGACCCTCAGGGCCCGCTCTCTGGAGGAGGAGATCCGTCTAACTTGGGGCATCTGAGCCCCTTTGGGAGCAGCTCTTGAGCCTTTAGGATGCTGACCTCCAATCAGGAGGGCTTGGCCCTCTTAGTCTGGGGTCCCCTGCACCCGGGGCCTGCCTTCCAAGGAGCTCCCACTGGTCTCGTGTGGGGGCAATGGGAAGGGCAGCCTGTCTCTGCCCGTGTGACCTTGAGGGGAAGCTCTAGCCCAGGGAAGGATCCAGGGGAACCCACTTCATGCCCACCTACTGGCTGCAGGGCTGGGTCTACGCTGGGTCCTCTGAGGAGTGGGAGGGCTTATGGGGAGAAGCGGGGAAGGGCAGCACTGTGGCCCAAGGTAGGCCCCAGGGCCCCTCTCCGGCTGACCCCAGCTTGGGTGCTGCAGGCCTGGCTCTGCCCTCAGGGGTTCCATGACCCTGGGCCTCCTCTGAAATAGGAACAAGACACAGGCAGGCTCGGCCCTGCAGACAGGGACCCTCATGGCGGATTTCAGTGGGGTGGTGGGAGCTGGGGGTGGGTACAGAGGCTCTGAAGGCGGGAGCCGTGGTGCCAGGACGAAGGGATGCCACATGGTAGCTTTTCCTGAGCTTTACTCCCATCTGTGAAATGGGCCCATTCTTTCCTCCCTTCTTGGGTCAATGTGGAGGGGGGCTTCTGTATACAAGTTGAGCTTTCAGCCTGCTCTGGGAAGGCTTGGAGCTTAGCCAGTTCTACGTGTTCTCCCCCCGCCCCTGCTCTACGCCCACGGCAGCACCAGCTTCCGCTCCCCTGGGATTTGGCCCTCAGCTGGGCTGGGGCTGGGCAGGGACAGGACGCTGTGTTCTCTGGAGGAACCGTACTTCCTGGACTGGTCCTGTGTGTTTGAGGGGCTCCCGAGAGGCCAGAGAGGAGGGGCAGGTACAGGGGCCCGCCCCAAGAGCCAGGCGGGCCCTGGGATTGCTCCCAGGCTGGAGGAGGTGGTCAGCCTCTACTGGGACCCCAGAGCCTGGAGAGGCACGTGAGGGGTGTTCTGGAGAAGGCCCTGGGGTGGTGCCTGGGAAAACAGCCCCGCAGTGCAGACAGAGGGGATGATGCTGCGGGAAGACAGGTGCCCAGGGCATGGCAGCCTGTGGAGGAAGACAGGTTGTTAGCCTTTGACCCCTACAACTGCCCCTTGACCCTGGCCTTGGCCTCAGTCACCTTCTCCCAAAGCCCGCCCTTAGGCTGGGCCTCGGGGGGTCCTTTTGAGCCCCTGCAGCGGATAGATGGGTGGCTTGAGATCTCTGTCCACTCCCTATCCCAGTGCAGGGTCCTGTTCCTGGCTGGCCAATGAGCAGGTGTGGGCAGCCATGAGGAGCCCCTGGTGGGGACTGGGATCACGGCTGTGCCTGTGACTGCCCAGTGCTGATGCAGGACATGCCTGGCTGCTGGCCACAGGAAGGAAAGAAGCATGGCTGGGTCACCCGGCCGGCCCTGGGGACACCGCCTTCCCTGGAGGTGTGCCTACCCTGGGCCTGTGGGGTTTCCCCTTGCCTGTTCTCTGAGCCAGCCCGGTCAGCCTGAGGCCCGCCCAGCCTGGCCCTGTTCCTCCTCCCAGTCCTCCCCATCCTCCCTTGTGGGAAGCAGCCCCCGCGGGTCTGCTAAGGCCAGGGCTCCGCTGCTAACCCCAGGCCTGGGGGCCACGGAGGTCAGGTGCTCCTGGGCAGGATGAGCCTCCTGGCCCCAGCTCCAGCCTTTAGCCTTTGTGTGTGGAGGTAGGGAGCCCCCAGCTGCCTGATACAGTGGCACACGGTCTTTATAAACCACACGACAACTGGAAGATGCAGGTGAGCAGAAGGTGGCTCCCCATCCCCCCCCCCCCCCCCCCCCCGCCGCCTGCACCACCTCCCCGAGGGAGCCACCATTCACCGCATCTCTCTGACCGCCAGGCCTGGCGTGGTGCAGAGCGCAGCTGTGCAGATGCTGGGACCCTGGGACATGGCTCGGGAGCTCTGGGTCTTCCTCCGGGGAGCAGGGGGCTCGTGGTGAGAAGCTAGGAAGGACCTGTGTTGAGAGCTGGGCTGCGGCCAGTGGCCAGCAACCGAGCTGCTATTAACACTAACGCAGTGATTCCCAGAGGCAGGTTCTGGGAAGGACCCACACAGGGTTCCTTCAGGAAGTGGTGAATTTTCAAAGCTCCCAGGAATGCCGGGGACAGCCACGGGGCGCTGGCAGAGGGCCTGCGGCACTGGGGCAGCCTCAGCACCCCTTCCTGCTCCCCGCAGGGCGGAACACCGCGGCCAACGAGGGTGGGGACTTGCCTGGGCCCCTGCAGCCGGCGCTTGGCAAAGCTGGGTCCCGGCCCCCCCAGGCTGCAGGCCTGGCTGAGCGCTCCTGGGGACTCGGGCAGCCGCAGTGTCCAGTGCCAAGCGCTGCTTGGGTATCGTCCAGCGGACTCTCTTTGTCCCTCGAGGAGCCTCTGCTTTAGGATTTGTAAAGCAGTCTGTCCACGTCCAGCACAGACGTTCGAGGCCCCCCCCAGCCCCCCCCCCCCCGGGAGAGAGCCATCCTAGGTGGCTGGGAGGCCGCACCTGCATCCTCCTCCTCCTCCACATGGATACTAACTTGGATAAGAATGGGACCTTGTTAGCCGCTGTTTCATAACTTGACCTTTCACCTGCCACCACGAGTGCTGTCCTGTGTCGGCGACTTCGCCACTGCGGGTCCCAGTGCTGACACAGACTCGCGGCCATGCTGCCCGCACTCTTGGCCGTGGCCTCTGCTTAACGCTCCCCGCACCACCGCCGCCACGTTGTCACCCTGGGGGTGGAGCGAGTCGCTGCCACGGCCCTTGGGTGCTGCGGTCCCTGTTTGCTCCCCCCACCCACGACCCTACGACGCGTGGCCGGCCACACACTGGCCAGCCCCAGAGCCCTCCGGTCTTGGCAGTCGGGCCCGGGTGACGGCCTCCCCCACCCCGCCGGGCTTTCGTTTCCTCGCGGGCTGCGCGGCGGACTGGGTTTTGTGTTAGCTTAGCGGTCTGTGTTCTGCAACTTGCCTGTGTGTGTCCTTTGCCCATTTCCACAGTAAGATACTCCTCTTTTTATTTTTGATGTGTATGAGCTCAAAATGTCACGAATACTAACCGTTTGTCTTTTATGTGTATTACAAATATTTTTCCACTGTTATTTGTCTTTTAGCTGTGTTTTTTCTTTCTTGTACAAATTCTCTTTCTGATTGTAAAAGTAATATGTGGTGTTTTTTTTAGCATAGAAAGCCTGAAAATACAAAAACAAAAAACAAAACCGTAAAGCCAAAGAAATAAACGTTGCTAACCGCATCACCTGGAGACGCATGCCTCCTGTTCTTCATTGTGTCCTGTTGAGTCTCTTGTGTGCGTCTGCTGTTTGAGTTTTTTAAACAATATTGGGTCCCTTGTCACGTAGGTGGTTCCGTATGCCGAACATTCATGATGCAAGAATGTAGACTACACTAAAATGGTGGTGGTGGGATTCAGGGTACTTCTCATTTATTATTTTTTTCTTTCTCTTGACTTGCAGTTTCTGATTTTACACAAAGGTCACGTACTGCTTATGTAAGCGGTAGATTGTAAGAATTGCCATTTGCTAGAGCTCAAAGGGACAAGGGAACCCCACCAGTAACCTGGGTGCAGGTGGCAGGACGGCAGGGCCCAGTGTGGAACTGTGGCTCTCTGGCTGGCGAGCCCCTCCTTGAGCACAGAGCGCAGTTTGCCGCCCCCCCCCCCCCCAATGTTCTGGCCCCATTTTCAGTGGGGCATCAGGCAGGTTCCTGGAGCCCCTTGGAGGTGGGGGAGCGGAGGTTCCTGGACTCTGGGTGGTCCTTCTGGCATGCCGCCTGCTCCAGCCCGGTAGTCCCGTGGAGGTGGGAGCTCATCTCTGAAGGTCCTCCAGCCTCGAGGCAGAGCGTGGGGCTGCTCCTCATGCAGGTCCTGGCTCCGCGTGGCCTCGTGGCAGAGCGCAGCCTTGGTCCTCCGTCCTGGAGGTTCTTCTGGACGACTTCTAGGTCCCGGGGTGCTGTGGGCTGGGGTGCTGGGTCAGGGGTGCTCTGTCAGTGGGAGGGTGCCGTGTGGGCCTGGGTGACAGACGTAGGGCCACGGGGTCCAAGTGCTGCCAGCCTTCCTCCTGCAGGGTGGGGCCGTTCTTGCTGCTCTGCTGACAGGCTCCTGCCCTGCACCTGGCTGCCCCTTCTCCCAGGCCTCGGGCATCCCCTCAGTCCACTGTCCGGCCAGGCTCTGAGGCTGAGTGGGGCTGTGGATGCGCGGGGGCTCTGGCAGGTCGGGGGCAGAGGTGAAAGCCGGGACTTGCCGAGGGAAGGGACCTGCACTGGCCATGGTGCTGGCAGGGCAGCTGGGCGGCAGGCTGTCAAGGCCTCACCAAAAACTCCTGCCCCCTGTCCTCCGGGGGTTTCTTAGCGTGGCCTAAGCAGAGCAGTGAGGCCGGGCCTCCCGCAGAGGCGGGGAGGGTTACGTGCATGTGGCAGAGGCCCCCTGGCCGTCCCAGTGGCCAGAGCGTGCTTCAGAGTGAGCTGTGGCCTCCCCCCCGCCCCCTCTCCCCCGCAGGGATGAGCCAGGAAAGGCAGTGTTTCTGCACGGGCGGGATCTGGGCCAGAGCCCCTCACCCGAAGCCCCCATGTGAACAGTGTCACTGGGTCTTGTGAGGGCAGTTGGGTGAAAATCTGCATTCGTCTGCACGGACACAGGGATAAAATCTGGAATGAAGTGATCTCTCAGGGACATCAAACTCGGGGTGGGAGGGGCTGCTCCTTGGCCCTCCCTGAGCCTAGTAGACTTGCATTTCTGTGGTGACATGACCAGAGACCACCCTGAACTTGGCAAAGTGGAATGCCAATCTTGCCTGGGGCCCCCTGGACCTCTGGGAGCAGCCTGAGCAGGGCCCTAACCTCGCCGCCCCGGTGTGCCCTGGCCTCCTGGATCCACCGTAGAGAGCGGTGACCGCAGCGCGGGCTAGGGCTCTGAGGCCGTGCCCCGCAGGCCGTGCTGGGCTGGCTGGCTACCCGCGCCCCAGCCACAGGCTGTCCGCTCTATCAGGGAATCCAGAAGGCAGGGACCGGGCTGCTCGGGGGAAGCAGGCAGCCAGGCTGGGAGGGGAATCCTGGGGAGGGACCCCAAGCAGGTCTGTGCAGGAGTCTGGCTGGCCGCCTCTCATGCCCCCAGACCTCTCAGGCCTGTCTGCTGCTGCTGTCCCCAGGGCTATGTCACCCCGGCCTGACGGTTCTGTCTCTCCTCTTTCAGACGAGCCAAACTCAGGCTCTATCTGGAGCAGCTCAAGCAGCTGGTGCCCCTGGGCCCTGACAGTACCCGCCACACCACGCTGAGCCTCCTCAAGCGGGCCAAGATGCACATCAAGGTGAGCAGGGGGTCCACTGGTCTGACCAGCTGCCTCAGCTGACCCCAGCCCATCCCGTACACCCCCGGAGAGTGACCAGGGGGCCTGAGGGGAGCCACCCAGCAGGTGTAGCCTGGGGACCTCTGGGGGTCTCTGGTGGTAGGTGAGGGCACAGGGGATGCTTAGGGTGGAGGGGGTCACAAGCACCTGCTGGGTTTTATCGAGAGGTGGTGGGGGTAGGAGGTAGCCATGGCTACCTAGGCTGGGGGAGGTGAAGGGGGTTACAAATGGCCCCTGGGGCCCTGGGCTGTGAAGGAGCGGTGGGGTCAGGAAGGGCAGGTTGGGAAGCAGGCAGCCCAGGGGTGTTGGGAGGTTCTGGGTAGAGGGTGTAGTTGGTCTCCTGGGACTGGCAGAGGGGGTGGATGGAGTGAGCCATTGTCTGGGGTGGGCCCCCAAGGCCTCAAGACAGACCTGCTGGTTTGGGGGGGGGTGGTCTTAGGACACTTGGGCCAACCACAGTAGGTCTCAGTCTCCTTGAAGGACCCCTCAAAGCCTCCGAGCCAGCACAGGCAGGGGACCCCCAGGCAGGGTGATTGGAGCTTACAGAGAGGCATGGTCCATGCCCTGGGGCCTCCGGGAGCAGGCAGCTTCCCAGAGCAGAGTGCGGCCCTCAGAGACAGGCAGGGGGTGGGGGGATGTCAGCAATATGGGGGCAGTGGGGGCAAGACCACCAAGGGCAGGCTGTTCTCTAGGAGGCAGCACCAGCCTGGGGCCCACACGTGCCGTGGGTCTTCTGGAGCTGGTCAGCAGATGCAGAGTGCAGGCCTGGGAGGTGGCACCTCATGTAACCCCTGGCAGGGTGAGGGGGCTGCTCCTCAGGCCTTTGCGGGGCCAGCGGTGGGGGATGAGAACCTGCTCTGCCCAGGCCGCTGTGCCCCAGTTCCTGGTCCGGGTACAGGGGATGGTCCCCCTGCCTCCCACCGCTCATAGCTCCCCCACCCCCAGAAACTGGAGGAGCAGGACCGCCGGGCACTGAGCATCAAGGAGCAGCTGCAGCGGGAACACCGCTTCCTGAAGCGGCGCCTGGAGCAGCTGTCCATGCAGAGTCTGGAACGTGTACGCACGGACAGCACGGGCTCCGCCGTCTCCACTGATGACTCAGAGCAAGGTGGGGACATGGGAGCAGCCGGGCGGGAAGCTGGGAGGGTGGGGTTGGCTGAGGAAGGTGGGGACGACAGCAGATGTGTGCGAACGCTGGTAGCAGACGTGGCGGGACGAGGCGGGACGAGGTGGACGTGGCGGGAGAGGCGGGACCCTGCGGGACCTGGCCGGGAGAGGCGGGACGTGGCGGGAGAGGCGGGACGTGGCGGGACGAGGCGGGACGTGGCGGGACGAGGCGGACGTGGCGGGAGAGGCGGGACGAGGCGGGTAGAGGCGGGACGAGGTGGACGTGGCGGGAGAGGCGGGACCCTGTGGGACCTGGCCGGGAGAGGCGGGACGTGGCGGGAGAGGCGGGACGTGGCGGGAGAGGCGGGACGAGGCGGGTAGAGGCGGGACGTGGCGGGACAAGGCGGGACGAGGTGGACGTGGCGGGAGAGGCGGGACCCTGTGGGACCTGGCCGGGAGAGGCGGGACGTGGAGAGAGAGGCGGGACGAGGCGGAAGAGGCGGGTCGAGGCGGGACGTGGAGGGAGAGGCGGGACGAGGCGGGACGTGGCGGGACGTGGCGGGACGAGGCGGACGTGGCGGGAGAGGCGGGACGAGGCGGGACGAGGCGGACGTGGAGGGAGAGGCGGGACGAGGCGGGACGTGGCGGGACGAGGCGGACGTGGCGGGACGAGGCGGACGTGGCGGGACGTGGCGGGACGAGGCGGACGTGGAGGGAGAGGCGGGACCCTGCGGGACGAGGCGGGACGTGGCGGGACGAGGCGGGACAAGGCGGACGTGGAGGGAGAGGCGGGACGTGGCGGGACGAGGCGGGACGAGGCGGGACGAGGCGGGACGTGGCGGGACGTGGCGGGAGAGGCGGTCGAGGCGGGACGTGGCGGGACGAGGCGGGACGTGGCGGGACGAGGCGGACGTGGAGGGAGAGGCGGGTCGAGGCGGGACGAGGCGAGACGAGGCGGGACGTGGCGGGACGTGGCGGGACGAGGCGGGACAAGGCGGACGTGGAGGGAGAGGCGGGACCCTGCAGGACGAGGCGGGTAGAGGCGGGACGTGGCGGGAGAGGCGGGACGAGGCGGGACGAGGCGGACGTGGCGGGACGAGGCGGACGTGGCGGGAGAGGCGGGTCGAGGCGGGACGAGGCGGGACGTGGCGGGACGTGGCGGGACGTGGCGGGACGTGGCGGGACGAGGCGGGACAAGGCGGACGTGGAGGGAGAGGCGGGACCCTGCGGGACGAGGCGGGTAGAGGCGGGACGTGGCGGGAGAGGCGGGACGAGGCGGACGAGGCGGGACGAGGCGGACGTGGCGGGTCGAGGCGGGACGTGGCGGGAGAGGCAGGACGAGGCGGACGTGGCGGGACGAGGCGGACGTGGCGGGACGAGGCGGGACGTGGCGGGAGAGGCGGGACGTGGCGGGACGAGGCGGGACAAGGCGGACATGGAGGGAGAGGCGGGACCCTGCGGGACGAGGCGGGTAGAGGCGGGACGTGGCGGGAGAGGCGGGACGAGGCGGGACGAGGCGGACGTGGCGGGACGAGGCGGGACGTGGCGGGAGAGGCGGGACGTGGCGGGACGAGGCGGGACAAGGCGGACATGGAGGGAGAGGCGGGACCCTGCGGGACGAGGCGGGACGTGGCGGGACGAGGCGGGACGTGGCGGGACGTGGCGGGACGAGGCGGGACGTGGCGGGAAGAGGCGGGACGTGGCGGGAGAGGCGGGACCCTGCGGGACCTGGCCGGGAGAGGCGGGACGTGGCGGGACGAGGCGGGACGAGGCGGGACGTGGCGGGACGTGGCGGGACGAGGCGGGACAAGGCGGACGTGGAGGGAGAGGCGGGACCCTGCAGGACGAGGCGGGTAGAGGCGGGACGTGGCGGGAGAGGCGGGACGTGGCGGGACGAGGCGGGACGTGGCGGGACGAGGCGGACGTGGCGGGAGAGGCGGGACGAGGCGGGTAGAGGCGGGACGAGGTGGACGTGGCGGGAGAGGCGGGACCCTGTGGGACCTGGCCGGGAGAGGCGGGACGTGGCGGGAGAGGCGGGACGTGGCGGGAGAGGCGGGACGAGGCGGGTAGAGGCGGGACGTGGCGGGACAAGGCGGGACGAGGTGGACGTGGCGGGAGAGGCGGGACCCTGTGGGACCTGGCCGGGAGAGGCGGGACGTGGAGAGAGAGGCGGGACGAGGCGGAAGAGGCGGGTCGAGGCGGGACGTGGAGGGAGAGGCGGGACGAGGCGGGACGTGGCGGGACGTGGCGGGACGAGGCGGACGTGGCGGGAGAGGCGGGACGAGGCGGGACGAGGCGGACGTGGAGGGAGAGGCGGGACGAGGCGGGACGTGGCGGGACGAGGCGGACGTGGCGGGACGAGGCGGACGTGGCGGGACGTGGCGGGACGAGGCGGACGTGGAGGGAGAGGCGGGACCCTGCGGGACGAGGCGGGACGTGGCGGGACGAGGCGGGACAAGGCGGACGTGGAGGGAGAGGCGGGACGTGGCGGGACGTGGCGGGACGAGGCGGGACAAGGCGGACGTGGAGGGAGAGGCGGGACCCTGCGGGACCTGGCCGGGAGAGGCGGGACGTGGAGAGAGAGGCGGGACGAGGCGGAAGAGGCGGGTCGAGGCGGGACGTGGAGGGAGAGGCGGGACGAGGCGGGACGTGGCGGGACGTGGCGGGACGAGGCGGACGTGGCGGGAGAGGCGGGACGAGGCGGGACGAGGCGGACGTGGAGGGAGAGGCGGGACGAGGCGGGACGTGGCGGGACGAGGCGGACGTGGCGGGACGAGGCGGGACGTGGCGGGACGAGGCGGACGTGGCGGGACGAGGCGGACGTGGCGGGACGTGGCGGGACGAGGCGGACGTGGAGGGAGAGGCGGGACCCTGCGGGACGAGGCGGGACGTGGCGGGACGAGGCGGGACAAGGCGGACGTGGAGGGAGAGGCGGGACGTGGCGGGACGAGGCGGGACGAGGCGGGACGAGGCGGGACGAGGCGGGACGAGGCGGGACGTGGCGGGACGAGGCGGGACAAGGCGGACGTGGAGGGAGAGGCGGGACGTGGCGGGACGTGGCGGGACGAGGCGGGACAAGGCGGACGTGGAGGGAGAGGCGGGACCCTGCGGGACCTGGCCGGGAGAGGCGGGACGTGGCGGGACGTGGCGGGAGAGGCGGTCGAGGCGGGACGTGGCGGGACGAGGCGGGACGTGGCGGGACGAGGCGGACGTGGAGGGAGAGGCGGGTCGAGGCGGGACGAGGCGAGACGAGGCGGGACGTGGCGGGACGTGGCGGGACGAGGCGGGACAAGGCGGACGTGGAGGGAGAGGCGGGACCCTGCAGGACGAGGCGGGTAGAGGCGGGACGTGGCGGGAGAGGCGGGACGAGGCGGGACGAGGCGGACGTGGCGGGACGAGGCGGACGTGGCGGGAGAGGCGGGTCGAGGCGGGACGAGGCGGGACGTGGCGGGACGTGGCGGGACGAGGCGGGACGTGGCGGGACGAGGCGGGACAAGGCGGACGTGGAGGGAGAGGCGGGACCCTGCGGGACGAGGCGGGTAGAGGCGGGACGTGGCGGGAGAGGCGGGACGAGGCGGACGTGGCGGGTCGAGGCGGGACGTGGCGGGAGAGGCAGGACGAGGCGGACGTGGCGGGACGAGGCGGACGTGGCGGGACGTGGCGGGAGAGGCGGGACGTGGCGGGACGAGGCGGGACAAGGCGGACATGGAGGGAGAGGCGGGACCCTGCGGGACGAGGCGGGTAGAGGCGGGACGTGGCGGGAGAGGCGGGACGAGGCGGACGTGGCGGGTCGAGGCGGGACGTGGCGGGAGAGGCAGGACGAGGCGGACGTGGCGGGACGAGGCGGACGTGGCGGGACGTGGCGGGAGAGGCGGGACGTGGCGGGACGAGGCGGGACAAGGCGGACATGGAGGGAGAGGCGGGACCCTGCGGGACGAGGCGGGACGTGGCGGGACGAGGCGGGACGAGGCGGACGTGGCGGGACGAGGCGGGACGTGGCGGGAGAGGCGGGACGTGGCGGGACGAGGCGGGACAAGGCGGACATGGAGGGAGAGGCGGGACCCTGCGGGACGAGGCGGGACGTGGCGGGACGAGGCGGGACGAGGCGGGACGTGGCGGGACGAGGCGGGACGTGGCGGGACGTGGCGGGACGTGGCGGGAGAGGCGGGACCCTGCGGGACCTGGCCGGGAGAGGCGGGACGTGGCGGGACGAGGCGGGACGTGGCGGGACGAGGCGGACGTGGCGGGACGAGGCGGACGTGGCGGGAGAGGCGGGACCCTGCGGGACCTGGCCGGGAGAGGCGGGACGTGGCGGGACGAGGCGGGACGTGGCGGGACGAGGCGGGACGTGGCGGGACGAGGCGGACGTGGCGGGAGAGGCGGGACGTGGCGGGACGAGGCGGGACGAGGCGGGACGAGGCGGGACGAGGTGGGTGAGGCACGGAGGGCAGCTGGTCTGTGCTCCAGGCCCCGTGTTCCTCACCAAGCTGCAGGCCTGGAGCCCGGTGCTTCCCCCACACCCCCACCCCTGGAGCCTCTGCTGCCTCCACGAAGGGCGGAGATGAGCCCTAACTTTGAAGGGAGCCCCAGCTGGCACCCCAGTTTCTGATCCTGCCCCCTCCGTTCTCCCCAGAAGTGGACGTAGAGGGCATGGAGTTTGGCCCTGGTGAGCTGGACAGTGTTGGCAGCAGCAGTGACGCGGACGACCACTACAGCCTGCAGAGTGGTGGCTGCAGCGACGGGGGCTACGGGCCCCCCTGCCGGCGGCCTGGCCGCCCTGGCCTCTCGTAGGCCCAGTGCCCTCTGCTCCTTGGCCCGCCTGCCTACCCGGCCAAGCGTGCCAGCCCTCCAGTCCTCGAAAGCCTCTCCGCGGGCCCGCCACTGTGCCATTCTGGAAGCTCCAGCTGCCGCCCGGGCTGCCCGCCTCCGCCTGCCTGCCGGTCAGGGCCTGCCGTGCCGCCCACCCCTCCCAGCTGGGCAGGGACCCCTGCAGGGAGACGGGGCCCAGCTCCCACATCCCGGAGCCCAGCGTAGCCGCCCACGGTCTGTTCTCAGATTCCTAATCATTCCAGAAGTATTAAATATCATTGCTGCAAATCTCGGCGGGCACCGTGTGAGGGGCTTAATGACCACTGCGGGGAGCTCAGACCCCAACCCTGGATCCCAGGAGAAAGGAGTGGACCGAGGAAGGAAGGAAGGCGTGGCTCTCCGTCCATCTGTCCATCTGTCTGTCAGTCCACGTAGGCTCCTGAGGCCTGGACAGAGGGACCCATGAAGGGCGGGACTCGGGTGAGCACCCTGGGGCAAGTGGGTGGAGAGGGTCCTTTGCACCCCACAGGTGTCAGGAGCCAGGGCTGGGCTCCTGGGGGCAGGCCAGGCCACCCCATCCCAAGCTGGGCAGCTTCTGCTCTGTTAGGTCCCTTGGATGTACACATGCACACGCCTGGGGACACGTGCCCACACGCACACGTGCCCACACGCAGACACACGTGGTCGCCGGACCCAGAGGCTACACGTCTTGGGGAGGGAGGCCTTCAAGGGTCATCTGGGCACCTGCTGGCCCCTGGCCTGCGCCTGGCTCCTCGTCCCACCCCAGCTCACCTGCACGGAGTCCTCAGGAGGCTTTCTCATCTACCTTTAAAAATAAAATAAATAAATTGCTGCACTGCCCAGCAGCCCAGAACAGGGCTCCCGGGAGAGAGGCTTTTTCTCCAAAATAAGAGAAACATTTTTAAAAGAGAAAAAAGCTCTAAGGACTCCCCGCCAAGTGACATCAGTGTGTGCTGCCTCAATTTCCTGTACGAGATTTTTGTACTCTATTTTCCTAGCCATTGTTGTGTCCTTGTTTGCTGAGGGGTGGGAGCGACCCAGCGTCTCAGGGACTCGTCTTGTCTGTCACCGTTGTCCAAGTGTGCCTTGTGTCCCGTGTCTGGCCCCGCCCCATCCACCACCACCAGCATCTCCCTTGTGGCGCAAGGGGCACCCCTGGCCTGCCCTGCAGGTGCCCTCCTAGCTTTCTCCCTGTGCCGCGGCCCCTCCCAGCAGCCACGGCTTTCTGGGAGTGAGAGACTGCGGGGCCGGTCAGGGGTTGTGTGGGCAGCTCTCTGTCACCTGGCTCCCCCAGTGACCCAGCGGCCCCCCCACCCCCCATCTTGCCCTCCCCAGCGGTCAGTCGGGGCCTGCCAGGCAGCCTGGCCTCCTGGTCAGGGGCCTGCTCACCAGAGAAATAGGTTCTCCCCTGTACCCATCTTGACCCTTCCCTGCTCCCCCGGCCTGGGGCGAGGGCTCCAGATTTCAGACATTGGCAGCTGATGAAGACAGCCCTTCCCCCTGGGTAGCCAGGCTTGGGCATCAGGAGGCTTCTCCTGGCCTTTTGTTCCTGAAGTCCTTGTCTGCACAGCAATATTTGGGTGGCGTGCTGTGGGGCTGGCCTGTAGCTGCATCTCCTTCCCTCTCTGGTGCATTGTAACCGATTTCCAGATTGTGGGGGAAAGTTCGTGTTTATTTTTGGTCAAGCCGATGGACACCCCAGGGTGGGTGGCCTACTGAGGCAGAACGGGGTCCCTGGAAACAGCTCTGGCACAGAACCTGCCCTGCAGGGGCTCGGGATGATGAGTGGAGAGCAGGCTCGTGGGAGGCAGTGTGTGAACTGGGGAGATTGTCCAAACATCTTGCTGGTGCTTGCAAGGAAAACTCTTCTGTCAGCATCTCCTTCCAGCTTCACTGGGGGTCTGCAGAGCCCAGACCAGCTTGTCCTGTCTGCCTGAGCATGCCACACAGTGCTTCTTGTGAGCACCAGCCCGCTCTGAGCAGGGTAGGAGGGCCCGAGTTGAAGATCCCGCTGCAGGAGACACAAGTCCAGGCCCCTGGGATGGTCTGTGCTCTCCGTTCTTGAGGCACCAGCTCCCCCAGTAGCTGGGGGCTCTGCTCCCACCCCAGCCAGCAGAATCCTCCCTGGGTGACCAACTGTGGCCCCCAGCTGACCTTCCTGGCAGCTCAGCCCGTGGCTTTTCAGGCCATGGTTCCCGCGTGGGCCGGGGGCCCCTCTCTGCCACCAGCAGACAGGCGAGGGGGGTGGTCCTCAGGGCCAGGGTCCGGTGCTAGCAGTTACTCACACATCCATCCTCCCCTCCCACGAGCTCCCTGCCTTTGCACGTGTTAGCTGTTGCTGGTGGCCGCAGAGACCCAGTGGGGGCCTGGCTTGAGGCCATGTTGGGTAACTGAGCATCGTTGAGTCTCTAGAAAGCAGATGGGACCAGAACAGGCCTGCAGGGGTGTCTGTGACCTCTATCCATGTGCCCTCCCACACCTATGTGGGCCACTGTGGCCCTCGGCCAGGATCCTGGAACCCCAGGCTCAGGTTTGGGTCCCCACCCTCACTGGGAGGTGACCCCATACACCAGGCCACCACTGCCCCAGTGCAGACCCAGCTGGCTGGGGAGACTGCAAGAAGGCTTCTTCTCCTTGGAGCTCTGGGCCCGCCTCTGTAGTTTGGGTCTTGGTGGCCCAGTGCCCAAGCCTGCCCTCCTGGGCTGATGGAGCTGTGTGCCCAACCACAGCCCTGTGGGCTTCCGCCCTCCTGTCTGCCCCAGACAATCCCCATCTGCTGAGTGAGGCAGGCTTCCCCGGCTCTACCAACCCCTGCCTCTCTCTGGGCCAGCTAACCTGGGGCCCCCTCCCCATGGCCATGTACACAGAATTCTGACCCCAGGCCACATCTAGGGCAGGTTCTTTGCCAGAGTCTGGGGCTGCCCAGGGGCCCTGGTGCTGGCCAGGTCAGCGCATCACAACATCCTTGCTGGAGAGAATTGGGCCACCCACCTGCCTGTTCACCGGGAGGGACTGTGCTGTACCATTCTGTCTTTGTAATATAAATACAGATTTTTATACCTCACCCCTCTGGCTTCCAGTTCTTTCCGTCACCATATCTGGCTCCCCTCCCCTCGGCCTCCATAGCGAGCCTGAGCCCACCGGTGACCTTGGCAGCCTTCACCACCCTGCCCACAGCTTCTGCTTTCAGGGAGGCCCAACATACCATGGTCCTTCCCCACTGCCAACTGGCTACCATGGAGACGCCACCATCGCGGCTGCCTCCCTGGATGGTCACACCTGGAGTTGGATGAAAGTGGAACCCCACCCCACCCCTGCCAACTGCCAACGAGATGCTCTTGCTGCCAGCATTCCTACTTTGCTCCTGGCCCTGGGGCTGGGGCACTGTCTCAGGAGGGCAGGTTGGCCCTTGGGGTGGTCGGTCTTAGGGTGGATAGCAGGTGTTCTCAGCCAGGTGCCCTTTCCACACAGCTGTAGTTGGCTGTCAGGATGCACCTTGAGAAACCTTCCTTGGACCTGTCCTCAGCATCCCCAGAATGTCCCAGGCATGGCCTTTGCCTGCTGCTGTGCAGGGTGAGGGTGTGAAATGGTGTGGCCCCAGCACAAGGCAACTAGGGGACAAAATGCTCAGGTAGTAGGGAGTTGGGTAGCCAGAACAGGACTTTCCTGGGGCCCCCCGGGGCGCCACGGCACACTGGAGATGGCTCAGTGATTCACTCTAGCAGGTTCTGGGGTGTCTGGGAGAGGACCTGCAGGGACCTCTTCCCTCCCTCAGCAGACTGCAGCACTCACCTCTTGAACCTGGGTGAGTCCTCCAGGGGCACCTCTGGAAAACAAGGGAATTCCTACTGGGAATGCAGCTGGGGCTTGGGGTGTGAATGTAAATGAGCAGCTTTTGAATTCCAAATATTGCTAGGACTTCAAATCACCACCACCTTTTACGGATGTCATAAGGGCTCCAGCAGCTGGGCTAAGCACTTTGCGAAGTCAGAGCCTGCTGTCCTCACACTGGGCCCATCTCAAAGACAGAAAACTGAGGCTCAGAGAGGGTACCCACTTTCCCCGAGTCACCCACTGAGCCAGGGGGGCCTGGGATGGGACCCTGGTCCTCAGGGAAATCCCTCCTGCCACCAGAGTCCCATCTCCATATTCAGCCTGGATTACAGGCAATGCCCCTCAAGGGGGACACCTGTCTCCATGTCCACCCTTCTGCCCACGCTCTTCTTGGTAGGCAGAAGGGCCTCAGGGGCTCTTGTTGTCTGCCCCAGAACGAATCCCAGGTGCCTGCTTTCTCCCCATCTGCTCCTGCACCTTCGCAGTTCGCTTCCCTCTCCCACCCTTGCTTCCCTCTGTCCCTACGCACTCACCAGCCCCCCAGCTCCCAGCTCAGCTCTGTGACCTCCTCCTATGCCCCCTCCCATCACACTTCTGCCAGGATCAGGCCCCCAAAATTGGGTGGCAAGGCCCTTTCCATGCTGTTTCCTTTCCTCAGTTCCCAGTTCCCAGTTCCTAGCTGGGCCAGGCCCCCAGTGCATGCTAAGCCCACATGAGGATCTTTCCAGAATGTAAATGGGATTATGCCACTTGCCCGTTTAGCTTGCAGGGGCTCTCAACTGCCTCCTCATTGCTTTCTGCCTCCTCAGCCTGTCTTGAGGGCCTTCATGAGACCCCGAGCCCCCCTACCAGGCCCTTCACTTCCTCCTTCCTCTGAGCCCTTTTACCCCCAAACTCTCCCCATCCCCAATCGAACTATCTTGGTGAGCTCCTGACCCCAACCTGCTCTGAGTTTTTACTTTTGTTGCATGAATATCAATGTGATGGAAGACAAAAATCACTTTCTTCCCACCCTCTTCCTTGATACCCTAATGCTTTCTTCTGACTAGGCAGGATTTATAGGAAGAATAGAAAGAAGTGCCACTTTCTTGCTCTGCTGGAAGCTGAGAGTCATCCCGTCTCTGGCCCTCCTGGCTCTGGGGTTCTGCCCTCAAGGCTGCTCTCTGCCCCTCCAGGAGCCAGCTTGCGCTTCCTCTCCCCCTTGGTAGGCAGAAGGGCCTCAGGGGGTCTTGTTGTCCGCCCTCCCCCACACACAGCCTCCAGAACAAATCCCAGGTGACTGCTTTCTCCCCATCTGCTCCTGCACCTTCGCGGCTCGCTTCCCTCTCCCATCCTTGCTTCCCTCCATCATGGGAGTCTCCCTGCATCTGTCTCTGACCACTTTTTGTCACTTTTGTCACTGAGAATGTCACTCCTCTGCCTGGAAAAGCCCCCCACTCCTCTTATTGCTTGAAGAATGGAGTCCTGCCAGTACCAAAAACAGCGTTGAAGAACAAATGATCCTTAACATCAGACTTCCGGTTAGACATATCTAAAAACATATTGTCCAGAACCTAAAATACTTTTTAGTATCAGCAGGAGAAAAAAGATTCCTATAGGAAGAAGAGAAAAAGCAATCAGCGAGCCCACTTGCGGCTCACAGGTGTGCGAGGAGGCCTGCCTCCTCATGGGCTTCCTCGCGGAAGGTTCATCTGTGGGTTCCCTTCATCTTTTGACTCTGTAAGGACCCCACTAAGACCCCGAACGATTTTGACTGGAGGAAAGAAACCTTGTCTTGGAAGTAAGTGTAACCTATTTGCTTCTTAAATCCCAAATGCAACCTGACCCTAATAAATCAAGTTTTCAAAGAAAGCTTCTGGGGGCTGCATGATTAAACCTGTCGTGTGTTGTTTGTACTCTGGGAGCTAAGAACATTGTGATTTCTACTTCATGTTTTTATGGCTTTTTTGGTCCCACAAACATCTTTCAAACAAATAACCACGGTCAGCAATTCAAAATCATACGGAGAATTTGTGGGCCCAGGAAATGACCCAGGAGTCTCGAGGAAATGTGGGATTCCAGAACAGCTCCCTATGCCTCATCCTCCTGTCCCTCACCCTCCTGTCCCACGGGGATCTTTCCAAAAAGCAGCCCCTTTTCTTTCTTCTCCTCTTTTCTAAGTTCCTCTTCTCAGTCTATAAACATCCCCAAGTTCCTCTCATCTGAAAACAAAACAAACCCAAACCCTCCCCCCACCCCACCCCACCCCACATTCCCACCCCCTCATCTTGTGTCATCCTGCTCCTCTCTCTCCCTCAGTCTTTGCCTCCTCAGCAAAACATCCTGAAGGCGCTGTCTGCACAGCTTCTACCACCCCCAGGGTCAGTGGCCAAGAGGAGTCCTCCTGGTCCATGGGCTCCAACCTTGCCTCCCCGCTCACCAGTCTCTTTCCTGGTCCAGTCCCAGCTTGTTTCAGGCGGGGTACCAATCTGTGAGTTTGTCCCCCTGTAATGTTTGCTTTTCAGATCATTTTAGGCTTTATTGTCACTTAGAAGAGGAAAATAAAAAAGGAAAACAAATGAAGGATTAATAAGAAGTATCTTTCCCTCAAGATGAATCCATGATTTCTGCTTTACACCATTCTTTTTTTTTGTCCCCTAAAAATATTAAGAAAAATTATCCAGAAAGACTTCTGCCCTTCCAATGTCCCATGAGACTAGTTCGTCTCCGACAAGCCACCTTCGGGTCATTTGATGCTGGGGGTGGAGGGAGAACCGACTTTGGAGTAAGGAGGGGTAGACGTGAGTCTGTAGAAGACCGGTGAGGGGTAAATGAGTCTGTCCGGTGGGGATACCGAGGGCAGCCCCGCAGGTGTGGCTGCTCTGGGCTGCCTTAGTGCAGCTGTCTCCCGCTCACGGACTGACCACCCATGTGCGGGGTCTGGCACCCTCCTTGGAAGGTGTTCCCTCTTGACTTACATACCTCTTCCACACATACCACGTGTGTTCCCATATTTTCAACTTTTTACAAGTTATATTTTGAGGGGCGCCTGGGTGGCTCAGTTGGTTAAGGGTCTGCCTTCTGCTCAGTCATGATCCCGGGGTGCCCAGGCCGAAACCCGCATCGGGCTCCCTGCTCAGCGAGGAGTCTGCTTCTCTCTCTGCCTCTCCCCATCCCCCCCGCTCGTGCTCTCTCTCTCTCTCTCAAATAAATGAATAAAATCTTTTTTTAATTATATTTTGAAAATGGGATTGTGGAGGAAGTCGGCTTTTGCTTAGCGGTCAGGTGAGGGCTTGGAATTGCGTGCTTTGCAAAACAACGTTCAACGCAAAATCTTGTAAAGCGAGTAATGACAGCTGAGCCTACAGACGCACCAGACGCTGCTCGGCTCGTTTTGGGTCCCGTAGTTCGTCCGCTCCCAAGACTTGTCGAAGGGACGCGCTCACTTAAACAGGTCCTGGCGGCGCAGAGCCCACCGGCCGGGCGGCCCCGGGCCGCGGCCAGGCGAGCTCCGGCGTGCTCCTGACCGCACCCGGCTTTCCCTAAAAACGGCCTCGTTAGAGGATGGGGGCCTGGGGAGCCGGAGGGCAGGACCGAGAGCCGACCTGAGCCGAGGAGCCCGTCCGGGCACAGCGCACCGCCGCAGGGCATAGGGCTCTAAGACCCGACCCGCTCCCAAGGCCCCCACCAGGCCTGGCGCACCCCGGCCCCGCCCCGCGGCGGGAGCCAACCAGCTCGCCCCCACCGGTTGACGTTCGGCCGGAGGGCGGACCGGCACCCTGCTCAGCTCCGCCCCAAAGTTCCTCCTCGCCACGCCCGCCTCCTCCGACACCACGCCTGCGCAGACGGCCAGGCCACGCCCTGTCTCTGCCCTCTGCGCGCGCAGCGCTCCCGTGAGGCAGTGCGAGGCGTGGAGCGCGGCGGCGGGCTTCTGAGGCGCGCGAACGGAGCTTCCAGAGGTGAATGGCGGCAGCCTCTCTTGGGGCTGTGGGAGCGGCGCCGGTCCCCCAGCTGCCTCTTCTAAGCAGGCACCCCTGGGGACTCCTTCCAGGCGCGCGAGTCGGGGTCCGCAGGGCTTGGGGCCACGGGCGAGGGCGAGGGCGGGGAGTGCGAGGGCAGGCGGGAGGTGGGCGTCAGCGGGGAGCGCGGCGCGGGTGAGTGAGGCGCCGTCCGGTCGGGGGCGGGGCGGGAGCTGGGCTGAAGCGGGTAGTCCGGGAGGGGAGCGGGGCGGGGCGGCGGGCGGGGGCGGGGCCTCGGCGGGGCGGGGCGCGGGCGGGGCCGCGGGTGAGTGGTCTCGCGCGGCTCCGGCGGGGGCGGGGCCGCTGCTGGTCCTGCGGGCGGCGGCGCGTGCCGTCGCGCCGCCGGTACGCGGGCGGTCGTCCCAGAGCTCCACGGAGTGCGCCGCGCGGGCCTGGCGTCTGTGCAGTTTGCCTTTAACGCTAGTTCGGCGGCTTTTGCGGGTGTGTGTGACTAACATGCGTCCGTGTCGCGCGTGTGTCTGTGCGGCCGGTCGCCGTCCGTGGAGCTCCCTCGGTGAGGTCATCGGGGGCGGTTCGGCGGTGCGTTGGTTGCAAAGGGGCGAATGCCGCCCGTGTTTTTACCACCGTTTGCTTAGTTCTTTGGCACTTGGGAAGTGGCGGGTGCTTGGGATTCGGGTTTCGGGGTTATTTTGCTTTAGTCTTTTGAAGCGTGGTTGACGCGCACCGTTGCATTAGTTTTGGGTGCACGGCGTAAGGACCGGACGCTATACCTTGCGAGATGGAACCGCATTAAGTCCTGACGCCATCACCGTACATCGTGGCCTTTTTCCCCCTTTGCTGAGGAGTTTTAAGATCAGTTTGAGAACGGTTCTTCAGTCTGAAGCCTGATGTTGCCTGCACTGGGTTGACCGTCTCTGGACATTGATTCCTGTGTGAATGGCGGATGCTGATTTGAGTCGCTGAGGTAAACATTTCGTTGACTCTTCCTCGAGGACATTTCGTATTTATTTCTCTTCTCTTACTTGGGAACTGGGTGCGGGGAAGAGGCTGCTTAGCCGCAGGCTGGCTTGGACTTGTTTAGATAAACTGAATGAAAGAACTGAGCTGCTTCGTAAGAGACCATGTATTTTTAATGACTGTCTTTGGAAAGATTTTCTTGCTAATTGGTTTTCATTATTTTTGCAGTGTTCTCAGTAATAGCCGAATTTGTTTATCTTCATCAGACATTTCAGCTATAACTACCTCTGGGTTAGATGGTTCCCAGATATTCTGTGATATTTATCAGTATCGTCCTTTTACAAATACAGTTACTTTACTTATGGTCTAATACCTGTTTTTCCTCCCCCAGGAGAAGTCAGATTCTAAAAATATTTTTTCCCTTCTCTGTGGACTTGACATAAAATTAGTTTTGTTTGTGTCTTGGGTTTATTTTCTAAATAGCAACATAAACCCGTATCTGTTACAAAGAAATTGGGTACTTAAACCATGAGTTGTGGAAAAGAGTTTGTGGAAACATTAAAAAAAATCAATTATCCCAAAGCTGATACTCTCAGTGGGGAAGATTTTGACTGGTTGTTTGAGACTGTTGAAGATGAATCATTTCTGAAGTGGTTTTGTGGGAATGTGAATGAACAGAATGTATTGTCTGAAGAAGAATTGGAAGCTTTTGGCATTCTTCAAACATCAGGCAAGCCTATCCTAGAAGGAGCAGCGTTGGATGAAGTTCTTAAAACCTGTAAAACTTCTGATTTGAAGACATGTATCTTGGATGACAAAGAGCTAGAGAAATTAGAGACTGAGGTTCAAACTCTGCAGAAGTTGAAGAACCTAAAAATTCAGCGACGTAATAAATGCCAGTTGATGGCTTCAGTAACAAGCCACAAATCTCTGAGGTTAAATGCTAAAGAAGAAGCGGCCACTAAAAGGCTGAAGCAGAGTCAAGGAATTCTAAATGCTATGAATACTAAGATAAATAATGAACTTCAGGCTCTTACTGATGGAGTTGCAAAATTGATGATGTTTTTCAAACATTCTAATTTGGATCAAGGGACAAATCCACTGGTGTTTTTATCTCAGTTTTCCTTGGAAAAATATCTAAGCCAGGAAGAGCAGAGCACAGCAGCATTAACTTTATATACCAAAAAACAGTTCTTTCCGGGTATACATGAAGTAGTTGAAAGTTCAAATGAAGAAAATTTTCAACTTTTAGATATACAAGCACCATCTATTTGTGATAGTCAGGAAGTCCTCGAGGAGAGATGGCTAGAGATGGCTAGGCTGCAGCTAGCTTACGTTTGTGCTCAACATGAGTTAATTCACTTGAAAGCAAGTAATTTGAGCATGAAGTCGAGTATACAGTGGGCAGAGGAGAATCTTCATAGCCTCACTAGCAAGGTAAACATGAGAAATGAGACTGGATTCGTACAGTAATTGTTGTTCATAATGGAAGATATGTTAATATTAAAATACTTTAGAAAGGGGGATGAAACAAGTACATTTGTAACATAATGTAACAAATGTAACATAAGTTACATTTTCTTATTTTCTGTTTATTTATTGCTTAGTTTTGATGTATTTCAGTGTTTCATACAAATAGATCTTCATATCAGTAGAGGGCAAAAATAGTAATTATAACCCAATCACATTAGCTAATTTTAAACAAAAGTACTTTTTCTGAAATTGAAATTCATGTTGGTTCGGACTCAGAAGACACTGAAATTCCCTCTTTTATGATGTATGGGTAAAGAGCTTTGTTGCTTTGTTACGGGTGTCCTGCCTTGTTTGGTGCTAATGAAGTCAGGGACCCAGTTCAGTGGACTGAAACCCTGATTTTTTTGTTGAGAATGTACAGATGTAGTGCCCATATCCATCTGCACTCTTGGAAAGCTTGCAGTCTTGGTAATATAACCACTATGTAATTGAGTGAAAATACAGCTGAAATTGAGTATCAGCACCAAGTGAGTTCATATAACTGACACAAACTTGGGAATAACATATGAGGTTCCTCACTCTTTGCAAGTGCTAAAATCAGCTGACAGACTAGGAGCATAGCTACTGGGACTATTTTAGTTTTAAGAAAAACTTAGAATAGTGTACATTTGCATTCAGTTAGTAGTGCACTAATGATTTTTATTAAGTAAGACAAGCATGACAAGGTGTCTGTTTTGGTAGCCATTATTGTATATATGTGGTAGTAATAGCGTTAAAATTTAGCAATTTACCCACGCTTTTCCTTTTTTAAACTGTGATTTTGGCTTTTGTTAACATGAAATTAGTTTTTATTAGCATGTTATCTGATAAACTAAAATGGGAAGTAAAAATAAGTTTAAAACTATTTCAACTTTATACTTACTGCTTTAAATGTAATTGCTTTTTCTGTGTAGGCTCTTGGCAAAGATAATTTGGATGCTAAAATTTCTAACTTGAATAGTGAGATTCTGAAACTTGAAGAACAAATCTCTCATATGAAAGATAAAAGTTTGCCTGCTGTGGTAAAAGAGAATGCCCAGTTATTGAATATGCCAGTTGTAAAGGGAGATTTTGATCTACAGATTGCTAAACAAGACTATTATACAGCAAGACAAGAGTTAGTTTTAAATCAGTTGATAAAGCAAAAGGCATCTTTTGAACTTCTACAATTATCATATGAAATTGAATTGAGAAAGCATTGGGACATATATCGTCAACTTGAAAATTTGGTTCAAGAGCTTAGTCAAAGTAATAGGATGCTCCACCAACGATTAGAAATGCTAACAGACCCATCAGTATCTCAGCAGATAAATCCAAGGAATACCATTGATACCAAGGACTTTTCTACTCATAGGTATGCATCTTTGTTTCTTTTCTTTTTTTTTTTTTTTAAAGATTTTATTTATTTATTTGAGACAGAATGAGAGAGAGAGAGAGCACATGAGAGGGGGGAGGGTCAGAGGCAGAAGCAGGCTCCCTGCCGAGCAGGGAGCCCGATGCGGGACTCGATCCAGGGACTCCAGGATCATGACCTGAGCCGAAGGCAGTCGCTTAACCAACTGAGCCACCCAGACGCCCTGCATCTTTGTTTCTTTAGTAATTGTTTTTTTTTTTTTTTGCTTTTGTAAAATACTGTAGAGAGTTTGAACTAATATTGTGGAAGTTTAAAACATTCTTTGCTCTCTGTTTTTGGCCTTCTGTTCTCTTCTTTCACTTTTCTTGCATATGACTCTTTCCTTTTGAATATCTTGCTCTCTTTTCCATTCATGTTAAATCTGGAAGTAGCTGTTTTAGAGCTGAGTTGGATGGGTTGGTGGAGTGAATATATACAAGGTCTTATTCACCTTTGGGCACCATTATTTAGATACTTTGAGATTGAGGCAGGAGTTTTAACTGCAGGGAGTTTGAATACATTTTGGTGTGTAGTTGGTATTGCTAGGCAGAGAACTGATTGCATTCAGAAAAGGTGTCGGCGGAGAGAGGGGAAAACGGACTTTGTTTCTTGTCAGGTGAATCAGCGAGAATGAATGCTTGCTCCCAACCTCTTCTGGATGTCTAAGCAATTGATGGTATAGGGATACTAAAATTGGAGGACTAAAGTAGTCAAAGGCCTCAAAAATCTGGATCCTGCTCCTGATTTTTCTCTAGTGCTAGAGGAAAATCACTAATCTTTTTGTTTTGTTTTGTTTTTTAAGGTTTTACTTATTTATTTGAGAGAGGGAGAGCGAGCACGAACAGGGCGAGGGGCAGAGGGAGAAAGCAGACTCCCTGCTGAGCAGGGAGCCCAATGTGGAGCCCTTTGTGGGGCTGTATCCCAGGACCAAAGGCAGACACTTAACCAACTGAGCCATGCAGGCGCCCCTCCTTTTTTTTGTCTTATTAATGAGGTGAGGGGCATGGAAAGGGTGACACTGACATCATGAGCTAAGAATGGTTCCCCCCTGAAATTGTGTAGTCATGTCCCACAAGAACAAAATTGGCAGCCTTGGACTTGAACCAGTTTTATGAACTCTGTTGCAAATTGTTAAAATAATTAAAAATATATATTTTTTTGAAATAGAAGAAAAAGGACAAACCCTTTTTGTCAGAAATGTGTAGAAAATGTTGCCTCACATTTTTCCATTTGTTCCAAAGGATTTTCTGCCATTAATATTTGAAGTGTTAAATTGGCCTCATAGCTCATTAGGAATTTAATTTGACAATCAAATATGGATAAGACTGGAGTAGCAAGTTTATTTCTGTAGCTCTTTATTGTTTACATTTCTTTTTACATTATTTTCAGTTTTTCTCTTTTAAATTCTCTACAATGCTGTAATGATAGGTATGTGACATGAAAAATGTAGTCTCAGAGGTTGACTTGACCCAGGTATCAAAAGACCGCCAGAACTTAGACCTGGGTCTTCTGTTTCGAGCTCGTTGCTATTTCTACTATAGCATACTTGTATTCTGTGAAAGAAATGTTTTCTTGGGCAGTATCTCTGAAACATACTTTGTTTGAAGTAGGATAATGGCAGTTAAAAGTCAAAAAATATATTTAAAACTTGGGGGATGAGAAAGTAGAAGCAGATACAGTAATTACAATATGTATTTCTGTAATGAGATAGTATTTTATTTTATTTTTCTTACATATATATTTTAAAGATTTTATTTATTTGAGAGAGAGAGCATGAGAGAGAGAGAGAGAGCATGAGCAGGGGGTGGGGGTAGAAGGAGAAGCAGACTCCCCGCTGAGCAAGGAGCCTGATATGGAACTGGATCCCAGGACCTTGGGATCATGACCTGAACTGAAGGCAGATGCTTAACCAACTGAGCCACCCAGGTGCCCTGTAATGAGAAAGTATTTTAGCTGGAATGTTTTTGGTTGCTTGATTTAGCAGCAGATTAATTTTTTTCCAGGTTAATATTTTTAATCTGTTATATATCCCCAAAGATGCCCAATAAAGTGAATTATAATTCTGAAAATTGTACTGATTTGAGAATTTTCTCCTGTAATTTTTATTTTCACATTTTAGGCTTTATCAACTTTTAGAAGGAGAGAATAAGAAAAAAGAATTATTTATAACCCATGGAAACCTGGAGGAAGTGGCTGAGAAATTAAAAAAGGATGTTTCTTTAGTACAAGATCAGTTGGCAGTATCTACTCAAGAACATTCTTTCTTTCTGTCGAAACTGAATAATGATGTGGACATGCTTTGTGATACTTTGTATCAAGGAGGAAATCAGCTTTTGCTTAGTGATCAGGTGAGTGCTCGCCACAGTAACTGAAAATGCTGTAAAAAAATGTTTTTTGTAAAAGATAATAAAATGTTAACACGAGGAAAACACTATTCCAAATCCTATTGTCCTACTATAAAATTTATTTTTTTATATCTTAGTTTTTGTTCACATATAAATATATTTTTCAGATGGTTTTGATCAATGTCAACAGAATTTTAAGAACTTACAAAATATTTCAGACAAAAAAGGATATGTAATGTTTACACTAAGAATTTAAAGAAAAATCAAACCACCCCTGTATTTTACCTGTCTCAGCAAATAGAGGGCTATTATCTTTAAAGTGTTCTGTGACAGCTTGCTTCTACTAACAGCATTTCCCTTCCTTCATCAAGGAGAACTACACTTAATTTTATTGTTTGCTTGCCTTTATTTATATTTTTATTACACGTATATATTCTTAGATTGTATATATATATTTTTAATTTTATTTATTTGAGAGAGAGAGAGAGTGAGCACGGGCACGAGTGGGGGTAGGGGCAGAGGGACAAGCAGACACCCTGCTGAACAGGGAGCCTGGGCATGGGGCTTGATCCCAGGACCCTGGGATCACGACCCGAGCCAAAGTCAGACACTTAACTGATTGAGCCACCAGATGCCTCGCTAGACTGTATATTGTCCAGTTTATATGTTTTTGAAGTTTATGTATGTGGTTTCTTACATATATTTTTTACTAACTTGCTTGTTAATATTAAGATACTGAGATTCATCCATGTTGCCATATGTAAAGCTCTAGTTCATTTATAGTTTTCTTTCTGTTTTCGGTTCTTTTTTTTACTTATTTATTTGAGAGAGAGCGAGAGCACGCGCACACAGCGGGGAGAGGGAGAGGGAGAGAATCTCAAGCAGACTCTGGCTGAGCTCGGAGCCCAGCTTGGGGCTCGATCTCACAACCCATGAGATCATGGCTTGAGCCGAAATCATGAGTCCAACGCTTAACCAGCTGAGCCACCCAGGCACCCCTATGGTTTTCTCTTTTATATCGTTAGTATTCCATTTTATGAAATCCCACGGTTTAATTATCTGTTATGTTGACAGACATCTAAGTTACTTTCAGTTTTTGCTCTTGTGGATTATCTTGCTGTGGATGGTCTTGCTGTATGTCTCACAGCTGCTCATGTGTGTGCACATGCACACTCTCAGTGAGGAGTAGAATTGCTGTATCACAGGTTCAGTTTTCAGGATACATCAAATTGTTTTCCAAAGTGGTTGTACCATATTACATCAGCAGTGTCAAAGAGATCCTGTTTATCCATATCCATTTCATCATATAACGTTCTCTGATTTATAAATTTTTCTCAATCTGGGGATATAAAATAGCATCTGATATAGGTTGTAATTTCCATTTCCCTGATTTGTTTACTGGGCATTCATCTTTTTCTGAGAATTCCTTGTTCATCTCCTGTGCCTGTTTTTTTGTTTTTTTAAAGGTATATTTATTTGAGAGAGAGAGGGAGTGCTTGCTGGCATGGTTTAGGCTGGGGGCGTGGGTAGGGACAGAGGAGTCTTAAGTAGAATCTGTGCTGAGCACAGAGCCCTCACAGCCCTGAGATCACGACCTGAGCCAAACCCAAGAATCAGCGGCCTGATCTCAGGGTCGTGAGATTGAGGCCCAGGTTGGGCTCTGTGCTCACTGTAGGGTCTGCTTGAGAGTCTCTCTCCCTTTCCCTCTGCCCCTCCCCCCACTCATGCATGCATGCTCTCTCTCTAAAATAAATACCTAAAATCTTTAAAAAATTCATTTGTAGGAGTTTATATATTTCAAGTGGCAATTCTTTGTCAGTTTTTTTTTTTTTTTAAAGATTTTATTGACAGACACAGCGAGAGAGGGAACACAAGCAGGGGGAGTGTGAGAGGGAGAAGCAGGCTTCCCGCTGAGCAAGGAGCCCGATGCGGGGCTCGATCCCAGGACCCCGGGATCATGACCTGAGCCGAAGGCAGACGCTTAACGACTGAGCCACCCAGGCGCCCCTCGGTTTTGTGTGTTATATATATTCACTCTCTATTTGTAGCTTGTCTTTTTTACTTTCTTTGTTTTCAGATTTTTTTTAGCATTTTAATTTTTATGTAGTTTATTATTATTATTATTTTCTTTTCTTTTCTTTAAAGATTTTATTTGCGAGAGAGAGAATGAGAGACAGAGAGCATGAGAAGGAGGAGGGTCAGAGGGAGAAGCAGACTCCCTGCTGAGCAGGAAGCCTGATGTGGGACTCGATCAAGTGTGCCTTTCCACAGGCTTGCCTGCTTTTTCTTTTCTTTTTTTTTTTAATTTTATTTATTTATTTATTTATTTATTTATTTATTTATTTATTTGAGAGTGAGCGGGAGAGAAACAGCATGAGAGGGGAGAGGGTCAGAGGGAGAAGCAGGCTCCCCGCTGAGCCGGGAGCCCGATGTGGGACAAAAGTACATTCATATATTGTGCAACCATGACCACTATACATTTCCAGAGTTTTTTCACCATCCCAAATAGAAACATTAAACAATAAACAGTAATTTTTCTCTCCTTCCTCCCCAGCCCCTGATAACTTCCTTTATTTATTATTTATTTATTTATTTATTTATTTATTTATTTATTTATTTATTTGACAGAAATAGAGATAGCGAGAGCAGGAACACAAGCTGGGGGAGTGGGAGAGGGAGAAGCAGGCTTCCAGAGGAGCAGGAAGCCCGATGCGGGGCTCGATCCCAGGACCCTAGGATCATGACCTGAGCCGAAGGCAGACACTTAATGACTGAGCCACCCAGGCGCCCCGCCCCTGATAACTTCTATTCCACTTTCTGTCTCAGTGAATTTGCCTACTCTAGGTACCTAATATAAGTGAAATCCTACAACATTTGTATGATTAAGTTTTATCCATGTTGTAGTATGTGTCAGAGTTTTATTCCTTTTTATGGCTGAGTAATACCCCGTTGTGTGCATGTAGTACATTTTGTTTATCTGTTTGTCTGTTGATGGTCACTTGGGTTCTTTCCACCTTTTGGCTGTTGTGAATAATGCTGCTGTGAACATTGGTGTACAGGTATCCGAGTCCCTGTTTTTGTTTCTCTTGGGTATATACCTAGGAGCGGAATTGCTGGGTCATGTGGTAATTCTGTGTTTAACTTTCTGAGGAACTGCCTGACTTACACGGCAGCTACACCATTTTGTATTCTCACCTGCAGTGCACAGGGTTCCAGTTTCTCCATATCCTTGCCTACACTTGTCATTTTCCTTTTTTAAAAAATATATAATCGCCATCCTAACTAATAGCCTGAATTGATTATGATTTTTTTTAAATCTATTACTGATTTTGTCTCCTAGATCTACTAATTTTATAAAAACCTCCTATGATGGCAGCTTTGAAGCTCTATTAGTTTTTTCTTTATACTTGAGTCTATTTTATAAGTTACAGTTAGTTGACCCTTGTACAGCGTGGGTTTGAACTGCATCTGTCCACTTGTATGCAAACTTTCTTCAAAAAATAAATACAGTGCAGTACTATAAATGTATTTTCTCATGATTTTCTTAACATTTTCTTTTTTCTAGCTTTATTATAAGATTATAGTATATAATACACATAACATATGATATACGGAATATATGTTTATCAGCTGTATGTCAACAGTAGGCTACCAGTAGTTAAGTTTTGGGGAAGTCAAAATTTATACACAAATTTTCGACTCCACAGGAAGCCGATGCCCTAAACCTTCCCCCTGACTCCCGCGTTGTTCAAGGTTCAGCTGTATATCTGAGTTTCAAATTGTGGTGAATAATCCTGGTGGTTTGAATTGCAGTGAATTAAACTATTTAGTATTACATAATGATCTTCTCTATTCTTACTGTGCTTCTTGTCTTAACAGTGTTTTTTCTAATATTAATATTTCTATGCCCTCTTTCTTTTGGCTAGTATTTGAAGGTATATGTTTTTCACCTTTACTTACACATCTTTTTTATTCTTCCTTTTTACTTAGCAGTATGAAATAAACATTTTCACTCTGAATAATTTTAATTATTAATGCTACAGTAATTTCTGTAACCAGTCCACCATTGTTGAATATTTTTTGATAGTCTTCATTTTTTTTTTTTTTTGCTCTTGAGTGATATCATGTACATCCTGTGTTACAGCTTTTTGTTGTTAAATACTTTAATTTGGATGAATTCTTGGAAGTAGGACTATTGGGTTTCTTAGGTATGTACCTTTTTTTTTTTTGGTCTTTGATGCTGTCATCTTGCTTTTCCAAGAGTCACACCTATTTTCATTGCTACCAGCACGATTTAAATGTCTCCTAGACACCATCGATCATACGGTACACCATCATTTTGTGAATTGCTATAAAAAACCTTCTCTGTTAAATTGGCATGATTTTTTTTTTAAGATTTTATTTATTGGAGAGAGAGAGCGCATGAGAGAAAGCTAGAGAGAGCACTAGCAGGGGAAGGGGCAGAGGGAGAAGCAGGCTCCCCACTGAGCAGGGAGCCAGACGCGGGACTTGATCCTAGGACCCGGGGTGAGATCACTACCTGAGCTGAAGGCAGAGGCCTAACCCACTGAGGCACCCAGGCGCCCCAGCACAGTACTTTCTTATTTAAATTTTTATTGAATACTTACCAGAAGATATCTTTTAGGTACAGACAGATTTTTATTATATCACTCTTGCATATACACCTTAAATGAAATATACACAGTTAAAATCATTAGGGTATTTCAAAGCTTCACACTTAACATGAAGTTCTTCTTTTTTAAGACTTCATTTATTTGACAGAGAGCACAAGCAGAGGGAGCGGCAGGCAGAGAGAGGGAGAAGCAGACTCCCCACTGAGCAGAGAGCCCAATGCAGGGCTCGATCCCAGGGTCCCAGGATCATGACCTGAGCCGAGGGCAGACGCCCAACCACTGAGCCACCCAGGCGCCCCTTCTGTGTTATTTTTTGACTCAAAATTGTTGTCTTTATTTTTCTACACTATGGAGAATGTTGGTGATAGCAAAAAAAAACTAATAGCCCAATTAAAAAATGGGCTAAAGACTTGAATAGACTTTTCTCCAAAGAAGACATACAAATGGCCAACAGGTATATGGATAGTTGCTCAGTGTCACTCATCATCAGGGAGATGCACATCAAAACCACAATGAGATATCTCCTTACACCTGTTAGAGTGGCTAGTAGCAAAAAAGCAAAATCAGGGGCACCTGGGTAGTTCAGTCTGTTAAGTGTCTGACTCTTGGTTTCGGTTCAGGTCATGATCTCATGGGTCCTGGGATCAAACCCTGGGTCTGCATCAGGCTCTGCACTTAGCAGAGAATCTGCTTGAGGATTCTCTCCTGCCCTCCCCCAACTCACATGCTTATGCATGTGCATGCACTTTGTCTCTCTCAAATAAATCTTAAAAAGCAAAAAAAGTGTTGGTGAGAATGTGGAGAGATTGGAACCCTTGTACCCTGCTGGTGGAAGTCCAAAATGGTGCAGCCGCTGTGGAAAACAGTATGGAGTTTTCTCAAAAAAATTAATGATCCATATGATCCAGTAATTCCACTTCTGGGTATTTAAACAAAAGAATTTAAATCAGGATCTTGAAGAATTATTAACACTCCTACATCCATTGGAACTATTCCTAATAGCCAAATTATGGAAACAATGTCTGCCAGTGGAAGAATGGATAAAGAAGATGTGATGTATACACACAAAGTATTATTTAGCCTTAATAAAAAGAAATCCTGTAATATGCGACAACATGGATGAACCTTGAGGAAATTATGCTGAGTGCAATAAACCAGTCACAAGGACAAATAATGTATGATTCCACTTACAGAGATTATCTAAAATAGTCAAACTCAGAGACAGAGGATAGAATGGTGGTTAGCAGGGATTGGAGAGGGGGGGAATTGGGTTAATCAACAGGTACAAAGTTTGTCATGTAAGGCACATACATTTTAGAGATAGGCTGTACAACGTTGTACCTGTAGTTAACAGTACTCTGCTGTACTCTTAAAAATCTGTTGGTGGGGGGCGCCTGGGTGGCTCAGTCGTTAAGCATCTGCCTTCGGCTCAGGTCGTGATCCCAGAGTCCTGGGATCGAGCCCCGCATCGGGTTCCCTGCTCAGCAGGAAACCTGCTTCTCCCTCTCCCCCTCCCCCTGCTTGTGTTCCCTCTCTCGCTGTGTCTCTGTCAAATAAATAAAATCTTTAAAAAAAAAAATCTGTTAAGGGGGAGATCTCATGTTAAGTGTTCTTATCACAGTAAAAAAATTTTTTTAATGTTGGTGATAAAGCATTTCTTATGAGTGGCTAATAATAATTACATGATGCTCTCAATTATAAAATGGTATGGGTTTCAGATACTTTAAAATGTGAAGGATTGCATCCTAGAATCACTAAAGTATGGTGATTTCACTATAATCTTACTGGGTGTAATTATTTAATGTTTTTTCCTAACCCAGTGAAATATAAAAGTGCCATATGTATAAACTTTAGTTTTCATTTTTGTTGCTAGTAACAGAAGGATATTTTTCAGTATCTGTGGGAATATTATTTTAGCAACTATTAAGATCTTTAGTACTGAAATTGAAGGTGAGATTATAGTTTCTCATTCAAGTTTACCAAGTTTTCCTCAAGAGAAAACCAATTAATGTATTACTTGATTTTGTCAAAGTGTAATTGAAGAAGTACTGCTCTCTGGAACTGGCATTTATGACAGGTGTAAAGCAGTCATTCTTGAACTTATTAGAATCACCAGCGAGCCTGTTGGAGTTTGAGTAATTTAGTGTGCAGTAGGGTACAGGAGTATGTGTTCATAACAAGTACCCCAGGTGATTATCATGCTCATGGACCATGCTGAGAAGGTGCAGAAGGTTGAGATAAAGCTATAGATTTTCTCTTTGGTGATAGTGGCTGGAAATTTACAGAAGTAGAATACTTGATTAAAAACCCATGGAAACTTGTTAATAAACAGCTTTTAATGTTAGGAAGTGAGGCATTTCATTTTGTTACATGTGAAGGGCTGGCATATCTAGGTTCTTTTTCTTTTTTTAAAGATTTTATTCATTTGAGACAGAGAGAGCATGAACATGGGGGAGAGGGAGAAGCAGATTCCCTGCTGAGCAGGGAGCCTGACGAGGGGCTAGATCCCAGGACCCAGAGATCATGACCTGAGCTGAAGGTAGACGCCTAACCATCTGAGCCACCCAGGCATTTCCCCCCCCCCTTTTTTTTTTGATTTTATTTATTTGAGAGAAAGAGGGAGAGCAAGCACAAGCCGGGGCAGATGGAGAGGGAGAAGCAGTGGCGTGTCTAGGTTCTTGAGCAGGAGGATTACATGGTAAGTTGGGATTGTTGAATGTCATATGTAATTCTATTTTCTGTAACACTGTGAAAAAAGAAAAATGGAGATTTCTGTTGAGGTGATTCTTTTTTATTGGTAATTGCTTCATTTCAAGGCTTTCTCAGTACCACTCAGACCGAGATTAGGCTAAAACAAGGTTTGATCAATTAAGTGGAATATAAGCTCCATAAAGGAGATGGTGTTCTTGTATCTGTAGTCTCTAAAACAGTGCTTGGCATATGGTAGACATTTAGTAATATTTGTTGAATGTATGAATATACATTATAGTTTATATATCAGGTACTCTTTAGGAAGTAACAGTTTGCTTTGAATCCCTTAAAATTATCTATTGAAAGCTGTTGCAATTGACTTTACATAGAATTTATATTAAACCTACTGTGGATTTTTAATTGAGGTTCATTTATCATTAAAATCGTGGGAATAATTACATCATTTGGATTTTTTTTTTAAGATTTTATTTATTTGAGAGAGGGAGGGAGCACAAGCAGGGAGGAGGGGTAGAGGGAGAGGGAGAAGCAGACTCCCTGCTGAGCAGGGAACCTGACTCAGGGCTTCATCCCAGGACCCCCCCGCCTCTCCCCCCCACCTTCGGCTCATGACCTGAGCCGAAGGCAGATGCTTAACCGACTGAGCCACCCAGGCACCCCTATCGTTTGGATTCTTTGCGTGTAAATTACATCTTAAATTTATAATTACTATTACAAATAGAGCTTTTATAGTAAAAGCATTTTTCTTTTTCTTTTAGGAGTTAACAGAGCAGTTTCATCAAGTTGAATCCCAACTGAATAAGCTAAATCATCTTCTTACTGATATTCTTGCTGATGTGAAGACAAAAAGAAAAATTTTGGCATCTAATAAACTGCATCAAATGGAAAGAGAATTATATGTATATTTTTTAAAAGATGAAGATTATCTGAAAGATATTGTGGAGAATTTAGAAAACCAATCAAAGATTAAGGCTGTTGGTCTTGAAGATTGAAAATTACTAAAAACTGAGTACTACATATGCTGTTTTAATATTTTATATATTAGGAAAATATAGCTAATAAACCCTACTAAAATTTTAAATTTGAGGCCTATGGAACATTTCATTTAATTAATTCAAGTATTACATTGGTTTGTTTTTTCTTTATATAGTATGTTCAAAGTACTACCAGTGCTTTTTATGAATTAACCATTTGCTTGGTGGCACTTAGTTCAGGTAATCTTTTACTTACAGGGAAAAAGCATTATATAATGCAAATATTTCTTAATAGAATTAGTTCTAGCTCTCCTTTACTGTTTTTTTTTAGAAATAGAAATTTTCTGCTGTTAAATATTTTAAACTTTTGTAGAACTTTGAATCAGCATTGTTAAACCTGTGGACCCTAGTATACGGAATAGCCAAGTCCCCTCATGTTTGGGTATAAAGTAAAACTCAGCCACTCAAACTGTGTAATTCCCTTAATTCCCTGCTATAGACTTTGAGACTCTCCTCCTGTTTGCGTCCCAAAAAATGTCAGGTGTCCTTTGACCGTTGTTCATTTTAGCAGCTGGGTCCTGGGGGCTCAAAATTTCTGCAGGACAGATCTTAGCGGTATTTGGACTTCACTGTGACTTACACATTTTGGAAGGCAGCTGTGCTCACCACTCTACCACCAACGCCGGCTACTTACACATTTTTTTTTTTTTAAGATTTTATTTATTTGACAGAGACACAGCAAGAGAGGGAACACAAGCAGGGGGAGTAGAAGAGGGAGAAGCAGGCTTCCCGCGGAGCAGGGAGCCCAATGCGGGGCTCGATCCCAGGACTCTGGGATCATGACCCAAGCCGAAGGCAGACGCTCAACGACTGAGCCACCCAGGTGCCCCTACGTACACATTTTGAAAATACCGTACAAGTGGTTTCTCAGAGGATGTATAATGCTATTTTAATCAGTTTCTCTGGAGTGAAAATACTTAAGTGTTAGATTGTATTAGTTGGGATACAGATGTATTCTTTGGACAATTAGAAATTATTTTGAACGGTATGAAATCATTTGAAGTAGCTTATTTATCAGTTGTGACATCAAATGCTTCTTGAGTGCTTGATTTATGTGTGGCCTGTGGTATATATTATGTAACCTTTATAGAGGAAGAAGATAGAGCGATTACCTTCAAGAATATTCCTAAAAAAAAAAAAAAAGAATATTCCTGTTCCAGAATATCTTGCCTTTTTAATATGGAATGCCAGTCTAAAAGCCATGCATTTTAGGTGGTCCTTGTGGAATTCTTTAGCTATAATCATCAGAACGTGGGTATGCTTAGGTGATAGATAAGTCTTGATAATTTTTTTTTTAAAAGATTTTATTTATTTATTTGAGAGAGACTGAGAGAGAGAGAGCATGGGGGGGGGTCAGAGGGAGAAGCAGACCCCCCGCCGAGCAGGGAGCCCGATGCAGGACTCGATCCTGGGACTCCAGGATCACGACCTGAGCTGAAGGCAGTCGCTTAACCGACTGAGCCACCCAGGCGCCCCTGGTCTTGATAATTTTTATAATCTGTTGAACGAAAATATCTTACCAATTATAGTATTTGTACCTTATTTAAAAATTTATATTTATTAAGTAGATCTAAATGTGCACGAAAAATTTGTAACAAATTTTGTCCTAAGATTTTGGTATTAGCTCCTCATGGGTGACTTTTGTTCCTTTTTAAATTTTTTTTTCCCATTATCCAGTGGAATAGAAAATTTATTTCAGATTTTTCTTTTATCCAGTAGTGTGGAAAAATATGTCACCGGTTTCCTGGCTTATGGAAAGCAAATTCTATTTAGATTTGTACCAAATATGATAGATGTATGACCAGCTACTTGATGATTTGTACTGTCACTTCCAGACCTTTACCCACTCAGCCCAGGGGCCAGGAGAGCTGAGCAGTATGCATGAAAGGATGTCAGGTTTTGTGTCTATCATAATTACCCAAGTCCATTAAAAATAATTTTCTGTAATTAGGTTTGTATATTTGAAGATTTTAACAGCCATTGGTTTCAGACCTCAGAAAGTATTTGAATAGATTGCTCACTTCAAAATTGGTTAGCTAGAAACGTGTTCTTTGTTCCCTGTTTACCAGGATATTCCAGTTGAGCCTCTAAGCATCCTGCTCGCTTCTCACTATTGAATCGGTAATTAGGGAGGCAACTGCTACCTATTTTCTGTGGTCATTAATAGAGTAGTTTGTATGAATGCCTCTGGCTGTAACATTTTCAAATCACGTGTTTCTTATTTTGAAGTCTGAAGATTAATATGTGGATGTTATGTTTATCTTATGTTTAGGATTTGTGGAAATGGCAAATTACGAGGCATTTGTGGGCTTTGATCTCTGTAATTATAGGAGATTATGTCAGCTGTGCAGTCACGTGATCCAGTGAAGTCTGAGAATTGGAGAGGGAGTGAAAAGAGTGAGTAATTTTCATAAACATCTATCTTTTGTTACCTTGAACGTTAATTATTTCTTAAGGTTTGACAATGAAACGGAATTATTCTCAGGAACCTTCTGTTGCGTAGGGAGGTTCGTGCTGCAGACAAATGGAGTCCGGCTCCCCTTGCTTTATTCTCGTTCAGTGGTGACTGAGCTTCTGCTCACTAGATTGCACATTCCCTCGGCCCTTACTGCTTTAAAATGTAACACTTCCTCGTTCCAGGCATTCTGTCAGAGAGTCCCTGAGAATCTGCCTCAACTGTTTAAGTAACCTCAGAGAGCTGGGCGCTCTCACCGTGCCCCTCGCTTCGGCCTGAGCCCTTGGGTCTTTGGACACACAGGGACGTAGTACCTGTTTGCTGTGTGTGGGGGATGGGAGAAGGGTGTTTGACACTGTGTGTCTTAGCTGCCGAGAGCTATGAGCTCTCAGGTGTGTGTGTGTGTGACGTGATGTCACGCAGCAGCGGTGGCGTGGGCACACAAGTGTGACTGAGACATTCGGAACACCGGTTCTTTGTTTCACTAGCACAGCAGTTGTTGTTGTTTGTGTCTTAATATTTAAGTCTGGGCTAACTGTCGTTCTTTTCTATAGAGTAAGTTATACGTGAGAGGTCATTGTGACGAAGTAATTGAGAGCATTGACAAATAGTGCAAAAGCTATGTAAGTGCAGTTCTTGATGAAGATACGGTAGCACCACACGTTTCGATCTGCTCATATTTAGGCATCTGTTGCTCATGAGCCTCATTACAGAAAGTTGCTGATAAATGAACTGCTAGGAAGTTTTGTGTATGGACCACAGACCTAGAAGTTGATAATGTTTTGGGGAATGAGGGGTGGATAGTAAAGAAAATAAATATTTAAACGTCAAAGAGCTTTCTCCTTCATTCTGGATACTTTCTGAAATAGCAGTGTGCACTTGACAGAAGTGGAAATGTACTTCCCTTTAAAAACTTGATAGGAATAAAAAAATACTGATAGGAATAGTGAAATGCCTCTGGTAGCTTCAATGTGAGTCTTGAGAAAGATTTATGGCCATCAGCCCATCGTGTGAACTCTTTTGTCATGCTCTTCAAATACTCTGTAAAATTCTAGTTTTGTTTTTTTTTTTTTAAGATTTTATTTATTTATCTGACAGAGACACAGCGAGAAAGGGAACACAAGCAGGGGGAGTGGGAGAGGGAGAAGCAGGCTTCCCGCGGAGCAGGGAGCCGGATGTGGGGCTCGATCCCAGGACCCTGGGATCATGACCTGAGCCGAAGGCAGACGCTTAACGACTGAGCCACCCAGGCGCCCCCAAAATCTAGTTTTCATAAATTTATTGAGAGGTAATGGGAAAAGATAATATTTTTCTGTCAAGTGTTACTGGATTTGGAAAAATAGTGGAATTTTCACAAAGATTCTGTATTGTCTGTTGCTGCAGAGCACTGTTACTGCAAACTTAGTGACTTAAAAAAGGCACATTTGTTATGTCCCAGTTTCTATGGGTCAGGAGTCTGGGCACAACTTGGCTTCATCTTTTGCTGGGCTACAATGCGGACGTGTGAGCCAGGGCTCGGGTCTCATCTGAAGCCCGAATGGGGAGGTATTTGCTTCCAGTTCACAGGGTTGTTGGCAGATTCATTCCTTGTAGGCTCTTGGGCCCAGAGCCTCCCAGGCTCTTGGCTGTAACACACCCTCTGTTCCTTTCCACGTGGTTCTCCTGAGGCGCAGCTTTACATGATGGCAGCTTTTCCTCTGGCAAGACTGACATCATAGTCTTCTGCAACGTGATTGCGAACATCCTGTCACTGTTGCTGAACTCTGGGTGAGGAGTGAGCCAGTAAATTCCACCTGCACTCAAGGGTGTGAGTACTAGGAGGCAGGAGTCCTGGGATCACCCTGGAGTCTGTCTGCTGCAGAGTCCCACCAGTTTTAGTTCTTATTTCATACAGATTTGATTAAGTTGGGTGTCTGGTGGATTATTGATGCACGATGCTGGACCTAAGATCTGGTTGCTTCCTGGACTCTAGTTATATGCTGAGCTGTTACTGTGTCAGACCCTATCTCTTATAAGGGAAATACTGTAAATCCACATTTCATTTCTAAAGCCCATTTTGTACTAAATACAAAAATTGAATTCCTAAATCAATGGAATAACTACAAATATTTGATATTACAAACAAGTAAAACCAAACAACATTAGTGTTACATGTCACTTCGGGGTCTAGGTGTCTTATGTGCTGGGCTGAGGGATGTCAAGATGCACACCCAGTAAGGGATGGACTTTGTATGTCGTCTTGCTGCAAGATTAATTGTTTAAAAACCCTCTGCTGCGAAAACACAAAATTATGCAAAAACTTAAACTACAGTTTAACGAATGAAGATAAAGAGGACATCCGTGTCATTGCATTCAGAACCTCGAAGTTTCCTTCTCAGTTAAAACTCTCTCCCTGCTCAAGGTGGGCATCGTCCTGACTTGTGGTAGTCTCCTCTCCTTCCTGACCACAGGCATTTTGTGTTGCTCCAGAGGCCTCTTGGAGCAGAGATTATAAACTTACGCTGCACCAAAGTGTATCCTTCCCTTCGGACTACATGGCGCACTCTCCTTCAGTTGGGTGTGACCCGGGTTCCTGTCAGTGGGATGTGCACTCAAGTGGCGTGTGCCATTTCCAGGGCAGGCCTCTTTCCTTCCCTCCAGTAGGAACCCTCCTTTCGAACTCTGCAAATGAAAACAGTGTCCTAGAGGATTGTACGACGTGTTGGAAGCACCCCAGTCCTGGAGAGGCTGCATGAAGCATGTCCCGCCACTTGAGAACATGAAAGAGAAATAAACTTTGTTCTTCAAGCTGTTGTCTTGTTGGGTCTTTTGTGACTGTAGCTTAGCTTTGTACCTTAACCCATACACCTTTAAACTAGATTGAAAAGTGGGTTCATCTGACTTAAATTTTCGTTGTCATTTGATGGTTCAGTAATGCTGTTGAAAGCCTTGGGTAGGGGCGCCTGGGTGGCTCAGATGGTTAAGCGTCTGCCTTCGGCTCAGGTCATGATCCTGGAGTCCCAGGATCGAGTCCCGCATCGGGCTCCCTGCTCGGCGGGGAGTCTGCTTCTCCTCCCTCTGACCCTCCTCCCTCTCCTGCTCTCTGTCTCTCGTTCTCTCTCTCTCAAATAAATAAATAAAATCTTAAAAAAAAAAAAAAAAAAGAAAGCCTTGGGTAAATACTGATGGAGAAGGAGTTTGCAGGGTGCAGACTTATGGCTGTGTATAGGGTTATGCATAGGAGTCAGCACGTGTTATTAGAAGATACCTGTTTTGTCTGAGTAGCTATAGGAATCAAATAACTTTCTAGTACACATTTGTCCAGATTATTTTTCATTTTAACAATTTAGATGTGAATGTGGTTTTCCAGTTAAGAGAAATATATATATACACATATATATTTACAGACATTATAAAGTAATACAGTTTGAGACCCCAAAGGTAAATATTTGTGAAAATCCAGTTCATTAATGTGAAGTGTGTCTTTATCCCACCATCCAGTAGAAATCTTTGTGATTTCAAGGACAGATAACAAAACTAAAAGACCAAACAGATCTATCTTGATTCTGTTCATTCTAGTCAAGAGTATAATGGATAAACATGTTGTATTATTTTTATTTCTATTAAATAAACATAAAATCCTTATATCCAGTCACTTGGCAAGCCCTGCCAGCTGTTGGATTTCAACCCCCACTGTCCTCATATAAGCCTGCATTTCTCCTCACGTGGATTTTTGCAGTGGCTTCCTGATTGTTGTTCACCTTCATTATTGCCCCTTTGTCTTGCCCTCATTCCTTTGGTAGAACTACCTCAGCTCTTATCCTTGCCCTCTGCAGAATTCACCTGTGGAAACATCCCATGCACTCTGAGGGACCCCTGCCTGCCCTGTTCAATCTTCTGCCCCACCACCGTTCCTCTCTTACTTTACACCCCATTCAGGTTTGACTGCAACTTCCAAACACATGACATTTTCCGGTATCATCCTCTACTTACCCTTTTCTTTCTCTTTCACTCAGCTGAGTGGTGAAAGCATTTTACAAGGTCCTGCTCAAAATACTTTTTTTTAGGGGCGCCTAGGTGAGCCGAAGGCAGACGCCCAACCATCTGAGCCACCCAGGCGCCCCGTGGGACTTTTTTTTTTTAAAGATTTTATTTATTTGACAGAGAACACAAGCAGGGGGAGCAGCAGAGAGGGAGAGGGAGAAGCAGGCTCCCCTCTGGATCCCAGGACTCAAGATCATGACGTGAGCCAGACACTTAGTAACTGAGCCACCTAGGCGCCCTGTGAAGGACTTTTCTATTATATATGTTGTAAATATTTTCCTCAATATTTTTGGGAGGTCTTTTTTTGGTAATACTTAGAAAATTCTTTTAAACAAAGCCAAAAACAGAGAGTTCATAATCCCACATTTATTTTATTTTATTTTTTTAAAGATTTTATTTATTTGACAGAGACACAGCGAGAGAGAGAACACAAGCAGGGGGAGTGGGAGAGGGAGAAGCAGGCTTCCCGCCGAGCAGGGAGCCCGATGTGGGACTCGATCCCAGGACCCCGGGATCATGACCTGAGCCGAAGGCAGACGCTCAACGACTGAGCCACCCAGGGGCCCAAAGATTTTATTTATTTATTTGACAGAGACACAGCGAGAGAGGGAACACAAGCCGGGGGAGCGGGAGAGGGAGAAGCAGGCTTCCCGCCGAGCAGGGAGCCCGATGCGGGGCTCGATCCCAGGACCCCAGGATCATGACCCGAGCCGAAGGCAGCCGCTTAACTGACTGAGCCACCCAGGCGCCCCCATAATCCCACATTTAAAAAATCTTTTCTTACATGCTTATACCCACAGGCACGTGGTGAAAGGGTTCATCTGCACATTGTTTTCTTGGTTCAGCCTTTTGCTTTGTTGAACCCTCTCCCCTTGTTGCTAACCAAGCTAGTAACAAGCTTAGTATGTCCCTTTTATGTTTTTGTCCATTTCTTTCTGTGATTGTAATTCTAGCTCGCATGTGTGCCTGTGCTGTGCCATCCAGACCCCTCCCTGCTTCCAGTGGGATTGGCTGAGGCCTTCCTTGGGACGGTACCACAATGGAGCCTCCCCTTCACTCAGTCCTTGGGTCCCCCCATAAGTTTCCTGTGGGCGAAGCTCAGTCTGGTTCCCAGGAACCAGATCTGCAGTTGGTGCCAGGAGCGGTTTGAGAGGGCACACGTGGCATTTTGGAGTTTGGTCATCCTTAGATGCACTGATGGCGATCACAGGTGGTAGGCAGAATAGGACTGGTAGCAGTGAGTTCCAGTTTGGACTGGGGGTGGGTGGTGTGGCATACCAGTGGAAGTCGCTGCCCTGGCTGCTGGGATTTACTGGGTATTTGAAAAGTACAGGGCAGTGGCAAACAATGGAATTGGCAGCTGTGGCTAGGAATAATAAATCCTTTGGAAAAAGACATGGGGTGAGGGTGATTAATTAGCATTTAAAGGCTAAATGTGGTAACCAGAGGGCTTCCCTGGTAGCCAAAAAGAGGCCACTTGCAGCCACAGACCAGTGCTTAGTCCTGAGACTGGTAGAGCTCTAGAGAAGGTTGGCTTCTCAGCCCAGGCAGGTGTGCTACCTCAAGATCAGGGCCTTGATCAGAAGGGGACCAGACCCTGAGATCTGGCATGGGATTACCTGATTGGCACATTCAAGTCCTGAATCCCAGATGCCTCTGGGACCTGCAGAAGCGGCTACTTCTCTGTTAAAGGCTAGTGTCCCGTCCTCCCGTCATTGTTGAAGACCATGCAGGATGCTTCTCCAGAAGGAGGAACTTCTGCCTCCTTCCGTCCTGGCCATTAAGTCAACAGCCTCGCCAAGAAGTAGTGGGCCTGTTGAGGAAGCCTGTAAGACATGTGCCAGTCAGGTCATGAACAAAACCACAGGAAATTTGAACAGGGAAAGGTACTGCATGTTAGCTAGTAAGGGGATTAGCTACCAAGGAGTAAAGAATAAACACAGTAAAGGCAGACACAGAGCAGCTCCCTGAGGTAAGAGTGTTGAAGGAATAAACAGAATGACTTGGCCAGCTGACATTCACTAGCCTGTCACCTGCTGTCCCAGGACAAGCACCTGGGGCTCTTTAGTGGAGTGGCCATGGGCTGGGGTGAAGACCACACGTGGACCCAACCATATGCACACCCCACTCACCAGGGCTGATCTAGTTACTGCCTCTGCTGAGTGTCTAGGCTTCCAACAGCAGGCCAAACACCGAGACCCTAGTAATACCATCCCTTGAGGAAACAGTAACTTGGTCGCAAGTTGACGACACTGAACCCCTCGTTCCTCTAAAGGTGCAGTGACCTATCTTGATTGGAATTGACACATTCCAGGCCTGGCTTTCCCTTTCCTGTTTGCAGGGCCTCCGTACCACAGGCATTGCATTGGATGTGGGGACACACTATACAGGAAGGGAGCTACAGCGGGCATGTGATTATGGGACCCAAGGGTTCCCTCAGCCACAGATCCAGCAACACCACCCCGACGGAGGAATGGCCTGGAGCAGGTGCAGCTTGCTCCAGCGTGGAGGAGCCACCTCCAGGCTGCAGTGTCCCCAGTATGTACAATTAAGGGGTCTACAAACCAAAAGGGGGATGTGGGAGTGGTCCTGCTTATCCTCACTCCCAGCGCTCCAGTTGGTAAATCTGTCTCTCCCCCAACACTTCTGGGTTCTGCAGAATGAGTCTTGAGTGACAAAGGGGAAGCCAACCAGGGGGACGGGAAGGATGCCATTTAATTTGAAGCTGCAGCTGCTGCCCTGTCCTTTCAATAGCCTTATGCCAAGGGACTGGCAGGCACGGCATGTAATCTGCATCCTGCTTGGGATGCGTCCTGGTCATCAGAAGTCAGGGCTGTTACATGATGGTGCAGGGAAGCATACACTTGGTATCTGGGTGATAGGACTAGTCACCGCTGTCCTCTGTCCAAATCTCATGGCCAGTGCACTGACTATGGTGGCCAGGGGCTCACACCTCTCAGGGATGAGGGGTTTGGGTAACTCCCATCAATCAGGTAAGCCACCTAGACGAGCAGGGGTGCTAAGGCAGGGTGAGGGGATTCTAGAATGTGCATTAGAGGAGGGACACGAATCTCATTTGTAGCTTTGAGACCAGCTGCAGTGACCAGGGGATGCAGTTCATCCCAATAACTTCCTTTTTAAAAGCTGCTTCCAGAAGAGGCCCACCAGAATCCTGCAGGGGCTACTTTCCAAAACGTATCTGCAGCAAGTGGCTGGGCGCAGTGCAGTGTAGTGCCCAGCAGCAGGGGACTGCAGTGAGCCCTGTGGATGCCCAGGCTCCTGTACTAGTACTAAGCCATTTGTCACCCCACCTGCAGGGAGTGTCTGTCTGTCTGCTCACCACACAGCCGCTCCTGGTGGCTGCCTCAGCTGCACACTCCTTTCCCAGGGGCGGCCAAGCCAATGACTGCTTGGTGCTGGCATCCAAAGTCCCGCTCCCTTGGCCCGATGGGAGCTAACTCCACAGGCCTTCCAGGCCCAAGCAGGCCTCGGTGGTCTGGTCCTCCTGTCGTGCTTCTGTACACGTTGATCCTGAGAGCACTCCCCGGTAACATCTCCAGATGCAAACCGCCTCGGAGTCAGCCTCCGGGGGACCAGGCCTGTGCCAGTGGGTGTGTGTTACGCACCCGTACACAAAAATGGGGAGATTTGGTCATGGGTTGCAAGAACGAGGTATTTTCACGGATTGCTGCATCTCCGAGGCAGCTAATAAAGCTCTAAGTCATTCATTTCAGTGGCTGTATGCTTCGCGGTGTAGACGTTACACAATTTATTCATCATCTTCTCTGGATTGGTATCTGCTTTGTTTTCAGTCCTTTGCCATCAAGTAATACTGCCACCGATGTTTCGGTTTAGACCTGTTTACTGTTGCATGTCTATGAAACTGCCAGTAGTGAGGTTGTTTGGTTAGATGATTATGCATTTTATACACACAACACCCATTCTATACACAAAACACATATATTCTGAGTTTATAACTCAACATTTTACAAACTGAACACCCTGTAACCTTCATGCAGATCGAGAAACAGAACATCAGTGGCACCCTGGAAGCCTATCTTTGCTCCCTTTGGGGCAGTCCTCTTCCCAACTCAACTCTCAAGGGTGATGCTTGTATTTTTTATTTCAATAGGTTTAATTTCAACAGTTTGCTTTCTAAGAAGATTCTAGCTATTCACATTTTTTTTAAGATTTTTTTTTATTTATTTGAGAGAGAGAGAATGAGAGAGAGAGCACATGAGAGGGGGGAGGGTCAGAGGCAGAAGCAGGCTCCCTGCTGAGCAGGGAGCCCGATGCGGGACTCGATCCCGGGACTCCAGGATCATGACCTGAGCCGAAGGCAGTCGCTTAACCAACTGAGCCACCCAGGTGCCCCTAGCTATTCACATTTTTACCAGCAGTGCCTGAAACGACCTCTTCCTTCCACCTCTGGTTGTGTTTAGTTTGCATTTCCCTGACCACTAGTGAGTTTGAGTATTATATCATGTTCATTTGCTTTTTGGATTTGCTAATTTGTGTACCACTTTTTCCTATCTTTTGCTCATTTTTTAAATTGAATTGTCTTCTTTTGCCAGTGTTTAAGGACTTGTTGTATAATACAGGTATTAGCCCTTTATCATTTTTGTTCCAAACGGTTTTCCCAGTGTTCTGTTCTCTCAGAAGCAGTGCTGCTATCCCTGTTTATTAATCTGTTGTTTTCTACTGAGTTGAGATGCCATCTTTGTTCTGTAGTAGAGTCTCATAAAGCCTTGGGTCAGTTTCTGGATTGTCTGTTCTGTTCTAGGAATCTTTTGACTCTTCCTATTCGAATATGACATGGATTTGATTGTGGTGGTTGAATGGTATGTTCTGATAATCCAGCAAGGCAAGGCTTTTATTGGTTTTTAACTTACCTTCTGTGTCTCTTTTCAGATATTTAGTATTTCATACGTACTTTGACATTTTTTCAATTAAAAGAACTCTGTAGGGTCTCTAATTGGAATTGCATTAAATTTATTTTTGGAAGAATTGAACATTTTATGCATATCTGGATGCTATGTCCTTCCATTTGTATAGATCAAGTTTTATGCATTTTACGAGATTTTAAGTTTTCATCATCGAGTGCGTCGTGCCTTTTTGTTAAATTTATCCTAAGTTCTTTCTACTGTAAAGATTTCCCCTGTTTGCATTCCTTGGTTGTTATTGTTGCTGTGGAGGGAACATAAATCACAGTGGTTATGAGCACAAACACCTGAGTCATGTTGCCTGGGGTTGAATGTGGGTTCCATCGCTTACTATTCAGCCCAGGCTTATTAAAATTAAAATTTAAAAGAGAGGTTTGTATTAATGGTGTTTTACTGAACCTCTAATTGTTCCATTGCAATATTATGCATTATAGGAATTTCCTCAAACCTTTAATACTTTCAAGGTTTCCGTAAAATATTGAACTTGGGTTTTCGGACTCCAGTATTCAATGGAAATACCAAGTAATACTTTCTAATAAACATGTCATGATTGCATGGATCTGTCTCCAGTTAATTTGAAGATGTGTTACATAAATGTTTATTGCAATGGTAGTATACATTTTGGGTATGAATGTTTTTACACTGTTTTATGTAAGTAAATAATGAGTAAGTAGCATGTTTGTAGAGGCCACTTTCAATGTTTAGCTAATTATACGACTTAGATTCAATGTTTCTTTAATGCCTCATGTTTTCTTTTTGTGTTTTTAAAAGCTGCAGAAGTGGTAAACAATTCCCGTTATTAAGTATTCAGTACTTCTGGAAAATGGGAAGAATCAATCACTGGAAAAAAGGGTAAATCATTGCAAATATGATTAATTCAAAATAGATAACTTTCACTCATTCAACACATACTTACTAAGTGTCTACTCTATGCTAGGCACTGTGGCTACCACGCTTCAGAAAATCAAGAACGGAGTTCTACTCCAGGAGCCTACAGCTGAACTTGCTTGATGGGGGAGGGGAAGAAAGAGAAGTGCCATGACCCTACAGCACGGTGCATTGGGTGCCATACATGGTAGGGGTCAGTCCCAGTAACAGTAGGCAAGACCACTCACCCAGTTTTTGTGCTGTCTCGTTTCGTTTTTTTCTGGGTGGTGGGGAGCGTAGTCTGGGAGTCTTACTGAAGTGTGAAAATTATGCCTGAGTCGACATCTGTGGGGTGATTAGGAGCCCCACCTTTAAAGAGTGGGGGAGGACTTGGCAGACGTGTTTAGGGAGAAAGCTGGGGCTCTGGGACAGCTGAAACACAGAGCAGTTCCAGAAGGAAGGGGACACAACTCTCAGTGGGTGAGCTGTGTGGTGTGGGCCTGAGGGGAGGGGAAAGAAGATGTCATCTCACCAAAGACCTGGTAGGGGAGACACAGTGGCCAAGAGATTAGACTCGGGGGCAAAAACTACTTGTGTTCAAAGTCCAGCCTAACTCAGTGTAACTGAAACTCCCTGTAGTAAAGTGGGGATGGCAGGACCTGCCCCGGGTCCTGGGTTGCCCTGAAGTTGGGGGAGAGGTGAGTCCCACAGCCATGTCAGGAACACAGGGTGTTCACTCACTTTGTGAGTGAGCGGAGATTTTCTCTCAGCGCCACTCTGGCTGTGCCCCTCCCATCACTGAGGTAGAGAGCCGGCTCACCAACGTTTTGCTTCCTTTCCCGCAAAAGAGTTTTGAAAAGCCATATACCTCATGACATATTTTTAAGTAGACATTTAAAATATTCATAACAAGTTTAAAATGTTTCACAGGACACAATTTCTGGTGTATTGACATTTTAAAAATGATTACATCATCATTAAAATACAACCACTAAAATCTAAATACTGTACTCTGGTAACTTAATACCCACAAGCATCCCTTTAAAAACAACATGAGCAAGATATTCTACAGCAATCTAAATTTTTGTATTTCCCTTTTGCTCCTCGAACTCCTTTTCTTGTATCTTCTTCTGCAGAATTATTAACATAATTTTATTCTTGGAAGTCTTTTCTTGAAACCATATAACATGTCTCTGTAATAAAAATGTGAGTATAAACTTAAATTTTCTGTGACCATATGCCAAATACTGAAAAATTTTCCTCCAAAATTATTTTTAAAGTACTATTAATATACATTTGTTCAAAACAACATTAAATATATCACAAATCTGAAAAATAAACATTAAAAATACATTTTATTCTAAATGAATCCAGTAATGAGATGGGTAGAGATTCTTTTTTTACCCTCAGTTTGTGAATTTATGAATGAATATTGCACAGTACTAGATCAAGATGGGAAAAGGATTGCTGTTGAGCCATATTTTTTTAAAATTTTAGTAAATAGATGAACATATTATCAAATAGTTGTGGTGATTTCATTTTCTCTGTAAATGGCCTTTACCTGGAAGTTAAATTATTCATCTTGAGCATAAGGCGCATTTGTAACATACTCCCACCCATGGCATCTGTCATTACACGCATTGGGTATGGTTGGAGACTTTTGGACTCCTACCTATTCCAGCCCATGATTCAGACATGCGCTCCTACCTGGGTTGAGAAAAATTACTGCTCTAGAAGCTACTATATAGTTTCATTAGAAAGTTTGATCATAGATAATATGAAGCTTTATCCCCACTTGACCTTCGACGAGGTTCACCAGAGATTAGTTTGGTTAGATCTGTCTTAGGAATCCATATTCTCGTGAAACATTTCACGTTTTTCTACAGAATCTGCATTCTTCTACAAGCCAGACATCAGGCTCATCCATCAAGCTCTGTCCTCCGTCCTCCAGTATCAGACTCACAGATCAGCCCTGTGCCGACCAAAACCAGAAGAATGTCAGCTCATTGGCTCCTCCCAGTTGTTTCATTCCACAGTGTAACCAAGAGGCTTCAGTCCTACAGAAAACGGAGCGTAAAAGAATGCATTTCCTAAAGGAAAATAAAAATAATGAAAAAAAGAAATGCCCGTGAATCTTAAAAGAAAACACAGTACACGTCATTTTTCAGGGAAAACAAGTAAACATGTAGCATTGGAAGTAAATGCTGATGAGGTTGAAGCTCACCTAAACCGTGGGAACGCAAGAGCATGCGAAAACCATTTTTGTGACGTTAGGTATTTGGATGATTTGGAGAAAAGCCAACTGCTTGAAATGCTCAAACAGGCAGTGGCCCTGGTGGTAACACTGAGGTATGAGGACAGTTCGACCCAGCTGAGAGCTGAGCAGGTTAGTGAGCAGTGTCGGGTTTTGTTTGTTTCTTCGGCACCATAAAAGAACCCCATTTTCTTTGTGTCGGATTTGGATAGGAGAGCTAGGAGTAAGATTCGAAGCCCACCTTCCCCTCCCCACAGTGCTGAGTGACTGATAATGCACAGTTCTCTTCAGATTTTTAAGAAACTGCCAAAATGTTTTCCAGAGTGGGTATGCCTTCTTGCATTCCAGCAGCAACACGCAAGAGTTCCAGGCCCTCCACCTCCTTGCCAATCTTTGTTGTCTGTCTGGTTTTAGCCGTTCTAGTGGGTGTGAAGTAGTATTTCACTGCGGCTCTAAATCGCATTTCCCTAGTAACTAATTACATTGAGCATCTTCTCGTGCTTCGTCCCATTTGTGTATCTTCTGCGGTGAAAGGTCTGTTCAGATCTTTTGCCCATTTTTAAATCGGGTTATTTGTGTCTTATTTTGGATCTGTAAGCCTTCTTTCTATATTCTGATACTGTAGTTCTCCAAATCTGTGGCTTATTTTTTTCAATTTCTTACTGGTGTCTTTTGAAGCACAAAATTTGTTAAATCTGATGAATTCTATCAATTTTTTTTTTTTTGCTTGCACCTTTGTTGTTATATTTAAGAATGCTTTGCCTATCCCAGGTCTTGAAGGTTTACTTCTGTTTTCTTCCAAGAATTTATGTTTTTGCTCTTACATTAAAATCTGTGGCTGACTTTGAGTTAATTTTCGTGTGTGGTGTGAGATAAGGGGCACAAACCTGCCTCTTGTGTGTTGATACCCAGCTCTCCAAACACTGTTGATAAGACTCTTCTTTCCCCATTGAATTTTCTTGGCACTTTTCTCGAAACTCAATTGACTGTAAATATAAGGGTTTATTTCTGGACACTCAGGTCTTTCCTTTGATCTCTCTGTCTGTCCTGATGCCAATACCAAAGGGTCTTGGAGTGTGAGTCTTCTAACCTTGTGTTTTTGAAGACTGGTTTGGGCATTCTGGTTACTTTGCATTTCCATATAAGTGTTAGCATCAGCTTTTCAATTCCTTCAGGCATGCAGCTGAGATTCTGATGCAGATTGGGTTGAGTCTATAGATGAACTTTAGTTTTGCCATCTTGACAGTACTGAGTTTTTGGGCCCATGAACAGGGCTGTCCCTTCATTTACCTAAACCTTTAGTATCTTTTAGCAGTGTTTTGTAGTTTTCTGTGTAGTATACAAATCTTGCTATACCTGTCATTTTTGAAAGATTTTTGCTTGCTAAAGAGTTAAAAGTCAATAGTTTTTTTTTTCTTTCAACAGTTGGAAGATGTTGCTCCACTGTCTTCTAGCTTGCTTTGTTTCCCACCAAAGATCTGCTGTCTCGCTTTTCTTGATCTCTGTCTGGGTAACGCCCCCATCCCACCTGCCTAGCCCCTGCCCTCACCCCTTCTTTTAAGGTTTTCTCTTTATCATTGGTTTTAAGCAATTTAATTATAATGTGACTTGGTGTGGTGTTCTTCATGTTTCTTATACTTGGGGTTTATTGATCTAGGTTCTACAGATTAACTTGGGAGAACTGACATTCCTATTAGGAGTTTTGTGGTCCTCAAGCATGGTGTGTCTCTGTTAGTTAGGTCTTCTTTGGCTTCTTTCACCAGTATTTGTCGTGTAGTATAGCATATGGATCCTGTACGTGTTTTGTTGATTTCTATTTAAGTATTTCATTTTTTGGAATGGTTATTATAAATGGTAATGCATCTTTTTATTTTTATTTTTATTTTCATTTTCATTTATTTTTTATTTTATTTTATTTTTTTAGAATAGAATGAGGAAAAAGAGAGAGAGTGGTGGGGACAGGGGCAGAGGGAGAGGTGGAGAAAGAATCCTAAGCAGGTTCCACACCCAGCATGGAGCCTCATACGGGGTTCGGTCTCACAACCCTGAGACAGTTACCTGAGCCAAAATCAAGAGTCGGATGCTTAACCGCCTGAGCTACCCAGGCACCCCTGGTAAACACATTGTTTTTAAAAAAAGATCATTTTTACATGTTCATTGAGAGTACATAGAAATACAATTAATTTTGTGTTTTAATCTTGTATCTTGCAACCTTACTAAACTCACATACTGGTCCCAGGAGGTTTTTTTGTAAATTCCCTTTGGTTTTCTATGCAGACATTTGTGTCATCTGTAAATAGAGACAGTATAGTTCTTCGTTTCTGATCTATATGCCTTTTATTTCTTTTTCCCATTGTGTTACGCTGGCTAAGACTTCTATTATGATGTTGAATAGGGAGGAGTCCAGATTTGGAGAGTAAGATCATGGGTTTGGCTTTTGGCCTTGACTGTCATTAAAAGAACTATTTATTTACAAATTTAATTCTAGGCCTTTTCTCTCTAATTATAAAACACACCTTTCTTGAATAAATACATTGTTTGTGTTTAATTTTGAAACTGTATTTGTATTCACAGGCTCTGTTTCCCTCTGTTAAAGGAATTGCAATGTTACTGCAGAGCTGTGTAGAGGGCAGTGGTCCTCTGGATGTCTCAGCCTCTGACAGTGTCCTGGGGGAAGGCTCCACACTCCGTGATCAGTGTATCTACCTCCAAACAGAGCACTCCTCTACTGGGGGCCAGGAGCAAGAGGCATATAATCAGTTTGCCAGGTCAGAAATCTCCTCCCACTGCCTTACTTCCTACTTACATGTCTGCTTCGTTGAGTCCAGTTAGAGTCTCCCAAGCTCCAACTTTAATTATTTAAATTTTTAGAAGTTTTGTACAGGCACATGAAAATAAAATGGATCTAAATGACAGCTCTGCACACAGTAGCCTGCTTTCCCCCAAAGAGCTTCTGGAATGAAGGCTCCATCCTTCCATGGGAGCCCCTCCAGGATTTGAATCAACATCTCAGTGAGAAGTTGGTGAGAAAAGCTTCGTCCCAAGGCCTGAAGATCCACTGTCGTGACCACAGTCCCAGATGATTTTCCTCATCTCACTCACAGCATTAGAAAATTAAAGTAAATTAAATTCAAAAAGTAAATTGTCCTCAGTACCACCTAATTTCATGCTAATTTCAAAGCTTCATTCTGTAGAAATAGTTAAGACACACCTCACTTGGACCTGCCCTTTAGAATCGGACAGTTTTAGATCGAGCAGGGATGCTTGAGCTGCCCCGTAGCGATCCTAAAAAGTCCTGCTGGGGGTTCCAGCCCCTGCCCTCGTTACAGCTCTTCTGCCGTGTTGTCAGCCTGACTCCGGTTTTTGCCTTGGGTGGGGACATCCACCTCCTGCCCACCCAGCCCTCAGAGTCCCAGCCCCTTAGCTGCCTGGCAGGAGCTCCCCGAAGCTGCTGTCCTGAAGAGGCGTTCACGGGGGCTCAGGGGTGAGCAGGTGGTGCCCAGGCCCGGCCCCGTCGGCCTCCCACAGTCTCACTGGGCTGTGGGGGGTTGTAGGCTGTGGCTGCATCTGTGTTGTCCCAGTGAGGAATGGCAGGGGCCAGTGCTGTGGCTGGACCAACCGTTAGAGTTCCTAGGATCACAGGACACAATTCAGCAGAAACCATCAGGGAACTTTGAGGAACAAGATTCATTACTCACAGGTCCTGGAGGTACACACCACACCGGGGGCCACACAGCAAAGTCATAGCTAGAGAAAGAGAGGGCGCAGGCCTGAGGCTCAGCCTTTATTATGGTCTGAGGATGGGGGGCTGGCCGTTTCAAGGTTTCACTCTTTATTGGCTAATAGAAATCATATGAGTGGGAGTTAGGAAGGGAAAAGTAGGATCACTCTCAGGTCAGGTGTCCGGATGCCCCCGGCCTGTCTGGAAGGGAAGCTGCACAGGTGGGGGTGGCCCTGCTCCTTGTCTGGGTGTTTTGCTGGTGGCTTGTCATACAGCAGGCAGTATGGATGTCTTTTGAAATGGATGCCTCAACAATCATAAGCTTAACATCAGGCACTTACACTGCAGTAAATTTTGGTGAGAATGGGACAACATTTGACTAATAGAGCAGCCTGCTCGCAAGAAACCCATATTTACCTAATTTTCTTCTGAAAGAACAAGTAGGCAGGTCTATTCTATGGAAGATCTCTGTGAGAACAGAGCCCTAATATTTGGACGGCCTTTTCTGAATTCTGGATGTATATATCTTACTCAGTGCTCTTTACTTGGACATCTGATAGTCACTAGGGCCTCAACATGTGCAAAACTGAACTCCTGTCTTCCCGAAACCTGCCTCCGACAGGCTTTGCTGTCAAGGTTAATGTCAGCATTTGCTCTCCGTGAGCTCAGGCCAACGGTCCTGGCATTATCTTTAACTTCCCTCTTCCTTTCATCCAAGCTCTTAGTATATCCCATTGGCTCTGCCTTCAAAATACAGCTAGAAGCTGACCTCTCTTCCCTTCTGCTGCTGCCATTTGGTTCAGGCCTTCACCTCCTGACCGAACCAAGCAGGGGCTTCCTGAGGGCCGCCTGCCTCCACCTGCCCCCAGCCTGTTTTCCACACGTTTCCCAGAGAGGGTCTGAGCACTAAGGTCACAACGCTCCCTGCTCGGAGCCCTGCAACAGCTCCCAGTGATGCCCGCAGGTCTGCGCGTGGCCCTCACCAGGCCTGGGAGTTCCTCTTCCCCTGCTCTCACTGCACGCCAGCCTCCTTGATCTACCCGGGGGTCTTCCTTGTACCACTCTTCCTCCCCTGCAATGTGCTCCCAGGTGTCTGCCCGATGTGCTACCCATTCGTCTAAACCATACCCCCCCAACACACACACACACACAAAGCAAATTATGAAAACATGAAAGTAGAGAGTGTAATGTAATGAGCCCTATATACACACCCACTCAAACCAAAGGTCTTTCCATGCTTCCTTCATCTGCCCCTTTTTGAGGAGAGGGGGAGGGAGCTGGGATTAGGGGAAAATCCCAGACATGTCGTTTTAGCTCACAGGGCTCAGGATGCAGCTCTAAAACACCTGGGCTTTTCTTCACCTGGCTACAATGCCATTCTCAAACTTAGCAAATTTAATACTCAGTACACATCTAAAGTTACCTGAGTGTTTTTATTTTTTATTTTTTTAAAGATTTTTAAAATTTATTTGATAGAGACACACACAGCAAGAGAGGGAACACAAGCAGGGGGAGTGGGAGAGGGAGAAGCAGGCTTCCCGCCGAGCAGGGAGCCCGATGCGGGGCTCGATCCCAGGATCCCAGGACCCCAGGACCCCGGGATCATGACCTGAGCCGAAGGCAGACGCTTAACGACTGAGCCACCCAGGCGCCCCTTACCTGATTGTTTTTAAAATGTCCTTCTACACTTGATCTATTGGGATCAGGACCAGCAAGGTCACGCATGCCATTTCTTGTCTCTCCTACCACTTCTACTAAGAGCATCCTCCGACCTCTGACCCCATCTTGCAGGAGGTCCCATGTCCTGGGCTTATCTGTTTTGTGATTGTGGGTTCCTTTACCTTGTTCCCCTTTCCTCCATACTTTCTGTAAGCTGGAGCTTCGTTCTATAAGCTCCATTATCCAGCTCCAGCTTTTCTCACGAGGGCACTTCCCTGGGTGGTGCTGTCTGCTTCACACCCCATCACACACACAGTTGGATGGTCAGATTTAACAAATAAAAATGCAGGATGCTAAGTTTGGATCCCAGATAAACAATTTTTTAGTATAACTACGTCCCAAGTGTTGGAAGAGACATTCTTACACTACAGGCATACATCTCTAAGAAACATATTTTTTTTCACATAAAAATTATTCACTGTTTTTCTGAACATCGTGTTTAGCTGGGTGCCCTGCACTCGATCAGGCTACCTTCTGCGATGCAGTTGTGTTGTCCTCACATGCGTGACGCTCAATGAAGCTGTGGGCTAGGCGGTGTCGGCATGCTCCCTCCATTGTGAATGTCCCCACCAAACGTCCCCTCAGTGGTCATCGAAATCACTTTTTCAGTATGTCTGGAAGATGGTGATTTTTCTGTGTCTATCATTTCTTCCACACATATTGGGTAAAATTTTCTATAGAGAACTTTCCTCCTTCAACGAGGCCTTTTGTTCACCTTACCCTTCAAGTCTTCCCTGAGGTGTTACAGCATGGTCAGAAGGCCTTCCCAGCCCACTGTGTATAGCGGTGCCCCCCCCCACCCCCATCGCCCTGTGTGTCTGTCCCTGAGTGCCCCGAGCCAGGGGTTTTTATGTCTTGCTCATTCCTGTGTCTCCACAAGCCAAGAACAATGTGACAGAGTATGTGCTTCACAAATATTTATTGTTATTTTTTAATAAATGCGTATTAAGGTTTAATTTTTGTAAGTTCCAAGACAATTATATGAAGACATGGCCTCACATACCATAAAATTGGAAGGAATAATCCCAATTCTATGTTAGTATGTTTGAGATTTAAAATTAAATAAATCACATTTAAATGAAAACACACATAAATGACTTTTTTGCACAAAGCATACCGAATACCATTTATTGCACACCTGTGTAAGGTCTTCTTACACACACGTGCTCTCTTCATCTTCACATTAACTGTATGTGTTGGGTCTTATTAGTTCCACTTTATAGATGGCGAAACTGAGACTCAGAGGAATAGCCCTAAGTCAGTCTTGAGACTCAAGCCTCCTCTTTTAGACCCAAGTCTACCTTTTTTATATTCTGGCTGCCTTTTTGTTTGCAAATGTGACACAACTGACTTCTATAACTGACTTACAAAACACACTGTGTTTCAGTCACTTTGTCTTACAAGATGCTCTTTTTGTTGTTTGTCTTAACTTAAGTTAGAAACCCACTAGCCTGCATCTCTTACTAGTGGGAGATCCTGCAGTTCTTAGGTGACCTTAGTAGGGACTTGGCGTCTGCAGCAAGTGAGGGCGTCAGCGTGGAAGTGCAGCTCTTCTCCCCTGTAAGCTCCCAGCCCCTCTCCCCTTCTCTCTTCCCTGCGCCATCCCGAGTCCACAGAGCCAAAACCTGACACGGTGCTGCTGGCCCTCTGTCCTCTCTACCAGCCGGGCCCCCTCTTCCAGGGAAACCCATGTGGAAGCCACGCAAGAAAATGCAAATGTCTGTGCAGCAAGCTGAGCAGAATCTAACTTTCTGTTGACCCTGTGTGCAGAGCTGAGTGGGCTCCTGCTTTCTTTCTCCCTCAGCCCTCATGCAAGACCCTCATTAATGTATGAATAGAGAGTTCCTATAAAGGAAGACTTACAGTGCGGGCCCTGGCAGCAGCAAGATAGGGTCTTGCTGGGAAAATTGTTTAGCCACTCTGAGCCTCAGCTTCCTTATCTGTAAAGTGGATCTGGTGCCTGCCTAACAGGGTTGTGCTGAGATTTCAGTGTAACAGTCCTTTGAAGTGTTTAGCATGGTGTCATGGTAAGTGTTCAGTAAATGCCGACTCTTACGAATCCCATATCCAAGGAGCTCACAGAGCAATGGGGCGAGCCTACTTTCAAGGCAAATTACGGTACAAATATGGTCCCGGCTGCAGGTGGTACATGGACAGGAGTAGAGAAGGAACAGAGGAGGGGGGACTCCCCGCCTGGAGAAAGGGGCAGTTTGCAGAAATCGTGGGAGGAGAATTGCAGGCGAGAGTGCAGCATGGGGCATGGCCCAGACTGTGGGAGGATGTGGCACCGTGTGCTGGAGGAGGAAAGACAATTCAGTGTGAGCGGAGGGCAGAGTGTTGGGAGCGCGTGCTGGGAGAGCAGGCTGGAGAGCCGTGCCGGGGAGCCTGTAAGGAGTCCAGAGTGTGCTCCGCTCGGGTACCGCTGGGCTTAGCCTGCGGTGATGCGACTTCGCCCAGGGATGGGCTCTGAACAGCCGTGGGGCCTGTCTCAGCTTCCTCAGCTGTAAGTGCAGAGAAGTAACACCTTCCCACAGGATTCAGGTTAACCCACGGAAGGCTCCTAGAAAAAGAGCGCCTACAAGGTAGTTTAGCAAGTGACACCTTCGGTAGAGCAATAGAGGTACTCCTTCCGAGGTCAGAAGTCCTGAATTCACGTCTAAGCCAGTGAATTTCTTTTTATCTTCCAGGAAAGTGGTGTTTCAACTGCTGAAATGTGAATGTCCTGTTGTTTGTTTTAACGCCAAGGACTTTGTGCGAACAGTGCTGCAGTTTCTTGGTAAAGATGGCAGCTGGAAGCATGGTAAGTTTGAGTTTTTATAATCTCTTAAACTGAGCTCTCCAGCAGTGGCTCCTCCTGGGAATGGGGGGTGGGGAGGCAGGCTCCAAAGCACCAGCTGTGTGGCCTCGTGCCCCAAGGGTGAGGGGCACTTTCCCTCTGTTCCTTAGACCGTTGGATTTTTTGCAAGGATAATTACTTTTTGTAATTTAAAATAAGAAAGAAGCGACTTACGCAGTGTGGTCAGATGGGATGTGTTGTTACCACAAATAGCTTATAAGCTCCCTACGGATTAAAGTCCAGACACATGAAAAGATGCTCAACATACCTCATCATCAGGGAGATGCAAATCGAAACCACAATGAGATACCACCTCACACCTGTCAGAACGGCTAAAATCAACAACGCAAGAAACAACAGACGTTGGTGAGGATGTGCAGAAAAAGGAGGCTTCGTGCACTGTAGGTGGGAACACAAACTGGTGCAACCACTCTGGAAAACAGTGTGGAGATTCCTCAGAAAGTTAAAAATAGAGCTACCCTGTGACCCAGCAATTGCACTACTGGGTATTTATGCAAAGAATACAAAATACGAATTCAAAGGAATACATGCACCCTTAAGCTTATGGTATCATTGTTTACAACAGCCAAGATAGGGAAGCAGCCCAAGTGTCCATCAAGAAGATGTGGCATACAAGCGGGGCATGCAAGCCCTGGGCCTGCTGCCCTCACCTGCCCATGGCAGAGCTGGTTAGAGTGTGGCCTCCTTAACGCTGGATGCCTGCCACCAGCGTATTCGGAGCTGGGTGAGGCCAGAGAGGTGGGGCCTGGCCCTTAGCTCTCCCTGCAGGTTGGGCTGGGCAAGGGGAGAGGCCCAGGCTGTGGGGGGCCTGCCTTTCAGTAACCTCTGGAAGACTGCTGAGCAGCTGCTTCCGCTGTTCTGTTGGTGGCCCCAGAAGACTGACTCCACACTTGGTTTCTAACTAAATGGGACTGGAAGCAGAAAAAGAACGGCAGAGTTGGTAAGGCGACAGCAGACCCCAAATGGGCGGCCTCAGGGGAAGCCCTGTGTGAGCCCTCCGCCACTGTGGGCTCTGGAGCCTGGCTTAAATTCATCCTTGTTGCCTAACTTCTCAGTATTATACTGTGAACTTCATTTAAAAAAAAAAAAAAAAAAAAGAAGATGTGGCATATACATACATACATACAGTGGAGTAGTACTCGGCCATGAAAAAGAATGAAATCTTAACATTTGCAATGACATGGATGGAGCTAGAGAATATTATGCTAAGTGAAATAAGTCAGTCAGAGAAAGACAAATACCATATGATTCACTCATACATGGAATTAAAGAAACAAAACAAATGAGCAAAGGGGAAAAGGAGACAAACAAGAAACGGACTCTTAACTGTAGAAAACACATGATGGTCACGAGAGGGGAGGTGGGGGGATGGGGGAAACAGGTGATGGGGATCAAGGAGGGCCCCTGTCTCAATGAAAACTGGGTGTTGTTTGGAAGTGCTGAGTCACTATATTGTACACCTGAAACTAATATGACACTATGTTAACTATACTGGAATTAAAATTAAATAATAATTCACATCAAAACAATATAGAACATGTTTTTATCTTTCATTTAACATAATAAGAATTTTTAATAACTTTTCTTAGATGGACAGATATGTAGCAAAGCAAATATAGCAGAAATGCTCCTTATAGAATCTAAGTAGTGGATATTATGAGGGTTCACTGGATAGTTCTCTTTAAATTGTCTGCATGTTTGAAAATAGAATAAGAGGTTGGAAAAAAAATCTTTTTTTTTAAGATTTGTATTTATTTATTTGAGAGATAGAGCAAGAGAGATCACAGAGGGAGAAAGAGAAGCAGACTCAAGGCTGAGCACGGAGCCCGATGCGGGGCTCGATCCCAGGACCTCCAGATCATGACCTGAGCCGAAGGCAGATGCTTAACTGACTGAGCCACCCAGGTGCCCCAATAAAAAAAAAACTCTTTGAATGTACAAAATTTCCAACATGTACAAAATTACCTGTGATACAATAAGAAATATATATTTAGTCTTTGTCCTTGCTTCCTGGCACATAGTTCCTAAGACCCTTGCAATCCCCAGAGTGCTAAGAATGTCTTTTGTGGGCTAATGAGACTGGGACTGGGAGTGGGGGGCCCCTAGCGGGCCTCAGGATAGGGCAGTGGACAGAATGACCACACCGGGCTTAGTGGGTTGGACTTTAAGTCCCCCACCCCCACACCCCTTCCAGGGACAGAGAGGGGATGGAGAGGCGGTCAATCTCAGTGGCCAGCGAGCTCATCAGTCGCACCTGGGTAGTGGAACCTCCATGAATTCCCTGCTCAGGGGCTGGGGGGGATCTGGAGGGCTCCCAGGCTGGGGAGCACGTCTGGGTGCTGGGCGGGGTGGGGAGCTCTGCGCCCCTTGCCCCATACCTCGCTTGCCCTGCGCATCTCTTCCGTCCGGATGGTCCCGGGTTGTGTCCTTCATGATAAATGGGTCACGAGTTAGTATAAGGTGCTTCCCGCAGTTCTGCGAGCCGTTCTAGCCAGTTATGGAACCCGAGGAGGGGGTCGTGGGAACCCCGATTTGTAGATGGTGGGTGGGAGGTATGGGAGGCGTCTGAAGCAGGGGTGGTCTTGTGAGGCTGCAGGGTCTGCACTCGGGGCAGCTGGTGTCAGAATGGCGCCAGCTGTCAGACACCTGCCGGCTTCTGCAGAGCCGCAGACCCGTGGGCGGGAGACCGCACGCTGGGCGCCAGAGATGGTGTTGGAAAACAACATGGTACCCATCACTCAGCTTCAACAGTTACTAACTTATGCCCGGTCTTCTTTTCTCTGTAACTCCTCACACTTGCAATCACCTGCCTGCCTCCTGGCTTGATTTGTAGCAGATTCCAAGCATCATATGATTCATCTGTAAATGTTTCAATTATGTGGTGAAGTATGAGGGTTTCATTTTTAAGATGATGCCATCATCATCTCCCCACAAATTAGTAGTAATCTTTCAGTGTTATTAGATATCCAGTTAGTGGGTGCGCTGCCCCTGTTGTCTTTAAATATCTTGTTTGTTTTTATTTTTTTACAGTTTGTGTGACTTGGGATCCAAACAAGAGCTGGAGTTAGGTTATCCCGAAGCTAGGATAGGTATGATATGTTTCTTGTTTCTTTTTTTTTTTCATCTATATATTCTCTCTCTCTGTTTTACTTTCCTGTAATTATTTTGTCCTTGTGGAGGGAACCAGCTTGTTTGTCGTGTAGGATTTCCCAGCGTCTGGATTTTTCAGAACGTATCACCTTCTTGCTGTTTAACACTTTCTTCTTGCTCTTCTATTTCTTGTAAATTGGCAGTTGGATCCAGAGGCTTGATCAGATTTCAGGCCTGATTTGGGGAGGGCAAGACTAAGTCATGACCCTGGCCCTAGGTAGTGGCGTGTCTTTCTGTCAGGAGGTACATGATATCTGTTGTTTACCTTTTTTGTGATATTTGAACTCATTTCATATGTTGAATCTACTTCTCTGCTCTTTCATATTTGTCACTTTATCTAGAATCTATTTCCAATCTCACTTTCTTTAAATTCCTCTTTTCCATCGTCTTTTCTTATGTAGGGCATTATCCATTGCATTGATTGGCTTTTGTGTATTGCCAGTTCAGTTTTTATTTATGAAATTTTTTTTGTTTTATTTTCTGAACCCTTTCATTTCTTTGTTCAGTTTTTTTTTTTTTTTAAGATTTTATTTATTTGAGAGAGAGAATGAGAGAGAGAGAGAGCACATGAGAGGGGGGAGGGCCAGAGGGAGAAGCAGGCTCCCCGCTGAGCAGGGAGCCCGATGCGGAACTCGATCCTGGGACTCCAGGATCATGACCTGAGCCGAAGGCAGTCGCTTAACCAACTGAGCCACCCAGGCGCCCTAAAAGCTCACTTTCATGCCTGCAACACTGCTCATCCTCACTTCGAATCTCCTCTAATAGTTTAAAATAAATTTCTCTTACATCATTTTCTATGCATTTGTGAACACCTTTACTAACACTGGTGTTATCCAACTCTAAGTTCTGCCAATGTGTTAGGTTTAAAAAAAGTACTTGAATGAGATTTTTTTTTTCTCTAAGATTTTATTTATTTATTTGAGACAGAGAGAATGAGAGACAGAGAGCATGAGAGGGAGGAAGGAGTGTCAGAGGGAGAAGCAGACTCCCCGCCGAGCAGGGAGCCCGATGCGGGACTCGATCCCGGGACTCCAGGATCATGACCTGAGCCGAAGGCAGTTGCTTAACCAACTGAGCCACCCAGGCGCCCCTAGTTTTTATTTTTTTATTTTTCTAAGTCACCTAATTTCCAACTATTTCTAATTCTGATTTATTTATTTTTCATCACCTTTATCATTTTCTCAGATTTTCTTAGCTCATTTTCAATCTGTTTCGTTGGTATTTCTCTTTCAACTACTGGCATTTTCTCCCCAGTGTGGGGCCTTGGCCTGGTGGGCTTTAGAATGTGAGGTGGAGGAGATTACAGGAACCAGCCCCCAGGCCCTTCCCCAAGAGTTTTCAAGAATGTTAACAGAGCCTTAATTTTGGACCGTTAGAGCTCTGAAAAGGCAAGTAGAGTGAACCAGTCCTCCTGGGTCAGTTAGCATTGCCGGATGGTGTTGGGTCGGGTCACGCACAGCCAACATGGGTACAGGTCCGGGAGCACCTGCCGATGTTGTCCCAGCCAAGCTTCCAAATCTGCCAGTGTCTTCCCAGACATCAAACAAAAAAGTCATGAGACTGGTTGCATTGGCAAATATAAATCTCTTAGGCTGGCATAATTCAAAGGTGCCAGGAAATATAATATTTAGTGTGTTGTGATCTAAGACTACAGTTTTGTTTAAAAGCAAACTCCTTATTTTTATGTAGCATTATTCAAAATGTTAAAGTAACTTGGGGCGCCTGGGTGGCTCAGTTGGTTGAGCATCCAAGTCTTGATTTCAGCTCAGGTCATGATCTCAGGGTCCTGAGATAGAGCCCCGCACTGGGCTCCATGCTCAGCGCAGAGTCTGCTTGGGATTCTCTCTCTCCCCCTGCCCCCCGGCTTGTGCTTTCTCTAAAATAAATAAATAAATCTTAAAAAAAAAGTTAGGGCGCCTGGGTGGCTCAGTTGGTTAAGCGACTGCCTTCAGCTCAGGTCATGATCCCACGGTCCTGGGATCGAGTCCCGCATCGGGCTCCCTGCTCTGCGGGGAGCCTGCTTCTCCCTCTCCCACTCCCCCTGCTTCTGTTCCCTCTCTCGCTGTGTCTCTCTCTGTCAAATAAATAAATAAAATCTTAAAAAAAAAAAAAAAAGTTAAAGCAACTTGAAAACGCAATCACTTAGAATTCAGATTTCTCTCTCAGTTTATCAGCCCCCCCCCCATTATAGCTCCCCTGTCCGTGTCTAAAATACTCTGGTACTAAAACTTATTTAGCAAATGTCATTTTTATTTTTCACAAAGCATCTTCCCATATGTCTAGCAGAGATGTACAGTAACCTCTTCCCTGGGTTTTGGATGAGAAAACTAGTACTTAGGGGCAGTGACTGCCCAAGTTCCAGGGGTGAACTTGTGCTTGGTTCTTTTTACATATCCCAATGCAGCAGAGTTCTGGGGGTCTCTCAGGTTTTCCTCCATCAGGGGAAATACCCCAAATGCCAGGCGTCTCTGTCCTCAAACACACTGCCCGCCCCGCCGCCCCCCCCTGCCAAACTTGGCAATGAGGATGCTTATGCTCTTTCTTCTACCCACAAGACTTGGGTTCCTGGACACCCTGAAGAGGGGTCAGGAGTGCCTACGAAGGTAGCCCAGTAAGACGCACAGGGTCGGAAAGCTGGGGAGCAGGGGTGGGGAGCAGGTGGGGGAGAGGAGGCCAGAAGAGGGCCTGAGGGTTCTCACCGCCACCTCTCTGAACATTTTTGAGCGGTCCAGTTCCACGTTAGTTCATTCCCCCTCTTTGGCTGTCTGGGGTCAGTTCCCCATGGAGATTGCCTGTGTGGGACCTGGGTCATGGAGGCCGCTCGTACCAAAGGCTCAAGTTCCTCCGGAACTGCGGAACCTCCCTTAGGCACTCACCTCTGTAACTTGAGGGCACGGCAATGCTATTATTATTATTTTGATCCTCAAGAAAAGGATGGTTCTTCAGTTTTCATGGAGTGACTAAATGGCCTTTTTCTCTGTAGTTGTTCATTTTGTAGGGCTCAACCCCAGAATTGCTGCATGGCTTATAGATCCTGGGGATGCTGCACCCTCTTTTGAAGATTTAGTGGCAAAATACCTTGAAAGCTCCATCTCTGTTAAAATGAACAGCACATATGGGAATTCCTCAAGAAATGTTGTGGTGAGTTATGTTAAGATGAGGCTTTACCAACCTAATCAACCGAATTTTTTCCTAGAAATTTTTTCTGTTTCATAAACAGTCCAGTAGTAAAAAGAACATAGCTGACATTCATTTTTACTTATTCTACACAAATGCTTTTTACCCTGACATTTCTGGTGGAGGATATTGAGTTAGGACAGGTGACTTCTGTTCCTTCATGAAACTGTTCCTGGGAAGTCCGTTCACAGTGTGATCCTTCTTTTTTTTTTTTTCCCAATAAAAATCAGAAGGATTTTTTATTTCTAAGTCCTTTGAAAAAGCAAAACTAATGCAACACAAATTGAAAGATCTAATTAATAAATTTAACAAGCCAAGGTAATTTTGTTACGTAAATTAACCCATTTATTATAGGCTAGCTATGTTTCAACTGGGGGAGCTTCTACTGGTCTTTCAACTCCTTCAGTCGTCTGATGGCAGACTTTACTGACAGCAGAAGTAGTGTTGCAGGTCCAGGTGCCACCAGCGACGGGTTTCATGCAGGAGCCACAAGGCCAGATCCCCACAGCTCGTCGCTGCATCTTGGTTTTGCCACAGAAGGAGCAAGTGTACTTGGCATGCTGGCTCATTTCAATCTTCTTCACCATTTTCCTGAGGGAGGCACCATAATGGGTCCTGGATTTCTCCACAATTCCGACCTTCTTGGTGCGTTTAGCCATGTCGCCGCAAACTAGGTCTGAGCCCAGAGAGACAGTGTGATTCTTCTAAATGGACCCTCTGGCGTCAGAGCCACGTGCTCTGGGCCCCACGAGCTGCTCGTGGTGCCGGTGACCCGGCAGCTGCGGCAGAGGCTCAGGTACCACCTCGCTCCATGTGCCCAGGTGTGTCTTCCCAAGCCCTGTCCGAGATGCACCCAGTTGTTAGGAACCACATCCGCAGAAGCCATAGTGCTCATGGGTCTGGAGCCCGGCCCGGAGCCCAGTGAGCCAGGCCCCCGAGGAGGTGGCCCGGGAGAGCAGTGTGGCCACAGTTGGGCCACTCTGTTGAGGCTTCCTGCATGCAAATCAACAGCAACACGCTAGAAGCACAACGGGACGAGCATGCAGAGGGCTCGGGGAGCACGAGGATTGGCCGTGGGGTGGGAACCATGGGGGCAGAGCGGCTGGTGATGTGAGGGCCCTGAGGCTCGGGGAGGTCTGCTTGCTCCTGCTCTTCATCCTGCGCCATCTGTGAGGGAGGGTCTGAGTCAGATGGGGACTTGGGGGTACAAATGTGGAAACTCACTCTCCCTTAATTTAAAGAGATGTGTCAGAGGAATACGGGGGAGCTCACAGACTCAGAGGGAAAGCAGTAGCAGGTCATGGGAAGACGTGAGCCTCAGGCCCTGGGGCCAGCAGTGAGCCATGGGTCACTTTTGTCGAAGACCCACAGTTAGTTCCCTCACTGTGCCACGTGTGTGCCCCTTGGTGGGGGGACAGTGCGTGGAGGTGAGTTCTACTGATCGTAGGATGCTGGGAGGGGAACTTCCTCAAATAGCAGCCGAGACACTCACTAAAACAGGGACTTACCCACCTCAGCACTACCAGTCCCAGTTTATAGATGACTAGACCAAGATGCAGAAGGGTCAGTGTGCATGCATCTTGCCCAAGGTCAAGTTGAGGCTGTGGATCAAAGCGTGGGTTTCTGACTATAAGGTCTAGTTTCTTTCTAGTGCATCTAGGGCTGGGAGTGGCTGCAGGGAATAAAGCACCAGCCTCAGAGGTGTGTTTTCTCCCTGTCTAGAAGCCGCGGCCCTGCACCCAGTTGCTCTCAGTGCTGTGGACCCTGCCAGTCCCACCACTGCCCACATGTGAGCTGTCGCCTCACCCCGGGCCCTCAGCACACTCCAGGAAGAAAAGCAGCAGCCTCCATGAACTTGCGCTCAAATCCTGGTGGCTAGAAATGTGTCCATTGTGGAGGCATGCAGTGCGTGAGGGGCGGGAGGGGAAAGCCAGGCCCACGTTGTGCCATGTTGAAGAGGTGCTGGGGATGGTCTGAGAGAACGCAGGGGGCGTCTGGGCAGAGGGAGCAGCATGGGAACAGGAGGGAATGGTGAGATTGGGAAGAAAGGTGTAGGGTAGAGGAGGAGCGGTATCACAGGCTCTGTCACGAGGGTGCTGGTCCCACCCGGAGCTCAGTCTTGTCCTAGGGAAGCCCCGCCGGAGAACCGTGCATAGTGGGAGGTGCATCGCCAGCTCTGTCCTGTAGGAAGCTCATTTGGGCGGGAGTGGACAGTCTGCTCACGGTGTCCTCAGACCAGTCTTCCAGGAGAGCCAAGGCTGGGGATGACGAGACCGCAAATGCCAGGCTACATCAGCCCACTGCTGGCTCCTCGTCCTGTGGTTTCTCCGGCTTGGGGCCTTGAGGCCGAAAGTGGAGTGTGGGGAGTTGTTTGGCAGAGCGAGGTGTCCGGGGAGGAGAGTCAGACTGCGTGCTGGGGGTTGCGGCTCATGCCCCTCCCTGTGTGTCCATGCTCAGGGCCTCCGGGGGTGTCGCCCAGGTGAGGACAGACAGTGAGTGTGGCCACGTGGCTCCTCAGCCTACCGGGGCACATGAGGGTATGCTTCTGTCTCTACCACCGTGTGATCTTTGCACCGTGGACACTTGGCAGTTCCTGTAAAATGAAGAAGAAAACTCGGTTGGGGGAAAGTGTGAGGCTCCAGGTAGCTTGCATTTGTCCAGTAAGTAGGCTTTTCTGTAGCATGGGAGCTCGCCCGCTTGAGGTATTTGGTGATGCCATCGATGTTCATGTCTGCCATGGAAAGACTCGTGCCACCTACCTAGTGCCCAGTTCTGTGGGTTGTGTCAATCCCTAGATTGTGATGAACATTGCTGCCAAGTTTGCCTAATCTTTCATTCTTCTGATCTTTTAAAGAATCAGAATGTACGGGTGAACCTGAAGATACTCCACAGACTTACGATGGGCCTTTGTTCCCAGTTGAAGGCAAGGCGTCTTACTGTAACTTGGAGTTGGCAGGCACTCTTGCTCACTGTTCCCCAAGAACACCTCTCACTCACATCCATGCTCACAGCATCTTTGAGTGAATTCTCAGGCCAAGTGAACTTGTGCATCACTCATAGAAGGATAGTCCACATGATAAGACCTGAAGTTTTAAGGCAGTGGTGGACGTAGGCTAACAATTGTAGCGTTTTTAAAAGCTACCAATTCATTTGGAACTTTTTTTTTTTAAGATTTTATTTATTTATTAGAAATGGAGAGCATGAGTAGGGGGAGGGGTAGAGGGAGAAAAAAATCTCTAGCAGACTCCCCACTATGTGGGCAGAGCCCGATGCGGGGCTCGATCCAAGGACCCTGAGATCATGACCTGAGCCAAAGTCAGATGCTTAACTGAGCCTCCCAGGCGCTCCTCAGTTGGAATATTTCTAATGCTACAGTTAACATAAAAGCTGAGTATTCATTTTAGTTTAATAGTGAGATAGACACAGCTCCACTCAGTCTCGTTGGGAAGCAGAGGGCATTTGCAGGAACAGTCAAGAAGAGTTGGAGGAAGGGACTGTGTGTGGAGGTGAGCCCAGGAGTGGGGGGGCCAGCAAAGGATGGAGAAGCCTCCAGAGACAGGTACTAGCTGGAAGTGTTTCAACCGCTGGGCTTGGAGGGGAAGCTGTCACCAGGACCCAGGGAAAGCCGAGACCCTGCAGGGGCTGCTGGTCAGGAGCCGGGCACCAGGTGCTGTGGTTGCAGGCCCAGGACTGTGGGCTGCTGGGAAGAGTCTAGTGGGAGAGAGGAAGCCCATTTCTCTACCCTATTACCCCACATGGGCAAAACCAGCCTGAGAGCTGAGGAGAAGCCAGGTGGTGGCCTGGAGCACATCAGCCCTTCCCCGAGGGCAAAGTGCAGGGCACAGGGCCGGGAGGAGGGGCTGGCGAGGCTGAGGGCTTCAGATGGCAGCAGGAAGGGACACACATGACAGAAGCCCTGAGAATAGGCATGAAGACGGTCTGAATAAATGCAGAGACGTCTCCTACTCCTGGAGGAGGTGACCTCATATAAAGATTTCACCTCTCCCCACACTAATCTATAAAGCCATTGCAAAAACCAATGAAAATTCTAGCTACACTTTTGGGAATTCAGTATACCTATTCAGAAGTTAAAATGGAAGGCTACAAGTCTAAAAATACCTACATCACACTTAAAAATGAAAAAGATTAGGGCGCCTGGGTGGCTCAGTCGGTGAAGCATCTGCCTTCGGCTCAGGTCCTGATCTCGGGGTCCTGGGATTGGGTCTGTGTCAGGCTCCTTGCTCAGTGGGGAGTCTGCTTCTCCCCCTGCCTGCCACTCCCCCTGCTCATGCTCTCTCTCTGTCAAATAAATAAATAAAATCTTTTAAAAAATTGTTTTAAATGAGAAAGATTAAAGAGAATTGGGAGTGAGGGTTGGCCTACCTGGTATTTCTAAATATCTCTGTGAGGTCTTGGTAATGAAATAGAATACTTGAAGGAAATAGGAGTTTTACTAGGAAGGAGCTTGGCGGGAGGGCCGCTGTTGGGAGGAGCCACCACTCACTTGGGAGTTGCCCGAAATTCCACCTCAATGCAATCAAGTAGGCTGTTCAGCCGTGTGCAGGTAGAAGTAATTTAAAAGTAACATTGGTATCATTTTTTCCTACAAAACAGGTTTATGGTTTATGGCAACTATTTTGTACTTTGGAGCTTCCTCTGATACCAGTTTTGGCAGGTAAGCTACCATAAAGATGATGGACAAGTCCTGTTTCTAGGGAATTCTTGACATTGTTTGAGGGCAACTGTTTCTTACTTAGGGGTAGGCAGTGTGTCATGTGAGCACTGAGAGGTAGCAAGCCCTTTATTTTCCCTCTGTAACAAGAGGGGTTGGATAGCATCACCTGTTGATCTAGAAGGATGAGAATGTTCTGACCTCTCAGTCACATGGGATCCCTCTTGCACCGCGTGGTCCTGCCAGGCACCCTGGCCGAGTGGCAGCCCCAGCTCCTGAGGGCCGCAGTGCGGGTCGAGCCTGTGTTGTGTTCTGCATGGCAGTTGTTCATCCTGGTGGTGTGCTGTCCGTCAGCCCCCCCTCCGCTGGTCGGGACAGCCCCTAGAACAAGGGGTGCCAGGCCCTCCTCTGCCTTTGCCTCGCAGCGCCCCCCTCTGCCCGGGTCCTGCTGGGCACTAGGGGAGCTGAGCCTGGCCCAGCGCTCCGCAGCCTGCCTGGCCCAAGGCGACTCTGTCCCGTGTGCCAGGGTGCGTCCCCACGCCCCCCACTGCCACTGCTGGGCTCCCGCACTGACCCTCGTGGACCGTTGGTGGAGGTGGGACGCGGCAGGCACTGTCCTTGTCCTCGTCAGGAAGGGAGGCTCGCTCCCCGTCCTTGAGGCTTTCACAGAAATGACTCACTGTTTGGTGTTTGACTGACAGTGATGGAGCGCCACAGCATTCAGGTGAACAGAGAAGAGATGGAGAGGACTTCAGCCCTTCTGGGGGTACGTTCTTATTTCAGAGCTGGGGTGCCTGTAAGTCCTTCCTCCCTTCCTCCTCCCTTCCTCACTCACGCCACACTGACCCCGATGCCTCCTGTCTCTGATGCGTGCTGGGGAGCACCAGACCCACCCTGGGTGCTCACTCCATGGTCCACGGGGTTTCATGGATCCTCTGGCTTCTCAAGAGTCAGGTTCATTTCACAGGTACACCCCCTGTAGTTTGGTGAGGGGAATTCATGGCTTTCTTGGGTTCTTTGAAAAAACAAGAACAGGGCCCCTGGGTGGCTCAGTCGGTGAAGCCTCTGCCTTTGGCTCAGGTCATGATCCCGGGATCCTGGGATGGAGCCCCGCATCGGGCTCCCTGCTCAGTGGGGAGCCTGCTTCTCCCTCTCCCACTGCCTGCTGCTTCCCCGGCTCCTGCACTCTTTCTCTCTCTCAAATAAATAAAATCTTCTAAAAAAGCAAGAACAAAACTTTCTGTCAAAAATAAAAAATACAGAGGGTGCATAGAGATGCATGAAAAATGCATTAAAATGTTTCACATAAGTTATTTTAAAGGAAACTCTGGTATAACCACCACCTAGGTCATAGTGTAGAATTTCCAGAAGCCCTGTGTGCCCTTTCCCTATCAGAACCCCTTCCCGCTGCCAAAAGTAACCTCCGCCCTGATTTCTGGAGTCACTACGTTGTTGCTTTTACTTTCCTTTGCAGTTTTCCACCTCAGTGCCTAAATGATCTGTTTGGCTTTACTTTGGAACTGTGAGTTAGTGGTCGTCTGACCACTCTCCCTCCAATCCGAGTCTCAGCTCCACCCGTGTCCCGTGTCGCTCGGTGCTTAGTCTTCCCGTCACGCCCCGTGTCCCACTGTTGATAGCATTTAGGGTGTGGCCAGCTTGCGGCCCTTACGAACCACACTGCTCCTTTGGGCATGTTTCCTGGCCCCACTGGTGCACGCTTCCCTGGGCACAGGACAGTCTCCTCAGCTTTAGTAAGAAGTTGCACTGCCAGAAACACACCCGGGGAGGGTCCTGCCATGGCACGTCCTCACCTGCATGAGGACACCAGGCTTTTAGGAGCAGCCATTCTGGTGGGGACGTAATGGTATCTCGTTACGATTTTGGTTTCTATTTTCCTGCCTACTAATGAGATGGAATAGCTTTTTATATCATCATTGGCTATTAGGAGTTTCTCTTTGGTAAAAGATCTCTTCAGGTTTCTTACCCATGTTTATATGGAGGGCTCTATCTTTCCCTTACTAATTTAGAGGACATCTTGATATAATCCAGTTACAAGCTTGTTACATATACCGTCTCCCTCTCTGTGTTACCTTTTCACTCTCCTAATAGTATCTTTTGACAAATAGAAGTTCTTAATTTTTAATGTAGCGTAATTTACCAATCTTTGTCTTTATGGTTAGTGCTTTTTGTATGCTGTTTAAGAAAGCTTTCCTACGTCACGTTCATGAAGTTTGCTCATGTATTATGTTTAAAAGCTATTTTTATTAGCCTTTGCATTTAGGTTTATAATCCATCTGATTTTTTCTTTTCATGTACTGCTTTAATTGAGAAAGAAATTGCATACAGTGAATAATACAAATAATTTTAATTATTGTGATAAAGTACATTTAATATAAAACTTACTATCTTAACCATTTCTGATTAGACGGTACAGTGGTATTAAATACATTCTCATGGTTGTACAGCTATGATCACCATCCATCCCCAGAACTGTAAAACTGAAACTCTGTGCCCCTTAAACAGTCACTTCCTGCTCTCCCCTCCCCCCACTGCTGGCAGCCACAGCTATGCTTTCTGTCTCTATGATCTGACTGCTCTAGGTACCTCATGTAAGTCGAATCACACAGAATTTATCTTTTTGTCACTGGCTCATTTCACTTAGCGTAATGTCTTCAACATTCATCCTTGTTGTAGCATGTTGCAGAATTTTCTTCCTTTTCGAGGTTGAATGTATGTACCACATTTTACTTACCATTCATCTGCTAGTGGATGTAAGCAGCTTGGGTTGCTTCCATGTTCCAGCCATTGTGAGTAACACTGCTATAAAAATGGGTGTACAAATATCTCTTTGAGGCCCTGCTTTCAATTCTTTTGAGTATATGCCCCAAGGTGAATTGCTAGATCTTATGGTAATTTTTAATTTTTTGAGGAACTACTGTACTTTTTCTACAGTGTCTACCATTTTGCACTCCCACTAACAGTGCGTAAGTGCACTTTCTCCACATCCTCAGCAATACCTGTTGTTTTCTGAGTTTTTTGTTTTGTTTGTTTTTTGGTTTTTTTTTTTTAAAGATTTTATTTATTTTATTTATTTGAGAGAGAGAATGAGATAGAAAGCATGAGAGGGGGGAGGGTCAGAGAGAGAGGCAGACTCCCTGCTGAGCAGGGAGCCCAATGTGGGACTCGATCCCAGGACTCCAGGATCATGACCTGAGCCGAAGGCAGTCGCTTAACCAACTGAGCCACCCAGGCGCCCCTGTTTTGTTTGTTTTTATAATAGCCATCCCAATGGGTGTGAGCTGGTATCTCACTGTGAGTTTGCTTCGCATTCCCCTAATGATTAGTAATATTGATCATCTTTTCATGTGCTTACTGACTATCTGTGTATCTTCTTTGGTAAAAGGTCTATTCAGGTCCTTTGCCTGTTTTTTGTTTTTTTTTTTTAGATTTTATTTATTTATTTGAGAGAGAGAGAATGAGAGAGAGCACATGAGAGTGGGGAGGGGCAGAGAGAGAAGCAGACTCCCCGCCGAGCAGGGAGCCCGATGTGGGACTTGATCCCGGGACTCCAGGATCGTGACCTGAGCTGAAGGCAGTCGCCCAACCAACTGAGCCACCCAGGTGCCCCCTTTGCCCATTTTTTTTTTTAAAGATTTTTTATTTATTTATTTGAGAGACAGAGAGCATGAGAGGGAGGAGGGTCAGAGGGAGAAGCAGACTCCCCGCTGAGCAGGGAGCCCGATGTGGGACTCGATCCCGGCACTCCAGGATCATGACCTGAGCCAAAGGCAGTCGCTTAACCAACTGAGCCACCCAGGCGCCCCCTTTGCCCATTTTTATATTATGTTGTTAATTTTTTTTTCTTGTTGAGTTTTAGGAGTTCTCTATATATTCTGGATAGTAATCCTTTATCAGATATATGCTTTTTAAATATTGTCTCCCATTTTGTGGGTTGCCTTTTTACTCTGTTGAGAACGTCTTTTGATGTACAAAGTTTTTAAATTGTTGTGGTCCAATTTAAATTTTTTCTTTTGTTACCTGTGCCTTTGTTGTCATATCCAAGAAATAGCTGTTGGGGCACCTGGGTGGCTCAGTCGGTTAAGCGACTGCCTTCAGCTCAGGTCATGATCCTGGAGTCCCGGGATCGAGTCCCGCATCGGGCTCCTTGCTCAGCAGGGAGTCTGCTTCTCCCTCTGACCCTCCTCCCTCTCATGCTCTCTGTCTCTCATTCTCTGTCTCTCTAATAAATAAATAAAATCTTAAAAAAAAAAAAAAAGGAAATAGCTGTCAAATCCAATATTGTGAAGCTTCTGTCCTCTGTCTCCTTCTAAGAGTTTTGTTGTTGTAGGTCTTACATTTAAGTCCTTGATACATTTTGAGTTAATTTTTTGTATGGTGCGAGGTAGGGGCCCACCTTCATTTTTCTGCATGTGAATGTCCAGTTTTCCCAGCACCATTTGTTGAATAGACTGTACTTTCTCCATTTAGTGTTCTTGGCATGCTTGTCAAAAATCATTTGACCATATATGCATGGGTTTATTTCTGGGCTCACTATTGTATTCTCTTTGTCTTTATGTCTGTCTTTATGCCAGTACACACTGTTTTGGTTAGTGTAGCTTTGTAGTCAGTTTTGAAATCAGGAAGTATGGGTCCTCCACATTTGTTTCTTTTGGCTATTTGGGGTCTCTTGAGATTTCATATGAATTTTAGGATGGATTTTTCTATTTCTGAAAAAAAGGTCTTCAGGATCTTGATAGGAATTACATTGAACTTGTAGATCACTTTGAGTAGTTTTGGTTAAGTCTTCAGTCCATGAACATGAGATGTGTTTCCATTTATTTATTTTTAAATTTATTTCGGCAGGGTTTTATAGTCTTCATTGTATGAGTCCTTCACCTCCTTTGTTAATTCCTAAGTATTTTATTCTTTTTGATGCTACTATGAATGGAATTGTTTTTGTAATTTCCTTTTCAGATTGCTCATGTGTAGAAATCCAGCTGATTTTTGTGTGTTGATGTTGTATCCTGCTGCTATGCTGAGTTCCAAAGTTCTAACAGTTGTTTGCTTTTTTTTTTTTTTGTGGACTCTAGAGTTTTCTACACATAAAATCATATCATCTGCAGAGATAATTTTACTTCTTCTGTCCCAATTTGGATGCCTTTTATTTATTTTTCTTACCTAATTGCTCTGACCAGAACTTCCAGTACCATGTTGAAGAGAAGTGGTGAAAGCAAGCAGCCTTGCCTTGTTCCTCATCTTAGAGGAAATGCTTTCAGTCTTTCATGGTTGAGTATGGTGTTTCCTGTGGGTTTTCTTATATGGTTTTTATTATGTGGAGGTAGTTCCCTTCTGTTCCTAGTTTGTTGAGTGTTTTTATCATGAAAGGGTGTTAAATATTGTCAAATGATTCTTGACATGATCCTCTATTTTTTTTACCCCCTCCATTCTGTTGATGTGGCATATTACATTGATCAGTTTTCATGTATTGACCCATACTTGCATTCCAGGAATAAATCCCACTTGGTCGTGGTATATAGTCCTTTTAATATATTGCTAGTATTTTGCTGAGGATTTTTGTATCAATATTCATAAGGGTTGTTGGTCTATAGTTTTCTTGTATCTCTGTCTGGCTCTGGTATCAGGGTAATGCTGGCCTCATAGAATGAGTTAGGAAGTGGTCTTCCCTCCTCTCCATTTTTTTGGAAAAGTTTGGGAAGGATTGGTATTGGTTCTTCTTTAAATGTTTGGCAGAATTCACCTGTGAAACTAATGATCTGGGGCTCTTCTTTGTTGGGAGATGTATTATTGATTCAGTCTCCTTACTAGTTATAAGACTATTCAGATTTTCTATTTCTTGGTGATTTAATCTTGATAGGTTTTGTGATATTAGGAATTTATCCATCTCATCTAGGTTATCCAATTTGGTGATGTACAGTCATTAATAGTACTCTCTTGTAATTCTTTTTATTTTTGTAGAATAATGTCCCCACTCTCATTTCTGATTTTAGTATCTGAGTTTTCTCTTTTTTTCTTAGTCCATCTAGTGAAAATTTGTCAATTAAAAAAAAATTTTTTTTTAAGAACTTTGGTTTCATTTGTTTTCTCTATTGTTTCACTATTTATTTCCTTTATCTCTGTTCTGATATTTATTATCTTCTTCCTTTTGCTACCTTTGGGTTTAGTCTGTTCTTTTTATAGTTCCTTAAGTTGTAAAGTTAGGTTATTGATTTCAGACCTTTCTTGTTTCTTAATATTTATAATATTTATAGCATTTATAGCTATAAAATTCCCCTTTGTTGCTGCTATTGCTGTATCCCGTAAGTTGTAGTATGTTGTGTTTTCATTTGCATTCATCTCTAAGTAATTTCTAAATTCCCTTTTGATTTATTCTTTGATCCTTTGATTGTTTAAAAATAATTTAATTTCCATAGTTTTGTGAATTCTCCAGTTTTCCTTTCTTTATTGATTTCTAACTTCATCTTGTTGTAGTCAGAGAAGATGCTTTATATAATAACTATTTTTTGAAATCTCTTGAGCCTTGATTTGTGGCCTAACATATGGTCTGTCCTGGAAAATGTCCCGTGTGCAAGTGTATGTGGTTGTTCCTGGCTGGTGCTCTGTATGTCTGTTGGATCTGGTGGATTTCTTGTGCTGTTTAAGTCCTCTGTTTCCTTATCTTCTTTGTGGTTGTTCTACCAGTTATTGTGAAGGGAGTAATCAAGTCTCCCAACTACTACTGTAGAATTGTTTCATTCTCCCTTCAATTCTGTCAGTTTTTTCTTCATATATTTTGATGGTCTGTCATTGGGCATGTAAATGTTTATAATTGTTGTGTAACAATTGCTGTGTATATCGCATACATGTCATCCTTTGTCTCGTGTAACTATTTTTGACTTAAAGTCTATTTTTTCTGATATTAATATAGCCATCCCTGCTCTCTTTGGGTCAGTATTTGCATATCTCTTTCTATCCTTGTGCTTTCAACCTGTCTGTGTCTTTGGTTTAAAAGTTTGTCTCTTATGGATAGCATATAGTTGGAGCATGTGTTTTTATCTATTCTGCCAATCTCTGTCTTTTGATTGGAGAGTTTAATCCATTTACATGTAAGTAATTACCGATAAGGAGGGACTTACTTCTGTCATTGTGCTGTTTTCTCTGTGCATTATAGATTTTGTCTCTCATTTCCTGCATTACTGTCTTCTTTGTGTTTAGTTGCTTTTTTGTAGTGAATCGTTTAAATTCCTTTCTCATTTTCTTTTGTGTGTATTCTATAGCTATTTTCTTTGTGGTTACCATGGGGATGACATTTAACGTCCTAACATTATAACACTCTAATTTGAGTTTATTACAGCTTAACTTGAATAACATGCAAAAACTCTGCTCCTTTACAGCTCTGTCCCCACCCCTTTCAGTTGTTGATGCCACAAAATTATATCTTTATACATTGTGTGCCCCAAACATAAGCTAATAATTTTTTAAGTGCATTAGTCTCTTAAATTATGTAGGAAATAGGATTTGGAGTTACAAACTAAAGTTACAGTAATACTAGCTTTTACACTTATAGTTGTTTTTTTTTTAACCATGGAGAAAACGAAAAATACAGTGACAGATTGTTATTATAATACTAGCTTATATAACTGCCCACATATTCACCTTTCTTGAGATCTTTATTTCTCCATACTGCTTTGAGATACTGTCTAGTGTCCTTCCATTTCACCCTGCAGGACTCCTTGAGCATTTCTTCCAAGGCATGTGTAGTGATCACATCTCCCTCAGCTTTTCTTTATCTGGGAATGTCTCAGTCTCTCCCTCACCCTTGAAGGACAGTTTGGCCAGATGCAGGATGCTTGGTTGACAGGTTTTTCCTTTTAGCACTTTGAAAATATTGGCCCACTGTCTTCTGGCCTCTAAAGTTTCTGATGAGAGATCTGCTCACTACTTTATGGAGGACCCCTTATATATGATGACACTTCTCTCTTGATAATTTCAAGATTATCTGTTTGTCTTTGTCTTTTGAAATTTTGATTATAATATGCCTTGGTGTTGATCTCTTTTAAAAGAGTTCCTCTTACTTGAAGTTTGTGGAGCTTCTTGGATGTTTATATTCATGTATTTCATCAAATTTGAGATGTTTTCATCCATTGTTTCTTCAAACATTTTTGCTCTCCCTTTCTCTCGCTCCTCCTTCTAGGATGCCCACAATGCATATGCTGGTCTACTTTGTGGTGTTCCACAGGTCCCTTAGGCTCTGTTCACTTTTCTTCAATTTATTTTCTGTATGTTCCTCAGCCTCAGTAAGTTCCATTATCCCATCTTCAAGTTCACTGATTCTTTCTTCTGCCTGCTCAAATCTGCTGTTGAACCACCCAAAGGCATTTTCTATTTCAGTTAGTGTACTTTTCAGCTCCAGAATTTCTTTTTTATTTCCTTTTAGGTTTTCTCTCTCTTTATCATTATTTGCATTTTGCTCACACATTGTTTTCTTGACTTTCTTCACATCCTCCTTCAGTTCTTCAAGCATCTTTAAGACAGTGGTTTTAATGTCTTTGTCTAGTAGATCTGCCATTAGGTCTTTTTCAGGGACAGTTTCTGTTGATGTTTTGTTTTGTTTTTTTGTTTTTTTCCTGTTTGAATGGGATGCTTTTCTTTGTATGCCTTGAAATTTTTTATTGAACTCTGGACATTTGAATCTGATAATGTGGTAGCTCTGAAAATCATATTCTTCCCCTACCACAGGGTTTGCTGTTTTGTGTTAGTGGTTTTGGTTTTCGTTTTTTTATTGCTATAGGGTGTCTCTGTGCTAAAGATCAGCCTGAGGGGCAAACTTAAGGTCTTCTCATGTTTTTTTCTAAGATTTTTCCTGAGCATACACAGTCTATTTCTAATTTTCCCTGCATAAGCAGTAGTTGTCAACCATCCTTGTCCTTTAATTTCTGGCTCCCAAAAGGAGGAAAAGTGAAAAATGAAGGGGGATGTAAAAGGGTGCTGGCCCTTTAATTCCCCTGGGAGTCTGTTCAGCTGGAGGGAGAGGGTCTTACAACACTGGAGAGAGGGGCGACAACGATGACTGCCTGCCTATTTGTCTGTACCTGTGTTATTAGAAGCAGTAGTCAGAGCCCAGATCCCTACCATTTGGAGGACAGGGTCTTTTTGCCCACCCTGGCTTTTGCACAGTGTTCCAGAAACAGGTGGACGATTGCCTGCTGTGTGGCTGGGGTGCAAGATGGGGATGGGCCGCTGCTACTGTGCTAAGAGCTGAAATCGACCAAAAGTAGCTGCAGTTTACCTTCCAAGCTTGGAAGCGGAAAGCCTTCAACAGACTCCTGAGTTCAAAACGGCTATTGCATCAGATGGTTTCTGCCCCTGCAAATGTGGTCCAGGTGGGGAGGCAGTTTCTTACTTACAGGTGCTTCCTACTCTGCCATCTTTCCAGATCTCCTTGGTGCAAATTGTAAGTGTACAGCTTGACATGTTTTTACATTTGTACACATGCATGTGACTCCACCCAGAGCAAGATATAGAATATTTCCAGTACCAGAAGGCTCCTCCTTCCTGTCCTCTCCTAGTCTGTAACCCCAGACAGAGCCATTAATCTGATTCTGTTCAGTGATTTTGAGCTTCATGCAAATGGAACCACGCAGTGTGGGCTCTTTGGTTCTGGCTTTTTTTTGCTCACATTCTATCTGTGGGATTCACTTGTTTGGTGAGTTTTAGCAGATGTGGGTTCCAATAAAACTTGCTGTGTAACACCCATTTAAGAATGTGTCTTAGCTTCTTTACAGCCTTCCCATTGGTAGGCACTGTGATCACAGTGGCTGTGAATATTCGTGTGCATAAACTGTGGTGGATGTGAGTGCTTCTGTCTCTTGGTTTTATATCTGGAAATGGAATTGCTGGATCACGGTGTGTGCATAGGTGGTAGTAGGTACTTCCAAAGAGCTCTTGGGATTGGTCATGACCTTCTCCAGTCCCATTTGCTACATCTTCACCAGCGCACACTGCCAGGCTTTCTCACGTTATTCTGTGGGTCTGTCATTGTATATTTACAGTGGATTATATGGATTTACATTGTGGATTTAGTTTGCATTTCCCTGATGATTAATGATATTGAGGACCTTTCCATATGCTTGATGGTATTTTGGATGTACTCTTTTGTGGTCAGTTTTGCAGACTTCACCCATTTTGAAATTTATGTTAACTGACTTTTTCATATTGATTTGTAGGAGTTCTTTATATATTCTGTATGTGAGTCTTTGTACTAAATTCTGTATGCAAGTCTTTTTTAATATATATTGAAAATTCTTTCTCCCACTCCAGGGAGTCTGTGAGCCAAATCCACTCTGTGGCCTATTTTCATATGGCCTACAAGTTAAGAGTGGTTGTTACAATTTTTAAAAGATAAACACATAAGCCAAGATAAAGAAGAATATGTGACAGGAGCCGTATGTGGCCCGTGGAACCTAAAATACCTTCCCGCTCAGTCTGTGTCTGTGGCTTGTCTTTTCACTCTCTTAATAGTGCTATCTTTTGGTGAACAGAATCTCTTTATTTTAATGAAGTCCAGTGAACCATTTTTTAAATGTTTAAGAATTTTTATGTGCTGATATCTTTTGTCTGCCTTCTAGTAAAGATATTCTTCTGTTTTCTTCTATAAGCTGTATTATTTTAAGCCTACCATCCATTTCACATTAATTTTTCTATATGATATTAGGTATGGTTAAGATTTTTTCCCCCAGGTTGATTTCTGTTTATTTCAGCATCATTTATTAAAAGTGCCATTGTTGGGGCACCTGGGTGGCTTAGTCGTTAAGCATCTGCCTTTGGCTCAGGTCATGATCCCAGGGTCCTGGGATCGAGCCCCACATTGGGCTCCCTGCTCTGCGGGAAGCCTGCTTCTCTCTCTCCCACTCCCCTGCTTGTGTTCCCTCTCTCACTGTGTCTCTCTGTCAAATAAATAAATAAAATCTTTAAAAAATAATAATAATAAAATAAATAAATAAAAGTGCCATTGTTTCCCTACTGAATTACAGTAACATCTGTGTCATAAGTCAGATCACTGCTGTCAAAAGTTCAGAGAAAAACAGAAGCAAAACCAGTGGAGCACTGAAGTAGTAAGTAGCAAAACTTTATTGTGCACACACCAAAAAGACAGCTTACAAACCAGGAGCACTCAAACCAAGCCATGGAGTGAAGCTCAGAGGTCTGTTGTCATAAAGCAGCTTATATGGTGTGGAGGCAGGAACTGGTTATTCTTCACAGTGGTGGACTACTGCATTAGGATTTGGGGGGGCACAATTTGAGATTCACTTATGATTTTCAGAGGCACAAGCAAGAAGCAACCCAGATCAAGTTAGCCTCCCTGATCTTGCAGAATAGACTAAATGAAGCATTGCTTGTAGGACTACACTGGTTTCACCTGCTTAGGGAATTTTCAAGGCTGGTCTCCATGTGTGTTTTATTTTTAACATTGTGTAATGTGAATCTTTTTCTGGACTCTGTTCTGTTTCATGTGTTGTGGTTTTTTTTTTTTTTAATCTATCCTGTGCTAATACTCCCCTGCCTTAGTTATGGTAGCTTTGTAATCATAAGTCTTAATACCCTATGGTATGTCTTCCATCTTTGTGTTTCTTCTATATAGTATTATCCAGTCTTAGGTTCTTTGCATTGCCATATAAAGTTCTTTGATCTACTTTTTTAAAAACCCTGCTGGGATTTTGATTGTATTTTCATGCGTCTGACAAAGGACTCATATGCAGACTGTAATAGAGAACTCCTATCAATAAGAAAAAGCCAGTTAAGGTAATTTTTAAATGGGCGACAATTTGAAATTAATCTACCCACCCAGCCATGCAGCCAGCACCTGCACCTGGCTGAGCCCCACCCAAGGTGCTGATCCATGGCAGTGTGCTTTGGACTGGTTTGTCATGAGGCAGCAGGTAACTGGTCCAAGCTGGCCCGGCTTCCTCCGGCCTGGCGGCAGGCCCCAAAGCCCAGCTGGGTTTTCCGGTCCTTCTGCCTACTGCTTTGTACTTTGTATCTATTCCTGCTCTGAAGAGATGCTTTTGTTTTGTTCTTTAAAGAACTGTCTTTTTGTTTTTCTCTGTTTATATTTATCCATTTCTTCTTGTGCCTGAACACGAGGAGTGCATTAACATGCAAGTTTATGTGCCATTTTAACTGGAAGCTCAGTTTGTTGCTTGAGTTTTTGTTCCCTAAGGTATGGCTTACTCCTGAAGGGATCCATTATCTGTCCTTTAATGCTCTCTGTTCCTTGGTTTTCTTTTTCTCATTTGTTTCTTTGACTACCGAGTTTTGGCATACTTTAACTGAGGCAAGTGTTTCTGGCTTCTTCGTTTTGCCTACATACTCTTTTCTTGTATCAGACTTGTCCGCTCCTAACTTCTCTGGACCCTCTTTGTAACTTCTTTCAAAATTTCAGACTCAAGGCCGTCCTCATCTGATGAAGAATAGAATGCAGATGATATTTCACCAGGGTGGGTTGGTTTAGCCTCAACTTTCTGTTTTCTTCTATAATTATGTTTTTAAGTCCTGGCTGCCTTCCACTTTTCTTCTGACGGAAGTGGCAAGGGGGCGAGGGGCTTATAAATTCAGCTGTGCTCCGCTCCTCACTGTCAGCCGTTGCATGGGGCATGGTTAGATTTTTTTTCACCTGGACCACCCGTACCTCCCACCCCTCAAGCCAGGCTGTATCCAGAGCGTGTCCCTGGTGTCCCCTGCGGCTGCTCTCTCTGCTGGGTGGGAGGGCACTACGAGGTCATTGGTCCTACCTCCTTTACCTACTTGGATGCTTTCAAGTTTGTGGTATGATGCTAGATCCCTTTTCTAGTAGTAATATTCCTGGAGAATTCATTCTTTCCCTTATTTTGGTGTGTTATTTCCTATTTTGCTTCTTTCATTTTGCTTCCTGAGGTTTGGGAGAGGATGATTCTATGAGCCAGAGTTTTCCACTATGAGTCAAAGTATATATTTTTAATGTCCATTTTGGTAAATTGTAGGCTATTTTCTATTCTTATAAGAACTTTTGTTGGGAACTGTTTGATGAGCAAATTAAATCATCTTACATTGTGAAAACCATTAGTGAGATTCTGTGTCACCTTCACAGTCTCATCTCCGGGAACTGGAGCAAGAAGCCCATTGTGTTGCAGGAGAGCACTTTCTTATAACAAGTAGTAATCAGCTCCGAGAGGTAAGACTGAATTTTGTTTTTGTTTTTTTATAAAATATACTTACTTAGAGGTTAAAGAGAGATTTATTCTGAATTTATAAATATTATTTTATGTTGATGATCTAGAAAGAATGTAAGTTATCCATGTTTTCTCACATTGAGATTCATTCTTCAAAGCCTGTAAATCCAAGAAAAGTATGAATTCAGAATTTGAGTGTTTGTGGCATCTAATTGGGTAGGCCTTCTGTGGCTGTGGTAGTGATGTTCAGTTTCTCTCAAATCTGAGACCCGCTCATCACGTGTCACTGCTTTTGTTGAAGATCCTCTTTGGCAAGCTAAAGCTACACCTGCTGAGTCCCAGGGAGACTCTTCCCAGAACAGGGCTGCAGAGACTTCCATCCACGTCAGAAGCCGTGGTAAGTTCAAAATTTGTCCCCATTCTTTTTGAGACAGTAGCATGCCTACATGGAGTCACCCACAGACCCACCCGTGCTCCCTGCAGTGGGCTGTGCGGCAGGTGCTCCCATGAGGTGCTCCCCAAAAGGCTGCCCTCCTAGTATGAACCATGAGAAAGAGGCATACAGTACGGTTTTCCAGAAGCAAGCCACTGACTTCATTTTCTTCAAAGGAAAATTAGGTGGAATTTTGTTCTGAAAACAAATTGCTGTCAATCCAATCACAGCCTCTTAGAAACTAGAGGCTGCCAGAAACTAGAAATGGGGAAGGTTGTCAGTCTTCTCCTTTCCTAGATTTATTTTTTATTTTTTATTTTTTTAAAGATTTTTTATTTATTTATTTGACAGAGAGATAGAGAGAGAGAACAAGTAGGCAGAGAGGCAGGCAGAGGGAGAGGGAGAAGCAGGCTCCCCACCGAGCAGGGAGCCCGATGCGGGCCTCGATCCCAGGACCCTGGGATCATGACCTGAGCCGAAGGCAGACGCTTAATGACTGAGCCACTCAGGCGCCCCGATTTATTTTATTCTTAATATAGATGTGGAAGGTTTTTTTAAAAGATTTTTTATTTATTTGTTTGTCAGAGAGAGAGAGCACAAGCAGGGGGAGCAGCAGAGGGAGAGGGAGAAGAAAGCTCCCCACTGAGCAGGGAGCCCAATACAGGACTCAATTCCAGGACCCTGGGATCATGACCCGAGCCGAAGGCAGATGCTTAAGCGACTGAACCACCCAAGTGTCCCCCTAGATTTATTTTAGAAAATTTGAGCTACCTTTCCCCTGAGAGGAGCCTGTTTTATAAACAGGGAGGAGTGAGAGTCTACTCTATCAGAATGGCAGAGTATAGGGGCACCTGGGTGGCTTAGTGTGCTGAGTGTTCTCGACTTTTGATTTTGGCTCAGGTCATGGTTTCAGGGTAGTAGGATCGAGCCCTGAGTTGAGCTCCGCACCTGGCGGGAACTCTGCTTGGGATTCTTTGCCTCTCCTTCTTCTGCTCACTCTCTAAAATAAATGAATAAATCTTTAAAAGATATATGTTAAAAAAAAAAAAAAGAATGGCAGAGTATAAATAGATGTCCAGAATCCAGTAAATAATATTCATGAAAGCATGCAGAGTGGGGATCAGTAAGTAAGTGGACTCGTTTTTGTTTTTAAGATTTTATTTATTCATTTGAGAGAGAAAGAGAATGAGCAGGGGGGCGGAGAGCGGCAGAGGGAGAAGCAGGCTCCCTACTGAGCAGGGAGCCTGACACGGGGCAGATGCTTCACTGACTGCGCCACCCAGGCATCCCTGCAGTGGCCTTGTGTTGCGGTGAGAGCCAGCTGTGGGGGCTCCAGCCTGTGCTCTCTGTGCCGTGTCCAGCATTCGACTTAGCAGCAGCCTCCCTCCCTACACACATGGCCGCTCCAGCACTGCACGCTCTGCCCATCTCGGCCCTCCCAGAGCCCCTTGCTTTCTGACAGTCCCCACGTGCGGCCCTCAGTGGGCTCAGGTGGCAGTTCTTGAGTGGATCACAGACATCTGTAGAGTGATATGTCCTGAAGGGGGTTGAATCTGCCCCTTCCCCACCTCAGTGGACACCCATCCTCCTCCTGGGTCCTTGGGAGCCAGCAGTGGGTAGAGCAAGGGCAGTGGAGTCAGCCACATCCACCTGCATAGCTTGGGCATGTCTTTGACTCCTCTGTGCCTCAGTTTCCTGACCTGTAAAAGAAGGATAATAACAGTCCTTTCCCGACAGCAATCCTGTGAGTGTTCAACAAGTGTGTGGATGTGTGCCTATGTGTAAAACAGTATTTAGGACGATGCCTGACATATGAGCTCTCAAAAACCAGCAAGTACTGGCTATAATTATTAGCTACTGCATCCAGAAACCTACGAGTCATCTTGGATTTTCTTCCAGCCTCACCCCACAGCCAGCTTTACAGTCTCTACCTGCAAACAGGTTCTTGAGTTTGTCTGCTCCCTCGGTCCTCGTGGTCACCGCCTCAGTCACCTCCCACTCACAGCCCTGCAAAGCCCCCTTAGCAGCTTCCCTGATGGTTACCCATCACATCCAGGCAGAGCCATGTTTTACATTAGAAAAATCATGTTATTCCCCTGATGTACATTCCAGGGGCTTCCCGTGACCCTTAGATTAAGGCCCCAGCCCTCCAGTGTGTCTGCAGGCCCCGGGTCTGGCCCTGCCCCTTCTCTGGCCCCCCCTGCTCCCAGCGCCCCATGAGCACACTGCTCTTCACGGGTTCTGCACGGGCTCTTTCCTGGCCTGGAGACTCTCCTGGAGTTTGCACAATGGCTTCTGATTGTTGGCTTAAGTGCTGCTTTCAGAGAGGCCTCCCCTGGCCACACAGACAACAGTAAGGTCCCCAGGCACAACCTGTTTCTTCACCCAGATCTGTTTCCTGCACCTAGAGTTACCTTAGTTCCTGGTTGGCTTGTCACTCTAGGACATAGGCTGCGCAAATCAAAGCCCATGTTTGACCTGTGCACTGCATCTCCAGAGCCGAGCAACCTGAACCAGCACAAGTGTCTGTTCACGGAGATCCGGGACAGCACGGAGCAGGCCCCATCCTGCTGGGGAGACTCTGGCCTGGATTCCACACCCACACCGCAGAGGGGCACTGCGCCTTGGAGGTGGAGTGCAGCGGTAGCTGGAAGAGCTGCACACTTGCCCCCGTGGGGCCTGGCGCTGAGGGTCTCGGTCTGATGTATTCTCCGTCCTGGCACTGGCTGACAGTGTTGCCCTTCCTTCGCTGCTGCTTAGCTCTTCCAGACAGCCAGCAACTAAGAAAGGAAACGAAACGCTCTTGTGGTGTTGATGTGCTTTCTTGTAGACAGAATTAACGACCTTAATTATTTTTCACAAAGACATGATTGAGGTAAATCATATTAACCTCTCTTACTTAACCGACCAAGTCATACTATTTTGTGCATTTGAAAAAAGATGAACTTTTACTAGGGAGCTCATGTACACGGTTCTAAATTCAGAATTAAGACTCCTGTCTTCTTTCCTTCCCTTCCTGTTCCCTTCCCCATGTGGAAGGATGTGGAGTTCAGGTAAAATGTGTAGCTTCGAACAGTTCAAGTAAGGGCACAACTGTGATCTTAGATACAGTTTTGTTAGGCTTTTATTTTTATTAGATTTTATGTTTTATTTCACAGCACTATTGAACAGAAGGTACAGAGAAGTCTCATATACTGCCATCCTCCCACCCCCACCACACCCGCTCCCCCACCCTCTCCCCCACTGTCCACATCCCCACCAGTGGGACCATTTGTTACACTCAGGGAACCTCCGCTGACACATCAGCATCATCATCCAAAGTCCATAGTTCATCTCCGGGGTCACCCTTTGTATTGCACATTCTGTAGGTTTGGACAAATGTGTCATGACAGGTGTCCACCATTATGGTACCACACAGAGTGGCTTCACTGCCCTAAACACCCTCATGCTCCACATGTTCCCCCCTTTTTCCCTCCCCCCGCCCTGATATTTTCACTGTCCCTGTAGTTTTGCCTTTTTCCGGAATGTCCTGTAGATGGAACCATACAGTATGTAGCCTTTTCAGACTGGCATCTTTCCCTTAGTCATGTACATTTAAAGTTCCTCTATGTCTTTCCTAGTGGATAACTCATTTCTTTTTAATGATGAATAATGGTCCATTGTCTGGATGGACCACAGTTATCACCCATTCACCTACTGAAGGACATCTTGGTTGCTTCCAAGTTTTGTCAATGAGGAAGAATGCTGCTATAAACATCTGTGTACAGGTTTTTGTGTGGACGTAAGTTTTCAGCTCCTCTGGGTAAATACCAAGGAGCATGATTGCTGGATCGTATGGTGAGAGTATATTGAATTTTGCAAGAAACTGACAAACTATTTTCCAAAGTGGCTGCACCATTCTGCCTTCCCATGAGCCGTGGATGAGAGTTCCTGCTGCTCCACATCCTCGCTAGCATGTGCTGTTATCAGGCCTTTGGATTCTGCCCATCCTAACAGATGTTAGCTATGTCCTGAAAAGACCACTCTTACAGCTGGTTGAAGGAGGGAGGAGTCTCGTTAATAGGCTGTCACTGTAGTGTGGGGGCAGAAGTCTCCGTGGTCCAGCTGACAGCTGTGAAGATGGAGCAGTGGAAGAATTTCCAGAGCATTTTTAGAGCAGAAAGGAACTCTGTGACTGTGAGTTCATGTGAGCATCAACAAAAGACTGTGGGGGTAGCTCTTGGTTTTCTTATTTATGCAACTGAGCAGAGAGAACAGGCCACTACTCAGGGAAAACTGGGGGAGGAACAATTTCCTGGGGTGGGGGTGGGGTCAAGCATTCACCTCGGACTTACTAAGACAGAGATGTTCAGAAGACACAGGCACAGAGATGTCACAGGAGCGGTCAGGTCAGTGAAAAGTCTTGTGCTGGAAGTGGTCAGCCAGTTTTTAGTAAAGTTGCCGTGGGATGGTGGTCCCCTACCCTGGCCCAAGCTTTGGAAAAACACTAATGCCCAGGCTGACGACTGATCCACAGAATCGTGTCTGTGGGTTGGACAGCCAGACCCAGGCATGTTTTTCATAAGCCCGCCAACACTGATAACCGCAGAACCTAACGCTGAGAAACTGACCCTTAGAGGTCAGGGGAAGGGGAGGCGCCGACAAGAGGCTGCGGATTGGTTATGAAAAGAAAGGAGCCGAGAAGAATGTGCTGTCAGGAGCCAACACGGACTGTGTGATAAAGCTCTCAGGGCGGCAGGCGGCTGCGGAACTGCCTCTGATCATGAACCAATGCTGGTAGGGCTTTGTCCAAAGTTCTATGAGATCAAATACTTAAATCTTTTCAAGGGTTCTCGGACGGCTGAAGTAGAGATATACAGAGAGACTGTGGTTAGATGAGTAAGGTATCGAGATAAGGAGAGCTAGTCGATCTTAAGCAGGTTTCTTGGCTAAGTGTTTTCATATATTGTCATCCCCCTGGGGATAGCTTTTCTAAGTAAATGGCAATTCTGGATTGTACTGAGGTAGGGTGCCTCCCCCTGGGCAGCACCTACTCCCATGACACCAGTGTCGGCTCTCCGGGTTACGGTTCTGTGGCCAGCCAAGACTCTTGGGTCCTCAGTCTTTATTCAAACAGACGGGGACGCAACTTCATGCCTTACACTGTTACATGAGAGTTAGCCCAACCTGATTTATAGATTCAAAACAATCCTCGCAGCAGTTTTTTGGAGAAGCTGGAAAGCTGATTCCCAAATTGACATGGAAATGCCAAAAACTAAGAGCCAGTGTGATCTTGGGAAGCACTACTGGAGGACTTAGCCTGTTGGACGTCAAGACTAATCCTAAAAAAATAGGGATTGCCGGGAACTAAGTAGCACAGTCTAGTGTCGATTGGAGCATGAACAAACAGGCCAGTGGACCCAGGATGGGGAGTCCACACATGCGTACGAAAGGCACGATCTCCGAGAGGGTGGCTCTGCCAAGCAGTGAATAAGGAGGGCTCGTTCCATAAATGACCCCTATTTCACACCATACACAAAAATAAACTCCAAGCAAATTGTACATCTAAATACAAAAAGCAAAACAACGAAGATTGCAGAAGATAACCATAAGGGAATATCCTCAAGACCCTGAGATGGGTGAATGTTCCTAAATAGAACACAAGATGCATTACCCATACAGGAAAAGATTGATAAATTGGGCAACAGTAGAATTAAGAATCTCTGTTTATGAAGAGATGCCATTAAACAAGTAAATAAGCAAGTCACAGAAGGCAGAGAGATTTCCAGTAAATATAACCAGCTGAAGAAAACACTGTCCAGAATAACAACTTCCTACAAATCAACAGGGGGAAAAAAAGACATGCAAACCAATTTTTTAAATGAGCAAAAGACATGAACAGGGGTTTAATGAGAGAAGATACCTAATTAGTCAATGAGTATGTGAATACTGTCCAAGTATATTAGTCACTGGGGAAATACATATAAAACTACCATGCAGTATCACTTCACATTTACCAGAATGGCTAACATTAAGGCCTGGGACATGTGTTGGCAAAGATGTGGAGCAACTGGAACATCCACATGGTGCTGGTGGGGAACAGATGTGTGCCTTCACTTGGGAGAACTGGCTGGTGTTGCCTCTGCTTCAGTTGGCCCTGCGATTCCATTCCTCTCTGTGTTTCTGCTCAATAGAACTGCAGACATATGTTAACCAAAATCGGGCTCCGAATGTTCACAGCAACACTACTCATCATGGCCCGCAAACAACCCACTAGTATCCATCAAGGAGAAAATATAGTTGTCCTACATTCAAACGAACAGTTGAAAACAGGAGTACAAGTAAATGAAATGCCGCTTCATACAACACAGTTGAGCCTTAAAACCACCCTGTTGAACAAAACCACACACACAGAGTGTCTGTCCTGTTGCATGGATACGAAGTTCGAAAGCTGGGAAAAGTGGCCTTGATGGTGGAGGCAGAGTGGTGGCTACCTGCAGGGGAGGGGAAGGGGCAGGGACCCGCAGGGGATCTGGAATGTTCCATGTGCGTGGTCTTACCCAAGCATGTTCACTTTGTGGTAATCGAACAAATCATGTTCTTAGGATCTTGTGTTGTCCTATATGTAATATTTTGACCTTTTAAAATTAGTTTTAAAATCCATAATCCTATTCTGATGTTACCTCCCTGACATTATGCCTGGATAACTGTAGTTGAAACATTGGGTGTTCCTAAACTCTTGAGTTACACATTTGTAGGCATTTTCTTAGTTTATTCTCCTGTGTGGTATTTTACATACCCTGGATTTAGATTTCATGAATTTAAATCTCAGGAGCAATCTTATTTCCAAGCTTGTGTGAAATGCCTTTAGCTCTCATATGTACAGCAATGATTTTGTAAGGGATTAAGATTAAAGACACTTGATAAACTCAATTTATTATGAATCTTCACTTTGGAAAATATGGTCAATACAGACCATTTATTATTAGGACTTTCTCCAGCTGAAAATAAGTGTTCAAAATGTTAAAATTAAATGAAGGAATTATACTGGTGACATTTATTCTCATTTTTCAGTTAAGTGCTGTGCAGGACCTTCATCCATTACCCAAGATAATTTTGGAATATAGACGGGTAGGTTCCCTTTGTGTGTGAATGAGTTGGTGAGGGAGGGGAGCCATCTGGCCCCACCTCTGATAAGAGCCATCAATCCATAATCACAGCAGTAGCCCTGGCAGCGTTCTGAGGGGAACAGAGCTTGTTCAAGCCGGCCTGGTTCCAGCGCTGCTCTCGTGCACCCCGCTCGGCACCGAGCCAGAGGGTCCCACGGCGACGAGGACGGATGAAGGTGGGAAGGGGATGTGTGTGTTGTCATCGGGTGGCTTCTCTGTGGACTAGATTCCAGCAGCACAGAGTTCAGAAGCCTCTCTCGAGGGCCTCCTCCCACTCCCCAGCCCTGGGCCTGGCGAAGTTCCCTGCAGCCCTCTGAGCATGTTGGCTTGCTCGTTCGCTGACATGCTGCCTTCTTCCTCAGCAGCCGATGCTTCCTCTGTCCACGCACCTCCGCGTGTTCTCTGTTGTCCGTGAACGGCGTCCATAGCTTGGCTGCTGCTTGTACTATCAGTCTGTCACTCCCTGAACCTGTGGCCTGCTGCTCTCCTGAGGTGTGGCAGCCGACAGGGCTTGGTCATGGCGCCAAATGGCCTTCTCCTTGAAGGGACAAAACGATTGGAAGAGAACTGAAGGCACCCTAGGGGATGCGGGAGGATGGGTACCCAGGGCTCCCCGTTTATCTCTGCAACGTTTCTGAGAAAAGAATCATTCCAGAATTATTCTGGAAAGAGGGTAGGGTGCCATCTTTCCCTGTGGGTCATTGTTATTTAATTGTGGGTACCACACTAGCCTGTTGCAGGGCCTCCTGGAGCTGACACGTGAGCACCACATGCCCAGCACTCTGTGAAACACTGCTTTGATGCTTGTTCTTGCTGGATGCTGAAACAAGAAAATGATTACTCTTGTCTGTGCAACCTAGGTTCACAAGACCAAATCAGCCTTTGTGGATGGATGACTAGCTTGCATGAGAAAGGTGACTGAGCTAAACGAGATCCTGTGCCCAGGAATGTGGTTTCCGCGTGGCATCAGATACATGTACAATTCCCTGAAATTTTAGTTAACGATGAAATCACCAAATATTCTTGAGCTGTGAGCCATGATTTTTTTTTTTTTTGAAGATTTTATTTATTTATTTGAGAGAGAGAGAATGAGAGGGGGGAGGGTCAGAGGGAGAAGCAGACCCCCTGCCGAGCAGGGAGCCCGATGCGGGACTTGATCCCGGGACTCCAGGATCATGACCTGAGCCGAAGGCAGTCGCTTAACCAACTGAGCCACCCAGGCGCCTGAGCCATGATTTTGTTATTACTTGGGTCTCTTTATAGCCTGAGTGGTCATCATGCCTTCGGACCTGGAGCTGCACGTATGCCGAAGCCCTGGGCTTCCCCAGGCACTGTGACACCTGTCACTGAGCCTCTTCCCGTGCCCATTGCAGGGAAGGAGGAGGAGCCTGCAGGCAGGGGTATTCCATCTGGGCCCCTGTCTTGGCTGCACAGCCCCGCCTGGAGTCCATGCTGAGCCCCTGTGGCACATGGTCCTCCTCTCCCCGTGCTCAGGGGCTTGAAGGGACCTGAAGGCCCACATGTCCTGTTGCAGTTTTTGCATGGGTTAGGGGAACCTCCTTGTTGGTCAGCAGTTGGCTGACACCCAGAGACCTTTCAGGGTTGGGGGCTTCGGGCCAGCAGCTTGTGGACGTCTGCAGGAGAGCAGTGAGTGTGTGCTGTGTGCAGGGAGACTAAGGGTCACTGTGCTCTTGACTTCACGTGCCATTGCCAGCGCTGAAACTGATTCTTCTTAACTGATAAAGGGCTCCATTTCCTCTACGTGGAATCAGACTGGAACTGTGACTGGAAGACTTTCAGCCAGGCATCCGGTAAGTTAGCGCCCCTTGGTAGACGCCAGTTTCTGTGCCTCAGAGTTGAGTTTTTGCCTATATGTGTGTTTGCCTGTGCACTTTCTGTTTCTAAGAGAGGGCCCCATGTAGATAGATGTGTTTTACTCTGTTTATCCACTCAGCTAATACCCACTTAGCACCTGCTGTGTTTTAGGAACATAGTGGGGGAATAAGACACATGGTCCCTGCCGTCATGATGTGTTGAGTTAGTGAGGGGTCCTTTCCATCCAGAGAGTCATGTGTGCTGGGGCTGAGGGCAAAAGGGACACCCCCTTCCCACTTCCCCTTCCTCGTCTTCAGATTTGTACTGGACAGGAAGCTTCTGAGGTCCAGAGATGTGTTGAAATGTCTGATGCTCTGATGACCTCCTCCATTTCTTTGTTGTTGTTCCAGACTGTCTCTGATGAAAAAAGCTATAAATACCCTTGAATTTATGATGCAGCTTTAATAACACTCAAAGCAATTAGCTTTTTAAATGGCTTTATATTTTTGAATTAAAGATGATTCATTACTAATTTTTCATCGCAGAACAGTCCCTTAAGTACAGAAATGTAAAAACAAACAAACAAAAACTAATAAGTCACTTATTATTCCACCATGCAGTATTAACTGTGGTTAACATTTTGGTGTCTATCCTTATTGACTTTTTGCCAAGTACATATATTTATAAAATACTGTTTTTCTACCAAAATAAAACCTCACTTTTATACTTCTCAATTTTGTTTATGATGTCTTGATATCATACATTAATATTGACCTGAATCTATATTTAGATTTGAACATTTGAATTATTTAAACATATGAATTGAATACATTAATTATTTAAATATGCACTGTAAAAATATATACATATGAGTATATATTTGTGATAAATTCAAATAGTGTGGACATGGGTGGAAAAAAACTTCAGTGCCCTTTCCTTTCCCTTCACGACACGTCTGTCTACCCCGTGGGTCCCCTGTCACTGGTCTGAACTGCATCCTGCCAGCCTTCATCTGGCCTTTACGTGTGTGGGTGCCCAGTGCTCACAGCTGGTGGTCATGTGGGGCTGGGTGGGCTCACACCTGCAGGAGCCGCAGCCCTGCTCAGGGCCCTACGCTCTCTGGACGTCGCACCCACCTTAGGAAGGCCTTTCTCTGGACACCCCACTTTAGAGAGCTCTTCTGCGGTCTTTACCACAAGCAGCACTAAGACTAGTGCCTCCTCTGAAGGCAAGTGCCTGCTGCACCTTTTCTCTTAGCTGCTGCTTCTCATCAAAGAGTAATTTATGAGTTCTACTGGGAAAACGCACTGGTTTTTTTTATTTGTTTGTTTGTTTTTTCAAAGAGCGAGAGAGGGAACACAAGCAGGGGGAGTGGGAGGGGGAGAAGCAGGCTTCCCGCCGAGCAGGGAGCCCGATGTGGGGCTCGATCCCAGGACCCTGGGATCATGACCTGAGCCGAAGGCAGACGCTTAACGACTGAGCCACCCAGGCGCCTCTGAGAAAACGCACTTTTTACGAGGTCCTTGCTTTTGCCTGTACAGCGTTGTAAGATCGTATTTTCTATTACATTTCCAGGTTAATCTCTTGCTGTGTTTTATTCTCTTCCAGTAATCTCCAGGGTCTCTGGTTTGTGGGTAGCACTCCTTCCAAGTTTTTAGTGACGCTCTTGTTTTTTTTATTTTCTGTTATTTCAGTTGAATTTTTGGAAAGAGAAGGTATAACATAATGTGTGCATTTGGCCACTACTTTCCACTGGAAGTCCACATCATCATTTTAACAGCTACTTTATACCCCACTTGATGGCTGTCCCTGGTGACGGTCGTTTAGATTGTTTTCAGTTGTACTTATTTTATACAGAGATGCCATAAACATACCTGTATGTATATTTTTGGTACATTTTTCTGATGATTTCCATAGCATTCCCAGAGATGGAATTCCTGAGTCAAAGTATACGTGTATTTTTAGGGCTTTATGTTATAGGTTGTGTTTCTTACCTTCCTTGTTAGGTGGGAGCCCTTTCTTTTCAACTGTGTCCATCCTGAGTGGAAGTAGAAGCCCCCATCTGATCATTTTCATCCACCTAAAACCCTCATTCTTTGAGTTCTCTTAGCATCGAGTGGTTCATTGATCAGTATTTGCTTTATCAAAACCCCGGTCTAGTATCCTCCTAGACGTTCCCTGTACTTGTCCTGATGGCCACCACATGGTGTTTTAACTGCCTGATGACTTCTGTTTACCCTGTTAGATTGTATGTTCCAAGAGAACAGGGACTTTTTGCCTCTTTTGTCGACTTACTCCCCACCGTGGCCTGGCTCTGCGCCTGGTAGGCACCAAGTACTTACTGAGTGAAAACCTGGGTGTGTGATCCACCCTTGAGTTGCCTTCCCATGTCTCAAAGTCACGTGGTTTGGGATCATCATCAGGATTGCCGCGTGTTAACAGTGTAGGCCCAGCCTCTTCCCCAAGCTGTCATGTTCTCCATCCTGGCTGGCAGTTGCTCATGAGCTTCAATTCTTCTCTTCCCTTGACTCGGATTCTTTAGGGTTTGTGCATGTCAATCTTTGTTTTGTGTGTCTCTCTTGGACCTATCATATTTTTATGAAGGCCTGTTCCTGGGCAGGTGCGGAGGACCTCTCTGTTCTTACTGCACTTGCCAGGAGCCACATTCTCACCATTTCTTCATCTCCTAATACCTCCTTGTCGGTTGTGGCTTCAGACGCCCCTCCTAATGTTTCTGCATCGACAGGCCAGTTTTTGTCACTGTCCTCGTGTCACTGTCATGCCACTTGCACTGAGTGGTTCCGGCTCAGAATTCACCCATGTTTTGTAATTCAAAATATCTGACCTCACACATTGTATTGTTATGAATTCTTTAATATCCCAAGTGTTCAGTCGTCTTCTAGGTTAGCTTTGTTGTCACAAATGGCAAGATCTCCTTCTTTTTATGGCTGAGTAACATTCCATTGTATATACATACCATATTTTCTAAATCCATTCATCCATCAGTGGACACTTGGGTTGCTTCCATATCTTAGTTATTGTAAATAATGCTGCTATAAACATAGGGGTGCATGTGTCTTTTCAAATTCATGTTTTTGTTTGCTTCAGGCAATTACCCAGTAGTAGAATTATTGGATTATATGATAGTTCTATTTTTAATTTTTTGAGGGGTCTCCACCCTGTTTCCACAGTGGCTGCACCAATTTACATTCCCACCAACAGTGCACGAGGGTTCCCTTTTCTCCAATCCTTGCCAAAACTTGTTATTTCTTGTCTTTTTGATAATAGCCATCCTAACAGGTATGAGATAATATCTCTTCATGGTTTTGATTTGCATTTCCCTGATGATGAGTGATGTTGAGCATCATTTCATGTGCCCGTTGGCCATCTATATGTCTTCTTTGGAAAAATGTCTATTCAGGTCCTCTGCTCATTTTTTAATCAGATTGGTTTTTTTGCTATTGAGTTGTTTGAATTCCTTATATATTTTGGATATTAACCCCTTGTAGGATATATGATTTACAATTTTTTTCCCATTCAGTAAGTTGCCTTTTTTTTTCCCTTTGCAGAAGCTTTTTTAGTTTAATCTAGTCCCACTTGTTTATTTTTGCTTTTGGAGTGGGATCAATGCTAAGACTAATGTCAAGAAGCTTACCACCTATGTTTTCTTTGAGGAGTTTTATGGTTTCGGGTCTTACATTCAAGTCTTTAATCTATTTTGTGTTAATTTTTTTACATGGTGTAAGATAGTAGTCTAGATTCATTCTTTTGCATGTATCTGTCCAGGTTCCTCAACACCATTTATCAAAGAGACTGTCTTCTCCCCATTGGATATTCTTGACTCCTTTGTTGTAAATCAATTGACCATATAATTATGGGTTTATTTCTGGGCTCTCTATTTAGTTCTGTTGGTCTGTGTGTCTATTTTAATGCCACTATGTATTAATATTTTTAAAGGATTTTTGTGTATATATTCATGAGAAATATAGGTCTGTTTTTATCTGGTTTGCATACCAGGATAACACTAGTTTCATGAAACAGGCAATGTTCCTTCCTCTTGCATTTTCTGGAGGATATTGTGTGGAATTTGTGTTAATTCTTTAAATAGGGATGCCTGGGTGGCTCAGTCCGTAGAGCATGTGTCTCTCGATCTCAGGGTTGTAACTTCGAGCCCCACGTTGGGTGTAGAGACTACTTAAAAATAAAATTTAAAAAAAAATTATTCTTTAAGTATTTGGTAGAATTTGCTAATAAAATTGTCTGGACCTGGAAGTTTCTTTCTGGAGAGTTTTGAAATTATGTGTTCAATTTTACCAGTATTTATAGGATTATTCATAGTATCTTGTTTCATATTGGGTAAATTTGGGTTGGTTATATATATTTTTTTAATTTGTGAGATTGATGTGCATATAGTTGTTTGTAGTATTCCCTTAACCTTTTGATGTCTGCAGGATCTGTAGTGATGTCCCCTATTTCATTCCTGATATTGGTGATTTGTGTCTTCTCTCTTTTTTCTTTATCAGTCTAGATAGAGTTTTATCAATGTTATTGATCTTTTCAACGAACCAGCTATTTGTTTCAGTGGGTTTTCTGTTTTCAATTTTACTGATTTCTGTTGTTTAGTCTTTCCTTTCTTCTGCTTGATTTGGGTTTATTTTGCTTTACTTTTGCTAAATTCTCCAGGTGCAATTTTAGATTGTTGCTTTAAGACTTTTCCTTTTTTCTCATGTGTACATTTTTTTGTGCTATAAAATTTCCCTCTCCCCCACTGTTCTAACTATATCCCACAAATTTTTATATGTTGTATTTTGTCAAAGAAAAATCGCAACAGACAGAGTTAAACAGGCAAGGAAGAGCTTATTCAAGATTATTGCAATAGGGGAGAGAGATTGAACTCAACTCCAAATACAGCAAGGGCACCTGGGGATTTACGGCCAGTAGGGAGGTGGACAGAGTCACTGGGTAGAAAATTACTAAGAGGAACTTGGCCAGGTATGAAGGGTGGGAGGATTCATGCTAAATTGCTTGCTAAACTCAGCCACAGTGTTTTTCTGTGGTATTTGACTAGAGTAGTAGGTTTTCTGTCTTGCTGGGCTGTCCCCTTTCTGTCCTTTGGCTAGAGAGAGCAGGCTCCTCCCCTCCCGTGCGACCTTGAGAAGGAGAAGCATGAGTGGAGGGTCAGCACTGACCAAGTGCTTTTCCCCAAGTGTCTACAACCTGGGTGATTAAGTTACTGCTTGTCCAAGTAATTCATTTAAATATGTCCAGTGGCAAACAACAGAAAATCAAACCCCAAATGATCTAAACTATCAAGGTATTTCTCAGCTTACCTAACTTAGAAGTCCAAGGAAGGGCTAGCTTCAAGCAAGATTTGAGCTGGCAGCCAAAGTTATACAGTAGGTCCAGCTTCTGTCCCCCGTTTCCCAACTTCTCTTCTTCAGCATCCCAGCAAGTCTTGGCAAAAACTGCTTAGTTTCTCCCCAGTGGGATGAACATATCTCTCCGTGTAGCTTCCATGAAAGGAGGAGGAAGCATCTTTTGCAGATGCCCTCAGCAAGCATCTCCTTGCATCTCTCTGAAATAGCCCAAGCCACCCTTAAACTGGTTACTGTGGCCACAAGATGGCCTCTGCTGGCTGGCCTAAAGGTTGGGGCCCTTAATGACAATCTGAGTGTCATTCTCTAAATAAGAAGGAAAAGAATACTTGTGGCCCCAGTAGCAAGTATCTCCACACATGACAAGATTATGGGTTTTTTCTAGCTATCAGCACAAATAAGAAGTATTGTTCTAGCAGGAAATGTTCTATTCTGTTTTCCAGTGCTCCTGACATTCTTAGGTTGTTACTCTGTAAAGAGTCTTAGGAAATTTGCCTTCGGGCTTAGGCGGCACCACCCAATGAAGAGTTTTGCTTTCCAGATACAATATTTAAGCCCTATTTCATCATTACCTATATAAATGTTAAAGTAGTTAATTTGAAGTAATTCTATTCAGGGTCTTTACATTGTTGGCATGTGATTTTTCTGCTTACCTGATGAATATCTCCCACATAATATTATTCTACTATCAAATTATTTATTATCAAGATTTTCATAAGTCGTATAATTATTGCTAACTCTGCAGCGCTATTTGAAACCCAAATGAGATGTTTTTATCTTTATACTTTGTTATTTTGGGGATGAAATATTTTCCAATTTCTATTTAGAGTAAAAGGAGCAGTCCTGTCCTTCTCCAAAGATCACTTCACAGTGGGGGCACCTGGGTGATGCAGTCAGTTGAGCATCTGACTCTTGGTTTCAGCTCAGGTCATGATTTCAGGGTTGTGAGGATGAGCCCCGCATCGGGCTCTGCGTTCAGCACAGAGTCTGCTTAAGTTTCTCTCACCCTCTCCCTCTGCTCTCTCTCTCTAGAATAAATAAATAAATCTTAAAAAAAAAAAAAAAAGCCACAGTGATTTCATAAAGCTAAATCTTCCTCAGTTCCCCCGGTTGCTCAGGTGGGAGCCCTGCTTTTCTAGCCCATTGCCAGGTCCTGTGGAGTGTGCCTCCTGGGCATTGCTCTTCACTGCCCTTCTCATCCCACTCATCTCGGCTGTCTTTTTGGGCCCTCCCACTCTCCTGCCCAGCAGCCAGAGAGCCTCACAGGCCAGCCACATTCTCTACTCCTTACCTTGTGTCCAGGGCTCCTGGTGTTCTAACCCCTGCCTCCCTCTCCAACCCATTTCCTCCTACTGCCCATCCATTCATTCTTTCATTCAACAGATGTTTATTGAGCACTTCTTACATGCGAGGCTGTTCAAGGTGCTTGTGCTGAACGCATCATAATCTCTACCCTTGTGGAGTCTGGGGGCTGGAGGGCATGAGCAGACAGCAAACATACTAAATAAATCCTGATATGAAAGATGACAAGATGTCGTGGAAAATATATAGTTGCAGAGGCAAGGATCAAAAGCACAGGGGAAGACGATGCTCATGAGGGGAGACAGAGAGGCACTGACGGAGGAGGTGATGACCAAACAAAAGCTCTAAGGTGAAGGAATGGGCCACCTGGAGCCATGTGGATGTAGGGGAGGTACATCTCAGGGCACGCCAAGGCCATCTGAGCCCCTCACCCAGCCCCGAGCTCCACACAAGGCGGGGCCCATGCTGGTCTTGGGGCTGCAGATCAGGTCAAGTGCAGGAGTGTTAGCCCAGCGTGAACTACTATCTTGGGTATGTCTGTGTGGCCCTTACCCTGTTCTCTGTACCAATTGTCCTTTCTATGGTTTTGCTGCCATGGTTTTTACTTGTTTTGTTTTCCCTCACATTCTTAAGGAAAATGATTTCAGGAAACATCTGGCACTATTTGACAGTGCCCCAGAGGCAGCTGAGCACTGGTTTGGGGCAGACCTGAGTTCAAATTCCAGCTCAGTTGTTAACAGTATGACTCTAGCTGGAAACTTCAATTTTCCCAACCATGAAATAATAAAAATAATGCCTTCTTTGCCAGGTTATTGTGAAGATTTTTTACTTTTCATTTCATTCATTCAACTAATATTTGTTGATTGCCCCTGTGTGCTAGGAAGGGTCATAGGTGCTGAGGACCCAGGCATGACACCACAGGCATGGCCTTGCCCTCAGGAGGCTGCGTCCTGCTGGAGTACAGTTTGTTCCTTTGTTCCTGACAGCCCATCAGAGGCACCTCAGGTGGTGCTTGGAAGCTGCTGCTGCGGTCACACAGATCAGGACAAAGGGAAGCCAGCTGTGCCCCCCCACGTGATTATCACTGCCATTCAGCCTCATTCCAGAGGCTCCAAGGACGTACGATAGAGACAGGTCTGCCATCATTGTTGCTGTATTTCTGCCACCTCCTTGGTATTGCATCTGCAGTTTGGACACTTTGGCCACACTGCAGAGGACTGATGGTGGCTGTCTCCAGGCCCACAAAGCACCTGAGTAGGAGGGCCATGGGAGAACAGACCTCCTGGGTGTAACTGCCTTCCCCCATAGTTAAAACCATTCCTTGGTTGTCATTTTCACTTACAACTACTGACATTTTAACAAATGCCAAATTGTAGACTTAAAATGTCACCTCTGCACCTTGCCTTTTGGTGAATGTGAAATAAAGGGTGTTAACATTGAATTTTTCTAGATCAGTTCTCTTATTTTTTTTTTTAAGTACACTGAAGTTCACCAGGAAAACAAATGCTAAGAGTGTGCCCAGTTTTTATTACTAGGTGCTTTTTCTCTCCAGCCATAATGGGGCCCAAAGCAGTCTATGGAAGCTGAGAAAAGAGAATCAGGTACAGAGCACAGGGCATTTCCTATAGTGGGTCTCAGTGTCCCAGAGACTCTGGCTGTGTTTATTTATACAGGGGGCTTGGAAGTGGTTCTCATACCATTTGTGATGTGTACATTAAAGCAGAAAAATTTATAACTTAGAGGAGAATAAAGTCCCAATTTACTCTTACTTTCCATAGTTTGGGAAATTTAAAGCAGTCATTCTGATATATGGTCATGTTGCTATGTGCTCACTCTGCATTCTGCTCTAGAGTGCTCAAAAGGCTCATGGGCCTGGTCCAGACTACTGCACATTAGGGGGACCCAGGAGATTAAAATTTTCACTGCATGTTTATTCAACATAGTACTGGAGGTCCTAGCTGCAGCAATCAGACAAGAAAAAGAAATAAAAGGCATCCAGATTGGTAAGGAAGAAGTAAAACCTCCACTATTTGCAGATGACATGATAGTATATATAGAAAATCCTAAAGTCTCCAACAAAAAACTATTAGAACTGATAACTGAATTCAGTGAACTTGCAGGATACAAAATTAATATATAGAAATCTGTTGCATTTCTATATCCTAATAACCAAGTAGCAGAAAGGGAAATTTAAAATACAATCTCATTTACAATTGCACCCTAGGAATAAACTTAACCAGTGAAGTGAAAGACCTGTACTCTGAAAACTACATAACATTGATGAAAGAAGTTGGAGAAGACACAAATAAATGGAAAAATATACTATGCTCATGGATTGGAAGAATTAATATTGTTAAAATGCTGCCCATACTACACAAAACAATCTACATATTCAGTGCAATTTCTAACAAATTACCAATAGCATTTTCCACAGAACTGGAACAAATAATACCAAAATTTGTATGGAACCACTAAAGACCCCAAATAGCCAAAGCATTCTTGAGAAAGAAGAACAAAGCTGGAGGTGTCACAATTCCAGATCTCAAGATATACTACAAAGCTATAGTAATCAAGACAGTATGGTACTGGCACAAAAATAGACACATAGATCAGTGGAACAGGATAGAGAGCCCAGAAATAAACCCACACTTACATGGTTGATTATGACAAAGGAGGCAAGAATATCCAATGGGGAAAAGAGTCTCTTCAATAAATGGTGCAGGGAAAACTGGACAGATGCATGCAAAAGAATGAAACTGGATCACAAAATAAATACAAAAATAAAGTTAAAATGGATTAAAGAGGGCGCCTGGGTGGCTCAGATGGTTAAGCGTCTGCCTTCGGCTCAGGTCATGATTCCAGGGTCCTGGGATCGAGTCCCGCATCGGGCTCTCTGCTCCTTGGGAGCCTGCTTCTCCCTCTGCCTCTCTCTCTCATGAATAAATAAATAAAATCTTAAAAAAAAAATGGATTAAAGACCTAAACATGAGACCTGAAAGTATAAAAATCCTAGAAGAAAACATAGCAGTAATCTCTTTGACATCTACTGTTAAACATTTTCTAGATATGTCTCCTGAGACAAGGGAAACAAAAACAAAAACTATTGGGACTCCTCCAAAATAAAAAGCTTTTCAACAGCAAAGGAAATCATCAACAGAATGAAAAAGCAATTTAGTGAATGGGAAGTGGAAATAATATATCCAATAGGGGGATAATACCTAAAATGTAAGGAATTATACAGCTCATCTGGTAGGAATGTAAATTGGTGCAGCCACTGTGGAAACAGTATGGAGGTTTCTCAAAAAATTAAAAACAGAAATACCATATGATCCAGTAATTCTACTACTGGGTATTTACCCAAAGAAAACAAAAACACTAATTTGAAAAAAAAATTTTTTTAATTAAAAAAAAAAAGAGAGAATGTGATCAGGTGGGAGACTAGGACAATGTCACACACTAGATTTAGGGTATATTTTGGTCTGCTGGAAGAAACTATCCCAAAATTTTAAAGAAAGAAAACATATATATATATATATATATGTTTTATATATATATAAAATAAGGTTAAATACAATGAAGAGATAGAATATGACTATAAAAATGAAAAATTAAAAAAGATTTTAAAAAAGGAATTGATAAGATGTTGGTTGAAAAAGGAAAGAAGAAAAATTCAACTAAAAAAATAGAAAAAAAATAAAGAAAATTTAAAAAATTAACTCTGAAAGACTAAAGCATCATGGGAAAAACACCATGAATTCTATGTGCTGTATTTCCCTAGCACTGGGGTTTTCCTATTCTCATTGATCAGTAAACTTGATCTTGGCTGGATGTTCTTGTTGATCTTCTCGGGGAGGGGCCTGTTGCCTGAGTCTCAAATGTCTTTGCCTGAGGCGGAATTGCCCCACCCTTGCCAGCGGCCAGGCTAAGTAATCTGCTCAGGTTTGCTCTCCGTAGCTTTTGTTCCCTGAAAGCTTTCCCTACAGCTTAGGAGGACAGTGAAAATGGTGGCCTCCCAATCTCTGGTCTTGGAGGAGCCGAGAACTTGGGGCCCCACTCCTCAGTGCACTCTCAGAGAAAAGAGGTCAGTCACTCCTGTCTCCCTGGTCTCCGGCTGCATTCTGTGCTCACCGGCCTGTGACTGAGTGCAAAAACCCTAATTTGAAAAGACACATGCACCCCTATGTTCATTTTAGCATGATTTGCAGTAGCCAAGATATGGAAGCAACCCAAGTATCCACTGACTGATGAATGGATAGAGAAGATGTGGTCTATATATACAATGGAGTATTACTCATCCATAAAAAAGAGTGAGATCTTGCCATTTGCAACAATGTGGTTGGACCTTGAGGGTATTAAGTCAGACAAAGACAAATACCATATGATTTCACTTATATGTGGGTTCTAAAAAACAAAACAAACAAACAAACCTGCCAAAAAAAGAAAAAAGCAGACTCTTAAATGGAATAAATTGGTGGCTGCCAGTGGGAAGGTGAGTGGGGAGATGCATGAAATAGATGAAGGAGATTGAGAGTACAAACCCACAGTTATAAAATAAGCCATGTAGATGAAAAGTACAGCACAGGGAATATAATCATTAATATCATAATAATGTGACAGATGGGGACTACACTTGTGATGAGCACTGGGTAATATACGGAATTTGTTGCACACTTGAAACTAATATAACATTGTATTTTAATTATACTTCAAAAAAAAGAGTCTTTTTTCACTGAGTGGTCAGTGTGAGGGGACTAGCTGATGACAGATACTAAAGACTCACCCTAACAAGGCAATTATATTGCCTTCACACCATAGCATTCAGATGTTGTCACCTCATGTCAGGTGGGTGCCAGCCCCTCTCCTGAGGAGATTAATACTGACAGTATGGTGTCTGCAAGGGGTTTGCCATTTCCTTCTTCTTCCTCAGAAAGGCACAGCTCCTCCTTGTATTAAAATCTAGTTTTGGTCTTTGACAGCATCCATTTGCTAGTCAGGTCTGACTTGGATGCCACCTTGGGCATGTCACAACCATGCTCCTGCCTACATCCCTGGTGTGCTGGGTCTTTGCCACATTCAGATGGTCACCAAATGGGATCTGACTCCTTCCCAGATGTTTCAGGCTCTTGTTAGCTGTCACACAGCCCCCATAGTCACTTCATTTCACCCTTGGTCCTAGGGATAACTCACATGCATGTACATTCATGGCTCACCTTGACAAACAAATGTGTGAGCATGCATTTGTGCATGAGGCTTTAGGGACAGGACTGAAAAATTGCTGTTTTCATCACAGAGGCCAGAGCAGCAGTTCTGTGGCATTTCCTGTACACATCTGTGAACATGAACCCATGCACATGAGCAGATAGACCCGGCTGGGACGTAGTGCAGAAGAGCAATGGGGAAGGCATCATCCATGAAGAGCTTGGCATGGGCCAGCATCCTTCTCAGGATTGTGTTCTGTGGAAGAACGTATTTAACAAAGCATGCTATTTTTTAAGTTAGATATTTAGTGAAGTTTCTGTTATCCTGTTATTTTTTATATTGTAAAACATAAAAATTGGCATTTAATTATTAAAAGGCTTCCTTCATATTCATCTAAAAATAATGCATTTAAACAGCATTACTGCTTTCTCAGAACAAATGGGAAACTTGTTTCTCTCTCTCTTGTAAAGTGACTGTCATTAAAGCTGATGTTTTATGAGTCCTGGGAGAAATTATATTAGGAATTTTACGCTTGTTTGCTGGGTGAGCCTGAAACCAGGAGCATTTAGCTGGGTGCATTACAGTCTGACCTGGTCATGATTTGGCATTCCATTGGGTAGAGAACACATCCTAATTTATACAGATATGACACTGAAATTACTCAAAGTGAGTAAATTTTATAGATGCTCTTAGTTTGAGAAAATTTTTTTTCCTAGTTAGTTGAGATATTTTCATAAAAATGAGTGTTGAATTTTGGCAATTGCTCTTAATGTTTTATTGTGATGATGATGTGGGGTTTTTTGTCCTTTATTCTACTAATCTGCTGTATTGCATTAATTATTTTTGGATTTTAAACAAACCTTGCATTACTGAGATAAATCCTACCTGTTCATGGTATATAATCCTTTTTGTATGTTGTTAGATCAGTTTGTTAATATTTGGTTGAGGGGTTTTGTATCTTTATTTATGGAGGGTGTTTTATTTAATGTCTGGCTTCGGAATCAGGGTAATACTGACCTCATAGAATGAGGCGAACTCCTTACTCTGACATTCTAGAAGTACCTTTCATTGCTGAGTTTTGTTAAGAGTTGTTTATATATTTTGAATCCAGTGTGATTTGCAAAAACAATTGATCCTAGTACAAGTCTTGCTTTTCATTCTCTTAACAGCATCCTTCCCAAACCAAAGGTTTTTAAAAGTTTGATGGAGCCAAATTTTTCAAGTGTTTTCTTTTATGGATCATGCTTTTGGTGTGTATCTAAGAACTCTCTGTGTAACCCAAGATCACAAAGGTTTTCTCTTAAGTCTTCTTCTAAAAGTTTTAGAATTTTATGTTTTACATTTAGACCTATGATCCATAATTATAGAATCAACTCATTGATAGCTATGAAATATCCTTCTGGGATTCTGATTGGGATTGTGTTGAATTTGTAGATCAATTTTGGGGTCATTGGCATTTAATATTGAGTATTCTAATCCAAGAACATGCTGTATCTTTCCTTTTAGGGCTTTGAATTCTTTCATCAGGATTTAGTAGTTTTCAACATACAGATTTATACCTAGGTATTTTGGGGTGCTGTTACAAATGGCATTGTTTAAGTTTAATGTCCAATTGTTCATTGGTAATATGTAGATATACAATTGATTTTTGTAGGTTGACTTCATATTCTTGTACCTAGGTCAGCTCATTTATTAGTCCCAGGAAGCTTTTTTGTAGTTTCCACGGTTACTCTACATAGACAATTACGTCTTCCATGAATAATGGCCATTTTATTTATTTTTTTGTACTGTATGCTTTTTATTTCTTTTTCTTGCCTTATCGTGCTGGCTCATACTTCCTCTATTGTGTTGAATAGAGTCCTGGGAGTAGACATCCTTGCCCTTGCTCCTGATCTCCAAAGGAAAACACTGAGTCTTCCACCATCAAGGATAATGTTCATTTTAGGTTTTGTCACAGATTGTCTTTGTCATGTTAGAGAATTCTTTTCTATTCTTAGTTTCCTGAGAGTAGTTTTTATCATGAATGGATATTTAATGTTGTCAAATGCTTTTTCTGCATCTATTAAGATCATGTGACTTTTCTTCAGTGTATTTATATAGGCAATGACATTGATAGATTTTTATTTATTATTTATTTATTTAAAAAAAATTTTAAGATTTTATTTATTTATTTGACAGAGAGAGACAGCGAGAGAGGGAACACAAGCACAGGGAGTGGGAGAAGGAGAAGCAGACTTTCCGTTGAGCAGGGACCCCAAAGCAGGGCTCCATCCCAGGACCTTGGGATCATTACCTGAGCTGAAGGCAGACACTTAATGCCTGAGCCACCCAGGCACCCCAACATTGATAGATTTTTAAATGTTGAACCAGTCAAAGCTGGGATTTGTGGGATTAACTCCACTTGGTCATGACAGATTGTCCTATTGCTGGATTGATTTGTTTCTATTTTGTTTAAGATTGTTTCTGTCTATATTCATGAGGGATATTGGTCTGTAGTTTTCTTTTCTTGATATGTCTTTGTCTGGTTTTGCTATTAGGATATTACTTGCCTCATAAAATGAGTTACAAAGTATTCCCTTCTCTTTTATATTTTTGTAGAGATCCTGTAGAATTGATATTATTTATTCCTTAAATATTTGGTAGAGTTCACCACTGAAACTATCTGGACCTAGAATTTTATTTGTGGAAAGTTTCTTAACTACAGAGTCAATTTCTGTAATAGATGTAGGTTATCCTGATTTTCTGTTTTTTTCTTGAGTGGAATTTTGGTAGTTTGTGTCTTTCAAGGAACTGGCCCCCTTCATCTTGTTGAATTTATGGGCATATTATGCTCATAGGGTTTTTTTTTATTGTCCTTAGTGTCTGTGTAATCTGTGGTGATATCTGCCTTTGATTCCTGAAATTGATCATTTTCGCCTTTTTTTCCCCCTTGAACAGTTTAGATAGATGTTTATCAGTTTTTTTGGTCTTTTATAAGAATCAGGTTTGAGCCTCACTGATTTTTCTGTACAGTTGACCCTTGAACGACACAAGGGTTGGGGCACTGACCCCCTGCACAAGTAGAAAATTCACATATGACTTTTGAGCCCCCAAAAACTTAACTACTGATAGCCTACTGTTGACTAGAAGCCTCACTAATAACATAAATAGTTGATTAACAAATATTTTGCATGTAATGTGTATTATATGCCGTATTCTTAAAATAATTTTAGTTTACAATAGTAAGCTAGAGAAAAGGATGTTATTAAGAAAATTAGGAAGAGAGGGCGTCTGGGTGGCTCAGTTGGTTAAGCGACTGCCTTCGGCTCAGGTCATGATCCTGGAGTCCCGGGATCGAGTCCCACATCGGGCTCCCTGCTCAGCGGGGGGTCTGCTTCCCCCTCTGCCCTCTTCCCTCTCATGCTCTCTGTCTCTCATTCTCTCTCTCTCTCAAATAAATAAATAAAATCTAAAAAAAAAAAAAAAAGAAAATTAGGAAGAGAAAATACATCTGCAGTACTCTCCTGTATTTTTCAAAAACAAACTCTGTATAAGTAGATCTGTGTAGTTCAAACCCGTGTTGTCCAAGGGTCAGCAGTATTGCTTTTCTGTTTTAAATTTCATTAATTTCAGATCTTCGTTATTTTTCTGTTACTTGCATTAGAATTAATTTGTTCTTCTTTTTCTAGTTCCCCAAGGTAGGAGTTTAAATTATTGATTTGAGACCTTTCTTTTTCTCCAATATAAATATTTAATGCTATAAATTTCCCTGTAAGTACTGCTTTAGCTACATCTCATGGATTTTGATACTGTGTATTTTCTTTTGCATTCTGTTTAACATATTTTCTAAGTTCCCTTGAGACTTCTACTTTGACTCCTGGCTAATTAAGAAGTATGTTGTTTAATGTCCAGATGTTTGTGAATTTTCCAGATAGCTTTCTGTTACTGATTCTTGGTTTACCTTTGTTATGGTCAGAGAACATACTTTGAATGATTTCAATTTTTCTAAATTTGTTTGTTTTACAACCTTGATATTGTCTATCTTGACCAATGTTTCATGTGCACTTGAAAAGAATGTGTGTTCTGCTGTCTTTGGATATAGTATTCTATAAATGTCAATTAGGTCAAGCTGGTTGATAGTGTTGTTCAGGTCTTCCATATCCTTGCTGATTTTATCTCTACATTTCCACATATTACTGAAAGAGGAGTGTTTACACCTCTGTTAATTGTGGATTTGTCTATTTCTCATTGCACATCTGTCAGTTCTTGCTTTGTGTATTTTTAAATTCACAAATTTTAAATTGTTAGATGTGTGCACATTTAGAATTTATATTTCCTTGTAAATTTACCTTTTTATCATTCTGTGCTATTCTTCTTATGCATAGTAAATTCCCTTCTGAATCCTGCTTTGTCTTTTTTTTCTAATTTTTTATTGTTATGTTAATCACCATACTTACATCATTAGTTTTAGATGTAGCGTTCCATGATTCATTGTTTGTGCATAACACCCAGTGCTCCTTGCAGAACGTGCCCTCTTTAATACCCATCACCAGGCTAACCCGTCCTCCCACCCCCCTCCCCTCTAGAACCCTCAGTTTGTTTTTCAGAGTCCATCGTCTCTCATGGTTCATCTACCCCTCCGATTTTCTCCCCTTCATTCTTCCCCTCCTGCTATCTTCTTCTTTTTTTTTTCTTAACATATATTGCATTATTTGTTTCAGAGGTACAGATCTGAGATTCAATAGTCTTGCACAATTCACAGCGCTTACCAGAGCACATAACCTCCCCAGCGTCTATCACCCAGTCACCCCATCCCTCCCACCCCACCCCCCACTCCAGCAACCCTCAGTTTGTTTCCTGAGATTAAGAATTCCTCATATCAGTGAGGTCATATGATACATGTCTTTCTCTGTTTGACTTATTTCGCTCTCCCTTCTGAATGCTGCTTTGTCTTATGTTAATATAGCCACTCCAGATTTCTTCTAATCCGTGTTTGCATGGCATATCCTCTTTCACCCATTTACTTGTAATCTACCTAAATCTTATTAAAGTGGATTTCTTGTAGACAACATATAGTTGAGTCTTATATTTGTGCACTCAAACTCTGTTTTTAATTGGTTTGTTTAAAGTATTTAAACTTAATATGATTATTGATATGGTTGGATTTGGGGTGCCCATTTTGTTTTTCTGTTAGTTCTTTCTGTTTTCGTTCTTCTGTTCCCTCTTTCCTGCCTTTCTCTGAATTATTGAGTAATTTTTAGAGTTCCGTTTCAATTTGTATTTTGGATTTTTTGCTACATTTTATCATGTAATATTTTTAAAAGATTTAGTTATTTAGAGAGAGAGAGAGTGCATGTGCAGGGGGAGGGGCAAAGGGAGAGGGAGAATCTCAAGCAGATACACCGCTAAGCATGGAGCCTGATGTGGGGCTTGATCCCACAACCCTGAGATCGTGACCCAAGCCAAAACCAAGAGTTCACCACCTAATGCACTGAGACATCCAGGCGCCCCTCATTATATATTTTTTAGTGATGGCTACAGGGATTATAGCAGTCATACCAATTTTCAGTGTAGTTTTGGATTTAACGTTTTACCACTTCCAGTAAGTTGTGGCAGACTTACGAGCACCATCTTGTCATCACTGCCATGCACACACTGTAAACACCCCAGAAAGTGTTACAATGTTTGCTTTTAACAGTAATAAATATTCTAAAGAGCTTGAGAAAAAACAGTCTTTATGCTTCTTCGGGTACTGAGCATTTCTGTCGCTCATTCTTATTTCTCAAGTTGCAGGCTTCCTTGGGACCTTTCCCTTCAGCCTGAGCAACTTTTGTTAGCACTCCTTTCAGAGCAGGCCCCCTGAGGACATGTTCTCTTCATATTTATTTATCAGAGGATGGCTTCAGTTCACCTTCACTCCCGGAAGACACAGTTTGCTGAAGAGCAGGTTCTGAGTTTACAGTGCCCTCGGTCAGCCCTTCTGTGGTCTGAGCACGTGGCCCCTGATGGGAAGTTGGAGGCCGCCCACAGGGCCACTCCTCTATGTGTCCTGTGTCATTTCGCTCACGCTGCTTTCAAGATTGTTCTCCATCTTTGGTTTTCAGCAGTTTGTGGTGTTTCTGGGCCTGATTTTCTTTTAATTCATCTTATTTAAGGTTGTTCAGCTTCTTGAATCTGAAAAATATGTCTTTCACTAAATCTGGGAAAATTTTAGCCATTATTTCTTTAATTTTTCAGCATTGGTCTCTTTTTTCTCTTTCAGGGACTGAAATAACAATTGTATTGTACTTCTAGTATTATCCCGCAGGTCTCTGAGCCTCTGTTCATGTTTCCCCGACATTTTTCTTTTCTCCTCTATACTGGATAGTTTCTACTATCTTTAAGTTCACTGGCTCTCATTTTCTGTCATCTCTGTTCTGTTACTGAGCTTATCATGTGAATATTTGGTGGTGTTTTAAGATATCACATGATTCTATCGTAGAGAAAACTTGAGAGCCACTAGCTTCATACCTCAGGCCTCGGTGTCCTCACCTTAAAAAATGGGGTGACAGTGCCTGCCTTACCTTGCAGGGTTGCTGGGCCCAAAGCATGGGGTCTGAGACATCCAGTAGCCTCACCAGATCCAGTCAGGGAGTCGAGACCAACCGAAACCCAAGGACTTCCCTTACCAGGTAGAGTGGGGTGTCTTTGTGGAAGGTACTGCCAAGCACAAAAGGATGTTGCCACGGAAGTTCTCCTGATTTGAATGGTGGTAACAGGAGAGAAGCTAGCAGGGACAGTCAGTCCAAGTTGTAAGGGTGTGAACGTGCTTAGTGAGCTGTCACAGGCTTTTCAGGGGATGTGGACACACTGTCCACCAGCCACAGGGCAGTTACACATGCCAAGACTGAGGCCAGTACCGAGTGCCAAGAGCACCAGGGGAGGGTGATGGTCAGGGTGGAGAGACCAGAAGTTTCATCTTAAAATATGTTTTTAAGGGGAAACTGCAGTATATAAAATTCACAGAAATCTATGTTTAGCATGTTACATAGAAATTTTTAAGTTTGTAGTTTAGGCTGCTGCCAGCAGCATTACTGTATATAATTACCGCAAGGGCCACACAGGCTGGAGCCGAAAGGAATTGTTCTCATATTTGCTGACTGGACCTGGTGGTGTACTCGCCAAATGACGTTTCAGTGTTAGACGCTTGTGTCGCAAAATAATATGCTTATGCGCAATACATCGGCATTGGCTATTTTGCTAAGGTCTGATAAAACGTGACATCACATCTCCACACACTGTAAACACCCCAGAAAGTGTTACAATGTTTGCTTTTAACAGTAATAAATGCTCTAAAGAGCTTGAAAAAGCAGTCTTTATGCTTCTTCGGGTACTGAGCATACCTTAAATGGTACAGTTTTGGGGGCGCCTGGCTGGCTCAGTTGGCAGAGCATGCAACTCTTGATCTTGGGGCCATGAGTACAAGAACCACACTGGGCATAGAGTTTACTTTAAAAGTAATTTTAAAAAATAATATTAACATCAAGTGATACAGATTAATTTACAAGTAGATATTTCAGCTAAAGCTATTCTCCTCTTATTATTAACAGAATATCCAAGGTATCTCCAAGCACCCAATTCAAATTACTAAACCGCAAAATGTTAAAGGTAACACATTTCTCTCTACTTTGCTGAAGTACTGGATAACATTTTTTAAAATGTTAGAAGCAGATGAGCAGATCTGCTTCAAGGGTCCCTCACCTATAAGTGTTTATAATTGCTTTCCTGTAGAACTAAATTCTTTGCCTTCCTCAAGTTCTCTGTATTTGCATGACCAGGATTTAAATACACTGAAAAATAAAACACAGCTAAATTGATATGGCACCTCCCTTTTAGCAGTTTACAAGTTAAAATAGATGATAATTATACGAGGAAAGTAGCTCCCTTCCCACCACCTCTCCCCCACCAACTGCCCAATAGAGAAAAAAAACAAACATACAATAGACTGGCTCTTATTAGAGTCTGAAAGCTACTGGAAATGTTTATAAAAGCATACCAACACTGTTCTTTCTTCTGAGCTGTTCCACTGTAAGTTACATTTCTAAAAAAGAAAAAGGTCACATCTGAGCAAAGTAGGTTCTGTGGCCCGTCCCTCCAGCTCCTGCACCCTTGGTGGGGTGCTCCTGCCCTCTGCTTGGACACCACAAGACAGTGAAGCATGACCGGGTCCTTTTCAAATACACATTCACCCTTAAGCAGGACCCATGGAGGTGTCTCCTACTGCCCTTTAAAACATATTCTGTGCATCGAGGACCCACGCTTCCCCAAAGCCTGTCTTCTAGGCTGTGAGGCTCTGGGGGCCTCCAGGACATTCTTACTGGAGTACATTCGAGGTCTGCATTTGAGCTGTTCCTCACCAAGAATTCTAGACAGGATGTAAAATTTTAACAACAGAAAGCCTACTTTACTCTCAGCAGTACCATGTTGCTTTTAAATTATATTAATAAAAATATTCAGAAAAGTCAGAAATCTGGACTCTCGACTTTGGAATGATATTAAAATAAACTCTGTGTGAGGAATGGCTATGAATCAGCTTATGACCAAATTCACCAAGTGCTCTTGAAATACTGTTTCAGGTACAGAAGGCGCGATGCTCACCATCTCCCCGAGGAGCATGTTTGTTGCGCCCAAGGGCCACACCTTCCTGGCAGCAGGTACGTGCAGTCGGTGCCAGAGAGATGTCCTATGTCATGGTGGCTCACTTTACATGTTCAAATACTTGGAAGGTGGATAATTCAAAGGTACTTACAGAATTCATTCTTTAAAGTAAATCCTAAGGCAAATATTTATACAAAAGAAAGATTTCTTGTGCACAGTAAATAAGAGCAGATCTGCTTCAAGGGTCCCTCACCTTCTCCAGATCCCAGATACCCCAACGCGGTCCCACCCAGCCTGCCCCTCCTTTCTCCTCTCTGTCCTCGGCACGCTCCGCGCTCTGCCCCGCTCGCTCTCTGCAGATGGGCTGGCCTCCAGCCCAGGCCAGCCCCACCTCATGCCCGCGTGGAACCTCTTCACTAGATAACATCTCGCTCCCTCCTTCGCCTCCTCTGTCTTGAGGAGGTGTACCCTGACCACCCTCTCCCTCCTGAACCCCCTTTCTTGATCTGTCTTTTCCAGTTCACTTCTCATCTTCTGATGTACCAGATAACTCACACACATTGTCTCCTGCTCCTAGAACATGGGCTCCACGAAGAAAGGCTTATCTGTTTTGTTCATTATCAAATCCCAAGCACACCTCCTGGCACCCAAAGGCACCCTCTAAACTTCTGATGTATAGAATGAACAAATGAGTGCATATGGCCTATCCCGGAGGTGTTGCTGGCCTCACGGAAGGCAGGACAAGGACCTTAGACTTGCAGACACAGGGATGGCCAGTGGCCCTGAGACCAAAGGACCCTGGCAGGTGGGTGGGAGGATGTTGCTCCTGATGCTGCAGTGGGGACGGAAGGTTGAGGGTGGGCTGCGGCATGGGTAGCGGTGACGAGGGACACTGTCGGCAGATTCAGAATTAATGTGAATTCTGTCTCACAGACTTTGCACAGATTGAATTGCGCATTCTTGCACACTTATCTGGGGATCCAGAACTTTTGAAGTTATTCTGGGAATCTGAAAGAGATGATGTATTTTCCACCCTGACTTCCCAGTGGTAAGATATATGAGCTCACAATATTATCAGAGCTGCAGGAATGCTGACATGATTTTAAAATCCTGAAGTTATTCCAAGGCTATTTTCATAAGAAGGAAATTATATTTTTCTCTAGTAGTTAATCCTTTTGAGAAAAGAGAAGTAGATAGTTAGAATGCCAAGATTTCCCTAATTATGAAAAAACTGATGGCTCTTCACCACCAAAAATACAGCCCATTGCTAGAGAATGTAATAGAGATATTGGAAGAATCCAATGTGGGAGTCTGTGCTCTCTCCACGCGGGTGTGCGAGCGGCGAGGCTGGGTGTGGGCGCTTCCTCTCTGCACCCCACCCCATCAGGGCCAGGAGCACATCAGACTGCAAGGACAGTCCCTGCCTGACAGTGACCTGCGCTCAAAGAGGATTCTGGAGACAGACAACCTTGGGTTTGGCTGGGCAGTTTGACAGTGTCCTCAAGCACTTGTCCTTGTGCGTCAGTGTTCTTAGGCGGTCAGCTTTTCCTTATCCTGGCTGTGGATCCCCTGCTGCCTCTTGTGCAGAGTGGGCTCTCCCCTCAGACCGCCCTTGCCAGGGGCAGGGGTCCTGCCCAGGCCCTGCTGCAGACGGCTCTTGCACTGCCGTTCCAGAGCGGGGTCGTGCAGCTGCAAGGGAGGCTGGTAACAGCCACTCTCTGGACAAAGAGGAAGTCACAGTATCCACCAGAGCCAGGTACGCCGCTGCCTGGCACTCAGTCAGGATTCTGCTACGAGGAAGAAGAGGCACCTCATCTGCTGTCCGTCCCCTCCTTCAGCAGCTGTAGGCACCACCTTCCCTTCCCCTGCAGGCTTCTCCACCAGGCTGCCCCTCCTGGGGGCCTCCTCACCCATCCCACCTTATCTTGGCGTCCACTCACCCTCAGGAGCCACCCTGGAGGCACCACTCCATGAAGGCTGGCCTCTGTGTTCTTGGGCCGCTACACATCCCTCTCCGTGCCCTTCACTGTCTTTTCTTTTTTTCTTTCTTAAAGATTTTATTTATTTATTTGACAGAGACACAGCAAGAGAGAGAACACAAGCAGGGGGAGTGGGAGAGGGAGAAGCAGGCTTCCTGCTGAGCACGGAGCCCAATGCGGGACTTGATCCCAGGACCCCGGGATCATGACCTGAGCTGAAGGCAGACGCTTAATGACTGAGCCACCCAGGCGCCCCATTCACTGTCTTTTCTGAAGGCGTGTGAGCCCTGCAAGGGCAGGGCCATGTCCCCTCATCCAGCACGGTGCCGGTCCTCCCCTCTCCGCCTCGGCCCCCCTGAGCCACCAGGTGTTCCAGGTACACGCCTCACTCAGGCCTTTCCTTCCCCTGGCTCGGGAAGCTCTTTCCCCGAGTGTCCCCGTGACTCACCCTCAGCTCACTGTGTGACGCCTCGGCTTCCCTCGAGGATCTGCCCTCCCACCACTACACATCTCTCCATTGTCTCCACCCTGCATGTCCCGCTGGAATGTCAGCTTGCGGAGGGCAGGGCCACCTGGCCCTGTACCTGCGGTGCTCCATGAGGTGTGGAGTCTCAGCCTGCATCTGTGAATGAAACAGTCCTGTTGGCCAGGAAGCATCTCCTCTCCAGAAACCCCCCACCACAAGATTTATTTGAATTAAAAAAAAAAAAATCAGGAAGAAGTATTGTTGTCAAGGTGACAGAGGAGGGAGGATACTGCTGGACACCGAGCTGGGCTTTAAAGAGTGGTTGTGGGTAGTAGGGTTATGCTGGCATCCCCAGGGGAAGCAACAAACTCCACAGCAGAACAGGGCATTAGGCGGCGGGACAGCGAGTGGACGGCACGGCAGGACGGTGTGCAGCCATCAGGCCCACTGCCAGCTCCCAGCAGCCTGCCATCTGGCCTTGGGCCGGGGGCCTCCTCTGTGCGTCCCCTCCTTGTCCTAGGCGCTGTCCAGGGGCCCAGCCCTCCCCTGACGCTGGCCACTCTGCTGGGCAGGGCCCATCTCACACGGAGACCTTGCAGAGCTGTGGTCTGTGTTCCTCTCCTGCCGGCCGCTCCTCACCCCCCAACTGCCAACTTGAGGCCCCTCCCACCCCCAGCCCACCCAGCCGTCCTCCCCTGTGCAGGTTCCCTTCCTGTGAGTCCCGCCTGGGATGCAGCCCAGACTCCCCTTCCGTGCCTCCTGCATGCCTGGGCGTGCAGTCGTGGCCTGCTGGATGACCACTAGGTAAATGAGGGCGTGATGGACCCCCACTTCCCCATCGAGCTCTGTCAGCTGCTCCATGTAGGACTTGCTGCTCCCTTCACTTCTCCCCTCCCTGGCTGCATGTTTCCAGCCCTGGGTGATCCCACCCCCTGCTTTCCTACTGCCCAGCCCCAAGATGCTGCAGGAAGCCATAAAGTGGTGAGTGAGTGGGTCCATCATAAATCTGGGTCATCCGACCTGAGAGGGACCCTTATTAGTCTATTCGTCAGCTGCTCCAAGTGTTTTTAGACTTGCCACAAACGTCTACTCTTCTCCCTTGATCTTCTTTTTTTTTTTTTAAGATTTTTAAAATTTGTTTGACAGAGAGAGACACAGCGAGAGAGGGGACACAAGCAGGGGGAGTGGGAGAGGGAGAAGCAGGGAGCCCGATGCGGGGCTCGATCCCAGGACCCAGGGATCACGACCTGAGCCGAGGGCAGACGCTTAACGACTGAGCCACCCACGTGCCCCTCTTCTCTCTTAATCTTGAAAGAGAACCTCACCTTTCACTTGATTGACAAAAAAGAGGGCCTCAGACGTGAGTCCCTGAACCCCCTCCCACTTTGTCTCAGTGTGTCATTGCATGTCCTCCTCCCAGTCTTCAAAGATTTCTGTCTCAAAAGAGGAAGCATCCTCTATTGCCCAAGTCAGGAAATCAGGACTGTGCATTGCACATCTCTAGGCAATGCCGTACATTTACACATCAGTGTGAATGGCACCTCCTGGAGTTGTGCAGTGCATAACCAGTACAACTTTACATGGCAGTCCTCATGTGGATTCCCTTTATTTTCCATTTTTACTCTGGTGTTGTTCATTTCCCCTTATCGACTTCACCTCCCCCACCCCCCCGAAAACAACAACAACTGTCTAGGGTTGCCTTCAGGGAAATCCTATTTTCAACCCCATTGGAGCCCTTAGTTACTGTTTAGGTACAAAAGAAGTCTATACTTACTCCTTGTTCTTTCTCACCGCTGGCTCATTCTGGCTTTTTTGAATAAACTTTCACTTTACCCACTTAGGCTTTTCTTCTTCCACTTTGGAGCCTGGAACTCCTCCTATCTAAGACAATGACTGCCTTTCTTCTGGGTGCAGTTGGCGCTGAGGTCCACAGCCTGCACGAGGACGCTCGGGCGCTGCCCACCCGCAACCCCTAGTTCAAAGGCTCTGCAGGGGTCTGTCCCTGACCCTGGGCACCTCCAAGTCCCGTGCTCTCTCCTGGCCTGCTGCTCCAGGGAGATGCCCTTCTCCTTGGTTTGCTCCATTGGTTCTTCTTAAAACTGAGATGTCATTTATATACCATAAAATTCACCTTCTGAAAGTGTACAATTCAGCAGTCTTTAATACATCACAAGGTTTTGCAACCATTGCCACTGCCTAATTCCAGAACATTTCCATCCCTCCAAAGAGAAACCCCATCCCCATTCCTGTCGCTCCCCATTTTTCTTTCCCCCATGGAAATCGCTAATCTGCTCTCTGTCTCTCTACATTCATCTGTTCTGGATTTTTCACATTAATGGAATCGTACAATATGTGGCTTCCTGTGTCTGGCTTCTTTCACTGAACATAATATTTTTAAGGTTCGTTCTTGTGGTAGCTAATATCAGTACTTCCTTCCCTTTTATGGCTGAATAGATTCCATTATATGGAATCACGTATTCTATATATTTTGGTTTAAACAAGCAAATAATCTTCCATTTGTTTATCCATTCACAGTTGATGAGCATTTGGGTGGTTTCTACCTGGCTATTAGGAATAATCCTGCTGTGAACATTCACATACAAGTGTTTGTGCGGGTACGTGTTTTCATTTCTAATGGGTAGACACCTAACAGAATTGCTTGGGGCATATAGTAATTCTGTGTTTAATTTTTTTTCTTGTGGTAAGACACAATAACATAAAATTTACCATCTTAACCACTTTAAAATGTACAATGCAATGGCAACTATATTTAAGTTTTTGAGGAACAAAATAGCGACACCACTTAACACTCTCATAAGCAGTGTATGGGGTTCCAATTCATCCACATTCTCGCCAGTACTTTTTATTGTCTGTCTGGTTCCATTGGTTCCAGCTGTCCTGGTGGGTGTGAGGAGTTGTCTCACTGGGGTTCCGACTCACGTTCTGTGATGACTGAGGATGCTCAGCACCTCTCCCTGTGCGCATCGTTTGTGCTTTATCTTTGCCTCTTTTCCCTCCTTTGCACCTGGAACACAAGTGCTGACCCGGCTTCCTCCCTAATGTCCTTTCTTTCGTTTCACTCTCCCTCTAGTGAGGATATAACATAATACAGAGTTTTTAAAGCATGTAATAGATTTAGTTACACCCCTGCCCTCTCTCCAGAGTTATGGAAAGCAAGGACAAAGAAGGAAATAATAAAGTTAAGAGCAGAAATCAATAAAATCAAAACTAGGAAAACAATGGAGAAGATCAATGAAACAAAAGTGGATTCTTTAAAAAAAATCAATAAAATTCATAAACCAACAAAGATAAAAATAGGACACAAATCATCAATATCAGGAATGGAATAGAGGATATTAATACAGATCCCAGAGGCAGCAAAAGGATAATAAAGGAATACGATAAACAACTTTATGCTAAAAAATCCAACATTTAGGAGAAACGGATCAATTTCTTAAAAACCATAAACTACCAAACCCCAACTAAGGTAAAATAAGTAATCTAAATAGTCCTAAAATCATTTTTAAAATGGAATTTATAATTTATAAGTTTCTGAAAAATAAATCTCCAGGCCTGGATGGTTTCCCTGGAGTATTTTACCAAATATTTAAAGAAGAATTAACACCCGATTGTATATAACTTCTTCCAGAAAATAGAAGAGAAATGAACACTTCCCACTTCATTCTATAAAGCTGGTATTACCTGATGTTTAAACCAGAGAGAGTAAAAAATAAATAAATAAACAACAACAACAAAACCCAAACCCACTGCAGACCAATATCACTCACAAACTTAGGTGCTAAAATCCTCAACAAAATATCAGCAAGCTGAATCCAACAATGTCTAAAAATAATTATTCACCATGTCCAAGTGGGATTTATTCCAGGCATTCAAGATTGGTTAAACATTTGAAAATCAATTAATATAATACACAGGTGATAAAGCTAAAGAATAAAAATAATGTGATTATATCTGTTGACCCACACAAAGCATTTGACAAAATCCAACATTCATTCATGATAAAAATTCTCAGGAAGTTAGAAAGAGAGAGGAACTCCCTCAACTTGATAAAGAGCATCTTCAAAAAACCAACCTGCAGCTAACAACACATTTAATGGTGGAAGGCTGAATGCTTTCCCTCTAAGATCAGGAACAACTTGTTAGTATTGAATGTTGAAGCCCTAACCACTGAATAAGGCAAGAAAAAGACATAAATCGTATGCAGATTGGAAAGGAAGAAATAAAACTCTCTGTTTGCAGATGACATAATTGTCTATATAGAAGTCTCAAAGAACATACAAGAAAAGAATTTTTTTTAACTCCTAGAACTAGGAAGTTCAGCAAGGTCACAAAACACACTATCAACACATAAAACCCAATTGTATTTCTATAAACTGACAATGAACATGCAGAAAATCAAAATGAAAAACACAAGATCATTTAAAATCACTCCGAAGATAATGGAGTCATATGTAAAGTATCCGAAGAGAATGAAGTACTTAAGTACTCGTTTAACAGAGGATATACAGGATCCACATGTGTTGGATTACACAGTGCCAGTGAAAGCTGTCCAAGAGGACGTAGTGAGTGCGGACACACTACTGCGTGGAATGGAAGACCCGACATAGTGAATGTGTCCAGTCTTCCTAGGTTTATCCGTGGGCTTAATTCAAGCCCAATTAAAACTGAAGGAAGTGCTTTGTAGACGTAAGTAAGCTTAGTTTAGATTTATGTGGAAAGGCACAGGCCCTGGAAGAGCTAAAACAATCTTGACAAAGAATAAAGTGGGAGGAATCACTAGCTGATACTAAGATATGGTATGTGGTAATCAAGAGAGTGGGGTGTTGGCAGAGATCAATGGAACAGAAAAGAGAAGCCAGAAATAGACCCACACAAATATACCCAATTGATTTTTGAAAACAGTATGAAGTATCGGGCAGAAAATAATTCTCTTCAGTTTCATGTCAAGCTGATCACCCAAAAAGCCAACTTGAGAAGGTCATATCTACATTGGATACTGTATGTCTTTTCTGCATCTTATTAGCTTGTATTAGTTTTTGAGAGAACTTCAAAGATAAGAAGCTTTTAATATTTGCATGATGGTTGCCTCTAATTCCCCACACTTGTGACTTAGACTATAATTAGTCACTGTGGAAATGATTTTTATGTTCCAAACAGAGGACTAGAATAGCACATGGTAAAAAGCCACAAGATCAAGTATACTCTTAAAAACGTTTGTTTCATGCAAATGTCTTATTGTTTGAAACTCAAAAAGCAAATGGAAAAGTTGATATTCTATTCTGGAATATTTAGTAACATTTTCAAAGACTAACAATTTCCTTGAAAAACCTCTAGGGATACATAGATTACATATAAAAATGGAGACATGGAACAAGTCTTAGAAATCCTCTGTAAAGCTGTGATTTGATCCATAAAGCCTGAGACCCTGAGAGCTGGGACCTGCCCACGGAGTCACATCAGAGCTAGGACCAATTTTAGAGCCGCTGCGGCAGCTTCAGCATTTTCACATGCACATGGAAGACAGCCATTCTACCCTGCAGGTCCAACACAGACCACAGGGCATCTTTCTACAGCGTAATCATTACATATTTGCCCAATTGTTAACAGTTTTACAAAATGCAAGTAAAAACCTTTCCTTATTGGCTGTGCATTTAACTCAACATTTTCAGAGTGAAACTTAGAAATTTTCACTGTAGAATATATCAATTTTTCTTCTGCTTAAGACCTTCTGGGGTGCTTTTCTGAGATATTCTCTCATAAGGCAAGTGTGGTAGATGGTGTTGTGAGCCGCTGCCCCGCTCTCAGGGGAGATGGTGCTTCTCTACCCAGCAGATGTCAGACTTGGGCCCGTGACTGGCTCTGGCTAACAAAATGTAAACAAAAGTGACACATGTCGCCCCTAAGCTGAGGCCTTAAGAAATTGCACATGATTCCTCTTGATTTCTCTCTGTCACCATACCTGGCAACATTGATCGACGCCGCTCCGTCATCCTGCATTATGTATGGCAGACCAGCCTGGGGGCAAAATGTAGTGAAGATGAAAGATCAACTATCCTTGCTGTGGATAGTAAGATTCTGGCGTAATTAATCACGGCAGCATCACTTGGCCTAACATAAGATCTACAGGACTTGGTGCCACAAGTAAGAGGTTGTATAACGAATCCTAAAACATATGGCCCTGGCTTCAGAGAGGGGTGGCAGGTGATGAGGAGACATCTGCTGGAGGCTGGGGGATGGCGTTTGGTAAATGGTATACATTTGGTGAAATTGTCTTTTGTGATCATTTGTGAGGCAGATAATACCCTAATGAGCTGAAGCTTTAGGCAGAGTGGACCAACAGGACACTAAGACATGCACTGGTTGGTCTTGTCTGCATGAACGAGGTACTGCAAGAAACAAACTCAGAAAAGAATTGGCCAGTGTACAAGTAGGCATGAAAGGGAATAGAAATTCCAGAAAATTGGAGTCTTACGCATTTGAATATAGAAATGATTCTCATCTCCAGCCAGTAAAAGATGAATCTGAAAAGGGTTTTGAGCAACAAAGGCCAATTAAAACACCGCCTTTAACAAATTAAAGGTGTGGCCTAATACCTACCGTTCATGTCTCTGAAAGACTCAAGGTGGCATCTGTAAGTTCTGAGTTAGACCGCATAGCTCCAGACAAAAAGAGACTAGCGGTGGCTTTCCCACAAACTCCTGATAAACTCAAGGCACCTGCAGTAAAGTCTAGAGAGAGGATACATCTCCAAATGAATTATGGATGGGTCTGTTGGCCCGTGGAGCTGAATGAAGTCAAATGGAACTGATTACGTTTCTGAGAGTGGTACTTCCCAGAGGACCACCAGTCTGGACTAAAAGAGGCATTGATTGTTTGAGACTTAGACCCTGGGGCCCCACATTTTCTATGGGAAGATGCTGTCTGGGTTATATGCTCATCCCCCAGGGAAAGAAAATTTCTCACTGCCCTCTTACATGTAGCCAAGAAATATAATGGAAAAGGAAATCCCAGGGGATGAATAAAAAGCCATGGAGAGCAATGGACTAGGAATATACTCCTGAGGAACAGATTCAGGACCTTGTCAAGGACCCTCTTTCACGCCCAGAGAAGAGCCCCCTCAGCACCTACCCAATGAGAATGCTGCAGACACTGACTGCCATGCGTCTCGCACTCTTCCCGTTTCCAGACCGGGTATGTTTGTTGTGGTCGTCCTGTGCTGCCCAACAGCTACAGCTCACCTGGGTGCCGGGAAGGCCTGGACTTTTTAGTCCATTGGCCTACAGAGAAAGAGGAGCCACATCAAGACCTGCCATGAAGATGATCACAAAATCCTGATGCCCTGCTCAGATGGGACTTGGGATTGTCACCTAGACAAGGGGGAGGAAAGCAAATATGTGTGACTAGACATATTATTATTCAAAAACCTTTGTCTTCCTCCCCAGAGGAAGAGTGTACCTTCTCACCCATTGACTCCAGCTTGGCTGTGTGACTTGCTTCAGCCAATGGCATATGAATGCAAATGATGTTTGTCACCACTGGGTCACACGGGGTTCTCCAGACTCTCTTCTTCCTCTGCCATATGACAGCCATCACTGTTCCAGATACGGGCTGGGCTGCACCCCTAAATCACAGGATGTAGATCATATGAGGCAGAACCTCAGCTGACCCATGATGGACGCACTGCATGAACAAGAACCAGCCCTTGTTTGTGTAGGCCCCTGAGCATAGCCTCGTCTGGCCTTGCCACACAACAGTGGTGCAACCATTTGTTTTGCCACAATTTAGATATGTCTCCATTAAAGATGAAATTAAATCCCACATTCTATCTGCTTCATTAATGAGTTGACACCAGGCTTCAGTAATCTCTGAGTAAGCAGACTAGTGTTGTGGAGGATTATATGTGTGCTCTGGGCACTCCAGGCTGACTTTCCATGACTGCCTAAGATGTTCTATGCCTAGAAGGCCAAGAACAACTTAGAGGGTTTTTGTTGGGTTACTACCAACAGTGCTGAAGAACCTCCTTGCAACCTCGTGGTTTGGGTTCCTGGGTCACACTGCCACATGAAGGAGGAGCCAAGTTTATAGGTCACATCCCCTGGAAAGTGAGCATGACCCCCTCTGCACCTTTCTTCTGATGCGCACCTCATCCTGTAGTGGATCAGATGTCCTAACACGTGGCTATCTTAGTGGGGCTGTTTTTTAAGTTGTAATTCATGAGAACATTAAACAATGAATTTTTAGTTAAGATATAAAAAAAGAACAGACCTGTACCCCTGAAACAAATAATACATTCTATGTTAATTAAAAAAAAAAAAGATGTAAAGAAAAAATCACAAGAGACTGTTGCTCTAACCCTAACAATAAAACCAAGATAAGTAAATTACAAAATTAGTTTTTCTAAATTTACCAGAGAGCTGAGGATACAACTAAGTGAACAGAACTCCAGACAGTGATGAGCCCTTCACAGAAATGAAGAAATCCAAGGCTTCTCTCATCACTGGTGGAGGGCCGGCAGTGGAGGACTCTGTCTTTCAGTGGGGAGGAAGAGACCAGCTAAGCTTAATTAAATGTGGGCTGGTGTGACAGAATTCTAAAGTGGCCCAGCTACAGATCCCATCACTTATCAACTTGTTCCCATGAGTCTTTATGGAGGGTCTAGGGGCAAATATCAAAGCTGAGGGCAGGTCAGGGCAGCTGAAAGTAGTCAACCCTCAGCATCCTGGGACCTTCAGCCACCAAGGGCTGGGTTACGGCAGAAGGCTGGGAGAACCCACAGCCCCCTGACAGGCATTCTGATACAGGAGCACTCTCCCATGGTACAGAAAGCTGGGTGAGACTGGAGGGCAAAGCGAACTTCCTAGCAATCCAAAAAGCTGGCAGCTGGTTGGTAACACAAAGAGAGATCTCTTGTGGTCTGAAACACTGACAGTGTAACTGCAAAGCTCCAAGAAATTCTGGCAATTGTGCCAGTTCTCAGACTGCAGACCCCATAGAAGGGAAATTTCTGATCCCACTTTCAAAACATTACAACTCAATAGTGAGCCGAATCAAACTAAAGTTGCAATAAAGTCCAGACCCATCCCAACCACAGATCAAATTGACTTTGCTCCCAGCTCAAGTGACCTGACATAAAAAATGGTGTGTCCTTTTTAAGAAGTAAATATTTACTTCAGTCTCTACTCTCCAAAATGTCTAGCAAATAATTTTTTTTGGCATTTTAAGACCTAAGAAATAAGAAAATGTGACTTACGACCAAGAGAGTAAGCAATCAATATAAGTCAACCAAAGAGATGGCCCAGATGTTGGAACTATCAGAAGAGATTTTTTTTATTATAAAAATGCCAAAGTATCTAAATGAACAAGTAGACAATATGTGTTAAGAGATGGTTAATTTTAATAGAGATGTGGAAACTATAAAAAGGACTCAAATAGAAATGTAAAAGATGAAAATACAATGATGAAACCAAGAATCCATCAGATAGCTTCACAGCAGACTGAACCCAGTGTAGGAAAGAAACATCAACTTGAAGACAGGCCAGTAGGAAGTGTCCCAAATGAAATAAAAAGAGGAAAAAAGTGAAAACCACCCAACCAATCAGAGAGTCCAAGATATGTGAGGCAATATAATGGTTTAACCTGTGTATATTTGGCATCTCATGAGAACGGAGAATTTGAAGGTAAAATGGCTGCGAACTTGGCAAAATTGATTAAAGGTATTGATCTGCATATGGAGAAGGCTCAACAAATCCCTAATAAGTTAAACACAAAGAGAACCACACATTAGGCACATTACAGTCAAACTCACAAACACCAAAGAGAAGAGAAAACCCCGAAAGCTGCAGAGGGAAAAAGACACGTTATATACAAAAAAGAGTATGTATTACAGCTGAATTTTCCCAGAAACAGTGGAGACCAGAGGATGAAGGGATAACATCCTTGCCGTGCTGAAAGAGTCCATCTAGATTTCTGTATCCAGAAAATTATCTCCCAAAAATGAAGGCAAAATAATTTCAGATTTATGAAATCTGAACGAATGTGTCTTAGCAGACCTGCACTACTTGGAATGTCAAAAGCAGTTCTTCAGGCTGGAGAGAATGAGGCCACTGGACCTGGAGGTGCAGGCAGGAATAAAGAACCCCAGGGACGGTGAAGACAGATACAGAAACATGCTTAGCTTCATTTTACATTGTTTATTTTATATATTTTGTATAGTTCTATATCCAACTTATATATGGTTTTGAATTCTTGAAAAGACTTTAAACAGTTTTTTAAGTTTACAGCATAGAAATAAAATATAATCCACATATGAGTGAAACCATATGAAAAGTCACTCATATGTGGAATATAAGAAACAGTGCAGAAGAGAAGGGAGGGAAAACTGAATGGGAAGAAATCAGAGAAGGAGACAAACCATGAGAGACTCTTAACTCCAGGAAAGAAACTGAGGGTTACAGAAGGGAGGAGGGTGGGGGGATGGGGACACGTGATGTGATGAGCGCTGGGTGTTAGACGCAACTGATGAATTGTTGAACACTACGTCTGAAACTAATGATGCACTATGTGTTGGCTAATTGAATTTAAATTAAAAAATATATACATAAGACATAAAAAGTACAATGGGCAGGAAGGGGAGAATGTGGAATTATGTTATTGCAAGTTTCTCACTTGCCCGTGCCTCACTGTAATTGTATCTAAAGGCAGACTATGACGACTTGAAGATGCGTGTTACAATTTCTAGGGCAACCTGTAACACAATACCTAGACAAGTCAGCACAGGAGATAAAATGGGATATTAAAAATAAGTGATTCGGTGTGCCTGGGGGGGCTCAGACTGTTAAGCATCTGCCTTCAGTTCAGGTCCTGATCTGAGAATCCTGGGATCCAGCCCAGTGTAGGGCTCCCAGCTCCGTGGGGAGTCTGCTTCTCCCTCTGCCCCCTCCACTTGTGCTTGCTCTCTCTCTCTCTCTCAGCTGAATAAATAAAGTCTTTAAAAATAAAAAATATGTGATTCACCCAAAAGAATTCGAGAAAGGAGGAACAGAGAACAAGATGCAAATGGTGTAAATAAAACTAAAATTCCGAGATGGGAAGTTTAAACTACAAAACAAAGAGCATTACTAGAAATAAAAAGAGACATTTCATGATGATAAAAGACAAATTCATCGAGAAGGTATAGCCATCCTAAACCTGAATGTACCTAATAAGAGAACTTTAGGGCCACCTGGGTGGCTCAGTTGGTTAAGTGACTGCCTTCGGCTCAGGTCATGATCCCAGGGTCCTGGAATTGAGCCCCGCATTGGGCTCCCTGCTCAGCGAGGAGCCTGCTTCTCCCTCTCTGACTCCCCCTGCTTGTGTTCCCTCTCACGCTGTCTCTGTCTCTCTCTCTGTCAAATAAATAAATAAATAAAATCTTTTTAAAAAATTTAAAAAAGAGAGAACTTAAAAAGCTTGAAGCAAAAATTGACAGAACTAAAGAGAGAAACAGAATGTGCATTTTATTCAGTCACTGAACCAGCCCTTGCTTTTCCCAAAGCGAAATTTATTTTTAAATGAAATTCAATAAGTATGTAATTAAGAGGTCATATTATTAGCCTTTTAGGATACATACTGTGGCACTGATTTCAAGATATGTGCATTGCAAACATCTGATTATCACGCATTATTATTTTTTCCTGGTCTCCTTATAATGCTCCTAAAGTTCTGCTGTGATGTTCTTTCTTCTCATCCAGTCATTTTCTCCTAAGTGGTATTGTTTGATCTTCCAGACTCTTGTATTAAGAGGTTGCTTGGGGGGCGCTTGGGTGGCTCAGACAGTTAAGCGTCTGCCTTCGGCTCAGGTCATGGTCCCAGTGTCCTGGGATCGAGCCCCGCATCAGGCTCCCTGCTCCTTGGGAGCCTGCTTCTCCCTCTGCTTCTCTCTCTCTCTCTCTCTGTCTCTCATGAATAAATAAATAAAATCTTAAAAAAAAAAAAAAGAGGTTGCTTGGTTTTCTGGCATATTTAATTCCTTCCAATATTTCTACAGGCATTGGCAATTTTTAAACAGTTCAGTGTTTTATTGGCCCTCAGAGCTTCCTAATGTTACATGTTCTCCAAAACATCACAGGAGCGACACGCGCAGATTAATAAGCACCGCAAGTTGGCCAAGTCCTGTTGATGAGCAGAATCATCTCCAGTGGAAGTGGGTTATTCACTGCTTCTTCTTGTCAAAGAGGAGAGTGGATTTGCATGCTTGATGACCATGGTCATTTTGCTGCTTTCCCACTGAGGTGCTTCATACAGAGGGGGCACTGGCCAGGGGAGGGGGTAAAAGTCAGCCACAAAACTCTGGCCCCACCAGGGGTGTCTCCGGTCAGCCACAGCAAAGCTCCAGAGTCTGGGCAACACATAGAGTCACAGGGCCTGCCTTACAGGGAGAAAACTGGGAGGGAGGAATTGGGATAATATTCCATTAAGAGTATTCTTAAATTTTAATGGATTTCAATACATTTAATGCAATGAATAATTTATTCTGGAGCCCTAAAAGAGATTTGGAAGAAAAGTTGGCAGAACTTGCTTTTGTTCTGACGGCCTGTGCATGTCCTCTCTTCTGTGCCCAGAAGGCTTCTATCCCTCTTTCTTCTCTTCTTTTTATCCCTTTAACAATACAAACAGCACTCACCGTTATGCCTTGCATTGTTTTAAAGACATCTCATTTAATACCAACAAGAACCTGCGATTATTCCCCCATCTTTTGGAAAAACTGAGGCCGAGGCTGTTTTAGTAACTTGGACAAGGTCACATAGTCGCTGCCTAAGCCCCGTGATCCATATCCAGTTTGTGATTCTAGAGCCATGGCTCTTAACCCTTGGGGCTTTAGGGAGTAAGCACCCCACTCCTCTTCCTTAGCCTCCTACTGATAGGGCCTCCACTGGGGTTTCAGTTGAAGAGGAGACCATTTGCTGAGATGTGGCAGGGCAAAGCCTTGTGCACCAGCCCCAATGGGCGCGCTTGGAGGAGCAAGTCCCAGGGTCTAGGCAGTCTTCCTGGAGGCAGAGACGGAGTCTACAAGGTCACAGATGCAACCAGGGCCGCAGCTCCCCCAAGAGGAGCAGGAACAGTCCACTCCTCACCCTCTGAGATCTGCCAGGGTGAAGCTGCAGCGCCTCAGGGTCCAATCCCTCAGGACATGGGACAGCATGAGGACTCAAGGAGGTAGAAATGGGAAACGCCACGCAGAAACCCACGGAGAAGGACGTCAGGAGAACAAACTCCAAACCACGGGCTTCATTCTGATGAAGCTGGACTGGAAAGCATGGCTTACAGTATGGTCAGATGGACCACTCCTACCTGCCCCTAAACTGGACCTAGCCCCATTCTGCAGAAGTTGCCCAGGGGAGGGCAGGGCTCGCTGCATGGGAGGACAGACCGTGCATCAGAGCTGGAGCTGAGCAGTCCACCAGGTCATTCCTCCCCTTGGGACAAGAGAGCAGGTGTGCCAGGGACCCTGCACCTTCTGCCTCGCAGTGAAAGTGTTCCTGACGCTTTATCCAGGGCCCTCTTCCCATCGTCCACATGTTCCCAGGATGCCCTCCTCCCTTCCCTGGTTCCATCTGGGCTCCAGGTCCAGCTGTGCCATTGGCTACTAGTAGGATCCGAGATCTTTTTCATTTATAAAATGGGAGTAAGGACGCTTACCTCCCCAGATGATCCCACTCATGTACTCAACAGATATGTGAACATCAATCACACGATACAGCCGTGAAGACAGGTCATCCGTGGGGAAGATGGACCTTACATGATGCAACTGAATATTCCATCACATTTTCTAAAAGGTCATAAAAGAGAAGTACAGGTGCAGAGAGGGTAATGGACGGTGCCCTGTCCCAGCCTGTGGGCAGAGAGGCTTCCATGAAGGGGGGGAGCTGAGCTCTTGGGCAAGAAGACGCACAGCAGAGAAGGGAGGGTGGTGAACAAGGCAGAGGCAGCGAAGGCACGAGGCCCTCTGCAGTATGGTCAGATGGACCACTCCTACCTGCCCCTAAATTGGACCTAGCCCCATTCTGCAGAAGTTGCCCAGGCGAGGGCAGGGCTCGTGGTAACCTTCTTACGCGGCAGGCGAGACTTGTGTTTATGTGGCCCGCGTTCGCGTCATTAAAACAAATGTCAAGTACAACAACCGATCAGAATTACAGGGGCCTGTTGGGGTGACCCCCCTCCCCGGACATGGCATAGATTCTGAAGCCTGGGAGCCCTGCAAGTGTCCCTCGAGAGATTCGAAAGGAGGACATAGGGAAAGATATCCAGCCCAGGGTTCACATTGACAGGAAACCAGGAAGGGTGTTCACGTGGACTTCTCCATGGGAGATTTTTTCAAATTGGGTCTTGAAGATGTTTCTTTCTCCACAGCTGCAAGGCAGAGGGAACATCTTCTTCATTTATTTCTTAGACTTTTTTTAACTATGAAGACTTGCATTTTTAAGGCCAGACTCTGGAATTTCTTTAGTTAGCATTATAAACCAAAGGCAGATGCACAGAGATGACCTTGGCTGAAGAAATGAAGAGCCCGAGGAGGAGCTGAGGCAGCAGGAGTGACGTGTGCAACAACGCCCTGCCTTCTTCCACGGTGTCCCCGCAAGCCGGGACCAAGGGGGCCACCAGGTTCAGCAGTGGGAAGGCCGGCGTCAGAGCTGGCTTTGGAGAACGGGGAGGCGCAGAACTCAGGTTTCCTGGGGCTCTGGTGACCCACGGTCGTCTGTCCACAGTTCAGAGTGGGCCCATGCCCGCTTGCTCAGAGCCCCCGGCCCAATGAGCAGAGATTGTCAGCCTGCAGACCTCCCTTCACAACACCACACTGGGGACGTGCCCACAGGTGGAGGGAGAGGTCCCTTTTCCTGGGCCATCCATCTTGTCGAGAATCCTCTGGTTCATTTTCCTCCTCTTCCTCATCTGTCTGGGGTTGTACATGCCTGTGCAGACGCACAACGAAGGTACTTGGGGGTGGGTGGTGGGGGAGTCAGGGCACTCAGCCATTCTGCGCGTAACGCGGAATTCATAGCCCTGCCTTCAGCCCCACGTCTCCCCCGCTTTGGGCTCCACCTGTACTCCCAGCTGTCACCCCAGCCTCCCCCGCCCCCACCATCTTTTATAAACGTGCAGAAATGAAATCCCTTGCTGCTGGTAGCCCCTCTCCTGTTCTCTTCTTTCTTGTAGATTTATTTTAATTCCTTTGCTTTATGTTAGTGGAGCCTCAGGAGGGAACAGAGATAGATGTGTGTGACTGACCTTCCATGTTGGACTAGAAGCCTGTGGGTTGGCTTTCAGCGAGGAAGCATGGTGTTTCTCTGTGGCTCTGGAGCAGGGGTCCTTGCATCGTCTGGGGGAATGGTAACAGGCTTGAATCGGAGAAGTCAGCAGAGGTGGCAGAGCCAGCAGGAATGGAGTTGATAAGACTCAGGATGTGGGGAGCAGGGGAAGTCAGGGTGAGTCAGGCCTGAGTGGGCGGTGGGGGCCGTGAGAAGGGGGTGCAGTGGGAGGAAGCAAGAGTCCAGTCCGAGCTTGTGGAACTGGAGAGTCTCTGCCACATCCACAGGGAGCACCACACGGGTAAGTTCAGCCGACTGAGCTCAGAAGGGAGGTCACGGGGGGCCTCGGTAGGTACTCAGGAAATGGCAGCTGTTATCAGTGCTCTTGGGAGGGACGTAACTGGGTGCAGGTGTGTGTATCCCTGCCTGTGCACGTTTCTGAGGCTCAGTCTGATTCACTGCCTCCCTCGCAGCCCCCCCACAGCACTCGCCTCCCCTGAATGGGCGTGAGCTCGTGGCAGGCACCACTCCCCGCTGGCTGGACCTCCTCTCGGGGCCCAGGAGCTGAGTGAGTGGACAGCCCTGAGCTGAGGACCTTATCTGCCCTCAGGGCCCTGCTTCCTCCTGAGGCCGCAGATGCAGCCGAACCAGCACCTGTGGTCTGACCGGGGCCGTGGTGGCCCCGCAGCTGGGCGCGGGAGCGGCGTGGGCCTCCGCCTCTCTGTCAGATCCCTGTCCAGAGAGTTCTAACTATGCATTCAGGACTCCAGGAGTGGTTTTCTAGGGGAAATTTGAATAAAGAGCTCAAGGACTAACCTGCTTTCCTATGAGAAAAGTGATTAACTTTCATACATTGCTGGTGGGTGAACACGAGGCAGCCACTGTGGAAAGTAGTCTGGTAGTGCCTCAGAAAAGTGAAACAAGGGCGCCTGGGTGGCTCAGATGGTTAAGCGTCTGCCTTCGGCTCAGGTCATGATCCCAGGGTCCTGGGATCGAGTCCCACATCGGGCTCCCGGCTCGGCGGGGAGCCTGCTTCTCCCTCTGACCCTCTCCCCTCTCATGCTGTTTCTCTCTCGCTCGCTCTCTAAAAAATAAATAAATAAAATCTTTAAAAAAAAAAAAGAAAAGAAAAGAAAAGTGAAACAAAGTTACCATATGACCCAGCAGTTCCACTCCGAGGTATCTACCCCAGAGAAATGAAAACCTCTGTCCACAGGAAGACCTGCACATGAGTGTGCACATCACCCAAAGGCCCTCAGCAGAAAAGGCAGGCAAACGGTGGTCCCTACGGCAGCGTAGTTAGTATTCAGCCACCTGTTACTACATGGATGAACCCTGAAAACGTCACACTGAGTGAAAGAAGCCAGTCACAAAAGACCACATATTCTGTGATTCCATTTATACATGTGACATGTCAAGAACAGGCAAATGTATGGAAACAGAAAATAGACTACCAGTGGCCAGGAGTTGGGACATGAGGAGAGTGGAGAGTGACATGACAGGTATGGGGTTTCTTTCTGGAGTGATGAGAATGTTCTGGAATGAGTAGTGACTGTTGACAGAGCATGTGTGAATGTACTGAAAAGCCCTGAAGTTTGTACCTTTAAAGGGTGAATTTTATGGCCTGTAAATATATCTCAATAGTAAAACACCAACAAAGAAAAGGGTAAAAGGAATTATTGACTCCCCCTAACAATTTCTGTAACTAAAGTTAAAACATGGATGGAAATATGGGTACAGAGTTTGGGATGATGAAAGAGTTCTGGAAATAAGTCATAGTGATGATTATGCAACATCATGAATGTACACAATGCCACCAAGTTCTACACTTGGGCACGGTTAAAATGATAAATTTTAAGTTATGTATATTTTACAAAAGAAAAAAAAACACGAAGGGAATTGATTATACCTTAAACGAGTGTCTTCGTCACTTGCTGGGGGGACACTAAGAAATACCAAGCTTTTCGGCTGGAGATTTACAGGCTCTACATCTGAGCCTGACGGGCCCCGGGACCCCGTCCGAGACTGGCTGCCTGTGTGGGCCTCCCTCCTCTCTGCACCTCATTCTCTCCTAAACCAAACTGCTTCTCTGCCTGCCTTGTGGGCCTGGCCACTGGAAGGTCAGTAGGCTTCCGGCCAGCCTGGAGATCCCCAGGAAGTACGTCTTTGGCCCAGGCTGTGTCTCTGCTTCCAAGAACTTGATGGCGGGTTAGGGTCTGCACTTCTCCCCTGGTCCCCTCTCGGGCAGCTGCCCCACTGTGTGCTGGAACTGTTTCCCTGCATCTGTGTCATCACTAAGTATGGTCAGACTTCATCTTTGCCGGTCTACTCTGTGGAAAGTGAGGTGGCCTTTACTTGCATTTTACAGGACTAAGAAGGTTCTATGAATTAGCCATTCCAGTTTCCCCTTCTAGAAATTATGTTTATATCCTCTGCCCAGTTTTCTATTTTTTCTTAATGACTTGTAGAGGTTCTTTATATATTCTGGGTATTACCCCATTTCTCCTTTATATGCCCAGTGTATAGTTTTTAATTGTCTCTTGAATTTTTTTTTTTAAGATTTTATTTATTTATTTGAGAGAGAGAATGAGACAGAGAGAGAGAGCATGAGATGGAGGATCAGAGGGAGAAGCAGGCTCCCTGCCGAGCAGGGAGCCCGATGCGGGACTCAATCCCGGGACTCCAGGATCATGACCTGAGCCGAAGGCAGTTGCTTAACCAACTGAGCCACCCAGGCGCCCTGTCTCTTGAATTTTTTATGATGCTTTTTATAATACAGGATTTTAAAACTATGATGCAGACTACTTTATCATTCATTCCTTATTATGGTTTGTATTGTGTGTGTCTTTTCATTAATACTCTCCTATTTGCAGAAACCTGTACTCGCCTTTGTTTTCTTTAATTGTACTTAAGATTTGGTTTTTTGTTGTTGTTGTTCATGTTTAGGCCTTTAATCCATCTGGGCTCTGATCTTGTTATTTTGTGACACATAAAAACCAAGGTCTAATTTGATTCCTTCCAGCGTGGCAAGCCTGTGATCCCAGTGTAGTGTCTGGGAATGTCTGCACTGTTCCCATGGCTTTCTGTCTGTCAGAGAGCAAGGTGTGTTGGTGCGGGGCTGCCGCCAGGCTTTCCATTCCATTCCATACAAGTGTTTATCCCTCCACAATATCTTGTTTTATGTTAATTTGTCTCTGTTTTTGTGTATGATACAAAGTAGACACTTAACTTTATAGTTTCCCAAACAATTCCAACCCTGCATAGATTTGAGATGCCAGGTTATTGACTGTGTTTTCATAGGTACTATGGCCTGTTGGGGGCTTTCTGTTTTCTTCTGTTGACTTCTCTGTTTCTACATCAGTGTCAGTATTGACCTTCCGCGTATATCCTCACTGCTCACCCTCTTTAACATCTTCTTGACTATTCTCATTGGGGTTGTTTTTCAGGTGAAACTCAGCATCACTTTATAAAGTTTTCACCCCCAAATCCCACTGGTACTTGTGTGAAACTGCACTAACACACTCAGCGTGGGGGCGTTGACATCTGCCAGTGTGTCACCTCCTGTCCGAGAGCGTGGCTCATCTTCCACATATCCTCACATCCCTTCCTTCATGAAGATCTGGCACATTTCTTCTCAAAATTATTGTCAGGTATTTGGGGTTTTTTTACTGCTATTTGGAAGATCCTCACATTATTGCTTGTGGAGTTCCATATGCACCTAGCAGCCCCAGCTTACTGATTGCTTCTGTTTGGATCTTCAGTTTCGGTAGTTTTCGTTTGCTTGCTTGCTTGATCTACACATTTCTGAAAGGAGTATGCCAGAATCTCCCATTATAATTGCTGATCAGTTTTTTTCCCAGTGGTTTGGTAAGTTTTTTCTTAAGAGGTTTTGAGGCTGAATTGTTTGTTAGGTGTTTGTATGTTCACGATGCATATATCTTCTTGTCTTACTTTCAACAGAATATAATCTCCTTCTTTGTCCTTTATGACTTTTTCTTGGTTTAAAATAAATTTTTATCAATATTGAGATTTCTTTTGGAGAGCATATTTGTCTTGTATATCTTTTCCTGTTCTTTTATTTTTACCTTTCTCTGTCTTTCTGTACATAATATTAAAAAAATTTTTTTAAGTAGGCTCCATGCCTAGCATGGAGCCCAACACGGGGCTTGAACTCATGACCCTGAGATCAAGACCTCAGCTGAGATCAAGAGTCAGATGCTTAACTGACTGAGCCAACCAGGCCTGAGCCACCCAGGCACCCCAATATTAAAATTTTTAAATTCAATCTGTGAGTCCCATTCTCTTAATTGGTGAATTAGCTCACATACATCTGTAATAGTTACTCATATATTAAGCCTTTTCTGTCTTAGGTTTTCAATGTACTGTGTTTTCTTTCCTATTTTCAATTGAATAGGTCATATTTTCTTCTGCTAGTTTGAGATTTTGTACTTAAATTTTTGCAAGCAGTCTGGACATAACTTTCCTTTCTTTTAATTTCCTTGTCAGATTTTTGAGTCAGGAAGTATTTCTTCTTTTTCATTCTCTGGAAGAGTTTATATAAAAGTGGTCCTGTTTCTTCCTCAAATGTTTAGAGGAAATCATCAGTGAATTAGCTGGGACTGTGATTTTTTTGTGTGGGATTAAACTTATTTAATAGACATATGATTCCTCAGATTTTCTGCTCCTCCTTGTATTAGTTTCAGTATATTGTATTTTATGGTGAATTTGTCCATTCCATCTATATTTCCAAATTTATTGGCATGAGGTTGCTCATATTAGCCTCTTTTTTTTATCTTGATGACTGTAGGGTCTGGAAGGACACTCCCTCTTCATTCTCAGTATTGGTAATTTGTGCCTTCTCATTCTCATTCTTATTCAGGTTTCCTAAGGACTTACTGATTTTATTAATCTTTTCAAAGAACCAATTATGTCATTGTTAAATTTCTTTATTGTATGTTTGTCCGTTGTATTAATGCCTTCTCTTTATTATTTTTTCTTTCTACTTTCTTCGGATTTATTATGTTGTTCTTTCTTTTTCCAACTACTTGTGATGGATATTTAATCATTGATTTTCAGCCTTTCTTCACTCTAATATGGATTTAAAGCTATAATTTTCTTTCTAAGCATGACTTTAGCTGTATCTCATAAATTTTGATATGTCTATTTTCACTATCATCCAGCTGAAAATATCTTGTAGCTTCCATTGTGATTTCTTCTTTGACCCAAAGTGTAGAAGTAAAATGCTTAGTTTCTAAGTATATGAGCATTTTCTAGTTTTTGTTGTTATTGCTGCTGATGATTTTTAGCTTAATTCCACCACAGTCAAAGAACATTCTCTGGAGGAATTATATTCTTCGAAACGTGTTTTCAGTGGCTTTTCAGAACAGCATGAGGTCTGTTTTGCCGTTGTGCATTTGATGAGGATGTATACCCTCTGGCCACTGGTACAGTATTCTGCGTATGTCAATTAGGTCAAGTTTGTAGACATGTTGCTCACATCTTCTGTGTCCTTACTGATATTTGAGCGGTTGTTCTACTAGCTATTAGAGAGTTAAATTAGTTTCCTGTTATCATTACAGATTTGTCTATTTCTCCTTTCGGTTCTGTCAATTTTTGCTTCGTAAAATTTTTGGAGCTATATTATCAGACATGTTTAAACTTACAACTATTTTTTCTGATATAAGTGCAGCTAAGCCAACTTTCTTCTGGTTGGAGCTTGCATGTTCTTTTCCCCATGCTGTTACTATACTTGTGATTTTTCTGTGCCCTTATATTTAAGGTGTATCTTCTGTAAGTGGCTCATAGTTCTAGTCTAGTCTAACTATTATATTCTTTTAATGAGAGAGTCAGTCTTTTACATGTAAAAGTGGAAACAGAGCTTTGGATGTTGGGATGAGGAACAAAATGCCCCACAGACATACCCTTGGCCAACTAGCAACAGTGGTCACAGTCACGGTGGGTACCCAGAGGCCAGGGTATGCAAAAGGTCAGAGGTTCTCTAATTTAAGGAAGCCCAAACTAGATTCCTGTTCAGCTGGCGAGAAGTGGGAAAATGGAAAGGGATCTGTATAAAAACGATGTAGGTGAAATTCTACCTAAATCCTTTGTTGAACCAGTGCCTGAGTTTGCCATCCATGCCATCTAGGCAGCTGAGACGGAGGAGTGAGGAGTGGTACTTCTTGGTTTGTGGCCACATCACTCCCATTTCTGCCCTGCGGTCACACGGCCTCCTCACTGTGTGTCCTCCCTCCGCCTCCCCCTTACTAGGGCACGGTGATGGCATTCAGTATAATCTTCTCATCTCAAAAGCGTTAACTTAATCATGCTGCAAAGATCCTTTTTTCCATATAAGGTAACAGTCACAAGTTCTAGGGATTCGGTGGGCCATTATTCAGACCACCACAACACATGAACCATAAAGTATTTAAGATGTGTACACAATGAGACCAGATTTTGGAAACAAAAAGAGAAATCATAGGAATCAAAAGTGTGTGCACAAGAGACAGAGAGAAGGAATGAGAAGGAGTGGAAATGCCAGTAGCCACCAGAAGGTGAAAGAAGCGAGGAATGGACACTTCCCCTTGAGCATCAGCAGAAGTGGGATCTGCTGCCCCTTGATTTTGGCCCAGTGATTCAGATTTCAGACTGCTGATCTCCAGAACTATGAGGGAATAAACATCCCTTGTTTTAAGCCACCAAATTTGTGGTAATTTCTTATAGCAGCCAAAGGAAACTAACATATAAGCCAAACTCTCTAAATTCTTTCAGGCTCTAGGTATGTTAGTTCATGGGACATCTGCTCTGTATCTACTTATTAGCAGCCACTTTGCAAGTAAGATCTTATACTTTTTTTTCCTAGTATGCAAGGTGACATAATGCAGGTGACATTATTCCCTGTCATTGTATTGAAGCCCAACCGTGTGGAGGCAGAGAAACTTGCTCTTCACAAAGGCCCTAGAGGCTCCCCAAACCTGGAATTGGTGATGGGAGACGTAGGGTGCTGTTCAGTGGGGAGAACCCACATTAAAAACCGGGAGACCAAGGCCCATCAGTTGAAAATCTGCATGGCTGTGTCAGTACTGGACACATTAGACTTCAGGACAAGGAATATTCCCAAGCACAGAGAAGGACGTTTCATAAAGAAAAACAAGTCCTCAGAAGAGGGTTTCAGAGCCATGAAGCAAGCCTGACAGGCCTGAAGGGAGAGACAGACAGACCCACAAGCGGGGCTCGAGATTTCAGCACTACGTTCTCAATAATTGTCAAGAACAAGTACAGGGAAAATCAGAAGCTGGATAACATTATCCACCAGCAACCACAGAATGTGGTTCTAAGTGCACAAGGAAGCATTCATCAAGAATCAAGTCTCAATAGGGTTAGAAGAATTGAAATCAAGTGAATATGTCCTATAAAATGGTGGAATTAAATTAAGAACAAAAAATATATGTAAGAAATTTCCAAATATCCGGAAGATGAAGGATATATTTCTAAACACATGGGTCAAAGAAAAAAGTCACAAGGGATATTAGAAAGTATTTTAAGCTCAGGGCGCCTGGTTGGCTCAGTTGATGGAGTGCACGACCCTCAGTCTCAGGGTTGTGAGTCCGAGCCCCACATTAGGCATGGAGATTACTAAAAAAAAAAAAAAAAAGGAAAAGAAAGAAAAAAGAAAACTTTTTAAAAAAAGAAAATATTTTGAGCTAGATAAAAACACAACATGTCAGAAATTATGGGATGCAGCTGAAGAAGTACTCAAATTTGTGGCATTAAATGCTTATATTAGAAAATAAGAAAAGTCTACAATAAATTATCAAAGCTTTAAGCTTCCACCTTAAGAAGCTAGAAAAATAAAAGCAACTTAAATCCTTAGTAGAAGGAAGATAGGAGGTGCAGAAATCAATGTAATAGAAAACAGAAAAATAGAGAAAATCAAAGAAACCCAAAGCAGGGTTTTTGAAAAAATGAATAAAACTGATAAACCCCTAGGGAGACTGGTGCAGGGTGGGGGTAGGGAGCAGCAATATCAGGAATGAAAAAGGGCACATCAACATGAACTCTACAGATATTAAAAGAATACTAGGGAAATAAAATTAACAACTTTATGTCCATAAGTTTGATAGCTCAGATTTCTTGAAAGATACAAATTACAAAAACTGATAAAAATATGAAACAACTTGAAAGCTTTTTATCTATTAAAAGTTGAATTTGTAATAGAAACCTTCCCAGTGCTATATGGCTTCACTAGTAAACTCTATCAAACATTTAAGAAAGTAATTCCATCCTTTATAAATACTTTCAGAAAAGATAAGAAGAGTGAATATTTCTCCAGTCTTTTTTTTTTTTTTTAAGATTTTATTTATTTGACAGAGAGAGACACAGCGAGAGAGGGAACACAAGCAGGGGGAGTGGGAGAGGGAGAAGCAGGCTTCCCGCTGAACAGGGAGCCCGATGCGGGGCTCAATCCCAGGACCCTGGGATCATGACCTGAGCCGAAGGCAGACGCTTAACGACTGAGCCACCCAGGTGCCCCTCTCCAGTCTTTTTATGAGGCCAGAATTACCTTGATTCTAAACAAAGATATTGCACAAAGAGAAAACTGCAGACCAGTAGACCTCATGACCATAGAGGCAAAAATTCTTCACAATATTAACAAATCAAATCTAGCAATATAAAAAAAGGATAGTACTCCATGACCAACTGAAGTTTATCCAAGGAATGCACCGTTAATTTAACACTCAAAAATTAATCAATGTAATTCATGATATTAAGAGAATAAAGGAGAAAAACCACATAATTATCTCAATAGATGCAGACAGGGATTTGACAAAATTCAAGATCTATTCATTATAAAAATATAAAAATTTTTAGTGAGCCAGAAATAGAAAGGGGATTTCCTCAATATGATAAAAGGCATAGATGAAAAACCTGTAGCTAGCATCTTAGTTAGTGGTGAAAAACTCAGTTATTTTTCCAAAGAATGGAGCAAGTCAAGAATGTCCACTCCCACAACTTCTATTCAACATTGTGCCAGAGGTTCTTTTTTTTTTTTTTAAGATTTTATTTATTTATTCATAAGAGACAGAGAGAGAGGCAGAGGGAGAAGCAGGCTCCCGGCTGAGCAGGGAGCCTGATGCGGGACTCGATCCCAGGACCCTGGGATCATGACCTGAGCCGAAGGCAGACGCTTAACCATCTGAGCCACCCAGGCGCCCTGTGCCAGAGGTTCTAACCAGTGCAATAAAGCAGAAGTAGACAATAGTAAAAATAAAGGGGATGCAGTTTGGAAAGAAAGAAGTAAACTATCTTTCTTTGCAGACAGCATCATCGTGTGCACAGAATATTCTGAGAGATTGACAAAAGATGCTACCAGAACCAACAAGAATATTTAGCAAGGGCATAGGAAACAAAGCTAATGTATAAGAATCAATGGTATTTAGGGGCGCCTGGGTGGCTCAGTCAGTTAAGCATCTGCCTTCGGCTCAGGTCATGATCCTGGGGTCCTGGGACCGAGCCCTGCATCGCCTCTGGGCTCCCTGCTCAGTGGGGGGTCTGTTTCTCCCTCTGCCCCTCCCCCTGCTCATGCTCTCTCTCACTGTCTCGCTCTCTCTCACTCTCTCTCTTGATTAAAGTCTTTTAAAAAAAGAATCAATGGTATTTATGTATAGTAGCAATAAACAATTGAAAAAAATTTTTAAAGCAAAACAATCCAATTAAAATATCATCCAAAAGCCTAAGATACTCAGGGATAAATTTAACAAAATATGTGTGTGACCTGCACACTGAAAACTACAAATATTGCGAAGAGGAATTAAGACCTAAACAATGGAGAGACATATACTGTGGTCAAGTTGCCCCAAATCAACCTGTAAATTCAGCATGATCCTGGGCACCTGGGTGGCTCAGTCGTTAAGCATCTGCCTTCGGCTCAGGTCATGATCCCAGGGTCCTGGGATTGAGCCCCGCATTGGGCTCCCTGCTCCGCAGACAGCCCGCTTCTCCCTCTCCCACTCCCCCTGCTTGTGTTCCTGCTCTTGCTGTCTCTCTCTGTCAAATAAATAAAATCTTTGGAAAAAAAAAATTCAGCATGATCCCAATCAAAATCCTAGCAGGATTTTCTTGCAGAAATTAACAAACTAATTCTAAAATTTATATGGAAATGCAAAGAGCCTGGGATAACCACAATTTTGAAAAGGGAGAACAAATTTTGAAGAATTTTACCTGACTTCAGAACTTGCTATAAAGCTGTAGTAATCAAAACAGTGTGTTATCAGTATAAGAATAGATACATCAATTATTAAAACAGAACAAAGTCCAGAAACAGACCCTCACGTATATGATTAATTCACTTTCAACAGAGGTGCTAATGGAATTTGGTGGGGTAAAGAATAATCTTTCCAGTAATGCTGGAGCACCTGGATATCCACTTAGAAAAAATGAGCTTTGATTCTTACCTCACATCATATACACAAATAAACTCAAAATGGATCATAGATCTAAACATAAAAGTTCAAACTATAAACATTCTAGAAGAACACAGAGAAAAAATCCTTTCATCTTTGGGACAAAGATTTCATAGAAAGGACACCAGAAGCACCAGCTACTTAATTGAAAAATCAAAATTTAAAAGACCTGCTCTAGTACAACACCAGTAGACAATGAAAAAGCAAGCAACAGACTGGGAGAAAATATTCACAGTACACATCTCTAACAACAGATGACTGTCCAAATGTATACAAAACTCTTACAACTCCATGATAGGAAGACAACCCCCAAAAGATTTAAGCAGACACTTCATAAAAGAAATGCCAATAAACACATGGAAATATGTTCAATATCTAGTTATCATGGAAATGCAAATTAAAACCACAATTAGATACCTCTCCATACCCACAAGAATGGCTAAAACTAAAAAGACTAATAATCACTGTTGGCAACGATGTGAAGCAACCACAACTCTCATAAGGTGCAGCTGGGAGTGTAAAATTGTCAACCATTCGGGAAAAAATAAACCTTTCTTATAAGGTAAACACACATTTAACATACAAGCCAGCAATTCCACTCTTAGGTATTTATCCAAGAGAAATAAACATACACGTGTAAACAAAGACTTGTGTCAAAATTCCTACTAGCTGTATTCACAGTAGTCCTAACTTAGAAAAATCCATGTCTATCAACAGATGATTGATACGCAAATTTTTCAAAGGAAAACTATCAGCAAGGAAAAGAACTAAGGATATACACAGCAATGCAATCTCAAAAATATTATGCTATCCCGGGCGCCTGGGTGGCTCAGTCGGTTGGGCGACTGCCTTCGGCTCAGGTCATGATCCTGGAGTCCCTGGATCGAGTCCCGCGTCGGGCTCCCTGCTCAGCGGGGGTCTGCTTCTCCCTCTGACCCTCCTCCCTCTCATGCTCTCTGTCTCTCATTCTCTCTCTCTCTAATAAATAAATAAAATCTTAAAAAAAAAATATTATGCTATCTGGCATGAAAATAGACACATCAATTAATGGAACAAGATAGAGAGCCCAGAAATAAACCCATGCTTACATGGTTGATTAATCTATGACAGAGGAGGCAAGAATGTGCAATGGGAAAAAGACAGCCTCTTCAACAAATAGTGTTGGGAAAACTGGACAGCCACATGCAGAAGAATGAAATTGGTCCACTTTCCTACACCATACACAAACATAAATTCAAAATGGATTAAAGACCTACACGCAAGACCTGAAACCATAAAGCCCCTAAAAGAAAACACAGGCAGTAATCTCTTGGACACCAGCCTTAGCAACATGTTTATGGATATGTCTCCTGAGGCAAGGGAAGTAAAAGCAAAAATAAACTATTGGGACTACATCAAAATAAAAAGCCTTTGCACAGGAAAAGAAACCACCACCAAAATGAAAGGGCAACCTACTGAATGGGAGAAAATATTTGCAAATGATATATCTGATAAGGAGTTACTATCCACAATTTAAAGGAACTTATACAGCTCAACACTAAAAAATAACAATAATAATCCAATTTTTTAAATAGGCAGAGAACCTGAATAGACATTTTTCCAAAGAAGACGTGCAGATGGCCAACAGATGCGTGAAAAGATGCTCAACATCACTCACCATCAGGGAAATGCAAATCAAAACCACAACAAGATATCACGTCCCACCTGTCAGAATGGCTGGAATCAAAAAGACAAGAAACAACAGGCATTGGTGAGAATATGGGGAAAAAAGAACCCTCGTGCACTGTTGGTGAAAATGTAATTTGGTGTAGCCACTGTGGAAAACGGTATGGAGCTTCCTGAAAAAGTTAAAAATAGAAATACCATATGATCTGGTAATTCTACTACTAGGTATTTACCAAAACAAAAGGAAAAGACTAATTTGAAGACACAATGCACCCCTGTGTTCATTGCAGCATTATTTACAATAGCATAAAGATATGGATGCTTCCCAAGTGTCCATCAATGGATGAATGCATAAAGATGTGGTATATAAAATATATACATATACTGGAATATTAGTCAAATATAAAAAAGAATGAAATTTTGCCATTTGTGACAACATAGATGGACCCAGAGGGTATTAAGTTAAGTGAAATAAGTCAGAGAAAGACAAATACCATATGATTTCACTTATATGTGGCATCTAAAAAAACAAAACAAATGAACAAACCAACAAACAAAAAAACTAGAAACAGACTCATAAGTACAGAAAACAAACTGGTGGCAGCCAGACAGGATGTGGATGGGGGGATGGATGAAATAGGTGAATGGGATTGAGAGGTACTAACTTCCAGTTATGTAATAAATAAATCACGGGATGAAAAGGACAGCACAGGGCATATAGTCAATGGTATTGTAATAACGCCGTCTGGTGACAGATGGTGACTACACTTAATTGCGGTGGGCACTGTGTAATGTATGGAATTGCTGAATCACTACGTTGCACATCTAAAACTAACATAACATTGTATGTCAACTATTCTTCAGTGATAAAAATTTTTAAACTATATTAAGCTGAGTGAAAGAAGCCAAACATAAAAGAGGATGTACCATATGCTTCCATTGATATAACATGTAAGGGAAATCTAATCCGCAGTGGCGGTAACTATATGTGCACCTGCTGGGGTTGCAGAATTGGGGGTGGTTTGACTTCAGAGGGCACAAGGCAACATTTTGGAGTGATAGGAATGTTCTGTATCTTGATTGTGCTGGTGGTGATACAGGTGTATACATTTTTAAAATTTCATTGGACTGGACACTTAAAATGGTGCAATTTATCACGTGTTAACTATACTTGAATAAATTAGTTTTTAGAAACCAATAAAAGAAAACACCAGGAAACCTGGCCCTCTCTGCCGACCACACCAACCTCCACTCACAAGTCAGCCTTCAGCCTGCATCCCGAAACAGTCATCTTACTTTGGTTCAGCTGCTTCACACTCTTCTCCTGCACCAGGAAGGGTCAGCTGACCTGGGCTTGGAGGGTGCAGGGGTGGCTCACTACCCCGTCACCCGAAAGCAGAATCCCTCAGAGTTACCAGGAGCCGGAGGCCCTGCCCCACTGCGGCCGGCGGAAATCCACACACTGAACTTGGCTTTTGCCTCTTGGCCATTTTCATCCTTCTTCCGTGGGAACATTGTGTTTCGTTGGGGTGTTAGCCCTTCATCTCTGATCCATATTATGAATATTTTCTCCTAGTTTGTTGTTTGTCTTTTGGCTTCGCTTATGGTATCTTAGGCCACACAAGAGACGTTTGGGTGGTGGCGGCGGCGGTAGTGATCTAGCCACCCTTCCTTTCTCCGCATCTAGACTTGAAGTCACGGTCAGAAAGCCTTCTCCTACATCCAGGTTACAGAGGAGCTTGCCGTGTTTTCTGGTGCCCTTCTCCACACCACTCTGCAGCAGTCCCAGAACCATGTACCAGGAATCCCGTCTTTGTTCCAGGGGATTTCTGCATGTCGTCGTCGAGTCTGGCCCTGAGCTCTCTGTCCTGCTCTGGTGCCCTGGCTCTTCACACGCCTACCACACCACCGCACTCTACAGAGCTTGCTGCCTGTGTTAATGTCTGGGCGGCTCTCCTGTTCGCGAGCCTTTACATCCCTCATGAATGTTAGCATCTAGTTCCAGGGAAAAGCTTGTTGGTATTTTTATTGAGACCGCATTAAATACACAAATGAGCGTAGGGAGAGCTGACATCTTGATGATCTTGAAACATTTCAGTCAAGAACAAGGGATGCTTTTCCATTCAATCATATCTACTTTTGTGTCTTTCAGGAAGTTTTAAAGGTTTTTCATATAGGTGTGACACATTTCTTGTTGTTTATTCCTAAGTATTTTTTCTTTTTCGTTGAAGTTGTAAATGAGGTCCTCTCTTCCATTGTATCTTCATTCTGTGGTTATTGGCATACATGAAGGCTATTGACTTGCTACGTTAATTTTATTTCCCACTACTTTATGAACTCATTGATTCTCTAGGGATTTCCAAAATACTACCTTGGCATCTGCAACTAGAGATAGGTTTCTTCAAATTTTCCAATTCTGATGTCTCTGATGATTTGGCTAATACTTCCAGAACAGTGTTAAATAGTATTGGAGGTAGTGAGGACCCTTGCCTTGCTTCTGACCTTAGTAAGAATGCCTCTGGTGTTTCCCCATATAGTAAAATGACAGCTTTAGGATTGGGGTGTGTGTTTTACAATTTTAAGGAAGTATCCAACTATTCCTATTTTCCCAAGAGTTTTTATTAGGAGTAGGTGTTGATCAATATTCATAGGAGGTAGGGTCTGTTATTTTCCTTTATTACACTCTATCTTGTTTTGGAATAACTGTTGTACATACTTAATAAAATACATTTCTCTTCATTTTCTATGCTCTGAAGCCATCTGGGCCTGGAGGGCTTTATAAGGTAGCTCCTCAATAATTTTCTGCTTCTTCTTTAGATATTCTTCTCTGGTCTGTTTAACTTTCGTCTCTACTGGGCCAATTTCTGTAACTGTGTTTTCTTTTTTTTTTTTTTTTAAGATTTTATTTATTTATTTGAGAGAGAGAATGAGAGACAGAGAGCATGAGAGGGAGGAGGGTCAGAGGGAGAAGCAGACCCCCCGCCGAGCAGGGAGCCCCATGCGGGACTTGATCCAGGGACTCCAGGATCATGACCTGAGCCGAAGGCAGTCGTCCAACCGACTGAGCCACCCAGGCGCCCCTGTAACTGTGTTTTCTTAAGAAATGTCCATGTCCACCCAAGTTTTTAAATTTATTTGCATAGAGTTCTGCAAAATAACTTTTTAAGATTTTTTTAACTTCTTGCATATGTTTAGTTCCCTTCCTTTATTGTTTCTTATTTTGTATATCTGTGCTTGTTCCCTTTTGATTAAACCACCTAATGATTTGTCTATTCTATTTTTTACAGGAACCAGGATTTTTATTTATTAATTTGATCTAGTGTTTTGCTGTTCTCTACTTGATCAATTTCTGTTCCCATCTTTATTCTAGCTTTATTATTTCCCTCCTGTGTGTTCTTTTGATTTGCTTTGTTGTTCTTTTTCTTATTTTCTGAGTTGAAAACTTAGTTTATGTACAGTTGACTCATGAACAACACGGGTATGAACTGCATGGGTCCACTTACACAAGGACTTTTTTGTTTCAGGACAGTACTGTAGATGTATTTTCTCTTCCTTATGATTTTCTTTTTTTTTAATACTAATAAATAACTAAAAGATTTTATTAGAATTTCAATAGTGTTTCCATTAATATACTTTTCCTGGTCCAAGATCCCACATTGCATTTAGTTTTATGTCTCTTTAGTCTCGTCTATCTGTGATAATTCTTTAGTTTTTCCTTGCTTTATGATTTCCTTAATAACATTTTCTTTTCTGTGACTTACTCTATTGTAAAAATACAGTATATGATACACATAACATGTGGAATGTGTGTTGATCGACTGTTTATGTCATGGGTAAGGCTTCCTGTCAACAGGAGGCTATAAGTAGGTAAGTTTTGGGGCAGTCAAAAGTTAAACATGGGTTTTTGACTGTGCAGGGATCTGCACCCCTAAACCCTGTGCTCTTCAAGGGCCAACTGTCCTTTCATTCTTTCACTGTTATTTATGTAAGTGTTTAGGGCTACAAAATCTCCTCACTGCTTTAAATATAATCCACTGGGTCTGACATACAGTGCTTTCAGTAGAAGTTATATAATTTCTGTTTGTATTTTTCTTCACCCAAAAGTCATCTGAAAGAAGTGCTTTTTGTTTTATTTCTAGGTAGATGAGATTTGGTTTGTTTGTTTTGTTTTGTTTTGTTCTGTTTTGAGGGGAGGGGCTTTGGGTTTAATTTTTAGTTTTCTTGCACTGTGATCAGAATGTTATCTTAATATTTCTGCTTTGTGCAACCTTTTGATGTTCTCTGTGTGTCCTAATGGATGATGGGTTATTGTGAGTGCCTGTGTGTGCTCAGGAAGAAAGTATATTCTCTGTTACCAGAGCATGGTTTCTTTCTATGTCCATAATATCTATTGATTGATTATGCTGTTTGGATCTTGTCACACTTTGGGAAGAAGCAGGTTCTGGGAGAGTCTAATGCTGCTTTGTCAGACAACTCCTGACTCTACAGCACTGAGGAGAGGTCCACCTATGTGCTTGGTTGTGGGCGCCCTGCTCCAAAACGCTCCCTTCTTCCCTCCCTGCAGCTGCCATCCGAGGGTCTGTCTGAGCCCTTGTCACAGAGGGGGCCGGGCAAGAAACAGGGAAAGCCAGTCCCAGCAAGTTTCTCAGCAGTGTCTTTGCTGAGCAGGCTTGGAGCACCTGTAGGATTTCCCAAATAAAGGGAGGGAGGGGGGACGGTGACCTAGGAGTTGACACATATTTGTTCTGGGCATGAATGCATGTTGGCTTTTTGCTTCTCATCTAAATAAAGCTGTTAATGATATCAGGTTCAAGGGTGAGATAAACAAGTGGGCAACATATCTTAACACAGTGGAAAAAGCACAAAGGATACATTGGTACTTAGAAATCACGTGGTAAAAATTAGTGAGCTCTTAGACGCCAGTGAACATGGTAAAGTAGGCGTCTCTGAGGTTCTGTCCCCCCAGCAGAAACATCAAAAAATCAAGCAAAAACTGTCAGAACCAACTTTGTCAGAACTCTGAAAAACAGTCAACAGTTTACAGCAACCAAGGAATTGCTGAGTCAAGAAAAAGGCAACTGCAGACCGTGGAAGAGCTTTGTGGATTTGCCCTTGGCGCACCCCCGTGTGGGACCCAGGTGCCTGGCTTCAGAGGGAGCAAGCAGACCTTGCGTGCAAAGATCAGCATCTAGTCTGTTCTCACAGCAGACTGACAACAGGCATCGTCCCTCCTAACTCAGAACTCACTTGGGGCAGACAAGTGGGGGCACTGCTGGAGAACATCGTGAGCTGAACAGCATGCAGCTGCTGGAAGCACAGGATGACAGGCCAGGCAAATAACCGAGCACTGAAAGCTTGCGGGGAACAGCTGGGGAGAACTTGGGGACCAGGTGCTGGGGTGGTCCAGTCGGTGGAGCGTCCTACTCTTGATTTCAGCTCCGGTCGTGGTCTCCAGGTGGTGGGATCGAGCCCCACGTCAGGCTCCACACTCAGCAGGGAGTCTGCTGGAGATTCTCACTCCCTCTCCCTCTTTCCCTCCCACTCGTGCACACACACTCTCTCTCTCCCTCCCTCTAGAATAAATAAATCAATCTTAAAAAAAAAAGAAGAAGAAGAAGAAAAGCTGCTTGGGCACTCAAGGCTGCCTATGAACAGCAGAAAATTTAGAGAGCCATGTGCATGCCCGGGGCAGCTCACACACTCGGAAAAGACCCAAAAGACCCCAGGCTCGCTTGGGGCTGGTGTCTAGGCCCAGTGTCAGCTGGAAGTGAAGGCTCCGGCAGCGCTGCCCACAGCCCAGAGCGGAGCCGACCCACAAAGATTGGGACAGGTTCCCTTTCCCTTTCTATTTCCCTCCTCCTCAATCTGAAGCGCCTGCTCTGTCAGAGATCCCTGTACACCTGAGCTGCAAGGCTGCATGCGGGCGGCCGGCAGGGAGGAGTGGCTCCAGGCGCCCACCAGCCCCTGGCCTGCTCCGACATGTCAGCTTTACCCTCTGCAGACCGCGGCGGTTCCTGCATCCGCAGGGCGGGCTCGCCCACCAGCCCCTCCATCTCTGCAAGGCAAGGCTGAGGCTGCTCATCTATCCTCCTCGGCCGTCAGAGGCATCCACTGGGCTCCTAGGCCCAGGCCCCCAGGCCCCAGGAGCAGGCTTTCCTCAAGTTGGCTTGTACTCCTTTGGTGGAAGCACTTTTGGTTTTTGGTGTGCAACACCTGGGAATGTGGCCAGCTTGCACCTGCTAGGCCTCAGCGTCAGCCTCTGTGCGGAGAACCGTGCCGAGCCAGATGTGCAGGTGCTGAATTCCCCCTCCCCATGGACAGGTTTGAAATGGTTAAGAGCCTGCAGAGAAAGAGCTAAGACGGGTGGCAAGCGGCTTGGACTCACGCGGCCCCCTCTGCAGACAGGCCGCTGATGGGCCTGATCACATGCCACCTTTCCACGCAGGAAGGACATTGCCCCAGAGCGTGTGACCCATGCAGACAGAGAGCAGACCAAGAAGGTGGTGTACTCAGCGGTCTACGGAGCAGGTAGGCTGCAGGCCAGTCTCGGTGTCACCTGTAGGCCGGATGGAGCTGGCTCTTGTCCTGTGTCTGTGCTTAAGTGTGGCTGTGCCTTAGGGACATCATTCTTGGCCCCCAGAGCTCACTTCTGTGAGTTTGTGAGTGTCATTTACAAAACCCTGATGACATCTGTGATGCACCAGAAACCAGTCAGACCACCATCAGCTCCCTTAGCGCCTGGCCGGCTGAGAAGACAGAGGCGCAGAAGTGACTGTAGACCATGGTTGCCCAGCCAGGAGGGATGCTGCAGGGCTGAAGCCCGACCGTGTAGCCCCACCCCTACATCACACGGCTGTGCTGGGGGCCACTTCTGGGCTTTGAGATGCTCGTGGAGACCCCATCCTAACCTGACCTCCACCCCACCACCCAGGGCCTGAGGCCGAGCAGGCCTCCCTTCCTCTCCCTCCAACTTCCTGCCCGTGGCCTATTAAGTTCTGTTTAAACTCTTTTCTCACTCTACGTCATGCTGAACCAGTGGGACCTCACGTCCCCTCAGGACAGCAAGGGAGAGGGTGAGAAGGGGCTGTAGGCCGGCCAGCCCCTCCTGAAGGAAGGGCCCATCTGGCTGTGCAGACCGTCTTCTTTGGATCAGTCCTGTTTGAGCAGCAAGTCCTGTGCAAAGACACTGAGGAGAATTCATCTCCCTGCCACGGAGACCATTCGTTCAGTCAAGGAAAGGCAGCAAAAGGGGAGGGGCTTCCAGCTCAAGAACATCCGGGCAGGCGTGTCGTCGATTATCTGTAAGGACCACCTTGTACTTCGGCAATGTGACCGTGGTGCGGGGGAGTGAGCGACTTGCGTAGGACGGGTCTGGAAGGCGCCTCCCGCCGGCCAGCCCGGCTCCCAGCCCAGGCCCTCCCCCAGTCCACAGAGCTTACCCTCACGCCTTCCTCTTGGCTCTGCTGTGCCCTTCCTGGCCATCCCTGACCACTGTATCAGCACCCCGTTTCCGGGTAACATAGTCATGATGGGTGTCCGTCGGCCTCCAGGGCTGTGGTCTCACTGGCAGCTCCAGCAGGGAGCACGTCAGCAGCCCTCAGGTCTTGCCACGTGGGGCCCCCAGTGTAGGCAAAGCCCCCGCACAGTGGCTGTGTTCTTCAGAGCCAGCAGGACGGTGCTGCATGCTCATTACACGATCCCAAGTCAGTACCTCCGGGACGGTCGCTGTGCCACTGCTTAGAGGCAGGGCTGCCCACCCCCCAGGGGAGGGTCATGCCAGGGCGTGAAGCCCAGGGGGCAGGACCCCGGAGGCCACTTTAGAGTCTTCTCCCTTCCAAGCTTGGGTCCCTGGCGCAGTGCCCGGCTCGACCTCCTCCTCCAGGAAGCGCCCTGCTTCCCCCAGAGCGCCGCCCACTCTCCCAGCCTGAGGAGCCCCGCAAAGCAACTCTGCTGGCTCTGCCCGTGGCCAGGCACACAGCAGGTGCACAATAAATACTTACCGAACAAATTCTCAAACTGCGTAGTCTTTTGACCCTACTTGTGAAAACATTTTGTGTACGGTTTTTGGGAAACAGGCTAAGAAACTTTGTTTGAAAGAATTGAACTCAGTGGGTGACAGCGGGATGACTCAGACTGGCTTGGTCTGGCTCCTCTGCTCGGCCTCCCTCTGCTGTGCTCCCGAACCTTCCTGGGTCACTGTCGGGGAGGGGCAGCCTGCCACCAAATTATAATACATCTTGGTGCCTTGCATCCTCGCTCCAGAATCTGCGGGCAGAGTGTTGCCCCCGCTTCCTGGCAGGCGGCCCGGGCTGGAGTCCTAACTCTGTCCCTCCTGGATCGGTGACCTTCTGCAGGACCCTCCACCTCTGTGCCCTAGTCACCTCCCAGTCAGTGAGGAGCTGGCTTGTTGGAGTGGTGCCTGGCACCAGCTGACTCTCATCTTTGGCGTCGGCCGCCGCTCCGGCACCCGGACACAGCACCAAGCGATGGGCATCTGTGTGCGGTGGTGGGGCCGCCACCTTGGCTGGAGCTGCGAGCGAGCGACGGGCAGGAGTGTGCGGGGCACTCAGCGCAGCTCCACGCAGACGGCAGAATGCACCCAAGTCAGTCTTCACTTCTGTCGGTTTGGCACCTTCTGGAGTATGCACTATTTTTGCCGGAGAGGAAAAGAGCTCCACTTGGTAAATAAGCAGTGAGTCATCAGCTGTGATGTTGGTGAAAAGAGTAATTTGGCTGCTTTTAGCCCTGATGGTGACACGGTTCCCACCCCGAGCCTCCGTTTCTGCTGTTCCCGCTGTCCCCGCTGTCCCCGGCCAGCTCCACGGCAGATTACCATGGTGTCGGCACCCGGCTGTGCTGTCCTCCCCGCGGACGAACCCGTCGGGTCTCCTGGGCTGCTGGGGGCCCTCTGGTAACGCAGCACAAACACCTCCCACCAGCTGGCTGTCGTGGTTGCGATTACGTGTTTTCACTGGGGGTCTGGAAGCTGCTACTCTGAGTGCTGGGGGCACCTCCTGGGTCAGCGCGATCGGCGTGAGGACCACATTGAGAGACAGCTGAGAAGAAGCAGGACTGTGACATGAGCAGAGAAGGTGCTCAAGAGGGACTTCACATCTGTGCGGCCCTGCTGCAGCCCATGGGTGGGGCAGCCTGGTCCCCACCCCTCCCCCAGATTCTGCCGGGAGGGGCATCCCTGCCAGAATGGTGGTGACCACAGAGCCGCTGTTCCCCAGGGGTCTCGCCCAAAGGGGTGACCACCAGCTCACTGCCCCTCCCTCAGCTACCTGCCAACTAACAATGCACCCTAGCCCAGTCCTGCTCATGGCCCCTCTGAGGCCCCTCCTGACACCCTCGGGTCTTGCTCTGAGCTCCCACTGCTCCTGGAGTCCATTTAACCCTTGATTCTCCTCAAGGTGTTCAGCATTTAAGTTTGCCTCCACGTCCAATCACATTCGATCAGCAGGCACCGTTGTTCCTAGGGGCTGACATTTGTCACCAGAAATGCATAAGCGGGCCCGGGAGGACAGCGCTGAGTGACAAGTGCCCCAGAGTCATTGGTGCCAGGTAGAACCGGGAGAGGTGGGGCAGGCTGCCGGTTCTGAAGGATGCGGAGAGTTAGTCGGGGCTGCTCTGGTCAGACCAGCCAGCACTCCTAGAGGCCACGACGTGCCAGGCACTCACTAGGCCCCAGAGCCACAGACAAGAGGGAGAAACTATTGGCAAAAATGTGAGGGACCAAAGAGCACTTGGAGAAAAGGGAGTGAAGACGGTCTTCCTAAAGCTAAAGATGCAGCTCACAAGCACATGACATAATTCGCTGTCTGTGGGAAGAGTCACATCCCGCGCTCATCTAGGATTTCAGAGATTAGGACTGGTTGTGCTCCCACCAGGGGGGTGCTTGCTCTCAGGGGGACAAGCCTGTCTGCGATTACATCTCAAAGAGCAGAAACCCCATCAAGTGAACCAAAGCATGGAGGACAGTTGTATGAAAGGGGCCAGTCTCTGTGAAGCATGGAACACAGGCCCTCATGGCGTCAACGGCCATCCTGCTTGGGTGCTTGAGTGTGACAGGCCCACGGGAAGGGCGCGGGAGCAGGAATCAGAGAACTGTCCAGACCCTCCATCTCTTTCCCAGTCTCCATCTTCTTCCTTTGCAGTCACTGCATTTTTTGTTCCTCTGGTAAACAGGCTTCTTCACGTGCAGGACCTTGGCCAACCGCTGCACTTCTGATCTCCCAACATCTCTACCCAGTACAGGAAAGGAATCCTTTCTGGGCCACACATACTGAGAAGGAGGAGTGTGACTTGAGCAATGGCCAAGCAGGGCCCAGCAGACTCCTCTCCCACAGGTATCACCTATAAATTATGGAAAAAATATAATAAACAACTCCCGAAAGGTACTGAAAAGTGACCTTTGGGAGGAATGATTCAGGGTGACCTCAGTCAGTGTGATGGGTGGTTAACAGTCCAACAGAAATCCATAGTCTCACTTGCCTGAAGAAACAGAGGACAGAGTTTGAAGCAACCAGAGAACCTGGAAAGTGAGGGGAAACGCTCAGAAAAAAAGAGAGCCAAAGAAGCCAAAGAACACTAGATTCTGGGTATGAACTCTGCCCAAACCTCTGGCTGACCCCTGACTATGCATAAGTAGGCAGACTTCAGACAGCCCAGCTAAGGCTAAAAGGGCTGAACTGAGACTTCAGTTGCTTCCCACTGCACAGGGGCAAATTTCAGAGTTTGACTTTAGCCACATTAACTGCCTCCTTAAAAAAAAAAAAAAATCAATACTCCTGAAAAAAAACCATAATAGAATCTGGGGTGTCTACAACATTTCATTCACAATATCCAGGATTTAATCCAAAATTACTAAACATATGAAGAAATAGGATAATTTCATCCACACTCTAAAGAAAAGGCCATCATAGAAGCAAATCCTGAGATGACCCAGATGTTGAAATTAGCAGAAAAGGATTTTAAAGCCATATTATTATAACTATGCTGAAGGATGTAAAGGAAAACATGCTCGTAATGAATGAAAAAAAAAGGAAATCCCAGAAAATAAAAAGAACCAAATGGAAATTCTAAAACTGAAAACTACAATGTTAGAAATAAAAAGTTCACTGACTCAGCTTAACAGTAGTTAGACATGAGAAAGGACTTAGCAGAGCAGACTCAGGGTTCCACTAAGCCAGACATGCCAGGGGTGTCTAGCCGTCATCTGATTCCTTTCTGAAAGTCGATGGAGGTTTCCAGTAGAGTGACGTAGCAGAGGGGTAGGGATTGGGATGTCCTAGAAAGAAAGCCTTAGAGATGGATTGTTTCAGTGGACTATATTCATGAAGCTATCACATGGTCTTCAGTAAGCTCTAATAGAGAAAGTGGAGCTCTTTTGTTTCTGTCCAAATGACGTGGGACAGTCTGGCAAGCTTGGTGAGAGCAAGGACAGAGGACTCCAAGAGCTCTCTCTGCCGGGAGAGACTTTGGGGAGCACAGCCTTTCCCACTCTCCACAGCCAAGCAGTGGAAGAAAACATCTGCCCCTTCACTCTCCCAAGATATGAACAGTTTCTGTCCAGACCCCTGAAAGCATCAGCTGACTCGGGCTAGGGGCGGCCTGGCTAAAGAGAAGATTGGATCTGAGCTCAATAACTCCCTTTCCTCCAGAGGTGTCCCCTTAACCACCCTGGAGTAAGGACTCATGTTCTTGAGTCATAGGCGAAGAAACAGGGTTGATCGCAGGTGACACAACTTCCCCAAGTCCACACAGAGCCACCCGTGGGTGACAGAGCTGGACTCAGACCCAGGTCTGTGCAGCCTCAGCATCTGCTCCCCACAGGCTGCAATGGGACTCTGGGTGCTATCCTGACCAGAGATCCTGCTGTAAAAAAACTCACAAGAATACCTGCATCCTCTAGGAAACAAGTATCGGTCTGGACCAGAAGTGTTGGTCTCAAAATGAAAATTTCAAGGATGGCAGCTCCTAAGTACATTTTCTCATGATTTGGCAATGGAATGTTCCCTTCCTCTTTTTTATTTATTTATTTATTTATTTATTTATTTATTTATTTGAGAGAGAGAGCATGAGAGGGGGGAGGGTCAGAGGGAGAAGCAGACTCCCTGCTGAGCAGGGAGCCCGACGCGGGACTCGATCCAGGGACTCCAGGATCATGACCTGAGCCAAAGGCAGTTGCTTAACCAACTGAGCCACCCAGGCGTCCCTCCCTTCCTCTTTTCCTCTGTGCCCCTCTCCAGTGTCCCCTAGTTCTGGAGTTAGCTCTCTCTCTGGACAGGCTGAGGGACTTTACTGCAGCTTTACCTCCACACCTGTCAGGCACTTGGCCAGTATTGTTGAGTGAGTAAATGTTTAACGGGCACCAGTCTAGGCCGAGCGGCACCGAGAACTCAGCTGGAAAGCCAAAACCAACACTATCCTGACTGATCGGAAGAGATAGACCTGGACTCACAGTGTCTTCCAAGGGCCCTTCTGTGGGCTCACTTCTGTGTGTGGTGGCCGCTGCTGGGCAGCGTGGCTCGTGGTCCCCGCAGGTGTGAGCTTGCCTCTGATCTTGAGTGTTTCTGTCCACACAGGGAAGGAGCGGCTTGCTGCTTGCCTTGGAGTTACTGTGCAGGAGGCTGCCTGGTTTTTGGAGAGTTTTTTGCAGAAGTACAAGAAAATCAAGGACTTTGTCCAAACAACCATTGCCCAGTGTCACCAGACAGGTGAGCCAGACACAGCCAAAGCCTTTGCAGACCCCCCCTTCCCCTCCCTGATGACCTGCAGCTGCCCCTGGTCTCCTGGCCCTGCTCCGTGGGGGGTGGTGGGCAGATGGGAGGGGATGGGGTGAGTGGAAAATGGGACCCTAGGCTCCAGGGTGAGAAGGGTCCAGAGCCAGGGTCTGCTTGAGGGAATCTTGCGTCAGAAAATGGTAGATGGGCAGCTAGAGACACAACCCTGCACCTAAAAGTGGAGAACGTATGTTTTTACGAAAAGCACGTGGTATATTTACAAAATTTCACCACAGTGTGGTCACAAATTTCAAAGACTATCAACTAGAACATGTCATGTGACCACAATGGAATGCGGTCCGTCCATCTACCTGTTTGGAAACGGATCACACTCCTCAATGATTTAGAATCAGAAGGCATCCCAAGAACATTACAAACATCTTAGAAATAAATGAGAGTGAGAGACTGTCCTGTGAAAACTGTGGGGCACGGCCACGCCGATCCTTCACTTAGAAGTACAGGAATAGTTTAACAGCATATTTTTAAAAAGAAAGAAAGAAATTTGTGAACATAAATGGGTTGTAGTCAATCCTAGACGTTTGGAAAAGAGCAGCACGTGAAATGAAGTAGGGGAAGGAGAGAGATGGGCGGGAGCAGGAATCATGAAGCAGGGAAGGGGGCAGAGGGGCGCTCCCTCACGCTGTAGGGAAGGAGAAGCCCCACCAGCGGCCCAGCCTTCCTAACAGCTGCGCTGTGCTCCCTGGGGCTCCCTGGGGCTCCCTCGGGCTCCCGGCTGTCCCAGCTCTGCCAGGCCCCACTGGCCACCTTCCTCTCTGGAGCCCCCGGCGGGCCCTCCCCAGGGGCCTCCTGGCCTGACTGTGTGCCCAGGCAGCAGCCCCAGGCAGGGTCCCCGTGGACCCTGACTGCACTCAGCGCCCAGCTCCCTGCAGCCTCGGTGTGGGGCACAAGAAAGCCAGCAAACTGCTCCCGTTCCCAGCGAGCTCCCTGGACCTGGGAGGTGAGCCTCCGCCTTGGCCACCGGCACCCTCACCGAAGGGAAAAGTAAGACCACCCACTTTGAAATGTTAGAAGAGTGATAGAATATGGAGTCAGAATCGCTGTAGACAGAAGCGGTGAAGGTGCCCGCACGCTGTCAGTGGCTTTCCGTAGAGTAACTCGTGGAAGCCTCACCGCGGTTCTCCACGAGGGTGGTATCCTTGCCCATTTTACAGATGGAGAAAACGAGTCACCAAGACGTTCAGTAGCTTCTCAAGTTCACACAGCTAATAGGTGGTAGCAGGCCCACGCCCAGGCAGCTCCAGCCCGGAGCCACCATGCTCCCTGCTACCCACCTCTACCTCCCTTCCTCGCACTCAACTCTTGAAGGGCCGTACGTGGGGTGTGCATGCCCTTCAACCCACTAGTACGCTTCTGGGCAGAAAGGTCCTCGAATGATCATTAAAATTTTCCACACACATTGGTTGAGGGTCAGGCAGTGATATGAGCTCCTCGCTGTCCCACGGCCACAGTCCAAGAGCCACAACAACCCACGAGTAAGCAAGTACATGCAGTGTCCGAAAGATGGCACCGCAGGGGCGCGAGGAGCCAGCGAGATGCCAGTGCAGAGAGAGGAGGAGGGAGGCCCCTGGAGAGCACCGTGTGCCCTGGCCTCCCTGGGGGTGACATCTGAGCCCCCACAGGAAAGCCCAGGAGAGCCTGGAGCGGTGCTGGGGTGGGCAGGTGGATGGGGCAGCCCGGAGGCCAGAGAGGAGGCCAGTGGCCCAGACCCTACGTGGCACACCACAAGCCAGGGGAAGAAGCTGGGGTTCACTTTGCACAGATCGGTCCAGGAGCGTGGGAGGTAGATTGGCAGGGGAGGTGGAAGTCAGAGCCACTGCCCGGGGGAGCCGTCTGAAGGGACAGGGCCTCTGCCCAGCGTCTGAGGTGGGATGGACAGAGAGCACAGGCAAGAGACACCAAGGAGGCGACATGGACTGCTGATTAGAGGGGGGCTCAGGCCCCCGGGTGTGGGCGTGAGCTCTCTGTGTAGGCACGCCTGACCCTGCTGGGGCTGGAGCAGGCACACAAGGCAGATCTACCAGGCTGCTGTGAGCAGTAGGGCTCTCTCCCTGTCCTCACCGCCTGTCACTATCAGGAGGCTTTATATTACCGCCTGGCAAACAGCGGGTGCTCCATACATTGTCATTTTTGTAATTATGATGTATGTGGGAAATTCTTCCAACCCTCAGATGCGTGAAATCCTGAGTGGAGAATTTAATCTCACCAACACCCAATAAAACACAAGTCCTCATTGGTCAGGAGTATACTCACCCAACACAGCATGTTTATGTTCGTTTTCTTTTCTTTTCTCTTTTTTTTTTTAAAGATTTTATTTATTTATTTGACAGAGAGAGACACAGCAAGAGAGGGAACACAAGCAGGGGGAGCAGCAGAGGGAGAGGGAGAAGCGGCCTCCCACCGAGTGGGGAGCCTGACGCAGGGCTCAATCCCAGGACCCCGGGATCATGACCTGAGCCGAAGGCAGACGCTTAACGGCTGAGCCACCCAGGCGCCGCTGTGTTCGTTTTCTTCAGGAGGACCTTGAGGCAGGCGGTTGAGCATCTCAGGTGGTGATTTCGGGGTCCTGAGATGGAGCCCCGTGTTGGGCCCCATAGAGTGTGGAGCCTACTTAAAAAAAGAAAAAGAAAAAAAGAGGACTGCAAAATTATGTGAGAATGTGTGAGAATGTGGCCCCTCCCTCCTTGAGTAGACTAGGGATTAATGCCTTTCTCCCTATCCCAGCTGCCACATGGTTCAGAATTACTTCTGTACCAGAGCCCCACAAGTGGCCTTTAACAGCCTTTGTAAACTGCCCTCCCTGTCCTCTGTCAGCATGACTGCAGCCAGAAGTCAGAAAGCAGAGCCGCCAGGAAGCTGCCCTGCTTCCCCACCTCAGAACCCACTCGCCCCGAGATAGACCAGGAGGCCCGTGGGCAGAGCTCCCCGCTGCGCTCAGCACTGCAGTGAGGAGGGGTCCTGCCAGGGCCCCTGGACCCCATGTGGGGGAGGCCGTGCCCACAGAGGCTAGGTGAGCACCAGGGCGCCGCACAGCCTGTTTATTTCTGCCTCGTGTCCTCTTCTCCTTCACGTGACCCCGGCTATGTGGCATCCATCATGGGCAGGAGGAGACCGCTGCCGAGGGTCCACGCACAAGACCAGCAGCTCCGGGCGCAAGCAGAGCGGAAGGCCGTGAACTTCGTTGTGCAAGGTACGCAGAGCGCCTGGGGCCGCCTGCCGTGGGTTCTCAGCAGCTGCAGGGCTGAATGACACCCCCCAGATTATCCGGATGCTAGTCCCTGCTTCTGTACTCACCGGTAGTTACACAGGAGGCTCGAGTGAAGTAGCACTTGGCGCTCAGCAGGTGCTCAGGACATGGTGGTCTTTCCCCCAGGCAACACTATCCTGGACCTCCGAATAAGGAACTGAGGCTTTCGGAGTTTCTCTAGCCGGGACTAGGGCGAGACCTGGAGCTCAGTCCCTGCACTCTTGGCCTGGGGCTCTCTGCCATGCCCCTCATGCCTGGCAGGAGTAAGACCTTGCAGCAAGGCCTCCAGACCCAGCAGGCTCTCCTGGATCCCACAGCCTTAGCAGCAGGTGGCCGGAAAGCATGACGGCACCCTGTCTGCCCCTGGTTATGAAGACTCCCATCTCTAGCCACAGCCCTCAAATAGTTCTGCGTAGAGGTGAAGAGGGAGAGCGATAATCCCAGGCTCCATATACCGTGGGCCACCAGCTGTCCCAGGGAGGCCCCAGGCAGCCTGGAGTCAGGCGTCATCCCGTTGGTGACCCCATAGGTCACAAGGGGGGAACCGAGGCCCCCAAGGCCCAGACATGAGGCCTGAAGGCAGGATTTCACCACCTGCCCCCAGAGGGGGCTTCTGAGGCAGGACAGCGGCCAGGGACCCCAGCCCACGGGGAGCGGGTGGCTTGGAGTAGCGGCAGGGTGGAGATCATGTCCCCGCAAGTCCTGCAGAGAGGGGGACACGGCAGCACTGAGTTCAGAGAGCCTCCATGTGTTGCTCAGACAGCAGGAGGCTCAGTGGCAGCTGACAGAACAATTGCTAGGATCGGTCTGGGTTCAGTATAGAGTCTTCCAGAGTCCTGTCTCCCAGTGTGACCAGCCGGACAGGAGCTGAGGACAGTGACAGCCCTCCACATCCTGAAATGGTGGGTTTTCACGTAGGAGGCCGCTGTCAGGCCACAGCCACGTGTCTGTTCCCTAGATGTGTGCGAGGCACGTGCTCGGTGATGCTGAAGCTATGTTAGGGCCCTTCCAGAAAGACCTGCACACGAGATATCTTCGTGTGAGAAGCTGACCAGGACATCCAGCTACCGTGGATACGGCCTCCCTGCACACGTGTGTCTCTGAGCAAGTGACTTGCCATCCATCCAGTCCATCCACGTAACAGAAATCTGTGTGAGCTGAACTAGGTGCCAGAGGAAGCAGTGGCCAGTGCCCACAAGAAAATTCTGCCTCTGACCCATCAACCAACAAGACCAGCTGTGTGACGCGTACCTCCCTGAGGCCTCCCCTTCCCCCCACACGCCCCTCTCTTGCCACCCGCCTCCCCATCCTTGTTTCTCCAGCTCCGTGCACTTTTCCTGACATCCCGCCCCAGCGCAGCTCCCCATCCCGCCTGAAGCCCCTCACTGCAGCAGTCTCAGAGGCCAGACTTCCATGTCCAGCATTTCTGCCACACTTTTAGGAAAAGGACGTCCATAGACTGAAGGCTTAGCCTTGCAGCGGAGCAAGGCAGTCCATGGACTGACAACCTTTACTTCGTGAACCTTGGGAAACATGAAGAGCTAAAGTAATTTCAAACCACAATGAAACCCGAACTTCAGTCTGTTTTCCATTACTGAGACACCTGCTGTGTGCCCGGCACTGGAATGGGCATGTCCCCTACACTGGCCAGCACCTTGCAGAGTGCCCAACACAGCCCTGACATGTGATTTATCCTTACCAAAATCTAGGAGGCTCTATCATAACCCCATTCGATCCACTGGAAAGCTGAGCACAATGAAGTCAAGAGGCCATGTGGCTGGAAGGCTGAGTGCTCGCCCCTGCCTGGTCACTTTGTTAGCTGGTGCAGCGGGAGGCTTCCAGATTCTGCAGAACCTGTGAATGTGATATCATTCCCACGGTTAGGTCAAGCCACAAGGCAAAAGGGGGTTTGCATCCACGATGGGCCTGACCTAATCAGGCAGGCCCTTGAAAGACCATGTAGGGGTCAGGGTCGGGATTCACTGCAGTAGGCGCCCTTCAGCTGGCCGTGAAGAAGCAAACTGCACGTTGGGCAGAGGGCCCACAGCAAGGACCCAGCGCAGCCTCCAGGAGCTGGACGCGCGGCTCACAGCTAGCAGCCAGCAGCAACACAGGAACCTCACTCACGCGTGGCAAGGAAATGAATTTTGCTACTGACCTGGGGTCACTCGGGAGTGGGTCTTCCCTAGTCGAGCTTCCAAATGAGGACTTGGTCGGGTCACACACTGATCTCAGGCTGTGAGGCCCCAAGCAGAGGACCCAGCCACACAGATTGGGTTCTTGCTCGGCAGGAGCTATGAGATGGTAGATCTGGGTTGTTTTAACCTGTGAGGCGTGGGGTCCTGCGTCCCACAGCATAGAAAACTAAGACAGCCGGGGCTCAGCTGAGCGTGCTGGCCGAGTCCCTGCTGCAGAGCCCTGGACCTTACATTGTTCGTGAAACAGAACCTCTTGTTCCCACAGGCTCAGCCGCAGACCTCTGCAAGACGGCCATGATCCACGTCTTCACTGCAGTGGCCGCTTCCCCCACCCTGACAGCCAGGTCAGTGAGTGAGTGGCCAGCCTGCCCGGGCCTGACCCAGCGCGTGGGCCTGCCTTTCTCAGGGCTTGGGTGGGAGGCCCGTGGTTCTGTGAGTCGACAGCGTGGCTGGCCCATGCACACATGCCTCCCAGGAGCAAAGCAACGCCTGCCACTTCCCGTGAACCCCAAGCAGAGGGGCCCCCTGGGCCCGAGCTCCTCTCAGCACTCCCAGGAGAGCCCCTGCCTCCCCAACTCGGGCTGGGCCAAGTGCCCAGGGGCCAGCTCACAGCAGCTGCGAGAGCAACGGGCCGTCTGCCTGGGGGCACGAGGAGGCCTCTCGAGGCTCAGCTGGTGTGGAAATGCGTCTCCCCAGGCGTGTGTGAGCCCCTGCAGGCCCAGCCCAAGGGGCATCCATGCAGCTGCCCACCCGAGGTGGGCGGACCCCACTGACCCTCAGTCAGGACAGGGAGACTCCACGCTGCCCCCCCTCCCGGTGCCTGTTGCTGCCACCACCCAGTGTGCCCGACACCCAGCCCCGCCCCCAGAGCCAGCGTGCAGATGCATCTCGAAGATGAGGGCCCAACCACGGCTGCCTCTGGGCCACAGCTGTCTCCGGTTTCTGTCTCTGCCTCCGTGGCAGAGCGTCCGGGTGGCCGGGTGACAAGGACCCCCTGTCCAGCTCTGCTGGTCCAGAACCACGTCTGGCAGCCGCCCAAGGTCCTGGCGCCGGTGCAGGTGGCAGGGGCTGGGTTCTGCTCCAGCGCCCCGGGACCCCTTCCTGGCGGCTCCCTGTAAGTCGCCCGGAGAGGTGAGTGAGTGTGTCAGCCCGGAAGCTCTGTTCCTGCTTGGGCCTCCCTGCTTGGGCCCCGTGCACGTTTGTTTGCCTCGCTGGGGGTGGTCCCCAGGCGGGCGGGGGCCTGTCCCTGCAGACGAGCCCTTCCCAGGCAACAGGGCCGGGCAGCTGCTTCTCTGGCTGGTGACCAAGGGTCACGCTCACCTGTGTCACCTGCACGGCGGGACCCTTTTCCATCGGAGGCTACAGTTTCGTCTTGGCTTCGATACTGTTCTACTTCTCAAGGCATGATTGCCTTCCGCATCTGAGTCCTTCGTCTTTCCTTAAAAAGGCTTCTCCTTCTTCGTGGATTTCCTACTGTTCATTTTGACGTCTGAAACTGGGCTCTTTTTTTGGCAATTCCAGCAATTTTTACAGAAATGTGCGGTAGGCAAAGGCCCCGCCAGAGAGTGTGGGTGGCATCCCAGTGAAGGGCTAGGGAGGGGACTGTCCCCAAGCCCCACAGACCCGCCCAGCAGCGCCCTCGCAGCCCTTGCCCCAGACCCCGCCTCGGACCCACCCACCGCCCGCCTCAGGGAGGAGCAGCATGGGGAGGGGGCCTCGGCAGCTGCCGTCCGGGCCTGGGAAGGAGCGATGCTGGGTGGCTGTCTGAGATCCACTGCTTAAGTAACCGCGGGCACCTGCAGCGGGGTCTGGGCTATGTCTCCGGTTTCTGCTGCCACCGGGGGGACAGAGGCAAGAGCAGAACGGGAAATGCTTTCCTCTCAGAGTTTCTCCTGCCCCCATGTCCGTCTGCTCCCCCCGCCCCCCACACACGCCAGTGCATGCTGGGCCTCCAGTCCTCTGACCCCTGCGTCCTGCCCCCTGATGTGCTTTCTGTAGGGTACATTTAAGAGGGGTCGTGAGCCTGTGTAACTCACCACCTCGGCCGGAACCGAAGGCCACGCAGTGGTTCTGCATCTGTGATACCGTAGTCCAGAGAAGTCTGATCCATTTTGGGGTTTTGTGGAATTGATAAAGGAAGATGGTACATGAGGACTTGGGGTCTTCTTAGATAACCGAGTCCAGAGCTGAGCACGAACGTTTCCTGCTCCGGGGTTTGGCATCCAGCTGCCCTTCTCTCAGGCTTCACCGTCCTTGGAAAATGCTTCCCATGGCAAACGTGTAGTGTTGTGTTAGAACACAAAGCAGTTCAGTGTGGAATCTGGGGCCTTTCTGACTCTGCTCTGTTCATCCCGCAGCAATGGGAGAAGTTTTGGATCGAGTTTAGAATAGGCCACCGCGAGCCATGTGTGAGGGCACGAAACGCATCTCAGAGGCTCGTGGCTGTCCATAGCAGAGCAGGTACCCGGAGAGCCTCACCCAGTCACCCCCAGGCCCCCGTGGCCTGCAGCCACAGGCCAGCCTCCCCTCGCGGCCCCCGGGCCCAGAGCAAGAAGGCGGGCAAGCTTCCAGCTGCGAGTTGTGGGCTCAGTCATCAACACTCAGGGCTTGCCTCTGGGCCTCTCAGGACATGGGGCCTCTGTGAAAAGGCCCTTCTAGGGTTCAGAACATGTTGGAGTCAGAAAGACGCTTCAGAGATGGTTGGCTCTAACACATGAGTGTAGACAAGGGGAAACTGAGGCTCGGAGCCCACCCACGTCCAAGCTCATGCAGAGCTGGACCGGCGCTGGGCCTCCCAGCCCAAGCCGCAGAGCTACAGCTCTTGCTCACACTGTGCCCCCGGCACCGAGAGGACCAGGAGACCCGCCTGGTTCCCCGGCTCTGGACGGCGGCCGCCTCTGGAAGGCCCTCACCTGCTCCTTTGCCCTCGGGTGCAGGGATAGCCAGGAAGATGCGGGGTGTTCTGTGGAAGACGGGGTCATTGGCTCGCCACCAGGGGGACCCTCTGACCTCTGGCCACCTCGCCATGCAGCAGCAAACCGAGGACGCCCCGTGGCCAGGCCTTGCTCACCACCGTGCGGCCCTCAATCTCCCGGCCTCAGAAACGAGCAGAGAAGGTGCCGGGGGTCCAGGAGGCAAGAGACTCGGCCGAGTGGGGAGCAGCCAAGTGGGGAGCGGCCTGGATGAGCCTGGACCCTGTGGGACGGCAGGGCAGCCGCGGGCCTGCTCCTAAGGCTGGGAGGGGCGAAACGGGAAGCGTGCGGGGCGGTGACAGGGAGATGACAGGGCCAGGCCAGCGGCGGGCGCCGAGGAGGACGGGCTCTGCTGGAGCACTCGCTCACAGGAGCGTCGTCGGGGACAGCAGGACAACGGGACAGTGGGCAGTCACTCCTCAGGAGCAGCGGAGTCTGACTCGCACACTCAGCTGCCCCACACGGCGTCCCTGCTCCTCCTCTGTCTCGTGCCCCCGTTTCCAGCTGGACACCCGGAACGTCGCCGTCAGCTGTGGGAACAATGTGTAAGTGACTAACAACTCAGGCCTATTCTTAGGTCGCTGCCACACCGGCGGCTCAGAACTCACAGCGTCATTTCAAGAAGTGTGAACGCCGATGCTGCTAAATCTGAAAGAAGGAACAAGGGCCTCTTCTGAGTCTCTGCCAATTTGAAAACGAAGATCCCGTGGGAACGAAGACCCCATCGGGGGCCGTGCCACCAGCCTGCTCTGGCTTCCGGAGGGCAGCCCAGAAGGTCGGGCGGATCCTCTCCCCGCAGGACCGGCAGGAAGCCCTGCAGCAAAGCCGTGGGCCCCACGAACGTGGCAGCAGCACTCATCTCTGCCCCGTGGTTGGAAGCGCTGCTCCCTCTCTCAGCTGGGCTTGCCTCGACCCCTGTGCATGGGGCCCTGCCGCACCTCTCCCGGGCAGCCCTGCCTTCCTAGAGCCTCTGCCTGCCGCCTCTTCCCTCCCACACGGTGCCTGCAAAATGACAAGGACCAGATGTGGCCTCTGACCTCGAAGGCCCAGTCCTGGAGACAGCAAGTCCCACGAAGGGCAGAGCACACAGGTCCCTCCCTGACGTCCGCCATCTTTCCTGTGGGTCATCTGCACCACACCTCCCCTCCCTGAGTGCGCAGAACAAGCCACGTTCCTCTGCCCTGGGCCACAGCTCATGGCAGGCGTCATCCACCCAAAGCACTTACATCAACCCAGATCCCACCCTCCACAGAATGCATGTACCTGCTGGCCCCCGTCACTTGAGCCTAAGCCCTCCTGAGACCCACAAGCAGCGACTTGCTGAGGTCTGGCGGCCTCAACTCTGTGGGAGACGTTTACGTCCAGTCCTGGCTGGGTGTCCCAGGTGCCCCCTGTGATGGGATCCAGAGGCTGGGGTCACTTCTAACCTGTGCTCCCCTCTTCCCTGGAGACTCTCCTGGTGACAGTCAGGGGACCCCAGGCAGCAGGGGTCTTCCCGGGTCTTCCCACTCCCCACCCAGTCCCATCCTCTAGAGCACCCTGTGCCGCAACCTTCCATGGTGCCCCATGCAAAGCATGGGATCCAGAGGTCACATCTCAGGGTGACTCGCCCCCCAAACCACCGTGTCTTCCAGGTTGGTCGCCCAAATTCATGATGAGCTGCTATTTGAGGTGGAAGATTCACAGATTCCAGAGTTTGCAAGTGAGCCTGGGTAGCACAAAGCTGCTTTGACTTCCCGGATAGCTAATGCGGCTCCCCTGGCTGGCTGGCGTCTGCCCCCTGTGGGAATTCCAGGCCACTTCCCTGCCCCGTGCTGAGTGGACCTGCCCCATCCTGGCTATGCCCCAGTCCTCCCTGTGGGGTCTGCCTCAGCATCAGAGCTCTTAGATGATGGGGACTCCCCTTCTGGACTTGCTGGCCTTGTGGCCCTTGGTCCTAGAGTGCGGACTCCATCCTACGGTGGGGACTCCATCCTAAATGTGCAGACTGAATGCTAAGTGTGCGGACTCCATCCTGCAGAGGGGACTCCATCCCTCGGGAGGGTGGTTCCCCGCACAGCCAGTATTTCCCCAGTAGGGTGAGGGAGGCCAAGGTCCTGCCTCCTGCCCTTAGGAAGCACCTGGACACCCCTGAAGTTCCCCAGTGTGGCTGTGGCCCCTCTGCAGGGCTCCTGATGTGCAGGCCAGAGGGGCGGGAGAGTCCAGTTACCCTGCAGCCTTACGCCCCAACCTCCACCCCAGCCTCCTGCCCCCCGCCATGACCCTGTGCACAGCATAGAGAAGGAAACGAGGCCACAGAGCTCAGGTATACAGCCCTCGGTAGCCGCTGTCCCACCAGGCACCCAGAGACCGGTCCCCAGGGAGTTGGCAGGTTAATCCCAGAGCCAGGGAGGGGAGAACAAGGCAGTACCCACCCCTTCAGGGGGTCTTTCTGTCACAATCTTTGTACCGAAAATTGCGGATAACTTAGTAAGATAAAATGAAATATTTCTTGATCAAAGGGGCAAAAGAGTTCCGAGCCAACTCCAAGAAACACTGAGCCAGCTGACCCCTCCCCTGACTGGGCTGCTCCCTTTCTCAGGGCTGGAGGGTAACTGGCCCATGGTGACTGAGGCCACACAGCCGGGCCAACCCACCAGCACCACAGAGCTGCCCTTCCCGGCTTTACCATCACATGCAAATTCACGGGCCATTTGGTGGGCCCCACTGCTCCAGCCAGGGCTGCCCTACCCTCCCTCCTCTTCCCAGCCCCAGAGCCTCTGGACAGAGCTGGAGGCCGAGGCACGGTCCTGCCCCCAGCCCCACCTGCCCAGGCCTCCACTGGCTGAGCCTGGGGCTGGGGGTGAGGTCGGCAGCAGAGAAACTTGCCCCCGGCAACCATGGCTGGAGCAGTTAAGGTGCCTTCAGGCCTGTGCTAGGGATGTGGTCAGTGGAACCAGCCACAGGGTAACGCTGGGGCTGCTGGACCCATCAGCGCAGCTGACCATGTGGACTCGGAATAGCTGGGGAGCCTGGGGGCCAGGGCAGGGCCGGGGCCTGGGCATTCCCGTAATGGCCCCGTCTCTGCCCAGATGGCATGGGGCTGCCCCCTCCCTCTTTTCCCTTCGTTCCAGCTCTTGTCAGGGGGACCATGGAGTCCCTGCGGAACGTGCGGGCCTTGGAGCTACAGCTGCAGGTGAGGGGCGGGGAGGGGAGTCGCGCGGGTCACTCTCAACTCTGCCGGGCTCCTCCCAGCTGGCCACTCCCAGCCAGAGCTACCCAGTCGGGAGAGGCCCTGCCGGCAGCACCTAAGCCCCCAGGCTACTGCCCGCCCGCACCTGGCCTGTAGTTCCTGGAGGCCCAGGAGCCCCCCCCCACCACCACCACCTGTAGTCCTGCAGGGAGCAGAGGGGCTGCTCCCGATGGGCAGCTACAGGCAGCCCCCATCCTCCGCGCCAAGAGGGAGCTGTTGAGCCGTGGTCAAGGGCCTTGGCAAAGTCCCTCTCAGGGTTAGGGTCCCTGGGAGGGCTCTGCAGGCCCCCCTTTGGCATCTCTCAGAGCCAACTGACCCCAGGGAGCAGGACCCTGAGGTGGTGAGCCCGTGAGGCACCTGCAGGCCTGCTCCCTGGCACAGAGGCCCTGGCAGGTCAGCCGGGAGCTCAGCCATGGTTGAGGTATTATGACCTGGGGGTGCCCGTTTGCCTGTCACTGCGAGTGTGTGCATGCATCTGTCCACAATGTCTGGTCATGTCTTTGGGCCAAGTGGCTTCCTGGCACCAGGGACCCATGCCCACCTGCATGTGGGCTTGGGAGCCGGCCGGGAAGGCTAGCCTGGGCCTGGTGCTCACCGCTGCTGCTGCCCACAGGTGCCCCTGAAGGTGAGCCTGAGTGCTGGCCACTCGTGGGGGCACCTGGTGCCGCCGCAGGAGGCCCCCAGGCCCTCGGCCCAGCCCACGTGCTGCTGAGTCTCCAAGCAACCACCCAGCCACCGCCAGCCCCCTTGTCAGCACCTACCCTGGTGCGTGCATTTTTTGCCTTCATTTTGTCTGTAGCCCCAGGCAACAGTGGGAGGAGAGAACTGGTTTCCACCAGCCCATTGTGTGGCCTTCCCCAAGGTCGGCACTGGGCAGCTAGAGCAGGACCTGGAGAGGCCACGTTCACCCCCTGGGTTGTCCCCTATAGTAAAAGCCTTATTCAAAGCGGGCCCAGACTCTGTGCAAATGGATTCTTCCCGTGGATGGGAAACGCCATGCCCACAGCGCCGAGCCCCTCGGCCAGAGGGAGTGGCCCAGCCTGGCCCACAGCAGGCACCCCCAGCCCTTCTCCCACGGAGCCCGGGTGCGTTCCTCCAGGTGGACAGCTGCTCAGCGCCGAGCCGGTGCCCAAGGAGCTGCCAGCAGGCTGGAGCCCTCTCTGCTGGCCCCCCGAGCTCCCCACAGCCACAGGGGCGCCCCTCCTCCCAGGCCACCCGGACAGCAGCGGTGCATAAGGAGAGCACAGCGGGGCAGCCACGGGCTCTGTGCTCACAGCTGACTCCCATGTGCCCGGCCAGGCCGTCGGGGCCTCGAGTCAACATTCCTGGGCCCCCCAGCCTCCCCATGAAACTTCTGCCGGCTGGTGACCAGTCCCTGGGGGCCAACCAGCTCCCCCTGACCCTCCTCTCAAAGTGGTTCTCCCAGGCCGTGCACCCCAACAGCCTCACGGTGTCCCCCCTTGCACAGTGGGGACACGGAGGCACATTGTACAGGCCCACTTGGGTAGTCCGTGCCACAGGGGGGACTGCAGCCCAGCCCGTTCCTGCACCTTTGCTCAGCTGCCTCTCCCTCACAGCCCCTGCAAAGGGGCCCCTGGGGGTCCTACTTCCAGGCCATCCTGGCACCCCAGGGTCTCCCCTCTCATGTGCTTCCCTGTCTGGATTCTGAGGATCCCCACGGCACCTGTTGGGGTGGAGGGACATGTTGATGGGCACCCAGATGCAGCCATGGATCCGGGCGAGGCGCCCCCTCCCACCTGCACTCGAGCTGCTCAGGTAGGCGGTGACTGGGCTTTACACGCCGCCTCCTGTGTGGAGCCCACTTTGCTTACCGGGCCCAGGCCCACTTTTCTCGTGGCTTCAGGATAATGTCACTGTTTTCACGGGGTGCACGAGGATCTGTATGGCCAGGCCTGACCACTGTGTGATAGAACATTCCAGAGTCTGGAGAGCTGGTCTGCTCCATGCCAGCCTCGGGCCTATGTTGCTCGTCCACGTGCCTGTGTGCATGGGGGTGGCCACGCCTCTGGGGGCCTGTCTTTATGCGGTCACCTCGGAGGCACGGCCACTGCTGGGCTGCACACCGGCCCCAGGCTGATGTCCAAGCGAGCCTCGTGCCCCCGCCCAGCGAGGACCAGAGTGTGCTGCCTAAAGAAGCTGGGCCCTCAGGCCTCCAGACCACAGACACTGGTTTCGACTTGGCTGATCCCAGAGCCTGTCCAAAGCCCTCCTGCTGTGGGAGGCCGATCCTGGGGACGGGATGAGCCAAGGCTGCTCCTCTACCAAGGGAGGGCCCTGCGCTGAGCTATCCGGGGCCGGACAGCGCCTCACTGTCCCCAGGAGGGAGGTGGGCCTGACGCCCTCACCTGAGCCCCTCAGAGCTGAGCTGCTCCTCAGAGATGCCAAGTGGGCAGGCGGATGCCCAGGCCTGCGGTGGAGCCCGGCCAGGGCGGCCAGCGCAGGGACAGCAGCCTCAGCTCCAGAGGTCACCCCAGCGCCTGCCCCGGTCCCCAAGGAGGAGTCCAGCATCTGCAGAAAAGCAGCGCGCCTCAAGAACGCACAGGAGTCCAGTTCCATCAACTCTGGTTTTATTGAAAAACAGCAGCATTGGGGGCCGTGCGGGCAGACCCACGGCACTGTCCCCCCACCCCCCGCTGCTCACACACCCACAGGAAGCCTGGGACCCCCACCTGCCCCTGCAGCCTGTCTCCCCTGCCCCTCCGGACCCTCTCGAGGGCTGTGCTGGCCCATCCTGGGGTCTCGGACAGTTGCCACAATTGCGGGGTCATCAACAGTAAACCACAGGAAGTGAACCCAGCCACCATGACATGATCTGGGCTCTGCTCGCCCGAAGACACGGCGTCCACAGCGGCTGTGGTCAAACAGCCTAACCAAGGTGGCGCCATGTCGTCAAATCTGATCTCGGCTGGTCTGGCTGAGCGTCCACCCCGCCATCCTCCCCGGAGACCCAGGCAAAGGCTTATCCCGGGCCCCCCGCTTCACACAGGCCTGCCCAGTGCCCTCCGCCGGGGGGGAAGGAGCACTACATTCCAGGTCCACTGGGCCCTGGGGCCGGCCTGGGAGAGGGAAGCACAGCACTGAGCCGGGGCCCCTGTGTCTCAGCGTGGGGCTGAGCGCCAGCCCACGCAAGCTGCAGCAGGAGGCCCCCTCCCTGTCGCCGCACACTCACACGCGTGTGCACACACGTGCAGATACACACAGACACAGGCGTGCACACGCACACACACAGACACACCCCTTCTTCAAAATGGCTAATTATTGCTGTTAAAAAAAAAAATACATCCAACAATGGCAGGTCGGGCCCCTCCCCCTCCACCCCGGGCCCTGGGCGGCCCCGCTCCCGGCACCAAAGGGCAGACGTTCCAGGATCTGCCCCACACCCAGCCCACAACACAAGCCCCAAAAGCCTCAGCCGAAGGCCGGCCAGCACAGGACACTGGCCGTGGCCAAAACAGTCAGGACCCATGCTGCCCACCTGCTGGGGGGGGGCCGGGCTGTCACCCATTCCCTGGACACAGACAGGCGTGGAGGGTTGCTCCAGGGGCGCTCAGCCCTGACCTGGCCCCAGCCCAGCGAGGGCCCAGGCTCAAGGCCACATGGGGCCAGCCGGGGCGGGCACTCACACTGCGTGACTCCCTGTGGCCCAGAGAGCTTCCCCAGCACTTGCCAGATTCCCAAGGAAGCCACCTGAGGAGCAGCCCCCAGCCTGTCCCCTGGAAAGGCCTTCTCTGAGGAAGGACACCCAGGGCAGGATGGGGGCTGCCCGAGGACCTCGTGGCCTCAGCCCAGCTGCAGGGCCTCCCAGCTCAGGCCTTCTCCCAGGGCTGCCCCCCCTTCCCCGAGGCAGGCTGGCCCATCTCTCTGCCCCATCCACCCAAGGGCAGCAGTGGGAAGCCAGGCTGGACGTGGGTACGGGGGAAAGGGGACAGACGTCACCACGAGCCTCCACACGGCTGGCCTCAGCACCCGCAGACAACTCAGTGTGGCCACCACCCTCAGGGGCCAGCTCTCCGAAGACCCCATACCTGGGGGACGCTGGTGGCACTGGGCCAGCCGGAGGGGCTAGAGTTCTCAGCTGTCCTGCATCCCACTGCCCTGAGCTGCCCACTGGGTTTGTGTTGCAGGCTCATCTAACAGAGACAGTCTGGAACACTCCACCTCCTGCTTGCCCATCCCAAAACAGAGGCTTCCAAAAGTCCTGGGAGCCCTGTCTCCTGAACATGGGTGCCACGCCTGGGGGCCGGCTTTCCGGGGCCTCGGCAGGAGCCACTGGGGGAGGCCCAGGAGGCCAGCAGGGAGAGGGAGGGAGCCCAGGACCTGACAATGCAGAGAGCTGCCCAGATACACCACTGAGCAGAACCCCAGGCAGACGCTTCACAGAGGTAGAAGAAGTAACATCAGGATTTCTACAAATGTATAAAATTCATATCTTGGTGCATGTTTGTGGAGGAGTTAGCTCCCAGGCTGGAGGGAACTGGCCAGCCAGGGACAGGCGTTCCCCACGAGTGTGCCCAGCCTCCGGCCCAGGGGAAGGATGGGGGTCTGCTCCCCCAGTGAGCTCAGGGGCTGCCAAGCTGCACACGGGCCAGGCGAAGGCCCTGTCCCAAGTACAGGGTGCAGCCGGCTGGTGCCTTTGGCCACCACCGCGGTGGGGCTGGGGAGACGCTGCAGCCCACCCACAGATCCTATACGGACAGACAGACGCCAGCAGGACAGGAGAGGGCCACACGTCTGCCCAGGAGCAAGCCCGGCGACACGCTCTGGCCAACGTCCCCCAGATGCAGGCAGCTCCAGAGCCCCGGCCTCTGCCGCAGCCCCAGTGGGCTCCGACGGCCCCCACCCACACGTCCCCACACCAGGGACCCAAGGCTCCAAAGGCACAGGATCAACGGGAGCTGGCAGCATCCCAAGCTACCACTGACAAGACACAGCCCACCACGCTGGGCCCGCGTGGCGCCCGCCCGCCCCTCCTGTCCCGCCAGGCCTCAGACCAGCCACAGCCCCAACACGCCCCATACCAACTAAGGCCGCCCCAAGCCAAAACCAAACCAAACAAAAAGAGGAAAAAGGCACAACTGTTTGTTTTCCATTTTGCTAAAACACTTTACGTCTGTCTGTATAATCCAGATTAACAAAATCTGAGAGCTGCAAGAAAATAGGGTGCCGATTTCTGTACAGTCTACAAAACTCCCATCCCCAAGCAGGGACCGGACGCCACCAGGGAGAAATGTACAGAGGAGAGCGGGGTCTATACAATGTTCTGCAAATATCTCAAGTGCCAACAGCACGAAAGGCCCCTCGGGAAACTGGGCTTGCTTCGCAAGTTTGCTAGTTTCCGAAGTGCCTTTCTAAGAACGTCCCGTCTGTGTCCCCTACGCAGGACCCAGCTCCATGGCCCACCGTGCCTGCCACTCCCCCCTCCCAGCTCCCGAAATAGAGGGGCCTCGGGGGGCATTTAGGGCCCTCCTGCCACCATGGCCGGGTCCAGGCTTACAAGCTGGACACATGAGCACTGCCAACGACCCCTTTCCTCCCCTCTGTCCAGGCCACCTCACACCTGATCGCCGCCTCCCTCCTCAGGAGGGAGATGCTGGGAGCACAGCCGGGCCGCCCCACCACCCAGCCAAGCTGGACAGCACTCGCCCTCCCAAAGGCAGCAGGGAATGCGCTGCCGTCCTGACCTCATCCCCACAAGTCAAGGCTGGACAGGGGCAGCCCAGGGCCTCCTCACAGACCAGGAATGCTCTTTTGAGGGAAAGAATGCTAAATCAGGGTCTCCCTTCAGATTTCAAAATCTGAAACCCTCCACCCACCCAGCCACCCGCCCCCACCAAACTGGGCCAGAAATAGTGCATATTCTAGACCACACAGGTGTGTGTGTGTGTGTGTGCATGTGTGCGTGCGTGTGTGTGTGTTAGGTATAAACTACCATTTTGTCCCAAGAATTAAAGTCATGCAGAGTGCTATTCTGTCTAAATAACTTATTAAAAAATAGGTCGGTTTCAGGCTGGGAGAAGCTGTGGGCTCAGTGGTGTTGGCAGCGGCCTGGCTTAGTGAGATTCACAGGGCACAGCCCATCAGCCGTGAGGCAGAGCGGTCCTCGGGGAGGTCTGGAAAAGGCCACCGTAATCTAGCTGGCCCTGGGGAGAGGCGACCGCGTGATTGCCTCCCCACCCTGCTCTCCTGAAGGACCCTGACCAGGCTATGCAACAGGTTGCTACGGGAACCACACCTGGGTGATGATGCCAATCAGCAAAGCCAGGGCGGGGAGGGGCAGGGGCCGAAAGGAAAGAAATGTGACTCGGTGTCAAAGCAAAGCTGGGCCGGGGGTGGGGGGAGCGAGGGGTGAGAGGCAGGTGAGCCCTCCCGAGATCAGGTGGGCTGCCACGGCTAGCTGGCAGGCCAGGCAGGGGGCGCTCACCAGTCTAGGTCCAGTCTGAGCAGGGCAGCGGGGCAGGAGGCCGTGGGCATGCGGCAGCCAGGCCACGTCCTCAGCATGCACAGAGCAAAGCAGGGCCCGCGGCCAGCTCGGTGCCCCACGGGGCGGTGGCCGGCCAGCCCAGCAGGCCACGCCTCCCGGGGCCTGGCCGCCGAGTCCCAGCCTGGCTGGCGGCCAGGGGTCCGCCGGGGCAGGGGTCGCGCCGCGGAGGCTGTGTTCGGTGGGCCGGGCTGAGCAGGCACGTGGGCACGCGGCGGTCCATGCTGTCGCTCCTCAGGACGCGGCCCCGGCAGGCTGGGGAGGCGAGGGGCCGTGGCTGCGAACAACAGAGCCCCGAAGTGTCACAGATGAGCAACAGCCCCACACCCCCTGGAGAACCAGCCAGAGAACCGCGTGATGGTGGAAAGGAAAAACCCAACGCAAACGCCAAGGTGAGCGTCTGAAAGCGGGCCCGGGTGGTGGGCAGGCGGGCACAGGCGGCCGGGCGGCCGGGGCGGCAGGTGGGCGGGCGGGCGGGCGGCGGTCACTCCTCGCGTAGCTGCAGGCGGTAGCGGTGGTAACGGACCTGGAAGAAGAGGCGCTCGGCCAGCGACAGGGTCATGCCGGGCAGCACGTAGTGGTCACTTGAGCCCATGTGTCTGAAGCCCAGCGACTCGTAGAGCTTGTGGGCGGCCACCTTGACGGCTGTCGTGCCCAGCACCACCGCTGAGTAGTTGTGCACCAGAGCGAACTCCAGCACCTTGCGGCCCAGCGCCTTGGCGATGCCCTTGCCACGGAAACGCGAGTCCACGGACATGCGCAGCAGCTCCACCGTGTTGTCTGCCTCATGGGCCCGCGCCGCCACGATGCCCACCACGTTGCCATCCAGCACGGCCACCCAGAAGCAGGAGCCTGCAGGGACAGGGCAGTCAGAGCCGCGGCCGACACAGCCACCCCTCCAGGGCCCTTAGAGCAGAAAGAGCCCGGCCCAACCTGTCTGCCGCCCACGGCCGCCCCTGCCCTGGGCCTGAGGCTGGGCCGACAAGGGCTCTGGGGCCACACTCCCTCCCCCAGGGACCAAGAGCTGGGCAGGCCTCAGCCAAACAGATCCCTCCTCTGCCCAGCTACCCGCCGAACTAACGCCTGGATGGCTGCGGATGGCCACGGAGAGGCCGCAGGTGCAGCCGACCTGCCTGGGCTCCCAGCCACTTGGGGCCCACCACACTTGTCCCCGTGTAGCCACCCCAGGGAGCTGGAGAGAGACAGGTGCCATGAGGGGACCTCTGGAAGGACCCCTACAATGGGGATTGGGGGTTCTGGGAGGACAGGCCAGGACAGAAGGAGCCCTCTGGGAGCCATGCCCCCGGGGGCCTCAGGAGGTCCTGTGGCCTCCACTCTCCTGGGTCAGGAGCTGCTAAGCCTGGGGGCCCCATGGCCTGCTTGGATCAGGACACAGAAGCAGGCCCTTGGCAGGCTTGGGGGACAGTCCAAGTGGACAGTCAGGACGGATGGGCACCAATGCACGCCTCCCACTGACCCTGGCCTCTCCTGGGCAGGAGCCCAGTGGCCAGGCCAGCCGTCCCCACCCATGGCCTGGACCAATCACAGCCCCATGCAGGGCAGCAAAAGGAAGAGGAGGGCCAAAGGGGGGGATCAGGAGAGAAGCAAGAAGAGAGAGAATGAACATGGGGGGGGAGGCCTGCAGGGCATGAGAGCCTGGTCACCTCTGCTGACCACCGGCCCAGAGGCCCCAGGAGGCAGGGGCTGGCCAACAGGGGTGCCCACACTCTGAGGAGCCCCACCTGCACTCGCCCTGCGCATGGCCACTCCAGCCCCCACGGCTGTGTCTCCCACCAGCCCCCCCACCACCACCTTCTCTCCTTGAGTGGCCAAACTCTCCCCCATAAAGGTTCTGCACCTGACCTTACCCAGAGATCTCACTCCTCCACCCAACCTCCAAGGGTCCGCCACTGTCTTGTCTGCTGGCAGGTCCCCCAGCAGCTCAGCAAGAGGGGCTCCTGTCTCCTTCACTGCCATACCCTGAGACCTGGCATGCAGCCGAGTTCGGCAATGGCTGAAGGCCTGCTGCCCTGATGGACCGCCCCACTAGCTGGCCTGCCCACCATCCAGGGTTTCTGGCTGCCCCCACACACCCAGGCCAGACCAACTCTTCCCATCCCCTGAGCAGCATGGCCCCATCAGCCGTGGTCCAGCCTCCCTGCCCCAGTGGCACCTTCCTGCAACCTACCAAATGCCCCAGGACAGCAAGCAGGACTCCCCCCGCCCCATTCACACCCAGGGAGACTGCAGCCCAGAAAGAGCAGAGTCCTTGCCACCCCGGGCTCCCAACCTGAGCCCCCTTCTGCTCCTGCAGCCTGGACCTGGGCGCCAGCTAAGTGGGTCTCATACTTGTGCTCCCTCCCGTCCTGGGCAACTCCATGGAGGCCGATGAAAAGCTGAGTTCAAGCTTAGGAAAGGGTCAAGGAGAACCCAAGGTGCCAAAGGCTGGCCAGCTGCAGGGGTGGGGATGGGGGTGGAGGCAGGGCAGCACAGGATGGGCCGGCTCGGTGGAGCACCCGTGTGCTGGGATGCCTTGCCTCTCTTGTCCCCTGCTGCCCTTCCCTGGCCCTCACCAGGCTCCTCTCTGCCCTCACCAACTGTTGGGGCCCACACTGTCCCATCTCCTTAGCCTGGGAACCCTCCAGCACCTGGGAGACCCTCACACCCCAGAGGGCAGAGACAAAGGCCCCCTTCTCTGACCCCGGACATGAGGGAAACCATGTGGTCCTGCCTCCTAGCCTGCCTCTAGGTCAGCCTGGAGGACCAGAACAGCCCCCAGGGAGCTGCAGGCCCCTCCTGACCAGACCCGGTCCCTCCTTGTACAGAAGGCCAGGAGGCTGGGGCGAGACCCTCTGCCTCACTAAGTGGCCCAGAGACCAGAAATGGAGGCCAAGACTCAACACCCTGCTCTTCCAGGGCTCCCAGGCCTCGGTGACTCCCACCCAGAACCCTCTCCCCACCAGGAGGCCCTCTGCCCCTGCCACACCAGGTCCCTGGCACTCCAGGCCAGCCTGAGACCCAGCAAAGCACAGCAGACCCCCAGCCCCTCAGTAAACACCAGGGAAAGGGCATCGTGCAGGCTGCATGGAGAGCAGAGCCAGGACACCCGGGCCCAGGGCTAGCTCAGGACACTCAGCACCCTGCCCTCACGGGATGCAGGACAGAGGCCCAGGGTCTGTGTGGGCACTCGGGGGCCTTGCATCAGCACCACGGACCTAGCTCTGCCGCCCTCAGCCCCTGCCGGCCTGCTGCACTCCCAACCCTTGGCCAGAGCCCTCCGAGACTCCGCAGGCGTGGTCATGGGCCTGAAGCAGCCCGGGCCCACCTAGGCGTGGCCGTCCCCCCGGGGCCTGTCTGTCCTGAGGTGCTTGGGGCGTGGGTGGCCCTGCCAGCAGTAGGCGCTGTGAGGGGGTGCGAGGAGCAAAGGGAGGGGAGAGGAAGCGGCTGGCGCCGCAGGCTCACCGGGGGGCTTCATGTAGTACTGCTCGATGTCCGCCATGTCCGTGTGCAGAGCGCAGTCCAGGTAGGCGAGGACCACCTTGCGGCTGTAGTAATAGCGTAGGCCCAGCAGGCCGGCCAGCACCAGGCACGTCAGCAGCAGCGAGCGGGTCAGGGCAAAACACAGCACTGCAGAGAGAGGTGGGCCTGGTGAGCAGCGGCCGAGCAGAGCCCCTGCGACACCCGCCAGGCTGGGAGACCCCCCACCAGCTCCCTGCTAAATAAGCCGGTCGGGCCCATGCGCAGAGGAGAGACCACACCAAATGTGCCACGACTGTTTTCCGTGGAGGAGCGGTGGGTCAGCCTACCTGCTCCTTGCACTTTCCCCGTTACCAAACTTCCTACCATCAGGGCATGCCGCTTGGCAGCCTGACATCACAGGATTTCTATCCGTTCTGAGCACAGCAGGGGCCCCTGGGCAGGCTGCCCTCAATGGCTGGCGGCAACAGCCCCAGGCAGGGTTCCTTGGGGGGGGCATGCCAACCACCCATGTGGCCCCCCAGCTGTGGAAGGGGCTTCGAGTACACCTTTGCCACTCTAGCGAGGTAGGAAGCTACGGAGCTGCTCGACCAGGCCCCTGCCTCACCCTTGCGAAAGTGGGGAGTGGGAGGGGGCATCTTCCAGCAGAGGGCCCCAGGACCACCTTCTTCCCTGGGCCAGCCCCAGGGTTTATGAGGAGGGGGGTGAGGGAAGCCCGAGATTGCTTCCAGATTCGTCCAAGCTGCCAGGAGGCAGACAAGCCTGCAGTGAAAGTCACTTTTGCTGCATGACCTTGGGAGAGTAACAACCCCCAGCCTCAAGCTCCTCATCTGTGAAATGGGGACAACCACCCTCCGAGGCTTCAGGGGAAAGGCCTCAAAGCCCCTAGGGGGGCTGCCCCCCTTCGTGCCCGCACTCTGCCTCCTCGGCGCTCGCCCTCCTCCCCCCCGCCCGCACTCCGGGGAGCTGGCTGTCTTCCCCTCATAAATTAGCACTCGGAGCTGCCGAAGCAGCCTCCCCCGCCCCGCGGATTATATATAGCTACAGGCGCCCGGCGCGGAGCCTCAGCAGCGGGCGCTACCTGCCGTCACCCCGCCCCCACCCGGGCCGACCAGGGAAGGGACCGGAGAGGCGGGGCCGCACAGAGGGGGGACGCAGGTGGAGACCCCGGCCCTCTCCCCTGCCCGCAGCCCCCCACCCGCCGCCGGCGCTCGTTCCCACGCCCCCGCCAGGCGCGCCTTGGCCAGGAGCCCGGACGCCACCGCCGGTGGCCACCTCGCCCCGGGCGGCCGCAGAAAGCCGGCGGCGTGCGGGTGCGCGTCCGTGCGCGAGCGAGGGGGCCCGAGGGGGCGCGAGGGGGCGCGAGGGGTCCGCCGCCCTCCCAGGCTGAGTCCTGGGCAGGGACAGGAGCGCGCCGGGGCCCGGGGCCCGCGGTAGGGGCGAGCGGGGCTGCGGGCGTCCTGCGCGTCTGTCCCCGCAGGGGCCGGGCGGGCGCGGACTGCGGCAGGCGGAGCGCGGCGGGGTCCCGCGCGCACTGACCGGCCAGCAGGGCGTAGAGCAGCTGCGTGCGCGGGTGCTGCCGCAGGCCGCGGAAGGCCGTGTTGGGGATGCGCTCCATGATGCCGTCGTAGAAGATGCGGCGCGCCGCCTCCTGCTCGGCCGCGCGGAACTCGCGGATGTACACGCCGCGCCCCCCCGGCGGTCCCGCGCCCCCCGCGCCGCCGCGGGGCTGGGGGCCGGGCGCGGGCGGGGGCGCGGCGGGCGCGGCGGCCGGCCCGGGCGCGGCGGGCAGCGGGGGCCACATGGCGCCGGCGGCGGAGAGCAGCGCGTCCTTCTTGGCCCCCGGCAGCGCCTCATGGTCCTCGGCGGCCACGATCTTCGTCTCGCAGACCATGTCGGGAGGCCCACAATGCATGCACCCGGCCGGGCGGCGCAGCGCGAGGACGCGGGCCGGGCTGCGGGCGGGCACAGCCCGGGCCCAGGGCAAGGGCGCGGCGCCCTCGGACCCGCGGCAGCGGCGGCGGCGGCGGCGGCGGCGGCGGCTCAGGGGCGCGGGGCGGAGGCGGCGGGCGGCCGGGGCGCGCGCAGGGAGCTGCGCCGCATTTTGGAGAAGTATTTATAATGCAGCGGCGCCGGTGCAGTCGCGGCGCCTGGGGTCCCGCAGGGTCCTAGCGTCCACTGCATTGGCTGCCGAGGGTCACCATGTGATCTCGGGGGTGGGAGCAGACACCGCCTCCGCGCCCGCCCGATGGCACACTTGGGCGCTGCGCGGCGGCCGTGTGCGGGCGGCCAGCTGGAGTGCGCCTGGGCGGGGGTGGCGCGGGCAGCCCGGGGTACGACGGAGCGGCCGAGCCCCGCGAGGTGGCCGGGGACGAGCGCGCGCGCGACCGGGGTTCCCGGCCCGGAGGGAGCGCCCCGTGGGGGCTCCGGGCGGGGCGCCTCCACCCCTCAACGCGGGCCTGGGAGCGCCCGGTCCTGGGGCCGGGCCGCTGGAGCCCGCGGCGCCGCGTCCTCCTCCTCTTCGGCCGCCGGACGCAGTCACCGAACCATCTCCATCTCCATCTCCCGCCCCTTTGTCTGAACGCGACGCCCGGCCGGGGCCCCGGGGAGGGGCGCCGCGGCTTCCCCGGCCTGGCGCCCCTGGGAACCTGCGCCCGGGGCCACACGGGCTGGACGCGCGGGTACGCGGTCGGAGCGGGATCTAATGCCCAGATCGCCTGCAGCCCCCCGCGTCCGGGCGCAGCACAGCAACCCTCCGCTCCGACACCGAATTCCCGCAGCGGGCACTGGGGGCGCTGGGCTGGTCGGACCCCTCCCGGCCCGGCCCCCCGCCCTCCTCGGCCCGCGCATGCGCTCCACGATCTCGGTGCAGGTGCGGGGGGGGGGGGTTCTCTTGCCGATCCTTGCCGGTCCTGCGAGCCCTATCTGCTTGTCGACGCTGAGGGCCGGGTGCGGGGTGTGAGGGTGAGGGTGGGGGACAGGTAATCCCAGATCCCCCCCAACACCCATAAACCCTGGGTTTATGAACCCAGCCCCCTGCAGCTATGCACCCCTTCCCCGCGTCGCCCCGCATCGCGCCGCATTTCCCGCCGTGGCCCCGCAGGGCAGCCTGGAGCTGAGTTCACCACACCCGCATGGTTGGAGTCGAGACCTAGGGGACCAGGCCTAAGGACCCTCAGCCTGCGGCTACCATCACCTAGAGGCTAGGAAGGGGACGACCCCTCGCCAGTGTCCCGCCAAGGGACCCGAGTAGAGTAGGGAGGACTCCGGACCCAGGAGCTGAACTGGTCCACAGCCAGGATCGCCAGTGCAAGGACCTTGGTGGGAGGGGGCAGCCAAATTGGGAAGTCACCCCACACTCTATTTCCCAGATGCCAGAGTTTATCTGGGGCCTGGCTGTCATCTTCCAAGAGAGGAAAGTGAAACCGTAGAGAATCTCAAAGGAGCACAGAGGTCATTCAGAAATCACTCCATGTGCTGTCTGAACGCTGCCGAGAGCCCGACCAGCCACAGTGGACCAGGCTGCAGGGTGTCCTGAGGTTGACCAGGTGGAGGGCAGACGTGTCCTGGCAAAGCCAACAGCAAGCAGGGGATCCAGGCAGGAAAAACAAGGAATGGGGAGGGGTGGCTCATGTGCCTGGAGGAGTCAAGGGGCTTCAGAGGAAGGGGAGATAGGGCTTTGGATGTGGGCCTTGAGCACCAGATCAGGGATTTGGGAAACATTCTGTTGTTCTGTGATGGGGGCCAGAAGGGAGGACCAGGTGGAGGATCCAGGGACCTCTGACCCAGACTTGGTGCAAAGAGGCTCCTCCGTGCAGAGTGGCCCAGCGCTTAGAGGGCCACAGTCTCTGCTGGCTACTACTACCCGACCCACCCACCCTCCTCTGGCCCCCAACAGTCAAGCCCACAGGGAAGGACCTGCATTTCCACTCAGCCTGACTTTGGTGGGCCCTGCATCTGCAGAGGTCCCTTCCTCCAGGTGGCCTGACCTCACCTTCAGCCCCAAGTCTTGAACCCCCTGCCTCCCAAGATAGCTTGGCTAGACTAGCACTGCAGCATCCTGGTCTAGAGGGCCCTGGAGAGCGCCAGGAGGAGGTGGGGAGGATATAGCCAGACTCCGCTTGGAAGGGACAGAGCTGGACACCAGGGACAGCCACCTGGAAGATGTTGGAGACCTCAGGGCCTGGGCTTTAGCGCTCAGAGTGGGGGTGGCCTTAAAGGGAAGGGAGTTCTGCCCAGGCAGCAGGGTCCCAGGCCTGCCACTGAGCCTGTTCCCTCCCCGGTGACATGAAGACACCCCCCCCACCCTGCGCCTTCTGCCTGCATCAAGAACCCATTTCACAGACAATAAAATTGAGGCTGGGTGGGTCGTTCTCCCATGCACTCCTCTGGTTTCTGCTGCTTGGAGTCCCCTCTGCACCCACACCCCAATCGCCTGGGCAGCCCCAACCACCTGCAATTCCACCCTGCACCCCTGCAGTCCGGGTATCACGGTCAAAGCTAGACCCCGGCGCACAAAAGGGGGGTGGGCGTGCAGGACAGGACCCTTCCCAGACTCCAAAGGTAGAGCAGGGTGGGTGCCCTGGGCTTCCCCTGCTCCGTGCTAGGAGGGGGCGCCAAACACAGGATGGTGCATTAGCAGAAAACCCCTCACCCCAAGTGAAGAAGGGACCCTCGGGCCCATCCTGGGCAGACCCACTGGGTCTCCTCCAAGGACACCCTGAGGGCCAGCCTGTCCCTACAGGGTGGGGGGGGGGGGACCTGGCTGAGACCCAAACTTCACCAGCGGTCAGAGGTACAGGGGGGCCTGGGAAGCGACAGAGGTGAGTGGGAGCGCTGGAGGAAGTCCAAGGGGTCTCCAGAGAAGTGAACCAAAAGACCAGGGGATGGGAAGACAAAAGAAAAACAGACCAGATGGGAGGCCCAGTGTGCAACTGACAGTAGCTGCCCAAAGAGAAAAGAGAAGGGAACAACCATAATATAATAATGATTATTATTATTTCCCCCAGCTAAGGGACCGAGACTTCTGATTAAAGCCTGTCCAGCACTTTGAGTGAACCTTCAGTCCTGAGAGTGTCCTGGGGGTGGGAGGGAAAAGTTCCTGACAGGCACCCAAACTGCTCAACCTCCTCACCCAGAGTCCATGACCCAGCAGCCATCCCTCCCTTCTACACAGGCTCAGTGAGTGCCCACCCTCTATCGGGCCCTGAAAAGAACAAAGCCCAGTCCTCCTGAGGCTTTCCAATCCAGCAGGGGAGGGGCCAGAAATAAATAAAAGAGATCAAAGCTCTAGTATCCCTTGGGGACAAACAAACAAACAAAAAAGCAAGGTAGGATAAGGAAATAAGGAGTGAGGCGGGTCATGGAGGAGGCCAAGTGCATAACTCCTTAGAGAGACGACAGCCTGTGCAAAGGCCCAGAGGTAGGAGGGGCTATGAATTGAACATGCCAGCAAAGGTATTTTCAGACAGGCCAGCTCAGAAAGTTTACTTACCACAATGTTTTCTAGGACGATACTTGAAGACATGCAACATGGAGGGGATGACAAGACGTCTAGGAAACAGTGACTCCAAACCAGAAGAGTGAAAGGTAGGCAATGGGCAGTAGGAGTACCCAGCTGGCTGGGAGCAGGAGGGCCAGAGCCTGGCAGGGGGCATAGAGGTGACTTGAAGTTAAGGATGTGATAAAAGCAGACAGTGTGGGAACATTAAGGCAAACATCAAGTCCAGAAAAAACTAAAGCTGTCCTAAAGATAATGTATTCCCAATTCACTGCTTAGCCTAGAATCATATTTACATATATAGTCGTGGCAGATGCTCTTGATTGAATCTGCCTACAGATGAGCAGGAAAGCGGTATCATGGCTCTAGGATAGAGCCTGAATGTTGTCAGCCTTGACCACATGCAAGGCTAAACTCCTTGCAAGAACTGTCTGTGCTGACTCTGTCCACCTCTCCTCCTCCCATGAAACCTCCATTTGGGCCTTCCCCACCCACAATTAACCCTGTTCTTATCAAGGTCAACAAAGACCAGTGCTGCCAAATCTAGTGGTCCAGGCTTGGCCCTTCTTGATCTCAGCAGCATGTGACATGATGACCCCTCCTTTCTAACCAAAGCCCTCACCTGTCTCAGCTGTCTCCATGCCTCTCGGCTGCCCCCTCTCCTCTGGGGACCCCTCATCTCTGCCCTCTTAGTGCTCACCTCTGCTCTGTTCACACCCAGGCCACAACGGTCTCAGCCAGCCCTTGTGTTCCTAACTATCTCTCTCCGTCCCCTTTTCCACACATATCTGTCCACTTGCTTCCCCCTGCTCAGGGGTCTAGGGCACACCTCAAGACTGGCTCCTCCACCCCGACTCCAGGCCCTGTCTGGGGAGCTTGTGCTCCTACTTCCTCCCAAAGAGTACTCCTATGAGAGGCTTTCTCAGACCGTCCCTATCTTTGGCCGTTCCTATCTTTCATGGTAATAGAAACCCCAATTTGTGCCGGGGCTCGCGGCTGCCCACAACAAACAGGGTGCCCAGTTAAATTTAAATTTTAGGTAAACGAATAACTTTTAATATAAATATGTCCTAAATGCTGCATGGAACATACTTAATACTAACGAGTACTTATACTAGAAGTACTTGTACTTTTTATACTGAAAAGTGTTCATTGGTCCTGGATCTGTATTTGCTAAATCAGAGAACCCAAGCAGAGAACGCCGTCCATCCCCACCTCCCCGGCAGCCAGGAATGGCCACGTGACTGAAGCCAACCAATGGAACATCAGCGCCGTCGGGGCGGGGCCCCGGAGGGAAGACACCTGCCTCCGTCCGCCCTCCGCTCCTTTCTGGGGCCCCAAGACTGAGGGATTCTGATCCCTGCCACCGAGTACCCCGCGCATTTCCAGAACGGAGGGCTGGTCTGAGCTTCAGCACTCCCTCGTCTCTCTCTGGCCTGCTTTAGAGTTCACAGGCATCATCACCACCAGACCACTAGCTCAACCTCCCAGCACCACCAAGGTAGGGCTCTGTGTGGTCCAGACACTTGGATCCGCAGCAGCATGCCAGGCCCTTCCAGGCAGAAAAGCACTGAGGACAGGACAGGTCCTGGGGTGGGAGCAAGAGCAGGGCAGGTGCTGTGGGGCTGAGGCCTGGAGGAAGGCTCCGAGAAAACGTGTGCACACGCACGGTGACACGGACAGGCTGTGTCCGTGGGGACTTGTGAGCTAAAAAGGGGCGATCCTCCCCTCTCTGGCAGGAGCGCCTTGTTGCCCTCGGGCAGCCACCACTAGGGAACTAACACCCCAGAAAGGCCAAGTGTCCCACAGCGGTCACTTCCAACCATGGCATTGCTTGGATACTACAAAACATCGATGGAATGAATGGAGGGACAGAGGGAGGGTCACCTGCTTCCCCTGGAGGGCTCCTGCCTGGCGCTGTGCACACACCTGTGGATGAGTAAGGGCCTGTTACCCACAGGCACAACACTTGTATTCAGACCCAGATTCTTATTCCCTGGTGCCCTGGGGCTGGGCTGGGGCTGGAGGAGGGGCCGGCAGGCTTAGGCTGTGCAGACCATGCCAGTCCTCCCTGGGCCGGGAAGAGCCTTCTCTGGCTGCCGGCTCCTCCTGCCTGTCCCGGCAGCTACCGTGCGCGGGCTAGGCTATGAGGGGGGCCTGCAGGGAGCTCCCAGGACAGCCATCCCCAACGCAGTGCAGAGGATCCCCGGGGGCCTCGGCACAGGGACAGTTGTTCTGGGGACGAGGCCAGCTTCTACACTCCCCTGACCTCAGAGGGCAGGCAGACAGGCAAGTGAGGTGTCTGAAGGCTGACTTGCAGCGGCCACGACGTGCTGTGGGGCTAGACATGCGTATCGGCTCAGCACAGGCCCTGGTGTGGCCCACATGGAACTGCTGGGGAAACTAAGTCCCACACCAGGGACCACTGGGGGCGACGCTGGTGGGCTCTGGTGGCCAGAACAGGGAGACAGGACACAGTGTGCTGGGCCAGGTGTTTATTGATGAGGAACAGCAGTGTCTGAGGCTCCTCAGCGCCCGGCAGGCCAGCAGGCACACAGGGCCCGGCGCTCGGCCTGCAGCAGGAGGGTCTCCGTCTGCAAAGCAACAAGGGGCAGTGAGGGCAGGGCGCTGCGCCCGCGCTCCACCCACCAGCGCCCGAGGGCACGCCATCTCCGGGTGCTCCCAGCAGTATCCTCTCCGCCTGCTCCTGAAACCTCGGAGCCCCCAAACACACTGATTGTCAGACCCTCTGCTACCCTGTGGGCCTCCACCCCTTCCCACGCTCTTCCTCTAGACCCTCCGCGGTTTCTGCCAGCACAGCTGTCCGGTCCGGGACCCTGCACACGCTCATCCCAGGCCTGGACGACTTCAACCTGTATGCTGCCTCTCAGGGTCCCCCCCAACGCCATCCCCAGTTGGGCTGGGGCTGCTCTTCTCAGGAGCCCAGCCCCAGACTCAGTGAGATTCAGATCCTGGAGGCACTCTAGGCCTCCATCTGGGCCCTGCGGAGCTGGCCAGAAAAGGGGACCAGGGTGGGGTCTCCCCTTCTTTCCACTTCTGGAGATTCTCCCCCATTCCCAAACTCTGTCCTAAGTGAAAACTCCCTTGGCTGAGGCACAGTAAGGACGCGGGAGAGGGTGGGAGGGCTCAGTGTTCCTCCCAGACTTGGGGGTTGACCCTGCACCTAGCACCCGATGCATAACACCCATCCCTCCCCAGGTGAGGCTGGGGGGTGTGGAGCCTCCCAGACCGCCCTGCCCAAGCTGCCCTTTCTCGCCCAACCCTCCCCCCACACCCGTTTCTGACCCAGGGAAAGTGACTCCTCTTTCCCCTGCCCGCTGGACCTCATTGCCCCGTGGGGGGCGGGGTGCTGAATTGAGACTGGCACTTCTTCCTCAGGTGGAAAAAAGCCCAATGAGGCCTTGGGGAAGGGGGCGCCTCCCTCACCGGGTCTGGAAACGCTCATGGGTGAGACCTGCGCCCACAATGCCCCTCAGAACACTGGAGCCAGATGAGAGCAGGAGGATCACCGGCTGTGCCACAGGTTGGGTCCTTGCCCCGCCCCCCCACACCCCTGCCTCCCGGCCAGAGGAGCTCACCCTCGAGTCCAGGCTGTAGGCCGTCTTCCGAAGGTCCTGCAGGGCGCGCTGCATGAACTCGAACGCGTGGCAGTCCACGCACGGACGGCCTGCGGGAGTGCGCATCAGCGCGGAGGGAACGTCATCCTCGTCCAGTACCCCCGCCCCAGCACCTCCCACCGAAAGGGCGGCCGGGAGCCCGACCGCGGAAGGGGCGCGAGGTAGGTGTTGGGAACAATGGGGAGGAACCGTGCTCTGGCACGCCCGGGTGGCGTCAGAGCCCCGGGGGGACCCCTCCACAACGCACGTACTTTGCGCGGGGACGGCGCTCCCGGCGGTGGGCTCGGCGCGGGCCTGGAAACTCAGCAGCGCCACGCTCAGCAGCAGCAGCCACGGCGGCAGCGACCTCGGGAGCCTGCACGGAAGCGGGGGGGCCATGGCCGAGCGCAGGGAGCCGGGGCCGCCCTGCAGCGAGCCGCGGAGGTCAGCGGCGCCCTCGCGGGGGTCACGGACCCCCCCACCCCGCCGTCACGCCCCAGGCCCTCGAACCCCTCCCACCCCGCCCTCACCGGGGCTCACGGACCCCCCCACCCCGCCCTCACCCCCCACCCCGGGCCCACAAACTGCTCGCACCCTGCCCTCACTCCCCCGGGCTCGCGAACCCCTCCCACCCCGTCCTCACCCCCCTGGGCCCGCGAACCCCTCGCACCCCGCCCACCCCGGACCCTGAACCCCTCCCACCCCGCCCTCATCCCCCAGGCCCGCGAAACCCTCGCAGCCCGCCGACCCCGGGCCCCCGAACCCATCCCACCGCGGCTCAAGGACCCCCGCACCCCGCCCTCACGCCCGTTCAGCAGCCCCCCTACCCCGCCCCATCCCGGGCCCGCGAACCCCTCTCATCCTGCCCTCACCGGGGTTCACAGACCCCCTACTCCGCCCTCATCCCAGTTCAGGGACCCCCCCCCGCACCCGTGCACCCCGAGCCCGCAACCCGCCCCCCAGGCCCCCGAACGCCCCACCCCGCCCTCACCGCGGTTCAGGGACCCCGCGACAGCAGCGCCGGCGACTCGAGAAGACGTGCTGCGTCGGGCGCGCACCACGCATGCGCTCCGACCGGACCCCGCCCGGGTCCCCCGTCCGCCGTCGTTGTCATGGGAACCCCAGACTGCTCGAACCACCAGTTTAAAGGGACCGAGGAAGCTCCGAGACGCCGAGGGTTCAGCCCTGGCAGGGGCTGCACCTACACCCGCACCAGGCTCACAGTTGTTGGAGTCCAGAGGGCTGCCGGGAGGAGGCGGCGTCCAGAGCCACTGCGGACGGGAGCGAAACCGAGGAAGCGGGAAATCTGCTGTTAGAGTCCAGCAGTGCGGAGTCTCGGGGTGTCCCTGGGGCCTATGCACGCCAGAGGCTGGGGAGGCTCCCCGCCGGCCAGTAGGGTCCGGTCTGGTCGGACTGCCCCGGGGAGATCAGGGCCAGGAGCGAGCCAGACTGTGGCGCCGTGGGGAATCCACCCTCTCTGATCTTCACTCCCGCGGCCTCGCCCCGACCCTCCGGCCGGCCGGCTTCCTCCTCTTCACCTCTCGGAGCGTGGACAACTATTTGCCACTCCCCGTTCGGCCGCGCCTCTCCCAGCCTTGAGGTCCTACCACCTTCCCGGCTCTGTGACCTCGGAGGGGTCGCTTGGCTTCTCTGTGCCCTTTTCTCCCTCGTGAATGCTCAGGGCTGTTGGAAGTAAAGAGCCTCGCGTGGCCCCCGCCGAGGCGCGCAGGTTTCAGGTTCCTGCCGGGCCCACGCGTGCGGGGTAGGCCCGCCCCTCTGCAAAGGACGCGCTCCACTTGGCGTCGGCTGGGTCCCCGCAAAGCCCAGCAGCTCCGGGGAAGGCGCCCCAGGCCCACGTCCCGGCCGCGTGCGTGCGGGAGACCCAGCAGCCCGCTCTGTGCGGGGCAGCCCCGCGCCTCTACGTCTCCGCCCCCTGCGCCGGGCCTCAGGTCCGCTGTGGCCCCCGCAGGCCGCCGGCTTCCCGACCCGGGGGCGGGGCGGTGCTCGTGACCGCCACCCTCTCCTCTTCCGGGTCGGGCGGGCTCCCGGGGGGCCTGGGCGGGGGAGACTGTGGGCCGCGATCCCGGACGTGCGCATTTCCGCGCTCTTCCTCGCGGCGAGCCCCGACGGCGCAGCCCAGCGCTGCAGCCTTGCGGGGCCCCTGGGGCCGAAGACGCCACTCGGCCTCTCTCTTTTCTGCCTCTCCGTCTCACGCTTGTGCCTTGCGCCGGTCACCCTCTCTGCGCACCGGCGCACAGCCACGTCCACGCGCGGAGGGGGACCCAGCCTACACAGAAGCAAGGCGCGGGTAGACCTCAGGCAGCCGCGCTCTGGAAGCACGCTCTTCCCGGCCCCGCTGCAGGCTTGTCCAGCGCGTCCTGCTTAGTAGGGAGGGGGTGGTGCGCTGCGTGCCCGGGGTCCCGATGGCACCGCGGATCCATCATCGCGTGCGTACTCCCCCTTCCCCGGCACCCTGGGATCCTCTTCTTCGGGTTCATTTCAACCCACGGTCCAGCCTGACCTTCGAGCCGAACACACCCTCGACCTCCTGCCGCGACCGCGCGCGCCTACCCGGGGGACCGAGCGGCCGCCAGGGGCCGCGGGATGTCGGGGGCGGGACCTGGGGCGGCCGACGGAGCTGCCCGGGTCTGGAGTGCGGGTGCCGCGGAGCTCGCTCGCTCTCCATCCCCCCAGCGCTGGGGTCCCCTCCCCAGGGCACCGGCTTTCGCCTCTCAGTTGGAACCTTCTCTTCCGCGAACAGGCTGCGATTTATTTTTCTTTTCGGGAACTCAGGACCCCGAGCTCAAGGCCTGAGCGGAGATCAAGAGTCAGCCGCGTGACCGACCGAGCCACCAAGGCGCCCCTGTGATTTTTTTTGTACCCGAGGGAAACAAACCTCGTGAGTCCCTAGCCCCCACCCCGCCTCGGCTGCACCTCTCCCCGCGGTCCACTTTCTCCTCCTTTCTCTCTTGAGCCCACTCCTGCCCGGCCTGCGACCTCGGCTACCCTGAGCCACCTGCAGAATCTGGGGACAGTACTCAGTTACCCCCCCCCCCCCGGCTCAGCAGCCCCGCGGTCCCCTCCCCCCAGCGCTCCTCCTCAGGGCGGCAGCCCTCTGGGCGCTGCTGGGCAGTGCTTTGCCCCCCTTCTTCACGTCCCCTCCGGAGAGCCCCGTCCTCTGCGACGGTATCCAGTTGTGGCCGTGCCCCCCGGCATGCAGCCTCGGACTCGCACGTCCAGCCGCCTCCCGAGCACCGGTACGTGGAGAATGGACTTGTCGGAGTCTGCGAGTCCAAAGCCGGTCGGATTGCACCCCTCCTCCCCACCCCAAGATCAAACAGCTGCTCTGCCCACAGCCCTCCCTGTCTCCGGCGGGCCAGTCTGTCCCTGCAGATGCTCGCACCAGACCGGCGACGGCCCTGGAAATCGTGTCTGCTGCACCTCCCTCCGCCGCCGCCCGCCGCCCCTCGTCGGGACTCCTGACTCGCCGCTCGGTCTCGCGGTGGCCCCTCGCGGTCCAGGCTTCCAAGGCAGCCAGGACTTTCTCTTCCACCTTTTTTAAATTGCGGTAACGCATACGTAACATAAAATGTACCATTCTAACCATTTTTAAGTGTCCAGTCAGTGGCAGGAAGCACGTTCACGCTGTTGTGCAACCATCCCCACCCTCCACCTCCAGAACTTGTTCATCTTCCCAAACTGCCCCCAAGAAACACCAGCTCCCCATCTCTCCCCGTCCCCAGCCCCCCGACACCCACCATCCCCTTTCTGTCGCTATGATCTGACTCCTCTGGGGACTCACAGAGTGGGACCATCCAGTGTTGCCCTTTGTGGCTGGCTCATGTCACTGAGCCCAGTGTCCTCAGGGTTCACCCAGGTGGTGGCAGGTATCAGCACCTCCTCCCTGTTTAAGGCCGAATAACACTCCACTTTAGGGATGGACCATGTTTTGTTTATCCACTTATCTGCAGGTGGACCCTTGGGCCACTCTGCTGTGACCAAGGCTGCTGACCTGACGGAAAGACCTTTTAAATCATCACCAGCCACTGTCCCTCTCCGCTCACCGTGTTCCCAGATCCCCTCTGCCCCCAGGGACAGTCCAAGCCTTTCTGCAGCTGAGGCCCTGTGAATGTGGGGGGCAGGTGCAGATATCTTTTCACATCAGTGTTTTTATTTTCTTAAGACACGTCCCCAGGGGTAGGACTGCTGGGTCATAGGGTAAGTTCTATTTTTATTTTTTGAGGAACTCCATACTGTTTCCACAGTGGCTGCACCAACTTACCTTCCTACCAACAGTGCACGAGGGTCCCCTTTTCTCCACATCCTCGCCAACACCTGTTGTTTCTTTACTTTTTTTTTTTTAGCGGAAAGGTTTTTTTTTTTTCTCTAAAAGGCAAAAAACTACAAACACCCCAGGTCCTGAGCTCCCCAAGACTTGGGTCCTCCACTGCCCCCCTGAAACGCAGCAGGAGAGGGTCTGGAGAGTGTGGAGAGGTTGGTTCTTTAAAAAGTCACCCCTGGACGGAAGGCTCTTCGTCGTTCGCTGCCTTCTTCTGCCTCTCGCGGGCCGCTGAGAAGAGGGGATGGCAGGGCCCAGGGCTATGCCGGCAAACTCAGCTTCTTCCCCTTCAGGACTTCGGTGATGGAGAGGTAGAAGAAATCGCAGTAGAGGACAGTCTGGACTAGGCCCGCCACGATGGCGATGAGGTCGAAGAAGCCCTCGAAGTGGTAGGGCCAGATGCAGTTGAAGAGATTAGAGCGTGCGGTAGATGCCCAGCGCGGACAAGCAGTGGCTGGTGATCGTCTCGGCCTCCCCGGTCTTGCTCACCAAGAACAGCTGGGGCAGGATGGCTACCGACTCCAGATAGATGGAGAAGGCCCAGAGGATCTCTAGAGGGGTAAAGTCATAGTTGACCAGGAACGCCAGGATGGCCGTGGGAACAATGAGGAACTCCACCCGGAATGTGTCGTGGTTCCATTGTAAGTGGCTTTGAACTTGCTGTAAATCATCCAGACTGTGGTGAAGGAACAGGCAGTGTAGACCGCCTGCATGCATGTGTTGTACGGTGAGATGTAGTTGGTGAAGAGGTCCAGGTATCGGCCAGTGAACACCACAGCAAACAGGACCGGCTCTGCCCTGAAATCGCGGCACAAGGGCGGGCGGGACTTCCAGATTTAGAGCAGTAGCAAGATGATGGCTAGGAGGTGGGAGAAGTCTCCCAGGAATCGGAAGGTTTTCATGCTTTAGGGGGGTCTGACAGGGCTGGGCTGGTGGGAGGCAGCCTGGAGGGGGTCTGCCCCCCGGGGCTGATGTTCTGGCCCAGTGGCTGGGCTGGGGGGGCAGGAGAGGGGCCCTCGGGTGAGCTCCGCTCTGGGGAGGGGGCTCTGGGAGGGGGAGCTGAAGTGGGAGCTGGTCACCTGTTGTTTCTTGTCTCTTTGATGAGAGCCATGCTAACGGGGGTGAGGGGGTTGCTCACTGGGGTAGTGTCTCTTCTTATAAGGACACTAATCCTATCACATTAGGGCCCCTCCTCTATGACTTTGTTTAAGCTTGGTTTTTTCCAGAGAGGCAGCCCTGCTCCAAATGCAGCCACACTGGGGGTTAGGGCTCCAAAATATAGACTGGGGGGACACAAACATTCAGCCCACTACACTCCCTTCCTCCCTAGACCCCTTTACCCTGCCCGACGTTTTTAATTCTCCTTACAACTCTCATCTTCTGACTCACGATGCACTTTATTCGATATGGTGATTTTTCGTTGTATCCAGAGTTCTTGGAGGGAGGGAGGAACTTTGCCCTCAAGGATATTTGGCACTGTCTGGGGATATTCTGGGTTGTCGTGGTGCAGGGGAGAGGTGCTCCTGGAGAGAGGAGGCTCCTGCTAGACGTCCTACAATGCTCAGGGAGAGCCCTCGTGAAGAAGGACTTGGCCCATATTGTCCCTGTGGCTGCTGGGAGGGGCCCTGATCTGTATCTTCTCATTGGGATGCCAGGCCCTGGAGGGCAGGAGCCTGTATCTCTTTGGCTCCCTGCTGTGTCTGCAGCATCTAGAACTGCAGGGCCTTCAGAAGATGCATGGGAAGCATAAGGACACGAGTGCCAGGGGCCTGGGGCTGGGGGCAGGAAATTGGCCTGGGCAGGAACAGGGAAGCGCCCAAGCCTGAGGGGGAGCTGCTTGATCGGGGCTTGGACAAAGGGGCACACGCGGAAGACGCCACTGCAGCCAGTGCTCCCTGGGTGCCCCAGTATGGTCAGGCTCCCTGGGAGGGAGGGGCCGCTGGCCTTGCCGAGAGCCGCCTTGAGAGATGAGGGAGTGAAGGGGTGCAGAGAGAACCTTGGGGGGAGATTCATGTCAGAAATTGTGCCTTAGAGACGTTGGCTCTCCAGGCCTGGCTTCAGAGCCTCCGCAGGCTGCAGATTGGGTCTGGGCGTTGTCAGCATGGGTATGGCCTCTGCAGTGATACCAGGAAGCTCTGGAAATGAATATTTTTTATTTAAACTCAGTTAATCAACATATAATGTATTACTAGTTTCAGATGTAGACTTAAGTGATTCATCAGTTGCATTAACACCCAGTGCTCATCACATCACATGCCCTCCTTCATGCCCATCCCCCAGTTACCCCATCCCCCCCTCCCCTCCAGCAACCCTCAGGTTGTTTCCTGAGATTAAGAGTCTCTTATGCTTTGTCTCCCTCTCTGGTTTCGTCTTGTTTTATTTTATCCTCTCTTCCCCTGTAATCCTCTGTTTTGTTTCTTAAATTCCACATACGAGAGAGATCATATGATAATTGTCTTTCTCTGACTTATTTCGCTTAGCATAATACCCTCTAGTTCCATCCATGTTGTTGCAAATGGCAAGACTTCATATTTTTTGATGGCTGCATAATATTCCATAGTGTATATATACCACATCTTCTTTATCCATTCATCTGTCGATGGACATCTTGGCTCTTTCCACAGTTTGGCTATTGTGGACATTGCCGCTATAAACATTGGGGTGCACGTACCCCTTTGGATCACTACGTCTGTATCTTTGGAGTAAATACCCAGTAGTGCAATTGCTGGGTCGTAGGGCAGCTCTATTTTTAACCTTTTGAGGAACCTCCATACTGTTTTCCAGAGTGGCTGCACCAGCTTGCATTCCCACCAACAGTGTAGGAGGGTTCCCCTTTCTCCGCATCCCCGCCAACATCTGTCGTTTCCTGACTTGTTAATTTTAGCCATTCTGACTGGTGTGAGGTAGTATCTCATTGTGGTTTTGATTTGGATTTCCCTGATGCCGAGTGATGTTGAGCACTCTTTCATGTGTCTGTTGGCCATTTGGATGTCTTCTTTGGAGTAATATCTGTTCATGTCCTCTGCCCATTTCTTGATGGGATAATTTGTTCTCTGGGTGTTGAGTTTGATAAGTTCCTTAAAGATTTTGGATACTAGCCCTTTATCTGATAAAATGTTTGCAAGTATCTTCTCCTATTCTGTCAGTTGTCTTTTGGTTTTGTTGACTGTTCCCTTTGCTGTGCAAAAGTTTTTCCACTTGATGAAGTCCCAATAGTTCATTTTTGCCTTTGTTACCTTGCCTTTAGAGATGTCTCTAGCAAGAATTTGCTGCGGCCAAAGTCGAAGAGGTTGCTGCCTGTGTTCTCTCAAGGATTTCGATGGACTCCTGTCTCACATTTAGGTCTTTCAACCATTTGGAGTCTATTTTTGTGTGTGGTGTAAGGAAATGGTCCAGTTTCCTTCTTCTGCATGTGGCTGTCTGATTTTCCCAGCACCATTTGTTGAAGAGACTGTCTTTTTGCCATTGGACATTCCTTCCTGCTTTGTCGAAGATTAGTTGACCGTAGAGTTGAGGGTCCATATCTGGGCTCTCTATTCTATTCCATTGATCTATGTGTCTGTTTTTGTGCCAGTACCATACTGTCTTGATGATGACAGCTTTGTAATAGAGCCTGAAGTCCGGAATTGTGATGCCGCCAGCTTTGCTTTTCTTTTTCAACATTCCTCTGGCTATTCGGGGTCTTTTCTGGTTCCATACAAATTTTATGATTTTAGGATTTAGGATTTTTCCTCCAGCTCTGTGGAAAAAGATTTTTATAGGGATTGCATTGAATGTGTAGATTGCTCTAGGAAGCATAGACATTTAATAACATTTGTTCTTCCAGGGCGCCTGGGTGGCTCAGTTGGTTGAGCAACAGCCTTCAGCTCGGGTCATGATCCTGGAGTCCCGGGATCGAGTCCCACATTGGGCTCCCTGCTCAGTGGGGAGTCTGCTTCTCCCTCTGCCCTCCTCCCTCTCATGCTCTCTCTCTCTCATTCTCTCTCTCGCAAATAAATAAATAAAATCTTTAAAAAATATATTTGTTCTTCCAATCCATGAGCATGGAATGTTTTTCTATTTCTTTGTGTCTTCCTCAATTTCTTTCATGAATGTTCTATAGTTTTCTGAGTACAGATCCTTTGCCTCTTTGTTTAGGTTTATTCCTCGGTATCTTATGGTTTTTGGTGCAGTTGTAAGTGGGATCGACTCCTTAATTTCTCTTTCTTCTGTCTCTTGTTAGTGTATAGAAGTCTAACGATTTCTGTGCATTGATTTCATATCCTGCCACTTTACTGAATTCCTGTATGAGTTCCAGCAATTTTGGGGTGGAGACTTTTGGATTTTCCACATAGAGTATCATATCATCTGTGAAGTGTGAGAGTTTGACTTCTTCTTTGCCGACTCAGATGCCTTTTATTTCTTTTTGTTGTCTGATTGCTGAGGCTAGGACTTCTAGTACAATGTTGAACAATAATGGTGAGAGTGGGCATCCCTGTCATGTTCCTGACCTTAGGGGAAAAGCTCTCAGTTTTTCCCCATTGAGAATGATATTCGCTGTGGGTTTTTCACAGATGGCTTTTATGATATTGAGGTATGTACCTTCTATCCCTACACTGTGGAGAGTTTTAATCAAGAAAGGATGCTGTACTTCGTCAAATATTTTTTTCTGCATCTATTGAGAGGATCATATGGTTCCTTTCCTTTCTTTTATTAATGTTTTGTATCACATTGATTGATTTGCAGATGTTGAACCAACCTTGCAGCCTAGGGATAAATCCCACTTGGTCGTGGTGAATAATCCTTTTAATGTACTGTTGGACTCCATTGGCTAGTATTTTGGTGAGAATTTTGACATCCATGTTCATCAGGGATATTGGTCTGTAATTCTCCTTTTTGATGGGGTCCTTGTCTGGTTTTGGGATCAGGGTAATGCTGGCCTCATAAAATGAGTTTGGAAGTTTTCCTTCCATTTCTGTTTTTTGAAACAGCTTCGGAAGAATAGGTATTAATTCTTCTTTAAATGTTTGGTAAAATTCCCTTGGGAAGCCATCTGGGCCTGGGCTGTTGTTTGTTGGGAGATTTCTGATGACTGCTTCAATTTCCTTAGTGGTTATGGGTCTGTTCAGGTTTTCTATTTCTTGCTGGTTCAGTTTTGGTAGTTTATACGTCTCTAGGAATGCATCCATTTCTTCCAGATTGTCTAATTTGCTGGCATATAGTTGCTCATAATGTGTTCTTATAATTGTTTGTATTTCTTTGGTGTTGGTTGTGATCTCTCCTCTTTCATTCATGATTTTATTTATTTGGGTCCTTTCTCTTTTCTTTTTGATAAGTCTGACCAGGGGTTTACCAATCTTTTTTTTTTTTTTTTAAGATTTTATTTGCCAGAGAGAGACAGAGTACAGAAGCAGGGGGAGCAACACGCTCCCTGCTGAGCAGGGAGCCTGATGTGGGGCTCCATCCCAGGACCCAGGGATCATGACCTGAGCCGAAGGCAGATGCTTAACGACTGACCCACCCAGGTGTCCCAGGTTTATCAACCTTATTAATTCTTTCAAAGAATCAGCTCCTAGTTTCGTTGATCTGTTCTACTGTTCTGTTGGTTTCTATTTCATTGATTTCTGCTCTGATCTTTATTATTTCTCATCTCCTGCTGGGTTTAGGCTTTATTTGCTGTTCTTTCTCCAGCTCCTTTAGGTGTAGGGTTAGGTTGTGTATTTCAGATCTTTCTTGTTTCTTCAGTAAGGCTTGTATTGCTATATACTTTCCTCTTAGGACCGCCTTTGCTACATCCCAAAGGCTTTGAACTGTTGTGTTTTCATTTTCATTTGTTTCCATGATTTTTTTAAAATTCTTCTTTAATTTCCTGGTTGACCCATTCATTCTTTAGTAGGAAGCTCTTTAACCTCCATGTATGTGAATTCTTTCCTACTTTCCTCTTGTGATTGAGTTCCAGTTTCAAAGCATTGTGGTCTGAAAATATGCAGGGAATGATCCCAGTATTTTGGTACCGGTTGAGACCTGATTTGTGACCCAGGATGTGATCTATTCTGGAGAATGTTCCATGTGCACTAGAGAAGAATGTGTATTCTGTTGCTTTGGGATGGAATGTTCTGACTATATCTGTGATGTCCATCTGGTCCAGTGTGTCATTCAAAGCCCTTATTTCCTTGTTGATCTTCTGCTTCGATGATCTGTCTATTGCAGTGAGGGGGGTGTTAAAGTCCCCTACTATTATTGTATTATTGTTGATGTGTTTCTTTGATTTTGTTATGAATTGGCTTATATAATTGGCTGCTCCCATATTAGGGGCATAAATATTTACAATTGTTAGATCTTCTTGTTGGATAGACCCTTTAAGTAGGATATAGTGTCTTTCCTCATCTCTTATTATAGTCTTTGGTTTAAAATCTAATTTGTCTGATATAAGGATTGCCACCCCAGCTTTCTTTTGGTGTCCATTAGCATGGTAAATGATTTTCTACACCCTCACTTTAAATCTGGAGGTGCCTTTGGGTCTAAAATGAGGCTCTTGCAGATAGCATATCGATGGGTCTTGTTTTTTTATCCAATCTGATACCGTGTGTCTTTTGATTGGGGCATTTAGCCCATTTACATGCAGAGTAACTATTGAAAGATATGAATTTAGTGCCATTGTATTACCTGTAAAGTGACTGATACTTTATATTGTCTCTGTTCCTTTCTGGTCTATGTTACTTTTAGGGTCTCTCTTTGCTTAGAGGATGCCTTTTAATATTTCTTGTAGGGCTGGTTTGGTGATCACAAATTCTTTTAGTTTCTGTTTGTCCTGGAAGCTTTTTATCACTCCTTCTATTTTGAATGACATCCTAGCTGGATAAAGTATTCTTGGCTGTATATTTTTCTCATTTAGCACCCTGAATATATCATGCCAGTCCTTTCTGGCCTGCCTGGTCTCTATGGATAGGTCTTCTGCCAGTCTAATGTTTCTGCCCTTGTAGGTTACGGACCTCTTGTCCTGAGCTGCTTTCAGGATTTTCTCTTTGCCTCTGAGATTAGCAAGCTTCACTATTATATGTCAGGGTGTTGGCCTACTTTTATTGATTTATGGGGTTCTCTGTGCCTCCTGGATTTTGATGCCTGTGTCCTTACCCAGATTAGGGAAATTCTCCACCATAATTTGCTCCAATATGCCTTCTGCCCCCCTTCCTCTTCTGGGATCCCAGTTATTCTAATATTGTTTTGCTTTATGGTGTCACTTATCTCTCAAATTCTCCCCCCGTGATCCAGTAGTTGTTTTTGTCTCTCTTTTTCTCAGCTTCTTTATTCTCCATCATTTGGTCTTCTGCCTCATTTATCCTAGCAGTTAGAGCCTCCATTTTTTATTGCATCTCAATAGCCTTTTTGATTTTGACTTGGTTAGATTTTAGTTCTTTGATTTCTCCAGAAAGGGATCCTCTGGTGTCTTCTATGCTTTTTTCAAGACCAGCTAGTATCTTTATAATCATTATTCTGAACTCTAGTTCTGACATCTTATTTATGTCCATACTGGTTAGGTCCCTGGCAGTCAGTACTGCCTCTCATTCTCTTTTTTGAGGTGAGTTTTTCCATCCTGTCATTCTGTCCAGAGAAGAATAGATGAACAAGAGAACAAAATACTAAAATGGCAACAATGACCCCAGGGAAATATACACTAAACAAATCAGAAGGGACCAAAACTGATTTAAAAATAATAAAAATTTTTTAAAAAGTGAATATAATCAGACAGATGAACAGAATAGAGCAATCCCATGTGTATTTTGGTCTGTTTGTTAGAAAACTAGATCCCAAAATTGTAAAGAAAGAAAAACATGTGTACAAAAATAAAATTAACTACAATGAAAGGATAAAATGTAACTGTAAAAATGAAAACTAAAGAGAATTTTTAAAAAGTTGATAAAATAAGAAATTGGTTGAAAAAGGAAGGAGAACAAAAAGTTAAAATGGAAAGACTAAAGAATTGTGGGGGGAAAAAAAACATGAATTCTATGTGCTGTATTCCCCTAGCACTGGAGTTTTGCAGTTAGTTCTCAGTGATCAGTAAACTTGGTCTTGGCTGGGTGTTCACTTGGTGTAGCCTGATGATGGAGGCTCCCTGCCCCCTGCGGTCTATCTTCCCATATATCGCCTCAGATTCACTTTTCCACACCTCCTACCTTGCAGAAAGTGGTCACTTTTCTATTTGTAGAGTTGTAGCTATTCTTTTCTTCAATCTCTGGTTGAGTTCACAAGTGTTCAGAATGATTTGGTAGCTATCTAGCTGAATTCCGGGGACCAGATGAAACTAAGTTCTCTTACTCCTCCACCATCTTGGACTCTCCCTCGAAATGAATCTTTTTTTTTTTTTGAGTAATCTCTATGCCCAACGTAGGACTCGAACTCATGACCCTGAGATCAAGAGTCGCATGCTCAACTGACTGGGCCAGCCAGGTGCCTCTGGGAATGAATCCTTTGATGCCCTCCTCCCCGACACCCAGAGCCCTCAACCCCTCCATCCTCTCTCTGGCCGCCACCACTTTGTGACCAGGGTGTGGGTCTGGGCACATCTAGACACTGCTCTTAGGAGCCTCAAAGAGGCTGGATCAGCTGCTTTGTGCTTGCCTTGGGCTCTGCCTGGGACCATATCCCAGGGACCTTCTCCTTCCAGACCACATGCACCCACAGGCCCACCATGCCCAATTCCCAGCAGTCAACATGCCCTCACCCCCCTGCCAACCCCTGCATTCACCTTCCCAGAGGGAGGACCAAAGTGGAGAGGTAGAGCCATGGGAGTCCTGCATGCACAAAGGATGTGAGAAAACAGGAAGAGACAAAGATGACATCAAGTTTGGCCTGGGGGAGAAAGGTGCAGAGGGTGTGAGGCCAAGGTGCAGAGGATCAGGTCGGGTTAACTCAGGTGTGGCTTTAATAGCTGGGCAGGGCTGGGAGGATAGAAGTGGGAGCCAGGGCTTTGTGCCCAGTCCTTCTCTCCTTGCCCACAGGCCTGGGAGTGAGCTGTCTTGATATTGAGGGAGAAAGGAAGAGAAGACCCACCCCTGAGAGGCTGTAACACAAGGGCTTGCTCTGGTGTGGAATTGCAACCAACTTTTATACCAAATAATGTGCTAAGAAAATTCAAGCAATAGCGATGAAATTTTTCTTTTTTCTTTCAAGATTTTACTTAAATTCAAGTTAATTAACATATAGTGTACTATTAGTTTCAGGAGTAGAATTTAGTGATTCAACACTTGCATATATCACCCAGTGCTCATCACATGTGCCCTCCTGCATTAATGCCCATCACCCATTTACCCCATCCCCCCACCCACCTCCTCTCCAGCAACCCGCAGTTTGTTTCCTAGAGTTAAATGGTTTGCAGCAATGAAATTATTTTAAAATGATTTAAAATGGTTTTGAAATTGCTTTAAAATACCACTTCCCATGGTAACTGGTGGAAGCAAATTCGAATGATCCCAGGGGAAAGGTATCTTCATCATAGGCCTTGGAAAACTAACCAATAATTTTTCAAGGACAATGAGTAGTACATAGTAAAGCAAATCAAGTGCACAAGGGAGCAAAGCACCATGCGTGGAAAAAAAGAAAATGACCACAAATGATCAGAAACACAAAAATTATCAGACACAGGTTTTAAAGTAGCTATACTTAAAAAAAAAAAAAAAAAAAGAAGAAGAAGAACCTTGACTATATCAGGAAATAGGGAGCAGAAAAGGTGACAGACAGAATTTGAAAAGAACCAAATAGGAATTCTAGAGCTTAAAAGTGCAATCCCAAAAACCCAGTTAGGAGGCTTGGCTGTATATTGAACACAGCCGAAAAGAGTACTAATGAATTGAAAGACAGGTTAATAAAATGTCCCGAATTAAGAATATAACATGTTGGAAGGTTCTGGGAAGATGGCACAACAGGAAACACCAGAACTCTATCTCCCCACCTGGACAACAGGTGCAGGGGCAGAATGTGTGTAACGTAGGGTAAATTATGGTTAATTTAGATCAGTTTCAGCTCTTAGCACAGTAGCAACGACCTCAGCCCCCAGCCCCAGCCTCACAGCACACAGCTGCACTTGAGTTTCTGGAGCAGCGGGCACATAGTGTGCAGGAGCTTGGGCGGGCAAAAAGGACCCTGTCCTCCAAATATCAGGGATCTGTGCTTTGAGGACTGCTTTTGATCACACAGGTGCAGACACAGAGGTAGACGGCCACTGTTGCAAGCCCCTCCCCCTCCAGTTGAAGTGCCTTCCGGGGGATTAAAAGGCTGGAGCCCTTTTTCTCCCCACTCACTTTATCTTCCTCTTTTTCCTCCTTTTGGGAGCCAGATAGTAAGTTGTTAAAAAAACAACTGCACGTGGGTCAGCTGGGTGGCTCAGTTGTTAAGCATCTGCCTTCGGCTCAGGTCATGATCCCAGGGTCCTGGGATCGAGCCCCGCATAGGGCTCCCTGCTTGGCAGGAAGCCCGCTTCTCCCTCTCCCACTCCACTGCTTGTGTTCCTGCTCTCTCTGTCTCTCTCTCTGTCAAATAAATAAATAAAATTAAAGAAAAAAACTGTACATAAGGGGAAAATTAGAAAGTGACCATGCATGTCCAGAGAAAGGCTCAGAAAAGACCTGAGAAGACCTTAAGTTACACCTCAGGCTGATCCTTAGCCCAGAGACAACCTACAGCAGTTAAAAAATAAAACTAATAATCAAAACAATAACACAAAATTGCAAACCCTGGGGAAGGGGGAAACATCTGATTTTCACAGTTACCACATTATTAGATTCAAGTGTCCAGTTTTCAACAAAATATCTCAAGGCATACAAAGAAACAGGAAAGCATCCTATTCAAAGGGATAAAAAAAAAATCAACAGAAACTGTCCCTGAAAAAGACCTAATGGCAGATCTACTAGACAAAAACATTAAAATAACTGTCTTAAAGATGCTCAAAGAGGGGTGGCTGGCTGGCTCAGTCAGAAGAGCATATGACTTTTGATCTCGGGGTTGTGAGTTCAAACTCCACATTGGGTGCAGATATTACTAAAAACAATAAAATCTTAAAAAAGAAAAAGATACTCAAGGAACTGAAAGAGGATGTAGAGAAAGTCAAGAAAGCTATGTGTGAACAAAATGAAATATCAATAAAAGGATAGAAAATGCATGAAAGAAACTAAAAAATTCTGGAGCTGGAAAGCACAGTAACTGAAATGAAAAATTCACTAGAGATTGAACAGATCTGAGCAGGCAGAAGAAAGAATCCGTGAACTTGAAGAGAGAACAACAGAATTATTGAGTCTGAGGAACAGATGGAAAAAAGACTGAAGAAAAGTGAACAGAGCTCAGGAGACCTGTGGGACACCATCAAGCAGACTAGCATATGCATTGTGGGGGTCCAGAAGGAAGAGAGAGAGAGAAAGGAGCAGAGAGAATATTTGGAGAAATAATGGCTGAAGACTCCCAATTTGATGAAACATTTAAATACAAATATCCAAGAAGCTCAATGAACTCCAAGTAATATGAATCAAAGAGATTAACACCAAGACATATTATAATCAAACTTTTGAAAGCCAAAGATAAAGAGAGAATCTTTTTTTTTTTTTTTTTTTAGATTTTATTTATTCGTCAGAGAGAGAGCAAGCACAAGCAGGGGGAGCATCAGGCAGAGGGAGAAGCAGACTCCCCGCTGAGCAGGGAGCCCAAGCCCAATGCAGGACTTGATCCCAGGACCATCATGACCTGAGCCGAAGGCAGACACTTAACTGACTGAGCCACCCAGGCATCCCATAAAGACAGAATCTTGAAAGCTTGTGTGTACTCATCATATATCAGGGATCCTCAATAAGGTCAGTGAGCAGATCTCTCATCAGAAACTTTAGAGGCCAGAAGACAATGGGCCAATATTTTTAAAGAGCTAAAAGGAAAAACCTGTCAACCAAGCATCCTGCATCTGGCCAAACTGTCCTTCAAGGGTGAGGGAGAGACTGAGACATTCCCAGATAAAGAAAAGCTGAGGGAGATGTGATCACTACACATGCCCTGGAAGAAATGCTCAAGGAGTCCTGCAGGGTGAAATGGAAGGACACTAGACAGTATCTCAAAGCCATATGGAGAAATAAAGATCTCAAGAAAGGTGAATATGTGGACAGTTACATAAGCCATTTTTTTTATTATGTTCAATTAGTCAACTTATAATACTATATAAGCTATTGTAACAATGGTTTGTAACTCCACATTTTGTTTTCTTAACTTTTCTTTACATTTTCTTAAATTTAAGAGGTTAATGCATTTAAGATAATTACTAGCTCATGTTTGGGGCACACAATGTATAAAGATATAATTTTGTGGCATCAACAACTGAAAGGGGTGGGGACAGAGCTGTAAAGGAGCAGAGTTTTTGCATGTTGTTGAAGTTAAGCTGTTATAAAGCAAAGTTAGAGTGTTATAACTTTATTTCCATGGTAACCATAGAGAAAACAGCTATAGAATATACACAAATGGAAATGAGAAAGGAATTTAAACGATTCACTACAAAGAAGCAACTAAACACAAAGAAGTCAGTAATGCAGGAAATGAGAGAAAAAAATCTATAATGCACATAGAAAAGAGCACAATGACAGAAGTAAGTCCCTCCTTATCAGTAATTACTTACATGTAAATGGATTAAACTCTCCAATCAAAAGACAGAGATTGGCAGAATAGATAAAAACACAAGATCCAACCATAGGTTGTCTACAAGAGACTCACTTGAGATCCAGACACAAATAGATTGAAAATGAAGGGATGGGAAAACATACTCCATGCAAATAGTGACCAGAGGAGAGCACGGGTGGCTACACTCACATCAGACAAAATAGACTTAAATTCAAAAATGGTTACAAGAGACAAAGGACAGTATATATTAATAACATTTCAGTAAAAGAGAATATAACAATTATAAACATTCACACACCCAATGACAGACCATCAAACTATATGAAGCAAAAGCTGACGGAATTGAAAGGAGAAATAACCAGAGGTACAGGAACAGTTGGAGATGTCAGTCCCCCACTCTCAATAGTGGATGAACAGCCAGACTGAAGATAATAAGGGACCAGAGGACTAACCCCAAGCAGCCAGCCAGACGCAGCAGACACACAGAGCACCCACCCAGCGACAACCCCACACGCGTTCTCACGGGCACTCCGGACAGTTTCCGGGACAGACCATGTGTGAGACCACGTGGTAAGTCTCAGTAGTTTTTATTTATTTATTTGTCCGAGAGAGAGCTAGAGCGAGTGCACAAGCAGGGGGAGGAGCAGAGGCAGAGGGAGAAGCAGACTCTCCGCTGAGCGGGGAGCCCGACGCGGGACTCGATCCCTGACCTGAGCCAAAGGTGGGCGCTTAACTGACTGAGCCACCCAGGCATCCCAGTCTCCGTAGTTTTTAAAAGGTTGATATCATACAAAGTGTCTTCTCTGGCCACAACAGGATGAAGATAGAAATCAGGAACAGAGGGCGCCTGGGTGGCTCAGTCGGTTAAGCGACTGCCTTCGGCTCAGGTCATGATCCTGGAGTCCCGGGATCGAGTCCCGCATCGGGCTCCCTGCTCGGCAGGGAGCCTGCTTCTGCCTCTGACCCTCCCCCCTCTCATGTGCTCTCTCTCATTCTCTCTCTCAAATAAATAAATAAAATCTTAAAAAAAAAAAAATCAGGAACAGAAGGAAAACTGGAACATTCACAAATTTGTGGAAATTAAGTAACATACTCTTACATCAATTGATCAAAGAAGAAATCACAAGAAAATTAGAAAATACTTAGAAACAAATGATGAAAAATCTTCAACACAACAAAACTATGGAATGCAGTGAAAGCAATGCTAAGAGTTAGGGGAAATTTATAGCTATAAACATATTTAAAAATAGAAAAGATTTCAAATCAACAATCTGAGTTTACTACTTAATGAACTAGGAAGAAAAGAACAGACTACACCCAAAGCTAGTGGAAGGAAGGAAATAATAAAGATGAGAGTGTAGATAAACAAAATAGAGAATGGGAAAACAATAGAGAAAATCCATGAAACAAAAAGCTGCTCCTTTGAAAAGATCATCAAAGTTGACAAACCTTTAGCTATAGGGGCTAAGAATAAAAAGAGAGAAGACTCTGATTACTAAAGTCAGAAATGAAGTGGGAACATTATTACCGATAATACAGAAATAAAAAGGATTGTCAGAGTACTGTGAAGAGTTGTACACCAACAAATAACTTAGATAAGTGGACAAATTCCTGGAAACACAGAACCTACCAAGACTACATCATAGAGACACAGAAAGTCTGACTAGACCTACGACTAGTAAGGAGACTGAAGCAGTAATCAAAAATCTCCCAAAGAGCAAAGCCCTGGACCTGACGGTTTCACAGGTGAATTCTACCAAACATTTAAAGAAGAATTAACACCAGTCCTTCCCAAACGTTTCCCAAAAATTGAACGGGAGAGAAACTTCCCAACTCATTCTGTGGGGAAGTCAGACAGAGACACTGTAAGAAAAGAAAACTGTAGACCAACATCCATGATGAACATGGATGCAAAAATCCTCAACGAAATACTAGCAAACAGAATTCAGCAGCACGTTACAAGGATTACAGGGAGGGGGCAATTGCGTGATTCCAGGGTGTGGGTAATACTCTAGTCCTTGATTCAGGTGTATTTATTTTGTGCAATTTCAACTGCACATTTATGATTTGTGCATATTTCCATATGTATTCACTAAAAAAAAGTTTACTTATATTTTTAAAGAAAAAATGAGGCAAAATAAAGACATGTTCAGACATAGACAGAAGGTCTTCGGGAAGGAAATTCCAAAGGATGTAGTTCAGGCTGAGATAAAGAGATCCCAGATGGAAGATCTGAGGGTAAGCGAGGAGCAAGGCAAGAAGAACATCTTCTGGTGGGAAAGATGAAGAAAATACGACTACATTAAACCACAACAAAAAGATAGACATAAGATATCTGACAACACATACATCAGGAAAGGGTAAACGGAGTTAAACTGTTCTAGACAAAATACCCAAAAGATCTGTATTTACAGAGGGATGAAGGTATTAAGTTTATTTTGTCACTTTTTTACAGGCTCATTTGGGCATGACTGACATACAATAACAATCTGATCAATTTTGACAGTCTATACACTTGTGATGTCATCACTACGATCAAGATCATGAACATACCCATCACCCCCAACGTTTCCTCACCTGGCAGCTCTCCACAAGACAACCACCAACTGATCTGCTTTCTGTTGCTATAGATTAGTTTGCATTTTCTCCAGTGTTATGTAAGTAGAATCATATATTCTATTTTTTCCTGTCTTCTTTGAGTTAGTATAATTATATTGAGTTTTATCTACATTGTTGGGTGTATTAATCAATACTTCATTCCTTTTTATTAGTGAGTAATGTTCCATTGTATGGAAAAACCACAGTTTGTTTCTGCATTCACCTGTTGATGGACATTTTGGTAATTTCCAGTATTTGGCTATTACAAATAAAGCTGCTCTGAATACTCACCTATAAGTCTTTATATGGACATGTGCTTTCATTTGGTTTTTTTTTTTTTTTAATCTCTGCTTAACACTTTTTTAAAATTCCAGCATAGTTAACATACAGTGTGTTATTAGTTTCAGGTGTCCAATATAGTGATTCAACAATTTTACACATCTACTTAACATTTGTAATCTTTCTTGTAGCTTCTTGAACATTCGGAATACAGTTATGACTTTAATGTCTTTGTCTACTGATTCTATCATCTGTGTCATTTCTGGTTCAGTTCTGAATAACTAATTTTTTCCTGTCTTATGAGTTGTATTTACCTCCTTCTTTGCATTTATGGTAAGCTTTAGTGGATGCCAGATATTGTAAATTTTACAATGTTGAGAAACAGAGATTTTCTATTCCTATATATACATTTGAGCTTGTTCTGGAATGCAGTTAAGTTACTTGGACACGATTTGATCCTTTTGGGTCTTCCTTTTACATTTTGTTAGGTGGGCTCAGAACAATCTTTAGGCCAATTTGATCTGCTACTGAGACAATAGTCTCTGGAAGATTCTCCTAGACATCACTGGTGGCACCACAACTTATTTCTGGCCCTCGGTGAACTCTGAGGCTTGTTCATCCTTATCCATTGCAGTGGTTCTTCCCCTAGCTGTGGGTGGTTACTGCGCAAGTGTGTTCTGCTCAGCGCTCAGCTGAGGACTTGCAGGGAGCATACTGCAGGACCCCAGAACTCTTCTCTTTCTATGCAGCCCGTTTCTCTCCAGTACTCTGCCTTAAAACTGCTAGTCAACTTGGGCACCCCAAATTCTGAGCTCTGTCCCTTCAAGTCAGGGTTACTGCCTAGCTTTATTCGGGCTCCTCATCCCTCTTCTGAAGGCTGGAAAATTCCTTCAGGAGGAGCCTAGGACATTGTAGAGCTTTCCTTGCTTCCCTCTTTCAAGGACCACCGTTATGCACTACCTGTTTCCTATGCCTGAAAAGCTGTGGTTCACATTCTGTCCAGTTCTTTAGATGTTTGAAGTGGTAGACCATCTAGCCATAGGAAGTTGGTATCGTTTGTTCTAGACGATGATAAGCTAAGCAGACCCATTGTGAGTCTACTAAAAAAAGCAGAGTGAATAACTTTTAAGCGAATGTGTGTGTTGATAAAATGAATAATAAGGAATAATCAGTCCAAAAGAAGACTCAAAAGGAGAGAACAAACATGAGTTTTAGTCAATGATAATGGACAAAATATTCCAGTTAACAAAGAATGCCACCCCGAATAAAAAAGCCAACCCAACGCAACTATATGCTGTTTATATGAAACACAACTACCTCATAAGGACACATAGAAAGGCTGAAAATAGAAGACTGGATAAAAGGCATATTATGTAAATGCTGATTAAAAATAAGACTGGTATCACTATGTTGATATCAGATAAAATATATCTCAAGGCAAGAACAAGAGAGAACAGATGAATCCACTTTAATGGCAGGAGATTTCAACACCCCCCCGCTCCCCCCATTGAAAGTGGACAGATCCAGTAAGCAGAGAATCAGGAAGGACACCGTTGAGACCATCATCAATCAGATATAATGGACTATAGACCACGTCAGCCAATGACAGCAGAATACACATCCTTTGCAAAGTCACATGGAATACTCACCAAGACAGACAACATTCTGGGCCATACTGCTCTCCTTAACGAATTTAAAAGTATATTGGGGCGCCTGGGTGGCTCAGTCATTAAGCGTCTGCCTTAGGCTCAGGTTATGATCCCAGGGTCCTGGGATCGAGCCCCACATCAGGCTCCCTGCTTGGCCGAAAGCCTGCTTCTCCCTCTCCCACCTCCCCTGCTTGTGTTCCTGCTCTTGCTATCTCTCTCTCTGTCAAATAAATAAATAAAATATTTAAAAAATAAAAATAAAAAATAAAAGTATAGAAACCATAGAACGTCTGCTCTCACACCACAATGGAATTAAATTAGAAATCATAACAGAAAGAAAGCTGGAAAAGCCCCCAAATACTTGGAGATTAAACAACACGCTTCTGAATAACATGAGTCGAAGAAGAAATTGCAAGAGAAATTTAAAAATATTTTGAACTAAATGAAAATGAAACACAACTTACCAAAATTCATAGGACTCAGTGAAAGCAGTGCTTAGAGGGAAATTTATAGCACTTAATGAATATATTAGAAAATAAGAGGGGTGCTTGGGTGGCTCAGTTGGTTAAGTGTCTGCATTTGGCTCAGGTCATGATCTTGGGGTCCTGGGATCAAGCCCCACATGGTGCTCCCTGCTCAGAGGGGAGCCTGCTTCTCCCTCTCCCTCTGCCTCCCTCTCTCTCTAATAAATAAATAAATAAAATCTGAAAAAAAGAAAATAAGAAATATCTATAGCCAATAATCCAAGGTTCCACCTTAGGAAACTAGAGAAAGAAGAGCAAATTAAATCCAAAGTAAGGAAAGAAAAGAAATGATAAAAATTAGAGCAGGAATGAGTGAAATTGAAAAGAGGAAATCAAGAGCAAGAATCAACGAAACCAAAAGCTGATTGTTTGAAAAGATCAATAGAATTGATAAGTCTCTAACCGGGTTGACTAAGAAAAAAAGAATGACATATATAAGTATCAAATCATCATTTTGGACACTTGGAACTAATATATATCTCAATTTTTTAAAAAAGATAAAGAGAGGACACAAATTATTAATAACAGAAATAAAGGTGGGTTATCATTGCATGGACACTAAAAAAGTTACTAGTGAAACAGTGAACAACTTTGCACCCACACATTTGTTTTCTAGAAATTGACAAACAATTGCAAAATATATGTGGAAATACAAAGCAATGTGAAATGGCCAATATAACTTTGCAAAAGAACAAAGTTGGAGAACAAACGCTACCTGATTTCAAGACTAATCACAAAGCTACAGTAGTCAAGGCAGTGTGGTGTGGTGTGATGTGGGAAACAGAGGCAGAAGAGAAATTATTCCATTTCCTTACTCCTTACAGCCCGCTGACAAGTCCTTGAAACAGGCAGAGTGACTTTCCTCCAGGGACTGACCTTGCCTCGATATTGAAACTTTGCTAAGGGCAAAAGGCAATCTTAGCCTGACCCCTAGGATCCTGTAAGTCTACTTTATTTTATTTTTTTTAAGATTTTATTTGTCAGGGCGCCTGGGTGGCTCAGTCATTAAGTGTCTGCCTTCAGCTCAGTTCGTGATCCCAGGGTCCTGGGATTAAGCCCCACATCAGGCTCCTTGCTCAGCGGGAAGCCTGCTTCTCCCCCTGCTTGTGTTCCCTCTCTCTCTGTGTCTCTCTCTGTCAAATAAATAAATAAAATCTTTAAAAAAAAATATTTTATTTGTCAGAAAGTGAGAGAGAGAGTACAAGCGGGGGAACAGCAGGCAGAAGGAGAAGCAGGTTCCCTACCGAGCAAGGAGCCAAATGTGGGGCTCAATCCCAGGACCCCAGGATCATGACCTGAGCCGAAGGCAGACGCTTCACTGACTTAGCCACCCAGGCGTCCCTGTAAGTCTACTTTAACATAGAAAAATTCCTTTGAGATATATTCAGAATATTCCAACCCAAAGCAACAGAATACACATTCTTCTCTAGTGCACATGGAACATTCTCCAGAATAGATCACATCCTGGGTCACAAATTAGGTCTCAACCGGTACCAAAAGATTGGGATCTTTCCCTGCATATTTTCGGAACACAAGGCTTTGAAACTAGAATTCAATCACAAGAGGAAAGTTGGAAAGAATTCAAATACATGGAGGCTAAAGAGCTTCCTACTAAAGAATGAATGGGTCAACCAGGAAATTAAAGAAGAATTTTAAAAATTCATGGAAACAAATGAAAATGAAAACACAACAGTTCAAAGCCTCTGGGATGCAGCAAAGGCGGTCCTAAGAGGAAAGTATATAGCAATACAAGCCTTTCTCAAGAAACAAGAAAGGTCTCAAGTACACAACCTAACCCTACACCTGAAGGAACTGGAGAAAGAACAGCAAATAAAGCCTAAACCCAGCAGGAGAAGAGAAATAATAAAGATAAGAGCAGAAATCAATGAAAGAGAAACCAACTGAACAGTAGAATAGATCAATGAAACTAGGAGCTAGTTCTTTGAAAGAATTAATAAGATTGATAAATCCCTGGCCAGACTTATCAAAAAGAAAAGAGAAAGGACCCAAATAAATAAAATCATGAATGAGAGAGGAGAGATCACAACCAACACCAAAGAAATACAAACAATTATAAGAACACATTATGAGCAACATATGCCAGCAAATTAGACAATCTGGAAGAAATGGATGCATTCCTAGAGACATATAAACTACCAAAACTGAACCAGCAAGAAATAGAAAACCTGAACAGACCCACAACCAGCAAGGAAATTGAAGCAGTCATCAAAAATCTCCCAACAAACAAGAGCCCAGGGCCAGATGGCTTCCCAGGGGACTTCTACCAAACATTTAAAGAAGAATTAATACCTATTCTTCCGAAACTGTTTCAAAAAAATAGAAATGGAAGGAAAACTTCCAAACTCATTTTATGAGGCCAGCATTACCTTGATCCCCAAACCAGACAAAGACCCCATCAAAAAGGAGAATTACAGACCAATATCCCTGATGAACATGGATGTCAAATTCTCACCAAAATACTAGCCAATGGAGTCCAACAGTACATTAAAAGGATTATTCACCACGACCAAGTGGGATTTATCCTTGGGCTGCAAGATTGGTTCAACATCTGCAAATCAATCAATGTGATACAATACATTAATAAAGAAAGAACAAGAACCATACGATACTCTCAATAGATGCAGAAAAAGCATTTGACAAAGTCCAACATCCTTTCTTGATTAAAACTCTCCACAGTGTAGGGATAGAGGGTACATACCTCAATATCATAAAAGCCATCTATGAAAAACCCACAGCGAATATCATTCTCAATGGGGAAAAACAGAGCTTTCCCCTAAGGTCAGGAACACGGCAGGGATGTCCACTATCACCACTGCTATTCAACATAGTATTAGAAGTCCTAGCCTCAGCAATCAGACAACAAAAAGAAATAAAAGGCATCCAAATCAGCAAAGAAGTCAAACTCTCACTCTTTGCAGATGATATGATACTTTATGTGGAAAACCGAAAAGACTCCACCCCAAAACTGCTAGAACTCATACAGGAATTCAGTAAAGTGGCAGGGTATAAAATCAATGCACAGAAATCAGTTACATTTTTATACACCAACAAGACAGAAGAAAGAGAAATTAAGGAGTCAATCCCATTTACAATTGCACCCAAAACCATGATACCTAGGAATAAATCTAACCAAGGAGGCAAAGAATCTGTACTCAGAAAATTATAGAATACTCATGAAAGAAAACAAGGAAGACACAAAGAAATGGAAAAATGTTCCATGCTCATGGATTGGAAGAACAAATATTGTTAAAATATCTCTGCTACCTAGAGCAATCTACACATTTAATGCAATCCCTATCAAAATACCATCAAGTTTTTTCAAAGAAATGGAACAAATAATCCTAACATTTGTATGGAACCAGAAAAGACCCCGAATAGCCAGAGGAATGTTGAAAAAGAAAAGCAAAGCTGGCGGCATCACAATTCTGGACTTCAGGCTCTATTACAAAGCTGTCATCATCAAGACAGTATGGTACTGGCACAAAAACAGACACATAGATCAATGGAATAGAATAGAGAACTCAGAAATGGACCCTCAACTCTATGGTCAACTAATCTTCGACAAAGCAGGAAAGAATATGCAACGGAAAAACAACAGTCTCTTCAACAAATGGTGTTGGGAAAATTGGACAGCCACATGCAGAAGAATGAAACAGGACCATTTCCTTACACCACACACAAAAATAGACTCCAAATGGATGAAAGACCTAAATGTGAGACAGGAGTCCATCGAAATCCTTGAAGAGAACACAGGCAGCAACCTCTTCGACCTCAGCCACAGCAACTTCTTCCTAGACACGTCTCCAAAGGCAAGGGAAGCAAGGGCAAAAATGAACTATTGGGACTTCATCAAGTGGAAAAACTTTTGCACAGCAAAGGGAACAGTCAACAAAACCAAAAGACAACCGACAGAATGGGAGAAGATACTTGCAAACATTTTATCAGATAAAGGGCTAGTATCCAAAATCTTTAAGGAACTTATCAAACTCAACACCCAGAGAACAAATTATCCCATCAAGAAATGGGCAGAAGACATGAACAGACATTTCTGCAAAGAAGACATCCAAATGGCCGACAGACACATGAAAAAGTGCTCAACATCACTCGGCATCAGGGAAATACAAATCAAAACCACAATGAGATACCACCTCACACCAGTCAGAATGGCTAAAATTAACAAGTCAGGAAACGACAGATGTTGGCGAGGATGTGGAGAAAGGGGAACCCTCCTACACTGTTGGTGGGAATGCAAGCTGGTGCAGCCACTCTGGAAAACAGTATGGAGGTTCCTCAAAAAGTTGAAAATAGAGTTACCCTATGACCCAGCAATTGCACTACTGAGTATTTACCCCAAAGATACAAATGTAGTGATCTGAAGGGGCACGTGCACCCCAATGTTTATAGCAGCAATGTCCACAATAGCCCAACTATGGAAAGAGCCAAGATGTCCATCGACAGATGAATGGATAAAGAAGATGTGGTGTATATATACACAATGGAATATTATGCAGCCATCAAAAAAATGAAATATTGCCATTTGCAACGATGTGGATGGAAGTAGAGGGTAATATGCTAAATGAAATAAGTCAACCAGAGAAAGACATGTATCATATGATTTCACTGATATATGGAATTTGAGAAACAAGACAGAGGATCATAGGGGAAGGGAGGGAAAAATGAAACAAGACGAAACCAGAGAGGGAGACAAACCATAAGAGACTCTTAATCTCAGGAAACAAACTGAGGGTTGCTGGAGTGGAGGAGGGTTGGAGGGATAGGGTGGCTGGGTGATAGATATTGGGGAGGGTATGTGCTATGGTGGGTGCTGTGAATTGTGTAAGACTGATGAATCACAGACCTGTACCCCTGAAACAAATACATTATATGTTAATAAAAAAATATGTATATATGTTTGTTAAATGAAAAAATAAAGAAAAATTCCTCGGAAACTTCCTTTATTTCTATCTCCTAAGATACATGTTGCCAATCATCCCCTAAGCATATGGCCCACAGATACACATCTGAAGGGTCTCATGACTCAGGTTTTAGTAGACAGTAATAAACGACCTTTTCCCAACAATAGCTAGCCCCCTCAAAGTCCTGGAAACCTTGCTTCCAAATTCCTTAGAGACTGACGCTGTCCCTAACCCTCTCCCAATTTGAAAGTATATAATGGGCCACTCCTCATGACCCCGGTGCAGCTCTTTTTGCCCATGGATCCTGTCCCCTTGCTTTAATAAAATCACCTTTTTACACCAAAGATATCTCAAGAATTCTTTTTTGGCTGTCAGCTTTGAAACCTTTCTTTCCTACATCATAGTGTAAAGATAGATGAATAAATCAGGATAGAAAAGTGGCCAGAAATAGAGCCACACAAATATAGACAACAGATATTTAACAAAGATTCAAAGGTGGTTCATTCGAGAAATAGTCTTTTCAGCAAATGGTGTTGGGACCTTTGGCTGCCTGGGTGGCTTGGTCTATAGAGCATGTGACGCTTGACCTCAGGGTCATGAGTTCAAGCCCCACGGTGGGGAGATTACCTAAAAACAACAAAACTTTGACTTTCTAATTCTGCCATCTAATGGGTGTAATGAGGTATCTTGTTATGTTAATTTGGACTTTTCAGGTTACTGATCAGTTTAAGCATCTCTTGGAGTGATTCTCGAGTGATTGGGTTTCTCTTCTATGAACAGCTGATTCTTCTCTCCTATTCATCTGTGGGATTTCCTGTTAATCCAGTTGCTTTTTGATATTGCAAGTACCACCTCCTAGTGGCCTGTCTTCTTTGTTGAGCCAGTGGTTAAGTAGAATTTTTCCTAAGGACCCAGAATTGGTTTCAAGGACATAAAACAGAGGACTCAAATACACCAAAACATATTCTATAGAAAGCTACAAACAGGGTCAGAGTTATCTGGATTATTTCAAGTTTTTGGCTATTATGAATAAAGCTGCCAAGAACATTTGCACACAGTGAACAAAGATTTTCATTTTGGTCGACCAGTAGTTATAATTCAGTCATTATTTGACACATGAAGTTGCATCCCACTCTGCTCTTTTCCCAATAAATGTGTTGCCATTAAATTTGATATGTAATCAACTGTGAAACTCTCTCTTACCCTCAAATTATCATCATTAAACTGTAACTTCTTTTAGCTCCAGCATATTTACTTCAGAACTTCACCCATTAGTCGTTGACATTAGGGCCTTCTTTGCTAAATTAGACAATGATTTTTGAGTACTGGAAGAAATATTGCACCGGTGTGTGGGTGTGCTATTTCCAGTGTAAGGGGCAAAAGACAAAACACACTTGTAAGTTTAATCTTCACTGTTAGCTCTTTTTCTATAGCTTTCTTAAGTCTAAGACAATCAAAACTATCAATCAAGCCCTGATTTGTAGAATTTGCGATATCCATGGTGTAAATAATCCCATCCTTGCTGAGTTCAGGCTGCCAGTATTCGGTCAATGAAATGAGGCTGGGATGAGCCAGGCAGTAGTAGGTTACAGTGCTTCCACCATTCTGATAGCAGATGTGAATAACATCTAGAGCATGGGTAATGTGAAATGAAGAAAGATATCTCAGGTGTTTTTTTTTTAAGATTTTATTTTATTTTATTTTAAGATTTTATTTATTTATTTGAAAGAGAGGGACAGCATGAAAAGGGGAGAGGCAGAGAAAGAAGCAGACTTCCCAATGAGCAGGCAGCCAGACGCGGGGCTCCATCCCAGGACCCCGTGATCATGACCTGAGCCAAAGGCAGACACCTAACCCACTGAGCCACCCAGGCAGCCCTAAGATTTTATTTTTTTAAGTAATCTCTACACCCAACGTGGGGTTTGAACTTACAACCCCGAGATCAAGAGTCGCAGGCTCCACAGACTGAGCCAGTTAGGCGCCTCTGAAGTAAGATATCTTGTAAAAGGTAAAGTAGTAAAATGAATACAATTAAATGAAGTTTAATTTTTAATAATGCTATGTTTAACGACAAGCTTATAGAATTCCTGAAAATAAAACAATTGGCTCTTGTAAGCCTATATAAGCTGGAACAGCACATGGCGGGGGGGGGGGGGGGGTTGTGTGGCTAACTAGCGCAGTCCCCTAGGAACCTTTTGGAAGCCCTTTGTAACATTACCTGTATGCCCTTTGGTCAATACCTCTGCTCCCGGGCAGGCAACTCCCAGACCCTTATACATAGTCCTGGAGGGACCCGTAGGAGGGTTGTCTGCAGGGTGGGCAACTGGAAGCAATGTAAGGGTTTATTCCTAGGGAATGGAAAGCTAAAACATGGTGGATACAAGATCTGGCATAATCTCATCTATCCACTGAAGGCACAAATGTACACACTACATTTAAGGTTTGTTAATGATATACACACATCAGTAGGTATCCCAAACACACTAGACTGAGTTGGGGGAGGTGCCTGGGGAGAGAGGTGAGCTGTGGGATTTGATCTGGGGGGTCTGGACTGCAGACCTCTCCCCTGCGCAGGTGCAGAAAGGTGAGGCAGTGGGTCCATCCCACCTCCCTCCCCACAGTGGTCTTGATGAACTGGAAAGATGGAGCCTATGGGTGTGGAGGGACTAGGTCTGAAGGGGAGATTTGGGAACAGGCACTCCTGGAGATGATGAGGGAGGGGCAAAGTATGTGTGTGAGGGGAGGTGAGGACCTGGGAAGGGGGTACCTTCCTGAGCCACTGAGGTGCTCCCTGTGCAGGTCGCCCTCGCTCCTGCTCACTGCCTGCAGTCGCTTTCAACCTCCCCTCCTCAGAGAGATGGCACCAGCCGGGCCCACCATGGTAAACAAGTCCCCACTGCTCTCGGTCTGTGGCCATACTCCAGAGCACCTCCTGGTCCACCAGAGGCCCATCCCGACTCTGAGCGACGTCTCCAGCAGAGACCTCTGGAAGCAGGCGAGGAAGCTGGCCCGCTGCCAGCAGAGGGTTGGCCATGGTGGAGATGGCCCCCTCCAGGCAAAGGGGCACTCACTCAGTTTTGTGCTTTCCTTGATTGTTCCCAAGGCTGGCTGAAGCCTGGGAGTGGTACCCCCCCCCCACCCGGCAAGGCAGGGTTGACTTCCTTTCAAAGGGGCCTGACCCTTGACTCTCGCCCACTCCGGGCATCTGGAAGGCGCAGGCCCAAGGCTGGCAGGCGTGGGTGTCAGGGACAAGCCCAGGAAGGCTGCCTGCAGCTGGCCCTGAGCACGGGGCACAGCCTCACGCGAAGCGACTCCGTCCCTTCCTGGGACAGCTGCCTGGCAAATGGCAAACCCAGCGGCACTGGGGCCAGAGGGGCTGGCCCGGCTTCCGCCCCCTGCCCAGCCCTCTCTCCACACCACCTTCCGCGGAGTGCTCTTGTACACGGCCCGTGCCTCTGGATCGCAGATCGCACACCCGGAGGGACACCGGGCACAGCGAGCGCTCAGCGCGCCCGGCCCAGAGAACGAGCGGAAGCACGCCGGCAGGCATCCGGGCCCCACCGGGCAGACCGCCATAAACGCCTTTGGCCTTGGACACCTCCCTCCGGCAGCACGCACGGGGGTGGGCGAGAGGCCCGGGCGTCGGCCTGGGAGCCGCGCAAGGGAGGCACACGTGCGCCTGCCCCCCGCCACCCCGGACGCCCGGCCGGCGCGGGGCCGGGCCCGTCCGCGGCGCGGCCGAACGGGGACAGCGAACGCGGGCTGCAGGGCAGGCGCCTCCGGGCGTCGGCCGGCCCGGCAGCGCGCTCCGCCTCGCCGCGCGCAGGGACCCCCGCCAGCCCGCGCGCCGCAGGGGCGCGACGCCCCTCCTGACGTCATCTCCCGCGGCCGCCCGGAGAGCCGGCCGCGGACGCAGCACGCCACGCCACGAAGCGCCCGCGAGGCCCCGCCCCCAGAGGCGCCACCGCGGCCCGCCCCGGCGGGCGCCGCCATGTTGGGGGTCCTCGCCGCGGGCGCGTAGGTGTCTTCATAAGATGCCGGCTCGGCGGCACCCGGCTTCCTCCCCCCAAGATGGCGTCCATGCGGGAGAGCGACACGGGCCTGTGGCTGCACAACAAGCTGGGGGCCACGGACGAGCTGTGGGCGCCGCCCAGCATCGCGTCCCTGCTCACCGCCGCGGTCATCGACAACATCCGCCTCTGCTTCCACGGCCTCTCGTCGGCCGTGAAGCTCAAGCTGCTGCTCGGGACGCTGCACCTCCCGCGCCGCACCGTGGACGAGGTGAGGCGGGCGGCGGCGGGGGCGCGGGGCCGCCCCTTCCAGCGGCCCGAGACCCCGGGCCCTGCCCCCTCCTCTCCGGCGGTTCCTGCGTGCCCCCTCGCAGCCCTGCCCTGGACCTTCACGGTCCCCCGGAACCCCCCCACCCTCACGCCCCCGGCCCGCGGACCCTCGTCCCCGACCCTCACGCCCCCGGCCCCGCGGACCCTCCTTCCCGCCCCGGGACCCTCGTCCCCGACCCTCAGTCCCCCGGCCCGCGGACCCTCCTTCCCGCCCGGGGCCCTCGTCCCCGACCCTCACGCCCCCTGCCCGCGGACCCTCCTTCCCGCCCGGGGCCCTCGTCCCCGACCCTCACGCCCCCGGCCCCGCGGACCCTCCTTCCCGCCCCGGGACCCTCGTCCCCGACCCTCAGTCCCCCGGCCCGCGGACCCTCCTTCCCGCCCGGGGCCCTCGTCCCCGACCCTCACGCCCCCTGCCCGCGGACCCTCCTTCCCGCCCCGGGACCCTCGTCCCCGACCCTCACTCCCTCTGCCCGCGGACCCTCGTCCCCGACCCTCACGCCCCCTGCCCGCGGACCCTCCTTCCCGCCCCGGGACCCTCGTCCCCGACCCTCACTCCCTCTGCCCGCGGACCCTCGTCCCCGACCCTCACTCCCCCGGCCCGTGGACCCTCGTCCCCGACCCTCACTCCCCCGGCCCGGCGGACCCTCATTCCCACCCCGGGACCCTCGTCCCCGACCCTCATTCCCCCTGCCCGCGGACCCTCATTCCCGCCCCGGGACCCTCGTCCCCGACCCTCAGTCCCCCGGCCTGCGGACCCTCGTCCCCGACCCTCACTCCCCCTGCCCGCGGACCCTCATTCCCGCCCCGGGACCCTCGTCCCCGATCCTCACTCCTCCTGCCCGCGGACCCTCATTCCCGCCCCGGGACCCTCGTCCCCGACCCTCACGCCCCCTGCCCACGGACTCTTCGTCCCCGACCCTCACTCCCTCTGCCCGCGGACCCTCATTCCCGCCCCGGGACCCTCGTCCCCGACCCTCAGTCCCCCGGCCTGCGGACCCTCGTCCCCGACCCTCACTCCCCCGGCCCGGGACCCTCGTCCCCGACCCTCAGTCCCCCGGCCCGCGGACCCTCCTTCCCGCCCCGGGACCCTCGTCTCCGACCCTCACTCCCCCGACCCGCGGACCCTCCTTCCCGCCCGGGGCCCTCGTCCCCGACCCTCACGCCCCCTGCCCACGGACTCTTCGTCCCCGACCCTCACTCCCTCTGCCCGCGGACCCTCATTCCCGCCCCGGGACCCTCGTCCCCGACCCTCAGTCCCCCGGCCTGCGGACCCTCGTCCCCGACCCTCACTCCCCCGGCCCGGGACCCTCGTCCCCGACCCTCAGTCCCCCGGCCCGCGGACCCTCCTTCCCGCCCCGGGACCCTCGTCTCCGACCCTCACTCCCCCGACCCGCGGACCCTCCTTCCCGCCCGGGGCCCTCGTCCCCGACCCTCAGTCCCCCGGCCCGCGGACCCTCCTTCCCGCCCCGGGACCCTCGTCCCCGACCCTCAGTCCCCCGGCCCGCGGACCCTCCTTCCCGCCCGGGGCCCTCGTCCCCGACCCTCACGCCCCCTGCCCGCGGATCCTCCTTCCCGCCCCGGGACCCTCGTCCCCGACCCTCAGTCCCCCGGCCCGCGGACCCTCCTTCCCGCCCGGGGCCCTCGTCCCCGACCCTCACGCCCCCTGCCCGCGGATCCTCCTTCCTGCCCCGGGACCCTCGTCCCCGACCCTCATTCCCCCTGCCCGCGGACCCTCCTTCCCGCCCCGGGACCCTCGTCCCCGACCCTCATTCCCCCGGCCCACGGACCCTCATTCCCGCCCCGGGACCCTCGTCCCCGACCCTCAGTCCCCCGGCCTGCGGACCCTCACGCCCCCTGCCCGCGGACCCTCCTTCCCGCCCCGGGACCCTCGTCCCCGACCCTCATTCCCCCGGCCCACGGACCCTCATTCCCGCCCCGGGACCCTCGTCCCCGACCCTCAGTCCCCCGGCCTGCGGACCCTCACGCCCCCTGCCCGCGGACCCTCCTTCCCGCCCCGGGACCCTCGTCCCCGACCGTCACGCCCCCGGCCCGCGGATCCTCCTTCTCTCCTCCCGGGTCAGGCCTGCCTGTCTCCGGACCGTCTGCCCCACAGGCCTCCCCCTCCCCGCGCCCGAGTTGCTGGTGGGGAGGGGCTGGAGCCCACCGGCCGGGGGAGGAGGCTGGGGAGCCGCCGGAGCCGCGACCGGGGTCCGGAGCCGGGGTCCGGGCCGGGGAGCGCGGCGCACTCCGGGTTCTGGTCTGGGCATCTTACGGAAGAGCCGCTTGTTCAGGGCCCCGTGTTCTCTGGATTCTTTCCGCGCACGAGCACTTCGCGTTGTTGCAGTGAGTGGGTGGGCGAGATGTTTTGTTCTTTCCGCGACGGCATGTTGCGTCGTTTTCCGTGCGAGGTGAGGTAGTTTCTCCAGGTGCTGAAGCCCCTGTTGCTTCCACTTTGTGCCACGACCGTTGCGGTTTCTGTGAGGACGCCGCTGTCGTTCCGGACGTCGCCGTGGCCGGTGGCGGCGCCTGCTGGGCGCGTGCGTGGGCCCGGTGGACGCGGCCACCTGCCGCGGCTCCCGGTTAGTTTTCCGTGAGGAGTGTTCCCCTCCCTGAGCGGGCGGCGCTTGGTGCATCCTGTCCTGGGGACACGGGGCTGTGGACAGCTTTTGGCTCTTGCGAGCCTTGTGTTCGCCTTAGGGTGTCAGGAAGCGGGCTTCTCGACGGTACCTGGAGATACCCTGTCTAACTTCGGGGTTGCGGGGCGTCGCACTGTGATGCGATGGTCGCTCTGCTTTTCAAAGCGGGCGTATCAGAGTAAACTCCTCACCCACACTTGCCAGCTTGCTGGGCGCATCAAGGCGCTCGGTGGCTTCTCTTGTTTGTTTTTGCCCAAAGTACCTGCACCATTTTTAAATTTTTTTTAAAGATTTTCCTATTTCTTTGAGAGAAAGGGAGCACGCACGTGAGGGAGGAGGGCAGAGGGAGAAGCAGACTCCCCTCTGAGCAGGGAGCCCCTCCTGGGGCTCAGCCACAGGACCCTCAGATCAGGACCTGACCAAAACCAACTCTTGGTCCCACCCAGGTGCCCCTGGTGTAACTGACATACAGTGTTAGTTTCAGACATGCAACATACTGATACAATGTTTGCATGTATTGCTTATGATCAGCACAGTAAGTCTACCATACATGCGGAATTGGGGGGGGGGATGAGAACTCTTAAGACTTCTCTTAGCAGCCTGCAAATATGCAGTACAGTATTAGTAAGTACAGTCACCACGTTGGGTGGTTTTGATTTGTGTTCGCCTTAATACTAACGTGGTTGAGCATCCTTTCGTGTATTTATTCACTGATTTTCTTTTTTTGTGAGTTACCTCTTCACATCACTTGTGGGTTTTTTTCCTGACAGTCTTTTTTTTTTTTTGCTATGTAGTTTTTTAAAACTTTATATATATATACACACACATATATATATAAACGTTGGCTAGCAGTTCTTTTTCAGTTATATATTTTACAGCTCTTTTCCAGTTTTAAGCCTCACGTAGGCTTTTTCACAGACTCTTTGGAGGTACAGACGCTCTCAGCTGTAACTGGGCGCCGGTTACAGTCTTGCCTTCCTCTGTGATTGGGGCCCAGTTTGTCTTGTTGAGGATGTGGTGCCTTGCCTGGGGGGAGGGCGCTCCTGCTGCCGTGTTTGAGCAGCTCAGTTTGCCTTTCACATTGGAGTCTTCAGTCTACCTGGAACTGACCAGCGTGTGGAGCTGGGAGTCCAATTTTGTTTTCCACAGGGATGTCTGATTAGTCCAGCACCATTTATTGAAAGCAGCTGTCTTTCCCTGTTGCTTTGCACTGTCACTTCTGTGGGTTTGGGCCCTGGGCTCTGCTCTGTTCCTTCAGGCTATTTATATATCACTGTGCCAATAACCCACTAAGTCCTGTTACTGCCACTGTATACAAATGTCTTGCCAGCTCACAGCAGACCCTCCCACTTTATTCTTTAGCAGCATCTTTGGCTATTCTGAGTTGTTTCTACTTCTATATATATTTAATCTTCACTCCTCAGGTTACACATACATCATGTTGAGATTTTGATTAAGACTGAGTTGAGTTTATAGTGTGTTCTCGGGTGAAATCATCTTAATATTGAATCTGATAAATTGTGAATATGGGCATACCTCTCTATTTAGATCTCCTTTAATATTTGTTATAAAATTTTATGATTTTCTTCATAGAGATCTTCCATCTTCTGTTAGATGTGTTATTAGACATTTCATATTTTTCAATGCTGTCGTAAGTGGTATCTGTTAAATACATTTTTTAGATGAGTTTGTGAATAGCTTCTGTTAAAAGCTTACCAGTTGCAATAATTTTCCTGTTGACTCTTTATTTTTCTGTGTACTTAACTAATTTCTTTCCAATTACTTTTTACTACTTTTTCTTGCCTTACTACACCCACCAGGACCCCTCCAGTACATTGTCTTTTTTCTCATCACACAATGAGAACTTTGACTGTTTTGCTGATAAATATTATGTTTCCTATTATTTTTGGTAGATAGATTTTATCTGGTTAAGGAAATTCTCTTCTATTTCTAGATTTTTAATATATTTTTTACTTATCTTTTTTTTTTAAGATTTTTTTTTTTTAATCCATTTGACACAGAAAGAAGCAAGGGAGGGGGGAGCGGCAGGGAGAGGGAGAAGCAGGCTCCCTGCTGAGCAAGGAGCTGGATGGGGGACTCCATCCCAGGATCCAGGGATCATGACCTAAGCCGAAGGCAGATGCTTAATGGATTCAGCCGCCCAGGCGCCCCATTAAGATTTTATTTATTTGAGAGAGAGAAAGAGAGAGAGCACATGAATTGGGGGGGAGGGGCAGAGGGAGAGGCACCAGCAGACTTCCCCCTGAGCAGTGGGGATCATGACCGGAGCTGAAAGCAGATGCTTAACCGACTGAGCACTGAGGCACCCCTATCTTTTTTTTAAAAGATTTTATTTATTTATTTGAGAGAGAGAGCGAGAGAGATCACAGAGGGAGAGGGAGAAGCAGACTTGCTGCTGAGCAGAGAGCCGGGTGCTAGCTCAATCCCAGGACCCTGTGATCATGACCTGAGCGGAAGGCAGACACTCAACCAACTGAGCCACCCAGGTGCCCCTACTTCTAAATTTTTTTTTTTTTTAAAGATTTTATTTATTTCTTTCACAGAGAGAAATAGCATATTTATTTCACAGAGAGAGATAGCAAGAGCAGGAACACAAGCAGGGGGAGTGGGAGAGGGAGAAGCAGGCTTCCCGCGGAGCAGGGAGCCCGATGTGGGACTCGATCCCAGGACCCTGGGATCATGACCTGAGCCGAAGGCAGACGCTTAACGACTGAGCCACCCAGGCGCCCCTAAATTTTTTTTAATTTTGTTTTTTTTAAAGATTTTGAGAGAGTGAGCGAGCGAGAGAGCACGAGTAGGGGGAGGAGCAGAGGGAGAGGGAAAAGTAGACTTCCCGCTGAGCAGGGTGCCCGGCATGGGACATGGGGCTCGATCCGGGGGCTCCAGGATCATGATCTGAGCCGAAAGCAGACACTTAACCAACTGAGCCACCCAGGAGCTCCTAAATTTTTTTTAAAGTTGTAATCATGAATGAGTTTTCTTAAGAGTTCTTTTGAGGTACAATTCACATATCATACAATTCACTCATTTGAAATGTACAATTCAGTGGTTTTTAGTATATTCAGAGTTGTGTAACCATCATCCTAGTCAATTTTAGAACATTTTCATCAGCCCCCAAATAAACCCATACCTGTTAGCAGTCTCCCCCTCCACCACTACTCCCATCTTCTCCAGCCTGAGGCAACCACTAATCTGCTGTGTCTAGGGATTTATCTATTCTGGACATCTGTGTGAATGGAATCATATAATATGTGGTCCTTGTGACTGGCTTCTTTTACTTGTGTAATACTTTCGGGGCTCATTGATGTTGTAGTATGTTTCTATTTCATTCCTTTTTTATAACTGAATGATATTCCACTGTATTGATAGACCACATTTTATTCATCAATTATTTGTCAGTTGATGGACATTTGGGTTGTTTACTCTTTTTAACTCTTATGAATAATGCTGCTGTGAAAATTCATAACAAGTTTTTATAGACCTATGTTTTCAGTGTGGACATTGGATTTCAATTCTCAGGTATATGCCCAGAAGAAGAATTGCTTGGATCATATTATAACTATTTTGAGGAACTGCCAAACTGTTTTCCACAGTGGCTTCAGCATGTTTACATTTTACACGAGTGATTTTTTAGTGTTCCAGTGTCTCACACCTTCCCATCCTTTGTTATCATCAGTCTTTTTGATGTAGCCATCCTGTGGTGTGAACATGAATGGGTTTTGAGTTTTAACAAATGGTTAATTTGTTACAATTGGCATGTAATTCACCATATTTATGGAATAGCATTAGTTGTAAACCAGTTTTGCATCCCTGAGGTATAAACCTAATTTAGTCACTTTATTTTTTTTATTTATTAATATTTATTTATTTATTTGAGAGAGAGAGAGCAAGAACACCATGGGTGGAAGGGGCAGAGGGAGAGACAGTTTGAAGTAGACTCTGCACTGAGTGTAGAACCCAACGTGGGGCTTGATCCCAGGACCCCAAGATCCTGACCTGAGCTGAAACTTACAGAGTCAGAGGCTCAACCAACTGTGCCACCCAGGTGCCCCCAATTTAGCCATTTTATATTGTTGGATTATGTTGTCCTGATATTTTGTATAGGAATTGTATATTTATGTTCATGGGGGAAATTTACCTCTAATTTTACTTTATCTTTTTCTTTTTTAAGATTTATTTATCTATTTTAGAGAGAGCATGAGCAGGAGGGGCAGGCAAAGAGGGAGAAAGAATCTCAAGCAGACTCTGTGCTGAGCACAGAGCCCACTGTGGGGCTTGATCTCATGACCCTGAGATCATAACCTGAGCCAAAACCAAGAGTAGGGTGCTTAACTGACTGCACCAGCCAGGCACCCCTCTAATTTTACTTTTTCATATTGTCTTGTCAGATTTTGGTATGAAGTTAATGCTACCCTTATAAAGGGGATTGTAGTGTATCCTCTGTTTTCCTTTTCTTTGGAAAGTTTAATAATCAAATTATTTCTTCCTAAATGTTTGGTAGAACTTAGTAATAAAACCATATGGGGGACCTGGATTTTCTTTGTGGGAAGATTTTTGAGTATTGATTCTTGGTTTTATAATCTTCTTAAGTAAAGGTTAAATGTTACATATATTTTTAAAGGATTAGCCATTTCTACTTAAAGTCCAAATTTATTAGCATGACGTAGTTAATATCCTTTTATCTTTTTAATATCAGAAGCATGTGCAGTGATGTTCCCTTTTTCATTTTTCTTTTTTTTCCCTCTCATTTTTCTTTTTCTTGATTCATCTGATATTTGTCAATTTTCTAAGACTTCAAAGTACCAACTTTTGGCTTTGTTGATATTCTCTGTTATGTATTTGTTTTCTGTTTCACTACTTTTTTTCACTTTCATTATTTTCTTCCTTCTCCTTCCTTTTTTATTTTGTTCTTTTTCTAATCTCTTAAATTGGAGATTGAGTGTGACCTCATTTTTTAGCTTTTCTCCTAAAATATATGTGTAAAGCCATAAATTTTCTTCTCCCAGCATTAGCTGCATCCTGCAAGTTTTGATAAATAGCATTTTTGTTCCTAAGTCACAGTATTTCCTAATTTCTATGATGATTTCTTCACTGATCCTGTGTAGTTTAGAATTGTTTCTTAGTTTCCATACATTGGAGAGGGAGAGATTATAGTTATGTTTTTGTTTGTGAATTCTAGCTGTATTGAGTACTTGTCAGAGAATACAGTCTACGTTATTTTAGTTGTTTGAAATTTAAGGTTTGCTTAATGGTGAAATATATAGCTAGTTGTTGTAAACACTGTGATTGAACTTGAGAAGCAGGTTTATTCTCTAGTTTTGAGATCTGCTACCCAGTATATGTTCATTAGGTCAGTTTGCTTATTGTATTGTATAGGTCTACTGTAGTCTTACTGATTTTTAAAAAACTATTTTATCAATTAGAGAGGGGGGTATGTTGATCTCTATTATGATACAGATTTGTCTATTCCTCCTTATAGTTTTATCAACTTTTGTTTTATGTATTTTGAGGCTATGTTATTAGGTATATGCAAATTTAGAACTGTTATAGTCGCCTGGTAAACTGAACCATGGATCTTTATATAGAGATTTCTATATGTGGTAATGTTTTGTCCTTAAAGTCTTTTTTTGTCCAGCTTTAATATAGACATATCAGCTTTTTTCATTGATATACATCAATATATGTAGTTCTGGGACTTTGTCCATATTACAAGAATTTTTTATTTTCTTTTAAGTAAGCTCTATACCAAACATGGGGCTTGAACTCAGTGACCCCAAGATCAAGGTTACGTGCTCTACCAACTGAGCCAGCCAGGCACCTCTGTATTAATAACAAGTTACAATTAAGAACTTACTAGCTGGATTGAAAAACAATTAGGCAATTCTGGGTAGTTTACTTTTCTGAAAAGCATTTTTATTTTCTTGGGGTTAAGAAATTTTTTTCTTTTTTTAATATTTTTTATTTTTTTAGATTTTATTTATTTGACAGAGAGAGAGAGCACAGGCAGGCGAAACAGCAGGCAGACGGAACAGCAGGCAGAGAGAGAGGGAGAAGCAGGCTCCCTGCTGAGCAGAGAGCCCAGTGTGGGGCTCCATCCCAGGGCTCTGGGATCATGACCTGAGCCGAAGGCAGACGCTTAACCGATTAAGCCACCCGGGAGCCCCTATATTTTATTTTTAAGTAATCTCTACACCCAATGTGGGACTCAAACTCACCACCGCAAGATTGAGAGTCACATGCTCTACCAACTGAGCCAGCGAGGTGCCCCAAGAAAATTTTCTAAAACATCTTAATTCATTTAGCTATCTTAGTTATCTTAAGTTATTTAAGGGTCTGATACTTTTGGGATGTTATTCTAAAGATTAAGGTTTTCTACATAGGACCATAGATACAGGGGGACTAGATGACTGGGCTAGATGTGTTCCACACTGTATTAGACAGAGTTCTCCAGAGAAACAGAACCCGTAGGGTGTGTCCACGTGCGTGTGTGTGTGTGTGTGCCCTATAAATACCTATATATGCCATATATGGGGGGTGGCTTTTATTGAAAGGAATTGGCTCACATGATTATGGAATTTAAGAAGTCCTGAGATCTGCAGCCAGCAAGCTGGAGTCCCAAGAAGAATGAGTGTTTCATCCAAATCTGAAGACTGGGAAAGACCAGTGTCCCAGCTCAGTCAAGCTGGAGTTGTGTCTTCAGTGGATGAATGAGGCCCACCCACATTAGGGAGGGCAATCTGCTTTACTGAGTCTACCAATTCAGATGTTAATCTCATCCAGACACACTTAGAACTTCTGTTTGAGCAGATGTCTGGTCACCCCTGGCCCAATCAAATTAACCATCATAGATAGCATTTGCTACAGCTTGTGTTTCTTAATGGAATCCTGAAACCAGTTTACTTGTTTTGTGATGTATCTGTTCCTCTCCAAAGCTAAGTAAACAACAGTTCTTAGCTCATACCTGGGAGGAGTAAGGGAGATTTGAATGATCCATTGCTTTGGTTTATTTAGTGAGGGGTACAGAATTCAGTTGAGGCTCCTGCTCTAAGAATTTTTATCTAGTTAGGGAAGTAAGAATGATGTCTTGAAAATGTAGGCTAATGATTTGGGGAGACAATGTACATGAGGTGTTTTGCCGAACTACAAAGTGTCATAAAAGGTAAATAGTGACTTGATGTTTTGGCTGTATTTGAAAGGGTGTTTAGGAAATAATAAATGCTGGTATTGGATAAAACTGGTGATCACTTTGGTCTAAGATGTTGACATTGGCACCAGTGGAAGTTTCGGGGAAGCAGAGGTGGCCGTGAGGTACTGTTTATTATGCAGAATTAACCAACTCATGAGATGACCAGGGGGAGTCCTAGGGATGCCGGTGCTCAGGGACTGGGGAGCTGTAGATTCATCAGCTGAACTATCAGACGGATAAGGCCAGCTGCAGAGTGAACCAGAGGCGATTTCTCCCAAGGCCACGCTGCATGCCCCTGGGAGGGTGGTCATAGTTACCCTTTACTCACTGCGGCTCTCACTACCGAGAACCCACTGTCCAAAATGACGGCTTGGAAACTTTGCTGTTTGAAGTCATCTCCACGAGAATGAGATGTCCCACTTTTACTTGGAGGATCTGACACTTAGACACAGAGGAACAGCCTCACTTTCCAAGTCAGGGGCAGAGAGTCACATAGGAATGTGTGAACGTGACATCCTCGCCTCTCACCTGTGTTGTGTTCAAGGACGCTGCACCCAGGTCCACGTCACGGTTCTGACACAGACCTTCTGACACAGACTCACTGCGTCATTAACATTTTACCTAAACTCTGCTGCCCTGCCCCCCCGCCCCCATCCAGCACCTCTGTGGTTTCTTTTCTGCCTGTGGGGTACAGCTCCGTCCCACAGCAAGCAGGAGCCCGCATCAGGTTGTAGGCTTCCCCCTAATGGCCTCAGACCGTCGGCCCAGGACCCTGGGTCACTCTGTAGTCCTGCATTTTCCTATGGCGTGTTTTGGTGGGCTTTTTGAAATTACAGGTATCTTCCGTCTGTTCTAGAAAATCTCAGCAGTTATGCCTTCACATAATTGCCTGTGCCTCAGTTTCTCTCCTGTGTTGTCTGCTTCTCCAAGGAGGTGCATGTGGGATTTCCCTCTGTCTCCTGAGCCCAATGTCTCCCTTCTGTAGTTTCTAGTGGTTTCCTTTCTTTCTTACGGTCTGGATCGTGTCTAGCTTACCACCCCGTCCCTTCCTTCGTCTGTGGTCAAACTGTTTACTGACTCCTCCTTCCTTCCTACAGAGTCTGTGCTGTGCCCCCTTTTACCCCCACACCCTGCTCCCACATTTCCGCAGGCACCAACCGTTCTATTCTCGTTATTTATTTTAAAGATTTTATTTATTTATTTGAGAGAGAGCGTGCGTGCACAGGCGGGGGAGGGGAGAGAGAGTGGGGGCAGAGGGAGAGGGAAAAGCAGGCTCCCTGCTGAGCAGGAGCCTGGGATCATGACCTGAGCCATCTGAGCCAGCCAGGCACCCCAGTTCTGTTCTATTTAATATGTGTCTTTTTGTATGTGTCCTTTAAAAGTGTGTGTATTGCTTTTAGGTGTAATTGACCTAAACTGCCTGTATTTAATGCACGAAATGTGACCTGTGCATACCTGTAAACTAGCACTAGCACTAGAGAAAATAACAGATGGATCACAACCTGGGTCTCCTGTCCCTCTCCCGCGCAACTGCTTTCTGTCACTATAGATTAGTTTGCATTTTCTAGAATATTATTTACATGGAATCATACAGAGTGATGTTTTTGGTCTGGCTTCTTTCACTTAACATCATAATTTTAAGATTAACCCATGTGTCCATGTGTACTAATAGCTCATAACTTTTGTTTTAGTTTTTTTTTTTAAGATTTTTATTTATTGGGGCGCCTGGGTGGCTCAGTTGGTTAAGTGGCTGCCTTCGGCTCAGGTCATGATCACAGGGCCCTGGGATCGAGTCCCGCATCGGGCTCCCTGCTCGGCGGAGAACCTGCTTCTCCCTCTCCCTCTGTCTGCTGCTCTGCCTACTTATGCTATTTCTGTTAAATAAATAAATAAATAATCTTAAAAAAAAAAGAGATTTTTATTTATTTATTGATCAGAGAGCGAGAACAAACACAAGCAGGGGGAGAGGCAGAGGGCGAAGCAGACTCCCCACCGAGCAGGGAGCCCAATAAGGGTACTCGATCCCAGGACCCTGTGATCATGACCTGAGCCAAAGGTAGCCACTTAACCGGCTGAGCCACCCAGGCACCCTAGCTCTTAACTTTTTTTTTTCAAGTTTATTTAAATAATCTCTACATTCAGCCTGGGCTCAGACTCATGACCCTGAGATCAAGAGCTGCATGCTCTGACGGAGCCAGCCAGGCGCCCCCTATAGTTCTTAACTTTGCTGAGTAGGCTGCCTCCGTATGGACATGCTCCAGAAACGGGTATCTCCTTGTGTGGACTGTCATTCTCCAGGGGAAACACACAGGAGATGGGTAGCTAGGTGCTAGGTGTGTGTTTCACTTCCCCCTTTTTTTTTTTTTTTTAAGATTTTTTTATTTGAGAGAGAGTACTTGGGGAGGGGAAGAGAGAGAGAATCTCCGGCAGACTCCCTACTGAGCTCAGAGCTTGCCTCAGGCCTGGATCTCATGACCCTGAGATCTGGACCTGAGCCGCAACCAAGAGATGCTTAACCGACTGTGTCCCCCAGGCGCCCCTCTGTATTTCACTTCTAAAGAAACTGGCAGGCTGCCCTCCAAGGTGGCTGTCTCGTGTTACCTTCCCTCTGGCAGTGGCCGGGGCTCCAGCTGCCACGCTCTCCGTTTGGTAGTGTCCTTGTCCTCTCAGGCACTCTCCTAGGGCTCAGTGTTTCCACAGTCACTAGCGACGCCGAGCATCTTTCGACAGTCTTGTATTGCAAATCTTCTTTGATAAAGAACCTGTTCACATCCTTCAGGGCATATTATTTTTAGTTGATGTAAATTATATTGTCTTATGTACTTCAGTCAGAGTGTTTAAACAAAACATTTTTAAGATTCACTCGTGTTGCTCTTCATCTAATCCCAGGGTTGGCAAACTGGCTGTGACCTGTTCGTAAGGCCCGTGAGCTAAGAACGTTGGCACGTTAGTAAAGGGATCGTTCAAAGCTGTGTCATTCCTTTTTTTTTGACGTGGCTCACAAGCCCTAAAATAGGCACTGTCAGGCCCTCCACAGAAATACGGGCAGACTCCGGGCCTGCTCCGCTGTGCCCCATGCTTGGCGTCCCTGTGCACGTGTCCTCCTCCTCCTGCCTCCAGCCTGGCTACGACAAGCTGCGCCACAGCATAGAGCTTCTTACCCAGGGGTCACTGTGAAGATTTCTTTGGAATCTATGCCCAGGGGTGGAAGTGTTGGGTCATAGAACATACCTGCTTAAGTGGTGACCCTGTACGATCCACACTCCCACCTGCAGTGCCTGATGGCACTTGTGTCCCCCCACCCTTCCCCCTCGGGTTTGTCCACTTTTCTGTTTTTGTGGATCAGATGGTTGGAAAGTGCTACCTTGTGTTCATATGAGGCGGCTGTTCCTGTGTTCACTGCCTTCTCAGATTTCTGCCTTACTCATTGCCTGTGAATAGCATCTGCCTTTGGGGCGGCTGGGGGGCTCAGTCGGTGAAGCGTCTGCCTTCGGCTCAGGTCATGATCCCTGGGTCCTGGGATCGAGCCCCGCATCGGGCTCCCTGCTCAGTGGGGAGCCTGCTTCTCTCTCTGCCTCTCCCCCTGCTTGTGCTCTCTCTCTCTCTGACAAATAAATAAATAAAATCTTAAAAAGAATAGCATCTGCCTTTGTTTCTGTTGGGGTTGCTATCTTGTTGATTTGCAGGGACTATATATATTTTAGATAGTAAACACTGCTGGTTTTGAACATTACAGACTGCATCTGCCATTCTGTTACCTGTCTGTTAACTTTTTCATTTGCCCTTCACCAAACAGAAATCTTTCATTTTAATACACAGTAATAAATTTTTTGGTTTATGGTTTGTGCTTTTTTTTAAGAAGCCGTTATATGTGCCCCTCTCATTTCTCTTCACTTTGTAGTCCTTCCATTCTCTAATGGGTCTTTAATGCTGTGAGATTGGAAGCCAGTTTTATTTTCCTCTGAGTCCCGGATCTGTCTCCAACCATGCATTTAGATGCAGGCCAGCTTTCTTTCTCATGGATGTGGGGGGGGGGGGGGGAGAGCCTGTGAGCACACGCGTGCGTGAGGGCATGCGATGTCCCAGCGGCCCACGCCAGGTTGCCCTCCTGCAAGAACTGGAAGCTTCTTCTTTAAGCATCTGTCTCCCCCCAGAAACCCAGGGAAAGCCTGCCATGAGAACATGGCTGAAGGTAGGATTCTTGGTGAAGACTTAGTGGGGTTTTTGTTTGTTTGTTTGTTTTAGATTTTATTTATTTGACAGAGAGAGACACAGCGAGAGAGGAACACAAGCAGGGGGAGTAGAAGAGGGAGAAGCAGGCTTCCCGCCGAGCAGGGAGCCCGATGTGGGGCTTGATCCCAGGACCCAGGGATTGTGACCTGAGCTGAAGGCAGACGCTCAACGACTGAGCCACCCAGGGGCCCAAAGATTTTATTTATTTATTTGACAGAGACACAGCGAGAGAGGGAACACAAGCAGGGGGAGGGGGAGAGGGAGAAGCAGGCTTCCCGCAGCGCAGGGAGCCCGAAATGAGGCTCAATCCCAGGACCCTGGGATCACGACCCGAGCCGAAGGCAGACGCTTAACGACTGAGCCACCCAGGCACCCCAGAACACTAGGCTTTCATGAACACAAGTGGATTCTCTGTTTATCTTGTGCTCACTTGTGAACGTCTTGAGACCAGGTCTTATGTCTTGCTTGTGTCTGTGTCCCTAACATACCCCACCTTTTGTGGCTCTCGGGAGAGACTCGGGGTCTGTAGAATGGGTAGGTCATTAGGGGGGTCTGGTTCATGGTAAACCTCATCTTGTGAGGCTTCTGTATGGGTGCATGTGTGGGGGCCTCATTCTTTCCCCTGCCCCGTAGGATCCACTGTAGCTGGTTGGTCTCCATGCTCATCTCTTTGAGGAACCGCCAGCCCGGCTCCCAGTGCCACGTGCCCAGCAGTGTGTCCAGAGGGCTCCAGTCTCTCTGCCCCTTTGCCAGCATTGACCATCGCCCATGTTTCTGATGCTCGTCTCCGGGTGTGTGAGGTGTGCCGGCCCGTGGGGCCACATCACCTTTGCGGCCTCTCCCCTCCTGCGTTGTCCTCTGCGAGTGTGGGCGCTCAGGACTTTCCTCACATACACAGTCTGTGTTTCTTGTTCTCAGTGCTTTGGGGGTGATCGTTGACGGTGGAACCTGCCATCTTACTGAGCCACTGAAGACACATTTAGATAGGAGTAATTTTTTTATATATAATTTTAGTTTGCCTGAGACCTGTTTTTATCCTTAACTCTTTGTAGTAAGAGACAAGCAAAATTCTTTAAATTTTCATTTTGTGCCTTTTTGTTTTTAATGTAGGACAGAGCTTATAGCTCAGCTAAAGAAAAGGGGGAAGGTGGTGGGTGGGGCCATTCTTCTGTAACAATAAAACGCCCCCCACCACAGATGTTAAAAAATAAATGTTTACAGTTTTTGCCATGAAAAGAACATCTGCATCTTTCAAGAGATGGCCTTTAGAACCCGTCAGCTGGCGCCCGGTCCTGTGTGTGGCCGACAGGGGGCGCCCAGTGTCCGAATCGAACACCTTGGAGCTTTGAGCTCGGGGCAGGGGTGCCTCTCCCCTGGTGGGTGGGACCCGACATGCACTTGGGTGTGGTGACTCCGTCAGGCCAGGAGTGACGAATCTCACATCTGAGGAATGGAAAGGAGCTCCGTCTGGGCCTCCCCGGGCTCTGGCCTGTTCCGGAGCGGGGGCGTGACAGGGCCGTGGGGTCACGCGGCAGGAGCTCTGCGCCGCCTTCTGCCCCTTCCCCAGCCCTCTGTTCTGCTGAGCGTGGCCAGGCCGCCTACGTCAGTGCTCCCAGGACCGTGGGCCGGCCTCCCCATCCCGAAGGTGCCCCCTCAGCAGGTTTCCTAAGCAGGGGTGTTGGTGGCCTGCCGTAGGTTCTGGGTAGCGTGCACTCAAAGGCAGGTGCCCGTCTTTGGACAGCCTTCCCATCTGCTATTGTGTGGGCACACGAGGGGCCTGGGTGCCGCTGGGAGCCATCTCGGAGGCTGTGGGGAGATGCGGCCCCCAGGGGAGGGTGGGCGGGGAACAGGCCCAGGTGGGGGCATCAGTGTGAGTGGGCGTCGCAAGCCGGCAGAGGCTGTGGCAGCCCGGGGAAGCGGGATGGCCGTGGGTGGGGGGCACAGAGGGAGGAGAGCCCGCAGGTTCCCGAGAGGATGGGGCCGGGCGTGGAAGCAGTTGCTGTAGAGGTGGGATGCTGTCGTGTGCCCCGCAGAAGCTACAGTGGGATGCGGAGGGGGCTCCCCTCTGTTTAATTTATTTTTTTATTAAAAAAAAATTTTTTTAAAGATTTTATTTATTTATTTGAGAGAGAGAATGAGACAGGGAGAGAGAGCATGAGAGGGGGGAGGGTCAGAGGGAGAAGCAGACCCCCCGCCGAGCAGGGAGCCCGATGCGGGACTCGATCCCGGGACTCCAGGATCATGACCTGAGCCGAAGGCAGTCGCTTAACCGACTGAGCCACCCAGGCGCCCCTCCTCTCTGTTTAAAAACAAAGGTGCATGGACGCTGGCTTCTGCCCAACTCCGTCCTACCGTCCGGAGCAAGGCGGGGCGCGTGTCAGAGTGGTGGGGGGGGTGTTCCCGGGAGGGGCGGGCAGGGGGGGCGTCTCTTGGGGGCCCCCGCTCAGGACTACTGTCTCTCCTTTCTCGGCAGATGAAGGGCGCCCTGGCGGAGATTATCCAGCTGGCCACCCTGGACTCGGACCCCTGGGTTCTCATGGTAGCTGACATCCTGAAGTCCTTTCCCGACACAGGCTCGCTTAACCTTGACCTCGAAGAGCAGAATCCCAACGTTCAAGATATTTTAGGAGAACTTAGAGAAAAGGGTATTTGTGTGTGTGTTTTATGCTGGGAGGGGGGAAACAGGTCTTCCTTTAAACCTCTTTTCTGGAGTGAATCTGGCGTCTAGAGCGTGGCATTTTGTGCTGCGCCCTGTGTACCCAGCCCGCCCCGGACGCTGCCCCCCAGCTTCTAGCTGCACAGAGGCTTTGAGAAACAAGCTTGGGACAGGCCGCTGCTCACCGCGCTTGCTGTATCTGAGATTTATTACTGTTTTCGCATTCACGTGCACTCTCTCCCTGCTCAGCTCATTGAGGCCATGGGTTCTGCCCCTTCAGGTTGCAACTTCAGAGCCTAGAACATTCCTTGGCACAGAGTAGATGCTCAGAAATGTGTCTTGAAAATATCACCAGTTCAGTTGTTTTGAAAGTGAGCTGAAAACCATTTAGGAAATATTCTCAAACGGTCAGAAAGAACACAGAGGAGGAGGCAGGCTGTTCCTCCCCAGGTGCCTCTCCTCGTTTGGAGAACTGGATCTGGCGTGCCCCTTAGAGACGGAACACGTGCTGCTGCTGGCCGAGTGGCTGGACCATCATCCCCTGCAGGTGGCCCCTGACAGCCCTTTCTCCCCTACGAGGTGACCACCCCGTCACACTGTCAGTTTTCACTTGATCTCTAATGGCCCACACACTCCACGGATGCTGCGGGAGCACCGGGAAGTAGACCCAAGATGTCTCTGTCCTGGTGCTTAGCTTGACAAGGGTCCACGTGAGGTCCATGCCCACCTGGGTGACATCTCTTGGGTGGGAAGGGCCTGTTCTGTCTTCAGCTGCAGGTGGGCTCCTTGGCCCCTGGGGGGCCTGGTCCTAGAGGGACTGGCATGGGGGAGGGGTGCATAGGAAGAGTGGGGGCTGGCTTTGAGCTCCTTCCCCCAGGGTTTCTCCTGAGCTTGGACTCCTGGGTGAACACCCAGAGCCAGATAGCTGCCTGGGTGCTGCTTCTGAGGGCCAGGATGCAGCAGGGGCCGGGAGCGACCACAGGCTGTGACCACCACAGACTTTCCCTTCCTACTGCTGGGGGCGTGTCTCAGCATTTCTGATGCCCTTGGGATGCTTCCAGCACCTTCCAAAAATGGTTGTATTGACGTTCGTCTGGGGTGCCAGGCTGAGCGCAGGCAAACCCAGGATGTAGCGGCTGGGCCACCCATCTGACCAGCAGCCGCGCTGGCGGCCTTGACTGTTGGGTGATGGTGGAGAGGAGCCTCTGGGGAGGCCATGCACTTGTTTTCTGTGTTGAAAACAAAGCAGAAGATCCAGGACCATAAATAGGAGACTGCATTTTGGTTCGCATTTTCACATGAGCTGTGCTAGCTGTGGCCGGGTGAGGGGGACGCAGCTCCTAACGTGTTGTGTTGGTTCTCGAATGAGCAGTGAACGAGTGTGAAGCGTCTGCCATGCTGCCCCTGGAGTGCCAGTACTTGAATAAAAACGCCCTGACGACCCTCGCCGGACCCCTCACTCCCCCAGTGAAACATTTTCAGTTAAAAAGGAAACCGAAGAGCGCTACGCTGAGGGCAGAGCTCCTGCAGAAATGTGAGTGCCCCCCCGGCCTCGGAGGCCAGCAGCGCTAGGGACTCCACAGCTCAGATCACGCTTCTGTCTTCCTCTGTGGTGTTTATTTCTAGAGTTCCTTTAGATTTTAAGAAACTTTGTTCCAGACAGTGCTACATAAAGTTTTGGGTTGTTTTTTTTTTTTTTTTTAGAAATGTATTACTGCTATGCTAAACTGTGTTCTGAAGTCTGCTTTAGAACAGAATTTTTAGGTTAAAGTGTCTGTAATCTTTGTTGCAAAAATGAAATCTGCAAACCGAGTCACGTGGGCAGGGAGAAAGGTGGCCTCGTGAGGGCTTTTTGAAAGGCTGGGCCTTCACTCTTGTAATTTTGTGTTTTTCTGGAGTTGCAGATGATGTCCCTTTGACCTTAAAGATGTTTGGCCATTTTATTTAATGTTTTCTCAAATAGTGGCGTATCACATGCATGTGGAAGATATTTGCCAGATAAAAAGGCAAGGAAATGGAGTCCTTCAACCAAATGGCAAAACTCAGATTTCAGTTAGCTTTTATTTTGAATGGCCATGGACTTGGTATGAACCATATACATAAATGCCCTGATTGCCAAGAACCTGGTGTCCCGGGTCCAGGGCTGCTCTGTGGCTTCACGGAGCCAGCAGGACGGGGCGCAGGCTCAGGCCCTGGTGCCCCCCACCGCCGCCTCGCGGTTCACCTTCCCCTTCTCCCGTCCCCACCAAGCCATCTCAGGAAATTCTCGTTTCCTTCCTCGTATTTATGCATCTGTGAGGAGAAACAGCATACCTTGCCCGGTGACCGCCGGTGAGGATGCTCCACCGGGCCCGTGGGGCCTCCCTCCGGCCCACCGGCGAGACAGAAAGCCCCTTTTGGGGCGTCTGGAGTGCGGTTCTTTTTCCCCCCTGGCTCTGCTTCCTTGAGAGTAGGGTTTGCTAAGCAGAAAACAGGACGTTGGAAGCGGGGCTGGGCTTCTCAGGAATGCGTGATGCTTATTTAGGAAAAGAGGGCTCTGAGTCTGTACCAGCGCGTGCAGATCTGGCTTCTTCGGGAGCAGATTCAGTGAGGCGTCGCGCCCCTGCGGTGACGGGCGCGGGGCTCACCTGACGCAACCCTCTTACAGCCACCGAGACGGCCCAGCAGCTGAAGAGGAGTGCGGGGGTGCCCTTCCACGCCAAGGGCCGGGGGCTGCTCCGGAAGATGGACACCACAAGTAAGGCGCGCTCCCGGGCAGGCCCAGGTCTGAGCTGTCCCTGGCTTGTCGGAGCCTGGGGCTCGGCCTCAGAGTCCGGGTCCTTCCTTGTTAGCAGCGTCGTTTAAGTGTTGAGATCTGCGCGGGCCACAGGCCCCGAGGGCGCCTTGTGTGCTGGTGAAGGGAACCCGTGAAATGAGGAGAGCGCTCAGGGTTGAGTTCAGGTTTTCCACTTGCAGAAGGACCTGGAAGTTCATGTGTGAACACGCTAAGAGGAGCCTGACCAGAATTTGAGGGAAACGCCGGTTCCCCCGCTCTGTGTAGCGAGCACAGGCGGGTGTGGGTCGCTGCCAGACCTGCTCTGTGGGGGGAGGGAGGGGGCGCCCCCTGCAGATGGAGGTGGTGGCCCCAGGTTGCGTTGTCAGGCCGCGCCTCCCGCCTCCCGCCTCCCTCAGGGTTGGAAACAGCCCTGCACACAAACAGAACGGATGCTGTGACGAGAAAGCCCGGTTGCCCTGGGGCTCGTCCCCAGAGGGCAGGAGGGCAGAACGGCCATTCTCCCGCGGCCCAGGGCCCAGGGCCGACCGAACAGCAGGGAAGCTGGGTCACCTGAGATGCGCGCACCTGTTGGAGCCCAGAGGGAAGCCTTGGCGGGGGAGGCCCCGTTCTGTAGGGCCTGCCCCAGCGGGGTCCTGAGGGCAGTGGCGTGGTCACGGTGCCCTTGACGGAGCGTCCAGTTCAAGGTCGTGCTTCCCTGGTCCTGCTGGCGGCGCCCGCGTCACAGTGCGAGATGGGAACGTGGGTCTGTGTCCGAGCGCTGAGATGGGGGCCTGGAGGCGGCGGGGGGGCGGGGGGGCGGGCGCCAGATGCCCGGGGACGGGGACGGGCCCTGTTCGGGAGGCGAGTCCGTTTCGACAGACTGGGGACCAGACTCGGTGGCGGGGGGCGGATTCTGTCCGCAGGGCGTTTGGGCATCTAGCCGTGGACGGACCTGATCACCGGGAGGTGCGAGAAGGAAGCCAGGCTGAGTCCCGGGGTGGTGGGTGGGTGTGGGCGTGGCAGCTTTGTTTTTTGGTGTTTTTGGCAAAAATGTCATAGATTGGCTGTGATGTCATCACTCCCTATGGCCTTGCTCTTTGACTTGACGCCTGAGTGCTGGGCTCCCTGGAGAGGTGGCCCCTCACCCCCTAAGGCCCGGGGTCACCGGTGCCCTGGTGACATCACCTGCAGCACCTCAGAGACCCAGCCAGTCCCTGGGAATCGGGGTCATGCCTGCTGAGCATCTGATGGGCTCGCAGGGGGCGGGGGGGGGGGCACTGGGCCTCGCTCCCGTCCAGGGGGCTGGCGGAGCGGCCTCTGCTTCTTGTGGAACAGCATGGAAGTGGCAGGGGACAAGGCTCTCCCTAGAGTCCTGCTGTGCGGGGCAGGCCCGTCCCAGGCGGCCACCGACGGGCGCTGTCCTCTCCGCAGCCCCGCTCAAAGGCATCCCGAAGCAGGCGCCCTTCCGAAGTCCCACCGCCCCCAGTGTCTTCAGCCCTGCCGGGAACCGGACCCCCATCCCGCCTTCGAGGACGCCGCTGCGGAAGGAGAGGGGAGTGAAGGTGGGCACTTCCCCGCTGGCGTCCGCGGCCTCGGCAGCGCGGCCCGGCGCCCCTCCCACGGCGGTCACGGGCGGGCTTCTGTCTGTTTCGGCAGCTGCTCGACATCTCTGAGCTGGATATGGTGGGCGCCGGCCGGGAGGCAAAGAGGAGGAGGAAGACGCTGGGTACGTACGCGGGGCTCCCTGCAGGGTCGTGCGGGTCGGGCCTGCGCCCCCGACCGGTCCCTCTTCCGTTTCTCGCGCCACCGGCGACCTTTGTGTCGTGACAAGATGGTCCTTAACGGGGGAGCCGCGATCACACGTGGCAGACCTTTGCCGAAACCAGCTCACCGCGCGCTCTGCCCGGAGACTGGGTTTGAAGCGCGCGCTCAGCGAGGCGTTGCCGGCCGCTGGCTGGGGCTGCGCGGCTGGCGGGGCCCCTCCTGCACCCCGGGGACCCGCATGTGGGCTGCCACGCTGGTGGGGGCACCGGCGAGGACTCTGCTTTGTCGGCAGATGCGGAAGTGGTGGAAAAGCCGGCCAAGGAGGAGACCGTTGTGGAGAACGCCACCCCGGATTACGCGGCTGGCCTGGTGTCCACACAGGTGGGGCTGCGTCCCCGATGGCCCGTCTGCCCCCCCCGGCCCCTCACGCGCCGTCGTGCGCGCTCCCTCTCGTCCCGGGGGTTAGCCACACAACGTGCCCTGTGGGCGGCAGCGCCGGCCGGAGGCCCTGACGGGGGGCATCGCGTGTGCTCTCTGGGGGGCTCCTTGGCGAGTCTCCGCACTGCTGTGCCTCGGTTTCCCCCCTTTCCGGTGGAGGTGGCAGTGCCGGCCTTGCAGGTGGGAGGGAGGGAGGGCACACGCTGGCCATCGGCCCCTTGTGTGGGGCGTGAGGCCTGCCCGTCACTGGGGAGGTGAGCGGCCACACGGCCTGCTGCTTGGGAGTCTGGTCCCCGCAGACCGTGCGCGTGCAGCGCGTGGGTTCAGGGCCACGGGCTAGGGCTGGAGGAAGGCCCCAGGGCCACGGTGGTTTCTGGGTAGTGGCTTAGTTTCCTCCTGTTGCGGGGCTGTTCCCTCATTTCCTGCAACGAGGGAGTCTTCCCGTCGTCGCTTGCTTTGTGGTAAGAGGAGACCTCGAACAACCTCCTCCTCTCCTGAGCGGCGGCTGGTTTGGGAAGCTCCCGAGGCAGACGGGGCAGCCCCGCCCCGAGGAGAGCGGAGCCCACTGTCCTGCCTCAGGCTTGGGGACGGAGGTTTACGCCGGAGCCGGCCCTGGGCCCTCCCCCCCCCCCGCCTCCAGGAGGGACTGTAAACTCTGTGTTCCAGAAACTCGGGTCCTTGAACAGTGAGCCGGCACTGCCCTCCACGAGCTACCTGCCTGCCACACCCAGCGCGGTCCCGGCCTCGTCCTACGTCCCCAGCTCCGAGAGCCCGGCAGGTGAGCTCCCTGCCCGCCCGCTGGGGAAGGGACGGAGTGGCATCTGCCTCGGACTCGCTGCCACGGGGCTGCCGTGTCCTCCTTCCCGAGCCGTCGCTGGTGCTGAGTTTCCAGGAGCGAACCCAAAGTTTTCAGCTGCTCTGCCTTTTCTGGGGGCAAACAGGCAGCGGCCCCTTTGCATAGTGCGGCGGGAGCACGTGCTGCTGGGGGCGAGGGGTGGCCTGGCTGACCGTGCCTCGGGGCTCAGGGGTCCCCTCACGGTCCCGGCCTCTGCGAAGAAGAGGAGGACCACCCAGGGTAATGGCCTCGCCTCTGGGGCTCTCACTCCACTGGGCTTGGCTTTGCCCACCAGGAGCTTGGTCCCGGGAGCGCAAGTGGCCAGCGGCCTCATCAGGCTGGAGGCAGCGGCCTTCCTGTCTTACCAGGGCCGTGGGTGGGGGCGAGGGCGCCGGGCCTCGCACCTCATCTGCGGGCCTGGGGAAGCCGGAGACCTTTGGCTCCAAGGTGGGGGTCTCTGTCCCCCGCCGTGGGGACCCGGAGCTGAGGTCTCAGGGTGAGCAGGGTCGAGTGGTCAGGGCCTGGGAGGTGGGGCAGAGCCTGCCCACTTTTCCCGAGCGGGGCGGTGGGGGCGGGGGCGGGGGTCCCCGGGCCCGGCCGACCCCCTCACCAGATCTTGCTCTGCTTACAGCACCGTCTTCTCGGGAAGCCGGCCTGCAGGCCAGCCGGCCGCCCGAGGAGCCCAGTGCCCCCAGCCCCGCGCTGCCGGCGCAGTTCAAGCAGAGGGCCCCCATGTACAACAGCGGCCCGAGCCCGGCCGCATCTGCGCCTTCGACACCCACCTCCCCGCTGACGCCCACCACACCTCCAGCCGTCACCCCCGCCGCCCAGACACCTCCGGTGGCCATGGTCACCCCACAGACCCAGCCCCCTGCCCAGCAACAGCCCAAGAAGAACCTGTCGCTCACGGTAGGTGCGCCTTAGGTGACAGGCGACAGCCACCAGGAAGGGCGTGTGGCCTCAGCCACCCACACCTGCAGAGTGCCGGGCAGGGGCCTCCAGGTGGACACGGGCGGGGCTGCTGGCTGGGCCTGGGTACCCACACCCCCTCTCCCCATGCTTGCAGAGAGAGCAGATGTTCGCCGCGCAGGAGATGTTCAAGACGGCCAACAAAGTCACGCGGCCCGAGAAGGCCCTCATCCTGGGCTTCATGGCCGGCTCCCGAGGTGGGTGTGCACGGCCGGCCCCGAGGGGGTGGGTGGGGGGATGAGGGCCCCCCGCAGGGTGGGGGAAGGGGCTCCCCGCCACCCCCCGCGCCCCGCCCAGCAGCCCCTGCCCTCCGCAGAGAACCCATGCCAGGAGCAGGGCGACGTGATCCAGATCAAGCTGAGCGAGCACACGGAGGACCTGCCCAAGTCGGATGGCCAGGGCAGCACCACCATGCTGGTGGACACCGTGTTCGAGATGAACTATGCCACAGGCCAGTGGACGCGCTTCAAGAAGTACAAGCCCATGGCCAACGTGTCCTAGGGGCCCCCCGCCCCCGCCCGCCTTCACTGCGGGGCTGAGGGACGACCTGTGACCGGCCCGCAACTGCTGCCGAGCCCCAGCCCACGGAAGCTTTTAGGTTCATTTCTCGGGGGTGTTCTGGACTTACTTTTTAAATTTTAGTATGGGTTACTTTTTGTGTGATTTCAGATACTTTTTTGGATTCAATATTGCATTTTTGAATGTTAAAGTTAACCAAAAAAGTTATAACTTCCTAATTTTAGCGACAGCTCTGCCTGTTAACTTTTATCTTTTTTTTATTTTTTTCTTAAATTCCACTGACCGTGAGGGAGGGCTCTTCCTTGGTAGTGCGCCGCTCTTCCCATCCCACGAGGTTGAGGGGACCAGAGTGAGGCCCAGCACAGTTGAGAACGGGGTGGGGACGGCCTGCCACATGCCCCGGAGTGGGAGACGCCGGGCCGCACACGCCACGCGCAGGTTTTGTATTTGTCTTTTGTACGGTTGTGAGCACTGAGACCAGTCTCCTGGTGCCTGTTTTCATTGTACAAACGATCCGAGTAATTAAAGTACAGCTTTTCTAAAGAAAGCCCCGGAGCTGTGTTTCGGGCCAGCCTGGCCTCTCTGCTCCAGGGCCGCAGGCCCTCTCGGGGTGGGGGGCGGGTGGGGGCCGCAGGACGGTCACCCCCCGCTGACACGGCCAGAGGCTCTTTATCGGAGAAGACAGAGGACCTGGAGCTGAGCGAGCGCCAGCTGAGAGGAGTCGGCAGCTCCTCTCCTGACCGTTTCTCCTTTAATGGGGATTTTTGGTAATCAAATTGTTTACCCCAAGAAGGGGGTGGGCATTTTTCCAGAAGGAGAGCCCCACTTACTGTGTCTGGTATTGGCTGAACCTCCCGAGGCCCCGTCAGCCTCTCCCTGGCAAGTCGCGAGCGGGACGGCAGTCGGGGGACGGGGGCATGTCAGGGCTGTGCCAGGTGCCAAAGGAACTGGAAAAGTGGGAAGTCCCAAACTTCAAAATGCAATCCCATATAAAATACGTTTAAGAAAAAAAAAAAAAAAGCCTTTAAAAAAATTTTAATACAAAAATACTCATACACAGTTTTCCAAACACAATGTCCCACTTTAAATGCTATTTTCCCCTGACTGGAAGTTCTCACGTCTACAGTTCAGTCTGTTACCCCCCAGAAGGAACTTCAAGTTTTTAAGTCTATCTGGACTGGTGAGAGCACCGAGTGTTCCTAAAAGGAGCCTGACCTCATCCTGCAGGAAGCTCCGACGCCGACAGACCATTTCAGTTCGTATTTAATTTCGGACAGGGCGTTTCACATCTCAACAGGGTACGGCGGACACCACGACGCCCGTGAGCAATTCACTCTAGTGACTGACAAACACCCAACACATGCTGCTCGGAGGATCGAGAATTTGGCAACAGTCATTTGTGTTAATTTTCATCAAAACAGGCTTATCTGTAGTTCTGGAAGGTGGGCACTACACACCCTGTGGCTTGTGTGGTCAGGATCACAACTTGAGAGGCATCCGAAGCGCAGGCCTGAGCGGGTGGGAGGCCCGGGAGGCGGGGTGTCGTGCGCGGCTCCTCCCGTGACGGGGCAAACGGTGTCTCCCCCGCGCGCCGTGGGCGCCACGCTCGACTCCCCTAGTGGTCCCATGTCATGAGTGCCGGGGTGGACACGTCCCCGGGCCCGACACCCGGAGACCGGTGCTGGCGCGGGCAGGCGCGACCTCGCTGGGGCCACGGTGCCGGCCGTTCCTGATGCTGAGGAATCCGGAGATGGGGCAATTTTCGCTTTGTTTCTGCTTCATGTTCATGACAAAGGACTGAAGCTGGTGTTCAGAAAGACCGACTCCCCCTACACGAGCTCTCCCTCTGACTCGGAGCGAAGCGCGTTGGCCGCCGTGGGAGAGCCCTTGGGCTCAGCCGCCACGCTGCAGCCTGGTTGTACTCAGATTTATAAACCAGTTTTCTAGAGGTTTTTCAAAGTTAGTGTTATTTGCTCATTAGTTCAACAGTTTTTGGAAAGAGGATAACCATATTTAAAATAATTTTTCCAGTATTTCCTTCAGAAAGATCGTAGAATTTGAAAATATCAAAGTGACTCAAGAAATCACAAGATTTTTACTACGTCAAATACAAAAATAAGTTAATCTGCTCCCCAAAGTGCACTGCAAGCCCAGTCTGATGGTCTGACTTCTGCAGAAGTCCCTTCGCTGGTGGGAAAGGACAAGCGAGGCGCGTGGCCCGCACCCCAGGCCCCGGGCCTCGGAAGAGCGGACTCCTGCAGGGCCCCCACGGCCTTGGGCCCTGGCCCAGAGCGCCGCCGGACCCGTTGCTGGAACAACCTTCCAAGTTGTTCGGGGAATAAGGAGCATAAATCTATACAACAATCCAGTATTTTCTTAGGACGATTTGAGAGAAATTAAGAGTTCTAAACTGAGCCCCCCCTCCCCCCCCCCCGCCCAGTCCCCGTGTCTTACCAAAGCAAGTGCATTTCCGGAGGTCACCTGAGCCACATGCAGGAGTCAACTGATGACCAAGGTCCCGTATCTCCTGGGTCGCCGTGTATGGCTCCTTTCTCCAGGACGGCGGTAGGAGAGGCACCAAAGGGACCGCCACAGTCAGTAAAACTCTGCTCTTAGTGCTGGGGGAGGCGCGGGCCTGCAGACACCAGGGAGCCTCACACCAGGAGCAGATTCTTCCCTGCGGTCAGAACCTGGCAGAGACCACCGCCCCCAAGAGCTCACGTCACAGAACCACGGAGAAGCCGTGACCAGGGCTCTGGGTCCAAGGACATCCTGCAATTGTGCAAGGAGCAGGAGACCTCAGGAGCAGTTTTCAAGAAGGGCTGTGTATACGTCTCTGCAGGATACATGTCCTCCTTAGGTTATCTTAAGAAGAAAGAGCAGAAGACGGCATCTGCCGCTGAGTATCCCCTTCCCTCCCATTGCGAGCACGGAGACTGCAGGCCCCACGGAGGGCACGCGGGTGGTCTGACAGGACCCCTGCCCTCGGGGCGCTCCGGACTCCCCACAGTCAAGAGGAACTTCGAGAGAGAGAAGACAACTTCATATTCCCAGCAGCTTCTCACTTTGTGGGGCTGGGCCTTCTAATAAAGGAAAGTTAGTGGCCATCTCCCGGGGAAACCCAGGCCGGGCGCCCGCCCGCTGCCGCGCCCACGGCACAGGCCCGGAGCCCCGGCGCGAGCGCTTCTCCGCAGCGTCCTGGCTGAGCACGTTTTCCACAAACAGACCCACACGTGTGACTCGGTGGCAGTAACTAGATGGGACAGTTCTAAACTCCGGGTCTCTCCTCAGACCCTGAGGGAACATTTTTTTGGAAATGCACGTCTCCCACGTGCTCTGGGTCCCCAGGGTGGCAAGCACCTGCCCTGCACCCAACCGTCACCACAGGGCACAACACAGCTTCTACAGAGCCATTGTCACGAACTCCTCTCTTGACACAAACTCACTACCGAGTTCCGCTCCTTTCGCTGGGACAACTCGGGGCCGCATCAGTAAATACACATTTCAGTCGGTGGTAATTTGTGAAACAAGTTTAGCAAAAATATATTGAGAATAAAAGCCAGAAACTGGTAGAGAAAAGCCAAATGAAAAAAATATACAAAGTCTTCCCCCAAATGTTGGCAAGAACCGAGTGCGTTCAGGAGGCAGGCAGGTGAGAAGCGCCAGCCCCAGCCCGCTCGGGAGGGGCTGGGCCGCGCAGACCCCACACTTGGGAGGCTGACGCCGCGGCGCCACTCAGTCCAGATCCACGTCAGAACAAGCCACGGGGGCATCTTACAACAACGCTACCACTACCACCGCTCCTGGGGCCGGCTGCTCACTAGGATGGAAAAGAAGCGTTTTGAGGAAAAATTTCACATTAGTACGAAAAAAAAAAATCATACAGCTGTTTCATAAGAGCAAAATAATGATCAAAATCATGGTTTCCAGGGAATCCAGGGTCTGAGTCCTTGCCCAGGCCCCACCCTGGTCTCTCCTGAGTGATGAAGACAGGTAAGCAGGCCAAGTAACATTGTTAAGATTAAAGAGATAATAGTGATCCTTTAGAAAAATACTACTCTCTACGTTTCGGGTGAGATAGAAACATTTCATATGCCAATTAATTTTCAATTATAACTTTAACCTACAAAAATAGAGTGGGAGGGGACCTTGACATTCTCAGAAATTCAAGTGTAGCTGTAATGCTCTGTACTAAGGCTTGTGTGTCCGGGAACCTTCTGAACCTCGCGGCCCAGACGGGTTGTCAGTGCAGACGCAGCGGGCGCTGCTGAGGATGGCTCAGTGGTGGACAGGCGCTCCCCCCCCAGGAGGCCTACACGGCTGGGTCCTCCGGGCCAGTCCCCCGCGTGGCCCTCTACCCTTGGATCTGGCCAAGCCGCTGCCTGGCGCTATTTGCCTTCCATGACTCTCCGCCAGCACCTTCTTCTCTTCCTCTTCCCCTTGGACTTGGTGGGCTCCAGAAAGGGTTTCTCAGTCTTGGCGCTTCGAGCCGACTCTGCCCCCAAGTCGTGCTCGCAGCAGTAGGACCGCCCGTCCTGGGTGGAGCTGAAGGCTGTCCCGTCCTGGTGTTCCTTGCAAAACGAATTGGGGCAAAAGTGGCAAAACAGAGTGGAAGGTTTGCCACACACGTCACAATGATGCCAAGGACATTCCCACTTCCCTGCAATGAAACATGACAAATTAGCAGAAGTGACAGAACCGAACAACTTCTAACCTCTTCATGGTTGAAAACCAATTTTAAAACCATCCAGTGAGACAGACACAGGTTAAGACAAGACACTGCTTCCTGCCGAGCTGTGAAAACGTGAAGGGAAGCGAAGGCGGGCAGGCCCGGCGGAGGGCCCGGCGGAGGGCACGCGCCCCGCTGACACGCCGACTTCTCTCCTGTGACTCCGCCGTGGCCTGGACCCGCGGTCTTCCTGACGTCAGTGTGTACGGGGCACCATCACACCTCCTGCAGAGAGCTTTCCCATTTGCCTATGAAACCGTGCTCTGTCATAATTGCTTTTTTTAACACTCAAACGTGTCGGACTTTTCCTTTTATAGCTTTTCAGTTTCTCTGGCTAAAGGCCTGTTTTTCTTCTGAGACCCCAGTGGACATTTTCACAGTGGCGCCTACAATCTGTCCGAAACGAGGCTGAAAGCGCGAGGTAGAGCCCACTGCTTGTCCCCTCCTGGCCTGTCCCCTCCTCCCATGCCATCAGCTCTGGTGTGGCCTCCGCTCGGGGCAGCCTCAGAGGTTCCACGACCATTCGCGCCGCAAACGCTGACTCCATGTGCAGACCTCCCCAGGCTGGGCCTCACTACCTGAGTCACCAGCGAATCTGTGACCGGGAGAGGAGAGCCATCGACAGGGACCCCCAAAGGCTGCCAGGGGGCCCGCTCACCCACCGAAGGGCCGCTTGCCCAGGCCCAGGCACGACAGGTGGTAGGCCTTGGTACAGGACTTGCGGTCACACAGCACCAGCTGGCCGCCATCCCCACAGCGGAAACACTCGTCCTCGGACTCCTTCTTCCCTTCACCTCTGGTTCTCCGCCTCCTGGTTCTTTTCTTGGTCTTTTTGCCCTTTTCCTCTGAAGAAAGGGATGTTGAGGTCTAGAAGAAAAAAGCGCAGTTCACTTGAAAGAATCTCACGGACGGAAGCAATAAGAAACTACGAAGAGCCAGAGTCGGGGTGCAGGGGCTTCAGAGGCCCATGGAGACGCTCTTACACCGAAAGGACAGAAGACGGGGACAGGACACATGCCCAGGGAGGGCCATCCACCTCGCTAAATGGAAGAGAGTTGAGCACAGAAAGTAAGACCGGCTTTGCCGAAAGTCTCCTGCAGCGGCACCTCATAGTGGCTGACGGGATGCTCGGGCCACAGAGTGGCTCCTGCCGGGCCGCGGTGCATCCTTGGCTCTTTCTAGTAAGAATTTCATCGTGAATGAGAGAAGATCACTCTCCGGTTAAAGCAGCAGACACCAACACGGACACCCAACTCAGGGCGGATGCCTGGGACCTGCCAGTGTTTTAGGGCCCAGGTTATGTGGCACAAGGAGGCAGGTAATTGTGCCCAAATTTGGGACCTTCCCAGCATCTCAGAATTGGACCTTACCTGTAACTAAGGATGAGGTCACACTGGGGTAGGGGGCCCTTAATCCCGTATGACCAGGGTCCTTAGAGGAAGAGGAAGAGACCCAGAACAGGGAGCAGGCCCCGTGAATCACGGCAGAGACGAGGAAAGCGTCTACGAGCCCGAGGAACGCCAAAGGTTGCCGGAAACCACCAGAAGCTGGGAGAGCGCTGGGAGGGAGTGCAGCCCTGACTACACCCTGATTTCGGGTTTCTGGCCTCGAGAAGTTCTGTTGTTCATGCCTCAGCCGGTGGCACTTTGCGACAGGGAACCCTCGCCTCCCTGCGGCCATCCTCACCCACACCCTGCAAAGACCCCCTCCCGCCTGTCACAGCTACAGGTCAGCTCAGAAGAAGCCACTTTCCACACGAGGGACGTGCTCGCAGACGTCGGAACTGCTGATGTCAGCTGGGGACAGTGGGAGCCATGCCTTTACCTTTGGTCTGTCCCCGAGGAACCCGCTGCAGTTGGAGGCCCCACACCGACAGACTGTTTTCTCGTTACCCAAACAATCGAGGTTGTAGTTGAAGGTCAGCTCTGTCCCTGGGTGACAAGAGACACAGCGCTGGAAATACTGGCCTCTTTGTCACGGCGAGAGCCTCCGCCAGGTCCACGGAACACACTCCCGCCCCCTCACGGCTCTCCACGTGCGCTCCGAGGAGAACCAGCTGCAGCGCCCCCGCCCCGCGCCCGCCCCCCGGGCTGCTCCAGCCTGGCCTCGCGCGGCACCTCTGACGGCTGCCGCCTGCCGCGCAGCCCAGGCCCCGTGCTGTGACCCTGGAGGTGTCATACCTGCCGGAATGTCACACACTGCAAACAGGCCCACACGAGTGTCACCGTTCACTGTCCACTTGAGGGTCTCACAGTTGGGCTGGCAGCTGTGGTTCATAAATCGGGAATAGTTTCCTTTGGGGCCAGCATCGATTATACGGTCCTGTAAGGTACAACTCAAGTTTCAAGCAGCATTGGAATACGCGGGCAGCGCTTAGCCATCACGTCCTTGTTTAAAGGGAATTTTCACCGTCTTAACACCTGCTGGACAACGATGTTGTGCTGGAAACCGTGGTCTCCCGTGTCCACTCAGACAGGACACCCCCAAGCCAGTCCTGTTTCTCTCACTCACAGGGGGGGGCGGGTCACAACCACATGGAGAGGACCAAGCCCCAGTGAGTGTTGGTGAGGATGGGGCAGCCAGCTGGTGCTCCCCACCACCACCCATCGGATGACAAACAAGAAGCCAGGAGACACGGGAAGGTCAACACTAACGGCCGGTGGAAACTCAGCACTCACAGACAAGAACAAGAGGAGCCCAGTTCCAAAATGGACAAAGGATATGAACAAGCAATGCCCAAAGATGAGATCCAGACAGACGCGCATTTGGGAAGGTGTCCGCATCCCTAAGCAGCTGACGAAGTACAAACTCCAACAACAATGCAGTCTGACCTCACGCTGCAACGGGAGCGCTGGCCAAGACACCAGGGCCGGCCACAGGCCGGCAGGGACAGCTTTGAGAGAGCAAGCCGCCGCCGCCGAAGACACACGGCCCACGGCGGCCCTGCCCTGGTGCACGTGCATGGGAGGATGTGTTCGTCGCCAGCAATGGGGAGACTGGAGCCTAAAGGTCACTGGCTGGACTGCACAAGGGGTCCCCATGCCACAGGGAGCAGTCGAGGTAAGAAATGTCCCAGCAGGCAGGAGGACACTTAAAATCAGGCAAAGTACGGAAGTCATGAGTTTGTGCAAAGTTGTGTCTGAACGGGGCACACAAACGTGTAAACACACACGTCTGTGGGATGTCTCCCCTGGGGCCCTAGGAGCCCTGTGCTGGGCCCCCCTGCCTGGCGATGCCGCCCCACAGGGTCTCCCGTGTCCAGGACAGGCTGGCTCCGACACTTCCCACCTCAGCCACACCCACGCCACGTGTTCCTTATGTAGAGAAATGGCACCACAATGGGCTTGCCCCGCAGCATGCTCTCCCACGGCCTAAGGGCCCCGCTAACCACCCACCCCGGCGCCGGGGGTGCCATCCCCCCCAGGGACGACGCTGCCGTCTGCACTCTCACGCACCCGTGCTGGCGTTCCCACAAACCCTTTCCAGAACACAGCCTGCGATGCCTGCCAGTAGCGGGACAGCCCTGGTCAGCCCTGGTCCCCAACGCCACCCACAGAGCGACGGGCCCCCACGGGCTCCCGTGGGCACTTCCGGGCGCGGGCTGAGGGCCACATGCCCGGGGCCGGCTCACCACGTCTTCACTCTGTTCTCTGTGCCTACGCACAGTGGATACTCGAGCCCTGGTAGCCACGTGTCAAATCTTCCTCCCAGGACAACACTCGATTTTCACCTTCACAGAGCCTTCTCTGAGAACTTCCCCAGTTTTCTACAGCTCTTTTATTTATCTTTTGCTTTATGCGCTCAGGGTTTCTGACCAGCCTGGCCCAGCCCTCCCTCCCCCTACGCTACAAAAGATACCCCCGACATTCCCTAGCTCCTGACTGCGTCTGGAATATCGCCTTCAGTGAGTGGAGGCAGGGGGAGGCAGCCCTGCCGCCTGCCCCTGGGACGGGGAGCGCCACGTGGATACGCCCCGCTTTACCCTTGCAAATGTAGCCCTCTGCGTGGATCCGGGATGGCCGGCCAACGCTGATTTTGAAACTGTGACGAGTGGGTGTATTGGTGGGTGTGGGGTGTGGGGTGTGGGGGGGTCAGACACCGGTGCGCTCGGCCTCCCTGCGCCGTCCCCAGGAGCAGCGGAAGCAGCAAGCATCTTTGTCTCCCTCCTGAGCCTCGCTCAGGCCTTCATCAAACAGGAGGAAAAGGCCTTCTTTTCTGTCTCCTGAGTTTCGTCAGGAGCGCGTCTACACTCTCTCGGTTCCTTGGCACTCGCCTCTTACCCTGTAGCCACAGGACCGATGGACACTCAGCTCACCCCAGAATCTTTGGCTCCCTCTGTTCTGCAGACCTGCTGCGGCCTCAAGCCAGCCTCGTGCTCTTCCCGAGGAGCAGTTCAGTGTTTACGTCTGGCTGGCAAAGGAGTCTTCGTCACAGCCAGTAATTTTAATACGATTTTTACTCTGTTGGCCATTCTGGATGGATTTCCCTGAAATACAGGGTCCTTTTCTTTCATTTCCTTTGAGTTTTCCAGAAGGTCAGCGGAGGCGCAGGCTCGTCTCCGGGCTGGGGCCACGCAGGGACGCTCCGGGGCCTGCTCCCTGTGCTGTGCGTGTCTCCTGGTCTTTCTCTGTCCTTCCTCCTCAGTCATGTCCGCCCCACGTCTGCTGCTCCCCACATGCCCCTTGCGGCTGAAGCTTTGCCCGGCAGACGCCCGCGTCTCCTCCTGTCTGATCCTGAGCCCGTCGAGTTCCCGACTCAGCTCTGCCGGCTGTCTGGCCACCTCCAGCTCCTCACACTTCAGAATCCACGCTCAATGCCGGGTAGAGCTTTCATCCGCCGCGCCCTTCGTCCCCCGTCTCTGAGCGCGCTGGGGGCCCGCGGCGGCTCGCAGCTGCACTGGCAGTCCTGCTGTCTCAGGTACCTTCTCTGCTGCCAGCCTGATGGCAGCAGTCCCTTCTCTGCCAGCCTGATGGCACCGGTCCCTTCTCTGTCTCACTCTCGAAGATGGTCCTTCCCAAGGCCTGTCACCCGCGCCTCCCAGGAGCCCCCCCTGCCTCCAGTCTCCGCTGTCCTCTTTGGAAACTCAGTGGGAACTCAGCGCTCTCAGGTTGATGGGTCTGTCTGTCCTCAGTTCCGCTCCAGATGCGCTTTGTATGTACTTCTTGTTGTGGTTGCTTTGGAAGTGAGCTGCGGCCCTCTCCTACCAGAATCCTGTGTGTAGATTCTTTCATTTTTAGAGATTAATGCTGCTGACTGTGGATCTCCTTCTATTTTTTTTTTTTCCATCGAACTGCTTCTAAGATCTCCCCAAGCTATCAGATACACATGGAGCCCGCCCCCACTGCTGCCTCCCTGGGCCCTCCTGCACCCCACAACCGTACCCAGTCAGGAGACCCCCTCCCCTCCCTGCCACCGCCGTGGCCTGCTGCAGCCGCTCCACGACACTCTCTCCAAAGTCTTCCTGATCTGACGTTAGCGTACCAAGAGCGGCCTTCTCTGGACTAGCGTTTGCCAAGTTTTTCTTTCCTAGTACTCTTAAAACCTTTCTGATTCTTTTACTTTAAATGTTTTATTTTTTATTTTAGAAAGAGCGCGTGCACAAGTGGGAGGGGCGGAGGGAGAGAATCTCAAGCAGGCTCCACGCCCAGTGCGGAGCCCAGCACCGGGCGCTCCATCTCACGACCCTGAGATCGTGACCCGGGCCAAAATCAAGAGTCAGACGCTTAACCGATGAGCCTACCCACACACCCCTGGGACAGCTGCTCCCTGGAACGTGCGCCTCTTCTCTCTGGGGCTTTCAATCTTTGCCGTCTTTGCTACCCTACCGGTCTGGGTTGTTGTTGTTGTTTTTTTAATAACCTATCTAGGTATAGACTTGTTTTTATTCATTCTGTTCAAACCTTGGTCAGTTTCATCAGCTCCCAGAAAATCCTTTTTTCATATGGCCTTTCCCCCCATCCCCCAGTCTCTGCTTCTGGAGCATCCACCGAACATTCCTACGTTCCACATCCCCGGGCCGCTCTGACGAAGTTTTCACCTTTCACCCTCCAGCACTGCGGTCCACAGCCCCAGAGCTTCCTCTCCAGCCGCCTTCCCCGCGGCTGCCTAGCACTCCACAGCTGCCTTCTGGGCTCATTCCCATGGCTGCGCGTCTGAGCCGTTCACATCTGCGTCCTGTTCTTCTCTCGTGATGCCCACGTCTCCTTCAGTGGCTCCCACCACTTCAATAAGAGGTCATGTTACTTCCGGTTCTCACCAAAAGCTAAGACTTTTTGAAGGTCTGCTTAGGGAGCTCTTGCTCCATTGTGCTCTGTAAACACTTCGGCAGGGCTTGTCCATGTTGGTTTTTTTGTGTGTTTTTTTTTTTTTTAAAGATTTTATTTATTTTTTGACAGAGAGAGAGACAGCGAGAGAGGAAACACAAGCAGGGGGAGTGGGAGAGGGAGAAGCAGGCTTCCCGCTGAGCAAGGAGCCCGATGTGGGGCTCGATCCCAGGACCCCGGGATCATGACCTGAGCCGAAGGCAGACGTTTAATGACTGAGCCACCCAGGTGCCCCGTCCATGTTGTTTTTATAGCAAGGATACGAGGTATGAATTGTTTACGTGTCCCTCGTGTGTCATGGGTTTTAACTTTGCTTCAGTCAGGTGCCCTCAGTGAATTATCATTTCAGAGACCAATTTGTGTGTTAAATGGTCAACTTGTCATTTCTTCCAACACACAAGTAGTTTAAATTTAGGCTACAAAACATGGTAAGACACAGGCCTAGGGGTTGAATTTCTAATAAAATGACCTCCCTTGCCACTCCCCAAGGGTAAGGGATGGGAGAGGGAAGCACACATTGGCCACCCCTGGGCCAAGTTTACCGGCCCCTCCCCTGGGACTATAGCCCTCCGTGGGGTCCACGCAGGCCCCTCAGGCCCAGCCGCACAGCAGGCCTCTAAGCAGGCTCTGGCGGTGGTCCCCACACAAGGGTTCAAACTCGAGCACCACCTGTTCCATGCCCCATGGCCCCCGGGAAGCTGTGTGTGCAGACCCTTGCCTCCACGGATTGGCTCCAGCACGGCAGAACTCTCTGCCCCTAACCTGCCATCCTGCACAGGTATTGTGAGAGTTTCAAGGGGGCGGGACAGACGGGCCTCCATCAACGGCTGGTTATTCTTAGTTTTCTGTTCATTCTGTCCTACAGAATTCCTGTTTGCCAGCCTATGCGATCTGCAGGCCTGCCTCTTATAGAAGCCTGCGTGGACAGAGGTGCTGTGCTCCTGACAGGCCCAAGGGAGGAAAAGCAGCCTCCTCTCTAGTCCAGGATGCTCACCTTTCTAACTAATTCTTTTTTTTTTTTTTTTTGAACATTTTATTTATTTATTTGACAGAGAGAGACACAGCGAGAGAGGGAACACAAGCAGGGGGAGTGGGAGAGGGAGAAGCAGGCCTCCCGCCGAGCAGGGAGCCCGATGCGGGGCTTGATCCCAGGACCCTGGGATCATGACCTGAGCCGAAGGCAGACGCTTAACAACTGAGCCACCCAGGCGCCCATGGTCACAGGAAATTTTTCTTTTTTTAAAGATTTTATTTGTTTGACAGACACAGCGAGAGAGGGAACACAAGCAGGGGGAGTGGGAGAGGGAGAAGCAGGCCTCCTGCCGAGCAGGGAGCCCGACATGGGGCTCGATCCCAGGACCCTGGGATCATGACCTGAGCCAAAGGCAGACGCCCGATGACTGAGCCACCCAGGGGCCCAAAGATTTTATTTATTTATTTGACAGAAACACAGCGAGAGAGGGAACACAAGCCGGAGGAGCGGGAGAGGGAGAAGCAGGCTTCCGTGGAGCAGGGAGCCCGATGTGGGGCTCGATCCCAGGTCCCTGGGATCATGACCTGAGCCGAAGGCAGACGCTCAACGACTGAGCCACCCCGGCGCCCCGGGAAGGAGAGAATCTTAAGCAGACTCTCATGACCTGAGCCGAAATCAAAAGTTGGAGGCTTAACCGACTGAGCCACCCAGGCGCCCCTCTAATCAATTCTTTTTTTTTTAAAGTTTCTTCTTCATCGTCTTTTCTTTCTCCTTTTTTTTTTTTTTTAAAGATTTTATTTATTTGAGAGAGAGAGAGAATGAGAGACAGAGAGCACGAGAGGGAAGAGGGTCAGAGGGAGAAGCAGACTCCCTGCCGAGCAGGGAGCCCAATGCGGGACTCGATCCCAGGACTCCAGGATCATGACCTGAGCCGAAGGCAGTTGCTCAACCACTCTGACGAAGTTTTCACCTTTTTTTTTTTTTACAGAGCCACCCCGGCGCCCTAACCAATTCTTTTTAAGAAATTTCAAATTTACAGGAAAAAAACGGACTACTACCAGCAGGACCACCAGTACAGCCTCCACTTAGATACACCGACTACTGACGTTTTCCACGTTCGCTGGGTCATCTGTTACACGATGTGCGTGTGCACTCACGCGCACTCACTCCTTCCCTCCGCGAGTTACCAGACTCAGCCGCTTGAGCCTGAAACACATCACCACTTTCTCCTCACAAGGAGCAACCCTGTCCAGGCATCACTATCAGCACCTGAGAAACGTAACATCGGGAGCAGCAGCGTGTCCACCGCAGGGCTCCCCTCACTGTCTCCACGACGTCCTGTCCAGCACCCCAGCCCCAAGATTTAGGGTCTCGGCAGGAAGCACGATTCTTGTTGCAGGGTCTAGGCCCCATGACTGGTCAAGCTGCAGCCAATGACCAAGAGCCCAGCGCTCCTGGGGCCACAGCCTCCCGGGGGACGACCCTGCAAGGTCTCTGGGACCATCCTAATCTCCACAACAGGCTGCTTTCCAGACCTCATCCCATCGTCTTTCTGTCATTTCCCTGAGTTATTCAAATCACGTGGTGTGATCATTTTCTATCTTGTTTTCAAGCATTCCTAAAAATAGCCACATCTTCCTGCTAGATTATGAGATTAAGGGCAAGAAGTAGCAGAAACATGCATCGTGTCTGCCTACCCCTCAAGCAACATCCATCCAGGCAGCAAGCAGGCTGCCCCTGGGGCCAGACCAGCCCACCGCGATGCTACCCTGGAAAGGGCCTGTCCCCGTCGGGCACCTGCCACCAACCCGCGAAGGGCCCGCCTGCGCTTTCTCTCACTCACCCCGACTCGTAAACAAGCATTCTCACCCATCCTCCCTCTAGCACACCTATGTCCCAGACTGCTTTTGCACATCTGGGCTTCAGACAAGCGATGAACAAACAGGAAGCCCCGCCGTGTAACTGAACGCATGTGTAACTCTCCTAATCTGTGCTGTTCTCCTCTTTTCACTGACCCTTAGCCCGACTGTCCAGTACACTCTTCATGCACCGATGGGACACGTGAGGCTCCAGGACGCACTCACGCACACAGACAGCCCGCTCTGGCCCTCAGGCAGCCGTCGGAAGACACCATACGCTTCAGGAGAAAATGTACACGCATCTGAAAAGAGCGACACGTGGACAACACGGTATCGTCACCACAAGACAAGGTCCGCTGTTATGGGCGGCGGCATGCTGCAGACGTAAGCCGTGCAGCTCAGTCAGCACTACCTTGTCTATGGTGAGCATGTAGAAGTGGGTGATGTCGTTCTCGTGTGCATATTTGATTCTCGCCATGCACTCCTCCTCGTCAATCAGCTCGCCGACATACTCGTTCACAAATTCTCCCTGGAAACCAGAAGAGCGTGATGATGACAAAGAACAGACGAACCAGCTCTCAATTCCAGAGTGCAGGAGCCCACAGCCAGAGAACCAGAGCAGGGCACCAGGCACATGCCATCCCGCCATCGGGGGTGGGGTCTGTCAGAGCCCCAGTTAGTCCGAGTCAACTCACAGGACTCTAGACGTATTTTACACAGGCTGTCAAGAGAGAATTCATCCAAGCATCCTTCCCAAAGCAGCAACACCCTAACTCTCGCTCCCTGAAGCAAACTGCCCCTGGGGACACCACGGGGGGACCCTGAGCTCCTGCCGGACTTCCTGCTGCAGCTCCGCCCCTTCACCCAACAGGAGGCCAGAAGAACTGGCCGCCAGGGTAGGCAGGGGAACACACATGACCACAGGGGTTTTGCATGTTTCAAGGCAGCCTTTTTGCCCAGGATCAGGCCGAGACCAGACCTCGGGTCTGAGGCCGCAGCCCCCAGGCCGTGCCCTGGCTTGGCTAGACAGAGGACAACAAGCCAATTCCAGTTGTCCCCTACCTAATGGACGCCGCTGGTCACTCAGTCTGAGGACAGAGGCAGGCGGACTGCATGTGGCCTCTGGCACGGACGAGCTGGCCCTGCAGTGCCCCCAGGCAGCACAGCTTCCTCCCACCCATTCGTGACCCCCTGGAGTGTCCTGTCCACTTACCCAGTGAAGGGCTCCTTCACAGTCTTTCACATCCTAAAGCAACCACCGAAATGCCAACAGGAGGCATGCTCTAAGGGGATTTTTGAGTTTTACTTGGCTAGGCAGCTTTCATGTAACATTTCACCATATTCCATTATAATAACTCAAAACCTTTTTTAAAAAGACCATTCTTTCATGAGTGCAAAGGCCCAGTAGGCAAATCCAAGCTGAAGCCACCAAAGAACCCTAATTTCTTAAAAGCAAGGGGAAGGGGCATGCCACACACCTTCCTGATGTCCCGCTTGGCGACCAGGCCCCATCCTTTGCCGTCCGTCTTGATGATCTGGGTCTCGGGGTACTGGCGCTTGGTGAAACACTGGTTCTGGCAGTACTCGCCTGCAGGACACACCTGCGGGTGGCACTCGAACATCAGCATCCTGTTCAAACACTCCGAATCAAAGCCACAGGGATTCTCATCTGTGGGCTTACAGTTGCACTTCGGGATTTCAGAGATATCAGCCGTGTAGATCTGGACTTTCCCGTAAGGTTTATTCACCTGCAGAGGAGAAAATTGGCATCTTATGAGCTGATGCGCCAAGAGAACGAGCCTCTGACGCCCCGTCCCCTACTCCTGTCCCCACCTGCCCAGCCTCCTGAAGGTCTGAGCTTCAGAGGCCGGCAGGGATGGCAGGGGGCGTACCCCACCTCCCAGCTCCCAGCTGGGCCAACCTTGACCTGGGAGCTCTAGAAGGTGGGCTGGAGCGGAGCCCTTACCCCACCCCAGCTATTCCATGTTCCTCATCTACAGCAGAGAGCAGACACTTCTGCAGCCTGGCTACTCCAAGGGAGGAACACGAGCAGGTGCTGAGCACAGTGCGGGGCAGCTGGCCTTCCAGCACCTGGATCTGATGACCGGCAGGCAGGGGGCCAGGGCAGTGGCGGTGAGGATAAGGACACACGGTCTCTGCCCTCCTGAACTTGCAGTTTGTAATGACGGAACAAGAGCAACCCAACAAAAAAGCCACAGAGAGAAGGGAAGAGAAACTAAAACAGAAACCAACAATTCAAGGGGAAACGTGGTAGAAGATGCTTTGCCCTGCTGTGGGGTGACAGACAGCACAACACCGAAGAGCAAGCTGAAGACATGCCTTCAGAACCTAAAAGTCCCATGGGGCGCCTGGGCGGCTCGGTCGCTTGAGCGTCCGACTCTTGATTTTGGCTCAGGTCACAGTCTCGGGGACCGTGGGACCAAGCCCCATGTCGGGCTCTGCGGGAGATTCTCCTCCCTCTCCCCTTCCCTCCACTCACGCTCTCGCTCTCTCTCAAATAAAGAAATAAATCTTAAAAAAAAAAAAAGTATCTAAAAGTCCCGAGCTCTCTGACCCAGGAGCTCCATTTCTGCGAATTCGCCAGAGAAAACACTAAGCACAGATCACTGCAGACAATGCTTCCTTCCTACACACAGGGTCTGCAGCCCCTGAGCAGCCAGCTGACACACACACGCGCTGAGAGGCTCCCGCGCCCCGGGCAACAGGACACGGTGGCCCTGGCCCCCCAAGCGCTGCGGCTGTGAGGAGCACTCCTCATCTCTTCCAGAGCCCAGGCTCCCCGCCAGTCAACACGGGGGCCACATTCAGGAGCGCCCCCACCGTCCTTCCTTGTTGTCCACACCCTCTGAGATGGGAAGGTCATGTTGTCTCCAGGGCTCCAGCTGACTGAATCACATCTCAGCTGAGCAGTGGCCCGGGCTGACCACCTCTCATCCGAGCACGTCCCTGGCACCTGGTGACGGCGTGCTCCAGGAGGTCGGCCTGCCTGCAGCCCCTCCTGCTCCAGGCAGCCTGGCCAGGACTGTTACTCCAGCCTCTCGCTGGCTCTCAGCTTGAGCCTCACACAAAGGCAAAACTGAAACCTCACATGCAGAGACCCCATGCCCCCAGCCCTGCGCCCCGTCACCATCCCGTGGAAGGACACACGCTCGGCACTGACAGCATCTGCTTCTGCCTGTGACTTCTCCGGCAGCTGTCTGGGCCGGGGCTACAGACGCCTGCTCGTGGTGACCCCCTTAGCCACTGCAGCCAGAGGTCTGAGAGTCTGACGCCTGAGGACCACCCACAGTCCCCTTAGTGACACCCGAGCCATCTGCACGTCACCTTGATGTGCTTGTATGGCGGGGGCTTGCGCTCATTCTCCTGCGATTCTCTGGCTTCCCTTTGAAGTTTGATTTCACGAAAACGAGCTTCAGCTTCCTGCAGTGCTAAAAAGTCAATGAGATAGGAGTGTGAGGAAGAGGTTTTGTTTTAGTGAACTCATCCCTCTACCCTTCCAGCTCTGCATCTCAACGGCTGGCCGCGGGCCTCCAGCTCCCTGCCAGACGCCGCCTCCAGCGTGCCCGGAACTGCGGGCTACGGCAGGCCGCGTGGGGCAGCTACCGCCAAACCGCAGACGCCGTCGAGCGAAGGGTGCTCACAGCACGTCCGGCTCAGGAGCCCTGGGCGGTACAATACTGTGCCTCAAGGAAGGCCCCAGGGCCGGCTTCTCCGGGCGGATGCTGCTACAGCTCCCCACCCTCCACTGGGATCCGATGCACCGTACAGGCATCAATCCTGGGAACTGACTGTCCTAAGACAGAAGATGAAAATGGAATTCTGCTCCTCTCGAGCACACACGCTCTGAGGAGTGAGCGCCAGGCTCAGGGAGAGCGGAGGAGACTGACCACTGAGGTTTGCCTGGAGGACACCGTGTGCACTGGGGCCACCCTGACCTGCAGGACCCCAGCAGTAAGTCAGGATGGTGAGACCCTGACTTCACCATCGCCGGCTGCCTCTAACACTGGCCACGTTGAGCTGCCTCCCAATTCCAACATCTTCCCTGTTCAATGGTGACTACCGATACTCTTGCGATGCCTCCCCCTTTGTCAGAAGGTCTCTGCGTGCCCACGGTGTGAGAGGATCCGCAAGAGAGGAGACAGGCGGCCCACCGAGCCTCCTACGTGCGATCGGCCGGGAAAGGCCTGCTTTCCCTGGACTCGCCGAGCATGCACCCTGAGTCTCCCTTCTGTCCCACTCACTCCAGTCAAGTGGTCGCATTCCCAACCCGTCAGCTGAACGACACCCTGCTCTTGCCCCTCTCTGTCCCCCACCTTGGCTGTGGAACCAGAGGGCGGGCACCTGTCTACCTGCCCACACCTGACACTTTGGGGGCACCTGGTCTAGACGGCAGCCAAGTTTCCTCCACACCTCCATCTCATGCAAAGGCAAGCTGTAAGAAATTTCTGTAAATCACTACTGAAACTAACTTAACAGTAGCACCAATGCATTTTAGTGAAATTAATCACAAACCGATGTTATAATAAAAGTTACTGAACAGCATATTTTATCCTGTACCTCAACCAGTCTGCAAACCTACCTTTTTCTAATTTAAAGTACAGCTAGAACACTTAGCCCAGTGTTTTCTACAGAAACCAAACTTTCCAACAGCAGAAATCAGGATTAGCAAAAAGTACCCCAGAGTGTAGTTTCACTGCATCTGGAAATCTCCGTACCGTTTTTGAAGACTCTTCCGATCCCTCTGACCCCCTGGTAGCGGCTGCCCCGGTCCCCCTCCATGTACGGGAACACTCGCGCCTGATGCGTCCAGTAATAATCTTTAGACCCAAAGAAAAACACAGGGAATTCTCCAATCTCGTGCTTCAGTTTCTGAATATTTGGGGGGACATTTTTGGGATGGCAAACTTCTGCCGGCCACCATCTATTATAAATATTAAAAAGAGGATTCACAGACTCTTCAGACAGAGTGACAATCATTCAGTGCTTTCAGTCCTGCAAAGGGAAAAGAACACATGTGAACGAGGAGGTGGGCAAGCGCGGGGCTCTACTTCTCGCACCTGTAGTTCCCGAGCTTCACCCAGATGATGTCCTGGAAATGCAGCTTCTTGCCGGCCCGGCAGTCGTTGCAGAACCAGCTGCCGTCGGGCATGTCGATGTTCAGGCAGTCAGGGTGGAAGGCGGCCGGGCAGGACTCGCAGCACAGGAGGCTTCCCCCTGCAAGGGAGGGCGAGCTGGCTCAGGCCGCCTCCTGCGGTCTGGCAGCTCCACACCTCGAGCTAAGACATCAGCTTAACAACAGCCGCCTGGCGACAGACTCAAAAGCACATTTCAGGGGCGCCTGGGGGGCTCAGTCGGTTAAGCCTCCGACTCTGGATTTCGGCTCAGGTCATGGTCCCAGGGTCCTCGGGTCAAGCCCCGCACTGGGCTCCCTGCTGAGATTCTCTCTCTCCCCCCCGGCCCACCCCAGCCCATGCAAGCGCACGCTCTCTCCCTGAAATCTTTTTTTTTTAAAGCACATTTTACTACCACCATGAATAACTTCCCCTCAGTCTGTGCACCAGTCACAGTTAATTCAGAAACATCACGGTGTATGACTGCACGTGACAGGGGACATCACGAACATCAGGACCCAAAGCTGGAGGAGCGCGGAAGCCCCGCCTCCGCACGCGGCCCCTGGGGTTACCTGCCGGAGCTGAGTGCCGAGAAGCCATGAGAAGCAGCGCTCCCCACCCACTCACACGACTCCAACAGAGTAACAGTGTCGAGCAGCCCCCAGCGGCACGGCCCTCACCTTTAGAGCACACAAAACACCAGCTCACGTTGACGTGAGCGTGGTGCCTCTTCCCCTTGCGAGCAGTGAAATGGCCCGTGCAGATTATGCTGTTGGAAGCGATCACCGAGCAGCCGGCTGCCAGACAAGCATCCCCTCCATGATAGGCGACCGGGCAGCGGACACACCGCATCATTTTACCTGAAGGCAGAGACATGCACTGAAGACCCAACAGTGAACAGGGCAACTTGAAATGACCAAGCCCCCACACATTAAGAAAATTAATGCTGAAATAAACGAAGTATTCGATGGAAAAAAATAACTAGGATAGGGGCGCCTGGGTGGCTCGGTCAGTTAAGCGTCGGCCTTCGGCTCAGGTCATGGTCCCAGGGTCCTGGGATCGAGCCCCGCATCGGGCTCCTGCTCAGCGGGAAGCCTGCTTCTCCCTCTGTCTCTCCCCCGAACCCTGGCTCATGCTCTTTCTGTCTCTCTCAAATAAATAAATAAAATCTTAAAAAAATAATTTTCTTATATATGAAAGAGCACTAAAGCCAGAACAAATAGAATCAAAATGGTTCAAAGGTTTCCCCCTCCTAAAATTAAGAATCTTTAGAAAGACACTTAGGGCAGGAAGAAGGGAAAATGCAGCATGAGGCAGATCCTCTCCCAAGAAAAGCCCTAACCTGGCGCGCGTCGAGTCAGTGACAGAAGGACAGCTGGGCCGGCCGCCGGCCCGCCCCTTCCGTGCGTCCCCGTGAGCACACTGAAGTCACGGCGAAGCTCCGGGGTGTACCTGTACCTTTCGATGGCCTCGGGTTGGATGGGTTGGAAGCGTGGCAGCTCACGCAGCTGTGGAGGGGGCAGCGGAAGCCTCGGCTCTCAAACACGGTCAGAGGGTACTTCCTCACACAAGCTTCGTGGTAAAACTTCCCACACTGCGACACGACACAGCGCTTCACATCTGTCTTGCTCTCCTTACACACAAAACATGAGTGAATCCCTAACAAACGGTTAAAGAAAGGGGCAGAAAAAGGTGCAAAGAACAAGAATTAAATTGTCGTTCCTGGGCCACTAAGCTCCAGCAGCTCTGCCAGAGGCAGCCCAAGCTGCTGATGCCTCTGGCTCTGTTTCTGACCTTGCTGACTAGTCCGAGCATGCTTCAAAAAAGCCCAGCCATCAGGGGTTACCTCGCTATGAACTAGGCTCCAGCTTCCCCTGGAGGACAAGAGAGTCCGAGGAGGAGGCAGCCTAGGGAGGAACACCCACTCGAACTAGCCAGAAGCGTAAAAGGAGGCACTCCTCTGAAGAAAGGCTTTTACTGTCCCTTTTGAGAGCAGTTAACCAAGCACGGTGAGGAATCACTTATAATCAGAGGCAGGCATATGCCTCCAGAAGCAGGGTACTGTTGCATCGGATGGCCTTGGCTTGGCGTCAGAGAACTCTCTGGAAGACTCCGGGTGTCTTCCCAAGCTAGGACATGCCCCCACGAGAGCCAGGAGACCCTCAGGTCCGGCCGTGGACAGGAGGGGCTGCCTCGGAACGGCCTGTCTCCCCAGCAGCCCCCAGACTGCTGCCGAGTCCCGACGGCCGCTCAGGCAAGAGCGTGGGAGCTGTTCTTTCTGTTGAAACTGAAGCTCGGGTTCCTGCCGTGTCTCTAAAGCAGCCCGTGTTCCGTGACTGACTAGGTCACCAGCACCAGTAGTGCGGGCCCTACGGCACCGTGGCACCCCACGCCAGCCACCTCACGGAGCAGGGCTCGGGCCGGCCTGCGGGGGTGGGGGGGCCACAGAGCCCGGCAGGGAAGCAGCTGTCCTCCACAGGGGTCTCCGCCACGAACACCGCGTCAGGACCCACGTGTGGAAGCGCACCAACGCACTCCGTGCAGGAGCCTCGGAGGAAGGCTCCACGGCCGGCAGGGACGCTCACAGGCCTGCCTGCGGCGGGACGCATGGCTGAAAAGCTACAGGAGAACTTGCCTGAAGCGCATTCGCTGCAAGTGAACCTCCCTTCTGGCCGCTGGGAGAGCCCGAGGCAAGCAAGGTGGAAAGCTCCGCAGCAGGGGCCTTCACAGAGCACGAGGCTGCCTGTCTTCTCACACAGCTGTAGGGCAGAAAGGGGACAGCGATAAAGCCACACCCGGCACCCAAACCTACAGGTTACACTCGGGAGGTTTAGAATCAGATGTGAAAATCGAGAAAACTCACACACATTTCCATCATCATAAATCAAACTCATCCAGGGGGTTGGTTCCCCGCGGCCTCCACCTCCCAGAGGAGGCCCGGCCACAGAGTGGGTAAGTGACCTGCCCCAACGGGCCACGGAGCTGGCGGTGAGGCCCCCGGCTTCCGACGCTTCAGGAAGCACGCACGTACAAACGTGTGTCCCTCACACAGGACGGCTGTGACTCAGTAACAGAAAAGACAGACCGTGTGTGTGGCGGCAGGACCCTCCCCGGGGCACTTTATCCAGGATTCTGCTGGCAACCCCACGCCTTCAAAACAAAAATCAGTGGGATGCTGGGTGGGGTTCGAGGAAAGAGTGAAGATGTGGCCCGGGACCGGGTCCAGGGACAAATCAAACGACCGCCTTCCCCTCACCTGACACACGTACTCCTTTTTGGCGGTTACTCCTCGCTCAGACTTCTTCGATGAGACGGACACTTCGGTCTGCGTTTCATCTGCGCTCTCGTCCGGGGATTCCAAGGGCTCGTCTCCCGGGCCGTCTGACACCTGGAGGTGAAGGAGGCGGACGACAGTTCACTAGTCGCGGAGAGTGGTGGCGTCACACGGCCCACCCGCGTCACCTCACACACAGGCCTGCTCAGCACCCGTCCCCAACTGCCAGCTACTTGTCGCAAACATACGGTGTCAGCTGTTGCTTGTGATGGCACAACCTGGCCACTGAACTGTGTAGAAATTCAGAAATGGACTGTACCCTCCTCGACATTTAGTTACACTTCTGTAGAAAAGGCACAGAATTTCACACCTCTCTGTTCCTGACAGAGGAACTCTGACGAAAACCCAATTTGCTCCAGCAGGTGACCTAAGATGCGCTCTGGGACTGAGAATCTTGACCTTCCTTACCCCATCTCTTTAAGTTCCAACTATTTTGAAGCAAGAGAAACAGACTAATACCTAATGACTTTTTAAAGGATCGAGGTGCAGCGTCAACGGGTAGGCCTTTGTACCGTGGTCTTGCTTCTGGAGCCCGTGGGCTGCTCTGAAGGTGTGTCTGTGCCCCAGAGTGCTGGCCCAACACCAGTGCTCCAGAAGTATCACACCCATAACTAACTGGCCGTCCTGTTCTCCTCCTGTGGCCTCTTCTCCCCAGAAGGTTCAAAGTGGGAAAAGGCAAGGTAAAACCTGCCGACTCTGTTAACAGGTGAGTCTGAGAGAAAGGCCTGGGAGAAAAATGTGGAACCTTTGAGCAAACCAAAGGACCATCCCCCAGTTGTATTTCATCCATCCTCTTCATCATCAGAAATCACCCAGCCCGAGCTAACCCTCTCCCTCCTCATGGCACACAACACTGCCCGTGTTTGAGCAGCAATACTAAATCTCTACATAGAAATCCATAAATCTTTAGTTAAGAAAATTTTCTCATATACCAAATTCAAATTAAAAAAAACAAACTAAAAACACATTTAGTGTTCATTTGCTGTTAGGTAAATGAATGTTGAAAACTGAATTTTTCAACACAACAAAAGTATAAACTACATTTCCTATACACCTTGATAATCACAACAAGTAATCATGTCATCGGCCTGCTGTTTGCTAGTGAACACAAAGCTAGAAATTAAAGTCGGGCCACACTGAAACAAAACAGAACAGAACAAACCCCATCAGCCAATCCACCCAATTCTGTAGTCTTATCAATGAACATTTTCCAGAGTGAGCTCACTGACGTGACAGGGAGCAGTAGAAGGAAAATACCCAGTAAACACGGACTTAGAACTGGTGTGAGTGGGCAGACGTGTGAGGGACATGCTGGCTCTGACGGGCCTCTGCAGCAGGGCTGACAGGTGTGTGGGCCCACTGTTCCTGCCTCACTACTCTACACCTGACACATCCCTTAACAACACAGTTTTCGGAGAAAGCAGCCTCTTAAGCTTCATTTCCTCACCTTTTCCAGGAAGATGGAAATAGCGGCGTGAATGTATATACTACATTATAGGGGTCCTCGCACAGCAAGGCTCCCCCCCCAAGCTGGCCAGAGGGAGCCCCTCCCTATCAGCTCACCCCCTACTTCTTTAACATTTAACATTCAGAAAGAAGGCAACTCGAAAAAAACTCTGCATTCAAACCCCAATTTTTAACATGTCCATCGGATCCGGAGTCACAGACGGGAGGGGGACGGGGTGCTGAGCTCTCTGAGGCAAGACGCCACTGGGCGCTGGGGGGCCCCCGGGGGCATCAGGAAGAGTAGCCACACCTCCTGGCCCAGCCCCACTCAAAGAGCAGCCCAAGGCTGAACCGTCTGACGGAGGAACCGAGGCCCAAAGAAAGAGCCGTCAACATGGGCCCAGGGGAGAGAGCCCCGGTGCCCTACCCACCAACCCATGTTCTTCCCTCATTGTGGCTGGAACAAATTGAAAGCTTTAAAAGAAAAAAAGAAAAAAAAAAAAAAAAAGAAAAACTGCATGGAGAGAAAGACAGAAAACACAGACCAGTCCTGGGTCAAAGAAAGGAACAGCACCTTTTATTTAAGATTTACAGAAAAAGTTAGCACGTTTCCACTTGGAGATATTTCCTAAATTAACAAAGTCTGTTTTGAGGAAATAAACACTGAATACATATTTTGAATGGAAATATAAATGTTAAAGACACACATGAGGCTTGTTTCCTGATTGGGGTCTAAGATACACATACAGAATACAGACCTTACAATATTACAGTCCATGACACAGATTGCAGGAGATGGCGACTTTCATCCCACCCAACCCCTTCCCAGCGACCGGACAGACAACTAGCACATAGTCGGAGGGGTCCAACGGCTCTGTGCTCAGCAAACCACCCGCAAGAAGGACACAGTACGCAGGGCACCGCACCAGCACGCCTTACTCCAGCTGCAGGCTCCACGTGCACCAGGTGACGGTACTTACTCGGAGATGCTGTTTGTGAAAGCGACACATTCACCTGAATGGTCCCAACACAGTCCCAAATCTCAGTCTACGCCATCTACGGTCTATTCCAGATCCAGTAGGATGCATTTGGAAAAAGAACAATGGAGGAACTGAACGGACACAGACTCTGTCAAGAACTTTCCCGGCGCTTCCCGACTCCACCAAAGCCACGCTGGCAGCACAGATCTCCAAGCAGCTTAGTTCCTGACTTTCCAAAGTTTTCTTGAGTCTGAAAATACTTCCTCTACTCCCCACTCAGTATGTGATAGTATCCAATTGCCTACTTGCCTTAGAAATACATCACTTTATGGGCAGGGAAGGCTGTCTCCTTAACACGCATCACAGGCATTTTTCAAGATGGTATTAATGAACATAAGGTAACCTAGTGAACACATTTGAACCAACTTCTAGAAACAATGTAGCCATTTAGGGTGACTTATGCAGATCCCAGTCCTCTCTGCTGTGATGGGAAAGGGCCCCTACGCCTCGGACGGTGGTATACACAGTGATTGTAAAATTTTTTGACAAAACAAATCCCTTCACAAGTTGAATACCACATCATTTTTGAAATACAATTACAGACCTTGAACAATAAATATTTCTATAAACCAACATTATTTTCATGTTTAAGTTACGCTTTTGTAAAGGAAGAAATAACTATAAGTACTTTCACACAGTATTTTGGATTTACACATGATAAATATCCTGTGCTCAGCAGATTTAATGAGCTTAAAATCAAAAGACTAGTCTCAGACAGGTCCTCCAAGTTAACATCACAGTGAAATATTAAAAGTGGAATTAAAATAATTTTTAAATCAGTCATTCATCACCTAAAATACTACAGTTCAGAATAACTTTTATTAAAGCGACCCTTCTAGATGACATCGACTAGAACCATCCTAGCTGCCCCTAAATTCTAGGGTTAGGTCTGAGTCATTGAACACCCAGATCTCCAGCTCACACACGGTCTTTGTGCTTCAACTTCTAACCTGGGTGCTTCTGTGTCGTCCGACAGCCCCAGAAGGTGCCAGTGAGAGCCAAGTGCTGGCCATGGCGGCAGCATCAGGCCATGCAGCTACTGGTCCAGATTCAAGGCTGGCCCTGATCAGGGGTAAAACGAGTCTCTAAAATGTCCTATCAATCCCACTTTGCCCCAACTATATCCCTCAGTAGTGGCCGTCCCGTAGAGAGTGGGCTGGGGAGGGGCGTGGGCTGGCCTGCTGCAGGCAACACATTGTGCCCTCCCTGTGGCAACTTGAAAACAGGAATGAAGCCCCTGCCTGCAGCTGAGCAAGCCCCCCACCCCCACCGCCGGGCTGGGCCACCCCACCCCTACTTCAGTCATTCCTTAAAGGTACAACATGCCTGAATGGTTAGCACGCTTTAAAATCTATACCAAAGAATTATATGCCAAAACTCAACAGCTACATGTAGGCCAGAAAAAGTTATAAAGTGGATCTAATATGTAACCTGCTAGTCACAAAGGTCTCTAACACAACGACAGGGCCTGACACTGAGGGACACCCGCCCTCGCTGGTGAAAATGCCTGGAAGGGAGCATGCCCCTCCCCCAGGCAGTACAAGGAGAATGATGAATATGGTACAAACCATCTCCTACCTGCTAAGGATGGTTGATTTTCCATCAATGGCAAGTAAATTAGTGGTAATTTCTAATATTCTAGGTAAAACAGCAAAAATAGTATTTAAAGGGATCAAAATCGAGGTCACCGACCAAAAATCCTAAAACATATAGAAGTCAGTATATTTCTTAAAAAAAGAAGAGAAGAGAAAAAGGGAAAAAGAACTTTTAAGAGTCGGTAAGAAGACAGTAACAGATTGGGGAGCATTTTGTGAAACCTTTTCTAACCAGATTCAATTCTCTTAGAAAAAGACTCTCATTCAGATTCATATTCTGAAAGATAAAGAGCAGGCCTCAGCAATCACTTTCTCCGTTGAGAGATTTTTAAAACCGGGAGGACAGTAATGACTTTAATAAGCCTGCCGTGCGACGGCCTGGCACCAAGTAGAAAGAGCCCTCCCCAGGTCACACACAAAAGTTTACCTGGACCAGAACGAGTTAATCATCTAAGGGCTAGACAGGACTCAGAAGCGTTAGGTCAGAGATCAAGCGAGAAAGGAACCCAGTCCACTTGCCAAAGTACAGGTGTCTGCCCTCTCAGACAGGAGCCCAGCCTCCTCACCAGCCTGACCACACACAGGGCAGCTAAGTCACCAAGGAACCGCTCGCCGAGCCTCCCCTTTCTGCTGCGCTGGACCAAATGAATGGGGGACTTGACTGAAACACGCTTGTGCTTTTATTACGGAAATAATGCACGGAATCACAGCTGTCTGCCACAGCAGGGCCCCACATCCGCTCACGTCAGGCTCTGGCCAAGAACCCTCTTCAAAGGCATTTCTTTATCATTTTAATTTTGTACCCATACATGGGTGCCCTTTCTGTTCTGGGAACCAAACGATGCTGATCTACAATCTTAGCTTTATTCTTTTTGGGGGGACACTGCTAAGACAGACCCTCGGTGGTTTTCGAGTCACCACCCCTGGGCAAACACTGGCTCGGCTCTGCCCTCAATGCTGGCCCTCGCACACCTCTGGTCTCAAGTCTCGGGCAAGCAGGTCAGGGCCAAAGAGACCCCAGGGAACGCCGACCTCGTCACTAACGGTTCAGGTTCCGCCGAGTCTTCTGCATCCTTTCCTCTGGTGCAAGCAGCTGGTACCATGCCCACCACCTTTACCCCGCTCCCCAAACCCTGAACGCTTCATCTTAAACCTTTCTGTGCTTCTGCCTGAACTTCCAGAGAAAGCCTTGGACTCAGACACATCTAAGCTGGGGGTACCTCCCAGAGAACACCTATGAAGCAGGATAACCCTTCTTGGAGGAGGTGAGACAGACAAGACTCCTCCACGCACGGTGCAGAGCCACCCTTGGCCTTATGTTCATGAAGCTGTGCTTCCGTGCCATGAGATTTGGCCTAGATTTCTTGGTAGTTTTTAGGAGCATCCTCCTAAAAAACACGGGTTATTTTCAGTTGGGAGACAGAGACACAACAGGTATCTTTATACAGATAGAACTGTACAAAGAGAGCACTGAGATGCTAGTACACCTAAATTCATCACCACCAGAGACATTTAACTTTTGTATTAACTCTAAAGAAAGGCCCCACAGGGGAGACAGAAGTGCATAGCAGGTGGGTAAACAATACAGAACCCCGACTGCCAACAGGTGCACTTACTTAACGTACCGCCCTATCACAGTGGGGAATTTTCAGTTTTAAAACAGCTACAATCTAAACTGTTGTATATTCAGACAAGTCTTTACCTCTTGCGAATGCCTCACATTTTATACTAGAGAGTTCCTTCTCATACCTACCTCCTCTCACCAGGCACAAATGCGGTGTATGGCAGATGGTTCGAAGCAAGTAAATGGGACCGTTACAACAGTTCTATGTCAGTATGAGCAAAAGTCATCTCACCAACAGGCAGTTCAGATGACAAGACTAGAATGTATCAGTGTTATTCTGATCTCTCTAGGAAATGAGGGAATTCATGTTAAATTAGTAGCATAATGAATTTTTGTGCTCTTGGCAGACAAACTTACTTGCCGCTAAGCTCTTTCAAAACAGGAGCCCTTTCCACTCACCTTCAGGAAGCCATGGGTGAGCCCTCTCGGGAGCTCTGCTCATCCACTGGCATCCCCCAGCAAGACCACTGCTGGCATTTGGAGCAGGGCAATTCTGCCACCTGTGGGACTGTCCTTCTCACTGCCTGCACCTGGCCACCTTCCCAATATCCCCAGCAACACTGCATACTCCCCTATCCTGAGAAACACTGTATACTCCCCTATCCTTGTCCCCACCCCATGCCCTCCTATGTACTCAGCTGATGCTAATTTTATGCTGCCTAGTGGATATGCTATTCAGCCATTTTGACAGTTCTGCCTAAAGAGGAAAGTGCCTACTCTCTGGCTAACTTCTAATGCACCTAACACATGTTGGGAGCTGACTGGCTGCCCATTCAAAATTCATCATGCTATAATTTCAAATGAATTCTTGTTAAAGCCTTTCAGGCTAGTCTTGACTTGGGGTGATCGTTTCTTGAACTGGACCACTTTTACATGACCTTTTTTCATATTTTTAAATTTAATAATTAGTTTTCTGTGAACCCTGCATTTACTCCTGAGCTTTTTCATGTCCTTTAGGAACAGCATGACTCAGGCCACCTTGGAGGCCATGTATCCCACCAGCTCTGGGCAGAGCCACCCGGACTAGCCCCCAGCCACAGGCTAGTACCCTCAAGTGCTATTCAAACCAACCCAGTGTCTGCCACTTCTAGGTTTATTTTACCCCCACGTGCATAATGCAGTCAAGAGGATCGCTTTTCATGCCAAAGCAAAATTTATACTTTTGGATAAAAATGGAATGATGGTGATTTTATTATTTTTATTGTTATAACCATTATTGTCACAACAGCGAACCACTGAGTCCTTGCAAGGCGCCAGGCACCCTAAGTGTTTAACATGCGTTACATTACTTAACGGTTTAGAACACAAGTATTAGTCAGAAACTTTCATTAAAGGTAGAACACATCTGCAGAGTGTGCTGAGAATGAACCGGGTGCTGTTAACATGGTAACGTGAACAGCACTCCTTCTGCCTCCACGAACTGAAGGGGGCAAGCGAGCCCTGTGCCTCACCATGCAAACATGCGGACACCCAGGGGCAGGACGCCAGGTGGTCACCCAAGACTTAGACGTTTAGTGTGATGGTGGATGTCCTACAAAAGCAACTGATGAAGCGGTTGTTGTAAATAACCTGATCATGGTATCACCGAGATACCGGTCACTGAATCAAAAGTAGAGTGAAATGGCTCATAATGATACTGTAAATGGTATTTTTCCTACAAATTTGCTGTATACAGTGTCGTAGTAAAACTGCTTAGTAAAAAAAAGACAGAATCAAAACTCCTCCTGCCTTTTACGTTGGAAATTAGTTTAATATGTACAGTACTGAGTACATTCCATTGGCAATGGGGATTAGCTGACGAGGACTCCTTTTAGTGTGTGCTGCTTGTTTTCTGTTTCTGAAGGTGCAGATGCCAGCATTTTTCAGTAAAAACTCAGCAAGTCGTGAACTAGCAGACAAGTGTGGCCTCTAGCAAGACCAGCCCCTTCAGCGCAGAGTCCTTGTCACAGGCCCAGGGCAGCCCCAGGTGAAGGGCGTCCCCTCAACGTGAAATCTACATGGATCATTGCAATATGAGTGTGTTTCTATTATGAGATGAATGTGATCAGGCAAATGGCCTTGATTGGGTATCTTACCTTGGTCTTAAAATTTGTTATCTGTTTTCTCCATTGTGTGTGTTAGTAATACCAGTAAAAACAGATTATCACACATCTTCCATAAAAGGATTGTGACAGGAATGTCCCTTAGAGTGTACGATGATACACCACCTGCAGCAGACATCCTGGAATATTACATCATTTTAAGTGCAGTACAGGGCAGCTGAGTTCAAATCCAACTTGGCTGATGTGGGCTCCCATAAAAGCTGTTACCAGTGAAGGCGAAAAAAATAAGAATTTGCTCTACTAAGGGAATAAGAAATGAAGTTACAAAACACTTAAATCACATTAATTCCTTCACAGGCCTTCGTCATGCAAGTGTGTAATTTTAATCTATTCTCTTCATTAGGGTGCTCTAGTACTATGTAATAATTATTCCAATATCAATTTTATTTCTCACATACACCTTTTTTGAGGAGAACTTAAACCACAAGTGACCTCAAATGTCTTGAAATACCAACTCTGTGAAAACCATTTCAATCAAGGGTGATAAAAGCAGGACACACAAACATGCAGTGGGCATGTGACCTGAATAAGGGGCCAGTATGAACCCCAAACAGCAACTCCCATGGCTGCCTAACTCCCACCAGAACGGGACCGGTGGTTTATAGGATGTTGTTTTATAACACTACATTTTGCCTCCCGTGCTAACAGGCGTTCAGCGTTGTAAACGCGTACTGTAGTTCAGTAGTGTTAACACATAACAGACAAGGCTTTTTGTTCACCTGAAGTGGTTTTAATGAACAATATAATTCTATAAAAATGAACGCTAATGAAAGATTCATATAAGCCACATGAAAGTGGTCTGACGGAAAGGCCTAGTAATTTAAATGTTTTTATATAAGCAACAGAATGCATACTATGGGATCTATGTATCACCTTCAAAATGCAGGACAGTGTATGATTTTAATATATTTAATATATAATATAAACATATTTAATAAACTATCCACTTCTGAAGTTCTAAAGAATTAAAAAATCAATGAAATCTAATGATTATAAAATGCTTCATCGAAGGCTTCCCAAGTTCAAAACAAAGATCACACTCACCCTGGTCCCAGTGAACGTCAGACCACCAAGCCTGACCCACCTGCTCTAACCCCACCCCGGCTGTGTCCACCCTGGGCTGTGCTGCCCTGAATCCAAGCCTTTGGCTGGCACAGCTTCTGACCAGGAATGACAGAAAAGATTTGTTTTCAGCCTCAGAGCTTTTCTTGCAACTATATCTGACAACGAAGTAAAAATTCAATTGGACAGTGGATCAAAGTGCAATGAAAGAAAAACTTATTTAAAAATCTTCTTAAATAAAAAAGTTGACTTTAAGCGGAAGGGTCTATAGACCTGAAACTTTTTATTTTTAATATTCTTCTTTAGAATTAGAATCGTCATTTTTCAGGATACTAATCATAATTCAGACACGAAAAAAGGAAAATATTTTGTATAGAATTTTTCTTTTCCATGTTTCAATAAGTCCCTGGAATTTCAGTGAAGAATTCATACTGCATTTTCTTGAATGTGCCCAGATATGAGAAATGTTCAGTCACCTACACACATAGCAAACTATGAGAAAGTCCCGGTTCCCACACACATGAGCAGCTTCCCCCCACTACTGGTGTGAATCCCCAAAGACCCTGCTCAGAGCAGCTCTCTGTGTTTGCGCCCCCTCAGATGGCTTAGGTCCCTAGAAGACACCTGATGCAGGAAGGCCCGCGCCTCATCTAAGGCGAGGAAGCAGCCAAGGCTGAGAGACAGTAGGAGAACGGCCAGGCCCCACCAGTGACCGTGGCAGAGACCAGGTCAGAAGTGCCACCTTCTTGCCCAACAGGGCGAGGGGTCTATCCACTCCCTGCCTTACTGCCTTGTTCAAAAAAAGCCCAAGGTTAGCATCTCATAAATACTCTAAAAACAGAACTCATGTCTACAATGAGAAAAAGAGGATCACAGGGAACAAAACAGTAAGGAATTAAAACTTGAATATAAACTCCTTGGGTAGTCACTAAAATCGGGAATCCAAAACTCCCTCTGGACAAAAAAAAGTGTCAGACTTGCATTCTGAGGCTGTTTTTTGTTTTGTTTTGTTTTTAGAACAGCAAAGACTTTAAATTTGGTGATGAAGTCCAGATGTCATGATACAATGAGGGTAATAGCCTCAAGTAGCTATTATTCTGCTCTTGTATATTCTGCAAATCCAGAAAATAGAGGAGTCGTATTACCGTGGTGGTTCTGACTCACCTCCACACTCAAGTATCTACGAATACGCCAGGATTTAAAGGACTACAACCATGGAATGCATGAGGACATTCCTCCATGAGCCTAGGTCTAAAGACCGCTGGAATCCGACACAGCAGGTAACCCACCCTCCATCCCACCTGGGGTGAGTGCACAGTGACTAGAGTCAGCTCAAGTGACAGTGTCATGTGAGGACCAGAGCAGACTTGCTGGGATGTGGGAAATTAATTACAATGTGAGGGCTATAGGGAACACAACATTTTAAGACAGATTTCAAGAACAGTTAAACTACATCCAGACTAAAGTAGATGCACGTACATTTATACATACACTGTGTGCATGTGTGTAGATCTGTGGTGCTCAAATAGACTAAAATAGTTGATTTTTTTTTTCCATTCCATGACTTATACATAGTTTAAAGAATCTGAAACTCACCTACATTTGTGGAGAGGACACCAGTGTTATGCTTGTTAAGTCTGACTTTTGCTCACACTTCAACTTGGGAAACTAAATGGCCTTCATACGAACACCACGGTCATCACTATCATTAGTATTTTACCTCATTCTCAGTTAAGGATGCAGAAGGAGACGAACTTTTGCTAAAAGGAGTGGAAGACGCTGCTGTGGACGCCCGATTTCGCTTCTTCAGTGGTTTGCATGCATCTGACAGATGTTTCGTTGCTGTAAAACAATTTTGGTTTATAAAGTAAAGTTTGAAATCTTAAACCTTCAATCTCTTAAATGCTTCAAAATTAGCCCTGTAATAAACGAAGTTCTAAAGATAAATTGTTTGGGCTCCTTTGTCATAGTAAAGGCTTAACTTTTTACTGTGAAAAAATCTGAACAGAAACAAAGGCAAATTGTCCAGTGAACTTTAATGTCCCCCTGCCTGGCCTGCCCCCCAGTCGATCAACCTGGGCCAACACAGCTCCATCCACACCTAGCTTCACATCCCCTGCCACATTCTTCTGGAGCAAATTACAAACATCATTTCACCTGTAAAAAGTTCAGTACATGTCTCTGAAACATAAAGTTTTAAATATAACCACAAGACCGCTATACCATTTTTAAAAGTAACAATCCCTTCATATCAAATATCCACTCAATGTTCAAACTGCCCACAAATGTCCTCCTTCTCATAGTCTATTTAATTGATTTTTGAAAACCAGCACAGCACCTCATGCAAAATAAGGAAAACACATCCATTTCAACTCTCGCTCCTTTCTCCCCTGAATGTTGTTTTCCTTTCTAATTAAGAGTTGGTGATAGGCTGGGAGGCAAGATGGTGGAAGAGTAGAGGACCTTGTTTCATGTGGTCCCTTGAATTTAGCTAGATAACTATCAATTATTCCGAACACCTAGGAATTCAACCTGAGATGTAAGAAGAGTTGGAGGGTGCCTGGGTGGCTCAGTCGGTTAAGCATCCGACTCGTGATTTCAGCTCAGGTCATGATCTCAGGGTCATGAGATGGAGCCCTGAGTTGGGCTCCTTATTCAGTGGGGGGGGGGGGGGGGGGGGGTTGCTTGAGGTTCTCTCTCTCTCCCTCACCCTCTGCCCCCTCCCACCCTCTTAAAAAAAAACAAAGAAGAGTTGGAGATGGTAAGCTCTCTGTAATAAACTGTCAGACAGACACTTCAAAAAGACAGTAAGGGAAAGGGAGCCTGCTTCCCCTTTCATTGCTTTGAGTTATTTTTCACAAACATTTGAAGCTAGTTTCTTCAACATGTGAAAGAGAAATAACTAGTCATTACTTCTACTTTTAGCGAATACACACAGACGACCAGATACTCAAAAGTGGTGTAATTTATAGCAACAACTGGCACTGTCAAGTAAGAAACCTGGGTATTCCTGGTTTAAATAACTTCTTCAGTGTAATTTTAAACTGAAAATAAAGCCCAGTAGCAACCAGTAGAAAAATAACTTCAATAAAATGTAGCTGGAGGACTGCGACCACTTACACAGTCAGTTGCACGAGAACCTCCCTTCCCCCTTATTAGCCGTCAGACCCCTTGGAGGCCAGCCCGTACCCTTCCCGGCCCAGCTTCCTGTTCACTTCCAGCCCAGCCCAGGCGCCTGGGAGAGCTGACAAGGAAGAAGCGCTAACCACATTACCTGCCTGGCTCTTCAGCGAGGAGGCTGCCTCAATGGCCTTGCAAGAGCTTGTTCGGGCTGTCTTGTCATTGATCGTCTCTCTCTGTTATTAAAGAAAAAGAAAAAGAAGAAGAAAAGGAAGGGGGGTAAAATCTAATGTGAACTAACACAGACTGCTGAAACGCTGTGCAACAGAAACGTCTTCCTTTGGAAATGTGCTCCGCACACTCCATGAGCGGGGACCCAGGCCCACGCCTCTTCCACAGCCGGGAGGCTCTCCCCTGCGCCTGCCCCACCATCTGCTGGGATAGAGGGGCTGGCGGGCCATGATAGAGTCACGTTGCAGAGACTCTTCACGTGAGCTGCATTCCATATGCTACTCACATTTCCCTCTGAACTCAAAGCAGAGTGTGAAGGAGAAGAAAACAACCCTTCTGCTCCAGAGGTTGCCCAATCAACCTCAAGTGGGGCCTCAAGTCAGTGCCAACATCACTGCTCTAAATCCCTACACTGACAATTTCCAATTTGGAGACAAGGTCCAGACAAACCTCACAAAGATCATCGATAAAGCACGTTTCATAATTGAGAAAAACCACACACACACACACACACATACACACACACACACGAAGGGCTCAGGAACATTTTGTCCAGTGTTCAGAATCTGAAGGAGTTGAAAATAACCTCTCTTGACAGCCCTGAAGCTGCACTGCCACACGGCCACCTGCCCCTTCGCAGTCCCGAGGCCGGGCCGGTTCCTGCACCCCAACCCCACTCTCCAGCCTGCCGGGGGCCGATGGAAGCAGCCACGACTGTGGACAAGGTAACAGGGGCACAGGAAGTGTACAGGATATGGCCTACTCAGGTTTATAAAAACTCAACCAGCGGGAGACACCACTTCTCTTTTATTATGTGCTACTTCCTGAGCTCTTAGTTAATAAAACATTTCTACCTATCTACTTAATGTGAATTTGGTATTTCAAATGTCCAGGGCCACAGATTTTTTAAGGTAAGTATGAAATACAAATATCTCAAGGCAGCCAATGTCAGTCTGACTGAAGCACAGGGCTGCTTTAATAACGGATGTCCAGAGGGGATACTCGGAGTGTGAGCTGCCAGGTAACGCAGATGTCACGCAGGTCAATTTTACCTATCTCGGGGCTGGATACTTGATCACTAACAACTTCACCTGACAGGTGTCTGTAAGAATGTTCTCTTGGCCAGAAAAATAGGGCAGGGCCTCCCTGCTGCCCTGAACTACAACAATGGCCTTAAAGAAGCAAGATGGGGCGCCTGGGGGGGCTCAGTCGTTAAGCACCTGCCTTCGGCTCAGGTCATGATCCCAGGGTCCTGGAATCGAGCCCCGCATCGGGCTTCCTGCTCGGCGGGAAGCCTGTTTCTCCCTCTCCCACTCCCCCTGCTTGTGTTCCCGCTCTCGCTGTATCTCTGTCAAATAGATAAATCAAAAAATCTTAAAAAAAAAAAGGAGCAAGACAGATGATGCGGTGGCCACATAGTTACACTTCAACAATATGTGGAATTTATTTTTCCATTCTTCAAAATAAAATAATAAAGAAAGGAACTTCTTAATTTAGATTAGTAAAAGATAGTATGAAGCTTTTCTCAAAACCATAAATACATGACAACTCTGTATAAACTCAAGCGTAAGATACAAAGTCTGTTTCAACTCTCTCAGTTCATGAATAAACAGCACTGGGCCATAAAGGCTCACTGGAAAGGGCTCACACTCTCCGCACGTATGAGCACCATAAGCCAGATTCACACTCCTTCAAGTACCAGGCAAACTTTGCCCCTTGATGCCTGGTGGACTACACTAGAACTAGACGGCCCTGGGGCTGGATCTCCGTATCTATGTGGTCACACAGCCTGCTTAGTGGTCCCATTAGGTAAATAGTAACATGAATTACTAATAAACTGAATGAATTCATAAAATCCATTTTCAATGCCTTTAATGGATTTTGAAAAACTTTTTTTATTGAAGTATAACATATCTCTAGTGGATTTTGATGTTTCCATGCCAACCCATTATTTACACATTGAATAATAACCCTATAGACAAGGGCAATCTTTAGTATATACAATTCCATCAAATCTAAACATCAAGTATTATTCAAAGTGTTTGGATTTTTTCTTTGATAGCCAAGTATCAGAAGTTTGTGTTAAAGTCCCTGGCAGATAAGAACTTGCTCTCTTGGACGCCTGGGTGGCTCAGTTGGTTAAGCAACTGCCTTCAGCTCAGGTCATGATCCCAGGGTCCTGGGATCGAGCCCCGCATCGGGCTCCCTGCTCGGCGGGAAGCCTGCTTCTCCCTCTCCCACTCCCCCTGCTTGTGTTCCCTCTCTCGCTGTGTCTCTCTCTCTGTCAAATAAATAAATAAAATCTTTAAAAAAAAAAAAAAAAAAGAACTTGCTCTCTTCAGCAGCCTTCTCAAAGGGGTTTCAGGGGAGAAGCAAGCCCTACTGCCTCTAAAACAAAACCCGCTGAGCACCATCCTCAGAGGAAGGCCATCGGCCTCCCCTAAGGGAAACAAAGCCCCTGAACAGTCACACAGTACACACTCCTCCAGCCGAGGCAGGCCTGGGGCATAATTACCTTCCGAAGACCGTGCTTGTCGGTCCTGAGTCTTTTCCTGGGTCCATCTTCAACTTCAGCGTCTTCAGTAGGGTCCTGGGTCCTCTTCGTGTGGTTTCTTTTTTTCCCATTTACATTACCTTGGAATGGGGGATGGGGGAAACTTACATGAAAACCACTCCACAAGCCACCCTCCAAAGCAATGATCACCTAGCCCGGGCATTCACGTGCAAATCAAGCCCCTGATGGGCTTCCTGTAATCCTGTCGGTTTCCAGGGCCTAAGTATTACAGACCAAATCTCTTTGCATTTTGCAAATTGCAAGGGACCATTTCCTGTAACATCAAATACTGGAAAATCCTTATCTAATCTATAAATTATTATATTGGTATTTGTTATAATTACATTTTAATGTACTATAGCATTAAATTTAAATAGAACCCACTAGATTACTAACATTCAAAGACTAGTGGAATTTAAATGCAACTTTAAAAAGTACACAACTTGCTACTTTTTATACATTTCCTGAAAGAAGTATGTTAAGTAGCAACACTCCTTTTGTATCTGCAAATTAAGGGCTTTCTCCATGTTGTTTAACTATGCCAGTTATTAGGTATTCCCAGGAATATCAACTAATTTAAGATTTAAGGTCCTGACCTAGAAAAATAAAATGTAATAAGGTAAGAGTGCAAATTCTAGAGAGGTGATTAATTTGAACACACCAATGTTTATTTCAAGCACAAATCCAGTATTTCCATTTGCATGACTGTCTTACAGAGGTTCCGGGTTTATCCCTGGACTGTTCGTCAGACATCTGGTGGGAGGGCGGTGTCATCCTCAAACCTTACTGCCAGGTGGGACAGAGTAGCACAGCCAGGAGTGTGGCATCCAACAGTGCCTCAGAAGGAGGTGCAGCTGGCCACACCCTGGTCACTCTGCCCAGGGCCTCACCACAGGCGGAGGTGGTGAGGGTCTATTACTAGACCCTCAGAAACTGCCAGTCCTGGAACAGTGTGAGCCCGCCTACATACACTACGCCCCCCAGCACTGTGGGCTGGCCATAGAGGCCCACCGGAAGAGGCCTGCAGAGCGGTGGGGTCTGCTCCGCAGCTCACCAAGCATAACCAGCATAGGGCAGAGCCAGCCTGACCTGCCGGAACCTCCTCAATCCGGTTTGCCCAACCTCATCAACAGGTGTCCACTGAGCTATAGATACCTGTGAGCAGCAACTGCCACCTCACCTTCACACAGGTGAGATGATGTCACAGTCCTTTACCTAAGAACCTCCCCCTGCACCCAAAATAAGAAAGCAGGCGTTTCATACAGACGTAGGCAATGTGGGCATCTGTTTGAACTCCTCACACTGAGGCCATGGGACAGCTGATGCCACTGACACAGCCCATCATCCTGGCTATCGGCATTGGGGGCCCCCAAGAGGGAGGCTAGAAGGCCTCCAGGACAAGCACACACCTGACATACACTGAGAGTGGAAAGCAACCCTGTCCTCCTGCCTGCTAAGTACTCAGTACACACAATCACAGTCACACTTAACTCTTGAAGGGTAGTTAAATCTGGCTTCAGGAAAACCTGACTCATTCTTAAATAAGCCAGTCATTGAAAAGGCCCACTCTTCTAGATCCAGTGTACTGAGGAAGAGTCAAGTGAACGTCTGCCTTTTAAAGAAAATGCACAAATCCAGAACATCCTCGCTATTCTGAATTCTAGTATTTGCAACAAACGCTGAATTGAACAAAATTCAATATTAACATAAGAGACAGTTGATGTGGCGATCTAGAAAGGCCTAACATCCACAGCATCTGTGAACAAACAGGAAGGTTGCATAAGTGCGTGCGCAGAAAGAGTCGGATGCACGCAGGACTGGTCTAGAAGCACAGGCCAATGCACACAGTGACTAAGTGCAATGACTTCTGGGTCCTGGTCTCCTTTTAGGTGAGTCCTGAAACACTTTGTATTTGGCCTCTCCAAAACTCTTCAGTCATGAACCTTGAGAGATACAGAATTGTTTTGTATTTTAAATTGATAACCATATATTTTTTATGTTAGAAATGTCGGTTTTCCATGACACGTGTCCAACCACGCACGCATGACACATCTGACCGCTGTTACAGGTTCTCTCCAAGCTTAACAGTGTTAAGCCTCCCTTCTCTTTCCAATGACCAAAGCAAAGCAGCATTTTTTGTTTTTTAAACTGAAGGCCTAAGAAGAACCAGAGGACAGCCACACTTAAGGTCAGTCCACAGTCACCTTCCTCACCCTGTGAGCGCTCAAGCAAACAGGCCAGGAACGCCCTCCCTGCTCCCAGGTCCAGAGCCCCCCACCTGCAGAGGTGAGAACCTCCTGAGGTGCAGGCGTAGTTCCTGCCGGGAGGGCATCACCGCGGGGCCACGTGCCTGCAGTCTGATGCTACCACATCACGTAAGCAGGGAGTCCTAGAGACCGCCTAGGCTCCTTTCCTTCTTGTGTCCCCCCTTACACCACCCCATCGGCTGCAAAGGCTAGAGTGCCCACTCCACTTGGGCTCACAGGCCGCACAGAGGATCACACTGAGCAGCTCTCACGACAACGAGGGAGAAAATGCAGACAGCAGAGGTTGCTTTATTGTGACCACACGCACTCTGGCTGCTGGCCCAAGCACCAGGGGTCAGAGCTGCGGGGAGCGGCCACGCTTCTCTACAGTTCCCAGACCGGAGCTCAGCTGGCTACACGACACACACATCACAACGAAGCAGAGTACGTAGTACAGCTTTACGTTTACCAGAGTCTTCTTCAGACTGGGAAGAGGCCACTAGGGCAAACTTTGTGTTATAGCGCGCTTTCTGTTTCTCGTTGAGCATGTCCCACTGGGATCCAAGCAGCTCTTCAATCTCCTCACCTGAGGCGTCTGGGTGCTCGGCAACAACCTGTGGACACAGGAAAGGTGGGGTCAGAAGGCCACATACCTACAGCTAACCTGGGTTTTGTTTTGCACAAAATCCAATGCACAGCCCTTGGGAACTCAGCATGTGGTGTATTTATTCCATCATGGGACAATGCCCCATAAAAGCTTCAAAGAAAATTAGTGACTATCTGATGCTATAACCCATTGAAAGCTCATAAATAAAAACAGTGCTGGTGAAAAGAATTCAACTGTATTTATGTCAAGGCAGGAAACAGTAAGTGGTAAGAGGAAAAAATACACTTTTCCAAAATCACTAAATTATTACAAGTTACAATTATCTAGGCATCCTTGAAAAATCAGTGGTTGGACAAGTGCCTGTCAACACAGGGGTGAAGTCTTAGCTTGGCTTTCTCATTTGCTATAGCACACACCCTCCATCTCTCAGGTACATGCTCTGGAAGGATGGTACAGATGGCAGGCCAAGGAGCACACCATGATGCCTCACAGTGCAGGCCAGCACACAGAGACAAGCCCCCTGCATGGCCCTCCAGCCATGCTGGGACTGCCAGCATCAGCACCCCGGAAGCATGCTAGAAAGGAGGACCTCAGGCCCCACCCCAGACTTGCCAACCAGGAACCTGCATTTTCCCAAGGTCTGCAGATGATCCATGGGCCCACAGCCTTGTCTGCACACTAACAACCAGAGAAGTTTTAAAACCTCTGGTGTTCAGGTCCCACCCAAGGCCAGTTCATTCTCTGGGTCTGGCATCAGTGTTTTCAAGACTCTCTGGGGCTCTCACGTGCACCCAAGCTTCAGAGCTCTCAACAGCAGGGGCGCAGAGGTGGACAAACGATGGCTGGCAAGCCAAACCCGCCCCACCTCCTGTTTTTATATGGTCCATGAACTAAGAATTGATTTTACATTCTTAAACGGTTGGAAAAAAAGTCAGAAGAATATTTCCTAGCACATAAAAATTACAGGAAATTCAAGCATCAGCGTTCACAGATAAAGTTCTACGGGAAGCAGCCACAAGCACCCCTTTACCTGTTTTCTAGGGCTGTTCTCCTGCTACAACAGCAGAGCTGAAGTAACACAGGCCTCAACTGCCCTGGAGGCCCTCTCAAAAAGGTCTGCTGCCTGATTCTGAGCACTAGCCAGCATGCTTTGTGGAGCCAGACCCCAGATTCGCATGTGGCTCCCCCACGTGGCAGCTCTGTGACTTGGGTAAGTGAAGGTGTCTCCCCCTCTGTGATGTGGGGCTGCTAACACTTCACCTGGCAGTGATAAGGAATCAACGAGTTAATCCTGCTGGTCACTATTACCACCGAGATCCACCACCTGCCCAACCAACGAAGGTAACCTCCGCCCCAAAATGCAAACCCCCACTCACAACATGGTCACTGCAGACGGCTTCCTACAGCCTCCCGTGTCCCCCACACCTCATCGTGTCCTCCCTGGCCCTGATGGACACTGGCACACCACCAACTCCCACCCACCCTCGCATCTCAGAGCATGTGCATTTTCAGATGTGGATCAACAACCACCTACACAATCATCCTGCCCCTTCAGTGTCCTCACAGCCCGAGAACGCCTTCTGCAATTCAAAGTTCAGCTCTGGGCTCCAGTGTTCCACCAGGTGTTCTCCTCGGTGCCCCTTGTGAACTGTCACCATTCCCACCTTGCCCCTGCCATGGCAGTCCCGGCCCCCCACACACCTGCTTCCTCCTCTCATCTTGGGGCAGGGCATCCTCACCTCTTGGCCCAGCAGGATTCTGTCCTGCCTGCCCATCCTTCCGGAGGGTGAGCGCAGCAGCCCCAACATTTCAAGCATCAAAGGTCTCAGACCTTCATGCAACAAAGGTTTCTATGCAGAGTTTCAAAGTCGCAGGACAACTGCCTTCTGGAACTCTTCACTTAAAGATTCCTCAAGATTAGCACATGCATTTGTGGACCCACCACGCTCCTTGGTCACCCACCCCTGAGTACAATATCTTCAAACAGAATGAATCCTAGCAGTGCTCACAGCTGCTTCATCAAACAAGACTCCTGAATCCTCCTTGTAGCCTTCTTCCCCTTGCACCTAAATCCATGCCAGGCTGGCCAGCTCCGCTCCTGAACATCTTCGTATCCACCCCATCGAGACGGCTATGGTTTCAGCAACCAGCCTCCTGGCTTTCAGTCCTCTCCATCTACCTGCTGACATTCGCATCCTAAAAGGTCTCCCTCCTTGCAACCAGAGGGACCACAGCCCAGCCCACAGGAGGGTAGGGTCCCTGCCACTTGGCAATGTCTCCCATGGCCCCCCATAACCTGGAACCCATCCTCACCCCACTTTCATCACTCCCTGAACAACTCTGCACTCAGGGGCACAATGGCACGCTCTACCTCTCCCTGAAATATTTTCTTCCACCAGGCTGACTTTGGATCACGCTTTTAATTTCAGCTACAATGCTATATTTACTCGCTCGCTCATTCATTCAAGGAACATTCTGTGCTAGGGACAGAAAATAAAAAGGTCAAAGCAGTCACCATCCCACCCACAGTGCTCACCTTCTGGAGGACCATCTGCTTATTTTTCATCCCTAACCATATACTGTGTACTCCAGTGGGGGCGCAGAGTATCTCCATCTTCATTTTAGGTTAATAAGGCACTGGCTGCTCACTGAAGTCGATGGGTTTCATCAGTGAAGCAGTGCAGTACAATGCTTACACGTTCTGTGCGTGCTCACACACACACGCACGCACGCACACACATGTGATTATTCGGGCCAAGTCCCAGTCCTTCTTCCTGCCTGTGTCCTCCTACTGGTAAAGGAGAGTCACTTTACATATCTGAGTTCAGGGTAGCTAGCTGTAAGACAGGGAGAGTTTACGCCAACCTCGAAAGGCCTTTATGAGAATTGAATGTAATTTTTCACAGTAACATACTGGCAATGTATCTTACAGATGATAAGCACTCAGTAGTGGCTACTTCCATATTTTTAAAAAAATTTATTTATTTGTGGGGCGCCTGGGTGGCTCAGTCGTTAAGCATCTGCCTTCAGCTCAGGTCATGATCCCAGGGGCCTGGGATCAAGCCCCGTGTCGGGCTCCCTGCTCAGCAGGGAGTTGGCTTCTCCCTCTGTCCCTCCCGGACCCGACTTGTGCTCTCGCTTGTTCTGTCAAATAAATAAATAAATACATAAATGAATAAACAAATAAATCTTTTTTAAAAAAAGATTTATTTATTTGAGAGACGGAGAAAGAGAGCATGTGTGCAAGCAGGGGCGGGGGCAGAGGGAGAAGGAGAGAGAATCTTCAAGTAGACCCCCCACTGAGTGCAGAGCCTGACGTGGGACTCCATCTCAGGACCCTGAGATCCTGACCTAAGCCGAATCCAAGAGTTGGGACACTCAACTGACTGAGTCACCCAGGCGCCCCAACCATAAATATTTTTTTAAGATTTTATTTATTTGAGAAAGAGAAAAAGAGAGAGAGAGAGAGAGAGAGAGAGAGCGCACATGAGCACAGAGGGAGAGGGAGAAGCAGACTTCCCGCTGAGCAGAGAGCCCGATGCAGGACTCTGAGATCACGACCTGAGCCAAAGGCGGGCACTTAACCGACTGAGCCACCCAGGTGCCCCGATTTTTAATAAACTATCTCAGACATACAAAAAATATGGAAAACCAAATACCCACAAGCTCACACACTGTGCTGATTGAACTGTTACCACCACAAAGATTCAGAGCGCTCCTCAGAGATCGCACTCCCTGCCCTCAGCCCACCTGTCGCCTCACACATCCTTTGAGAGCTCTGGGCGCCTTTTAGACTTCTGAGATGGCTACAGTCCCCTACAGCTCACGCCTCCACTCCTGGTACTCCTGCCTCCCTACTGAACAGCACTGGCCAGGGTAGCCAATGCACAGTGGAGAAGCGGTGACACAGTTTGTCAGGTCTAAGACCTCCGTAAGGCCTCACCCTGCCCTCTCTCGGACTCCCGCTCCATGAGAAGCCAGCCTCTGGGCTATGAGGACACCGGCCACCCCACGCAGAGGACCACACGGTGAGGCCTCCCACAGGCAACAGCAGGACAGCACCTCGGACGAAGACCCTCCAGCGCCAGTCAAGCTTTTAGACGATGCAGCCCCAGCCAACATCTCAGCTGGGACCTCATGGGACATTCTGAGTCAGAACCACCCCGCTAAGCTGCTCCCCAATTCCTGACCCACGGGAACTGTCCAAGAGTCCATGTGTGGTGTTGTTCTAAGGCACTTAGTTTTGAGGTCACGTGTTATGCAACACCACCTAACTGACACGAATATATATACAAAGAATGGAGACATATTGCATGGTTCAACTCTAATGCATGTGTAAAAATTAGGATCAGAGAAGGTGGAAAAGATTCTTTAAAAATGGGAAACGGAGACCACACACATCAGTAGTCAATGACATGGCTACTGATGCTTGAAGCCTTCAGTAAATTCTCCCTGCGCTGTTCATCACAGTGGGGATCCCCCAGCTGCTGCTCTCGCCTCCTTGCCTGCAAACAGAGTCCCCCCCACCCTCGTCCCACCCAGGTCCTCATCAGTGGGCCTACATCCCACTGTGGACATTGTCTTCCAGCAAACTCATTGCCCCACCTGCAGCCCCTCTAACTGTATTCCAGAACACCACAGAACACACTTGTGAGCTGCACATCTAAGCTGAGCCTGATGGACAAAGATGAACAAACAAAACACATTAATGAAGAACTCAATACATTTCACAAAGCATAACACTTTCCTTCATTTGCAAGAAGCTGGACCTCAAAAAGAAGTCAAGTGGCAGCCAAATGTCCTTGATAGTCATAGTCTTCTATCTAGTGACCCTAGAAAAGGGGGGTCCAGGAAGCAGAGGGAAGTCTCCATCCAATGCTGTTCCTCAAGAGTTGGGCAGTGATTAATCAATCAACAACCAAACAAAAACCATCCTCGGAGTCACCACTACCTCCCAAAAGGAAAACACAACCTAGAAAGACCCAGATTATTCTCAACTGGAGTCTAGGATTACTATTACAGAACCAGCACATACACACTTGTAATAAAAACAAAGTAACTGAACCAGTTAAAAGAGCATCCCGCCATCATCACTCTTCTGACAACACGTAATTACTCAAAATCAACTAGCACCTGAGCCCAGCTGGGAGGGAGGGGGCCCATGGGCCTCACACTGCCCCTCAGCCCTACAGAGACTGGGTACAAGCAGGGAAGAGCAGGGCAGAGCACCTGTCTTTAATGCAGAACTGAATTTTAACTGTACACCTTCAGTTTGGTTGTTGCATGTAGCAGGACGCCAGTGGCCACACTGTACAGAACGGGCTTTGGAGGGCGCTCAGAGCCAAGAGCTCCAGAGCAGAGGCACGGCTCCTTGAGGGCAGAGCACCTCACCCATGTGTCAGCCTTCAGGCCACAGCCTGTCAGCAGTGTCCGGAGTGACAGGCTTCTGTTTGTTCTTGGCACATTTCTTAGTACTAGAAAGGCCACCTGAGAGCGATTTGGGTCCCCAAAAGCAAAAAGGGTGGTCTTTGTAAAGTGGCTTGAATTCTCAGGCACCCACTCTTCTCTCATAATTTCAAATGAGTGGAGAGACCATGGAGAAACAGACTAGGAACAGGCTGGAGCGCAGCTGGCTGTCCCAGAGCTTGAAGCTCTCCAGCAACCACGATAGGCATCTGCTGTCGACACGGGGGTGCACATTCAGAGCGTGCCCCTGGAGCCCCTGGCCTGCAGCAGGCCCAGTGTGGTAGCTGCTCACACTGCTCAGTGCTCTGCACCGTTTCAAACCCGGCAGTGGCCACGGCTCCTCCACCTTCCTTGGGAAGACGTCTCAGCTCTGAAACAGAGGACACACATTCACAGCTACAAGTCTACTCTTCTGGGATGGATGTAGGTAGACAGGTGGTAAAACAGGTGGCTACGCTACACTTCTCACACTTCACAGAACGGGATGGGGTGTGCACAGCCGTCAGCACACTGCCCTCCCCCCGGACCGCCAGTGGGCTCGCGGCACTGGTGCCCGGAGTCCTGCTGTAGGGGCACAGCACCGCTGTCGCTCCTTTCACAGCCTTCCAGCTTCGAGCACTGTGCCGTCTCCTTGGACGCCAAGGGCCAAATACCTGGGCGTGACATCACAATAAATAAAAAACACGCATCTTCAATTCCACTATGTATTGCCTAATTTCTCTTGAAACCAGGTGGAAGAAAGGAGGGGGGTTCTCACTGCTGCTCAGCGTTCCTGAGGCACTGGCTTGTGCTGCTCACCTGGGGGCTGGGGAGACCACCCTCATCACAACTATCATCTGCAGCGCCCTGGCTGCCAATGGGCTGAGCAGCATCTCTTCGTGGATGCACTGGCTGTCCAGACTTCCCTAGAAATTGCCATTTTCACAGCCTTCAGGATCATTTGAGCTTGTACACACCATTCGTCCTTTCATCGTGTTCATGGTGTCCTTGGCACATACACTTTCATAGCTCCTCAACGATCTATGACCAGTTTGGCTTAAGAAATCCTCCCCTTTCCCAAAGCACAAAGCTGTTCCACAGGAGCTGAGCTGTGAAACCACTGGGGTGGTCCCAGTGCCCATCCTGAGCAGCCAGCCTGTCCAGCTGTCTGCACCCCTTTCCCATCTGCTTCCACATGCTCAAGAGTCTGCTTCCGGGCTCTACTCGGGGTGCTGCTGCTGCCCTGAACACCCGAGGCACAAACGTCCCTGCTTCTAGCAACAGAACTTCCTATGGGACAGGGCAAGTCTTCAGATGCGGCTCTTTATCATCCACTTAAAAAGTGCAAAGAAATTCCTATTGGGAGTTTTATTAGGATTATACAAAATTTATAGCTTAATATAAGGAGAATTGACAACTTCAACTTCAGAATACTGAACCTTCCTATCCATTAACATGTCTGTTTATTTAGGTCCGCTAAAGTACCAAGCATTATTTTTCTCCAAAGTTATACATATTGTGTTAGATTTATTTCTTGGTACCTTATTTTTTGTTGCACTCATAAATGGTATGTCTTTTTATTTTTCCTTAAGATTTTATTTTTAAGTGGGGCTCAAACTCTTAACTCCGAGATCAAGAGTCACATGCTCTACCAACTGAGCCAGCCAGGCGCCCCAAATGGTATCTGTCTTAATACTACGTTTCCTCTTTGCTGCTGTTCTTGTATACTGATCTTACATCCACCAGTCCTAGTGAACTCTTATTAATTCTAAATATTTTCTGTAGATTCTCTTAAGTTTTCCACACAGACCTCTGCAAACAACGGCAGCTTTATTTCTTCCTTTACAATTATGCCTTTTTCATTCCTTTCCCTTATCTTACTGTACTGGCTAGTATTTTCTCTGCAACACTTAAGGTAAGCGGTTAAAGAAAGGCATCTAGTCTTGTCCACAATTTTAAAGAGAATGATTCTAAAGTTTTATTAGTAAGTATGATGCTTACTGAAAGTTTCTGATTGATACTCTTCAAGAGATTAAGGAAGTCACCTTCCAATTCTGGCTTGCTAACTTCGTATCAAAGAGCAATGAAATTTATCAAATTGCCTTTTCTTCATCTACTGAGAGGATCATTTAATCTGCAACACAGTGAATCACATACTTGATTTTCTCACATTACACCAGCTTTACATTACTGAGAAAAAGCCCTACCGACCCACTCACTTCAAGTACTATTGAACATAACAAAAAAAACAGGCGCTTAATCCCTTCAGTTCTTTACAATCAAGCTTTACAACGTACTAAAAGATGCCATATTCTACGACGACAATTGAGGAAAGTGTTCAAATGCTTTCATCATTGATATATCCCTGTCCCTGGTATCTTCTCACCCACAATGGGAGAGACATTTTCGTAACCAAGAGTGCAGAGGCAAGCATCTTTGCCCCCAAGGGTGAAAATGGCTGCTCTCTAACGATACTTATTTATTAGATCGAAAAACTCTGCCAGGCTCACTACAGACTGTGCTGATAATGCTGAGAAACAGAGAAAGAGCATTGAAGGGATGTTCCTCAAATTCAGGAACTCCCCAGAATAAATACACAACACCTGAGAACCCATCACAGTACCCACCTCATCCCTGTGCTTCTGACAGAAAACCAAAAACTGGGACGCTGCATCTCCCTTCCTGCTTCGCGGAGCAGAGGCCGTGGTCTTCTTCCTTCCAGGAGGAGACCCTACTCCTCTCTTGGGATCGGCTTCTGCCATCTTCTGAGGAGTACTCTTTACCGTCCCAGGGTCACTTTCTTGGTTTTCGGCAGAACTAGACAGCTTGGCTCTCCGCCTTCTCTTGATGGGAATGCCCTCTTCTCTCATGGACTTGGGGTTATCAGCAGCTTCTTCAATGACTCCTGAGGATTCTACCATTTGTCCCGGAGACTCCACAGCAATGCTTGCCTCCTTAGCTACGTGAGGGTTGAGATGAAGCTGGTCCCCCACGTAGAGGAAAGTGAACTTAGCTCTCCGCTCCTCTACCGACATGCTTGCAGCTTCTTCTGCTTGAACGATGCCCATTTCCCACTGGGCCCTCAATTTCCCTGAAATAGGTTTCAACAGCTGAAAAGAAAAACATAAGACATTGTAAGTTTCATTATACAAACAAAAAAGTAACCCACTTTAAAAAAAGGATACTTTTATAATTCCAGATAAATTTAGAAATCAAAAACTATAAAAACCAATTAACTTGAAGGTTTTAGACAGAATTTAGCCCAATATAATAACTACTATTTCTTTAAACAGGAAGTCAATTCCAATCACATTTAACTAACATAATATGTATATCACATAATATATATTATATATAACATTTTTTACATTTTTATATATACAGAAAGAATAAAAGTTATAAAACAAATTATCTCTATCATCAAATGGGTAAAACGAATAAACGGCTCCTAAGGAAACTTGTCATGTTTTGTAACACAGTGTACTTGGGCAAAGTTAAACAATGACAGACATAAGCCATGATAATAAATCAAGCAGCCATAATTTCAAAAAAGATAAATAAGAATGAAAATTAAAGTTTTGGTCTAAAATCATACTTAAGGAACATCTATCACCTTAATCTTCTCAGCTTTCGTGGGTGCCTGCTTGGCACTTTCCTGGCATAGTTTTTCAAACTGTCCTTCTCCTTCAAAAGCTACAAGGCTCTTCTCAAATATCCAAGCTCTTTCTGGGGCATCACCAAAGAACTGTACGTGATACTGGCGTGCGCTCTTTTTCTGACCTAGTTTTTAAAATAAAACGTTAGAACTTGAAAGTTAGAATTTCAGATGAAATTAGGCAAGTCTATTAATAATTACTGATATGAAGCTGGAAGCTGCTTTGAGGTCGTTTTATTTGGTGCTGTTTGAGTCTGCTAACCTCGAAAAAAGTCCTACTCTTTTTATCCCCACCATGCTCCACGTCAAAGAGAAAGGAGACGCATTTACGAGGGACGCAGATAAGATTCAAATTAAACTAGGAAAGAAAGTGGACATCTCCTTCCTTCCAAGATCCACTTAAAAAGATTACCAAATAAAGAAGGCCAAGAGACGACAGCAGCAAAAGGGCCATTCAACAGAGAGGTGCCTATGCAGCAGTGAAGGGATAGAGACTGGTGTCAGACAGCCTGAGTTCAAATCCCAACCTCACCACCTACCAGCTGGGCAACCTTGCGCTGGCTACTCACTCACAATGCTCACAGGGGGAATTAGGGCACCAATGACCTCTGAGGGCAGCCATGAGGTCACAGGGTAACTCCTCAGATGTCTACTGCTGTTCCTCTTAGATAAAGGAAGAAGCCACATCCTACAGTGCAGCCAGAAGGGAGGTGGGTGAGGAAAGAGACACTTGATCCCAAAATCCAAGAGAGGAGATGCCATTTTCGGCTGAGGAAGAGTGAGGTTGAAAACAAGCAAGCTGGATAAAAGGTCAGATTTCGGTATGCCTGGGTGGCTCAGTCAGTTAAGCATCCGACTCCTGAGCTCAGCTCAGGTCTTGATCTCAGGGCTGTGCGTTCAAGCTCCACGTTAGAAGTCAGATCTCTGTACCAAGTGGAACAAGAAAAGGGGCTCTCCATAGGAGGACTACCAGCCCCTGCGCCTTCATAGAGAATGCTGGTCACAAGAAATCCAAGAACACTTCCTAAAGAACCAACACATCCAAGAGGAAAAACCTCTCCATTGAGTCTTTTGGAGATCCTCCCAACTAAATGGCCAACAACCAGCTGGCCCCTCTAAAATGAGCTAACATTCTCCCCACATACAGGCTGCAGCAGCTCTGAGTGGTACCCTCTCAAACACAAATACAGCGTCAAGGACCCACAGGACCCAGGGAAGCCCCCAGCAAAAATGAGTCCAAGACACATAGAAATAAGCAGTCTCTGCAAGGCCACACACACAAAACACCAGGAAGAGAGGACACCTGACAAAGAAAAAGTCTAGTTTGCTATGAAAAGAGAAGAAAAAGAGCTACTGGAAACTTTAAAATACAATTACGAAAAAAAAATCAGCAAGAAAGCTTGGAAGGTAAGTTAAGAAATCTCCCAGAAAGAAAAATAAGGTGAAAAACATAGTAGATACTCCCGTAAGAAACCTATAGGATCAATCCAGGAAGTACCATACCCAAATAACTGTTCTTCTAGAGAGAGAAACAGAGAAAGCTGCCAAAGAATGAACACAAGACCGTATCTCAGAACTAAAACATCCTAAGTGCCTCATCCAATACCCATACCAATGCACATCTTTTGACATTTAAGGTGTTGGGGGAGGGGACAAGGGCAGCTTCCACGTTAATGGAATAAAAAGTAGAATAACAAGGTACTTCAAGAGCAGCCCCGGATGCTGGAGGGAAATGCTGTAATACCTTCAAAATTCTGAAAAGAATTATTTTCAACATAAAATTCTATACTGAGCCAAACCATCAATCAAGTGTGAAAACACAGAAGTAGCATCCTCCGAACGACAGGGAATCAAATTTACCTCTCATACACACTTTCTTAGAACCCCAAAAATATACTCCAGCAAAAAAGGAAAACTGACCAAAAGTGAGCAGTGTGGAGCCACAGAAAACAATGCATGTAACTCAGGAAAGCATCTTAAAATAAAGTCTAAGATTACTACTATGCAAAAGGTTAAGAGTGCCAGCAATACAGATTGAAGCATGAAAATGGAAGATTCCAGGAGAGAGTTCCAGGGGAAGAAAAGATAAAAGAACTCTTCCATACCAAAAGAAAATCTGAGCAGCAGGGAAAGCGGATTAAAAAATGAGATCCAAGGGGTGCCTGGGTGGCTCAGTTGGTTAAATGTCTGACTCTTGATTTCAGCTTAGGTCATGATCTTGGGGTCTCGGGATCAAGCTCTACAGTGAGCTCCATGCTCTGCGCTCAGAGGCTCAGCACAGAATCTGCTTGAGATTCTCTCTCCCTCTACTCCTACCCCTCCCCCTGCTCATGCACACACACACTCTAAATAAATAAGTAATCTTTTTTTTTTTTTAAAGATGAGATCCAAGGAGCAGAAAAGGAAAATGGTAATCACACACAGGTTTTCACTTTTTCCCCCAAAAGGAGAAACTATATAATAGGATGAGTTTCAGGGACAGAGAAATGAATATTTGAAAAAAAATAATAATAATAAGGCTGTATAGCCTTATATAGCAAAGTATATGACTTTAAAAAGAAAAGCAGGGGTGCCTGCCTGGCTCATCAGTGGAGCATGGGACTCTTGATCTCGGGGTCGTGGGTCCAAGCCCCACATTGGGTGTAGAGCCTATTAAAAAAAAAAGAAGAAGAAGAAAGAAAGAAAGGCAATAATTAACTCCAAGAAAAACAAAAAGTTGTACAAAAAAGAAAATGCAATTACAGAACACAATTTGCTTTTCACTGAATGATATTTACATAGTCAAAATTATGTAAACATTTATGTTTGATGTAATAAAAACAGTGAGTTAATCTGCCCCCCGGAGTGGGTGGTAGGCTAAAAATTAAAACAAACAAAAAACACCAAAGAACAGAGGGTGGGAAGAAAAGAAGAAATGACTGAAGAGAGCAGTCTTCATTTTCCATAATAGAAAATCAACAGAAAATATCTAAATGATAAATCAAAAGATAGTAATTAAAACTAGAAGAAAATGTTGAAAAAGTTAAAAATAATTAGCTCTAAGTTCACTACTAACCTCTCAATAGAATTCGGGCTGTTTTTAAGTGTGTATACTTCTTTGATTTTACAATAGGTGAGATCCAAAAATATGTTAAGGGATTTGTGACTTCTTCCATTACTTTAATACTCTGAAAGAACTTTCCTTGGTCATGAAAAGGACTATAAACATATGTCACAGCATTTGCATAATGAAGAAAATCTGTCACAGTGCATATGATGAAATAATATGAACTTACATTATTTTTTATAAATAATTACACAGAAAAAATGCTCTTTACAGGTCAGGTGAAAAAAAGCAGAGAAGAATACTATAGTCTGATCCCAAGTTTGTAAAATAATGTAATTAGTTTCGAAGTTCTTTCCTATCTAGAAACTTGGTAACAATATAACCCAAATTTTCCCCTTTTTTACAGGTTTCTTTAATCCATATGAATTTCTCTGGTTCAAGTTGGAGGTGAATATCTACCAGTTGTCCCACCATTTATTAGTAATTATTTCTTCCTGTGATTTCTGATGTTCATCAATCATGGTTGGTACAAAAACACCTGTCATTGACTCCCCCTACCTAGAATCCCTTCTAAGAGAACCTGTCCTCCACCAAAAGCCCAGGTACCTAATTTTGCATTACAATCCTTTCCTCCCCATAATGGCCCAGTGGAGTTAAGGTGGTCCCTGACCCTCTGGGCCAGACTGAGCCAGAGTTTCTCCAGATTCTATGGAATCCTTTGAATTAACAGCAGTCACCCATGCATGCAGAATGGACTCCACAAAGAGACAGGCTGCTTTGGAACTGAAGCTCTAGGGAGGAAGAGAAGCCATAAAAAAAATGCAGACAAGTGCCTACAGAAGCAAGAATAGAGCACAGGGACAAAATCACAAGGACATGACACCACAAAATTCTACAGGAAATAAAGGACAAGCATCACCATGCCTGAATTTCCTGGTTTAGTACCTGGGGGGCACTGGAGCACCAAAATAGGTAAAGCAGAAACTGACAAAATTGCAAATAAAAAAGGCACATTCACCATCACAGTGGATGATTTTAACACACCTCTCTTAGTAACTGAGAGAACAAGCAAAAAAGAAAAAAATCAGTAAGGAGATTATACTATAAAATAACCCAAGATATGAGAAAGCCAGATTACCTATATTTTTAGAAAATGCTGGAATTTAGAAATAAAGCAGTGAGGGTTCCCTTCCATAACAGAAAAAGTTGACAACAAAACTTTCCACAACAGATAATTACTTGACTCCTGACCCCAGTTATCTGATGAGAAGACTAGTGGGATACAGGTGTGCCAAGAAGATGGTGAAGCTCTGGATGCAACAGAATTCTGTTTTCTTCACAGTATAGTATCTAAAACATACATTTATTTTCTGTTCCCAACTTAAAGAGTCAGGCCTCAAAGCTGCTCATCTATCTGGATGCCCTTATAGATAGTAGGCAAGACAAGTTATACTGCCATATATCACAAAAATGCTACTAAAACTTTCATTCATTTAGCTTTTCAAAGGAAATTTGAACTTTCAAAAGAGTGTGGATTGAGCTGCAGCTTATGATATAACGTTGTATTCTCTTCTGCATGTATATTATACTTCAATTTTTAAAATCTGAGTGCATTACTAAGATCCAAATTCAAGCACATCTATAAATCCAAGCATGGTAAGTGGGAGAAAAAGGTTTACATACACAAAAATAAAGAAGGAAATAAAATTTGGCATGGGGATGGGGGTAAGGTGAGGGAGTTGCATCTCACAGGAAAAAAAAAAAAGAAAAACCTGCTTCACAAGACCCCCATGCTCAGCCAGCTCCATGCCAGAAGCCACCCCTTCTTCAGGTCCCTAGTTCTTCCCCAACAAGGACGCCTAAACCCCCAAAGTATGCCCATTACTCACCATGTTACTCCCACCATGGAGCTGCTGCATGCCAAGTGTACAGGAATCATAAATGGACCCAAAGTTCTACTTGGAGCCAGATCTCAGTACTGCCTGGAGTCCTACCTCACACATCCCTGGTGAATTCTCTGTCTCTCATAGCACTGAACACAACTGGCACACAGATCTGGGCTTCTACACACCACTGTCTTTTTTTTTTTTTTTAAGATTTTATTTATTTAATTGACAGAGAGAGCAAGAGAGCACAAGCAGGGGGAGCAGTAGAAGGAGAGGGAGAAGCAGGCTCTCCACTGAGCAGGCCCCTGGGATCATGACCTGAGCTGAAGGCAGACACTTAACCATCTGAGCCACCCAGGCGCCCCTACACCACTGTCTTCTAAAAAGACCCAAGTTTTCTTCAAGAAACTGGCTGATTCCATGACTAGGGCAAACAAAGTATAAAATGAGCATGGAACATCTTATTGGGCCACATGTAAGAAGTGCTCAAAGGCTGACTGAGACATGTCAAAAGGACACTGCTGAAAGGGACTTAATGGGACTCCTGCTGGTTAAATTTGGGGCAATTTGAGCATTAGAAAGAGTAAGGACTGGGGCACCTGGGTGGCTCAGTAGGTTAAGCACCTGCCTTCGGCTCGGATCATGATCCTGGAGTCCTGGGATTGAGTCCTGCATCAGGCTCCCTGCTCAGCGGGGAGTCTGTTTCTCCCTTTGCCCCTCCCCTCACTCGTGCTCCCTCTCTCTCTCTCTCATAAATAAATGAAATCTAAAAAAAAAAAAAAGAAATCTAAAGAAAGAAAGAAAGGAAAGAAGGGAGGGAGGGAGGGAGTGGGGGGGGAGGGAGGAAAAGGACTGGGGGAAGGGGGTAACTGGGTGATGGGCATTAAGGAAGGCGCTTGATGTAATGAGCACTGAGTGTTATATGCAACTGATGAATCACTAAATTCTACCTCTGAAACTAATAATATATTACCATATTAATTAAATTGAATTTAAATAAAAAAATTTTTTAAAGAGTAAGGACTATACTATATAAGTAAATTTTTAAGAGGAAGCTCATTTTCACAGAAAAATGCCAGTTAATTAAACACAGAAAGCATGATAAAAATGGACAGTTACCATTTTATAAGCCACTGGAGCATAAAGGAGTGCTAAGACCATGAGGAAAGACTGGCAGGGGAAACTAATCTCCAAACATGGCCACAGATCACTCACTAATGACAACAAAAAAAAAGGACTGTATTTTCCACTGGAGAGTTTTGTTGGCCACCACCTACTGGGAAGTGGGACGGCTGACACCAAGAGCTCCTGATAAAATTCAACTGAGACATGTGTCCTTCTGTCATCCCCCTACCCCCCATTCTCACAGTTTCCTCTGACCCCTTTTCTTTTCAAAGGTCACGTGAATGTCCTATCAGCTGGAGGGTGTTCACCCTGGTTCCCTTCCTTTTGAACTACTTATCAAATGCACATTACCAGTCTTCTGAAGTTGATTTGCTTGTGATTACAAGTGCTCCCTCCCCTACATCCCCAAACAGTGCCTACAGAAACACACTGCAAGAAGGCAGGTATTCAGTGAAGGGCCAAGCTCAAGCCCCTTCCCTCAAGAACACCTACATGGTACACCTGGCTGGTCTTATGGACCCGAGTCTGATCACAAGAGACTAGAGCAGTGAGTGCTGGGGGCAGGGAGTGCCGGTCTAGACTGCAGGAGCCTAAAGAGATAGGACAGTGAACAGCTAACTGCAATGCAAGCACCCTTTTCAATCCAGAGCGAAGAAAAAACAGGCACAGGGAAAACACTGAAGATTGCTGGGGAAGTCTAAGCAAGGGTCCTGAGGATGGGGCAGTGTCACTGATGCACTGTTTCCTTACATGTGTCTGGGTGTTGAGTTGGGCAGGAAGCTGTCCTGGTTCTCAGAAGATCCCTGCTGACCCACCTAGGGGCGAGGCACCATGAGGCCTACAGCCTCCATTCACATGGGTCGGCAAAGGAGTGTTCATACTCAGAAAGAGATGGAGCAGGCTAAAGTTTGCAAATACAGGTGAGGGTTCATGGGTGTCCACTGTACTGTTCCACTGTGAACCATGGGCTTGGACGGTTTTTAAATAAAAAACAAACAAGCAAACAATAAATAAAAGCTTTCACAAAGCAAACAAACAAGCAACAAGGTGGAACTCAAGTGTGAACCCTTGGCACTGCTGGGAAAGCTGGGGCATGTCTGGCGACATAAAGGCACTAAGAATGGGTACAAAATTATCTAAATTAAATGATCCAACACTGGGATCCTGCCGGGGAAATAAACGGTCAAACTGGAATGCTTTCAGGAAAGAGCCCTAGAGGTGACCAGGGGAAAGGGGATAGATACGATAAAAATTCAGGGTTTAAAAGTAAAAAGAGGACAGTAACATGTGCTAACATCTGAATGCTCACTACTCACCATGCAAAGACCTTTCCAAACAAGTGTTATTATCATTACCCTCCTTTTTCATATGTAGGGAAACTGGGGCTTAAGGAAATTAAGCAGTTCATTACTAGACCAACCAGTTGAGTTAGACCCTGGCAAGCTGACTCCAGAGCCCATGCCTCCACTGGGAGCATAATGCTCTGCTCCAATGTTGTAAGCAAGAGTAAGGGCCAGAGAATAGAGGAGGAGGAAGTGAGAGATAATAAAAATGGTGCTGTGAGTGAATGTCATTCAGACAGGGTGTTGTAGACTACAGGAATTATTTTGCTCTAAATCAGGGGAAAGATGTAATGAAATTAAGATTAATTAATCCCAGGAGCCGGAACCAAGAGACATTCAAAAGACCCCTTCAATCACATAGGTCTGAGATGCCGGGAGCTTCATATAAACAAAGTCGAAACCCCCAGACATTAAAAAGGAATTGCTTGTGATGTGCTAGGCAGACCAGTGGTGTGAAGTCATAAAGCCCACCGTGACTTCTACTTCGCTTTGCTGCGTGGTTTTAGAGAGCTGGGAAGGAACCAGCAACACCTCAGGCGCACACCTGTGTGCCTGCCCAGCCTCTGTCTCAACTGATAGTTTTTTTCATACTCTACCAAGTCTAGATGCCTCTGGGGTACATCCTGGGGTCCCTGAAGCCTCATGGAAGGGACTCCCCAATTCTGGCAAGCTGAGGATGCCAAAGGTCCTCCATGGAGTCAGAGCTGAAGCCAGCCCAAAGGTTCTTCTCTGGCCACTACAAGTCCTAAGCAGATGTGCTTTCCTGAGCCTCAAAGCAAAGTCCAACCAGCCCCCGGGGGGAAGAAGGCTAGACAGGACTCAGAGGCACTCAGGACTCGAGCATGGTCCTCTCTGTTCTGAACCCACCCCCTCTCATGTCTGTTTGCCAGGTAGGCACCCCCGTATACCCCATCCCCAGCAGCCATCTGCTTCACACAGCAAGCCAACAGCATCCCAACTCGTAGTGGGAGCAGCAATGCCACTCCTGTGAGAGCTCAGGCCTCCAGCCAAAGAACAGGAGGGGACATGTACTCACGTACCACTAAGAAGCCATATAAGGCTGACTGATCAGCAGTACCAAGAGGCCAAGAAGCCCGCCTGGCCCAGCCCACAGCTCGTCACCCACAATTCTGAAGGGTGCACAGGTCAGTTGGGCACTACCCTGGCTCAGCTCCAACACTGTGCTCACCATTTATCACCTTCCTCAAACTAAATTCAAACTTTACTCTGGAAGAACTTTCTAGAAGAATCTCAAACCACGTGAACTCATTTTTCCCTCCAAAAACACACGAGCTTTTATGTTTTGTGAGCTCCCCAATTAATACTTAAATTTGCATCTGCTCTAATCTGTATCATAACATATTATATCCCTAATGTGTTCTTCAATTGCTCCATAGACCAATTTATATTCCCAAGTTTCATGATGCCAAAGAAGATCATTTCTAGTTTTTTCCTTCTTCCCACAGGCCTAAAAAATAAACTGGGACATTTTTATAACCCAAACTTAGTATAAAATATAATTTCTGAAAATCATGCTGAAATAAGCAATCACTGTTTATCTAAGCAATAAATTATCATAAAACCTAAAAAGCAATATAAAGCCAAGACTACTTCTCTATTAATTCAAGCAGATAAAGTACATATCTGAGTTGGATATAAAAAGAAATGGCAGTGTGTTACATCTGAACCAATCATTAACTTTAAAGTTGCAAAAATGAACCACCCACTGTAAATTCAACAACAAAAAAACAAAATCCAATTCACATATGGGCAAAGGACTAGATAGACATTTCTTCAGAGACATACAAATGGCCAATAAGCACAAGAAAAGATGCTCAGCATCACTAATCCTTAGGGAATTGCAAACCAAACTACAAAAAGTAGACAGACTATAGAACAGTGGGTGCCAGGTGCTGGGAGGAGCGGGAACGGGGAGTTATTCCTGAATGGACACCGAGGTTCAGATTCACAAGATGAGTGAGTCGTGGGATGGATGGTGGTGATGACCACTCAGCAATGTGAATGTGTTTAATACCACTGAGCTGTGCACTTAAAAATGGTCAAGATGGTAGAGTTTATGTTATGTGTATTTTAGCACAATTTTTTTAAATAAAAAAGAACCATAGTAGGGCTATGGAAGAGTAAGAAAAAAGTTTGGACATTAGAAAGATTAAGTGCAGAAAGAGAAAGATGAAACAACAGTGCAAAAACACAATACCTTTAAGTTTGGTATAGTTGTGAAGGAGTGGATCAGCAGAAACCATGCATGGCCACCAAGGGTAACCGGACACTTTGGACCACACCAAATCACCGACATTATATTTCAACAGGTGGTCTTTGTCTCTGCCAGTATTTGGACAGGACTCTTTCTTAGCTGTAATCTGAAAATGAACAACAAAAGACATACTAACACATCCAATAAGTACCCCTAAATCCAGCCTTCTATCCAAAGATTAATCAGGCTAGAGGTTTAAAACACACACACAGGGGCGCCTGGGTGGCTCAGTTGGTTAAGTGACTGCCTTCGGCTCAGGTCATGATCCTGGAGTCCCGGGATCGAGTCCCGCATCGGGCTCCCTGCTCAGCAGGGGGTCTGCTTCTCCCTCTGCCCTCTTCCCTCTCGTGCTCTCTGTCTCTCATTCTCTCTCTCTCAAATAAATAAAAGCTTAAAAAAAAAAATAAAAAATAAATAAAAAATAAAATAAAACACACACACACCCTAAAAAAAGAGCATGCCTGGGGCGCCTGGGTGGCTCAGTTGATTAAGCATATGCCTTTAGCTCAGGTCATGATCTCAAGAGTCCTGGGCTCTGCTCAGCGGGGAGTCTGCTTCTCCCTCTCCCTCTGCCCCTTCCCCCCAACTTGTGCTCAGTCTCTTTCTCTCAAATAAATAAAATCTTAAAAAAAAAAAAAGGAGCATGCTTCCCCTGCTATCACTTCATCAAAATTGTCCCTTGCCCTAGCTAAAGAATCAGCACAGTGCCTGGCACACACAGCAGGTACTCAACATTATGAAGAGCCCTACATAAATCTACTTCCATGGCCTGGTTGATGGTCTTTTTTTTTTAAGATTTTATTTATTTATTTTACAGAGAGAGACACAGCAAGAGAGGGAACACAAGCAGGGGGAGTGGGAGAGGGAGAAGCAGGCTTCCCACAGAGCAGGAAGCCCGATGCAGGGCTTGATCCCAGGACCTTGGGATCATGACCTGAGCTGAAGGCAGTCGCTTAATGACTGAGCCACCCAGGCACCCCTGGTTGATGGTCTTTAATGGTGCTTTATTCACCTGGCCAAGGAAAATGTTCATGGATCAAATCCATATCCTGACCCTCCCGCTCCCGAGCCACGTGTTTGTCAGTCCTCTGGAGCATGTGCATCACCCAGCAGGAAAGGACCCAGAGTGGCAAGGACATCAGGAGGGCTTGGCAGCAAGTCTCAGCTCCATTTGTGATCTGAGTCCTGGGGCTCTAAGCCTCAGTTTCTCCACCTCAGAACACAGGTCACTTAGGAAGCTGGAGACCTGACCAGGGCCACTGACACCCCACACACAGTCAGTTTGACTCCTGGACTCCTCGTGAGTGTGAGTGAATTCCTGAGCTTTCCCATAAGAGCTCTACATACTTGGGCAAGTTGCTGAACTTGTTGGGCTTCAGTTTCCTTGTCTGTAAACCAAGGACAGCAGCTTTGAAATCTCACCAGCTGTTAAAAAGATCAGTGTGCATGGTCGGAAGGGCCCAGAGCTGCCACATACACACTTTCAAAAAAATGCCAGCTGGCTCCCCCACAGCAAGCGCCCAGCTTTACATTCCTGTGTCATCTAAGCAACACGGCGGCCCCAGGAGGATGAGTACCACCGCCCCCACGCTGAAGAGGGAGAGTCAAAATTCAGATATTTTACCCATGTTTTCACAAAACCAAGCAGCAGAGCTAGGAATCACTTGCACCGGCCTCTTCCCCAATGAAAGAGTGAGGTCCCCCACAACCATGGGCACTTCAAAAAACCCCTGTAGCAGCCCAGCTCACTAAACTGATCTTTTAAAAAATTCACGGTCGTAGGGGTGGCTGGGCGGCTCAGCTGGTGAAGCATCTGCCTTCGGCTTAGGTCATGGTCCCAGGGTCCTGGGATGGAGTCCGGCATCGGGCTCCCTGCTCGGTGGGGAGCCTGCTTCTCTTTCTCCCTCTGCCTCTGCTGCTGCTCTGCCTACTTGTGCTCTCTCTCTCTCTCCCTCTCTCTTACTCTGTCAAATAAATAAATATTTTAAAAATAAAATTTAAAGGGCGCCTGGGTGGCTCAGTCGGTTAAGACCTGCCTTCAGCTCAGGTCATGATCCTGGAGTCCCGGGATCGAGTCCCGCATCGGGCTCCCTGCTCGGCAGGGAGTCTGCTTCTCCCTCTGACCCTCCTTCCTCCCTCTCATGCTCTCTGTCTCTCATTCTCTCTGTCTCAAATAAATAAATAAAATCTTAGAGAAAAAAAAAATCTCATTCAAGTACTTTTTTAAAACCTAACACATTGGCAGAACTTAGAGTTGGATAACACCAGTGTTGGTAAAGGTGTTCACAAATGCATAGAAAATGATGTAAGAGAAATTTATTTTAAACTATTAGAGGAGATTCGAAGTGAGGATGAGCAGTGTTGCAGGCATGAAAGTGAGCTTTTAGGGTGCCTGGGTGGCTCAGTTGGTTAAGCGACTGCCTTCGGCTCAGGTCATGATCCTGGAGTCCCTGGATCAAGTCCCGCATCGGGCTCCCTGCTCGGCAGGGAGTCTGCTTCTCCCTCTGACCCTCCTCCCTCTCATGCTCTCTGTCTTTCATTCTCTCTCTCGCAAATAAATAAATAAAATCTTTAAAAATAAATAAATAAATAAAATAAAATTTAAAAATAAAAAATTCACTCTTGTAATTATATTAGCAAAAGCTAAACAGCTCCTGAGCACTTAAAACACTTTTTTTAAACCCTTAAAAAATCTTTATTTTAATGATTTCAAGGAAACTGTGGCCATTTCCCCTCTTATCTGTGGAAATTGTAAATAAAATTCCTCAACAGGAATTTTAAACTAAATATTCCAACCTTGGTGATGATTAAATATTCCAACCCAAACTGGTTTCAGGTTCCCTTTGTCCACCCCTGTAAGTGAGCCTGGAGCTTCAACTAAATACCAATGGGCACCAGGCACCTTCCAGATTCTGTTCATACAGACTATATATAGACTGTCAGCCCCTGACACCCTCCCTACCTCCTTCTGCCAAGGCCAAAGCTGCCCGGCTCTTTTCTATGGCTAATACTCATTTAAGTAGTGGGCCATCCTGAGTGCCACTTTAAGACACAGGGACACTGGGGCACCTGGGTGGCTCAGTCGTTAAGCGTCTGCCTTAGGCTCAGGTCATGATCCCAGGGTCCTGGGATCGAGCCCCGCATCGGGCTCCCTGCTCGGCGGGAAGCCTGCTTCTCCCTCTCCCATTCCCCCTACTTGTGTTCCCTCTCTCACTGTCTCTCTCTCTCTCTCTCTGTCAAATAAATAAATAAAATCTTAAAAAAAAAAAAAAAAAAAGACACAGGAACATAAACCACTACATTCCTTCATTATAAGTTAGAGGTTTCCACCCAGTGCTAGATGACTGAACACTTGCTCAGATGTGTTCAAGTGCTGGGCTCTGCACTAGGAACCAAGAGTGTGAAGGTGTAAGACACAGCCCCAGCCATCAAGGGGGCAGACCACGTGCTGGACCACCTGGTAGAGGAGACAAGTGGACAGTGAACCAAGTGGAAGGACAAGAGCACTTGCACAACACAGCTCTGCTTCCCACTCCTCAGACGGTATAAACTGAAGAAGCCCCATGCTAGATCCCAACACACCTCCATAATTAGGCTAAAGAATGTCTCCGGAGAGAAGATCCATGAAAACAGCACAGCCTAAAGGTCAAGGGCTCTGGAACTGGCCAGACGGGGGTTTGGAAACTGGTCTTACCTCTCTTTAGCCATTTTAATCTTGAACACTTAGTTAATCTCTCCAGGCCTCACAACTGGCTCAACCGGCTGCCGTGAGGCTTGAGGGAGGCAATGCCAGGGTTTCCTGAAGTGGGGCCCCAGGCACAGCCCAGGCCCCACGGTCGGCCGTGTGCACACAGGGAGAGTTGGAGAGCAGACGCACGGTGGCCTCTCCTCCCCTCCACCCCACCCTGCACGCAGAGGCACCCTCGCGTGGTTTAGTTCACGGTAACCAGCTGCTGCACTCGACCCTACCCTGGCCACAACTCCTCACAGGTACCTTTTTATCTGAGGGACTTGAGATCTTGGACACCAGTGGGGCTTCAACAAGACCCTGCTCCAGGAAGGAGTCATATTTTATGCTTCTCTTCCTGCTCCTTCTTGCCTTATTTTCTGGTCTTTGTCCATTTTCTTCTGACTGGGACACAGCAGCAGCACCGTCACCACAAATTGAAGATTCAAAGAGAGGTTTCCCATTCATGTATGTTTTGGTGATCTTCAGCTTAATTTCCGGAGAGCCATTTTTGATAGGGGTGGTGTTAGGCGGTGTCCCAAGTCCTTTCCCTTCCTGGGACTCAAAACGTAATTTGGCATCATGAGCACCAGGTTCTCCATTAAATACACGGGAAGTTAGGTCTTTCAGCTTCTCAGATGGAATAAAGGGAAGGGCATCATGGCCATTAAATTTTTGCATGACCCCCTCCTGCAGACTGGTAGAGAGGTGGGCTTTGCTGAGGAATACAGAACATTCACGATTCACTTCACAGTTCTGAGTCTTTCCATTTGTATTGCCAAGGATTTCTGGTGCCTGCTTCATCTTTATGTACTTTACAACTTTCTGAACAGAAAGAGGACTTTTTTGATGCTAAATTCCATTCAGCCCAGCTGCTTCCGTTCTTAGAACACTACAGTATTAGAAAAACAAAAATAAAAAGAAACATTATGTTTAAAACCTAACACAAGTATGCCAACACCTCTACACCTTTGTGTGGTTATTTGTTTTGAGGCATTTATGATACTTCCATCATAAACAAGAGAGAGTTCTAATGCCATAAAAATGAGACAGAATCACAAAATGATAAAGCTGAAAGGAAAGGAACAGGGACAATTTTTAAGGGGGGGGGACACAAAAGTCAGGCACGGAGACACAAGTCGTGCCACCACCAACAACCAGCAATGTGGCTGTGGACACTTGCTTCAGTCGGCTCAATCACTGTTCAATGGGGAGCTCACCATTAGTACGTGTGCCTGAGGCAGCTCACACAAAGACAGGCCTTTGGGGGCGCCTGGGTGGCTCAGATGGTTAAGCGTCTGCCTTCAGCTCAGGTCATGGTCCCAGGGTCCTGGGATTGAGCCCCACATCGGGCTCCCTGCTCAGCGGGGTGCCTGCTTCTCCCTCTCCCCCGGCTTGTGCTCTCTCTCGCTCACTCACTCTCTCTCAAATAAATAAAATCATTAAAAAAAAAAACAAAGACAGGCCTTTGTAAAAGGACAAGAGGGAAGAGCTCAAAACCAAAGTTCCCCTGGTCGCAGCTGAGGAGGACTCCCAGGCAGAGGTTCATCAACATGCCCAAAGTTACTAATCAGCACAGTTGAAAACCAGATCTCCCAAAGCCTAGCACACCATTAGTTCCAGATTGATGGTGGGGGGAGTTACAAGTGAGAAAACAACCCGAGTCAGTTCTGGTTCATGCTCAGGCTAACCTCTGTCATCCACCCCCCTCCTTGCCCCGGCCCAAATTAAATGCTTAAGACAAGAAGGGCTGTAGTAACCGCAAATTTTATTTAGCTACCTCCTGAAGATTAACTAGCAAGGTCAACACTGCTGAGCCTTAACATGTAGTACTTGCAATGTGCCTGCTGGCCACTTGAGGCCCAAGGGCAGAGGGGGGCAGTTTTAGGAAGACCTCAGGCTACATGGGATGATCAGGGGCTTTACTGTATAGCTATAGTCCCCACCTGGGGACACCCAGTGAAGGAACCAAAACCCAAAAGTCAGCTAGGAACAAGCTAGGAACAGGCAGACACCCACTCCACTCCAGCTGGGAAGACATTCACCCAGCCTGCACTATGACGGCCACCAAGAAGGCAGCCCCAGCAGCATCGGACACCAGCGAGAAGCTGAGAGTACAGAGCAGAGAGGTCCACACACATACAGGAGTAGTTCTCAGCTGAGGAAGATTTTGCTCCCCAGGGACACAGCACTGTCTGGAAACATTTTTTGATTGTTACCACTGGGGAGCTGCTACTAACATCTACTGCGGAGGGTCAAGAAGCTTGTTCAATACCCTCTACACACAGGACAGCCCCCCCAACAAGAGTTATCTGGCTGAAAATGCCAATAGTGCGGAGGTGGAGAAATCTCAAGTGCAGCAATGAGGGACTGACTGTGGCAGCTGCGGCTTCCACATGGACCTCACTGGAGAGACAGGAAGAAAGAGCAAACTCAACAACCCAAGTTCCAGTTTAGCCTTCATGCGCACTAAATGGCCTTCTAGCACCAGAATATGTAGAAGAGCACGTGGTTTCACTCACACAATATTTTTTTTAAGGTAAATTTTTCCAGGGGCGCCTGGGTGGCTCAGTCTTTAAGCGTCTGCCTTCGGCTCAGGTCATGATCCTAGGGTCCTGGGATCGAGTCCCACATCGGGCTCCCTGCTCGGCGGGAAGCCTGCTTCTCCCCCTCCCACTCTCCCTGCTTGTGTTCCCTCTCTCGCTGTGCCTCTCTCTGTCAAATAAAATAATATAATAAAATAAAATAAAAGGTAAATTGTTCCAACTCATGTCAGATTAACTGGGCAAAAATATAAAAAACTACTTGAAGACACAAAGAGAGACCAAAAGCAGGAAGAAAATAAACTGGAGTCAGCTCCTTAAAGAAAGGAGCAGTACCGGGAGAACATCTCGGCTTTCAGTTTTGTGCGTAAGGAGAGTTTGAGGCAATGGGAATAGCTGTACAAGAAGTAAAACTTCTAGGGACCCCTGGGTGGCTCAGTCGGCTCCGGTCATGATCCCAGGGTTCTGGGATGGAGCCCCACGTCAGGCTCCTTACTCAGCTGGGAGCCCGTTTCTTGCTCCTTCTATTCCCTGCTCATGCTCTCTCTCTCTCTCACTTTCTATCTCAAGTAAATAAATAAAATCTTTAACAATAAAAAAAAGAAGTAAAACTTTCAACAGAAGAGAGCCATGGAAGAGGAGCCCCAAATTCTGCATATAAACCATGCCCAAATTCCAGGCTGACATATATATATAGGGACAGAGTCCATGTAGCCCAGTTTATAAAATAACTAAAATAAAATAACTAAAACAAGATTCCAGCTGGACAAAAAACAAACCAAAACACCACTTTAAGATCAAAACCACAATGAAGATCCTACCTCACATCCAGTAGAATGGCTACTCTCAAAAAAAAAAAAAACATGAAATAACAAGTGTTGGTGAGGACGTGGAGAAACTGGAACCCTGTGCAGCGTTGGCGGGAGCACAAAATGGTGCAGCCGCTGTGGAAAAGAGAACGAAAGTCCCTCACAAAATTAAAAATAGAACTACCATATGACCCAGCAATTCCACATCTGGGTATGTACCTAAAAGAACTGCAAGCAGGGTCTCAAAGAGATGTTTGTACACCCATGTTCACGGTAGCATTATTCACAGCAGCTAAGACAGGGAAGCACCCAAGTGTCAATCAACCAATGAACGGAGAAGCAAAACGTGATCCGTCACAGGATGGAATGTCATTCATCCTTAAACAGGAAGGAGATTCTGACACCTGCCACCATATGGATGAACCTGGAGGACACCGTGCTCAGTGGGAGAAGCCAGTCAACAAAGGTCAAATACTGTAGGATCCCACTTACATGAGGTCCCTAGAGGAGTCAGAAAGTAGATGGTAGAAACCAGGGGCTGGGGTGGGAGGGTGGGGAGGAACAGGCAGTTAGTGTTTAATAGGTGTAAGAGTTTCAGATTCACAAGACGAGGAGTTCTGGGGATAGATGGTGGGGATGGCTGCCTAACAATGTGAGTGTACTTAACACCACTGAACCATACACTTAAAAATACTTAAGATATATTTTATATTATGTGTAGTTTAATAGATTTTAAAAAAAAGACCACCCTTAAGGGGAACATAACAGATTCCAGAGTGTCTATAGCATATCATTACAATATCCAGAATTCAACCAAACTTACTAAACATATGAAGAAACAGGGAAGCGAGCCACACAAAGCAACCCTGAGATGACCCAAATATTAAAATTCAGCAGATAAGAATTTTAAAGCATTTTAACCATGCTCAAGAACATAAAGAAAAATATGCTCATAATAAAATAAATTGGAAATAGTAACAAAGAAATCAAAACTATAAAAAAAAAGAGCCAAATGGAAATTCTATAACTGAAAAATACTATACCTGAAATCAGAAAGTCTTTGGATGGGCATGATAACATATTAGACATAAGTCAGGAAACTTGAAAATAGATTGGTAAAAATTATCTAAAAAACAGAAAAATTCATGAAAGAAAGAAAGCCAGCCAGCCTCAGCAATCTATAGAATCCAGAATCTAAAGGTCTGGATTCCCACTTCCACCCAAAAGGAGACAAGGGAAAGAATGTGGAAAAAAGGAGCTAGAAATATGTCCCAAATTTGGTGATATATAAATTTACAGATCCAAGAAATGTAGCATGCTAAACATAAAAGAACACACACCCAAGTGCACCTCAGTCAAAATGCTGAAAAAGAAAGGTAAAGAGAAAACCTTAAAAGCAGTCAAAAGAAAAAAAGACCTATTACATATAAAAACAATGATATAATCACTCACTTCTCATAAAAAACAGAGGCCACAAGACAGTGACATGACATGTTTTGAGTAATGGAAGGAAAAAAAACCTGTCCATGTCGAACTTGAAATCCAGAAAAAATACCCTTCAAGAATGAAGGCAAAATGGCACCTGGCTTCAGTCAGTTGGGCATCTACCTTTGGCTTGGGTCATGATCTCGGGGTCCTGGGATTGAGTCCTGCACTGGGCTCCCTGCTCAGCGGGGACTGCTTCATCCTCTTCCTCTGCCTCTCTCCCCTGCTCGTGCTCTCTCTCTCTCTCACTTTCTCTCAAATAAATAAATAAAATCTTAAAAAAAAAAAAAAAAAGAATGAAGGCAAAATACATTTTTTGAAAAAGATTTTATTTATTTGAATCTTGGGGCACCTGGGTGGCTCAGTTGTTAGGCGTCTGCCTTCGGCTCAGGTCATGATCTCAGGGTCCTGGGATCGAGCCCCATGTCAGGCTCCCTGCTCAGCAGGAAGCCTGCTTCTCCCTCTCCCACTCCCCCTGCTTGTGTTCCCTCTCTTGCGATGCCTGTCTCTGTCAAATAAATAAATAAAATCTTTAAAAAAAAATTTATTTATTTGAGAGAGACAGAGAGCACGAGCAGGGGGAGGAGCCAAGGGAGAGGGAGAAGCAGACTCCCCACTGAGCGGGGAACCCGACATGGGGCTTCATCCCAGGACCCCAAGATCATGACCTGAGCCGAAGTCAGACAGTTAACCAACTGAGCCAACCAGGCGCCCCAGCAAAATACATTTTAAAAGAAATACAAACTAATAAGTTATCAGCAGATCTACACTACAAGACATGCTAAAGGAAGTTCTTCAGGCTGAAGAGAAATGAGATGAGCCTGAAACTTGGATCTTTAAGAAGAAATGGAAGGCACCAGAAATGTTGAATATATTAGTAAATATTTAGTAAAAATTAGTAAATAAAGCAAAATTTATAAGATTACGGGGATTATAACTTGATAGAACATATATGACAACTGTAGCATGGGAAAGGAAGTAAATAAATCTAGACAGTTGCAAGAATCTTAAATTTTCGGGGCACCTGGGTGGCTCAGTTGTTAAGCGTCGTCTGCCTTCAGCTCAGGTCATGATCCCAGGGTCCTGGGATCGAGCCCTGCATCTAGCTCCCTGCTCAGTGGGGGGTCTGCTTCTCCCGCTCCCACTCCCCCTGCTTGTGTTCCCTCTCTCGCTGTGTCTCTCTCTGTCAAATAAATAAATAAATAAATAAATAAAAATCTTAAAAGAAAGAAAAAGAATCTTAAATTTTCCTTTTTTTCCCTAAGATTTTATTCATTTATTTGACAGAGAGAGAGAGTACAAGCAGGGGGAGTGGCAGGCAGAGGGAGAGGGAGAAGCAGGCTCCCCGCAGAGCAGGGGGAGCCCAATGTGGGACTCGATCCCAGGACCCTGGGACCATGACCTGAGCCAAAGGCAGTTGCCCAACCAACTGAGCCACCCAGGCGCCCAAGAATCTTAAATTTTCAATGAAGTAGTATAATATTAACTCTAAGTAGACTATGATGAGTTAGGTGTGCAAACTGCAATCCTAGTTAGAGTAACCACTAAGAAAATAATTCTAGGGGCGCCTGGGTAGCTCAGGCGGTTGAGCATCTGCCTTCAGCTCAGGTCATGATCCTGGGGTCCTGGCATCGAGCCCCACGTCAGGCTCCTCGCTCAGTGGGAAGCCTGCTTCTCTCTCTGCTTCTGTCTGCTACTCCACCTGCTTATGCTTTCTCTCTCTCTCTGTCAAATGAATTAAAAAATCTTTTTAAAAAATGTTAAAAAAAAAAAAAAAGAAGAAAAGAATTCTAAGAAGCAGAGCCAATAGATAAGAGTTTAGCTGCCAAGAGTTAAAGTTTGGGATATTTTACACAAAAATTCAGATTTCTGGCTTCTCTTAGAATGTACCCAGGGTCACAAGGCTATACGTCATGGGGCCAGGATTTGATCCCAAGCTTAGGTTCATGTGAATCACAACCTGTGTGTGAACCACACTTTAAAGATTGCTTGTTCCTATTGGTATTTTCAAGTTCTTTTAAATCCTTAAATATATTAAATATTATTGTTTTAAATATGTGGACTTTACAAGTCTGTTTTTACTGTTAGGTTTTGTTTGTTTTCATTTGTGGTGCTTGTTTCTTTGTGTGTTTTATCACTTTTTCCTACTAATCTGATTGTGGGCTGCTTATTTCCCAGGATTCTACCTGTGAGAACTCTGTAAGGCATGGGGCTCTCCAGGCAGGATTGGCCTTTACTTCCTCCATGGCAGTGCAAGTCACTGACCACTTAGTTTTATCTTTCTAAGAGTTTTGTTGTTACCAAAGTTATACCAATAAATTAGAACATCTTTCACTTTGTCTAGCATTTCAAGAAAAACACAAAACCTATCGAATCCAATTTCTGTAATCATTTGTATCAGTTTAATCTATTTACATACCTAAGTCTAAGAAATATCTGGAATAGCAATTACAAGGAATAAAAATGTTTCCATTTTTGCTCTAAAAAAAAAAAAAAAAAAAAAACACAAAACCTAACCAAGCCCAGAGAATTTCACTGGCTACTCTTAGCAATCATTCTTATGCTGCAGAGGGGAGGTAAGTTTTTAAAAGTAGAAAAGTACAAAGCACAACAGGATAAAGCCCATCACTCCAAAATGACTGTGTTAGCATTTTGCCACATTTGCTTCAAGTCTGTTTTATATGGGGGAGAGGGGGTAAGAACTCCAGATAACAGCAACTACAGATTAAGTATTTAATGCTTAGTGTGTGGTGTTCCTCCATACCTGAGAACTAGAAAAGGAAATGCATGTGGCCCCTCGTGGGCTTCCGGGAGTGGGATAGCAGGCTCCTCTAGTCAGACTGCCTACCACCAACAAAATGCCCTCAGCAGCTTGCCAGGGTTCTGTGTTCTCACAACACTGTGAGGCAGGCGTCAGTATTCCATTTCACAGGTGCAGGGGCTATGACACCCAAGCCATAAAGTTGGAAGGCAGACGGGCCGCAGCAGTCTAGCCCCAGGTACTGCCTCCCACAGGGCTGGGTCTGAGGAGTGAACAAATAAAACAAAGACGAAGTCTGCCTGTTCTCGAAGTATAAGTTCCATTCACTCTCCCTCAGAGACAATCCCCATCACAAATTCACTATGCATCCCTCCAGTCTACGGCATATATGCATTAACAGAGAATTGTTTCACGGGGTTTGTGTTTCTATAAATGCTATCATATTATACCTTTGCTCTGCAATTTGATCAATCAATATATCTTTACTTCCTCATGTTGATATATACAAGTCAAGCTGTCTTTTCAATTGCTGTATATTATGCATCACACAAATATATCATTCCTATTGTTTAAATTACTCCAGAACACTGGGGCACCTGGCTGGCTCAGTTGGAGAAGCATGTGACTCTTGACCTAGGGGTCGTGCATTCAAGTCCCACACAGGGTATAGAGATTACTTAAATAAAAAACAAACAAACAAAAACTTTAAATTACTCCAAGACATAGAAAATGATGAAAAGTTTCCCAAAACATTATAGAAGGCTGGTGTAACTCTTATACCAAAACCAGAAAAATGAGTGCAAAAAAGAGCTATGGAACAAGAGCATTAAAAAATACTGTAAATAATATTACAAAACAGAAGTAAATCAAACCCAGTCGCTACTATACTAAAATAAGATACCGGGCGCCTGGGTGGCTCAGTCGTTAAGCATCTGCCTTCGGCTCAGGTCGTGATCCCAGGACCCTGGGATCAAGCCCCACATCGGGCTCCCTGCTCCGCGGGGAAGCCTGCTTCTCCCTCTCCCACTCCCCCTGCTTGTGTTCCCTCTCTCGCTATGTCTCTCTCTGTCAAATGAATAAAATAAAAAATCTTTAAAAAAATAAAATAAAATAAGATACCAAAAAGGACTTACCCAAAAATTATGATTCAGTATCAGGACCTCTATTAACGTTACATCACCACGTTAACACATTACAGGAGATTTCTGATGAAGGCGGTCAAATGTTTTTTAAAGAAAAAAGTTAGCTATACCACCTAACTTAAAGCAATTCTCCAGGCCCAGAAGTGAAAAGGAAACAGCAATCAGCCTCATAGGGCAGAGGCTGCAGGGGCAGAACTCCACACTTCCGGAGCTGGGCTTGGCAGCTGGAATACAGAACTGAGGCACAAAGCAAGGGCTTGGGCCTCCGGGCACCCCCCCAGAGCCTACAGCAGATAAGAAGGGTGTGGAGGGCAGCCCACCAGAGTGACCTGGGGCACAGTGTAGAGGCTACTGCCTCAGTAGAAATCTGGGCTCTAATGCTTATCAACTGTGCAATGACAACGCCCTCTCATCCACACTCCACGTCCTGGGGACAGAGGACCGACCGACTTCATAGGGTAGTTCTAAACACTGAGGAGGAAGAGCAGGTATCACCCAGAGCATCTATGGTCACAGTGCCATCACCACCTGAGCCAACGGCAAGCCCAGGCCACAGCCCTCAGCAAATACCCACCACAGAAGGCTGGGGACACAGAATCACTCTCGAGAAATCTGCCTCAGGGGCTGTGATGCCTCAAATCCTGAGCCAAGAAATTTATGTAAAAATGGGTCTAGAATGAATGATGCTGGTAGGGCCCTGCAAAGGCAAGCTGCAAACTGCTCAGGGGGGAGCTTCTACAATCCAGAGCATGCCTGGAAGACCTCCCTGCTGAGGTGAACTGTAAAACAGAGATTACAGAGCACGCAAACCCATCACCGATACAGAGGAATACCCGAGGAGCTAGGCATAGGGTAATATGGAAGGTCTTCCACAGAATAAGAAAAGGAAATTATCTTTCTCATAATTTGCAGGTTTGGAAAAGAAAAATAGGCAATGAAATTAAAATAGTTGAGTTGAATATAGCAGACTAACCACAACTAAACGTAAGTTAATAAATTAGAAGATAAATCTGAACAAATCACCAAGGCATACGGCTGATAAAGAGATGAAAAATACTTAAGAGGGATTAAGAGACGTAACATGCATGTTTCACTCTTTCAAAAATTTATAGAGTGCCTATGATGTGCCAGACACTGAAATCTTAGGTATTGGGGTTATAGCAGTGAACAAAAGAGGATTAAAAACATTCTGCCATCCTAGCTAGTGCAAAAAGACAATAGGAAATACAAGTATACAGACTGGGAAGGAAGATATAGAACTTTTGTTCACAGATGACATGATCATCTATGCAGAAAATCTAAAAGAATCAAAAAAGTTCCTGGAACTAATAAGTGTTCATAGCAAGGTTACAGGATACCACGCTAATATACAAAAGTCGATCACTTCCCCTACGTACCAGCAATAAACAAGTAGAATTTGGAATTAAAACCACCATTCACATTAGCACTCCAAAAAATTAAATACTTAGGAATAAATCTAACAAAATATGTACAAGACCTACAGAAGAAAAACTACAAAACTCTGATGAATAAAATCAAAGAAGAACTAAATAAATGGAAAGATATTCCATGTTCATGAATAGGAGGCCTCAATATTAGCAAGATGTCAATTCTTCCCAATTCTTCTGTCGATCTATAGGCTAAATGCAATCCCACTCAAAATCCCAGTAAGTTATCTTGTGGATATGGACAAACCGATTCTAAAGTTTATATGGGGAAGCAAAAGACTCAGAATAGCCAACACAATATTGAAGGAGAAGAACAAAGTTCAAGAACTGACATTATCTGACTTCTAGGCTTACTATGAAGAAGGTACTCTAATGAAGGTAGTGTCATATTGCCAAAATAATAGAAAAATGTTCAACAGAATAGACAGACCAGAAACAGACCCTCATAAATATAGTCAGCCTAGTCAACCAGTCTTTGACAAAAGAGGGAAGACAATACAATGAAGCAAAGACAGCCTTTTCTACAAATGGGGCTGGAATAACAGGACATCCACATGCAAAAAAAAATGAATCTAGGGGCGCCTGGGTGGCTCAGTTGGTTGGGCATCCGATTCTTGATTTCTGCTTAGGTCATGATCTCAGGGTCCTGGGATCGAGTCCCACATCGGGCTCCTTGCTCAGCGGGGAGCCTGCTTCTCCCTCCGCCTGCCAGTCACCCTGCTTGTGCGTGCTCTCTCCCTTCCCCGCTCTGACAAATAAATAAAATCTTAAAAAAAAAAAAAAAAAAAAAAAGTGAATCTAGACACAGACCTTATAACCTTCACAGAAATTAACCCAAAATGGATCATAGACCTAAATGTGAAATTAAAAAACTATAAAACTTCTAGAAGATAACACAGGAGAAAACCTAGATGACCTTGAGTTTGGCAGTGACCTTTTATATATAACACTAAAGGCATAATCCATGAAAGAGATAATTGATAAGCTGTACCTCATTTAAAAAAAAAAAATTATCTTCTGTGAACAACGTCAAGAGAATGTGAAGACAAACCACAGACCGAGAGAAAAGGTTTGCAAGTGACACATCTGATAAAAGACTGTTATCCAAAATATAAAAAGAACTCTTAAAACTCAACAATAAGGGGCGCCTGGGTGGCTCAGTCGGTTGATCATCTACCTTAGGCTCAGGTCGTGATCTTGGGGTCCTGGGATCGAGCCCCGCATTGGGCTCCCTGCTCAGTGGGGAGTCTGCTTCTCCCTCTCTCCGTTCATGCTCTCTCTCTCTCAAATAAATAAATAAAATCTTTTAAAAAAACCTCATCAATAATAAAGCACCCAACGAAAACATGGGCCAAAGATCCTGACATCAAAGAAGAAATATAGATGCCAAATAAGCATATGAAAATATGTGCCACATCACAGGTCATCAGGAAAATGCAAATTAAAATGAGATATAACTCCACACCTATCAGAATGGCCAAAATCCAGAACACTGACAACACCAAATGCTGGTGAGGATGTGGAGCAAGAAGAACTCTCATTCACTGCTGGTGAGAATGCAAAATGGTTCAGCCACCTTGGAAGATAATTTGGTGGTTTCTTACAAAACTAAACATACTCTTACTATAAGATCTAACAATCCCATTCCTTGGCTTTTACCCAAAGGAGTTAAAAACTTACATCCACATAAAAACCTGCACATGGATGTTTATACCAGCTTTTATTCATAATTGCCAAAACTTGGAAGCAACCAAGATGTCCTTCAGTAGATGAATGGACAAACTGTAATGAGCTATCGGGACGCCTGGGTGGCTCAATCGGTTGGGCGTCTGCCTTTGGCTCAGGTCATGATCCCAGGGTCCTGGGATCGAGTCCCATATCGGGCTTCCCGCTCAGCGGAGAGTCTGCTTCTCCCTATACCCTTCTCCCTGCTCGCGAACTCTCTCTCTCTCACCCTCTCTCTCTCAAATAAATAAAATCTCAAAAAAAAGAAATGAGCTATCAAGCCATGAAAAGATATGGAAGAACCTTAAATGCATATTGCTTAGCAAAAGAAAAGACTATGCACTGTATGATTCCAACTATAGGACATTCTGGAAAAGGCAAAACTACAGAAGTAGTAAAAAGATCAGTAGTTGCTAGAAGGAGAGAGGGATGAAAAGGCAGAACACAGAGGATCTTTACAGCAGGGAAACTACTTTGTATGACACTACAATGGTGGATACCTGTCATCAGACATTTGTCCCAAACCACAGAACGTACAAAAGTGAACCCTGATGTAAACTAACAACTTTGGGGATTATGCCCTGTCAGTGCAGGTTCATCAGCTGTACAGAGGTACCACTCCGGGGGAGAACATTGAACACGGGGGACGCTCTGCATGTGTGGGGGCAGACGATATACAGGAAATCTCTGTGCCTTCCCCTCAATCTTGCTGTGAATCTAAAACTGCTCCCAAAAAATAAATTCTGCCCATCCAAAAGGATTTAAAGCAGAGATTCAAACAGGTATTTGTAGTCCAACAATCACAGCAGCATTATTCATAATACCCAAAAGATGGAAGCAAATCAAGCGTCCATCAAAAGAGGAATGGACAAACAAAATGTGGTATATACGTACAAAAGAAATTATTGGCCTTAAAGAGTAATAAATTCCTACATGCTACAACATGGATGGACCTTGAAAACATTATGCTAGGTAAAAGAAGCCAGTTACAAAAGGACAAATACTGTATGATTCCACCCATATGAGGTACCTAGAGTAACCAAATTCGTAGGGACAACAAGCAGAACGGTGGTTTCTAGACACTGGGAGGAGGAACGGGGAGTTGCCGTTTGAGGAGGACAGAGTTTCCGTTTGGGAAGATGGAAAAGTTCTGCAGATGGATGGTGAACGTACTTAATACACTGAACTGCACACCTAAAAATGGTTAAAATAGTACACTTTATGTTATGTATATGCTGCCACCAAAAAAAGCAACGATACTCTGTCCTCGGGGAGCTTACATTCCAGTGGAGTCTAGGAGAGACTAAGGAGGTTGGGGGAAAGGCAATTTCAAAGGGATAATGATGGAAATTTTTCCAGAGATGAAAGGAAATCATGTATTCAGTTTAAAAGAGCAGGGTTCTGAGCAAGATAAATTGGAAGAAAAAAAAAATCAATATTTAGATACAACATACTGAAACTACAGAACATGAAGGATAAGAAGAAAATCTTAAAACCCATAAAGGATAAGCTAACTGCCAGACTTGAGCATGAGAAGAGAAACAGCACAGACCCCTGTCTGGCCTCAACAGACAGGTGTAGATGGTAGGGTCTCTTTAAAGTGTTAATGGAAAATAATTTCCCATGGAAATTTTCATTCAAACGTGGGGTCAAATATATTTTCAGACACACAAGACTAAGGGAGTTTGATATACATATCCCTTTCACAAAAGAAATGCTAAAAGAGGCACGGTAGCAAGAACATAAACCCAGAAGAACAGGATGCAAAAAGTAAGGAGAGAGTGGTAATTCTAAAACAATTTTTATATTTAAAAAGAATGTGAGGCTTCCTTTCTCACATTTATCTACACTCCTTCCAGAAACCCCAATTAAAAGGACAGTAAAGGAATTACAAAAACAGTGTAAATCCACGGGGACAAAGGCAACAGAGGAAAGCGAGTCGGAGGTGCCGGCGTGGGGGGAGCTCATGGGAGGAACCAAAGCCGCCTCAGAAGCACGCTGTGGTGAGAGGGAGGCTGAGAGCTTCAGTTCTCTTGTTCGAAAACATTTTCCCTGTCAAAATGTCCTTCAATAACAAATGTAGCATGTGATCACTGTAAGAAGGAAAGAAAACACTAAAACAGAGTGAAAAACGAAAATATGGAGGTTAAAACAAAAATGAGCAGCTGAGAGCTATCGGTGGCTTTCCAAGTGGAGAGCTAAGCATCATATTGCTGCCGTTTGCAATAAGCTCTCAAGAATTATGTAATTAACTCCTTACATTTCACAGAATACATTTAACATGACCTGATACACTGGACAGCTGGGAAGGCTCGGCAGCCCCTTCAAGGCCACATGGAATAGAGGAGGGGTTGCCAGTGTGAAGGAAGGGGCACTGCTCTAAGAAGAAAGGGGAAGGTTACGCAGAAAACAACAATCACCATTCAAAACTATTTACTGAACACCAGGCCCTGCTCCGGCATCTGGAAACAGAGCAGCAAATAAAGCACATTCCTTATTCTTGTGGAGCTAATATTCTAGAGGAGAAAGAGGTTTCACAATACAGATAAAGTATGTTAGGCAAAAGAGGAAGGAGAAAGATGGGGTGGAAGGGCAGAAGATGGCAGGAAGAATGTCATTCCTGGACCAGAGCTAAGCAATCCCCAAAGCTCATTTCCCCAGGGCACCGACTGCCTGAGGCATACCAGGCCTCACTCCCAGTTGCTTGAATGTGCGGCTGCAGCCTGCTCTGTTCATTCTGTGAAGCTAACTGAGCAGAGAGCCACCGTGGAGAGATCTGAATGCTGGGAAAGCAATGAGGCCTCAGGACATTCCCCAGAGCCAAGCCAGGAGAGGGACCAAGCTCTTGAGTCACTCCTCTAGGGGCAGAAGAGAGACTTAACTGGAAAAACCCAAGTTTATAAATAAGATTTGCATGGATATATGCACCTCCCTCCATGTTCCCTTGTCTTCTAACATGTCGCACTCACCTACCTGGAATATATTTTGGTCCTGCCTTCACTGAATGATGACAAGACCTCCATCCTTCTGTCAAAGAACTCTATGTGAAGAACAATGAAATCAGTATAGTTTGCTATAAAACAGGGGCTGAGGGCACCAGCCACTCCATGACTCCCTAAGAATTCTCTTATGAAAGAGATTATATAGAATTTAGAATTTACAGGAAAAGTTCTGTTTCTCCTGCAGAAATGCATCTATGACAGTAAGGACTTTATAACTGACCTGTTTCTTGTTTTGTTTTGGCTGCCAAGAAGCTTAGAGCCAGAGGCCGGTCTCTATGTTAGCCTTGGGCCTACTCATCGGTGCTACTTCTCTCCCCTACAACCCCAATCCTAACCTTACGATGATACGTAAGTTGGTATCTTCCTTGGTCCCATTACTGGTTTTTACTCTATATATTCTAAATGTAATATGTCATATCTTTGGATCCCTCATATACTGCTAGTGGGGATTAAAAATGGTATAGCTGCTGTAGAAAACAGTCCAGCAGATCCTCAAAAAGTTAAAGATAGGGTTCCCATGACCCAGCAATTCCAATCCTAGGTATCTACCCAAGAGAGAATTGAAAACATGTATTTATATGAAAACTTGTACAAGAATCTTCACAGCAGGGCGCCTGGGTGGCTCAGATGGTTAAGCGTCTGCCTTTGGCTCAGGTCATGATCCCAGGGTCCTGGGATCGAGTCCCACATTGGGCTCCCGGCTCAGCGGGGAGCCTGCTTCTCCCTCTGACCCTTGCCCCTCTCATGCTGTTTCTCTCTCGCTCTCTAAAAAATAAATAAAATCTTTAAAAAAAAAAAAAAAAAAGAATCTTCACAGCAGGGGACACGTGGGTGGCTCAGTCGGTTAAGCCTTCAGCTCAGGCCATGATCCCCGGGTCCTGGATTCAAACCCCACATTGGGCTCCCTGCTCAATGGGAAGTCTGTCTCTCCCTCTCCCCCTTCTCCCCACTCATGCTCTCTCTCTCTCTCTCTCAAATAAAAGCTTAAAAAAAATCTTCATAGCAGCATTACTCATAAAAGCAAGAAACAACCCAAATGTCCAACAACTGATAAACTGATGAAAGAAATGTGCTTTGCCCATACAATGTAATACTCGGCCATAAAAAGGAATGAACTCCTGAATGCTGAATGAGAGAAGCCAGTCACAAAAGGCCACGTTTCACAGGATTCTGTTTCTATGAAATGTCCAGAACAGGCACATCTGCAGAGACATAAAGTACAGTGGGCTAGGGGATGAGAGGGAACAGGGAGGGACTGCTAACAGGTACGGGCCTCCACAGTAGGATGATGAAAATATTCAAGAATAGACAGTGGTGATGGTTGGGTAACACTGAGAACATACTAAACAAACAAAAAAGCAAAAAAACCCCACCGAAGTATAAACCTTAAAATGGTTTAAATGCTGAATTTTATGGTATGTGAATTTTATCTCAGTTTTCTAAATATCAAATTTTTGTTGAATGGGAAAGATATTAAACGTATTAAGTTGTATCGCTCATATATCTGTAAAATATTTTCCTATTTTCCTTCTAAAATATACTTAAAGCATAATGATAACTCACTGCATACAGCAGGGGCATCTGCTACAAAAACTGGGAAGAACTGGCTTCAAGGTCAGGTAACATGCAGTCCTAACCCTGCCCCAGCTGGAGGAAGACTGAAGTTTAGACTAGGGACAGGGTACATCAGGGGATCATAACCCATGGGGGAGGGGCACTCAAAGCAGCAAGGTTCCATGGAAGTCCAGCAGTGAATTCCAAGAGGCAGCCAGCCAGAGGGCACTTGCCAGGACTCAGGGGGAGACACCTACTGAGACTGACAGTGGAGTCCTGACCAATCAGCCCTCAATGAAGCCCCCCACCCAGAGACCTTCCTTCAGCTCCCGGACCTCCATCTTAACAATGGGCCTTCATTGAGGAGGGCAATCAGGCATTCGAGAAAACTCACTATGAGAAACAAGAATTTTAAAAAGCAAAAGAAAACTAGGAACTCAGAGGAACATATAATACGGGGAATGAGAGAAACCTCAACACACATTCCCATGGTAGTTAAATCAGACACACTCCTTCCCACTTAGGTATGCTCTGTCTACCTCTGGCTACACTGTTGCCTCTAGCGAGGTGAATCAGACAGCTAGGGAATGGAGTGGTAGAGAGATTTTCACACTGTACTTTTTAATTCTGAAGCATGAGAATATATTATCTAAGTTCTTCTTTAGATTTTTAAAGGAACATTATGAAAATTAAAAATATTTCCAAAATAATTAAAAATGACAGCACTCTCTGTAGTCACATTCCACAACTGCTAAGGGGACAAAAAGAGACAAGACATCCTACAGTCTTGCCAAAGGGAGGAGAGGAAGGATGGAGGGAGGGAGACAGGAAGGGAGAAGGGAGGAGAAGAAAGGAGAGGGAACAGCGAGGGAGTGGAAGAGGGGAGGGAGGAAAGCAGGGACGGGGAAGAGTAAGGATGCAAGAAAAGAAAAGAGGCAAGGAAAGGAAAGGAAAGGAGAAACATAGGAGAGAAAAGGGAAAATCTGAAGAGTTCCAAAAAGAAACAGAAGACTAAAAATTATGAAAGAGCTCTGAACAGAGTTTTCCAAAGAAGACATGCAGATGGCCAACAGGCACGTGAAAAGATCCTCAACATCCCTCATCATCAGGGAAATGCAAGTCAAAACCACAGTGAGGAATCCCCTCACCTCTACTAGGATGGCTCTCATTAAAGAGAAAAACAACAGGTGTTGGCGAGGATGTGGAGGATGTGGAGAAAAGGGGACCCTCGTGCACTGTTGGTAGGAAGGTAAGTTGGTGCAGCCTCTGTGGAAACAGTATGGAGGTTCCTCAAAAAATTAAAAACAAGGGCACCTGGGTGGCTCAGTTGGTTGAGCATCCGACTCTTGGTTTCGGCTCAGGTCGTGATCTCATGGGTTGTGAGTTCCAGCCCCGTTTCAGGCTCTATGTTCAGCCAGGACTCTGCCTGGGGACGCTCTCCCTCTGCCCCTCCCCCACTCGTATGCTCATGCACACATGTTCTACCTCTCTCAAATAAATAAATCTTTTTTTTATTATTAAAAACAGAAGTACCATATGATCCAGCAATCCCACTTCTATGCATTTATCTGAAGGAAACAAAATTGCTATCTCAGAGATAACTACATCCCTGTGTTTACATTATATAGCCAAGACATGGAGACAACCGCTGCGTCCATCAATGGATGGGTGGATGAAGAAAATATGGCAGATACATACAATGGAATATTACTCAACCAACTTAAAAAAAAAAAAAGGAAATTCTGCCATTTGCAACCCAGAAGACATTATGCTAACTGAAATAAGCTAGACAGAGAAAGGCAAATACTGTATGATCCCATTTATATATGGAATCTAAAGAAGAATAAAAGAAGAAAAAGTCAAACTCATAGGAAAAAAAAAAAAAAAGAGTATAACAGTAGTTGCCAGGGGCTGGGGGTGGGGGAAATGGAAGGTCAACGGCCAGAGAATACAAACTTTCATTTAGAAGTTCTGAAGATGTAATATACAGCATGGTGACTACAGTTAATAATACTGTATCATACTTGAAATTTGCTAAGAAAGCAAATCTTAAGCATACTTACCACACAAAGTTTATATTGTACACTTGAAATTAATGTAACACTGTATATTAGCTACACCAGAATTAAATTTTTTTTAAAAAGTTAACTATGAAAACAAACAAAAAAAAGGTAACTGTGAGGTGATGGATATGTAAATTAACTTGATTATGGTAATCATTTCACAATGTATACATATATAAAAAAATCACCATCACATTGTACACTTTAAATATATACAATTTTGCCAATTATACCTCAACAAAACTGGAGAAAAATATAGTCAAGATTTTTTTTTTTTAAGATTTTATTTAAGGGCACCTGGGTGGCTCAATCAGTTAAGCGTCTGCCTTCAGCTCAGGTCATGATCCCCGGGTCCTAGGATCGAGCCCCAAGTCAGGCTCTCTGCTCCCTGGGGAACCTGTTTCTCCCTCTCCCTCTGCCACTCCCCCTGCTCGCTCGCTCTCTCGTTCCGTCAAATAAATAAATAAAATCTTAAAAAAATAATAAAATAAAGATTTTATTTATTGACAGAGAGAGAGCACACACATGCAAGCGGGGGCAGGGGCAGAGGGAGAGAGAGAGAATCTCAAGCAGACTCCAAGCTGAGCACAGAGCCTGATTGGGGGCTTGATCCCAGGACCCTGAGATCATGACCTGAGCCAAAATCAAGAGTCAGACGCTTAACTGACTGAACCACCCAGGCACCACTATTGTCAAGATTTTTAAAAAGAAAGAAAAGGGTTGGGGGGGTGCGCCTGGGTGGCTTAGTTGGTTAAGTGTCTGACTCTTGATTTTTGGCTCAGGTCATGATCTCAGGGTCCCAGGATGAAGCCCCAAGTCTGGCTCCCTGCTCAGCAGGGAGTCTGCTTCTCTCTCTCACTCTCCCTCTGTGCTCGCTCACTCTCTCAAATGAATAAATAAAATCTTAAAAAAAAAAAAAAGATTTTCTAATTATGAAAGAAATAACTCAAAATGTCCCAGAATCAGAAAGGTGAAAAGACCCATCAAGTGCCAGCATCATAAATGCAAAGGAGACCCACCTGGTTTGGGGTGGGGGAACAAGAGGTCACATGCAAAGAATCAGAAACCCCGACAGCATCAGCTTTCCTAAAAGAGAAAATACACATGGAAAACCCAAAAATACTGAAGCAATGCATTCATATTTTTGAGAAAATTATTTCCAATCCAAATCATATACCTAGCCAAGCTATCAACCAATACAATAGATTGTTTGGGCATGCTAAGTCTCAAAAAATGTTGCCTCCCACACATTCTAAGGGAACCACCAGAAGGTATATCACCAGAACATGAAAGTAAATCACAGAAGACATGACATCCAAGAAATGGGTGGTCCGCCTCAGAGGATACGAATGTGCAGCTGTGGGGCGCGTGGGTGGCACAGTCAGTGAAGCATCCAACTCTTGGGATCGGCTCAGGTCTGCTCTTAGGTTCGTGAGACCGAGCCCTGCATCAAGCTCCATGCTCAGCACGGAGTCTGCTTGAGTTTCTCTCTCCCTCTTCCCCTGCCCCTCCCCGCCCCGTCTCTCTAAAATAAATAATCTTTTTAAAAAAAATGTGCAGCTGTGCCACAGGCCTATGGAGGAGTCCAGTGTGCAGCAGGAAGACAAACAGCTCCAAGGTCACCAAGAGAAAAACATGGAAGTGACAGAGTGTAACTGACCATCACAAAAGGCTTTTCATATGGTTCATTTAGAAAGCCTGGGACCGAATTACCAATAGATGCATGGAAAACTAAGCAAATAGAAAAACAACGTAATTATTTCCACTAGAAAAACAGTAAGTCATATAAAAAAATAAGTATTATCGATCACAGTGTATGATTTAGCTGAACAATCTAACAGCTGGTAAATATTCATTTAAACCAAAAATTGTTCTAAAACTGTGGTGGATTAAAGATAGCCAAAAATTCTCTCACTCCCCTGCCCCCAACAAAGAAATGTCTATGTTTCCACACTCTTTCATCTGGCCTGGGCCTGTGACTACTTTCACCAAGAGAATATGATAAAAGCAATGCCATGCCAGGGCCAGCCTAACCCTTGAAAGGACTGGCAGGGTTCACCTCCTTCCACCATGCTGTGAGGAAGCCCAAGCAGCCTCACAGCTTCTGGGGAGAATTGGGGCCTGAGGCCAGCCCCATGAATGAAACAAGCTGACACTCCCTAGAGCAGAAACAAGATAACCCTGGCATACTATGTCCAGACTGCAAAACTGCAAACAAATAAACGCTATGTTTTCAGCCACTGAGTTCTATAACAGCTTATTATGTAGAAATAGATGACCAAAACACAGTATTGGGAAAAAGCGGGAGGACAGGGGAATAAGAAAGTAAATCCTTATTTCCCAACGATGGAACCTGACGCAATATATAGATCAGAAAGTTCTCAACTCAGCAAAATAAGCAAGTCTTTTTTTTTTTTTTTAAGTACAGATAGATACAAGAAATAGCTAAAAGAGTAGGGCAGTTGCCTTGTGGAATAGGGAAGCAGAGTGAAGCAAAGCAGAGGAATATTATCTTATGTTATGACCCTCACAGAACATGTTGTTTTTAGGGTACATGGTTCAGTTTGATAAAGGAAAAGATAAATCAGAAATATCCAGGGCGCCTGGGTGGCTCAGTTGGTTGGGCGACTGCCTTCGGCTCAGGTCATGATCCCGGAGTCCCGGGATCGAGTCCCGCATCGGGCTCCCTGTTCGGCGGGGAGTCTGCTTCTCCCTCTAACCCTACCCCCTCTTGTGCTCTCTCTCTCACTCTCTCTCTCTAATAAATAAATAAAATCTTTAAAAAAAAAAAAAAAAGAAATATCCATAAACATTTTGGTTGGTGATGTTATAATTATGTTTCCTTCCACATTTCTGTATCATACGAGTTTTTCATAGAATGTATTTTCTGATTTAAAAATTATTTGTAATAATAATTAAGCTTTCCATTTTGCCTTAATGATGTCAAGAATTTGTACATCATTGAAAATAAAGATTACTATAAACTCTAGACTGGAACTCACAACTCAGTTTCTGCTACATCATATCCTGCCCATCACTCCTGTGCCAGAAACTCACAGAGGGGAGAGGTGAGGTGGTGCCAGAATTTGGGCAGCTACAAAGAATCAGCTCCGAGATCTCGGCCTATACTACAGAACAAGAAAAGTAATTGGTGAAGACTAAGGGAAGCAACAATGGCCTCTATGGATGAAGGACAGCCTACAAAGAAGGCTCAACCAAGGAAAAAGCCAGGCTTGAGAGGCCACCAGCTCCATTCCAACACCAGGTGCATACCTTGGAGTCCCGGAGAAGCAGAATGTGAAGAGCAAGTTCCTATTAAAACATATGTTCACTTTTAATGGGCCATCAAGACACAGATTTCCTCTATCTCAGAAGTTTATCAACCTACAAAAATAATCAGGCTCCCTCTCCAAAGTAAGTAGCGAGGGTAATGACCTATGCTTTTTTCTGAACCAGTAGATTGCCTTCAACAACACTCCACCGGCCCATGGCAGGGGCCTGACAGTGGGGCAATGGGCGCCACCCTATTTCTGCCTTTTACTGATATAATCTGCTAATTCACACAGATCCCTAAAGTAGCCAGGAGCAGTCTGGTATCTGAGAAATGCACAGAAGCTTAGCCTCCAAAGGTAGACAGTGGACAAACAATAACCACTATTATTTTTTTTTCAAAGAAGTTATAAACAGTTGAATTTTAAAGAAATAAATACCCTTTTACACACATTTCAGAACTAAACAGAAAAGAACCCAATAAACTGTTAGCATGATGCATAATCCCAACTCATGTTCCACAGATAAAATATACAATTTCAGATACAGAACAAGAGAGAAAGACCTAACATGCAGCTTTCATTCTGGCTACTGCTCCTTCCAACACAACATGCTTTGTTCTCCCACTTGAGGAAGACCAGGCTGCCCGACGTCGGGCAGCCTCTCCATGCTCTTGAGCCGGCTCAGGCCTCCACCCCAGACCATCACATGGAAGAATCTGAACAGATGAGAGTAAAGGGGCCTCATCAGCAGACACCGGACAGTGCCCAGCAACATCCCAGTCACACACAGACCAAAACCTGAACACTCCTAAGTCAGCCGCATGCCCTCCTTATCACCCACATATCCAGAGTGTGCCGCCACTCTCTGATCCGGCCACAGGGACAGCATTCAGTGCTGATACCCTAACGGGCAACCGTCCATTCAGCTCAAATACACTGAGCACTTGTAGGTGCAACATGATTCTAGGGATACAGAAGGGAACCAGAGACCAGTGTCCTGCCTTCAAGAAGCTTCCACTCAAGGGGGGAGGCTGGGTGGGGGGCAGTAAACAAAGTAATGACTGTTGTGGATAAAAATAGAGGGGATCAGGGGAGCAGACAAATGGGGGAGCAATGTGGGCTTCACTGAGAAACTGACATTTGAGTGAAGAAATCAGTAAAAATTTTTAAAGATTCCTTAATAGGCTTTTCTCTGTTTCTGAGCCCTGAAACTGAAGTATATATAAATGCTTACAAAAGAATACTTTCTCTAGACAGCAAATGGTAGCTCCAGCCATCCAGTTTTGTCAGATAAAAACTTTGGGACCATCCCTAACATCTCTCCCCACACCATCTCTCATATCCCAAACAACAAGCCTTACAGTTTTATTCCAGCCAGAATCCTTCCTACCTAAGCCTACCTACTTTCCTCCACACCCACAATCTCAGTGCTAGCCTGCCACCACCATCTTTCCACCAGCCAAACCCACAAACTCCTAACTGGCTTATCAACCAGCAAACTCACAGGCAGTTCTTCTCAAAGTAGAACGCATCAGAATCACATGAAAAGCTCATTTGCACAAAGACTGTTGGACCCCACTCCAGAGCTTATGATCAGTAGGTCAAGGGCAGGCCTGCAACTCTGCAATTCTAACAAGTTCCCAAGTGATTGATGCTGCCAGTCTGGGGACTAGACTTTGAGACCCACTGGACTAGGCTATGGGACAATAACAAGCCCCAAAGCAGTCACTTGTTCTTGGCCAACCCAAAGGTCTCTTTCCTGCTTACAGCATGTATCTGTGTGCTTCTACAATTAGAGTCAGAAAAAGAAAATACAATAAAGCACACATCTCTCAGATCTTCCAGTCAGAAGTGACAGGTCACTTTTCAGTGTCCAAAGCAAATTACATAGCCATACCACACTCCGAGGGGGCAGAACTGATTAACCCTACAGGGCACCCAAAGCAAGGGTGACTGGAAAGCTCCCAGTGCAAACAGACAGTAACCGCAGCGTGGTCTCCTGTACCCAACTCTTCGTTCTCCCCTGATCCTCTCATCACCGACTCTACAGGGGACTCTGAGAAAGGCACTTTCCAGAGCAAATGGATGCATATCTCACACACATAGCTTGCCTCTCCTTAAAACCCTTCAAGGGCCTCACACTGATCTTAGGATGAAAATCCTTATTACAACCCCAAAACACCTTCACCCTTCCCTACCTCTACAGCCTCGTTTTGTACACAGTTCCCTTCATCCTCTGCTCCAGCCAAACTGGCCCCTTTCTGCTTCTATCCCAGGGTGTTTGCACAGACTGCTCCCTCCTCTGGAGTACTCTTGCCTACCTCTACCAAGTGTACCCTCTACCAAGCTCCCTTCTGCCCTCTGCTCCAGCGGCAATCCCATCAGGAAGTCTTCCCTGAAAGCGAGTCCCCAGTTACATACAATCTCCCTACAGATGCTACTAGATGCATTCAATCTTTCCTTCATGACATTTTTTTTCCTTTTTGTTATGGAGAATTCCAAATACACATAAAAGTAGACAGAATAGGTACCGTCCCATGTACCCATCAACCTAGGCCAGTCCTGACCCAGCCACACACTCACCCCCTCTTCACAGAATTGTGAAGCAAAGCCCAGATGGTGTATCATTTCATAGGTAAATAGCTGTATGTGTCTCTAAAAGGTACAAATTCTTTTTTTTTTTTTTTTAAGTAAACTCTACACCCAATGTGGGGCTTAAACTCAGGACCCAGAGATCAAGAGTCCCATGCTCCACCACGTGGGCCACCCAGTGGCCCCTCAAACTCTTTTAACATAACAGAACCATTATGGCAGCTAAAAAAAATTCCTTAATGACAAATCTAGTCAGAGTTCCAATTCCTAAGTGTCTCAAGTATCATACGTGATGTTTAGCCATGACTCTAACTGGCCTGTCTGGGACACAAATAAGCCCTCCACAGTACAATTTTGTTCCTTGTTGAAGAGATCAGGTTACTGAACTTGTAGGTTTCCCAAGTTTTGAGTTCTGCCAATGACGATCCTGTGGTATAGTTTAACGTGTTCCTTTCCCCCTATTACTTCTCGTAAATTGGTTGTTGGACATAGAACCTTGATCAGAATAAGGTTCAATTATTTGGCAAGACTATTTCACAGGGTTTTCAAAGATGTGATCTTTGTCCACTGTCTCCCTGGTTTCATCGCCCTCACCAGTCTGTAAACTCCATGGGATAAAGGACATAGGCTCTGGCTCATCACTGGAGCACAGCTGACACTCAGTGAGTGAAGAAATGTTAGAAAGAAGTACACCACCATACCGACTAACAAAAACATAAGAGCCCACCCTCCTAATCATGTATAGATAGCCTTATGTTAAAATGTCCCCCGAGAGGCAGAACAGTAAGTTCCCAGAGTACAGAATCAAAGGTCAGGCCTTGCAGGAGTTCTAATCACTTACAGCCTTGTGACTTTGGGTCATTACTTAATATCTTTGGGATTCAGTTTCCTGCTGTGAGGATTCAATAAGAGGTAAAGAATATTCAAGGCTCAAAGGCGTGTAGAAAAAAGCTCTACCCAGATGGCACCAACTTCAAATCTTCTGGGGGAAGCAACACAGAAGCCTCTCATTTCTAACATATATTTGAATTTTTAAAATCTAGGAATTCACATTTTTATGAAACAAAAAACTTTAGGAAAACAGAAGACTCAAAAGCTATCTCTGCTTGTTAAGAGAGTACTTTTGGGCACTGTTCGAAGACCAGAAGACAAGTCAGAGGGTCCTCTCCTTGAACAACTCAAAACCCAGGGGTGCCTGGGGGCTCAGTCAGTTGAGCATCTGCCTTCGGCTCGGGTCATGATCCCAGCATCCTGGGATCAAGCCCCGCATCGGGCTCCCTGCTCGGCGGGGAGCCTGCTTCTCCCTCTCCCTCTGCCTGCCAGTCTGCCTACTTGTGATCTCTCTCTGTGTGTGTGTCAAATAAATAAACAAAATCTTAAAAACAAAAACAAAAACAAAAAACTCACAACCCAGAGCAGCGGGAGGGGCAAAACCCACATGATGTGCTGTCATAACAGGGCCCAACACTCATAAAGAAATGACAAACTTAGGAAGGGGGAAAAAAAAAAAAAAACCCAAACCCCGTATCTAGTGCTCTAGGTGCAGAGTGGGCAACGCCAGTGGCAACAGATATGAAGGCTGGGCCCTGAGAGGGGCACAGCAGGACCCAACGGGACAACTGAGGAAGAAGCAACAGCACACGCAAAGGCCACGGGATCGAGCCCGGCTCATCGGCAGAGCCGAAGCCGCAGGACAATGAGATCTCAGAACAGCCACAAAGGAATGACCAACAAAGACGCCAGAAAAACATGCAGGGGCCACACACCACACTCAAGATCTAGGACTTCCTCTACTGAGTCAACAGTGAGGCACCAGGGATGCATTTTTGACTGGTAGATAAGATCAGAGCTTCCTTCTGGAAGGAACAGAGGTAGATCAGAAACTGGGCCCACCTGCTCTTTCACTAGTTCACAGAGAGATAAAAATGGTGCCCCATCCACCCAATCTTTCAAATTGTGTACAAGAATCACCTGGGCCAAATCCGATCTGTCCTCTTATTTTGAGCCCTATGCTGGGCCCAAGCCCATCAATGCCACTTCAGCCCCCTTTCTTTTTTCTTTTTTTAAAGACTTTTTATGTATTTATTTGACAGAGAGAGACACAGCTAGAGAGGGAACACAAGCAGAGGGAGTGGGAGAGGGAGACGCAGGTTTCCCGCTGACCAAGGAGCCCCATGCAGGGCTCAATCCCAGGACCCCGGGATCATGACCAGAAACGAAGGCAGACGCCTGACAACTGAACCACCCAGGCGCCGCCAGCCCCCTTTCTTGTATCTATCCACTCTTCCTACTCCTACCTCTTGTGCCTTGGAGGGCCAATATTCTCTAGCACTGGTCCATGAGCTTCCTCCCTGACATCTATTACCTGCAAACGGCCCTCCGCCTTTCCAACCTCACAGCAAGGCAAGCATGCTCACATCACTCCCCTTCATCTACATCACTTCTGAGACATATTATATGCTCGACATCAAAGAACTGAGGGTCCATTCATTCAAACAATCACTGACAGTCACTCAGGCACAATTCTAGGCACTTGGGGGGGTATGACAGTAATCAAAGCCAGAAGGAAAAAAAGTTCCCAACCTTACAGACATCTCAGTGTAGTCAGGTAGATGAACAAATAAGTAAAACACACAGAATGTCAAAGGATAAGTGCTATGGAGGAAAAGCTAAAGCAGATGGGGAGTGCCAGGTGGCAACAGGGTCTTTTAAATCAGTGAGCAAAGACCTAAAGGCAGGCAAAGAGCAAGCCATGCAGTGTCCAGGGAAGAGCACTCCAGGCAGAAGAAACAGCAAGTGCAACAGCCTGAGACCAAGCATGACTATGGTCCTTGAGATGGCCGAGAGGCCAGGGTGGCTACAGCAGAGTGAGAATGGAGAGTGGGCAAAGGTGGGTGAAGCAAGCACAAACTGCTCAAGGCATAATTATGAGAGCCTCTCAAAACAGGCAAGGACTTGGGTGGCTTTCTGGGAGTGAGGTCCAAGCTGAGAGTTGAATGAGAGGTAATTAACTGGAAAAGCCAACTGGGCCCACATATACACTGGGGGGTGGGGGTGGCAAACACTGATCATGCAAATGTCTGAAAGCACAGCAGCAAGAGATGGGCTGGAGGGAGAAATAAGAAATGCAGTGAGATGGGGCGCCTGGGTGGCTCAGTCGGTTGGGCGTCTGCCTTCGGCTGGGTCATGATCCCGGGGTCCTGGGATCGAACCCCGCATCGGGCTCCCTGCTCAGCGGGGAAGCCTGCTTCTCCCTCTCCCACTCCCCCTGCTTGTGTTCCTGCTCTCGCTGTCTCTGTCTCTGTCAAATAAATAAATAAAATCTTAAAAAAAAAAAAAATGCAGTGAGAGTTAGAAAGCCAGGGAGACACTGGTCTTAAACCTCGAAGGGCAATGGAGATCCCTGAAGAGTGGGGCCTCACATGCTCACGTGTGCATTTTGGAAAGTCCAGGCAGGATGTAGAGATCTGACCGAGGGTAGTAAAACTGGAGTCAGAAACATACTTTCTAATCTGTTGGCCTCCAGCATATAGCAGCAAAAACATACGTGAAAAATTAATTGAAACCTAAGACACTGCTGATATAAATACATCCTTTAACAGCATAACAGGTTTAATTCACATCATCAACTCTTTCAATGACAATTTAAAAATGGAGATCCCAACTCCTTCCAGTAATAAACATTGTTTCTCTATACACCTGCCAGGGAAGTCTCACTACTGAGGTCTTTGAGCTATGGGCCAGCACTCAGCTTAACCAACACTTCGCAATGTCTATACTCGTCTGTTTTGTTGAAACCACTGAAGTATTACAGAAATAAGATGCTTTGAGACTCATATGTGGCCATATGCTTTTTGGAAGGCAGACTCAAGGACAAAACTACTTTGTGGTCTGTCTTGATTTTTTTACCTAGCAATCCAAATTTCATCAAATCAATCAGCTCCTTCAAAAACTATACTGCAACCAAGAGACAAATGCAAAATGCTGACAAGTCCCTGGGGGTAACCAACATTAAGTCTTTTTCTCCCCCAAGAGCTTAGTGTAAACAACCATTCCTGAAAAAGAAATTAACAAATCATATAAAGACAGGGTGTAAAGTACCAGCCTACCTTCCTTTCACGTCACCTCTTGCTTTTGTATTTTGTACACTTTATATTCTTTTTACCTTGCCCAGCAATACAGAGAGGTACAGTAGAAACATCACTGCTTGCTTCACTTTGGTGGTTGGTACAGGTCTGTTCTATTACTCATTATACTTACACACTTGCAATGTTTCATTATTAACTTTTTATTTAACATTTTGAGTTAGCTATGATGAGAAAAGGAAAAGAAAACAGCCCTGTCTGGCAAACATGGTCTTGGCTCCCCAATTAAAGCAGGGTGACCGGGATGCCTGGGTGGCTCAGTCAGTCAAGAGTCTGCCTTAGACTGGAGTCGTGATCCCAGGATCCCGGGATCGAGTCCCACATCCAGTTCCTTGCTCCGAGGGGAGTCTGCTTCTCCCTCTGCCTGCCACTCCCCCTGCTTGTGCACGCTCTCGCTCTCTCTGACAAATAAAATCTTGATTAAAAAATAATATAAAAATAAAGCAGGGTGACCTTAGGCCAGCCCCGTACTTTCCATACTTCGCTTCTTCCAGAGGATCCCTTTCTGCTCCAACATGACTTACAAAAAAGAGGCAAACAGGCCAGATGCTGACATTAAAATGGGTTGTTTGTTTATCCTAAGTCATATGCCCATTTATTCAGCGTTTACTGAGTGCCTACCATGAGGAGGCACCAACAGAGCCTGGGCTACCCAAGGCTATGAGAGTCCTATCTCCAACAGCTCATCCAACAGGGGAGAAAGGTCACATATGGCCACTGGAAGCCTAGGTACTCTGTGCTCCGAAAGGAAGGACAAGCAGTGCTCCACATGCACCAGTAGTCCCCGCAAAGGCCTGAAGTCAGGACAGGGCACCACATATTTGGGGAACAAAGACACTTATTGAAGTCCACCAGAGGAGAAGAGTGAGGCTCAGGAAACTAAGATGCTTACCCAGAACTGCATACATTCTAAGGCAAGCCAGAACAACAAAAGTGTACACCAGAATATGGAGTATAAAGCTCCTATTTTCAGTTCCTGCTGATTAAAGTGTTTACTTAGAAAGGTTATTTGCCCCCATTAGAAAGGGGCAGAGCAAAATAAACTTAGATGATAAACTTCAGCATCATCTTAGCACATTCTTTTATATGCGCTTGGTGACAAAAAACCCTCTATCTCGTGTGGCACACATTTTATTGGTGTCCATCCTCTTCTAGCACTTTTCAGTGAGTCTATCCCACCTACTTTTACATGTTTTACACTAAAGTGTCAAGCCATAAAAAAGGAAGTAACTAATTAGTTTACATTCCGCCATAGGAGTAAACTTGTAAAAGCTGGGACTACTTAGGGGAGGAAAGGACACCCGAGTAGGTAGGAGGCTCAACCCAGTCTTAACTGAAGCCACAGAGCCTCTCACTTCTGGCATCTAGTTCCTGCAGTTCTTACTCTTCACTGGGCTCCTCACACTTCAGCAGGTACTCACTGTTTTAACAGTTCCACACAAATTACTTGCAGAAAACCATAAGCTGCCATACCTGGTAGCCTGTTTACCTCATTGTTGCACTCTAGTGTTTCCACAAATACGTGGCACACACGAATGAACTGCCTCTCGTCCTTCAAAATGCAGTTACTTGTCTGAAACTCTTAAACTGGACAGTTCACTGCTGGAACCAGCGGCCAGTCTAAGCGGTGGTAATGCGGGGGGGGGGGGGGGGGAATTTTGTACTGAATAGATCAGAGCGCTTCACAAAAGCGCTCACAGACTCACAACCACGCAGCAGGCCCTCGCTTTACCAACCATCAGCCCCAGACTGAAGGCTGCTGGGCGTCTGAGAAAATGGAAGAAAAGAAGAGGAAATGACTCAAAGTAATCGTGCTTAAGGCATGAGTCCTCTTCACTTCCAGTCGGTGGTTCAGATTTGAACTGTGGCCGGCTGTGGGTAGAAGAGCACACAGGAGGCACACGGAAAGGGGCTGTGCGCACACGGCTCGCTCCCCGCGCCCTTGTCTGGAGCTGTGCTTTTTCAGTAGGGCTGCGCTCTTCCCACTTCAGCACGGAACTAGGCCACTTCCAACGTTCGGAAAAAGGAGAGTTAAGATCCCAGCCGCAAAAATGGGACGGCTTCTTACCTAACACCTCGATAACCTTGCTTAAAAACACACGGAACGGAGCCGAGAGCGCGGGTGCGCGGTGCCCACGGGAGGCATGAAAGCCGTTCAGCGACCAGGCACCGCGGTGTGTAACTCACTTGAGAGTCAGGGCCCGGAACAGCCAAGCGCGGGCTGTCAGCGCCGCGCAACTTCGCTAACGGCGCCCGAGCCCACGCCTTAGCGAGCCGGCCTCCCCCCGGGGCGGCGGGGCCGGCGGGGCCGGCGGGCGGCGGAAGTGCGGCCGCGATACTAAGTTTCCACCTGAATGTCAAAGCTGCGGCGACCCCCGCCCTGCGCACGGAGGGGCCGCCGCCGCCGCCGCCGCGGGCCCACGGCCCTTCCCCCGAAACTCGGGACCGGCCTCCTGCGGATGCCGAGCTTACAACCGGCCCGCTCGCGAGCGGAGCCAGCCAGCCGTGCGGTCGGCGGGACGCGGGCGTGCGCGTCCGGAGGCCTCGGGCGCCTCGGCGGCGCTGGCGGCCGGGGCCGCGCGCGCCGGCAGCCGCGGGCGGGGTCCCCGCGCCCGCCCCGCGCCTCCACCTGCCAGGGCCCGGCCCGGCTGCAGGGCGCCCGCGCCGACCAACGGCCGGCGCCCGCGAGTGTCAGCCGCGGACGCGCCGCAGACAAAAAAGCGCCTCCCCGCCGGCCCGGCGCGCCCCTCCCACCGCCGCCCGGCCGGGCCCGCGCCTCACAAAGGCCGGCCCGGCCCGCTCGGCGCCGCCGCGAACAAAGGCCGCCCGGCCCGCAGGCCGGCACAGGTGCAGCCGCCGGCGGCCGGGCCCAACATGGCCGCGGCCGCCCGCCGCCCGGCCCCGCTAGCCGCGGCCGCCCCCGCCCCGCCGGCCTCCCGGCCCTCCCGCCCCCCACCCCGGCGCGTCGGCCCGTCGGCGCGTCGGCGCGTCGGCCCCGCGGCCCCCCGGCCCCCGGGCCCCCCGGCCCCCCGGCCCCCGGCCCCCCCGGCCCCTCAGGCCCGCGGCGGCGGTTGGGCCGGCGGCTCCAGTGACCTGTTGTGCGTCGCATCCTCCGGCGGCGGCGGCGGCGGCGGCGGCGGCGGCTCTCCGGGCGCGGCGGCTCCGGCGGCGGCGGGCCGGGGAGGGGGCCGGGGCCGCGGGGGAGGGAGGGCCGAGGGAGGGGAGGGGGCGGCGGCGGCGGCGGGCGCAGCGCGGCCAGGCCGAGGCTCTCCGCGCGCGGCGCCGACCCCGCCCCCGCGCCTCCCGCCCGCCGCCGCCGCCGCCGGGCCGCCGCCGCCTCGCAGAAGCCGCGGGAAAGTGCGCGTCGCTGATTGGCTGCCGCGCTCGCGGGGCTGCGGCCGGGCTTTTCAAATCCGCGCCGGGCGGGGCGCGCGGCGGGCGGGGCGCGGGGCGGGCGAAGGCCGGCGGGGGGCGCGGGGCCGGGGCCGCGGGACCCCGCGAGCCGCCTCAGACCAGCGCCGGGCGCGCGTCCCGCTCCCGCTACTCGGCCGGGCGCGCGCCAGGCGGCGGCTAAACCCAAAGCCCGGAGCCGGGAGCCCGAGGCCGGAGCCAGCGGGCGCGAGGTGACGTCACGGCCGCGCGCCCAATCGCCGCCCGCGAGCCGGCCCCGCGCGATCGCGGCCCCAGCCGGGGCGCGCGGCGGGGGAGCGGGGACGTGGGGTCCTGGCGCCGCTCGTTCCCCGTCGGTCGGCGCGCCCTGCGCTCGCACGTGCCCCTCGGACAGCCGTCCGGTGGGGCACCGCGGGGTCAGCTCACGAGGACCGCCAGCCCGGCACCCAGGTGGTCACCCACGCCCCTACCTCGGGGGCAGGAAGAAGGCGCCCGGGACAGGAAGCGCGGTGGCGCGGGGAAGGCGGAGGTCAAGTTCCAACTGCCCCTGCACACGGAAAGCCAGCTGGAAGCCCCAGAGGAGCCCCCCGCCACAGACGCACAGACACACCCACCCACCCACCCACACGCACGCCTGCGCTCCTGGAACCTACATTACAGACTTGGCTTAGATGGTCCCAAACAATGGGAAGGAGCGTGGAACACAGGCCGGAGGAGGACTGGCCAGCACGATGGTGTGGGAGTCTTCTTGCAGACTCTCTGCAGGGTGTGGATTCAGACATGGCCCTCACCCCGCAGACTCGAGTCTGGCCTGGAGCTGGGTGGAGTGGGGAATCTGTGGTCAGCTGGGGGAATGTGCCATTCCAGTGAGGCTGCCGTGGGGCAAAGGGGCAGGGCAGAAAAGGCTACCAGGGAGGCCCTCCAGGAATGCTACACCTTCGGAAAGATCACTGACTGTGGTAAGGACAGTGGGCTGGTAGGGTGGACACGGAGATGTGCCACTCAGATCCCCTTCCAAACAGGGTCTTCCTGCTCAGCCTCCAGCTGCCACCTTCTACGGGCGGCCTCAGCTGCAAAGAGCCATCTCACCACGGGTCTCCTTTCCCAGGGCAGCCACATCCAGTGACTGAGGGGAGGGAGGTACAAAGGCATGGTCGGTTCCTCCAATGCAGGACTCTGATAGGAGACACTACAGAGAAGTTGGCACTTCAACCCCCCCCCATCTTGAGCCAGCCACAAGCTGCTTCCCACCAGGAACTAGCATAGGGCAAGCCGGGGCAAGGATGAGACCCTCCCCAGTGTCTCAACTAAAAGGAATTATAGAATTGCTCACTTTCAGCCAAGAACTATATGTGAGGTCCTAATGTGTGCTGTGCCGTAGCAGGGTGCTGGAGATCCTGAGAAACCAGAAGAGACCCTTCCCCCAGCAGTCACTGCCAGAACTCACAGGGAGCTCCTGGAAAGGCATCTATCTGGGCAGTGGCTTATTCACATTTGCATTTTGCCATATTATCCCTCTGGCTGTGGGAAGAATAGAATAGGTGCCCTCTCCGGGCCCTGGATCCTTCCTTCTAAGGCACAAACTTGAAAACTGCACCTTCTAAATCCTGCAGTACAGGACAAATACCACACATCTCCTCTGATTTCACAGATTTGGAATTAAATCTCGTCTTCTGGAGAAAAAAAAAATACGCATTTAGAATAGTGTGATCCGTATGCAAATTTATTCAAAACATGCAAATGCCTGTTTAGATTTTTCTTAAGAAACTTATTTGGGGCTGGCTGGTCTTTTCCCGCCCAGTGCAAGCCTCGCCTGGCTCATGGAGGTCTTGAGCCCTTTTCAGCAAGTCTGGCCAGCAGGACAGCCCCCAGTCCTGCACACTCCAGGGCCCTGGCCCTGTGGGGACCATATTTCCGATTACTGGGCCCCCCACAGGTGCTCACATGTGAGGCTCTCAAAGGTGGGCTGTTGGGCGCCTGGGTGGCTCAGTTGGTTAAGCGACTGCCTTCGGCTCAGGTCATGATCCTGGAGTCCCTGGATCGAGTCCCGCATCGGGCTCCCTGCTTGGCGGGGGAGTCTGCTTCTCCCTCTGACCCTCCCCCTTCTCATGTGCTTGCTCTCTCTCATTCTCTCTCTCTCAAATAAATAAATAAATAAATAAATCTTTAAAAAAAAAAAAAAAGGTGGGCTGTTGTCCCTGGGGTAATGATTCCAGTGCATACAGAGCTTGGAAATTCATAGAGCCTGGGTAGTTCCCTGGCACTACAGGCTGAGAAAGCATGCTCTTGGAAAACAGGGCTCAGGCAGGTGGGTGAGGGCCCTGAGAGGCAAAGCCCCAAGCCCGGTGGGCCCAGAGGGATCCTGGCCACCCAAGGATGGCAGCAGCAGGGACTGAACCTTGTTTGGGTCTCTTTGAGACTCTTGTCATTTCTCTGGATGAAAATTCTGGACTCAAAGGCGGGTGATTACAGATGATGGAGGGCTGTCCTGCTCTGGCCTTTTTGGGGAGTTCAGCTGCCCTCCATCTCAGCTCTCACAGCACCCCCCACCCCCACCCCAGCTCTCAGGCCAAGGCCAAGCTGGGCAAGGCCTTTAGGACCAGAGGACTCCAGGCCTGCCTGCTGGACCTGGGACAAGGCCCACAGCAACAGAACAAGAGGTCAAGATTCGTGGGGAGTCCCCTGGCCACAAGGTCTGCAGCTGTGCCGCCTCTGGTGGCCTGCCTTCCATTAACCACCCATTCTGGGCATAGAGCTCCAGAAGGCACAGTGCAAGCTCCCCTCCTTGTTCTCAGTGCAGCCTTGGCTGAAGCGCTCTCTGCCTCCCTGTTCCTCCTTGCCACAGGTCCTGCAGCTCATGGCCTGACCTCCCTGTAGGAGCTGCTGCCAAAGGCAAGGCCCAGTCCTCTTAGCCAAAGGAGCCCCATCCCCTGCCAGGGCCAGGGTCCCTGAGGGGCCAGGCTCATTGCTGTTTCCATGGGGATGCATGCACTCTGACCCCAGCCTTTCTCCATCCCTGGCCAAATAAAGAGGGCTTCCAAGTGGAAACTGGCAGTCTTAAGCCACCCCTCCTCCCATGCCCCAGGTGGCCCCTGCCTCCAAGGAGGGGAAGGAATAAAGGCCCTTCCCCCAGCCCAGGCAGAGCAGTAGGGGCAGAGGGCCTCCCCCCACCCCACCTTCCCAGAAGCCCCTTCCCAGCCCTGCCCACTCTGCTCTCCAGACTGGAAACTTGCCTCTTCCAAAGCCTGGCTCTGCCTCATCTCCCACCTGGCCAAGGGCCACTTCAGTCCACGGGGACAGCCCCCAGGAGCAGGGGCCAGCAGGCAGCACTGCAAGGCTCCTTACATCACATTGGCCAACCCTCCATTGCATGGGGGTCCCCGTCAGGTAGGGAAGATGGACATGCAGACTGAACCCTGGCTGAGGAGCCTCCACCCATCTTGCCCCCAAAAGCTGCTTCCTGGAGATTCCACCTGAGCTAGCCTAGAACTCCACCCCCACCCCCCAGGAATTCCACTTCCTACATCCCCTCTAATCCAGCCTCTCTCCAGTAGGAGGCAGCTTTCTCCCCCTCCAGTCCATTCTCTGCATTCAACCAGAATTTTTCTAAACCGACTGTGTCACTCAACTGTTTAAAATCGTGCTATGGGGGGGTGCCTGGGTGGCTCAGTCGTTGAGCGTCTGCCTTCGGCTCAGGTCATGATCCCAGGGTCCTGGGATCGAGCCCCGCATCGGGCTCTCTGTTCGGCGGGGAGCCTGCTTCTCCCTCTCCCACTCTGCCTGCTTATGTTCCCTCTCTCGCTGTCTCTCTCTGTCAAATAAATAAATAAAATCTTTAAAAAGAGAGAGAGAGAGTTGCTGTTTAAAAATAAATAAATAAATAATAAAATAAAATAAAATAAAATCGTGCTATGGCTCCCCAGTGCCCCTCACAAAAAACCCACTCCTCAGCCAGCCTTGTGTTGGACTTTCAGGAACAGGAAGGACGTCTAGCTCTGCCTGTCCAGCCCAGCCCTCTCCCCAGAGCTCCTAGTCTGAAGATGACTCCCCACTGGATGTCACCCCTTGGACAGCCACACACATCCACCCTAGGCAGGTATCAAATTGAACTTCTCCCTCTGTCCCCATGCCAGATCTTACCTGGGATAGTCCTTTCTCCGGAAGCCTTCTCTGACTCCTCCCAGGCTGGCTAAGTCCTCCTGGAGGGTATGCACAGTTCTGTTTATCTCCAGGTGGCACTGCTTCCTGAGGCTGGACAGCCAGTCTTCTAGTCCTGGTTCCCCTTGAACATGTTCCTTAGGGCCCCACTAAAGTGCCACAAAACAACACAAAGTTATTGTTTCACAGTTTTGAAGGCTGGAAGCCTGAAGCCGAGGCCCATGCAGGGCCATTCTCCCTCTGAGGCTCTCAGGGAGAATCTTTCCTGGCCTCTTCCCAGCTTCTGTTGATGGTGGGCAAGGCTTGGTTTTTCCTGGGCTCCTATCAGCATCACTCCACTCCCAGGCTCTGTCTTCACATGGCCTCCTCCCTGTGTGTCCACCTATTTTCTCTTCTCTCTCTCTTTTTTAAAGACTTTAAGTCAACTCTACACCTAAAGTGGGGCTTGAACTTACAACCCTGAGATCAAGAGTCGCATGCTCCACCGACTGAGCCAGCCAGGGGTCCCTGTTTTCCCTTCTCCTAAGGATGCCAGTCATTGGATTAGGGTCCACCTAATGGACTTCTCTTAATTTGATTACATCTGCGAAGACCCTGTTTCCAAACAAGGTCGCATTCACAGGCAGGGGAGTTAGGACTTGAACATGTTTCTGGGGGGACACAGTTGAACCCACAACATCTCTCTTACTAGCTGCACGACCTTGGGCAAGGGTGTGAGGCTTCCGTGTGCACAGTGTAGCAGTAGTGCGGTACCCCCCTGCTGGAGCGGCTGGGAAGAAGGAATGGCTGCTTCCCTAAGGGCACGTGCTCCCATCTGCCCCGCTGCATTCCCTCGAGAAAGCGCGGGGCACGCCTGGCCCGGGTGATGGTCCGGGCAGTCGCCGCGTGGGCGGTGGAACCCGAGCGGGGCGGGTGCAGCTGGGCGGGTGCAGCTGGGCAGGCAAGCTCGCACGTTCTGGCCGAGGGATAAAGAGGCGGCTTCCGGACCGGCGGAGGTTAGGGACCTGCCCCAGCCGGGAACGCAGAGCTCCCGCCGCCCTGGCCCCGCCCCATTGGCCACGCGCCGCGAAGCCCCGCCCACTGCTCTGGCCCCGCCCGCCGCCCGCTCCCGGGCTCCTCTTCCTGCCTCCGACTCTCCGCCGCCCGGGTGCCGCTGGCTGGGTGAGTCTCGCGGCTCCAGGGGAGGGAAGGCAGCGATGCCTGAGAACCGAGGGCAGTGATAAGAAGACGGGCGACCTTCGCCGTGCCGCGCCGCGCCCACCCCTCCGGTGGCCCCTGCACCCCCATCCTTCTCAGGTCGAAGACCATCAGTCAGGGCGCCGGGGCCAGCGCTGCCCGCTCACTCAGGCTTTGGCTAAAGAAACATTGTCTTGTGCTAAAGTAGCGCTTCTTTTTCTAATTATGAAGATTGCAAGAAATTAAAACCCAAAACAGCAAAGAGAGGAAAATTAAAGTTCTTCCCAAGCTCTGGGCGTGCCGCTAGGTGTGACTACTGGTAAAAGCTTGCGGAACGCTTTGGACCACTTGTGTCCTGGACGAGTGACTGGCCTCACCAGCCTAAGGTGGGGACTGACCGAGACAGCAGGAGCGGTCGCTCAGAGCCAGCCTGGTGGGCAGCCACACAGAGAGCCTGGCCTCTCTTTCCCTCACTCCGGCCCCCAGCCAGATGGATCATTTTTTTATTGTAGTAAGTTTATATTTACAGAAAAGGTGCACAGATAACAGTTTCCCCACCTGTTTCCCCTCGTCTCGACAGCTTACATTTCCATGGTAGCTTTATCAAAACTAAGAAACCAACATCAGTCCATTACCACTAACTAAATTCTAGGCTTGATTCAGAGCTCACCAGTTTTCCCACAAATGTAGAAAGATTTGTCTTTAAAAACAAATTTGATTGAGGCTAGAACAGAGAATCCTGGAGCCGACTGGCCCTCCCACTGTCAACAACAATTAACATGGACAAAACAGATGAGGCAGCTGTTTTCAGGTGTGAAAAACAGGAAATGCAGGACTGCAATCCCCAGTGAAGGGACATTCACAAGGTACACCTCGCCTACCCAGCTCTGTACTTGTGGCAGTCTCCTACCGTGGCACAGGGAGATGGGGTCCAGCCAGGGCACACCGTATGAGCAAGCTGAGGGGCCAGTGCTGCTGCTGGAATCTGTGGAGAGGGTACTGGAGGACCGGCAAGTGTGTCCAGGGGAGTCTAAGATGTCCCACTGTCCTTGGCTGAGGACGGGGCCGCATATACTTGGGGTGAGGCCCCCAGACTTCCCAGAGAACAACTGTTGTGGGAGCTCTGGGCTAGCTAGAGTGGACACCTTGTTCAAGCCCATGAATGTCCCTGGCATGCGGCTGAGACACTAGGATCCATGCCCTGGGAACTGGAGCCTCATCCTACAGCAATACATCCTCTAGACACATCTTGTCTGTTATTTATTGCTGTGTATCATGTTACCCCAAAACTTAGTGGTTCAAAACAATAGTAAATATTATCACACACAATTGCTTTGGTCAGGAATTGGGAGTGGGCGAGACAGCTAGTTCTGTGGTCGCAGACAAGATGATGCCCAGAGCAGCCATCATCCGAAACCTTAGCTGGAGCGGCAGATAGGCTACGGAAACAGCTTTACTCAGGTGATGCTGGCCATTGGCAGGAAGCTTCAGTTCCTCCCCATGTGGGCCTCTCCACAGGCTGCTTGAGTATCCTTCCAACATGGGCTGGCTTCCCTAGAGTGGGAATCCAAAGGGAGGAAGGCAGAAGCTGCAGAGTGTTCAATGATCGGAAAGCACACATTGTCACTGTCAAAGGAAGATAACAGAATCTAGAGACTATAGCATATCATCCACAGCAATTAATGAACAATAAAGTTACTCAGCATGCAAAGAAAAGAGATGTGGCCATTATCAAGGGAAAAAAGCAATTAATAGAAACCAACCATAAGCCCAGTTTTAGGTCTGACGGAGAAAAACTTTAAGGCAGGTGTTTGAAGATATTCAATAATTAAAGGAAAATATGGTCTAATGAATGAAGAGAAACTTCAATAGAAAAAATAGAAGCTGTTAAAAAGCACCAAATGAGGGGCACTTGGGTGGCTTGTTCGGTTAAGCATCTACCTTAAGCTCAGGTCATGATCTCAGGGTCCTGGCATTGAGTCCTGCATCAGGCTCCCTGCTCAACAGCGAGCCTGCTTCTCCCTCTGCCTGCCACTTCCCCTGCTTGTGCTCTCTCTCTAATGAATAAATAAAATCTTAAAAAATAAAATCTTTAATTTTAAAGGTTTACAAAAATATACATTGGCAGTCACACTGCCTCAAGCAATCTAGCTTCTAGGGATCTGTCCTTGAATCCATTATGATTAAGTTCAGTTTTATATACAGAAACCCCTTCAAATAACAGTGGCTGAGAAAATATGGATGTTTTCTCGCTCTTAGGTAAAACAAGTCCAAGGTCGGCAGTCCAGGGTCCGTCCTTTCCATCCCATCACCCACAGTGCTAGGCAGGCAGAAGCAGAAGGGTCAAGGGAGGCTGCTGAATGGTGTCTTCCAGGAAACCCAGAAACTCAAGGCTTTGTTATGGAGACAGAGAATGGGCGCTGCTGAGGGGAGCGAGTAGGCTTAGTCTCAGCCCCATAGACATCATTCCTGTGTACTCAAGGACTCAAATGAATGTCTCTTCCATACTCTAGTCCGGGCCACCACCTTGGTTGTGTAGGTTGTTCCAACAGCAAGAGAGGGCTGGAGGCCAGTACCTGCTCCTTCTGCTGTGTGTGCCTGGCTAAGGCTGCTTTCAATTGGAGGAAGGCCTGCCTTTCCCCATGGCGCTCAAAGGTGTCTGGCTCTTCCACCCCAAGGGCCTTGCCCTCCAGCGTCACTTCAGGCCCTTCTCTTGGGCTCACATTCTAGCTTTGCCATGGCCAATAAATGCAAGCCACCCACCACCCACTGTGAGCATCCCTCTCTTGCCAGCTCACTTGCTGTGGTACCGGACTCCCAACGCCCTCCAGGACCAGCAGCCCCCACAGGCCAGTGGTCTGGCCACTTTCCGCTGTCCTCAGCTGCTCCCTTTTCCTCCCTTCCCCTCATCCCCAGTTTAAATTTCCCAGTCAAGCCTTATGGCCACTCTTTTGCACACATCTTAAACTCCACTGTCCTTCTCTTCCTTCATCACACTTCTGAGCAAAACTCCAACCCTGTCAAATCCAGTCTCACCTGCTCTGAGACTGATCCTGGCTGCAGTACGGCACACAGCTAAGTCTTCCTCTGATACCCTGATCCGTAACCTGACCCCTAACCTGATTCCCTAACCCGATGTTTAACATGGCCCTCCTCCCCACACCAGGTCCCTAACCTGACTCCTGACCTCACCCCTAGGCAGATTCTCTATCCTCCCTAGCTGGGGCATTTGTGCTGCCTGAATATTCCACTCTGTTTCTCTGGACTCCTGTCACTTGTGTAAACATGGACCGACTATGGAAGATTATGTTCAATTTGTGGGGAGCACAGAAAAAAGAAAAAGGCCCATAAAAAAAGAGAAAAAAAAAACCAGAGTCCATGATATAAAAACAGACCCACTGTGCCAGGATTCTGTGCACTTGGACTGCTGCATGAGTAGGTGGGGGGCAGGAAGGTGGCCATTCACGTGGCATTAAGGGTATGGGTAGCAAGCTGGCAGGATCCCAGATTTTTACTTGTTTTTTAATTATTATTTTTATTATTAAGTAAGCTCTATGCCCAATGTAGGACTTGAACTTGTGACCCCCAAGATCAAGCGTTGCATACTCTATGGATTGAGCCAACCAGGCACCCCTCTACTTGTTTCTTTATATTTCTTTTATTTTTAAAGATTTTACCTCTTTATTTGAGAGAGAGAGAGTGCGAGTGCACAAGCAGGGGCGAGAGGCAGAGGGAGAAGCAGACTCCCCGCTGAGCAGGGAGCCCGAGGTGGGGCTCGATCCCAGGACCCTGGGACCATGACCTGAGCCGAAAGCAGGTGCTCAACCAACTGAGCCATCCAGGCGCCGCTTTATATTTATTTTTATAAACTTAAAATGCTTATAACAAGCACATGTTCTCTAGCTAATCAGAAAAACCAATAAAGGGGGGGGGGGCGCCTGGGTGGTTCAGTCGTTAAGCATCTGCCTTCGGCTCAGGTCATGGTCCCAGGGTCCTGGGGTCGAGCCCCGCATCCGGCTCCCTGCTCAGCGGGAAGCCTGCTTCTCCCTCTGCCCTTCCCCATGCTTGACTTTCTCTCAAATAAATAAAATCTTAAAAACAAAAGAAAAAAGAAAAACCAATAAAGGTATTGTTAAAAATGACTTTCTCCAAAATTCCACCCTGGCAGTGGACCTGCAGAAAGCATCACAGACGGGTGTTCAGAAGCACCCCCTCTATAGAGACCCTATTTTTTCTTCTCTCTCTCATGCAACCTAGCTGGGTCACAGGTGAATCGTGCCAAGGGCAAGTGAGCTTTGTTGCCTTATTTCCTCACACCTGGCCCCTGGGCAATACAGAGGCAGATGGGGCCTTCCCCCCATCCATTGTCCTTCAAAGTCCTGCAGACACTAACAGCATTGTTAGGGACCAGCTGTGATTCTCACCCACTCTGTGGAGCCTCCCTCCCTGCCCCTTGACGGCTTTGGAACAGAGCCTTTGGGAGCTGAGGGCCAATGTCAGCTACTCAGCTACCAGCACTAACACAAGCGTTCTCCTACACTTTGGGCGTTGGAAGGCCAGTCCTGTCTGATCCTGAGCACCTATTTGCCCTGACTCAGACCTGATCCTGGGATGGGGGACAAGAACTGTCCTTCCTTTTTTTTTTTTTTTTAAAGATCTTATTCATTTATTTGAGAGAGGATGAGATAGAGAGAGCATGAGAGGGGGGAGGGTCAGCGGGAGAAGCAGACTCCCTGCCAAGCAGGGAGCCCGATGCGGGACTCGATCCCGGGACTCCAGGATCATGACCTGAGCCGAAGGCTGTCGCTTAACCAACTGAGCCACCCAGGCGCCCAAGAACTGTCCTTCCTTATTCCACCATTGCCTCCTGGGGGATGTACAGGAAAGGAGCCTGGCTTTATGTTCTTTTGACCTTGGAGGCCTCAGCTGCAGGCATCGACCTGCTTGGGTTAACTGAGTATGACGTCTGTAGCGCTCACTGCCCAGCGCTAATGCAAGCACTTCTATCTCCCAAGTGCCCCGCACTAACTAGCTCCATCTTCTCCCACCTCAGCTGGGGACTCCAGGCCCATCCCAGCTCAGCATCTGGCAGTCCTGGGAAGGAAAACCACTGCGGTCAGGCTATTTCTTCCTGATGGCGAGGGCTGAGCCTCCCAGGGAGACATGCCATACAACCAAATTCAGTCTCTCAGGAGCGGGAGCCTGCTAAGATTAGGAGTTCCACACTGCGCAGCCCGAGAACAGATTCGCACTGAGTATGCACTGCCGGACCTTCCCTAAGCGGTACCCTGGGATTAATTACATCAGTGAACAAGAGACCAGCAAACGAGGCCGGAAGGAGGCAAAAGGCCTTCCAAGCAAAGCGTGGGACGGGGAAAGCGGGGTGGCTAGTCCCGAGGAGGAGCCTGGGGCCCCCGGGCTGGGAGCGCAGGCTGGTGCGAGCGGCCTGCCTGGGGAGACCATGTCCACCGGGCCCCAGGGGCCGCCCACCCCATCTCCCCCGGCCTGCTTTCCCTGCGTCACCTCATCCGTCCCCGCACGACCATTGCGAACGTGACCCCATCTTAGGAAAGAGGGGGTGTGGGCTCGAAGGTCCGGGCTGGGCGGAAGGCCTTCTGGGAGCAGGCGTGCGAGCGCTCGGCGGGGCGCCGCCCTGGGCCTGGACCCGGGGAGGGCCCTTCGAGACTTCGTGCGCTGGCTCGGGACGGGACCGACAGCTAGCAGGAGCTCGGCCACACAAGCCGGCCCGGCGGCGTCCCTCCGCGGGGCCCGCCCCCGAGCGCCCCACGAGGCCCGCGCCTCTGCGCGTCGACCCGCCACCGCCGCGGCACGGAAGGGCCCAGCACGCGTGCGCGGCCGGCGCGGCGGGCCCCAGGATGCCGCGCGGCCTCGGGGGCTGGCCGTCGCGGGGCACGCCGGGACCCGTAGTTCGCGGCGGCGCGAGCGCGCCCCGCGCTCGGCGGCGGCGGGCGCCCGAGGGGCCCAATGGGAGCGGAGGCCCGGCCGCCCCGCCCCGCGCCGCCGGACGCTGCGAGGGGACATGGCTGCCGCCGGTGCCGGGTCCTTGAGCTGAGCGTCCGCCGCCGGGAGCCAACCGCCGCTTTCAACCGTCCGCGCGGGCGGGCCGAGGCGCCGGCGGGCCGGCGAGCAGCCGCGGCCTCCGCGCAGGGGGAGGCGGCAGCAGGAAGCCGGAGCGGCCGCCGCGACCGGGCACATGGCGTCCATCTTACTGAGGAGCTGCCGCGGCCGGGGGCCCACCCGCCTCCCGCCGCCCCGCGCCGCCGCCCCGAGGGGTAAGCAGCCGGCGCTGCGCCGACAGCGCGGGGCCGGGGGCCGGGGGCCGGGGCCGGCGGGGGCCGGGTGGGGGCTGGGGCAGGGGCTGGGGCCGGCGGCGGCGGGGCTCCGGGGCCGGGGCCGGGGCCCGGACCAGGGCCGTTGGGAGGACAGGAGCAGGGGGCCGGATGTCCGGCCGGGCGGGCGGCCGAGGGCTTCGGGCCCCAGCTGCCGGGCTGGGCGCCCCAGCGCCCGGCGGCGCTCTGGTGGCTGGGTGGCTGGGTGGCTGGGTCGGGGCGCTCGGACGCGGCCCGGGGCTGGGGTCACGCCGTGCCGGCACCTTGGGCCGCCTCGCCCCTCAGCCCCGCCCCGGCCAGCCCGTTGTCGGGGTGTGGGTGCCGCGGGCGGGGCGGCGGCCTGTGACTCACTCGCGCTGTGACCTTAGCCGCCCGGCTGCTGGCCGCGGCGTCCTGAGCGGGGTTTGGAAGGTTTTTTGAAGGGAGCGCGCTGACGGTCAGCCCTACACTGTCTGGGCGCTCCTGTCGGGGTTAAGCTGGTGGAACGCGGTGTTCACTCGCGAGGATAGTCGTGCCCTTGGGCCACGTTGAGGACTCTTGAGGGGAGATGGCCAGGGTCTGGCAGACACGGACGAGCTGGGTCTGCGGACCTGTAGGACGTCCGTGGGGCGCGTATCCTCCTAGTACTCTCGGGTGTCTGTAGAGGGGCCCCAGGCCTTGCTGGGCATGGTCCCAGGCAGGTCCCTTGGTGACCCCAGCCTCAGTGACCATACTGCCTACGCAGAGGTCACACCTAACTCGGGGCTCTTAGGGGTCCACATGTCAGTAGCCCGGACTCCCTTTCTGATTCTTCTTACATATTAACCTTTCTGAGTTTGTTCCTTGTCTGTTAAGATTAGGACTTCTCTTATGAACATTAGAGACTCAAGTGAAATATATTTCAAAGTACCTTACGATTCACAAAAACACCCCCAAGGAACATAATTCTTGTAATTTTTTACATAATGGCTGGTTGGCTGCTTAGAACTTTGGAGCCATGGGAAGGGCGCTGAGCAGCCAGAAGGGACAGTGTGAACAGTCTGGGTGTCCAGGTCCCTCTGTTGTTAGAGTTCTCCTTGTATCTCTTCTAAGCATGGTAATAAAAATACTTTGGCCACTTCATGTTTCTGTAGTAGTTCATGGTTTAAAAGTGAGCTGAATTACGGGGGCCTGGGTGGCTCAGTCGTTGGTCGTCTGCCTTCGGCTCGGGTCATGATCCCAGGGTCCTGGGATCGAGCCCCGCATCGGGCTCTCTGCTCTGCGGGAGGCCAGCTTCTCCCTCTGCCTCTCTCTCTCTCTCTCTCTCATAAATAAATAAATAAAATCTTAAAAAAAAAAAAAAGGTGAGCGGAATTTGTTTTTGTGGTTGTATCATTTTGGGAGCACAAATGTTTCTTGTAGTTAGCACTGTTCTTTATTATACAGGAAGGGGCTGAGAGTGGCTCAGACATTGGGTTTGCTGTAGGACCAACAGGGAATCCAGAGTCCTGGAGACCCAGGACTGGACTTCGAGTCCAGTCTTGGACCCTCCAAAACACTCCGATCTGGGCACAGGGGCCCTTTTCTGCAGCACATTTCCTCAGTATTAACCTTTTCTGTCAGTGTGGTTCATTGTCACAATTAGTAAACCAACATTGGTACATTGTTATTATCTGAGCTCCATACTGTATTCAGATTTCTTTTATTCTGTCCCACACTTTATTCTGATTTTTTTTTTACTTTGTTATTTACATACTCTCTATTCGCATTTGTTTTTTTATTAGTACCTTTCCTTTATTGTGCACATTTTAATTCTGATGTCTTGCTGTATCCCAGGACCTTATCCAGGACACCACATTACATGTAGTTGTTATTTCTCTTTAGTCTTGGCTGTGATATGTTTCTCAGGCTTTCCTTGACAGTTTTGAGGACTGTTCAGCTCTATTGTAGAATCCCAGCCTTCAGGGAGGAGAGGGGGGTCTGGGGATTGAAATCGATTGCCTGTGGCCTAGGGTATAGTCAGTCATGTCTAGGTAATGAAGATAAGAAAAGAACTCTTGAATAGGGAGGCTTGGGGAGCTTTGGAATTGGTGGCATCTGTAGATGCTGACCCCACAGTGACAGAGGCTCCTGCACTCAGGAGTCTTCTACACCTTGCACTATGTACCTCACCATCTGGCTGTTCCTCATGTCCTTTACAATAAACTATAATAGGAAATAGAGAATTTTCCTGAGTTCTGTGTTGTTCCAGAGAATTAATAAAACTGAAAGTGGTGGTGGGAACCCTCATATTTGTAGCTGGCAGAAGTGTGGGTGACCTGAGAACCCTACTTGCAACTGGTGGCCGAAGCGGAGCAGTCTTGTGGGACTGAGCCCTTAATAACCTGTGGGTATGCACTAACTCCGGGTAGGGTCAGACAGAACCTAATGGTAGGCTGCCCAGCTGGGGCCAGAGAGTTGTAGAATTGGTTGTTGGGGGGGGGAAATTAAAGGGACTTCTAGAAGGAGGGAATGGCCCATCTGTGGCCCATATCCCGGAGTCCTCTCCCCACCCCATCCCTCTGGAGTGGGCCCCTTAGAGGGCTGGGGAAGCCTTCAGAGTGGGGAGATTGTGGGAAGGGGCCAGGTAGGACAGGGGATGTGCAGTTCACACAACATAGTGATAGGAGGGCAGGCCAGGGAGCTGTGACAGCTTGTCTCCTTGCTGGGGGGGAGGTGCAGCACCAGGAGCCATTGCTGAGCTATGTTCTCGGGGTGCGGGGCTGGCCCAGGTCTGGGACACTTCTGTTTGGTCCTCAGCTGGGGTGAAGAGGGCTTGGTGTGACTAAAAATGTAATGTTTGAAATATAAAAGATGATGAATCATGGTAACCACTTGGGAGCCCAGACCCAGCTTTAATCAAGGCTGTCACCTGTCCTACAAGGTCCTAAATTTGATGGGAATAGCCTTCTACACAGGAGAAGTTGCCTGTGATGACCCTGGGCTCCACTTGAGATACATGAAGTGACAAGTGGAAGTCTTTGTCTGCAGAGGGTCCGCTGGGAGCAGCTCGGGTCTCCCCTGCCTGGCCTGCTGGAGGGTGTCTTGGAGTTGGCACCTGTCCCCTGCTGTGCCCGTCTTCTCTCCTCCCTCTCAGCTGGCTGTCGGAGTGAGCCCTCAGCACTCTGCACCTGCTCTGTGCTCTCCTGCTGCCGGAGGGTCTTAGGATGCCAGCCTGCCTTTCCAGCCTTGCTGCCTGGCATCCTCTCAGCACGGTGCCTCTGGCCCCACTGCCCCTAGTATCTGTCTCGTTCCCTCCACAGGTGGTTTCCACAGCACAGGGTTTGATCACAGGTAAGCCTGAGCATTGGTCATGAGAACGAACTCTGAATTTATGCTACGGAAGCCACGTTGAATTAGAAAAAGTGTCAAAAAATACATCAAAATCCATGTGCTGTACATTCATCAATGGTGTTTATCCAAGAAATAGCTTGCTCTTGGCATTTGTTTTACCAATAATTCTCATAGCCCTCGCCCCCTCCTGTGGGCAGAGAAGGTGTTGGGTTGTTTGGATGGGGCCCTTGCTTGCTCTATGGGGCTGTCTGTGCGTTGGGAGTCCCGTGCAACCTGGCATCAGCTGGAGCGAGTAGGGAGTGGTCCTGCCTGGGGAGACCCCCAGGCCTGGGCTCTGTGGACCCTTGGCTGGTGGAACCTGGTGTCCCTGGTTGGGGTGTTTGAAGCCGGGGGCTGCCTCAGATTCCCCTTCTTTCCTAAGGCTACCCCAAGACCCCGTGTTCCTAACTGGACAGACCCTTCACTTGCAACACTCTGAAACCTTCCAACACAGAACAGGCTTCTAGAAACTTACTCTGCAAAGGAGAGTCTAAAAGGTGGTATCCGTCTACAGCCCGTGGTTTGAGACTTACATCTTGTTTTCTCCTCGTCTTTGTCGTAGGTAGTCTGGGAGCTCGTGCCTGTCTCGGCTGTGCCAGCACCGTGGGGCTGATAAGCCACCTGTAAGTCAACAACGTTACTGTATGTCCAGTGGAAGTGGGAGCTTGAAAATGCTTGACTGATGTGTGACTCCTGCTTTTGGGGAGACAGTATATTGTACCTTTCTGTTCTTTGTTTTTATTTCTTTTTAGCTTTTATCTTTGTATTTTGAAGTATATAACCTTATACGTTAGTGGATCCTTGGAAAATAAACATTCATAATTCCAGTACTTGTTGTAAATATTACTACATTTCAGTGTATTTTATTCTGGTCTTTTTTTCATATGTCTATTTTTCAAAACAGACAGTGCTGTGTACTTACCATGCACTGTGTGCTTTTCCACGCTCCCACGTCTGTTGTTGTCAGTGGCTTTTCATGCACTTGTGCAAAGAGACATAGGATGTGCCGCCAGGCAGCATTGTAGGTGTTGGACTCTGCAGTGAACACATTAGACCCTCCCTTGAACCCCATTTGGTCCTTCGCAGAGCATCATGTTGAGTGACTGCTGGCCACAGGGCTCTCCCCCACCTGGTTCTGGGGACATGCCTGGAATGTGGTAGACTTAGCCCTTCCCCACAGTGGTGCTTTTGCAAGGCTGGAGGGCTTCCTGGAGGAAGTGGCATCCATACTTCCCTGTGCACTGTCGCACATGGACTCGAACTTCCCTCGGTTCCTGTGCTCTCCCACCCACCATTCCCTCTATCCAGCATCCCCGAGCATAGTTTCTTTGTGATGCCCTCCCCCACCTGCGTGGTCAGATGCCCCGACCTCTCTCCTGACTCCCAGGCCCTTGTCCTCTTGCCCCAGAAACCCAGAGTAGAGCCCATCTCTCCCTTCGGACATCTCTGATTCTTCCAATTGGAGAGTGCAGACCTCTTCCCAAGTGCCCCTCACAACCATGGAGCCATGGGGTCTTCGGAGTTTTCTTACTCATTTGAGATGGTTCATTTGTCACCTCATCTTGGCTCTAACACTTTTCTGGAGAATGCCTTCCTGGAACAGATTTAATTCCCTAAAATAAAAACTATGTAAGTCATACACGAAAACTTGGTTGATGGTAAAGCAAAATTGTGCTTAAACACAGCGGGCTTGCGAGGCTTTTCTTGCATGTGTGAGTGTCTCTGTGGAGTGGGGTTGGCACACATGCAGGGTATGGTGGGGACACAACAGAGTCTGTTTCAAACCCCCTCCCAGCAGCAGTCCCTGCTGGCCCCTGCCTGTTGCAAGAGTACTCCCACCTGGCTCTTGGGTTTGATTTTTTTTTTTTTTTTTAAGATTTTATTTATTTGAGGGGCGCCTGGGTGGCTCAGGTGGTTAAGCGTCTGCCTTCAGCTCAGGTCATGATCCCAGGGTCCTGGGATCGAGCCCCATGTCGCTTCTCCCCCTCCCTCTGCTTCTCCCCCCTGCTCATGTTCTCTATCTCTGTGTCTCGAATGAATAAATAAATTTTTAAAAATCTTTTAAAAAAATGTTTTACTTATTTGAGAGAGAGCACAAGCCTGGGGAGCAGCAGAGAGAGGCAGACTCCCCGCTGAGCAAGAAGCCGGATGTGGGGCTCCATCCCAGGACCCTGGGATCATGACCTGAGCCGAAGGCAGATGCTTAACTGACTGAGCCACCCAGGGGCCCCAATCATGGGTTTGATTTGATTTGATTTGATATTTTAAGGATTTTATTTATTTATTTGACAGGGAGAGACACAGCAAGAGAGGGAACACAAGCAGGGGGAGTGGGAGAGGGAGAAGCAGGCTCTCGCTGAGCAGGGAGGCCGACACAGGGCTCAATCCCCGGACCCAGGGATCCTGGATATGTTGCTTTTCCTTTTGATGACTCAGTATAAGAAATACTGAGGCACATGGATAAGGACAGGTGACCCTTGAACAATGCAGGGAGGGGTCTGGCGCCGACCCCTGGGCAGTGGAAGATGCACATACGACTTGACTTCCCCAAGCTGAACTGCTGCTAGCCAGCTGTTGACCAGAAGCCTTGCTGAACATAATGGTCAGTTCGCACATATCTCATGTATCATGTGCTGCGTTCTTACAATAAAGCAAGCTAGGCAAAAAATCGTAAGGAAAATGTACTTACAGGACTGTCCTGCCTTTATCAGAAAACCTCCACGCGTAAGTGGGTCCAGCCACAGAAGTCTGCGTTGTTCTGAGGCCAGTGTGATTCTCTCTGTTGGTTCTTTTGCGATCTCAGTCTTCAGCTAAAATGGTCCAGACCCCAAACGGTGAGCAGGTGAGGAGTTTCTGATCCAAGACAATGTCATGGGCATTGTCTGGCTGCTCTTGACCTCCTTTATCATAAAAATAAAGACAGCAAGGGAGCACCTAAAATTGGGAATAAGCAAACTAACTCGTTAGTCCTGGAGCTCATTCCGTAGGAAGAGTGGGGCTGCCCTGCCGTGAGGCTCTTTCCAGAGTCTGGTGCAGCGCGAGTGCTCATAAGACGGGCTGCCGAAATGCGAAAATGGTGGTGCTAGCCGCTTCCCCGGGCCCTGGAGTGCTCCTGGCACAGGGTGTGCTGTCGTGGGGCCTCGAGGGCTCTGACAGGTGTTGGGATGTTGCAGGCAGTGGTCTCCGGCTCCCCGGCAGAGGGGCCCCTTGTCCTGTAGGCAAGCGCTGTTTCACCTCTTGTCTCTGGGCAGAGAGATGGCCTGCGCTCGGTCCTGGTACCTGTTGCTCAGTTGTCGGTCTTTGCTTCCCTTCTTGCTGCTCGTGTCACTTTGCCCTTGCCGGCATCATGTCCCTGAAGAATGGAAGGTGGCACGTGGAGGCTTGCTATCCTCCCTGGCCCAGCCTCAGGCCATCGTCTGGGTGAGCTGTCCCCTCGGGAACGGGACATGTTAGGAGTCGAGTGGGCACAGGAGTTCTGCCGTTGACAAGAGTTAGGGAGGTGCCCCGGGGAGAGCCGGTGCGGGTCCCTTTGCCTGCCATGCCACCCTGTGGTTGTGCGGCTGATGCCACAAGGCACGGGAAGTGCTGACCCCGTGAATGTGTTCTTTTGCCAGGCACGACTTAGTTTTTCTTTTTTTTTAAGATTTTATTTACTTATTTGACAGAGAAAGAGCACAAGCAGGGGGAGTAGCAGAGGGAGAGGGAGAAGCAGGCTTCCCGCGGAGCAGGGAGCCCGATGCGGGACTCGATCCCAGGACCCTGGGATCATGACCCGAGCCGAAGGCAGACGCTTAACTGACTGAGCCATCCAGGGGCCCCACGACTTAGTTTTTCTCTCCTTTTTTTTTTAAGATTTTCTTTTTAAGTCCTCTCTCCACCCAGTGTGGGGCTCAAACTCACAAGCCCGAGATCAAGAGTCACATGTTCTGCCTACTGAGCCAGCCAGGGTGTCCTTGGTTTTTCTTTTCTTGAAGGTGGCAGCAAGTTGTGTGTGTTGAGGTGGACGTAGGCATCAGCAACCTGAAGTAAAATGGGCAGCTTTGATAGGAGCCCCCAAGCTCTAATGCCAATAGCCTGTCCTCTAGTGACTGCGAATTTCTTGTTGACACGCTGCTTTTGCCCGGAGTGGGTTTTCCCCACTTTGAAGGGAAAAAAGAGGAAAAGCAGGAGAAGGACAGGGGCCTACTGACCCTGTGTGGGTGGGGCGGGTGCGCGCTTCTCGGGAGCAAGGCCGAGCCAGGGGCTCTCGTGAGCTGGGGCAGAGCAGGGCCCCAGCTGCCCATGGGAAGGCAGCCGTGCGCAGATTAGTGTTATTTTGACGAATATTTTTGAAATAACAGATTATGCAGTTTTATGCTTTTTGAAAGTAGCTAAACCTTTCTGGCTAGATTGGTAGTAATGCTAGTCTCTAGTGTGCGTGAAGATAGCCAGCTCTTGGAGCGTCACTGGGCCCAGCTGGATACGCCAGGTGCTCTTCTGCTTGCTCCGTTTTCACGAGTCTGTCTGTGCCTGTGGGCCGCCCCCTGCAGCTGCTGACATCATGCCTTCTCAGGGAAGCCACTTGCTTCCTTTTGCTAATTGAGGGTTGGAAAATGGGATAATTAAGTTTGACAGGGATAGGAGGTAAGGTTTTTTCCTGTGTGTGGGCATTGTCATCGCCCGCACTGGGAAGTGAGGCCGAGGCACGGAGGGCCCAGGCTGTGGCCACGGTCTCACAGCCCCACGTGGCTGAGCAGCTCTGCTGTGCTCCGTGCAGCCTGCCCCTCCCAGCTGTGACCCAGCAGGGTGAGCTCAAGGCCACCACCTTCCCGCTCAGGAGTTGACTGTGGGGACCTGGGGTTCATGGCACAGGACTGACCCTGCCCTTGCAGACAGGCAGGAGGCCAGCACGGGGTTGATCGACGGGAGGCCAGCGGTGCCCCATGCCTGAGGTGGGCACGTCCCTGTTTGTCCTTCGGTATTCCCCATGCGTAAAAGGTGCAGCTGAACTGGACACTCACTAGCTTCCTTCCAGCCCTCAGCTGCTCTGATGGGAGAGTAACCATAGCTGCCACCTTTCTGGTCGGTGTTGCTCGTGCCAGACACTGTTCTGGGTACTTCATATATATTACCACACCCACTTACAGAGGACGTTCCCGAAGCACAGAGGGGTTAATTAAGTTGCCCAAGGTCTCACAGCAATAAGTAGTGAATTGGAATTTGAACTGGGACAGGCAGCTGGAGAGCTCAGGTCCTCTCTGCTGGTGTTGGGCCAGGTGCAGTGAGATGATCCAGCAGATGGGAAGAGGCTGGGGCGTGTTGCTTATAAGCACACGCCTCTGAGGTTAAGTTGGGAGCCTGTGGCCTCCCAGAAGCGGGTTTGTGCACCAGGGAGGGAGGAGGTTTCCGGTAGGACAGGTGAGGTACATAGAAGATGGTGGGGTTCTGAGAATCGTGCAGGTAAGTTGCTCCAGCACTGGGCTGTAATTGAGGCTCTGGGCTGAGCAGAGGGAGCAGCACGGGGGAGAGAGGGAGGAGTGGGCTCTGGATGTGATTTGTTGGGTTTTTGCCATTTTGCACAAACATCTTTGCTGGACTGCACACAGGGTTGGGTCACCATTGATTCGAGTGTCCTCACTGACTTCCAGGACTTGCTCAAGAGCTGCAGGTCTTTGTAGAAAGTCACCTGGTAGGGGAAAGGACCCCGCCCTCGACCCTGCCCCACCCCAAATTCCCCAAGTCTGGGAACCCACATGGGAGATCTGCCCCAAGGTTGGGTCTCTCTAGTGCAGAGGTCAGGCTTCTGCTGTTTGTGTCCAGCCTGTCCCTTAACCCCAGGCCCTAGCCCCTGCCCAGGCTCCTTGGTGTCCTGGTGTCCTCCATGAGCCCACGGGGACTGGCTGCCCTTGGTCTCTTGCACAAGCCCCTTGCAAGCAGCTTCTCCTCTTCCTGATGTGTTTTCTGAGCATCAGGAAGCAGTGGGGAGTCTGTTTCACGTGCCAGGAAGGTTGAGTGTGCTACGTGTTGTTGTGATACGGCTCGGTTTGTGCCGTTCTCGTCGGTATGTGGTGCTGGGAGGTCGTAGACAGTGGCTGGCTCCTCATCGCTGTTTCCCTTTTCCCCTTTTCAAGGAACATGCCATTTCGCTGCTGCACTCCCGCCCACCCCGTGCACCTGTCCTTCAGAACCGATCCCCGTGGCTATTGGACTCCGAGGCCCGAGCGCGTGTGCTCGGCGGCTGGAGTGCCGTGGGCCCCCGCCTCCGCCAGTCTGGTTGTCCCGGGGCCACCATTCCTTCCCTCGCGCTGCTGGCACTCGTCGCCCCCGCTGGGCGATGACTCTGTGGTGGAGAAGTCCCTCAAGTCCCTGAAGGACAAGAACAAGAAGCTGGAGGAGGGCGGCCCCGTGTACAGCCCCCCCCCGGAGGTGGCCGTGAAGCAGTCGCTGGGGCAGAGGGTCCTGGACGAGCTGAAGCACTACTACCACGGCTTCCGCCTGCTCTGGATTGACACCAAGATCGCCGCGCGCATGCTCTGGCGAATCCTCCACGGCCACAGCCTGACCCGCAGAGAGCGCAGGCAGGTAATGGGCATGCGAGACTTCCTGGCGCATTCCCCTTCTAGGTGCTTTAACATACGTGTAGAGCTTTTTTCTGCCACTTCTGGTTTTTAAAAAAAGAACACAGAAAAGCCAGCCTTCGACCCTCCCTGTGAGACACGCTGACGGCGGCACTGCCTCTCCGCCGGACGTGTGTCCTCAGCCCCAGAACCTGCCTGCTCACCCGCCCCCTCTGCCCGAGCTTCTGGCTCAGCGTGGCGTGCCGTCCACCAGCTCTTTTTTTTTTTTAAGATTTTACTTATTAGAGAGAGAGGAGCGAGAGTGAGAGAGAGCACAATTGGGGGGAGGGGCAGAGGCCGAGGGAGAAGCAGGCTTCCGGCCGAGCAGGAAGCCCAGTAACGCGGGCGCCATCCCAGGACCCCGGGATCGTGACCTGAGCCAGAAGGCAGACGCTTCACCGACTGAGCCACCCAGGTGCCCCATGCCATCCCCCAGCTCTTAAAAAAGTCTTCCTGCTTTTCCAGGAGCCCAGACCTTTTAGGTCTCTTATTTTGTCTGAAGTAACTGATGGTTACACCGTTGACCTTTCTTTCTTCCCCTCTTGCTCTTTTTTTTTTTTGGCTTTAACATTCTCAGCACCCTCAGATTCCCCAAGGAGAGGTGCAGTGATGTCTGTTCTCTTGATCCTCTTAAGATCAGAGGATCTTAGGAATTGGCTGTCATGTATGAGAGTTACTTTGGCTTCTGATTTTATGCTAGTTCTCGGGAACTTCATGGAGAACATGGGTCATTGTTTTAACTGGCTGGAGTGTCCCCTGAGATGCTGTTTTAGGAGGGAGCAGGTTGAGGATTGGAGGAAGGAGCAGTGGCGTTGGGATTTCAGAATCGTGCTCTTAGCGCTCGCTGGGTGTTGATTACAGCACACAAGTTAATGCTCTATGACCTGGACTCCCTTCTGCTCCTCCCCCATCCCATTCTGCCTTGAAAGGTGCATGTGTTTGCTACTTCATTGAAGACAGTGAAACTTTAAGAAAAAACAGAGTTGGAGCAGATGAGCCCGTTCCAGGGCGACGTCCCAGTGTGGACACGGGCTTGGCTGAGGCCGCGCATCCGTGTTGCCAGCTTTAAGGAGGGGGCTTGTGGAGCAATGCTTTTTTCCCTCGGTTTAGGGCCTTGTAGGTACTTCGAATTTGAACAAAACGTTGGCAGTCCTGATAATTATAGAAAAGTGACTGTTAAATTATGTTTACAAAGGCAAAGAGATTGTAAAATAATTTGTGTAAGTATTGTGTAAGCGGGAGGTACATTTGAAGTGTGAATTTAAGGTCACGCAACTGCTGGATGCTTGCTGATCGTGTTAAGTAGAGAGTGACAGAACTGTGTGGGACTCCTGTGGGATACGAGTACCCGGAGAGTAGCTTTGTCCTCTGACTCTGGGCCCCATGGACCTGCAGTGTTTGCTGGAGGGGGTGCTTCTGTGCCCTGTCGCAGGAGACGTGGCTTAGCCACGGAGATGGCTCAGCGGCAGCGCTGGGTGTTCAGGGTCACAGTGCACATCTGTTGACCGTGTGTCAGGTGGCCGTGTGGGCAGAGACGGTGCCGTCATGGGCCTCCGTTCGTGCTCGAATTAGCTGCGTGCGCTCTAGATGCTTCCGGGTCCTGGTTTTCCATCCGGGACAATGTGCAGCTGACATCGGACGCAGCTGTCCGTGGAGAGGTGCAGTTAGGGCCTGCTTGGTGGGCTCCCGGGGTCTCTGGGGAGCTGGCGGGGGGGGGGGTTGATTCTCTGCCTCCCCAGTATGCTCATGGCTCCTCCCTCTAGAGCTTTCCCTCCAGTTGCTGGCTTCAGGTGGAGCATGTTAGAGTGCTGATGCTCACCATGTGGTGATGCTCTTAGGATGGTGAAATTGCTGGTCCATCCTTTGACACCAGGCGCGTGATCGAGAGTTAGTGCGGTTTCTCTCTGAGGCGTTATTTCCTGACAGTCTCTGGCTTTGTTAGACTGTTACCCGCTCCAGCCTCTGCTCCCTTCAGTGTGGTGACCAGGTGTGGCAGGCGTGACACTTGGCCCCCAGCCCTTGGCTTCTAACCGCTCCACAAGGAAGAACCAGGGCTCCTCAGAGACAGTGCTCACCAGCAGTGCTACGAGATGAGCTTGTATACCACATCGGATGGGCCTGTGTTGGAAAGTAAGGAAAGACCCGAAAATAAACAAGGGGGGCACTTCGGGGGGTTGTCAATGCGGAATAAAACAATTTTTTTTTCATTTCTTTTAGCAGTATTGTACGGTGTCATATTGTTTGATGCTATTACAAATGGAATTTTTTATTGTGGTAAAATACACAATCTAAAATTACTCTTTTAACCATTTTTATGTATATGCTTCTGTGGCACTGAATACCTTCACATTGTTGTGAACGTCCCCACCCTCCATCTCCAGAACTCTTCCATCTTACCAAACCGAAACTCTGCCCCTCCCCACACTCTCCCCGGCCCCCCGACACCCACCATCTACTTCCTGTCCCTGTGATCTGACTCCTCTGCGGGCCTCATGTCACACAGCATTCGTCCCTTGGTGGCTGGCTCACTTCACTCAGCACAGTGTCCTCAGTGTCCATCCAGGTGGTGGCAGGTGTCAGTCTCCTTCCTGTTTAAGGCTGAAGAACACTCCACCATGTGGGTTGTGTGTCTGTTTTGTTTATCCATCCATCCGTCCTTCCATGGACACTTGGGTTCTTCCATCTTTTGGCTCTTGTAGGTAAGTGGAGTCTTTGAAATTTCAGTTTCCAGTTGTCAATTGCTAGTACAGTTGACCCTTGAACAACACAAGTTTGAACTGTGTGGATCCACTTATGTGCAGATTTTTTAATAAATGTATAAACATAAAAAACATACACACTCCTGCAAATGTACTTTCTCTTAAGATTCTCTTAGTATTTTTGGGGGGGGGTTGGCTTTATTGTAAGAATACAGCATATGATACCTACAGCACAGAAAATGCGTGTTCATCGACTGTTCTTGTCCTCACTGAGGCTTCCTGTCAACAGGAGACTCTTAGCAATTACCTTTTGGGGGGGAGTCAAAATTTATACGTGGATTTTTGACTGGGTGGGAGGGTCACTGCCCCTAACCTCTGTGGAGTTCAAGGGTCTACTATATATAGAAGTACAACTGGTTTCTTTTTAAAGATTTATTTATTTGAGGGGCGCCTGGGTGGCTCAGTCATTAAGCGTCTGCCTTCCCAGGGTCCTGGGATCGAGCCCCGCATCGGGCTCCCTGCTCGGCGGGAAACCTGCTTCTCCCTCTCCCACTCCCCCTGCTTGTGTTCCCTCTCTCACAGTGTCTCTCTCTCTCTCAAATAAATAAATAAAATCTTAAAAAAAAAGATTTATTTATTTGAAAGAGAAAGAGCGTTCGTGTGTGCATGAGTGGGGGATGCAAAGAGAGAGAATCCCAAGCAGACTCCCCACCCAGCACAGAGCCCGACCAGGGGCTCCATCTCACCACCCTGAGATCAGGACTTGAGCCGAAACCAAGAGTTAGATGCTCAACTGACTGTGCCACCCAGGCGCCCCAGGAGTACTACTGATTTTTATATATTGATCTTGTGTCTTACAGATTTACCGAAGTCCATTATTCTGGTATCTTTTGCTGTGGTGGGTTGTGTTGTTTTGTTTTGTTTGGGGGGGGGGGGAGAGGGAGAGAGAGTCTTGGGCAGGCTCCACTGTGGAGCCTGACGTAGGGCTCAATCTCACGGCCCTGAGATCACCCCCTGAGCTGAGATCATGAGTCAGCTGCTTAACCGACTGCACCACCCAGGTGCCCCTGCATCTGTTTAGATGGTCGTATGGTTTTCCTTTTTTTAGTTTTATTGATTAAATGGTTGAGATTATATGATTAAAAACAAGACCCAACTCTGTGCAGTCTACAAGAAACACACCTTAAATGTAAAGACAAATAGATTCCAAGTGAAACAGTGGGGAAAGGGAAGTGGTGCTGACAGAAGAAGGCTGGCCAGGCCTTCTGAGCGCCAGACTGTGGTGACAGCAGAGCAAAGATGAGAAGGTCATCCTGGTGTCCAGCATTTCATGATGCTAAAGGGGTCAAGTCGGCAGAAGGATAGAACATTCCTAAACATTTATGTACCTAATGACAGAAGCCAGATGCCAAAGAATATATTGTATGGCTCCACGTATGGGAAATGTCCAAATAAAGCAAATTTACAGAAACAAATCAATTTGCTATTTGCCTCGAGCTGAGGGTAGAAACGCAGGTTGACTACAGATGGACATGGGGAACTTTATGGCATGACAAAAATGTTCTAAAAATGGGTTATGGTGATAGTTTCACAATCTGTAAATTTACCAAAAATCATTGAATTACACACTTAGTGGTGAATGTTATGGAATGTAAATTAAAGCTCAATAGAACTACTAACAAAAAAATTAATGGACGAATGTCAAAAACCACATCAACTTGAAGGGTCTTTCCATGGTCGAATCCTGGACCATTTGAATATAAAAATAAAAATAGTAATGAATTGTAAACAAATGAAGAAATATAGGAATCCGTGAATCTGTTTTGACAATAAATAGGAAAGTGAACGTGCGAGGTTTGTAAATGAGGAGATAGGTTCAGGTTGGGGGTCCCGGCTCTGTGCCCCGCAGAGTACAGACTGGTTTGAGAAGAGCCAGATGAGTGCCGTCTAGGGAGAAAAGCCTCAGGTGCGTCATCCACAAACTCAGGGCGCACACCATCGAGGGCCAGGTGGCTCCTGACAGACAAGAGGGGTCGCCAGCACTTAGGGAGCCGGGCTCCAGCGGGGATGGACCACGAGCCCAATCATAAGTGTCAGATGAGGCCGAAACGAAGCCGTTTCTAGGACTGACGTGGCTCTTCCAAAGCATGTCTGGTTCGTGACAGTGGACACAGACACGTGGACGTGCACGGGAGTGCCTTTGGTGCCTGTGAGCGTAGGCAGTTGTGAGTGCAAGCCGTAGTTGACTGGTCGTGAGAGAAGAGAAAGCTGAGCTACCTGGGGGTGTGGCAGGGAGTGTCCACTCTCGGGGAATTTGGATGATTGCGACCTGCGCGTTTCTTTAACGGCTTCAGCGGTAGTTGATTCTATTGATGAAGCACTTGGATGTTTGTCAGTCATTGCTCTGCAGTGCAGGGTTAAGTCAGGCCGTCCTGAGAAACACACAGCCAACACTCTTCCTTTGTGCTGACCGTTTGGGGTGGGCGGCATGGCCGGTGCCAGCTACGGCCAGTCGTCGGCCTGCTGCTCCCGTCCTGGGGCGCCCAGGCCCGGTGGGCAGCGCCGTGGCTGTGTCAGGCCGTCCCTGCAGAGCAGGGCCCCCGCAGTGGGCAGAGCATGAAGGGACGGGGCCACTGCTAGGGCGAGCGTCCGCCCCTCCTCTCTGAAGGCTGTCTTCCGTGCTTTAGACACGGGAGGAAGAGCCGCCTTTGGGAGCAGGCGGCGGAGCCATCGGGGACGTCGTGCTCTCGCCGACCCCTGCCAGGTGCTGCCTGTGGTCGCGCCTCTGAGGGTCACGTGAGCAGTGTTGTCGCCTCACCCTCTGACCCCTTCGGCCTTTTCCCAGTTTCTCCGGATCTGCGCTGACCTCTTTCGCCTGGTCCCCTTCCTGGTCTTTGTGGTGGTGCCGTTCATGGAGTTCCTGCTTCCTGTCGCTGTGAAGCTCTTCCCCAATATGTTGCCGTCCACATTCGAGACCCAGTCCATCAAGGTGACGGGGCGGCGGGGGCGGCGAGCTCAGGGCAGGGCGGACGCGCATGCAGTTAGGACGTCTGCACTGTTGGTGGCTGACGCTCAGGTGTCCCGTGTCACCTTCGTGAGTCAGCCGTGCTTCGGACATGCTTCTCTGTAAACGTGCTTTAGGATACGGTTTCTCTAGCCCAGCTGTTGAGGCTGTGCGTGGGGGTAAGAGCCATGGGCCCCACACCGCACACAGAGCTTAGAAGCGTCACGGGGCGGCCCTGCTCCAAGAGGCCACCCAAGTATTTTTTAAAACCATGAAATGGAAGAGAAAGTCTCAGAATGCGTAGCACCTGGGTCCTGGGTGGGAGTGAATGCCGTTCAGGGAGATGTGGCGGCACTGGGTTGAGGGCTACCGTGAACTCCATGCTGTGGTTCCCATCGGAGGACTGGGAGCAACTGCTCTGACTGGTGCCAGCCAGGGAAGCTGTGGGGGGGCCGGGGTGCGGGCCAGGGGAGTGCAGCACCCCCTCTTTGACCTCGCAGGAAGAGAGGCTGAAGAAGGAGCTGCGGGTCAAGCTGGAGCTGGCCAAGTTCCTGCAGGATACCATTGAGGAGATGGCCCTGAAGAACAAGGCAGCCAAGGGGAACGCCACCAAAGACTTCTCCGTGTTTTTCCAGAAGGTGCTGTGATGCTCTGGGGCCCTGGTGGCCTCAGCCCACGGGTCCCAAGTGTTGGTTAGAGCCTCAGGGCTGCCCCGTCTTATTTGGGGGCATGCCTCACTGCCTCACTTCTTCTCTCTGCTCTACTGCACACGGCAAGAGTGGGGCTCCCCGACAGGCGTGGACTAGTGCTGTAGGGGGTGTAACCGGGAGCCCCACCCCGGCCCCGTACTCAGTGAGGTCAGGCCTGCTCTCCTGAGAACTTGAACCTCGCTGACATTCACCATTGTTTGCCTGTGTCTCCAGACTTCGCAGCAGCCTCAGGGGAGGTAGAGTTTGGCAGATGAGGAACTAAGACCCTGCAGTGGTGACATGCTGGAGGGCCAGGCTCGGGGGCCAGGCTTGGGGGCTGCTCCCCAGCTACGTCCACAGTGGGGAGCCTCTTGCCAGCCGGTAGCCGCGGCTCTGCACGGGCGGGAGGGGGGCAGCAGGTGGCCTTGTGCTGCATGGAGGTGTCCTCCACGGGGAGCCAGCACAGGCTTGCTCAGGGCGTGGAGCCCTCGAGGGGCGGCTCCCCAGCAGGAGCGTAATGACAAGGCAGATCCAACGGAGGGTGTGGATGGTCCGGGGCTCTTCAGCTGATCCTCCTTTGTTTCTTCACTTGAGGCTTGTGGCCCAAGTCCATGGGTGGTGCCGGGGAGCACGCACACATACGCACGCGTGCGCGTGCCCCCCGCCCAGTGGCTCACCCACGTGATTGCTCCCGCAGATCCGAGAGACAGGCGAGAGACCCAGCAATGAGGAGATCCTGCGTTTCTCCAAGTTGTTTGAGGACGAGCTGACCCTGGATAACCTGACGCGGCCGCAGCTGGTGGCCCTGTGCAAGCTGCTGGAGCTCCAGTCCATCGGCACCAACAACTTCCTGCGCTTCCAGCTCACCATGAGGCTGCGGTCCATCAAGGCTGACGACAAGGTGAGCGGCCTGCGGTCGCGGCTCTGCCTCTCCAGGTACTTAGCTTTCTGGTTGTAGAAACAGCGGTGTCCTCACTCTGAAGCTCTGGTGGCCCTGTCGTTCCCAGATCATGGCTCTGTGCCCACTCTGTGCCCCGTGTGCACACACTGGATGCGTGCGCGCGTCTGCTGCAGTAACACGGGAACCGTCCCGACAGGTGGTCAGTTGGCAGGACATTAGGAGACCTGTCCACGTCGCTGAGTATTTGTTGGAAGGATGACTGGCAGCGATCGCCTGTCTCATTACATGGACATGTCATAACTGATACGTGGATGCATCATAACTTCCTAACCATCACTTTCGCTGATATTTTCCTACTCTAGACGGTGCTGTAATAAACATCTTTTAACATGGATTTTTGTTCCAGATCTTTGATAGTTTTCATAAAAAGAGTGGCTACGATTGGGGCTCCCAAGGGAAAGGGCAGGAGGACCAAAGCACGTGCCGGCCCACAGCAGATTACCCCCAGGGCTGCGCTGCGCGCTGTGTCCTCCCGCCTGCCCACACGCCAGGGCACTTTTCCTGGGAGGAGCTCCTAAAACCGCCTTCTTGTCCTCCACTGGCGCTTCTCGCCATATGGTCTCCGGTGTCTGGTGTTCTCATAGCTCTCCAGGCACACCTCGGAGGTGCTCAGTCTCCGTCCCAGACCGCTCGAGCTCCGCTTTCTTGAACAGCTCATCGTAGCTCCTGTCTGATTATTCCGACGACTGTGGTCTGGAGGTCTTTGTTTTGTTTTCTTGGGTTTGTGTGTTTGCAGTATCTAGTTGTGCCCGAATGCAGACATGTCTGTGGGAAGTTTCTGAGCTTCCGGGTGTCGCCGTCTTCCTCCGGGAGGGGCCCACCCAAGTCTGCTCTGCTGTCGAGGGCCCGGTCGTCTGGGGATCACAGCCGCAGTCAGGGCTGGGCCTGCAGCCTGGCCGAGGCCCTCCCCCACAGTGCCGCCTGCGTAGCTGGGCCCCGGAGGCCCCTCCGCTTTGTGCAGATTTTCTGCCCCGCTCCTCGGTTCTGTGCTGCTCAGTTGGGGTGCCTGAGGACGGGGTTGTTTCCCGCCCATCCTGCTCCCTGGGCGGCGGCCCTCGAGGCCTGTCTGCTCGAGCAGCCCCTCGACTCCGGCTGTCATCTTCTTAGCCCGGCGAGAGGTCTCTGCCTCTCAGCCGTGGCCCCCGGCCTGGACTCTCCGCCTGCCCTAAAAGTTGGTCGAAGTTGTCGTGTCCCAGTGGCTCACAGACGGACAGCCCACACCTCCGTGGTTGCCTGGCCTTTCCGTCCACATGATCTCACTGTGCCCGAGCCCTAGTTGTGTTAGCTTTCCGACGCTGCCTGGTGTGTATTGTGTGTGTTTTATCGCCTTTCTAGGAGTTCTCAGCAGGGGAGTGGGTCGGATGAGAATGGCTCCTCGTCGTAGCTTGAAGTAGCAGAGCGTCACTGTGTTTCTGAAAGGATGAAAAGAAACCTTTTCTCCAGCGCAGTACAGGTCGTCTGGGAGCATACTCCGGGCACCCACTGCAGCAGAGCGAGGGGGCTGCCATGTGGCTGCCCCCACTCCCACCCCACCTGCAGAGAGGCAGCTCAAGGGCAGGTCGCCTGGGGTTGAGTCCTGGCCATTCGCCTGCTCTGTGATCTTGGACAAGTCGTCCTGCTGCTCAACGCCGCAGTGGCCAGACCTCCACCATTGGGAAGGTGCAGTGGGCTTCCTTTTCCCTGGATGTTGATGTTAAGTGACAAGATTGTGAAGCCTGGGAGAAGACCCTGGGACCCCAGGACCAACCCAGTGGGTCTTTGTGCCTTGGGGCTGAAGAGACGGCAACGAAGAGGTGCTGATGTGTGCAGACTTCCAGAGCCTGATGGGGGTGCTCACTGGCTCCGTCGCTGGAGCCCGTGACTCTTGATCTCCGGGCTGTAAGCTCGAGCCCCACGTGCGGTGTAGAGATTACTTAAAATTGATATCTTTTTTAAAAAGCAAGCAGAAAACCCCCTAACAAAAGTCTGCTCTCTCTGGCCAGAGGACAGGAAAGGGGCTGCTTCGCAAGACAGAGGACTTGGGACAGTGACCGCTCTACCCCAGCAGACACTAGGGGGACGCCATCACACCTCCATGTGCCCTGCTGGCTGAGGTCTGAGGCCGCCACCCTCTTCCGGATTCGCAGCTGGGACGGTGTCCAGGAAGGCCGGCCGATGGTGCCGAGCTGCCCTCCCTCCCCGGGGCGCAGTGTCCGTAGACCAGCAGGGGCCAGGGCCTTCACTTCACCTAACCGCTCCCAGGCCTTGCCCTGCGCCCCACTGGGGTGGTGTCCAGAGCCAGGTGGGCTGCCTACCCTACCTAGCCCAGGAGGTATGGGGAGCCCTGGCAGAAAATTAGAACTCGAATCCCCACTACCCCAGAGAAACAGAAGTGCCTCCCCCGGGGCTCAGTGGAGGCTGAATGGGGGCCTGGCAGCAACGAGCCGGCACCCTACCTATTCCAAACTGGGCCACGGATGTCATTTTTGGGTATAACCAAGAGATAACACAGAGAAGTCAACCATTGAAGGGAGCTTATGACTCACATTTGCCCTAGAAATGGGGGCACAGCCCCCATTGAGGGCCAGAGGAGACCTTGACACACCTGGGGACCAGAAAGCGGGAACAAGGGAGGACCTGGGACCTGGCCCTTATTACTCGTGTGGTGGGAGTTAGGAGTGGCTGGCCACAGGAAGTGACACAGGGCTCGGGCTTTGTGGTTGGAGGATTCGAAACCGGATTCTTGCATTCCCATGAAAGCCAGGCCACGGGGCGGGGGAATCCAAGCCATGTAGGCTTGTTAGTTTGGATCAATAGATGCCAGATCATCAATTGCAAAATCTGTAGAAGTTGGTTAGAACATTACTCACCACTCCCGTGCCAGAGTGCTGTCCGAGGGAGCCAGCTAAGATCGAACATTGAAACAAGATCCAGAATCTCATTTTTAACACCCAAAACGTCCGGGTTTAAATTGAAAATCACTCCTTTTGTTAAGAATCAGAAGGCTCTTGGGACACCTGGGTGGCTCATTCGGTTGAGCGTTTGACTCCTCAGCTCAGGTCTTGATCTCAGGGTTGTGAGTTCAAGCCCTGCTCTGGGCTCCATGTGAAGCTTTAAAAGAAAAAAAGAAGAGCGGAACGTTCTCAAAGTGGATAAGCAAAGGCAGCCGATGGAGATAGCAGAGACGTGAGACCCAGAGGACGGTTGTGAAGCAGCCCTTGGGTAGCCACAAGGAAGCATGGTCCTGGCAGAGAAAACGAAGAAAAACCAAATGGGAATCTTTTTTTATTTGAAGATTTTATTTATTTATTTTAGAGAGAGCGTGAGCAGGGAGGAGAAGGGGAAGGAGAAAGAATCTGAAGCAGACTCCACCCTGAGCACAGAGCCCAACGTGGGGCTCGATCCTGCGACCCCGAGATCACGACCTGAGACGAAACCAAGAGTCAGATGCTCAACCGACTGAGCCACCCACGTGCCCCACAAATGGAAATTTAGAGAAGTGAAAAATAAAATCCAAAATAAAATCTTAATGGATGAGCTCTATAGCAGAAAGGGAGAGGACAGAAGGACAGGCTCAGTGAACTTTTAAGATAAAACAGTAGAAATCACCCATCTGAACATCTGAGAAAACAGTTTAAAAAAATGAGCAAAGGGACGTCTGGGTGGCTGCTCAGGTCATGATCCCAGGGTCCTGGGCTCGAGCCCCATGTCCCTGCTCAGCGGGGAGTCTGCTTCTCCCTCTGCCTCTCGCCCCTGCTTGTGCTCGCTCGCTCTCTCACAAATGAATAAACAAAATCTTAAAAAAAAAGTGAGCAGGGCTTCAGCTGCCTGTGGCATTAGAGGAAAGCATCTCACATACTTGTCAGAGTTCTGGAAAGAGAGGAGGGAGGGCAGAGCTGGGAAAGTGCTGGAAGAAATAACGGCTGAACTCTTCTCAAATTCAGTAAAAGACCTGAATCAGCAAATCTTAGAAGCTGAGTGAACCTCAGGTGGGATCCACCCAAAGAAATGCACACGAAGACACATCATGGTCAAACGAAACAACGCTGAAGGCAGCTGATTTGACAGCAGTGCGTGAGAACAGCGTCTGGCCCACAGCGAAGATGCTCCTCAGAACTTAGAGGCCGGAAGGAACAGTATTCTTCACGTGCTGAAAAGCCCTGTCAGCTCCGAGTCCTCTTCCCATTGAAAATATTCTCTAAGAAAGTGGGGGGAATCAGGACATTGTCAGAAGAAGGAAAACTAAGAGAACTTGCCACCAGCAGATCTGCCTCAACCTAGAGGAGGATCTCTACTCGGAAAGGACATAGTTGACCCTTGAATGACGTGGGGGTTAGAGACACTGGGCCCTGCGTCTCCCCCAACACACGAAAACCTGCATATGACTTTCCTTTTTAGTCTCTTTATCCCTAACTGAAGTGGTGTTAGAGTAGAGAAGGTATTTACAAGTGCGGTGATGTGTTAGGAAGGGGATCATCTAGAAGGCAGTAGAAGTACACTGGGGATGTGTGCAGAGCTGTGTGAGGTTCACAGGTCCACCTTTTTTTTTTTTTTAAAGATTTTATTTATTTATTTGACAGAGAGAGAGAAAGCGAGAGAGGGAACACAAGCAGGGGGAGAGGGAGAGGGAGAAGCAGGCCTCCCGCCAAGCAGGGAGCCCGACGCGGGGCTCGATCCCAGGACCCTGGGGTCATGACCTGAGCCGAAGGCAGACGCTTAACGACTGAGCCACCCAGGCGCCCCGGTCCACCTTTTATATGACCCTCGGCTCTGTAGTGTTTCAGGTTACGTTCTCAGAAAGAAACAAAATGCCCAAGACAGGATTTGACTCCATTAAAAACAACTGGAGGGAGCTCCTCCCTATGTGTCTCTCAGGGGTCAGCAAGCAGGTGGCACAGCCGGGCCCTCTGTGTGTGACATTTGACCCCCAAAAACCTACCTGCTAAGAGCCTGCTGTTGACCAGAAGCCTTACCGATGACCTACAGTTCTCGAACACCTGTTTTGTGTATAATATGTGTTACAGGCTGTATTCCTACAACAGAGTAGGCTAGACAAAAGAAAATGTTACTAAAACCGTAAGGAGGAGAAAAGACATTTCCAGGGCCGTCCTGTGTGGAGAAACCCCGAGCGTGCGTGGACCTGCGCACTTGAAGCCCGTGTTGTTCACGGGTCAGCGGTGCCAGGAGGCCTGGACCATGAAGACAAAAGAGCGCAGACCTCCTTCTCGTCCGCCTCTACGCCAAGTGCCATGGTCGCAGCAGAAACGGGCTGTGTGGGGTGGCTGTCCGTGGAAGCAGGAGACGCTGAGACGAGTGTGCCGTGAGGGGGACAGGTCAAGGGGCGTCCGGGGGCCAAGGTGTCGACACGTTGCTGGGACTGGGACGAGGATATGGACGGTGAGCAACCACTGCACGTACCACGCAAGGAGACGTACTCAGCAGCACGGGACACAAGTCCACGTGGAACCACGGAACCCACAGGAAGATGGGGAAACGAAAACAAAAACCCAGCTTTTTCATAACAACCCCAAACTGAAAAGACCCAGCTGCCCTTGAGTGGGAGAACGGTTAAAGCGGGGTGGTCTTCCGGCGCAGCGCTGCCTGGTTAGGGAAGAGCAGGTGCACAGGTTTCCCGGGAGACCCCAAAGTCGTAGCTCCCCGCCCAGCGGAAACGAGGAGCAGAGGAGTGGTTGCCAGGGGCTCAGGAGGTGGGAGTGTCTGTGAAGCACGAGGTCCTCGTGGGGACAGAAGGGTTTCCTGCTTGGTGCCGTCGCCGTGCTGGCTACGACTGTCAGCATCGTCTGTATGGCGTTACCCTGGGGAGAAACCCCGTCTGTCATGTCTGCATGTTGATCTACAGTCATCTCAAAATGGAAAGCTTACTTCAGAGACGGGGAGTCGCGGTGCTGTCTGCCTCACAGGGTCATTGTGAGGCTCGAGTGGGGCCGGCCGAGGGGGCCTCTGGCACGGGAACTCTGGTTCGCTCTTCTCCCTTGGGTCCCTGTGACCTCGGGCGGAGGCCAGGAGACCTCTTCAGAAGGTCGGGATCGCACTGCTCTCCGTCCTTCCTCCCGTCCTGCGGATACTGAGAACCGCTGGGTGGCTGGAGGGCCGTGGGGGGTGGGGAGAGACGCTGGGGTGACCGTGAGGAGGAGGAGGAGGAAGGGGCGGTCAAGCGCAGGGAGCAGGGCCTGGGCTGAGGTGGGATCCTGGCCACTGTGAGCCTCCCTGAGGTCCGCACCTTCTGTCAGACGGTTCTGGTCACTGCAGACCCAAAGCTGAGGCCTTGGTGGTGCTGGTTTATCTTGCACTTGGCAAGGCGTGTTAGGAAAGTGTCTGACAGTGAGACACTGTAATCCTGGAATGACCTTTGCACGTGTACTTAGCTGACTTTCTTTTACAGCTGATCGCTGAGGAAGGGGTGGACAGCCTGAATGTGAAGGAATTGCAGTCAGCGTGTCGGGCGCGAGGCATGCGGGCCCTCGGTGTCACGGAGGATCGGCTGAAGGACCAGCTGAAGCAGGTGTGTGGCTCGGGCTTCCCCACCATCTGACCAGCATAGATGGGCTGCTTGTGGAAAAACTCTCCCCAAACCCTGGTGGCAGCCAGGCCTGGACGAGGGTGCGTGGTGACCTGGTTCTGTCGTGTGCTCACATAGCCCATGTTCGCGGCTCTGACCTTTCTCACCTGCTCTTAGCTGATGTTAACATCCTTACTGTCCCATTCTGGTCCTGTGTGGACAGATGAGGATGAGGTGAACTTCCCTTAAAATTCCAGCGTGTCTTGTAACTGAGGCCAGGGACCTCTGGGTAAATAGGACCCAGGCCAGCCCATCCTGAGTGTCTCTGTCAGCTGTGCCTTGCTTTCTCCAGCGACTCAGGGGCCCTTGGTCAGCATCCAGAGACCAGCGTGGCAGCTGCATCAGTTTGAGTAGGTTAGAGGTTGGAGAGGGGACATGCACGGCACTTGAGCTGCCACATCGGAAGACCCAACGCATGCCCAGTGCCAGCGGGCCCCCCTCCAGCTCTGTCTGCAGGGCCGGCTCCCTCCCCGGGGCTTGTCCTCCACATGTAGACAAAGGTGTGTCAGCACCTGCTTCTCCTCTTTCAACACAAGTGCTGTTTACTGTGCGGTCCCCCGGCAGAACCTTCTCTGTAGGCTGGGTCCCTGTGTCTCCCGCGGGCATGCCCGAGACTGTTGGCAGCCTGCTTTGAGCACAGTTGGGCACGTGTGAGTGTGGGACACTGTCGGAAATCAGAGTGTTTGGGTTTCCCTGGTCGTGTGTCCTCCGTCTCGTCTCCGCTTCTGTCCTGCGCCCAGTTTGTGTCCAGACCTTGTCGTGTCTTCCTGGTCGTTTGAACACTGTCTTTGTGTCACTAACATCCCCCCACGCAGCGCCTGGCCCTGACGAGGCTGGCAGAGCCCTGAGAGCCTTCTGAGCCCACAGGTACCACTCTTGCAGTGTCTGTGGCGCTTGGACGTGAGGAACTTCCAGGGGTGCCTGGTGGCACCATCAGCGGAGCATCCGACTCTTGGTTTTGGCTCAGCTCGTGATCTCAGGGTCATGAGATCAAGTTCCGCGGCGGGCTCTGTGCTCAGCAGAAAGTTTGCTAGAGGTTCTCTCTCCTTTTGCCCCCCAACCCCAAAAAAGAAAAATTAAATAAAAAATCAGTAAGCGAAGAGCTTCATTAACAGAGAGTGTGGTCGCCTCGCTCCGTGCTTCCCGAGGCTGGTGGCCATGCCACGCGGGTCTTCATTCACGACCCTGGGGCATCTCGGGCTCGGTCAGCTGAGGCGGGAGTCAGGTCATAAGAGGTGGCAGTAGGTGGGCCTTGTAGAAATTGAGGACTCTTGTTTTGGGGAGAACTTCCTCAAGTGATCTAGTGCATCCATCTACTCAAGTCCCCCTCCCCCATCAAATCAGAAGAGAGAGGAAAATTCCAGGGTCCAGGTCCCAGGAGAGGCCGATGGGACGCGGCCAGCAGGTGAGTATGTGTCTTCAACCCCCGGTTGCAGTGGCTGGAGCTGCACCTGCATCAGGAGATCCCAACGTCCCTGCTCATCCTGTCCCGGGCCATGTACCTGCCAGACACCCTCTCGCCCGCCGACCAGCTCAAGTCCACGCTGCAGACACTCCCGGAGATCGTGGTACGTGTTGCCAGGAGACCGCTTCTGCGGCTCGCTCTGGAAGGGGCCCTCTCGCTTCTGGGGATGCGCCCCACCCACTTCTGTCTTATCGGTCCTTTCTCTGAGTATTGAGGGCTCCTGTGACGGGTGCAGAAGGTGCCCCTCGGCTGCCTTGCAGCCTTTCCAGCAGACGGGTTCCTGAGTGCGACCCCAGGAGGCGGTCCCACTCAGCAGTGCAGGCGGGCAAGGCTGCTGCAGGGGCCTCTCTGGCCGCGGCCAAACCTGCCGTGCTGCCACGAGCCCTTGGGCCGCAGGCACCCCCTTCACAGGTGTCCCCGGTCTGTAGGCAAAGGAGGCCCAGATGAAGGTGGCCGAAGTGGAGGGTGAGCAGGTGGACAACAAGGCGAAGCTGGAGGCCACGCTGCAGGAGGAGGCGGCCATCCAGCAGGAGCACCGGGAGAAGGAGCTGCAGAGGCTCTCCGAGGCAGCGGTAAGCAGCTGGCAGGTCCGTGGGCCCGCCCAGGCAGAGCGGGAGCCACACAGGGCGTTGGGACAGGCTAAAGGCTGTCTGCTCCAGCTTTTCTAGAAACTGCTTGTGGAACCGTGTCTAGAGGGTCCCTGCGGTCCGTCTCCTGTTTTCTGCCTGGAAGGCCCGGGGGACGGGACTTGGCTGGCTCTCCGTGGTCTGGGTGCCAGTCCCCCAGCACGGCCGGCTCGGCCGACGGACAGAGGGGCAGCTCAGTGCCCACGTTCTCTTTGGGCCCCTTGGCCCGGGCGGTGGGTGTGTTTGCTCTGGAAGTCGTGGGGCAGCTTCATGCAGTTGTCAGGGGAGGACGGAAGATGGAGTTTGATATTGGTACCGCGTTAGACGAGCCTCCGTGGACCTGGGAGCGCAGCTGCGCCCGTCGGAGTCCTGCAGTGACGCCTCGCGGGGGTCACCTTCCGCATGCTGGCTGCCGGGCTTTCAAACCTGCACCGGTGCACAGCCGGCCTATTGACATCGTGCCCTCGGTCCGTGCCGGCGCTGATGCTCTAGGACGGTGGCCGGGGCGCCAGGTGACGCTGAGTCGGCAGTGGACTTGCATTTCAGAAGGAAGTGGAGCCCGAAGTGGCGGCAGAGGCTGCCCCTGGGAGGCCTGCGACCGAGCTGCAGCCCGAAGTGCCCGAGGTGACCCTGCCGTCAGAGGCCCTGAAGGACACGGCCCCTGTCCTGGAAGGCTTGAAGGTAACCGCGCACGCACACCCGGAATGCAGGCCGTGTTGGAGCCCAACAGGAGGGTGGAGAGGGGGCTGGCTTGTGGGGCAGGGACTCCTGAGGTGCCGGGGCCAGGCTTAGGGTGACAACAGGCGGTTGTGGGGTGCGGAGGGCGAGGCCGCAGCTCGGAGAAGCTCTCGGGAGGCCCGGTGTGCTGTGACAAGAGCAAGCTGCGCTCCGAGCTCTGGGCCTGGGCGCCTAGAAGGCTGAGGTGCCCGTGGCTTGGCCCCCCGGGCCGTCTGTGCTCCCAGTGGCCGGAGATCCACGCCTGAAGGCAGGTCTCCAGGCCCCTTCCTGGCCGGGCTGCACAGTGGCAAGGAGGGAAGCTGGTGTGACCTGCAGCCTGATGTGCTGGGCACTGTAGCCATAGACTTCTCCTGGGGGGCCTCACTGTCCTGGCGTAGCCTGCTCCCCACACGGGGCGCCTTCTGTCTTGAACTCCCAGGTGTCGGGTGTGGGAAATCTCTGTAGACGGATGGCAACGTTGGTTTGGCAGCTGGAGTAGGAGAGAGGCCAGGACTGCGGGTTCGTGTTGGGTGGGAGGTGGTCTCAAGTGAGGTCCCAGAGGGCTTGGGACACGGTGGCCTCCACGGTCAGAGGTCAGAGGAGACACAAGGCTGTGGAGGGACAGCTCATGCGGTCCCAACACGTCCACCCCTGGTGGGAGGTTGTGTCCAGGGGAGGGTGGGCCTTGTCGGGGGTGTTGAGTGCCAGGTGGGGGAGGCCTGAAGACCGACCTCTCATGGGGAGGGTGAGGTTGTCTGTGGCTTGGCAGGAGCGATTGTGGGGCAGAGCTGGAAGAAAAAGCTCCCCTGCGGGGGTCTTAGGGTGGAGCTGCCAGGAGCTGGGGGGACGCCAGCCTTCTCCAGGCCCATGGGGAAGGAAGGAACCCACTGCAGCAGGCGGCAGGGAGAGCTGGGTCTCAGGGAGGATCTAGACTGTTGTTGTGAGAAGACTCGGGGTAGCACGTCTGAGCTGGTGCGGCTGCCGAAGACGGTCTGTCATCCTCCGAGGCCGTGTGTTTGGGTGGAGGACAGTGGCTGGAACAGTGAGGAGGGAGGCCAGGGCCATCCTGGAAACAGATACATGCTGGTATGGACACATCGAGGAGGCTGGGAGGAAGAGGGTCCCAGGAAGGTGGAGCCACGCTGGTCTCAAAGGGTGACCCAGGGAAGGGTCAGGGTCATTTTTAAGGGCGTGCAAGGCTGGAACACAGCTGAGCAGAGATGGAGCCTGGCTGGGCCCATGGAACGCAGGTTAGGGAGAAAAGGCACCTGTCATTAAGTAGGGCTGGGACAGTTGGCTTTCTTCATGGAAACAGATGCATCCCATTTCCAACAGATTAACGGCCTAGATGTGAAAGGACATTTAGAACTGTCAGGAGATGGGGCGCCTGGGTGGCTCAGTCGTTAAGCGTCTGTCTTCAGCTCAGGTCATGATCCCAGGGTCCTGGGATCGAGCCCCACATCGGGCTCCCTGCTCCGTGGGAAGCCTGCTCTCTCTCTCTCCCTCTGCTCCCCCTGCTTGTGTTCTCTCTCTCGCTGTGTCTCTGTCAAATAAATAAATAAAATCTTAAAAAAAAGAATTGTCAGAAGAACTAAGGATTGCTGAGGATTTCTTAGCAAGAAGCACAAACCTTTACAAAACTGACAGCTAAGAGCCTTTGTTCCCTGGAAAGTCAGTGTAAGGGGTGGGAAAAACGAGTATGTCTGTCCCCGTTTGCAGTGCAGCCCTGTAGGTCTCAGCCGTGCTGAGCGTCTGCTGGGGGTGCACAGAGAACCCGAATAGCTCGTCTCTGGTAGGGACCCTGCACTGTGGCTGGAAGCCTTTCCACAGAGAAAGCCAGGCCCGTGTGGCGTCACAGGCCAAGTTCTGGTGAGATCCTTCCATGCGACACAGACTGCACAAAGCCGGAGAGGGGGGACCGTTTCCAGCTTGTTCTGAGATGAGCGTTAGCTGATGCCAGACCTCTAGGAGAGAACTGCACAACCGCCTCTTTCAGGAGCACAGATGCACAAATTCTTAACAAACTCGTGGCAAATCAGATGCAGCCATTCTGTGAAAAGGCTAACGCGTCTTGATCTCATGGGGCTTGTCCAGGGAATACAGAACACCAGTCAGTGTAACGAGCGTAGTAACAGAATGAGGAGAAAAACCATGTATGAGCATCTCGATCAATGCAGAAGAAGCACTTCACAGAACCCAGCATCTGCTTCTGATTAAAAAAAAATTCCTCAGCAAGCCAGGAGAGGAGGACGTTCTCAACCCGACGAGGAGCATCTGTGCAGACAGCTGCCGCTGGGCCCCTGACGGCCTGCTTCTGCCCAGCAGCGTGCCGAGGGTCTGGCCAGGGGCGTTAGGGGGGAGAGAGAATAAAACCACACAGTCGGAAGGAGGGAGCGAAACTGCCTGTTTGCAGAGCATGTGAGCCACTAAGAACGAGCGCTGCTTCTCTGTGCTGGGCACGAGCAGCCAACTTGGAATCTCGGCCTATCGCTCACCGCCCCCTAGAGTGAGCCGCGTGGGGGTGAGTCCGAAAGTAGCCACGTCAGCGCCGTACGCCGGATGCTACGGTGCTGTTGAGGTTAGTTAGCTCGGACGAATGTCCTGCCCTCGTGGGTGCCAGGGGTCCTTGTTGGTGAGGTGTTCGTTCTGCAACTCGTGTATAGGTTCAAAACCATCACGTCCCAGCGGGCCTTGTGTGGAAATTGATAGGCTTATTCTAAAGCGTACGTGCAAGTTCAGAGGAGCTAGGATAGCCTACGGTACAGGAGCAGGTTTGGTCTGTGCTCAGGACGGGATGCTGTTTGGCCCCTGGAGGCACAGGACAACACGAGTGGGGCTCCGAGTGAGGGGGCGGACGACGTCCTGCACGCATGAGCTCCTGGTCTGGGATGGGTGCTTGTGTGACCTGCTGGAGGACAGCTCGGAGCTGGCCTGGGGACACAGAGGTTTGGGGTGGCCGACAGGTCTCCGTCAGGGGGTGATGGTTTCCCGGGCTTGTGTGCATGTCCGATACACATGTGGCGGGGGTGGGTGCCATGGGGGCGAGGACGGGGACTGCGCGCGTGTCTGCTGGCCTCTGCCACACATGGCGGGAGCAGATGGTGTGGACAGAAGAGCTGCCGAGTCTCGGGGGGTGGGAGGGCAGTGATGATCTTCCTCCAGCTGGGTTTCCGTTGGGGTGCTTGCTTTGCAGGAAGAGGAAATAACAAAAGAGGAAATCGACATACTCAGCAACGCCTGCTCGAAGCTGAAAGAGCAGAAGTCGTCCCTGACGAAGGAGAAGGAGGAGCTGGAGCTGCTCAAGGAGGACGTGCAGGACTACAGCGAGGTGGGCGGCGGCGTCTCGGGGGTGCCCTCCGCCTTCTTCTGGGCCGGGCGGCGGTCTCTGCGCGGCTGGGCCACCGTGCGGCTGGGCCCTTTGCTCCTGGCCGCTCGCCGTGGCAGTTCACAGGCCCGTGAAGGTACCAGGCCTTGTGTCTGGTCGCTTGATAAATGGAATCCTAGCTGCGGTCGTAGTTCCCCGAAACACTTCTTTCTTACACACTAGCTCTTTTCATTTATTATTGTTTTTTTAAAGGAAAACCTGTTTTATAAATATTACTTCCGAATCTGATTTAAAAGAGCTGTTTCGGGGTGCCCGGCTGGCTCAGTTGGAGCGTGTGACTCCATCTCAGGGTCGTGAGCCCAAGCCCCACGTGGGGTGTGGAGCCTACTTTATAAAAGAACTATGTTTTCATAGATCCGTTGGGAAAAGATGACTAGTTTTGAGATTGATTGGTAAAAATAACGAACCATTTTCATGGCAACCCTGTTGCCATGGTGGGTTCTCCATTGGGAATTAGGTGTTCACCAGAAATACTGAGCCCTTTGCCTCGTCTCCAGCCCCACCTTCCATTGCTCCCTGTAACGCTTGCTCATGGGGACAGTCGTGATTTGGGATTACGAAGGCACTTTCTGTTCCTTGATTCTTTCATCCATTTATTTATTCTTTTAACAAATATGAAGAAAGATGAGACTCAAATAGATGCCATTTCCTTTGCTACAGAATCAATATTTTGAGTTTGCAAAAATAAGAGTAGTTTGTATGAGAGAGGCAGATACGACTATGCAGCTCTGTTTGTGACCTGGAACTTTTTACCTTTGGGTTAATTTAACTACTTTCACAAGGTAAACAGAGGTGTATGGTTCCTTTTTATTTTTTTTTTAAGACAGTCTTTTATAGCTGAATAATTTCGTTAGGACTTGCAAGAGATCAAGAAGGAGCTTTCCAAGACTGGCGAAGAGATCTATGTGGAGGAGTCTAAAGCCAGCAAGAGGCTGACGAAGAGGGTGCAGCAGATGATCGGGCAGATAGATAGCCTGCTGTCCCAGCTGGAGATGGACCAGCAGGCTGGCAAGCTGGGCTCCACCCCCGAGCAGCCGCCTACGGGGTGAGTAGGGCGCCGACGCCAGGCACAGGGAGACTCGGAGATGTGCTGACCTTGAAGTGCATTTCTCAGCTGTGGTGCCCAACCCCTGACCTTTGACCCAGTGGTTCCAGCCAGAAGCCCAGCCACACCTCAGTCTCCACTTGTCACTAACCGTTTTACTGAAGTAGCTCTCAGGGTCCTCTCTCCTGCACGCACACGCACGCACACGCACACTTTGGCCACTGTCAGGACCGTACCTGTGGCTTGGCTGGTCCCCCCCACCCACCCACCCAACCCTCACCCCCCAGCCACTGTAGGCCACACCTGTCTCCAGACTGCCATCAAGCTGGTCCTTCGTACGTTCGTACATAGGATTGCAGCTCCCCTGGGAACCCCTGGGCCCTCCCCTGCCGCCTCTCTCTTCCTGAACCCCCTGCACACAGGCGCTCAGTGACGACCCCCACTCTGGAGGTCACTGTGTGAGTGGAGAGCTGTCCGGCTGGTGAATGGTGCTTCCCTGGGCTGGGCACTGTGCTCTGAGCGCCCACATCTCCAAGGGGGCAGGTGGGCTGGCTGCAGGCTTCCTGCTGTCCTCGGGTTGGGGGGCCTTCTCCCCCAGACGAGGTTAGTGTCCTTCCTGAGCTGTGTCAGCCCACCCGCCCTCACTGGTCAGAAGGCAGTACTCGGCCCTTGCCACCCAGGCCACGGCACACACGGGCCTGAGGACCCCTGCCCGGGGACCGTGGCGCACTCTGTGCTGCCCCGCAGTGGAGAGGCGTGCTGGGGGGCAGCGCCCGGGGAGACGTGGCACCAAGTGGAGATCTCTGGTTTTGTGTCCGGGTTGGGTGGGCATTCCCAAAGGCAGGGGCCGGGGAGCGCTGGAGGGCGTGGTTGCCTGGGTCAGGGTTGACCCGTAGGAGGCCTGGTGAGGGCGTGGGTGTGGCAGTGCCGCAGACGGGCTGTGTCCTGCCCCAAACCCCAGGGAGACCGTCATCAGCATCACCGAGCTCATCAGTGCCATGAAGCAAATCAAGCACATTCCAGAAAACAAGCTCATCAGCTTGGCCTCCGCGCTGGATGAAAATAAGGATGGCAAGATCAACATCGACGACCTCGTCAAGGTGAGCTGTGGGACTGGGTCGGGACTGCCTGGCCCAGCCGACGGCTGTCTCTGGGGGTGGACGTTTTCCACGTGTGGCCCCGTCCCTGCCCTCACACTAAACCCTTGGCTTAGGGTGTCCACCTAGAGCAGCCCGTCTGCATTTTGACTGGACACTTGGCCTCCTGTGGCCTCTGGTGGGGCCATGGCGTGGTCAGGGGGATGCGGCAGCGGCAGGGTGCCTGGGGCAGACCTCGGGGCGGGGAGGAGTTGTGTGCGGCCGTCCTCCGGGCCACCCGAACCCGGAGGGGGCATCCAGGGGAGCACTTGGGTCCCTGGTGCCGAGAGTTGGGCAGCCCAGGAGACTGGGAATGGGATTCCACCTTCATAAGGAGGTGTCTGAGGGGAGAGCACCTTCACGGGTGTTTGAACAGTTTCCAGTGTCCAGCTGGTTGGTGATTTTTCACGTGTTTACGAAGCATAACTGCTGAGTGACTGTGGTCCGCTTGAAGACAAGGCATTACCTTTGCCAGCAGCAGAGGCTGGGAGGCCCGAGCCCACGTCAGCCACCCCTCCCCTGGGGCCCCTTCCGTGGTGTAGATGGCAGCTCAGATGCCCTCGCCCTGCACGCCTGGATCCTCTGCCCTGGTGGAGCCACGGGGGCGAGATGTTCCTGAGGAGCCTCTGTCCAGGGCAGGCCCCCCGGCCGCGACCAGGGACCCGACTGGGGACCCGCCCCCCGTTCCCCTCCCCCCACCCCCACATCCTCACACACCACATGTCTCCTGCTCTCTCAGTCCCTCTCCCTCATAGCTTTTTTTTTTTTAAGATTTTATTACTCATTTGACAGAGAGAGGGCGCGAGCGCACACGCACAAACAGGGAGGGTCAGACAGAGAGGGAGAAGCAGACTCCCCGCCGAGCAGGGAGCCCGAGATGGGGCTCGATCCCAAGACCCCAAAGTTGAAGGCAGATGCTTCACTGACAGCCACCCAGGCACCCCTGCCTCCTAGCTTTAACCTGGCCTGGGGCTTTGGAGCCTGTTGGCCTCCTGGAGGTGGGTGGGGGCCTGGTACTGGGGAACCAGGGCTGCTGCAGGACCCCAGGGGCCCTCCTGCTGGGACGAGCCGCGTCCCGTCTCCCCTGCGTGCTCTGCGGGGAAAGCGCTGCGTGGGGGCAGGGCCACCCCCGAGCCCCTCGTCCCTTTCTTGTGTGCGTAGGTGATCGAGCTGGTGGACAAAGAAGACATCCACATCTCCACCAGCCAGGTGGCCGAGATTGTGGCCATGTTGGAAAAGGAGGAGAAGGTGGAGGAAAAGGAGAAGGCCAAGGAGAAGGCTGGGAAGGAGGCCGCCGAAGTGAAGAATTAGGGCCTGCCCCGCTCACGGGCGCCTCGGGGCCCCTCCCGCGTCGGCCTCCGCCCCCCAGCACCGGCTGCCGGGCCCTGCTGTGCTCGAGGCGGCTTTGAGGTAATTCTTAGTGACAATCTAGTATTTTGTCTGGAATAAATCAGAAACTTCCATAATCAAGTAATTTTTAATTTCATCATTCCACGAAGATTCATTCAGTCTGGAATCCCTGAACCCTTCCAGGGCATCATGTCTGGACTCACACAGTGGCACGGTGCTGCCGTGGCCCCAGCCGTGGTGGCCACGTGTGCGGCCCGCCAACAGCCGGGGAGTCGTGGCTGCACACGGGCCTCCTGGCTCCAGAGGTGGGCCCGGGCCAGGCCGGGGCAGTAAGGTGCCTCCTTCCCTGCGTGGGCCGCACCCTGCTGGTGCCTGTCCCTGGGGAAGAAAGGACCGGCCGTGTGGACTCCCCGTGCCCGTGGAGCCTGAGGCACGCAGATGGGAATTAGAGAAACACAGCCCTCCTTGGCTCTGGAGAAGACGTGCCCACTAGTCTGCGGACTTGGATTCCTGACCGTCAGGCAGCCAAATGGCACCTTTTCACGCACAGTTCCAAAGTCGTCTCTGGAACGACGGGGGTCCCATGGCCTCTGGAAAACCAGTTGTCCCGACAGGCACGTGGTGCCTTGTGCAAGTCTCCTGCCGTGTGTCCGCCCTCGCTTGGTTTAACCTTTGGTGTTCCCCTAACCCTCGAAGCAGTTGACGAGTGCAGCCTTGTCACACAACGCTGCAGGTCTGACCCGTAGTAGCCGACGAGAGTTACGCCGGGAGAGATACTAACGAAGCCCTTGGAAGTTAAGCCTTTCCGCTCAACTAATTGATCATGCTGTTGTGGCTTTTAGAAAGTTTCCCGCTTTGGGTTGTCGGCGCCCCGTCACCCCCATGGGTGATGGGAACGGATTGCGCTGTGTGTCCAGGGACGGCGCGGGGCGCTCGGAGCGCACACCCCCTGCTACAGCGTTGCTCCCAGCTCCTCCGGACCAGCAGGCCAGTGGCCGCACGGGTCCTGTGGCGGGGAGTCCTGAGGGGCTTTCAGAGAGGCGGCGCCCTGGCGGGGGCCGGTCCAACACTCAGGCTCTGGAGGGTCGGGCTCACCTGGCGCACCCGGGGCTGGAGCGCGGCGGCCTCCGTGGGCTTGGCGTCTGGCCGCCTCAGCACCTGGCAGCTCAGGTCGGGGGTGCTCGGGGGGCGGGGTGCTGGGGTCTCAGCTCTGTCGGACTTGTTCTTCAAAGGCTGGGGCCGTTACGGGCAAGAACGTTCTCTCGGCGGAATGCAGGCACAGGCTTGGAAGAGCTAGGAACAGGGTGGCCAGGTGAGCCGCGTGAGCCGGGAGAGGAGGAGGAGGGCCCAGAAAGGACGGCTTCTAAATTACTTGAAAATTTTTACTCAGCCGTTAAAGAGGAAACTTGACAAAATAGGAATAAGATTATGTATTCTCAAATGTAAGCCTTTGTAAAGTAACAGTTGGGTTCTAAAGGGTTTTTATTTCGATTATTTGAGAAATATATTTTACATGCTTAATTAAAATATTTATAAATTACCTTACACTTCCGTTAGTGGCGGGTGTTGAGCCGTAGGAAGTGTGCGTGTCTGTGAGCTTTGGGCCGCCTGTGGGCCCCGTGGATGGCGCTTGTCTTTGTAGCGAGCGGCGCTTCGGCGCCCCAGCAGCTGGGCCCAGATCCTGTCTTCCCCGTCGCCGCCCTGGCCGGGTGCCCTGGGCATCCCCACGATGCGGTCACTGGCACGGCCGGGCGCCCCCGCTGCGCCCCCGCTTGTCCGCGTCCCCCGGGAGAGTCGCTCGCCCCCGGATGCTGCCGGGCTTGGCGAGGACCTTCGGGGCTGGCCACGTGGGCAGTGGCCCTGCTGCAGGCCCCGCCTCGGTGGCGCGGGGGATGTTCCTGTCCTGAGCTGGTCGCCGCAGCTGAGGGTCGTGTCCGGGCGTGCCGGCGGTAGACCTGGAAGTCAGTTCTGTGCCGCGAGCTTTGCGGAGGCGCCTGGGCCGTGACCGCCGGTGTCGGACGGCTGTTCCCGCAGCCCTCCTGCGCTTCTGGAGGAGAAGCAGCCTGTGATGTCGACACCTGCTTGGAAAGGAGACAGGAGTTCTTAGCGCGTGCTTCATCCTTCGCTCCACCTTTTAAACACCACTCTTTTAGTTGGGATTTGGGAAAACTGTGTGTGGCTTCTGGAGCCCTTTTGGAATCTCAAAATCCAGACTTTTTAAAAATGAAGGGCGCTTTGCAATTTTGCAGAATAACCTCCAGGCAGCGGTTCTCACAGTGGTGCCCTGGGCCAGCTCCACCTGAGAACCCCCCCCCCACCAGCTGTGTATAAATGTCTTTTTTTAGAAATAGTGTTTTTATTAAAATGCCAAATTAATGTTCCCATAACACTCGAAGTAAGATTTTTGAACCATGTGGCGCATCAGAAGTTAAGGTGGAAGCGGACAGAATTGTTGGAGTGTCTGCTTTGGGCTTCAGGGTCCGCTTCCACCTTCACGGCGGAGGGGGGTGGCACGTGGCCCTTGGGCGTGGCTGTGCCACCATGAGGCCAGGTTCCCGATGGACGTCCCACCTAGCGGAGCTCAAGCCCAGGTGGCCTCAGGTGCACGCTGGCTTCATGTCCCGTCAGACTGTGCCCCCAGCCTGACCCCCGTGCGGTGGCCAGACACTCGGTGTGATGTACGGAGAAGGGTTAATAAAGCACTGTCGTGATGACCTGTCCACTGTGCGGTGGTTGCTTTGTCCAGACCGGTGAAGGAGGCCGCTGCCTGACCTGGCTCTCCCCCCGACCCCAGTTCTCAGTGGACGCCTTGGGACCTGGGTGGGCAGGACTGGGATCCTGGCTGAAGGGTCACCTAGGAGGGCCCAATTCTGTTGGGAAAGACTCTGAAGACTCCTGGGAGTGGGGACGGTACTGCCCAAGGGCTGTGCACTCCACTGAGGGGGTCCCGGATGATGCAGGGGCCCTCCCTACCCTGCAGACTGCTCCCCAAAGCGTGGACAGGGCCCGGAGAGCCAGCTCAGGGCTGCCTGCGCTCTAGCCCAGAGTAGAGAGCTGAGCCCCTGCTGGGAGGGAGGGCCACAAGGCGGCAGGACAGGCACAACGATGCCCCCCCCGCCACCATCCTCCCAGTTCCCTCCGGCAGACAGACCACCCCACCCTGAGCCGGGGACCTCCACCCTATCTCAGGTGGCCTCACCCCTTCACTGGCACCAGTCTGCATGGGGCGCTGTGTGGGATCCCTCCACCTTTACTGAGTCCTGACACCCTGCCTGAGGGCCACCCTCACTAGCATCCCACCTCTCCTTGAGGCCAGCCTTGGCCACGTTCCCTTTGCCCCGTAGGTCTTGAGAGCTCAGACGCGGCTCCAGAACCATGTGGGAGAGGTTATTTTTGTGGGTGCAGGTGTGGGTGGGGGGCTGCTGGGTCTCAGCCCTTGCCTTCCCCCTGGGCTGGGCCCTGAGCCAGCGGCTCCTGTCCAGGTTCTCTGCGGTGCCCTGGCAGGCACCTACACGCCATCGCGGGAGTCAGTGGCCGGGGACCGTGGGGTCAGGGGCCGTGTAAGCCTGCGGGCGACATGAGGCCTGAGCGGGAGCCTGTTTCTCGGCTCCACAGTTCAGAAGGCCACATAAAGACACCAGGGCTCTGGGGACGCTGATCTGGGAGGGCAGATGGCTCTACAGTCCTGGGGAAGGGGTGCTCCTGAGCAGAACGAGGACAGCATGAGTATGAAACACCGAGAATTGGTTGTAAACGAAGGTCCCGCCCCTGGCGGTCCTCAGTCTTGTCTGCCCGGCTGGCACAGACTCACACCAGGAGAGAGAGAGGCGTTCTCCAGTCTTCTCAGGAGGACGTTCCATCCCCGCAGGGTCTTGAGGGAGAATTCCAGCTGGTGGGCCTGGAAGCTACCTGTGCTGCTTCCCAGCCCCCAGGCACCATTCCCTGGGGGCAGTGAGCTGGGGCAACTGGGGGAGAGGGCTGCTGGCCATGTGCCCCTTGCCCTGCCCCCCCCCACAGCCTTCCTGCCCCAGATGCCCCCCCAGCAAAGTCCGACGACCCCACGGGAGCACCGGCGTATCCAGAAAGCAGGGCCGTCCAACAGGACATAGCTGTGCCCCCAGAAAGCTCCGGGAAGACGGGAGAGGACCAGGGGCTCTTCTGGGCTAGGGAGAGACAGCCAGATGAGGACCTGATTGAAAACCGCGCCGCTGTGGGGCGGGGGGGGGGGGGCGGCTGGCGCCGTTCAGCAGGCTGGCCTGCAAGGGTGTTCAGTGTGGGGGCTGCGGCCGTTTGTGCGCCCACCCGCCCGGGGAGAGGACGCGGGGTGCACGGTCCGTGTCCAGCCTGGGGGCGCAGGCGGGCGGCAGCCCACAGGTCAGGAATAAGATTGCGGGGGCCGGGAAGGGTGTGGAGGCGCTCAGCCCGGGTGAGCCGAGCCAGGCGGCGATGGGGACAGGTGACGGGCCGGCCTGGAGGTCCACGAGCGGGGGAGCAGGTGGCGTGTGGACGCGTCTCTCCCTGAGCCGCCACTGAGGCCGGCCCGGGGGCTGGGGCGAACCCCACCCGGCCCGGGGCTCGGAGAACACCCCGCAGGCTGCGCGGAGACCGCCCGGCCGGTGAAGGGCGGGGCCGCAGGGGCCGCCGGACAGGTGCAGGCTGACTGGGGCGGGGCCCCGGAGTAGGTGGGGCCAGCAGGTGCGGGGCGGGGAGGCTCCCCGGCTGCCCTCGCCTGCCTGTCCAGTGGCCCAGCCCGCCGGCCTGGCCTGTTCCTCTGCCCGCCCGCGTCCCGCCCGGGGTCTCGGCCCGGCGTCCGGAAGACCGGCCCCTCCCCTGGAGGCCTGACCCCCGTTCCCGAGCGCGCCCCTGGAGCCCCGCGGGGCCGCGGACTTGGCGGGGATGCTGGCGGGCGGACACTAGAGGGCGCTCCCGGCCCGCACTCCGCCCGCCTCCCCGTTTCCTGCCTCCCCCGCCGGCTTCCCCTCCCCCCCCGGGCCCCCCACTGCCGGGCCCCCCCACTGCCGGGCTCCCCCCCTGCCGGGTTCCATCCGCCCCCTGGGCTCCCCCCAGCTCCCCCCCGCCCCCCAGGGCTCCCCGCCAGGCCCCCTCCGCGGGTCCCCTCTGGGCTGCCCCCTCCACCTCCCCGCCCGCCTGGGGTGCTGCTGGCCCCAGGCCGCACTCCCACACTTGTGGTTCACGCCCTCATTGGCCGGCATCTCTCCGGAGCGCTGGGGACACAACACTGGGTCTCTGGCAGGCTGGACCGGGCGCCAGGAGTGCTTCCCCCAGTGAGGTCACGGTATGGGGCGGCACCGGGTTCAGATCCTCCCTTCCAGGGGGGCCCCAGACTTGGAAAGTGAGTTGAACACAGCTCTAGCGGGAGCGGGTTTCTGAGAAGCCAGAGTTGAACTGGACCCAGCGCAGTGGCTGGCCCTCTACAGTCAGACCAGACTAGGTGTCAGCAGCGACAGAGGAAGGAGGGACAGCCGGCCCTGCACAGCCCTGGGGTTCAGAGAGGGCCTGGGCAAGTCTGTGCTTGGCCGTCGGTCCCCGAATCCTCTCCAGCCTCAGCACAGCCTGGGCGTTACCGCCTCCTTTAGGAAGCCTTCCCAGACTTACCCCCCCAGTGTGGCGTGGGTGGGTGCCCTGGTCCGCGTCCCCACTGCCCCAGACCGAGAACTCTGGAGCAGAGGGGGCCAGGTCCTGTCACTGGGTCCTCGGTGCCCCAGCTAGCTGAGGGTCAGCATGCAGTGTCTGCCCAAAGTCCCAGGAGTGGTGGAGAGCAGGGGCTGCGGGTGAAGCCCCTGGGGCGGGGCGGGGGTGATGCCAGGCCTGGGATGGGGAAGGGAAGCATCCGGGAGCTGGAGTGTGGCTCCCAGAGCAGACAGCACTCTCCCCCCTCCCAGCCCCCCCCCCCCACCAGTGTGTCTGAATCAGGGGCCAGGTGAGTTTTGCTGGCATGTGGCTCTGTGGCGGGGGTGGGCGGGGAGCCCCACTAGAAACCACCTCCTCTCCCCCCCAGCTAACTGCAGGTGCCAGCAGGTGGGGTGTGGAGGGGGAGACCTCAGAAGCCGCTGCAGATGCCTGCACAGGACTCCCCGAGTCCACCTAGAGCCCACGAGCCAGGGGCAGCCAGGCAGCTTGGCAGGGCCTTCCTTCCTCCTTGCGCAGCCACACCCCAGGATACTCTCATTGCCCATCCCCTGAACACCCCCTTGCTGGCATTCCCTGCCCTTGGGGACCTCAGACGGAGGCAATGAAGACCACCCATGGCCCTGAGGTTGTGCCCTGCCCACGTTGGACCCCCATGCAGCTGGGCATAGCGGACCACCCTCCCCCTGGCTTTGCCCAGGATTGTCCTATCCAAGCCGGGACCTGAGCTTATGACCGCAGGCTGCCAGTCCCAGTCTGTGCCCGTAGCAGCTGGAGACCCCTCCCTCCTCAGGGCAGGGAGGGCGGCCGACAGGACCTGTCCCAGGCGGGCAGTAGGGACACTGAACTGGGGTTCCAGAAGGGCAGGAAACAAGGAGTCACAGAGCAGGGATGGGAACCAGTCGTCTCTTTATTTTCTGGAAAGCATGTCTGCTAGTTTGGGCCGACACCTTCGGCCCCCATAAGGCGGGGAGGGGGGGGCCCTGAGAACAAAGACCACCCTGAACCACTGCCCGGCTGGCCAGCTGATGAGCAAAAAACAGCCCCCCAAATTCGGGCCATTAACAGTACAAAAAGTAACAAAACTGAATTCACGGCTTTCTCTCCCAAGCTTTGAAAGGTGGCAGTTCGGGCTATAAAAGTCTAGAAGCATTGCGTAAGAAGTGTTAATCTACAGCAAATACATCTTGTAAAAACTCAATAAATTATATATATAGATATATATAAACTTGTAACATCTAATAACATCTGAGCCTGCGTGCAGGGTTGGCCCCCACTGGAAGCTGCCTCCCCACCCGGAACACATGGCAATTAGAACTTGGAGGAAAATACCAGCTTGCTTTGAAGTCCCAAAAAATAAATCTCCTAAAGAAAAACCCTATAGAAATCTAATTCCCCTGCAAAAGAAGGCCAAAGGAAATAAAATATCCTCACTAGAATCACCTCAAACTATGAACGGCCCTTAAGGGCGCACGGAAACGGGCTGAGCTTCCGGGTGCCGCTGGCCAAGCCCGGCGCGGTGTGCGTGCCCCGCGGCGCCTCTAAATGGAGCAGGACCCTTCTCAGCTGTTAATAAGTTAAAACCGAAACCTCTCTGCCATGCGGCTGTGTCAACGCTATGAGCGTGCGGGGGGAGGGGCGGCAACACAGCGACGGGGGTTCTGGGGGTTGATAAATAGCTTTACAAATATACAGGTCCAGGTACAATTTTTAAAACAAAACTGCCAGAAAAGCCCCTCCATCATCTGCTGGTGTTTGTGCTCGTCTCCACAGCAAATCCCTCGGGGAGGCTCCCTGGGCTCCCGGGGTCCCAGGCCTGCGACACCAGCCCTTCTTCCATATAGGTATTTATATATATATACGTGTGTGTATCCTACACACGGCTTCTATTTATATAAATGTACACTCATTTCTGGAATGAACCTCTCGGAGAGAAGTTAAAGGCTTCAGGTACCCGTAATTCCGTCTCCAAGGAGCAGGGTGGGACGTGGGGGAGGCTGGAGGTGGGGGGCTGCGTGCGTGCTCACACTCACCCCCAGGCACGAGGTGTCGCGTGGGTGGGCGGCCTGCGCGTGGGGGCGACCCCGCAGGCTCAGCCCAAGGCCCTACACTGCATGCCAGAGCCAGGCCAGCCCTGGGGCTCCCTGGAGGCAGCCGGTGGGGGGAGGGGAGCCTGGGGCAGGGGCCCCGCTCCCTGTCCTGAGGGGCCCCGGGAGGAACCCCTTTACATTCTACATTCGTCCCCCTGGTGCTGCCAGTGCTGGTGGCCAGGAGGTCATTGTACAGCAGGGCGGGCACCCCGGGGATCCCTGCGCCCGGGGCCCCAAGACTCCCTCACACCCACACACACACAGCTGTCTGTCCATCTGTCCCAGGACTCAGACCCGGGCCAGGGGGCCCCAGTGGTTGACAGCACTCCACCAGCAGCACAGGGGGGCGGGGGGGAGCTGGCATCCACTCGCACATTGGTGGGGGCTCGGCCTGCAGGCCGATGGCCCTTCACGTCCGCGGGCCCCCACTGCCGGGTGGGGCTGGAGGCAGCAGGTCATGGGCAAACACAGAGTCGTCCCCCGAGGAGCTGGAGCTGGGGGTGTCCTGGCCGCCTGGTGAGTACTGCTCGAAAGGCACGGACAGGTCCAGGTACTCCTGTGGGTGGGCGGCGGTCAGTGCTGTGTCCCCCCCACGCAGCATGGGGGCGGGGGGGGCCAGCACTCACATCCGTGGACGTCACAGTGAGGATGCGATCCAGGTCCTCCACCAGCTGCTTGAAGGTGGGCCTCTGGGAGGGGACCGCGTGCCAACATTCCCGCATGATCATGTACCTGTGGGCAGTGCGCTCGGGTGAGGCTCCCGGCCCGGCGCCCACCCGAGCCCAGCCCGCAATGGGTTCCCACCCGTCCCCCTCGGACACCCTGCTGAGGGAGCTCCCAGGCCACGGGGGGGTGGGGGGAGGTGAGCCGCCCCGTGGACCAGTGTCAGGAAGGGTGGCCGCAGGGCGCGGACACTCACAGGTCGTGTGTGCAGTTGGCCGGCTTGTCCATGCGGTGACCTTCCTTCAGCAGCTTGAAGAGCTCCTCCACGGGGATGCCGGGGTACGGTGAGCCCCCCAGGGTGAAGATCTCCCAGAGCAGGACCCCAAAGGACCAGCTGGTGGGGCGCACAGGACAGTCAGCCTGCCCTGCGCCCCCCACCGGAGAGCAGGGGAGATGGGCCAGGGCCTGGGAGGGGCCCGTCTCTGTCTCGTGTCCCCCGCAGCTCCCGACCCCCTGGCCCTCCCCAGGATCTGGGAGACCACATACACGTCACTCTGGTGGGTGTAGACTCGGTCAAACAAGGCCTCAGGCGCCATCCACTTCACGGGCAGCCGGCCCTGGGAGGGGGAAGGGGGCACGTTGGGGCCAGTGCCGTCTTGCTGGTGGGGGGGCCTTCCCTCTCCTTCCCCCCCACCAATCAACCACCCCCCTCCAGCTGGGCTCACGTTGGTGGTCTTTTTGTAGTAGTCAAGGTTGTGCACGTCACGGGCCAGGCCGAAGTCCGCGATCTTCATCACGTTGTCCTCGGTCACCAGCACGTTGCGGGCGGCCAGGTCCCTGTGGATGCACTGAGGGGGAGGGGTGGGCAGTGAGGCTCCCAAGTGGCCCCGGCTGGCTGAGGGACCTGCCGCCCCTCCTCCCACCCCCGCTCACCTTCTGCGAGGCCAGGTACTCCATGCCCCGCGCCACCTGGTAGGCGCAGGACACCAGGTCCTTGCAGGTGAGCTGCTCCTCGGGCAGCTTGCAGGTGTCAAAGGAGTAGTCCATGCCCGGGGGCCGCCGGGCCCGCAGGTACTCCCTCAGGTTGCCCTTGGCCGCGTACTCCACCAGCACATACAGGGGCCCTAGGAGCACAGGAGCCTCAGCGGAGGGCCCCGCCCTCGGGGCCCCGGGAGCCCCAGCTGCTCGCCTGCCCGCAGCACCTACCGCCCTGGGTGCACGCCCCCAGCAAGTTGATGATGTTCTTGTGCCTGCCGATCATCTTCATCATCTCCATCTCAGACACCAGGTCCGAGAGGTCCTTGTCCGTGGCGTCGTCTGCACAGGAGGGAGGCTGCATCAGGCACCGCTGCCCCAGCCCTGCCCAGGTCCCCGCTGCCACAGCCCTCCCCTCCCTCACCTTTGAGCATCTTCACGGCCACAGTGACAGGCTTCGCAGCCCGGTCCTTGTCGATGCCGATGGCCTCCGCCATGACGACCTGGCCGAAGCAGCCCTCCCCAAGAGGCTTGCCCAGGGTCAGCCTGGTGGCAGAGACGAAGAGGCAATGAGCACTCCCGCCTGCTTCGGACTCTGTCCCAGGCAGTCTCGGAGGCCCAGTGCCACCGCATCCGGGAAGCCCTCCATACTTGCTCCACAACCTTGCTCGTGAAGATGAAGGACGCTGACCCTGCAGCCTCTTCCTCTGTGCGGGGGCCCTCCAGACAGAGCACTTTGCAAGGGGTGCCCCCACCCCCGGGAGCCTCTGTCCCTGGCTCAGCCTCCTCTGGCCGTAGCCACGCTGTGCACGGAGCTGATTCCTACCTGCCTCTGATCGGAGTCCTATCAGGTTTCGGAGTGGTGCCTCCTCCCCCGCCACGGGGCTACACCCCACGTGTCCCCGATCCCCACCGAGTCAGAGCCCAGCCCCAGCGCACAGGCTCACACTGCCACCACTGACCGGGCCCTGGACAGCTCCCACTTGGGGTCAGCAGGCAGCTCCAGCTCGGAGACGTTGGCCAGCGCAGGGCCCTCCCCAGAAGACAGCCGGGCGATGCGCACCAGCGGCGTGTTGGAGTTCATGGACGAGTTGGACTCCAAGGACACCTGCTTGGGTCAGCAGGGACAGGTTGGTGTCGTGGGGCCAAACCACGGCGGGAGGGAGGGGGTCGGGGGTAGCTAGGGACAGCGAGGATGCGGCTCTGCCTGTGGGCAGGGCTGGCCGGGGCCTGGGAGGTCTGGCTGCCCTCCACAAAGCGCCACGTGAAGATCAAGTGACCCGGGGCACCGCAAGGACGAGGGCGGGGTCGGCTCAGGGGCCACACAGACCCGCACCCCTGGGCAGGCCCTGCGCCTCAGATGCCGCGGGGTGTCCCTGCGCTCAGGAGCCCAGCAGGCGGGGCCATGGGGGCTCCGGGAGGCCAGGCGGCTCGGAACCCGGTATCTACTTTCTGTTACCTGTCGCTTGAGTGGGAAGCGGGAGACCTTGTGCACGGTGGGCGAGCCCAGGCCCTTCTTCGGGGGCGTGCGCAGGCGGCACAGCGCCACGGCCCCCACCACCAGGATGAAGAGAAGGAAGCCCACCCCGTAGCTGAGGACGCCCGCGTACACGCTGCCAGCCTCGCCAGCCTCCGCCAGCTCCTCCTCGGCTGCAAAGACACGGGCGTTGCAGGCCTGGCCCAGCCGCACGAGCCCCCGTGGGCCGCCCAGGGCCGGGGCCAGAGGCGCGGTGGGCGCGGGGAAGGGGCTCGGAGCCCTGGTGGGGGCGCACTGAGGGGCCTGCGGTCGGCAACGCCGGGTCAGCAGGGGGACACCCAGCAGAGGAGGAGCCCCACAGAGCCAGCAGCACTGACACCCGGCACCTGGGGAGACGCCAGAGCTGCCACCTAGGCTGTCGGGGACCTGGCCGGGAGTGGGGGGCTCCAGGGGGGCCTGTGAGCCAAGACACGGCGTGTCGACCGCGTTCCCCTACCAGCCATCGGCCTGGCGCGGGAGCACCGGGGACCGAGGTGGCCCCGGGCCGCAGGGTCCCCCGCCTGTCCCTGGCAGCCGTGGAGTGTCCCACGCCAGCGACCCCGGCAGGACGGGGACAGAGCAGGCCGCAGGAGCCAGTACCTGGCAGCACCACCAGCCACGCAGAGTGATGGGAAAACCCGATAGAATTGCCCGCCAGACACGTGTACTCCCCCGCGTCCTCAAAGGTGACATTGTGCAAGGACAGCACCTCTAGCTCCTTGTCGGTGGTGTTAGCGCCCGCCGTCTACAAAGAGAGAACAGAGCGCGATAGGCGAGCACCAGCACCTGCCAAGGGCACCGCAGCCAGAGTCCACGCGCTCACGGTCCAGCCAGGCTGCAAGGAAAACGCCGCCGCCGCCGCCACCACCACGGCCCCGGCCCGGCGCCACGGGTCCTCGGCCTCGCGCGTCCACACAGAGCCCGAAGCCAGTCCCTCCACCGGCGAGTCCTCTGTCCCAGGTGAGCGCCAGGCATGCGGCCAGCGGCGTGCTGCACGGGCGCGCGTGCGGGGTTAGTGTGCGCGCGGGGGCGCGGGGGCGGGTGAGCCGGGGGGCAGCCCGGCAGCAGGGCAGCCGGCCGCGGGGCCGGGGCGGGAGCGGGCGGGAGCGCGGAGCGCGAGAGGCGCGCGCGGGCGGGGCGGGCGAAGCGGAAGCGCGCGGGGCGGTGCAGCCTCTGCGGGTCGGAGGCCTCCGGGGGTGCGGCGGGAGCGCAGGCGGGGTCGGCACAGGCCGCGGCCCGAAGCGGGCGGTCACAGTGGAGGCCAGAGGCGGCAGCATCGCGGACGCGGCTCCGCCGGGAGCACAGCGCGAGCCACGGGGCGGGGAGCGAGCAGGACGGGGGCGTGCAGGTGGGCGCGTGGCCAGGGTGTCGGAGCTGGAGCTCGGCGTGCCAGGCAGCGTGGGACAGAGTCGTTACCTGCTTGGGGCCCGTGAACACGCAGCCAAAAGGCCTTCTCAGCCACGCCTATGAAATTGGAGGCTCGACAGAGGTACTCGCCCCCATCACGCTCGGACACATTGGCCAGGCGGAGGCGTGCGTCGGCCTCCACACTCTCACTGATCCAGGACTGCGGGGACAAGAGACCCGGCTTAGGCGCGCCCTCAGCAGCCCGGCTGGGCACAGAGCGGCCGTGCGGGCGCAGGGCCGGGCAGACCCCGCCACGGGGGTGGGCCTCAAGGAACGGAGGGCGGGGGCCAGGCCGGGCCATGCCGGGCAGGGAGTCTGCCTGGAGGCGGCCACGGAAGCACCTGCCCGTGGTGGGCCATGGTTTCACAGGATGCGCCTTCTGCACGCCCACCCGCTTCAGCGCAGAGTGTGGCCCTGGCAGGCACCCCTGAGAGGCCCTCCGCTGCCTAGCCCTGGGGTCCCAGCAGGGCCCGGCTCTCGGTAAGTGTGTTCCCGTGAGTGTGGAGATCTCACCCGACAGGGCCACGGTGGCCTCTCCGGTCGGGTCTGCACTCCCGCCCTCAGCCCAAGCGCCCGCTCCCTACCCCCGTGAGCAACAGATGTTTCTCTTTGGGCTGAGCGTCACAACCATCCCAACTAGGGTGGCCCCCGCCCCTGAGGCCGTGGGAACAAAGCGAGGGCCGAGGGAGGCAGGCGGACCGCGAGCCATGCTCTGCGCATGCAGACGGTGTCGAATCAGGGCGGCCGGAGGCGTGGCTGCCTGCACCTCGGGCCCACAGCCTGCCGCGCCGGGAGGGCTCAGCTGCCACCTGCCTGCCCTGGGGCCTTGAGCTTGACCCCGGCCCAGGGCGCTGTCTGCAGGCCTGCCTCCAGGGCTGAGGCCGGCCCTCAGAGCAGACGGGAAACCGAGGACTCACCGCAGGACCACGTGCTGCCTGCCTCACATGCCGGGACTGGGCCCAGACTCCCAGGCCGACCCCCCAGCCCGCCAGTGCGGAGCCGAGCCCCCCACCCCTTCTCCCCCGCCAACCCTTTGACCCAGCGAGCCTCCCTGCTGGGATGCCTTCCCGGTCCCCGGCCACGGGGGGGCCAGCAGGGCCAGGCCCGGCAGCTCCCGAGCAGCAGCCGGCCGCCGGCGCCCGGCCAGGGGTGGCACCCACCTTGAGGACAGTGACGTAGGGGGTGCCGTCAGGCCCCACTTTGCTGCCGTTCACCTCCACGTGCTTGAGCCACTGGATGTGGGGCTGCGCGTCGCTGTATACCTTGCAGTGGAACTCCACGTCGCTGCCCAGCACGGCCGTCTGGTTGGCAGGCAGCCCCGCCTGCAGGATGGGCCGGTGCGGAGAGCGCTCTGCGGGGCAGACGGGGTTAGGGGCCACCCGGCCCGCGCCGCCAGCCCACACCCGCCAGCCCCGGGGGCCTCACCCAGCACGTCCAGGGTGTAGGTCTGCCGGATGCTGCCGAACTTGTTCTGCACGACGCACGTGTAGTTCCCGCGGTCCGAGGGCACCACGCTCTCCATGACCAGGCTCCACTGCTGGTGCCTCAGCTGTGGGCAGGCGCGCGTGAGGGGACAGCGGCCCAGGACCCCGCCGGCCAGCACCGCCCGCCACCAGGCCCACCTTGATGCCCCCGATGCGGTGCTCGCCTCGGAACTCCTTGCCGTTCTTCAGCCAGGAGATGGACGGCGTGGGGTTGCCGGCGGCCGGGCACCGGAAGCGCACGGTGTTGGCGGCCGGCACCGCCAGCAGCTTCTTGTCCATGCGCTCAGGCCGCGTCCAGTAAGGGGCCCCTGCTGGCAGAGGGGGGCGTGCCAGCCGTAACCAGGGTGGGGACAGAGGTCCACCTGAGCCCGCTTCAGAAGCCGCCAGGCTGCTCACGCCTCCAGCCTCCGTGTACGGAGTGTTGGACTTTTTTTTTTTTTATTTAAGATTTTATTTATTTGACAGAGACACAGCGAGAGAGGAAACATAAGCAGGGGAAGTAGGAGAGGGAGAAGCAGGCTTCCCGCCGAGCAGGGAGCCCGATGCGGGGCTCGATCCCAGGACCCCGGGATCATGACCCGAGCCAAAGGCAGACGCTTAACGACTGAGCCACCCAAGCGCCCCCGGAGTGTTGGGACTTTTGAGGACCTCTGCCTTGGCTGGACAAGGCCGCCGACAGCCCCAGTGTCGCCTCCCAGCATTCTCAAAGCTAAGCACGCCCCTCCCCTCCCTGTCTGCCTCCCGCAAGCACCCGCAGCAGCCAAGGGGGCCCGAGGGTCCAGAACAATACACCCTGACCTGGGAGCCTTCGAGACATAAGGGTATCTCCCGGGCAACACCCACCAACCCAGGGAGGCACACTTGGGGCCGGCCCACTGAAGTGGAGACCCAGCCAGCAGCGGAACCAGGCCAGCCCAGGTCACAGAGCCCAGCTGGGTGGACAAGCAAGGCCAGGACCTAGAAGCCGCGGAGCGGGACATAAGGCCCAGCCCCCTGCAGAGCCCAGAGTCTCAAAGGTGGCCAGGTGCCTGCTAGAACCCTTGAGACCCAGAGTCACCCTCTAGAGCACTCTAGGGCCTGCCGGGCAGGGGGAGGGGACATGGCATCTGGGGGGCACTGCCCCCTCCTGGTTTTCAGGGTTGTCCCCATCCTCCACCCTAATTGGTTTCCATCCTTCCTTGTTACTGGGGTGGGGGCTGCATTCCTGCCCTGGGAGGCTGGACAGGCATCCCCTAGGACAGGGGAGAGACGCCCCTCTCACCCCCACCCCTGCCCTGCTGCCTTCAACACAGCCATGTGGCGGAGGAGGGCGCTGAGGCCCAGGCAGGGAGCCCTCCAGGGGCAGAGACCCCGGGGGGACTGCAGGCTGAGACCATGGTGGCTCAGCCCTGCTGGACGGTGTCTGTGGAGGACAGCCTGCCAGTGACCCTTGGAGCCCCTGAGCCCACCGGGTTGTGCTGGGGGGGGGGTGGAGGGGCCAGCACCGCCTGACATGGCCAGGGTGGCCGGGGCTCCAGGAGCAACTGGGCCTGGAGCTTGGCTTTGAACTCCTGGCAGCCAAAGGAAAAAGGGAAAATAGAGGAGACCTAGTGGCTCCTCAGGAAGGGCCCTTCCACGCCTCTGTCAGCATGCACACCCAAGGTAGAGCCGACCTACGCACCCCGGCACCTGGCTCCTCTCCGGGGACCACTCCTCTCCCACATCCCCACCCAGCTCCACCTCCCTAGAGGGCTCCCCCTCACCTCTTTGCCACTGGACCCCTCGGGGCCCTCCACCTCCCCTAGCCAGCCCCTCCGTGATTGGCAAAGTCTACCCGCCACTGCGCCAGGCTTACACACCTGCGTGCTGTGACCCCACCTGCTCCCCACACCTGCGGCCTGCTCCCCACAAATGCCACAGCCTCCCCTTTACAATGAACACGTGCCCAAAGCTGGTGTCCCTGGAGCCCACAGCCACCCTCCACTCCCACCTCCCATGCCCCGACTCCTCAGTCCGATGACCCACAGCAGCCCGGCTGGGCCACCTTACTGCCCCCGCCGCGGCCTCCCTGTCTCACCTGCCACGCAGCGCCCCCACCCCCCCAGCTTGCCACCCAGAGCTCAGGGCCGCCACAGTGAGGGGACCCCACGCTCGGTGTGACCCCAGGGGGGCAGCCCCCAGGTCTCGGTCTCCTACCTGCCTGAGGAGCAGGAGGCCCTGTACCTGCAGAGTGTAGGGCTTGGCAGCTAGGAAGCAAGCCCACCCCTGGGAAGGCAGGTCCCCAACCCTGGCCAGCCTGGCGTGCCTGGAACCCGGGCTCACCTGTATCCTCAGCCTCATCCTCCCCGTCTTCATCATCTCCGGAGGACGGAGCATCTGAAATTCAGGCAACAGGGAGTGTGCAGGGGTCGGCCCCCCGACAGGCAAATGCCCAGGGCCTACACCCCAGTACCTCCACCTCCTCCCGGGTCTGTGGGGGCCGCCCACGGGCAGGGCTGGAGCCCCTTCACGCAGCACCTCCTACGGGGTGCCCCCACCCAACGACCACCAAGACCCTCAATGTGGGGTGGAGCGCAGCCGCAGGCCACACGGTGGCAGGCCACACGTTGAGCTCGGTGGGGCCCCGGGGCACTCACCGGTCACGCGCACGCTGAAGTAACACAGCACGCGCTGAGTGAGCCGCTGCCGGCAGCTATAGGCCCCCGCGTCCTCATGGGAGGCGTTGAGCACCTGCAGCCGCTGAGGCCCCACCAGGATGCGGTCGGAGGGCACTAGCCCCACACCGTCCTTGACCCAGACACTGGGCCCCGTGGGACCACCGGCAGGCGCATGGCAGCTCAGCTCCACGGTGTCCCCGCTGCCAAAGACCAGCTGTTCCTGCTGGCCAGGCTCAGGTCCCAGGGCCTCTGTGGAGGAGACGATGACCCTGAGGCAGGTGCCCCCGAAACAGGAATCCTGGGCGCCCGGCACCCCCGGGAGGCCCCACGGCTGGCCCACTGCCCAGACATGCAGCAAAGGCTGTGGCGGGGGCATCTGGGGCCCAGAGGGCTAGGCAAGGGCCACCGCATCCAGAGCCTGCTGTCCTGCAAAGTGTCCCAGGCCTGCCAACTGGTGTGAGCCCTGAGGACAACCACACCGTCGCGGCACCGAGGTGGATGACACGCGAGGAAGCGGGGTCGGCTGCGCACTCGCCAGACCATACTCATGGACATTGAGAATTCAAGTTGCAGGGTGTCACGGAGTATCATTCTTCCTCTGGTTTTTCCCAACCACTTAGAAATGCAAAATCCATGCTGAGCTTACAGGCTGTACAAAACCAGCCGGCAGGCAGAGGTCCTCCACAGACCTCTGGCTTCTAGCCTAAAACAGAGGCTCGAGGCAGGAAGGACGTGGTGGGGGGCAGGGGTCCCACTTACTGCCCCCCATTTCTCATCCTGGCAGCAAAAGCACTTCCGGACCAGAGAACAGACGCTCCCCAGCTCGAGGAGGAAGCCACCACGGCTGGGCAGCACTTGCTGTGGGCCGGTGACCTCGGGGGCCAGCCCGGGTCTCGGGGACATGGAATGCCTGTACCCCAACTTAGAAGGGAGTGTCGTGTGTGTGAGCTACGCCTCAGCACTACACTAAACACACAGCAGAACATTCCTAAGTACAGACGGGATACTGCGGGCAGCGGTCTCACGGGCCAGTGGGTTAAGGGGACCTGGGACCCTCCCCCCACCATTTCACGGATAAGAACACAAGCTGGGAGGGGTGGGAGGTTGTGAGCAGGTCAGAGCGGGAACCCTTGAGCTAGGCTAAGGTGACCTGGCCCACCTTACGTGCAAATGCTAAGTTGGGGTAGAAGACGCTCGCCAAGGGCGGATGTCCACCCGTAAGCCCCCAGGGCCCTCCTCTCTGCCCAGCGGCTGCCTAGCTCGCTGAGATCCAGGGACATACCCCTGGCGGGGCTGGCTATCACCCCCAAGCCTCCCTGCCAGGGCCAGACAATGGCCAGCGCAGGAGGGCAGCCTGGGCTTGGGGCCCGGGACAGAGGTGGGTGGTCCCGCTGCCCAGGCCTCCTTCCCCAGACCCGGCTGGGTCAGTTACACCATCACTTGTCATTCTGCCGACGCGTGGCCTAGATTCGAGGGCCCAGCTGCCCACTCTAGCCACACCAGGCCCTGGCTCCCTGGACAGTCCCAATTCTGCCCACCCACTTCCGGCGGGCCCACCAGCCCCATGCCCACCAGGAGGGTCTCTGGAGTATCCTCCCAGTCTGCATCCCTGGGGGCCCCACAGTCAGGGGCCTCCTGCTCTGACCTCCAGCCCCCAGTCCTGGCTACTGTATCCTGTGGGGACCACCCAGTGCTGGGCACTGACTGAGGCCCCCCAGAAGGCTGAGGACAGGCTGGTCATGGCAGCCTCAGCCCCAGGCCCTGGCCCAAGGGCAACAGTGGTTGGTTCTGGTTTGGTCTGGGCAGCCTCGGCAGGTCAACCATCCACACAGTATTCACTTCAACCTCGTCCAGCACGGGACTGAGGAGCACAGAGCAGCCCCCAGGCCAGCCATCTGCTGCTGGACAGACGCTGCACTCAGCTGAGGCCCAGCCCTTGACCTGCCCAGGTGCCGAAGCCAGGGACCCCCGGGCCAGGGCAGCAGAGTCTCTGCCTCCAGTAGAGCTGACCCACCAGGCCCACCCTGAGCCACGGAGGACCCTGGGGGTGACCCAGCAGTGGCCGAGGGGATGGGGTCAGGCAGGGGGACAGAGGAGGATGGGCAGGGCCCAAAGTGATGGGCATGGGTGGGCACTAACCCAGCCACTGTCTGGCCCTACCCGGGGAGCAGCAGGGGCACATGCCGTTCAGCCCCCACCCCCAGCAGCCCTAGGAGGGAGTCTTTCCTGATCAACAAAAGGGGGCCCTACCCACGCCCACGCAAGCGCTGGGGCCCACGCATGCTGGAGGCCAAGTCCTGTGTGCCACGGCAGGTGCCCACGTGCCTGAGGGGAGTGGGCATAGGTGGAATGCCTGCCCCCACCTGCATCCCCACCCCAACAGGGGATGGAGCTCATTTGGGGGCCGTAGGCCGAGGGCAGCCCATGGGACCACCCAAGGGGTACTGTGTCCTGGAAAGGCCCGCTGTCTCCCAGTCACAGGGTCCCCCTGACTCTGCTGCTCACTGGCCTCGTGCCTCAATTTCCCCCACTGGGACACAGGGCAGAAATCCCACCGGAAGGCCCGGGAGGCCACCCCAGCTGTGAAAGTGCTGGGTCCCGGGAGAGCAGGGGTGAGAGACCCAAGCCATCACCTTTGATGTTACCAGGCCACAGCCAGAGCTTGCTTGGGAGGGCTGCCGCCCAGGCCCTGACCCCCGACGGGCAGGATACGCTCCTAGATTCAGGTCACTACAGTCGAGGGCCCCCCAGTGCACGGGGAGTGCACAGGAGTGGACAACCCTTCCTCAGAAGGGCCTTGGGGGTGACCCCAAAGAACAAGCATCAAATTCAGACCTGATTCAAAGGAACCATTGGACTGGCTGCCCGCAAGGGATCTGGGGTTTGGGGTGGGATGAAGAACAAAGGGTCTGGTTCCGGATGTGTGATGAAGCTTTCACTGCCCTCCAGAGCTTCTAAATAGCCCAAGAGACATGGGTTTTCTCAAAGGGACCCGAAGCCGAGGGAGAAGATCTGATCTATCGCCTCCCCACCTGGAAACTATCTGAAAAGTTTCATACCAAAGTTAGAAAAAAGGGGGGGGGGGGCGGTTTGGAGATCAGGCAAGTGAATGTGGGCTTATGGGATGACCCAGCCTGACCTTCCCAGAACCCTGCCATTACCTGTCCTCACAAAAAGGTAAGGTGACTGGGGCTCCAGGAGGGCTCCCAGAGCCCCCAGCAGGATGTAGAGTAAGGAGGCTCCCTTCTCATCCAGAAGAGACCCCCCTCATTGCTTACTCACTTGTAAGTGACTCAGACCTGCCAGGCTGCCCCTCCAGCCCGTGCCTGCTGGGGCTCCTGTTCCCTTTTAGTTCCAGTTATGAAACGGGGCACAGCCAGGACCCAGAGCAGCCCCAAGGAGGACCTGAGGCCCTGGGGGCAGGGGTGCTTCTCAGTTCAGTGCAGGGGCGGAGGTCAGAAGTCCAGCCTCTGGCTCAGCCAGGTTAATGAACCACCCAGAGGCCTGTGGGGCTCAAAGTCCAGCCCTGATGAGCAGGAGGTGGGGGAGGCTGCAACCAGTGCTTTTCTGGGAAATGCCCTGTACTCCCACAGGACCCCTCTTGGCTGGGTGGGTTCAGGCGGCAGGGGAGTGCCCCCCACCAGGCCCCTCACAGAGAACACTGGTCCCATGGGCAGATGAAGGCTGCCCAGGTCAGTCCAGTGGCCCGCACCTTCCCCACCCCGACCCCAGGCAAGTCTGGCTTTTTAATTTGTTTCCCGGGACAGTGTCAGCTGGAAACTCTAAATTTCATGAGGTCCTTGAATTTTTACGGCCTGGTCCATGTCCTTAGCGAACCGGATTAAAAGCTCACTGACCTAGCAACTCACTACCTGTCTCAGCCCCTCCACTTCGGGGCGGCGGGGCAGCTCTGCCCTGGTGGGGCAAAAAGGCCCCGCTCCCTGGGGTCCCTCCTGCTGCTGTGCCCCAGGCCTGCGCCCCGGGACCGGCCTCATGGGTGCGGCCAGTTCCCAGAGGGAGGACGGAGCCCCCCGCCATGCCCGCCCCCGCACGCCGCAGGGGGTCCCCAGGGGGCCTGGAGCCCCGCCCGCCGCGCCCTCCCCGGGGCTAGTTGACATTCCTCGGCCGTAGTGAGTAATATCTTTATCTGAATGCGAATGCTAATTCGGGGCTCCCCCCGCGACGGCCTATTCGGCGCCCCTGGAAGCTGGGGCCGCCTGAGCAGGCGCTAAAAGCGCGCGCTGACCTCGCGACGGCCTCTGTCACGCCGCTGAATGACACACACATTCAAGCGCCGGGCCCACTTCATTCATAAAAAAATGACATTGTTCCGGGAGGCTGCAGCCGCCGCCGCAGAAAGGGGCGCGGGGGCGCGAGGAGGGGCGGGCCGCCATCTGCCTCCGTCCTGCCCGCGGCCGCCGCCTCCCTGGCACGGCGCGCCCGCCGCCGCTCAGCTCACACCTCCCTGCGAGGCCGCCGCGGCCGCCATCAATGCGCGGTCTGTGGCCGCGCCGGGTACAAAGGAGCGGCTGTTCGGGTCCCGCCCGGGTGGGGCGTGAGCTCACCGGGCGAAGGCCTCCCTCCGCGCGGCCGCCGGGACGGAGCGGGGGTGCGCGCGGCCCCCTCGCCCTCGCCCGGCTGTCCCCCGGGGCCGGCTCTCTCCCCGGGCCGGCTCTCTCCTCGGGGCCGTCTGTCCCCCGGGGCCGCCTGTCCCCCGGGCCGGCTCTCTCCTCGGGGCCGCCTGTCCCCCCCCCCGGGCCGGCTCTCTCCTCCGGGCCACCTGTCCCCCGGGCCGGCTCTCTCCTCGGGGCCGTCTGTCCCCCGGAGCCGGCTCTCTCCTCGGGGCCGGCTGTCCCCCGGGCCGGCTCTCTCCTCGGGGCCGCCTGTCCCCCCCCCCGGGCCGGCTCTCTCCTCCGGGCCACCTGTCCCCCGGGCCGGCTCTCTCCTCCGGGCCGTCTGTCCCCCGGGCCGGCTCTCTCCTCGGGGCCGTCTGTCCCCCGGAGCCGGCTCTCTCCTCGGGGCCGGCTGTCCCCCGGGCCGGCTCTCTCCTCCGGGCCGTCTGTCCCCCGGGGCCGCCTGTCCCCCGGGCCGGCTCTCTCCTCGGGGCCGCCTGTCCCCCCCCCCCGGGCCGGCTCTCTCCTCGGGGCCGTCTGTCCCCCGGAGCTGGCTCTCTCCTCGGGGCCGTCTGTCCCCCGGGCCGGTTCTCTCCTCGGGGCCGCCTGTCCCCCCCCCCCCCCGGGCCGGCTCTCTCCTCGGGGCCGCCTGTCCCCCCCACCCCCCCGGGCCGGCTCTCTCCTCGGGGCCGGCTGTTTCCACCCCCCGCCGGGGCGCAGCCGGGAGCTTGGCGGCGCGTGTGTGGGGCGGCACCGCCCGGAGCGCACGGCGGGCTCGGCAGGGGGCCGCGCACGCTACACCTCGAGGGCCGCGGCGCGTGTGCGGGGCGGGGCCTGGCGCACCGACGCGCTCCCGCCCCTCCCCGGAGCTCGGCCCGCGGGCCCCTAGCGGACCCCCGACGCCCACCCGACCTTGACTGCCAGCTGGGGTCCGCGGCTCCACGTCCCTCGGACACCCGCCCTCTCACCTCCCGGCGCCCAGCCTGGCGTCGGGCGCGCACCCTGGGGGAGCAGACACCTTCACCCGCAGGGCTGGGGAGCGGAGGCACTAGACGGGTGTTGCGTCGTCACGCAGGCCACTGGGGGGCAGGGCCCGGGTGGCAGGCTGACGCGCTCTCACACCCTCCCCCCAAAGTGCGGTCTTTCGCTTTGGGCCGCAGCCCTGAACCGGGACGGAGGCGGGTTGGGACTGCGGCACCAACAATAACTTTCCGTCAGTGAGGACCCGCAGAACAACAATGGGAATGGGAAACGCAGCCCCCAGCGCTCTCCCGATGCTGCCCGGGGGCAGGCTGAGCCCCACTAGGGAACCGCGGGGGCAGTGGCCGCGGACACCGCGGGCGCGTCCAGCTCCCCGCCGCGGCCTCGCACTTGGGTGGTAGCCCTGAAGCTCCAGGAGCCCCACAAACTCCTGGCCGAGATTCCCGGGGAGGGAGGCGGCAGAAACCCCGGCACTGGTTCCGCAGGGCCAGCCCAGGGCGCGCCCTCGGGCCCACTCAGATCCGGCGCCCCCCACCCACCCAGGAGCCGGTTCCTGGGCCCCGACGCCCAGCGCGTCGGGTGCTTCCTTACCTGCCGCTCTCCGCACGACGCTCTGCTCCATGCCTGGGGGCCCCGAGGCGGCGCCGGTCACGACCGCCAGCGCCACGCAGAACGCGAGGGCGCGAGCCGGGGCGCCCATAGTGGGGGCGAGGGCGACGACGTCCTCAGGCGACGCGCGCGGGCATGCTGCCCCCCATGGCCCCGCTCTGGCACCGGCGGGAAGAGGGCGCCACTCGGGAGACTGCGGGAGGAGGCGGGCAGTTCGTTATCCCGGAGGAGCCGGGGCGCGCAAGGGCGGAAGCCCCGGTGGCTGGGCTCCTGCGCCCCGGCTCCGCCGATCCCCGGCCGCCCCGCCCGCCGCCGCCGCCCTGGGCTCCCGGGCCGCCTGGCGCCGGCCGCCTCCTCCCCGCCGCGGTCCCTCCCTTCCTCCCCCTTCCCTCCCTGACTTCTGCAGAGCCCTCCCAGGGCGGCGGCGGCGGCAAACTTTCCAGAGCGGGAAGCCTGCGCCCCGGCCGGGCCCCGCCGCAGAGACCGCTCGGGACGTGAGCCCGCCGCGCGCTCTGGCCTCGCCGCGCGCCCGCCTCGACCCCTCCGCGCCCGCGCACCGACCTGGCGGCCGCTGGCGCCCACTCGCCGCGCGCGGCTCTTGCTCCGGCTCGTTACCCGCCGGCCCAGCGCCTGCGCCCCGTGCCTCCAGCGTCGGCTCGCCGGTGCGTCCGTGCGCCCGGCGGAGCAGGACTCCGCGGCGCCAGCTGCCCGCACCACCGCCGCCGCCGCCAGCGCGCACTGAGCCCTGGCGGCCCGGCGCGCGGCAGCCAGTGGGGGCTGGCCCGCGGCCGCCCCGCCCCCGGCCCGCCCCGCCCCGGCCACGCCCGCCCCCACTCGCCGGGCGCGGGACACGCCCCTCCCCTGGGGCGGCCCGGAGGCGGGGCCGCGGCTCGCCTGGCCCCCGCCCGCGGAGGGGATTAGAGGGGGCGGGGCCGGGCGGGGGCGCCGGGCGGTCTCGGAGGGCGTGGGAGCCGGGGCCGGACGCGCGAGGCCCCCAGTCGCAGCGCTGGGCCAGGCGGGCGCGCAGAGGGGCCGAGCGCGGACCTCTAGTTGCGGGCCTCGCAGTCCCAGGTGCCATCCGGCCTCCGATCAGGGCTTCAGGCCACGGAACGCGGGGACATAGAAGGGGAGCGTCTCGGTGGGTGAAGCCTGTCAGAGAGGCTTCACGGAGAAGGAGCTGCCCAAGCTGAACCCCGAGGTGTGAGCAGCCAGTCCTCAGGTGGACAAGCCCAGGAGCGCATCAAGGCCCGGGGCACTGTGTGTGCAAAGGCCCGGCAGTGAGGGGCGTCTCTGCCTGTCTGCCTGGGGCTGAAGTACCAGCGAACTGCATCCCAGAAGCACGGGTCTCCCTGCTGCTTGTAGCTAAGCTCCCCGAGTTACTCCCAATCCTCCAGGAGGAGACAAGTTTGGAGATTGGGTGCTGGCCAGGCATCACAGTGGAGAGCAGGGGTGGGGGCCTCAGAGAGGGGACACCAACCCTCGGGCTCTGGCAAAGGATGAGGGTAGCTGGTGGCAGAGCTTGAGCTGGTGGAGTTGTGACAGGTCCTGGGGCACTGCTGGGTGGGACGATCTGAGCTGGAGAGGACCCCAGGTGACTACGCCTTCTGTGCCCCCCTTCACAAGGAAGACGGCACTTCTCCCACTTTCAGGCAAACCCAGAGGGGCACAGAGAGGGGAGGGGAGACACAGGCATGGCTCTGGCCTGCCCCACCCAAGTGCCTCCGGACCACCTCCCTTCTGGAATTCTGTATGCTCATCAGGAAAATGGGCAATGAAAGCCCCTCTGTGACTGGGCGCTGGCACCACCGCACAGCTCCAGGGGCAGCCTGTGTTTTAAAGACGCCAACCTGGGAGCGCCTGGGTGGCTCGGTCGTTGAGCGTCTGTCTGCCTTCAGCTCGGGTCGTGATCCCGGGGTCCTGGGATCGAGCCCCACATCGAGCTCCCTGCTCCGCGGGAAGCCTGCTTCTCCCTCTCCCGCTCCCCCAGCTTGTGTTCCCTCTCTCGCTGTCTCTCTCTCTCAAAAAATAAATAAAATCTTTAGGGCGCCTGGGTGGCTCAGATGGTTGAGCGTCTGCCTTCGGCTCAGGTCATGGTCTCAGGGTCCTGGGATCGAGTCCCGCATCGGGCTCCCTGCTCCTTGGGAGCCTGCTTCTCCCTCTGCCTCTCTCTGTCTCTAACGAATAAATAAACAAAATCTTAAAAAATAAATAAATAATAAATAAATAAATAAATAAATAAATAAATAAAATCTTAAAATAAATAAAGACACCAACCTGGAGACACCCCAGCCTCTGAGGCCAGACTTCAGGGCCCTAGAAGGGCCCCACCCCCAGGGAGCCCTCATGCAACCCCTGTGGACCTACCTGACAGATCAGCATCCGCGCTGCGTGCTGCTCTCATTGCTTGCTCAAGTTAATCCCTCGGCCCCTGTGCTGGCCCTCAGCGGGGCCGTCCAACCCCTAACCCCTCCAATGCCCAGCCCAGGCTGCCCCCACCTGGGTCCCCTCCCGGGATACCACCCTAGGTACCACCAGCAGCAGGCATGGCTCTAATCTATTAGCCAGTTCCTTAATTAACAGGTTACTTTTTTTGAAAGATTTATTTATTTTATATATATGAGAGAGAGAGTGTGCAGGAGCGGAGGAGGGGCAGAGGGAGAGGGAGAGGGAATCTCCAGCCGACTCTGCACTGAGCGCGGAGCCCCACGACCCTGAGACCATGACCTGAACCAAAACCAAGAGTCGGACACTCAACTGACTGAGCCACCTGGGCGCCCCTAACCAGTTACTTAATGAATCAGTTGCTTGACATACAAGGATGGGTGTGGGTTGTTGGCCCCGTGGGCCCTGTTCGTCTGTGTGGATCGCACTGGGTTTTCCTCCAGATTGCTTTGTGGACAGAACTGGCAGGCGAGGCAGGAGTCAGCTCGGAGTGGGACAGAGGGGCAGGACCGGTCGCTGGCGCCTGATGCGTGGCTTCTCAGAGGACCCTTCCGAGGCCTGGGAAAGGTCTGTTTTGTCCCCTGCAGGTCCTCCCCCAGGAGGGTGCCCACAGTTCCCCCGTGGGCCCCTGAGAAAAACGTCCTGCACCTCCTGGTCTCTGAGAGGTGGGCATCCCTCCATCCTCCTGTCAGTAACTATTTTTGCTTTTTGCCTCCCAGGGCTGTTCCCTTGGCCGAAGTGCCCACAGGGATTGTAGGTCCGTGTTGGTGGTCTCTACACGCTTCTATCTATCCCAACAAGCCTGACCCTACTCGGCATCCTGTCCAGCTCCTGTGTGAATTTGGCCGCTGGGCAGCACTAGCAAGAGGAGAGGTTGCTGGGGGGATGGGCCCTTGCACCTTGGCCCAGCTCCCTCTTCCTCGGGCCTGTGGGAGGGAGTGTGTCCCCCTCTTCCTCCAGCGCCAGGCTTGGGTTGACCCCTGGGTGCTTCATGCTCTGTATTCCTTTCCGAAGGCTGCTGTAACAAATGACCACAAACCTGTTGGCTGAAATGTAGTCTCTCACGGTCCTGGAGGCCAGAAGTCGGAAACCAAGGTGTGGGCAGGGCCCTGCTCCCTCTGAGGCTCCAGGGGAGGGTCCATCCTGCCTCTTCCTGCCTCTGAGGCTCCAGGTGCTCCTGGGCTTGTGACAGTCACTGCTACCCGCTCTGCGTCTAAGGTCACACAGCCTTTTCCTCTTCCGTCCTCTTCCATCCCTTAGAGGAACACTTGCCATTGGATGTAAGACCCACCCAGGTAATCCAAGATCATCCCAAGAGCTTAATTTACTGACGCCACAAAGAACGAGGTCACGTTCCCAGTTCCTGGGGGTCAGGATGCGGATCTGTGTCTTATTCTGCTGTCTACACACCTTGTGGTAGTTGGGTCCTTCAGTGGCACGCAGTCTGAAGGGGTCTCCTCCTTATGGCCTCTCCTGAATGTCTGGTGGCATTTAGGTCCAAGAACAGGACGTCCTCGTGGCTCTCGGCGGATTCTGCCAAATTGCTTCCGAAAGGCCCCAGCACCGCCCGTTGCCAGCAGCAAAGGAGATCAGCCAGTTCACCCCACCCTCGCCCCCAGGGGAGGACATTGCTTGAAGGCCTCTTTTATTATCATTGAAAAAATAATTGTATTGTTCACAACTGTTCTGTCCAAGTCAACGGTTTGCAGGGCCTTGCCTTGACACCAGGCCTGTTACTCACGATGCCATCTGGGCCGCGTTTCCCAACATCTCAGCGACACTTTCTAAAAATTAGCCATTAGTCACCACTGTGTCACCACGGCTCTCCTGATGGAGCATTTGCCCTGAGACCCATTTCTGCTGGACCCCATGAGGGAGGCCCCCTTGGGGCACCTCAGGCAGGGGAGCAGGTGCCGGGGGCGTGGAGAGCCTGCAGAGGGTCAGTGCGGGGTTGTAGGAGTCCTAGGGGGGCTCCACTCCCCTCAGACTTCCCTGCCTGACCCCCTGCCCCTTCCCCCCGCACAGCCACCCTTCTCCCAAGGCCCACAGCCATGGGGGTCCCCAGTGAAGGTGAGTGTGGGAGGCCTCGGGCGAGAGTCGGGGGCTGGTGGGCAGCGTGGCCCAGCCCAGCCTGGTCAGTGACTCAGAGCCGGGTGGCCCGGCTTGCTCGGGCCTGTGCAGGTGCGAGCAGGGAGGGATGCTGTGGCAGGGGGACCAGGCTGCGGCGTGCCCTGGGTATAGGGATCGTGGCAGGCTGTGAGGCGCGGGCCCTGCAGCCACTCCTCCTCACCTCGCCCTGCCTAGTGCGGACTTGAATCCACATCCTGCCTGCTATCCACAGCGCCCCTGGCGGGCCGTGGCTTCCGCAGCACCCACTAGATGCCCATCGAGGCCGGCACTGGGCCTGGAAGCCAGGGCGTGGAGAGCCCTGGTCAGAGCCTCCTGCTCGGCTACCCCTGGGACCGAGTGCCTGGCCTAGAGATGCAGCTGCTGCTGGAAGCTTCTCTCTGCCCTGCCACCGGGCTGAGTGCTTTGATGGGGGAAACTGAGGCCCCAAGGGAGCTTCACGTCTCAGCCTAGTTCACCTTCTCTGGGAGGCCCAGGGGACCCCCCGGGGCACTGCTTGACCTCCCCCTGGGAGCTCTCCATCTCCCAACACACATCTCCACCTTCTGGGAAACCACTGCTACCCCTGCCTGCCGGCAGGGCACACATGAGGTGGGCCCCAGGGGCCACAGGATGGAGCAGGAGGTGTCTCTCCATAGTCCAGCTGGGCTGAGCTGACCTCCTTCCCCCAAAGAAAGAAAAACAGATTTGAGAGCAGTCACAGCTGCTATGGGTCGTGGGTAATCTCTGCTTTTTAAATTTGTACTCAGAAAATTTGAGGAGGATTAAAATAAAAAGCACAGTTGATTTGCTCATTACAACAGAAATGGAATTCTAAAGAACATGGAGAAGAGAAAGTATTCCAAAATCCATTGGCCAACACTAGCTACTGTACGAGAGCCTTAATTTTAGCTCTGAGCTTCCTGGCAGGCTGAGCAAAGAGGGCAACACCATAATCATGCGCTGTTGGGAGGCTGTCTTCTGGGATGTGCTGTAACAGCCCCAGTCCAGACATTCTGACCTCTTTACCCTTTGGTTCGCTCAGACCCCTAGACCGCAAATCCTGACTTTAGGTTTGGAAAGTGTGGTTGCTCCCAGATGAGCAAAGAAAGGAGACCAGGGCTGTCTGTAATTGCAGGAAAGCGGTGGCAGGGAGCTGGGGAGGGGGAGATGAAAGCTCAAGCTTCTGCTGGGCTCCAACCCAGGCCGGGGTGAGGGGCAGGAGGGAGCTGGTGTGGGCGGGGAGCCTGGCTGGGGAGGGCCCCCAAGGGGCTGGGCCGGGGAGAAGTGGCCAGAGCTGGCCCGGGACGGGTTAAGGCCTCCCCAGCTCCTGGGGCTGGCGGGGGCCAGGCCGGTAGCCGCTGAGTAGCTCAGAAATCTATTTTTCTAAGCACTTGGCATTTGCCTGAAACCTCAAGTGCATTTTCCCTAAGTTTTATTTTTTCTTTGACCCCAAACTCTGGTAAATTTAAGGGAAATTTAATTATGGTGTTTTGGGTCCATTTACACTTAAACCTTCTCAGCATTTTTTCCAAGACCCTTTTGGAGTTCAGCATGTCTTGGGAGCCTTCTAAATGAGCGTTTTTATTATTATTATTTTTTGAAAAGACTTCACTCCCCCCCACCCCCCCACCAGCCTTCCTGCCAAGAATAAACAAGCCCGGCTCCGCAGGCTCCGGCTGAATTAGGAATCCAGGCCTCAGGGGCCGCTGGGCCAACCCCACGTCACACCCTCCTCCCTCCTGGGCGGCCTCCACCCTCCTCAATGGAATGCCCCTTCCTCTGGGTCCTGCTGGCCCTTCCTGGCTAGTGTCACCCGCTCTAGGCAGCCTCTTCCAGCTCTGCCCTGAGCCTCAACCAAAGTTCCTCCTCAGGGCCTCCATCCCTGGCCCTTTGCCCCTGCTGGTCTCCGCACAGGTCACCCGTGGACAAACCTCGGCCATGCTTCCAGCCGAGCCGGCGAGGTCAGAGTGGCCAGCTGGGTCCAGTGGGCAGGAGAGGCCTCCACCTCTGCTAGCTGGAGGCTGTAGACACGGTCCAGCCCAGGCTGGGGCCAGGGGACCCCCAGAGCTTGCACTGGGGCAACTTGCATCCTGTGGGACTGGCTCCATCATCAGCCCCCTTGACAGGTGGGGAAACTGAGGCACAGAAGCTCAGGTGGCCTGGCCTGGTATGCAGTGACCGGGCGCAGCTACCCTGCCCTGGGGAGACTTCCACCGAGCTGGGGAAGGGTGGGGTGTTCTCTAGGCATTTAGGGAGCCCACAGAGCAGGTCAGAACCCCCACCCTCAGGCAAGCGCCTAGCAGCTGGAAGGAGGGCCCGCCCCCAGCCCCCACCCCGGGCCCTTCCCCTGCTGCTGGCTCACCAAGCAGCCACTGTCAGGAGCCCTCTATTCCTCGTGCACCCCCCAGCCGGACTCAGGCCCACCATGAGCCACGATCCCCAGCCCCACCCCGGCCCCACGGACCAGGCCTCCTGCCCAAGAGAATGAGGCGTGGGGCCCGGCCCCCACTCCAGGCTTCCCCAGTGGCCGGCTCGGAACCCCGGCTGTCGCCAACGCTGTGGGCAGTGGGGCTGGAGGCTGCCACCATGCTTGGCCCGGGGCTGGGCTGGGGGTGGAAGGTCAGAGACGGGCGTCGGAGGCAGAGTCCTGGATCTGCCCAAGCACCGCTGCTCCCTGTTTTGTGGTCTTGGGCAGTCTCCCATCTGTAAAGGGGCTCTGACAACACCTTGGTGGAGGCTGGTTGGGAGGAGGGAGGCAGCCCTAGGAAAGTGCTCAGAAGGGGGCATGGGAGGAAGGGGGCCTGTGGGGGCCCTAGGCTTCCTGGAGAAGGAAGCCTGGCTCTGGGGATGCTGGGAGGAAAGGCCTGGCTGGCCTCTGCTGACCCAGGGCCCAACGGCAGCATACCCCCACCCTCCGCAGCCGCGGGGAAGGAGAGATGGGGAGCAGCTCACCCATCAAGGGCTTCTCCCCACGCCCAGCTGTTGGGCCTTGAAGGAGAGAGGCTATATGGTTCATGTGGGGTCTTGCCAGTCCCCGCAGGATGATGGCTGAAGCTAACACTCCTGCAGGGAACCTCCCAGGAGATCGGGGCTTGGGTGGGTCCCCCAGACCCTGAGCTTCCGGAAACCTTGCTCCTGTGGAAGCCCAGGGCAGGAGTGAGTGTGCCATCCTGCTGCCACAGCTCAGCCTGGACACATGCTGAACACAGGCGGGAGGCCTGTCTATTGAAGCTGAAGAGTTGCCCAATGCAGTCAGCAATGCACCATTTTACAGATGGGGAAACCGAGGCACAGCATCATGAAGCACCTCACAAGGGGCCTATCTCAGCACCTATGTGCTCAGGGCACTCCCACTCAGGGGGAGACCTAGGATACAAGCACCTCAGGGGGTCTTTCAGAGAGGGGCTGCCCTCACCATGCAGCTCCCAGCCTCAGTTTGCTCCTCTGCCTGATGGGCCTGCCCTTCCCATGGGCCCTGATGGACAGCGAGTCCCCTGCCTGCCTTGAGTCAGAGGGCTACCTCTGCCCATGCTCGCCCACTCCTCCCAGTCCTGGGAGGCCCTGCGGCAGGGCAGGGTTTGCGGCCCCCTAATAGAGATGTCTTTGCAGGGCCTCCCCAAGTCTCCCTCCCCTGCCACGCCTGCCTGCCTTCCCCATGGCCCAAGGCTTCTGACAACTTTATTGTCCAGCTGGCCTGCCCAACAGGGACGGGGGCGTGGTCGGGATAGCCCCCTGGGCGTGGGGGATGCTGACCACCACTCAGCCAGAGGGTAGCTATTACGGAGAGGGTGCCCGGGCAGCAGGCTACCGTCCCACACAGAGCTGTGTCCACACTTGTGCCCACACTGGAATCTAACTCAGGTCTAGGGGCCACAGCCAGGGAAGGGTTTCCTGGGGCCCCCAGGCTTGGGGTGAAGGCGGTGGGAGTCTCTCAGGGAGGCAGGAGAGGTGCCCCTGCCAGGCCCGGGGGCCAGAGAGGGCGGATGCAGCCAGGCTGGGGGACCAGGACGAGGACCAGGCAGTTCCCCCAGGAAGGGGCATGCCCAGCTCCCCTCCCTGCCACCAGGCCTGCTTCGTGGGGCGCCACCCCTGCCCCAGCCTCCCACCTCCTGGGCCACGGTCTGCGGCGGGCTCAGTGGGTGGGGCAGGGCAGCTGGGAGGGCGGCTCGGGCGGGAGCCTGTGGCTCCCAGGTCCAGGTTATCTGGCGGGGGGGGGGGGGGGTTGCTGCCTCAGTGCAGATCAAGGGGGCTTATCAGGCCAGGGCTCCATGCCACCCTTCCACACTCACTCCTCTCCCCCTCCCAGCAGCCCTTGCCCTGGCAATGCTCCTGCGGCCTCCCTGTCCGCCAGACCCTCCTTCTCGCCCCTCCTCTGGGACATCTCCTGAGGCCTTCCCAGCCCCTGTGGCTCCGTGGGCTTAGCAGCCCCAAATCCGTGACCTCCCTGGACTCTGGTCTGCAGATAGGCCCCGGTTGATTTCCAGGAAGGGGCAGCAGGGAAGCTCTCCACCAGGTTGGGCGGGAGTGGAGGGCCACAGGACTTGGTCTTCGGATGATGTGTTGGTTCATCCCGAGGTAGAAGGGGAGGTGGGCAGGATATAGGGGGTCCCGGAAGCAGCCTGCCTCCTGGGAGGATTGCCTACCCCTGGCAGGTGGGGCACATGGGGACACACCTTTGAGACAAGCCCATGTCTGAGCACACGTGTGTCCCCAGGAGCAGCCTGCGCCTCAGCCCCGAGCTAGCTGGCTACCCCCAAGAAGATGCCACGGGCCCAGGGCACCCACGTTGCTGAGGAGAAGTTCTACGAGCCTCCAGTGCCAGTGCTGGAAAACTGGGTCAGAGCAAGGCTGGGCAGGCTCCCCACACCCGCCCCAGCACGCACCAGCGAAGGCAGGGGCTTCAGATCCCAGCACACCCTGGGCCCAGGCCAAGCCTGGGTGCACACGTTTCCACGTGTGCATGTGCGCTCACGTGTTCCTGTCTTGGGGGCAGGAACAGGGTCAGAGGCTTCAGCTGACAGTCTCTGCTCAGGGCTCTGGGTGGCCCCCACTCCCCCCGACCCCAGGGACCTGACCTGGCTGAGGGAAACCTTTGGCCAGTGTGGACTCCAGGCTAGTCCATGTCCCAGGCTAGCCCACAAAAGCTGGGTCGCCTGGGGATCCTGGCCAACCCTGGGCAGCTAGGAAAGGGCTCCCTCTCCCAGCCCCTTGGGTCTTTGGGGCTGAAGAGATGAATGACCTCAAGTAGACAGATGAGGAATCTGCTTTGATTCAGAGAGGTTAACCACCTGCCCTGGGGCACACAGCAAATCAAGAACAGCTGCTCCTTCTCTGCATGCCGCTGTCTTCATTAGCTGCCCTCCCAGGCACCCTACCCCCGACTTGCACCAACCGTGTGCCCTCGTCCCCTTCGCAGCTTCTGAGAAGCTTCCAGGCGTTCATAATGGGACTCATTAGTGCTCGAGGTTTATCCTACCGGTGGTGGGGGCCCGCAGGCCCAGCCCACAGAGGGTGGGGGTACAGAGGAGGAAGGGCCGTGGCGATGCCTCCTACTGCCGCCAGACATCCCCCGCATTGCCCGACCATCCGTGGGCTGCCTTCTGACTTCACAGTCAAGAGTGGCTGGAGGACAGAAGAGTGGGGCCGTTCCCACAGCACACTGGGCCGGGGGGCCGTCCCCTCTCATGCCCCCTTGCTGCGTCCACCCCGCTGAGGGCTGGTGGAAACAGCCAATCTCTGAAACCAGGAGCTGGTAGAGCCTTCACCGTTTCTTCGTTCCCATGTCCCCATCCTGCCCCAACCCCATCTGGCACATATGTGCACGCACACGGACAGCATGTTCTCCTTGTAAAGAGCTTGAAGGGTTCCGGGGCCCTGCGCTGCCGCGAGCTCACAGAACTGGTCGCGCCAGAAATCCGGCGGGTCGGGCAGGTGGAGACTCGATGGGGGCCGGCCCACTCCCTGGAGGCCTCCCCGCTCAGGCTCTCCCCAGCCTGCCTGGCCCTCTGCGCCTGAAGACGACCCTCAGGAGTGGGGAGCGAGGCAAGCCCCCTGCCCCTTTCCTGCGACCCCTCTGCTTTCCTGACTGTGCCCCCAGGGCTTCGGTGTCTTCACCCCTGGCTGCCCAGAACCCCCCCCCCAGACCCCACCCTCCCCGGCTCAGGAGTGGTCCCAGCCCAGAAGGCACCGGGTGCAGGGGTCCCAGCTCAGCTGGCACTGACTGCGTGGTCTCGGGCATGTTTGTAGAACGGGGACAGTAAAGGGGCCACTCGATGCATGAGGTGGCTGGAGACTGGGTCTTCATCAGAGTGCCTGGGACATGCAGGGGAGGGGCCGGCCGCAGACCCTTCCCACAGCCCCTGGGGTTCAACTCTGTTCTCTCGAGCCCTGAAGGAGTCACCCCCATGAAGTCAGACCCTACCCACCGTCCTCCCCCAAGACGCTGGAGGGGACGGTGCCCGAGGCCCCGAGGCCCAGGCGGGACTCACCCACCACCAGCAGCCTAGCTGACACACAGACCCTGGGCCAAGGAGATCAAGGCTCCCGGGGGCGGGGTCTTGAGGTCTCAGGGGTGTTAGAGCTGGGGGGTCACCCCTATGGCGTGCAGGCCACCATGTGCCAGCCTGCCATGTGGCAGACACCCCTGGTCAACCCCAGCCCTCCCTCTCCTGCTGTGGCCAGGGAAGTGGTCCTCTCCACACAGCTGGCCCCACCACAGGCTAGCCAAATCTGGGTCCCGGGCTTCACTTCACCAAGGCTGGCCCTGGAAGGGGGTCTGTTCTGCGATGAAGGTCTCAGCCAGTCCCCCTTCTACCCCCCAGGTCTCTAGCCCTGCTCCCAAAGGTTCTGCCCACAGTCCTAGACCACTGGGGTCCCCTCGTCCAAGCCAAGGGGACCGGCTGAGCCCCCCGAGCCCCAGCCCAAGCCCACCTTCATGGAGGGGCTCTGGGGCTAATGGAGGGAGTTTCAAGGTGGGGTGGGAGGATTCTGTCCCTTGAGAGTCAAGACCTGCGTCCCCAGAAAAGGACTTGGCTGCCCAGGCTCAGAACAGCTGTGTGGGACGGCGCGGGAGCTGCCAGGGCAGTGAGTGTGTCCTGAGGACAGCTGGCTGGCGCAGGGTGAGCGCCCGGCTCACTCTCTGCTCCGGGGGGCCCCCAGAGGCCCCAGGATGTGCACCAGTCCCTGGCCAAGGCACCCCACATCCGGGCCGTGTGCAGCGGCCAGCTGGAGCCCGGACCTGCCAGCAAGGACGCATCTGTCCCGCCAGGCGGGCAGGATTAGTGGCCCTCGAGGAGCACTGCGGCCCACTAACACTGGCCCGAACACAGCCGTCCTTCCTGGGGACGACTGCCAGGCCCCAGGCCCGCCGAGCCCCCAGCCACCTCCCCCAAACCCAGGGCCCCGCCCTCTTGGAGCATCTAGGCAGGCAGACCTTGGTTAGACACGTGGGATGCCAGGTGTTGGGGCTTTGCCACCATCCCACTCCCCACTCAGGGTGTGACCCTTCACGGAGCCCAGCACCTGCCATCTCAACCCTGCCAGTGTCTTGGACATGGATGGCGTCGGCTCGAGCCCTTGAGGAACAGGAGACTCACCCCTGCTCAGGATGCCCCTTCCACCTGGGAGGCATCTTGGGGCTCAGGTTAGTCCTCAGGTCCTTGATAAGGGAGGTGCAGGTGGGAGAGTTGTGTGTTTATGTGGGTCGATGCCCTTGGGGGCCCGATGGGATCTGGGCTCTCCCTGGGGACTGAGAACAAGCTTTGCCTGACAACCTGAGCCCCAGCCCGCCTCTCAGGGGCCGGTTCTGACGAGGCCAGGGCTGTAGGTATAGGAGGGGGCTCTGCTGGGGCCCCTGCCCCATCTGGGGCCCAGGGCAGGGATGGAAGGAAACCACATCCCTAATCCCCGGGAAGTAGGCACCAGACACTTCTGCTGTGCGGGTTTGAGCTCTAAGCTGCTGAGAAGACACAGCTTTTTCACACTAGATTTACTGAGGCCAAGAAAACAGAAACACTCCAGAACCTAGGGACGGATGGTTAGTGCTCTTGAGCTCCCTGGAAGCCAGGGCAAAGAGAGAAAGCAGATGCTGCCGTGGCTCTCCAAGTCCAGGCAAGAACAGCACGGGAGGGTTCAGCAGGGAAGACAGTGTGCCCCTTGGCCCCTGTGGCCCCCAGCCTGCCACTGTAGGCCCGGATTTCACCCCAGGCAAGGGAGAGTGGAGGGGCACCAAGCCAGGTCATCCGGGGCGCAAGGAGCTGGCCCAGGCCTGGGCGTAAGGTGGGGCCATGGCTGGGGTGGGACCTCTTGGTTGGGCCCAGCCCTGTTGGCTACGGTCTCTTCCCAGAGCCACCTACCGCAGACATGGCAAGTCTCCTCGTGCCTGAGCCCAGGCCCGCCCCTCCGCCCCTCCTCCGCAGGCCACGGAGGGCCCTGCTGAAGTCTGCTCAGGAGCCTGGCGGCTCCCGGCTGAGGCTCAGCACCCCGGGGGCTCACAGAGCAAGCTCTCAGGCCTCCCTCCTGCTGGCCAGTCCTCAGACACAGGGTTTGTCTCTACCCTGGGGACTTTGCAGGAGGCTTCCTCTCCCTGGAGCTCTGCCCCTCTACCTTCCAGCACCCCAATGTACCCCTCGCAGCTCCTCAGGTGCCACCACTCTCGGCCGTGGGCAGGGCTCTCTCAGGACCGCCTCCCCCCAGGGCACCCCAAACCCCAGCTCCAGCCTGGACACAGGCCTGGAGGTGTCTGGGAGGAGGAGTGAGCGCTTGGCAATGGGGAGCCTGGGGGACCCTGAGGCAGCTGGGCAGCAGGTGGGCTTGGGGTGTGTGGGCCCTTGACTGCCGAGGCCCAGCCACCACCCATGCTCCCACCCAGCCCAATGAGTGTGGAAGATGGGGGGCCCTGGAGGGGGTGACTTCTTGGTAGCCCAGCCTCCTGTGGGCTTCACACCCCCCACTCCCTAGGCCAGCTGGCCCAGGGCTTCCCCTCAAAAATGAAGCGAATGAGGGGTCCCCGCCTCTGCAAGGCCAGCGAGGAGAGCCCTGCTCAAGGGTCCTGGGCCCCCGCTGGACTGCCTGTGCAGGGTGAGGGTGGAGGTGGCCCACTGCAGGCCTGGGTGTTCTCTGGACAGTGGGGTGGGGGTGGGGGCAGGCCTGGGGCCTCAGCGGTCCCCTCTCCTCCCTGACACTCCTTGCGGTGAGCGAGCCTCAGCTCCACATCGCGAAGCGTGCATGCATGCATTCAGTCCACAACTATCTTCCTAGCGCCCCTGGTATGCCCGGCCGTTCTCATGGCACCAGGGGCTCACGGGCACCCCACGCACTGAGTTCCTGCCCTCTAGAGCACAGCCCTGCAAGCTCCCAGTAAGCCCAGACCTGGCCCTCAGCACCACGACACCTCACTTGTCTGGGGTTCCCTGGCCCCTGTCTGGGGCAAATGGGCTGCCATGCCCGCTTGGGATGTATGGCAGACCTGGCAGGCTGTCCACCCTGGCCAAGGATGCCCCCTCCCTCTCTCCCACCCTCTCAGCCAGCTCCTGGTGCACCCAGGAGACAGGCGGGTGAGCTCATCTTCCCAAGCAGGACGGAAGGAGGTGTCCTCATGGGGACAACCTGCTGTCCATGGGCACTGAGCCAGCCCCCTCCCCTCCCCGAGTTCTCTCCCAGGTGGGGGCCTTGGCAGCCAGGGCTTTGTGCCTCCCAGTCACCCACTGCCCCCTGGGACTACCCTCCCGGGGCTCAGGTTCCCTGGCATCCTGCCTGACATCCTCCCATCCTGGCCTGAGATAGGGCCACTGACATGGCCTGAGGGGAGGAGGGGCTGTGCTCGGCCACAGAGGGCAGCGAAGCCCAGGGTCCTGTCCAGGTGATCCGTCTGGGTGAGGATAGACACCAATGCGCCCCGCGTAGTCCAGCCGCCGCCCTGTGGCTGGCTCCATGGGCAGAGGAGAAATCCAAGGAGGGTGTCAAGTTCTTGGGCCCCGGGCTGCCTCGTGGGATGGGCCTCGGCCTTTGGGGCCCCCATGGGGCAGGACAGACCTGCCTCCATACCCCCTTCATCCCTCCAACAGGGCTGCCGTGAAGGCACTGTGCCCTGTCTGGGGTGCGGGGGACAGGTCCTGGCCGGGCTTTCTGGCCTTAAAACCCTGACTGCTTGCATCCACGCGGAGCCCCTGATGGCCAGGCATGGGACAGATGGGATCCCGCCTCTGTGGGACTGACGGTGTGGATGGTGAAGAACGCACAGGGGGAGAAGATAGGTCTGGATGAGAGCAGATGACAGGGTGGGGGCCACCGGGCAGGGTGAGGGAGGTGGAGAGCAGGGGTGGGCGAGGGGAGGCCGAGGGCAGCAGGCCCAGCTGTGGGAGGAGCACAGCCTTCAGTTCCTGTGGGCACTGGGTCACACCAAGGGCTCTAGGCAGGAGCGAGACATGACCCGATTAGTTTGGCTGTGGCAGGGAAGGGTGAGAGGACAGAGGCCGTGTGGTCAGTTGGTCAGTCCAGAGGACCCAGGCCTGCCCCGTGCCTGCTCTGGGCCCAGAAAGGCCTGAACAGGGTCTCCCTAGCAGCTGACATTGGAAACACTGGGGGGCGGGCGGGACAGAGGAGGGGGGATCCTGAGCGGAGGGGTGATGACAGCTCAATCCCGCCCGTCACCGCTCAATGGGCCCTTGTCCCTGGCCATTGAGTGCTGCATTCCCGGCCCCCTGGCGACGGCCTGGCCATGGCCATCTCCGGGGAGGCAGGAATGTGGCGGGCGGGGCTCAGGCTGGGGGTGGGGGCTCCCGTTCTCACGCCCGAGGCCACTCAGGCCGACTCAATTGGAATTTAAATGCCGGCCATTGTTGTCCCCAGAATAGCCAGGAGTCAGCACTGCCCTGGGGGCTGGACCAGGCCTGGACTGGGGCAGCAGCCAATCAAGCAGACCAGCCCCTTCTCTCCTGGAGCCATTTCCCCCAGCCCCTTCCTCCAGGCAGCCCTCCTGGACCCCTCCATCCCTCTCTACTGGCTGCCCAGCTCTGGTTCTGTCTGTCCTGGAGGGCCAGACAGCAGGACCCCCTACAAGGTCCCTGCCAGGGCTGGGACTGCCTGGAATCTACTTTCCTGGGGGACCCTGAGCTGTCTCCATGACGGGCTGGGCCAGGTCCCTCTGTGAAGCACAGCCTTTACCCTTCCTGGATCCCCACTGCTGGGGCATCAGAGGGCCAGGGTAAGACCGCGGGGGGCTCAGGGCCATACCCTTGGGGTTTGATGTGGTCTCTGCATCCTTGAGTCTGGTGGTGCCGACAGAGGAAGCTGAGGCAGGGGCTTCGCTGACCTCTGCAGGCTCCTCAGGCCTCAGCTGGGGGGAGTGCAGAGCCCTTGGGGAGGCCTGACCTGGGCAGAGGGAATTCCCAGAGCTAGGGGTCTCAGAATCAAGGGACCCTGGAAAGCAGCATGTGGGGGCCCCCAAATCCTGCCTGCCTTTCAAGGAGCTCAGATCCGCCAGGAGGCTGAGTTGACTGTGGGTCCAAGCTGGGAGCCCAGGAAGGTACACAGTGAGGGTGGGACCTGGCTTGCAGGAGCACAAGGGACCACATGGCAGGCCTGCTGCCTCCCATCACCCAGGCTTGGGGCCTCTGATCCTGTCCCCCCCCAGAGGGCCCATGATGCACTGGGGGACAAATCCAACGCCAGACCGAGCCCCGTGAGCCTCTGTGGGAGCCCTCAGTGTGAGACTGCTGATTCTGGGCCTCATTGTCCCAAACCCTCCCCAGGGCAGCTCAATGCCCCCAGGCTGGGCAGGCGTGTCCCCTGGCCCCCGGGCCACCCTCTCTGGCCCTAGGCTGTGTGCCCTCCAGGGGCCAGGACAGCTGACGGGAGGATGCCAGTCTGCACCCCCCAGCCCGGCCCCTTCCCACCACCTCTTCCTCTGGGAGACTTCATTCATTTATTTATTTGCTGAACCTCTGACGTCCCTGAAAGGGGCCTTTGTCCGCACAGACAATCAGTGTGGTACAAATGGAAATGGGGTTGTGTTTGAGGAAAGTCTAGTGTGTGTGTCTGTGGGGGTGGGGGCTGTGGTCCAGGCCAGAGGCGGGGGGGTGGGGGGGACAGCCAGCCGGGGGCGGGGGGACCCTGAGCATTCTCACCCCAGGCCACAGACACCCATGGGCAGGGGACGCAGACCCAGCCCCCCAGCCCTAGAAGCCCTATGGGGGAATGAAGAAGAGCAAAGTTCTAGCTCCCGTGGTCAGCAGGATCCCTGACATCATCCTCACAGAGCGGAGTGGGGGGTGGGGAGAGGGGGCACCGAGGAAACCCCGCCGAGGCCACATGACCCTGATGTGCAGGGAACAGTGCCTCGGGCCCAGGGAACAGCCCCGGCAGGACCCCTGAGGCTGGGCCCTGCTGGCAAGTCTGAGGGTGTGAGGAGACCGAGGGGGGCAGAGGCCGGAGGCCGGCCAGGGGGTTGCTGTGAAGCCTTACTAAGGGGAGCCCTGGGGGCCTGGCCAAGGGGGGGGACAGGGCCTGATTAAGGCTTTCCACAAGCTGTGAGGGAGGAGGGTGAGCGCAGGGTCCCAGCGGGAGGGGGCAAGAGGTCAGTTCTGGTGGGTCTCGCAGACAGTGGCGTGGATTTGTGGACGGCTCACTGCACGTGGGACACAGATGAGAGCGTGTTTAGAGGGTGAAGGATTCGGGGTTAGGCTGTCTAATCCCTCATGGGGTGAGGTCCCTCGAGGTCAGGACACTACCCCATCCCTGCCCTGTGAGGCTTACCCTTGGGGCCGATACTGGGGGAGGGCCTTGGAGGCCACCACGCCGAGCTGGATCACGGAGGCGGTCTTTTCCCCGGAGGGCTTCCTGGTGGAGGTGTTTGTGGCTGGAGGGACAAACGGCCAGAGGAGGGCAGCTCGTAGGCTGGGGCAGGCGCACGTTCGCTCCTGGGCACAGCCTGGGCCCTTGGCGAGCCACCCTGACCCAGCACCCGCTGCCTCATCTCAGGCACTGCTCCGGCCGGCACTGGCCTCAGACCACATACGGCCCACTCGCGGGCAGAAGAGGCCAAGAGTCAGGAGGCAGGGGTGTCGGCGTCCCGCCTGGCGGAGTGTGAGGGCAGCCGGCGCTGGTCCGGGCTGTCTGTCCAGTGGTCGCTTGTCAATCTGGTCCACTTGTGGTTGGCTGTGCTTATCTGGTTGCGGTGGCTCCCATGGTGATTGCTGTCTTCGAAGCTGGGGCAGGAAGCTGTGGGGAAGCCCTTCTGCCCGGGGCCGGGCATGCAGCGCACAGGGTCCCCGGGGCCCCGGCTGGACTCGCCCCAGGGGAGGGGGCCATCTCGCAAAGGGCGCTGACGGCCCCAGGTGCGGACACAGCTCAGGACTCGGACTGGGACCGGCTGGGAGCCTGCAGTTAAGTCCCAAATGTTAGCTCCCACTGGGGACATCCTCTGAGGCCAAGGTTGATGGACCTAACCAAGGCCCGCGGGGGCTGAGCTCTGGGGCTGTGGGTGCCTCACTTGGCCCCTCATCGGCCAGTGTCCCTGGACCTGACCGCTCAGCAGTCTGTCCTCCTGGGGAGCGTCTGCTGTATGACAAGTTGACACGTGGGGCTGTTAGCCAAGGTGACCACCAGCCCGTCTCAGGCCTCAAGCTGAGAGGCCATGGCGGAAAGTAGGCATCGTCCCTTGGGTGACCTGCGTGGGGCCCCAGGGAGCCCCCGGGGTCCTGCCGTGAGCCTTCCCCTGTCCAGCCCCCACTGCTCCACCTGACACCACCGGCCACGGCCTCAGGCCACCGTCTGAAGTGGCCCAGGACATGCCTTCCTAAAGGCAAAGCTGTGTGGTTTTGATGTGCTCAGGCCAGCACCTGGGGACAGAGTCCAAGTGGGATGGGGTCCTGGGGGAGGTTGGAGCTGGACTGTGAGCCACCTTTGGGTCCCACACCACCTCTTTCTGGCCTTATTCTGGGGCCTGGGTAATGCCAGGGACTGGAAATGCTGACAAAAGCCAATGGGACCCACAGCCCAGACTCACTGGCCATGGAGGCTGCCCTGAGCCCAAGGGGGCAGGTCTGGGAAGGCCAGCCGAGTCCAGGAGTGGCCTTTGGTCTGCCCAGGGTGGTGTCCAGAAAGCGCCCACTGTGTATGTGGCCCAGCTAGGGGGATAGAAGGGTAGCAGGTGCGTGAATGGCCCAGGTCTTACAGGCAAATCCCCAAGTGGGGATGTGGGGATGAAGTGGGAGCAAGGGAGAGGCTCCCCAAGCAGAAGGCCTCACTGGTGTAAAGCCCCCCAGTGAGAGCCCAGCCTGGACAGAGGCTGCAGAGGGAGGTGGTCATCGTCAGCTGTGCAATGCAGAGAAGCAGGAGGCGGGGCAGCAAGGACGGTGCTGATGTTGTCGAGGTCACCAGCAAGGTGGTTGGACCTGGAGGCCAGTGGGAGGGCTGTGGAGGCAGCATGGACAGAAAGCTGTTCTAGAGGACACGCAGAGAGCTTCAGGCTGCCTGGCCCAGGGAGGGCTGTGCCTGGGGGTGGAGAACAGACTGAGCCCCCAGGGTGGGTTTTAAGCCTCCAGAAAGATGAGTCCCTCCCATGTCCACCTTGCCCCCTTCGTAGGGCCCAGCACCCCACTGCCCACACTCAGCTATGGGGGATCAGAGCAGATGGGAATTCCTGGCAGGGACGCAGCCCTCTACTCACCATGGAACCCCTGGGAGCCCCCCTCACAAGCAGTGAGGGCTAGGAGGGGCAGGGTCTGGAGCCAGGGGCTTCCCAGAGCAGGCCCAGCCAGGCCGCGGCCCGAGAAATGAGGACATGTGTGCAAGCGCGGGGTCCTGGAGGCCCCCAGGGGGAGCTACGAGTGGGGAGAGTCCCTGCAAGCAGTGTGTAAGCTGGCCTGTCGTGGTCACGCCCTGGGGACCATGTGGGCCCAGGGTGCCCGAGGGAGGGTGGTGTGAGAGCAGTAAGCCCACACAGGTGTGCACCACTGTTCTTGGCCCCCGTCCTGACCCAGATCTAGCTGCCACCTGAGCAGGAAGGGAGCTGGGATGTGAGATTAAGCCTCCCAGAACTCGGGCACTGGGAGACCAAGCAAGGAAGGCCCCCTCCTGTCCCGTTGTCCTGTGTCCTGCCCCCTCTCCCCCCACCTCCCGTCTCGTCCTGGAACCCACCTTATCTGGGGCAGATCGATCTGGGAGGGGCTGGGACAAGGGTCCAGCTAATCTCTCGTCTCAGGGGAAGGCCTGCCAGGTCTGCAGCAGGTGGGGTGGGGGGTGGGGTTGGATTTCCAGTTGGCTCCGTCCCAGGCGCCGACACCTGCCCTGGGTGCGACGGACTCATTCTGCGGCGGTCACAGATAGCACCTTCGGCGCTCACCGGCTGTGCGGGGGACAAGGGCTGGCTCCAGGCTCCAGCCGCGCAGGGAGGCAGGCACGAAGGGGCAGGCCCCAAGGGAGGGGTGGGTGGAAATGAGAAGCCTGTCCCCCTTCCCCTCAGCTTCTCTCAGAGGCTCAAACTGCCCTTGGCTCGTGCGGGGCTGCCATGCACCTCCCTGCCCCCGGAGTGCCGAAATCCCGTGCCCCAAGTGGACGGCAGGACGGGCAGGCTCCTGGGAGGGGCGAGGGGCAAGGATGGAGCAGACCTGGGGGCCGAGGGGGTCCCCTGCCTCCGAGAACACGAACTGCCCCTGCACCCGCCTGGCCTCAAATGACCCCTCCGGGGTCAAATGAAGTAACCAGAGCAGAAAAGATGGAAGGAGGCCAAGGGTGGCTGGCCCAGCTACAGCACACCCACCGGACTGACACAGGCTTGGCCCCTGCCCACAGCCCAGGCCCAGCCCAGCTCCCTAGTCTGGCTCCCGGGACTCCCCGCCCGGCCCTGTGGGCAGTGGGCATGGGCACCCTCCTCCAGCCTCTGTTTCCCACCCTGGGAGATGGGCTGGCCTGTCCCAGGGTCCCTTGCCTTCGCTGGATCTCTGGGAACATGTGTCAGAGTGCCCACACCTTTGTAGGACCCGGAGCTGGCTTTGGCCAAACCCTCCGCCGGGCTCTGGCTTTTCCAGTAAACTGGGTCACCGCACAGCCTCCAGATCGCTCTGCGCTGTCAGCCTCTTCCCCGGCTGCGACCACAAACATTCACTGAGCCCTGAGCCTGAGGGGGGCCGGGCCTGAGGCCTGTGCTTGTCCAGGGGCCCCATGTCCACACACACGTGCACACACGTGTGCTTCACGTCTGTGTGCATGGGCACGGTGTGCATGGAGGGTCAGGCTGATCAGGCCCTGGACCCCCGGCGTTCTCCTCAGGGGTCAGGTCAGCGGGGTGGGGAGCCCAACGTGCAAGGCTGGCCAGGAAGCCGCGGCCCGAGCTCCCAGCCAAGCCCCCTACACACTGTTGCTCATCTCTGGACATCTGCCTGCCAAGGCCCCTGTTCCCCCTTCAAAGTCTGGGGCCTCACAGACATAGTCCGTAACTAGAGTGGGCTATGGGAATGGCAGCTGCACCCCGAGGCAGATCCAGAGGTCCCAGTGGACCCTCGAGGCCCTGGCACCGAGAGCCCCCTCATCTGGTGGACCACAGTCCCAGCCCCTCAGGGACCCTGCACACCCAGCCCGGCCTCCAAAGAGGTGGTGCAGGATGGGCAAACAGAGTGGGGACCACTCCGGTAGCCCTGACCCCAAACGCCCCAGCCAGCAATCACTGCCTGCCCTGCCCCGTCCCCCTCCACCAACTGAGTCCTGTGTGCCCCGCTCGGACCCTAGCTCCCAAGTGACCTGAAGCCCTGGGTTGGGGGAGGTCTGCAAAGCTCAGAGCCCCCCCCCAGGGACCTCCCAGGGCTGCTCCATCCAGTGCGACCTGGGCGCCCCAGGTCGGCCTCAGAAGTTTCTGGCAGACGCCCTTGGTCCCACACCCACCCTCTAGAGCTCCCTAGGGCCTCCCCCCATCAGCCCCTCACTTCTCTCCCCCAGGGCCCCAGGCTGGCGCTCTGAGGGAGAAAGGCTGAGAGGGAGCCCCCTGTGTCTCAAACCAGCTGCCTGCACACACACCTCCCCGCGGCCTCTGCCCCACCACCCACCCCTGCGGCACCCACCCCTCGCCCTCCCGCCCGGGCCCCTGCCTGGCTCCAGCCAGCGTGCGGATGTCTTGACTTCTGAGTGCGGGCGGTTGGGGGCTTTGTGCAGAGAGGGGGCCTTCCCGCAGTCAGGTGTCTCTCCTTCATGGGGGTGTCTCAGAGCTCCACTGGGCAGGTGGACACAGAGAGGGGAAGGCCCTTGGGTCTCCGCTCTGGAATGGTCCCCATCTCCCCACCCTAGCCAACTCTCCCCTCCCCCCATCCCGCTGCTCCTGCGCCCCCCTGGCGCGGAGCCCAGCAGCCCACGGAGCTCATTAGTGTGGCGGCAGCCCTGCCGAGCTCGCTTTAATTGGGGCCGGCAGGACGTGAGAACCTGGGGACCCTGTGCCCGGGCCACGGGGGGAGGGGGCACCGCCCTGAGCCGCCCGCAGCGGGCCCAGATTATCTCGGCTCAATGGGCCCAGCGAGTGGTAATTAAAGCTGCCCGCCTGGGCTGTGGCGACAGAGGGAGCTTCTGGTGCCCGCCCTGGCTGGACCTGCAGTGTGCGCCCTGCGCCCTGGAGTCCTGGGAGGCCACCTGTGCTCACCCGGCCGGCTTCCCATCCGCCCTGCCGCAGCGCCCAGGGCCCAGGCCAAGTGCCGGGGCCCACCTCAGCCTCTCCTTCTGAGAGGGGGCACGGGTGTGTGGGCCATTCCAGGACCCTGGGGACCCCGCAGGCCTGCCGCCGCCTCAGGCCCCCCAGGAGCTGCCTACAGCCCTGCCTCGGTGCTGGACGCTGGACCCCAACGGAGGGGCAGCCCCCACGGGGCTCCGGGAGGCTTGGGATGAGCCCACGCATGTACATGGGTGGTCCCCATGGGCACACCCACAGGGCCCAGTGGCTGCAGGGCACTCGCAGCCCGTTGTAGCTCCTGACTTCACCTGAGTTCCCAGACCTTCACCTGGGAGCCCTGCAGCCTGGAGGGCTGGGACAGAGGGGCCAGACTGGCCCAGGGAGGGTGCAGGTGACAATGTGGGGGCACAGCCTCCCCTTGGCCTGACACCCTTCTTGGGGTTGCTTCCAGAAGGGCAGTTCCAGAAGCTCCAAAGGTCCTCAGGGCAGGGGGTCCTGGTATGGGCTGGCCAAGGGGGTTCGGTGGCCAGGCTGAGTGAGAGGCTGGGGCCCAACCAGGGCAAACACACAGTGGAGGATGGTGCAGGAGGCCTTGAGGCCTGGCTTCTGGCATCTGTGGCCAGTGGGACGTGGAGGGAATGGGGGTCCTCTGCTGCTGATAGGCCCATGGTGGGGCCCTCCGCCGGTCACCCCCACACAACCCTGTCATTAGTTGATCGGGTTTCCCAATGCAAACCCCAGGCTCCGTGTGGTTTCTCCAGAGTCATAGGATCTGGCCTGGCTGGTCCTTGTCCCAGCCAGGCGGGTGGGGGCCCCTGGGCAGGGGAGGGTTCTGGACCTGCCCCTCTCCTGCCTTTCCAGAGGCAAAGGGGTGAGAGGCAGTCATGACCTCCCAAAGCCAGCAAAGGCAGGACTCCTGGACTCATGATCCCAGTGGGGCCCAGGACCCAGGGAGCCTCTGTTCTGGGCCCCCAACAGCCAGGGGCTCTCCCTTAAGGCCCAGAGGCCCCATACTTGTCTGCAGTTGGTCCCGAGCCATCGGGGCCCCGGGGTGGGGGCGGGGGGGCATGAGGAGACTCAGGCAGCAGAGCTGTGGGCCCATGGGCAAGGCAGCTCCGTTTCCTTTTAGGCAGGATCCCACGAGCAAATGGGGCAGCCCTGGGGGCCTTTACAGGCCCTGAGCGTCCCTCCTCGGGGCAGGGGGCAGGGGCAGCTCCCAGGGCCCCCCCTCGAGTGCACTCGCACACACCAGCACCTGCGGTATCCTGCAGACCTGCCCGGCCCCACGCTCCCCCACGACACCCGCCCATGTGGGAACCAGGTCTGTGCAGGAGGGGCCTGTCAATGTTTTACCACCAGACTTGAGAGGCCATCGTGACTCCGGGGTGGTAGCAAGAGAGGGGCCCACAGGCCTCCTGGGTCTGGTTTGGCCACATTTTTTCTCTCGGGAGACAGGCCGGTTGCCTCCTCGGGGAGAAGATATTTACTCTTCCCAGGGTGGGGGCCTGGCTGCAGTGCCTGTGCGTGTCTGTGTGAGCATGCGCCTATATACACATGTGGGTCCCGGCGGCAGGTGGGTGTGAGCCGAGCCCCGTCCAGGCCCTGGGCACGCTGGGCAGAGGCCCCAGGGCCAGCGGCAGCCCCGGACAGGCAGGTGGCTAGGTGAAGTGAGAAGGGGGCCCTGGGTGTAGGGGTTGACCCCGACTGCTGACTGCTTCTCCACCCGGTCCCTCAGTGTCCCCATTCAGTCCGGGTCAGGTGTCTGGGACAGGGTGTGGCAGGCAGACTGCACTCAGCAACCGTCCGGTCCCTGAGTCCAGGTGGGGACAGGGGCTTCTCCCATCGGTAGCCTCCTCTCCGGTCCCAGGGCTCAAGGATTATTTTGAGAGAAAAGGGTGAGCCTCTAGCTGGGCGCTGGGGGACGGATGCTACCTCCAGGTGATCTTTGAGCCAGGGGTTCCCGGAGAAGAAGAAAGTTTTGGAGACCCAGAGGCCTGGAGCTCAGTTTGGGAAAATCCAGGCAGGCTGCTGGGAGGAAGAGATGCTTGGGTCGGTGAGGTTAGAAGCTAGGGTGGGAGGTGGGCGGGGGAACAGCGCTGGTGGTGCCTGAGGGACCCTGCGCCAGGCCAGCCGAGTCCAGCGGGCAGCACCCCCGCTGCCCACGCGGAGGGCACTTCGGACCAAAAGGGGCTGCGGCTCTCCCCAGGTCACCCCCTGGAAGCCGTGGGAGGCGCGGGGTCGAGGGCTTCCCGGCAGCGGGGCCTGCCCCGGCTCTGGGGGCGGGAGGCCCCTCCGCAGGCTGGGCGTCCAGACCCGACGGAACAGAGGCCCCCCCGCCCTCCTCGGTGCCGGCCGCCCCTGGGCTCCACACCGGGCTAAGGCCCTGACCCGAGGCCTGACACCCGGAGCGGGGAATCTGGCCCGCGGGCGGCGGGCCGGGCCCTCCCCTCCCCCTGCCCCCCGCCCGCGGTCCGGCCTGTGCGGGGCGGGGCCGGCGGAAGGGGCGCCCCGGGCGCCGCTCAAAGGGCCGCTAATGTGCGCTAATCCCGGCCTTTCAGGCGGCCGGCCGGGCTGTTGGCCCAACAACCCGCGTCTGAAAGGGGAGCGCGGGGCGCGGGGGGCCGCTGCCCCCATCCGCCACGCCCCCGACCCCGGCGGCCCCCCGCCCCCGGGACCCCGAGCCCGCAGCACCGGGCGCGGGTGCGCGGGCGCCGGCCGTCCCAGCCGGGGAGACTGAGGCCCGGGGCGCAGCCGCCGGGTGGGGCTGGGGTCCAGCCACCCCGTTGGGAGTCGGGGCCGGCGGGGCAAGGGAGGGCCGCCCAGTCGCTCCCTCGGCTGCGCGGCGGTTCCCAGGCCTGGGAGGGGCGCGGGGGGCCCTCACGTCGCAGACGGGCCGGGCCCCTCCGGAGCGTGACCCCGGCTTTCAGCGCCGCCTCTGGCCCGGCCCCAGCGCCTCGTTAGGGATTTAATTAAGGAGCCGCCGGGGATTTGCATAATCTCCGAGCCGGGCTGGGAAGCCCCGGGACCGGGAGGCTGGGCGGGGGAGGAGCCGGTTGAGCAACTGTTTGGGCTGGGGTCTCCCGGTCCAGGGGACAGAGGGTCCCTGAAGAGGCGAGGGGGCAGGCTGGAGGCAGGAAGGACCCTTTTGTGTCCAAACCGGCCCTGGAATTCCCCATCCGACTCAGAGGGTCCCTCCCCCAACCCAGCTGACTGAGCTGTAGACTCAGCTGGGCCTGGGGCCCCAGGAGTCGGGAGGGGCTCCCCAGGAGGGCCCCCCCAGGGCGCACCACCCCCCTCAGGCAAACAGCGAATGCAAACATACCAGCCCCAGCCCAGCCCAGGGGAGCAACAGGCCCTGCCCCCGCCGTCAGGTTCTCGAAAGTCTGTCCTCCATCCCGGATGGCAGCTGGGGTCAGGCCAGAGGGGTTCCCAGCCTGAGCTGAGCCGAGTGATGGCGGAGGCTGCCCACCCCTCCACCCCCACCCGAGGGCAGCGCACCTCCTCCGAAGTCAGTCCTGGCCACAAGAGGGCAGGGACCAAGCTCCCCACCCTGGTTCTGGAGGTGGTAGGCCTGAGAGGAGGTTACAGAGGGCCCGGGAGGCCTGCTTTTCCTTGGGCCATTGTCCTCCATGAGGCCGACACCGCAGGGGTGAGTGGGCGGGAGTCTTGCTTCCTCACCTTCTGTCTCTGTCTCTACTGGCAGTATGTATGGGGAGACTGAGGCATGGTCACAGGCCTTGCCCTTTGTGGCCGGTCAAGGACAGTGCCCACTGGCATCTCTGACAGGGCAAGGCCATGACAGTGTGGCCTTGGGAAGGTGGCCAGAGCTGAGCCAGGAGGCCCTTTTGGCCAGCGCCACAACACCAGCAGCCCCCCTCCCAGTGCCTGGACCCCGTCTGCCCTGCGGGCATTCCCACAGCCTTCAAAGGGCACCGTGGGGGCCCGAACAGGGCAGGGCCAAGGCAGGGCCTTTCATCTCCTGGGTGGCGGGTTGGGAGCAGTATGATCCCAGGGGGCACAGCCGCCTCCCAGGCACCCTGGCCCATGCCGGGGTCTGCCCAGCGCCGCAAGGAGGAACCCCAGGGCAGGCTGAGGGGACAGGAGGCTGAGTCCAAGGGCCTGGGATTTCAGCCCTCCCCCAGGATTGACCCCGCCAGGCCTGTGCTGCCCCACCCCTGCCCTCCCTCTTGTATCCAGGTGCCACTCTGCTTCTGCATTGGCTCTGTGGCTTCTGGGTCAAGGCTCAGGTGCCTGCTCTGCCCATGAGGCCAGAATCCTTGGTGCCCTGTGCCCTGGCCCCCCGTTTCCTGCCCACCCCCCCGTGGCTCCATCCGCTCCAGCCACTGGGCCCCCAGACACCGCATACTTCAGGGCCATTCAGGCCTGGCTCCTTCTTGTTCTTCAGGTCTCAACCCAAGAGTGCCCTCCTCCCGGTGCCCTCCCTGCCTGATGCCTCCCCTTGCTACCTGGACCCCAGTATTGGGTCTGTTCCAAGCACTACGATCTGTGTCAAGGCGGGAGGCTAGCCCCGCCCCCAGACGGTCTTGTTCGCAGGACCTCCCACCCAGGTTGGAGGGCAGATGTGAGGTATTGGTGCCCCAAGGGGTTGGCATCAGTCATTTGTGACCGCTGGGGATCCCTTTCAACAGCTGGAGAGCCTGCGTGTCTGAATCCACACGGGGAGTAAGGAGTGTGGGCACCTGGCTGAAGAAGAAGAACCCTCCAGCCTGATGGGGACATGGGGGCAGATGGGCTCTGGGCCCAGAGGGGATCGTCACCCTGACCGCCAGTCCCCAGCTTCAGCTGAGGCTTCTGGAAAGTCCAGAGGGCATAGTCCAAAGCCAACGGTGCCTGCAAAAGAGAAGCCAGATGACCGTCTGCCCCAAGCAAGCCCTTGCTTGCCTGGTTTGCTGCCTGAGGTCTTACTACGAGTGCCTACCCTGCTGGGGGGGTCAGGTGCGGGAGAAACCGCACAGCCCCGTCCTCTGGCAGCCGTGCAGAGAGGAGGGAGGGTAGGCCTCGGGCTGCAGCCCCCACTGTGGTTCACGGGGCTAGGGTGCTCTGGGGAGGCTCTAGAGGAGGCTGTGGGCGCAGAGGTGTTGGGCAGAGGACCTTGTTCCAGGGGAGCCCCTGCAGGGGCAAGGCTCAGGGGCAGGGCTGGGGGCCACCGGGGTCTTCCTTTGGGGGTCGATATGTGGCAAGAACCCGCACTCGCAGCCCCCAGAATTCCAACCACTCACCATGCAGGGGTCTGTGGGACACTAGAACCTACTCCTGGCCGTGGGAGGAATAGAGATAGGCTCCCATTCATTTCCACTTTAATTGTCTAAAAATTATCCTAAGCAACTCTTAAAGACCCCTCCCCCGCCCTCCACGCCAGCCTCCTGTGACCCTGAGGCTGGGATAGCCAGAGTCACTGGAAGCCTTGGTGGGGCGCTGCTCCTGAGGGCTGGCCTGGGGCTCTGGCCCCACAGCAGAGAGCTCCCTGACCCCACTAGGGGCCAGTACAGGGCCTGGGTCTTCACATCCACTCCTTCTCTGCTCCCAGACTGTCCATCGCCCAGCCAGACACGGAAGGGAAGATGCAGCTCTTGGGAATGGAGGTGGCTCACCCAAGAGCCCCGCTCGGGGGGTGGACACAGGCTGGCTTGGGGGGTCTGTAGGGGCCCAGGCCATGCGTGGGGCACCAGGGTGGAGCCACCCAGAGAGACTGCAGCGCCGGCCGGCCAGTCACGGTGGAGGAGCGACCCTGGCCTCCATGGCTGGAGCCCGTCCCTCCTGACGGGGCCTTTTTCTGAGGCCCTGGGATGCGGCTGGAGCCCCCCCTGCCTGCCCAGTGCCCAGCCCTGCTGTTGGCGCCTCCCAGCCGGGCGGCCACAACCCTGATGTTGCTTTAATAAAACAAAGTTTTTCTTTCGTGCGCAGCCTCCAGTGGTGAAAGGGCCGATTTACGGACGCGCCCGCGCCCCCCTGCCCCGCCCGCGCTGCGGTGGCGCTGGCCTCGGCCGGGTAATTTATAGCTTCAACTTAGCACACTCGCGCTGGGCCAGGCCGGCGGCATGACTGGGGCCATTTATCCCGGGCCCCCCTGGCTGGCCGCGGAGGATGGCCTTTCTCCGGCGCTCACAGGCGCCATTCACAGCCCAGCCGCCACGCTCCCGCCCCGGCCACGTTCCTTATTAAGACTTTTGGAAACCCTCTGGCACCCCGTGGGTGAAAACAAGCCGGGCTGTTTGTGCCGCGGCAGCCCGCGGCCACCGCCCCCACCTCGGCCGGCCGGGTCCGCAGGTGAGCCGGCCGGGGCGGCCCCTGCTGGGGCTGTGTCCTTTCTTCCTTTCTGTTCCCTTCCCGGGAGCACAGGTTGCTCAGAGGAGACAGGACGCAGGCAAGTCACAGTAACACCATCTGATTTGGAGGCTCCCGGGTTGAGGACTGCTTGCCCAAGGCCAGGACATGGCTTTATTCAGGGGACGCTCATTGAGTGGCCTTACCAGGACCCCCACCCTGAGAAGGAAGGTGCCTGTAAGAGGGCGTGGGGACCTCGAGCCCATCGGAAGCTCAACGTCCCGAGGGCGGGCGCGTGGTGTGGCCCGAACTCGGGGTTCCCGGGGAGGACCTGCACTCTGACCTCTCTGGGGGGTCGCGGGGGCTGCCGCCGCCACGCGTGGACACACACTGCATGCCTCAGCATCAGCACCTGCCGCGCACACCCACCCAGCTCTGGACTGGTACACACACAGAGGGAACGCCCGTGAACATACAGATGTGTGCCTGTACTTGGATGCAGCCAATGGGCATCTTGACTGGGTGGCCCGAACCCGACGGGGTCACGCCTTGTTCCTGACCCCCATTCACTGCCCAGCTCAAGCACTGGCAGCTCTGTACCTGACCAGCTCTCAGGCCCGATACCTGAGACCTCTTTGAGTCTGTCCACCTTCCAACCACTGGGACACCCCCCTGGACCTTGGCCTCACCACTGGCTGGCCTCACCCACACTGTGGGCCATCCCAGGTGCCCCTCGCTGGTCTCCCTGCGTCCACCTGGCCCCACAGCGTGTTCAGTGGAGGGGTCCTGGAGAGACGTGGGTGGTGGGCTGTGTCAGAACTGAGGTCCAGGAGGAGAGGTGACCCTGCAGAGAGGCCTGGCCTCTGCCCCAGCCCCCGGCTGTGCACCCCATCCTGAGCCCAGCGGGAGAAGCTGGCTCTATGGCAGCAGCTGAAACCATGTCCTTCTCCGTGTGCTGGGGTCTGTGACCTCAGCCCCTTGTCTCCGCCCCAGCCCGGAGCGTGGCGTTGGTGCAGATGGAATGCACAGGCTCAGGCCACAAAGCAGGCCCTCCTCCACAGAGAGCTGGCACCTGTGGGGAGGGCCCTATCTGGCGCTCCCAGGGATGCCTCCTCCCACTGCTGCCCCCAGGAACAACCCTGGCGGGGTGCCTGGCTGGCTCAGTCGGTTAAGCGTCTGCTTTCGGCTCAGGTCATGATCCTGGGGTCCTGGGATCGAGCCCCACATCAGGCTCCCTGCTCGGCGGGGAGTCTGCATCTCCCTCTCCCTCTCCCCCTGCTTGTGTTCCCTCTCTTCACTGTGTCTCTCTCTGTCAAATAAATAAATAAAATCTTTTAAAAAAAAAGAACAACCCTGGCCTGCCGGGCTCCTGGGGGCTGCTCACTCCCGGCCCCCACCCTCGGCGGTGTCTGTGGATTGTCCTATGTGGCAGAAAACTTCCATCTGTGGCTCAACTTCTGCTCTAGGTCCCTGGACACCTGGACCTCCGGAAAAGTGAGGCTCAGGGCACCCAGGGGCTCGCCAAGGTCACATGGCAAGTCCAAGGCCACAGCTGATAACAGGCCCAGGCCCAATTCTGCACCTCGAGGCAGGGGTGGGAGGTGGTTTGTGGGGTATGGGGTGGGCGAGGGATAGAAGGGCTGGTGGTGCCTCTGAGAACCCCAGGGGCTGGGAGCAGGAGGGACTGAAAGTGAGGGCAGGGCAGTGGGCAGGGTGCTGGGGGCACCTTCCACTGGGGGCCTGAACGAGGAAGGGAGCAGGTGGCCGTCACCTCCAGCGTTTCTGCCGCACTCTGCGGCCCACTAGGGGCTCCACACTCCCCCTCTGTGTGAGGAAGAGCTCTGAGAAGGAATGCGGGGGTGGCAGAGCCCCCAGGTTCCCACGCTGCAGGTGACTCGCCCCCGGGTTTCAGCTCTGAGTCTGAGGTCAGGATGCAGGAAGCTTGCAAGCGCAGAGGGGAAGGGATGAGGGACCCGTGTTCCCGGCTTGTGTCCCACTGCTGCCCGGGGCCTCAGCCTCGCCCAGCGCCTCTGGCAGGGGCCTGGGGCACACAGGTTGCCTGGGTGGGGGCACTGGGGACTCCGGCCCCTGGCCCTGTGTCTTCGGAGACAAGGTTTTCTGTTCGTTCCCCATCTTAAAGGGTCAGTGATGGGGGCCTGGCTGGGGGTGGGCGGCCCCAGGGCAAGGGCCCGACAGGGTTAACGAGCTGCCTCCACTCCCGCCGTTATAGTCGGGTCATTAAAACCCCATCTCCTGCCGTTGTCCCGGCCCTCCCGGGGCCTCCCGGGCCTTTGTCTCACTTTCTAAGGCTCTGACAGGATCGGCCGGGTGGGGGCCCAGGAAGAGAAGGGGGCCTGCAGCATACAAAGCCCCCGGCCCCCAGCCCTGGCGCCTCCTCTGCCAGGGTGCCAGCCCGGAGCCACTCCCAGGATGCGCTCCTCCGGGGGCTGGCACGGGCCAGGCTGGGCAGGCATCCCCCAAGCCCGGCCTGGGATGGATCCGCCCCAGCCGCACCCCACGGCCACCCCTGCGCTGTTCCCAGGCCCTGTGGCAAGGAGCCCCCAGCCCTCCTCACATTTGCCCACGCTTGGCTGCAGGTTGCTAGGAGCTGGCTGGGGGGTGGGGGCGTGCGGCCTGCGGCCGGGCCGGGTGGAGGATCCGGGCAGGCGGGCGAGCGCCCAGCGACAAAGCCCGCCTGTGATTGAGTCATCTGTCCGATGGCACCACGCTGCCCCCCCAGCCAACTGAGGGCCACTCCTGCCCGCTTCGTGGCCACTGCAGCCCAGCCAGCCTCCTGTCCTGGGGCCAGGCTCGCGGTCCCCCTCCCCCACCATGGCCAGGGGTGTCTGCCTCCACCCTCCTTACCCTTCTGTGCAGCCTCTAGTTCTGCCACTGACCTGCAGGCGACCACAGCAAGGCTCCTTTGCCTCAGTGTACCTATCTGTTCTCCAGGCTGGCTGAGCATCTGAAGGCCCTGGTGCCCGGGCTGCTGACCCTGCATGCCCCAGGGGCCTGACTCTCTTCCCAGCCGCCCACCCTGATGTCCCGCGGCTTTTCCTACCCTGAGCTCCCATCTGAGCCAGAGGTGCTGCCATGGGGCCCCAGGACATAGCCAGAGGGTGGGAAGGTGGGCCGCCTTGCTTAAGGAAAGGAAGTAGGGAGGTCGTCATGCCCCAGCTGCCTTTCCTGCTGTCCCCAGTGTCCCCCCACAGGTCCTCCAGGGACCTCTCTCCTCCTTGGGGGCCTCCGGGGTGGGCTGGTTTTTCCCTGTCCCACCTCCATGAGAAAGCGTGTCAGCCCCCTCACTGACCCCTCACCTAGGGACCTGCACAGACAAGTCAAGTGGGGAAGGCTCTGGGGGCAGGGGCAGCTCCAGGACCCCTCAGTCACCTCCCCACTAACGTGGGTGGAGAAGGCTGGGGCCCCAGGGAGGGGCAACGGGTGTATGCCAGCGGTGGCGGCCTCCGGGGCCAGGCCTGCCCCGGATGGGTGGGATCACTGCCCAGGCCGAGCCAGGCTGAAGATGGGGTTTCAGGATGGGGCGGGGACTTCCTGGGATTTGCTGTTAATCAGGTCCTGGGGCGGGCAAGTTTATCTGTGTCTCAGTGGCACACTGTCTCTGCTGCATGGGCAAGGGCGCGTGGTGGCATTCTGGCTGGGGTGGGGGCCCCAGGGTCAAGTGCAGCTGTGGCATGGGGGTGGGCACCAAGAGCCTTGATGTGGCCTACCCTTATTTCTCAGGCCCTGCTCTCCCCAGGGGTGAAAAGGCTGGTGCGCTCCATAGCCAGGAGGGTGGTGGTCAGGTGCCTGGGAGCCCACCCAGGGTCCCAGGGCCCCCTTCTCCCCAGGAAACGGCTCTGTGGCCCGGGGGACCTCCTGGGCACGAATGAGATGCCCAGAGAGCATGTGAATGAGGGAGAGGCCTTCCTGCCCCCTTCTGCATGCTCATGAAGGGGTGGGGTTCAGCTGGACCCCTGGGATTTGACAGGACCTCATTTCCTACCCCAGGGGCTCATGGCTCACTCTGCTCTCCTGGGGACCTTGGCCAAGTCTCAGTACGGGCAGAGGATGGTGCTCTGGATTCATCCTTGGTTTAAACCCCAATTTTTCCAGCTCCATCTCAGCTGGGCCCAGGACCTGGGGTTACAAGCAGTAACTCCGCCAGGTATCCATTACGCAGCCACCAGGGTGCTCCCATGGTCATGTGAATTTGCAGCTCCAGCCCAGATGCAGCATAGGGAGGACCCAGGTGTCCCACCCTCCACCTGACGCAGCTCTGAGTATGGCTCTCAGGGGCCAGGGCCACTGACCCCCATGGACTGAGAGCCAGTGGGGGCCTGGTCTCTGTGTTCTCAGGTGTGAAAGGAGTCAAGACCCTGGGTCAGGTACCATGTCTGCCCAGGGGATGTGGCACTGAGACAGAGCCCCCCTCACCCACCCTGTTGGCAGTGAGAGGGCCTGGCTTGTCTCCTGAGCCCAAGGGCCACCTCCCACTGCCCGCAGACCCCCGGTTGGGGGGGGGGCACAGGGCTGGCCCAGGGGATGGCATTTCTTGGTCCTCACAGCTTCCCTGAGCTGGTTCCACTGGCCTGGTGCCAGAGCCTGGGAGGACCCAGGGCAGCAGGGACTGACGCCTACGGGAGGGAGCTTTCCTGAACCAGCACCCTTGAGGTCCATGTTGGGTGGGCACCTTCAACGAGAATCTCTCCTTCACGGCCAGGCATAAAAAGCAGCTGTGGGGGGTAGGCTCTAGTCGGGGCCAGAGTCCGGCTGGGCAGCCATGGCCAAGCCAGGTGAGGATGTCAGCCCTGGCCTGCCATCTGCTGGGGCAGGTAGAACAGGATGCCTGCTCAGGCCTGTCCAGGCTCCCAGAGCCCTAGGCTGCAGCTCTGGAGGGGTGAGGGGTGGGGTGTCTCTGCCACTTCTCCCCCCCCTCCAGCTCCAGACTTTGGTGCAGCCCCTACCCCTCCAGGTGGAGGCAGACCCAGGCGACAGGAGCGCTGGATGCAGAGGCAGACCCTTTCCTCACCCCCAGACCCAGCTGTCCCAAGGCAGCCCTTGGCTTCTTCCTTGGGGTCCCAGACTCCTGGTATACAGCAGGCACTTATCAGGTCTGTTGTGGGACTGTCTCTGGTACCATTTCCCCTCCTGCCTTCAGCCCTACTCTTGGCCTCCTGCCCCACCTCCCTCAGGACCTGCCACTTGCCGCCTGCCCTGCTAGAAAGCTTCCATACCCCCCACCTCCCGACACACCACACCCCCTTACCTCAGATTGGGTGCCCACCCCACTCAGCTGACAATCCCCTCGCTGTCGGCATGGAAGCTCCTGAGAGCACAGCCTTGCACCCGCAGTGTTGGGGGCCACGTGCCTGGTCAGTCAATGTTTGTTGGACGCATGGATGGATCAGAGACTGGTCCGGTGGCGGGCGGGAGAGGCAGAGTGATGGAATGGTGCCAGAGAAGTGCACACAGCTGTCTGGTGAGCCAGTCGGGCCACGGGCGGTATGTGGCCTGCAGGCTGAAGAGATGGGGAAGGCTGCTGGCCATACGGGGCTCTGATACATGGAAGAGGGGTGGGTAGTGAGGGTGTGGAGGGGGTATATGGAGGGTGGAGGGGTGGTGGAGGGGTGAGTATATGGAGGGTGGAGGGGTGAGTATATGGAGGGCGGAGGGGTGGTGGAGGGGTGAGTATATGGAGGGTGGGTGGGAGGGTGGAGGGGTGGCAGAGGGGTATGTGCAGGGTGGAGGGTGGAGGAGTGGTGGAGGGGTGAGTATGTGCAGGGGGAGGGCTGGTGCAGGGGAGAGTATGTGTAGGGTAGAGGGTGGGGGGTGGTGCAGGGGAGGATGTGCAGGGTAGAGGGTGAGGGGTGGTGCAGGGGTATGTGCAGGGTAGAGGGTGGGGGGTGGTGCAGGAGTGACTATGTGCGGGGGGGAGGGGGGTGGTGCAGGGATATGTGCAGGGTGGAGGCGGGAAAGGTGGAGGGGTGAGTATGTGCAGGGTGGAGGGGGAAATGTGGTGCAGGGGTGAGTATGTGCAGGGTAGTGGGTGGGGGGTGGTGCAGGGGTGAGTATGTGAGGGGGGAGGGGGTGGTGCAGGGGTATGTGCAGGGTGGAGGGGGAGAGGTGGTGCAGGGGTGAGTATGTGCGGGGGGAGGGGTGGTGCAGGGGTATGTGCAGGGTGGAGGCGGGAAAGGTGGAGGGGTAAGTATGTGCAGGGGGTGGGTGGGGGGTGGTGCAGGGGTGAGTATATGCGGGGTGGGGAGGGGTGCAGGGGGCAGTGTGTGCAGGACAGGGAATGGAAATGGAAGTCAGCGTCAGCCAGAATCCTGGGAGTTGGCACCAGGAGAGTGTGGATTTTGAGCTGCTGGGGGTGGTGATGGTCCCACGCGGCGGCCTTGGTCTGCTCCACGCGGGGCGTAGAGCGCGTGCCCTGTGGGGCCGGCTGGTGCCAGGCGGCTCGGGTTGGGAGGTGGCTGCTGCCATTAGCGGTGTGGGGGCCCTGGGGAAGCGCCAGGAAGCCCCACTCCCACCAGCATCGGCCAGGGTCCGGGGAGGCAGGCCTATGCCTCCCCCCGCTCGGGGCAGAGCTGAGGGCTGCTCGTGGGTGGGGAGGGGTGAGTCATCAGCCTCGGGAAGCCCGGGTGAAGGAGCACCCACACCTGCCTCGGTGGGCCCCTGAAGCACCTTCACTATTCCCAGCGGAGGTGAGGCCGCAGGATGACATCACGTCTGCCGCGGGTGCCCTGGGGCCTGGCAGCGGGCACAGAAGGTAGGGGTGCTCTGCCCAGCGCTGGACCGGGTCCCCACCTTGACCCTGCCAGCTGCAGTTCACTCGGGGTCACCCTGGGGTCATCGGGTGGGCAGGGCGCTGGGAGGGACAGACCGTCCGCCACCATCCTTGGACGGCTGTGCCAGGTCTTGGCTGGGGCAGCGTGGCCCGGGGCCAAGCCCATCTCTCCACTCCCCCCCCCCCCCACGGCCCCTGGTGGGGACTTTGGAGGAGTCAGGCCTTGCTGGGTCACCTCTGGGATGCTGGCTGTGACCGAAGGTGGGAGGTCATGGTGGAGCCTCCCTGGAGAACGGGGCCAGGAGAGGCAAGGGCCGTCGCCGGGGGTGCCGGGGTCCCACAGGACCCAGCCACCCCTCCACACCTTCCTGGACACCCTGGGAGGGACCCTCTGCCCCGTGCCCATTTTATAGGTGGGGCACTGAGGCCAGGCGCCGTGGGGCTCAGAGCTCCTGAGGCGGTGTGCTGGCGTTCCCAGCCCCGGCCAGCATCCGCAAGCCAGCCTGGAGGGTGAGGGCATCCCCACCGTGGACCCCGCAGCTGCCCTCCCCAGACCCTCCCTACTACCATCATGCCTTCTGGGCCCAGCCGCCTCCTCCACTGGGGCGGGAGGCCTCAGGCCAGCGCATGGGCAGAAACGGGATCTCGGCTCCCGCGAGGCCCCTCGCTGTCCTGCCCGTCCTCTGATTGCCATGCAAGGGGCAGGGGCCCGTGGCTGTCCTGCCTCCTCAAGCCTGGCTGGGCTGGGGTGAGGGGTGTGGCGGGGCAGCAAAACGGGGTGCGGGGGGGTGCTGGGCAGACCCCAGCCGCCATCTCCACAGGAAGGGCCAGGGGGGCCGAGTGGGAAACCTCACTAGCTCGCAGGCTCCTGAAGCCTCCTCGCTGACCGCCTAGTGGCCTCCTCTCCCACCGCCCACCCTGTGCGTGCCCTGCCCTCTGGGGCTGGGCCCCCCTGAGCAGGTAGGACCAGGGCCTCCAGCTGGCCCCCAGGTCTCTCGCAGCTGAGAAGGAGGCTGCCCCCCGGGGTCGTCCCTGCCTGGAGGGAGCTGGAGGGGCAGGCCGGAGCTCTGGGTCCCAGGCAGCAGCCGGACCCCCTGGGAGCCAGGATGGAGCTGCATTCAGCCGTCAGCAAGGGCTTGGCCGTCGCCGTGGAGCTGGCCTTCCCCGGGCAGTGCGGTCCAGGCCCTCTGCTGACCGTGTCCCTGACACACTGGTCTGGGGCCGGGGCCTGCCCACTTCAGGGAGCCCCCTGCCCGGAAGGGCCCCCGGGCCAGGGTACCGACTCTGCCTCAGGCTGTGCAGCCCAGCGGGCATGAGCCTCAGTTTCCCCATCTGTAAAATGGAAACCATGAGCTGTAAGAGCTACTCCCCCGTGGGCAGTGAGCTGGGCCGTGAGCTCTGAGTGGCTGCAGCCACTGTTACCCTGGAGGGGGCCTGGACCGGCCTCCCCTCCCCCCACCCCAGGCCGAGCACAGGGCAGTCATCACTGGGGTCCCCATCTGGAAACGATTGTGCTCGTGGCCCTCAAAGATGTAATTAAAATATATTGGGTTTTTATGCTCTCTCCTTGGCTGGGGCAGAATCCAGGCTGGTTATGAAACAGGATCGCGCTGACGCTAGGCACGGGAGCATCTGACCCCGGCCCCGGCGGCCTGTCTTCCCGGCCTTGACCGTCAAGACACTGGCAGGGGGCCCTCTGAGGCCCATGCCCGCTGCCCCCTTGTCTCTGTCCTGTTCTGGGGGGGCGTCTCCGGCCTGCCTGCCCTCCTTTGGAAGGCACTGAGACCCCCCAGCTTTGTCTTGCTCCTCCTCGCTGGGAGCTCCTCCCTTCCATCTCCGGGTTCCTTATCCTGCAGGCCTTGCCTCCCCCAGGAAGCCCCCCTAGCTGGCAGCCCCATTGTGGAGTGGGCCCCCCTTCCCCACACAGCCCTGTCTGTGAGATTCAAGGGTCATCCTGGCCTCAAGTGCCCAGGGCGGGTTTGGGGCTTGAGGGGGCCATGGATGGGTGCCTGCCTGGTTGAGGCCAGCCCCTCCCCCAGCCCAGGCTCCTCCGCCAAACCGCTGGCTCCAGGAGCTGAAGGGAACCACCCCCTGAAGCCTCAGGAACTGGCAGCCCCAAGGGGCAGGGCACTGGGCCGGCCGCCTCCTCCTTCAGAACGCCCTCAGGCTGCAGTGCTAGGCTACTCATCGCCCCCTGGGCTCAGGTTCCCCCAAGGGACCCAAGGTAGCCCCAGGCCCTGTCCCCCTTCTGGCCCCCAGCCCGCTGGCGTCCCCCTGGCCTTAGCCGGCCTTGGTGGCCGGGGGCGGGGGCGGGGGCCAGCCTGGGAATGTTGGGAGAGTCCTGCTCAAAGCGTCTGCTGTCCGGTCACTGTGCGGGGCTCCAGCATTCCAGCCCCTCCGGGATGGGGGTGGACAGAGAGGGCCCTGAGGCGCCAGGCCTCCCACGGAGCGCTCCCCAGCAGCCTGGCCCGGGGACCTTCGGCGCAGGTCCCGGGCCCCCACCCCGCCTATCCAGCCTCAGAATGGGTGACCAGCCCTGGCCTGGCCACGCACCCCTGCTGCCCCCGTCGGGAGAAAGTCCTGGGGGCTGGGGGTGCGCGGTTCACGTTGCACGGAGAGCACCTGGGCATGGCCAGGACACCCTGCCTCCCGCAGTTTCGGGCTGGGGGCAGCCTGCCAGTCCTGCTACGGCCACGTCGTGCCACGCCCTGCCTCAGAGAGCCCCAGTCACTCAGGGGATCCCTCCCCCGGGCCCTGGTGGCGGCTGCCCCTTGGGGCTCCTCCAAGTGTCCCCACTGCCTCCCCAGATCTCCCACAGGCCAGTCCCCACAGGTCACTGTCCTGGCCATCCACCCTCTGAGAACTCCCCCCACACACACACTGGGCCTTCCTGAGGCCCTGTTGCTTCTCTGGAGGTGGGTCCTGCGGCCAGGGCGCCAGCCTCCCTCCCCTCAATCCCCGCCCAAGTCCCCACGCTGTGGGACCATCCCTGAGCCTCCGGGTCGCTGGGGAGCCCAGGGTCTGTGAGCAGAAGCTCTTGGAAGGGCACGTTAGGACTCCGGGAGCTTTTCCGGGTAGGCTCCTCTGAGAAGCCCCCTAGCCCCCAGCAGGTAAGGCCCTGGCCAGGTTTGCCAAGCGGGGCTCCGTGACGGAGTGGTCCCAGGTGAAGGGCACCACGGCTGGCGTGACCAGCAGAATGGCATGGCCTCACTGCTTACCGCCCTGGGCCCAGGTCTTAGAATCTGGGGACCCTACTGTGAAGATGGGGTTCAGAGCCCAGCCCTGAGAGAGGGGACCGCTAGAGAGAAAAGCCTCCGCCTGGGGCCCCAGAGCCCTGTGCCCTGGTCTCTGTCTCCCTCAGCTTCCTCCCTTGCCCGAGCTAAGTCCCTGTCTAGAGTCCTTGGGCTGGTGTCCAGCGAGGCCCAGGGCACCTCCTCCAGGAAGCTGACCTTGCCCGGCTGTTCCTGGCAGGAGGGAGGGGCACGTCAGGCTGGGCCCGGTGGGGCACCTTGGGCCAGACAAGCCCGGGCTCGGGGTGAGGGCACATTCCTGCTTTCTGAGCATGTGGGGAGGGGGTTCCCAGAAGCGTCAAGAAGGCCTGGCCAGTGGCCCGCGGGAGAGCCCCAGCACTTCCTGCTTGGCGAGAGGAGCCCGGGAGAAACGGGACAGAGGAAACATGTCAACAACAACCGTGCTTGCCCGCCCTCCCCTCCCAGGGATCCCGGCCAGACAAGGCCCAGCCCCGGGCGTCCCGAGCCCCGGGGTCGCCGCCTCTTCGGGTGCTCTGGTCCACCATGCCCACCAGCTGCCCAGCTGTCCTGGGCTCCATCAGTGCCCCTGCTCTGGGTCGTCGCCGTCCATGTGAGGGCACGGAGGCTCGGGAACTCCTGGGCTTTTCCAGGAAGCCGATGATCAGGGCAGGGCTGGGAGCGGCCGAGATGGCTGTGGGACCTCGGGCAAGTCACGTCGCCTGTGGGGTGGGGTACCGCCCGGCCCGCCCTGCCGAGGGGGGTGCAGTGAGATCATGCTCCTGGCAGGCGAGCCGGCACCTGGCGTGTAGGGTGCGCTCCCGGAGGGAAGCGGCGGCATGGTGGGCACGTCAGGGCGGGCACAGATCCGGCCCGTGCCTGCCTGGCCCAGGTGCCCCTGGGGCTGGGTGAGGCCTCCCCAGGGGGACACAGCGACCCCCTACACAACTGAGAAGCTGGGCGGTCAGGCACTGACCAGCGTTCAGCCTCTTCTTGGAGAGGAGCCCTCTGCTGGTCATGCCCACTCTCCGTCCAGATCCCAGCTCAGGAGCCCCCTCCTCCAGGAAGCCCCTCAAGGCTGGGCTGGCCCATAGTGCTGTACCCCACGAAGAGGAATGGTGGCAGGGTCCCCAGGCCTGGGTCTTGAGAGCAGCATGGAGTGACCAGGGCCTGGACGCCCAACCCACTGCCCTGGAGGCAGGCTGCAGGGTCAGCTCGTTTTGCTGTCCTCCACAGTGACGGGAGCCCAGAGCCTGCCCCCCCGCGGGGTGCTGCCACGTCCAGGACTGGATGCCCACGAGGACCCTGGGAAGCCCGGAGGCCCAGGCTACCGGGGCGGGAGGGCCACTCACCTGGGAGCAACCCTGACCTACAGCTTTGAGGGCCCACCCTCCACGGACAAGGCCAGGCGTGGAGGCATGAGCCTCAGAGTGGAGGAAGCACACGCACCGAGCTGGGTGGTGCAGGGGCTGAGCCGGGATGGCACGTCCTGGTGCAGACGGGCGGGTGGGGGCAGGAAGGCCTGGTGGGTCCCGCCCTGGCTCTGCTCTGTGGGTGAGCAGCCCGAGGCCTGGATGCAGGGATGCGGGGACACTGGGCTGGCCTGGCCATGTGTTTCTGATTCCCCGAGGCCTCCCCAGCATGGTGCTTGTGCAAGATGCGCCCCCCGCCTCGGGCCTGCCCAGTGTCGGGGCGGCTTTGGCTGCTTGGCCTGGTGCAGGGTGACACCATCCAGCCCCAGCCCATCTGAGGGGGATGGGTCTGGACCCTGGTGGGAGGCCACCTTCCAAGTTCAGAGGAGCCCGAGGGTCCCTGGCCCATGGCCTCTATATAGCCCAGAGAGGGTGAGGGCCCTGCCTGGGGTCCCAAGAGCAGGGGACAGAGCCAGGCCAGCCCAATCTTTGGTCTCCCAGGACAGATGCTGCCCCACCCACCTGCCCACTGGTGAGCGGCCGGGCCAGTCGGGGGTGGGGGCTGCCTACACGTCGTGGGAATGTGGGGTCTTGGCAGGGTACGGGGGCCAGCCCTCCCTGGTACCCTTCCCATGCTCCCTGCTGCTCTGGGTCCCTGGAGCTTCTGCCTGGCTGGCATGGGAGGGGAGTGAGTGCCCTTGCCCGGGAAGCTCCACGGAAGTGGCCTAGTGCCCATGCTGTGTAGGGGGGAGGCCAGGGAGGCCTGGAAGAGGCAGCTCGATCTTGCTGGCTCAGACACCCCCGAGGGACACTTCTGCCACCTCCCACACAGCACTGCTACCTCCCGGCACGTTCTGTAGCTGCTTGCTGATTCCTGCACTCTCTGCCCCTCACCCCGCCCCGCACCAGAAGGTGGGCTCCATCAGGGCGGGGACTGGACCCCCAAGGCTGGGAACAGTGCTTGGAACGACGAAGGCCCTCTGCACATGTTTGTTACGTGTGTGGACGATGTGTGTGTGCAGTGTCTTAGGGTCTGAGGTCCCACATCCTCTTGGGGCTATTAGGGGTCTGGGCGGGGTGCTACCCACAGCTGACAGGCCCTGCCCGCGCCCCCCCACCCTGGCACCATCCACTGCCTTCTGGTCAGCCCTGCCGTCAGGACTTGCAGCCATGGGCCCCCGAGAGGGCCAGGCATGGCCTCAGCAGCTGGCTCTGGCCAGGGTGCAAGGGGCAGGGAGGAGGGGCAGATGGGCTCTGGGCAGCCCTGAGGCCGACACCCCACGCAGGCTGCCCTGCACGCCACAGGGCTGAGACACTGTCTGCCCGTGGGACGCTTGTGCTTCAGCCCCAGGCTGGGTCCCTAGAGACTCGCCAGGCCCCACCCGCCGAGCGCCCTGGCAGCCTGGCACGCCAGGGAAAGACCGCCCTCTGGTGGGACCCCCTGGGCTCCCTCTGGCTGAGTGCAGGAACAGCCCCAACGCCATCCCAGAGGCCCCCCGGGACGCTGCCCACACAGCGGGTCCTGCCAGAACAGCCCCCGAGGCGGGCCCGGTCCCCTCCCACGAGTGGATGGACAGAGTGCCTTTGGAGACCCATCGGCAGACAGCAGGCCTAGGCCAGAGTCACACAGGCCGCCCACCCGTCTGCAGCCCAGCTCAGAGCCCCCTCCTCGGGGAAACTGAGTGTCACAGGTCACCCAGTCAAGAGAAGCATGAGCACCCTGTCTGCCCCATCTCTGCCCCCGCCGAGCGGACACCCGAGTCCCAAGGATCCCAGCCCAGGGTGGGCCCGGTGTGTCTGCGGGGGGCGGGGGACAGGCAGCAAGCGGACCCCGGGGGGGGACGCAGGCCAGGGTGGTCAGGTCAGAGGCCATCGCCTCCGGGAACCTGGCCCCCGACATGCGGGCCCCGCCCCTCACTCGCTCTGTCCCTGTCTTCCCACCCACCGTGTGCAAGAGGCATGGTGCGCTCACCTCACGCCCTGTCCCAGAGCAGGGTGCCCGGGGCCGGGGGAGCTCCTAGTGTCCACACATTCACCCACTCACGTGGTCCGGCTGCCGACACCTGTGAACTGTGCAGCCTGCAGCCCAGGGCTGGGCTCGGGGCAGGGGTGCTTCTCAGAGTCCGGCCCACTCCGGAAGTATTACTGAGGTGGGGGCCATGAGCCCAGCACACCCTGTGTCCTGGGGCCTGGCTGGTGGTGCCGGGGGCCAGGGTGCACACCCCGTCCCCCGGAACACCGCTGGACAGGGACCGGGCCAGGGCCGGACGGGGCTGGGCCCTGCCATAGACGTCTTCTGGCAGCTCCGTCTCTGGCTTGCCCAGACCCACAGCGGATGAAGCTGGCCCCCTGGCTGCTCTGGGCCCGGCGGGCCTCACCTGGCACCCCTGCAGCGCCTGGGCCTGCCCTCCAGAGTCTGTGGGGGCCTGGGTTGGTGCATGGGGGTCTACAGGGCAGAGGGTAGGTGCAGGGGTGAGGACCAGTGCCCCCGATGGCTGGAGGTGGCCCCCTGATGCCCTAGGGTAGGGTCCAGGACACCCAGCGTGGAGGCTGGGTCTGACCACCCGGCGAGGTCCCTGCTCCGCTGGAGGTGGCTCAAGTCAGCCCAATGGCGCCCCCTGCAGGCTGCCAGGCCCAATGGCGCCCTCACAGCCTTAACCGCCTTGGTCAGCACCCGGCTCCTGGGCTCTGGGGTCCTGGGAAGGGAGGCCTCTGGGAAGCAGGGCCCGGGTGCGTGCGGCTGTCCCCACACGTGCGGCCCCTACAGGCGTGCTCGCCACCTCATGGGCACACCTCACGCCCCAGCAGGGCCCCCAGGGCAGCCTCCGCTGAGCCAGGACCCCCTTCTCTGGCCCAGTGCAGCCCACTGGCCCTGGTGGCCGCCTGTCTCCAGCCCCTGCTCCCAAGTGTGTGGTGGCTCGTCGGCCTCCACCCTGCCAGGACCGCCCCAGGGCGCAGGTGACAGGAGCCTGAGGGGCCAGTGAGGGAGCTCAGAGCCCGCGTGTGCACACCCAGGGCCCACGGGCACACGCGGCATAAATGCTATCTGGTCTTCCCAGAGGGCAGAGGCACAGATGGGACCTTCTGGGTACCCGCTGGGCCACGCGGAAATCCTCCTCCCTTCTGAGGGGCCAAGGAGAGTTTGGGGCTCAGCCTGGGCTGGGGGCAGCTGTTCGGGGACGCAGCACCTGACTTCAGGGGGAGGCCATTGCTGGAGAGAGCCGCAGTCACCTTCAGGTGGGTAGGGAGTTGGGGGGCACTGAGGGTGGCCAGTCCCCCTGCACCCCCATCCTGCTCCTCCCCCATGGGGCCGGAGCCACGTGGCTGGCAGCCCCTGGCCAGGGACCCTGTCAGCGGGGTGTGGATGGCCACAGGTGGGGTGGTGGACGGGCCTTGGGCTGGGCAGTCCCAGTCACGGTGTCTCCGTCGCTCGGCCGCCATCACAAAACCCCGCGGACCGGGCCTTCAGCGGCAGACCGTTGTTTCTCACGGTTCTGGAGGCTGAAGTCTGAGATCGAGGTGGCGGCCTGCAGACGGCCACCTTCTCGCGGTGTCCTCACCAGGAGGCCAGCGACCTCTCCCCTCTCCTCCTCTTCTGTGAGGACACGGATCCCATCTGGGGGATCCCTCACCTCACCCCCGCCTGAGGGCCCCCACCGATGCCATCCCGCCGGGGCTCAGGGCTTCCACGGAGTAGTCTGGGGGACGCAAACAATCCGTAAGAGAGGGAGTGTCTGCAGGTTGGGGAGGCCCTCTGCTCCTGCGCTCTAGGAAGGTGGGGGCAGCCCCTGAGGGTCCTGTCCACAAGGCCTCTGTGGCCACGGCTGCTGCCCTGGTGACACGACGTCCCCCCTGCTCAGCCCCGGGGATGGGAGGCAGCGCCCAGGACGGCCCCCGAGTCCCCATGCCCCCGTCCTGGCCCGAGGCCCCAGGGCGCCGCTGGTGTCCCATGCAGAGCACGCAGGGGCATGGAACTTCAGCCCCACGGCGGCATGCCTGGCTTGGCCGTGTTTCCCGGGGGAAGCCCAGTGCCAGGCCTGCCCGGCCTTGCAGCCTCGAGTTAACTCAGGCTCCAGGATAAACAGCCATTCAGCCGCACAAGGCCCCTTTGTCCTGAAGAGAGGCTCCTGGCCCAGGACGCGGCCCGGCGGCCGTGTCCTCAGCACGGCCAGTTGCCCCCAGTGGCCTTCCCTGGGCAGACTCCTGGCCTGGCTCAGAGAGGCCCCCACGGGGGATGGGGCCCTGGCGGCTGGCAGGCAGGCTGGCCAAGCTGGGTGAGAAGGTTGCCACTGCCGACCCCTCGGGGCAGCCCTGACTCTGCCAGGACGAGCGGGAGCCGGGCAGCCACACGGCCCCTGCCCCCTCGGCCGGATGGGCCTGTGGGTGGGTGAGGCCACGGACGAGCAGCAGCTCTGAGCCCCAGGAGCTGGGAAGCCTGCCGGCTGCAGGTCTGCCTGGCCCTGTCTACTCAGGCCCCGGTCCCCCTGCCATCCCCGTCCCCTGAGCCCTGCCCAGCCTCTTCCCCACCAGCGGCCTTTGGCTCTGGAAGCTCCTCTGGGTGGGGGGTGAGCTGTGGAGCACCTGCCCAAGAGTGCGGTGGGGGTTCCTTGCAGGGGAGGGGTGGGGCAGGTAGATGGGGTGCCGGGGAAGGGGTTACTAGGTTTGGAGTAGGGTGGGGGGACTGTATGTTGAGAGCAGGAGCCCGGGGCATTCCGGGGAAGGGGCCAGCATGCCGAGCAGGGGCCCAGAGCCCTGCTTCCGAGTGGCAGGACCTGGGGCTGGGCGGGCGTGGGGGGTGCCGCGTACCTGGCCCACACCCTCTGCTGGCCGGTGCCGTGGGGCCTGGTGCAGGGACACCCAGGAGGATGCCCTCCAGGGGCAAGTGCCCCCAACCCGTGCCTCACGCAGGAGAACGGGGCGGAGGAGGGGGCGCGGCCAGTGGCCTGGAGGCATCACAGGCCTCTGGGCAGGAGGCTGTTGGTCGGTGGGGGCGGTCAGGCGGGCCTGCCGGGGGGCAGCGAGGGTGGCCTCTGTGTGGGGGGGACACTTCTGTGTGGGCCTCGCTTCCAGGGGGCCCAGGCAGGGCTAGCGAGGGCCCCCAGACACAGCTGGTTTGGGGTGTCCGGGAGGCCGCTCGGAGAAGTGGTTTTAGAACAGAGGCTCATGGCTGGACGGCGGCATCCTGGGGGCCCGCCCGCCCGGGCTTGGGCTCCACCACTGTGGCTGGGGGCAGGTTCTAGAGCACAGGAACGCCCTGGCGTTCTAGAGAAGAGGCCCGACAGGAGGTGCCCCAGGGATGGGGGACACCGTGGGACAGGAGATAGGAGGGCCGTGAGTGGGGGTTCTGGAGCCCGGGCGGCCCCACGGTTCCTGTCCCAGCCTGGCCCTTGTCCCAGCACCAGGCACTTTCCTTCCAATGCTGAGAGCAAACATGCCCTCCACCTCCGGGGTCCTGGATGCCCTGTGGGCTGGCCCCACGGTCACCTCCCTCTCTGCCCCGGGCCAAGGCCCATGGCCGGCAGCGCCCCCTGATGGTGGCTGGTCTGGACTGCTGCCCACCCCAGGTCTGTCCTGGGGAGGCCAGTCGCCAGCTTGAGTCCCAGCTGAGTGCGGTGGCACTGGGGTGCTCAGAGGCCTCCTAACTGCGGGCCTCGGCTTGGGTCTTTGTGCCGGATCCCCCGCTCCCTTTTGCCGGCCGTTCCTCCTTAGCACCCAGACTTGGCTAAGGAGAGGCTGGTGCCCTTTGCCTGCTCCTTGAGGACAGCGAGTTCTGAGCCTGGCAGCACCACCAGCATCACCTGGGGACAGGTTCCAAGTGTGGGGCCTCAGCCTGCCCAGACCGACCACGTCAGGCTCTAAGGAAACCCCACGCCTGGACCTAGGGGCCACACTGTGAGGACATGGCTCCCAGGGACTGGGTCACGTATCAAGAGTCCCAGAGACCAGCGTCCACGGTCCCCTGGTGTCCCTGTGGACCTCGCTTCTGCCTGGTTCAGAAACCACCTGTCCCAGAGGTTCACCTTTGCCCTGCAAGTGCCCCCTCTTGGCCCCGTCCCCGGTACCATGTGGTCAGTGAGCAGGAGATGGAGGAAGAACCGTGCTCGGGTGCGTCCGAGGGTCCAGGAAGTGTGTACGGCAGGCCCCTGCTCCGGATGTGGTCTCGATAGCCACCGAGGGGTCACCAACTCAGACACCCACGTCGAGACCCCTGACTTAGGAGGCGCCGTGCCTTCGTCCCGGCTCAGATGCCCGCTCTGGTCAGGGTGCTCCAGAGAAGCGGCCGGTAGAGGCGTCGAACTCCACTTCTGGGAGCTCCGTCTTGGACTCGGCCCAGGAGGCTGTGGGGTCCAGCTGGGGAGCCCTGCCTCGCAGTGGATGGCGGGAGGCCTACCCCGTCATCACGGACGGCACTCAACATGACAGTAGGTGTTCATTCACCGCGGCCACAAAGCACCTCAGCAACGTGGGAGCCACAGCCCCACCCAAGGACGCAGGCCAACCGTCCCCCTGCCGGGGACCACGTGCCGTGCGAGGGCAGGGCTGGGGTCACGACAGCGGCGGCTGGGTCAGCCTCTGGCCGAAGCCAGAAACCCACATCATAGTCAAAACCAGGCAACTTCAACACTTGAACCAAAGGGAAACTTTATTTACTCTTCTTTTTAAAGCAATCTAGTTTAAAAACAAGAGATCAAGAGAGAAGAGAAGAAACTTCTACAGACAGACACACAAATGGGGTGGGGGCTTCCGTGTCAGATTTTCTCCATCTTGGAGATGAGGTCATCACAGATTCGGGTCAGTTCCTCGTTTTCCTTAGTCTGAAGGAGAAAAGTGAAAACCCTATTTGTTTTCCCGAAGATTTTATTCTGAAGTCCTCCCTACATCCCCCGTGGGGCTTGAACTCACAACCCCGAGATCAGAGTCGCACACCCTTCCGACTGAGCCGGCCGGGCACCCCGAATCCTGCAATTCTCAGAAGCGGCAGCCTGGGAGCAGGCCACGGGCCCCCGTACAAGGCACTGGCTGAGGGCATGTGCTACAGGGCAGGTCCCTGAGCCGGGAGGCTCCCCCTCCGCCAGGCGCCGGGGGTCCTGTGTGCCCACCTTTTGCTCGACTGCCTTCTCCAGCGAGTGGATGCGCATCTGCCCCTTCCTCAGGCTGGCCTGGAAGGCCAGGGCCTCCGCTTGGGCCTTGCTGCGCACCTGGGCCATCTCCTCGCTGGCCCTGGGGACACACAGGGCAGGGCTGAGAGGCCAGGGACGGGGGCGTGCCCCCCCCCCAGGCTTGCTAGACCTATCTCCACCTGCACTCACAGCTGGAGCTTCTCCTCTGCGTGGGCCTTCAGGGCCTGGTACCGCTGGCCTTCCTTCTCTATCCTCGCTATGTAATCCTCCACACACTTCTTCAGCGACTCTTCATTCTTCAGAGAACGAGCAGACGTGAACCGCTTGCAGCAGACCACTGTCGGAGACCCCCAGGCCTGGCCTTTTGGTCAGGTGTGGATGGGTCCGCCATCAAGGCTCTCTGGGACGTTAACAGAACAGCAGCTCCGACGAGGAAGGCCACGTGAACACAGCTGGAGGCCTCCCCCCGTCCCCCTGCCACATCTGACCCCTGGCCCTCCTGGCTGCCGAGGCCCCCACGCCTCTGGCGGGCATTGCTGCCCGCAGAAGGGCACATCTGGACGCGTGGCCGGGGCTGTCTACAGCCTTGCAGCAGAGTCTTAGGTCTGACTGTGAGGAGCCCCAGTCAGGCCAAGGACCTTGTGCCCACCCCCTGGGGGCGGTGGTGGGGCCAGCGGGTGCCCAGAGAGAGCACGTGGCCCCCCGGGGCATCGTCGGTCAGACGCTATGGGTTGACAAAGCCAATAGCTGAGAGGCAGGGGTGTAGGGAAGGGCGTGGGCAGGGGGAAGGCTGGAGGCTGAGCCCTCGCCCCTCACGGCCACAGGCCCCCTTTCAGCTTTGCCCTTTGCTTCCTTCTTCCACACGTCAGGCGGCACCTTCTAGGCCCCCTGCCCCCCGCACCCCGCACAAGCCCATCTCGGCACCTGTGTGTGCGGTCCCCGCGTGCCGCCCATGTGCCTCCCGATGCCCTCTGGGAGGGGACAGCTCCTTCGGGGACTCCCCTTGCAGAGGATGAAAGGGTCGGCCGCAGGGGGAGCCCTGCCCGGCCGTGTACCCAGAATGCACCCATGTGGTGGGGCCACTGAGGTCCCAGTGGCCCAGGCCCTGCTCCAGAAGGCAGCCACTGGAGCTCCTCGGTGCCCACTGCACACCTAAGCACCCGCTCGGCCTGCCGTGCCTGTCTCCCATCTGGGCCCCACGGCCCCTCTGCTCACGTCCCTGGACAAATAGTAACGTCCTCCAAGCCTGGGCCTGGCGGCGAGGGGAAGGCGCGGCCAGGTGCCACCTGGGTTATCTTCCTGACCAAGCCGAGGACACGGGGCAGGCTGGCTCCGTGGCTGACCACAACCCCCTGGGGACCCTCTGCGGGAGGACAGGCACGGGCCCACTCGGCACCACGTACCGTGTGATACCCCTCGATCACCTCCTTCTGTTTCTCAAACCGCTTGAAGAGGTCAGAGAAAGACTTTTCCATGGAGCTCAGGTCAGCAGCCAGTTGGTCTTTTTCCTTCAGAATCTTCTGGATCTCCGCTTTTGCAAGTTCCTTCTGTTTCTGAGCCTCCTCTTGAGAAGACAAAAAGCACCTAGGATGAGAGGAGCACCGACATGCCGGCCCCCAGACAGCACACAGGAGGCAGGAGAGGCGCAGTGGTGGAGGAGAGGTGGGCAGCCCACCCGTGGTCCCGCTAAGGGCTGGGTGACAGGGCCCCTCACCGAGCAGAGCCTGGGGGGGCCCGAGAGCCAGCCCTCGGTGGGGGGACAGGAACCTGCTGGAGCTTGAGGCTTCGCCCAGGGTGAGGACCGGTACTCACTCCGAGCCCTGCCTGACACGTCCAGCGCCCAACCCCCCGAGGCCACACTGGACGCGTAGCCCCTGGGGGTGTGGGGGGGCAGACCGTGGGTACAGCAACCATGGCAGGGACCCCACACACGCACCCAGGGTCTGGCCAGTTCTGGTGCCACCTGGCCCCGACTGCCAGATGCCCCCTCACGGGCCTCAGCTGCTCCAGCACTCACCCATCGCCTGGTATACGATCCCCTCAAACCCGTCCATTATCTTCCTGCGGGGAGAACGGAGGTGCCCGTGACCACCTGCGGCAGGCGAGCCTGAGTCGCCCAGAGCGCGCCGCGGGCCTTACCCCATTTCCAGGTTCTTGGCGTGCAGCGCCTCACACCTGCTCCTCAGCAACGCGTTCTCCTCGCGTGTGGCCTCTACCTGCACAAACCAGAGCACGCGGATGCTGGGTGCCCCTCACGCCCAGACTCCCTGGGACGACGTGTCTGAGTCGGGGGAGGGGCTGTGAGGAGCCCCAGTCAGGCCAAGGACCTTGTGCCCCCCTGGGGGCGGTGGTGGGGCCAGCGGGTGCCCAGAGAGAGCACGTGGCCCCCCAGGGCATCGTCGGTCAGACGCTATGGGTTCCCCTCGGTGGGCAGGCAGGCATGCACCAGGGGACCCATCGCCCCCACGAACCACGTCGGCGTATGGATGGATGGGGGACACCTCCTGCCACAGGCAAGGTTGGGAGGGCAGCCTGGGGGGGGGCGGGGGGCCTCGCCGTGAGCTCCTGGGCCAGCTCTGAGCAGGACAGGTGGCCATGGGGCACGAAGGCCAGGGCAGAACTTAGCGGCCGGCAGACACAGCCCGCATCCAGCATGCAGGCTTCCCAAGAGAGGCCGAGCCAAACACTGCCCAGGGGCTGGCCTCCCGCTTTGCGACCCCCGGGGGGGCCAGAGCAGTGCCTGTGGAGGACGCCTGAGCCCCTCAGTGTGTAAGCAGCTTCTCGGGAGATGCTGGGTGGAAACACTGAGCTGGGAAACCGGGAGGCGGACATTCATGATTCTCCCTGCCGCCACACGGGGAAAGCTGGTGCTCAGAGCCGTCTACCCGTCAGCCCGTGGCCGCTGCACCGTGCCGGGAACCCAGCCTCCCCACGCCCTGTCCTCACCGCCGCGTCCATGTCCTTTTGGCTGTACTGCAGCACGTCCACAATGGACCCCACGGGCAGCGGCGGACCCCCAGGCCCAAAGACACAGGGAGGGGGGCCCAGCACCTGTGGGGGGGGCAGACCAGTTGGGCCAGGGAGGACAAGCCCTCAGAGGCCGGGGCCCCCCACCCTGTGCCAAGGAGCGGCTCTGCACTCCCCAGCGTGAAGTCAGACCCAAAACCGGGGAGGAGCACTTACGGGAGCATCTGGGGCTCCTAGGAAGTCAAGTTCCACTAGCTTCGCCTTGGGCGGGCTTCCTGAGGAGGGCACGGCCACGTCCTGTGCACTGAGACCGCAGAACGGGAGGTAAATGCACCCATTTTCCCCAAAGGCCGAGAACAACCTCTGTTACAACTGCTCGACTCCACCTCGTGGCTCTGCCACCGCGGTGCAAGCTGCCACCCAGCCACGTGCACCCACAAGGCCTTACTCATGAGGCCCAGCAAAGGCTGGCTCTGACCCACGGTCACTCCTCCTGCACCTGAGGGGCTCCAGAGAGCTCCGCTGGGGTCTACTTTTCTGAGGCGGAGTCACAAATGTCCCCACTTAGTCTAGAATAATCTCCAGTCGACGGCCACCGCCAGCCCGCCCGCCTGCACTAAGCCCCACGGCCAGAGGGGAGGCGTACCTGCTGGTCTCCAGAGCCATAGGCACTGGTCTCGGAGGGCTGTCCTTCAGGAGCGGGTCAAACTTGAGGTACAAGGACTGTTTCCTCAGGGCTGACTCCTTAAACTAAGGGGTGGACGAGTCAGCGGGTTCACCGTCACCTGATGGATGACGGCCCCGAAGGCTGGGCCTGGGGAGACCCCAGCACAGAGCAGTGTGCCCTTGAGCTCCCCTCTGCATGGGAGCTTGAGACGGGCAGCGTGAGACCACAGGTGCGGCTCTGGAAGGGGCCCTGGGGAGCCTCAGACGCCCGCCATAGCATGGACACCACTGGTGTGCGAGTAGGACCTTCATGATTTTGGAGGTGGGACAGTGGCTCAGGGCTGCTCTAGAAAGAGTCCCCTTTGGAGAAGCGTACTTTGGAAAAGACTGCCATGATGGTGCAGGTACTCACCGAGGAACTCCCAAACTGCTCCAGATAATCCACCTCGGCTCCTGTGCCTAGAACTAAGAGGGAGAGCGTCAGCGTGGCGGTCACCGACCCACAGGCGGCGGTCACCGACCCATAGGCAGTGCACTCTGCTGCTTGGCGCAGTGACCGGCAGCCCTGCCCGGAGCGGTGACCCGCCCTCTCCCGCCCACCCACCGGGCACCACCAATCCAGCCTCATGCTAATGACACCTGGGGCCGGGTCGCCTTGTGGGGCCGTCCTGTGGGCTGTCGGGAGAGAAGCAGCACCTCTCCAGGTGCGACAACCAAAAGTGTCCCAAGGGACCAAATCTCCCGGGCTTAGAGCTACTGTTTAAAATGGCCCTAGGGGCGCCTGGGTGGCTCAGTTGGTTAAGCGACTGCCTTCGGCTCAGGTCATGATCCTGGAGTCCTGGGATCGAGTCCCGCATCAGGCTCCCTGCTCGGTAGGGAGTCTGCTTCTCCCTCTGACCCTCCTCCCTCTCATGCTCTCTCTCATTGTCTCTCTCGCAAATAAAGTCTTAAAAAAAAAAAAAAAAAAAATTAAAATGGCCCTAGACGGTCCTTGAATTCCAGATCATATAAACTTCCACTTAAAAAAACCTAAGAATAGCTCACGTCATATATAAAAATTGACCCAAGATAAATAAAAAACCCAAATATAGGAACTACAACTATAACATTTTTAGAAAACGTAATGACAAATCCTCGTGTTATCACATTTGGCAAAGATTCTTAGACTTCACACCAAAAGCACAAAGAACAAAAGAAAAAAAAGGTAAACAGGACTTTAGGGTTAATATCTGTACTTCAAGGATGCCCCGGGGAGAGAGAAAGCCCACAGACCAGGAGACGTTCGTCACCTATCTGGTAAGAAATCCCTCCCTAGGATAGATTGGAAGTCCTTACAACCTGGTAACAAAAAGGCAATTCGGAGTCAAACAGCAGGGCAAAGGACCCAGCAGACGTTCCACAGAAGGTGTGAAAGGCACATAAAAAGCTGCTCGTCAGCAGGGAGACGCAGATCAAAATCCACGGAGGGGGCAGCGCCCGCCCATCCCACCCCCCCCCCGCACTGCTGGAGGCTGGAATCGAGGTCTCGGAGGCCCCCACGGAGCTGCCGAGGCCGTGGAGAGATCGGGACCTCGAACCCTGCTGCCGTGGGATCGTTACGTGGTGCAGCCGCTTTGGAGAGCAAGCTGGTGGCTCCTCAGCATCACCCAGAGTTACTGCGTGACCCGGAGTTCCCCTTCTAGGTTTATGCCCCAGGCCAACGAACACTCACGTCCACACAGACACGTGGACACGAATGTTCGCGGCAGTCTCACTGAGCAAACAACCCAGACGCCCATCAGCTGGTGAAGGGAAACGTTAGCTGTGGTCCATCCCCACGGTGGCAGGCTACTCGGCTGGGAAAGGAACGAAGCAGCGACATGCGCTACAAGGTGGAGGATCCGTGAGAACCTGACGTTCAGTGAGAGAAACCAGACCCGAGAACCGCCCGTGTGACTCTGGGGTCCCTGGGATCATCCTGCCACGACCCAACCCTGCACTCTGTTCCCAGGCTCCTCTCTGCCTGAAGATTAAGTAAGCCACATCGAGACCTTTCAAGTTGCCTGCTCTCTCAATTGCATCGTAGATTTTCCCTGGGAGCATCTCAGAGTCCGGAGGACCCCCATGTTGAAGGTCAGAGCTGTGTGTTCTCCGTCCGGACTCACCCTTCCATCAGGATCTCTCCACCAACCAACAAGGCCCCTGCCTCCTGTGTGTTTGCACAGAACCTTTCCCGAGTCTGATTTCCGGTCCTGGAAATCCCTACACCAGGGGTATGTCCTGAAAGCGTCCAAAGCCCCTGCGTGTCTTGCTTCAAGTCAGGGAACAAAGCTGCCTATGGGGCAGTCTCCCCGAAACACCACTGAACACCTCGGAAATCCTAGAAGACCTTCCAGAACCACCACCAGCTGGTGGGGACAGACAGGTGACCCGGGGACAACGTACCCTCAGCTGGGTCTCGGAAGTGCTCCTCCTCCGGCTCTGAGGCAGGCTCCGGGCCCCGCGGAGGAGTGGGGGGCGCAGGCTCACCGCCCGGGCTGCCCGTGGGAGCTGATGCACGGGCACAGTCCGCGGCTCCCTCCTGGAAGAAGGGCAGCTCAGTTCAGGCATCTGGTGAGGTCGAAGGTCCTGTGCAGGGCCCGTGCCGCGCCGTGTCCCGCCCGGTCTCCGCCGGCCGCCCTCCGCCCGTGTGCGCGCAGGACGACAGCACGGGCCGAGCCCGCCTCCATACCTTGCCGGCTGTGCCCGGGGTCCTGGCCGCGGTCTGTGCCAAAGGCGTGTCATCCGTGGAGGCTGAAGGTACCTGCCTGAACAGATGGGGTCAGCAGGGCCCGTGCCCCAGGGCCGAGCTGCCTCCTGCCCGTGAACCCTCGCCTCGAAGGTCAGGGGCTACGCTGGAGTCCCCAGCAGAGCCGTCCCTACCCACCCCAACTGCCCCAGGAGCAGGACCCTCCCAGGGGCCTCGGCAAGGAGCGCTCAGGCCGTTTCAGCTCAGAGAGCAAACCCCAAGGGCTCACTTGTCCTACTTCACCAGGAAACTGGCAAACGCGCCGGAGGGAGGGTCACCGGGGGCCAGGCAGGGCCAGTAGCGGGGAGGTGGCCTCCAGACCATCAGGGTGCACTCGTGGCTGAGAGCTGCCCATGTGAGCCCTTGGTGGCCGTGAAGCCGCCGTCCCCAGGCCACCACGAGAGCCTGGAGCACTGCAGCGAGTGCACAGAGCCACTCCACTGGCTTCGCAGCCGCGGACCGTGTTTGGAGATCTTTCTAAAGCTCCAGGTTTTTTATAGAAAACGCTCTTAGAAAGCATGGGGACGGAAAAGGGCGCCACTGTGTGCTTTCGCCCACCATTTCTCCCTAGCCCCCTGCAGCGGCTGTGAGCACCCTCCTCAGTCTTGGGACCCAGGACCGGCAGCTGCCCCCCCCCGGCCCCTTCTCTGGCCTGGGGTCCTCCGGCACGCACGCTGCTGAGCAGCTACCCCGCGCCACTGCCACCAAGTACTCACTGGCTCGGAGAGGAGCGCCCTGGGGCCTCGGGACCAGTACACAGCTCCTTGGCCACAGGCTCGGCTGGCCCGCTCTGGGGGCACTCTGGGGGCAGGGCCTCTCCTCCACCTTCAAATGGGTTAAAGTCTGGGTCCTCCAGCTTGTTCCAGTCCAGGTTGTAAGACCCCTGGGGAAGGGGAACGGGCCCCTCACCCGCCTCCTCGGGGGCCTTTTCCTGCCTCGCCTCTGACATCCTAGAGGGAGGTTTAAGGCCGGGTCTCTTCCCCAGTTCCCTCGGTGGGGGCAACGTTTTGCTGGTGGCACTGTCAGAGAAATCAAATTCTAGTCCTATGGGCCCACTGCTCCAAGAGCTGGCCCTCTGGCCATCAGCTTCTTTCTTCTGAGGACTTGGGGACGTGGCCCCTGCAGGCTTCAGAGGGCTGGCCAGGATGGTGTTCCCAGAACCAGAGGGGTCTTCAGGGCTGGCCAGGGCCTCGCCAGGCAGGTCTCTGAGGGGTCCTTCTTCACGTGCTCCTGTTGGGGGAGTACCGGGGGGCAGAGCAGCTCTGGCTGAGGAAGCAGGGACCTGGTTCGAGCTTTCTGTGGCAGCTCCGGGAGGGTCTTCTGTTCGGTGTTGGGGAGCCATCTGGGAAGGGTCTTCTAGGATTTCCGAGGTGAAGGTAATACTTTTTTCTAAGAAATGAGAATGAACACTTTCCTCCAGGGCATGCTCAGGGCTCACAGATGTTTGTCCTAGAGAAGCCACTTGATCTTCAAGAGTTTCTGGCATCTGGGGAGAGCTTGAGGGATCCAGGCCGGCCAGGTGAGCTGAGGTGGGCCCACTGGAATGCTGCCTATCTTCAGAGGCTGGTCTCACATCTGCTGGAGGGGGGTTGGCACTGGCCACCATTCGTTTCTGGAGAATTCCATTGGTCATTTTGCTGTCAACTTCCTTGGTGAACTGTTGGCTTTTCAGAAACAAACTTAGTTAACGCTAAGGAGCCTATTAGCTTTTTAATTAGAATTTAACCCCCGAGAAAACATTACCCCAAAACAGAAAAAAAGAATAGTCAATCCTCTTCCTAGGACTAACTTTCACAAGTAAATCCTCATAAATCAAAACTAGTGGACCAACTAGATCACGCAGGTTTCCGAGAGAGCGGAAACATGACACGTAATTACAGTTAAGGTTTTCTCTGCTTGCCTATTTCCCCCTTTCAATTGGGGACCACCAGCTACATAATCCGGGGCACAGGAGGATCAAGGTTTTCACTGAAGAGAAAGACAAGCTTGAGAGCTCTTGAGAACCCCAAGGCTGACTTGCAAACAGAAAGGAGACCCCAGTGGGTATGAAAAAAGAAACCTAACCACAAAGCATCCTTCCTTGGGAGACGTGCTCAGACGTTTCATGAAATTAGAGAAACAAAAGCCAGGCCAATGTGTTGGCAAAAGCACAGTAAAGGACTGGGGCATAAAACTTAAACTTATTTGGGGTGCCTGGGTGGCTCAGTCAGTTGGGCATCTGACTCTTGGTTTTGGCTCAGGTCATGATCTCAGGATCGTGAGATTGAGGTTCTCTTTCTCCCTATGCCCCTCCCCACTCGTGCTCTCTCTTTACAAGTAAGTAAAAAAATCTTAAACAAAAAAACTTATTCTACACATTTTGTTAACTGCTTTTCTACTAATAAGTGGCTTCTAATGCGAGCATGCCGGGCAACACAGCGCATGACCTCAGAGCAGAAACCAGGAGGAACCCGACCAGATGTGACTAACGACAAAACAGAATTTTTCTGCCGTGTCCGCTGGAGACATTACAAATTACAGTGCATCAAGCATCAACACTTACTTCTGTTTCTGGGTCCGGTTTTGAGGAGAGTTTTCTAACCCAACAGCATCCTCCAGAGCAAAAGGAGCCTCGAGCTTGCTGCTCATGCTAGGACTTAATATCCGGTGCGTCTGTGGGTCCCGCAGAGGAGTCTGAAAAGTCACCTGTTGGGGGAGGAGGAGACCTGTTCGATAATTCAAGTCTTCAACCACTATGGCGGCAGTGCCCTGCCCACTTCCGTAAGTCCCCAGGAAAGCAAGTCCCAGAGTGACCTAATGAGTGACACACAGTAGATTTACACGGGCAAAGTTTGCTTACTTTCATAGCCTTGAGTACACTCTTGGGTGGCACATTTTCTTTCTGTGACAGACGAAGAACAGATAGTCTTCCGGTAAGTTCCGGTGGTGAAAACAGGAACTCGCAGTTTTCTGCACTTTTGTCACCACTGACGTTTTCATCACTGTAGATCTGCAGACTCATTCTGGAAAAGCAGACAGTTTACGTCAGTACGAGGGCTGTGCAGTCTGGATGAAGAGCCAGGGCAAGGAGCTAGCCTCACAGGGCAGATGTTCCCTTCCTGCACAGATGGGTCACATCTCAGGCAGCATGTCCTCTGCCAGGCAGTCCTTGTCCTGTTTTAGGGCAGCTGCCACCTCCCAGGACAAAGAGCCATAAGGGCCTTCAGCCCACAGGACAAGGGAGAAGAATCAGGTCCTCAAAACAATTTGAACTTGGGGCACCTGGGTGGCTCAGTCATTAAACGTCTGCCTTCGGCTCAGGTCATGATCCCAGGGTCCTGGGATGGAGCCCCGCATCGGGCTCCCTGCTCGGCGGGAAGCCTGCTTCTCCCTCTCCCACTCCCCCTGCTTGTGTTCCTGCTCTCGCTGTGTCTCTCTCTGTCAAATTAATAAAATCTTAAAAAAAAAAAAAAAATAAATTTGAACTTAGTGGGTAAAGGTCAGGAGACAGGGGTGCTGGCCTGTCAGAAAGCCTGGGTCTCCCCTCAGGCCTCCGCTGAAGGTGCTGAGGCCACAGCCCAGAGGGAGCAGGTTGCCAAGTTAGCCGAGAGCAAGAAAGCAGAAGGGTGCTGTGGCCTGCTCTTCCGTCACAGGCCAGGAGAGGAGCACACTGGGGCATCGTGAGGGCCGAGGCCCAGAGGAAGAGCGGCACAAGGCAGCAACCGGCAGATCCAGAATTACTTGGTGGGGAGTTGAAAAGCTTCTACACTGAGATTTGGAGTCTAGAAATATATACCAGCGGCCTCCACTGAGACCCAGAAGGTTCTAGAACAGCCCCCACCCCTTTCCCAAGGTCCTCATGATGGTCGCCAGCATGACATTCCCAACCCAGGAGTCGCCGGAGGGCCTGTCCACGGGAACATCACAGGTATTTGCTGGTGGTGGGGGTGCTTGAAGAGCAAGGCCGGGTGGCAGGGGCAGGAGGAACAAGGGTGCCCCGGAAAGAGGTGAGTCAGGGTAACAAGACGCCCTGGAAGGTATGGGGGTGGGGCCGTGTGTGCGGAGGCCAGGGAAGGCAGGGGGGAAGCGGGGGTCAAAGACTCCCGCAGCCAGCCAGGGGTGGAGAGAGCAGCCCTGGCTTGGCCAGCGGGCCCACAGGCATCTGGAAGGCGGAGAGAAACAAAAGGGCGACTTTTAGGGTTTTGCCGCGAACGCTGGGTAAAACGGGAAGGGACAGCTGGACGGCTGTGGGATACACGAGGGAGGGGGCCTGGGGGACACCTTTCCGCAGTCCCTCTCCTGAGGAAGGTGGGAGAACAGCCGTGGCCGGCTCGGTCAGCTCTGGCTCCCACGGACAACGGGGAGAAGGCTCCCGAGCAGAGGCTGCAGGCCAGACAGCCCAGGGCGCGAAGGCCCGGGCCTGCGCGCCGAGCAGCTGGGGACAATCAGCAGGACTCAGCGATGGCTCGCAGCTGGGGCGTGGAGAAGGCAGCACGAAGCTGCCCCCGGGAGGGCTGGGGAGCGGGCCGCGGATGCAGCTGGCGTCCGAGGCGGGACGGTCACCGCGGACCGGGCCGCGAGGGGCCCTGACACACCGACCTCCCGGGGGCCGACAAGGAGACCGAGGAGGAACCGCTAAGGCAGGAGCCCCCCCCCCCCCCCCGGCGTCTCCGCCCACGGGCTGCGGCCGCAAACCAGCGGGGCCCGCGGGCCGCCGGCGACCCCGGCAGGAAGGCGCCCCGGGCAGGGCGGCCGCAACAGCCGGCGGGGTGGGCCCAAGAGAGCAGGGGCGCTGTGCGGACGGCGCGCCCCGGAGCCGCGCAGAGGCAGGAGGGCCCGTCAAGGGCGGGCGCCGCCCAGCCGCCGCGGGGGTCGGGAGCCGGGGCGCGGAGCCCGAGGCCCGGAGGCTGGAGGAGGAGCTGGGGACGGATGCCCGAGCCCGGGACCCCGCCGCCGCCGCCGCCGCCGCCGCCTACCTGCCGGCGGCCACACGAAGCCGAGGGAGCGGGAGGCGCCGAGTCCGGGAGCCCGTCCGCCCGCCGCCGATTCAAATACCGACGGTTGGAGCGCGCGGCCAATCAGCGCGCGCCGGGGGCGGGACGCACAGGGCGCCGGCGGCTCCGCTTCCGGGGAGAGGGGCGCGCTGGGCGCGGCGGGCGCCGGAAGCCATCGGAATCCCGGCTCGCCGAGCTTGCGGCGGGGGCGGGGTCTGCCGGGGACGCGACTGGGCTGCGCGGAAGGGCCAGGGCCTGAGAGCCATTGGCCCGGGCCTCGGGCTCCCCGGTTGTAAAATGGGACCAGCTGCAGCCGCCCCTAAGGCGGGTCGTGAGATGGAGCCGAACCCTCGCGAGGACTGGCGCGGCCTCCGCGCTTCTGGCTGTGTGCGGGACGCGGCAACTCCGTTTCCCAGGGTGCCCCGCGTCGATGTGACGTCTCCCAGCGCGCCCCACGCCGGCCTGCGGGCGGGACGCCGTCTCCCAGAATGCCCCGCGGGCGGGGACACCAGCTCCCAGGGCGCCCCGCGCCGGCCTGGCGCCCACCTGCCGCCGCCCAGCGGCTTGGCATTCTCGGTCTGTTTCCCGTCGGGGGCTGCGGGACTCTGTCCGACGGCTTCCTGGCGGCCGCGGCAGCGCGATGGACAGCCCGGAGGTCACCTTCACGCTGGCCTACCTGGTGTTCGCCGTGTGCTTCGTGTTCACGCCCACCGAGTTCCACTCGGCCGGGCTCACGGTGCAGAACCTGCTGTCGGGCTGGCTGGGCAGCGAGGACGCCGCCTTTGTGCCCTACCACCTGCGCCGCACGTCCGCCACGCTGCTGTGCCACTCGCTGCTGCCGCTCGGTGAGCAGGCCGGACCCTCCGCCAGAGGGTCCTCGGGGCGCGGCACCGGCCTGTGGCCCCGCGGGCTCGCGGCCGAGTTCCGGGACCCAGAAGTGAGAAGAGTCGGGGGAGGGCGCGCGGACCCCCGGTCGTTCCGAGTTGAGGAGAGACGCTGGCTCCGAGAGCCGCGGCTGTGGACTAACAGCCCCCGCGCTCTAGACGGGCCTCTCGCGTCCGCGGCTCCCGAGAGCGGAGAGGAAGGTGCTGGCGGCAGGTGGCTGCTTGCAGGTGGCAGAAATGAAGGCTTAGAATCTTGGGGGGCGGGCGAAGGGGATGATGCTTCGCCTAGCTGGGGCAGGGCATTTTGTGGGGGCAGTTCGCAGGAGAGCGGCATGAGTTAACTGATTCTAACGGAGGTGGAGGGACCTGGGAGAGCAGGGGGCCTGTCCCAGGCTTTGGAAGGTGGGTGTGAGAAAGGAGGCGGAGATGGGTAACCCCACGGGGGTGTCACAGGTGCAGAGGTTGGGGGGGGGCAAAATGCTCACACGTGGCCCAGCGGGTGCTCCTGGCCTCTGAGAGGCTGGTTTGTCAGCTGCTTGGACAGGGGACTGGCTGGAAAGAGGGGTACTAGGTGTGTGTGTGTGTTCTCTGGAGGATACAGAACAGAAGCAGGTCTAGAAGGGCAGGTGGCTGCTGGGCCCCGGTCGCTGGCTCAGTGGACTCAGGAGTTTCCAGCTGTCGGCAGGGCGCAGCAGCCTGGGCCAGGTGTGGAGAGACTCCTGGAGGGGGCTGGGCTGAGGCCAGGTCTGTGCAGGAGGGTTGCCTGCCCATGCGAAGAAGGACACAGGGCCTTCTTGGTGGCAGTCTGGTGGTCTCCTTGGCCAAGTGGTTTCTTCCTGCTGTTGGGGTAACTATGTGGCTTTCTCAGCCTGAGGCCCCATCACCCCGGTAAGGCAGGGTTACCAATTAGCTGATTCCTCAGATGAGGAAAGTGCGGCTTGGAACTTGGGCTCCTGAGAGGATTGTGGGTTGGGTTTCTGCCCTGGGAACTAAGGGTCCCCACAGCCTTCTGGAGTCCTTTTAGCCACATCTTTTCTAAAAGCCCGTGAGTGGCTGGACCATCACCATGCTACACATGGACAGAGAAACCAGAACTTAGGGAGCTCAGAGACTCATAAAGGTGGAGGAGCCTGGCCTTGTGGCCAGTCCTGGGGTCTTTCTCTTCCTTTTCAACTTGTTTTGAAAAGTTTTGAAACTTTTGTATGCATGTTATTTACCGCTGCAAGATAAATTACCTGAAATGTGGTAACTTGATCAACAGTAAATGTTTACTATTACTTTGCAGCCTTAAATGAGCTCATGCAGCGTCAATTGTTCAGATATGCGGATTGCCCTGATCTGGCCAGCAGGGGCCCTGGAGTTATGGTGTTCCCCATTGTTCGGTGCTTACTGTTTGGCACACAAATCTGAGCTCTGGGATGGGTCACACTCTGATTTGCCTCCTCAGAGGGGGTAGGGTTGAGAGGCCAAGATCCCGCCCCTGGGAGGGCCAGTGTGTAGCTCTGCTTTGGGTGACACCAGATCCTTGTTTTTGTTTTTTGCGTTTTTTTTTTTTTTTTTTTTTTTTTAGGTTTTCCTATTCCGGTTAATCATGTATTACTCGTATAAAACTGAAGTAGTAAATTAAAAACGTCTTTTTCTCATTTATTGTATTACTGTTCTGGGCAAGGGTTGAGCTGGGTCAGCGTGGAGGCAGGTAAAGTGCACTTGCCCTGGGGTACCGTTGCCTGGCCCTGAGAGCTGACCAGGGTGGCCCTTGGTGGGCAGTATGGGGGGAGAACAGTGGCCTGGCAGTCCTGATTTCTGCTGAAGCCCTCCCCATCCTTTGTAGGCTACTACGTGGGCATGTGCTTTGCAGCTTCAGAAAAGCAGCTCTACTCCCTCGGCCAGGCCCCAGAGGCCTGGCGGCTCTTCCTCCTGCTGGCAGTGACTCTGCCCACCATCGCCAGTACGCTGATCTACTACTGGTCCTGTGATCAGTGGGCCCGCCACCCGCTGGCCCGCACCCTGGCCCTCTACGCCCTCCCGCAGTCAGGCTGGCGGGCTGTGGCCTCCTCAGTCAACACTGAGTTCCGGCGGATCGATAAGTTTGCCACAGGGGCACCAGGGGCTCGTGTGATCGTGACGGACACGTGGGTGATGAAGGTAACCACATACCGTGTGCACGCGGCTCGGCAGCAGGATGTGCACCTGACCGTGACGGGGTCACGGCAGCACGCGCTCTCAGCGGACTCCAGCCTGCCTGTGCAGCTCCTCACCATTCACGTGGCCAGTGCCAGCCCTGGCGTGCGGGCCTTCGACATCCGGTAGGTATGCTTGTGGCCAGGGTCACAGTGAGGCTGGGGTGTGCCGGAGGCAGCCAGCAGTCAGGTTCTAGTCTTGGGCTCTTTGGGAGGCGATGACGCGTGCAGCACGTTCTTCTCGGCACCCTTCCAGCGGAACCCTCCCTCAAGGCCCCTTGTCCCCTCACACCCCCATAGGTGCTCTCTGCTTCTGCTTTCTCTGTGTTCTCCTTTGAGCTGCCTTTTGCAGCTCTTTTCAGGGGAGCATGTTAGGGATGTTTTGGGGGGTGGTACAGGACTGAGGCTTGGTGGCTGTCTTGGCTTTGGGGCCCAAGCCGAGGTCTTCCTGTCCCATTCAGGCTTCGGACAGCCTGTTGTCCCTCTTCTGTGATCCCCTTTGTGCCTGAACTTGTTGAAAGCCAGGCATTCTGTGTCACAGCTGCAGTCTCCCCACTCTCTTTGCCCCTCCCTGCATCCCTTGAGGGCAGGTGGTCGGTGCTCATTCTGTGGGCTCTGGCTTCAGGGCTGTCTTTGCTGGCTGGTCTTTATCAGGCGACTGGGCTGTGCCTGGGCTCCCAAATTCTGTGTGGTGTGGGTGCCCTGTCACTCTAGGCACCTCGGCATCCCCACCAGGAATGATGGCCCTGCCCTGCAGAGGGGCCTCGGTTCAGTGGCCCCAGCCCAGCAGCCCCCACCTTGTGCAGGCTGAACTCCACGGAGTATGGTGAGCTGTGTGAGAAACTCCGCGCACCCATCCGCAGTGCGGCCAACGTGGTCATCCATCAGAGCCTGGGCGACCTGTTCCTGGAGACGTTTGCTTCCCTGGTGGAGGTCAACCCACCCTACTCGGTCCCTAGCAGCCAGGTGAGAGCTGGGGGGGTGGGGCAGGTGGGTTCCCACAGGCCAGGCCCCCTGAGTCGGGGGGGCACAGGGCCGTCTGGCCAGGCTCCCTGTGACCCTCTACCCCCGCCCATAGGAGCTGGAGGCATGCATTGGTTGCATGCAGACCCGTGCCAGTGTGAAGCTGGTGAAGACCTGCCAAGAGGCAGCTGAGGGCGAGTGCCAGCGGTGCTCCTGTCGCCCCATGTGGTGTCTCACCTGCATGGGCAAGTGGTTTGCCAGCCGCCAGGACCCCCAGCGCCCTGACACCTGGCTCGCCAGTCGCGTGCCCTGCCCCACCTGCCGTGCACGCTTCTGCATCCTGGATGTGTGTGCCGTGCGCTGAGCCTGCTGGCTGGAGCAGGGGAGTGGCCTTGGGGGTCCCAGCGAGCCCTGCTAGGCACCGCACAGCCACCATGAGGAGCAGCCGGGGCTCTAGGCCCTCATCCGTGTTGTCAGCCAGGGGTTCTTTCCCCAGCATGATGAAGGACGAGGGTTTTTGTTTAAAAGGGAAGTTTTCTTCTGCAGCAGTGTCACTGGGATGGGACTTCAGTGCCTCCGCCTCCTTTGCTTCTTGTTTCTCCAGGTGGGGGTAGGTGCTGGACCTGGAACACGGTATGGGGTGGGGCCCGTTTCCAGAGCATTGTGAGGCTACCTGGGCTGTCTTCTGGAGACCAGGGATCTGCCCCCATGGCCCTACCCTGAACCACTTGCCTTAATTTTGTGTAACACACCTGCCTTTCGGTTACATGCCAGACCCAGGTTCATCCAAACTGGTTGCAGTCTGTCCTCCAGGCTCCTGTCTCCAAGCTGGCTGCTGGCTCTGTGCTGTTGTGTCCCCTTTGCATCCCACCAGGCGGCTCTGAGGGCTGGGGGAGAGTCTGGCGGTGCAGAGAGAGACTGGGGTGCCACTGCAGGGTGACAGCACTGCCTGGGGCTTCCTGGGTGGGGTGGCCCCCACCTGCTCTGTGGCCCTGGGAGATCCTGGACTTGCTGTTAGGGGCTGGCTTCTCTCAACTCCTATTCTTTAGCTGCATGCTTGTGGGGGTTGCCTATCTCCTGGAGGGCATGCACCTCCGTGCCTGCTGCTGCCCGGTGAGTCCAGAGAAAGGCCAAGCCCGACTCCCAGCCAGAGGGGATACTGCGCGGAAGACAGCGACAGACCACATGCAGACAGACTTGGGACACGGCACAGGGCTGGCCACAGCTCTGTAGGGTCCACCTGGGTCAGCAAGTGATGTGCCTCTTCCCAGTTCCCGGTGGCACATCTGGGAGGGCGGTAGCAGCCGGGCCATGAGGCCCCGCTCTGACCGATGGGGTTGCTGGAGGGGGCCCTCGTATTTGTAGCTCTAAGCCCCCTGAGCCCGGCTGTTCGAAGCAAGGGTGATGGACCCGGCCGGCGTGACTCGCCCGAGGCCGCACCGACGCCCAGGGGTTTGGGAGCTCGTGGGCCGCCAGGGTACCCGCAAACGAAGGCCATCGGAGGGGACGGCGAGCCCAGCCTCCGCGCAGGGTTTCAGGTGCCGCCGAAGGACTGAGCTGGGCTATTTTTACTACAAAAGAAAGTTATTTAGTTTTATGAAGACAAATTTATTGTGTCTGAGCGATGCGGTATTTAATAAAAGTCTGAAGTACATGCTGGAATGTTTTGTTTTTCCTGATACTCGAACTGGCAACGGGGAGGAGCCGAGTGGGCAGTAACAGCACTGCGCCCACTCCGTCTGCACGGAGGAGGGAGGCGGGCGCTGCGGCAGCGGCAGCCGCGGCCGCACGACGGCGGTCTCACCAGGCCCGGGGCTCCGGCGGGAGCGGGCCTGGGGCGCTGCGGGAGGGGCGGCGGGCCCGCGGACGGCGGGCAGGGGTCGGGAGCCGGAGGCGACCGAGCTGACGGCCCCGAGCTCCAGCGCGGCGGGGAGAACCGGCAGGGCCGGCGGCTGCGGCCGAGGCCCGGCGCGGCGCCCCCCGCGGCCTCGCCTTCCGGGTTCCAGTTTCCCGCCTGCGCAGAGCCCGCCCCCGCGGGGCCGGCCAACCGGAGGCCGTCTCGCCGGCCGGCCGGGTCTCGGCCCCTCCGGGCGCCTGCGCCGCGCGCGCGTCCGAATCTCCCGCCAAAGCCCCCCCCGCCCAGCCCGCCGGGGGGCCGCAGCGCCGGCCGTCCGCACGCCGGGAGGGGCAGCCTGTCCTCGGGCCTCTCCCGCCCGGCCACACGCGTCGGCCCGCCGCCCCCCAGCGGCAGCGGCGGGGCCGCGGCCTCGCGCGCCGCCGCCCGCCCCCCCGCCGGCCTGGGCCCGATGGTCTCGCCCGGCGCGGCGCGCGCGGGAGCCGGGGGGCGGGGCCGGCGGCGCATAAAGGCGGTTGGGGGCGGGGCGCGCGCGCAGAGCCTGTCGGCGCCGGCGCGGGACGAGACGCCGCCGCCGCCGCGGCCGCCGCCGGCCCGGACCCCCGCCCGAGGACCCCCGCCGCCGCCGCCGCCGCGCTCGCCATGGCCTGCCGGCCGCGAAGCCCCTCTGGCTGCGGGAGCCGCCGCGACGGCGACGCCAGGTGAGGCGGGCCGCGCGCCCCGGGGCTTCCGGGCGGGCCGGGGTGGGGTCCGCGGGCGGGCGCCCGGGGCCTCGCGGCTCGCCTCGCGTCTGACGCCGCTTGTCGTCGGCAGCGCGCCGCCCCCGACGAGAGGGAGCCTCGGACGCAAGCGCAGAGCCGACGGGCGGCGCAGGAAGCCCGAGGACGCCGAGGGCCCCGCGCAGCCGGCGGGCGACGGCCGGCCGGACAGGTGGGCCCGGCGCGTGGCGCGAGCGTGGGGCCGCACGTTGAGCTGGCTGCGGCGCCCGGCGGGAGGGTCCTATCCCGGCTGCTTGGCGCGCCTGGGGACCCCCCACGCGGCCGGCTAAGGCAGTCTGGGCGCCCCGCCTGACCGGTTAGGGCGCCCGCGGGGGCCCCAGCTGCTGGCCAGGGTACCTAGGGTCGCCCCCCGAGTTGCTGAGTCTTCCGGGGAGGTTGGTTAGGGTGCCTTGGTCGTCTCTGCCCGCAGGTTGGGGCGCCCAGGGGTCCCCAGCGCTTGGGGGTCATCACCTGCCTGGTCAGAGCGGCTGAGCGTCACCACCCTGCCGGTTAAGCTGCCTGGGGGGCCCCCACCCATCTGTTAAGGCACCTCTGGGTTACCGCCCGGCTGGTTGAGGCACCTCGGGAGCCCGACGTGACTGGTTAGGGTGTCCGTGGGCCCCCGCCCTACTGTTTATGGTAGCTGTGGGTTGCCCCCGACCGTTTGGGGTGTCTGTGCTCCGCGTCAGTTGACTAATTCAGGTGTCGTGGGTCACCGCACTTGGTTGCTCGTGGCGCCTGAAGGTCGCCGTAGCTGACTTGTTAAGGCGCCTGAGCCTCAAACGCTTGGCTGATTCACGGCGCTCGTATCGTTAAGGCACCAGCGTGTCCCAACGTGACTAAGGTAGCTGAGGATCCCACGAGAGCCTCTGGTGACAGGTGTGCGCAGAAACTGGCCTCGGTCGCTGTGAGTCTGCTGTGCTTTAGGGACGGTGGGGGAGGCTGCCGTGAGCTCTTCAGGATGTTGTGCCTCAGGGGAGTCCTCTTAGAGAAGTTCCCACCACAGCCAGAAAAGGTGTCTGAACGCCAGAGTGCAAGTGCGGGTGCAAGTTGCAGCCTCCTCTTTTCATCCCGGTGCCGCGGGTGCTTCGTGAGGAGCCTTCCCTGTGGTCTTCACGCCGGCAGTTTCCGGGTGGGGTCGTGTGCTCCCTGTGCCTGTGCTCTGACGGGGGTGGCTCAGCTAGTCAGGGTATTTCAGAGGGACAGGGAGCGGCTGAGGAAACCAGGGGCCGGTGGGGAAGGCCAGTGTGTGCTTCAGAGGCCACAGTCAGGGAGACCTCTGTTGGCGACCCTTGTGTGGACAGGGGGTGCCAGGGATGTGGTCGCCCTGGTGGCCTACGTGCCCTTAGCTGGGGATGTGTTTGGCCTGTCTGAAGCCTGACTAGCGGAGGACTAGGGGGGCGTTCAGCTGGAAGGGGAGGTGGGGAGGAATGTGTGGTGCACGTTAGACTTTTTAAGGCCGTTCTTGTACTTGTTGGTGGGTTGAGGGGGATTCAGAGAGGAGTCTGGGATGACTCACGTGTTTCACTCTGAGCACCTTTGTTCCTTGGGGAACCGTTTGCCAGGATGGAGAGGGTGGGGGTAGAGCAGACCTGGCATGGGGAAGGAGGCAGTAATTAATGAGGCCTGAGTGTGGATGCGGAGGCTGCCCACGTTCTGCACGATGAGACCTCGCTGCGTACAGTTAATTTTAAAGATCTGGGGCCAGAAGAGATACTCGGGAAGAGACGCTGAGTGTGGGAGAGCGCCTGGACAGTGTTAGAGCTGGATGTGAAGAGAAGCGGTGAAACACCACGGAGATCAAGGTCTGAGTCCCCCGGTGGTCTCCTGCTTAGCTGAGAAGAAAACGTTAAATCCTTATATTGCCTTAAAAGTCCTTTGTATCCCCATGGGTACTCCTCTGGCTCAGCAGTTAGCCCCTTGGGCCTCCTTACTCACCTAACGTGGCAGAAAGCCCGTGGCTGCTGCTCGTCGCCCCGGTCCGCCGTGCTGATGCGTGGGGGATGCATACAGGTGCCTGCAGTAGAGCCAGGTGCTTTTCCATCTGGGGTGTGGGAGGTGGTTCCTGTGCAGGCAGTTAGCTCGTTGTACGGAGTGGGCTTTGTTTTCCGTTCAAGCACTTTGCCTGAATGTACTCTTGTCCTAAGGTCGGATAGGTTGGTGAGTACGACTCGCTTAATCTAGAAAGTTGGCTTTAGTTCTACGAAAGGTATTTTCCGTTATTCTACCAAAATACGTGATGTAGTGGCAGGTCATTTGTAAGCTCCTTTTAAGAGTTCAGCAGTCTCATGGCCCAGGCCTTAGCCTCTTGGTCCGCGAGTGATGACATTGAGGTCCAGCTCTGGACAACCTTGCATTTGGTTCCTCTCTGTATCTGGGATACAGTTACTGAGTCATACTGACTTTTGGTTCATTAAGTTGACTTCAGACCTTGCCAATCATTTTTAGATTCTGGAAATTTAGTTTTAGAAATCTAGTTTTAGTTTTTTTGGGTGAGGTAGCTGTAAGAGAAGAACTATGGTAATTGCACACAGGGATCATTCATTTGTTATTGCAGTTGCATTTTCAAAGCGTGCCGTGTGGTTTGCAGCTGGGGTGCATCCGGTTGCCTAGAGTGGCAAATGAAGTTGTGTCTAGGATGCATCAGCGGTGACCAGTAGAAAATTGAGGAGGAAAAATAAAATTCCATTTATATCTAATCTACAAATAATAGACATACCAACAATTCTGACTGCAAGAATTCTTGTCATTAAGCCTTTTTCAGATTGCCTGCCTTTTTTTTTTTTTTTTTTTTTTAAGATTTTATTTGTTTGAGAGAGAGAGCGAGAACATGAGCAGAGGGGAGATGCAGAGGCAGAGGGAGAAGCAGGCTCCCCAAGGAGCAAGGAGCCCGATGCAGGACTTGATCCCAGGACCCTGGGATCATGACCTGAGCCGAAGGCAGATGCTTAACCGACTGAGCCACCGAGGTGTCCCTTGACGAAAGGTTTCCTTGATCTCTGGATTGAACTGGGCTCCTAGTTTACACTTAGCCCAACTCTAAGGGGTGCTGTTACCAGTACACTAAATCCTAATGTAGCAGGGACTCCCATGTATATTCCTATTTCCCTATTTTAATTAGGTGATATATTCTGAATAGTTAATTACGTGCATTTAAAAGTGAACAGTAGCCACCATTTATTAAGTACTTTTTATGTGCTGGTCACTTTGCTTAGTATGAAGTGTTATTTAATTCTTCTTTAAAATACTGAAAAATAGTCTATTTCGTAAATAAAAGACCAAGTTGTGTTAGGCACTATTGTCTGTGCTGAAGATGGCTTGTTGACTTGGCCTTCCCCCCAGTGGACTGTTTCCTCATGATCCAGCCAACACTGGCACATGGTGGGTGCTTACAAGCTCGACAGATGAAGCCCAGAGAGGCTTGAAGTGAATTGCCCAAACTCAGGGAGCGAATAAGCGATGGAGCGTAGAGTATCCTGGAGCCCATGGCACTCTGCAAGCAACATCTGAGCATCCCCTGGTGTGCTGCTTGGAAGGACACTGAATGTAGGTGCCGTGGTTCAAATGCACGTTTTTGTTGTATTGCAGTTTTACCACTCCTGAAGGCCCGAAGCCCCATTCTAGATGTTCAGACTGGGCAAGTGCAGTTGAAGAGGATGAAATGAGGACCAGAGTTAACAAAGAAATTGCAAGGTATACATCCCAGACCTTTGTGAAGCATTATCCTTGGTGTTTCTTATCATATGTTAGCTTTGAGGTATGTGTTAGAAGGATGATTCTTCAGAGTCTGGTCCCCATCCCAGCAGCATTAGCAGGGCCTGAGCACTTGTTAGAAATGCCCATTCTCAGGCCCCACCCCAGGCCTCCTGAATGGGAAACTCGGGGTGGGATCCAGCCATGTCTTAAAGAAGCCGTCCAGATGAGCCTGCTCACTGAAGGCTCAGGACTACTACTGTCTTAGTGGCCATCCATCCACCATGGCAGGAGGTGGGAAGATGGTACTACCATGATGTGCTCTAACCTACCACATTGGATTCTGCCACCCCAGCAAGCTGTGTGGCTCTCTCTTTAGATGGGGAGCGCACTCTTGTCTGACACCTGGTTCAGGTAATAGCTCGGGAGTGGGAGAGCACAGGGGGGGTCCCCTTGCAGCTGTACCCAAAATTGTTGTGTATATCCAGGTTTTCCCAAACTCTAAGCCACTGCCTCGACTCATTATGGTTCAGATGATGCATCCTTAAGCACTGCTTCTCTCTCTTTGATTACATTCTCTCTGGTATTTTTGCGTTTTTCCTTCCCTTTGAAATATTCCATCCAACCCAGCTGATTGAGCTTTGAGTTAAAATGCTGTGGCTCATAATCAGTTGGAGTATGTTGAACCGAGTCCATTGGTTCTTAATTCTTATGAGAAAATGTGTCCTCTCAGCAGGGAAGCAGGGCCAGATTGCCTGTTTCACCTCTGCAGTGGTTGATGGTATTTATAGCTGCCTCCTTAGGAAAAGCACAGGCACATGTGGGGGTTAGTTAGGACCACTCAAAGGGCTGCTTTAATTTATTTTAGGCATCAAAATATATGTGTGTGGGTGGGCGGTGTGCCTGGTTAGAAAAGTGAACTGGAAGTTCACAGACGTGGGCTCCTCCAGTGTTTTGAATTCGTTGTTTTATTCATATAGACGTCAGTTTTCCCAGCTGTAGAGCTAGGATGTTTGATTTGGTCTGTGTAGTTTCTGTGTTCCGCTCCCAAGGCTTATAACAGCTCTTCTCACATACCTATGTGTCCTGACCCTTGCCAGGGACTATCTGCAGATCTCATGCTATGTATGGAGACCCCTCTCTGTCTTTTTTTTTTTTTTTTTTTTTAAAGATTTTATTTATTCATTTGAGACACAGATACAGAGAGAGCGAGCGAGCGACAGCATGAGCAGGGAGAGAGGGAGAGGGAGAAGCAGGCTCCCCGCTGAGCAGGGAGTCCGATGCGGGGCTCGATCCCAGGACGCCGGGACCATGACCTGAGCCGAAGGCAGACGCTTAACCATCTGAGCCACCCAGGCGCCCTGACCCCTTTCTGTCTTGACCCTCGTTTGATGGACCCCGCTTTATTCCTCGGTTGTCCCACAGGCCTGTCTCCAAAAAGTGTTCTTTGCAAAACAGTCCTGCTCTATTTTGGGCCACTCTGCCAATCACACCCTTCCTGATGGAAGGCTGCTGCTTTAGTAAGACCCAGGTGGTTTGACCTGCTGCTGATGGTAGTCTGCCTTTTTACCAGAATTTAGTTCACTGTACTTCAAGGAGGATAATACACACTACACACCAGCTGTCTGAAAATTGGAAAATGGGTTTTAGCCATACTAGAAGCCAGTCTTTTTCAGCTGGAGTCCCTGAGAGAATGAAGCCCTACAGAAAGGGGTATTGAGGGCCTGCTTTCTCCGTTCGCATGGGCTGGTATAGAATCGGCGCTTTTCTAGATACACAGGAAACAAACTCATTCATTACTTCCTGGTGTCCAAACTCCTTGGTGCCTCAGCAGACTTGGGGCCTGGCACTTTGGGAAGGAGACACAGTAATATATGACATGTTTTAGACACATGAACTTTTAGCTTGAGATGGTTCATGGTTTCAGTGTTAGATCGAGCTACACTCCTTTGGCTGATGTACCTTGGCAAAGCGGGGTTTTGGTAGTTGCTGTGATGGAAATCAATGAGGAACAAGACTGGGGGCTGGTGTTCAGTCTCTTTGCAAGATTGGAGAAAGCGAGCACAACCCAGTAGGCACACACGTAAGTAATTGTGGTATTAGAAATAAAAACTGTTTATCTCAACTTCACATTTTTTTTTTTTTTTCCCCGAAAGTGGATCTCACTACTTAACCTGACGCTGTTAGGGGCTTTTTTTGGCTTAGAGAATTTCCATTACATATGGTGGTACCCAGGGTCATTGAGGTGGTTGTTTACTCACAGGGCCTGGCTGCTCTAAGCACTTCGTATGAGCTTGGCCTGTAACACCTTCTTATGAGAGAAGGTGACTGAGGGAGATTGAAAATAAACGGAACCACTGTGCTGTTACCCTGATTCACTCACCAGACCACACTGCTCAGGGAGAAGGCCTGACCTCCGGGGGCTGTCTTAAAAGCATTGTCTTCAGTTAATTTCTATACCTTTCTAAAACAGCAATGTTTATTTTGCTCTCAGATATAAAAGAAAACTCATAAATGACTTCGGGAGAGAGAGAAAATCCTCATCAGGAAGGTAAGTGCCATGTAAATGTTTCTTCTCTAATTTGATAGGCCTGTCACCCCCTAGTGGGAAGAATTGTGCATGGGATGCTGGTTTCTCAGCAGCTTGTGCTGCCTGGTCCTTTCCTCCCTGCTTTGGAATTTGTACTTTTTATGTACTACATTCCCATGGAGAGAGTTCTGGACTGTTCTGGGATTAACATGGTTTGGAATCCAGAGGACAGATGTTCTTTCATCATTTGTTTCAGCATTTTCTTACATAGCGGTCTTAACCTTGAGGCTCATTCTGTCCATCTCATCTTCAGTTCTGACTCCAGGGAGGCGGGGTCCACGGTGCCAGCTGACTTAGAGACAGATGAGAGCGTCCTGATGAGAAGGCAGAAGCAGATCAATTACGGGAAGAACACCATCGCCTACGACCGCTATATTAAAGAAGTCCCGAGGTAGTCTTGTCTCACTGGCGCATCCTGATGGAGTTGTGGGGCACTGCCGTCTAGACTCTAGTCTGCTTTCATGGTGCATCTGACTCTGGGCGTACTTCACGCGCTCTCAGGACCATTGAACCACTTTGAGGCGCTTATGTTAATGACGAGGAAGGGATGGGTGACTGAAAACCCAGGGACACGAAGATAAGAAACTTAACGTGTTATAGTTCAGGGTGTTAGTTAACACTTCAGGTCCCAGGACTCCTGCGCTCTCAGAATTATAAGGCTATTAACGTGCGTGATGGGGGAAGAGTAAAATTCAGGTGACAGGTTGTAAAGATGGTGTTGGAGAAAAACATGAACCTTGCCCACTCTTGTCCCAGCAGCATGCTCTTCCACCTTGCTCCTCACAGGGTTGCAAAGAAAGCTTAGAGAGGGCATCCATTTCTTGATAGGACTGGGGTTCAGATGTGCGTTTCTGGAACACAGATAGTAAAGGGGTAGTAGAGTCAAAGGGGTGGTGCTTTTTTATATATTACTTTTGCTCATTTTATAGAGTCTCAGTTGACCTATGATTTTTTGATAACTCTGATCTCAGAGTTTGGTTAATCTTCAAGCGGATGTATAGATGCGGATGGTACGTATTAGGACAACCTCCCTCTTTCCTGTAGACACCTTCGACAACCCGGCATCCATCCCAAGACCCCCAACAAATTCAAGAAGTATAGTCGACGATCGTGGGACCAGCAGATCAAGCTCTGGAAGGTGGCTCTGCATTTTTGGGATCCTCCAGCTGAAGAAGGATGTGATTTGCAGGAAATGTATGTCTTCATTGCATTCTTGTTCTGTTTCTGCGATTTGTGCAGTGACTGAAATCACTTGATCATTTATGTGCAGGTTATCATGGTATTAAGTCCCCCTGGAGTTCTGAGAGAGCAGAGTAGCCTGTGGCCACAGCTTCATGTCTGTTTTCTCTGTGCATAAAGTCGGATGGGTGGACTCTGGGAGGCTGGTGGAGGGAGGAATCTGCTTCCTGGATTTAATTTACTTTGTAGCTAGAGAAAATGGAGCTCAGTAAATCTAGTAATATGCGGGCTGTTGTTCTTAAATTTTGAAGAAATAATGTTCTTAAATTTTTTTTTTTTTTTTTAAGAAAGGAAAGCAGGATTTTTTTTTTTTTTTTTAATTTATTTGAGAGAGAGAGAATGAGAGACAGAGAGCACGAGAGGGAGGAAGGTCAGAGGGAGAGGCAGACTCCCTGCCGAGCAGGGAGCCCGATGCAGGACTCGATCCTGGGACTCCAGGATCATGACCTGAGCCGAAGGCAGTTGCCCAACCAACTGAGCCACCCAGGTGCCCCAATGTTCTTAAATTTTAAAATAGGGCGCCTGGGTGGCTCAGTTGGTTAAGCGACTGCCTTCGGCTCAGGTCATGATCCTGGAGTCCCGGGATCGAGTTCCGCATCGGGCTCCCTGCTCGGCAGGGAGTCTGCTTCTCCCTCTCCCGCTTCCCCCTCTTGTGTTCTCTCTCTTTCTCACTCTCTTTCTCAAATAAATAAATAAAATCTTTAAAAAAGAATTTTTTTAAAATAAACATTCTAAAAGGTATTTGAGTAACATGTTGAACTATGAAAATAAAAGGCCTGTCTTCATTAAGGAAGCCTTTTATCTTTTTCCTGTTTTTAAATTTTTTTTTTTTTTAAGATTTATTTGAGAGAGAGGGGGAGAGAGAGAGATGAGAGCATGAGCAGGGAGGAGGGGCAGAGGGAGAAACAGACTCCCTGCTGAGCGTCAGGACCTGAGCCGAAGGCAGCCCCTTCACGGACTGAGCCACCCAAGCGCCCCTCCCTGTTGGTTTTTAAACTCAAACCCAGTTGGAAGGGCCTCAGGCCTGAGGTTTTGCCCTGGGGTTAGAATGCCCGTTGAACAGGGAGGTGGGAAGGACTGTCTTGCACTCGCCCCTTCTTTGGGCACCTCTTCTCAGCTCCTTCTTGATCTGGGTCTCTGCCTTCCTCAGACACAGATTATTCATTCAGCAAATACTTGAGTTTCTGCTTTGTGCTGGGGAAATTTATTAGAACCTGTCGTGTTTGAAATGACTTCTTTTTTTTTTTAAGATTTTATTTATTTATTCATGAGAGACCGAGAGAGAGAGAGAGGCAGAGGGAGAAGCAGGCTCCCAAGGAGCAGGGAGCCCGATGCGGGACTCGATCCCAGCACCCTGGGATCATGACCTGAGCCGAAGGCAGACGCTCAACCATCTGAGCCACCCAGGCGCCCCGTTTGAAATGACTTCTAACATGGCTTTATAGATTTGGCCTCACAGATGTCATCATGTCATACCCATTTTTTCCCACTGTGACACTATTGTCCCTTCTCTAGGAGTAGAAAATCGGAAAATCAGCGATTGCAGTGTTCATCAGCCCCCCTAATTGGGCCTATATTGACGCTTCCACTTAGAAGGGTGCTTGTGGGTGCGTAAATAGTCACACCACAGTTGAGAATGGGCAGGTGGTGGTGTGCTCTGAGCCAGGTGGACGTTTCTCCTTGCCATCACTGTGGCCGGCATTACCTGTGTGGGGCGGGGAGATGGGGGGAGATGGTGGGGGGATTCACTGCTAACCGTCCCGATGGCTTCAGGAGCATAGGAGACACTTGTCAGTCAGTGTTTGCTGCATGGGGCAGCGCGCTACTGACCGTGCTCGTATTGAGTGAACAGGCTTGGAGCACCTCCCGCTTTAAGTGGTGGCTGATGCACGTGTTGGCTCTCACCTCGCAGACATCCTGTGGACCTCGGCGAGATGGAGACGGAGTCTGCAGAAAGCAGCTCCGAGTCCCAGACAAGCTCTCAGGACAACTTCGTAAGTGCCTTTTCTTGGTTCCATCTCTCACCACAGGTGTCGGGTTAGTTGCTGACTGCGTCTGCCCCTTGATGAGCTGACACTGAAGCCAAAGTTTGGTTCTGGTGCTTATGAAGAAGGGGTTCCTTTGTCCCTTCTCTGACGTCATTGAAATGTTGACTTGATGGCGTTCCTAGGTAGTGGCCTTAATTGAGGTTTTTGGTTCAGTCCACCTAATAAGTTCTACCATTTTCATTTTAAAAGTGAAAGGCCTTTTTTCCTCTGATTCCAGTGTCTGTGTAGGCCTCGTCCCTGGCATTAATTTTAGGCTGTATACAGTTTTTGGGGGTGATTTGCTAGTACAAGATCATTTGCTAATTACTACTATATAAAGGTATGCTTTGGGCCTAAGGGTTTCCCCCACATTTGCCGATTTTTAAAAATTACATGGTTTTTGAGGGGAAAAAAACTATAAAGATTAAAAACGATATATAAAATTACCTCATCTAATCCTGTAGTTGTTGGTTGGGTGCATGTTCCTTCAGACTTTTCTGCATGTGTGCAAGCAAATATATGTGAGCAGGTTATAATAAAAGCTCTATTATTTTTATAAAGGAGACCACCTTGATATTTGTGTATGGAAATACTTAACATATTAAGTGAAAAAAAAAAAAAGATTGAAACTAGAAAAAAGCAAACGTTTGTTGTGAAGTACTTCTGTTTTATGTGGGATCATCCTGTACCATGTTTGGACAGTGGGGAAGCCTATAAAATAAAGGTGCATAGTTGCCTTTTTCTTTTTCTCTCTCTCTCTCTTTTTTTTTTTTTTTGCCTTCCATCTGTGTCCCCCTACCGTGGCAAGCCTGGCATGTGTCCTTCTAGTCTTGTGGCCCATCGCGTACCTCACACACTGTGTGACCCGCGTATGTGACTGCAAGGTCAGGAGTAATACAGATGTCCAACCATAGAGCAATAGCAGAGTTGTGTCACAACAAATAGAGCTGTTACAGGTTGTTTCTGAAGACTGATGACGTGGGAAAGTTGTAGAGAGAAATAAAAGCAGGATGTTTAATGATGGAATGATTCCAGTTTTATGGCTTGTTGACGTGTATGTAGGACTAAAAGGAACCCATGAACATCTCAACTGGTGGCCTCCATAGTTTGGATCAAAAGTAACCTTGTCCCAGCTCAAGAAGCAGATTCTGAACATACCACCTGCAGAATCAGAAGTTAGAGGGAGATGCTCAGGCCCAGGGGGCAAGGGGAGGGGAGCCAGACCATGAAGATTAGAGGCAGGGGTCCTGGGGGGAGTCCTGGGGGGCCCAAGAAGAGGTGGTTCAGAGATGGCTGGATGTGCTGAAGGGAAGAGAAGCCCGGGCCTAAGCACTTTATTTAGTACTACAAACACCTGGGTAACTGTGTCCCTCAACCACCCCACTAGATGCTCCACACAACCATTATGTCATTGTGCTCCAGAAATGTCATCCTGACAGAACAAAGCTCCTGGCTAATCAGCTGTCCATGTCCAGGCCTCCTGGCTGCCCTAAGAACGGTCTTTTTACAAGTCTTTTTTTCTTTTTTGATCCACAGTTTAATCAAGGATTACTTGTCTAAATTGTCATTTCTTACATTTTCTTAACTTAGAATAGTCTTCCTGCCTTTTTCCTCCCATGACAGTGACTTTTTGGGAAGACTTCAGGCTAGTTTTTGTAATGCAGAGTTCCTCATTTGGGAGTTCTCCTACTGTTTCTTTAAGAACTAGATTCAGATTGGACACTTCAGGCAAGAATGTGACCATGGTGGGGGGTGTATGTCCCTTTGTCCCACTATTGGGGATGTTAAATTTATAATATGATTCAAGTGGTATCAACCAGATCTCTTCATTGTAAAAGTAACTTTTTTTAAAAAGATTTTGCTTACTTGAGAGAGAGCACAAGCAGGGGGGAGTTACAGAGGTAGAGGGAGAAGCAGGCTTCCTGCCGAGCAGGGAGCCCGGTGTGGGACCTGATCCCAGGACTCCGGGATCATGACCCGAGCCGAAGGCAGACGCTTAATTGACTGAGCCACCCAGGCGCCCCTAAAAATCACTTTTTTAACGTTCATTTAAAACTTCAGTTTTAGTTGATATAAACATTGAGCTTCACTGGGTTTAAATGCTCCAAATAATAAACTCTTAACATTTGATTGTGTGACCTTGTAATTAAGTTTTTTTGATGAAAAAGCAAAACCTGTTTAGTAAGGCAATTCAGAAATACACCGAATTAAACACTGGTATCTCCTGCCCTGAGAGCCACTGTTGAGTTTTGTCCCGTCTTTCAGTGTTTTTGTGCTCATAGGTGTACACGGGTCTACACGTCTGAGCTTTTTGTTCCATATAGCGCGCACGATTCCTTTGGTGGTGTAGTTACTGGGAATTGTGAGTGAGTGCGTAGATCTTGACAGACGCTCTGTTGCTTGATTCCCAAAAGCTGTTCAGTGCAGGATGGGCTCAGGAGGGGGCTGTCCTCTGCCTGAGTGCAGAGCAGCTAAGCTAGATCCTCCTCGGCAGGTGAGCACGTGCTCAGTGGTTGGTGGGATTCTGCTCCCCCAGTCACGATGCAGCCCTTAGAGTCAAAGGACTGGGGCTCAGACGCCGTAAAGGGTCCGTTAGTTTCTTTTTTTTAGATTTATTTATTTATTTGACAGAGACACAGCGAGAGAGGGAACACAAGCAGGGGGAGTGGGAGAGGGAGGAGCAGGCTCCCCGCTGAGCAGAGAGCCCGATGCGGGGCTCGATCCCAGGACCCTGGGATCATGACCTGAGCCGAAGGCAGACGCTTAACGACTGAGCCACCCAGGGGCTCCGGGTCCGTTAGTTTCTAATGGGTTGGTTGGTGGGTAGGGATTTGACATACCCACGGAGAGGAAAGATTGATGTTATCCATGAATTTTAATTAGGTAATGGTTTTGAATTCTCTCAGGAGCATTCCAGCACGCATAGGCCTTTGCTGGTAATGCTCCGTCTTAGTCCTGTGGCGCTGTGGGCAAAGGAGGTGGCGGTCGCCCCTGGTAGGGGTGTGGTGCACAGCCTTGTGCGTCGTGTCTTGGGAACTAGCCCTGACTGTGTTCCTGTCTTCTAGGACGGGTACTCTGGCACACCCACTAAAGTCAGGCACGTGGACTGCCGAGTGGAGGACGAGTTTGATTTGGAAGCTTGTTTAACTGAGCCCTTGAAAGATTTCTCAGCCATGAGCTAACTGATGCCACCTGGGGGCCACTGGGAGCAAGAGTTGCCTCCACCTGGCAGGTTGGGGGCCGGCCGAGCATGTGTCCCGTGTTGGTAACCGGATGGTTTCTGTTCCTAGTTCATTATCTCATTATCTCATGGTGAATTGTTATTCTTGCCTTATTTTCTTAAGACACGTTAATTTTATGTATAGTGAATGTATTTTGCATGTTTTAAATTGTAAATGGAACTAAATCCAAGGAAAATTGAACTTGACGCAGTCTTGAAAACTTAATTGCTTAATCTCTACCATCCTCCAAGTTAACCTGACAAGCATATTTTAACTGATTTTCCGCCAGTATGTTAGATGTTGCGTTGTTACTTGTCAGATGGCTGGTTTGGGGTTAGTCACACATTCATGGGGCCAGTTATGCATCAGCTTTCTTTACTGGTATCTGAATATTCTCCTAATTGGATAATTTTAGTATCTTTACGGAAACTTAATTTTGGGCCTTTTGTCAGTACGTCAAGGTGTGTTTTTTTTCCCTCCTACAGAGCACTGAATAGTCGAAGGTAGTAAATTGAGGTGTTAAGGGATTTTATGTAAGTTATACAGTCTTAATTTGGTACTTGTAAATAGTGCTAGGTAGGCCTTCTACCTGTAATACTCCAAGAGTTAAGGCAGCAGAGGGGTTTAGAAAGAACATTTTTTTACAGTCAGTTAATTTACCATGTAAAATTGCTGTAAATGATAATGTGTACAGATTTTCTGTTCAAATATTCAATTGTAAACTTGTTAAGACTGTTATGTTTCTATTGCTTTTGTATGGAATGATATTACAAAAATAAAAAAGAACCTTCTTACCTGATTTATTACGTTGCCAAATAGGCTACCTGCTGAGATAATTGCTGCGTTTGAAGGACCTAAGTATCTGTCCTTACCGAGTGGCACTGGGGAGGACAGCGCACGGTGGTGAAGGAAGCATGGCCCTGGCTCATTGAACTCTGCCCAGTGAGGACCTTATTTCATAGGTTTGGAGCTCTGATGGCGCATCTTGGTCGGGCCAGAGTCACATCCGAATCTCCTGTGACTGCAGAGCCTGGCCACATTCGGCGTGTGTCCAGCAGACTTAACGGGGTTTGATGCTCATTCAGCAGCTGGGGTGAGTGGCAGGGCCTTTCCCTGTTTCCTGAGACAGACCAGGGCTGTGCAGTCTGCCTTGGAGCAGAGTGAGCATCGGACCTGGGTTTCGAGGGGCAGCCCTGACCACCTCATGTCTTCTGTAGTTATGCACTTGAACCCTGGAAACTTGGCCTACAGACATGGCCACTAGGCCACGGCCACGTGCCCTAAGAATGGTCCCTCAGACATGATGCTGATGTTATCTCAAGCAAAGGATGGGTTTTGTCAGCTTTGTTCACAGTCTTTCAAAAGGAGCCCTTCCTGGGGCGCCTGGGTGGCTCCGTTGTTAAGCGTCTGCCTTCGGCTCAGGTCGTGATCCTGGGGTGCTGGGATGGAGCCCCACGTCGGGTTCCCTGCTCCGTGGGAAGCCTGCATTTCCCTCTCCCACTCCCCCTGCTTATGTTCCTGCTCTCACTCTCTCTCTCTGTCAAATAAATAAAAATCCTAAAAAAAAGGGGGGGGACCCTTGTTCACTTTGTTCAGCCCATACTGTCAGGCACGGTTCTATTGGTATTGGAGGCCTGCAGGAGACAGGGTGCTCCAATATCTGCACTCACACTCTACTGGGGACAGAAGACTGTAAGTACAGTGTCAGGTTAAGGGGTGAGAGCAGAGATGGGCAGGGGCCTTGGGGAGGACTGGGAGGTGGGAAGTTGTCATTTTTTATAGGCTGGTTGAGAGATGCCCGATGAGATGGCATTTGGACAGACATGGTCTCAGGGAGGACCATCTGCCTCAGAAGGCAGCAAGTGCAAAGGCCCTGGGGTAGGAGTTTGGTGTATAGACTGCCGGCAATATCCTCACGTGGGAGAGACACTGTAGCTGGGCAGGAGCTTGAGGAGTAAAGTGCGGGCGGGTGCCTCTGGGGCTTTGAGGAGACCAGGGGAGGGGAGGAAGGTGAGAAGGTGTGCAGATATTAGGAGCTGGCGCAGAACGGGTCCTGGCCATGTGGCGACGGAGTTGAGCAGCACTGTTAGGTGTGGGGTGGAGGTGGAGAAGGATGGACTGGACGGGCTGGGCGGAGTTCCAGGCAGCACCACAGGTGTCCGCTTCCTGCTGAAGCCCCGGCTGAAAGGCCCGAGCAGAGCGGGAGCCGAAGGAGTGGCCCTCGCTGGTCTCCGTGGCCCTCCGCCTTCCTGGGGACACGCAGGGCTCTCGTTTAGACACAGTGTCCCAGCAAAGGTCAGCCCCCGGGACAGCCAGCGCTCCGGGATGACCAGGAAGGTGTCCTCTGTGTGAGCTGTGGCTGGGAAATGCTGGTTCAGACCTTAGAAAGTCGGGAGTGGCTTCCAGGCTCCACGAAACTCCAGAGCCGTCCCCCAGCGGAAGCTCAAGCCAGAGGGGCTGCTTCTGAGGAGACCTGTGCTGGTGGTTTCTGTTTAAGGAATCGAAGCCCAAGAAGTTTCACAGGAGGCTCAGAAAGCTTTGGAGAGAAGTACATCGTCAGAAACCCTGCTGGTTCGTGCTGAAAGGGGCCCTGGACCCTCCCGGTTCAGCTGGCAGGAGCCATGGGAAGGAAGCTGCGGCTCGGCTGCATGGCTGCAAACCGGCCTGCCTTCCCTGCCCCCTTGGAGGGTGGGGGCAGAGGGAGGGAGACTCAAGCAGGCCCCACGCTCAGTGCGGATCCCAACCTGGGGATCGATGTGGGGCTCGATCTTACGGCCCAGAGATCACGAGTCAGCCACTTCACCAACTGAACCACCCAGGCGCCCCAAACACAGGCTGCCTTTTGGGGGAAAAGAATAATTGAGGGGGTGGATCCAGGAGCCCAGAGGCAGAGCCGGGAAGCGTGGAGTGCCCTGATGGGGCACGAGCAGGCCCAGTGGTTCCCGTGTGCCTCCACCCAGTCTGAATCGCGGTGTCTGGAGCAGTCGGCCTGGGCCTGGCCCACTGCTGTGTGTGTTGTGTGCGCGAGTGCGTGTACCTGTGTGTGTGGGGGGGTGGTTAGCAGGGGCTGGGGACGGAGGGCAGATACGATGTCTCTAGCTCACAGGTCTTCAGGCTGAGAGGAACTCCACACCAGGAGAGCCCCTCTTGGGGAGGAGATTCTGGCCTTCGGGCTGGTGTTGGAGGAGGAGACTTGGGGGCCGCGAGGGGCTTGTCCCCAACTCATGGCCAGAGAGTGGACTGGGGTGGTCTCATACGAGGGTGAGGAGGCTGGGCTGGCTAGAGTGGGGGTGTTGTACACAGAGACTTGGGCTGAGTGCGGTGGGCAGTAGGGGACGTGACATCGGATTTAGGTTCTAGAAGAATCATTCTGGTTCCTAGCTTTTGCTTCACATTTAAATTCTTGGAATGCTCTTAAGCAACAAGGAAATCAATCTTCAGACTTTAGTTTTTACCTTTTAATGCTGTTAACATAATCTGGTATTTTCTTTTTTTTTTTTTTTAAAGATTTTATTCATTTATTTGACAGAGACACAGCGAGAGCAGGAACACAAGCAGGGGGAGTGGGAGAGGGAGAAGCAGGCTTCCCACCGAGCAGGGAGCCTGATGAGGGGCTCGATCCCAGGACCCTGGATCGTGACCTGAGCTGAAGGCAGATGCTTAATGACTGAGCCACCCAGGCACCCCCATAATCTGGTATTTTCTATATGAGTGTTACAAATAAGCAATAGGCTAGGATTGAGTCGTCTTTATTCTTGACTCTTGTACATCGAACCAAGAAGTGTCAGAACTAAATTAAGTTTGTTCAGCATGATTAATTCTTCACAGTTCCAGGCTGATTGCTATCTCGTTCCCATTGGTGATTCATTTTCCTATCTCCCCAGGCGTAGACGTGGTCAGCTTATCAGGGTTGTCATCCTGTGTCCCCCAACTTTTCTTCGTGTGTTGGAAAGCCATTCTTGTTTCTTGCTGGTCTATCAGCATCCTTTCCCTTTGTAGGAGGACGTCTGTGGAGCCTCTCAGGTGAGTCAGCAGTCTCTGCTGAACCAAAAGGCTGCACTTTTGGCCGTCAGGACCCGTGTGGGTGGCTCTTGGATTAGCAGAGGTCTTTTTATCCCACGCAGGCAGAGTCCCATCACGGTGCCTGGAAGACTGTAGGTACCTTGCACGATAACAGTTGAGCTGTCGTCTTCGAACCTGGGTTGGCTGGGTGGGAGGAAGTGTGCCTTTTTTTTTTTTTCTTATGTTAATCCCCATACATTACATCCTTAGTTTTAGATGAAGTGTTCCATGATTCATTGTTTGTGCATAACACCCAGTGCTCCATGCAGAATGTGCCCTCCTCAATACCCACCACCAGGCTAACCCATCCTCCCACCCCCCTCCCCTCCAGAACCCTGTTTGTTTTTCAGAGTCCATCGTCTCTCATGGTTCGTCTCCCCCTCCCGATTTCCCCCCCTTCATTCTTCCCCTCCTGCTACCTTCTTTTTTTTTTGGAAGTGTGCCTTTTTGATCATCGGGCCTGCATATTTTATTTAAGGATGGTTTTAGTGTGTTTTTTCTGTGTGCGTGCACACGGGCATGCATGTGTGCATGCGTGTGCATGTCCTCACGTGTGCGCATGTGCGTGTGCCCATGCGTTTTTTGCTTTATCGTTGCTGTTTTATTTGCTTTCCAATGTGCAGGCTTTACTTGGACCTTACGCCACTTTGTGAAACTCACATTTCAAAGACTGACATTAAGTTTTCCAGAAAAATGATTCCCTCAGTGCAGTGTAGGAAGCCAGGTCTCCCATTATTGGCACTAAGGGCTTTGATGACTTTTGTGTTCTAACAAAGGCACCAACTGTGTACGTGTCCTCGGCTCTCCGCCTGGCCTGGCGCATCAGGGGCACCGTGTGTGGGGTGTGGGATGCAGGCCTGCCGCTCAGTCCCAGCTCCGTCTTCCCGCTGTGGGAGGGGGCCTTCACGTCCCCCTCTTTAAGAGTGGGATAATAGTGTCCACTCCATAGGACATCTGGGGGATTCAAGGAGACAGTGAATGCCACATGAGCAGCTGTGGCTGCCGGGAGGCCCACTTAACGCATCACCGCAGCCCTGCACGTCAGTTCGTTCCTTCACTACCACTCAGGGCAGGGACGGTCTTCGGGCAGAAAGCAGGCCTTTAGAAGCGGGAAGCCGAGGACCAAGAGGCATTCTAGCCGTTTCACGGAGGCCGAGATGTGGGTGGGTGTGCCCGGGGAGGGGTCCCAGGGCTCAGGCCAGTGCATGCTACCCCCCAAGTCAGTGCCAGGCCATGTGTGGGCCATGTCACATGTTCCCCAGTGGCCCGAAGGTGATTTTGAGAGTGCTTTCCAGTGTTGGTGTGCACTCTGGGGAAAAGGCAGAATTTGAGTTTCCAGAGGGACTTCCTTCCAGTCTCCTTGGGCCTGTGGTTGACGCAGGCAGGCGGTGTGAGGCCATACGAGTCATCTCTTGATGCACAGCAGGTTTCCCCGAAACTTAGTGGCTCACAAGAATGACCGAATGTCCGTTTCTGTGGCTTAGTTGGGTCCTCTCCTTCGGGCTCTCGCAGGACTGCAGTCCAGAAGTGGGCTGGGGCTGGGGTCTCATCTGCAGGCTTGACTGGGGAAGGGTCCGTGTCCAGCCCCACTCACATGCAGTGGCCGGAGGTGGCTTCTGTTCCTCACTGGGTGGCTTCTCCATATCGCAGCTTGCGAAGAGCAGGCAGGGAGAGAGCCAGCCAGGTGGAGGTCACGGGCCTGTGTAACTTGATTTCGGGAGTGACAGCCTGTCACCTCTGTTGATTAGCAGCAAGTCACCGGCCAGCCGACACTCAAGGGGAGGGGGTCACACAGGAATATGAGACCGGGAAGGGACTGTTGGAGCCGTTTTAGAAGTCAGAGGGCCCTCGTGGGCAGTTGGGCATCCACGGCCATGGGCCACAACCTAAATCTCACATGTTGTACAAAAGTTAACTTAAAATGGGCCACAGGCTTCTTAGATGTAAAGTGTAAAACTTGTAGAAAATCACTGCACTCTAGAGCTGGGCAGAGTTCTTAGTCTTGACCCCAAAGGCATGATCCATGAAAGGAAGCATTACTAAAATGGACCTCATCACAGTTAAAAGCTTTTGTTCTGTGACGGAGCCTGTTAGGAGGATGGAAAGACAAACTACAGATGATGAGAAAAACCTTTGTAAACCACGCACTTCATAGGACCTGTATCCAGAATATATCAAAAGTCTTAAAACTCAAAATCAGTCCACCTAGAAAGTGAGTGAAGAGGGGGCGCCTCATTCAGTGAAGCGTCTGCCTTCGGTCATGATCTCAGGGTCCTGGGGTTGAGTCCCAGGCCGGGCTCCGCTCGGAGCGGGGAGCCTGCTTCTCCCTCTCCCCTGCCCCCTCCCTGCTCGTTCTCTCTCTCTCTCTCTCTCTCTCTCTCAGATAAATAAATAAAACCTTAAAAAAAAAAAGGGAGCAAGAGGGCGAGTGGAGGTTTCACTGGAGGGGCACCCGGATGGCAGAGGAGCCTGAGGACGGGACTGTCCTCAGGGACACGCATCTGAAAACCACCTGCTGGGTGGCCGGCGGTCCTTAGTACCAACACTGAACGCGGCTGAGCACCGGGCGCGGCCTCCTGGCTGCGCTGGTGGGAGGCTGAATGGTCTGCTGATTTCTTAAAAACTGAACACACAGCCTCCGTAAAGCCCAGTCCTGTGTTCCTGGACATTAATCCCAGAGGGAAAAGACACATTTGCACAAAAACCGGTATGTGAACGTTCATTGCACTTGGAATCGTAGCTTCCCCAAACTGGAGACAAGCCAGACGCCCTTGAGCAGGTGAACGGTGGAACCACGGCTGCTGCCAGGGCTGCGCACGGGATCCTCGCGGGGACTGTGTCGCCGGGACCCCGGTCGGTGTGAGAGTACTCTCCTTTTGCAAGACCTTTCCTACAGGGAATGACCATTCCCGGAGACTTTTCTGAAATACACAAGATTCGAAACCACACACTGAAAGCATGCCACATCCTGAACATACTGGCCCAGAATGACCAACACCAAGACATGTTCTAGCAAAATTACTGGACTTTAAAGAAAAAGAAAAATCCTCTGGACATCTTAGAAAAAAGCATATTATTTATAAGGGAAGGCATTAGATTATCAGACTTCTTTTTTAAAAATTATTTTTTAAGATTTTGTCAGAGAGCACGAGCAGGGGGAGAAGCAGAGGGAGAAGCAGGCTCCCCGCTGAGCAGGGACCCCGGGATCATGACCTGAGCCGGAGGCAGACGCCTAACCGACCGAGCCCCCCAGGAGCCCCAGATTATCAGAGTTCTCAACAGAAGTGCTTTACGGTAGGAGATGACGGAGTAGTAGCATGTTTAAGAGACTTGAAGAAGGAAAATGTGCACCAAGGATTTTATATCCGGAAAACTCAACTTTCAAGTATAAAGGGCACAGAGCACTGTTCCCCACTTGGGAGAACTCTGAAATCTGAGAACCTGCTCCTGGGAGCCCTTCCTGAGGAATCTTCCGGAAAATGAACTGTGCCAGCCGATAAGATCGGGCCAGTTTTCTTAGCCATCCTGCTGGTACATGCGTGGTTGGCTGTGGCACCAGGACACGCGGTCCGCCGAAGAGCGCCAAGCGGGCGGGGCGTGGGCTCTGGTGGATGCTGAGAAGGAGGGGGGCCCCTCTGCCTGCTGCTCCCCCTGCCTGTGCGCACGTGCTCTGACAGATAAAATCTTAGCAACAGGCCAGGGGAGGAGGGGCAGACACGAGGCTCGTGTTGGTAGCGATCCCGTGGTGGGTACCAGCCTCACTGCTCTGGCACTGTTGGAAATCCCAGTGAGAAGTTACGGGATCTTCCAGCATCCTCCGTGGGGGAGAAAGGAGACACACCTGCTCCCAGTGGAGAGGAGCTTCCGGAAGAGCTGTGTGGTCTGGGATCTGCCAAACTCGGCAGGTGAGCGGTTCGATGCGGAGTCCGGCTCAGCCGCAGATGGGGGCGAGCTGTCCAGACGCGCAGCACAGTGAGCCCGCAGAGAAGCCAGTCTGAGAGGCTGCGAGCTGCTTGACTCCGTTCATGTAACACGGTGGAAAGTGGCCACCAGGAGTCTGTACGTGCTGTGCATGTGGGTCTCGTCCGTATGTGACCGTGTATCTAGTCTGTGTCCCACCATATCGACATCTGATCTAAATCTTATCTCTAGTCTATATCTAATGTAGACTTAACCCACATCCATATCTAAGCTGTGTCATCTTTACCCCCCCCCGCCCCCGCTCTTGCTGCTCTAGAAACAGTGACCAGCCCAGGGCAGTGACCATCCTTTGCCCCCATGCTGTGGTCTTGAAATATCGTGAGTCACCATGAGGGCCTCTTGGCAGAGTGGCTGATCCCAGGTGTGGAGATGTCGGCGATGAGCCTGGGCTTCCAGGAAGGTCTAGGAGGGTCACACCCAGAGGACTCAGCAGTGACCCGAAGAGACCGCTGCACCAGCCAAAGCCGGGACAGTTTGATTTTCAGTGGGGACAAGAAGTGCAACAAATTAAAACCCATCAAAATGGTTTACATGCACAAGCTCATAACGATATTTTAGAAAAAGCAAGAGATGGGCCACTTTTGGGAGATGATGAGAGCCAGGTCTCGCTCGCGAGCTGGTGAGTGGAGGGGACGATCTGTCTCTGGCCCAACCTGAATGAGCTGTGCCATGGGGCCAGCAGGCTTGCCGACAGTACCCACTCCCTCTCTCATCTTAGAAGATGATTTTGGAAAAAGTGTATATAACCTTTCGGATGGGGAAAGGAGACTGACCGTCCAAAGCACGGGGAATGATCTTAAATAAAAGGAATTTTTGAGGAAGACGGCCTTGGGCCAGGCTTGGGCTACCACCCCTCTCCTTGGCACTGCCGAGTCCACCAAACTGGCCCAGGGGAAGGCGAGCAGAGGCAGTGGGTGATCGGAGGGCTCTGGAACCCTGAGCCCCGAGGCTGACCAAGAGGAGCAGGTGAAAATCGAGCTGTCGGTTCTGGAACCTAACTGCGGCTATGCAGCGTCTAAACCAGCCCTTCTTCCCAGGGCTCTGATACACATCTGTCCCTGAGGCCAGTGCCCCGTACCTCCTGTTTTTAGTTCGGTAATCATAAAGCAAACAAATAGAAGCCAGAAAAGAAAGCTGCATCATTTCTTTACTATGTAAATATCAAAAATGAGTGAGCATCCAGGCTGTGGGACATCCCGGAAAAGGCAGAACCACACAGACAGCACCAGGATCGGCGGTTGTCAGGGGTTGGGGGCAGGAGGGGGAGCAGGGGGAGCACGGGGGATGTGGGGGCCGGGGAGCAACTCTGGGTGGTGCTGCGGTGGTGGGCACCTGTCCTGATGCCCGTGTCCAGACCCACAGAATGTGCGCCACCAGGGGGGGCCCTGCGGCCATCTGTGGACTCTGGGTGAGGATGCTCCAGAGTTGCCCTCTTCCTCTGATGAAGGCGGGTGTCTTGGGGGCAGTATTTTGAAACTGTCAATACGCTGTTCATCCGTTATGTTTAGCATCTGTAGTCGGGTCTGGAGAAAGAAGCAACAGTATACAAAGAGATACATGGATATATTACAGTACCGCATTTGTCCCTGTTCATACGGTAAGATAGCATTTGTCCTGTTCTTGGCCTGTTTCACCGAGCACAGTGCCCCAAGTCTCATCCCTGTTCTAACGGGCCGCAGAACGTCCTTCCTTTTGAAGGCTGCGTGATATTCCACTGGACGGATGGGCGACACTTGTTTATCCATCGACGGGCATTTGAGTTACTTCCTCCTTCGGGTTGTTGTGAATATTGCTACTATGAACAGCTTACAAATATCTCTTCAAGACCCGATCTTCCGTTCTTTGGGTTTATAGACACCCAGAGGTGCACTTGCTGGGTCACACGGTAGTCTGTCTGTAGTGTTTTGAAAAAGCCCTGTACTGTTCACCATCGCTGCCTCTTCTTTTTTTTTTTTTTTTTTTAGATTTTATTTATTTGAGAGAGAGAGAATGAGAGACAGAGAGCATGAGAGAAAGGAGGGTCAGAGGGAGAAGCAGACTCCCCGCCGAGCAGGGAGCCCGATGCGGGACTCGATCCCGGGACTCCAGGATCATGACCTGAGCCGAAGGCAGTCGCTCAACCAACTGAGCCACCCAGGCACCCTGCCTCTTCATTTTTAAAGCAGTGGTTTTTGAAGAGCAAATATTTTCAATGTTGATAAAGTTCAATTTATCAGTTTTTTTAGAAACTTTATTGTTTGTGCCTTTTGTGTATTTTTAAATATATTTCTGTTACCGGCTTCTTGTTTAATTCTGTTGTAGTCAGAGGATGGGCCCTGTAGGATTTCTGTCGGATTTCTGTCCTGTTAGGTGTGTTCAGTAGATGGTGACCCAGCACGCGGTCTGTCGTGAAGAATGTTCCAGGTGCGCTGGAGAACGGGCTGAAACTGGTGGGGAGTGGTGTTGATGTGCGCGGCATCCCTCCTGAGTTTTCAGACCGACTTGCTCTGTAAGCCGCTCTCCACGGGCCGAGAGGAGTGTTGAAATTTCCACATATAATTGTGGGTCTGCCTGTGTCTCCCCTTAGTTCCGTTGGCTTTTTACTTCATGTGTCTCTGAGCCCTGCTCTTAGGGTCCTTGCATCTTTCTGAAGAAACAATCCTCTTCTCCTTAGAAGACGTCTTTCTTGCTGCCTGGTAACTCTCCCAGCCTTCCCCCCCCCCCCGTGGTAAGCAATTTGTTTTTCTACCTCTGTTGTTTACAGGGGGAGCAAATAAAACGTCATTAGGGAGAAGCAAGACGAACTGTTACAGAGATGAAGAGAGTTCACCGTGGCTAACGCGTTTGTGAGGCAGGCATACTAGGCCAGCTCAGCAAAGCAGCTGATAGCAGACCTAAGTAAGGGGCGGGGGGGAGCCATACGGATTTGTTTAAAAAAAAAAAAGCACTTCTGAAAAAGCCTGCGGGAAAATAAAAGGAAACCAGTTACCTCAAGCATCTTTAACGAGATGAGCAAAAGCACCCAGGTTGGGTCTCAGGGACACGGACATTCGGACAGATGGCTCTGCTCACACCCCTGGTGAGGTCCTCCGAGAAACATCGTGATCACCGGGGTCGCGCCGGGAGTCCTTGCTGCCGCCTCAGGTGCCTTGGCTCCCGTGCGCCTCCGTGTCCGAGCCCCACCCCCTCCCGCCCCCCACATCCAAGCCCCACAGTGACCTGAGCGGAGCGGCAGAGGGGCTCCCGCAGGGCTCCTCCCCGTCTCCCCACGAGTGAGGGCAGCGGCTCCAGCTTTCTTTGACGGGAGTTCTCTTTTTCCAGCCTTTTACTTAGCGCAGATGCGTTTGTGTGTTCGGGGACGGTTCCCAGGAGCGGGCGAGCGGGCGTGCGAACGGTGAGCCCTCTGGGGCTGTGTGTGTGTGGGGGTGCAGCCCCCCTCCCCCCAGCGTTACAGCACAGCCATGGGGCAGCGGCCAGGGACCCTGCAGTTGTGGGTGTGACGTGGGTTCTCGGCCCCGTGGTGAGGGCTCAGACCCAGCTGTGTGGGTGCGCTCCCTGTGAACAGCAGGTGTCTGGACACTTGTCTGTTGGGCTTTTATGGCACCGAGTGAAAACCTTCACAAAAAACTGGCTCTGCCCCTGCTGCCCCTTGCGCCCTGAGCCCCGAGCTTCACCTGCCTGAGGGCTCCCTGCTGGGCCTCCAGACCAAATCTCGACTGCTGCTGTTCCCTGGGGGCCCCTGCTTCCATTACCTGCGCAGGGCGGTGGTCCTCCTCTCAGCCCAGCCTGTGCACCCCTGCTCTGGAGGAGGGCCTTTCCCCAGAGGATCACCCCACAGTCTCGGTGTCCCGGTCCCTCAGGTCCTGTGCCCACTCCCTGCCAGAACACAGGACACATTATGCAAACCAAGGTCACAAAAATGGCCTAGAGCCCGAAGCTCTAAGGGTTGCAGGTCCGGGAGGGAGGCCCCAAGGTGTGCCCATGGCCCAGGTGTGTGCACGGTGCCCTGGAGTCATGGCCGAGCCCTCGCTCAGTCTGGACGACAGCCGCTTCCCTGGCCACCCCGGTGGCTGCCAGGCTGGTGCTCATTTCCACACCCACCTCTGGCACACAGCTTACAGCCTCTCTGGGCCTCAGTTTTCTCATCTGCAAAATGGGAAATGAGCATGCCCAGGATTGACTGGATGCAAGGACACTCTGCAGAGGGGGAGTGGCTGCCTGCACGTCAGAGGCGTTAATGTGGACGGGCCCCCAGCCTTGCATCAGCACCGCAGGCTGCTCCCGTGAATACTGGGGACAGCAGTGGAGGGCAGGCCAGGGCATCCCAGGTTAGTCTCTCTCCTGGAGCTCAGCTCCTGAGTTAGATGAGCCCTCCTGTGCGGAAACCATTTAGGCTCCCCCGCCCTGTGGCGTTTATAAAAAGCTTCCCTCAAAGTCCGGCCTGAGATGCTCTGGGATCAGAAGTTCACTTAACTCCGGCAAAGCTGCATTCCATTCTCCTTAGAGCTGCCCAGTGACATCGGCACATTGACGGCTCTGATAAGTCCTGCAACAAGGAAGCTGGTATAACATGGAGTTGCCTAGCGAACACCTATGGACAGACCGCATACTGAACGAAAGGCCAAAAATACTGTCTTGTGGCTCCTTCTGGGATAAGACGGGGCAGGTCACTTGAGAGGCTCCTCTGCCTCACATCCCCATTTGCACCTCCCTCTCTTCGAGTGCCTCCCAGACTTGCCAGTTAGAAGCATTTGCAGCAAAGCTACGTGACCTGGCTCTTGCTTCCTGCGGAGTCGTGGCCTTGGCAGTTCTGTCCGGTGGTGGTCAGATGATGGCCACTGGCAGGCTGGGACATCTCTGCCTTTGCCTGGCGAGGCCTCAGTGGGCCTGCTTGAGTCCCCCAGTGAGGGCTGGTGAGCGGTGGAGGGAGCGTTTCCCCGGGGGGCTGGCAGCTGAATGCCGGGAAGCACTGAGGGCTGAGCGGAGGGAGCAAGGGGGACTGTAGAAGCCGTCCTAGCGGCAGCCGCGGGGGGTGCAGGGTGTGTGGGGGCAGCGGCTGTGGCCCCGCACTGTCCCTCTTGGGGTTATGACTCCAGCCTGCAGGGCCCTGGCTTCCTCTTTTCAAATGGGACTTTTAATTCCTGTGTCAAAGGTCAAGTGAGTTGACTCCCTTAAGCAGGGAGAGAACTAGGAAACCGTGTAAAATAAAAATGTGGGAACGATTATCTCCCTGGAGAACATCGACAGCCTCCCGTCAGCGGGGTCTATTAGCGACAGCTCAGCTTCTTCCTGATGGGGGCAGAGGCCAGCAGCAGGGAGCTGGGTTAACGGCCGGCTGTCGAGTGCCGAGCGTGGGTTCATTCTCGTGGAGAGCCTGCGGTCCAGATTCCGTCCACTCTGCAAAACTTAAGCGCTCTAGTTTCTAGGCTGGGTGATGGCTGTGGCCACGGGCCGTGGCAGAAGCGTGTCCCAGGAAGCCCACAGCCTCCCCCAGGGACCTGCAGCGCCTCTGGTCTCACCCCTTCAGGGCCACATTATGCGTGGGCCCTTCCTCCAAAAAACAAAACAAAACAATACAAAACATAAAAATCACATTTTATGGTAGCATTGGTCTAAAGACAAATAGATTAATACTACGTATTAAAACATTTTCTTTGACCTGAAGTTTCACTTTTTCTTCTGACTTTCCTTTGCTCTAAGCTCTGCTTACTCGTCTGTAACACGGGGATCATTCGAATCCCTCCCCCTGGCTAATGCACAGCACGGGCCTGACAGATGGCACGGTGATGACTGGGCTCCCGGCCAGTGTGGGCCGAGCCCCGTGACACAAAGCCACAGCAGGCTGGAACACGCATTCCATCGCGCTGGACAAGAAACTTGGCCCGTCTGACCCTCCCACACGTGAGCAGAGACCCAGTGATGACCTCTGGCCTGCCACTCCGCCTCCACAGCTTCGCCCCTGGCTGCAGGAGGGTTTGAAATGATCTCACATCTCCTGAAAGACGTTCACGGGGCACAGACGGTATTTCTTCCTCCCCTGGAAGCCTTCGATAACTGTCCCAGTAAGGCTGAGAGGGGCAGGCGGACAGAACTTGGTCAGTCACAAGCCTTTTGATAAACGCAAAGGTGCCCTGGGTGACTTGAGGCCCAGTCACTGGCCCCGGTAGGCTAGGAAAGAAAACCCAGCTCCCCTTCCCTCGCACAGGCGCTCCCAGGTATCCGAGTCTTGCTCCGGCCTGGGTCCCGGAGCCACTCATCCTTGGCGTACCTGGCTAGTATTGATGGACTCTTGGAGGGCCTAGAAGGACGGCAGTGATGACCTCTGGCTTTGCAGGCCTGCCTGTGGAAATGGCCTGAGCACCTGCCCCCATGGCCCTCATGTGTCCCTGGCTCTGCCCCTGCACCAGCCCCGCAGGGACTCCTCTTACAGTCGGCCGCATCTCTCCCGCCAGTCTTGGCAACAGCTGGCTTGGCTCGAGTCCTTCTAGGACTGTGGGGCCCCGGGGCTGGTGCCTGGGAGCTGCATCCCTGACACCCCCCCCCCCTTACCCAACCCCGGGAGGCTGGGTGCTTCATGCTCTCACCTCTTTTGGGTGTCTTCCCAAGTGCCATTCCCTTTTCTACCCAAAAATAACCCCCCTCCCCGCTTCATGCTCTACCCCCAGGTGTCCCGCGCATTTGGCCAGTGTGGAGCCCCGTCCTCAATCCCGCCCCTGCCCCCAGGCCGAGGTGAGCCCCGGGTCAGGCAGGGAGCGATGTCGCCTATCTGACCCCTCTCACTACTCCCATGCAAAGCTCAGGGCCTCCAGTGGGGGAGCCCGGGGCCACGCGGTCCCTAATGACCTCTCCCGGCCCAGGAGTGTTACGCGGCCAGCCAGGAACGCGCGTGCGCGGCCTCAGTGCCGCCCCAGTGAGCTTGAGCCGTCAGGGCGGCGTCTGCGGCGGGGACAGGGGGGCCCCCCCCGCCCCCGGAGGTCCGGTCATAGCGGGCCACCGTGCTCAGGAGGGCCGGGAGCCCCGCTCTTCCTGCCCGGGAGGAGCCCTGGACCACCACGGCCCTCGGGCACCGGCGCGCGCGGCCGGCTCCACCGCCCTGCCCGTCGCGCCAGGCACATCTGGAGGGAGACCCGAGAGGACCAGCGCCCCGGCCAAGGTCACACAGGGTCGCAGGCAGGCCGCGGCCGCCCCCTGCCAAGGTCACCGCCTGCGCGCCGGCCGCCCCAGCGTACGGCCCGGGAGCGGGCACCCTAAACGACCCTTCTCGCCCGCCGCGACCGAGCACCCCTCCTCCACCGCAGGTCACCGCGTCCGTCAGCTTTCGCGGCCCCGTACCCCAACGTCACTTCCCCCGCAAGCCGGCGCGCGCGGGGGGCGGGGCTCCGATCCGGGGGGCGGGGCCAGGCGGCGAACGCGCCGCCCGCTAGCCCGCCGCGGATGCGCGCTCCCGACAGGGCCGGCGGTGGGCGGGGTTGCGGGCGGGACGCCGCGCCCACGCACCGGCGCAGGCCCCGCCCCCCGTGCGCGCGGCGCCCCCGAGGCGAAGGCTCGGCGCGGGCCGGCTGACGGGCGCGCGGCGGCGGCGGCGGCGAATGAGCGAGGCCGGAGGGGGCGGGGCGCCGGCCGCGGTTGTGTTCCGCCACTGCTGAGGCGCCTGGCTCCTCGCCGGAGGGACGCGGCCTGAGGTGGGCCGGCGCCTTCCGCGCTCCGCCCGTCCGGCCGTGGCCGCCGTCGCTCGGCCGCCCTCAGGTACGCGGCCCGGCGTCGGCCCGCGAGGCCCCCCCCCCCCGCGCCCGTGCGCGCCCCCGAGGCCGTGCGCGCGCGCCCCCCGCGCGGAGCCGCGCGTGAGCTTGGGCCGGACGGTCCCCGCTGCTGTCCGCGCGCAGAGCTCTGCCCGCGCGGCCCCGTGCTTTCCCACGTTCTCGTCGGCGCCGAGCGCTTCCGCGGCTGGACTCGGAGAGCGGGGCGGGCGGGCGGGGCGCCGAGGGCGCGGGGCCCGGGGCTCGCGGCCCGGCGTCGGGTCTCCCGGCCCCGCCGGCTGCAGGGGCCGCGTCCGCGGGGGGCGGAGCGGCAGCGGGCGGGAAGCCGGGCGGGACAGCCGGCGGAGCCCCGGAGGCCGGCCTTCCGCCGCGACCGAGGGGCGGCCGGGTGGGCCGGGGCTCGTGGGCTCGAGGGCGCGCTCGTCGCGGGGCGCCCGCCGCCTGACGGACGGTCCCTTCCGACACGGAGCGCTGGGTGTGCCGCGTCTCCGCGCGCGGGGCCTCGGACGACGGGTTAGTCGGGCCCCAGGAACGGGCTCCCCGCGCGGCGCTGAAGTGGTGGCTTCTGCCGCTTCCACCAGCCCTGGGCCGCCGCACGGCCTGCAGTGTGTCCCGGAGGCGAGCGGGCCCCAGAAGGGCGGTGACAGCTCCGGGAAGAGCGCGAACGCTGGGACTCGCTAGGCGCCCTGGCCCCCGCGCTGGGTTCGCGCGCGCCGCCGCTCCTGGCCGCGGCCCTTTGAGGCCGCCCTGCTGCGGCCTTCCGTGCCTTTCCGTCCCCGGCGCCTCCCGGGTCTGCTGCCCTCGGGCCCCCGGAGCCCCCTGTGCGCCGCGGGCAGTGCGCGGCGGTGCGGGAGCCCGGCGCTGCGGTGGGCCCTGCGGCCACTGCTGCGGGGCAGCGGAGCCCGGGATTTCTCGACTCGGGTTGGATTTGGGCGCCGTGGAAAAGAGCAGTTCTGATGGCGACTGCAGACACAGAGCGGAGGACACACCAAAGTTACTGTCACTCTCGTTCAAGTGGGTGTATGGGGACCTTACCTAGTTACACACATTGCTCGTGTGCCCTTACGTGCACAGGGGCGGGCATCTTTTTACCGGGAGGCAGCAGATCCAAGAGAACACGTCGATGTTTTTCACAGGTGCCTTGGAAACATTCGAAACAAACTTTTTAAGAATTATTTTATTTTTGTAAAAGATTTTACTTATTTATTTGAGAGAGCGAGCTCGGGAGAGAGCAAGTGCGAGTTGGGGGGAGGGGCAAAAGGCGAGGGAGCAGCAGACCCCCCCACGGAGCTCCATCGCGGGACTCGGGGGTCATGACCCCAGCCGAAGGCAGATGCCCAACTGAGAGCCACCCACGTGCCCTCAGGCTTTTTTTTTTTTAAAGCAAATTGAAATTTTTATAGAAACCACTTTGGCTTTTTCTGCAGTAATTTTTTTTTTTTTTTTTAAGATTTTATTCATTTGAGAGAGAGAGAATGAGAGACAGAGAGCACGAGAGGGTCAGAGGCAGAAGCAGACTCCCCGCCGAGCAGGGAGCCCGATGCGGGACTCGATCCCGGGACTCCAGGATCATGACCTGAGCCGAAGGCAGTCGCCCAACCAACTGAGCCACCCAGGCGCCCTCTGCAGTAATTTTCTTGAAGGGAAGTTGACTTTCAGTCTTTTGAGCATCTGCTCTGAGTAGCCACCATTTTAAACACGTCCCAGGGACCTGGGCATTTTCACGTGTGTCACGTCATGTGATTGCTTGTGGCCTCGTGAAGTGCGTGGTTCCTTTCTGTTTTCAGTGCGGGAAGGTGGGCCCAGGGAGGTGCGGTCCCCTGCTTGGGAGAGCCGAGCAAGGCTGAACCCGGTCCTCCTTCCCGTCCAGCAGAGCCCGCCTTACGGCCTTCCTCTCAGAATAAAGTTACTTGCTGCATTTTTTCTTCAGTGGGGTACAGTCCCCACATAGCAGTTGAGGGAACAACGATAGTGTATTTTAAGATGCGAGTTTCTTCTTTGTTGACTTGCAGAGCTATCACCTCAGACGTGGTTTCTGTGCACCTTTAGATGTATTGATTTATTAGAGAGAGAGAGAGAGCGCGCACATGCAGGGGGAGGGGCAGAAGGAGAGTGAGAGAGAGTCCCAAGCAGACTCTGCTGAGCGCAGAGCCCAACGCCGGGCTCAGTCTCACAACCCTGAGATCCTGACCTGAGCCGAAACCGACTCCGATGCTCAACAGACTGAGCCCCCCAGGCGCCCCTTCTGTGCACCCTTAAATTCCACGTGTGGCTGTCCAAACCTTCTAGTTGTAGGTGTTAATGTTAGCACGATATTGGTTCATTAGGACGGATGACGTTTGTCTTTTTGTTTTGAACTCTTTTCGAAAAGATGTCCAGTGTCCCAGTAGCACCAGCTTTGTGGCGCCAACACAGGGCTTTGCCTTAGGCTTTTCCAGGAACCACTGAAGACAGCGCCTCCGCATGCCCTGTTAAGGCACGGAACCCCTCAAGCGGAGCTGTACCCCAGGCTCCACCAAACGAAAATAGTTGAGTGATTTTGGGGGTCTGCAGTAGCTCCGCCTGTGTGGCTCATCCCTGGAGTGTGAGTGTGAGGACGTGGCCCCTTTCCCTTTGTCCCCAGCCTCTGTGTGACGCAGGAGTGATGCCGAGGCCTGGCTCCAGCAGAACGGGAGGCAGGTTTGGCTCCGTTTGGCTCCGTCAAGTGTCGCTTATTTACTTGTTTGGCGGCGTTAGCAAGGCCTCCACAAACAATGGCTTCAATCAACAGTAACCACTTGTTGCTCCTGGTGTCGGGGGCCCAGGATTCTCAAGCAGCTGGTCTGGCGGTCTTTGCCTGGGGGGGGGGGGATGGGGGGGTGGCGGGTCTTGTGCGGGTTGGTCCGACGGGGCCTGGGCTGGAGCGCCTCCTTGCGGGCATCCTCACTCCGCCTCGGTACCTGTGCTGGGAAGGCTGAGGGGCAGGGCCCCCCAGGCTCTCGGTCTCCCCGAGCGCAGTGACTTTGTGACTTTAGGGCGTGTCCTGCAAGAGAGCCAGGCGGCAGTAGGGCCTCTCCCACTGGAGTCTTGGAAGTCACCGTTCCTTGTTACGGGAGCCGTGCCAAAGAATCTGCAGTCCCGTGCTCAGACTAGCACGTTACTGAGGGCTGGTTAATAGCTAATGTCCAGCCAGACCCGGTTGTTGCCCAGTGCTCCCTGAGACCTGGACTCGGTTCTCCTGTGTGAGCCGGGGGTCATGAGTCTACACGGTGGTCCTTGAGTCTGGAACGCACTCGGTCTAACAGTGTTGCTGGGCTTGCTTGCTGTTGTTTTCCATGAAAACCACCCTGGGCACCTGATGGTCCTGGGCTGGGAAACGGGCCCGGCTCTGGCCTTTCACTCCTGGGGTTGCTTTCTGTGACTTCCAAGACTCCAGTGGGAGAGGCCCTACAACGGCCTGGCTCTCTTGCAGGACACGCCCTAAAGTCACAAAGTCATTGCGCTCGGGGAGACCGAGAGCCTGGGGGGCCCTGCCACTCAGCCTTCCCTTGTTGACTGTGTGCTCTGGGGTAGTTTCTGGGCACAGCAGACTGAATGGGTACTTGCAGCTGTTCTCCCATTTCATGCTCCAGAACCCAGCATGGAGTTGCTGAGGTAGCTGGTCCAGGGCCCAGGTTTGAGCTCAGGGGTCCAGGCCGGCCAGGCCTCTGCCTGGGACTCAGGAGGCAGAGAGGCTGCGTACAGAGCCGGCTTGATCCACACACTAGGCTCCTGCCGCCCTGGCACCTGGTCGTCCATGCAAGTTCCTTGGTTTGTTTATTTTATGTATATTGTTAGAGATTTTATTTATTTATTTATTTGAAGGAGAGGGGGAGAGAGAGAGCGCGCGTGTGCACAAGTGGGGGGAGGGGCAGAGGGAGAGAATCTCAAGCTGACTCTCCACTGAGCACAGAGCCCAACTTAGGGTTTGATCCCATGGCTCTGAGGTCATAACCTGAGCCAAAACCAAGAACTGGATGCTCATCCGACTGAGCCCCCAGGCACCGCACAGGTTCCTTTATTCTGCAAGCTTCTGTGTGGGACAGCTTGCTGCTGGTGGCCCTGGGGGCATGGCCCCGTTAGTCCCCCTGCCCTGAGGTCATGTGTGCGCAGGGCCCCTCTCAGCCTGAGCGGATGGCCAAGATGACAGGCACAGAGGAAGCTCCCAGCCTGAAAGTAGAGACCAGAGCAGGCCGAGAGGACCGAGGGCACAGAGATGGTCTAGTGCAGGGACTGGAGAAGCTGGGGTTGTGTAGCCACGGAGGCGAGGGAGTCGCCGGAGGCCTGCACCGGCAGCACGCTCCGGCAGCTCGCAAATGCACGGGTCCCTGGCGGGCAGACAGCAAGGGGTTTTGAGATAAAGCGTGTCCCTGGAAGCCTTGGAACATGAGGTTGGGGGCCACTCCTAGAAGCACATCAGCAGCAGATGGGCTGAGACCGAATGTGAGGGAGGGCCAGCCCAGGCCTGCGGCGTCAGACAACCAGCCGCTCCAAACAGACCGGGACGCGGGCAAGCAGCACTCCACGGGGATGCCAGCAAATCCTGTTAGGAAGACTCCGCCCCCAGTGCCCCTACTTTCCTGACCCCTGACATGGGGAGAAAGAAGACCCTGAGAGCCGCCAGGCATCCAGGGAGGAGGGACGGGGTGTGGGCGCCCCACCCGCCCGAGCGCCCTGCTCTGGAAGCTGCCAGACCAGTGCAGTCCTCGGCTCAGCTGGGCTTGCCCCCCACACCTCAGTGGAGGCTGGGGGTCCAGAAGGGCAAATGGTGTCCCCAGGCCTCGTACCGAACTGAGCTTGTCGACTTTTATCCTCCTTTTGGGGAGGAGTTTGTATTGGGCAGAGACTTTGCAAGCGAGAAAAGGCAGGTTATTAACTTTGGGGAACAGACTGCACCGTGTGGCTCAGCTGGGAGTGCTATTTATAGGGACGTGATAAGGTCCGTGGTGGCTCCATGGAGTGTTCATACTGCCATTGTGGGAGGTTTGGAGGTAGAAGGTGGGGAGTCTCCGACCCTCACTGTGTTGTCGGGGAGGAGGGCGTCCCGGGCCGGGGGGGTCGCAGAGGGCTGCTTCGTGCGCAGGGGCTACAGGAGGCGTCTGGTCGCTTGTGCTGCCAGAGGGGCCCGTCCCCGTGGGGGCTCGCAGGGGGCCGAGCCACCGTCCCCCACCCTTCACCTCTCTGTCCCTGGGGCCGGCGTTACCTCACCTGGCCCCTGGCTTCTGGCCTGCCCATGTCTGGCCTCGGTGCCCAGAGTCCTGGCTTAGCCCCCGCCCGCCCCCACCGGTCTCCTGGCTCCTCCTGCTCAGCCTCAGTCTTGGCTTCCTTCTCTGAACCCCCCCCACCCCCCCCGCACCAGTTGGCTGCTGCTTGCTCTTCGCACCTGCCCCCAGCTGGCTTGGTTTGTCTCGTGCCTTTCCCAAGGGCAGCGCATTCCCTCAGGGCCAGGACACTGTCCTGAGCGGCTGCGTCCCTGGCTCTTCTGCTGACCATGACGTTCCATCCTGATGGTTGGATCTCTTATACAGGGAGCTGGCTTGGCATTGTGGATTGAATTGTGTCCCCTAAAAGACAGGCTCAACAGGACCTGTGCATGGGACCTTATTTGGAAGTAGGTCTTTGCAGATGTAATTAAGATGTAAATTAAGGTGAGGCTATACTGCTTTAGGGTGGACCCCAATCTGATCACCGGTGCCCTTAAAAGAAGAAATGCAGAGATACGAGACAGGGAGACGGCCGTGGGAACTCGGCTGTGGGAGAACATGTGGCGCAAGAGCAAGCCCAGGGCACCAGGGATCACTGGCTATGACCAGGAGCTGGGAGAGAGGCAGGGAACCCGTAGCCTTGGGGCCCCCAAAGGAGCCAACCCTGCCCGCATCTTGACTTCCCACTTCTGGCCTCCGGTTCCCGGCGGTCCCCAGAAGCTACTACACTTAGATTCCAGTGCACATCCAGCTTTGCCTTCGTGCTTTCAGTCACTCACGGTCAGTGCAGTCCAGAAGTTGGTGATCCGCCCTCTGACGTGTGGTCAGAAGGTCCACGGTAGCCTGGTGCTAGGTCACAAGGCCCATGTCACTCCCCTCCTTCACCTCACGTGGGCGACTTTATTCTTATTTAAAAATTTTTTAGAGCGTGGGGGGAGGGGTAGAGAGAGACACTCAAGCAGACTTCCCACTGAGCAGGGAGCCCCACACGGCTGGATGTCACGACCCTGAGATCACGACCTGAGCCGAAGCCAAGAGTCAACTGCTCAACCAACTGAGCCACCTGGGTGCCCCTCATGATAAAATGTGGGCACTATGTCATCTCCATCGTCACAAGAAGGGTGAGTGCAGGACATGTGGAGAGAGAGAGAGACAACTTGTATCACAATGTACAGTTACACTCGTTCTAGTTTATTATTATTCTTGTTAATAATCTTTTGCTGTGCCAACTTACAAATTAAACTTCATCACAGGTATGGATGCACAGAAGAAAACGGTGCAGTTATCCCTTGAATAGCACAGGGTTTAGGGGTGTCAAAAATCCACGTAGAACCTAGGAACCCCCCAAAACCTACCTGCCTTACCGATGACGTAAACAGTTCTTCAACACCCATTTTGTGTCTTACAGGTTATATGCTGTATTCTTGCGATAAAGTAAGCTGGAGAAAAGGGAATGCTATTGAGATCATAAGGAAGAGACATTTCTAGTGCTCTCCTATATTTATGGAAAAAAAGCCCCACTTTGAGCCCGCGCAGTTCAAACCGTGTTGTTCGGGGTTGACAGCATCTGTAGGGTTCGGGACCGTCTGTGGTTTCAGGCGTTTTGGGGGGCCTGCCGTATGAACACGTGATGTCATGCATTTCTTCTCGGAGGAAATGAAACTGTTGCATGCCTGGCACTCCTTCCCCATCTTTGCGGCTTTTGGAAGATGCCACCAGCCGCCTGGTGCAGTCCCTTCTACATGGTGGTTTTTCTGCTGCTTTCTTACCGCAGATGTGCCCTGCACCACACCGTGGCCCTCCACTTGCCAGGGTCACGCCGGCCGGCCCTTGCATTCGGACACCGTGCACTTCATTTTGTTCTTTTGAACCTCTGTTGTGAGTTGTGACGGAGTGTGGCGTGCCACGTTTGGTGTCGCCGTGCCCCGTGCAGGCCGCGGCCCGCGCCCCCGTCTGCCAGACGCTCAGCCCGAGTTGGACGGTCTGGGGGTCATGTGCCGAGCGGTGCTGGTGTCCGGTCCACGGGGCTTGTTCAGATTGCAGTGCGTGTGCCCTGGAGCCCGCTCTCTGACCGGGTCAGGAGTTGGGGGAGGTTGTCACGTCTCCTCTGTCCTCTCCGGGCTGGCCCGCGCCCCACTCCCGTTTCGTGCCCCCAACACCGTGGGAGAACACTGACCAGTTCCTTCGTGCGCTTCACCCCGCGTGGCTCTGTCGGACTTTTCCTCAGTCCGGGCAGAGCCCCCGGGTGCAGGCGGCTGCTGCATCCTGCCCGCACGCCACACGCTGTCAGCTGTCCCGGGACCCACCTGCTGCGCTGCTGGGGCTGCCGTCTGCCAGCCTCCCCGCACACGAGGCCGGTTCCCGCCCTGTCATCAGCAAGTGTCTCGTAGGGAGATGCTTGCACACCGTGTGAGGGTCACCCACCAGTGTGGTGTTCGCGGATGACTCTTGCCTGAACCAGCCTGGGGTGTTTGTCACACGCTGACTTAAGGACGGAATCCGTCATCCCGTCTGCACTCCTTGGTCTGCACTCTGCCCAAGGGACGAGCCTCCCTCCTCTACTTACCGATCTTTGCCAGCTAAAATTTACATCAGTACAGACTCGTGGGCTCTTGCTTTATTCTGTGGAGTGGAACCCTCACCTCCTGGGAGCCCTGGCCCCATTCTCTGCACACGTCCTGGCGTTCTGCATCTCGTCCGCGCCCCAGCCCTGGAAACCCGCTGTCTCCCCAAGAGGCGTGCGGCCTGGTTTCCCAGTGAAATGCTGGTCATGTTATAGTTTCCTCACATTTTGCTGTGGCTGCGGTAGGCTTTCCAGGGTCGTGCGTGCCGTGTGCCGCTAGGAGGGTTTGACAGGAGGATGGGAGAGCCCTCGAGCGGTGGGTGAGGCAGGCACGGGAGGCAAAGGGCAGGGCCTTGGCCGTTGTGGGTGGGTGTGACTGCAGCAGAGCTGGTCAGGCTGGAGGGGCCCTGGTAACGCCTGTGTCCTGTGAGGGAGGTTCTAAGTTGCAGGCATGGGGGTGTGGCTGGCTGGCTCTGATTTGGCTCCCTGGTTCTACACGCACTTAAGTAGGGCCACTCCCAGAGCACAGAGACGCTCCCCTGGGGAACCGACGGGCCCTGGCCTGGGCTTCGGGGTCCCCGGCTGTGCTGGGGCAGGTGGCTGTCCCTGGCTAGGACGGTGGGAGCCCAGGAGAGCTGCTGGTGAACAGCGCAGACAGTGAGTGTTTCTCCTGGCCTGGAATAAGCCTGAGTGTGCACAGTGCCTTTGGTTGGGATGCGCTCACGAATTCCGGGGCCCTTGGTGAGCCCGTCCACATGCTCCACTGAAGGGAGAGCCCTGTGCCATCCCTTGGCTGCCTGGACAGGTGCCCAAGTGCAGAGCGGTGGTGGGCTGTCTCTGGGCTGCTTCCCATGCTTGCTGGGACGCCTCCTTCCCCCACTCCATAAAAGGCTAGCTTGGGGCATGCTGTTTTATTTATTCTTTATTTTTTAAAATTTATTTTATTTTATTTTTTAAATTAATTACTGTTTTTTAAATTAACATATAACGTATTATTTGTTTTAGAGGTACAGGTCTGGGATTCATCAGTCTTACACAATTCACAGCGCTCACCATAGCACATACCCTCCCCAGTGTCCATCACCCAGCCACCCCTCCCTCCCACCCCCCTCCCCTCCAGCAACCTCAGTTGAGATTAAGAGTCTCTCTTTTTATTTATTTATTTATTTATTATTTTTTTGAAAAGATTTTATTTATTTGACAGAGACACAGCGAGAGAGGGAACACAAGCAGGGAGAGTGGGAGAGGGAGAAGCAGGCTTTCCGCTGAGCAGGGAGCCCGATGTGGGGCTTGATCCCAGGACCCTGAGATCATGACCTGAGCCGAAGGCAGACGCCTAATGACTGAGCCATCCAGCCACCCCTCTCTTTTTTTTTTTTTTTTTTTTAAAGATTTTACTTATTTGACAGAGCGAGCGTGAGCACAAGTAGGGGGAGTGGGAGAGGGAGAGGGAGAAGCAGACTCCCCGCTCAAGGAGCCCCATGCAGGACTCAGTCCCAGGACCCTGGGATCATGACCTGAGCCGAAGGCAGAGGCTTAACCAACTGAGCCACCCAGGTGCCCCTGGAGTCTCTCATGGTTTGTCTCCCTCTCTCGTTTCGTCTTTTTTCATTTTTCCTCTCTTCCCCTATAATCCTCTGTTTTGTTTCTTAAATTCCACATATTAGTGAGATCATATCATTGTCTTTCTCTGATTGACTTATTTCGCTCAGCGTAATACTCTCTAGTTCCATCCACGTCGTTACAAATGGCAAGACTTCATTTTTTTGATGGCTGCATAATATTCCATTGTGTATATATACCCCATCTTCTTTATCCATTCATCTGTCGATGGACATCTTGGCTCTTTCCCCAGTTTGGCTATTGTGGACATTGCTGCTATAAACATTGGGGTGCACGTACCCCTTCGGATCCCTACTTTTGTATCTTTGGGGTAAATACCCAGTAGTGCAATTGCTGGGTCGTAGGGTAGCTCTATCTTCAACTTTTTGAGGAACCTCCATACTCTTCCAGAGTGGCTGCACCAGCTTGCATTCCCACCAACAGTGTAGGAGGGTTCCCCTTTCTCCGCATTCTCGCCAACATCTGTAGTTTCCGGACTTGTTAATTTTAGCTATTCTGACTGGTGTGTGGTGGGATCTCATTGGGCACTGTTAGGGCAGTGTCTGTTCACTCCCGTGGAGAGTGCATGTGTGTGTATGCAGGGGTGCAGGAGAGTGTGAGTCTCGCTGGTCTCTGGCAGCGTCTGTAGAAAGGCTTTCTGCTGGGGTCCGCCGGTGCATTCTGCCGGCAGTTTCCGTAAAGCTGCGTGCTCCTTGCACTTCTGGCCGTGATGGGGGCTGCCGGCACCGTGTGGGAGGTGTTGCTCGTGCAGACATCCTAAGGGATGCTGCCCTGGGGCGTGACTCAGTGGGGTTGGGGTGGGGCCTCTGCCTTGTGCATGGTCTGCTGGGCCCGAGGAGGCCTCTGGGAAGGGGGCCCTCAAAGCCTGCTGCGGGTTAGGGGCCCGAACTCGACATTCTGGAGGGTCTGTCACTGCTCTCATTTTTTAATTTCTGAGAGCTCTTTTCGTTTTTCTTTAAATGCTTCCTTTTTTTTTTTTTTTTTTAAGATTTTATTTATTTATTTGACAGAGAGTGAGAGCAAGAGAGCACAGGCAGGGTGAGGGACAGAGGGAGAAGCAGACTCCATGCTCAGTAGGGATCCCGACATGGGGCTCGATCCCAGGACCCTGGGATCGTGACCTGAGCCGAAGGCAGACGCTTAATGACTGAGCCACCGAGGTGCCCCTAAATACTTATTTTTAAGGATATTCTGATCTTATTTTGTGGACCGGGCGCCTTCTCCATTTGAGGGCAGGACTGATGCTGTTTCCTCTGGGTGGCTGGGGCCCTCCTGTCTGGTCGGCGCTCTCATGGCTTCTGAGGCAGGTGGCCCTGCTCGCGCTTGGCAGCGGGCTGCTAAGAAGGTGGAAGCTGGGGATGGCGGGTGGGTGGTGGGCTACACGGGGGCTCAGGGCCCTCCCCTTGCTGGTGTCTGTGGGCAGCCAGGTCCCAGGTGCAGCGTGAGCGCCCACTCCTGGGAATGGAGGGCCCCGCGCCCCCACTGAGCTGCCCCTGCAACCCCCACCCAGGGGCCTGGGGCCGGGCTCTGCACCCCCTGTGCCTCCCACGCGGGGTCAGCTGGACAGAGTGGGGGAGGGGTGTGTAACGCTGCAGGGGGGACAGTGGTGCATGGGGGTTCAGTAGTTCTCAACCAGCTGTTCCTCGGGTGTAGGATGTGGCTTCCTGCCACTGTCCAGCTTCCCCATGTCTCTCCTCCTGTCTGCTCTGCCCACTGCGGGGCGGGGCTGGGGTGGCCTTTTCTGCTGCTTCCACCGGGGCTTTGGGAGGACTGGATCTCAGGTGTGCACTTAACCTCCGTCCTTCCACCAGAATGCCACTCCTAGTACAGTTTCCCGGGGAGCTCATACGGTAGTTGTAAAGCAGGAGGGTTTTCATCAGGCGGAGGTAACAAATATTCTGCACACAAAGTACTCAGCATAGAACAGGAACACTGATCCAGTGGTTTTGCGTGTAATCACTTCTTTCTCTTTCCCACAAACACAGATGCAGAGTGCTGAAGAGTCCTTGGAAATGGATCACTCATCTGTAAAGCGGAAATCCACCTTGAGGGTCAGCTCTGACCCAGCAGCGGCCCAGGCCTCCTGAAGCCTGCTGCTCTGAACCCCAGTGCCCATCGGTACAGACTGAGGACACGGGTCCCTGACCATGGTCACACTCATCACTGAGAAGCTGCAGAACCAGAGCCTGGATGACCTTGCCCGCAAGAGCTGCGATGCTGGCCCGGTAAGTTGGCCGCGGCAGCAACAAACAGGACCCTGTCCCCCGCCAAGGGTCTGGGGGAGGTTGCCCAAGCTGGACGGAGGATGTGCGGCCAAGGTCTGAGGGGACGTGGCGGGAGGAGGCTGGAGGGGGCTGTGTCCTGGGGCCGTGTTGTGCACGCGCAGCCCCCACATCTCCTCAGCGTCCTGATGATGGGTTTCTCATTAAAAAAACACCAGCTTTTAATGAATGTCCAGCCGACTCCTAGAAGTATGCCAATCCTAAGTGCGCAGCATGCAGGCCTTCATACCTGTTAAACGTCTCTCTGAGCAGCGGCGCCTGCCCCCACCCTGATGCCCCTCGTGCTGGCACCAGGCCCCCTGACAGCCTCCGTCCTGAGTGGGCTCCACAGCTTTGTCACTTGGGTTTGAAGTTCGAGTAGGTGGAGCCGTTTTTCAGGGTCGTGTTAACATGACTTTCAGGACTGTCCTGGTTCGACTGTAGGTCTGGACAGAGGTGGCCGAGTGTGCGGCCCCACATGGTGCTTGGAGGCCTCCTGAGCGGCCTCACTGACGCCGGGCGCCCAGAGACGCGCTGGTGCAGCCCGGCTGCGAGTCAGGCCTCCCAGAGGCGGCGGGAAGCTGTGATTCCAGGCCTTTGTTCTGGGCTCGGGCCCACCGTCACAGCGGCTGGTTTTGAGGTTCTGAGGCTCAGCGCTACAGACAGAGTGCCAGGGACGGGAGGTGGGCCCGTGTCCGCAGCCCAGGGGGGTCAGGGGCACCCAGGGGCCTTTGTGGGGCGCTGCTGTCTGGCCTCGAGCTCGGAGCCCTGATGGGATTCCAGCGGCCACCATGCACGTGTTCCCGTCTTCGCTTGTGCTCAAGTGCGGAAACCTCTTCCTGGAGACTAAGCCAGACCGGGGCTGTGGCGCAGCATGGCCGCCGATGGCCACACGCCCGTCAGAAGGTGTGCCCGGGAGCTGGTGGCCAGGGGCTGTGTGGCTTTGCTGGGGAGACGGGCCAAGGATCGGGCCTGCAGGGCCCCCGCGGAGGAGCGGACATGGCTAATCCTAGCAGGTTTGGGGAACACGCCGCCCCTCGGACAGAGAGAAGGACCGTTGTGAGCACCCCGCGCAGGAGTGGGGGCGCACGGTCAGCCCGCCCTCCCTCCCCCCGCTGGCCCTGCCCGCGGGCTCCGTGTTCCGTGTTCCGTTCTGTTGCCGTTGGGGGTGATTTGTTTGTTTGTCAAGACTCGTGGTTTTGAGAAGATGGCCTGTTAACATGGTAGGTTTTTCTTCCTGAAGTGGGAGAACAGACCTTTCCTGTCCCCAAATCTACATCTTGAATTTTACGAGGAGCCATTTTGCTGTTGGAAGCAGGGTTCTGGTGTGTGTGGTGGGGCCAGCTGTGGCCCCGGGGGCGGGGGGCGCCGTGGGGGTGGGGCGCATGCTGTGGGTCAGCGGAGCCCACACGAAGGTGTTCATTAGACAGACTACCCTGGCAAGACACATCCTACCTGTGATTCTTCCCATTGTGACGCAAATAGATTTACTTTGTGTGCATTTACGACGTAATGTTTGGAAGAGAATTTCCTCGTTACCAGTAGGCATTTTGCCGACTTCCCGGGGAGGCTTGTCCCTGCATCTGCACGGTTTCTGCTGCCTGACTGCAGACGCTTTGTTTATAGAAACCTGCTGTTTCTATGTTCACTTTTAAAAATGAGGCACAAACGGCCCTCTCTTTTCAAGCAAGAAGTCTCTGTCGTCTCTGTCCCCCGTTTGATGTTGGGCTTTTAGTTTATGTGGCTCTCCAGTGTAACTTTATAGTAAGGACAGTGTGGTCAGCTCTGCAGAGGGAACTTGGCAGCTGTGTCCCTGGGGGTCAGCGGTTTAGCCGTGAGCCGGCCCCCGAAGGTACTTGCACGTGTCTCAGCACACGCTACTCGTAACGTTCACTGAAAGAGTCGGCAGCTTAAAAAGCCAATCTGTTGTATAAGAATAGAAAATGAAGTTTCCGAAGGACTAACGTTAGTATTTTCATGGCAAAATCTGAACATAGGTCGAGGCGAGCGTTAGAGATCTTGAGGTTGGCACCGTCAGCCCCTGGCCCCGTGTTCCGTCTGTGCCTTCAGCCACGGCCCTCCTGCGCTGTCTCACGGCGAGCTCTAGACGGTTCTCCTCGGAATACTTCCATATATGTCTCTCCGGATGTCTTCTCGGGTGTCCCCTGTCCTGGGGGTGTTGTGCAGACCGCCCTGTGCCCTGTGTGACGGCCTCTAGTTCCACGTGGCTTTTTAAATTGAAGTTAGAGTTAATGAGAATTAAACGTAACGAACAATGCTGTTTTTCATTTGCACTGGACACACGTCAGGTGCCCCCGTGTTTGGTGTGGCCAGTGGCCGCCCTAGTGGGCAGTGCCGATGGCTGCCCCTCATCCCAGGAAGTTCTCCTGGACTGGGCGTGGTCAGACCCCGTGGGATAGACTGCCTCCTGTCTGCCGTTTGTCTGTCGGTGGACATCTGGGTTGCTTCTGCTTGTCCGCTGTTTTCAGTTCTGCTGCTCCAGGTGTTTGTGTGCGGGTTTCTGCTTGGACAGGCGTCTTCGTTTCTCTTCGTGTTCATGCAGCAGTGGGACCTGTGGGTCGGATTGTGACTCCGTTTAACCTTCTGAGAAACCGAGCTCTGCTCCACAGCAGCGACACCATCGCACATCCCGCCAGGCGGGAGCGTCCTGATCGCTCCTCTTCTCCTTAACACCTGCAGTTGTCCCTCGTTTTGGGTCTCGCCGCCCTGGGAGGTGCTCTCTCCTTGTGGTTTGAGCTGCGCTTCCCTCCCGACTGCTGACGTCAAGCGCTTTTCTCGTGCCTGCCGGCCCTCGGTGCATCTTCTTTCAAGAAATAGGTCTTCGAGTCCTTTGCCCATTGAAAATTTGGGTTGTCTGTCTTTTTATTTTTGAGTTGTTAGAATTCTTTATATAGTCTGATCCCTAATTGGATATGTGATTTGAAAAAACATTTTTCTGTCCCGTGGGTGTTTTTCTTGATGGCGTTCTTTGAACCACAAAAGCTTTTATTTTATCGACGTCCGGCCGATCTCTTTTGCCTTTTGTCTTCTGTGCGTTTAGTGTCCTATCTAAGAATCCTTGGCCAAATCCAAGGTCATGAAGATTTACTCCTACGTTTTCCTCTAAAAGTTTTATAGTTTCAGCTCTTACATTTGGGTCTTTGGTCCCTTTCGAGCTACTTTTAGTGTGTGGTGTGAGGTAGGGGCCCAGCTTTGTTCTTTCGTGTGTGGATCCCGGTTGACCCAGCACCATCTGTTGAAAAGACTCTTCCTTCCCTTTGAGTGGTGCTTGGCACCCTTGTCAAACGTTTACATTTTTAAAAACAAAGTCTTTGAAACCTAGTGTGTACTTTACACTTACAGCAGATCTCCATTTGGACACCAATTTTCATTATAGGAATATCTAATCTGTATTTAGATTTCATGAAATCTATAGTTGAAAACGTAGATTTCACATACTCCAGTTGTTCTAAGCACACTGAGAAGTTTTCCAAAAAATTGAATTATTAGTTTTAAAACTGAAATTCAAGATAGTTAAATGTAAATAAAATTGGAAATCACTAAACATTTGGTGCCTTTGTCTCTGTAGCCTTGTGCCACTCTGGTCGCTCACGCATCCCTCCCCGAGGACCGTCACATGCCGCATGGTCAGGCGCAGGTGGTGGGAGCGGGAGGCCCAACAGGGCACCTCATCCAGTCCTGAGAGGTTGATCCCTTTTGAGGGTCTCTGCCCTGTCAGCCAGAGAGCTGATGTTTGTCTCGAGGGTCAGTGTCCCCCGGGTCCCGTCGCTCCGTCAGCCCAGATGCGGGGAGTGCTCTGTGCGCCTGGCCATGCTCTGCTTAGTGCCTCTCCGTGGATGTTCCGGTCGACCCTGTGTCCTCTCTGTCCTCACCCCATTCAGTGGGGCTGGCTCCTTCATTTTATGGTCCTTTTTCTCTGGCCTCAGGTGCATTCCCACTTCCTGCAAAGGCCCCTGGTCTCTTACAGAGCCTTCTGATCAGCGGGGTGAGGTCGGCTCTTCCTGCATTGCCTCTGTGAGGCTTGGGGGATGTAGGCTGGTCTAACTGTGACCAAAAAGGCCTAGAAGCACATGAGTTTGTGTCCGGTTCCCACCGCCCCTTCCCCTGCCCAGACAGGACAGTGAGCGCCTGGAGAAATCGGGCCCGTGTCTTCAGGCTTCTGGTATTTTCCATAGCTGGTGCACTGGGTCGTGTTGGCGAATGCCGGCTGCCCCAGTGAGTGTGGGTGGGGGACCTGGGGCAGCTCCGTCCGGGGGCACGTTCTGTGGTGACGGGAATGCTCCCCGCTGTCCGAGTACGTGGCCCCTTAAAGCATGTGTTTATTGGGCCCTGAGATGTGGCTGGGGTGACGGGGAGCTGAATTTATATTTTATATAATTGAAGTTTAAATTTCAGTAGCTGCTGACTGTCGTGTGGGGCAGCTCAGATAGAGAGTGAACTCAGTAACCCAAGTGTCAGCCGTCCCCCACGTGGACCCTCTGTGGCCACACCACGTTCCCTCCAACCAAGCTCTCCCATCTCCGTGATTTGTCATTTCAAGGATGATCTGTGCGAAGTCCATGACCTTTGGGGAGGGGCCTTCTTTACTCCTCACGATGCCCTGGAGATGCATCCGGGTGGTTTCGTGGTTGCACTCACGTAAGGGCGTACCATTCACCCGCTGAAGGCTTGTTGCAGTTCTGATAAAAATCCCACTACGGTATTTGTGGAACTTGGCAAGCTGACCCTACAGTTCTCAAGTGAGCTGTAGCTTCTCTGGTTCATTCGTTTACAACCTGAGGCCGTGGCGTCACCATGTGCTGCCCTTCCCGAGGGGCTTGTGTTCTCCTGGGAAGATAGACGCAGCCAGCCCTGGGACCGCAGGTGGGGGCTGTGTGGAGCTGCAGGGGCGGCAGAGAGGAGAGGAGGTGTGGTGGGGGCTGTGCACTGCAGAGGAGGGGGGGTCTTGGGGCCTCAGGGGAGGAGGATGTGCAAGCAGGGGGGTGGGCAGGAGTCACTGCGTGACTGCCGAAATGCCGGCAGGATCCAACAGAACCTGTCGAGGTTGTTCAGTGAACGTGGGAGTGGCTCCACATGTCAGGTGGGAGTGTGGTTTCTCTGCAAGCAGGCAGCCTAGGGAGCCCCTAGCCTGTGCTGGTGGAAGGTAGAACGAGAAGGCAGCGTGGGTGTTGAGAGTTGACATAGGGCGGCCAGGCCTGGACCCTTGGTGGGCGGCAGGCCCATGGGAGCAGGTGCCTGGCTTCGGTTCTCGCGAGGGCGGGCCCAGAGCAGGTCAGGGTAGCAGGCCCACTCCACGGCGCTGCGGTGGGGTGGGGGGCTGAGGAGGAGGGTCGCGAGCTGGGGGTGTGGTGGGGGTGGACAGGCAGGAGGTTCAGCACTGCTCGCTGTGGTGTGGGCTGTTGGGGGGCCGTGTGTCCAGCAGGTACAGGCTTGGAGGGTGGGGAGTGTGGCTTTTAAAAGCCTTTTGTTGAAAACACACTTTTTTAGTGAGGTAGACGTTGCGTGCAGTGGGATGGGCAGGTTGGGTTTGATGAGTTCGGCTGGATGGGTTTTGCAGGCGGTGCACACTGGTAAGGCTGTCACCACCCAGACAGGTCCTGGCCTTCTCAGGGCCCCACGCGGCCTGGCCTGGCCTGGCTCGTCCCGGGAGCACGGCAGCTTGTACTTTGGAGTCTGGCTTCTTTCCCTGGCGGGAACTCGAGGGACTCACCGGGTCCGTGGTGGTTGGCGCTTCCTTCCTTCCTTCCTTTCCTCCGCGGGGCGGTCTCTGTCTTCCTCCCATGGACGTTTGGGCTCTTCCCAGGCTCTGACCGCTCTCTCCGATGACGAGGAGGATTGCGCCTCTTGTGCTGCCCAGGGGCCAGTTGTGAGTGACTTAGGCCTTTGGCCATTTTTCTGTCGGGTTGTGTGCCTTTTTTTTACTGATCTGTAGGAAGTTGTTGATACATCCTGCTATGAGTCTTTTTTGACTTGAAAATATTTTGCAAATATTTTCTCCTGTCTTATGGTTTGCCTTGTCACGGGTGACTTTCAGTGAACAGAAATTCTAATTTCAACATAGACGGAAGCACCCTTGTAAGTTAGTGTGTTTTTGTATCTCACTTAAGAAATCTTTGCTACCCTGAGTCTTGAAGTTATTCTCCTGTTTTCTTCTACAAGCATCTGTTTTACTTTAGCTTGAAGACTACACTCTCCCTGGAGCTGAGTCTTGTGTGTGGGATGAGACCAGGCCAAGAGTGGGTTTTCTTTCTTTCTTTTTTTTTTTTTTGCACGGATGTGTGGTTGACCCAGCGCCCTTTCTGGAAATGGCTGCCCTTTGTCCACCGTCAGTCGATGGATTTCGTTGCCCAGGGGCCGCCCTGCATGTGCGTCCCACTCTCACTCCAGCCCCAGGTGGGGAGACCGAGGCTTACACAGAGCAGCCGGCCTGCCCCCATCAAGGATGCTCAGGGGAGTGGACTGCAGGCCGCGTGCTGCACGGGCCGTCTCTCGGCTCTGGTGGGTGGCATCATGGCGGGTGTGGAGGGGCCGGGCCGGCCTCGGTGCCAGCCTGTGGTCTTAGCACCCCCTGGTATCTCAGGGCATGTTCAGAGGTGGCCTCATCTGGTCAGGGCTCCTCAGCACGAGGCGGGCTGTACAGGCCCGTTCTGGACGTGGAGGCCCACAGAGAGGCCCGGGGCTAGCCCTGCTCCACTCCCCAACACAGGTGCTGTCCACAAAAGCCACGTCCTCTGCTGCCCCACGCGGCCGCCGTGGGCCTTCACGCTGAGCTGGAACTGGGCCTCCTGTGTGGAGCCACTGGAGCTCTTCCTTGATGGACAGTGCTTCTGTTCAGGTTTCCTGCTGTGTGGGGACGACGGCCCTGGGAAGGTGCTTGCTCCTGGTGCTCACCTGGGGGACGGCGGCTGGCCAACCCAGCCCGGGAGTGGGGGACATGGGAGATGGGGGCACTGGGAGGGCTGGGGGAGTGCTGTGGGGTTGCTGTGGGCACTGGGAGGGCTTTGGGGGGTGCTATGGGGGTGCTGTGGGCACTGGGAAGGCCTGGGGGGGTTGGGGTCGCTGGTGGAGGTGGGAAGGCAGAGACAATTGAGCAGCGATGGCTCCCAGACCCCACAGGATGGTTCTGTGTCCCCACAGCACCGGGGGCTTGCCCCAGAGACCCAGCTGGATGATGGCGCCCCTGGGCCTGGCAGGGGGAGCCCGCAAAAGCAGACACAGGCGAGCAGTCCCAGCTCGCCAGGCTGCCCCTCAGGTGCCGTGGGGGCAGATCGCAGCGGAGACCCCGAGCAGCCCTCAGGGGGCCTGGCCGGGGGGCTGGTCCGTGCAGGAGAGGCCTGAGTGGGGAGGCCGTGAGGGCGGCCCTGGCTGGCTGCGGGGAGGGCTGCCTGGGCAGGAGCCCACGGTGGCGTGCTCGCGGCTTCCGATTCCCTTCCCTCAGCTGAGTGTTGTTCGGCTTTTAAGAATCTTGATTAAGGGGCACCTGTGTGGCTCAGTCATTAAGCGACTGGGATCATTAAGCGACAGGGTCCTGGGATCGAGCCCCACATCGGGCTCCCTGCTCAGCGGGAGGCCTGCTTCTCCCTCTCCCACTCTCTTTGCTTGTGTTCCCTCTCTTGCTGTGTCTTTCTCTGTCAAATAAATAAATAATCTTAAAAAAAAAAAAAATCTTGATTAAGAAAAAGATGTATGCTGGGGTCCATGCTTTTCCTTTTCATTGCCAAAAAATGAAGTGTTGGGGAAAAACAACTGACCCGCAGGGATGAGATCATCGCGCTACCCCTGACTTCGTGCTGTTGAGAGTTCTGCGTCCGCGTCCATGGTATTCATACTGGTTTTTCTTGTCACTTGCAGCGTTCTGCTGGGACACTGAGCAACAGGGGTCATTTGTTCCCTTTTGAGAGCAACGGTAAGTGTTCGGAGCCCTGACCCGTCCTCCAGAGCTGCTGTGGCCGCGGGCCGGGGACAGTGCGTGGAGGGTGTGGACGTGGACCTGGAGTGTGATGCCCAGCCTGCTGGGCTGGCGGTCGGGGCGTGGCCCGGCCTCTCCCTCCAGTGGGGCAGGCGCTGGGCCCTCCCGGAGAGGTGCCGGCTGCGCGAGGTCGAGGCCCGCCCTGTGGGGCCCTGTGGCCACTGAAGGGAGAGCAGGGTGGGGTCAGGCTCAGCGCGGGGTGCGTGTAGTTCCCGTGTGGCCCACGTTGGGCCGTCGGTGCGTGTTGGGGCTCTGCCCCCCACCACCTGAAAGGCCACCCAAGTGGGTGTGTGTGTGCAGAGCCTGCTGCCCTCCATTCCTGGTAACCTCGGCTCTGGATGACAGGCTGGGGTGAAGCGTGTTAGCTGGGGTCTGGCTCGAGTGCAGGTCCTCCCTCTGCCAGCCCTGGGCACCACGGCCATTGGCAGGGGCGCTGTGTTAGGTGGCTCTCCCGACTACCAAAGTGAAGGTTTTTTTTATCAAATTCTTGTGTGAACGGATGGAGGTAGGAAGTGTGAGCCCAGCACCGGGCCCTTGGCACTGTGTCCTCAGTGGGAGTGCCCCCCTGCACATGGGGCCAGTCCTCAACTGGGATTCCCAGGGGGTCTGACCCTGCCTCTTTGCTGCCCAGGGTCACCCCAGGGCCTTTGCTCGTGCCTTTCCCCACAGGGGTCCTCTTCCCTTGGGTCCCACTGCCTCCATGCCCAGTTTCCCAACCGGTGGTGACTGCGGAGTGGCCGGAGTCGTGGGGGCTGCTGAGCGGACTCTCAGCCGGGTCAGTGGGAGTCGGGGTTTCATGGTGCACCTTGCTGCCACACGAGGAGTCCCAGGAGACCCACTCGCCTGGCTCCGCCCCCCGCCCCCAATGCAGCAAAGCTCGTGATGGCGGCCCTGATGGGTGCATTCGGGGTCTGGGCACCCAAGGGGTGTGTGGAGGAGAGTCTGAGGAAGGGCTGGGGTGGGCTCCTCCCAGGGCATTGGGGGCAGGCCGGCAGAGGGAGCCCCTGGTGCGTGCATGGTGTGCGCTCACATGTGGGTCTGCGGGTGCGCATGCTGGCCCCGGACTGTCAGTGTCTCGTGTGAGCTTCCCAGTAGCCACGTGACGGGAGGAAGTGGAGGCTGGGGGTGGGGTCCTGGCCCCGTGCACGGTCCCTGCCTGCCGTGTGCCGTCGCTGTGCCTCCAATTTCGGGAAGCTGAGAGCTGCCTCCCAGAGAGGAGGTGAGGGGCGCCGGCCTCCTGGAAGCAGCTGCCTGGTGGGCGGGGGTCTCGCGGGTGAGGTCGCACACCTGGAGGAGGCCTGGGCCACGGACAGAGAAGTGGGTGACGCAGGGCAAGTCTGTCCATGAACCGGAAAGGAGAACGGTGTGCTCTGGTCATCTTCAGGGAGTGGGGAGCTGGCCTCGCTGAGACGTGTCTTCCCTGGAAAGTGAGGCTGGCTCCTGGGCTGAGCTGACCGGGGGGGATGCAGGCGGGGCCGGCGCTGACCGGTCTGTGGCCGAGGAGCCACGTGAGGCTTAGTGTCAGGCCGTGTCCCCAGCCAGGCAGGGGCCTCGGGGCCTGGCAAACACTGTGCCTTGTCTCCTGCTCACGCGTCTCTTCTCTTTTGTGTTTCCTCAGAAGACAGGCGCCCCTGGAAGGTCTTAAGTGGAGGATGGCCCGTCGGGAGTCAGACGGCCACGGGCCCACGCGGCCCAGACACAGGCCTGGGTGCCGTGAGCGCCACAGACCTCAGGGAGAGCGCAGGGCCCCCCTCGGCACCACCTGCCAAGCGCCACTGCCGCTCCCTGTCGGAGCCGGACGAGCTGGCACGCTGCCACTCCGCCTGGCGCCCCGGCAGCTCCAAGGTCTGGACGCCGGTATCCAAGAGGCGGGGCCGCAGTGGCGGGCGCGCCAGCCTGCCCGGGAGTGCCACGCTGCTGGGCTGCGCGCCCCCGGTGGCCGGCCCCACCTCGTCCCCCGCGCCCCGGCCGCCTTCAGCCGGCGGCGGCTGCCCGGACGGCAGTGAGGGCGGCTCGGGCCCACCCTGGCGACCCGCAGGGCCCTGCGCTCTGTCCTGCAGGCGCCGCCTGTCCCTGTCGCAGGAGCACCTGGTGCAAGTGGGCACAGCCCCGCCCTCCACCGGCAGCAGCGCCTCGTCCACGCCCGAGCTGGGCTGGCGGCCGGGCCTGCTCCGGTGCCGCTCACAGCCTTGCGTGCTGGTCGGGAGGAAGTGTCGGCGCAAGCGCAGGCGTGAGGAGAGCACCCACTGGCCGCGCCCGTCCTTGGACTTTCTGAAAATGAAACGGGTGAGGCCCGCCTTGTTTCTGCTGCGCTCACCTCGCGGGCGCCCCTCTGCGGCACGGGGCGGCTCTGCGGCCAGATGGGCCCACCCCGGCCTCGGTGGTCTGCGCCCCTCGGCGGGAGCCCAGCTGCCTGGGAGGGCGCTCTGGGCCTGGCTGGGCCTGAGGCTGCAGCGTCCCCAGCACCTCGGCCGTGTTACCACCCGCCTGGGCGGGGGTGAGCCGTCCTGAGCCCCGGGCGTGTGTGCGCATGCAGGTGCATATGCACGTTCCTGTGCAGGCAGACATCTCGGATCCTGGCCCCACGAGTCCCCGTGGCTCTCGGGTCCCCTGCCCTCCCTGGCGTGGGACGGCCATGACCACCCTTCTGTATGGGAGGCCGTGGGGCAGAGTCGGCAAGCCGGGGTGCGGGACAGGCCAGTGACTGGGGTCCAGCAGTCAGGCGGGCAGGCCGGCCAGACGCAGAAGGGCAGGGTGCAGAGTCGGGCGGGGCGCTGGCACCGGCAGCCCCAAGGGAAGGAGCCCAGGAGGTGGGAAGCCTGCTTGTCTTTTTTTAGAGCGAGAGCAAGCGAGCGCGAGCCCGTGAGCGGCGTGGGCGTGGGTTGGGGGAGGGGCAGAGGGCGAGGGAGAGAGAATCTCAAGCTGAACGCAGAGCCTGCCGTGGGGCTCGATCTCTTACCCCGAGGTCCTGACCTGAGCCGAAACCAAGAGTTGGACACTCAACCAACTGAGCCACCCAGGTGCCCTGCTTGTCTCTCTAAAACGTTTTCCCTCGTTGTTGATGTATTGTTGGGTACCCTCTGCCCCTGGATGCTCGAGGCCCCCTGAGCCTGCCCCAGCATCTGACAGCCCCTCTGCCCGAGTCCCCAGCCTCACCGGGCTGGTGCCTTGCTTAGCCTGGCACCCCACCAGGGTTGCTGTGTCACAGCCCACATTTAGCCCACATGGCTTCCACGGATCAGGCATCCAGGAGCAGCTCAGCTGGGCGGCTCTGCTCAGGGTCCCCTGCACGCTCATGCTCCATGGGGCTGTGTCAGCCGCAGGCTCAACAGGCCAGATGAGCCACTCCCGAGCCATCACGTGTGAGGTTTGCTGGGGGCTCACCGGGACACCATCTCGGCCTGGGAGGTGTGTGGAGGTGAGCAGACCTGCACACTCAGTGTCTCTGGGGCAATCTACTAGGGCTTCCTGAAGTTACCCTTTTCTGGGAAATGGCATTGCATTTAAGGTGTCAGTTTGGGGCACAGAGTTGCCCATTGTATCTCTTAGAGAACTTTTAAAATGTTTACTCTGGTGCGTTTGTGGCTCTTTTATTCCTGATGTTGTGAATCATCAAACGTATGAGCATAGAGACGTTATTAGCAATTGTGATAGCTGATGGACACTTCTGATGGTGACCTGGGGGATGGAGGCCAGCACCCAGCCCAGACCTCGGTCGGGCTGCAGCCCTGTCCTTCTCCAGCTCCCGGCCGCCTCTGGAAACAGAGGGCATCTCAGCGTGATGCTTTCTACTTAGACCGTCTCTGGCGCCCAGCATGCGTGCGGTCTTCCGCCCACGGGTCTGCGGCTCTGCAGAAGCCAGCGGGTGTCTGACAGCTGGCGCCGTTCTGACACCAGCTGCCCTGAGTGCAGACCCTGCAGCCTCACAAGACCACCCCTGCTTCAGACGCCTCCCGTACCTCCCACCCACCATCTACAAATCGGGGTTCCCACGACCCCCCCTCGGGTTCCATAATTGGCTAGAACGGCTCGCAGAACTGCGGGAAGCACCTTATACTAACTCGTGACCCATTTATCATGAAGGACACAACCCGGGACCATCCGGACGGAAGAGATGCGCAGGGCAAGCAAGGTATGGGGCAAGGGGCGCAGAGCTCCCCACCCCGCCCAGCACCCAGACGTGCTCCCCAGCCTGGGAGCCCTCCAGATCCCCCCCAGCCCCTGGGCAGGGAATTCATGGAGGTTCCACTACCCAGGTGTGACTGATGAGCTCGCTGGCCACTGAGATTGACCACCTCTCCATCCCCTCTCTGTCCCTGGAAGGGGTGTGGGGGTGGGGGACTTAAAGTCCAACCCACTAAGCCCGGTGTGGTCATTCTGTCCACTGCCCCATCCTGAGGCCCGCTAGGGGCCCCCAGGGGTTACATTAGCATAAACCCAGGTGTGGTTGAATGGGGTTCGTTATGAATCACAAAAGACACCCCTCAGCCCAGCACTCAGGAAGTTCCAAGGGTTTTAGATGGTGGGAACCAGGAGTGGGCAAAGGCTAAATGCGTACCTTTTACTGTATCAGCAGGTATCTGGGAAACTCCATTGTCTTAAACATACAAAGGGGTAGAAGCAGCAGTCGAGCTGTTAAGGGCTAAGTGGCTGGGTTTGGTGACTGATGTTTTGGGCGAGACCCGTGGGTTTCTCTGGGGCACAGCGTGTTCAACTTGATGTCACCTACAAGTGGGATGGGCACTCGTGGGTATTTGTGGTTAGTGTATAAACGCAAGGCAGCAGGAAACTTAAAAACACTTCTGGAAGTGTGGATGTGACCCTTGAGTGCTGGAGGACAGGCTGTGGGTAGGCGGCTGCCATGCGTGTGGGAGGTGGGCGCGGGCCATCGGGCTCTGGGGGCGGCTGGGGATGCAGAGGCCCCAAGCGTTGCTGGGTACCATGTGTGTGCCCAGATGTCCCATGCACCCTCATGTGCTTTGCTGCCCAGGGGTGGGGGGTCTGCTCTAGGAAGCATGTTGCTGGTTGTGGGAAGTGGGCACATCCTGTCAGGTTCGTAGCTGGAGACCCCGAATGTTCCCTTATCTTGAGGTGGCTTCACATGGACACAAGCCTTCTTTTTTTTTTTTTTTTTAAAGATTTTATTTATTTATTTGACAGAGAGAGACACAGCGAGAGAGGGAACACGAGCAGGGGGAGTGGGAGAGGGAGAAGCAGGCTTCCCGCCGAGCGGGGAGCCCGATGCGGGGCTCGATCCCAGGACCCTGGGGTCATGACCTGAGCCGAAGGCAGACGCTTAACCGGCTGAGCCACCCAGGCGCCCCGGACACAAGCCTTCTCAGAGCGGGCCTGGGCAAAGCACAGTGGGGGAGACTCAGGGCAGGACGTGGCAGGGTTTCAGTGGCTGTCCCGGGGCCTGCCTTTGGATGCGTCTGTTGTCCATGTGAAGGTGCGGCTGTGGGCAGTGACAGGAGCTTCTCGGTGGCTCTCGCTCTCCGTGCAAGCGCAGGCGGGACCGCATCCTTCCCACGTGTGCGTGCCCTGGCCTGAGGCTCCTGACCTCAGCACGCCGGTTCTGTGCCTTGACTTGAAGCCAGGGGAGCACAGGGTCCTTGACCGCAGGCCTGAACGTGGTGCACGGATGGCTGAGCAGCCCACGGCCCTGCCCCCTGCAGCGGGCGCGTGGCGGGGACGGCCTAGCAGCCCCTGTGGCTTGGCTCGAGGGCCGCCCTCCTCTGGGCCAAGCATGGCCTGAGGGCTGGCTTTGGTCAGTGAGGAGGGGGCACTGCTGCCCCCGAATCCTCATTCTGGGTAAGCAATTGTTTCCACAGAAAAGCCTATAGAATTTTTTTTTTTTTAATTTTATTATGTTAGTCACCATACAATACATCATTGGTTTTTGCTGTAGAGACCACGATCCATTGTGTTCGTATAACACCCAGTGCTCCATGTAGTACGTGCCCTCCTTAATACCCATCACCGGGCTAACCCATCCCCCCTCCCAAGCCTATAGAATTTTTAATGTTTATTGGCAAGCCTAGGTTTCAAAGTTGAAATTAAAATATCATTATGGAAAATGTGCCAATCAGTCATGGTTCCAGCAGAGAATGGGCACAGGTGCTGTTCTTTTATGAAATTGTGTGTTTTCAGGGCTTTCAGAAGCTTTTGTGATGTGCAGGAGATCTTCAGCTTTCTACAGGGTGATTGAGAAGCTGCTCCAGCCTGTGGTTTGGACACGTAGCTCCCTGCCTCTGGCTCAGCGTGGCCCCCGTGCCAGACTCAGCAGTCAAGGAGGGTGTTTGCAGTTGGGGGCGGACGGTGGCACGTTCACACGCTTCAGCTGCCTGGAGCCACCGGCCTGTCCTGCGTGGCCTGGCGGGCCTGGGGACCCACAGCTTGTTGGGCAAGTGTGGGTTTCCATCACTTTGCCACAGAAGCGGGTTGGTTCTTGCCTATTTTTGTCACACACATGGTGCTTTGGGGGCTTTGGCAGGGATGCTAGCTGTGACTCTTCTCTGCGGGAGGGTCCCCTCGCGAGGACAAGGGCACCAACTCGCGGCCCGAGTGCACGGCTGGGTGGTGACTCGTGGCATCTTGTCCCAAAGTCCCCGCATAGATGGTTGAATGAGATAGTTGTGAGAGAGGACGCAGCTAGCAAGCAGGTGTGTCAGCTGGGGTTGGACAGATTGGGGTGTTCACGACCCTTTCATGACCGTCTAGACCAGGGTGGGCAGAGGCCTGAGCGTGTGGGGCGGAGGAGGGAGACCCCGTTCTCCAGGTCAGGGAGCGTAGGGGTGGCCGGCGGGGAGGCCGGGGACACGCGGGTGAGCGGGGCTCTGCAGGCGGAGGGACCCCTTGTCCTTCAGGCCGTTGTGGTTGTTGGAGATTTGGGACTTACTGAACAGCCCGTGGCATCCGTGGCCCTAGAGTCAGGGGCTTGCCATCCTGTGGCTGTGGCCACGTCTTGTGTGCTCTGGCATGCTCGCTGCTGCGCTCCCCGGGGGCTCGTGGCGGAAGAGGCGCCGGAGAACACGTGGGGTCTGCAGCTGTCGCCACCGTCCAGGAGGCACGGTCGGCAGCGCGGCCGCTGGGGTGTCGGGAGTGCGTGCGTGAGTATGCACATGTGCGGGGCCTGGCCCTGCCGCCCGCTGGCTTTTGGGGTGGGGAGGCCGGGCTTGGTCGGGGCGCCTGCGGGGTGGGGCTTGTGCTCCGTCTTCTGAGGGCCTGTCCCTGCCCCGTGTGCTTCCGGCTCTCTCAGTCTGAGCAGCTGTGTCCGCGCTTGACGTCTCCTCTGCTTACGCGCCAGCGTTGCCCGAAGCTGAACCGTTCTGTGGTAGGTGTATCATGCCTACTCTACTTTCCTCCTCTTCTTACTCCATCACCGTATTATTTTGTTACTTACATTTGGGTGGAAGGTGATGAATGTGAACACTGCACCGCCCTGTGGGCAGGGGGGACTCCAAGCAGGCCTCAGGATCACACTCCGGTCCCCACTTCAAAGTCAGTGCTGGGGTCGGGTGTCCGGTGTGGGCACTGGGTTCGAGTGTCAGGTTGGGTACTGGGGTCAGATGTCCGGTGTGGGCGCTGGGGTGAGGTGTGGGTGCTGGGGTTAGGTGTGGGCACTGGGTGGGGTGTCAGGCGTGGGCGCTGGGGTCAGGTGTGGGCTCTGGGGTCGGGGTGTCCGGTGTGGGCGCTGGGGTCGGGGTGTCAGGTGTGGGCGCTGGAATCAGGTGTCAGGTGTGGGCGCTGGGTGGGGTGTCAGGCGTGGGCGCTGGGGTCAGGTGTGGGCGCTGGGGTCAGGTGGCGCTGGGGTCAGGTGTGGGCGCTGGGGTCGGGGTGTCCGGTGTGGGCGCTGGGGTCGGGGTGTCAGGTGTGGGCGCTGGAATCAGGTGTCAGGTGTGGGCGCTGGGTGGGGTGTCAGGTGTGGGCGCTGGGGTTAGGTGTGGGCGCTGGGGTCGGGTGTGGGCACTGGGGTCGGGTGTCAGGTGTGGGCACTGGGGTCAGGTGTGGGCGCTTGGGGTCGGGTGTGGGCACTGGGTTCAGGTGTCCAGTGTGGGCGCTGGGGTCAGGTGTGCACGCTGGGGTCAGGTGTCAGGTGTGGGTGCTGGGGTCAGATGTCAGGTGTGGGCACCAGGGTCAGGTGTCAGGTGTGGGCAGCGGTGTTAAGGGTCAGATGTAGATGCTGGGCTCAGGTGTGGGCACTAGGGTCCAGAGCAGATGCTACGGTCAGGTACGGGCACCAGTTCAGGCATGGTGTGGGACACGCAGGGTCCGGATGGCTGGGGCACCGGGAATGTGGCAGCTCCTGGGCATGAGGTAGGGGAAGGACTGGGAGTGGGTGCCTGTCGGGCCCACTGCAGCTTTCTCCTGTGGGCTCAGCACAGATCTTGGAATGATGACAGGAGCGGTCCCAGAGGCCCCAGGCGGCCCAGCAGGGGCTCTGTGAGTGGTGGGGTATGGGGCATGGGTGGGGGGCGCGCCCTGGGCTTTACACGCAGGCCACGGTGTCCGGGCGTGTGGGTCGTCCGGCTCCTCACCAGCCCTCTCGACACATGGCTGGCGCCTCTCCTTGCCACGGTCTCATTTGGTGGAGCAGCGTGGGAGACCTCGTTAATCCGAAAGCGTTTGTATTCCGCTGTCCGTGGGACCGGCTTCCTTCAGGCTCTGGAGGTGCTGCTGGTTGCCTTCCGGCCCAGCGTTGCCGTGAGACAGGTGGCATGGCTCGGACTCGCTTCCTCTCTGCCCCGCGCACTCTGGGGTTTCTGGGTGACAGACCCGGTGTCTCTGTTTTGTCAATGGTGCCGAGTGTGGGGCTCTATCAGGTGGTTTCCTGGATTACGGGGTGGGGGGTCAGGTAGTGCGTGCACGTTCCCTGGCCCTCGCCGCCCCAGTGCCCGTGGCCTCTGTGACTCCAGCCATCCTGATATTGGGCCTCCTCCTGGGCCTGGGATTTCCTGCTTGCCCCACTTCAGGGCTGGAGCCCTCTCTCCGGGGACGTTGGTAGTGGACTTGGGTTTGGGGGTGTTTCTTGCCCCTGCGCTGCTTGCTCCTCCAGACTGTGTCCTCCCTGGTTCCAGCCTCACCTGTCTTCCCTGTTAGAGGCCACGGTGTTCTGTGACACTTCATGTTGGCCGGGTTTTGGGCCAGAGGGCTCTGTCTTGTGGGTGTGGCCCTTTGGCCTGAGCTTTCTGGGGGGGCTGGGTCTACCTGGGTCTCCTGCGTGCTGGGAGCCCCCATGTCCCCATCTCTCTGAGTTTGCTTTGGGGTCAGGTTCCATAGAGAACACATCCAGTCCCCGCCTGGGCAGGCTGGGAGCTGACTCAGGGCCGGGGCTCTATGCTCAGGGTGCAGATGTTCGCTCGGCCTCTGTTTGCACGTGTTGTCCCCTTCCCCAGGCTGAGACCCTCCAGCTGTCCCGAATCACCCCTACTCCTGTGAAGGTTGGGAGGGGCGCTTGCCCAGAAGTGGGGGAGGGGGTCGGTCTAGGGATCCTGTTGTTTCTCAGCCGGCTTCCTTATTACAGCTCCCTCACCCACACACTCTGACACGCTCAGCACCCCTGCTTGTGTACACCCCACGTGTGGTGTGGACATTCCACGCCCTGCAGGCCTCTCCCTCAGCTGGCTGAGGACGGCACTCGGGTTTGCCACGTGGGCCCCATGGGGCTTCTCGTTGCTGGGGCGTCTGTATTTCTCTCCACAGCCAGAGCCCTGGTTGGACAAGCACTCGTGGGTGCTGGGCTTCAGGCGCCTGCAGGCAGCGGGGGGCCTCCCCGGTCTCCTGCTGAGCCCTGGCCTTTGGGACGGCCGGGCCTCCATGGGCCCCCGTGGGCCCCCGTGGGCCCCCGTGGGCAGGGTGTGATCTGGCTGAGCAGAGACGCTATGAGCTCCCACACGAGGCTGGGGCTGTGCTCTCCAGGAGCGCAGATCGGCGTGCTGTGGTTGGGAGATGGCCTGATGCCTCAGCCAGTGCACACGTGGTGGCCGGGCCCCGGATGGCCGCTGAAGGGAATTTGGGGTGGTTCACAGGCACGTTTTTAGTTTCCCTTCAGTCTCATCTGCTTAGCTGGAGCTGGTACGTCGGCTTGGGGTGGTGGAGGCACGGGGCGCCTGCTCGTACCCCGCAGGAAGCCGGGGCCTGGCTCTGGGGCTGCAGCGTCCCCCCAGATGGCACACAAGTTGAAGGGCCCTGTGACATCTAGAGCCCCTGATTTAGGACTCTGAGTCTTGACCTTCGATATTTGCAAGAAGGTATTTTGCGTTCACGTGCTTCGATGCAGGTGACCTGAAACCAGAGTGACGGCAGCAGTGGCAGGACTGTCCGGGGAGAGGGTCACGCGTGGCAGCGTGGCCCGGGCCACTCCGAGTGGGCCTCACAGCCTGGCTTCCCGTCATCCCCAGCGTTGTGTGGTGCTCACCCCTGACCGAGGTGGCGGGCGACACCCCTTTGGGGGCCACGTGGCTGGTGCTCAGAGTGCAGGTCACAGCTCTCGTTGAGCGGCCGCCATGTCTCCCGGGCGGCCTGAGTGGACTTGTGCAGAGCCTGCGTTTTCCAGCTGCGGCCCATAGATGGGCTCGTGGCCCGGCGACAGAGGACCTCTCTGCGGAGGTCCTCCCGCCACCTGTCCGGCCACTGCTAGCTCGCGTGTGTGCCGTGGGGTCAGCGCCGTCCACACATGGACCAGCGCAGGGGCGGAGCGAGACCAGGCGGCCGGGGGCCAGGCAAGGGGCCCTGCGGAGACAGTCCAGGTCCTCAAGAAGTGACCGCCACTGTCACATCCACCTTGATTTGAATGAAGAAGTTATTTCATGGGTCCTCATTCTGTGACCAAACTTTGTGACCGGTTGTATCTTTAAAGGTTGAATCATTAAAATTTTATTTTTCAGTGGCTTAATTATTATAGAACAACAAGAAAAGTCAGGTTGTTTGTTGTATAGAGCCAAATAATTTCCTTAAAAGTGCTGATTTGAAAGGGGGAAGTGTTTATTTACTTGAATTCACTGTGGGACTGTTTCTAGGAAATTTTCTAGCCAAAGAGGTGGTCGTTCTGAGGCACGTCTTGGCTCTGGAAGGTTTGGGTTTCGGTTGGGTTTCAGTTGCTCAGCTCGTGTTCTGAGCCCTCAGATGTAGGTGCCGGAGGCCCAGGTCAGAGAGCAGGAGCGGCTGTGTCCCCACGGCCGGTCCGGGCTCGCTTCGCCCCACTCCGTATGCACAGATGCTCCTTGGCAGCCCCGAACCACATGCTGACACCTGTGTGGGGCAGCCTGGGTGTGGCCCCAGAGTCGCTGAGGTCACACTGGGGCAGGTGGAGTCACGTGGGGCCAGCTTGGGAGGCCGCTCTGGCAGCGGGGTTAGGCACGCAGTGGACCACACGCACATGCTGCCCCAAGATGCCGGGCCAGGAGTTTAGGGCGAGGGCTGGGGGCTGGTGTCAGGGAGACAGGGCCCTGGCCGGGCCAAGGGGGCTGCTGTCGTGTGTGGTCTGGAGGTGGGCTGTGGCCCGGGGTGGAGGGGGGAGGCCGGTACATGCTCCCAGCGCCAGGGCTGGGGTGGCCTGCCGGGTCTTAGGGCCCTGGTGGGATCGCCAAGGAGAGGTGCCACCTGAGTGGACGGCTCTGTCTGCAGTTGGGGGAGAGCCCGGCAGCCTCCATCTTTAACAGCCCGGCAAAGATTTGGCTGGGGGCAGGGGGCAGAAAGAGGCAGCGCCAGCCCATCCAGGGAGTCGGGTCTCAGTGGGCAGCATGCCCGGTCAGCCGCCGGAGGCCTGCCATGCAGGGCGGGCCTGAGTGTGGTGTGTGGCTGATGCACAGGGACCAGACGCTATATGTGAATTTGGGGATCCACTCCTGGGTCAGTGGGACGCTGCCTCCCGTGTAACCCCGTGGACATGCTTTAAGCTCGTATCTTTTCTGTTTCAGACTTTAAAAAATTCAAAAAGCCTTTGTTCCCTTGATTATGAAGACGAAGAGGAGGATGACACCCAAGTGAAGCTGGCCCCGTATGCCCCACATGGCCCCACGGGCACCGTCACGCCCGGCTCCAGCCCGCTGAGCGTGTGCCCCAGCCCCTGCCGCACCGGCCCCGGCCCGTGGGCCTCCTGGGAGCCCATGGCCGCTGAGGGTGAGGGCGGGAGTGGCGGCGACCCCAGTGACTGGGAGAGCGCTGGGGAGGAGGGGGTCTTCCCTCCCGGCCGCGGCGAGCTGGACCTGGGGCAAATCGAGAGCAACTGACCCCCGGCAGGGGGTCGGGGGCCCGGGGCCACCGCCCCCAGTTTCTTCCCGGCGCACGGACAGGAGCTGGGCTACGCAGAACTTTGAACATCAGGTGTAATTTTGATCCAATCTTTCCTAAAGAAGTGTTTTGGATTTTTGTGGCTTTTACAGTTCTGGAGAAAGCTGCTGTATTTTGAACGAATTTTCGGAAGGGCGTTCTACGGAACAGGAGCCTGCGGGCCAATCCCACCACAGGTGTGTGTTCCTTTTCTGAAACCCCTGCCGTGCAGGGCGCGGGGGTCCGTGAGTGCTGAGCAGCCAGCCTGCCGCTGCCCGTCTCCTTCGGAGCGCCAGGCGGTGGGTACCTGTGCTCAGGAGCTCTGGGATGGTGGTCCTGGCGGCACCTGGTCTGACCTCAATAAAAGGCGTTTGCTTCCCCGTGTTTGTTTCTGGCTGAAAGCAATTGGGCCTCGGGCCTGTGGGTCTCGTGCGCACAGGGTTTTCATTTAATGACATGGGGGATTTCTCCCTGAGACTCTGACCTCGGGAGCTTTGGGTAGGAGGGCGCAGTTTGTGGTAGTGAAGGAAAACAGCGATAACCTTCAGAGAAATTTTCTTGATCTCCCCCCTGCCGAGAACATTTTCCAAGCTCACAGCCATGCACGGGGACCGCCGTCCCTGGTGCGGACGTAGACAGGAGGTGCCGGTCTGCAGGACACCGGGCTTTCTTGGGCCTGCCCGCTGGCCCCTTCCCTGCAGGATGGGGGGTCCTACGGCCCACCGCCGATCCCTCAGGCCCACCCTGCACTGACCTCCTGCCGCGTGGCTGACGTGCATTCCTGGGAGTCGGAAGTGGCCATCGTGGCTTCTCCAGTGACTGTCGAGGAACTTTTTTCCTCCCGCTCTAGGCTGTAGTCCGAGGGTCCCTGAGGCTCCAGAGGTGCCCAGTTCATCTTGTTCACTCGCTGGCGGGCCTCCTGAGGGAGCAGGTGCCCTGCGTCTCAGCAGACGTGCTGTGGCCAGAGTCAGACGTCAGAGACAGAGTTTGTTCTAGAACAGTCCGCCTGGCCAGTTAGTGGTCTCAACCATGGGCAGTTTAGAAAATGCTGGTGTCTGGGCCCCTCCGGGGTGTTGCCTGGATGGGGTGGGGGGCTGTTCGGAGCTGTCCGGCTTTAACCCGAAGAGGAGAGATAGATGATCCAGGTGCGGCAGAGCCGTTTCCCCTGGGACGCGAAGCCCTTCGGTCCTTCAGTCCTCAGCGGCCTCCTGGGGCTGGCAGACGTCTGGCCACGTGTGGGTCTGGTGTGGGACCCGAGCCTGCGGGCCACCTGCAGTGCAAAGAAGGCTTTGGCAGTTTCTGAGAGGGGCCTTTGGGGGTCAAGCTGGTGCCCACGGGCATCACCAGTGTCCCCAGAGCCACCACCTGGTCAGAGAGCCTCCGGGACCCACAGGCAGGCCCTTGGTGGGCACATGACTTGGGTCCCGGGATCCCTGCATTGGATTTCCAGCACAACTGGGAGGTTGTGTTTTGGGTTGAATTTCGGGAGATGGGCTCTGTGTCCTTACCTGCATAGAGCCAGTGCCCCCACTCAGATCTTCGCTCCGGGGCTGACCTGTGGATCCGCTGGGGCTGGGGTGGGGTGGGGGCGAGGTCCCCGTGTGAGCAGAGCCCGGCCGTGGGCTGCGGGGCAGTAACGGGTGGAGGGAGGGAAGGGGCCTCGGTGTCGGTATCACCCATACCATATTTTCTGGCCACACCCTGATAACAAAAAGATAGCAAACAAAACCTTGTGTGTTTGGGAAATTTAAAAATGCACTTTACCTAACTCATTGGCCAAAGAAGAAATCATCCAAGTTAGACAATACTTCAAACCGAATGATCCTGAAAACGGTACATATCAAAACTTGTCAAATATATCTTAGGTTGTAGGAAGAAGGACATCTATAGCCCTACGTGATTATATTAGAAGAAATAGGAGTGGGAAATCAGCCAGCCTAGCTTCCGATTTAAGAACGAGGCAGAGGTCAGCAAATGCCCTTGAAAGGAAGTAAATATTTTGGATTTTGAGAGCGCAGGTGGTGTCTCCCCCCGCCGCCCCCGATTTCATCCCCACACTGTCATTTGCTGACCCCTGAATGTGGGGAATGAAAGAGCAAAGCCGAAGGGAAAAGAGGGAGCGCAATCCTAAGAGCAGGCGCTTTGCCAGAAGGGACGAGTCGGGAGCCCTGCCGAGAAGGGCCAGGGGGCGAGTAGGTTGTCTTCGGAACGGAACGCGGAGGGGCCGTGCAGGCCGTGTAGAGGGTGGCTGGTCCGAGCGACTTGGAAGCAGTGAACATGTTCCTGGAGAAATAGCGCCACCACCCAGCGGGGAAGAGAGACGCCAGGGCTGGTCCCGGGAAGCGTAGTGTGAAGAGAAGCTGTGGTTCAACACCTTCCCGTGTGGAAGGCCAGCGCCGGCTGGCTTTGGAGACAAGTGCTGCAAAATACCCAAGTGTGATCCTGACATGAAATCGGACACGGGCTGCTGATGGCCATCCACTGACCGCTATGGCCACGGTTGTGGACAAGCCCCCGGGGCGGGTCTCCGAGAGCCTCCTCTCCCTGCTCCCCTGCCTGCCCTTCTAGATGGTGTGGAGGGGGCTGGGGGGCCGGGGCTGGAGCCCTCAGGGCCATTGGGAGCCTCAGCTGGGCCCGCCTGGGCAGTAGGCCCCGAGGCCACCCTTCCCGCCTGCTCTCCTGCTGCCCACACAGGGTCCCGTGTGCTTGAAGAAGCTCAGAGTGCTCCCACTGCACCTCAAGGTCAAGGTCATGGGCAAGCAGGGTCAGGCTCTCGCAGCCTTCGTCCCTGCCCACCGGACAGCCGGGGAGGGGGCCCTGGTTCCCTCACAGGGGCGGCGGCCCGGCGAGCCAAGCCCCTCACTCCCTCTCCGTGCGCCCCTGACCTCGGCCCCCCGGCTGCACCAGCCCTCCCGACTTTGGCCCTGGTGTCACGTCGGACAGGAAGCCCATCCCCGTCACCCGATGTCCAGTCATGTGCTTTTTCTGTTTTTCTGCAGTTGCAGCTATAGCTCCTTTAAGCCTCGTGAAGTTACTTTTGTTAATTTATATTGTCCTAGAAAATGGCCCATTTCATCAAGAAGATCCGACGTGTTAGCTCGTCAGTGCGTCTCCGTGGCTCCCACTCCTTGTGCACGGCCCTCATGGCCCCGCTTCTCTCGCTCCCTGGCCAGAGGTTGCTTTATTTTGTTTGTTTATTTTGAGGACCAGCTCTTGGATTTACTGATGAGTTCTTCCATTTTTCTTGTTTCCAATTCATTAATTCGCCTTTATCTTTACCCCTCCTGCTCCCGTGGATTTACTTTATTGTTCTGTTTTCCCTCCTCGTGTCGAATGTTTAGTGCATTTATTATCAGTCTCTCTTGCTCAGTTATAAAAGCATTTAAGGTTGTGAATTGCCCACCAGCCCCTCCCGAAGCTGGCTCCGCGGACGTGCAGTCTCCCTTTTCTGGACGGTTGTAAATCTCCTGTCCTGGCGACTTTTATTTGCTCTCTGACCTAGGAGTTATTTAGGCGAGCACTTTTGAATTTCCAAATCATTTGGCTTCTCTTTTAGATCCTTTGATTAATTTTTATGTTGTTGTGTTGGTTTAAATGGTGAGTCCTGTAGACGTTTGATTGTTTGGGATGCAGTGAGGCGCACGTGTGTGTGCATTCCTGTGTGTGCACGTGTGCATGCCCACGCGTGGGTCCACGTGCACGTGCCGCTCTGCCCACGTGGCCGCACACGTACGCATATGCATGTAGCATGTAGCATGTTCTATGGTTTCTGACCAGGTGACTGCCACCCGGTCAAGGACATTCACGAGAGGACTGCACGCCCTTGTCGTCACTCCAATTGTGTCCCCCTGATCCTGGGTCTCTGGGTGAGGTCTGGGCCGCCCACGGTGGTCTGACGGGCCGGCCTCCTTCCCGGTGGAGCCGAGATCCCCGTTGTGCTCACAACGATATTCCTGACCCCACACCCCGGATGGCCAGGTCTGCTACTGACAGGGCCCATCACCGGGTGACCTGGGGGTCGCTGGGCCCAGCACAGGCTGCGGCGGAGGGCAGGCTTGTCCTGCAGCTCACATCGTCCCTCTGGAGCAGCCGGAGCAGGTGCGTGGAGTGCTGGAGAGGACCCAGAGATTTTCAAACAAAGTTCAATTTAATTCCTAGCAAAATTATGAGTAGATGTTAACTTTATTATTTTTATTCTTCTGTTGAGATGGTCATATGATGTTTCTTCTTTAATCTGTATATGAGTTTTCTAGGGCTGCTGAAACAATGACCACGGCCCAGGGAACATTGATTCTCTCAGAGCCCTGGAGGCTGGGAGTCTGAGGGCCAGGTGTGGGTGGGTGGGTTCCCTCTGAGGCCTCTCCTGTGTCCTTATGTGGTCGTCCCTCTGTGTGTGTCTGTGTCCTAATCTTTTCTTATGAGGACACCAGTCACACTGGATTAGTGCCCACCCCAGGGACCTCATTTTACTCTAATAATTGCTTTAAAGACCCTATGCCCAATTTTTTTATTGCGGTAAAGTACACATAAAATGTACCATTGTAACCATTTTAAGTGGGCAGTTCAGTGGCATCAGGCACATTCACAATGTTGATTGTGAATTCATTCACCCTCCACCTCCAGAACTTGTTCATCTTCCCAAACTGCCCCCAAGAAACACCAGCTCCCCATCTCTCCCCGTCCCCAGCCCCCCGACACCCACCATCCCCTTTCTGTCGCTATGATCTGACTCCTCTGGGGACTCACAGAGTGGGACCATCCAGTGTTGCCCTTTGTGGCTGGCTCATGTCACTGAGCCCAGTGTCCTCAGGGTTCACCCAGGTGGTGGCAGGTATCAGCACGTCCTCCCTGTTTAAGGCTGAATAACACTCCATCGTGTGGATTGTTGTCCGTTTTGTTCATCTGTCCAACCGTCCGTCCATCCATCCATCCATCCTTCTGTCCATCTGTCTTTCCATCCATCCATCCGTCAATCCATCCATTCGTCCATCTGTTCATCCATCTTTCCATCCATCTTTCCATCTGTCCGTCTGTCCATCCATCCATCCATCTGTCCATTTTCCGTCCATCCTTCTGTCTGTCCATCTGTCCATCCATTCATCCATCGTCCATCAGTCTGTCCATCCATCTGTCCATCATCTATCTGTCCATCCATCCTTCCATCTGTCCATCTATCTGTCGTCTGTCCATCTTTCCATCTGTCCATCCATCCATCCTTCTGTCCATCCATCTGTCCATCCGTCCGTCCATCCATCCATCCATCTGTCCATCCTTCCATCTGTCCGTCCATCCATCTGTCCATCTATCTGTCGTCTGTCCATCTTTCCATCTGTCCATCCATCCATCCTTCTATCTGTCCGTCCGTCCACCCATCCATCCATCCATCCATCCATCTGTCCACCCGTCCACGGACACTGGGGTGCTTCCCTGTCTCAGCTGTTGGGCATGATGCTGCCGTGAACACGGGGGTGCTGGCATCTCATCGAGACCCTGCTCTCCGTTCTCCGGGGAACACACCCAGACGTGGAATGGCTGGGCTGTGGGCTCATTCTGTGCCTAGTGTTTTGAGGACCCTCCACTGTGTTTTCTATGGCGGCTGCGCCCCACAGTGCATGGGGTTCCAATTGCCCCATGTCCTCGCTGAGGCTTGTCGGTCTCTGCTCCTTTGAGAGCAGCTGTCCTGTGGGGTGTGGGGTGGGGTCTGTGGAGTTTTTTTTTGCTGTTGATACCTAACACCTGCCTTATAGTAAGAAATTTATTGAAACTTTATGGCCTAACATGGCCAGCTTTTATAGATATTCCACCTGTGCTTGAAAAGAAACTATATTCTGAAAATGTCTGCAGCATTGTGTGTATGTCTGTTAGGTCCAGATTTATTGTACAAATCTTCTACATCCTTACTGAATTTTTTATCTACCTGATGCATCAAGTACTGAAGCCTGTTAGACTCTGGTGGCCGATTTGTCTATTTCTCCTGGTGGTTTGTGCTTGCATTTGCACTTAGAATTATTATATATTGCTGTTGCATTGAACCTTTTATAATTACAAACTAACGCTGTCTGTCTCTAGCAATACTTTTGCTCACATTCTCTTTTGCCTCATGTGGGTGTAGATGCGCCATCTTTCTTTCGGCCTCCATGTTTGCCAGCCCTTCATTCCTTCCAGTGGATCTGAGTTTCCTTCAGGTATCATTTGTCTTCAGCCTGAAAAATTTTTTTTTTTTTTTTTTAAAGATTTTGTTTTTAAGTCATCTCTACACCCAGGGTGGGACTCGAACTTAGAACCCTGAGATCGAGAGTCGTATGCTTCACCCACTGAGCCAGCCAGGTGCCCCTGAAAATTTTTCTTTAACATTTGTTGTAATCAGGGATGCTGTCTCAGCCTTCATTTATCTGAAAATACATTCCTTTTGCCTTAATTTTTGAAGGATTGTTTTACCAGATACAGAATTCTGGCTCATCTTTTCTTTCCTGTACTTTAAAGAAACCGTTCCATTGCCTCCTGGCTTGGATAGCTTTCAGTGAGAAGTCAGAGTGGTTTCACTGTTTTCCCTGTCTGAAATGTATCCTGTGTTGTTTTGTTTTTCCTGGAAGCTTTTAAGATTTTCTCTTCATTTTCGGTTCCCAGCGAGTTGGCCGTGACACACGTAGGAATGAAGCTCAGGGTAGCTTTCTGCCGCACCCTCTCTTCTTCCCTCTGGGCTCCGACTTCACACACGTCCTACCACGGGTAGTTCATGCCGTGGCCCAAGCCTGGCTGACTCCCCCGGTCGCTGCAGGCGGACCCGCGGCGGCAGCTGGGTGCGCAGCCTGGTGTGGAGGCTGCTGGTGAGGCCCCACCCGCCAGGAAAGGCGGCTCTCTCTCTGGAACTTGGCCCCTCACTGGCCCCGTGACAGAGCAGGGCTTGAATTTGGCTGCGTCTCTCTTGCTGCCACGGGACCGGCGGCTTCGACACACCTCTACCCGGAAGTGGAGCTCAGCAGGCGAACGTCTTACATCCTTTCATGCTGAGTCTCTCTGGAACCTCACACAGTAGGTCTTCGGCAGACTGGAGTGGTTTTCCTAACCTGACCTTCAGCTTTTACATTTGGTGGGTTTTCATTTATTCCTTGTGTCACCCGAGCCAGTGCCTTGTGTCCCTTATTCGGATCCATAGGTGGGGACCCCAACAGTTGTACCAAGCACCCTCCCATCATAAAGTGTGAAGGTCATCCAGGTCTTGACCTTCCTCCTGGACTGAACCAGAACCCGGGGCCACTGGCAACCTGGCCGTGTCCCTCTTGCTTTGACTGTCCTGTTTCTGTGTTTTGGGCAGTTGTGTTTTCAGCCTCACAAGTTGTCACTCCCGCCATGTGGCTGGCCGTCTGGTGACCCGTGCACTTTTTACTTCGGTTGCATGTCTTCCCCTTTTGGTGCACGTGCCTCATCAGGGGCCATCCTGGGTTCCTGCTACATGGGCTTCTCTGCAGGAAGGTGGACCATCCGGCAGGCGATGGGACCCCTACGATGGCGGCCACCATCTCTGTAGCCTGACCTTGGGGTGATGCCGCTGTTTGCTTGGACATGAACCACTGGGTGCGGCCCCCGCTCAGCGAGAGCCCCAGGACATGGGGGTCCTGGCATGTCTCAGAGGCCACCTGAAATGCCCTGGGTACAGAGCCTTCTCTCTGTGTGGTGAATGTGTCCTTGTAGTTCAGAGGACCATCTCGCTGGCCACCACGCCCGCGTGCCAGGCTGCTCCCTCCCCGAGGAGCTCCCTGTCTGGACGTGCGCTCGGGACAGGAAGCCACGATGCTAAGTGATAGATGAGACCCCGAGGCCCTGTCCCCGACCTGCAGAGGGTGAGGGCACATCGCCGGTGCCTGGGCCGAACACGGAGGCCTGGGGGTCAGCCGTGCGGGGAGGCTCGCCCTGCCGGCGCCCGGACGCACAGGTGAGCGGGCTGAGGGCACTGGGCCGGGGCGAACGCGGGAGCCTCGGGGCACAGGCCGTCCTCTGTCCATTATATCATTGTGATTTTAAAGTGTTGTTAGAATCATTTATTGGAAACATCCTTTTTATTGTTGGTATGTCAGGGATTTATTGACTTGGGTATTAATTTTACATGTTACTGTACATCCAAACTCATTGTCTTTTCTTAAACTTTTTCTGAGGTGCGGTGCGCAGCATAAAACCCGCTGTGGCCATTTTACGGCGGCATGTGGTGCACTCGCCTGGCGCGTGGCCGCCGTCTGGTTCTGAGACACCGTGTGCCCCTGCCCTGGGTGGTCACTCCCCCTCCCTCAGCCGAGCCCCGTCTGCCCTGTCGGTGTGGATTTGCCTGTTCTGGGCACTTCACAGGAATGGGCTCTCCAGCAGGGCCCTTTGTGTCTGGAGAGTCGGCGCAGACTCGGGAGCCTTAGGGCAGCGGCCTCGTGCCGGCTGACGGTTACGGGCGCGCGTGGCCTGGGGTGTGTGTTTCTAAAGCTCGTTCCTGCAGTGTGTCTGTATGGGCTCCAGGGTGGGCAGGCTGCGGCCCTGGCGATGAAGCGCTTTGTCGGGTCACGCCGTGAGGCTGCATGTCGTCTGTGGCTCCGGCACAGACCGTCTGACCCGTGAAATGGAAATACCGGCTCTGCTGTTCACGTAAGTTTGCCAACCTGGCGGTCCACGCTCTGCCCTTTAGGCACCCAGCCTCTGCCGCCAACAGGCCCAGGTGCCGCCCCAGATGCGTGTCCCTGGGGCCGTGTGTTCAGGACCGGGGGCCTCACAGCTGGGCCCGCGCAGGCTGGGGTGCGGGGCCTCCGGCTCCCAGAGGCTGCTGCTGTGTCAGGGGCTGCGTGGTTTACAGCGCTGAGCGCACGCGCCTCGCCGTGGAGCCCACGTGGTGCTGGAGGTGCTCTGCAGGGCCGGCCAGAAACCCCTGCAGGAGCTGGACGGTGGACGCCTGGGGCAGCGGGAGGCTCGCCTTCTCTTCCCCGGAAGTGGTGGAGCCAGGGAGCCAGCTGAGCCCCAGGCAGTCCGGGGAGGGTGGTGTCCTGTTCTGCCCAGAACTGGCCTGACAACCTGCCCCCCGTCGCCAGTTGCCCTCGGGCATGGCCTCTAGGGTACACAGTCCAGCGGGGGAGGGGGCCTCTCGAGGCCCAGTGCTCGGCTTCCGCTGGCTGGTCCCCGGAGGCCCCTGCTGTCTCCCACCCTGTGGCTGGGTGGTCCTGCTGTGGCCAGCAGCCCCAGCCATGCTGCCCCTGGCAGCCGCTGGGTGGCAGCAAAGATCACCCCTGGCAGTGCCTTCTCCCTCAGCCTGCCCGGGGTGGCCTGGAGCCCAGGGGCTGGGGGTGCAGACCCTCTGGGGCTCGAGGTAAGGTGGCAGTGGGGACCTTGGTCAGCCCTGCCAGCCCCACTACCCCAGGCCTTCTGGTGGCTCCTTCTACATCCTAGCCAGGGCTGGTCCGAGGAGGGGATTATGGTGCTGTCCCCAGAGGAGTGTTTGGCATCCTGGGGGACATGGATGGGGAAGAGACAGTCCCCCCGATGAAGCCCTTCCATCCAAGGGGATTGTTGAGTGCCCAGCTCTGGGTGGGGTGGGACAGGGTGAGCTGTGGCTGTGGGTGTGGTCCCAGGTGGCTGGGTTTGGCCCAAGTAAGTGTGGGTGTGGTCCCAGGTGGCTGTAGGTGTGGTCCCAGGTGGGCTGTGTAGAATTTATGGAGGGGACTCTGAGCCCAGAGAGTTGGGGTGACTTGCCTGGGACCACATAGCTCACAGTGGAGCTGGAATCTTCCAGGGATCATTCTGTGGTTGGTGGGGAGCCACGTGGGTTCTGGGAAATTGAGTTTCAAGCCCTAGGTCCCCACTGACTTGCCGCATGACTTTGGGAGGAGCCACCCCACTGAGGGGAGACCTTGGGAGGGGCTGCTGCTGGGACCACAAGGGAGGCATGAGGGTCTTGGGACCCCTGGAGGGCGAGCTCCAGAGGGAGGATGCCAGTGAGGGCCTGGGAGCCCCCTCGCGTGGGCTCGCTCCCCACTGCAAGCTGGCCTTGGCTGCAGCTCTGGCCACTTTGTCACCGGCTGGGGAGCACTAGTAGGGTCAGACCCAGGCTGTACGGGGGTTGGGCTCAGAGGGCGGCGGGCTGGGCACCCCTCAGAAGCCCTGATCCTGAGGCTGTTGGAGAAGTGGTCATGACACATAAGGGCCCGGGAAGTGTGCCCTCCACGACTGATCCCAACTGTCACTCGAGGGACAGAGCCACCAGCCAATCAGCCGCCTGTGGCTCAGGCAGGGTCAGGTCTGGCCAGATCAGATGCAGGGTCCTGCATCCCTTGTGCAGGGAGGCTGTGGGGGGGGGCTCAAGGCCAGGCTGGAGCAGGGGTGGGTGGGCATTGGGCAAGGAAACCATAACCTGTGCAGGCCTGGGGGGAGCAGAGGCAATGCCTAGTTCATGGGCAGATGTGACTCCCACACTCTCCTGGCCCAGCACCAGACACCAAGCCCTCTGTGTGTCCTTCGATGACCCTCTTGGAACTGAGGGGGTCTCCCTCAGGTACCGGGTCCCGCAGAAGTGGTGGGCCTTTCCCTTGGAAGAGGGGCTGTGTGTCTGTGTGGGGGGCTGCCCAGGGCCCACCTGGGACCCCAGCCCAGCCCAACAGCAGTGCCATTGCTGATCCCACCTGAGCCTGAAGCCCAGCCCCAACCCCCACCCATCCCAAATCCCAAGGCCACCCCAACGCTTCACCCTGACCCCACCCCACTCTCCAGTTACCTCACTGGGACTTGCTGCTGCTGGGGTCAGGAGCCCGGGACCCTCCTGCCCTCCCCACAGCCTCCCAAATGGGGGCAGCCCACATCCTGACTGGTTGCAGCCCGTGGAGCTGGAGCGAGACAGGTTGGGCGGGCTGGGGGGTTGGGGTGGGGGCTGGGCAGGTGCTGCCCCAACCTTTTCCTGTTACCTGTGCCCCCGGCTTGTCTCTTAGTGGGGGCCTCTCTCTGCTCTCTGGGGGCCACTCCATGCCAAGTCACAGGTACCCGTCCTGTCCCATAGCCCTGCCCTGCAGCAGCCTGCCCACCTGGAGGCCTGAGGTGGGGGGCTGGTCCCTCCCCCTCGGACAGGTGCACAGAGACCCCGTCCCAGCCCCAGTGACCAGGACATTGTCTTTGGATCTCTGGGGGACTGCCCTCCCCGATCCTGTGGCAGGGTTTTCCTGCTGGGCCTGCGAGCCCAGGAGGCCTCTCTGCGTTGGACCGGTCAGGTTTCTGTCGTGGTGGGGCTGATGGCAAGAGCATCCGTTGATCGCCCATGGAAGCGCAGGCCAGGCCCAGTTGGCGTGGCTCCTCCTGGGCCATCGAGGCAAGCCCAGCACGCAGCATGTCATGTCCCCTTGTGTCCTGTTGGTCGAGTCAGGTCTGATGGCCGGACCCAGGGTCAGTGGGTGGGGACACTCCGGCCAGCCTCTGGGCACCTGCAAAGGATGTGGCTGTGGGGTCCTATATTGGGGGACAGGCGTTGGGAGCGCGGATCCCTGGACTGCGGCTGGCCACCTGGGGCCGCTCCACCCAGGCTGCACGGGCACTGACCACGCTGGTCCCGACCCTGGGCTGTGCTGCCTCTCACGCCGTGGCTGATGTCCTTGAGTGACCCTTCAGGACGGCGCCGCATGAGAGGCCTTCTGCTGTCATCTGACCTGAGGGGCAGCACCGCTGGGACAGAATTCTCGGCCGGCTTTCTTGGAAAGATCCAGCAGCCTGGCCTGTGCCCTGCGGGGGTGTGGGGGCCTAGGGCCAGCCTGGCTCCTCTCAGCTCTCCCCTTTGGTTCACGTGTAGGATTGTGTTACTGCTTCTCCTGGAGGACCCGGGGTGGGAATCTGTCGGTGGGCTTCGCCGAGTTCCCCCTCGGCCCCCCTCTCTGGCAGCCCCTGGCGCGTCACATCTGGGACTCAGAGTGGGTGGTCTCGCTGCCTCGCGAGCTCCGTTTCCTCCTTGGGCAGTGGGGTGCCTGGACCTGCCTGGCGCCCTGCTCTCCCGTCACCCGGGGCTCATGGAGCGTTTCCCCAATGCCACGTGGCTACAAGGGACACCGACACCCTTGGGCTCCAGCCGCCATTGCCATACTGAGGCTGCGCTCTGGGGCCCTGCCCTCTCTCTTTGCATGTTGAAGGGGACCTGGGGGTGCCCGACCTCGGAAATCACCACGTGAGCCCTGCCGTGGCCTTCCGCGCCCTGGTGGTGGGTCCCACCGTCCCCTTACTGGACAACGAGATGAGGCCAGGCGGCGTGGACAGGCCTCCTTGAGGGGACAGCGGTCAGCTCACCCAGTGCCCTGTCAGCCCCTCCCGGTCCTGTGGGCGAATTGGCTTTTCCACTGCGCGGCACTGGGAGGGGACTGGGCAGGAGGCAGCCGGCTCTCCCTGCCCCGGCCGGAGCTGCCGAGGCGGGAAGGCCAGTGCCCCGGGGCGTGGCGGCCCCGGGCCCTCACACATGCCGGGGTCTCTGCGGAGGGGACGCCCTGTCTCCCGGCCCGGGGGCTGTGCCCAGGCCGGCACCGAGCTTCTCACCGCCTGCCAGAGACGGAGCCCGTAAACGCTGCCCCCTCGACTTTTTTCTCCTCCCCAATTAATTAATTTAAATTGACCATTAAGTCAGCCGAGTTTTTGATTGATATTTTCATTAGCAGCCCTGTCCGACGCCCCAGGAATGTATGGTAATGTCCAATCTGCGGGCGGGCCGCGCTCCTCCTGCCGCGTGCTGAGTTATGGCTGGTACCGTCGCGCGTCTCCCAGGGTAATTTGAATTCAGATGAGCTGCCGCAGTGTTCCGGAGCCTGGCGGCCGGCCGCTGACGGATAGCACTCGGGTTATCACAAGGTCACTGGTGCAGCCGCCACCCGCCGTGGGAGGGGCTGGCCAGGCGTCCGGCGCCGGGAAGGTGGGCGGCCAAGTGGACTCCCGAAGTGGCCCGGCCAGTGGCGGACAGGACAGAGATGTCCCCAGTAAACACGGGCGAGTAAACCTCGGGGCCTGTGTTGCCCGGGGCCATGGCTGAGCCTCACGAGGAGTTAGAACCCGGCGGGTTTATGCTGACGGCCCCCTCTGTAGAAGGGGGGGAGGGCGTTGTCCCTGGGAAGCAGTGACCAGCGCGGGGCAGCTGCCTCCTGTCCAGGACAGCTTTGGCCGGTGCCCAGGGGCCCAGCCATGATGGAGGCAGGGATCTGGCTCTAGCCAAGTGTCCCTGTCCTGGGAGAGGAGCTCCTGGGGCCTGGTCATGGCCAGGGGGCCAGTTCTCAGCATGGGGACAGGCCAGGCTATTGGCCACCATGGGGCGCTGTCCAGCTGAGCGACCATGCAGGTAACTTTCGTGCCCTGTGCCTTGGTTTCCCCACCTGTATGATGGAAGAACATGGTGCCTCCCCTTTGTAGGAAGCCAGCACAGGCAAAGCATGAGGGGGTCTCTGGATACTCCTGAGCCCCTATGTGGGGCCTCTCCTTTCAGCTTATGCTGTCCAGGCCTCCTGCTGCATGCTGATCTGCAGGGGGAGGTAGCAGCTCCCATTCTGCCCCTGCTCTGGGACCCTCGAGGGGCCGGTGCACTGCCCGGCCTGATGGGGAGTTCCTGGAGATCCTCAGGGTGGAATGTGGAACCCCGAGAGCTGGCCCCTGTGCTGGGCCAGAGGGAGGCAGAACGGCTGCGGACGACATCTGTGGGGGTGGCCCTGTGGGCCCAGTGGGGGAGGAGCAGGGCTCTGAGGTGGGGGAGGCCCAGGGGAAGAGGTGATGGGGTACCACCCCTCGAGGGTCCAGCTGGGGTCCCAGGGGCTGAGGAGTCCCCTGCGGAAGGGTTGTCGGCCAGACGGCCAGGCCTGAGCTTTGGTTGTCACCTGGGCTGAGCAGTGTGACCTGAGGGTGGGCTTGTATCCTGAGCTGACTGCAGGGTGCCAAACCGTGGAGTTGGGGGGACATCAGCCCTGGGTGCCACGACGGGGACCGTGCAAGCCCTGACGTTTGCCCCTATCTGTGGGTCCTGCTGGGATCTCGGAGCTGGAGGGGGTGGGGCCGTGGGTCAGGGAGGGAGAGGGCATGGGGGTTGGCCCAAGTCCCACAGGGAGGGGCTGGTGCTGGCCCTGTGTCCTTGGCCGGGACCCTGCCCTTGCTCTCTGCAGCTGGGGGGCAGACTTGTGCCTTGGGGCCCCTATCCCAAGCTGCTGTGGCCCTTGCTTGTCAGGATCAAGCCAGATACCTTCCCAGGACCACATTCCCCAATCTTCCTTGCAGCTGGGTGGGGTCCTGTGACTCTTCTGGCCCATGTGAGTACAACCGTTGGCCAGAACTTTGGGAAAAGCTCCTTACAAGTGGCTGACCTGCCTGGGAAAAGCATTTCTTCTTTCCTGCTTCCTGAACAGGGGTGTGATGGCTGGAGCTCTGGCAGCTATTTGTACTAGGAGGCGACCTTGAGGCAGGAAGCCCCGTGCAAGGAGGTGGAGCAGAAAGATGGAGGCACCTGGCTCTCTGATGACTGTGGGATCCAGGCCAGCCCTGGTTTGGCCACCTCCAGCTCTTGTCTCCTCCACGAGAAATGAACTCGTAACTTATGGAAGCCACTCTTGGTGGTGGTATTTCTGGGGTTGGTGTTTTGGTGGGGGATCAGCCAGCACCATTCCTGACTGAGGCAGGAACCAAGGAGAATCTGCCCCATGTGGACACAGCTCCCTGGAAAGGCCTGCATTGTTGGGCACAGAGTGAAAGCAACGTGCTCGGCGTGGGTCCTGTGGGAGGTTCTGCAAAAGGAGGGTCCTTTCATTCAGCAGCTGTGGGTGGCCAAACACGCTTGGACCGCTCTCCCACGAGAAAACGAAACCACACTTTATGAGGCATCACTGGGTTTTTTTTTAACATATCAGGAAACATGGAGACACAAGATAAAACATAGAGATAAGGTGGTTGCGTGAGACATTGGAGGGGAGCCAGCTCGGGTCCCAGGGGACCTGTGGGACCACTGAGGCCGTCCCTCCCCACCCCCACTCCCCTGTTCCCAGCTTGCCTGTCTGCACTCCCCGGCTCAGGGTCCTCTGCTCCCTCCTGGCCCCCAGTGGAAGGTGCTTCCCTGGCCTGTGGGAGGTCCCAGGCCCCTCCTGCCTGGGCCCCAGTTAGTCAGAGATGGTGGTGCGGGTGGGGTGGTGGCCGCTACAGCTTCAGGAGGCCTGGAGGAGAGAGGGGATCGCAGGAGGTGGGCAGGGCTGACGGCCCAGGTGATGGAAAGAGCAGACGTGGCAAGCAGGGGCCCAGGAGGGTACCGTGTCCCAGAGGGGACAGCCCCTGTGTGCACAGGCCAGAGGGCACACGAAGACCAGGAACACCGTGGGAAGGTTCAGACAGTCTTGGCGTGGGCCTCCCCCCACCTGCACTTGGCCCCGGACCCCTGGGTCCTGCCGGCACCGCACGCCCTCCAGTGGTTACAGGGGCCTTGGCCCTGCCAGGGTCCACAGCAGGCAGTGGCCACGTGCAGTGCTCTCCCCCCACCTCATTCCATGTGCTGAGGGTGGGGGCCAAGGGCAGGGCTCTGCCAGACAGCACCCTGGCTAGTCCCTCACTGCTGCTCACCCGTGAGGCGGGAAGGGTAACAGCCCCTCCCTGGTGTCTGTGTAGAAGGTGCCAGAGCCCAGGAGGGTGGCCGAGCGCCTGTGGGGCCTGGCGGGAGGCCGGGGGGCACAGGTTCCCGTGCAACTGCTCTGATGGTCTGTGTCCATCTGCGGGCTGGGCGTGGCCCGGGGTCCCCCGCGGCCCGCGCCCCTCCCCGCAGCTCAGGTCCGGTGTCCTGTGTTTGCGTGCAGGAACCTGCTTATGTTGGTATTAATTCAGGGTACACCACAGCGGCTGCAGACAATCCCTGAGCACTCGGGGTCCCCGCAAGTCTGGGCTTGTTTCTCCTCTGGCATGGCCCAGGGACCATGCTCCTTCCGTTGCCAACAGGAGACTCCCAAGGTCCTGCCAGGGTCCTGCCAGAGGGGGATACAGGGAGGTGTGCACAGCCGGTTCTGGGGCTGGGTCCGCGGTTCTGGGATGTTCCACTGCCCAAGGGGACTGCAAGGGTCACTCCGTGCCAGGAGCAAGGGAGGGACCGGGTGAGCACTTAGCAGCTGGCCGGTCTACCCTGAAGTCTACCCTGAAGCCACCCAACAACAGCCTTTCCTCTGTCTTCGCACACACCAGGCCCCTCTCCCTGCCAGCATCGGGCGCAGCCCGAGCCGGCACGGCCCCTCTCCGGGTTCACCTGTCGGGGCTCACCTGAAGTGGGCATCAGGGGCGGGCATCCGGGGTGCAGACTTGGGGCTCACACGGTTAGCGTGTTTGCACCCGGGGGCCGAGCCTCGGCCCGGTTGCTTTCTGCCACCAACCCTGTCTCCACCTCGAGGCCCCAGTCAGGCGGGAGGCGCACCCTGGCGCGTGCTTGCTCTAGGGGGCTGGGCAGCTGCAAGCCTGCAGGGCTCGCTCCGGGCCTCCCTCGCCTTTACCCACCCCCACCCGCCCCCCGGCCGTCTGCATTCCCTCCCGTGGCCTCAGCCAAACTACAGCACAGGTCGTGTGATTCTCCGTGAGGACCCTGGGCCAGTGTAGACGTGAGCAAACTGATGAGCGCCTCTAAATAATAACCTCAAAAGCTCCATAAAGGGATGCACTCAAAATCACTTTAGATATGGGCGCCTGGGTGGCTCAGTCGGTTAAGCGACTGCCTTCGGCTCAGGTCATGATCCTGGAGTCCCGGGATTGAGTCCCACATCGGGCTCCCTGCTCGGCGGGGGGTCTGCTTCTCCCTCTGACCCTCCCCCCTCTCATGCTCTCTGTCTCTATCTCATTCTCTCTCTCAAATAAATAAATAAAATCTTTAAAAAAAAAATCACTTTAGATAAACCCATAAATGATCCCCAAAGTCATGAAGATGTTCTCCTGTGGCTTTTTTCCAGAAGATTAATAGTTTTGGTTTTTAGATTTGTTTCTGCGATCTATCTTAACTTAATTTGGGGTGTGTTGTGAGGGAGGTTACACACTCACCTGCTGTCCCAACACCATTTTTGGAAAAGACTTGCTTTGCACCATTAACGGGCACTGGTGTCTCGTCAGAATAAAGTGTGTATACCTGGGCTGTTTGTTGCCTTGATCTACCGGCCTGTCTCGTTACCCTGTCACATTGCCTGGGTTCCTGTGGCTTTAAGTAAGACTTGGGATCAGAGAGTGGAGTCCTCTGGTCTTTTCCTTTCTTTCAAAAATTTTAGGCCATTCTAGGCTTTCTGCATTTCCATATGACTCAGCAAGTTTTACCAAAAAAGGCTATTGGTGGTTTGATTGGGATTGTGCTAAATCTACGTACCAGTTCAGGGGAGGATTTCTGTCCTGACGTGATTGAGTTCTCCATGCATGGACACGGGTTGTCTTCCACTTACTTGTCTTCTGCGATTTCTCAGTTATACACATGAGGTCTCGCACACGTTTTGTTGGATTTATTCCCATGCATCTCATTTTTGGTGCTGATTTAAATAGATTTTTTTTAAAAAGATTATTTATTTTAGAGAGAGAGCACAAGTGGGGGGGAGGGGCAGAGGGAGGAGAGGGAGAATCTCTAGCGGACTCCCCGCTGAGCCCAGAGCCCAACTCGGGGCTGGATCCCACGACCCTGAGATCATGACCTGAGCTGTAACCAAGAGTCAGGCTTAACCGACGGAGCCGCCCAGGCACCCCTAAGTAGATTTTTAAAAAATTCATTTTCTAATTGTTAACTACCAACTTATAGAAATAAAGCTGAGTTTTGTGTACTGACCTTGTAGCTTGTGATCTCACTAGAGCCACTTGTCAGTTCTAGTGGGAGTTCTGTGGATTCCTCAGGATGTTAGTTACTTATTGCTGCTTGACAATCATTCCCAGAAATTATCTGCTTAAAACAATAGCTATTTACGGTCTCAGTTTCTGAGGGTCAGTAGCGGTGTTGCTTAAATGGGGGCCTCAGGCTCAAGGTCTCACAAGTCCTGCTGTTGGCTGGGGCCATGGTCTCATCTGATGGCTTCCCCGGGATGGGTGGGGATACACTTGAAACCCACACGCCTGAGACCCTCCCCGGGCTACCCCTTGATGTGGTGAGGGGCCCAAGAGAGAGAGGGTAGGGAGGGAGGATGCCCGGGAAGGAAGCCGCAGTCTTTCATGGCTGAATCCCAGAAGTGACGCCCATCACCCACATGATCCTCTGCATTAGTCGGGAGTCACTAGGTCCAGTGCACACTGAGGGAGGGCAGGTAAGGGGTGAGTACCACCATGGCGTCTTATAGTCTGCCTAGCAGGCCAGGCTTTCCCACATGAGCGGTAATTTCATCAGTGAATAAGCGATAAGATTTTGAAACAAGATTATGATCTAATCATTTCCATAACGTGTAAAGATATTGAAATACACTCTCAAATATGAAAGGACTCTGAGAATATCCCACCATGTAGCCTTCCTTTAAAAATTACTTAGGGGCGCCTGGGTGGCTCAGTCGTTAAGCGTCTGCCTTCGGCTCAGGTCATGATCTCAGGGTCCTGGGATTGAGCCCCACATCGGGCTCCCTGCTCCGCGGGAAGCCTGCTTTTCCCTCTCCCACTCCCCCTGCTTGTGTTCCCTCTCTCACTGTGTCTATCTCTGTCAAATAAATAAAGTCTTTAAAAAAATAAATAAAAATAAAATAAAATAAAAATTACTTAAAGGTGTTCTCCTGAGGGACGCCCGGGTGGCTCAGTGGGTTAAGTGTCTGCCTTTGGCTCAGGTCATGATCTCGGGGTTCTGGGATCGAGCCCTGCATCGGGCTCCCTGCTCGGCACAAGTCTGCTTCTCCCTTTCCTCCCCACTCATGCTCTCTCTCGCTATTTCTGTCTCTCTCTCAAATAAATAAATAAATAAAATCTTAAAAAAAGAAGATGTTCTCCTGAAAGATGAATCAAGATAAGGATAACTGATAAACAGAGAAATGGAGTTCAAGGTCATGTTTTTAATGCAAACATAACCATACATAAATTTTAAAACAGGATGCATGTTTACTCTTAAAATCACTAATGAGGAAAAAGCAAGGAAAACGAAACTCTTCAGCTGATGGCAGAAGTGGAGAGAGCAGGAAGCATGAGGAACCAGGCGGAATCCTGCGGAGGTGGGGCAAGTGCGTGATGGTGTGATGTGCCCAGGGGGCGGGCATCTGCCGCTCAGCCGGACGCAGCATGTGGGCAGCGCCCACGCTCACACACACGCCCCTCCACCACAGCCTCCTCGGTGGGGCTGGGGTCGTCGTTGCCTCCTGCCGGGATCCCACCGGGTCGTGCCCGAGGCAAAGCTACGTCCCACCGAGCTGTAGAGGGAAGTGAGGTGCGAATGTCACAAAACGATTCGTTATCCTTCGCTGTGCAGTAAATCAACCCAGCACTTAGCAGCTCAAACGGTAAACATCGACCGTCTCAGTTTCTGCGGGGCAGGAATTGGGGAGCAGCATGGCTGGGGGGTTCTGGCTGGGGGTCTCTCACTGGGTGACGGGTACGCTGTCGGCTGCGTCATCCGATGGCTCAGCTGGGACTGGGGTCTGCTCCCGAGGTGACTGGCTCGCGCGGCCATTCCTCCGCTGTCGGCCTCACTGGAGTGACCTCCGGAGTCACCCACGACCACTTGTCCTTCCCTCTGTGAGAAGCGGGTCACCGTGTCCCGCCAGCCCTTGGGGGCAGGAGTTAGTGGCCTCGTCCTGAGCGGAGGAGTGCTGGAGCGCCTGTGGGTGTTTAAGAACGTCCGCAGACCAGGCGTGATTCAAGGTAGGAAGCATTAAAAGGGAGACAAAGTCTATACTGGTAATAGGTAAAATCCACAATGAAGGCATGGGAGCTGTAAACTTCCCTGTGGTGCACAATGCAGCATCAGAGTATTTTAGAGAACAGCTCTTCTAACAGCAGAGAGAACTCCAGGAGGGGCTCGGCGGTAGTGAACGGCTACGGACGCCTCAAACCTCGGATTATACACTCAGATTACCTTTATTTTAAGCATTTAAGGAACATTAATTAAAAAGAGGTATCTGGGGGCGCCTGGGTGGCTTGGTCCGTTCAGCGTCTGACTCTTGGTTTCGGATCAGGTCCTGATCTCATGGTTGGTGAGATCGAGCCCCACGTCGGGCCCCGCACCCAGTGGGGAGTCTCTCTCTCTGCCACTCCCCCTCCATGTGCTCTCTCTCTCTCTCTCAAGTAAATAAATAAAATCTTTTAGAAAATAAAAAAGTAAAAAGAGGTATCTAATGGTCCACAAAGAAAATCTGAGTAAATTCCTCAAACAGAAGTGACACCATTTATATTCTCTGGCTACAATATAATAATGCTTAGAATCAATAACAAAAGCCGGGCCGACTAAACATCCTCACAGCCAGCTAAAAATTTAATCTCTTTCTTTATTCCCTAAATAACCATTGATTCAAAGAGGAAACAAAAGCCCAGCCATTAAGGGCAATTTAGAAACTGGTGATACCGAGAACATTACACATCAAAACTCACATGCTCTGGGGTTAAATTTGGATATTAAATGAAACAAATAAGGACAACAATGAACGGCCTTTGAACCATCCCCTGGGTGGGTCCCCCCCGCCCCACGACCCGGGCACTCGCTCCCGCACCTGGAGGTGTTCCTCGGCTCAGAGGTGAGAGCAGAGCGAGTCACTCTCGCGGTTCTTCTCTCACCAGCAGGCGCGAGGCCCGTCTTCTGTTTCGTGTTCCATGTTATGTTTTGTTTCGCTGTGGTTCACCGGCCTCCGGCCTCCAGCCTACCCTTGCTTTTCAGAACAGAACTCCCCAAGATGGCCTGTGGCCCGTTTCGTGGCCACGTGACCGAGTTTGGGCGGGAGGCGTGTGGGGAGGTTCTCCCTCCCGGGGAGGGTGGATGGCCGGTGCAGTGAAGGCCAGGTGGCCTCTGTCAAAACCTCCAAACCAGTGTCCCCAGAGCATCTGCACCTGCACCCCTTAGACTGCAGACACGGTGCCTTCGCTTCCAGCCATGCACGCTTCGTGTGCATGGCTTCCAGAAACAGTGTGAAGTGCTGCTTCTGTAGCCGATATTCAATATTCACGGATCCCGGAATTGCGAATTCACCTGCTCACTGAAACTTGTTTGTGAGCCCACAGTCAACACTCCCAGCACGTCCGTGGTCGTTCGGGGATGTGCCCAGAGCAGCGAAGACGGAGCGTGGCCCGAAGTCCCCGGCGGAGACAGGAGGAGGCGACGCCCTGCCTTCTCGGTTCAGCTCGCCCTGGAAACAAGGGTCCTTTCCGTTGTCGATCTAGTGCCACATGTCCCGCATTTTCGTGCTTTTGGCTGGTGACTCCGTTGTTTATAACAACCCCCCAGCACGGTCCTGAGGTCCCACCCAGGGCTCCAAGCGCCAGAGGCCGTGATGGGCCTGCAGACAAAACCGCGTGCTGGGTGGGTTTTGTTGAGGCGTGAGGTTCGGTGATGCCGGCCGGATGGATCCTTGATGACTCAACCGTATAGTCGATGAGGTGCCTTTAAACAGAAGCCACACGACACACGGTTCTGTGTTGATCCGTTGATGAAAACATGCCCAGAGCCTCCCAGGCAGCTGACCCTGCATTTCCCCGGGAGCCCTGGTTGTGTGTTCGCGGACCCCGCAGTCCCGCGTTCACGGTTCCAGAGCATGGCAGCCGCGGACGGCGAGAATGGACTGCACCCGCTGAGCTTACGTGTGGCCTCGGGCCACCCTTGCTCCCTTCCACGTAACCTTCGAGTTAAGATCCACAGTGTGGGGGCGCCTGGGTGGCTCAGATGGTTAAGCGTCTGCCTTCGGCTCAGGTCATGATCCCAGAGTCCTGGGATCGAGTCCCGCATCGGGCTCTCTGCTCCTTGGGAGCCTGCTTCTCCCTCTGCCTCTCTCTCTCTCTGTCTGTCTCTCATGAATAAATAAAATCTTTAAAGAAAAAAAAAAAGATCCACGGTGTGGATATCTTCCATCGCCTCTCTTCCCTCCCTTGACGACCGATTCTGGGCGGCTGGTGACCCCACCCACGATGGGCCCGTACATGGCAGGGCCCCTAGGAGCCTGGCCACATGAGCCCGGCATGGGGTCTACGTGCACCCCGTTCCCCCGGCCTCGGGGCTCTGCCAGCTCTGTCCACTGGGCACCGCGTGGGTCTGATGTTGAATCGGATTCCTGTCGGGGGCGACCTCTTCACCAACGGGTTCGCCTCCTCTGTGAGTTCCCTGCTCATTTATTCAGTTCAGTTTTCCAACTTCTCCGTATCAGTTTCCAGAACTTGCTGACGTGGCCTCAGCCCTCTGTCTTTGTGTGCGGTCAGAGCTCTGAGGACAGCTCCGTTGTTCTCCATGTAATGATCCGGTGACCCTCGTTCCTAGTGTTGGAGAAATTAAAAAAACCAGAAAGAGATGCTTACCAAGTATCCGTTTTGCATTTTTTGAGCTGATGGTGTGGTTTTTCTGCCTGGGCTCCTGGTTGAGCTGCGTCCCACTGAGGAGTTTTCTGAGGCACCTCCTGCTTGGTCATGAGCATTTCACTCATGTCTGTACCTGTCAGCACACACGTGTGGACGCACACTCGTGTGTACCTGTGCACGCGTCTTCATGCTCACGCGTGGACACAACGCGCGTCCACATACTCTCATCCAGGTTCTGATCTTCTGTTCCGTGCTGGCCGCGTGTGCTTCATTTTGGCATCGAGGTTGCCCCCACCTTGTGAGCCGAGGTGGGAAGTCCCTCTTCTGTTTTCTGGAGCCCGCTTGTGGTGGGCAGGGAAATCGGAGCCCCTAGAGAAGGCTGGGGGCTGGCCGGCTCTGGCGCCTTGTGTGGGGGAGGGTGGACGTTTCAGAACACCCACCTTGATGCATTTCTGGATGGCCTTTTGCGTACTTGCTCTGGGTGCCGTGGCCCAGACCTGGAAGGCCGGCTGCGGTGAGAGGCCGGGGTGAGTGCTGAAAAGCTCGAGCATGGGAGCTCTGAGTGTGAGGACACCAGGGCTGGGGTCTTGGGGAGGGCTGGGCTCGGGGCAGAGGATCAGGCTGGGCTGGGGGCACAGGTTTGGGGTGCTGGCTAGATGTGGTGGGGGTTCTGGGGCCCCTGGGTGCACGCAGCTGAGCTCTGCAGCGAGGGCCCAGGAGTGGGAGGCCCGGGCGCCGGGGGGACCCTGAGTCTGCAGGGGTGACTGGCTGGAGAGGCTCAGGAGAGAGAAGGACAGACGTGCCTGCTGGACTGGAGCCCCTCTCTGCCCCCAAGCCAAGGGGGGAGACCACTCATCCTCTGGGCTCAGGGCTGGCATCGCCGCCCCCAGGAGGCTTTCCTGGGCGCCCAGCTGGCATCTGTAATGGCTTGGAGGTTCCTGGTGCCCGGCTGCGCTCTTCCCAGAGGATGTGTTGGCGTGGGGGGGGCACGGGCAGCTGGAGGGCACGTGTGCGTAGGCCCCTCCTGGCCTGGGCAGTGGGGTAGCCGCGTACTCTGGTGGGGGGCTCCTTTCAGCCCCCAGAAGCCCAGGCCCGGTGGGGGTGGAGCCCGTGGCCCCGGGAAGGCGCCGTGCATGAGGGTCGGTGGGCTCAGTGGAGAGAGGGCCCGCCTGGCCCGGTTCCTGGGGTAGTGACTGTGCAGTTGTGCATGTACGTCTGCCGTCTGCCTTGTGTGTGTGTGTCAGTGGGCGTACATAGGGCGTGCTTGAGCACGTGCATGCACATGTGCACGGAATGGGGCGCCGTGGGCGTGTTGTGTGTGTGAATCCACTGTGTGCACACGTGCTCACCTGCACAGGTCCGCGGGCACGTGTGTGTGTGCGTCTGTCCACGAGTGTCGGGGGCCCTGGCTGGGGGCACTGCTGGACGCCTCGGCCTGGCCTCACCTGGCCCCGCGTGGGCTTCTCTGCAGGGTCCTGGGGGCGGGACCCCACGGGCGTGGCCGCTGTCACCTTCCCGGGCAGCGCCCTCAGAGGCCCCCACGGACCTGGTGTAAATACAGCAATCCCAACTTCAGATAAGTACAAGATGCAGCAAAAGATTTAAGGCACCTGTTGTGCATTAGAAGAATTATATCTTGTTTATGGTTCGGTATAAAACGCACAGCTGATTTATATAGCGGCTGGCCCATCACAGAGGAAATCTCATTTCAATCATAAATGGCAGGGTTTGATTTAAGAATTCATTCTTTAATGGGTCTGCAATGTTCAAATTTAAACCCATTCAGTTCATCAGCCAAATATTCAATATGGGGCACAGGGAACTCATTTAGGCAAACAGAGACTTTTAATATAAATTTTCCGGGAGATTTCTCCATCGATTCCGCAGTTTAGTGCAAAATGATTTGTGCGATACATTCTCGGGGATCAATGCTGCCGGTCAATGGCCCCTATGAAGCCGCCTCCCCCGCCCGGCGCGGGTCAAGGGACTTTGGCTCTTGGAGGGCCACTGGCCGACGGGTGCTACGCGCGGCCTGGGTCACCGGCCCCCGCATGTGCTGCAGCCCACCCGGTGGCAGGGACCCTGCTGCCCCGGCCCGCGGAGAATCCCGGGCTGACCTAGGGGCCTGCTCCATGCTGGCCTGTGTCTGCTGAGTGGACGGGACCCCAGGGCTCAGAGCCAGGCTTCCGCAGGGGCCCCGCTCTGCAGATGACACCACACAGCCTGGCACAGTGTCCGTCTGGGTCTCGGGGCCCATCGAGGGGACACTCCAGACTGGTTAGCCTGGAGGCTGCCTGTCCTCTCTTGAGCCTGAAGTTCCCAGGAGAGGCCCTGTGAGCTGTGCTGGCCCGGCTGGCAGGTCACCACCCGGGGAGCTGGTAGACGAGTTTGGGGCCGGGCCAGGGCTGCCCTCCCTGGCCGGGGCCTGGATTGAGGGCTGGTCTCTGAGACGGGGGGGAGGTAGACTGACTGCAGGCACCGAGGCATCAGACTGGGGTCTGTCGGCAGGAGGATCTCCAGGGGCCGGGGGGCCGGACCCCACAGCCCCCTCCATGCTGGTCCAGGCTGAGGACAGAAATGTCTGCCCCTGTTGTGTGCTCCCTGCCCCAGGCCTGGGCTGGGGGTGAAACCCATCACCAGGGTGGCCCGGGACCTCTGTCCTGAGCACCCGTTTCCCAGGCCAGGTGGTTGGGGCCTCGGGGGGTCACCAGCCAGGGTCAAAGCCGTGAGGTCTAGACTAACACAGCGCAGCTGGGCTTTCGCAGGTGAGGCCGTTCTCAGCAGCATGATGGGGGCCGTGGAAGCTGCCCCAGTGCCTGGGGTCCCAGCAGCCCTGGTGGAGGCCCCTGCCCCCCACGTATCGCCCTGGAGAGGGGCCTGCTGGACACTCGTTGCTGCAGGGGGGACGGCCCCAGGGTTGGGGTGCTGGGCTTACCTGCCGGGGCAGCTGGGGAGGACATGACCAGGAGGGCCTTTGGGGGGGCTGGGAGGGGCATACAGTGCGGTGGCCCCGGGAACCATGAATTCCAAGGGGCCCTCCCTCTGGAGCAGGTGCAGTGACCCCAGCGTTCCAACCCCGGGATGGGGGGTGGGGGTGGCCCTCAGGTTGGTTCTCCCTCCCCCACCCCAGGACCTGCCCCACTTCCTCTGGGCCCCACCGCCCTCCTCCCCTGAGCTCCCTGTGGTCCTCCACACCCCTCCCTCAGCCTTGCCCTGGGTGTGTTTTGCTCATTAGTCTGTCCATTCATTCATTCATTTGTTCATTCACCCACCCCTCCTCTGCTTGCTTCCTCTGTGCCCTGAGATGGACCTGCAGGTTTTCCCTCACGCAGCTCTGGGTCTGGGGGCTGGATCCGCAGGACCAGCCCTAACCCTGCCCGACTCCGACCAGCAGTCGAGCGCTGGCAGGTGGATCGAGGCGTGGGGGCTCCAGGCTCGGTGCACACTAGCGAGGTGAGTGCAGTGGGTGGGGCGTGGTGGCCCCGCAGAAGGGTCCTGGGGCGGGGGAGGAGTTAGTGCGGATGTGAGGAGGGCAGGGGGCTCAGCAGCGACCCTCTGGGGTCACAGATGACCCCAGGCTCAGGAAGCCCCAGGGAATGGGGCTGAGCCACCCATCTCAGTGGAAGCCCAGGCTTCGAGAGACCCCCGTGGGGGCGCCGTCGCGGCCTCCTCGTGAGTTGAGGGACGGGGGGGGCGGGGAGGGGGCTCCAGGTGGAGGCCCCCGGTCACCAAGGCTACACAGTAGAGTCTCGACAAGCACCCTTCCCAGGGCCAGGCGCCAGGACTCTGCAGTGGAGTGGAGGCGAGTGTGAGTCTGGCCGGCAGAGCCTGTCAGGGCCAGCCGCCCCCGCCCCGCCTGGCAGCCCCTGTCTGGGCAAGCCAGCTGCCTCAGCCCTGTCCCTGTGCGCGGGGACACTCCAGGAATGAAAAGCAGAGCCCATATTGATTTCATTTCCAAATTATTAATCAACTTCACAGCTCAACAGAAATATTGTATTGTTCAGCTTGGGCAGGTCCAAATGGCTCTCCCTCAGGCGAGGAGCAGGGGGCCGGTGAAGGACAGCGGGTGATAAACGTCCCAGCCTCCACAGAGGCCGACGGGCACCCACCGGGAGCTCGGAGCGCCAGGCCCTGCCCGCCCTCAGCCCTCCTACCTGGCCAGGTGAGTGCCGGGAGGGGACTCGGATCCAGATGCCTGGTGGGTGGGTGGCCCTGCTGACGGGGCAGGGGCCCGGGGTGTGGGACCCCGGCTGGGGACTTCTGCTGGGCCCTGGGAAGCTGGGAGGGCAGTGGGGGGGCAGAGTGCCACTCAAGGCTGCATCAGGGGCTGGGGCCTGCGGTGCTCCTGGTGGGCCTGCCTGCGGCACTTGCTCTCCCCCCGCCCCGCACCCGGTTCAAGGGCCTCTCTGCTTACCTGTCCACCGTCTCGGGGGCTGTCCCAACCCCCCGGAAGACTGGCTGCATCCAGGCCTGGTGCTTAGAGGTCTGGAACCTTTTGAGGCGCTGGGGGGGCCTTTGTTGAGCGCCTGCTGTGTGTTGCTCTGAGGCCAGAGCCCTGCTGGGGTTTTGGTGGGTTCTGACCTTGCAGTATCGAGTCACCCCCTGGCCCTGCCCTCAGGGCCGTCCCCGGGGAGGGGGCAGGGAACATGGACACAGCAGCACACGGTTCGGGGTGGGATGGGTGGGGGCACTGGGGGTCCTGGGGTTTTGTTCTCGGGTGCAGGGAGGGTGTGAGGTGGGGGCTTGGCCTGGAGGGTAGTGCAGGCGAGCTGGGCAGGCACTGACCACACTGCGTCTTGAGTGGTGGTCGTGTTCAGTGGATGGCGTTGTGGTTGTGATACAAGTCTCCTCAGTTCTTAGAAATAGGCCCTGAAGCACATGTGGATGAAAGGGAGTGTGGGGTGGGCGGGTCCCAGCGGGGCACACGCCTCCCTACATTTCCGTAACAACACGCTCAAAACCACGGGCAGACCCCACCCCACCGCCCGCAGGACGGCTCCTCTCAAAGGAGCGGGACCGACAAGCCTCGGCGAGGACGTGGGGCGCAGCCGCCGTGGAAGACGCCGTGGAGGGTCCTCAAAACACCAGGCACAGAATGAGCCCACGGCCCAGCCATTCCTCGTCTGGGTGTGTTCCCCGGGGAACGGAGAGCAGGGTCTCGATGAGATGCCGGCACCCCCGTGTTCACGGCAGCATCATGCCCAGCAGCTGGGACAGGGAAGCACCCCAGTGTCCGTGGACGGGTGGACAGATGGACGGACGGACGGATGGATGGATGGACGGATGGACAGATGGACAGATGGAGGATAGATGGATGGACAGATAGAAGGATGGATGGATGGACAGATGGAAAGACGGATGGATGGGTGGATGGATGGACAGATGGACAGATGCATGGATGGACGGGTGGACAGATGGAGGGACGGACGGATGGATGGACAGGACAGCAGACGGATGGATGGACGGACGGACAGAAGGAAAGATGGATGGACAGACGACAGATAGATGGACAGATGGGTGGATGGACAGATGGAAGGATGGATGGACAGATAGATGATGGACAGATGGATGAATGGACAGACAGATGGATAGATGGATGGACAGACGATAGACAGATGGACGGAAAGATGGATGGACAGACGACAGATGTTTGGACAGATGGAAGGATGGATGGATGGACGGATAGATGATGGACAGACGGATGGATGGATAGATGGATGGACAGATGGACAGACAGAAGGATGGATGGAAAATGGACAGATGGATGGATGGATGGACAGATGGACAGATGGAAAGATGGATGGACAGATGGAAAGATGGATGAACGGATGGACGAGTGGATGGATTGACGGATGGATGGATGGAAAGACAGATGGACAGATAGAAGGATGGATGGATGGATGGACGGACGGTTGGACAGATGAACAAAACGGACAACAATCCACACGATGGAGTGTTATTCAGCCTTAAACAGGGAGGACGTGCTGATACCTGCCACCACCTGGGTGAACCCTGAGGACACTGGCTCAGTGACATGAGCCAGCCACAAAGGGGCAACACTGGATGGTCCCACTTCCGTGAGTCCCCAGAGGAGTCAGATCATAGAGACAGAAAGGGGATGGTGGGTGTCGGGGGGCTGGGGACGGGGAGAGATGGGGAGCTGGTGTTTCTTGGGGGCAGTTTGGGAAGATGAACAAGTTCTGGAGGTGGAGGGTGGAGCTGTTCCCAACAGTGTGAATGTGCCTGATGCCATTGAATTGCCGGCTTAAAATGGTTACAATGGTAAAATAGTATATATATTTTTATTATATTTATTTATGTAATTATTTTTATTATAAAATATTATATATATTTTACCACAATTAAAAAATAATGTAATATACCAAAAACCAGTGGATGATGTACTTTAAGTGGGTGAATTGCATGATATGTGAATTATATCACGTACATGTTTGCGTGCTTGTTAATACGTGGACCCAGCTTCCGTGCCAGTGACCCGAGGGGTGGTGGAGAAGTCCCCCACCCCCGGGAACTCGGGAGGGGACAGGGCGCTGGGGCTCCTGGCTGAGGAGGCTGGGAGCAGTGGTCCGGTACACTGGGACCAGGGGCCCGCGGGTCTGCCAAAGCTGCTCAAACAAGAGGAAGCTCTTCTAGTTTGGACTGAAAGGGGCAGAGATGGATGGCACAGAATGAAGACTGTTTGTGGCTCCTGAACTCTTTAGTAGCCAACGTGGGCTACGTTTTTGGAAACAGGAGGGCAAGAGGCTGACCAAGAGCCTGAGAGCTGAGGAGGAAGGAGCAGGCCCTGGGAAGCCAGGTGCCCACCGGGTGCCCGCCGGGTGGCCCTCCTGTCAGGAAGGACTCGGGCTGCCCAGAGAGGCCGCTGCAAGGAGCCCAACGCCTACCTGGACCCCCTGCGTTGAGGTGCTGTGGGCCGGAGCCTGGCCGGTGGGGAAGTGAGGCGAGCGCGGGGGAGCCGTGGCCCATCGGCCGCATGTGCAGACAGCTGCACGGCTACTTTCCACCCCACACACTGTCTTTCCCTGGGGCTGATCCCTCCCCTGGAGGCGGGGCCCTGGAAGCAGGGTGACTTCGAGGGTCAGGGAAAGCGAGACTGCTCCTCCTGCTTCTCTTGGGACGGGGCTCCTGGGACGCGGCCGGTGCTGGGGGACGCCCCGGCACCCCAGGGCAGTGTCGGGAGCTGTGGCCCGAGGCCCCAGCCGCAGCCGTGGGGAAGATGTGGTTTGGGCAGATCCGGACCGACGCTGCGCTTATCCAGGTGAGGCTTAGACACGGTGGGGGAGGCCAGCCCCGCTGGATCTTGTCCAAGCTCCTGACCATGTGCCTGCGAGCTTAGTAAACCGGCGGCATTTGCTGCTGGGTGTTGGAGTGGTTTGTTTGCTCTAATCGGTAATGGACGCCGGGAGTGCGTGTAGGCAGAGCAGAGAAGGGACCGGGATAGAGCCCGGGGTGTCGGTGTCTACGCCTGCGGGGAGCAGGAGGGGCAGAACCTGGGGCCCCCCGCCGCTGAGAGGAGGGGATCAGCTGAGGCGGCTGGAGCCTGAACTACAGGGAGGCCGCGGTGGGTGGGGGCTGGACAGGAGGGCCGGGAGGTGTCCGGTGCAGGGCTGGAGGCTGGAGGTTCTAGAGCCAGCCACAGCCAGCTCTGGCTGGAGGGGAGGGGCCTGTGGGAGGGGCAGCCAGGCCTGGGAGCCATGGCAGCCCCAGTGGGGAGGGTCCCCGGAGGAGGACGGGGCCATCGTGAAGGGCGTCAGCTGCCAGTGCGCATCGTTCTGGGGGCATTTGTGGTGAGGAGGGCTCCGTGTGGGGGGCGCTCTCTGGAGTCTGGTGGGGATGTGCTGACCTCTTCCCCTGCAGGCTGTCGCCCCCGCCCCACACCCCGAGCTCACTCCTCCCTCCCACTCTTTCCGAGGCCCTGCAGTGACCTCCATGTCTTCATCTGTGTGGCCTCGGGGCCTCCTGCCCCCAGAAAGCTCATGACAATGCGGGCCCCGTCCCCTGCTGGGACCCTCAGGCCAGGGCAGCCCTGCAGACCCGTTCCCACTGGAAGGAGCCCAGCCGGTACCCTCTGCCTGTGGCCAGGTGGGGGTGGGGGGTAACAGAATCAAGGACCGTCCTGGCTCTCCACAGGGCCTTTCCGGAGACTCCCACCTGCAGCCTGACGTCTGGCTGGGAGGGGTGGGCAGCCAGGCTGGGGGAAAGACCCCGCTGTCCACCCTCCGGCCGCTCCACGGGCTCTGCTTGGCCCTGGGCATGGAGGGGGCCTCGGTGGCGGTCCCTGACAGCGGCCAGCGTATTCGTGCGTATTCGTGGCAGGGGGCGGAGGCGGTGGCTGCGCTGGGCGGTGTAGGACCTGCTGGGCCGGCATCGCCCTGTCCCAGAAGGGAGAGTAGATGCTGAGCTGGGCGGTCTGCTGCGGGCTCTCGGGGTGCTCACTGCCCACATTCCACAGCCCTGGGGGCCTCTGTCCCCCGGGGGGGGGTGCCCAACTTTGTGACGTCTCTTCTTTTTCAGTTTGCTTGAATCCTTTCTTCTGACAGCCCCTCTTGGTCACATCTCGAAGTGGCCGGAAGTGTCGGCCAAGCCCATAGGACACCAGCCATGTGGGCCCTGTTGGTGGACAGCCGGGGAGGCAGGTGCCCGCCCAGCAGCCTGTGAGCTGGTCCTGGCGCCGGGCCAGGCCCCAGGACTGCTGCTCTGGGGTGGGGGCTCTGAGCTTGGGCCCCTCCACGTGGCTGCTCAGGCCTCACATGGGGGAGCTCCGAGGGCCTCCGGGGGGAAGGACAGAGAAGGGACAGACACCCTGCGGGCCCAGCCACGTGGCACGGTGGGCGGTGGGCGGCTGCTCACCTAGGGCCAGGCTCTCGGGGTCTCGGGGAGCCGGTTGTCAGCTGTCTCACGTTTATACAGGCCCTGGGCTGTCGCCATTGCCCAGAGGAGGCCTTCCCTTGGGCGGGGGAGGTCGGGCGAGCAGCTGCGTGGCCCCACAGTGGAGGCCCGTCCCTTAGGGCCCCGAGGGCCGCTGGTGGGATCAGGCCCTGCAGGACAGGGTGGGCGGGCACAGGTCCCCCGGGCTGGCCCGTCTCTGTCTAGCAGGGTGGACGGAAGGCCCGGGGGCTGCCACTTCTGCACACCCTGCGGGAGGGGTGTGGGATGACCTCAGGGCATCCAAAGGCTCTGGGGGAGTGGTTCCCCCACTGAGCCCCGTGGGCCCTCCCCCACACTGAGGCCTCGTTGGGAGCCGTGGCCCCCTTGGCAGGCCCATCAGGGTTGGGGTGGCCTGTCAGAACCAGTTTGCCGAGGGCAGGGGATGGGGGTGGGGGAGGTGGTGCCGGGGCAGGGGCGGCCGCAGGGGCCATGTCAGCGGTCACGGGCAGGTGACATGGGATGCCAAGGGTAGGGGGCTGTACCACCAGGGTCAGAGACCCCGGCACGTGGTGGGGCAGGGGGAGCCCCAGGGCACCCGAGGGCACCCGAGGCAGAAGGATGCCGCACTGTGCTCTTGCCTGGGCCCCTCGCAGTGCCCGGGGGACTCAGGCTCCCGCCTGCCCACGTGGACGCCTGGCCAGCCCCCGTCGGGGCCCCAGCCTTGGCCTCCCCGCTCTGACGCTGCGCCTGGTTAGAGGGCTCTACCTCCCGCCCACGCGCCCAGGGCAGTCGACCTCGTGGAGGCACTGCTCACCTGTGGGGGGCGTCCTCACCCCGTTGCCGTTGCTGGCCCGTAGGGGTGGGAGGCCTGGGTTCCAGCTGGTTCGGCCTCCAGCGTGAGACCTCTGGCTGAGCTCACGGCTCAGAGCAGCCCACGCGCCCACGCCCGTGTCTTAGTCGCGGACAGGGCAGCCCACAGAGGCTCCTTGCATCCTCGGCTCCCCACTAGGACTCCGGGGGCTGGGCTGTGACCCGGGCAGGAGGGTCCAGCGCCCAGGGGACCTCTGCCCTCGGAGTCCCCGCCTGTAACTGGGAGCCTGGCCGGGAAGGTGTCTCCCCGGGACTCAGGGCTGCCCGTCGGCTCTGACCCCTCCCTCCCACGAGCGGCGGGCGGCGGGCCGATGCCCTGGGGCCTGGGGTGCTGAGGCCCTGGGGGTCTCATGCCAGGCCTGCCTCACGGCTGCTTGGAGGGGAGAGCCAGAGCTGAGGGCTCAGAGCGGCGGCCGAAATAATTCACCCCCCCGCGCCTCCCCCCCCCCCCCCGCCCCATGTTGAAGTGAGTCAGTTCTTTCAAACCACATTTGCTGTCTTATTGTTTATTTTCGGGCAGCAGTGGGAATTTTCGATACCCACCTCAGATATGGCTCGGGTCACCTGTCATTCCAGAAAGGTCAGCGATTCATTTGAAGTTTCATCACTGCACATAAGCAGGCGAACACCGTTTCATTTGATGCCTTTGTGTGGGCCAGAGGCCCAGCCTGTCGTCTCCTTCCCGGCCTGGGAATCGACAGCGAGGCCGTCACCCCCTGCGGGTGGGTCGCAGCCCCCCGGCCTCCCTGGGCTCCCCGTGCCCCCCGCCTAAACTGACTTTCATTTAGAGGCCATTCGGGGAGCTGGAGCCGCAGCTTGGCCCTTCCTCTGCCTGGTCTCTTGAGATGGAATTATCCAATTATGCACCCAGCCCTGGGCCTTGGCTGGCCCCCGGGCCCCGCTCCCAGGCAGGCGGCTCTGGGCGGTGCTGCAGACAGGCCATGGACCAGCCCGTCCACCCCTCATCCCGGATGTGATGGGAGGCTGGAGGTGGGACCGGGGGGCCTGGGGCTCGAGGGACGGGGGCGCTCCTGCCGCCATATTGAGTTGGGGCCGTGTCTCTGGTGGCTAGAACGGGGCTGGGCTGACAGCCGCCCAGTGAAGCCTGGAGCGGGGAGATGTCTCGGGTCCCAGAGGACAGCCAGCCCCAAGACCAGGTGACCCTTGTTTTGCTGCCCCCAAGTGTGGCACCGGGGGGTCTCTGGGGCCTTTGGGCTTTCCGCTTGCTGGTGTGGGAGCTTCACACCCCCTTTCCACTTCCCTCCAGGCATGGGCCCCCAAGGGCAGGGCTGGATCCTGGGGTCCCCAGTGTCCAATGCCCTGCGTGGCCTGAGCCTGCTGGATCTGTCTGTCTCTCTTTACAGCCCACCTGCTCTGGAGAGGACTTACAGCAGCATGTGCAGATGCTTATAAGACAGGAAGATGCCACAGAAGTGGTGGCCCCAGGCAAGGGCCCCGGGGTCAAGGGCGCGGGGTTGGCAGCGTGTGGTGGGGGCACGGGGCACGGGGCACCATGGTCTGCAGCCCATGAGGAGGAAGACAGCAAGCTGCTCACCTGCCCGGCCCAGGAACCTGGTCCCTGAGGGGCAGTGGATGGGGGTGCATGGGGGTGGGAGCTCCCTGGGACTAGGGCTGGGGTTGGGGTGTGGGGGGACCAGAGCTATTGAGGTTTGTTCCTCTCTTGGCCCCATCTGCCTGCAGATGTGGTGCTTCTGGCTCTTTCTGGCCAGCAGCCCGCAAGGGGTCTGCTTCCCTGGGCTCCCGGGTGCACACACGGCCCCTGCCTGCCCACCCAGGCTGCAGCCCTCCCCTGCAGAGAACCCCCTCCCCGACTCCCACTCTGGGGTAACATGCCTGGCCCATCCCCTTCCTAGGCTGTCCTACCCCCTTCTCCCCTGACGCCCCAACAGTACATGGCTCCCCCAGCCCCAGCACAGAGGCTTTCCGGCATTGGGGGACCAGGCCGCCCCCCAGCCCTGTGGGGTCACCCCCGCTGCGATGTCCCTTTGCCTCTAGTTAGCAGGGCCCGTTGATGTCGTCCCGAGGGGTAGTGACCGGGCCTGGTCCCCCGGGGCGAGGGAGAGTCACTCTCGGCCACCGGGGTTGCCTGGTGCTCGGTAGTCTGCGATCTGTCCCCGGGGGGTCAGCCGTGGGGAGAGCCAGCCCTGAGATGTGGGGTCCACCTACAGTTCCTGGGTGACCCTGGGTGGTGACCATCCCTCCCAGCCGTGGTCTCGTCCTTGCCTGGCCTCCCTGGCCTGGGCCGCCACCTGCCAAGCGCATGCGGGGCCAGCCCGGCCAGAGCCTCTTGCCCCTTTAAACCTGGTGGACCCTGCCCACCTGCCCTGCGGGCCCCACAGTGGCATGAGGAAGCCTTGCACGGTGCTGGCCTGCTCCTGCCTCGTGACCACACATGCCCGGGCCGCGGTGGGTCTGATGTGCCTCTAGAGCTGGAGAGCTGGGCTGGGGTGTCGCGGTGGAATGTGTGGCCTCGTGCGTCCACTGGCCTGGGTTAAGGAGGCCGACGGGGGTCCCCAGGCGTGCCCACCCCACTCGGCTCCTTCTGCTCCAGGGGACCCACGATGCTTGTCCTTCTGGGGGAAACTGTTGGAGGCCACAGGGTTCCACAGAAGTTGGCTGAAGAAGAGAGCATGAGGTGTCCCAGCTGGGTGAGGGTTTGGGTGGGAGGCGGGGCCCGGGGCGCTATGGGGGCCACGTGTGGGGGTGGGGAGGCTTGGGTGAGAGCAGCTGGGTGTGCGTGGTGGGGTGGAACCGGGGCCTGCTACGGGGGGTCGGCACATGTGCGTGCGTCCGTCTGTCTGTCTGGGGGGTGTGCGCCAGGGAAGGAGCGTGGCCTCCTGGCCCGGCCAAGCCGCACGCTGGGAGGGATGGTCACCACCCAGGGTCACCCAGGAACTGTAGGTGGACCCCACATCTCAGGGCTGGCTCTCCCCACGGCTGACCCCCCAGGGACAGATCGCAGACTACCGAGCACCAGGCAGCCCCGGTGGCCGAGAGTGACTCTCCCTCGCCCCGGGGGACCAGGCCTGGTCACTACCCCTCAGGACGCCCTGGTTCTTGCAGAGGGGTGGTGGGGGCGGTGGGGGCGGTGGGCCCCAGCTCACCCGGGCTGAGGCCAGAGTCGTCCTTTTTCAACATACCCTGCCATGAGCACGACTGTTTTCGGGTGCTCGGTAAGGCCAGCAGCTCCCCGGCCCCGCCCTGCCCGGCCCTCACCTCAGAGTTCACTCACTTGGCCTCGCCTCCTTGTCCGTGAAACGGGCCGAACAACATGCGGGTCGTGTGCTCTCATCTGTGGCCCAGGGAACAGTCCAGGTGCTGGGCTCCCAGCTGGCTGGCCCATCCCTCAGGGGTGGAGCTTCCAGAACATTCCAAATGCCTTCGTGGGGCCAGGGTCGAGCTGAGACCGCTGGCATCTGGCTCTGCTGACCACCCCCCCTCCTCATCTCTGCTGTGGGAGCCGCGGCTCCTCCTCTCTGCCTGCTCCCCTGGCCCCTTCCCCACCAAGCTGGCTCTGAGCCCCTGGTCCCCCTTGGGTGCCCGGGCTGGTGCTTGCCAGTCTCTACCCCATCTTGGAGCTCCCATGTCTGCTTCCTCGGGGACTGGGGGACAGGGGGTCGGCTGAGAGCAAGACCAGAGTGGGAACAAGGAGGGAGTGAGCTGTGAGCGTTGGCTTCAGGGGCCGGCCTGCTGGGGGCAGAGGGGAGCCCCTTCTGGTCTGAGTCAAGGCCCCCTGAACCCTCTGGCCTCCACATAGTAGCTTCCGACTTCGCCCAGTACTCCAGGTTGACCCCAGGTGCTTCCTAGCCCTGCATGATAGGCATCCATCATCCTTCCCTCCACCACCACCACCCACCTACCGACCCAAATACCTGTCTGCCCATCCCCCCACCATTCCTTCTTCCCTCCCTCCATCACCCATCCATCCGTCCATCCATCCATGCATCCATCCGTCCATCCATCTGTTCATCTATCAATCTATCCTCCCATCTGTCCATCCATTCATGTGTCCATCCTTCTCCCCACCATTTCTTCTTCCCTCTCTCCATCATCCACTAGCCACCCATCCATGCATAGGACCCTGCTGGGGCCGGGCCATGGTCTGGGCACTGGGAATCCAGAGGGCAGGTTCCAGGGTCTCAGCTACTGTGGCGAACAGTGCTGTCTCCTGACCCCACCTCTGTCTGCAGAACAGGTGACAAAGGGAGGAGGAAGGGCTGGGCTGCACCTGGTGGTCCCACGACGGGGCCACTGGGGTCCATCCTGGGGTCCCTCCTGGGGTCCCATCTGAGCCCCTCAGTGCAGCTTCAGTGTGTCTCCCTTAACCCCTGCTCTGGGGCCAAGCCCAATCCTCCCAGGCACGTGGCCCTGCTCCTGCCTGGGCTGCCCCTCAGAGCAGAGAGGAAAGGGCCCTTGCTCGCAGCCCCCCACTCCTCCTGCCTTGCCAGCACCTTGCGGGTCTCCAGCCGGCCGTGCCGCTGGGACAGCCCAGAGTCAGGGCTGGGTGAAGGAGGCCCTCTCCCGAGACCCCACAGCCCACGAGCAGGGCCACCCTGCCTCCAGGGAGCGAGGCACTTATTGCACGCCTCGGGGTCACGGGGAGAGCACCCCGTTCTCCCGCCTGAGGACCCCCGGCTCACGTGTCCCGCCGCGTGACGGCTCCCGCCGAGTGCCTGGCCTGGCTCGGGGTGCGCCTCTGCCCTCCAGCGCCCCCAGATGATCTGGCCGTGGTGTTGGAGGGTCTGCCGGGCAGGGAAGGGGTAGAGGGAAGCAGGAGGGAAACAGGACGGGTGGGACGGAGAAGCGGTGCCGCACCCACACGCACCCCTGCGCACGCCACAGAGAGCAGAAAGAAAGGTAACTGATGGGCAGTATTTTAAGGCATATTAACTCAATTACAAGTATATTTTTACAATCGTGGCTCCCACATTTATCACGCGGCGTTTATTAGCCCCCGGAGCTGGGCTATGTCAAATGAAGACTGTGAAGCAGGAGCATTTCATTACGCTCTGCCCGCGCCAGGCGCTCCTTCCCAAGTCTCTTAAACCGCACGATTTTATCAAAATCTTCGGAAATTGAAGCAATCACTAAAAGGTGTCGGGGAATTAAAATGTTCTGTCTCGGTGAAAGAGATACACTTCTTGTAACATATATCAGTGGTTCTTGTTTTTTTAAAGACACATTACTATGCAGAGAAAAGTCCCCCGCACAGGAAGGGGGCTTTCCAGAAGGATCCAGCGCGGTAATTCTTCACGCTTAAAAATTGTCTCCAGGAGACGTGCTGCCCGCGAGGGCGCCTTCCGCACCTCCGTCTCCTCTCTGTGTGTGTTTTTCCAGGTTTGTTCTCACCCTCGCGGTTTGGGGTCGCCTCGCTCCAGACCGGCCTCGGGTCTGAGGACGGGAGATCGGAGCGCCGGGGTGGCGCGGGAGTCCCGGCACCCCCCCCCCCGCGCCCCTCTGCGCTGGTGAAGCCCGCAGGAAGGGCCATGTTTGGAGTCTGCCCCCCGATTTCTCGAATGTGGCCGTCTCTGGTGTCCCCTTCCTGCCACCGTCTGGGGCGCAGAGTGAGGGTCTCAGCACGGCATGTCCCTCGTCCTCCTCACCCCGCGGCCTGGGCTCGGTGGGCGCGGCCCCAGTCACCTCTGAAGCCTGGAGGGGGTGCGTGGGGGTCTCGCCCGACAGGGTGGAAGGAGCACAGGTCCTGGAGGGCTGAGGGCCGCCAAGGAGGTTTGGCCATTTCTGTCGCTTCCCCTGGCCTGCCCCGCCGTGGAAGGCACCATACCCTCTGCGTGCGGTCAGTTCTGAGGGAGGGGCTGGGGTCAGGGCGGGGCGGCCAGGCGGGCAGGTGTGTCGCAGGGCCTGGCGGTCAGGGAGGGCGGGACCACAGAGAGGACCCCAGTCCTGTGTGCCGGTGGGGCCTGTGCAGGGGGCCAGCTGGCGGTGGTGGTTCGGCGTGGGGAGGAGGGGTGCTGGCCGAGGACGCTGGCCAGGTCTGCGGGGCCGGCCTCACTGCAGCCAGCCTGGTTCGGCCGAGGCTGGGTTGGGGCCCCCTGGGGCAGTGGTGGGGAGACCCCCGCGGAGGGCAGAGGGCTGGCCAGGCGTGGCTCCCAGCGCCCTCCTGTAAGGCCTCCGAGGGCGTCTCTGTCTCTCCGTGTTGAAGGAGCTTGTTTTGGCTGCAAAGCTGGGAGCAGCTTGATGTCCTTCAGTGAATGACTGCGCAGCACACGGTGGACGTCCACAGCCCTGACGCCACCCAGCGAGAGGGGCGAGCCCGGCCCGGGCTTGTCTGCAGGATTCCACCGGTGCAGCCGCCCGCGGACAGACCAGCAGCTGCCAGCCGAGGGGGCGGGCCCCTGGGGCCCCCGAGGGACCCCTGCGGGGCCTTCTGCGTCTCCGTCGTGTCCGTGTCAACGTCCCCCTTGTGATCGGTAGTTTCGGGGAACAGTGGGCAAAGGGTACATTGCATCTCTTTATATAGTTTCTTATAACATCATGCAAATCTATAGTTCTCTCAAAATAAAAAGTTAATTAAAGGCTAGTTGTAGAAAGCAGGAAACAAGTTGTGCTACCCGAGCTGTAACGAGAACCGAACATGGAGAGATGCAGACGGAGAGCGCCGGCCTGCCCTGGGCGCCCCACCGGCCAGCTCGCAGGACCCTGGGCAGGGGCGTGTACCCCGGGGGGGCTCCCACTCGGCCGCTGCGTCACGCTCCGCGGTGGGGACAGTCCGGGGCTCTGGGGCGCTCAGGCACCACCATGGTCCACAGGGAAGGGACTTTGGGGCCCCCCACCTGCCCCCACTGATGTCTGCCTCCTCCCGTGTGTTGGGGGCTCCCGGACCCCTTTCCCAGAGGCAGTGCGGGCGGCCCAGAGAGGGGGAGGCCGACCAGCTGGGGGGACAGCTGGCCTGGGGTGCACAGTGTGGAAAGAGCTCAGCCCCGCAGGGCCTCCCTTTAGGGGGCATGCACGGTGCGAATGTGTGGAGCATGAAGGGCCCGGCCGCAGGGTGGACACACCGGTGCAGGAGCTGGGTGGTAGGTGGGGCTCTGGGAGGCGCACCTGAGACCATGGGGACCCCTCCAGCCCTGCCCTGTGGGCTCGGTGGCACCCCTCCCCAAGTAGCCCAAGGGTGCTTCTGTGGTGCAGCCTGGGGGTGGCCCTGGGGTGGCCCTGAGCCCCTGGTGTCTTCTCTCCCCTTGTCGGTCACTTAGCCTGGCTCAGGAGTGGGACCCCACATCAGCAGGGACAGACCAAGACAGGCAGGACAGCCACCCTCTGCTGTCCCCCGTCTGCCCCAGGCTCAGCCCGGCCTGACGGTGACCCGGGAGCTGCACCCAGTGCTGTGGGGTCCCCGCCAGCATCTGGGAGGCCAGGAGGAACGGCCTGGCTGCTGGGTTGGGGCGGTCCTTTGATGGGTCAAAGGAGAGGAGACAAAGGGCCTGAGTGGATCCCGGATGGGCCCAGCTGAGGCCTTTCGGCTCCTTCCTGGTCTGGCTGGGTTGGGTGGGCACCGGCCCCCCGGGGTGGGTCCTGAGAGGCCTTGTGGGTTCCCTCCCCTGCCCAACAGCCACTTAAGCCGTCTGTCGTTCCGAAGGCCCCAGGGAGGGGCAGCTGTGTGGTGTCGTGTGGAGGGAGCCTCAGACCTGACTGACCAGAGGAGGGACAGACCCAGGGTCCCCGCCCCAGGCCCAGGAGGCCTGCTGCCCCTGCACGTCCCTTCCTCAGCCTTCAACGAGCAAAGGGGCCCTGTTTCTGTCCCGTTGGCAGCTGGTGCCTTCTCCTCTCTCCATGGCCCCCAGGTGTCCGTGTGTCCTGCCCTCTGACCCCGGGTGGTTCTGGGCTCTGTGGCCCCACCGGCGTGCCCGGCCTGGCCGGCTCTCCTTGGGGACAAGCCCTGTCTCTGCTCCCCGGAGGGTGTGGCCGGCGGTCAGGTGGCCCCTCTGTCGCCCTGGTCTGGTGTGGGGACCTCTGCCCTGACACCACCGTGCTCATGTGTGAAGGAGGCGTGAGCCCTTGAACACGGGTCAGGACTGTGAGGTCATAGCTCACATCTCTGCAAGTCTGAGGAGGAGAAAGAGGAAAGGACCTGAAGTAATCAGGTCATGATGATGGTCTCCACGCACCCTGGCGGGGTGCTGTCAGCCTCTGACCCCCCAAGGGCTGTTGCCCCCAGCCCTGGCATTGCTGGGCCCCTCCCCTCCTTCCCTCGCCGCCCACAACAACCATCTGCCCCTCCCGGTCAGTGGCCCACCTCTGCCTCCAAGAAGCCCTCCAGGCTGTGCTGTGAGTTGCCGCCCGCGGTGTCTGCCGCCCTCCCGTATAGCCCTGTAGGCAGGAGCCCCGGAGGCAGGGCCCCCACTGGGTCCCCCTGTGCGCTCCTTCACCAGGGGCTCCGCCTGGGAGGGGCTGAGGATCCGGCCCGGGGGGCCTGGCCACCCCCACCCCGCGGCTGCGGCGGGACCGCCATCACCGGCATAGATCCGAGTGGGCGGCAGCCCCGCAGGGACCTGGTCTCCGGCTTGTCGGTGTCGCCGCCTTGGCCACGCCGGGGTCGGGAGCGGCCCCGCCCGTCGTTCGTGTTCTCGATTTAATTGTTGCCCTCCTTTTCTCCCTTAAAAAGATCAGTAAAAACTGTTAATTTGATCAATACCTAATTTTTTCACCCGGAGTGCGTTTCTCCTGCTGGCCGGTGATAAGCAGGCGGCGGGGCAGAGGGACAAGTAAATCGTCAGGAATTTCTCCAGCCCCCCCGCGGCCACTCGCCGCTCAGAGCCGTGTAATTTATACCCCGGCAGTCGCTCCGCAATTACCCTGTCTATCGCTGTCGACGGTATCGCGCTATCTTCTAAATAGATCCAGCTCGGCTGGTCCAGACGAGCCAGCAGGACAAATGACGCCATCCCTCATCCGCAAGCCCTAAAGAGATAAGTCCCCTAAAGAGGGGCCCATTTATCAGCTGATACAAGCCGGGTACTTACAAGCCTACTTCTTTGTTTGGGCTCTTTTCAGATTTCCGAAGCTATTGATCTAGCGCCGGGGAGCCCGGCCGGGGCATGGGGCGGGGTGCCGAGGGGCAGCCCCGGGGCCGAGCTCGCCCAGCTACGGAGAGACCCGGGGGGGCCGTGCGGCTCCCCCAGCCGCAGCGCAGCCCCCCGCCCGGCCTGGTTGCAGGTGCCAGCCCTCGGCCACGCCACCAGCTTCCGCCCGTGGGGCGGGCGAGGAGATGGTGCTGACGGGGTGGTGGTGTGGGTGCACCTGCCGACCCTCGGCCCTGAGGCTGCCAAGTGCCTGGCTGCCCCCTGAGTAGCACAGGGTCTCAACAGGGGCTGCCCCAGGGGGGCTGGGCCCGGTAGCCCTGGCCCTGACCCAGTAGCTGCCTCTTGCTCACACCACCTGCTCCCACGAGGAAGCTACCTGGGTGCCCTCTGGCAGCAAATGCTCGGGCCTCCGCGGGCTGCCAGTCTGGTGCCCAAGGCAGCACGTGGCAGCCTGTGGGGTCTGCACCCAGAGAGCATCAGGACTTTGCATTAGGGGGCAAGTGAAACCGGTTGGTGGGCCTGGTGCGGCTCCGGAGGACGGGGCAACGAGCTGCTCTGTTTCTCCTCGGAAAGGCCAGGGCTGAGACCAGGATCGGTGCCGGTGACCAGGGTGGGGGTGGGGGTCGCCTGCCTGGGGGCCCCTTGCTGGCAGAGGAGCCCGTGGGGGAATCAGAGGCAAGGACAGGCCAGCAGCCACCGCGTCACGAGAGCTGCCCCCGGGCAGAGCCAGGATGGGACGGGGTGTCCCGACCCACCTCACTCAGCCCAGCCCTCTGAGTTGGGTGGGCTCAGGCCTCAGTTGGGCCCCTCTGCCCCATTGGTGTCTGGGCCCATTCGGGTGCTCCCAGGATTTGGGGGTGTGGGCAGCATGAGGACTGTCCTTGGTTCCCCAGAACCTTCCCCCCGTGCCACCCCAAGAATAGCTCCCATGGGACTGAACGGGCCACCAGGGTCCCAGCTGGGCTGGAGGGAAGCAAGGGCCGCCCCCCAACCTCCCCCAAGAGCTGCTTCCACAAGGCCAGAGGCAGGCCAGGGCCTGGGAGAGCGAGGGCTGTGGCCTGACCTCAGGGCAAGAGGGAGACTGGGCTAGCAGCCTTTCCAGGCCTTGGCGTCCTCCCTGGGCCCCCCACCACCCCAGCCCCCTAATATCTTATCCCTTGTGTGCCTAGGAGAGGCATAAGGGGGGGGCCACCAGCTGCACCTGAAGTAGTGACTTTTCCTCGAGGTCCAGGGGCCAGGCGGGCAGGGGACTCACTGACCCTGGACAGAGGCCCCGGGCCGGGTGGGTGGGGCGCTCACTGACCCCTGGACAGAGGCCCCGGGCCGGGCGGCGGGGTGCTCACTGATCCCTGGACAGAGGCTGGGCGGGCGGGACGCTCACTGACCCCTGGATAAAGGCCGGGCGGTCGGGATGCTCACTGACCCCCGGACAGAGGGACCGGGCCAGGCGGGTGGGGCGCTCACTGACCCCTGGACAGAGGCCCCGGGCCAGGCTGGTGGGACGCTCACTGACCCCTGGACAGAGGGACCGGGCCAGGCGGGTGGGGCGCGCACTGACCCCTGGACAGAGGGACCGGGCCAGGCGGGTGGGGCGCGCACTGACCCCTGGACAGAGGGACCGGGCCAGGCGGGTGGGGCGCGCACTGACCCCTGGACAGAGGGACCGGGCCAGGCGGGTGGGGCGCGCACTGACCCCTGGACAGAGGCCCCGGACCGGGCTGGTGGGACGCTCACTGACCCCTGGACAGAGGCCGGGCGGGCGGGACGCTCACTGACCCCTGGACAGAGGGACCGGGCCAGGCGGGTGGGGTGCTCACTGACCCCGGGACAGAGGCGCAGGAGCTGAGTTTCCGCTTTTCCACCATTGTGCTGAGAGCCCGCAGGGGGACACTCCGGGGGGTGCAGCCCTCAGGCACGCCCAGGCACATGCCGGCTCTGACCTGGGGCACTGACTGGGAAGCTCAGTGCGTGGATAAAGGGTGCCCTGGCTTGTGGGTCCTCAGCTCATGAAGCCTGAAGGAAGGGATGGCGCTCGTGGGAGTGCTGACGCTGGGGGTGCAAATGGAGGCAGGAGGCATGTCAGGGCTCCGGGGCACCCCAGAGAGGCAGACGGTGGTACCAGGGTCCCCGTGGGCACCCCAGAGCAGAGACCAGGTGAGGGCCAGCCTGGCCCAGGTGCACCATTCTGCCCTCCTGACAGGGCCCCGAGGCCCATGGACTGACTGCTGGGGCCGTGTCCCCGGACAGCAGCCCTGACCTCAGCCATGGGCTGCCCTGCCCTTCTACAGGTGCTCTCTCCCTGCTCTGGGCACCCCTGATTACTTGTGGCTACTGCCCACCTTCCTCTCTGACTCCATGGCCTCCATACTGTCTGGGCCCTGCCACCTGGCCTGGTCTAGCTTGTGGAGCTGGGCCCAGGGGCCTGGGAACATGGGCAGGGGGGAGCAGATGCTGGGGTGGGGGGACTGTCACGGCCCCTGGCTGTTTCTACACGGCCTCTGAGCCTTCTGGGGACCACTCCTGAGTGAGCATCATGAGGAAGAGCAAAATGGCGGGTGGGACAGGACCAGGACAGGACCCCTTGCTTGGGAGTCCTGCCGTTGGGACCCTCCCCTCCAGCTAATCTGGGGGTGGTCTGCATGGTCTCCTGGCAGGAGCCAGGCCCTCCCTTCCACGCTGGACGTGTCCTGGGCCACGTGGGGTGGCGTGCCGCCTCACTGCGAGGTTGCCTTGCCGAGCCTTCACTCCGTGTCCGCGGAGATGGATGGGAGCATCGTGTTGGACGTGGCTGATGCAGGCGATACACCGGGGGTCATCTGTTTGGTCTTAATTTAGAAAAGCTTCACGAGATTATTAAGCGGCACTTTTTCCCTGTGGTGCTCGATGGTATCAGGTGGGTTCAGGGCTCAGCTTCCCCGTTTATCTTCCTCAGAGAGCTGCATTAATACGTAAGCACAACGGCTCAGACGAAACCCCACAAAAACAAATAGAAATGATCTTTGCAGTGTCTCCCTTTAAAAATAGCATCCATTTGTCATCCAGCAGGATGGGTGCTGGGCTCACGCCTGTGGCCTGGGGCAACTGACTGTTTTGGGCTTAAACATCTGCTCTCCCATTAAACTCTCTTGCTGGTTAGTTTTCTCTTTCCACTTGGTGTCCCAGAAGGACGCTCCGAGGACTGCCAGGGCTGCCAGGCAGAGGTGGGCATGGGGCCGGGAACTCTGGCTCAAGCATCCCCACTTGTAAACAAGAGGAGCCCTACACACTCTGCTGAGTCTGGGGACGCGGGCTCTTTCTACCGCTAAGACCCCTCCCTGTCCACATCTGAGGGTCCACGTTATTCCTGCTAGGGATGTCCAGGCTCCCGGAGGGACCCTGAACCCACACATGGAAGGAGCTGCCGGGAGGGTAGGGCCTCAGAGCAGGCCGTATGTCACTCACTCACTCACAGTACTACGGACTGAGGCCTTTGATGTGCCACTGCGGTGGGAAACACGATGGCCGTCACCCTGTCCCCGGACAGTGCCGTGCCCTGGCTGGCACTCTGTGCAGGAATGTTGTTGTGGGCGGTGTGCTCTCTCTTGACCCCATTCCGGGCGCGTGCAGGGCGGGCAGGCTTTCCTAGGGGATCCAAGACCCTGCGAGGGCCGAGGCCATAAGGTGTGCAGAGAGGGGCCAGCCTGAGTGGAGAGCGGGGAGAGGCAGGGTCTTTGCAACCCTGGGGAAGTAGAAAAGGAGAAATTTGGAAACCTACCAGATGGCATAAATCAGCTTTAATAGAATGAGTGCAGCGATCGCAGGTGAGTGGGACCCCATGATCTAGGGGAGACGCGGAGGACACGAGAGACCGATGCTGCAGTGTGTGTGGCTTGTCGGGGACGCGTGTTCAAGGGAGGGGCACTGGAGGTTGAAAATCAAGGGGCAGAAGAGGCACGGAGTAGAGGCGAACGCTGAGCTGCAGCAGGTGCAGGATCCAAGGCACCTGCCCCTGCAGGGGGATCTTGCCCAGGCCTTGCCGCAGACACCGACGCCCTCAGAGACAAGGCAGCCACGAAGAAATACAAGAAGGCTGAGCCACCGCCGCTCAGCAGGTTCGGATGCCGGTCTAGCGGCTACTGCCACTGCACAGTTGTCCGTTCCACAGACGAGGACACGAAACGTGGCCTGCCAGGGCAGTGGCCTCGGACCCGCCAGCAGCCACCCCACCAGACACCTGCCTGCTGCGCCCCGAGGGGCCTCGGGGTGATCCTGTCCTCGAGCGGGTGGGCGTCCCTGCCCTTCCCCTGAGGGCACAGCTGCTGCCTGGGCGTCCAGAGGCTGTTACTCCGCCGTCCGTGGGTGCGGCCAAAGTTAACTAAGGTCTGAAGGTCGCAGGGACGCAGCTGAATGCCATGTGCTGACCGGGTTTTTTAAAAGGACCCGGTGTCTATTGAACCCCAGCTTTGAAACTGTTTCTCATAGTTTTGAGCTTTAGTATGTAGATTTATTTTTTGAAGGTTGCAAAGATTTCCGTCATTGGATGGAGCAGCTCTGGGGGCGCTGGGCTTAGCACGGCATCCTAGTCCTGTGGGACAGGGCCAGCTCTTGAGTAACAGAGCTTCCTTCTGGGTGTTTATGTAAAAAAGCCCTGACAATGGAGTGCTCTTTGTGTTCTTTCTTTCCATTTTTTCTTTGATAAGTGGTAATGACTTAATTACAAAGTAATACATGCTGGTTATGAAATGTCAGAAAATACAGACAGTTATAAAGTAAAAAAAAAAAAGGAAGAAAAGAAATAAAAAGAAAATTGAGGGATGGAAAAAAGATACAGAAAGGAATTTGGAATAACCATTCTAATGTCAGACAACATAGAATTAAGGCCAAAAAAATCATAAGGGACAAAGAAGAATATTATATATTGGTTCAAAGGAACAATCGATCAAGAAGATCTGATGATCATAAATATACATGCGCTGAATGATACAATCTTTAAAAAATATATAAAACGACAACAGAGACTTACAAGGAGAAATATATGACTAAACCATGGTAATTGGAACTTTTGACAAACTCCTCTTATAAAATGATAGATTAAATATACAAAAGTAACTATAGGTATTTAACATTGAATGGCATAATTAAGTAATTGAATTGTGTCTATTATTTCTGTATCAACTTACATATCTCATAGAGATTGTGGACTCTGTGCACAATTTGCTATTCACAAAGCGGACCAGCCCATGTAAGAGGTACGTTAGGGCCACCTGCAGAGCGAGGCAGACCCCACCCCATACTGGTTCAAATACTGATACTGAAGAAGCCACACACACACCTCAAGAGGGTATGAAAAGCTTTAGATTACTTGCGTGAGTGATGTCGCTGAGGAGAGCAGGGCAGACCTCCTAAGCAAGTCAGGAATGGCTTGAGAAAGCAAGGAGAGGTTTTCCTGTGGTGAAGGGCTGGGGCAGAGTGAAAATGCCTGCATGTGGGCAGAAGCTTGTGTGGTTTGATTCTCCCACCAGCACCAAGGGAGGGAGCACCCAGGCTTTCTTTTCAGTTGTCCAGATGAGGGGGAGGAGCAAGGCCTAAAAACTGTGAGTATCGGGGCGCCTGGGTGGCTCAGTTGGTTGGGCGACTGCCTTCGGCTCAGGTCATGATCCTGGAGTCCCGGGATCGAGTCCCGCATCGGGCTCCCTGCTCGGCGGGGAGTCTGCTTCTCCCTCTGACCCTCCTCCCTCTCATGCTCTCTGTCTCTCATTCTCTCTCTCTCAAATAAATAAATAAAATCTTAAAAAAAAAAATGTGAGTATCAGGGCACCTGACTGGCTTAGTTGGTAGAGCATGTGACTCTTGATCTTGGGGTTGTGAGTTTAAGCCCCACATTGGGCGGAGAGCTTAGTTAAAGAAAATAAAGTAAAACCAATTCTTATTTTTCTTAAAAGACTGTTAGCATCAAACACCAAAAAATGGAGTCAGACTGCTCATAACAGCCTCAAAAGAAAATGTGAATTTCAGAGTCAGCAAAATACTTAATGTGTTCTCTGACAGTCATACAAAGAAATAAATAACAAAAGCATAGTGAAACAACAACAACAAACTCCAGATGTCTGGCAAAGAAAAAACTTAAGTACTAAATAACGCTTGGGTTAAGAGAAAAATCATAAGGTAATTATAAAACATTTAAAGCAGCACAAGTCAAGAGTTGTGGAATATACTTAGAGAAGTACCTACAGAAAAATTATGGTTTTAAATATGTTTATCAGAAAACAAAGATGGAAAAGAAGCAAGCTGAGCATCCAGCTCAAGAGGCTAAAGAACATATCTAAATAATAAGATGGAGCAGAAATCAGTGAAGTAGAGAACATCTTTAACATTAAAAAGCTGGATGAGGCACCTAGGTGGCTCAGTCATTAAGCATCTGCCTTCACCTCAGGTCATGGGTCCTGGGATCGAGCCCCACATCAGGCTCCCTGCTCCATGGGAAGCCTGCTTCTCCCTCTCTCACTCCCCCTGCTTGTGTTCCCTCTCTCACTGTGTCTCTCTCTCTGTCAAATAAATAAATAAAATCTTAAAAAAAAATTTAAGAAGCTGGAAAAGGGGTGGGGGGTGGAGTAATTGGGTGATGGGCAATAAGGGGGGCATGTGATGATGAGCACTGGGTGTTATATGCAACTGATAAATTATTGAACACTACATCTGAAACTGATGATGTACTATATGTTGGCTAATTGAATTTAAATAAATTTTTTTTTTAAAAAGCTGGAAAAGATTTACAGCTAAGCTGGTCCCTGTAAAAATAATAAAACAGTCAGACTCCTGGCAAGTCTAATGACAAAAAGAGAAGAAGCAGATAAAATAAATACAGGATGAAAAATGGAAAATAATTGAAAACATTGTAAAGGCAAATTATGAATGACTATACACCAGTATAGTCAGGAAACCTAGATAAAATGAGTGAATTTCTGGAAAAATATAAAATACCAAAATTGACACCAATATAAATAGAAAACTTAAATAGACCAAAATCCATCAAAGAACGTGAAATGGGAGATAAATAATTCCTCATTAACTTTCAAGAAAGATAAATTATTTCTTATGCAAACTCTTCTGGAGGCTAGAAAACAAGGAAAAGTCTCTCAACTCATTTTATGGTTTAGCAATACCCTTATTCCAAAATCAGAAAAAAAGACAATCATAAGCCCTTTCAGTAAAAAAAAATCATAAATAAAATATAACAACTACAAGTATGTATTTTAAGAAATATTTTGATATTAAAAATATTATATTTAAAAACATATCAAATGGGTTTATTCCAGGAATGCAAAGATGGTTCAACATTAGAAAATCGCAAAGATGGTTCAACATTAGAAAATGTCGCAAATGATGAATTATTGAACACTACATCTGAAACTAATGATGTACTATATGTTGGCTAATTGAATCTAAATTTAAAAAAAAGAAAGAAAATCTATCAATGTAATTTACTTCTGGAATGGAGTAAAGGATAAGAATCATGTGGTAATCTGAATAGATTCTCCTCCACCCCCTCCCCAAAAGAGGATTTGATAATTATAATGGTTAATTATACATGTCAGTGTGAGTGGGCCATGGGGCACTGAGACATCTGGCCAAACGTTTTTCTGGGTGTGTCTCTGAGAATGTTTCTGGATGAGATGACCATTTGAACTGGGAGACTAAGTAAAGCAGATTGCCCTCCCCAGTGTTGGTGGGCCTCATCCAGGCAACTGAAGACCTGAATGGAACAAGACAGTTGAGTAAGTGGAACATCCCCCTGCCTGACTGTCTGAGCTGGGGCATCAGTCTTTCCTGGCCTTCAGACTCAAACTGAAAAATCGGCTTATCTTGGTTCTTGAGCTTGCCGGCTCTCAGATAAGAGCTGTCCAAAATTGGCTGTCTGGCTTTTCAGGCATCAAGACTTACACTGGAGCTGCACATCAGCCCCCCCGGGTCTCCACCTTGCTGACTGCAGGCCTTGGGACCTCTCAGCTTCCATAATTATAGGAGCCAATTCCCTATAATAAATCTTATATGCACATACACGTGATAAAGACATACCATTTTTATTGCTTAAACTAGTCACCAAAAGAGTGGAATAAGACAAGAAAAACAGGAGGTTATTGGCTTGGAAAAGGAGAGAAAACCCTATCATATGCAGATGATGTGATTACCCACATAGAAAATCTAACGAAACCAGCAGGTAAATCATTAGAACTGATAAGAGAATTGAGCAAAGCTAATGGATACAATACCACTGTATTCATTGTTGGCTGCTGCGTAACAAATCACCACAAACCTCAGCAGCTTAAAACAGCAAACGCTCATGATCTCACAACTTCTGTGGATGATCATGAGGAATTTGGGAGCAGCCTAATTGGGTGGTTCTGGTTCTGAGACCCTCATGAAGCAGAGACCAAACATTGCCTGGGACTGCATCCTCTGAAGGCTTGACTGGGGCTGGACAATCCATTTCCAGGATGCTAACCCACACAAAGTCCTCAGCTCCCTGCTGGCTTTGGTAGGGGTTTCATTTCCTGACCATGGAGACCCAGCCATATGGCTACTTGAGCATCTAAATGACATGGCAGCTGGCCTTCCCCAAAGCATGTGCCCTGAGGATGACACAGTGCCTTTTATGACCTATTCTCAGAGGTCACGCACAGCCATCATGAGCCTGTTCCAGTCGTAAGTGAATCACGAAGTACCACTCACACTCAGAGGGAGGGCAATTAGGCTCCACCTCTTGAAGGGAAGAGTATCAAAGAATCTGGGGACATATTTGTAAAATTGCCACGATTATGTCACAAAAATCAATAGTGTTCCTCTGAACCAGCTCTATGTGGATGGAAAATATAGATAGAGAACAAGGAACCACTATCATGGCATTAAAACAATAAAGTACCTAGGAATTAGCCTTATGAAGAATGCACAAGATCCTTATGTAGAAAATTGGAAGTCCCAAATCCCCCAAGAAGGCATGAGTGAAAGGAGAGCTATCTTGTGTTTGTGGACAGTTGACTTAACATTGTAAAGATGCCCATGTTCCCTGGTTAACCTATAAATTAAATATGATTTAAATCAAAGGTTTTCAAAAATGTTAACTAATTCTAAAATTTACATCAAAAATGAAGATACAAGAACATCTTAGACATTTTTGGAAAGGAAGAACAGAGGGAGAGTGGACCACTCTACAGTTATTAAAATACACCACAAAGACACAGGAAGACAAACCTTACGGTAGTGCCCCTGGGACAGATAAAAACCAACAGACCCAAAATACAAATGTCCCCAAACAGATCCATGAATTTGTGTCAACTGGACATACCAGAGAGGCAATGTAGTAAATCTTTGGAAAGAGAGGATTTTTAAAAATGAATAGCGTGTTTTAAAAACAGATCCCTTTGACCTTCTCCCACTAGGAGGGGGCGTCTATGTCTCCTCCCCTTGAACCTGGACTGTCTTTGGAACTTGCTCGTAACCAACAGGATGAGACAAACGAGGGGACAGACATCCTTGGCCAGGTCAGAAGGGACCATGCAGCTTCTGCCTGCTTTTCTTGGGCTCTGGCTCTGAGGGCAGCCAGGCACAAGGCAAGAAGTCTGTCTATTCTGAACACCATCCTGGAGAGGCCTCATGTAGGCATTCAGGCTAACGGCCAGCTGAGGTCCCAGAAGACAACCCTGTGAGTGCCCAAGCCAGCCTTGTGCCCCAGCTGACCTCTGAGTGACTGAGAGAACCACCTGCCGAGTCTTTCTCCAATTCGCAAAGCTCAAAAATATGAGCCAAACAAGATGCTTGCTTTAAGCTGTTAAATGATGGGATAACTTGTAATGCACCAACTGGAGGGGCACGTGGCTGGCCCAGTCAGCAGGGAACACCACTCTTGAGTTCAAGCCCCATGTTGGATGTGGAGATGACTAAAAAAAGGGGGGGGAACTGGAACAAAGAATATTGGGAAAACAGGCTTTTGTGGAAAATAGAAAGTAGGATTCCCTACCTCACACCATACACAAAGGGAACCCTAAGTGTAGATAGTAAACAGCAGGCTAATAGGGGGACTAGTGGAGTGTCGTCTCTGTGGCCTTGATAGGATTTCTTAAGACGCTGAAAGAGTCAATCATAAGGTGCAAAATCGATGGAATGAAGGATCTGTTCCATAAAGGGTTCAATAGACCATGTAAGCAAGTGGGCACCAGGCTAGCATGACATTTACAACATCTGAAGTCACAGGGGATTTACGGGCTAAATATAAGGAAACCACTGATAGTCCCCTTGAAAAAGACAAAGCCCCCAAAAGAAAAGTGGACAGAAGACATGAACCTGAGAGAGAGGCCGGATGGCGGGGGAGTTTCTCCGGTGACCAGAGGACTCAGACCCACACAACAAATTTGCACCCACCAGAAAAGCAAAACTTTGATAATTGTTCCAAGTATTTGCCAGGATGTGAGGAGGGGGAGAGCCCCAGCCTGGCCGCAGTGTGCATCTTCTGGACGGCAACTGGGCAACACGTGGTAAAAGCAAGCAGGGTCCCCCTGTGAGCCAGCAAAACAGCGCGGCTGACCTGGCCTAGCGGTCCCCACTCCAGGCTGCATGCTGAGGGCCCGCCCCATCATCTGATGAGATCCCACAGACCCCCAGTGAGGAGGTCATCAGCCAGCATGGCATCAGGTCACCGAATGGAATGTGGACTCTGGCTCCCCTAGCAGCTGCAGGCCTTGGGAAAGTCGAGCCTGCCCCTGCACCCCATTTCCTTGCCTACGGGGGCGCAGTGGGAGAGCCTGTGCACGGGGTAGACATTCAACGAGATCATTTATGCAGAGTGCTTGATGGTGCAACTGGTATTGTTCTCATAAGACCAAGCACAGAGAGGTGAGTGGGGCCCCACGGCGCTCAGCCTGTCCCCGCACTCATGCAGGACTCCCGGCACCCACAACACTGGGCTGTCCTTCCTCCCCTCCTCTTCCCCTGCGGGGGACACCCCTGCCCTCCCCTGGCCTTCTCCTGGTATTGGTCCCGTCCCCCACATTCCTGATGGCCAGCCGTGGTGACAGGTGTCCCCTGGGCCTCCCGTGGCTGGGATTCTGGTGGGTCTCCACACCCGTATGGTACATCTGTCCCCGCACACCCACCCCCCTTCCTCTGCCATCTCCAAGGACAACCCGACACTTTGCTGAGTTGACCGACGCGCATCCGGGCTCCTGAGAGCCACTCTGGTGGCAAGTGTACCCCATGCCTGGTCCTCACCAGGATGCTAATCCCGAGCCAAGAAAGAGCCCCGGGTCAGTGCATTTTTGTTCACCCAGCCTGGTCCCTTGATTTAAGGCTGGACCAATCCAACCCCAAGCTATGACCCTGGGTCCTGCCTGCATGTGTGGCTCTTCTCCCAGGCCTTCGGTTCCTCCCTTGGGCCTGACCTCCCAGCGGATTGTCCTGGCGTCTGGACGACCAGCTGAGGCGCCTCCCGAGGGGCCTCCTGTTGCCCGGTGGGTGGGGGGACGGCCTCGGCAGAGTCTTCAGCTACACAGCTGCCTGCTCTCACGAGGGAAGCTTCCGTAGGTGGTGTCTGCAAGCCCAGAGGGCTCAGAGGGTCTGCACAACCTCATCCAGCATCCCCTCCCACATTTCGGGGTCCCAGGCTCTCCCACCAAGGCCCTGACCTCTGATCAGCAGAGGTGCCTTAGCCGACCAGCCCAGCATCTCTGGAGCTGTGCTTGCTTTGCCCTGTGGGGGCTTGGCCTCCCCGTGAGCCCCAAGGAGACCCTCAGGGCTGGCTGGCTGTCTCCCCTCCCGACCCCACCGCCAGGTGACACTGGAAAGCCACTAGGCCACAATGTAGCCTGAGTCTCACGAAGGAAAACTGCTCGGGTGTGAGCATCTTGCACTAGGGTGGAGTTCTGAGGAAGCTCGGGAGGCCCGTGGAGGTGCTGGACTCAGAGGGAAGTCCAGTCTGTCCCGGGGCGGAAGGCTGAGGTGTGGGGGGCAGCCGTGGGACGCGTGGCCCCCGGGCTAACACGGTGAGGGGTTTCGGCCATTGAGGTGGTTTCCCTGGCTTCAGGGGGCATGAGGGGACCCCAGAAGAGCGGGGCTAATTGTCAGAGGCAGCCGCGGATGGTGGCGGGGACCTTCTGACCCGCGGAGGTCTTCTGAAGGAAACGGGCAGGCTGCTGCTGGGGTCTGGCTTGACCTGTGGAGCACGACAGCGCTAGGTAGGTCTGCCAGCCAGAAGCCCGCCGGGCGGCTCACGGGCTCGGGGCCCCCAGACGGAAGGGCGGTGGCATCCTCCCGAGGAGGTATGCACGGGGCGCTGCCTTGCTGTGGGCTTTCCTCGACGGCCACGCGGCCACAGACCAGCTACTGCACTGACGGGGGAAAGGCTCCTCGAATCTCGGGGGGGTGCACTGCTGTTGGCTCCGAGCTGGCGCTCCTCCCCAGGGCCTGCAGGGGCTGCTGGGCCCGCCAGCAAAGCTGTGGGCAGGTGGACCTGTGGTGTCCTCAGTGCATAACCGGAACCGTGGCTCTGACTGTGGCACGAGAGCCGTGGGGGCAGGAGGGCTCCACAGAAGCCCCCTCCTGGTGTAACTTGCGGCTGGGAAGCTAGACAGACCCTGCAGGACGACTGCAGATTATCGTGACCGGAATTAGCGGCGCCTCCCATCACAGCTGCTGTCCAGATGTGGTACCTTCACAGGAGCAAATCCACCAGCCCTGGGCTCTGGACACGCAGCTACGGACCCGGCCGAGGCTCTCCCTGCAGCCCAGTCTGCTTGCTTTCACCCAGGAGGGCCAGAGGCGCACCTGCGAGGGGCCGCGTCTGTCTCCGGCTGGCTGCCGTGGTTCTGACCGCGGATCCTCTGTCCACCATGGATGTTCCATGAAGCACCACCTGGTCCACTCCGCTGACGACATCCTGCTGATTGATGAGCAAGATCAGATGCCTTGGGAAGACACTTAGTGAGACCAGAGGGCGGGGGACCACTGTTGGCCTGGGCTCCACAGGCACCCTGCTGACCGTGGCCCCCTGACTTTGTGGGTGCCGGGCCTCGCAGGGTTTGGATGACCCCTTGCTGCGCAGTCTGAGGCTTCCTGAGCAAGTGGCTGTAGGTCTCTTTGGGGAAGGGACGGGTATTCGGACACTCGAGCCACACCTCAGAGACCCTTCCTGCCGCTCTCCCGTCAGTGGTGGACCTCTGGGAAATATCTCCGGTCCACACATGGTGCAAGGGACCCTGGCCTTCACTGGAGGGCCACTGGGCCTCCTGACCGCACCCCCTTGGTGGCACGGACTGAACAACACCCCGGGGGCCCCACGTTCTGACAGCCTCTCTGGAGCTGTGTCAGCGGCTTCTCCCCCAAACTTGCACCTCTCTGTGAGTTGCTCCCATCTCCTTCTGAGGGCTAACAGGGTCCCCACCGGCCTCGGTTATTTGGGGAGCCCACGTCCGCCAGGGCCTCTCCTGCTGACAGCCCGGACCTCTGGTGGGATTCTGCTTGAGATGGGACAAGCGTGCAGGATGCCCACCAGGGAGCCTCGGGGGTTGACACTGGGGCGTGATGGAGGGACGGGGTGGCCGGGAGCTGGGCGGTAACGGGTTTCAGCAAAGGCTGCAGGCCCTCCTGCCAGGCGCCCTGGAGCTGGGTGACCCTGCAGGCCTGCCCCCCACGGGACAGGGCGCTTCCTAGCCCGCATCACCTTGTCCCTGCGTGAGGCTGCTCGGGAGGGGCGGGGCTGGGGGAAGCCGCTCTGCGAAGCCAAGGTCGGCTGCCTGGGGTGGGAGCTGGTCCGCGGCACACACAGCATGCCCGCTCTGCCAGCTTGGCTGGAGCCAGGAGCCTTTGCCCGGGTGCTTCGGCGACCTGTGTGCCGTGTAGCTTGGAGCCCCTCGCCCCCACGGGACCCAGAGCGTGCCGCCAGAACGGGGCTGCTCTCAGTGACGTGTTTCCACAAACGGGGTCTTCCAACAAACCCCAAACCCTAAATGGCATTGTAGTGAGGGGGCATGTCCTCTTCGGTTGTCACTCCCTCGGTGGCCCGCAGGCATGGAGCACCTGTCGTGTGCCAGCCTTGCTGGGGCAGGGGCAGGGCTGGGGAGGGCTCCTGATGGTGTGGGAGCAGCTGTGGGCCCTGAGGGATCACCCCAAGGCAGCAGGGAAGCTGGGGAGGGGGACACTTCTCCTGGATGAGGGCCCTTGGGGCGGCGGGGACGCCGAGGGCCAGTAACCAGCTGTCAGTGCCTGAAGGGATAAGGACTAGGGACACCCGCCATGGCTGCCCCCCCGAAGGCATGGATCCCTACGAGGACCCTCAGGGGGGACCGCCATGCGCAGTGGGGTGTACGTCCTGTGCCTGGGGCTCTGGCCCCCAGCTCTGAACACGACTGTGCTTGTGCTAGTTTGGGCCTCTGCTGACTCCTCCTCCTCCAGGAAGCCCTCTGTGATTGTGCTTTTCCCAAGCAGGCCCTCCTGCCCTGCCACCCCCCGCCCCCCCATCTCTCTTCTCAGGCAGTTGCTCCACAAAGCTGTTCTCATCGCTTTGTTGATCTGGTTGTTTCTCTCCTCACTAGAATTCTAGCTCCCTAAGCACAGAGCGCAATCCCAGGGCTCAAACTGCCCCTGGGCATGAGGGCTACGTAGTCACTGTGGACAACTGGGCCCCGCATACATGCCTTCCTCTGCCACCTGACCAGCTCCTCCCTGCCTCCTCCAGGAAGCCCTCCCAGTGTGTCCTGGCCCTGGGAGCCCTGCCTGCCTGCTCTGCTTTCTCTGGACGCTGACTGTCCTGAGTCTCTCCACTCTGGCTGGGGAGTCTGGGGGCCGGCCCAGCTGCTGTCTCTGGGTCAGTGTGAGGCCAGGCTCGGCCTCCCTCCTGCAGGAACTCCAGAGGGTACTGCCCAGAGCTGCCCGTACCAGCGGGAGCCCTCCCTGGGGCAGCCAGCCAGTGCAGAATGGGCCTTCCGTGGCCCCTCGTAGGACCCCGGGGCCCAGCTCGGGCCCGGCCCAGGACCCGCGTTCTGCAGAGGTCTCCAGAAAGGAAGAAGGGCAAGAGGGAGGGATTCTTCCCCAAGCCAGCACCCGCCCGACAGGTGGTTGTTTGTGTAGGACATGCAGGTGCGCCAGCGTCTGAACTCACGCCTCTCACGGTTAAATAACACGATGTCTCGGGGAGCCCGAGACCCTGAGAGAGGATCTGTGTCACTGGGTCTCAGCCCCACAGCCTCTGGGGGTGGGCGCAGCGCAGAGACCCTCCCGTGCCCGCTGCTCGGAACCACCTGCCTCTGGGGCCTCCCTAATTCTGAACAGAACGCAAATCCTGGTACTCGAGGGCCATGGACGGGTCTTACAGCAGATCCAGCCCTTGGCACAAATATGTTGCTGGTATTTCTGCGCAGAGGAGAGCGGGGACAGGGCAGTCGGGTGGGGACACACGCTGCTGGATTCTGGCGGTGGGTTTCAGGTTCAGCTGTGTGACTAGCGCTCAGAATCCTGTGGAGCTGAGCCCCGGTCCCGACGTCCTAGCTCCTCCCCGTGAAACTCAGTGATGACGACCGGTTGCTGGAAATTAGTTAAGGGGTCTGCTACAGACCGAATGTTTGCGTCCCCCAGACTATTCCGTGGAAGCCCTAAGCCCTGGCGGGATGGCATGGGGGGGGCCCTCAGGCGGGGGTGAGGTGAGGGATCCCCCAGATGGGACCCGTGTCCTCACAGAAGAGGAGGAGAGGGGAGAGGTCGCTGGCCTCCTGGTGAGGACACCGCGAGAAGGTGGCCGTCTGCAGGCCGCCACCTCGATCTCAGACTTCAGCCTCCAGAACCGTGAGAAACAACGGTCTGCCGTTGAAGGCCCGGCAGCCGAGCGACGGATGGTTAATTTCCTGTGCTCACTTGGCCAGGCCCCGTGCCCAGCTGTTCAAACACCAGTCTAGATGTCGGGGTGAAGGGGAGATTAACACTGAAATCTGTGGGCTTGGAGAGAAGCTGACTTCCCGGCATGAGGTGGGTGGGCCGCACCCAATCAGTTGAAGACGGACTTCTGAGGAAAAGGGAATCCTGCTTCCACACACCTGCAGACCCAGCTGCAGCATCAACTCTCCCCTGACTTCCAGCCCGCCCGCCCACCCTGGACATTTCAGGCCTGCCGCCCCACGGTGAGGAGGGCCCGTTCCTTAAATAACACAGCCGCACTCTTCCTCGGTGCCTCTCGGGTAACAGCTGTGTATGCTGGTCCCACGCCCACGTGCACGCCCACTCCTACTCCCACTCCCTACTTTCACCCCATTGCCCACCGCCACGCCCACACCCACCGCCACGCCCAGTGCCACACCCACCGCCACGCCCACACCCACTCCTACTCCCACTCCTTTCACCCCACGCCCACCGCCATGCCCACGCCCACCACCACGCCCACCGCCATGCCCACGCCTACACCCACTCCTTTCACCCCCACGTCCACCACCACGCCCACACCCACAGCCATGCCCAGTGCCACACCCACCGCCATGCCCATGCCCACACCCACTCCTACTCCTTTCACCCCACGCCCACCGCCATGCCCATCGCCCACCGCCACGCCCACCCCCGCCGCCACGCCCAGTGCCACACCCAGTGCCACGCCCACCACCATGCCCATGCCCACACCCACTCCTACTCCCACTCCTTTCACCCCACGCCCACACCCACACCCACGCCCACAGCCACGCCCAGTGCCACACCCGCTGCCACACCCACTGCCACGCCCACACCCGCCACCACGCCCAGGCCACGCCCCCGCCACGCCCACGCCCACACCCACTCCTACTCCTTTCACCGCCACGCCCACTGCCACGCCCACACCCACCGCCACGCCCATGCCTACACCCACTCCTACTCCCACTCCTTTCACCCCCACGTCCACCACCACGCCCACACCCACAGCCACGCCCAGTGCCACACCCACCGCCATGCCCATGCCCACACCCACTCCTACTCCTTTCACCCCACGCCCACCGCCACGCCCACACCCACACCCACGCCCAGTACCACACCCAGTGCCACACCCACTGCCACGCCCACACCCGCTCCTACTCCCACTCCTTTCACCCCCACGCCCATCGCCATGCCCAGTGCCACACCCACCGCCACGCCCACGCCCACCGCCACGCCCATGCCTACACCCACTCCTACTTTCACCCCCACGCCCACCCCCACACTTCCTGGGGATTCTGTCTCTCCAGAGGACCCTGACGACTACAGGGCCTGCTTTGGTGACCCGGGTGCTCCTGCCGCCTCTGTTCTTGCTCATTCCAATGCCTGTTGAGAGGGCCAGACCACTGCCCCCTCCGGTCAGACTGTCGGGTCGCCTTCCGAGGACCGCCCGGCTGCAGGCACTGTCCCGTGGCGGGGATGCCATCCATCACGTCCTAACTACGAAGCTGGTTGATGGGAATGGAATCTGTTCCTGCCCTGCGGTCCATGTCTGGGACTGCCGAGAAGGTCAGCCTGTCCCCCACCTGGTTTTCCAGCAGCTAGTCAGCTGCGCGGCGCCGAGGCCAGACACGTCGCCTACTTAGGAACTCAGACACACTCTAAGAGCCCAGCTGGGTTTGTCAGTAACAGTTAAAGATGCGGCAGGACCGCCAGGGACGCTAACTTCCCATCCTGGCCAAGGGGGGCATGCTCAGAGAAAGTAGAAACGCAGCCTTGAGTTTGTTTCCCCCGGGGCGTGAGCGCTGCAGGCCAGGCCGGGCGCAAGGAGGTGGGTGGGGGTCTTCCCGCAGGAGGATGGGCTGCGGCTGGGCGCAGGGCGTACTTTCCCTCCATCCTGTCCTGCTGGCGGGGGCCAGGCTCCGGCGCTGGGCCCGAGACCTTTCCTGGCCACATGGGCGGCCTGTGGGCTTCTGGCTGCTTCTGGCTGTGGCGTGTCCTCTCCAGGCCGGCCCTGCGCAGGAGGCCTGCGGGGTTGGGGGGCGAGGGGTCCTGCAGCAGGGGTGGAGGGCGGGCTCCTCGGGGCGCCCGGCTGCACAGGGCCCGGGCTCTCGCGGCTGCGGTTCGGCTCCAGCTGGCGGGCGGCCACGGGAGGCCCGTTTACACTCTATCATCGATGGATGACAGCGGGAACGGTGGGAGTTCATTACAGGGACCATGAATTGTTGGAGGTAATTTAGATTACAATTTAAAGTTTAATTTAAAAATCTATCAACAAATGTGAAAGTACTGGAGGAGCGTTTTAAAATGCGCTTTAATCTCGCCGGCACAAATAGCTTCTCGGGGCTCTAAACATCATCACCTGGAAAAACACTAAAACTTTACTGCATCTTTAATTAAATTACAAACACAAAGGATAATTAACTTTTTTATTTTTATTTTATTCGTGCCATTGTTTCTCCTGGACTCAATATCTGCCGGCTGCAGCAGCGGGCTGTTATGAGGAAGTTTACAGCCTCCAGGCTCCTGAGATGATGCGGGCTGCCTGGAGGGATGGATGTCTGCACACGCAGATCCGCGGGTGGGGGCCGCGCCCACGGGACACCGAGAGTCTGCACTGGGCAGCCCACGCTGCCCGGGTGTCCCGCGCCCTCGGCAGGTGCCTGCAGGGCCGTGGGCTGGGCCCCGCGCGCTCACGCAGGTAAGTGTGGGTCAGGCCGTGTTCCCGGCGCTCTATGAACTCACTGCATCCTCTCAGCGACCCTGGGACGTTGTGCCCTCCCCTTTCACAGACAGGGAAACTGAGGCACAGGGAAGCTGGGGACCTGCCTGAGGTCCCGCAGCTGGTCATCCAGATGTGCGGGTGTAAAGAGCCTTGGAAATGGTGACTGAGGGGCTGTCACAGCGGCCCCCACCCATGACCCTGGCTTTGCGCACAGAGGCTGGGGGCACCCAGGTGGGGGTGTGGCCCCAAGGGTGGCCGCGGTGTCCCTGACCACTGGGTGGACCTGGCGGCCCTGAGACACTGGGGAGGGGAGGGGGCTCCTTGAGGGGCGCGGGTCTCGGCGCCCTGAAAGTCCCAGTGCGGCCACCAGGGGGCTCCCTACAGACGCGGGTGGTCAGCTCTGGGCACGCATGGGGGCTTGGAGTCGCCACCAAGGAGCGGCCTCTTCTGAGCTGGGGGGGCAGCGCGGGGCGGCCTGCACAGTGGGAGGGTTGAGGTACCCAGGCCCGGGTGGGTGGGGGCGGGGGGGAGGGGGACCGGGCCGGGTGGCAGGGCGGTGGGGTGGGTATTCGCTAGGTATTCACGCACCCAGCACCTGCTTGTGTGCTCCTGGTTGGGTTGGGGAAGGCCTCCCACTCTCCTTCCCTCCCTTCCCTCTGCTCTTTTCCATGCCACCTTCTCCCCTTTTCCTCCTGGCTCTTGCCTCCTTCCTTCTTGTTGGGTGGGGCGGGGGAAGGTGGGGGCGTGGGGCTTTGGCACCTTCCTTACCTGTCCCTGCCTCCTCTGCAGGGGGCTTTGGGCTGGGGGTCCTGACCCTGTAGGGCCCGCGTGTGGGCGGGACGCTCTCACCTGGGCTGAGCAGAGTACCGAGGTGGCCTGGGACGCGGGTGGGTCTTATGCCAAATCACGAGCCCCCAGGGCTGCCCCCTCCTCGGGTTTTCCAGGAGCCCCAGCCCCAACTCCTGGTTGGTTTTTCACTTGAGCTGTTATGTCACCTGGGTTCCATGGTGGGGGGTGGAGGTGTCACCCTGCGGGGCCCTTCACCCCGAACCTCAGCACGTTTCTCAGGGGCTGCCAATGCATGCCCTGTCACCCCCCCCTTCACACACACTCACACGTGCTTGCGGACACATGCATGCTCACACACGTGTGCGTGCACACACTCGTCGTACCGTCCCGCCCACACTTCCGCACACACGCTCAGACATCTGCAGCTGCCCTCGGGCTGACACAAACACACCCCACAGCCTGCTCCTGCCTCCCACACTTACACATCGCCCCCATCGCCCTCAGCTCCCGGGAGCGCACCCTCACAGCCCCCCGGCCCGCGGGGTCCCCGCTGCAGCTCAGGCAGGGGCTGGACGAGGCTTGTGGTGACCCGTCCTGCCGCCCTGTGTCTGGGCAGCATCCCCCGGGCCCTCCCCCTGCCTGGCTGGCGAGGCCCAGCCCCTGGTGCTCAGAGGCAGGGGGGCAGCGGGCCATTGGGGGATTCAGTTTTAGTGCGGTGGCTGCTTAATTATTGGTTAATCTAGCAATTTAGCATGCTTCATTTAATTCTAATTAGGAGAATTAATAGTCAGGGAATAGCGATTTCAATAGAGTGGCACAAAACAAAACCCAGCCCGAAGAATACCAGCCTTGGGCGCGTCCAGCTCTCGGCTCGCGGGGGCTGGTCCTGCAGAGTTAGGGCGGGAGGGGCAGACCTGCACAAATGCGGCAAGGTCATGGTCGGGGCCTGGGGGGGGGCAGGAATTTCTCCATTGCCTCCTGGCATGGGCCTCTGAGGGTGGAGGGGTCCATGGGCAGCCTGGCCGCACCCCACATCAGCACCCCCAGGCCCCCCAGGCCTCCAGTGCCTCCCAGGGCCGGCAGCGCCCGCGTGTTTGTCTGCTCATCAAGCCGGCTCCCTGACAAGGCCCGACATTGGACAAGACTGTTCCTCTAATTAAGGTGCTAATTGAATTAAATGGCTGCGGTAATGAGCAGATGAGCAGCATAAAAAGTAAAGAGTCAGATAGGCCAATTAACAAGAGCGCAGAGCATAATTATAACATTGGAAATACATGCAGCTCGGCTCCAGCATTGTTAATTGTTACCGGGGGATTTATGGTAATTGGCCCCACAACAGGCAGCAGCCAAACCTGCCCAGGGCCGGTAATTAAAAAAATGATATTCTACACAAATGCTGGATGGGCTAATTAGGACTTGATTTGCATAAAGGAGTGGAGGAGGCCCTGCCCCACCTCCCTGCTCGGGGCCACATGGCAGGGCAGGGCCACGGGGTGGCACCGAGCCCTGCTGGACCCCCAGCTGTCCAGGGCCCCCTCAGCTGGCTGGGGACCCCAAGGCCAACCCTGAGCCCAGAGTGCTGCCCAGAGTGACCGCGCTCTGGAGTGCACTCACGAGGCCTCCTGCCGCCCTCAGGCCAGGCCAGCCCGCTGGACCGCGCTCTCTGCTCTGCACCTGCACCCCTTCCTGCCCCCACCTGGGGGGTGAGGGCTTGCAGCTTCACAGTCCTCCTTCAGCACCAGCCTGGGCTTGTGGTCCTTGTTCGTGGCCCCCCTTGAGGCCAGTCCTCCCCTCCCCTCCCCTCCTCTCTCCCTGCACGTGCATGGCTCTCCTTATTCGGAGTGTCCCCAGTGAGTGTGCCTGGACGTGGGTACATACCAAGGTCATGGGGCACATGGCCAGTCAGACTGGTCTGGGCCTCTTGCTTCCAACCCCCGAGCTGGGCTGTGTCCGCCCCTCCATGCTGCCCCCTCTGAGTGCAGTCCCAGACCCACCCCCTGGGGTTGGATGTGACCCCACCCCTCTGCCTCAGTTCGGGAGGACCACCGGGGACATGCAGACAGACAGACGGACAGACAAAAGCTATAGGGAGGGGGCCAGAGACAGAGGTACAGAGGGGAGGGGAGAATGGGAGGCAGGTGTGAGCTGCCCCCTGTCCCTGCCCCCCAGAAGCTCTGGCATCTCCATCACCCGGTCCTGCCCCACCTGCCGTGAGAAGGCCACCCCGCACCCCATCTCGGAGATGGGCCCAGACCTGGCCCAACACGGCCGACCTGTTTCTGACGCTGCCCCGCGGGGCCCACCCCGTCCCCCTGGCACGGCAGGCCCCCGCCGCTCCTGCCCACCACCAGCCGCTCTGTCCGTGACTCCTCAGGCAGATTTACCGTGATGTTCACACTCCGAACAGAAAACCCTGCCTCATTTACAAATGTAATTTCAATTGAGAGTACTTTTCCAATCTCCCTTCATTTGAGTCCCAATTGAGCCCCTTCTCCTGGTGCTGATGGCATGATTAGACAGCGCGCGCCTCGGCAGACTGGTCAAGCGCGCCCCGTAAATTGGGAAGGATGTTTTATCGGGACCCATCGCCGCCGTGCAGGCAGCTGTGGGGTGCTACGGGCTGTCCCCTCAAATCACGGTTACGGAATAATTCAGCCCTCGATTCTCCGGGATTACTGCCGCCACTGATCATGCTGTCACGTTCCAAGTGAGCACTTCATCCCGCGTTTATTCATGCCAGATCTGTTTTGCTTTCGTAATGAGCACATATTACCCCAGCACAAAGAGGGCGAAGACATCCGCGGTGATAGATAGACGCGAGATTAAATGAGATCTTTATGACTTCTGCAGCCATCAGTCCTGACTGTACGGTGAGGCAGCCGACTGGGCCCTGATTTGCTCTTTATTGGCTCTGATATTAGCATGCGCGCACCGGTGAGCGCAGGCCGATCAAACCCATTTAAGGTGGAACCGGGGGATGCGGGAGAGGCTGGCAGGTGGAGGCTTCAGCTGGGTGGGCTCAGACCTGCACCGGCCCGGGGAGGCGGGTGGGGGGGCACTTCCAGTTGCCCCGGGGGCTGCAGGCTGGCCGGTCGCCTCTGCTGGGGTTGTCGGGGGGCCCCCTAGCAGGGAGGGAGGTGGCTCATTTGGGACCTGAGGACGCCAGGTCACCTCCTGGGTGGGCCCAGGAAATGGACTGCAGGGGCCTTCCTCCAGCTCCCAGGGGGACACCAGGCCCAGCCTCCAGAACCGCCCTCCCCCACGCCAGCCGGCTGTCACAGCTGCCCCGGGGACCCCTGGGTCAGCACCCAGTGCGCTCCTTTCCCTCAGTGCCCTTGGGACAGCCCACGCACTGGTTCGCGCCCTTCCCACCTCTCCCCGGCTGTGGCCTTGGCGGAGGCCCCCCAGTGACAGTGTCATGGGGCTAGACACAGTCCTGTCCTGTTCCCCGCAGGGCCTGGGGCTCTGTCTCCTCGGCCGGGGCGGGGCTCCCAGTGGCTTGCGGGGGGGTGGGGGGTGGGGGGGGCCTTTACAGTGTCAGGGAGGCTATTGTCACCTGTCTGTTAAAAAGCAGAGTCCGGCTAAGAGGCTGCCGTTTTGGATCCTCCCACGACAGCTCTGTGTGTCCATATTTGTCTGTATCACATTTCTCACCTCTTGGGTGCAGTCTGTTGAGACTTCAGGGAGGTGATGAAATCTCATGGTCACCAAGGGCGCACGTAGTCTGAGCCTTGGGCAGCCCCGCCCTTGCTGTCTGCAGCCCAGCTCCCGGCCTGCTGTGCTCGGGATAGAGCTGGCCTGTGTGCGGTTCCGCCCCGTGGCTTGGGGCCTCTGTCACACGCTGGCCACCTTCTGTGCCCCCTGCCCCAGCCACCAGGGGCTGCCTACCACACTCGCCATGGAGCGCAAGGGTGGGCACGCACACGGAGTAGCAGCCACGCCCTTGGTGGTGCTGAGCCTGGGGCAGTGGCCGGCACGGACCGGGACAGTCCATGCCACTCCACAAGGGTACACACCAAGCAGGAGCAGATGGGCCATTTTGGTGGGTGGTGGGATGGCCAAGGACGCCTGGCTGGGGCAGGAACCCCAGAGCAGGAGTGGGGCCGGCTCGGCGGGGGAGGCAGGAGGGAGGGATGGGAATGGGCATCTGGGTCCTGGGGGACGAAGGGTTTGGGTGGGGGCACTGGTGGGCATCTCTGACATGTACTAGACCTCCCCAAGCGGGCCAGGCACGGGGCCTGGAGGGGAGAGAGTGTCCACCCCTGTGCCCTGGGCCACCTGGCAGAGCTGCTGCCCCTGGTAGGAGTGACCGGGGGCATGGTGAGACCGAGACCAGGCAGACCCAAGCGGGACATCCTACACGACACCAGGCTAGCCCTTACGCTGTCTAGGCCGAGAAAGGCCAGGAGAGATGGAGGGCTCGGGAGGAGGCATCTTGGAGGAGGGGTCCTGGTCCAGAGAAAGGACATGGTGGGGAAATGGGAAATCAACCAAGCCTGGGGTTTACCTGAGGGTGATGTGCCGATGTTGGGCTCCTAACACACCTCCTGATGAAGATGAAGGGCAGGGACCCTGGGCAGGTGTGTGGGAACTGTCTGTCTTAGCTCTGTGACTCCTCTCTGAATCAAAAACTGTCCCCAGGGGCGCCTGGGTGGCTCAATCATTAGGCGTCTGCCTTCGGCTCAGGTCATGATCCCAGGGTCCTGGGATCGAGCCCCGCATTGGGCTCCCTGCTCCGCGGGAAGCCTGCTTCTCCCTCTCCCACTCCCCCTGCTTGTGTTCCCTCTCTCCCTGTCGCTCTCTCTGTGTCAAATAAATAAAATCTTAAAAATAAATAAATAAATAAACAAATAAATAAAAAAAACTGTCCCCAAATTAAAGTTAGGAAAAAATCTCTCTGGCTCCAGTGTGGAGTGGCTGCTGGGGGATGGGGAGGAGGAAGGGAAGGAGAAAGAGGGGAAGTGGGGGGGAGGGGGAGAGAAGGGGGGAGGAGGAGAGAGAAGGGGGAGAGGGAGGGAGAAGGGGAGGGGGAGGAGGGGAGGAGAAAGAGGGGAAGCGGGGAGAAGGAGCAGAGGCGTGTTGAAGGCAAAGCCCTCCAGTTTGTGCAAGTCTGCATGTGTGTTATGTGCCTTTTATATGTGTGTGTATTTGTGCATGAGTGTGTCTGTGTGTTCCTGTGTGTGCACGTGAGTTATGTGTGTTTATGTGTGAGGTGTACTTGTGCGTGAGTGGATGTGAGGAGGGTGTTGTGTGTGTGTTCGTGTGTGCCCGTGATTCTCACACCTGTGAGGAGCCGTCCCTGGTCCAACACCTGCCCCGAGGCTTGATGAGGACTTTCAGGGTTTCAGGCTCCCAGGAGTGAGTGGGGGTCTGACCACCTGCTCTGGGGCTGGGGACCCCGCGCATTGAAATCTCACCCTCTGGCAGTTTTCGAGCCTGGCAGCAGGCCCCCTCCCACGCCCAGGCTGCCCCCGCAGGGGTTGGTGGGCAGCCAGCTCAGGGGCTCGGGGTTCCTGCTTCGTCTCCCTTCTCTGGGCTGGGACTGGGTGCCCACCGTGCTGTGTGCTCACTGATGTCCCTCCTGCGATCCCCCCACTCATCACGTGTAATAGAAACCCATACATATCTCTACTTGCTCATTTAAAAAGCGGGTGGGCTGTTGATGAGCACGCCAAGAGCGACATTTATGAGCCTGAAGCTAAGTGATTATTGACAATGGACAATGGTGCGCTCGCAGCGCAGCTCGGGAAGGGGAGCCGGCTCTTCTTTGAGGACCCCCCAGGGATAAGGACGCTGCTTCCTTTTCTGATGCTAATTTCAAACCCCACACCTGCTATTAGAACCTGGGCAGCTGCCCTTCCTTTTCATCTTAAATGTCACTGCAGTGCAGGGTGCTCCTGGGAAAGATGTGCCGGGGGAGGCGCCCAGGGCAGGGGGGCCCGGGGCAGCGGACAGGCGGCTCGGGGAGCAGGGGCCTCGGGCAGAGGGGGCAGGGAACCCCCGTCTTCCCAGCGAGCCTGGCTTCGGCAGCACCCAGTGCTTTTAAATACAAATAAAACTAAATGCCCATTTCTGTGTCTTTTTTTAGGCTGCGTTTATTGAGCACCTACTGCATACCAGTCTGTCCCCGGGGGGTGAGCAAAACAGAGCTGGCTGCTGCCTGGGGGCCCTGACCGTCCCCCTCCCCATGCACGGATGCACCCCGCCCTCCCACGCTCTCCTGGGCTCAGGGGCTTGAAGGGCTGCAGGAGGCTCGCTCCCCAGCCCCAGGCTGATGGAGATGCCCAGCTCTGCGGGGTGTTGAGCACGTGTGTGCAGGGGAACAGGGGATGGAAAGCTGGTGTGCACACCCTGTTTCTGGACTGCCCCAAATGCAAGGACCCCACTGGAGCTCAGGAGGGAAGACTAACATGGGGGGCAGATCCACTGAGGCAGCCCCCTCCTCTGCTGCCCTCGGCAGTGACCAGCCTCACTCTGGGCCTGGTTCACCTGCTGACCCTGGCCAGGGAGGACCCGCCGAGGTTGGCATCAAGCCTAGAGAGGTGTGGGAACAACGAGATCCTTCGAGGATAGCCTGGAGGGTCCAGGACCGGGTTGCTGGGGCTGCCGGAGCCCTGAGGCCCAGTGAGGCTCCCTCTCGGCCTCTCCTCCCCTCCTGTGCCCCCAGCTGCAGGACCTCGAGGCCTCCCGCTGTGGGGACAGGTCTTCGAGGCCCTCAATGGGGTCCTCCCCTCCCTGGGGAAGTGTCCCCTCACCCTGTGAGCCGGATTGGTCATGCTGCGCTCAGGCTGCAGGCAGAGCTGGGCCTTGCACGTGCTTTGGGGCATCCTGCCTGCCTCACAGCCCCCCACCTGCAAACACAGCCCCAGCTTTTGTCCAGAGCCACTCAGATCTGGCCCCGGAGGCTCTCCAGGGTGTCCACTCCCTCCTTTCTCTATGCCACGTCCCCCCACGCCTCCTCTCTGCACCTCGAACCTGCCACATTCCCTGTCGTCAGGGCGTCTCTGCATCCTGACAGGCATCCCCTTGGCAGCCGTGCGGGTTTTACTTGGGGTCCGTTTCTGTGCTTTGCTCTGTCTGTCCTCCAGGGCCAAAGGCCCCCCCCCGAGGGAAGGGTGGGGGTGTCACTTCCGTCTGAGGCCTGGTGTGCAGAAGAGGGACCCCAGGATGGACAGGGACCCGCACTTTGGGGAGCCTTAGTGCTGGCTGCAGGGGTGGAAAGGGGGTGGTGCCTGCAAAGACCCGCTCAGCCCCTGGGAGCTGTCCCTGTCCTGCTGGCTCTGACTGTGGCCCTGACTCCGTGGGTGGGCCATGCCCCACGTGGGGTCTGCGGCAGGTCCTCCGTGACCGGGCAGGCTGGCTCTTCTTGCCCCCCTGGTACCACTGTCTGGACTCCCAGTGTTTGCTGAGTGACAGCCCTGCATCCTGTGCACGTGTGAGCAGGACCTGCTGGACGAACCACGTCCCATGCAGCAAGGGCTGTGTTTACCCCCTGGCTCGGGCGGGAGGCTCATTCAATGGGGCCCCCTGACCAGCTCTCAACCAAGTGCCCTCCTAGCCTCGGGCAGGTCCCACAGGTCCCCGAGCTGGGTGCACCGTCATTACAGTGCAGTGAGCTCTGCAGACAAACCTGGCTTGGTGGTGGGAGTGGGGGTGGTGGGAGGGGGGAGGTGCCTGGGTGTCAGTACCGAGGACAGCGCCACATGGGGCAGGCCTTCCCCCAGGACATTGAGGGCACCCCTTGATGGTGATGAGTAGCCCCTCCCCCAAGCCACTCCTCACCTCCAAATCAGGGCTGTGGTGGAAGACTCTCTCAGTGACCGGGATGGGGGCTGCTGGCCAGACCTGGGTCCAGCCCCCTTTATCTGGCCATTTCCCAAGGCTGTGTGAGCTACAAGACCTTGGAGGTCATCTGGGCTCATCTAGGCCATGGGGTAAAGCTTTCTCAGCAGCGGGAACCTCGGGGGACACCTGAGGAATGCCGGTGATCCAGCCCCGCGATGCAGGTGCCCTGGGAATGGGCCCCTGGGGGCACCCACCCAAAGCTCCTCCGAGCACCCGGAAGGGCCACCCACGCTCTACAGGGGGTGGAGCGGACACCCCGATGCAGCTGCACTGCTCCTGCAGACGAGGCCTCAGGCCCCAGGGGCAGGTGGCCCTGGCTGTGGCCCTAGCCAGAGGCCCTCAGACCCCCTAGGGGCCCATGCTGCGTGGCTACCAGGACACACAGGGCCTGCCACAGACCCCCTGCCAGGAGCCTGGCCCGCCAAGCCTCCCGGCCAGCCTGCGGCAGGCCCACGGTCAGCAAGAGTGCCGGGCCGGCTGGGAGCTCCCACTCCAGGGCTGTGCTGACACCCCGCCAGGGAAGTCCAGCCCTGCCCAATCCCTGGGGCCCGCAGGCAGGCTTTAATTCCCCCGGGATCTCAATGCCCAGGAGCAGCATGGAGGGCGGTGAGCACCGTCAGGCAGCTAGAAAACTGAAGGACGGGGCTGCTGCCCCCCCCCCCCCCGGGGAAGTGCGGTGGCCCCTCGCTTCTCTCCCCGTCCATTTCCTCTCAAACGACTTCCTGGGAAGTGGACGGTGGATGCGTTTGACAATGGGATGACAGATGGCCACGGCTCACATCGGCTCTGCGCTCTGAGGGGCTGGGGTGGGCTGAGACAAGGAGGGGGAGGTGCTGGGGCTCTCTGGGCAGAGGGTGCAGCCCTGGGGGTGGGCCCATGGGAGCAAATGCCCACGTGAGCGTGCTGTCGAGCAGACGCAGGCCCGGGGCACCAGGGCACCAGGACACAGAGAGCCAACCCCGGGCACGGTGGACCCTAGGACAGTGGGGAGGGGTGCGAGAGACGGCCCGACTGCCTGCCTGGCTTGGGTCCTTCCCTGTCCCCAGCTGGAGGTCCCTGGGCTTGGTCCATAGCCTCTCCGTGCCTTGGTGTCCTCATCTGTAAAATGGAGCTGTGCTGGCCCTGCCCGTCGTGGGGACATCACAGGGACAGATCCCGGCGTGGGCGCGGCCTCCGTGTGCTGGGTGCCCTCTGCGAAGGGGCGTGGGCTGGCCCCGGCCAGCTGCCAGGACTTCCACCTTAAGGTATGACTAGCTGAGCCCCCTCCGCCCTGCCGCCCTAGTGACAAATACTAATGTCTAAATCAGCAGTCCGCCTGCTGGCCCGCTCCCGCTCATGTTCTTTGCTGAAATGTCACCTGTTCCTATCTAACGATTTGCATAATGCAAAGCTTCTCACTCGTAAAATACAGATTAAGAGGGGAAGCGGAGTCATTCTGGAACCAGGGATCCATTTCAAGGAGCGGGAGGGAGGCCGGCGGCGCGCTCTTAACCCTGTCCCTGCTGGCCGCCCTGCCCTGGGCGGCTCTGCCTAGACCCACACGGAGCCCCTGGGCCCACCTCATCTCACCGGGCATCCTGTGGCTGCTGGGGTCTGTCTCCCAACCACTGGTGACAGCCCCAGCCCACTTGGGCTGATGGGTGCCTGCTGCCCTGCCCTTCTTGGCAGGCCTGCTGGAGACAGGGTGCCCTGCAGTCACCCCGGGAGCCTGTGGCTTTGGACCGAGCATTGCACCCACTTACGGAGGACAGGGATGGAAGGTGTTGGGGCCCTGGGCCTGGGGCTGCTCAGGCAGACCCTCTCTATGGCCGTGGTATCCCCCGTCCAGACACCAGCTGGAAATGAAAATCGAAGGGGACACCTGGCTCTAGGATGTTTCAAAGGTATGCTTTGGGCTTGGGGAGGAGCCAGATCCGCGTTGTCATTAGGGATTTCTCCGTCCCCTCCCCCCAACCTGGCTTGGTTTGTGTTCTCAGCAAATTTAAAGCAAATGCCCAGGGGAGGTTCAGAGGCCCCTTGCTGCAGGAGAGGTGGGCCTGGGGGCTACACAGTGGCTCCTCCCATTCGGCCCAGTGAGGGGGCAGCCACCAGGAGGGAGGACCGCTGGTCTGACCTAGAGGAGTGGAGTGCCCAGACAGCTAGCTGAGGCCTGACTCACCACCAGGAGGGAGCAGCGCCTGCCCACACAGTGCAGCTCCATCCCCTGACCACCCTCCTGTCAGGGTCAGCCTCCTCCCACCAGCCCCCCACCTGGGACCACCACCTCCTCTGTCTTCTGCAGAGCTCTTTTGGGGGACATGGGGAAGGAGCCCCACATGCTGGCCACCCAACCACCAGGTGGGTTGGGGGCACTGTGAAGCCAGGGACTGGAGGCAGAGTGAAGGTGGAGCCAGTGGGGGGCACCAAGAACAGGGGTTAGGAGGGGAGGAGGAAGCCGTGGCCGAAGCATGGCTCCCTCATCTGGACCACGTGTGGATGAGCACAGGGGTGCCCAGCGGGGGGGAACCCTTGGCCAGGCCCCCTGCTCAGTGAGGTTGTCTAGGCATCACAAGGGAGGGGCTAATTTACTCACCGGTTACAGCCCAGGAGACAGAAGTAAAGCCCCAGTGCACCAACCCCAGCCGGATTTACCTGCTCATCTGCCTAACCACCAATGGACATTGAGCATTCCCCTCACCTGTAATCTAGCGGAGTAAATGGGCTGGGAAGTCTCACCTTGGTGCTTACCTCACCATTAACCCTACCACCACCATAATCACCTCCACCACCTCCACCATCACCTCCACCTCCATCACCTCCACTACCATCACCTCCACCACCATCACCTCCACCATCATCTCTACATCACCTCCACCACCATCACCTCCATCACCTCCACTACCATCACCTCCACCATCATCTCCACTACCATCTCCTCCACCACCATCTCATCACCTCCACCATCACCATCACCTCCACCACCACCATCACCTCCACCATCATCTCCACCATCACCTCCACCATATCACCTCCACCATCACCTCCACCACCACCACCTCCACCATCACCTCCACCACCATCTCCACCACCATCTCCACCACCATCTCCACCACCATCACCTCCACCTCCACCATCACCTACACCATCATCTCCACCATATCACCTCCACCATCATCACCTCCACCACCACCATCACCTCCACCATCATCTCCACTACCATCTCCTCCACCACCATCACCATCACCTCCACCACCACCATCACCTCCACCATCATCTCCACCATATCACCTCCACCATATCACCTCCACCATCACCTCCACCACCATCTCCACCACCATCTCCACCACCATCACCTCCACCTCCACCATCACCTACACCATCATCTCCACCATATCACCTCCACCATATCACCTCCACCATCACCTCCACCACCATCACCTCCACCATCATCACCTCCACCATCACTTCCACCACCATCATCTCCACCATCATCACCTCCACCACCACCATCACCATCACCTCCACCATCATCTCCACCACCATCTCCTCCACCACCATCACCATCACCTCCACCTCCACCATCACCTCCACCATCATCTCCACCACCATCACCTCCACCATCATCACCTCCACCACCACCATCACCATCACCTCCACCACCACCACCTCCACCATCACCTCCACCACCATCTCCACCACCATCTCTACCACCATCACCTCCACCACCACCATCACCTCCACCATCATCTCCACTACCATCTCCTCCACCACCATCACCATCACCTCCACCACCACCGCCTCCACCATCACCTCCACCATCATCTCCACCACCATCACCTCCACCACCATCTCCACCACCATCATCTCCACTACCATCTCCTCCACCACCATCCCCATCACCTCCACCACCACCACCTCCACCATCACCTCCACCATCATCTCCACCACCATCACCTCCACCACCATCTCCACCACCATCACCTCCACCATCATCTCCACTACCATCTCCTCCACCACCATCACCATCACCTCCACCACCACCACCTCCACCATCATCTCCACTACCATCTCCTCCACCACTACCACCATCACTATCACCACCATTATCATCGCCAATGGCAGCAGCACTAACTCTTACTTAGTTTCATTCTATGCCATATGTGGCACTTAGAGCTGCATTTACATCCCCTCATGTAATCTTCACAACCTTGAAATTAGTGTTTTCACCATCCTCATTCTACAGTCAGGTAAACTGAGGGAAGGAGAGGTTCAGCTGGGATTTGGACTTGGGCATTCTAGGCTGTGGCATCTCCCCATGTGGGGGAAGAAGGCACTCACATAAAATTTGGGAGATGAGCCCCTGCAGGAAGCTGGGCATCATCCTGAGCCTCCACCCAAACTGTACCTGTTCCTGCCCCTTGACTGGGAATGCGGGCCCATGTAGTCAGTGTCCTCAGTACCAGTGGGATAACCCCTCATGCCCTGAACACTTCTCCTCAGCCTCTGGGGGAAATTCAAGATGCCATCCTGTACCCAGCCAGCTCCTGTAGGCAACACCTGCATCTGTTGCCCAGAAGATTCCAGCCCAGATCTGCCCTCGCCCTCTGTAGGTGCTCCTCCTCTGTATATGGGTTGGGGTTAGGGTTAGGCAGCAGGCAAGGCTTCTGTCCTCATGGAGGGCATACCTGGGGCCACACTGTAGCCCTGTCCAGGCCTGAATACAACCCAAACGTGGTCTTGGCCATCTCAATGGCCACCTAAAACAACATTCCTACACCAGGGCTTCAGTTCCTCCACAGATGTCCAGCCAAGGGGTTATTAAGTGATCACAGCCAATCTAGTTGTAAGGTGTTGATTTGTGGCAAGAGACTCTGTGGGCTCTTTGCAGGGCCTCCAGCCCACAGTGCCAGGAAACCAGGTCCAGGGCTGGGACCCTTACCCACACGGAGACCATTTGCAGGAGCAGCCTCACCTGAGTGGCATGTTCCCAGCTGAGGTTAATACAGCCATTTCTGAGCAACTGAACAATGAGCTGATGGCTCTCAGAGACCCCCAAGGGGCAGGGACTTCGAGGAGCCCCTAGCCTCTGAGCTGCCCATTTTTGCCTGGGGTCACACATCCAGGGAGGAAAAGGCCTGGGCTTTTCAGCTGCAGAGCCCAGCTGGAGCCTCAGCACCACCACCTTCCTAGCCCATGGCACCCTGACCTTGCAAATGGGGATGGAGCTGTCTCAGGGCTTGGGTGGCAGTGAGGACACAGCTCAGGGCTAGGAAGGCCCCGTGGACCCGGCTATGGTGGACCCTTGTCTGCCCTGCCTGAGAGGCTGATAGAGCTTCTCTGAGAAGTGAGTGGTGTGACCATCCAGGCTCAGGTCTCACTAGCTCCTCATCCATCCATTTGCTCACTCACGTGGTACTCAGCAGGCACCTTCTGCCTGTGGGATTGGGTGCCAGAGGAGCCCATGATGACCAAGGCATGAGTCCTGCCTGCTGAGAGCAGCGGTTCTGAAGGCTCTGAATGATACTCAGTGTTCACTGTGAGGCCCCAGACACGGGGTTCCTGAGAGCAGCCAAGGATGGCCCCCACGTGGGACCTGGGGATCGAGGCCATGGTGTCTAGAAATTAGGGAGGCCTGGGGCAGGGCATGGCCCTATGCTTTGCCCCTGACAGTGACCCAGCTGACTGGGGAAGGACAGGGACTGCACTAGGGTGGTAAGCTGGGGTGGGGTCTTCATCTGCAGGCAGTCCTGGCTTGCTGGGGAGCTAAGGGGCAGGTAGAGAGCATCTCTGGTTCCTGGGTCCAGCCCTGCTGGCTGCATCTGCAGGATCCCTGGGTCTTGCCTGCCCTCTGGCCTCCCCAGGCCACTGACCTCACAGGGTCCACCTTTTGTTCCATCATGACCCCTCCCCAGCATTCTACCAGCACAGATGGGATGGTCTTTCTCCATCTTCAAAAGACTGGCCTTGTCCCTCCTGCCCCCCACCCCTCTGGCTTCCTTCCCCTCCCCTCCCCTCCAAAGAGCTGACCCATGTTCCTCACCCCACCCCCCGACCCTTTCCAGTACCCCCTCAGGAGGACACTTCTCTCTGGTCACCATGGGCATCCACGTTGCTAACCCCCCCGGGCAGGTCTCAGATCCCAGGTTACACCCCCACTTGGGATCATCTGAGGGCCACCTGGCCTAACTGACCTCTTCCTCCTGTGCAGGTCCCACATCTCCCCTCCCCCCACCAGTCTCCTTCCTGCCCTGCCCCAACCTCTTCACCTCCATGTACCCCAGACCCAGCCTGGGGGTGTCTGGTCTTGCCCACCACATACCTGTGGGCTCCACCGTCACTCCCCCTGCCCTCCATCACGCTGCCCGAGGCTGGGTCACCTCTGGCTGCGATGATCCCCATCCTCTGCTCAGAGCCCACCTGGCTCCACCCACTTCCCAAGCCAGGTAGGGACCACCCTGTGTGTAGCGGTGTCTCCAAGCACGAGACCCGTCCCTGCCTCCCGTTCACGGCAGTCGCCTCCCACAAGCCAGGCAGCGCATTTGGCCTCACTGGTTTCGGGGTCCACAATGCCACCCAGCACCAGGCAGGACAGCCACACAGCGAGTGCCCTCAAGGCCTTGTCCCCTGTGCTGTGGGAGGGGCTCCACAGGGCTGGGACCCCCAGTCCCTCCCTGGGCAGTGCAGCGATGTCTGGGGCTGAATCCTGGGACCCTGGCTCGATTCAGCCCAAGTTCTGGGCCCAGGTGTGGGGGCTTGAGCAGCCTGGCCCCACCCTTCCCCTCCCAGCCAGCCACCCTGGCCTGTGGTGCTTGCACCTGCCCTCAGCTGGCTGGGGAGGGGGCGGAGGGGCGGGGCTAGCCCTGAGGGCCACCTGGAGGAGGTGGCCCAGCCAGGCCCTTGCCCAAGGCAGCGTTCCTCGAAGCTGCTGATAAAGCTGGCTAATGGCTTTTTGCTAATGAGAAAAGCCGGGCTGATTATGACAAATGGCTGGGAGCAGCGGGCTAAGCGGCGACACGTGCCCAACTCGCTGCCGCCAGGGGGGGCCGCTGCCCCACCCACCCAGCCCGGGGCTCCCCAAACCTGGCCCTGAGCTGGTGGGCCTGGGGCGGGGGCAGGGGGTGCGTGGTGCGAGAGGGGCTAGGGGGAGGAGCAAGGGCAGGGGCAGTGCCCCAGGGGTGCCCTGCCCCAACCCCGCCCCCAAGCTCCCCAACTCCCTAGTTACCCCAGCACTGTCCGCCCCTAACACCCCAAGCCCCTGCCCCCCAGCACCCTGGGCCCTGGACCCCCAGAACACACACCCTCCCACCCCCAGCACCCCGAACCCTAGCATGTCCCCCACCCAGCTCCCCCAGCACCCCTCTCCTTAGCCCGTTCCCCACTCCCCCTGCCCTGCTCTGCACGGCCACCCACAGCTTCTCCCTAGTCGGCAGAAGGAACCGTAGGAGAGCCAGGCCTTGCTGGGCTCCAGGTGAACTGGCTGGACATTCCCTGGCTTGGCGGGGGTGGTACCTGCTCCATGTCTTGGTTTCCTAAGGGCACCCCGAGGAGAGGGGCGCAATTCTTCACCGCCCCCCGAGAGGGTGTCTGGCTAGGGAGACATTCAGACTGTCCCCCTCGTCCCAGCTTGGGGTCAAGGTGAGCCACACGACAACAAAGAGTCCCAGGGCCCCCTGGCGTGACATCGCCCCGGGTGCGGGTTTTCATGTGAACCCTCCTAGCCAGAGCAGAGACTGCCGTCCGTCCTTCCATCCATCCACCTGTCTGCACGGAGCCTGCCCTGGGCGCCAGGCAATGTCCCCAGAACTGGGGTGCCCCTGATGCCCAGCTCCTGCCCCAGGCCCACTCGGGGCGCCTCCTTGGACTGTGGCCCCTCTGCCCTGTCCCTGCCCCACTGTCTCGCCTGGCTGGCGGCCCCCTCCAGTGCCCCTCCAGGTCCCTCACCGCGGGCGGTTGGACCTGTGGACACACGCCACTGCGTCCAGCAACGGCTCTGCCACCCGATGCTTCCCTCCTGGACAGCCCTTGGTCCCACTTCCGGAACCTTCTGCCCTCCCAGCTCTCTCTCCCTGACGGCCACCCTCTGGGATGCTCTCTCAGGGCCGACCCCAGCCCCGGCCTGAGCAGCAGGGGTCCGCCGTGGGCGCCGGGCTTTGGGGAAATAGGAGGCGTTGGTGTAGCCGGCCTGTTGGGCGTTATTTAAAGGGGGTGAGGGGCGAGGGCAGCCTTGTTGAAGGCTGCGTGGAGAGGTAGGCAAGGCATAATGGGATTTTCCATGTGGAACGACCATCTTATCTTGGCTGCGAGTGTCATCCATTACTGCTAATTATGCCAGCTAGCGGCGCCGGGAGCCTTGGCTGCTCCCGGCTGGGCAGGCGGCTCTGTCCCCATTGTCCTCTCCCAGGCCGCCCCTCTCGCCGGGTGGGAAGGGTCCGGGGTCTCCCTATCGTCCCAGAGCAGCAGTGAACGTGGTGGGCACCCCCTTGATAGATGAAGCATGGAAATTAGTTCCAGAGTTTAACTGATAACCGCCGAGCGCAGCTACATTCGGTTATGGCAGCCCTAATTGATGAGCTCATTAAGTCCATTATTAGAGAAATTGATTTCAAATAGGCACTTAGAGCGGGTGCAGGAGGCAGGTGGGCGGGGGCAAGGAGGCAGAGGAAGCCACGAAAATACATAATGAGGCAAGTAATTTTATAGGTTTGTTTAATGAAAAGCCTCAACAGCGCACTCGTGGCCATGTGGGTTTTAAACACTCATTTTATGTACTAATAAAGCTCCTGGTGGTGAGATCCTTCCCAGGCCCCGGCCCACCATCCTCCGCGGCCACCCCTAATTAATTAATTAACCCCGGCGAGGCGATCAATGAGTTAGTCACGCAGAATCGACACTTGGAGGCCGCCCGCCCGGGCCCGTGGGGAGGGGGGCCCCGGCAGGTGCTTCACTTCTCATCCTCCGGCTCTGTCCTCCAGCCCTGCCCAGCCCAGGGCCCTGGCACTGGGGGCCGCAGCCCCAGGGCGGGTAGCTGTGGTCGCCGTGGGCATCCTCCGACCGGCCAGGAGCGTCCCGCGGGTCTCCTGTGACTGTTTCTTCCAGCATGGTCCCCCCAGGCCGTGCTCCGTGGGGCCGCCCTAGTGACCCTAACCCTGACTTGGCCCTCGGGGCTCTGCCCGGCTTGGGACAGGCTCAGTCTGGGTGGTCCTGGGGATACTGACCCCTAGCCTCCGCCCTGGCTACCTGTCCCCCCAGCCCATGTGGACCCACACAGATGCGGACGCACACATGGACACACAGGAGGGGGACACTGCCACGGTCACGCAGACACGTCCACATACGGACGCACACACAGAGTGGCAGTGCCACAGAATACGTGGACTCCCACACTCAGACGCAGCCATGCAGACATGCCTAGACACACGGGCGGGAACATACGCAGGACTGCCCTTCCTTCTCTTCCGAGGCACGTGGATTCGGGGCCCGCTCCGGAGGCTCCTTCGGTGCTGTCACTGTTTCTTGTCCTTTCGTCCGTCCCCACCTTGGTTCAGAGCCCCCCGGGCCTCTCCCGCCTCACTGCCACCGTCCCTGGCTTCCCAAGCCACCCATGTGAGTGAGCCTGATTCCCCAGCATGGGGGAACCAGCGTGGCCGAAACCAAACTTGATTTCCCACCCCTCCCACGGCCCCTTGACCACCCACCTCGGCGAGAGGCGCAGTCCTGGGGGTCCCTGCAGTCTGCATCGAGCTGCCCTGGGCCAGCCTCACTCCACCTCCCCAGCCGCCAGCCTCCCCACCTCTGCCCCGCGTCCCTAGCGTCCATCGCCCACCAGTGGCCAGGGTCACCCCACTAAAATGGCACTCCTGCCCACAGGGAGCAGAGTCCTACACGGCCAGCTTTCCGCGGGCCTCTCCGGCCTCCGTGCTCCTCCTCCCTGGCCTCGCTGGCCCCTGACTGTGCCTCCAGAGCCCACCCCGGGCCTTCTCTCCCGTTGTTCCTCTGCCTGGGCCCCCCGTCCCTCCCCTCTTGCTCCACGGCCAGCAGCAGCCCGCCTGCCCCCTTGTTTCCCCTTTCTCTGGGGTGGGGTGTGAGTGTCTCCTGTGGCCTTGTCCCCATCCCACTAGCATCCCAAAGCACGGAGGCCCCACGGGAGGGGACGTCGGTCCCCAGCACGGGGCCGGGCACCCAGGGGGTGCTCGGCCACGTCCAGTGAATGCACGGGGCCTCTAGGGTATCCATGTGCCCGGCGGGGTCCGGGAACCTTGCCCACAGAGACACAGCAGCGGTCTTCGTCGGTCAGATGACTGAAGTAGTGATGAGCCACCTGGGAGGAGGGGAGGGAAACGGAGGTAAGGGGAGTCCTCAGCGTGGAGACCAGGACACACGTGCCTTGTTAAAACGGAGTCATTCAGGAAACAGAACAAACATGCATTCAGCAGACGGGACGGGAGAGGTGGGCACCTGGGGGGCTGAGCGCCAGACGTGGGGAGCCCCACCGGCCTGGGTCTGGGGGCAGAGCAAGGAGGTGGAGGCCCAGAGCCTGGCCCAGGGCTGCCGGGGGGCGTGGGGGGAGCGGCCCCAGCAGGACACACTGTCGGGCAGGAGCTGCTTGGGGACCGGTGGCAGAGAGGAGCTCCCGGGGGCTCCGCGCTCCGGGCCGAGGCGGAGGCTGGCGGTCGGGGGGCTGGGGGAGGTCTGAGGGTGCGCCGTGTGCTGGGTGACAGCTCACCGGTACCGTCCCCCGTCGCGTGCTCTGGTGGGGCGCCCTGTCCCTCCCCAGACAGCGGATGCCCGCCTGCCTCACGGGCTCCTCGGCCGTGGTGTTGCCTGCACACTCCGGAACTGAAAGCCAAGAAGGCAAACACCACAGAAGCAGGAACCGTGAGCACAGGGCAGAGGCCGACGCTGCAATCGCGTGAGCTCCCTGGGCCTCGCCCCTGCTCTGCTCCCGGCGCTGCGTTGCCTTCGTTCACTTCTGCTTCCTGCGCCCTCAGGGAGCCCCGCCGCCGGGGCCGGGGAGGTTGAGGCGTCTCAGCTGCTGTGGGCCCGTGGGTCCGCATGAGCTCACAGGGCCACTCAGCTGCGTGGGCAGAAGGTCAAGTCCAGAGTCCTGGCCAGCGTCCTGTCCCCCAGGCGTGACACCTTCGAACCCACGAGCACACCTCTTCCCTGCCCCCTGCCCCCCGCACGGCCCATCCTCGCTGTGCTTCTGGGGGTCCGGGAGCTGCACTCGGGGGGCGGGGGCCGTGGCCTGCTCCGACTTCAATGCTGGGCAGGACCCGGGGCGGCATGGGGACGACAGCGAGGAGCTGATGGGGCGGCTGCCGGGGCCTTGGGGCCCTCCCTGCAGGCTGCGCCCCTCCTCAGGCCCTCGGCCCTCACTGTGGGCGACCCAGGTCTGGTCTCCAGCCGGCAGAGGCTGCAGGCAAGGTGCCCTCGTGGAGCAGTTCCCTGGCTCTCGGGCTGTTCCCGGTGGCCTCTCTGCACTCTCATTTTTTAGCCCTGCAAATACTACTGTGGTAAGACAAACCAATGAAAGGAGACAGTGTTGCCCAATTACGGAGAGCTCGGCACTCTCGCCAGCATCGGCCGAGGCACGGGCCGCTCCCAGGTGTTCCAACCCCACAAGCCTGCAGGTGCGGCCTGTCCTAGAGACGCTGCAGCTGACGGAGGGCCCGGAAGGTCGGCCCAAACCACAGGTGCAGCTCTCTGGCACCTCTGGCCCCCACTGCCCTGTCCGGTCTGAGGCCTGGCGGCAGGAGCGGGAAGGGGGCATCTCCAGGCCTTCAGGGCCCCTCCGCCCACCCTCCAGACCAGCAGATGCGGGGCCAGCCCAAGTGGGGTGCTGCCCATCCTGCCGCCCTCCCGGGTTGAGTCTGAGCGCTGGGAGGGCCCCACAGTGGCCCTTCATTCCAGAGGAAGTGACTGTCCCCTTGCTTTGATGGTCCAGCTGAAGAAGGGAGTCACGAACCGTATCCTTTGTCAAACAGCCCTGTGAGTTTTCTGTAGGTTTGTAGGTCTGCAGACACCTATTCCCACTCGGAGCCCAGAGCACCGCATCTGGGGGCCTGCAGACAGAGGTGTTGGTCCCAGCGCCGGCCTGGCCCATGCGAGGGCCTGGACTTGGCCGAGGGCGTCTGGGCAGGTCTGGGGGAGCCAGCCACCCAGCGGGCAGGAAGGCTCCCTCCAAGTCCCCTACTCCTGGGGACGGTGTGGACACGAGACAGATGACAGAAAAGCGATTTACAATTTGGCTGTTCTCTTTCCAATTAAGCTGCGACATTAGTTAATATGCAGGGCCGGGAAGCTCAGGCGGAGATCATGTGTAGATGGCTCCATAAAACTCCTCCAGGAACAAATAATTTTGCACAAATTTGCAAACAGCACGGTTTTTGTAAATAACCATAATCTTTCTACCAGCCCCACTGCCGATTATGCATTTTTCCTTCATGATAATTTAATGACGATCTAATTTACCTAGTGTTGCCGGGCCTTGGGTGCAGCCAATGTGATTGTCCAATTTAGTCCAAAATCTGTCCTGATGGCGTTAATTCATATTGACCAAGGGTTTACAAATTGAGCTTTTCCCCTCGTTGTGCCAGACGGTGAACTCCACTCACGGGTCCGTTTGCGCATGTCCAGCCGACTCGGCCCCGGCCTGCTCATCTGAGCCCGCTGAGCAGACTTCAGCAGCCCCAGAAAGCGCACGCAGGGGTTGAGGTGCACGGCCTGGGAACCGCTGGGTCCAGGGAGGGGTGGACATGGGGGCCTGCTTTCCGGAGACAGCCAAGGGCAGGCCAGGCACACTGAACAGGAGCTGACCAGGCCGGGAGGGGGCAGGAGGGCCGGGGTGTGTGTGTGCCAACGCCCAGAGGCCGTAGTCAGCCCTTCTGTAAAGGGGCCACCAGGGGCCCTGTCCGGGTCTTGGCAAGGGTTCAAAGGCAGCATCCCCGTGAGGGACCCGATACCAGCCTGTCACTGGTACAGAGACCCTCCCCAGCAAAGCCTGACCATGTGGCCTTCCTGGGCACTGCCACTGCGTGAAGTGACTTAGTTTCTTTCTCTATTTGCTTGTTGGATGCCTGTCTCCCTTCTAGAATGTCAGGGCTCAGGCGGGTGGGCGTCCGCTTTGCCTGCAGGCTGGCCCAGTGCTCGGCTGAGAGCACGGGGCAGTGCTGCATGGCTTCTGTCTTACTCTTTGTCACTGTTGGCACCCACAGGGCAGTGCCCGGACTCTGGTCGTCAGTGCTGCTTCCCCATCATGATGTCCTCTTCCAGGCTCACGGCGGTTTGCCAAGGGAATGGAGCGGGGGGCACCCTGAGGGCTGGGACCACAAGTGGATCACGGGGATGGCATCACCCTGGCGGGGCAGGCCCTGCGCTGACCCAGCCACCAAGCTGTGGCTGGTCATGGAGTAAGTGGGCCGATGGTCGGACGGCTGGGACGTGAGCAGATGCTGGCTCTGGGTTTGGTAGACAGGTGGGCAGGTGGAGGGCTGGTGGAGGGGTGTGTGTGCGGGTGCGTGGGTGGCCTGGTGGGCTGCTGGTCGGATGAACAGATGAATAATGGAGAGTGGATGGATGATTGCTGGCTGGGTGGGTGTGAGGGTAGGTGGATGGATATTTGGGTGGGTGAATGACCCTGTGGGGGGGTTGTGATTCCGTGGGCAAGTGGGTGAATAGGGGGGCTGTGGAGGGTTTGATGAGTGGGTTAGTATATGGGTTGGTGGATGAGTGAGGAGTGGAGGTAGATCAGTGGTTGGATGGGCGCTAGTTAAGAAGTGGGCAAGGGCGCCTGGGTGGCTCAGTTGGTTGAGTGACTGCCTTCGGCTCAGGTCATGATCCTGGAGTCCCTGGATCAAGTCCCGCATCGGGCTTCCTGCTCAGCGGGGAGTCTGCTTCTCCCTCTGACCCTCCCCCCTCTCATGCTCTCTCTATCTCATTCTCTCTCTCAAATAAATAAATAAAATCTTAAAAAAAAAAAAAAGAAGTGGGCAAGCTAAGGGAAGGAAGAGGCGGGGCCCGGCACACGCGCACCGATGGGTGCATTCATGGGTCCGTGGGTGCATGCGTGACTAGGCGGCTTTCTGCGTGAGCCCGTGGGCGGTAGTGGAGCAGGCGATGGATGGGAGGGCGTGCCCAGGGGAGCTGCGTGGGGGCTTTTCCAGATGCCCGTTACCCGGAGCCTTTCTTGGCCCTCTCCACAGCAGGGCAGAGGCCACGAGGACCTGGAGTTGCTGCTTCATTCGCCTTCTCGTGGCATCGGAGGAAATACTTGGAAACAAAATCAGAAGGGAGAGTTGTCAGGTGAGGGTGAGCGCTCAGGCAGTGGGGGTGCTTGGAGGAGGCCCACCCAACCCCCCAGAGCACATGGCCCTGGGGGGCCAGCTGCAGGGGCGGGTGGGACAGAAGTAGGTGGAGTGGTCTCGGAGGCCCTGAGGCCCAGTTGCTGGAGGGGGTTCTGGGTCGGGAGCAGGGTGGGTCTGGGGTCAGGTCTGGGCCAGGGAGAGGCCTGGCAGCTGGGTCGGGGGCTTGCCCAGGGGAGGAGATGCCGGGCATCGATGCAGATGGACTTTGGAGGGCTGTGGTCAGGGAGAGGGCCACGTGGACAGCAGATCCTGCACGAGAGGGACCAGCGGAGAAGCAGGCTACACACTGCGACTGGTCACCTGCAGCCTCACCCGGGGCTCTCTCCTTGCAGTAGCCTCTGGGCCATGCAGGGACGTTTGCAAACCGTGCTCCCGCCTGGCAACCCTCACCCCGTCCCGGCCCTGCCTCCCTGCCCCGAGGCCCGGAGTCCTGCCTGCAGGCTGGCCTGGCCCTCCAGGGTGAGGGGCAGGGGCCTTCCTTACCTGGGCGTGGGGTGGGGTGGGCGTCCAGAGAGGAAAATTTACAGGCTGGGCGTTCGTCCTTGACGCTCGGACGCCTCGGTGCGGGCACTAACCCTCGCCTGGGGACCACTTAGGACCAAGTCTTCAGATCAGTGGTTGAGAGCGTTTGCAGACGCTCTCACCTCAGCTCCCCTGCCCCGCCGCGTGGGGGGCTCCATGCCCACCAGCCTGACCCGGCTCTTCCAGGTGCTTCCCCCACCCCGGCCCCCCCGCAGCCCCTGCCCTGAACCACTTCCTCCTGCTCAAAAAGCTACACTTTCCTGCTATTTGTGCTGCTTTTAATCCATAGGAAGTGAATTTTCCACTCATATATTAGTTTATTTTATATTTTCAGATTGATTCGACTACACATTGATTTCCTGTTGTGGGTATTGTGTCCCGAGCGAGGATTATGCGTGTAGAAGTAGGGGCTCGCGGCTCATAAAGGTTGCTCTGTGCTGGAGAGCTCTTATCTTGGAAAGGGAGAGTCCAATTTTATTGAAACAGCTAAAATCCCACTTAATTGAATTTTTTTCCCTCTAAGATGTACAAGCTTAGAGACTTTTGCTTTCCAATTCAACGCAGACTCTGTGGTGTTTAAATTTCCAAACCCATAAAGACCTTTATGAAAAAGACCCTGCGAATATCGTATTTCTGAGCCAGCGCCCTGCCGTGCGCACCAGGTGGGAACGGCGATCACAAAATCAATATTCTGTAGAACATCTTTGGATCGCGCGCCTTTCATGCCTATTTAACGCAGCCCTGCGGAAAAGGCTCCTGCCGGCCCCCCTCGTGCTGTGCCCTCAAAGACCTGGACAGCCCACCACGGAGCCCAGCGGCTTGGCTGGGACACCCCTGGCCCCGGATTGAGCCAGCGAGGGGCACCTGACGAACGCACGTGTCCACTCTGTGCTCCGTCTGCGCCCGGCCCGGGCTCGCCCGGACCCCCTTGCAGTGGCCTGGCCAGGCGGTCCTCGTCCCGCCAGGAGTGGCCCTGGCGTCTGGCTCCCAGCCCATCTCCCCTTGCCTCCCGCCACCTGCAGGGAAGAGAGGAAGTACGGACAGGCAGACGGCCGCCCTGCACTCTGCAGCTGTCAGACCAAGTTGTGTGGAGGGCGGCCTCCATCCCCAGGCCTGGCTACTGGGGCTGGTCACACCCAGGGCAGTGGGTGCAGTGAACATGTGTGCGGGCCCTGGGTGCCCGGAAGGACGCTTCTGCACCTGCTGTCCTCCCGTCCTGCCCTGGACCTGAACCCCCAGCTTCCAGCCACAGGTGAGTGCTGCAGATGGGGGCTGGGGCATCTGCTGGGTGAGTCCGGGGGAGCCTCTTCCTGGGGTGTCTGCTGGGTGAGTCCGGGGGAGCCTCTTCCTGGGGCGTCTGCTGGGTGAGTCCGGGGGAGCCTCTGCCTGGGGCGTCTGCTGGGTGAGTCCGGGGGAGCCTCTTCCTGGGGCATCTGCTGGGTGAGTCCGGGGGAGCCTCTTCCTGGGGCGTCTGCTGGGTGAGTCCGGGGGAGCCTCTTCCTGGGGCGTCTGCTGGGTGAGTCCGGGGGAGCCTCTTCCTGGGGCGTCTGCTGGGTGAGTCCGGGGGAGCCTCTGCCTGGGGTGTCTGCTGGGTGAGTGGGGGACCTTCTATTCTGCAGAGGCCACACCCTCAAACAGTTCTCATCCCTGGCCACCTCCTGGCCCAGCGGCCCAGCCTGGAGGCCACCTGCATGAGCTGACCACAGTGTGCTCACATTCGTGAGCTCACTCTGCCACACGCTCACACAAGATCTGCCTTCCCACCAGACGCCTTTGTCCCACTCAGACCACAGCTGACCCTCCTGCGTCCCCTCCTGACCCCCACCCACCTCTACCAACCTAGGGCCTGAGCACCTGGGGGCTGGGTGGGGCCAGGTAGGGGGGCCCCGGGAGCTCAGAGAAGCTCCCCCCTGCCTTGAAGTTTCCGGAGCTCAGTGCAGCCATGCCCCTTGGGGACACCTCCATTCCCCACCCACCCCCCAGGTTCCCCGTCCCCGTGCCACTGGACTCGTGCAGGGGAGGAGAGGTGCTGGCCCCGGAGCTGGGGCCTAGGTTTGCCTCACCTCTGCTGCCCTGCCCCCAGCCTCGGTGTCCCCATCAGCACAGGGTCCCACACTGCACTTCTGTGCCCCTCTGGATTGGTCTCAAGTCCAGCTGGGGCAGAGGGGCTCTGGGCCGCCCGCCCCGGGGCCTCCCCTCGGGGCCGCCCTGGCCGAGCGGGAGCAGGCCCCCTGCGGCTGGGGCCCTCAGCCCCTGGACAACCCGCCTGCCTCCTGGCCTGGACTTGCCCCCGCTGTCCGCAGCCTTCAGGTGGGGCCCTCGGGGCAGTTCCGCCCCCCGGGAGCCGGGAGGCCGGTGCAGGCGGCGGGCCTCTCCCGGGGACGTCGCGGCGGGGCTCACGCTTGGCCGGGCCTGACTGTCCTCGGTCCCTCTTCACACACAGCTGTGCCCACAACAGTTTAATGGCACTCTGGACCAGGGGCTACTCTGCATCTCTATCCCGTGAAATGGCTCATGGTGATAGGGAGAGGAAAAACAAAGCGGTCCTCGTCCTCATGAGGCCCCCGCCTGCCCTGCTCCTTAGCACACCCCGGCGCTGCTGTCCGTAATTATTTCCTCAGCTCACTGGAGCTTCCAGAGAGTTCTCTGAGCTGACGACGCAGCTGCGGGCTCAGGACGGTGCTAAGCGGGGATGGTGGTGGGGGGCGTTGGGCCCCCGCTCCTGGAGGCCCGGGGTTGGGGTCAGGGCACCCGCCAGACTCTCCGGGCGAGCCCACTAGGTGGGTGCCCGTGAGGAGGGCTGGGGGTCAGGATGGGTGACGGTTTGCCTCAGAATGCTTCAGCGTCCCCAGGTCGGGCCTAACTCACACACCTTGCCCGCTGGCCTCGGGGAAGGTGCCGGGAGCAGAGAGAGATGCCCCGGAAGGGTCTGGACTTGCTCAGCGGTGAGTTCCTTTCGTTCCTGCTGCAGGTGTCTCCTTGGTGCTCTTAGGGACTCTGCCCGAGATGCCGTGGGCATCTGGGGGACACAGGAAGGTCACGCAGGCAGAGCGGCCACGCCTGGGGCCAGTGGAGCTCAGAGCAGAGGTCGTCAGCTCGGGTCGCTGCGGGCCGGTGGCCCGGGGCCTGGCCGTCCCCTGGGAGGCCCGGGTGCTCCTTCTCCCCGGCAAACCCCCCGGCTGCCTCTCCTTCCCTTCTTGTTCTCCCCGAAACTCACATCTGTCGGAACTTCCTCCCACCCAGCAGCACCCCCGGCTGGTCGCCGTCCTCCGCTCTCGGGGCCTGGCTGCCGCGCCGGCTCTGGGCCTCCCTGTCCAGCTCACCCTCTCCCGAGGCTGGGTTCCTGCAGGCGGGGCCTCAAGTTCTTGTGGGGCCTGTCCCTGGCCTTGGCTTCCACAGGGAGGGTGCCCCCCAGCACCATGCCCAGGAGAAGGCGACGCGCAGTGGGGGCCACAGGGACCAGGGCTGGGGGCTCTGCCCACCCCTCAGGCCTGGGTGTGTCCCTCAGGCTTTCTGCAGCCATGGGCCTCATTGGCGGTCATCCAGTGGCCTGCTCGGTCCCTGAGGGCGGGGGGAGTCTTGGCTCTGCCCCTGCCAGCCGGTGGGGCGTTTGGTGAAGGGAAGTAGAGCCCATTGGCTCCTGTATCGGCCAGCCCAGGAAGATGCTGGTCCTTACTCCACTCCTGCCTCTCAGGCTCCAGCCTGCAGCCCCAGCCCCTCCCCGTGCCCCACGCCCGAGGCCTCACCTGATGGGGAGATTTGGGTATGCCCCTGAACTGGGGGTGCAGCATCCTGAGAGCAGGAGGGTCCCCCAGGAGCTGGCTCCGGCCCGTTCCCCCCCAGAACCACGCGTGTAGCAGGGGCAGCGCTGGGGCGGCCACCCCGAGCCCCTGCCCCACACGCCCATCTTCGCTGCCACCTCGGACAAGCGGAGGCCCCACCGGCCAGGCGGGCACAGTGCATTTGAACAGTGGAGTGCGATTCCGGAGCCGTGGGAAGAGAGAGGGAGAAGCCTATGAATTATTACAAACACATTCAATCTCTGCAGCCGCGCGGCCAGCCCAGCCTGGAAAGCCTTTTCTTCTCGTGTTTAAGTTAGCGTGGAAGATGAAATAGTCACAGAGACGCACTGGCCACTCGAACCTGTTATTGCTGGCTCGGAGTGCCTATAAATACTTTTCTGATTTATAACCTCGCTCTGCTTTATAAATGGAAAACCAGAGATGCCTTCAAGAGCAGCTTTCGAAGCCCGCGCTTTTCTGCATGTCCACTCGCAGACGTGAATGCCAATACCCGGGAGACGCCCTCCGCCGTTCCCCCTGCAGCCTGTGGGCGCCGGGCCTCTACCTGGGCCTGGGTCAAGTTTGGATTCTGTGCGTGTTGGCCCAGGAGGAGGGGGGTCCCAGATGGGGGGCGTTCAGGGCTAAAAGCGGAGTGAGGTGTTCACCCTGACTCTCTGGGAAGCACTCTGTTTTGGGAAGACAGCAGGCGCACAAACATCTATGGATGGTCCTAGCCCTGCATGGGCTTATGCCCCAGAGGGGAAGCTAATGTCCAAGCCCCCAGCCCCTGCCCAATCCCTGCTTCCCAACACCCCCGATTGCTGCCGATGACAGGGTGCTCATGCCCAGCAGCCTCCTGCGGCGCTCACCTGCGCCAGGTGGCCCGGAGCTTTCCCTGAAAGATGGGCAGTGACAGCCCCAGGGCCACGTGTATGTGGGCAGGAACATTCGGTTCACCTGCGGTGTCCCGGCCGGTGCCCGGCACAGGGAGAGCTCGGGAAACGTCAGCTACTGACGGTACGTATTAAGTAACCTGGTGTGTCGGGGAAACTGAGTCTCACGAAGGCTAAGCCACCTGTCCGGGGTCCCGCGGGGACTGTGAGCGGGGCGGGCACTGCCCCAGGACGCGACATGCACGGTCGTTCCCTCACACGGGCCTGGCAGGGCCAGCAGCCCTGGCAATGTCAGGTCGTCACGGAGCGCCCAAGGCCCCCCGGCCCCTCCCCCAGGCGGTTCTGGACGCCATCAGAGGATTTGCCGGAGACCGTGTTTGGGGTTAAAGAAAAGGCGTTGGAAGGAAGCACTCGGGGTTGGATTTGCTCTGTGAATTTTTGAATCATCTAGAGAATATGAGCTTCTTGATGAAAAGCACGATTCTGCGTTATGAACCAGAAAGTCATGGGCGATCAGACCAGCGAGCCGGGCCGCAGCACCTCCGTAATGTCCCGGCTGCTGACACGGCTGCTTCCAGGCAGATGATCCGGTAAACAGGCCGTCCACCCCGGAGAGCCCCTGGGCGTGCTTCTGGCCCTCACGCCAGGCCCCGCCCCGGCCCCCACATCTGCAAGGGAACACGAGGGACGGACAGCCTGGAGCCGGGCCTGTTTGGTCCTGGAGACAATTTTATCCCGAATGGGATCAACCTTGGCCGTGGAGGGCTGAGCCCGGCTGCCCGCTGTCTGCACCTCGAGGCCACTCCGCTCCCACGTAAATCCCCATTCTCTGCACTCCACGGACCACGCAGCACACACAGCTCCCTTGGCGGGGCCGGTGCTGGAGAAGTTTCTTGAACAGGAGGTAAAATTGTGACCTCCTGGCCAAACAGAATACTCACCCACGAGCATGTAGATTGGCCACAGGGAACCGTTCCGGGCCTGGGCTCGTGGTGGAAAAGCAGCCCCCACCGGAGCCGAGGGTCTCACCAGCAGACCGGGGCAGGACCCGCCGGCAGCACCCATGGCTGTGGGCAGCCAGCAGCCCCAAGAGGGCATCTGGGAGGCCAGCCCTACAAGGGCATGGGGGGCCGCGCAGCCCCAGGGAAACCCACCCCGAGGCAAGGGACCCCCCGCACCCGCCCCCAGCCCAGGCCCTCACCCTCAACACCCTCTTTCCATGGTCCAAATGAAAACTAATCATGTTTCAAGACTGGCGGTCCAGGCCCAAGGAGCTCCACGTGCACGCGGTGATCGTCGGCGACGGGCCGCGGGGCGGCTGAAACCCCCACATCTGGGCTCCCTGGCCCAGCATGGCTGTCAGCATCGAGTACATCCCAGACGGCTGACCGCTCGGGGCCACATCCACACCCTGGCATTTCCTGTGCGGGATGAAGGGGCCATAAAACTTACTTCTGTTGGTTACACACCGTTCTGCCAGCATCGCAAACCGCCAGGGGTCACCAGCGTGGGGGTGCTTGCGGCCAGGCCCCCTGGGGGCCGGTCAGAGTGAGTGGCTGTGTGTGTGACCAGCCAGGTCGCTTTCCAGGGCCACCTGCTTGTTCTGGGGCAGCATTTTCCATGAAACGTGGGGGAGTTTCTTTGACCAAAGCCCGTCCATCCTAAGAGAGGTGTAAGCAAGGGCCCCTCAGTCCAACCAGAGTCAGCAGAACAGGTGAGTTCCAAAGTGATGGTGCCCGACTTGCTGAGCAGGGAGGGGCTGGTGCTGCCCCACGGTGGGGGTGGGCAGCTGGAGAAGCTTACTTGGAGGGCTTATAGGCCAGATGCTGACATGGTGGACACCCAGGTCTCTTGGGCTCCCAGAGGGGACCCAGGGGTCCCACCTGGGCTTTGAGGGGAGGTGAGGGGGCCCCGAGCGGTGGGCCGTCTGGAAGCACGGGGGCCCAGCCACCACCACGCTCTGTACTTGAGCCTTAATGGCAGCTCTGGGCCCGAGATGCCCGGGGGCCCCGGCTGGCAGATGCATGGAGCGTGTGGTCCACGCATGCAGAAGCGCGGCAGGCCGCCGTGCGAGGGAGCGAGCCATGCCACACCTGCAGTGTGGACAAACCTCGGAGCTGGCTCTCCGTGAGAGATGCCGGCACAAAGGCTGCTTCCAGGCGGCGTCCAGGGCAGCAACCACGGCGAAAGACCCGAGGGGCGGTGGCCGCAGCCGGAGCGGGCACTGACTGCTGGTGGCAGGCGTGGTGGGGCTAGGGGCCGGGTGGCACCACCTTGCAAAGGGGCTCAGTCCACTGAAATGCACAGTTTAAAATAGTTCGTTTTAGTTCTCTGAATTTCACTTGAATTAACAAAATAAATCAGTAAAATGAATAACTTGGACTGGAGACCATGAAAACAGGAAGGAGGTGACAGGGAGGGAAGGGGGATGAGCCAACATCACTGGGAGGTCGTGAGCCGCCTGCAGGTTCCCCTGGGTTTGCAGGGAGGCTGGGCTGGAGATGCAGCTGTTTGGGGATTTCCTCTGGGCTCAGGTGCCTCTCAAGGGGCAGGGCCCCAGGCTGAGGCCATCGGCAGGTTTGGGGCTGCCTGATGGGGCCCTGGGTGTCCTCTGGGGATTGGCACACCCTTGGGGACAAAGTCGACCAGGCCTTAATTGTGTCTTCTCCTGGACAAGGGGGCCAGGAGCTGAGAGGAGAGGGGTCTCTGGGAGGAAGAACTCACGGCCCAGCCACCTTCCCCAGCACCACTCCCAGCTGACTGGCCGTCGCACCCGTGGGAGACGCAGTCAGGGCCTCAGTGGCCCCGGACCCAGGTCTGGCAAGCGGGAGCACGGCCGCTCAGTCAGGGGACTGTGGCCCCCACACTGCAAACCCAGAGACCCCCAGTGTCCCAGGGGTTGCAGCCTCTGTGTTTCAGAGGGCACAGATGGACCTCAGGGCTACCAGCCTCACGAAAAACCCATAGGAAGGGCCCTGGCTTCCTCCAGGCCTTGGTGGAGGGGATGCGGGGTGGCTGGGGCTTTCAGGACCCGGGGGGAGCCCCACAGCCATCACGAAGCCCAGGCTGGGGGGCCTTGCCAGCATCAGGCACCTGCCCCTGAGCCCACATCTGTCCCTCGTCCTCATCGCTGTCATTGCAGGGACGACGTGGTCCCTTCGTTCTGGGTCTTGGGGCTGAGGACAGGTGCCCCCCAGCCCTCGACCTGTGAAGGATGCCTCCCCGTGATACTGGCCCAGAGGAGGGCTGAGAGGCCTGCGACTCAGTTTCCTCCTCTGGAGATGTAGGGTAGTGTATGGTCCCTCCTTGGCGTGGTTCTGCGGCTACAGGAGAGGCATGAGACTGAGCGGGCAGCGCAGGCCGTGCGGGGCAGCAGGGACCCCAGCTTCGGGTCAGGTGTTGCGACCCAGGGGGCAGATGAGCGTGCAGCGGAGCTAGGCCCTGTATCCGCGCCCGCCCACCCAGCTCTGCGGGGACCCCTGTGAGGTAATGGCCCGCACTGAAGCCTTCCTGGGCCCCGAGGCCACGCGGCCCTCCCTGGGGTCCGCGCAGCGTGATGGAGCGCTGACGGGAGGAACCCGGGCTGAGGTAATCGAAGCTGAAAAGGCGGAATCAGCGAGCGTCGGATCCTCTTGCCGCCTTCATCAATCCAGCTAACTGGGTTTGAGTGCGCGCCCGGCAAGTGTTCGGCAAAGGGAATTAATATGTAGGACATCTGAGGCCTGGCGCGGCTGCAGGGCTGCTGGTGGGCGCGGGGCCGGCGGCCCAGGGCCCCGACCCTCGGCCCTCGGCCCGGGGAGGCCAGCGCCCGCCCGGCCTCCCCACCCGCAATTCAATTACGTCGGGGCTGCTGCTTATGCAGGCGGCGGCGGGCGGGGCCCTCAAGACAAAGGCGTCCGCATTTACCCCATCATAAGCTTCATTTGGAGGAGGTTTGAAAACAATTCCCCGTCACATTTGTCCCTGTCAGATCACATTATTCACAAATGAAGTTCACAAAGTATCAATTCAATTTCAATGAGCCGCGTTGCGGGGCTCGGAGGGGTTTGGCCCGGCCCGCTGGGGGGGCTGCGGACACCGAGGCCGTCAGAGGTAATCAAAGGCAGGCAGCCACGCTAGCACTTTCCATTTCACCCCTTTTGTGCACATCTGTTCCTGGATAATCCCATTTTCTACACTTCCAAATCACTGAAGACGGCCTTGGAGGGGTGGGGCCCGCGGGAGGGGGCCGCACGTCCGTTGTCTGTCGGTCTGAGCCACAGCCAAGCAGGGGTGCGGTGGGCAGGCCCGCCCCAGGGCCCTGCGCCCTGGGGTCCCTGCGCCCCGGGGTCTGCAGCCTGGGCCCCCCAGCACGCCCACACAGCTCAGAGGGGCGGGACACTGACCCTGTTCAGGAAGCCCGTGGGGGGGTACTTCAAGGCGCTTCCTGCCTCCAAGGCAGCCCACCCCCCCACCTCTCTCCACCCCTCAGGGGCCCCCTCCCCTCCGACCGGAGGCCTGTCTGGCCCCCTCCTTGGTTGGGGCTGAGGGGCTCTTTGAGGCGGAGCCCCGTGGGCGGGTCTCAGGCTGCCCCCTGGCCTCCGATGGCAAACAGGTCATGGGCACCCCCAGCATAGACCTGCCCCAGATGGGACACGGCAGAGAAAACCTTCCCAGTGTCCGGGCCTCTCCCCTCTGCTGTGTAGCCTCCTGCTACACCCCGGACTTCTCCCGGCCACTGGACCTGTGCATCCCAACACCAGGCCCATCTCCTGCCCCTTCATTGCCTCTGAGGAGGTGGGTGGCCCCTCCCCACCAGCGCAAGCACGAGGGCGGCGGGGGGTGCAGGGCGGTGGAGCGGTCCTGGTCATGCCGGCCTTGGCTCAGCGTGTCCACATGTCAGGTCAGACCCTGCCCTCCCACAGCCCCATCAGCTGAAGCTACGTGTGTGGCAGGGGAGGCGAGCACCCACCACCCCATGTGACCCACCAGCCAGCCACCTCACCATGCCTCCAGGCCTGGGGCTCCCCACTTGTGAAGTCAGCTCTTTCCTGGTCCGGGCCTCGCCAAGACTGCTGACCCCACAGGAGTCCTAGGGGGCTGTGGAAGCCGGTACCAGAAACCCGGGCAGGACGTAGAGCCAAGAGTCGAGAGCCGGGGGACAGAGTGGGCGGCGGGCCCCATCCCCTGACTGCAGCAGCCCTGCCGGCTGCCTGTGGCCTGGCACCTGGGACGGGATGCACACCGTGGGGCTGCCCTGGGCTGTGGGCTGGAGGCCGCTCCCCCAGACCCAGACACCCAGGGAAGGAAGGAGGGGCTGTGGTCCACCTGGTGTGGCCACCCATGGGCTCGCACCCGCAGCTGGGGTGCTTTCGTGGATGCGGGGCAGCTGTGGGCCTACACGTGGGGTGTGTATGGGGGTGTGGGTCTGTGGTCCTGTGCTGCTTGGGGCATGAGCTCCTGCCGCATCTGCTTTCTCTGCATTCAGCGTTCTCCTGCCGGGGCAAAAGGCCTGGCTTCCTGCTGCAGAAACCTCCGGCGCCCCAAGACGCTGCCAGCGAGGATGGGGTCAGGCTGCCTGTGGATGTGGGCCTCTGGGGGCATGGGGAGCGCCCATGCCTGAGCCATCCTGCCGCCCTGCGATGAGGCTGAGCCTCCGAAATGGAAGAAAATTGCCAATTCATAGCACTCACTTGCATTTTTAAATGAATAAACTTCATTTTCTTAGAGCAGTTTGAGGGCGAGAGCAACACTGAGAGGGGGGTTCAGAGAGAGATCTCCCGTGCGCCCCCGTCCCCCCACTACCCACATCTGCACCGGGATGGGACATCTGTTACGGCGGACGGGCCTCCACGGACACGTCATCCTCACCGAGTCCACAGATGGCCGCAGGGCCCCCCCTGGTGGCGCACATTCTGTGGGTCTGGACACGGGCATCAGGACAGGTGCCCACCACCGCAGCACCACCCAGAGTTGCTCCCCGGCCCCCACATCCCCCGTGCTCCCCCTCCTGCCCCCAACCCCTGACAACCGCCCATCCTGGTGCTGTCCCCGTGGTTCTGCCTTTTCCGGGATGTCCCACGGCTGGAATCCTATTGCGTCCTTCCCTCAGTAATGTGCATTTAAGGGTCCTCCTGTCTTTTCACGGCTTGGGCGCTCGTTTCTCGTGAGCATGAGTGATAGTCCATTGTCTGGGTGCAGCATGGTTAATTTATCCACTCACACACCGAAGGACGTCTTGGTTGTTTCCAGGTTTTGGCGACTATGAATGAAGCTGCTATAGACATCGTGTGTGGTTTTGGTGTGGACGTAAGGTTTCAGTTAATGCGGGTGAACACCACGGAGCAGGACTGCTGGACCGCACAGTGACAGTAGGCTTGGTTCTGTGAAGACCAGTGTCTCCCAGTGTCCCTGTCCAGTGATGAGCCCAGGCCTTGGAAACGGGAGAAACCCGGCATCTCCTAATGTATGCCGCAAAAGCGAAGCTCACTTGCTGCCACGCTATGAGCCCCCAGGAGAGCCTGGGACCCGAGCCCGCCACCCCACCCTCACCGCCCCCGCCACCAGCTGGCTCCCAAGAGGGGGGCCCAGCCTGCCTGCCCTGAGCAGATGTGGGGGTGCTTTGTCCTGGGTGGCTGCCCCCCTGACCATCTGGGCCAGACTGTACCTGGTCCTCGGCTCTCTCGATCTGTTGATCCCAGGGCCAGAGCACCCTATAAAATGTGGCGATCATGAAAGGATTTGAAGTTAGGGCAGCTGAAGCCACTGGAACACAGAGCGAGGGTCTGGCGGTTTCGTTCACTGCTGCAAAATCGCCCGGCCCCCGCACGGCGGGCTCCGCCAGGCCCAGGGCCTCGGGCCGTCGAGCGCCCCACTTGTCATCTTTCCCCACAAACAGAAGGATGTGTCTTCAAACCAGAGGCGCTCACAGCAAGGCCAACCCCGCGGGCGGCCTCCAGCCCCATGCACACACTCACACATGTATACACTTGCACACGCATGCAAGGGGTGCACATGGACGTGTGCCGAGCACGTGTGCACGTGTCCCCTCACGCGCATGCACGGTGCCTGGGGCCGTGCAGGGGGGGAAGCCTTCTTGTCCTGCCTCAGGGGGAGCCCCGGTGTCCATGCAGCTGACGCACACGTGCCTGGGTTCCCACGGGAGCACCTCACAGACTCATGCCGCCGTCCCAGAGGCTGGCCCCTGTCCCTCGCGGCCTGTGTTCCCTGGTGGAGGTGCTGGGAGGCCTCCTGGCACCCCAGGGTCCTCAACACCATCACAGGGGCTCACCAGCCCTGAGAACAGTCCATCCTTCTGTCAAATGCCTTCCTTGGCACCCGGCCTCACGCCTGGCCTGGGGCTCCACGCAGGGCCCTCAGTACCCACCCAGGGGCAGTGATGGGACAGTCCAGGGACAGGACTGAAGTGAGAGGCTCAGCCATCAGCAGCGGGGACCCCCAGGAGGAGCTCAGAAAGGCTGGGTCCGGGAGCCTTCTCGGAAGAGGTGGTCCAGAGCTGGCCCTGAAGGCCTGGCCACCCGCACAACTCTGTGCCTCCAGCTGGGCAGTTTGCGAGGCCTGAAGCCTCCTCCTCAGCGGGGAGCAGGGGTCCAGTGGCCCCCTCATCCTGCCCACCGAGTGCGGGGCACATTCTGGAGAGTCTGGGTGCCTCAGCCCCGTGAGGCTTGCTTTACTGGTCCCTACGGGGCAGTGGGGGCTGCCGGGCCCCTGGCGCCTCCGGGCCAAGGAGCATCCAGAGCCCAGGAGCTGTCCGGGCACCAGCCAGGGGAATGCTCTCCCAGCCTGTACATCAGCCGGACACCGGGAACATAGAGATGTATCGAATTCAGCTTAGCAACCCAGGCATGAATGCCCGTCCTTTAAAGAGAAACTTATCTGTAATTAAAATCATGCACAAGTTTTAGAAAGAGTCTGTTTACAACTGGCAAGAAAGCTGATTGTGGAAATGAATAGGCCTCCGTTGGGGCTGGGAGGGTTTAATTCAGGAATAAATCCCCCACAGGAGGTGCCTTGCTGGGGCTCTTTTCCCCCGTGCCTTTGGGGGGCTGGCGACGGCGTGACTGCGGTCGTGGTTGACGTGGCCCTTATCGAGCCACGATCACAGGCACGAGGGCTGGGCCGCGGGCTCCCGGGTGGCTGGAGAGCTCCCTGCAAACCCCGCTCCTCCACGCGTCAGCGATAAATTAGCCCAGTTAAAATCAGCAGGACGCGCGCATTCCAAGTTTATGCTTCCCTGTGAGCAGATGGTGGCTCGGCACGTGAGAAGCAGGTGGCATCAATCACCAGCCTCGGAGTTTGGGGGACGGTCACACCGGTCCTCACGGAGGAGCTGCCGCCTGCACGTGGTGGCAATAAGAACGTGATTGATGCTGGCCAGGGGGCTGGCCGCCGCGGCCGGGGTGATTTAGGAGGATTGTGGTGGCTGCCGCCGTTAATTGGGAGAGCGGCGCATGGATAATTTGGGGCACCTGCATGCAGAGCCCGGCCCGCACTGTATTTGCATAATCCTCCCCGTTATCCTTGTCCCAGTAGACATCACCGGACAGAATTGACTGTTTTTCTGGGTATTGATTGCAATTAAGAGCAGGAATATGAGCTGGAAGATGGGGGGCTTCCAGGCGAGAACACTTGCTGGGTCTTGTTGGTGCCTCTAGCCTTCTTCCTCCTGCCCACCCCCACCCCAATGAGGTAGAGCCCTCCACCAAGACCCCTCGATATGGAACAAGCCCCCCCAAACGTTCCTGACAGATGCCCGCCACCCACCCGCTCCGTGGCCCACTTTGGGCAGGGTGGCCTGGGGGTGGGGACCGTGATGGCACATAGGGTCACTGCCCCATGGAGTGGGGGGCCAGAACCCTGCTCCCCGGCTCCTACTCTAGGTCTCCTGCCCGCGGGCATGGGGTGGGACTTTCTTGAGAACAACTCAGTGCAGGAGAACCTGCTCCCTCCGGTGGGGACACACAGGCTTGTCCACACGACCAGGGGACAGCAGATCCTCAGAGCCCGCATGGGGGCATGCGTGGGAGAGGCCACACGGGACACAGGGTGGGTCCCCCAGGCGGGCCGCGAGGGCCTGGCCAAGAATGACAGCTGGGACAAAGACCGAGCTGCGGGTGGAGGGAGGGGAAGCTCCGTGAAGTCTGCACCCACCAGGTAGGTTCTTCCTGCATTTGGTGGCAGGCTGGACCTGGGCGGTGGGATCCCATGGATAGAGGGGGTGGTGTGAGCAGAGCTTCCCCGGAAGACAGGGCCTCCATCACTAAGCACACCGGGGCTGGCTTGTACCAGGGCTGCTTGGGGCAGCTCCCCGCCTGCCTGGCCCCGTCTCAGACCTTGGTTCCTGACCCTCCAGCCACTGGCTTTCTCCTCTGACTCCCACTGACCCCCAGAGCCCCATCCTGCCCATTACTCAGCCACCACCGGTCCCCTGCCCCACCAGGAAGAACCAGCCTGCTGCTGCTGGTGTCCAGGGGCCGGTCCTCCCCTCTGCTCCAGGGAGTGCTGTGAACGGCAAGACCATGGGGGGTGGGGTGCAGGTGGGACAAACCACAAGTGCCCCAGCTTGCCCCCGGCCCTGCTGGAACCTCTCCAACACCCCAGCCACATCCGAGATTCCTCGACCTTGTTTCCCACCATCTGACTCGCTGGGGCTCGAGCTCCCTGAGGAGGGTCACAAACAGCAAGCGTGGGGCTTCCTATGACCCAAATCTTGGCACAGGCAGGGTGGGGTCGAAGAAGAAAATGTGGGGGATGATCTCCATGGCCCGGAGGGAGTAAATTATTTCTTCATTTATATTTAGAGAAACACAGAGAAAGAGAGCCAGCATGCGAGCAGGGGGGAGGGGCAGAGGGAGAGGGAGAGGCAGACTCCCCACTGAGCAGGGAGCCCGACGCGGGACTCGATCCCACGACTCATGGGATCCTAACCTGAGCCGAAAGCAAGAGCCGGACACTTAACCGACTGAGCCCCCCAGGCACCGCTGCTGTCTTAAATAGGGTCCCAGAAGCAGCAACCCCTGAGGAGAACACTGAGAAACAGCCACGTCAAGACGCGAGCTCTTCATGGAGACGGGCCGGGAGAGCAGACGCCCCGCACCTCCGCAGAGACACACAGCCCAACACAGAAGGAGCAAAGGCAAGAGCTAGGCTTCTCGAGGGAGGAAAGGGGTGGTTAGTGGACGGCAACGTCCAGGTCAAGGACGTAGAGTGTCCTGGGCTCGTGGCAATGGTGACATGGAGCTCGGCTGTGGGACTCGTGTGCCCGACGACCAGGAAACCCCCAAAGCCAGGCTCCCTAACTTCTTATTTCTAATCACGGCTTTTTGTAAAACAAAATAGTTCTCCCTCTCCACGTTACCTGTTTGTGGCTTGTCTTACTCTGGCTTCCCCGCTGAGCCCTGGAAGCTGCCTCTTCTCCGGCTCTCGGGCAGGGCTCAGAGCGCAGGGTCTGAGGGCCGTGGGTGCCTGTTGCTGGAGGTTAGCGCACACTCTGGGCGCCGCAGTGCATGATCCAGGAGCTACCTGTGCGCGTGCATGTGAGTGCAAACTCACACACTCATAAAGAACACTACTGGGGCAAGTGACAGAATCTGAAGGCCTGTAGGTTAGATGACATTTCATTATGCTAATTTCCTGACTTTGATCGTTACATTGTAGTTACGTAAGAGACTGCCCTTGTTTTCAGGGAGTACTACTGAAGGATTTAGAGGGACGATGTGTCTGTAACTAACTCTCAAATGACTCAGAGCGGGGAAAATACACACATACGTGAGAGAAAGAGGAAGCAAATTTTTCATCCCAGGTGAAATTAATAATAACAAAAATACTTAAGACTGGTTGTATTTTTAATGTTATTTTCAGTAGGTACTGGGTGCTTGGTAAACTGATACCTATATGGAAAAAGCTAGAATTGACCCCATGCAGAAAAAATCTTCATGGTCTCAAGATAAGAAAATATCTCTTAAATAGTTCAACATTAGGTACTAACTGTAAACAAATTTTAGGAATTTAAAGCTCTTCTTCATCAAAAGCGCCACTGAGACTGCAGGAAAAGATGTTTGCACACACGTCGTCATCAAAGGGCCGTATAATCACAACATGTAAAAAATTGTTACAAGAAAACGTGAATAGGCACTTCACAAAAGTGGACAGTAATGGCCAAGAAACACACAAAAAGTGCACCGTGCGTCATTTGTGAGCAGAACTGGCACATTAAAGCCTCATGAGATGGCGCTACACACCCGGGGGGGCTGCTGCACAGAAAAAGACAGGGAGCATCAGGGGGGCAAGGACTGGAGCAGAGACGTGCTGGTCAGTGTTCAAGGAGCCCCTCTCCAGGGCAGAAGGAGCCCTGACTTGCAGTGCCGGCCACTGTCAATGGAGTAAATAATCCCCATGTGGCTGATGGCAAGGTGCCGCTTCACATCTCAGCAGAGCTGAGAAAGATGTGTGCAAGGAGCTCTTGTGAGCCTCTGTGAGCCGGCCCCTGTCAGCACTTGGGGGAAGCCAGGACTCCCGCACGCGGCTGGTAGCTGTGTGAATTGGTAGAGACGTGCTGGAAAATGATTTGGCAACATCTACAGAAGCCCAACATATGGCACACCTCGAAATTCCACCCGCAGATGCATCCCCAAACAGAAACACACACATATGTTCACCGAAAGATGTGTACAAGAATGTCGTTAGCAGTGCTCTTCTGGAATAGCACCAAACTTGAGAATACCCAGATGGCTGCCGACAGTAGGATGTTGTATATCCACACAATGAAATAGTCTACAAATGAGACGAATAGCCTGCCGCCATACGTAGCACCACGGATGAGCTTCCTGAACACATTGTTGATCAAGGCAGCCAGACAAAAAAATACTCACTGCATGCTTCCTCTATGTGAAGTTCCAAGCAGACAGAGCGAATTTGTGGAGTTAGAAGTCAGGATGATGGGCCTTTCCATCCAGTGGCAGCCATCAGCTCAAAGGTCCTCAAACAAGTCCATCCAGGAGCTGTGGAGGAAGAAGCAGTCCAACATAATGCACTTTCTTCACACAGGGAGCCAGCTCTCTGCGCCCCATGGGGCCCCCTGCCCAACCCGCCCCAATAAAGTACACAGACTGGGGTAAAAGGCCAAGCAAGGTTATGTCACCTATCAGATTCGTGTGTGTCATGGTGGTTGCAAACACACAGTTCCTCAGGGTACGACCTACAGCGACCCTGTCTATCACGGTGCTAACCGGCTCAAGTTTGCCCGAAGCCTACCGTCTGTTGCACAGGAGCGAGCTGGATGCCACCGTGGGGCTCTGAGAGTCCTGCATTCTTACTGGGTTGTCAAAGACTCCACATACCAATTCTTCGAGGTCATCCTCATCGATCCATTCCATAAAGCTATCAGAAGGAATCCTGACACCCAGGGGATCACCAAACCAGTCCACAAGCACAGGGAGATGCAAGGTCTGACATCTGCAGGCCACGAGAACGTGGCCTTGGGACAGGTCCAAAGTTCACCACACTATTGGTGATTCTCGCTGTGTGGCATGGAGAGGATGCAATACTCCCCAGCTCCACCGTTACTGCTAATATAAGTAATGTTTGCAGAATTCTTACTAATAAACAATTTAGGACAGTCAAAAAAAAAAAAAAAGAAAAGGAATGAGGATAATGGTTATCTCTGGGGAGAACAGAAGTGCCTGGAGGTGGCACCAGGTGGGCTGGTGATACTCTTATTTCTTGACCTGGACGTGGACACATAAATTTCATTTTGTGACAGTTGGGTGGTACATTCATGTTCTATGCACTTTTCTGCATGTGTACAATAGTTAGATTTTAAAGTGTGTGAAAAATCATGAAGATTTTTATACACTAAAAAAGAAGAATCCAAAAAAGAAATTAAGAAAATAATCTCATCTATAATAACATCAAAATGAATAAAATACTTAGGAATAAACTTAACCAAGGAAGTGAAAGATTTATACATTGAAAATAACAAAGCTTCGCCGAAAGAAATGAACAAAGACATAATGGAAAGACATCCCATGTTCATGGACTGGAAGATGTAATATCATTAAGATGACAATACTACCAAAAGCAATCTATAGATTAAGTGCAATCTGTATCAAAATCTCAACAAGGCATTTGGCAGAAATAGAACAATCCAACCTAAAATTTATATGGAATCTCAATGGTCAAAACAATCTTGAGATTTTGGAAGAACAAAGCAGAAAAACTCAGAGTTGCTGAATTCAGAACTGACTATAAACCTACACTAATCAAAATAGTGTGGTGCTGGCATCACGCCAGACAGAGACAAATGGAAGAGAATAGAGAGCCCAGATATAAACCTTCATGTATGTGGTCAGATGACTTTCAACAAGGGAAGAGGAAAGGACAGTCTTCCAACAGATGGTGATGGAACGGCACAGAAACGGCACATCCCCATGCAAAAGAATGACATCGGAGCCCTACCTCACACCATACGCAAAAACTAACTCAAAATAGATCAGAAACCTAAAGTAGGAGCTAAAGTATAAAACTGTTGGAGGTAAACAGGGGGAAAACTTCATGACTTGGGATCTGGCAATGATTTCTTTGATATGACACCAAAAGCACATGCAAGAAAAAAAATAAATTGGATTTAGTCAAAATAAAAAACTTGTGTGCATCAAAGGATGCAATCCACAGGGCAGAAAGGCAGCCCACAGAGCAGGAGAAAAGATTTGCAAATCATTTATCTGATAAGGGACCAATATCCAGAATATGTAGAGAACTTCTAAAACTCCACAACAACAACAACAAAAAAACCCCCAAAACAAACAACCTGATTAAAAACGGTCAAAGGACTTGAACAGGCATTTCTTCAAGGATTATTTACAGATGGCCAACAAGCCGCAGAAAGATGCTCACACCACTAAGCATTAGAGAAATGCAAATCAAAACCACAATCAGATACCACCAGCCGTTAGCATGGCTACTGTCCAACAAAACAAAACAAAATACCACATGTTGGCGAGGATGTGGGGAAACTGCAACTCTGTGCGCTGTTGGTGGGAACGTAAGCTGGTGCAGCTGCTGTGGAAACAGCATGGAGTTTCCTCACCAAACTGAATAGAGAATTACCATATGACCCAGCTATTCCATGTCTGATATCTCCAGAAGAATTGGAACCAGGGACTGAAGAGATGCCTGCAGCCCATGTTCACAGCAGCGTTAGCTGCAACAGTTAAAGTGTGGGAGCAACCCAAGTGTCCATCAGTGGATGAATAGTAAGCAAAAGGTGGTCCATCCATGCAAGGGAATGTTATTCAGCCTTAGAAGGAAGGACATCCTTCCACCTGCCACCCCGAGGGTGAATCTTGAGGACACAATGCTCAGGGAAATGAGCCAGTTGCAAAAAGACAAATACTGTGCCATCCTACTCCTGTGAAGTATCCAGAGTGGTCAGATTCACAGAGACAGAAAGGATGGAGATGGGGCTGGGGGAGGGGGGTGGTGTTTAATGGGGATGGAGTTTCAGATTCTGGGATGGATGGCAGTGACTCCCAACAATGTGCATGTACTTAACACCACTGAGCTCTACACATAAATGATGAAGATGCTAAGTTTATGGTATGTCTGTTTTACCACGATAAAGAAATATGAAAACAAACACGAAGAGGGTGTATCAGCCTGGGTCCAGCCAGGAGACAGACACTACCCAGGGTCAAACAGGGAAGTTTAACGTGCAGAATTACTAATGTCGAGAAGGAGTAACTGTAAGAGGGAAGGAGCTCTGGTCTCCCCGGCCCTGGTCTGGCTGGGTCAGACCTGGCCTGGGGTCTCAGGGCCGGCAGCATCCCACGACGGCGTGGCGGGGAGCAGGTGGCCAGCCATGGGCGGTGCCGCAGGTGGGCTGCTGGAGCAGGCGGGAGGCCTTCGGGTGCTGGTTTCCATGTAAAGAGGGAGAAAATCTTCCCATTGGTGGGGCAGGAAGGAAGCACAAGATATGCATCACCTCCAAGTGTGTGAGCAGAGCAGGACGGGCGACCCGCGCAGGGCCACGCAGGGCCACGCAGGGCCATGCAGCTGGCTCCCGGATGTACAAGGCACCGCCTCCCGTGTGAGAGCAGCAAGTCCAGCCGTGGTCTAGGCCTGGGACGGAGCCCTGGCCTGGGGACACGCTGTCTCGTGGGGCAGAGTATGACCCAGAAGCAGGGTGCTGGGGAGGCCTGTGGTCACCTACCAGCGTGGCTGCCTCTTACTCGAAAGGGTAAGAGTTACTCTTTTGCTCTTGACTTTAATGATTAGAGAAATCTGTGCTGAAACATAAATTTGAAAACAGGGTGGAAAGTGGGGACACCAGACGTCTAGGTCACAAAGGGCGTGGGGCGGGTGGGGGCCAGCCAGACCGCTGTCAGGACAGAGGGCCAGAAACAGCCTCTCTGCTGGCAGGACCGGGCAGGCGGGAGTGCGCAGGGACCCCCCCACTCAGGGGCTCTAAGCCCCTTTGAGAACTGGCTTCAGGTGTCTGTTGCAAGGACGTGGGCCAAGCACCTGCTCCCGGAGCCCCTGGGGAGAGCTCAGCTTGAGGGGAGGTGCAGCAGGGAGGAGGCCGTGGGGGGCCGTGGGGGGCTGGGGGCAGGGCTCTGCCTGCTGGGAGGAAGCCCACCCCCATGCTGCGTGTGACTCCCTCCCCTGAAGGGCGGGGCAGGAGGGCTGGCTGACTTGCTAGCCTGGCTCAGAAAAGGTGATGCAGCCTCCTCCGGGCTGGCGCTCTGGATGCCGCCCCGGAGCCAGCCTCCATGCTGGAAGGAATGCAGGCCACGCGAAGGCCACGCGCAGGGGCCCCGGCCCAGCCGAGTCCCAGCCCCGCACGAACCCCTGGCACCACGCCAAGGGGCCTCCAGCGACTGTGGCCACAGCCTTCCAGCCGCCCAGGGGCACTGGAGGCACTGGACCCCGCCCACGGTGCGGGCTCTCGGGCAGAACAGACGCCGTCACGGCTCCCACGTGCGGGGTTTTGGGTGCGCTGGGGAGGCCCGCCTCCCGGTGCTGCGGACCCCAGACAGATGGCACCGTCCCTGCCCTGCGAGGGCAAGCCCGACTCTGCTGAGGGGCCCCCAGGTGGTGCAGGACGGGAGGGATTGCTCGGGCACGACAGCCTGGTGATGAACGGGGGGCCTGGCTGTCATTTTTCACTGCAGACCAGGGCGGGGAGACACGCACCGCGTCCAGCAGGGAAGGCTGCTGGCCGTCCATCACTGGGCAGCCAGCCGTGCCCGGCCCCCACTGCCCTCCACGGCAACTCCCAGTGACCTTGTGACCAGAGCAGAGGGGCCTCCAGCTGGGCCAGCCGCTGGTCTGAGTGGCAGACACTGGGGCCGGGGGCGTCAGGCTGGCCCATCTGCCCCAGGCTCCTGGGGTCCAGCCCTGCAGCCTCCTCACACAGCCCACACCAAGCTTCCTGCCCAACCCCGACCTCCCTTTCACCCTGTTCCCCAATCCCGTGCCCTGCCCCCATTCGTGACCCTGTCTATTGCCAAATCTCACCACCCTCCAGGTCCCCTGCTGTCACTCCCTCCTCCAAGAAGCCCTCCTGGTGGTCTCCCACGCACGCTCAGTCCACGCCGCCCTGTAGTCGCTCCTGCCCGCAGGCCCGCGAAGCAGGCGCACAGTAGGGGCTTTGGGGGGCCTCGCCGTCCAGAGCACATTCTGGGACTGGTGCTGGACCCGAGTTAACTTTTAATTTAAAGTCTCTAGGCAAAGCACAATGGACTTTTGACATACAAATATTAAAAATTAAATTTCCCGAGTTCATTATCTGATAATTAGAACCAAATAACATCTTAACTGAGAGGCCAGCCCCACACAGATCAAGTCAGTTCCATTTAAGATTCCATTAGACCAGTGTCGGAGCGGTAAGTAATGGACCATAAAATTTAATTTGGAAATGATCTCGCGCCGTGATGGAGCGATAGTCCTCACAAAGGAGGCGGGCAGCCGCGCGGCCGGCCGGGCTCCAGGCGAGCCGGCGGAATTCAAAAGGAAGCTGCTGCTATTGCCCAGGAGAACATGTGTTCAGCGCTTTCTTCTCCTTTCTAGGGCCCTGTGGTATTTAAAAGTCAGAATTGACCAGTGTAGCGCCGTGTAATTACAAAGATCCCCTTATCAGAGTCTATTTGCGGGCACAGAAAGGGAAGGCCGACCCTGGCGACACGCAGCTCATTTGCATGCGCGGTAATCCGCGGCCACAATCACTCTGGGATTCAATGCCTTGGGCCATCCTGTCCTGCCCGTCTGCCAGCCACCGCGGGCCTGGGCCACGGCCTTCAGCAACCAGGAGTTCACGTGGAATGAACAGTTACGAACCCTCTAGAGAGAGGGCTCCCCCCAACCCTGCTGGGGCTCCCGTGGACCCCCCCACGGGTGGGGGAGGAAAGAGGCCTCTTGAACTGAATGAAATTCAGATTTACCCAGCGTCCCACGGACCCACAGCAGCCACTCCAAACGGGAACCAGGCACGGGGGTGGGGGCGGGGGGCTCGGCTGCCTGGCATCGTCCTCCCCGCCCTCAACATGCAGGATGCAAGGTCAGCAGGCAGGAGACCGGCCCCTCGGGCCCCACCCCCAGGCACCTGCTTGGCACCCATTTCACCCGAAACATCACCTTGCTGTCCGGTCCCCTCCACAGGTCTCTCCTGTGACCACCAGTCCCCACCTCTCAGCTCTGTCCTAAAGCAGAACCTTCTAGAAGGCCCCAATCCAGGAGTACAGAACTGGGAGATCGGTGCTGCCCCTTGTTCACTGAGCCCTCCCGTTCCAGCCAGGCAGGTGGTTGCTTCCGTGCAATCTGTGCTTCTGGGAGCCACGGGCAGTGCGGAGGGAGGGCCCTGAACTGGGCCGTGGGGCTGGCAGAGGGACATTGAGCCGACCCGAGCAGGAGTCCTGCACCTGCAGGGCATCAGAGGGAGGCCTCAGGGCCCACGTCACTAGGAGACAGCAGGACCACTGCTCCCCAACTCCCAGGACAAGACAAAACAGCTGTGCGCTTTCGACACGGGGCCCTCCGTGCTGCTGAGGGCTTCCCAGAACTGGCGACGGCCCCAAGGCTGTGGGACCCACTCCTTCACAGGCCAAGGCCCACCCCCCTGAACAAACCCTAGCAGTAGGGAGCAGCCTGGCCCAGCAGACCCTGGTGCCTAGCCCTGGGACCCTGGGGGCTGTGATCTTGGGCTTCACTTTCTCTCTGCACAGATGACATGGTCACGCTCTTTGCAAAAACCCCTCCTCAGTTTCCGGGAGCCAGGAGTTCTAGGCCGGCTCTCCCTGGAGATGCCGAGGAGCCGCCCCTCCTGCCATCCCCTGGCCTCTGCTCTCTGTTCTAACACGTGTCACCTCTTGGCAACCCCCATCCCACCCCCACCTCCAAAATGATCTCTGGGGCCTGCGGGTGCAAGCAAGCAGCCCCAGGCAGGACACAGGGCAGAGAAGAGCCCTCCAACCCTTGCGCTGAACCATCTCATTCTTATTCTGCACACATTCCTAAGCACCCTGGAGATCTGCTTTTCTGTCCATCAGAAACCAGGGCCGAAGCGGGAGAAGTTGAGGGAGGGGAAGGATGACCCCGGCCGTGGTGGGAAGTGGCCACCGGGGACCCGTGAGGCTTCCTGATGCCCAGCAGTACGAGGTCGGCAGCTTGGGGGCCAGCAGCTTGCGCTGTCAGCCAGTGCAGAGAGGGGACAATGGGGCAGGAACACGTCCGTGGGGGCTCGCGGCCTCGGGGACCCACCAGCACCAGAGGCGCGGAGGCGAAGGAGGCCAGGGGCCCTCCCTCCACTGCCTGCCCCTCGCCCCCCCAGCAGGCATGGCCGCAGCTCCCTGGGCAGAAACCCCCGCCTGCCCGGCCCCAGAAAGCTTCTAAAATGAATTCTTGCTCCTGAAGCAGGTGCAGGTGACCCACGATGTACTCGGCCTTCACGGGCTCTCCGCGAGCAGCCAGCTCTGCGTCTTATCTCACTGGTAGCCTCATTTGTTACTTCTCGCTGAATACACCCATTCCCATTATTTCTGTAATTCTTGGCAATAACAGCCTTTCCGCTAATGAAACCTGCATTATTGGAAGGTTGCAGTCCTGACCCAGTGGAGATTAGCTGTGTACTCTGTTATTACTACATATGTAATTGTATAATTGATTTTAAAATTTACTTTTGTGTCCCCACATCATAAAGTAAGCAGCCCATTAGGAGAAGAAATATAATTAATATATCTCTAACCATTTCTACCCCAGGGAGAAGGGCATCAGGGGAGGGGTCCACTGGGCTGGGGGTCGGGGCTTCCATCACTTCCATGTCCGGGAGCCTCGTCCACATCTTGGGTTCAGGGAGGGTTTTGCATGGACTTCCCCTCCCTCATCTTCAGGGACGGCCCTGGGCTGTCTTCAAGCCAGACCTGGGTTTGAGGGCACGTGGCTGCCCAGTGGGCTCCGTGTCAGGCCAGTGGGCGAGGGCAGGGCAGGGGGGCCACCTTCCAGCATGCAGGGACCTCCCGAGGGGAGTGAGAACCACACATCCTTCCGGTGGGCAGCTGGCCCTCCCCTGAGGCCATGCCTCCCAGCTGGCAGCCTCCCTGGTGGGGGCAAGGGCAGGGACGGCCACCCCCAGGCCCAGGGGCAGGCCGGTGCTCTAGTAGGCCCACCCACCCATGGCCAAGCAGGAGGAGTGAGGGGCCCACGCAGGACGCGCATGAGCCCTGGGGCTAGAGTCTGGAGCCGGGCCAGGGCTGACCCCTGCTGTGGTTCATGCAGACCCAGATCTCTGCCTTCACGGCCCTCACAGGTACATGGAGGATGCCCAGGGCTGGCTGCTTGCCACTTGCCCTGGCAACCCCACACTCTGTGGAGAAGGCCGCAGCCCCCAGCCCAGGCCTGGTCCCCTCCAGGCTTCACAGCAACCCCGGGCGAGGAGGTGCCCAAGGGCTGGAGCCCAGGCCCCACGCGGGGTGGGGGCTGGCCCAGCTCCAAGCCCAGGGCCCACCACCCTGTCGCTTGAATGTTCCTTCTGGTCCCGAATTTCATTCTTTTCCACTTAAACAGCTTTATTGAGCTATGACTCACAGACCATTTAAAGTGTGCAGTTCAATGTGTCTTTGGTACATGCAGATGTGCAGCCCATAACCATGGTCAGCCCTCCCACCAGCGCTCCCGTGTCCCCTCCCCAGGCTCTGACCACCACTGAGCCGGCTTCTGCTTCCACAGATGTGCCTATTCTGGACACACCGTGTGCATTTGTCCCTCTGTGTCTGCCATCCCACTCTGCGTCCTGGGCTCTGGCCTGTCCCTGTTGTCACGCGGGCCGGCGGTCCGTCCCCAGGCAAGTCTGCATGAGACGTGGCGTGCACTCCCATAGGGCTGTTCATCCACTCCTCCGCCCACGGACATGAGGCTGGTCTCCCCCGTGGCTGCCCACTGGCTCCCGAGGTCTGCTGGCGCCCGGACCACACTCCTGGTGCCTGCACACACTTGCTCCCGTGTGGGAGCGTGGATGTGTGTGCAGATGTGCACACATGGGCGGGGCTCGGAAGGACGGCGGCGGGTGCAGAGATGAGGCAGAAGTGAAGCCCCGCCCATCGCCCTCCGGGCAGCAGGAGCCCCGCAGCCGTGGCCTCCGTGACACAGACACCCCAGGCCATCAGGCAGGGCTGTGTGGCCGGTGAGGGGGGTGCCAGGGGGGGCGTGGGACTGGCCTGCTCAGTCCTCATACTGCAGCCTCTGATGTTCATCAGTTTGGCCTCATGAAGGTCTGTATGGCCTCCTGGCTGGTGTCACATGGGGCACCCCCCCCACCGTGACAGGCTGGGGTCAGCGTGCAGTCCATACCGAGACACCTGGACTGATCTCAGAGCACTCATGTCCCTGAGAAGAGAGGACGATTTCTGGAATCGGCCAGGGCTTGGGGGCTGATTTTAAGGAGCTGGCTTTGTCTGGCAGGAGCGCTGAGAGAGGGAGCCGATCGTGTGGGTGGGGCAGGGGAACAAGCTTCACCATGGCCACCTGAACTGGAGGGAAAAGTCAATGACCCAATTATAGGCGGTGGGTATCCCTGGCGACCTGGCTGGGGCTCTGGAGGGAGTGGCCTTGCATCCAAGGGACCCCAGTGGTCACTCCTCTGGGCCAACAAGTTGTGAGCTTGTAGGGAGGCACCTCTGCCAGATGCCCAGGACAGCCTTCAGCATGGCCAAGGAGCCCCCCAACACTTTCTGCTGGCCTCTGCTCAGGGTGGCCCCTGATGCATGGGGAGGGACCTGCCTCCGGCCCTGCTCCAGGGTCATCGCCACCATCTGAGGCCTGCATGGCACCAGGCCAGGCTGCCCCCCCTGGATGGGAGATGCTGGCTTCCTCCCCCACCAAGCTGGGGTCCAGATTCCTTGAGTTGGGTGGCCTGGGGCTGGGGAGAGGGGAGAAGGCCAGTGTTGGGCACCTGGGGTAAGATCCACTTCCCCCACGCACCCCGTGCCCCACCCAGCCTCCCACCCCAGAGGGTTTGGGGAAATACTGTCACCCCATGTGGCCTGCCCCTCTGCCCCAGCCCCGTGGCTCCCTGGCAGGGAGGAGTGGCCCAGGCAGGCCACCCCATCCTTCATCTTATCATGCAGGCTGAGCCTATCACCAGCTTCAGGGAGGGATTCATCAGATAACCCCGTAAATCACACATCAAAACAGCAGTTTTTTAAGGGAGACCCTTACAGAGAAGGCGCTTTCTCAGCCTGGTTAAAACGCATATAACAAAATACATGTAAGAAAGTCGGCTACTTAATCATGGAGACGAAGAGCCACCGTGAGAGATTGTTCTGCTTAAAAAATGTGGTGGCAACTTGCAAATATGTTTTTAGAGGCAATTTTATTACAAACTGTCCCATCGGGCAAGCGCCTTGGAAATTATGGGACACTGTGTTCATTCCTCAGAGACCCGGCTGGCTGCTACAGGGGCTTGCTAGGGGAGAATTTATCCCCGGGGGGCTGGTCCCAGTGAGAGGCCAGGGGCAGGCTGACCTGGGGGGCTGGGCCCCAGCAGCCCCAGCTCCCAGCTGCTGCCCAGGAGCAGCCTCCCCTCCCTGGGGAATGGGCTACACAGACCGTATCTGTTGTCAGGAGGCCCAGGCTAGGACGAGCACCCACAGCTGGCCCTGTGGACTCTCGGGGTCTCTGCTGCTCCTTTCCTCCAGCCAGGATACCCTGACTCTGGTTTTATGCAGAGTTAAAGGAGAAGGGGTCATTGTGCACAACTCACAGAACATTTCAGAGGAACTCTGGCCCGAGCAGTAAAAGGCAAATCATAAGAACCCAGGTGACTGGTGCGAAATGTTCCTCTTTGTAAGGAAGATACACAACCTGGATCCACAGACATTCTCTGGTCTCACTCTCTGACCTTCCTTCGGGTTGGAGGGCCTCAAGCCAGCAGATACTCTCGCTTCTTCTTCCTAGCCATTGCCATCATTATGGCAGGAAACGTCTGAGATACCATCAGCTCCCTCCCGGAATTCATACCCTGGGAACCTCCCTGTGGGGCTGGACCAGTGACCTGTTTCCAAATGGTGTGGCAGAAGGGGTAGGATGCCTCTTCTGAGATTAGGTTATAAAACGACGGTGGCTTCTGTCTTGGTTGCTCACCCTCTTCCTCCCTTCTCTTCCTGCCCCATCTCTCTTTCACCATTTGCTCTGGGGGAAGCAGCTGCTTGGTTGTACCAACAGTTAGTGAGGATCCAAGGCCTGCCAAAGCCTGGGGTGATCTTGGAAACAAGCCCACTTCCAACCAAGCTTCAAGATGTGTATAATCCTGGCTGACAGTTTGCAGCCTCATGAGGAACCCTGAGACAGAACCACCCAGCTAAGCCCCTGTCAGAGTCCTAGCTTTCAGAAACTGTAAGACACTAATGTTTGTTTTTCTCATCCACCATCACCAACCACCATCACCACCACCATCATCATCACCATCATCACCATTAATACCATCATCATCATCACTACCACCATCACCATCATCATCATCACCATCATCACCACCATCACCACCATCACCATCACCATCATCACCATCACCACCAACACCACCATCATCACCATCACCATCACCACCATCATCATCCTCATCACCATCACCACCATCACCATCACCACCATCACCACCATCACCATCATCACCACCTTCATCACCACCATCATCATCACCATCATTTCACAATCATCACCATCACTACCACCATCACCACCATCACCATGATCATCACCAGCACCATCATCACCACCATCATCATCACCATCATCACCATCATCAGCACCATCACCATCATCAACAGCAGCAGCAGCATCACCACCATCACTACCATCATTATCATCACCATCATCACCATCACCACAATCATCATTATCACCATCACCACCACCACCACCATCATCCTCACCATCACTATCTTCATCCCCCTCATCATCATCACCCCATCACCACCATCATCCTCATCTTAACCCTCATCGCTGCCTCCTTCATCACCATCACCATCACCACCATCACCACCATCATCATCACCACCATCATCATCACCATCACCACCATCACCACCATCACCATCACCATTATCACCATCATCACCACCATCAAAAGCATCATCATCACCATCATCACCATCACCATCATCATCATCACCACCATCATCACCATCATCACCACCACCACCACCATCATCAACAGCAGCATCATCACCACCATCATCATCACCATCATCACCATCATCATCACTATCACCACCATCACCACAATCATCATTATCACCACCACCATCATCACCATCATCACCATCATCATCATCACCACCACCATCATCATCATCACCACCATCATCATTATCACCACCATCATCATCACCATCACCACCATCATCATCATCACCACCATCATCACCACCATCACCATCATTATCACCATCACCACCATCATCATCATCACCACCACCATCATCATCATCACCACCATCATCATTATCACCATCACCATCATCATCATCACCACCATCATCACCACCACCACCATCACCATCATCATCATCACCACCACCATCATCATCACCATCACCACCATCATCATTATCACCATCACCACCATCATCATCATCACTACCATCATCATTATCACCACCATCATCATCACCATCACCACCATCATCATCATCACCACCATCATCACCATCATCACCACCATCACCATCATCAACAGCAGCATCATCACCATCATCATCATCACCACCACCATCATCACCACCACCACCATCATCAACAGCAGCATCATCACCATCATCATCATCACCACCACCATCATCATCATCATCACCACCATCATCATTATCACCATCACCATCATCATCATCACCATCACCATCATCATCATCACCACCATCATCACCATCATCACCACCATCACCATCATCAACAGCAGCATCATCACCATCATCATCACCATCACCACCATCATCATTATCACCATCACCATCATCATCATCACCATCACCATCATCATCATCACCACCATCATCACCATCATCACCACCATCACCACCATCACCACCATCATTTCTTCCTGGTCTGTAGCACTTTTCACATCTGTTCTCTTAATCAGCCCAATGCCTGAAGATAAGGACACTGGGACTCAGAGAGACAGGAGCCACAGCTCCGTGCTGGCTAGCTGACAGATGGCAAGGACGAGACTGGAGGCCACACCCAACTCCAAATGCATGCGGAATCCCCTCCCAGGCCTAGGACAGAGCCGCCCGCCCTCCTCTGGAGAGTGCTCTTCGGCCCAAGGGGGAAGGGAATGCCATGGCTGGGCCGCACAGAGAGAGCTGGGAAAGGTGGGGTTGGCCAGGAGAGGGCTCCTCCCCAGCCCGATCCCCTGATCCTTGAGTCCTCGAGCTCTGCTTCCCCGAGAGCGTGCTCCATTATTCCTAGCCGCCCATGCTCCGGTCTCCCTGGGAGCCAGAGCCCCGAGTCAGCAGTGCAGCCACCATTGCCACAGATCCCAGTTTTAACATGACGTTCAGTGTCCATGCTGCTGAAGGTGGCAGCGCCACCCTGAGAGAAGAGGCTGCGGGGGACTTGGAGGAAGTGGGAGCGTGCAGGCCCTTAGCAAGTCAAGCCCCAGCAGGGGTGGCTCGCCCTGCCCCATGCGAAGCCCCCTCTGGGCTCCTCTTGGGATCCACACAGTTCAGGGCGCTCAGGGCCCCCCTCAGCCACACGCCCTCTCCTGTGGGGTGGCCTGCATGACCTCAGTGATAAGAGTGGCGTCCACAGTCAGAGGGGAGGAGCGTGTCCTTCCCAGGCGCTGGACTCGTGGGCTGCATGGGCCAGGCTGGAGGTCTAGGGCTGATAGCAGCCCCGGCTGCATCCGCGTGGAGAGCCCCCTGGGTGGCACGAAGGGGCAGGTGACCCGGTGACGGTTTGTGCTGGGTGCTAAGGGCCCCCTCATCGTCCCACATCACTAAGCCCAGCCCCTGGTCCTAGCTTGGTTGCTCCCCTCTGCCCAGTGCACCCTGCACTGCCCTCAGACCCCTGCTTTCTCAGGGAAAATCAGTCCAACATCCAGGTATTTCTGGCTTCCCATCAGGCCCCGGAGGCCTGATGTGGCCTGTGAAAGTGACTCACACGGTGTCCCCTTTAACCGGGGCCATTAATTGATAACAATTAATCTGCCCAGGAGAGAGATCAAATGAAGATTGTGTCCCACAGCAGCCGCGAGTATTGACTTTGTTATTCCAATTAACCACTGGCCAGAGGGGTGCTCTTGGGAGGTGTGCACCCCAGAGTCACCCCACAGCTGCTCTGCCCGCTCCGGCTGACCCGGCAGCCCTTCCCGCCCGGCTGCCCGGCCCTCCGCTGGGCAGCGGCTGCTCAGGACTCCACAGTGTGCTCCCCTCACGGCTGATAACACTGCCCATTAGAAGAGCTGCGTGCTTGCAATTAACTGCTTTATTTAGAGCATTTTCTCCCCTTCAAAGAGCAATTAGATTTCTGCCGCCTTTGGAGAAAGCAAACGACCTGGAGCAAGACACCCTATAAATCAGGCCCCAGGGTGGGCAAATCCCTGCTTTGGCAGGTGCCTGGTGGGAATGCTGCCAGTGTGGGCTGGGGAGCTGTGCCCTGCAGAGAAGTCCCCCGAGCCCCCTCTAGGCCTGTCCAGGCAGAAGCCATCGGACTCTGCTCTGGGAGGGAGGACTGTGCCTTATTGTCCGGGTTTCGAGCAGCAGAGCCCTAAACACCTGCAACCCCCCACCCCTCCCCCAGCCTCTCCCGTTCCATCCCTCCCCTCCTCCTCGCCCTCCCCCCCCCCCGCTCCTCCATCCCCATCCCCCCCTCCTTCCTCCTCCCCACTCTCGGGGGCTCTTTTCCCACCCCTGCCCGCCCTACTGACTGTCCTGCAGAACGAACTCGTGAGTCGGCTGGTGCCCCTGAGTTTGCTCTGGGCCCTGGAGCCCTGCAGAGGCAGGAGGTGACAACAAAGCCACATCCCAGCCCCCAGCCCTGAGGCCTGGACTCCCCGGGACCACTCACACACTCGGGGATGACAGGCGTAGGAGTCCACCCCCCTGTATGGATGTCAGAACAGCAGACCCACGGAGGAGGCCAGACGAGCAGGTGCCAGGCTGGGGAGGGCGCATGACCACCAGTGGCGACCGGTCTCCAATGGGGTGATGAAAATGTCCTGGAATCAGGTAACGCGGATAGCTGTACAACCTTGTGATGACATGAAGAAAATCACAGGATTATACACTTTAAAATGGGGGATTTTATGTTACATGAATTATATCTCAATTTTTAAAAACGGGGAAAAATCTCTTACAACTTAATGCTAAGAAGACAAACAACCCAATTAAAAACGAGCAAAAGATTTGAGCAGACCTTTTTTTCTTTTTCACCAAAGAAGATTCGGGGATGGCGAATGAGCACACGAAAAGAGGCTCCCCGTGCTCCATCCCTCTGGAAACGCACGTTCCCTACTCAGCAATGGGGGAAGGGCTCCAGGATGGGCTGCAACCCAAGAGCAGGACCCGAGTGTGCTGGGGGGAGGAGCTCTCCCTGCGGCCAGAACTGAAAGCCTCAGGGTCAGGAACAACCTGGCCACCTCTTAAAAAGTTCAAGATGCACCAGCTCGTGCACCCCGAGGTTCCTGCCCAGGGGAATGCAAGCGTGTGTCCACGTGAAGTCCGGCCCACGAACGTTCGCAGCAGCTTTCCCTGAGACAGCCCACACTGGAACCTGCCCTGTGTCCCCGACAGCTGAGTGGATGGGCTGCTTCCCGGGCACACTCAGCATGAAAAGGGGCACACCACAGTCACACAACACCCTGGTGAACCTCAAGATGATGCGGAGCAAAAGGAGCCAGAGGAGAAAGGTACATTTGTAGAAATTCTAGAAAGAGAAAATGAATCAGCGGTGACAAAAAGATCCATGGCTGCCAGGATGGGGTGAGGCCTGAGGAGGGTCGCGGGAGGGGGGGTTGGGAGGGGCAGAGGCAGCTTTGGGGGTGGGCATGCCCGTCATCCAGGTCATGGGGATATTTTCATCAGCATACACACCTGTCAAGACTGTGTGGAGTCTGTCATATGTCAATTACACTTGGATAAAACTGTTTTAAAAAGTGACCCCCCTGCCCATCCCAGAGCCGTCCTGCCTTCCTGGTCATTTGCCTGTGTCCCCTGAGTGGGCCTGGCAGGTGGGCGTCAGTCTTGAACCTTCTGGGGCCTCTGCCGGATGCGCCCCCAGCCCCTGGGAGGCCTTGAGCCCCTCTTCCTGCCCCTTGCATGGAAGCAGGGGCTCCCTGCCCAGCAAGTGTGGGCAGTGAACACCAAAGCAGGCCAGGTAGGAAGCAATGAACTCTGCAGAAAGCATCTTCAGACTGCGGAGTGCAGATTGCAGGGCCAAGGGGAGCTGAGCAGCTCACACGCCCTGGCCCTGAGCATGGTCACACCCCCAGATTCCTGACACCTGCGCTCTGCCTGCCCATCCCCTCCTCCACAGGATCCGGTCCAGGGCTGGCTTTGAGCCTCGGCTCTGCTACGTGTCCCAAGTGAGGCCCTCTCTCCAAGGCCTCAGTCCTCCCACCTGTAGAATGGGCCCCGGGTGCTGCCCTCCCTGTTCTGACCAGTGGGAGCAAGGTGCCGCCTAGAGGGTCATGTCCTGCTGGACCCTATGGTGCTTCGGGACCTGCTGCCCCCACCAAATGGGGTCAGAGGGAGACCTTGAGGCCTGGCTGCTGCCTGCGGGGGTGGGCTAGGTCTGGAAGGATGGGAGGGAGAGAAGCACACTTTCCTACCCTCCTCTGCCCCGGCTGCACAGAGCCCACCCACCAGGAAAACAGGCAGTAGGGCCGGAGCCCCTCTCTCCCCAGATGCCCCCCGCCCAGGTGCCCACTCCATCCCCCATCCCAGCCCCAGGACCGGCCCAGCCTGGGTCCCCGCCTGTCCACGGGGGCCTATCTGCATTTGCAAAGCTGAACCTCTGCAGCTGCCAACCTGCCACGGCCCAGGGAAACGGGATTGCCCCAGACAGAGAACAGGGACACCAAGTGTGAAGAATTGGGCTGACAGCACCGCGCTGATAGCTTGTTGAATGAGTGAGCGCGACTCGGAGGGAAATTTACATTTATATAGTGCATTTCACCAGGGCCTGGCCAGGGCCGCACAGCTCCTGTGAGACCCAGGCCGCCAAGCCCCACCCCTGCCGGCCACAGGGACGCAGCTGTGAGCCTGGTCGGATCCAGGTCAGCAGAACCGGAGCTCCAGCCTGCCGGGGGTCTGTGGAGGGACCGCCACGAGGTCCCCCAGGTTCCCCAGGGGGCCCTGTGCCCTTCCAGCCTCACCCCCACCCCACAGCCACCCTGGGGAATGCCAGCCTCCACCCCCAACCTCACCCCCTGCCTGCTGACACGGGGGTCACACCAGGAGGCCAGGGAGGGGCCTCAGGAGGAAACAAGCCCCAGCACCCCGATCGGAGACTTCCAGCCTTGGCACCAAAAGGAAATAAATTCTGTTCTTTGAGTCGCCTGGTCTGTGTTACTTGGTCACAGCAGCCGGAGTGACTGAGACACGCCATCAGGGTCGAAAACCAGAGGAGAAATGACCCTTTTTTTTTATAGGTGATGTGGCCGGATCCGGGGAAGAATTGGCTGAAACCAGATCTGATGGTTACTCCCTCCCGTAAGGGGCTGAAAGCAGAGAGAACAGCGGGAAAGCAGTCCCGTCCTGCACGGACAAAGCTCCCAAGCCCCCTGGAGGGATGTGAGGACAGGAAGAAAAGGCCTATCCCAGGACAGAAAGGATGAACATGGACAAGACAGTGTCTACCACCATCTCCCGATAGAAGCGGCCCACCGGGGTTGGTTCCCGGGTGGTTCCTGCGTGGTTCCTGCGTGGTTCCCTGGCAACAGTGCCAGGTACGTCCCAAGGAGGAAGGCAGCAGAAAGCACCACCAGCGGGCACTGGCCACGGCCACGACGGAGCCACGGCCACGACGGAGCCACGGCCCTGACAGGGTCACACCACGACAGAGCCACGGACTTGGCCCCCTGCATGCTGAGATTAGAACAGCTCCAGGGGACCTCTCGGGTGGGAGGGCAAAGGTGGGACGAGCTCATGAAAGGGGGGGAGCAGCTGCTGAGCTCCCCCCCACTCCCCAGAGCAAAATAAACTAGGGATGAAACCTCCCGCATTCTTAAAACACAGTCTCAGGGGAGAGAAAACTTTGAAGCTACACAGAACAGAGAAGCCATGAAAGATTAGTAAGTTTGACCACGTAAATCAAGTATTTCTAAAAGGCAAAAACGGCCCCTTCATATAAAGACAAATGGGGTGTGGGGTAGGGGTATTTGCTACCCATCTGAGAGATGGATGGCTAGTATCTTTAAACAGGAAAAGCTCCTAAAGAGGAAGAGGCCCAGCAATGTCAGGAGACAAGCCCAGGCCTGGAGGAAGGGGAGCGGCCCTGCATCCTCCCCGGAACAGCCTGGCGGGCCCTCTGCGCTGCCCCCCGCTGCCCTACTCCATCCTCGCACCGGGCGCTTGGCCCTGGCCCTCCCGGGGAAGCTGCCCCATGCAGCTGGCCTGCCAACTTCTGCCAGGCGGTCACGCAGGCCCTGTCCCCAGAGGCAACCGCGCTTGCTTTCATGCTCGGCTGCCACCATCTTGAAATTCGTATTCTTCTTAAGTGAGAGGCCCACAAATCCTCTCCTCGGCCGTCTGAGAACCCCCTCGCGTCCCAGGGCTCATCTGCTCCCTGACGCCTTGAGATCTTTGCTTGCTGAGTTTGTGCCCCAGGCACTGAAAGCCCTGTTTTTCAGGACAAAGGCAGCCTGTCACCTCCTCTGTGGAGCCCTTCCTGGCCCCCAGCTGGCTCCCACGGCCCCGGGCATCCCCTCTGCCCCCTGAGCCACAGAGACACTGTTCCAGCCACTGCTGAGGCTGCTGCGTGTGGCTTGTGACATGGAGCCCAGCTCCACGGCAGAGGACTGTGCCCGGGTGGGGTGGGGAGGGACCCCACCAGCTGCCGTGCTCGGAAGCCCCTCCTCACCATGGCGCTCAGCCCCTGCCTGTCCCACTTGGCACTCCCAGGCCACCCAGTCTGCTGCCACTCTGTTCTTGGGGCGTGGACCCTGGGGGCACTGGGTGCTGCTGGAGCAGGGCCATGTGGCACACCGGCCCTTCCTCAGTCCCTGAGTCAGCCCCTGACTCCATCCCCAAGTCTGTCCTGAGTCAGTCCCCATCATCCTCCGCAAGTCCATCCCCATTGTCGCTCCCCATTGTCAGTCCCTGAGTCTGTCCCCATTGTTAGTCCCTGAGTCAGTCCCCAAGTCAGTCTCCATTGTCTGTCCCCTAGTCCATCCCCATCGTCAGTCCCTAAGTCTGTCCCCATTGTCATCCCTGGGTCCGTCCCCATCATCAGTCCCCAAGTGCATTCCCGAGTCTGTCCCTGAGTCAGTCCCCGAGTCAGTCTCCGAGTCAGTCCCCATTGTCAGTCCCTGAGTCCATCCCCATCATCAGTCCCCGAGTCCGTCCCCATCGTCAGTCCCCGAGTCAGTCCCCATTGTGAGTCCCCAAGTCTGTCCCCATTGTCAGTCCCCGAGTCAGTCCCCATTGTCAGTCCCTGAGTCCATTCCTATCGTCAGTCCCTGAGTCCGTCCCCATCATCAATCCCCAAGTGCGTCCCCGAGTCAGTCCCCGAGTCCGTCCCCATTGTCAGTCTCTGAGTCCATCCCCATTGTCAGTCCCCAAGTCTGTCCCCATCATCAGTCCCCGAGTCAGTCACCCGAGTCCATCCCTATCGTCAGTCCCTGAGTCCGTCCCCATCATCAGTCCCCAAGTGCGTCCCCGAGTCAGTCCCCGAGTCCGTCCCCATCGTCAGTCTCCAAGTCCATCCCCATTGTCAGTCCCCAAGTCCGTCCCCATCGTCAGTCCCTGAGTCCATCCCCATCATCAGTCCCCGAGTCAGTCCCCGAGTCAGTCACCCGAGTCCGTCCCTATCGTCAGTCCCCGAGTCCGTCCCCATCGTCAGTCCCCGAGTCCGTCCCCATCGTCAGTCCCCGAGTCAGGCACCACACCCTGTCCCCCCTGCTCAGCTAACACTCTTGGGGCCTCTGGAGGCCCTGTTGTGGGGCAGCACCAGCCCCCACAGCTGAGGGTGTGCTGGGCAGCAGGGCAGCCATCCTGGCCAGGCTTTCTGGAAGACAGAGTAGCTGGGGCCTCTGCTTCTGGAGGGAGAAGACGCAGGGGATCTTTGGCCAAGGAGCTGCCCCTTTCCCAGAAACCAGTCCTGCCCCCAAGGATGAGGACCACCTGTCCTATGGGGAAGGCTCTGCAGGTGTTTTAAATAAAACTCACTTTGATTCCCTGAGTGCAGAGGGAGCCTCAGCACTTCCAGGGCCCATCCGTCACCTCCCCAGAAGATGAGGGAGTGGGTTTATCATGTCGATCACAAGTACATGGGATTTACATATTTTGTACTGGGAGGGAGAGGGTAGAGGGCAGGTCTTGGCCCAAGAGACCAAGGCCAGGTGGAGGCTGGGCCATGTCCTCTTGCGATGGCTGAACCTGGGGGAGTTGGGGTCCAACCAGTACGGAGAGCCCCGCCTGGGGCCCCAGTTGGAGACCGGGGAGGAAAGGAGGGATTGCCCTAAACCATGAACTGCGAAGTCCTCTCTCCCCGCCATGTCCTCCCTGGGGGCCTGCTGGAGGCAGACCTTGGGACCCAGTAGCCCCTCTTGTGCTGGCCCCCTGACGCAGTGGGACCTGATCGGACCCTCTTGGCCTCTTGCTGCACCCGAGGGGGCCCAGGTCACGTGCACCAACCAATCCCCTGGCCAGGGCCGTGTCCCGTCTCTGACTCAGGCCAGTTGGGCCCAGTTCTGGAGCCTGGCCGTGATTCCAGGCTCCCCGGACGGCCCAGAGCCCATTTCTCCCACCTTGCTCAACTGCCCGGTCACTTTAGAGAGACAGCGGACATGAAGGAGGCGCAGAGCAGGGGTGTCAGGAGGGCCGGAAGCCCCTGTACGTAAGCAGTGCCCAGTGCAAAGCAGAGCAGATGCCATCAAGTCCTCGGAGCCCAGGCCCCTTCCAGCCACTCCTGTGTGTGCTGTGTGTGGCTGCCCCTAGGAGAGCGGGGGCCGGGGAGGGCAGGGGCTGGGGAGGGGAGGGGCCGGGGAGGGCAGGGGCCGGGGAGGGCAGGGGCCGGGGAGGGCAGAGGGCAGGGGTCAGAAAAGGACAGGGGCCGGGGAGGGCAGGGGCCGGGGAGGGCAGGGGACAGGGAGGGCAGGGGACAGGAGAGCAGGGGCCAGGGAGGGCAGGGGCCGGGGAGGGCAGGGGCCGGGGAGGGCAGGGGCCGGGGAGGGCAGAGGGCAGGGGCCAGGGAAGGACAGGGGCCAGGGAGGGCAGGGGCCGGGGAGGGCAGGGGCCGGGGAGGGCAGAGGGCAGGGGCCAGGGAAGGACAGGGGCCAGGGAGGGCAGGGGCCGGGGAGGGCAGGGGACAGGGGCCAGGGAGGGCAGGGGCCGGGGAGGGCAGGGGACAGGGAGGGCAGAGGGCAGGGGCCAGGGAAGGATAGGGGCCAGGGAGGGCAGGGCCCGGGGAGGGCAGAGGGCAGGGGCCAGGGAAGGACAGGGGCCAGGGAGGGCAGGGGCTGGGGAGGGCAGGGGCTGGGAAGGGTAGGGGCCGGGGAAGGGCAGGGGCCAGGAGAGCAGGGGCTGGGGAGGGCAGGGGCCGGGGAGGGCAGGGGCCGGGGAGGGCAGGGGCCAGGGAGGGCAGAGGGCAGGGGCCAGGGAAGGACAGGGGCCAGGGAGGGCAGGGGCCGGGGAGGGCAGAGGGCAGGGGCCAGGGAAGGACAGGGGCCGGGGAGGGCAGGGGCCAGGGAGGGCAGAGGGCAGGGGCCAGGGAAGGACAGGGGCCAGGGAGGGCAGGGGCCAGGGAGGGCAGGGGCCGGGGAGGGCAGAGGGCAGGGGCCAGGGAAGGACAGGGGCCGGGGAGGGCAGAGGGCAGGGGCCAGGGAAGGACAGGGGCCGGGGAGGGCAGGGGCCGGGAAGGGTAGGGGCCGGGGAAGGGCAGGGGCCGGGGAGAGCAGGGGCCGGGGAGGGCAGGGGCCGGGGAGGGCAGGGGCCGGGGAGGGCAGGGGCCAGGGGCCAGGGAAGGACAGGGGCTGGGAAGGGCAGGGGCCGAGGAGGGCAGGGGACAGGGAGGGCAGGGGCCAAGGACGGCAGGGGCCAGGGAGGACCAAGTCAGTGAAGGTGGGAGAAAAGAGGCCCCAGGTCAGTGTCAGGAACCAGGAAGGATAGGCCCTGCTCCAGAAATGGCCCTGATTGGCCCACGTCAAAGGCAGGGCTCTACCCTGGCCAGAGGATTGGCCGGCCTAATCACGCGCGATGAGAGCCTGGGTGGTAAAGACCTAGCGTCAGGACGTGGGCCAGAAGGATGGGGATAGGTGAGCAGGGCTGATGTGCAGGCGGGGTCAGGGACAAAGGCCCTGCAGGAAATAGCCCACAGCCCCCCTTCACGCAGCTCTGCACCGGGCTGGGGTGGGTGTCCCTCCTCTGCTGGGGCGGGGCGAGAGTGGGGCAGATAGGCGGGCTGCCTGGCTGGCAGTGGTGAGCTGGCCGGGCCCAGGGCCAGAGCCACGGGCGCTGTGGCCACGGTGGGTCTTGGGCAGAGCGGCCAGGTCTCCGGAGGGACCCCCCAAGGGAAATGTTCCTGGGACACGGGCTCCCCAAGTGGGCTTTGGCTTGATTTTTTATGCTGCCTGTGAGTTATCAATCTCTGCTCTCTCCAAGACAAATGCCGCGTCAGGCTGGCCGCCTGGACCCCCTATTTATCACCATTTAATATATATTAAAGTGCTCTCACCTCTGATTGCAAAAACAAACCAAAAAGCTGCATCAATCATGGTGCAGCAACAGGCAGGAGGGGGGTGGGGGGTGGGGCTGGGGGCGGCTGGCCCAGCGAGCAGAGGGCATGCCCTATGGGTAGACCAGCGCTCCCCACTCCGCCCCCACAGTTCCCAGCACAGGGAGGAAATGGGCACACAGGGGCCCATGGCCGCAGGTGTCCCACCGGGACGGGGCTCCTGCTAGAGCTCACACCTCAGGCCCACCTCTGGTCAGGTCTCAGCCCTCGCCGGCCCGGCACTCCCTGCGGAGACCATCTCAGCACCAGTGGTCAGGGTTTACGGAGCCCGGGGGACGGCAGAGCCGTACCCCTCTCGGCACAGGCCGCCCAGGAAAGGGCCCTCCGGGCTAGGGCGCCGTGAGGCCCGTCCGTGCTGGACCCTGGGCCTGCCGGCTGCTCGTAGGGCAGAATCTTCCACCACGAGAAACAGACCCCTTCCGGGGAAACATGGGAATCCAAGCACAAGTTCCAGGGGAGACAGCACAGGGAGAACATACCACTTCCCGTCCAGCCATTGGCCACCGCTGACTTATCAATGTGGTCGGTAGAGACAAGATGCTGTCGATGTGGCCCACGGAGCCTCGGGCGCAGCCGGTACACGGCCCCCTGCGGACGCGTGCCGGGGCTGGGGCCAGGGCCTGCAGCCTGTGCATCAACAGGCACCCACCCCCACCGGGCACCCGGGGTCCCAGCCCCCCTCCCCCACCGCCTCCCAGTCGCCACTGTCCACTCCCCCTCCCATGCCATTACCAGCCAGACCCCTGCGCATGGAGCTCTGGGCAGCCCCCAGTAGTGGGGGCTGCTGGGACTGCAGTGGGAGGGAGGGGCACGGGCTCGGGCCACTAAATCAGTCCACGCCTGTCACCAGCTCGGGGCCGCGGGAGCCGCCCGAGCGGAAATAACAAATGGCTGTCATTGTGGAGCCAAAAACCTGTGATTATAATTATCACATCCTCGGTGACCTTGCGTAAACTTTAATCCCTCTCCAATGGAGCATTTAAATAGCCTTCGGTGCGCACCGCAGAGCCCCCGGCCCGCCCGCCGCGCCCCCAGCCCCAGTGGCTCCCAGGGGACAGGGACGCCTCTGGAACCGCAGCGCCTGCCCCTGGGCGCGTGCTCACTGGGCACTGAGCTGGGACTGCCTGTGACCCATCGCCCCCGCCTCACAGAGGCACGCACAGGGAGGTGGCTCAAGGGCCCTCTGACTTACCCTGTGTCCTGCGGTGCTGTCCAGGGGCAAGGACAGCGGAGGGCTCAGCCCTCCTGAGGTAGGGGGCACCAGGGGAGCCTGGGCTGGGGTCCCTCAGACCAGGGCTCCATGCCGGGCTCTGCAGAAGTGGGGAGAAGCTCAGCGGGGCCAGAGAGAGCCAGGCGGCGGCAGAGGAGAGGAGAAAGCAAACCCACAAAGCCCTCGGGGTGGGAGGGAGCAAGAGAGGGCTCGGCCCGCCTTCCCCCTGCACTTGTCCTCACGAGGTGACATTGTGGGGAAGCAAGCTCACACATGTGCGCACAAGAACACAGTTTGAGCACACGTGTACTCGTGCACACACGCACGTGCACGCCTGCGTGCTTATCCATACAGCCCAGTGCACGCAGAAGCAGGCACACGGGCACACATGTCCACAGTTGTGTGTGAACACGCATGGACACGGCCTTACGTGCACACACGTGTGCAGGGCTGCATGCATGAGCATGCACACGTGAGCACACAGGCGCCCATGCACACACACGAGCACTCCCCTGCACACGCGCACTCCTGATGTTTGCCTGTGTTCACGCACATACACTCAGGCCCCCCTGTGTGGACACTTGGTCCTGCTGCTACCACTGAATCCTTGGGGGTAAGTCAGAGGCTAACAGCTCTGGGTTCCGGGGTGGGCGATGGTGCTGGCCCCCGAGACAGGGAGTGCCATGGAGGTGTGCTCGGGGCGCCCCGTGCGAAGGGCTGGGGTCGCCTGCTAGAGGTGCTGGCTGGGGTGCGGCCAGGGGTCTGGGGCAGCAGCTGAGCCTGCGATGGGGAAGAAGGCACAGGTGGGTCAGTGAAGGGAGCCACGGGCCCAGGACTGAGCCCTGAGAAACCTGCACATGAGGAGGCAGAGGAGGCCAGCCTGGTAGAGGCAGAGGAAGAAGGCCGGGCAGGTGCAGGCCAGGAGGACACTGTCCTCTGAGTGGGGAGGGCCAGGTCCAGAAGGAGCGTGTGGCCCCAGGAGCCAGAGGGTACACGATAAGGTGCCCCAGGGGGTGACACTAAGAGGTCTTAGGGGCCCTGCCTGAGGCATGACCTCCTGGGACAGGGCGCCCTAGTGGCCGGCAGGCTGGAGGCTGCAAGTAGAGACCAGGCACCGATGGGTGGCCCCACGCCCACCGGAGGGTCACATCTCACTCTCCAACCAGGGTCAACCACCTGCGGCCCCATCACAGATGCGGAAGCCCAGGCTCAGGGGGTGGGGTGGGTGGTGGCCTAAGAGTTCAGACAGAGGCCACGTGCCCGCTCCAGTGGGGGAAGCCTTGGGGGCCACATGGGCTTCGAAGGACCTCGGGCCACACAGGTCCCAAGGTCACGGCAGGCCACACAGGCCACACTTCCCCAAGGACTCTGTGTGCCACCAGGCGGGGAAGGCTCCCGCAGCTCAAAAGAGGGAGCCACGCGGGGCCCTCCACACCTGCTGGGCCTCAGTTTCCCAACCAGTCTTAGCTGAGGGCAGAACCAGGGTCCCCGAGACGGGGGGGGGGACTCTGGAGCCTGTGGGGCGCTGTGGGCCAGGACCTCAATTACCGCCCGCAGATGCGCAAATGTCAGCAGCGCCGCCCGTGCTCTTGGCTGCGGAGTTTGGGCCTGGAGTGGCGGCAGCCCTGGCCTGGCCTGGAACGAGGCACTCACAACTCCCATAATTGCCGGCTGCCATGCAGTCACCCTTGACAGGCTGTCTCCACCCGTCCAGGTGACACGCAGCCCCCAGCCTCCACACATCCCCTCCCCGTGGGGTCCTCACTGCAGCGGCAGGATGTCTGGGGGCAGCTGGGCAACAGCTGACTCTCCCTTCTCATGGGGCGGGGGCAGGGGGGGCCCTCTTGTGACCCAGAGACGTGCACACACGAGGGGCTCGGTGCCTGTTAGTTCTTACCCCCACCCTTCTAGATAGTCCTGGGCCCTCTGGAACGTCCCCCGAGAAACCAAGCGTGAGAGAGAGCGGAGGGAGACTCACTGTGGCGGTGCCGACCCCCCTTCTCCAGAGAGCAGAGACACGGCTGCCTGTGGCGGCAGCGTGTGGGCGCGGGGTGGGGAGGAAACTTCAGAGGCAGGCCATCATGGGAACACTCTTGCAAAGCCCGCTCAGGGGCTCCTGGAGGTATGACGTGGGGCTGTGTCCCCATCTTCATGGTCTGCCCCCACCCCTCAGGGCACCCATGAATGGATGCCCCCTTTCCTGCCTTGTGTACTCAGCCTGCGACTGAAGCTCATGAGAGCCAGGGACCCGCACCCTCCTTCAGGGGCCGGCCTCCACCTCATCTGGGCTGAGAGAGACAGGTGTGGTCGGGAGGTTGGCCAGCAGTGGGGTGGGAATGGAGGAGACCCTGACCCAAGTTGTGGGGGCCCAAATCCTAAGCTGGGGGAGCAGGGACAACCCCAGCTGGTTCCAGACAGGGGCTATCTATCCTTCCATTTACCTGCCCGCCCATTCATCGTCCTCCCTCCCTCATTCACCATTCATCCCTCCTCCATTCATCCATTCAAGCACAAATTTATCTATCCATTCATTCATTAGTCCATCAACACTTTCATGAACCCATCTGTCCATCCCTCCACGCACCAGGCCCCATCCATCTCCATATATCTATATATCCATCCACCGACCATTCATCAATCCATCAACCTATTCATGCATCTATTTTTTCTGTCAGTCAGTTGACCCATCTGTATGGAGTCTGATGCCCAGGAGCTGGTGCCGACCTTCCCTAGGACACAGGTAGGCCACCTACGTCCAGGTGAAAGCAGGTATGCAGGTGGTCGTAGAGGTGGTGGTGGTACAATGGGGAACTTCTGTTTTAGATTATCCTAGTTTCTCAGTGAATGAAGTAAGGACAGCAGCTGAGACTGAGGAGTAAGGAGTGTTGGCAATTTAAGGAGATAAGAGAATGGCGGAAAGTGTTCCTGAAAGCAAGAATTTATGAGTGAGAAAGAAAAATGAAGTAGGTCGGCTAGGCAGTGCTTAGTACTCCTTGAACTATGGTCATAAATTTCAAGTGGTCAGCATGGTTGTGTGTTTGTGTGCAGCTATGTTCAGCTGCTTAAGTGTACCTATACATTCATCCAGGGGATATCTATCCCCTATCCATCCATCCCCAATCCATCCATCCATCCATCCATCCATCCATCCATCCATCCATCCCCCATCTATCTATCCCTCATCCCTCATCCATCCATCCATCCATCCATCCATCCATCCATCCATCCATCCATCCACCATCCCTCATTCATCCATCTATCCCCCATCCATCCATCCATCCCCTATCCATCCATCCCATACATCCATCCATCCCTCATCCATCCATCCATCCATCCATCCACCATCCCTCATCCATCCATCATCCATCCATCCATCCATCCATCCATCCATCCATCCATTCATCCATCCCTCCATCCCCCATCCATCCATCCATCCATCCATCCCCCATCCATCCATCCATCATCCATCTCCCATCCACCCATCCATCCATCCTCCATCTCCTATCCATCTATCCACCATCCCTCATCCATCCATCCCTCATCCATCCCCCATCCCTCATCCATCCATCCCCCATCCCTCATCTATCCAGCCAGCCAGCCCATCCATCCATCCATCCATCCATCCACCATCCATCCCCCATCCATCCCCATCCTTCATCCATCCCTCATCCCTTATCCATCCATCCATCATCCACATCCATCCATCCATCCCATCCACCGCTCATCCATCCCCCATCCCTCATCCATCCATTCATCCATCCGTCATCTGCATCCATCCATTCATCCCCATCCATCCATCCATCCATCTCCCATCTACCCATCCACCCATCCGTCCCCCTATCTACCCATCCACCCATCCATCCATCCCCCATCCCTCTATCTACTCATTCACCCTTCCTTCCTTCCATTCTTCCTCACTACCACCCATCCATCCTCTCTTCATCCATCATACCTGCTTCATCCCTCCTCCATTCCAGGGAATGGTATGGGGACAAGATACTGTTCCTGCCTTCAAAGAGGATTGAAATCCAGAGTGGATAGAGGGGACAAGTGAGTGACCATGGAGGGATAATGCCCACAGCCACTGTGGGGTGGGGCAGTGCTCTGTCCCTCTGTGGTTGCTACAGGTCTGAGACCTTGCTCCTCAGCCTTCTGCTGAGCCCCAGAATGTATGGGAGACCTCTTGGATCAAAAGTGGTGTCACAGACAAGCTGTGAGCTGGGGCAGTACATGGGACCCCCTTCCTTCTTCCCACTCACTGAGCTTCTGATGTCTTCTACCTTTTCAGCCAAGGCTTGACCCCAAAGCCCACGTGTCCTATAATCTACAAAAAAGCAAGAGAACATGAAAACTGTCCAAGTCCTTGCTGTGACTCCAGACTTTTCTTTCTTTTTTTTTTTTTTTTTTAAAGATTTTATTTATTTATTTGACAGAGAGAGAGAGAGACAGTGAGAGAAGGAACACAAGCAGGGGGAGTGGGAGAGGGAGAAGCAGGCTTCCCGCCGAGCAGGGAGCCCGATGCGGGGCTCGATCCCAGGACCCTGAGATCATGACCTGAGCCGAAGGCAGTTGCTTAACCAACTGAGCCACCCAGGCGCCCGTGCTCCAGACTTTCTGCCCACTGTGCGGTGCGGGCAGGAGTGGGCAGGGGCTGGGGTCCATGGGCCCCCCCAGCAGGGCACCCTGATGGCGGTGCAGGCAGGGGCTCGGGTCCACCCCCCCAGCAGGGCACCCCAACGGCGGTGCGGGTGGGGGCTCGGGTCCACAGGCCCCCCCAGCAGGGCACACTGACAGCAGTCACCAGACCTCAGGAGGCGCCGTGTCACTCAGCTGCCCCTGGACCCGCGGAGGATGCAGCTGCCGTCAGAGCAGAAAGCCTGAGGCTGCCTCCAGGGCTCCCTACAGGTCAGGCCAGGTCTTTCTGCAGCGGCTTTGTCATGAGGGATAGCATGGCTGCACCCGGCGGGACACACAGAGAACTCAACACAGGGCTGTGACTGACCCAGCAGCTCCAGTCAGCTGGCCAGCTGTGTGCACCCAGGCGCCGAAGCGGGGGTGGCTGAGGGTGAGGGCCCCCCCCACCGCAGCTGCATTGTGGCCCGCAGGGCGGGTGCGCGGCTGGAGCCGGCAGGCGGGTGCACACCTGAGCGCCGTCCCACACCTGCACCTGCCCTCAGAGGTCACGCAGGCAGGTGAACACGATGTCACTCTTAGCCCTGGACCCACGCAAACAGGCCCAGGAGCAGGGCCGTGCCGCAGCTGGGGTGCTCTCGGCCCTGACCCAGCACCCACACTGAGACCCTGGCGCCACGGGACCACTGTCCAGCCTCGCTCTGAAAGCCTCTTCTCGCATGGTGACCTTGAAAGGCAGAAGTCCCCAGTGATGGGGAGGGGAGAACGACCCTTGTCTATTGCCCCCCCCCGCAGCCGGCACTGTCAGCCTCCCAGATGCCCCCACCCCTGCCCACAAGAACCTAAAACCCACTCCTTCCCAGGAACGCTCAGCACCTCAACCTTACCAGGCTTGTTATTCATGTGTCTCTTCTCCCAGCAGATGGAACAGAACCTCAAAATCACCAGGCCATGCCTCCACAGCACCAGCACATGAACCTGGAGGAGGGGGCTCCAAGGGGGTTTTGGGGGGAGGTGGGATCCCACCGGGGGAACCGGCCTACACGTCCGCCCCACCCTCCAGCCCTCAGTCCCTGGAGGGCAGGGCCCATGCGTGGGGCTCTTCCTTTGCTTAGTTGAGGTTGGACCAGCGGAGGGGGCCTTGCCGGTCTGCAGGAACGGAAAGAAAGCTAGGGCTCAGAAGGCTCAGTGGTGGCTGTCTGTTGGCCCCTGGCCAGGCAGCCTGCACAGAGTGACCTTCTGCAGCCATGGGGGACCCTGGCCACCCCTCTCCCCACTCAGCCCTGACCTGCCCTGTCTCCTCGTTCTTCCTGCCCCTGGCAGAGAGCCACAGCATGGAATGAGCCCCCTCGCTGGCCCTCCACCTGCATCTGTCCACTGACTGCCACAGAGCTTCCACCTGGGGCCCAGTGCCACCCTCAGCCTTGGGGTCGGCAGAGGACAGGCTGGGAAGTCCCCCCGGAAGGCAGGTAGGAATGGGCTGCAGAAAACGCAGATGTGAACATGTTTGCCCACAACCTACAGACACACCGTGGCCCATACGCCAGTCCCTCCTGAAGGTCGGTCACTCCTTCCTTCTGCACCATGGACCAAGTGCCCCTCGGCTGGCTGCTGGCCGGGGAGACCCTGGAGTCCCCACCTGGTGCCGCTGGTATTGGTGACCTCACCTTAGCTGGAAGAGCAGGGAAGCGTCGTCGAATAGCCGAGGGGCAAAGTCAAGTCACTTCGCCTCCAGCCTCAGCCACAGAGGCCGCCCCCATGGCCCGGCTACATCCGCACGCGGGAGGCCGGAGCCCGGCAGCTTTCCGCAGGCCGGCCACAGGGCCCAGCTCCACGGCTGGCTTGTCTCCGGATCCCAGTTCTGGGCAGTCCTGGAGCCTCCTGGGCTCAGAGCACCAAGAACTCAGGCAAGGCAGAGCCGAGCCCACGTCAGACCCGGGGCAGCCCTGACTCTGGGCTCGGGGGTGCCGGGGTGTCCGTGGCTGCCAGGGCTTCCCACCGAGGCCCACCCGCCCACAAGAGCCCCCGGGAGGACCTGGCCGCAGTGTGCGTCAGTGGGTAGATCTGCCCCCAAGGGAACCAGGACTGGGAGGAGGAGGGACTGAGCCGCCCTTTCCCGGGGGCTCCTGCCAAATCCAACAAACACTGCCTCCTGGAGAGCCCCCCCCACCTCCGAGCGCGGGAGGGAGGCGGACAGGAAGCCAGGCGTGTGCGGGGAAAAGCCCCATTAATAGGTACACATGTGCACACACCTCATTCCCGCCCAGACAGAAGAGAGCAGCTCAGGGCCCCTTCCCCAGATGTGTCGCTCTCCCGGGCCTCTGCTGGACAGAACAAGTCGGCCCCAAGCAAAGTCTGCCGGCCACTACCTCCACTGCTGCCCCCCGGGCCCCCCCAGCACCCGATAAGGCCGTGGCCGGCACGCCGGAGTGGACAGCCGTGTGCTCGTGGCCAGCTCCAGGGGCCCTGGGACAGGTTGGGACACCTGTGGCTCAGGACTGAGGTTGGAGAGGGAGGTTGACTGAATAAAAGGAAGAAGTGGGTTCAGGTCTTGACGCAAAAGGGACCCTAGACTGCCCCTTCGTCTGACGTCACTCCTCGTGGTATGAGGCACCCTGGGGGCCTGCCCATACACCTCTCAGGCCTGAGAGCCAGCACAGCGGGCCCTGCCCAAGGTCACCAGGCCAGGCCCAGGCTGGGCCAGTCACATTCCTGCTCCCGCGAGTGATGGTGGGGCCTTGACCTGAGAAGCCTGTGTCCCAGGAAGAGAGCAAAGGGCCAGCGAGGTTCCAGAGATGGACAGGGGGCCCTGCCGGGCTCTATGGTGCCAGTGATAGGGACCCCAACTCACAAAGCAGCAGGGAGAACTCTGCCTCCAACAGGCAGGTGGACCAAGGAAACCTGTTTCAGGCAAGGTTTGATCCAGCAGCTCGAAGGGTGTCCACAAGGAGCAGTTTCTCCTGCCCTTCCCGGTGACTTCAGAGGCCTTTCTGTGGGAGGGCCAGGGCTGGGAGTGGCTCCGGGAGGGCCAAGGGGATGAGATCCAGCTCACACTCAGGCTGCCGGGCACAGATGGGCCCTGTAGGAGAGCAGAGGGAAGTTCAGTTTGGCTCATGCTGGAGCTGGGAGCAAATGGTGGCTGGGATGGACGCTGTCCCCTGGAGGAGGGCAGGAAGGAGGCCAAGGAGGCCCATGGAGACACCTGCCCCCATGGCAACATGGCTGAACGTCCCTATGCCTGGCACGCATCAGGCTGCACACCCACCAAATGAAGGAGAGCCTGTCCCTGTGAGCCCTCAGGGGTCATGGGAAGACTTTGCCCTGTGGCCGGACCTCTGGAGGAGAGGGGTTTGTGTGGCAGGTGGACAACAGGCCGCGCCCCCATGGCTGCTCACGGCTGGTGACCACAGGTCACTCAGCCTCGGTGAGTATCAGTTTCCCTCGCTCAGGGCATGAAGGTGAGTCACAGAGGTGAGCTTCCTGGGGCCACTGGGGGCTCTGGACCAGCAAGTAGGGGTGGGTAATGTCGTCCCAGCGCCCAGCCATCCTGGTCAGTGGGGAGGGTGTCCACCAGGCCGGTGACCGCGACAGATGGGAAGGCCTTGCACAGATCCTGCCACACATCCTGCGAGGCACCCTGCTGGCTGCGTGCCCCTGGCGCTCTCTACGTGGCTGGACGGGGACTTGCCCTGGCCACTAAGGGGAGGGCCCCAGGCTCTATGGTGGTGGTTGGCAGGGGAGCCCCCAGGCTGACCCCCACAACAGCCACGGGCCATCTGCTGGGAGCCACACCGTCCAGACCCCAGCTCGGGTACCCGCGTGCCGGGAGTAAGTAAGTTCATTACCTTCTACAACATGATAAGCCCCGTTCTGATTGCTGCATTAAGGGACAGAACTGCAAGATCATAAATTACAGGGATGTGCTCACGTGTCTGTCTCTCCAGGGCCAGGCAGGAGAAGTTAATTATTTTTATAGGTCCAGATAGGGCCCGGTTGATCAGAATGCCCGGTCCAGGGTCCGAGCCAGCAGGACGCAGGGCCCTGCCCACCCCTGTTAGGAGCACCCTGTGCCCGGCCTCCCCTTGCAGCCTCCGAGGCCCTCGGCCTCCCGTGGAGGAACAGGTTAATGGGTGTCTGCAGCTTCTTATTATTCCTGCCTGTGGAGAGGAGTGAGCCGGGCCCAGCCCTGTGAGTGGCCGGCGGGACCATCAGTATCCCTGAAGGATACTCAGCAATCTTTTTTTTCTCCCAATTGCCCACCACAGCCTATATTACAAATACATAAATCATAATGTTTCAACAAAAGCAAAATTTAATTTTCTCCTTTCAGCCGTTATCTGGGCCGGGTGGTATATGGCAGGCTGCGCCGGGCTCATTTATTACACCCACTGAATGGATAATGGCAGGCCCGGTCGATTGTCGCCCGCTTTGTTAGGGCTCTGAATGTGCCGCGCAGCCTGTGGCGGCCCAATCTCTCCACATCTGTAATAGATACACGGGACTCTATTATTCCTTGCCAGAGCAAAATTAAATAGTTGTGTGTGTGTGCCAGGGCGGGGGCCGGGCTCCTGGGAGGCGGAGGGAGCGCTCCATGAGCAGGCACGTTGGCCCGCCCGGCGCCCCCCGCCCCACCAGCCCAGCCCTGAGCCTGGGCAGGGGCCGCCGGGTTTCTGGAGAAACCCGCCAGAGCCAGGCGGGAGTAGGCTGGGGGGGTGGCAGGGGCTCCCCTCTTGAACAACAGATGCAGCTCCAACATTTGTACGATGGACCCATTTCACGGGCCCAGGAAACTGAGGCCCCTGAGGCTGAGGCCGGCCTGGGCCAGGGCAGCATCCAGCCCTGATCCCGTCGGCGACCCCTCCTCAGGCTCTGGTGTTCCTGGGAGAGCTGTCTGCTGGGACTGGGTGTCAGAGGCTCCAGGGCCTCAGCCCATGGAGAAGCCCTGCAGATCCCAGGGCTCAGATCCCAGGAGCCTCACCTTGGGCTTGCAGAGCGAGGGAGCTCATGCCTCCACCACTCATGATCAGCCCTCGCCCCTTCCTGTCCAGCGGAGCCCCCTCCACCACCTGGGCGGCAAGCACAGGCCCGTCCCCTGCAGGCACACACCCCCTTGCTGACATCCATCGCGTCGCTGAGTGCCAGGGGTCAGGAGTGTGCTCACTTCCCAGGTGAGCAGAGCAGGGCCCCTGGCCCCCTTCCCCAGTGAGGAGACTGGGGCTGGCACCTTGCTCCATGAGCCAGTAGGGCCAGGGTCCAGGGCCCCCTGCAACCCCGGGGCCCAACTCCTCCCGGCAAGTCCCTGGGGCCCTCAGAGGGGGAGTCCCAGGACCCTCCCTGAACGGACTGCTGTGGCCCTGGGACCCGGGGCTGCCGGGACCCAGTGGGGCCATGGGAGGAGAGCCCTGCAGCTGGACAGCCGCCCCATTCAGCTCCTGGGGATCCGTCCTGGGGCGGCAGGAGGCGGGAGGGAGGTGTGGATGCTCTGACGCACGTGCCGAAGGTTACTTCCTGCCGTGTTTCTTCGTGCGTATCTGCAAACACGCTCTGACAAAATGGAGATGAAGCGTCAGTGAGGCCGCAGCCCATCCTTCATTTAACCTTTTTAAGCACCTTCCTCCTGTCGTCAGAGGCTTTCTGAGGATGCTGCCCAGCCCTCCGCCCACGGAGGTGCCCGGCCTGTGTCTCCAACTCCCCACAGACACAGGAGCCCGACGACCCCGGGCTCCCGGGGCACAGCCAACTTGACCTGGTACTCAGGGCTCTACAGCCGAGGGCCCCCCACGCCACGCGGGGTCCTGGCCTCTGCTGTCGCGGTGCTGCCCTCACTGTGACACCCCAGCTGACCACCAGGCCACACGGAGAGCAGGGCAGCCGGGGGTCCTCACATGGCAGGGGGCCACCCATCCCAGGAGCCTCCATTCTTGGGGGCTGCCCCATGCCCAGGTCCGGCAGGCGCTGAGAGCCCACGGCCAAGTCCCAGGTTGAAAGGCAACGACGTGGGGCCCCCATGGTTGCAGTTCGAGCTGCTATGGCCCCGAGGTCAGCATGGCAGAGGAGGGTGCGCTTGTGGGTGTGGGGGGCGGGGACATAGCGCAACCGTGCTTTTTTCCTGGTCACTTCCCAAAACTGGTCTGTCCCTTAAGACTCTTGAGTGGATTTCTTAAGTTTCAGGTCACATTTGGCTATTAAAAGTCTGGTCTAGAACTTTAATCACAAACCCGACTCTGGTTGGTTTCCCCCACCCTGCAAGAGCAGACTTGGAAAAGGCTGAGGTCACTCAGACCAGCGCTCAGACGCTCCCCTTTGTCTCTCCTTAGCACCCAGCGAACATTCACTGAGCACCTACTGCACGCCAGGCACCGTGCTGGATGCAGAGGACACGGCAGGGAAGCCGAGACGAGGACCCCTGCCCTCAGGAGGGCGTACGGGGACAGAGACCGCCAGTAAGCATGCTAAACCAGTGTTTGAGCTGCTATGGGAGTTGAAGGCTGGGGGGCGTGGAGGGGCACTGGCTGTTTTCAGCAGGGTGTCAGGGTGAGTGACGGTGAAGGGGGAGGTGAGGGAGTGAGGGTCCTGCAAAGGACCCGAGGCCAGACCTTTCTGACCTGCTCAGGACAGCAAGGAGGCTGCAGGGGCTGGCAGGGGGCGGAGGGGTGAGACCCAAGCACAGGGAGCCGTGCACAACTCCGCGAAGGAAGGTATGACAAGGATTGAGAGGGGAAAGAGAGGACACGCTCCGCAGCTCGTGGAGGAGACCCCAGGGTCCCGGGTGCACAGGGACATGGGTTAGAAGCCTCAGTGACCCAGCTGAGAGGTGATGGGGGGCTGGCCAGGGAGTGGCAGGAAGGTCAGACTCAGGATGTATTTTGAAAGTAGGGCCAACGGGACTTGTTAGGGACTGTCTGGTGGGCGAGTGAAAGAGGGGAGTCAGAGGTGAGCCAAGGTTTTGACCTGAGCAGTTGCCCTCACCTGAGACGGGGGACAGAAGGGGACTGGCACTGGACACGTCGAGGCTGACGTCTGTCCAAGTAGAGATGCTGAGTAGTGGTCGGATTTGTGAATGGCCAGCTGTGAGGCAATTCTGGTCTGGAAGTAGAACATGGGTGTCGCTGTGGACTGATGGGCATGTGACCCAGCAAGACGGTGTCAGAGGAGAGGGACGGGGCTCAGCCTGAGCCCTGGGCATGCCATCATTAAGGGGTCAGAGGGGAGGAGAGGCAGCAGAGGGGATGGAGAAGAAATGATTGGAGAGACAGGAGGGAAGCCAGGGTGAGTCATCTAGAAGCCACAGGATGAAAGCGTCCCCAGGAAGAGGGAGGAATGGTGGGGGGCAGGGCGCATAAGGTGAGGACAAGAACAGTCCACCTGGTTTTAACACATGGAGGCCTTTGGTGACCCTAATGAGAGCAAGAAAGCCTGACTGAGTAGATTTAAAAAGAACGAGGGAGCTCCATTTATGGGCAAGATGGAGTAAGACCTGTGTTTACCCTCCCACACGAAACAACTAGAAACCTAGAAAAGATATGTGGCTTCACGGCTTTGAAGACACTGGACATCAGGCAAAGACAGGCAGTGACAATGGAGACCCAGAGCACAAAGGAGATGAGCGCTGGATCTCCCTGTGTTGCTGCCTTAGGAAGCGTCCAGGCCGTGGTGCAGGGGGAGGTTCAGAGGAGCCGTGCGGCATTGAGCAAGTATGCTGACTGGAGTTCTCGAACGGGGAGGTGAAGACAGGAAGAATATTTCAACGATGATTGAAACTTCCAGTTTTGATGAAAACTATAAATCCACAGGTCCAAGAAGCTCAACAAACCCCAAGCACAATTCATTAAAACCAGTGATAACGGAAAAGTCTTCCAAGTAGCCACAGAGGGAAGGCACATTATGTGCAAAGACACAAACACAGGTGACAACAGATTTCTCACTGGAAGAAGTGTGAGCCGGGAGATGATAGAGCATCTGTGAAGGGAGAGAGGTACAGCTGCCGACCTAGAATTCTTCACCCGATGAAAATATCTTTCAAACACAAGGCAGAATAAAGACTTATTCAGACATTAAAAAAAGCTGGAAGAATTCATCACCAGGAGAACCGCATGATACAGAATGTTAAAGGACATTCTTCAAGCAGAAGGAAAATAATGCCAGATGGAAACCTGTATTTACACAAAAGAATAAAGAGCACCAGAAATGGTAACTGTGGTAATTGTCTGGAGCAAAAAAATAAAACATAATGCGTCGTGACATTTATATCCTGTGTAGAAGTAAAATGTACGACAACAGCATGACAGAGACCAGGAAAGAAGACGACAGGGGAGGGTTCTGGGCAAGGTCCATACCATCATCCCAGTCGCCCTGCGCCACACGACGGCAGACTGAGACAAATTAAAGATGCAAGCTATAAACCGAAAAACAGCCCCTGAAATAACAAACCAAAAAATTATAGCTCATAAGCCAACAAAAGAGATAAAGTCATAAGAAATACTCAATCCACAAGAACACAGAAAAAGAGGGGAAAGGGGACAAAGGACAGATGGGACAAATGACAAAACGATGACAGATATATACACCACATGTTAGTGTTACAGTCCATGCGACTGCCCAGATACACCGTCAAAAGGCGGGGGTTGTCTGATCGGGTGAAAGCATCGAGACCCATCTTGCTACCTGCAAGAAACCCACTGTAAATATAAAAACAAAATAGATGAAAAGTAAAAAGATGGGAAAAAGATAAATTATGCTAACACTCATTAGAAGAGAGCTGGAGTGTCTATACTACATCAAAATAGATTTCAGGGCCAAAGTACTACCAGGAATAAAGAGGGCCATTTCATGATGACAGAGGGTTAATTCATCAAGAGGATACAACAATTCTGTTGTAGGGCACCCGGGTGACTCAGATGGTTAAGCGTTTGACTCTTGATCTCAGCTCAGGTCTTGATCTCAGGGTCTTAAGTACAAGCCCCGTGTTGGGCTCCATACTAGGCATGGAGCCTACTTGAAAAAAAGAAAAAAAGAAAAGAGGACACAAAAATTCTAAATGTTTGTGTACCTAACAACAGAACTTCAAAATACAGGAAGCAAAAACTGAGAAAAACACAAGCAAGCAGAGACAAATCCACAGTTATAATCGGAGATTGCAACACCCCGCTCTCGATGCTGATAGGCTAAGTAGAGAAGATATCAACAAGACTGTAGAAGACCATCAACCAAGCTGACCTAACTGATGCATAGAACTCTGCCCAGAACAGCATATTTCGTATTCTCAAGTGCACAAGGAACACCTATCAAGAAAGTGCATATATTGGCCCAGAAAACAGGTCTCAGGGAATCTGAAAGTATTTAAGTCATACAAAGTATGTTCTCTGACCACATTAAACTAGAAATCAGCGACAGAAAAGTAGCTGGAAAATCCCTAAGTATTTGGAAGCTAAAAAACACACCTCTAGGGTGCCTGGGTGGCCCAGTTGTTTAAGCGACTGCCTTCATCTCAGGACATGATCCTGGAGTCCCAGGATCAAGTCCTACATCGGGCTCCTTGCTCAGCAGGGAGTCTGCTTCTCCCTCTGACCCTCTTCCCTCTCGTGCTCTCTGTCTCTCATTCTCTCTTTCTCAAATAAATAAATAAAATCTTAAACACACACACCTCTAAATAACCTGGAGGTCAAAGAAATCAAAAGGGAAATGAGAGAATATTTTGAATTGAATGAAAATGAAAATACAACATATCAAAAAATCTGAGATGCAGCTAACACAGAACAGTACTGGGAGGGACATTTACAGCACTAAGCATCTATATTGGGGGAAAAAAAAACAAAAAAAATAATGAAGATCCTAAATCAATGGCCTCAACTTCCACCTTAAGAAATTAGGAAACAAGAGCAAATAAAACACAAACTAAACAAAAGAAAGAAAATAAAAAGCATCAGAGTGAAAACCAATGAACTAGAAAATAGAAAAACAATAGAGAAAATCAGTGAAAGCAAAAGCTCGTTCTGTGAGAAGATGAGTAAGACTGAGAAGCCACATCAACCAGGAAAAAAAGAGAGAAGATATAAATTACTCATTCCAACAATGGGAAAGCTGACAACTCTACAGACTCTGCAGAGGTTGAAGGGATAATACGGGAATACCAAACACAGTTTATGCCCGTGAATTGGACAAAAGACACAAACTATCAGAACCCATTCAGGAAGAAATAGAAAACCTGCAGAGTCCTATAGCTACTAAAGATTAAATGTGTAGTTAAAAGCCTTCTCAAAAAGAAAACTCAAAGCCTAAATATGTTGTAAAGAAAAAAATAGTATCAATTCTACATAAACCCTTCCAGAAAACTGAAGAGAAGGGGCACTTTTCAATTCATCCTATGAGCCAAACATTATTACCCTGACACCAAAACCAGACAATGAGATTAAAGACAAGCACAGACCAATATCCATTATGACCCTACATGCAAAAATTCTTCATATCTAGCAAATAGAATCCAACAATATTTTGAAAAGATTATGACCAAGTGATTTATCTAAGGAATGCAAGTTTGGTTTAACTTTCAAAAATTTAAAAAAAAAATGTAACTTACTACAGTAACAGATTAGAAAAGAAAAATCTTATGATTATTTTAAATAGATACAGAAAAATCATTTGACAAAATCCAACAATTATTTCTGATAAAAACCCTCAGTAAACTAGAAAAGAACTTCTTCATCACGAGAAAGGACATCTCTGGAAAACTGGCACCTGGCATCACAATTAATGGTGGAGGACTGAGTACTTTCCCTCTAAGATTAGGTGTCTGTTCCCAACCCTCGTGTTCAACATTGCACGGGGCATTCTAGTCAGTGCAATAAAGCAAAACTTAAAAGCACCCAGAATGGAAAGAAAGAAGAATACTTTATTCCTAAACTGTATGATTATGAAATCCACAAAAAGGCTAACAGAGCATATACTTCCAAGCAAGCTTAGCAAGGTTGCAGGATACAAGATCCGACTACAAAAGTCAGTTTTATTTCCGGATACTAGTGACAAACGATTAAAAATTTAAAACGGTATTTGCAATGCCATAAAAATATAAATACACAGGGATAAATCTGCAAAATATGTGCAAGACTTGTATACTGAAAAATACAAAACATCACTGAGAAATTAAAGCAGCACTAAATAGGGAGAGATACACCATATCCATGGCCAGAAGATGCAACATTGTTACAGTGTCTGTATTAGAGCCCACTGTGTGTCCCACCTGCCTGGGTCCATCTGGGAACAAGACTGAGAGGCCCCCCCCCCCCAGAGAGAGAGTGGGGGCCACCAAGGAAGACATGTGATGAGCAGATGTGACACAAATAACTCTGAAGGTGAAGAGATCGCTAACAAGGGAAAACATGGTGGTCAACGAAAGCCTCGGACCAGGAGGCCAACTTGTCCAAGGGTCAGAAAGGACCCTGCCTTTGCCTCCCTGGGCTGACACCATCACTCGCTGACCAGATGCACCGGCTGCAGCCCCGAGTCACCGCGTGGTGGGCTGTCACTGTGTCTGAAGCTGGCCCGAGCTCCCAGCCCCAGGAAGACCCCTATTCAGGGCGCTTCTGAGCTGCCCACCACAGGAGGAGCGACCACCCCGTAGCTCCAGGCTGGAAGCTGGCTGGGACAATTTCCAACTCATCCTATGAGCCAGATGGAGCACTGCTTTGGGAGAGGATGGACACTATCCTTTGGGGATCTGGGAGATTTGCTGTTTGCAGTCTGTTGACTCACCTCTGCTGTCTAGCACACGGACTGTGATCACCTCTGCAGATGCTGGTGGGGAGAAGGAAGGCATGTGCCTAGCCCCGGGTCTGGCGGTACAAGACACATGAGCAGTCATGAGTGAGCCTACCCCTGCCCACTTGTCCCCAACAGGCCCAAAAGCTTAAGCAGAGGAGGGGGCCAGAAGTGGGGCTGGTGTCAGGGCCTCACGTGTGGACAGGGAGTCGCAGCCTGGAAGTGCAGGGTACGGAGGCCTCGGGGTGGACCGGCCAGCAGGCTGGGTCAGCACCAGTCCCCAGCACCACCTCTGCTTTGGGCCCCTCTAGGGTTCTCTGCATCCCCTGCTATTTAGGGGTGGTCTCTGCCTGTCTGCATTGCCCTCTCCAGGCCTGGTAGCTGAGCTCACTGGGCGGTCTTTGATGCCAGGTACAAAACAGGTTCCCATGAGCATAGGAGGCAGTATTTAGGGTGGGAGGGCATCAGCACCCAGCTCAGCTGTCTCCACCCCACGGGAACCTGCAGTGTATACACTCCCTCCTCATGGCGCCCCCATGTTATGTGTCACCCCACACACACATCTTTGGCCCCCTGCCGCCGCCCCCCATTGAGCCTCCCTACCTGTCTCTTGAGAAGAGTCTCTCAGACTCTGGCTAAGCCCCGCCCACCGCCTGCTTCCACTCTCCTCGGGACCGGCTGGAGGTTGAGGGAAGGTGAGCGGACCTGTTTGCCCCTGGGCACACGGCGAGCTGCCTGAGTGCAGCAGGGGCCTCCCTCTGTGGCCTTGAAGCCCCTGGAAGAGGGGCAAATGGCGGGGGCAGGTCCTGGTGTCCTGGGTGTTACCCTGCCTTCGTGGTGCTCACTCACCCTCAGACCCTTCCCCTCGCTGCACCATTTCCCTTCTTCCGGGAGATCGAGGGGACGGCATCCAGGGATTTGAATTCATACTATTGTGTAAAGGACTACCCTCCCGGCCTTCCCTGGAGAAGCAATCAGAAGAGGAGGGCAGGTGGCCAAGACCAGTGCAAAGTCCTCACACAGCTTCTGCATGGCGTGGGCTGTCTCCCAACTTGGAAGATGGGCGCTCCCTGTGGCCGCGAGACCCAGAGACTTACATTAAATGGGGCAAGGGATTTTGGAGAGCACAGAGCCCAGCCCCTTGAGCCTTGGTGGCTGCACTTGGCAAGGAAGGGGGGAGGAAGCGGGAAGTGGGGGTGGGGCGGAAAGGGTATCTAGAGGGAGGGTAGGCCCTCTGTGTTTCCCAGCCAATCAAGGTGCATGGCTTTGAGGTGGGAGTCCACTGCACTGTGCTCCCATTGGTGCCCTAGTTCTGGGCCGTGGCCATGCCCTCAACATGCATGCAGCAGTGAGGAGCTTCCTAGTGCAAAGGCAGAGTGCCACGAGTCCCTAGCTTAGACCCCGGGGCCAGGGCACCCCTGGCCACTGTGTGACTGCATTCAACAGCAACCACCGTCCAGCACCCCCAGTGCCTGCTCGGCGCAGGGCGCTTGGCCTCGCAGCTGCCCTGACACTTTGGTGCCAGGTACAGAGCAGGTGCCCATGAGTCAATGAAATGCACAGACAGATGTAGACCCACGGCCACAGGCACCTTCGGGGGACACGGGAGGCAGGGGCACCCGTCTGAAACCAAAGGATCCTTGGAGTTCACTCAGCCACGAGTCACAGGAACAGCATCTGTGTGGAGGGAATGGCATGAACAAAAGCAGTGTGCTAAGAGGTTGCTGTGAAAACCAGGATTGGACAGGGCCAGCTTGGCTGGGAGGAAGAGTCAGGGGCCCTGGTTCAAGGGGGTCAGGCAGTGGCAACCCAGACTCTGAGGACCCTGGTAAGATGAGGCTGTGACTTCATCCTAGAGCACAACGGATCACGGTGTCTGAGTCCAGGCTGAGATGGTGTGACAGCAGATGGGGAAGAGAAGGTGAGCTGAGACCTTTAGGAGGCCTGGAGGGCAGTGAGGACACCCAGGTGGCAGGTCCATGCCCCAGTCAGGTGCCCCAGAGGAGAAAGGGCACTCAGTGTTGGATGACTTATGTTGCTGTCTCCCCGTTTCTGGCAGGAGCCAGGCCATTCTGTGGCCTTGGGGCCAAGTCAGGCTCCCCAAAGTGGGTAACCTGCGAAGGTATCCCTTTCCCTGCTTGGCTCCCCAGCCCAGACATCCCGCCGGCCCCCAGGAGCCCCAGTACTTTCTGGAGGAGGCCACTGGTTTCCCCCCTGGCTTGGCAGGGAAAACAAAGGCCGGGAGCAGGATCGTCCTAAAGCAATGAGGAAAGGTAGCATGGAGCTGCACTTTTAATTTGTGGCTAATTTGTTGCACAGTGAGGTTGCAATTTTCTAATTGTGATTGCCAGTTTAATTTTACTCATGGCTGTGCAACCAACAGTGTATAGTCTAGTAATTAAAATTAATTGTACCTCCACCTGCATATTTCTATTAGGCTGTTAGATTTAGTCTGCAAGCTCAATGATTTTGTTCCCTGAAAGAGGCCGAATTCAATTCTGCCACACTTGGTGACTCCCTCCGCTCATGACGGCCTTGCCCTCCGAGGGGGTGGGGGCCTGCCTCCGCCCCAGCTCCTCGGGGCCGCAGGGCTAAGAGAGCAGAGCCCCCAGGGGCTTTCGTGGAGCTTATGAGCCTATTATTTAATGAGTTACTGATGAGTTATTAGACTCCCAAATTGTACGTGGGGATTTCATGAATAATCTTGGAAAACCCAAATAGGCTTTCTCCACCAAATTAAGTCCATGAATGGCTCCCACAGTGCACGCTGGACATGGTTTTCCCAGCCTGCGTACCCTGTTGGCCTTGGGCAGGAGGAGAGGAGGCCTGCCTCTGAATTCCAGGTTCCAGACCTCAGAAGAAGGCATCGAACATCAGGTCCAGAGAGCCCTCAGACCTGGCCTGGGTCGTTGCCTTCCCAGAAACCCCCAGGGTTTCTGGGAAAGCTCTTCTCCTGTGCTGGGGGAGAGTGATTCCAGGAGGCCTTGAGGACAGGCCCTGAAACCCCTCCCAGGACCTCAAGCCCACGTGTCATCTTGAAACATGGAAGACATGGGTCCCATGGCATCAGCAGCTGGGCAGTGGAGTTGGCAGGACAGATGGGCCCTGAGGGGGCGCCAGGGGCTCCAGCCCATCCAAGCTCACTGCCCACCACTAAAGTTAGCTGGAGTTGGTTTCCATGGTTTGTGACCAGGAATCCTACTGACCCGGTCATGATCTGGTTTACAGAGGGGCAAGCTAAGGCCTGGGCAGGGGTTGGGGGGGCTTGGCTCGGGGTCCCGGTTCCATGTCCTCCCCACGAAGCTATGGACAGGGCAGTTGTGACAAAGTTGAGGGCTTTGAATCCAACTGAGCCAGGAGACTCCCACCTCACTGTCACCTCTTCCCTGAGGCTAGGCTGTAGTGTGTCCAGAGAGGGGTCAGCTGTGATTGTCCTTCCTCTTCCCTGAGGCTAGGCTGTAGTGTGTCCAGAGAGGGGTCAGCTGTGATTGTCCTTCCTCTTCACTGAGGAAAACTTGGCTCCTGACTGGGCAGGAAGGAAGGATGACCGCTGGCACCTGCTCAGAGCTCAGGGAACCTAGGGGCAGATGCACCTCCACATACTCATCCATTCACCCATCCAACGCCCATCCATCCAACCGTCTGTCCATCCAGTATCCAACCACCATCCCCCAACCATCCTCCATCCATCTCCATCTATATCCCATCCATCCATCATCTCCCATCCATCCCCCATCCCCTGAGCCCCCATTCCCTCACCCATCCACCATCCATTCCCCCATCCATCGTCCATCCATCCACCATCCATCCATCATCCCCCATCCGTCCCCCCATCTGCACCCCCATCCATCCCCCTACCCACTTAGTAAGGTGCACTGGGTGCTTGCCATGGGTCAGCCCTGGGCACAGACCAGGAACAGTTTGGACAGGACTGCTTGAACCCTCAGGTTTTTCACAATCTCAGGTGTGATTAGCAGACAAGACATAATAATAAATTTGGAAAACAGAATGTTCTGCTGATATGCATGAGGTGAAAAATTGTACAAGGAAGGGAGTGGGGTGCTGGGAGTCAGTGGGAGGCAGGGGAGCTCCCCAGGGAGGAGCATGTGAGCAAAGGCCAGAGGAAGCAAGGGGAGCGCTGAGGTGGTATGAATCTCCATTCAGTGGATTTCTCCATCAGGGGATGCCCCTGGCTGGCCCCCCCACCCCCTCTCCCTCCATCCACCACTAGGGGACCCTAAACAATCAATGAGACCAGTTACCCTGCTTGACAGCAGAAGGGCTCTTATCACCCACAGGATCAAGACCAGCCTCTCAGCGTGGCCTTTGGGGTCCCAACAGCCCCAGCCTTGTCTTTCACATCCTGCACCCCACCACCGCCATCTGGCTCTCCTCGAACCCGCCTTTATCCATCCTGTCCTTGCCCCAGACACCCTACCCGCAGGACTTCCCCTTGTGGGCCTCGACCCCCAGGAAGCCCTCCCTGGACACTCAGGCAGGGTTAGGAGACCTCCAGCCAGTGAGCACAAGCCCCTTGTGCACTCACCTAAGTGGGAAACCCTGCCCGCCTCTCCCCCACAGGATGCAGCCCCAAGGCTCTGTCCCGGGTCCCAGGGGGCCAATTTCAGCTCTTCAGCCTCTCCTGCCTCCCCTGCCTGCCCCATACCCCCCACCTGCTCAGACCAGAATGCCTGTACTGCTCCTCAGGCTCAGGCCACAAGCTGGGGGTCCTCCTGGACCCCTCCCTCATCCTGGCCCCATTCCTCCCACAGCCAGTGTCACAGCTCTCCTGTTAAACAGTCCTTTGACCTGCACACCCTGCCCAGCCCCCAGCTCTGGCTTGGATCCACGTCCTCCCGGGCTTCCCAGCCCACAGCTGTGTGGTCCAGCCCCTCCCCATCAGCACCGCAGGCTCTGGGGGCCCTCCTGCCCCACCCCCACCCACCCCCGCGCTGGCAGGCGAAGCACCCTCTGCCCCCTCCACTGCCTCCCTGTTCAGTGTTGCACAGGGCTCCCAGGCGGTGGCGGGGGGGGGGGGGGGGGGGCTTTGCTGCTCCTGCAGGACTCCCAGCAGCCAGAATTCAGAGCCAGCTGCTGAATGAATGAAGAACCAACATTGTCCAGCAGCTGATCCCTGAGACCAGCAGTTCCCTAGGTTTCATGTCCTCGAGTTTGTAACGGTAGAGGCCAAATGCAACCACACATTCTAATCCCGTTAGAGCCGACACCGTAATGCTGGTGAAGGTGGACAGAGGGGTTCAGCCTCGGCAGTAAAGCCCTGTGCAGCCCCATGGCCCTGACCTGCCCCTGCAGCTTGCTTAGGCCCAGAGTGGCCACTGAGCAGGTGAGGAAGGGCCAGGCCATGAAAGGGGGTCACGGGGAGGGATGGGGGTTGGCAAGAGCATGAGCGTGGCGACCCAGGGCGAGGGTGAGGTGGGCTGCAGGGCTGGCGAAGCACGTCAGGGAGCCCAGAGTCCAGGCCCCAGGAGCAGCCATTTAGAGACCAGTATCCCACACTCGCCTGGCCCAGCAGCCCCTTGAGGGTGGGCCCAGAACCCCCAGCGGAGTATTTGGGTCAGAGGGCATCCTCCATGACCCGGGTCTGTCAGCAGCTCCCTCCCCAGCCCCCCAGCTGCTCAGGGTGGCTCCTGGCCTTCTTCTGGGCCTGCCTGCCTCAGGTCCAGGACCTCTGGGTCGGTTCCTATTCGGGGCCAGTGCTCCTGGGTGGGGGGGGACCCGGGGCACAAGCAGAGCTCAAGTGTCAGTGCTTACTGAGCACCTACTACATCCTGACCCAGCTCTGGTAGCGAGGACCAAAACAGACTAGAGGGGGGACGGTGATGAAGGGCCCCCTCCCCAGGCATATTAGCGGTGGCCGGGACAGAGAGAGTGCTGCTGGGGGAGGGTCCCACGTGCCAACGGGGGTGGGAAGGCCTCCTTGCCCAGAGAGGAGAGGAAGGGCTTTGAGCTGGGATACCTGGCGAAGGTCACAGGGGCACAAGCAAGGACAGAACCAGGGGGCCTGGGGTCAGGAGAGAGGGTTAGAGGAGAGGGCGTGGGGCGGCTAGGGCTGGGGATGCGCCTGACTCCGGGGAGGGGAGTCCTTGTTGCCTCTCAGCAGATGAGGGCGCACACTGAGCAGGCCCTTTGGCTTCTACGCAGAGAATAGAGTGTGGGGTCAAGGGCAAAGGGGGCATCATAACAGGCCACTGCCCAGAGAGCAAGAGTCTGTCTGGGCGGCGGAGGGTGAGCTCTGGAGAGATTCTGGAGAAGAAGCCAACACTGTGGGCAAGAGGTGAGTGGCCAGGGGTGGCCCCCAGGTTCCCCTGTTGGGAGTGATGAGGGGGTGAAGCCAAGAGCTAGCTAAAGCTCCATGGAGTAGAGACGCCCCAGGACTTGGGGGGCAGGGAAGTCCCGGCCATTGGATTTAGGAGTGCGGAGTTCAAGGAGAGGTTCAACAGTTCAGGAGCATTCGCCCCTGTCCTGGGCTCAGAGAGGGGTGTGAGGTCCTGAGGCAAAGGAGAGGGTGGACCGGCAGTGGGGGGAGGGGGTCCCGGCACTGCGGGCGGGGGGCCTGCGGCCCAGCAGGGGAAGCTCTATCCCCCACGCCCCCGCAGGCCCCGCCCCTCCGGCCCCGCCCCCCGCCCCCCCAGCGCACGGCGGCCCGGCGGGACACGGGGACACGGGGACACGCGCGGGCACCAATGACACCCGTCAGGCCCGATAACGGGCGCGGCGCCGCTGACGCCGCGAGCGCATTAATCTTCCCCAAATTAAAATCTGCAGCGCGGCGTTTAAGATTGAGGCCACCACGGTTCAGCGCGGTGTGACCGCCAATTTTGATAAAAGCGTTTTAAGAGAGGGGAGACGGAGATAAATTGCCCGCGCTGCGGCGCCGCCGGGTGAGAGCGCGCGGACAGCGGTCGCCCCGCCGGCCCTTCGGCGCGTGGTGACATCCGGCCCGCGCCCGGGGGCCCCCGCGCGTCACGGCGCCTCAAGCTCGCTCCCCCGCCCGGCTACCTGGCGGCTCGCGGGGTGGAGGACCGCGCGCCGAAATGTGCGGCCGCTGGACGTGCCCGGTTCGGCAGGCGTTTCTGCAGCGCCTGCCAGGCCCCGGGGCGTGCCCGGGGGGCCCCTGCGGGGATCCCCCCACCCTGTGCGAAGCTGGTGCTGCGCTCAGCAGCCTCGGTCCAGGCCCAGGACCACGCCGGGCTCTGCAGCCCCACGAGGTCCAGAGGATGGTGGGCTGGGGGCCCGGTCGAGTGGGGGCAGAGGCCTGGGGGAGGCGCACGGTGAGCAGGCTTACCCTGACCACTTTCCCGCCTCGCCCCCAAGCTGGCTTTGCCCTCACCTCAAGGTCAGGGTCAAAGGCCCTCCTCAGGCACCCCTCCTCAAGCCCATCACCTACTGTCTGACCTCTAGCGCCACCCCCATCACTGCCCCTCACCATCCCGCATCTTTTCCGGGGGCAGGGCCCGCTCTGACCCCTACCCACCCCAGCACTGTGCCAGGCCCCACCCCATTCCACAGACCCTCCCAGACACCACCACACCCCCTCCAGCTTCTCAGGGTCAAGACCTGGCTGGCTAGAGCTGCTCAAGTACAGGAGGGGCTTGGGAGAGGGACCTGGGGGGTGAGGGAAGGTGGGACGTGGGCAGACCCAGTCTCTGGAAGAAGGTAGAAGCCCTGGTCTGGAGCCCTAGACAGAACCAGGCCAATGGTCTGAGAAGGAGCTCTCCTGAGGGCTTCCTGGAGGAGGGGGCTTCTCAGTCAGTCTGAGGAAGGAGCAGGAGGGACTGGCATGGACAAGGTACAGGACTCCCAAGTAGGGATTGGGGGTGACAGGGAGGGGCTGACTGCACTGCGGTCATGGGGGCGGGGCAGGCCCAGGATGGGACCACAGGACTTTGGTGCACATCTTGGAAGAGCCCAGAGGAGGTAGGCTAGGATCTGCTCAGCTGCATGCATCCCTGACGGCTTCCTCTTTTCTTTCTTTTTTTTTTTTAAAGATTTTTTATTTATTTATCTGAGAGAGAATGGGAGACAGGGACCATGAGAGGGGGAGGATCGGAGGGAGAAGCAGACTCCCTGCTGAGCAGGGAGTCCGATGCGGGACTCGATCCCGGGACTCCAGGATCATGACCTGAGCCGAAGGCAGTCGCTTAACCAACTGAGCCACCCAGGCGCCCCAGGCTTCCTCTTTTCCTTACAAAGTTCGAGCCAGCAAGAAACACACAGTTTGCAGTGGGCATCACCTGCCTATTTCTCTCCCGCCCTGAGCAGCCATGAAATTGATATTTAAAACTAATTGTACAGCACCCTCGGGGCGGCTGGCCCAGGCCGCGGCCGGACAGCGCCGCGCTCATTCCATCTCGCCTCCGGCTCTGTCCATGACCCCAGCCTCGGGATTAGGGGGCCGAGGATGAGGGCCTTATCTCCAGCGGACAGTAGCTGCCCCACCCCCGCCTGCCAGGCACAGCCCCCTCCCCCACCTGCCTGGTGGCCACTGAGCCACCCCCTCCTCACAGAGTGGCCCTCCGATCTCATAACATCCAATTACTGCCCCGACTGCTGTCTGGGGCTCAGATCAAATCGCTCAGCTGCAGTGAGCCCCAAACAGGTCAATCTCAGCCGGTTAGACACGGTGTCCAACGCCAAGCCGCATGCAGCCCCCCTCAGAAACCAGAGGCAGCAGGCAGGACCCGGGGGGATCGAAGTGGCCACCAGCTCCTCGCGGAGGCTGGCTCTCACCGTGGTTCAAGGCCAGGTCAGAGAACACCGTCGGAGAGTGCGGGGCCGGGCAGGCGTGCGTAGGAGGGCAGTGGCCTCTAAAAGGCCACCAGCAACTGACCGCCAGGCTTCCTGGCGTGGATGCAGTCCGTGGAGTAGCAGCCCTCCCTCCAAAATCCCTCTCCACCCAGACTGAGCGTGGCTGACTCATGCACGTAGGGTCTTTGCAAATGTAATCAGTTCCGATGAGCTCATGCTGGAGGTGGGTGGGCCCTTAATAGGAGGACAAGTGCGATTAGAAGAAGCACACACAGGGGGAAGCCGGCCAGAAGGCCCAGGCAGAGATGGAAGGAGCAGCAAGGATCGCCCAGGAGCTGGGAGAGGCAGGAAGGACGCTTTCCCAGAGCCTCCAGAGGGAGCACAGCCCTGCCCGCACCTCAGGCCAGACATCGGGCCTCCAGACTAAATGTTCTTTTAACCCACACAACTTGTGGTATTTGTTGTGGTGAGCAAGAAACGAATATACCCAGTACGTTGGTGAAAACCCCTGGCCTCCAGCCCCAGCTTCTGCCTCTCTCCGCCCCACCTTCCCCTCCCAAGGCCCCCATTCCTCCTGTAGCCTCTCACCTCCCTCACCTGTACCCTGCTGTCCCAGGGCCCCATCTATACCCGCCTCCCAGCATGGCCACCCTCAGAATGCACCCAGAACCCTTAGCAGCTGCTGTCAATCCCAACCAAGTCTCCAAATGGGGGCCAGCCAGTCTCCTGTGACCGCACCCCACCCCAGTGGCCTCCATAAAGCTCACTCAACACAGCCGTTCACCCCCAGCAGGTCCTCAGCAGACATTCTCCTATGGCCCTGGAGGGTTGGCACCCATGCAGGGACCCCTCCAGAACGCCAACTTTCAGCCTGTACTGGAAGGTGCCACCAATGCATTTGGCCTGCTCTCCCCCTGCAGCCTGGCCTCAAATGTTGGTCATTCACTGCCCTCCTGCCACAGGCTCTGATGTTCACCCATGGCCTTCCAGAAATGATCGACTCCCATGTGATAAACAGTCTCTTGACTTGTGTGCTCCACCAAGTTGTTAAAAACCCAGTATCCCATTCAATCTAATGGCAATAGTGTGAAGTCAGCAAAGAAGGTTCATTCTCATTATCACCCAAACATTATTGCCTATATTCACCAATCATCACCACCATCATCACCACCACCATCACCGTCATCATTTGTCACCACCATCATTGTCATCACCACCTTCACCACCATCACCACCACCATTGTCATCCCCATCACCACCATCATCACCACCATCACCATCATCACCATCATCACTACCACCACCATCATCATTCGTCACCACCACCACCACCATTGTCAACACCATCACCATCACCATCTTCATCATCACCATCACCATCACCACCATCATCGTTATCACCATCACCACCATCATTACCACCATCACCATCATTTGTCACCACCACCACCACCATTGTCAACACCATCACCACCATCATCACCACCATCACCACCATCATCACCACCATCACCACCATCATCACCACCATCACCGTCATCACCACCACCACCATCATCACCACCATCACCGTCATCATTTGTCACCACCACCACCATTGTCAACACTATCACCATCACCGTCTTCATCATCACCACCACCATCATCACCACCACCATCATCATCACCATCACCACCATCACCACCACCATCACCGTCATCATTCGTCACCACCACCACCACCATTGTCAACACCATCACCACCATCATCCAAAATCAATTTTCAGCTGTAGTCAAAGGCCAGAACATTGGACGACTCTCCCAAGGCCACATAGCCAGTTGTACAAGAGTAAGGACTCAAACATTCAAACACCTTCCATCCAGTCCCGAGAGAAATGCTACCGAAGCAGCCGCCATGTTGGCCCCACCCGCTTGCCTCCGGAAGACTTGCTGATTTTCTGGCCTGTGCCACAATCAGTTTCGCTTGAGGCACCTGTACCCTGCTCCCTCCCTCCGTCATGCCCTGTCTCTATAAGACTAGAGAATCCTTTTCCATAATATCCAATAAATAACCAGGATTTAATTGAATTAATATCGACAGCATGTAATTGCTCCTTGTTGCTCAAGCCTGCCTAGGAGGGGCGGTGAGGGGGCGGAGCAGCGAGGTTATTGCTTTTAAAAAATGCCCTCAGCCCTGAGCAGCGTTTTGGCCTTATTATTATAGTAATAATGAGGGCAGCTGATTTGATCTCTCCTTCCACAATAGCGCAGCACAGCCAGCTACATAAACAGCCAAAGTCCTTTGTCCCTGTGGGCTGTTTGTGGGTAATTAAAATCAATAGGGTCTTCCTCGCAGATCTCCTTAGCCTCCTCAAAGCTCAGCGCTCAGGGCTGCCAGGTGTCAGACAAGCGAATGAACTCGGCCCAGCAGAGGGCCCTCCTGTGCCCTTCCCCACCCCGCTCCAGGGCCCTTCCCTGTCCTGGGACTTCAGGTAGCAGTTACAATCCCCGGGGTGGTGGGAATTCCAGGGCATTGGCTGTGAGGTCAGGGTCTGAGGGCACAGCCCCAGAGCCAACAAGGAGGAGCCCCAGTGACATTCACTGTCAGGATACCCAAGTGGGGGGCTTCCCCAGGCTTGGGGTCTATGAGGAGGAGGATCAGAAAGGCTCTCTCTGCCCCCGTCTGGGGACCCCTCACTCTACCTACAATTTTATGGACCCATGAGCTCCCTTGCAGGCTACTGCGTTCCGGGGCCGGAGCTCAGGGGTGCACACACAGACACACAGCTGTGCACGCACCGTCACACGCGTGCTCACACCGCCCTCCCCAAGGCTGCTCCCGGAGCCCCCACCGGCCAAGCGTCACAGCACGAGTCTCTGGTCTGTGGCTGAAGGCGCTATGCATCCGAAGCGGCCTGGCCCGGACGCAGCCTCCCCCACCCCCACTCTCCTGCGGCAGTGGCCTGATTGTCCTCTGGGAACAGGACCCGCTCCTGGTGCAGGTGTCACAAGAGTCTCTGTCTCCTGAGTGGAGCTCAGCTCTCTGTGGCTGCGTGTAGCAAGTCAGGAAAAACCACTCCCTGGTCCAGCTTTAGTTAGGCCCCTCGGACTGGGCAGAAATGAGGCTTTTGCTGTCAGTGCGGGTGGAACCACCTGGCAGCGCCCTCTCAGGGCTGAGAAGAGGCTACCACCTCATTCTGGAAGTAGAGGAGGGGCGCATGTGCTGGGAGCTCCAGCAGGCGTGGCCCGGGCAGCCCCTGGGCAAGGATGGGCGGAGGCCCCGGGGGGCTCAGACTGCCTGGTTTGGGGAAGAGCTGTCTTCCTACTGTCCATCTCACCTCCCCAGCCCTGGGAAGCCTTCAGGTCAGGCTGGCTCAAGGGTACCATCCTGCCTGTGAGCTCGCTGTGGTTGGGTTCCTTGGGCCCAACTCAAAGCCTTCTGTACACCAAGTGTGGCTTTTGTGGGAGGAAGGGATTGGACATGCAGGGAGCACAAATGAAGACCCTGGGAGGACAGTCAATCTGGACAGCGAGTATGGGAGCCCTGGTGGGCAGATGCTGTGGGAGGCATCCAGGAAGGACCCCAGCCTGGCCCCCAGACATTTGCCTTAGGGCTAGACCCAGGTCTCCCCAACTGTCTTCAGACTCTGTCCTGCCTTCCACCTCTCTGCCCGTTTGCTTACCCTACAACGGGGGAGAAGGGCACTGAGCACCTCCCGGGGCCTCCAGGGCAGGTGGTCAGCCAGGTGGTCTCCTTATCCTCACTTCTACCACAGCTGTAAGGGGCTGCTGGTCCCAAGACCCTAGCTCTGCCCCTGCCCATGCTGGGCTCAGCAGAGATTTATCCAGGTCCCCTGGAGCCTGACCACCTGACCAGGTGACCAGTTCCCCATGTGGCCTAAAGGCTCACGCAGTGCCCTCAGACGTCTGCCTTTGAGGCTCACTGATCATGGCTGAGGGTTGGGGAAGAGCTTAACTCTGTACTAAAAGGGGGTGTCAGCAGATGATCTGTGAGCCCTCCTCCTTCTTCCAGCGTACCAAACATATGCTGGAAGAGCCTGCTTTCAGTGAGTGTGGGGGAGGCAGTACTGACCGGCTGCAGGGCCCCTCTTCCTGCTGGGCAAGGTGGGCAGCCCACACAGGATGGTCCGTGGGCCAGTGTCTCCCCAGCCCCAGCCTGGCGTCTGCCTGCCTCGGAGCACTCAGTAGCCATCCCTCCCCAGCCGTGAGCACCCAGAAGAGGGCGCGTGTGTCCTTTCCTTCTGAAGCTCTGGGGCCCACCCAAATCCTGGGTCCCCTCCAGCCCCTTGATGGTAATTCCTGCGCATCTCACAAGGAGTCTGGCCTGCTGCCAAGGCTGCTGCAGGAGTCTGGGGGCATTGTGGGGGGAGGGCCAGGGCCGGGGCCGCCGTGCTAGCATGAGCCGCGGTCCTGCTGCCCGAAGCCCTGCCTGCCCCCAGGGGCGTCACTGGCAAGGACACCGCCTGCTTAGGGACACAGAGTGGTGAACCGTACCCCCAACCCGCCCTCAGTCCAGGGGCTACCTGCCTGGATGAGGGGCCTGGAGGCCACCCCGCTGGATCAGTTACACAGTGAATGTGTCCTGCGCTTCCAGAAACTTCCTCCCGCAAAGCCCGCCTGGATTTGAATGCAGGCCCAGACAAGGCTGGTAGCCCCACCCCTTTACCCATTCCGCAAAGTTCTTCTGAGCAGCTCCCAGTACAGACGTGTGCAGAAGTCTGGCGGGGAGAGAAGTGCAAACAAGCAGAGGCCGTCCCTGCCAGGCAGGACTGGTCGGCAGGCCTAGGCAGGTGGGGGCACTGAGCTGAGGCTGAGGCCAGGCGCTCCTGCAAAGGCCCTGAGGCAGAGGACAGTGGAGGTGAGCATGTGACAAGGTGGGAGGAGAAAAGGCAGAAGCGAGGCTGAGGGTGGGGGGAGTGGGAGATGCTGTGAATGTGGAGAGAGGGGATCCAGTCTGGGGGAGGCTCTGCAAGGCCAGACAACCGCCTGCGCCTTGTGGCCTCTCCGCGGTCAGGGGAACAGACCACACTGGGCAGGCCTGACAATGGCCCCCACCGGCAGTCACTGCCCCGAGATCCAGCTCGCTCCCGGGACCCCCATGTGTAAGCAGGTGTGGGCCCCACACAAGGGCTTTTGTGACTAGAAGGGAGACAAGAGTGGGCAGTCCCCGCAGGACGGCTGCAACACACGTGCTCTCCACCACGGGTGTACATTCGTCAAGACCCACAGAGACACGGCCACCCCCGCTCACTCCCCTGCACATGACCCACGTCAGCAAAGTGCAGGTCACCGGCCACGAACCGCCACCCCTGAAGAGCTCAGAGGCTTCCTCGTGCATGCACACACACACGCACACACAGGTGCACACTCGCGCTCACACTCAGCCCGCCACCACCCTGTGGCTGGCACGCAGGGCCCACACTTGGGCCACCTGGCCACCCAGCAGATGCCTGCTTCCTCGCTGACCCTCCAGCAGCAACGGGAGGCTGGGCGCACATCCGAAAGGCGGGGCGGCTCTGCGGGCTGGGAACGTGGGTCATGGGGGAGATGGTGGGTGGCCACGGTGAGCCATGGGGCGTCAGCTGCCTCGCCAAGCCCCTCTCTGGAAGCTGTCTCCCACACTGCCCTCTCTAAAGCTGAAGATGTAGGCCTTGTCCTGGGCAAACAGTGGGGTAATTCTGCACGTTCCGGCGAAATGCCGCCGCTGCCCCTCACCGAGGAGGCTGGGCTGGGCTGCTTCTATCTGCAGGGGCCACTCTGGGCTCAAGGGATGGCCCCCGGGAAGGCTGGGACCAGGGCTGCTCCCCAGTCTCCCCAGCACAGCCGAGCCGCCGTCCCAGTGGCTGTCCTAAGATGCTTTTGGAGCAGGTTCCACATGCCAGGTGCTGGGCCCGGTGGTCTTCAGGCATCTGCCCTCTCTGAGGAGCACCCTTCCCCCCCCAGCCATCCCCCGCCCCCAGCACCCCATCCAGCCACTGCTCTGTGGAGATCCTTTCCTGAGCCCCCTCCTCGTCTCCTCCCACCCCCCTCACCCCCCCACCCCCCCGCCCAGGGCTAAAACAATGGGCCCTCTAGCCCCCTTGCTCCATTTATGGGGAGCTCCAGCGCTTCCTGTCCTCCTGACCCAAGTCCTTTCCCGCCTCCCCCTGAGGGAGGCTCTCCCAGGCAGGAGGGGTTGTGGGCATCTGTGGACCCCAGAGCCAGCTGTGCGGGGCCCTGTGGGGCCCCGAGGGCAGGCCTGGGTGCAGCCTCCCTAGAGGGCAAATCTCACTGTTGCTTAATCCATGTGCAGCGTCTGAGCCCTTCTCCGCAGCTCAGGGTGGGGGGTGGAGGGGGACAACCTCCAACGTTGACCCTGGAGCCCCTCAGGCACATAACCAAGGCCAGTCACCCTGCGTGTGCTCCCACAGGCACAGGATCCAGAGATGCCAGCGGAAAGCGGGAAGCCCCAGAGCCTACAGCTCAGCCGCCAGGTTGGGTCTGCAGGGCAGGGAGGCAGGGAGGGAGGCCTGGGGATAAGCTGACCACCCCGAGCCAAGCCGTCAGAGCCCCCGCCGAGGTTCAGGAGCCCAGGGGACAGATGCATCCTCTTGCTCAGCACAGCAGCGAGAGGTGGAGGCCGCCGCCTTCATGCTTTATTCTCTGACAGTATCCATCTTTCCAAATTGATTTTTGATATCCATAGTGACCTGGAAGGGAGACACAGCGATAACTCTCGGAAAGTGGAAAACAATATTATCGCCACAAATATGAATTACTGGCCGCCAGGTTAAATCTACTGTGCAATGAATTATGTGACCCTGGCGCTCCTATAATTCTTGGGAATTTTATAGAGTCAGGAGAGGCCTGTGGGCACTGACAAGCACTTAACAGCCAGAACCAGTCCCAACAACTCTCGGGGCCATTTGATTTAGCCGTCCGGGCACCGCGGGCCACTCCGTTCTGCCTTGGGAGCGAGAGATGATGGGCAGTCACTTCTGCAGTTACGGACCTCATTTGTCGACTCTTGTTGTCATTCCCGGGGCTTTCTCCCACCAGGAGCCAAGAACCACAGGGCAGCCCCCAAGCCGGGGCCGCCCCCCAGGGGCCGTGGGCTCCGGGGAGCTCTGGAGCCTCAGTGTGTACCTGCCCTTTGGACAGTGGAGACCCACGCGTGCTTGCGGAGCGACTTGTCGCCGTCTGGGGAGAGGGCCCCTGGGGCGCATCTCATCCAACCAGAGAGGGTCACACAGCGGGAGGTCAGGAGTCAGGGCCAGCAGGAGCGTCCTTCTCCCAGCTCCTCCCAACCCCCGACGGCCAGGACCCTGGGCCTCACTTGGGGTCAACTGGGCAGGATGCTAGATGACCCGGTTGAGAGGCAGGTGTTCCTGGAGGCTAGGCTCCCCCTCAAGGCAGGGTGGGGTGCAGGGGGTGCTTTAAGTCCTGTGAGCAGCCACCACCCTCTGGTTGAGCAAAGGCAGAAAGCAGAGAATGACTGAAGGGTGGGTGGACCCTGAGTGAGAGAGGGAGAGAGCAGAGCCCATGCTGCCCCTGGACGCCCAGTGTCCAAGCCAGGGGGAGCCCTGGGGTGCAGGGGAGGGGCAGGCCTGAGCCCCATTGGGAGCATGCTCCCAAACCCCACCTCATCAGAAGGGAACTTGGGTTGGGGGAGGAGGGATGGTCAGGCTGGGCCTGGCTTGAGCTGAACTCCTCGAGGGTACCCCCATTCCCCCCCCATGGGGACATTGGGGCCGCTGCTGGGTGCTCTGGAGCGGGCACAGGGATGCCTGAGGCGGGGCCAGGGGAAGTAATGGGGAGTGCATGGAAGGGGGCAGCAGGCTGGGAGGGGCGGGGTTTGCAGGATGCAGGGCTGAGGGAGGTCTCCCTTAGGCCTGTACTCAGGGTCCTATGCTCTAGGGGCTGCCAGAGGACAGCAGGAGGACAGCTCAGCAGGGACAGTGATGGTGAAGCCATCTGGTGTCGCCTTCTCCCAGGCACCAGGCCCTGGCAGGACGTTGAGCAGGGGGTCCCGGCTGGGGGTCGAGGGAGAAGCCCCTTGACCTGTGCAGCCCAGCCCTTGTCCAGCCAGGTCCCTCGTGAGGGGAAATAGGCCCCCAGCTCCAGGACAAATGCCCTTGGAGCCCCGCCCCCAACAAGGGGGGGTGACTTCCAGGACCGTCAGAGAGGACTTGGTGAGGACGGACCCCCAGGCTGGGGCTGCCAGGGTCCCCGGCCGGGAGGAGGTGCCTCTTCAAGGTCTGGCTTGGCCAGGAGAAGGTCACTGCCATCCTGAGGGATGTCTCAGTGCATTTCCCCAGGGCAGCGCAGGGAGACAGGACACCGGCCCTGCAGGGAACGGAGCTCACAGGTGGCTCCATTAGAGAGGTGCTTAGATATCGGGGACCAGCATTTGTCGGCAGGGGGTGGAGGGGGCTCTCCAGGCTCCACTGATCCCAGGGAGCTTGCGGAAGCTGAGAGCAGGGCTAAGGTCACCTCTGCAGACCCTGGAACTGTCAGTCCCTGTTCTCAGGATGCCTAGAGGTCTCCCTCAGTCCTGGGCTTGGGACCTTCGCTGCCCAACGGTGGTGGGAAATCCTGCCACCCTTCCCACACCAGCTGTCCTGGGCCGCCATAGGGCGCGGGGACCCAGCCCACGGAGGTCTTCGGTCGGGCGATGGGCCTAGGGCTCTGCTCCCCTCCCCCTACAGGTCCCACTCCACCAGCCACTGCCAGGCTCAGGAAGGGACTTCCAACCTGGGCTCAACTACCTCCCACAGAGCTGGGGCTGCAGCAACGCAAATGTCATTTAATTTACATGACAAAGTGGCGCTATTATTGCAAGCTGACAGAATGCCGCTCAGGGCAATTTCCGAAAATTATTTAAACAATGTAATGAGTTAAATGTCAGAGCTGGCTAATTATGTTTATGCTAATTGTTAATTAGCCCTATAATGGAGACAGTCTTAATTAACAATAGTTATGAGTGTGGGAGGTGGGCTCACTGTGGGTGACACCGGCGGCCTAGGCTGTCAGCGGCCTCTGGCTGCAGCCCAGTTGTCCCCTGGGCCCAGGGCAGGGGTCCTGCCAGCCAGCCCAGGGGTGCGAGCCCACCCCTGCTCCTGCCGCTGCCGCCCCGCCCCTGCCCCTCTGTCGGACGTAGCCCGCGCCCACCCTTGGTCTGTCCACGCAGGTGGTCAAGAGGGCCCGGCGTCCTTCCCCCCTCCCCCTTTCCTTCCCCCATCCCTCTGAGCCACCACATCCAGAGCACTAATGGGTCCCGGGGGGTCACACATGGCAGCAGGGGGTGCTGCGGCCAACAGGGGTCCTGCATGAGCCCCTCCTGTGGGAGAGAGAATGGGATGCACCTGCACCCTTGACCAGACACGTTGGAGTGGGTGGTGCCCAGCTCCATTCATTCTCTACCTCCCAAGCCCCAGGCAGGGGCAGCCTTGAAAGGAAGTCCTGTGCGAGGGCACCCCCTTTTCTCCAAGCCCCCTTCTGCTTGGGAAAGGGGTTCTACCACACAGTCTGTTACTCTGGGGGGAGCCCCTCCCGAGGCAGGAACTGGGCCCTGGGCTGCCGGATCGGCAGGGCTGTCCCAGGAACAGAGCCACCCGTGCATCCACAGGTTGGCCCAGGGCCCAGGTCAGGGATGTGGAGGGAACAGCCGGGATGTGCTCCTGGAGGGGCCAAGCCTGAGACTGGACCTGAAGCAGAGAGGGTAGAGGAGCCGGCTGGAGGCCTGGGCCTTCAGGATGGGCAGGATCTGCTCAGCTGGGGTCCAGGCCACCGGCTGCCAGGCACGGGGGGGGGGGGGGGGGGGGGGGCGGGCAGGGGGAATGTGGGGGGAGGAAGGCCGACGGGAACGTGGGGGTGTAGGCGAGGGCAAGCTAGGGGGGATGAGGAGGGGAGACTCAGGGACTGTGAGGGCAGTGGGGGGGTGCTGGAGAGGACAGACAGGGTGGGAGAGGGACGGGGGGTGGGGTTGCAGAGGGGGGCCGCGAGGGCAGACGGGTTGGAGGGCGAAGGGGGATAAGCGCGCGGGGGGGGGGGGGTGGCGAGGGCAGACGGGGCAGGGAGACGGCGGGGGGCACGGGGGCGGGGAGGCCGTAGACTGGGGGCGGGTCGCGGGGCGGGGGCGGAGAGGGCAGATGGGGGGTGCGGAGAGGGCGGAGCGGGTTGGAGGGTGGGGGGCAGAAAGGGCAGACGGCCGGGGGCGGGGGCCGCGGAGAGGGCAGAGGGGGAGACGATGGGGGGGTGGAGAGGGCGGGGGCGGGGCAGACGCGGGGACACTGAGAGCGAACTCTGGGAGCAGCCCTCGTCCCGGGAGCTGCAGGCTCTGACGGCACGAAGAAGCCGGTTCGGCGAGTGCGGGCAGCAGGGGCTTCAGCTGTGCCCAGAAGAGTTGCGCCCAGAAGAGCTGCCCCCCGGGTTTGGAGGTAATGTTTTCATCTTGCGGGAACTGCGGGCTTGAACTTCTGCACCCGCGAGCGACAAGGAACCGCGGACGCCGGAGTGGCCGGCGCAGGCAGTCAGCGGGGCAGGTGGCGGCCAGTGCGGCGGTCGGAAAGGTGCCGCACCCCCCGCGGACCCCTGCCCGGCGACAGGCTCGGCGCGCACGCGGCCCCTGGTGGCCTCTGGCTCCCGCGCGTAGCCAACGTCTTTCCCACCCGAGGGTCCTCGCTCGGCAGCTCAGAGGTGGTCCGGGTCGGCGTCTCCGCTCCGGTCCGCCGCGGTGGCCAGCGAGCTGGCGGTCACTGCTGGGGCGTTGCCGTGTCCCTCCGCAAGGTCCCTTTGGACCTAGCCACCTCCCTGTGACTCTAGGCCCTTCTCGCTGCTGCTCCGGCCACAGGCTCCCCAGAAGCAAGACCCCACCTCTTGGGTGCGCAGACCCCCATCCGTCTGCGAATCCTCTTCTCCCTGCCCCTCCCTGAGCCCGGTGGTTGGTGGGGCAGCGCGCAGGACCGTCGCCAGAACTGAGCCCAAACTCTGTTTCCTGGCCCTCCCCCACCGCCACCCCCACCGCCACCCCCTCCCCCGGGAGAGACCTCCGTGGGGGCGGGGCCCTCGTGCCGAGCGGTCTCCGCAGGGGTGGGGCCTTTGTGGGGGAGAAGTCTCTGCGGGGGGAGCAGGGGCAGCGGCAGCGGGCCTGGCACTTCCTCCTTGGAGCCTCGTAGGTCTGGAGCCTCAGTCCAAGTGTTCGATAACTTGGGAGACCCAAGCCCAGCATTCTCACTTGTGTCCTGTGACCTGCACTGTGTCCATCTGTCCCTGAGCCTGGGAATGCCGAAGGACACGGCTCAGGCCACAGGCTGCGGGGCCGGGGGCCTTGGACACAGCTTCCCGGAGCGTGAGGAACTCCGCAGTCAGCAGCGGTATCTGCACCAGACGGGCCCGCAGGGCGGCCGCCAAGGGTCACCGGCCTCCTCCTGGGTAGGGCTGGGGCCCGTGGTGGCTGTGCGCTCCGGTGAGGGCGAAATGGCAGGCAAGCAGCGTCTGCTGCAAGGGTCCACACTTACTTCGCACACGCACGCATGCGTTTCCTCACATGCCCTGCTTCACGTCCCTAACCCCTTACACACCCTGCAGCATGTGTGTGTGTGGACACACACACCATCACCCCAGCCTCACTTGGGGTCACTCCAGAGGAAGGTCTTCTTGGAAGCTCCACCCTCCCATGGAGGACCTCCAGCCTCAGCACCCGCCCACTGCCTCCAGATCCTGAGAATCCCCTCACTCAGAGCTGAGTGGCAGTAACCAGGGTGCCTGAGACTCTAGCCCCAAACGCACACAGGCATGAGACAGAGACAGAGACAGAGAGAGAAGGAGAGAAGAAAGAAAAGTAAAAGAATACTTACAGGAACATTTTGCTGCAGAAGAGAGAAAAATTGGACCAAACACAGATGATACGGCCTTCCTGAGATGGATGAATGGAGAGTTCAAAACAGAAATACAAAAGCCCAAGAGAAATAAGACAATGGAAGGAAATGACAAATGAGCTCACAGATCTCAGGAAAGAAGAGAAGGATGAAAACACAACTTTCACATGGGCCAGCCCTGACCTGTTCATTCCGAGGAGGGCACAGGGGAAGGGGCAGGAAGGGGCAGGCCCGGCCAGGCAGGGATGCACACCAGCTCTGGGAAAACCACATGAAATGCAATGGAAGGAAGCAAAGGGATTCTTGGGGTGGCTGCGGGTTGGGGATGGGCAGCTAGGGAAGGCAGGCAAAGCACACCCAACATGTACCCAATGGGTGCTGCTGAGAGCATGAACAAAACACAACAAAATTTAAATTCCAATATATATATATATATTTTTAAGATTTTATTTATTTATTTGAGAGAGAATACTAGCAGTGGAAGTGGCAGAGGGAGATGGAGAAGCAGGCTCCCCGCTGAGCAGGGAGCCCGATGTAGGGCTGGAACCCAGGACCCTGGGATCATGACCTGAGCCGAAGGCAGACGCTTAACCAACTGAGCCACCCAGGTGCCCCTCCAATATATTTTTTAAATGAGAGAAAATGTTACTGGATGAAGAAAGGCTTGAAAGGACATACTGTTTTCCCAGGGGGGAAGTGACACAGCTCAATTAACAGTGAAACTTGAAAAATCCAAGTCCTGTGGACGTCCAAGCAAAGAAGGGAAAAAAAGTGATCAAGTTACTCTGTGGGAGAAAGGAAGAGGCCAGCATCAGAGAAGCAATCCAGTGGCTCAAACAATGGAGGAACTGTCTAAAGATGCTTCAGGGAAAAAAGTATACACAGAATGACCCAGATCAGAAAGACGCTTTCCCATGTGTGGCTCGGAGCTCCTGGAACGTGGTCCCAGGGAGTCATCCTTGAAGGGACCACTAAACCCAAACTGGAACCACAGGGAAAGGAGTGGTGGAACACTAGTTTCATCAAGCAGAAAATAGTAAAACCAGCTCAACATGATGGTTACAGAACAGAACAGATGGTATAAATCACAGCAGCATCGAGCGCAGTGACTCGGGGGCCCGAGGGAGCAGAAGAGAGGAGTCGGCGGGTGGCCTGCCATCACCTGTGGCACAGCTGGGGGCGGAGAGAGTCCGGTGACTGCAGGCCTGTAGCCCCCTCACCCAGACCACTGCTACACGGGAAGGGCAGGAGAAGAGAGAGCACCCATCCATACTCATGACTTTCCAATCACAGCCCCACCCTCCGGTAAACAAGGCCCAGCTGACACCTTACATCTCAGTCTGACCAATCAGGTTACCTAAAGTCCCCCATGGGGGAAGGGTCAGAGGTACAGGGCTTCCCTCCCCTTTCTGTCTGTCCCCAGGGAGTCACTCACCCCTGCCGGATCCCTGAAAGGGCCCCTACCTCTGCATCCCCCACTGCTCTCCGCACATTGGCGGCCCCCACTCCAGCCTCTCCGTAGTCTGGGGAGGGTGACATAGAGAGGCCATGGCACATGATGATGACCGCAGGATGGAGGGATGGGAAGGGGACAGCGGGGCACCTGCCCCAGACTGGGACAGAAGGCCAAAGAAGCTATGCCCTTTGGTCATGGGAAAATCAGATAGATATGAATGCAAATACTAATTCCTCCACTTGAAAACTCTGTGACCTTGAATAATCTTCTTTATCTATCTAAAGACAGTGCGGGGGGGCACCTGGGGGGCTCAGTCATTAAGCCTCTGCCTTTGGCTCAGGTCATGATCCCAGAGTCCTAGGATCGAGTCCCACATGGGGCTCCCTGTGCAGCGGGAAGCCTGCTTCTCCCTCTCCCGCTCTCCCTGCTTGTACTCTCTCTCTCTCTTGCTCTCTGACAAATAAATAAAATCTTTTAAAGACAGTGGAGATAGTTTCAAGTGGGACTATAACACCTCTTTGGCTGGGTTGTTTTACAGTGAGGGATAAAATGTGCAAAGCATCTAGCATGCAATAGACACGAGAAACATCATAACAGAAATACCGAAAGTGATGGTGGTGATGGTGGCTCAGTGCAGAGCCGCAGGGACGGTGGGTCTAGCACCAGCAAGGGTGTGCCATTGGACACACAGTTCCGAGCCGTGGGTCAACCTCGCACCCAGCGTCAGACAAGCCAGGGTCAAATGTGGGCAAGGGTGTAAAGGAAATGCGAGATAATGAACTGCAGATGCTCAGAGCCAGAACAGTGACATTTGACTAAGCACCACTTACACTGAAACAGTAACTTTTCATTCCTGCATTCAGTGAATATTTCTTGAGCAGCTACTGTGCTGGCATGTCCCCCTCACTGCCTAAGCAGTGGAAGCAAGATGTGCCCAAAACTCGTGGAGGAGGCAAAGCAGCCCTGGTTTCCTGAGCACCCGCACTTCCACTGCACTTCACACCCGCCCTGTGTTCATACCTGTCCTGTGTTCACCCTCACCTGTGTTCACCTCCGCCCTGTGTTTGCACCTGTCCTATATTCACCCCCACTTGTGTTCACGCCTGTCCTGTATTCACCCCTGCCTGTGTTCACACCTGTCCTGTATTTATGCCCGCCTGTGTTCACACCTGCTGCTTCATCTGGTCCTCCTGACAATTGCTGTCTGCTAAGAGCCTCTCTCTCCCCGCCCTGAGCTCTGAGGAGGAATCCAGGGCAACAATCATGCTGTGACCTGCCCACTTTTGGCCAGCACCTCCTTTTCCAATGAGGAGGCATGTGGGGGTGTTGCATGTGCCCAGGTCTCAGAGCGAGGGGCAGGTGGGATTTAAGCCATACCATTCAGGCTCCTAACCAGTACCTTGCCCTCATGCCCGTCAGCTGCAGGGAGCCCACAAGCTTGAACTGTCTCAAGAGCCCAAACCAGGTGCCCAGGAACTTCTTTCTGTCCCCACCTCAGCCAGTGGAAGCCTGGTCCACACCCAGGCTCACCTGCAATATGGGAACAAGACAGCTTGATGGAGAAAGAAACGGTCCCAGGAGATCAGCTGAGCCCAGGTCCACATCTGGAGGCATACAGGGCTACTTTCACAAAGGGCATCTGGAGAGTCGAGGGGAGGCCACATCAGCATAAGGCCTCTGGATCCCTGGGACAGAAATGCAACTCAGACCGGTGAGGCCAACAGGAACACTGGGGTGAGGCTGGGCTTAGGGAGACCAGGTCCCCTGCTCTCTGATGTCTCCGCTCCCTCCTCCCTCCCTCTCTTTGTCTCTCCCCACCCCACCCCATCCCTGCCTCTCTCAGCAGTTTGGCTGTTTCTCCATCTGTTGTCAACCCAGCCAGCAAATCACAGAGAATCTGCCACCATGAGAGATGACCTTTCCCGTGGGTGCCACTGGGGCAGGTCTAGCCAGGACTCAAACCTCGACCACCCAAACTCTAGAGCCCCCTCTCTGGCTTTGCTCTCCTGTCTGCTTCCATATGATCCAGGCACTCTGGCGGGGGTGGAGGGTTACACAGAGCTGTGCCTGCTCTGGGGACAATGGCAGGCCATTCCTCCCCAGGGGTGGCCTGCCCCAGTCACACCCAAAGTCCCTGCCGTCCTGGGATCAGAACCCCACACCAAGATGCTATGGTCCCAAAACCCCCTCTGTGGCCCCATCCTAGAATTTCAGCTCAGAGACTCGACTACAGCCCAGGAAGTGAGAGGTCATGAGGCTAAGTCTCCATGGACCCCTGCTCCCTGGTCTCAGGGGTGAGCTCAGGGTCCCGGGCTCCAATCCTGCCCCTGGACAGCTGGGCTACCTGTCTGTGGGCCAGTCTGTCACACTGAGTGGCAGGTTACGAATATGTAAAGCACATCACAGCACCCAGCCCTGGGGCCGGGGGGAAGATGGAGCTTAGAACAGGTGGAGAGCAGCAGGTGGGACCCCTGCTCAGCCTAGATGCTCCTGACCGCCCCCACCCACCCACCTTTCCAGGCTGGAAGCTCGGGCACAGCTTGGGGCCAGCCCCCACCCCACCCCACCCCTGCTGCCCTGGCAGGAGGGAGGGAGGCCTAAGACAGGCCCAGAGGTCTGGGATGCTGAGGCCTGCCCAGCTCAGCCTGCAAGAGGTGGCAGCAGGCTGTATTTTTCCCTTAATGTGACAGACACTTAAAGCAAAGAAGGGGACACACAGCCCCATAAAACAGCGGCCCGTCTCCCAGGCCCTATTTTATTCATGGCAACAGAAATAAAAGTGCCTTTTATGGGGCCTCCTGTTTCTGGCTCCACAACTGCACAAAGACATCATTTACAAGGAAGCTAACTAATGCCCTTAGGAAGTTCCCATGGGGGGATGCCCACATGGGCCCTGGCTCCACCCCAACGATGGTGTGGGGCTTCTAGGGGTAAGCAGAGCAGACTCTCAGGACCCCAAACAACCCAAGGATGGTGGTAAAGGTCCCGGCAGCCACCCCCTGGCCAGGGCATTCCCGGGCGCCTCGGTCATACCCACTGAGCAGAGGGGACCTTCGTCCCGCCCCAGCCACGATGGAGGGTGTCGGGGCACACTGGCCACACTGAGCGAGGCCATCTCGTTAGACCCCCTGGGTCGCATTCCCAGGCAGGCGGAACGGGGGTGCCAGTGGGCTCTCCCCATCTGACCTGGACATAGAATGGCCGAGTTGTTCCATCATTCGTTAGCCCATCTTTTGTGCAGTTACTGACCCGGGTGCTGGGGCAGACCCGCCCCACCCCCACCTCACGGCACCTGATCCTGAGTGTCCTTGCAGGGGGCGGTGCCATGGAGAGGAGGCGGCCTCTGCCAGGAGGAGTGGCAGGGGCTACAGAACTTGACGCCATCCCTTGTGGGGAGGGGGGTGGGTGCAGGTGGCCATGGGGACAGGTTGGGGGCTGCACCAAGCATGGAGACCCCAGCAGGGCAGGGTGGACGCTGGAGGGCGCATGACTTAAGCACAGGGTGAAGAGACCTGGATCAGAGCTTGGGGTCTTCAAGGGGCTGGGATAGCATGGTGGGGGCACCCAGGGAAGGGTCTTTGCAGGCAATATCTGGAAGCTGAGAGCATGAGTGCTGGTCAGACGTGGAGGTGAGGGGGAAAGGGGATGCCCACCCAGGGGCGGGCAGGGACCACAGGAGACCCACGAGACGTGTGGTTGGAAAAGGGGTTCTGAGCTGCAGGAAGGACACCTGGAAGGGCCTGTCCAGTGGGCAGTGGGCGGACAGGACTGGAGCCCAGGAAAAAGACTTGCCCTGCAAAGGATGCAGGTGGAGACCAGAGACTAGGAAGGAGTGTGGGGTCCGGGGGCTCTGGGGCAAGAGGGCAGAAACCAAACATAGCCAGCAGTCAGTGCGAAGGAGGGAGGGCAGTGTCCAGAGGCAGGAGGAGAGCCCACAGAGCGTGGTGTCAGTGAAGAAGGCGCCTCGTGCCAGCCCATCAACCGTGAGTCCGAGCACGGGCCTGTTGAGTGTGAGTCTGAGTGTGAGCCCGTCTAGTGTGCAGGCCCATCTGAGTGGGCACATTCAGGCCTGGCCTGCTGCCAGACAGCAGGTTAGGACCCAATGACCTTGGCTTGGACACGGAGCCCCCATTTTGCTACAAAAGGGAGGAAATGCTGTCTACAGGCTGTGGTCTACTCACCGCAGAGAACTGATGAATCGGAATCGACTCATGGTAGCTTATCCATCACCTGGAGGCTTTGCCCTAACTCTCCTGTCCCACTTACTGTCTTTCCTGTAACTCCAGCATCAGTATGGACACAAGCCCCTCCCCTCTCACGCGTCTCTCACCAGTTCCCAGGACAAGGCCCATGTGCTCTTTGAAACACCAGCGACAGGCTCTCCAGATGGCAGGCTTCTGCCGGGGATGGAGGCTGTTGCCCAGGAGGACCCTGTGGTCACTTGGCCTCTTGACCCTAGGGCCCCTGTCCTGTCTGGGGCAGACCCTCCAGCACCCACTGGTTTTACCGCCATGTGCCCTGGACCAGGTGTCAGCCAGGCTTTCCAGAGACAGAGACCAGTGGGATATATCTGTGGATCCAGAGGTTCATTCCACAGAATTGGCTTGCATGCCGCGGGGTCAGCTGGATAGCTGGTGATCCACAGGGCAGGTGGCAGGCTGGTGTCTCCAAGTGGAGCCCCCTCCTCCTGAGGGGCCTCCGTTTTGCTCTGCAGACCTTTTACTGCTTAGAGGAAGCCCTACTTTGCTGGGGGCCACCTCCTTTATTTCGGGTCCACTGATGGTAGACGTGACCCCACCTGCTAAAGACACACCCGGCGAAACCTGAGCAGGTGTGGTATCACACCTGTGCTTCACCAAGTCCGACGGCCATCGCTGTCAGAGCCTACGCAGGGCAGGGGCTGGCCTACCTGCTCTGTGCGGCCCAGAGGGTCACCACAGAAATCGGGTCCAACGGGGAGCCCCCCGGCCCAGCGCAGACCGCAAAGAGCAGCCACCAACGGAAGCCACAAGGGCCCAGGGCAGGCAGCAGGTGAGCGCTCAAGCCATTGAGCCCCCTTCCCAGCACAGCCCCCAAGCCATCAGCGCACTTTCTCCTTCCCTTCTGTGCCAGCACGGCAGGCTTTGGCGTCCCCCACCAGCCACCAGGACCTTCCAAGGTCATCAGTGACTCTCCTCCCCAGACCCAGGGGTCAGCCCACAGGTGCACTTATGTTACCTCTCAGCAAGTTGGGGCCCAGACACCCCGCCCGAGGCATCTTCTTCCCTGGGTTCCAGAACCTTCCCCTCCTGGGAGCCCTGCAAGCTCAGCAGCTGCCACCTCAAATCTGGGCCTGGAGCAGGAAGACAGGGAGGAAGCATTTGGTATGCCACCCGCCCCCTGGATGCCACACGGATGCACGTGGCGAGCTCATGGTGAGCGTGTCACGGGATTGGTCAGGCCTGGCCCAGCAGCTGGCAGGACCCACCCTTCCTTGGCCGCCTGCACCTGCCACTTCAGGGTCCACCCCTCCCATAGCCCTGTGTCACCCCACTGCTATCTCAGCCTGCACCCTCCCCCAACCCCGGCCCTGACATCCAACTGCTTGCTCAGTGAGGCCTCTGGCCATGGAAAGAAGCACATGTGACAAAATCTAACTGTCCATCCACCCTCGTCCCCTCCCCCCTTCCCTATCCCAAGAAGAGGCTTGGGCCATCATGGGTTCTCACCCAGGCTCAGACAGGGACTGTCCCCAGGGCCGAGCCCTGTAGGGAGCTTTGCTAACAACTGAAAGGGAGACATGAGGAGAGGCCAGACACGGCCTTCCCTCCTGCACTCCCACCCGGCAGGCCCGCCCTGCCCCAGGCCACAGGCTGCACCAGCCCCTACCACACATGGCCACCCAGACTGCCTGCCGCCCCAGGCATTTCCCCCTGGTCCACACAGGCTCAGGCCACTGGCTCCAAGGCCAGTCGATGGACACTGAGGTCCCACCCCATGTGTGCACAGGGGACCCCACAGATGGACAGTCCGGGACTTGCCAGGCCCCTGACTACCCAGCAGGACAGCAGGCCCCCCAGTCACAGCCATTAACACTGCTCTGTAGCCAGGTCCGCACCCACCTCCTGCGACTGTCTGCTGGGTCTCCCGCCCAATGCCTGTGGGCACCCTGGTCTTGACCTCACTGGAATGTGCTCCTTGCCTTCCAAAGCACTGTGGTTAGCCTGATGGAGCTGAGAAGAGGCCACCAGGCCCATCAGAAATGAAGGTCATAAGCACTTCCAGAAAACCCGCCAGAGCTGCACTTTAATTCTGCAACAGCCCAGCAGAGAGGTTGCATCATCCCGATTTTCAGACTGGCAAATTGATTATCACAGGTCCTACTCATTAGAGACCCAGCTGGTTCCAGCCAACTCCATAAGAAGAAACACCTCAAAGACCAGGCAGAAACATCCAAATGGATCCAGAACCCTGACCCACCCTGCGGGTGGCCAAGCATCCTGCAGCCAAGTGGCTTGGTCAGAGTGGAACTGCCCAGAGACAGAAACTCCTTGCTTTCCAGGCCTCTACCCACCCTCTGCCCACCTCTATCCTCCAGAAATCCTGCACAGCCTCAAGGCCCCAGGGCCACGAGAGAAGACCCTGGAGGAGGGAGAGGTGATGGCAGGGGGCTGTCAGACTACCCACCCCATGCCTCCCTCCCACTGTCCCCCTCTGCTGCCTTCCTTTGAGTCCCCCAGAGTCTGCTTTCCAGCTGAAGCCTGACCTGCTGAGATTGAATGCAAGGAGAGCTAGTCATTTGTGTGCACCCAGAGTTCAGAATGTTTGTCAAGTGAATGAATGAGTGGCCTGAAACACTGCCTTGAGGATAAACCTCTGATGCAGGAAACTTCCCAAGAGCTGTACAGTGATGTGCATGGAGGGAGTCGGCCCTGCCCGGTGCCAAGTGTCAGCCCTGCACGCCAGGTGGTGGTGGTGGTGACTACAGTAGTATTATCATCATCATTATTATTTTCTAGTGGCTCACCTATTTTAAGGACCCAGACTGTAGCCTTCAAGTGTGGGCCTGTTACAGGAGAAATGAGCCTGAGGGGTCATTTAAAAGCCAAACATGGGGGCACTCTCCCATTGACCCTGGGGGAGCCTGTTAAGCAGGTGCCAGGCCCAGGAAGGGAAGCTGTGGGGAGGGAGAGGGTGTGAGGATGAACAACTCCGTGTGACACAGGTTGATGCAGAACAGGGCAGAGGGGCTGAGATAAAAGGAAGACGTCTGTGAGGGTACTTTGTCATATAATTGTGGCACTGGAGTTATGTAAATGCTTTACACAATAAAAAAGTTTATATAAAAAAGGAGAAAATCAACCCACAAAAGTTTAAAGCAAACTGGAACTAATGAACTTACCACACAGAAAAAAGAATTACATTAAGTGACTGTAATGCACAATATTTTTATATGTATGCCCAGCGAGACTTATTCTAAGGACAAACAAACAAACAAACAAAACTGTATAAAGAAATCTTAAACTGCACTTGGAGATCCTCTTGCTAATAGAAACATTGGCACTGGGGCGCCTGGGTGGCTCAGTCATTAAGCGTCTGCCTTCGGCTCAGGTCATGATCCCAGGGTCCTGGGATCGAACCCTGCATCGGGCTCCCTGCTCCGCGGGAAGCCTGCTTCTCCCTCTTCCACTCCCCCTGCTTGTGTTCCCTCTCTTGCTGTTTCTCTCTGTCAAATAAATAAAATCTTTAAAAAAAAAACATTGGCATTACTATTTTGAAATTACTATAGATATATCATAGGATGAAGCATGTAAGTAATTATAGTAAGGTCATTAGGAAACAAGATTTTTAGCATGAGAGAAAAAAAAGAGATGAAATTGCAAATCAAAGAAATGAAGTTTAAAACTGTAATCTGAATAAACCATCTGAAAATAAAATTAAGAGAACAATTCCATTTACAATAGCATCAAAAAGAATAAAATACTTAGGAATAAATTTAACCAAAGAGGTGAAACACTGGTACACTGAACATTACAAAATATTTGCTGAAATTAAAGGAGACCTAAATAAATGGTAAAATATCCTGTATTCATGGAGTCAAAGACCAAATATTGTTTTAAGATGATAATACTCCCCAAATTGATCTTCAGCTTCAATTCAATCCCTCTCAGAATCCAAGCTGGCCTCTTTTTACAAATTGACAAGCTGATTCTAAATTTCTTATGGAATTGCAAGAGACCCAGAATAGTCAAAACAATCCTGAAAAAGAAGAATAAAATTTCAAAACTTACTACAAAGCAATGGTGATCAAGACTGTGCAGTCCTGGCACAAGGATAGACAGAGATCAACAGACTAAGAGTCCAGAAATAGAACATGTGTCCATGGTCAACTGACTTTTGACAAGCGTACCAAGACCATTCAGTGGGTGAAAGAGAGTCTTTGAACAAATGATGCTGGGAAAACGGGATATCCACATGCAAAAGAATGAAGCTTAACCCTCACTCCACACCACATACAAAAATTAACTCAAAATGGATCAAAGACCATGTAAGAACCAAAACTATAAAACTCTTAGGAAAAAAACATAGGGGTAAATTTTCATGGCCTTAGGTTTGGCAGTGGTTTCTTAGTATGATGCCAAAAACAACAGCAATAAAAGAAAAAACAAACATATTTGACTTCATCAAAGTTAACATTTGTGCTTCAAAGGGCACCATTAAATAAGTGAAAAGACAACCCAGAGAATGGAATAAGATATTTTCAAGTCCTAAACTGATTAGGACTTTGTATCTCAAATATATAAAGAAACTTTAAAATTCAGTAATAAAAAACCAAATAACTTTATTTAAAAATGGGCAAATGATCTGAATAGACTTTCTCTAAGGAGCATATACAAATGGCTAGTAAACACATGAAAAGATGCTCAACATCATTAGTCATCAGAGAAATAAAATCAAAGCCACAATGAGATATTGCACACCCACTAGGATGGCTAAATCAAAAAGCCAGATAACAAGTCTTTACAAGGATGTGGAGCAGTTGAAACTCTTATACAGTGCTGGTGGAAATGTAAAATGATGCTGTCATTTTCATAAACAATTTGGTAGTTCCTCAAATTATTAAACATAGTTACTGCATGATCCAGCACTTCTTCACTTCTAAATATATATCCAAGGGAAATGAAAACATCTGTCCACATAAAACTTGTACACAGATGTTCATCGTAGCATTATTTATAATATCAAAAGGTGGAAACAACTCAAATGTCTGCCAACAGATGAATGGATAAACAAAGTGTGGTGTATCCACACAATGGAATATTATTGGGCAATAAAAAGGAACGAATTCCTGAGATGTGCCACTACATGGAGCCCCAGAAAGAAAGGAGTACGTGCAGGAAAAAATACTTGAAGAAATCGTGGTCCCAAACTTCCAAAATCTGATAAAAGACATAAATTTATAGATTCAAGAAGCTCAGTGAACTCTAAAAAGGATAAACTCAAAGAAATCCATGCCCAGAAATATAATCAAACTATTGAAAACCAAAGACAGTGAAAAAAACCTTTAAAGCAGCCATTAAAAAAATGATAAATTACATACAAGGGAAACAATGACTGGAAGGACTATGAATTTCTCATCAGAGACCATGGAAACAAGAAGGCGGTGGAACATTTTTTTTTAATGCATTGTTTTTGTTTTTAAGTAAGCTCCATGCTGGGTGTGGAGCCCAATGTGGGGTTTAAACTCATGTCCCTGAGATCAAGATCTGAGCTGAGATCAAGAGTCCGATGCTCAACTGACTGAGCCACCCAGGTGCCCCAGGAACAACATTTTTAGAGTACTGACAGAAACGAACTGTCAATCAAAAATTCTCTATCTATCAAAAATCCTTCAGAAATTAAGGCAAAATAAAGACACTCTCCAGTGAAGGGAAATGAAGAGAATTTGTCAACAGCAGACCTGCTCTAAAAGAAATTCTAAAAGGGGTTCTCCAGGCAAAATGAAAATTGCACCAGAAGAGAACTTGAAACTTTAGGGACAAAGTGAAAGAAATCATAAATCTCTACATGAAACTCTGGTTTTAGTTCTTACTTCTTTAACATATATATGAAGGCTGAAACAAACGTTATAGCATGGTCTGGGGAATTTTCAATGTATGCAGATGTAATAACAAGACACCCCCAACTATAAAAGGAGGATAAAGGTGGTTTGAGGACCAAGTTTTCTGCATTCCACTGGAAGTGGCAAAATATTCACTTGAAACAGACTGTAACAAGCTCAGTGTCTGTCCTATAATCCCCAGAGCAATTGCTAAAAACATAATTATACAAGGAAACATAGGAAAATAAAAACAACCCACCCAGTAAGTGAAATACTAGAAAGAGAGAGAGAGAAGAAAGAAAGAAAGAGAGGGAAAGAATCATAAAGAAGGCATGAAAGAGAAAAGAGAAGAGGTATGAGATGAACAGGCAAAAACAGTAGTGTTAAACCTGAATCCAAACACATAAATAATTATATTAAATGTCAATGGCCTAAACCACCAATTAAAGGACAGAGATAGTTACACTGGACTGAGGAAAATTCAACGTGTTGTCTACACAAATCCACTTTAAATATAACTATATAGGTAAATTAAAAGTTAAAGTGTGCAAAAGGATAGACTGTGGAGACACTAATCAAAAGAGAGCTGTACTCATATACTGTATGGGTACATATATACTAACACCAGATGAAGGAAAATCGCCAGGAGTAAATGGAGACATCACATAATCATAAAAGGATCAATTTCAAGTAGATATAAAATCCTAAGTGTGCGTTCAGCTAACAACAGACCTTCACAATACATGAAGCAAAAACTGATAGAACTGCAAATTGGAATAACAAATTCACAGTGATGGCTGTGACCTCAACCGTCCTCCGTCTGTGTCAGCAGAGCAAGCAGCTAATCAGCAAGGAGGTAGAACCGAGCACCACAACCACCTGCTCCTAAAGGGTATTACCGAACCCTCCACCCAACAACAGCAGAATACACATCCTTTCCAAGTGCGCATGGAACATTCTCCAGAAAGATCAGATCCTGGGTTATAAAACCAACATAACAGATTTAAAAGAATTCAACATACACCAAGTATGTGCTTGACTACAATGGAATTAAAGTAGAAATCAATATAGAAAAGTGTTTTGAAAACCCCAGAGGCTCAGAAGTTAATGCACTTGTAAATAATTCATGGATCAAGAACATGCCTCAGGGGAAACTGGAAAACATTTGAACTAAATGAAAAGAAAGTTTTCAGTATCAAAATTATTTGTGGGATGCAGTTAAAACAGGGCTTAGAGGGAAATTTATAGTATTAAATGTTTGCATGGAAAAAGAAGAATCCAAGCTTCCTCCTTAGTAAACTAGAAAAAGAAGAGCAGAAGAAAACCAAAACAACCAGAAGAAAGGAAATAAGAAAGATGAAACCCAAATCGGTAAAATTAAAAACAGAAAAATTTTAGGTAAGATCAACGAAGTAAGAACCTGGAGATATTGTAAAAAAAAAATTAATTTCAGTTTTGAGTTATTGATTGCTAGTACGTAGGAATTTGACCTTTTATAAGTCGCATCCTCTGACCTCCCTAACTGGTCCTGGGAATGCGTTGTAGGTCCGCCCAGGTTTTCCAGGTGGATTCTCATGTTGTCTGCACATAGTAGGGACAGTCTGAGTTTTTCCTTTGCACTCTATATGCCTTTTACCTCCTTTTCTCCACTGAAATATTTGCAGGTGAAGGGACCTGGTGTGTGGAGATGTGCTTAAAAACATCACAGAAAGAGAAGTGTGGCCATGAGGACATGGGGTCATGGGACACACTGATGCCCGCTGAGCCCGAGTGGCAGGGCTCCTCTCTGCATTTCTGTGTGTGTTCAACATGTTTTATAATAAAGGGTTTTTAAAAACCTAGTACAACAAGGCCAACAGTTGAACAAATGGAAAAGGGACAAAGGCAGTTAACAAAAAATTAAAAACACACATGACCAATATTCACTGAGGAAAACTCGCATCCTTACCAGTAAGTTCCAGCGAGAGAGGACCTGCCCACCTTGTGCGTGGATCTGCGGGCCCCGGGTGATGTGTTGCTGGGGTCACTTATCCAGTGCCTTCCCGCTAACCCAGGGACTCGCGTGTGTTTCCTCCTAAAGACGGGATGGAAATCTAAACAATCCACACAGCAACGTGTTTAGAGTAACCTGAAGCTAGCCGAGTGATAATTAACTCAGGTCTCTGGACGAGGTACCAGGCACGTACTGTGGGGCGGAGAAGCAGAGACCCAAGGGCACACACAGCGCCAACGTGCACATCTTTAAAAAGCAGAAAACACGGTAAAAGGAAACAGGCAAGATGTGCACTGAGCTCTTGCTGTGGGGCGGGATTACAGAGGCTCCAGCCTCCTTGCTCGTCTCCTCGGGTGCACGTTACCTTTATCATCAGAAAAGATATAGATTGTCTAAGAACACAGAGATAGCAGGATCCTTCCCACGGCCCCACAGCAGGGCTGGGTCAGGTAAGCAGGAGCCCACGTGGCATCCCGCCCCCCCAGTCCACACACCAGGCTCCTGCCCATTTCAGCCCCAGCACCCCCCGCCCCCCCGGGCCTGGGCTTCTCTGCTGACAATACCCGGGGCTGTCTGTCTCCAGGGAGCCGGGATCTTTACATTTTCTGCAGGCAGTGCACCCTCCACCCCACGCCCAGTACAGTGGGCAGCCCGGTGATGAGGGATTGGGGATAGGAACAGGGCCAACCAGGCAGAGGCCTAGGGGCCAACTGATCGGCTCCAAGCCACCGCCGATCCTGCTTCCAGGACACTTCTGGGCACCAAGCCCCACGCTTCCCAGGGCCCACCCTCTCAGGGCCTGCCTCCCGAGAACCAGCTCATTCTGCGGTTTTGGTGGCGCACCCCGGTGAGGGAAGGGGCTGCCCTGCTCAGGGCTGACTGCCAAGAGCAAGGCTTCCTGCAGCCCACGAAGGACGAGGGGAAGCGGTGGATTGCTGAGCAGCACGCAGCCCGCCGGCACCTGCCGAGCTCACTCCCGGACAATGGTTTCTGTCCTGGTCTTACACACGGGACAGCCGTGTTCACCAAAGGTCACTCTCAGGAGCAGCAGAACGGCGTCTGTCAGCCCTCCGTTCCACCAGCAAATAAATAAAGCAAGCCTTTTGGGGGAAGAGCTGAGCCAGGGCCTTTAGGGGGTGCTGCCAGAGCAGAGAACTGAGTGTCAGCGAGAAGCCGGCCTTCAGAGCCAGGGAATGGCCAGCGCAGAGGCCCCGGGGCCGGAGTGAGCTTGGCCCAGGGCACAGAGCAGGGGGTGTGCCGGCAGGGGTGTGGTGAGCCCAGCGAGAAGGGGGGACGCAGGTGAAGGCCTCTCTGACCGCGGCCACAGGCTTGGGTTTTGTTCTCTGTGTATCATCCAGAAGACACTGGAAGGGCATGAGGTGAGCCCTGCACCCATGCCCTGAGCATGGTGACTCAGGGAACCCTCTGCTCCAGGCCCTCACTGCAGAGAAGATGGGAAAGCAGCTGCCGGGACCAGGGTACCCCACTGCCCATTCAGAGACCCATTCTACAGCAGCCCCACTGCCTGGGACCCCAAAGACCCCTGGTTTGGAGGGAGCCGCCGGCAGGGACAAGGCCCACAGGGCAGGCGGCAGCGCCTGGAGCCTGCAGCCGAGGCCTCCCAGCACCTGTCCCCAGATTAGATTTCTCCTTTCTCATTACCACCGTAATAGGTCCTTCAGACCTCATTCCAGCCCTAGATATTATCTGACCCGTATAATTAATTAATTATAGCCCAAATATTATAGATTATTAAAAATAGCATAACTAATAGTGTAATATCTCAAGCTGTCGACTTTAATAGTCAACATTGTCTTGGCCGCGCTTATCAGCCCGGGACACCCGGTGAGAATATTGATTCCGGGGTAATTTTAGCCGTCATCTGCCATCCTGACGGGGATTGTCAGGTCCTCACCCAAGCCGGGGCTCATTTGAAATCGTTAAACCGCCGCGCGGCTCACAGTGGATCTTAATGTTCCCTTTTTCTCCCCTTCAATATGTTTCAGCAACAGAGAGGAAAATAAATAGCGAAGAGGAAAGGGAAAGCGAGAGAGAGAGAGGGAGGGCGGGAGGGCGAGAGTCCGCTCTCAAGGGGAGGGGAGGGGCGACGGATGTGTGTCTCTCCCCGGGGACCCTGCACTCCCCGCCCCCGCCGCCCCCAGCCCGCCTTTCCCGGAGACTCCGCTGCCGGCGGAGCTGTGCAGGGGGAGGCTGTGGGGGGACAGGGCGGAGCGGCTGAGAATCAGGCTCCCACAGGACACGCGTGCGCTGCAGCGCCGCCGGACTCCGGCGACCCGACCCGCTGGGGAGCCTCCGCTCCCGCCCGCCGCGCCCCGACGGCCCCCGGGCCCGCTCGCAGGCACCGCGCACTCGGGCGGCGGAGACGGAGCCAGACCCACGCTGGGCGCACGGCGCATAGAGCCCCGCGCACGAACGGACACACGCGCGCAGTCACGTGGACACGCACGCACGGAGCGCGCACATGCGGAGCCGCACGTGGGCATGGACACACGGCACATGCGTGTGGAGGACACGGACACATCTCACCAGCATGCGCTCACGCACTGAGGGCCTCCCGGCTGGGTGCCCGCAGGTCCAGGGGCTCCGAATAGCGAGGGGGGCCCGGGAAGTGACCCTGGGGAGGGGCCCCCGGGGGTTGCAGTTCCAAAAGGCGTCAGCAGGGGGGCCTCGGGAGAAGAGGGAAAGTACAGCCCTGAGCCCCTCTGGCCCTGAGCCCCCAACCCAGCGCCACCGCCACGTCGCGTCGTGCGGGGAAGGGACGGCAGCTGACAGCAGGCAGGCCGCGGGGACCCTCAGCACACACACACGACCCCCCAACGGGAGGGGCCAGTGCGGGCCGGGCCCGTCGGGGGGGCGGGCCCAGTTTCCAACCCTGCCCATCCCGGTCCGGCCCGGGCTCACCGCCCCTCAACCCGCGCCCGGCGCGCAAGCCCCATCCCGCGCGCGCGCACACTCCCGCGGGCACGCGCTCACCCCACCCTCACCCCACACGCCCTTCTCCCACTCCCCCTACCCCCTCGGGCACCCGCTCACCTCCACCTCCCACCTCCACCACCGCCTGCCCCTCCCCCACTCCTCCGCATCCCCTCGGGCGGCCCAGGACAGCGGTGTTCCGGAATCGCTCCTCCAAGTCTTCCCTTGGAGTGTTACTCAAACTTCTAATTATGATTCACGCGTGTGATAATAATTTAATAATCAGGGAGCCGTGCAAGAGGCATTAACCTCAATTAAGCTCATTACGCGGCCTAACGCCCCCCACCACGTGCCCTCCCGACCCTGAGTGAGCGCCGCGGGTGTGACTTTGGCACGTGCATGCTGGGCACGAACAGTTTCACTGAAAGCATTTATTGAACACCTTCTGTGTACCTGGCCGGGACCCCTCCTCGCACCCTGATCGGGTTCCCTGTGCCCCCTCCCCTCTTCCTCCTTGGACGCTGTCCACTCTTCTAACTAGGGAAGGCCCATGTCCTCCATGCCTAACCTTCCCACCCGACCTCATGACCGCCCTCCCTCCCTCACGGCGCCTCAGGTGGAAACTGAAGGACCACGGGTGACGGCCAGCTCTCCCTGCTAACTGGGCAACTGCCCAGCCTCCCTGATGGCAGACCTGCCCACCTGGCTCATTTTCTTTCTTTCTTTCTTTTTTTTTAAAGATTTTATTTATTTATTTGACAGAGAGAGAGATAGCGAGAGCAGGAACACAAGCAGGGGGAATGGGAGAGGGAGAAGCAGGCTGCCCACCGAGCAGGGAGCCCGATGTGGGGCTCGATCCCAGGACCCTGGGACCATGACCTGAGCCAAAGGCAGACGCTTAACGACTGAGCCACCCAGGCGCCCCTCACCTGGTTCATTTCTACCCCCACGCCCACCACAGGGTTCACCCTGTCAGAGGTGTGCCATGGAGAGTAGCTGAATGTATGGTGGATGAAGGAATGAGCTCCCCCTGGGATGTGGGGTGGGGGGAGAAACACAGTACCTGAGACTGGGTGACTATGGAGATGTCCAGGAAAGAGTCCTGTGACGGTGGGATGGGCGAGCAGAGAATAGGTCAGCTGCAGGACACATAGAAGAGAGCCAGGTAACATGGGACATGAACAGACAATGGGTGGGGACTGCTGAGGCCACGTCTTCTCAACTCTAGGATGTCATGGACAGTAAGGTGCCCCATTTGTATCAGTCAGGTTTCTGCTACAACACTGCTGTGTAACAAAAAGCCCCAAAGCTCTCGGTGGTCCACGGCCATTGTCACCCATTACCTGCTTGTGGACCATGATCAGCTGCCATTGGCTGCCCCCCACTGGGCTCATAAGGTGGGGTTCAGGTGGGCTCCAGACCTTTATTCCTAGTCCCAACTGACTGTCCGGAGCATGTTCTCTTCACAGAGGAGAGCGGAAGCTGCAAGGGGCAGAAACACAGATGCTCTTAAGGCCTGAGCTCAGAGTTGGCTCCTGGTCACTTCTGCCCAGTGCAGGTCATGTCGCCAAAGTATACTTTCAGTGGGTGGGAAGTATACTTTCCCCATTGGAAGGCCATGGCCGAGTAAGAGGATGAAGGGAAAGAAAAACTGTGGTTAAGTTATCCAATCTATGACATTTCTGATCTAATCAGAGTTTTTCCAGTTGGATGGGGCTGAGGGGTGGGGCAGGGGAGTGAGGGACAAGAAGCCTTCCTGTAAATGTCCACATGTCCACAGACACATCCTGACTTCTGAATTAAGCTGTGCACGGAGACACACAGCACCACAGGGGTAGTAAGTCCTCCCTTGGGCAGGGACTTCCCGGGCCAGTCTCCACCCCATCCCAACCTGTCACCCCTGGTGAGACTCAAGCAGAGTGAAAGGCACAGATTCAGGCACCTGGGATTTACTGAGGCAGGAGAAATCCAGGAGGCAGTGCAGGAAAGGCAGGGACAGGACAGAGCAAGGATGCCTTCTGCTGAAGTCCTGCCTTGGCCTGATCTGTGGGGAGCCCAGGAGTATCAATCCTGACCGCTGTCTACCCCTGAAGGAGGGGCAGGGTCCTCCCAGGTGTCTCTGGGAATGAGTCTCCTATCAGCCAAGGACAGTTCTCCTGAGTAGCTCATGGGTGTGCACTTGAGTCCCTCCACTCTTAGCAGCAGGGGCCGGGGTCTGGACAAGGATCTGGGTGGGGTTCTGGTAAAGGATCTAAACAGGGATCTGAATGGATATCTGGGCAGGTTCTGGGCGGGACACCATCTGCATTCACTACATCAAGGAGAAAATTGATCAGTGCCAGACCCCTCTGTGGTGGAAGACAGAGCCAAGGTGGCCAGGGCCCTGACTCTCCAGCCAGGGCCATTTCCCTATTCAAAGGGGCCAGAGAGCTAGAGCAGGAAGTCAGACCACTACTGGGATGAAAGGAGAGTGGGTGGGCTGAAATGCTTGCTCCACCCCCTCTGCACTTGGCCTTCCAATTTTCCTTGTCAGTGTAAACATGTTTTTGCATTTTAGATTCTGCCTTTACTTTGATGGGGGACAGAGAGCTAAGTGAGACACATGCACAATGTCCAGGAGCCCAGAGTCTGGAACCAGAGCCACAAGTGGATGGATAAATGTCCCATGATGTGTTAAAACAGGACAGAGTGAAGCTCAGGGTGTGGAGGGATACTCAGGATGGTGCCTCCCTTTTCCCCAGGGAAATCAGATGGCTTCCAGGTGGTGCTCCCACTAAGATAAGTAGGAATGATGCATGTGGACAAGTGGCCAAGGGCACGGCTGAATGAGGGAACTGCAGGTGCAGGCACATGGCAGGTCAACCATCGGGCTCAGGAGCTCTGGGCACAGGGTGCAGGTTTAGGGACTGTGCAGGACAGCCTACAGGAGCCAGTCAGGAAGTCCTTCGTATGAGGCTGCAGAGCCCAGATGCCAGCCCTGGATCGTGGCAGCCTTCAGGTGTTTCTGGAAGAGGAGTGTGATCTGATTTATGCTTTAGAATGATGGAGGATAGACCAGAGGGCTAGGCTGTGGCAGGGGCAGCGAGAAGTGGAGGAGGTCATCAGCAGGAAACTCTGACACCCTGTGCCCAGAGCATCCCCAGGTGCCCCACTCACAAGGGGTCTTCAGGCCATTCACCTCCAAACAGAGGGACTTAGAGCATTCCACTGGGTAAAAAATCCATAGAAAGCCCAGACTACTGTGGTGATTACTAATGGGAGAATGACTGCCCTTCAAACCCTGGGTACTGACAGGACTTTGGGGGGGGGGCGGACGGAAGGTGGCCATCCTGGGCATGATTGAACCTGGACATCCTTGTTACCCCTGTGAGATGGACCAGTGGCAGGTAAAGCAGCTGGAAAGACCAAGGGCAGCAAGGGGCATCCTGAAGAGAGAGGACCCCTCTGGGCACCCCACATGGACTGCCTTCTCTTTGGAACCTGGTTGTTGATTATCTGTCACTTTGCACATTAAGAATGCTGGCATCAGTAAGACCCAGCATTCACATCAGAGTTCCACCACATACTGGCTGGATGACCTTGAGCACGTGATCAATCCTCTTCATCCTCAGTTCACCCATCTGTGAGGTGGTAATCCTCACCCCTGCCCTATCCTCTGGTCAGAAAACCCTTTGGAGCTAGGATGTCCTCCGAGGCCAAGAGAGGAAGCTGGACACCACCTCCCCCGTGCTGCCATGGGAGTTGGGTGTCCTGCTCTCCACACACAGCCCGAGAGCCACTCCCAGTTTTGATGATCTGGGATTTTGTTTTTGTCTTAAGTTTAAAGGGTTTAAACCTCACTTTTGCATTTGACCGACCCCTTGCCATGAACCAGACCCAGCGCTACGTGCTTTTCATTTTGAACTCCACGCAGCTTACAAAGAGAAGCATTCACACCCAGGCAGTGAAAACCTTGTAAAACTCCCTGGCCGTTTGGATGGTTCTGGCTTGGCCATGGTGAATGAGCTGGAGCGCAGCATATCCTGTGCCAGGACGCCACACAATACACAACCTGCCGCCCTCTTCCTCCTCTGGGGTATCCCAGAGTTTGGGGGAGAGAGCCAAGGACGGGCCACAGAAGCGGGTTGATTATCAGGGAGAGTAAAGACGCCTGGAGGCTTTTGCGCTGTCCGCGGTGCTGAAAGCGGGCGCAAGCGCAGTCCGGGCAGGGCCGTCGGGAGTGCTGTCCGTGGTACTGACGTGCTTCGGCGTTGTCCGTGGATCTGAAGATGCCCCTGGTGCCGTGGCTATTTCCTCTCTTCTCTGGTGTTCTGAGTGTGCGGTACCCTTGCTCGAGAAGTTAGGAGACCCCAGAAGAGGCATATCTTAAAAGATGAGTAAAGAAGCCGAAAACTGGAAAGTTCCCCTCTTGTTTTCCAAACTCTGGGTGAGCAAAAGGGTTCACCACGGAGTGGAGCGGGTGAAGAGGCAAGAGGAGGGAGCGTAGAAGCCTTCTGTTGTCCATCTCCGCCCCTACCTCCTGCATCCTTCCCACAGGTGTACAGGAGGATGGCCCGATCAGAGACAGCATTATGTCATCAGCAGGACCCAGTATGGACTCAAAGAGTCAGAACACTAATTTGTAGATGGGGGTGATAATTTCTTCCCTGCATATTTCACAGTGATGTTGGAGGGGTGCTGGACAGTCTGGGGTGGGGTGTGCTTTGCATGAAGCAGACATTATACAAAGTGGGGGTTATCCATCCATGTGCCCTATAAACCCCAGAACATTGCTGCCCCTCCATCCTGTCCAATAAAGCTCTCCAGGTGCAAGAGAAGGGAGGCCCCTCCACCCCCATGTACAATGAAGGCTGTGATTGTGTTGTTATTCAACTCACAGGGGAGGTATAGGGACCTTAAAGATCACATAGAATCCAACCCCCATATTTGACAGAAGAAAACATTGAGGAGGGAGTTCATAAACACATGATAAATTAGTGGCAGGGGTGGGATGCCCCTCCTGCTCTTGTGCACCCCAAACTTCCAAAAACTCTGATGTTGGGGAGAGGCTATGGCCATGGATTGAAAGGGCTGGATGTTTAACTCTCCCCAATCCTTCTCCCTCAAAAACCTCCCCTTCCTCTTCGCATAATCTCAGCCCTCACCCACTACTTTTCCCTAGGCCACCTAGATCTTTTACCACCAGTCCCTCCCTCAGATTTCTATACTTGTTCCATGTTGGTTCCTGCTTTGGTGCAGCCCCTCCCCCAGCCTGCCAATGACTCCATCTGGTCCTGCTGATGTGCAGTGAGTGGAGGCTTAGCAATGAAGGGGTGTCTCCTGTCCACTGGGTAGGCAGAGGCATCCCTATCTCAGGCACTGATTTCACCTGTCAGTGCCCACCTGGGGCCCCGCAAGTGAAGCTGGTGGCTTGGAGATAACCCGATATGGCAGATGGGCAAAGATTGCACAAATGAGGGTCTAATTGACAATCAATTGTGATTAGGAGTAAAGGACGTCTTTATAGCCCTGGACGCTCTGAGTTGAAGTTGGGGGGAGGGGAGGGTCGTTCCCAGGTATCTGAGAGAGTAGGACGGGTGCTGTGCATCCCCATGACTTGGGTTGTTTTTTAGAGATGGGGGAGGAGTGGGGCAGGAGCAGATGCCATGATCTCCCTGACCCCTGTCCTCACATAGCACCCCCTCTTCGCATGGGAACATGACCCAAGGTCCTCTGTATAGCGCTGGAGGCCTCCCCTCACACTCCATTGCCCTGCCCCTGCTCCCCGGGTCAGACTCTGCAGTTCATTACTCTGACTGCTGCAGCTCCCATTAGACAGTTCAGGGCAGGGAAGACAGGGGAGAGGAGAACCAAGGAGGAGAATCTTGGCACCTCAAAATTCCTGGACAGTCACAGCATTTTTTGTCCAAGTAGCACTCAGCCCTGAGCCAACCCCCACCTCTCAGCAGGGAGCACATCCTGCTGTGCTGAGTGTGTGAATTATGTTTGGTTGTATATTACAACATGTTATTTCATTATGCTTATTACATATCATATTTAATATACTGTATTCTGTTTACTATGCTTTAGTGATACCATACATTATACTACATCTACATTATATAAAATGCTATGTGTGTTTGTGTTGAATGAAAGTTGTACATATTTCTCTTCCTCACCTGCAGGTGTCTGGTGTGCATAATGGGGGTGAGAGCAGACCCACACCCAGCCCCTGCCCCACCCAGCAGGTGACCTGTGGAAGACAGGTAGACCCTGTGGGGCATGGAGTGTGAGCATGCACATGAGGGGGTTGTGATGCTCTAGGTCACACTGAAACTCAACCACCCAGAGCCAAGTCAAAAGTTTGCACTTGGGACCTGCCCTAGGGCACCTCATCCTTGCCTCATGGGAGCAGAGTGGCAGCTCAGGGACTGGGCAGGTAGGGGCCCTGTGTGCCCTCCTCATGGAAAGACTTAAAGAGGGGACCAAGACAAGCGCAGAGCTGGTGGGCGCAGGTGAGGCTGACTGCAGGGTAGTGAATGTATTTGTGGATCATGGGCCTGAGATGGTGTTCCTAGGTGCTCATGAATGAATCTGAGATTGTATGTGGTGCGTGCTGCTGAATGAGTGTGTGTGTGTGTGTGTGTGTGTGCGCACATCTATATTCAAACTTAGCTGGGGGAGGGGTAGAGAGAGCCTAAGAGTCCCACCAGGAAGGTGGGGGCGGGAAGGAGATAATTACCTCCCTGTGATGAGAGATTATCCACCCTCCTTCCCCCAGAGGTGATTTATAATTTAAAGATAAAGAATAATCAAGTCCTGGCAAGGAAGGACACAGTGTTGTGGGTCTGATTAGAATCTCGGGATGGACCAGCATGCGGGGGAGGGGATGGGCTGGGAGAGGGAAGGCCTTGCCTCCCCCCCAGCCCCAGTCTCCCTGAGGCTCAGCATGTCCGAGCTTGGCCCAAATTACAGCCGATTGGTCCCCCATTATTTCTCCCAACTTTTAATTTCTGCTTCCAAAGGATCATTGCCCGCGGTAATTGCAAAGGACCCGTCCTTGTGTGAGGAGCAGGCTCCGGGGACCGCAGCGTGAGGTGGCGCGCACACCGCTCGTGCACACGCCCGCGCGCACACTCACACCCATCACATTCAGCCTCACACCCTGAAGACCCTCGCAGGCACGCTCCCACCGCCGGCTCCCACCTGGGTCCCACCAGCGGCCCAAGCGCTCGCTGGCTCTGCGGCGGGAAGAGGGGGGAGGGCGCTGCCGAGGAGCAGAGGCGGTCTTACCCTCGGACGCCGGACGCAGGCAGGTCCTTCCGAGGGCCGCAGGGCCCTGCGGTGCAAACATCGCAGCGGTAGATTAAATACGCGCAAATAAAGACCCGGACCGAAGGGCTTCTTATTTCTCCCGGCGTAGGGATGGAAGAGTTTGCCGTTGTGTCCCCTTACTTAAAGGGTATTGATTTTTATGTAGGCCGCCTGCTGTTTGTAGGATTCTTCGGTCCCCATCTTGGAGGCCGTCCAGCCTCCCTCATTTTCGATCCCACTTCTAATGAGCGACCCAGGGGCCGCCGGCCCCGCCCCTCGCGGGGACACAAGGCCGGGCCCTAGTTTGACGACGCGAAGGGGGCGGGAGCGGGAGGGGCTGGAGGGACAGAGCCCCTGAGCAAGGGAGACCCGGAGACGCTAGAGGAGACCCCGAGAGGAGCGACCGGGAGAGGCGGGACCGACGTCCACGGAACGCGTGGGAGGGGGCTGGAGACGCGAGGCAGACGCCCGGAGTCTGCCCTCGAGGACCCACCCCCGCCCCAGCCGCTGAGGGACGCCGGAGCCTCGGGCACCGCCAGAGTGGCAGGACTGCGCTCCCCGGAGCCGGCAGAGAGGCCGCCTGGGCGCCGCGTCCCGCGCCGGGATGTCCCAGCCAAGTCTTAGCGCTCGCCCGCCCGCGCGCCCCGGGGCCTCCGCGGCCCTTCCGCCGATTGATCCCGCAATTATTTAAAAGCCAGGGCTGTCTCCTCCCCCTTCGCCCAGGAGGCAGGCGCACCGCCTCTGGACGAGCGGAGGCGCAGCGACGCGCCGCTCACCGCCACAGCGCTCGCGGCCCGCACTCGGGCTGCGGGCTGCGCGTCTGTCGGTCGGGCCCGGGGCTCCGTCCGTGTGTCCCGCGCGGGGCCCGCCTCCTCCGCCCGGGACCCTTCGCAGCCAATTAGGCGCGCGCGCTAACGAGGGCGGCGGGGCCCCGCGGCCGCCTGCGGGCGCACGTGTGTGCGGCGTGTGGGCGCGTGGGCGCCGCCGGCCGGGCCGCCATAAATGCGCGGGCCGGGCGCGGCGGGCGCCTGAGGCGGCGGCGGAGGCAGCGCTGGGCAGCCGCGGCGAGCGCGGGGCACGGCGCCAGAGCCAGCCGAGCCGCGGCCGCCTGCGCGAGGCCGTGCGGCCGCGCCAGGGCCGCCGGCGATGGGAGCCCAGTAGCCAGCGGGGCCCGAGCGGCCGCAGCGGCGGGAGGCCGGCATGAGCGCGAGCGGCCCGGCGGCTCCCGGGGACGGCCCGGCGCTGCAGCCGCCGCCGCCCGGGCCCGGCCCGGGGCCCGCGCCGCCCACGCCCGCCGCCGCCGCCGCCGCCGCCCGGGACGCCATGGACGGGCGCGCCGAGCTGCCCGCCTTCCCCCGGGCCGGACCCCCGCCGCTCGCCGCCAGCGACACGGCGCCCGCGGCGCCCGAAGGGGCCGGGGCGGCCCGGCCTGGCCCGCCGCCGCGCCCCACCTCCTTCTCGGTGCTGGACATTCTGGACCCCAACAAGTTCAACAGCAGAAGACGCCGCTGTGTGCTTCTGGGCCCCGTGCCGCCCGCCGCGTGCGCCCCGTGCGCCCCGGCCCCCGCCGCCCCGGGACGCCCGCCGCGCGCAGAGGAGCTGGAGCGCCGCGCCCTCGCCGCCGCCGGAGGAGCCGGAGCCGCCACCGGAGCTGAGCCGCCGCGTGAGTAGGACGCGGCCCGCGCCGGCCGCGGGAGCCGGGGGACGGGCCGCATCTATGCGTTTACGCTCCCGGGCCCCTGGGCGAGCCGGGCCCGCCGAGTGCCGGGGCTCAGTGCAAAGTTCGCAGCGCGCGGGGCTCCGTCCGACCCGGACTCCGGGGCCGCTGCCGCCCCGCGCCTCCCGGGATGGCTCCGCCGGGCCTGTCCCAGGGCTGCGGGGCTGCAGGGCCGGCCTTGGAAGGTGGTTGGTGCGGAGGAGGAGGGGACCTGCGAGGCGGCGGGCCCGTGACCTCCCCGCCCTCACCGCCGCCCGAGGCCTCCCTCCCCCTTTTCTCCTTCTCCTCTTTTTTTTTTTTGGACAAATCAGACTAATTGTGACAAAACGCTGGTTATCTCTGGAAAAACAATTAAATCCCTTCGATTACAGTTAAGGGGAAATGTGCTTAGCGGCGGAAAGCGGCCGGTAATGGGGCGGCCCGCGCCCCCGGCCCGGTCGATATCCCATTAGGGCAGCATGCATATCTCTTTCAAGCACCTTGCAAACTCCCCCCGAACATCTAAATTATAGGGTCAAAATTCGGATAATTACTCGATTAAAACCTATTACACTTATTAGGGGCCGCTATTGATCGAGAATTGCATTCGACCGGCTCCTGATTGCTTTTGGTGCCCCCTCCTCCGGCCCTTCCTCCCTCCAACTTCCCAGCCCCTTGGCAGAGCAAGGACGGGAGCTCAGGGGGGACAGGGCTGGGGCCGCAGTCTTGGGGCATAGGGGCCTCGGGGTACATGGACTCGCCTGATCCAGGTGTGGTCTAGATGAAGAGCAAACCCAGGTTGGCTGGAGGGGAACCCTTCGGGCTCTGGGCCTAGCCGGAGTTCTGGAAGTCTCCACCCAGAGCCTCCACCCGCATGGGGAGCCCATCCCAGGGGAAGGCCCTGTCTCTTGATTTCGTGGGGAGCCTAGTCAGGCCCTCTTCCTCCTCAGACTACCCCGACAAGGTAAAACTAGATGGCCAGGGGCTCTCAGGGTCCTCTACGGGACAGCCTGCTCCCGCTAAGGGGTGTGGGTGCCCCCCCCCCCCGCCCCGCCCCCCAAACCTGCCCTGCTGACTTCCATGCAACCTCTGCAGTTGCCCTGGGGAAGTCTGCTAGCACCCAGTTTGACATTTATTCACCGGGTTCTTGATGCCAACCTGACTCAGCAGCGGGGGCTTGGTGCCTGACTGGGTAGCACTGTGTACAGCACCTGCCCTGCCTTTTTCTCATGGCTACACCACCACCTGTGGGGTGCAGGCTGCATAGATGCCCTCCCAGGCCCTGCCCAGGACAGACTCTTGCCTTCCAAATTTTCCACACTCGAAATGCAGCCACCTCAGGGGCCTCTGCTTGGAGGATTGGAGCTTCTGCTCAGACTGGACCTAGCGGGGACACCACCCCCACCCCCGGAGTTAGCACTGCTCAGGACCCCCACCGCCCAGGCCGGGACCTCCTGGTCAGGACCCCGACCGGCCGGGCTCTCAGCTGAGGGGCGGAGGGCTGCCACGATCCAGGGCCCGGAGGCTTGAGGTGGAAATGGGCGGCCGGGTTTGGTCTCCAGAAGTTCCCTCCCGGCAGCCGGCTCCAGCCCCATCCCTGGCCTCTGGCCCGTCGGCTCTGAAATGCCCAGTAATTGGCTGGCCCGCGCCTTTCCGTAATTGGAGGGTAATATACGCCGAAATAAATTAAATGGCCGTTAACTAGTTTGTACATTACACAAAATGAGTTTAATTAAGTTTGTATCTGCCCCGCGGATCGATCGGAGCTTTCACTCCGCCGCAAACCCGCGCGCGGCACCGGCCGGCCCGGCTCGGGCAGAGGCACCGAGGCAGGGATGCAGAGCAGACGCGGGCGGGCGCGCAGCGAAGCCGGGAGGACAACGAAAGCGCTAAGGAGAAGAAGAGGAGGGGGGCAATACCGCAGAGAAGCGACGGCCCGGGGGGAGGGAGCGCTTCCCGGGCCCGACGGCCGCGGGCAGGGGCGCGCGCAGGGGAGGGCGCCGCGTCCTAACTGTCCTGTCCTCCCCGCCCCGCCCGCCCGCAGACGCCGGCGACCCCTACAAGGCGGACGAGGCCGAGGCCAGCGGCTACGGCGGCGGCGGCCGCAGCCCGAGCGCCGACAGCGCGGACGAGGCGCCCGACGACGACGACGACGACGAGGCGCCCGACGCGGGGACCGCGCGCGGCGCGGAGGAGGCGCGGGGAGGCGGCGGCGGCCTCGCGGCCCGCGGGTCGGGCTGCCCTGGCGCGGCCGAGGCCGAGGCGGCCCCCGGCGCGGCGGATGAGGCTGCGGCCCCCGGCCCCCGCGGGAACTCGCCCGGAGCCCCGGGCCCGCCTGGGGCCGCGGCGGCGGCGGCGGCGGGGGGCGCGGGGGCGACCCCCCAGGGCGCGGCGGCGGCCACGAAGCCCAAGCGGAAGCGCGCGGGCTCGGACTCCAAGTCCGGGAAGCCGCGGCGCGCGCGCACCGCCTTCACCTACGAGCAGCTCGTGGCGCTGGAGAACAAGTTCAAGGCGACGCGCTACCTGTCGGTGTGCGAGCGCCTCAACCTGGCGCTGTCGCTGAGCCTCACCGAGACGCAGGTGAAGATCTGGTTCCAGAACCGCCGCACCAAGTGGAAGAAGCAGAACCCCGGTGCCGACACGAGCGCGCCGACCGGCGGCGGCGGCGCAGCGGGGCCGGGCGCGGGGCCGGGCGCCGGGCTGCCCGGCGGCCTCAGCCCGCTCAGCCCGTCGCCGCCCATGGGCGCGCCGCTCGCCATGCACGGCCCCGCCGCGTACCCGGCGCACGGCCCCGGCGGCCTGGTGTGCGCCGCGCAGCTGCCCTTCCTGTCGAGCCCGGCCGTGCTGTCGCCCTTCGTGCTGGGCTCGCAGACCTACGGCGCGCCCGCCTTCTACGCGCCGCACCTCTGAGCGCGGCGCGGACTGGGACCCGAAGGCGCCCGCCGCCGGGGCTTTCGCAAGGCCTCCGTCGTGGACTCTGCACATAGCCGGTTGCTACAGAAGAGTTTTAAATTTATAAATGACTGTACGCGTCGGGCCGGGCTCGGCCCGCTCGGAAGCACTTTGCTGAACTTTGCTCAATCAATAAACCGCAGGAGGCTGCACCCGCGTCCCTCAGGCGCCCGCGCTGCCCTCGCCCGTCGGTGGGGACTTACTTCATCGCTACCGAGGCGCCTCGGGCTGTTGGACCGGGCGCTGGGTTCAGGCCCCAATTTCCCCGCTGTCCCGTGGCCAAACTCTGCAGTGCGGTGGCGCCTGGGCTCCCCACCTCCCCAGCACACACGCACTTGGGGCTGAGTGTCTGCTGTCCAAGAGTCCCCGGTCCCCGCGTCTCCCCTTCCCCCACCCCGGACCCCATGGCTTCAGGGACATCCCCCCTTCCTCCTCTGTGTAGCCTTAGGGGGCTCTTGGGGGGGAGGAAGCCTGGCGGAACAGAGTCGGGGCTGGGAGCAGCACTGTCCCCTGGGCACCTACCCCTGTCATCCGCACCCAGAGCACCAGGCCGGGGCAGGGGCGGCTTGCGTTGGGCACATGTGCCCCCAGGCCTGGCAGGGATGAGCTCTTGTCGATTCCCAGAGGAGGGAAGCTGGGGCTCCCCAGGCTCCAACGGCTGGCCCAAGGGCGCCAGAGCTGGACTGCAAGCCCGGCCCGCACGAGTCCAGCGCTCCAGCCCAGCACGGCCACCTCTTCTCCAAAGACTCGCGGGTCCCGCTCTGGGCGCGGTCTCCACACGGGTTCCTGGAGCCCTGGGAACGCGGGGAAGGGAGAGGTGGCGGCACTGAGCCTGTGGCTGCCCGACACGAGAGCCAAGGCTGCGGGGACACAGGCCCGGGGGCGCGGTGAGGAGGGGTCCCCACAGCAGCACCGCCTGGACTTGAGAAGAGCTCAGAGGGGTAGCAGGATGCCGGGCGCTGTGGGGCCCGTGCTCCCGCCCAACCCTGCGGCTGGTCCGCACCGAGCCCTGTGACGCAGAAGGAGCCGGCTGCGCTTGGGAACGCGTCTTCTCTAGGTGTGCATCCCCTCCGTGTGCGAGGAGCCGGCTGAGATCTCAGATCTTGTCCCCGCGCTAGGTAGCCCGCCAGCATCCACTTCGGGGAGGGTTGAGGCTGGGTTGGGAGCGAGAGGGCCTGCGAGGGTGGGTGGCTGCACCTGCCTGGGCAGGAGTGAGGAGAGCGACCCCTCTTGCCTTCCCCATCACCAGTGGGTAAAGGGCCGCTGAGGGGCAGCCCCCAGCCCATCGGGCAGCTGGGGTGGGGCTGGGGGTAAAGGTAGCTGGGACCACCCTGCCGACTGCTACGGCTGGCCTCCTGCAGGCTGCTCTGCTTCAGAACATCCGGTCCCCCCCTCCCCTCCTCCCCCCCCCCCCCCCCCCGCTCTCCATCCTCACAGCACTGGCACCAGGAAATTTTCTGCTAAGTAACCCTGCTGACGTTGTCAGCCCCACGAGCGGGGCTCTCCCCCTGGCAGAGCTCAAGTCTGCTGAATCTAACAGGGGAAGGTACAGGGCTGGGGACACCCCTGGTCCCACCACTGAGGCCTGGGCATCCAGGCTACAGGCAGCTGACAGAGGAGACCCAGAGCTCCAGAAAGTTCCAGAGGGCTCTTGGCCTAAAATCAAATCACCCACATTATTGTGCACTTAGCCCAACCGGGCTCGAAGTGCGGCCAAGCAAGAAGCTACAGCCTCCACCTCCTGGGAGCAGGGACGGCAGCCCCAAAGGTGCTGGGGTCTCCCCAAACCCACCTTGCTTGAGCTCAGCGGGGCCTGCTGCATCACAGCCCTCAGAGGGAAAGGATGAGGTAGACCAGGTACAGCCACCCTGGGAGTCTGCCCAGTGCCTGCGTGGTGCTCAGGCCCCCGCGAGCCGCCACTCCCAGCCTGAGCTGGAGGCAGAGGTGAGTGGTGGCTTTCCTGGCCCCTTATCACTGTCCCCCACCACGGGGGCCCCACGAAGGGCTGTCTCCGGTCCGGGATCTGAGTGCACTCTGGGACGGTCCCTCCTCAAGCTCCTGGGACCAGTCCTGGCTGCAGTCTGCATCCACCGGCATCCCAGAACACACCCAGGTCGTCTCTGTCTCCTGTCGAGCAAGGCACAGGCCCTGCAGGTGTGAGCCCAGACACATACAGGCCTACCTGAAGGCCTCGCGTCTCCTGCCCAGGGACTGCTGAGCCCAGACAGAGGCAGAGCTCGCTCCCCGTGAGGCCACTCCCCACACCACTCGGCCCTCCTCTCTTCCCTCCATGCCCACCCACAGCTGCCTTGCTATTAGGATTGGCTTTGGCTGCATGAAAGAGAAAATCCAAATGAACACAAGTAGAAAGGAGATTATTCATTTTCTCTTGTGTGAGGGAAATCTGGTTACTGGCAGCCCCAGGCAGCTATGACACCTACACAGAGTCCTTGGAAACCCTCCTCCATCCCACTGTCTGCTACAGCATCGCTGGGCTGGGACTCCATCCTCAGGGACCCAGATGAAGGGCGACGCTCCGGCCATCACATCCCCATTCCAGGCAGCGGACGGGAAGGAAGGGAGAAGAGGGGGAACACCCCTTTTCCTTTTAAGGTGCTTTCCCAGAAGCCCACGTAACACAGCTGCTCACAACTCATTGGCCAGAGCTTGGTCACATGGCCACTCCCAGCCAAGGGAGGCTGGGAAATGTAGTTTTTAAAGCTGGTGGCGACTTACTCCTTGTCAAGAGGGGAGAATGGGTATGGGGGCTGCTAGCGGACCTGCCACCCTCACAGCTTTGCCCGCCTTCCTGCCTACCTGCCCCGCTCAAGTCTCATCAGCTTTGCTCCGCCCCTCCTCTCCGGCAGCTGGGCCTCACCCTCGAGAGGGCACTCACCCCCCGGCAGCCGGCCGCCCCGCCCCATCGTGTCCACCTCCCTCTCTCCACGGCCGCCCCCTGCCGGCTCAGGCCATCTGCCCGCGCGCAGGGCGCCCTCCCTCCTCACCCACCCTTCCCCGCTGGGCCGTGTCCACACCCTCCTTCCGCTCCACCCTGGGGAGCGTCCAGCCGCCCCCTTCCAAGCCAGAGTTACCCAAGGAGCTGTCTACACTCGCTGTCTACACCGGCCTCTTCACCAGCTTCTCCACTTGAGCCCGCGCGGCCCCCGCCCCGCTGCCTGGCCAGTTCTGCTGCTGCTCCTTCGCTCCGCCGCCCCCGCTGGACCCCGGGCTCCGCGGACCCCTCGCGCCCCACCTGCAGTCCCGCAGGGGCGAGGATGGGCCCAGCTCCGCCACCGTCGGGGAACTCGGGGAACGCGGCCCCTAGCCCCACCTCACTCCCCATCCCCAGGACCCGCTGCTGTCCTCGCTCTCCCGCCTGCCCTCCCCTCCCCGGTCGTCGTGCCCTGGTCCACGTGGTGCCCTCCCCACACAGCTGCAGAGGAACCTTCTGTGGCCGCCTCTTCAGCCCCGTGGCCCTCCCCACGACCAGTCACTGCCTGTGCCCTCCCGCTCCTCCTCCCTTACCTGCAGAGTCGCTTGTGACCACTCGCCCCCTGCTCCCAGCAAGCCAGCCTCGTCGTCACATCCCCCATCCCCAAGTGGCATCCAGGGCCCCATGTGGAGTCCCCAGATCTCTGCCCTGGGCCACTTGAGGTTCGCATGTCTCTCTGAAGTGTCACTCAGCTCAGAGGGACCTTCCTAGGCTACTCGAGGGATCTGGTGAGGCTTCCTGGAGGGGGTGGTATTTCCATGGGGAGGGTAAGGGGCATACAGCCTGGGACAGCCTGGGGCACCCAGGGGCAGCAGGTGGTAACAGCTGGGGGGGAAGGGGGGTCAAGTAGGTCATTCTCAGGGACGTAGGGACTGTCACACATAGACACTGTCACACACAGGTCCATGAGGAAGGGGGTTCTCTTCCATTCCGGGGCCCCATCCCCTACAGGCAGGTGACAACTCCAGGACGCCACATCCCACTCCATCCCAGACAGCCCTGTGTGATGGCCCTTTCAGAGCAGCCGGCTGAGGGCTGATCTATTCACCCTCTTGCCTGGGCATAGGGGCTGCTGGTAGCTGGATGCCTATCCCCAGCATAAAAGACTGCATTTTCTGCTTCCTGGGCAGCTGGACACTGCCATGTGACTGGACAAAGCAGCAGGGCACCTGAAAAGGCTCTTCACAGGAAATGGGGGTATACCCCCTCCCCTCCTTCCGTCCCCATACCCTGTGATGGCTGGAGCCCCAGCAGCCAACTTGGGCCAAGAGGTAACCTTGGGGATGGAGGCCCTATGCACTAATGCCAGGAAGAGAACAGCCCCAACAGCACTGTGGGTGTCCTCTCACCAGCTTGGGGCACCCACCTTAGAGCTCTTCATGCAGAAGCACACATAAATCCTGTGTTGGAGTTAGCTAATTCTGTGACACCCTGTTTCTGTAATAGTCCATCCAACCCCAGTCCTGAGTCACAACTCTGGAATGATGCTCCCCGGGCCCTGCCAATCCTCCCTCCTGCCGTCTGGTCTGGATGGGGACAGCAGGGCCCCTCCATCCCACGCTCCACCAGCAGCCCCTATGGTCCTGAGTTAAGTTTCACAAAACACCCCCCTCCCCCACACCTCTTGTCTAACTGCCTCAAAGTGAAAGGAAAGCGGTCTCTGACGTAAAAACATAGCACAAAGCTACGGTAATCACAATGGTGTGGTAACACGCACATAGGCAAGTTGATGGGGCAGAAGAGAAAGTTCATAAGCAGAACCACTGTCCATGGGTATCGACATAAGAGAAGGTGGTGCTCCACATCCGCTAAAGAAATACTAATTTGTCAAGAAATGGATGACAGCTGGGCAGCTATTTGAAATAGAAAACTGGATTTCCTGGGTCATGTTTTATATTAAAATAAGTGATAAATAGATTAGTGAGATTTAAATGTGGAAATGAAACCCATAAAAGTACCAGAGGAAACACAGGAAGAATTTAATATAATCTTTGGGGAAGGGACACAGAGACTCAGATACATGAACATCCACGCGGCAAAACATTAGCAAAGTCAGCAGACAGGAAATATTTGCAACCTGTCACACAGAGCTAGTTTTCTTAATGAATAAAGAGCTCCTACACTTAAATAAGCCGATAAACCAACAGGAAAATGAACAAAGGCTATGGATGTACAACTCACAGAACAGGAGCAACAATGAGCACTTTACCATATGAAAAAATGCTCAACAGCTCACTCGTAAGAGACAGGTCGATTATAACCCCGAGATGCCAGTGTTCCCCAGGGCTTGGCAAAGATCAAGATGCTCGCCACCACACAGAGGGAGGGAGGGTTCCGGAAGTCAGTGTTCTTGCAGGTTGCTTCTGGGAAAGCAAGCTGGAATCCCCGGGACTCCGGCCCACAGACACACATGGCTGTGCGTGAAGACGCATCCGTACAAGTGCATCCTTGGCAGGACCACTAGGAACACTAAAGGGCTAGGAAGGGCCTTCCTGCCCAGCAATCGGGACTGCTCAAAATGCCACAGAACCCGGGGGAAACTGACAAAATAAACTTTTTCAAAACTCTGGAAATTAACCAAAGACCCGTAACAATCCAAGGAGAGTTTACCCTAGAAAAATGGCTCAATCTTGGTGGAAAGGGCAAACCTGGTGGCATTTTCAGTTACTGTTCTCATTCCCTCTCTCCAGCTCTGCAGTGGCCTTTATACCCAGCAACCTTGGGGCCACAGTAGCCTGGAGATCAACAGCCTGGCAGCCACTGGGAGGGGAAGACTGGGTCCCAAAGCCCCTCCTCCCTCAGAGACTTGTCACTACTGGAATCATCAGGCTGCTACCCAGAAAAAACCCATTCGCCAGGCTTGTCTTTTTTTCTGCCCTGACAACCAGCTCAGTGCGGGTCTGTCGAGAACAATCAGGGATACTGTTGGACAACGAGCAGTCTGCAGTGGCAACTTCCGCTTGGCCAAAGAAGAGGCTGGTGAAAAATCTCAAAGACCTGAAGAGTCCAGTCCGTAGCTCTCACCTCTGGCTGAACTCGAGGCCAGGAAGAAGCAGGAAGTGCGAGCTAAGGCAGAGGGGGCAACTACCTGGCTGAGGGTTCAAGGTGTGCCCAACACACACATGGCTTTCGGCCAAAACCCACAAGACTTCTTGGATCAAAGCATTTAAGGAAGTCTCTGTCCAATCATGAGCTGATCACTAAGCTGACCAAACAGAGACTTCGGTGGCCAAGCATGACAAAGAATACACATTTTTACATAGTTCAGAAAAGACACTAAACAAATGGCAACAACAAATTGTGGGGAGGCGGGGATCTGATTTCCAGAGTTGCCACCTTATATCATCTAAAATGTCTAATGTCAACAAAAAAATTATGACACACAAGGAAACAGGTAAGTATGGCCCATACATAAGGAGAAGAGTAGTCAGTGGAAACTGTCCCTGAATAAGCCCAATGCTGAACTTATTAGACAAATACTATAAACCAGTTCTTATAAACATGTTCAAAGAAGCAAAGGAAGCCATGTCTAAAGAATTAAAATATGAGATAATGTTTCACCAAATAGAGAACATTGGTAAAAAGAAAGAAATTATAGATGAGAACCAAATAGAAAATTCTGGACTTGGAAAGTACAAGTGAAATGAGATATTCATTAGAACAACTATATATTAGATTTTAGTTGGCAAAAGAAAGAATCTGTGACCCTGAAGATAGATCAATAGGTCCATTCTGAGGAACAGAAAAAAGAAAGAAAAAAAAGAACAGGGCCTCAGGGACCAAAGAGACACCACCGACCACCGAAATACACATAATGGGAGTCCAATGACGGGAGAGAGAGAGAGAAAGAGGCAGAAAGAACCTTTGAAGAAATAATGGACCCAAACCTCCCAAATTTGATGAACGACAACCTCTACATCCAAGAAGCTCAACAAATTCTAAGGAGGACACACACAAAGAGATCCATAACTAGACACATAGTTAAAACTGTTAAAAGTCAAAGACAAAGAGCGTTTTAAAAGCAGCAAGGAAAAAACCCAACTTATTGTATACAAAGCATTTTCCAAAATCCCAACTTAATAACACTGGCTTCTCATCAGAAACCGTGGACACCAGAAGGCAGTGGGATGATACATTCAAAGGGTTAGAAGACAAAGACTATTAACAACATATTGAAATCTAGCAAAGCTATTCTTCAAAAGTGAAGACGTTAGGACATTCCAGATAAACAAGAATGGGGACAATTCACTGCTAGCAGACCTATCCCTCAAGAAACACTGCAAGGAGCCCTTCAGACCAAAGTGAAAGACATTAGTCGAATCCACAAGAAGAGACAGACGGTGCAGGTAAAGGCAACCACAGAGCCAAAGAGCAGACAGAATAAATGTATTTTTGTTCGTAAATCTTTTCTTTTCCTATCTGACTTTAAAGAGCTGCATAAAGCAATAATCACAAAACTGTGTTGATGGGCTCACAGTCTATAAAGTTGTAATTTGTATGACAAAAATCACACAAAGGCACTAGGAGGGAACATACCTCTATTAGAGCAGAGCTTTTGTACACTCCTGAAACTAAGCTGGTATGAAGCCAAACTAGACTGTATTTACTTGTTCACTGGAATCTGCAGTACAACCACTAAAGAATTCCCCCCAAAACAAAAATTCAGTGAAAGACACAGGGGAATTCAGCGAACATCCGTCTAACACACACACACACACACACGGCAATGGGGAAAAGAGGAAAAAGACATGTAGAAAAACTGAAAAATGACAGACATAAATCTTCCCTTATCAGTAAGTACATTAAAGGTAAACGGACTAAATATCGCACTTAGAGGCAGAGATCAGCAGAGCAGATTAAAAGCCACAATCAGCTGCATGCTGTCTTCAAGGAGCATGTTAGAATCAGACACAACGAAACTACACGGGTGGAAGAAGATGTACCACACAAACAACAGCCACAAGGCATATGGATATCATACAAAAGAGACTTTAAGACAAAAGCTGTTACTAGACACAGAGAAGACCCCATTACAAAAGGGTCACTCCATCAGGAAAAGTAACAGTACAGAGAACAACCGGGTGGAAGGCCAATGGGGAAAGAGAAGACATGTGACACTATGAACCACCTTGACTTAACACGAATCTACAGAACACTCAACAACAGAACAGTTCTCAAGTGTACACGGGACATTCTCCAGGATACACATTTAAAATAAGTCTTAAATTTCAAAGGACTGAAATCATACACAATGTATTCTTTGGCCACATAGAATGAAATTAGAAATCAAATAACAAAAGAAAATTTGGGAAATTAACAAGTATGTGGAAATTAAACCAACTCCTGAATAATCAATGGGTAAAAGAAATTCAAGAGAAATGAGAAAATACTTGGGAGATAAAGATGAAACACAACATACCAAAACTTACACAGTGAAGCTAAAGCAGTGCTTAGATGAAAACTTAAGAGTTGTAAACACCTACCTGAAAAAGAAGCTACACCTCAAATCAGTAAGCTAATCTTCTATCTTAAGAAACTAGAAAGAGAGAAAACTAAACCCAAAGCAACCCAAAGTAAATAATAAAGATCAGAGCGGAAATTAACAAAACAAAAAATGGAAAAAAAAAAAAAAAGAGAGAAAAATCAACAAAACCAGAAGTTGGGTTTTGAATAAATCAATAAAATTGATAAGCCTTTAGTTAGACTGGCCAAGCATATTTTAAAAAGTGAGAAAACACTCAGATTTCTAAAATCCCAGAATGAAAGAAGAGGCATTGCCAGCAACCTTAAAGAAATAAAAAGAATTACAAAGGAATACTATAAACAACTGTATGTCAACAAATTACAACCAAAAACCTACATGAAACAGACAAATTCCTAAAAATACAGAAACTACTAAGACTGATTCAAGGAAGAACAGGAAATCTAAACAGATCTACAATAAATAAAGATAATAAATTAATTTTTTAAAAAGATTTTGTTTATTCATTTGTCAGGGAAAGAGAGGGAAAGAGAGCACCAGCAGAAGGAGTGGGAGAGGGAGAGGGAGAAGAATTCCCACTGAGCAGGGAGCATTTGGGACTCGATCCCAGAACCTTGGGATCATGATGTGATCCAAAGGCAGATGCTTAACCGACTGAGCCACCCAGGCACCCAAGATAATAAATTAAAAAAAAAAACAAAAAACAAACAAAAAAAAGACTTCTCACAAGGAAAAGCCCAGGACCAAACGACTTCACTGGTGAATTCCACCAAATGTTTAAAGGATTAACACAAATCCTTCATAAATTCTTCCAAAAAACAGACAAGGAAGGAACATTGCCCAACTCAATCTATGAGGCCAGCACTACTCTGATACCAAAGCCAGACAAGGACATCATAAGAAGAAAAGTGTATGGTAATATCTCTTATGAGCAGACACAAAATTCCTTAACAAAATACTAGCAAATCAGGTCATTGGAATCGCATAATATTAGCAAACCAAGTGCAATAACATAAAAAGAATTATATATCAGACCAAGTGGGATTTATCCCATGAATGCAAGGGTGGTTCAGCATATGAAAAACAATTCATGTAGTATACCACAGCAACAGAATAAAGAACAAAAACCACACGACCATTTTAATAGATATAAAAAGACATCTCACAGAATTCAACATCAAGACAAAAACACTCAACAAACTAGAATTAGAAGGGAACTTTCTCAGCCTGGCAAAATGCATCTACAAAAACCCACAGCCAACACCATTCTCAATGGTGAAAAGACTGAAAGCTTTCTCCCCCAAACCAGGAACAAGATGAAGATGTCTGCTCTCAGCACTGCTATTCGACATTGTACTGGAGGTTCCTAATTTGCCAAGGCAATTAGGCAAAAGAAAGGCATCCAAATTGTAAAGGAAGCATTCTATTTGCAGATGACATGATTGTGCATAGAGAAAATCCCAAGGAATCTACACACACACACACAATTAGAACTAACCGAGCTCAGCACAGTTTCAGGCTACAAGACCAACATACAAAAATCAGTTGTATTTCTATACATTAACAATGAACAATCCAAAAATGAAATTCAGAAAACAATTATATTTACAATAGCATCAAAAAGAATAAAATATTTAAGAATAAATTTAACAAAATAAGTGCATAACTCGTACACTGAAAACAACAAAAAACTGTTGAAATAAGCTAAAGAACAGTCAAATAATAAGAATATCCCAAGTTCACGAATCATAAAACTTAACATGAAGATGACAATACTTTCCAAAGTGATCCGCAGATTCAACAAAATCTCTATCAAAATCTCAGCTGCCCTTTTTTGGTAGAAATTAACAAGCCGATCCTAAAATTCATTTGGAAATGCAAGGGACCCAGAATAGCCAAGATAATCTTGAAAAAGAACAAAGTTGGAGGACTTACTTTCAGGGCTCAAAACTTACCACAAAGCAAGATTAACCAAGACACTGCAGCATTGGCATAAGGATATATATAGGTCAGTGGAAAGGAACGGAGAATCCAGAAATAAACTCTTACATTTATGGCCAACGGATGATCAGCAAAGGTGTCAAGATAATTCGGTGGGGGAAAGAATAATCTTTTCAACACATGGTGCTGGGACAACTGGAATCCACACACAAAAGAATGAAGGTGGATCCCTACCTCACACCATATACAAAAATTAACTCAAAATGGATCAAAGACCTAAATGTAAGAGCTAAAACTATAAAACTCTTAGAAGAAAATGTAGGAGTAAATCATAATCTTGGATCAGGCCAGGTGCTCAGGACACCAGACGCACATGAAACAAAAGAAAAAATACGGGATGTCATTAAAATTACCAACTTAGTGCTTCAAAGGGCACCATCGAGAAAGTGAAAAGAAAATGGGAGAAAATATTTGCAAACAACATAAAGGTCTAGAATATATAAAGAATTCTTTTTTTTTTTTTTTAAGGTTTTGTTTATTTATTTGAGAGAGAGAAAGAGAGAGAGTGCACAAGCAGGGGGAGCAGCAGAGGGAGAGGGAGAAGCAGGCTCCCCGCTGAGCAAGGTGCCCCATGCGGGGCTCGATCCCAGGACGCCGGGACCATGACCTGAGCCGAAGGCAGATATTTAACCAACTGAGCCACCCAGATGCCCCTAGAATATATAAAGAATTCTAACTCAAACAATGCAATTGAAAATGGGCAAAAGATCTGAATAGATATTTCTCCAAAAAAATACACAAATGGCCAATAAACACATGAAAAGATAGTATCAGTAGTCATTAGGAAAATACAAATTAAAATGCAAATCAAGATACCACCTCAGGGGCACCTGGGTGGCTCAGCTGGTTAAGCGTCTGCCTTCGGCTCAGGTCATGGTCCCAGGTTCCTGGGGTCAAACCCCGCATCGGTTTCCCTGCTCCGCGGGAGGCCTGCTTCTCCCTCTGCCTCTGCCCCTCCCCTCTCTCATGTTCTCCTCTCAAATAAATAACATCTTAAAAAAAAATAAAAGATACCATTTCATACCAAGATGGCTAAGATGAAACACAGATAACGTATTGGCAAAAACACAGAGAAACTGGAACCCTCACGCACTGGGAAGGTAAGTCAAATGGTGCAGCTGCTGGGGAACAGTCTGGCGGTTCATCAACAAGTTAAACACAGAGTTGCCAAGTGAGCTAGCAATTCCACTTCTAGGCGTAAACCAAAAAGAAATGAAAATCCACGTCCACACAAGACTTGCACACACGTTCACAGACCCATCACTCATCACGGCCAGTGTGAGAACAACCCAGATGCCAGTGATAAACAGATGAACAGTGTGCTGTGCCCACACTATGGTGTCATCAGTGGGCAGTAAAAGGGCACAGGGCTCTGACGCATTCCACAACATGGAAGAACCCAGGAGACACTGTGCTAAGTGGACGAACCAGACACGAAAGGCCACGTGTTGCTAGGATGCCGTCCATCCAGAAAGGGCCAGGGGCTGGAGGAAGGAGTAGGGGAGTGACCGCTAACAGGGACAGGCTTTCTTCTGGGGTGATGGAAAGTTCTGGAAACAGGTGGTCCAGGTTGTACAACATACCTCATGCCACACTAAGTGGTACACTTTGAAAGGGTGAATTCTAGGGTGTGGAAGTATAAAGCTATTTTTGAAAAACAAAAAAGTAGAGAAGTAGTTGTTGACATTCTAATGCAGAACCATCACCAAAACGCTCTGTGAGCTGGAAACGCAAGGTACGACGCTGAACGGTTCACTTCCCAGCTTGTCTTAAAAACAGTGTTTACATAAAAGCATGAGGGTTCCTAGAGTCCCCCCCGAGTCCCTCCTACTGCCCAGGGAAAAGGCTGGGAAGTGGGGCTTGGGGTGACATGGGGACAGGCTTTGCCAGATGCCCCACTGAGCCACGCTGCCCACGTCACCTCCATAACCCGGATGGCTGTGGTTCCCCAGGGCAGGGGGAGTCCATACCTCTGGGGAACTGTGACTAGAATACACACTCTTTCCTCACACGAAACACACATAACAACAGCGGCTGTGGTTACAGCCCAGTCCTGTGTCTGCGCTCCGATCCTGGTGCCCTGGCCGAGGGAGAAGAGCAGACGACCAGAGGGGACCACCAGTCTGGCCCTCTAAGTCAGTGCATAGTTAAACTGGTTTGCAAACTTCTCGTGCTTCTTCCGGTCCATCTGATTCATGGCTGTGACCACCCTCTGCACAGCGGTTCTGTGGGGAAAGCAAAGCAAGACACGATCAGGGAAGCCCGGCCAGGTCTCTGGGCTCCGACTGTGGTCTGGCTGGGATCAGGTCCTGGTCCCCGGCGGCTGCCACACGCAGACCACTGACTCCCTGCAGATGGGCGACACAGCTCAGAAATAAAAGCAACTGTGACACTAACCCTGTGGGTTCCCTGAGCCCTGAAGGCAGCTCCCAGGATCCCTAATCTCGCCAGCACCAGGCTGCACCCAGAATGAAGGCAGAGCCTGCCCAGCAGGCTGGTGGGGAGCAGCTTCAGGGCAGATGCAACAAGGCAGCATCAGATGCAGACCCTGCCCAGCTTGCCCAGGCACGTGCATAGCGCCCCAGGACAGAGCCACGGGGCAGCACTGCAGTCCTGCAGCAAAAACACACAGATGGGCTACCAAGCGCGTCTCGCTGCCTGGCCTGGGTGCTGTGCCGCCAAGGGCCTGGACTCAGCAGGACTCCGTACCCAGCAGGAAGCCTCCGAGGCCGCCAAGAGGGATGCCCCGCTGCCCCCAAGTGCCCGTGTAACCGCCGGGTGCAACCCCGGGGCTCGGTCATCTGTGGCCCTCCAACAGGACAAGCTCCTGGGGGCTCCGTGCGGGCACTGAGGAAGCCGCCCTCCTGTGCGACCCCACTCAGGCCAAGCACATGGTGACGCTGGCCAGGAGGACAGGAAAAGCCTCCTTCACCCGCCACACGGAGCTGAACGCCTTCCAGGTGTCTGCTTGAGAAGCTTGGCCCACGAGGACGGCCTGATGGCACCCACAACCTGAGCATAAATTCAACCAGGGAGGCCATGGCCTCACGGGGCTTCCTATACAAGCACCCCAAATGCCTTTGTCTGGCCAGCCCCAGTGGCAGGCAGGCAGTGAGAGTGCTGGCTGGCGGCCTTCCTGCCCTGGCCCTGCCCAATTCCCAACCGCCAGGCACATCCAGCTGGGCTATGGAGATGCTTCGTCCCTTACCCACCTCCCCGGCAGCACTGGCCACGCTCTGCTGGAGCAGAGACCTGTGTGGTGCCTCCCACCCCACCAGCCTTGGAAGGTACTCCCCTGCTGGCTGTTACCAGGTGGACACCGCTGGGCACTGACTACGAGAGCCCTTCTGGGTCAGCTGGGCAAGGGAAGGCCATGGAGCTGGCTCCGTACCAGCAGCCCCCATGGAGACCTCACCCCCCCACCAGGAAATGAGGATGTGCTGGCTGGTCAGTGAAGCCCCTCCGCTAGAGAAGCAGCTCATCCATCCCTTCGGGGTGACCAGCTCCAGGCTCTGCTCCTGAATGGCCCACCCATGGCCCTGCTGGCTAGGAGCACCCGTCCCGCCCGGGGGGCCTGGTGGTCACAGGGAGAAATGTGTAGTAGAGAGGAGCTAGGGGCCCCAGGCCTTGACAGTGTCTTCGAGCTCAGTCAGCCCGCCTCCTGCATCCCCAAATCCAGGGGGGTGGGGGCAGGCATGCCGCAAGGAGCTCTTACTTAGCAAACACCTTCTTGGCGATGCGTGCGCGGGCAGTGTCGGCCTGCTGTTTCAGGTCGGTGAGGCCAGGGTGCTTCCTCCGCTTGCCCTTGCCTCTCCCGCTGGACCCAGACGAGCCAAGGTCCACTCCCGTGGCAGCCTCCACATCTCTCATGAACTCGGGGTCCTGCCAACCTGCAAAAAGACCCCGAGATTTCAAGACACTTCTGTCACCGACCAGAGAGCCTCTCACTCGAGCCCTGACCCCTCCTTGCCTCAAGGGTCGGCTCAGCTTGCCCACTGCCGGCCAGTGACAAAGGGGGCAGACAGCAAGGCAGAGCTTCCCACCCCTGTCCCGGGACCCACAGGGGTCCCGGGACAGGGCCCAGAGGCCTCATCTGGTGCATCCACTGACCCCCCAGGCAGGAAGGCAGCTGAGACGGGTGCCCGCGGCAGGCTACTTCCCTGCCTCCAGCTGGACTGGGCCCCAGCAGGCCCCCAATTATGGTGGCCAGACCCATCTGCTGACTGGTGTTTGTGTGCACCAGGGGCGGCCAGGGCCAAGGGGTCAGGACAGGTCAAGCTTTTTTACTGGTCCAAAGAGGACTTGGCAACAGGCTTCAGCAACGAGGGGGTCAGTTCACCTGGACAGCTCTGCTCTTCTTGCCACGTGTGGTCTGCCACGGCCCAGGCCAGGCAAGGTGGCAGGAGACGGTGCGCCAGGTCCCACAGAGCCCGGCCTCGCCAGTGCGCTCATCCGCCGGGTCTCAGGGAAGCTTCCACTGCCTAACGCCCAGGGTGCCCAAGGCCCTGCTACTGCCCTGGCTGCTCCTTCCCATCCTGGCCCCAGGGGGCGCTGCTTGGCCTCTGAAAGGTGGGGGTGGGCTCCGTGAGCCAGGGCGCCGTCCAGCCTGGCCGCCTCCAGAAGGCCATCCCGGTCAGGGATGCGACGGCACAGCCCCCCTCATGTGCCCAGACTTGCGGACACCAAGCCTGGCTCACAGAAGGGTGCCAGGCGCTCCACACTCCGATGGCGCCCCCACGCCCGCGGGAAACCCACGGAACGTGCGCCCCAGACAGACAGATGGCTAGGCCTCCCCAAGTTGATTTTTTGAGGTGAAGGAGTACAGGGCTGCACAATTCAGATCCAGGAACGATTAATCTGAGATTAAGGAAAACTGTCTAAACAGTTTATCTCCTGTAATAAGAAGGCGCCACAGTTTAGGAGCCCAGTGAATGGAGCAATTGTTTAAACACCACGGAAAAATACTGGCGCCCGGTAGAGATGGAATGAGCATCTCAGTAAAATGAAGGAGCAATTTAAAAGCCTTTGAAGAAAATCAATAGATGCCGGGGCCACGCGGCCTTCCTGTGCGCTGGCGGGCCCTGGAGCTCGGCGTGCATTGTCACCAAGGTTAGCACCAGGGAAAAGAAAATTGCCCCGCGTGCGAGGGAGGCGGGGATCAATAGTGTAGTTAGTAAAGAGATGCTATTTCACATCTGACTGGCCAGCGCCGGCCCGCGGCCACAGCCCGGTACCTGTTGTTAACAAGTCACCGAGGGCTGGAGAACCAGATACTCTTCAGGGCTGACACAAAAAATACGCACTTAATTTGCTCCCGAGTGTGAGCCACCAGGGGAGGCCTCACCCCGCGGATTAGCAGGTCAGGGGCCCCTCCTTGCCACCGTCCATGGCCCAGGGGGCTCAGACACAGTGTCAGCCTAAAATCTCCCATCTGTCAAAGGGAAAAACCCCACTAATGACGACAAACACGGCCTGGCTGGGACCCTCACGTGCAGGCCAGTGCTGCCCCCACGCACACGTCCGCCTTCCCTTCATCGGGGCTCTGGGTCGGCGATGTGGCTTTCTTGGGACAGCGAGAGCCCCAGGCAGCCAGGACCTCCAGACCCTAGCCCAGGCTTGACAAACCACAGAGACACTGAGACAGATCAGGGATCTGGTGGGTGCCCCCCCGTTCTGAGCATGCCCGCATGCTGCCCAGACAGTGACGGCCCCTTCTGGGGGACACCCCGTGGCCCTGCTGTTCAGGGATCCTTGGGAGTCACATGGTGGCCAGCATGTGGCATGTGCCCAGCACGAGGCGCCGACACACATACTGTGTTGAGACAAGCTCCCCAAGTTGTCCTGCGAACGATGCTTACATGGCTCAAGGCCTGAAGCTAGCCTGCGAGCTAGAACCCTGGACCAGCCTCTGGAGACCTGGCTCCCGAGCTTTGGGGCTCAGGGCCTGCCTGGCACCTCCTCGCGTCCGCCCGGACACGCACACAGCCCGCACGCACACGTGCCCGGAACCTGCTAGGCTGCAGAGCAGAGGATGTGGGCCAGGCAACGGAGCAAGTGTCCACCTGGTGTGAACGTGCTGCCCTCCTCTCTGGAGAACGGGCTTCAGCCAGTAACTTTTCTTACCTCCATTCCCCCGTTTCCTTAAAAACGTGACTCAGAACCCAGAACCCGAACCAGCAAACAACATGCTGGTGGTTTCTGGCCATGACTCCGTGTCCCCCAGTGGCAGCGACACGAACACGTGGCCCAACTAGAAGCCCGTGTCCCCTGCGGCACCACTGTGAGTTACGACCATGCTGGAGGCGGCAGGTGGCTGCCAGGGTCCCAGGCCGTCCCCCCACACAGTGTCCACCGTTTGCTCCAGCCCTTAGACCTACCTGCACGCCCTGCCTGTCTCCGCAGCTGCTGCCTCTGTTCCCAGGCCCTATCCTCCGGGTGGAGGGGCCGGCCCGCCTCGTCTCTGGGGACGATCTTCCCATGGAAAGGGCACTGTGACAAAGAGGAGAGCCGTTCTGGCAGCAGGGAGGCTGGGGCCTCCATCGGCCTGGCCAAAGCCACCTCCCTTCACACTCAGTGAATCTCCGGCTCAGGAGGTGCTGTGGGGAGCAGGGACGTGGGAACCAGCGCAGAGCCCCCCGGGTCCTGGATGTCAGACTCCCAACGCCGGCACGAGGCCCGCCAGCCACGGACAAGCCCTCCCTGGGAAGGGGGCCCAGCTGAAGGCCACGGTGGGCTTTGCACCGGCCGGCTGGAGCCCAGCACTCCATCCGGCCGCCCTGCCCTGGCCCAGCGGAGCCCCGCGGCACCCATCCCGGCCCCGGCCGCCGCCTCACCTTCAGCCGGTCCTGGCGCTCGCAGAGCCGGCCGTCGGGCCTCGGGGCGCGGCACTGGTGCCGCACGGGCTCGAACCTGCCCGCGAAGGTGATGCAGCGGTTCCACGGCATCTCGGGGACGCTGGCGCTGCCCACTTCCGCGTCCACCTCGCTGGGCTTCCAGAAGCGGTGCTCAGAGTCACGCCTGCAACAGCCGCCCCAGGGATGCTGCCGACAGTGTGGCTCCAGGCCAGGCAGCCCGAGGAGAGCAGGTCACAGAGACTCCTGGACCCCACCACAGGCGCCACAAGCCAAACCTCGAGTCGTCCCCTGTCCACAGCCTCCATGGCTGCCCACAGCCCGGCAGGACAGGCAGCGCTAGGGGGCGGGGGCCCGCCTGGGGGGTGCACCTGTGCCCCCTTCTCGTCTGCGGCCCCACAGAGAGCGTCGCAAGCACTGCGAGGGGACAGCTCCCCAGAAAGTCCTTGCAGACCCCAGGCCTGGCCTGTGTGGAGGTCTGAGTCTGCACCGGAGGGGCGAGGACAGATCAGGAAGGGCCTCGGCCCAGGCAGCCACCCTTCACACCTCACGATGCCAGACTGTAGGAAGACCGTGCAGGACGTCTCCCCAGGGAGCCACAGGAAGGTTCAGAAAAAGTCCAGGCCCCCCCCGCCCCCCCGGCCACAGTTCTATGGTCCCAGTAGAGCTTGCGTGTGGTGATCGCCCCTGCAGGGACGGTAAGGCAGAGCCAGGCCCTGGGCCCGGTGGTGTGCTCGCCGGCCAGGGAAAGGCGGGACCAGACACACCCACACTCACTTGAGGATCCTCCCCGCCATCGGCTGCTCCTGGCCCCAGTAACACAGGTCCACCCCAAAGGGCACGACAGGCGCCCGGGCCCACTCCGCTGCCAGCTTCCCAGCCTTGTCCGGTCCCACAGGTGCCCTGGTGAGGCCACAAACAGGACACCCTGACTGTGCACGCAAGAGCCGGCCACAGCCACCTGCCTCCCCCCTCGTCGTCCTCCCTCCCCGAGCAGACACAGAGCCCCTGGGTCAACACACTGGAGCAGTGACCTCTGCCATCTTGGGCCCGGGCTCCAGGGCAGCCTCTGGGACCTGTGAGAAGCCCAGCACCAAGCCCCAGCGGTCTGCAGGGAGCCGGTCTCGGATCTCTGGTCTTCATCCTGGGCCTGGGGATGCCCTGACATCCGCCCCCGTGCCCTGGCTGACATGCCAGCTCTCTGAGGGCCCCCCATCCCGTGCAAGCCCTGCCCTAGGCACAGATAGTGGCAGGTGCTCTCCCGGCCCGGGGCGCACCCAGGGCTGCCCCCACACAGCCAGGGGGGACTCGGCAGCTTGAGGAGGCAGGTCAACGCCCTGGGCAGAGGCAGGGCATCTGGAAGTCACCTGGGGCTCGGGGGAGGGGGCAAGCGTCCATGCAGCTGATGCAGCTGGGCAGCAGCAGAGGTGGGGTCACGTGCCTCCTCATCCCTCCTCGCCATCTTCCTCGCCTGCAAGCCCAGTGCAGCTGGGTCTTTCTCCAGCCCTGGAACACAGATGTGCTGTTGTTCCCAGCCACCGTTCCCACGAGCCCAGACCAACCCGCGGGGGCATCGTGCTCCATCCCATGGGGACAGCACAGCAGTGATGCACCCACTAGCCCACTGCCAGGCTCCACGCGGCACCTGCCCAGCCGCCAGCCAGACGAGCCCACCACGCTGGCGTCTCCCAACACCAAAGACGAGGCCACCAGGCCACTGACCTCTGCAGGCCAGCGTCCATCCCCAAGTCCTCAGAACAGGGTGAAAGCAGATTCTTCAACACTATCAGGGCCCTTCCTGACCCCTGCTGGCCCCTCTGTGGGGCGCACAGCCCCCCTGCCCCGTGCAAGCCAGGGTCCCAGGGCGGCACAGGGTGTGGATGATGTCACCACAGGCACGGCACCCTGTGGGAATCGACCCCTCCCCACACTCGCTGTGGGGGCCAAGGGCCTGCACTGAGCACTCTCCCCGCTGAGGGCCTGCAGGCTGAGCGCACTCACACCTTGAGAACTGTGACCTGCCAGGAAGGAAGGAAACAGGCTGAGCGGCATGTCCCAGACAGAGGACGAGACATCAAGCAGGTCAAGCGTGCTGCACGCTCCCCAAGGGCCTAGGGGCCCGGAGCTTGGGAAGAGGAGGGGAGAGTGGAGACCCCCTGCACAGAACGCGGTAACGACTCGCCAGGCGGAGGTGCACGTGAGTGGCGGGCACCCCGGGCAGCAGGCGGGGGATGAAGCCAGGGGCAGCTTTCACAGCTCAGGTGGGGAGAACAGACGCATGGCACACATGTGTCAGCATCCTCGTTACTGGACCCCAGAAGCGCAGAAAATATAACTGGAGTTTGGAAACAGCTGAAGACATAAGACACCCAATTTTCCTGGAATTTGGGAAAGACCAAAAGGGCCTGCTGAGTGCCAAGAAAGAGACGGAGAAAACACGGCTAGTACAGTTACGAGGATATTTAAGGACATTGAAAATGAAGAGAAAGATCCAAAAAGCTTCCAAAGAAAAAAGGCGGATGAAAGACCTTGAAAGACAAGCATCCTACCAATACCAGCATTTTTAACAGTGATGGTGAAGGTGAAGTCTCCGGAGGTCGTCCTGAGAAGATTGAAGGAAAAGACGTTCACACTCAGAACTTTCTATCTAGCTCACTAGCATCTCGCGGTGCCCGTGATGGACGGCCTCGCACACACGAGACCCCTTCTGGAGCCGCCGGAAGGCCTGCTTTGAAAACACTCCCCAAGGGTGCCTGGGTGGCTCAGTTGGTTGAGCGACTGCCTTCGGCTCAGGTCATGATCCTGGAGTCCCGGGATCGAGTCCCGCATCGGGCTCCCTGCTCAGCGGGGAGTCTGCTTCTCCCTCTGACCCTCCCCCCTCTCATGCTCTCTATCTCATTCTCTCTCTCGCAAATAAATAAAATCTTAAAAAAAAAAAAAAAAGAAAACACTCCCCGACAAAGTAATCGATCTGTCAGGAAGGAAAGCGAGTTTGGGGCAAGGCATGCGAGTGTAAGTGCGAAGTGATGGCCGTGCCTCCCGGCGCACACCCAACACCAGAGCGAGCACGCGCGCGGGGCTGAGGAGGGCTGCGGGGGCAGGGTGGTGCAGACATCCTTACGCTGTGACTGGAACCGTGCACAGGAAACATGGGGATGAAGCTTTCAAAAACGCAGAATAACCCTCAGAAAAATCAATGATCTTACAATTGTATTAATATTTAATGAATGTTTTAAAAACAAACAGAAGAAGCATTAACCTACCAAACAAAAGGTGGGAAAAAGGAAAAAACAAGTGGGTGGGCAGTAAAGTGCCCGGGACATTGAACAACTAGAAACAATTCATTAAATGGATTAAAATCAGCTAAAAGGCAGATTAGTCCTAAAACTTTTAGCAACTTGTGGTCCACACAAGACCCACTTAAAGCAAACAGTCAACAGAACAATGAAGCTGAAGACGGCCACGTGGACTCACCCTGCAAGTGGGACAGAGAAAGCGGGGACGGCAGTGTCGCCAGGACGACCAGGGTTCAAGCTCAGAACGGACATACGAGGAGAGACGCGGCGCACGTGGTAAGCAGCTCAAGGGCTTGCCGTGGCCGGCTCTGCAAACCCTCATAGAACAGATCAAAGAGGTCAAATCCACAGCCGCAAGGGACAGTATCCGCAAAGCCTTCCAGAACACACGCACACCTGACGGGACCACCAGGCAGGAGGACCGAGGGACCTCAGCGTCCCCAGACCACGGTCCCTGGGTCACGGAGCGGTCAGAAGGAGCCGAGCAAAGGGCAATGGAGACCCGGATGTCGAAAGTGACACACACACCCTTCCTGAGCATGCAGACTCGCGGGGTCGAGGGTCCTGCTGAACACAGCTCCACCCAGCACTCTCCAACACCGAAGCATGAATACTGGATTTAGAGAGAAAATCGGGAAGGACACGGCAGCACCGAGGACTAAACACCAGGGAAGGCTTCCCGGCCATTCGGGACTCGAGGAAGAGTCTCGCTGGGCCGGTGCCGCTGGGAGGGGCCGCGTCTGCTTCGGGCGTGGGCTCTCTGCAGCAGGGGCAGCCTGACTCGACCTGGAGACGGCCAGCCCAGTGCTTCGTGGGCATCAGCGGATGGGCCGCTTTCGGCGCATGGTTTTCCCAGCACGTGGCTGCACACAGCTGGTTTCGCGTGGGCTCCAGAAGCCCACGGGCCCTTCGCAGGAAACACCTGCCAGCGCCTACTCCAGACGCCCGGCAAGCCTGCCCGCTGCCCTTTCTCAGGTTCCCGCGGCTGGGAGTGGAAGACGGAGCCGCTCGGGCGTGACGGGTCCCCCAGTGTGGGGACGACAGACCAGGCTCCATCGTCACCATGACACCCTAGCCCCAGCTCTCAAAACCCCCCAACACCCCTACCCTGGATGCTGACAAGAGCCTGTCGCGGTCAGTCAGCCCCACGAGTGTGCGCGCGCATCACACGCACGCGGCTTGGTGCGGGGGGTGGCGGGGGGGAGGCTGATAAGTGGGCCTTGTGGCATTTAGATGGATACAATCACAGCCTAAGGATCAATATGAGAATTCCTAGGAGTTACAAGAATGAAATATATTTTTCATTGATTTGTTGTTTTAAACCATTAAAAAGATGGGTAAGCGTGTTAAAGCAGAGTAAATACTCAGGGCGCTAAAAAAACACTACCATTTTCACATTGTTGTAGAAAATCAATCTCACTGACATACACTTTCAAAGTAAAACCCCAAAAAGCAGACGGCATGCCTCAGGCCCGGGAGCGAGCGTTCTCCAGCAGAGCTGGAGGCCAGCTGTGCCCAGCCATCAGAGGGGCGTGGGCCTCCCCCGAACAGGAGCCTGGCTCAAATTTACTCCCACATTTGCTTTTCGAAAGAATCCTACAAATGCCCAAATCCCCTTTTTTGTTTAAATTGACCAAGTGGCACCCATTTGCCTGGAGCACTAAGGCAGACAGGGTGGGAGCGATGAAATCGATAGCGGGAAATGGAGAGGCTGCGGCTTCCGCGTGGAGTTAGGCCGCCGAGCTTGACATTATTGATTTTACCTAGTTCAGCTGGCCTTGTAATTAAAATGTAAATTTGAGAAAGAGATTATGTCCTGACAGAAATGGTAGGATTAAGGGGAAGATAAAAGCCCCTCGGTGAAAATTCAGAGAAAGAAATGAGAAAGAAAAGCACCAGCTTCCGCAGCTGTGTGGATTTAGATGAATCTACTGCAGGTTCACCTGCATTTAACTGAAAAAACAGCGGCGGAATATAAACTACGTTATGAACTGACTCGCCGGTCACATTTCCAGGGCCCTGGGGCCACCGGGGCTCACAGTGGGATTTAGGCTGGTGGCTGTCTCGGGCACGCAGTCGACCCCCGGGACCCTCCGCAGCCCACCTGTCTGCAAACACAGATCCACGTCGGCCACCAGCATGACCTTCCAGGGCACAGACAGGATGCTGAGAGCCTTCCAGAAAAACGGGGTGAGCCGGTGGCAGCGAGACCACCAGGGTCTCTGCCTCCCTCCCTGGGCTCCCGAGGCGCCCTCCGGGGGCCAGGCCAGGGGCACCAGGGACTCGGGCCCTGCCGGCCTCAGGAGCACAGGGGCACAGAGGAGGACGCATCCCGCCTGCCGGACCAACACCGCAGAGCTCAGCGGAGGCGGCATGCGCACTGCCAGGCTTGCAGATGTCGGCATCAGGAGTGTCTCCGTGGGGAAGCCGCTCTGCTCCGGCGGGGCTGGGCCCCAGCTGGCAACACCTGGAGGCAGGGTCACCCACTGTGGCGCCACGGCCGGGCTGAGTCCACGCGCGCGTCCTGTGAGCACGGCGGGCCCACACAGCCTGTCGCCCAGTCCCCTCTGCCACTCCTGCCTAGCACCTTGCCAGTGGGAGTGGTGGCAGCCCCACCGTCCCTGCTGAGGGCCACGGCCTGCGTGGCAGAGTGGACGAGGCGCAGACGAAGCACTAGCGGACCGCAGCTGTGCTCACCGCGGTCATCAGAACTGGCGACCAAGCCCGGCCCCAGGCCAGAGACAAGCTCTCCCTCCTGCGGAAAGGGCTCAATGCCCTCCAAGCAGCACGTGCTGAGGGCCAGGGCAAGTGTCCGCAGCTAGAAAGCCTCGGAGAGAGGACTAGCTAGGGTCAGCGTGGGGCTCCCAGGCCCCAGAGGCAGGGCCCAGCGCCTCAAAGCCGGACCTCTGCTGGGCGCGCTGCCGGCCGCAGGAGGCTCTCAGTCACGGGCTGCCCGTCACCAGACTCCTCTGCTGCAGAAACTTGGAGAAGTGACAACACTGAGCGGGCTGTTCCCTGGCAGTCCTGCCCCACTGCCCACTGTCCCAGCCTGGGGCACGGGCAGCCGCGGGAGTGTCCGGGCTTCTGCTGGGCTCCGGCCTGGGCACGGGAGGGCGGTCACTGCTCCCGACAGATGCCTTAGGCAGCCCCCAGGTACTTCGTGGGTGCAGGTGGGGCCTCTGGCCACAGGGAGCCCCTGCTCTGGGGCGGACAGCAGCATGAACCGGGGATGGCAGGCCATTTCAGGTGCAGAAGAACACAGAAGAACAAAGGGCAGGAGGGTTGCCTATCGGTCAGAGGAAGACCCAAAAGCTAAGAAGTGAAGGCCCGCATGGCTGGAGCAGGGGGCGAGGCAGGCACACAGGCCCTGGCCGGCTGGGAGCAGGGGTGGGTCGCCGCTGCTCCCACATCCAGGCTGGTGCCCGGGGAGAGGAACCGGGGCTGCGCAAACGGCAGCCGTCAGGTCTGGAAGTGCCACTTCGGCACGATGCCCCTACTGGGCCACAGCGCCACACCTGAGCTCAGTCATCTACACTCTGGTTAACAAACTCACATTTCGCCTTACAGACTCAGAGAGAAATCGATTGGTCTGTTTTTCCACAAAAGCCACGGGTCTTGTTTTTATTTGCCGCCTATGTGTGTGCTGGGTAGATCCTGCGGGCCCACACCCCTTCTTGCTAGATGGCCACCGTGCTGGGGTGCAGACACGGGAAAGAAGGAAACCCCAGACAGCAAAGACCAGTCAGAGCTGGGGCTGCACTTCCCAGGAACGGCCCTCCTCCGCCACGAGCCACGGAGGTGTCCTGGGCCAGCAGCGGAGTCCATGACTCCACAGATGGCAAGTGGGGATGCCCCAGCCATGGGGCCCGGGGACTAAGGAGCCCAGCGAACGGTCACCAGTCTCCTGCCACCTCAGGAGTCACCCACAGCACTGTCCCCGGGGCACGCTCTCTGCTCTGGGGTGCCCGCCCCACTCCTAGACTCGCTCCCCAGTGCTGAGACTTGTGTGTCCCCAGCAGGGCTGCCCCTCGTGTGGCGCCAGCCTGGCTGTGCCCACTGATTGGGTGCTGGGGCCTGTGCACCAGGGACAGCGGGAGCCCACTGGGGGGAGGCCTTGGGGAGGAGCCCGACCCGAGAGTACCTGGGGAACAGGAGAGTTGCAAGATTTTCAGTGACAGATCTGCAGTGTCAGCAGGCAGGGCGCCCACCATGGCTGGCTCCCCTGCTCAGTGGGCCCCAGACCCCAGATGTGAGGTCATGCCCTGAGGGACAGCATCTTTAGCAGGACCCCACCCAGCCCCTCCCAGCCCCCCGCACTCACCATACTCCGGCCGCAGGTGGTCGGGGATGCAGGCCTCATACCCCTCCTTCTCTGGGACCTCGACAAAGTCCCCATCATCCTCGTCCTCATCCTCATCCCTGTCCCCTGGGGCTGCCACCTGTGGAAACACCCCCAGACCTACGTATGAGCACAGCACAGAGGCCCGGAGGTTCCCGGTCCTGCCGCAGCACTGGAGACGGAAGATCATCTCTGGGCCTGGTCCTGCTCCTGAGCTCACGCCAGATCCGCAGCTCCACGTCCAAACCACATACAAACCTGCCCCACCACCTGGTGCCCTTTGAAATGCATGGGAGAGGCGCAGGAGTAGGTGTGTTTCCAGAGCCTCAGGAGACCAACTTCACCCAGTGAGAGGCAGGGCCGCCCCTCCCTCCAGGCCAAAGCACCGCCCACCCTTCTCGGGGGCAGCTCTGGGGATGCTGGTGTGACTACGGCACTTCTGGAACATTCTGTCCTTAAGAATGACTTGTTAAAAAGCCACTGAAAAAACAGTTTCCTTTGGATGAGACCTCTTTCCCCACCCAGGTCAGTGTAGTGAGGGCCCCAGAGCCACCAGAGGGGCTGGGGGGCTACCTCCACCATAGCCTGCCCAGAGGGCCTGAAGAACTGCATGGGGCCGGCTTCCTTTCTACGAGACCCGGACCCTCTGCCCCCACCCGCTGGCTGGGCAGCACCCGGCCTCTCCACGGAGGTCCACCATGGAACAGGAGTCGGGCTTCTGCAGCTGGCCCCACATTCTCAGGGACCCCCAACAGCCCTAGGACTGGACTTGAGGAGAGCAGCCCCCACGGGATGGGTCCTTCCCAAGAGGGTCACAGCAGGGAGGAACCAGGAGCGCCCGCCCCACTGCCAACCGGCCCTGGAGTACTGGGGAGCCAGCTCAGCCAGACCAGGGCGCAGACCTTTACCACAGTCTCAATCCCACTGAAGGGAACAGCCAGGACGGAGGCCCCTGTCAGATAAATGCCAACTACTGGGGCAAACTCTGGAGAACCTTGTGACACATGCCTTCACTTCCGAAATCTTTCTCCACAGCACACCTCAGGGCCACCGTCGAGGCGGAGGATGGAGAGCCTGGGTGACAATGGGGGCAGGAGGCCCCCCAGGCTCAGCTGAGTTACAGATGCCGGCAGCCCCCCGCAGCTGCCCGTCGCTGCAGAGCTGGGCCTGGTGGCGGCCACCGTGAGCCGGGGCATCAGCAACCACATCTGGCGTTACCTGCGGCCCAGGGATGCCCGCGGGGGAGCCACCGCTGGCCCCCAAGAGGCACAATCAGATGCAAATGCACTTTGTTTGGGTACACCCCACTGCGGTGCATCTGGGAAGCGCGGGAGACATTAATCATCGAAAACTGTAATTTTTTGTTATCAGTCTAACACTGATCAAAAGGGAAGCCTGTCTCCACCACTGACCTGTGAAACGTCCCAATTATACTCTTTGGAAATGACAGGGGCACTTAACTCCCGAGCTGGGCAAATGACGGCGATCAATCACGTTTGAATAACAATGAGCCACGGACCTGAAAATTATTTTTGTATAGAATCTACCCAGGAATTTATGAAAGGTGGAAAGCAGCCCAAGGTTTTAGGGCATTACGGTTCTCGGCTAGTGCGTATCAAACACTAAACAGAATTTATGTGTTTTAATTTTCTAAAAGGTAGATGTGGACTGGGTGCTACAATGCAGAACAGAGAGCACCGGATTTTAAATATGGGGGTCATTTTCATAAAATATTACGCTTACCGCTCCCACCCCTCAATTTCACCAGGGACTTACTAAATTTTCATTTCCTAAAAAATATTTCGCTGCTTAGCTAACTATTAGGAATTATACCCTCTTTCTCCCCAACTCAAACTGTTTATTCCTGTGATGAAATACAGAGCCCTGGGCTGCTCTTCGTTCTTAAATTAACACCGCTCGAGGCGGGCCAGGCCGCACCCACCTCCAGGAGGACCCATTGGGGCAAGAACTGCCCCCTCAGGGTCCCCGCGGCCGGGGCACTGGCCTCTGCAGCAATCTACTTGTGTGCGTGAGCCGTGAGCCCTCTAGCCGCGGGTGGCCCCCTGGAACCGCAGCGACACCGGGCCAGAGACGGACTTTGCTGCTAACACCGAATCCGCGCTCCAAAGCCTCCAAGTTCAACATGGAGTTCCCAGGGCGGTGTCGGCTCTCTGAACCCCCAGCACCTGGGGGAGGGCAGTGACACCCACTGTCCAGAGGACAAAGCCCCATGACCAAGCACAGTCACACTGCTGTGACACCCATGTGACCTGCTCCAGGGCCTCACGCCAAACGCCGGCTCAGAGAACAGGAACACCGCCACCAGCCAGGCCAGGAGGCCCTCTCTAAAACCCCGGCAAAACGGCACGGCGGCAGGAAGGAGCCCGGCCGGAGCCAGTCCCGGAGTGGGGCAGGGAGGTGGCCACCTGCCCTCAAGGTCAAAGCTCACAGGCTGGCAGGGGGCCGGGCGCGGGTGCGTGGATGCCTGAGGATCCTGGGAAGGAAGGAAGCTCACGCCCCTGAGGCGGCAACCGGTTGAAGGTGGGTGGTCCTCAAAATGGGGTCAACTCATGAACTGTTCTCATTCTGCAGCCCCCCACCCCGCCCCCGCCGCGTCTGGGGTGTGCACCCACCTCCTCCAACAGGTGGAGTCCCTGGGCAGGCAGCCCGGGAGGCCCGGGCAGGCGCTCAGAGCCCTGTGGCCTGCCAGACGCCTCCCACAGCGGTGGCCCTTCGGGAGCCGCCCACAGCCGCTGCCGCTGGGAGGCAGAGAGGGGCCGCGGGCCTTCCGCCGGTTTCATACACATGGAGTCGCACCCACAGTTAAAAGGATTTAGAAAAATGAGCCTCTGGGATCATAATTAAACAAGCAATAAAACGGCTAAAATATACAACACAATCAGCGTACAGCAGTGGGGGTATCGGGGTTACTGATTATTTGAGGAAGAAAAGGAAGAGTGACCTGGCTCTGGGAGCGGGTCGGCCCGCCAAACGCACGCCCAGATGCAGCTGGGACCGTTAAATAAATTTTGTACGATCTAATTAACTCGGTGCGCAATCTCAATTACTTTTCACCCAAGAAATCACTTTTGTTCAGTTTTATGTGTGTCTGTTTCCCTTTTTAAAAAAAAAATGATGTAAGGCCTCGTCAGACAAGTGAGCTCCGAACTGCATTTGTCTTTCAGCGGCTTGATGGCCATGCATTTAAAACCCCATTCTATCTTATAAACTAAAAATTAAACGTGCTCAGCTGTGATGGTCGTCATTGCATCTGCTATTTATATGCTAATGCCCTCCCTGGAAGGCCGTGCAAATTGCCCAGCTACGCCAATACCTCATGTGCATCTCCAGCTGCTGGGGACGCGCCTTCAGAGGGCAGAGGACGGTGGGGCGCGCGGGGCTGACCAGGGCAAGCACGAGGGAACAGGGACCCCCCACCGACACCACCCGGGGCACGCCAAGCCCGCTCGGACAGACAAGGCCGCAGAGCACGTGGTCCCCTGCTCAGCGGGAACGGAGCTGGTGCAGACGGGCGTCACCGTGCTCTGGAGTGACTGCGGCCCCCTTTCCTGTCTGATCCAGATCCGCGCAGGATGAGGTGCTCGACAGGCCTCGCCTTGGAAACTGCCTGAGGCGGTGCAGGCAACCAGGCTGTGGGTCAACGGGACACCTGGACCATTTCCAGGCCGAGGCTGGGGCCAAGAGCCCTGCTGCGCCTGGGTGCGTCCGTCCCCGACACAGGTGGTGACCCCGGAACCACGGCGGGTAACTCGAGTCTGCCACGGCGCAGACGGGCACCCTCTCCTCCGCGGTGGCCACCCTGGGGAGCCCATGTGAGCGGCTGAGCCGTGGGACAGCACATCCCACAGAGCGCACAGTGCTTCCCCAGTTCTCACCACCCGAGGAAGCGGCATCCACACAAGAACAGGAAAACCCGCTGTGCACGCTCTCCTCCCTCAGCCCAACCTTCACAGGCAAAATGCAGGCAGCCGGCGCCCTCCGAGGCCAAGGCCCACACAACCTCCCCCCAGGCTCGGTCTCACCACCTGTGTACTGGGGTAGTGACGTGACCCACCTCACAGGGCCGCTTGTGGAACCAAAGGGATGACGGTGAAGGTATTCAGGAGCAAGGGGTGCGCAGCAGTGCAGGGGGAGGGCTGCGCTCCGGGGCCCCGGGGCGCAGGGGCGAGGGCCGGCCCTGAGCAGTGGGGCGCCTGCGTGTGCTGCCAGCCCTGGTGAGGAGGGCGGAAGGCGTGCGGACCCCTCCCCCGGCTCCCAGCCCTGCAGCCTCGTGGCCTTCAGCGTGATGGAGGGAGCCGCGTCTCCGGGAAGGTTGTTTACTGGCCCTGCCGCGCACAAGGTCCCGGCTGCTGGCTGATTTAGTTCCCCTGCCTCCCTGGGCTGCCTGGCTCGTTCAACATTTCATTCCGCGGCTTCCTGCTCTGTCCTTTTCACCTACAGGAAGCCGGCACTCACGTGGCTCCCACGGCACAGGAGGCTTGTGGACACAACGGCAGCAGGAGCGTCCAGGGCCCCTGCCTGAGGCGGGAGGTGCCTCCCCGGCAGAAGGCCCGTCCCGTCAGCTGGGGAGGCTGCACGGAAGGAAAGCCTCCCAGAGCCACGCAGGGCGATGTCTGCTTTGGGAACGCGTGAGGATGTGCCCGCGGTCCAGACCCCGTGGCCGCGTCAGACTGGCGTTCGGCGAGGACGGAAACACCCATGTGAGTATTCTACCCGCTTATACAACCCAGCCATTAAAAAAAAATCCTGCTGATGGTTTATATAAACTGATGCCTGAAGTTATTTTTTTCAGACATAGTAGTTGGTAGGAAATTAGTATTTTGTTAATTACACAATACACAATAATTGGTGATCGTGGCCACATAATTAAACCACAGGCGATTTAAAAGTTTATACAGAATTTTTATCAGTTTCACGAATGTAGCAGGCACAGATTATTACACCTCTCCCACAGCAGAGGGCTGGAAACTAAATCTACCAAATGATGCTCCACATCGATCTATTTGAGATTTATCCCCAGCTGCTTCCAAACAGAACAGAGACACACTCTATAAAACAAACAGTTAAACATATTTTAACGGACTTAAATATTTCTCAAAGATGGAACCTCTATGTCAAAAGAAAAACAATACATAGAAACCAGCAGCAACACAAAACCAGAAACGGGACACCTTCCAACACCCCCACCCCGAAGGGCTTGTTCCCAGCTGGGCTCCCGACTTCTCCTCAGCATCCAAGCTGCCAGACAGGAGCCCCGTGTTTGTGCTCATCTCTGACACATTTGTCAGAGGTTCTAAAATCCTCAAATCCCACGTTCCCGAATCAGCGTCCCCGGCTCGGCCAGCTGTGCACGCGGTTACCACGCCGAGCCCGCCAGGTTGGGAAACGCTAAGGCAAATGATTTAAAGCCCCGTCCGTTTTATTTCAAAATGAGTGGGGAGCAACTCGTTGGTAATTCCTAATTACTGCAGTGGCTCCCGCGGCCGCCCACCCTGCGCAGGGTCGAGCAGATGTGCAGATACGCGGCGCCCACCTGAATGGGGCGCTGCCACTCAGCCACTCGAGCCCCAATCGCTTCATGTCCAGGTGCCGCCGCCCGCCAGCGCGGGTGAGCACAATCTCCCAGGACTTCGGAGCAGTGCCTTTTTTAAATCAGTTGGTGGAGAAGTGTCTGGAAACCGTCCGTTCGGCTGACAGAGACAGTGATGCGCCCTTCCCACTGAAGCCACGCCACCTTCCCACAGGCAGCTGCAGCCTACAGGGCCTCAGTGACCCGCGAGTCTGAGTCCCGGCCAGCCCTGCTGTCCCCATGCCGGAGGGGCAGGGCCCCTTCACCCACAGCCATCCTCCAGGCTGGACTCCCACCCTCGCCAGCGCTCCCCTGAGGCTCCTTGACCGGCCTGCCCCGAGCAGCATGGAGCTGCCCCCACCAGACGCTCCCTCGGATGCCTGGGGACAGTGCCGAGGGCTCCCAAACAGTCCAGGCACAGGCCAGGCTCTGTGTGGGGCTGGGGCTGGAGCCGGCCCCGCAGAGCAGCTTGCATCTCCTGTACTGGGAGGCGCCAGTCTAGGCCGTTAGGAGACCTGCCCTTCCCCTGGGGGCCCTAGAGCCCTGAGGCGAGAAGGTTCTGCTGCCAGCTCTGGGCTCCAAGTCCTGCCCACCCCAGCAGTGCTGCGGACCCCAGGCCTGGAGGGACAAGGTCACGCTGCCCAACCAGCCCTCATGGCTTCCGGGGCTCTCCCCAAAGCCCCAGCTGCCCTGAGGGTGCCTCCCCCAGTTCCTTCAGACACAGTGTGAGCCCCTGCTAGGCAGGGGGGGCCGGTCCTCAGGGCGCCATGAATCCCCACAACCCTCCCTGCTCTCAGGCCAGCCACTGCCCTGATGCCGAGACCCTGGCTCGTCCAACGTTCAGAGATAAATCCCTCCCAACGTGCCAGACGAGCCGACTGGATCACCTCCTTCCTGAGACCAAAGAACAACTTTCCTTCGGTATAAAAAAAAAAAAAGCACCTTGGTCAAAATTCACGCAGCTTTCTTGGTGAGCTCACAACCCCCAAGCAAGGCTCTACAAAGAAACTCGCGCCCACAGAAACCCCGCTAGGACATCCGCCGGCAAACGCCAGGCAGCCTGCAGGCCCTGCTCCCAGCCCAGAACTTTCTTCAGACTCCACAGCTTTGCGGGAGAAAGACAAGACCGCCCTCTGCCGGTCCCCAGGGGCCCCACACCCTGCACCTGGAAGACCGCGGTGGGGCCATCCCTCAGAAACGCACACCAGGGCAGTGGCCCTGCGACAGGTGTCCGGTGGCTCTGGAAGGGTCAGGTCGCTGGGTGCCAAGACCCATGGTGCCAGCCACCGTCCGTCCTAGGTCTGAATGGCTCCGAACCTGCTCTCCTCCTTCCTCCCGCCCCGGAGCTCCTGCTGCAGTCACATCCAACCAGAGCAGAGGTGCAGACACGCCGCTCATGGGCCAGGTGCGGGGTCCCAGCACCCTGGCAGAGCGGTGCACTCCGGAGCCCGCTTCCCTGCTTCCGAGAGGGCGGCAGCTGTGCTGACCCCGCTGCAGCTGAGCGCCCTGCCCTGCGGGCAGGCCCCGAGGACACCTGCAGAGGGACGCGGCTCTCACGTCCATCTCGGACGCTAAGGTCTAGGTCCTGGTACAGGCCACGGGAGGGGGCCCCCGAAGTCACCTAGTGTCCCAGGAGCTGATGGACCTCACCCATGCCCCGTCAGTAAGTGTGGGCCTGTCCCTGCTCCACAACCGTGCCCGGGGACACCGCACGCAAGGGGACTAGCCTCCCCCTCCCAAATCTGTGCCTGTGAGGTACCACACGACCAGCAGATGCCTGGCCTTGACCAGCCTCCCAACTGGGGCACCAGGCTGCATGTTCACCCCACCTCGCCGGCTGGAAGCTCCTCCGTAGGGCCCTGCTTGGGACCATGGCGCCCACCTCCCCAGGCCAGGGACACGGCCCTCTGCGTAAGCCCGAGGACAAGTCCTGATTCTGTGTCTACCGCAGACACCCCAACACCGAGCGTCCTTGGCCACGATGCAGGTGGACGGGACGAGACGCTGAAGCCCGGAAGGCCCTGACCAGCTCACGGGAGGCTCTGCTGGGCACTCGGGAGGCTCAGGGTGAGACAGTGTGGAGGAGCCGGCCTGGGTCTCAGCTCAGCCCATGGCCTCCTCCTCCAGGGCCCTGAGATCTCCCTCCCAACTAGAACCTTCTGCCTCCTCCCACAGCTCTCCCGTGCCCTCCTGCCCTGGACCCTGTCCCCGCCCTCATCCATGGGGAGGCCTGCGCTGTGCTCTCTGGCCCCCCAGGCCAAAGCTTCCGTTTCAGGAAAGGAGCTCCCGGCGGGGCAGAAACCAGAATACTTCCAAGCCCCAGTTATTCTTGCTGACTCAGAAAACAGCTCAAAGAGGAGGTGTCCTTGCTGTCACCCCTCCCCAGCCTGCTGGCAGCACTCACCTCCCTCCAGCGCCCCTCCTCAGGCTTGATGTCCAGCTCTTCCGATTGCCTCAGTGCCCTTTCCAGTTCCGTCTTCAGGTCGATGGCAGCTTCCAGGTGCCCACCGTGGATCCCTGCGCGGGTGAATAGCTGCCAACAAGGGGGTGCATCATTCAGTCCGGCTGGGGCCCCTCCCCACCCCCCCGCACACCCCGTGGCCCCGACTCTGCCCCGGCACCCCGGCACGTGGGGACCTCACCTGGACCCAGAAGCACATAGCTCTCCCCAGCCCCCCAGCGTCCCCCCCTGCACACCCCGTGGCCCCGAATCTGCCCCGGCACATGGGGACCTCCCTGGACCCAGGGGCACACAGCCCTCCTCACCCCTCCAGTGTCCCCCCACCCCCGCACACCCCGTGGCCCCGACTCTGCCCCGGCACCCCAGCACGTGGGGACCTCACCTGGACCCAGAAGCACATAGCTCTCCCCAGCCCCCCAGCGTCCCCCCCTGCACACCCCGTGGCCCCGAATCTGCCCCGGCACATGGGGACCTCCCTGGACCCAGGGGCACACAGCCCTCCCCAGACCCCAGTGTCCCCCCCTGCGCACCCCGTGGCCCTGAATCTGCCCTGGCACATGGGGACCTCCCTGGACCCAGGGGCACACAGCCCTCCTCACCCCTCCAGTGTCCCCCCACCCCCGCACACCCCGTGGCCCCGACTCTGCCCCGGCACCCCGGCACGTGGGGACCTCACCTGGACCCAGAAGCACATAGCTCTCCCCAGCCCCCCAGCGTCCCCCCCTGCGCACCCCGTGGCCCTGAATCTGCCCTGGCACATGGGGACCTCCCTGGACCCAGGGGCACACAGCCCTCCTCACCCCTCCAGTGTCCCCCCACCCCCGCACACCCCGTGGCCCCGACTCTGCCCCGGCACCCCGGCACGTGGGGACCTCACCTGGACCCAGAAGCACATAGCTCTCCCCAGCCCCCCAGCGTTCCCCCCCTGCGCACCCCGTGGCCCCGAATCTGCCCCGGCACATGGGGACCTCCCTGGACCCAGGGGCACACAGCCCTCCCCAGACCCCCAGTGTCCCCCCCTGCGCACCCCGTGGCCCTGAATCTGCCCTGGCACATGGGGACCTCCCTGGACCCAGGGGCACACAGCCCTCCTCACCCCTCCAGTGTCCCCCCACCCCCGCACACCCCGTTGGCCCCGACTCTGCCCCGGCACCCCGGCACGTGGGGACCTCACCTGGACCCAGAAGCACATAGCTCTCCCCAGCCCCCCAGCGTCCCCCCCTGCGCACCCCGTGGCCCTGAATCTGCCCTGGCACATGGGGACCTCCCTGGACCCAGGGGCACACAGCCCTCCTCACCCCTCCAGTGTCCCCCCACCCCCGCACACCCCGTGGCCCCGACTCTGCCCCGGCACCCCGGCACGTGGGGACCTCACCTGGACCCAGAAGCACATAGCTCTCCCCAGCCCCCCAGCGTACCCCCCCTGCGCACCCCGTGGCCCTGAATCTGCCCTGGCACATGGGGACCTCCCTGGACCCAGGGGCACACAGCCCTCCTCACCCCTCCAGTGTCCCCCCACCCCCGCACACCCCGTGGCCCCGACTCTGCCCCGGCACCCCGGCACGTGGGGACCTCACCTGGACCCAGAAGCACATAGCTCTCCCCAGCCCCCCAGCGTCCCCACCTGCGCACCCCGTGGCCCTGAATCTGCCCTGGCACATGGGGACCTCCCTGGACCCAGGGGCACACAGCCCTCCTCACCCCTCCAGTGTCCCCCCACCCCCGCACACCCCGTGGCCCCGACTCTGCCCCGGCACCCCGGCACGTGGGGACCTCACCTGGACCCAGAAGCACATAGCTCTCCCCAGCCCCCCAGCGTCCCCCCCCTGCGCACCCCGTGGCCCTGAATCTGCCCTGGCACATGGGGACCTCCCTGGACCCAGGGTCACACAGCCCTCCTCACCCCTCCAGTGTCCCCCCACCCCCCGCACACCCCGTGGCCCCGACTCTGCCCCGGCACCCCGGCACGTGGGGACCTCACCTGGACCCAGAAGCACATAGCTCTCCCCAGCCCCCCAGCGTCCCCACCTGCGCACCCCGTGGCCCTGAATCTGCCCTGGCACATGGGGACCTCCCTGGACCCAGGGGCACACAGCCCTCCTCACCCCTCCAGTGTCCCCCCACCCCCGCACACCCCGTGGCCCCGACTCTGCCCCGGCACCCCAGCACGTGGGGACCTCACCTGGACCCAGAAGCACATAGCTCTCCCCAGCCCCCCAGCGTCCCCCCCTGCGCACCCCGTGGCCCTGAATCTGCCCTGGCACATGGGGACCTCCCTGGACCCAGGGGCACACAGCCCTCCTCACCCCTCCAGTGTCCCCCCCCCCCCGCACACCCCGTGGCCCCGACTCTGCCCCGGCACACGGAAACCTCACCTGGACCCAGGAGCACACAGCTGGCAGAAAGGTGTTTTGGATAAGCTTGAGCGCGTCCCGGGCGGAGTGGATGACAGCGTGATTGTCCTCGTCCTCACGCACCCTCAGGCTGTCTGTAACAAAGCACACAGGGTCACTGGAAGCACCAGGGCAGGTCACCCAGCACCACGGAGGGACCACCCTCCGCTGCCCATCCTTCCCCAGCCACGTTCTGCCCAGGACCCCATACCTCGTGCCTGACAAACAGATGTACTACTTTAAGATTCTGATTTTGGCGCGGACCGTTTCAGCCTGAGCCCAATGCCTCCCTCCACACCAGACCGAGAGACCCCACGCGGCATTCTCACGGACAAACCCCAGCCCATCCATCGAGCCCCGGGAGCCCTGGAGCCCCTTTCCCATTACTGCCCACACCACTGCTCAGTCCCACAGCCCTGCCCCCGCATCCCACCACCCCAGCCTGTCTTCAGCCGGGCACCCCCACCTCCTGCACGTGGCCTGCTGCGCCCCCCCGCCCAGCCAGACAGCTGTTAGTTCCCTGGGGCTGGTGGGACCCAAGATGCCTGGGGGTGGCAGATCTTCACACAGCTAGGCAGCCTGACTGCCCTTCCTCTGTGAACACCCCTAAAGGGCTCCCAACCACACCTGCATCATCTCAAACATGGTGAGAAGCTGCTATCCAACCACGTTGTCCTCCAAGCCAGAGTGGGGGGTGCCTGATCCCTGACAGTCACCCTCTGATCCCGATGGGCCTGTGACCAGGCACTGCAGCCTCCCCAATCCCTTGGAGAATTAGGCCTGCCCATCACAAGGAGGACCTTGGGGTGGAGCCGCAGACCCCAAGCCTCAAGTCACCCCTCACCCCAACCTTGGGGACCCTGCCCTGCTCACGGTCCCAAGAAGCCTGGGCTCTCGCCAGCATCCCCAGGGCCCATGGCTGAGGGAAGAGCGCCCTGGCCAGTCAGCAGGAGCCGGCGGTTACCTGAGGAGAGCTCCACGTCTAGCGTGTACTTGTGGGAGCCCAGTCCATGGCGCCGCACAAACCCTTCCTCGTCGCTGTCGCTGTCCTCCTCCTCGGCCCCTGTGGCCGTCTGCGGCGGCCCCTCCCCACTGCCAGCTCCCGGATGGCCGGCCCAGGCGGGCAGGGTCTTGCTACAGCAGGGCTGCTCCTCGCCCCCGTGACTGGCAGCGCCGGCCTGGCAAGGGGCGCTCTGCTCAGACACACTGAAGGCCACCGTGGGCAACGAGGCGCCCAGGCCTGCGGTGAGGTCCAGGGGCAGCAGCAGCCTGAAGCAGCTCTCCACCTCCGTGAGGCAGCACCGAATCTCCTCGGACATGTCTGCAGACACAGGCACCGCCCGTCGGGGCCCGCCCGCGAACGGCACCACTCCCCCAGGGCCGGGCCCGAGATCACAAGGAGGGCCACGTCCCAGCAGCAGGGGGGCCCCAGCGGCCGGCGGGCTGTGTTACGCGGGACTGCAGGCCGCCCGAACCTGCGCCTCCTCCCTCCTCCCCGGACCGAGGCCGGCGCCCCGGGCGTGTGGAGGCTTGGTGATCACTGAGAAGCCACCAGCTCAGCAGCACAAGGCCACCCTCTGCGATGTCCCTGGAAACAGCCTCAGGTCTGGACTTCTGCTGCGAGGTTCACTGGTGCCCCGGGAACACCAAGGGGGCTGTGCCACCACGAACAGAGCTTCGGAGGACAGAGGCCATCAGGACACACGCCACTCCCCAGTCCTCCATTCGGAGCGCAGCTCGACCGTTCCGCTCCGGCCGGCTACTTCCTGACAGGGATCTCTCTGGGGCCGGCCAACACCCTCCTCAGGGGACAGAGGACTGCTCCCAGCCACTTCTGGGGCCAGGCACCCCAGAAGTGCCTTCAGCTGGGGCCTGCCCCTCACGGAAAGGGCCAGCTGCTCAGAAGCGTCAGGTTTTGGGCGCCGGCAAGAGCAAACAGGGGCCATGAGATGAACAGGCACAACTCCCTGCTTCCCCCAGCCCAGACCTTCACCAAAGCACAGTGCCCACGCGGCTCCGCCAGGGGGCGCGGGAGAGCGGTGGCCACCCAGATGTTCCTGGGGACAGGGCTGGGGTCTGCCCCCCACCCCCCACTGCAGCGGCAGGGTGGGCGGGCTGCACAAGGCCCTGGGAGGCGCGGCAGGCAGGGCGCCCTCAGGCCTGAGAACTCACTCACCCTCCATCTCCCTGATGGCCTGCTCAGACCTCTCCCTGTAGATTCTATCCAAGCGCTTCCGCTTCTCCTCCTCCCGCTTTCTTTCTGCCAGAGTCCGCGCGCTCACGTCCTGAAAATCCACCTGGGAAATTGAAGTGGACGTGAGACCGGACTGCACAGAACACAAAGAAAATAGGTCAAACACAGGCCTAGGAGAAGACGTGCCAGCACCAGGACAGAGCCAGACCCTCTGGGTCCCTGGGGTCCAGTTCTTCCGAACACCAAGAAACACATCTGACAGCAACGATCGATCCCCCGCAGAGGCACGGCCAGCACATCTTCCAGAAAGCAGCATGCTGCTGCGAGGAGTATGGGGGGAGGCTGCTCGCCCCACCCAGGGGCCTGGAAACACCCCGGGAGGGGACCCCGGATGTGTAGTGCCAGGCAGCATGCTCAGGCTGTGGCGGGGACCGGCCAGCCACCTGGACAGGAGGGCAGGGGCAGCAGCAGCCAGTCCTGGTGGCTCTCATGCACCCAAGGCCACCAGAGCCCACAGCAGACCCAGGAGGGACTCAACTCCTGCACACAGAACAGGGCCGCGTCTGAGAAGCCGACCCCCTTTCCCTCATTTCGGCTTTCTGTGGAAGTCAGGACCCGAGGCCCAGCTCCCTCCACACATCCTCCTCCCAGAACTGCTGCCCTGCTCCTGGGAGCCCCCCCCACTGCCCCTGAACACTGGCTGGCCGCTGAGGCCAGACAAGTCTGTCCACCAACGCAGCACAGAGTGCGGCCTGCCCACCTGTTTGCTGTGTCTTAAGAAGTGGTAGCCCAAGGCGAGCTTCTTGTAGGCCGCACCGTACTTCTCATTCCACCCTTGGATGGCCCGGGTGGCAGCCTGACGCAGCCTCTGGGCCACCTCCCTGGGAGGTGGCAGGGGCTGCTCGTGGTCAGTGCCCAGTGTGAGCTCCAGAAACTCCTGAAAGTTGGAAACAACCAGCATCCTGAACTGATGGGACCGGGCGAAGAGCTCATCTATGGCCTGGAATGCGGAGAGGCGGATCTCGGCGTGGTCCTGGCTCAGCTGGGCCGTGAGCAGGTGGTAGGCACGGCTGAGCTGCTCCTCTGAAGACCTAGGGACACCAGTTGTCCTCGCTGAGTGCCCAATACTCAGCAGGCCCTCTCCCCTTTGTCCAGAGAAGGCTGGACCAACAACTGCCCTCGGGTCCCCGCCTGTTTCTGTACGACCCACAAGCAAGAATGGTTTTTACATTTTTTAATGGCTGAAACGAACCAAAATAATACTTCATGACGTGTGAGAATCATGACAGCCAGCATCAGTGCCCATCAAGTTTTATTGGGACACAAGCTGGCCGCTCCTTCACATTGTTCTCACCACTGTCCACAGCTGAGCCGTCACCGCAAAAACTTTATGGCCCAGAAAGCCTCGAGGAGCCACCATCTGGCCCATCAGAGAACATCAGAGCAGATTCCATTCCAAGCGGAGAACCCAGCCCCCAGCCTCCCCTGCAGACACAGGACCGAAGCAAAAGCGAAAGGACCTGCCCTCCGAGGAGCCTGCACACACCCTGCCCCTCCTGTTGCCCTTCCCAGCTACCTTCCCTGCAAAAGAAGCTGCTACTGTTCTGGGGTGTTCTGGGTCTACATCTGAGCTGAAATTTTTGTCGAAAGCTAAAGACTTTGTTACTTAAAGTCACTTAAGTTTTCCTGTTTTGTAGATACGGGATAAGGACAATCTCGACTTACGCTCAACAGGTCCCGCTGACACGGCCTTTAGAAAGTGTTCATGCCACGCACACCCGCCCCCCCCAAGGACCACTGCCCCACAAGGTGACCACCTGCCAGAGCTGGGCCCTGCAGGGTCCTGGGGAAACATCCTGGACCTTTCCTTCCCTGCGCAGAGAGGCGACAGTGGGGACAGGCAGGCGAAGGGCTGAGACAGATGCAGGTGGTGGAAGGCATGACCCCAACGGTGTGGGGGACCTGCTGAGCCAGCCAACTGGTGTGAAATGCTGAACCTTAAGACATACTTGCAAATTTTCTTCAGTTCCTTCATTTTCTCAGGATTCAGCTGGGGTTCCCCCGAAGTTGTGAGCTCTTCTACCAACTTGGACAGTTTCTGATCCATATCTAGAGACATGCGCAGCAGAGATGCGATATGAGCACCTAGCCTTCACGATTTGTTACACCTTTCCTGAGCTGTGTCCTGGGCATTCAGGGGGCTGCAAGGCTGGCCCCTCCAGCCTTTGCCTCTGACGTGACCTGGATACGAAAACAGAACAATTCAGATGGTATTCTGGACACAGCATTTTTGGTGGTAAGTTAGGAAATTAGGAAAAGCGCAACAACAAAATAGTAACTCTGGAGCTCTACAACCCCACACGTGGGAGATACCTCAACAACACAAGAAGGAATACAACTGCCTAAATAAAACTCAAATGAGCTTTTCCCAAATGTGACTGTGGCACTTTCTCCTTTACAACACCATTCATTCACAATCCACGAGGCAGCTTCTGCAGACTGCAAAGAGCGAGTGACTACTCTTGTAACTTGCACCCAAAGACCCAAAGGCGGATCAACCCAAAACTCCAGTGCGGAGCCGAGCACGCGGCAGATGTGCAGTAAGGAAAAGGAAGGCTGATGCCGAAGGCCCAGGAAGTCAGTCGTTCAGCATGAACTGAGCCTGAGGGCAGCATGGGTGCCAGGCTGGCTGCAGGGCTGTTTTATTTGGTAGAAGGAGGGGCCAGACCCAGCAGGTGTACACGGCCTCTCCAGGAGGTGCTTTCCGAGCAGTAAAGTTTGTCACTGACACCAACTCAATACACACTTGGCAGGGGCAGGGAGCTGCTCACCTGAGCACCCTCCCAGCATCCCCCATTGACCGGGTGGACTTTGCCAGAGTTCCTAAGCCCAGGGCACCATGGCCACACCAGACAGAAGAGGGGTGTCCCAGGGAAGAGGGAGCGTCCAGGAGGGGGGAGGGGACGGAGTCCTAGGGAGGAGGAGGAGGGGGAGAAAGGGACAGTGTGATGGAAAGAAAGGGAAGAGGAGGGGGAGGAGAAGGAGGATGGATAGGTGTCCTGGTGGGGGGAGGAGGAGAAGAGATGGTGTGGGGAGGAGGAGGAGGAGGGACGGTGTCCCAGGGAGGAGGAGGGGGAGAAGGGGGAGGGACAGAGTCCTGGGGGGGAGGAGGAGGAGAAGAAAGAGCAGGAGGAGGAGAGACAGTGTGTGAGGGGGGGAGGAGGAGGAGGGGGAGGGACAGGGTCCTGGGAGAGGAGGAGGAGAAGGAGGAGGGGGGGGAGGCGGGACGGGGGTGGGGGGGAGGATGGGGAGGAGAGACGGTGTCCCAGGGAGGAGAAGGAGGGGAAGGAGGGAAAGGACGGGGAGAGATAGGGTCCTGGGAGAGGAGGAGGAGGAGGAGCGGGGGGGGGGGGGGCGGTGGCGGGGGAAGATGAAGACAGGGTCCTGGGAGGGGAGGAGGAGAAGGAGGAGCGGGGGGGAGGAGAGACGGTGGGTGTCCTGGGGAGGAGAAGGAGGGGGAAGAGGGTGAGAGACAGGGTCCTGGGAGGGGAGGAGGAGAAGGAGGAGTGGGGGGAAGGAGAGACAGTGTCCCGGGGAGGAGAAGGAGGGGAAGGCGGGGGAGAGACAGGGTCCTGGGAGGGGAGGAGGAGAAGGAGGAGCGGGGGGGGGGGGGGGGGGAAGGAGAGACGGTGTCCCGGGGAGGAGAAGGAGGGGGAAGAGGGGGAGAGACAGGGTCCTGGGGGGGGGGGAGGAGGAGGAGGAGCGGGGGGGGGGGAGGAGAGACGGTGGGGGGGGAGGATGGGGAGGAGAGACAGTGGGTGTCCCGGGGAGGAGAAGGAGGGGGAAGAGGGTGAGAGACAGGGTCCTGGGAGGGGAGGAGGAGAAGGAGGAGCGGGGGGAGGCGGGACGGTGGGGGGGGAGGAGGGGGAGGAGAGACGGTGTCCCGGGGAGGAGAAGGAGGGGGAAGAGGGGGAGAGACAGGGTCCTGGGAGGGGAGGAGGAAAAGGAGGAGCGGGGGGAGGAGAGACAGTGTCCCGGGGAGGAGAAGGAGGGGAAGGCGGGGGAGAGACAGGGTCCTGGGAGGGGAGGAGGAGAAGGAGGACCGGGGGGAAGGAGAGACGGTGTCCCGGGGAGGAGAAGGAGGGGGAAGAGGGGGAGAGACAGGGTCCTGGGGGGGGGGAGGAGGAGGAGGAGCGGGGGGAGGCGGGACGGTGGGGGGGGGTGGGGAGGAGAGACGGTGTCCCGGGGAGGAGAAGGAGGGGGAAGAGGGGGAGAGACAGGGTCCTGGGAGGGGAGGAAGAGAAGGAGGAGCGGGGGGAGGCGGGACGGTGGGGGGGGAGGATGGGGAGGAGAGACGGTGTCCCGGGGAGAAGGAGGGGGAAGAGGGGGAGAGACAGGGTCCTGGGGGGGGGGGAGGAGGAGGAGGAGCGGGGGGGAGGAGAGACGGTGGGGGGGGAGGATGGGGAGGAGAGACGGTGGGTGTCCCGGGGAGGAGAAGGAGGGGGAAGAGGGTGAGAGACAGGGTCCTGGGAGGGGAGGAGGAGAAGGAGGAGTGGGGGGAAGGAGAGACAGTGTCCCGGGGAGGAGAAGGAGGGGAAGGCGGGGGAGAGACAGGGTCCTGGGAGGGGAGGAGGAGAAGGAGGAGCGGGGGGAGGCGGGACGGTGGGGGGGGGTGGGGAGGAGAGACGGTGTCCCGGGGAGGAGAAGGAGGGGGAGGAGGGGGAGAGACAGGGTCCTGGGGGGGGGGGGGAGGAGGAGGAGGAGCGGGGGGGAGGAGAGACGGTGGGGGGGGGAGGATGGGGAGGAGAGACGGTGGGTGTCCCGGGGAGGAGAAGGAGGGGGAAGAGGGTGAGAGACAGGGTCCTGGGAGGGGAGGAGGAGAAGGAGGAGCGGGGGGAGGCGGGACGGTGGGGGGGGAGGATGGGGAGGAGAGACGGTGTCCCGGGGAGGAGAAGGAGGGGGAAGAGGGGGAGAGACAGGGTCCTGGGGGGGGGGGAGGAGGAGGAGCGGGGGGAGGAGGGACGGTGGGGGGGGTGGGGAGGAGAGACGGTGTCCCGGGGAGGAGAAGGAGGGGGAAGAGGGGGAAGAGGGGGAGAGACAGGGTCCTGGGGGGGGGGGGAGGAGGAGGAGGAGCGGGGGGAGGAGGGACGGCGTCCCAGGAAGAAAGCGGGCGGAGGCGCGGCGCGTCCTGGGGAGAAGGAGGGAAACAGTCCCGGGGACGAGGCCGGCCCTCAGAAAGGCCCGGCCCGGCCACAGCCCCTGCCGGGTATCGCGACGACCGCGACACCTACCGCGTACCAGGCCGCTCGCCTCGCCCCTCCCCTTCCGGCGCAGAACCCGCCCCTATCACGTGCCCCAACTCGCCACAGTCATTGGCTCGCCCTGGCACGGGCTGCGCGGGGACGAAGGTCAGCGCGGCGACGACCGCACCTAGGCGCGACGCGACCGCTGTCACCTTAGCCCGCCCTTTCCGGCGGGGGCCCCGCCCACCCCCTGTCACGTGGCCCCGGGCTCGGCAGCCAGTGGCTCGCCCTGACCCTGGAAGCGCGAGCGCCGGGGCGGGGCCGAGGTCTGCGCGGTGACGCAGGCGCGCTCCCGGAGGGTCGGGACGGCCGAGGCGGGCGAGAAAAAGGAAGCGGGCGGGCGCAGGAAGTCCTTAAAGGAGCCGCGTGCCCGGGTGCCGGGGCAAGGCGGGGCGGTCGCCCAGGAGTGTGGGATCCCCGGGCCCTGCGACCGCAACAGACAGGCCGGGATGGCCAGGGTGGGAGCCGGTGCGCGCTTCTCCCGCGGGCGCCGGAGACCCCGCCGCCCCGCGCCGCCCCGCGCCGCCCGCTGTCCCGAGGGGCCGAGGGGCCGAGGGGCCGAGGAGGAGGCGGCGGGGGGGTTCCCCCAGGGCCGAGGCCCGCACGACGTTCGGGGTTGGGTGACGTGGAGAGGGGCGGCTTGCGTGGCGGCCCCCGCACCTGCCGGCACGCGGGGCCCTGGCGGCCCCTGACCCCCGTCGGACGCCCGCGGGAGTCCGCGCCGCTCCTGGAGGCGGTCAGCTCGGGAGCCGTCGCCGTGCAGGCGAGGACGCCTCCGGGCGCTGGCCTGGGCGCCTGCCAGGCTTCGTCATTCCCCGGGACGGCCCCCGCCCCTGCCGGCTGAGCAGGGCAGGCCCGGCTGGCCTCGCCAGGCCCCGCAGTCCCTCGCTCCTCATGCAGCGCGGCCCCGACTCGCGCGGTCCAGCCGCCCGTGCGCACCCATGGGTACTGGGCAACCCCACCCGGGGAGGAGGGCCCTGGGGGTGACCCCCTCACCTCTCTGGCCTGCTGCACCTGAGGGTCCTCAGAGCCAGGCGGTGGCCTCACCCAGCACCTGCTTGGAGCCTGCGCCCTGTGTGCCCCCCTCCCACAGGAACCCCTTTGGGTTTTGTCTCTGCCTTTTCCTCAGGAACGCCTGCCTCACCCCTAGGTCCTGAGGGCCCCGGCGCTTGGGGCTCTTTGAGGGGGTCTCAGCAGGTGCTCAGCAGTTTGCATGTTTTCGAGGCTCTCAGATGGATGCAGAACCGGGTGAAGGCACCACAGACGCAGGCGCACTGGACTGTTACCTATCTGCACAAAAACATGCTGTTCCTGGGAAGAGCTGTGCATTTGCCCTGCGCCTCCTTCTCCTCCTGTGACACCTGTGTCCACCCAAGTGGCCTGTGATGTTTGTGTGGCCCAGTCCCGTCTCCTGCCTACACCCTCGGTGCAGCTGATGGGATGTCTGTCCTTCCACTTACTCAGGCCAGTGACCTGGGGGCCCATGGGCCCCTGCGTCCAACCTACTGGGGGACCCCCATAGGCCCAGCAGCTGCCTGTCCCCCCACTTCTGCCCTCACACCCCTAGAGTCCACTCACCTCACAGCAGCCAGGGTGAAACTGTCAGTGCTGCCCACCACCCGCCTCTCCAGCCCCGCTGCTTCCCTCTGTGGAGCCCACTCTCCTGCCTGGAAGGCTGCTCCCAGCCCACCCTCGCCAGCCTTGTAATTAGCCCCCTCCCTCGCTCTTCTTAGGCAACTCTACTTCATCCTGCAGTGCTGACTCCCTATCACACAAGGTTCATAATCTTATTTTTTTGTTTTCTCTTTGCTCCCAGAACATATGCTTCATGAGAACAGGGATCTTTATTTTGTTTCATGACGTCAGGTACACAGTAGGTGCTCACTATTGAATGTTAAATAAATAGAATTAGCCAAGATGAATGTGTTGAGACCTAGAGGATATTGTAGAAGAACCAACTGGGACTTTCAGAGATGAGGAAACCTAGTGGGATGCACAAAAACCCTTCCAAGGCACGTCAGAACCAGACCGTGGAAAAGCAGTGGAAGAGAAAGCGCAACATATAAATAGTTAACAAAGGTAAGAGAGCAGCGGACTTCTTGGTCAGAACATCACAAGCTCGAAGATGATGGCATGAAATCGTTAACGTACTAAAAGAAAAAAAACCTGTCAACCTGGATTGTATATGCAGTGAACTATCCTTCCCAACCTGAATTAGATTGAAATAGAACACTTTCAGACCAAGAAAAGCTGAGTGAATTCATCGCCAGCAGGTCTGCATGGAAGCATGCAGTAAATTCTTCAGATGAGGAAAATGCTAGCAGATGCAAACTTACATCTATAAAAGCAGTGAAGACTGCTGTAATTGGCAAATGTGGGTAAATATAAGATCTATTTTGTTTCAAATTTCTTTTCTAAATCATTGCTCACTGAAAGCCTAACAAGGAATTGCAGGGTACAGAATACAGAACATCTGTAGAAGTAAATACATGGAAACAGTAGGGTGCAAAGGGCAGGAAGGAGAGAGGCCCTAAGTTTCTCAGATTCCTATGTTTACATCAAGTGGTATCATATTTGAAGGCAACTGTGGTAAGTTAAAGAGGTACGCTGGACCAGAGCAACTACAGAGATACAACAGCTAAGAAGTCAACAGAGATAACAATAACTTTTAGTCTAAAGACGGCGGGTAAAGACAGAAAAGATAACAGGACAGACGGGACAAACGGAAAAATCTGACAAGACCAGATTTAAATCCAGCAATAATCATCACATTAAATATCAGTAGTCTAGACACTTGCTCAACTGAAACGCAGTGATTGTCCAATTGAACTAAAAAGACCCAAGAGTATGCTGTCTACAAGAAACAGACTTCAAATTTAAGACTTGGGTTGGAAGCAAAAGGATCAAGAAAGAGCTGACATACGAACACTGAACAGATGAGGGCCAGAGTGGCTGGGCCAAGACAAAGTGGACTTTATGATAAGATGTTACCAGGGAGGGTGCTTGCGCCTAATAACAGAGATTCCAAATACACGAAGCAGAAGCTCACAGACGTAAAGGGGACATAGACAAATTCACCTGTAAGCTTCTAAGAACAAGTAGGGAAAAGATCAGTAAGGACAGGAGAGACTAGCTGCCCATCACGAACTTGACCTGGCTTGCACTTGCAGGGCACACCCCTGACAGCAGGCAGATGTTCTCTTGCAGTGCATATGGAACACTTACCAAGGCAGGCATAAAACAAACTCATAAGTATGAAAGGACTGAAACCATATGGAGTAGATTTTCTAACAATTAAATTAGAACTTAATAACAAAAAATATCCGGAAAGTCTCCCAAATATTTGAAAATTAGCTAACAGGCTTCTATAATCCATGGGTCAAAGGGGAAAAAAAAAATCACAATGGAAATTATAAAATATTTTGAACTGCATGAAAATGAAAACATTAAAATGGGATGTTTATATTAGAAAGGAAAGGCCCCAAAGCAGTAATCTAACCTTCCCCTTAAGAAGCTAGAAAAAGGACAATTAAACCTAAAATAAGCAGGAGGAAGAAAACAATAAAGAACAGAAATAAATTACGTAGAAAACAGGCAAATAGGGAAAAATCAAAGACCGAAAGGTGGTTCTTTGAAATGATCCGTAAAATTGATAAGCCTCTAGGTAGATATCAACAGAAAAGAAGAAATAAATGACCAATATCAGGAATGAGAGGGGACATCACTACAGATCCTACAGACGTTAAAAAGTAATAGAGTACGTTGTGAACAACTTGCTCAGCAAAGTACTAGCAAGTCAGATCCAGCAATACATTAAGACCTACACCATGACCACCGGAGGCTTATCTCAGGAACGGAAGGTTTGTTCAACTGCTCAAAGCCAATCACCAATTGTGTAGTTCTCTGTGTCACCCTTATCAGAACAAAGGAGAAGAGCCTTATGGTAATCTCATTAGATGAAAAAAAGAATATTTGACGAAATTCAACATGTCCTCATGATGGTAACTCAGGAATGAGGAGTAACTTCCTCAACCTGATAATTGCACCTATGAAAACCTAGAGCAGACATGGTCCTTCATGGTGAGAGAGGACGCTTTCCCTGGAGATCGGAAACAAGACCAGGACTCCGTTCTCACCCTCCTAGTTCACACTCTGCTGCAGACTTTTAGCCACACAATAAGGGGAGAAAAAGAAATGAAAGGCATAGAGATTAGACAGGAACAGGCAAAATGGTCTTTATTTGCAGATGTTACAACCGTGTACATAGAAAAGGCTTTAAAACATACCAAAAAGCTACCAGAACAAATGAGCTCAGAAAGGTCACAGGTTACAAGATCAATATACAAAATCAATGATGTGTCTATATGTTACCACACTGGAACAATTGGGAAGTTAAATTTAAAAATCACACTGACAATAGCAGTAAAATGATGAGATACTTAGGATGAACAAAGCGCGTTGAGAACTGTAATGCAGGTGAGGTCTGGATACAGAAAACACCCTATTCACAGGCTGGTGGCCTCAATATGGTCACGATTTTTAAGTCCCTGTTGTGGGCTGGACTGTCCCCCTCACCCAAACTCATGTTGAGGCCCTGACCCCCATGCTGACTGTATTTGGAGGTGACTAAGTTCACATGAAGTTATGAGATGGGTCCTCATCCGACAGGACTAGTGTCCTCATAGTAAGGCTGTCTTTCCACACCTACAAAGGGAAGGCCGTCCGCAAGCCAGTGAGAGGCTAGCAACCAATCTACTTCTGGCTTCCAAAACTGTGAGAAAATGTTTTTCTGTTGTTCAAGCACCCCAGTCTGTGGTGGTGTTATGGCAGCCTGAACAGACTAAGACAGTCCCCAAATTGATCTATAGATTCAATGCGATTCCAATTAAAATCTCAGCAAGCTGAGATTTACAAGCTGATTCCAAAACTTATGTGGAAATGCAAGCAAACAGTCAAAACAATTTTGAAAAAGTAGAAACTATATAGAACAAAAAGGGCTCATTTGTACTTTAAAGCTGCAGTGACCCAGATGCTGGGGTGTTGGGGTGAGGACAACCCTAGGGCAGCTAAGCAGAGGAGAGTATCCAGAAATAGACTGAGAGAACTACAGCCTGGGGATTTAGCATTATTTGGTGGAGACAAAAAAGCCTTCAACAAATGATGTTGGAACGACAGGAGGAACACATGGGGGGAAATGGTCCTCAGCCTTTTCCTCACACCACACATGTTCATATTAACGGGTTACAAACCTAAACAAAAGCTAAAACTAAGTCTTCTAGAAGACAGAGGAGAATATGATTCGGACCTTGGAATGGGCAAATATTTCCCAGAACACAAAAAGTCATGAGCCATAAAAGAAAACGTTAACTGAACTTTACTAAAAATAAAACCTCTGCTGGTCAAGTAATAGGCAATAAAGTGCAAATACACGTATCAGACAAAGGATCTCTGCCCCAGATATATAAAGTATTTCTACAAGGAAAATAAAAAGGTCATCCAATAAAAAATGGGCAGAAGACTTGAACAGTTACAGGACTAACTACTCAGCACATCGGAAGGAGCTCAGCATCCTTGGCCATCAGGGAAACACACAGTAAGCCCGCAGAGAGGTGCCGGCACATACCCACCTGAGCAGCTAACGCAAAGAATGACTCCACCAGGTGCTGGCAAAGATGCGGACGAACTGGAACACTCACACACTGCCCACGGGCACGTACACTGTTACCAGCACTTTGGGAAAAGCCTTGGCAGTTGTGAAGGTAAATGTATCACAGCAGCATGACTCAGTTATCCTACTCCCAGACATTTACTCAAGAGAAATGAAAATAATGTCCACGAAGAACTGTTCCAGCAGCGTTCATAGCAGCTTGATTTATAGGAACTAGAAACGACACAAACCCAATGTCCACTGAGGGGAGAACGGACAGCTTGTGGTGCACGTGGCGTGGATTACTCCTCAGCGACGCAGGAGGACCACGGACACACGTAGCCACGGGGATGCACCTGAGGCAGCTGCTGAACCAAGTCAGGCACAAAGGAGCACATCGTCTGTGTTTTGATATACACGAGGGTAAGGCTGACCACCTGTGCTGAGAGAAGTCCCAGTGTTGATTGAACAGCAGAGTGTAGATCGTCTGGGAGGACAGAAGGTACAGCCTCTTGGGCTCTGGGAACGCCGTCTACCTGGGCTTGGTGCTTATACCTGGGACATTTATCAAAACTCATCCCACTGTTTCTTGAGGGCCAGTGTATTCCGATGGGTACAACCGCTACGTCAGTTAAGACCCTCAGGGAGCCAACAGCCAACAGAATGTCTCAAGTCCGAGACGCCCGCCCAGTGCCAAGCGCTGGTGGGGACGCAGGGCAGGTGGAGCTGCGTCCAAGGTGGGCGGGTGTGGGCTAGTACGAGCACTTTGGCCAACAGGCCATCCGTATCTACTGAAGTTAACGTGGGACCCAGCAGCGCCACTCAGAACGTGGGTGTCTGGCAAGTCCCACGTGAGCTCGTTTGTGGCAGCTTCATCTGCAAACAGCCCAAACCTCCCCAGCGTAGCCGGGACCAGTTGCTATGCTCAGCTCACCCTGTGGCTGCCCGCGGCTGCCCCACAGCTGAGCGGCTCCCCCCATGGACGTGGTCCCCGGAATGGACCAGGAGGGACCTGAGGGCAGGAGTGGCGTGTGTGGCTACATGCATGTGCGCACATGCAAGTGTCCTCACGACGTTGGGAAGGAAAAGGGGAGGCGGCACAGATGACGGTCAGAGTGAGGCCGGGGGGCCAGGGCAGCATGGCGGGAGGGCATGGTGGGAAGGAGCCGCTGCCTCCCCGCACCCACCCAGTGCTCTGAGCGGGGGCTCAGCGTGTGGGCCAGGTGCTCACTGGCCGTGGGAGACCCCACTCGGAGGGCCCAGCCACACTGGCTTCCCCTAAAGCAGAGCACAGCGCCCCCCGCGGGCGCTGGAGCAGGACTCTGGGGTGGGGCAACGTGGGGGCCCCAGGACCCACCCTGCCGCGTGGCCGCAGACCGGGGGCCTGGGGTGAGCAGACACCAGCGAGGGCGTTAGGATGCACAGCAGCTTCTACCTCACACAGACATAAGAAATAGAAAACCCTTTTATTAACAGGTTTTACATTTACAGTTTATTAGCTAATCAACATCAACATGCAAAAATAAGCGCTAAATACAAACCTCTACGGGATGGTTTTGTGTAAACTACAATGGTTCATCTGATTTGAAAAGTCATCGGTGGTTACTCGGACTGAACTACTAGTTTCTGTAACGAACAGCATTAGATCTACAGCTACGGAGCCGTCGGCAAGGCCTCTGCAGAACCCGGTCCAGTGGATTTCCACGTGAATACATTCTCAAGCAGGAAATAAGGCGCACGAATGACGTGACATTGAACCTAGCACACCCTAAGCGCCCCCAGGGCGGTGCAGGTGCAGCCCCAGGTGCAGCCCCAGGTGCAGCCCCGCGGGCCGCCGGGCGGGGCGGGCGGAGGAGGCGGGGTCGGGGGCGCGGGAAATACCGCCTCCTGTTTCCGAAGCGGCCGAAGCTCGCTCAGCGGCGGCGGGAAGGTCCCTCTGGAAGGGGAAGGCGGCAGGTAGCTCGCGCGCTTCGGAGTCCTACCGGCGGAAAGGCCGTCCCAAGCACAGGCGTGCGGATCCGACTCCTCCCTTCCTAGGAGTACCCATCGGCGCTCACTGATCTTTGGTCGCAAGAAACAGAAACGCAGGCGGGCGGGGGCGCGCGGGGCGGCCCGGCCTACATGATGTACACCTTCTCGGCTTGGGAGAAGTGGAACACTTCTTTGGTCCTCGGGCAAACGACTTTGTCATCTTGACGGATAGACAACAGAGACTGAAAAACAATGGGGGGGGGGTGCGGCGCATGAGCGCAGGGACCGCGCGCGGGACCTCCCCGGATGCTGCCTCCGGGAGGCCCGCCTGCCTGCGCGCCCTGAACCGGAGGCTTCTCGACCGCCGCCCGGCTCTGCAGGGGCGGCGCAGGGCCGAGCCGCCCGCGCCCGGGACCGCGCCCGGGGACCGCACCCCGCACCCCGCGCAGCTGCCAGGCACCTGGGGCAGACCCTCAGGACGGCCAGGCCCGCCGCCAGCCGCCCTCCCCTTCCGCCCCCCCCCTGCTCCTGCCCCCCCGCCCCCCGCGGCCCCCGCGGCCCCTCACGTTGTAGCCGTAGACGTAGCCGTTGGGCAGCATCATGGGCGGGTTGTTCTCGTTCATCACGTCGCCCGAGATCTTGCAGACCAGGCGCGAGTTGGCGCAGTGGGCCATGGGCAGGGGCTGCGCCAGCTTGTTCAGGGAGCGGCTGCACACGGGGCAGTCGGGGCTCTTGGAGCTGCCGTCCTCCTTGTAGCACTGTCTGTGCTCGCGTTAAGGAAGGGTCGGGGGGGGGGCACCGTGCAGGCTGAGGCCACCCAGGCTGCACGGCAGAAATCAAGCCACAGAAGGGTGGGGGGGGGGGCACCGTGCAGGCTGAGGCCACCCAGGCTGCACGGCAGAAATCAAGCCACAGCCAACACCGCATCCCGCAGGAACAGGGTCTGAGGCCGTGCCCCTCCCAGCCGGGGGACTCCGCCGCCCCCGCCCCGTGCACCTGCCACGTTCTCACGCTCCTGAGCCCGCGCTGCGCCCCATCACACAGATGGCCACGAAAGCCAACAGCCTGGGGTCCCCCGGGGCCCACATGCCGCACTCGAGAGGGACCCTCGGGTGCTGGGGTCCCAACCCCGCAGCTCTCCGGCGGCAGGGGGATGGCCGCTCTGCCACACACAGTTTCAAAGACGCTGGACCGGGGGCGGCCAGGGCTCAGAGCAAGAGAAGTTTGAGGGGACGCTCAGGAATCCCACAGGGAAACTGCCAGAAGGTGCGCCAACACCAGCCTCCGACCCGCGAGCAGTGTGCCAGGCAGCGTCTGGGGCTGCGTGAACGCTCAGCGGGGCTGCGTGCACAGGTTTCCACAGACCAAGGGGAGAGGCTCGGCCCCACCGCCACCCCGAGGGCCTGAGACGGAGACCCCACAACACAAACCGAGAGCACAGGTCTCAAGGTGGGAGGGGTGCAGCACCTGCTTGCTCGCTGGAGGGCAGAGGACCCCAGACAGGGACCACGGCTAAGGAGGGCGGGGCACGCGGGCGCCCTTGCCCGCCAGAAGGATACGGTGTCTTTATCGCCGAGAGGCCGGCCTGCAGCGTGAGGGTGAACACAGAGTTGTTCCCCAGCTGGTGTAGCCGGTAGTTGTCGTACCGGAACTGCTGGATCAGCATCCGCCACCGGGCGGGGTCCAGCAGGTCCTGGAAGAGACAGGGCAGAGCGGTGCTGGGGACGGCACAGTGCCGTCCCCGACAAGAACACACAAGAAACCCTTCCCACGCCGGCCCGGGCCCCACGAACCCGCGCCCACCGGCCACAGAGCAGTGCGGGGCGCCTGCAGCCTGGACTCCCGAGTCCACGTAAGGACCGCCGCCACGTGGTCTGCGTGGACACAGATGCTCAAGGGTTGGGGGGGGCCTGTGGCCTCACGGCAGGAAGGGAACACAGTGGGCCGAAGAACAGCACTGAGGTCTCGGGGGGAAAAGTCTCACTCCAGAACCTCAGGCCTGGTCATTGTGTGTGTCCCCGGGCTTCCCAGGTTCAGAGTCAACAAGAGAAGGGAGGGGAGGGCGCATGCCAGCACGAGGGAAACTCTGCACGTCAAGCACTGGGGTCAGGGCCCCACACTGAGGGAGGAAGCGTGGGCACCCCCGTTCAGCGGGGCTCCACAGGCAGACATCACGCTTAACTCCAACATTACAAAAACACAACTTTAATGTCGTTTTTATCGAAGCAAAGTCCACAGAGGACCAAGCCCAGAGTCCAGAGGCTCCGCATCCCCCCTCCCTGAGACCCCTGGCCTTGGGCCTCTGGTGCGGCCACCTCTCCCTGACCAGGGCACGTCGTCCTGCTTCTCGTGTGACCCACTGAGACACACCTGCCACAGGGGGTGAGGGCTCTGTCCCCGCCCCAGCACTGCCCTTCAGGGTCCCGTGCCCCCACCCGGCGCCATCCCCTCTGTGTGCACCCTGGCCTTCCTCCGGTGTGCCATCCGTGTCCAGGTACGAGGCTGTGCGTCGATGGGTTGTGCCTGTCCCCCGCCGGCCTTGGCTCCACAATGGCTGCGTGGCTTCTCTTCACGCCACTTCGGTGCCTCCAAGGGCCGGCCCTCCGGCTCGGACGGAGCACTGGCCTCGCTCTTCGCAAGTGGGACGCCTCGCTCCCCAGGGCAGGCCCTGACTGCACCTCTCACAAAGCTTCTCCAGAGCAGGGAAGAGAGACCGAAGAGGCTGCCAGCTGAAGTTCGGTCTCACTCCGGCAAGATCCCTGTGGCCGGAGGGCTGATTATAGGACGTTCCGACACCACAGAGCTGTGCTGAGTCCAGTCTCGGGGGACACGCTTCCAGCCACCCTGCAGACGGCCTGTGGCCGAGCACTCCAGCCAGCGGGGGTGCCCCTGGGCAGAACCCACCATCACGGCTCAGGGAACAAGCCCGGCTCAGCCCACAGGGAAGGCAGTTTACTTCAGTCCTTCGGGGGATGGGCTGGCAGCCGGGGACGACACCGTGGTTGAGCGTCTTGTGTCCCCCACTGTTGACGTTGTCGGCAGGTGGACCTCCGGGCCCACAGGGTCCTGAGGGTGGGGTCTTCAGGAACTAGTTTCCTCATAAGAACACACAGGAGGAAGAGCCCCCCGCAACCTTGCCAGTGCCCTGATCTCGGGCTTCCCGACCCGAGCCTGTGGGATTCTGTCACAGCAGCCCAGACAGACGACAGAAAACTGAGGGAGGGACTGAGCCACAAACACCTAAGACGTGGACGCGGCTGGGAGGGCCCCAGTCTCCAGCAAGAGCGGGCCTGTCATAGGTGGCAGAGAGCCCGGCCGCAGCGGGGGAAGGCGGTGCCTGTGTACGAGGACACTGGACCTGGGGCTGCAGCGTCCCAGGCAAGCGGCTGGAGGTGCACCTAGCTTCTCTGCAAGCCTTTCCACTAAACGAGCGGACAGAAAACGGACCTCGGAGTGGGACTGCTCGTCTAAAGAAAGCAAAACTTGATGATCTGGGAACTTCCATCTGTGTTGCGAAAAACGAGAAAGCTGCTCAGAGAGAACACTAAGGTCAGAGCCAAGCGAGCCTTTCTAAGGACACCAGGGCGGGCGTGACCAAGGGCTGATGGCCAAGGGGCCCCCAAGGGCGAGGAGCCAGGAGGAATGGGGGAAGGCTGCTGAACTCCTAGGTTCTCCAGGACGGCACCGTGAGCAGTTCAGCTGCAAACATCTGACAGTTTTCAAGACAAGGGAAGAAGGACCCCAAAGGCGGATCAGAGATTACCAGGGCTGCCCCGAGGTTTCCAAAGGGGGGCCGGACACCGGACACACTGCCCTGGCAACGCCGAGCAGGCTGGCTAGTGATGCTGCGTGACCACGCCCGCCCAGACCCCACGTGGACCCCCAAGGCCAAGGGGAGCAGGGGAGAGAGGACGGAGGTCAGGAAGAACACTGGCAGCGAGGGAGACAGGGAGGGCGACAGGTGGAGGCACTCAGAGCTGAAGTCCCTCCTAGGCTGAAACCTCTCATGTGCGGTTCTGACCCAAGCTCCTCACCGGCAACAGGGAGCAAGAAGACGGCAAAAGCCCACATGGGGTGCTGGTCACACACCCAGGCCCTCCCCAGCCCCGGGGGCCCACAGGCATGGCTTACCTTGTAGGGCGAGATGTGTGTGTCTGGTGGGAAGGCCAGCATGCCCATGACCTGGCGGACCTCATCCAGCTGGCTCCCTTCGGCCTGACTGAAGTGCTTTCTCGCGTGTCTAGAAAACATTTCAGGTCGTCTGAGTTTGCCTTTTTACCTTCAAGAATCTATGCGCAGCACATGCCACACCCTCAGTACCAAGTAAGCCCCATCTCGTGTGACCTGGGCCAGGGTCTGCCACAGCTCAGCGAGGCGAGGGTCCCCCTCCTCAAGGGGAACAGGGAGGGGGACGAGGCTCGAGGCACCAAGCACAGAACCCCATGCAGAAAACACCCAGAGGCAGTGGCCCAAGCCCTTCCAAGTGACCCTGGTGGACGTGAACCCAAACCCCGACGACACAGCCCTGGGAGGACCCAGAGACAGTCCGGTTCTCCCAGTGCTGCAATAAGTCCCCATCCAACTCTCAGAGACACAGAGCCCACCCCCCACCCCTGGGGTGCACAGACTGGGCTCGAGCCGGGCCTTCCTGCACTGCCTGCACCTGAGAGGGAACCCATGCTCCCATACCCGCATACCAGCCTCCTTCCCAAAGGCTCCCCCTGCCCACCCCAGGGCCAGCACCATTCTGGGGTGGGTGGACACAGCCGTAGAACCAGGGGCCCTGAGCCCACACGTTAAGTCGGCCTCGTGCTCTCTGTCCGGTCAGGGCAGACCTGCTGGACACTCCACACTTCATCCCCTAGAGCCCTTCAGAAGGCCTGCCCCATGAAGTCAAGGAGGCCGTCTGCCCCCTCTCCACGTACCTCACGGCGTCTAGTCTCTTGTTCTGCCGGATGAGCTCAATGAACTCCTGAATCCTCAGGCTAAACTCCAGGCAACTCTGGGGGTAAAGACAAGACCAGGCTTGGGGAGGGTCGCCACAGAGCCATGCCCACGGGCTGACCCCTCCAGACCAGCTGGACACTGCACACTCCGCCAAGGAAGCTTAGAGCCACCGGGGAGGTGGGTCTGATACCCAAACTGTAACTTCAGCCTGCAGTCAACGCTCTCCTGGCTCTGACGGCACCCGGGCCCAGCGCTCTTGCCGCAGCAGGCCCTGAGCGCGTACCCACCGGCCAGGCGTGGGAACGAGTCACCCGGAGGAGGCTGCAGGGCGTCAGCCACTTGGAGGGCGTGAGACGTGACTTCCCACGTGAAACAAGGGAGCCCAAGAAGACAAGTTTCCAACCCCTTTACAAGGACCAAGCAGCTCTCTGGATTCTGTCTCAGGGTCATAAAGGTATAAAAGCGTGGGGACGTGCCCTCAGAGCCTCAGATGGCCTCAGAACCCCGTGTGGCACACATTCCACCCCAACCTGCTCTGGGAGAGGGAGGCCAGCCCCAGCGTGAGGCCCTGACCCTGGTGGGAGGAGAGGCTGCTGGGAGGTGGCGCCTCACAGAGGAGCGGGAGCGGGAGCAAGGCACGCAGAGCCGGTGAGAGAACCCAGGCCCCTGAGCAGGGACGCGGGGTGGGGATGAGGTGGGGACAGTCCGCGGGGACGCCTGGGGAGAATGTTCCAGGCAGAGGAAGAGCCAGTTCAAAGGCCCTGGGGAGGGTGGGCGGAACCGGGAGGAGCGCAGAGCTGGTGAGAGCCGTCCAAGCACAGCGGAAGCCCCAGGGTTTGCGGAGGTCGCGAGGGCGCGAGAGGTCTGGGGCGGCGGCTGCTAGAGGACGCATTGCTGTGCCAGTCGGCTGCGTGTCTGACAGGCATCTGTCCAAACACGGCACGTGCGGCTCTGAGGGGACGCTAGCAGGGTGCGCCACCAGCGGGATCATTTGTATGGAAGCCCCAATGCTAACTCTGCAACTGTAGCCATGTCAGTCCAATTTGGGCTCAAACTCTTGTGGCTGGGGATGGGGGAAAGCAGGCAAAGTTAACTTTCGTAACCTAAGACGAAAACTGGATTATTTTACAAAGATGATAATTTAGAAAACACTAGGTATTTCCAACCAGATACAGAATACGTGGAATTAACAGAACAAGAAAAAAATCTCTGCGTTTTCCACTCATTTGCCATTTTGCCTTCCACAGCACCTGGATCACAAGATGACGTGGACAGATAGTCTACGAGGCAAGTCTGTCAGTCAACCCCAAACGTCTAACCCTTACGCTCAGGTTTACCAGTCACGTGGACGGCTCCCACCCGAGCCTCCAAGCGTGTGCACTGGCGTTCTGATGAAGCAGCTCAGCCAGGCCCCTGGGAGGGCGCCCTCCACCAAGCCCCCAGCCCTGTTCCAGGGACACGAGGGTGCAGCACACGGGCCGATGGGACCTACCTTGGGGCCCACCCGGCCGTCAGAGGCAGAGTTGCAAGAGAGCCACCTACCTGGTGCCCAACACGGCCACACCACAGGTGTGCAGAGCAAGGTGTGTTTCCCTGCCCCGGCCCCCTCCTCCCCTGCCCTCTGCACCAAGGCGGCAGTCTGTCCTGACCCCCGCTGGACGGAGCCGAGGCCATGTGCTGAGCGTCAGCACAAACCAGCCCCAGTGATGAGTTCCCTTCCAAGGCCAGACCAGCAAGAGGCGAGGGGCAGAGAGCAGCGGGGAGATGCCCTGCCTGCCTCCCCAGGGCACCGGGCGGTCGCCGCTTCCGTGTTCAGGGGACGCCAGGGGCTCTACCAGCAGCAGGAAGCCCCCAAGTGGGCATTCCAGACGAACAAAGTCCTGGTAAAGTCCCCACGACTAACATGTCTAAACGTGTCCCACCACTGTCACAGCTCTGCTCTAGCAGGTGACCTTCCAGACAAATACATGTGTACCAAAACCTAGGTACTCAGGCTCAAACATAAAATACCACGATTCCAGGTAGTCACGCCAAGCACGGAGGGCTGAACACACCCTTCCCGCTCTAGCCGGGGGGGCCTGGAGCAGTCACGTTCGTGACCATTTGGCTGTCCCCACACGCAGCGCGCGTATTGTTGCTTCGGCTGTCCTTAAGCATCTGGAGACAGGAGTCAACCCAACAGATATTCACCGGTCACCTTACAAGTTTTTTCCAGCTATGGGAGACTTGGTCTCAGTTTCTTTTCTTGCCTAGAGTCTCACGACTGACGCGAGGGATCCGTGGTTGTCGGGCACAGCCCCCCCCGGCGTCTGTCCCCTCCCCGGCCTGCGTGTGTGAGCTCATGAGTGTAGGCACACGTGTGCACACTGTCTGGGCACGCTGGGGCCCCACTCTGTCCAGCTGACATGTTACAACAAGCACGTTCTCAGGTCATTAGCTGGTCTTCCCAACACATTTTGGGATGGCTAGTTACACTCTCTCCAGTTGAATGGCCAGCTGGCGTGGATCCGGCCGCCCGCCCTCCCGCTCCCACAGCGGCTGCGCGGCCCCGCCTGGACCCGGCTGTGCAGCGTGCCCTCGCCAAGCAGCAGTGTTGACTGGAGGCAGCAGGGCTTGCAGAAACCACCTGTCGGGACGGGGGCCTGCTTTCCTTCTGACCTGGTTCCCACCGTGTGGCACAGCTGTGGGGGCTGGAGCAGGAGAGCAGGGTGAGTGTTACATACCAATTCTGGCTTTCCTTTTATGGTTTCCATACCAAGATCCTCACTCTCTTTAGGGGAGCCACTGGCCACTCTACTTTTCCGTCCCGTCTTCGCGTCGTGCTCGCTTTGGCGGCCCTGAGTGGCAGAGAGCGTCACCCTTGGCTGGTGACTATGTGCACACGACAAGCTCAACCGGGGAGAGGTTAAAGGCACTCGGTTTAGAAAACAGAAAACAAACAGTTTTTCTAACGGAGGCAGGGGAAGGTTAATAGAAGTTAAACATTTCTGCAAGCCCCAGGTGACAACACCTTTCAGTAAGCATGTTTAGATTCTCTAGGTCATGACTAAGGATCTGTTCTGGAAGCTGCCGTGGGTCTCAAGAAAAGCTGTACTGGAGAGGATCCCAGCCTAGAACTCTGCACTGTTGCAGGTGGACAGCACTTCTGGACCGGGCTTTCCTGCATCAGTGACTGAGGGGTCGGGGGCAGGACGGACCCAGCAGCGGGCGGCTAACAAGCTGAGCACACGCGGGCAGTCGGCACCTCGCTCCTTCAGAACCCCATGCTCAGAACACTTGTCCAAACCATAATGCAGAAGTGGGTGCACTTTTTAGGGATTTCACCTCAAACCCAAACTCCACGACCAAAAAATAACCCCGAACTCACACCAAACCCAACAACCCCCCCGTCTCAACCAGAAGCACAGAACTCTGAACCAACAGGTGCAGGCGCGTTGGTTGCGGGCAGGTGCTTGCCCCGCCCAGAGCACCCCCCGCACACCCCCCCGGGCACCCTGCCACAGCCCCACCCCGGGTGCCCGCACACCTTCATCTTGCGCAGCCGGGACTTGTTGTCGTGACACCAGGCCAGGCAGGTGGCCGTCTCGCGCCTCTCCAGGGACTCCTCCACTTCTTTGGCCGTCAGGAACATCTCGATGTTCACTAAGTCCTTAGGGGAAGGAAGCGGTGTGCGCTCAGAGCACTGGACACCCGGACCCCAGCCCCAAGTCCACTGATGCCCCCCACGCCCTAGCACACCCCACCCGGCCAGCTCCGGGGCTCCCTCCCTGAGCGCCACCCCCCCATGCCCCAGCACACCCCACCCGGCCAGCTCCGGGGCTCCTCCAGGGCCAGGACGAGGGGCAGGCCCGCAGCGGGAAGGCACGGCAAAGCATTCAGATACAGTCTCCCAAGCTAAAACCCCAATCCAGAACCTTACCCCCCACCCCAGCAGCAGCCTGACCCCATTCCACCCCTTCACAATCAGGCCTGGGAACCCCGGCAACCGGTACCCTCGTTTTTATTTTGTGTATTTTCCTCTGAAGATGTATTTTGAGATTCTGAGAAGGAGCAGAGAGGGCCGGTGGGGGGGGCAGGGCCGTGTCTCTGCTGCCGTTTGCTCTTCTCCCCCGTTTCTCTGATGCCTGTGGAGCCGCATCTACTGAGCTCTGGAGGATCCAGGCAGGGCCAGGGACCCGGGGTCACGACACCCACACGGTGCCCAGGGCCTGCCAGTCCCCAGCAAGCGGCTGGCCGTGGAGGCGGGAAGAGATGGTGGACGCCTGCACACCACCCAAGGGGGGGAAGCCATTGGAAAACAAATTTCAGAGGGTGTCTCCCCCATCCGGAACTAAAGACCAGCTTCTCAGCGACGGAGGGGAAGCATCCAACACAAAGATCCCTTGAATCCTCTGCGGCCAGTGGGCGCGCGCAGTGCGGCCGCCGTGTTCCTGCGACCGTTCCTGTGGCCCGCAGGCAGCCCCACTCGGGGCCCCGCCCCACGGCAAAGCGCAGCACAGGGCAGCCTTCCTGCCGTGCTGTCTCCACCTCAGGTCGCCCTGGGCCAACCGAGTCAGGAGCCCACCACAGAACTTGCAGTGTCTGGAGAAGGACCACCGTCCCTCTGCTGAGTGCAGCGCAAGGCAGGAGCTTTCAAGGAAAAGGAAGCACCGCGAAAGCCAGCAACGCATCTACGCCCGCAGTAAGCAGTACGTGAGGGCCAACGATGCCCCCGTTAAAACCAGACGTTCATACAAAACTCACAGGGAGAAATACTCATCAGAGCGCCGTTCCGCGCGACCGGGGGCCAGCCAGCACAGACACTGCGCGGGCCCCGACCCGAAGGGCAAGGGGTGTACCGCCGTCAGGGTCGGTGCCGGCCAACGACCGGCGAGCTCGCCGGCTCCGTACACCAGCTCAGCGGCAGGCAGGCCGGGCTGGGCCACGCAAGGGCCTCTCCACCCAAGTCTCCCGGAGCCCCCAGACGGATCCCCAACCTCACTAGGCCTGGCCGTCACGCAGGGGTGGGCCTCCCCGGTCTTCCTGGCCCCCCACCCCCCACCCTCCTGACATGAGCTCTGGCAGTAAGTGCTGGGCACGGAGGCGCCAAGTCATCTCAGAGATCCGCTGGCTGTTCTGGTGAACCACTTTTTTGGCCGTCTCTCTGGCATTTTCTTCTCTTTTCTAGAACCTTCCTGCAGGGAAATGCTGGGTCTCCTACATGAGGATCATCTTTCTCTCCTATTTCCCATTTCTGGTTTTCAGTTTTGCTCTGAATTCTGAGGCAGCCTCTCCTGCCTGCACCTCAGGGTCCACCCGTCCTGGGTCTGCGCAGCCTCAGGGTTTGGCTCTTTGCCATCTTTTTCTTTTCCACCCATGGTGCCTCGGATGTCCACGGACCCTGGGGTGTGGGAGTCACACCAGAAGTGTTAAACCAGATGACGGGAAATCACACCAATCAGGGGTCGCCCCACATGAGACGCCAGCACCGTGATTTCTCATGCAGATGGACACGAAGACGCCACCGGGGATAGGCCTCTCCTCCAGGACCAAGGCTCTGCGTGGGGCACACAGCCCCCATCTGGGCTGACCCGGTGCACGCTCTCTCCGTGGCGTTGGACAAACAGAAGTTTTAAATGTGAATGAACCCTGATACATCAGCCTCTTCATTGGTGACAGCACCCCATCCGATCGTCAGGAGCCCTCACCCCACCCCAAGGACCTGAGGTTCCCCCTGTGCTTGCTTCTAGAAGCAATCTTAATTTCTAACCAAAGCTGTGAAGCTGGGGCTTCCACATGGGAATCTCGCAGTGCCCCCTTCACAGGGTGTCCCAGGTCGCACCACCGCCATCACACAGAACAGCTTCCCACAGGCCTCCTGGCTCCCCCATGCCCCCCCGTACTCTGTTCTGCACAGAGCAACCAGAGTGAGCCCGTTAAAGCAATGCTTCCAACTCAACCCCCCTACTGCACACCCATCTCAGTTGAGGGGAAGCCCTTCCACTCTATGAGTTTTGCACATGCTCAGACCCCCACACCCCAGTACAGGGCAGCTCCCAGGCCTGTCCCGGGACCCTCCCCTCATCTCTGCAAGCCCACCCCAACCAACCTTCTGGAAATCACCAGCCCTCCTGCCCTTTTGCTCTACATGCACCCCTGGAAACCGTCCTGTTTGACCTCCTGCCTCTGTCCCCTTCAAAGCACACGTTCCTCAAGGCTAGGAGCATCTGGCCACACCCTCACAGGGGCAGGAAGAGAGGAGTGCGGGCTATCTGTGGGCACCCATGTGACCCCTGCAGATGCACGGCTGTGCCAGGGAAAACACAATGACCAGGGAGCCCATCAATCAGGTACACGCTGGCCATGCTGGGCAGGGCAGGAGGGGGTGGGAGGAGCAGGGCCGAGGGACCACTGGGTGCAGAGTGGAGACCGGTGGGCCGGGGAGGTGGACACTGCCCGAGAGCAGAGGGGCAGCCCGAAGGCTGAAGAAAGGTGCGCATGGGTCTGTGAAGCCCTGGTAAGGGGAGGGAGGGCACTGGACGCCTTCACCACTGCCGAGCAGCCTTCCTCCCGAAGCTCCATGCTTAACTGGCTTGCCCACGCACTGAAGGCCAGAGCATCGTCTGTGTCTACAGACGGGTGGAAAACGCACCCTCCCCTGGGCACCAGTAAAAACAGTCACGGGAGGGCGGGTACTGAGTGGGAACGACCCCTCCCATGGGCTTCCCGTTAGAACAGGCTGCAAGCGAGAAGCACCCAGAGCCGTCGCCGTGGTTCAAACACACTAGACCTGGGGCATGTGTGCGTGATCAGGGAGGCCCGCCCCCGGAGGCGGCAAGAGGCCGCGCGCCCACCTCGACGCCACTCTGCCGGGCCAGCTTCACAGCCGTGTTGTAGTACCCACAACGCAGCAGGTGCTCCACCATCATGCGGTCCATGCGCTTCTTCTTCCACAGGCTGGCCGCCGCCGGCTGGTCACTGCTGTGCTCCTTGAGGTGCTCGATCCTGCGCTTGCACAGCTTGGCGCTCTCGTCCTCGGCCTGGATGGACTCCACCGCCTGAGACGCAAGCACACAGGGGTTCAGGGTGGGACGGTGACCCGGCTGCCCCTACCCTCACCCTCACGAACAGGGCGACACGGGGGGGATGTCCCCGGGCTGGGCGACGGAAGCAAAAGGGGGAGTCGTCCCCCCCCCGCCCACCGCCCCAGGCCGGTTTGGCTGCACCTGTCATTACCCAGAGGCAAGTCAACACCTACCACTCTGGGTCTGCACCTTCTTTTCAGCAATGTCACCTTTTACTTTACGGAGTCTGGAGCTATGCTGCCACATGTGCATAATTTTAAATTTGTTACAGCTTCCTGATTAATTAAACCATCTGTTGTTATTTTGCGACTTTCTTTTATAATACTTTTTCCCTCAAAGTCAAGTTTGTTCAAAATTAATACAGCTCCGCAGACGTGTTCTGTATCGGCGCTGGCCGGACAGCAGCCAACCGTCCAGCACCTGACATGTAGTCAGTGCCGCCGAGGGGCCGCATCGCAGGCTGATTCACCGTGGCGTCCACCTGGCTGGCGGTGCGCAGGCCCACCCGGCTCCCTGGCCGGCCCGCCTTTCCCTCGAGCACACGCCACGGCTTTCTGGCTGCCAGGGTATTTGTCGCTCCTTTGGAAGTGGTTTTCTTCATCCAGCTGCTTTTAAGATTTTTCTCTTTTCAGTTTCACGATGTGCAGTCCTAGGTTTATTTTTATTTATCCATCAGTTCTGAAACTCTCGGCCACTCTTCCCGTGCCCTCTTGACTTTGGTTGAACACGGTCTCCACTCTAGTCTCTGAGGCTTCCCACCCTCTTATGTAGTCCTGTGTTTTTAGCTCTGTGTGCGGCTAGAATTTCTAGGTAATTTCCTCATGCCTACCTTCCAGCTCACAAATTCTCTCTTGAGCTTTGTCTGATTGTTAAATGTTAAAAAGTGTGTTATAAAAGCAAACATTTGAGTTTTTCATTTCGGTTATTATACTTTTAATTTCTTGAAGTTTTATTTGGTTTATTTTAAACTCCCAATCACGCTATATACTTTATGTCCCCTGCAACGATTCTCAGCTGTCTGTTTACTCTTCAGACGCAGTCAAGTCTGGTCCCTGATAATCTCTACGTCTGAAATCTGGGCAGTGTCTATTGTCTCTGTCGCACCTCAACCACAGCATCCTGTGCACCTGGCGATCCTCCGTCAGACCCCTAACGCTCTGACGGACGGTGTCCTCCCCCTGAGAAGTGCACTTGGTGAGGCCCCACCAGCTGGGACCACTTACACCAGGCTGAAGAGAAGGGTCCTGGCTCCCCCGGTGTTCTGAAACGGGCCGTGATGCTCTGCCACAGCGCGTCCACTCCTGGGGCACCCCCACCTGACACGGACCGCCACCAGGTCCCACCACCAGCCTTGGCCTCCCCCTGCCCCCCAGCTGGCCCCGGGCACTGGCCAGCAAGGCAGCCATGGGTCCTGCCCTCCTCGCCTCTTGGCCCCTGCCGTCCAATTCTGGTGATAAACTTTCGTCTCATGAGCCCTTTGATACGTTCAGTAAGACGCTGTAAAGTATCTTGCTGCGTTCTCTGGGTTATTCGGTGGGTGCAGCAGTGCACCCTACCTCCCTCTCCCAGAAATGAGAAATTTCCTACATGAAGCTTTGAGGGGAAATTCTAAAAGGAGTAAATCATCTGCCTCCTATCTGCGCTTGGGACACTCTGGAGTGAGGACAACCCAGCCCTGCAGGAACAGGAGCATGGGACTGGAAGCAAGCCTCCAGCCCCACAGGGGCTGCAGAGCACAGACAGCATGGAGGGACGCGCCTTGCCCACACTCTGGCCGTAGGAGCCCACCTCCCCATCGCAGGGCTGCCTGGTCTCCGCTGTGTCCCGGCTCCCACAGAAGACAGCCCCTTTTGGGGAATGCCTGGGTACATGGGAAGGCTGGGCCGCTGGACCCACGCTACGGCCCACGCACAGGCAGGACGGTCCAGAAGCCACACCGACCTTCCTCTTGAGGACGCTGAGCTTCTCCACCACACCATCCAGAAGGCTGACCACGGAGTCCACAGCGGGGCAGCTGCTCAAGGTCTTCTCCAGCTCAGCCACCACCATGGTGACGTGGCTCGTCTCTCGGTCAATGTTTTTCTGAGCAGCCCGAAAGCGTTTATTCAGTGTTTCGTAGGGCACCTGGAGAAGGGAGGTAATTGGTGTGTGAGCAGCACCAGCAGTCCTACGTGTGGGACGCCCAGACCCCCTTCGTGGCGTTTTGTCAGGCACAGGTCCTAGGCCTCTAGCGCTCTAAAGACACGTCTACTCTAACACCTGGCTGAGGCCCACAGGAGCCCTGTGTGAACGGAGGGTCATTTGTGTTCCTGGATGCGGACACTAATGGGAAGACGCATGCTGTCCCCAAATCCACAGAGGCAGCATTAAGGGCACACTAACAAAATAATCCCGAAGTTCATCCAGAATAACAAACAGCTTAAGGAGACGACCAAAATGAGATCCATCAGATGTGAAAGCCTGCAGGGGCCTGCAATGGGCCCGGGGGTGCCGCAGACTTGGGATCCCGGGAAGGGGGCGCACAGACGGGTTGGGGCCTCAGCCCATCCGCAGAAACCACGGGTGCACATCTAACGCCTCTCCATCAGACAGTGCTCATTCGCCCCAGTGACAAAACCACCTTTCCCTACAGAACACCTGACAAAAGACCCAGGAAGGATGACATGTCACTGTTACCCTGCTGTCCTTCCAGAGAGAGTAGCTGCCAGCACTCCTCCCGGCCCTCGTCCTGGCTGTGGGTCTAGCGCTTCGCGCTCATCAGATGCTGCTCACGCGGCGTGGACACCCCGGTGGCCAGCGGTTCACCGTGGAAGTCCTCACTGCCAGCTCCAACAGCTGCCGGGCACCAATGTGTGCCAGGAAGGAGCTGGGATTCCCAGGAGCAGAGATGCCGACGGGACCTAGACACCAGCAGGGGGACCCTGCAGCAGGACTTCCCCATGACCCGGCCAGGGGTCCAGTACTGTCCGTGCCCCAGCTGCCACCCCCTCAGGCTGCCCTGGGGACACGGTGGCAGTGGGTAAAGAGTCCTGTCCACACCTCGGGTCTTACCAGCTCAAGAGGCAGAATGCCATTAGACAGACCACGTATGCCACCCAGGGAGGGCTCATCCCCAGCAGCCAGGTCTAGTAGCCTTTCCTGCAACCACGCCACAGTCTAGCACAAGCAAGACAGCAGAGTCTTTAGATGAAGCCAAAGGGCCGTCCTTAACGTGGAGTGGCACAGAGCGCCCGCAACACCCATACAACCGAGGTCCACCACCTAACCAGGCCTGTCCTGGCTTCAATCCCTGAAGAGCCTCCCACTGTGGCACGTGGACAAGGGTGAAGCTGCGAGCAGGTGGCCAGGTTCAGACACGAGCCCTGTCCTCCACGTCCAAAGAGCTCCCTGCCCTGAGCCTCAGTTTTGGCAAACGTACCTCATAACAACACAGCACAGCACAGCACAGAGACCCAGGTGCATGCATCTGCTAGACCCCTCCTGGACAAGAGGCCAGGCGGGTGGTGGGACGCTGACGCGCGCGTCCTCCCTTTCGGAATCTTGGGACTGTTCTCAGAGCCCCCACCCACCCCAGGGGCCCTGCAAACCGTCTGCTCCAGGGTAGGTGTGTGCTTCCAATCTGACGTGGCCGACACTTTCATAAAACACAATAAGCAGAATTACTGAAAAGTGAACTGCAATCCCATGATGTCCGCAACAACAGCTTCCAAGTTTTATTCTGATTCAGACATTACAATTACATTTCAAGAAATACAATCAAAGCAACCATAACATAGGAAAAGGGAAAAAGCCATACACCACACACACCGTCAGCCCAAGCACACACAGGTGACGGGAACGTCCCCGACTCCAGGCAGCTGAAATCCAGGTGAGCAGCAGGTGAGCGCCGTTATACACGCAGCAGGTCTCCCTGTGGTCAACGTACCCAGGCTCAGTGAACACCAGGTCCTGCCTTCTGCTCATGACACTCGGCCTGAGGCTCATCCCTCAGCCAAAGGGAAGGCAAAAGGAGACTCGGAAGCAACCGCTACAGGCTTGGTCTCCATGTTTAACTTTTATCCAAAAAGGAAGCAGGCAACACTCTTAATATTCACCTTCAGTCCATTATCGATATCCAGGCCCAGCAATTTATACTGTAAGGTTACAGCCCATGTTAATTCCTCTATCTTTTGATAAAAGAAACTAAGTCAGGACTTTGTACACTTCTTGGGGGCTGTGAGCCCCACTGTGCTCTTCACCACGTGGCCTGCGTCTTCCCCTGGACCTGAGTCAGCCCCTCAGCCTCCACTCCTGAGAGTCTGACCTCCCAATGGCCCGGATAGGCGCTTTCTATGGCTACTCTTCCCACCCAAGGACTCACGAGCTGCCCTCGGTGCTCCAGCCCCACACCCAGTCACAAGCTCCACAGGGCGGAGCTCTCAGGACCTCACCTTCTGCTGCCCACACCCCCACCTGTCCTGTGCCCCCCACCGGCCTGGAGCTCCCAGAATTTACGCCCAGAGCACCACCCCCACCCCGGGAGCACTAAGCAGCCTCCTGTGCCAGCTTCCGTCCCATGGACACCAGGCAGCTGGCCCCGGAAAGCTGCTCAGCGTTCTGCCCACAGGGCACCCAGCCTGGGGTCTTGCCTCCCCTGCCTTTCCCCAGCTATCCCCTGCTGCTCAGTCACCAGCAGCTCCTTCACAGGCTCCTCCCAAAAGGACTTTTGCCAAATGAAGGAATGGAATTTCAGAAATGCTGAAGATCCTGAACAAGCCAAACTATCATTCCAGAAGAAGGGCAAGATTAAGATACTTCTGGACATGCAGGGACTGCCAAGGTTAGCGCCCACAACCCTTTTCTGGGAGGAAAATTACTCAGAGAGCCCCTCGGTGAGACAAACAACAAAATCAATGAGAGGAAATAAGATACAGCAAAGGGCAGTGAGGAAGGACACCAGTAAACGATACAAGCTAGAGGGAAAGAAACCAATCCACAGCCTAAGAAATGTGGGTAAGGTGACTCTAAGTCCAAGGGATTTTGAAAGAATTCCAAAATAGAGGCAAATATTAAAATGTAGTCTTAAAAGCACAGGCAACAAAACCAAAAGCAGACAAATGGGATTACATCAAACATGAGACTCGTGCGAAGCGAAGGAAGCGATCTGCAGTGCGCAGCCCAGGATGGGGAGGGCACCCGGTGGAACACGCTCTGGTACCCGGGGCAGGCGGAAAACACCTCCACAGCAAAGACACAACACCCAGCCAAGGTGGGCAGACATTTCTCTGAAGAAGATACACAGTGGCCGACCCGCACGGGGAAAGGTGCTGAGCATCACCAACATCAGGGAAATGCGGGTCAAAACCACGGGCAGACCCCACCCCACCCCCCGCAGGACCGCTGCTCTTAAAGGAGCGGGACCGACAAGCCTCGGCGAGGACGTGGGGCGCAGCCGCCGTGGAAGACACCGCGGAGGGTCCTCAAAACACTAGGCACAGAATGAGCCCACAGCCCAGCCATTCCACGTCTGGGTGTGTTCCCCGGGGAACGGAGAGCAGGGTCTCGATGAGATGCCGGCACCCCCGTGTTCACGGCAGCATCATGCCCAGCAGCTGGGACAGGGAAGCACCCCAGTGTCCGTGGACGGGTGGACAGACTACCAAAATGTGGTGTATACACCCAATGGAATGTTATTCAGCCTTATAAAGAAGGAAATCTTACCATATGCTGCAACATGGATGAACCTGCAGGACATTATGCCAAGTGAAATAGCCAGTCACAAAAAGACTAAACTGTATGGTTCTTCTCCCGTGAGATACGGAGGGAGAGCAGCCAAACGATCAGAAACAGAAGGAAGGAGGGAGGCTACCGGGGGCTGGAGGAAAGGGGAGGGGTTTAATGGTGCAACAGACTGAATGTGTCCCCACCCTCGTAACACACAGACAAAAATACTACCCGCAACGGGAGGGCATACGGGGATGGAGCTTTGGGAGGTGACCGGGTTACAAGGGTGTGGCCCTCATGACTGGGATCAGCATCCTTCTAAAAGGACCACTGGCTGTCTTCACCACATGGGACACATGAAGAGGCCCTCACCAGAACCAGACCACCCTGGCACTCTCGTCTTGGACTTCCAGCCTCCAGGACTTGGGAGAAGAACTTTCTGTTGTTTATAAGCACCCAGTCAACCGCACTTTTAACTGCTCAACACAAACGTGTACATAGTTCCAGCTGTGCATGCTGAAAAGTTCTAGAGACCTTACATGCATACAGCTAATACTGCTGCACACTTAAAAGTGATGAAGATGGTTAGTTTCACGTTATGTCTGACCACAATAAAAAAATATTCCTACGACGCTGATAATACATGGCAACGGTATCTGATTCCAACAGCTACCATGAAGCTATATCGAACGAGACAGTGGGGCCCTGGTGCCGCCGTGCACCAGGATCGGTGCGGGGCAGAGAGCCCAGAAACGGACCCCCAACCAAGGAGCCCAGCAACCCAGGGCAGAGAGGACCTGCTCCACAACAATGCAGAACTGGACAGCCACATGGGAGAGGGAGGACCTCAGCCCGGACCTCACTCGGTCCGAAAAAATTCTTAAATGGCCACGGACTCAAACGTCAAAGCTAAAACTATAGAATTCTAGATGGGAACGTAGGAGAAAACCTTCACAACCTTAAGTAGGCAAAGATTTCTCACAGGGATACAGAATGCACTAACTATAAAAGAAAAATTCATTAATTAAACCTTATCAAACTAAAACTTTGAAAGACAATTATTTAAGACAAGCCACAGACGAGGAGAAAACATTCAGTGTATGTAAACCTAACAAAGGACTTATATCTAGAACGTATTTAAAACTTACAACTCAAGACCAAGAAGACAATCCCATTTTTAAAACGGGCAAAAGGTTTTAACAAAAAGTCACAAAAGAAGATATACAAAAGGCTAATAATAAAGACACATAACATCATTAGTCAGAAATATGCAAATTCAAGCCACAATGGGACACATGAGGGTTAGCTGTATGTGTTGTCAAGCTGACCAGGCCACACGGTGCAGACACAGGGTAGATGCGGCTCTGGGTGTGTCTGGAGAATCTCGTTTGAATGCTGGGCTGAGTGAAGCAGACTTTCGTCAGCTCTCCTGGGGCTCCTGCTTGCCCACTGCAGATCTTTTCAGCCCCCATAATCCCGTAAGCCAATTCTGTACAGTCAGTCTCAACCTCTCTCCCCTTCCCCCGTTTCCTCTCCCTGTGTCTCCCTCCCTTACTGGATGGTTCTGTTTCTCCGGAGAGCCCAAGACAGGACGCTACTGCATGCTAGGAAGACTTTCCACCACCTGCCGGCCAGGCTCAGGACACCTGGATGCTCTCACTGGCAGTGGTGTGGGTGATCCTCAGGAACAGAGTCTGGCTGTTTCTTACGACAGTAAACATACACATATCACATCATTCAGCAATTCCAATCCCAAGAGAAACAAACAGAGTAACCACAAAGAGACTGTATACAAATGCTCATTAGTAGTTTTATTCCTAAGCCCAAGACTGGAGCCATCTCAAACATACATCCATGGGGATGGTAAACTGCCCACTGACGTGGGGTGCCGCACAATGAAGCTCAGGCATGGGCAGGGGGAAAAGCGAGACACACAGTGCAGCTGTGGGGTCCCTTTATGGGATATGCCAACACCAGCAGACCAGTGGGAGGCTACTCCCCAGGGGACCCTTGGAAACAATGTCTGGAGACCTTTCGGATCTGTCACAACCTGGGTGTGTTTGTGAGCTTGCCAAACCACAAGAGGAAATTAAATGGAACAAAGAAAACCTTATCAATCTACCAAGAAGGAAACGAAACACAGACACACAAAAGCACAGGAGACAGAGAACAAAGATGGGGAGGGCAAGTCCACAATAGTGGTACTCACTATAAATCTGAATGGCCACAGAAAGATAACTAGAGCATACGTGGACAAAAGAAAAATGGAAAGGATAAAGCCACAGAGCAGTGCTGTCCAAGAGCACTGTGAGCTGTGTACGCACATAATCCTAAGTTTTCTAGCAGCCACATTAAAAAGAACGGGATGAAACGGATTTTGGTTTATTTTACTTAATCCAATGCACCCCGAATATTTCATTTATTAGACATTTTACATTATTTTTTCTCTTCATGCTAAGTCTTTAAAAGCCAGTACACATTTTATTTTACACTTAGAGCACGTATTTGGACCAGCAAAATTTCAAGTCCTCAACAGCCACACGGGGCTCAGGGCTGCTGTACTGGCTGGTGTAGCTACAGAAAACCTGTGGTGAGGTGTGGGGTCAACGGGACCCCACGTGTGGCTGGCAGGGAGCGTGTGGAGGGGATGTGACAGCAGTTATCAGAGCTCTGTCTGACCTCTGACCTGGCTACTCCAACACTGTGGCCTGATCCTAAAAGTTAACTGCACGTGTGTGCAGGCATAGGTCACGGGTTCTCTCCCCAGGTCAGCCGGCACTGTGCAGGAATGCTTTTTTTTCCTTCTTATGAAGGCTCCATGCGGGGCTTGAACTCACGACCCTGAGATTAAGACCCGAGCTGACATCAACAGTCAGAAGCTTAACCGACTGAGCCCCCCAGGCACCCCTGCATGAGTGCTCTTTAACTGTCTATTAAGTTGAGTCGTACAAAAATAACTGACAGGCCATCATTATGTTACCTTTTTTTTTTTAAAGATTTTATTTATTTATTTGAGAGAGAGAGTGAGAGAGAGAAAGAGCACAAGAGCGGGGAGCGGGAGAGGGAGAAGCAGACTCCCCGCTGAGCGGGGAGCCCGATGCGGGACTCGATCCAGGGACTCCAGGATCATGACCTGAGCCGAAGGCAGTCGCTTAACCAACTGAGCCACCCAGGCGCCCTATGTTACCAATTTTTAACTGAAATGTAACTCAGATACCATAAAACTCACCCTCTTAAAGTGTACAATTTAGTTTTTAATATAAACACAAGGTTGTACAACTATCACCGCAAAATACTTCCAGAACATTTCATCAACCCCAAGAGAAATCCCGTACCTATGAAGTCCTCCCCACGGTCAGGCAACTGACCACTAATAATCTACTCCCTGCCTACACGGATCTGCCCATCGCAGACACTTTGTACACATGGAATCATACATTTGACGACCTTTGGTCTGGCTTTTTTAACTTCGCAGAATGTTTTCACGGTTCAGTCACAATGTAACATGTACTTCATTCCTTTTTATGGCTGAAGAACAGTGTTCTGTCCCACAGGCATACCACATTTACTTACACATTCACATGTTTTTGGCTATTATGAGTAATAAGGCCACAAAGACTCCTGCACAAGCTTTTGTGGGGACACCTTTTCACTTCTTCGGGGGCTCTACCGAGGAGTGGAATTGCTGGCCACTCTCTGTTGAACTTTTTGAAGAACTGCAGGACTGCCTTTCAGTGTCTCTACCATTTTATGCGCCCCAGCACTGTCTGAGGGCTTCAGTTTCTCCACATCCTCATCCAACACTTGCTACCGTCCATCTTTCTGATTAGTCATTCTAGGGAGCATAAAGTGGTATCTCATTCTGGTTTTCAATTTGAATTTCATAAATGACTAATAATGTTGAATAGCTTCTTAATGCTTATTAGCTGTTTGTGTATCTTCTCTGGAAAAGTCTATTCAAACCCTTTGCTCATTTTAAAATTGGGATGTCATTACATTATTGAAGTTTAAGGACTCTTAGTAGATTCTGGACACTACTAGATTACCAGAGGTGACATGCAAACATTTCTCTCGATTCTGTCCTCGGAAGCATGAGCTTTTCACTTTTGAAGTCCAACCTACAATTGTTTTGGTTTCCTGTGCTTTAGGTGTTATATCTAAGAATCTTAGCTCTTACATTTCTTTGATCCATTTTGACTTAATGCTCATATACGGTGTGAGGGAAGGACCCAACTTCTTTCTTTTGCAAGTTGATATCCAGTTGTCTTGGAACCATTTGTTGAAAAGCCTCTTCCTTCCCTATGTAACTGTCCTAGCACCCTTACTGAGAATTACTATGTATGGGCTTATGTCTGGACTCTCAGTTCTAGCCCACTGATCTATCTTTAGCCTTTTAACCAGTAATCAAGAAGTGTAGTTTGTAGTAAGTTTTGAAAGTAAGAAATGTGAGCCCTACAACTTTGTTCTTTTCTAAGATTGCTATTGGCTGAATGTTTTGGTCCCCCCCACAAAATTCGTATGTTGAAGCCTTAGTCCCCAGTGTGATGGTTATCTGGAGTTGGGCGTCTGAAACAAAATTAGGTTCAGATGAGGTCACAAGTGTGGGGACTCCATAATGGGATCAATGTGAGCACACAGTGGGAAGGCAGCCATCTGCAAACCAAAATGAGGGTCACCAGGAACCAAATCTGATGGCCCCTTGCTCTTGGACCTCCCAGCCTCCAGAACTGTTAAGAAATAAATATCTGTTGTTTCAGTCACTCCAGTCTGTGGTATTTTGTTAGTGCAGCCTGAGTGGTCTCAGATGACTGTCTTGGCTATTCTGGACCCCTGCATTTCCATATGAATTTTAGGATTGGCTTCTCAATTTCTGCAAAAGAGCCAACTAGTGTTTCGATATGGATTGGATTGAATCTATAGATCAATTTATTGCTATCTTAACAGTGAAGTCTTATTCCTATTTTATTATTTTTCATGCTGTTATAAGTAAAATTGTTTTCCTCATTACTTTTCGATTGTCCATATCTAGAATATAGAAGTACAACTTATTTTTACATACTTATCTTGTATCCTGCAACATGGCTGAACTAGTTTATGAGTTCTGATAAGTTTTGTGTGTGTCTGTGTGTGTGTATTCCTTAGGACTTTCCATCTATGAGATCATTTCATCTGCAAATAGAGTTTTGTTTCTTCCTTTCCAATCTGAATGTCTGTTATTTCTTTTTCTTGCCTAACTGCCCTGATTACAATCTCCAGGACAATGGTGAATCAGAAGTGGCCAGAATGGACATCCTTGCTTCTTTGTCTTAGGGGAAAAAGTTTTCAGTCTTTTACCACTAAGCATGATGTTAGCTGTGGTTTTTGCATAGATGCTCTTTATCAGGTTAAGGAAGTTCTCTCCTTTTCCTAGTTTGTTAGGTGTTTTTACCATGAATAAGCATTGGATTCTGTCAAGTGCTTTTTTTCCTGTGTCTATTGAGATGATCATGTGGCTTTTGTCCTTTATACTGTTTTTTATACATGCTTTTTGCATGTTGAACCAACCCTGCAATCCTGGGGTAAATCCCGTTTACTCCTGGTACATAATCCTTTTCATATGTTGTCCGATACAGTTTGCTAGCGTGTTGTAGAGGATTTTAAGACCTATATTCATTCATAGGGAATACTGGTCTGTAGTTTTCTTGGATATGTGTGTCTAGTTTTGGTATCAGGGTAATACTGACCGCACAGAGTGAGTTGGGAAATGTTCCTTTCTCTTCTATTTTTTTGAAGAGCTTGTTAAGGATCAGTGTTAATTCTTCTTTAAACATTTAACAGAATTCACTAGTGAAGCCACTTCATCCTGAGCTTTTCTTTATGGAAAGTTTTTTTTTTTTTTAAATCTCTTTACATGTTATAAACCTATTCAACCATTGTCTTTTAACCCACAAAATAGCAATTTTACCCGGTTCAATCCAATACATTTTCCCTTTGTGCTCCTTGTCTAAAACTCAATAAGGAAAAGAGGTTTTGGATCTTTCCCATCAATGTGAATCAGCTCTTTATGGTTCATATTTGGTGGCTTTTTAAAATCGTTATTTGCTTTTAAATTCTGGTTCTATCTTATCTGAGTATACCAAAGATTTAAATATGTATTAATCAAATCCACTCAATTTTTCCTTGGTAATTTGTTGCATTATAGCTTTTAAGATCACAGCATTTCTCTTTTTAGTTAGCTGATGTTAAATTATATTTCCTTCAGTACATCTTTCCCCTTCAGTGACTCATAAAAAGTAATCCTTCCTGTTTTCATAATTGAAACAGAATCTGGCAAACACCATAAGTTAAGATTTGTATAAAACATCTGTACTTTCACCCAGCTCTATAGCAATCCTCCTACACTGTGTCATTTGCTTTAGTTTCTTCAAACCTTCTCCAATGTTTGCTGTGGGTTTTCTGACAGTATTTGCTGACAAAGAAATGCATCTTAGTTTGTCATCATGTTTTCAGCCATTTCTACCAGCACAGGAAGGAAGGATTTCCCCAATGTCATGGGACTTTTTATCTTTCACAATGAAGCAGCCTCAGAAGAGGTTTCTAACTATTCATCACAAAGCTAGGACATCTTCTGCAGCATTAGATGGCACTCTGCCTCATGTTCCCGTATGGCATGGGTCAGTCTCCCAGTGGCAATGGCTTCCTGCTCCCCCGGGCTCATCTCCCAAGCACAGCACACACCCTGAGGGAGGCGCATCCAGTTTCAGAAGGCTTCTTAAAGAAAATGACACTTCTGGTCAGCCTCGAGGGGGCTCTGAGGAGGAAGACCGTTCACAGAGTGGCTGACAGAGCTCGAGGCGGGAAGAGCACTGCCAGCACCTCTGTGCTCTCTTCTCTCAGTGCAAGACCGTCTCACCGGCCGTCCGCTGGGTACCTGCAGAAATCTTCTCGTGCCACTGGTCCGTTTTAGAAAGGGAGGTATGAGCAAAGCAACACGAGCTGCAACGCAGCGGAGTACCAGCCACCAACACCTGCATGCTGGGAGCACTAGGGCCTCCACGCGCTCAAGTGCCCTCCATGCCCCGGGACGGGATCACTGACCAAACACAGCACACCGACCATACATGGGCACTCGAACCAACCCGTGTATGTACCACCGGCCGAGCAGGCTGCCTCGCGGGTTAGCTATAAGGTGTGACTAGAAGCAACAGCTGTGCAACGAGGTTCACACCTGCCTCTGGCATCAGGCCCCACCCTCCTGGGTGCTTCCGATTACAAGTAAGAAATACGGGATCCAGCACAAAAAAGTCGGATGGTACCTCCAGTCATCAGTCTGTTCAGACATAACACTCTCTGCTGTTACTGGTCTTCCCTAGGCCTCCATGTTGTGGAGAAAGAAGAAACCATGTTGTGTCTCCTTCAGTATCCATCACGATGCCCAGTAAAGCTTACCCTGACATTTTATTTCTGTTGCTGTTAGGTTATTGTGAATGGGTATTTTCCCATGAGGTGCTTTAACTGGTTATTGCTGACACAGACTTTCTCATTAACTGTAGTAATTTTCCAATTAGCTTGTTTGTGTTCTCTGGGTATATAACATATTACGTCTCATCCATTCGAAGTTACATTTATTTCTGTTTCAATTTTTATTTCTTTGGACAGAATTGCCAAAATAATATTTAATAGTTCATTCGTTAACTGAAGAAATATTTCTTCTCTGCCCTCCATAAAACTTACAATCCCAGGGGTTAGAAACAAAGAGGCAAAATGCAGTATGACAGTAACAGCTAGGGAGGAAAACCGAGAAGAGGGAGATGGTAGGGCTCCCAGTTTAAATAAAGTGATCTCGCTAAGAAGGTGACACCTGAGCAAAGATCCAAGAAGGTGAGGGAGTAAGACAGACGAATACCTGAAGGAAGAGGATTCAAGGCAAAGTAAACAAGTACAAAGGCCCGGAGGCCCCCCACGCCAGCACATCTTCTAGCAGCAGGGAGACCGACCAATGGCTAAGTGCCCGAGGGGAGCAGAGGTGGAGGAAGAGGATGGGGAGGAGAAGGCCGAGGTGAAGTCACAGGGCCTGCAGAGCTACGCTAACAACCTCGCTCTGCACCCCAGGTAGCACAGGAAGCTACTAGGACAGGAGAACGGCACGGTGTGGTTCAGCGATGTGATGGCTGTGCTGGGCATGGGTGCAGCTGGGACTAGGCAGGAGGCTACTTCAACCCAGAGATGGTTTCTGCCATGGTGGCAGGAGGAGAGAAGGTAAGACGCAGTCAAATTCTGAATCCGTGTTGGAGCCAGAGCAGAAGGACATATGGATGCAAGCTGTGAGGACAGAGTGGTCAAGGCTTTAACCTGAGCCAAGGAAGACGGGGAGTAGGTTTGGGGAGGAGGCAGGTAAGTTAAGAAGTTCAGGTCTACGTATGCGGAGCTACCTACAGAGATCCAAGTGCGGCCACTGGATCCTGCGCTCTGGGACTGGGGACTAACCATCTGGGAGTCACTGGTACCCTCAGAGCATAGGAGACCACACGAGGTCACCAGCATGGCGGGTGGCCACACAGAGGTGGAGGGGCGGCTGTGAGCTGGGGAGGAACCCGGCCAGGGTGGCGAGCCTGGGGGCCAAACGGGACCGTGTTTCAGGGAGGAGGGGCTCACTGCAAGACACCGTAAGGATCCCTGGAGGCCTGGCCAAAGCCAGGGAGTGATGGAGCAAAACACAGCCTCTTGCCCTGAGGAGCACGTATTGTAATGAGGGCCTCTGACAGAAAAGCAAGCAGACTGAAGGCAGTTCTGTCAGACTGTGATCAAAGCTGTAAAGGAAATAAAACAGAGGAAGGGACAGAGAACAGGAGCCACAAACCCCAACTTCATTCAGGGCTAGGGCAGCAGTAAGCCCACCACCAGGCTGTCTTTGTCTTCGGGTCCCTTTGAAGCTAGAGACAGCCAACCGCAAGTTCTGGCCTCTGAGCTTAAGCATAAATGCTGAACAGCACTTCTGGGAGGCCCCGTGAGGGAGCCGGCAGCTTCCCCTCCCGTTCCTGCTGCCCACAAGCGGACTGGAGCCCTGCAGCCAATGTAGACCAACAAGGGGATCACGGATCCCAGAAAGATCACAGCAAACACAGGCATCAGGAACACACCCAGGTTTTTTTTTACCAAACCCTGCACGAGGGGCAGGAGGACACTGTCTTCACTTGGGATGGGCTGGCTGGGTGCCAAGGAGCACGAGGTCTGGGGCAGGGAGGCCAAGATCAGGCACTGCTGGGTTTTGCGTGGTACCTTCTGAGCCCCGCTCAGATGTGTAAGGAGACCGAGCAGGTGGCCGACGATCCATGTGGGAGTTCAGGGTGGGGCCTGGCTGGAGGCAGGAGTTGGAGACAGAGCACAGAGACCTCTCGAGGGCTGCCTGCTGCCAGACGACTCAACGACCCCCAGGCTGGAGGATGCACAGGAACGGCAAAGGCATCTGCAGAAGACGAGCCGTGAGGAAGCGAGAGAACGGCACCCGGGGGGCAAGTGAAGGAGGCGACTGCCCGGCAACTGGCCACTTAGCAGCGTCAAGTCAACTGTGACAAAAACATTTTCATGGAATGTTAGGGGCAAAACTTCTGACTTGAACCCGGAGAGACACACGGGAGGAGGGGCAGGAAAAGGAGGCAGCAGCTGGAAGAGGACATGGGGCAATGAGAGCCATGTGCATGCTGATGCGTCCCAGTAAAAAGGGGAAACTGAGATGGGAGGGGAGAGATGCAAGTGCTGGAGCCGCAGGCCAGACGGGCAGGCTCGGGGCACAGCTGGCCACTGGTGGGGCAGCTCCCCCACAAGGTACAAGCAGACCCAAGGAGGGCGGTAGCTGTCACGAGGGAAAAGTGGGTGACGAGGCCAGGCTCGGGCCACGTGGGCCAGGAGCCGCACGCAGGAAGCGGGGGCCGTGCAGTACCCAGGGTTCCCAGTCAGGAGGTGACGGTCAGTGAGACCGTCAGCACAGGTGGCTGTTTCTCTCCATTAGCCACATTCAGCTGAAGAGTTAGCTGGGTTGTTAGACTATTTAATAATACCTAGTTTCTATCACTTAGTTGTTACTCAAACAGTGAATAAATCTTTTTCTCAGAAAGCTTTCAAACTACTGCACCCAGGGATAAAGATTGTAAAACAACGTACTCCTAAAAAAGACCAACAGGCGCCCCTGGCAGACCGTGCTCTGCCGGGTTTCGGTCCGCACCGAGCGGCCCCACTGGGGGGGCACATGCCGCAACAGCAGCCAGCCTCCTCCCAGCTTGCTCTCCACTCCTGCTGGCCTGCACACACGGTCCGTGGCGAGGTCCAAGCCCTCAGGGACCCACTGTCATGGCCTCTGTGTGGCTCTGGGAACACCCTGAGCCCTATCGCTCCAATGGGACTGTGTGCCAATGGCACTAGGGTCTGCCAAGACTTCAGCACAGCCCACAGAGCTTTCTGCCAACGTGCAAGTGCCCTGGCTGCCCACTGAAGACCATCGCACCCCCTGTGGGCCATGCCCCACGCGTGCCTGACTCTACTCGTTCAAGGGTCGGAAATGTTCTGCATCCACTCGTTTAACGGCCTCCCTCCTGCCAAACCTAGTGGCAACAGGACAGGGACCTCACTTGTCTTTTTCTCTGTGACACACCAGCGTCACCGGCAGTGCCCACCGAGCGTGCAGAGGTTCTTCAAGAGCAGCAAGGAGCAAGAGGCCTTCAGGGTCTGGCACCTCGGCTCTGGGGTGCCTCGCGGTGGCTCTGTGAGGGAGAAGCAACAGCAAGCCCCACCTTGAGACCTAATACTAAGCATCTGTTGCACAGCTGCCCCTGCCCACTGCTGAAGCTGCTTGCCTGGGGCTGGGTTTGAATTGGCTCTGGCACACCCCACCGCTACAGAGAATGGGAAGCTGGGAAGCCCCATTTCCTGGCATGAAGCTTGTTTAAAATAACACGAACGGCCTGCAGCTAGCAGGGCACCCACCCTGACGTGGACCCGCACCTGTCCCCGGAGGCCCATACCACCCCAGCGTTCTCGTCTGTGGCCAAGTATCCGAGCAGTGGCGTGAGAGACAAGAGGAGAAGCTCAGGAGGATGCAAAGGGTAAGAAGAAAGCACTTCAACCGTGCTCTAGCTCTGGCAGGATTCTGGAAGGCAAAGGCAGTCCGAGGCTCTTTCGGGTAAGAGCAGACAGTGCTCTGGAGGTCTGACAAGGTTGGAGCCTGAGAAGAGGAAGGGCATCACACATAGATGCCTGCCCCAAGCCAGAGAGAGAGTCGGCGTCCTTCAAGTGATACAACCACCTCTGAGAGAAGAAACGGCTCACTCTGTAAACCAAAAAATCTAAAGTAAAAAAAAGTGAGGACCTAGCCTACCGCCACCCTCCCGGACTCAGCATACTTGGGATTTTGTCTCTTAAGGCCAAACACTCACGCTTACCACTGTTTCTCAAACTTGAGAACACAAGATCCCCTAAATCCAGCCAGGACCAAGCTGGAAAAGTTGTAACTTTAGGCATATAATTGGCACCCAGACTTTCTATAACAGGCACAAACCCAGGCTTAGAAATTGCAGACCAGTATTTGGTCAACAAGACTGTCACCAAATTAAAAGAAGAACATTTCAACAGTCCTATAGAGAATTCAGAGACACAAAAGAATACGCCCACAAACCCAGCTGGGAGCAATGCCCCATGCCCCGCCCCCCCCAGCCTGTCACGCGTGAAGAAGAGAGGGCAGCTGGGATGGGGGACTGAGCTGGGTCAGGCTGGGAGGACCAAGAAGAGGCCCCAGGTGAGCACCAAGAGAGGCACAGGTGAGACTCAAGGTGAGGAGTCAGGGGGTCCAGAGCCAGGGCTCCCAGGGACCAATGCCAGACCCTTTCTCCTGGGCTGTGAAGACCCCCACCTGATTTGGGTAGTGGTAAAGAAGGTCTCTAAAATATTACTTTACTTCAGTTTTCTGAGGGGAAAAACAGAAGTCAATATACCAAAATATTAACAGGATGATTAGCAGAATAATTCGGAAAGTAAACATAAATCACTTTTATAAGAGAACACTTTTTTTTTTTAAAAGATTTTATTTATTTGAGGGAGAGTGAGCACGAGCAGGGGGAGCAGAAGAGCGAGAAGCAGACTCCCTACTGAGCAAGGAGCCTGATGCAGAACTCAATCCCAGGACCCTGAGTTCATGACCTGAGCTGAAGGCAGACGCTTCACCAACTGAGCCAGCCAGGTGCCCCCAAGAGAATACTTTTAAAAGCATAATTAAAACAGGGCCTCCAGTTCAAGGAGCTCACAGGTAGACTCACAGCCAGGCCCAGAACACAAAAGTGTGTCCCACGAACCCCACTCTCCCTGCTGTTTTAAGAACATAAAAACAAGTTCCACAAAGCAAAATCCACTCCAGTGGTTCTCACCAGGGCGATTCTGCCCCCCAGGGGACATCTAGCAATGTCTGGAGACATTTTGGGGGTGGACAGAAGCCAGGGGTACCGCTAAACTTCCTATAATGCACAGCCCCCACTACAAAGAACCACCCAGCCCGAAGGTCCACAGGCTATTGAGAGGCCTGTGCTGGCCCAGCTCCCCCCAGGACTGAGGGCTCAGTGAAGAGAGGGTGTCCAGCTCAACGCATGCGGCTGCATATGTCACGACCATGCCATTCTCTACCCACTGTACCAGGAGGCAAGACCAGTGCCCACCAGGTACCCAGGAGCCCCCCACCAGCCCTGGGGCTGTGAGGAACCTGGCCGGGTTTGCCAATCCTCTGAATAGCAAGGAACCTCCATTGAGTCCAAGGAGGAACTGCCTGTCAAGAAAGCAAGGAGCACTCGGCTCCTGGTACCCTGCATACACCTTTCAGAACTCCAGCCCCCCGACCCTCACTCCCCTCTCCCTGCTGTCTGCACAGTGCCCCTGCCGCCCTGAGGCACCTGCATCTGGACCGTGCTCAAGACCGTGACCAGCACAGCTCCTAAGTATTCTGTATTAATTCTGTATTAACTTATGCTTCTAAGTCAAGGGTCCCTAGTTTCCCAGTGAAATTTCCGCATTATCCAGTAGGAATCACTCCTAAAAACATCTAGAAAAAAACGTCAACTCTCAACAATGACACATGTTGATCCAGACAATCTGTGAGGGAAAATGGTGGAAGTAACTTCTCTGATTTCAAAAATTCACTTAAATCATTCTAAAGCAAAAGTAAAACTCCTTTTAACCGGGCAAGCTCACTTGAAATGACACTGTAATATCTCTTTACCTGTATAACTATCTGCAGGATTGTTTTTAATCAAAGGCTATTTAATAAGTCTGGAAATCAATCACGGTCAGGATTATAAAACCACAGAAGAGAACCTGGAGGGGAAATCCCTTCCTGTCTGCTGTTGCCCACACTCACCAGCCAGTCCCAAACATGATAAACTGCCACAGTTCTGTCAGTTCCAACGTCAGACCTGGGGGTAGGCTGAGTGAGACAACAGCCCAGCAATTAACGGCTCCCCCACGAAAGCCTCATTTATTTGTTTGTTTGGTGGGGGAAGGAGGGATAAACATCAACCCAAATGATGTTTCGTTGGGGGCCTCAGGTGGGGTGATGTCATGGTTTCTCTGAGCCACAGGGTCTTCAAGGAGTTGAATACAAAAACACCCACCACCTAATCCTAAAAGGGCCTGGACAACAGGCATCTGGTACGAGTGGCAGCGCTCCCCTATCCTCCCTGATCAAACAAGGTACAGAGAAACGGCACTGCTCCACCGCTAGTCAATGAAAAGCAACAAAACCTCGCTTCTGCTTTCGGGCGAGGACTGCCCAGGGCAGTCTGACTCGAGTAGTGACGACTACTCCAGGCAGCACGGAGTCCCCCGATCCACCTGGGGTGGCCCTGGAGCTATCATTACCCACGTGTGACAGAAGTCAGCAATCTCAGAGCAGGTAAGTACCCTGCCTGAGGTCTCCCTGTCAGTGATGAACAAAGTGGTGCGGTATTCGAACCCACCACGCCGCACCCACCACCCCCTGTCGCCACTGAGGGGGATGGGGATGCAGGGGTCTTCCAGGAGGAGAGAAAAGCTTCCTGGCCTCTCAGGGAAGGCGTTCAGAATCACAAATGCCCAGCCACGGTTCTCCTGGGAACGTTATGACCTTGATCGCCTACGGAACTTGTTTCCAGGTGCTTTGTTCTCGTCATCATCAAATCCTCCGCTAACTAGGTAAAGAGCAAGTGCGGCCCCTCCCACTAGAGACCCGGACTTCATGCTCACGGAAGGCGACTTGGCTAAGTGGCCATCCAAGGTCACGCAACTGGCAACCGAGTGGCAAAGGCTGTATTTCAGGTTTGGTGACGCCCCACAAGATGGGTGCCCATTAGGTCGTTAGGTCTCTCTTTACAGGTTCCCTAATTAGAGACTGGAAGGCAACACATCAACACCTTCTGACGTTAGGCTTCCGGGAGGACAGCTGGACACCAACCGTCGGGCACTCCTGCTGGGCGCCCGCGACCCCACACCCTGGAAACCCCGGTCTCCATCCCAGCCCCCAAAGTCACCAGCCTGCCTACCGCAAAATGTCACTGGGGCAGTTCACCTTTTTTTTTGTTCCTTTCTTTCTTTTTTTAGGGCGAAGGGGCCACAATCGGGCTCCGGAGGGCGAAGCGGGGCGCCAGACAGACGCGCTCCACGCCCTGCCACGAAGTCCTCGAAGGCCGGGCAGGCAATGGACGGCCCCACGCCACACCCGCCCGGCCCGAAGGACCCCAGATCCCGGAAAGCCCGGCCTCCCAGACCCGCCGCCGCCGGGAAGCCCGGGGGACCGGCCTCACAGGCCCCCCAGACTCCAGGGAGGCCGGCCCTTCAGACCCCCAGACCTTGGAGAACAAGGCCCTGCAGACCCTCGGATCTTGGGGAGCGCGGCCCTGCCGACCCCCAGACCCCGGGAGACCCGGGAGCCTGGCTCCGCGGAGCCCCCAGACCCCGCAAGCCCGGCCCCGCAGAAGCCCCCAGACCCCGCCCGGTGCCCCAGGCCGCGCCCCGGCCCCCACCCTGACCCTCCTCCCCTCCCTCCGACCCCCCGCGGTCCGCGGGCACCAGCCAAGCGCGGCCGCTCGCCCGGCCCTCAGACCCCACCTTGAGGGTCGGGTACTCCTGCACCTTCAGGGTCATGGAGAGCTGAGCAGCTGACTCCTGCACCGCCATCTTGAATCGGCCAAAACATTAGCGGGTGGGGGAAGCGCCGCGCGCGGCACGCCGGGTAGTGACGTCGCGCCCTCCGGCGGGGGCGGGGCGGGGCGGGGCGAGCCGACGCGCCCGCTCCAATCGCGTCCGCCCACCAGACCGCGGCGGCGGAGGAGGCGCGGCCGCGGCGTGCGCGCGGAGAGGCGTCCGGCCCGACCAATCATCTCTGGCCTTTCTCTCGTTCAGCCAATCAGCGGGAAGCCCGGCTGGGCGGTTTCCTCCTTGAACCCGCGGCCGGGAAAGACAGGCCCTCCGGCCGGGATGCTCCGGCCCGTGCGGGCTTGTGCGCGCGGGGGTCCAGGGCGCCCCCCGGGTAGGGAGGCTGAGGACTGACGAGGCGCGCAGCTGGGGGGGTGCCTGGGCTCCCGGGAGGCGGTCCCCGAGACGGTGTCCCTCCCTCGTGGTAGTGGCCCAGTCGTGTGCGGGCCACCTGAGCGTCCGCCACGTACTTTCCATCGGGCTCCGTGCGGCCGAGTAGCAGCTGCTGGAGTCCCAACGGAGAGCCTTAGGTTCCTGTTGGGCGAGGAGAGGCGGAGTTTTTGTAACTGATTTTCGGGAAAGAAGCTCCCAAAGTGTGCTCTCCCCACCGGTGGCACGTGGCCCTGGGTCCAACACGGTGCTGTAGTTCCTTTCCAACCATTTCACATTCTGTCCTTCCAAAATAATCCTCTTAGTCCCCCTTTTAAACAGAAATGAAATGAGGTTTCATTAATTAGGGGACGACTTTCAAATTAAACCATTTCTCGTGTTTCACATTCATTCCTGAGACAATTTGTTAAAACTTAAACTCAGTGTTGGAAAAACACCTAAGACGACACAAGGGGGGGCTGCTATTGGGGGAGCGGGAGCCACCTCGGCCCTCTGCCCCCCACCTCTGCCCAGCCCCCCATGCCATGCAGGTGATGAGAGAACCATCCTGGGGTGAGAAGCAGTTTCCTGTCTGGATCAAGCCAAGTTCCTTGTACCCAGTTGCATCAGCATGAGTGAATTGATCAGGATAATCAGAAGATGCTTACAGCTCAATACTAATCAAGCCTTCTCCCCGTCGGTGAATAGATGCAACATGTCCATGCTCATTTCCAAAGTGTGAAAGTGAGGAGGAAGATAGATTCCTCCTCTGTGTATGGTACATGCCTCTCAGGAGACATTGGGAATGAAATTGGTGTAAGACTAGGGGCTCCTGGCTGGCTCAGTCCGTTAAGTGTGGGACTCTTGGTTTCGGCTCAGGTCATGATCTCAGGATCATGGGGCACTGGGCTCTGCACCCAGTGGGGAATCTGCTTGGGATTCTCTCCCTCTGCCCCTCCCCCAATTTGCACAAAAGTGCACACATCCTCTCTTTCTCAAATAGATAAATCTTTTTAAAAAAAGAAATTGGTGTAAGACAAGAAAAATGCACCTTTCTATGGGAGAAGATATTTGCAAATATCTTATCGGATAAAGGGCTAGTATCCAAAATCTATAAAGAACTTATCAGGGTACCTGGGTGGCTCAGTTGTTGGGCGTCTGTCTTCGGCTCAGGCCATGATCCCAGGGTCCTGGGATCGAGCCCCGCATGGGGCTCCCTGCTCCGCGGGAGGCCTGCTTCTCCTCTCCCACTCTCCCTGCTTGTGTTCCCTCTCTCGCTGTGTCTCTCTGTCCAAAAAATAAATAAAAAATCTTAAAAAAAAAAAACTTATCAAAGTCAACACCCAAAGAACAAATAATCCAGTTAGGAAATGGGGAGAAGACACATACAAACATTTCTACAAAGAAGACGCACAAATGGCTGACACATGAAAAAATGCTCAACATCACTCAGAATCAGGGAAATAGAAATCAAAACCACAATGAGATACAACTTCACACTGGACAGAATGGCTAAAATTAATAAGTCAGGAAACAACAAATGTTGGCGAGGATGTGGAGAAAGGGACCACCTTACACTGTTGGTGGGAATGCAAGCTGGTGCAGCCACTCTGGAAAATGGTATGGAGGTTCCTCGAAAATTTTAAAAAAGAGCTACCGTATGACCCAGCAATTGCAATACTAGGTATTTACCCCAAAGATACAAATGTTGTGATCCGAAGGGACATGTGCACCCCAATGTTCATAGCAGCAATGTCCACAATAGCCAAACTATGGAAAGAGCCTAGATGTCCATCAACAGATGAATGGATAAAGAAGATGTGGTATATATATATATACACAATGGAATATTATGCAGCCATCAAAAAATTGAAATCTTGCCAATTGCAACGATGTGGATGGAACTGGAGGGTATTATGCTAAACGAAATAAGTCAATCGGAGAAAGACAAGTATCATATGATCTCACTGATATGAGGAATTTGAGAAACAAGACAGAGGATCATAGGGGAAGGGAGGGAAAAATGAAACAAAATGAAACCAGAGAGGGAGACAAACCATAAGAGACTCTTAATCTCAGGAAACAAACTGAGGGTTGCTGGAGTGGAGGGGGATGGGAGGGATGGGGTGGCTGGGTGATGGACATTGGGGAGGGTATGTGCTATGGTGAGCGCTGTGAATTGTGTAAGACTGATGAATCACAGACTGAAACAAATAATATATTATGTTAATTTTTTTAAAAAGGGGAAAAAAAGGGATGTTACCAACTGTGATTGATCCCAGATCTAATCATAGTTCATCAGAGTAGTAGTGTTCCCATCTAGTTCTAGGAATTTGTTTTTGTATTTCAAGGAGAAAAACAGAGCTTGAAATTTCCATGTGCAGCTTTGGAAAACTACATTATGTAACCAAGGTTGTCTTGTTTTAAATTTTTAGGAGTTTAAACATAAAATACTGTGGTAATTGAAACCAAAGGTGGTTGAGAACGGAGTCTGGAGGCAGGCAGGGGGAGCTCCAGCCCTACCACTCCCGGTCAACCGCAGACCCAACAGGAAGACGGGCACCTTGCACCTGGATATTACCTTAGCTACCACTCTACCATCCCCGCAGGAAGAAGGAGGGTTTCCTCCTCCCCCAGCAACAGCCCAGCCAGTGAGAGACAATTACAGCCCAGCCAATGAGAGACAGTCAGAGCCCCGCCAATGAGAGACCGCCACAGCCCGGCCAATGAGAGACACTCACAGCCCGGCCAATGAGAGACAGTCACAGCCCCGCCAATGAGAGACTGTCACAGCCCGGCCAATGAGAGACACTCACAGCCCCGCCAATGAGAGACAGTCAGAGCCCCGCCAATGAGAGACAGTCACAGCCCGGCCAATGAGAGACAGTCACAGCCCAAGGTGGAGAATTTTCAATTCTTACTCTGGAATACCTACTGTCTGAGCAGTTTTGTAAATGTAATGTACTCGTCACTGTACTTACCTGCATTCCAGAATTTAAGATGTTTACTGTAAGTTTTTTTTTAAAGACTTTACCTGGGACCTGATTCACTGAAATTTATCACTTCTCTTTAAAAACAGTTGGTCTTGTGAATTTTCTTTGAGTCTTCTCCTTTGTTGTGTACTTAAAATCACTATTGAATCCCTTGAAATGCTTCAAGGGTAACCTTGGGTTTCTGGCACCTTGTCTCTAATGTTTCTTTTGTAATTGGAATAGCTAACAGCTTGGTCACCCTGTCTCAAGCTTTCACCTCTAAATAAAATCCATTGAACTGAAACAACAACAACAACAACAACAACCACCTCCAATGAGAAGACACTACACTTAAACTCCTAGTTTACCCCAATGGACTTTCTGTTTACAACAGCCCTCCCAGCCCCCATTTCCTCTATAAATGGGCCTCCTCTGCCTTATTCTCCTGACCTATCTATGGTTTTGCCCTGGGTTGTTGGCCCTGCACTGCAGTCCTCTGCTATTCCCGAGTAAACCCAGTTTTGCTGGGAAAATAACTAGGAAAAATAGTTCTATTTTGAAGGTTAATACATTACATTCTAAGTTGTCAATAAAATAAATCCTCGTTATCTTTATGCTCTTTCCCAAAAGGAAATGCCATTTGATCATTCCAAGAGACATTAAGTCTTCACTAGAGTAACAGAACCTGCCAAGTTTTTTTAAAAATTGAGATATATTCTACAAACAACATTGTGTGTAAGTTTAAGGTATACAATGTATTGATTTGATACATTTACATTACAACATAATTGCTATTGTAGATTTGGGAATACCGCCATGGGTCATATAACTGCCATTTCTTCCACTGCTGAGAACAATTCAGATCTGATCACTGAGCAAGTTTAATGCTCATAATACATTTTTGTTGTCTGTAATCACTGTACTGTGTATTAGGTCTCTGGGACTGACTGACTTACTAGTTCCGGTATGTATCTGTAAGCCATATCTCTCCCATCCCCCCATCCTGCAACCCCTGGTAACCATCATTAACTCGCTGCTTATGATTTCAGCTTTTTTAGGTTCCACATATAAGAGATATGAATCATGAAGTATTTGTCTTTGTCTGACTTACATTACTCAGCATAATGTCCTCAAGGTCCATCCACTGTTGCAAATGGCAGAATTTCCTCTTTTCTCATTGCTGAGTAGTAGTCCATTATATATATGCACACCACATCTTCTTTATCCATTCATCCATTGAGGGACACAGGTTATTTCAAATCTTTTTTTTTTTTTTTAATAATGGTACCCTAAACACTGGAGTACATATGTCTCTTTGGTATTCTGTTTTCATTTCCTTTGGATGTATACCCACAAGTGGGATTGCTGAATCATATAGTTCTATTTTTAACTTTTTGAGGAAACTCCATATTGTTCTCGATGGTGGCTGAACCAGTTTACATTCCCACCAACAGTGCACAAGGGCACCCTTTTCCCACATCCTCACCAACACTTGTTATCTCTTGTCTTTTTGAGACTAGCCATTCTTACAGGTGTAAGGCAATATCTCATCATGCTTTTGATTTGCATTTCCCTGGTGATTAGTGATATTGGGAACCTGCTCATGTACCTGTTGGCTATTTGGATGTCTTCTTTGGAAAAATTCAGTTTTGGTCTAGTTTCTCTGCCCATTTTTAAGCTGGATTGTTTGGGGTTTTTGTTGTTGTTGTTGTTGTTGTTGAGTTTATGAGTTCTTGATAGATTTTGGATATTAACCCTGAATATATGGTTTACAAAAATTGTCTTCCATTTTGTGGATTGTCTTTTCATTTTGTTGGTGGCTTATTTTGCTGTGCAGAAGCTTTTAAGTTTGACGTAGTTGCACTTGACTTTTTCTTTTGTTGTTTGTGCTTTTGGTATCATAAAAAATTCATTGCCAAGAGCAATATTGAGCAGTTTTTTCCCTGTTTCCTTTTAGGAATTTTAGGTTTTCAGGTCTGAAGCTTAAGACTGATGCATTTTGAGTTGATTTCCATGAGTGGTGTGAGAAGGGGGTCCAATTTCATTCTTCTGTATGTGGTTATCTTGTTTTCCCAGCGCCACTTGTTGAAGAGACTACTCTTTCCCTACTGGATGTTCTTGGCTCCTTTATCAAATATTAGTTGACCATATAGGTGAGGTTTATTTCTGGTCTCTCTATTCTGTTCTATTGGTCTATGTGTCTATTTTTATGTCAGTAATACACTGTTTTAGTTAATATAGCTTTGTAGTATAGCTTCAAATCACAGCCAACTTTTTATAGAAGGATTTCTACTCACCTAGTGAACTCTCTATAAGGATCTTTAAGCCTCAGTTGTCAAGCATGGCCCCCCAAAATGCACTGGCCATAATAGCTGACAAAAAGCAGGGCAAATGGGGGTGTATAAGAAAACTCTGAAATGCTATTCAAGGTTCCCAATTCCTAATAGAAGTGTACCAAGTTAATGCTCTTGTAGTAATAGGGAACTCTTTGGTTTGTTTTCTAAACAGTTACACACAGGAAAACTGCTCAGTAGGAAATTTGAATAATTTATAATTTTGGTCTGGTTCCTAAAAGGTCCAGAGAAAAAATGAGTGACATTTCTTCTGTTTTGGATTTTCTCTGATCTAAGAGTTCAAACTACTGTCTGCTTTGGTAGAGAAACAAGCAGTTAAATCAGTTTCATGTCTTAGGACAGTGCAAGAAGCTACAGAATACTGAAAGTCAAAGCATTAAAGTTCAGATGCACTCCATTTAGCTTTTGTCTTAAAGATATAGATTATCTATGTTTTGTGTTAACTGTGACTAAAATATGTAGAAAGTTATTGTATTTTTTTATTTATTTGAGAGAAAGCACCGGTGAGAGGGGCAGAGGGAGAGGGAGAAGCAAACTCCTTGCTGAGCGCAGAGACTGACTTATGGCTCTATCCCAGGACCCATGAGATCAAGACCTGAGCCAAAACCAAGAATCAGATGCTTAACTGACTGTGCCATCCAGGAGCCCTTAAAGTTCTTGTATTTTTAAGAGGATTTCAGTAATCACTTTTAGGTCAAAAGTCTGTGAACATTAATAAAGGCAAACAACTAAAACTGGAGTCAGGAGGCCAGAGATGACAACTCTCCTGCCTGCCACTCCACATCAATCACAGGAAAAACCATCAGTTACAGGCCCCACAGAAGAACCTTCACCAGGAAAGACTCACCAGCTACAGGCCCTCCTACAAGAAACCCACCACCCCTGCAGCTCAGCCAGCGAGAACCCTCATCACCCTGAACCCCTACTTTTCTGCAGTGGACCTTCCTTCAAACAGCCCTTCCCAACATCCTCCTTCTCCAAGTAATAATGTTTCTCTCCTTTGTTTCTCGGACTTGCCTATGGTTTTGTTGCCACTTGCTTGTCCCAGATTGCAATTATTTCCTATTCCCAAATAAACCCATTTTGCTGGTAAAATAACTGGATGTTTTATTATTAATGTTAACACAACCATCAAAATTGTCCACTCTAATTGCATGTCAATTGTGAATAAAACATAGCAAAAGGAGACATTGGCTATTTATAGATATTAATGTCAAGTTAAACATTTCCAAGTCCAACCTAGGATAGACAATTGATGCTTCCTAGTACTTCATGGGGCTCACTATTTGCTATTTTTGTGGAAGTACCACAGAAAGATCACAACGAGACTACTTCAGACTGTATGTGTTGCAGGTCATGATTTACCTTTGTGTATTTTCATGTGTGTAGAGTATCTGTTAGGGGAAGTAATTTTCTGTACCGGGGGGAAAAGTAGTATTACTGCATATGATCTCTTGACCCCCAGCTTCCCATCAGCTACTCTTCTTGCTGCATGCACCTGTCCACACGGGTAACTTTTAATATGTACATTTTTACACTATGTGAATTCTTAATCAGCCTGTCTTGTTCAGATTGGATATGTCATTATTCCTGACATTCTTGTAACTACTGTGTGATATTCCTATAAGAAATACTACTTTTAAAAAAAGGATTTTGTGGGGGCGCCTGGGTGGCTCAGTCGTTAAGCGTCTGCCTTCGGCTCAGGTCATGATCCCAGGGTCCTGGGATCGAGCCCCACGTCCTGGGATCGAGCCCTGCGTCCTGGGATCGAGCTCCACATCGGGCTCCCTGCTCGGCGGGAAGCCTGCTTCTCCCTCTCCCACTCCCCCTGCTTGTGTTCCCTCTCTCGCCGTGTCTCTCTCTGTCAATAAATAAATAAATAAATAAATAATCTTCTTTTAAAAAAAAAAAGGATTTTGTTATTTATTTATTTATTTATTTAGAGAGAGAGCATGTGTGAGTGGGGGGAGGGCCAGAGGGAGAGGGAGAGAGACCCCCAAGCAGACTCCCCGCTGCGCAGGGAGCCCAACACAGGGCCAATCCCATGACCCTGAGATCATGACCTGAGCCAAAATCAAGAGTTGGATGCTCAACTGACTGGGCCACCCAGGCGCCCCAGAAATACTGCTTTAAAAAAAAAAACAAAATACCACACTGAAAGGGGTAACATATCCCACATTTTAGTGGGTGATCAGTTTATATACAGGATCTTTAGAAGGAGTACTTTTTTAGGAGAGGATTCTGGGAAGATGGCAGAGTAGGAAGCACCTGTAAGTAAGAAACTGCCTCCCCACCTGGACCACATTTGCAGGGGCAGAAACCATCTGATGCAATAGCCGTTTTGAACTCAGGAGTCTGTTGAAGGCTTTCCGCTTCCAAGCTTGGAAGGTAAACTGCAGCTACTTTTGGTCGATTTCAGCTCTTAGCACAGTAGCAGCGGCCCATCCCCATCTTGCACCCCAGCCACACAGCAGGCAATCGTCCACTTGTTTCTGGAACACTGTGCAAAAGCCAGGGTGGGCAAAAAGACCCTGTCCTCCAAATGGTAGGGATCTGGGCTCTGACTACTGCTTCTAATAACACAGGTACAGACAAATAGGCAGGCAGTCATCGTTGTTGCCCCTCTCTCCAGTGTTGTAAGACCCTCTCCCTCCAGCTGAACAGACTCCCAGGGGAATTAAAGGGCCAGCTCCCCTCCCACTACTTCACTTTTTCTTTTTCATTTTTTGGGAGCCAGATATTAAAAACAACTGCATATGGGGGGAAAATTAGAAAGGGACCATGCGTGTCCAGGAAAGGGCCCAAAAAAGACCTGAGAAGACCTTAAGTTACACCTCAGTCTGGTCCTCAGCACAACAATCAAAGCAAAACAAAAACAATAACAAAAAACAGCACACCTTAGGGTAGGGGAGAATCTGTTTTCCAGAGAAACCACATTATTAAATCCAAATGTTCAGGCTTCAGTGTTCAACAGAAAACCACAAGGCATACAAAGAAATTGGAAAGTATGGCCCATTCAGAGGAAAGAATATATCAACAGAAACTTTATGAAAAAGACCACTAGAACCTAAGGGACCTGTGGGACACTATCAAGCAGATCAGCATACCCATTGTGGGCATCGCAAAGACAAAGAGAATCTCAAAAACAGCAAGAGACAAGCAACTCATCACATACGATGGCTCTTGAATAAGATTATCAGCAGATTTTTTCATTAGAAATTTTGGAGGTCAGAAGATAGTGGGTCAACATATTCAAAGTGCTAAGAGGGGGAAAAAAAACCTGTCAACCAAGAATCCTATATCCAACAAAACATTCCCAGATAAACAAAAGTTAAGGTTTTCATGACCACCTAGACCTGCCCTAGAGGAAATGCTCAAGGGAGTCCTACAGGGTGAAATGGAAGGACACTAGACAGTAACTTGAAGCTGTATGGAGAAATAAATATCTCAATAAAAGTAAATATATGAATAATTATAAAGTATTGTAACATTGGTTTGTAACTGCACTTTTTGTTTCCTACATGATTTAAGAGACTAATTCATTTTCTAAAAATTATTAGTTTAAAAGCTAGTACTGTAACTTTGTTTTATAATTCCAAATCTTGTTTTCTGCATAATTTAAGAGAATGATGCATTTAAAAGTATTTTTAATTTATGTTTCTGTGCACACAATGTACAAAGGTGTAATTTTGTGACATTGACAGTTGAAAGGGGAGGGGACAGAGCTATAAAGGAGCAGAGGTTTTATTGTTCTTTGAGTTAATCTGATATAAAATATATGAATTCAAATTAGACTATTATAACTTTGGTATTTTAAATGCGATCCCCATGGTAACCACAAATAAAACAGCTATGGAATCTGCAGAAAAGGAAAAGAGAAAGGAATTTAAATATTTCACTACAAAAAATCAACTAAGCATAAAAGAAGACAGCAATGCAGAAAATGAGGGACAAAAAATTATAACACACATAGAAAATAGTACAATGACAGAACTAAATCCTTCCTTTTCAGCAAAATCGTAAATGTGAATGAACCAAACTCTCCAATCAAAAACAGAGATTGGCAGAATGGGAAAAATACATAATCCAACCATAGGTTGTCTATAAGAGACTCACTTGAGATCCAAAGACACACATAGATTGAAAGTGAAGGGATGGAAAAACATACTCCATGAAAATAGTGACCAGAGGAGAGCAGGGGTGGCCACACTAATATCAGACAAAATAGACTTTAAATTAATAAGGACATTATATAGTAATAACAAGTTCAAAACAGCAAGAAACAAGTTCAATACAGTAAATTCAATGCAATAAGAAATACAAACATTTACATACCTAACAACAGACCATCAAAATATATGAGGCAAAAACAACTAAATTGAAGGGAGAAATAGCCAGTTTTACAGTAACAATTGGAGATTTGATTACCCCACCCACAATAATAGGTAGAAGAACCAAAAAAAGGTAAATAAGGTAACAGAGGACTTAACACAATAAACCAACCAGATCCAACAGACATATAGAACACCCATCCACCAACAACCACGCACACATTCTTCACAAGTGCACACCAGGTATTTTCCAGGATGGATCATATGTGAGGCTACTAGTTTAAGTCTCAGTGGATTTCAAAAGATAGATATTGGGGCACCTGGGTGGCTCAGTCATTTGGGTGTCCAACTCTTGATCTTGGCTCAAGTCTTGGTCTCATGGTCATGAGTTCAACCCCATATTGGGCTCCACACTGGGTGTGGAGCCTAGTTAAAAAAAAGACAGATATCATACAAAGTATCTTCTCTGATCACAATGGGATGAGGCTAGAAATCAATAATGGAAGGAAAAGTAGACAATTCACAAAATTGTGGAAATCAACAATGCACTTTTATTTTTTATTGTTATATATATACATATTTAATTTTAATACAAACTCAGATTTTAGAAGTTGTATAAAGCAAGCTAAAAACACTTCACATATTCATGTAGCTTTAATATTTAATCTTTCCTTTTACTGTACTGACTTAAAATGTTTACATTTACTGAGGAGGACCAAGCATGACCATCACCATCTGAGCAGCTTGCAGGGGGTTGTGATTTCTTCCATGTTCTCTCTTCTCAAAAATCAACTGTTTTAAGTCTTGAAGCTATTCTGCTTCTCACAGGTGTTTCTGGAATAAAAGGAATGCTTATCAAAGAATTCTTCTGTTTATATTTTCAACATTCATTTTATGTTTAGAAGCTGTAAGTTTGTAGAGACTATAACTATGGTCAACAACTTTGGACCTACTTTGAACATCAGAGGCTCAATCTGTTGTCCAAACAGCACACTCTTAAACAACCAATGAATCAAAGAATAAATTATGAAGAAAATTAGAAAATAATTAGAGATGAATGAAAAAGAAAACACAACTTATCAAAAACTAATGAATTCATTGACAGTGGTGCTTAGAAGAAATTTATAGTTATAAACACATTTAAAAACAAGAGTGATTTCAAGTCAATGACCTAACTTTACAACTTGAGGAATTAGAGAAAGAAGAACAGACTAAACCCAAAGCTAGCAGTAGGAAGAAAATAATAAAGATGAGAGCAGAGAAAAACAAAATGGAGAATAGAAAAACAACAGAGAAAATCAATGAAACCAAAAGTTGGTTCTTTGGAAAGATCAACATAATTGACAAAAGTGTAGCTGGATGGGCTGAGAAAAAAAGACAAGTTACTAAAATCGGAAATGAAAGTGGAAATGTTCAAACAAATGTGACAGAAATAAAAAGGATTACAAGACAGTACTATGAATAAATGTATACCAAAAAAATTGGATAACCTAGATGAAATGGACAGATTCTTTTTTTTTTTTAAGATTTTATTTATTTATTTATTAGAGAGCGAGCGAGAGAGAAACAGCATGGGAGAGGAGAGGGTCAGAGGGAGAAGCAGGCTCCCCGCTGAGCCGGGAGCCCGATGTGGGACTCGATCCCAGGACCCTGGGATCATGACCTGAGCTGAAGGCAGTTGCTTAACCAACTGAGCCACCCAGGCGCCCAAAATGGACAGATTCTTAGAAACACAAAACCCACCAAGACTAAATCATGAAAAAATAGAAAAATCTTAATAGACTTATAACTAGTAAGTAAATTGAATGAATAATAAAAAAATCTCTTGACAAAGAAAAGCCCCAGAACTGATGGTTTCACCTAAATTGTAGGAAACTACAAAAATGTTCTACCAAACATCTAAAGAACTAATGCTAATTATTTTCAAAGTTTTTCAAAAAATTGAAAATGAGGGCACACTTAACTAACTCATTCTATGAGGTCAGCATTACCCTGAGCAAAGCCAGGCAAAGGCTACAAGAAAAGAAACTACAGAGTAGTATCACTTAGGGACGTTGATGCAAAAATCCTCAACAAAATACGAGTAAACAGAATTCAGCAGCATATTAGAAGGATTATACACCACGACCAAGTAGGGATTTATCTCTGGCATGCAAGGATGGTTCAACATAGGAAAAATCAATGTAATACACCACATTAACAGCACGAAGGGGAAAAAAACCCCACATGGTCATTTCAATTGATACAGAAAAAAGTATTTGAAAGAATTCAACACTCTTCCATGATAAAAAAAAAAAAAAAACTTCAAAAAGAGTAAAAGCACCTCAACATAATAAAAACCCTATATGATAAAACCCATGGTGCCCATCGAACTCAATGGTCAAAGACTTAAAGCTTCTCTTCTACAATCAAGAATAAGGTAAGGATGCCCATGTTTACCACTTCTATTGAACGTAGTACTGGAAATTCTAGCCAGAACAACTAGGCAAGATAGGGGCACCTGGCTGGGCCAGTCAGTAGAGCATGTGACTCTTGACCTTAGGGTCATGAGTTCAAGCCCCATGGAAGCCTACTTAAAAAGAATAATAATTGGGACACCTGGGTGGCTCAGTCGTTAAGCGTCTGCCTTCGGCTCAGGTCGTGATCCCGGGGTCCTGGGATCGAGCCCCGCATTGGGCTCCCTGCTCAGTGGGGGGTCTGCTTCTCCCTCTCCCACTCCCCCTGCTGTGCGCTCTCTGTGTCAAAATCTTTTTAAAAATGGTTAAGATGGTAAGTTTCATGTGAATTGTAATACATATTACAACTTAAAAATCGGGGGAGGGGAAGCGGCGGGCAAAATGGGTGAAGGGGAGCAGGAGGTCCGGGCCTCCAGCTAAGGAGTCGGTCAAGGGGATGAAGGGTACAACACACAGATCACAGTAGCGTTGAACAGTGGCAGGAAGCAGTCACCCTTGTGAGCATAGGGTAACGGAGAGTCGTCCAACCACCATGCTGTACACCTGAAACTAACGTCTCATCGTGTGTCAGGTACACTCCAGTTTTAAGTAAATGAGAGATGAAAGGGTGTCTCTGACTTCCTGGGATCTGAGCTCTGGCGAGACTTTGCAGGTCCCTGGGCTCTACAGCTGACCCCCTGTGGGATCCTGACCTGTGGGATCTCTTTCTCTGCCTGGCAGCCCCACTGCCCGCTGTCTGGGCAGCACTCCCTGCTCTCCGTGTCAGGATGTCCCTCTCTGCCCTTTATGCTGTCCCCAACGTCACAAGCTGCTGCCGGCACGCAGCAAAGGTCCCTGTCTGGGAGGGTGTCCTCCGGGCCTCCACTCTGCCTGCCTGCTCAGCAAGCCCTGAGGGGGAGCAGGGAGGGGTGCAGACCCCACTTGGGGGGTAGGTTCCCTCCATGCTGATCACCACGCCAGCCACATGCCGTCCTGACCGGCCCACTGGAGGCTCTGCCGGGGTCTTCCTGCCCCTGACCGTGCATGGCATTCTCCTCACCTACCACTCTGCAGAAGGGAAAGCAGCGGTACCCTCTCCTCTCCCAGGACGGGCGTGCTACTCTGGGATCTACCTGATCCTCTCTCATGAAGTTCCAAACAAGCGTACAGAGAACTCTCAAAGGCACAGATGGAGTGATGGCCTGGCGACCATGTACACCTTGTGTGGAGGTAGACGTCCTCTCTGAAGGTCGGGGTCAGTGCCCAGAGAGAGACGGGGAGACGTGGTCAAAACTGTGACCTCATCTGCCGAGGACGGTGATGGCATATCTGGTCCCTGCCCAACACATTAAGAAGAATATTCTGCTGATTCTTCCAGCTCATTAGGATTTACTAACTTTTACTACAATAAAAGTAGACTTATCATCATCACCAGCCGAGAGACCCTTTGCTTTCTAAGGGTAATGACTCACTCTAGATTTTCCATATTTTACATGGTTGCTCTCTGAATTCTTTTTTTCTTTTTCTTTTAGAGGAGGGGGAGGGGGAGGGGCAGAGGGAGAGGGAGAGAGAATATCTTGAGCAGACTCCATGCCTGGGGCAGAACCTGAAGCCGGGCTCCATCCCACGACCCTGAGACCATGACCTAAGCCAAAATCAAGAGTCAGATGCTTAACTGACTGAGCCACCCAGGCACTCCCTTGCTCTTTGAATTCTGATTTTATTTTCATGCTAAATCGCTGATGCACCTTGACAGGTTTATTTTATTCACTTAAGCTCATAGGCAGAATTTTGATCAGGCAACCCTTTTAGAGCACTAATAGTAATTTTAAATTCCTTTGTAGAAAATACATTGAAACAAAGAAAGAAAGAGTCAGGTTGACAAGACAGCTTCCAGGATCCTCTCCCCTGTGGAGGTGTGAACGCTCATACATTTGTGGTTAACATTTTCATGTATGGAGCGTCCATCTGCAGTTCCAAAAGGAGGTACGCCAGAGGCAGGACCTCCCTGGGTGTCCATCCCAGGTTACGCTCGTCCCCATGGACAGGAGTCTTTAGGGCCAAGGGGCCATGCCCACCCACGCACCCTCTCCCTTTCTAGAACCTGGTCCATATGCTTGCAGCCTCAGAGTCCCACTAACCAGTCTGGAGCCTGCTCCTGGGGCCCCTGAGGGCTGACCCTGACCTGCTCACCTGGGTTGGACAGCACAGTGAATGTGCATACTCAAGTTCGAGAGGTGGCTAAGGGTCAGGAGTTGGAGAAGTGCTGTGGCCAAGGTAGGCAGAACCGAGGCAAAGGATGCACAGGTCCTGGACATCAGTGTGGACACCGCCACATGGGCAGAGCACACAGAGACCAAGGTGCAGCATCAGACCAGTGACAGGTGAAGACAGAGAGGCCAGGGCAAGATGACACTCCAGGGATCTAAGCCTCAGCTTGGTAACAGATTCCTAGATGTGACACCAAAATCACTAGTAACAAAAAAGAAGAAGAAGAAGAATCGTACTTCATCAAAATTAAAAACTTTTGTGCATCAAAGGGCATTGTCGAGAAAATGAAAAGACAGCCTACAGAAGGGGAAAGAATACTTGCAAACCATCTATCTGATACAGATATAGAAAGAAGGCTTACAACTCAATGACAAAAGGACAGCCCCATTTAGAGATGGACAAAGCACTTGCACAGACATTGCTCCAAAGAAGATATACAAATGGCTGCTAAGCACATGGAACAATGCTCAACATCACCGGTGAAGCGGCTTGGGATGCACCGCTCCAAAACACGTCGTGTTGGCACATCGGTTGTTTGCTTGAAAGAGAGCAGGTGCAAGAAGGGCTCTGACCTCCCAACACCAACTTTTCTCCCTGAAACCAAAAGCTGGAACTCCCACGTGGAAGACAGTCCCCTGTACCGAAGGAGGGAAACATTCTGGTCACCAGAGACAAGGAGTCGGGCCGAGGGGATTCTGTGCAGACAGACCTTGGTAAGATAGCTTTCCTCTGCCTTCACCCTCCCCGTGCGTTTTAGTTACGGTGTCTGGTTCTCTCTCCTTGTTCACCTGCTTTATAAATGCCTAGACCTCATCACTCCTTTGGGCCTTTGTTTTCCTGTGAGGACTCCCACATACGTACTTATGCCAGTCCTAGCCAGAAACCCTAAGAGGGTCAAGGGTAAGTTTTACCTCCCCGTACCTTAGTCACAGGGGGCGGGGGGGAATGCAAATCAAAACCACAATAAGATGCCCCTTCACACCCACTAGGACAGCAGTAATCCCCAAACGGCAGATAACAAAATAACTCAAAACCAGAAAACAGCAAGTGTTAGTGAGGGATGGGAAGTGGGACTTTCCTACTTTGCTGGTAGGAATGGAAAATGGTGCAGCTGTTGTGGAAAAGAGTCTGGACGTCCCTCAAAATTTCAAACATGGAATTACCACGTGATCCAGCAGTTCCACACTTAAGTATAAACCCAAGAGAATTGAAAAAGAGATGTTCACGCAAAAAAATTTACCCACCTGTTCAGAACAGCACTACAGACAATAGCCGAAAAGTGGAAACGATCCAAATGTCATCAACTGATGGGTAAGCAAAATGTGGTCCATCCCTACAAGGGGAAATTTTTCAGCCACAAGAAGGAACTAAGGATTGACACGCAGCATGGATGAACCTTGAAAACACACTGAGTGGAAGAGGCCAGACTCAAAAGGTCACATATTGTATGGTTCCACTTATATGAAATGTGAGGAATAGGCAAATCCATAGAGACAGAAAATAGATTACCGGAAAGCACAAGTTTAGGTTACTGATGTAGACATTTATAGAACACTCCACCCAACAACAGCAGAGTTCAAGTTGTTTTCACACGCCCACAGAACATATGACAAGATGGGCCATATCTTTGGTCACAAGACAAATCTCAACAAATTTAAAATAATTGAAATCATACAGAGTATGTTTCTCCAACCACAATAGAATCATACTAAGAAATAATAGAAAGATTACAAGAAAATCTCCAAGCACTTGGAAACTGAACAACACACTTCTGATAATCCATGGGTCAAAAAGAAAGTCTCTGGAGAAATTAAATTTAATAAATTAAATTATAATAAAATACAAGATATTAAGATTTGTGGGACACAGTTAAAGTGGTGCCATTTACATTAAATGCTTACATTAAAAAAGAGGAAAAGTCTTAAGCCAATCATCCAAACTTGCACCTTAAGAAACTAGGAAAAAGAAGAGCAAAATAAACCCAAGACAAGCAGAAGGAAGCAATAAAAATACGCAGAAACCAATAAAATTGAAAAAAGAAAATCGATTAAACAGCAGGCCATAAAATTGACAAACCTCTAGCAAAATTGATAAAGAAAAAGAGAAGACACAAATGATCAATATCAGGGATGAACCAGCGGCGTCAACTCAGATTCTGCAGACAGAAAAGAATGAGGAGGAAATACTCTCCTACACAAATTTGACACCTTAGGTGAAATGGACCAAGTTCTCAAAAGAGCACAAACTAACACAGGTCCTCCATTTGGAATAAATATTTTGAATAAAGAAATTCAATATATAACTTTTACGCTCCAAAAAAAGGTATCTCCGGGCCTAGGTTGTTTCACTGGAGAATTCTTCCAAACATTTAAAGAAAAACTAACATCAATTTTACATAATATTTTCCAGGAAATAGAGAGAAAACAAGGGAGCACTTCCTGATTTATTTGATGAAGCCAGTATTACCCTGATACTCAACTTGAGAAAGATAGTATAGAAAGAGAAAACTGCAGACTAATATCCCTCATTAACAGAGGTGCCAAAATCCACATCAGGACATTATCAAATAGAACTCATCACTGTATAAAAACAATCGTACATCATGACCACACGGGGTTTATTCCAGAGATCTGAGACAGTTTTGATGCTTGAAAATCGGTATTAATTCATTCTATCAACAGTCACCCAAGCACACATCAGTTGACGCAGAAAGAGCATTTCTTTTGATTCAATATTCAATGCCCATTTATGGTAAAAACTCAGAAAACATCAAAATAGAGGGAATTCTCTATCTTGATGAAGAACCCCTATAAAAAACCTCCAGCTACAGAATACAGAATAGTGGAAGACTGATGCTTTTCTCCTAAGATCAGGAACAAGGCAAGGAAGTCTTTCCTCACCACTCTTACTCAACATAGAGCTCCAAGTGCAGTGATGCAAGGCAAGGGGTCGGGGAGGCATATGGTTTGGAAAGGGAAAAATAAACCGGAGATGCTATTTGTAGATAGCATGACTGTCTATGCAGAAAATTCCAGTGAATCTAAGAAGCAAACAAACAAACAAAAATCCCAAACCAAAAACCGCTTTAGAACTAATACGTGAGTTTGGCAAGGTTTCGGGATAGAAGATAAACATACAAACATCAACTTTATTTCTATATATTAGCAATGAACACATGGAAACCACAAAATTAAAAAAATACATAATCACAATTTTTAATCACCTGGGTACAAATCTAAAAAACATGTCCAAGACTTGCTTGCTGAAATTTACGCAGCAGTGATGAAAGAAATCAAATATCCAAATGAATGAGAGACACATGGGCATGGATTGGAAGATGCAACAGAGTAACAATGTCTAGTCTCCCCAGATTGATATACTGACCTCACAAATTTCCTAAAGAAATTCCATCAGTCTTTATTTTGTAGATATAGGCAAGATTATTCTAAAGTTTGTGTGGAAATGCAAAGGAACTAGGAGAGCTAAAACACTTTTAAAAAGGAATAAAAAGGAATCAGTATGCTCCATCTCAAGACTCTACGGTGTTGGTGGAGGGAAAGACATGGGTTTAGCGGAGGAGAGGGCCCAGGAGTAGACCTACACCAGTATGACTCACTGAGTGTTTTTTAAGGGAGAGAGTGTGGGAGTGAGCAGGGGGTGGGGTGGGGGTAGAGGGAGAGAGAGAATCTTAAGCAGACTCCAGGCCCAGCTTGGAGCCCAACGTGGGGTTTGATCTCACAGCCTTGAGATCGTGACCTGAGCTGAAATCAAGCGTCAGATGTTCCACCAACTGAGCCACCCAGGCGCCTCTGACTCACTGATTTTTGACAAAAGTGAAGAATCCACTTCATGAGAAGGATAGGCTTTTCAACAAATGGCGCCAGAACCACTGGATGTCCATCAGCAAATAAACAAAAACAAAATGAATAAAAATACCTTGACCTAAATTTCACTCCTTATACAAATGTGAGCTCAAACTGATCAAAGTAAAGTGTGAAACTATAATGCTTTCGAAGGAAGCACAGGAGACAATCTTCAGGATCGGTGGGTTCTAAACATGGCACCAGAAGCACAATCCATAAAAGAAAACACTTGATAAACTGGACTTTACCAAAATGTAAAACTTCTGCGCTAGTAAAGATCCTGTTAGGAGGATGAAAAGACAAGCTACAGACTAGGAGAACATTATTTGCAAACCACTTATCTGACAAAAGACTTGTATCTAGAATGTATACAGAGCGCTCAAAAGTCAACAGGAAGAAAACCCCCAAACTAGCCAAATAGAAAATGGGCAAAAGACACAGACATTTCACCAAAGAGAATGTACAGATGGCAAATAAGCACACAGAAAATATTCAACATCACTAGCCATTAGGGAAACACACACAAAATCCTGAATGAGGTATCACCGCCCACCTGCTAAAGAGGTGGGTAAAATAAGTGAAAACCTCAGACATTGGAAAGATGTGGCTCTCCTACATTGCTGGTGGGAACGAAAATGTGCAGCCACTCTGGGAAGACAGTTTGAGCTAAACAGAAACCCTACACCTAGCAATCATGCTCATGGACCTTTATCCCAGAGCACTGTGCACAAATGTTCACTGTGGGTTTATTTGTAATAGCCAAGACGGGAAACTCGAAAGGTGACCGGATGCACAAACTGTGGTCTGTCCACACTACAGAGCCCTCCTCGTGATAGAGAAGCCAAAAAGTCATGGCACGTACAACTTGGATGGATCTCAGGGGCATTATGTTGGGTGGAAATAAAAACCACCAGCCAACCTCAAAGGGTCCCAGCTATAGGGCTCCCCCATGTAACACTCTCCAAACGGCAAGCTCCCAAGATGGAGAACACACTGGTGATGGCCATGGGCGGGACACGGGGACAGGCGTGGAGCAGGAAGGGACACGGTGTGCCCACGGAGCAGTCCCACACCTGGACTGTGCTGTGGTTTCCTGACTGTACGTGATGAACCAACAGAACCAGATCTGCCCGCCATGCCCATGTTGGTTTCCAGCACTAGCTCTGTCTGCGGTGATGGAAGATGCTACCTGGGGCGAAATGGGTGAAGGGTGACTTTCTGAATTATCTGCAGCTTCCTGGGGATCTATGAATGTATCAGATTACATAACGAGTGCCATACCTATCAACACATCCCAGAACAGTTCCTGAAGCTAGTAGCCCCATCCCTGCTCCTGGAGCCCCAAACATCCCCGTGGGCCCCCAGGCCCTGACCTGTGGGTGCCCAGCAGTGTGGAGGAAGCAGGGGTGGTCTGGGGCTGGGCTGTAGCCTGTAACCAAGAGGGCAGAGCAGGCTGGGTGTGGGATAGAGGCGGCACCCAGGGTGCTCTCCTCCCAGAGCTGATGCTCTGCCCTCAGGAAGGAAGGGCCGGGACCCTCCCTCTGTCCCTCCCGCCTGGGGTCTCCCTCTGTGCCCTGCCCCTGCCAGTCTCCTCCCCAGCCCTGCCCTCTCCTGCCTTCCGGCCCCCCATCCTGAGTTGTCCGCATTTTACAGACGAAGGAACTGGGTACTCCAGGGGTGAACTGCTCTGGATCACACCCCCAAAGTGAGGTGCCAGCCCTCCAGGAGCCTGCTGAGTCCACAACCTGGGCTACGGTGAGCAGGGTCTGAGCAGCTGAGCAGAGGAGGTCCCCAGCCTTGGGATCACAGCAAGGACCCACTTTCCTCTCAGGTCCGAGGACCTGGACTCCATCCACCAGCCTCCCCCTGGCTCCTGAAACCAGCGATCCCCAAATCAGCTCAGATACCACCCATCTTAGAGACACAAGCCTCTCTCTTCCCATGTCCCCCTGGAGTTCACCTTACCCCAGAGAGCCGGCTTCCTCATGCCTCCCATCGGTTGATGCCCAGGTGCCATGAGCACACGCCCCGAGCTCCATCCAGGGGCCACAGCGCTAGGCTCTCCTCCACCTTGGCTGGGGTCCCAGGCAGGCCCCAGCTCATGGGGATCTGCACCTCACCTGAGCTCCCACCCCACATCCCTGGAGCTAAGAGGGACCATCTCCCAGGAGGGGCCGAGCCTGGACCATTACCACCACCCCCCCTTCTGTCCGATTCATCACAGGTTCTTAGCTCTGGCTTTTGGAAGCGACCACCCATCTTCCATGTCCACAGACACACTACAGTCTCCAAGATGCACCTGTTCCCACCTGTCACCGGCTTTGCCTGACTCTGTCCTTGCAGCCCTGCACCTAAAGCAGCCAGTGTGACCCCCACGGTGTCCCCCAAATCCTGCAGTGCTTCTCTGGTCAGAGCAGGGCCCACACTCTGGCACCTCACTCCAGTCTCTGCCCGCTGCCCGGATCCCGCACCACCTCTGGGACCGGTCCCAGGTCTTTGGTGTCTTTCCGTGTGGTCTTTCCATCCCATTTTCTCTTCCAAGGCCTGCATCAGGCAAGACCCTGCAGTTGAAAAGCACCTGCTGTCGTGGCCAGTTTGCAGCCGTAACGTCTGGGTCCAAACCCGAGCTTTGCCACAGCCCGGCTGGGAGGTCTTGGGCCAGAAATGGTTTACACAGAAATACCTGCTCTGCTTTGCTGTCCCGTCAGAATGGTGCCGACCTCAGTGGCTGGCCTTGTGTGACGTCAACGTGGGAAGTGCTAGTGGGACAGAGGGGTGGGCTCAGGTCAGCTCCTGCACACCTTCTCAGGGCCGCAGAGGCCCCGTCCACCATCTGGGGAGGGACGCACGAGGTGCGGTGGTGACTGCTGCTGGGCCCTGCCTCACATTCACCCTGGGATTGTTTATCTTAAATTATTTTGAAATGACCGTTTATTCGAAACATATAATCCTGAAACTCTTGCCACGCCCACTCCCACAGGTGACCCCCCACCCTGCCCCAGCTCCCACTCAATCCCTCCTGGATGGGCGTATGCAGGGACAGCGCCCCTCCGCAAACGTTGCCTGGAAGGCAGGAGCTTCCGGCCGAAGCAGCTCTCCGGCTCACGGACCGGGCTGCCTCTGAGCCCGCTGCCTGGCCCGGCGGCTGAGGCCTGCCCCGCCCACGAGGGAGCACCTGTCCTCAGCGAGCAGCTCAGCCAGGGCCTGGGGCGCCTCCACGGCTCGCTCCCAGCCCCCTCCTCCTCTCGAGTCGTGTCCGTGGAGGCCTGGAGCTCTGGAGAGGCCTTTAAATTGTGTCCTCCTGGTGACACCAGGTGACAAAGCAGGTTTCTCAATCTTTGATCTTCACACATGGGAGAGCGAAACCTCTGGCTTAGACACTTTCTTAAAGAGATATGTGTTCCTGGGGCGCCTGGGTGGCTCAGTCGTTAAGCATCTGCCTTCGACTCAGGTCATGATCCCAGGGTCCTGGGATGGAGCCCCGCATCGGGCTCTCTGCTTGGTGGGAAGCCTGCCTCTCCCTCTCCCACTCCCCCTGCTTGTGTTCCTGCTCTCGCTATCTCTTTGTCAAATAAATAAAATATTTTTTTAAAAATTAAAAAAAAAAAGGGATATGTGTTCCTTTCCCCGCTCCTGTTAAAAGCTGCTTTCCTAAATTCCAGCTTTCTGCCGGACTCGGTCCAAGATTTACGCACGAGCTCATCCCCAGCCCATGTCTCAGTTTAAGGCCCAGCACGCTTTGCCCCTCTGGAGACAACTCCTGAAAGGTAAGGCTTCCCAAATGGCATGCCACCAGGACCCCAGGGTGAAGCTGGTCCCGGGCCAGGGGACTGCAGGCCACGTGCCCACCAGCATGTCCGCACAGGGCCCCAGCATGGGGAGGAAGCCCTGCCTCCACCTCTGCCCTCGCCCCTCCCCCCGAAGACACACGTCCAGGGGACTCCTGCGCCCTGCACTCAGCCGTGCTGAAGGGCTCCTGGCGGGCCGGGCGTCCAGGGAAGTCCCTGGGCCTGTGCTGAGCTGGGCTGAACTCCTGGTCACTGGGGTGTCGGGGGGACTCGGCGCCCTGTGCTGAGCCGGGTCAGCGGGCTCTCAGCCAGCCCGGTGTCCTGGGGGTGCATCTGCCCGCGCCGGGCTGGGCCTGCCCGTGGGCCGGCCTTCCCGGGACTTGCGGCCCGTGCGTGCTGGCTCGGGTGGGGGGCCCGGGCCACGGGGCCCCCGCCAGCCTCGTTGCCACGGCACTCGTTGGGGCTGAGCCGCGCCGGGTCGGGTCGGGTCGTGTCGGTCGGGTCGGGGCGCGCCGGGCCAGCCGGAGGCCGGTTCGCCTCGCCACGCGGGCTCCCAGGCAGCGGCGCGTCTGCGGGAGTCCCCCGCCCGAGCCGAGCCAGGCTGTGGCCCCCAAGGCTAGGAGGGGCTCTCCCCGGCCGGGCGAGCGTCGCTCAGGGCCCTACCCCACCCGCCGCGTCCGGCCGGCCCCACGCTGGGCTCGGGTCTGGGCGGCGCCGGGGCAGGCACGCGGCGGGCAAGGGGCGCGAAGCGCGGCGCCAACCGTGAGCCGGCGTGCGGGGCGCTGGGCTGGGAGGGGGCCTCGCCGGCTGCGGGCCCGGGGGCGGAGCACCGAAGGAGGAGCGGGAGAGCTGCGGCGGAGCGGCCGGCTCCCTACTCGGCGCGGCCTCGCCGGCGACCGCCCTCCAGAACAGTCGGGCATCAGGGCGCCTCCGCCCGACGTCACACCTCCCCCTCCCCCAGTCACCAGGGGGCTCCTGACCTCATCACCTGGACGCCATCCTGGGCGCCCTACCGGCCGCCCCGGCGCCCGCGCCGGCCCTTCCGCGCGGGAACCCCGCCCCACCTCCCGGGGCAGAGGGGAGCAACTGGGGGTGGGGCAGGGACGTGCCCGAGCGAAAATCAACAAGAAGTTTCCTTTGGCCAATGAGACACAGTCACAGCCCGGCCAACGAGAGACAGTCACAGCCCGGCCAATGAAGGACAGTCACAGCCCAGCCAATGAAGGACAGTCACAGCCCGGCCAACAAGAGACAGTCACAGCCCGGCCAACGAGAGACAGCCACAGCCCCGCCAATGAGAGACAGTCACAGCCCGGCCAATGAGAGACAACTACAGCCCGGCCAACGAGAGACAGTCACAGCCCGGCCAACGAGAGGCAGACACAGCCCGGCCAACGAGAGACTGCCACAGCCCCATCAATGAGAGACAGTCACAGACCGGCCAATGAGAGACAGTCACAGCCCGGCCAACAAGAGACTGCCACAGCCCGGCCAATGAGAGACAGTCACAGCTTGGCCAATGAGAGACAGTCACAGCCCCGCCAATGAGAGACAGTCACAGCCCGGCCAATGAGAGACAGTCACAGCCCGGCCAACGAGAGACAGTCACAGCCCGGCCAATGAGAGACCGTCACAGCCCGGTTAATGAGAGAGTGTCACATCCTGGCCAATGAGAGACAACTACAGCCCAAGCAATGAGAGACAGTCACAGCCCAGTTAATGAGAGAGTGTCACATCCTGGCCAATGAGAGACAACTACAGCCCGGCCAACGAGAGACAGTCACAGCCCGGCCAATGAGAGACTGCCACAGCCCGGCCAACGAGAGACAGTCACAGCCCGGCCAACGAGAGACAGACACAGCCGGCCAAGGAGAGACTGCCACAGCCCCGTCAATGAGAGACTGCCACAGCCCGGCCAATGAGAGACAGTCACAGCCCGGCCATTGAGAGACAGTCACAGCCCGGCCAACGAGAGACAGTCACAGCCCGGCCAAGGAGAGACAGTCACAGCCCCGCCAATGAGAGACAGTCACAGCCCCGCCAATGAGAGACTGCCACAGCCCGGCCAATGAGAGACTGCCACAGCCCGGCCAATGAGAGACAGTCACAACCCGGCCAACGAGAGACAGTCACAGCCCGGCCAACGAGAGACAGTCACAGCCCGTCCAACGAGAGACAGTCACAGTCCGGCCAATGGAGGACAGTCACAGCCCGGCCAACGAGAGACAGTCACAGCCCGGCCAATGAGAGACAGTCACAGCCCGGCCAACGAGAGACTGCCACAGCCCGGCCAATGAGAGACAGTCACAGCCCGGCCAACGAGAGACAGACACAGACCGGCCAAGGAGAGACAGTCACAGCCCGGTCAATGAGAGACTGCCACAGCCCGGCCAATGAGAGACAGTCACAGCCCGGCCATTGAGAGACAGTCACAGCCCGGCCAACGAGAGACAGTCACAGCCCGGCCAACGAGAGACAGCCACAGCCCGGCCAACGAGAGACCGTCACAGCCCGGCCAATGAAGGACAGTCACAGCCCGGCCAACGAGAGACAGTCACAGCCCGGCCAACGAGAGACAGCCACAGCCCGGCCAATGAGAGACCGTCACAGCCCGGCCAATGAAGGACAGTCACAGCCCGGCCAACGAGAGACAGTCACAGCCTGGCCAATGAAGGACAGTCACAGCCCGGCCAATGAAGGACAGTCACAGTCCGGCCAACGAGAGACAGTCACAGCCCGGCCAACTAGAGACAGTCACAGCCCGGTCAATGAGAGACAGCCACAGCCCGGCCAATGAAGGACAGTCACAGCCCGGCCAACGAGAGACAGTCACAGTCTGGCCAATGAGAGACCGTCACAGCCCGGTTAATGAGAGACAGTCACAGCCCGGCCAACGAGAGACAGCCACAGCCCGGCCAATGAGAGACAGTCACAGCCTGGCCAATGAAGGACAGTCACAGCCCGGCCAACGAGAGACAGTCACAGCCCGGCCAACGAGAGACAGCCACAGTCCGGCCAATGAGAGACCGTCACAGCCCGGCCAACGAGAGACAGTCACAGCCCGGCCAACGAGAGACAGTCACAGTCCGGCCAATGAGAGACCGTCACAGCCCGGCCAACGAGAGACAGTCACAGCCCGGCCAACGAGAGACAGCCACAGCCCGGCCAATGAGAGACAGTCACAGCCTGGCCAATGAAGGACAGTCACAGCCCGGCCAAAGAGAGACAGTCACAGCCCGGCCAACGAGAGACAGCCACAGCCCGGTTAATGAGAGACAGTCACAGCCCGGCCAACGAGAGACAGCCACAGCCCGGCCAATGAGAGACAGTCACAGCCCGGCCAATGAGAGACAGTCACAGCCTGGCCAATGAAGGACAGTCACAGCCCGGCCAACGAGAGACAGTCACAGCCCGGCCAACGAGAGACAGTCACAGCCCGGCCAATGAGAGATATTCACAGCCTGGTCAATGAGAGACAGTCACAGCCCGGCCAATGAAGGACAGTCACAGCCCGGCCAATGAAGGACAGTCACAGCCCGGCCAATGAGAAGCTACTGCAGTTCCCGCTCTGTTTACCCGAGTGGACTTTGTGCCTCGGGCGCCCTCCCTGTCCCCCCCTTCCTCCTCTGCTTAGCTCGGCGACAGCCCTGCGCATTCGTCCTGGTTTGTCCGCAGCGACGCGCGGTTCGGCAGGAGTAGCTGGTGCTGTGCTCTTAGGTCCCCAGCACGCGGGGCAGCGGGGGCCGAGCGGGCGGGGCTGTGCGTGCTCCTGGCCGGGCGTGGGTCCCTGCAGTGGGGCCGGTGTGTCCGGGAGAGTCCAGCGTCGGCTGGCGGGACGCGGTGGTCACCCTGGGCCTGTGCCCTGGCAGCGTGACCCCCGGCGCAGAGCCTGCCCTTCCCGGCGGGAGGGACCCCTTGTCGGGGTGACCGCGGGCCCACGCCCCGAACAGAGATTCTGTTACCTGGAGCTGGAGTCAGCCTAGCGGATCCTTTCCGTGCTCGGAGAAGGCTCGGGAAGCCCCCCCACCCTCCCCTGTGTGCCGAGGTGGAGGGCGCCCGGGCCAGCCGGACCCCCGCAGGTGCACCTCCAGGATGGAAGCCTCCGGAAGGCGATGAGCACAACGGTGGCGACGAAGCCCCAGTTGGGCAGGGGCAACGCAGACTCCTTGACGCGGGAGGGAATGTCGTTTTCTCTTGGCATTTTGTTCTGTGCAGATTCCCTGATGCCCCCGATCCCGGGACCCTCCCGCACTGCACAGCCCCCGGGGAAGGGGCCTCCGCATCCGCTGCTGCCAACCCCGGGCTGGGCTCCTCGCCTCCCCGGCCGAATGCGTCCACAGCCACCCCGCCTTCGGCTGCGCTGGCTTCTCCCCGGCTCCCCTGCGTGAGCTCTGGCCGGGCCCTGTCGGCTCCCCGGCTAGTCCCGCCCAGCTCGCCGCTGTCCTTTCCCGAGGGTGCCCTGCGCCCGCCGGCCGCGGCCCCTGACTTCCTCACCGCCGCCATCGCGCCCGACTGACGTCCCCCTTCCCGTGTCCGCGCTCCCCGGCGTCAGCGCGGCCGTGCCTCGCGGAGGGCGCAGCCCTTCTCGCTGCGTAACCACAGGCAGGTGCCTGCTGCAGCCAGAAAGCAGGGACGACGGGAGACCCGGCTCCCGGAGAGGCAGGAGGCCCCGCGAGGTGCTCTGCCCCCGCCCGGCGTGGGCCGCCTCCCCAGCCATCGCGGCCCTGGGGTGGACACGCACGGAAGCCCGGGCTCCCCTTGCCCTCGTCCTGTGGCGCGAGGACACGTGGAGGACAGCGCGCTCCGAGGATGTCATCCGGACGGGCGTGAGGCCGTGGGCGCCACGTGGCCACCAGGGCGGGCTGCGCCCCTCCCCCCACCGCTGTCATGGTGGAGAAAGGACCCCTGACCGTGCAGGACGAATGGAACTAGAGCAGAGGGAGCAGGGACAGATCCCACCGACGACGGGGCGCCGGGAGCCCTCCCCCGGTCTCCGTCCACTTGTGCGCGGCCCTGCTCGTGCATTCAGGGCTCCCCTCGAGGACGCCCCCTGTGTCGCCCGGGTGTCCTCCGGCACCTCCCCTGCGTCTTACTCCTTGGGAGCTGTCACCGCGTGCCACTGGTCTGGCCCCCGTGCGCACGCAGGTCACGTCCGTGAGCAGGGCTCTGCCCGTCCTGTTCACGGCCACGCGCACATCCACACGGCAGATGCCAAAAATACATGCATTTTAAGTAGGCGCTGGGGCCCAACGCGGGGCTTGAACGCGCGACCCTGACATCATGACCTGAGCTGGGATCAAGAGTCAGACGCTTAGCCGACGCAGCCACCCAGACACCCGAAAACATTTTTTAATGAGTGAATTGTTGCTGCACATTCAACCTAAAAAGCTGGACGTCAAAGTTCGTGGCCCACGAGCGAGCAGTAATGGCGCTGACGGCAGACTTCTCCCCAGCAGCGCTGCGCACGGGGGAGCAGGGTTCCCGCGCTGAGGGAAGAACGGCTGGGCTCTGTGCCCGCCGAAGGACCCTTCCAGACCGGAGATGAACAGTTTCCCACGTGCACGGATTCTAGGAGCTTATACTCACGCTCTGAAAAGATCGTGAAAGCGTGCACGCGGGAAGGAGGAAACGGAATCCGCACAAAGCGGTGGAGAGCAAAGGAATCACTCATTGGAAGGTTTTAAGAATAAGCTTTTTTAAACAACCATCTGAAACTTTAAGGGTAACGATTTTGATTTTCCTAATAATGATTTTAAATGATAACACAGCAGGGGCCTGTGAGCAAAGGTCGTTGGGGGCACCCTCTCTTCAGCACCCAGGGAAGCTCACCGCGGCGGCAGCATGTCCCCTTTCGTGACCCTTGCCGTGGCAGGGTGACCCGAGGGGCCCAGTCAGTGCCCACCTGCTAGGGGCCTCCTGTCCTCTCCACCAGCTCTGCCAGAGAGCTCTGGAGGGAGACTGGCGAGCTGACCCCAAAATAGGTGTTGGGGACTGGACTGTGTCCCACAGAAAGTAAGACGTGTCGACATTATGACGCTCAGGATCTCAAACAGTGACCTTAATCAGAGATAGGGTCGTGGCAGGTGTAATTAGTTAAGATGGGGCCACGCAGGTGCAGGGCAGGCCCTTAGTCCATCATGACTCGTGTCCTTATAAGAAGATGAGCCACAGGAGGAGAGGAGGCCGCGTGGGGATGGACGCAGAGGCTGGAGGCCGACGCACCCAGGAGCACCTGGTCCGCAGAGGGAGCGCCACCCTGCGGACAGCTCGGTCTCAGGCTCTAGTCCTCGTAACTGTGAGACAATCCACTTCTGCTGTCTGAAGGCCCCTGGCTTGTCATGGAAAACCTAGGAAACCAATACACCAGGTAAAGGTGGTTTTCTGTCAAGATTCTTGACTCAAAGAAATGTGACAAAATAACACCTACCCACGAATGCCCGACCACCCTCCGCTGGTCCCTGCTCCATGCGGCAGCCTCCCAGGGTCCCATTCAAGTTTTTTTTTTTTAAAGATTTTATTAATTTATTTGACAGAGAGAGACAGAGAACAAGTAGGTAGAGAGTCAGGCAGAGGGAGAGGGAGAAGCAGGCTTCCCACTGAGCAGGGAGCCCGATGTGGGGCTCGATCCCAGGACCCCGGGATCATGACCTGAGCTGAAGGCAGCAGCTTAACCGACTGAGCCACCCAGGCACTCCCCACTCAAGTTCTTTAAGTCTGCTAAAACAGCACTGTTTTTATAAAAATGTGCAATGTTATGATAACAACCCAAGAAATACAGAGAAGTACAAACAACTGTAAAAGCAAGAAAGCATTCACTGTCCCACATCTGTCGCAGGCCAAGCTGGTGACCGTCTGTGGGACGCACTGGAGGCACACACTCAGGGAGGGACCAGTGACGAGGGAAGCAGAGGAGTGAAGAGACAAGCGGTGGGCACATTATGTTAACAGAAGAAGCAGAAACGAGTGAACTGGGAAGGATGGAGGGCAGGCATTCGGGTGTTTGTACTGCAAGAGATGCTTGCTCCTGAGAAGTCCCTCCACATGAAGGAAGAAGGTTATGACCGCCAGTAAGAGGTCCCGGTCCACGTTCGCTCCCCCGTGGCCGCCGGAGCCAAGCATCAGCCCTGGGCTGGCTTCAGACCACAGAAACTTACCTCTCCGCCCTGGAGGCCAGAAGTCCGAGGTCCAGGTGCCCAGGGAGCTGCTCTGCCAAGTCTCCCGGGGACGGTCCCCCCCGGCCCCTTCCAGCTGCTGGAGTTGCGGAGGGTGCCTGGCTGTCCTGGGCTTGGCCCGTCACTCCTCTCTCTGCCTCCCCCGTCACGTGGCCGACCCCCCGTGTCTGTGCCCAAATGTCCCTCCTCCCTGTCGGGTTCGGGCTCATCCTAACAACCCGAGCAAGGTCGCGTTCTGGGAGTTAGGACCTGAACAAGTCCTCCCAGGGGACGTGGTTGAACCCACTGCAGAGTCATTCTGGGCTTTTCTGAGACGAGTTTCTGTTATGGACGGCTGTGAGGGAGCGCCTTCCCGCACCCTTGTGGGGTGTGCTCCTTCTAATCTGTCAGCTTTCGTGGCAGCCGGGACTTTGCGGCTCTGTGGCTTGGGTTCCGATTTGCAGACTTGGTTGTACCACTCTGTTCTCTGTGACTCCTGGGCCGCAGAGACCCTGAGCCGGCTGGGGCCTCGGATCCAGACCCCGGGGGCACGCTGCTTTTTGCGGGTCAGAGGGATTCCTGGGTGCGTGCGGTGGGGAGAGGACTTTTGGGGGGTGTGCCGTGAGAGGCTGAGCACCCAAGCGCCCGGACTCTGCCGGCTCTGAGAAGGGGAGCCTTCCGTCCTCTGAGGCGGCCCCGGCCCGATTTCCTTTCATAGATTGCCCAGAATATCTCTGCTGAGCTGTTTTGATTTGTCCTCTGGTGGAGGCAGTAAATTGTTACCGTGGTGATGGTTCTCTTTCCCCGTTCATGGTTTGTCAGCCCCCCAGAGGTTTGCTGCACTTTGACCTCCGCCCTGCAGGCAGAGCCCATTGGGGAGTTGGCTAGATTGTTTCCAGAGACAGCTGCTGGGGAGTTCTTACACCCCAAACACCTGCCACAGGGGGAGTGGGGAGGAGGCAGGAGGGGGGAGCAAGTGACCATTAGGGTTTTCAGCCCTTGGGGCTTGGCTCCAGCTTCCATCCGTTTTCTTTCTGGTGCCAGGCTATTTGTGCTGGACTCGAGTGACCCTTTGTGGATCAAGACCTGACATCAAATGACTGAGGAGGGGCACCAGATGTCCCCCTTTCTGTCCTCCCCGACCTGCCCGTGGCCCCAGAGCACCTCTGGCTGAGCTGGACCCGTAGGACCCTCTCAGGCCTGAGGTGAGGTGGTCCTGCCGGGTTCCCTTGGGCTGGCTGGTCCTCATACTCCGACGAGGGCCCAAGCCTCCGCTCTGTCCCGGCAGCTCCCCCCGCCCCAGCTGTGGGAACGGCTCCCTGCTTCCCCCACCCCCTCACGGGCCCCATGCGTTGCTCATGTTGTGAAGGGCATTTTCCAGGGATAAATGGTAATCGTTAGGCCAGGTTCTGCTGTGGTCACCAAAGCCCCAAACAGCAGTGGCCCCAAACCAAAGCCCAATCTGGCTCCTGCTCCTGCAGACCCACACTGTGGGGCCCGTGGCCACAGACCCAGTGACTTAACACAACACATATCTTGGCACGTGACTCCGACCATTTCCGTGGGTCAGGAATCGACCTGGCTGGGTTGTCCTCTGAAGCCAGCCCACAAAGGATCCATTTCCAAGCTTAGTGGCCGCGGCAGTGTTCCGCTCTTTGCCGGTGGCGGGACTGAGGGCCTTAGCTTCTTGCTGGCTATCAGCTGGAAGCCGCCCTCAGCAACTTGCCACGCGGATCCTCCCCACGCCGGCAAGGGGGACAGTCGTTTGGCTAGGTGGGCATTAAAATCTCATCAAAATGATGATCGTGGAAGTGACATCCCATTATGGTTGCAAGGTCCCACTTATGCTCAGAGGGGATTCCGCAGGGCATGAGCACGGGGACAGGAGGTGGGGACCTGGAGTCTGGTGGCCACAGAGAGTGGCCCACTGACTAACTCAGTGGAAGAGAGCACTGGAGGGCTTTGCCCCAGCAGTTCTGTGTTTTGCTTCAGGACTGACAAGTGCCTCCTGCCCAGTTCTCCGGCCTGGACTGATCTCTTGGGCTGACCCAATGCAAGGGGTCTGTAGAACTGTACTCCTGCGTGTGATGGAAAGAGGAGCAGAACCAGACACAGGTCATTACAGAGGCCCTGCCTGCTGTATCTCTTGTCAAAAGATTACTTTTCCGGGGTGCCTGTGTGGCTCAGATGGTTAAGCGTCTGCCTTCGGCTCAGGTCATGATCCCAGGGTCCTGGGATGGAGCCCCACATTGGGCTCCCTGCTCGGCGGGAAGCCTGCTCCTCCCTCTGCCTCTGCTTCTCTCTCTCTCTCTCTGACTCTCATGAATAAGTAAATAAAACATTAAAAAAAAAAGATTACTTTTCCTAATTGTTTCTACTGTCTTATATTCTGATTTTTAAAGATATTTTATTGGTGCTAATATTGAGTCTGCAGACCCCTAATTTTCCATGTAGGTTTCCATACGACCTACAGTCAGTCGTAAGGGTACGTTGGGCTGCTTTGGCGCAAAAACCCAGCACAAGGTTGCGGCAAAGGCAGGAGCGTCATCGTCGTTTCCGACAGTATGTGCTTATGATGCTTTACTTTTTTTTTTTTTAGTGGCTACTGGATTCAGATTGTTATATGTGTAGTAAAATGCACACAACATAAGATTACCATTTTAGCCATTATGAGTATACAGCGTTGTGTGACCATCACCACACCATTATTTAGGATGCTTACTGCCCACTTTTGGCTGATATTCTTTATCAAGTTAAGGAATTTTCCTCCTACTTAGAGTTTTCTGACAGGGTTTCATCAAAAATGTTTTTTAGGCAGTGATGTCAATGAAAATGGTGGAATGAGGATCTTCAAAAACCAGCAAGTAAACTGGCGAAAAAAAAATATATCAGAATCAACTTTATTGAAACCCTGGAAAATGATCAAAGATTTATAGCAACAGGTTAATGCTTGATTGAGAAAAAGCAGCTCGTTGTGGTCTGAGGGCTCTGGGCATTTGGGCTTTGCCCTTGGCCTGCCCCTCGCGCCTTGCTTGGTTGGCCCTCACGAAAACCAGGTGTGGGTGCCTGGGGCCAGAGGGGGCAGAGTGGACCCTGTGTCCAAAGAACTGTCCTTCTTTGTTCTGATCTTCTGGGCACTCCCTGAAGGACTGTTGCAAAAAAGGCTTGCCTCTGTTTCACCCAACTAGGAGCTCTCCAGGATGGAGAAGTAGCTACGGGGGAGGGGGCGATTACTGTTAAAACTTTTAAAGGCAATTGTATTAGCCGCTGCTGCCTGGGGGGCAAACAACAGACATACTGAAAAGCTTGGGAGGAAAGGCTGGGGTGGGAGCTCCTGTGGGTCTAGAGCTGCACACGCATTCCCTGGGCATATCCTCAGAACAGCCCAAGTGGCCTCATCTCTCATCCCTGGGTGACCTTCAGGCTCCATGCAAATGACAGTGAGGGCAAAGGCAGAGTATTAAACTGCTTGGATGAGTGTTGAAGGTGTGCCCCAATCCACGCACATGGCCCACCTGCAAAGACTGGGAGCTTTTGTGGTTTGGGAGGGTATTGCTGTTCTAGACTTTTAAAGAAGTCTTTGTCAAATCACTAACTGACCACTAAGCTAGCTCAACAAAGACGTCAGTGGCCATGTGACCAACAGTGCAGACTTCGCAAAATTAGTTCAGAAAAGTACTAAACAAACAACCACAGCTGTCAGAAGTGGTAACAAATCCCAGGGAAGGAGGAGAATCTGATTTCTGAAGATGCCACACTATAATATTCAAAATGTCCAGTTTTCAGCAACAGTAAAGGTTATGATGCATACAAATAAATGAGAGCATGTGGTCCACACATAGAATAAAAAGAAATATTTAGAAACTGTCCCTGAAAAAGCCTAGACACTGGATTAATCATACAAGGGCCTTAAATAAATGAATTAAACATGCTCAAAGAGCTAAAGAAACCATGTACAAATAACCAATGGAAACCATGGAAACATTGTCTACCAAAATGGAGACTATTAATAAAAATATAGAAATTATTAAAAGGAACCAAATAGGAATTCTGGAGCTGAAAAGTACAATAACTGAAATGAAAAAATTCAGTAGAGGTGTTTCAACAGAAGATTTAAGCAGACATAGAAAGACTGGGTGGGGATGCCTGGGTGGCTCAGTCGGTTAAGCATCTGCCTTTGGCTCAGGTCATGATCCCAGGGTCCTGGAATCGAGTCCTGCATCAGGCTCCCTGCTCAGCGAGGAGCCTGCTTCTCCCTCTCTGCCTGCTGCTCCCCCTGCTTGTGCTTTCTCTCTCTCTCTCTAATAAATAAATAAAATCTTTTAAAAAAAGAAAAAAAAGAAAGACTGGGTGAACTGGAATATAGGTCAATAGGCATTAGACAATCTGAGAAGAAAAAAAGAAGAAAGAAAAATGAACAGAGCCTAAGGGACTTATGGAATACCACCAAGTGAACCAACATAGGCATACTGGGAGGAGAGAACAGGGTAGAAAGGATATTTTAAGAAATAATGACCAAAAACTTTCCAAATTCGATGAAAATTATGAATGTATCCATCCAAGAAGCTTAACAAACTCCAAGTATGAAAACTCCTTAAAGGGAATCACACCAAGACATGTGATAATCAAACTGCTGAAAACCAAATACAATGTGAGAATCTATAAGGGCGGGGGGGGGGGGGGGCTTCTCTAGGAATGACAGCTGATTTCTCATCAGAGATCATGGGCACCAGAGAGCATTGGGGTGATGCACGAAAAATGCTGAACAAAGAACTGCCAATCAAGAATTCAATATCCAGCAAAACTATCCTTCCAAATTTAAGTAGAAATTAAGACATTCTGGGATGCCTGGGTGGCTCAGTCGATTAAGCATCTGCCTTCAGCTCAGGTCATGATCCCAGGGTCCTGGGATTGAGTCCTGCAATGGGCTCCCTGCTCAGTGGGGAGCTTTCTTCTCCCTCTCCCTCTGCTGCTCCCCCTGCTTGTGCTCTGTCTCTTTGTGTGTCAAATAAATAAATAAAATCTTTAAGAAAAAAAAGAAATTAAGACATCCTCAGATAAACAAAAATTGAGAGAATCTCTCACTAGGGGACCTGCCATGCAAGAATACTAAAGAGAATCCTTCAGGTTGAAATGAAAGGACACTAGACGGTAACTCAAAGACAGTAACTAAAAGAAAGAACAACAATACATGTAAAAGCTAGTATTATCGTGCTTTTGGTTTCTAAATCCTCTTTCATTTCCTATTACTTTAAAAGACAGCTACATAAAACAATAATTATTAACCCTGTTGATGGGCAAGCAATGTATAAAAATGTGATTTGTAACAAAAGTAACACAGGGGAAATGAAGCTATGTAGGAGCAAAGTTTGTATACACTTGAAACTAAGTTTGTGTTTATTCAGACTAGATTATCATAAATTAAGATGTTACTTGTAAGCCACATGGCAGGCACTAATAACAAATATACATATAGTTAAAGAAATGGGAAGGAAATAAAAATGTTACACCAGAAGATATCTACCTAAGCAAATGAGGCAGAAATGGAGGGATCCAAGGGGAAAAGATGTAAGACAAATAGAAAACAAGTAGCAAAATGGCAGAAGTAAGTCCTTCTCAATAATTACACTAAATATAAGTAGATTGGACTCTCCAATCAACAGGCAACCAGAAGCATGTCTCCATGTCTATCAACTGATGAATGGACTAACAAAATGTATATCTATATAATGACATTTTATTCAGCCATAAAGAGGAGTGCTGTAACACAGATGAACCCTGAAAACATTGTATCAAGCAAAAGAAATCAGACACAAAAGCCACAAATTATATGATTCAATTTATATGAAATGTCCAGTATAGGCAAGTTCATGGAGACAGCAAATTAATGGTTGTCAGGGGCCGAGGGGAGGGCAAATGGGGAGTGGCAGCTAAATGGGTATGGGGGTTCTTTTTGGGGTGATGAAATTGTCTAGAATTATCTAGTGATGGTTGCATGACACTGTGAATGTATACTGGAAGCCACTGAATTGTACACTTTAAAATGGTTAAATTTTATGTTACGTCAATTTTACCTCAATGAAAGAAGAGTGTGCACTAGATTTTATCAAATAGTTTTTCTTGTATGTGTTGTGATGATTCAGTGGGAAGGTTCCATTGATTTGCTAATGTGTTAAATGTTCATATATTTTCTAATGGTGAGTCATTCTTACATTCCTGGAATAAACCTGATTTAGCATAATTATTATTTTTGTGCATGTTTATAGATTTGATTTGCTCATATTTTATTTTATAATTTTGTATTTCTGTTTCTAAATATGATTTGTCTACAATTTTAACGCTATCTGGGTTTGATCTCTCAAGATTACTTGGGCAGCTTTCCTATTTCTTAATCATCTAAAACACTTTTTGTAAGATTTGGATGACCTATTCTTTATGATAGAATTTTTCTTTGAACCATCTGCATCTGTTTCTTTAGGTGGGGTACTTCTATAAACTACCAACTCATTTTCTTTGTGGTTGTTGAGCTGTTTGGGTATTGTATTTTTTCCCTGAGTGATTTTGTTTAGTTTTTAATAGAATATTGTTTATCTTATTTAAGCTTTTAATTTATTGACAAAAATTGGTTATAATCTTTTCTTTTGACTTTCAGATCTCTGTTCTATCTGTGGTTGTGTGTCCTTGTTCATTCCTAATACTGTTAAGGGATGTGCTCTTTCCTCATTTCTTCTTCTGTCTTGCCACATTATGGCCCTTCTAATTTATGTTGACTACCTGTTCCTACACAACACATGACGTCAGAATTTAGTGGCTGAAAACAGCAAACATGTATTCTCTCACGGTTTCTGTGTGTTAGGAACCAGGTAACCTAATTTGGTGGCTCTTTCTCAGGGTCTTGCAGGCTGCAAAGCATTGGCTGGGGCTGCAGCCGTGGGAGGGCTCAGCCGGGAGGATCCCCTTCCAAGCTCACTCACATGGCCGTTGACTGGAGACATCAGATCTTCCCACGGCAGCTGCTTTCCCCAAAGTGGGGGACCTGGGGGGCACAGAAGTCACAACCTTCTTGTAGCCTAGTCTTGGCGGGGACGTCCCATCACTTCTGCTGTATCCTCCCCACTGGAATGGTCAGCCAGCCTTGCCCTGGCTCGGGAAGGGACTTCACTGCGAGTGAACGCCAGGAGGTGGGGCCACTGGAGGCCGTCTTGGAGGCTTCCTACCACACAGTCTTTTCAAAGAGCCAGTTTGGAGTTTTGTTCATCCTACCTAATGTTTGCTTTTCTTTTTAGTTTTCAATCCCACAAATCACTTCTTTAGTCTTAATTGTTTTTCTTTGCATCTTCAATGAGACAGCTGCTTTTCCACCTTTCCTGCTCGCTTGTGCACGAACTTTCAGGATAGCAACTCCCTCCCAAGGTCCAGTGTGGCTGCATCCTAAAAAGTTTTGCACGTGGTGTTTGTTGTTGGTTTCTACCTGTTTTCGGGTCTCATTCTGATTCATTCCTTGAACCATTAGTCAAATATTATGTTACAGTTTTACATTTCCATATGTTTGGTGATTGTTTCTTTGCCCTATTATCATTGCATGTGGTCAGAGAACATGATCAGTGTGATAGAGATTCTCGGATATTTTGTTGAGATTTAGTTTGGTGGCTTTGCAGTGCGTCCCTTGCTGGTAAACATCCCACGTGTACTTGAAAATGAGGAATTCTTTAATTTGGGTGTGCAGGGATTTTTGTCTACTGGATCTCGCTTGTAATTGTGTTGAGTGACCTTATTAATCCTAGACCTGCCTCGTCTGTCATGAGAGATGTTCATCTCGGCTTCCTTCCGACTGTGGAGCTGATCATTTGTTCTTGGACTTTGGCCAATGTCCGTGTTATAGATTTTCAAGCTGCGTGTTTGGTACATTCAAGTTCCGCGTCATCAAGTTCCCCTGGCAAACTGTCCCCCTGATCTGCAGCAGGCCTCTCCCCTCCGGCCCACGTTGTTCGCCCTACAGCACCTTACGTCTGCCTCAAGAACGCCATCACAGGTCTCTGCTGGTGGCCACTTACCTCGCGCATCTCTTTCCTTATTGCTTCAACTGCATCCTTGAAATGAGGACACAGCTACATTTCGTGTTCTCCATCCCATTCAATAAGTGATTTTTAAAAAACACTGGCTGGTTTAATCCATTGAACTTTATGGTGATTGGGGTCTTGTTTGAGTTTTTCCCCATGTTATGTTTTCCCTTGACCAGACTTCATCTTTGCCTTTTTATCCCCTTCCTGACTCCTGCGAGACCCACCACGGACTCGGAAGCTCTCTGGGTCGGGTTACTGGCTGGCTTCCCTTTTAAAACCCAGGACTTGACTTAAGAGCAAGGATGGACCCCGAATGCCAGCCTCCTCCTGAGTGACATGAGGGTCTGGCACTGCTTGGCTTTCTTGGCATCTTACCTTCACTACCTCAGCTCCACTGTTTTGTTCCTCACTCGGTTGGGGCACTGTCCATAGTCTCAGTTGCTTCTTGCCACATGCTTTCTCCCTCAGTCCCACTCACCTCCCACTGAAGCTCTAGGAGAGACTTCCGTGCAGACATGGGGCCGTAAGCTCTGAGTCGCGTGTGTTTGAAGGTGGCTTTGTTTCAGCCCTCACTGGATGGTAGTCTGACTGTGTGCTTGGGCCCACTGCCCGCCCCGCCCGCATGGGACCAACACCTGCCCCATAGCCAGTAGGACACGCAAAGGGGTTTCACGTCCACGATCAGGTTACATACGATTGCACCTTCCGTCTTGTTAGCAGACTCCCTCCTGCCTTCCTGGCCATCTGCCGCCTGGGAGAGGCGCCCGAGGCCAGGTGGTGAGGTGCCTCCGCCTGACAGCCAGGGGGACTGAGAACCACTGGGCAAGCCTGGAAGCAGGAGTCCCCAGCCATGCTCTCAGATGAGGTCACAGCGCCCGGCCAGCGCCGGGACCACAGCTGTGTGAGAACCTTTCAGGCAGAGGACCCAGCTAAGCCAGGCCTGGGTTCTGACCCGCAGAAGCTGTGAGGTACTGGACGTGTTTTGTTCTGAACTGCACAGTTTTGCTGTAAATTTTTGCACCGCAATAGATGATAATTCTATGTGTAAAATCCCAAGTTAATAGTTCTTTCATCTTGAGACTTTGAAAAAACAGATATACAATTATTGTTAGATTTGTATCATCATCGTTGATAAGTCTGCTGTCATCATAACTACTTTTGAGGCAATCTGAGGGTTTTTTCCTCTTAAAGTTTATGTCTCTTGTATTCTGCGGTTTCATTCTCACATGTAGAAAGTAGATTCGGGTTTTTTTCTGGCTTAAGACTCATAGTATTCCTGGATGTAAGGATTCAAATCTTGCAAGTGTGGGAAGCCCTCAGTCATTATCTCTTGTGATCTTTCCGAAGGGAGTCCCTACAGATGCTCTGCACCTTCCATTCTGTCCCCTCGCCCACACGCTGCACTGCGTCCTGGGCATTGTGGGCACCTCTGGCAAGCGCGGTGATGGGCTGCGTCCAAGCTGCGTTTGAACCCGCGTATTGAGTCCTTTTAGTGACTACCACTCCTCTCTCCAAATGCTCCAAATCAGCCCATTCTTCCCTCCCTTGGAATCCTGTCTCTATTCATTCACCTCTCCTCTCGTTCCTCCAGTACTTTCACCGTGTTAACCGTGGGAATTCACGCTCTCTTATCCCATGTTCTTTGCTGGGGGTCCTGCTGTTTGCGCATCTGCTGACCCCCGTGGTGGCTCTTTCTTGGTGAGTTTTGTACTTTCTGACTGTGAGCTCACAGTAAAAGTACTGGCAGGAATCATATGGGGCTGGACCAACAGCTTCTCCCCCATGGCGATCATACGTTTCTTTCTCCTGTCCTGGGCCCAGGTTTGTATGCTAGTTTATCTGCGGCAGGGGTGACGGGGCCTGGACTGTGGCAGCTCTAGAATTTAGGACCTACACTCTGTGAGGCTGCAGGCCTGGTTACAGGTTCTCCACAGAGATGTGTCCGAGCAGCCCAGGCACACAGCCTCCTGTTGCCCTGCGGGCAAGGTCTCCTGTTCATGCTCCTCCGGAGGGGTCGGCTGTCCAGCCCTTGCCTTGTGTGGGCCCCGCAGGCCTCTCCCCTCCCTCACGGGGGTGCTGGGAGTCTCCAGGGCCTCCGCCCTGCATGGTCCCCACAATAGTCCCGACTTCCTTGGGAGCTCAGCTGCAGCATGAAAGGTTGCTGTTTCCACCCTGTACTTGCAAGTTCTGCAGGGACGGGGTCTGGAGTTACCATCACGGGGGATGCCACACGTGGGAGGCTGCATCTGCTTTCCTTCCGGGGTCATGTTCTGGTCTTGTTTCCAGCATGTGTGCCATTCCCCTCTGTGTCAGTCTTCTGTGGCTACCATAACCCGCATACCACAGACCGGGGGGCGTATTAGAGCAGAAACTTACCGTCTTTCAGTTCTTGAGGCCAGAAGTCCAAGATCAAGCTGTTGGCAAGGTGTTCCCGTCTGGGGCGCTGTGAAGAGTCTGTTCCCTGCCTCTCCGCTCACATCTGGGGCTCTGCTGGCGATCTCTGGTGCCTTTAGCTTGTCAATGTGTCTACCTACACATGACATTTTCTTTTTTTTTTTTTTTTTAGATTTTATTTATTTATTTGAGAGAGAGAATGAGAGACAGAGAGCATGAGAGGGAGGAGGGTCAGAGGGAGAAGCAGACTCCCTGCCGAGCAGGGAGCCCGATGCGGGACTCGATCCCGGGACTCCAGGATCATGACCTGAGCCGAAGGCAGTCGCTTAACCAACTGAGCCACCCAGGCGCCCCTACACATGACATTTTCTGTGTCTCTGTCCCAGTCATTGAAGTAGGGCCCACTCAAATGACCTCATTTTAACCTGATCATGTGCAAAGACCCTATTTATAAATAAGGTCACATTCTAAGATACTGGGGCTCCAATATGTGAATCTGAGGGGGATGCAATTCAACCCATAACACCCTCTCTTACCTAAAGCTCAGTGAATGGCTCATAAGCTCCATGTCTTTGCTAAACTCAGCAATGTGACCTGTCTTGGGAGCAGCTCCAAAGCGACTGGGACACTTTTTCCCTGAATCTCCGAGGTCATTATTGTGCAAACCAGGGGAGGAGCTGGGTGCAGGGGGTTTGTTGTGGGCAAGACCTCCATGCCTTCCTCAGCCCAACATGCTGGGGAAAGAGGCTGCCTTCAGCTGCTGGGACTTGTCTCATCGAGCCTAGCCAGCCTGCCAGGCAGGTGACCTTGTGTTCTCACTTGATGATGGAGGAAACCCGGACTTGGAGTAGTGAAGCAGCAAGGCAGGTCTGCCTCCAGCACCTGCAGTCCTCCCCAACCCTGTGCAGAGACAGGCTCATATCCTCCCCATCTCGTGGCGGAAAACCCGAGGCTTACAGGACTTATGTGTGTGCGGAACAGTTTCAGTCTCTGTGGGACAAATGCTGCAGGGATTTGTCCACCTTTTTTTTTTTTTAAGATTTTATTTATTTGCGAGAGAGAGCGTCCATGCACAAGCAGGGGAGGGGCAGAGGCAGAGGGAGAAGCAGGCTCTGATCCCAGGACCCTGAGATTATGACCTGAGCAGAAGGCAGATGCTTCACCAACGGAGCCCCCGGACCCCGCGGGATTTGCCCACTTCTGTTTCTGGCGCAGCTGGTGGTGACCCTGTTATTCCAGTGTTTCTTCCTGTGTGCTGCTTTGTCGCATCAGAATTTCCAGGTACACAGGATCTAATGCTTCAGCTTTATCGGCCGAGGAACACAAAGCCTTGGGTTGCACCCCAGGCCCTGGGTGAGACGTGGCTGCCCCCCAGTCTCTGTGCCAGAATGAGAAGTGCCGGTGAGAGTAGATGTCCCCATCTTCGCAGTTACAACCAGTGTGAATGCTTTGAATGGGGTTCTGCTTCCACACGTGGCCACAAGAGACTCACAAATACTTACGTGGAATTCAAGGCCATGAACACAGAGCTCCATGAAGAATCATCCACATGTTAGTGGCTCTTGGTGGACGTGGTTTCCCCCAATGCCAGGTTGTCCCACCGGGGCTGAGGCTGGTGCTACCAGGCCAGAGCCCTGGGCCCCAGCTTCCCACCGAGGGGACTCCTCAGCAGCTCCAGGGACAGTCACGTCCTTTGAAGGGCAACAGGCACTGGGTACCTGCCATGTGCAGGCCCAGGACAGACCTGGGCCCAGGAGCAGGCCAGCAGGCCCAAACACTCGTGCCCAGAAGGGGCGGGTGCGGAGGTGGAGGGAAGAAAGGCAGGGCCTGCGCAAAGCTGGGCTGCTTCTCTTCTGGGTGGAAATCACTGCAGATCTAGTAACAGTAACAGAAGGCAGCACTTGGGGACAGTGGGTTGGGGGCTGGGGCCACTAGGAGCCATGACAAGACAGTGGCAAGGCCTGTGCAGGGGTGCTGCGGAGAGTGGCGCTAGGGAGGTACCAGAACTCTAGGCCACTTTCCTCTCCCTCACTTTCAGATGCACCTGTGAACTCCCTGGCGTTCTGCTCCAGCTACAAAATGAAATTGTGGGTGACCTGGACCAGAAAAACCTTTAATTCTGGCCCGGAATTGCCTGCTTCTAGGTGGTCCCACCTGCGGGAGGCCAAAGTCCCACTCGGTTTGTTGGACAGCCCTATCACACTCAGCCTGTCCAGGCTGGGGCTGCAGATGTCTCCCCGGCTGACCCACCTGCCCTCGCGGTCCCCATCGAGACTGCAGCCCGACTCCAGCTGCGGAGGATGGGGTGATCAGGACCGCCTGTGCCCACACCCACATCGCCCCTTCCACAGTCAGGAGCAGGACCCAAGCCCCCGACCCTCTACCCGCGGCAGGACTTGGAGTGCGCTGCTCCCTTTCTGGAATGTTCTTCTCCCAGATCTCTGCAGGGCTGCCCGTCCCCCCGCAGGGCTCCGCCCCTGCCCCGTCCACCGCCCCACTCACGTGATGCCTCCAGGGTCTCCTCTCTTGCAGCCCCAGGCACAAAGTGGCCAGAGAGCACGCCCTCATGTCTCAAGAGCCGTCAGAATCACCAGAAGCTGGGTCCTCAGGCCTCCTCTCAATGCCTGCAGGAGAGGCAGGGCTCCGGGGGACCCACGACATGCCCTCATGGACCACTAGTGAACCCCGAGTGAGTGTCCCCCAGCAGCTGATGGATTTTGGCTTTGCTTCATGTCCACACTGACTACTGTTGTATAAATTAAGCAGGTGTCTGCGCAATTCAGAGTGCTCGGAATAACTAAAAGACAAAGGATCTTATATTGTTTGTGGAGAGAAAAGTAAAATATTAAGTTCTGGCATTAGAAATATTCTGAACTCCTTAAGGACGGGAGCCCGACTGCAAGGCAACATCCCCAGTGGCCTGGAGGGGTGGGCCTGGCCTCTTTCCCAAAGGAGAAACGTATGCTGGTCTTCTTGGGCTCAGGGCTGTCTTCTGCAGTTAGCAAAGTTTGGGTTTGCTTCAACAGAAGGCAGAACTGAGTTACCAGGTTGTACTTTGGATGCAAAACCAGGTCTTGCTGAGGAGCAAAGGGGTGGGGCTCCTCCCATCTTGTCATTCTGGGTGGCGAGTTCTCCCGGGAGGGGGCAGCTTCACCTGGAGGGGACAGTTTCCTGGGGCCAGGCAGGTGGGCAGCATACTGCCTTAAGTGTCAGGGTCCACCCTGTGGGCTGTGGTGGAGACACCCGGGGCAGGAATGAGCTTCCCTTGGGCCTTCTCATCTGCCCAACTCAGGCCCTTGTGTGCAGGCCAGTTCTCGGAAGGTAATTCAGGTTCTTCAGGGTCGTGTGCAAAGTTGGGGACAGAGTGGTGACAGGGAGTGGAGGGCATCAGGATGGCGGGCTTCCGGAGGCAGAAGCCTGTGGCCTTGGTGCCTTTGGCCAGTCCTGAGGACTGGGGAGGCATGCATGGCATGGGCATGTTCAGAAGAGTACACCGATTCTTCTCACATCTCCACTGAGCGGGTTCCTACCTCAAATACATGGGGGTACGGGGGCAGAAACCCCTGCCTCCAGGGAGTTGGCAGTATAGCAGGGAGAAAGTCCAGACGGAAAGGTAATTTCCATACCAGGCATGAGGGTAAGGAGGGAGGAGCAGGGGAAGGCAGCAGAAATAGCATGTGCAAAGGTCCAGTGGCCGGTGGGAAGAAGGGCCATGTGGCTGGAACATGGTAGGCAGGGAGGGACTCCTGGCTGGAGGATGGAAGGGAGATTAGAGGAAGGTTAGGTGTCCCAGACCTGGGGCTCTCTGTGATAAGAAGCTTGGATTTCCTCTCTGATTCCTGAGAAGCCACAAAGGGATTGGAGCAGGGGATGACAGCATCTGATTTACATTCTAGGGCCCCTGGTGACCCCGGTCTGGGTGAGACTGAGGTGGAGGGGGTAGGCATCAAGGGCACCATGGGTCTTAGTACAGGACAGGAGGAGCCGGAGGAGCTGGTCCAGGCTTGTTGGGGGCTCTGGTCCTGGACACTGTTAAATGAGTAACTGCTGTCCGAGAAAGTGAGGGGTGTGTGGGTGAGACATGCACCCAGGTCTGGAGTTTTGATCTATTCCTCGTGACTCATTTTGTGCCTGCATTTAGGAAAGTTCTCGGAGACCTTTGCTAAATGTGCACTTACACCCTGTTTTCTCATTTCCCCCCTATGTTCTAATTAATCCAATTTGGGAGGTATTTCCATAGGTGAGTACTAAGTAAGGGTTTAAAAGCATTTGTTTTGCAAATAGATACCCAGTTCTCTGTTACCCTTGATTGAATCCACCCGTGCTGCCTCATCAATTTTTGAATTTTAAAAACAATAGCAGGATAACAGGATTTCAGGGTCGCCCACCGGGTCGCAGTGGGCTCTACTGATGGTTCAGTGCCAGGTACACGGCCGTCGTGTGTTACCGTTGTTTTTTCACCCAAGAGGACAGTTATGTTGCCTATCTTCACTGCCACCTGAGAACATTCCAGCTCCCAGGATCAGGGTCTCCCAGGGCTGGCTTCAGTCCCTTTTCCATCACCCCATCATCTCACCCTCGGGGCCTGGCTAGCTCCCACCCTAGGGGAACCTCCCGCTGGTGCCTCTCTGGAACTAAGCATAGGTTGCTCACGGGGGCGGGGGGCGCTGGGGACCCTGCTTCAGCCACATCTGCCCACCTTTGAGGGACCACGGAGCTCAGGGAAATCCCTGCGGAGGCTTCTTGATGCTGACTTCTGGCCGCTGTGCTCTCTGCAGGATCAGGAGCCTATCCCTGGGGCCTCCCATCCAGGGCTGCACCTCCTCCTGGGTCCCGGGGACCCAAGCATAAGGCCAGGTTTGCCCAGAGAAACTCTGGGATCCCGGCCGCGGCCTCCTGCGACCCAAGGCCGACTGACAACAGTGTCAACCTGCAGTGTCTCCTTGCAGTGGCCCAGGAACATTTAAATGATCCCTGCCTGGGAGCGCGGGGGGGGGGGGGGGGGGGGGCAGGTGCGGCCTGGCAGTTAAGGCCCAGTGGGTGTGGAGCAGATGGGACCTGGCGAACGTGTGTGCATGTTAAGTGTGTAGATGGGTGCTTGTGTGGGTGTGCCGGTGTGAGGCAGGTACGTGTGTAGGACAGGTGAGTGTGTGCGCACGCACGGGGCAGGTGGGGCCTGGCGGTTGCAGGGCAGGTGCATGGCAGGTGCATGTGCGGGTGCAGGACAAGTGCGTTTATGTGTATGTGTGTGCGGGACAGGTGGGGCCTGGTGGTTGCACGCAGGTGCATGTGCGTGGCAGGTGCATATGCGGGTGCAGGGCAGGTGTGTGTGTGTGTATCTATGGGGGGGCAGGTGGGGCCTGGTGGTTGCAGGGCAGGTGCTTGTGAATGTGTGTGTGCGCGCGGGGGCGGGGCGGGGCGGGGGCGCCTGGTGGGTGCGGGGCAGGATCGTGTGCGGATGCACGCAGGTGTGGGCAGGCGCGGCCGGCGGGGGAGCCTCCCTGCCCGCGCGGGGCGGGCGGGCGCGGCCTGCAGCCGCCCGCGTCGTGCTGCGCGGCGCTCGCGCCTGGAAACAGGAGACTGCTGGGCCGGAAGCCCCGCCCGCGCGCGCGCCGCCTGTCCCCGCCCGGTGGAGCGGCTGCTGGCGCGGCGCGGCGCGGCTCGGCACGGCGGCGCCCGGGCGCAGGCGAGCGGGCGGAGCAGCGGACGGCGCCCAGGCCGCCCCACGCGCCGGGCTCGCGGCGGAGCGCGCCGGACTCGTCGGGGCCCGCGGCCGCCCGCGCCTTTCAATGGGCAGCTCGCACTTGCTCAACAAGGGCCTGCCGCTCGGTAAGGCCGCGCGCGCGCATTTCCGGCCGCGGGGGCGGGGCGGGCGGGCGCGCGCGGGCCCCGGCTTTGTGTGCGAGTGCGCGTGCGCGCCGGCTTCCGCGCGCCGCCCGGGGCGGGGCCGGGGCGGGGCCTCGGGCGCCGTGCGCGTGCGCGAGCCGCAGCGTGCGAGCGCGCGTGCGCCGGCGCCGCCGTCACGCCCGCCGCCGCCGCCGCCGCCGCCGCCGCCGCCGCCCGCGCAGGTGACACAAAGGGGCGCCGCGCTCGGCCCCCTGCCCCCCAGTCCAGGCCCGCCACACCCGCGGCGCGCCCCGGCGTCCGGACCCAGCGGACCACGGCCCCCTCCCGGGCCCGGCCCCCTGCCTCCCGGCGCGCGCGCCTCCTGCGGGGCCCGGGCCGGCCTCCTGGCGGTCGCGTGGGCTCGCCTGCGGGGCCGCAGGGATTCTTGCGGGCGTCCCCGCTCCGCCGGGCTTCGGCGCTGGCGTGCGGGGCCGCCTCGGGGTCCGGCGTGTGCCGGGAGGACGCGCGCTGCGTGCGGGCCCCGAGCCCCGCGTGCGCGCCGGGCGCCCCCCGCACCTCTGCGCGTTCGTGCGGCCTCGCGCCGCCGTCTGCGTTTCCCACGTCTGCAGCACGGTGACAGTGAGGCCGCTGCGCCGGTGGAAGGGCAGCCCCGGCCCGCAGCCTGGGACACACGCCTCCCCAGCTGGCCACCGGCACGCTGCGCTCTCGCCGAGCCCGTCCTCGCCCCTCCGTGAGCCAGGCGCCCCGGCCCCTGTTCTGCGCACAGGGCGGCTGCGCCCCCCTCGCGCCGGCAAGGGTGTCGGAAACCAGGCCCTTGGCGGCTGCTGTAGACACACGGGGCAGCGTGCGGCCGCGGCAGCAGGCCGGCGGGGCACACCGCGGGGGGCTGCTGGCCTGCTCGCCGGCCAGTGCCTGGTGCCCCCGTGGGGCCCGGGTATCGGGGCCGTCTTGCAGTTCCGGGTCCACTTGCGGCGGCCTGGGCTGGGGCCTCTTCCACGGGGGCCCTCCCGGGGTGCGGCAGGGGTGGGGCCGGCCTGGGGTGGGCCCGGGCCGCTGCCCCTCCTCCTCCCCTCTGCTGTGCCTGGAGCCTGGGGGCAGGGGCTCCCCGAGGCCCGCGCCAGGGAGAAGCTGCAGCCACACCTGAGCCTACGAGTTGGAGGCTAGCTCTTTCTCTGGCTGGGTGCCCTGCCCAGCCCTCTGCGTGTCTGCTGAGAAATGAGGGCACCACCCCGGCATGCCCGGGAGGACAGCCTTTCAGCTGGCAGCATCTTGGAGAAGCCCGGAACCTGGCCAGGAGCCAGACCCTTTTGTAGTGATCATTTTCTCCATGATTGTGTAGGACAGATTAACCTTCTGGATGGGGGAGAGGGGGACCATGTGCCATCCAGAAGTGGAACAGGATTGGCTTTCCTCCGGTTACTCTGAATCGAGTACCCGCAGACGTGAAACCCTCACCCGGCTCCCACTTCTTGGGGTGACTGGAGAGTCAATTTGCAAACGGGGAGATGTCCATATCCCCTTTTCCCACCTTTATTCCCCTTTTCCAGGATCACCCCCCCTTCAAGAGCAGCGACTTCATTTGTATAAAAACAGACACAGCAGAGTGCTCAGCGGGGCTGGTCTCCACCACCGTGGGCATTTGAGGCACCTGGAGCCGTGCACACCCACCCTGGGGTCGTTGCGGACAATCCACTCGTGTGTGGGATGGCATCCCCAAGGTTCTTGGAGGAGCAATCAAAGAGGGCCAAAGCACAGACCCAAGCCCATCCCTGGGGTAGCCCGGCCAAGCCCTGACCAGTACCTGTAAGGTGGAGATGGCAGTGTGAGGCCATTTGGGATCATGAGTGAGCTTCTGCCAAGTGATGGGGACTGGGGCCAGGGACAGGGCCAGGGTGGGGGCCATTTCTTTCCGTAGCTGCTGTGTGTGCTCACCGTCATTGTCCTGCTGTCCCTGGATGTCAGCCTGGCCATGCGTGCTCTCTCGAGTTCACCTTCTCTCTGTCCTCAGGGCTTTGCCAAAGCTGGCCGTGGGGGTCCTCTCTGGACCCGGGCTTTGGTCTGTCTCCTCTCTTTGCGGCCCCCGGCGGTGCCTGCCGTGTGCTCTGCTCCATTGGTTTTCCAGGTTTCTTCTCACTTGGGTTTTATTACCATCTTTGAGCATGTGGTTCAGTTTGGGCATCTCTACAAGGGCTTGTGAAGGATGCACACTTGGGGCTTCGTCTCTGTCTGCCGTGTGCAGGTGTGTCCCATCCAGCCTCCCTGGGGTGTTTGTGCAGTTCTGGCCTGTTCTCCTGGACAGGTTGCTGTCCCCTCTCTCTGAGAGATGGACTCATGGCTGGAGTGACCTGTCTCAGCCCTGGATCCTCCTCTTCTGGCTGCGTTTGGGGTTTCTCTTCTATCCTCTTCAGCTTGAGGACGCACAGGGTGGGGGACGGGGCACAGAACTGCTGAGGTCCTGCTAACTGTTCTGAAAGCCCCATGCCCTGGGAGGCTGGAGCCACCCCTTGTCTGTACATCTGTACATGAGGTTTGGCCATGGGGTGAGCTGTCAGATGTTCCCTGGGGGAACCCCAGGGCAGAGATGAGCACCTTTCTGCAGGAGAAGGGCCCTTGGGGTTCAGAGGTGGGTCCGGCCTCGGCGCCCCCCCAGCCCAGTGGAAGCTGAGATTGGCAGGGGCTTCCTTTGGGCCAGCAGGCCATGAGCAGAGGGCTGGGCCCCTGACATGGCCTTTGTCTGCCACCAGTCTCTCACCTGCCCCCAGAGCGTCCGGTGCCAGTGCCCTTGGGGTGTTGCCCGGCCCGAGTAGCTGGAGCGCAGCTTGCTGCTGGCCGCGCCTGGCTCCTGGGTGTGGAGGACCCAGTCAAAGGCTTGCGCATCATGAGGCTTTTTATCCTGTGGCAGCTGTCGTTCTGGAAGACTCCTGGTTTCCCTGCCCTGGTGGCGTGAAGGAGGATCCGGGGGAGGGGGCTGCGTATGGCCCTGGCACCGCCATCCGCAGGGGTGGGGGGCCGTCCGTGACGCACTTGCCGCCAGTTCCCAAACGGGGCTGCACCACCGTGTGCAGAAGCTCAGCTGTGCAGCAGCCTATGGGCCATGCGCTGGCATGGGGCCCTCACTTGTCTGCCCAGACGAGCCCCAGGATGTCCCGAGGGGGTGCACCCACGTTCTGCCAAGCCAGCCAGAGATCTCAGGGACTTCTCGTCATGCACCAGTGCCAAGGGGACGCTCTTCGTGCTGAATTGTTTCTGCCTGTGTCACCCTCGGGGGGGGTCCCTGTGTCCCTGCCAGCCCTGTAGCCTGGGCCTAGACTGTGGCTGGGAGGATGGTGACCCCCTGGTGGGACTGGAACTTGGGACTGTTGAGAAGAAGTCCTAGTGCGGGTGGGGGCAGGGGCCGCTTTCTGGACCCTCCCAGGTGTGGACTCTGGCCTGTCGGGAGGCCCGCGCGGTGCCCGGCACCCTCGTCAGGCTGTCTGTCTGACTCTGGTTGTCCGGGGTCCGTGACGTCCGTGTGGTGCAGTGAGGCCCGGCCTCGGAGGACGTGTCCCCGCCTGGGGTCTCCCCACAGCAGCTGTTGAGTATCACATGCAGAAGGGCAGAAGGTGACGTTCTTCAGCCCCAGGTTCTGGTGCGTGGGATTCTGAAGCGTCACGAGGCAGGACACGTGTGCACACGTAACAGCGCGGGAGAGGAGCATGTGGGAGTCTCGGTGACAGGAACACGCCTTTGCAGCAGTCTTAGCCACGTGTGGGGGAGCGAGCGCCTTTCTGGTTGACGATGAGTTAAGGGGACAGCGCGGTGTGAGCCGCTGCCGGGGGACGTGCCCCCTGTGCCCAGCAGCTCCGCATCTCCCAGCGGGGCGCCTGGCCTGCTCTGTGCAGGCTCAGCTCCCGCCCGGCCGAGGCCCTCGCCCAGCAGACCCTGCCCCGGGCAGCCGGTCCTGGCGCCTCCAGACCATAGCAGTGATGCCCCCCTGCCCCCAGCTGGCCGTGCCGGGCGCCGAGCCACAGGAGGATGTGGTGGGCCGGTGGGGGCGGTGAGGAGCCCCTTCCCGGGGGGTGCGACCGTGGTAAGCCCGAAGCACCAGGAGCCTGTGGGGAGCCTGTTGTGGCAGAGGGTGGCTTCTCGGAGGCGGAGGGGAAGGCTGGTAGGGGCCATGCTGTGGACTTCGCGTTTATGCTGAGGGTCTTCAGGCTGTGACAGTCTCTGGGTCTTGTTTCTGAAGCCTCTGACGGTGGTGGGGAGGGGCGTGCTGTCCTGGTGGGAGCACATAGGACCAGGGGGCTGCTCTGGTGTTCGGGAGACCCGGGCCATGGCTTTGGAGCCTGGGGCCCGAGCAGTGGGGAGCACTTGGGGGTGAATTCTCGGTGTTGAGTGTGGGACGCTTGTCAGAGTTGCAAGGGGAGGCGTGACCGGCCAGGGACGCGGGATGCTGAGGTCAGGCGTGGCTGAGTCTCGGGCACCGCCCCCTGGGGTTCCTGCTGGTGCCAGGGAGCTGCTGCGGTTGGTCTGGGGAGGGCTGGGCGCCTCGGGTGTCCCCAGGGTGTCCCCAGAGTGTGCCGCCTGCACCCTGATCCCTCCTGGGGCTGGGGGTGGGGTAGAGCAGGAGGACGGCCTTGTGGTCAGCTGGGTGGGGCTGGGCGTAGGAGAGCTCCGCCCAGACACCCGTGGGTGGGGCCCTGGGGGCCCCAGTCCCTTCCCTTGCCCCATTGCCTTTAAAGTGAACTTTCTGGCCAGCTTTAGGCTCACAGGAAGATGATGAAGGCAGCCTGGCGTGTGTCTGTGTCCCTGCAGGCAGCTCCCTGTGCGGGGCGGCACAGCCCAGGTCCCGCCGCCCCCTCCTGCTGCTGCCTGACCAGCGCCCGCCTGTCCGACCTGGAATTCTGTGCGCACGTTTGGGACAGCGGCCTGTGCTGGCGTTCCTCGTGCCCTTGTGCGGGGGTCTAGCAGCGGGGCGTCTCCTGCAGCCCAGTGGGTCCTGCCGCCGCCCGCACCCCCAGCTCCCGGTGAGGGCCTCCTGCGTCACTAGCCGTGCTGACCGCCATGTCCCCCCCCCCCCGCTGAGTGGCGGGGATGCAGGTGTGTGCACTTGGTCACCTCCCACTGTGGGCCCCCAGCCCCCCAGGGCCACCGCCGCACCGTGCACAGCTCACCGTACGCGGAATAAAGCGCGAGCTGTGTCGAGGTGCTTGTCAGAATTCGCCCGCTCCCCGCATGCTCGCGGGGTGCCACAGCCGTGCGTGCCCGGCGCCTGCCAGGTGCGGGGGATGCCCACAAGCCCCTCTTCTGGTGAGGCTGAAAGCAGCCCACGTGTCTGTCCAGAGTGGGACATCAGAGTAGGGCAGGAGGTGGCCAGGGAGGAAGCCAAGGGAGCCTGGGAGTGTTGAGCAGCGGGAAGGGCAGGGGCAGCGGCAGCCTGCAGCCCGTGGGAGGCGCCCAGCCTATGTCCCACCCTCCCAGACCCCCGGCCAGCTTCTGAGCCCCACCCCTGACACTCAGGCCCTGTCCCTGGCCAAGGGGCTCTCGTACCTGCTGTTTCGGAGCAGGTGGCTCCCAGGAGCCTTGTGCCGGTCACTGTGGGACGGGCACTGGGGGGACATAGAGTGGGGCGGAGGGACACAGGCTCACGGGGTGTGTAGGAGAGGGTCCTGCACCTCCCTGGGGTCCGCCCTTCAGCTGTCCCTTTGTAAATGTGGGGCCACTCCCCTGAGGGCGGAAGGTGAGCGGAAGCCCCGGCCTGCGTGTTTGGGGAGCTTGGGGCAGTCCTGGGTGGTTTCGTCAGAAGCATCTGTACCACATCACTAAGTGTCCCCGAGGCGTCTGTTCTAAAAGAGTAGAAAATAACTGGAGACAGCACATCGGTTTCCTTGGCTGGGTGACAGTTTGGGTTTCTCTGAGGAGGCAGAGTGCCCCTTGGACATTACGTAACGCGTGGCCCTCCTGATGGTCTCCCCGCGGTGCAGTCTGAGCCGCCGCGGCCATGCTCCCGGCAGGACCTGGGACAGCAGTGTGGGGGCCCAGCGCCTGGGGGGTGGGCAGAAGGCAGCCGGCCGTGTGCCGGGACCACCCGAACCTGCCTCCGCCGTTTAAATGCGTTCAGATAGTGTACGTTTTGCAGTAATGTCTTCAATTTTGCTGTCCGTTTTTTGTGTTTTTCACGTTCTTTTTAATGAACGTCACGTAGTTTTTGTGATTTTTTTTTGCGGCAAAACTGTCTTCCGGATAATTAGGCACACAGGGCAAATGCTTGAGAAAAGATGCTTTCGGTGAAAATATCAGACGCAGTTGGGCAGCGGTACACGTGGCCTGGTGGCCCTGCGGCCCCCGATCCCCAGCCCTGTCCTCACCACCTCGGTTTCCGCGTCTGTGTAGCGGCCACCCCTGTGTCCCCGTCGTCCTTTGCCTGTGTCCGTGGGGCTCTCCGTGGTCATTCTGGGCAGTGAGATCACCTGGCGGGGCTTCCGTGGGGCACGTTCCAGGAACGAGGCCGAGTTTGGTGGGTTATCGCACCGTGGACGTCCCCCAACACCAGCCTGGAAGCTCCTTGCGCTCACTCGGTCTCATTCTCCCAAGCACAGTCGGGCGGTGGAGTCCCGTGGTGCTCAGTGCTGCTGGGCTTGGCTCAGCCTCCCTGGCCCCGGTAGATGCCGTCGTGCTGTCCGTGGGGCCCCGGGGCCAGGACGGGCCGGGGCCAGGCTCACCTTTGCCTGCGTGCAGCTGGGGCCTGAAGTCACCATGCGTCTGCCCGCCGGGCCCAGGGACCCTCAGCCTGACCCAGTCTGGCCTTTGAGCCCCACGCCTGCCGGCGCTCCCCTGGGTGGGACACGCCTCACTGCCCCTAGTAAGGGGACCGAGACGCACCCTGGCCCCTTCAGGCTGCTCACGGGCTTCTGAACCTAGGTCAGCTGATGGCAAAGCAAAGCTTCCTTTCGAAATCATTTTCACAGAAAGGGTGAGCCGGGGGCATGGTAGAGCACAGGGTGAGATGCTCCGTGTGCCCGAGGCGGGTCTGGCTCTCCTTACTGGGGTTCACACAGCCCCGGGCCCTTGGCGTGGAGTGAGTGTGCAGATAAGAAGGCCGCCACCCACACACACACCACCAGCCTGTGCCGTCTGCCGACGGCCACCCCGAGCACGGAGGACCCGGCTGGGGACTCTGGTTGCTTTCAGGCACGCCTGGTGCTTCCTTCTCTGGGCTTTAGGAAGAACACTGAAGAAAGCCTTGCGACCGCTGGTTGGCGTGACCCCTTCCTAACTCCCCGTCCCTTGCACACGCTGAGTGTGATCCCGTGGGGCCCTCCAGGCGGGAGGGCAGACGGGCTGACCGCCCTCGGCTCCGTGGAGGTGACCACTGTGGTCTTGCCTGGCAGGATGCCGCTGCTCTTCTGCAGCTGTGGTTGGAGTAAGTGTGGGCCACCGGTGGAAAGTAGAGGGCCAGGGAGACGTGGCGGGATTAACTCGATTTGGGTTGCAGGTCTTGGGGTTCTGTGGCGCTCCATCCCGCCTGTGCCTGGCCACAGCCACGGGGTGCGAGTCCACCAGCAGCTGGGGCACACCCTCCCTCCCTCGCCGTCTGTAGGCACCCAGCCGCGCGGGATTCCCATGAGGCCCGACCTCCGGTGCTGCCACTGGGCAGGTGCAGGAAGCCCCGAGGATGCCAGGCCAGCCAGCCCCGAGGGCGTTATTCAGCTGCTGCTGGTTGACACCTGACCTGAGGCCTGCCTCCTTGGGGAGGCCCGCGTCCTTGGGGCAGCCCGTGTCCGTGGGGTGGTCTGTGTCCTTGGGTGGCTTGTATCCCTGGGGTGGCCTGCGTCCGTGGGGAGGCCTGCGTCCTTGGCGGCCAGCTTGCTGCCAGGGCCCAGACACCTCACGCCTGTTGCTGGCTCCATGCTCACTTTGGGAAGGTCGAGGTAGAGGGTGAGCCTTGCCTCAGGGCGGGGAGAGCTCCGGCCGGCACAGCTGGGCCTCTGACCGTCTGGGCCTTGCGCACCACTGCGTCCTGCTCCTGTAGAGGCCGGGCCGGACAGTCAGCGAGGGCCCCTGCAGGTTCTCTGGGGCCTCAACCTGTCACAGAGTAGCCCCCTCCCGCTTTATGAGGTGTGAGCGACATTTCTTATTTCATGACTCATCGGGTATGTTCTTTATGGAACAAAGTTAAATCAGAGGTGGGTCCATCGTTTGCAATTTCCCACGTTTTGTATTTTCTTGAGCCGTGTATCAGGAGAGTTCGGGCCCTTTGGGCCTCGAGCCCCTTCTGCCGCCGGGCTTGACCTCAGAGCAGCATTGGGGTGGGCCTGGCGGGGGACGGGTGGGTCTGACCTGGGCAGAGCGTGTCACGGTCCCCTGCCTGGGGCCCACCAGCCGCCGCCCACCTGCCCCATGAAGGACTCTTAGCTATGACTGGATCGACAGGAAGAGGGGGCTCTGGTGTCCTCCGCTGAGAGAGGGTCCCACCTCCCATGGAAGGGGCAGCTCAGCCCCCAGCAGCACAGGACGGTGCCAGTTTGGCCAGGCCCAAGCTGGCCGGCGGTCACTGGCCGGCACCCAGCTACCATGAGCTGCGTCGGGGTGGGGAGCAGGATCCTGGCATGGGCGGTCTGGCCCGGCCGGGGGACGGGCCTCAGGGCACGCGGCCTCACAGAACTGAGGAGGAGCCACGGCTCTGTGCAAACCCCGGGCCACCTGCCAGGCCTCTGGCTTCCTCCCACGGTCTGGCTTCAGCGCCCTCGGACCAGGGGGCCCGGTGTGGAGCCCATCATGGGGACAAAGGCCTGTGAGCCATCCTCTTCTTGGCAGAGAGCTGGTGTTCTCAGCCAGCTGGGAGCTGATCCTGAGGGGTCAGTGTGGGGGCTTGAAACGCGCAGAGGGAATCGAGGGGAGAAGCAGACCGTCCCCAGCATGGGCCTGAGACTCCCAGCATGCACAGCTGCCCTCCTGCCACCGCACGTCCTGGGGTTGCTGCAGGCTGCACGTGGCTGGCCTGGCCGTGGCTTCTCCATGGGCCAGTCTGGTTCCTTCGTGGTTGAGCCCAATCAGCAGAGGACTGCACCACCCGAGGTTTGGGTCATAAAGCACACCCACACTCGGGCGGGGACAGAGGAGATCAGTCAGAAATCACGGCTGCAGAAGCCAAAGGTGAGCGTGGCCGTCCGACCCCGCCCAGGCTTGCAGGTCAGGACAGCAGATCGCCCGCCCTTGGTGTGGATGGGGTGGTGCAGCAGGGGTCTGCACGGGTTCCGTGGGCTGCAGGCCCGTCCCTGCTGGTGCTCGTCTATCCGGTGTCCCTGTGGCCAGCAGTGGGGGGGGGGGGTGCATCCAGCCCCCACATCCATGCAGCCTCCCACCCTCGTGGCACTCCTGCTCCGTGTGGGGCCTCCCAAGGTGCACGCCGACGGCACTCTGGGTCTCAGTCGGTGTGATGCCTGGCTACGCTTCGGGGGCCAGCCCCAGTGCCATATTCTCATGCTGAGAGCAGGGGTCAGGTGCTCGGGTGGGTCCGGAGCACTCCTGAAACCTCCTCAGCCTGTCCCTGACGGGTGTGTGACCCACATGCGTGCTGTTCTCCATGTCTCGTCAGGGGAGCTGTGCCTGAGTCGAGTGCCTGTCCCTGGGGGGCACTGTGTCCCAGTCTGCATCCCCCGGTCCCCCTCCAGGTGGCCTCATCCGAAGTGGCCTCTCCCTGTGCAGTCACAGGCCCGGCAGGCTGTCGGCAGCGTGAGCTAGAAGCTTGCAAAGCGAGCTGGCCACAGACCAGAGACCCACACTCGCAGTGCGTGGACACTGGTGGCACGTGGGGTGGGGTTCCCGAGAACCTGGAGGAGACGTTGGGGCCGGCCCTTCAGAGGAAGCCTCTCGCTGCACCTGCATCCCAGCCGTGCCCACGGTCCGCTCCTACGCCAGGCGCGGCCCCTCCTTGCGGGCAGGTCCCAGCCTGGCAGCTGCAGGCTTGGGTCAGAGATGCACTGAGAAGCTTCACCTTTGTGGACCTTCTGGCATCTTTGAGTTCTAGCTGGCCCTGGATGGTATTTTAACGTGTCTCTTGTGTTTAATTTTTAGTCAGACTTTGACCCCGGCGCAGGCTTCAGTGGTCGCCGAGGATCAGGAGCCTAAGAGCTTTGGTTCGAGACAATTAAAGACGTGGGATGAGGATCCAGTGACAGGACGCGGTTCTGCCTGGGGATTCTGAAGATAAAACGCTTTGAAAAGTCGAATTCATGGTCGTGGAAGCCGAGCCCATATTAAGAAATGTCAGGTTGGTAGGGGCTCCTGGAGTTCGCAGCGGCTCGAAGCTGGTCCCCGCGTGGCCGAGCATGGGCACGGTGGTCCTGTCCGTTCAGTGCAGGGCGGCCCGAGCGCCGGGAAGGGGCTGGCAGACTCCCGGGCTTCCCACGGCGTGTGCGGCGGGTCAGAGTGGCGACAGTCCCCCCAGGCGGCAGAGCACGGGGCTTCCTCGGGGGTCCCATCAGAGGCCTGAAGCCCCAGGTGGGCCAGGCCCCAGGTCGATGCTGGGTCTGTTCTGGTCGTCCTCCCGTGAACTCAGTGCTGGGCTGGGGTGTTACCATGGAAACCCGAGGCCTGTTCCGGTGCCAGCCGCGTGGTCAGGAGGCCAGTGCCTCCCTGGGGCGCGGGGCGGGGGGTGTCCTGGCGCTGCATCTTCTCGTGCGCTGCTCACCGGGTCACGCGTGCTCTCGCAGGACGTGCCCTCGCGCCGGCGGCAGCTCCAGCCCGCACTCTGCAGCCTGCCTCCCAGCCTTGGAAGCTGCCGAGGGCTGAGGGCTCCCCTCACATGCGTTACATCGGTCCGTGTTTTTTAGAAACTAAAGCCGAGGGATGCTGCAAGTAGGCATTTTCCAGTTCACGTGAAAGCGACGATAAGCCCATTCTGTGCCAGTAACTAACAGTTCTACATGAAACATCACCATTCCCCAAGTAAAGCTGGAGAGGTGGGTGGCGCTGTCCGCATGAGGGCACAGCTCCATGCTCTCTGGAGACGGTGCGTGTCTGCCCGGCCGAGGGTCACCCATCACCCCGCCAGGTGGGAAACACGCCAGGGAGCGAGGGAAGCGACTGAGAAGGGGTTCTGGCCTCGCAGACCCCGCACCAAGCTGCCGGCTGGGGCTGCCGGGTCTGTGCGCTCACGTGGTGGTGGGTGAGCCGTGCGCCCCCCGGGCGTGGCTGCCTACTGGGCTCTGGGCCACGGGCAGCCAGTCGTCCCCGCCCCCGGTTCTCATCCTGCGCCGCAGTGCTGCCCACGTGCTGGGCAGGGCGGGTCTTTGTGGGCCGTGGGTCTGGGCGGCGTGGACGGGGCCACGGGCGGCTCGGCAGCTACCACTCCTGTCACCTGGGCGGCCCTTGTGTGTCCCCTTGGCCCCGGATGAGGCGTGGTCACCTCCCGTACGGAAGGAGCTTTTAACAGATCCTAATCTTCTTGTCCCGGCTGTGTTCGGTGTTTTAACCCTTCCCACCTCTGCTCCGTTTCTTCCCTTAAACCTACAAGTGAGATGCTGCTGGGCGTGGGGGGATGGTCCTGCAGGGTTTCTGGGCAGCCACGCCGCAGCCGTAGGCAGAAAAGGAACGGTGGGTGTTGTTGTGAAGCCGGTGACGCGGCCGTCTGCGTGTTCCACGGTCAGAATGGTGAAGACCCTGCGGGGCTGCCACGGCGCCTCCACGCACGTCTGGGCCCTGAGTCCTGTGGGGGTGGTGCCGGCCGGCGGGGTCGGTGGGCTGTAGCAGACGCTGGCTCGCTCTTCGCAGAGATGTTTTTACTCAGGTTTGACGAGATCCAGGCATGTGGACACCTGGGATGTGTCGGCCGTGGGTGGTGGTGGGCCGCGGGGGCCGCGAGCTCTCCGCTGGGGCTGAGCGTCTGCTCCTCTCTCTGCAGGCGTCCGACCCCCGATCATGAACGGGCCCATGCATCCCCGGCCCCTGGTGGCGCTGCTCGACGGCCGGGACTGCACGGTGGAGATGCCCATCCTGAAGGACGTGGCCACGGTGGCCTTCTGTGATGCGCAGTCCACGCAGGAGATCCACGAGAAGGTGACTGTGGGGGTGCTTGAGGGAGCGGGGAGGGCAGGCGGGTCTCAGGTGAGTGTGTCTGCTGCTCCCGTGCCACCCAGACCTGTGGCCACTGTCACCCCCTGCCGGACGTGGACCTAGGGCTACTGTTGTGGCTGTTTGAGCCACTGTGTTGTAACCAAGTGTTCCTGGAACGTGGCGCCTGGGGCCGTGGATGTGGCCAAGCGCAGTGGGGCCGATGAGCTGCACTGTCCTGGTCCCACGTTGGTCACCCAGGCCACCCGGGCTGGCAGTCAGGCACGTAGGCCTGGGTGTCTGCTGTTCTGGAAGCGGAACTGACCAGCCCTGGGTCTGGGTCCTGGCGACAGGACGGCGGACGCAGCCGCATCCTCACACTGCCTGCCTTCCAGCCTGTTAACGACCGCATCAAGCCTTGAACGGGGATTCCGCTGTGCGGCGGGCACCCCGCGGGAGCAACGGACAGTCCTCTGCAGGGGAAGGTCCCGTCGACAGAGCCTCAGGTCATCCCAGCACTCATTTCCTGTTGCGCATCCGTCACGGGATCTGAGGACACGGGCAGAGAGAGAAGACTGAGCTCGCAGCCTCACGAGGAGCTGATGACCACGGGAGCAGCTTTAGTGAAAGTCTAGAAGACCCAGAGGGTCCCCACGCCACGGGACGGGATGGGCCAGGAGGGCGGGGTGAGGGGCTGCAGCCGAGGGTCCGGTGCCACTGACTGAAACCTCAGGACCCGTGGGGTCGGTGGGGAGGGGTGCAGGAACAACAGGACGAGGTGTCGCAAGCCGGCGGACGGCGGTCCCCCTGGAGGAGGCATGCGTCGCGACACAGCCGGTGTTTATCCCAGAGCGGCGAAGCCCAGTGTACGCTGAGTCCTGCCCTTGAGTGTGGCCGTCGTCGCGGCCCTGCTCCCCGGAAGCAGGAAGAGCCCGGCGGCCTTCGGCAGCGCGGGGTGCCCAGCGCCTCCTGGGCCGTGGAAAGGAGCGTGTGCAGCAGGGGGCCGGCGCTTGGGGGCACGGTGCTGTGCGCTTCTGCTCGACTCGGAGCAGGGTCACAGGATGGAGGCGGGGAGCGGGTGGTGCGGGCCTGCTCCAACTAACTCGGGCTAGAGCCACCCTCCTGCGCGCACGCGCACGCGCGGGGCTGGGGGGCGGCTCTCGGCAACTTTCTGTGCATTTTAAACAGTTCCAAACTTTTTTTTAAAAAATTTTAAAAAATAAACTATAGGGAATGAAAGAGATCTACAGGTAGAAATGTTTAAAAATCATGAGCAATATTGAAACAAGTTCTGTCAATAAATCTGGAAACTAAGACAGAACGGATGTTTTCCTTTAAGATTGTAACTTACAAAGTGATCTCCAGTTCACGTACAGCCCAGAGCAGCAAGTCAGACCGCCGGCGAGGGCAGGGACACTCAGCGTGCTGGCGACTCGCCCGAGCCAGTGCACAGACGGCGCCCCTCGTGCCTCCACGGGAAGCCGTGGCCTGCCTGTTGGGAGAGCGGGTGAGTGCGTAGAAGAGCCACCCTGCGGGCGACGCTCTGGAGGGGAGAGAGCATTAGGGCCCCCGGTTGGAGCCCTCGCGGGACCCGGAGGAGCACCTCGTGCGGCCAGTGGCATGGGAAGGCGCTCTTGGAAATGAAACATGCACGTGAAAATTTAAATTTTAATAGGAAGCTTGGAAGACACAGTCACGGGGAGCCTGGGAGAAAGATGGGAGCGAGGAGCTCAAGGACAGCCGCGCAGACCCAGGAACCCACGCCTGGTGTGACTTGCAGCTGCAGGCCTCAGGGATAGCCCATGTCCCAGGGGAAACGCGCTTCCTTTCCCAAGCCTTGCTGCTGGTGTGGACAAGTGACGGTCCAACCAGAAGAGCCAACGAGGCTTGCGTGCAGAGAGCCACCTTCTCTCTGCTGCCTGGAAACCAAACGTGATGGCTGGAGCCCACGCAGCCACCTGGAGCATAAGGGGAACCGTGCTTGGGAATGGCCGAGCCACAGGATGGGAGCCCTGGCCCCTGCTGACTGTGGTGCTAACCGAGGGCCCCGGACCACCTGTCTGCCCACCTCGGCTTAGAGGGAAACGACGCATCCCTGTGGATCAGGGATTTCTGCCTCCTCGTAACTAGCTGTACGGCAGATGCTGAGTGTTCCAGAGGAGAGACCGTGCCGTTCTCAGCACAAGGTGATGAAGAAACCTTCAGAGCTCAGTGGAGACCAGCTCTCCCAGCGTGAACCCAGGACGAGTGTCGGGGCCACAGGATGCTCTGCTGCTCAAGGAGCAGATTCTCCCAGTGTCACCTGCAAAGAGACAAGAATCAGACCAGCCCCAGGCCGGGTGCCTCAAAGCTTCTGGGGAAAACAGCTTTCAGCCCAGCGCTGCATATCCGACCGAACCGCAGGAACAGGGGTGTTTTCTGTTACTCTCCCGGAAAGCTCTTTGAAGACCGACAGCTGCAAAGGAAGGGGCACTCATGAGAAAGGGCCCCATGGGGTGGGAGGGTGCTGTCAGCTGGCCTGGAGCAGGGGGTCCCCCAGGCACACGTCTGGGAAAGCAGGACACCTGTCGGGGTGGGACAGTAAGGCGGCGCTTTGGGGACATGCCAGGGAAGACCGCAGGGGACCAGTCCCAGGAGGGAGGTGCTCAGGCTGTGTGAGAAGTGAGGGGAGCGTCCAGGCAAGTGCAGAAACAGGCCTGGAAGCAAGCCTTGGGTGGCGGAGGGCAGCAGGAGGGCCACGGCGACTCTGGGCAGAGAGTTGGGCCATGTCGGTGCCCGTGAGTGGGTGGGACAGACGCCCTGGGGCAGGGGAGAGGATGGGGAAGTGAGCCCTGGCACGGCCACACGTGTGCACACGTTGCAGCAGATGAATTGGGGGAGCTTCTGGAGGGGATGTGCTTCTTACCTGAGGCACGTGGTGCAGAAAACGGTGCCGCGTACAGGAAAAGGTGGTCTGATTAAGAGGCAATCAGAAACAATCACGTGGCGAAAGAAGGAACACGTGAGAAGTGGGTGGACGTTGGCAGCACCTACAACAACCAGGGATTTGGCGGTAGATGCTCAGGCTCCCGGCAGAAGGTGGGTGACGGAGGGGGCATCTGCGCGAAGACAGAGCGGCCACCGGGAAGCAGGGGCTCCCGCCACACGTGGCCGCACCAGGAGGCGCGAGGCGCCACCCCTGCTCCATGGGGGGCGTGGCCGGGCTGGCTGCGCAGACCTGAAGGATGCAGTGTTCTCTGGGCCTGCGCGCGGCTGTCTCACAGGGAAGCGTCTGGAACCACGGGCAGTGTGTTGGAGGCACCATGCCAACGCTTTTCTGAGCTGAAGCCGCACAGAATGACCCAGAGAGTAAGTAAAATCCACAGAAGTCACAGAACACTTGTGAATCGTGCATCTCTGTGTGTGCAGGATGCGAGCGCAGCCCCCACCTCTGGGACGGTGTGGTGGGTCCTGGCCAGGGCCCACCAGCAGGCATCCTTCTGGCCAGCCAGACCCGGCCGCCCTGTACGTGCTGCCCGGTGAGTTCCCCTCCGGCCCTGCTGCCACTGGGAGCACCCGGGGCCTGCGCTCTGAGTTTATTCTGCAAGGTGGGCCCCATGGGACCCTGTTTCGGGGTTAAGGACACAGGTCACAAGCCTGGTCACACAGCTGGTGGAGGGGTATGTGAATGGACATCTGCTGGTTTCCAACTTACGGAGACAGACTGGGCCCTGGGGATTCCTGCCAACTTCGTCCCCGGGAGGTCTGTGTGATACCTGGGGGTATCCCAGCCACTTTGCAGTCATGACAGGGAACGTGAGGAAGCTGCAAGGAGAGTGGACCTAGGGGCTGGATGGAGCAGTGCGGTGGCCCAGGCCTGCGTCCCTCTGGACGGAGCTGCCAGTACCTTGTACCAGTACCTGCAGCTGAGCGGGGCCTCCCTGGCCCAGGGTCAGGGGTAGACAGCCACGGAGCAGGTTGCATTCCCTGTTCTGAGAATGCTTCACTGGGTACCACGTAATTAAAAATACGCTTAGGAGAAAAAGGTTAGGACGTGAAAAAATAACTTACCAAGACACGTATGTGGGCAAGTCACCCTCAGAAATGCAAGTTAAGGTAAAAACAGTAGATGTCAGTCTGCGTCCATCACACATTGCGTTTTAAACCCTGGACTGCCCAGTGTTGCACAGTCGGTGCTGGTGGGTAGTCCCACCGCCAGGGTGCAGCGAGCGGCACTTCCCGGAGCCCCGCAGCGGGTTCTCCTGTGGGCCTGCTAGTCTCCACCCTAAGGACTCATCTCAAGGAAGCCGCGGGATTTTACCACGGCTCAGCTGGCAGTGGAGGCCGCCCGAGCGCCCCAGCAGTAGGGAGCGTCCAGACAAGTTCTGGGTCGTCCGGGTTGGGATGTAGCACAGGGTGGTTAAAGTCATGATTTGGAGATTGTTTACTGCCGTGGGTCAGCGCTCAAAATGAAAAGAAGGTTGCCATCTGCACACACCACCGGCCTTTGCTTTGAGCATCCTCCTCCGCGCCTGTCCACAGCTGAGCCTCCTCTGCATGGGCATCTCGGGAGGAGGCCTGCATGCATCCAGCTGCCGAGCCTGGAGACTCAGGCTTACCTCTGGAGCTTCCCCGAGTCCAGGGCCGCTCCTCCTAATGCTGGCTTGGATGCGTCTTTCTCTCTGTTCCCACTGCATGGCTGTCTGCCCACAGTGGGCACCGACGAGTCTGTCCACTCGCCCCCCACTGCTGTGGCCACCCTCCTCCAGTCCAGCTCGGCAGAGGGTGGCCAGAGGGCTCCTCCTGTGGTATGGTCAGCCAAGGTCTGTTTTCTCTCCTCCATCCCAGGCCCTCACTGCATCCACCTCCTAGCCGGCCTCCCCATGCGCTCTGCCCTGTGAGCACTCACTGCTACCCAGCTGTCACACGTGGGTCCTCACCCCACCCACACCAGGTGCAGTCAAGGTACCAGGAGTCCATGCCTGTGCAGCCTTGATGTCCTCCCGGGAGTCCAGGACTGAGATTCCTGGGATCTTCAGTGCAGGAACTGGAGCTGAGGTTCCTGGGATCTTCAGTGCAGGAACTGGGCCTGAGATTCCTGGGATCTTCAGTGCAGGATCAGGAGCCGAGGTTCCTGGGATCTTCAGTGAGAAGTGTGGGATCAGGAGCCGAGGTTCCTGGGATCTTCAGTGCGGGATCAGGAGCCGAGGTTCCTGGGATCTTCAGTGCGGGATCAGGAGCTGAGGTTCCTGGGATCTTCAGTGAGAAGTGTGGGAACAGGAGCCGAGGTTCCTGGGATCTTCAGTGTGGGATCAGGAGCCGAGGTTCCTGGGATCTTCAGTGCGGGAACAGGAGCCGAGGTTCCTGGGATCTTCAGTGTGGGATCAGGAGCCGAGGTTCCTGGGATCTTCAGTGTGGGATCAGGAGCCGAGGTTCCTGGGATCTTCAATGAGAAGTGCGGGATCAGGAGCCGAGGTTCCTGGGATCTTCCGTGAGAAGTGCGGGAACAGGAGCCGAGGTTCCTGGGATCTTCAGTGCAGGATCAGGAGCCGAGGTTCCTGGGATCTTCAGTGTGGGATCAGGAGCCGAGGTTCCTGGGATCTTCAATGAGAAGTGCGGGAACAGGAGCCGAGGTTCCTGGGATCTTCAGTGCAGGATCAGGAGCCGAGGTTCCTGGGATCTTCAGTGTGGGATCAGGAGCCGAGGTTCCTGGGATCTTCAATGAGAAGTGCGGGAACAGGAGCCGAGGTTCCTGGGATCTTCAGTGCAGGATCAGGAGCCGAGGTTCCTGGGATCTTCAGTGTGGGATCAGGAGCCGAGGTTCCTGGGATCTTCAATGAGAAGTGCGGGATCAGGAGCCGAGGTTCCTGGGATCTTCCGTGAGAAGTGCGGGAACAGGAGCCGAGGTTCCTGGGATCTTCAGTGGGGGAACCAGAGTAGGGGCCAATAGCACCTGGCCATTCGCTTAACGTCCAGGCCCGCCACTGCTTCCAGGACCAGGGACCCAGATGCCCTCTGCCCTGCTATTCATCCGTCTCTCCCTCGGCTTATTCTGTGTGGTCCCTGAAGGGCATGTGCTCCCGGCCAGGTTGGCCATCGGAAGGGGAAGGGAAGTCACGCCAGCCTCAGAGCCAACTGTCTGTATTTTGGGTTGCCATCTGTCAGAGGCTCAGCTCTTGTAGAGAACGGGATGAGAGGGCAGTGAGCAGCCTCACTGTAGGCCCTGCACCCCACACGAGACACCTGCTCGAGGCCACTCACTGCATCAGCCCAACGTCCAGGCTGGTGGGGGCACAGTCAATGTGTCACTCACACATGGTGCCTGTGGGCCAGCAACCTGCGCACAGCCCATCAGCAGCCTCCCTCGCCATCCATGAGACCCAGCGCAGGAGGCTCGGTGGGGGGGGGGGGGGGCGCAGACGCGGTGGCCAGAGCATTTCACTGAATGTGATGTACCCTTGATTGCAAGGCCCACTGTTGTATCCTGCTAGGGAAGAATAAAGCCCGTCCCTGAACTATGACAGGTCATGGGTTACATACTGGGCCCCTGCCCTTGGGCGGGAAATTGGACACTGCAGGCCCTCGGCCAATGTCTGGCTGTTGTCAGAGCGTGTCCTCTGCGGATCACGACAGCCCTTTAGGGAGCGCTCGCGGCCCTGGGGCACGGGCCTGCCGCCCTCCTGGACCTGAGACAAGCCCTCCAGGAGCCAGGCGCGCCCCCTTGCAGAGCCAGGTGTTTCTCCCCCCCCCACCCCAGCCTGGCTGTGGGGCATACCTGGGGGCCTCGTCTGTTTGGGAGACGCTAAGGCGGGGTGCTGTGCACGCTGGGAGCAATGCCTGGCCCAGCGTGGGGCGTGGTCTGCACGGACCTGACCCTCCGTGGGGCGTGGTCTGCACGCGCCTGGCCCTGCGTGGGGCGTGCTCTGCGCCTGCCCAGCCCGGCGTGGGGTGTGGGGCGTAGCCTGCACGCGCCTGGCCCTGTGTGGGGCGTGGGGTGTGGTCTCGCCCTGCGTGGGGCATGGGCGTGATCTGCACCTGCCTGGCTAGGCGGGGGGCGTGGTCTGCACGCTCCTGGCCCGGCGTGGGGCGTGAGCGTGGTCTGCGTGGGCTCCGCCTGTGCCTTCCTCTTCAGGGCTTGTCCCCACCCGCGGAGAGCTACAGCTGGGGGTCTTGTGGGGCGGGGCCCTGTCGCGGGTGGAGCCCCAACTAAGGGGAGGGTCCTTCCCATTGGGCGGTTTTGCAAACGAGTTGCAGCTCAGCACATGTCATCTAAACCCTGGGGAGACAGGACACCGACCTGCTCATGGGGCTTCACGCGAGGCGACCCAGGCCACACAGAGACACGTGGACACCGTCAGGGCAGGTGTCCAGGGCTGTCGTGGAGACCACGCCTGCATGTGGGAGCCGCAGGGGAGCACGTGGGGAGGGCGCAGTGGGCAGTGCGCAGAGGCCAGTGACCCGGAGGCCGGCCCTTTCCAGGCGGCGGGTCGCCGTCACGGGGCCCCGTGTGCGTTTGTGCCGGGACTATTTGTCGCTCTCCCCCCGTGGCAGTGTGTCAGTGTGGCCCTTGCGGGGTCTGGGGGTTTCAGATGCTCCGCGTCCTCCTCAGCATCCTGTTTTACTGTCTGGTGCCCACACGGAAGGTGAGCCCAGCTCCCGCACACACACACAGAGTGCGTTCTCTCGGGGGGCGGGACCCCTAGGCTGCTGGGGAGTCGGAGCCCAGAGCCAGCAGGGTCACCCGCAGTCACCCCCAATGTCACAGAAGGGGCTCCTGCCCAGGGGAGGCCGCAGTGCGGTGCACACGGGGACGGAGACCCAAGGGAACTGCGGGCCTCTCGGGACCGTCCCAGCCTGCAGTCAGGCTGGAGGGGGAGCATTAGCAGCCCTCCCCCCGCCCCGGGGTTGGGGTGTCTGGGCTGGTTTGGGGTGGCAGGCGGCCGGCAGCAGCCAGGCTCAGGGCCCCGCGCGGCCAGCCTCTGACGGGGTGGCCACCTTCGGTCCCGGCAGGTGCTGAACGAGGCGGTGGGGGCGCTGATGTATCACACCATCACGCTGACCAGGGAGGACCTGGAGAAGTTCAAAGCTCTGCGCATCATCGTCAGGATCGGCAGCGGTTTTGACAACATCGACATCAAGTCGGCCGGGGACTTAGGTAGGGTGCTTGCAGTTCTTCGCTCTGCAACTGTGTCTTCTTTCCTTGGCCTCGTAGGCTGGTTTTGCTTTTACACCGAGAATTCTCTCGCACCTCCTTGTTTGGTTGGAAGTGACTTGTGAGCCGGCTTTCGGGGTGCGGGGCCCCACGCCAGTTCCCTGGTCAACGCGGCTCCCTCAGAGAGCCTTGCAGGGGGCAGGTGCATTCTGATCTCCACGGCCTGTGTGTCTGCACCAGCCGTGGCCTGGTGAGGCGAGCATGTGCCCCATGAGGCCCACAGCTTCAGGTTGTGCCCCGGTGCCTGGTCTGGCCCGTCCTTTTGCCCAGGTTGCAGCTGAAGGAACAGGACCCGGGACAGCCCGGCATTTGTGTCTCCCGCAGACTCAGTTTACTCTGCTTCTGTGTGGACCCTCCTGCCCACCACCAGCTCACGTGGCAGAGCCCTCTGGCCCTACTGTCACCCGTCCCTAGGCGGCATCCCCAGTAAGGCAGCAGTGGGGGACCGTGGCCTGTGTGCTTTCTGCCCTGGGGGTCCCTGGGGGCCTTTGTCCCGGTGCACGAGTGTGCCCTGTTTTGTGATGTCACAGGCTGGGGCTCTGTTCCTCCACCAGGGAGTCAGGGCCATGTCCTGTGGGGACAGGCGGGGGCTCAGGTGGGGACTCAGAAGCCCCAGGACCTGGTTTGCCCTCTCCGCCAGCAGTTTTGTCCCCAGATTTAGGTGACGGTGTAGCCCGGTCCTCCTGCTTCCCGCCTGCTCTCGCATTTCCTGGCGGGCTGAGTTTTTTCTGGAAGGAAGAACAGGATCCACCCTGGGCCCTCTCCTAGAGCCCTGTGGGTGTGTGGGGCATCGTCCTGGCATTTGGAGTAGCTCCAGGAGCATCAGAGCCCCGTCTGGCCAGCAGGTGCCTCCCCTCAGCGAGGAGGTGACCAGTCTGCAGGCAGAGCGAGAAGATAGCAGGGCAGGGCAGAACGAGGGTGGAAGGGGTCAGGCTCGGGAGAGGCATGTAGCGATGCGGAGGGGCTGGGTCCACCTCTGGGCCATGAGGCCCAGTGGTACCCGGCCCGTGCATGCACAGGACTGGCCACCGAAGCTCAGTGTAGAGGAGAGGCCTGAACCAGCTCACTTTCCACGGCTGCTAAGGGGCTGTTGGGGCCGTGGGAACTGGGAGGGCAGGGGGCCTCTCTGTCCAAAGCCAGGTCTCAGTTGGCTTGGGAGCCAAGGAAGGCAGGAGGGGTGGGGCCTGTGCAGGTGTGAGTGGCTGTGAGTGGCTCCGGATGCTGGCCTGCCCGTGACCCCTTCCTGGAAGGTCAGGTGGCCCGAGGTCCAGGCAGGGCAGACCCAGGTGCTGGCATTTGCAGAGGGGCAGAGGGACAGAGAGAATCTCAGACAGACTCTGAGCGTCTGAGACTCAACAGGCGGTCTCCGCTCTGTCCTGTCTACTTGCTGGACCTACAGGCGGTCTCTCCCCACGGCTGGGGTGGGTCACCTGCGTCGTGTCAGGGTCTGGCCCGCCGTGGGGGAGCACCAGGACTGGCTTTGGTGACCAGCTCCGTGTGTCTTGTGTTTCCCAGGCATCGCTGTTTGCAACGTGCCGGCGGCGTCTGTCGAGGAGACCGCCGACTCCACCATGTGCCACATCCTCAACCTGTATCGCAGGACCACGTGGCTGCACCAGGCGCTGCGGGAGGGCACGCGGGTCCAGAGTGTCGAGCAGATCCGGGAGGTGGCTTCCGGAGCCGCCAGGATCCGCGGGGAGACCTTGGGCATCATAGGACTGGGTGAGTTAAGCTCCGTGCTCCCTCTCTGCGGGCTCCGCAGGCCTCGAGCCAGGGCTCGGCTGTGCTGCCGGACGGCTCCCCCCACCCAGGGCCCGCCTGGGGCTGACTCCTTCTGCCCCAGGAACACTGGGTGCGGGTCACACACGGGCAGACGTGAGTCCCGTGCCTCTGCGTACAGCCGTGCATGCTCATGCACGCCACCGGCACGTTGACGCATGCTCACCATGCCCAGACACGCTCACCCTGCCCCCCACGCCCCCACCCATGGCTGAGTAGACGTGGCCTTCTGGTGAGGGCCCGGTGGCTCTTAGCCCTGCTCTGGGGGGCGGGAGCTGGTTCACCCGCTGTGCGGGCCACTGTCCTGGGTCGGTGACATCCCTCTTCTCTGCCTTGTTTGTGGCCCATCTCTGTGTCTGAACTCGGCTCCCTCCACCTGGGAGGCCCGGGACAGACGGGGCCGTAGCTCACTGCCGGCCCCCTCGTCCTGCTGCTTCCCGAACTTGCTCTGGGTAGGCCCCCGTGCCCGCCCCTGCCCCACTGGCTCCCCAGCGGTGCGCTCTGTGCAGCGTGGGAGAGACCTGACAGGGACCCGCCTGCCTTTAGTGTAAGACGTCAGGGCGTCCATGGGACGCAGGCCTCTCGTCCAGTACAGCTCACGGTCTTGCTGCAGATGGGCACACGGACGCCAGCGCTGGCCCCCATGGGCGCCCTGCACCTCGGGGCCTGGGTGGGGAGGACGGGTGGGGAGTGGGCAGCTGGGTTTGCCTGGCTGGGGGATTTGGGGGCCACCTGACCTCCTGAAGCAGTGTTGTCGAGAGACTCAACAGGCCCGGTTCAAATGCAACTCTGACCTGGTGGGGCTGTGTGGGCTGAGTCTGCGTCTTAACCAGAGCCAGGTGACATGGCAGAGGCGACCAGAGCAGCCCCTCAGCCCGGCCCCTCCAGGAACTGTTTGTTTGCTTGTTTGTTTGTTTTAAAGATTCTATTTATCTAGAGAGTGCACAAGCAGGGGAGGGGCAGAGGGAGAGAGAGAATCTCAGACAGACTCTGAGCGTGCAGCCCGGTGTGGGGCTTGATCTCACCACCCTGAGATCATGCCCTGAGCCACAATCAAGAGTCCGACGCTCAGTTGGGTGCACCACCCGGGCACCCTCTTGTGATTGTTTACACAGTGCTCCTGGTCTGGGTACGTGTCAGGTACCGTCTACCAGGTCGCGGACACTCTGTGACGGAGTGTTGGGAGACAACCAGTTACTTGACCTCACAATGCTGTGGGTTTGTATTTTGGGTAGAAATGGCAGGATGGCTCTGCTCTGGCCTCACCTGGGGTCACTCACGGGCACAGTGGTTGCCTGGGGCCTTGGTGACCCTGCTCCCCTGGCTGATGCCCTCCAGCAGGCAGGTGCACACGGACCCCATGGCGGCCTCAGGGTGCGTGGGATGTTTCCATCCCTTGCTTGCTTTCTTTGTTAGCGTTCTCTTGCTCAGAGCAAGCCCCGGGGCTCCAGGAGGGGTGGGGCCCCCTGAAATGTGGGGACTTTGGCCACCCCTCCCCAGCGCCCAGCTGCCCAGGACTTACCTCCTGGGGTACCACCGTGGCCCCACGGTGTCCAGGTCGGCACTTACCTCCTGGGGTACAGGGCTGTGAGCACCTCGGCCCTGCACCTTCCCTCCAGGGTGCAGGGCCACTCCTCAGATGCTGCAGCTCCCACCCCGTGCACTCCCTGGGGAGCACCTCCAGCCCCCCGCCCTCCTCCCTGAATCCCCTGTCTGCGCACGGCCGGCAGGGGTCCCGGGGCGGACGGGGCTTCGCTCCCCTCCGTGTCAGCCCCGGGCACACGGGGCTGCGGGCCGTGTGGGGGCCCCTCGATCCGTGGCCGTGGTGACACCGTGTCCCGCCCTGCCAGGTCGTGTGGGGCAGGCGGTGGCGCTCCGGGCCAAGGCCTTCGGTTTCAACGTGCTCTTCTATGACCCGTACCTGGCGGACGGCACCGAGCGGGCGCTGGGCCTGCAGCGGGTGAGCACCCTGCAGGACCTGCTCTTCCACAGCGACTGCGTCACCCTGCACTGCGGCCTCAACGAGCACAACCACCACCTCATCAACGACTTCACCGTCAAGCAGGTGGGCGCGGGCTCATGGCCTGGGGGTCCGGGGCCTCTTCCCGCCCCATGGGCTCAAGTGCTGGGGAGCCAGCTGCAGACGGGCTGTGTCCTGAGTTGTGCGGAGGGCCCCAGCGTCCCCACAGCTACGGCACACCGCGCCCGAGGTCTTGGGCTTCGCCGCGCGTCTGCCTGCGCCAGGATGAGCGCTGACCGCGGCCGGGAGTGTCCCACGGCCGCTATGGGGCGCTGCCCTGGGTGCTCACACCCGGGTGTGGGGACGTGCGTGTGCGCACAGGTCTGTGGGCTGGCGTGTGCTTGATGCTCTCCGCCTCCCGTGAAGGACGAGGCCAGGCACCCGGGGCTCCTCTCTGTCTGCCGTGGGTGGGTGTGGGCTGGGGGATGGGGTGGGCACAGGCATGGCCCTGGGGTTCCATCCCCAAAAACCAGGTGTGAACAGGAGAGCCGACCGAGGAGCTGAGCTGAGAGCGGGCTGCGTGAGCCCCGCGGCGGGACAGGCTTAGCTGGTCCCAAGGGACCTGTCACCTCAGCGCACGGGGAGCCCCCCTTACCACGAAGCCTGGAGGGGAGTGCCTTCCGGGCAGCTCTAAGGGTTTTTAGCAAAAGGAAATGAAGCTGCCACCCAGCTTCGGACGCCAGGCCCTCTGGCCGGGCCACTGCACTGAAGACCCCATCTCGGGCCTGTGCCCATCACTCCTGGGCCAGGCCGTGTCCTAGACACGCCAGATCCTTTCCAGGCACCCCAAGCATCCTGGGGGCCGGGCCAGGAGACCCCACGACCCAGCCCGCACCTCACCACCGGGAGCGGGAGGAGGTCGGCTGTGAGTCGGTGCGTTTGCTCCAGCCAGAGGTCCTCAGAGTGAAGCAGGGTCCACACAGACCCCGAGCCCTCGTCCCCCTGCCGGCCCCTATCTGCTCCACGTCCCTGCTGGGCCCGTCCCCTGGGGCTGGGGGGCAAGCGAAGAGGGCCCTGTGTTGATTCACTCTTGGTGCTGTTTTTGTGTCCTCCCAGATGCGACAAGGCGCCTTCCTGGTGAACACGGCGCGGGGCGGCCTGGTGGACGAGAAGGCCCTGGCCCAGGCTCTGAAGGAGGGGCGGATTCGGGGCGCCGCCCTGGACGTGCACGAGTCCGAGCCCTTCAGGTGCCTCCTGGCAGCGCCCTGGGTGATTCCTGGATGCCACCTCTCTCAGACTGAGCCCTCGCCCCAGCTCGTGCCCCACACTGACCCCGGTCAGGCGTGGGGCCGGGGCTGATGCCCACTGGCAGTCTCCAGGCTCCATCCTTGGGCTGCGTGTGCAGCCTGAGGTCCTGCTGCAGGCGGGCCTGCCCCCAGGGCCCAGCTAGGCCTCCATGGGCGGGGTGGGGGGGCTCAGACCTGCGCTTCATGCGGAGTGCCTGGGGGCACCCAGGTGAAGGAGGCCACTGACCCCCGTGTGGGCTGTCTGTAGAGATCCCACGCCTGAGAAGCCCGTCTGGGGCAGTAGCTGGCCCCTGACCGTGCGTCTGCCCTGTTGTCTGGGAGCCTGTTGCTGCGGGGCCTCACGCCCTCACCTGCAGGGCGGGCTGGGGCGTGTACCTCTAGCTGGGATTCCTCCCTGCTGCTGTCGGGAGTCTGTGGCAGATTTGACCCCGCTAGGGTCCCCTGGTCTGACACCGGCTAGAGTGTGGTTCCAGGCAGGGCCAGGCACCCTCCACCCTACCCTGACCTGCTTCGTGCCTTCTGCAGCTTCAGCCAGGGCCCCCTGAAGGATGCACCCAACCTGATCTGCACCCCCCACGCGGCCTGGTACAGCGAGCAGGCGTCCATCGAGATGCGGGAGGAGGCAGCCCGGGAAATCCGGAGAGCCATCACAGGTGAGGGTGGCCGGCAGGACCCGAGCCTCCTTCTGAGGCCTGCACTTCTGGGCTGCTGTGCTGGCGGGGGCCACACCGTGCCATCCCCCCGAGTGTGGAGGTCAGCAACCGGCTTCCACGGTGGTGCTCCCCACGTAGCCCTCGGGCCCCCTTGTGCGTCACGCTTAGGACGCCCACCCATGGTCCCTCCGTGGGAATTCAGCACGTGTACCCTCCTCACCCCTCGTTTAAAAAGTCTGGCTATGTTTTTATACCTGGGCTGAGCTTGTCTGCCGCTCCCCGAAATCCCTAGGCCCTGCAGACGTGGGGCCGCTGGGGGGCTGAGGGCACTGCCCGGGCCCGGGGGGATCTCTGAGCTGCGAGGTGACTGCGTCCAGACAAGGGGAGGAGAGCGAGAGGGAGGGAGGCCCAGCTGTGGGGGACCCTGCAGCCCGTGCCCGCCACCGCCGAGCTGCCACGCTCCTGGACACAGCCGTGTGACACGGCTCTTCCTCTCCTCGCTGCATCTGCCAGGCCGCATCCCCGACAGCCTGAAAAACTGCGTCAACAAGGACCACCTGACCGCCGCCACCCACTGGGCCAGCATGGACCCAGCTGTCGTGCACCCTGAGCTCAACGGGGCCGCCTACAGGTGAGCGGGTAGCGGTGGGCTCGGGAACACCGAGCACGTCCGTGGTGACTGCTGGCAGGGTCCCGGGGGCGGGGGGCTCCTAGGCCTGGACGTGCACGCTCCTGTGGGCCCCAGTGGACCAGAAGGTCTGGGGATGAGAGCCCGACACACCAGACCTGAGGGTGAAGGGGGGTGAGGGAGGAGTTGGGGCCAGGGCGGGGTCCCGCCAGGCAGGGCCTTTGGGAGCAGCCCCCAGCCGTCCTGGGCCCACGCTGTGGCCCCGGGAGGGACCCCGCCAGCCTCACATGCCGTCCCTCCTCCCAGCAGGTACCCGCCGGGCGTGGTGGGCGTGGCCCCCAGCGGCATCCCGACTGCCGTCGAAGGCATTGTCCCCAGCGCCATGTCCCTGTCCCACGGCCTGCCCCCCGTGTCCCACCCGCCCCACGCCCCTTCTCCCGGCCAAACCGTCAAGCCCGAGGCAGATAGAGACCACGCGAGTGACCAGTTGTAGCCCGGGCGGAGCTCGACAGCCTCGGCGCGGGCAGGGCGGCGCCCCCGGACGGGCGTGTGCAGAGGCGGCCTGCGGGTGGCCACAGCGCTCCAGAGACTGTCCAGGCGCTGGCGGGGGCCAGGTGGCGCCGGCCTCCCCCGCCTCAGCTGTAGTTGCCCTGTCCCGGGGCCAGCCGCTGTCCTGTGTCCTTTGCGTCCTCGTTAAGCAGAAGAAGTTAGTAGTTAATTCTATCATGAATGTTCTTGTCTGTGTACAGTCTTTAGAACATTTCAGAGGATTTGTTTGCTTAGCTGTCAACAGAGAACCCTGAGGGAGCATTCGGCAGGTCGGTCTCAGACTGTGTCCCGTGTGTGTTGGAACACGCCCTGAAACGAGGCAGTTGGCAAACTTCTCAGGACAACGAATCCTTCCCGTTTTTCTTTCTACGCCACACAGTGCATTGTTTTTTCTACCTGCTTGTCTTATTTTTAGAATAATTTAGAAAAACAAAACAAAGGCTGTTTTTCCTGATTTTGGCATGAATCCCCTTGTTCCAAACGAAGGCGGCACCGCAGAGTGGCTGTGAGAGAACAGTGCACCTGGCCCTCCGCGCGCGGCGGCCGTCGGCATCTGTCCTGGGGATGTGAGGGCGCAGCGTCCCGGCCTGCTCAGGTGCCGTCCTGCTGATGTGGTAGGCTAGCAATATTTTGGTTAAAATCATGTTTGTGACTGTAACCATTTGTATGAATTATTTTAAAGAAATAAAAATCCCAGAAAGAACCGGCAGGCCCAGCGTCTGTGTGAGTGGCTTCGCCTCGTGGGGGCTCTGGCTGAAGGGGGTGGCCCTGGGGAGCCCCGGGGGGCTGTGGTCCTTGCGGGGGTCGGGCTCGGAAGCTGCTGCTATGGCGCAGCAGGGGGTGTGGGTGCGGGTGCAAGCGATGGCGTTTGCCGGGACACGGCCCCCCGTCTCCCGAGTGCACCTGCCTCGGGCCAGTCTGGGGCCTGGGACAAGAGCCGATGTCAGGGCCTCGGCAGATGAGAGTTCCGGAAGATCCGGAAGGCTGCAGGGATCTCTGGTTCCACAGCTCGCAGAAACGCGCCAAGCAGAGTGGTCCTTTCCTCACAGTAGCTCGGGGTAAACGGGGTCATCCTCATCACAGCCGGCGGTTTTCACAGGTTCCCCTGGAAGGCTCGTCGGCACCCTCAGGCCCCGCACCCCCATCCCGCGCTGGCCCACGGTCCAAGGTGCACCTGCGAGGCCTGGGCTCACTCCTCAGTCTCTGGCTAGACGGGACCCTGGGGGCAGGGACGGGGCTTCCCCGAGCCGGTGTCCCCCCGCCCCCGTTCCCCCACCCCCACCCCCGGCCAGAGCCACCGCTGTGCCTCCTGGAGCTCACCCTTCAGTGGTCTTTCCCGCACAGTTGTTTGGGGGGAAACATGAAGGACAAGCACCTGTTTGAGGGGGGCTTCTGGGGAAATGCCTTGGTTTTGCCCACACTCGACTAGGTGTTTGGCTGGGCAGGATTCTGGGCTGGGAGCTGTCTTCCGAGTGCACCCATGCCCTTCCATCGGCTTCGGCCTCCGTCGTCCCGAGTGGGTGTCCTGGCCGGGTGGGTCCCCGGACCCTCTGCCCCTCCGTGCCAGCACGTGCACCCTCCATGGGTGTCCTCCCAAACTCATCATCCTTCCTGAGCTGGGGGCTTTGTGTCTCCACTCAGTTCTGGGACGTTCTCGGCCTTTCTGTCTTGAGTTGTTCGCCTTTGTTCTGGTTCTTGAGGGATCCCGCAGGGATGTGGTGGGGCGACCAATGAAGAAGAAAACGCAGCCTGAGCACGAGCGTGTCCTAAGCAGCTGGACGAAGAATGACGAGATAAACTCTGAGATCGTCAACGGGCAGGAGTAACAAACAAGATGGGAATTAAGTGGAAAAGGACCAACAAATTCAACAGTTGGTTCTTCGAAAAATTAATAGAATTGATCAAAGTCTGCCAGACAAAGACAGGAGGCCGCCCCCAAGGTCACTGATGCCAGAAGTCTTGGAGAAATGAAAAGCCACTTGCCAAAACCGACAGGAAACATGCAGGGTCTGAGTAGCTCTATAACCTTAAAGAAATTGAACTTAGAAACATTTCCTCAAAGAAATTACAAATAGATGGCTTCCACCATTAATCTCAACAAATACTTAAGAAACAACTCATTTGACACACTTCAGAGAACAGGAAGGAGGACGCCCTTCCAACACAGTTTATGAAATTGACTCAGACTCTGAATTCCTAGAAGAAAACACGATCTAGAATTGCCTTGAAGAGTGTTCCCAAGTGGGGTGAACTTGCCCTGCAGAGCGAATCCAGTTGGTGCAAGGGGCAGGCTGCCCGGGGCACCTCAGTGCCACTCTGGTGCTGCTCTGGGACCCAGTGTCATTCCCCAGCTGCTAGGAGTGTTGTCTGCTCATGGCTCACAGCTGGGTCCACTCTGGGCGTGGTCCTCAGCGGGAGAGAGCCACCTCTCCCCTGGGGAGCCCACCTGCTGACGTTGTGGTACAAAGATTTGCTGTTTTGGGTCAGTTGAGGACAGTTCCGGAGGTCGGCCATCTCTGATCACTGTGGACCCAGCTTCTCCCTCTGCAGCAATGCTCCCAGCTTCTCCCTCTGCAGCGATGCTCCCAGCTTCTACCTCTGCAGCGATGCTCCCAGCTTCTCCCTCCGCAGCAATGCTCCCAGCTTCTACCTCTGTAGCGATGCTCCCAGCTTCTACCTCTGCAGTGATGCTCCCTCTGCAGCCATGCTCCCAGCTTCTCCCTCTGCAGTGATGCTCCCTCTGCAGCCATGCTCCCAGCTTCTCCCTCTGCAGTGATGCTCCCAGCTTCTCCCTCTGCAGCGATGCTCCCAGCTTCTACCTCTGTAGTGATGCTCCCAGCTTCTACCTCTGCAGTGATGCTCCCTCTGCAGCCATGCTCCCAGCTTCTCCCTCTGCAGTGATGCTCCCTCTGCAGCCATGCTCCCAGCTTCTCCCTCTGCAGCGATGCTCCCAGCTTCTACCTCTGCAGCGATGCTCCCAGCTTCTCCCTCCGCAGCAATGCTCCCAGCTTCTACCTCTGTAGCGATGCTCCCAGCTTCTACCTCTGCAGTGATGCTCCCTCTGCAGCCATGCTCCCAGCTTCTCCCTCTGCAGCAATGCTCCCAGCTTCTCCCTCTGCAGCCATGCTCCCAGCTTCTCCCTCTGCAGTGATGCTCCCAGCTTCTCCCTCTGCAGCGATGCTCCCAGCTTCTACCTCTGTAGCGATGCTCCCAGCTTCTACCTCTGCAGTGATGCTCCCTCTGCAGCCATGCTCCCAGCTTCTCCCTCTGCAGTGATGCTCCCTCTGCAGCCATGCTCCCAGCTTCTCCCTCTGCAGCGATGCTCCCAGCTTCTACCTCTGTAGCGATGCTCCCAGATTCTCCCTCTGCAGCGATGCTCCCAGCTTCTCCCTCTGCAGTGATGCTCCCTCTGCAGCCATGCTCCCAGCTTCTCCCTCTGCAGTGATGCTCCCTCTGCAGCCATGCTCCCAGCTTCTCCCTCTGCAGTGATGCTCCCTCTGCAGCCATGCTCCCAGCTTCTCCCTCTGCAGCGATGCTCCCAGCTTCTACCTCTGTAGCAATGCTCCCAGCTTCTCCCTCTGCAGCGATGCTCCCAGCTTCTCCCTCTGCAGTGATGCTCCCTCTGCAGCCATGCTCCCAGCTTCTCCCTCTGCAGCGATGCTCCCTCTTCAGCCATGCTCCCGGTGCCCATAGGGTGCTGCTGAGACAGTCCATGGACCCACTGTGTGCAGATGCCTGTCTGATGTGCCTTTCCTGGGCAGGCAGACTCAGACACAGCCACAGTCCCTCCCCCAGGGACACCCTAGCACAGATGTAGACCCACAGTGAAGGACAGAGCAGGCTTGTCGGGAGCAGCTTTCCTGACGATGATCAGAGACTAGAAACACAGTTTTGTGAATGCTCAGGGGAATGAGCCGGTGTGTATTTCACAATGAAACCCTGCAACAACGGAACCGAACAGAGGGCAAACCCACCAACAGCAGGGAGGAAAGGGGTCTAGTCACCGGTCTCCAAAGTGAACCTCCCACCCCGTCCCCTTGCCTCCAGCCCTGCCCTTGCTGACCTGGTGCCCTCGTCACAGGAGGGTGCAGCTCCCAGCCCAGGTGCCAGCCCCTGGGGTCCCCAACCGGGCTTGCAGGTCACTGGAGGTGTGGCCTGTGGTCTCAGGGCCCGGGGCCTCACTGTGCTTGAGACTGCTGCCCTTGGCCCTGCCCAGCAGGTGGGTTCCCTGCTGGATGCTGCCCAGCCCATCTCTGGCCCAAGGGCTATCCCATGAGGCCAGCTGCCTCCTGGAGCCCCCTTGGAAGGCTCCAGGGCCCAAACCAGGAGCCCGAGGTCCCCAGGCCCCACATTCCCCACTCCCCTCACCAAGTCCTGTGGATCCCTTCCACGGGCCCACCCGGCATCTGCTCAGGGCCCCCACCCCGACAGCCAGAGGAGCCCCGGCCCGCCTGGGCCCCGTGGGCAAGCAGGCTGCCTAGACCACAGCAGGAAGGGGTGGGATGCATCGGGAGAAGACAGTTGTGAGCTTTGCTGATGCTGGGGTGTGGGTGTGGCCCAAGGAGCCGGAAAGGTGACTCCCAGGGTCTGGGGCTGTGGGGCAAGGCCATGGGAGATGCCGTGCTCTGCTCTGGCCTTGGGCCCACCCAGCGGCCCTCAGAGCAGGGCCCGGCATGGGGGCGGGAGGCAGAGTGCACGGGTCCGCACCCTTCGTGGCCCTGTGCCTCGGTTTCCCCGGCTGTGCAATGGAGGCCACGGCCACAGCACGGGAAAAGAGCGTGAATGGGGAGGTTGGAAGGGGAGAGGCAGGCTGCTAACACTCGCCAGCAGACGTCGGTGTAGAAAACCCAACATCAACCAACCACTGGACCACATGGGCCGATTGGCACCAGCCACTCTCATGGAGCCGCGAGAGAAGCAGAGCAAACTGAGGCAGCAGGGGCGCCGAGGCGTTCTGCCCTTCATCCCGCTCCCCTGAGTGCAGGCTGTGACCGCCGGCCCCAAGCTCCACGAGCAGCCCAGGACCTCCGCGGCAGAGTCCGAGCCAACGGAGCGACCACAAGGCCGTGCGGTGGGTGGGGGAGCCTAACGAGACAAAATACGCCTTCTCTCCACCAGCACAGAAGCTCCTTACAGTCCAGCCAAAACTCCACCTGTGTGTTTCTAACAAGTTCCACCATCTTATCCCCTATCGGGAATCACAGCGGTCTGGGCACACGTATCCCGGCTTTCCGGAAGTTGGAGTCTGCCCTTTCCTTTTATGAAAGACCCACATTAGTCTGGCGAAGGCTTTTTCATAAACGTGAAAAATCCTCCGGGTCTGTTTCAGTTAGCAGAAACCGGCGCTGATGGAGACGTCCCGTCCGCGGAGTGGCGGAACTCTCGCCCTCGCGCCGTGCTTGGAGGGAGCCGCGGAGCAGTGGGGCCAGACGCGGGGTCCGCAGGGAAGACAGAGCCCGGGGCTGGCGTGGTGCCCGTGTGCGCGTGCGTGCACACACATGTGCGTGTAAACTTGAGATGTCATCCGGGACGGGGACGGACCCCTTCGTGGGTGAAACTGTGCAGCTCCTTGTGGCCGGGCGGGGAGGTCAGCCGCTTCCCCACGAGGACTGCTGAGGACAGGCCGTGCAGCAGAGAACTAGCTGATTTCCAGACCCTGGGACGGGGCTACCCCTCTACCCCTCTAGCTCCAGCTGGCCGAGGGTAGACGGGGCTCGGGGTGGGCAGGGAAGGGGTCCCAGCAGGGATGCCAGCAGGGAGGGGGTCAGCTGCCCTCAGCCCCCTGCCCTCTCTGATGGGGCTGGAAGGGGAGGCCTGAGTGCCGCTCTGGGGGCTCAGGACGGTGGGTGGGCGCCCAGCAAGGGGTCTGTGAATGCCGGCTGGGCCCTGGGCAGGACGTGGGGGGACACTGTGCTGGGGGTGACCTGAGCAGGGACCGGGCAGGGAGGCAGCCTCCCTCCCTGTGACCTCAGCCCCACCCAGGCTGGCCCCCTCGTGCCCCTGCCTCCCACCCTGCTCAGGCCCAGAGAGGCTCAGGGAGGGCAGGAAGGGGGTGTCGGTCCACATCTGCTGAAGCATCCGCTGCACCACCCCCAGCTGCTCTCAGCCCGCACCAGCTGGGTTTGCAGAATTGATTTTTCAGCAAAAAGCGTCAGGGAGAAAAACTGAGACAAGGGCCAGCCGTACAGCTCTTCCGGGCTTGCTGCCCTGGCGGCCAGCGCTCTCTGCATAAAGAAAAGCATCTGGTCCCCTGGGCCAGAGGCTGGTGCCAAGCACTTGGAGGGCACCTCGGGTCCCCGTGACCAGCAGTGCTCCCCATGCCACCCTGCAGACCTCTCCCCTTGGCACGGGGCATTCAGACAAGCCGGGGTCATGGGCATCGAGTCCCTGCTGCCTCACCTGGGAACCGTGGCCCAGCCAGGGACCACCACCCTGGTCTAACCCTGCGCGCTCACCGGGACAGCATGACCACCTGCTGCCAGTCCACCACCGCCCCCCGAAGCAGCCAGAGGGGCGCCATGGGCACAAACGACTCGGAATGATATTCAAGAGGCACAAAAAGGTGGGTGACATTACAAGACCCTTCAGCAGCTGCCCTCAGTGGCCAGTGGGTTCTTTGTCTCCCTGCGTTCTTACACTTGGGAGCAGTAAGCATCCAGGGTCTTCCACTCCCCACGGGCAGCACCGGGGTGTCTGTGTAGGATTATAGTGCGGGGATGAGTCACTGTTCATTCTTCCAGGCCCTCGTCACTCCTTCCCATTTTTGGTGTTACGAACCGCGGTCCAGCCTGTGGCTTGTCCTTGGGTGGTTGTCATGGGTGAACACATTCATCCTCAAGTGGATTCCCAAGAGTGGAATCGCTAATCCAAGATATGCACGTGTGCAATCTGGGGAGATATTCCTGGATTAACCAGTGTCCACTGCCACAGCGGCCCGGGCACCGCGAGATCAAACCATGTAATTCATGCCAGTGGGCAGGTGAGGAGTGGTGCCTCCATGGGACTTTACTTGCTTTTCTCCTAGTCCTGGTGACACTGCACACTGCCCATGTCTCCTATGAATTACCTGTCTCAAACTATTTTCTATTTGGGAAATTATGACTGGTCTTTTTCTTATTGATTTGCAAGTACTTTTTATTTATTAAGGAAATTCAAGTTTTAACTATAATATGAGTTATAAGTACAGTTTCCTCATTTGTTGTTTGTTTAACTGTTACATACACATTATCTTTCTCTGCCACTGGATGGCCAGCCCCAGGAGGGCAAGGAATGTCTGTGTGCCCAAGCATACTGTCCCCTTCACCCAGGAGCCTGCCCTTGGCTCCCAGCTAATTTTGTGTCTCCCAGGGCATGGGCAGCCCCATGACAGCCAGGCCAGCTCTGGGCTCCGGTCCAGCCTGTGTACCACCCCTCCCCCGCATTTTGTACCACCTGGCTGTTCCAGTGTGTCCTCCCAAAACCCCCATACACACAGCTCCCCCCCATGTGAGAGGGGAAGGTTCCCCCTCCCTGGCCATGTGTTCCTCATGGCTCTACTCAAAGAGGTGGCTTCTCCCTCCCAGCTCCCCCTCCTCACCTGCCTCTGGCCCAGGGCTGATCATGTGTCCAGTGCCCCAGCTCAATGCGAGCCAGACTGGAGCCGGTCCAGCCCCCTTCCACCCTCCTGCCCAGGTACAGGAAGGCCTCCATTATCTCGGGCTCCTGACAAGGCCCCCACGGCCTCGGGCCCCAGCTCTGGCGGGGTGGGGGGCCGGGGACTGCATCTTCCAGAGCCAGAATTCCACTCCTCAGAAAGCCCATGCCCACGAAGTAGCCTCGGCCAGGGGCCTGGCCACCTCTGTCCCCGCCAAGGCCATCTGGGGAGTCCAGGGGGCTGAGGGTTACTGCTCCCCTCCTGGGTCTTCCTGGCCAAGCCTGGCCAAGCCACGGACTCTTTTTGTCCTTAGCCATTTCCAAGATCCTCCATTTACTAAAACGTCCGCCACTTTTATTGGAAGGCTGCCTCCCAGCCCTGTGCATGGCCTACTGCTAATGGGCCTCCCCCTACCCGGTTCCCGGGCCCCCAGGGCAGCTGCAGGGGCTCGTGCACTGAGCAGATAATAATGGCCCTGAGGCAGTGACTGCCCCCCACTCGATGGGGACACTGAGGCTGGAAGCCAGGAAACTTGTAGGGGGCAGGGACAGAACCCTCGATCCCACCAACAGGATGGAGGACGTCTCTCCCCCCTCAAGGGCTCAGCCTGGCCCCCCACGGGACCCCCTCTGCTTGCCCCCGGCCTGCACAGACCCCTTACATCCCCCACTCAGGCCAGGGTGGCCTCTGCAGCCACCGTCACCTGCCCCAGCAGCAGCTCCAGACTCGCACGCCACCCCCTCTACACACACCCCAGGTCGGGCTTGGGGGGGTTTGTGCTCTGGGCATGGGGGGCCCTGGCTCTTCCGCCCCCCAACTGAGACCCCCAGGCAAGGCCTGCTCCTCCTCAGGGAACCCCTCCCCCTTGTTTCCCCCAGAGCCAGGCCAGGCCCTGAGTCGGGGGGAGTTCTCTTCGGAGGGCACCATGAACGCTTGCTGGCCTTGTTGATGCTCCTGGGGGCCCATCTCAGGGGAGACCCCTCTTGCTCGGGGATCCTGTTAGCACCAGGGCCCCTTCTCCGTGAGGAGGCTTGCTGGGTCCCCGTGTCCTGGCTGAGCCCATTGCCCCGGGCCGGGCAGACCTGCAGCAGAGGGGCGTGGAGGCTTGCCTGGGGCTGGGGGTGTCCGCTGTGGGTCAGCGCCCTCGCTCTGCCTCCCCACCCACTTCCTTCCACAGTGGCTGTCACCTCCAGCCCTCATGGGGGGGTCTCTGCCCCTGAGACGGGGTTCCCACGGCAGGGCGGGGCGGGGCAGCCCTGTGTGGTCACGGCTGCAGTCACTCTTGGTGGCAAAAGCGGATGGAAGGCTGAGCGGGGCCAGCAGCCGGGGGGGGGGTGGCCACACGACCCAGGGCCGGGGCGCACACAAGCCAGGTGACCTTGCCCGCCGGCCCCCGTCTGTCCTGGCAGAGCCGTGGCAACCCTGCGTGGGCCCAGGGGTCAGACCAGGGAAGCAGGGCCTGGGTGGCGTGGACGCACGGAGGTCTGCAGCTGGGGCCCTCCGCGGGGGAGGGTGGGCAGTGCCGGCTCTTTCTAGTTCCAGAGGCGGGGCTGGGCCGACCCCCAGCCCAAGACGCCCTGCGAGGAGGCCAAGGTTGGGCTGCTGCCCAGGGCTCAAGTGATGAAGTACCCTCCTGCTCAGGGCTGTGTGCTGGCCCAGGGCAGGGCACGGTCACCGGGTGACCCCCGGCCCAGGGATGGAGGACGAAGGATACAACGGGAGGAGCCATCACACCCGAAATGAGAACCACATGCTGGGTCCTGGCCACTCTCCAGGCCCGGGCTCGTCAGCAGGCCAGGGCCTGGCCCCAGCTCCCGCTCCCTGCTCCCACTCCCAGCCCTTCCCTGGCCGGGCTGTCCCTGGGAGAGCTCAAGGTAGGAGGTCAGGGACCAGGTCGCTTCCCACTGCCCCGCCCCCCTGGGGCCCAGAACTTTGGAGACCTCCAAAACCTGCTGGTCACTGAGCCCTGAGCCTCCCCACCCCCCACCCCGTCGAAGCGCCAGAGCCGGGGGCCTGCTGGGTGGGGGCCCGGGCAGTGGTCAGCCGGGGGGGTTTGGGGTGCGGCGTCCAGGTGAGTGAGGACAGGTGTGCCTGGGGGCGCCTGGACAACACCAGGTAGTGTTCAGCCCCTCTGTGGCCACCGACCCCCCAGGCCGCCATCCCCGCAGGCGCCGCTGGTAAATGTATCAGGACACTGGCCGAGCAGGGTGAACCCAGCAGGCGTCCAGTGGGACCGGTCAGGGACAGTCGGTGCTGGACTGCGGCCTGACCTTCCCGAGGGAGACCCGGGACTCAGGGGAGTGACCCTAAACCCGAACAGCCACCCTGTACCGCCAGCCGCCTGGCACGGCCCTCGGCAAAGCGCACAGCTCCGTGGGCACAAACTGCAATTCGGCAAAGTCAGGGAAATGAGACGTGGGGACAGGCAGGCCTTTGCCCCAGGCGAGGCACCTCCCGGTGACGCTGGCACCAGCACCAGCCTCCCCGCCCGGCAGCCTCCTGTGGCCACAGCCGTGCAGGGCCTCCAGACGGCCCAGTGCCCCCACACGACGGTTTGCCCAGGGCCCGGCCTGGCAGCCCCGAGGGCACAGGTGGAGGCCGGCCGCCCTCCTGCCTCAGCCACAGAGCTTCACCCGGCCAGAGCTCCAGAGAGCTGACCCCGCGCAGGCCTAGACACTGCCAGAAACAGTTCAGGAAGGCAGCCAACCCTAACCAGTATCTTCCCAATTCAAGCGGCTTCCAAGAAGAGACGGCAGGAGCAGTGTTTACAGCCGCAATCAGAATGATGGATTGTCCGGGCACGATCTGGACCCACCTCCTGTCTATATAGGACAATCCTGCCTGATGTGGGACGCCTGAGCCCCACGGTGGCCTCACTTCCACCTGAGCGAATCAGCGTGACGCGGGCCGGAGAACGTCCCTAACTAGGCATGCTGATTCCAAGGTTAACATTGAGCAACAAACATGGACAAATAACTAGTAAGTTCTGGAAGGAAAAAACAATAAGGAAAAACCACGCGTACCTGAAGCTAACAAACATCCTCAGGCTGCAGCCAGTTGGCGCCGTGTGATGCTCGTGTGCAGGCACCGGCCAGTCACCCGAGGGCCTGATGCGGATCTACAGGCACAAGGGACCGACTTCACGGGGGACAGGACGGGTCTGTCGTGGGGGGACGGGGACCGACTTCACGGCGGGATGGCTCCGTCGGGGGGGCACGGGGACTGACTTCACGGGGGACAGGACGGGTCTGTCGGGGGGGGACGGGGACCGACTTCACGGGGGACTGGACAGCTCAGAATTCTGTGCAGCTATGGCGGGAACTAAGCTCGGGCACGTGGGTGAACACGGATGAAGCTTGAAAACATCATGTGAAGGAAGGAAGCAAACCCACCAGCCACTTTGGTGTGACTCTGTTTACAGACACATCTGGGATGGGGAAGTCCCCAGGCACAGAAGGCAGCCGAGTGGTGGCCAGGAGCTGGGAGGGGCCGCTAAGGGGACAGGACCTCTTTGGGAGTGATGGAATGTTCTGGAAGTAGACAGACATGATGGTTGCACAACCTTGTGAGTAAACTAAAAACCACTGAAGTAAACACTCTAAAAGGTGAATTTTATGTCATGTGAGTTTTATCTTAATAAAGGTGTTTTTTGTTGTTGTTTTTTTAAGCCAGTGCTCTTCCTCCATCTGTCCTTTGGTGGCAACCATGAGCACCCACGGTGGGATGGCGGCACGTGCCAAGGCCCTGTCCTGGTACGCTGCGGTGGAGTGCAGCTTCTCCGGGATATAAGGTTCCCTCTGACCTTCCTCCTGTAAGGACTCCGACCTCGCACACGGTTTTGCAGGGCTGCCCCCCACAAACGTTCTCTGGACTGCTGGGCACAGGCCTGGTCCCCCTGGAGGACCCCACGCCCCTGTCCAGGGGGTGGGCTTCGGGAGCTGCCCAGGCCTTTGGTGGGGCCCATTGAGGGGAAGCTTTGGACTGGAAAGGGCCACCCCAGGGTGTCCAGTGGGGTAGTCAGGGCCCCCTGGCTCATCCCAGCTTGAGTCGGCATGGCCCCTTGCCCGGCGGGAGCCCCATCATTTGTGCATAGAGCACATCCCAAGTGCGGTGGGGCTCGGGGAGCAGCGGGATCACCAGCAGGGACTGGGGTGCAGCCAGATTGGGGAGGTAGGGGTGCCTTGGGCAGGTGCACCCACACAGCCCCCCGGGGGCAGATCTCACAGAGGTGGGAGGGGGTAGGGAGCGCAGGCTCAAACACAAAGGCTTAGTCCTGGGCTTGTGCAGAAGGAAATGAAGAGCCAGGGAGGAACCAGGCCACACAGGGGCCTCTGAGCCATCCAGAACCTTCTGGCCTGTAGATGTGACTGGTGGAACCACCAGGAAGCTAAGATGCTTGGGTTGGGGAGGAACCCCAGCTGGAGGTCCGATCAGTGACTGGGGTAGGGGGTCCATCCACCAGCAAGGGCTCAAGCTCCATCCTGCCCTGGGGGGCTGAGGGTCCCCAGTGCAGTGCCCTCCACAGCAGGTGCCTGAAGGGGACACAGAGCCCCACCTCCTTGCTCTCCCTTCGCCCCCCCACCCTTCCCCCAGCTCGAGCCCGGGGATGTGATGTCCACGAAGGTGGAAGGGCCCACACGTCCAGCCTTGCCCTCTGCCTGCCCAGGCCCTAACTGCCTTCCCCACGCGTCTGGAGCTAGAGCCGGTCCTGAACAGCGGTGGCAATGGGAGGGGTGTCCACCTGGCCTACAGTTGTGCAGCCTCGAGCTTCCTGCTGGAAAACCAGGGGCATCTAGAGCCTGGCGGCCGGCGCTGCCCTGATGAGGACCAGCTGTCAGCTGCGGGGCAGCCAGCGGAAACCACATTCCCCGAGCCATTACGTCATGGTTTACATTCTCGGCAGACGGAGGACATGCCATGAGAGTTGGATGATCCTGGCGCTGACCCAGCCGGCCCACCCACAACCTCCTCACCGTGGCCGTGGCCCCTCATCCTGGGCAGGGTCCTGCAGCCCGTGGCCCCGGTCCTCCCAGCACCCCCTCCCCTCTCCGCCCAGGGAACCCAGCCCGGGGCCTGGGGGCTGCTCCTAGCCCACTACTCCGCGGCACCGCTCATTATGACTCAAGCCAAGTTTTCCCCAGTGACGTGGACCTTCGGCATTGTCATTCAGGACCCTCTCACATGTTCCCGAATCCAATTCTGGACTCCGTTCCCGGGGAGCTGATGATCTTCTGTGGATGGCACACAGATGGGATTTGGGTGGGTTTTAGGGATGTTCTGACCCCTGCAAACACCACTCAGGTGAGCAGACATTTATTCAGGGCAGGCACTTCTCACATGTTAACTCCCTCCCCAGCACAACTCCCATTTAGCAGGTGGTGAAACTGAGGCACAGGGAGGCTAAGCCATCACGCCCCAGCCACGCACCTGACAACTGGCAGAGCCAGGATTGGAACCAGGGTCCACACCGGTCCTCTCTTTCTTGCAGGCCAGGCACAAACCCTTCCAGAGCCATTTTAAAGTAGCTTCATCCCATTTAAAAAGCTGGGATCCAACCAGGAGGCCGCGCCCACGGACTCTGGGCCCCAAGCCTTCCCAAGCACTCGCTGTGTCTCTCCGTTCACTCAGGGCCCGTCTGCCCTGCACGGAGCTTGCATGGTTCTGCTCCCGTCTGTTCCCGTCTTCCTTGCCAACTATTGGATGGTTCCTGTTGTCCTGAGAACACCACTGCTCACCAGGCTCGTCCTGCCCTCGAGGGGAGGGTGCCCCTCCGTGATGCACCGCCGGGCAACAGCCTGCCACGTGAGGGCCATGAGAATGCAAACAGGAAAGTGGGCCTTTGAAAAGGTGGCAGCCGCGTCCCCACACTCCGCCCTGCCGCGGGCAGCCCAGCCTGGAGACGGAAGCAGCGAGTGGCTCGCCGCCCTCCAGGGGGTCATCCAGCACCTTTACCTTAGCCCCCAAGTTCCTCCTGGGACCAAGCGTCTCTTGCTCTCCTGCTTAGGTGCTCACTGCTGAGAAGTGACAAGTTACTCGCTTTCATGTATTTATCTTTATCAATGTTAGGGTATAGTGTCTTGCGGTCATGTACTACTACTCACACAAATAATTTTATCCATCTTTTTCTAATGTTTACATCATTTATTTGATTTCCTTATTACATTTGCTAGAACCTCAAAAAAAATGTTGAACCGTGGGCACCTGGGTGGCTCAGTTGGTTAAACAACTGCCTTCGGCTCAGGTCATGATCCTGGAGTCCCGGGATCAGTCTTGCATCGGGCTCCCTGCTCAGCGGGGAGTCTGCTCCTCCCTCTGACCCTCCCCCCTCTCACGTTCTTTCTCACTCTCTCTCTCTCTAAAATAAATAAATAAAATCTTTAAAAAAAGGTTGAACAGTAATGGCAGTGGGAAGAATCACTGTTCATACCTGTGTTTGTTGGAAGTTTTGTGTTTTCTAGGCAGAATGATCTTAGCCAGTGTTGTGTGCAAAGATTTTAATTTCTTTTTCTATTTTATTATATTATGAATAATGATTACGATTACATTATACTATAGTAGATTACACAGATTAATAATATTGTAATCGGTTATTATATAGGTTGATAATCTGTATTAATGATGATTGCTGAACTTTGTCACATTCACTCTCAGTATTTATTGATTTGGTTCTCTGAATTTTCTGTGTTATTTTGTCAATGAACTTATTGAACTCAATCATTGAGCCAACCTTGGAAGCCTGGACCAGACCTACCAAGTCACAGTGTGTAATTCTGCAGATTCTTTATTGGATTCTTCTTGCTATTCTCATATTTAGATTTTTTCTCATCTTCATTTATAAGTGATATTTGTAGTCTTTTTTTTTAAGATTTTATTTATTTATTCATGAGAGACAGAGAGAGAGAGAGGCAGAGGGAGAAGCAGGCTCCCTGCTGAGCAGGGAGTCCGATGCAGGACTCGATCCCAGGACCCTGAGATCAAGACCTGAGCCGAAGGCAGAGGCTTAACCATCTGAGCCACCCAGGCGCCCCTGTAGTCTTTTTTTTACATCAGGCTTTTATATTGTTATACTGGTTTTATGAGATGAATTACAGAGTTTTCCATCTTTTTATGTGTCTTGGAAAAGTTAGAATAACACTGGAACGACTTCTCCTCTGACTTAAGGTTAGAGCATACTCCACTGTGGATGTCTCTTCCTGCTGCTTTCCTTCATTCCTTCATTTTTAATCACCTTTCCACTGTCTTATATTCATCTGTCTATGTTTCCCCCTATATTTTAAGTTATTTTGATAATTGGTTTTCACTAGAAAATTACCTGTTTGCTCCAGGTTTCCAGGCAGCTGCCCCAGATTTACAAGTCTTGTTGTTATATCTCCCAGCTGTCCACCCTGGCTCCCTTTCCAGCTCCTGGTTGCATGTGGGTTGTGAGTTTCTAAATTTCAATATACACGAATTCTAAATAGAGACTGTCACTCCTTAACCAGGCTTTTAGGCAGGACTAGGGGGTCCTATTTTATTTTCTATTAGAAAAAATACTTTATCATGTCTCCTTTTTACTTGTTTTCTACTTAATTAATTTCTGGTTTTCTCTCCATAATTCCCTCTTTCTGCTTTTTAAGACGTATTTTATTGTTTTCATTCTAATTTCCTAAAATGGGCACAAAATCCCTCACTTTCATTCCTTCTTCTGAGCATCTGAGTGTTGGGTCAGTTGAGCCTCTGGGCTGTGCTAAGATGTGTTTACATTTTCTTTCTTTTTTTTTTTTTTTTAAAGATTTTATTTATTTATTTGAGAGAGAGAATGAGATAGAGAGAGCATGAGGGGGGGAGGGTCAGAGGGAGAAGCAGACCCCCTGCTGAGCAGGGAGCCCGATGCGGGACTCGATCCTGGGACTCCAGGATCATGACCTGAGCCAAAGGCAGTTGCTTAACCAACTGAGCCACCCAGGCGCCCGTGTTTACATTTTCATAGCTTTCCAGAGACCTTGTATGTTCAGATTCAATTTCCTGTTTTATCTGAGCGTTACCTAGGAATGTGTTTCTTAGTTTCTGAGTGGTTAAAATTGGGAGTATGTATGTGACTTTTTTGTTATTTATTTCAAATTCTGTTAGATTATAATAAGATCATTTTCATTGATCTACTTTTTCATTCAAAGGTTTTCTTTGCATGCAAGTATGTAATGTCATGGCCGTGTAGAAAGTCCTGTCTTCCCTCAGAGGAATATGAAGATCATTGTCTACATCCATGTCTGTTATATTTTTCAGTCGTTACTAGACCTAAAAATGAAGAGATTCAGTGAGAGTTCCTGTGTCTGCGCTCCTCAATCCCTGTGCTGCCTTTCAGTTTGGCTTTATGTGTTTAGTTCCTATGTTGTGTGGTACATAGATGTTGATGACTTATGTTTCTGTCATTCCCAACATGTGCTCACTTACTCAGTGTGTGGATCAGTGTGCGCCAGTGTTTGCTCCTATCCTCTTAGTGCTGTCTTGACATCAATCTTGCATCCTCTGTTCTGACTCACGGTCAGTTTTCTGGTCTTTTTCTGGTATTTCCCTTGAATGGGGGATATGACGACGTGTACTAATATTCATGCTCACAGTAACTACTTCTGGGCTAGCATAAGATGCCTGGGGTGGAGTCCTTCTCTCTCCATGACCCATGGATGACATTTCACTGTCCTCTGCTTCCAACATTGCAGATGAGATCTCCAGGCCTTGCTAAGATTTTCTCTCTTGAAGTAACATGTTCCTTCTGTCAGCACACATGTTAGTTTCCCCACCCTGGCTGCCCCATCCACCAACAAGGTTTCAGGACTTCATGGGTTTGTGAGGGTGAGGGGAAGGACAGGCAGAGGCTCCAGTGGAGTGCGTGGGTGGTAGCAATGGGGGCTTTTGACCCTCGGTTGTACTCTCAAGCCCTCCTGAGGTCTTGGTCAGAAATGTTTTATTGGAACATAGCCACGCACACTCATGCTCATTGCCCACGGTTGCTTTCTCAGTGAGAGGTAAGACAGAGCCCCCACAGTGCTTTAGAGACTGGCAGACCCTGAGCTACCAGGACCCAGGAGGTGACGTGACCGCCCTGAGGTGGAGTCCCCTGGCCTCTCTGACCCCAAGGCACTGGCCTCCTTCCCTTGCTGAGTACAAGAGAAGAGAAGTTGGAGGGTCTGTCTGGGTGGAGGCTGGTGGGTTAGCTGGAGGGTGGGCAGCCTCCAGCCTCCATGAGCCTCCCAAGGGGCAAGGGCACCAGGACCTGCCTCCAGCTTGTCTCTTCCACAGGACCCCAATTCAGATCACCGCCGCAAAGTTGGGTTACTGCCTTCTGCAATGGGAGTGGAAGGCAGGCTGCCCCCGCACCCCACACACCATTCCAGGCCCTGCTAAATCCAGGTGCTGCTTCCCCAGGATGGGCTGCCCCCTCGGATAACTGATCCGGGCGCTGAGCCAGAACACTCACCAGTTGTCACCCTCCTAGACCGATGGGGCCTGAGCAGTGGCTGTGGCCACAACATCTAGGGCATCCAGTGTTCTGATCGCCAACCCCACCCCTAAGGAGGCAGGACCCTCCAAAGAAGGGAGAAAGGAGACTGGACAGGGTTGCCTGCGGAGAACCTACAGAAGCATGGCTTTGCTCATTCAGATGGTGATCAGAGCTGTGGGAACATCTACAATTCTAATTTGCATCCACGGGCCGTGCCTGGCTGGACATCCCCCACCCCCAGGTGGCTGATCTTGGGGACTCATTGCCCAGGCCTTAAGAAAGCGTCAACAATAGGCACGACCCCTGAACTGGCCCTCAAGGACAGACACTCTCCTCCCAGGGATTCCTGCCCAAACCAGCTCCAGGAAAGAGGATCAGCAGATATATGTAAACGTGGGATGCGACATGACCTGTCCAGTGCCCCTCAAACCCCACCGGCCCTGCTCCTTCTCTCACTTTCAGAGGTTGGGAGGAAAGGGAGGGCTGATCCTCTCTTTAAATCATTGAGAATAAGGCTTTCTATGCTTTTAAGATCTCCTTTGGGAATCCCTAGAAGGCAGGGAAGCAGACACCTCAGGAAGTAGTTTGGCAGTGCCCAGCACCTGCAGGGCGTCCTGGCCTCTCCCCTGCCCACCTCCCAGCTCACCCCAGCACCCGCAGGGCGTCCTGGCCTCTCCCCTTCCCATCTCCCAGCTCACCTTCAGGTGGGCTTTCCATGGTCTGAACAGGAGGATCCTGAAGCAGGGGCTACAGCACGCACAACTCCAGGGTGCCCTCCCGAATTTGGGGTCCATGACCCCTCATGAGCAGGGCCCCTGGAGGATTGTGGAGGATCAGAGCACCCACGGGCAGCTCAGGGGTGCTGTGACTCTGGGAGATGGTGCAGACACCTGGGAGGGGTAAAGGCGCTGGGCTCTGGGTGCTGGTGAGCAAGGGGCGCACCAGGTCGGCCTGCTGGGTGTGGTCTATAGGGTCACCTACCAGGGGCCCGTGGGCTCAGTCCAGCTGCCTCTGGGGGAGAAGAGGACCCAGGACAGTGTGGGGTCTTCCGTTAGCCACATGACAGCCAGACCTGGGAATGAATGAATAAGGATGAAGAGGTGGACAGCCTGGGCCCCTGCCTGCTGAGCAGCATGGAGGTGGTGGTGAGGGTGGGGGTGCTGCTGGAGTGGGGCAGGCTGCTGTGCGGGTGGCCCCCTGGGCAGCCCCCAGGCTGTGTTTTTCCTTCCATCGGTTCTGGCCCCAGGTCAGGCGAGCAAGCACTGACCCACATTTCCACTGGGCCCCGGGGAAAGTAGGCCTCCAGCGAGGCTGGAGCCAGGGTGTCCAGCCGCAAGGCTATGGGGCCGCCAGTGCCTGCTCAGAATTTCCAGGCTGGAAGTAGGTCCCTGAAGTGGGGAGGAAGCCTTCCCTTAGTCCTCGGGGGCAGCTGGCCTCCCTGGGCTGGGGGGTAGGCAGAGCCCTGCTGGGAGGAAGCTGGGTGTGTGTGTGCTGGTTCACTCGGCCCTGTTGGGGAGCCTGACCCTCGGCCTGCACCTCCAGGCCTCCCGGGGCGGGGGGACAGCGTGGGCAGGGCACAGCGAGAAAGCCACTGGGCTGGGCGACGCAGCTCCTCCCCACTGGGGCCGGCTCCTTTGATGTTGCCTGCACCTCTGAAAGGGGCCCCCTTCCTGGGACCCCTTCAATCCCCCCACCCTGACAGGGGCAAAGCTGGACCACCTTCTTGACCAGACGGGAAGGACCTGGACACGATGCCACAGACCCCAGAAGGAGCCAGTCCCCCTTTGCTGTGCACCCCTTTGCTCACCAGCCAGTCAGCCCTCGGAACCCTAGGGCCGTCCTTGGAAGGTGCTTTTCCTGAAGCCTGTCAGAGCCGGCCTCCAGCTCTGGTTCAGCAAATGGCTTCTCCAGCCCTGTGAGGAACGAGGGAAAACCCATGGGGAGGAAGCAAGTATGAACGCGAATGCCGAAGTCCCCACGTCTGAGCCCACTGCCGGGATGCACGGCCACCCGGCCCCAGCAGGGCCTGACTCAGAGCTTGGACGAAGCTCCTGGAGCAGCGTAGCGGCTTGGCTGGCCTGTGGGGTCATGAGGCAAGGAGTGACCTCAGTGCTCAAGTGTGTGGGGGCCAGAGGGCCATCTGGTGAGCCTGGTCCCCCCCACGCCCTGCAGAGGGAGAAACTGAGGACCCGGGGGTGTGGCCAGCACAGGGTCAGGACTCGGGGAGCCAGGGGAGGGCCGGCTCTGGGCTTCCCCGGCCCAGCCGCCCCCCCGGCCCCATGCGTGGCCCCCGGTGCTGGGCATCTGCTGTCCCATCGGAGCCCAGGAAAGGGGACGCTCGTGGTGTGAGGCAGACAAGCCCAGGGCGGGGGCTGGCTGTCCTGGGGGCCCCTGCATCCTCCACCCACTCTGGGAACGTGTGCTGGGGAGGTGGGCGCGTGCGGTTCGGCATCCCCTCGGGCAGCACACACAGCACACACGGTCTCGTGCGGCTGGACACCCCTGCCCCGTCCCCGTGTCTTCTGGGCTCTGTGCACAGCACCGGGCCTGGAGCTCGGGAGCTCACGGTGCCGCTGTGGGCAAGTGAGATCTGCGTCTGTCTGCCTCTCTGGTGGGCGCGTCCACTGCCGGCTGCCTCTGAGGACCGTCCCCCTTCAGGCTCCTTCCCGAGGGGGCGGCCACTGGGTGGGTCTACCAACCCTTCCCCCAAGAGGGGCTGAGTGCCATCCTTCAGTTTTCTCATCATAAAATAGGATAAAAACGATCCACAGGGCAGTTGTGATCACCAAAAGGGCCAACACAACGAACATCTCTTAGGACGGCATGGGCAAGCAGAAGGCCCAGCCGATGCAGCTCTTCTGCAACCCATCCGGACGGGCTGGACAGGACACTTCGGAGGACCAGACACCGACAGAGGCTTCCTTCTCATGCACACCCCAGGTGCGCTGCGCAGCCAGGGGTTTCCATTGCCCACCGCCCCCCTCGGCCAGAGGCACAGGGACCCGGGGTCCTCGTGAGTCCCACCTGGAGAGTCCAGCAGAGCTCCTGGTTCTGCTGCAGAGAGGTAAGGTTTCCCCATTCCCTAGCAATCCCTATTCCCCGCTCTCCCCAGAGGCAGCATATCCATGAAATTCCTGTTGGGCCCCCCAGCACTTGGGCTCTGCCCAGCCTTTGGGACTGGGGCCTGAGCCCATCCTCGTGCCTGCCCTTCGTGGGGCTCCCTTCCCACCATCTGGCCGGTCCCACCAGGGGCTAACTGGCAAGTGGCCTTGCACGTGGTGCCCTTGCCCCAACTTCTTGGCCTCGCTGTTGCTTTGAGCTCCTGCTAGAGAGGCAGTGCTCAACCCCATTTCCAGCACGTGGGGGTTCAGGGGAGTCTTGCCCCAGCCTGAGGGAGGCAGGTCAGGCAGAGGGTGCACCTGGGTGGGTGCGGGTGGAGGGGAGCCTGGGGGAGGGAGGGGACCCAACTTCGGCCGGAGTCCCCGGGCCTTACGCAGAGGTTCAGTCCCCAGAGAATCGGTGCCACCAAGGCTTAGATGGTCTGCAGAGGTACGGAACATTCTGGGGAGAGATGTGAGGCCTGCCCCCAAGAGATCCTGCTCATCTCCTCCCCAGGGCAGGGGTCCTGCTGGCAGCCCTGCTGGGCCACCCCAGTGACAGGCACTGCACAGGGCAGCTCACTCTGTCCCTGTAACTTCAAACCCCTGCTCTTTAGAGATCCCCGCAACCTCAGGCCCTGGAGCCCAGAGAGGAAAGAGATGGATCGGGTTGCCATCCAGTGAGCAGCACAGCTGGGCTTTCAGGTAGGACCCCTGTCCCAGGTGGGACCCCTGTCCCAGGTGGGACCCCTGTCTCCCAGAAGCTCCAGGACAGAGGCTGAAGCCCAATTTTTTCTTAGTTTCTAATTCATTCTACTGTGGTGAGAGAACTTACACACAATATTTCACTCACTTTAAATTTACTGAGACTTGTCTTGTCATTTGGTCAATTGTGGAGGTCAGACTGCGAGATCCAGGAAGCTTATAGTGTTACTCCAGCCTCCTGGGCCCTTGTTGCGTGTTCTTTTCCTTCTCTTTCTGGTCCCGTTGCTCTATCCATTATTAAAAACGAGCTATTGGAAGTCGAAAGTCTCCAATGACATTTGACCCTCGAACAGCAGGGTTTGAATAGTGCAGATCCTCTGTCACAGAGATTCTGATTCACAAACAGTCCGGTCCCATACACGTATTTTCCTCTTCCTTACAATTTTCTTCATAGCATCTTTTCTCTAGGGTACGTTACTATACTACAGTATACGACACATAGAACATACACCGTCTGGGTTGATCGACTGTTCATGGCAGCCGTAAGGCTTCCTAGAAGGTAAGATTGGGAGGGAGTCCAGGACTCTATGTGGATTTTCAACAGCACATATATGTTTATAATGGTGATACGCTCCTGACGGATTTACCCTTCATCATTGCCAAGTGTTCTTTGTCTGTAGGAACAGTGTTCGTCCCAAGGTCATCCTGCCTCGTTGGCATGGTCTTGTTTGCTGTGTGCAAGGTGCATCGTCCATTGTGCGCTGGACCTGCTTGTGTCTTGGAATGCAATGCCTGTCTCCTGCAGACCGCATACAGAAACATAGAGAAACATCCTGCGTTACTCTGTCCATTCTGCCATTTGCTACTTGTATCTTTTTCGTTCCTCTCTTCTCCCCTATGGACTTCCTTTGTGTTAAATGGTAGTTTCTAGTGTCCCATTTGAATTCACTTGTCATTTTCTTTTACTGTGTTTTTTAAGATTTATTTTCTTAGTGGTTTCCCTGGGAACTGTAATTAATTTATAGCAAGCCCCTTCCTGATTAATATCACTTTAATCTCAATAGCGTACAAAAACTTGGCTGGGACACAGCTCTGTTCCCTCCTCCCTTAGCGCTATTATTGTCCGTAAATTACACATGTGCACGTTCCTTGCCCGTCGGGACGTGTAATTTTTACAGCCGCTGCTGTGTGCAGGGCCTCCTAAGTCAGACAGGAGCAAAAGGAGCTCCACGGCACAGAACGCACTTACCCGGTCTTCTGCACTGACCCCCGCCTCTGCCCTTGGCAGCGCGCCCGGGCCTGAGCCGCTGTCTGTGCCCCTCTCAGTGCGGTCTGACTCCTCTTGTATTTCTGTCGGGCAGGTTTCCTAAGCCGGGAACGTCTTCATTTCTCCTTCGTTTTTGAAAGGGAGTGTTTTCACCCGTAGAGTTCTCGGTTGCCATTTTGTCTTCCAGCACCTTGAACGTGCCATCCGCTGCCTCTGATCTCCGCGGCCTCCGGTTCCAGAGAAGGCAGCTGTGAACCTACCTGCTCGGGACGCGTCTGCGTGCGGACCTCTCCCTGGGGATCCCTTGCACGTAGCTGGGGAGCTGTTCTCTCTGTCTCTGTCTCACAGGGCTTGCGTGGGACGCGTGTCTGGTGCAGACCTCTCCCTGCTCCCCTCCTTGGGACCCCTGGCTCTCCCTAGGTGCACAGAGGAGCCCCTGTTTAGTTCTCTTCACCGTTCTGTTCCTCAGGCTGGTCAGCCCCGGTCGACCTACCTCCTTCCCGCTGATTCTTTGCTGCTCACACGCTGTGGACTGGCTCCAGCAAATTTCTCAGTTCCAGAATTTCGATTTGGTTCTCTTTATCATTTGTTCATGCCCGGTGTTCTCTATTTGGTGAAACGTCACCTCATAATTTAATTCTCTGGACAGGCCTCCCTTGGTTCTTTGAACATATTGAAGACAGTCACAGTCTTTGTCTGGCAAAGTGCAGCCCCTGGGACTCCTCAGAGACACCTGCTACTGGGTGCTCCCCAGCCTGCCTCGGGAAGGGGCCACATGCTCGGCTCTTCGTTACGTGGTTTTGGATGAAACCTGAAGATTTAAAATAATGTAATGCAGCAATTCCGGAAGTCAGAGCCTACCTGCTCCTCTTGCTTTGTTGCTTTTGCTGCCTGTTTAGTGACTTTTCTGGGTTAATTCTGTACGATCTGTGTTTTTGCCACATGTGGCCACTAAGTCTCTGCTTCATTAGCTTCGTGGCCAGGTAATGACTGGACAGAGCCCTCCATCATGTCCCCTGCTGTGGGGCACTCTGCAGGTGCTGGGCCGTGGCCCACACTCCCCCCATTCCTGCTGGCCCAGAGCCTCTGGCTAGCTGGAGGTAAGCTCGGGTCTTTCCGGAACACGTGCTGCCCTAGGAATTTGTGTGGCCTTCTAGATCTCCAGGAATACGCCTGTGCTTTCCATAGCTCCCTGTAGACACCCCATCTCTCAGACTTTCCTTCTCAGCTTTTGGTTAGTCTCTTGTTTGTCCCCACTGTTATCCACCACCTCAGGCCACTGCAAAGTTCATTAATTGCCTATGATGGTTTCCAGCCATCACCCCTGGGGAAAAGGCTTGTCTACGGGGTCAGCTCTGAATCAAGTCAAACGCAGACAAGTTTGCTAACGGGGTCTTCCAGGAAACCACGAGACAGGTGAAATCATGACACTTTCCTAGGAATGCTGTTTTGAAAGGGCTCCGTCCAGGGGCCGTCTGGCTATTGGTTTGCACCATGAACTTGGGCTGCTCATGTTGAGGCTACTAGAGAGCTGAAGAGTGCGGGACGGACCAAGTGAAAACACCTCGTAGCTTAGTGAAGACATGGGGAAAATGGAGCCCTGTGCCCCATCGGTGGGAACGTGAAATGGTGCAGCCGCCGTGGAAAACAGTGTGGAGGGTCTGCAAAATATTAAACATGGAACCACCATACAGCCCAGCCATTCCATATCTGGGTATACTACATCCAAAAGAAATGAAAGCAGGGATGTTTGCACACCCGTGTTCGCTGTAGCATTATTCACAGCAGCTAAAGCAAGGGAGCAACCCAGGTGTCCATTGACGGATGAATGGACTACCCGTGTGTGTGTGTGTGTGTGCATCGTGTATTCAGCCTGAAACAGGAAGGACCATCTGCCACCTGCCACCACATGGTGAGCCTTGAGGACACCGTGTTCAGTGAAAGGAGCCAGCCACAGAAGGACAAGACCTATATGTCCTTGGATGCCATGCCACTTGGATGAGGTACTTAGAGTAGCCAAAATCACAGAGACAGGGCTGCCAGGGGCTGGGAGCAGCGGGAATGGGGACTTGTTCCTGGATGGACACCGAGGTTGAGATTCACAAGAGGAGTGAGTCCTGGGATGGACGGTGGTGATGGCCATTCAGCAATGTGAACGTGTGCAATACCACTGAGCTGTGCACTTAAAAATGGTCAAGATGGTAACAAACAAAACATCTTATGGCTTGCTATTCTTACCAAGATGCAGCCAATTTTCTGGGTTAGAACAACAACAAAAAAAACGCTCCAAAGCCTGCTACAGCTTGGTTAATTTCCTGGTGCTGAAAAGGTCCGTGCCAGCCATTTTTGCCTGTTTTCTCACTGCTTTTACAAAGGAGAGCATTTCCAGAGGTCCTCACTCTGTCATCTGAATTTGGATGAAGACACCATGGCAAACGCTGAGAGCAGAGGCCCGTGTTCATGGGAGGCAGACGTACCCCAGAGCAGGTAAAATCTGTATCTATAGCCAGATGGAAGCGGGTCTCCTCCCAGACCTGCCCCTCAGCCGCCGTGGCCCCACCCCCTCGACAAAGTGGGCCCAGCAGTGTGGCTGTGATGCCTGCTGAGAGTCCTGGGCTAGAGGGCCCCTCTGCAAGTCGGGCGTGGTCACAGGGGGCTGCTTGCAGGGGGGAGCCCACTGGGCAAGGCCCCCACTGGGCGTTGGCTCCACAAGACAGAAGGGCAGGCGCGGAGCTGTGGGTGTGGGGCTCAGCGGGCTAGCACTGACCCTTCTCGTGCCTTCCTGGACTGCAGAGGCCGCAAAGCTAAACCCGGGGCTCAGGATTCCCAGACCAGTTCGGGCTCCACATACCAGAAGGGCTCGGAGAAACCCGGATCCAGAGCAGAGCTCAGTGGGTGCGACGAGGCAGGTGGGGCCAGCCACTGGTCAACAACCATGCTGTGCACAGTCCTGGAAGTCATTCTTGGAAGCCAGCAACAGCCTTCTTAACGGTTCTGGAAGCCACACCCTGCTTACGTCAGTCAGACTCGCTCTTCAGGAGCCCTGACTGAAAACAAAGCCATGACAAGTCAGGGCAGACGGGGCTCCTCTGGGCCAAGCAGTCAGGAGGTGCTCCCTGAGACTGACACACGGGGAGGTACAGGGAGCTGCCAGTGCAAAGGCCCTGGGGCGGAACAGGTGGGAAGTGTCTGGGCATAGGGAAGGGTGCTGGGGCAGTAGGGCGGAGAGAACCCCTGGACTGCCGGGGTGTTGCTAGAATATTCAGCCCTTCAGGAGGCGGCCATTGGAAAGGGTGTGGAAAGAGTCTGTGGTGTCTGGCAGGAACGGGGCCCTTGGTCAATGTCTGGTGAGTGGGCAAATGAGCAGACAAATGTGCGCCTGTGTGACTGGCGGGATCCCCCAGGGGAGCCAGACACCAGCGCCTGAGACAGCCTGTCCCCGGGTGAGGGCTCTGAAAGGACCCTTGTTACACCAGACCTCAAGGGCCCCCAGCACCCCGCAGGGGCATCCTGGGCTCTGGGACCCGGGGACAGGGACACAGCCCAGGGGGGCAGAGGATGAGGACACAGAGCTCACCCAGCACTCCCTTGCCTGCCAGGCCTATTCTCAGCAACCCACAAACAGACTTCTGGAAATCCCACACAGCCCTCAAGGGCCAGTGTGAGCCCACAAACCCCACCCCTCACACTAGATGGAAAGGACTTCACAGCTGCTCAACCACAGCAAGGAGGTCGGCCCATCAAGTACTCCTCCTGTACTCGGTACTAATTTGAGGGGTGCCTGCTGCAGCCATTTAGAGTGGAGGGGCAGACAGGACTGCTCTGCCACTGGGGCAATGAGGGTCACAGAGAGCACAGGGGGTGCAGGAGGGTAGGGGTGCAGAGAGCATGGCAGACAAGGAGGGTGGGGGTGCAGACAGGGAGGGTGGGGGTGCAGACAGGCGGTATAGGGGTGTAGACAGGGAGCGTAGGGGTGTGGAGGCCTGACCGGCAACCACAGTCCTGAGCCCCATTGCCCTGAAACCAGCTGAGGAGTGACTGATCAAGAAGTGACTTCCAGGAAGGGACCCTGGAATTAGGGTCAAGCAATTAACGAAGCACTCGCTGAATAATAGAATCCAGTCTACAGAATGTATCCTGTCTGCCCAGCCCCTCCCCCACATCCGGGGGAGCAGGGCTTGGTGGTCAGGCTCACTTCTGGGTCCCCAGCACTGAGACGCTGGAGGTACTTATCCAGGGTTAATGAACGGATGGCTTTCCCTTGGTGGGGGGGGGGGGGGGGGGGGGCGGGACCTCCGTCGGTGGGGGTCTCCATGGAAAAGTGCTCCTCAAATCACGATTCTGTGATTCTCGAAGGGAGGCAGGACCTGGCAGAACTATGTCTGCAGCTGAGCGGACTCCCTACTGGCCGGGTCCCCACCTGAGGCCCAACCCAGGCCAGGGGGCCACAGGTCGCCTATCCTGGCCTCCTTCTGTGCCCCTTCCCAGGTCCCACTGTGTCCCAAGAATCCCATCAGGCATGCCCTTGGGGGGCCGTCCACCAAAGGAAGTGGAGCGCCTCCCAGGGGAGCCCCGGCAAGGAAGCCGGGGCCCTGCCCGAGAGCTCTAGGCCTGGAGCTCCAGTGGCCTCACATCACGCCTCCCCTCCCCAGGATCCTTGAGCTGCAGAGGCTTTCCACAGGGGTGTCCGGGTGCTGGGACCAGAGCCCCCTGTAAACTGGGGCAAGCCTGAGGCCGCGGCCACCACTGGACAGTGCATGAGCAAATCACAGCAGGAGAGCCGGCTGCAACTCAGCCCTGGGCCCATCTCCTGCTTTCTCTCCCCCCAGAAAGCCACGGCTTCTCAAGGAGAACAAGACACAGGTGCACAGAGAGCGCCTGCCTTTTCTGCTCACGTTCTCTCCCACAGGTGCGGGACTTTTCCAGAGGCCGCAAGGCCTGTCCTTGCTGGGGGTGGACCAGCACCGCACCTCCCGCCCGCCGTGGGATCACATGTGGAGGCCCAGCTCTCGGCCCACAAAGCCAGGCAGAGAGAGATCTGCACAAATGTAGAACCAGACCACTCTTTTTTGAAAAATATAGTTGTTTTTCATGAAACATTATGCTATTTATGTGAACGTATTTTCATTTGTAAGTGAGTTAATACGTATTCTGAACGTTTCTGTTAGGATTTCAAATACGGTAAGTATTGACAGCTGTAACCCACACACACGAAAGCTCTTTGGGGCTCTCAGTGATTTCTAAGGGTGTCGGGGGTCCTGAGACCAAAAAGTTTGAAAACCCCGAGTGAGGATGTGCTCAGCCTGAGGACCTGCCATCTATATGGCTATGCAGGCAGGCTGCTCTTGCGGCCTGTGGGGTCATTCGTTTTTGTGTGCGTTCTATTCCTGTTGATTCTATTTATTCTGTCCCTCTCCTCCCGCCCCACCCCCCCAACCGCCTCTGGAATGTTAACAGTTCCAAAAATCATAATGCTTTCTGTTTAAGCTTGAAAGCTCCCTGGGCAGTTCTGATAAGTAAGAGCTTCCTTTCTGTTCCCAGACCCCATGATTAGGTTCTAGAAATATTTTCCTGACCGTGAGCAGTGACCAGCTTTGGTCATGTCCCCCTGCGTGCCAGGTGTCCGTGGAGCTCTACCCCACGGCGGGAAGTGGGGCGGGGGCCCTGGGCCACCTCCCTGCCCCAGTGAGCCTTTCTGGAGCTGGGACAACTCTACCCGAGTGGTTCTGGCTCCCCTCTAGGGATGCCCTGGCCAGCCCTGTGGACGGCGGCTCTGTGCACGCTGACAGGCTGTGTGTGCCAAAACCCAGCTCCTCAAGGCCAGGGATGCCTGAACTGGGAGCCCCCACTTCTCCAGCTCCTCTCCAACACTTGGACTAGCGTCAGGCCAGGAATGTGGCCCCTGGGGTCCCACCCTGTCCGGAGGGTGTAACACGCTGGCGCTCCCCAGCCCAGCTCCCCTCCCAGCTGAGACTGCGACAGTACCTCCTGGGAGACACTAAGACGGGTTTGTTGGGAAGGGGGAGCGGCAGGGAGAGGAGCCGAGGGCGGGGAGGCGGGAGGGAAAGACAAAGAAAGGGGTGCGGCAAGTGGCAGGCGCCCGAGGGAGGAGAGTGACCTCAGCGCCAGAGAAGCATCTGCTCGCAGAGCGAGGGCGGACCGCACTGGAGGCGCCCCTTCTCTCCCTCTCCCCGTCCGAGCTTCGGCTCTCTGCAGCGGCCGTGGCCGGCCGGGGGGCTGTCCTGGGCGTAAATTGGAGCTCTGGGCTCCCTCGGGGACCATCTGCCGCCCACAGCCCAGCTGCCAGCCCTCCTGCCGCTCCTGCTGGGTGAGTACGCGTGTGCGCCCCTGTCCCCATCTGGAGGCGCTGGGCCTCCTCGCCCTTTCCCGGGCCCAGCAGCCTGCAGCACCCCAAGAGGGAGGCCTGCGTTTGCTCGTGTCATCCCGAGCACAGCGAGGCTGAAGTGTACCCTCCAGGTTCCTGGGACTCAGGGATGCTGCCCCGGGCACGGCTGAGACCAAGCCAGGGCTCCGAATCTGCTGGGCTTGGGATCCAAGTGTAACCTGACACGGCTTGGCTTTTGGGGGCAGGCCAGGGGTCCCCCTGAGCCTGATGGAGGTGGGAGTGCAAAGGGATGTGGGGGGGGCGCCGCACTCCGGGAGGCCCCTGCCCCTCCCCCCCCAAGGACCAGGGGTGCCAGCTGGTGGAGCTCTCCCTCTGCTCCTAGGTCATGGGAGCCCCAAGTCACACCACCACCTGGGGCAGGGCCCTCTGGGCCCTCCTCCTGACCACACTTGGCTCTGTGGCCAGCCAGCCGCTGGGGGGAGAGTCTGTCTGCACCGCCCAGCCCCTGGCCAAGTACAGCATCACCTTCACGGGCAAGTGGAGCCAGACAGCCTTCCCCAAGCAGTACCCCCTGTTCCGACCCCCCGCACAGTGGTCCTCCCTGCTGGGTAAGTACAGCCCCGCTGCCGGGTCCCTCCGGTCCGGCAGTGACCACCCCCCTCAAGCGCTCCACCACACTTCCCAGTGTGCAGGGTGGGCACGCTCATCCCACTTTCCTGCAGCGCCAGAAATATCTGCGGAGCACGTCCTGCTGTGCTTGGGCCCTGCCCCCGGGGCGCAGGGGATGCGCGCTCCCTCGCGCGGCGGCTCACACTCCGGCCTCGCGCGCAGGGGCAGCGCACAGCTCCGACTACAGCTTGTGGAGGAAGAACCAGTACGTCAGCGACGGGCTCAGGGACTTTGCTGAGCGGGGCGAGGCCTGGGCCCTGATGCGGGAGATGGAGGCTGCCGGGGAGAAGCTGCAGAGCGTGCACGAGGTGTTCTCGGCGCCCGCCTTGCCCAGTGGCACCGGGCAGACGTCCGCGGAGCTGGAGGTCCACTCGAGGCACTCGCTGGTGAGCCCAGGCATTGGTGGGGGGAAGGGGCTGGGCCGCCGGCTGCCGGGCTGAGCACCCGCCCTCCCCCCAGGTGTCCTTTGTGGTCCGCATCGTCCCCAGTCCAGACTGGTTTGTGGGCGTGGACAGCCTGGACCTGTGCGATGGGGACCGCTGGAGGGAGCAGGTTGCTGTGGACCTTTACCCCTACGACGCCGGGACCGACAGCGGCTTTACCTTCTCCTCCCCCAACTTCGCGACCATCCCGCAGGACACGGTGACGGAGGTGAGGGGGTGACGGAGGTGAGGGGGTGACGGAGGTGGGGGACGAGAGCCCTCCACCAGGTGGCTCTTGGGCCAGTGCGCAGCCTCATCCCTGACCACAAGACGCCAGTCTGCAGGCGGCTGCTCTTCGGGGAGGAGGGCCCAGGCCGCCACCCAGAGGCCTGACCCTTCCTGCTCTGTTTCCCAGACCTTGGGCCGCGCACCCTCGGAGCCTGCGGGAGCCTGGGGGGTGGGGAGTCCTGAACTGCCCGGCCCCACCCCGCGGCCCCGCCCCGAGGCTCCACCCTGCGGCCCCACCCCGAAGCCCCATCCCGAGACCCTACCCTGAGGCCGCAGCCCTAGACCACACCCCCAGGCCCCACCCCTAGACCACACCCCGAGGCCCCACCCGAGGCCGCAGCCCTAGACCACACCCCCAGGCCCCACCCGAGGCCGCAGCCCTAGACCACACCCCCAGGCCTCACCCGAGGCCGCAGCCCTAGACCACACCCCCAGGCCCCACCCGAGGCCGCAGCCCTAGACCACACCCCCAGGCCCCACCCCTAGACCACACCCCCAGGCCCCACCCGAGGCCGCAGCCCTAGACCACACCCCGAGGCCCCACCCGAGGCCGCAGCCCTAGACCACACCCCCAGGCCTCACCCGAGGCCGCAGCCCTAGACCACACCCCCAGGCCCCACCCGAGGCCGCAGCCCTAGACCACACCCCCAGGCCCCACCCCTAGACCACACCCCCAGGCCCCACCCGAGGCCGCAGCCCTAGACCACACCCCGAGGCCCCACCCGAGGCCGCAGCCCTAGACCACACCCCCAGGCCTCACCCGAGGCCGCAGCCCTAGACCACACCCCCAGGCCCCACCCGAGGCCGCAGCCCTAGACCACACCCCCAGGCCCCACCCCTAGACCACACCCCCAGGCCCCACCCGAGGCCGCAGCCCTAGACCACACCCCCAGGCCCCACCCCTAGACCACACCCCGAGGCCCCACCCGAGGCCGCAGCCCTAGACCACACCCCCAGGCCCCACCCCTAGACCACACCCCGAGGCCCCAGCCGAGGCCGCAGCCCTAGACCACACCCCCAGGCCCCACCCCTAGACCACACCCCGAGGCCCCACCCGAGGCCGCAGCCCTAGACCACACCCCCAGGCCCCACCCCTAGACCACACCCCGAGGCCCCACCCGAGGCCGCAGCCCTAGACCACACCCCCAGGCCCCACCCCTAGACCACACCCCGAAGCCCCACCCGAGGCCGCAGCCCTAGACCACACCCCCAGGCCCCACCCCTAGACCACACCCCGAGGCCCCACCCGAGGCCGCAGCCCTAGACCACACCCCCAGGCCCCACCCGAGGCCGCAGCCCTAGACCACACCCCCAGGCCCCACCCGAGGCCGCAGCCCTAGACCACACCCCCAGGCCCCACCCCTAGACCACACCCCGAGGCCCCACCTGAGGCCGCAGCCCTAGACCACACCCCGAGGCCCCAGCCGAGGCCGCAGCCCTAGACCACACCCCCAGGCCCCACCCCTAGACCACACCCCGAAGCCCCACCCGAGGCCGCAGCCCTAGACCACACCCCCAGGCCCCACCCCTAGACCACACCCCGAGGCCCCACCCGAGGCCGCAGCCCTAGACCACACCCCCAGGCCCCACCCGAGGCCGCAGCCCTAGACCACACCCCCAGGCCCCACCCGAGGCCGCAGCCCTAGACCACACCCCCAGGCCCCACCCCTAGACCACACCCCGAGGCCCCAGCCGAGGCCGCAGCCCTAGACCACACCCCGAGGCCCCACCCGAGGCCGCAGCCCTAGACCACACCCCCAGGCCCCACCCCTAGACCACACCCCGAGGCCCCACCCGAGGCCGCAGCCCTAGACCACACCCCCAGGCCCCACCCGAGGCCGCAGCCCTAGACCACACCCCCAGGCCCCACCCCTAGACCACACCCCGAGGCCCCACCCGAGGCCGCAGCCCTAGACCACACCCCCAGGCCCCACCCCTAGACCACACCCCGAGGCCCCACCCGAGGCCGCAGCCCTAGACCACACCCCCAGGCCCCACCCCTAGACCACACCCCGAGGCCCCAGCCGAGGCCGCAGCCCTAGACCACACCCCGAGGCCCCACCCCTAGACCACACCCCCAGGCCCCACCCGAGGCCGCAGCCCTAGACCACACCCCCAGGCCCCACCCCTAGACCACACCCCGAGGCCCCAGCCGAGGCCGCAGCCCTAGACCACACCCCCAGGCCCCACCCCTAGACCACACCCCGAGGCCCCAGCCGAGGCCGCAGCCCTAGACCACACCCCGAGGCCCCACCCCTAGACCACACCCCCAGGCCCCACCCGAGGCCGCAGCCCTAGACCACACCCCGAGGCCCCACCCGAGGCCGCAGCCCTAGACCACACCCCCAGGCCCCACCCGAGGCCGCAGCCCTAGACCACACCCCCAGGCCCCACCCCTAGACCACACCCCGAGGCCCCACCCGAGGCCGCAGCCCTAGACCACACCCCCAGGCCCCACCCCTAGACCACACCCCGAGGCCCCACCCGAGGCCGCAGCCCTAGACCACACCCCCAGGCCCCACCCCTAGACCACACCCCGAGGCCCCAGCCGAGGCCGCAGCCCTAGACCACACCCCCAGGCCCCACCCCTAGACCACACCCCGAGGCCCCAGCCGAGGCCGCAGCCCTAGACCACACCCCGAGGCCCCACCCCTAGACCACACCCCCAGGCCCCACCCGAGGCCGCAGCCCTAGACCACACCCCGAGGCCCCACCCGAGGCCGCAGCCCTAGACCACACCCCCAGGCCTCACCCGAGGCCGCAGCCCTAGACCACACCCCCAGGCCCCACCGCACGGCCCCACCTCCCGCAAGCGCACACAGGCGGCTGGGTGTCCTCTGCCGCCGCCGCCCACACCGCTGCTCTCTCCGCAGATAACCTCCTCCTCTCCCAGCCACCCCGCAAACTCCTTCTACTACCCCCGGCTGAAGTCCCTGCCCCCCATCGCCAGAGTGACCCTGGTGCGACTCCGGCAGAACCCCAGGGCCTTCGTCCCGCCCGCCCCAGGCCCCGCGGGCGCCGGCGGGGGCAATGAGATCGTGGACAGCCTCTCAGGTGAGCGCGTTGCCACCCCTCCGCCAGGACACTGCAGGCTCCCCCCCCCCCCCCCCGCCCGCTCCACCGCCATCCGGGCGGCGCGCTTGGCGCCCCGCCCCGCGGTGGGGGGGGAGCCCTGACGCCCCGCGGGCGGCAGGGGATAGAAGCGCCACCCAGGTTTGCGGGCCACACAGGAACCCGTGACAGGGCAGCTGTCAATACTGACCCCCGTGTGTGAGGCCCTTCTGTCCCACCCTTACAAAAATCCTCAACGGTGAGTGGCCACCACGTTGAAGCAGGAAAGGACACTCGGGGCCAGAAACTGCCCCAAAGGGACCGTCTTTGAAGTGTCAGTGACACCTCAACACGCTCCACTTTCCAAGGCCACACTGGTCACCTGCTCCCCACGAGGGCCAGTGGTCCAGGGACCAGGCGGTGTCTCCCAGGGGAGTCCCACGTTGAGCCGAGGTGGCAGAGCTGGGGAAGGTGCTCCGTCCAAAGCCAGGCTCCTGAGTGTGATGTGTCCTCTCGCAGAATGATGGGGTCCTGGGGGTTCAGAGCACTTGGTGCAGGATGATGGGGGTTCGGAGAGATTTGGGATTTGGCTGACTGACCAGTTAGCTCTTGTCCATTTGCCCAGAAGTGAGTGGTAAACCAGGCCCCTGTCAGTGGCATCCCCGCGTGTGGCCCGTGTCATGGCCGACGGGCAGGACACCACTGAACGGATCCCTCTGTGCCCCCCACCCCACCCTGCCATGAGCCGGCGTGGGGGCGCTCCCACTGAAACACAGAGCCCGCTGCGAGCACGGCTGCATCAGAGTGGGTTTCTCAGCAGCGGATCCTTCCCTGCCTCCAGGGGCCTTGTGCTCCCACTCCCCACTGCCAGAGCTGGCCTCCCAGGGTCCCTGAGGCAGGAGATGCAGGGGATCAAAGCGTGGCAATGTTCCCTCCAGGCGTCTCGGTGGGGTGTTGGCAAGAGGTGTGACTGGTGGTCTTGCAGCCGGCTCTAAAGTGCACTGATAAATCCAGCGCCCCCTCCCGACTCGGATGTGTGGGCCTGTCTCGCACAAGGAATGCACACATGCTCACAGGCCTCTCGTGCTTGGTTCAGTTCCAGAAACTCCGCTGGATTGCGAGGTCTCTCTGTGGTCATCCTGGGGGCTGTGTGCAGGTCCGTGTGGGAAGCTGGGAGCCAAGAGCAGGACTCGCTACGTCCGCGTGCAGCCTGCCAACCACGGGGCACCCTGCCCGGAGCTCGAAGAGCAGGCCGAGTGCATCCCGGACAACTGTGTCTGAGGCCAGAGCCCTGCGGGCCCTCCACCCTGCGTGGGGGCCACGCCCGGTGGTTCAGCGGGCCAAGGGGGGCTTTGTCCAGCAGGCCTCTGAGCTCCAACGCTGACCGACCCCTCCGCGCAGACGTACCTTCGGCTGCTGGAGGCAGCAGGATGTGGGGAGAGGCGTCTCCTTTCAGCAAGCTTTCCTCTCGGGCGCCCGGTCCTGGGACCCACTCTCATGGGTGAGTTCAGCCCCGAGGTTACAAGTCTCTGCCATAAATCCACTTCCTGCTGGTCGGGGGTTGTCTGCGTGCAGACGGTGTGCCCACAGCGCCCACGGGGCCACCTGCAGGAGGGCCACGCACCCCAGGCCCAGGAGCCCCAGGACAGCGGATATGAAACACCTCAGACCTGCTGTCCCCGGGCTACAGGCACTCACACCCCCGCCTGCCCCGCAGGCCGAGGCTGCCCTGGACAGGTCACGCAGGTCAGGTGGATAAAGGAGAGCAGGCTCGGACATCTCACCTTGGCATTGTCACATGACCCATCTCCCTGCACTTGAATAAAGACTGTTTCCTGACATCAGGGGCCCTCGCCTCGCAGTTCCTGGCAGGGCGCTGGGAGGGCCACCCTCCCACTCCCGAGTAGGGTCTCCCCTGCATGGAGGGCATGCCCGAGATTGCCAGAAGGGCACTCAGCAGCCTCCGGATGGTGTGAAGGTGTTCAGACCCACACACACACAGCACACTGCTGCTGGTGGGACTGGTGGGGAGTTCACAGGAGCACATGTGGCTGCTTGTAGCTGGTCCCCACCCCTGGCCACTGACCGCGGAGCCCCCTGGCCTCATAGAGATGCCCTGAGGGCTCACTGTTCATCAGCCCCGGCCCTTGTCTGAGCTCAGGGGTCCCAGCCTCGCCCACCAGCACAGATCCCATGTGGGCCCTGGGGCTGGGCTGGCCCTTCAGAGAAAGACCAGGAGACGGGAGAAGCCTGCTCTCTGTTCCTTGGGACCCTTCCAGAACATTCTTCCTCCTGCTTGGACACATGCAGAATCAGATCCAACAACTACTCCCTCCCCCCTCCTGTCCACTGCCCTCCCCCCCCACCTCTCCCCCTCCTGTCCACCGCCCTCCTGCACTCCCCCTCCCCCCACCCTCCTGCCCACTGCCCTCCCTCCCCCCCCCACCGTCCACACTGCACTTCCCCGGCACCCCCTCCTGTCCACCGCCCCCTCAGTGCTCCTGCTGATTCTTGGTCACTCACACACAGAGGCCCCTCTCACCTCTGCCTCTCTGCTTCTCAAGGTTACATCTTCCCCCTCACACATCTCCCATCCGCTCTCTCTGAGGGGCGTCTTGGATCCCTGAGTGCTCAGACCTCCCGCTGATGAACCATCACACCCCTTAGAAGCTTGAGCAGGACAGCACACCAGCCTTACACACATCCAGGGCCGACCCTGCACATTGTCTCCCCTCTCTCGTCCCCCACTTGGTCATTCTCAGCAGCCAATGTCTCCCCGCCTATCTTGGGGGATGCTTCTCTTGGCCTCCCCTTCCCCTTCAGGTCCTCCAGCTCCTGTGCCCGCTTCCAGCCACACACCTAGAAAGGATTCTCCCCATTTCCTGTTCCCAGTGTCCCCCTCCACACGGGAGTCCCCTCTCTGCTCTGCGCCGCTGCACCCGGGGTCCACGCTCCTTGCTCTCTGTCCTCTCCCTCTCAGCAACAGGAGGTTTGACACCCACCCCCCACCCCCACCCACTACCCCTCCCCCCACTAGAGAGGCGATGCTCCTTCCCCATCTCTTTTAAGATGGTGCTCCTCTGGCCCCTGACACCCCTCCCCGTGAGCTTGATCTCAGACCCCTCTGCCCTCTATTGTTGCTCACCTCCTTGGACCCGTTCCTCTCTCCAGAACACATGTAAATCCCCAGAGGTCGCCTTGACCCTTGACCTAGGGGAGGAAGAAGTGAAAATAGCTGCTTGTGACCCCTTTTCCCCCAACAGGGAGTAGATTCTCAGCCAATACCTTGGGTGTGTCCTGCTGAACAGACTCGGGGTGTTCACTAAGAGGAGAGACTCGTCGGAGAGACGTTCTTAGCAGATGTTCCCTGTGGATCTCTGGACATGTCATCTCGGGGCACAACTGAGATACTTCACAATACCGCACTTTCCAGCAGTGGGCTGCCAGCCTGCGTTCCTCAGAGGCCATGTAGAAACAAACACCCTTTACATCACGCGCTCACATTAAGGATAAAGCAAGGAGTCAAAAGACAAGGGGACGATGCCAGGGTGGGACGCATCTGTGAGGGGAGAACCTGTCTCCCGATCTGGGCGAAGGATGCAGGGGCAAAATGTGTCTGACCCTGAATATACTGAAGGCTTGCAAGCCCCGGGGAAGGCTTGGATGGCAAATGGTGGCTCATTTGGGTCATTTTCAGCTCTCAGTAAAGTAGCAGCTACCCATACGCATCCCCCAGCCCCACCCCCATCCCCATGGCCTGCCACCGCGAACATGTTTCGGGAGCGGCTGGAACACCGCTAGCAGGAACCAAGGTGGGCAAAGAGACCCTGTCCTCGAAATACTGGGGATTTGTTCTGTGACAGCTGACTGCTGCTTCTAATAACAGAAGTGCAGACAGAGATGGGCACCATTGTAATTGCCCACCACTGTTCCCCTCCAGCTGAAGTAACTTCCAGGGAATTTAAAGGGAGAGCACACTTTTCTCCCCACTCCCCCTATATTTCTCACTTTTTTCCTCTTTGGGGAGCTAAATATTAAAGACAAGGACATTCAAAAGCAACTGCATATATAAGGGAAATTAGAAAGTGACCATGTCCAGGGAAAAAGACCTAGGAAGACCTTAAGTTACCCTCAGACTGATCCTCAGCACAGAAACAGCCTATGGCAATCAAAGAAAAAACAAAAGGGTGCCTGAGTGACTCAGTCAATTAAGCCTCTGACTCTTGATCTCAGCTCAGGTCTTGATCTCAGGATCATGAGTCCAAGCCCTGTGTAGGGCTCCACTGGGCATGGAGTCTATTTAATAAAAAAAGAAAAAACATAAACCTTGGGGAAGGGGGAGAATCTGATTTTCAGAGTTACCACATTATTACATTCAAATGTCCAGTGCTCAACAAAAAATTGCAAGGCATACAAAGACAGAGGAAAGTATGGCCCATTCAAAGGAAAAAAGTAAATCAGTAGGAACTGCCTCTTGAAAAAAGTCTAATGGCAAACATACTAGACAAAGACTAAAACAACTGCTTTAAAGATGCTCAGAGAACTAGATAAGACTCCCTCCTTATCAGTAATTACTTACATATAAATGGATTAAACTCTCCAATCAAAAGACAGAGATTGGCAGAATAGATAAAAACACAAGATCCAATCACAGGTTGTCTACAAGAGACTCACTTGAGATCCAGACACAAATAGATTGAAAATGAAGGGATGGAAAAACATACTCCATGCAAATAGTGACCAGAGGAGAGCACGGGTGGCTACACTCACATCAGAAAAAATAGACTTAAATTCAAAAATGGTTACAAGAGACAAAGGACAGTATATATTAATAACATTTCAGTAAAAGAGAATATAACAATTATAAACATTCACACACCCAATGACAGACCATCAAACTATATGAAGCAAAAGCTGACGGAATTGAAAGGAGAAATAACCAGAGGTACAGGAACAGTTGGAGATGTCAGTCCCCCACTCTCAATAGTGGATGAACAGCCAGACTGAAGATAATAAGGGACCAGAGGACTAACCCCAAGCAGCCAGCCAGACGCAGCAGACACACAGAGCACCCACCCAGCGACAACCCCACACGCGTTCTCACGGGCACTCCGGACAGTTTCCGGGACAGACCATGTGTGAGACCACGTGGTAAGTCTCAGTAGTTTTTATTTATTTATTTGTCCGAGAGAGAGCTAGAGCGAGTGCACAAGCAGGGGGAGGAGCAGAGGCAGAGGGAGAAGCAGACTCTCCGCTGAGCGGGGAGCCCGACGCGGGACTCGATCCCTGACCTGAGCCAAAGGTGGGCGCTTAACTGACTGAGCCACCCAGGCATCCCAGTCTCCGTAGTTTTTAAAAGGTTGATATCATACAAAGTGTCTTCTCTGGCCACAACAGGATGAAGATAGAAATCAGGAACAGAGGGCGCCTGGGTGGCTCAGTCGGTTAAGCGACTGCCTTCGGCTCAGGTCATGATCCTGGAGTCCCGGGATCAAGTCGCGCATCGGGCTCCCTGCTCGGCAGGGAGCCTGCTTCTGCCTCTGACCCTCCCCCCTCTCATGTGCTCTCTCTCATTCTCTCTCTCAAATAAATAAATAAAATCTTAAAAAAAAAAAATCAGGAACAGAAGGAAAACTGGAACATTCACAAATTTGTGGAAATTAAGTAACATACTCTTACATCAATTGATCAAAGAAGAAATCACAAGAAAATTAGAAAATACTTAGAAACAAATGATGAAAAATCTTCAACACAACAAAACTATGGAATGCAGTGAAAGCAATGCTAAGAGTTAGGGGAAATTTATAGCTATAAACATATTTAAAAATAGAAAAGATTTCAAATCAACAATCTGAGTTTACTACTTAATGAACTAGGAAGAAAAGAACAGACTACACCCAAAGCTAGTGGAAGGAAGGAAATAATAAAGATGAGAGTGTAGATAAACAAAATAGAGAATGGGAAAACAATAGAGAAAATCCATGAAACAAAAAGCTGCTCCTTTGAAAAGATCATCAAAGTTGACAAACCTTTAGCTATAGGGGCTAAGAATAAAAAGAGAGAAGACTCTGATTACTAAAGTCAGAAATGACGTGGGAACATTATTACCGGTAATACAGAAATAAAAAGGATTGTCAGAGTACTGTGAAGAGTTGTACACCAACAAATAACTTAGATAAGTGGACAAATTCCTGGAAACACAGAACCTACCAAGACTACATCACAGAGACACAGAAAGTCTGACTAGACCTACGACTAGTAAGGAGACTGAATCAGTAATCAAAAATCTCCCAAAGAGCAAAGCCCTGGACCTGACGGTTTCACAGGTGAATTCTACCAAACATTTAAAGAAGAATTAACACCAGTCCTTCCCAAACGTTACCCAAAAATTGAACGGGAGAGAAACTTCCCAACTCATTCTGTGGGGAAGTCAGACAGAGACACTGTAAGAAAAGAAAACTGTAGACCAACATCCATGATGAACATGGATGCAAAAATCCTCAACCAAATACTAGCAAACAGAATTCAGCAGCACGTTACAAGGATTATATACCGCAACCAAGTGGGATTTATTCCTGGAATGCAAGTGTGGGTCAATACATGAAAACTGATCAGTGTAATATGCCACATCAACAGAATGGAGGGGAAACCACATGATCATCTCAACCTGATGTAGGTCTGCAAAGCATTGGACAAAATTCAAATTAATGTAGAAAAGCATTTGACAAAATTTCATGATAAAAACACTCAACAAACTAGGAACAGAAGGGAACCACCTCCACATAATAAAAACCATATAAGAAAACCCACAGGAAACATCATACTCAATTGTGAAAGACTGAAAGCATTTCCTCTAAGATGAGGAACAAGGCAAGGCTGCTTGCTTTCACCACTTCTCTTCAACATGGTACTGGAAGTTCTGGTCAGAGCAATTAAGCAAGGGGGAGAAAGGCATTCCACACTGGAAAAGAAGAAGTAAAATTATCTCACATATAATTTTACATGTACAAGCCTTAAAGATAACACACACACACAGCCTGCTTAGGACAAATATATGATTGTAGCAAAGTGTCAGGAGACAACACACAAAAACCAGCTGCATTTCTGTACATGAACAATGAAGCATCTGAAAAGGAAATCACACAACAGTCGCATCAAAGAGAAGAAAATGCACAGGAATTACCTCAACCAAGGAAGTGAAACACTTGGACGGTGACGAGTACAAGCCCTGCTCGGGGAGCTGGAAGACGTAAGTAAATAAAGACACACCCCACGTCCATGGTTCGGGGGACGAGATGCGGCTGTAATAGCCGCGTGGCCCGCAGTGGGCTGTAGATTGCCTGCAGCTCTTGTCGAAATCCTAATGGCGTGTTTTTCAGAAACAGAAAAACCCATCCTACGGTTCATATGGAATCTCAAGGGACCTGGAAGAGTCAAAACAGTGTTGAAAAAGAACACACTTGTTACTCCCACTTAAAAGTCTGAGCCTGAGTCGAATGAAGCCTCCGCCGCACACCCCGGTCTCTGGGGAAGCGGCAGGAAGAGCCAGCGAACCCTCACCGTTCAGGGTTTACGCAGCAGCAACGTGGGGCCCAGCGCCCGAGCCGAGGAGTGCCCGTCACCCGGGACCCCCAAGATGCGTGTGCACACGGAGTGTGTGCTGGGCACGTGCCTGCCCCCGGGGTACGGCCTTGTCCTTGGGAATGCTTGGAAGAAAAAAGGCTGGCTGAGGGGAGGTCGGGCCCAACAGAATAAAAGATTTAAGAGACATCTGGATCCTGTGTAGACACAGATTCAAGCGCATCAACAGCAAAAGACCTTCCCAGTCAGGGAAAACGGACTACGAACTGGCTACTGGATGACAGTAAGGATTGTTATTAATTTGTTAGGCAGTCACAGTGGCTTGGTGGCTAAGTTGGGTATTTTTTAAGTCCTTACGAGTTAGCTCATCTGGATAACGGCTTCAGGACATCAGGCTATAAAACAGTAGTGAAGGGGCGCCCGGGTGGCTCGGTCGTTGAGCGTCTGCCTTCGGCTCAGGTCGTGATCCCAGGGTTCTGGGATCGAGCCCCGTGTCGGGCCCCCTGCTCAGCGGGGAGCCTGCTTCTCCCTCTCCCACTCCCCCTGCTTGTGTTCCCTCTCTCGCTGCCTCTCTCTCTGTCAAATAAATAAATAAAATCTTAAAAAAAAAACAAAACAGCACTTTGCACACACATCACTTGATCTCCACAAGCCCTTGATAAAGTGGGTACTATTATCATTCCATCTTCACAGACGAGGAAACCGAGGCAAAGAGCAATTACGGAGCTTGCCCAGGACCACACAGAAGGTCCGTGGCCAATGAGGTGAGCCCAGACAGAGGTCCTGGAGTCCAGGCAAGGAAGCACCACACGATAGTGCTTCCTAAAGGGAGAGCATTGAAATCACTATGGCCTAAATGTGTCTCCTCAAATTCATATGCTGGAATCCTAGCCCCCAGTGTGATGGTGCTAGGAGGTGGGACTGTGGGCGGTGATGAGCTCATGAACATGGAGCCCCCGAATGGGACCGGTGCCCTCACAAGGGACTCACAGAGCTCCCTCGCCTCTCCCACCACAGGAGGGCACAGAGAAGGCGGCTGTCTGCAACCCAGGAATAGACCAGCCCTAACCCCACCATGCTGGTACCCTCTACCCTCCTGAACCGTGCAAAATAAATTCCTGTTGTTCCGATATTTTGTCATAGCAGCCTAAACATTAAGATGATGGCCAGGGAGGGAGACCGAGGTGGAAGGCACAAGCCAGTAGGAAGGAAGAGGCTGAAGAGGCACCCACTGCCTTGCACAAGGGACGCCTCAGTGTGGCTCCACCCAGAGCCAGAAAAGCCAACAGCTGCACCCCCCTCCCCTTCCCATGTCTGCAGGGTACCAGGCACAGAGCTAAGGGCCTCGGTTGCTGGTCCCATCTAAACCTATCACGGTGCTGCGAGATGGCCTACACCACCGTTTTCCTGTGTCATGGATGACAACCGGAGTCAGCCAGCCTGTCCGTGCTCACACAGCTAAAACACAATTCAGTGCATAGCAACTGTTTTCTCGACACGTCTCCTGAGGCAAAAGAAGCAAAAGCAAAAATAATCAAAATAAAAAGTCTCTGCACTGCAAAGGAAAGAATCAACAAAACTAAAAGGCAACCTACAGAATGGGGGAAGATATTTGCAAATAACATGTGCAATAAAGGGTCAGTATCCAAAATATATAAAGAACTGATACAACTCAACACCCAAAAATAAATAATCCAATTTAAAAATGGGCAGGAAACACAGACAGACATTTTTCCAAGAAGATAACCAGAAGGCCAACAGACACATGAAAAGATGCTCAACATCAGCCATCATCAGGGAAATGCGAATCAAAACCACAATGAGATACCACCTCACACCGGTCAGAATGGCTAAGGTTAACAAGTCAGGAAACGACAGATGTTGGCGGGGATGCGGAGAAAGGGGAACCCTCCTGCACTGTTGGTGGGAATGCAAGCTGGTGCAGCCACTCTGGAAAACTGTATGGAGGTTCCTCAAAAAGTTGGAAATCCAGCAATTGCCCTACTGGGTATTTACCCCAAAGAATACAAAAACACTCATTCCAAGGGATACGTGCATCCCAACGTTTATAGCAGCATTATTAACAATAGCCAAGATATGGAATTAGTCCAAGTGTTCATCAACTCATGAATGGATAAAGAAGATGTGATATATGTGTATATATATATACACACACATACACAATGGAATATTATTCAACCATAAAAAGAATGAAATCTTGCCATTTGCAGCAACACGGATGGAGCTAGAGAGTAATGATGCTAAGTGAAATAAGTCAGCCAGAGAAAGACAAATATCATATGATTTCATGCATATGTGGAATTTAAGAAACCAAACAAATAAGCAAAAGGGAAAAAAAAGAGAGTGACAAACCAAGAAACAGACTTTTAACTATAGAGAACACACTGACGGTCACCATAGTGGAGGTTGGTGGGGGGCATGGGGGAAATAGGTAGTGGGGATTAAGGAGGGCACTTGTGATGAAAAAATAAAAATGAAACAAAATGAAAAAAGATGGTGTTACAGGAAGAAACAATGGAAAGATATCTCTGAGGCTGAACATAGACTTTTAATAGAAATGCTGTTTTTTCAATAAATTCTAAAAATTGCTAGAAACACTCAGAATCAGGATGCTAACACTAAGAACTCAAAGGTGACTAAAAAATAAAAAGGAGAAGTATTTCAAGAAATGACCCTTCCACATGCCAAAGTCACTCCTACCCATAATCGAATAAGAAAGTCTCTCCTATTCCAAAGTATCTTCCCCACCCATTTGGCCACCCACTGCCTTCCGTTTTCGCATCACATTTCTTTAATTTTTTAAAATTTATTTTTGTTTTTTATTTTTTGCCTTTTTTTAAGTAGGCTCCATGCCCAGCGCAGAGCCCAAGGTGGGGCTTGAACTCACAACCCTGAGATCAAGACCTGAGCTGAGATCAAGAGTCAGATGCTCAACAAACTGAGTTACTCACATTACACACAGATTTCTTTAATTTAATATGCTTCGGGCTCCTGTAAAAAGTAAAAATGAAAGTAAAAAAAATAAAATACAGTTCAGTGAAACATCCCAGGGCATAGAATGCCAATTTTTTACCCCAAACCATGATGCTGTATTTCTCCATTTCCCCGCTTGTCTCAAGAGTGTTCATAATTACTTGCTGAAGCATCCACTTGACAGTGCACCCATATTTTTAAAGAAAGAGTGTGAAATCCATGTGAGCTCTGTGGTCCAGTTCCCTGTGCTCTTGACATGTCAAATTCCCAGTTTCCAGGATGCAGTTACTACCCCCTGAGCTCCGTAAGGCGTCACCAAGGGGGTGGGGAGCTGGGTGATGGGTACAGGGGAACTCTCTACTATTTTTGCAACTTTTTCTGAGTCTATAAATATTTCAAAATAAAAGGTTTAAAAAGAAATCATTGTATGACAGAGCTGGAAGGACCTATGGGACCACACTTGGTGATTTCAACTTCCTCCTTTTTGCAAGAAAACAGACTTAGAGTCTCATCTGTGGTGAGGCCTCTGTTAAACTGGGGCTCCCACCTCTTCCTAGTCCACACTGACCTCCCCTCCCCTGCACCCTTGTCCTTGGTTCTCACCCCCTGGCCCGATGCTCACTTCCTCCTCCCTCACCTCCTGCCAAAGAGTAGAAACAACCACAGAATGGCCAACTTGGTTGGGTCAGGATGGCACAGCGCGGGCCGGTGCTGGGCACATGCTGGGCTCGGTACTTAGGGCTTCTCTTCAAAATCCTTAAAAAATAAGAGATCAGAAGAAACTTTGACGTCACTGCGCTTGGAAAGGCCCCAAGGTTCAGACACCTTTTTATCTTGTTCCCTGGGATTTGCGGCAGTCACCTGCCTATGTGTTGCCACCATATGGCCCTTCTCACAGAAATCAATTTGCAGAATTATCCAATGAGCTGCAAGCACTCCATGGGCAGTACCACTTGTAATTGATCCATTTCGAGGAAAGTGCTATGAGGAGTGGCTAAAGCAGCAGAGATGCAAACGTTAACATTTGTCTTAAGTTTTCATTTTTCACTTTCAACTGCTTTTTATTTCCATGTAGGGGAACGAGAGGAGAAATGCATCATGGAAGACATTCCAAGAGACACACTGATAACAGGTATGTACGACGTGCTCCATTGAATGTTGAACTCAGTATGTCATTTTATGGTACGACGCTAATTTCTTGGTGTATATATCACTCGGTGGTGAGTTTCACGCTGTATGGTTTCCTCTTGAGACGGTTTGTCGAGTTATGCGAACCTAACATGGAAATAGCCTTTGGAGTGAATTGCATTAATTCATAAACCGGCAAACAAAGATACAACACCACAGAATCCAAGCCTGATTTGTTTTTCTGGTTGTCAGCTTTCCTTAAGTGAAAGAATTTCTGATACCATTAATCATGCTAATTAGGGTTGAATTCTCAAAAGATAAGTGATGTCTCCGGCCTGGTCCAGTGCAACCGTGCGAAACAGCAAATGTTGAAGTGTCTCTGAGCCTCAGCCTCTGCAGCCCCACGCGCCCGCCTGGCAGCGAGTAGTGCTGGACGTGCACACATGTGCAGAACCGAGACTGCTTTCTAAGCGAAGGCCCCGTGAATCCGGCTATCGGCCCAGTGACTTCTGCACATTTCCCACACTGCCACCAAGCACATCTCCACGTGGCTGAGCTTAACTGGCCTCCTGAGAAAGAAACAGGTGCCCATGGGTTTCAGAATTGTATGGCAAATACAGTATGTTTAATGTTCAAATCCAATTGACATCAAATTCCCTGATTTCAATACAAAAGAGGAAAAAACAGCAGAATCTAAATCTAGTAGTATTCTCCGTAAGAGCCGATTGTGTATTTTTACGTCCAATTCTAACTTACATTGACTAGTGCCAGGTTCTCCTCTCCATTTGTCTTAGCCATTACGCTTGGGTGTTTTATGGCAGAGAATATGGACCCATCCCGCTGAACTTCAAACGCATACAGAGAATCGTGGCGCCAAAGCCAGAGACGGCAGTGTGAGGCCGGGCTGGGGAGGAGCAGAATGGGCAAAGGGTGGTGTGGGGACGCCCAGGGCTGCTGCGGTGCGAGCAGGGCGGCCTAAGAACCCTGTGCCCTTGGGCAAGCTACTGAACCTCTCGCTTCATTTGTCAAATGGGATAAAAATAATAATGATACCTGCTTCCTCTTGTCATGATGATGATGGAATTAATATTTGCAAAGCTCTTAGAATGCAGCCAGACACACAGGACATAGTCTGAGTGTTGGCTCATGCCCCCTGACCCCAGCTCTCTCATCCCAGGGGACGTGTGACTCTTGGGTGAGTAGCTCTGTGGCTGCTGGTAATATAATAATAATCTAGATTGTCAAGAATGGAAAAAGGGAGTGCGGCCTTTCTGGGGGAGAGATAAGAGGAGAGGGAGGGAACTTGGTGGGGGCAGCTGTTCTGATGAGCTTTAAACCACCGCTTGCTGGTCCTTGGAGACGTTCTTCAAACAAGGCTGTTGGTAGTTTGTAAGAGGCAAGCACCGAGGGGAAGAGCAATGTGCCAGGGAGCACAGTGACCATAATGTGGGAGACTGCTCATCAGAAAGAAAATGATTAGAATTCGGAACCAATGAAATTTTGCTCCTGGATGGTCCTGCTCAAAAGGTCCCTGGATTTGATTCACTGTGCCAAAGTACCCAGGGTTTCTGTTTTTTCTTCAGAGTACAGACCTTGTTAGAAACAGGAGACAGGAGAAGAGGAGGGCATCACCAAGTTACAGATCAATCTCATTCGTCCACTAGAGCAGCTCCAACCTTGTCTTGTTTTTTGTTTTTGTTTTTAAAGATTTTTATCTATTTATTTGACAGAGAGAAAGAGAGAGAGCTTGAGTGGGGGGAGTGGCAGAGGGAGAGGGAGAAGCTGTCTTCCCACTGAGCAGAGAGCCCAACTCGGGACTCGACCCCGGGACCCTGGGATCATGACCTGAGCCGAAGGCAGATGCCCAACCCACCGAGCCCCCCAGGCGTCCCATCCACCCTTGTCTTCATGGGAGACCACACCACTCCTCAGGGGTGTCTCAGCTCAGGCACCCTCGGAAGCCGACCCTGAGCCAAGGATTCTAGTGGGGAGATGCTCTTAGGAGACAGAGGGAAAGTAGCCAGGCCAGGTGACATTTCAGGTGAAGCCCAGGGTCAGGCTGAGCCAGGGCGGGGAGGGGAGCGAGGAACTTACGGTAATACCGCAGACATACGACTCTGCTCTTCCATCGCTGAGGAGACACCCACAGGAGCGATGGCAGGCTGTCGGGGGCAGGCACCCCCCATGGTCACTGCAGCACCATCCACAACAGCCGAGCGCGGAGGCTCCCAAGTGTCCGTCAGCAGATGGACGGAGAGACGGAATGCGGTATCCACACAATGGAATGTGATTTAGTCACAAGAAGGAATGAAATAAGTAACAATGATATTCTGATACTTGCCCCAAAGGGGTGAGCCCGAAAGGCATCATGCCTGCCGAACCATGTCGGCCACAGAAGGACCAGCCCTGCGCGGCTCCACGCGTGTGAGGCCCCCGAGGCGAGCTGGATTCAATAAGCCAAAAGTAGAGCAGAGGGGACCAGGTGCCAGGGAGGGGCACTGCTTAAACGGGGACAGTTTCTGCTTCAGAGGATGGAGACGTCTGGAGAGCGACGGTCGTGATGGTGGCACCCCTGTGTGAACACATCGGATGCTACTGAGCTGGGCACCTAAAAAGTGGCTAAAATGTTACATTTTGTTACATGTATTTTACCATGATTTTTAGAACATTGAAACAATGGATAAGATGTCCCCCGTGGTGTGTCCCACCTCCTGGCAGGTGTCGTCCCACACCACCCACTGGGCAGGGGTCTCTAAGGCTCACGGTCCCTCCCCACCCCCTGCTCCCCTGCACAAGGCGCTTCTCGGCACTCACAGGTCGCAGCAGAGCCCGGGGCACGCAAGCAGCTGGGAAAGGGGCGCGGAGGGTCCAGAGTGGGGCGGCGACAGCGTCCTCGTGGCTGCATGCACACGGATCGTGGTGGCTGTTTCTCCTGGTCGAGGAAATGTGCTTCTGCCCCCAGACTGTTATAATTTCACTTGACACCTTGCCTTGCCGCAAGGGCTTTGCAAACACCCACAGTTCCCACCAACACCAGTTCCGGAGAAATGCCTGCCCTTGTAATCATTTCTCCCAGTGACAGAGCGACAAGTACCCAAGAATAAATGTAAGGGCAACGATGTGCACGACCTGCACGCCGAAAACCGCAAACCGGCATGGAGGACGAGCTTGCGCTCGTGGGACAGAAAGACGGGCAAGGACCAACGGACACTTCTTAAGGGAGGAGACCCAAGCTGCCGGGAAGTAGATGGGAAGGTACTCGACTTCACGGCTCGGGGGGAGGGCACAGAGCCAAGCCCAAGGAGATGCCGCAGCCCCCAAATCGTGTGGAAGCCGACCAGGGCCCTCACACACCAGGCCACGGATTTCCCCACTAGTACCCGTCTCCCCGTGGTCCAGGTGAGCACAGGAAACTCGCGACAGAGATGCAGACGTGTGTCCACGTGCCTCAAAATCCTCACGGTGGCATGATCAGCAACGGCCAGAGACCGGACGTGGCTCAGACGCCCGTCAACAGACGAACGTAAAGGAGTCGCCTCTGCCCACAGCGGCCTGCGAGTGGCCGCACAGCGCGAGGTCCGCATGCCCACAACGGCCCACACACGCTGGCGGGAGGGGCTGAGGCGAGCTTTGCAGACACAAGACGCCTCTGTCCTCGCAAGGCCCGGGCCCGTTGCCTTCGGGAGGCAGGCGGTGAGTGGGGGCGGTCGGGATGCGAGGATGTCTCGAGCAGGGCGGTCCTGTGGTCCTGGGGTTGAGCTACACTCTGATGATGGGCGTGGGACATGCGTGTGCGCCTCCCGTCTGCCACACCCCACCTCGCCGTGCTCCCTCGACACGGAATCTCCGAACGGTTCACAGGTGTGTAGGGAAACAGAGGGTCCTCGGGAGCGTTCCCCTGGAGCGTTCCGGAACACATCGCTCTACATTCGTAACCACTGCTGAGGGCGCTGGGGGTCAACCAGACGATTCGGCTTTTGAGCACCACCTGTGTGCCTTCATTCCTTTGCTCACGCCTCAAATGCTGACGGCAAAGCTCTGGGCTCAGCACTGGACAGTCTTTCTTCAGCTCTCGGAATACACTAGACTTGAGGTTACAGAAGAGTGTTTAAGCACATAGAAAGGTGGTCGCAAAAAACTGGGTGGAAAAATCAGGTTACAGATAGTACATAACAGTGTGATTTCACTTTTTGTAAGATAGGTAATGTGTACTTATAGGAAAGAGACTAAAGGATAATCCTGAATACCAAAAACCTCTAGAGGGGATTTTTACTTACTAAGATTTTACTAAAATGCATTTTACTTGTCTGAAACCAACCCAGTGGTCCCCGGTCCCAGCCCCAAGGACTCAGTCTGGGGCGGAATGCACGACCACATCAGGGGTCACGGGTCAGGGCTGAGTGCCTGACCCGATGTGCTCCAGGTCCCCGGGAGACCAGGAGAGGCATGTGCCCGCGCCTGCCTGGCACCCGGCAGCTCCCGACCAGGACCCGCTGAGAGAAACAGCCACGGAGGGCGCCTGGGAGGCTCGGGGGGAGGGCACAGAGCCAAGCCCGAGGAGATGCCGCACGAACCACATCTGGGCTTTAACACGCACGCACACGCAAGCACACTCCAAGACCATGGGGTGAGTGCTGTAGTTTGAGGTGAGGGGGCCAAGGCCCTCGATTTGGAAATCAAGCTGAGTTTTAACCCTGGCTTGGCCTTTTATTAGCTGATGGTTTCCGATAAGCCGTTCAGCGCCTTCAGCCTCAGGCTCCTCACTGGTACGCATGGGTATCATTCTCCCCACGTCACAGGGTTGTAGGGTTCCGTGGGAGCTGAGGGAAGACACTGCACATGAAAAGCCCAATAATAAGGTCAGAAATCATTGATCAAGTGCTTACACAGCGCTTAGGACACGACCCGCTAAGTTCTGCATTAAACACGGACTCTTCACATGCTAAGAGACCATTACTACCCGGGCTTGATCCAAGGGGACCGTGAAGCGCAGCTCAAGGCAGGGCCTTGCCCGAGTGTCCCTGCTCCTAGCCAGGAGGACGCGTGGTGAGAAGCAGGACAAGGCAGCCTGTCCCCTCTGGAAGTGCTCGTCCCCACGCGGTGACCAGTCCCTCGGCGGCTCCTGGTGAGCGGTGCTTCTCTGCTGCCATCTGGTGGCAGCCCCGGGCCATGACACCTCCCGCCTTCCCTCCCCTCCGGCCTCTGGGGCTGCGGGGGGCTGCAGGGGGGCATGCTCAGGGCCAGCAGAAAATGGAAAAGCAAGCAGAAACCACTCTCACTCATTCTGATAACTCAAGGCACTATGCCAGGAACACTGGCGTTTTAACAATGGGCCCGATTGGCACTCATTCATTCAAAATCTCCGTTGAACATGTCCTGTGGGACACTCACTCATTCACAAAACCTTACTGAGCCAAGCCCTGCCCTCAGCTTCTTGTCGGGCCCAAGAGGCCCACGAGAGAGGAATGCAGTGCCCCCTGAGCTCTAGCCCCTCACAGAGTGCAGACAAGGGGACTGCCCGGCTGCTAGAAGACCCAGCATGCTGACAAGAATAGTCCAGTATGGGCAAGTGTGGGGACAGCAACAAGAGGAAAGTCCCAGAGGAATGGGGGGGGGCGCCCCCACCACCCCAGCAAGAGGCAGGGTGCCAAGGGAGCGATGCAGAGGGGTTAGGGCAGTTGGCGGTGCAAAGACCGAGATGCTGACCATTCCCATAGGAGAGGCGGCGGGAGGGTGCTGGAAGCGGGCCAGGAGGAAGATCTGGCGTGTTTCACAGGATGGGAAACACAGGAAACTGAGATTTCCAGGTGGCCAAACATTTGCAAAGTGGTCCTCCCGCCTGGTCTTGTGCTCCTTCCAGAACATTCAGCTGCTTCAGCAAAGGGGCCTGATCAGGTTGGGGGCTTTCTTGCTCGAGTTGGTGAACGTTCCATTATGTCCTGGAAAGGAAACGTAGATTCCACTCTTGGGGGGCGTGCTCTGTGATGTCAGGTCGGTCCTGCCGGTTGGGGTGCTCAGCCCTTCTACCTGTCGGCTGGTTTTCCCTCCATTACTGACCACAATTGTGCATTTGTCTACTTTTCCTTTCAGTTGTTTTACTTCATGTGTTTTCAAACTGTTTATGCCTTTACGATGGTTGTCTTCTGAGTGAAAGGACCCCTTTATCATTATGTAATGTCACTCTTTGTCCTTGGTAATTTTCATTGCTCTGAAGTCTACTTTCTCTGATACTTATAGAACCACTCAAGCCTTCTTTTATTTTTAATTTTTTTTAAAGATTTTATTTATTTATTTGAGACAGAGAGAATGAGAGACAGAGAGCATGAGAGGGAGGAGGGTCAGAGGGAGAAGCAGACTCCCTGCCGAGCAGGGAGCCCGATGCGGGACTCGATCCCGGGACTCCAGGATCATGACCTGAGCCGAAGGCAGTTGCTCAACCAACTGAGCCACCCAGGCACCCTCAAGCCTTCTTTTATTAACACCAGAATGGTATGCCTTTTTTATCCTTTTACTTTTAACTTTTTTATATCCAAAGTGACTTTCTTGTACACTACATAAGAGTTGTTCATTAAAAAAATCAACTCGGACAATCTTTGCCTAATCTCTGTTTAGACCATTTACATGTAATGTAATTATTACATGTATATTGTCAGGATTTAGATCTGCTATTTTATTATTTTTTTTCTTTTTGCTCCCTCTGCTTTTTGTTCCCATTTTCCATTTTCTAGCTTCCTGTGGGTCACTTGAATGTTTTGTAATATCCCATTTTTGCTTTATCTATAGTATTTTTCACTATATATCTTTGTATAGTTTTTATTAGTGGTTGCTCTAGGGATTACAATATGATACACATACTTATCACAGTCTACAAGGATCCATATTTGTCATTTCAAGAGGAATGTAGAAACCTACGGCCATGTGCCTTTGCCCTCCTCACCCCTTATAATATAGTTGTCTTAAATATAATCTCTACATACTTTGAGAACCACATCAGACAATATTTTATATATATATATTTAAAGATTTTATTTGATTGACAGAGAGAGACACAGTGAGAGAGGGAACACAAGCAGGGGGAGTGGGAGAGGGAGAAGCAGGCTTCCCGCCGAGCAGGGAGCCCTATGTGGGACTCGATCCCAGGACCCTGGGATCATGACCTGAGCCGAAGGCAGATGCTTAATGGCTGAGCCACCCAGGCGCCCAAGACAATATTATATATATATTGTTTGCTTTCAACTGTCAAACAATTTTAAGAATAGAGAATGCTCTGTTGTCATTTCCCTAGTTACTCTTTCCATTATTTTCTCTTCATTCCTGGTGTTCCAAATTTCCTTATCATTTTCTTTGAAGAACTCCCTTTAGCAATTATCTTAAAGCAGGTGTTCTAGTGAACAATTCTTAGTTCTCCTTGACCTAAGAATATTTTGCCTTCATTCTGAAGGATACTTTTCGTGGATAAAGTGTGACAATTCTTTCGTCAACATGTGCCACTTCCTTCTGGTCTCCATGTTTCTGATGAGAACTGTGCTGTCATTCAAACTGTCATTCCCCTGACAGTGATGCAGGGTTTCTCTCCACTTTCCAGATATATTTTTTTGTCCTTTAGAATGGAGTCTGGAGGCAGGCAGGGGGAGCTCCAGCCCTACCACTCCCGGTCAACCGCAGACCCAACAGGAAGAGACGCACCTTGCACCTGGATATTACCTTAGCTACCACTCTACCATCCCAGCAGGAAGAAGGAAGGTTTCCTCCTCCCCCAGCAACAGCCCAGCCAATGAGAGACAGTCACAGCCCGGCCAATGAAGGACAGTCACATCCCGGCCAATGAGAGACAGTCAGAGCCCGGCCAACGAGAGACAGTCAGAGTCCGGCCAACGAGAGACAGTCACAGCCCGGCCAACGAGAGACAGTCACAGCCCGGCCAACGAGAGACAGTCACAGCCTGGCCAACGAGAGACAGTCACAGCCCGGCCAATGAAGGACAGTCACAGCCCGGCCAATGAGACACAGTCACAGCCCGGCCAACGAGAGACAGTCAGAGCCCGGCCAACGAGAGACAGTCAGAGTCCGGCCAACGAGAGACAGTCAGAGTCCGGCCAACGAGAGACTGCCACAGCCCGGCCAACGAGAGACAGTCACAGTCCGGCCAATGGAGGACAGTCACAGCCCGGCCAACGAGAGACAGTCACAGCCCGGCCAATGAGAGACAGTCACAGCCCGGTCAATGAGAGACAGCCACAGCCCAGCCAATGAAGGACAGTCACAGCCCGGCCAACGAGAGACAGTCACAGCCCGGCCAACGAAAAACAGTCACAGCCCGGCCAATGAAGGACAGTCACAGCCCGGCCAATGAGAGACAGTCACAGCCCGGCCAACGAGAGACAGCCACAGCCCGGCCAACGAGAGACAGCCACAGCCCGGCCAATGAAGGACAGTCACAGCCCGGCCAACGACAGACAGTCACAGCCCGGCCAACAAGAGACAGTCACAGCCCGGACAACGAGAGACAGTCACAGCCCGGCCAATGAAGGACAGTCACAGCCCGGCCAATGAGACACAGTCACAGCCTGGCCAATGAGACACAGTCAGAGCCCGGCCAACGAGAGACAGTCACAGCCCGGACAACGAGAGACAGTCACAGCCCGGCCAATGAAGGACAGTCACAGCCTGGCCAATGAGACACAGTCACAGCCTGGCCAATGAGACACAGTCACAGCCTGGCCAATGAGACACAGTCACAGCCCGGCCAACAAGAGACAGTCACAGCCCGGACAACGAGAGACAGTCACAGCCCGGCCAATGAAGGACAGTCACAGCCCGGCCAATGAGACACAGTCACAGCCTGGCCAATGAGACACAGTCAGAGCCCGGCCAACGAGAGACAGTCAGAGTCCGGCCAACGAGAGACTGCCACAGCCCGGCCAACGAGAGACAGTCACAGTCCGGCCAACGAGAGACAGTCACAGCCCGGCCAACGAGAGACAGTCACAGCCCGGCCAATGAGAGACAGCCACAGCCCAGCCAATGAAGGACAGCCACAGCCCGGCCAACGAGAGACCGTCACAGCCCGGCCAACGAGAGACAGTCACAGCCCGGCCAACGAGAGACCGTCACAGCCCGGCCAACGAGAGACCGTCACAGCCCGGCCAACGAGAGACCGTCACAGCCCGGCCAACGAGAGACAGTCACAGCCCGGCCAACGAGAGACAGTCACAGCCCGGCCAACGAGAGACAGTCAGAGCCCGGCCAACGAGAGACAGTCACAGCCCGGCCAACGAGAGACAGTCACAGCCCGGCCAACGAGAGACAGTCACAGCCCGGCCAACGAGAGACAGTCACAGCCCGGCCAACGAGAGACAGTCACAGCCCGGCCAACGACGGACAGTCACAGCCCGGCCAATGAAGGACAGTCACAGCCCGGCCAACGAGAGACAGCCACAGCCCGGCCAACGAGAGACCGTCACAACCCGGCCAATGAGAGACCGCCACAGCCCGGCCAATGAGAGACCGCCACAGCCCGGCCAATGAGAGACCGCCACAGCCCGGCCAATGAGAGACCGCCACAGCCCGGCCAACGACAGACAGCCATAGCCCGGCCAACGACAGACAGTCACAGCCCGGCCAATGAGAGACAGTCATAGCCTGGCCAACGAGAGACAGTCATAGCCCGGCCAACGAGAGACAGCCACAACACGACCAATGAGAGACAGTCACAGCCCGGCCAACGAGAGACAGTCACAGCCCGGCCAATGAGAGACATTCACAGCCCGGTCAATGAAGGACAGTCACAGCCTGGCCAATGAGAGACAGTCACAGCCCGGCCAATGAGAGACATTCACAGCCCGGTCAATGAAGGACAGTCACAGCCTGGCCAATGAGAGACAGTCACAGCCCAGCCAATGAAGGACAGTCACAGCCCGGCCAACAAGAGACAGTCACAGCCCGGCCAACGACAGACAGTCACAGCCCGGCCAATGAGAGACAGCCACAGCCCGGCCAACGACAGACAGTCACAGCCCGGCCAATGAGAGACAGTCACAGCCCGGCCAATGAGAAGCTACTGCAGTTCCCGCTCAGTTTACCTGAGTGGACTTTGTGCCTCGGGCGCCCTCCCTGTCCCCCTTCCTCCTCTGCTTAGCTCGGCGACAGCCCTGCGCGTTCGTCCCGGTTTGTCCGCAGCGACGCGCGGTTCGGCAGGAGTAGCTGGTGCTGTGCTCTTAGGTCCCGAGCCTTGAGTTCTGAGACACTCTCTTCCATGGCCGGGCTGGGAACTCACACCACATTCGGAGCCTCCGAGCCTCCGAGCCTCCGAGGCTCCATGCCCGGCTCCTCGGAGGCCGCTGGGACTGCAGAGCAGGCTGGAGGGTCCGGTCTCCAGCCCCCTCCTCCCTGGAGCCCCGTCGATCCTGCAGTGCAGGGGTGCTGCTCCTCCTGTCCTTCCCTCAGCGCAGCTTCCCCCACAGGGCTCATGTGGGGCAGGCGGCCTCAGCGGGGCCGATCCCGGGGCGGATCCCTGGGCCGATCCCGAGGCGGATCCCTGGGCCGATCCCGATGTGGATCCTGGGCTGGTCCCGAGGCCGATCCTGGGCCGGTCCTGAGGGGATCCCTGGGCTGATCCTGATGCTGATCCTTGGACAGGTCCTGAGGCGGATCCCCGGCTGATCCTGAGGTGGATCCCTGGGCTGGAGGAGGCAGCTTCCCTCCCATTCTTCACGTTCGGGCACAGAGTGCCCTGCACGCAAGCAGGGGAGGCGCATGGGGGAAACACTGCGTTGGGCTGAGTCGGCTTTGAGTCCTGAGGGTCGCAGCCAGCCTCCTTTTACACCTTTCAGAGGCTTCGGGTTTCACACATTGTAATTAGAGGAGGCATGCGGTGGAGTGGACTTAGTCCATCTTCTCTAGAACTGTCAACAGTACTTTTTTTTTTAAATTTTATTTATTTTTTTATTATTATGTTATGTTAATCACCATAGGTTACATCATTAGTTTTAGATGAAGTGTTCCATGACTCATTGTTTGTGCATAACACCCAGTGCTCCATGCAGAACGTGGCCTCTTTAATACCCATCACCAGGCTAACCCATCCTCCCACCCCCCTCCCCTCCAGAGCCCTGTTTGTTTTTCAGAGTCCATCGTCTCTCATGGTTCGTCTCCCCCTCCGATTTCCCCCCTTCATTCTTCCCCTCCTGCTACCTTCTTCTTCTTCTTTTTTTTTTTTTTTTTAACATATAATGTATTATTTGTTTCAGAGGTACAGGTCTGTGATTCAACAGTCTTGCACAATTCACAGCACTCACCATAGCACATACCCTCCCCAATGTCTGTCACCCAGGCACCCCATCCCTCCCACCCCCCACCACTCCAGCAACCCTCAGTTTGTTTCCTGAGATTAAGAATTCTTCATATCGGGGCACCTGGGTGGCTCAGATGGTTAAGCGTCTGCCTTTGGCTCAGGTCATGATCCCAGGGTCCTGGGATCGAGTCCCGCATCAGGCTCCCTGCTAGGCGGGGAGCCTGCTTCTCTCCCTCTGCCTCTGCCTCTCTCTCTCTCTCTGACTTTCATGAATAAATAAATTTTAAAAATTAACAAAAAAAAGAATTCCTCTTATCAGTGAGGTCATATGATACATGTCTTTCTCAGATTGACTTATTTCGCTTAGCATAATACCCTCTAGTTCCATCCATGTTGTAGCAAATGGCAAGATTTCAAATTTTTGATGGCTGCATAATATTCCATTGTATATATACACCACATCTTCTTTATCCATTCACCTGTCGATGGACATCTTGGCTCTTTCCACAGTTTGGCTATTGTGGACATTGCTGCTATAAACATTGGGGTGCAGGTGCCCCTTTGGATCACTACATGTGTATCTTTGGGGTAAATACCTAGTAGTGCAATTGCTGGGTCATAGGGGAGCTCTATTTTCAACTTTTTGAGGAACCTCCATACTGTTTTCCAGAGTGGCTGCACCAGCTTGCATTCCCACCAACAGTGTAGGAGGGTTCCCCTTTCTCCGCATCCCTGCCAACATCTGTCATTTCCTGACTTGTTAATTTTAGTCATTCTGACTGGTGTGAGCTGGTATCTCATTGAGGTTTTGATTTGTAGTTCCCTGATGCCAAGCAATGTTGAGCACTTTTTCATGTGTCTGTTGGCCATTTGGATGTCTTCTTTGGGAAAATGTCTGTTCATGTCTTCTGCCCATTTCCTCATTGGATCATTTGTTCTTTGGGTGTTGAGTTTAATAAGTTCTTTATAGATTTTGGATACTAGCCCTTTATCTGTTATGTCATTTGCAAATATCTTCTCCCATTCTGTCGGTTGTCTTTTGGTTTTGTTGACTATTTCTTTTGCTGTGCAAAAGCTTTTTATCTTGATGAGGTCCCAATAGTTCATTTTTGCCCTTGCTTCCCTTGTGTTTGATGTTTCTAGGAAGAAGTTGCTGTGGCTGAGGTCGAAGAGGTTGCTGCCTGTGTTCTCCTTTAGGATTTTGATGGACTGCTGTCTCACAGTTAGGTCTTTCAACAATTTTGAGTCTATTTTTGTGTGTGGTGTAAGGAAATGGTCCAGTTTCATTCTTCTGCATGTGGCTGTCCAATTTTCCCAACACCATTTGTTGGAGAGACTGTCTTTTTTCCATTGGACATTCCTGCTTTGCTGAAGATTAGTTGACCATAGAGTTGAGGGTCCATTTCTGAGCTCTCTATTCTGTTCCATTGATCTATGTGTCTGTTTTTGTGCCGTACCATACTGTCTTGATGATGACAGCTTTGCTTTTCTTTTTCAACATTCCTCTGGCTATTCGGGGTCTTTCCTGGTTCCATACAAATTTGAGGATTATTTGTTCCATTTCTTTGAAAAAAGTGGATGGTATTTTGATGGGGATTGCATTGAATGTGTAGATTGCTCTAGGTAGCATTGACATCTTCACAATATTTGTTCTTCTGATCCATGAGAATGGAACGTTCTTCCATTTCTTTGTATCTTCCCGCTATTCAACATAGTACTAGAAGTCCTAGCCACAGCAATCAGACAAAAAAAGAAATAAAGGGCATCAGAATCGGCAAAGAAGAAGTCAAACTCTCACTCTTTGCAGATGATATGATACTTTTTTTGGAAAATCCAAAAGACTCCACCCCAAAACCGCTAGAATTCATACAGGAATTTAGTAAAGTGGCAGGATATAAAATCAGTGCACAGAAATCAGTGGCATTCCTATGCACCAACAACAAGACAGAAGAAAGAGAAATTAAGGAGTCGATCCCATTTACGATTGCGCCCAAAACCATAAGATACCGAGGAATAAATCTAACCAAAGAGGTAAAGCATCTGTAATCAGAGAACTATAAAAGTGATACTTTTTAAAAGACCATCAGGAGTCAGTACAGAACATACATTAATACCAGTTAAAAACTGCGGGGACAAAGGGCCAGTACAAGTCAAAGATGCCTTCGACTAAGCACAGGACCGGCCGAGAGGTTGCTGCCGATGCTCCCCTCCCAGGCAATGGGATCTGTAGGGCTTCCAACCCCAGTGCCTCACTTTGTAGGGGCGGCCCTACAGTCAGCACCCAGGGACATTCCTGTCTGAGGCCCCTGTCAGCGACTAGTGTCCTTGCCTTCCAGGGAGGCCCGTGGCCCCGGACCTGGGGCTCTGGGCTCTGGATCAGACTAGCTGGTGCTAATTCAGCCTCTACAGCTCTCGAGCTACGTCATCCGGGATTCAGTTTCCAACCTGTAAAGTCAGGACAATAATGCAGAACACAACACCCTTTACAACCTCCTCCACTTGGGCCTGGTCCGAGTGATTCCATTCTGGATCCTGCACGCTTGTCCCCACACAACCAATATTGCAGACTGAAAGCCACATCGTTCCACTCCCTCGACCCACCGCTTCCCCAGGCCCTTACAATGAAGGTGCAGGCCCTCCGTGATCGGGCCCTGCCTGCTCCCACCACATCTCACACCATTCTCTCCCCGCGCTCCTCACTGCAGCCACTCCGCAGTTCCTTGGGTCCCCAGGCATGCTCCTGCCCCAGGACCTTGGCATGCGACCCCACATGGAACCATCTTTCCCCAGAAGGAGCCAGCATTGTGTGGTAGAAAGGGGAAAGCCCTGACCCTGCTGCATTGAATCTTGACTCGGCCACTTGCTAGCTGTGTGACCTAAGCAAATTACTTTTTCTATCTTTTGGTTTCATCATAGGCAAAATTGTCATAAAATAGTATCACTGGGGCGCCTTCGTGGCCCAATCAGTTGGACGTTGGATTCTCGGTTTTGGCTCAGGTCATGATCTTGGGGCTGTGGGATCGAGCCCCACGTGGGGCTCCGTGCTCAGTGCAGAGTCTGCTTGGGATTCTCTCTCCCTCTGCCCCTGCCTCCCCCCTTTAAAATAAATAAATAAATCTTTAAAAATGTATAATATCACTAACATAGTGTTGTCATGAAAATTCAGACTATGTGTATAAATTCCTTAGAATGCTTGGCAAATCATTAGCACTGAGTGTGATGTAGAGATATAATTTAAACATATTTGTAAGTATACTTAGTGTAAAACATATACATATTTTCCTCCCCTGTTCCTTTGGGTCTTTGCTCAAACTTCAGAGGAGCATTCACTGACTTCCCCATATAATACTCAAAGTCTCCTATCCCTTTCACTTGCTTTCGCTCACAGCATTCCTAACATCTCCCACATTAAATACTTATTTCCTTGCTGTCTGTACAAAAGCTCCATGGAAACAAAGATAGTGCCTATCTATTTTGTTCACTTCTGTCCTCAGCTCCGAGAGCAGGGCTCTTGCCGTGGAAGGAACTCATTACATACTGACTTGGTGAAGGAATAAAAATACCTCCTCGGAGTACATGAAGAACCAGTGGGACGACATGTTAAGTGCTCAGTATGGTACCCGGCGCGCACAGGGCACCGTTAGCTATTTCTCGATGGCTCTCAATAAACACGAACTCTTTTTTCATTACCATTGTACCTTGCAGGGTTCAAGGGGCAAGTTAAGCCATATGATGCTTCCATATACTAAAAGGAGGAAGTGGGAGGCTCTTTCGGTGACGACGCCAACTTTAGCAGGAGCCTCCGAAGGCAGGCATAGGAAGGACTCGACAGGACACACCTACGCCTTAGGAAGGAATCGTGTGGGTGAGTTAGAGGAGGAAGAAGCCAAAGACGATCTGCCAGGCGACACTGCGAAAGTCCTGACCCACACGAAGTTTACATTCTAGATAGAAAGCTTTCACAGGCTTTTTAGTTTTTCAGTAGTCCTCGGAACTCTGAGACTTAGGAGGGATACATATTATCCCCATTTTCCGAGGGACCTGAGTCCAGAGTGGTGCAGTCAGAGGGGAGCAACAGTGAGGGCTGGACCAAGAGCCCACGCCTTCCCCTTTACCCCGGGGTCTTCCCACTTGGCTACGTGACCTCATCACCACGCTCACAGTATTTTGTGATTTGGATAATTTGAACAAAGTAAACTCATTTATCAGTAATCATGTGCAACTACTTCCTCCACCTGTTTTATAATAAATGTCTTACGTTTTTGAAACAGTGACTTTCAAGATACAGCAATGGGACATACGCAGACAAGATTTCCTTGAATCTGCTCCTGGCTTGGGAATGTTTGTGACTGTTAGAACTTACAATGATGAGGTAAAATATTCTTTTATGTTTTGTTACTAAAATTTTTAATTTGCTAAAATTCATATATCATGTATCCCCTCAAACTTTAAGAAAAACCTCCGCATAAGCACTCATTAACCAGAACTGACAATTTTTAATGTGTCTAGTCCTGAATAAAGGGACTACACAGAGACGTGGAAAGTGCCTGCCTTCAGTGAGCCTATTGTCTAGCTCAAGAGCAGAGACCTTAACATAAAATATTTCAGAACAATGTAAATGATGGGCCTCGTGCTCATCATCCTGAGATTCGCTGGTCTTGCTGGGCCACAGTCTCCCCCCTCCTCCGTGGCAGCCCCTTGGTCTGTTGGGTCTCCCTGGCCGCTTCCTCATTAGGGGGTTAGCAGGAGTAGAAGAGGTACCAGGATCCAGTGGAGAGAATGTGAATGTTGGAGTCAGAGCCAAGTTAAAGTGCAGACTGTCAAGCTCAATCTTCAGCAGGTTGTTGACTGCTCCAGTCCTCAGTTTTCTCATCTGTACAGTGGGTGTTAACAGTGACCTCCGTTCCCCACCGTGCCAGCTCAAGATCCTGACTTGCTCAGTCCAATCACTCAAACACAGTTGTGAGAACGACTTCCCTTTGGACTTAGAGCTGCCCTGGGGATGTGCCCATGGGACAGCAAGGATGGATAGCAAAACCTCATAGACCAGAACAGGCATCTCCTCTGGGGAGGAGAGGATACAAAGTTCCTGTTCTCGTTAAACTGGATGATTGCCTGATCCGAGCTCAGGAGACATTCTGACACCTCCACTCCTGTGGAGACTGGGAGTGGGGTCACTGGAGAGACTCCACTCCAGCTGGATGGATGGGACCCTTGAGCCTGGCTGCTATGGCACCTTCTCCTGGTGCACCTAGCACCTGCCTGACGGTGGTTCTGCTGGGCCTGTCCGTGTAGCTACCTCCCCTCCCTACAGCCTGCCTCTCGGGCTTTTTGCCTGGTTATACAAAAACCTAATTCTCCTCTGTTCTTTCATGAGCAATCTGGAAATGTCTCCATGGCTTATTAAACGCTGAATCCAAATTTTAGTTGAGCTCAAAACTGTCACAGAACATCCCAGTCACTATTTTTAAGACAGAGAAGGTTCATTCTTCAAAAATATAATTGCCTGATCTAATACCCCCTTCTACAAGGGAGGAAAAATATTTTAATTTATTCTGCATTCAACAAATATTAAACGTGAGCCTAATATATACCCTACCCTCTTCCTGACCTAAGAGAGACAAAATTCTCACCCCATAGGGCTGATTTTCAAGAAAGCTCTCCCCATTTTGAAGAACAAGAGACAGCCCTAGTTTCAAAATGTCTTACGAGATCCTCCTTTACGGTCCTTATCAGCACCTCCACAGGGCCTCTGTTTTTACTTGGGTCAGTGTGTCTGGGGGCCTGGGGTACTCTAAGTTGCCCACCTTGATCATATGTCCATTCCTATGGCATGTGACTGACAGCCCCAGGGAAAGACATGGCTGGTGGGGTAGGCAGGGCAGTCAGTAACAGCATATACGTACCATACAAACACATGCATTTTGTATTCCATTATTTCCCTAATGATTAGTGATGGTGAGCATCTTTTCCTGTGTTTTTTGGCCTTTTTTCTTTTAGCCCTTTGAGTGTACCAACCCACTGCCTTCTGGTCTCCAAAGTTTCTGATCAGAAGTCTGCTGTGATTCTTTTTTTTTTTTTTTTTTAAGGCGGCTCCATGCCCAGCATGGAGCCCAATGCAGGGCTTGATCTCATGACGATGAGATCAAGACCTGCACTGAGATCAAGAGTCAGATGCTTAACCGACTGAGCCACCCAGGCACCCCGAAATCTGCTAATATTCTTATGGAGGATCCCTTGTGTGTGACCATTATGAAGGTCCTCCATATTTGGAGGACAGGGTCCTTTTTGCCCACCCTGGCTTCCACATGCTGCGTGCAGGTTGTCCAGCAACTCACGCACATCGGCCTGCCACCTGGCTGGGGGTGGGGACGAGGTTGGGTAGCTGCTCCCGTGCTCGGAGCCGACACCGACCAAAGTTAACCACAATTTACCACATGAGGCTTCCCCTGGAAATTGCAAGCCTTCAATAGACTCCATAGTTCCAAAATAGCTACATCAGACGGATTCTAACAGTGTAATTGTGGTCTGGATGGGAAGACAGACTCCTGGTGCTGCCTACCTCACCATCTTCCCAGAATCCCCTCGTAGTTCAAAATGTTTTTAAATCTCTTAGGATTTCTTCCTCAAACCATGTGTTATTTAGAAATGTGCTTAATCTCGACATATTTTGGGATCTTTGTTATTGACTTCTACTTTAACTCCATTGTGTTCTGAGAGCAGACTTTGTGTGGTTTCTGTTACCGTTATTATTTTTTGAAATACAGTTGATGGGTTTCTACTATTTTAAATGTGTCAAGGTGTGCTTGGTGGCCAGAACGGGGTCTGTCTTGGTGAGTGCGCCAGGTGAGCTTGAGAACGTGCGTGTTCTGCTGTTGCTGGATGAAGCAGGCTGTACTCAAACACCATGTGCAGGTGACTGACGGTGCTGCTGAGTCCAGCGATGTCCTTCCTGACCTGCTGCTGGATCTGCCCGCTCCTGACAGAGGGGTGTCAGAGACCCCAGCTTCAACAGCAGACTCTCCTCCTCCTCCTGCAGTCCTGTCAGTTTTTGCCTCATATATTTTGCTTGGTTGTTAGGTGCTTACCCATTAAGGATTGTTTTGTCTTCTTGGATAATTGACCTCTTCGTCTTTATGTAATGCCCCATTATGTGATTATCCCTGATAATCTTCCTTGATCTGAAGTCTACTGTGTCTGACGTTAATATGAGCATTCTGGCTTTTTTTGTAAGGTTAAAGTTAGCATATACATCTTTTTCCATCCCTTAACTTTTAATCTACATGTGTCTTTCTATTTCAAGTGGGCTTCTTGTAGACAACAGAGTTTTGTTTTTTGATCCACTCTGTGTGTATTCTTCAGAATCTTCTTCTAAACTTATAGAAACACACACACACACCTGTACCTTGACAAATGATTTTTTTAATAAGAAATGGGGCCCTATACACACTACTGTAGTGTAGGATATTGGGGACATCTTTAGTACAGGACACATATGGGTACAATAGTCTCTTCTTTGCCCCATAACATTCCTTTATTTGGATTTGCCTAAATTTAGTCAATCCCCTACTAAAAGGTACTAAAGTAATTCCAAGAATGCAACTTTGCCATTACAAAAAACACCACACTGAATATCACTTTACATATAATTTTGTCTACTTGTGCATTTCCATAGAATAAGTTCCTGTAGGTAGAATCACTGAGTCAATGGTCACATCCAGTTTAATTTTTAATACATATTGCTGAACTGCTTTCCAAATGGTTGTTCAACTTACATTTCCAAATCAGTGTTTAGAAATAGTATTTCTCAATACCATCCCTGGACACTTTTATTTAAATCTTTGCCAATCTGATAGTAAATAAGGGCTATCTTACTCTGGGTGTGTGTGTGCGCGTGTGCGCGTGCACGTTGTTTTTACCAACAAGGATAAATATTTTTCATTTTTATTGACCATTTCTTCTTTAGGAACTGCACACTTCTTACTAAACTAACAGGGGAGATCTATTTTTAAGAAGGGAAAGTAGAGAATAATAAACTTAAACTCTGGAAATCCTTAATCCTAGGTATTATTGTCCAAGTTATATGGCCCACAAGGAAGGTTCTATTTTACTTCACATTCACCTGGCGAACACATCATTTGCTTGGAATCTAATTCTACGAGGCTTGTGTCGTTTGGTGGGAGTAAGCTGGTGAGTATATGCCTCCCATGTCCTTGTTGATGAACAGAGCATCAGCACTATTCAGGCATGACGTTGGTATGCAGAACCATTACACCCGGACTGGCTAGAAACTTATTAAAGTCCTGTGCCCAGATCTCAGTGCAGCAACCAAAGAGGGAGCTGGAGAGCTTGGAAGGGGTTCAAAGGAGAGCTACAGCGTTGATTAAAGGCCTTGAAAAACAAGAACCATGAGGGAAGGTTAAAAGAACTGTGATTACTCAGGCCTGAAAACAAGCAAAGACTGGAGGGTAAATTAACAATGGAATTCCAATAAATAAAACTCTTATACGGCAGATGGTGATCGGTTATTTTCTGAACGGGCTGAGAGCAGACGAAGAAAATCTGTACTTTAGGATCAGAAATTTAGTCATATGTAAAGAAAATTTTCCTAAAAGTAATCAAATTCTTTCAGTGCCAAAAGCATTTACCTAGTAGTAGATTTGACGTTCAGGAGGGTCTAAGTACTATCTCAGGACCGTGGGTCACCAACTAATGATTATTACATAGGAAGACTGCTGAGTAGGGCAGGGGGTAGACAGGCAGTGAGAGATGGAGAACAAAGTGGGGCCTGCTCTTGAAGGGGGGGTGGAGAGATGCAGGAGAGGAGTTGGGGGACACAACAAGGGAAACGCAGAGTGGAGCGGTTTTAAGAAGGCTTCTTCCTTTTTCCTGTTTGTACAGCGGATCCACTTAGAGGTTCGAGTTGGACGACATAACCTTGATGCAGCCATTGCTCAAGCGAAGGACAAAGTTAATGAAGTTAGCTTTAAGCTGGAACATCTAATTGAGCAAATCGAGCAAATAGTCAAAGAACAGAACTATCAAAGGGTCAGTGTGCCTATTCAGCTTATTTTATCTCTTCCTGCCGGGAACACAATTCTGGAGACAAAGCCCCCAAACCACAGAAAGGATAAACTGCCTGTTCCTCGGTCATTCTCTCTGAGCTAGCACTGTGGGGACACTCGGGGTGAAGGGAAAGAACAATCTTTCACTATCTGCCAGACTGTGAGCTCCTCTAGGAAAGGGGACTGCAGCTCATTGGCCTCTGGGGTGTGGGCTTAATAGAACGAATAAATGCTCCCAAACACACCCAACATGTATGAAGAGGCTCCGTATGCCCATTTTCTAGATCAGTTTTATTCTTGTGACACTGTGTGTTTCCCGGGTCACTGTGCTCAGTGGACTCTGGTCAGACATGGGGTCAAATCCAGACTCCAGTTTCCTTACCTGGAAAATAAGAGGAGGACAGTGCCCAGCTTGAAGTAAAGTAAGGACACCAATCTTTTTTTTTTTTTAAGATTTTATTTATTTATTTGAGAGAGAGAGAATGAGAGAGAGCACATGAGAGGGGGGAGGGTCAGAGGGAGAAGCAGACTCCCCGCCGAGCAGGGAGCCCGATGCGGGACTCGATCCAGGGACTCTAGGATCATGACCTGAGCCGAAGGCAGTCGCTTAACCAACTGAGCCACCCAGGCACCCGTAAGGACCCCAATCTTGAAAATCTATCACTGTTGGCTGACATTCACTTGCTTGATGGTGAGAAATAAAATGAATAAGATAATAGATCAAATAGCATCTATTTTCCATCAAAATACAAAAATATGTTTTATTTAAGGTTGATTCTTAATCCTTATTTTTATTTTTTTTAAAGATTTTATTTACTTATTTGTCAGAGAGCGAGAGAGAGCACACAAGCAGAGAGAGAGGGAGAAGCAGACTTCCCGCTGAGCAGGGAGCCCGATGTGGGGCTCTATCCCAGGACCCCAGGGTCATGACCTGAGCCAAAGGCAGACGCTTAACGTCTGAGCCACCCAGGCATCCCTAATCCTTGTCTTTAGCTAACAACATACCCTGACTTAGAAAATCAGATACTGCACTTTGGTATATTAACTGGAAAATATTAAATATCTTCAAAGCATACAGCAGCACCTTCCCCTCAAATTCACAGTTAAATACTGTAAGGAACTAAACCTGCCTATTTCTCTTCCACATAGGACCGTGAAGAAAATTTTCGAATGATCAGTGAAGATACAAATAGCAATGTTTTATGGTGGGCTTTTGCACAAACATTATTCTTTATCTCAATCGGAATTTTCCAAATGAAATACCTTAAAGACTTCTTTATAGCTAAGAAACTCGTTTAAAATGTTAATAAAGACAAACAACTACCTGCTAATTTACATAATGTTTGAGTTAACCAATCAAAATACATTCATAACCATGCACTGCTTTTATCATTTCAAAGATAATTAGAGATTGAAATAATGTTACACTGATAAAATATTACTTTAACTATGTAGCCTTTGAGCTTGATTGAATAAGCACATCATCCAGTTCTTATTTTAGCTTGGTGTAGATCAGCACCGTCCCATAGAAATAAAATGTAAGCTACATATGTAAATGTTACGTTTTCTGCTTGCCACATTAAAAAGGTTTTTTTTAGAAGGGTAAAATTAACCCTAGTGATCTGTATTTAACCCAAAACACCAAAAATATTACCATCTTAATTCGTAAACAGTAAGGTTCCTGAGATAGTTCATGTTGCTTTTCCGATACGAAGTCTGAGAACCCCAAGCATGTGCTATACTCAAAGCACAGGTCAGTTTGGCCCAGCGCATTTCAAGGGCCCAGTGGTCACATGACATTCACAGCTAGGACACTGGACAAAGGGAGAACACCCTTTCCCCACCACTGTATTCCTCTCGGCAAGACCCATCCTGAACCTCTCCTTTCTCTACTTCCCTGCACTACGGCGCCCTTGTCCACACAAGCAAACGGCCCGGGTTTCTCTGCACCAGGTTTTCTCACTTGGGCCCCAGCAGGCACCTGCATGTGGATGGAAACTCCGCTCCCCAAGCCATGGAGGGCGCCATCCGAGGAGTGCCGCTGTGAAATGTCACCTCCATCTGCTTTCTCTAGCTGTTCACTCTGAAATAAGGACGCGCTCACTGCACGAGGCAAGAGCAGCACCAGGAGCCCCCGCCCCCCCAGCTCCACGCGGCCAGTTTCCGGGACAGGGACCCCCCAGCCCCACCCCAGGTCCAGCCCTTCACGCACGTGGCAGGTCCCCCAGCTCCACAAGGTCAGTGTCCCGGCAGGGACCCCCCAGCCCCACCCCAGGTCCAGCCCTTCACGCACATGGCGGGTCCCCCAGCTCCACGCGGCCAGTGCCCCGGACTGGGAACACCCGGAACTCCGGGTCAGGCCCTTCACGCACGTGGCAGGGCTACAGTGACTGCGGCCTGGCCCTGCCCACCTCTACCAAGGGCTGCAAACCGCAGGCCCAGGCCGCCGCCACGGCCCGTCCTGGCCCAGTCCAGTCCACCCGCCCGCCCTGCTGGGTCTGCTCTGTCCTCCCCGCTCCCCCATGTCAGTCTGTCCAGGATCCCTGGCCTCTCGGGTCCGCCCCGTGTCCCTGCCCTGCCCGCCCCCATCACGCAGGGTGCTGGGTGCACGCACAGTCTCCCCGTGCTCATCTCCGCGCCCCCGCGCCCCCGGCCTCGCGGAGGCGTGGAAGGGCACCGCCCGGCTCCGCGCCTTCCCGGCGCGCCCATGTCGGCCTAGACGACCACACTGCTCCGCAGACGGGTCACCGAGGGTTGCAATGATGGAATAAGGGAGGCCCGGCCCCGGTGTGCGAGTTGCGCATCTGCAAGTGCAGCCGGAACAGCCTGAGGGGAGAAGAATCTAATACACACACACACAAGAATCTAATTCACACACACACACAAGAATCTAACTCACACACACACACACGAATCTAATTCACACACACACACGAATCTAATTCACACACACAAGAATCTAATTCACACACACACACAAGAATCTAATACACACACACAAGAATCTAATTCACACACAGACACAAGAATCTAACTCACACACACACACACGAATCTAATACACACACACACACAAGAATCTAATACACACACAAGAATCTAACACACACACAAGAATCTAATTCACACACACACACAAGAATCTAATTCACACACACAAAGAATCTAATTCACACACACACACAAGAATCTAACTCACACACACACACACGAATCTAATTCACACACACACACGAATCTAATTCACACACACACACAAGAATCTAATACACACACACAAGAATCTAATTCACACACACACACAAGAATCTAACACACACACAAGAATCTAATTCACACACACACACAAGAATCTAACTCACACACACACACGAATCTAATACACACACACACACAGGAATCTAACACACACACACACAAGAATCTAATTCACACACACACACAAGAATCTCACACACACACGAATCTAATTCACACACACACACGAATCTAATTCACACACACACAAGAAACTAATTCACACACACACACAAGAATCTAACTCACACACACACGAATCTAATTCACACACACACACGAATCTAATTCACACACACACACGAATCTAATTCACACACACACACAAGAATCTAATTCACACACACACAAGAAACTAATACACAGACACACAAGAATCTAATTCACACACACACACAAGAATCTAACACACACACACACAAGAATCTAATTCACACACAGACACAAGAATCTAACTCACACACACACGAATCTAATACACACACACACAAGAATCTAATTCACACACACACAAGAATCTAATTCACACACAGACACAAGAATCTAACACACACACACACAAGAATCTAATTCACACACAGACACAAGAATCTAACTCACACACACACGAATCTAATACACACACACACAAGAATCTAATTCACACACACACACACGAATCTAATTCACACACACACACGAATCTAATTCACACACACACACAAGAATCTAACACACACACACACAAGAATCTAATTCACACACACACACACGAATCTAATTCACACACACACGAATCTAATTCACACACACACGAATCTAATTCACACACACGCAAGAATCTAACACACACCCCCCCACCCCCGTCCCGCTTGGGCCCCCAGCGCGCGTTTTGGCGGGAGCCGCGCCCCTCTCCCGTGCGCAGGCGCGGGTGACCAGCTGCAGTCTGCGCAGGTGCAGGAGCGCGGCGGCGGCTCCGGGCTGCGCGTGCGCCGCGCGTGCGCCGGCCTGGGCCGCGGCGGTGGGCATGGCCGGCTGGGTGTTCTGCAATCGCTGCTTCCGGCCGCCGCAGCGCACGTCCTGCTTCAGCGTGACCAGCTGTGGCCACGTGTACTGCGACGTGTGCCTGGGCAAAGGTGAGGGCGGGCGCGCGGGGGCCCAGCGCCGGGGCGAGGACGCGCGGAAAGACGGGCCGCGCCCTCAGCGGGCCTCGGGCGGGTGTGGAGCGGGGCAGGAGGAAGCGGGGCCGGGGCGTGCGTGCCGGGAGGGAGCCGCTGCCTCGGGCCGGCTGGCGGCGTGGTCGCACGGGTATTCTGCTTCTTTCCGTAAAGCGTAAAGAGGAAAAGTGCGTGCGCGGGGAGCACGGCGAGTTCACCCGTGAAGCCCGCTCGCGCGCGCAGGCAGCAGCGCCCTGGGCGGTCACCGCTGTCCTGCCGTCCCTCGGGCGGCTCGCCGTGAGTGGTGGGAGCGCCCGGCGGCAGGACGGCCGCGCCGCACGAGCGCCTTCCGCGTCCGGGGAGGCCAGGGGCCCGCACTGGACGCCGAGGCTCTGGGGCGCCGTCCGGGGCAGGGCCTGGGGAGGCAGCCGGAGAACTGGGGAACGAGCACGTCGGCACCGATCGAAGGTGCTGGGGTGACGAGAGGGCCGAAGGCGGAGGGAGCCAGGGCAGGCTTTCTCTGCGAGGAGCATTTCTTCTTTTGCTTCTTTTTTTAAGATTTTATTTATTTATCTGAGACAGAGAGAATGAGAGAGAGAGAGCATGAGAGGGGGGAGGGTCAGAGGGAGAAGCAGACTCCCCGCCGAGCAGGGAGCCCGATGCGGGACTCGATCCCGGGACTCCAGGATCATGACCTGGGCCGAAGGCAGTCGCTTAACCGACTGAGCCACCCAGGCGCCCCTAGTTTTTATTTATTTAATTAATTAATTTATTTATTTATTTTTAAAGATTTTATTTATTTATTTCAGAGAGAGAGTGAGAGAGAGCACATGAGAGGGGGGAGGGTCAGAGGGAGAGGCAGACCCCCCGCCGAGCAGGGAGCCCGACGCGGGGCTCGATCCCGGGACTCCGCGATCACGACCCGAGCCGAAGGCAGTCGCTCAACCGACTGAGCCGCCCAGCCGCCCGGGAAGAGCATTTCTGAAGACGGTGAAGATAGGAGATGTGGGGGGAAAGAAAGCAGAGCTTGTGGACTTGGCGTCCCAGGGCAGAGTCAGAACCGGAACCTCCCACTGGAGGTAGTGGTGTGGGTGAGCTTCGGTGGGAACGATGCGGGCAGGTCTGTGTTCACAGTTTGGGGGGACGGGTTCATGGCCTTGGGCAGGCTGATTCCCACGGCTCTTTTTTTGAAGCCCGGTCCAGTAGCTCAAGGTCATTCCCCCAAAAAGCCACCGATGCTGGACACACAAAAAACAGTGAAGGGCTTGAGGGTGGAGCACTGACCACAGCTCCTTGGCTGTTTAGTGACTGTGACTCAGGGGTAAGCCCTCCTTAAGCTTTGGTATACGTCCTTCCAGGCTTTTTCCTACGGATGCAGATTTCTACAATAAAAATGGTACTGTGTGTATACCAGTTTTAGTTACCTGAGTTTATTAATAGGACATGGAGCTCTTTTCACGTTAAAGTAAGTCTATCATTCTTTTTTTTATTTTTATTTTTTTTAAAGATTTTGTTTATTTATTTGACAGAGAGAGAGAGATAGCAAGAGCAGGAACACAAGCAGGGGGAGTGGGAGAGGGAGAAGCAGGCTTCCCGCCGAGCAGGGAGCCCGACGCGGGGCTCGATCCCAGGACCCCGGGACCATGACCTGAGCCGAAGGCAGACGCTTAACGACTGAGCCACCCAGGCACCCCAGTCTATCATTCTTTTTAAGGCTGCATGATGTATCTTTTAGTTGCTGTACCATGATTTATTTAACTGATTCCCTACTAACAGCTCTGCGTGTTTTCTAATATTTTGCTGTTAAGCACCACTTGTTCCCTTACGTGGTTTTTTCCTTTGGGGTATCCAGATGGTGGGGCTGCTGCACTGGGGTATGTGCAGTAGCACTTAGGACCAGGCACCCCAGAAAGGTGGCTGCTCCCTGTCCCCAGCATGGATGGCCGGCATTTTCGTTTCATACGTTAGCGTCAGTCTGCGCTTTTGCCAACTACTCATTTGGGCCCTTTCACACCTTTTATTGGAGCGCTTATGTTTAATAGGTTTGTAAGCACTGTTTGTGAATGTCAGTTTGCCTACCCATCAGCTGCAGACGGATCCTCTCTTTGTCAAGTCTCTTCCTTCCCTGCCCTCAGTGCAACTCGCGGATTTTTAGGAGCCAGCTCTGTTCATCTTTGACTCCATGGCTTCTGGCGGTGGTCGTGCTCCGAGGGATCTTGTCCAGAATCCCCAGGAGAGACACAGAGGGCGGGAACATACTGCCGAGGGTGGGTGCTTTCAGAAGAGGGCCACTTGAACGTGTTTGTAGGGATGGAGGAAAGGGGCAACTCTGGAGGCTGTGGGAGGGAACCCCGTCTTTCTACACAAGGACCCCATCCCACGTGCTGTGGGGATGAGATGAGATGAGACAGAGGAAGAAAGCAGAGGGAGTTGAGTTGTTCTGTGGTAAGTGGAGGAGAGGCAGGAAGATTGAGGTAGGTCATGACTTTTTTCTTGGTAACTGATACGGGGGGCCTGTTTGAACACCCCCCATAGGGAATTGGCGGGATAACACCCAAGAAAAATGGAGGGTTGCCCAGCAGTGCTGCAGGTGGGCAGTGCTGGACTCAAGTCTGTGAATGCACTTCTCGGTTAAGTGATTGTTTCCCTGGTTCTTCGCTGCACTGGACCAGAAGAGGGGGAGACAGAGAGGCCGGGGCTTGGGCTGGGTGCGCTGCTTGGCAGGACGAGGGTTCAGTATTGCCTGGCCGGCTCTGGGCTCCAGGCTGGTTTGTGAGAAAGGGAAGCTCCGACGTGTGGGGATGGGGCAGAGGCCAGGATGAGAGGCCCTGCTGCCCCCACTGAAGGCATTTGCCAACGACACCCAGGTGCTCTGGTGCCGCGTGGGGGCAGGTGAGGAAATGCAAGGCTGCCCTTAGCAGCCAGCCACATGGAGGATGGCAGGAGTGGAGAAGAAGGTGGTGCAGTAGGTGGGCCTGAGCCAGAGACCCCGGAGAAGAGCAGGTGGGACGTTAGCCCTGTGTTCTCCGGCCAGGAGCTGCCTTATGGGCAGCCAAAGCTCAGCAAATACAAAGCACCTACCCAGTGAGCTGTCTCCTGTCTTGCAGAGGTGAGGCCAAGGGGGCTGAACAAAGCCTTTACTTCATCTCTTAGACGGGGTGCAAGGAGCTATTTTCATTTTGAATATTGGAAAAATTTTACTTAGGATATCACTACAAAATCTAATTGTAAGAAAATCTGAGATAGATTTAAGTTTGAGTATTGTTGATCTTCACAATCACTATTTTGGGGCATATTGACAAAACAGGAAAAATGGATTATTAGTTGAATAAATCTTTTCAACTCTGTCCACATGCACAGTCTTGTCATTCTCTGAACATGGAAAATGTAAGTGCTATAATCCTGTATTATATTGAAGAAATACTGTAATTTGAAGCCTGCACTTAACATTCAAAAGCTCTACTCACTATAATAAAGTTTGCTCTTCTTTTATAGGTGGCAAAGAAGAGTGCTTGATTTGCAAAGTCCCTTGTCGCACAGTTTTACTTTCAAAACATGTAAGTTGAAATATGTATTATTTGGATATTAATCAGTGTTTTTTTTTTTAATTCAAGATTCAGTTTTTAGTCATTTGGGGGGGGTCTGAAATTTTGTTTCATTTTGCTAGGTTAATTAGAAGATCTTACAAGATTTCTGAGTAAAGTATAATTAGGATTTGGTTTTGAATACCTCGTACAACTTTCTTTCTTAACCATAGATTGGCCCTATGTGTAGTTTGCTGTGCTGAGTTCTGGGAAATGAAGATGAGTTGAGTAGGTTTCTTCAGCACAATACAAGCTCCTTAAGAAGGAGATAGAGTCTGGATTTCCATGGGGGTCATATCTAATTAAGAGGGTTGGAGGAAAGGAAGTTTAAAGTGGGTTACTGTTGTAGTAGGCTTAAAACGCGGTCTTTTGTCCTCTCTGTGAAATAAGTCAGTGTCACCTACTTGCTTTAAATTTAGTTGCAAATAATTATTCTCTTTATACTTAGGTTCCAAGGTACGTATTTGATCTGATGTTTTAATCTATAACAATCATTTCTTGCTGATTACACATATAATACGAAGTCACGCAAGACTTAAACGATACAGAAAATCATAATGGAGAAAAATCTTGTTTCCCACAGATATCCACAAGCAGGGGTATAGTTATTGCTGTGTGTGTTACTGTGACTTATTTTTTTACAAAATGGTGTTTTCTCAGTTGACTTGGTATTTTGGGCACACCCACACTCTGAAAAGACTGCATAGCATTTCAGTGTTGTCCTGGGGGGAGGGTGGTTTTTCACTGTTTCAATTTTACAGTGAATATTTTTTTGCTATGTTTCTGCATATGTTTAAGAACATTTCTGTAGCATAAATTCCTAGGAGTGGAAAAATAAGGGCACAGATTTAAGTGTTTAAACTTAATAGAAAGCGCCTTATTTCCCTTAAGAAATGTGCCAGTTTAAACCCTTGGCCGTAGAGCCGGGTTCTGCTGGGTCACGCAGCTGGTCGGGCTTGCCTTTGAGGGAGGGGGCGCCCCTGGCCTTTCCCTGCCCTCCTGGGCCCTACTCTCCATTCATTTATTTTCTCTTTTCTTTTCTAGAAGTGTATTTAGAGAGATCTGTTTCCTTTTGTTTCCTGCTGTTGTACATCACTTCGAGCATTGTTTTTATCATTTCTAGATAGTCTTTAATCTCTCTTTTAACTTCCTTTTCGACTCAAGATTTATTCAGGAGGGGGGGTGCCTGGGTGGCTCAGTTGGTTAACCGTCTGCGTTCGGCTCAGGTCATGATCCCGGGGGGGGTCCTGGGATCGAGCGCCACGTGGGGCTCCCTGCTCAGTGGGGAGTCTGCTTCTCCCTCTCCCTCTGCCTCTCCACCTGCTTGTGCTCTCTCTTTCTCTCAAATGAATAAATAAAATCTTAAAAAAAAAATTATTCAAGAGAGTGCTCTTTAATTTCTAAGAGGTTAGATTTTATCTCCTCTATTATTTTTGTGGAAAATTTTTAGTTTTATGTCTCTGTGACCAGAGAATATGGACATGTGGTTACTTTTTTAATTGTCAAGATTTTCACTGTGGCTTAATACATAGTAATTGTTAATGTTCTACACGTGCTTGAAAAAGTATGTATTCTTCTGTTCTCTGTGCATGTGAGAGAGTCAAGTTGTTCACGGCACTGACGCTGTCCCGCACCCCTGCATTCTGTGGGCGCTTCTAGCCGTCTCTGCAGGACCCAGCTCCTCCGTTCTCCATAGGCCACGTGAACGCCCTCCGCCATTCTTCCTGCTTTCCCTCCTGCTTCCTGGAATCTCTTCTCACCTGCATCCAGAGGGATCTGCCAACGTGGGTCGTGTGTCCCAGCTTCCTGGGAGTAAAACCATATGCCCTCATGCCCGTGGCTCTGTGGCCTGGCCTCTGGTGGACACCTGGTCCCCTGGCCGGCGACTCTGCCCCACCACCGCTCCTGGGCCAGGCAGCTTCCACCTCCCCCCTCCCCCACAGCCTTTAGGTCTCTGCCTACGGCTCTGTATGACCACACCTTCCTTGGCCTGTAGCAGGAAGGACACTTGATACCATGGCACGGCGTACGTGTGTCTGCATGCACACGCATCTGTGTGTGTGCACATGTGGGAAGTAAGTTTCACCAAACAACTCCTGTCCTTGCTAAATGCAGCGCCCCTGGTGGTTTCTATTCCGACTGGGTTTTTTGCTGTTGTTAAAACCAAACAGCTTCTGGACTGCAGGACACGCGTCTGTGACCGAGGCTGCGCAGCCACACCAGCCACAGGTTTTGGAACATGCATCCTTCTCTCTTCCTGGCTGCCCTTTGCTTGGGAATGACCACAGCTGCTCCACACCCCGACCAGAGCTTAGATGCGCACTGGTCCCGGTGGAAGGCGGCGCACGGGAAGCTGTATAACGAGAATGAAGAAGGATGGAGGAGAGCAGTGTCGGCGAAGAATATGAAAATGACTGAACGGCACAATCAGGAATACAGCCAAGGGAAACACAGCTTCACGATGGCAATGAACGCCTTTGGTGACCTGACCAATGAAGAATTCAAGCAGGTGATGAATGGCCTTAAAGTCCAGACGCGCAAGAGGGGAACGTGTTCCAAGCACCTCCCTTTGCTGAGACCCCCTCCTCTGTGGACTGGAGAGAGAAAGGCTACATAATCCCTGTGAAGAATCAGGGTCTGTGTGGTTCTTGTTGGGCCTTTAGTGTAACGGGTGCCCTCAGAGGACACATGTTCCAGAAAACTGGCGAGCTCGCGTCAGAGTGAGCAGAACCTGGTGGGCTGCTCTCAGTCTCAAGGCAATGAGGGCTGCAGTGGTGGCCTGATGGATAACGCCTTCCGGTATGTGAAGGGCAGCGGAGGCCTGGACTCGGAGGAGTCCTATCCATACTGTGCACAGGACGGATCCTGCAAAAGAAGCCTGAACAGTCTGTCGCCAAGGATGCTGGCTTCACGGACATGCATCAGGATGAGGGGCCCCTTATGGTGGCGGTGGCAACTGTGGGGCCCGTCTCTGCTGCGACCGATGCAAGCCTGGATACCTTCCAGTTCTGCTGAGGGCATTTGTTACGATCCAAACTGCAGCAGTGAAGACCTGGATCGCGTATTCTGGTGGTTGGCTATGGCTCTCAAGGAGAAGAACCAGAGAGCAAAAAATACCGGATTGTCAGGAACAGCTGGGGCACGGACTGGGCATGCAGGGCTACATACTGATGGCCAAAGACCGGGACAACCACTGTGGAATCGCCACCTCAGCCAGTTTTCGCAGTGTGTGAGCTGAAGGTATAAAGAAGACTTTGGGGACAGAATATGCAGAAGAGGAATTTTACCTTACAACTGGTCATACTTTATTGTGTGGGATAAAGCACTTGAACCACTGGAGATCCAACTTGTGATCTGATTTTGTGACTTCTTTAATTGCTGCTTTGAATTGCTTTGTGTGATTGACCTGTCCAAGAACTTTTGAATTTTTATATCTTATATTGATGTATAAAGTTTCACCTTTTAAAATAAAACCGTTTCAAAGTAGAAAAAAAAAAACCAAACACACTGTGACGGGCTAAGCTGATCTCCTGGGACCTGCAGTACGAACGCGGCCCACACCTGCTCCTTTGCTTCACACACAGGGCACCACTTCTATTTCTTAATTTGTTTGTCATTGAAAAGGGCTGTCGCTGTTGCACACACAAAATAGTACGCCGCCTTATCTGTCAGGTGGTAGTGGTGAGGGGACAGTGCAGACTGAAGCTGGGGAGCCTGCGGGAACCTGGGAGGGAGGCAGGCGGGTCTGCAGGACAGAGCCTCTGGTGAAAGCAGAGAGCAGAGCAGAAGGATGTGTGGACAAGAAGGGGGTTGCACTTAGACTGCAGTTGGCTGGTTCTCCAGCAGAGATGGAGAGGGGATGGCTGCGGCAGAGGGCTGCAGTGGGGAGGCCCTGAGCCCCGGAGAAGCCAGTGGTGTCCGGGACCTGGAGGCCATGAGTGGTCAGGGCACTAATCCTCATGCCTACTTCACGTAGGGCCCTGGGGAACTGGGAGAGGAGGAAGAACCCCCCCAGTGGGCAGAACTGGGGACTGGAGCTCATTAGACCAGAGGCTCCTCTAGACAGCAGAGGCCTGTCTAATGAAGATGGCCCCAGGGCAGGAACCCCAGGACACCCACCCACAGGGTCTCTGTGACTGCTCTGTTCTCTTGTCTTCCCCTGACCTTTGAGGGATGGATTCACTTGTCTGCCCCAGGCCCCAGGTCAGAGGTTGCTCACGGTGGGGATGGGCCTAGTTCCTAGGATGCAGCCCAGATCAGGACCTGGAGGACAAGACCACGTGCCTGCTAGGACCTGGGTTTGGTATGAACTCAGAGATGGAGCATTTGGGGGGGTGGCTTTTCTGGGTAAGAGAAGAGAGGAATAGACACCAGCCACTGGAACAGCAGACTGGCCTGGCTGGGAGCTGTCCTTGGCCCTGCTGCCCTTCTTTCTGGGCCCCCAGCTAGATTCCCATCTCCCCACCTGCTTCCCGTGAGCAACGCCACTCCAAACCTGGCCCCCAAAACAATCTCCTGGAAAGCCCCCAACTCAGCCAAGTGGATGCTGGTGACCCAGCAGGGCAGAACTGCTAGGCCCTGAGTGGAAGACCATCCACCGAGTCCAGCCTTCTGCTAATGTGCGGGTGGGTAATTTCCCCTTAAGCCACTGAGATTGGGAGCTGTCTGTTGCACAATTAGCCTGAGTTAGCCTTTGCCTACCATATAACTTTTGGAATCAATTTCTTTCGTCAGTTTCCACACACAAAGTCTCTTGGCTATGCACTTCATCAATAATGTGGGTAAAATTGAAGTCTCTACAACCTGGACTCTCTAGTCCATAAGCGCGGTACACCTCCATTTACTTAGATGTGCTCCAGTTTCAGTAATGGTTTTCTGCACAGAGGCTGTGTGCATCACTGTTAGCTTCACCCTCGGGTATTGATTTGGGATGCTGCCATACTCATTTCTTAAAATGTCATCTCTTTAGTGCTTATTGCTGGTGTATAAAAATTGGTTGATTTTCTTAGCTTTTATCTGGTGACCATGCTAAATTCACTTAATGCTATTGGCTGATCTGGAGCTTTTTCTAGACTCTCTCTATGCACAACCATATCATCTCTAAATGTTTAATCTCCGTGTCATTCCTCCCTTTCTTTCTCTCTGCCTTCTTGTTCCTCATTACATGTCAGGCATCCTTTGTCTCTTTCTGATTTTAGAGTGGAGCTTCCAGTGGAGTATTCATGTGCACCTTGGGTTTCTTGCTAAGGTTTATCATGAGCCGTGTTGGATTCTATCAAGTGGTTTTTCTGTAAATATCAAGGTTATTATTTGACTTTTCTACTTTATTTTGTTGATGTAAATTGCAATTATTTTTAGAATTTTAAACCCACAGTACAATTTTTTTTAAAGATTTTATTTATTATTACTTTAGAGAGACAGAGTGTGTGCGTGCATGTGAGTGGGGGGGGAGGGCCAGGGGGAGAGAGAGAATCTCAAGCAGACTCCAAGAAGAGCGTGGAGCTCGATCTCATGACCCAGACATCATGACCTGAGCCAAAACCAAGAGTCGGACACTCAACCGACTGAGCTACTAGGTGCCCCTGAACCCACAGTAGAATTTTAAACACTGTAACTTGGTTGTGATGTGGTATAGTCTATATGGGCAGAGGGATTTGGGGGTTTTGCACCTCTGTTCGTGTGAGAACCGACCTGTAACTCTCTTTTCTTACAATGCCATTTTCAAGTTCTGGTGAATCAGGGTTTTGCTGACTTAATAAAAGGACTTGAAAATTCTTTCATTTTTCTCTTCTCTTGCAGATTTTTTTTTTTAAGATTGGGATCATTCAGAGAAGGTACATTAGAATCATGCCTGACATTATCTGATCCTAGAAGGCTTTTTGTGGGGAGGTTTTTAACTTGGGTTTTAATTTTTTAATTAGATATGGGAGTCTTCAGAGTTCCTAATTCTTGGGTCAGCTTAAGTGAGTGGTCTTTCACTAGGAGTTTGTGCACTTCATCTGAATTTTCATGTTTCTCATCGTCAGTGTGGCTGCAGTCATCTGTATTTTCAGTGTCTGTGAGATCCGTAGTGATGCCCCTTTGTCATTGTAATAATGGTTGTTGTGCCTTCTCTTTTTTCTTCAACAGTCTTGCCTGGTTTTATTGACTTTTTATCAGTGTTCTCAGAGAACTAGTGTTTCTCTTCACTTTACATTTGTTCTCAGCTGTGTTCTTATCATTTCCTTTCTTCTTTTTTCTTTGGATTTAGTCTGTTCTGTAAGATGGGTGCTTCTGTCCACTGCCAGCCTCTCCCTCCTGGCATTTATGCTGTGGGGTTAGGGCAGCCCTCTCTTTGCCCTTGCCTGCATTGTATGTGTTTGGCTATTTTACATTTTTATTGTCTTTCACTTCGAAATAATTTGAAATTTCTGCTCAGTTACTCCCATGACCTGTGTGTTTTCTGAAAGTATATTGACTTAGAAATATTTGGGGATTTTTAGTTATTTTTACTGACTTTTATTGAAGTCTAATACAGAAAAGTGCACAGATACAAGTCCATGGTTCCAGGAATTGTTTGTGACCTGAACATGTCCACCACTCAGACCAAGACAGGGTTCATTTCTGTGACCCCAGAGACCATGGCATGGCCTCGACCTTCTGAAGTCCAATATGCAGTAGATCTTCCTGCCGAAGCAAGGGTCTTTGTCCCACCTACCCTGTTCGTGGGTGGTTTCGTTCTGTCTGCACGGAGCCCCACAGGGCAGCTAGTGTGTGGTCACCATTCTGATCTGCGGTTACCCCACAGTCCCCTCCTCTCATGCTCCTCACTGGCTCCTGAAACCCCTGCTCCCACCGAGGAACCATTTCCTACCTAAAGGCAGTGCCTTCTGTTGATGTCAAATTTCTCTGGTTTTTGTCTGTCTGAAAAGGGCCTCTTTTTTTTTGCCTCTATTTTGAAGCATATTTTCACTGAGCTTAGAATTCTTTAATGGACATTAATGTTTTTTTGGTGCTTTGATCATATTCCTTCCTTGTTTGTCTGTCTCCTTCCACAGTGTGGCTGTGCTGTGTGTGATGATGGTTGTCTGTGGAGTTGTCCTGCTTGGCTTCACGGAGATTCCACAGCTTGTGCAGTGGGGGCCTTTGTTAGACGAGAACCCGTGTTTGCTCTGTGTCCACAGCCTCCGGTGCCACTGGGGCCTCTGCCACATGTAGAATGATTGAGTCCTCTCTCAGAAGGCAGTGGACCCTAACAGACCAGTGACAGTGTTTCCAGGTGCTTGCAGTTCTGGTCCATGGAGCTCTTCATCTAGTTTGGGGTCGTCTGTGTGTATGTGACATATCTCTGCAGACAGGCATGGTCCCCACTTGCTGAGCACCAGGCTCAGCCACGCTCTCGGGGGAACTCTGCATGGCCCTCGGGGAAGGCTCTCGTTTCTGCTGGCCTCACTGGGAGGACAGAGGCTCGGAGGCGTCAGGCCACGTGCCGGGGTGGCAGGTCTAGCTGGTGCAGAGCAGGGCTCACACGAACCTGGAGGCCCTGGGCCCTGTCTGTGGGCCGTGCCGCCCCGTGTGCAGTGGTCTGTCCAGACAGCATTTTGCGGGGACCCCCGCTGTCCTGACACCACGCCAGCCCCCTCGTATCCCAAAGCCAGACCTGCTCCTGGCCCCTCCACTGTTCCTGCCAGAAGGCCCTGGCCCTTCAAGGTACAATCCCCAATTTCTACCACTGACCTAATTTAGTTACACTGTTGTTTTAGTGGAGTTTGGGGTCACAGATGGCCCCCAAACCGCCATCCTGACCTTCATGACTTGCTTACAGTCCAGACCAAAGACCAGACCGGGGTCACCCAAGACTCTTCCTGCACCTTTTCAGTCTGGTGTGTGTCCGTACTGTTCCTTCTGGTTGATGGCCGCTCCTCCCAGACTCCTGCCGCAGGATGGCTGCTGCCCGGGCTTTTATTGCTGCTGTGGTCAGGGGAGGAGGCAGGGCAGGTCTGCACTAGGGCTCGGAAGTAGGCAGACACCGTTCCTTCAACCCTTATGTTTTTAAATACTTTATGGTTGCTTGTTAAGTATCTTGTACATACTTGTGATTGGTTGAAAGCGTTCTCAGCTTTTTTCCTTCTTCTGAGTTCCGTGTGTTTCCACCATGAAAGCCTGGCTTTGGGGGTGTACTTCCAAGGAGGGGTGTGTCTCACTGCACAGATGAGCCCCTGTGGTCGAGGCCACTCTGCCCTCCAGTGGGTGCCCGGAGCCCCTTAGCACTGCCCTTCAGTCCTTGGACTGACCGACAGCCACCAGCAGCCAGGACATAGGCGAGCCTCCCAGGCCCCCTGGAGATGGTTTGTGGGGTGCTGATTGTTTGTGTCGTCTGTGGCTGATTCTAGATGTTCCTCCCCAGTGTCTGTACACCGTGTTGGGAGCAGTAACACGGACCCCAGCTCCCCTTCCCTTTCAGACCGACGCGGATATCCAGGCGCTGTTTATGGGCATAGACGGTCTGTGTCAGAAGTACTCCAGAGAGACCTGCCAGGTGAGCTCGACACGTGGCTTGCCCGCCCGGCATCGGAGACTCACTGTTGTGATGACCTCAGAAGAGACAGGGTGTTACAAGCTCTGGAGACCAGTCCCTCCTGGGGTTCCCTGTCTCCCGCGGCTGCCCTCGCTGAGACGAGGCCGTTGGCCGTGTTCGGTTGTTGTTGCTGTGCACGGGGTCACAGCTGTCGTTTGACCCTCACGATCTGGGGCAGACCTGACGGTTCAGGTTTGGAAGGGCCCCACGTCGAGGCCGCGGCTGCTTCGTGAGGCTGTCCTTTCTGAGGGTCACGGTCCACGAGGGCATGCTCTCCCCTGGCTCCCGGGGTGTCTTTCTCCCAGCCCTGCTCCCTTCACCTCGCCTGCCTCGCCCCCACATCTCACCTGCTGCTCCCCCTCCCTCTAGTGTTGTGAATCCGTGCTCACCCTGCGTCCCACCCCAGATGCCTGGCCTCCCGGCCATCCCTGGACAAGGTGTGGGCCGCCGTTCTGTCCACGAAGCCGCTTGGGAGAGAAGGGAGCCCTCCAGCCCCCAGCCATCCTGCTTCTCCCCGTTCTGTTAACATGGAGCCCCCTGCGGGCCGCCTCCCACCTACCCTCTGGGGGAGGAGGCTGAACGGGGCAGCATCCAGGAGCTGCCTCCAGCCAGGACCTTTCCCCTGGGGCAGCAGGCCGAGGGAGAGCAGTACCCACCCTGACCGTTCTGGGCCCGTGCCTGTCTGGCTCCACCAGCCCCACCGAGACCTCCCCTCTGCACAGCCGCTCTCCAGCTGTGACAAAGCCAGAAGCCCCACGGTGTCACGGCTCTGCCATCTACGTGTAGCCCTGTAGTCACACGCACGTGCCCCAGAAGCCGCCCACGATTGGGCTTGGGAGGTCCTCAGACCCACGGCATTCACAACAACGGGCAGCCCCGTGCTTGCAAGAGTCTCACCAAGGACATGGCGTTTCCAGACGGCCCCGCAGAGCGTGCACCCGTGTAGGGGTGGGGGGTGGGCTGCGGAGGCAGCTGCCAGGGACCTCCCTCACACCTCTGGGCCACACGTCCCATGGCCACGTGCCCATCTGTCTGGGTGTGAAGTGGAGTTTCCAGAGGCCTCACGACAGGATAGCGCATCGTCACGCACGTTAACGTACTGGGCTCGTTACTCTTTTTTTTTTTTTTAAGATTTTATTTATTTGACAGAGACACAGCGAGAGCGGGAACACAAGCAGGGGGAGTGGGAGAGGGAGAAGCAGGCTTCTCGCTGAGCAGGGAGCCCGATGCGGGGCTCGATCCCAGGACCCCGGGATCATGACCTGAGCCGAAGGCAGATGCTTAACGACTGAGCCACTCAGGCGCTCCTCATTATTCTTGAATGAATTGATAGGTATTGTAAATTCCTCTTGGTATTAACTTCTGGTAGGGAAGCACTGACGGAGCAAACCCACATCGACAGTAACTTTAAGAGCGTAAAGCCACCCTCAGGCCACAGCACGAGTGGGTGTCAGAACCACAGCAGGGGGGTCCAAGGAGGCGGTCAGGAGGTCACCCTTCCTGATCTAGTTTGGAAGAAGCAGAAATCCTCCTTCCCCTGAGCAGCTCCCTGAGCCAGGGCTGGCCCATGTCAGTCAGTCAGAGCGTGGACACTTGGCTGCCCCTCGGGGATGGACCCACCGGGTGGCAGGCACCCCGAGCTGTCCCACAGCTGCCCCTGCCCGTCACAGGGACCGGCAGAGAGGGTGCGTATGTGCTCAGCTCCTGGTCTGGGCTTCCTCAGTCTCCGCACTTCATAAAAATCTCACGGAGCGGGTGCCCCCTCTGTGCAGGAGGGCACTCTCTACCAGATGAGGGTCATGGCCCTTTTACATTTTGTTCTACTGGTGTCCATATCCCCCACCCCGGTCAAGGCCGCAGCAACTCAACCTGAGGGGCCTGACACCCTGGAGTCCCGGAGGCTGGCCCCTGCCTGGTACAGGTGGGTGGCATATGGCCACAGGGGTCCACGCTGCCCCTGGACTTGCACCAGGCCCCTCGGGACTCGGCGTCCCATCCACAGGCCCCTCTCCCTGCTCAGCTCTGCCCGTGGCCTGGTCCTTGCTGTGGCCTCATTGCATTATCCTGTCTGTGCCAGCCACGGAGGCCTGCACACTTGTTCTCTGCCGTCCTCAAAACACCCACGGGCCCGCCCACAGGCCCTGCTGAGCCCGAGCTCTTCTGAGGTCAAGCCCACCTGCCGGCGTGGACACAGCCCTGCTCCCAGATGCTCCAGGTGGGCCATCCTGTGGTCACTTCCAGATGCTCCTGCTTTCTGTTTCTCAGAGCGGACCCTGCACCAGGACACGAGGTTTACGGGTCAGAGGTGTGTGATACCCTCTTCTTGCCGCGGGCACAGAACCCGTTGAGGAATGAGACCAAGCAAACAGACTGTCGGCCTAGTCCTGGCTGAAGGCGACTTGGGAGGGGGGGGTGCCTCTAGATCTGCCAGAACGCCTCCCCGCTGTGCACAGCCCCCTCCTCCAGTCTAGGACCTGGCTGGCCCTTCTGTCCCACAGCACCTCACCCCCTCCTGGGAGCCAGACCTGAGAGCTGTCGCCGAGCATCAAGGACATTTCTGGGACGTGGCCTCATGAAGACGAAGATGCCCATGGAGGTGACATTGCAGGCCCCTCGTGGTGCCCCCACCACAGACTAATGCTCCGGGCAGAGCCTGTGTCCGTTGGCCCTTGTCTTGTGGAGCAGGGGCCCCATGCGGTGTGTCCTCCAGACCCCCGAGGGTGTGGAATCCCTGGGAAGATGCAGGAGGATGGGAAGAGGCTGTCACTCCTGACCGTGGTCCTGTCTTCTGGAGGTGGCCTGGGCCATAGAGGAGGCACTGAAGACCTTCTGTGGGCTGGCCGTCCAGTCCATGGTGGTTTCTCCCTCAGTCTGTGCTAGCCCAGTGAGCCTGGGGACAGCACCAGCCGCCCTTCATGTCTGCCCACTAAGCAGATTCCTGGGGTACACTGATGGGGTGTAGGACCTAGAGGATGCTGGCCTCACATCCCAGTCCTGCAGGAACCCTGCCCGGGGGCAGCAGAATCAAGTTTTAGCAGTTACAGGGTGGTGTTCCCGGAGGGGAGGCATCATTGTCTGAAAACTTCCCTTAGGGACACCTGGGGGGCTCAGTCGGTGAAGCGTCTGCCTTCGGCTCAGGTCATGATCCCGGGGTCCTGGGATCGAGCCCCGCATCAGGCTCCCTGCTCAGCGGGAGGCCTGCTTCTCCCTCTGCCCCTCCCCCTGCTTGTCCTTTTGCTCCGCCCCCTGACAAATTAAATAAATAAATAGAACTTTGCTCAACGTGGGGTGGCTCTCTCCTCCCCTGAGTAAATCACAGATCGCTGTTTCTGATTTAGTTGGTGTTCTCAGGAACCTACCGCAGATGCGGAAGTTGGGGCCCATCTAAATGGAAGAGCAGAGGTGGTCCCAGGTGCAGTGGGCCCTGGGGGTCCAGAAAAGGTCCCTGGGCTCTCTGGGCTCCACTTGGCGCTGTGCCCTTCCGGCCAGCCCCATCCATGTAGCATGTCCAGGGTGTTCCCCGTGGGTGCTGTTCGGTCAAGAGGCCTTCCCGTGATCCATTGCTGCGGCCAGAGGGATGGTACACTGTGATCGGCCCACTGGGTTGTGTCCCGTCCCATGGCGAGGCCCTGAGCACCACTGAGGACGCAAGCGAGGGGCGTGGTGCAGCCCTGTGGTCTGTGTGACCTCCGCGTGGAGCACACGGCCTCCGCTCGCGTGTGCATCTGGGCCCGCACCGCTGCTCACACCGCCGGCTGTGCTGAGCTTGGCTCCAGGCACGGGGGGGCAGCCAGCAGAGCCCACGCCTGGACCGGGGGACAGGGTGTAAGGAAGCGGAGCGTGCTTGGGCCTGCACCGAGGTCCATCCCAAACCCTGGCTTCTGGGACAGCGTGCGTGTTTGCAGCCCGGCCAGTTCCTGTAGCTGACACGTATTCTCTTCTCAGATTTCAGAATTTCAAGAAAAGCACAGAAAGAGACTCTTGACCTTCTATAGAGAAAAGGTAACTCCCGTGACTTGCTGCCTAGTTAACCCAGGCTGTGTCTCAGGCGGCGGGCCCCTGGCGGGCACCTGTCCTGCTGACCCACAGCCCAGCACGGGTTCGCGTCTGTGATCAGCACGTGGCCGCTTGGGGGACCCAGCCGTGGTCACGGGGGCAGTTTCACTTTGCGACAACACCGACCCATGAACATCCCCAGAGCTCATCGGGCACTTTTCCACACACAACAGCTATGAGGTTGCCCTGGGGAAACCTTACAAAAGGACATTCAAGATGCCTGTTTGCCCTATAAACACCCTCCTCTACACGGAAGGAGAGCAGAGCTTTGGTGAAAGTGGCAGTGTTCATCTAGTTTCGTATCTGGGGTGTAGACAGAGAGCTCAGAGGAGCACCGGGGCGAGGCCGCTTGCTGAGGCTGGGCTACACCGCACGCTTCGCGCTGCCCAGATGGCTTTCCAGCGCTGGCTCCTGGGGCCCCTGGCGGCCTGCACGCGGTGCAGATTTCCTCCGAAATAGCAAGAGGGCAGCTCCTGTGGCGGCCGTGTTCGGATTCGCGGCTTACAACGTTGAGAGGGTCAGTGTGTGCTGTCTATACTCTCCGCTGGTCTGCCTGATAACCAGAAGTCTGATTGTGTTTAGATCACAAAGCTGGAGGAATCCCTTCGGAAGTCAGTGCTGCGGATGGAACAGCTTCAGAGGTGAGTCCTCTCCACGGGCACACCCGGGGCAGCTGACTGCTGCCCGCTTGGCCGTCTGACCTTGTAAGACCTTGTAACCAAGAAGCAGAAGAAAGAGCACTTTCATTTACTAGAAGCTTCTGTCAAAGCAAAAGTGCAGTGGGAAGCAGTGGGAGCTGTGAAAACACACAGGACTGGTTCCCCTGGGGGGCTCCCCAGAGGGTCCTGGGGCTGAGGGGCTCCCCTCTGCCAGGAATCATGGCGCCCGTGACAGTGAATGCGTGCAGCCCGTGTGTCTGTCAGTGTGGGGCCCGCGGTCTACCCTAGGGCAGCATCCACACGGCCCCCTTACCGTCACGGTGCCTTCTGTTCTGTGAGACGGACTGTGTTCTCTCAGGTGTGTTAACACGGGGACTCTGCGCAAGTCCAAGTTTGCCGGGTCGCATGTTAGGTTAAAGTCTGCAGAGTCAGTGGCCCTGGGGAGCTGCTGTCCACCCAGCTGGTCGCATGTGCAGGGGTGACCCACACACTGCAGGTGGATGCTTGCTGCCGGGGGCCCTGGGCAGCTGGAAGCTACACGGCCACCACGCGGCCTGTCTGGGGTAAATGGGCCGCCGCCAGCCGGCACCAGGGTGAGGGTGTGCTCTGGGCTCCACACACTCCGGGGAGATCCGGCCCCGGCTGGCACAGCAGTGGAGGTCCCGAGAGGCCGACCCAGTGGTGAGGCCCTGCTCCGTCCGAGTCCAGGGAGCGGCAGAGAGGGTGATGCGCCCACGCAGGGTCAGTCCTTGGTGTACAAGTTCCTTTCTTTCTGGGGAACCGCTCCGCAGCCGCTGTCTTTCCCCGGGCTGCTCCCGTGCGGCCCCCCGGCCCTGCTTCTGTGCTCAGCTCTGCGCTGCACACCTTTTCCGCCTCGGGTTCATTTTGGCTGCTCAGTTATATGTTTCTAGAAGGTTCCTGGTCCTTTCTGCCATCGTGGGGTTAGCTTATTTTTGTTCCCATCTTCTGTTCAGGCACATCACAGGCAGGGTATCTCCCACACCTGACTCCTGCGAGCCCGGGTCTGCCTGTTCTCCCCGGGCTCTCATGCCAGGTGGAGCCTTTCTGGCCTGGCTGGGGCGGGGTCATCTGGCTGGCTCGCTCCGCGCGCCCCTCGCTTGGGGGAGGACGCCCTCACCCAGACCGCCGCCCGCGCACGAGGAACAGAAGTCATGCAGCGCGGTGTTCACCACGGGGGCGTCGGGTCAGCTCTGTTGTGGTGCTGTGTCCTGGGGACGCCAGCACAGAACAGACGTGTGTATGGAATCCAGGAGCCAGTGCCCTCGGAGATGCTGGGTCCCCACAGTGCAGACATCTGCCTGCCCCCACCCCCTGGTCAGTGAGTCACTTGGCAGGTCTTTGTCAAGCACCTGCTTGTTCCCAGCACTGGGCATGGGCAGGTTAGAGTGAGCGCAGGCCACTTGCCTGTCCTCAGGGAGCTGCTCTGGGTGGAAAGTGAGTCTGCGTGTACGTGAGGCTGGCAAGAGATGGGGGGCCGGGCAGACGGGGAGCATCTGGCTGTTTGTCATCTTCTACTTCAAACTGGAATGAATTCCGTGGGAGTAGACGTTTACGGTTTAATTAACACCTTCTCTCCATCTGTTTAGTATGAGATCGTCACAACAAACAGCTTTCAGCGCAATAAAAACTCCAGTTTCAAGTAAGTAACATGGGGCCTGAACGGGGAGGGCTATGAAGAGGCATGCAGCTGGGCTGTCTGACCGCGGCCTAACGCTCAGACCTCCACCACAGCTCCTTCAGCAAAGCCAGGCGGACACCCGCTCCTGCCCCTTGACTCGTCAGCCTCTGACAGGTGTGTGCCCAGTGGGAACGTCTGAGGGCCCCTGAGAGTCACGGGTCTGACAGGTCACATGGCCCTTCCTCCAACACACCTCCGGTTCTCCTCGGCCCCCCAACCCTGCAAGTCCCCGGATGCTGGACAGCTCGGTGGACACCCAGCAACACTTAGCACAGGACTCGGGAGCTTGGCCCTCCCTCCGGCTCCTCCGGGCCCTGCAGAGCCTCACGGGCACAGCCCCAGAGCCAGGTGTGTGGTGCAGGCTCGCCCATCAGAGCTCCGTCCCCACAGTCGTTGCAACTGGTCGGGGGCCATCCTGCGCCCATGCTGGGCTGATGGGCGGCGGCGTGCCTGGGACTCTGGTCTGGGACCAAGATGGCCAGGCTGGGGGAGGCGCTTGGAAGCGAATGCAGCACAGAAAACAGGACAAGATACCACAGCTGTGTTGGTGGCACCACTGGGGACCCTGACCCACCCTGACTGATGGGAGCTGCACCCCTCGCCGTGGCGCTTCCCTGAGACAGTTGGGGTTGAGTCTGGGTGCAGCACCGGCCCTTTCTGCCGCGGCTCACACTCGGCGGGCACACGGGTCACTCCCCCACCCTTCCTTTGTCCTTCCTTCCGCCATCTCTCCTGCAGGGCTGCCCAGACGACGCTTCCCTGTCACACGTGGGCTGAGTAATTAGGGGACTAACATTTACTGAGCACCCGCTGTGTAAAACGTGTCGGTCAGGCAGTAAGTGTTAAGGAAAGTAGACGAGATGTTCCTGCTTGCGCTGCAGGAGGTTTGGGCCTGAGTTGGAGGGGCGAGGACACGGTTGGCCCATGGAAGAAGGAGGGTGTGGGGCGAGGAGTGGAGCAGGGGCTCCAGAGCGGGGCCAGGGCCCGGTGGAGAAGCGTGCCCATGTGCGTCTGGCTGACAGGCTGTGGGCAGCCAGTGAAGAGCCAGATGCACGAACGGACCGAGTGTGGGCCTGGACGGGGTGTGGACGGGACCCAGGCTCACTAAATGTATCCCACTGTTCATTTAACAGAGTGGAGTTCATGCAGGTTGACCATACTCCTTCCCCAATGAGAAAAGTAAGTACACCTGTTCCCCGTGCTGCTTGTCCCCCACACAGCACACAATTGTGGTTTTCCTCAGCGCCAGGATACATGAGCGTTTGTGTAATGGACAGATCACAGCGGGGTCTCTTGTCGTGTGCTGGACCAAGGGGTAAGCAGGTTGGGGTGTGGTTTATAGGGTAGGTCCTGCATGACCCTGCAGGGAGCCAGGCCGGGACTGTGACTGAGGCACAGGGAGCAGGCGGGTGGGCAGGGTGGAAGTGATGCTGTGTAGTCAGGATCAGCCCTGTCCAGCCAAGCGGAAGCGTGAAGGGCTCTGAGGAACAGAGGAGAGAAACCAGAGCAGAGGAAGCTCAGGGCCCCAGGCCTGGCCCAAACAGAGCATGGCCAGACTGCCCCCTGGCCAGATGCGGGCAGCTTGGGAAGGGGGTGGGGGAGCTAGTCCCCAGGCGGAGGCTCCTGGGGCCCGGAGAGGGAGCGACCAGGTCGGAAAAGTGGCTCAAGCAGTGCGCGGCTGGTTGGTGCACATGGACTCGTCAGCATTGGTGACTTAACCGACACAGCACCTAGTGCTTCTTGTTTGCAGTCTCCTGGTCGCCCTGGGAGGTGCACATGGGTGTTCAGGCTGCTTAGTGAGTAGTGCTCGTTTCCAAGGGAGCCGTCCTGGAACCATATTAAGGAGGAATCCAGATTCCAGGATGAGCAGGTGGGAATGCAAAGCCATTCAGAGCTGGGATGGAGGAGACACCCCAGTCCCTGGCAGCTGGTGCCAGCAAGTGCCTCCTCCCCTGCCCATCTCCAAGCCCCACGTCAGGTCCTGGACGGAGACTGAGGCTGCACTTCCTCCCTGCCCTCTGGGTCCCAGCACCCGCCACCGCCTGCTGGCCTTTTTTCCCCAGAGGCTGGACCCTGAGCCTCACCTACATGTGGCTTAGTTTTGGAGATCCGAGACTGACAACCTAAACTGATTCATGTGTCACTGGGTGTTACAGCTGAGGGACCAGAATGTGGGGAACTGTCTTGAAATTGCAGAGTGACGTCTTGGACCAGTGGGAGCTCATGCTGCCATCAGGGGCAGATGGGGGATAGTGAGACTGCACAGACGTCTCCAGCAGACAGGCATCCAGGATGGAAATGAATGGGTGCACCTGTGTTCAGAGACGGGCTATGGGCTGCCAGAGCAGAACGCAGGGAGACTTGTCTACCCTGTCGATCCCCGCCCGGCTGCTCCGCCGGCCCTGGGAGTGGGTGCATGCTAAGGCACCTTGGCTAGAACGCTGTGCACGCCCAGCGGGGGTGGGGTGAGCGCTGTCTCCTGGCAGACCCAGGGTGGTGCAGCCGGCCTGCGGCAGGGGGCGGGGGAACAGGGCTCCGGCCAAGCAAGGGGCGTTGTCTGGTGTTTCTGGCAAGGTGAGTGGCCATGGCCATGGGGGAAGCTGAATGAGGGCATCACAGCCAGTGGAGAAGATGCCGTGCCCACCCTACGACACCTCAAGCAAGCAGCCGGGGGTCAGCTGCCGGGGCACGGCCTTCGCCAGTCCCGGGGGGCCTTGTCCTTGCTCCCCTGCTGCCCAGTGCCGAGCCTGGGGTCCTGGGAGAAAAGGCGAGCGAGGCAGAGCCTACAGGTGGACAGGGTGCTGATGGCGCCTCACACGTGGACTAGGCTTTCCCAGCCTGCGATTTCCTGCCGGGGACTCACAAGCATCAAGTGAACACGTCCCGTGACTCACGAATTCGTGAGGGAAGCCGGTAAAATGTGAACGCCAGCTTGAAGGAGAATCCCGAGGGCAAACACGTCAGCCGTCGAGAATGCAGAAACGAGTGCATGAATGTGCAGACACGTAACCAGCAGCTTCCACGTGGCACCCCAGGCGGGCGGGGTGGCTGTTGTCATGTGACTTCAGGACCAGGAGACCCCGACCCCGTGGCAGCAGACACCCTGGTGGGAAGCTTTGCACATCCATAACCTCCTGACACTGGGGAGTCCTAGATCTTTCTAGAGTGTTTATTCTCTCACAGGAAAAAGCCTGCACTGAGCAAGTTGTAAATAGAGGGAGAGCCATAAAGCTGCATTTGATTCAGCCCCTGAGCCGGGCCTGGTCCGCATGGGGCCGGCAGGCGGCAGGTGAGGAAGCCCGCCCGTGAACGCCTGCCATGTGCGGAGTGCACTCTTCCTTGGAACCATCTGCCACGTGCTGTCTTCTCGGATTTCCTGTGAACTCCTTGCCGCCCTGTAGAGCCCTCTGCCCTCGGAGCCACCCCCAAAATGCAGCCTGGCGTGGGACACCTCCCACGGGAGCTGTGGCTTCCTCGTGCTGGTCCAGGTCGGGTCTGTGCCTGCTCTGCTCAGAATGGGCCTTCGGCCGGGGCCCAGGGAGACGGTCGGAGTTCTGCGTGCAGCTGAATACAGCAGCGAACATCCCAATCTTAGGCAGTAACTCCCAGTCATGCTCCAGAAAACGGGTCCTCACAGGCCCTGTCCTGGTACCTCTGACTCCTGGTACCCATGGCAGCACCTGTCACCCCTGTGGCCACACAGCCAGGCTGTGCTTCTGTGCTGTGGCCACCACCCTGGGCAATCTGGGTCTTTGTATCCTTTTGGCTTCACCTGTTACTGGTTTCTCCCTAGAACAAATAGAAATCCTTTCTTAGTAGGAGCTAGGGTGAGAAAAGACAAGTTACCCAGCTCTAATCCAACTTAGTAATTTTTGCCTGTGCTCTATGATGATAATTTTTCTGGTGTTGCAAATACTCTGTCAGTTGTTTAGAACTGGACGGAGGTGGGGGTCAGGAGCACAGCCCCATGGGAGGCTGTGAGAGGAGCAGGTGCAAAGGGCTGCTGGGGTGCATGAGAGTGGTGGGCATCTGGGCATCCTGACTCAGTGGGTGGCCATGCAATGGGGAGCCCCGGGGAGGGTGGGCAGGCCAGGTACTCTTGACTTACGCTGAGTACAACAGCAAAATGGTGCGGTTGCCAGGACTGGCCCATGGGAGGAACCCAGAAATAGTGGGACCAGAGCACGAGCCCGTAGGGGGACAGCTGCAGCCAACCCACCATTCCCAAGGATGGCCAGGAAAGACGCTTCAACTTGGGAAGCTCTGTCCTGGTGTGAGTGTGCCATCAGTGGGTGTGAGCGTGCTGTCCTGGGTGTGAGCATACTGTCCTGGGTGTGAGCGTGCTGTCAGTGGGTGTGAGCGTGCTGTCCTGGGTGTGACCGTGCTCTCCTGGGTGTGAGCGTGCTCTCTTGGGTGTGAGCGTGCCATTAGTGGATGTGAGCATGCTGTCAGTGGGTGTGAGTGTGCTGTCCTGGGTGTGAGCATGCTGTCCTGGGTGTGAGCATGCCATCAGTGGGTGTGAGCGTGGTGTCCTGGGTGTGAGCGTGCTGTCAGTGGGTGTGAGCATGCTCTCCTGGGTGTGAGCGTGCCATCAGTGGTTGTGAGCGTGGTGTCCTGGGTGTGAGCATGGTGGTCTGGGTGTGAGCGTGCTCTCCTGGGTGTGAACGTGGTGGTCTGGGTGTGAGCGTGCCATCACTGGGTGTGAGCGTGCCATCAATGGGTGTGAGCGTGCTCTCCTGGGTGTGAGTGTGCTGTCAGTGGGTGTGAGTGTGCTGTCCTGGGTGTGAGTGTGCTCTCCTGCGTGTGAACGTGTTGGTCTGGGTGTGAGCGTGGCGGTCTGGGTGTGAGCGTGCCGTCAGTGGGTGTGAGCGTGCTGTCCTGGGTGTGACCGTGCTGTCCTGGGTGTGAGCGTGCTGTCCTGGGTGTGAGCGTGCTCTCTTGGGTGTGAGTGTGCCATTAGTGGGTGTGAGCATGCTGTCAGTGGGTGTGAGCGTGGTGTCCTGGGTGCGAGCGTGCTGTCAGTGGGTGTGAGTGTGCTGTCCTGGGTGTGAGCGTGGTGTCCTGGGTGTGAGCGTGCCGTCAGTGGGTGTGAGCATGCTCTCCTGGGTGTGAGCGTGCCATCAGTGGGTATGACCGTGCTCTCCTGGGTGTAAGCGTGCCGTCAGTGGTTGTGAGCGTGGTGTCCTGGGTGTGAGCATGGTGGTCTGGGTGTGAGTGTGCTCTCCTGGGTGTGAGCGTGCTCTCCTGGGTGTGAACGTGGTGGTCTGGGTGTGAGCGTGCCATCACTGGGTGTGAGCATGCTCTCCTGGGTGTGAATGTGCTCTCCTGGGTGTGAACGTGGTGGTCTGGGTTGAGCGTACCATCAGTGGGTATGAGCGTGCTCTCCTGGGTGTGAACGTGGTGGTCTGGGTGTGAGTGTGCCATTAGTGGGTGTGAGCGTGCTCTCCTGGGTGTGAGGGTGCTCTCCTGGGTGTGAGCATGCCATCAGTGGGTGTGAGCCTGCTCTCCTGGGTGTGAGCGTGCTGTCAGTGGGTGTGAGCGTGCTCTCCTGGGTGTGAACGTGGTGGTCTGGGTGCGAGCGTGCTGTCAGTGGGTGTGAGCGTGGTGTCCTGGGTGCGAGCGTGCTGTCAGTGGGTGTGAGCGTGGTATCCTGGGTGTGAGTGAGCGTGCCGTCAGTGGGTGTGACCGTGCTCTCCTGGGTGTAAGCGTGCCATCAGTGGGTGTGAGCGTGCTGTCCTGGGTGTGAGCGTGCTCTCCTGGTTGTGAATGTTGTGGTCTGGGTGTGAGCGTGCCATCAGTGGGTGTGAGCGTGCTCTCCTGGGTGTGAGTGTGCTCTCCTTGGGGTGAGCGTGCTGTCCTGGGTGTGAGCGTGCTGTCAGTGGGTGTGAGTGTGCTGTCCTGGGTGTGAGTGTGCTCTCCTGCGTGTGAACGTGTTGGTCTGGGTGTGAGCGTGGCGGTCTGGGTGTGAGCGTGCCGTCAGTGGGTGTGAGCGTGCTCTCCTGTGTGAGAGTGCTGTCCTGGGTGTGAGCGTGCTCTCCTGGTTGTGAATGTTGTGGTCTGGGTGTGAGCGTGCCATCAGTGGGTGTGAGTGTGCTCTCCTGGGTGTGAGCGTGCTCTCCTGGGTGTGAACGTGGTGGTCTGGGTGTGAGCATGCCATCAGTGGGTGTGAGCCTGCTCTCCTGGGTGTGAGCGTGCTGTCAGTGGGTGTGAGCGTGCTCTCCTGGGTGTGAACGTGGTGGTCTGGGTGTGAGCGTGGCGGTCTGGGTGTGAGCGTGCCGTCAGTGGGTGTGAGCGTGCTCTCCTGTGTGAGAGTGCTGTCCTGGGTGTGAGCGTGCTCTCCTGGTTGTGAATGTTGTGGTCTGGGTGTGAGCGTGTCATCAGTGGGTGTGAGCGTGCTCTCCTGGGTGTGAGCGTGCTCTCCTGGGTGTGAACGTGGTGGTCTGGGTGTGAGCATGCCATCAGTGGGTGTGAGCCTGCTCTCCTGGGTGTGAGCATGCTGTCAGTGGGTGTGAGCGTGCTCTCCTGGGTGTGAACGTGGTGGTCTGGGTGTGAGCATGCTGTCAGTGGGTGTGAGCGTGCTCTCCTGGGTGTGAGAGTGCTGTCCTGGGTGTGAGCGTGCTTTCCTGGGTGTGAACGTGGTGGTCTGGGTGTGAGCGTGCCGTCAGTGGGTGTGAGCGTGCCCCCCTGGTGTGAGAGTGCTCTCCTGGGTGTGAGCGGGCCATCAGTGGCCATCTCGGTGGAGAGCCAGCCCTCCAGGCAGGGCTGTGCTGTTTGCAGTGTCTGCCCGAGGGGGCCGGTCCCTTCAGGGTTGAGTCTGGCTTGTGGGTATGAGCCGGGGGTGGGGTCACAGAGGGTGGCCTGGAGTGGGGCCGCCAAGGGAGACTGCCTGACCATGGAGTAAAAGGACCACTGGGGTGGATGTGTCAGGGGTGGGGGCTGGGAAGATGGGCCGCTGTCAGGGGCCTGGGGGCTGGTGGCCAAGTCTAGTGACAGACCAGGGGGTCCGGGCATGTGAGGGGCCACGGGAGTGAGGCCAGGGCAGCTGGAAATAGCATTTGGCCCGACTCCTGGCAGCATCTGTGTTGGGAGGAGGGCTCCGCCGTCACTAACATTAGCACCAGGGAGGTGTTCTCTCAGGAAGTCAGGGAGGGGGTACATGACAGGTGCATGGCCAGAGCAGGGCTCCCTGTGATTTGATAACACCTCGCCCCATCAGCATCTAGATTGCAAGGTGATAAAATTATATGCACAGAATGGATTTAATCAGGATTTTAAACTTTATGGTATCAGGGGTGCCTGGGTGGCTCAGTCGGTTAAGTGTCTGACTTGGTTTTGGCTCAGGTCATGATCTCAGGGTCATGGGATTGAGCTCCACATGGGGCTGTGCCCCCAGAGGGGAGTCTGCTGGAGATTCTCTCTCTCTCAAAACGAGTAAAATTTATGACGTCAGTCAAGGACTTGACTTCTCTCTCTTCCGAAACTCTTAAAAGCACTTAGTGGAGCCCTCCGTGTGCTAGGTGCTGTGGGCTCCCTGGGGCCGCGGGGCACAGCAGTGTGGGGCCCGTCTCCCGCCAGCCCAGGAATTTCCCCAGCTGACTGACAGACACTGAGCAGTGTGTTCTTAGTAAATAAGGAGAATCTCACTCAGCAGGGGCCGCATCGGAAACTATTTTTCTTTTTACACCTTAGCCTGAGGTGGCAGTTGGCCCAGCAAGAATCTCTCTGATCAGCCCACCTCAGCATGGACGCATGGGTAAGTGGGGGTCCCTGCACCCATACCCCATGTCAGCACGTGGGCTGAGCTCCGTTCCCCGGAAAGGAGCATTCAGTCAAACCCATCAGGACGCACCCATGTCAGTGCTCCTTCAACAAAGTCAGCGTGGGAGTGACCTGTTCCCCAAAGTGGTGTGGCTGCTGGGCCCATTGGGGGACCCGTTAGAACCCCCTCAGAACACGCCACAGACAGAGTGCTCTTGCGGTAGCGGGTCTCCTCTCGGCCTGGAGCAAAATGGTATCATCACCAGCCTTGCTTCCTGGGAGTTGGAGAGGCTGGTGGGTTTCCGAGGGGAGTCTGTGTGCTCGCCGGCAGGCTCGGGCCCCTTCCCTACTGGGGTCAGGGTGGGCCCCCTGGCCTACCCCCTCTGCTGTTGCCCCCACCTCCTCACCAAGCGCCCAGTGAGCTCAGGCCTGCAGGGGAGATATTCGTGCTTTGTGACCAAGCTTGCCCTCGAGCCCAGCTTCTCTGCTCTCTGCCCCACCTTTGCTTCTTGCTGCCGGTGATATTCTAGTAGCTGCCTTGGAGTAGGACTGAGAGGCAGGCTATCTGCGTGGTCGCCTCTAGAGCCTCCTGCTGCCTCCCTCACGGCTGAGTGGGAGTGGGGGTCCTGCAGCACCTGCCCTGGGGGACTGTCCCGTGGTGTGTCCCGGATGCGGCTCTACATTTCTACCACTCGTGTTGTTCCTGCCGGCCGGGAGGCACCCCAGCATGGCTGTTCATCCTGCTCACAGCCTCTCATCCCCACTCCTTGCCTTTTGCTCCCACACTGCCCACCTCAGGCCTGATGTGCCGGCTTGGAGAGAATTCAGCTCATGGATGCAGCTCCCCACCCACCCTCCCCCACCCCCCGGGGACGGAGTTTCCCATTTTAGCCTGTTTATTCCCATGCACGGGCCTCCCTGTCACACCCTGGTGAGAGCTCGTGACACTTACTCTCTAGTCCTGTCCAGCTTCCCGTGGATGCCATTTCCGGGGTGCATGAGGTGGTGTTCCTCTTGGTGCTGGCTCTTGCCCCGTGCTCGCCTTTGTTGGGAGCGTCCTCTGGGCCCGACATCCCCTGCACCTGCGCGGGCCAGGCAAGCTGTCCTCACATGCCCCGGTCCCACCCACACCCTGGCCTTCACCGTTCCCGTGCAGTTGTGGGTTTCAGATCTGTCTTTACAGGACTGAGGTGAGACCAGCAGTGCATGCAGGGGAGTTGCTGCCCTGCTCATCTTCCTTTCCATACAGAAGCCTGTGACCTGGCGTCCCAGCCTGGCCATGTCCTCAGCCTCAGTGCACTTCCCACCCCCCCCAAGGAGGCTCTTGCCCCTCGCTGTCCACAGTGTGTGCGAGCTGTGTGCAGGGACATGGGTCCTCACTGGATTCTCTCCCCGGACACGTTTCCAGGAGGGAACATGGGGACCCCCTTGATGCTTTCCAGATGTATCGATCAAGAATTGAGAAGTGACAGGAGGGCTGCCCTGTGTGCGTCCTGCCCCGTGCGTCTCAGTGTCCCCCTGTTGCCACTCTGGAAGGGATGGGTCCTCATTTCTGTGACTGTGATCCTGAGTTTCTTCATTTAAGTCATCTCTTGTTTTTTTCTGTGAATTATCTATTTTTTCATTTGTCCTTCACATATATGAAATCCTCAAGATGAGGGATATTGATCTTTTATCCAATTTGCTATTTAATTTTTTATTTGATTTTTTTTTTTTTATTTTAGATACTTAATATTTTTATGTCTCAAATCTGTGGTTATGTCCTTTCCTGCCTCACAGAAGATTTCTGTGTTTGGATAGGTCTTTTCCATACCCATACCATTTTCTTCTAGTTTTCAATATTTACCTTTTTCCAAGCTCTTTGGAGTATATTTTGAAATATACTGTAAGATGAGTGTCCCAGCTTGATAGTTTCATAATTTATTTTGAAAATATTTCAGAAATAACACACAAGAAAATGGTAAGAATAATATAAAAAACTCCCATGTTCCCTTCACCCAGATTCCCCAACATTTTGCCAGATTTGCTCCCTACCCTTTATGGTTAGTGTATCTCTGAGCCACTGAGAACATGTTGCAGATGCAGTGCCCCAGCCCCCCTCAAAGGACAGGGGTGCTTGCAACACCAGCACAGCCTGGGGCCGCTTGGCATCAGCATGGCTCTGCCCCACAGCCATTGAGTAGCCTCGTTTGCTCTCGACCCAGAGTTCCCTGTAAGGACATCCTGCATCTCGTCCTCGTATAGCGGCTTGTGTCACCTTCACTTTCCCTGTCTTTCCTGTCTTCAACAGTTTTAAGGATTATAGGCCTTAAATTCTAAAAGAGCCTAAAGGCCATCCCCCGCCCCCAAGCCTGGGTCAACCAAGAATTCTATATCTAATAGAATTCTCCTTCAAAGTTTAAGACAAAATAAACATCACAGAGTAACAAAAACATAATTGTTGCTAGCCGACCTACCCTACGAGAAATCCTAACAGAAGGCATTGAGCTGAAGACGCACACTGACAGTACCTGATGCACTGGAGGGAATGGGGTCTCATTCTCTCGGTTACTCTACAAAACGTAAGACTGTGGAAGCAGCAAGTATAACACTCGTTGGGGTCATAATAAACAGATGTAACACGTAGGGTAGTAAGCACAGAGGAGGGGGAACGGGGCCATGTTGGAGCGGAGGTGACAGCTCAACAGAATTAAGTCAGTGTTAACTAGAAGTAGACTTGTTTAAACACAAACATGACTCCAAAAATAGTTTTTAAAATCAAGAGGAATTAAAATGTTACATTAAAAAGCACTTGTTTACCGCAAAAGAAGGCAATAAAGGCAGACTAGAAGAAAAAAGGTACATGAGACCTGTAGACAAATAGCAAAATAGGTGTAAATCAGATCCTATCAATGCCTACCTTCAACATGAACAGGACTAAACCCACCAATGAGAAGGCAGAGGTTGTCAGACTGGATGGAGAAGACACAGCCACACATTGTCTGCAAGAGACACACTTTAATCCAGCAGCACAAATAAGCTCAAAGTACAGGGTGTAAACCACACCATGCAGATGGTAACCAGACGAGCTGGAGCCGCAATGTGAGTATTGGACAAAACGGTGTTGGACGAAGGATGTTTCTGGAGAAGAGGAGGAACATCTTGGTAATACAGGGTCGCTGTATCAGGAAGACACAATTATAATGTATACACATGCAACAACAGCAGATTTATGAAGCAAAAGCTGACAAAATGGAAAGAAGAAATAGACAATTCCATTTTAGAGAATACTCTTTTCTCAGAGGTTGTTAGAACAGCTACACAAGGAAAGATGTAAAAGGAAACAAACAGATAGCAGTGTAGCCCACACAGATCTAACCAATTGGTGGTAATGTCAAATGTGAACACACAGAACACCCCCCAACAGAAGAGCAGAGATTGTCACACTGGTGCAAGAGATAGCCCCAACTGGATGCTGTCTAAAAGAGACACATTTTAGATTCAAGGATACAAATAGGAAAATTATAGGAAAAGATTATCAAGCAAACAATAACCACTACAGAGCTAGAGAGGCTATTTTCACATCAGAATCAGGGGTTGTTCTTAAAAAACTTTTTAAAGATTTTTAATTGGAGCGCCTGGGTGGCTCAGTGGTTAAGCATCTGCCTTCGGCTTGGGTCATGATCCCAGGGTCCTGGGATCAAGCTCTGCGTGGGGCTCCCTGCTCCGCGGGAAGCCTGCTTCTCCCTCTCTCACTCCCCCTGCTTGTGTTCCCTCTCTGGCTGTGTCTCTCTCTGTCAAATAAAATCTTTTTTAAAAAGTCATTAAAAAAATATTTTTTTTATTTACTTGAGAGAGAGGGAGAGAGCATAAGCAGGGGGAGCAGCTGGCTTCCCACCAAGCAGGGAGCCTGAAGCGGGGCTCGATCCCAGGACCCTGGGATCGTGACCTGAGCTGAAGGCAGATGCTTAACTGACTGAGCCACCCAGGCACCCCGGAAATCAGTCCTAAGATAAATATTATTAGAGACAAAGGGGCATTTCGTGATGATGAAAGGCTCAATACACCAGGAAAACATAATTATTACTGTAGACACCAAAAATGGAAGACCTAAAATACGTGATGCCCAAACTGCAAAATTAAAAAGAGAAATGGTTAATTCAACTATTACAATTCAGATATTTCAATATCCCACTGCAATAACTTGAACAACACTGTTAACCCCACTGACTTACCTGATAGGTGTGGACCCCACCCAGTAATAACACCACACACATTCCTTTCCAGGGCAAATGGAGCACTATCTAAAATAGACCACATACCGGGACATAAAACAAATCCTGACGCATTTAAAGGGATTGTAATCACCCAAAGTGTATTTTCAGGTGACAATGGAATTAAATTGGTAATCAGCAACAAAAAAAATCAAAACAAATATTTGGAAATTAAACAACACAGTTATAACTAACTTTTAATGGATCAAGGAAAAAAATCAGTAACATCAGAAAGTATCTTGAAAGAAAATACAACATACCAAAATTTTTAAGATGCAGGTACAGCAATGCTTAGAGGGAAATGTATAGCTTTAAATGCTTATGTTAGGACGGAGATCTAAAATCAGTGAGCTTCCAAAAAAATAAAAATAAAATAAAAAATCAGTGAGCTTCCAACCTTAAGAAGCTACAACAAAATGTATTAGAAATCTATGAAATAGAAAACTCAGTGGAATCTAAAGTTTGTCCTGTGAAAAAATTAGCAAAATTGGTCAACTTTTACCTAGAGTGACCAAGAAAGCACAAATTACCAGTATCGGAATGAAAGGGGGGACATCACTACATACCCTACAGATATTAAAATAATTATAAGAAAATAGCATTAACAATACTATGCCAACAAAGTAGATGACTTACATGAAATGCATAAATTCCTATAAAGACGTTATCAAAATTACGTCCAGAAGAAATAGTAAATATGGATAGACCTCTATCAAGTGAAGACATTGAGTTAATAATTTTAATATCTTTCTACAAAGAAAAGTCCATTTCCCAATAGCTTCATGGGTAATTTTATGAAACATTTAATGAACTAAAAATCCTACATGAACTCTTTCAGAAAATAGGAGAGGATTGAACTCTTTCCAGTTCATTTTACAAGGTCAGCAGTATCTTAAAGCCAAAGACACAAGAAAAATAACTGAGCAGTCAGTGTTCCTTATGAATACGGATGCAGAATTCTTTAAAAATGTGTGAGGCAATCAAATCTAGCAACATAGGAAAAGAATTGTATACCATCACCAAGTGGGGTTTATCCCAGTAATTCAAGGTTATTTGACATCTGAAGATCAGTTAGTTAACTATATTAGAAATAGAAGACCTAAAAAACATTAGATCTTTTCAACAGATAATTTGACAAAAATCTATAATCATTCATAATAGAAGCTCTGAAGAAACATGTAATAGAAGGCAACTTCCTCACCAGGTAAAGGGCATCTGTAGAAAACCCACAGCTGACAGGGTACTGTTGAGAGGGAGTATGCTATCCCCTGAGACCAGGTGCATGGCAGGGCACCCACAGTCCACAGCCCCTCTCCAGTCCCACATCCACTGGGGGCTCCAGCCAGCGCAGGGAGGCCAGAGAAGGAAGTGACAGGCACATAGATTGGGTGAGAATGAGTGTAGTGTCTTTATCATAGATGGTATGCCCTTGTGTGCAGAAAATCATAAGGGATCTTTAAGAATACTAGTAGGAATCAAACAAGGCTGGTAAGGTTACAGGATGCAATATCCATATACAAAAGTCAGTTGTAATTCTGCATATGATAAACAGTCCAAAATTGAGGTTAGTCAATTGGTCATAACTGCCAGAGTTTTCTTCTGGACTTTGTATTCTTTTCAACTAATCAAAATATCATCTTAGGGGCACTGGCTGGCTCAGTTGGTGGAGCATGGGACGCTTGATCTCGGGTTAATTGAGCCCCACATTGGGTGTAGAGATTACTTAAATGAAATTTTTAAAAATAACCATATTCTTGATTACTTTTGCTTTACCACTAAATTTTGAAATCAGTGTAAGCCCTCTGACTTTGTTCTTAATTTACCAAATGATTTTGGCTATTCTAGGTCCTTTGCATTTTTACATAAATCTTAAGATCCACTTGTTAGATTCTACAAAAAAAAGCCTGCTGAGATTTTGATGGGAATTGTGTTGCATCTGCACATCAGTTTGGGGGAGAACTGCTGTCTTAACAGTTTTGAGTCTTTGAATCCATCAGCATGGCATGCCTGTCTCTCCACTTCTAGATCTCTAATTTATCCAGGGGATCTTTTGTTGCTTTCAGTGTATAGGTCTTTTATAGATAAACTTATGCTTCAGTAATTGCTTTTGATGGTGGAATTCTCTTCAGTCCACAAGGCATATCTTTTCCCATTCTTTTTTATTTTCAACCCATTTATGTCTGAATCCAAAGCATACCTCTTGCAGACAGTATCAGATGTTGCTTTTCTTGTTGCCTGATCCATTCTTATACTGTCTGCCTTTTCACTGGAGTGTTTGGTCCATTGAGGGTTAATACATTATCAGCATGTGTGGATATATGTCTGCCATTTTGCTATTGTTTTTTGTATGTCTTGGGATTTGTTGTTTGTATCTCCTTAACTGTTTTTTGCATTATTTTTAGTGTATCATTTTGCTACAGACTGGATTGTATCCCCTCAAAATTGATAGGTTGAAGCCCTAACCCCCCACATGACTGTATTTGGAGACAGAGCCTTTAGGAGGTAAATGAGGTCATAGGGTGGGACTCTGATCTGATATGGTTAGTGTCCTTATAAGAGACACAGGGCGTGGGGGGGTGGGGGAAGGCACATTGTATTTGTGTCAACAAAACCATAAAACAACAACAAAAAGAGGAGACACCAGAGAGCTCACTCTCCATGCACATGCACTAAGAGATCACATGAGCACACAGAAGATGGCCATCAATGGGCCAGGAAGAGGCCCTTCGTAAACGCCCAGCCAGCCTCCATGACTATGAACAATAAATGTCCACTGGTTAAGCCCCAGCCTGTAGTGTTGTGTTGTGACAGCTGAGCCCACTAACACACGTTTGATTTCTCTGTTGATATTTTACAACGTGTTCTGTTATTTTCTCAGTGACTACCTAGGAATTCCACCGTGCACCCTATCATAATCTACTTCAAGTGAATACTGACTTAACTCAGGTGAAATTCACTGCTCCCTTACAGTTCCTCCCCCGCTTCATGATGTCCTATTAAGTATAACTACATATGCTGTATATAACACATAATAACACATATAGCATTCATAGTATTACAGACCCAGTAACACAGTATCCTCCTAATTACTTCTTTAAAACAATGTCACATTTCTTAAAGATCATAAGAGAAAACAAAGTCACATACACACATTCTTTACTTGTACTGCATTTTTACCATTTCCAGGGTTCCTCCTCCTTCCCATGGATTCAAATTACTGTTGGCTCTTACTTCATTTCAGCCTGAAGCACCATTTTGTTGTAGGGCTTGTCAGCTGGCAGTGGATTCTCAGTCTTCGTCCACCTCTGAATGTCTTCATTTTGTCTGCATCTTGAAGGGTCACTTCACTGGCTATAGAGTTCCTGGCCCCCATTTCTAGCCCTGTGGAGGCTTCCCCCTGCCTCGTGCTCCTTCATTTCTGGTAAGGAGTCAGCCGTAAGTCATGTCATTCTTCTGCGTGTGATGAGTTGCTTTTCTTCTGCCGCTGTAGATTTTCTCTTTGTGCAGGGAGCCCTCTAGCCTTGCCCTCTTTTTCAAGACTGTCTTGTCTCTTGTGCGGATGCGGTGCGCTGGGAGCCTGCTCTGCACCAGCCCAGCTCTCAGCTGTCCCCACCTCACTCTGCGGGCACTCACTCCACACGTGAGTGCTGTCTGCCACCGGAGTCCCATGGCACAGCCTCTCCCTGGCCCTCCCCTCCATCCCTGACTCAACTCTGGGCTGGGGCGGACTCGCCAGGGCCCTGCGGGAGCATGTGGAGCTGCTGCTGTCTGTCACTGGTGGGCTCGCAGCACTGGTGTTAAACGGCTGTGTCGGGGTTCGTCCTCGCTCTCATGAGGTCCGCTGGTCTCAGCTCCTGGGCAGCCTGGGCCCCTTCTTGATGAGCACATTGGAATGAGTCGGGGAGCTATGGGTGTCTCTCTGACCCCGGGCACAGGTCCTCCATTCCCCATGGCCCGGGGCTCCTCCCCATCACCAACCACACCCCATTGCCTGCTTTTGTACCATGTTGCCCCATTCAGAAATGCCCTTGTCCATCTGGCATCACAGGGGATGAGTTTTCCCATGTTCTGGGTAATGCGACTTGCCCTCTTTGGAGATCTTTCTCTTTCTTTCTTTTTTTTTTTTTTTTTTTAAGATTTTATCTATTTATTTGATAGAGACACAGTGAGAGAGGGAACACAAGCAAGGGGAGTGGGAGAGGGAGAAGCAGGCTCCCCGCGGAGCAGGGAGCCCGATGCGGGGCTCGGTCCCAGGACCCTGGGATCATGACCTGAGCCAAAGGCAGACGCTTAACGACTGAGCCCCCCCAGGCGCCCCGAGATCTTTCTAAAGTGCATTCAACAGCACCGCTTCCTTGAACAAGAATTACAGGTGTTGACTTGTGGGCGTCTTGTTGGTAGTGGAGCATCAGTCTGACCACCTGTTTTCAGGTGGGCTGAAGCAGGGGCACACCTCAGCACCCGAGTGCCTGGTCCTGCCATGCTGTTGAGTTCCCACAAGGCCTGGGACGGTTTTCTGCTCCTCAGACCCTGCCGAGTCACGCGGTCCTCCTCGGCTATGTGCGGGGCGCCCACCGTGCTGGGCTCAGGCTCGCACGGCCCCTGTGAGTTGACCTGAGGGCCTCTGCTTCCTCATCTCCGTTGATAACTGTTCTGTCCACAAATTACTGTAAAGAGTAAGACGCTGTTTCAGTCGACCGTAATTGTGTTGAGTATGTAACCCACTATAACTGTCGTGGTTCTGCCCCATGTTAAAATATACTGAGATTTACTTAATCAGTAGTGTGGCCCACAGACCAGGAGGGGCCGCCAAGCAAGGTGAAGTTTTCCGTCTCCTAGAAGCAGGGGCCAGGCTGCCCCACAGGGCCCCACGTGGGATCTCTGGGTCCATCGGGCGGGGGTGGGTGGTCTTCACAGGAAGAGTGGCAGGCAGTGGGATCGACGAGGTTTGGGATTGCTTAGTTGGGGTCATATTAGCAGTTTGCGGGGCAGGGGTAGGCGCTGTCCCGTGTCCGATGCTGGCCTCAGGTGGTTAGGGCAGAGTGTGAAAGGTGGGGGGTGATTCAGAGCACAGGCTCTGGGGGGTCAGATTTCCTGTCAGAGGCGGGTTTACAGACAAATCATTACTCTCTGGGAGTCAGCTAGCCCTGGGAGGGGTGGTCTCTCCAGGATAAGCAAGGCCCCACGGTGTCAGACCATCACAAAATACAGAAAATAAAACACGTGAGACAGTTGGTCTCCCTGATTCTCAGTGATTCTGCAGAGCTTCTGAGGGTCACCTGCACACTCAGGAGTCCTGGGAGCCGCCAATGAGCGGAGTCCTCCTGCGGTCCACACAGCCCAGCGGCACAGAGACGACCCCATTGGCCACTTGGTGCTGTGAAAAGCACTGCCTCTCTCTGATCCAGGTTCTTCAATCACAGAAGGACACATGGAGATCCTAAATGCTGTCCTCCTTTCTTTCCCTGCCATTCTTCTGTTAAAATTCTCCCAAAATCTGGACGCAAAGAGTTCGGGTATTAAACGAGAGTAGTTTTCAAATTTGCTCCCTGCTATGACTAATGCACACCAGGGGCTTTTCACATCTTTAAAGGAAGTTGCTTAGCATGGAGGATGTCAGCAGAAATTCGGGAGTGTAATATCTCACAGTGTGGGTGGAGATGAGGCTAGTCCTGGCACTGAGGCGCTCATCAGAGCTGGAAGCTTCTAGAAGTGCTTTTCCTCCCAGTGGTTCTCAGACTAATGGGAGCCAAGACAGAGTGTAGGGCAGAGTGCAGGTCTCTAAACATTACTGAGTGCCCTCCCTTGCCAGGCCCGCAGCCCAGAGCATGGGGTCAGACTGAGGCTCCGTGGGGCTGAGCAGCCCCACCCCAGCTCTGCTGGTCTGCATGTTCCCTGAGCACCTGCGGCGCATGGGGCACAAAGCCCCGGACGCGAGATGTTCTGCTCCCATCCTGTGGACGCACCTGTCCCGTCGGGAAGGGCATGGAGAACAGTACGTCGGGGATGTGGCAGGGGACAGCCGGGGGCCGTCTGCCTTCCTGGAGCTGCACACGTTCACCTTTTAATCCTGTCCACTGCAGGCAGCATCTCGCGCCTCGGCCCGACGCCCGGTCACAGCAGCGTGTCCCAGGCTCTCCGGTATGATGTCTCACGGCGCCACAGACGTCCCAGTGGGAGGTGTGGGAGCGCCCTGCTCACCACAGATAAGGCTGTGAACCTTAAGGGGATTGCCTTTTAAACCCATTTGTCCGTGTTCTGAGTAAGATGACATCGTGTAGACCACATCACGTTTTGCTTTTTTGAAGCTAAAATGTAACTTAGGCAGTTACCTTGTTACTAAAAACTCCAAAAGAGCCGTTTCTCGGCTACAAGATATCTTTTTTTTTTTATTTAAAGATTTTATTTATTTATTCATGAGAGAGAGAGAGAGAGGCAGAGGGAGAAGCAGGCTCCCAAGGAGCAGGGAGCCTGATGTGGGACTCGATCCCAGGACTCTGGGATCATGACCTGAGCCGAAGGCAGACGCTTAACCATCTGAGCCACCCAGGCGCCCCCTGCTACAAGATATCTTATCACAGGAACAGACTAGGGTCGGCAAACATTTCTGTAAAGGGCAGGTAGTAAATATTCTCCGCTCTGCCATCATGCAGACAAGGTCGTAGAGGTAAGTAGACAAACGGATGCAGCTGTCCCGCTAAAACTCTGTCTACAGAAGCGGGTAGGGCTGGATTCGGCTGCCGTGTGCCAACCCTGAATGGACAATTCCCTTGACTCTTCATCTTTGACACTGGGGGCCCCCATTCTCTGCTGCATATTGGAACCCCCACCGGGGTCTCTACACCAGGCTCTCTGTCGCAGCCCTCCAGGGCAGGTGGTCCCTAAATGTGGACGCCCCCCCCTTACCTAAGCTCCTAATGGCCTTCGATGCTGGTGGGCGAGCACACATTTTGTCCTCTGGGGTAGCCCAGCCACAGCACTCCTCGTCTTCCCCCAGCCCGCCCAGAGCCACGTCTGTGTGCCCTCTGCCCTGATTCCAGAGGCCATCCCCACCCCCCGGGGAGCCGGGCCCTCCCTCCTGGGGGGCACCAGCACAGAGGAGGGTCTGGCTCTGGGCATAAACCTGCTCTCAAGGGGCCTGGTCGATGTGTGTCTGTTGAATTGACTCCTAGGATCCCACTGCTGCCGGTCCCCTGCAAGGCGCTGTCCCCGCCGGCAGCGCCCCTGGCCCCCGGCCGAGCGGGAAGAGGGGGCTCGCCCAGCCTTCGGGGCTCCCAGACGCTGGCCCCCAGGCCGCCCATCAGCATCTCCGCACTGCTGCAGAAGCAGCGTTTAGGCAAGTGTGCCCTGCTTTGAAAAGTGTGTGTGGAGCACGTTTTGTGTATGGGAGGAGTAGACACAAAACATGTTGAATGTTCCTGAGAACTTGCTTCTGAGCTTTGGTGAGTGGTGCTCACGTGTGTGTGCATCTCGGCTCACGGCTCCCGTGCTCTGCAGGGTCTGCTGGCCTCGGGGCAGCCACGCACGGAAGGTGAACGAGGTCCTGCCCGTGTCCGTCCACCTGGGGCTCTCTCGCCACCAGCAGGACGTTACGCAGTAGAAGCAGTCCGTTCTTCTTGATGGAATAAAGTAATACAGTTGAATAAAGTATTTTTCTGATTATCTGGGGCAGCATATATGTGATATGTTTGAAACTTTGCTCTTTTTATTACCTTAAATGTTCCTTAGAACGCCAGTGTTGGCTCGCTGCTGGAAGGCTCGGGGCGTTGGGTGGGTCTGCAGCACGTCGAGCCCCACCTTCTGCACACAGGCCCCCACGGGGGGATGGCCACGGGGTTCAGAACGGCCACGGTCACGTGGGTGCTCACGACTCACATATGCTGTTCGGCAGTGACCGGTCTCCAGAGACGAGTTTTGTGCTTGAGTCCTGCCGGGTGGGTGGGACACACATGCTCTGTTGAGGAGAGCAACTAGTCAAGACCACCCAGGGTTGGAAAGAGGCTTCTCGGGCTAATCATAATCCTTTATGGTGCAACTACCTAAAACTTGTCAAAAAACGTGTTCTTTCACGGAGGTCAGGCTCACAGTGCGGGCAGGTGTATAACAGGACAGGGAGGAGACGACCCCCTTCTGCACCTGGAGAGCCTGAGGCACAGGCAGGTGCCTTGTCAGGTGACATCTGGCCTCCTGCCCCTCTGGCCGGGCCATGTCACACACTGGCCTTTCGGAGGGCCCGAGGCCCCTGTGCGGCTTCCGCGTCCGGCTGGCAGATGCGGGCTGCAGGTGGAGTCTGACGTCTCACAGTGGGGGCGCTTGTGCTGAGTCGGTTCCGTTTCCGGAAAAGTTTCAGTGTTCTAGAATCCCCAGTCCTGGCATGTGTCTCTCTCTGCGAATGTTATGTAAGTGCATGACGCTCTCCAGCATGAGACTGTGGCCAGTCGTGACGTGCAGGCCATCCTCCGGCTCCCACTGCACCTGCAGCAACAGTCTGACGGGTCCGAGCGTGGGCTGACCGCCGTGCTCCTGCTGGGAGACGGGCTTGAAAACTGCCCAGGAGCTTCCCACCGCCGGGGCGCCTGGGCCCGCACACCGCCTGCCTGCCTGGCAGACCTGTCTGCGCCTCGCACAGGTCACCTTGCTGCTCAGACACAAACCTGGACTTCAGGGTTAGCGGCTCGCGTCTTCTTGCTGCTGTTCTGCAGTGTGGAGACGCGAGTCTCGGTGGAGCTTCCATGCGGCAGGTGAGGTGCAGGGCCGTCTGGCGGGGCTGGTGTTCCAGGCTGCTTCTCACCAACATCAGCACATCCGCTGCTTTAACATAATTTTCATTGGAAGGGCAAGATTAAATGAGACATCTGAGTATAGACAGAGGACAGCCCTGGCTGACAAGACCAGGTATGAGCTCAGAACGCTCATCAAGTTCAGCCTTCCCTCGAGGCCTCCGCACAGTGCGAGGCTGAGCGGGGACCCACCGGTCTGCAGCTGAGCACCCGGTGCTGTTCCCAGTGGCTCTGTCAAAGAAAAATCACAAAAATAAGAGGGTTTGACAGGTTAGAGCCGTGAGGACAGCAGTGTGGCGTGGCCCGGAACGGTCGCTGGCGGCTGCCCAGGTCCACTCGGACTTGGGGGGATGTTGCCTAGACTGTGCTGTGGCATGGGGGGGCTGTCACGCGGCCCCCCCAGGGCAGGCGGTTGGGCGCCAGGGGTAGTAACACACCCAGGAACCAGCACATTTGAAAGTTCAAGCTGGGCCTCGGGCCCTTCTCTGGACTGGGCTCTCGTCTTAGCAGGTAGAGCAAACGCCAGCGATGTTCAGGGGCGCGGCGCGACGCCGGGTGCAAAACAGCGACCGCAAGCTTCCCCGGCCCCAGCACCAGGCCCTGTTTTTGTAATGGGTGTGCCTGTTACACCTAACCCGCCTAATAGGATGCCCAGTTGGTGCTAAATAAACATTGGCAGCTTATCTACTATCGTGGTTTTTATTTTGTTTCTCCTCTTGTCTTAATTACAATGTAACACTTACTCAAGCCCCAAGATTGAGACGGAGACGCGTGTTCCCTCGCCAGCCAGCAGGTGCCTGGAACTGGCCCCGCCCCAACCCCCGCCCCTCAGTCCCCCTCCCCCAACTCCGGCCGGGCCCCGCTCTCCCCCGGGCCCCCGCCCCCGCCCCGCGGGCTCAGTCTGTCCTTGGGCAGCGCAGCATCCTCCAGACTGTGTCTCGTCTTTCAGACGCCCCGCCTGTCGGACCCTTTGTTTTGGTTTTAGCAGAACTGGGCTCGCGCGAGCAGCTTCCGAAGCGGGCCGCGCAAGGGGTGGTGAGCGCGCCGGGCCCCGCGGGAGCAGAGCCTCGGGGAGCACGGAGGCCGCTCCCCGCCCTCGGTCCCATGGGGTGCCGCGGACACTGGGCTGGGAAGGACACGCGGGAGGCCCAGCCGCGGAGGGGCCTTGGCCGGGACCCCAGCGAGGCGCGAGGCGCGAGGCGCGAGGGTCCTCAGCCCCTGGCCCCGGAAGGCCCGCGGGGCGGCCCGGAGGCGGATGGAGCTGGAGGGCAGCGGCGGCGGGGAGGGGTGGGGCGGGCGGGAGCGCCGGGCGGGGTCTGGGGGCCTCTCGAGGCGGCCGCGGCTGGGGCTCGGTGTTGGGGGAACCTGCTCACTCCAGAGAAGGGAAGAGGCTGGCGCCTCGGCCCAGGGGACCTCCCCCCACCGTGGGCGCACCTCCAGAAGCGGCAGTTTCCCCAAACCCTGGTGTGTTGGGACCGCTTTCGGTCCAATTCTCTTTTACAATTGCAGTACAGATTTATGCGGTTCCAAAGTCAAATCTGCCCAAAAAGATACCTTTGAAGAGGACCAGCCTCTCAGGCCCACCTGCCCAGGACAGAGCGAGTCTTTTTTTTTTTTTTTTTTAAAGATTTTATTTATTTATTTGATAGAGAGACAGCGAGAGAGGGAACACAAGCAGGGGGAGTGGGAGAGGGAGAAGCAGGCCTCCCACCAAGCAGGGAGCCCGATGCGGGGCTCGACCCCAGGACTCCATGATCATGACCCCAGCCAAAGGCAGACGCTTAACGACTGAGCCACCCAGGCGCCCCCAGAGCAAGTCTTACGGTTCCATTTTTAATACAAGCACCGCAGGATTGCAGTCCCTCTTTTCCTTAGATAAAAACATTTCCCCACCCTGAGTTCTCACGTCCCCACAAGCTCACAGACATCGCGGCCCCTTGCACCCAGGATGGCCTTGCGGGCACTAAGTGCTGGCCCCTCCTCACCCGCCAGCCTCAGAGGTGCTCCGGACACTTCTCAGGAGGAGCCAGCAGCCTCCCGAAGCCTCTGGGCTTCGAAGCACACAGTAGGGCCTTCTCCTCTGGGTGTTCACCATCTCTAAGACAAAGCAGGGGCCATCTGTCAAAAATTTTGTTTTTAGCCATAAAATTTCCATGGATGAGGTGTCGAATTGGATATTAACTTACAGTTGCTGGATGTGTTTTTCCAAAGTGAGAGGATGTCCAACCAGCACCATTTCCCAGCTATGGCCACTGGGAGCTGGGGCCGGGCCCTCCATGGCCTCCCACCCGCTGACTGGCAGGAGTTTTACCAGAAGGAGAATGCGGAAAGCCCCTGGGACCAACAGGAAGACAGAGGAGGACCTGAGCTCAGGAAGAGGCCAGCACAAAGGAAGCAGGTCTGGGTTCTGCAAGCTCCAGGCCCCTCGCCCTGTCCCAGACGCCCCATGGACTGGGAGTTGGGGCTGTGCAGTCAGAGAGGCTAAGCCGACCCTCAGGAGCACAGAGGTCTTTCACGCCCCCACGGCTGTGACATGGAGGGAGGTTTGGAACGCGTTTTCTTTTCAGACGGGAGGAAATTCCTAAAATTCTTAGGTGGTAAATCCAAGTCTGCACCAATTTTGTGTTGCACTTAAGGGAACCGTGGACAGGGGACTTGCATGGTGGGAGGGGGCAGGTGTCCCTTCCTCCACGTGTGCAGATCCTGGAGGCCTTCCAGCTGGAACGTGGCTGACCGGGGGGCAGGCTGGCACCCTCCTGTTGTCAGGGCAAGGAGAGGCCCCAGAGGGATGGCCGCCCTGGCAGACGTCTGCACAGCCACAGATGCTACATCCCAGGAAGCACAGGTCACCCCGTGAGAGGGACAGTGCCATCCGGCAAGGCAGGTGCTTGGATGCCTGGATGCGGGGCCGTTCACCCTGGGGGTGTCCCCGGCTTCCCCTCACCTTTCACACGGAAGAGTCACACAGCGCCCTTCCTTGCCGCACGTGGGCCGCACGTGCACACGCGGTGTGTTCTCACTCCATGTTCTTTCCCTGAGCCACAACCGTGGGCATGTCTCTCAAGGGGAGTGATTTACATCTGGCCTCGTCTGATGCTTGCTGTGGCCAAAGCAGGTGTTCCAGGTGGTAACCTACATCCGTGTCCTTCCAGGGCACACGAGCCACGAGCGCAGCACCCCTCACTGGCGACATGTGTTTACAAACATGTGCACGGGTGTGTGAGGACAGCTTCAGGGGTCTCCTCTCGCTCCAGTGGGTTTCCAGGTGCATAGCTGAGATGCGAGAAGATTCTCTCTGTGGCACAGCCTGGCACTTTGCCTAGACACTTGCTTTAGGAGAGTCAGAGTTAGCAATCCCATCCATACAAATACATCCGTGTCCAGGCCCCACTCCCCCAAGGTTGCAGGAGACTGCCTGGTTGAGGTACCCAAGAGCCTGTTGTCCTGCTGGGCCCCTGGGAGCCCCAATCGAGGATACTCTGAGCTCTCCATGGCACACGACTTTTGCTTTTGTTTTTATTTTTTTAAGATTCTTTATTAAGAGAGAGAGAGAGCATGCGCAAGCAGGGGGAGGGGCAGAGAGAGAGAGAGGATCTCCAGCAGACTCCCCACTGAGCATGGAGCCCAACATGGGGCTCGATCTCACGACCCCAAGATCATGACCTGAACCGAAACCAAGAGTCAGATGCTTAACTGACTGAGCCACCCAGGCGCCCCAGAACTTTTGCTTTTAAATTTCCAACGCGTTACAGAGTGATCAGAAATCCGGGTGAAGCTGCCTCCGTCCTTCAAAGAGAGCTTTGGGGAAAGGGCTGCGGGGCCCGAGTGCTTCTGGTGGTCACTCTGCCCGCCGGCCTCGTGGGCATGGGGCTGGATGCACTCACAGCCCAGGAGACTGAATGGCGCTGAGGCAGGGCCCGGATACACACCGCTGCCTTCCTGGAGCCCAGCAGGAGTGGGCTGCAGGTCCAGCGTGCTCAGGGCGGGCACAGAGCGGGTGGAGGCTGCTGGGCGGGACTGGCAGATCCCAGGGGCTGTGGCGGGTTCCTGCAAGGGTGGGAGCAGGGCTGCGGGTGCGTTCCTCATTTTCCCAACAAGGGAATAATTGTGTGTTGCAGTCAGCACAAACGCCACTTGGAAAATTGCTTTAGAAGAGCCTGCCTGACCTCAGGAATACAGAGCACGCTTCGTGATGCTGTCCTCTGTCTCGCAAACATGCCGGGCTCGTGGTGCAGAGCTCAGGGTAAATCAGGCAGCTGTGGCCGCATCCTGAGGGTGGTGGTCTCAGGGTTCCCCCTCAGCCTTCATGGTTTCATGTGCAACTGGAAGTGATGGGCCCCCTGCCTCCCGGGGTTGCAGGGGGAACTCACCAGTTCAGCTCTGCACCCTACAGACATGCCCACCCCCCGAAGCTCTTCACCACCCAGCCCGGCAGTCAGTGGGGGCAGAGGGGGTGCATCTGCAGACCCCACGGCAGTCCTGGGCCCCTCCCCAGAGTCTCCGCCTCCTGCTGAGGCTCACGTGCTGATGGCACGAGGCCCCCGGAAGCCCAGGCACAGGCCGGCCAGAGCGTCAGGCCGGGCTGGCCTAGGGCTGCATCCAGCACCGCGGGGAGCACTCTGCACCTGACCCCAGACCCCTCACCTGTCCCTCTGGCAGCAGCAGGCTGGCTGTGTCCTCCGAGGACAGGTATGGGGCCTCGTGTGTGCAGACGGGTGGGAGCAGCTCAGCGAGGAAGGGAAATCGCCACCTGCAGAAGCACTAGAGGGGCAGAAAGAATTCAGTAATGGGACTTACAGACCTTCAGGAACCTCCTAAATTTGTTTTCGTGAAATGTTATTTTGCCATTGTAGAGACACGGAGATGCAGCCTGGACTCTGCAGAGAGCAGGGCTGCCTGCAGCTCAGGCCGGGGCCTCTGTGGGGGTGCTGGGGAGCCTGGGGGGCACTCGGCACAGACCACAGGGCGGGGGCAGTCAGTGAGAACACAGGGGACAGACAGCACGGAGCTGGGCTGGGAGGAAGTGGGCACGCGCCCCAGATCAGGCACAGAGGCAGGGCTCCATGCCCCCCAGCTCTCCCCAGGTGGGCGGGGGGCGGGGCCCAACTCGGCATTGCATCACCAGGGTGGCTCAAGCCCCTGCAGAGGGTACGGCTGACCCAGGGGTGAGGAGCCACATGACTCATCGTGGACACCAGCGTCCTCGGAGGATCCAGATACGCCTGAGGGCATTGGAGTCAGCGGGACGTGGGGATTGCAAGTGTAGTCTGGTGGCTGCAGAATTGGGGAAACTGAGGCACAGTGCCACCCCCACACACACACACACACACCCCGAGCCCCACCTCATGCCGAATGAGGGCAGAGCCCCTGCTCCCTGCCAGGCCTGCCCTTCCGGGGTGAGGCTCTCCATTGCCCTTGGCATCTAGACGTGGCATTGGCCTATGGGACCCTCTCAGCAAACCCTGTCCCACTCCTGGACACCCAGGACACCGTCCTGTCCAACTCCACATGCTGCAAAGACCCTGTGAGCAGGGCAGCGCCAGACCTGGTGGATGGAGGGATGCATGTACATATGTGTGTGTGCAGGGGTGGAGGGAGGGAGGGGGACAGCTCTGGGGCCGGGATTGGAGGGCCATGGTCTTCAAGGGCAGTGGGCTCTGTTCCCGGCCCTGGGTGACAGGTCCTGACTCAGGGTCTCAGGCCTGGTGAGGGTGAGCAGGACATCCCAGGCGAGGGCCCTCCTGAACGCCCGAAGGGGGGACCCCCCCCAGCTTTGCATCCCCCAGGCAGGCGGCCAGCTCCCGTGCCCCTTTCAGACCATCCTCCTCCGAGAAAGCCTCTTTTCTTCCTGTTTTCACTTTTACTGCTTCTGGTGTCTGCCTTTTTACGTCTTAGACTGAAATTTGGCAGAAAAACGATTTGCCTCAGGACTTTTCAGAGCCAAGACCCAGGGCGGGTAGTTTGTGAGCGCGGACAGAGCGCTGGGGGTGGGGGGCTCCTTGCCTCTGAGGCTTGTTTTCTTTGGGCAGAGAAGGGTAGTGTCCCCTGCGAGGGGAAGCACAGATGTTTCTCGGCACATGACTTCGGGGCCAGGGTCACCATGAGGCTCCGGGGTGGCCCCCCACCTTCGGGGAGGAACTGCGGCCACTGGAGCTTCCAGAATCCTCTGCAGGATTGCCACCTTCACAGGAGACATTGGACGAGACCAGGTTTAAAAGGAAGGACCATCATCTCCCCCCCAGGGCTAAGTGACAGGCCTCTGGCCCCGTCTGTGAAATGGGCCAGCACCCTCCTGAACCACCTTCAGCTCCTGCCTCAGAAGCACCTCCCCCAGGAGCCAAGACGTCCCGTCTCCTCACGCAGGTGGCATGGGCAGCAGGGGTGGCGCCCAGGCTCCAAGCCACCTGCATCCCCGTCCTCCTCTGGGCTGCCCGGCTTCCAAGTGCAAAGAGCTTGAATCCGGGCCTTGGAAGAGTTTCCAGATGTTTCTGGCATCAGGAAGAGCCTTCTGTGAAGCTGGGAACACAGCCGGGGTAGGGGTCCTGGTTTACCCAGTGGGCGCTTCTGTCCTCTGGTGGGTCAGCCACACTGCACCAAGAATGTTCCTTGCTTTCCAAGGAAAACAGGCGAGCCGGAGGGAGGCTCAGGGCCTTCACTCCCAGCCTGGGGGTGCCTGGCGTGGGGAGAGGACACTCGGGGACCAGGGCAGCAGACTTCTGCCCCCCCAACAGCCCCCTCCCCAGGGATGCCGAGGCCAACTAAGAGCCTGCCCTGCAGAGCCCAGCATGGCCCACCTCACCCCAGGGGCCAACAGGTAGGGGAAGCCTGGCACCCCTGAATCCTCCCTGGAGACCTGGTCTCTCTGTTGTTCTAGCGGTGCTGGGGGCCTGAGCCCTGCCCTGCCCTGATCCCTGAGTGTGAGGGAGAAGAGGGGCCCCCATGCGTGCACGCTCACAGACACACGCACACCGCACCCTCGTACGCATGCACCCAGCCCCCTCCACACACACAACTGAGACTCCGGGAGACAGCCCCTCAGGGCCCGAGTCGGCCGCCACCCTGGGGTCCTGCAGCCCCAGAAGCCCGGGTTTGCAGCTGGTTGCTGCCTTCCAGCTGGCAAGGCCACGCCCCGGCTGGGCGCCCAGCTGTAGCCGAGCATGCTGCACGTACAGGACTCGGTCGCGTGCGGGAGTCGGCGGCGCCCGGGTGCAGCCGGCCGCAGCCCTTGGTGACAGAAAGACGACCGCTCGCCTCAGCCTCCTGCTCCCCGAATCTGGGCGTGTGCCCTGTGGCCCTTGGCCAGGCCAGCCCAGGCACCCCCAGAGCGGCAGGCCAGCCCTGCCCTCCTGGCCCTCCGCCGGCCTGCCTTGGCCCCAGCCTGTCGCTGCAGCTGGGCCAGGCGCCCACCCTCGCCAAGCCCGGCAGAAACAACCGAGTTCACTGAGCGCTCGTCTGGAAACTGGATATATTTGCAATTTTTTAAAGCTCAGAGCCAATGTTCAGAATGGGGCTGTTTTTCCAGTGGAAACTGTAATGTGAGCCCAGAACCGTTCCCGCTTGCTCGCCACACGGAGACACCCCGACGCCCCTGCGCATGAGGCTGGCGCCCTGGCTCAGGGACCATGTCGGGCCAGCTCCCACACCCCGCTGGGGTGGTCCCGGCTGCAGAACTCGCCGGGAGCCCCCCACAAACACGCCAGGCCAGCCAGGGCTCTGGAGACCCCCCAAGTCTGCGGCCCTGCCCCGTGCAGCTCCCTCACACTCACCCAGCACCCCAAGCCGTGGCTCAGACCCTGAGGGGCAGCTGGACCCGGGCCTCAGCCAGCCCCGGCCAGTCCCCCGGTGCCCCAGCTGGCCGGCCGGGAGCGCGAGAAGCCTGACCTCAGGCACTTTGGCCTCAGGCAGCCTGGCCAGCCGCCCTGCAGCTCCTGACAGATGCCTTTTCCTCCAAGGGCCCCCTCAAGGCTGTGACCCTGGACCCCTGGGCTGTGGGCATCGGAGCCTCGTCACTGGGCCAGGGAGCTTCTTCCTGCTCCCCTGCCCCAGGGGCTGAGGGCTGACATTGGGATCCTCCCGCTCGGGGATGGCCCCAAGGCCGCCAGGCTGGGCTCACCCACAGCTTCTTCCCCCCGGAGAACGGCAGTCTCCCAGTGTTCGCCTACCACAGCTGTTATTGGCTTGGCAGTGCAGAGAGCCTCCGGGAGGCAGGGGTGTGCAGTGTCCCTGCCCTCCTGGCCCAGCAGTGGAACGGGCTTCGCCGGGGTGGGGGTGGCTCGGAACACAGCTCAGCTCTGACAGCCTCCCGGACAAGCCCTGGGCGCTTGAGCAAAAGGCAGGCCGGGGGACTCAGCGGGGGCCTGGGGCCACAGGAGGTCAGCCTTGCCTTGGGGACACTTGGGGACACAGCTACAGCTGCCATGGGCACGGCTGGGCTTGTCTCCCCTCTGCCACAGGAGGGAAGCCTCTGCAGGGCCCAGAGGAGGAGCAGTGGGCCAGGACCCCAGCCCTGGGACCCCCATCCATCTGGGCAAGCTCCCCGTGGCCAGCAGGAGGCTGGTGGAAGTTGAGTGGACCCAGCACTTGGGAGAGCCAGGGCGAGGCCAGGCTGAGCCGGGCACCTTCTTGGGTGTGGGGGAGGCAGGCCGTGTTGTCTGAGCCCCCAGCCTTCCCGGCGGCGGTCACCATCCAAGGCCGTGGGGCAGGGTACCCAGGCCTCAGGTGCCTTCTCCTTGCCCTGAAGATGCTCCCTCTGGTGTACAGGGATCCCTGACCCTCAGTACCGCCATGTTAGGTAGAGTAGCTTGGGCGTGGGCTCAGGTCTGGTATCAGGTGGAGGGAACTGAGGCAGTGGCGGGCGGGGCGGGGGGGGGGGAGTTGCCGCCCCTGCCCTCCCCGAGTGGAGCATCCCAGACCGCCCCCTGCCCTACCCTGGGATAGGCCCTCTTGCCCCCAGGGCCTCCCCACTTCTGGGTGGACTTTGGACCCCAGGCCATCCCAGAGGGCCCAGCACCCACCCCTGCGGCCTGAGGGTGGGTGCCTTGGCCGTGGGGTTTGCCCCCAGGTATTCCTGCCTGGTGGCCCCAGGGTGGGCCCCAGGCCAGGGTTCCGGGTCCCGGCCGGCCCCTGCTGAGGCCCCCAGCCTGCCGGGCTGGCCAGCGTGGCGGGGATGTTGCCCGTGGGGATCAAAGCTGGGCCCCGCTAGGCAGAGTCGACCCTTCCCAGGGCAGATAAGAAGGATCACGGCGCCGCAGAGGGGCTCCGGGTCACCTTTCAGCCTCAGCACAGACTCAGGCAAAGGCTAAAACACAGCCCGAGACAGATACCCGGCGGCTCGCGCGTCCTCACCGCTCTGCTGAGACCCCAGGGAGAACCGCCGGCAGGCCCAAGCCCCACGCACAGCAGTAGGCACGCATATGCGCCACACACAGACCACACGTGCACATGTGCCCGTCGGTGGCCCCAGACTGCCCCTGGATGGGCCGTGGCTGAGGCGCGGGATCTGCCAGAGGATTGGCCCCTCGGGGCCAGGGTCACCCCACTCGGCGGGCAACGGAACAAGCTAACAAGCTTGGCTGCCGCAGGATGGACGGCAGACCCCTTCGCTCACATCTGAGGGGACCCCTGCCTTCTCCACCCCCAGCCAGACAGGCTGCCAGTGTCTTGCGGGAGCCAGGAGGGGAGAGGACGAGGGGTGTGTGCGCAGAGCCAGTTGCCCGGGCGGGGCACGGGGCGGGGGGTGGTGGCCTGGGGCTTGCGGAGGTGCAGGCCCCCCGTAGACATCCCGCTGTGCTGGGCCAGAGGGTGGTGGGGCAGGCAGCCCCTCCAGCCCCTCTGCAGAGCCCAGCCCTGGCGTCCGCCGGGCCCTGGCAGCAGGGCCTGCCGGGCGGGTGAGGGCTGCTGGCTGGCTCTCCCTCATTTCCTCTTGGCCTACAGGCTCCAGGCGGCCGCAGGAACAAAGGGCGGATTGTGCCTCATTCTGGGCCTGCTCCCTGGCCGGGCCACTGCCCTCACCGGGCCCCGTGGGCGATGTTCATGTTTGTAGCGAAGGCTCCTCCAGCCAGCCTGCAAGGGCTCAGGGACCTCGGGCAGCTGTCACAGGCCCGGGCACCCAGGAGCCTGCCCCAGGCTGAGCTGGCCCGCCATCCCCATCAGGGACACCAGCCAGAGCGTCTCCGCGGGGCCCTCCCGTGCCTTCCCCTATGCAGACTCTTCCTGTCCTGTCGCCAGGCCACGGCTCATGGCTGTCCAGCCCCACCCCCTCCCTGCCTGGGTCCCCCGTGGCCTGTGATGCTTGCCACCACCCATCCACCCTGCTGGACCAGAAGGAAAGGCCCCAGGTGTCTGTCTGTGGCAGGCCTCCTGGGTCACCGGAGGGCAGGCGGGAGGGAGACACACTCTGGCCCCACACACCCCAACATTCTGGGCCCCAAAGCTGCTTCTCTCCCCGAGCATTTAATGAGTGGCACTGTGTGCAGTTAGTTGTGCGCACCAGAACCCCAGCACTCCTGGGCCCACAGCTGGGGACATTTGGCAGAGGACACAGACAACTGAGGGCAACCACCATCCTGTCGCCCAGGCGGGCCTGGGGTCCTGTGGTGGCAGACGCCCTCGACAAGGCCATGCTGGCCGGACACCACACGCAGGACATGGACAGAGACGGGGATGGGTTCCAAGTCCTCCCCCGAACAAGCAGGGCCAGCAGGAGGCTCAGAAGAGGCGCTGGCCATGTCCCTGCTCCAGCTGGAGAGCCGGAGGCACTGGGCTCCGGCGGCGAAGGTGGACAGCCTCCTCCCCGCCAGAAACGGGAGCAGGCTCAGCCCGGCAGAGCCCGGGGTCCAGCAGGACCCCCATGGGCTGCGCACAGCCTCCCAGAGGCCCCGGGCACCGTCCCCCCGCCCCCGCCCCGCTGTTGGTTTAGCTCCCACCACCACCGTCAAAGGAGCTTTGTGGCCGCCCCGAGGAGCCGGGTGCCGATTGTCTTGGAGGGGGTCCAGGAATGAACAGTGGAGAACAGCTTTTAGAAGAAAGTGGAAAAAATAGAAGAAAAAGCTGTGAAGGAATAAGGAATTTGCCTCTGCAGAGCCCTGCCCATCCCACCCACCAGCCGAGCGGGGGCCCCTCATGCCCAGGGCTGAGTCAGAGTGTGCTGGGGAAGCGGCCAGGCCTGCAAGATGCGGTGGGAGGCGCTGCCCAGGGCACGTGGGGGTGGAGGCAGGGGTCACGGGGCTGGGAGTGGGTGGGGTTGTGAACCCCAGGACACCCACCGTCCTGCCCACATATCAGAGGGTCAGAGCCCGGCCAGGCCGGGTCCTGGTTCACACAGGAGGCTCAGAGAGGGCAGGGGGTCGTGGCCACCCTGAGCTCATTGCCCCTTGTTCACTGGGTCCTGCCTAAAGCTAGGTGCCCCCCAACCAGGTGCCCAGGGCATGGCCCAGAGGAGGGTCCCAGCCAGGCAGTGGGCAGCTCTGGTGCTGCCCCCAGCTGAGGGGGCGGTTCCTGGGGGGCTGCTGGGATGATGCCGGGGAGGGCCTGGAGTCACGGGGACGATGGTCCCAGGGGCGAATCACACAGGTCTCCAGGCACCCACGGAGATTCACAGTTTTCCAGGAAGGTCGAGCCTGGGTAGGACCTGCTCCCCCCGACCCCTAACCCGAGACCCGAGAGGAGCCACAGGTGGGCTCCCACTCTTACTCCCCACCGTAGCCCAACTTCTCCGCCCTTCGCGGGGGACGCTGCTGGGTGGGGGGAGGGACGCACTGCTTTCCAGCAAAGACCCCTGCCCCCCGCCCAGCCTCCTCTGCGGCCCTGGCCCCTCCCTTCGGGAAGTCCCCAGACCCCGGGCCCCCCCAAGAGGCAGATGGAGCCTCAGCCCTGCACCAGGGCGGAGACACCTCTGCCTGCTCAGCACCATCCTCGCGGCGAGGGCCCTTCCAGGGCCCAGGGGAAGGCTACTCAGGAACGTGGTAGCTTCCCTGGGACTCACCATGCAACCCCCTTCAACTGCAACCCAACAAAACCCACCACCCACCCGACCACTCCCTGCCTACACGCGGGATAAGGCCGGCGCCCGCCCCTCCAGCCAGCTGTCGGCAGCTGTCTCCACCTGCCGGCCAGATGCCCCACGGCTGTCGCAGGGGGTGGGGGCAGGGCGGGGCAGCCTCAGGCCCCACCCCCACTCCCTTACCTGGGGCTGCTGCTGACCCTCTGTGGGTGCCCCCACGCTGCCTCTGGTTGGAGTGTGTGTTCCAGCTCAGCCACCGGGGGGGTACACATCTGGCCCCAATCTGGTCCCCTCCCTTGAGTCATCAGAGACACCCCCCACCCAGCCCCCAACACAGGGCATTGCTCCCCCCTGAGATGCTCAGGAGGCCAGCTCACTCTTCCCCACCAAGGCTCGACTATGGGGCGGCTGGCGGGTCCTCAGAATACTTCACGTAGTTCTCGCCTCGGCCTCCCTGGAACCGTGAAGGTGGTGTGGACAGGGGCCGGCGCGGCGCAGCCTCTGGGGGTGAGCCCACGCCCCTCTAGCCCAGGAGAGAGGCCTCAGCGAGGCCAGAGGAGGGAGCAAGCCTCCAGCCCGCAGACACGGCCCAGATGGACTTGGCCCGAGGTCAGGAAGTGAGGGGCAGCGTGTATGCCCCAGCCCCAAACCCCAGCTGCAGAGATGCAGCTCCCAGGAAGCCTCCGGCCACTGTGCTGGCCATGGGGCCCAACCCAAGCATGCTCCCTTGTCGTCCCAGACAAACACCAGGCTCAAGACCCCCCGAAAGGAACCAGCCGGGATCCCAAGAGGCAGACATGTGCAGAGGGGCCCCTGACCCCAGCGCCTTGCCCTGCCCCAGGCCGATGCTGAATTTGTGCTGAGTCCCCACCCACCCACACCCTGGGCTGACCGGGATTCCCAGGGTGGGGGCACAGGAGGCCTGGCCTGGCTGGCGGCGGACGTAGGCAGGCAGGGGCTAGTGCGAGTCCTGGTCAGTGGCTCCCACCCACGAATCAGCAACGCTAGGGCACGAGCAGCTGACTGGGCATTGGCAGCCACGGAGTCTGGGCCAGGCTGCGGGCCACAGAAGCATATTCGGGGCTGAGCCCCTGAGCCCCCCGAGCAGGGCCCCAGGCTCACCCCTGGCAGTGCCCAGGATTGGGTTCATGAGGCCGGAACGGTCATCAGGAGCGGCTGACCCTGCGCTGTCCCCACGGGAGAAGCCCAGGTGGGAGGTGGGCTCAGCACCCCTCGGTCCCTCGGGCCCAGGGATGTGTCCCGGCTCCCACCTAGCGTCACCAAAGCACGTGGGCCGGCGGGGGCGGGGGGGGGGGGGGGCACTGTCCCTGCTCGGGCAACTGCAGCCCAGGGACCAGAGTGGCTGGGGTGGGGCACCGGCCTGTAGCGACCTCCGAGCCAAAGCAGAGGCTGTGGAGAGCTGCGGGGCTGGCGGGGGCCAGGGAGCGCCCTGGGTGGGGCTGACAGGACAGGGCTGAATCTCAGGAAGGACAGCCCAGACCTTTACAAGGTTCAGCAGGCAGGGCTGGGCTGTCAGTGCCGGAGGCCAGAGCTGCCCCTGGGTCGGTCCCAGGCTGGGGAACGGACGCCTGAGGGATGGTGCCAGGGGGTCATGGTGAGGGGCTGGCCAGGAAGCCCCCACTGGGCCGTGACTCGCGTCAGAGTGACCAGGCCTATCTGTGAGGGAGACGGACGGCATGAGGGCTGTGTGTGGAGCCTGAGGCCCAGAGGCATGGCCGTCCTGCTAGGCCCCAGAGCAGCCCAGGGCTGGGTGGGCATCTCCCCTGGGGGCCCCCCCATCTTCACTGGATGGGGGAAGTGCAGACCATGTCTGCTCCCTGCTTCACCCCAGCTTTGAGCACTGAGCCCGCCCTCTGCCTCCACAGGCAAGCCCACCGGGAGCCCCGTGTGGGGGCTGGAGGTTTGGCCATGGGGGGGGGGGTTGTCCTTGCATGGATCCCACCAGCCCCGGGGGGCCACTGCAGGCCAGCTCTGCCACTGGGTAACCAAGGGTTCCTGAGCTACAGACAGCCCTCCATCAGCGTACCCAGCCATGGCTCTGGGCAAATACTTCCCCAGAGACACTGTCATGAGGCCTAAAAATAACCCCCAAACCCCAGGACCCTGCATCACCCAGGCCCCCCAGGAGAGCGTCCCCCAGGCCTGGGTGGCCGTGTGGGGCTAGGACCACGGTGAGGTCAGCATAGGGCACAGACCCCACCCTTGCCCCCTGCACCCCGCCAAGCCCTCCCATGCGCCCCCTGGATGTGGCAGGGGCTCTATTGAGTGCCCTGCTTTCTGGGACACCTGGAAGGTTCTCACACCTTACCCTGGTGCCAGGTGTGGGGTGGGGTCCGTGTCCTGCCTTCCCAGCCCAGCCAGGGGGCCCGGCTCCCTGAACGGGCTTGGCCCAGTGGGAGGCCCTGTGTCCGTAGCCCACCTCCCACCGCCCCCGCCCACGCCCACAGGACAGCCTTGTGGCTGTGCGGCCTGGCCCCGTGCCCTGCGCCTGCTCATGAGCACTCGCCACACAGCCTGGCCATCCCCTGCGGGCCCTTAACCCCAGGCTCTGAGTCCAGGCCAAGGCTGTGCTGTCCTCGTCCTGTGTCCCGCCTGCATGTCCCATGTTCCTGACACCTCTCCTGGGTCCCACATCCTGCATTCCTGTCCCAGTCCCCTGGCTTGACCCCAGGACAAGGCTCTGATCTCCTGCCAGGCCGTCCCGACCCAAGTCCTATGAGGGTGGGGTTGTCCCCCGGCCCCCTCACTCGCATCAGCCTGAGCCCCCCCCCCCCCCGGGACAGCTGTGGGATGAGCCTCCCCTTTGAAGCCAGGATGGCCGGGAACCTGCCCTTTCAAGTGCTCCGGGCTTCACGGGGCCAGCTTATCACCACATGGGGACAGATCAGAGGGAAGAGTGCTGGCCCCGCTCAGCACTTGGGGTTCCATCCACCCGGCACACCGCACCCCACCCAGGACGCCAAGAGCGTCCTCCTGAAATGGCCTGTCACACGTCCCTGTCCAGCCTGGCCTGGGGTCACTCTGAGGACGCAGCTGGGTCCCTCCCCTCTGTCTCCAAACTGGGAGCTCCCAGGGCAGGGCCCAGGCCCCACTCCGCAGAGAACCCCACAGAGCTGGGGGCACCAGGTGTTGTCTCCTTGTTGGTGGTCCCCACAGCTTTGGTGGTGGCTCACTGGCCTTTCTGCCCAGGCAGGGGTGAAAATGGAGGGGCAGCGGAAGCCCACCTCCCCACCCACCCCTCCTCTCTGTCTCTAGGCCCCATCCTGGGTGGGGGACCCTGCCCTTAACACCAGCTGAGTCTTGTCCCTCTGCATCAGACCTGGGAGTCCCCGACGGGGGGCCGGGCACCCATGGAGACAGAGATGTGGGCTCAGGTGCAGAGTGGGAGTGGGCAGAATGGCCCAGGGGTCAGGCAGCATGGAGCTGGCGACAGCCCACCGAGAGCAGAGGGACAGCGCGGGGCCAAGGGAGAAGGGTCTGCAAGCTGCAGGTGGCCCCTGAGAAGCGCACGGAGAGGGGTCTGGACCCACGTGATGGTCTCTAGAGCAGGAAGCTGAGGTCGTTGTGGGTCAGGCTGCGGCTGAGGACCCTGAGCCCCAAGGTGTGGTAATGAAGGCATAGAGCTTTGGGGGGACCAGACAGGGTCCCCACGTGTTCACAGAGTCACCAGTCCCTCAGTGCCCGCCTTCCCTCAGAACCCCTGAAAGGGCTCTCGGGGGTGTGGACCCCAGGGCTGTTGGTCTCAGCGAGAGCCAGGACCCAGGGCCCTGCCAGGCCTGTCTTGGCCCTGAGAGAGGATCCATCAGAACGCAGAAGGGGCAGAAGACAAGGGCAGGTCCCATGTGAACCCCAGGCAGACACACCGGACCTCGGCTGGGAAGGGCATGGGCACCTTTGCAGGTCCGGGGGAGGGTGGGCTGTACCCTCTCAGGTGCTGGTGGGGACTGCTCCAACCCCCATGGCCTATGGATGTCCTGTAGCCCGAGTTCTCCCCACCACCCAAGGCTCTTTCCATCCCTCCCCCACCTCAGACCGAAACGCATCCAGGCACCGGCCCCCACAGCCTGTCCTGTCTGGGGAACATCTGCTGGTCACCAGCTGTGGTTGCCTGAAGCCCCCACAGCTACCCCTGGTTGCTCCAGCAGAGCTCCCACACCTGGCTTCCCATGACGTCCACTGAGGGTGGCCTCCCAACACCCAGAGGCCACCGGCCCTGCCCAGGCTCGGTCACTGCCTGTGGGATCAGGATCACCCCAGTGGGCCTTCCCTCAGGGCTAGCCCTTGCCTCCTTGGGGACAGAAAGACTGGGGTCCATCCTGGGGAGGCCAGGGGGCCCAGAGGAAGAGGGCCAGAGGCTGGGGCCTAGCCCCCGGACACCAGAAGAGAGGGTCCCCAGACCTGCCCTCAGCTGGGGAAAAGGGAGATGGGGGAGGCTTGACCTTGGGGAGCTCTGGCTGCAGGGAACCAGCAGTACCAGGTGGGAGGGTCAGTGCCCTGGCCTGTAGCGCTGGGCAGGACCTATCCTTGTTCCCTACAGTGCCCCCCGCTCCTTCAGCCAGACTTCTGAGGCTCTGGGGACCTCACAGAGGTGGCTTTGCTAAAAATCACATTATCTTAGTGCCTTTTCTTAAGAGGCAACAAGTCCCAGGCTCAGTGTCCCCAGCTGGAGAGTGGGACCGTTGTTCATAACCTGGTAACGGCTGGCAGACTTGGGACTGCACCCTCCAGGCAGCAGGCACCAGGACGGAGGTGACAACAAGGCCCCAGCCCTCCAAGGCCACCAGCTGAACCCCCAGAGTGTGGGCCAGGGAAACCACAGCCCTGCACTGAGGGCCATGGGGGCCATACTGGTAGGGAGGGAGGGGGACACCCGCTGGGCCAGGTGTGCAGGACTCTAGCTAGCTCGGGAGGTGTCTGCAGGTGCGTGATCAGTCAGCGCTCCAAACATGGCTACCTGAGTTCGGTTCGGGGGAGCTGATGAGGCCCCGGGACCCCAAGGTGCCAGCCCCAGAACCTCAGGCCAGTGACAGGACTCCTGGAGCCCGAGCCTGGCACACACATGTACGCAGACCCAGGCCTGCACACACACACACACCTGTAACAGGCCCACACACGTGCACATGCACAGAAGCCAAAGGCAGAAACACCAGCTTAATGGAAGAAGATGCACATTTTCTTGTTTAACAAAATAAATTAAATATACGAAGCTTCAGCTCAAACTCTATATAAAATTACAGAGGTCTGGGGCTGCCACAGGCAGTGGGGCGATGGGTGCCCCAAGGTGGCCATCCAGTTGGCCAGCAGGCCAGGTGCGTCCCAGGCCTGAGGACAGGCCTGGTCTGCAGTGCCACCTTCCTTCCAGCATTATTAATATTATTATTTTCATTTCTTAAATATAAATATCAAGGGCCCTTCTCTCTGGCAGTGGGAGGCTGGATGGGCAGGGTCACCCCCAGCCGGCACCCGCCTCTCAGGACAGGGGTCTGGACTGCTCTGCCTGACCTCCCGGCCCGAGGGACTGGGGTGGCAAGCAGAGCCAGCCGCCCGCGGAGGCCTGGTCAGGGACACGGAGGCCAGCACAGGACAGGGGTCGGGGGTTTCGGTTTGCAAAGCCAGGGTGCCCCTCCGACCTCCTGCCAGGGGCGGGAGGGGCGGCTTGACCATGGCCCCTGTGAAATCCTCCTCACAGGAGCCAAGGGATTCCTTCATCACTAGCCTGCTGCTACATGCACACTGCAAAGTTACAAACGCAGACCTTCCCCAGGGCGTCTGAGTCTGGGGGGGGGTGTGTGTGTGTGTGTGTGTGTGTCCAGAGGTATGTCATACACGCGTGTGCGTCATCCAGGGCGCCCGGGGGCTGACTGTGCCCCTGCCTGGGCTCCACTGTCTCCGCGGCCCTCTGCCCCCAGCCCCCCACGTGCCCCCTGGCGCCCCGCGCGGCCGCACGGTCTAGCACTGATAGTGGATGTGCTGGTGCTGGTGGATCTTGCCCTCCACGTGAGAGTGTGTGTGCGAGTGCGTGTGTGTGTGCGTGTGCGTGTGCACGTCTGTGTAGAGTTTGGGGTAAAGTCGGGGCCCAGCAGATGGGCCCGGGCCCAGCAGGTGCTGGGGAGCTGCCGGAGGCCCAAGCTCCTCACACAGCCCCAGGCCAGGGGCGGTGCCGAGGCTGGCTGGCACGGGGAGGTCCTTGTCCCCGCCACGGTCGCGGGCGGCCATGGGCGGGCGGTGCGCAGGCACGGGGGCGGCAGGCCCAGGCGCACACGGCTTCTTCTTGGCCTGGCAGAGCCACAGGAGCACGGTGCCCAGGATGAAGACGGCGCCGGCCGGGATGCCGATGACCACGGGCCACGGCAAGCTAGTGGCCGAGGACGAGGGGGCCACGGGTGGCCCTGGCGGCTTGGGGTCTGCAAGAGAGGCCCAGGAAGGGGGTGGGAGAGGGTCGTCGCCACGGGTCCCAGGAAAGGCTGCGGGAGGCCGGCACGTGGCCTCGGGGGGCCCGGGCTGGGGGCGGGGGGCCCACACACCTGGCAGCACGGTGAGGAAAGCGCTGCGGAAGCTGTAGCCCATGGTGTTGGCCCCCAGGCAGATGTACATGCCGGCGTCGTCCTGCCGCGCGCGGGTGATGAGCAGCTTGTTGAGGTAGGAGCCGTCGGGCCTCGACCACACGTCACCCGTGGGCAGCACCACGAACTTCTGGCCGCCCACGTCGATGGTGGAGTTGTAGCGGCCCTCGGCGCCGTACTCCACGCGCTTCAGCCACTGGATCACTGGCTTCACGTCACTGCGCACTTTGCACTGGAAGGACGTGGTGCCCCCAAAGTCCACGGTCGTGTTCACGGGGTGCGTGCCCGTGAGGACGGGCTTGGAGCGTGTCCGCTCTGCACGGGGACACGACGTTAGCGCCTCCCCGGGCGCCGCCAGCCCCCCACGGCCCCACAGCCCTGGCACTCACGGATCACGTCCACCTTGTAGGTTGCGTTGATGGCGCCTGCGCGGTTGGACACGCGACACGTGTACTTGCCACTGTCCTCGGGACGCAGGTTCTTCAGGCTCAGGGTCCACTTCTTCTTCCTGTGCTCCCCGGCCTCCAAGCCTGTCAAGGCCTGGTCGTCCTTCATCCATGTGATGTCGGGCCGTGGGTGCCCACTGGCCACACACTTGAGCCGCACAGAGCTGCCCACTGGCCGGGCGATCACCCGGCGCCTCATCTTGGAGGGCTGTGTGAAACGGGGCCGCGCTGCAAGGCGGACAGCACAGAGGTCAGCACGGCACGGGGGGGCAGCCCCCACCCGCACCCAAGGAGGAGGGTCTCACCCCACTGCTTGCTGGCTGCGTCCTCCTGGCCCCCAGAGGAGCCGTCCTGCCCCAGACGCTCCCTTCCCACACCAGGGTCATCTGCAGAGAGGAGGGCACGTGAGAGGGGCCCCAGCAGTCCCCACCCTGACCCCAGCCATGGGCCCAGCTGGGAAAGCTCTAGAAACACAAATGGGAGCCCCTGGAGGCACGCCCACATCTCAGAATCCCAGAGACAGCCGGGCAAGAGCTGTCTGCCCAGCCGACTCCCTGGGTGCAGGTGACCCCAACAGAGCTGCCCCCCCTGGCTCCGGGGGGTCTGCAGGGCCAGTGGGAGGAGGGGGCCAGGCCTGCCCAGCAGCTGCAGTAACCCTAGCCCACATCAAGGAGCCGAGGCCTTGGTGAGCTGACATGGCTCGCATACCGCCTCGTCATCCTCCCCTTTCAAAGGACAGTGGGGGGGACACCAGCGGTCTTCCCATCCCACAATCCAGAGCAGGGGGCCCAGCGGGGGTGGGGCAGGCTGAGGAATGCCCCTCCTGGGACAGCCGCCTCCACCCAGCCGGGGACCCGGGAGGGGGTGGCAGAGGTCAAGCGCTCCCGCTTTGCGAGATGGGCCGCCATGACTGCCAGGGAGCCCCACCCCCAGGGACCCACCCGGGAGCCCGTGGGGGAGGGCCAGGCGTGCAGAGGGTGTGTCGCTGGGGACCCCGCCAGTCCCCGAGCCCGGGCCCCAGAGGCAGAAGAGAACAGAAGGCCCTTGGCGGCCCCTCTGAACTCTGAAATCTGAGCCTCAAAGTTGGAGCCGACGCCAAGGCCGCCAGCTTGCCCGGCCGGCCCTTTAGTGGGACCACCACCCTGGGGCTCCCCGTGCCCACTCCTGCTGCCCCCTAGCCAGCCTTGGTCTCCCCGTCAGCAGAGCTTGGGGACCCCAAGGCACAGGCCCACGGGGGGGCTCAGGCCAGGGTGGTGACCACAGAGGTCACGTCCTGTCCTGGGCTCAGAGGAGGCCGGCAGGGGGGGAGGGAAGGTCCGCTCCCCAGGCTGCATGGACTCGGGGCCCACACGGCACGGCCCCAGCGTGGCCACCACTGACCCATCACGATGAGGGTGTAGTTGACGCTGAGGCTGCCAAAGCCGTTGGTAGCCTTGCACACGTAGGCGCCGGCGTCTTCCCGCTCCACCTCCTTCACCTTCAGGCCCTGGGGCAGCACGCGGAAGCGGCTCCAGCCGCCGTGGATTGTGCGGCCATCCTTGGTCCACATGGTCAGTGGCGGTGGGTCGCCCTCCACGGGGCACTGCAGCCGCACGGTGCGGCCCAGCCGGGCCACCTGCCTTGGAACCACCGTGTCCGCCATCCTCGGGGGACCTGCGGGCAGGCCAGAGGGCTCAGTCCAGGAGGAGAGGGGGGCGGCAGGCGGTCGGGAGTGCAGGCAGGCATGCGTGCTGGGAGCCGGGGGAGGGGGCTGTCCCCGTCGGGTCCCCACCTGGGACTCCACGCACATACACCTGCCCAGCCCAGGCAGTGGGGGTCTGGAGGCCAGCGCCCTGCTCCCAGACCGCGATGGTCAGCATTCACCTGGAACCCGCTGCCCGCCAGGCCGTGCGCACGCAACTCCCCATACATGCCGTCACAGAGAAGCCAGGGTACAGAGGGGCTGGGGTGGCTCAGCCGGGATGCACGTCCACAGGCGAGCCAGGACGGCCCCCCACGGCCTCCCGTAGGCAAGGCGCACGGGAGGGAGTCCATGCAGCACAAACAGAAGTGTCTGGGGGCCCGTGTCTGTGGCTGTCTGCATCTGCCACGGCACACCAGGAGGCTGGGCCGAGCGGCACGGTGAGGCCAGAGGGCGCGCAGCGAGGTTCCCGTCTGGCTGGCAGCCCCCTGCCTGCTGTCCCCCAACGGGGGAAGCCCAAGTCGCCGGCGGGAAGAAACCCACTCCCAGCCATGTCAGGCCACGGCCAGCCTCAGTGCCTCTGGTGCAGGGAGAGCGGGCATGCCCAGCCGCTGGCAAGGACACTGCAGGTGTCCGAGAGAGGCGGGGCCACCTCCTGGCCCACGCCACAGTTCCTGCACTATGGGGTGACCGCAGGGGCGCTGAGCTCTTACACTCACCCCACCCACGGTACCCTCAGACCAGGAGAGGCGGCTCCGGGCACCCCTCTGCCCTTCCCAGGGGCCTGGCTGGGCCCAGCTCCCGAGACCCTGCCCTCCGGCTGTTGGCCGGGGGCACTTACCCCACAGTGCGGCCACTCAGGCCAGGAGGGCCAGCATCCCGCGTCCTGGCCTCCCGGAGGCGCCGGGCGGCGGCTGCTGGGAGATGCTGTCGCTACGGGGCCTGAGGGCAGCACGTATCCCTAATAACCAGCCGGTATTTCTTCAGCGCGTGATCACCAGCTGCTCGTTGCCGGCCTTTGCATCCAGGACCCAGAGTGCTTCCGCGGGCTCTTTGGAGGCTCGCCCCCTCCCACCCCAGGGGACCCTTGCAGAGCACAGCCCCACACCACTGGTCTGCAGGAGCTGAGGGGAGGTGGGGCCGGTCCCCATTTGGATGCAGGGAGCTGACAGCCCAGGGTCCAGGCAGGGAGGCGGCCCAGCTTTGCTGGGGGGACAGGGAAGCGGGGGACACAGCAACACCAGGCCCTTCCCTCTATGACCACAAGCAAAAAGCAAAAAGGGAGCTAGAGGTTGTGGGGGAGGGCCCTACCCAGCCCCCACCTGCTCACCCACCCTGCCCCACCGAGCCCACCCCCAGGAACGCTTCTCTGCACCCATATTCTGCCTCTGCTAGGGTCCACCCAACCCCTGCCATGGGGTTCCTAACATGGGCCCCAGGCCATCCCTGCACTCCCAGCCAGCCGCCTCCTCACCAGCCCCCAGTACCCCAGGAAGGGGCTGCTGAGATCTACCGCTCCCTAATTTCTCAATTGCACATGGGGCCCCCAGACACCCCCAACTTGCAGGGGGACGGGTTGCAGGGCCCACAGACAAGTGGGTCTCCTGAGGCCCCCAGCGCGCAGGGTCCTGGCCTCACTCCCAGGCAGCCACCATCCGACACCTGTCTCTGCCTGCAATCCCACTGTTCAGAGGGGCCACCCCGCAGCCTGCCCGGAGCCTCCGAGGCTGACACCTGGGTGTGCACACAGACCCAAAAACCGCCTGGCAGGTGCCGGGGGCTAGCACGGGGTCCCTCTCCCCGGGGCTTTGCCTGTCCCAATCCCACCCTGGCCAGCACAGCCCCGGCCCCGCAAGAAGCCTGAGTCAGGAGCAGACAGAGGACCCATTGGACAGTGCTTGCGGGCGCAGGAGGGGCAGGAGGGGCAGGAGGGGCACCCCCAGGCCCGCCCCCTCCCTGCACCAGGCAGGCGAGTTTGAGGAGGTGGGAGGGCGGTGGGGGGCATCTACTGGGCCTCAGAGGCCACTGTGGAAGGGAGAGGAGGACAGAGCCAAGTGACCGCCAGACCGACGGGAAGTGTGGCCCCGAGGGCCGGCCTGCACGCAGTACAGGGGGACAGGCAGGCGGGAGCCAGAGGCCCCAGCCGGAGCCAGCCTTATCCTAAAGCAAACAGCCCCCTCCCCTCCCCCTCGGCCAGGCCTGCCCTGCCCCCTCCACCCCTGCCTCTGCAGAGACCCCAGCAGACTCACCGGAGGGAGCCCCCCCAGATTCCTGGGGATTTTGGCTGCCAGTTTGACTGCCACGGCTCTATATTTAGCTTGGGAAACACAAGCCCCCATTGTTCCACCTGGTCAGGTGTCCAACCCACCCAGCCAAAGGCAAACTGAGGCAGGAGCTGAGGCAGCTGGAGGGCGTGTGGGTCAGGGGTGGGGGGCAGCCAGTTTCCCACCAGCTCTGGGGCGGCCCCTGGAGTCCTTCAGCCAGCATTCGCACTTCCCCATGAGCACCACCCCCAGGAAGCCCTCGACCCTCCACACACCGTAAGCCACAGCCTTGGGCAGTTTTGGGCATGGGCAGGATGTGGACAGCCACATGGAGGGGGCAGACATGGGGGCAAACGGAGGCCGGGGCTGGGTCTCACCCCTCAAGGGGGCTGAACATCAAGGTGGTGGCAGAGAGAGGATCACCACACCCCCTTTCCTCCCTCCCTCCTTCCCGTCCTCCTCCCCAACAGCTGTGAAAACATGGCCAGGAATGGGGGTGCCAGGAGGGGTCAGGGGGCAGCAACCCAGAAGACCCCACATATCCAGCCTACACAGCCAGGCTTCCCAGCCGCCATCCAGAACTCAGGTGTCACACATACATCCTATCATGCCATCTCCCAGACACTGTCCCCCAGACACACAGGCTGTCCCCCAGACACTGTCCCCCAGACACACGGGCTGTCCCCCACTGTCCCCCAGACACTGTCCCCCAGACACACAGGCTGTCCCCCAGACACTGTCCCCAGACACACGGGCTGTCCCCCAGACACTGTCCCCCAGACACATGGGCTGTCCCCCACTGTCCCCCAGACACTGTCCCCCAGAAACACAGGCTGTCCCCCAGATACTGTCCCCCAGACACATGGGCTGTCCCCCAGACACTGTCCCCCAGACACACGGGCTGTCCCCCACTGTCCCCCAGACACTGTCCCCCAGACACACAGGCTGTCCCCCACTGTCCCCCAGACACTGTCCCCCAGACACTGTCCCCCAGATGCACCCACTCTACCCACAGACAGTCCCTCAGGTACATGCACACACAGAGAGACATACCCCAACAGTGGATGCAGACTCCCCACACCAGCGACCCCCTTGCCCCACCTGCTGAGAGCACCGTTTCCCAAGGTTTAGCAAAACAAGGTTCCACTGGAACCTCAGCTGATGTCCCTCCCATCCCAGTGGGCCCTAGGAGGGCTGAAGGGGGCAGGGCCGCTGGGAAGGAGGGGGGGTGACACATGATGGAGGTAGAGGGACAGGACCCCCAACTGCAGCCTATCCCATGCAGTTTTCACAGACCCTCGGGGGCCACCTGAAGCTCAGCCCCCCACACCTCACTAACCCTCACGGCCTCTGCACTGCCTATCCCCTCCCGATACACCTCCCCAACACCCCCTCCTCCCTGCCCTCCACCGGGAGCTGCAGTGCCCCTTTTGGGTGAACCACGTCTGAACCACAACCAAGGCCCTGCTCTGTTCAGGTCTGTCCAGGGCCTGGCTGTGGGGGCATTCCACGTGTCAGCTTCTGCCTCCCTCCACTGCCCAAGGCATTCGTGACCTGCAGACCCTGAGCACCCTTCCCAAGGAGCTGGACCAGGCACTGCCCCTCCCCGGGGCCCCATGTGCCGGGGGCTTCACCCCATACCAGCCCACGCCGCCCACACTGGGGCCATGGACACAGGTGGAAGTGAGGGGTGCAGGAACCACGCGGCCAGCACATCGGGGCTGGCTCCATTCCCAGTCAACCCTGAGAAGCCCCAGAAATTTCCAGCCCGGAAGGAACCCTCTGGGTGGGGGTAGGTGGTCGTCAGGCTGACCTCGTTGGGACTGGCCGTGAAGTGACATTGGACGGCCAGCCAGGAGCCACCAGAGCCCTCTCCTCCTGGAGAAGTCAAGTGGCCTGGAAAAGAGGACTCAAAGGACAGTGTGATGGGGCCTGAGCAGAGGGCAGGGAGGGGAGGCAGGGCCTACCTAGCCTGGCTGGACACCCTGGACCAGGCAGGGCAGGTGGGCACTCTCTGGGAGAGTGGGGGGGTCCCTGTGCTGATCCCCGCGGTGAGCAAACACCGGTGGGGGGGCGGAGCTGGGAAGGCCCAGCCACGGCGGCCCTGGGGCCAGTACCCTCCCCAAGGAGGCCTAGGAAGCAGGGAGGCCAAAAAGAGGGGGCACGGATGAAGACCACCACAGGGCGGCCATGAGAGGCTGGGGTCAGCCTCTGCCCTGGCTCTGAGCCATGCAGTAACACACACACACACACACACACACACACGGGCTCCTAGTCAGCAGGCCCAGGGCGGCCCCTGGGGGCTGGACCCACGGGATCTGCAATGGAACTGGTAGGACCCGAAGGGCAGGTGGTTGCCCCAGAAACCAGGCCGCTCTGGGTGCAGGAAAGGGACAGCTTGACCCACCGAGCAAGCAAGCTGGCTGGGGTGTCCTGTCCAACCCACTGCCCAGGAGCAGCACGGCGTAAGGCAACGGGCTGGGTGGGGCCCACTAGGTCCGTCCCCTGCCCAGGAAGCGCCCGGGTGGACCTCCAGCAGAGCCCTGACCAGGGCTCCTCCTCTTCGCCATTCCCAAGGCACACACGGGAGCCACAGAGCGTCCCCTGACATGCTGTTGCCCTGGGGGTCCCCACAGGAACTGCCACAGAACCCACCCAGAGGGCTCAGCTGGACGCCCTGGTGGCTGCGTCCAGAGCTTGCCAAGTCTGCCACACTCCAAGCGGACCCCTGCCCGCACCTGCCACCCATCCCCCACCTCACAGAACGTCCCGCACCTAGAACTGGTCCAGCATCACTGGCTCCCCAGAGGGGCGCAGCCCCAGTCCCAGCAAAGGAACCAAGAAGGACCCGGTCCACTGGGCCTCCCTCACATGCTGGCGCTGGACCAAAGGACAGGGTAACATGACAAGAGGCCCAGACCACCCGAGGGCCTCGCCCGCTGTGGCCTCTAACCCGATGGCTGGGTGTTTCCTGAGCCTGGGACCCCGGGGCCAGAGGCTGGCATTTAGGCACCAAGGTGCCAGCTTCCTGCGAGGGCTCGGGCGCTGGGCAGCCCAACGCCCCCGGCAGCCTGGGCAAGCCCCGGGCCACCGAGCCCCGCACTCCCACCCACCCCTGCTCCACCCAGCCCCCGTGTCCACGGCCAACAGCCCACAGCCAGCTTCTTGCGGACAGACCCAAGGGCATGGCACTTTGGCATGCCGGGACCCCTGCGGTCCCTGAAGGCTGCAGGGTGCGGCTACCCAGGTCATGGCGCACGCGGTACCTGCTGCCGGGCTCCACGGTGAAGCCCGCGGGCCCTGCCGGAATGGGCCGGCCGCTACAGAGCGCAGGGGGCGCTGGCCGGTGGCCCTGGCTCTCCTGGGGCTCAGCACGGTGGAGTTGGAGGGGATCACTGCCCAGCAGGGGCCCAGGCCAGAGCTGGGCCCAGCTCCCTCCCCACTGCCTGCTGACCCAGGCCCCATTATTTCTTCACAGTGCAGGGCTTGTGTAAATCTCTAGCAAACTGGGGAAGAAAGCCATTGTTTCCTGCCAAGAAGGGAAGCCCTGGGGGTCAGCAGGCCTGAGGCTGGAGCACTGTCCCTGCCACACTGTCTCCAGCATTTCAGGGACAGTCCTGGAAGCCCCTGCCTCAGGCTGGTGCTCCCCAAGGGGGCGGTCCATGTGGGATGAAGGGTGTGTAGGGCCCTCCAGCCTCGAGGCCTTGCCCCCAGCCACTCACGGGGGGGGGGGGCAGGAAGCCAGCCCCCGGGACGCCCCCAGCCCCTGCTCCCTGCACCCCAGCCAACCAGCCTCTCAGCCCAGTCCTGGCCTGTGCCTACTCATGGCCCCCAATCCAGCTACACCAAGGCACCTGTGGCCACAGGATGTACACCCTAGTCAATGTGACCTGCCCACCTCTCCCCAGACTATTGCCCTACCTGGAGGCCTTTCCTCTCCTCACCTGACCAGTGCCCACATCTCCTTCCGGGCTGTGCTGCCTATCCTCTCCCCAGGCCCTCACCCCACCTCCCCTAGCCTTCCTAGACTGTGGGCCGCCTAGCTGCCGCTCCAGCCTGAACTAGCCCAGGGCAGTGGGCCCTGCTCTCCGTGGGCCCCAAGAGTAGCCACGCTGGACACCCACGGGCCTTGGCCAGGAGCATGCAGTGACCACCACTAGGAAGATGGCAGGCAGACTGGGTGGCAGCACTGGGTGCGGCATCTGTGGGGTCTGAACACAGTGGCCCGGGCACACCCTCCCCTCCACGTGCTGATCCTGCCCACGGAGGCTGTCACCTGGACATGCCAGGGCCGCAGTCACTGGGAAGGCACAGAGGGCCAGCCACCAGCAGGGAAATGGCCAGCAGCAAGGCCCTCGGCCTGCAGGACCACGCCTGCCTCCGCGAGCACGGTTAGCAGTGCCTGAACCCCAAGCCGGAGGCTGAGGCCACTGCTGGGAAAAACCAACATTTCCCCATGGCACTGGGCGGGGGTTGAAGGCCCATTGATTCCCGCACAATGAAGAAGGAGCCTGCGGTAGGAGTTTCCAGGCCCAGCCAAAGGCGACTTTGTTCATAGCTCCCTCCTCCCCCCAGAGGGGACAGTGATTTATTTTCTCTTCCAGGAGTGGGGCCCGAGACATAAATGGGGCGGCTGGCCTGCATCCCCACCTCACAGTGCCTGGGCCCAACTCCCGCACATCCACCTCAGCAGGGGCTGCGCACTGGCCCGCCGCTGCCCGTAGGGGTGGGGGGAAGGCCCCCTGCGGCCTGGCCAGAGGCCAAGGCCAGCCGGCGCACACGCACATCATGACAGCCCTCCCGCTGAATCACACACACTGGCGGACCCCCCCCAACACAGCCCGCATGGCAAGAAGGCACCATCCCCGTGGAGTGGGGCACCCAGCGGCCGGCACCCAGCCCCAGGGGGGCAGCGCTCGGCCCTACCAGGGCAGGCCCGCAGGGTTCAGAGGACAGGGAGGTGACCTCGAGGGCTGGCTGCTCAGAGACCTGTCCACTGCATCCTCCTTGGAAAAGTTCAAACGGAACAACCCCTTCCACAAGTTCTTCTAAAGCTATTTGGGTAGGGTATGTCATTCGGAACCTCTCAAGTTCCCACTGTGAGAAACCCGAATCCTATCTTCCCTCAAATTTGGAAAAAGCTGTTTAAGACAAACCCACCATGATTGTGAAACTTCCAGAAAGGGGAACTTTAAAAACATGATCTGAGTCTGGAGACGCGCTGACTCCAGAAAGCGTGACGCACGGGGAGGACAGCTTTCAGAAAACAGCCCGGCTCTCTCTGCACCACTCTGCCCGCCTAAAGGAAGTCGGCGCTTGGCCTGCTCACCCACAAAGCCGGACGCACCGAGCGGCCGTGCCCCTCAAGGCCAGGCCTGAAGCAGAAGCCAGCACAGTTCAGGAGCAGGGGTCCCCAACACCCCGCCCCCCAGAGCCACACAGGACCTTGCCCTTGGAGAGTAGCTCTCAGGTCCCTGCAGCCGCTAGGGCCGTGCACGGCCAGCGTGAGGGCCGGGGCTGGAGACCAGGCGCAGGCCCCAGGCCAAGGCGGAGGGGAACAGAGCAGAGTGTGGCCCCTCCAGGGCCCCCTGGCACCGAGGCAGGCCCTGCCGCCCGCGGCCATCGCCCGCTGCCATCATCACTGCCATCCACCTCTCTGCGGTGGGCTCCGGCCAATGACCAGGCCAGGACAGCGGCCTCCAGAGCTGGCTGAGTAGCCAGAGGACAGGCAGGTGTGGGAATGAGGGGAGTCCAAGCAGATGAAAGAGGAGTCAGAATCCAGGCTGCCGGCCACCGGGGCGGGGGGGGTGCCTTGCTGGGTATGACCTGAGTGCCCGCCGTGCCCAGGACACTGCCAGGCCCAGCCACGCCTGGACAGCCCCCGCCCTTAAGCCACCGGGCCAGTCCCCAGCCGGGCAGGCGGGGGGGTACTGTGGCATTAGGCCCACCTGGGCTGCCGCCTGCCACCCAACACCCAAACGTGCCCATATAAGGCCGGGTTGGGCTCGGTGTACCCGCTGGGTGGCGGGGGGAGGGGTGCGAAGCCTCAGAGGACTGGTGGACAGGGCAGGGACGTTCCTGAGTGGTCAACACACCCAAAGGGCTGGCCTGGCCAAAGGGCCCGCCTAGCTGAGAAGCCAGCGCAGAATATGGCGGGTGGGAGTCCGTGAACATGTATGTCCCATCACCTGCCAGCCAAGGATGTACCTTGCTGGGGCTGCGTACAGGGGCAAGGGTCCCTCAGGAGACATTCCGGGCCTGCCTACTTGGACATCAGGTGTGTGAGCATGCATCTAAGTCCTGGCATGGCACACGCGGACACGCAGCCTGAAGCAGGTGGTCCTCTGGGTGGGCCTTGAGACAAGCCCCCACCCCTACACCATGCAGCAACTCCACGTTCCCGACACTCCATCCCCCCAGCCCCTACCCTCTAACTTTCTAGGGATGGGCAAGCTCAGGACACAGGGCTGGGTCATGAATCCCAGACACTAACAATGTCCCCACTGTCCTCAAACCCCACCCTGGCCACCATGGGGGTCTCTGCAGGTTCCCAGGGGCCTACCCCACCAAAATCCCCAGGATAACCAGCTGCCCTCAACTTCAGATACATATGGACATGCGTGTGTCCTGAGGGGGACTGGGGCCAGAGCCCACTCTGCCAGCAAGTGTGGGGCCCCACAGGTGAGCCGGGGTGATATTTCGGTGAGAGGGGCCCTGTGGGTGAGGTGTGCCCCCTCAGTGAGCATGGAGTCCCAAGGGTGAGCTGGTGGTGAGCTGGGGATGAGCTGGGGGACCCTACAGATGAGCTGGGGAGGGGCATGGTGAGCTGGCGCACCCCATGGGCAAAGGGGGGTGTACCCTGGGGGTGAGCCCGGGGGCCCAGCGGTGCGTAGACCCGCCAAGCTCGGGGCTAGTAGGGGCGGGGCGCAGGCACGCGCGCCAGCCGGGCACTGTGGCAGGGTTCAGGGCCGGGAGGGAAAGGGGCGGCGCTGGCGCAGGCCGGGGCGCCGGGCTGGGCGCCAGGACTCACCTCGGGCGGCGGCGGCCGGCGGGAGGGCCCCCAGCAGCAGCGGGGGCAGCAGCAGCAACAACGTGGGGCTGGGCGTCATCTTGGCCTGTCCGGACCTGGAGGTATTGAGGGTCGGTCACTGGCGTACGGGATAGGGGTCGCCGCCCTCTAGCCCAGGGCGCCGGAGCCGGCTGCGGGGATCGGGGTGCGGGCCGCCCCGCCTTCCCTGCCAGCGCTCCGGGCGGAGGAAGCAGCGGCGGGGAGCACCGTGGGTATCAAAGGCAGACAAAGGGTTTACACTAATTACCGGCCTCCCCCGCCGCCCCCAGTCTCTAAACACCGTCTGGATTCCTGGCGCTTGTAACTCAGGCCCTGCCCGCGGGACACACAACACCGGCGGCCGCGCAGATAATCGCCAGCGCCATTAGCGGACAAATTTGCGCTTGGGGGGGGGGGGGCCCACGTGGGGTGCAGGGGCGGGGGCGGGGCGCGGACAGGACCACTGGCTCGGCAGGGGCGGCGGCGGCGCGTGCACCCGGCCATCCGGGACCCGGGCGCTCCCAGCCCCCGGCCAGATCCCGGACCCCGGACCCTGGTCGTCCCCAGTCGGGCCTCCCAGTCGGTCCCCCGGGGGTCTCGGGCGCGCGGAGGGGCTCACCTCGGCGGGGCAGGCGGGCGGCGGGGCTCAGGGCCGGGCCCGCGGGACGCGCTGCGCGGTCATCGCCGCCCGGGGCGCCTCACCCCGGCGCCCCGCGCCCCCGGGCCCGGCCTCGGGACGGGGCGGCGCTACCTGGGCGCGGGCGGCTCGGGCCAGGACCGGCGCCGAGGCCGGGTCCGGAGGCAGCGCGGGCGGAGGGGTCGAGTCCAGGGGCTGGAGGCCGGGGCCGGGGTCCCGGGGCGGCGGGGCGAGGGGCCCGGGGCGCCGCGCCGCGAGGCGTCCTTCCCTGCGGGGCTTTGTCAACTCTCCCGGAGCGAGCGCCGAGCCCGCCGCGCGCCCCGCCCCGACACAACTTCCCTCCAATCGGCTCGCCCCGGCTCGCCCCGCGCCCGCCCCGTGCCCGCCCCGCGCCCAAACTTTCCCCCAATCCGCGCGTGCCCGCCCCGCCCGCCGGGCTCTGGGCCTTAACCCTCGCGGTGCGGGCGGCCTGCGGGCGGGGCGGCTCCCCGGGGCGCGGCCCCGCCCCCAGCCCCCGGCCTCCGCCCGCGCCGGGCCGAGCCCGGCCCCCGGCCCCTGTCCGCCCCACCCAGCCCAGCCATTCCCCTCCCCGCCCCCGTCCCGCCCCCACCCCACCCCCGCCACGCCCCGCCTCCCCGGCCCCCGCCCCGTTTGTCCCCGCCACCCCAGCCCGGCCCCCCGCCACCGCGGTCCCCAACCCCACCCCGCCCCGCAGCTCCCCACCCTGCCCCGCGCGCCCCCAGGTGCGGCGGCGCCCACCCCATACCTGCACCCACCGTGCCTGAGCACTCCTGGTACCCTCAGAGCTGGCCCCGATCGAACCCACGGCCGCCCGACCTCTGGCCAGCCCTGACCGCAGCTAGGCCATCTCCTGGTTGCCCAGGAGGGGCGGACAGGATGGCCGCGGAGCTCTCCGGGCCTCGAGATCCACGTCCTCGGGGAGCCGCTGGGAGCAGTGGAGAGATCTAAGAGCCAGCTCGGGTCCCAAGCGGCTCCGGGAGAAGGGAACAGGTCTCCGGTGAAGTGGGGCACAGAGGTTCTACCCGGGCGCCCCGGCTCACCCCGCAGCCTGGACGGAAGGCAGTATGTTTCTAGCGCCCGCCTGTCACTGTGATGCTAACCCCAAGGACACTAACAATAGTAAGAGAGACCAACACACATCGCGCCTTCTTTGATCCTCACAGGCAGGCAGGTGCCTTGCTGTCACCTGATGCAGATGAAGGAACAAAGGCACAGAGAAGGCAGGTAATTCGCCCAAGATTTCCCAGTGGGCAGTCAGCATGTCCAGGACTGAAACCACGTGTTTTGGAGTCCAGCTTTCCTGGCTGTTTCCCCACACTGCCCCAGCTGCCCTTGCCCTGCTCAGCACCTGCTCTGCCCCGCCTCCCCCACCCTCACCCACCAGGGCCTCTTCCCCATCCTCTCTGATCTGAAGACGGGGCCAGGCTCTCCTCAGCTTCCCCTCCACTGTCACTTCACCGGAATGGACAATCATCATTTTAAAATACAACCGTGATCTTGCTGTGGCTCCATAGTGCCCTCGACATAAACCCCATGACCCTTGAGGCCCTGGATGCCTGGGTCCCAACCACGTTCCCTCCCCCCACAAACTCTGGCCAAATAATACTGCCCCCCCCCCCCCCATGCAGGAGCCTCTCAATCCCCTCTGGACTGTTATCCATGCTGCTCCATCAGGAACTCCGTTTAGGAGTCCCCTCTTCCAGGAAGCCTTCCAGGGAAGACTGAAACTACAGAGGCCTTGCAGACCAACATTCCCAAGGCAGAGGAGAGCTGGATGAGAGAGTGCCAACAGTCAGGGTTTGGGGTCTATCAAGGCCCAGACTGCCCACCTTCCCAAGCAAGTGAGAAGGCAGATCCTGTCTCCAGACCAGTGTAGGCACCTCATGGATGGGTAGAGGTGAGCCCAGCCAACCTTGTCCTGTCTGCACCCTGAGTGAGGGCCCAAAGGGCAGACCCGAGTAGCCCTCTCGCACTTGATTCAGGCCCTGCAGATGGGGAGGAAGCAAGGAGAGCTGGTTCAGGGCCCACCTGGGGCGGGGGGAGGGGGGGCACTGGTGGTCACGGCAGGTGCTCTAGGACAAAATGGGCAGGTGGGCAGAGGGGGTCTCAGCCGGCTCGAAGGCTGCCACGGACTTCAGGAACAGGTTTGTGAGGAGACACAACTGGAGCGTGAAAACTCCAACAGGTGTGCAGGCCGCCAAAGGCAGGTGTTGTGAAAAGGTGGCTCTGAGGTGGGGGGAGGTCAGAAACAAGGAAGGGGGCTGAATGCAAGGCAATCCAGCGCAGCGTGGGGGATAAGATGGATAGTGGGGAGGAGGCATGGGCCCATGAGCGGCCCCAGGCCGGGGGGGCGGGGAGGCGTGGCCCACCCAGTGGGTACTGGCTAGGGAGGGTCCCAGAGAGCTACTCTGAGGCGTCCAGTGCTGCCGGCCCACTTCCCTGTTCCGGGACACGCTGCCCCCTGACGGAGGCACCCAATGAGGTGGCCCCCACCAAGGGCACCCAGCTCCCCTCCCTGGCCTCGCCACTTCCCAGCCCCCAGGCCCACCTTTTTGCGGTTCCCCAGGCAGGAGCCAGGCCTGCCTGAATGTCCAGCCCAGGCCACTTCTTCCAGGAGGCCCTCCCACTGGCAAGCGCCCACTGCTCCTTCATGACAACTGACCTGAAATACCAAACTGGTTCAAATCCTGCCCCTTTAACACTGAGACTTAACACAATTGGCTAACCTCTCTGTCTCAGTCTCCCCCATCCACAATCCGACCCACAGAATTGTCATGAAGATTACAAGAGTCTCTGTCTCCCACCTGCCTGGCACAGGTGAGTCCCCCAAATATGTTGCTCTTCATATTATCCTTCAACCACGACAGGCTGCTCCCTGGCTCTGTGCCAGGTTCTGTCAGAGGGGCTAGAGATGTGGGGTTTTGCCAGGAGGACAAGGCCCCCATCCCTACTAAGAGATGGCATCTTCATAGCAGGTGTAATGACTGAGAAATGCTTCAGGTGGTGGAAAGTGCTTGGCAGGGAATTTAAACCTGCTGTAGAGGTTTCTGCCTCTGCTCCAGATGAAGTAACAGGGACCAGATTCACATGCTCTCGCCTGAAACAGGGAAGAAAAAAAAGGCGGAGATAAATATATGTGAAAAACAGGACCCAAAACACAGAACATTACAGAGCAAGGGCAGTGATCCTTGAGATGGGGAACAAATGAGGGAGACTACGACCGTCCCTGCTCCCTGCCTAGAGAGAGTTTCCAGGGTTAGTGTAGGCAGTTGGGACCCGGGCAGTGCCCAGAGGTCTCCCTCAGCTGAGGGGATGGAGTGGGGAGTCCCAGGAGGGCAAGTGGCCAGAGTCCACAGGGCAGAATCCTGGAGAGGAAATAGCTGTGCAGAGAGGAATCCCAGGGATCTACAGAGGTTTCAGCTGACTGCAGGCTGCCACACCCAACTTAGGGGAAGAGCCACGCAGAAGGGTGAGCCCACAGACAGTGGGAATAGCGCCTGTTTCTGACAGCCAGCACTGAGAACCTCCTAAGTTGAGGGGCATCAGTTAGAGTAGAAAGAAGAGTTTTGCCTCAGTAGCAAGGAAAAATCAACCTTAGGCTACATGTAGTTCTGGTCCAGTCCAGCAAAGCTTAAAAACAAGACCCAAAAGGATCACACAAGTTCCAAGTAACTTAACTACATCCCAGAAAGAAATATAAGGATATTTACAGAAATATAAAACTATCCAGCACCCAAAATGTAGAATACACGATGTTTGACATACAACCAAAAATCATTAGGCATGAAAAAGAGGCAAGAAATTAAAACCCATTATGAGGGGGGAAATCAATCAAAATTAACTCAGATGTGACAAAGGTGAGAATTAGTAGGCACACTCACTGTGACTATACTCCATATGTTCAAGATGCTAGAGGAAAGACTGCATATGCTAAGTAGAGACATGGAAGATTTTTTAAAGCCTCAAACTGAACTTTGAAAATGAAACATCTGAGATAAATAATACGTTGAATGTGATTGATAGAATATTGCGCAAGAAAAAATTGCGAACTTGAAGTCATAGCAATAAAGACTATCCAAATGAAACACAGAGACAAAAAATGACTGAAAAGAGAAATGAACAGTGTCAGTGAGCCATTGGGCAACTCCACATGGTGAATTACATGTGGAGTTGGAGTCACCAGAGGATAGGAAGTGGAGGTGAGAAAGAAAAAGTATCTTGAGAAAATGGCCAGAAATTTTACAAATGTAATGAAAAACATAAGCCCTCGGTTCCCAAAAGCTCAACAAAACTTAAGCACAAGAAGCATGAAGAAAACTACACTGAAGCATGTACATCATTCTCAAAATGCTGAAGAATAGTTATAAAGAGAATATCTTAAAAGTATCCAGGGAATGGGGCATCTGGGTGGCTCAGTAGGTTAAGCGTCCAACTCTTAGTTTCAGCTTGGGTCATGATCTCAGGGTTGTGGAATCGAGCCCCATGTCCGGCTCTGCGCTCAGTGGGGAGTCTGCTTGGGATTCTCTCTCCCTCTGCCCCCGCCCGTGCTCTCTCTCTCTCTCTCTCAAATACATAAATCTTTTTTAAAACAAAATGTAGGGCGCCTGGGTGGCTCAGTCGATTAAGCATCTGGTCCTGGGATCGAGTCTCGCATCGCGCTCCCCGCTCAGTGGGGAGTCTGCTTCTCCCTCTGCTTCTATCTGCCTCTCTGCCTACTTGTGCTCTCTCTATCTCTCTATCTCTCTGTCAAATAAATAAATAAAATCTTAAAAAAAAAAAAACCAAAATGTATCCAGGGGAAAAATTTTGTATACAGGAGCAAGAGAAGGATGTTCTGTTGATGTCTTGTTGGATGAAAACAATGCACGCAAGACAGTGGAGCAATCTCTTTACAATACTGAAAAAAGAAAACCTGCCAACCTGCATTCTTTATTAGTAAAAATGTCATTTAGAAACAAAGATGAAATTAGAATTTTTTCAGACATAAGGAGCTGGAATAATTAATCATGAGCAAATCCATACTACATGAAATGTTAAAGGACATCCTCTGGGCACTAGACGGAAACCTGAAGCCACACTCACTCACACACACACACAAATAATGATGATGATGATAATAATAATAATAAAATAAGAAGGAGAAGGAGACTAAAGAGCACCAGAGATAGTAGCTGCATGAGTAGCAACAAGAGATGTTTTTCTTATCATTTAAATCTCTTTAAAAGATAATCAGCCATTTATTTTTAACAATTTTTTAGGGTTCATACCCGATGTGGGGCTTGAACTCACAACCCTGAGAACAAGAGTCAGAGGCTCTGCCAACTGAGCCACCCAGGAGCCCTGACAATCAACAACTACTTAAAACAAAAAATAACAACAGTGTATTGTGGGGCTCATATATGAATCATATCATAGTAAGATATATGACCACAAGAGCACAAGGCTGGGAGGGGAAAGTCAAATACAGGGTTGTAGGGTTCTTTTACTACATAGAGATGGTATCATGTCCTTGCCAGTTAAAAACCCCAAAGCAATCACTAAAACAACCTAAGAAGGCATTACACCTAATAAGGCAACAAAGGAGACAGATGGAATAATTTATTAAAAAAAGAAAACAGAAAAAGGGGAAATAACAGACAAGGCAAATAAAAGATAAATAGAATGATGGTAGAGTAAGCCCAACCACATCAATAACCACACTAAATGTAAACAGTCTAAATATCCCAATTAAAAGGCTGAGGTTGCTGGATGCCTGGGTGGCTCGGTTGGTTAAGCGTCTGCCTTCGGCTCAGGTCATGATCTCAGTGTCCTGGGATCGAGCCCCACGTCGGGCTCCCTGCTCAGCAGTGGGTCTATTTCTCCTTCTCCCTCTGACCCTCCTTCTTGCTCGTGCTCTCTCTCTCTCTCAGATGAATAAATTCTTAAAAATCTAAAAATAAACAAACAAACAAAGGCAGAGGTTGCCAGATTGGGTAAAATAGCAAGATTCAACTCTATGCTACCCACATAAACACACTTCACATATGGACACAAATAGGTGAAAGTAAAAGGATGGGAAAAGGTATCCCATGCTGACACTCATCAGAAGAAAGCTAGAGGGGCTGTACTGATTATCAGACAAAGTTGATTTCACAGTGAGAATATCACCAGAGATAAATAAGATCATTTCATAAAAGCAAACTGATTAAGGACATGTGCATGAACCTAATGACAGATAATAAAAGTCAAAAACTGATTGGGGGAAATGGGCAAATCCACAATTATATGTAGAGTTCCACTTTCCTCTCCCAATATTGGATTCAACAAGTGGGCAGAAAATAATTAGGGACATAGAAGACTGCCAGCTAACTTGGGCTAACTGATAATTTTGGAAGAATTTTACATCTTCTGGGCCCAAGTCTCAACATATGCAAAATAATTCAAGTCATCAAAAGAATGTTCTCTGACCACATTACAATTATATTAGAGATTGTGAACAGAAAACTATCTGGAAAATTCTCAAATATTTGCAAACCAAATAATCCACTTCTTAATTTTCCATGTATTGAAGAAAAAACCCAAAAAGAAAATTAAAAATTATTTTGAACTAAATGGAAATGAAAATACAGCATGAAAACAAAAAACCAAAAACACCTTTATTTGGAGTGCAGTTAAAGCAGTCCTTAAAGAAACTTCTAGCACTAAACACCTATTTAAGAAAAGACATGTCTCAAACCAACGATCTTAGCTTCCGCCTAAAGTAGCTAGAAAAGATGAGAACAGATGAAACCCAAAGTAGACAGAAGAAGAGAAATAACAAAGGGTACATTAGGAATCAATGAAATAGAAAACAGAGAAAAATAATGACCCAAAAGCTGTTTCTAGAAGAAGATCGATCTGGAATCAAAGAGGGAAGACACACTCTTGATAAACGGAAGGAGTGAGGCCACACCAGTACAAATTTTACACACATGAAAATGATAGGAAATGTTATGAATAACTTTATGCCAAAAAATCTGACACATTAGATGAAATGGACAAATTCACTGGAAATTACAAACTGCCAGAGCTCACTCTGGGAGAGATAGAGAGCCTGAATATGCCTATTGAATGATGTGAACTTTTCTTTAAAAACCTTCCCACAAAGAGAACATCATGCCCAGAGGACTTCACTGCGAAATTCTACAAAACATCTAGTGAGGGGGCCCCTGGCCGGCTCAGTCGGTGGAGCGTGAGATTCTTGATCCCAGGGTGGTGAGTTCGAGCCCCACACTGGGTGTAGAGATGACTAAGAAAACATTTAGGGAGGAAATAAAACCCATTCTCCACAAATACTACCCGAAAAGGGAAGAGAAGGGAAAGCCTCCCAACTCATTCCATGAAGCCAGCAACAATATAAACGATATAAAAACAATATAAAAATACATCATGATCAACTGGGGTTAATCCCAGGGATGCAGATTTGGTTTACCATTTGAAAATCAATTAATGTAACTTGCCATATATTTTTTAAAGATTTTATTTACTTATTTATTTGAGGGGGGTGGGGGAGGGAGAGAGAGAGAATCCCAAGCGCAGAGCCTGATGCGGGGCTCAATCTCACAACCCCGAGATCACAACCTGAGCTGAAACCAAGAGTCAGATGCTTAACCAATGGAGCCAGCCAGGTGCCCCTGTAACTTAACCATATTAACAGAAAGAAAAATCATAAAGATGATCTCAGCAGAGGCAGAAATAGCACTGGACAGAACCCAACACCCATTCCTGATCTAAAAAAAAAAAAAAACAAAAAAAACTCTCAGCAAACTAGGCATAAAAAAGGCTTCTCCAACGTGACGAAACATTATGGGTGACATCATACTTAATGGTTAAAGACTAATGCTAAATCTTCCCCTAAAATCAGAACCAGGCATTGGGTTTGCCCTTTTCACTGCTATTCAACATTGTACTGGAGGTTCAAGCGGTGCAGATTGGAAAGAAATAAGTAAAATGGTCTTGATTTGTAAATGACATGATCACCTATGTAGAAAATCTATGTAATCTAGAAAAACAAAGCCACTAGAACTAATCATCTTCGCGAGCGCAGCGAGATGCAAGATCAATGTGGAGAAGTCGGTCACGGGAGTGCGCACAGCGAACAGGACTCTCGTCCACTGCTGTTGTGTGCAACTGTCTTGGACAATAGTTTAGCAAGCGTTTTCAGAGTTAAGCACACATCGAATCTAGTCCTACGATCTGGTCCCTCCACTCCTAGGTGTTTATCCAACAGAAAAGAAGGCACGTGTCCACACAGATATTTGTGCACAAATCTTCACGGCAGCTTTATTTGTAATAGCCCCAAACTGGAAACTACCCAAACATCTGACAAGCGAGTGGGCCACCTGACTGATCCACATCCATACAATGGGTTAGCAAAAAACAGACACTGGAAACAACAGGGATGAATCTCAGGATAGTTACACTAAGCGAAAGAACCATGAAGAGTAAAGAGAGTGTACGTTGTCTGATGGTGTCTATGTAATATTCTAGAAAAGCCAGGGGAGCTTAGTGACAGAAAGCAGATCTGGGGCTGCCTGGGACAGGGCAGGGACCCGGGACAGGGGTGCTGTGGCGACTTCTGGGGGTCACGGATGTAAATGTGTCCAACCTCATCAAATTGTACACTTTAAAGAGTGCAGGTTATTGCACTCAATAAAGGTATTATTTTTAAAAAGACAAAGCAGGTTGATGTGCTAGAAAGACAGAGGAGGGGCCTTCATGGAGGGCTCGGGAGGCTGCTGAGGTGACAGGTGCCCCAGCACACAGACCCTCCATCAGTGTTTGTTGAGTGAGTACATGAACACCTGAGTTTGGGATGTAAATCGATTTGGACGTTTTCATGCACAACCTTTTTGGTTTCACCTCCCCTCCTGTGACCTATTTCAACTTCAGATCCTCACTGAAGCTTTCCCTTAACAGAGCACAGGCCTGGCCTCATCCCTGGATCTGCTCTGGAACCACGGTTTGGAGGGAACTGGACCCACTTACTCCTTCTTTGAGGGACACTTGGGGTGCTGACTCTCAGCCACAGACACAGTAGGGTGGGCAGCCCCACGTGCACCCCTCTGAGAGGTGAGCTCAGAAGAGCAGCCCCTGGTGTAAGCCTTGGCCCCTTCGTAGTGTCAGCTGTCCCCACTGGAGCTCACCCGCTGTCCTGCTGCATGGCTGGCCCTCACAGGGTGGGGCACGAACTCGTGGGGCTGACCAGCACTCTAAGGCTGAGCCTCGGGCCCCTGCATATGTGCACCCCTGAATCCCGGAGGGGATCCCTGCCCAAGACCGGAGCAGGCCAGGCTATCCTGACCAGGGCTGATGGGTGGACAAGCCTCCCTGATGGAGAAGTCTGGCTCACCACTGTCATTGGCCCTGGGTGTTCCGTCAGGTTTCTCTGTAGCTCTCCCCAAAGGCAGTGGTCTGAGCCGGGGTCAGGAGTTGGGGACGGTGCTGGCATTCACAGCCCCCTCCCGCATGGTGTTTGGTACACCTGACCTCACCTGGAGGGATGGCCATTCTACAAGCTGGCCCCAGGGCCCCAGGAGGAGGGGTTCCGCCAGGTGTGGAGGGCAGACAATGGGGCTTTGGCCACCTCTTGCTGCTGAGTAGGGGGGTCTGCAGCCCAGCTTGGCTTGGGCAGGGAGGGGCCACTTGGAGCATCCTACGGGCAGCCCCTCTCCTCTGCCAACCCAGGTGGAGACCCTTGACCAGGAGGATGCAGGGAAGATTTCTGGCCTGGTATTAGGGCCGCTGGGCTGCACCCCATGGGCAGGGCAGGTGGTGGTGAGGTATTGGGTGGGAGAGGGGCATGCATGATCCCCTGCAGCGGCACCCGGGGCCTCTCTCAGTCTGGGAAGGGTCTGCATTCATGACGTTCCATCACGCCGGGGGCTGAACTCTATCCATATCCCCCCTGCCCAAGCGGACGTGGTGCGCCCTCTGGGCTGTGGGCAAGGACACCAGGCTCAGGATGGCCCTCTTTTGCAGCCCCTCCAACCCTCCTGGGGCCCTGAAAAGGGCCCGACTCCTTTCCCTCCTTCTCTACCCCCACTTTCCCTCCCCCGCCAGGCCCACTGCCATCCCCTCCCTGGGCTGGAGTCCAGGTCACACCCAGGTGTTTGGTGGCACCTGGCTTCTCTGCCTTTGGCTTCCACTTGGGTTTGGTCTATGCACCATCTGGAAGGAGTCCCAGGGCAAGGTCAGAGGTCTGTGGGACATGCCTCTCTTCCTCCCTCACACCTGGGAAGGGTAACGTCCATGCCTAGTGCCCTGGCCCCTGCAGGAACCTCCCTTGGGCTCTCTGCTCCCTGACCCACCTCTGCAGCTGGTCCTGCATTAAAGCTGAGCCGTAGCGTGTGTGTGTCCTCCCTGCCAGGGCCCTGACTGATGAGGCCAGCAGCACTCACAGTGGCCCCAGGACACAGACCTTCCGCATGGGCTCCTGGCATTGGGCGACTCAGATCTGAGGAGCTCAGGGCTGACCCTGTGGATGGGAAGTGGCGTCACGGGCACTCAGGTTCCCCGGGTGGTGGCACTGGGCGGAGTGCAGGTGGCAGCAAGGGGCTGTTGCTATAGCCACAGCGGTGATTGTGAAGCCTGGGCACTTCTCCCTCTCCCTTGAAAGGGAAGAAATGAAGGCGAGCTGAGGGCACACGGGGCCGGGGCCTCTCTGGCCACAGGGCGGGCATACAGGCCTCATCCTACGTGCCGCAGTCTGACTCAAGGCTGGACCCACTGAAGCCTTTATTTGCTGAGGAATAGCAATTTTCAAGAAGAGGGACACCCTGAGACCTGGGAAGGGCTCGGGACAGATGGGCAGGAGACCAAGGCTGCTGGGTCCTCTAGCCAGAGCCGTCATGCCCCCGTGTGACCACATCTGTGTCTGGATCATCCCTCTGCCTCCAGAAACAAACGGAGGCTAGATCCTAACACGGCCTCCAGGGAGAGGAGAGAGAACGCCTCACGGAGCACGTCTCAGTCCCTGCACAAGTGTGGGACATGCAGCCACTGGGCTGGGCCGGCCTGAGCCCTGGAAGGGGCCTGACTCTGACCTGCTGCTCTCGTGCACGCTCCTGGGGCCAGCAGCGCCTGAGGGTCCTGGAAGCGCTGTCCTGGCCCCCGGCCCAGACAGGCTAGTGAGTCAGAGTGAAGTTTCAAGAAGACCCAGGTGACGCACACATGGGTGTTTCTGAAGTGGGGACCCTCAGGGGTCTTCTGCAAACAAGAGGTGATGGTGGCCAAGTGGGCAGTTCTCAGACACAACCTGTCACTGCGAGGCTTCGGGGCCTCATGTTCAGGCCCAGAGCCCTTGATGGAGCAGGGAGGTCAGGTCCCCTGAAAAGAAGAACTCAGAATCCAGTTACTGTTAGTGTCCCCAAGTATGTAAGGGGTCCTGTGGCCATTTTCAGACCTCCTGGGGGTTACTGGATAACAGCCCTGAACTGATAATGGCCCTGAAAACCATCACAGTCGCCAACGGGAGCTTGACGGGGGCTTGGCGGTCTGACAGTATGGGGCCCGGGCTGGAGCCTGCGAGCCAAGGGCTTTGCAGACCCTTCCTGCTGGAGTTTCTGCAGTCCCCCGGATGTAGGGAGAGGGTTGGCAGCATACCACATCGGTTCCCTGACCTGTGCAGGGACCTCCCTGCAAGCCAAAACCACATTTCCAGGGAAACTGCAGAGATCTGCTCCAAGATCAGACACTTGGAAGCTGCGAGGAGGGGCGGGGGGGAGATCCTTCTGTGTTCCCATAGGACTTTGCCAGATGCTGTTAGGACAGGTGATCACCATGTATCCTGTGGCCACGCCAGTCATAGCTGAGACTATGTTTCCTGCAGAAAACCACACAGTGCGTCTCTTGATATGCAGCTAACCTGGCAAATGCTTCCTTTTCTACCCTCACAGAAGAAGGGAATCAGAAGCAGCTTGCTTGATGGGGACGTCAACATACTTTCACGGTTTGTCCCGATGGCACCCCCTCTCCCAGGCTTAGTAGGATCCTGGTGCTCTTGGTTTTCTTGAGGACATTATGCTGATTGGACTGGGTGTGGGAGTTGACAAGCGCCCCGGATGACTTAGTCAAACCCGTGTTGACCCCAGGGTGGAAGATAAGCCCTGTCAAAGGCCAGAGCTTCCAGGGGAGTTCTAGAGATCTGATGGGAAATGCGGGGATGTCCTATAAAGTAACATCATGCCACTTGGGAGGACGGCCCGTCAGGCCCATGGTGCCTGACGCATCTGTGGCAGAGATGTCTCTGGCAAGTGCCAACAAGAGAAACATCTCTGGTCCCGGCTCCCAATATCCCAGAGCAGGGCCATTTCCTCCTCGACCAAAATCCATTATCCACTTGACAACAGCTCTGGGCTTGCTGCTGAGGTCTTGGTCTAACCTGACTGACCCAAGTGCCCAGTGAGACCGAGTATGTCTGGTCTTCTGTCCTCAAGTGGGAATACTGGAGACGGGGCCCAAGCGCACCTGGAAGTGAGCTGTATGAACAAGAGGGTCCAGCTCCCCTCTCCCTCAACCAACCCGGGGCTCTACAAGGATGCTGGCTGCTGGGAAACAAGAGAAGCCTGCAGACACGGTTCATGGGCAAATGTGTACATGTACCAATGTCCCCCAGTAGGCCAAGCCAGGGGACACCTAGCCCAAGCCTGGCTCTACAAAAGGTAGCATCCAAGAGGGTGACCAGTTGGCCAGACTCATAAAGACCAAGATGGCAAGACTGAGGACAAGGTCTGGGGAGAAGCACAGAACGAGTGCTGTCCCACAGAAACACCTCCATGCATCTATGGGGTGTCCTCTACATCTGAGACTGGTAAACGGGTCTCTCTGCCATCCCAGTGACAATTCCACGAGCCCAGACACAAAGAGGCCTGCAGAGGGGGCAGAGGCTGTGTGTGGGCCAATCACGTGGACACCCCAACTCCCCAAAAGCCCAACCCCAAATCAGCAAAGACCAAAGCTAACCTGTCAGCGTGGTCAGAGAACAGGCATGCATCAGCGAAATGGTAACAGGCTGATTACATGGACATCACAGGCATGGTGGAGACGGTGACTGGGCCCCTGGGGGCCGAGGGGCACAGCACAGACGCGTCTCTGCTGTCCTGCTGAGATGCCGGTGCCAACTCCCCACTGAACCACAATCACCTCCCAAGGGGGACCCATCCTACCACCAGGACAATGGCAGTGGGCTCGTGCCAGGAACTCACAGCGCAGGGGCAGACCACACGTGGGGCTGCTTTGCCAAAAGCCAGAACACACAGGGCCAGGGTGGAGAGAGGGAGGCAGCCGCACCGTCTGAAGGATCTCTGCTCCGTGGCCTTGAAGGTCTTGGCATCCAAGGAAGGACCTCGTCCACCAGGGAACCCAGTCCCCCTCCCGTAAGCTGGAAGCTGAGATGGCCCTTCCACCATCAGGGGTCCTACAGCCACTGAACCAGCAGGCAGAGAAAAGGCTGCTTTACTACTGGGGTGATGGATCCCAACCACCATGGAGAAATGGAGTCCTGCTTATAGGAGCTAACTGTAGCCCCCCCACATTCTTATGTTGAAGTTCTAACCCCCAGTGTCTCCGAACAGAACTGTATCTGGAGACAGGGCCTTTAAGGAGGTGATGAAAATGAGGTCCTGAGCATGGGTGCTACTGGCGTCCTTAGGAGAGGGCAGCAGGACACAGGAGGCAGGGAGAAGGCCTCCGCCTGCAAGCCCGGGAGAGAGGCCTCGGAAGGATCCAACCGTGCCCGCACCTTCATCTCAGACTTCACCTCCGGGACTGGGAGAGAACACGCTTCTGTAGTTGGGGCCTTGGGGTCGGTGGTTCGTTCTACTACGCCATGACAGCCTGGGCTGGCTGAGACAGGGCTTCGTGATAGAGCAGGAGGACCACGTGTGGGACCCCGGGACCCACCCAGCACCCCCTCTGCCCCCTGGATACTGACGGCAGTCAGCAGGGAACGGTGCCCCACAGAGACACAAGGGCTGGACCCCCCGGCAGCAACTACGGTACCCACGCTGGGAAAGAGGAAAAGCAATGGGGCTGACTGTGGGGTCCAGAGGGAAGTGTGATCAAGGTGACTTCTCCCACCCATGGTAAGGCAGTTGGTGAGACCTGGTGGTCCTTGAGTTTCTCACGGAGACGGGGGCTGGCAGGTTGGGGGAAGCCAGAGGGGTTCACTGGGCCTTGTCTTCCATCTGCCCTTTCAGACCCACATCGCCTCCCCCAGCCCTAAGCCCAAGGTAGCCCTGGAGGGCAGTAGAGGAGGAGAGTGGGATCAGGGCCTCCACACCCCCACCCCCCTCCTGCTCACAGGGCCCCCCAGACTGGCTGCACCCCTGGACTGAAGGTCTCTGCTCCTCGCCAGGTGGCCTCTCCACACCTTTCTGTCCGGACGGGTGAGTGCTCCCTCACCTGCCCTGTCGGCCCTGGGGTGGTGGGTGGGTGTGGGGAGGATCCTGGGTCCTGCACTTCCCCATGCAGGACCCTGCCCACCGTCACATCTCTGTGAACAGTCCCCAGTCACCCTCCTCTCAGCATGCCATCTGTCTCCCTTGGGCTCAGATAAGGAACCAGGATGGCCATGGGGGCAGACACGGCTCACAGCTGATACTGCTGGCCTTTTGTGCTGCTGGCCACAGTGGGGGCCAGACAGCCTGGAAGTCCCACCCTACCTCCCACCTGGTGGAGTGCAAGGCTCAGCCTGCCTGGGCCTCAGGAAGTGGGCCCCCATCTGGGCTCCACGCTGACCCAGGCGGCCCCCTCCTGCTCTGCAGAATGGGCAGGGGATAGGAATGGGGCCCATTGCACCCAGCAATGAGGCCAGAGACCCCAGGGAGGCTGGGCAGCCATCCATTTGGCAGCTGGACCTCAGTCTCCCTGTGCCCAGCCTGCTCCCATGGTGGGAGAAAGCACTCTGGAGAGGAGGGAGGAGGGGAAGGCCCTGCTCTAGCCAGGTCCCGAGTCTGCCCTGGGCCCATCCACAAAGGCCAGCCCCAAGACTGATGAGTGGAAAGGCACTTTAAGGGGATGAGCAAGAGGACAGGAGAGGACGAACAGAGCCGACTGATGGGCCGTTGGTGGTCCAGCCCATCGCAGCTCCTGGCCGCCCAGGCTCACGGGTCAGCACAGGCTCATGGTCACTGGGCAGTGGGGGCCCTCATGATGCAGGGACCTCCAGGTATCGCACAGGGTTCGAGAAGGGGCCTGGCCGGGCCCAGTAGTCCACCGCTCGAACCCGGTAGGAGCCGGACGTGACAGCAGAGTCTGAGGATGCAAACATACACATGTGTTCTTGAGTGCCCCCTTGAGCCCACCCCAAACTCCTAGAGCTCCCTGGACCCCACCCCATGGGACATGTGCTGAGGCCCAGAAATGGGGCAGCTGAGGCCAGGGCAGACAGTGGCAGGCATACCTGGGCTGAACACAAAGAGGTTAAACGTCGATGGCCTCCTGCTGACAGGAGCGTATGCCTCACCATCTGCGGAGAACTGGACCTCATACGTCCACAGGCACCTGGAGAGGGTCAGTCGGGTTGAGGGCTGGCGTCCAGGTGGGCTGGGGGGCAGGGTAGACGCACAGCCCCTTTTCTGAGCCCTCCCCGGGTCCCTGGCCCTCTTCCTTCATGCTCGATGAAGAGAGGGGACGAGGGGACTAGAGCCCAGGGCCACCTGTCAGTGTTCCCTGCAGGTACCCCCACCCCCGATCAAGCAGGGTGGGATGCCTCGGGCTGTTTGTGTGGCTGCGAGAGTGGGGGTGTGAGAGGCAGAGGTGGGGAGGGGTCGGAGGACCAGAGCGGAGTGACCACTTGGGCACTGCAGCCTCGAGGGACTGGGCATAGGTGGGGATCAACAGCTCCCACAGGGTGGGGGTTAGGGGAGTGGGAGTGAGTGCACTCACGCACTTGGAGCCCACGCGCTCATCCGACCAGACCAAAAGCACCTGCCCACTGGTCAAGGGCAGGGCACGGAGCCAGGTCACCTGACGGGAGAGAGGCTCCGTGACTGGGGGGCTGGAGGGGCCTGGGCGGCGGGGTAGGGGGCTGCCACTTGCCTGGCCTGGCGGCTTCTCGGGGCGTGCACACACGTGCACCAGCAGGAGCGAGGGCAGCCGGAGCGCTGGGCTTATTGTCAGGCGGCCACTGGCAGGGAAGGGGCGTGGCGCCACGGCCACCGGGTCCTGGGGACAGGGACTGGTACTCAGGGCCTTGGGATCTCGACAGCCGCCCTGCCCCATCCCCCACCCTGCCTCAGACCTCGGCAGCGCGCATGCGCCGGAACTCCTCTGCCGAGGGGAAGACAGGCCGGCCGAGGCGCTGCCACTCGCCATGGGGGCTGCAGAGCCGGTTGTCCAGGTACAGGGTGACATAGACGAGCCCTGCGGAGCGGACGTTGGAGCCCCGCCTCGCCGGGCCCGCCCCCTCCAGGGCCACCCCTTCCCCGGGAGCCCAGCTCACCCGGGCCTGGGGGCACCCCGTGCAGGCGCAGGGTCAAGGCGACGCTGCGATTGGCGTGGTCGCGCGTGTCGTCGCTCGCGTAGACCAGCACGGTGGCACGCCAGGCGTCCAGGGGGCCAGCCGGGCTGTGGGCGCTGGCTAGGACGCCCACCGTGTGGTTGCTGTCCAGCACCGTCCCGGCTTGCGACACCTCGGCCCAGAGCTGCTCGCTGTCTGCAGGGCAGGCGTGGGCTGGCGCCAGGGGAAATCGCGGCCTCCCGGGGCTGCCCTCCCGAGGCCTGGCTTCCCACCGTTCATTCCCCTCCACGAAGGGTCCCGCACCAGGAGGGCCCCGCCACACCACAACGTCTGTGACCCACTGGGCTGGGGAAGCGGCGCCGGGAGGGCCAAGAAAGTCCCCCATCCCCGGCAGGGCGCATACATCCGCGCCTCCCCTGCCTTGGGGCCTTCGCGCAAGCCACTAGGGCCTGGAAGGACACCCCTGCCCGACCGCGGCCCTGCTCCGGGCCCCGCCCAGGGGGCACGGGGCGGCCTCGTCCGCTCGAGTGGGGGCTGGCGCAGAGAAGGGGGCGGGGATACCCAGCAGGGCCAGCAGCGCCATGGCGGTGAGCACGGGCTTGCGCAGCAGCTGCACGTGCGGCGGACGCGTGTTGTTGACCTGGAAGCGCGCGGTGAGCGTGCGCTGTGTGAAGTAGTGCGGCTGGTAACTCAGGAAGGCGTTGTCGTTGCTCAGGAGCGCGTAGTGCACAGCAGAGCTGGAGTTGGCCACCAGCAGGTTCTGGTGCTGAGCAATGACCTGCGGGCGTCCAGGCGGTAGGCTCTCCCAGGCCGCGCGCCGGACCCTCCCTCCCCTTAAGGGCCGCAGCTCCTGGGGTAGGAGCTGGGCTGGGTGCTGGGGGCGGGCCTACCTTCACCACCATGGCCGCGTAGGTCACGTCGGCTCTCCAAGGCTGCGGCAGGGACCAGCCCACCAGCGGGTCCGCTTCATCGTTGTAAATGGGGGTGTCAGCAAACGTGGGGAAGAGCCGTTGTATCTGCAGCACGGTGGCCTTCTCCTGCTCCAGGATGGAGATGGAGCTGCCCGCGCCCTGCGGAGGTTGGCCTCAGGACAACTGGGGTCAGCTCCCGGAGTCTGGCTGAAGAGCGGGTGGGGCTGCGGCGGGGGTCCCCTGGCAGGCGGAGGGGCAGGGGGCGCGGGGGGCGGCGGCTGTACCTTCTTGTGGAGGGAGATGTAGTCCAGCCGCACGCCCAGCTCCCCCGTGAAGAAGTTGGTGCCGTTGTGGCAGTGACCCAGGAGGCCCCAGCAGAGCGGCGAGCGCGGCCAGGGGCGGAAGGAGTCCGCGGGGCCGCCCAGACGCAGCGCCGGGCTGGCAGCCCGCAGACCCTCGGAGCAGGCGTCGTAGTAGTTCAGGAAGCCTGGGCGGGAGGGCACTTGGAGTCCACACGCTGGCGCCTGAGGGGCCGCTCCCGCCCCTTCTCCACTCACAGGACCCCTGAGGCGCCACCCACCTTGCATGGTCATGGACACGTTGTCAAAGTCGTGGTGGTCTGGCTCGTTCCATGTCTCGAAGTTCCACTTGGAAACGTGTGAGAGTCCATACCTGCCTGCAGAATGTCCCCTCACTGTCACACATGCCCCCCACGGGGAATGCCAAGCCCATCAGCACTCACAGGGAGGCCTGCCTACGGTTGGACCGTGACAAGGATATCCGTCTCCATATGAGCCCACTGCCCCCTGCCCGGCCTCCTTCCCCCATCAGGAGACCCTGGCTCAGGGTTCATGACAGAGAAGACCAAGGGGGTGGCCTGTGTGGGAGGAGAGCCTGCCCAGGAGTGCCCACCCGTCCCTCCAGTGCCTGTGCCCTGCCCACCAATGTATCTCCTGGCCACGAGGGAGACCAGCTTCTTCCACTCAAACACCTGCTGCTTGTCCTCGAAGTTGGTGAAGCGTTTGGAGGGGCTGCCCATCAGCTCAAAGCCTGCAACACATGAAGGTGGCTATCCGCCCGGGCCCCACCTGCCCGCACGGCACCCGCGCTCTGCCTGCCCTGGGCCCCACCTGCCCGCACAGAGGCCAGTCCTCTGCATATAACCAGTGAGAACCCAGAGGGGTCAGGTCCCGGGGACGGGACAGGACTAGAGGGCAGAGGGCAGGGCTGCTGCTTACCTGGGAGGAGCTGGTTCTCCCTGAGAAGATCCAGGTACCGATCCAGATGCGTGAAGTTGTAGCTCAGGCCTTGCCCAGCTGACTCCCTGTAGGACAGTGAATGTCAGGGCAGAGGAAAGTGGGCCCCGGGCTGGAACTGTGGCCACATTCAAGCAGGTAGGGAGCCTGAAAGGTGCCATGCAGGTCTCAGATCCAGACTCCTCAGTGGGTCCGTCCCCTTGAAAACACCAATGACAGAAGCCTATCAGTCATTCATAGCCTAGTATGAACCAGTGTGCTTGTACTGGAACCCCACCCCCCAGCCTTCAGGAGCTCGGAACAGCTCTGGGCACCTCCCCTCTACGTCCTCAGGTAGATCTTTTGGGAAGGGCACAATAGAATGGAGTAGGGGAGAACAAGGCACCTGAAGACAGCAGACTGTGGAGTGGGGAGCCATGGAACAGAAGCCTGGCAGGACCCGGGGGCGGGGGGCCACAACCTGCTTCTTCACACGTCCTGGAGGCCAGGGCTCCCGATTTGTCTCAAAAGTACTCCTCTCCCCCTCCCACACTCAGAAAATGCAGAAGGGCAGCCTCCCACCCTACTACACTGGGGCCCAATTTCCTCCAGGTTCACATTTTGGGAGGAGACAGAAATCATCAGGCAACCACGTGAATCTTGAATGTGGGCACATCAGATGTACCATGCAAGGGGAAGGGAGCAAAGGATCAGGCAGGGAGGGACTCTCTGAGGTAACATCTAAGACCTACCACGTAGTGAGACAAAGCCAGCAATGAGAATGCCCGGGAGAACAGACAAGACAGCATGTGCAATGGCCCTGAGGTAGGAGTAAACTTGCAGTGATCAAGCAGTAGAAAACACAGTGTGGACCTGGGGCAGAATAGGGTGCTGGCTGTGACAGACTACATCACAGGAGGCCTTGTGCCCAAAGTGAGGATGAGACCCTGACTCAAAGTGAAATGGGGAGCCCTTGTCAGAGATTCAAGGAGAAAAGTGCCATGACTTTGTTTTTAAGACTTTTTTTTTAAGAGATTTTTTAAAAATTTTTTATTTATTTGACATAGAGAGACAGAGAGAGAAGGAACACAAGCAGGGGGAGTGGGAGAGGGAGAAGCAGGCTTCCTGCTGAGCAGGGAGCCCGATGCGGGGCTCGATCCCAGGATGCTGGGATCATGACCTGAGCCGAAGGCAGACGCTTAACTGGCTGAGCCACCCAGGCGCCCCAAGACTTTTTTTTTTTTTTTAAGATTTTATTTATTTATTTGAGAGAGAGAGAATGAGAGAGAGCACAGGAGAGAGGGGAGGGTCAGAGGGAGAAGCAGACTCCCCGCCGAGCAGGAAGCCCGATGCGGGACTCCATCCAGGGACTCCAGGATCATGACCTGAGCCGAAGGCAGTCGCTCAACCAACTGAGCCACCCAGGGGCCCAAGACTTTTTTTTTTTTTTAACAGTTTTAGGTTTATAGCAAAATTGAGAGGGAGGTACAGAGATTTCCCATCTCCTCCCTGCCTGCACATAGGCACAGCCTTCCCCACTATCCACATCCGCACTGGGATGGGACATGTGACGGCGGACGGGCCTCCACGCACACGTCATCCTCACCCAGAGTCCACAGATGGCCGCAGGGCCCCCCCTGGTGGTGCACATTCTGTGGGTTTGGACACGGGCATCAGGACAGGTGCCCACCACCGCAGCACCACCCAGAGTTGCTCCCCGGCCCCCACATCCCCCGTGCTCCCCCTGCTCACCCTCCTGCCCCCAACCCCTGACAACCGCCCATCTTGGTGCTGTCTCCATAGTTTTCCTTTGGCCATGATGGCTGGAAAGGTCCCCCCGGGACAGGTGTAGCGCAAGGACTGGGCGGTGGCTACAAAGGCAGCAGGAAGGAGCCAGAGCAGATGGACTTACGAGGTAGGGTGGGCAACATCTGCAGATGGAGGGGGCAGGTCTTGCACAACCCCTCAGACTTCGCTTGAGCAGCGAGGTGGGTAGGGGCACAGGTGGCATCTGAGGGTGGGCCCGGCGTTGGGCGCTGGGTGAGGAAGCTGGTGGCCTTCCAGTCAGGCACAGGCAAGGGGCCGGGGCAGGAGGAGTGGTGCAGGGGTGTGCACGGAGCCCAGGGGTGGCCCAGGCTGGGGGTATTGCCTCGTGAGGAGCACAGGCCGGTGGGCTGGCAGGCCTCTCAGGGCTTCCCCTGAGGACATGCTTGCCCATCCGTCCATCCCAGGGAGGAAGGTGGCCAAGGGCAGGAGGGCCTGCAGGGCGCCCTCTTGTGGCAGCTGGGGAGGAGCCGGGTGGGGTCACCACAGAACCTGGCCCTGAACAGCTTTTCATCTGTCAACCTCCCCATCCCACGCCACAGCTTGGCTGGCCCACTGTCTCCCTGGACACAGTGAGGACATGGATAAGTCAACACCTCCCCTCTACGTCCTTCTCTCCCCCATGCCTCGCTTTGGACAGGGTCAAGGATGAGCCTGGGCCTGGCCTTCAGAGTCCAACCCAGGGACCAGGTCAAGCCACCACACCCAAGTTCCTCTGCTCCTCCCCGGCCCTGCACTCTGCTTTCCCTTGCTGGCCCCCCTGTGCAGGGGCTGCGTCCTTCCATCTCTGGGGCCCAGCAGGACAAGCTTGTGGGCAGTGGGGATCACCTCCCTCACCCTTCCCCTCCCATCCAAAGGTCACAACCGGTAGCAAAGAAAACTAACAAGCACTTGGGTAAAAATTAAATGTGCACAGCAGACGGTTCCAAAGTCCCACTACTGTGGGGGAGGGGGGTGGGCAGGGGTGATGGGGTGACCAAGTGGAAAGTGAAGGCATGTGCAGGAGCTCCATGCTTTCCCTGCAGCCCCTGGCGGCAATAATCCCAGCCTGCACACATTGGGTGCACAGCAGACCTCAGATCCATGCTGCTCCTGTGGGTGGTGTCCTGGGCCAGTGGGGTACCACGGGGGAGCCCTAACGCAGAGGCATCCCCAGCCTGCCCCCTGGATGGATAGGACTGTCCCCTGGCCCAGCCAGCCTCCACAGCTAAGGATACCCTGGGGGCCAATACACCGGTCCCAGGGGCCAAAAAACCCACCCCAGAGGTCCTTAGGCCCCACTGTAGGTGCCTTAGTCTTCCTCTGCCTGGCCCGGTCAGAGTGAGGATCTGGGAGACCTCATTTAGGGAGGGGGCTGAGTGTTGAGGTGAAGTGCAGAGAGGCTTGGGTCTCCACCGACCAGCTTCCATTCCGCGGCCCTGAAAGGGTCCGAACCTGGGTGCGAGGCCTCCGGCTCTGGCACATGGGCCGGGGTTGCGGCGGCTGCACAAAGTGCTCATTCACGCGCGCTGGCGGCCGGCGGGCTGCGCCAAGGCCCCCACTGCAGGGCCTGAGCGCGTGTGCGGGAGGACAGAGCTGCGGCCGGGCCTGGGGAGTGCTCGGGTGCGCGGAGCTGGACCCGGCCGCACGTGCGCGGGGGAGTGAGGACCAGGCCACGGCGGTGGGGGGTGCCGAGTGGGGGGCGCGCATGGAGGGTCCGCGGGGCGAAGACGCGGGGCGCGCGCTCCCGGAGCAGGAGGGTGGGGCGGGGAGCGCAGTGAGCCGCCAGCCGAGGGAGATGCGTGGGGGCGCGCGCAGCGGGCTCACAGACCCGCCCCCCAAGGGAACCCGCAGCCTCAGTCTGAGGATGGAGGCAGGAGGGTGTCAGGCTCAGGGCCAGCCGGCGGGAGAGGCCCGGTGCTCTCCATGTTCCCATCCAGCACCCGGGGCCCGTGCACCACGGCGGCATGTCGGGGCCCTGGAAGCCATACGGGCCGTCGGCCGGCAGCCCCTTTGCACTCGGGGTCGGGATACAATATTTCCTTTCCAAATAAGCGTATTTGACAATTTAAAACAGGGATTTAAAGACAAATATTAAGGAAATAACCATGTGGCCTAAGGCTGGGCAGAAGCCCCCAGAGGGAGGTTCCAGCAGGGTGAACCCCAAGGCCCCTGCCCGGGTGAAGTGTGCAGCTCGGTGGGCCCACCGCAATGACGGGGGGTGGGCCTCAGCAGCCCCTCTGGCAGGCAAATGCCCAGGACTAGATACCCGTGTGCGGGGCCCAGACCACAGGTGCCGATCACCAGCCTCAGTGCAGAGAAGTGGACGGACACGGCAGGGGCAGGGGTGTCCTGCAATTCTCCCAAAGGTCAGACGTGACCGCAACTGTTCCTTCACCTGGTTTAGACACCCAGCCTGGGCAGAGTATGAGGCCCAATGCCTGCTGGCAAGGGAGCCACATCCGGCCCCCAGGCTGCATCTGACAGGATAGGGGCTCCTGGTGGACCCCATTAGCCCCTCCCTGAAACATCTCCACCTGCCTTGAATCTCACCCCACCCAGGTGCTTTCTTGCCCAGAGCCTCCAGAAACCCCCACCCCTCCCCTTCCTAACTCAGAGGAAGGGCCCCTTCCCACACTAGGTCCCCACCCCAAGTAAGCCCCTCTCCTACACCAGCACCCAGGCCCCCTGGCCCAGCACGAGCACACATGTGTATCTGCCCCTGGCCACCGCTGCTCTGGGCACCAAGGAGTCCTCTGTGTCACAAAACCCCCAAGGGCGCTGAGGTCACTCAGGGAGTTCTCTCGGCCCCTTTGCCAGTAGCCGGGGTAGGAGATAAATGTATATGCCCCCCCTCAATAGCTACCCTCCCCTCTGCACCCCGAGGTGCACCTGATCTGCCCCAGGGAGGGGCCTGAAGCTCCTGATCTGGGCAAACAGCTCCCACCAGGGGCCACGTGGGTCCTGGGATGGACTCGGGGGGGGGGGCCGGTCAGTGGAGGGAAAACCCTAGGCTGGGTCCCGGGGGGATAGGAGAGCAGTAGGGGCTACGGGGCTACGGCAGCCCGCGGGATGGGCCCCTTTCCACACATAACCCTTCAAGATCCCAGTGGTGGAAGTTCACCTGTTACTCAGTGTAAAGGTGGAGGATCAGAATAGTCATTGTATCATTTGTGGGTCGCATGGGTAATCATCTAAAGCCATCATGTGCCTTCACGCCAGTCCTTGCCCACGCCTGGCACCTGACAGTCACTCAGGTGGTCGGACCCCCACCCCCCCAAGAAGGGTGTACCTGGCTGGTAGCATATCTTGATGCCCGCTGGCCCTCCTGCCTTCAGCAATCCACACACCTGCACGCACACACACTTAGCAGGGGCCTCACACCCGCTTTCCACACAAGGACACACAACAGAGGCCGAGCATACAGCTGCCCAGTGCCGCTCGGGCCGGCGCTCCAGTGTGGACCAGACCTGTCTCACGGCACGACGGGGAGGATGACCAGGGATGGGATGAAGAGACCGGCCCCTCCCCCAGTGCCCACCCTTAGTTAGTTGTGGGGACCACAGCAATAGGCCCCAGAGCTGAAGGGTCCCCTCTGCCTGTACCCTGTCCCAGGACTGGCTGGGCTCCTGGGCCTTCTGCCTCCCCCAAGGACCCCAGAATCCAAGCATCCTGCTCCAGCCACTGGGGGCCCTCGCCCACCCTGTCCCACACGTGGGGCCCCGCTGGGAGGCTGGGAGCTTATCAAGAGGCCCACACAATTGTTTGTGAGCCTCTGATTACAGTACAACTCCCTGGATTAGCCGCTCAGGTAACACCGGTCTGGGGGAAACCCATGACTCAGCAATCTTTGGGGTAAATAATTTAACTGCAAGCCCAGCTGGCCAAGCAGTCAGATGGTCACCACGGAGCACTGCCCGCGGTGGGCGCCAGTTCTGCCGTGGTCTGGCTCCTGGCTCCAGCTCTGAGCCAGAACCCTGCCGCCCACACTCCCCCACCCGCCAACAAAAGCCAGAGGGCTTTGGAGGGCCGGCCGGCCGGCGGACTCTGGCCCCGACAGGCTGAAAGGCCAGCTCCCTCGCTACCCTCCGGTCCTCCAAGCCCGTGAGGGGCTCCCTCAGGTAAGATCATCCCGGGGCATTGCGGCAGGACCGTGAAATCCCCGAGGCGACAGGAGAGGCCAGCTCCCTGGGTGAAGGGGAGGGCAGGGCAGTTCTAGGGTCTCCTTTGTGGACCCCCCGGCACAAGGCAGATGCCACTTCAACAGTCCTCACTCTACACACCTGGACTCTGGGGGCTCGGGGGGGCCCCTGTGTGCTGAGGTCGTCCCAGGAAGGAAGCACAGCTCAACATCCCCCTGGAGCTCATGGGGGCTGTGCCTGCCTGCCCCCCTACGTGCCGTCCTCCACAGCCCGGGGAGACCCCAGACCTGTGTCCTGGGCCTGGGGTGACAAGGCAAGAGAAGGCCAGCAGTCCCACACTTGTGTTCCACAGTGCACCTGTGTGGTCTGAGACCCCGACCCGCCTCAGCAGTGTGAACACACACCTGGGAAGGGGTACCCCCCAGTCCTGGCGGACCGGGAAGAGGACAGATGCCGGTTGCCCCAACTTCCCTCCCAGCTGGCCCCCGCTGAGATCACCCTGCCAAAGCATGTCCCAGGGGTTCTGCCCAAGGAGCAGGGGGTGGCTAGTGCTGCTGTCTGAGCAGCCCTCCCCCAGCGCAGACGTGGGGTCCCAGGATCTCGAAGGTTCAACAGGGGGCACAGGGAGGCCCTCGTCCTCCAAGCCCATGGCACAGAGCTGACCCAAGGGCTGCCAGAGGGGACCACGGTGGTTGGGATGGGTGGGGGGGGCCTGTGCCCGCACGGGGAGGTGGACAGGGAGCCGCGGAGCGGGGTCCGGCCACGCGCAGGTCTGGGTCTCTGCGCGGCCCTGCGACCCCAGCGCTGACGCCCGCCTCCACTGCAGGTTCCCAGATGGAGGTGGCCCCTGAGTGCGTGCAGCGGGGCGGCCGGCCGGTGCTGGTCCGCCGGCGGTCCCCAGCGCCCCTGGGCCTGTGTGAGATGCTCAAAGCCAGGCTGTGGTGGAGGTGCGCGTGCAGCCCGCAGAGCGCCTGGACGCTGGTGCAGGACCTGCTCCCCGCCACACGCTGGCTGTGCCAGTACCAGCCACGGGAGGCCCTGGCGGGCGATGTCATGTCCGGGCTGGTCATCGGCATCATCCTGGTGCCCCAGGCCATCGCCTACTCACTGCTGGCGGGACTACAGCCCATCTACAGTCTGTACACGTCCTTCTTCGCGAACCTCATCTACTTCCTCATGGGCACCTCTCACCACGTGTCCGTGGGGATCTTCAGCCTGCTCTGCCTCATGGTGGGCCAGGTGGTGGACCGCGAGCTCCTGCTGGCCGGCTTCGGCCCCGCCCAGGGCGGCGCAGGGCCCGGGGACAACAGCAGCAGGGTCAACGCCTCAGCCGCCGCCGTGGGGCCCGGGCCACAGGACTGCAAGCAGGACTGCTACGCCATCCGCGTCGCCGCTGCCCTCACGCTGGTAGCCGGCATTTACCAGGTGAGGGGCCGACCGGCTGGGGTTCTGCCGAGCGAGGCGCAGGCCCCTCGGGCGCTCACCGCCCACTCAGAAGGGCCAGGCCCAGGGCAGTGCGGGCTCAGGGCCTCAGAGGACGGCGGGTTTAACCAGCAAGGATGGGACAGAGCAGGCTGAGGCAGAGGTGGGCACGGGACGGCACCCCAGGACCGGGGCACCTGAGGGCCTGAGGGTGCCCGGGAACGGGGGCCCCGCCCAGCCAGCTGTGGCCCGGACAGCAGTAGTCGGCTGGAGTGGGGCCTCAGCTCCAGACGTGCCTGGCTGGCCCACACAGCTCCCCTGGGTCTCCCGTCCCAGGTGGGACCCTGAGAGGCTGCCTCCCTTCCTGCAGCCTCCCCACACCCAGGGGTCTCCTGGACCAGGCCTGTCCTGTCCACCCCAATGGCACACCCTCCCAGGGGCCCCAGGTCTCCCGGGTGGGGGGCAGTGCCCCTCGCAGGACAGGAGAAAGGAGCCGCTTTCCGATGCCCGGAGCCCGCACGCGCGAGGAGACCAGAAATGAGCGTACGAGGCCACGTGTGCACCTCCAGCGTCTGCCGTGCCTGTGTGCGCACACGTGTGTGCGGGGGACCCCGGGCAGAGTCCGTTCGGGAAATAAGCGGCAGCAGTGAAGGGGTGCTGGGCTCTGTGCTGCGGCCGCCCCCTCTGTGCACCAGGCGGCCCGCTGCCCTGACCACGCTCTGTCCACAGGTCCTCATGGGCATCCTCCGGCTGGGCTTTGTGTCCACCTACCTCTCCCAGCCACTGCTCGATGGCTTTGCCATGGGGGCCTCGGTGACCATCCTGACCTCCCAGCTGAGGCACCTGCTGGGCGTGCAGATCCCACGGCACCAAGGGCCGGGCATGGTGGTCAGCACGTGGCTGAGCCTGCTGCGCAGCGCTGGGCAGGCCAACCTCTGCGACGTGGTCACCAGTGCCACGTGCCTGGCCGTGCTGCTGGCCTCGAAGGAGCTCTCAGACCGCTGCCGGCACCGCCTAAAGGTGCCGCTGCCCACGGAGCTACTGGTCATCGTGGCGGCCACGCTGGTGTCCCACTTCGGCCAGCTCCACGAACGCTTTGGCTCCAGCGTGGCCGGCGACATCCCCACTGGTTTCGTGGCCCCCCGGGTGCCCGACCCTGGGCTGATGTGGCGTGTGGTGCTGGACGCCGTGCCCCTGGCCCTCGTGGGCTCCGCCTTCTCCATCTCTCTGGCCGAGATGTTTGCCCGGAGCCACGGCTACTCCGTGAGGGCCAACCAGGAGCTGCTGGCCGTGGGCTGCTGCAACGTGCTGCCTGCCTTTTTCCACTGTTATGTCACCAGCGCTGCCCTGTCCAAGAGCCTAGTGAAGACAGCCACCGGCTGCCGCACGCAGCTGTCCAGCGTGGTCAGCGCCGCCGTGGTGCTGTTGGTGCTGCTGGCCCTGGCACCGCTCTTCCGGGACCTGCAGCGGTGCGTGCTGGCCTGCGTCATTGTGGTCAGCCTGCGGGGCGCCCTGCGCAAGGTGAGGGACGTCCCGCAGCTGTGGAGGCTCAGCCCCGCTGACGCGCTGGTCTGGGTGGCCACGGCGGCCACCTGCGCGCTGGTCAGCGTCGAGGTGGGGCTGCTGGCCGGCATCCTCCTGTCTCTGCTCAGCCTGGTTGGCCGTACCCAGCGCCCGCGGGCTGCCCTGCTCGCTCAGATCGGGGACTCTGGCTTCTACGAGGACGCTGCGGAGTTTGAGGGCCTGGTCCCTGAGCCTGGGGTGCGGATATTCCGCTTTGCGGGGCCGCTCCACTACGCCAACAAGGATTTCTTCCTGCGGTCACTCTACAGCCTCACGGGGCTGGACGCAGGGCGCGCGGCCGCCAGGAAGAAGGAGCAGGGCCTGGAGGTGAGGGCCGGCGAGGGAGACCCTGCCGAGGGCGTGGACCCGGGCCCAGTGACCAGCACGGCTGCGCTGGTGTCCACGGTGGCCCGCTTCCATGCCGTGGTCATCGACTGTGCCCCGCTGCTGTTCCTGGATGCAGCCGGTGTGGCCACGCTACAGGGCCTGCGCCGAGATTACGGGGCCCTGGGCATCGCCCTGCTCCTGGCCTGCTGCAGCCCCTTGGTGAGGGACACGCTGAGGAGAGGTGGCTTCCTTGGGGAGGACCAGGAGGACGCGGCCGAGGAGGGGCAGCTCTTCCACAGCGTGCACAGCGCCGTGCAGGGGGCCCGAGCTCGCCGCAGGGCGCTGGCGGCCACGGACTCCGCCCTCTAGCAGCGTCCCAGGAGCCCTCAGCAGACACGCTCCCGCAGTCGGTCACCGACACCACTCACCACACCCCTCCAAGAGTGACACGGTGCCCCTCCACCCTGGAGGAACCGGGGAGCACACAGAGGCCCCAGACGCTTGAACATCCAAGAGCGGCACCTTTGAAACGGACTGTCACAGAGCCCCCTGGGCCCGCGCGCTGTGTGTCCATGGTCCTGTAGGGTCGATTTGACAGAGGGTGTCACCTCTTATTTGAACAAGGGCCCGAGGCAATCAGGACGCCTCCAAGGTGCCCATAGGATACTGGTCCCTTGGCCTGCCCAGTCCCGGGCCCACTGGTGAGAGGTGGCAGCTCTGGCCAGGGGCCTGAGGGTCTCTGTGTCTCTGAAGTCTTCCCAACACACAACCAAGTGTTCCTTCGTCTCACGCCTTGGCTGGGCTGAGCCTTGCAGGGCCGAAGGGGGCTGGGACCAACACAACTGCAGCCCAGCCCTTGGGCAGTGTTCCTGCAAAGCCTGACCCCCGAGCACACCGCATGAGGTATGTGGGTGCACTCTTGCTGGTGCAGCGGAACACCAACCCGCCCCTGAGCCTCTAAGTGACGTCCAGCGGGATGTCAGCTGTGCCCAATCCAGGGGCCGCTCAGCACCCACCAGAGCCCCACACATGACATTCTGCCGGGAAGTGTGAGGGCAACAGCTCCTCAGAGCAGGATTCTCCTCTCTTCTGCCCCCACCACGGCCCTCACACTGCCCGGTCCTGCACACCCCGACATAGTCCTCCTCTTAGCCTCGGTCCTCCTCTCCATAAAGGGGGCTCTGCCGGCTGCCCCCATCACTCACCTGGCTGTGACGAGCTCCAGCAGCCAGTGGGTCCGGACCTGCTCAATGCCACCATGAGGGACAGCGCCCACGTAGGCCAGGTTGAGCTGCTGGTCCCAGCTGAGGTCATACTGGTCAGCCTGGCTGTGAGGCAGTGGGGGGCTGGGGAAAGAACAAGGGGGATGGGGCATGAGTCCCCACGGACAGGGCCTGGGATTGCCCGGGACACCCATCTCCAGCAGCTGGACTGGGGAGTACCTGCCAATGCATGTTACTGTCCCTGATGTAATAAAATGACCCCTAACACCAGGAATGTTATTAAGGCTCACGTTTACGGGGCCACCCTGAAAAGAGAGGACCCAGGGGGCACCCTGAAAAGAGAGGACCCCATCCCAATACCCTGCTCCTTCCCCCTTCAGCCAGGTGATCTCAGCCAGAAGCAGGCCACAGAGGGGGTTGGAGACAAGAGAGGGGGTCGGAGCGGGGGGTTGGGAGATAGGTCCCAGGACAGGGATGTCTGACATCACTGTGGCCGCCCCCTTGGGAGGGTCCTGGTCTGCAGCAAAGAGCAGTGTCCTGGGCCGCTGCCCCTCCTGGGCCTGGACGGCCCCAGGTGGCCACCGCGCAAACTCAGGGCCTGTCCACAGGTCTCCACCACGCCGGGCACCCACTCAGAAAACCCCTCGTGGCACCCAAAACACCGCCTGCAGCCGGCCGGCAAAGAAAGCCCCCAGTCTGACTGAAGGCGGACCCCAAGAGGAAGGAGTAAACCAGCCAGGGAAGGGCTAGGGCTTGGGCAGCCTTCCTCACATCAGAGCGCCTATGAGCGGTGGGCGCGGGAGCCCGGGGTCTCTCCAATGCAACCAGGGCGTCCAGGAGCGCGGCCCGGGTTCGGGAGGAGCGCGCGGCGCGATGCAGGCGCGATGGGCCTCTCGGGCCTGCGTCTCCCCGCGGGGAGCGCTCACCAGAAGCCGGTGCTCCTCCAGAAGGGCCGCAGGGGCCGCAGCGCGCGGGCCGCGTCCACGAGCACTAGGTGCGGGGCCTCTGCCAGGGCCCGGGGCGCGGCCAGCAGCGCGGCCAGCAGCGCGAGCGGCGGGGTGCGGGAGCCCGGGGGCCGCATGGCGGGGCGCGCGATCCCGCAGGCCCGGCGGCTCCTCGGCGTCCCGGGAGCCCAGGTCTCCGCCGCCGGTTCCGCCTCCGGGTCGCACGCCATGTGACCGCCGCTGCGGGGCGGGGCCGGGCGGTGGCCGGGCCTGGGTGGGTTCTGGAACGCGGGCGGGGCGGGCGGTGAGTGGGCGGGGGCCGGGGGGTGCCCCCGCCCGGCCGGGCTCCCGCCTGGGGAGTCCGGGACCGCCGCCCCTCCCTGGCTCGGTCCGCCCCCGCCGGACGGCAGTACCCGCCCGCCCTGCTCACCGGCTGTGCTCGGACGCTTCCTGTAAGAGCGCCCCGCTGTCCCCGGGCCGAGAGTGAGTCGTTGTCGGCTTCATGCCTCGGATGGCCCCGGAGGCCGGGGAGTCGCCTAATGTGCGGGTCCGGCGGCTACTGATGGCTCCGACCTGCGACGGCTGGACAGTGGGCACAGGTGGTCGGATGTGGGACACATTTGGAAGACGAGCGCTAGGACCGCCGGTGGTTTGGATGCAGGGGTGGGAGGGAAGGAGCAGAGTCACAGGTGAGCCCCTGGGGTGTTGGCTTGGCACAGCGAAGTGACAAGGAGCAGGTGTGGTCGGGGCACAAGCTGGCTTGGAGAGGGTGAGCGGACCTTGCTGACAGACAGCTGGGTGGCCTGGCCTGGGTTTACGCTTCACGTACACACGCACCGGGCAAGTCGTACAGCACCGTGTCTTCCACAATCAGACGTTTCACCACCCTGCACCCTCCTGCCTGAAACAGCAGAACCCCGTCGCTGGAGGCCGCCAACGGACCGGTCCCCCAGGTTGGTGACAGAAACAGGATTTGCAGAGATAAGAGCGGGCGATTTTCTAGAAGTGTTGGAAGATACCCCGCCACAGAATCAAGCAATGCCACGAAGCCCACGAAGAAAGGCGTGAACCCAAGCACATCATCGTGAAGGGCTGAAACCAAAGACCCACGAAGTACCTTCAAAGCTCACTGACTTTTCAACAGAAGCAATTGAAACCAATACACAGTGAAATGAAAACTTCAAAGTCTTGGAAATACACGGCTGGTAAGATAGAATTCTGAATCCAGCAAGAATTTTACTTCCAAAGAGAAGGTCAGATAAAGACTTTGTGGAGAAATGGACTCTGGGGACATTGGTCACCATTGGCCCTCACCACGGAGATGATAACTGGTACCTCCAAGCAGAATGATCCAGCACAGCCCAGAGGTACAGGAAGAGTATGTTGTACATGAATCTAATGAAGAGTGATTTATACAAAAATAATGTAATGTCTTCTGGGGGCTTAAGTACACCAGAGAATCAAAATGTGTGACAGTTAACACAAGTTGTGAGTGGAATAAATGCACACTGATTGGCTGGCCACAGCGGTGTCCGTGGTCCTAATCCCAGGACCTCTGAGTGTGACCTTCCGTGCTGAAGAGACTTGCAGATGTGATTAAGTGAAGGCTCTTGAGATGGGGAGATAATCCTGGATGATCCGGATGGGCCCTATTTGTCATCACAGCATCCTCGTGAGGGGGAGGCAGAGGGAGACTTGACACGGGAGTGGCCACGTAAAGACCTCGGAAGAGAGAGAGATCTGGAGACTGTTCTAAAACGTGCACTCAGGATTTGTTTTAACCAGGTATGGTGAGACACACACACAGGGAGATGATCGCCGTGCAGGAAGAAGTTCATACTCACGGATCCCAGGAAACAGGAGGCCGGGCACTCGGTCCCGGGCCACACAGGGACACAAGGGGTAGGGAGAGATCAGCAAGGGGCCTCATGACAAGTCTCCATTACACCGAGGCTGAACACATCTCCCCTTCAGTACAGGGAAAGCTTTTCAGGTTGGTGTGAGGTGAGAGTTGGGCAAAGGGCCCTTAATTAAGGGAGCTTAACGCCTGGGGCAAGATAGAGACTCAACTAGGGGTCCATTTATTGGACTGGGATATGAAGAGGAATTGTTTAAGAAGACCATTATGTCGGGGCGCCTGGGTGGCTCAGTCGTTAAGCGTCTGCCTTTGGCTCAGGTCATGGTCCCAGGGTCCTGGGATCGAGCCCCGCATCGGGCTCCCCGCTCTGCGGAAAGCCTGCTTCTCCCTCTCCCACTCCCCCTGCTTGTGTTCCCTCTCTCGCTGTATCTCTCTCTGTCAAATAAATAAAATCTTTAAAAAAAAAAAAAAAAAAGAAGACCATTATGTCCCTCAGTGAAACGGTCATGGAGCGTGTCGGGGACATGGTGGTCTCAAGTGACATGTGTCTTGGCTACTGTGTTAGTAACGTTTGTAACTCCAAAGGGTGAGGATGTCTTAGTCAAGACTCATATTGTGGCCTTAGTATATCCAGAGACATGTGTGATTTTAAGTTACATTTCTGGCGTCTGTGAGGCAAGAGATTCCCAGCATTCTTTACTCTGAAGGGGACAGTTTTCAGGCAATGGCCGCCCAGTGCATCATCAGGGTGAAGATGAGCCATTATTGCCAAGAGCATCCACCGCTCAGACACCTGCATGAGGTTTGGCTAAAGTGCTAGCCTTGGGTCCTGTCCACGTTCGGGGACGTCCTGGCAGTAGGACTCCACTGGGCTCGGTCACACGTGGTGGCTGGTGGCGCTGTTCACATGACCTGCCCGCTCCGAGGCTCCAAGTCCCAAGGGGCTCCCAGGCAGCCAGGGGCTGGGGAGGAATGTGTTGCCAGTGGGGCCCAGCAGGACTAAAGGCTGGTGGACCTCTGTGCCCCAACGAGTGTGTCCCAGGAATCCCCTTGGGGGGGCACCATCTTGGAGAGAGGAGGCTGGGTCAGGATCTCGTCTGGGGGATGGTGCTGTGGCGGACAGACTGCCGGAACAGGCACAGAGCTGGACGTTTCAGCCCACCAGTAAGAACGAAATAGTTACACGTTGGTTGGATACAATTTTTTTTTAAAGATTTTATTTATTTATTTGAGACAGAGAGAATGAGAGGGAGGAGGGTCAGAGGGAGAAGCAGACTCCCCGCCGAGCAGGGAGCCCGATGCGGGACTCGATCCCGGGACTCCAGGATCATGACCTGAGCCGAAGGCAGTCGCTCAACCGACTGAGCCACCCAGGTGCCGGGTTGGATACAATTTTAATGATATTGGGTTCTAGGTGTGGGGCCCCTAATGGGTGGGACCACATCATGGGGTTGGGGTAATCTACCACTAGTTGCTCCTAATTTTTCCAGGCGGAAGAACAGGCAAAATCAGGCCTGTATTTTCTCCCCTTTTCTTTTTTTCTTTCCTTCTGGTTTTAGGCTTTTCCCTCCTGCCTCTGTCTGATAGGAGGAAACTGGGAGGGAAGGGCCAGCAGGAGCCTCCCCTGGGACAGCTCCATCCACAGCAGCATCCCTTCACCGTGTCTCTTCTCTTAGGGCAGGACCTTATTTTTTCCCTCTTAAACAAAATCTGGCTTATATCTCTAGGCAGGTAACAACTTTTTCTCCCCTGCCTGTATTTGCTTATTTTCTTCATTCTCGATGCTCCGGCATTTGGGGCCTTGGTCCTGGAGAGAGGGCCCTCCTAGGACTACACAGTTTCTGGAGAGAGCCCATACCCCCAGCCCGCCTTTCAATGCTCTCATGCGCCAAACCAACACCCCCCTTGCCGCACATCACCCCAAGGCCAGATACTGGACAACTAGGACTGCCACTATAGCCTAGGCCTGCCCAAATTTTTCAAACTACCCGATCCTAAGCTTACTCCCCGTGCTGGCTGCTCACCCGTTTCTTCCCGTGGAAACGCCAGTAAAGACTCTGGGTCACACTCCCTTTGCTCCTGCTTCTCCTTTCTGACTCCGACTGGTGCTTCCCCCACGGCCCTGCATGGTGTGGGGTAGCCCCTTCTCCTGGGAAATGTAAGTAATAAATTATCCTTCCAAAGGTGGGTGTTTCCATTTCTGTCACCTTACCATATCTGAGTAAAACAAATCCTGGGGGCAGGGACGCCTGGGTGGCTCCGTCAGTGAAGCGTCTGCCTTTGGCTCAGGTCATGATCCCGGGGTCCTGGGATCGAGCCCCAGGTCGGGCTCCCTGCTCGGCGGGAAGCCTGCTTCTCCCGCTCCCTCTGCCTCTCCCCCTGCTTGTGCTCGCCCTCTCAAATAGATAAATAAAATCTTTAAAAAAAATCCTGGGTATGCATTTTAGAGTAAAGATGCTATGCTTTGATGATGGAGGAAGGGATCATGAGCACAGGACTGCAAAGAACACAGCTCCAGAAGACAGAGAAGGCCAGCGGCAGGCCTCTGCAGGGAGCATGTCCTGTCCACACCGTGAGCACCTGCAGGGGCCTCTGCTGTCTTAGATCAGGACTGTGGAGCCCGAGGAGCAGAGACCCTGCGGCCTGGCCAAAGACAGACAAAGCAGGTCCACTCAATGGCACAGACTCACATGGGGCCTTGGTCATATGATCAGACGGTTTTGTAAACTTTGCTGAAGGAGGATACTAGGACCACAGCGATTCCCACACTGCCTCAAACTCCTTCTGTCACATTTCCCCTCTTGCTGGGGTGGTTCTGGGGAGGTGGGGGGGCCTTTTCAGGATCGGGCCAAGGGGAAGCTGAGTGGTAGAAACACCAGCTGGGGTTTAATGGACTATATTCATGTTGTCCCCAGTCACTTCCTCGCAAAGTTCATGCCAGACAGCCTGGCACAGAAAACAGCTTCCAGGAACTGCCATGGCCATTAGCCAAAAGGAGTGAATCACACGGACTTTTGGAATGGGATTAAACATTCTGCTGATTTAACAGGAAATGCTGACATCAACAAGATAATGGAGAACCCTCACAGCCAGTGTGACAAGGACGTGACGGAAGAGGTTCATGAGATCCATGCGGGCATTTGAGATTAGTCACGGCACGAGAAAATGCAGTATCCCAGACTTCCCAGCTTATAAATGAAACAACTCGTCAAAGTTCTCTCCAAACCTGATAGCAGTCTTGACAGAATAGGAGTTGTGAGTACTGAGTGGTCGAGCGAGGACTTTGGTGAAATAGTAGTCACAATGTTGTTTTCAATCAACCTTGTTAGAGACACTAAGTTCTTCTCTTTTCCCCCGGAAGTAATGTTGAAAAATTGTTATAAGAAGAGACAATAAAAAACGTAGATGAAAAATGTATCCTAGTGGAGTACCTACCATGCAGTTATGAATAAGAACTGTGGTATTTTCTTGATTTTGTGATGTTTGTACTATTAGTCAATTTTTGAAAAGATGATTTCTTATCTTATTCTGAATACATGTGTTTCTAATTCTATGATGACTTACATTCTTTCTTGAAGAGAGAGGCTGCGGGTCCCTGTGATGGGACCCTGCCTCACCCACACCACCAAGGCAGGCCTGGCGGCCTCGGGAGATGGAAATGGGAAACCAGGAGCATTTCCATGACCTCAGGGCAGGCAGGTGCCTGAACAGGACACAAAGGCCCTCCCCAGAAAGGAAAGGCTGATCAGTTGGATGAGGTGAAAACTTAGGAAGGCCTGTTCACCCAGAGCCACACTGAGAGCAACAGGACCATCCTGGTGTGGAGGAGGCCGTACTGACGCAGGAAACTTCAATATTCATGGTTCCCGGAATTGCGAATTCACCTGCTCACTGAAACTTGTTTGTGAGCCCACAGTCAACACTCCCAGCACGTCCGTGGTCGTTCGGGGATGTGCCCAGAGCAGCGAAGACGGAGCGTGGCCCGAAGTCCCCGGCGGAGACAGGAGGAGGCGACGCCCTGCCTTCTCGGTTCAGCTCGCCCTGGAAACTAGTGTCCTTTCCGTTGTCGATCTAGTGCCACATGTCCCGCATTTTCGTGCTTTTGGCTGGTGACTCCGTTGTTTATAACGACCCCCCAGCACGGTCCTGAGGTCCCACCCAGGGCTCCAAGCGCCAGAGGCCGTGATGGGCCTGCAGACAAAACCGCGTGCTGGGTGGGTTTTGTTGAGGCGTGAGGTTCGGTGATGCCGGCCGGATGGGTCCTTGATGACTCAACCGTATAGTCGATGAGGTGCCTTTAAACAGAAGCCACACGACACACGGTTCTGTGTTGATCCGTTGATGAAAACGTGCCCAGAGCCTCCCAGGAAGCTGACCCTGCATTTCCCCAGGAGCCCTGGTTGTGTGTTCGCGGACCCCGCAGTCCCGCGTTCACGGTTCCAGAGCATGGCAGCCGCGGACGGCGAGAATGGACTGTAGTTCACAAAATAATCATCTCCAGAGTATGTAAATAAGTACAAAGCAATAAGGAAAAGATGCTCAATAGAAAAATAATCGAGACACTTAACAAACAGGGCCTTACAAAAGAGCTGCAGAGGGAAGGTGGATCCGTGATAAGGATCTGGCGACTTCCTCACCACCAAAGGACAGAAGTGAAAACCACACCAAAACCTACCAGAAAAGCTGAAATTGGGAGACCGTGGTTGTCACAAACGTGCAGCAGAGGAAAGTCTCCTACGTTACTAGTGGACGCACACATTAGTATTTTGGTGTGGGTTTATTTTTCTTCAGGATCCTCCAGTGGATGTGTGTATACATGGACCAGAGCTCCCGGAGACATCTTTCCTAACAGCCCAAGTCAGGCACCGACGCACGAGTCCGTTCACAGGAGAAAGAATAAACCGTGGTGTGTCCACGTTGGGGCAGATGCCGACGTGCACTGAATGTGCACCAGCGGGAAAGAGACCCATCCGTGGTGCTCAGAACAAGACATGGGGCGTCGGAAGCCACTCGCCAAATGATGCACGGCTGGCCTGTTTCTGTGCGAGTCTGACATAACAAAGGACCACAAACTGAGGGGCTTGAACAACAGACGTTGGTTCTCTCACTGATTCATATGTTGAAACTCTAACCCCATGGATAGTATTTGGAGGTGGGGCATTTGAGGGTCAAGAGCATGGGACGGGGTTAGTGCCCTTATAAAAAGAGACACCAGATGGCTTGTCCTCTCTGTCTCTCTCTTGCTGGGTGAGGAGCCAAGCGAGAAGGCCCCGTCTGCAAATCAGGATGAGGCCCCCACCAGAACATGACCATGCGCCACCCCAATCTCAGACTTCCAGCCTCCGGAACTGTGAGAAGCAAATGTTGGTCAAGCCCCCCAGCCTGTGGTGTTGTGTTAGGGCGCCTGAGCTTACGGAGACCCTGAGAGAAAAGAAGGGGAGAGGGACTGCCTGTAGACCCAAAGCTCTCTGCAGGAGCAGGGGCGCAGAGCGGGCCACCCAGATCCTCGAGGAGAGCCGTGCTCCAGGCAGATGTGTTCAGTGTCAGCTAGAAGCTGCTATTTTGGAAGGTGTCCCAAGAAACGTGTGTCTGCCATTTCCGCTGGCATGCCGCATCAGAGAGCAGTTCCGTTTCTGCAGAAATGCACACGGGATACCCCTTCTCCAGGTGTTTCCCTGCCCCCCACTTTCTCACGCACGGAGAGATACGTCCCTAGGTCCTGTTTCCTAAGAAGTCAGCTATGGTTTGCATGGTGCGGAGTGGTCTTCCATAGAAACCTGTGCCTTCTCAGGCTCCATGGCTAGATTATAACCCTGCCAGGGCCAGGAGGCAGGTCAGACCTGGGGCCTGGCCCTCACCTGTGACTTGTGACCTGGCTGAGGGCAGGTTCGGGGAGCTGGGTGGGTTGAAGCCAGAATGGGGGTGCTGAGGAAACAAGGGGAGAGGAGTGGCCCCAGGGCCTTTGCACCCTCTGTTCCCCCTTGCTTGGCTGTTTTCCTGCTGCCCGCGGCCCAGCTCCTCCTGGGCACTCAGGCCTGACTCTCTCCATCCACAGCGGCACCAAGACATTAAGTGGCATTTCCAGGCTTGTTTATTTTTCAGTTTGTTGTCTGTCAGCCCCAGAACTCAGCTCCAGGACTGCAGACATGCCAGCCCAGGGCTCTGGGTGCACAGTGAACAGTTTCTGGACAATGAAGAACCCTCCTGGGAGTGAGGGCGAGAGTCCTCCTGCCTTCTCAGGACCCTGTCTCTGGCACTGCCCCCCCTCTCTCTCCCTCTGCTGTCCACACCTGGAATCCCCCCTCAGCAAAATAAGGCACTGTAACCCTCCCTGTCTCTCCCTCCACAGGCCCTCCCAGCAGGCCCAGCACACTTCCAGGCTTTGCCTTGTCGCCTTCGTGGTCATTACGCACCCCCACCCCGGACATTATTCCCCCCTGGCTGCATCCTCCACCCTGTTTTTCTCCTCCTCTGGGACCCTGGGGCTCTACCCTTCCCCGCACCCACGGGAGCCAACCCCTTCCTGCAGCCCCCGCTTTTCCCTTCTGGGTCCCCCAAGAAGTCCCTTGGCCCACGGTGCCCATTTCGGCCACTGGCATTGATTGCAGCCTGCGCTGAGGCCCACAGAAGTAGGGACCCTGGAGTGATTTCTGGCAGGCTGTGGGGACAGGGTGACCTTCGTGGACACGTCCCCTACCCACCCCCCCAGTGCCGCCTGTCGAAATCAAAGCTGTGCGTGCTGGCGTCGGCCCTTTGTAGAGCCAGACATCTCAGCAGGGCTGGCTGGCGGGCAGAACTCACTGCCTTCCCCGGGGGTGCGGTGGGGGCCGGTCTTTCCTAGCAGGGAGGGGTCGAGGAGGACCTGGGGAGCGTCGCGACAGGCCAGCCCCCGACGGGAACACAAGGCCACGACCCGGAGGGAGGGACGCTGGCCCCTCGGGCTTCCCACAGAGAGCTGATGGGAGAGGGCACCATCTGCGAACACGCGGGGCAGCAACGTCGGCGTGGGGAGGGAGAGCTCCCTGCTACCGCTGACCCGGACCCTCGTGGCTTCCTCATCCGTGGTGAGGACAGGGGCGGCTCTGCGGGTGTTCGGGGCAGGGCAGGGCCCACGCGCGCGAAGACAGCGCAGCCGGCCTTCTACGCACGGCCGGGGCCTGAAGGGGAGGCGGGCCTTGGTTCCCGACTCCGCCCCGGGCCCCTGGGATGTGCCGCATGCTCGCAGGGCCTCCCCGCGCAACCACGAACCACCCGCGGGATCGGCGTGTCGCGTGGGAGGTGTCCGTCTGCGCAGGCGCGGGTCTGGGCGCCGCAGGTGCAAGCGCCTTGCGCCGGCGTCGGCGGGAAGCTGCGTGCGGGGAGCCCGGTCGCGATTCCCGGCGCAGGCTGTCGGCCGGACGCCAGACCCACCCCCCTGCCCTCCAGACCTCCCCAGGCGGCACCCGACTCGGCCCGGGCTCGGACCCCGGCTCCGCAGGCCTGCCCACCGGCCTCCCACCTCCGCCCCGCCCCAGGCCCCGCCCCTCCAAGCCCCGCCCCAGAAGGCCCCGCCCGGGCCCCGCCCCCCGGCTGCTCGGCCTCCGCCCCCGAGCGCGCGCCTGCGCAGTGGCGGCGGGCGCAGTCGGAAGCCCGGCGCGGACCGCGGGGTCGCCGGGGAGGCGGAGGTCCCTCTCACCCGCAGCGCGGACCCGGCTCTCGCCCGCCGCCGGGGCTCGGGCCGCCCGGGCAGGGATGGCGGCGGCGGCCGAGCCCCGGGCCCGTGCCTGGCTCGGCGGTAGCTCGCCGCGCCCGGGCAGCCCGGCCTCCAGCCCCGAGCTAGGCGGCAGAGGCCGCGCGCGGCCGGGGCCGGGGCCGGGGCCGGGCCCGGGGTCTGGTCCGGAGCGGGCGGGCGCCAGGCCCCCAGGCCCCGCCGCGTCTGGCCACAGCTTCCGGAAGGTGACGCTCACCAAGCCCACCTTCTGCCACCTCTGCTCCGACTTCATCTGGGGGTTGGCCGGCTTCCTGTGCGACGGTGAGCGCCCGCGACCCCATCACAGACCCAGCCCCTGGCCCAGAATGGGCTCCTCACCTCTGACCTCTGCACTCCCAGCAATGGCCCCCTCAGGACAGAACCGCCTGCCCCACGGGGCAGGAGTGTGCTGGCCTCGGACCCTCTCCAGGGAGGTGATAAGGACTGGCTCTTCCAGGGGCTCGGGGGCACCAGGTGGCTTCCCCCGGGACTGTGGGCCGCAGGAAAAAACTGCTCCCTGTGCTCCCTCACTGGGGTTGGGATTCAATGGCGGAAGAGCACTGTGGGCGGCGTGGGGCAGGTGCAGTGACTGGGGGATGAGTCCAGCCCACCCTGAGCAGGTGGTCCTTGTCTGGGCTCCTCAGTCCAGCAGCTGGGGCAGCAAGGGGCAGCAGTGTGGTCAGGCAGGGCTGGTCTGGGCCACTGGTTCCTGTACCCTAGTGCTGGGCCTTTTTTGCCCTGCATGCACACTGCTGCCCACAGGGCCAAGTGCGGCGTGCCCCAACAGGGCTCCCAACTAGCTGCCAAGCTGGCTGGCCGGGCGGGGAGGCCTTGCCTCCTCTGGCTCATTGGACATCGAGGGTGCAGGCTTCCAAGGTCTGCTCTCTTGTAGTCTGCTCCCTCTGGCAGGACAGGTGGGTGGGCCCTGGGGACCAGAGCTGCCCAGGGATGTGGAAGGTGGCATGTGGGGAGCCTTTTTTCCACTTGGGGAGACAGGCTTTTGTCTCTGGGGACAGAGGGACCACTTAACGCCAAAGTTCACAGAGAAGGCTTGACCAGGTCTGGGTGGAGGAGGCTGGGCCCTTCATGCAGGATGCCTTCTGCCAAAAAAAAAAAAATGGCATGCTTGATCTGACTCCCTAGTGCTGCACCAGGTGGCCTGGGGGGAGTCACCCCTAGATTCTCTCATATCAGAAACACTGCCCTTTCTTACCGCCTCCCATGCCAAGAGGCTCACCTGAGCAGGGAGAAGTGCTTGTGCAGGCTGAGTCAGCTTTAGGCCTGAGGCTAGACCCAGGATCCCCGCACAGGTGAGAGGTGGTGAAGGCAAGGCTCCAGGTCTGAGGCTGGACCCAGGATCCCCGCACAGGTGAGGGGTGGTGAAGGCAGGGCTCCAGGTCTGAGGCTGGACCCAGGATCCCCGCACAGGTGAGGGGTGGTGAAGGCAGAGCTCCAGGTCTGAGGCTGGACTCCAGGTCCTCCTCACTGCGGTGACCTCCTGCAGGTGGGGCTGTAGGTCTAAAGGGCGAAGCAGCTCATGTAAAGAGGCTGGGCTTGGGGGATGACGTGGAGGCCATCCCTGGGCAGCTGTATGGACCTTCTCTCCACCTCCATGGAGAAGGGGTGGTAATCTTGGCAAGCAGAGGGGCCTGACAAGGGTGTGGGAGGAAGAGCCTCCTCCCTTGCCTGGGAGTACCCAGGATGTGGGATGTGGGGTGATCGGGCCCTATCTCCGTGGGCCAGAGGAGCTGGGTGCCACCTGCCCGCCGCTGCTGCCTTCCGGGACAGAGCTAGTCTGGGTACCCTGAAGGGGAAGCTAGCTGGAGTGCTCACCCTTCCTCTCTGCCTCCCTGCTGCTTCCATGTGACTCCAGCCTACAGTAGTTTTTCTGAAGCAAGGTCTCAGGCTGTTCTTGCTAGCCTGTGGAGGACCGGCCTGCCTTCTCCTAGGGACGCGTGGGAAGGGCTGCAGTGGGTGGAAGGGGCTGCCTCAAGGCCCCCCGGTCACACTTTTCACCAAGGGCTGTGTTGGAGAGTAAGTTCTTCTGCCCCCTGCCCACTTCCCAGCTTCTTGCTGCCTTGTCTAACCCACCCCACCCCAGGCCCCCCGCCCCCTCCCCAGGCCCACTCACTGCTGTCTGTGCTGCCAGAGGCTGCTTCCTCTTGTGCTCCTCCTCCCATCCTGTTCGTCTCTGGGCCCCCTTCTTAGTGGCCTCACGGGCACAGCGTACGTCTGAGTGCTCACTGCCTAAAGAGCCTCTGGGCTGTCTACCCCTCTGGGTGGGGGCAGGTGCACCCATCCCTGGGCTGGCCACCCTGCCTGCCTCGGGGGCCCTGGCCCATTACAGACTGGCCCTGGTCTCAGCAGGCACACCACACGGGAGGGCTAGTTAGGGGTCTTTCGAGTTGTGGGGGAGTGAGGGAAGGATGTTCTTGGTGAAGCTGGTCTCAGGGGAGATGCCCACTTACCTGCCTGCACCTCAGGGCCAACAGGTTGGAGTGTTTCCCTGTGTGCAAGGGGCAGGGGCCACTCTCAAGACTCTAGGACACAGCATCATCCCCACTCTGGGCTCTCGGGATGAGAGGTGGCGTGGGGCAGAGGATCAGGGTGTCCCTGGCGCTTCTGTGGAGGGAGGCTGTGACCATGCCCTCCCTCTGCCCCCACAACGGTGGAGACGGTGGAGTCACTTTCTCCATTGCGCATGCTGGGTCGGAGCTGGGGGGGGAGCTGCAGCGACTCACCCCATGCTGACTCCCCTCCAGCTCTGGCAGAGCAGGCCCACTGTGAGGGGTGCACTGCCCTGTCAGAATGCTGGCACCTGGCCATGGCCCCTGGTGGTTCTGTTGGCCAAAGCCTGGGGTTGGACAGGGGCCAACTCATGCAACTCTCATTCCACAGTCTGCAACTTCATGTCCCACGAGAAGTGCCTGAAGCACGTGAAGACCCCCTGTGCGGGTGTGGCCCCCAGCCTGGTCCGGGTGCGTATGCAGTGTGGGCAGAGGGCTTGGGGAAGCTGGCTCTTGCGGCAGGTCCTGGGCTGAGAGGCTGGCTGGTTGGATGGGGTGGGAGTGTTCCATTGTGCTGCGTTGGGTCCCCAGGATGTGAACCCCTCCCAGGACAGCAGCGGGCCTCACTTCCCACTGGTTCTGACCACTCCTCCTCGGGGGTCCCTGGCACCCAGCACCGCTCATCCTGCCTGTTGGTGGGCCTCTGTCCCTGTGTGCTTGGTCCAGCTTGCCCCAGATGTGTCCTGAGGGCAGGGGAACAGGCCTGGAGGAAGCTGCTGGTGCCCAAGCTTCCTGGACTGCACAGCTGAATCAGGCTATGGGCAGAACCAGCCCGGGTGTTCCCTGCAGAAAGGGCTGCCTGAGATCACAGCTGGCCTTGGTCCTGCAAGGACTCAGGAGACTGGGCAGTTCGGCAGGACCCCTAGGAGGCACAGAGGGGCGGGCGAGGATTTAGGGGGACCGCAGGGGTCAGGCAGGGGGTGTGGGTGGCAGTGGGAGCTGTTGAGGGTGTAGAGGATGAGGCCTCCTGGCCCTGGATGGGCGCTGGCAGGTAGGCCCCAGGCTGAGGGGGAGCTCTGCTCCCTGCAGGTCCCCGTGGCCCACTGCTTTGGCCCGCGGGGTCTCTACAAGCGCAAGTTCTGCGCCGTGTGCCGCAAGACCCTGGAGGCCCCTGCACTCCGCTGTGAAGGTACTGCTGAGCCCCCCCGCCCCCCCCCCATCCTGCACCACTCACCAGGGGCCTGATCTCTGCTGCCCAGGGTGGCCCACACCTCGCTGTGGCCAGGCAGCTGGGCAGGAGGTGGGGTGGTGCCCTGGGCACTGATGGGGGGGCGTGCTTGTGGATCCCGAGCTGCCCTCACAGGGAAGCAGGTGCAGGGGGCCACGCAGGGAGACAGGAGGAGAAGCCGGCTCCCGTCCTCCGAGAGGGGGACTCCCCTCCTGAGAGCTCCCACCCCAGGAAGGATCAAGGAAGTGTGGCCAGGACTGGCCGGCCTTGGCAGAGATGCCCGAGAGAAGGGGGCAGGGCTGTGGGGAGCGGCGAGAGGCCCTTAACCCTGCCCGCCCCCCAGTGTGTGAGCTGCACGTTCACCCCGACTGTGTGCCCTTCGCCTGCAGCGACTGCCGCCAGTGCCACGGGGACGGGCACCGGGACCATGTGAGTGCACAGGGCCAGACGCCTTGGGGGGGAAGGCGGGGGAGGGGCGTGCTGGGGGGCTGGCTGAGCCACCGGCGACGGCCCCCTCCGCAGGACACGCACCACCACCACTGGCGGGAGGGGAACCTGCCCTCCGGTGCCCGCTGCGAGGTCTGCAGGAAGACGTGCGGCTCCTCCGACGTCCTGGCGGGCGTGCGCTGCGAGTGGTGCGGCATGCAGGTGGGGCTTTGCGGGGGGCGGGGGTCCTGGGGGCGGGGGTGGTGCGGCGTGCAGGAGGGGCTTTGCGGGGGGGCGGGGGGCGGGGGTCCTGGGGGCGGGGGTGGCGCGGCGTGCAGGAGGGGCTTTGGGGGGGCGTGTCCTGAGGGGGCGGAATGGGGCGGTGGGGTTCCTGGGAGGCGGGGTGTCACGGTCCTTGGGGGTGGGGCGGCGTGGACGTACTAACCCTTTGGAAAGCAGGATGGAGGTCCTGGGAGCAGGTGTGGTGCGTCCTTCCACTCTCACCCGTCTGCATCGCACTCTGTCGGGGCGGGGGATGGTCCCCGTTGTACAGAGTCGGGGATCCTTCTGGTCTGAGCGTGGTGCCGCCCGCCAGTGCGCCCTGTCGTGGCCTGGTTAGGGGCCATCAGTCCAGCGTGGGCCCCTGCGGAGTGGCTGAGGGCGAGTCCCTGCCCCCATCTCCAGGCCCACTCAGTCTGCTCAGCGGCGCTCGCCCCGGAGTGCACGTTTGGGCGCTTGCGCACCATGGTCCTGCCCCCTGCGTGCGTGCGCCTGCTGTCCCGAAACTTCAGTAAAATGCACTGTTTCCGCATCTTTGAGAGCGCGGCCCCAGAGCCAGGTGCGTGAAGGGCTGTGCTGGGGCCAGGCGTGGGGGCTGGGGGTAGGCCCCGAGTACGAGGTCAGCTGTGCCCCTCCTGCAGGTGAGGGGGACGATGGTGTGGACGGAAGTAGCCCTGCTGGCCTGGGCAGAGAGGTGCTGGCCCCGGAGTCCAGTAAGTGCCTCTTAGCTGTTGCCTGGCCCGCCGCCCTGTCCACCCATCCTGTCCCTTGTGCCCCCTGTCCCCATTCCCATCCCTCACCCCATGCCCTGTCCTGTCCCCAGCCTGTACCCCACTCCATGGATCCATACCCACTTCTCTGGCCCAGGCAAACAGACCCTGAAGATCTTTGACGGCAACGATGCTCTGCAGAGAAACCACTTTCGAGTCATCACTGTCCCCCGCCTGGCCAGGAGCGAGGAGGTGCTGGTATGAGAGAGCGCCCACAGGGGCTGAGGCAGGGCCCATTCCTGGGGGTGCTTTGTGGCATCCAGCCTGGCCCTGGCTCCTGTCCACATGTGGCCCCCCCCCCGCAGGAGGCGGCTCTCCGGGCTTACTACGTCATGGAGGACCCTCGAGACTTTGAGCTGCAGGCACTCCCCCTACCTGTCCACGCTGCGGACCCTGGGGCACGGGGCAAGACCCGGGCCGGTGGGAGTGCAGAGGGGGAGGACAGCAGAGGCCCTGGATCCCGAGAGGCTGCACCCGAGGCCTGGATCATCCGCGCTCTGCCCCACACCCAGGAAGTCCTGAGGATCTACCCTGCCTGGCTCAAGTGAGACCCAGGCCCAAGGCCCAGGGTCTGCCAGCGGGAGTTGGGAGGGGTGGGGGCCATGTGACCCAAGCTCCTGAGATTGTTCCCTGCAGGGTGGGTGTGGCCTACGTGTCCATCCGTGTGACCCCGCAGAGCACTGCCCGGACTGTGGTGCTGGAGGTTCTCCCACTGCTCGGACGTCAGGTGTGTATGCTGCTGTGGTCCCAGCCGGCCTGGGGGGAGTCCTGGGCGAGTCACGGGTCCAGGCCCGATGCCTCAAACTCTGCCCCCCACAGGCCGAGGGTCCTGAGAGCTTCCAGCTGGTGGAGGTGCTCATGGGTAGCAGGCAAGGTGAGTGGTAGCCCGCGGTCGATGTCCCCTGATCTGCCCCCCCGGGCGCCCTGAGGTCTGCGGGCAGCAGAGGTGGGCATGGCACCTGGTGCCCACGGACCTTGCCTTTCGTTCTTGCAGTCCAGCGGACGGTGCTGGAGGACGAAGAGCCCTTGCTCGCCCGGCTTCGTGACATCCGGCAGGTCATTGGGTGTGAATGCTGGTCCCTGCAGAGCCACCAGCCTTTGGCCGTGGCCGCTGCCTCCTAGTGAGGGAGCCTGTCCCCAGGACACCGCGTCCCTCCTGGCTGGCAGTGCCAGTGCTCCTGGGCCTGGCGGGTCTCGGCTTGCTAACGCCACCTTTTCCCCAGAAGGTGGGGTCGTGAGCCACAGACCCCACCCCCCGGAGCTCCCCGAGGGCAGTTGAGGAGTTTGTGCCAAGGGAGGAAGCCTGTATTTCCCTTTCCATCTTGGTGTGGTTCAGCCTGGGAAGTTTTTCTGGATGAGGAGGGTGGAGGGGCCGGGCGCTGCGGGGCCCTCCCTGAGTGCTCTGCTCAGTGTTCTGCTTCCCCACAGACGTCCCTGCGGCAGATGACCCAGGTGCGGTTCTACGTGGCTGAGAGCAGAGTTGTGGTCCCGCACGTCTCCCTGTATGTTGCTGGCCTGCCTCCCGGCCTGTCTGCCCAGGAGTATGGCAGCCTGCTGGAGGAGGCTGCAGCCACCAAAGGTGTGATGGCCTGGCTGACCTGGCAGCAGGGAGAGGAAGGGAGGGCTTCTGAGAGCAGGCCGCGGGGCCTGGTTCTCCTGCTCCCCTCCTCCCCCGCCACCGTGTCTGAGCCTTTGCCAACTGCCCCTCAGTGGGTCTGTGTCCTCACCTCCTCTGAGGGGCTTCTGAGACTCCTGAGGTCTAGCCTTTGCCTTTTCTGCTCTTGGCTCTGGGCTGGGGAGGGACGGGTTGGGGGAGCTGCCCCTGCTGGGTTGTGGGCCCAGCTACAAACAGTGGCAGCTGGAGGTGGGGGGAAGGCCGTGCCCAGACCGCTTGCCTCCCCTGACGGCAGCCTGTCGTTGCAGCTGGCCTGGTGTCCGTGAGCCACGTCTACTCCTCCCAAGGTGAGCCGCCGCCCTGGGCCGCGATCAGATTGGGCCAAAGGTCGTTCCCTGGAGTTAGGTGGAAAGGCCTGCCCTTCTTGCCTTCGTGTTCACTGTTCCATTTTGTTGAGGACCTGACCTTTTTATGGTGGAACCCCGTGTGAGGGACCCATTTCTGGTTTTTTTCCTGGCTTACGGCTGTCGTGCTTTTACTAAAATGTGACTGAGTTGCAGAGGACTTTTCTGCAAAACCTGTTCTGCCCTTGGGTTTGCATCTTTTTTTCATGGGAGACTTCAGATCTACCCAGAAGTGGGAGGACATTCCCATGAGCCCCAGTCCCTTCTGTGGGTCCCCAGCAGTCATCAGTGTCCTCCGTTCTTGTGGGAGCTTTCCTCGCCCCCCAGGGGCCTCAGGGATGAGGGTGTGCCCAGCCACACCGCCCTCTTCCATCCGCCTCCATATCCTGTCTCTGACCTTGGCCATCCTTAAAGGCTCCACAGGGACGGTGGGCCTGCGTCCTGTGGATGCCATCGGACAGCCAGACCCAGGGTCCCTTCTGGCAGTGGGATGAGGGGAGGCTGCGGTCTGAGCTTACAGCCCCTTTGCTGCAGGTGCAGTGGTGCTGGACGTGGCCTCCTTCACAGAGGCTGAGCGACTGTACATGCTGGTCAGGGACACAGCTGTGCACGGCCGGCCGCTGACCGCCCTGGTGCTGCCAGATGTGTTGGTGAGTGGGTGCCGTCAGGGACACAGCTCACAGCAGGGGAGGAGCCCGAGGTCCGGGGGTGACAGGCCTGCACCATGGCTGACAGGTGGAGGGCCAAGGGCCACTGGGACCTGGCCCCACTCCCCCTGCTTGGGAGGCCTGGGCCACCTCTGGCCAGGAGGTGGGGCTCCCTGACTTCGGACAGCATCTGGAAGTCTGAGCTGGGGGCGAGCGCAGGGCCAGGTGGACACCAGGCAGGTCAGGGCAGGGTGAGGGGCCAGAGCCCCAGGTCCTGCCCTACACTCCCATGTCTTTGCCAGCAGTCTCTGGTCTTCAGCCCTGCTGGCCCCCAAGGTTTCACCAGAGCTGTCTGTGACTACCTGTCCCTGACCCCGGGCCCCTGTCCAGGTGAAGCAGAATTAGAGTAGATGAGTTCATTGTGAGCGGGTGGGCGACGCCTGGGCCTGGCCGCCCGCTCCCATCCTGAGCCGGGTGCCCTCCTGCTGTCCTGATGAGGATGCAGCCCCGGGCAGGTCAGGGCCCCTGGCAGCTGGCCCTGTTGGCAGAGCTGGGTGGGCGGTGCCGACATGCCCTTTTTCTCTCCTGGCAGCTACCTGCTTTGGGGTGAGCAGGTGAGGGATGACTGCAGGAGCTCTGCCCCGTGGGTCACATGTCACCCCAAGGGTGTCCTTGGTCTTGAGCTGCTGCTGAGCTTGTGCCTGTTACCGAGCACCTCCCACCATGGGACCCCAGGGCACCCCAGCATCCTCACCATTGTGGGGGCCTGAGCCCCCTGCCTGCTCTCTCTGGGCACCGCGTTTTGAGGGCTCTTGGGAGATGGACGACTTCTGCCAGGGGAGGCGTGGGGCCACTCTGAGCCCAGTTGCTCCTGCTCGCTGCGGTGTGGGTGGGCAGGGGCCCTGAGGAGTGCAGGAGGGGCAGCTGGAATCCCGTGTGGGTGTCCAGCCTTGGCATCTGGGCTGCACGGGTCAGGTAGTGGGCACGGTCTGGCCACGAGGGTCGCAGTGGATGGTGGCGTGGCCCGTTTGCTCAGAGCTCCAGGCCGGCCGGCCTCATCTCTGCCCCGTTGGCTAACGGCTGTGAGTGCCTCCTCTGCTGGGGGCGGGGGATGCCTTGAGTGGTCAGTGGCAAGGTGGGGGTGGCCAGGTAGCCCCCCTGGGCCCCATGTGTGCCTTCCTCGGGCGGGGGGCTGGCCCCAGGTAGGCTCGGGCTGTGTGGGCTCAGGGTTGGAGGACTTGTCACTGCCCCCGTGGGGTGGCCTTGAGAACCTGCACTAACCCAGCCCCCCATCTGTCAGCACACGAAGCTGCCCCCAGACTCCTCCCCCCTCCTCGTGTTTGTGAACCCCAAGAGTGGAGGCCTCAAGGGCCGTGACCTGCTCTGTAGTTTTCGGAAGCTGCTGAACCCTCACCAGGTCTTTGAACTGACCAACGGGGGGCCTCTTCCCGGGTGAGTGTGGGGGTGCCCGCTGTGCCGCTCAGCCCGACGAGCCTCAGGGGGTGCTTGCACGCGGCTGTCGAGAGGCTGGAGGGAACAGACGCGTCCAGGCCGTTCTGCGTGGGGTTCGGGTGCTGCCACTGGCTTGCATGCGTACAGAGCCCCCCGTTCGCCTCTCGCCAGGTTCCACGTGTTCTCTCAGGTGCCCTGCTTCCGGGTGCTGGTGTGCGGGGGGGACGGCACCGTGGGCTGGGTGCTTGCCGCCCTGGAGGAGATGCGGCACCGTCTGGCCTGCCCGGAGCCTTCCGTGGCCATCTTGCCGCTGGGCACAGGTGGGGTCAGCCAGCAGGTCGGGGGACAGGCCTGGGGCGGGGGGGGCGGGCAGGTCGGTGGGTGTGGAGAGTCTGTTTCGCTTGTCGCTGTCCCAGGGAATGACCTTGGCCGGGTCCTCCGCTGGGGGGCGGGCTACAGTGGCGAGGACCCGTTCTCCGTGCTGGTGTCCGTGGATGAGGCTGACGCTGTGCTCATGGACCGCTGGACCATTCTGCTGGATGCTCACGACACTGGCGGTGCAGAGAACAGCGTGGCAGACGTGGAGCCCCCCAAGGTACCAGGGAGCCCCCCACAGGCAACTCCACACTTCTGTCCGGGGATTTGTGCGTGTCCCGGCCACCACCTGGTGTAGGTACCAGGGCCACCCCCTTTATGGGGAAGCCGAGGCACTGTCAGCCGTGGCTTGCTGGGGACATCCCAGGCTGGCTGGCTCAGATGCTTGCCTCCTGCTGGGTGAAGGGCAATTACAGAACAGAAGCAGCTCTGACAATGGCGGCAGAGTTGGGTTGGAGATGAGGAGGCTGGACCCAGCTTGGGGGACGCGGGAAGGACCTGGTGGGGGCTGACCAGGGTCATGGGAGAACGTGTCTTGTCTCTAGATTGTGCAGATGAGTAACTACTGTGGGATTGGCATCGACGCAGAGCTAAGCCTGGACTTCCACCAGGCACGGGAGGAGGAGCCTGGCAAGTTCACGAGCAGGTGCCGGAAGATCAAGGAGGGGGGCTTGGGACCGCTCTGGACAGCAGGGCTGCCCCCTGGTGACAGCGTACTTCCTGGGGACTCACCAGCAGGAATTGGTGGATGGGACTGGAACTTGGGGGATTGTCTTAGAGCAAGGGCTCCACCTCGACAGTAGGCGCACACCTCTCCTGCAGGTTCCACAACAAGGGTGTGTATGTGCGAGTCGGGCTGCAGAAGATCAGCCACTCCCGCGGCTTGCACAAAGAGATCCGGCTGCAGGTGGAGCAGCAGGAAGTAGAGCTGCCAAGTATCGAGGGTCTCATCTTCATCAACATCCCCAGGTGCCAGTGGGTGGGGCTCCAGGGGGCTCTGGCCTCAGGTGGGGCTCGAAGCCCTGGTCCGCCTGCCCACTTACCTGTGCGCCCTTCCCTCGGTGCAGCTGGGGCTCGGGGGCCGATCTGTGGGGCTCCGACAGTGACTCAAGGTTCGAGAAGCCACGCATGGATGACGGGCTGCTAGAGGTGGTGGGGGTGACCGGCGTCATGCACATGGTGAGTGTGGGCAGGTGGGGATGGGCCCGCGGCGTGGGACCGCAGCCCGCTGAACCCGGCCGGCCCTCCCCCTCTATCAGGGCCAAGTCCAGGGTGGGCTGCGCTCTGGCATTCGCATCGCCCAGGGCTCCTACTTCCGCGTCACTCTCCTCAAGGCCACACCTGTGCAGGTGGATGGAGAGCCCTGGATCCAGGCTCCTGGGCACATGATCATCTCGGCTGCGGGCCCCAAGGTACCACACGGGGTGAGCGGGGTGGGGCCTGAGAGCCTGCTGCAGCCCGTTCTTCCCCAACAGCCCCCTGGGTACGCGACGGGAGGGGCCCACAGGCTGAACCACCCCGCACCCCTTCTGTCAAGTGGGCTGCCACCGTGCCTGCAATATCACCCAGCCCTTTGACCTGCCCTGTCCTGGGACAGGTTCACATGCTCAGGAAGACCAAGCAGAAGCCCAGGAAGGCAGGGACCCCCAAGGATGCCCGAGCAGATGGGGTGCCTGTCCCTGAAGGGGACCCCAAGTAGAGGAGGGCCCTGGAGCAGCGTGCCTGTCCAGCAGCAGCCGCCGCCAACCCGTGATGGATGGACTTGCCTGCAGCTTTGACTGGGGGCGTCTCCCCCTCACCCCTGTGCCACACGGAAGCTGCGGGGTGGGTGGCAGGTGCTTCCCCCCCTGGCCTCCGATCCAGCAACAGGGTGGGCGCGGGGCTTTGGCTGGCCAATCGTCCCGCCCCCTGGGGTCCAGGCCACCATCGTGCGTGGCAGGCACTTCTCCCTTTGTGTCCTGCACCATCTCTGAGCCTGTTGAGCTGGGCAGCACTGAACTCTGGGCCAACCCCCCAGATGCTCCTAAGAGAATGTGCCCAGTACAGACCCCGAATGCCCCAGCCAGCAGGTCTCCCGACCGACTGTCCCACTGAGGGCTGGGTGGGGGGCACCTGCCACCTGTCCTGGGGGAAAGGTGCCTTCTCTGCTGGGCTCACCACTGTGGAGGAGCTGCTTAGGCTGCACCTGGGGGTCAGAGGGGCCCGAGGCCAGGTGGGCTTGGCCAGCATCCTGACGATGGAGCAGGAGGGGAACTGGGCCCTCACAGGGGTGGGGCAGAGCGTGCCCGGAAGGGACCAGAAGCAAACCCATGGAAGCCTGGGCTGGGAGGCCCAGAGGAAGTTTACAAGGTGTGACGTGGGGAGGAGCCAGCTTTAATCACCTGTTTGTGAACAATCAGCATGCCCATTCCCAGCACCTGTCGGGCTGACCAGACGCCCAGGCCCCCACCACACTGAGCTCAGACAGGCCCCTGGTCGGTCTGGGGAGTCTCCAGAGCCCCCCAGCGAGGCCCAGGAACCACGTCTCTCCACTTGTCCTGGCTCTTTGCTGTCGGTGCCGTCTGGCCAGGCTCCGCCCTGCCAGCCCCGTGTCCCCCAAGCTTCTGCCCAAACTGCACAAATGCACTGTTGTGGCCATTTGTGACGGGACACTCCTATCCTGTGCCCTCAGCACACAAGTGTGTGTCCACCGTGATGTCCCTGGTGGTGCAATTAGTGTTTGCTTTGCAGGCCTTGGCGCTGGTTCTGGCCTGTAGCTGTCTATCCTGTATTTAAGTGAGTCTGTGTGCCCAGAGGGGGCAGTGTGGGCTTGGCACCCAGGCCTTTATGTACCTTGTCACTACCTGAATGTAAGCCTAATTTATGTCCAGGACAAATACAGTGTGGGCATTGCTGGCCTGCCATCTCCTCTGTGCCTGGGGACCCATGCCCCGCTCAGGGCTGACGCCGTGGGCTCCCAGCGGGAGCTCGAGCACCCGCGCGGCTCGGCTTCACGAAGATAGAGAATGTGGGCCCAGGACAGAGACGGACACGCAGACGCCAGGCTCCTGTCGCACTGTCTGCAGAAGCAGAAACCCTCGCTAGGGCTCTAGAGCAGAACGATGGAAATAAGAACCAAACGGGCTGGGGCGGGCCGGGGCGGGCCAGGGCAGGCGGGCACCCGGAGCTAGTGGGCAGAAGGCAGGAGCGGGGCGCGTGCGTCGTCCTCGCTCCGGTGTGCTGGCAGGCTGAGGCCCCGCAGGGCACGCAGGGGGGCCAGGGCCAGGCGTACGAGGAGGCGAAGCAGCAGGAAGGCGAAGGGCACCGTGATCTGGGTGAGGTGGAAGATGGCCGCGCTGAACCGGCTCAGGAAGCAGGTGGAGGCGAAGGCCAGCAGGCTGACGCAGGGGTACAGCGCGAGCTTGGCAAACATGAACGCGTGCTCGTGGCCCCCGAAGCGTGCTGAGGGCTGCAGCGTCTCCCCCTCGTGCAGCAGGGCCGTGGTCCAGATGGCAAACTGGAAGATGCTGGCGAAGAAGATGATGGCACAGCTGACGCGCACGCTCTCGAGCTCCTGGTGGGGCTGCTGGGCGAAGGCCGAGGTCTGCTGGTAGGCCAGAGGGAGGCCGCCCACGAAGGCCAGTGAGAGCGTGTTGAGCAGCCCCATGGACTGCGTGGTCTTGCGGATGTGCAGGAAGAGCGAGTGGTGGGCAAACCAAAGCAGGCCCACGGTGGCGAAGGAGCCGAAGTAGGCCAGGAAGTGCGGCCCATACTCGCTCAGCGCTGCCACCAGGCTGCCGTGGAACTTCTCCTTGACGTCCTTGGAGTCCGGGACGTTGTCCTCGCTGAGGACGGTCAACACACAGCATCTGTCACAGCCTTGACGCGGGGCGTCGGGTCAGGGCTGCACCCCCACCCCATCCCAGCCTGGACGAGCACACGTGCGTTTCAGAGAACGACATGGAAAGCTGTGGTCAGTACACAGACACCAAGCAATTCCGTGTTGTGCCTCTGAAGCGCAGATGTCCCGGCGTCCTGTCTCTGTGCAGGCCGGGTGGGCAGCACTGTCCCCTCAGCCCCCCTGGCCTCCACAGCTGGGTGCGCGTGAGGTCTGTCCACTCCCCCCGCAGCTGCCCATCCACTTGGGCGGTGGTCCTGCAGACGGGGGCGCGGTCAGCCTCTGTGGTTCTCAGGTTGCTGGGCCGAACGTTGCTGGAAGGAGCAACTCTAAGACACATCTCGGGGTTCTCCCCGGGTGGATGCCCCCGACTGCACGGCCCAGGGAGCCCACCCCTGATCCCAGGCTGGGGGGAAGCACCTGGGACACCTCTCAGCTCACAATGGTGGGCTACCCCTGTGTCTGGGGGGGGCACGTAGGGAGGGCTGCAAGAGTCTGAAGGTAGGGGCAAATGCCCCCAGGTGCTGGGGCTGTGGCTTCGGGCAGAGGCCCCCAGCCTCCACTGCTCCTTGCAGCTGGGCCCTAGTGGCAGAAGCAAAGCCGCACCATTCTGGAACCTTAGGTTTAGGCCTCCGAGATCGGCACCAATGAACGTTTGCTCCCAAATTTTAAAAATTTACAAATTGCAGTAGGAAAAAGCTATCAAGAGAGAATTAGGAGAACTAACACTTTAGACCATCAGATACAAAAATGTAAAATCAAAATGGTGTAACCTGTCCGACAAAGTAAGCGTACTGAAATAGGATCAAAGAAACAAGAGGCTCTAAAAAAGAATGGAAAATATGAAGAAAAAAAGCAGATGAAACACCTAAAAATAAAAATGCAGTAACTAAAATGAGAACTTTGACAGAGAGGAGGTAGATCAGGTGAAGCAGAAGAGCGCAGAGTGAAGGGAAAACTGAGCAGAAGGGAGGATGCAGGGGAAGGGAGGCAGGGAGGCCTGGGGGGGAGGGGGCGTCCTGGGGGAGAAGGGGAAGAGGCTGGGGGGGCGGGAGGGATGGGAGGGTAAACGGGGGGGGGGGGGCGGGGGGGGCGGGGGAGGGGGGGCCTGAGGCAAGGCCCGTCCACACCCATCTACCCAGCTTGGGGAAGGGAGGAGTGACCGCTGATGCCCCCCCTTCAGCACAGGAGACCCTGAGCTCTGGGGAGCTCTGTCCAGGTTGGCATCAGGAGACCTCGGCACCTGCCTCTGTAGGGCTGGATGACGAGAGGCAGGCCGTGGACCCCCTCCCTCAAGCCTGGGTCCTTACCAGATGTCCAGAATGAGGAGTGTGGCGACAATGGCGTAGACCCCGTCGCTGAAGGCCTCCACCCGCTCCTTGCTGAGAGGTTCATGCAGGTCAAAAGTGAAGGGTTCCACGCTGTGAGCTGGGGGCTCTTGGGGGCCTGTGGACGCGAGGAGGGAGAAGCTGGCCAGGGGAGGGGACTCCGCAGGGACACCTGGCTGTCATGGGTGCCTGGGCCCTTCCCACACTCCACAGGCCTTAGGGAGCAGTGCCGAGGCCCCACACACCAGCCTGCCCGAGCACCTACCCACAAGCCTGCCCTTGCACCAGCTGGCGGCCTTGCTGACGTAGGGAAGGAAGATGACCGTTGCCATCAGCAGGTACGACTGCGTGAGACCCAGGACATGTCAGGAGGCGATGCGGTGCCCGGAATGCCACCCAGAAGCCATCCGCTCCAAAGGGGCGGCAGCCCCAGCAACAGAAGAAAGCACATGTGACTTCTACCTCATCGAGCTGAAAAACTTTTGTGCGTCAGAGTATTTCCAGAGGAATGAAAAGGCAGCTCACAGAATGTGGGAAAATACCAGCAGGCCGCACAGCTGATGAGGGTCTGGTACCCGGGGCAGGCGGAAAACACCTCCACAGCAAAGACACAACACCCAGCCAAGGTGGGCAGACATTTCTCTGAAGAAGATACACAGTGGCCGACCCGCACGGGGAAAGGTGCTGAGCATCACCAACATCAGGGAAATGCGGGTCAAAACCACGGGCAGACCCCACCCCACCCCCCGCAGGACCGCTGCTCTTAAAGGAGCGGGACCGACAAGCCTCGGCGAGGACGTGGGGCGCAGCCGCCGTGGAAGACACCGCGGAGGGTCCTCAAAACACTAGGCACAGAATGAGCCCACGGCCCAGCCATTCCACGTCTGGGTGTGTTCCCCGGGGAACGGAGAGCAGGGTCTCGATGAGATGCCGGCACCCCCGTGTTCACGGCAGCATCATGCCCAGCAGCTGGGACAGGGAAGCACCACCCCAGTGTCCGTGGATGGACCAGTGGCTAAGCAAACTGCGGTCCTTCCCATGACTGTCCAACGGGAGGGTGGATTCCTGACTCCTGCTACCACATGAACAAACTCGAAAACATTATGCTGAATGAAAGAAGCCCGACATAAAAACCTCACGTTGTAGGATTCCATTTACACTAATTACCCAGAGAGACAGGAAGTAGATCAGGGGTTTTCCAGGGAGCAGGGTGTGGTGGGGGGTGGAGACTGCTCACGGGGGTGGGGTTTTTGTTGCGGTGATGGGAACATTCCAGAAGCAGGTAGAGTGGTGGCCGCAGAGCCAATGCCTCTGGACTGGACGGGGGGAGTTTATGTTGTGCGTCCACCACGTTACTTGAGAAAGGGTGCAGGGCCGGGTCCTGGGGCGGCTCAGCAGATCCCGCCCTGGGCCCTGGCAGCACGAGCCCCCAAGGCCCCACACCACCCAGCCGGCACCCCGGCCCTGTCCCATGCCTGCCCAGGCCCATACCTGGCCCTCTGTCCTGCACAGCCAGTACTTCAAGGTCAGCTGATGTGGGGACACGACTACGCATGGCACAATCAGGGAGACAGCGGGACACGTCAGACGCGTCACAGATCTCTCCCTGAGCAAGTTCCCGTGTTTCAAGAGACCGCAACGCGAGCATCATTCAACACACACCCTGAGGGAGGTGCTGCCCAGCTGTGACGCAGGTACACAGGTAGGAGGCGGCCCACCACTGTGGGATGGGGATCGGCAGGAGGGCGGCCCCAGCAGACGAGGGACCTGAGTCTGGTGCGGGGCTGGGAACACGACACAAGGGGCATCTAAACGGATGCTGGCAGGTGAGGCCCTGGGCCCTGTGGGCATCGCCATCAGAAGAAGGCAGTCCACAGGGAGGACAGGATGGCCTGGACCAGGCTGGTGAGAAGGGGCTGGACCTGGAAGGTGGACCCGACACAGTGTCTGGCTGAGGCAATGTCTGGAAGGATGGAGGCTGCAGTGGGCAGGCCTTGGGGGTCAGGAAGCTCCGACGTGTTGTTTCACAGGCAGTGGTGGGCATGGGGCTCCAGGGGAGGAGGTGAGGGGGCGGAGGCAAGGGGCCAGAGGGAGGAAGGCTCATGGACAGGTGAGTGCGGGGTGGATGGAGAGCTGACTGATCCATCACAGAGCGCCACGGCCTGAGTGACCCCATCCTCTGAGGCCCCTGACCTACTTACTGACACTTGGACCCTCCCAGTCTGGTGGCTCAGGTGTCCCCTCCCCACTGCCTTCATCCCACCAGGGCATGGTCACTGCCCAGCCACACATGGACCCAACGCTGTGTCACCTGTTACCCCCAGGACACACTGGACACCAGCCCATGCAGCCCAGGCCCTGGCAGTGGGCACAGACTACCTTGTCCTCCGCTCGGCTCACCCAGGCCACCCACACCACACACCCCAGCCGTCCCTCCGATCCTCCATGCAGTGACCCTCGTCATTGCTCAAGCCCTGACTTTGTCCAACCAGTACGTGCTGTTGACCACCCGGAACGCACAGCCAGGAGAGACGGTCCCACTCAAAACCAGGACGTGTACACATCCTCGGACCATATGCCCCTTACTGCTGACTCCTGTCCAATGCATCCCCCTGCTGGCCCTGCCCTGTCCACTGGGAGCGACCCTGCTAGAGGCCACAGCCAAGGATGCCCTGCCCGACCCCAAGCGCCCCTGCAGCATCCTTCCCACCAGCACCCCTGCACCTCAAACATGCTCAAGACTGAGGAGACCAAGCAGTGTCCTGAGGCCTGCCCCTCACCTGACACGCCAGTGTGCACCTTCCCCCGCTCTACCTGCCCGGCCCTGACCTCTGGACGCCTTGGCCGCTCAGCCCCCACCAGGCAGCTCCGTCCTGGAGGGAACGATGCTCAGCAGTGGCCCTTGCTAGCCTATCTGTTTCAAACTTGGCATCTCCTGAAATGTTTACTAGACATTTAAAACAACATCAACCATTTTTTCACAGTTACGATGCTTTGGGCCTGAAACTTCACTGCGCTTCACGAGAGCTCAGGTCCAGGCAGGAGCCACGCATAAAGCTTCCACAATCGACTCTGAGACAGTTGCTTGTTTGTATTTCTCTGCATTCCTGGACAATGGAAGCGTTCTAGAACAACGTGCCTATTAAATTAGCTAAGGGCTAAGAGGGCACTAGCCGACCTTGATTTCTGTGATCTGGCTGGCGCAGCTCCAAGTTCCAGCATCCCTGCACGGGTGGTGGTGTGCACGGAGCTGTCCGTGCAAAGCATCCTGACCTCTGACCCCAGCTGGGTCCCCCTCCACTTCTCAGTGGGATCTTCTTTCTGCGCTCTCTCTGGGCCGCTCGTACCCTCTGCGTGGGTCTTTAGGACACTTCCCCACCTGCTCACACGGTTTATCACTGTGCGTCCTAAGGCGCCTCTTGCCTGTCGTCGTGGCAATGCCCCTGGAACCCCCACCCAGAAGCCATCCAGTGCCGGCTGCCCCGGTGGCCTCATGTAGACCCCTTACTCGCCCAGGGAACAAGCACAGCCCAGACTCCGGGCATCTGAGTCTCTCCCGTCTTGTCTTAAAGCTTCGCCCGCTTGGGGAAAACGTGGGTGGTCATGGCCCGCTGGCTGCCCCCATTGGACCCTGTGTCTCTTCATGCGGGCCTGGCTGGCTGGGGTGCCCGTTCACCTGCACAACAGGTCCCGCTGGTGGTGGGGAGGCTCTCCCTCCGGCTGCGCTCCCTGGCACTCTGGGCACCAGGCCACGTGCTGGTGGTCCCCCGAGACCTCTGCACAGCTCTCTCCCCCCAGCCCCACCCTCCCGGGGGCATCAGTGAGACAGTCCCCCCTCCCCGCCTCCCTGCTCCCCCCGACTCACCAAAGGGTAGAAGAACAGGGAGAAGCCGGCGGCCATGAAGCACAGCACCGGGCCCCTGAGGACGATGCCCAGGATATGCTGCCGGTAGAGGGCCCTGTGGATGGAGCGCTCTATCTGGGGGTGCAGGAGGTGGGGGAAGTGGAAGGCATACACGACGACCAGCGCCTGTGGGAGAGGAGGCTGCAGGCAGAGGCAGGGACCTCTGGCCAGGGACCCCTGCCCCCACGCCCACGGACGGAAGCCGCACGGGCGCGAGGCGCGCGCGCCACGCCGTGCCCTGGGGGGGCGGACAGGGGACAGGAGCCTCTGCCTGTCTCTCTGGGCCGCGTGGGGGGATCTCCGAGAGGCTTGCCCCACCAGGCACCACAGGGCACTGACCCTCTCCAGGCCAGCACAGGAAGCCCAGGCTCTAAGAACCTCTGCATCTTCTGCCGCAGGCGTGGCAGGGCGCCTGGGCGGTCACTCTACAGCATGCCCCGCGAGCACGACTCTCGCCACACGTGTGGACAACGTGTGCGCAGGAGGACAAGCGTGTGGGGGAGGGGAGGCAGGCCGGGGTGTCCTACCTGCACGGCCCCGATGGCGATCACGCACATACAGAACAAGAAGATGCCCAGAGGCACCTCGGGGAAGGTCACCATTAAGGAAAACTGCAGCCAAGAACACAAGACAAGACAAAACCAGGTTCTGCAGGGCCCCAGAGCTCATGAGCCCCCTGCTCTCAGTCGGGCACACACATCCGGCAGTAGACCCAGAGGGTGTCCCTCCCTACCAGAGCAATTCCACGGAATGCTTTAAGCCTTTAAAGCCGAAATGTCATCAGATTCTTGAAGAATTCTGTGACACACAGCCCTGCCCACCCAGAGCACAGTTCTGTCCGAACTGAGAGTGGGGGCAGGCATGAAGGCATTGCTGGGGAGGAGCCTGGGACGGCAGCAGTGGGATGGGGGGCCAGGCAGGAGCCACGAGTGTTGGTGAGCATGGACGGGATGCCCCTTGTTGGGCCCGTAAGAGGTCAAGCTGGTGTCTCTGCCATTGCAGGCCCCTTTTGGGGAGGATTTCCCTTCCTTCAACCAGCCTGGGAACCCTAGGTGTGCCCCACCCTCAAAGCAGCCGTGAATGTAACTCTGTGCTTGGGCCCTGGACCACCCAGTTGGTCTGAGAGTTTCTGAGGAAGCATCCGGGGTCTCGAGTCCTCTTGCCCAGGGGAGGGCAGGCTGGCCCCGGGGAGGAAACTGCAGGTACTTACGGTGAATGGTAGGAAGGTGATGGTCATCATGCAGGCCTAGAAAGGAGGAGGAAGGGAAGGAGGGGAAGGCAGGCAGGTGGCTCCAGGCCCTGCTGCCCAGGGTGACCTCTGGCAGTGCCCCACCCCAGAGGCATGTCACTGTCTACCTCCTAGACCCCAAGGAAGCTTATACCCTTGCTGCCCAACAAGGAGGGGAGGGGGCTCATCTTGTCAGGGGCGCCCCCGGGGGAGGACGTGGGAGGAGCCCAGGAGCGGGTGGTGGGTTCCAGGCTCCGTACACCAGAGATGCCAGAAAGGCCGAGCCCCTGCTTGCCCTCTTCAGAGGATGGGCCTACAAACACTCGTTTCTCAAGAAACGGAAGGACTTACCAGGTTGAGCAAGGCAAGCGTGTCGTCTATTTTCCCAACAACCTGGAACAGTCTAAACCGTGTAAGAAAATCAGGAAGATGTGCTGTCAATAAAGAGGCTCTAACAGCATCATACACACGCTCCAGCATTTGCTGATGAAAATGTCAATAAAAGATGTCATTTTGGCAGAAGAGGGAGGGGCAGGGCCAGAGGGAGAGAGAGAATCTTAAGCAGGCTCTAGGCCCAGTGTGGAGCCCGACACGGGGCTCGAGCTCACGACCCTGAGATCATGATCAGGCCAAAATCAAGAGCCTGATGCTTAACGGACTGAGCCACCCACGTACCTCAAATATGTCATTTTTAACCAAATTTAAAATTCTACCTAGCACAAACTTTGGAGGACACTGAAAAAACAAACAGGATATCCTAAGTCCCTAGAAACTGCACTGCTCACATTTTCACGGACTCTTGTAACTTGGAGTGCATGGTTTCCAACAGAGCCGGGGTGGGTATGCAGAAGCCATGGAGGGAGCTGAGGAGGGAGGACGTGCCCTCGGGAGGCGCCTCAAGTTCTCTGGGAGACTGGAAACCTGAGAAGGAGGAGTTCAAACCTCCAGGGAACTTGTTCTTCAGGTCTCGCGTCCAAAGACCACTTTTAAAAGAGGAAGTCCTGGACACCTGGGTGGCTCAGTCGTTAAGCATCTGCCTTCGGCTCAGGGCACGGTCCCAGGGTGCTGGGATTGAGTCCCGCGTCGGGCTCCCTGCTCTGCGGGGAATGTGCTTTTCCCTCTGCCTGCCATTCCCTCTACTTGTACCCTCTTCTCTGACGAATAAATAAATAAAATCTTTAAAAAAAAAAAAGAAACAAGTCCTTCCAGGGATGCCATTCACTAAACCTGCTGAAACACCCCACAGAACAGAGAGATGGTTTGATATGGAGGCAGGAAGGAGTGACAGAAAACTAAACACAGGGCCAGGGACCACGCGCAACTGAGGAACTCGCCCAGCTCCTCCTTGGAGACCCTGCAGGGCTCTGACCCTCTGAAGACAAGACCTTCCCTGGGCAGGGCTCAGTGGGCCTCAGTCCCCCCTTCCTGGGGGGGTCTGCATCCAGCCAGGGGCCAAAAGGGGCCCGAGGGGGCCAATACTCAGGGCTGCATCCCCTCGGGATGGCAGCCCCACTGGTGACCCACGGAGCCTGGGGGGACGCACACAGCCGTGGGGGCCCCGGGCGGATCTGTGCTGCTCTGGGCACTGCGGCCCCCAAGGGTGGCCATCGATGACCCAGCACACACGCGAGGCTCTGTGTGGCCCTGTGCATGCTGCTGGAGCGACAGGAGCTCAGCCACATCGGCGGCCTGCACGGCCACCAGCAGGACCAGACAGAGGGTGGTTGTAGCTTCTCACTCTCCATGGACAATCGAGGTGGAAGGGAAAAGCCCTTCCCTAAGCCCTTATGAAGGGCCGGCCGCCTGTCCCCACCAGAAACGGTCATCTTGCTGAAAACAAGTTTGTAACGTAAAATGTTAAGATACTGTCAACGCGAGCGCCTGCATCTGAGGGGCTCCAGGTCTCCCTGTTCGCCGGGCACCCCCAACCAGAAGTGTTTCCTCTGCAAGGGCAGACCGATAACGGAGGGCATCCGTGCCCACATCCACCCCAACGCTCTTCCTGAGAGCCCGCCTGTCCCGCCTGGGGGTCAGGGGTCCCCTGCAGCCCCTCCCGAAAAGAAGGCTCTGGCTCGGGAGTGTGCATCGTGCAGCCTCTTCCTCCTCGCCAGAGTCCCGGGACCGGGCAGAGGGAGCGTGCATGCACAGCGCAGCGCCACAGGGATGCACAAGGCAGTCCGCCTGCAGTCCTGCGCTTGCCCTGCCCCGTGCCAGGTCGAGGCCCAGCGCGTGTGCCCATGGGAGCGGGCGACGCTGTGTCATGTGGAGGCGAGCAAGCGGAGGCCTGCAGCCACGGGGCACACACACCGAGGGAGCCACAAAGACGTGGAGCTCAGTCTGGAAAAAGCCCTCAGCCTGGCTCCGTACCTTGTGTGTGCTGCCCAGGCCACAGTCACGATGAGAAAGGTCATCAGATAAACAGCAATCCTGGTTGCTAGAAGTTTCTGTATACTTCTGTCAAACTGGCGGAACAGAAGAGCGTCAGCATCAGACTTTACTCTGCGGCAGCCAGAGGGCGGCCCCATGCAGGGCCCGTGAAGGGTCCTTGGATCGGCCTCTACCCCAGCCCCTCCCTGCGGAGAAGAGGCTCCTCTTCGGGGTAGCCTCCCAGCCCCCGACCCCTTGCTCCACACCACCCATGCCCCACATCCCACAGGTGCCTATTTGGGGATCTCGTGTGGAGCTTCCCGCTGAAATGACGGCTCTTGAGGCAGAGACTCTTTGTCCAGAGCAGAGAGCCAACCAAGCTGCCAGGTATCCCAATCTGACGTAGCTATGAAGCCTGGGGAGGTCGTGGAGGCACCTCCCCCAGGTGGGAAGTGACTTGCAGGCATGATGGGGAAAATGGAAATGAGCTGGACACAAAGCTTGGACTTTATCAGCAAAAACTCAAAGTGGAAAACTGATTGCTTTGCCCTTTTCTCTGGTTCTTTACCCGCAACTGGGTGTCTCACCCAGTATCCCAGTACTTCACTGAGGACTCAGTTTCTGAATTGCTAGGTTTTCTGGACCTTGACTAGTCTTTCCCTTCAAGTTGGGAGGAGTGCCTGCCAGCTGACACCTTCCAGCACTGTCCTCTCTGTGGGCGTCCCCAGACCACTGCACAACTTTCTGGCTCAGAGCTTCTCCACGAACCAGCTAACACACACAGAGATTTCACGACGACAAGTACTGCTCTCCAAAAAGATGACCCCAACTGCAGAGAAGTGAGGTTTACTCATACACCTTCCCGTGCCACCTGACATCTCCTGTTACCATCCGCACCCCAATCTTTTTTTTTTTAAAGATTTTATTTTTTTTTAGAGAGTGAGCATGTGCGGGATGGGAAGGGCAGAGGGAGAGAATCTCTAGTAGACTCCCCCACTGGGCGCAGAGCCCGATGTGGGGCTTGATCTAACCATCCATGAGTCAGGACCTGAGCCGAAACCAAGCCCCCAGGAGCTCCTCATCCACACCCCATTCTGAAATTGGTAGCACTGAGGTCTCTGACCTGGCCCAGGCCCAGGCCCTCCCCAGAGAAGGTTCTGGAGCAGGCACAGCTAGGTGAGCACCAGGGCCCCAGTGGGTAGCAGGCTGCCTTTGAAGAGGGCAGCTAGGGAGCAGAGTGGCACCGCTGCGGCTACCGGGCTCGACCTGCATTTCTACTTAATTCTGTTCAAAACCCTACCAGAGGTACCAGTCACTCTTCCAGAGATGAAAAAGACAAAGTCTAAGCAGCTCCTGTGATTCCCAGCTGCATCCAGGCTAAGCATGCTAGTTGGGCCTGGAGCCCAGACGGCAGCTGGCAGGCCCAGCAGCCCCAGCATCTCCCACCCTCACTCCTCCGTGCCCCAACCACACCCCCGTTCACACTGAGGGGCTGAGAGAGGCACGCTCACACAGGCATGCCCGGGGACTTTCAAGAGTCTTCTGAAATCGCGTCCAGCTTTTGAGGTGCTGTGTGTCACTACTTAATTTATGAAACAGAAATATTCTCTTAATACAAATGGAAACTCTGCTTTAGGAACTGTTTCCCACTCACTTCTATGATAAAACCCATGTGCCCCTGTGCACTGAGGAGGCCCCCAGCCCAGTAGTAACCATCTACCGTGACGGACACTCTGGGGGAGCCAGGAACAGGTTTCCAGGCCCACAACCAGATGGGCTACTGCACTTTCTATTCTCAACCCACCCTCAAGGCTCACTTTGAGGGCACTGACCCTATTTGCAGGCCAGGATTGGGGCCGACCAGGGTGGCCGAGGGAGCAGAAGACGACCTCGCCCCAGCCCTCCCAGCCAGGCACATCTTGGGTGGAGCCTAGAATTGGGCTTATGGACTGAGTCTCCTGCACCCTCACCCTCACCCTGGATGCTGCAGACTGTGGTCCCCAAGTACCTGTTCTGGGGAGATCTCCGTGTGGGTCACAGGCAGGATCTATGAGAGCAAAGACACAAAAAGAACCAAGGGACATTTCTTGGGCTGTGCACAGACCACTCCTTGGATGCCACGGTGCCAGGGACTTGGGCCAGTGCTGGACTGCTCCCCCCACCCATCCAGCTGCCTGAGCGGCCGGGAGACCCCAGGACACTGCTGAGACAGGGCAGGGTCTATACTGGGCCAAGCTCTACCAGAAGACTGTCTTGAGAGGGGGTGGCCAGGGGTCCTGATGTGAGAGGGGCTCTGGGTGGGGCCCCACACGGACCATCACAGTGGCAATGATGGACAGGAGTGCATCACTGAAGCTGAGCATGCGGTGTGAGTGCTGGATCCCGTCAGCAGCGTCCTCATCCTTCGTGCCCGTGGGGGAGTCTCCCTGTATACTGAGGGCCGGTTCTGGGCTCTGGGGCTCGGACATGGTGGGGCCTGGGAAGAAGCACAGGTCTGAGCAGGCCAGAGTGCCACTGGGGCCTACCCCTGCTGCCTTCTGCCGCGACACAGGGTGGGTTGGTGCCTGAGAGCAGGATGCCCTTCCCGACGGGGGCTTAGTGGTGGTTGGAAGGACCCCCTCTGCCACCGGTCCTCTCCCAGGAGGCCCCTGTATTTCCAGCCTGCAGGAGGAGCACCACTTCACTGCTGAGCACTGTCATCTAGGAGCCACGCTCAGTGCCTGCCTCCCCTCTGGAAACGGGAGAAACGAGAGAAAGCACAGACACGTGGTAGGCACTCTCCACGCTGTGTCACCAGCCTGAAACCGCTGAGCCCAACACCAGACCACTGCACTGCTAGACACTTTCATCCTAAATGTGGGATGTTCTTGCTTCCAAGTACTAGCTAGGCCCGACCGTGCTTGGCTTCCGAGATCAGACGAGACTGGGCATGTTCAGGGTGGTATGGCTGTGGCCTAATGTGGGATGTTCTATAGGACCAAGTCCCAGAGGCTTGGACTAAAACAGAGTGCCAGCCCCCCTCAAGGACAAGACAAAATGAAAAAGAGCCCCACCTCCAGAAACAGATAAAGGAGGCTTACCGGCAATTTCTGGACAAGAAAAACAAATTGAGAACAAACATGTAAGATATTCAGCTTCATCAGCAACTAAGGAAATGCAAGTGAAAACAATGAGGTACCACTAAGGTCTACAAAAGCCTGTCAAGAGTGATGAGGTCGCGCGAATGTAAGTGACGCTACACTCATATGAAGACAAAAATGATAAAGTGTGGTGTGCGCACCCCTTGTACAAGGTGGGAACTCCATTTCTGGGTGTAGCCTCAGGCGTGTGGACAAGGGAACAGAGACGCACAGGATATGCACTGGTGTAGTTTATTTTAATAAATGTCAAAAACGCTCTATTATTAAACACTAAATGAGTTGTTAAAAAGTGCTAAGAACTGAACGTGTCCCCCAAACTCCTCCGTGGAAGCCCTAACCCCCCGCGGGATGGCATCAGGAGGGGGGACCCCAGGCGGGGGTGAGGTGAGGGATCCCCCAGATGGGACCCGTGTCCTCACAGAAGAGGAGGAGAGGGGAGAGGTCGCTGGCCTCCTGGTGAGGACACCGCGAGAAGGTGGCCGTCTGCAGGCCGCCACCTCGATCTCAGACTTCAGCCTCCAGAACCGTGAGAAACAACGGTCTGCCGCTGAAGGCCCGGTCCGCGGGGTTTTGTGATGGCGGCCGAGCGACGGAGACAGGAAGTGAAGATAAATGAAATAGATCTAGGCACGTATCAAACTCAGAAACACAATGTTGAGAGAAATAAATCATGTTGCAAAAACAATACATGTACTATTGTACCATTTATATAAATGTTTGGAACACAGCGTGATTATACAAACATGCACAGTAAGAACAGGGGAGCAAGGCACTCACCAATTTCACGACAGCGCTGACATGACCTTGGCAAGGAGGGGTGGGAGCTGGGGTGGGAATGGGGCTTTAGCTTTCTGATGTATCTAGCATTTATTTCTCACTTTGTTCACTTTCTAAAGCTTACATAAAGATCACCCCTTCTGGTGCACAGGTCTATAAATATTTGACAGATGCACACAGGTGTGTAACCATGACCACAGTCACAATGCAGTTCTGTCCCTGAGCACGCCCTCTGTGGTCAAGCCTTCCTCCACCCCAAATCCTGGCCACCATTCATGTTTTCTGTTACCATCAGTTTGCCCTTTCCAGACTGTCCCATAAATGGACTCGTACCCCATGGAACCGTCTGAGTCTGGCTTCTTTCACTCAGCATGGTGTGCCTGAGATTCACCCATGTTTTGGGAATATCGATAATATATTTTTTACTGCTATGTAGTTAATTCTACTGTATGGATGGACCCCTTTGTTCATCCATTCACTAGGTGGAAAACGTGGGTTGTTTCTAGTTTTGGGTGATTATAAATAAAGCCACTATAACGACTTGCACACAAGTATTTGTGTAAACATGTTTTTATTTCTCTTGGGTAAATACCTCAGAATGCGTCTGCCGGTAAATGCATGCTTCACTTTATAAGAAACTGCCCAAGCACTCATCCAAGGAGCTGTGCCATCGTGTACTCCTGCTGGCAGCGCGTGAAAATTGCAATTGCTCCTCATCCTCCCCAGCACTTAGTTTGGTAGGATTTTTTAAAAAGTTAGCTTTTAATTTTAGCTATGCTAATAGATGTGTAGTGTATCTTGTGTGCCATTTCCCTACTGAATAATCAGGTATTTTCATGTGCCTTTTATCTGTGTACCTTTTGTGGCAAAGTGTCTGTTAGAATCTTTTGTTTATTTTGGGGGGAGTTATTTGTGTTGTTGAGTTTTGAGAGTTCTTTATATATTCTGGTTAAAAGTCCTTTGTTAGGTACGTAATGTGCAAATATTTGCTCGCAATCTGTGAATTGTCTTTCATTCTCCTACCATTGTAGGAGCACATAAGTTTTAAATTTTGATGCAGTCTAGCTCAACTTTTCTTTCTTTTAAAGATCTTATTTATTTATTTGTCAGAGAGAGAAAGAGCACAAGCAGGGGGAGCAGCAGAGGGAGAAGCAGACTCCCTGCTGAGCAAGAAGCCTGACAACGGCACTCGATCCCAGGACCCTGACATCATGACCTGAGCTGAAGGCAGACGCTTCACTGACTGAGCCACCCAGGCGCCCCTGACTTTTCTTTCATGGATCATTCTTTCGGTGTCGTATCTAACAATGCTTTGCTTAACTCAAGATGACAAAGATTTCCTGTTTTTTTCTAGAAGTTCTAAAGTTTTAGGTTTTACTTTCAGTGTGTGATAGATTTTTATGTATTTTATAATTTTTATAAATAATTTAATACTATTATATAATTTTTAATATAATGTGCAAGGTATATTTGAGCTTCCCTTTTTTGCAGATGGATGTCTGATTATTCCAATACCACTTGTTGAAAAGACTATCCTTTCTCCACTGAACAGCCTTTGCACTTTGGTCAAAAGTTAATGGCCGTATCTGTGTAGGTCTATCTTGGGAGTGTCTATTCTGTCCAGTTGACTATTATGTACCTATCCCTTTGCCAATATCAGTCTTGACTACAGCTTCATAGTAAGTCTTGATAGCTGATAGAGCGAGTCCTCCAACTTTGTTCTTCTTTTTCAAAATTGTTCTGAGTATTCTAGTTCTTTTGCCTTTCCCTCACATGCTTCTGCTTACAGGGGCCCCTTTCCAGTTTCTCTAGGCAGAAAGACAGGGGTTTCTCTTGAGAGTTTTTGCTGTATGTGCAGCAATTCTCACAGCACAGCCCCATAGTGGATAGCTGGCCCATGGTCAAAGGTCAAATGGGAAAAAGACGTTAAAAAGTGGAAAACTCACACGTACATGGTCACTGCTCCAAGTTTCGAATACCTTTCCCAACCTATCGGCTTTGTACTGTTTTTAATATTTTATCTCGTTTTTACCCGTCATCAGCAGGAGAGAAAGCCTGTAGGCGGCTTACTCCATCATGGCCAGCACTGAACTCTAACACTTTACTTCTCAAAAGAGAGGGGGAGAGAGAGGAGGGAGTAGAAGGCGGGGTGAGCAAGGAGGGTGAAAAAATTCATGCCAAAAAAATAAGACAAAAAGTTACATGTGATTTTTAGGCACTGACTAAATTAGGAAACATATATCTGTTATATTGTTTTTTAGATTTTTTTATGTTTAAATTTTCTCAAATATTGTTTTTAAATAATCAGTAAATACTGAATATAGACACAAAAATCCTCAACAAAATGTTAACAAATGGAATCCAGCAATGTATAAAAAGGACTATATACCATGACCAAGTGGGATTTATTCCAAGAATGCAAGGTTGGTTTAAAATAAAAAATCAGTGACTGTAATACACCACATCAAAAGAACAAAAGACAAAAACGACACAATCCTCTCAACAGATGCAGAAAAAGCATCTGACAAAATCCAGTACCTCCTCATGATAAAAACAGTCAACAAATTAGGAATGGAAGTCAACTCTGTCAATCGGATAGATGGCATCTACAAAAACCTCACAGCTAACATCATACTCAATGTTCACCCCACGCCTGCCCCAGATCAGGGACAACACTATTCAACACTATACTGTCGAGGTTCTAGTCAAGGCACTTAGGCAAGAAAATGAAATATAAGGCATATATACTGGAAAGGAAGAAGTAAAACTACCTCTATTTGCAGGGGATGTGATTTTACACAAAGACAATCCTAAGGAATCCACACAAGAAAACTATTACATCTAATAAATGAGTTCAGTAAGGTTGCAGGAAACAAGATCAATATATAAAAATCAACTGCATTTGTATACACTAGCAAAAACCAATCTGAGAAGACACTTATGAAAACAATTACATTTATAATAGCATCAAAAAGAGTAACAAATTAGCAAAGTGCAAAACATTGTTGAAAGAGATAAAGAAGACTTAAGTAAATGGAAAGATATCCATGGACTGAAAGACTTAATATTGTTAAAATGGCAATACTTCCCAAATTGATGTACAGACTGAATGCAATCCCTATCAAAATTCCAACTGCCTTCTAATCAGAATTAACAAGCTGACCCTAAAATTCACATGGAAATTTAAGGAACCTTTGACTATTTATGGAATACCCAAAACAATCTTGAAAAAGAATAAAGTTGGACGACTCTCACTTCTCCATTTTAAAACTTACTACAAAGCTATGGTAATCAAGACAGTGCAGCATAGGATATATAGATCAACAGAGGAGAACTGAGAGTTCAGAAATAAACCACTACTTTATGGTCAACTAGCTTTTGATAAGGCTGCCAAAACCACTCGATGGGGAAAGAACAGTCTTTCCCACAAATGGTGCTGAGACAACTGGATATCCACATGTAGAAGAATGAATTTGGATCCTACCTCATACCATATACAAAAATTAATTAAAAATGGATCAAAGACCTAAATGTAAGAGCTAAAACACTGGGAGAAAATCTTCATGGCCTTGCATTTGGCAAAGGACTCTTAAATATGACATCAAAAGCACAAACAACAAAAATAGAAATTGGAGTTCATCAAAATTTGAATTTTCTGCCTCAAAGGACACTATTAAGAAATTGAAAAGATGATCACAGAATGGGAGAAAATATTTGCATATATCTGAGAAAAGTTTAGTATCCAAAATATATAAAGAACCCTTATAGTTCAACAGTAAAAAAACAACACAATTCAAAAAATAGGCCAAGGATGTGAATATACATTTCTTCAAAGAAAATACATTATCAGCCAACAAGCACATAAAAAGATGGACAACATAGGGGCTCCTGGGTGGCTCAGTCATTAAGCGTCTGCCTTCGGCTCAGGTCATGATCCCAGAGTCCTGGGATCAAGCCCCGCGTCGGGCTCTCTGCTCAGTGGGAAGCCTGCTTCTCCCTCTCCCACTCCCCCTGCTTGTGTTCCCTCTCTCTCTGTCAAATACATAAATAAAAAATCTTTAAAAAAAAAAAAGATGGACAACATCATTAGGTTACATTAAAGAAAAGTAAATCAAAGTCAAGAGATAATCATCCTCCAGGATGGCTATAATAAAAATAATGAAAAATAACAAGTGTTGGGAGGATGTGGAGAAATTGGAACCCTTGCACACTTTTGGTAGGAATATAAAATGGTGCAGCTGCTATGGAAAACAGTATGGTTCCTCCAAAAATTAACAGAGAATTACCAAAGGATCCAGTAATTCCATTTCTAAGTATATATTCCAAAGAATTAAAAGCAGAGACTTGAAGATACATTTGTATGTACACCAGTGTTCATAGCAATATTATTTGCAATGACCAAAAGGCGGAAGCAACCCAAGTGTCTACCTATGGATGAATACCTAAACAAAATGTGGTATATACATACATACAACATAATATTGTTCAGCCTTAAAAATGAAGTTCTCACATGTGTTACAATATGGACGAATCTTGAGGACATTATGCTAGCTAAGTGAAATAAGCCAGTCACAAAAGCATGAATACTGTATGATCCCACTTACGCAAGGTCTCTAGAGTAGTCAGATTCACAAAGCAGAACGGTGATTGCCAGGGGCTGGGTGGGGCAGGAGGAAGAGTGTTTAACAGGAATAGAGCTTCCGTTTGGCAAGATGAAGAGCTCTATGAATGGACAGTGGTGATGGCTGCACAGAAGTGTGAATGTACTTAACGTCACTGAACTGCACATTTAAAAATGGTTAAGATGGTAAATTTTATTAAGTGTATTTTACCAGGGTTAAAAAACCAAAAACCAGTGCCCAGCATACGCGTTCAAAACATGTTAGTTACATGTTACTTTCATCATATATGTTTTTAAGACTCATGGTAATAAAAAAAATACAAGACTGAGTAATGAAATAAAGAATACAAGACAAAGTAGAGGAACATGGAGTTGAGGGATCATTTTTTTTTGTTTAAAGAGACTAAAGAATTTCAAAATCCCGATGGGAATAAGGAAAAGCTGGAATTTCACATAAAAGAGGGGAGGTAACCGAGAGCCGATGACCCCATAGGGCATTATGCACTGTGCTGGGCATTAGAGGTAAACACGAACAGGGTAAGCTTACCTGACACACATTAGGGCGCTGTGGGGGAACGGAGTCTGGGAAAGCTCTAAGAATGGGGTATGCCAGAGCGGAGTCTGGAAATATTTATGACAAGATGACAACAAGAGTAAGTGACACCTGTCAAGCAATAACTATGTGCCAAGCACTGTTCCAAGTACTTCATCTGTAATATCTCTTCTAATCCTCAAACAACGCTGTGAGAAACAGACAAAAAGGAATCAGCTGTGTGTGTGCCTGTAACACGGACAGCTTGGTGTGCAGCAGAGTGCAAGGGGTTTGGTAAGGCTAGAGCACAAGGCTCAAACTAGGAGATGCACCTAACGTAAGTGGGGACTAAATCAAAGAAGGTTGTGTGCCTGCCTGTTCAGGAGTTTGTAAATTATCGTGAAGATTATGCAGAGATGATGCACTTTTCTTTACATATCCTCTATACATGTGTTCTGTGTAGATACACACACACACAAGTAAAACATATATTTTGGATACAAGTCCATCATGTGATTTGTAAATACTTTCTCTATTCTGGGCTGTCTTTTCATTCTCTTGACAGTATATTCACACATACATATTTGCATATATTTAAATATACATATTTTAAATTCATAGGCTATTTTAAAATAAATTTATGTGTTTTTAGTAGCCCCCCACACCCAATGTGGGGCTTGAACTCACAACCCTGAGATCAAGAATCGCAGGCTCTACCGACTGAGCCACCCAGGCACCCCTCATGGGTTATTTTTTTGAGCAGTTTTAGGTTTGCAGAGAAATTGAGCAGAAAGTAGACTTACTATATATATCTTTTCCCCACTCCCCCTCCAGTTTCCCTTTTTTTTTTTTTTAAAGATTTTATTTATTTATTTGACAGAGAGAGAGAGAGAGACAGTGAGAGCAGGAACACAAGCAGGGGGAGTGGGAGAGGGAGGAGCAGGCTTCCCTCAGAGCAGGGAGCCCGATGCGGGGCTTGATCCCAGGACCCCGGGATCACGACCTGAGCCGAAGGCGGACGCCCAACCTACTGAGCCACCCAGGTGCCCCTCCAGTTCCCCGTTATTAACATCACATTAGTGTGATACAGCTGGTGCAACTGATGAGACGTATTGATACATCACTAACTAAAAGTCCATAGTTCACATTAGGGTTCTATAGGTTTTGACAAATATATGACTTGTATCCACCATTACACTATCATCCAGAAGTTTAACTGCCTTAAAAATCCTATGCTCCCTCTTTTTATCCCTCCCTCCCCCAGAAACCCCTGGCAACCATTCATCCTTTGACTGTCTCCACATTTTCTCCTTTTCCAGAATGTCATGTAATTGGAATCATTCAGTCTGTGGCCTTTTTTGACTGACATCTTTCACTTAGCAATATGCATTTAAGGCTCTTCCATGTCTTTCCATGGCTTGACAGCTCATTTCTTTTTACTGCTGAATAATAATCCATTTTATAGATACACCACAGTTTATCTGTTCACCTATTGAGTATCTTCAACAATGTATTTTGAAGTTTTTGATTTTGACTAAATCCAGGTTAACTGTTGCTTTTATCTATTATTTTTTTATTTTTATTTTTTTAAAATATTTTATTTATTTATTTGACAGAGAGAGACACAGCCAGAGAGGGAACACAAGCAGGGGGAGTGGGAGAGGGAGAAGCAGGCTCTCCGCTGAGCAGGGAGCCCGACGCGGGGCTCGATCACAGGACTCTGGGATCATGACCTGAGCCGAAGGCAGACGCCTAACGACTGAGCCACCCAGGCGCCCCAACTGTTTCTTTCATTGATGTGCTTTAGTGTCATACCAAAATATCTCACTTTTTTAAAATAAGTTTTATGGTTTCAGGTCTCACATTTAGATTTATGCTTTAATTTTTGTATATAATGCAAGATACGGATTTTAAACATATGGATATCCAATTTTTCCAGCAACATTTTTTGAAAAGACTATCTTTTCAATTACTTTTATTCCTTTGTCAAAAATCAACTGACCTTATATGTACTTCCAAGCCAATTTCTGACTATTCTGATGCACTGATTTACTTATGTACCTTAAATCAGCACCATACTACTTTGATTACTGTGGCTTTATAATGAGCCCTGAAGTTAGGCACTGTAAGTCATACAACTTGTCCTTGTTCAAACTTGGGAGTATTCTACCTCCTCTGCAGTTCCAGATTAATTTTAGAATCAGTGTGTCAATTTTTACAAAAAGTCTGCTGGGGTTTTGCCAGGAATTGCACTGAATCTATAGATCAATTTGAGAAGAATCACTCTGACCAAATCTCCCGATTTATGAATATGGTGTATTCTTTCCATTTATTAAGGTCTTTAATTTCTCCCAGCCATGTTTTTTAGTTTCCAGTATATAAATCTTGCACATCTTTTTTCAAATTTATCCCAAGCATTTAATATTTTTTGATGCTGTTGTAAATGGCATTTTCCCCTCATTTCAACTTCCACTATCTTGCTGGTTATCTAGAAATAATGGCACTTATTTTTTGCATATTGATCTTGTACCCTGCAATTTTGCTAAATTCACTTACTAGGCCCAGTAGCTCCTTCTGTAGATCCCGTTTGTTTTTTATACATAGAGCCGTGAGTGTCAACTGAGGGTGCTAATGTCCCTCGAGGGACATTTGGTAAGGTCTGGAGACAATTCTGGTTGTGGCAAGTGACATGTCTTAATGATATCTAGGGGACAGAGGTAAGGGTGTTGCTAAATGTCCAACAACGTACTAGACAATGCCACCCCTTCACTTCAACAAGGAATTATCTGGCCCCAAATGTCAACGGTACCAAGACTGGGAAAGTAATATAAACAATTAGGTCATCTTCATAAACAATTTTACCTGTTACTTTCAACCTGGAAGCTTTTTTTTTCCTTGCCTCATTACACTGGCGAGAATTTCTTACACAATGATGAACACAACTGTTAAGACCTGACAACTTTGGCTTGTTACTGATCCCGTCTTTTATTATTCTCTATGTCAGTATAGGCTTTTCATAAACACCCTTATTATTTTATTTCAGAGGGAGAGAGAGAGAAAATGCACTTGGAGGGGAGGGGCAAAGGGAGAGGGAGAGAATCTCAAGCAGGCTCCATGCTCAGTGCAGAGCCAGATGTGGCCCAACCTCATGACCCTGAGATCATGACCTGAACTGAAATCAAGAGTCAGATGCTCAACAGAGCCACCCAGGAGCACCATAAATGCCCTTAATACGCTGGCCAAGTTTCATTTCATTCCTAGTTTGCTGGCAGGTTTTTTTTTTTTTAAATTAGGAATAGATAGATGTTGGGTTTTATCATGTTTTTCTCTGTGTCTAGTAAGATGATCCATTTGGTTTTCTTCTTCACTCTGTTAACAGTGTAAATTACATTGATCAATCTTCAAATGCTAAGCTAACTTTGCATTCCTGGGACAAACCTCACTTGGTCATGTTATACTATGCTTTGCAGTATTGGATTCAACTTGCTAAAAAGTGTTTTAAAAGAATTTTTGTATCTATGTCCACAAGAGATATTAATCTTTTTCTTTTCTTGTAATGTCTTTGTCAAATTTCAGTGTCAGAATAATGCTGTCTTTATAGAATGGGCTGGGCTGGTTAAGACGTCCTTCCTTCAATTTTAAGTTTATGCAGAATTAGTAATATTTCTAGTTTTTAACTGTCAATTCAATGCTTTAATAGATATAAGGCTATTCAAGTTATCTACTTTTTTCTTGAGTGAGTGAGCCATGGTAGTGTCTTCCAAGGAATTTGTTCCTTTAGTCTAAGCTGCTGAATTTGTTGGCATAAAGGTGTTCATGTTCTCTGATTATCCCTTTAGCACTGACACCATTACTCTTATTCATGATATTGTTAATTTGTCTTTTTTTTTTTTTTTCTGGTTCAATATGGCCAGGGATTTCTCTATTTTATTGGTCTTCTCAAAGAATCAGCTTTTGTTGTCACTGATTTTCTCTGTTTTTGTTTTCTATTTCATTGGTTCCCACTCTGACACTTACTATTTCCCTTTCTGTACTCACTTTGGGTTTCATTTGCTCTTGTTTTTGTTTCTTAAGACGAATGGCTGAAATTACTGGTTTGAGATCTTCTAGTATAGTTTTGGCTACATTCCACAAATTTTAAAATGTCACGTTTATTTTCTCACCTCAAAATTCTAATTTTCCTTCTGATTTCTCCTTTGACCCATGGGTAATTTAGAAGTGAGTCATTCAGTTTCCAAATATTTAGATTTTCCAGATATCTGTTACTGATTTTCTAACTTAATCGCATCGAGGTCAGAGAACTTGTTTGTTTCATAGCCCAGAATATGATCCATCTTGGTAAATGTTCTTTACACACTTGAAAATGTGTATTTTGCTGGTATTGTGTAAAGTGTTCCATAAATGTCCATTAGATCAAGCTGGCTGATGGTGTCATTCAACTATATTCTTGGTGATTTTCTCAGTACTTGTTCTATCGTATATTGTGAAAGGGGTACTGAAATCTCCAACTACAATCTACAGCACCAACTTACAATTGGGTTTTGATTAAAAAAAATTTGGTTTTGCTTCATGTATTTTAAAGCTTTATTATTAGGTGCAAAACTGTTTAGAACTGTTACAACTTTTTGATGAATGTACTGCTTCATCCTTACGAAATGACCCTCTTAATTTCTGGCTGTATTCTTTGCTGTGAAATCTGCAGAGGCTTGCAGATGCAGACCATAAATTCAGTTTTAAACATGTATACACAACACGAGATATCTAACAGCAAAGGCCTAAGAGCTCAGGAGAGAAGTGTGGAGATACAGACTGAGTGAACACGGTCCGTGTGGTGCCAGGATATGAAGGTGCTCCATAAATACTTATGATAAAAAGTCTGAGTAAACTCTGGTCTCCAAAGTAATTACACCATTTAAAACTCTACCTGATCCTAGGTCATATGAGGATAAATTCCAAATTCAAAGGAGTCCTGAAAGTCTACCATGCTTTCTAGTGAGTTATGCACTAGGTTTTCCACAACAGCTATTTCCTACCTTTTCCACATTGCTTAAACCTTCGCTTTCTTACCTCCCGTCTTGTTTTCAGCGGGTGTTCCGTCTCCCTCATTCGTGGTGAAAAGAGAAGCCGCCAGAGAATTCCTTCCCTTTCATTCCAATCAACACCTAAGACTACCTGCAGCTGCAAGCCGTCCTCCCTCCCTGCCTCCCTCCCTCCGCTATGAAAAGTGTGCGTCTTGTGCCCAAAGAGAGTTTTACTCTCCGTACTCTGGGTGTCACCCCTCCCTCTTCGTACAGGCAAACCTTCTCGCCCCACAGGCTCCCTCCCAGCAGCTTCAAGCTGCTCAGGAATTCCCATCAAGGCACCTCAGCCGCACACCGTCTTCCAGCTCCCACACCTCCTTCTCCACAGCCAGACGTCGAGTCACCTCCAAGTGTCCGCTTCTTTATTCTTCCTCCGCCCCAGCACTGCAGCGGGACTGTCCCTGAAAGATCCCAGGATCATCCCGCTGGCGCTAGACCTAAGGTACGTCTTTTCTTCCTTTTCCTACGTCCCCTCAAACAGCTTCCTGGGCTCTGGGACGCGCCGCTCCCCCTCTGCGTGTTCTGGCACCCTCTGCCTAACTCCGTTTTCCGCTCTCTTCGGCTCTCGGACAGTCGGCCGCCGTCGACTCGCTGAGGACGTCAGTACCCGTCGGTGGCGCGGCCTCTTCCCTGAGCCCTCGGGGCACCAGGCGAACGCGCTGCTGGGGGACGCCCGCCCCGGGGGAATTCCAGCGGGAACGCTTGCCGACGACGGCCAAGCAGGACACGGTCGGGCCCGGCGCCTGCTCCGACAAAGGCAGCGGGCGGGGTACGGGGGCCGAGCCTTCGGACCCGTCTTCCAGCCCGCGAGAGAACGCGAGCCGGCAGACGACATCAGGCGCCGAGCGGGCCGGCGAATGGCCTCCCCCGCAGGGGCAGCCGCAGGTGGCGGGTGACCGCGATCCGGGGCCCAGCGCCGCCAGCTCGGACGCTTCCACGGAAGCTGGGAACGGGGCTTCTTAGGGTTCTTCCGGCTTTTGGCAGCAACCACCTCGTGTGCTCAGAACAAACCCTCAGACCGGCCCCCCCGAACCGAACCAGCTAGGCGCGCGCCCGGTGCTACCGACCTTGCTCCACAAGTCGCGGGGAGTGTCGCCGGCTGGGCGGCCCAGCTGGCGCTTCTCAAGAGCTGCGGCCCAGCGAGCCGCTCCCGGCCGCGGCTGACGCCCCCGTAGGCCCGAGCACCCGGAAAGGAGCCTCCGCAGACACGGCCGCACGCCGGGCCCGGAGCCGCACCGCCCGCCAGCCAGGCGCCCGGAGCGCGGCGGCCGGAAGCTCGCCGCGAGGCGGGCGGCGCCGCGCAGGCGCGATCCGCGCCCAGGCATCTGCGCACGCGCACGCGCGCCTGCCGGCACGGCGTTCTCCGGCGCTGCGCCGCGCCCCCGCGCGCCCACGTCGCGGCGTCGGGGCGGAAGATGGCGCGGCTCGGGGCCGGCGGTTGCTGAGCGGACCCGGACGCCGCTGGACCCGAGCTCCCCGCTCCGGCGCGCGCTGCGGGGCCGCAGCCATGTCGCTGCTGCAGTCTGCGTTGGACTTCCTGGCAGGCCCGGGCTCCTTGGGCGGCGCTGCCGGCCGCGACCAGACGGACTTCGTGGGGCAGACGGTGGAGCTGGGCGAGCTGCGGCTGCGGGTGCGGCGAGTCCTGGCCGAGGGTGAGGCCCAGGCCGGGGGCGCGGGGCCGGGCGCGGGGCCGGCGGGGCGGGGGCGGGGCGGCCCCGGCGCGGGGGGGTGGGGAGGGTCGCCGCGACGTGGAGCGGGTGAGGCCGACCCGGCGCGACTGCGGCGGGTGAGTGAGCGGGGTCGGGGGCTGGGCGCTTCCTTGCCGGAGGCGTGGCGGTTGTGGAGGCGCGGGGCCGACCTGCGGCCGGAGGCGAGCCGTGGCAGTGGGGGAGAAGGTGGTGGGCAGGTGAGGGGCCACGGTGGGCCGGAAGGAAGGGGACCCAGGAGGCTGGGCAGTGCGCCGGCTGGGTATGAGTCAGGGCCCGTGCCTGGCGCTAGGGCCGTTGTGGGGGTGATGGGGCGGCCCTGGATTTCTGGACATCGGGCTGACTTTTTGGGTGCTGCGCCCCTGGGTGACGGTGGCGGCTCTCCCTGGATGTTGGGATAGACGGTACCGTGACCCGTCGCCCAGCTTCCTCCTCTCGCCGCCTGTTTGCCTTGCCCGATCTCTGCTGTGAGTCCACCCAAGTTAGGGCATGCCCGCAGTCGTGACCTGTCCAGAGCCTTGCAGGTTGGACTCGTCAGTCGCGGAGGACTTTCCGGGCCATCCTCTAGTCATCTTTGTTTCCGCACGCGCGCTCCAGCTTCCTGACGTCCTTTCTCTTCCTCACACAGAATCTATTGCCGTCGTCGGCGTGGTCCCCTTCTCTCCTCTGGATTTTCCTTACGTTTTGTCGGGGCGCCCACAGGGGTATGTCACACTTTGCTAGCTGGGATGCTTGCTGGCTGAGCGTGGTTGGCTCTGGGGCTGGTGCTGGAGCAGAACGGCCTTCCCCTGAGTTAGCGTGGGGCGAGGGAGTGGTGCACGGTGGGACCACAGGCCTGTCGGGGGCAGCTCTCAGGACTGCGGGCTCGGCCTGTCAGGCGGCCCGACCTCCTGCCCTGTGTGCTCAGTGCAGTCGGGAAACTGGCGACCCTTCTGAAGTCCGCGCTCCTAAAGGCCTGAGGGGGTGTTCTGGCTGTAGCATTATAACACGCTTTTTCTCCACTTGGGTAAAAAACAGATTTGGGGCGTGACTTTCTTACAGAGGTGGGGCCAGGACCTCTATGAACATTGAAAGAGTGAGAGTTCCCAAAATACCAGGCAATTATCTTGGTTTCTTAAGAGATTCATAGTGGACAGTAGGTGGGTTTTGCCTTCTGGAGTTTAAAATTAGACACACACTCCAGTGAGGGAAAGACAGCGCAGTATTGGGGGAGCCTTGGGGCAGGGCAGGCAGCGGCGAGGGTTCCAACAGGCCAAACTGAGGTGAGAGGGTTGAGAGTGCGCCCCTACCAGGGCAGGGGCGGGACCAGGCAGGAGGAGGGGTAATCAGCCATGGGAGGTGGGTCCTCTGGAGCAGGAAGCTTCCTGGTCGCTTAACACACAGGACAGAGAACAAGGAAATGGGAAGGAGCCAATATGGTTGTGCAAAAGAACCCACTCCCTTTGCTATCTAGACAAGTCAGGATATAAAAATACCCCTCACAGTCTTGGTCTTTAGAAAAGTAACAGAGCCTTGTAGCCTTTAAAGCTTGAGAAGCCTCTTCCTGAACTTAAATGGTAAGAAAGCCATGTGAAGTCTTTCAGGAAAAACAGCAACTCTGGAACCTAGGCTGTGGGAGTTCATGCTGTCTTGGGGTAAACGTGGGGAAGGTTCCAGACCCGAAACCGTTGGGTAGAGATGTTGACAACTTCACAGTTCTTCAGGCTTCGGAAAGATAGCAGACATCCTGTATATCCTATGATATTCCTACAAGAGTGGGGAAGGTCTTTAATAATCGGATAAATCATATATCCATGATTAGATGAGTGAGTATCCTCACTGTGGGGTAATGAAGTCTTTAAATAGCCCCACCTCAGTTCATGTCAGGTGTTGCCCCAGATGAATTTAGGATAGATCAGATTTTGCTGTCAGGTGGTTTAGGGAAAAAGACATTATTTTCATGGCTTTTTGGAATTTGCATCTGGAGCATGAAATGGGCTGTGGGGCAGAACTGTGGAGCCAGATGGCTTCCTGATCTTTTGACAATTGGTTTTAGGTTTTCATTAAAAAAAAAAACCGCAGTGTCAGAGATGCTGGGCCCAAGCAGATTCTAGAATACATTCTTTATGATCTCTTGTTTTGGATTTTGCACGTTCTTGCTTGCTTCCTACTGTCCAGAGAGGTAACAGAGGTGATCGCTCTGCCAAGATGGGTTTTGCCCCGAAGGTGAGTCCACCTCTCCAGGGACTGACTTTGGCTGCACTGCCAGTGATGTGGACGGGGTGGTGTGTGGGCAGCTCCTCAGAGAAAGAAACAAGTCCGCAGAACTGTCCCGTAATGTATGTGTAACTAGTCGTGTGTGTTTGCTGGAACACCGTGTGCCATGTGTGCTATCAGTGGCCTTTGATGAACGTGGGTCCCCTGTGTTCTGTTTGGGGTCAGTGCTGGCCCGAGAAGCTGCGAGGGCACTCGCCACACCCCGGCTGTTGTCCTAGCCCTCCACCCCTCTGCTTCCTGGCCCCTGCTTTTAGAGGGCTTCTCCCCTGTGTGCAGTGTCAGGATTGGTGAGGGCACAGGGGCCGTTTGATCGGCTGGCAGTCGCAGGGTTGTGTGATAGGACTCTCGGCTGGAGGGTTCAGAAGCCACTGGGGTTGGTGTGACGGAAGGAGAGGATCGTAGGTTGAATCAGGACATCCTCTACAGGGATACACAGTGTAGCACATTTTAAGTTGATTTGAAAAGATGATTGGGCGGTCGTTGCTCACTGACATTCTAGCATATGGCTCTTTCACACAGGAAGTGTGCCTGAGCCCTGTGGCTTGGTGGTCTTGTTCCGAGTATCTTTCCGCTCGACTTCCGTGGCTGCTCTCACCCAGGGAGGGGTGCTGAGTGGATTTTTTCTCCAGCACGGATAACCGAGGTCTTTGCAGGAAGGGCTTACACCTTGGGCAGCTGGTTCTAGTATTCAGAATGGCGTGGTTCAATCTTGTTCTGAATTGCCCTCTCTTAGTTCTCCTAACCCCACCCTCTAAACTTGCCCCTTGGCGACTTTAACATCAGCCCCTTACCCTCCGTGACTGACACCTAGTGTGAAGTAGTAACGATAACCAGCGCAACAGCATTTATGGAGTTTTGACTGTTTGGCGGGCACAGTCCCTGGGGTTTCCTGTGGCCTGTCCTCCTGACGGTGGCTGACAGCACGGGCCGTCAGTAGCTTGCCAGCGCTGCCAGCCAGTGAGTGGTGGAGTTGGGACTGGTGGGGCGTATCTTTGGTCACCCACGTGGTGGCGCAGGTCCCCCTGTAGCATGTGTCCTGCAGGGAGAAATGTCCAGAGGATGTCACGGTGAAAGCAGCAAGCAGCAGTGCACCTGCTTGTGGAGCCGCTGGACGTGGGCGCTGCTTGGGGGCCAGGGTGGGAGCTGTGTGCCAAGGCTCCCGCTCCTTCTTGGTCTGTGCCTCAGTTGACTGCAGGTGCAGGTGGTATGCAGGTGCCTGGAGTGGGACATCATGGGGAGGTCACCGTGGAGGGGAGATTATTGTGGGAGGAAGTCACCCTGCGGGGAGGTCCTGGGGGGGTGGTGTTGGCGCAGGTCACTGTTGCAGGGCATGGAAAAGGCTGCCCTCTGTCTTTCCATTGGCCCGGCCTGTTTGTCTCTGTGGACTCCTGCCGTCCTCATGGGCACGTATCCCTGAAAGATCTGTGGTGATCATGTGAGGCTACGAGATGCAGGTGATGGGGTGTCTGTTCCTTAGAAACAGTGTTGATTGATAACACATCGTAAGATCTCCCAGATTGCTCCTTGTGCTGGTGTACCACGTTTCCTGGTGCTCACTTTTCCCCCCCACCCCACCCCACCCCTGAGCCCGTGACCCTACGTAGAGGCCTGCCAGACCCCACTGTCCCCGCACCATCCTCATTGCAATGGGCAAAAACTGTGTGGGCTTGTGTTGATTTGCGTTTCTCTGACTCATGAGTTTGAGCATTTTTCAGTGCTTACTAGCTTATTCAGACTCCTGTTCTAGAATCGTGCATGGAGGGCGCCTGGGTGGCTCAGATGGTTAAGCATCTGCCTTTGGCTCAGGTCATGATCCCAGAGTCCTGGGATCGAGTCCTGCATTGGGCTCCCTGCTCCTTGGGAGCCTGCTTCTCCCTCTGCCTCTCTCTCTCTCTCTCTGTCTCTCATGAATAAACAAATAAAATTAAAAAAAAGAAGAAGAAAAGAATTGCGCATGGATATCCTATGCCTATTTTTCTTTTTAATTAAAAACAATTTATTTTGGGGCGCCTGGGTGGCTCAGATGGTTAAGTGTCTGCCTTCGGCTCAGGTCATGATCCCAGGGTCCTGGGATCGAGTCCCACATCGGGCTCCCTGCTCCTTGGGAGCCTGCTTCTCCCTCTGCCTCTCTCTCTCTCTGTCTCTTATGAATAAATAAATAAAATCTTTAAAAAAATTTTTATTTTTATTTATTTATTTTTAAAGTTTTTATTTATTTTTTGACAACAGAGAGAGACAGCGAGAGAGGGAACACAAGCAGGGGGAGTGGGAGAGGGAGAAGCAGGCTTCCCACGGAGCAGGGAGCCTGATGCAGGGCTTGATCACAGGACCCTGGGATCATGACCTGAGCCGAAGGCAGACGCTTAAGGACTGAGCCACCCAGGTGCCCTAAGTCGTGTATTTTTATATAATACAGATGCAGGTGTGTGAGGAGGAGGAGGAAATAAGCCATAGATGAGGTCACTGCTGTCCCTGGCCAGGCTGCCTTGGGGAGCGGGGGGCCGGCCTGGGCAGCTGAGGTATCTGTGCCTGTCTCCGAATTCCAGAATGTGTACAGTAAAATGTCTTAGTGCCTTCCCTGTCCTTTATGTTTCATACAGCAGTATTACCATTTTTGTTGAAGATTTATTTATTTGGCAGAGAGAGCGAGAGCGAGCAGGGGGAGCTGCAGAGGGAGAAGCAGGCTCCCTGCTGACCAAGGAGCCCCATGCAGGACTCAGACCCAGAACCCTGAGATCACGACCTGAGCCGAAGGCAGATGCTTCACCAACTGAGCCAGCCAGGCATCCCAGCAGTATTACTGTTTTTATTTAAAAACTTTCAGTTTTGAGATAAGTGTAGATACTTACTTGTAGTTTTAAGAAATGACACCAGCACGCTTTGCCCATTTCCCTCAGCAGTAACATCTTGAAAAACTAGAGTCAGTGTCTTGACAGTTACGTCATCGAGATGCAGAAGTTTCATCCCCACAAGGACCCCTCCTGCCCCTTCACAGCTACGCCTACGTTCTTAACCCTGGAAACCACTGATTTGGTCTCTCTCTCTACAGTCTTGACATTTGTGTATCCTTTTGGAATTGGCTTTTTTTCCTCTGGAGATCTGTCCAGGTGGTTGTGTCCATAATGTGTTCATGTTTATTGGTGACGAGTATTCCGTGGTGTGGATGAACCCCAGTTTATGTAATCATTCACCAAGTGACGGACATGTGGGTTGTTACCAGCTGTTTTTGGCTGTTAGAAATAAAGTTGCTGTAAACACTTGTGTGCAGGTTTTTGTGTGAATTCCTTTCTTTTTCTGGGATAAGTGCCTGGGAGTGCAGGTGCTGAGTTGTATGTTTTGTTTTAGGAAACTGCCAACCTCACATTTCTCACCAGCAGTGGATGAGTGTCTTAGTCTGCTCAGGCTACCATAACAGAATGCCACAGACTGGGCCATAAACAGCAGGAATTTATTTTCTCAGCTCTGGAGGCTCCTGGTCCCAGATCCAGGTGCTGGCAGTGCTGGTTTCTGGTGCGGCCTCTCCCCTTGGCCGGCAGGTGGCGCCTTCTCTGTTAACCGTTGGAGTCTGTGGCCGCACAGCTGAGTTCTTAACCAGAGTGACCCAGCGTCCCTGGTCCTTGCCAGCGTTCCGTGCAGCGTTTTTATTTGATCGTTGTAGCAGGTGTGTAGTGATTCCTTATTGTGGCTTCAGTCTTCACTTCTCTAGAGGCTGACCGTGCACCTTCATGGGCAGAATGTCTCTGCGTGTCGTGTTGTTTGCCTATTTTAGAACTGTGTTTTCTTGTCCCTGAGTTTTGAGAGTCCTTTATGTATTCTGGACAGAAGTTCTCCATCAGACATGTGGTTTGCAAGAATTTTCTGTCAGCAGCTTGTCTTTTTATCTTAAACAGGGTCTTCTGCAGACCCACCATTTTAATATGATGAGGTCACATTATCAGCTTTTCCTCGTGTGACGTCTGCTCTTACTGTCACATCTGGGAGCCCTTATGCCCAGCTCGAGATCCTGAGGGTTGTTCTCTAGATCATGGGGATTTTTCTCCTACGTTTTGTCTAGGAGTTTCCTACTTTTACATTCGTACTCTTCGAGTTGTCATATAAAGCGTAAAGTTTAGATCAAAGTTGGATTTTGTTTTGTTTTGTTTTTTGCGCTGGTCATTGCACATGTCTCCATTGAGTTGATTTTGCACCATTGCTAAACATCACTTGGCACATTTGGGTGACTGTTTTTCGGACTTTGCTATTTTGTTGCATTGGGATCTTTGAATCTGTTCCTCCACCAGCACCACACAGTCTTGGTTAATGTAGCTACAGAACAAGTCCTGAAATTGGGAATTCTCTTTTAGGAAAAATTTCAAAAACAAAAGTAGAAAGAGTAACAGAACAAATATCTGTGTTCCTACTACCCAGAATTAATAAACATTAGCTTTTAAAAAAGGCTTAGTTGGTTAAGCATCTGCCTTTAGCTCAGGTCATGACCTCAGGGTCCTGGGTTCAAGTCTCTCATTGGGCTCCCTGCTCATTGGGGAGCCTGCTTCTCCCTCTGCCTCTCCCCCTGCTCGTGCTCTCACTCACTCTCTCTCCCCCAAATAAATAAATAAAATCTTAAAAAAAAAAAGTCATGAGTGGTTTTGCATGTTGACAGATGCTTTCTGTGTGTCTGTCGAGGCACTCTGCTCTCCCTGTCCTGTTTGTGTCCTTCGCCACAGGGATTGGTTTTTGGTGTCGAACCACCCTTGCATTCCTAGAGTGGATCCCACTTGGTCATAGTTTATCATCCGAGTTAGGTGTTGCCAGACTTGCTCTGGTGGTATCCTCCTGATGGTTTTTATATCTGTGTTAACGAGTGCTTTCGATCTGTGATTGTGTCTTTGGCCTCACACAATGGGTTGGCAACTATTTTCTCCTGTCACTTAGGAAGGACTTTGTGCAAGATTGCTGTGCTCGTTCTTTGTTAAACGTTTCATAGAATTCACCAGTGAAGCCATCTGTTTTCTATTTTTGTTACATGGGTTTTCACTTATGTCCTTTCATCTGTTTTCTTATATGGACTGACTTATTTTTTTAGCAGATCTGTTGAGATAGAAACGAGACACAAAGTGCACATGTAGGTGTCGGGCACATTAAATATGCCCAGTACATGTACACCGTGTGCCTGTCACCGTGGCAAGGCAGTGAGCACATCCCGCCCCCCAGAATGTTCATCCTTCCCCATTACAACCCTTTGCTTCTCGTGGCCTCCACCCCCAGGCAGTCACCGATGTGCTTTCTGTTACTGTAGATGAGTTAGTGTTTTTTAGACTTCTCCGTAAGGGAAAGCATGTCTCCTCGGCGTCCATGTTGCTGCTGGTGACAGTAGTCCATCCTGGTTATTGCCGAGTCGTGTTTCACGTAGGGACGATTGGCTTGTCCATTCACTGCTGATGGACGTGGGGGCTATTTCCAGTTTGGGCAATTACACATGAAGTCGCTGGGACCATGTGTGTACAGGTCTTTGTATGGATGTGGCCTCCATTTTTCCCGGGTAAATGCCCAGCAGTGTGAAGACAGACAGGGCCATTGAGCCAAGTTACCTTTACCCTTTGAAGAAACCGCCAGACTATTCCCACAAGCAGTGTGTAAGCACTCAGTGGACCCACATCCTAATCAACACTTGATATGGTCCGTTCAAAAAACTGAGGCCTTCTAATTAGATGGACAGCAGGATTCTTGAGTTTAAGTGTGTGTTTCCCTAATGTATGATGATGTTGAACATCTTTTCATGTGCTAACTCACCACTCGTGTATCTTTGGTGAAGTGTCTTTTTGGGTATTTCACCCATTAAAAATTTTGTTACTAAATTTTGGATTTTCTTTATATTTTGTGGATAGAGTCCTTTATTGGGCAAGTGATTGAAAGTCCAGCTAGTGCCCTGTGTTCTCACCCTCTCAGGGGTGTGGCTAAAAACCCAGAAGTTCTTTACTTTGATGAAGTCCACTTGTCATTGTTTTCATTTGTGGATCATACTTTTGTTCTTACGTCTAAGAAATCTTTAGGGTGTGTAGAAATATAGTTGATTTTTTTTTTTTGAGAGCGAGAGCATGATCCTGGGCGGGGGCATGGGGGGGAGGGTGGTGCAGGGGGAGAGGGGGAGAGGGAGTTCTAAGCAGGCTCCATGCCCAGCGCAGAGCCCAACATGGGGCTCCATCTCACAACCCTCAGATCATGCCCTGAGCTGAAATCAAGAGTCAGACACTGAACTGACAGAGCCACCCAGGCGCCCCTGAAATACAGTTGATTTTTGAATGTTGTGTATATAACCCATGATGGCCCTAAACTTTTTTATTAGTTATAGTAGCTTTTGGGGGTAGATCTCACAATATTATCTGCACAGTCACATTGTGTGCAAAGAAAAACATTTTTACTTCTTCCTTTTCACTCTGGATGCCTTTCATTTCTTTTCCTCGTCGGATTGCGCTGGCCGGGCTTCCAGTGCAGTACTGAACGGCCGTGGTGCCAATGTCCTCACCTTGTTCCTGGTGCTGGGGAGAAGCACGGGGTCCTCTACCCCCCAGCACAAGGCTGACGGTTAGTCTCTTGTAGACACTGTTACCAGGCTAGTGAGCGTCCTCGTGCTCCCAGTCTGCTGAGAGTTCTTCTTTTCATGATGTAATTTTCCACCGTAGGAAACTAGAAGAAGCTAAGCCAGTTAATCCTGAAAGCAGAGAATTAAATTATTTTCAAATGTTTAACCAGCTCTACTCCGTCATGATGTATTATGTTTTCGTATATATTGTTGGGTTTGTTATGCTGACATTTTATTTTACTCAGAATTAAGAATTTTTGTGGGTTTTTTTGGTTTGCTTTTTTAAAAGATTTTATTTATTTATTTGACAGAGAGAGCATGAGCAGGGGGAGTTGGAGAGGGAAAAGCAGGCTCCCCGCCGAGGAGGGAGCCCAATGCAGGACTCGATCCCAGGACCCTGGGATCATGACCTGAGCCGAAGGCAGACGCTTAACCATCTGAGCCACCCAGGCGCTCCAGAATTAAGAATTTTTGAAGAGGGGTGCCTGGGGGGCTCAGTCGTTAGGCAGCTGCCTTTGGCTCAGGTCATGATCCCAGGGTCCTGGGATCGAGTCCCGCGTCGGGCTCCCTGCTCAGCGGGAAGCCTGCTTCTCCCTCTGCCTCTGCCCCTCCCCCTGCTTGTGCACGCTCTCTTTCTCTCTCCGACAGATAAATCTTTAAAAAAAGAATTTGTGAAGAATTCATGTGTTTATGTAGGATACTGGATGTACTTCAAAGTCTTTTTTTGGGCATTGGGCACTGCTGGCCTCTTTTATTCTAGATGCTGGTAATTTGTCCTCTCTTAATTTCTCTTTCTTGCTCTTGCTTCCTCTCTGATCAGTCTTTCTAGAATTTATGCTTCATTTTCTTGTTTTCAGAGAATTTTGGCTTTCAGAGGTTTTGGTGTTGTTGATTTTCTCCATTCTTTTCCTCATTGATCTCTGTGCCTGTGTTGATTTCTTTCCTGTCTCCAAAGCAGGATATTTGAAAGGATCATATCAATTAGGGACATTATGTTTGTGGAAAACAAATTGCTAGTCACAAGTCCAGTTTGTATTTCACCTAGTGAAGATATTTTTAAGGCTTACTGTCAGAGTCATAGCACTAAACTGATTATGTCTATTTCTCTAATTTTCAGGAGGGTTTGCATTTGTATATGAAGCTCAAGATCTGGGAAGTGGCAGAGAGTATGCCTTAAAGGTAATAAAGGATGACATTTATGTGGGTTTTTGGATCATTTTAAGGAAATCTCTAAATGACACTTTCCAGAGATTTATTCCTATTATGAGGAATAGGTTTCTTTTTTACAGCCTGTCCCGTTTGTTCCTTCTGAGGGGAGCCATCAGCCATTTTAGAGGACTTTAAAGTTGTGGCTTCCAAGTTTGGGGCACAGGGTGACCTCAGTGCCAGAATGAGGGGTCCGCAGATGGTGGGGTGTTGAAAGCCACTGGTGTGAAATGTGTCTGCATAGCTTGTCTGTAGACAGGGGTCACGGTGGGGGGCAGCTGGGGAGCGCAGCAGGCCTTGTGGGGGCCGGGCGGGTTTTGTTGGCTGCAGCTGAGGCACTGACTGGCCTTGGAGATCGGGAACGCAGGCCCACATCTCTGCTAGTGTCTCCTCCCATTTTCCTTGATTGTCTAACTTTGCTGTAGCCTGTTTGGAGAAAAGCCTCCTATTTTTAGTTTTTCTTGTGTCCTTGGATCATAAAGGACCATGTTCAAGGGTCTCTAACCTTCTGTCAAGTTTTCACACAGGCCAGATGTTAAAATACAGGTAAGCGGGTTACGCTCTTCGGCGACATTGCATTTATTCTCTTGGGTGTAGAGTAGACAGACGAACGCTCCTTAATCTTTCCTTGTTTGTTATTTCCTGATACAGAGACTATTGTCTAACGAAGAGGAAAAGAACAGAGCCATCATTCAGGAAGTTTGTTTCATGGTATCCTTTTCCCGGGCCTGCGAGCACCTGCGGTCACGTAGGGAGGCCTGCATCACGCTATGGCTGCTTGCTGCCGTGAGCTGCTCTGAAGCTCTTTTGGATGTGCTAAAATGGGCCTTCTGCTTTTACTGGACCTATCTGTGGAATATTTTTAGTAGAAAGGAGTTTTCTTCCTTGCTCTTCACTCCCAGGGTAATAGCAAGAGGTTCGGTAGCTTTGGGAATAGAGGTGTTCCGACCCAAGAGGTCTCTGTGTCCACAGGGTGGGCCGATTCCCCGCCCTCTGCCCCTTAATGAGCCTGACGTGGCCCACGGCGCCCTGCCATGAGCTGTGCTCCAGTGATCGCCAGGGCCCCTTGCTGGGCCTGGTTCCCGTGGGCCTCAGGGTCCCTCCTGGTCAGCTGCCCCGCCCCGAGCAACCGGGCGGTTGGGTTTCTGTTGCACAGATGGTGGATGTGTGGGGCTTTTCTTGCTGGCTCTGCACTCTGGCGCATGTTCTCCCTGCGCCGGGGTCCTGCCCTCTGCTGTCAGAATGTGTTTTTTCTCTCTCGAAGCTCTGTCTACTTGAGCCCGCCGGCTGCCTGAGCCTGCGGGTCCTCGCCTTGCAGAGGTTCGCTGGATTCGTTCACTCCTCGTGGCCTCCCACACGCTGCATGTGCCCTCTGCCTGCTGTCCTGCCTGGCCTGTGGTCAGGTGTGTGTGAGCCAGCATGGTGGTGGTCTTCATCCCCTACCTTCCCTCTCCTTTCCCTCTTCTACCTGCAACCTGCCTTTCTAGTCGCCCCCACCTGCTCTCCGTTTTTCTGCTCCTATGTGCTGGGATTGTAAGGTAATTTCATTCAACATTTTGACTGTAGTGTCTTAATGTCATATATATTTGTTTTTAAATGTGCAGACTTACGCATTCTCCTTTAACAAGACACCTGCAGAAAAAACTTTCTGGCCACCCCAATATTGTCCAGTTTTGTTCTGCAGCGTCCATAGGGAAAGAGGAGTCAGACACTGGGCAGGCTGAGTTCCTGCTGCTCACCGAGCTCTGCAAAGGTAACATTTTGTTAGGGTCTGAACCGCAGCGGTGTCACGGGTTCAAGTGCTCAGCTGTAATACCGAGGGTGGGGTTGCTGCCGTGAGGGCCCACGACCAAATGGCGTCAGGCACTCCCTGTGTTCTTAGGAAGGAAGACTCCTTAGTTTATTTGCAGGAGTGGGAGGGACCCAGGGGCCTTCCAGAGAGTTCCAGGGGCAGAGTGGTCATGTGAATATCTGTGGGTGGTGCCAGGGGACCAGAGGCATGGGGCGTGCCTGGTTCCCGCGGTGGGGGCGCAGGCCGTCGTCTGCTCCGCGATCAGTCGGGGCCCACCCACACGTGGAGCGTCTGCCCTGTGGGAGCTCACCATCTCAATGGGTGACTACAGAGTGCAGGTCCTCAGAGGAGAGTCGGGGCAGGTGCATAGGCTTGGCAGGGAAGACCTGGAACCTGAGGCAGGAGCCGCTGGGCCCTCGGGCACTGGGAGTGTGTGCTGGGAGAGAGGAAGCCCGCGCCACAACCACAGGGGCACGTGCCGTGCCAGTGACAGGGTGCGGCCGTGGGTGTGAGCACCGGGAGGAGCCGTGTGGGGGGCAGAGGCGCACTCACGGGGGGGGGGGGTGCGGGCGTGGGCACCGGGGGGGAGCTGTGTGGGCGCAGGCCGGGGATGCACACTCACGGGCGGGGGGGGGGAAGGGTGCAGCTGTGGGCGTGGGCACCGGGAGGAGCCTTGGGTGGGGGAAGCGCAGGCGCACTCACGGGAGGGAAGGGTGCGGCTGTGGGCGCTGGGAGGAGCCATGGGGGCGCAGGCCGGGGGCGGGGGTGCAGAGCATGATGCAGACAACAGGCAGTGCCAGGGGCCAGGGCGAGGGAACCACCCAGGGGAGTGAGATGCTCCTCAAAATAGGATTTTGATAAATGCACTTTCCTTTCTGAGGAAAGCCTGCCACATCAGGCATCTTGTGCCCAAACGCTCACTTGTTCTCTTTTCAGGGATCTGCAGGGCCCCTTAGGCCCATGCCACGAGATCCTCAACCAGCACCCCCTTTGTGATGCATACTTTTCCTTGACCGCAAATGTCGGTGCATGGAACTGCCGCGTGTCTGGCATGTGAGCCCGGCGATCCTGTGGACAGGGTTGCTGGGCGCCTGTTGGGGTGGGGGCCTGGAGCGGCATGCATTGGGCCCCGTGTGTGAGGCTGCACGCAGCTTCCCGTCTGCCCTGGGGGCTCTGCTGCTGGTGCTGTGTGCGCCTTGTCCGGCTTCCCACAGCTCACGCTCATGCCTGTTCCTCTTCGGGGCACTCGGCATGCTTCTTGGGTCACTTTCTTTCTGGGTTTTGGAAGGCTTTAGGTCCACCAGGACCAATGCGATCCATCTCACCAGGGGCCCCAGGGGTGGGGCCTGGCAGCGGCAGCTCACAGCCCTTGCCCCCGTGGGGCGGCGTGGTGCTTCGTGATGGAGCAGACCCGCAGAGCACACTCCTTGGTGGGGCACTGGCCTGGGACCGCCTGTCTGAGAGCAGCATGAGAAGCTTGGGGTGCTTGCAGGGCGGGTGCCGAGGGCTGCGGGGCATGGGGGTGGAGGGTGGAGGGGATCTTAGGGATGTGGGTGCCCGTCCCACTGAGGGAGGGCCTGGATGCGTGCCCACAGCCCCCCAGTCTTGCCCTCCACCGTGCTCTCTCCAGGAGCACTGTCACCGTTAAGTTGGTTAATTTTAAAAAAGATTCCCCCTTAATTCTCAGGGGACACCAGAGGCCACCGAAGCATTGTGATGCCCCTGCCGTGGCCCGGCTCGTTCCTGTTACCCCAGGCAGCACGGCAGTCCGTGTGTCACCCCTGCTCTGGACTCCTCTGCGGCCTGTGCTTTGCCTGTGTCACAGGGAGGGCACCCCATCCCTCCTGAGCGTGGGGTGCAAGGCTGGGACGTAGGTGTGGCTGGTCCGGTGGAGTGAGGGCCAGGCGGGCTGGTGTGCAGGCCTGGAGAGTTGGGTGGAGCACCAGAGTGGAGACTCTGTGGCAGATGGGTCAGTGGGCAGGAGTGTGCGGGTTGTGAGCCATAATCCCGTTTTGCAAGCTTCGAAGGTGATGCCGTTCTCGGAGGAGTCCAGCCCCCCTGGAGTGCAGGAAGTCCATGCTGTCTGCTCAGGCGCTGTGCCGTCCGCAGAGCAGTTAGAATCCACTTCACGTTTAGAAGCCGTGTCTGTCGGCACTGCTGTGTGCAGGCACAGGGGTTCGGTGCCTCACCCAGACAAAGCAAATAGACCCGAAGCAAAGTCCACAGTGAGGGCTGGGTAGTCCCATGTGTCACAGAGAAAAGAGTCTGGGAAGGGGTGTGCCCATTTATAGGCTGAGCAGAGACGGCTCCATTGAAGGTGGTGTGTGAGCCAGGAGCTGAAGGGGGCGGGAGGAAAACCATTCCAGCTGAGAATGGGGCATGTGCAAAGGTCCTGGGGCCTATAGCTGGAGGGGCATCTTTGGGGGGTGTGTGGCAGGAGATGAGGCCTATAGGGGTGGTAAACTGTGGTTCTGCACTGGGGATGGGTCCCTGTGGCGCACTGTGCCCAGAAGACAGAAGGAGCTGGAGGGCTGAGGCGGCCTGGGGCCTGGAGCCAGGAGGGAGCAGTGCAGAACCCAGGAGAGGGTGGGCTGTAGGCAGGGGGCCAGAGGTAGGAGCAGGGCTGTAGGGTTAGGGTGCTGAGGCATGTTGTGTAGGCAGTCTGCAGAGGCAGGCGCTAGGGGCACGAGCGTGGCGTTCCCAGTGGGGAGGTGGCACGTGGTCACGGAGGAAGCCCTCAGCCCTGCCTGCGGCGGAGGGAGCGGGCCCCACACCGGAGTCTCCTGGCTTCCCAGCTCGGAGTCCAAGGACGGCAGGTCCCTGGGCCACAGAGACCGGGAAGAGCGGCTGCGAGTGGGCAGGCCTCAGGTGACAGCCCCGCGGGAGGGCGGGCTCCGTGCCCTCAGCGCCTTGGACAGGTGTGTGGCCGCGCTCCGTCCGCGGACGGTCTGCGCCCTCCGAGGGAATGTGTGTTGTCGGAAGTTTAAGGCTCGCCGGCAGGTGGCTGTTGCCTGAGGAGACGGGGCGGTTTGAGAGGGTGTGTGTGTCTGGGGTCGACGCGCCTGTCCGCATGCGGTACGGGGTCTGTGGTGGATACCGTGCGCGCTGCCGGCCGTCGTTGACGTGGCTGCGCTGGAGGCTCTGTAACTTCGCTGTGTCCTGGTGGTGGTCCCTCCGCGGGGTTTCCTGATCGCGCAGCTCCTGCCTCGGCGCCATGGCTGCGGTGGGCGCCGTGGTGGGCTCGGGGGCGGCGGGGTGCAGCATTTACAGCTCCACGGTGATGTGAATCTCATGGTCTCTTTTAGGGCAGCTGGTGGAATTTTTAAAGCGAATGGAGCCTAGAGGCCCGCTCTCGTGCGACACCGTCCTGAAGATATTCTATCAGACGTGCCGGGCAGTGCAGCACATGCACAGACAGAAGCCGCCCATCATCCACCGAGACCTCAAGGTACCGCCTCCTGCCCGTCCTCGGGCTGCACCCGCCCCCAGCCAGGGTGTCCAGCTGGCCGGCACTGAAGTCTGCGATGGCTTTCCCAAAAGAGGGATGCAGTTGCTTTTCAACATCAGAGCAGGTTTCTGGAAGCTCCCCCACCGAGGCAGTGCCGAGCACTCTTTCCGTATCACTCAGCTTTGCGGTCTCCTGGGCCTGGGGCTGCATGCCGCCTGTGTGCCCGTCACCCCACCCGCCTGCCCTTCTGCTGGCCCTGGGATGCTCTCGGCTCCCTTCCCTCCGCCCGCTGGCCCAGGAGGGGGACTGCTCGTCCTCCGGGTCGTCCGTGCCCTCGCCCCTCAACGATCCGTCCACGGGCAGAGGCTCTGCGGGGCTCCTGTGCTGGCCTCAGGCGGCTTGCCCTCAGTGCCACGGCGAGGTGCCCACTGGCCGCCGTACCTGGAGCTGCCCGCTGGGGGAGTGGCAGCCTGCTCTTGGTTTTCCCTTTTCCGGGCCCTCGATGAAATGGAACGGTTTTTGCTGTGTTTGAAGTCAGTACCTTCTTCAATACGCTTGTTTTTGCCCGTTTTTCCCTGTTTTTTGTCTGTCAGGTTGTGTTTGATTAGCAGGAGCCCCTCGGTTCTTCTGGTGGCCTTTCCACGTAGTATGTGCTGCAGGTGCCTTTTCCTGGTTTATGGCCCCCTTTTTATTTTCCCTGTCGTATCTTTGGAAAAGTCAAGATTTGGTGAAACTCACCGGGCATCCACGCAGCTCACATCCTGCTTCTGACCGTGTCTTGAGGGAGCAGGTTGTGTTTGCTGAAGAACCTTATGATCCCTTAATACCATCTCTGGTCCAGTCTGTGGCCAGCTTCCCCAGATTTTCCTTCAAGTGTGATGTGCCTCCACCTGGTGGGCCTAGAACAGCACCCTCCCCTCCTTGGAGCTGGTGGGGCGGGGCAGGACGGGGTTCTCCCGTGTGCCCGGGGTGACCCTGGCACCCTGTTGTTTAGACTTGAACCCTGGACAAGCCTCGCCTTTTCCTGTCGTCCCTTGAACCCGAGAGGTTGGCAGGTCCGTTGTCCCCCCCCAGCCGCCCCCCCCCCCCCGTTGCAGAAGTCTGTGGGGTCAGGAACCACTGTCCTGGGCGCCTGGGTGGCTCAGTTAGTTAAGCGACTGCCTTCGGCTCAGGTCATGCTCCTGGAGTCCCTGGATCGAGTCCCGCATCGGGCTTCCTGCTCAGTGAGGGGGTCTGCTTCTCCCTCTGACCCTCCTGACCCTCCCCCCTCTCATGTGCTCTCTCTCTCAGTCTCTCTCTCTCAAATAAAATTTTTTAAAAAAAAGGAGCCACTGTCCTGAGGGCACCTGGGCAGTGGCAGCCCTGCATGCCAGCCATCCCTTCCCTGCCATCTGGACAGGCCTTTCTTAGTCGACCAGGTGGCTGGTGGATTTTCTTGTGGCATCGAGACTCCTGGTTTGCACGTTAATGCTTGTGCTGGTGTGTCCGTAGTTTTTTTAAGGGGCGGGAACTCTACGAGGGTGAAATCAGTAAAGAATCAGTATTGGTGAAGTTTGCCTGGTTTGGACATCCCTTGTCTTCTCAGTGCCCCGTGTTCGCCAGGGGACCACAGTCTCCAGGGCTTGTCCGAGGGGGTTGTCGAGTGGTGCTCTGTGGAGGGGCAGGTGCGACACGGGGGATGACAGAGGCCATGGGGACATGTATCCTTCTCCTTGTTTTGCTCCTGTGCACGGCTCCGTCCAACACTGCAGGCCGTGGAGCGTCGTGCTCCTGTCCAGCTGTTTGCTCAGCCTTATGGCTCTAGGGTCTGGCCACGTGTGGCCCACACCCGGTAGAGTGTGTGTTGTGAGAGCTTGTGCGCTTGGTTGACGCCTGCTTCCTGAGTTACTCTTGTCCGTGCTTTGGCCCGGAGTCTGGGGACCTGCCCTGGGGTGATCCGGGCAGATCTGTGCCTGTCGTGTTAAGAACATGGTCCAGTTCCTTGTCTCTTTTGGATCTTAAGAGTTTATGTCAATTTTAGTTTCCTGAATAGAGATGTTTTGTGTATCTTTTGTTCGATTTCTTCCTAGGTTCTTGATACAGTTGATGATTTTGAAATGGCATGTTAATGTTTTTCATCTTTTAACTAACTTTTTTAAAGGTTCTTTGTATATCTTATATTGTTGAGTGGAGTTATTTTTGATCTGTGGTTGATTTTAAATTTTTTCCTTTTATTTTTCCGAGTTACCTGTTTTTAAAGGTACACGTACTGACTTGGATCAGCAAGAAGTTAAGATGCTGTGTTTTCCCGTTTGTGGAAGGCTCCTCATTGCGCTCCGGGGAATCCTGTCCCATCTCTTCAGCACGTCCTGGGCCTGGGTCTCTGCACCCCAAGTTCATAAGGACTGTCTTCTGGAATTCTGCAGGTGGAAAACTTGTTGCTCAGTAACCAGGGGACCATCAAGCTCTGTGACTTTGGCAGTGCCACGACCATTTTGCATTACCCTGACTACAGCTGGAGCGCCCAGCGGCGGGCCCTGGTAGAAGATGAGGTGAGCGGGGTGGGCGTGTGGCCTGTGAGGACCGGCGAGTCGGACCCTGGCGTTCACCTCCCAGGCCCATCTTTGGGCCAGGAAACACTGAGTTTGAGGGTTATGTTGCGTCCCCATCACTCATCTCATCCCAGAACTGCCTCTTACAGCTTTTTCTTTCACTGCATTTTTTTCGTACTGTGGTAGAAGACGTGTATTGTAAAACTTGCTGTCTTAGCCATTGTTAAGGGCACGTTCTAGCGGTACTGAGTACATTCATCGTTGTTCGGCTGTCCCATCATCCATCCACAGAATTTTGTCACCATCCCAAATAAAGCTATTTAAAAAAATGTATATCAGTTAAAGTTACACCTCATGGGCTCCCACAGGAGACCCCAGAGGAGATCGGTGAATGTGCCCTGAGCAGGTGTGGCCGTGGGGAGGCGCCGGCAGGGCTCCATGGTGGGCCCTCATCTGGACACCCCTGCGGGCCACTCCCAGCGGCTTATACTTTGATGAGCAGCTTATGGAAACTGCCCACACGGACAGAACATAGGGTACGGGGAACCACAAGGAATGATGGGGTAGGGGAGGTGCTGAGGCCGCACTGTGCAGGGGCGTCAAGGCAAGCCTGCTGGGAAGGAGCCCGAGGGACAGGACTTGAGCCAGCGGGCCTCCCGCTCGGCCCCTCAGGACCCGTCCCTGCAGAAGCTCGTCTGGCGTCACATCTGCACAGGGCACCTGTGTGCTTCTCCTGGAGTCGGTCACCGTCTCCTCCAGGCCTCAGACCAGGGTGTCGGGTCAGAGCACAGGTGCTCCTGATCTGCTGGCTGTTCCTAGACGGGCTGTGCTCGAGGGAAGGGGTCTGTCTGCCCCTCACGCTCCATTACTAAAGCGGAGACGTGTCCAATCACCCCAAACCAGCGCAGTCCCACTGGTGTGTGAGAGCGTTAGTTGTTCCCAGCAAAGCAGAAACGTGTGAATGTTCCCCTTGAGTTGCTTTGCAGAGTATAGTGGTGCAGTGATGTGGGAAGGGGTTCCTTGGTCCCCGTGTGCCAGGCGGTTGGTGCAGTAACTGCCTCCTGGGCTCTGAGTCCTGCCCCGTTCACTGACTTCAGTAGATCCTCGGAGGTGTGCGACTGCCCACTGTGTCCCGTGCACGCCTCTTTTGGGTGATGGTCCCTTCCGTCTTCCAGCTGCGGGGCGGTGGGGGGGTCTGCTTGCTGTGCTTCTATGCCCTGCATCTCCTCCCACCCCCACTGTGGCCACGGTGGCACCCCGCATGTGCTGACTGTTTGGGAGGACTCGTGGCTGCCATTTTTTCCATGGTTCATAGTGAGTCCTCGGTTACTGTGGTGTCAGAATGCCCCGGATTTGCTTCCCCCTTGGTCCTGTGTTCTTTGCCATGCTCCCCTCACTTTGGAGCGTTCGTCTGCTTTCTGGAGCGTCGGTGTTCTGAGCTCAGCAGGAGCCTGTCCTTGCAGCCCTGGCATCTGTGTTCATCAGAGGAGAGCTGCCACCCCTGAGTTGGGGCCAAGCTCTGGGCGTGTGGGCGTAGCTACTCGCGTGTCCTTGTGTTAGAAGTCACGCACCTACGCCGGCCTGTCCCGTGGGCGCCTGCCCCCACCCCACATCTGTGTGTCCCTCTTTCCCGGCGCCTGGCCCAGCAGCAGCATCCCTCGTGCGTCCACTCATCGTTCTGCTGCACATGCAAGACTTGCAGCGACCCTAGAGAACACACCTCTCCTGGCAAGAACTCAGGGTTCATGTGGGGTTCCGGCGTGCCCCCCCCCCGCCCCCACAGCCCAGACCGGTTCCTTGGATTCGGTGTCTCTCCTTCTGAGTGCTTTTGGTACTCGTTTGAAATATATTTGGGTGTGTCTTTTTTTAATTTTATTTTTTGATTACTGAGCAGTTACAGGTTTCCAGAAGAACTGAGCTGAAAGCGGAGTGCTCCCCCATCGCCACCCGCTTCCCTCTTTGTCTTCCTGCGTTTCTTCTGCAGGGATGAGCACATGCGTGTGCACTCCCAGGTCCCCGTCCCTCTTGCTCTGCACACGCTCTTCTGGTTCTGTCTGCTTTGTCTCCTTCATGGTCTCTCCCGGGTCCGTGCGTGCGGGTCCCTCCACGGTGCGACCCTGTGCCCTTTGGCTAGTGCCTTGTGCTCGCGGTCAGGCTGCGTCTAGTGTCGTGCCGTCTGCAGAGTTAGAGACGGCAGCCTGCATGTGGGTTCTCGTGTGTGTGTCTTCGGGGGTGCGCCTGGACGAGCGGTGGCTGGGTCTGTGAGTAAGTTCAGCTAATGAAATCGGAGGTTTAAAAGAAGCTTATCAGATGTGCACAACGGCACAGAATCAAAAGTGGGCCGCTGGGTGACTTTTCCCGTGTGGATGCCCCCGTCACCCCACATCTGGGCTGTATGGCGCCCCGAGCTTCACCTCCCTCCTGGTGTTCTGGGTGAGTCCTGCCTGAGTGCAGGAGTCTGGTGTTCGGGAATGGCCTGCTCGAGGCCTTCATCCACTTTGATCATGTTCCCACTGATCCCCGAGGAGCTGCAGGAGTTACACGCGTGCGCGGGAGCCCCGTACCGGCTGCAGGGCTCACGTGCACTCACCCGCCGGGGCCGGCCTCTGCAGAGGCTTGCTCTTGAGGAGCAGACCTTCAGGTGGAGAACGGCTTGTTGTCCTTTCCACGTGTCCCGCTGAGGTCTTGGCTGTGGAGTCTGCGGCGTGTGGTTGGCACTGGTGTTTACTGTGCACGGAGACTCCATTCTCCCCTGGGCGTGTGGCCCTGTGCCGTGCTGTCCACCAGGCTCTCTCTCGTCCGTCACACGTCCCACCCTGTATACTTGCGTGTCCGCGTTCTTGATGCAAACACCTGAACCAACCAGGTGAATTTGGTTTAGTTCTCGCTCCCATTAGAGAAAGTGCTTCTGCAAGAACTTGTCACGAAGCTTCTTGTAGAACAGCACTTCCTCTTGCAGACGCACGTGACCCGGCCCACGGCTCTGGGCCAGACTTCCCACAGGCCCAGACAGCTAGGATGCCCGCAGTGAGTGCTCGGCGCGGCCGCTTCGGCGAGCACCGGGGCGCCAGGGAGCAGGCAGCAGCAGGGGTGAGGAGGGCGGTGAGCAGCCGGCCATCGCTGTGGAACACCGGGATGCAATGAACGTCGCTCGTGCATGTCCCGCAGCATGTTCTGGAAAGGGGCACGGCATCGATGCAAAGTAAGAAGCAGTGCTCATATGTGGCCTTTCCTCTGAAACGTGTGTGTCTGTTCTTCAGATCACCAGGAACACCACACCCATGTACAGGACGCCAGAAATCGTGGACTTGTACTCGAACTTCCCGATCGGCGAGAAGCAGGACATCTGGGTGAGGCTGCGCCGCTGGGGTGCCTGGGCAGCCCTGCCTGTGAGCACACGGGAGGCCCTCGGGCACAGCTTCCTGCCTGCCCACTCTGCTCCCTTCCCTCCGGTGTCCCTCCCTCCTTCGTTTCCTCCTTCCGTTGTTTTCAGGAGTCACTTGTGAGTGCCGTCAGCAGAGACGCACTGAATAAAGTTGGGGGGGTGTCGGCGTGCGGTGGAGTCCCACAGGGCCCTCGGGGACACCATGTCTGGGACACTGTGCGTGCGACAGATCTGCTGCCTGCAGGCTCGGACCTGAGCCCTCTGACCCACGGACATCTGCTGTCCCGGTCAGAGCCCCTTCGGAGAGGCCGGGGCGCTCATGCAGCCGGACTGGCCGCCGCAGTCTTGCAGCTCTGTGCCGGTCTGGTGCTGGCCGGTGAGGGCCAGGCCCTGATGCCTAGGTGACCGTGCTCCCTTCACCTTTCTGAAACCCTGTGGCAGTCCCTGCATGGTGTGGGCACCATGTCTGGCCATACGTCTCCTGGGGTCCAGCACCAGGGTGCAGAGCTTGGGGAGAGCCGCCGGGCTGAGCGGCCCGGGGCTTCCCCTACCTACGCCGAGGCATCCTGCCCCCCTGCCTGGCCTCTCTAAGACGGGGGACAGCAGCGCCTCAGACCCAGGCCGCCCTTGAGGGCCCAGACCTCAGGCCTCTGGGGCCAGCCTCCAGTGGACCCCGCTGTGGATGTGAGAATCTCTGTCCCGAGCGTAGGTAGTGCTGATAGCAGTTGGAAGTGTGAGAGTCGGTAGGATGTGCGTGCTGGAGCCTTTTCTCATGATAGCGGCAGCCCGTGGTGTCTTCTTTCCAAACATTGGTTGACCCCAAGTAGGTGCCCTCAGCACGTCTGGGCCGGAGGACACGCACGTGTGCACACAGAGTTGGACAGGGAAGCGGACGTTGGGTGCTGAGGGCTTGGCCTCACCTGGGCACTCTCGCTGAGAGAGAGAGAGGTGTGTGGGCCCTGGTTGGCCCGCCGCACCCCCGACATCCGATGCTCCAGGGAGAAGCAGCGGTGGGAAGGGTCGTCGCCCGCGGACCCGCAGATGTGCTTCCTGTGTTTTTGCTGCAGCGGCTCGTCCGCTTGCGCGTCGTGTCCTTTCCGCAGCTGCCCCGCCAGGCCCAGATGCTGGCGTGTAGAACTTTCCGGTTTGATGAGAAAATAAGAGATTGTTGTTTGTCCACGACTCAGACCTCAGGAGCTCGCGCCTAAGGAGGGTGGAAGGTGGGCTGGGTGTGCGGGGAGCGCCAGCCTCCACTCTGTGGCCGCCTGTAACTCAGACCAGGCTGTGGCTCCAGCTTACACAGGCTGACTCGGTCCTGACCGTCCTGAGCTGTGGATCCAGACCCCTCACCTCCACCCCGCCCCGCCCCGCCCCGATCTCTCTGCCCCCGCCTCACCCCCTGCGCTCCCCTCACCTCCACCCTCCCCACAGGCCCTGGGCTGCATCTTATACCTGCTGTGCTTCCGGCAGCATCCTTTTGAAGACGGAGCAAAACTTCGAATAGTCAACGGGAAGTTCTCGATCCCCCCTAATGACACCCGGTACTCCGTGTTCCACGACCTCATCCGTAAGTCCCACGTGTGGGGACCTCGAAGGACACGCCTTCTGTCACTTCTCGGGCCCGTCTGTCCTGTCTCTCGCGGCTGTGTGGCAACCCCTCAGTGGGGGCTTTTCCCAGCACCCAGCCCCCTTGTGAATTTTCGGTGCTCTGAATGGCCCGTCGTTCATGGTAACTTTGTGCCATTTTTGGGCTTGCTGTGTCATATTTCACTCATTCACTTGTAAAATCAGTGGTGTGAGTGAACCGAGGGGCTTTCGGGGTCGGTGTGCTCGGGGAGAGTGGGCACTGCTGTCCCCAGACCCTGGCCCGAGCTCTCCTGCCTCTGCCCTAGGTGCCACGCTGAAGGTCAACCCCGAGGAGCGGCTGTCCATCACAGAACTGGTCAACCAGCTCCAGGAGATTGCGGCCGCCAGGAATGTGAACCCCAAGTCTCCCATCACTGAGGTAGGGGCCTTGCCAGGTGTTGCCCGTGATGGTGGGGTCAGGACAGTCCTAATTCTAATTCTGCCCCGCCTGCTCTGGGGCAGGAGACACGGCTCCTGACGAGGCTCACGAGTGCCCTGGCGCGTCCACAGCCCGGGGCGATCCGAGTTCCCTGAGGGAGCGTCCCAGCTGACGAGAGGCTTGCTGCCCTGTGGGGTCACAGGGGCAGCAAACTGGGTGTGCGGCTCTGGCAGGTGATGCTCGGCACGTGTCACACGGGCCTGTTCCCAGGCCTGCGGGCCCAGGCAGGAAGGTTGAAATAAGGACCTGACGTGTCAGGGAGCCTTGTCACACTGTGCTGCGGAAGAGGAAGCCATGGGAGGGCACGGGGGTGAGACAGTGGGTCCGCTTCAGAGAGAACCCCCATGTGGTCCCGCGCAGAAGGCGTGTGTGCCCCCGAGAGGTGGCAGAGGGCTGGCTGGTGGTGTGGGGAGCTGTCTGATCTGTGGGCCGGCCGGCCCGCGTGTGCACCACCGGGAGCTCACCGGGAGCTCACCGGGAGCGGGCCGGGCAGAGGTACTTCCGGACGGACGCAGCCCCCGGTGGGCGGGCTGCTGTGTGTGTTCTGACCACAGTGCTTCTGGGACCTGGGACCTGCGTGTGCAAATGTTAGGCCCCGTCTGTAGGGTTCTTCTCTGGGCCATGCGGGGCTGAGTATGCAGAAGGCAGCCTGCTGCAGTGCAGCAGACCAAGCCGCCAGAGAGAGAGAACAGAACGGAGTCTGAGACCCAAGAGTAGGGCCGTATGATTAGGTGCCCTGTGTCGTTAAAGAGGAGACTATGGAAACAGAATTTAAAAAAAAGCCGAGTGGTCCCTCCACGTCCTTCACGACCCAGCCGCAGAGGTACTGAGCACCATTCGTTAGGGTTTACAGGGAGTCGTAGGAAGCGTAGGGTCCCGGTGGGGGACGTTCTGTTTCTTCCAGAAATCAGTAAAGCAGAGAAACTGCACAGAGAAGGTCTGGCCCGCCTAACAGACACGCGCCGCCTAACGCTTAGTGGGCGTGGGCGTTGTTTATAGGGAGCTGTAGGAGATTAGCGTTGGCTAGCAGGTCACAGAGAAGGACAAGGCGTCATCACGTTCGGGAGAAGCGATGGCACGTATACCTTCTTCTCTGAGTTTGCTGTAGTAAAACTTTAGCTCAGTGGTACTATCTTGTAAAACCCCAGCAGGAATCCTAAGGCGTGCTGCCAGGTAACTTATGAGTAAGCGTGGAAGCTGAGGAGGGCTGAGCCCGGCCCCCGGTGGGGCTTCCGGCCCTGTCCTGACGTCACACAGTTGGGCTGTGCACCTTGCCCAGGGGCTCCGAGCGTCTCTTAGCAGGCTTAGGGGTCAAGGCCCCAGCCGGCACTGGCCTTGGGCTCGGCTCGTGACAGACACAGCCCCCTGCCTTGCTTCTGTGGCAGCCAGAGGGCTCCAGCTGATTGAGGGCGCAGATGCGTCACCCCAAGGGTCCGCTGTTCCCATGCCCCCGCTGTCCTGGGTCACTGCAGAGCCTGGCACGCGGTTGGCGTGCGGGGAGCACTTGCACCAAGGGCAGACTCAGAGCTGCTCCCTCCGTGTTAGGAGCACGTGTGCGGATCCCCCGCCAGCGTCCTCTGTCTTTTGGTTCAGGTGGGCCGTTCTGGGTCTGGGAGGTTCCTCCCTCGGCCTCATAGTAAGTCAGGCAGAGGCGGGTTGATTTGGTAGCGGGCGTGCCTGGGGCTCACCGTGTGCCACTGTCCGTGTTCTGCACCCGCGGAGGTTGACTGTTCGCGTTTTGAATCAATGCAGCTCCTAGAGCAGAATGGAGGCTATGGGAACCCTGTCCCGTCCCGAGGGCCACCCCCTCCTGGGGGCTCCAGCAGTGGTGGCTACGGCGGAGGTGAGTACCCCCTGCCTCGTGCCCTCCATTTGTCCCCGGGGGTTACCGTGTCCCTGCTGTGCACAGGGCACCCAGGTCCTGCTCTCCCAGGGCTTTGGGCCTGACAGCAAGAGACAGGCTACACGTTTGGGGTCCCCAGGATCACCCTCAGGTTTAGATTGCCTCGGGCTGCCAGAACTCAGTGGGACTGGGCCACGGGGAGCTGGGGACGAGCATGAGCATCAGCTGTCCTCTCCCTCTATCGTCAGGTCGGCACTGGCCCTCTGCAGCATGGAGGGACAACCAGGGGTGGCCACACAGGCATTGCTGGCCACCCCCGTGGCTGTCTGGTCTCCAGCCCCGCGGAGACCCGGGTGCCCTCCGTCAGTCACTTGTTGGCGTGGCCCGTGGCCTAGGTGGATGAGGGCATGCCTCGAAGGGCAGTGACCGGGAGGGCGAGCACATTAGAAGGAGGGTGTGTGGGGCACAGAGTGGCCCTGATGGGAATTGGGGGGCTGGAGGGCTCCACGTGGGGGTTTCGACCGGGAGGCCCAGACACTGCTGTGGTGGGGCCGGTGGTTTTCCTCACAACTCCCGTCACGTTTGGTGAGCAATCCGTGCTCTCGGCCGGTGTGTATCAGGATGGGTCGGGTGCCCAGCACTGCCATGGCAGAGCAGTGTCCCCAGGGGAGCCCTCGGCCTAAGCTGTGTGTGGCCGTGCCTGGGAAAGTTCTGGAAGGCTGTCTGCCACGTGCCCCGGTGCTCATCCCCCAGCTCTCGGTGTCTGCGGTGTGAATCCAGGCCCTGGCTCCTTCAGCTCTCCCGTGTCCGTGCACTGTGGGCCCCGGACGCCCCCTTGAACGTCCCGTGTGGGGGGCGCCTCGCCTGCCATGGGGGGAGGTTCCCAAGACACTGAGATAAGACCGTCCTGGCAGACGACCCCCATGCAGCCCGTGGATCGTTCTGATCTCCGTTCACGCCAGCTTCTCCCACCAGAGCCCCCTTGACGACTGCACCCTGGGGGCCCTGGATCTGTTGCTGCTCTGTTCACATCCAGGCAGCGTGTCTGCAGCTGCCTGTTTGGAGTCCGGCTCCGTCCCAGCAGCCCTGCCCCCGAGAACGTGCCTGAAGTCCGGCCATGTGGCCTTTCTGTGCCTGGCTTGGAGCTGAGCAGGCCTCCCCGCTGCACGGCCCGCTGTGTTCTCCCCACATGTCCTTCCCCGCCCTTCCGTCCTCCAGGTGGCGACGGCTTCCCTGTCCACCCGTGTGCCCTTGCCTCAGAGCTGGAGGGGGCCTCCCCTTTGCTGGTTCCCTCAGCACGAGTTGGTGTGACGGCGGCCTCCCAGCTGGCATCCCACGCATGCCAGAAGTGGGTGGGGGGACGTCCTGGAGACGGGAACGGAGGGCCGTGTGTGCCCAGAGGGCCCAGCTCCTCTTCATGGTGCCCAGGTTCTGCCCTTGAGGGAACCGGTGGCTGGGCACTCAGTGGGGGTCGTACAGGGTGGCACTGCCCGCCAGGCTCATGCGGCAGTTGCTGGTTTCATCTCTGCGCCTGGACGTGGTGTGCCGACAGTTGGGGCCGACAGGAAGTGGGGCTCCTTGCTGGATCTGCTTCTTGGCTCGCGTCCCCATGGGAGCTGGCCCCAGGCCGTGCCCTGGTCTGAGACTCGTCTCTGCTTCCAGGCCTGGCACTTGCCGAGTACGACCAGCCCTACGGCGGGCTCCTGGACATCCTGCGGGGGGGCACCGAGCGCCTCTTCACAAACATCAAGGACACCTCCTCCAAGGTCATCCAGTCCGTTGCCAAGTGAGTGAGGGCGCAGCTTCTAGGTGACAGCACGTGGGTTCTTTGTAGTGGGGATTTCCCGACCCTTGGGCTGTCCTCCCTCCAGACCTGGCAGGACCCACACTCAAGGCTGTTGGTAAGCGTGCATGCCCTGTCTGCATGGGCTCTGCCATTGGGCCCACAGACCCTGGCGGGGCGGCGGGGGGCGGTTTCTGCGCTCTGTGATGGAGGTGGCCGCTCGTTTCCACCCTGTCCATGGCTGGCACTGGGCCACATGGAGCGCCTGAAGCCACGGGACTGCGTCCCTCTCTCCCCCAGGGGGGCCTTTTCCACGGAGACCGTGAGCCCCGCCCCCAGCCTCAATGTCTGCCTTGCACTGTGCCCACACACCGCACATTTGTGTGGTTTCTCCTCCGTGGTGTGGAGTGAGTGGGGCAGTGGGGGGGCCCAGGGACGTCTCACAAGTGCAGCCTGCTGAGTCAAAACACCGAAGTACCTCGGCTGGGTGGGTTTGAGCGCGTGGGTGGATAGTCACTCTATGAGCACGTTTTCGTTCAGGGGGCACAGTCCTGTCGTGCTGGACGCTGGCCTGTGGCTCCTGAGGCCAGAACGTGCGACCTGCATTTGCTGGGTTCTCTGGAGGCCCCTCGGCTCTGACTGTGGAGCTCCGCGGGAGCAGCAAGCAGGACCCAGGGCCTGGGGGCCAGTCAGGGACGTCCACGTCCGTGGGCGCTCCCTCGCTGTTGCGACAGTTTCGGGGATGGTCCGTGGGCGGTGGGTCCGTGAATCTCCATCCAGGGCTCAGGAGGTTTGTTCCCCTGTGGGCACCGTGGGTCTCTGATAGCGTGGAGACCGCTTGGCCCCGCGTTCCTTGTTCTTCTGTGCGACGGTCATCGTGTTGTGTGTACGCTGTTGACGCTGGTTAAGTCACGCGCGCTGGCGTGGGCGCGTGCACGCGTGTGTGGGACACGTGTGGGAGCACACGTGTGTGGGAGCGTGTGCGCATGTGTGGGAGCGTGTGCACGCGTGTGTGGGAGCGTGAGCACGCGTGTGTGTGAGACACGTGTGAGCACGCGAGTGTGAGACACTGGGCACGCGTGTGTGGGAGCGTGAGCACGCGTGTGGGAGCGTGTGCACGCGTGTGGGACACGTGTGAGCACGCGTGTGTGGGAGCGTGAGCACGTGTGTGGGGGTGCGCGTGTGAGCACGCGCGTGCGCGTGTGTGGGGCACGTGTGTGAGTGCGCGTGTGTGGGCGTGTGCACGCGTGTGTGGGGCACGTGTGTGAGCGTGTGCACGTGTGTGGGACACGTGTGTGAGGGTGTGCACGCGTGTGTGGGGCGCGTGTGTGAGCACGCGTGTGTGGGGCGCGTGTGAGCGTGTGCACGCGCGTGTTGGACTCGTGTGAGCACGCGTGTGTGGGAGCGTGTGCACGCGTGTGTAGGACGCGTGTGTGAGCACGTGTGTGAGCGTGTGCACGCGTGTGTGGGACGCGTGTGTGAGCACGTGCACGCGCGTGTGAGTGCTGTGCCGTGTTGGGCTGTGTAGCGCCGCATTCTGTTACCCGTGACTCTGCAATGAGAGGAAACCGGGTTTCACCGGATGTCTCAGCAGACGGGGCCCCGTTCGCGCCTCCGTGAGCCTCCGTGACATCGCAGGCCATGCCTCGTCAAAGGCAGTCTGCGCGCTCCTGGCGCGGGCTCTCTGGAGTCCTGCCCCCCGAGTCGGGCCGGCTGTGGCTTGCATTCTGCTTGCGGAGGCGGGAGGGTCGAGCTGCGGGCCTGGACGGGACGGGTGGGGCTGGCGGTGGTCCTGAGACCCAGCTGCCTCCCGGTGTGCCTTCCCAGCGTGCTTCTGACGACGGGGGGCGTCGCGTGGTGGTGCTGCGTCGCGGGTCTCTCTGCGTGCTCCACTCCACAGGCCGCCGTCCCCTGCACTGCGTGCCCGCTGCAGCGCTGTCCTGCACCTCCTCCCAACAAGGGACGTTGCCGGGGTCTCCTGGGACCGGAGAGCTGTGCCGTCGCAGCTCCCCGGGGGTGACAAGCTGGGGGTTCTGGGACGTGCAGGAAGCTACTCAGCCCCGCCCTCGAGGACACACACACACCGAGGGGGTGCGGACCCCTTTCCCCCTGGGTCTCTCAGGTGGGCCCAACGTTTCGGGGCTTCTCAGCGAGACTCAGGGAGAGCAGACGCCAGGCCGCGGCCGCACGGACGTTGTCCGAGGTCTCAGCTGCCAGCCCTGGGGTGGGTGTGGAGGAGGGGTGCTCGTGGCCTCCCACGTGGCTGAGATGCTGGGGCCCCCACGGGGCTGGAGGGGAGGACGGGGTGCTGGTGCATCTGTGCGAGCTCTTGAACGCGACCTCAGTGTACAAAGGAATGTGAGGTTCTCTCTTGTGACGGTAGAGGTGGTGCTGGTGTGCCCCGGATTTAGTTGACTTCGTGGCTGACTCTGGATTTGTGTGACTATCTTACACCCCAAACGGGGTATTAATGTGAAGAAGTGACCCTCAGAGCGCACATCAGGCTGGCAGCACAAGCAGAATTCCACCGGTGACTCGGGCATGGGGTCCGTAGACACCATCGGATGCGCTTTGGGGCGGGAATGACGCTCAGCGTCGTCCTCGTGTGACGTCAAGATCAAAGTGTAGACGAGGATAGACCAAGATATCATCTGGTGTCGTCAGGATCAAAGTTTCTAGAACAAGAGAAAAAGGGTATGTGTCAGTGTCCCAAGACCACCCCCGGGTTGGAAGTTGGCTGGAGGACACCCAAGACTTGGCTCTTGCCTCAGAGCCCTGGGAAAAGGTGTGTGGTGCAGAGCCTGGGGGAGCCCGGCACGGCTTCCCGGTCCTCCCCACTCCGTGGAGTCACGTGGGATGCGTGGGATTCCCAGCCCAAGCCACTAGAGCACGTGTGACATGTTGTCATCCAGGGAAGCCCCCCAGAGACCCAGCACCCAGGGTTTGTGTTCGGCTGGTCACAGGCACCCTCTGCCTGGCATGCACCAGGCTGCAGGCTCTCGAGGGAAAGCAGGCCTGAGCATAAACCACATCTTGGTACAAGTAACAGGGGACCACTCTTACTGGTTCTGGGAACGGTGAGGATCCTCCCGAAATCACTGTACCATAGCCAAGGACCAGCCCGGCAAGCAGATTTCTCTGTGGATACACGGTTAGGCCTGTGTAACTGTCTTTTGTCCAAGGTTCATGCTTAAAATGTGATTCAGAGAGCGTGTCTGAGACTTAGGAGCATCCAGGCTGGAGGGGAAACGTCTCAGGTGGTGACAGACTCAGGTTCACAATGAGCCTACCCAAAACCCTTGCTGGTGCTTTGTTTAGCCAGCCCATAAACAAAAGCGGAGCGTTGGACAGGGAACGGCGCAAGGCATGGGTCCTAGCCCTTGTTTCAGCCGTGATGTTCATGTTCATGACTGCGAGTGCCTGGCAGCCATGGTGTGGAGGGCCAGGCACACCTCTGCCCCTCGTCAGGCCTGCTGGCTGTGCTCACGGAAGGAGTCCCCCAGATGCAGTCCTGTGTGGTGAGCTTCAGGTCCTCTGAGGGTCTGGGGCGACCCCAAGGCTCTACGTGCCACAGGAGGCCCAGGGAGGGCCTTGGTAGGGGATGGCTTGGTCACTGAAGAGCCCTCTCTGGTGCAGGCAGAGCCCTCACGGTGGGGTCTGTGGACCCAGCAGTCCTGGGAGGCCTGTCCTTGGAGGAGGCCCAGCCCGGGCAGCCTGTGTGTGAGAGTCCATGTCTGGAAGTCAGGGCCTCAGGGGCCTGGGCCTGCATGTGTGGTCTCATTGCTTCCTCGTGTAGTGTGCGCACCCCTCGCACACATCCTGGAGCCAGAACGACCAGGTGCCCTGAGTTCCTGACTTTGCACGTCATTCTGACCACACCCCACGCAGGGTAGAATGGCCAGGGCCTATGGACGTGCACCTCTGGCCACGGGTGTTTCTCTTGCTCTGGCCTACCTGTTCTAATCCTTTGCTCTTTTTCTGAGTTTCTGTTTTTGTTTTACCAGCATTATATTGTATTATGTGTTCTGTGTATTAATTCTTTTTGTGAAAAAAGTAAATATTGGCAAACACTTTATCTGTTGCTCATCTTGTTTGTTTTGTCCTCCAGTGGATTCTTTTTGTTTTATTAGCAAGTGTGTGCGAGACCATGGGAGGCGGGGAGGAGCAGAGGGAGAGAGAGAACCTCAAGCAGACTCCCCACTGAGCGCGGAGCCCAGTACCGGGCTCGATCCTGCAACCCTGAGATGGTGGCCTGAGCCGAAAGCAAGAGTCAGACCCTCATCTGACTGAGCCCCCCGGCATCCCCGTGCTGCAGGGGTTGTAAGTTAAAGTACAGCGAGTCCGTGTTTCTCTTAGGTCTGTCGGCCTCCGTGCTCAGGGTCCTTCATAGCCCAGGTTTGAGCACATTTAATATATTTTAAATCAGTTATTTAAATGTGTTGTAAATATATTTTTTGATGGTTTTACTGTTTTACATTTGTGTCTTTAATCCATTTAGGGGATTTTTTACTTTGGGGGATTTTTCTTGCCCCAGTCTTCCCCAAGAAGAGCAGCCCCTCTGCTGATGGCCAAGCCAGGCAGCATTCCGGTCCTTTCTCCGGGTCCCCTTCCACCCTGCCCAAGAACATCGGCTGTTCTTACACATCAGCATTTTGGAATGAATTCTAGAATCAACTTGTCAGGTTGCCTGCTTGTCAGGTCACTTAGGATGCTGTTGCACTTAATCCACGTTATGATCGTTTCAGGGCAGTTGGTCTGCGCAGGGCTGGCTCTGGCTTCCAGCAGAGAGGCATCCCCAGGTCCAAGGGCTCCTTTCCTGCCCTCCTGGATGCCTGCTGGCTGCAGTCAGAGGACGGGCATGTGGGGCGGCGTGTGGGCGGGGGTGCGGGCTGGGCGGCGAGCCTGGGCTGGCTGCTCGCGGTGCCTCTGGGCCTCCTGCGGCCAGAGCCAGTGGGACGGACTCTGCTGCTTCGGCAGCACGTTGTGCAGAAGGCACCCCCCACTGTTAGCTGCGTCTGACAAAAGCCCTCACGTTGGACCACTTGAGTGGAGAAATACACCGTGTTTATGTTTGGGAGAATTAAATTTTGAAGGTGGTGTCAGTCAGTCTGTAAATTCATTGCACTATAAATAAAAATACCGATGCTTCTGTCGATTTTGATCTTAAAGTTCGTGTACGAGTTACCCAGAATTGCCAGCAGCATATTAAAAAAAATAAGACTGGGAACCCATTGTACGTCACTTTTCTTCAAACGTGAGCACTGTGCCCATTTGGTGAAATGGTTGCTTGTGTGGGACTCATATAAAACCAGTGAAACCTTAGGGTTCTGGTTAACGAACGGTGCTATGTCCATGGGTATCTGTATGGGGAAGATAAAGTCGAGTTTTTATCCAGTAATGGAAAAGAACATTCATCTGATTAGTTAAAAGATCTCATTGTCAGCAGCAGTTTTTTTTTTTTAAAGATTTTATTTGTCAGAGAGAGAGAGAGCACAAGCAGGGGGAGCAGCAGAGGGAGAGGGAAAAGCAGGCTCCCCGCAGAGCAGGGAGCCCAACACGGGACTCGATCCCAGGACCCTGGGATCACGACCTGAGCCAAAGGCAGATACCCAACCAGGCATGCCATCGACAGCAATTTTTTTTTTTTTTAAGATTTTATTTATTTATTTGACAGAGAATGAGAGAGCACATGAGAGCGGGGAGGGTCAGAGGGAGAAGCAGACTCCCTGCCGAGCAGGGAGCCTGATGCGGGACTCGATCCCGGGACTCCAGGATCATGACCTGAGCCGAAGGCAGTCGCTTAACCAACTGAGCCACCCAGGCGCCCCTCGACAGCAATTTTTTAGAGAAAATTAAAATAGGGGCATTCTTGTGACACCAGAGTGAGGTAGATTTCTTAAATGTAATAAAACTGCACCAGCCATGGGAACGAATGGTTAGTAAGTGTAATTTAAAAACCCTCTATCCATCAAGGCACACTTCTTTCAGGTTTCCAAAAAAGTACGACCCTGATTGGGAGTAAGTGTGTTTGAATCATAAAACTCCCAGAGGGACGGTATCTATTACATGAAATAGGTTTTGGAGACAAGAAGCAGGCATGGAGGCAGCTAACAGGACAGATGGTGAATAAACCATCAGAAAACGCTCAGCTTTGGGAGTGTTGTGCAGACATTGGAGAGTTGAGTCTTGATCTACTCTCGCCGTCTCTGTCTTGAAATGGGTTGCGTGCAGACCATGGACATGCATCACTGGCTGGGTGCCCAGCGTGTCTGTCCCCGCTTCCTACGCTCTGCCCGGCTTCTGTGGTCGTGATTGAGCCTTTCACGGGAGCCCCTGGTCTCTCCTTTCCTATCTGTTACATTTCTTCTTTTTTTTTTTTTTTAACTTTTTTACTGGCTGCTCCAGAGTTTGCAGTATATATTTCTGGCTAATCCAAATCTCCTTTCAAATAGGGCCCATATCACGAGCCCTAACCCTCTGGACGCCACGGGGACCCTGCTCCCCGCCGCTGGTACTTGGGGCCAGCATTCGCGTTGTCAATGCAGAATGTGTCCCGTTGCCGTTATTTGGAACAAACTGGCATCTACTAAATCAGCTAAGAATAAGAAAAATGAAAGTGGGTTTTTTTTGTTTTGTTTTGTTTTTGTTTTTTTAACCTTCACTTCCTCTTTGATGTTCTTCTGTTCTTTATGTAGATCTGAGTTTCTGACCAAAGCATTTTTCTTCTCTCTGGAGAACTTCTTTTAACACGTCTTGCAAGGCAGTTCTAGTGGCAACAGATTCCCTCAGTGTTTGTCTGACTAAGTCTTTATTTCTCCTCACTTTTGGAGGATAATTTCACAGGGTGCAGAATTCTAGGTTTTTCCTGGGTGGGTTTTTTCTGTCCACACTACATATTTTATCTCTTTTTGCTGGCGTGGTTTCTGAAGAGATTGCTCCTGCCTGATGTTCTCTGAGCGTCCTAGGTCCGGGGTCTGGGGAAATTCTCAGTCATTATCGGCTCACGTATTTCTGCTGTTCTCCTTTCTGCGTCTCGTGTTCCCGTTATGTGTACCATACACCTTTGCGGCTGTCCCACGTCCTTGGAGACTCTGTTCTGGATTTTGTCAGTCTTTGTTCTCTTTGCTTTTCATTTTTCAAGGGTTCTGTTGCTCGATCTTCCAGCTCAGAGATTCTTTCCTCAGCTGTGTTCCGTGTAATCAGCCCATCAGAGGCATCCTGTATTTCTGCCACAGTGTTTTTATCTCCAGCATTTCTTTTTGATCCTTTCTTGGAAACTTTGTCTCTGTTTGCACTGCCCGTCTGTTTTTGTCTGCCCTCTGCTTTATCAGAGCCTTTAGCATGTTAATCGTAGCTGCTGAAGTTCCTGGTCCCGTGGTTCCAGCACCCCTGCGATGTCTGCTTCTGATGCTTTCTGGGTCTCTTGAAACTCAGTTTTTGCCAGACACGATGTGCTGTCTTCGTTTTGGTTGCCAGCTCCCGTGGCCATATGTCTTTAGAGTAGACTAGCAGGCAGTTTGCCGGGGTCTGTGCCTCTCCGTCACTTGCAGTTTATAACTTCCCGTCTACCTCCACTCTTGACGTGCACTGAAGGTGCTCACTCGCATACACGACGTTCCCGTGAGCCACAGCCTGAGCCTTCGCACGACTCGCTCCATTTAAGCTCTCGTGACTTATCTGTAGAAATTTCCTGTAATAACCAAGGCTCTTCTTTTTAATTCCAGTTATGCAAAGGGAGATTTGGACATATCTTACATCACATCCAGAATTGCTGGTACGTTTGCCTCCGCTAACCATGAGGACGTGCTTCTGATTCTTTCCTGTCTGAGGATGGCTCATGGGGTGCAGGGCACGAGGATATGGCTGGTGGGGAAGGAGAGGGTGCCCCTTGGGCAGCCACTCACTTGCCCAAGATGGGGCCCTGGGCACCTGTCCCTTTGCCCATTGTATCTCCAGGCCCTGCCGTGGGCAGTACCACCGTTGACCCACCTTCCCCCCCTGGTCTGGAACTTTCTGGAACTCTGAGATCATGAGGGGAATGATGCAAAGCACATTTAAAACTTGGGTCTCCAAACACCGAAACCAGAATCCAGACACTTGGAGACCCTGTCGTGCATCAGGCTCTCTGGCTGAACTCACTGTCCCAGAAAGCACTGTGTGGAGATCCCAGAGGGTTGGTGGGGGTGGCGAGGTCTGTGTTCTGTCCGTTCTTGGCGGCCATTGTACTGATCAGTCAGCAGCTGTGGGGAGATGAGGAGCAGGGGCCCAGGTGGCCGACTGTCCTGCCCGTGGCTGGTGAGGCTGCGGAGGCCAAGTGCCACCACCCTGTGGCGGCTGACGTGGGCTGCTCTCTTTCAGTGATGTCATTCCCAGCGGAAGGCGTGGAGTCGGCTATCAAGAATAACATAGAAGACGTACGGTTGTTTCTGGACTCCAAGCACCCGGGACACTATGCGGTCTACAACCTGTCCCCGAGAACGTATCGGTCCTCCAAGTTTCATAACCGGGTGGGTGGCCTGGACGCTGGCCTCTCACTGCATGCGGCTTTCTTCCAGTCGGCCCTCAGACCCACGTGTGGCATTCCCCAGCAGCAGTGGTAGCAGGCGGAGCCCATGGCTCTGGTGGGGTGGGGGGCTTGGGTGTGGCGACACGGGGCCCCCATGCAGCACACGGCGGGGACAGGGGCTTTCTCTGGAAGACTCCGTAACGTGACCCGTGAGGAGACAGATGGGCTTCAATGTGTCCCCTGGAGATTGCTAAAATCTAGGGTGCCTTGTTGCTCCTCACCAGTGAGGCTGTGAGAGGCCACGTGATTTTCTTAGTAAATGACCACGTGGGACACAGACACTTTCATGGTATTTAGACTGAGCCAAGCGTGGGGAAGGGTAGATTCTCCAGTCTTTTTGCCAAGTCTGCATAGCCTGGTACACATCCTAGAGCACAAAGCACAGGAGCAGGGGGCCTGGTGGCGTCTGTCCAGAGCCAGTGCCCGTGGTGGGGCTCCCCCCATCCCCCTGTGTCTGCACTCCCAGCTGGTGCAGGGAACCCAGGCTGAGCCAAGCCCTCTGCCCGCAGGTCTCCGAGTGTGGCTGGGCGGCCAGGCGGGCCCCAAACCTTCACAGCCTGTACGGCGTTTGCAGGAACATGCATTCATGGCTACGGCAAGACCACAAGAATGTCTGTGTTGTGCACTGCGTGGTGAGTGTGAGGCTGCCCCATCCCTGCCCTCCACCTTGGGGGTGCGGTACCTGAGAAGAAAACGTAAACCAGGGAGAGTAACCCATGCACTGGGGAAGCCCACAGTCTGCTGAGGGGATGGAAGTGAGCTCCAGTGCGCCGAGGAGGGAGGCCGGCAGGGCAGCTGGGGTCCCCCACACAGTCACAGGCCTTGTCTGATACTGGGTGAGGCCCCTGGCAGCACGGGACCGCCTATGCTGGAGAGTGGGGGTCTGTTTGGGACACGCCGGGCTAGCACTTGGACTCGTGGCAAGTCCTGTGAGGAGCGGGTTCTGCCCTGGTGTCTGCAGCCGGTGACCCTAGGCCTAGCTGCCCTGGCGTGGCCCCTGTCACTTCAAGGTAGCAGACCCCAGAGGGAGCAGCGGCTGCCTGTGCCTTGTGGGACCCACCGCTCCTTGGGGAAGACTGCCCGCACAGGTGGTCCCCCTACTCCTCTGTACAGAACACAAGGGGTCCCCACGGGGCGTTCTTTCCCCGCAAGGCAACATGCACATGAGCCTCAGCAGCCTGGCCCTGAGGCCACTCTGCCTCATGGGACCCCGTCTCTGCTCCCCCTCACTGTGGCTGAGGACAAGCCTTATTTCCAGTTTCCCGCCTGCACAGTGAGGGTTTGTTAGGAACCTCTAGTCTTTTGGACTCTGAGCCGGACCCCTGTCAGGTGTGTTTTCCTAAGTTCGCAAGTGGGTCTTGAGACGGGAAGGCCCCGTGGCTGTTGTCTGGGGAGGTGTGTGATGAGGAAGCCGCCTTCCTGCAGCCGCGGCTGCGTGAGCCTGGCCCGTGCCGTTCGTCCTAGGACGGGAGAGCCGCGTCCGCGGTGGCCGTCTGCTCCTTCCTGTGCTTCTGCCGGCTCTTCAGCACCGCGGAGGCTGCCGTGTACATGTTCAGTATGAAGCGCTGCCCGCCGGGCATCTGGCCGTCCCACAAAAGGTACGCGTGCCCCACTTTGGAGCTGTCGGCCGGGTCGTAGCCGCGGTGCCGGGAGGGGGGCGACTTCGGGGCCCACGTGCGGAGGTGGGCGAGTCCGTGCCTTCCTGAGTCCTGGCTGGCCACTGGGGGGACACACAGCTTCAGGACAGGACGCCAAGGTGTCTGACAGGAGATTCAAAGTGACTGGTTAATGTGTTGAAGGTGCTAATGAGGGAGGTAGGCAAGACGGGAACTGTGAGTCCCGAGCACAAACGTCAGACGCGAGAAAGGCCGTGGTCGTGGAGGCTGCCCCCCCGCAGGCTCTCCTGCGGCTGAGGGAAGGGCCTCAGGCTCTTGAGGGCGGGCCGGCCGCATGACTCAGACCAGAGCGCGGAGAGGGATCACGGGAAGGGGCTGAGCAGCCAGGCCTGCCAGGCCGTCTCGGGCCATTGCGGGAGGCAGAACAATGGGGAGGGCGATGGGCAGACACAGCTGCCAGGGAATTCCCCAAATTAATGAGACACCAAGCCTCCAAAGCTCAGAGGACACGAAACAGGGTGAAACACTAAACAAACATGCAGAAAACGCACTCAGATGCACCGTACTTCGTCTGCTGGAGACCCCACACACACAGCTCAAAGGTCACCGGAGGGCAGAGGTACAGACCTCGTCCGAGTTGTTGTTGGAATCCCCAGGGCAACCAGTAAAGGTTCTAAGTACGAGAGTTAGTAAGTCAGCAGAGGAAATGGACAGAGTTATAAAAAGTGCTCACTTGAGGAAAAGACCGAAGAAGAAGAAATGAGGAACAGAAGCAGTTAGCAAGACGATGCAGTACAAGCCGGCCACAGCAGCGGTCGAGCTCTGAAAGTGCCCACGAGGAGGAGGATCGTCCGACTGGATAAAAGAGCAAGACCCAGCGATGCCCTGTCTGGAGGAGCCCCACTTCTGCCATCAAGACGGAGGAAGCCGGCGTCAGCCGTGGAGGAGGGCCGGGTGACTGATCACCGCAGACATAGCAGCTCGAAGAGCCCGCACGTGCTTCTCCGCCTCTGTGGGTCGGGTGGCCAGGCTGCGTAGTGTGAACTTCACCGAGAAGGTCTGCTGCTCCCTCTCCAGGCCACTTCCGCGCTCGCTCAGGCTGTTGGCGGGACTCGGGTGTGGATGGGGTGTGGCATCCTGGCTTCGTGCTGGGAGTGAGGTGCACGCAGGCCTCCTGTCATGTGGCGGAGAGCTCCCCGAGCAGGTCTGCTAGCACAGTGCAGTGTGGGACCCACGCTCAGAAGTGGCCACCCTTCCCTCCTGCTGCTTGGAAGCCAGTCCCCACTCCTTCCCCGTCTGGAGGAGACCGGGGTCACAACACGAGGGCAGGGACAGATGCCTGGTGTGTGCACCCCGCAGGTGCTGAGGAAAGCGCCCAGGAGAGCTGGAGGAGTGAGGCACGTGAGAGCAGATTCCAGATTTGTAGAGCAGAAAACAGAATTGAAAGGAGAAATGGGCAATCACAGTGGTAGGCATCAACATTCCTGCCGTGGCAGGGGGTGGAACGAGTACTCGGTCAATTTGGGACAGAACACCGTGGGCAACCATCTGTAGACCCTTTCACCCCACAACCAAAATAGACGTGTTCCTCTCAAGTGTTCACGGGCCATTCAGTAAGAAAGATCACATTCTGGGCCATTAAGCTGCAGTCACAGAAGGATAGCAGTCACATAAAGTGTGTTTGTGGTAGAATTACACCAGAAATTGGTAACAAACAGGCGCCTGGCTAGCTCAGTCAGGGGAGCATGCAGCTCTCGCTCGGGGTCGTGAGTATGAGCCCCACGTGGGCTGTGGAGATTGCTTTAAAATATTAAAAAAAAAAAAAAAGTAATAACAAACATAGCTGGAAAATTTCTTAAATTTTTCAAAATTAATACACTTCTGTATTACCCATGAGTCAAAGAAAAAGTCTCAAGGGAAGTTCAAAAATATTTTAAACTGGGGCACCTGGGTGGCTCAGTCGTTGAGCGTCTGCCTTCGGCTCAGGTCGTGATCCCAGGGTCCTGGGATCGAGCCCCGCGTCGGGCTCCCTGCTCGGCGGGAAGCCTGCTTCTCCCTCTCCCTCTGCTCCCCCTGCTTGTGTTCCTGCTCTCATTGTGTCTCTCTATGTGAAATAAATAAATGAAATGTTTACAAAAATAAAATAAGGGGCATCTGGGTGGCTCAGTCATTAGGCGTCTGCCTTCGGCTCAGGTCATGGTCCCAGGGGTCCTGGGATCGAGCCCCGCATCGGGCTCCCTGCTCAGCAGGGAGCCTGCTTCTCCCTCTCCCACTCCCCCTGCTTGTGTTCCCTCTGTCCCTGTGTCTCTTTCTGTCAAATAAATAAATAAAATTTTTGGGCCCCTGGGTGGCTCAGTCATCGGGCGTCTGCCTTCGGCTCAGGTCATGGTCCCAGGGTCCTGGGATCGAGCCCCGCATCGGGCTCCCTGCTCCGCGGGAAGCCTGCGTCTCCCTCTCCCACTCCCCCTGCTTGCGTTCCCTCTCTCGCTGTGTCTCTCTCTGTCAAATAAATAAAATCTTTAAAAAAAAAAAATTATTAAACCAAATGAAAATTACATCAGATTTGTGAGGTGAAACTAGAGCACTGCTCCAGGGAAAGTTGGTCGCACTGAGTACTCGCGTCTGTGGGAACCAGGTGCGGTGAGCCGACTGGAGCTTTGGGGACATGACAGGCGGGTGACGTGGCATGCCTCTGGCCCTTGCAGGTACATCGAGTACGTGTGTGACATGGTGGCAGAGGAGCCCGTCACGCCCCACAGCAAGCCGATCCTGGTGAAAGCCGTGGTCATGACGCCAGTGCCGCTGTTCAGCAAGCAGAGGAACGGCTGCAGGCCCTTCTGCGAGGTCTACGTGGGGGACGAGCGCGTGGCCACCACATCTCAGGAGTATGACAAGATGAGGTGAGCTCAGGGCCTCCTGGCCCCATGGCCATCAGATTCATTCACTTTTTGTCCTCTGGGAGACTTTTAAGGAGAAAGTCTGTCAGAGCTGCAGAAAGGTGCCGAGGCCCCACCCGAGGTGGAGGTGGTGAGCAGGAACACGCTCGGTGAGCCGGTCCCACCCAGTGGGCGCCAGGTGTGGGAGGTTCCCAGGACCAGTGTGCTGAGGAGTAGCTGCTTTTTTTTTTTTAAGATTTTTTTTATTTATTTGACAGAGACACAGCGAGAGAGGGAACGCAAGCAGGGGAAGTGGGAGAGGGAGAAGCAGGCTTCCCGTCGAGCAGGGAGCCCGACGCGGGGCTCGATCCCAGGACCCTGGGATCCTGACCTGAGCTGAAGGCAGACGCTTAACGGACTGAGCCACCCAGGCGCCCCGACAAGTAGCTTCTTAGAAGTCAGTTCCCAGGGGCGCCTGGGTGGCTCAGATGGTTAAGCATCTGCTTTCGGCTCAGGTCCTGATCCCAGGGTCCTGGGATCGAGCCCCGCGTCGGGCTCCCTGCTTGGCGGGAAGCCTGCTTCTCCCTCTGCCTGACACTTCCCCTGCTTGTGCTCTCTCTCTGTCAAATAAATAAAATATTAAAAAAAAAAAAGTTCCCAGAGCAACACCCCTCCCAGAAAAATCTGGCAGGAAGACCACCAAAATAAGGATGTGTGGATCTAAGCGTTGGTGCTTTAGGGGAGCTTGAAGTTCTTGCCAGGCTGCCGCAGCCTTCCAGGACCACTGCTCTCTGGAAAGCTGTGTGTGACTTAAGTGAACCTTTCCTCATCATTCTGCTCTTCAGGGATTTCAAAATCGAGGATGGCAAAGCAGTCATTCCCCTGGGCATAACCGTGCAAGGGGACGTGCTTATTATCATTTACCACGCCAGGTCCACCCTGGGAGGAAGACTGCAGGCCAAGGTACGTGGGCGCTCACACCAGCCTGGGCTGTCATTCTGTTAGTTCTCGTGGAGGGTTCTTGGGCCCGGTGTTCAGCGAGAACTGCCTTGTGTAGCCCAAGGCAGAGGGGATTTTAGCCTGAAACACCCGGAGTTCCCCATATTGCGGGAGGCTGTCTGCGTGGGGCGTCTGCTAAGTTACGACTTAGGGGCTGCCCTACCTCAGACCCCGAGAAGCTGCTTGTCGGGAGGGTGCTGTACATGAGACTGTCAGAGCCTGTCAGCTGTGAAGTGTGTGTCTGCAGTGTGGGCGGGTGGAGTCCTCCCCAGCTCGAGGGTCTCCTGTCTACACTCTGTCTGCAGGTGGCATCCATGAAGATGTTCCAGGTCCAGTTCCACACGGGCTTCGTGCCTCGGAATGCAACTACTGTGAAATTTGCAAAGTATGTGGGTGTCACACATGGGAGAGGTCAGGAGGGTCAGGTGCACGGTGCCCACCTGCCGTGCACCCCGTGTAAATGAGTGCCGTGCGCTGGACCCTGGTGGGGCGATGTGGTTCGCGCATGGCTGGGTCGCCACACTGAGCTCTAGTCCTGGGTCTTCCCCACCTCGGAGCGTGCCCAGAGTCCAGTATGTGGCGCTTCCGTTGAGCCACGGTGGCTGCCACTGTGCACCTTGGTGACCTGGGGACTGGCCTGGTGTGTTTCTTACTAGAATTTAGTCATTTCCGCCCTGGACTGTGGTACAAACAGCTGAATGGGTGTTTATTGTTTTTTTTTTTTTTTTAAAGATTTTATTTATTCACGAGAGACAGAGAGAGAGGCGGAGGGAGAAGCAGGCTCCCAAGGAGCAGAGAGCCCGATGCAGGACTCGATCCCAGGACCCCGGGACCATGACCTGAGCCGAAGGCAGACGCTTAACCGTCTGAGCCACCCAGGCGCCCTGTTTATTGCTTTTTTAACATGTAGAGTACTTGGGATGTGCAGAGTGCTCTGCTAGGCACTGAGGTCGGAGGTAGTTAAGAGAAGTTCACCATCTGGCGTTAGAGATGAAAGCAGAAATACACACAGTCCGGGATAACCCCCTTGACTTACCCAGGGCTCTTCAGGTTCTTACATTCCCAGATTCAGCACCTCGTTAGAGTAATGCATGAGGGCCTCGCACAGCACACCTGGCCCCCAGTCCCTGGGGTGTGTGCAGACCTCTGTTTGCAGCGCAGGTGCCCAGGTAGCGGGACAAGTCTGCACAGCGGGCACTGGGGAGAGAGAGAGAGAGAGAGAGCACGCGCGAGCGGGAGAGAGAATCCCAAGCAGACTCCCCGCCCAGCGCGAGCCCAGTGCGGGGCTCGATCTCACCGCGCTGAGATCATGACCTGAGCCGACACCAAGAGTCAGACGCTTGACTGACTACGCCCCCCAGGTGGTGTCTTTTCCGCTTTGTCTCCCATGCGTGCACACCAGCCACCTGAGCAGAAGTGTTGTTCCAGTGGTGAGAGGAGAGCCGGGGAGGGGCTCTGAGACGCCGCGTGCATGCCCAGGACCCTGTGCCCCATCCTACCCAGACAGTCAAGGGAATATTGGGAGCCCCCCCGCAGTCCTGGGAGGACTCACTTCCGACCCTCTGGGCGCCGGAGGACCAGGGAGTTGTTACTTCTGGCGTAGGGACTTTCGTGGGGGCTGGAAAGAGGGGGCATTTTTGCCTGAACGTCCCAGTGTGCCAGCGCAGAGCCTGACCGAGCTGCGTTCTTGGGCCCGTGCATCAGTGTGTGCAGTGCTTCCAGAAGCGGATCATGTGATTAAATCGGGAGAGAGCGGTGGAGCTGCCTGATCGATGCAGACGAGTGTGTGTCTCTGGTGGGCAGGACCCATTTTGCAGAGGCGGCTGAAACAGGACAGCCTGAGAAAAGAACTTGGAGCAGTGTTCGCGGGTCCATCCTCGATGAGACCTTCTGTCACGAGGGAGGGTCCCCAGTGTGTTTTAAGTGGGCAGAATTGCAGTCCGTGACACAAGGCAGCATTTCTGTGTCTGAGCCAAGCATGTTGGCCCCTGGTGCCACCCAGGGAGGCCGGGGCCTTACGCCCTCCTGAAGTGCAGGGTGGGGTCATGGGGGCTGTGGCCCTGCTCACAGACCCTCATTGTTCCCTCACTGACCTGCTGGGTGAGCTGGGCAGGCCCGGCCCCGGAGGCCATCTTGGGGGACCAGCCAGGGTGGGGAGGTGGGGATGAGTGGCCCCCAGCGTGGTGCCCAGAGCTACCCCCAAGGCCCTGTGGCCCCCGGAGCTGAGCCTGCAGAGGTCATGTGCTCCTTTGTGTGGACCCCTGCCTCACTCCTTCCTTGTGGATGGGGGTCTAGGCCTCCTCTGGCCCTTGCTGGCTGCTGGACTCCCCCTTGACTGACATTGCTGCCTCGGGGCTTACCCCCGCGGTTCCCACGGGAGCCACTCCTGCCTGGCGGCGCGGTGACCTGCATCATCTCCTCGTTGTGGGTGCCCGACCTGGAGAGGAGGAAAGTGTGGGGTGGCCTGAGAGCCTGAGGAGCTCGGCTTCGGGCTGTTGTTGCCCACACAGCTGCTCTGTTGGGTTTCCTCCCCTTGCGCAAAGGTGGTTTTGTTTTTGGAGGAGTGGGAAGGACTGAAACCAGCGGACGTTCCACATTAGGGTCACACATGCTCGCTGATTTTATTTTGTTGGGTCCTTGGAAGTAAGACTTAAAAGGCTGTCGGGCTTTTCCTACCCAGACTGACCACCCAGTCTGCCCCCACGTTTGCGGCCCCACTGCCCGGTGGCTGTGGTTCGTTTTGGGTTATGGGTGCCACGTGGACGTCACAGGGGACCGTGGGCCCCTCCTCCCACGGCTTGGGTCACTCAGGAACCCGCTGCCCCTTTTGAAACAGTAAGTAACCGCCCAGAGCTGTTAGGTGGCGTGAGAGAAGATGAAGGCTGGGAGCCTGCTGCCCAGCTGAAGAACAGGGCTTAGCAACGTGGTTTGTGAACATGTTATCAGAGGTGATCTTAGGGAACACGGGGGGAAATGCTGGAATCCCTAGAGAGGTACAGAGCCCCAGAATTCGAGTTCAGTGACCTGGCAGCCACAGCCCCCACGGCCAGCCCCACAGGTGACGTCTGCACACCTGCTCTTGGCATTCCTTGTCTTTCTCCTTCCCGCCAGCCGTGGGCCCTGCTGCCTTTCCCCTGCCACCCTCCCCCCTTCTGCAGGGCGTTCCAGAGGTCTGGGTTTGACGGGCACTTGTGAATAGTTGGGGATTTTTGCCAGGGTGGACAGCGTCGTTTTATGGAAACACGCATTTAAGGTCCCCCCGATCTGGATCGCGGGACCTGAGGGGTGAGGGCCAGGGTCCCTGCCCGCGTGTCTGCCCCGCTGAGCACGCGTACTGTTTTGTGCTCACTTTTGGTTAATGTGGGGTGGCTTCCTGACTGGCGTCTGGTCTCCCCTGGCAGGTATGACCTGGATGCGTGTGACATTCAGGAGAAATACCCGGATTTATTCCAAGTGAACCTGGAGGTGGAGGTGGAGCCCAGAGACAGGCCCAGCCGGGAGGCCCCACCCTGGGAGAGCACCAGCATGAGGGGGCTGAACCCCAAAATCCTGTTTTCCAGCCGGGAGGAGCAGCAAGACATTCTGTCTAAATTTGGTGAGATCCTTGTTTTCCAAACACACAGCCGGTGGTGGTGCTGCCACGGGAAGCTCCTGGGGGCTGGGCTTGCCCCCATCCCCGTGTCCGGCTGTGCACCGGCGTACGGAGGCCCGGAGCCCCCACTTGGGACCTTCCCCGACACCAGCTTCCACGCCTGACGTGCTCGCATTTCCCGGGTTCGGGCCTCCACAGCTGCTCCCAGAGCCCCAGGACCGTGGGTAGCCCCTGCCCTGGGGGTCATCGTGGGCCAGCTGCGGGGGTCAGGTTGGAGTCGCTTGCTGTTTGCAGTGTACCTGGAAGAAGTCAAGGCTTTGTTCCAGACCTGCGGGGCACAGCGGGGCAGACCGTCCCTCTCCGGGTTGGTTATCTCGTGAGCAGTTAGAAAGGGGCACATGCAGCCCCACGGCGGGCAGGGCTTGAGGTCTCGCTTGCTGACTGCGACACGGCCGTCTTCGCGTCCTTGGTGTGCGTCTTACGTTCCCTTCCCTGAGAAGCGTGTGTGTGTTCATGCGTGGTTTGGGGCAGCAGCTGAGCGGACACGGAGCTGCTCACGCACCGGACCCTCTTTGGTGGTCAGTGCGGGTTTCCCGTGCTTCGGAATCGGGCGTCCGGCTGTGTGGCCTGGCCACTCCCCGAGACGGTTCGCAGCCCAGGGCCTTGGCCGCTGCAGGCGGTGGAGTTCTTCCGGGCTGTTCCTGACGCGCCCTTCCCCCCGCAGGGAAGCCAGAGCTCCCCAGGCAGCCCGGCTCCACCACTCAGTACGACGCTGAGGCGGGGTCTCTGGAAGCCGCGCCCGCGGAGTCTGAGTCCCCGCAGAGCAGCTGCACGGACTCCAGCCGCTTCCTCCACACGCTGCATTGGCACGGTGCGTGGGGGGCCGCGGGCGTGGCGGGATGCGCCCTGGCCCTCAGCTGTGTATCTTCTGCCTGCCGCTGTTTCCCGGCCTCCGGCGAGGCCTCACCCTGCCGTCCGGCTGCTATGCTTTTCTTTTCAGAGGAGAGAGACACAGAGACGGGCCCCGAAGCTCACTTTGCCAAGGAGAGCGCGTCAGCCCCAGCCGAGGACGCAGGTGGGAGTGAGCCTTCCGACGAGGACGCGGCGACACTCTCAGCCGAGAGCAGGGACGCGGCTGACGAGGACACGCCAGGCCCAGCAGCGAGGGCGCAAGAGCGAGAGTTGATTTTTGACGCGGCCACGCCGGCCGCGCCGCAGGAGCCCACGCTGCAGGACAGTGTCGACCTCCTGGGGCTGAACTCCGAGGCAGGGCTGGCACCCCCCATGCAGGCCTGCGGGGCAGCCCCCAGTACCGCCGACCTGCTCAGCCGCCTCCTGGGAGCCCCTGACACGGCTCCAGAGGTCCCCCGCGGAGATCTGCTGGGTGGCGAGGCCCCCCTGCTCTTCGCAAGCCCGGCCCCTTCCTTGAGCTCACAGAGCCCGCCCCGTGAAGGGCCAGCTGCAGCTGGTACGTTGCTCCATCCGCTGGGGGAACAGAGGATAGGGCTTTAGCAGTTTGGCCTTGTTGTCAAGATTACCTGGGAGGGGCTCCTGGGAACGGAGGGGGTGGGGTCGGTGCCCGGCCCCTCAGCCACTCACTGGGGAGCAGCCCCGGGCCTGCTGGTCAGACTGCAGACCCGGGCCAGCTGCAGACCGAGGCTGCTGTGTGGGGCGACTGCTGAGGCCCCTCCGGCTCTCCTGTCCCAGGAAGGGCTAACCCTCCCCTCTCCCCGGGGAGTCTCGGGCAAGGGCATCCTGGCGTCCAGCACCTTCTTGGAGTCGATGCTGTGGCCTCAGCCTGCGTCTGAGGGGCTGTGGTGCTGATGGGACTTGCTCAGCTTCCTGGCTGATGCTTTGGGCCGAAGGCGCCTGCACAGAGCCTCACCTCCGCCCACTTCCTGGGTGTCTTTCCACAGCCGACCCGTTTGACCCTCTCCTGCTGCCGTCTGGTCCAGACACCCAGCCCTGCTCCAAGCCTGACCTCTTCGGTGAATTTCTTAATTCAGAATCTCCTGCCGCGGCCCCCGCACCCTTCCCCTCCACCCACAGCGCCCCACCCCCAGCCTGCAGCACCGACTTCCTGCACTTGGGTAAGCACCGCAGTCACCTGCTGTGGACCCTGGGCCAACGGAGGGCAGCTGTGGGGTCCCCCCTCCCCTGGCAAGGTGACGCAGCCTGCAGCTGTCCACCCCGTGCAGTCTGCGGGGTTTTGGAGGAGGCAGAAGGCAGTTTCTGGGGGCACCAGCATGCAGCCACAAGTCCATGTGGCTGGCCACGGGGTGGGAGGTCTTTGAAGACGTGTAGACCCTTACTGCTGCTCTGAATAGCGGCTCCGCTTGCTGACCCCCTTGTCCAGTTGGTTAGTTCAGTGACCACGGGACGCGTCCTTGGGCCCCTGAGGAAGAAGGAAGCCGGTCGGTGTGGGCCGAGCCCAGTGCAGCTCCCTGGGGGATCCTGGGAGTGCATGTGCTCAGCTCTGCTCACATGAGGGGGGACAGAGGGTGTCCTCCCAGCCTCCCACAGAGGGGACTTATGGCTGCCTGCCTCCACCAGGGGATACCCCAGATAGCTCTGCTGTCTTGCCAGGGGACCTACCGGCAGAGCCCGGCAAGATGACGGCCTCCACCAGCCACCCAGATCTGCTAGGAGGGTGGGAGGCCTGGGCCGAGGTGCCGGCCCCCGTGCCCGCTGCGGAAGGTACGTCTCGGGTGGGACCCCACTCCCAGAGGAGTGTGGGCCGGGAGGGCTCGGCGGGAGGCGGTGAAGGGTGTCCCTGAGAGCGCTCCTTTGTGTTGTCCTGTGTCCCGTGGCTCCTTTGCTTCCTGGAGGCCCCTGGGCCTCACGGTTCTGAGGTCTGAGATCATGACCTGAGCCAAAACCAAGAGTCAGACGCTCAACCAACCAAGCCACCCATGCACCTTTGGAATTCAAAGTATTTTTAATTGATTTATAAGAATTCTTTATGTAGCAACAGCTACACTTGTAACGACTGTATGGTGTTCCATCCTGGGGTGCACAGTGGTAACTCGTTCTGACCCTCAGCGTCTCACGTTTAGAATACCCTCCAGCTACGTCCCTGTGAGGAACATCGTAAAGCACGTTCACACGTGACATGGGTTCTGGGAGGTGGGACTCGAGGGTCAGAGCCGTGTGAGTTGGTAGATTAGCTTCCGTAAAGAGGCTGGACGTGGACGGCCTTGTCTGGGCTGGTGTGGGTACGCACACTAGCTGAGTGCGGCCTCAGGAGCGTCCCGGGGGTGCACCTTCTCATACCCTCTGCCCTTCTCCAGGTCCCTTCTTCTCTCCAGGAGGCCAGCCTGCCGCCCCCGGCCCCCCAGCCAGCTGGACCAAGTCTCAGAGCCTGGACCCGTTTGCAGACCTCGGTGACCTCAGTTCTGGCCTCCAAGGTGACGTGTGGGGCCCTGAGCGCTGGCCCATGGCAGGAGGGTGCAGTCTGTGTGGCCCTGCTCCCCTTGCAGGGGCTGGCGAACGAGGCGTCAGGCATGTGCGGGCCATCTGGGGAGCAGGGACTTGGAGCCCTGGAGGGATGGACAAGATGCCCCACCCAGCGCCTATGTCTGCTGCCCTTGGCCTTGAAATCTACTGGGGAACATGTCCTCCGGGTCCCTCGGTCTCCTCCAGACGCATGTGGGGCGTTGAGTACCACGAGTATCTGAGCGGGTTCCTCATCCTTGGCGGTCAGCAGGCGGGTGCAGCTCCAGGCTGGAGACCGTGTCTGCTGGAAAGGCTCATTGCTCAGGCCCGCGGCGCCCCAGGTGGTGGAGCTCTTCTTCCACAGCCCCTCATGGCGCCTAGCCAGCCTTCACTCTGGTTTGGAGATGCACGTTCCTCGGTGCTGGGGAATCTCCTGGCACGTGTACTTTCTCGTTCCCCTCTTGGGAAGCGCCCTGGGTCTGCAGGACCGCCTCCCCTCCCCTGCCCCACGTCTCTGCTACCTTGGGGCTTGCTCTGCGTCTGTCCGTTGAGCCCTGAGGCTTTCCTTCTTTGAGTAGTTCCTGGCGTGTCAGGTTGCGTCATCTCTCTCTGAGGGCATTCCTTGGAATTTGGGTTTGCCCTTGGCCTTCTGCACCTGCGTGGCCTGTCTCTGGCCACTCACACCGGGGTGGGCTGCCCAGAGCCTCCTGTTGGGGGGGCAGGACCTCTCAGGTCCCAAGTGACCCATCATTGGGCTGGAGCCTGGTCCTCAGGGCTGCACCGGGGCCCCAGGCCCTCTGTCACACGCCCTCAGGAAACGGGATCCTGACGGAAGCTGACAGAAGGAAAGGAGAAACAGACGAGCTCAGACCCTGGTTGTAGACGTCAGATCCCTCTCGACAAGTGATCTAGCCGCTGGACCTGAGGTTGGCACAGCGATAGAGTTGCTAGGGGCGCCCCCCCGCCCGGCCCCGCCGGCAGGGCCCCGCGCCCCGCAGTATTCTCAGCCCTCGGCACCACCTGCACAGACCACACCCCATCCCAGGCACCTCTGGGCCTTCGTCGAGACTCTGATGGTCCCCTGACCACATGGACCGGAAACCAGGAACGACAGGATAACTGTCAGTCTTCACGTGCTTCGACGATGAGCAGTGAGTGGGTTATTTAGGAAGGATAATGGTGCCCTGAACCAGGTGAACGTGGACGTGGCTCAGCCGGGGGTTCGCAGCCGCAGCGGAGCCTTCTGGTCAGCATCTGGAACCTTCCCTCAGGGTGTCTGGAAAGATAGCAAAATAAACCCAAAGCAAGTGGAAGGAAGGAAATAATAACCAAAATCCGTGAAGCAGAAAACTGATGAAACAGAACCTGGTTTTTTTAAAAGACCAGGAAATCTCACAAATCAGTAAAACCGCAGGCAAAGCTCTACTGGGACAGATTGAAAAGGACGATCACACAAGGACATGGGGACGTCCCTGCAGGGACAGCGAGGGCGCGCGGGCCGTGGGCACTGACATCGGTCGCGTCCTCAGAGCTGGTCCCCAGCAAACCCAGTTGGCGCAGAGGCTGTTGTGGGAATATCCTTGTAACTGTGAGGAAAACAAATTCACTCTCGAAAGTCTTCCAAAAAGGGAGTCTCCAGTCCTAGATGGAGAATTTCATTGGAGAATTTTACCAAATGTTTCAAGAATTCATACTGATTCCCCAGGGTCTTCCAGGATATGGGAAGAGGAGGGAAAGTTTTCCAGTTAATTTTAGGAAGCTAGCGTTACCCTGATACCAAAACCAGAATCTGTACAAAAACAAAAAAAAACAAACTGCAGGGCAACGTCCCTCGTAAATACAGACGCAGACTCTGAACAAAACACTAGCCTAGAGAACTGTCCGCACACAGAGAGTTGTGCACCACAACCAGGAACGAGGCTGGTTCGCCATCCCACAGCCGGGTGACGGTCTGCCACGCCACAGGCCCAGCAAGAGTGGTCAGCACCCGCCAACAGTGCAGGGAGGGCTGTTGGTGGTAAGCAGCGTGGACTTGCGTGCTGGGGCTGCAGGCGCGGAGCCGGTGAGGGCCGCCCAGGCCGCGGCAGAGGGAGGGGCAGACCGTGCTCACGGGTCTGTAGGTTCAGCAGGGTTCCTACCGGAAAGCCCAGCGAGGGTTTCGGTAGACATGGACAAGCTCGTGGTAACGTTTATTTGGGAAGCGAGAGCACCTCAAGTGGCTGAAGCATTTCTAATGGAACAGGATTGTGGGAGTCGCCCGCCCCCACCCCTGGCTTTGGGCTTAGGCTGTAGGTGCTGAAACCAGCACCACCTGGTGTCGGGAGTCGAGCAGAACAGGCACCCACGAGTGGGCCCACACGCGCCAGCGGGCTTGTGATGGAGGTGCAAACCCACCACGATGGCACTGGAGTGACGGGCAGCACAGGCGGAAAAGTGACCGCAGCCTAAAGCTCGGCCTCACACACCGGGCGGCTCAGCATCAGCTCCAGATTGAGGTGTAAACATGAGACATGTCACTTGGGGGAGGAGAGCGTGGAGGAGAAGGTCTCTGGAGCCCAGGGCGTGGTTTGTGTGTCACACGAACCACAACGGAGAAAATGATGCACGTCGTCATCACGGTTTGCTTCGCTAAAGACTGAAGGGTGGGAAGACAAGCTGTGGATGCAGAGAACATGTTTTTGAGCCCCGCGTTTGCCCTGGAACTGACGCCTGGGATACATGAGCACGGCAGTGAGCAAAAAGCCATCCACTCAGAGCACGGGAGGCGAGTGCCTGTGCCCAGCGCGGGGGCCACCTGGCTGGGGGCCACCCCAGGGCGTGGCGTGGCCACAGTGGAAGGAGTGTGGCCCTAGGTGCCGGTGGGGGTGCGAGACGGCTCGGCCGCTCCACCACAGAGCTGGGCGGTTTCCAGCAAAACGAAGTGCAGCAACCATTTACCCCAGACTCACAGCAAAACCTCCGACGCGGTGTTCATAGCGGCTTTGTCTGTAACTGCCCAAAACTGGAGCCAGCCCTGAGGTCCTCCCAGGGGTCAGGGATTGAACAAACCGCGTTGTCTTTACCACAAAATGCTGCTCAGCAATAAAAAGGAGCAGGTCCTGCGTGAGAAGCACCAACCGCAAAGCTTACTCTCTGATTCCGTCTCTAGAACATTCTTCCCCTAGGATGGGGAACGTGAATGTCGTGATCTGGTGCTTACACGCGCGTGTGTGTGGTCGCCGTGCACACACACGCGTGCGCGCACGCAGCAGCTGGTGCAGCCGGGACCTGGGGGCCCGGAGCTGGTGGTTTGGCTTGCTGTGCGTCTGTTTCAAAATCAGCAGTTAAAGCAGCAGCCGTGCATTCTGAGGGTGAGTGGGGAGGCGGTGCCCGCGCTTGTCCCCGCGCGTACCCGCTGTCCCCCAGCCCCTGTGGACGTGAAGTCCTGGAGACAGCAGTGGCCCCGTCCATAGTGGCTTCACAGGGCGCGGCAGCCATCACGCGTTCGGACACTCAACCCCTGTGAACTGTCTCCCCAGGCTCACCTGCTGGATTTGCTCCTGGGGGTTTCGGCCCCAAAACAGCCCCTCCTCCCACGGGTGGCAGCTCCTGGCAGCAGACAAATCGGCCCCCGGCCCAGGGCACCCCGCGGCCCCCCCAGTCCAAGCCACCCCCCAAAGCCTGTGCACAGCCAAGGCCTAACTATGCCGCCAACCTGAGTGTGATCGGCAGCCGAGAGGAGAGGGGGGTCCGCGCCCCCAGCTTCGGTAAGTCCTGCCTTGGTCTCCGGTGTGTGGCTTTTTCAAGTTTCCTGTGAAGCGGTTCGTAAAGCGGCATCCTGCTGTTGCTCCCACTCCTGGCCTGACCTGGGAAGGAGTGCTCAGCGAGGCCCATGTCTGTTCGCTCGGCGGGGGCTCCCGCGGGGTGGCAGGGAATGCTGCGGCCAGGCCCACGCTGTCCGGGAGCCCACAGCCGTGTCTGTCACGGGGACGGCACATCCGCGTTGACCCCAGGAGGTGACGGACGAGGCTGTCCTTGGATCCCGAAGGGTTGTTGAGCTAGACACTGTTCTGCAGGCTGCAGGCTGGGATGTACGCCGATTGGCAGGCCGCCCGTTTCTGACGAACTTTTCTTCCGAAGCGTTGGGGCAGCGGTGGGTCTCGCCCAGTGTGCACCCATGGGCAGAGCCCCCAGCGCATTGTCTGTCGGCCAAGCCTCCGTTCGCTCATAGGTCAGAAGCCGAGAGTGTCGGAGAGTGACTTTGAGGACCTGCTGTCCGACCAGGGCTTCTCCTCCAAGGCCGACAGGAAGGGGCCGAGGACCATGGCCGAGATGCGGAGGCAGGAGCAGGCGAGGGATGCGGACCCCCTCAAGCTGAAGGTGAGGGGGGCTGGGCGCCCCGAGTCTGCGGGGGGGGGGGGCTCCTGCGGACGTGATTGGCCTTCACCCTGAGCCAGCCAGCAGCTGCCTCGTGAGGCTCCCGACTCCCGGACACGAAAGGGTCTCGGCCCAACGTGTTTGCAGAGACAGTGCTTGTGTTCACACTTAGGTGTGTTTTTGGACATGTTTTGGGGTGATTAAGTCCCGCTGCTCTGGACACGGCTTCGCGATGCAGCTCTGCGGGGCCGTCCTGTCCTGTGCGGCGTGTGGCTAGGCCCAGGGAGCGGTGTCGACCATGCCTGGGTGGGGTCAGCACAGAACCCGGGGCATCGGGTCTGGGTCTCAGCCGAGCGTCTCACGGTCAGAGCCTTGCTCCGTGTGGTGGTGGGTGGTTTGTGGAGCCATCGGAGGGATGGCCAGCGGCTTGGCGGGCAGAGGGGGCAGAGGCCCCGATCTCTCCGCAGCACCTGTGTGTCCCACAGCTCCTGGAGTGGACCGAGGGCAAGGAGAGGAACATCCGTGCCCTGCTGTCCACCCTGCACACCGTGCTGTGGGATGGCGAGAGCCGCTGGACACCCGTGGGCATGGCCGACCTGGTGACCGCTGGGCAGGTGAAGAAACATTACCGCCGCGCGGTGCTGGTGGTGCATCCGGACAAGGTGAGTGCTGGGCGGGGGCGGGGCAGGACGGGGCGGGGCAGGTGCCGGAGCGGGACTAAGGGCTCCTCCCCCTGGTCCGGCCTGGGGGCGGGGGCGGAGCGGGACTAAGGTCTCCTCCCCCTGGTCCGGCCTGGGGGTGGGGGCAGGGCAGGATGGGGCGGGGGCGGGGCGGGACTAAGGGCTCCTCCCCCTGGTCCGGCCTGGGGGCGGGGCAGGACGGGGCGGGGCGGGTGCTGGAGCGGGACTAAGGGCTCCTCCCCCTGGTCCGGTCTGGGGGCAGGGGCGGGGCAGGACGGGGCGGGGCGGGTGCCGGAGCGGGACTAAGGGCTCCTCCCCCTGGTCCGGCCTGGGGGTGGGGGTGGTGCGGGGGCGGAGCGGGACTAAGGGCTCCTCCCCCTGGTCCGGCCTGGGGGCGGGGGCGGGGGCGGGGCGGGACTAAGGGCTCCTCCCCCTGGTCCAGCTTGGGGGCGGGGGCGGGGCAGGACGGGGTGAGGCGGGGGCGGAGCGGGACTAAGGGCTCCTCCCCCTGGTCCGGCCTGGGGGCGGGGGCGGAGCGGGACTAAGGGCTCCTCCCCCTGGTCCGGCCTGGGGGCGGGGGCGGGGCGGGACTAAGGGCTCCTCCCCCTGGTCCGGCCTGGGGGCGGGGGCGGAGCGGGACTAAGGGCTCCTCCCCCTGGTCCGGCCTGGGGGCGGGGGCGGGGCGGGACTAAGGGCTCCTCCCCCTGGTCCGGCCTGGGGGCGGGGGCGGGGCGGGACTAAGGGCTCCTCCCCCTGGTCCGGCCTGGGGGCGGGGGCGGGGCGGGACTAAGGGCTCCTCCCCCTGGTCCGGCCTGGGGGCGGGGGGCGGGGCGGGACTAAGGGCTCCTCCCCCTGGTCCGGCCTGGGGGCGGGGGCGGGGCGGGACTAAGGGCTCCTCCCCCTGGTCCGGCCTGGGGGCGGGGGTGGGGCGGGACTAAGGGCTCCTCCCCCTGGTCCGGCCTGGGGGCGGGGGCGGGGCAGGACTAAGGGCTCCTCCCCTGGTCCGGCCCCAGGCCGCAGGGCAGCCCTACGAGCAGTACGCCAAGATGATCTTCATGGAGCTGAACGACGCGTGGGCCGAGTTCGAGAGCCAGGGCTCCCGGCCCCTCTTCTAAGCCTGTCGTGGTCGAGGCCGTGTGTGTGGCTCACGGAGCCTGAAGCTGCTGAGCTCAACCCCCGGGGGTCCGTCCGTGGCCGTCACGGCGTGGGCTAGTGTGGCCACCCCGGATCGCCGTGCCCACTGTCCTCGGTGGACTCGACAGACGCCGCTCCCCGGCATGAGAAGAAAGAGCGTTCCAAAGCCTCTGGTTTTCCTTTTCTTTTTCTGGTCCCAAAGGAAATGTTGATTACGCGCCCCCCGTAACTGTCACGGTTTGTGATTCCTTTCATTTTGTCCAGTGGCCAAGGCCTCTGCCCGCGGTAGAGTGCGCTGCTCAGCTGTCCTGCCCTGAACCCCGTGCGCGAACACTCCTTCTGTGTGTGATCAGCCTGGCGGCCGCCTGTACATAATTAAACTATTTTCCGATGACGCTTGTCTTGGCGCCGTGTGACCTTCTCTGGGCAGTGGTGCCGTCATCAGGCTGGTCTCGGCCCTGACCACGGAGCTGAGCACAGGAACCCGCCGGCAAGCAGCGGACTCGGGCCTCTGTGGGCCTCCGGGCAGCGTGGCTCTGGGTCTAGGGGTCGGCCCTCACCGTGAGCACTGGACAGGCCCCACGGTCACTGCGCATGGCCAGAACAGAACAATGCTGGCCCAAGTCCACGTCCCACCAGGTCCCTCCTCCGCAGAGGGGGGCGGGCATGGGCTCTTCGGATGCTGCTGTTGAGGAAATTCAAAGCAAGAGCTCTCTTTGATGAGAAGCCTGTTGAGGAGGTGCCGGCTGTCCAGTCCTGCATGGTCACTCTGTATGCGGGCTTGGGGGGGGCCCCTGTCAGTACGAAGCTTTGGTCAGAAGTGATGTTACAAGCTCCCAGGGTCATCCTGCTCCTGTCCTGGGCTGGCCTGGGCCGAAGCTGCCACGCAGTCTGGTCAGTGCTGCAGGCCTCGGGGAGCTCGTGTGTGGTCCCTTTTGGCGGAGTCCAGTGTGATACTGGAGAGAAGGAGGATTCCGTGGACTGGAGAGGGGCAGCCTTTGCCCTGCGTCCCGTCGCATGGGTGGGATGTAGGAGTTGGTGTGGACTTGAACCATCGGTCAGTAAGGCCTGGGTGTCAGCCCGTAAACACCAAGTGGACAGCTCGCGTCCGGGCCGCCGCGAGCCCAGCACCAATGTCCCCAGGTAGAGGCCTCACCTATATTGGACACCAGAAGCTCAGACCCCACCTTCCCCTGCCAGTGACCACATTGGCCCAAGACTCGCCAGCCCTGTGGGTGTGCAGCGCACGAGACCCGGGGCTCGGAGGAAGGAGAGGCTCTGGCCTTTTGCCCTGGGGTCCCGTGGCCGCAGGACCAAACCAGAGGCTGGGACCCCGCCTGCCCTCTGGCCCTTGGGCTTGGTCCCCTCCGCTCCCCTCCCAGCACCCCTGCAGCTCTGAGTCTGGATGGAGGGCGGGGCGGGGGGGGGGGGGGAGAGAAGGTGGGTCTGGGCCTCGGCACCATCCCTTTGCAGAGGTGACGGGTTCCCACAGTGGTCTGGGGCCCCACACTGGTGCGGGCGGGCTCACTGTGTTTGTTATGCGTTCGCTGCTATTTTTAGTCTCCAGCTCTTTTAACAGATAATGAGCGGCCTAAATAGCTTCAGAGATTTCACATCAAAGCTGCTCTGGATCCGGCACCAGGGCCAGACCCTCCAGGAGCCCCTCCCCAGCCCGTGCTGCCCTGGGAGAGGGGAGCTGCGCAGCCCACCCGCCCCCTTAGTTTCTGCTTTTGGCACCAGCCCTAATTTACTTAGAGTGACATTCCAGAGGTTTCCACCTGCCCGGCCCACAGAGCTCTTAGCCTCCAGGCCACGGACCCAGTGTGGGGGCTGTTCCAGTGCCCTGGCCTGTCCCCTGACTGGGGGGCTGCAGTGATGAGTACAGCCAGCCCGTCATGGGTCCTGGGGGCGGGGGGCGACGGACTCAGATAAGGGACCCAGCAGAGGAGCTGCCTCCCCAGGCTGCCCCCTTCTATAAACCCAGGACCCCGTGTCCACCCCGGGTCTGCAGAGGATGCTCCACCCCCGGTGACTGGCGTCCTCGGCCACGGAGGGACACCGCTCTGCTGGGTGTGTGGCCCATGCCCCCCTCCCTGCCTGCTCCCAGACTGTGGGCGTTGCCTGCTCCCCGAGCCTGGGGTCCTGGCCGCGGTGTTCATGGATTTGTTTTTGTGCCCTAGTGACTCGTCCCCGTTCCTTCCAGCAACTGCTGTGTGTTTCTTGCGGCAACTTGGGGGTGGTTTCTGTGGTTCCCATGTAGGATGGTCTGAGAAGTCTTCCGTGTCTCCCTGACAAGGGGGCCCCTTCCAAGGCTGGCCACACCCTCAGGCAGCGTGGCCTCGGGCAGCGAGGCCTGTGTTCTCGGCTCCAGCGCAGAAAACGGCCTGGCCGGTAGAGCACACGACTCTTGATCTCAGGGTTGCGAGTTCGAGCCCCACGTTGGGTGTAGAGATTACTTTGAAAAAATAAAATCTTTAAAAAGAAAAAAAAGGAAAAGAAAACAGGCTTGAATTCTGTTTCCGCCTCATTTCTGGCAGATGCCCATTTGTGGGAAATAAATACTCGCTCATCCCACCCCTCCAGTGCCTGTGGCCGAGTCTGGGGGCCTTTCTGAGGGGTGGGGTCCAGCTCAGCTGCCCTGGTCACCTGCCTGGGGCCCCTGAAACAAAGGCCCTAGTCCGGGTCCCCCCAGGGTAGATCCATCAGGCCGTACAGGGCGCTAGAGTGGCGGGGGGTCCCTGCTCAGCCTGCCCTTCCTGGCCCAGCTGCCATGGGGCCAAGTCCACTCACTCTGGGGTCTCCCTCAGAGACCTTCTGGGACCCCACCCCATTCCCTGCAGCCTGTAGGGTGACCACTGGGGCCTCAGGCCTATGTCCCCGGATCTGCAGAGGGTCCTGGGAGATGCACCCCACCCAGGACTGTGGGGCTGAGAACTCTGGGCCAGGAGGGACCCTCTGTCCCATCACTAAAGCTAGCTTGGACCCCCAGCAGATGTGGGCAGACCCCAGAGGTTGCCGTGGGTACTGCCAGGAGCAGCCTGGGCTGGGCCTCCCGGTCTTGGTGACAAGCTGCTGGGACAGGCAGGCCGGAAGGAGAGTGTCTCGGCCACCAGGAGGGCAGAGCAAAGACGCACACACACGGTCTGGTGTTGGTGTCCAGCCGAGCCCTGTGGCCCATGCACTCAGGCTGGGAGCGTCTCCTGGGCAGTGAGGAAGGCCCGGACAGGGTCTCCTCCCAAACAAATCCTGCTGGGTGGGGCCCCTTGGGGAGGAAGACCCCCTCCCCCCACCTGGAGCATCGGGAGGCTTGATTCTGCCTGGCTGCGGGGGAGGGGGGCGCCACGGGGACCCCCAGAGGTGGCCAGAGGTGTGGCCACGGCCCAGCTCAACCCAGCCGCGCAGAAGCGCTGAGAGCGTCCGCGGGCTCGTAGCTGGCTCAGCCAGGGTTGTTGATTGCACTGGTCAGGGTGGGACAAGGGTGTCCCCAGGTCAGTTTGCTCGGAGGTGGAGAGGCAGGGCTGTCTCTGGGAGGAACACTTGTCCAGACCCAGCTCACTGGTGGCCCTCTGGGTAGGCACCTCAGTGCGGGGGGTGGGGGGGTGCGTCTTGGAGGCTGGTCCACGTTGTACACGTGTTATTAGGGCGGACAATGCCCACAGTGCGGACAAACACCTTTTTCTCTTCCGTCGGTGGGGGAGTCGGGCTGTTTGGCTCTGTGTCCCCCACTGAGGAGCCATCAGCCTCTCCACGGCCCCTGTGCCCTTTGGTCTGGACACGGGCTTCTTGCCAGGGCACAGTGCGCTCATGTGCCATCCGCTAGTTGGGCGCACACCTTGCTGACCACCAATGTGAGGGCAGGACAGAGGCCCTTCTTGGGGCTCGGGGGGCCTCTGGGTCATGTCCTGCAGGGATGGAGTTGACCTGGGTGGTGTGAGCCCTTCCAGAGAGGCAGCGCCCCTGGCAGAGCCTGGCTGGTGAGCATTCCCTGTCGGAAAAGGCCTGGGAAGGAAGGACAGGAAGGTCCTGCGTCACCTTGGACGTCCTGCGGTGACCCTTGGACAGCAGGAGGGCTCCGGTGCTGAGCCCCCAGGCTCTGCTGCACCCTTCATACACGCAGGCCTTCGGGGCACCGTCAGAGCAGAGCGTGGGCGACGCCCCGGCTCTTTTCCAGCTCAGGTGCAGCCCAGACACCGGTCTCAGAAACAGAGGGACTGTCGTCCACCCCTGCTGCCGTGGTCCCAAGGACTTCTACCAGGAAGGCCCCCCCAGCTCAGCTCTCAGCAAGCTGTGCCCTGGAGCTGGGGGGGCTGTCCTGGGCCCCAGTCTGGTGGGGAGAGAGATGTTGGGGGGGCATCCAACTGTGGCCAGCCCAGCCCCCCCTGCTGTTCGGACAGCCCCACCACCCACTCTTGGTCTCTTTCCCCTAGGGTGGCCTCTCCACACCTTCAGCCTCAGCTGGACTGCCTACCTGGGGCACCTGTCTCCTTGCTCATAGGGGGCTCTGCAAGCAGGGTCCCTTGGCTCCATTGTCGCCCAACCCCGAGCTGCACCCTCAACCCTGGTTCTGCCTGACCCCACAGCCGGCATTCACACCCATGTCCAGGTGGGTCTGACCCTAGTGGACACTCCTCCAGCCACAGCCCCTGGGGAATCAGTGTGGGCTGCCCTCTGAGATGTTGAGGGCACAGGGTCGGGGTGGGGGCCTGGCCAAGTGGATGACCGCCCATCAGCTGCCCACAGGGGCTGAGGTCAGTGTCAGAGTCTGGCCCTCCATTCAGCCCTCGTCCCCCACTTTGCACCCCTTGCGAGCCGCACATCCCAGCTCCAGGCTCACCTGCCAAGAGCCAAAGCTGCAGGGGGGAGTGAGGCGGTGCTGACCGGGGGCTGATGGGTCAGTGCAAAGGGGACACCTGTCCTCAAGGACAGGGGCTCTGCTGCGAGTTGTCCCGACTAGAGGCTGAGCCAGGGGGTGCAGCCCAGCGCCCTGCTGCAGCTCACGTGTTCAGCCACCTCAGCGTTAGGCAGGAGATCAAGCCGTTGTCTGTGTGAGGTCTTTGCCCGCCGCCCTTCGAAGCAGCAAAATCGGCCTGAGAGATGGTCCCCAGACCAGCAGCCACATGGCTGCCCCAGGGGAACGGGGTGGGGGTGAGCCCCCATCACACAAGCTGAGGACACACTCGTCCCCAGAGGTCACAGGAGGCGCCACGGGCTTGGCACCTGCGTCTCCACCACACCCGCTCCTGGCCGGCTCTGCCCAGGCCTCTGTCAGAACAGGCGGATGGCATGGCCTCCGCCCTTTCAGGCACCGCTCGCCCCTTCCCAGGAGCTGGAGAGAAGGGGGCAGAGATGTATGGAAGGAGCTGTCTGGGGAGACTCTGGCTCGAGGGGGAGGACACAGGTGTGTCCACTGGTTCCCGCTGACGGAGCACAATGCAGCCGTGGTGTGTCGCGAGTGGGTGAGGGTGGGGTGGGCCGGGGGTGGTGCAGAGCTTGGACAGGACGGGGCACTCCCAGGGCAGCTAAGGGGCCACTGGAGGACAGTCCTGCTTGTGGAGCTCACCTGCCCCAGCCCAGGCCCTGACCTAGGATCGCCTCCACTGGCCACCTGGGGCAGAGCCCGGATGGGATCATCTTCCTGGACACAGGCCCCCAGGACAGGTAGGGGGGGTGGGAGGTGGTTCCGGACGCTCGGCCAGGCCCTGGGCAGGCTGCAGGCCAGGCCACCAGGTCCCGGGCGGCGGGTCTGGGTGGCCCCCTGCCAGGGCCGGGGCCGCCCCCAAGGCTTCCCGGCGTCCCGCTGGCCAGGACAAGGCACCGTCCAAGTGTGGCCTGGTTGCCTCTTCCACGGGGTCCCAGCGGTCCACCCCGTGCCCCTGCCCTGCTGGCCTGGAGCGCCGCCCCTGGGCGGCCAAGGGGGCTGGTTGGTCCTGTGGTGTGGGATGCCTTCCGTGTTTATTGTCCTGTCTCCTGCACGCAGTCCTGGGAGTGCCTCCCTCCCCAGGTCTGAAGTCCTCCTCCTGAGGAAGGGACACCGGGTCCTCTCGGGTTCCCACAGAAGCCCTTGTTTCATGGCCAGCATGGTGAGGTTGGGTGGGCAGTCTCCTTCTCTGGACCACAGGATGGGGTCGCACCTTCCAGATGCGCCCCTGGCCCTGGACAGGCGGTGTGCACCGCCCCCCCCCCCCACCGCGGGCACAACGCAGACCCTCCCCCACCCTGGATGGGGACTTATTTCCATTCTGCTTGGAATGCGGCCCCGCCCCGCCAGGTCTGGGTGACACTGGGTCATTCAGCCTGAAGCCCAAATGTCTGCTGAGGCCTGGCTTAGACATCAGCTAATGAAGCTCCCAGGTCTCCGTCCCCCCCAGAGTCTCTGTTTCCCCCCCAACCAGTTCCCATCTCCCCTGGTCTCCATCCCCCCGCCCCGGTCTCCGGTCTCCGGTCCCGTCCCCCCAGGTCTCCATCCCCCCAAGTCTCCATCCCTCCCTCCCCTCCCGCCCCCCCCCCCCCCCGTCTCCATCCCTCCAGTCTTTGGTCTCGGTCTCTCTGGACTCTGTCCCCCCCCAGTCTCTGTCCCCCCTCCACCCCCCCCCCGTCTCCATCCCTGCAGTCTCTGGTCCCGGTCCCCCCCAGACTCTGTCCCCTCCCCCATCTCTGGTCCCCATCCCCCTCCCCCCTCCCCCTCTCCCCCCCCCCCCCCCCCCGCTCCATCCCCGCAGTCTCTGGTCTCTGTACTCCTCAGGCTCCATCCCCCAGTCTCTGGTCCCCGTCCCCCCACCCCCCCCGGGCTCCGTCCCCCCCCCCCCCCCCCGCAGGCTCCATATCCTGGTCTCTGGTCTCTGTCCCCCCATCCCCCCACCAGGCTCCATCCCCCCCGGTCTCTGGTCCTCGTCGCCCCCGGGCTCCGTCCCCCCCAGGTTCCGTCCCCCAGGTCTCTGGTCCTCGTCCCCCTGGTCTCTGGTCCCCGTCCCCCCCCGGGCTCTGTCCCCCCCCCCCCGGCTCACCCCTGGCCTCTGGTCCCCATCCCCCCTGGGCTCCGTCCCCCTTCCGGGCTCCGTCCCCCCAGTCTCTGGTCCCCGCCCCCCTCCCCCGGTGTCCATCCCTTGGCCGTGTGGTGAACCTTCTGCCGTGTCTTGGCCATCGGCTCCTGGAGAAGCTGGACCAGCAGCGGCCTTTGCCTTCCTCACAGCAACCACCCCAGAGCAGCACCTGGGAAGGACAGCAGTTAGCACATGGGGGTGGGGGTGGGCAGAGCGGGAGGTCCCCTGTCTCAGGCTGGCCCCAGGGGTGATGGAGGAACAGATGGTGGCTTGGACTCTGCCACTGGGGCGGCGGTCCTGGTCCTTCGTCCCCTCGGGGGTGCGTCCAAGGGTCCTTCAGGCCTGGGACCCCAGAGGGCTCCACTTTCCTGAGTGGGTGCAGGCCCAGGCTGTCCACTGCAAGGGGCTCCCCGTCCACCCCCAGACCACACAGGAGCCCTTGAAGCAGTGGGGTGCAGACAGGGTAGAGGGACAAAGGGAAGAAAGCCTGGTTGTGGGGCTTTCGGTGGTGTGAGTGTTCCCACGGAGGCTGATTGCAAGCCACCGAGGGAAGTCACCGAACCTGACCCCTCTCTCCAGCTCGGCGCCCGCGCTGGGCGCATGCCAGACTGCAGGGACCTCAAGCTCCCGCTGAGAAGGAACTGCCCCACAGCGAGGCCTACACCAGCAGTCCTGCAGGCACTGAGTTAGCCACCTGACCTTCCCAGCCCCAGGACCCAAGCACAGCCAGAAGGTCAAGACCCAGGAGGCAGGAGGATCCAGCCAAGCCCTGCACCTCCTTCCCAGGTGAGCCAGTGGGCATCCCAGCAGGACCCAGGGGGGCCTCCCTGTGCTCTGGGCGTCGCTGGACAGGGGACCTGGGTCTGGCAGCCACCAGGCAGCCTCAGCCAGCAGGGCCGTGCTTCTGTCTGGCGCTTGCGTTCCTAAGAGGGGTTTCTCTAGCCTGGAGCGCCCCTGCAAGGGCCAGTTCTGTTGTTGGCTGGCCGAGTCCAGGCTGGATCAGGGTCACTGGCTGACTCCGCCCCGCCAAGCCTCCAGGGGACCCTGTGCAAACCCCCCCCCCCCCGCCCCTGAGGACGCCAGAGGCCCTCTCAGCACCCCTGCCAGCCCACATTTGTGGCTCATGCCTGTGCTTGCGCAGGCAGGCATCCCCTGTCTGGGGGCTGAGCCTGGCTCAGGTCAGGGCTGGGAAGTACAGTGCAGAAGAAGGTTCTGTTACAGGGACCCACTGGGCTTGGTCCTCGGGGCAGGTCCGGTGGCTCCTTCGAGGGTGGAGGAGGCCTCTGGGGTGGTGCAGAGTGAACTTGGGGGGTGGGCAGGAGAACTTGGGGGGCCATTTGCGGAGCAAGAACATCTGGTCTGCAGCTCAGGGAGGTCCTCCGGTGGGGGTCGTATGACAGGTTCCAGGGAGGGACCATTGGTCAGAGAGTCAGGGGCCCAGAGCCCCCGGCTTGATGTCACCACCAAACCAGTGGACGTGACCAGATGTCCCTCAAGGCTTAGAGATGCCCCAGGGCATTCACCCAGCCTGGACATTTGTTTCGGGGCCCGCTGTCCTGGTGACTGCAGAGGAGACCCTGGTGGGACAGGCACAGGCATGCCCAGGCCCAGCCCCCTAGGCTCTGGAGCTGCAGTGAGGGGCACGAGGACCCCTCTGGAGGCCTGGGCTCCCAGAGGGTAGAGGCCTTCAGCTCCAGGAGCAAACTCATCCCTGCCCCAGCATCCTCCATGCCTCCCGTCCCTCACCCAGGCTGCCAATGTCCACTCAGGGTCGTCCTGGAGCCTCTGTGCAGCCCCTGCCCCACGGTGGCCAGAGAGAGGCTGAATTCTACGTCCAAGCCCATGCAGGGTATTTCTATGTTGGAGCACAGAGGGGCTGCTCTAGGGAAGCTGCCCGTGGTGGGATGCGGGGGGCGCCTCACAGCCCCTGCTGACCCCTCTGTGCCTTCCCTTGGCCCCTGCACTGTCCCCTTCCCTGAGCATCTCTGAAACGCATGCCTCCCTGTTCTGATACCCTGCAGGTGACTCAGAGACCCCACCAGCTCTGCCCACGCCCCCCCGCCCCCGCCACCCCAGGGCTGTGTTGGCAGTGACCGGAGCCTGTGAAGAGGAAGGCGCTGGTCAACGGCGAGATTAGCATGGAGCCGGGGAGTGAGGTGACCTTGGGCTGAGGGAGAGGCCCTGCGAAGGAAGGTGGACAGCGCCCGGGGTCTGGGGTCTGGGGTCTGAGGCCAATAGGGCAGGATCCATCACTGTGCTCTGAGCCCAGCTCCTCGGCCAGCTCCTCAGGAAAGTGGGTCCATGGGGTTCCTGGTGGGGACCCAGGGGACCCCTTGTCTGCTGGGGATGGGGGCAGGGCCTCTGTGGAACCAGACGGTTGGGAAGAAAGTGCATTTCGTCACAAGACCCTGACCAGGCCTAGTGTGTCCCAGCACCCAGGATGGGACCCTGGGCTGGGTGGCACCTCCAGCTTCACTCCCAGATGCTGACCCCGTGGCCAACTGGGCCCCAGAGGCGTTTCTTGCCCACAGTGGCGGGCGAAGGGGTCACGGCATCAGGCAGGCACATAAGGCCCCTGCACTCAGAGCCACGGTTCTAGCCCCCGCTCTGATGAAAGACAACCCTGGTCTCACTTTGCTTCTGCGTTTCCCATGTTATACCTTCCAGGCGGCAATGAAATCCAGCGGGAAACCAGCAGCGCGCACGGCGCCAGCGTTGGGGACTGAATCATTCAGCGTTAAATTATTAAGTTTGCGTTTGAAGTTTCTGGGCAAGCCCATGTGTGCCAAAAGTCCCTCCCAGCCCCTCCTGAGGGGCCTGCAGCCCCCTATAAGACCCCACCCCAAAACTGAAGAGCAGCACCAACAACCCCTGAAGGTGCTTCCAGGGCCCGCTCCGGGCTGGAGCAGGATGGTGCCCTGGGGTGCGGGAGCCACGGCTGGCCCTCCATGGGACAGATGGGACTGGCAGGTGCCAGGCCTCCCTGGAGGGAGCAAAGGGGTCCCTGGGAGGGGCTCCCAGGGAGGGCTGGGGCAGGGTGGCTGGCTCCTCTCTTTTGCCATCTGGAGTGACTCGTGGAGGCTACAAAGGGGACTCTGGATGGCAGGGGGTCCAAACCCAGCATCCTATGGTCTTTGGCAAACCTTGCTTTGGATCAGGGGTTCTGGCTTTGAGGGGCCAGTCTGGAGGGTCATGCATTTCAAGAGCATGCAGAGGGCTGGGCTGGGAGCTGTATACCCGTGCTGCCGGCTGGCCAGGGTCCCACCGCCAGGCCTTGGCTGTGTCCAAACATGCATGTCCCAAATGCTAACCTCTTGGTGGGATACCCTTCCCATCATGCTGGCTCCCTGGAATCCACCCCCCGCCCAGGACCACCGCCTCTGTGCCCTGACACCACCCTGGACTGCGCCCACATCCAGGGGCCTTCTGGACTCACTCCTCGATCTTCCTCAGCTATTTGTAAGTTTCCTGCTAAGCTCCCGCCTCTCTGGCTGGCTGCAGGTCTGGGGACGGTTCACCAGCACCCAGGTCCTCTGCTGGGCACCCACGGGGCCACCAAGACTACCACGGGAACAGACCAGGCAGGGGGGCAGTTCGCAGCCGCTTCACCTCACGTCCTCACCACTTGCCCAGAGTTGGCCCTTCTCGGGCTCCACAGCTGCCCAGCCTCCCTCTCCCGGAGCGGGCACCAGTCACTCTGACCCGGACTGTCTCTTTCCCCTGGGAGAGCCTGAGTCCTGGTTGGGCCACACACCCCCAGCTCAGGGCCTGGGCACCTGTGAGAACGGGGGAGGGTCACCGTGTGGGTGTGGTGAGTGTAGGAGGGGAATGACAGAGTGAGGGACAGGGAGGCACTGGGAGGGCCAGACAGCATCTGTGGTCTGACGTGAGGACCTCTGTACTCCTCTGTTCCATGAGCCTGCACTGCCCTGACACGACATGGCAGGACCCTGCCCAGCCTGGCTGCCCTAAGGTCAACGGGGTGTCTCCCTCAGGTGGCTCATGAGGGTACCTGGGGTCATTAGTTGTAGGGCCTGCTGTGGACTCTGCTGAGGTCACCTCTGGGGTCCTCCGTGGGTTGACACAGGAGATCAGCTGTGGCTCATCCTCCAGGTCCATCTGGTGGCAGGGCTGGAGGGAAGAGGTCCAGTGGGAAGTGACTTCTCTCTTTCCTGGACCAGACCTCTCCCTGCAGCATCCACACTCAGGTTCTGAGGACACTGGAAAGGCCCAGCCTGGGCAGATCCTGAGCTGGGGCTCAAGGCAGACCCTCAAGACCCTCACACCTGGGAACAGCTGACCACAGAATGCCCGTCTCCAGACCTGCTTAAGGCCCAGAGCTATAAGCCACCTCTAGAGAAGGGTTGGGGGAGAGATGAGATGTGTGCTCCTCATATTCCTGGGGGGGCAGTCTGGGCAGGCCAGCTCCAGGGGCTCCCTGCAGCCCTGGCTTGAGTCTTATGTCCTGTCCCCAGGCTCCCCTTTGGGCAGCACCCCCTCCCCTTTCACCTTCTGGCCCAGATCTGAGTGACAGGACCTGTCAGCAGGACAAAGTGAGAATGTTGAGGCCAGATTCCGGGGCCCTGGGATCCGGAGAGGCTGCATCATTGCGTGTCCTGAGCTGTAGGTCTTGGGACGCGGGCCTCCTCCAGGGTCCCTAGGAACCTCGCTAACCAGAGCGGCCGCTGAGTGGACTGATCCGCACGCCCAGGGAGCAGGGCTGGCTTCCTCCGTACCCTCCCCTTGGGCCCCTACCAGGCCACTGCCAGGCACAGTAGGGCCTGGAGATGGTCAGCGAGGGGTAGGAGCTGGGAGCCGAAGCGCCCAACAGGCTGGGCCTGCAAGTCTTCCAGAGCGGAGTCTGAGCCTCTGGGGGCAGCTGAGGGGAGGGGCGGAGAGGAGTCGGGGGCGTGGTCTCCCCAGGGTGGGGTGAGGGGCAGAAGCAGCTCCGGGGTCGCCTCTTCCACCCCAGGTCCTGCAAGTCCTGACTCAGTCGGGAGGGGTCGGTGACAAGTTAATGCGGTGGCCACCAGGGTTGTCTGCCCACCAACCAGGAGGTCAGCCCTGGGCCAGAAGCCCGAGCAACATTTCAGCCCCGCTGCTCTTTGAGACCCGGACTGCGGCCGAGCCGCAGCCCCTCCCCATAGTACCAAGCACAATACTCGCGTGCCCCGGCTGCAGGGTGGGGTCTCCCGACCCCCGGGAGGGGCGGCGGGACTGGAGGCTCAGCCTCCGACCTTGCGGCGACCCGGCTCTCCCCGCAGTGCGGCTTCTGCCGCCGGGGAAATCCTGGAGGCCCGGGGGAGGGGGCGGCCGCGGCGGAGGGCGGGGCTGCGGGGCCAGTCGGGGCGGAGCGGTCCTTGTCTGCAGTGACCTTCACGCGTCCCTGCCCCGCGAGGGGCCGCCCGCCCTGAGCCGCCGGCGCCAGCCGCACTCGGCGCGCGTCTCCTCCCCCGCGGCAGCCGCGCTGGCCGTCCGAGGGGGCGGGGGTCTCCCGCCTCCGTCCCACTGAAATGAAACTTGGGGTGGCCTCCTCCCTCTCTCAGACGCTGTCACACTGAAAAATAGGTCCGGGCCGGTCTGCGGTTCTCTCTCTCCCCCAGGGAGTGGGTGGGTTTTCAGAGTCTGGGGGCTCCCTTCTCCCGCCCTGGGATTCCGAGGGGCGAGAGCGGCGGGGTCGGGGTCGCGGGCAGCGCGCAGGGGCACTGGTCCGGGTCCGGCTCACTGTGGCTGAGGCGACAGGAACCCCTTCCCCTGCGCGCCCTGGCGAAGTGGAGTGGGGAGGGGAGCCGCGGCCCCCAACCCCCAGGCCTCTCCCCTCCGGCCGGAAAAGAGAGAGCTTTTGCCACTGAGGGTTGCGCAAGTATGGGTCCCACCTGCGCTCACGAGGTGCCCCGCAGGGCGGGGGCGTGGGGTTGCGGGACCCTGTCTGCGAAGAGGGCCGGGGACCCCCGCCCGGGTCCACACCGAGAAGGTCGCATGGTGGTGGTGGGGTGGGGGCAGTATCTGAGATTCTAAGCTGCTGGGCGGGCGAGGGTCGCAGGCGCCGGCTCCCGGATCCCACCGAATCGGGCGAGGGGGCAGGGTTTGGGAGTAGAGAGGGGGGCGCGGCTCCGTCGCCCCCGCCCCCCGCCCCCTGCGGGCGCCCGCCTCGCCGCTGCGGCCCCGCCCTCGTCGTCACGCTCGGACGCGGGCGGGGGGCGGGGTGCGCCTCCATGTGACGCGCCCTCCTCGCCGTGCCCTTCAGCCGCCGCCGCAGTTCCCGGGGCGCCACATGGACCGGGCCAGCCCGAGCGCGCTCCGCCACTGACTGCCCAGGCGCCTGCCCGCCCGCACCCCGGCCCCGGGAAGGTAACCCACGCTCCCGCGCGCGCCCCACTCCAGGCCGCCCCCTGCCCAGCCTGCCCCTTCCCGGCCCCGGCTGGGCGCGCGCTCGGCCGGGGCGGGCGCTGTCCGCCCGCACGGTGCTGAAGCGGGCCCCGCGGTCCCGGCCCGCGCCCTCCCTCCTTCTTGCTCCCGCTTTGCGCGTCTCCCCTTCCCCTCCATGTCCTGTGTCTCTTTCTCTCTCCTGGCGCGCTCCCGCCTGAGGGCCGCTCAGCAGAGCCGGGCAACTCGCCCGCCCGCAAAGCCAAGGGGTGCGGCGGCAGCGGGAGCCCCGGCCCGCGCGGGGAGGCAGTGGGAAGCCTGGGGGAGCTCCAGCAGCACCCCGAGCCTCTCTGTGGCTGGGCCCTGAGTTCCCCACCCCCTCAGGAGCCAGGGGAGAAGTTTGGAAGAGAATCTGCTTTGCGGCAAGGGCGCCCCTGCGCGCCAACGCTTTGCGGGGAGGCGGGGGCACTCCCACCCAGCCAGCCCTCCCCAGGCCGCACAAACGCGGGTCTCCTTCGTCTGCAGAGGAAAACGCCGTAAAACACTGGATCTCCAGAGCCCTGGGCTTCCCTGCCAGGAGAGACCCCACAAGTGGGGAGGGAGGGGACTTGCAGCTGCTTATCCTACAGGCAGCCCCTCCCCACCAGAGTTCAGCTGACCTGGACCCTGGAGCGCCCCACCGGTGCAGACGCAGGTGGGGGGGTGGGGTCTGACCTCCCATTTCCATTGCCCTGAAGGCTGGGTTCCCTGCAGTCTCTCCCGGATCTCTGCTGCGGGTGGGTGGAAGTGGGCCCTCGAATTTCCCCTGGGTGGAGCCTGGTCCACCTGTCCCTGAGCCTCCTCTGTCAGAAGCCAAAGAGACCTCTCTGAAGGGGTATCCACTCTGGCCCCACCCACCATAGCCCTTCCTGTCTCTTAAATGGATTCCCCCACCCCCTTGTGGCCCAGGGTCCACCAGGGAGGCAGAAGGGCCAGTCACCTCACACACCCCTTGGGTCTGCCCCAGCTTCACACAGCCCGGCTCCTTCTGAGCTGTGCTCTCCCGCCTCTGTCGCTGCAGTAGCCACCGTAAGATGGACTCAGAAAACCAGGGGCCACGTGAGGCCACTTTGCAGGCCCAGCTGGGGTCTTGGAATCTACCTGCCCTGGTCAGGGTGTGGGGTGGAAACCCTCCTCCACTAAGACCCTCCCAGACCCTCTCCGGCGTCCCTGTCAGTGTCGGGGTCCAGCCATAGGGGTGGGGGAATCGACAAAGGATGCTCTCTCCAGACCACGGACCCATGCTCAGGGGTCGTCACGCAGGGATGAGCAAAAAGCCCTCCCCCAGGCCGAGCCAGGGTGACCTGTGACCACTTCCTCTCCCCCAGGCAGAGAATTCCCCACCACACTTGGATGTGTGTTCGGACCCTTGGAGGAGCCGCTGAGGAATCAAAGCCATCGTCATGGAGTTCGTGATGAAACAGGCCCTGGGAGGTAGGAAGTTGGGGGCGTGGGGGCACAAGGCTGGCCTCATCCCCACAGTGGCATGCAGACACATGGGGGCACGTTCAGCACGTGGTCACCCTCAGACTTCACAGATGCCTTCACTGCATGTCCCCGGAAACACACCTGCCCGCTCCCTCCCTCAGGACAGAGCCAGGGAGAAGGGGGGTAGGAACCAAAGCCAGCGCCTCCCAAATGGCCTTGGCCAGCACGGGGAGTGGGGGAGGGTGTACACGGTGTGCGTGGTCAGGACAGAGCCCACCAGACAGTGCTGAGGCTGGGGTCCAGGGTGAAGCAGCAGCACCCTCGCTTTTGGGGGGCTAGTGGGGGGTGGGTTTCAGGGGCACCAAGGGCCAATCCTAACTGGCAGCATCTGGTGGGCCCCATGGGGGTTCTGCTGTTGGTGAGCAGAGCCATGGGAAGCTGCAGCAGGCAGAGTAGGGGTGGGGGCCAGGGCTGGGTCTGTGGTGTCCAGCAAGGACCCCATGGGTTTCACCCAGGGTGGGGGCAGCAACGTGCACAGGGAGCTAGGGCTGGCTGAGCACAGGGACAAGGGAAGACGCCAAGACAGGCAGGGCAGCTGTGTGTGGGTCCCTGGGAGAGGGCCGCCCTTCTAACCCTGCTGACTTATCTGAAGGGAATCTTGTGCCTATTTCATCCAGAGGGGGTCATCACTGAGGCCAGAGACGCTGGCCTAGGAGGTGGGCAGGGCAATGGGCTGACGTCCACACTGGGATAGGTGCGTCCTGGTAGAGCGGTCTGGTCAGCCAAGGCCCAAGGGGCCCATCCCAGCTCCCCTGGTTGCAAGACCAGCTCCCCGGAGCTCCCTGGGATGGGAGCCTGTGGCCAGCTCCTGACTCTGCCATTCGGGACGTTTCCCTCTGGTGGCCTCCGTGGGCCACACCCTGACCTGGTACCGTGCACAGCCTGGCATGAGTCAGGTGATGCGTGACAAGGCCATCCTCATGGTGCTGCTGCAGGAGCAGGAGGAATCGGGACCTTGTTGCTAGAGCTGGGGATGCTAGAGTGGATGGGGGCTGTTGTGCTGGTAATGGAGGGCAGGATGGTGGGGCCAGTGCCACCAAACACAGGACAGGGGCCCTGTGGGTGGGCTTGTCTTTTGCAGAATGGCTTCATTTCTGCCACCACGAATGAAAAGACATTTGGGCCTGGCCTGGGGCCACTGTTCCTGGGATTCTGTGGTCAAGGATAGGCTGCAGGTTGGGTCTAATTATAATGATTACGTCACCAGGACATGATTCAGGGACAAGCATCCTGGCACCGGGAGCAATCCATGTTCCCACCCAGCCGGTCCCAGGCTGGTACAGATAATTAATTAGGTGGCTAATTCAGGCCCTGAGGTGGGTTTGTAAGAAACCTGAAATATCTGATTTGGCTGTCTACATGGCTGAAATTAGCTGGGTAATTGCCAGCCTGGATCCCCTTTGTTCCATGTCAGCCCAAAGTTTCTCCTGCGGCAGCAATGGGGTGGGCTGCATGGGGCGGGGGGGGCCTTGGAGTATCCTCTCAGCAGCCACCCACGGGGTGCGCCCACCAGGTGCTGCCCCCCACTACTTGTCATGCCCCCACTGCTGAGGTTGGCGGCTGCATCTGACCTCCAGGGCGAGACCTTGTGTTTTTTTCCTGTGCTTTCTCTCCCCCTGGATGGGCATCATTTTGGCCTCTTAGGATGAGTACGTACAGACAGAGGGACAGAGACAGACCCAAACCCAGACCCAGACCCAGAGGGATGGACCCGAGAAACAGGGAGCAGGTGTGGGTTGGAGAGAGGGTGCCCTGGACACACAAGACAGATGTGGGGAGGGGCAGGCCAGAGGGAGAGGGGCACTGGGGCACTGGCTGTCTGGGAATCTGTAGGGGATGGAGGATCGGAACAGAACAGCCAGGGAAAAAAGACAGGGGGCCCTGAGACCAAGATTGAGGAACCCAAGGAGGGCGCCTGGGTGGCTCAGATGGTTAAGCGTCTGCCTTCAGCTCAGGTCATGATCCCAGGGTCCTGGGATCGAGTCCCGCATTGGGCTCTCTGCTCAGCGGGGAGCCTGCTTCTCCCTCTGCCTCTCTCTCTATCTGTCTCTCATGAATAAATAAATAAAATCTTAAAAAAAAAAAAAAAGATTGAGGAACCCAAGGAAATGGGACAAGAGACAGAAGTGCAGGGTGCATGGTGGAGAGAGACACTGAGACAGACACAGAGACAGAGAGACAGATGTATCAGACACAAACTGAGAAATAGAGTCAGGGCTAAAAACACAGAGACCATGTACCTGTCTGTGCAGCAGGAGGGAGGAAAGACACAGGGCCTGGAGGGAGCCCCATGGGGGCAGGCCTCGCTCGGCCCTGCTGGGGACAGGACTGGATGTAGCCTAGTTAAGTTGTGGCCAGCTCACTGGGCTGCTGTGTTGTCCTGACCATGTGTCTCATGGAAGGCCTTTGCTGGGGACAGAAGCTTCAAGGTGACAGCCTGGAGAGTCCCATGTCAGGTAGACCAACAGGGCGTCCACAGTCCCCCACTCCGCCACCCCGAAGCGCATGTCTGGTCCACTCTGGGGCTCAGGGTATGATGAACTGAGTGGCAGCCCGAAATTCAGGGGCTGCCAGTCCAGAAGGAGCTCAGATGCAGTTCGGCGGCCCCAGGCCTTTCCTATAAGCCTCTGTCGATGGCTGATGCTGCCCAGTCCCTGCGGCCCAACCCCCGTGGAACCCAAGCCTGGCCAGCGGGCTTCTGGCTCTGCCCCTACAGCGCAGTGTGACCCTTGCTGAAGGCGGTCTCCTCCACGGGCTCTGGGGACCACGAGGCCGCCCGGGAGCACCTGCTACTGGAAGAAAGGGAAGGTTGAGGGGCATGGCTAGGCGTTGCTGTGGTGACAAGGGGCTGCCCTGGGCAGTGAGGGAGGACAGGGCCCAGCAGGCCAGGAGGGGGCCTGGCAGGTGGGAGTGGGACTGTCAGCGCCGCTGCGGGTGAGCAGTGGGACTCACGCCCCAGCAAGGCCACGAGCACTGACTGGTGGCCTCACAGACGCCCAGAGCCCCGGAGAGCACGTAGGCAGCCACGGACCACAAAGGAGGGGACAGATGGCTCCCGGGGCTCCTTTCCTTGTGATGGCAGCATCTGCCCACACACTCCAGTCCCTGGGCCCCTGGGCATGGGAGGGCTTTGCATGGTGGCAGTCTCTCTTGAGATGCAGCCTGGGAGGGACCGGGTGGAACCCATGGGGGCGTCTGCTCTTAGGGCCTGAATTCTTCCTGGGATGACTAGGGGGCACCTTTGGTTCCTTCAAAGTCAGACGTGATCCCCCTGGACACTGTTCTGCTGCCGAGGCCAGGGAGCTGTGGGTGCCATGGGCACACAGAGCTGGCTGGGGAGAATTCTCCTGGGGCCAAATTGTTGAGAAAAGTGTCCAGCTGTTGACAAATTTGTTCTCACTGAGAGAATATCGTGGAGGCCTTTATGTTCTTGGGCCACACCAAGATTGACCCCAGATTTAATGCTCAGTCCCTTGAAGAAGAGAACACTCGTGAAGTCTGTGGGAGCAGCTCGAGTGGTGGCCTGGAGACTGCGACAAGGTGGCCTTGAATGGGGGCCATGTGCTTGGGCCACTGGACACAGATCTGGGGCTCAGAGTCTTCAAGGGTGCAGTTTGAAGAAAAAACAGTTTTCTCCCAAGGCCAGGAAGTGGCAAGCGGCCCTGGGGCTGTATTCACACCGCGGACAAGAGCAAAGGCAATTGTCAGGTTACTGTGGTTGGGTGGTTGGTGTAGACTCTCATCAGGCTAAATCAGCTGCAGCGTGGCTATTCTGGCCCTAAGAACTGGTCCATGGCTGGCTGTCCTGTTGATCTGCCTGGTGTGACATATTCCATGTCCAAAGCATGCTCAGGTCCTCGGGGATGGTGTGGGGGCAGGGGAGGGCTTCACGGAGGAGGGGGCATCTGAGGTGGGATTCAAGGATGGGCAGATGACCCTGGGACACAGCACGTGCAAAGGCCCAAGGGCTGCAGGGCGGGGGCAGCAGGAGATGGGAAGGAGGACGTTGCAGGACAACCGTGACCACGCCCACGGGGGGTCTTCTCACCGAGCACACTCCAGTGCCTCACTGACACGTGGTCCCTGTGTCCTGTGTCCTGTGGTGAGTTGGCCTGGGGCCATCCTGGGGGGAGGCTGTCCTCTCTTGGGGAGTCAGGCGTCAGGGCTTGTGCCTGGTGCACGGGGAGGATGCAGGAATGAACAGCCACCCTCCTGAGGCGAGCATGTCTGAGTGGGGACAGAAGCCCCGCCGAGCCAGACTGCACGTGTATGGGAGGAAGATGGATCCCTGTCACCCAGACCTCCGCGGACAGAAGAAAAGCATTTCACAGATGTGTACCCCAGGGAGAGCCTCTGGGGGCTGCTGTGGTCGGGGGGCCTCTGCACCCTGTGGGGGTGGGTTGTGTGCTCTCTGCTGGGGCTCTTGGGGGTCAGTCCCCAGATGTGTCGAGACTGCCAGGTCAGACCCTGGAGAAGGGAGGGCAGTGCCCCCCGCGTCGCTCACACAAGTGGGGGTGGGGCTGGGGTTGGAGCTGAGTCTCCCGCTGGGAGCCGGGAGCCCTGGGCAGAGAAGTGCCTCCCTCAGTGCTGGTGCCTTCCTCCACCTCCACGGGCGTGTTGAAGGGGGCCTCCTTCCCTGTCTGGCACCTGCTTCTGTAAAGCATCCTGAGCCCCCTCTCCCACTGCTGGGTCTCTGACTCCCAGCTGAGTCCTGCATGTACCTGTAGCTGCTTTGGGGACGTAGCGTCAGGGATCCTGAGGTCTTTGCAGATCAGAGGTGGCTCTTTCCCAGACTCTCCTTGCCTTGGCCTCTAGGACCTCAGGTCAGAGCTGTAGAGAGAGCCTGAGATACCAGGTGGTCCTGTCTGGACCCCCAGTGTCCACTCACGGGACCGTACACTGAGGGTGAGGCCAGGCCTCCCCATCCTGTCCCTAACCCGGGTCCCGAGGGTAGGGCAGGTCTCACTGGCCCCCCTGCCCTATCTGTCTGTTTTGGAGTGAGCTCTGTTTATTGGGGGCCTCCCATGGACCTGGGGCTGCCCAGCTGGGACACTACCAGGTGAAGCCAGGTTCTCTGGGGGGATGGTGGAGCCGCGGGCTGAGCTGGGCTGCAGAAGGGGCAGATTGGGAGGGGAAGCACCAGAATTCTGCACTGGGGAAGATGCTTTTGACTCAAATCAGAGAGACAGAGAGGGGCTTGAACCAAGGTTTGTTTCCCTCACGTGAAGAGGAGTCAGGAGGTGGCTCAGCTGCTCTGTGGTACCATCTGGGACCCAGCTTTAGCTCTTGTTGCGCCCCGTCACCCCATGAGCTTCCCGGGCTTTCATGCTTAGCCTGCTTCTTACGGTGGCAGAGTGGTTGGTGCTGCTCCAGCATCCCATGGACAGGGCAGGCAGAAGGGGAGGGCCCAAGGGACAGCCCCCTGTTCTGGTTAGTTATGGGATCCCACTGGAGATTTCCATTTGTGTGTCATGGAAGGTGAGGCCAAAGTGGGCACATCACCCTCCGAACAAGGTGGGCGGTATTGGGCAGCTCATAGTACAGGGCTTGCATCAACTTGGGAAATCTTGATTTTCAGATGCAAGACCCCAGACCATGAGCCCTCCAAGGGCCGGGTACCTCCTCCTTCCCCTGCTCACCCTTGAGAGCTGGACTTCTCCACAGGCAGCCAGCAAAAAGTCAGTGATAAAGCACCAACATTCGTTCAGAATGGGCACCAGCCCATACGTGGGCTCAGGAGAGACACCACGTATCCAACATCTCTCGGAGGCTGGAAAGACACATCAGAGAAACTGTCTTTTCTCCCTAAAACAATGAGGACAGGTCTTCCCTCAAGAGACGACACTCCTAGTTGATTAAGCTACAGATCAGTTATAAAGCCTTAGCCCCAATGTGGGAATAAAATGGATATATTGCACTTCAACCGATAAAGTCATTTGTTTTTTTCCTTGTTGGTTGGCAAGAAATTCTGGTTGGGATTAAAGCATTCATTTTAATAGCTCCTCTGTGGCGGGGCTCACAGTGATCTTGCACTAACATCAGGGACTGCTCGGTTGGCTCCGGAACGTTGCACATTTACTGCTGGGGCGTTAAACTAGCAGAATGAGCATCAAGTCCAGGCAGACCCTAATGCCAACAAATTTCAGAGACTCTGGCATGGTAAACCCAAGCCCAGGTCTTAATGGATCAGGCAGGGGGTGCACCCTGGCTGGGCAAGGGGGGAGCATTGAGACTCCTGCTATTGGTCGGGGGCTGCCCAGAGCACCCTGGTTCTGTCTAGGGGGAGGTGGAGGCTTTGGCTGGTTGCTGCGTGGTCCTTCCTCCTGACCTGCCTGGTCTTGGGCTTTGTATGAATCTCTCGTTTTAGATTTTTTTTAATTTTTTTAATTTTATTTTTTTTAAGATTTTATTTATTTATTTGAGAAAGAGAGAGAGAGCACAAGAGCGGGGAGGGTCAGAGGGAGAAGCAGGCTTTCCACTGAGCAGGGAGCCCAATGCGGGACTCGATCCTGAGACCCCAGGATCATGACCTGAGCCGAAGGCAGACGCTTAACTGACTGGGCCACCCAGGTGTCCTTTCTTTTCTTTTATTTTTTAAGAACATTTTCTTCTTCTTTTTTAAGATTTTATTTATTTGAGAGAGAGCTGGGGGAGGAGCAGAGGGAGAGGGAGAAGCAGACTCCCCGCTGAGTGCAGAACCTGATGCGGGACTCAATCCCACAACCCATGAGATCATGACCTGAGCCAAAACCAAGAGTCGAATGCTTAACGAACTAAGCCACCTGGGCGCCCCCAAATCTCTCTTTTCTAGGGTTGCTCTCACTTTTCTCATCTCCCAGGCAGTGGAGAACATGGTTTCTCTTCCCTTGCAGGGGTTGGTCAGGAGCTCTGGCTTCCTTTTCTTAGGGGCAGCCTGGCAGGGCTGGGGGAGAGTCCCTGTTCCACCCGGTAGGTCCCCTTTGGTCCCATGGGCTTGACTGTGAACTGTGGCATCCAAGCTGCTCAGGGCCCAGCAGAGTGGCTGGGGTGCTGGGTTCTGAGTGCTGCATGCTGGGTGCTGACAGTGCTGGATGCCATGTGTTGAGTGCCAGGTGCTAAAGGCTCTGTGCTGAGTTCTGATGGTGCTGTGTTCTGTGTGCTAGGTGCTGAGGGTGCTGAGTACTGGGTTCTGGGTGTTGAGTGTGGTTCTGAGTGCTGGGTGCTTTGGGTGCTGGGTGTTGGGTTCTGCGTGCTGGGTCTGGGTGCTGCGGATGCTGCATGCCTGGTGCTGAGTGCTGCATGCTGGGTGTTGGGGGTACTATGTACTAGGTGCTGCATGCTGGGTGCCTGGTGCTCAGTGCTGTGTGTCAAGTGCTGGGTCTGGGTGCTGAGGGTGCTGTGTGCTGGGTGTTGGGGGTACTATGTACTAGGTGCTGCACGCTGGGTGCCAAGTGGTCAGTGCTGTGTGTCGAGTGCTGGGTCTGGGTGCTGAGGGTGCTGCATGCTGGGTGCCTGGTGCTGAGCACTACATGCTAGGTGCTGAGGGTGCTGCATGCCTGGTGCTGAGTGCTGCATGCTGGGTGTTGGAGGTACTATGTACTAGGTGCTGCACACTGGGTGCCAAGTGCTCAGTGCTGTGTGTCGAGTGCTGGGTCTGGGTACTGCGGATGCTGCGTGCCTGGTGCTGAGAGCTGCATGCTGGGTGTTGGGGGTGCTATGTACTAGGTGCTGCACGCTGGGTGCCAGGTGCTCAGTGCTGTGTGTCGAGTGCTGGGTCTGGGTGCTGAGGGTGCTGTGTACTGAGTGCTGCATGCTGGGTGTTGGGTGCCAGTGCAGACTGGGACTCAGGAGGTTGGGACCAGGTCAGGCAGTTGGCTAAGAGCAGCTCTGAGAGAGCCTACAGGAAGGTTGGCATCCACATCTGTGCCTTTTGGCCCCGATGGTGTTCCTAACACAACCGTGGGACGTGGCAGCTTCGTTGTGGCGGAAATGACAGAGCCCCGTGCTGAGCTTTGTTTCCTGCGCGGGGATGGTGGGCTTTGTCAGGGCAGGGTGCTGTCCACTGCATGCACCCCAGGCCATTTTTTTTTTTTAAGATTTTATTTGTTTGACAGAGAGACACAGCAAGAGAGGGAACACAAGCAGGGGGAGTGGGAGAGGGAGAAGCAGGGAGCCCGATGCGGGGCTCAATCCCAGGACCCCGGGATCATGACCTGAGCCGAAGGCAGACGCCCGACGACTGAGCCACCCAGGCGCCCCCACCCCAGGCCATCTTGGCCCCAGGCCTCTGCCTTCACCTTCTGGCCCCCAGTGGTTTAAGAGCTGACCAGCAAGGCCTGGGGCCTCCTGGGAGAGACAAGAAGAACAAATGCTGTGTGCCTGTGGTAGGAGGAGACATCAGGGACAAGTTGAAGCTACTTTAACAGAAGATGCGGGGTGGTCCTGGGGAACCCTCAGCAAGCTGCTGGCCTCGGGCCCTCGAGGCTCCTCAGGCCCACCAGGACCATTCTGCACTTAGCTTTCCTTCAGAACGAAGGTTCTGGAAATGTGGACTACCACCCCAGGCTTTGTGCCTGGTCCACGGGGGTGAGAGAGACCCGTGTTGGCCTCTGTCTCTGCTGTCCTTCTGTCTGTCCAAGTAGATGCCCTGCCCAGCTGAGCCCACCCTGCCCTTGGGGTCGCTATCAAGGTGGAGACACTGTGGGAGGTCCCTGAGACGCGGGGCCAGGAGGTGTGGGGGGCCGTCCCTGGCCCTTGTCCCTCTCAGCAGATGAAGTGCCGCGGACCAGCGACCCCAGGGCCCATGGCTGCAGCATCCTGCCTCACGGGTGACACTGGCGAGTGGGCAGCCACTTGAGTGGCAGAGTGGCTGAATGGAAGGACGGATCCATGACGATTACAACCCTCCTGGAGCCGGGCGGCTGCGCCATCTGCCCCCAGGCTTGGCTCTGTGTGGGCTCACTAATAGGCGTTTTCATCTCGCTCTTGTCTCCGTTTGTTGAAAGCCAAGACCAGATGCTCTCGCCTGGCGCCTGGCTCCACAAAGCCCCCGGCCCTGGGCCCCCTCCCCAGCAGGCAGGAGCGTCTGGTGGTCCCTGAGGTGAGGGGAGGGGGACTTTGTTCACGGCAGGAGGAAAATCCCCAGACAACTAATAAAGGTTTGCAAAACCACAGAAGGAGTGGACGGGCAGAGAAGAGGTGGTTTTGGCCCTTCTGAGCATGCATAAAAGCTCAAGGGGCCTTGCAGAAAATTAGGGATGTGCATTCAGTGTGTTCCAGTGGCCCGGCTGAGGCAGGGCTCTGGCCTGCTTGGAGGCGAGCAGGAGGCACCTGCAGGTCGCCATCCAGCCATCAGGCCCAGGGCCCCGAGCCCCATGGCAGCAGGGTGAGGCAGGGCCCCCAGTGTCTGGTGCCTCCCTTCCTAAGGGCTTGGAGGGCGGGGGCCCAGGCTCTGCACCCAGCACGCAGGAGAGGCCCAGCTCTGCTGGTGAGGACAGTGCAGAAGGCCACTGTCATCCTTGCTTGTTACCGGGACCTTGACCAGTGCGCCGAGGGTAGGAGCTGAAGTGGCCCCGTGGCCAGTGACAGGCTTTATTTTTCCCTGGAAGCTCGTTTGTTCCTTGGCCAGGATGGCGAGGAGAGTCGGACCCCCCTCAGGGGCGGTGGGGGTGGGCACCCAGTGAGGGGGCCTTGCCACCAGGAACAGCAGGGCGCCTGCATCGTTGGAGGTAACGTAACTGATCGGACCTGCCGTTTCCACTCACGCCTTTGTGAAATGCTTTCGTGCTATTTTACTTCTTTTATCCTAATATATGGACTTAATTTTCTTTTTAAAAACCTTCTGCAGGTTTTGGAGCCTACATGCCCTTTTAAAACATTATTTAAGCTCTAATTGTCACAGTCCAGAAGGACACTGTGGGCTGGGAGTTCTGTGCTCTCCTGTGCCCTCCCTACGTCCACGCCCACCTTTGGTCTTTGGGATGTGGATCCAGGGGACTAGGATTGCAGTATGTCCTCTTTATATATAAAGAATATTTTGGGGGCTCCTGGGTGGCTCAGTCGTTAAGCGTCTATCTTCGGCTCAGGTCATGATCCCGGGAACCTGGGATCGAGCCCCGCATCAGGCTCCCTGCTCGGCGGGGAGCCTGCTTCTCCCTCTCCCACTCCCCCTGCTTGTGTTCCCTCTCTCACTATCTCTCTCTCTGTCAAATAAATAAATAAAAATCTTTTTTTTTAAAAAGAATATTTTGATCTTTGCATTCAACTTTATAAGAGATATTTATACATATTTATTTTTTAACATGAAAGTGGATGCTTATTGTAGGGAATTGAAATAATACAGAAAAATATAAAGAAGTGATATGGAAATTTGAGATGGCGTTGCATTCAAAAGCACCTGTTAGAATCGCTCATTATTTAAAAATTCTTTTTCAAGGAAGGATGCCTTCAGATCTAATAATAATATGGAACGTAAATAAACTTTTTCTCGTCAGCCCACGGGAGGTGTCCTTGTCGCATGCCTCCCTGTCTGTTCCTCAGTCATGTGCTCGTTGTTGGACTGGGGGGCTCAGACGTTGTTGGACTGGGGGCCACTGAGCTCTTGCCAGACCTCCTGCTCCGTGCTCCTCACGTGGCCGTACCAGCCGCTGAGGGTGGTACCGTCATGACCACGTAAATAGTGTCACTGGTGAGCCAAGCAGGGCAGTGCAAATACATGTCTTCCTTATAAAGCCTCCGGTCTGCCCTGAGGCTAACACAGGGCTCATTTTCCGTTCGCCCAGTTTTCTGTGGACTGTCTTTCAGGCTTTTCACACCAGCAAAGCAGCCCTCCCGACGACACTTGGGTGCGGTTATCAGTCCCAGACGGACTGTTAGCTGTGTTTCCTCTGGAGCAGCTGCCCCAGGACCCTGGCACCTCCCGCTCGCTCTCGTCCCTGGTTGCTGTCCAGGCTGTCACTCAACACTGGTTGGGTCCTCGGGAGCTTTCTGTGACCGCACAGAGGAAGGCTCTGTCTTGTGCCTACGTGCACGGTTGTCTGGGAATGGCGTTTTAGATTCAAAAGAATTCTGTCCCTCAAATTGTGAAGTTATTTTCCTGTTGTCTTCCAGATTCTCAAGTTGCTGTTGAATCATCAGATGCTATTCTTATTCCCAGTGCTCTTTACGTGACCTGCTTTTATCTGCTCTCCCTCGAGAGGCTTGTACGGTTTTTCTCTCCAGCGCTGGCATTCTGACGTTTCGGGATTCTCGGGCCTGCCGTGGGTCCCTCACCTCCCCTGGACCCCGATCTCTGTTGCCGCCGTGGCCGCCCCACTGAGGGCTCGTCCTCCCTGCCCCAGAGACTCTCCTGCGTGGGTTCTCTGCTTTCTTCTATGCTCTCTCCTGTCTTTCATCTCTGTGTCTCTTGTTCTACTCTCTGGGATGTCTCCTTAATTTTATTTCCTAGCTCTTCAACCGAATTTTTTATCTCTACATTTGTATTTTTAACTTCCAAGAGCTCTTTTATGTGTTCTAAACTATCCCCTTATAAAGAGTTCCCCTGTCCTCAGTCCCGTCTCTCCTCTGGGTCCCTCCCGCCCCTGATTTGGGAGCTGTCTTCATGGTGGAGGCCTTCCTCGGCTGTGCGTTTCTCTTTCCCAGTGAGCTACGACGCCGGTCTGCGCATCTCCTGTGCTGTGGGGGACTTCTTGGGCTTCCCTGTGGGACACACGTGGTAAAGTGCTTTCTGTGTTTGGGATCCCCAGGCGTCAGGATCTTTAGGTCTTGTGTGGACGTGTGGGTCACTTCTCCAGAAATAGACCCTGTGTGGCTGGATGACAGAGTCTGCCAGCAAGGCAGTGGACAGGGGCCTGGGTGGGCCCTCTCTTTCAGGAAACAGTTGTCCACTTAAGCCGCTTCTGAGCTGGACCGTCACCTCTGCCCCCAGTGCCTGAGTCTGTGGGGCCTCCTGTTCGGCTTCCCCAGGGAGACGACTTCTTGATTCCCCTTTGCTGCTTGGGTGGTGGTGGACCCCCGTGCAGGGAGGACAGGGCCCCTTGTGCATACCCCAGCCCGGACCCCACAGGGCCTGGTGCGCCCAGCTCTGCTGGTGGATCCGTGTCTCAGCTCAGGTTCTGCCATGCGTCGGCCTTCCTTCCTCCCCAGACCTCGTTCCCTCGTCTCCTCTCCTGTTTGACCTTGTGTGATTACACTTGTAAATGTCTTTACTCCCATTTTAGGGCGTTGTAGAGAGGGTGTCCGTCCATCACGTTTAACCACATCTCGGTACACCATCACCCACATGGGCACACGCGTGCGCCAGGACACGTGGCGTGAGGGTGATCAGAACTAGCCTGGTGTCGGGACACCGGGTGTGAGCTTGTGTGCGTTCGCGGCTGTCGACTTAACCAACACCAGCTCGTCATCACAGGTCCGGCGCTTGTGACGGACCCTCCGTCAGGATTTACCTCCTTCCCCCCACGAGCCAGACGCACAGACAGGATCTGTCTTGAGGCAGCCTATACTCGAGTGTGGGGACCGGATCAGCAAACACGAGGTCAGGCGCCGGGCAGGAGGTAACTCCCCGCGGGAGACCGGTCTTCGGGGCAGGTTGTCAGACGGACGGACGTGTGGTGCTCTGGCTGCAGGAGGAGTGGCCTCTCCGAAGACCGTTACTTCCTGGCTGACAGGACTACAGGACGGTGGGAGGATGTGCATACCTGAAATTCTTCGGACACACATTCCCTGCCTGCCCTCTACGAAGATCACACAGATCTGCGTCCCTGATGGTGCTCCATAATGCTCCCCACACGGGATGTCGTCAGCTGGTGCTGGTTGAATAGATAAAACGCTCTCTTAATTTTTTTTTTTAAAGATTTTATTTATTTATTTGAGACAGAGAGAATGAGAGAGACAGAGAGCACATGAGAGGGGGGAGGGTCAGAGGGAGAAGCAGGCTCCCCGCTGAGCAGGGAGCCTGATGTGGGACTCGATCCCGGGACTCCAGGATCATGACCCGAGCCGAAGGCAGTCGCTTAACCAACTGAGCCACCCAGGCGCCCCAACGCTCTCTTAATTTTAATTCAACATCTTTCATTTACTCAATGCAATTTTTGGATATCCTGTAGTTGCCGTATTTATGATTTGCACATTTCAGGTGAATTTTCTGTTATTTACTATAGCTTTCTGTGCTTGCCACTTGCCATTGAACTCTGCAATGTCCCAGGTGTTTCCACCGTGTGTTCCTGATACCGTCGGCTTGTCAGGGTTTGGGGGGGCTTCCTTGTCAGCGGCTGGACTTCCCACTTCCTGGCATGTCTGGTAATTTTTCACTGAGTGCTGGACATTCTGAGTTTCACCCTGTTGGGTGCTGGATATTTTTGTTTTCCTAAATATATTCATGAGCTTTGTTCCAGATGTGGTCAGGTTGCTTAGACACTTGGATTCTTTCCTGCCTTATTCTGGGGCTCCATTAGGCAGGACCAGAGCTGCGCTTCGTCTGTGGGTTCTTTCCCCCACAACCCAGGCCAGCCCTTCTTCCCGCTCTGACAGAAAGTTGCACTGAGGTCCGGAGCCTTTTCTGGTCTGGCTATTGGAGCACTCTCGTTAAGAGGCAGACTGTCAAATTGGGTAGAAAATCAAGACCCAACTTTATGCTACCTAAAAGAAACTCACTTTAAATATAAAGGTGCAAATAGGGTAAAAGTAAAAAGATGGAAAAGATAAGCCATGCTAATATTGATCAAAAGCAAGCTGGAGTGGATACGTTACTATCGTACAAGGTCGATTTCCGAGCAGAAGCTGTCACCAGGGACGAAGAAGGTCCCTTCTTCACAGAGATGCTGATGGATTAGGGGGATATAACAGTGTCAACCGTTTCTACACCAAAGATGAGCTTCAAGGTACATACATGAAGACAGGCATGCAGAGCTTAAAGGACAAATAGACAAATCCCCAAGTTCAGGTGGAGATATCCAGTAGTTGGTAGAACAGACAGAAAAGCGGTGAGCACGTTCAAGACTTAACAACACTGTCTGCAGACCTGAGCTGATTGACTTCAGAGAATTCTCCCCGTGAGGGCGGAGTGTACATTCTTCTCAGACACAGACAGAACAGGGATGAAGCTAGAACGTGTCCTGGGCCATAAAACAAATCATAGTGAACGTGAAAGATTTCAGTCACACCAAGTATGTTCTCAGACCGCAGTGGGATGGAACAAGAAATTTGGAAAATCCCCCCAAATACTTGGAAACGAAACAGCACACTTCTAAATAGCTCATGGGTCTGAGAAGCAATCTAAAGGGAAATTAGAAAGTATTATAAACTGAGGGGCGCCTGGGTGGCTCAGTCATGGAGCGTCTGCCTTCTGCTCAGGTCATGATCCCGGGGTCCTGGGATCCAGCCCCAGGTGGGGTCTCTGCTCAGCGGGGAGAAGCACACTAAACACCCCTATTCAAAAAAAAGAAAGGTCTCAAATGATTAACCTCAGCTTCTAACATCAGAAACCAGGAAAAGAAAAACAAATGGAAACCTGGAGTGAGCAGAAGAAAGACGATAATAAAGTTCAGAGCAGAAATGAATGAAATGGGGGAAAAAGAAAACCAAAATTTACATCTTTAAGATAAAATTGGACTTGTATCCGAAATCTATAAAGAACCCTTGCCATTCAATGATAAGAAGACCAGCAATGCGATTAAGAAATGGGCAGAAGCTCAAGGCCGTGGACAGTAGCGCTTGCTTTGCAAGTGGGCCGGGTTGGGAAGTCAAGGTCGGCATCGTGGTGTGGAGCCATGCTGGTCCCAGGTGCCCTGGACGTGATGTGTGGAGAGGGGCCCTCCAGCACCGGGGTCCTCCTCCCCAAACCCAGAACCTCAGTCCAGCCTTGAGAAAAACATCAGACAAATCCTAATTGTGAGAAAGAAAATTCCCGGAAAGTCCTCAGAGCTGTCAAGGTCATCAAACACAAGGAAAGCCTGGGAAACTGTCAGCCAAGAGGACCTAAGGAGACGTGACCGCTGAATATCATGTGTGTCCTGGACGCTGGAGCAAAAGGGACATCAGGTAAAAACTAGGGAAGTCGGAGCATGGCATGGACATAGTAATACCATTATCAGCGTGGTTCCTTGATTGCGACGAATATATCACGTTACTGTAACGTGTTAACAACAGGGCAGACTGGGTGCTGGGGATGTGGGAACATCTCTTTCTCCAAAAATTTTCTGTAGATCCAAAATAAAAAGTTAGTTTTTGAAAGTGTGCAAAAGCTTTGAATAGGTATTCCACCAAATAAGATGTAAACATAGCTACTAAGCACATACAAAGACACTCCACGGCCACCTGGACGTTTGGAATCTGAAAACAAGAGGAAGTGTGGGCACGGATGCAGAGAAGTGCAAGTCCTTGCTCAGTGCTGCTGGGGCTTCAATATGGTGCGACCACTTTGGAAAACTGTGGCAGTTTCTTAGAAAGTGAACTGTAAGATACCATGCAACTCAGCAATTCCCTGCCAGGCCTCTGCCCAAGAGAACAGGAAGAACACGTCCACACATGTGCAGAGCAATTCGGTGAAGACCCAAACTGGAAACAGCCCAGATGTCCATCAACAGGGGAAGGGATAAGCCGATCACGTCCATCTGTGTGATGGGCCCTACTCAACGGTAAGAAGGGATGAACTATTGGTGCACATGACGGCATGGATGGATCTCCAAAGTGCTGTGCCCAGTGGTGGACGCAGACCCCACCTCCCCAGGTACTACCTGTTCTATGATTCCATTTACACAACTTTCTAGGGAACACACATGAATCTGGGAAGGACAGAAAGTAGGTCAGCAGTTGCCAGAGGGGGCCTGGGGGGTGGGATTACAATTATGCTTCCATAAAGCTGTTTTTAAAAATAGGTTGTGCTCGTGAGGGCCCCCATCTGCGGGGGTGATGCGCGGGCAGCACCGCCTGAGGTCCCCCCACAGCCCCGTCCCTGTTGGAGGTAGGACGGGGCTGGGGGAGGAGGCGGTGGACAGGCAGGGCAGGGGTCTCAGGAGCCCCCGGGCCTCCTCCTGGCGGAGAGCGTCAGTGCCCCCTGCCTGCCCCTGGCTGCAAGGGTGGAGGGACAGGGCCAGCTGCGCAGCGTCCGTCCGTCCGTCCGGGAGAGAGGAAGGCAAAGTCAGGCGCCAGGTCACCCACGGAGCCTCAGAGCAGCGCTGTTCTAGCGGGCGGCGCGGACCGCATTAGGAGCATCATATTTTTCTAATATAGAACCAACTTTACTTCCCCAAAATGGACCCACCCCACTGAGAAGAAATTCTGTTTTGCTGTAGAATTCTGCAAGAAAGGCCAGCTTCCCTTCCCTAAACCCAGTTCTGGTTTAGCATTTCCACTGTTGGAGGAGAAGCTGGGCCATTGCTCTCTCTGCCAGTTTTTGGCATCATTCTTATGCGGATTTCACAAAAATAACCTGGGGAATTTCCTTCTTTTTTCTCCTTTCCAAGAACATTTAAAATATCATTGGACTTATCTTTCTTAAATGTTTGAAAGAATCCATCTGTGAATTCTTAGACATAGTTCTCCGTTTTTGACAACATTTTTTAGAAAAGCTGCTTCGTTCACGTTTTCAAACGTATTGGAATATGATGTATTATTTGGTCATATTAATGCCCTTACAATCTGCAGGGATTTCCTGCACGTTTTTCCTAATTCTGGATGTCTTTATGCTTCCCATCTTCTTGCCCCGAGCAGGCGGCCCTGCCCGAATCCTGAATCCAGCCCGCCCCGTTGTCTTCCTCAGCGCACTGACTCCCCCGTTCGCGGTGCCCACCCCTGCCTCCTGCTCGCCTAGGTTCTCTCTCGGAGGCTCGAAACCAAGGTGTGACTGGGGTGTTCCTGCTGCCTCAGGAACGGGAGTGTTCGGGGGAATTTGCAGCGTTGGCCGCCCCCGCCCCCAGGTTTTGCAGGATCAAGTCCTCCTCGCTCTGCTTCCCAGACAGGCAGCAATCCCGGTTCCACTCCGACTCCCTAACTCATTCATCGTTAGAGAGGTTTTACATTCACAAGGGCCTGGGAGGGGGGTTGTTCCTCGTTGTTCATCAGGCCCTCTCCTGGGGGCCGCCGGAGATGTGGCCCCAGTCCTAACGCATTGAGGTTATCTCTGCAGCCCGACAGGCTTTTTTCAGACATAAGAGTGTACGTCGTTTTAAATTTATGCTTCTCGTTATTGTCATACAATATTCATAGAATAAAATGTGCAATTTTGACCATTTTTGAGTGCCCAGCAAGTGGCAGGAAGCGCGTTCACACTGTTGTCCCCACCCTCCACCTCCAGAACTTGTTCATCTTCCCAAACTGTCCTCATTAAACACTCACTCCCCACCCCCGACACCCACCATCCACTTTCTGTCTCTATGATTTTGCCTACTTGGGGAATCTCCTAGAAGGGGACTCCTACTGTATTTGTTTTTTCATGTCTGGCAAATTGCACTCGACATGATATTTTCAGGGTTCATCCATGTCAGAATCTCCTTCCTGTTAAAGGCTGAATAATGTTCCCAAGTGCCTGGACCACGTCTGTTCACGCATCCATCCGTCACTGGATACCTGGGTTATCTCCACCTGTCGGTTATTGTGAATCATGCTGTCTTCAGTTCTTTTGGGCACGGACCCAGGAGAACGCTTGCTGGGTCACGTGGTGATTCTAAGTGTAATTTTTGAGGCCCCTCCACACTGTTTTTGATGATGGCTGCAACATTTTACACCCCGTCGCCCCCATGGGGCACGGGGCTCGTTTCCCCACATCCTCGCCAAGGCTTGTTTTCTACCTTTTTTATTTATTTATTTATTTTTATTTTATTTTCTTTCTTTATTTTTTTTAAAGATTTTATTTATTTATTTGACAGAGAGAGACACAGCGAGAGAGGGAACACAAGCAGGGGGAGTGGGAGAGGGAGAAGCAGGCTCCCCGCAGAGCAGGGAGCCCGATGTGGGACTCGATCCCAGGACCCCGGGATCATGACCCGAGCTGAAGGCAGTCGCTTAACCAACTGAGCCACCCAGGCGCCCCTCTACCTTTTTTTTTTAAAGATTTATTTATTTTAGCAAGAGAAAGCACGGGCAGGGGGAGGGGCAGAGGAAGGAGAGAAGCAGCCTCCCCGCTGAGCTCAGAGTCCGACATGGGGCTCCATCTTGCCACCCTGAGATCACGACCAGAGCCGAAACCAAGAGTCGGACGCTCAACTGACTGAGCCACCCAGGTGCCCTTCTGTTTTTTTGAAACTATTATTATTATTTTTCAGTAGTCGTGGGTGTAAAGTGGTGTCTCTTTGTAGTGTAGGACAATATTTGGTTGCTTTTTGTAAACATGCCCTGAGTTTGAAAAGGACTCATGCTGTTTTGTTCAGGGTTTAGGTTTGGTGTGAACCTGGTTTGTAACCTGCCTATCCTTTTTCTGTCTTTTAAATAATCATGAAACACGGGTGTGTTCCCATATAGGGCTTTCTCTGCTGGCTTTCCAAATGAGGCATCTGTGATATTCATTTGTCTGTACCCAGCTCTCAGAGCTCCTGGTGGCCCCTCACGCTCACGACCACCTGGACTCCCTGACCTGGGTGCATCATGGTGAGTGCCCGTGTGGCCATGTGGCTGAGATGTCACCTTGTCTCCAGCTGTTTGTCGGGGCCGCAGCTGAAACTAACAGGCCTGCATCGTGTCTGGGCGTGCGTTCTGCAGGGAGGAGTGTTTGTTTTAACGGGACCGTGTGGAGGGGTGGGGCAGCGGGGTCGAAGTCTGCGTGGGCTCTAAATGTGCTGAAAACCGTCACATTGCTTGCCCAAACTGCTGTGACCATGTCCCTTCCCCAGATGGAGAGAGGGTGCGCCTTCCCCAGCACTCCCCACAGCACGCATGGCCACGTTTTAAAACGGGTCTAATCTGATGACCTTGGTGCTGTCCCCAACTCTCTGGACGTTTCTGGGATTCACGGGGAGGGGGCATTTCCCCGTGGCACTAGGGTCAGGTTTTCTCCGACAGTTAAACTGCCAGATGAATCTTAATTTGGTCCAAACCCCAAAGAAAGAAAGAAGAAAGGCTTGTTGGTGTTTCGGCTAGAAGTACCCCCCAGACTGCACACGGTTAGGGTTAGCCTTGGGGTAATTGGCATCTTCATTGTGTCAAGCCTGCCCTTCAGGAATCCACAATGTCTGTAAAGCCTTACATTTAGGAGACATTTTCTACCTCCGGGTTCTGTGGATTTCCTTGTTAAACTTATTCCTAAGTATTTGCTCTCTTTATAATTATTGTGGCTAGAACGTTGTCCCATTTGTGTCTCAGCCTGTTATTGATTAGATGGTGCAAAGCAATGAATTTATATCTATAAATATCACGTCTAGCCATTCTGCCATATTCCGTGATGAGTCGGTGGTAGGTTTTCCCTGGATGTCATGAGTTCTTTAGGTATGTGACCATGTCACCAGCAAAAGAGGTGGGCGGGGGTTGGGGGGGAACCTGGTATCTTTATAATACTCATTTTATTTTCTTATGAAATTCAGTAGAACTCCAAGACACTCTCCCATGGAGGGTGGGAAGCCGCCCGTGTCCCTCCACCCTTGCAGCTGGATGCAGGGCAGGGGGGCCCCGTGGCGGCTGAGACCCCTGCCCTGCCTGTCCCACAGGGGTGGGGTGGCAAGACCGCAGGGAGTGTGGTTTTAATGTTGATGAAGCCCAGTGGATTAATATTTTCTTTTAAGTTCGTGCTTTTTGTCACCTCTGTAAGAGATCTGTGCATAAGTCAAGCTCACAGAGATTATTCTCTTATGTTTTCTTCTAGAAGTTTTGTAATTTTAACTTTTACAGTTAGGTCTATGATTGAACTTTGTGTAAGGAGTGAGGTAAGGGAAGAAATTTACTCATGTATTTATTTGCATGGGGATATCTGCTTGTTGCAGTGTTGCTTGTAAAAAGACTGTCCTTTCCTCATTGAGTTATCTTTGCAGCTTTGTCAAAAAAACCCAGCCGAACATATATGGGTGGGTCCATTTCTGGGCTCTGTTCCGTTCCATTGACCCATATGTCCACTCCTTTGTCCATACCCCACTGTCTTGATTATAGGAAGTCTTGAAGTCAAATATGTAAGTCCTCTAGAGTTAGTCTCCTTCTGCAAAGATGTTTTATCTAATCTAGGTCTTCTTCCACGTCCACATGAATTTAGAATCAGCTGGCAAATTTGTTCAAAAAAGCCTGCTTGCATTTCCTTGGGGTTGCACTGAACAAACAGACCAGCCCAGGGAAGAGTGACGTCCCAGCAGTATTATGTCCTGGAACATGGTACATCCCTCCATTCATTCTGGTCTTCTTTAATTCCTCTCAGCAGTTCTGTGGTTTTAGGCGAAGCAGACTGGCACATCTATTAAGAACAGAGGCATAGGGGCGCCTGGGTGGCTCAGTTGGTTGAGCGACTGCCTTCGGCTCGGGTCATGATCCCGGGGTCCTGGGATCGAGTCCCACATCGGGCTCCCGGCTCGACGGGGAGCCTGCTTCTCCCTCTGACCCTCTCCTCTCTCATGCTGTTTCTCTCTCACTTGCTCTCTAATAAATAAATAAATAAATCTTTAAAAAAAAAAAAAAGAACAGAGGCATAGATATTTTATGTTTTTGTCAGTATTTTTAATGGGATTATTTTAAAATTTCATTTTCTAATTGTTTGCTGTTAGTATATAAAAATACATTTGTTGCTTATTAATCTTGTATCTTGTGACCATGCTAAATTCACATATTGGTTCTAGTAGTGGTTTTGTAGACAGTCATGTTGTTTGTTAATACTAAGGGCAGTTTTACTTCTGCCCTGTCAACCTTCATGCCTCTCTTTCTTTTCTTGCCTTGGTGCAGGAACAAGGTCCTTTAGTACAAAGGTGAGTGGGATCAGTGAGAGGGAGCATCCTTTGCTCATTACTGAGCCAAGAGAAAAATGTTCACTATTTCATCATAGACTATGACATTAGCAGTAGAGTTTGTTAAGATTTTATTTATGGCTCAGTGCATGATACATATCTTTTAAAATGTTAGTTTGTTGGGCACCTAGGTGGCTCAGTCGTTAAGTGTCTGCCTTCGGCTCAGGTCATGATCCCAGGGTCCTGGGATCAAGTCCCACATCGGGCTCCCTGCTCGGCGGGAAGCCTGCTTCTCCCTCTCCCACTCCCCCTGCTTGTGTTCCCTCTCTCGCTGTCTCTCTCTCTCTGTCGAATAAATAAATAAAATCTTAAAAAAATAAATAAAATTTTAGTTTGTTATTTGCCAAATATTTGTTGAGCACCCAGACATGCAAGACGCTATTCTAGGTGTTGGGGGCACGGCCATGAGCTGGTCGGTTCCTGCTCTCGTGGAGCTCACTTTCTGTTGGCAGAGACCAACAAGAAAAAGCAAGCAAACAAACTTACAGTATCATTTCAGGTAATGCGACCTGTGGGAACATAAAGCTGGCTGATGAGGGCTGTTTTCTCTTCCCTCGTTTTTATTTTGGGTTCATTATCAGATCTGTAATCCCCAAGAATTTGTGGTGTCACCGAGGAGTCCTGGGTCACGCTTCCCCACCAGAAATTTATCCCAGCCCCATTTAGGGAGATCTGGTTCTTTCTCCAGGCTTCTGAGGCCCCACCTCCGTCACTGGTCACGTGTCCAAGTCCCGTGTGTTTGTGGGGCTGCCCGTCCCCTCTGATGCCGATTTCTGTCTCCCTCCACAGCCAGACTGCATCACACCACAGTGCGCATGAGCTGTCTGCTCAGCCAGCTTCTTCCTGGTTCTTTCCTCGGTGTCTGTCCTGGCCTTTAGGGGACTTCCAACTTTTCTGTATGCAAAATTCTTAGCTTGTCATATTTCACAGAATTTCCTTTTTAACTCTTGGGGGTGTGATTGAGACTCACTTTGGGGAGAACTGACAGCTTCATTATGGAATCTCCCAGGCATGAACATGACAATGTCTTTATTTATTTAGAAATATTTTAGTTTTCCATTAAATTTTGTAATTCTCCCATAGATTTATTTCAAGGTAAAAAATACTTCTCTCTTTTTAAAAATTGACTTTAATCTAAATGTAACATGGTATGTAGGATTGGATCCTGGAATAGGAAAGGGGAAAGCGGTGACATTCAGATAAGGTCTGTAGTTTGCTTCACAGTCTTGCACCTGTGATGATCATATTAGCTTTGATGAGTGTGTCGCAGCCAACGGTAGAAGAAGCTGGTCAGGTGTGTGCAGGAACCCTTTGTACCTGGTGACTTCTATGAATCTAAAACTTTCCAAATGAAGTTTTAAAAATCAGCAATAACTTACATATTATTTAAACATGCACCAATTCAGTTACGTATAATGAACCATAAATGAATGCACCACAGCAGTGACCACTGTTACAGGGTGATTAGTATGCACGAGGAGCCCCAGGAAAGCCTGTCTGGGTTGGGAGCAGTGGACAAAGTTCTGGAAAAACAGCAGCAAGTGCAGAGTTCCTGAGGTGGGGACATCAGAGCCTGCTGTTCTACCCAGCTTCCCCAGGTCTTTGGAGAAAACGTCTGTGTAGGGCCCAGGCTGAGAAGCACCGGCTGGGTCTGCGCCCCCCAACCCATGCACTGTTTTCTCCACCTCTCACCTGGAAACTGAGGCTCAGAGAAGAGTGAGAGAAAAGGGGGGTAGACTCTGGCCTCCCTCCCTGCACTTCTGCCCCCATGGAGCCAGTGTGGGACGCTGGCGGTGGGACCACGAGCCACAGAGTCCACCCACCTTCTGCGTCAGGCACTTGGACCTGGGGGTTGGGGTGGGACCGCTCGGTGTCTGTTTCCTCACCTGGAAATGAGGTTGGCAGCTATGCGGCCAGGCCCTCAGGCACCTGCCCAGGCTCCCCAGCTTCCATGCCAGGACAGCAAATGGCCTGTGGGGTTTCCGTGCCAGGACCAAGCTTCCTGCAGTTTCTGTTAATTCCCAGCCAGGTGGGCCTTCCAGAAGCCTGTTCTTCAGCACAGCAGTGGAGGCCACGACGGGGACACGGGGGGCCAGTGGCGCTTGCCACATGGCGCTGTGGTCGCCCCGAGGGTGGGTCTTGTTCAGACAGTGAGTGGCTTTGCAGCCGGCTGGTGCGGCACTAACCCACACCACTGTGGGGTGACCTCTGGTGCTCCCACCCCTGGCCTAGGAGAGGCCATGCAGCCTCCCAGAGCCGCCCCTCCATCCGATGGGCCAGGCCCCCCTTGGCTTTCCCTAAGCCTCAGGCCAGGGGAACAGCCCAGAGCTCAACTGAGGGCCGGACAAGAATGCCAGGAATCCTGGGGAGCCCGTGAAACTCAGAGCCAGAAGGGTCCTGGGCAAGCCCCCCAGGCCCACCCTAGTGTAACAGAGCTCAGCACACAGCTGGTGCTCAATAGATGCATTTGATCACTAGGCTACAGGCCATGTGCTGAGTTGAAGAAGTCCGTATAGGGACCACCAAGTAAGGGTGCCCCTCCCCGCTGCCCTTCCCCAGCGGTCCTACACTTTTCCCTCCCAGGAGAGAGAGGGGGTGAGACCATTCACCAGCTCGGCTTTTTTGTTTTGTTTTGTTTTGTTTTTTTAAGATTTCGCTTGTTTGCTTTTTTAAAGAGAGAGAGAGACTGTGAGTGGGGGAGGACTGGGGAGGGGAGAGGAATCTCAAGCAGACTCCGTGCTGAGTGCGGAGGCTGATGATGCAGGGCTCGATCTCAGAACCCTGAGACCATGACCTGAGCCAAAACCAAGAGTCAGAGGCTCAACTGACTGAGCCACCCACGCGCCCCCCCGCCCACCAGTTCTGCTTTAATACGCCAGTCCTTCTCAGGAGGGAGGAAGAGCTGTTGGTCACTCTCACTGTAGTGTGAATTAGCTGTTCAAGAGGGGAGGTTTACAGAAAAGCGGAGCCTCGATGCTGTGGGTGGCCAGCAGGCCAGAGAAGTCGGGAAATTGCAGCTACTCCCTGGATTGTGGGTTGTTGCCGCCTCCCCCACGCCTGCCAGACTGAGAGCAGCATGGGGCGCAGAGAGATTCTGCTTATTATCTGGGCAACTGTCAGAAGAGTATGCAAGTGACTCTGGTCTGGTTTCCCGTGAATCACTGGCTTCAGATCGGCTTCATGAAATTCTGCAGGAGTGCCTGAAAACAGACCCTGAGGCTTTAGTTTTCTGTTAGTCTGGATCTGTACCACATACCCGGTGGAGGGGGGCTCCCTGTCCTCACAGTGACATGGTGGCCTTGGCGTCCCCACACTCCGAGACCCTGTGGTAGTTCCCAGCAGCTAGGAAGGCCCACGGGGCGTAGGCGTGGTCCAGCCTGACGAACGTCTCGTTTTCAGCCCAGAGCACTCCACCCGAGAGTTCTCTCTCTCTCTCTTTTTTAAGATTATTTATTTATTTATTTGACAGAGAAAGAGAGAGAGGGAGCGAGCGAGCACAAGCAGGGGGAGCAGTGGAGGGAAAGGGAGCAGCAGACTCCCGCTGAGCAGGGAACCCGAAGCGGGCCTCGATCCCAGGACCCTGAGATCATGACCTGAGCCGAAGGCGGGCGCCTCACCAACTGAGCCAGCCGGGCGCCCCTAAGAGTTGTTCTCTTGCCACCAACAGCAGGTGGTCTTGCAAACTACGTCCTCTGCTCACACGGTTTGGGGGTCAGTCCTGAGTAACCGGCAGGAGTAGCATAGAGCAGACACCTGCCGGAGGGCGAGTCTCTCCAGGCTCAGGACTGCACGGACCTGTGAGGAGCAGACTGAGTATGACAGTCCAGGAGGGCCAAGGAGAGGGAAACGGAGAATCAGGACACGGAGTCACTGAATTTAGAGAGAAGGGGGCAGTACGCAGCTGGGGACGGGGGCACTTCTGGAGAGGCGCAGTGATGTTCGTGCCCACCCACACAGACTTAACTGGGGGTTTTGTGCATTTCCACCTCACAGTTTTCGCCCAAGGCGTGGACTCAGCTAGCCTTGGCAGTGCTCATGTGGGCTCATCACGGGTCAGAGGACAGAAGCAGACAGAAGGGTGTCGATGGGAGTGGGGATGGTTGGTCACTGGTCCTGGCTCAGGATGGCAGGCACAGGGGAGCCTGGGCTGGGGGGCCCCTTGCGGAGGAAGCATGCAGGGATGATGGGGACGCTGGCCAGGCAGGGGCACCCCAAGGGGCTGAGCGCCCCAGGCTGAGATTGCCCCCCATGCCTGTGACGTGGGGTCGCTCTGCGCCCAGGAGCCACTGAAGGGCCGGGGCTCACCGCAGTGCCAGCCGAGCTTGAGCTGTAATTACCTGTCTCTGTCCTGTGGGTCGAGCCACAGAGGGCGTCCGGGGAGGTGTTTGTTGTTGCCTGTGAATCAGGAGCTCATGAGAAAAGTGGCGGCTGGTGCAGCAGAGAAATTAGGACCTTGGTGCTCCACACGCGGCCTCCAGCAGCTCTGGGCCAGGGGTTACCCCCCAGCCCCTGCGCGCCGGAGCCTCAGCAGAACCTCGCCCGGGGCTGCCCCTCAGCCCACCTGTTCACGCATTCAAACCGTCCCTTCCACCACCTTCTGTCGGACACAAGCCCCAGAGAAGACATGCCCAGCCCCTCCCGGACTCACACGGACACGTGCAGCCGCACGCACAGATGGGCAGATGCACGCCCATGTGATCACACTTCCCTGCTAGCACGGACCTCCTCCCTCCCCTGACACACACCAGGCCAGGCTCCCCTCCATGGATAGAAGCTTCCAGAACTGGCTGGGGGTCGGGCTGGGAGGGCAGGAGCAGAGATGGAGGGAGACCCGAGCCCCGGGCCGGGACCCTCGCTGGGCAGCAGCGGCCAGCAGGGGGGAGCTGGCCTGACTCACCACCCTTCTGTCGCCAGGGGCCACAAAAGACATGGGGAAGATGCTTGGCGGTGACGAGGAGAAGGACCCCGATGCAGCCAAGAAGGAGGAGGAGCGCCAGGAGGCCCTGCGGCAAGAAGAGGAGGAGCGCAAGGCCAAGTACGCCAAAATGGAGGCTGAGCGTGAGGCCATGCGTCAGGGCATCCGAGACAAGGTGGGCACGGGGCGTGGGGACAGCTGGGCTCTGGCCAGGGCACCCCCACCACTCACCCACCCTGGACTGGGCTCTTCCTGCCTCTCCTTCGCCTGGCTGCCCGGAGCAGACCTTCGGATGGTACACTCCGAAGCCCCGGGAGGTGGTCCGATGGGAAGGGAGCAGGACAGGAGAGGTCCGCACACCCCCGGGAGTCCACGTCTGCTGCGCAGGCTTGCCAGCATTAGGACTCACCCTGTGGGACACCAAGTCTTTCCTGCTCTCCACAGTGGGCCGGGGTCCCATCCTCATGATCGGGTCTCCCAGGCTCTCTGGACCAGATGGTGGTTTCTGCAGGAGAAGCTCTCCCGCCCTGCTCCTCCTGGAGCTGTCCCTCCGGGCTGCCCAGGGGCAACCGGCTCTCAGGCAGACCCTGAGTGGGGTGAGTCATCATGGGCAGGGGACTGCACCCGAGCAGCCCTGGAGGGTCCTCATAGCTTCTGAGGTTCACAACAGGGTGATGGGGGAAAAAGGCCTGCAGACTGAGGTCTGGCTTGGGGGGTGGGCTTCGAGTTGGCAGCCACAGCCCTCCTGGGAATCATCTGGGCTCCCTTCCCCAGTGAGTGGGACGGTGAAAGCATTGTGCCGGTCACAGATGGGGAAACCGAGGCCCAGATTGGGAGGGGCAAGGGAGGCTGAGCTGGCTGCGAGGCTCACAGAGCACTGTGCCAGAGCCGCAGGGGGTCCGAGCCCCCGGGGGTGTGTCCATGGCCCATCCTCCGTGGACCATCCAGCAGCCAGGTTGGAAGGGTGGGAGAGAGGGCAGGTGTTGGGGGAGCTGCTCCAGCTCCATCCAGGGTGGGCCAGGCTGGGTGCCAGGTGAGGAGATGGGCCTTCCCCTGGGGACCTGGGAGTTTCGTGAGCCCTCAGCATCCCCCAAACCATATGGCCTCCCAAGGTCTTCAAGGCCACCCTGGCCCCAAGCCAGGCTGGGCCTCCTCCACCAAGGGTGCCTGTGGCCTGGCGGTCACTGGGTCCGGGTGTCTGGGTAGGAGACTCAGGAAGGGGGGAGTGTTGCCTTGCTTGGTTCCTTCCTGCCCCTAACCCCGATGACCCTGGCTCTGGGTTCTGAGAGAGGTGTTCCCAGACCCTGCGGATAAAACCTGCTGGTAAGGAGCTGGGTCCCCTCAGGAGATCTCCGTGGTCCCCGGCCCTGGACTCTGAGATGCCCAGGCTGCGGGGTGGCAGAGCCTAGACCGCAGGATCTTCCCACCTGCTGAGTTCTGCCTCAGTGTACCCAGGGAGGGGCCAGCTCCACCCAGCCTGAGGGCCAGGCCTCCCAAGGTGGGACAGCCCAGTGGGGTGCCTGCACATCTCTGAGCCCACGTGGGGCCCCCAAATTGATAGGGGTGTGGGGACCGCAAACCTCAACATCCCACCACTGGTCACTGGACACCTTTTCTGGGGACCTTCACAAAGCTGATTTTGCTGTGAGAGCCACTCACGAGCACCTCCTGCCCTTTTCTGCCCCAGCACTGGCCCCTTCTGGGTCAGGCAGCTTAGGCTGTCGGTGGGGGTATCACTGTAGGGATCAGGAAATGGGGGATGAGGCAGAAGGGGGAGAATCAAGAGACAGAGACAGACAGATGCCCAGGCAGAATGTCTTCTAAGAGGAGAGGAATCCGGTGATGGTGGCCATGGCTTGGGGGAGCTGAGGGTGGGACAGAGACAGAGAGATTGGGGGAGGGTAGGGGGTGAGAGAGAGGGCTGGAGCAGCTGTGTTCTGAAGCCTGTCTGTCTCTCTGTCTGTCTGTGTCTGCTGCCCACGGCTTTGCCCCACGTGTGCACCCCAGTGGCGGATCCTGGGAGGACCTGGCCTTGAGCCTCACAAACGGGTCACAGTGTTTGGATAGGCCTCGGGGCCCCTGTGGGTGTGGAGTGGGGGTGGCCTCCCCAGTCTCCCCCATCAGGAGGCAGGTGCCAAGTAAGCCCCCTCCCCTGAGCCTGGCCCTGGCCCTCGGAGACTCACGTGCGTTCGTGTGAGTTCATGGGCTCAACAGACTCCACTCATTTCGCCTTTAATATGGAAGCCCTTTCTGTCTCTCCCCTCTTCAAACCGTCCGCTGGCTCCCATTTCATCTGGAGCCCCAGCCCAGGCTTGCGGTGACTTACACCCACTGTGCACTGGGCCTCCTTGGGGTCCACGTTCCCAGTGCCCCTGGGCTTTTGCGTGGTTGCTTCTCTCTGGATCTCTCCCTGAGGCCCCTCCCTCCCCTCCCCACCCTCCACACAACCCTCCCCGTCTCCTGCTTTAGTTGGCTCCCCAAACCTTCTTTTATCCAACACACTCCTGTTTTTTACTTCTTTGCTGTTCATTATCCACCTGCACGTGGAGGGTGGGGGCTTTGGCTGTTTTGTGCCTGGCTCTGTTCCTGTTGACTGAAACGGAACCTGGCCCTGTGGATGCTAAGCCAGTGAATGAGTGAGGGAGTGGGTGCTCCAGTGAGCATGAGCTCCACAACAGAGTGATGGGGACCTGGGGAACAGTCCCGGCATGAGGCCTGGTGGAAGTGGGGGGTGCCCCCTCCCTGGGTACACTGCTCCTAATGCCTCATGGATGAGGACCCTCACCAAGCTCCCCCGAGTGATGGATCTGTCCTCAAGACCCCCAGCACTGGGGTGGCTCTGTGGAGGGCTGCACCCCATGGCAGAGCCTCAGGGCCCCCTCTCTCCCTACGTGAGCACCCCTACCTGGAATCCCCTGGGTGTGCTGGGGGCCTTCACCTTCTCTGCCAGCCCTGGAGGCTGGGCCTCACCCCTGCCAGTTGGAGGAACCCTTCCTGCGCACATCTGGGTTCTGTTCTCGTGGGCCCAGTGGGCACGGGGGCATCTACTGAACCCAGTCACACGGGCAGGGGTCAGAGCACCTCAGGCTGGGCCATGGTTCCCTTACCTGCTCAGCCTGATTGTTTTCTCAGCTACTGTGGGATTAGGTAGGATGAGTGGGCCAGGACCTGTCCCCAGAGGGTCCAGCTGCAGAGAAGGTGTGGGTGTGTTAGAGACACCTGCTGTGGTCCACCTAGACACCACAAAACTGAGTCTGCCAGGCAGGGGCCTTTCCTGTGTGGCTGCAGAGCTAAATGAGACAGTGGTCACCTGGCCAGGCATTGGGTAGGGGGTGGTGCCAGTGCTGGGCAGACGGGGACAATGGTGAGTCCCTCCATTCATGGGTCAGAGGCAGCTCAGGAGGGGGGCTGGCATGTTTTGGATGCTGGAGCCACAGGAGGCCCAGGTCTTCCCAGTGCCACCACTCCAACCTCCAGAATGTGGCCCACCCCCCCATGAGCCCCAGGGCCCCCTGGAAATGGAGGCAGCTCAGACCAGGAATGGAGGCTGTGCACTGATGGGGTGGGGTACAGGGCCGGAGCTGACCCCCTTGCCAGCAGCCATCCTGAGTGGTGAAGGCAGGGCATCTGCTTGGGTGGGGGCAGCATCTGGTCCCCGCTGCACCTGGAGCCCCATTGAGTGACCCAGCTCCCAGGTCCTGCCCCTAAGAGGTCTGCCTGACACTCATGTCCACCGGGTTCTCTGCAGAGCCCTCTTCCACCTGTCCACGTAACCCTTCCCACTTTCCTCTGTTCCTCACAGGTGGGAATCCTGCTCTTCAGGTGTGGCTTCCCCAGATTATCCTCGCTGGCCCCCAGGCACCAGACCCAGCTTCCTCCAGTCCTGCCCTGGTGCCACATACCCGTAGGCCTCATGGGGGCTGGTCAGAAAAGGAGGTGCTGAGCTGCCCAGTCCAGGGCTCCATCAGATGGGTGGGAGGGCCATGAGATGGAGGGCATAGGGGCCAGGGTCACGTGTCCTCTGGGGCACCCAGGTCCCTTGGCGACCTCATCCAAGGAAAGCAGAAGCAGGCTTGTAGGATGTCTCACCTTGGGGGTCGGTGGGCAGAGCCTCCCTTTCCCCACCCCATCATGGCGCACCTGTGAGATTGACCCACTTGTGCTTATTTGCCTGGTTTGCATATACATTTCCTGATTTGCATACTCACCTTCTGGTTTGCATGCCCACCACCAGGTTTGAGATCCTCAGCTTTGAGCCACAACCACCCTCCTCCCAGCACCCTACTGGTGGATCCAAGCCCACCCAGTCCCCCACATCCCCTTGATCACTCAAGGTTCAGTCTGAGGTTTGTGCTGATAGTAAAAGTGTGCATGTGATTGCCGATTATTTGTTGTTTTGGGATATTACAGATCCTCACTGTTAATTAGCACCAGGTTCCTCCCAGCCGCGGGGTGTGGGGCGGGACCCTGCCATCTTCATGGTCAGTGTGGAGGTTGGGCACCTCCAGTGGGTGCCTGGACCGGCTGTGGCTGGACATTTGTCTCCGGAGCTCGGGAGCCTCAAATCAGCTCTTAGCCAGATCACAGTGGAGCCAAGCTCTGGTGTGGACCCCAGCTCTGGAGTCCCTCCCCTAACAGAGTAATTGTGACCTTCAGCTGGACCCCAGTGGCCGCAGCCTTGGCAGGACTTTGAGTCTCACTGGAGTGAGCTGGGGGCTGGGGTCTCCTTTCTGGACGCCAGAGGGGACAGCCCCAACACTGCAGACCGTGGTTGCTCAGAGCTTGCCTCTCTGGTCGGGGAGATCACTCTGCTCAACTGTACACAACGTGCTCTCGCCATAACATGCGTGTTCCCTGAGCACAGGCACTTCCGCGGTGAGTGTGAGTGCAGGCTTTAGGCAGCTCAGCCCCCCGGGTCCAGCGCACGGACCGGCACCCCGGCGCTTGAATGTTCCTGCCGCGTGCACAGACGTCTGTGGCTGGAGGAGTCTGCCGGAGTCTGTGCCCCGGGCTGGAGGGAGGCTCCCTCTGGTCTGACCTAGTTTCTGGCAGTGCCTCTCTCCCCCGCCCACGTTCCGCCCCACAGGGCTCCAAGCCACATGTCCCTCCTTCCCCTTCTAAGCCTAAGCGCCACTCCCTCTGCCGTGAGTTTGTCCCTGAGCAGTGACCCAGGAGCAGGACCCATGCTGCTTGTGCAAGGGGCGCCCAGTGTCCGGCCAGCTTGTCCCACTCTGTGCCCTGGCTGACCTGACGGGCCCTCTGGTCCATGTGCCTGCTGCCCAGGATGTTCCCTGGGTGCTCCCATCGGCCCCTCACTGAGACCCTCCCAGCACAAGGGACCGTGGGCTGCTCAGGGCTCCCGCTGAAGAAGACGGATGAACACTCCTCTCTCAGTGTCTGCCAAGTGGCAAGGAAGCCCAGGCTGTGCTCTGGTCACAGGTGGGCAGAGAGCATGGCTTCTTCATCTCTGACCTCTGCTGAAGGTGGCCATTGACTCCCCCATGCCTGAAGCCGCCTGCAGCCTCAGGGAGCAGAGAGGTGCAGAGGTTTCCGTCAGCATCGTCAGCAGGCTGGGGGTGGGACACAGCCAGCTCCCCCGAAATCTGGAAGGAGAGGGAAGGTCCTTCTTGGAGAGTGGGGCATTCCCCCGCTCCCACCAGCACCAGAAGCAGAATCCATTTTCGTTGGGAGGGGTTGGCAAGGAGAGATGAGTGAGCATTGGGGTCAGTCCTCCCCCTGGGCAGAAACACCTCCTCCCTGAGGCCAGTGATCCTGTGCTTCTGTGTCCCCAGTAGAAATCTGGAGTCTGTGGATAATCGCTGACACCGACACGCTGTCCCCAGTTGTCCCTGTTTACCCTTATTAATGCTTCTGCCCCTGTGCATTCCCTTATGTGTGATCCAGAACCTCAGGCCTGGCCAAGGGGTGCCCCTCTTTCCAGCCTCAGTGGGTCCCGAGCTTGGCCCATCAGAGACCACCAGCCCCTGAAACCCATAAGTCCAGTGTGACCCCGCCCAGTTCCCACCAGCCCTGAGGCAGGAGGCCTCCTGGTGACCACAGGCTCATCCTCCTCCATCCTGCAGGGCTAGGATGGTTCAATGCTGGTTCCTGCAGGGCCAGTGGTAGGCCTGGGGGGAGGGGGCATGTGTTCGTCTCTTAGAAATTTATTCTCTCAGTTCTGGAGGCCAGAAGTCCACAATCAGGATGTGGGCGGGGCTGCCCTCCTTCTGAAACCTGCAGGGGAGAACCCTTCCTTGTCTCCTATGTGGCCCCTGGCAGTCCTCCGTGTCCTTGGCTTGTAGCCAGCCTTTCTCCACTTTCCTGTGGCTTTGTCTGTCCTTGTCTTTCTTCTACAAGGAAACTCTCACTGGATTTAGGGACCAGGATGATCTCCTTACCTTAATAACATCTGCAAAGACCCTATTTCCAAATAAGCCTGCATTGTAAGGTTCCAGGTGACATGAATTTTGGGGGGACACTATTCTACCCAGTACAGAGGGGAAACCGGAAATGGGGGGCTCAGGGGTGCCTGGGAGTGTTGGCTGAGGGCACGCCTAGGTGGGGCTCCAGAACATCCACCTAGAACTGCCACTGGGCACCCTCCCCTCGCTGTCCAGGTAGGGGCGGGGGTCCTGGAGGCATCTAGGGAGAGTTTTCCAGGCCTGAGATGTGACCACACCTCACCCGACCAGGGATCTGGGCTGCGTGGGCCCGCCAGCCACGGACAAATGGGTTCTTCACAACGGCCAGCAGACATCCTGCCTGCCCCTCCTAGCCCACAGCCAGGCCCGCTGAGCACAGCGCCCTGCCTCCCTGGGAAGGCGAGGCAGGATGGCAGGGGGGAGGGGCGGGGTGGGGCGGGGGCGCAGCTTTGGCGCTGGTGGGGATTGACCTTCCCCCTTCCCTGTGCTTCCCACTCAACACAGCCCCCAAGCCCCGGCTTCCGCTGTCGCCCCTGCACACTCCGTGGGGTCCCCCACACCCTTCCAGGCACCCTCCTGTGTGGGGACTTTGTCTTCTGGGGTCTTGGCGGCAGTCGGTGGGCCCAGGGGCTCCCCACACCCTCACAGCCACGGGCACCGCCTCTCGAGGCCTCTTGGCCCATCCTGCAGGCGCAGGAAGGGTCCAGGTGTGGCGCCCGGAGCCAGGCCTGGGCTGGGAAATCCGCTCGCGGTCTGACCCCCTCCCCTCCCCCCCAGTACGGCATCAAGAAGAAGGAGGAACGCGAGGCTGAGGCCCAGGCCGCCATGGAGGCCAATTCGGAGGGCAGCCTGACGAGGCCCAAGAAGGCCATCCCGCCGGGCTGTGGGGACGAGCCAGAGGAGGAAGACGAGAGCATCCTGGACACGGTCATCAAGTACCTGCCCGGGCCGCTGCAGGACATGTTCAAGAAGTAACGACCCTGCGCTGGACGGCAGCCCGCCAGAGCCCGGAGCCCCCACCCCCCTCGCCGCCCCCGCCTACCTACCCCCTGTACATGCCCTCCGCGGAGGCCCCTTGAAGGGATGTCGGGAGCAGAGTGCAGCCCCCAACGCCAATATAAGCCATAGTCCTAGATCTATCAGCCCCATGCCCCCCTCATACCTCGGGAGCCTGCGCACACCTCTCCCCCCCACCCCTCTCCCCGCACTGCCATCGCCACCGCCACGGGGGAGGGGCGCCTGCCCCTCCCCCGGGCCCCTGCGGTCTGTGCTGCAGGCCCCGGGGACCAGCCCACGTGCTCCTCTGGGTTGGACCCTCCCCCAGAGCCTGGGACGTCCCTTACTGCTCCTGCCCTTCACACCCACCCAGCAGTGCCCAAGGCCAGGGCCACCGAAAGGGCCAGCATCTTGACCACCCCTCGGTGCGCCATTCCTGCGTTGGTGGGCGCTTGTCCGGTCCCAAACTCAGGAGCACAGCCATAGTGGGGGGAAGGTGGGTGTGCAGGCTGGGAGGGGAACTGGGAGGGGCGAGCAGCCTCCCCCATCCCCACAATGACACCTGGGTAGCAGGATCTCTGAATCTTCCTGTCTGAAGGTTGCCCACCTCCACCTGCACCCCTCACATTCATTGTCCATCTGTCTCTCCCTGTCCTTCACTCTCCCTTCTCGGCCCACTCCTCTGGAAGGCTTAGCTTCTTAGAAATACCAGGACTGGGTTCTCTTCTAAACTAAGGGAAACAAAGCAATAGGCCTAGGGGGAAACTTCCCAGACCACCCCCCGACCAGGGTGGAATACACACAGACTCTCACACATCCCTCTAACTCGTACCCCTCTGAGTCCGTGGGCCCAGCCCACTCCCCTCCCTGGTTGGCACCTCCAGTCTCACCATCATCGGAGGCTGCTCTGGATGGGGGGTATCCCCTGCCCTCACCCCCTGCACCCGCACACCCGCAAGGAGATCTGGGAGGAGACGCAGAGCCCTCAGATGAGTGCTGTGCGTCTGGAGACAGAAAGGCCGGCCTGCCCTCCCCCGAAGGGAGCAGGCCCCTCGAGGTGGGGACTGCCAGGTGGCCTGGCGCTCAGCGGAGGCGGAGTTTGACGGCAACCGCCGCGGGCCTCCCGAACCCTGAACCCTTACGTCTCCTTCGTCCTTGTTTTCCTTTGCATCACGATATGTTGAATCTCAGGTAAATGAGGTCTTACGTGTTTGGGGAGTTTTATCGTGACAGAAAGCCCGTTGCCTTGGTGCCCGGGGCCCCTTTCTGTCCATATCACAAATTCATTGTGTCCACGTGTTGCGGGCCAGGGGCGTGGCCCTCCGTCGCTCTTTAGAGAAGCCATATCAATAGACCGCAATATGAACCGCGCACGCCCCCCGCTCCAAGACGTGAGAGCGTGTCCTGGCGCCCCGCGCCGCCTTGGTGCGCCCCGCGCGTCCCGCGCCCTCTCTGACTCCTCCTGGTCCCACGTCTTTTTTAAATGCCTGTTTTCACACTTTGAAAAGCCAGCTCTGAGCAGACAGGGCGCTGTCTCGTAGAAACCCCGCATCCCGTTCCCAGCGCATGGGGCGCCCGGAGCAGCCGAGCTTAGCGTGAACTGTGGATGTCGTCCGTCCTCCTGTCTTTGCGCCTGGGCCTCCTCCTGCATGTCGGGGGCCGTCGCGTGTGTAGTCTCTGGATGGAATCACAGCCAATAAAACACCACAGTGATTTCACACCATGTGGCCATTCTCTCCAGAGTCCTGATCCCGCCTTGGCAGCCAGAGGGCAGACTGGGGTCCTGGCAGGAGGGGCCGGACCCCGTTGGACAGGTCTCACTCTCTTCCACGCCCTGCCAGATAGGGGGCACCTCCCCCTGTCCCTGGTTGTCCACAACTGCAGGGTCTCCCCACCGCCCGGACCCAGATTCACCCGGTTCTCTCTAAGGCAGACCCAGGGTAATCATCCAAAAGGCAGACCAGACCCTTTGGGGCTCCCTTCCTTCCTCCCCCCTCCCCCCTCCTTCTATGAGTCTCCCACCTGCACAGACCCCTTGACAGGCCTTGCCCTCCCCACAGATAGGCCAGGCCCTGGAGGGCCCGGGTCCCACTGTGTTGGCCACACTTTCGGCCAACCCCCCCCCCCCCAAACTCCTTTGCAGCCCTGAGGATCCTGCCTCTAGTCTGTCCTGTGGTGGCCATCTCCTCCCCGTGTCCTTAGGGAGGCCTCTGTGCCTTGCGGGAGCTCTGGGTCCCACGCCCCACCAGGGAAGCCTGCCCATCTGGGCTGACGCTGGAGGAGGTGCCCGTGGAACCCCGGGCACCCTGACCCGGCCCAGACAGCAGCCTTGCTCTCTCCCTTCTGGGCCCCACCCATGTCCTTCCCGTACCCAAAGCCTACCCAAGGTGCCTTGTATCCCCAGAAAGGATGTGTGTGGCCTCCAGTTCTGGGGGCCTCTCTGGGCCACCTGTGATTTTCCTCACAATGCTGGCCAGAAATGCTTTCAGCAAAACCTGCCCAGTCTTGGCAAGTAGAAAGGCTACACTCATCCCCCACCCCTGCCCCCTGCACGCCTCCCCACAGAGCTGTGCCCTGAAGGCTGCTCCAGAGCCATCACTCCTTTGCCTCTGCCTCAGGGGCTGGGCGGTGTCAGGAAGGGGGGTATGGGAGGACCTGCCTCTGGGGAGAGTTTGGACCCCAGCCCTGAGTACCACCCAGTGTGCCTTTGCCCCCTGAAGAAGGAGCAGCTGTCCATCCTCCCTCCCCGGATCCAAAACACTGACAGAAGTCTTTGCAGCCAACTCCGTGCCTTTAGGCCACCCCAGGATGGCCCCTCTTAGAAGGGCACTGAAAATGGCATCCATCGTTCAGTCTCCACTCCCCCCACCACCCCAGCCTAGCAGGGACTGGGCTTAGTCTTGAGCAGCAACCGGGATATGCTAGGTGACCTGGCACACCTTCCCTCTGACTAGCCCTTCCTCAGTGACCTCAGGTGATGGTGTCTGAGGACTCCAGGTAAAGATACTTGCTCACTTGATGTTTACTGAATCCCTCTGATGTGCCAAGCTCAGTTTTATGCACCAGGGATAACTGAGGTCCCTTCCTCCTGGAACTGATTTTTTCAGTGACAAGAGACAGATGATAAACAAAAACATAAATCAAGTGGTGATTTCTTCTGTGGAGGAAATTGAGTGGATTAAGGGGGCAGAGAGGATGGTGAGGACCAATATTTCACCTCTGAGGAGGTGCAGAGAAGCCCCAAGGAGAAGAAGAGGGAGCCCTGTGGGATTCCCATGGGAGAGCACTGCAGCCAGAGGACCAGCCATGCCCAGGGCCCTTCAGAGCAGTGACCATGACTCCGCTGACCACGGTCTTGCTCCAGATGCTTGTTCTAGATCCACACTGACTCTTAGCAGAGTCTCTTTCCTTTCTGGCTGTTTAAGTCTTGACGAAGCAGAGCACACCTGGATCCGTTGCACCCTGCAGACACATCGTCCCACTCTGCAGGCAGGCAGGTCTGACCAGCTCCTGGCTCTGAGGACCGCCTCCCTCTCCTGCTCCCTGCCAGCTGCTAGCGATTTCCTGCTTCCTCTCCTCTCAGGGACCTGCACTATGTGAGCTCCTTGCTCACAAGCCACTTAACTGTCAAGGCTGTCAGGTCACAATTTTAAAGGTCTGGCAATTAAGGACCGTTTTGTCCAGTTCTGCTAATCCGCAGCTAGACAAGTCCTGCTGTCCACAGTCGCAGTCGGCGGGGCCCAGTGAACACACTGAGTCCGGGCCACCTGTCCACACAGTTTGGAACCGTTTCCACTCCTGTCTCAGCAGGCCCCCTCAGGTCTAGGGAAAGGAGGGGTCCTGTCGCGGAGGAGTGGTGGGTAGCAGAGAGCCCGGCTTGGGCTGGTCCCACGGGCGGGACCGGAGGCTGTGGCGGGGGGGGTGGGTCTGGGCTGGGGGCGGGACCGGGGGCTGTGGCGGGGGTGGGGCTGGGCTGGGGGCGGGGCCGGGGGGCTGGGCTGGGCTGGGGGCGGGGCCGGGGGGCTGGGCTGGGGGCGGGATTGGGGACTGGGGCGGGGGATGGGTCTGGGCTGGGGGCGGGACCGGGGGCTGGGGCAGGGGGTGGGGCTGGGCTGGGGGCGGGATTGAGGGGCTGTGGCGGGACCGGGGGGCTGGGCTGGGGGCGGGACCGGGGGGGGCTGGGCTGGGCTGGGGGCGGGACCGGGGGGCTGGGCTGGGGGCGGGATTGGGGACTGGGGCGGGGGATGGGTCTGGGCTGGGGGCGGGGCCGGGGGGCTGGGGCAGGGGGTGGGACTGGGCTGGGGCGGGATTGAGGGGCTGGGGCGGGACCGGGGGGCTGGGCTGGGGGCGGGACCGGGGGGGCTGGGCTGGGGGCGGGATTGGGGACTGGGGCGGGGGATGGGGCTGGGCTGGGGGCGGGATTGAGGGGGCTGGGGCGGGGGGTGGGGCTGGGCTGGGGGCGGGATTGAGGGGCCTGGGGCAGGGGGTGGGGCTGGGCTGGGGGCGGGATTGAGGGGCTGTGGCGGGACCGGGGGGCTGGGCTGGGCTGGGGGCGGGACCGGGGGGGGGCTGGGCTGGGGGCGGGATTGGGGACTGGGGCGGGGGATGGGGCTGGGCTGGGGGCGGGGCCGGGGGGCTGGGCTGGGGGCGGGGCCGGGGGGCTGGGCTGGGGGCGGGATTGGGGACTGGGGCAGGGGGTGGGGCTGGGCTGGGGGCGGGATTGCGGCCGAGCTTGGGGGTGGGCTGGTAGTCGGGCTGGCGAGGGGGGCCCGGGCTGTCTCAATGACAGGCCAGTGTCGGCCACACGTCTGCGTGGACTTACTCATGGAAGGGCCTCAGGGCAGGACCCCGGCCCAGTGCCACTCGAGGTGAGCGCTACGACGAGAGGTCCGGGAGCCAAAGCCTCGCCTGCGGAGCGTGGCCCGCGGCCCCTCGGGGCTCTGCCCCGCCCACCCGGCCGGCCTGAGCCAATAAGCGTGTGCCAGATCGAGCCGCCACAATTGGCCCCGAGAGGGTCCCGTGGCAGGAGCCCGGCCCATCAGAACCGGGGAGAAGCCCGTGCGCGGCGCTCGGCGAGTCCTGGGCCAGACCTCGGGCTCCGTTCCCCCCACGGTCCTGAGTCCTCCGCGTTCCTTCCCCGAGTTCTTCCGGAGCCTTCGCGGTGCCCTCCGCCGGCTGAGTTGGGGCAAGGAGCGGACGGCCTGGGTCCTGTGAGTCGCCTGCAGGGAGGCGGCAGCTGGTCCTGAGCTGGGCGCTGACCAGCAGCCAGGAGGCTGGGCACGGGACAGGGGACACGTCCGGGCTGCCACGTGCGGCTTATTCTCGGCCGCGGCAGCAAAGTCTCTGCCCCACGGCCAGGGAGCCGAAGCCAGCCGGGGTGGCGTCGTCCTTCCTGCTGCCCCCGCTCTGTCCGCACACCAGTGGCCAAGGCTGCAGCCCGTGGGGGTGGGGCCCAGGTGGCCCTAGCAGGCCAAGCAGAGGCCCATACCGGTCTGAGGGCAGAGCCTGGGAGTAAGGGGCGCAGACTCCGATGGCCAGTGCTGGCTGGCAGGCTTCAGCCTGAGGCTCAGAGAAGATCCTTAGCCAGGAGGGTGGGCTCAGCCCGCACCCAGAGTCCTGCACTGTTCACACTGCTTTTCCTGGAGGATGAAGCTGGTAGCGCCTCCCTGCTGCTGGGGCCCCACATCCCCAACTCAGGGCCCTGGCCAGGGCTGCGCATCAGTTCCCCTTAGTGCCCAGGGTGATTTCTCTGAGCCTTAGGACAACGCATGAGAGTTGAGGTTTAGTTGATTTTTACGGAACAAAACAGTATTTCTTGCACCCTCAGTTGAGTGAGTCCATTGGGATTTATGTTGCACAGGGTTAAAAAGGGCTTTGCTGGGAGAGAGAGAAGGGTCTTGCCTGGCTAGGGAAAGGCCTGGAGGGTGGGAAGGGACTGGGTGAGGGTGTAGCCGAAGCTCAGGCTACTACACCCTTGCAGCAGGAGACCCAGGAGCTGGGGAGCTGGTGGGCAGAGAGGCCAATCCCAGGGTCACATCTGCTTCTACTCCATCTTTCTCTGAAGTTCCCTGTGCCAAGACAGTTCTTGGAAAGGCAAACGTTAACAGGTACTAGGCAACCTTCGAGGCCAACCCAAGCACTGACCTTTGACTCGCTTTAAGAACGACCCTTTGGTGCGGTGTTAAAGAGAGGAGGGCCTTGTGCTGTGTCCAGTTGGCCAAAAACCCTGGTTCTCTCAAAGGAGTCCATCAGTCAGAACTTCTGTGCACGCATGTCCACTAGGCCCTGACCATGGGTCTCAGGGAGGGGGGCACAGCCCATTACACCTCCTGGCTCCCCCCCGTCACCCAACCAGGACTGGGCCTGGCTGCAACTTCCAGGCCAAGACGGACAACTGACACTCGGTATGGGTTCTCACTCCTGCAGTTAATTCTTCATACATGGAGCAGAAATAAAGTTAAGTAGATAATCAGAACTCACCAACTAGGAGAAATTCACCTATGACTGGGGCAGGAAATATCCAAAATAAGCCTGGAAGCAAGGAAATGCTAATTAGCAGACACAAACCCACAACGATGGGGCATGTCAAAGGGACACAGCGGCAACTGACCAAGCTCCCAGTGATCAAAGGTGGAACACTTTGAACACCAAAGTAAGAGTGTTGGGTTATAACTCAAGTGCAGAATAAAGATCCATTAGTCCACACAGACATAAGTGAATGAATAAACACAGTGGGGAGAAGAGATAAATCTGCCATGTGGGATTCCAAATACTTTAGGTAGACACTGCCTTCAAGGAGATGGGAAAAAACCCTCACTCTGAGTGTGGGCTGCACACAGTGACTTCCCTGCAAAGAACACAGTATGAAAAAGGGGCAAAAACAGTAGGTGATAGTGGAGAAGTCTGACGAAACCACCACCTCCAGATCAAGATCAACAGCACAGTGATCCACCATGTTGGTAGTGTGTGCCCTTGATAAGATGTCATGAGAAGGGCACTTCAGCTCTGTGGTCTTCCTCTCCCAAACCCATTACCCCAGTTTAACCATGAGACTAACCATCAGACTAACCCCAGGTCTCAGTCTACCCATGAGAAAAACATCAGACTAACCCCAGGCCTCAGTCTACCCATGAGAAAAACATCAGACTAACCCCAGGTCTCAGTCTACCCATGAGAAAAACATCAGACTAACCCCAGGTCTCAGTCTACCCAGGAGAAAAACATCAGACTAACCCCAGGTCTCTACCCAGGAGAAAAACATCAGACTAACCCCAGGTGAAGGATGTTCTACAAATTAACTGACACCATCACTCCTTAAGTGTCAAGGCCATAAAACACAAGGAATGTCTGAGAAAATATCACAGCCAAGAGGAGCCTAAGGAGACTTGACACCTAAAAAATATGATATCCTCAATGAGATCTTGGAACAGAAAAAGGACACCAAGTAAAACCTAAGGAAATCTGAATAAAGAATGAACTTTAGTTAACAAAATGTATCAGTGTTGGTTCAAATGTGCCATACTCATGAAAGATGTTAATAACAGGCGAAATTGAGTGCAGGAATATGGGAACCCTCTGCACTATCTTCACACTTCTTTTAAAATTTAAAACTTTTAAAATTATAAGTTTACTTAAAAAAATTAATCTGGAAAAGGCAGAATCCAATTCGAACATCATCAAAACTAGCAGCCAATGAAAGACACAGAAGAGAAGGAAGTGCAGGTTCAACCCCTAACCAGCTCACCTGCCTGCAGAGCAGAAAAGCCATGTGGGAGACGTCAGTCCTGGGCTTCCTCCTGAATATTCTCACTGCTTCCCCACAGGCAAGGTGGGAGCTGCTGCATGGAGGCAGGTTACAGGGAAACAGGGAAAAGCCAGCAGATTCCTAATGAGAAGGAGGGATCCAGAGCTCTGTCCTCCTGGGGATGATGCGAATTGCCTGCCTTGCTGCCCCAGCCCTGCTGGGTGGGGTAAACCTGGCCAGGTTGCCTGACATCATCTCAGCCAAGCACAGGTAAGACTGACCGACCTGGCCCACCTGTACTCTGCCCAGCCCCTACCAAACTCTCAGGCCACAGAGGCATGCAGGGTCATCAGAAGCCCCATCGCAGGCCAATGCGGAAGAAAAAGTAAGTCATTCTCAGAAATGGTGGGAAGAGTGTAAAACCTCTCCATGCTATATCTAAGGTGGAAATGTATTCTGGATGGGGTTGTCCTGGCACAAGCAAAATGGAAAGAACCAGCAAGGCAACCAAATAGACACACTATAGAGAAACAAGCAAACAAGTAAATATTGAGTGCAAACATGGACCAAGAGCCCAACCTAGCAGAAAAATAACTCAAGAAACAACATAGTAAGAACATGAATTCAATAAAATTCAAAGTTCTGAGGAAAAGAACATGTAACCCAAGAAGATCTGATTCAAGGATAAAGCACTTAACACATCTCTTCAGTAAGGAAGCAGCTGAAAATCAGGAAAAGACACAGGGGATTTAAACAATGCCATTAGCTAACTTGGCCAATTGAACATATATAGAACTCTGCACTCAACTGAAAAAATGCATATTCTTTTAAAGTTCACATAAATATTTACAAAAATTAACTGCTGATTAGGCCAGAAAGCTCGTCCCAACATAATTCATGGGACTGGCATAAGACAGAACATGTAGTCTGGCCTCAGGGCAATCAGTCTAGAGACCAACAACGATAATTAGAAACCCCCGTATGTTTGGAAATTAAACTTGTGAATTATCTGTAGGACAGAGAACACATTGAAATGTACTGTTGTGTTTTCAGTATGTCATTATAAATTGGTTAAACGACTTGTGGGTGACCACTGAAGGAATAAAATATAAATAAGCATATATAATTCACAAACTGGTAGACGTTTAAAGAAGTGGAGAAACGTGCTTAATCTACCAGGGATAGAAATGGAGGGGGGAAAGGAAGCAAAGAGAAGGTACAAAAAAGGTGGCAATGCTAAGTCCCAATAAATCCAGTTATCTAAGCAATTGGAGCAGATGCCAAGCTGGGACCCAGATTGTTGGCTCTCACCCCCCAGCTGCCGGTGTCCACCTGACTCCTTTTCCCCCAAGGCGGTTCTGCCGGTGGCACAGCCCGAAGTCCCAGGGAGCAGCACCCCCAGGATGGACCAGAGCGGGGAGCCACCCAGCTGTTTTCATCCTGGAACAAAAAGGAGGCACAATTCCAAGATGTGCGTTTACCCTGTGTCCACTGCAATGTACCTCATGCAGCTGGTTCAAGAAACCACCTCTTTTGTGTCAATATACTCTCGTCAAAATCCACTAGAAACTCCCTGTACCTGAACAAGTGGCGAAAGGGGACACACATGATGGGAACCACGGGCATCTCAGTGAGGAAGGACTTCTGGGATTTGGGCTGCGTTGGACGGTTTGGGGGAGGGCTTGAGGAAGAGGCCTTCGCTGGGGTCAGGTGCCGGTCAGGAATTAGGACGCTGTCCGTACCTGGGCATCTGGACACACCTCATCCAGGAGGGGAGGCCTGGAGCCAGGTGGACGCTGACGACGGCCACCACTGCAGCCAGCCAGCAGAGGGGATGCTGGGTCATTTCCGTGGCTCAGACAATGTTTGTGGTCTGTGTTCAGCGCGATTACAAAGTGCGCTTGTGTCTATCTTTATCCACAGGGTGGCTTTGCCTGGCTGTACTGTCCTGCAAAACTGTGTTCAGGCGGGACACCAGGGCCTTCCTGGGAGGGCTGGGTCAGCCCTGGGAGTCACAGCTGCATTTCTCACTGTCTGCCTTCCATCCCTGAACCCTGTCTGCACTTCCCACCTCCAAGTAATGGACTTGGACACCAGCTCGCCTTTGGGGTGGCTTCCGAGGAAGCAGGTCCCCAGGATGGGATTGGAAAGGATCACCTGCTGCCCCTGGTGAGTGGGGAGATTGTGGCCCCCGGTTCCCACACCTGTCGCCTGGCGGTGCACCCAGCCCCAAGGCCCTAGCGGCCGAGGTGGTGTGCGGGCTTGTACAGCTGAGTAGCGTTGCACCGCCCCGATGCACCCCCCTTAATTGTCCTCTTGCTGATGAACATTGGGTCGTATCCTGTTCCATCATGAAAATAAGCTACTCTATAGTCTTTTTATGGACATTTCCCTTAGGTGAACACCCATGGGTGGCACTGCTGGGTCATGGGTAGGCGTAGGCTTAACTTCGGAAGAAACTGCAAAACTGTTTTCTAAAGTGGTTGTGCCAGTAATATATGTAGAATGAGCAGCGTATTCTCATCCACGTTTGCTGTTAGTCGCGGTCTCAGTCCATTAAAGCCGCATTAGTGACAACACCACAGGCTGCAGCTTAAACCGTTATTTCTCACAGCTCTGGGGGCTGGAAGTCTGAGATCAGGGTGACAGCCGATTCAGTGCCTGGTGAAAGCCTCTTCGTGGTTCACAGGTGACATCTTCTGTGTCCTCAGTGGCGGAGGAGGGGGGCTCTCGGGGAGCCCCGTTTATAATCCCGCTCATGATGCAATCACCCCAAGTCCCACCTCCTAATACCATCACTTTGGGGCTAGGATCTCAACATATGAACTTTGGGGGGACACAAACATTCAGTCTATAACAATCTTTAAAGTTTTAGTTATTCTCATGGGTTTGGTATATCATCTTGGCTTTAATTTGCATTCCCTGAGGATGAATGGTGAGTACTTTTTCATGTGCTTGTTGGCCACTGTATATCTTCCTTTGAGGAGTCCATTGTCTTTTTTTAGAATTTCCTTCTTAAAGATTTTTAAGAGAGCAGGGAGGGTCAGAAGGAGAAGCAGACTCCTCACTGAGTGGGGAGCCCAACTCGGGACTTGATCCTGGGACTCCAGGATCATGACTTGAGCCAAAGGCAGACACTTAACTAACTGAGCCACCCAGGCGCCCGAAAGTTGTCTGTCTTTTTTTTTAGTTAATAGACTTTATTCTTCTGAGCAGGTGTAGGTTTACAGAGAAACTGAGTGGAAAGTACAGAGAATTCTCATAGATCCCCCTCGTTTCCCTCATTGTTAACATCTTGCATTAGTGTGATGCATTTGTTACAATTGTGAACCAATATTGATGTATTGTTATTAACTAAAATCTATATAGTTTAGGTTTAATTTTTTGTGTTGTACATTCTGTAGGTTTTGACAAATGTACAGTGACATGGATCCACAGAATACATAAAGGTATCATAGAGAATATTTTACTGCCTGTAATCCACAGATTCTTCCTCCTTCCAAATCCCTCCAAGCATGGACTTTTTACTGTATCCATAGTTTTGCCTTTTTTAGAATTTCATATAACTGGAATATATGTAGCCTTTTCAGCTGGTTTCTTTCATTTGGTAATTTGCATCTACGTTTCCTGCATATCTTTACCTGGCTTGACAGCTCATTTCTTTTTAGTGCTCAATAGTATTCCATTGCCTGGATGGACCAAATTTATTATCCATTCACCTACTGAAAAACATCTTCGTTGTTTTAAGGTTTTGGTAATTACAAATAAAGCTGTTATAAATATTTGTGAAAACTTTGTGTGGATGTATATTTTATTTCTTTTTATTTTTCAAGTAAGCTCTACGCCCAACATGGGACTTGAACTCACGACCCTGAGATCAAGAGTCGCATGCTCTACTGACTGAGCCAGCCAGGCGCCCCTAGATGTAAGTTTTTAACTCATTTGGGTAAATACCAAGGAGTGGGACTGCTGGATCATGTGGTAAGAGTGTGTTTAGTTCCGTAAAAAACCACCTAACCATCTTCCAAGAGGGCTACACTAGCTTCCTTTCCAAAAGCAGTGGTGCGTGTCCCCGTGGCTCCACGTCCACGCTGGCCCATAGCAGTGGTGCATGTCCCCGTGGCTCCACGTCCACGCTGGCCCACAGCAGTGGTGCATGTCTTGTGGCTATGCTAGCTCTTGAAGTTGTCAGTACTCCAGGTTTTGGTCATTCAGATAGATGTTTCATGATTATTTTAATTTGCAGTCCTCAAATGACATGATTTTTAGCATGTTTTCATATGCTATTTGCTAACTGTGTATCTTCTTTGGTGAGGTGTCTGTTCAGGTCTTTTGCCCTTTTAATTGAGTTGTTTTTCTTATTGTTGCCTTTTTTTTTTAAAGATTTTATTTATTTATTTTACAGAGAGAGAGAGAGCACAGCCAGGGAGGGGCACAGGGAGAGGGAGACAAGCAGCCTCCCCGCTGAGCAAGGAGCCCAATGCAGGGCTCAATCCCAGGACCCCGAGATCATGACCTGAGCTGAAGGCAGACGCTTCATTCACTGAGCCACCCAGGAGCCCCTCTTATTGTTGACTTTTAAGTGTTTGTAAGTTTTGGATGATAGTCCTTTACTAGATGTGTCTTTTGCAAATATTTTATCCCATCCTGAGGCTTGTGTTATTCTCTTAACAGTGTTTTTCACAGAGCAGAAGTTTTGAATTTTAACGAGGTCCAACTTACCAATTTTTTCTTTCATGTTTTTGGTATTGTTATCTAAGAAGTCACTGTGAAATTCAAGGTCATCTAGATCTTCTTCTCTGTTACCTGTTAGGAAGTTTATAGTTTTGCATTTTACATTTAGGCCTATGATCTGTTTGAGGTTAATTTCTGTGAAGGGTGTAAGGTCTGTGTCTAGGTTCATTTTTTTTGCATGTGGATTTCCATTGTTCTAGCGTCATTTGTTACAGAGACTATCTTTTCTCCATTGTATTGTCTTTGCTCCTTTGTCAAAGATCATTGACAAAATCGTGTGGGTCTATTTCTGGGCTCTCTGTTCTGTTCCATTGATGCATCTGTCTGTTCTTTCACCAATACTGCACTGTGTTGATTACTGTAACTTTATAGTGAGTCTTGAAGTTGGATAGTGTTGGTCCTCCAACTTGGTTCTTCTTCAATTTTGTATTGGCTATTCTGGGTCTTTTGCCTCTCCATATAAACCTCAGAATCAATTTGTCAATATCCACAAGAGAACTTGCTGGAATTTTAATTGGGATTACATGGAATCTATAGATCTAGTTGGGAAGAACTGACATCCTGACAATATCGAGTCTTCCTATTCATTTTTTTTAAAGATTTTATTTATTTATTTGACAGAGAAAGAGAGAGAGAGAGAACAAGCAGGGGGAGCAGCAGAGGGAAAGGGAGAGGGAGAGGGAGAGGGAGAAGCAGGCTCCCCACTGAGCAGGGAGCCTGAAGCAGGGCTCAATCCCATGACCCAGGGGTCATGACCTGAGCCGAAGGCAGGTGCTTAACCGACTGAGTGACCCAGGCACCCCAAGTCTTCCTATTCATGAACATGGAATATCTCTCCATTTATTTAGAGCTTCTTTGATTTATTTCTTCAGAGTTTTATAGTTTCCTCATATAGATCTTCTATATATTTTGTTAGATTTATACCTATGTATTTCATTTCTTTTTGGTACTAATGTACATAGTATTGTGTCTTTTATTTCAAATTCCAATTGTTCATTGCTGGTACTTGTTGTATTTTAAAAATTTTTTTGTAAAAAAATTATTATACACCAAGACTTTTTTTTAGTGTACCGTTCTATGAGTTTTAGTGTATAGAATTATGTAATTGTGTAATACTTAATGGTGAAATGCTGAATGCTTTCCCCCTAAGATCAGAAACAAGGTAAAAATGTCCTCTCTCACCACACCTGTTCAATGTTGGAAGTCTTAGCCAGTGCAAACAGCAAGAAAAAGAAATAAAAATAATATAGATTGGAAAGGGAGGTATACAGACTACATGATTATCTCTGTAGAAAATCCCAGACTATTCTAAAACAATGACAACACGTTTTATCCCATGTTAAATGTGACCTAGGTCACAGGATAACACACAAAAATCAATCTTATTACTATATTCAAGCAATAAAAAGCAATACAACGTTGGAAACAGAAATTGAACACAATAGCCTCCAAGAAAGAAAGAAAGAAGGAAAGTTTTGAAACTGGAACTCAATCACAAGAGGAAAGTTGGAAAGAACTCAAATACATGGAGGCTAAAGAACATCCTGCTAAAGAACGAATGGGTCAACCAGGAAATTAAAGAAGAATTTAAAAAATTCATGGAAACAAATGAAAATGAAAACACAACTGTTCAAAATCTTTGGGATGCAGCAAAGGAGGTCCTAAGAGGAAGTATATAGCAATACAAGCCTTTCTCAAGAAACAAGAAAGGTCTCAAATACACAACCTAACCTTACACCTAAAAGAGCTGGATAAAGAATAGCAAATAAAGCCTAAACCCAGCAGGAGAAGAGAAATAATAAAGATCAGAGCAGAAATCAATGAAATAGAAACCAAAAGAGCAGTGGAACAGATCAATGAAACTAGGAGCAGTTTCTTTGAAAGAATTAATAATATTGTTAAACCCCTAGCCAGACTTATCAAAAAGAAAAGAGAAAGGACCCAAATAAATAAAATCATGAATGAAAGAGGAGAGATCACAACCAACACCAAAGAAATATAAACAATTATAAGAACATATTATGAGCAACCATATGCCAACAAATTAGGCAATCTGGAAGAAATGGATGCATTCCTAGAGACATATAAACTACCAAAGCTGAAACAGGAAGAAATAGAAAACCTGAACAGACCTATAACCACTAAGGAAATTGAAGCAGTCATCAGAAATCTCCCAACAAACAACAGCCCAGGCCCAGATGGCTTCCCAGGGGAATTCTACCAAACATTTCAAGAAGAATTAATATCTATTTTTCTGAAGCTGTTTCAAAAATTAGAAGGAAAACATCCAAACTCTTTCTATGAGGCCAGCATTACCTTGATCCCAAAACCAAAGACCGCACCACAAAAGAGAATTACAGACCAATATCCCTGATGAACATGGATGCAAAAATTCTCACCAAAATACTAGCCAATAGGATCCAACAGTACATTAAAAGGATTATTCACCACAACCAAGTGGGATTTATTCCCACTTATTCCCATTTATTCCCACCAAGGGGGGTTCAACACCCGCAAATGAATCAGTGTGATATGTTACATAAATAAAAGAAAGGACAAGAACCATATGATCCTCTCAACAGATGCAGAAAAAGCATTTGACAAAGTACAGCATCCTTTCTTGATTAAAACTCTCCACAGTGTAGGGATAGAGGGTACATACCTCAATATCACAAAAGCCATATATGAAAACCCCACAGCGAATATCATTCTCAATGGGGAAAAACTGAGAGCATTTCCCCTAAGGTCAGGAACATGGCAGGGATGTCCACTATCACCACTGTTGTTCAAAATAGTACTGGAAGTCCTAGCCTCAGCAATAAGACAACAAAAAGAAAGAAAAGGCATCCAAATTGGCAAAGCAGAAGTCATACTCTCACTCTTCACAGATTACATGATACTCTACGTGGAAAACACAAAAGTCTCTACCCCAAAACTGCTAGAACTCATACAGGAATTTAGCAAAGTGGCAGGATATAAAACCCATGCACAGAAATCATTGCATTTCTATACACTAACAATGAGACAGAACAAAGAGAAATTAAGGAGTTGATCCCGCTTACAATTGCACCCAAAACCATAAGATACCTAGGAATAAACCTAACCAAAGAGGCAAAGGATCTGTACTCAGAAAACTATGGAAAACTCATGAGAGAAATTGAGGAAGACACAAAGAAATGGAAAAACATTCCATGCTCACGGATTGGAAGAATAAATATTGTGAAGATGTCAATGCTACCTAGAGCAATCTACACATTTAATGCAATTCCTATCAAAATACCATCCACTTTTCTCAAAGAAATGGAACAAATAATCCTAAAATTTGTATGGAACCAGAAAAGACCCCGCATAGCCAGAGGAATGTTGAAAAAGAAAAGCAAAGCTGGCGGCATCACAATTCCGGACTTCCAGCTCTATTACAAAGCTGTCATCATCAAGACAGCATGGTACTGGCACAAAAACAGACACATAGATCAATGGAACAGAATAGAGAGCCCAGAAATGGACCCTCAACTCTACGGTCAACTGATCTTCGTCAAAGCAGGAAGGAATGTCCAATGGCAAAAAGACAGTCTCTTCAACAAATGGTGTTGGGAAAACTGGACAGCCACATGCAGAAGAATGAAACTGGACCATTTCCTTACACCACACACAAAGATAAACTTGAAATGGAAGAAAGACCTCAATGTGAGATAGGAATCCATCAAAATCCTAGAGGAGAATACAGGCAGCAACCTCTTGCTAGACACGTCTCCAAAGGCAAGGGAAACAAAGGCAAAAATGAACTATTGGGACTTCATCAAGTGGAAAAACTTTTGCACAGCAAACGGAACAGTGGACAAAACCAAAAGACAACTGACAGAATGGGAGAATATATTTGCAAATGTTTTATCACATAGAGGGCTAGTATCCAAAATCTTTAAAGAACTTATCAAACTCAACACCCGAGGAACAAATAATTCAATCAAGAAATGGGCAGAAGACATGAACAGACATTTCTCCAAAGAAGACATCCAAAAGGCCAACAGACACATGAAAAAGTGCTCAACATCACTCGGCATCAGGGAAATCCAAATCAAAACCTCAGTGAGATACCACCTCACACCAGTCAGAATGGCTAAAATTAACAAGTCAGGAAACAACAGATGTTGGCGGGGATGTGGAGAAAGGGGAACCCTCCTACACTGTTGGTGGGAATGCAAGCTGGTGCAGCCACTCTGGAAGAGTATGGAGGTTCCTCAAAAAGTTGAAAATAGAGCTACCTTACAACCCAGCAACTGCACTACTGGGTATTTACCCCAAAGATACAAACATAGTGATCCGAAAGGGCACCTGCACCCCAATGTTTATAGCAGCAATGTCCACAATAGCCAAACTCTGGAAAGAGCCCAGATGTCCATTGACAGGTGAATGGATAAAGAAGATGTGGGGTGTGTGTGTGTGTGTGTGTGTGTGTGTGTAAAATGTAATATTATGCAGCCATAAAAAATGAAATCTTGCCATTTGCAATGACGTGGATGGAACTAGAGGTATTATGCTAAATGAAATAAGTCAGTCAGAGCAAGACAATTATCATATGATCTCACTGACATGTAGAATTTAAGAAATAAAACAGAGGATTATAGGGGAGGAGAGGAAAAATGAAACAAGATGAAACCAGAGAGGGAGACAAACCATAAGAGACTCTTAGTCATAGGAAACAAACTGAGGGTTGCTGGAGGGGAGAGGAGTGGGGGGATGGGGTAACTGGGTGATGGACATTAAGGAGGGCATGTGATGTAATGCTGGGTGTTATATAAGACTGATGAATCACTGACCTCTACTTCTGAAACCAATAATACATTATACATAATTATTTGAATTAAAAATTTAAAAATGTTAGGAAAGGAAGGGAGGGAGGGAGGGAGGAAGGAAGGAAGAAAGAGTGATAGATAAAAAGGCAACCCAAAAGACTTAGGTCTAAATCTAACCAAACATGTATAGGATCCATATGCTGAAAACTATAAAATGCTGATAAAAAATTTAAAAAGACCTACATAAATAGAGTGATTTAACATACACATGAATGGGAAGACTCAACATGGCATATCAATCTCCCCCAAACTGATCTATAGAATTAACATAATTCCAAAAATCTCGGTAGGACATTTTCACAGATACGGATAAAATGATTCTAAAATTTTTATGAAAGGGTAATGGAGCTAGGATAGCTCAAGTAATTTTTTATAAAGAAGAACAAAGGTGGATGAATCAGACTACCCAATTTTAATGCTTTCCCTAAAGCAACAACAATCAAGACAGTGTGGTGTTGGCAAAGGGACAAGACACACAGGTGAATGATCAGAATAGAGTCCAGGAATAGACCCAAATACATATGGTCAATTGATCTCTGAAAACTTGCAAAAGCAATCCAGTGGAGAAAGGACAGTCTTTTCAACAAATGGTAATGGGATGATTACTCATCATATGCAAAAAAATTGAACTGTGACGTACACCTGTGATGCTTCCAACTAACTCAAATTGGATCACATATAAATAGGAATAAAAGGATAAAATGTTTGCAAGAAAACAGAAAAATATATTCATGACCTGGCATCAAGCAGAGTTTGGAAATGACACCAAAAGCATAATCCATGAAATAATCCATAAAAGAAAAATATTGACAAGTTGGACCTCATCAAAATGAGAAACAGTTGCCCCACCAAAGACAGTGTCAGGAGAATGAAAACACAAGCTAAAGACTGGGAGAAATTTTTACAAACCACATATCCAACTTAGGACTTGTATCTGGGATATATAAAGAACTGTCAAAACTCAAAAATGAGAAAAAAAAACCTCAGTTAAAAAGTGGGCAAGAGATGCATCATAGATGATATAATGGCAGACATGCAAATGAGATGTTCAACATCAGTAGCCACCAGGGAAGTGCAAACTCAAACCACAGTGAGACCCTCCTGCACGCCTATAAGTGGCTAAAATCAGGGAGGACACTGACTGTTCAAGGGTGTCTGATACCTTGCTGTCAGAAATGCAAACGAGGGCAGCTTCTCATAACGTTAAACGTACACTCAGCATGTGATCCAGCAGTTCTACTTCTAGAGAAAGAAAACCTTATGTTCCGCATGCAAACCTATATAGGTTCAGTTGCTCTCTTCACCATCATCGAAAACCGAAGGCACAGATTTGCGTGAAATGGCAAACTTCTGCAGCAAGTGTCGACTCTCCAGATGATGACCCTTTCATGTCTGACTGTATCAGAAAGGCGACTGCCACCAAAACCTCTGAACAGGGCAGAGCACCCCGCCCCCCGCCCTGGCCTGGACATAATAAGCACTTTATGCACAGAGAGCTGACCTGCACTGGACCAAGTCTTCATCCCAACTGCTCCCTCACAGGCTGACTTCGCGTTTGGTTTGTTAACATCTTATCCCCTTGTATCTTGTTTGTTGTGTGATTTTTTCTTTAATGTACTCTGGTTTGTGTGAGGTATATGAAGCCAAATAAAATGTGTAGTGCAATGTCACTGAGTTTGGAATCCTAAGCCTGCTTTTATCTTGCTTTACAACTGAATAAAGCTGATGTTTTGGGAAAGCACAGCCCGCGTGTGCTCCTTAGCGTGCTCATGACAACATACACAGATAGGTACGTGCATGTATCTTTTGCCGCTTCTGCCCTCTAGAGAACCCCGACTAATATCCTAACAGGGAAGTAAAATACTGTCATCCACCCACCACAGGGACTAGCAGGTTCTTTTTCTAACAGTATTTTCATTGGCACACGGAGCTCTAAACCAAAGTGAGTTCTCCCTCCAAGCCAACAGATGAGTGGCGCGGACGTTACCCACATTCCCGCCAAACCTTTGGTACCAAACACTGAACCAGATTCACTGAAGTTGTGCAGATCCGAGGGCTGTGTGGAGTAGAATGATAAGCTAGTTAACACGTGCAGGCTCAGGACAGGGTGAAGCAGAGAACGGTGTGTGGGGTGTGGTATTTTCCCATTACACTATCTTATGCTCTCACAAGTACTTGACATTATATACAAAAAAACCTAACCCCCCCCCCAAATGAAATGTTTTAGATTATAACTTTTAAAGAATTTAAAGAATTTTAGGTAAGTTTTTCTTTTGCTTTTATTACAAGCATATAATATTAATTGGCAAAACACTGAGTACAAGCTTCACTATCATAAAATCAAAACATTTAAGCAATATTCCAAGAAAGATTTTAGACAAAAACTAGCCACCAATAGTACAAAAATTACACACCAACACAAAGCATAAAAAATGTAAACTTTCAAATTAAACAGTCAAAAATATGTATCTGCGTTGTCATCTCAATAAACCGCGACACGGGTGATGATCAGGCTAATGGCGGCTCACACCCCTGGACCCTACATCATTTGAGGAAAAATGGTTTTCTTAGACCCAATTAAGTCGTCAGAACAGACATTTACACTAACGCTACACACATTTTAGGGGACACTCAAACTTCAGTCCATCCTTCAGACACGCTCCCGGACGTGGTGAACCACGCGATGCAGGCGGGGGTGGGGGTGGTTGCCCGGGCAGAGCCTCCTTGGTGGGCTGGCGGCTGGCAGGGGCAGAATCCTCGTGAAGATTATGGCTAGTGTGAATAACGGTTTTCTAATCTACTCAGCCCAATTACCCAGTTTGTTTAAATACCAAGGCAAACGAACACACGGGCTCATCAGGCTGGGGTCCCACGTGATGTGGTGGACTGTGAATGATTTCCTGAGGAAACAGAGAAACTGGATTTGTTCTGATTTAGCTATCTGCGCTGTTTACTTTCAACGTCTTGAGAACGTATCTAATATTCACGTATGAAGTGGAAATCAGCTGGCTCGTTCCTAGAACATTCAATCCAGTAACACATTTCAAATTGCTGTAAAATGCCCTCCTGTGTGCTCTGAGGAGAAAATGAAATGGGTTTCTCAAGATCTCACCACAAGGAGTCATCAGATCCGCACGCCCGAGAGGGCCCGCCGCCGGTGGGATGGGGGGGCAGTGTAGGGCCGTCCCAGGCGTGGTCGACACACGGTGGTGCATCCAGGGCTGTGAGCGCGCAGGGTCTGCAACAGGAGACCCAGGGCGGCCACACACCACTTCACTTCACGGCTGCCTGCCCGGTCACGCACCCTAAAATATTCTCGCGCAGGGCACACGCACACGCACACGCACACACACACATCCCCAAACAGCATTCTTATAACAACAGGGAAAAGAGAAAACCAAATAGCTGAATGTACATATTTTGAAATTCCACCAACATTCCCTTTCGATTTAGCAGAAGAGATGCGACATTACAATTTAAACAGATGTCTAATAAATGCATCTTGGAACCTATTGCACAAAAGCATAAACAATGCTCTTCATCTATATAAAACAAAAACGTACAAATTAAAAGCTACTCAAAGTAAAGAGAAGAAGCTTGCAAAACATGTCACAATTTCATTTTATATGCCTGTAAATAAAGCTGGACCACGGAAACCAAACAATTGGATGGGAAAATATGATAGAAGGCTTAAAATAGAATAAATAATTTTATAAAGTTAAGTTTTCTTTTTTTTAACCCCCCAAATCTTAAATTCAATATTATATATTCTATCTGAATTTTCTATCTTCATGAAAACTGCATTTAGTGAGACCGCGTGCTGGGCAGCAGGTCCCACCACGGTGACGGTGATGCAGGAAGGTAACTGAACAGGACTTGTGTTACCAGCGTAAACAGTCGTGAAAACCACGTCACAGGAACTCCGTCTGTTAAGAAAGAAACTGATCCTGGCTTTCATGCTGGAAAAAATGAAACTCAGCCTTTTGAAGTGAAATGAAAGCGTGCCAGTGGGGAAGGGACCAGGGAAGCTGCCCTGGGACACAGGCTCTGGGCTCCTGTCAGCCGAGGGGCAGGGGGTCCCCGGGGCCGTCCTGCAGTGAAGACAGTCTGCATGAGGAATCTTAGAAAAATAGGTACGTCTGCTGCTGAGGTTTTGTCAGGTTAACACGATTACAAAAGGGGGTCACAGGTGGGTCAGCAGCCAGCCGGTGGTGTTAGCCAGGCTCCGACTATCTCCACCTCTCTGTGTATCGAAACGCGTCCACTTAGCACCATAACAAATTCAAGTGATTTCAAAGATAGCTACAAAGTTACAAATATATATTATGAGATTATTACAGCGATACTCAGTCTAATCTGAACTGTGAGCTGATTTTGTTTGAATTTGGATGCTTACACTGCTGAACCCTCCCCTCCTCCACCACCCCGGAAGATACCCAAGTTCCAACGCTACACCTAAAACCGCACTGCACCTGCAGTTGCAGACCACAGCAGCAGTAATGTGTATGCTGAGGTAGACAGGTAATATTTACTCATACACATCTACTCATTAAACCTGTGGAGTAACTCTAAGACATGATTTGGATGAATAGCAAGCTTAGCGACCCGAACACGGCAAACAGCACTGGGAGTTAAGGGGCTTCAGTGAGGGGTGAATGTTGACCAATTCCTAACAGAACTTGTTTTTAGGTTTCTAAAAGGCCTTACGTTAGAGTCACTCGGATTCAATTAATCTGAATGGTTTTCTTGTCACCAAGATTAGGTCTTACGTATATGGAAGAGGAAGCAGAAGAAACCCAACCATAACTTTCAAAGCAAGCGTGAGAAGAAATCCTAGTCAGGACGGTGACATACTCCATGAACAAAGGAGGTGGGCTGGCGGCCACCTGGGGGGGTGACTGAGGAGGGGGAGGAACCCAGAGCTCACGGACAAACGGACGGTGCGGATGGAGAGGACAAGGACGGACACAGAACCCCAGGACAACACTTTCACGGCCCCGGAGAACGGCTGCTTTCTCCTCCTGCCTTTACACATTCCGAGTTACTCTTTTAAAGGGACAAATACTTATGTGCTGGCAGAGTTTATTCACTAATTCCACAAAAATATTAACACGTGGGAGGAGAAAGGGGTGAACAGAGAGTGTGCTGCCTGCGACTGGCGTTTCAGGTCATGAAGGAACTGAAAATGCAACCAGCAGGCTCCTCTGCTCCCGGCAGGGTGCGCCTCCCCCTGACAGCAGCCTCAGGCGTGGGCGGCAGACGCAGGGCAGAGCTGCCCACGGGAGGGCGTGGGCAGCCGTGCTGGGAACCGCAGTCTGCACGCCCGGGGCACCTGCCCTCCTCCGACCCTCGGTGCCTTCTCAGGAAAACCCCCAGACAATGCCACCCCCTCTCTTCAGCACGATGAACGTGGGAAAGAATTAAGTAGGGAATTTAAGTGGCAGCCCTGAACCATCAGAGCCCTATTTCATACCAGTAATGTTTAGGAACATGAATGGCTCTGCAAGCCAGCATTAAGCCGGCCAAGCCATCTCTGGTCTACCCTGCGGAGCCCCGGGCCGTGTCTGGGGAGCAGCGGGGGGGTGGAGCCCCTCCCTCGCCTCAGGGCCACTCGCCCCAGTGCAGCCTCGGGGCCCAGAGTAGGGGCCAGGCAGGGGCCGAGGCAGGGGAGCTGCCGGCTTTTCATGGTTCCCAACGTGGAAAAGTAAATACTGTGGCTAACTCATAGTATTAATGGAATGCTTTTAAATTAACCCTTTATATACCTTCTAAGTCTTCAGGAAGCTAAAGGCAACATAAATATTGTCATTCACCATGAAGAGATATTTTTCAATAACTTAGGAAGGGTCCAGTAAACGTACAAGTATTTTTGAGGCTTATCGTGAACCCTAATTCAGAAACGAAACGGAAAGGACCAGATCTTCAAGGCCTGGAGAGCAAGCACAGGCCGTGTGGCCACTCTGTTTACCATCTGGTCTGTGAGGGGCGCCCTTCGGCCGCTGAGACTCTGAAGTGTCTCGTCGTCTTGTAACCGTGGTGCTGGTAGTGTCTTGCTGAGTGTGAATTCTCTCATACAAAAGTTATAAATACTCTCTATTCAGAAATCTGGTCCCCACGACACCGCAGGTGACTCGGCGGGGCAGCGGGGCCCGGCCCGGGGCCGAGCTCAGAGCAGGTCCATCTTGGGTCTGTAGTGCAGCAGGAGTGGGGCCTTCTGTAAGACAAAGGCAGAGCACGGCGCCCGTCAGGACCGCCGGCCGAGCGGACAGCCGCCCTCCCTGGGGCCCGGGTGCCCCGGGGCCTGCGCACACCTGCTGCCCCACCCGGTCCCGTCGGCTTTCACCCCCTTCTCCGGGCTGCCGCGCAAGCACTCGGGGACTCGGGGTCCTGCCATCTGCGTCCTGCAAGGCGGGGGTCACCTTGGCCAGGAAGGGCAGTGCTCACCCAAGGGCCCCGTGTGGCTGGGGCACTGATCATTGCAGAATGACTGCCCTTCTCACCAGGCCCGTGACAGGTACTTCTAAGCTCTCGGTTGAAAATATGCACAGACAAGTAGTTGCCATTTGTAACCGACTCTGACAATCAAACAATCCAACCTTCACAAAGTCTTACCTTGAATCTCCACCTCGTGACAACCACAAATTTGAGCGTGTGGTCCTTGCCCAGGATTTCCTCGTTGCATAAAATGTCCAGCTGGCGGGAGAAGGAGGGTTCCGTCAGGGCGCCAAGGGCATGGCACTCGGCACCCCTGGCCTCCGGGCTGTGCCAGCTACGTCAGTCGCCCGTGGTGACGTGTCCCGTTTCCAGGCGGCCCAGGTGGGGAGTGCTCGGAAGGCCCCGGCCCAACCCACCTGAGGCCTGAGGGGTCCACACCCACCATGCCCCGCCCCCCCAGGGCCCTCGGTCACCACACTGCAACCGTCTCCCCACCTCAGTCCACTCTTGGCCAAGTTTGTCCCTCTTACCTCGGTGGAAAAAGGAAATGGGTTCTTCAGATGGTCTTTTTCCTCTCTTTTTTAAAAAGACTACTTTTCGGGCAGTTTGAGGGCGAGAGCAACACTGAGAGGGGGGTTCAGAGAGAGATCTCCCGTGCGCCCCCGTCCCCCCACTACCCACATCTGCACCGGGATGGGACATCTGTTACGGCGGACGGGCCTCCACGGACACGTCATCCTCACCGAGTCCACAGATGGCCGCAGGGCCCCCCCTGGTGGCGCACATTCTGTGGGTCTGGACACGGGCATCAGGACAGGTGCCCACCACCGCAGCACCACCCAGAGTTGCTCCCCGGCCCCCACATCCCCCGTGCTCCCCCTCCTGCCCCCAACCCCTGACAACCGCCCATCCTGGTGCTGTCCCCGTGGTTCTGCCTTTTCCGGGATGTCCCACGGCTGGAATCCTATTGCGTCCTTCCCTCAGTAATGTGCATTTAAGGGTCCTCCTGTCTTTTCACGGCTTGGGCGCTCGTTTCTCGTGAGCATGAGTGATAGTCCATTGTCTGGGTGCAGCATGGTTAATTTACCCACTCACACACCGAAGGACGTCTTGGTTGTTTCCAGGTTTTGGCGACTATGAATGAAGCTGCTATAGACATCGTGTGCGGTTTTGGTGTGGACGTAAGGTTTCAGTTAATGCGGGTGAACACCACGGAGCAGGACTGCTGGACCGCATGGTGAGACTATATTTAGTTTTGGAAGAAACTGCCAAGTTGTCTCCCACCAGCTGTGGACGGGAGTTCCTGTTGCTCCGCATCCTCACCAGCATGTGGTGGTCAGAGGTCTGGATTTTGGCCGTTCTGGAGTGGTATCGCATTGTTTAATCCTTTTCCCTGATGACAAATGATGTTGACTCAGATGGTCTTTTAAGCTTCTCCCTCAGGACAAGGGGAAGAGACCCCTGCGTCTGTAGGAGGGCTGGGCAGCGGGGCACGCAAGGGGCCGCGTGGGGCTGGTTCCAAGAAGACTGCCGGGCACCGAGCCCCCCCTCCCCAGGCAGGCCCCTCACCCTCACCCACGCCGACCCTCTGGATGACCTCACCTTGACCCTGGGCTCCAAATGGCAGCGCACGCCACGGACCCCAACCTTGACTTGGGGCCCTGACCTCAGTTCACCTTCCACTATGCACAGGCAGTGGCCACGGGAGCCTGTCCCCAGAGGCTGTCCACCCAGTGCGCAGCCCCGAGCCCTGCTCCCCTAGCAGCCCCACCAAACACACCAGCGGCCCCGAAACCACACCCTCAACTTAAGCCATCAGAGTCCCGCCTGAAAGCCCGGAGGCCCATCCCCTGGCCTCTTCTGTCCTCACAGCTTTCCACTAGTTCTGCGTCTCAGACCTCCTTCTGCCTCTCTTCGTGTGTATCAACAGTTCATTTCTTTCTGTTTTTGTTTTTTTTAAATGTGGTAAAATACACATAAAATGTACCATTCTAACCATTTTAAGCCGGCAATTCAATGGCATCAGGCACATTCACACTGTTGGGAACAGCTCCACCCTCCACCTCCAGAACTTGTTCATCTTCCCAAACAGTCCCCAAGAAACACCAGCTCCCCATCTCTCCCCGTCCCCAGCCCCCCGACACCCACCATCCCCTTTCTGTCTCTATGATCTGACTCCTCTGGGGACTCACGGAAGTGGGACCATCCAGTGTTGCCCCTTTGTGGCTGGCTCATGTCACTGAGCCCAGTGTCCTCAGGGTTCACCCAGGTGGTGGCAGGTATCAGCACGTCCTCCCTGTTTAAGGCTGAATAACACTCCATCGTGTGGATTGTTGTCCGTTTTGTTCATCTGTCCAACCGTCCGTCCATCCATCCATCCATCCTTCTATCTGTCCATCTGTCTTTCCATCCATCCATCCGTCAATCCATCCACTCGTCCATCCGTTTTTCCTTCTGTCCGTCTGTCCATCCATCCATCCATCCATCCACTCGTCCATCCGTTCATCCATCTTTCCATCTGTCCGTCCATCTTTCCATCTGTCCATCCGTCCATCCATCCATCCATCCTTCTATCTGTCCATCTGTCTTTCCATCCATCCGTTCATCCATCTTTCCATCCGTTCATCCATCTTTCCATCTGTCCGTCCATCCACCTATCCGTCCATCCATCTATCGTCTGTCCATCCTTCTGTCTGTCCATCTGTCCATCCATCTATCCATCATCTATCCGTCCATCCATCCTTCCATCTGTCCATACATCTGTCGTCTGTCCATCTTTCCGTCCATCTATTGTCTGTCCATCCATCTTTCCGTCCATCTATTGTCTGTCCATCCATCTATCCGTCTGTCCATTCATCCATCTGTCCATCATCTATCTGTCCATCCATCCTTTCATCTGTCCGTCCACTCATCTGTCCATCTATCTGTCGTCTGTCCATCCATCTTTCCTTCTGTCCGTCCATCCATCCATCCGTCCATCTGTCCACCCGTCCATGGGCACTGGGGTGCTTCCCTGTCCCAGCTGCTGTGCATAATGCTGCCATGAACACGGGGGTGCCGGCATCTCATTGAGACCCTGCTCTCCGTTCTCCGGGGAACACACCCAGACGTGGAATGGCTGGGCCATGGGCTCATTCTGTGCTTAGTGTTTTGAGGACCCTCCACAGTGTTTTCCACGGCGGCTGCACCATTTTACACCCCATCGCCCGCCCCCCGCCCCCGCACAGGTTTTGTTTCCCCACGTCCTCACCATCTTTTGTTTTCTTGTTATTTACTCAGTTTTTAATAGTAGCCATCCTAATAGGTATGAGGTGGTTCTCACTGTAGTTTTGATTTGCATTTCCCTAACAACAGTGACACTGAGCATCCTTTCATGCCTATTGGCTGTATGTGTCTTCTTTGGAGAAATGTCTAAGCCCTTTGCCCATTTTTAAATCAGGTTGTTTGGTTTCTTTTATGCTGTTTTAGAAGTTCTCTATATATTCTGGATAGTAATCCCTTATCAGATGTATGGCTTGCAAATAATTTCTCACATTCTATACAAAATTTTTTCATTCAGAATGTCCAATTTGTCTATTTTTTTTTTATTTTGTTGACTGTGACTTTGCTGCCCTATCCAAGAAATCACTGCCAAACCCAGTGTCATGAAACTTTTGTCCTATGTTTTCTTCTAAGAACTTTACTGTTTTAGGTCTGACATTTAGGTCTTTGATCTAATCTAAGTTAATTTCTGCATATGGTGTGAGGTAGGAATCTGATGTCAATCTTTTGCATGGGGATGTGCAGTTGAAAAGACTATTCTTGGGGCGCCTGGGTGGCTCAGTCGTTAAGCGTCTGCCTTCGGCTCAGGTCGTGATCCTGGGGTCCTGGGATTGAGCCCCGCGTCGGGCTCCCTGCTCTGCAGGAAGCCTGCTTCTCCCTCTTCCACTCCCCCTGCTTTTGTTCCCTCTCTCACTGGGTCTCTCTCTGTCAAATAAATAAATAAAACCTTAAAAAAAAAAAAAAAAAGAAAAGACTATTCTTTCCCCATTAAGTGGCCTTGGCACCTTTGTTGAACATCAAGGGCCACATATATGAGGGTTCATTTCTGGGCTCTCTATTCAACTCCATTGATCTCGATGTCTGTCTTTATGCCAATATCACACTTTTTTTTATTAGTGTAGCTTTATAGTAAAAGGTTTGAAATTAGGAAGTGAGGGTCCTCCAGTTTTGTTCTTTTTCAAGATTGTTTTGGCTACTCAGGGTCCTGTGAGATTTCATAAAATTTAGGATGGGTTTTTAAATTTCTGCAAAAAACATCATGGGGATTTTGATAGGGATTGCTTTGACTATAGACAGCTTAGGTAGTATTAACATTTAGCAACATTAAGTCTTCCAATCCATCCACTTGGGATGTGTTCCCATTTATTTGTGCCTTCTTTAATTCCTTCCAGCCATTTTTGTAGTTTTCATTGTGCAAGTCTTTCACTTTCTTGGTACAGTTAATTCCTAAGTATTTTATTCTTTTTGATGCAATTGTAAATTGAATTTTTTTTTGTAATTTCCTTTTCCGATTATTCATTGCTAATGTACAGAAATGCAGCTGATTTTTGTGTTGGTTTTGTGTCCTGCTACCTTGCTGAATTTATTTTTTTAGTTCTAACGTGTGTGTGTGTGTAATCTTTGGGATTTTCTACATGTAAGATCATATCATCTGCAAACAGAGATAAATTTTAATTCTTCCTTTCCAATTTGGATGTGTTTTATTTATTTTTCTCCCCTAATTCTCTGGCTAGAACATCCAGTACCATGTTGGATAGAAGTGGTGAAAGCAAGCAACCTTGCCTTGTTCCTGATCTTAGAGGAAATGCTTTCAGTCTTTCACCAATGAGTCTGATACTTGTAGTGGGTTTTCATATATGGCTTTTATTTTATTTTCATGTATCTTCTATTCCTAGTTTGTTGTGTTTTTTTTTTTTTAAATTATGAAAGGGTATTGAATTTTGTCAAATGCTTTGCAGACCTACATCAGGTTGAGATGATCATGTGGTTTCCCTCTCTATTCTGTTGGTGTGACATATTACATCAATCAATTTTTGTATGTGGAACCACACTTCCATTTCAGAAATACCCACTTGGTTGTGGTATATAATCCTTTTAATATGCTGCTGAATTCTGTTTGCTAGTATTTCGTTGAGGATTTTTGCATCCGTGTTCATCATGGATGTTGGTCTATGGTTTTCTTTTCTTACAGTCTCTGTCTGACTTTGGTATCAGGGTAAGGCTGGCCCCATAGAATGAGTTGGGAAGTTTCTCTCCCCTTCAATTTTTGGGAAAAGTTTGGGAAGGACTGGTGTTAATTCTTCTTTAAATATTTGGTAGAATTCACCTGTGAAGCCGTCGGGTCCAGGGCTTTGCTCTGTTGGGACATTTTTGATTACTGATTCAGTCTCCTTACTAGTCGTAGGTCTAGTCAGACTTTCTGTGTCTCCGTGATGTAGTCTTGGTAGGTTCTGTGTTTCCAGGAATTTGTCCACTTATCTAAGTTATGACAATCCCTTTTATTTCTGTAGAATCAGTAACAATGCCTCTGCTTTCATTTTAGATTTTAGTAATTTGCCTTTTTCCTTAATCCATTGGTCAAATTTTTGGTTGTCAAATTTTATGGTTTTTTAAAAAATATGGTTTTTAAAGATTTTATTTATTTATCTGAGAGAGAGTGAGAACATGCACGGGTGGGGGTGGGGCGAGGGACAAGCAGACTGAGCTGAGCTTAGAGCCCGACCCGTGGCTCGGTTCCATGACCCTGAGATCACATCCCATGCCGAAATAAAGAGTTGGAGGCTTAACCAACTGAGCCACCCAGGCGCCCCTGTCAATTTTGTTGACCTTTTCAAAGAACTGCTGAATTTCTCTCTCGTTTTTCTGTTTTCTATTCCACTTATCTCTGCTTTAATCTTTATTATTTACTTCTTCTGCTAGCTTTGTTCTTTTTCTAGTTTTTCAAGTTGTAAATTTAGGTTGCTGATGAGATCTTTCTTGTTTTTAATGTAAGTATTTATAGCATAAATTTCCTCCTTTGCACAGCTTTTGCTGTATCCCACAGGTTTTGGTAAGTTGTATTTTCATTTGTCTCGAAGTACTTTCCAATTTCTCTTGGATCCATTAGTTGTTTAACTGTTGTTTAGGGGTGCCTGGGTGGCTCAGTGGGTTAAGTGTCTGCCTTTGGCTCAGGTCATGATCCCAGGGTCCTGGGATCGAGTCCCACATCGGGCTCCCTGCTCAGCGGGGTGCCTGCTTCTCCCTCTCCTTCTGCTGCTCCCCCTGCTTGTGTTCTCTCTCTCTCAAATAAATAAATAAAATCTTTTTTAAAGAGTATGTTATTTAATTTCCACAGTTTTGTGAACTTTCCAGTTTTCCTTTTGTTATTGATTTCTAACTTCATGCTGCTGTAGTCAGAGAAGACACTTTGTAAGATATCTATCTTTTAAAATCTACTGAGGCAATTTGTGTCTGCCCTCCTCTTATAAGGACTTTGTCACTGAATTTAGGGCCCAGCTGGATGATCCAGGATGATCTCTTCATTTCAAGATTCTTGACACATTGACAAAGACCTTTTTTCTAATAAAGTCACATTCACATGTTCTGGGGGTTAGGAAATGGACACATCTTTTGGTGGGGGTCACCACTTAACCCACTATGGTCTACCTTCTGGTCCCTCAAATCCACATCTGTCCCACCTGCAAAATATATTCACCTCATCCCAACATCTTAGCATAAGCATTGCCACCTCAGGAAGGCTCCCCAGCGACGTCTGAGCCGAGATACTCACCCCGGTTTCCGTCCACCAACCCCGTGTGCATACCAGGGCTGCTGGCTTTCATTTAATTCCCATCATTTACCACAAAGTACCTGAAAGTATCTCACCTATCTACCTGCCCACCTATTTCACCCCCTACCCAGCCCAGCCAATCATCCATCCATTTGTGAAATTAAAGAACAGAGTTTCTCTTCGCGAGGAAAGCCTGTTCTATATCTCAGCCTCCCTGCCACCGCACCAGCTTCCCCTCCTGTTAAGGGGGCTTCCCGTGCTCACATCTGGCCCTCCCTCCACTCTCTTCTCCACCACGTCCCATCACGCTATCTGGGAGCATGCAAACCAAACCGAGATTCTTTTTCCTTCTGATGTGAAATCTCCAAACAAAGATGTAAAAACAAAAAACCCAAAGAACCTTAGAAGTATCACTTTCGCAAATGAGAAATGACGTGTTACAGTTTCCATTTGCGGTACAACTATTACCTCATTGAAAGACGAAAGGTTAAGTTTTTTGGCGATGAACTTCTTCAGGTGCAGCACTGTTGCCTGGGCCGAGCAGCGGATCCACTTGCGTTTCAAGCCCCGCAGTTTGCTGCTGTTGCATTCCAGGCAGATGCTCACCTGTAAGAGACAGGCACGGCTGGCAGCCAGCAGGGGCCGCGGCGCGGCGCTCTGAGGCTCTCAGGCCTGCTCAGTCCGGGAAACGCCACAGTGCTGACCTGGTGAAATCAGAGTCCGTTCTGACTTCAACACTGTGGAAAAGGGTTTTACTTTGATCATTTTATGCACGTTATCCTAAATCCGTCCACCATTCTGTGAAATATAACCTAATAGTGTTAATCCTGTCTTATCAACATAGTACTTCAAAGTAAACCTGGAATGATTTACTCGTTGTACACACGGCACTGGTCTCGGAGGGAAATGGACGCAGACTGCCGCCCCCACAGGCTGTGCTGAGTGCTCTGCGGGCATGATGAGGAAGGACACACAGCCCGCAGAGGCGGTGCCCCCGGCTCTGCATGAATGCACCGAGGAAGGCCTCATGAAGGAAGCAGCAGGATACCTGGCCTTGGAACAGGACGGCAAAGGCACTAGAGAAGAAAGGACCCTGGGCTCAGGAGAAAACCATAAGCAAAGGCACAAAGTTTGAAAGTTCAGTTACCTCTTGGACAACCAACAATTCATTGGGGTCACAGAACACGGTGTGTGACAAGGAACCTCAACATAACTAACTAAAAGCGAATTTGGGACCAGGGGGTCCCTGGCAGATGCAAAAGGAAGGACCTGCTCGACACAGCACTCAAGATCGAATAATTCTCCAGTAGCAGCGACAAAAAATGGCACAATCAAACCCCACAAAATTCTGATAAAAGAATTAACAAAGGAGGGATGCCTGGGTGGCTTAGTCGGTTGGGTGGCCGACTCTTGATTTCAGCTCAGGTCATGATCTCAGGGTCATGAGACTGAGCCCTGCGTCGGGCTCTGTCCTGAGCATGGAGTCTACTTGAGATTCTCCCTCTCCCTCTGCCCCTTCCCACTGCCTGCACGTTCTCTCTCTCCAAAAAAAAAAAAAAAAAAAAATAGAGGAATTAACTGAAATATGTAGGTCTAAAATTACTAGAGATAAAAAGAAGGAATTAAAGGGGCGCCTGGGTGGCTCAGTTGGTTAAGCGACTGCCTTCGGCTCAGGTCATGATCCTGGAGTCCCAGGATCGAGTCCCGCATCGGGCTCCCTGCTCGGCGGGGGGTCTGCTTCTCCCTCTGACCCTCCCCCCTCTCATGCTCTCTCTATCTCATTCTCTCTCTCAAATAAATAAATAAAAAATCTTAAAAAAAAAAAAGAAGGAATTAAAAACAAAATACACTATGAATAAAAAACAGGCAGGTATAAAAGATAACCAAATACAATTTGTAAAAACTCAGTGGGTGGCTGAACCACAGATTAGTCTCAGCACAAGACAGACCAGTTTCATGAAAGATCAACTTGAGGAAATTACCTAAAAGAAGTACAGACAGCAAGATAGCAATTAAAATAACAAAACAAAGAAAAGGTAAAGGGGTAACAGACTGAGGAGTCTAACACACATGTAACAGAAATTCTGGAGGAAGAAGGGAGAACAAGGGAAAGGTAAATTTAAGAAATAAATAACGACTAAGGATCAAAATGATGGAGGACTTAAACTCTCAAATTTAGGAAGCAAAAGAAATAAAGGAAACCTACACCACACAGATGTGGGGGAGGCACCAGGAGGGAGCAGCAGGTAGTCCTCCCGATGAGGCCGCTGTGCCTGCAAAGCTCAGAAGAAGGTGAGCAGAGAAGTCACCACTCAAGGGCGCAGATGAAATGAACCGTCTGTAAGCAAAACAGAAACTGACGAGGAGAGGGGACCCCCGTAGGCAGGTGAGCTCGGGGGCAGGACGCCAGTTCCATCTAGATCGCTCAGGGAGTGTGGCAGGTTGGTTTCTTTTTTTTTTTTTTTTAAAGATTTTATTTATTTGACAGAGAGAGATACAGCGAGAGCAGGAACACAAGCGGGGGAGTGGGAGAGGGAGAAGCAGGCTTCCCGCCGAGCAGGGAGCCCGATGCGGGGCTCGATCCCAGGACCCTGGATCATGACCTGAGCCGAAGGCAGACGCTTAACGACTGAGCCACCCAGGCGCCCCTGGTTTCTAATTTTTATTTGGAAGAGCAAAGGGGCATGATTAGTCAAGACGATTTTGAAGAAGAAAAGTAAGGGGGTCTATGCCCCATCAGAAACCACAGCTTAACAGGTAAAATAATGAAATAATTGTAACTCGGTAAGTTCCTTGTGGTTTTGGCACAAGGGAGACAACAGCAGTGGAACAGAACAGAACCGACCCAAGCATGGGTAGAAACCTGCACGTGGTACGATTCTAATCAGCCAGGTGAGGAGGGCCTATTAGCCGATGCTGAGGAGCCAACTGGCCAACCTGGGAGGGAGCGACTCGACCTCCCCTCCAGCTGCACACAAATCACCTGCTGGTGGCTTATAACCTCCCTGTAAAAAGCAAAACTTTAAGATACTTTACAAGAAAACATAGGAGAACATACTTACGACCTTGCGGTGGGGAAATTTCCTGAAATACGAAGGAGAGCCTCGAGGCCGTGCACGGCGAGGGAATGTCAGACCACCCAGTACACAAAGTCCATGACAGAATAAGTAATTTGGTAAAGAGCGGAGGCACCAAGAGAACTGAAACACTTGGGAAGACGCTCAACACCAGTGGAAAAGGCCCCCATTACGGCTCTGTGGACTGTACGCACACGAAGACAGGAATGAGGACGACGACGAGGCATCACGTCTGGGCACAGCGAGTCCTGCTGGGGAGCCATGCCAGTCAGCCCCTCAAGTGTCTGAGCACCTGAGTGACCAGGACGCCAGACAGAAAGGTCAGTGAGCAATGACACGGTGCCGTCCTGCCTGTGCACACGGCAACACTACGTGGTGACATTACGCATCCCCAGACTCTCAGAAACATAACCGTGACTGAAAAAGGTCAGTTGTAGACAGACATATGCTCTGTTTCCTACGGTTTATGGCTACACACACATGTCAACATAAGTCCAGCAATCCAGCCTAGCACACAGTTCTCTGTTCACGGGGTGTAAGAGCCCCGAGCCCTGTGTCCTCCCCAGGTCCCCAGTGTGTCCCACAGGCTCACTTTCACGCATGTCCCAAGCCAAACTCTGGCCACCCCATGCCACCCCCTGCCCGAGCCACAGAGGCTGCCTGGTTGCCTTCCCACCTGGGGAGCCCTGGCCTCCCCGAGCTGAGCCTTCTGCCCCGGAGGCGGGCCGCACCCCCTCCGCCGCAGGGCTCCACACTCACTGCCCCCTCCCTCCTCGGCAGGCCCTGCTGCGAGGCCCTGCTCCAGCCCACCCTCCTCCCTCTTGATACACCTGGAGCTCCCTGACCCGCACATCTTCCCTTGCAGATGGCCGCCTGCTCACAGCTCGGAGGGGGTCGGGGCCCAGACAGGGTGGGTGCTTGGGGTTTGCGGGATGCTGCCAACCCCCCACCCCACTGTCCCACGGGGCTGAGGCTGCACCCCCAGCCACCAGCACCGCACAGGCACATGCCGCATCCCACATCCCACAAACCTGGGAGGGCAGGCATCGACAGACTGGGCCTGGCTCCTCCTCCCTGGGGCCTGGACACCACGCCCAGCTGTCCTGGGCTCAGCACGAGCTTCCCAAGTGAGCAGCGAGTGGGGATGTGGCCACGCTGCCCGACAGTTCAAAGCTCTCACTAGCCCTCCTGTGGCTGTTCGTGCAGGGACCCCCATGGGTCAAGGGCACCTCTGGGAACACTGGACAGCCCATTTGCTCAAAAGCCGGCAGAATGTGGGCCTTATAGGAGGGTCAAATTGTTCTTAAAAGTAAGTGTATATGCTAATTTTCTTATGTTTGCTTTAGTGACTCAGCAGTGCTCCAGAATCTGCCCTTTACTCCAGGCCCACCTGGCAGCAGTCCAGGGTGGGCGCGCTCATGTCCCACGGGCAGAGAGAAAGCTGCTCTGGACAAGGGTGGGACCAGGGCCCGGGGCAGTGGGAGCAGCGGGAGGGCAGGGTGCTGAGCCATCAGGGTGTCTGAGCAACACTTCCAGCTGACTGAAACGTCACAGTGCTCCATGAGGAATAAATTCAGAATAGTGCCAGACACTCCAATTCTCTGCTGAACAAAGACCAAGGGCTGCAGCCCAGCCACGGCTCAAGAGCAGTAAACCCTGACAAGCATCGAGCGTCAGCGTCTGGGCCTGAGGACTCCGGCCTGCTGGCAGACTCGGATTTGGGGGCTCAGACTTCTCTTAGCTGTTTTTCTTTTTCTTCTGCTGATGCTTGGTGTGAAAAGTGCACAATTCAGTCTAGTCATCTGAGTGACAGAAGAAGGAAGGGTTTGTCTTCAAAGTTACTCCGAATTTAGAATTCGATACCCAACCACGTTATCATGCAGACATGCACGGGAAACATGGAGGGACTCAAAGTCCATGACACACACACCCTCTCTGAAAAGAAATGAAGAGGGATGCCTGCCCCTCCAGAGGAAACAGACTCCACAAAAGGGGAAGATGGGATAAACCAGCAGTATAAGCAAAAAGCCCACAGAAACCCATACTACCTTTTGTTAAATCTAAATAATTATTGGGGCGCCTGGTGGCTCAGTTGGTTGGGTGTCCGACTCTTGGTTTCAGCTCAGGTCCTGATCTCGTGGGTTGTGAGATACCAGAGTCTGCTTGAGATTCTCCCTGTCCTTCTGGCCCTCCCTCCACCCCTGCATGCACACTCTCTCTCAAATAAATAAATAAATCTTTTTAATTTATTTATTTGACAGAGACACAGCAAGAGAGGGAACATAAGCAGGGGGAGTGGGAGAGGGAGAAGCAGGCTTCCCGCCGAGCAGGGAGCCCAATGCGGGGCTTGATCCCAGGACCCTGGGATCATGACCTGAGCCGAAGGCAGACGCTTAACGACTGAGCCACCCAGATGCCCTTAAATAAATCTTTTTAAAAATAACTTAACATGCGATTATTCAGGTTTTTCTCTTATGTTCTTCCATACGGTTTCAGTGGCTTCATTTAGCCTCACACAATTCTTGTTAGAATATTTCTAAGTTTGTTTTTTTTTTAAAGATTTTATTTATTTATTCATGAGAGATAGAGAGAGAGAGGCAGAGGCAGAGGGAGAAGCAGGCTCCCCGCAGAGCAGGGAGCCCGATGCGGGACTTGATCCCAGGACCCTGGGATCGTGACCTGAGCTGAAGGCAGACGCTTAACCGACTGAGCCACCCAGGCGTCCCTATTTCTAAGTTTTTATTAGTCATGTGAATAAGGCCCCCCCACGCCTGGGATTATTAACCTTATTCCCTAACGAGCGACACGTTCTACCAGTGTCCCCGTTGATGGTCTTAGGTTACGTCAGACAACGGTGTGACACGAGAGGGACAACGTTCTGCTCTGCCACACACACACACATATCTCTTCTAGGTCTGTGTCCTCAGTGTGTGCCCGGACTCTTCAGAACCATGCTGAGTAACAGCTGATAATGTGCACTTTCTTGTCTCTCTTTTATTTATTTATTTATTTTTTAAAGATTTTATTTATTTATTTGAGAGAGAGAGAATGAGAGACAGAGAGCATGAGAGGGAGGAAGGTCAGAGGGAGAAGCAGACTCCCCGCCGAGCAGGGAGCCCGATGCGGGACCTGATCCCGGGACTCCGGGATCATGACCTGAGCCGAAGGCAGTCGCCCAACCGACTGAGCCACCCAGGCGCCCTTTTCTTGTCTCTCTTATTAATGAGATGATGATTCTAATTTTGGTATGATGACTGCGAGAGCTTTCAGGTTAGGATACTCTATGAAAAATCTCGGTAGACACGGGTATGGGATTGGATCAAACGCTTTTACAGCATCTCTGTGATTACTTCTCCTCTTTTAAGTGGCGTATATACACAGATTCCTCAACGTTGCATTGTTTCTTGTCCTTTAATACATGACTGGACTGTACCTTCTTTGATGTAATAAGTGCACGTGCACAGAATCATGCCTGGCACTGAATTATCCCACCTGGGGAGTGGTGTGGAGAGGGCAGACTTTAATTTTTTTATATTTAAAATGTTTTATAGTGAGCATATATTACTTTGGCAATTGAAAAGAGATTGTAAAGAAGGAAAAACCACAGAGAAGTGTTGGCATTTTAACGTGTCTACTTTCTTGGCTACTCGGCCTTTTCTTTTTAAATGGAGGAAACACCCCAGGGGAGAGTTAGTTTTCTGAAGCCCACTGCAGCGCACGTATGGAAGCATCATCTACCTGCTCGTCACTTCTGTGGTAGTCATTGTCCTCTTCCTGCTTCTCTTCTGCTGCTTCTTTGTTCGAACTGTCATCTGCTTTGGTTTCACCTTTGAGCAAAAACAGAAGATACTGTATTACGAAATCCAGACTGTTAAACCATTATTTTTTTAACTGTACAGCATACTCAAAATGCTATAAAAATTCATTCAAATAAGACAGTTGCACCTTCAAAAGGATACGAAATCGGGGAGAGCTGGTCTACAGAGCACCCGTTAAAACACCTTGTTCCTTCAAGTGCGGGGGTCCCAGGGAGCTGACGTCAGCTGTACCTGGGTCTGCGAGTGTGCGTGGGAGGGCACAGCCAGCAAAGGCTGACGGGGACGGTGAAAGGGGCAGAGAAACCAACCCCCTCCCGCACCCAGTACTATTCAACGCTTAATATAGCAACTACCAACTAGGCATTGCAGGGCTCCTACAGTCTTTACTGCTCCAACGCCACCTTTAAAATGGAGACCCCGTTGTAAGTAAGTGTTTCAACAGGCAAGATCCCTGGCTTCCCAAACAGCCCCCAAATGCCTCCCCCTCCCTCCGCAGGGGTGCAGCACACAGATCCTGCCTTTCCTAGGGGCCAGACAGGACCTCTCCTTTCCTCTAACATTGTTAGAAATACACAGGGCGGTCTAGAAACCTCTCAGGAACCCCTGTGGTTACTAGAAAAACACCGTGGCGTGAAATATTTGAGTAATTTGTTGTAATATGTACAAACTAATTTTACCCTGAAGCAGGGCAGACAAAACTAAAGGGAAGTCTCAGGAGGCCCACCTGCACCGCACCCCACCTCCAGGTACTTTCGGGGCCCCCTCTGTCTCTGGCCCATTTCTCAGCTCTGCCCCAGAAGCGATGGAGAACGTCCGTTCCCAGACTGTACTACAAACTGTGCAGGGGGCACAGGGTGTCCCGAGAAGGGGGCTCACCACAAAGCCCACTCACCGTTCCGATGGGGATCTAGGTGCTGTTTGGCAGAACAGGTCTCCCCCTTGATATCTCCAGGCACTTCCATGCCTAACTTGTGGTAGAATTCCCTCTGTTTTCTCATTTCCGCTATTAAAAATGAATATACACTCTTAACCTTAAGAAGGCAGTGAATCACATGAAAATGCTGTTCACAAATGTTGTGTGAAGAAAACAACCGACGTGGATCGGGGGTTTCGACGGCTGCCGCTACCGAGGCGATGATCTGGACTGCCCCCCTCAGCACCTCAGAGCAGGGCAGGGCCGGTACCAGGCTGGAACCCGCGGCACTGGCAGACGCACAGACCCCTGGCCGCAGCCGCAGGCCGCCCCCCGCCAGGACCGCCATTCTCAGCACGGGGCACAGCAAACGTGACCCACTGACCACAGGCTGCTCAGTGGCGGACTCAGGCTTTCCGGCACCGCCCGCGCCCGGTCACAGCTTAGAAACCAGAGTGCGGCTGATGCACGGTGCCCTTTCACAGCTACCGACGGCCACCCAGGGGTGCCCGGCGGCGGGTGGAGAGTGCCCCCTGGTGTCTGTGGCAAGCCATCACAGCTCGCTGAGTCCCGGGGAGGCAGCCGCGCAGCCCCTCTGCCCCAGGAAGGTTCCCTCCGGAAGACAGGCCAGGCCACCACACTGCCCTCTGGTCTCCTCCTCAGAAGCGAGTCAGTCAGCTTGCTCCCCGCGGCCGGCAGGCCAGTCACTGCTGGCTGCCCGCAGAGTGGGGGCCGGGCCGGGAGACGGCAGGAGCAGCAGGCTGAAACACCGATTCTGACAAGGCAGCTACTGACCGCGACTCCGAAGCGCACACCGGACAACGAAGGTACTGGTCGTTGCTCAGGGCCACGCGGCAGGTAGCAAAGAAAATTTAAACCCAAGTTGCTCAAGCTAAAATCCTACAAATCACACTATGAAAAATACTCATGCGTACCTGACCCCGTAACACCTTGTTGCCCTTTTCCCCTGCACGTTTGTCTTCCCCCGTGCACCCGAGCTCCAGGGCCGGGAATACGCCTTGGTCACACCCTGGACCCACACCGACGCTTCGCAGTGCAATCCCGCAGGAGCGCGCGGATGCAGGGGTAGCAGGCTCAGGCAGAAAGTGGCCGCCCCTCAGAACGGAAGGGACGGCACTGCTAGCCTGCAGACGGATGGGGTGCTGGGACCAGTGCCAAGTGCCAAGCCAGAAGACTGGTCTGGGAAATTTGGGATCCAATAATCATACAAAAGCTGGCTCAGAATAAAGGTGTGAAATGTACTGCTCCCACCAGGTTCTCCAAGGACGACACTGCGGTCCCGCCGGTCGGTGCGAGAGGATGCTCACCGAACGCGGAAATGGGGCAGCTTGAAATACCTTGTTTTAATTCTCAGTAAAAAATTTTCACCTATCAGGAGGAAAAGAAGATTGAAAGTAACGATACTCCATGTCAGGAAGACACCAGCCCACAGATGTTACTTGGGGTGAACTTTCAGCAAGGTAATTTGCTATTTAAAACTATTTAGGGGCGCCTGGGTGTCTCAGTCGTTAAGCGTCTGCCTTCGGCTCAGGTCGTGATCCCGGGGTCCTGGGATCGAGCCCCGCATCGGGCTCCCTGCTCGGCAGGGAGCCTGCTTCTCCCTCCCCCACTCCCCCTGCTGTGTTCCCTCTCTCGCTGTGTCTCTCTCTGTCAAATAAATAAAAATCTTTGGGCCCCTGGGTGGCTCATTCGTTAAGCATCTGCCTTCTGCTCAGGTCATGATCCCAGTGCCCCGCATCGGGCTCCCTGCTCCGCGGGAAGCCTGCGTCTCCCTCTCCCACTCCCCCTGCTCGTGTTCCCTCTCTAGCTGTGTCTCTGTCAAATAAATAAATAAAATCTTTAAAAAAAAAAACACAAAAAAAACACACAAAAAACCCCAACTATTTAAACACTTCCCCACTGGCCCCCAAATTCTGCTGGTGATCTACCCTAAAGCAGTCGCCACACTAGTGCATAAGGAGAGAGGGCTGCACACAGTCGCCGGAGCCTTCTTCACAGTACTGGAGGGCTAGAAACAGCTTAGATACGGGGGCTGGGCCAGCCAGAGGCGGGCCAAGAGAGCCTCAGAACCCTTCTCAACACTGCAGGCAAGATACTACCCACTACTGACAGAGTCAACATATGAGACGACCCTAATTTACTTGCTACCCTGGGATACCGTGCAGCCATTAAACATGATACAGATCAGGGGCGCCTGGGTGGCTCAGTCGGTTAAGGGTCCAACTCTTGATCTCAGCTCAGGTCTTGTGAGTTCAAACCCCACACTGGGCTCCATGCTGGGTGTGGAGCCTACTTAAAAAAAAAAAAAAGATACAGGTCACATATTTTTTAAAGATTTATTTCAGAGAGAGAGAGTGCACGCGTGAGTGCGGGGAGGGGCAGAGAGAGGGAAAGGGAAAGAATCTGAAGCAGACTCCCCACTGAGCGTGGAGCCTGATGCAGGGCTCGATCCCACAACCCCGAGATCACGACCTGAGCCGAAATCAAGAGTCCGACGCACAACCAAATAGGCCCCCAGGTGCCCCAAGGCCATATTTTTGATGTGGAGCAAGCACCACAATATGTCGTCGTGAAAAAGGCAGATTGTGTAGCATGATCTCATTTTTTGTAAAAATTACAAGTTATAATCCTGGTGTAACCAGGATGCTGGGAGAGTCCAGGGGAGTGAGAAACACAGTGCTACACTGGGCATGAGCCAGTGTCCTTCCCTGGCGCTCTCAGCTCCTCCTCAATGACGCAGGCACATATGGGGTCCCACGGCCAATGTCACACTCGGGGGTGAAAGACTGCTCCCCCCCGCCCCGCCTCCGGGATCAGGCACGAGACGAGAACGTCCATGCGCACCACTTAGACCCAACATCCCATTCAGAGCGCCAGCCTCAGGGCTGGCAAGCACCCCATCAGCAAACAGAGCAGACACTGGGGCCGTGTGAGCTAAGCAGCAAAACTGAGATATGACGTAGGTAGGTCTGGGACAGGGGAGAAGGCAAGTGTTTTATGGAAATATAACAGAGTGCATTCTTGCTCTTATTATTTTGAATAAACTGTCATCTGTCAGATGAAGAAAAACAAAAGTTTCACTTTACCTTCACTATTCCTTCTCTGATGCACTTCATTCCTTCATGTGGGTCCAAGTTTCTGACCTATAGCACCTCCTTCTCTCTGAAGAACTTCTTGTATGGTCTTGCAAAGCAGGTCTACTGACAAGTTCCCTCGACCTCTGTCTCGCCGAGAAGGTCTCTACTTCTCCTCCCCTCCTGCGGGACACACAACTCCGGGCCGGTGGTTTCTTCTCTCAACACTAAACACTGCACTCTCCGGTCTCTTTGCTGGCGTGGTTTTGGAGGACAAGCCAGGTGCATTCTTACCTTTGCTCCTCTGTAATAAGGTGTTTTCTCCCTCTGGCTCATTTAGCTTTGATTACTCTGTAGCTTGAAAATGATATGCATAGGTCTTGTGTTCCTGGCGCTGATCCTGCCTGGTGTTCTCTGAGGGTCCTGGGTCCAGGGTCTGGTGTCTGACGTTAGTTTGGGGAGATTCTCAGTCGTTATCGGCTCACGTATTTCTGCTGTTCTTTGTCTCTCTCCTCTGCGTCTCGTGTTCCCGTTACGTGTACCGTACGCCCTTGCGACTGTCCCACGTCCTTGGAGACTCTGATTTTTAGTGCATACCCTCTTGTATTTTCAGACTTGGGAGTTTCTGTTGATAGATCCCCAACCTCAAGGTTCTTTCCCACACAAGTCCTGTTACTAATCAACCTACCTGAGGCTTTCTTCATTTCTGCTACTGTGGTTTTATCTCCAACATTTCTTTCTGCTTCTTTCTTAGGGTTTCCATCCTTCTGCTTACACTACCCACCTGTTCTGGTCCACATTACCCATTAGAGCGCTTAGCATATTTACTGTTTTAAATTCCAGTCCGACGATTCCAACATCCCTGCCATGTCTGTTCTGATGCTTGTTCTGTCTCTTAGCGAGCCTTGTAGTTTTTTTTCTCGTGAGCCAGCTGTGATGTGCCAGGGACAAGGAATTACCGTAACCAGGCCTTTAGTGATGTGGTGAGGGGTGGGGAAGGGGACGGGCTCTGTGCTCCTCTGAATAGGTCTCAGGCTCAGGGAGCTGAGGCCTCCACACTGAACTTCATCAGTGCTCGGTGGGAAGGGGTGGCTGGAGCTGACCGGCTCCCCTTGCTCAGCTAGTTTCCCCGGGGGGCAGGCCTCGTTGGAGGTATTTCAGAATGGCTCCTGAAGTTGCTTCCCCAGCGGGAAGCACTGAGAGACCGTGGCCGAGCTCCTGGGCATGAAGCTCACGATACTGGATCTCCCTGCAGGTTTTTCTCTCTGAATTGTCCAATGGAGCCTCCAGCAATTCCTCAAGCACAGTAGAGGTTTTCGGCCCTGTGCCAGTTCCCAGGGAGGTTTCCGCTCCGGAGTCTCTGCCCTGGGAGCTGGGGCCCCCATACCAGTCTCTCCAATCTTGGGGCAGCGGTTTGCCCTATGTCCACCCCTCTTACAATCTAAGAAAAATGGCTGATTTCTCAGTCTGTTCAGCTTTTTGTTAGGACAGAGTGGCAACTTCCAAGCTCCTTACATGAGGAACCGGAAACCAGAAGTTATGAAATTTCAAAATACGGTAATTATAATTGAGTACAACTTTTTGCACTATAGGCCACTAACAAGAAAAATGGACTCTTTTGGGGGGAACGATACTTAACTGGGGTGAAAAGTTAGTGCTCCTTACCATCAAAACTGGTCACACATGTTCATCTCTACCGAGACTCTACACATTTTCATTTCTGAACATGTCTTTCTACACAGAAACGCTGACATCAGGCCACAAGCACAGGACTTTATGTGGCTCATGCGTCAGCGAGGAGGTGCTCAAGGAACTCTGTGAGCCTCTCCTCCTGCTGCTGGCCCCTGTGACGCCATCACACTGTGGGCTAGTGGTTCCCCACTGAAGAAGGGTGGACTGAAGCCCCACAGCAGCATGGTTAGTGGACTCTGAAAGGTGGACTGCACTCGAGGTCCTGGGCCTGCAGCTGGAGCCCAGAAAACAAGCCTGCTGCAATCTGCATGGGCTTGGCGATCTCCCTCCTCCTTTCACTTCTGAGGGCATGACATCTGCAGGGCCGCGTGACCCCAGCAGGAGTCTCCGTTGTGGAGTCTGCATCGAAGTCGTGCTGACTTCATTACCAAACACTATCAAGTCTTTGGCAAAAGGTAACTTCTGAAGTCATTCAGTGTTCAAGGTGCCTCTTTCCATTCTGAAAATTTCCTCTGCCCTTAGCTCCAAACTGCACACACACACACTTCATCACTACTGAGCCGTTAAGGGCTGTGCGGGAGGGGAAGTCAGGACGCTCAGCCCCACCTCGGACAGGAACTCCGACGCCCGGGCCGGCAACATATGAAAGAGCGGACGGAGCCTACTGCGGACCCCACTGGCTCAGTGACACAGGAAAGATTCACCTCGACAGCGTGCCTGCTGATGAACATGACGTCCTCCAGACATCTTCCATTTTCACAGGCATGGTTCGTTCGTTCAACTGAGCATCCTCCTGATCCACACGCATTCCTACCACCACTGGTTGTAACACGTCTTGGCAGATTCCACTTCAGTTGTACTGAATTAGAAGTTTCTCAACCCCTTGAAGATATTCCCGCCTGCAGTTTTTCCGCGCTGCTCGGAGAGATTTCTTCTTTAGTCACTCCAAGCTCACCAAACGAACAGCTGAGCAGACTGGAGACACCAAAGCCAAGGAAAACCACTCAAAACCGCCTGCCTCGCTTTCTCAGTGACTCCTGATGTTGATTGCAGAAGCTCCCTCCCTGAGAGAAGCTCCTTCTCTGGGTGCATTACCTCCGCTGCTGCGGTCAAGCAAGATTTAATTAACTTACCATCAGTAGACAGCTTTCCTTGTTTGCTAACACATGAGCCAATCAGAAACTCACTTTGACTGCAGCCTCATCTTCATCTTTTATTTCTGTGAAGAAATCCTGCTGTGATGAGATATTCCATTTTAGACTTTCAGTTCTTCCCAAAGGTTGCTTTCCTGTGCATCGGGGGTCCTGTGCGTTCAGTCCGGTGATGAGCGCACTCACGAGGACAGCTCCGAAAAAAAACCATCTACACTTCACTGCGGCTTCGAAGGGCAACATCTGGAGCCCATACTTTCCTTCTTACTTGTTTTGACATGATGCGTATGCACTGACAACAGAGTCTCACCAGGGCACACACAGCTCTCGAACAGCTGCTGGGCTGCAACTGCGTTTCTGAGATCTGCGTGGTGCGGCGGCGAGAGCGCCCCATCCAGGCTGCCGCCTTTCCTGCTCGGTGTTGTGACGTGAAGACAAACGAGACGGGAAAGAGTAAGCACGCTGTATTCCAGCAACACTACTTACGGATGACGGAATTTCAATTACTGTAACTTTCACATCACAAATGTTATTCTTTGACTCTTTCCTAACCATTTAAAAGTATTAAAAAACATTCTTGGCTCATGAGCCCTACAGACAGGCAGCAAGCCAGATCTGGCCTGCAGTTTGCCAACTCCCACTCCAGCCAGTGCGGAGGCAAGAGAAAGAAATAAAAATGCAGACCCCTTGGCCTAGAGATTCTACTTCCAGAATAAAGCCAAATATATCCACCCACACCCACAAAAATTTGCAAAAGCGTGTTCAGCGCATCTCCTCCCCTTCGGCTAAAGCCAAAGATGGGAACGTCCTAAGTTTCGGTCAGGAAGGAGCCCAGGAGCAGACGACCCACGCACCCCGTCAAGACGGGCAGAGCCCGACGTGCTGGGGAGCTCCTCTGCGCCACGCTGGCGGGAGAACCAAGCTGCGGGCCATTCGATAAATTTTATAAAATGTGGCCTCTACAAAGGCAGGTTTTTAAAAAATTATTTAAAAAGGAAACAACAGACAACTGAAAAACGGAGCCTCCACCAGGAAGGCCTCGTCTACAGGGAAGAGAGAAGCGGCTGGCATGCGGACAGCGGCGGGAGCAGACGGCAGCAGGTGCTGCCCCCACCAGGTGAAGCCGGCTTGCCAGAATGGGGCCTCCACCTGAGAAATCAGGTTTGCAACCGTGGGCGCAACCAGCACAACGATGAACTGCAGACAGCCTGTGCCAAAGCTGTTGTGCTGTGAAGGGTTTCCGAGCTGTGATGTTCCTGTGATGAGCCACACGTGGCCAAGAGTCTGAGAAAAGGAGAAGCTGAACGTCTGGTCTGTGAGAAGAGACCCTGGCCCGAAGGGGAAATGGGGCACACCCCCCGCAGAGCAACCTGCCTGGTCAGCAGGATCATCGTCCTCGCACCATGTCCTTCCATTATAACCATGTCACAGGGCATCCCACCCACGGATGGCACCCGGACTCCGTGGGGAGGGGGCAGGAAGTCAACAAGAGGAGCCCAGAACCCACCTGCCCGGAAAGCAGGGCCATTCCAGACTCCCAGGGTGGTGTCGGGGACCACCAATGGGAACACTTGGGCTTCAGAAAGGACAAGGACCCCTGCGCGCTGTGAACACACGCACGCATGTCCATCCACCTGACGTGGCTGGAGGGGCCAGAAAGCCAACTCGGCACGCCGTGCACAGGAGGAGTTCTGCTCCGTGGGCCTCAGGAACCCAGCAGCGGTGCACGGCTCTGCGGATGCGCTCTACCCAGGACACGGGCCGGGCCAGGCCCTGGGAGAGCCAGATTTTACTGCTTCTAATGAATCACAGACGGACGCTGTGCTAGTGCAGGGCGGCGGGGGCGACCGACGGACAGGCTGACTGCACCTGTTCAGATGCAATAACCACCAGAGGTGGGCTTCCCAGGAACAAGAGCCAGAATCCACTCAGGCCTGCAGACGCCACCAGTTCACAGGACCGGGGTGCCCTGAGCAAGTCCAGACTTGGAGACAGGAGAGGCCAGGAGGGGGCCAAACAGTCAGCCCTGGGGCTGACCCAACCTGGATCCGGAATGAAATAAACTGAAACAAACTCGAAAAACGTGGTGTTCTCGAGGCAGTTAGAAATGTTGGCACTGACCGGGTATTTGATACCAAGGGATTACTGTTATTTTCTTAGATCTATAAAGGTGCTGTGGTTACGTGTGTTAAGAAGAACCTTATCTTCTGGGACAGGAAGATGGGCGGGGGCAGTGGATGAAACAGGATTCACTGTGAGCTGGAAAACTGTGGCCTCTGGGTAATAAACACATGGGATTCTGTACGTGGTTCTGCCTGCTTTTGTGTTTAAAATACTCTATAATAATTTTTAAAGGTACTGGCATTTTATTTGGATGTATTCTTTGCCTTAGGACTAAAAAACTTTTGGCTATCAAAAGATGGTTGCCGGGCGCCTGGGTGGCTCAGTTGGTTGGGCGACTGCCTTCGGCTCAGGTCATGATCCTGGAGTCCCGGGATCGAGTCCCGCATCGGGCTCCCTGCTCGGTAGGGAGCCTGCTTCTGCCTCTGACCCTCCCCCCTCTCATGTGCTCTCTCTCTCTCATTCTCTCTCTCTCAAATAAATAAATAAAATCTTTAAAAAAAAAAAAAGATGGTTGTCTCCATCTACATTTTACTCAGGAAACTTAAATTCTTCTTATATAAATGAACTTGTGAATGGTGAAGAAAAGATGAACAACATTATTAAGTTATGTGAAAAGCCAAATGAATATCTTCTGATCTAACATAGTAAGCTGTATTTTAAATTATAACCGTCTTCTGAAACATTACAATGAGAAAACACAGCCCAAAGAAATTCCTAACATATTTTATCTTTGAAAGAAAGTGCACCTAAGTTTTGTCAGCAGGCACTGCCATGTCATCCCACCCCCAGACCCTGAGACCAATGTCCCTCCCCACCGCCCCTATCACCACCCCCACAAAGAGGGACAGCAACAGTCTCTGTGTTCAGAACTGGAGAAAAGTTTTAAAAAGAACGGCCATTTCCACTTTCAGGATATTTATACTACATAGTATTTCTTTTTAATTCTCAATGACATTTGACTTTAAATGCAGTTAACCTTTATCGACACCCTGGCTACTGGTTGCGCGTCTGCGGAGGTATGATGAGGGACGCCGCCCCCACGAGGCTGCATGCTCAGCACGTTCCTCCCGAACGCAGGAGCGGCAAGGCAGAGACAGTGGACGAAGCCGGCCCCACGGTACTCGTGAGTTCAGCACAGTGACAAGACAGGTGGTGCTGTTGCCACAGAGGGGGCCTCCCTCCAGGGCCAGGACCCCACGAGGAAAGTCCCCCAGACGCCGTGCTGCAGACTCTGCGGTCCAAGAGAGACATTCTGACACTCACCTTCCTGAAGGCCTGGAACCAGTTTGTAAACAATGTCCTGCATGGTTCTGTCATGACTGGCAAAGAGAATACAACAGATAAGGTTAGCCAAAAACCCGGGCACATTTTCCAATAACAAGAGCAAACTCCACAATCACAAATTTGAAATCTTGGTTGAATTCTGCTTCTAGTTTGCACTTAAAAAAATGTGCTAGCAAACGTTATATATGACCTGAATTGATGCACCATTTAATTCAGGTTCTGGAAGCTTAAGAACATTTCAAGTAGTGCTGGCACAAAGGTCCTCTAGGTGATGAGTGCCCTCTGCCTGCTGAACGCAGTGCCAACCAGAGCCGTGGCCTGCAGTGGCCTGTCCAACCGCACACCGCCTCCCCCCTCTTCCACGGGTGCTTCCCCGGGTCTCCACCGGACAGGAAGCTTTTCTTTAACGTTCTGAAAAAGGTAGAGGACAGGCCCTAAGATCAGGCCCTCTGGTGGTCTTTATGATCCACCTACGAAGGTTTTCTGGGAATGTTACATAAGCACAGTATTTGAAATATAATTCTTATTCCAGTTTGCTATTTTTAAACATAATTTTTTTTTAAAGATCTTATTTATTTATTTGAGAGAGAGAGAATGAGAGAGACCAAGCACATGAGAGGGGGGAGGGTCAGAGGGAGAAGCAGACTCCCCGCCGAGCAGGGAGCCCGATGTGGGACTCGATCCAGGGACTCCAGGATCATGACCTGAGCCGAAGGCAGTCGCTCAACCAACTGAGCCACCCAGGCGCCCTTAAACATAAATTATTAATACATTTAAGTAACTGTTTTCAAATCAGTGTTAATTTTCAAACATCATCCATTAAAATGAAAACCTTAAGAAACCCAGATAGGTAACTTGTAACTAACTGACAAACAATTATGCTCCACAAAACCCACCGACATTTAGCCGAGAGAGCTAGACCAGGACTGGGCACACAGCAGCCACGCACCAGGCTCACCGTTCTGCCACAAACGGTGGGGGACCAGGTCCTGCAGAGACCACCGCTCACCATTTCCAAGAACTCTGAAGTTCTACCAGACACTGGGCTGACGACTCAGCCTGTGGTGTGGCTGCCAGAAGCAGGGTTCCTCAACCCTTCTGACCACGATCCACACCAAGAAATACATCTCACGTCCCCACGCTCACATTACGTGTGTGTATGGGTGACGGACACACGCACATGGATAAGCATCACGAATCCCAGGTGGCCTGCAGCACGTGCGACTCCCATCTCCGACACTACCCCCACTGGCTTCGTGGAAAGCTCACCTGGTCCACAAGGAAAGCAGGCTGGACCGAATCCTGCTGCAGAGCTCGACCCTGGGTCCTCTGCATGAACATGCTAAGCCCTGCCTGCCTGGCCAAGGATCCACAGGGCAGAGTGGAGGGCTCAGGGGACCCTCCCTGGGGAGGGTTCCAGGAGGCAGGACAGAACAGCACAGGGCATTTTTCCTGGTGTCGGCACATCCAGGCTCTTGGTGTGGCAGCCCCTTGGTACAGAGGCCACTTCTTTGCAGTATTCATGCTTACACTGCATGCTGTAGGCTACACACCCTCTCTTAGCTCTTCTCTTGACCTGGCCCACATGGCTAAAGTCCTTGTCTTGAAGATGAAGCCTGGAAGGACAGAGCTGCCTCACAGATCCACCGGACCTTAGGAGCTCAGGCTCAGCACCCGCCTGCAGCCAGCACCTCACGGCATCGTCCTACCTCCTAAGGCCCGAGCCACTGCCTGGGGCCCTGCATGGGGCCACCAGGCCCTGCTGCCCCATCCTAAGTGCCCTCTCCCCACTCTGCCCCAGCCCAGAGCTGAAGGCCCTTCCTTTGGGGCAACCGCGCGATCAGGGTGTAGCAGAATCAGAGCAGAAGGCTGGGCCAAGTGTGGAGGGCGAAGCTGTGTCAGGAACAAGGCTCCGAGCCAACTGCAGAGCCGGCAGCAAGACGGGTAAAACACTGTAGTTCTAGGCAGAGCACAGAGGGCAAGGAGTAAGGGGCAGGATTAGCAGGAAAGAGCCACCCTGGAGCCCAGAGCCCCCAGCAGGCCTCAGGGCCGAGCACCTTCCCCTAGCTCTGCACCTTGACCTCCCTGGCCTCCCTCCCTGGTCACCACATGGTCACTGCACAGAGAAGAGGCAGGGCCTGGCCAATGCACCTGGCTAGCTCCGCTCTACTGGCCCCCTCTGTGTGTTAGCAGGTTAGGCTATGTTTAGAACACCAGGGTCCCGGACTGCTAAAGAGTTTCAGCTCTCCAGAAAGCCCTGCCTAATGCAGAGCGCAGGAGAGGGGCCGTGGCACTCTGAGAGGGAGGCCAGAGTCTCCACAGCTTCCCACCGGCATGAAGCCCCACTACCTCCTGCCTTTTATAGTTCACATCAGGAAAGCCCCCCTGCTCTACAAAACTACACCCCCAAGACAGGAAACACGTGAATACACACTGCCAACAATTAGAGCCCAGAATATATATAAAGCGTTTCTTAAAATCAGAACAAAACAAAGAACCCAATAGAAAATGACATGAGATGTGAACAGACACCTCCCAGAAGTCCAAATGGCCACGTAACATTTGGGAAGAGGCCGGGGCTCACTGATAACCAGGGCAAGAGCACAAGATACCCTACAGAGCCACCACGTGGCAAGAATGCAGTCCACGGGCACCCACAGGACACACTGGTAAGGTCGTGCACTGCACAACAGCCCAGGAGAGCACGGCAAGGCCCAGAGCAGCACTGAGTGCCCGCCACGGACACCCCAATGTCCCCCGGCCACAGAACCCCACACTAACAGGCCGGGTCAAGGGCAAGGCACACAAACACACTGTTGGTCCCACTTGTAGTGAGCTGGACAAAGGGGACTAAGCTCTGTTGTCTGGGGACGGTGGGCTGTTGGGCAGGGGCTTCTGGGCCTGGCGGTATCCACCTCCTGATCTGGGAGTGGTTTCTCGCTGCGCGACATGTTTTTAAACTCTTCTGTGCCCACTAGATACTTCACACCCTTAGGAGTGGTTCAGAACAGATTTTCAGACCTACCTCTGCTGCTCCCACGTGGTGTGGGGAGTGCTTCGCTTCCTTTAGAACAGCCCCCCAAGTCTGGAAGCCATTTAAAACTCTGCATAAAAGCCACAAGCCGACCCCCTGACGCCAGCAGGGCCACCAGCTGCAAGGAACAAGATGCAGGCCACACGCAAGGGGCCTAGGACCACTCGTTCCACAACAGAAAGGTGGACCCAGGGCTGCCACCCGCTTCAGAGTAAATGTCGGCCCGTTTAGTGTAAAACCAGTGAAATCCACATTGGTCCTGAGGTTCCTCAAATTATTCAATTTGAGCAAATACTCCTGAAAACTTGTGGGAACGGCCCCAGTGCTCACTGGTCTGACTTGGCCGGCAGGGAGGCCAGGTGCGCAGAGCAGGGCGGCTCCCTGACATGGAACGATGCCGGAAGCTGTGACCGGGGAGCCTGGAGGCACTTACCCAATGTACTGTAGCGGGTGACTCTGGTGGATCACAATCCTACACGTGGGGCAGGTGTTATTCTCTTCCAAATACTTGACCAGGCAACTCCGACAGACTGTTTGCAAAAGCACATGCATGTCAGAAAGTGAAACCAGAATGCAGATCCCGACACGTCCTCGGGCTCGGCACGCACTCCAGCCACAGTGCAGACCACCTCGCACGTGGCTGCTTCGATGGGACACCTGCCTCTCAGGTCTCACCAACAACGGAGAAGTCTCAAGTGCTCAATCAGGCGCCTCACTCAGCAGGTCTGGGGTGTAGGGATAAGAGGGACGAGGCACCTAAGTGAGGACGAGGTGCCCAGAGGTCAAGAGCTGAGACATCACTAGAATGCACTTTAGGGTCTCGTCCGAATATTCTCACCACAGGGGCTAACAGTTACAATTTTCATCTTTGTCTAAAAAAATCACAAGATTTTCTGTGTATAACAGAATTCGAGAAAATTCAATGAGAATAACAATTTAAAGCTATGATTACCTTTAAAATAAAAGTTCCATCAAAATTGGCAAATGTTTTATTTTCTAAGGCAGAAAATACAGGATCAAAAGTCATCTGCATTCCAGGCATTGGTTTTATTGCAAAGACCCTGTCCCCACAGAGGGCTCCTGCCTGGCATCCTCAGCCACCGTCCCAGCGGCTAGCTTCAGGTGAATAGCACCTGCTAACTGTTCACTCAAGACGGGGCTTAAATCACCCCCAGTTCAGCACAAGCTGGGTCTTCTAAACATCAAAACACAGGCTCATTAGCCTTGAGGAGCCAAACCACATTTCCCTGTTTAAAAAGTTTAAGGAATTCATTTGGAAATTTTAAAAATAAGCATTTCTGTCCACTAGAAATGAGTATTTTGTCATAACGCAGTTATACTGGTTTTGCGGTTACACAGAAATAACTAAATTTTCCTGTATTTAGCTTTCTTAAATGATATCGCTACTCAAATTACCCATAATATTTTTAATTTGAAATAATTTCTCTGATTTAAGATCTTCTTTAGTCCTGCTTCTGTGTCTTGCTTTGTGCTTGAGCTAAAAGCTTTTGGTGAGAAAAAAAGAAGAAAGAAATAAAAGAAAAGAGAAAGCCCAAGGATCAAGAAACCACAAGGCTCGAAGCTGTCATAGGCCTCGTTCGTTCTAGGACATTCCGCCATGCACATATGCAGACACTCAGTCACATTTCTCCCACGTCTGTCAAACACCATGTTCTAGAATATTCCCCACATACACGTGTGCAGACACTCGGTCACCGTGGTCGCGTCGATGAGATATCCGCTGCATAGGCGGCAGGTGATGTGGGCGTTTATGTCCCAGAGTTTAATCTTTCTGGTCAACATCTTTGGCTTCTGCAAGAAAAAAACACTTATTAAGTAATATCTGAAATACTCCCATGTGTTTTTTTTTTTTTTTTTTTAGATTTATTTATTTTTAGAGAGAGAGGGAGAGAGATAGCATGAACAGGGGGAGGGGCAGAGGGAGAGCGAAAATCTTCGGCAGACTCCCTGCTGAGCAAGGAGCCCGATGCAGGGCCCCATCTCACGACCCCGAGATCACGACCTGAGCCGAAACCAGGAGTCGGACGCCCAACCGACTGCACACCCAGGCACCCCTGAAATACTCCCAGGTGTTCCATCAAAGGTCCAGGCTCAACATAAATCAAGCTACAGCACATCCCCCTAGAAGGGCTCAGCTACCCACCAGGGCCAGGTCCAAGCTGCAAAGACTCTGGGGCCCGACTTCCATCTGTAGAATGGAGTGCTGTAGGTCTTCTCACAGAGGACCGTGACTGTCCTGCCAGACACCCGACGGGCGGCACCCCGCAAATGCACCACCGCTTCTCCTTAACCACCGATGACACTGCCCCCTCCAGGCCCCCCCGAACCTCTCCTGCTCAGGACTGAGCTGAAGCCAGCTGGTGAGGTGGGTGGGTGAGTCAGGAGATCCGCGCAGCTGCAGGAAGAGAGGCTGCGGGAGCAGGAGGCTGTGGGGTCACTGCCAGAGCTTCTGGCTCCTCTGTAAAGCTAGGGGACAAATGACCCTGAGGGACGCTAGTGGGGGCAACACTGGCCCAACCTGAATGAGAAGCAAGGTCCCCCAGTGAGGCCTCATTGTGGACACATGGGAACAGCTGATAAGCACATGCAAAGGTGCTCAACCCACAGATACATCCACACACGCAGGTCACACCACATGTCATTCCTCAGACATTCCAGTCGACGTTCGGTCCTGACAAGTCCCAGGGAAGCGGACAGTCAGAAGGGCTGCCAGCCAGATGTACCCGAACAGAATAGGAGCTGTTCCATTTCTAGAGATTTATCTTAATAACGGGACAAGTTCAAAAGATGTTTGCTGCAATTGTTTAAAATGGCAAATCATAGAAAACTGCCACCGAGGACTGGCTAAGAAAGCAATTTCATTTAGCCAGCAGGGGCGCCAGACACTCCTCCCCTTCTCTCTGTCCTGTCCAGGGGAAATCCAACCGGCCCCCCAGGACCTCACCCTTCCTGGGCCTCAGCAGCCTCTTGGCCCAGCACAGCCCAGTCCCACAACTGGGGGTTCCCAAGGCCACCTGCCGATCCCCCTCACTGTCCCACAGGACATCAGCATCGCACACGCCCCAGCATCATCAAAGTCCAGACACTGGTGAGCTGAAGTGCTGACATGTTGTTTCTGTCTCGGGGGCGGGGGGTGCGCCCCTGCCTGCTCAGCCCCACTGTACCAGTCTCTCCCTAGACCACAGGCTCTATGAAGGTTGGCTTTGTTACTGCATCTCCTGAGCTGTGCCAGGAGTTACAGCAGCTCTTGGGGACGTCCACATCCTACCCCAAAACCTGTACGTCGCCTCACACGGGAGACGGTCCCAGATGACCCTGTGGGCCCCATGTCATCCCAGGGCCCTTAAGAGGGGAGTTGGGAGGGTCAGAGTCAGAGAGACCGGGAGACATGACGCTGCGGGCTTGAGGGTGGGCCACGGGCCAAGGGTGCAGGTGCCCCAGAAGCTGGAAAAGACAAAGAAGCCAGAAGGAGCCAGCCCTGGGGGCACCTTGACTTCTGACTTCGGCACTGTCAGGTGACACATCTGTTCCAGCAGTAGTAGGAAACCAACCCGAAATGCTGCTCCAGTGAATGCCCACAGACTGAATGTCCCCAAAGTGAGCATTCCTAACAGAAGTCTGCACAAAGACCAGAAACAGGCCTGTCAGAGTTGAGGGCGTCACTGAGGGCGGCTGGTTCCCAGGCCACTGGGCAAGGGCAGTCGCTGCTTAATGCTGTTTCAGAGAAAGGGGAAAGAAAGCAAACCACCCGGGGGACTTGCGGCCCACGTGCCTCCGCGTGAGGTCCGAGGGCAGTGCTGGCCATCCCTGCCAGGGCGCAGTGCAGCCTGGGGGGCGCCTGGCCGGGGCTCTGTGGCTGGTGAGGGGGCAGAGGGCCTGGAGGGAGCAGCAGTCTGGAGGTGAACTGTCAGAATCCACAAACTATCAGAGTGAGTGAAGGCATCTGGCTGGCGTCGCTCACGGAATGGCGTGTGTCTACACTGCAGTCCCGCTCCAGGATTTGCGTGGAACGCGAGACAAAAGCAGACCCTTCTGCTGTTCACTCACATCTCTCCTCCCTTCAGCGTCAGGCTAGAGCAGACACGTGGTCCCCACTGGACAGGGCCCTTCCCACCTCCCTTGCAGCCAGGTGTGTCTGTGGGTCGGGGTTCGCTGACGTTACTAGGAATCCAGTAAAGATGAAATGGGGCTTGGTGGACCATTCTCAGAGGGTTCCTGTGGGCCAACCAGCCTCATCTGGTGAAGACGGGCCCGCTCTGAGCCGACCTGGGTTTGCATCCTGTTCTTGGCACACGTGTGTGCACTGAGGCCCAGCCAGGTGGCTGGCCTTCGGGGAGCCCAGCAGCACCGAGTGCAGCAGGACATAAAAGGACAGATCAGCTGCGCGGATCTCCTGACTCTCCTGACTCCTGGAGTCATCCCAAGCAAAGCAGAGCAGGAAACGGGCCTGCCGACATGGAAACCTCACGTGAGGCCCACGCTGGCCCCTACTGAGTACTGTTCTCACGTCCTCCACCTTCTGTTGAGCAGCCGTTTATATGCCAGCCACTCAGGACATGAGGACATGCAAATATTCCTACCACACAGTAATGTGCTCAGCAACAAAATATCTTCCCAACCACCAAGTAACTGAGCTGCCAAACTACAGACAAAACAGGGCTCGCTTTGGCCACACATATACTAAAATTAGAATGATACAGAGAAGATTAGCTCAAGGATGACACACAAATTTGTGAAGCCAAAACAAAGTCCCAGGTCACGCTGGCACAGATGGGGCCTTTGGCCCCTTTGAGGGACAGGGTCAGTGTGAGCTCATGCTTAGTGAGCAGGTGGGTAAATAGATGAAGACGTGTGTGTGCATGTGAGTGTGGACTCCCACACCTACCTCCCAGCTCTGTCCGTTGGGGGGGCCTGGGAGTAATGGCTCCTTGGCGGCCTAGGTCCCAGTGTGGACACACCACTGTCCGCCACGAGGCTCATGGGTGCAGGAACACGGCTGCCGTAAGGCGGGGCTGGGAATGCAACAGAACTGGGGCAGAGCATCTGGCCCCAGCTCCAAGGGCTCCACTGGCCACACTGGCGACAACTGGAGCTTCAAGATACGGGGTGACTATCATCAGGAGAACAGAATGAATCAGACTACAATCAACAGAATAACACAGAAGTTCACGCGTCCACACTGAGACAGACAAGTAAGGAAGGGACGTGAAGGTGAGCTGATCCCATGGAAGCAGGAGTCACCAGCCACCACGGACCGAGGGGACAGTTTCCTCAGGAACCACCAATGGAGGCCTTGCTGAGAGAAGACTCAAAAAGTCTCCAAGACCCCCCGACCAAACACTTCTTGGGCACAGAGTGAGAGTGGGGCGTCCCGGTAGAAACACTGTGTAGACGTCACTTGCTGAGTGAGGGGACACCCAGGTGGGCACCAGGCGGCTGACAGACCGCTGTGCCTCCTGGAATCATGCCACGAGGGACACAGCACCCCTCTCGAGACCCCTGTTAATAGAGCACACACGAGTCTCACCCACAGGAAACCCCAAAGGAGGCAACCCCAAGGGAGGCAGGTCGCAAGAGACAAGGGAGGACGGAGGGGGCAGGCCGCCCGAGCACAGCGCCCGGCTGAGGGGATGGCCCCGACAGCCTGGAAAGGGACCCTCTACCTGCTGACCCCCCACGTCAGGAGACGAGAGTGGCCCCAAGGCCAGCCACCCTCCCGTACTCAGGCCTATGAGGAGCTGCACTCAGGAGGGGAAATGTCCACTGTCACCATCATGCAGACATCCCGCCCCTGGGCCTCCCACGCCTGGTGGCCCCTGTGCAGCCCTGGACACTGGACAGCAGTGGGCATGAGCCAGGGGAGGAGAGTGTACCCTCCGCACGCTGCACCTACCAGCAGAGCCCCGGATGCCTCGCCCGGTGCGTCTTAGAGCCTCTCGCAGGGGCTGGGAGGCAGACCCCACGGACGTCAGGAGAGGTCAGCAGTGCGCGGGAACGGTGGGCTTTTCACAGCTGTCCATCCCTCCCCACGCGACAACACAGGCCGCTGAAGGGCCGGCCTGGGGGCCGGGCGAGACTGCCTCACCTCTTCTAGATGTCTTCGGTCCCGTCCTCCTGCCTGTGCATTGGGCGCTCAGGCTGCGGCTCTGATGCGGTCAGTCCTCGCCTGCGGCTTCACTCTGCCCTGCGGGTCTTCACGTCTGCGCCTCCCTGCTGTCCCTTGATCTCTGCCCATTTTCTGGCACAGAAACAGCCCCCGTTATTTCCTGTCAGCTCATTCATGGAGGATGCACACGGTCCCGTAATGAAGCTGTCTAGAGTTCTTAGGTGAGTCCCACGTAGTAAACAATACAACACGGTCAACCGCAGCTGTTAGTTAAGAGGAAATCTGGAGACGTGGGAGTGGCTGTACCCTAATCTCCCCTAGAGCTGTCAGATATTACGTTCTAAAGGAGTTGCAAGGAAATGACTTCTGTGGCGACAGTCTACTCAGTAAAATCCAGGGTACATCTAGGCAATTCACATGCACTGAAAGAAGAGAAAAATCAAAGTTCAAACTGCATTTACCTGTACATGGCAGATGGCAGCCCGGAACGCTCTGCTACATTGTGAGGCCTGTGGAGACACACAACACAGGGGCATCACCCACACATGCGGTCCACACGGAGCCCATTGTCCCCTGCCAGCAGCCTTGGCTTTGCCCATGTACTTGTTTAAAACAACCAAGAGGAAAACAGGAATTACTGACACTAATGAAGGGGCGGCTGGGGGGCTCAGTCGTTGAGCGTCTGCCTTCGGCTCAGGTCATGATCCCAGGGTCCTGGGATCGAGCCCCGCGTCGGGCTCCCTGCTCCGCGGGAAGCCTGCTTCTCCCTCTCCCTCTGCTCCCCCTGCTTGTGTTCCCGCTCTCATTGTGTCTCTCTATGTGAAATAAATAAATGAAATGTTTACAAAAATAAAATAAGGGGCATCTGGGTGGCTCAGTCGTTAAGCATCTGCCTTCGGCTCAGGTCATGATCCCAGAGTTCTGGGATCGAGCCCCACATCGGGCTCCCTGCTCCGCGGGAAGCCTGCTTCTCCCTCTCCCGCTCCCCCTGCTTGTGTTCCCTCTCTCGCTATGTCTCTCTCTGTCAAGTAAATAAATTTAAAAAATCAAAAAAAAAAAAAATGACATTAGTGAAGAACCAGAACCGACCGCAGAGACGTGGACAGATCTCAGTGGCAGTCCTGTAGCCTCCGCACCCCACACCTGCCCGCAAGCGCCGGTGTCACCAAGGCCCAAGGGCTGCTGGGCTGGGAGGCCCTATGGGAGGTGTGGGGGCAGGGGGCTCCATCACAGCTCCAGAGGAGGGGGCAAATCTCAGGGGTGACCTGATGGGAGGCTGGGACCTCGGGGAGGGACAGGGAATAGTAGTATTTAATTGCTGTGATTTCTGTGTTTTTTGCACCCTGACATCCCTCCTCACATCCTGTAAGGCGAGCACGCAGGCTCCAAGCTGGGTTCCAGGCCACGGCAGGGGTCACGGAGTTCTAGGGGGAGACGGGCACAGACACCAACCAGCACAGGGCCAGGGTCAGGGCTCAGGGAGGGCCGTGTGAGGGGCCTCACTGAATGGAGCCTGGTGAACACAGCTGAGGGGAGAGGGTGATTGTGAGGCCTCCGGGAAGACCTGGGCTCCCACTGTGGGTGACAGGGAGCCAACAGGTTGCTCTCAAAGCTCCAGGGGGGTGGGGGTGGTCTGCACCCCAGCCTGCAGGCCCCAGGGTGGTCAGGCTGGTGGCCACGGTGCCATGTGGGGGCTCAGTCTGAGACGCCTCCAGAACCTCCATGGACCCTTCCCTCCTGCCTGCCCACACTCTCCCTCCTCTGTGGGAAGCCCTGAGGTCTCCCCACCCTCCAGGTGGGAAGGTGGACAGGCAGGGCTGGAGGTGCTGTCCCTGCTCCCTTCTGAAGCAGGGACACACCTGAGAAAGCACCAGGGCCCTGGTGGCTTAACGATAGTGGTTAAGTACAACCTTGGAACGGTGGGTCTAGTAATACTTAAATCATGTTCACGTTATATCCAGTTTATGTCATTTTTACTCTTCAAGCTTTCCACACTGCATTATTAATTAATCTTTGAAGCTCAATTAACTTCTACAGAAAAAGGAAGACAGGGAGGGAGGGAAGGAGGAAGAGAGTTACTTGGCTGGTTAGGAAGACTACCAGGTGTGTCTAAGGCACTGACAAGAGAAGCAAGACGAGGAAAGACGGGACCTAGTTCTAGACCAGGGCTGGCCAGAATGCTCTGGGATGATGGGACTCCAAGAATCCCCTCTGCCCAATAGGGTGGCTGGTGAGCCCTTGAGATCTGGCTACTGTGAATGAGGAACTTTTCAGTTATTTAAGTTGTATTGTGGCTAGAACACTAGACCTCAGTGAACAAAAAAGACACAAAAAAAGGCTCCCTAGAGCCTACATCCTACTGGAGAAAGACAGACAATAAATAATAAATGCTACACATGGGTAAATTACTTAGTATGTTAAAAGGTGATAAATGCTATCAATAGGAGCAGAGAAGGGGAGTCAGGGCACTGGTGGGGGGGAAGGGGGTCAATGAGTCTCTCTTTGAGAAAGTTACATTCGAGCAATAATAGAACTATGCTATTGGTATGAATTATGAAGAACTTTATGCTGACAAAGTTGAAAATTTATATGAAATTGATAAATTCCGCGCTGTGAATTGTACAAGACTGTTGAATCTCAGATCTGTACCTCTGAAACAAATAATGCAATATATGTTAAGAAAAAAAAAAGAAGAAGAAGAAGGCAGCGGGAGGGGAAGAATGAAGGGGGGGAAATTGGAGGGGTAGACGAACCATAAGAGACGATGGACTCTGGAAAACAAACAGGGTTCTAGAGTGGAGGGGGGTGGGAGGATGGGTTAGCCTGGTGGTGGGTATTGAGGAGGGCACATTCTGCATGGAGCACTGGGTGTTAGGCACAACAATGAATCATGGAACACCACATCTAAAACTAATGATGTAATGTATGGGGATTAACATAACAATAAAAAAATTTTTTAAAAAATTGATAAATTCCCAGAAAAATAACTCACCACAATTGAGGCAAGCAGAAAAAACCCAGAAGTTCTGTAACTATTAAGGAAGTGGACTCAGTCGTCAGGAACACCCCAGGCCTACCATCTCAAGGGCGGTTCTACCAAGTGTTCAAGGAACCCAAACAAACCTCCTCAAACAAATCCACTCAGACAATCACAAAGACAGTATTTTCCAACTCATTTTATGGAGGTAACATGCACACACATCAGATCAGAACTGAAGGAAAATCACAGACTGAACTCACTGGTGGCCATCGGTGTTAAAATTGCAAGCACACGGAGTCACCTGACCCAGGAGTGTCTGAGCAGGAGGGTCATGCTTGACAAACTAGCTTTATCCTTACTATGCAAGGGGGCTTACTATGAGGGAAAAAAGTAATTTGACAAAAGACAAAAGGAGAAAAATGAGAAGATCTTCCCAAAGATGCACAGAAATCATTTGATAAAATTCATTATCCACTCATTATCCATTTAAAAAACTCTTAGCAAATTTAGAAGCTAATAAAAGTTCTCTGTTTAAAAGAAACACAGGGGCGCCTGGGTGGCTCCGTCAGTTAAGTGTCTGACTCTTGATATCGGCTCAGGTCATGATCTCAGTGTCGTGAGATCGAGCCCCGTGCCGGGCTCCACGCTGGGCATGGAGCCTGCTTAAGATTCTCTCTCCCTCTGCCCTTCCCCCACCCTAAAAATAAATAAATAAATAAGACACAAACACAAATATGCACTCAAAGGTTTATGCCTGAATGTTCAAGGCAGCTTTCTTCATAATAGTCCCACATAATAGTCCCACAATGGAAAGAGCCACAGTGTCCGTCAACGGGTGGTGGGGAACAGAAAGTGGTCCATCCACTCAGCGGGTACTGCTCAGCAACCAAAATGAACAAAGGACAGAACTCTGTGCTGCAGGAAAGAAGCCAGACACAAGGACCTCGCAGTGCATGTCCCACCGGACACACAGTTCTAGAAAAGGCAGATCTGGGTGCCTGTGGGCCGGCCAGTGGCAGGGACTGGTGGCCGGAAGTCTGAGGAGATGGCAGGGTTCTGGGTCAGGACTGGGGTGTGGGACAGATGCACCAAAAGACACCAACCACACCAGAAAGCTGCGGTGAGCTTTAGCGTGGGTAGACTGTACCTCTGTTAAAAGTGCATTTTAAAATTTAAAAAAACTACAACAAACATCATTCCTGGTGGTGAAATTGGAAAAACAAAACAAAAACAAACTCCCATTTTATACCAGGCGTCTCCCCCACCCTCATCCCCAAATAATCAATTCCAGGTGGATGAAGACCAAATGTGAAAATACAATTTTAAACCTTTGGAAGATACTAGGGAGAACATCTTCCTGACCTCAGGTGAGGAAAAGATAACAAAGCAGAATCAAAAAGCACTAACCACAAAGGGAATGACTAATAAAATCAACTTCGTTAAAAATAAGTGCATCAGATAATCAAAGGACCCAAGAGTGGAAACAGCCACAGTGGCAGAGAACACCCCACACCTGAGACTACAGTCCAGCCAAGGCTCCACAAGGCTGCTCCGTAAACTAAGCTTGAATGTCAGTCCCTGCTTGGGATGGAGGAGTTTCACTTCACAAAAGAGAAAATCCAAATAAGCATATTTTTAAACATTCAGCTTCATAACCAGAAATGCAAGCTAAAATCCCCACGAGGGTCTGCTACAGGTCCACCACGCTGGTGAACACCTTCTCCCTTGCGTCTGCCAGCCCCCAACTCCGCGAGACTGCTCTCAAGACCCCAGTGACAAGGACATTACCAAGATAACCCACCTCCCAGACCCCTGGCACCCTCCACATCTGACTCCCGAATCCCTTCCACGTGGCTCCCTGCCGTGGCTCTGGCCCTGGTTCTGTCTCACGCAGGCTGGTTCTATCACGCGCTCCGCGCAGGTGCCGAGCCTTCCAGAAGGGCATGGGTGGCGTGTCTCTCCACCACAACTTTCAGGCCAGCCCAGGCCCACAGGCAGTCATCCTGGGTGAAGAGGCCCAGCCTCCCCGTCCACTCACCGTGGGCCACCCCTCCAGCTGGCCTCCACCGCCAACAGCTGTTCACCGGTGCCTCTACCCGGGCCCCTCCGCGGCACACCGCACACCGCACCGTCTGGGTCACGCCCCCCCCAACTCCTGCGAGTGCCCTTCAGCGGCTGCTTCCCCACCCCTCCATCACCGCGTTGCACCTCCATCACCGTGACTGTCCTTTAGGTAAATACACCGGGTTTGTTTTGCAGGGTGGAAGTAATATGCACCTTTATTCAACATGATTTGGAAAGTAAAGAATAACACTAAGGAAAACACCCTACAATCCTAGGCACCCCGAACTAACTGCTGTGCTTAACGCAATGGTGGGTTTCCCTCTGTGGGCATATCCTCAAATACTTTGAACAAACACATATATCCTAATTTTTACTAGAAAGCCATCCTCAGACTACATATGATGCAATGCAATAGGGCTTTTATAAGGCATAAACTACGCCGGTGTCTTCGCACATCAGGCTCCCGGGTCACAGCTGCAGCTGTGCCCCCTGACCCAGAGACGCAGTGCTTGGGGGCAGCCCCCCACCAGTGGGCCCCTCCTGGGAGCACCCCCCTCAGGGCCAGAGCCAACTTCCCTCCCCTCAGTTCCAGGGCCAGCCTGGACCCTCCTCAGGCCCGCCTGCCCGGGGACCCCCCAGGAGAACCTGCACCCGCCTCCTCACGCAAATCCACACCCAGGGGTTGTGCTTCTTCCCGTTAACCAATTCCTACAAGAACCTTCAAGTTTTCCACTTACTTTTTAATTAGTTTTGCTAAGTGGTATGTTTCTAGGAAAATCTTCATCAAAATCACCAGCACAGAGTTGATCATAATGCCCCATAACCTTTATCAAACAGCTTTACTGAGAAATATTTGTCAAAACATAAACTGCACGTATTTTAAAGAGACAACTCAGTTTTGACATTCGCCTGGGAGAGGACCACCACAGTGGAGATACGGCCCCTCTCCCCAGAGACCCCCGATCCACCCGGTAACTGCACTGGGGTGGCGTGTTCTGGGTGCTGTGTTTGCGGCTCCTCTCACTCATCCTGTTTTGAGGCTCACTCATGTTGGGGCACCAACAGCTCATTCTCGCTCTGAGCAGCGTCCACTGCAATGTTGTTGGCCCGCTCACCAGTCGATGGGTATCTGGGCTGTTTCGTGTGGGGCTGTTAGGAACTCATGGCCACATCTTCCGTGTGGACAGATGCTCTGGAGTAAATGCCAACCAGCAGACCACATGTGGCTGCTTGACAACTTTTTAAGAAACTGTCAACCTGCTCTCCCCCCACCATCCCCGCCATGTCCAAGCACCAGCTGCCCTGTGGGGGGCATGCTTTCCTCTCCTCCCTCCTGACACCACCCTCACCCCAGTCCTGCCCCTTCTGCCCTGAACACCATGCCCTCTGTCAGCCTTCTGTGCCCACGGCCATCCCCTGCACACACCATGGCTCCCATCTGGATGGCAGATGCACCCAGGACAGGCCTCCCTATGTCCACTCTCACCACTGATTCAATCTCGTGGACAAGTCTGAGCAACACGTAGAAAAGCAAATCAGACATGTCCTTCCCGCATGAAACCCTTGAAAGGATCCAGACTCCTGATGAGCCATGCCCTCCTGCCATGCTCCAGCCCCATCAGCCCTGTCCACGTCAGGGTTCCATCCATGATCAGTGTCTGTCCATGTCAGGGCACATGCTAGCTCCGTGCCCCTTGGCCTCGCCTACCTCTGAGCTGTCTTTGCACCATTCCCCACCAGCCTGGCCCTCCATCCTCAGGGCAGCAGGCTGGCTCCCTGAGCCCCCTGGTCAGGCTACCGCATCCCCAGGTCTAATGCCGGCCTCTGTCCCGTCCCTCACACTGTCAGCATCTTCAGGGTGCGGTGCCCAGCCTGCTCCCCCATGGCACTGTGAACCCCCACAGGAGGGCTGAGGCTGCATCCTCACTGCTGGCCATCATGTCTAACTGAGCACTCACCCCTGAGCTGCCCAATCAACCAGAGAGATTTCTGTCTTCACCCAAGTACTCGAGAAGACCAATTCCTATTTCCACATGAAAATCACCAAACTGAACTCTGCTCCATGCCCAATGCCCTGTCCTCCCAAACCAGTCTGTTATGATCTTGGATCCGCACCTGCTGCTCCATCTGATGGGCCTCTCTCTCTCCCCCCAACCGCAGGACCCGCGTCAGCACGCGACAGGTGCTTAAGACAGAACCCTACTTTTTGTTGTCTGTTCCACTGTAGCCTCTTCTCTACGGCCTACCTGACCCCATGACCCTGCCTCCCAGAGCCCCGGCTCCTCACTAGTCTCCCCATGGCACCCACTGACCCGTTCCCTGTGTGGTCCTGCTCCCCCGTGGGGCCTGGCACACGGCAGGGCTCAACAGGTAGTCGTCAGGCTCACGCACTCTGACGGCCACACGAGGTCCTCAGGCCTGGAAGAAAGGACGGCTCTGCCAGGGCTCCGCATGCAGGCCAAACACCCAGAATTCATCGACATCTCAAGATGAACAGAAGCATATCATGAATGTTCCTTGCTGGGACACTGAAATCAGGTCAAGATGACGAGAAAAAGGGAAACTTTAAATGTATTTCTATGTGGCTACATACTGCCACAAAAGCTTTTTTAAAAAAATAATGAGATAACATAAAAAGTGCTTTGAATTTAGACTCTCAAAAGGACAGTGAAGTCCCTGCTCCACCTTCTCCCCTAACTTGGACCTGACACCCCACCCCCACCCCAGCCCATGGGCCCGGCTGCACCCCTGCTGCCCCCACGCCCACCCCCAGGTCACCATAGTCTCAGCCCTGCAGAAAGCTGCAAAGGGCTACCTCCCCAGGCCTTGTCCTCGCCTCCCCACTCAGGGACGCCACGGGCCACCACCCACAGCTATTCTCCCTGCATCCCTGGGTGTTCTGAGGAGCACGCAGTAGGATGCCTAACGTGTTAAATGAGTGACTACCAACTCACTGATATAGCAGACTGATGCCCATGTCCATTGCTGCGTTTACTCCCAATTTTTACTTCTTAAATGAAGGGTTTATATACATCTGGGTGTAACTTAGTGACCTGAGGTACAGTCTCCAGGGCGGGCTCCCAGGCACATGTCCTGAGCAGCACTGAGGCCCACCCACATCAGAGACGTCCACCTTCATCAGCCTGAAAGGCTCCCAGGCACCCATCCCTGTGGCCCAGCCCCTTCACTTCCTGCCACGTCCCACTGGCCTCCCACCTCCACGTTTATGCAGCTCAGGAGCCCCGACCCCAAATTCAGACCTCAACTACCTGTGCTCCACTTGGAAGGCCGGCATCGCCAAGCATAATCTGGATTTCCTGCCAACGCCAGCTCACCCCACCTGCGGCTTCTCGCTCACCTCGCACCCACGTACAAGAGATGGGGGCAGCCATGGCCCTCACACCTACCCCACTTGACTGTGCTGTTCAGGTGCACCGGGCTACACACCCCCGACACAGCTCCTGGGAATCCCGTGAAAACACGAGTCTGAGCGGGTGGCTCCGTGGCATGAACCTCTCCAAAGGCTCAGGGAAAGCCAAAGCCTTCCAGTGGCCACTGAGGCCCCAAGCCAGCTCTCTCACTCCACTCTGGCCGTGGTGGACTCCCTGCTAGTTCTAGAACACCCTAGGTGTTCTCCCACCTCGTGGCGCTTGCACCTACTATAGCTGGGACATTCTCTCTCATGCGGATACATGGGACCTACCTCACCCCCACCAAGCCTCTCCTCAAATGTCATCTCCCCAGCAACACCTTTAGGGACCATCTTGTGGACAATTACATGCCCTGCATACACTCATGCGCACACAGCACAGATCTAAGATATTACCCTTGGATTTATAATCTACCTATTTATTTTGTTACTACCCATCTCCCTATCCTACAAGGCCAGCCACGTGACTGGAAGTATTAAAAATGCACTAAAAGGGTTATATGATAAAGTTGAGAAAATCTTCTCAAAGAGTAGATCAAGATAGGAAATAGAAAAGATCCAACATCCAAACAACAGGTGTTTTAGAAAAAACAGAAAACTGAGATAAGGAGCTTTCAAATACACTTTAATATTTTATTTCTTAAGCTGGGTAATGAGTACACAGGTGTTCATTAGTATCTTTCTCTATGCTCATTTGTAGGCAATATTTCATGATTGGGAAAAAATTATTCAAGTATTTCCCCAGCTGGAAGAACCATCAGGCCACAAAGGCCTGAGTGCCTGGCACAGTGAGTGAAGATGCACATGTCTAACCAAGTCCTGGAATCTGAAGACATCAAGGGTACAAGAAAGGGTCCTACAGGTTCTGGGGGGAAAGGAGTTCACAATGGGGTGGGAGTCAGATAGCACCGGACTTTTCATCAGCAGCAGTGAATCCTACCAGTAAAAGCGGCAATTCTTTCAAAGTTCTGAGGAAAAGAGACTTTAATGTGGAATTCTACACCAGCCAAACTATTCGTCAAGTATGGCTGGAAGCCAGGGCGTTTTCAGGCGTCTCAGGGAAGGTGCTCAAATACTCGTCCCAGGCATGCCTATGGAGACCAGTGTGCTCACAAGTTATCACGGCCTTGCGCTCAGGGAGCTCCAGTTCCAGCTGCTGACGAGACATGCCAAACTCATCAGCAAAGAGTGATGAGCACCATGAAGAAAGCAGATGAGGCAGCGAAGCAGAGCAAGCGGGTGGAGGGGCTGCTTTAGCCAGCGGCCAGAGGAGAGCGGTGCGCAGGGACGTCTGACCTTGGACCTGGAGGGAAGGGCCAGAGCAGCAGGCGGGGCAAGGGACCCCCGAAGCGCAATAGGACCACTTTGCGGCCGGCTGGCCTGGAGGACGAGGCATCCACACAGGACAGGGGGACGAGGACAGAGGGCCAAGGAGGGCACGGACTCAGACACGATCCTTGAGAGTTTGGAACAGGAGACAGTAATGTCAGACAATGTCAGGAAAAAGGGAAGGTGAGATTAGAACTCAACTGTATAATAGATCATTACATAATCACACCCATTTTAACTCCCAGATCCAACCCCTGGAGAAGATGAAAAACATGCCGTGAAAAGGGGCTGTTGGACCCCAGGATTCTTCCAGCAGGGGCCAGCTGATGAGGCTGTCAGCTACAGACATGCACCCCCCTTCATGAAAAAGGCTGACTCAGGGTAGAAACAAGAGCCCAGAGGGCAAAGCAGATAACCAGCGGGCTCACCCTGAGCTTAAAACCCAATCAAGAATCCCGACTGGGGGGCGCCTGGGTGGCTCAGTTGGTTGAGCGACTGCCTTTGGCTCAGGTCATGATCCTGGAGTCCCGGGATCGAGTCCCGCATCGGGCTCGGCGGGGAGTCTGCTTCTCCCTCTGACCCTCCCCCCTCTCACGTACACTCTCTCTCTCTCATTCTCACTTTCAAATAAATAAATAAATAAATCTTAAAAAAAAAAAAAGAATCCCGACTGGGGATCCCCACTGGGTTTCAGAACTGCGTTGGGCCTGTGACTCCCTGCTACGTCCACTTCCCCATTCTCAACTGGTAAACCTATACCTGTCCTGCTGTGAGGGGTGCCCTGAGAAGGCAATCTGTCTCACTTGGTTCACAAGTGTCCAGGACCAGCACCCAGTGGATTGCACCAAGCGGATGATCCAGGGGAGGAGACTCCAGAGCTCTGTGGTTCAGGCAAGGTCTGGGACTTTGAGCTGGTGCTACAGTGGGACGAGACCCTGGGGAACCTCAGGAGAGGGAGAGGTGTATTTGGCATTTGGGAGGATACGAATTCTGGGGTGCCAGGACTGTGGCAGGCAGAATCCTGAGATGGCCACGAGACTCTGGCATACACGTATCTCCCACCTTATTAGCCTAGGTACTGCTGCAAAGGCATTTCTGAGGATGTAATTACGGTCCCAAATCAGCTGACCTTAAAACAGGGCAAGCCAAATAACATGGTCTTTCAAAGCAGAGTGTTCTCCAGCTGGTAGCAGAAGAGCAGGTCAGAGGGGTGAGTCCTACCGGCCTGGCAGAAAACAACCTGCTGTCAAGTACCCACCATCCTGGGACAAGAACTGTGGGGCCTCTAGGAGCTGAGGGCACCCCCAACGGACAGCCAGCAACAAAGCAGGGCCCCAATCCAGCAACCACCGAAGATGGGCTAGTGAGCTCAGAAGATGACTCAAGTCCCAGACAAGAGCCTCAGCCCAGCACGCTGATTTCAGCCTCTGAGGCCCTGAGCAGGAAGAGCAGCCACACTGTGCTAGACTTCCAACCCACGGAACTGGGACTATAAGTCGGTGTCCTTTAAGCCACTAATTTTGTGGCAAGTTGTTATGCAGCATTAGAAAATTAATGTAATGGTATTTAAAGAAATGGAGTTAATAGCAGAAGAAAGGGCCAGTTTCCCAAGCATGTAAAATAGAGTGACCACCAGCCCTGGGACCATTTTCATTAGGCAACTATTCTCCCAATTCTGGAGACAAGGAACAGGTTAATAAACAAGGGGCAGAAGCTACAGCCTCTTTGTCTGGACTGAACTGTGCCTACCTCAAATTCCTGTGTGGGAGCCCTAAGCCATCTCCAAAGATGGAGCCTCTGGGGGCGAGAGGGTTAGATGTGTAAGGGTGGGCCCAGATGAGATTAGTGTCCTTGCAAGAAGAGCCCGCAGAGGGCTTCCACAGCCAGGAGGCAGCCGGTCCGCACCACGAACCACAACTAGCACCCTGTTCTTGGACTTCAGTCCCCAGGACAGCGAGAAATAAATGCCTGCTGCTTAAACCACTCCATCCATGACATTCTGTTGTGACGGGTAAGACACCCCTCTTGTGATTTCTGATGTCCATCTTTTTCAAGAGGCTGCCTTCAACGAAAGGCTGGGGAAAACGAAATGCCTCTAGCCATTCCTGTCTCTACAGTAAGAAAGGCACTTACTTTATGGAAAATAAATGTTATTTGTCAGCAAAAGTCCTATTTCCATTAACGATTTCAAACCCTTCCACCCACTGAACCTTCTGCCAAAAGCATCAAAACTGATGAGTAGGGCTCGCCCATGTGCCTGTGAGGAAGGATGAAATGGCCGGAGGATGCCTCCCCATCAGAAACAGAACAGGGAGGGCCCGACTGACTTGCCCCCTGGGAGGACACTGGGAACTGCGGCACCAGAAGTGCAGCCAGCGGGGCTGACCCAAGTACCACCACAACCTGACCGTGTGTCCCCGATGGCGCGACATGAAGCCCTCACTGGCTCCTACGAAGGGATCTCCCAAATCTCAAGCCTGACTCTGCCTCTCTCTCATTCCTTCAGTTTATAGAGTACACAGGGACAACAAAGGTGGACAACACCGTAAGTGAAGAATCAGAAAAATCCAGGTGTGACACGTCACCTAGAAAAGTCAACCCTGCGGAGGGCAAGGGGGGAACCTAAAAAGACACTAAGGGGCCATGACCTCCAGGGCCAGTCTGGGAATGCAGGTGTGCCTGGTTCAGGAGGCGGCATGACCCCCAGTGCACTCTGAGAACCCAGGTGTGCCTGGTTCAGGAGGGGCATGGTCCCCAGTGCCACAGAGGGAACCCACCTGTGTCTGGTTCAGAAAGGACATGACCCCCAGTGCCACTCTGGGAACCCAGGTGTGTCTGGTTCAGGAGGGGCATGACCCCCTGTGCCATGCCCAGAACCTGCCTGGATCTGGTTAAGGGAAAAATGCCATAGAAGACATTCTTGAGACAAGTGGAGAGATTTGAAAATGAACAGGAAATTATTAGCTGGTATGTGAACCAAGTGCCCATTTCTCAGGTGTGATAATGACATTGCGGATGTGTGGAGACCATCCTAATCCTGTGACTTGTGTGCTCTTGAATTATTTAAGGAACTTGGTAGATTGTTTGTAGCTACTTTCAGATGATTCAATAACAATAAATATGTATTTAGAAAAAAGAGGTAAAGCAAGTATGTTTTAGCATATAATTAGCACATAATTGCTAGATCGGGGTGGGGGTACAGAATTCTTTGTTTTTCTCCATTGTGTTATTTTCTGAAATAAAAATGGGGAAGGCTGACCCTTCTCGGCTCCTCAAGTCCCAGCTGTGGCCTGTGTCTGTTTCCTCCCAGGCACACAGGGGTGATCAGAGGGCAGACCTGGGGTGGCTTTAAGAACCAGACAAGTTGATACACAGTACCTCCAGGACAGGGCTACACAAGGTGTGAATAAAGATCAGTTTTTAGTTTTTTGCTGAGCATCCAACACCGGCCAGGCCCTGCTGAGCATCACCACACTTTCTGCCTCCATAAAATCCAGTTAGCAGGGGTTTCAAAGAGGAATGCAGACAGCTTTCTACTGTTTGCATATTTCTTGCTAAACATCTGGAATTTGCTGTTATTGCAGCAAAGTCCAGAGAATACTGATTCATTTGCAAAATAATCCAATTAACTTCCACTCTCCAAATTCACCTAAATATTAGCAGTTCTCTTCAAAAAAGCAATCAACCCAACAATCAGTTTTTAAGGACTGTATTTTCTAGCGAGTTTTATTTCTTCTCAATGCGTTTTGCTTAATTTAATAGACAATTCTGAAAAATGCGTCTAAGCAAGGATCACACCTTAACCCTCTCATTATGTGTTAAGTGTTTCATTATTGTTGTCATTTGGCCTTCAGAGAATTCAGTTCTGTAGGGAGGAACATGGCAGATCAGAAAAGATAGTCTTATTATTTTTAGAGGTCTTACTTCTTAAAATTTAATGATAAACTATCAACTTGTAGAACAGTATGGTTCTGTTTTTTGAAGGACAATGAATTGGGTAGCATTTTTGCACTGTTAACGGCAAATATTAGAAGGGCAGTAAGAAACTGTCCCCAAACCTCAACATACTTCAATAGTAAAATTAATTTTCAATTTCAAATTCGATTCCGACCACTAAGCAAATAGCTTCAAATGAAATAATAAATCCTGGCATTTAATAAAGAGTAACAGTATAAACCAAAACAAACCTTGCTTTATAATTCAAATCTAACAACTCAAATAAGTCATTCCAATCACTGGCAAAGGGCCCTGCCTCACACTAGCAGGGTGGAACCCTGGCAGGTCCAGAGAGAATTGGGCAGCAGGAGGGGACACTTCCTTCCACAGAGAGCTCCTGGGACAAGTCCCCCCCCCCCCCCCCGGATGGGTATGCTTTACAGCTCCATGCTACAGCCCCAGCCCAGAGTGCCAGAGAGAGGCATGGTACTGGAGTCTAGGCACACCAGGGAGCCCCAAGCCCTGAGCACTAAGGCCCTTACATTCAGGATCCTGGAGCATGACTTCCTTACAAGGGTCAAATACCCAAAACGTCTCAGGATCTCACCTCTGAAAAACTTCTTACAAAGGCCAGTTTATAATTCCTGGAGCAAAATCTTGGGCAGGAATAAAAGGATGCTCTGGAAACACTGAAGTCACTGAACTTGAAGCTATCAAAGAATTCTACAGCACTCAATTTAATTTGCAGGGTTGGCGGGGGAGTTGGTTATGATTTGCTACAAGTGCAATTCCCAAGAATCTTCCCTATTTATAATTTATTTTCCCCCATGTTTAAGTTCCAGCGGTTTTAGTCATTATGTTGATATCAGAGAAACCTATACATTTAAAGAGATAGCTGAATTGTTGCAACCTTATGCTTAACACACTGCTCTATATACAATTCTGCTAATTTACTTACAGGGTATTTCTCAGGTACAGGCCCTGTATTAGCTGAAACCTGGTAAACGACAGGTGTTAAGATGGCCACAGTGACCCTCACCCCCACTCCCAGTACACACACCCTTCCTCTCGAATGAGGGCTGGGCCCAGTGACTAGGTTCTAACAAAGAGAACATGGCAAAAGGGATGGGATGTCCCTGCCAAGATTAGGTCATGAAGACTGTGGCCTTCTCGCTTGCTGTCGTGGTCTATCACTGGCTCCCCCTCACTTGCCCGATGAAGAGCCCCAGGGGCTGAGTGAGCGGGCCTGGAAGCACAGTCAGACACACGGTCAAACCCTCAGATGAGACCACAGCTCCAGCCAGCACTCTGAAGGCAGCCTTGTGAGACTCTGAGCGAGGATCCAGCTAAGCAGTGCCTGGATTCCTGACCCACAGACACTGTAAAATAATAACTGATGTTTTAAGGCACTAAGTTTTGGGGTAATTTGTTGGACAGCAATATATAAACAATGCAACCATGCAGCACTATCACACCTTTAAAAATCCAAGAATAGGAAAATAAAGAGCCTAACCAAACCTGAGTGCCCAATTTGGCAAGTCTTTTCCAAAACTTCACAAAACAAATTAAGTTTTAAAAAAGGAACAAAAGCACAAAAAAAGAAAAAATCAGAACTAAGTGTTGAGTAAAAAGGTCCCAAGTGTGGTTACATTTGGCAAATAAAAGTTCCTAAGCTGGACTATGTGGGGACTCCATTTGGTTAAGATTTGGTCCTATGAAATGTCAATCTGAAAATCTCAACGGGTTTTCTCCCAAGTAACCAAGCAATGAAGTTGTGGCACAAAGTGAAATACTGAACTGACCAGTTCAAGTGTCTCTCCTGGGAGTCCATATAGCTCAGAGTTTTAGATTTGTATCTTGTCCTACTGCCCAATCTCTGGATAAGTTTGCAAGCCTAACACACGTTGATCTTTCTAAAAGTATTCCTGCTGTTCACTCATTCATTCACGCACTCACTTCTTCATTTAACAGTTGTGTGCTGCCTGCTGGCCTCACACCAGGCAGCCAGGTCTGGGAGCTGAGCTGGACAAGGCCCTTGCCCTCTTGGGCTTTTCATTCTCTCAAACTCCTCCAGCATGATCTTACTGGACACACTCTGGAGCCATTCCCCAATCAAAGAGCAGCACATAACACACCCTATTTTTTCATTAGCACTTTCAAATTAAAGGAGAACACGGGTTCTAGATGAGTCTCATTCAAAGGTTTCAGAGAAGCAAAGACCCCCAATTGCTAGGTCCTTTAATATTTTCCTTTCCGGGAGTGGAGAAGGTGCCTGATCCACTCACCTGATATGTATGCTCGCCTGCTCCAACTTTCCTGCCCCAGGCCAGTGCCCCCAAAACACTTCCCTCGGCTTCCAATACTCCTGGTTGGACCCCACCCCTCCTGGAACTTCCTGGACACTGAAAACACCTCCAGTCTCAGGATGGAGGGCACACCCACACATGGAGAGAGAAGAGGGCAGGGGTGGTTGAAGGTGATGAACACTGACCACAAGGCCAAGGCAAAAGACAGTAGGCCTGGAGTAGGGGCTGGAAGAATAAGGTAGGGGATCTGGGGAGTGAGCACAGTGCTGGCCTGAGGCATGGAGCCAGTGTGGACGAGGAGCTCCACTCGAACCCCCAGAGACATGAGGATGGTCCCAACCCTGCCTCACATGTGTCCCTAGGGCCCAGCCAGGCAGCATCTGCTGAAGGTCAGAAGGTCTGTAGGGCTGGCCCAGGTGCTCATAACATCAGGGTGCTCAAGGGCCTCACAGGGATTTGCACTGTGGGGCTCAGGTGACCAGGATCCCTGATGCCCCCAAGCCTTCACAGCAGGTGGATCCAGTTGAGCAGACTGGACATATTAAAGGCTCCTCTGGATCCTGCCTCAGGGGTCCAACCCGCTGGAGGGCTGGCTTGGGGTTCCAGCATTCCTCAGAGTCCACTCTTGGGGTCTGGGTGATTCCCATCGACTTGCTCAGGAGTTCTGGCCTTCTGAGGGACCAGCTCTTGTCTGGGTCCTGGCCCTCCCCGAAAGCCTGGCTTCTTCGTGGTCCTGCCCCAGCATCCAGATGCTCCCAAATGACCCACCCCGGGCCCTGATCATCCCGAGTCTGTCGCATGGGATGAACCCTCCGCATGGCACCCTGGCCTCCCACTCACAAGGGACAGTCTCAGGGTCTGGCAAGGACTGTTCTAGGACCCCAGCCCTCCTTGGAGCCAGTCTTGGTGTCCTGGCCGTCCTCAGGGACCCAGCCCAGCTGTTCGGCCCTCCCTGGGTCCTGCCAGGTCCTGGGTCCGGCCCTCCTCAGGGACCCAGCCCAGCTGTTCGGCCCTCCCTGGGTCCTGCCAGGTCCTGGGTCCGGCCCTCCTCAGGGACCTGTCTCGAGCGCAGCCCTCTCTGGCTCCTGTCCAGTCGCAGGGTCCCGTCCTCCTTGGTGACCCGTGCTGGGGTTGGACCCTCTTGACGACCCACCCCAGGGTTGGACACTCCTCGGTGACCTCTCTCTGGGTCGGTCCGGCGCTTCCCGGTCCCTGTCTGGTGGGTCTGGGGTCTAGCCCTCCTCCGCGAGCCGTTTCAGGGTCTGGCCTTCCCCGCTGGCCGGTCCCGGGGTCCGGTCCTCCCTGGTCCCTCCCCGATGACCCGTCCCGGGGTCCGGCCCTTCCCCGTGACCTGTCCCGGGGTCCCGACCCCGTGGGTCCGGCCGGCGCCCGGAGCCTGCCGAGCCGTGTGGGGACTCCGCGGGCCGGGCCGACGAGGGGCGCAGGGGCGCGGGCAGGGGTCCCGAGCCTTCCGGGCCCGCACACCGGCCGAGGCCGCGGCCTGAGGAACGGGCGCCGCGGGCCAGGCCAGGCGGGGCGCGGACTCACTGACCTGCCGTCTCGGCTGCGGGCGAGCAGGGCGCACGCGGGGGCAGCGCCGGGAGTGGGGGGGGCGCCGCTCCCTCCGGGTCCCCCCCAAGAGCAGGAGAAAAAAACCCGTCCGGAGTTTAAAACAAAGAGGCGGAAATGCCCGAACGGAGCCGAGCGCCGAGTCGGGGGCGCCGCGCATGGAGCATGCGCGTTGCGCGGCCCGGCTCCCACCCCGCAGCCGGGGAGGGGGCGGGGCCCGGGGGCGGGGCCTGAAGGGCGGGGCGGGGCGTGGTCAGAAGGCGCAGGCGCGTTCGGGCAGGGCTTGGCCGGGGGATCTGGAGCTGGGAGGGTGCCAGGGGCGGGGCCCGCAGACGAGGCAGGGGACTGCGGGGGCGTGGCCCGAGGGGCAGTGGGCAGAGGGGGCGTGGTCGGCGGGTGCTGCGCCGGGGTTGCGGGGAGGGAGAGTCCTGCCGGACGCGGGATCTAGTAGGCAGCCGGCGCCGAGCCCGGCTCCCGGACCGGGGCATTCTTGTGGCGGAGTCGGTCTCGTTCTTGCGATCCAGTCCTTTGTGGGACCTGGCACAGAGCGCTCTCCGTGCTCCAGGCGGGAGAGTGGGCAGCAGGGCTGACCCCGCAACTCTGTGCGTCCACCCTTGCACAGGCCCTGCCCTGGAGCGTGAGCAGTGGTCGTGACGTCCATCCCTTCCTGGGGTCCACACCTTGGCGGGGGAGGGGGCAATAAGAAAGGCAAAAACAAATCTGGTGTCATATGGGAGCCGGATGAACTGGGTAGGGGAGGCAGTGGATGTCTGGAGTGTTAGTTACAATAGGGTGGATGGGCATGGAGACGAGATCGGGCGCGTTCAGGGTGGTATGGCCGTAGACGGGTGGATGGGCATGTAAAGGACACAGAGGGAGCCAGCCATAGAGGCACAGAGTCGGAACATAGAGGGAAGGAGCCCTGCAAATATCTGGAGGTGGGGTTCAGAGGTAAGTTGTCCTGCCAGCACCAGGGTACAAAGTGGGGGGTGTTGAAGGATGCTTGCCAGGGGCCAGCATGGAAGCCAGGGGGCATGGGGCATGGAGAGGGAGGAGATGAGGTCAGATGGAGAGGTCCCTGGGCATTCGGAGCAGAGGGTTGATGGCATGGTGCCAGCATGGTAAAGCCTCCCTCTGGCTGTCTTGTGTTTGTCTGGCATGAGCAGCGAGGGAGACAGTGCAGGGAAGAAGCCGCGGTGCTGCACTGGGTGGTGCCGGGGAGGGGAGGAAGTGTGGACTGCTGGGGCTCAGCCTGAGAACAGGCAGGGATGGGTGAGGAACAACTGGAAGAGTGGACAGCCTCTGACAATCTGGGGATGGTGATGGAGCACAGGAGGGTGGGGTCAGGAGTGCAGCTGTAATAGCCATTAGACTCCCTGTGGCCCTTCTGTGAGTCTGTGGGCTTCAGGAGTGGAGTCTGAGTTTGCAGTGTTTGGAGTGAGGGATGGGGGGCGCTGAGCCCCCTGCCCACGTGGAGAAATCAGAGAGTCCAGGAGGATCCAGCAAGAAAGACCCAGATTGAGCAGACTGGGGAGAAGGATCCCCAGGGGTGAGTGATGTCTTGTCAGCTGCTGAGAGGGGTGTGGGGAGTGGGACCCTTCTGGGACCTCGTCCAGTGCGGCGTGGTTGCATTGCCAGAGTAAAAACTGAATTGTGGTGGGCTCAAGGGAGGAGGGTAAATATAGACAACCTTTCCAGGGGTTTTTCTTTGGAGGGTTTCTGGGACTAGAGGGCTGTTTTCTGTTTGGGTCAGAGCCTCAGTGGCACTGATGGGGTACAGGGAGAGATGAGCACACTGGAGAGAGGGAAGGCTGCCTGAGCCCAAGTCCTTACCCAGGACTGGGGACCGGATCCGGAGCAGGGGGCTGTGGCAGCCTTTCACACTGGGGGAGGAAGACCCCGATGCAGGGAGTGGGGCCTGGGCAGCATCTCATCCAGCTGTTTCTATTTTCCAGGGAAATGGCAGCTAAGTTGAACCAGTCTGGAGTGGAGGCCTGGGTGTCAGAAGTGGGGATAGGGCGCCTGGGTGGCTCAGTCGGTTAGGTGACTGCCTTCAGCTCAGGTCATGATCCCAGGGTCCTGGGATCGAGTCCCACATCAGGCTCCCTGTTCCACAGGGAGCCTGCTTCTCCCTCTCCCACTCCCCCTGCTTATGTTCCCTCTCTCGCTGTGTCTCTCTCTGTCAAATCAATAAATAAAATCTTAAAAAAAAAAAGAAGTGGGGATAATAGGCCAGGAACAGCCCTGGGCACAGAGCAGTGACCCCAGGAAGTCATGCAATGGCCTTCTGACACTGTAGCTGTCTGTCTGCAAATGGGGGAGAGCCAGAGTGTGTGCATGAGGCATGGCCACAGGTCTCTCTCAAAGAGTGCAGACAGGACATCTCACCTGCCTGCTCTCCCCGGGGACCTCATCAGCAACAACACCCGAGATCTTGACCTTGAACTCTGGGCTCCTATATCCAACTGTCTGGCCATATCTCTGCTGGGCTATCTTTAGGGAGCTCAGGCTCTGATATCAGGATATCAACTCCTGATCTTCCCCCGAGCCTGCTACTCACCCCAGCCCCCATTGCAGAGGAGAGGGCTCCATCCTGCCTGCTAAGCCAAGACACTGGGGTCCTTTCTTCCAAGCCCATACCTGCTGTCAGCAGACCCCTCAGAATATGGCTATAGCTTTCCACCCCCACTCTGGTCCAAGGTCATGGATTGCCTCTGGATTAGTGCATAGCCTCCAGACTGGTCTCTCTGCTTCTTTTCTTGACACTCCCTCCCCCAACATCTATTCTCAACACAGAGTAGTAACTTTCATAACACATTAGTCGAGCCATGTTTCTCCTCTGCTCAAAAGCCTCTAGGAGCTTCAGTCAGAGCAAAAGCCTAAGAGCAGCGTGATTGCAGGGCCCCAAGGAAACCTAAGATGATGGAACTGTGTGTTGTGTGGGTGGCGGTGGTAAGTTCATGGGTGTATACGTGGGGCAAAACCCACTGAGTGTACTGGTCGCATGCATGTGGTCTACACCTCAATAGAGCAGGAAAGAAAGAAGAAACCAGAAACATGGTACAAGCAGTGAGAGGACACTGCCTCCCCACCCCCCAGCCCACTGCTCCCTCCTCCCAGGAGGGTGAGCTGTCCTCGCTCCTGTGCCACCCAGCCATCCCAGGGCATGGCCTGTCCTTGGCACCCACCCAGCTGCTCCACCTCACCTCTCCCGGACCATTCTCTGTGTTGGATCACTCCATTCACTTACAAACTCGGGGTGAGGCCGCCCATTTTAACAGTATGGAACAGGACTTATTCTCTCCTGATGGTGTACTTCTGTGCTTGTCTTCACAGCATGACTCCTCCAAAGAGCTGTCTATACTCGGCCTCTCCAGTTTCTCTTTCCATGATCTCTCTTAAACCCTTGGGCTTCTGCCCTGCCCCAACTCGAACAAAATGCTCTGGTCCAGGCACCCAAGGCTTTGTGGGGCTCTGTCCAGTGGCCATTGTCATCTCCATGACCCCCTGTGCTGCTTCTCCCCTGAAATACTTTCCCTGTAGCCCATTCTCCATCGTGCTCTGCCCCATTCCCGGCACCTTCTTGGCCCCTCTGCCACCCTCTCTCCTCCTGGGCTTTTCCTGCCAGGCCTCCTCCCCTCTCCCTGAGGCTCCTCTCCTGGCCAGTGCTCACTCCGCCCATGGTTTCAAGCCCAGTCCAAATGCTGGCTACGCTCCTATGTTTATGCATGATGTGTCCCTCCAGTGGACAGCAGACATCATTCCCACCAGGTTCAGGACACAACTCGGGCCGACACAGGTGACCTGCTTCCTTCCACCTTCCTCATCTCAACCAATAGCCACTCCATCTTTTCTGTTACGGGGGCACAAACATTTGGACTCATTCCTGATTCTTCTCTTTCTCTGTTTTCTCACATCCAACTCCTGGGGAAGCCCTGGGGGCTCTATCTTCAAATATGCCTTAACGCAACCATGGCTCTGGGACTGCACAGCTGCTGCCCTGGCCTGAGCCCACCTGTTCTGTCTGGGTTGTTACCACAGCCTCTGCCCTGCCCTCAGTCTACGCTGAACAGAGCAGCCCAGGAGCTGACCCTTCGGTACCTAAGTCAGAGGGTGCCAGGCCTCTGCTTAGCAGCCCAGTGGTTGCTCTGAGTCTCCGAGGTCCTGCCTCAGGGCCAAGCCCTGCCTTGACTCTGGCCTGGCCTGGTTGCTCTCCCCAACTCACTTCTCCCAACTGTGTGGCTCTCCTGGACATCCCGGCTGTCACGTCTCAAGGCCTGGCAGGCCGCTCCTGGACCTGGGTGGCCCATCCTTACTGCCCACGTGGCTCTTCCCTCCCTCAGGCCTATGGTCAGGTATCCCCTGAGGCCTCTCCTGATCAGTCTGGCGACAAAACCTCACCGTTGGATAACTTATCTTGTTGGCAAGACCCTCATGTATTGCTAATGGAGATTGACAACATCCAGTGAAACTACATAGACATTTATCCTTTGGCCCAGCTATCCCCGAGTAGGAATTTATCCCAAAGATAAATTGGGAAAACTGGCAAACACTGGCAAATGCCAACAAACAAACAAACAAACCCCCACGGACAAGGCTGCTAATTGAAGCATAATTTGTAACAGAAAAAACTGGAGCCAGTCCGCAAGGCATCACGTGTGAGTCTGCGCGCTGTGGGTCCTAGTAGCTGTGGCAGGACGGGCAGATGCCCGTGTGTGCCATCACGGGGCCGCCGCCAGGGGTGCGAGCCCGGAGGCAGTGCTGCGATGTGCAGGGCGCGGGGTGGCCCTGTCGGTGAGGCGTCTGCCTTCCACTGGGGGCCTGATCTCAGGGTCCTGGGATGGAGCCCCGGGTCAGGCTTCCTGCTTCAGTGGGGAGGCTGCTTCTCCCTCTGCCCCACTCGTGCTCTCTCACTCTCTCGGTCTCAAATAAGTGAATAAAATCTTAAAAAAAGGATAAGCAGGGTGGAGAGCAGGGTGTGTGGAGCGCTGCCGCTCACCCGTAAATGCGGGTCATCGTGTGTTCTGCGGGCCTGGGTGAGGACCCGTGTGGATTGCAGCAGGCTGGTGGTAGTGCAGGGCATTTGTGTCATGAGACAGAGGGAGGGTAAACACAGCAAAACAACCTCAGCTGGCTGGCACTCGCCTCAACGCGCACACACGTAAACGCACATCTCTCTACACAGACAAATGGACGCCAGAAAAACTTGTTAAGTGTCTCATACCATACACAAGATGTCAGCCAAACGGCACACAGAAAGATTGATACTAATTTCAACCATACAGAGAAAAGTTAGACATCCCATATTTTACACAAATAAATTAGACACTCATGTCTCTTTCTCTTGCTCTCTCTCACACACACACCGCTTTCCACCTCAGAACGCCGTGCTAAAAGATTCACCATGCCATATTCACAAACAAAAAATTAGATACCTGTCAAGGTGTTTTTTGTTTTTAAGATAGACTGATTGATTTGAGAGAGAGAGCGAGAGAGAGCGAGAGAGCGCGCGCGCGTGCATGGGGGAGGGTTAGATACCGTGCACAGAGAGCCCAACGTGGACTTGATCTTGTGGCCCCTGTGGAGGTATTTTTTAAAAAGTAGATCCTGTTGGGAGGGGGTTCTCCATGAATTTCTCAGGTTTCTGTTCCTGCCTGGTCCAGGTCCTCAGAGCAAAATAATTTACAGCCTAGTTAAGAATGTTTGTCTCAGAGAAATTCCGGGATAGTCAGGAAAAATGCCCAACCCTTCCCCTCCCTGGAGGAGATTTGCTCATGTTCCAGCATAAAAAGAAGGTTTCTGTCTCTGGAAGGCAGGATGGGGAGGTTCACAGCAGTCCTGTATAAGATAAGAGTTTCCTATTTCGGGGTTCTTCTTCGGAAGCGCACCCCCTGGCATGTGCACGCCACCGGCCCGCCCATGGAAACGAGAGGTGAGGGACCGACACAAGGCATTGCCGCAGCTGCGAGGGGCGGGCGCTCTTCACCTCGGACCTGGGTCCCATGGTTCCTGCACACACATATATGGGACCTGTGGGCAGCTTGTGAGCTTACAGGTAGAGCAAAATCTCAGACCCAGCACAGCTTCTGATGTAACACACACTTGTTTTACACCACACACACAAAGTAGACACACTTTGCACACTACCCACCAAAGTATTAGCTGCCTGTTTTCCCGTTTCACCCCACTACACATACACAAAAGACAGAGACCCATCTTGCACCACACATACCAAAAACCATACAGTCTTATGTAACACATCATGAACACACACTAGATACCATCTCGTATTCGACACACACACACAAAGCAGGTAAACATCAGGCCATGCACAGCAACACTAGATACCCACCTCTCTCTCTCTCTCATATACATACTAGATACTACTTTACACCATGCACATACAGAAAGCTGCCCACCTCACATGTGCATACAGAAACATGAGAACTCAGATCCTTCCTCTTTTTTAGCAGGCTGAACAGGTCTGAGCAACAAGAAAAAGATTGGACCCCAGAGTCCTCCATGAAACGGGCTAGCCAGCTGGGGTTGCAGATACTCGTCCTGACTTTGATATGTAATGAGCCTCCAGGGCTGGCTTCCTAGACTATGGGAGAGACAGAAGAACAGATTAGGAGGAGGCAACCCCAAGGGCTTCTCTCTGGTGGGGACCAACTGAAGCACAGACCACAGTGACCAGAGACTTTCTTCCTTTAACTAAACAGGTTCACATTCCAGTGCAGATTCCCTGATTGGCCTCCCGTATGGATAAGAATGAAGTCACACCGTCCTTTTTGAGACAGCCTGAGAATCCAGATTCTGATTTGCTTACTCAGTCCCCTGCTGTGGTGCAGCATCGGTGTGTGTGGGTTTTCAGCAGCCATGAACTTGGGGAAAGCAGAATGGGGTGGACACGAGTAAAGACGTGGGTGCTGGGAAGAGAGGGTGTGCGTCTGCAATCAGAAGGCTCAGAGGCTCCTGTCCAAGATGCACACTGTAGGGCAGGGTTGGGGGAGTGGGCCGCCCTGTGGAGAACCTGCTGGACAGGCCAGGGGCAAGGCAGAGAGGTCACCACCCTGCACACTTGTCTCTTCCTCCGCAGCTGTGTGCTGGCCCCAGCCTGTTCCAGGGATTTGGGTGTGGACAGACTGGCTCCTGCCCTCAAATAGCTGACATTCTCTTGAGAGGAGCAGATAAAAGCCAAGTAAAAGCCATACAAACAGGATGGGCTGTGGCCATCTCATCATCTAAGGTGAGATTTTTTCCCCCAATACCCTCAGCGAAGAAGGTGTTGGCTTTGCTCCATCCTTGGCAAAGGGACTGCTCTCAGTTGCTTAATTCTGAACAAGATACTGTTTAGGGAAGACACAGTGGCCTGAAAAAGCCTTGATTAATGCTAGTTTGGGATGCTGATGGGAGTCTGTGTTTGGTTAAGGAAAAAGGAGATAAAGAATTGGCACAAAGGTTTAGTCATAATTGTGTGTCAGGTGTTATTTTAAACCTTTAAAGATCATTTTTTTTAAGATTTTATTTATTTATTTGACAGAGAGAGACACAGCGAGAGAGGGAACACAAGCAGGAGGAGTGGGAGAGGGAGAAACAGGCTCCCCGCTGAGCAGGGAGCCCGATGCGGGGCTGGATCCCAGGAGCTGGGATCACGACCTGAGCCGAAGGCAGCCACTCAACCAACTGAGCCACGCAGGCGCCCCATAAAGATCATTGTTGAAGGAAGACACAGGTGGAGATCACTGAAGGGTTTCTTCAAGATGTGGTGGTCCCAACAGTGTGCAGTTGGAATCTGGGTGCAGAATGACCCTTTGTAGATGGTGGTGTACCTCGATTCAAAACTTGAACAGCTGAGATGCTTATGTTGAAGATACTTGCCCAAATTTAAATAAAATGTGAGAGTGGAAGAAGTTGTTTCCAAATGAGTGTGCTTTCCATGTTGTGTGAGTTTTGAGATAATTATAGATTCAAATGCAGTTGTAAGATATAATACAGAGATTCCTTGTATGCTTTGCCCAGTTTCCCCCAAAGATGACATCTTCAAAACACAGCCATGATACCAACATTGATGAATCATGATCTTAGATTTCTCCAGTTTTGCTTACACTGACATCACATGGCTGTGTCATACGTAGAGTCCTGTACCCACTGCCACAGTCAAGACAGAGTATTTCCATCACCAGGAGGATCCCGTCTCCCTTCCGCTCCCTCTTCAAACCACTGATCTGCTCTCCACTTCTAAAATTGTATCTTTTCAAAAATATAAACAAATGGAACTTGTGAATATTAATAAAGGGAAACCTCACTAAAATGGAATAGGGAGGTTCCACAGGTGAAGCTCTGAATTGCAGACACAAAAAGAACAGAGGGACCTCAAAAGTAAGTCAGTGCCCCTGTAGTTACTACTTTATCCCAGAGGAGGAAAGTTTCCTTCTCCCCCAGCAACAGCCCAGCCAGTGAGAGACTGCCCCCACTCAGCATGATTACCCTGTGATTCCCCCAACTGCTTGGTGTATGAACAGTCCATTCCCACTGAGCCCCATTCCATGGTGTGGATGCACTGTGGTTGGCTTAACCATTTGCTCAGTAAAAGGCAAATAGGTTGTTTTCAGTTTTGGGGTATCACAGATAAGGCTGTTGCACACATTTGGGTATAGATTTTTGTTGAAAATATGTTTTTAGTTTTCTGGGATAAATGCCTCAGAGTGAAACTGCTGGGTCATATGATAATTACATGTTAGTTTTATAAGAAACTGTTGACCTGTTTTCTGCAGTAGCTCTACCATTTACATTCTTAACAGCAATGAATGAGTAACTGAGTTACCCATAACCTCACCAGCATTGGATGTCATTGGTTTTTCTTTCAGCCATTCTGAAAGGTGTATAGTGGTATCTCATTGTGGTTTTAATTTGTATTTTCCTAATAGCTAGTGATGTTAGCCATTCATCATCACTTATCATTTGTATATTCTCTTCAGTGAGATGTCTTTTCATGTCTTGATAATTGGAATTTTTTTTTTTTTTTTACTGTTGGGTTTTGAGGGCTCTTTATATATTCTAGATACCAGTCCTTTGTCGGATATGTGGTTTGCAAATATTTTCCCCCAGTCTATGTTTACAAAACCCTTTTGATAGGAGTAGCATTAGGTCCATAGATCAATCTGGGGAGAACTGACATTTTTACTGTGTTGAGTCTTCCAATCCATCAACATGGATTGGAACATGGATCCTTTTTTTTTTTTAAGGTCTTCATTAATTTCTTTCATTTGTGTTGCATAATTTTTAGCATACAAGTCCTGTGTACAGTTTGCTAATTTTGTACCTGTTGACCTTAAAAATAAAAGTCAGTTATTTTACCAGCAAGAAAAAAAAATGAGTTTACTCAGGAATAGCAAGGAATTGCAATGCAGGACAAGCAAGCTGCAGCCAAAATCATAGGCTAATCCAAAAAACAAAGGCGAGGAATGTTATTTGAAAGAGAAGAAGGAGGAAGTTGGAAGGGGTTATTGTGAATGAAAGTCCACTGGAGAAAGGCAAGAGCCTACCACGGTGGCAGTTTCTCACCAGCTAAGTTGCAGGGGTGGTTAATTTCTTGTAGGAGAGTCAATGCACATCTTTTCCTCTTCAGGCCTGTAACTGATGATTCTTTCCTATTGATGATTCTTCCGTTAGGATCTGTACTGGCAATTTTTTTTTTTTTTAAGATTTTATTTATTTGAGAGAGAGAGTGAGAGAGAGAGCACAAGAGGGGGGAGCGGGAGAGGGAGAAGCAGACTCCCCGCTGAGCAGGTAGCTCCTGGGACTCCAGGATCATGACCTGAGCGGAAGGCAGTCGCTTAACCAACTGAGCCACCCAGGCGCCCTGTACTGGCAATTTTTGACATTGAATGGTACAGCATGAGAGCTCCTCCTTCTGGACTCCTGACTCCATTTTTGTTGAGGTTTCCTTTTATTAATTTTTACAGACCCAAGTGTTTAATTTTCCGAAGTAATTGTAAATGTTATTGTGTGTTTAATTTTAGTTTCTGCATGTTCGTTGTTTGCATGTAGACCTGCGACTGTGACCTTACTAAGCTGCCTACTCCACAGAAGAGCCCTAGGGATGGGGAGGAGGCCCCCGTCCCCTAGCTGAGCAGGAGAGTCAGAGGTGGAGAGGGACAAGAGTGCCAGGCTTGTCTCATGTCCATCTATGTCAGCCGCATCGAGATCACAGGTGGCCTTAGGGAGAGTATTATTTGGAGAGTAGAAGAGATGGACTGCGGTGGACTTCTGGGTGGGGAGGAAGCTGGAGAGGAGGCTGTCCACCCACAGGGGAGTTCTTGTGGAAGAGAGACAGCTGACACTCCCTCTTCTCTGCCTTCCAGCTCTCAGTTCTCTCCCCACTCTGCCTCAGCTGTTTCCTCAATTGTCAACTGAAGATAATAACCCCACGGGGGGGGGGGGGGAGGCTGACTGCCCCCAGGTTCACCCTTGTGAAACTGCCCTTTCCCTGGGCAGGACGGGCTGGCCTTGGACTCCACCTTCCTCCTGGGCCAGCACCACCTCTGCCCACAACAGGGCCCAATCTAATGACTTGTCTGGATTCGAGACTCTTTGCAAACTGACCCCAGCCTCCTCTTCCATGCTGGCCTCCTGCCACTCCTTGTGCCTTGTTTGGACGGCAGGAATTGGGGGTGGTGGTGGGGGAGGGGACGTTTCCACAACCCCTTCCAGGAAATGCGGACCTTCTGCGGGGCTGAGTGACTTCACCGATGCCCTCTCCTGTGCCCACCCACGTGGGCGCGTCCACCTCGGTGACCACACAGAGTTCGTGACCTGTTTGGCCCCTGCGAGGGGACTTCGTCCCTGTTTCTGGGGCAGAGACTTCCATCCTGGCTAATGGAGAGGGTCTAACTTCATAACCGGTGCCTTTCCCTCCAGGCGGCGCAGTGACTGGCGACCCTGGGGCTGGGACTGATCCCGAGCGCTCCGCCCCGCGCGCCTGGCACCACCTCCCAGGGCGGTCCCGGCCCAGGCGCTGCTTTGCTCGACTCGGCGGCGGGAGCGGCGGGCGATGGCGGGAGCGGAGGAGGACGGGCCGGGGGCCGACGCGACCTCGGCCCTGGGCGCGCTGCTGGGCTACCGCGCCTACGCGCGCCGCTGGGTCTTCTTGCTGGTGCTCAGCCTGCTCAACTTCTCCAACGCCACGGTACAGGGGTCTGGGGCTGCCTCTCGGCGGGGCGGGGGGCGGGCCGGGCCGAGCTGGGCCCCGGTCCGAGTCATCGCGCTCCGCCCACCTTCCCGCGTCCCAGTGCGCCCAGGGGTCTCGGTCTGTAAGGACCCCGACCGGACAGTGGGACCGCTGGGAGCCAGGGAGCCAGCGACCTCAGCAGGTGCGGAGGCGCGGGACCAGAGGCCCTCCTCCTGGCTGCACAGGGAGAAAAGGGGCTAGCGTCTGTCCTCGCGGTGTCAGAGCCTCGTTCCTGTGACCCGTAGTGGTTTCGAAAGAATCCCTCTCCTGCTTCAGGACGACGCGGGAGTCACTGTCATAGCTGAAAAGGGGTCTTCCAGTGGCCCCACTCCCTTCTGGAAGACCCGACAGCTGGCAGCAGGCCTCATGATCTGGCTCCCACCCTCGGTCTCCAGACTCCCGAGCCCACTCCCACAGGGCAGGGCAGGGCCCAGCCGCCTTTGCTTACCTGTGCCCTGGCCCTGTGCCGTGACTCAGTATGGAGGCTTCCTTGTCTGTACACCCAGTCTCTCTATAGCTCCCCAGCCGGGGTCTCCAGTGACTGGTTACCTGTTCTAGAATGGTTCCCACTGCTGGCAGGGACTCAGCCCCTGAGACCAGTTGATCAGCCACTGAGAACAGGATCTACCAGTTACTGGGGCCCAGCTTCCCAACCTGCTTCTCCCCAGCTCACCCCTGAGCCCCCAGTTCTGCCCAGGGGCTTGGGCCCCTCTTTCCCCAGCCCATCACATACAGTGGGCTCAGTGGAGTGAACTTTTTGCTGCCCCCAGCCCCTTGCCCCTTGGACAGACACCCACGGGCACTTGAATGGAGGGAGGGCTTGGAGCTAGTCTTCCCATACCTGACTTTCTCCTGGCCACCTGCTCATGGGGTCAGGCTACAGGGCTGTCACACCCTCCATTGGGCCACCCTACGTATCTCTTCCTTGGTGTTGCCACCTCTACCTCCTGAGTGTGCCTGAAGGAACTTGCCCATGACTGCTCAGCTTGCCACAGAACCCCAGGTACTGGGCAGGCAGCATTTGGGCGCCAGGTAATCATGTAGTGAAAAGCTACCTTGGCAGCAGGATCCGCAGCTGGGGGAGGCTGTGAGTGGCCGAGGGACAATCAGGAAGTTCAGACCCATGAGCAGGGATCGGCAGGCAGGTATGGACATTCTGGGCAGACACGGCCTCAGGGAGGTTCTTGAGCAGCAACCACTCTTGGATGTTATTCCAAACTGATCAGGACCTTTTTCCTCCTTTCCTTGCCAGACTGGGTATGGAGAGCCAGCCCCGTGCCGCGACACGTGGCGTCCATGGCCTGGGCTGAAGTCTGCTATGAGTCTGGAAACCTTTTTTCTGTGGGACTCACCACTGTGGCCTCCACCGGGTCCCTGTCTAGCTGGCTAGGAAGCCAGAATTGGTTTTTGGTGCAGTGGTCTAAGGACACAGAGCAGGGGTCTCCTTCAGCCCCCAAAACTGCTTTGATGAGTCTGAGAGTGGATGGGTATCATGAATGGCCTCAAGAACTCCCTTGGACACTGAGGCAGCATCCTGCTCACTCCCCTTCAGTCCATGAGTTATTATGGAGCAAACAGGACTCTCACCAGGAATTGTGATCCCTGCTCTGGTCACCACAGCGAGCACTGACCATCAGTCTTACCCCATCCAAGTCCACGTGTGTACTTCGTCTGCAGCTGGGCGAGCAAAGGTCCCAGGCTCTGAGAGGGCAGTGTCAGAGGCAGGTGGAGCAGTGCCTGGAGTGAGGTCTGGGGGGCCCCAAAGTGGTGTGAGGAGACGGCCCAGTGGTCTGGGCAGGAGCCAGCATGCGGGGCAGCTATTGGCATGCTCAGAGGGAGGTAGCTGGGAGCAGGTTGAAGGGAATTCTTTTGCACTGGGGACACATTGTTGTCTGGCACAGTTTAGACCTGTCTCTGCTCTGCCGGCCACAAACCTGGGGAGGAACAAGGAATGGGCTTGGCTCAGCAGGGCAGGTTTAGAGAACAGATACCATGCTTTCTCTCAGCTGGATCGGGCTGGGCAGGAAGCAGCTGGACCTGCATGGGGTCTCTTTCTGTACCTGGAAGATCTGTCCTCTGCTTTGCCCCTAAAAAAGAAAAAAGGAAGAAAAGGCAGCTGTTGCCCAAGTTCTCTGTCATGTGAGGCTCTGCAGTCAGTATCTGCTTGGGTCAGCAAGCCTGGATCTCACCCGCCTCACCACAGAGGGTGTGGTCTGGGGCCAGCTTCTGCATTCCCGGTCTCACAGAGTTGCAGTGATTGTGAACTTTGAGTTGTGGTACCTTTGTCTTTGGTCCATCGCTGGCCTGCTTCCCATCTCTCTCCTGCCTTGGAGAGCCCCTCCTCTCACCCATCCTTCAGGGAGGAGACAGTGTGTCACCTCCTCCAGGAAGTCTTCTGCACTGACCTAATCGAACGTACTGTTTGCTGAAGGTCTGTGGGGTTAAGAGTCCCAGTGCTTGACAGCACCTAAGGCTGGGAAATATCACTTGTCAGGCTGTCAGGGAGGGTCTTACCTCCTGTAGGACAGGTGGGCTGGCCATGGGCAGGGCCAGCACACAATCCAGGTGTTTCCACCTGGGTCTCAGTCACCGAGTTTCTAGACAAGCTGGAGATACCTTTGGGCCTCTTTCTGTCCTCTCTCCCCTCCATGGAAACATCCCTTCCACTATCCCTTCAATGGCTCCAGGCCCACCCTACTTCCTACCCTTATCTACCTGGGTGTTCACCACAGATGCGCTCCTCTGCCCAGCCATCTGGGTAGTCTACACATCTATGCGACTAGGGTGGCAGGGCCACCAGCTCCCCTCATCAGGGCCCCCTTTTCTACCCTCCCAGGCCCCAGTGCCGTCCAGCACCTGGTCTAGACCCCTTCATGCCCACTCACCATATAGAGCTTCTCTTCCCCCTGCAGTCATCAGCATCTCACTGACAGCCCTCTGGGCCTTCTTAGAGAGTCAGTCTTGGTGGGGCTCACGGTCCTGCAGGCTCTGGCCAGGTCTTCTGCCTCTGTCTAACCATTAGGACCGTGTCTGCAGGATGGGGCTGCCCCTTATCCCAGGCACACTGTCTGACCCCCCCACCTGGTGCATCCCCTCGGAGGTGACTGGGTGAAGACCCTGGCCCTTATGGGACTGCCAGACACCCCCTCCCTCAGGCTGGCTGGCCAAGCCTGGGACAGCAGGTGGCTGGGGTATCTGTGGCCCCTGCCCCCTGGTCTGACACCAATGTGTATCCACAGCTGTGGCTCAGCTTCGCGCCCGTGGCCGACACGATTGCCCACCACTTCTTCCTCTCCACCAAGCAGATCAACTGGCTTTCGCTAATCTACCTTGTGGCGTCCATCCCGTCTGGTGTGGTGGCCATCTGGGTTCTGGACTCTGTTGGGCTCCGCTGGGCAGTGAGTTAGACCCCACGCCAGGGCTCTCTCCTAGATGGGGGCAGGGTCCTTGAGTCAGGGCTCAAGAACCACTGCTTCTTCCCCAGGGGTCTCCAGGCAGAGCCATTCGGGTGGCAGGGCAGGGGCCAGGGTGCTGGGAGGGGAGTCTGGGCTGGCCAGGCAGTGCTTTGACCCCATCCCTACAGACCATCGTGTGCGCATGGCTGAACTTGGCTGGGAGTGTGTTTAGAACCCTGCCCTTCCTGTTCATCGAGATCCAGGACCCATTTCCCTTCCTCATGGGTGGGCAGAGTCTCTGTGCCCTGGCACAGACCCTGGTCATCTTCTCTCCGGCCAAGCTGGCTGCCTTGTGGTTCCCAGAGCACCAGCGAGCCACAGCCAACATGATCGGCACCATGTGTGAGTGGCAGGGCTGAGGCTGACGGTCTTCTGTGGCTTAGTGAGTGGGTCCTGGTACCTATGCACACCCAGCTCTCAGAGGGCAAAGGGCTCTGGCTGTGGGCTGGGGACCAGGCCTGGCCACGGCTGGGCGGACACGTGTCTCCATCTGTCCATCCAGCAAACCCCTTGGGCATCCTGGTGGCCAACCTGCTATCGCCTGCCCTGGTGAAGAGGGAGGAGGATATCCCCATGATGGTGAGGGAGCTCATGGGGCACACACACACGTGCGTGTGCATGTGTGCCCACATCTGTCTGTGAGTGTGCACGTGCCCCTCCCTGTGACCACCTCGGCAAGTGCACTTGGTGCACGCAGGATTTTCCCACATGCCTGAGGTGGACGTGAGGGCGAGGGGTGGGGGCTGCAGCCAGAGGCCAATGTGTCTGCTGAGCAAAGGAAGGATGGAGGGAAGGGCCAACCCAGGGGGCAGGTGGTTGGCATTGGAAACCCTGGGAGTGTCTAAGGGGAGAGTGCTTTGACCTGGTCCAGAGGCTCGGGGAGCCAAAGGCATGGTTGCGGTGTCCAGGTGGGTTGGGTTGGGGAGCAGGGGCAGGCTCAGGCCAGGTTTGGAAGGGCAGGGGGTTCCAGCTGTGCAGCTGGGTATGTGTTGGGGTCATTCACGAAGGCCGGCAGGAAGGTTCAGTTGGCGGTTGAATGGGTGAGTCTGGGGCCCTGGGAGAGGGCTGGCTAAGGGTGTCATTGTGGGAGTCATTTATGGGTGATATTTTGAAAGCCAGGGTTCTAGAGGAAGCAGAGCAAAGCGGGCCCTGGGGCTCGCCTTTGTCTGTCGGCAAGGCGGCAGTGTGCCCAGAACAGTGGGTGTGAAGCCCCATGCACGTACACATGCACGCACACACACACACACTCAGGTATGCCCTCTCCCCAGCTGGGCATCTATATCATCCCTGCCGGCCTTGCCTGTCTCCTGGCCATTGCCTGCCTCTGGGAGAGCGTACCTCCTAGCCCACCCTCTGCAGGGGCTGCCCACTCCACCTCAGAGAAGTTCCTGGATGGGCTGAAGCTGGTTAGTGCTGTGGGATCCAGGGCGGGGGTGACCTGGTGCAGGGAGGAGGCTGAGGAGGGGAGGGGGACAGGACAGGCCCTGCTGCGGTATCCTGAGTATCCCGCTGGGGCTCCTTGCTGAGCGGCGTCTTCTCCTCCAGCTCTTGCGGAACAGAGCCTATATCATCCTTGCCGTGTGTTTCGGGGGCGGCATCGGCATCTTCTCCAGCTTCTCGGTCCTCCTGGAGCAGGTCCTTTGTGTGAAGGGCTACTCCAACGTGAGTGCTGGCTCCACCCAGCCCCCCCTCCTGTGCAAGGAGGGGCTGGGGGGCCATTACTGTTAGCCCGAAGGCTGTCTGCCCCAGACACTGGGTTTCCACGCCTGGACAGGGTAACCTCCTCTTGTGGGTGGTATTGAGATGTTGTGTGTGAAACGTGGCAGGTGCCAAATACAGTCTGATGGCGGGGTCGTGGCCCTGGGGAGGGGTGGTGGCGGTGCCCAAAGAGGTACTGGGATTTTGTGTGGTGCTTTTCACTATCTTTCCCAATGCCCCACTCAGGATGGCCCAATCCTGCGGGTCTCCAGGGAAGGGTCCTCTTCTGATACTTGGAGATCGGGAGGGCCTTGCTCTGCTCATAGCATCTCTGACCCTGCCCTCTGCTGTCTGGCATCAGCCCTAGGTGTGGGATTCAGGCCTGGTGTGTTCCCAACTCATGAGGAGCACACAGGCCCTGAGGCCCTTTCCTTTAGCAATTGCTGAGTTCCCGGGGTGGGGTGCCATAGGAAAGAGGCACCTGCAGGGGAGGACATGCCGTCCCTCACTCATGGCTAACCATGCAGCTGAGCCTTCCATGTCACCCTGCCATGGGCTTCTCGGTGATGGCGTGTGCCCCGAGGATGGGCTCCTTCTCCTGGGGCCCTGGTAGCACCGTGACCCAATGATGGGGCGCCCCTGACCTTCTCTCCTCCAGGAATTTGCAGGCCTTTGCGGGGCTCTCTTCATTGGGTTTGGAGTCCTGGGGGCACTGGTTCTCAGCCTGTATGTGGACCGGACCAAACACTTCACTGAAGCTGTCAAGATTGGCTTCTGTCTGACCTCCATGGTCTGCGTGGCCTTTGCCCTGGTGAGAGTCCCCTTGAACCAAGACCACCCTACAGGCATGCAGGTGGGATGCTCTGGGGGCAGGGCAGCTGACAAATGGGTCAAAGCAGACATTCAGACCTTCTCAGGCTTGGGCACTGCCCACTGGGGTGGCCCCCTGACCCTGGGCACTGCCCCATCCCTGCTCCCTGCTCAGCTGAGAGAGGGTGCTGGTGCAGGGCCTGGCTGGGCCTGGGTGTCCGGGGCTGTGCACTCTGACTGCTGCCCTGTCCCTCTGTGTGGCTCGCTGTCCCTCAGGTGTCTCAGCTGCAGGGACAGACCTTCGCGCTGGCTGCCCTCTGCTCACTGCTGGGGTTCTTTGGCTTCTCGGTGGCGCCCATTGCCATGGAGCTCGCCGTTGAGTGCTCCTTCCCTGTGGGGGAGGGTGCAGCGGCAGGCCTGGTCATCGTGCTGGGGTGAGTGTCTGTCCCTCCACCACTTCCCTGGGGACCCCAGAGACCTTCTCCTCGCCCCGCCCCAGGCTACACAGTGGGTGACCTGCCTGCTCGGGCAGAGGCCACCACATTGTGAGCTGCGTGCTGCCCCCGGGCTGGCTGCTGTGCCCACATGGGCCAGAACAGGACACTGCCCTCAGAGTGACCAATGGCCATGTGAGTACTGAGCAGTGCCCGGGGCAGGGCTGAAGGCCTTGTGGCTGTCCAGGCAGGCCGAGGGTGTGCTCGTCATGGTCCTGCTGACTGGCCTGACCACACGTCGCGCGGAGCCGTCCGTCTCCACCTGCCAGGATGGCCAGGGCCCACTGGACTGGATGGGTGAGTGCCCCCGCCTGCATAGAGCCCCCAAGGGCACAAGCCAGGAGGCCAGTGCCTGGGCTCCCCAGCACCCTCTCCAGCCCTGGAACCTCCCCTCCATGGGCCCCTTTCTTTTGGCACCTTTCACTCTCCTTGGCATGTGCAGGGCACCCAAGGGGCAGGGGTGCGGGGGGGGGTGTCGGAGGGCAACAAGGCTGACCTTTCCCCTCCAAGGCTCACTATGGTGGGAGCAGCCCTGAGACCCTGGTGAAAGCCCAACATTTAAACCCCATGTGAGTCGTTTTAAAATGAGATCAGGGAAAGAGACAGAGAGGCCGAGAGAGACGGGGGTGAGGACGGCCACATCTGCAGACTCTGTACCGGTGACCTTGGAGCTCACCACGCCTGGGTCTGTGAACTGCCCTCAGGGCCTGTTTCCAGGGCACTCTGGTCATGGCTAGTGGGGTCAGTTGGGGCTCTGTGGCTACTCTGGGTCAGGGGTGGGGAGCTCTGGCTGCTTGGGCAAGCCTCAGAACAGAGCTGGGCTGTGTCTCCCTAGTGTCCATGCTGCTGATGGCTGGCCTGTGCACCCTCTTCAGCTGCTTCCTGGTGTTCTTCTTCCATACCCGGTACCGGCGCCGACAGGCTGAGGCCAATGAGAGCCACTCCATCCAGGAGGACACGTCCCCAGAGGCTGCAGATCACGCGCCCTGCCCGGCAGCCGCCCCCTGAGGCTCCACTCGGCCACACCCCCACGACCTCCAGCATGGACTGTAGGAAGCTCAGGGGCAACTCATTCCTAGAGCCCTTCTCCTGGCCCTACCTGCTCGTTCGGGGGAGCCCTGAGCCGCTGGAGCCCCCAGGACTTGCAGAGAGGTCACAGGGGTCCCTGCAGAGTTCTGGAAGCCAAAAGAGCAGTTGGTGCATCAAGAAGTGGTCCTGGGGACATGAAGGGGAGGCCAGGAGGGGTAGGCTCTGGTCACAGGGTGACAGCATCCCGCAGATGCCAGAGGGCCTTGGAGTCCTCGGCACACCCAGAGCGCAGCAGGATGGCCTAGGGGAGACCCTGTGGCTATAGCATGAACTGCTGGTGCTGTGTGGACAAGCAGCCGCTGGCCAGGCAGGTGCCCCAGTGGCCAGGCCAGACCCAGGGTGGTGGCTGGTGCAGGAGCAGTGTGTGGGGGATGGACCTGGCATGAGGGACAAGGGCTGGTGGGGAACTGGATGGATTGGGAGTCCTGAGGGCCCCCGGCATGACTGAGTCTGGAATGGACACTTGTGAGAAATGCCTTCCTTGAGGAATCCCAACCCATAGCTTTTCTCACCCTCTGCTGACCACTGAGTGACCTGACTCCCAGCATGAGTGCTAGGACAGCAGGTGGGGTCAGGCTGGGCTGGGAGGGGGAAGCAGAGGGAGGGCCCTACAGGCAGATCGATGCTCCCACCCCCACCAGACCCTTCCCCTCCAGACTCTCCCAGTTCCAAGCAAACACTTCCACCCCCAGTGGACCCTCCCCCAAACTCTCCCCACCACAGCAGACACATCTCCCACCCCCAGGCAGAGGTTTCCCACCTGCAGACCCTCCCACCCGCAGGTGGACCCCTCCTCCTCTCCCTCTGCAGACACTGGCAGGCAGGTTTGTGGGTTCATGTTTATTGAACTGGCTGCAGCCCGGGTGCGGATGGAGGAGATGCCCCTCATTCCTCCTTCTCCTCCCCGTGGGTGAGCACGTAGCTCAGTGCCTTATAGTCCAGGTTGCCTGCAGCATCGATGGTGGCAAACTGGAACATCTGGTCAACCTGCAAGCCAGTATGGTTGGGGGAGTCAGGCCCAGGGACGAGGGGAAGGAGCAAATGGTCTGATGAATTACAGGCACCGAACTCCAGCCAGCTCCAGTGTTGTTTTTGCTTGTGGGGGTGGGGGAAAGGGAGGTGGGGGGGGGAATCACATGGCAGAGCCAGGGGCGGGGCTGGGGTATACTGCCCACCCCATTGCTGCAGCCTCTGGGGGCCCAGGGTGAATCCCCCTAGCTAACTGCCCACCCACTGGAGCCCTGAGGGCTATCCTTGAGCTTCACAGAGGGGCATGGGGGAAGGAAGTTGGGGGAGGGCAGAGTGGGCCAAACCTCTTCAGCGGTCATCTTGTCTGCCTGGGACATCAACAGCCGCTTGATGCTGAGGACAAGGAGGGAGGAGCTAAATTAGGCTGCACTGAAGAAAGGAATTGGCAGGGGAAGAACTGGAGGGGTGGCCCCAGGGAGCCCCATGACTTGGGTCAGTTCACATCATTGGCTCTTCCATTGTGGGATACCCCAAGGCGGGGATCTGCTCACCCTTCAATCCCACCCACCCACAGCACAAGTGCCTCTCAGAAGCCTGGCTAAAGCCTGGGCACCAGGGAGTGGTCATCAGGGAGTCTTTCCTGACTCACACGCTCAGGGGTCACCACCCCTGGTGGGTGGGGGGCTCCCTCTGCAGGGAGGAGACTGTGGGAGATTAGAGGCAAGTGCCTGGTACACCAGATATGCCCACTTGGCTGATTTAGCCCCCAAAGGACTTAAAGACCCAGTGATGGTCCAAGTGGTGGTGACCAGCTGAGTCCCTGGGTGCCCAGCCCTGTGTAGGCAAGACTGGCTTTGTCCTCAGCTACCCGAGGGACTCAGGATCTTGGGGCAGGCAGCCCAAGGCCTGGAGATTGGGGTGGGGTGAGGGGAGGTAGGCTTGGCATCCCTCAGGGGAGATGTCTGGGTGCCTGTGGCCACACTCACTAGTCCTTGTTGATGCTGCCTTTGCCGTTGGGATCCAGCATCTTGAAGGCATTTAGGATGGTCTCCTCGGCATCCGTGCCTGCCCACAAAAGGCCTTGAACCATGGGCTGTTTAGGGCTCCAGTCCTGCTCTGGGCCACCCCAGGCTTGGCCTGAATGACCGTCCAGCTCCCGAGCACCTGGGAGACCCTGCAGCTCCCACTCTGAGGGGACTGCTCTGGGGGTCCCCAGAATCCTGCCCAGGCCCCAAAGTGGAGTGAGTGCTCAATGAGTGAAGGACAGAGGCTATCGCCACGAAGCAGACAGGAGGAAGGCTGAGCTCATGTGCCCCCTGGGTGTGTGACCCACAGATGCGGGTACCAGAATGTCAGGTCCTAGGGCTTTTCAGCAAATCTGAAAATCTGGATTTTTATGTGAAATGTCTGGATTTCTAAGTGTTAGGAGCTAACAGTCTGTCTTGGCAGACTGGCCTGAGGGCTGCCCCTACCCAGGGAGGAGCCTGGACCCATGGTGCTCACCACCCCATGGCTATTACCTGTCAGCTTTGCCCCAAACATGTTCAGGAACATGGTGAAGTTGATGGGCCCTGAGGCCTCCTTGAGCATGGCATCCAGCTCATCATCCTTGATGTTGGTTTTGCCTGTCGCCGATACAAGGCATGGGCAGGAATGTCACCCCCCCCCCCCGGCTGTCCTATTGTTGGTGTGTCTGCTGTCCCCACTGGTTGCCCACCTCCATCATTCAAAGTTGGGGAGGCCAGAAGGAGGGAGGTGAACCAATGGGGGGATACTTGGCCCAGGTGTGGTGGCCCAGGTCTGCATGTCAGCAGAACCCCAAACCCTGAGCCCTGGGGAGATGGGCAGCTGAGGAGGAGGAAGAGGCCATGCATGGAGCCCAGGAAGACCTGTGATCTGCTTACCTGGGTGTAAGGGGGCCCAGAGGAAAGAAACCTACCTGTTCTCCCCTGGGATTGCCTCAGGCTGAGAACATGCCCCCAGATGGGAAGTTGAGGGAGAAAGGCCCAGCCTTTGGCTCTTCAGAGGGGCAGGATCCAGCCTCCACGTCCTCCAAGTTCTATTTCTGGGCTCCCTTACCATGCTTGGGGGAAGGAGGACAAGCCTCCCCATGCAGTGGTGTCCCTCTGGGGTGTTAGCCCCTCCCTGGAGCTTTGGTCCCAACCTCCTCATCCAGGATACCCATGCTTGGGCTGTGCCACCCACTCTGTGATGCCCTGATCAAACCAGAGGGATTTCTCCCCTAGGGGAGGCCCAGCCCACATCCTAGCAGCCCATGAGGAATGGGATGTCAGGTCAGGCTGTAAGGCCCAGGTACAGAGCAAAGCTCTCCAGGACTGGAGGACACTCTGAGGTGGGTTCTAGAGAGCTCTGTCCCACGGCACCTACCCAGAGAGGCGTAGGTGTCCTTCAGGTCCTCCTTGTCAATGAAGCCATCTCGGTTCTGATCCATTAGTGTGAATGCCTGCAACCGAGGCCAGGGTCACTGGGTTGCCAGGCTGGCCACACCATGTTAGGAGAGGCATCTATTCTCACTGGGTCTGGAGTGAGGCTCACGTAGGGTCTTTTCGTCACCTGCATTACGATTCACAGGGGACCCCTTGGGCAGGAGTTACTGGGTGGAGGGGTCCTGGGACAAAAGCAAAGCCTCACCTCCTTGAACTCCTGGATCTGGGTCTGCTCAAAGTTGGAGAAGACGTTGGATGATGCCCTCTGGGCCCGTAGGCCACCCCCTTCCTTCTTCTTAGTCTTCCTGCTGGCCTAATGTGAGAACACCAAGGCTGAGGGGTCTCCAGGCTGGTGTTTTGGAAGACAACACAGAGGACAGGTGGGCTATGGCACTAGGTGCTCCAGGGGGACCCCAAACCTGGGTCCCTGGGCTGGGGCAGCCCTGACAAGGTCCTAAGAGCACTGTACCCAGGGCTCGTCTTGAGCTTTGTCCTGCTCCATCTGCCATCCAGCCAGGAGCCAGCTGGGCCTGAATGTCCAAGGAGCAAATGGACTGTGCAAGTAGCCAGCAAGTGGGTGGGCCAGTTCTAGGAATCCCTCCAGTGTGAAGGCCAGGACCCTCCATCTTCCAGCCCCAGATGTCACTGAGGCAGCCATGGGGCACAGATCTTCCCCACCTAACACCCTTACACATGTAAACAAACTCAACTCTTGTGCACACACACTCCCACAGAACACACTCATGTAGGTGACACACGTGCACACACAGTCCCAAATGCACACTCACACTCGATCCTGCCCCGGTGGCCTCCTGGCCACACTCACCATGCCTGGGTCTGCCTGATGCGATGGTCTGTGCCCTCCTTGCCCAGGTCACCCGTCTTAAACTCCTACCCAGTCCCCCAGGACAGCTCGGACTCCGGCTGCCTCTCCCTACAAGGACAGGCCCAGGGCCACCCTGGGGACTGGACAACTGCAGAGTGAGCTTTGGCACCTGGCGGGTGACTCGGATGCCGCCATCTTGCCCTGCCCAGCAGGGCCCCCAGCTTCCCAGGCAGCTCACCAAGAAGGCTTTGTTCTCCTGTTTTCTGTGCATCTCCAGGGCCACCTGCATGAGGACCTGGGCAGCTGCAGGAGCCAGAAGGAGTACCTTTCCTAGGTTTGCACAAAGTCACTGTGAGTGGCCTTGGGGGCTGGTGACCAAGTGTTCTCTGAGCATGTTGTGTGCGCCCTCACCTCTCTGCTTCAGTGGCAGAAAAGTCCCAGGGCCCTAGGTATCCCCATGGCAGGGAGCTCCTTGCCTGGCACAGAGTGGGGATAACATTTCTGGGATGGAGGGCCATCCAGATGGGCTGGGCCCTGGACCAAATTCCCCACTACATCATGGCCCAGCAGGCAGAGCCCAGCAGGCAGAGTCTGGGCGGGAGACCTGGTGCCGGATATTAGAGGTCACCACAGGGTCAGGGGCTGGGTGCCCTAGTCCTGGGTTGCGGGGAGTGCAGGTTAGGGGCAGGAAAGGATGGGGGTCTATAGGCTGAACAGAAGGAGAAGGCCTGGGGGTAGAATGAAGAGGGCAGTCAGGACTGCAGTTTTGCACCTGGAGAACAAGCCCTCAGAGCCCCTTGTTCCTGTACCATGGGCGGGGGTAGGCATCAGCAGCAGGGGTCCCCTAGGGCACCTCTGGGAACCACATCACATGTGAGTGCCACCATGGCAGGGGTCCTGCCCCCAGGGGCACACCCCTTCAGTCACATGACACCTCTGAGGTGCTGCCACATGTGATCCCAGGGGCAGACACCATTTGCCTGCCATGAGTATGGGACAACAGGCACCCCGTGGAACTTGGGGAGGCATGACCCACTGCGGGGACCTGGGGGCTCCCTTGGGTTCGGCCTGGAGGACTCCCAGAGGGAGAACATGTGACTAACGTGGGAGACCTGGGCTGGGCTGCATTCCCAGTTGGGCAGGGTCTGACTGTGATGCTTGGAGAGACCCTAGCAGGGCTGTAGGATTGGGACCACAACATTGAGAAGGGAAGACAGGCAGGATCTGTGCTCAGAAGGCCTCTGATGTGGGGAAGGCCAGAAGACACTGGCAGAGCCCCTGGGGAGGTTTTCTGGGTTGGCAGCACTAAAGATAGCCATGGAGCCTGGCTCCAGGGAGAATATCAGGATTCAAAGTGGACAGCTGGCCCTGACAGGTGCAGAGGTGTCAGCAGGCGGTTCCAGTGTCCTGAGCCAGATGGGAACCCCCTCAGCCCTCAGGAAGGGCCCAGGGCCAAAGCGAGTCTCCCCCAGCTTCAGGGGTCTTCCCCATGTGTATATGGGCATGTGTGTCCCCCACTGGTCCCCCTACCCCGCCCCACTGGAAGCTACCATTAGGTGGTCCCCTACCAGCACCTTGGCCTCACCTTCAGCCCAAGAGACACTTATTTTTGATTCTGGAAGCAGGAGTTGCTGAGGAGTCTTGTTTATTTTAATATCCAGGGAAGGGAAAACATATTTGTCACCCGAGGTCATCTGCCTAGATGCTCAAGGGCAAGAATGGGGGTGGGGTGGGAGTGGGGGGTGTGCACTCAGCATTACCACATGGCATGTTGGTTGAAGAGGTTTATTTTGTGTCCTGTGGGGTCAGTGTGTGTTTATAGCTTCCTCAGGGAGTAATGAGGGGGCTTGGGAAGGACTTCCCCCAACCCCAGGCCTGGCAGAGGCACCAGTGGATGGCATCAGGCAGGGATCCTCAGAGAGCTCAGAGAAGGGCCTGGTGGCCCTATAGGATGGGCCTCCCTGTTCCCACCCTCAGCCCAGGAAGGAACACAGGTGATTTTCCAGTTTCCGAGCCGGAGGGCTAGAGCCAGGACTCCAGAGCAAGCTGCAGAGCAAGTAGGCTCTGCCCAGGACCCTGGAGGAGGCTGGAAGAACCTCCCTTCCATGCAGATTTACTGAGCAACTGCTTTGTGCCCTGCAGTTTTCATCTCTGCATTCCATTCTCTTTAGATTTATCATTAAGCTCTCTTTGGAAACAGGAGGGTTTGGGAGACTAAGGAAAAGTGGGCTCCCCTCTGGCATACCGGGGGCCCTAGTGAGCCCCGAGCTCTGGTTCTCAGGGAGCTTCTTTCTGGAGCAGTGCAGGGCCCAGGGGATGAATGGTCCTCCTTCCAGACCACCCCCCACCCCCAACACACACCTGGTTGTTTTGGGAACCACGTGTCTGCACAGCCAACACAGTTGGGAAGCTGTCTGGCCACCACCGCTCCATCTTTGGGTAGCCCCTCTGCACACCTGTGGGTGACCTGGTATGTCTTTGCCAGAGCTAACCACAGAAGTGGGACAGAGTGGGACAGAGTAACTCACAGGTGTGGCCTCCTACCCCCACCCACCGTGAGTAGCAGAAGTGAGAGAAGGAGGGCCCATCTGGGGGCTCAGTGGTCCCTGAGGCCCTGGTTGAGGTGGACCTTGGAGCTTGGGACTGCAGGGTCCCCAGGGCAGGAGTCAGGGAGCAGGCTCTACTAGGGTGCTCTTCCCAGGGAGACTCCAGACCCCTGCGCTGGAGAGGCTCCTGCAGTGAGGAAACTCGGCTCTGCTGGAGGACTGAGACTGCGGGCAAGGGTAGCTGTAAGGGGCACCTGAGGCAGCGCCGTCCCAGGAAGAAGTTCTGAGGCCACCATGATAAGCCTGGCCTGAGTCCAGAGGGCTCGGCCACAACCCCTCCCCTCCCCTGGGTGAGAGGCCTGGGGCAAGGAGGCCTGCACTCAGGTCACACACAGTCCCTGGACCCTGGATTCCCAGCCCCAAACCTCGAACCCCTTTCCGGACCATGCGCCCTTCCTGGGCGGTCATGGCAGCTGACCTGGGGTGACCGTGGGCCTCTCCAGCCGCGGGGCGGGAGTGGGGGCTCCTTTCCCGACTCGCCGGCCCTGACAGGAGAGCCCAGGCACTGCAGGAGGATAGAGAGCCATCTACTTCACACTTTGTGAGACTGACTTATATTTTTCAAATATTTGGACCTATAATGGGCGGGCTCCACTGGTGCTCAACCTGGCCTGACGGCGTCAGAGGCTGCAGGGAACATGAGGGTAGGCCGGGTTTTACACCCTGGGCAAAACCCACCCCCGCCGCCCAGCCGACACGGCTTCTCCCGCAATCGCGCATGCGCAGCTGATGCCGAGCCGCGCGCCCGGTGTGGTCCCCGCCCCGAGCGGGCGCATGCTGTTCCACCTCCGTCCACCGGGGGGCGCCGTCCTGCTTCTGTTCGCCGCCGACGGCGCATGCGTTCGCCCTTGTACGCTTTTACGTCTCCGCAGCTTTCTGGGCCCTTGCAGCGTCCTCCTCAGATTGTGCTTCCGGCGTGAAGGTTACGGACAAGATGGTGCCGCCGGTGCCAGTCTCCCCGCTCATCAAGGTGAACGAGGCTTTGCGGCCGTCGCCGGGTGCTCGGCTCCGCGTGCACGACCCCAGCGAGCCCGGGACCCGCGCCCCCGCGGATGCGACCCCCCCACTCCCCGCGCCCCCGGGACCTCCGCCCTGCACCCCCGACCCCCGGGCCGGGAACCCCCTCCCCGAGACCCGCGCCCCCGTCCGCACCGCCCGCGCTCTCGGGGCCCCCGCCCTACGCCCCCGACTCCGCGGGTTGGGAATTCCCTCCCGGGAACCCGCGCCCAGGTCCGCGCTCCCCGCGCTCCCAGGACCCCCGCCCTGCTCCGCCGATCTGGCGGGCTGGGAACGCCCCCCAGTCCCCGCGCTCCCGGGACTCCCGCCCTGCGTCCCCGACCCCGCGGGCTGGGAACTCTCTCCCCAGTCCCCGCGCTCCCAGGACCCCCCTGCGCCCACCGACCCCGCGCTCTGGGGACCGCCTGTCCGCCCGACCCCGCCGGTTGGGAACTCCCTCCCCAGTCCCCGCATTGCCGGGACTCCCTCCCTGCGCTCTCCGACCTCGCGGGCTGGGGATCCCCCCCAGGCCCCGCGCTCCCGGGACTCACCCCCCCCCCCCGCACCCTCCTGCCCCGCCTCTGACCGTCTTTTGCCCGCAGCTTGGCCGCTACTCCGCCCTGTTCCTCGGCGTGGCCTATGGAGCCAAGCGCTACAGTGAGTGACCGCGCCGCTGTCTTGGCCCAAGGCAGGGTAGCACTGGGTCTTCTCAGAGCCAGGGGGGCTCCCCAGAGCCATCTACTAAGCCCCGGCGAAGGGCAAGAAAGGGGGCAGGGTTGGGAGGCCCCAGCCCCAGAAACCCGAGTGAGTTTGACCCCTGAGCGGCGCGGCAGGTGTGTAGGTTGCTTTGGGATTGGCGCAGATGGTCAGGAGCCAAAGCGCATTCTGATGCTGGGCACCCCCCGGGAGCTGGAGAACGGCTAGTTCTTGTTGAAAATCGGGGTGCCAAGTGGGTGTTGGAGGAGTGCTGCGGTCAGACGCGAGCAGCCTCTGGTGGCCTCGATTGCCGGGCAGAGAAGGGCGGTGAGGTGGAGGGGCATCTGGCAGGCGGGGCCCCTGCAGCTGCCCTCTGGGTTGGGCTCTTTGCTGAGCAGGGAAAGTCAGGCCTTAATCCACGTGGAAGGAAAAGAATGGAGAGCACATGCATCAGGCATTCACGTGCACTAAACTCCTTTTATGCAGCGTTTTGGTGAAGAAGCTGAAAGTACCTTCCCATCTTCATGCTTTCCTTACACAGGTTACCTGAAACCTCGGGCGGAAGAGGAGAGGAGGATAGCCGCTGAGGAGAAAAAGAAGCAGGATGAACGGAAACGGATTGAGAGAGAACTGGCAGAAGGTACACTGCATCTTACGGCCTTGTCCTCTGCCCAGACTTGAGAAACATACAGGTGCTGCTTCAGGTGAACCCCACAGTGGGGGTTAGGAGCTGCCTCCTTTCTTCCAGCACTGGCCAGTGGGTCCTCTGCGGGAGGGAGAGATGTAGCAGGGCCGTGGATGTTGGGGGACACGGTGACACCTTGCCTTGGGCAAGGCCCACCAGGTCCCTAGGCCTCGGAGGTTAGTTGTCTGGGAATGTGCCACCCTCAGAGGGGCCCACAGGACTGGAACCAGGTACGCATCCCCCACTGAGTGCTGTGGCAGGCTGCAGTCAGTGTGCAGGGACAAGAGTTGAGGCAGAGCATGGTCGGGCTCTCCACTGTAGCTAGATCCTGGGTTGTTGAGCACTGAACATGTGAAGTAGTCCTTTTGGGTTGCCTGAGCGTGTAATAACACGAGTGTTTTCCTTTGAACCTTTCAGCCCAAGACGACAGCATACTAAAGTGAGCCTGCCTTTCTCTGGAGTGGTGTGGATGAATAAAGCTTTCTGTGTTTGATGCTCTCCTTTTTCGTCGCCAGTTGTCTGATTTCCGGACTCCAGCTCAGCAGTTGTGCTCTGTCCTCCATTTCTGTGGGGTGGGGATGGGGAGTGGGTTTCAGAAGAACTGGGCACCTATCACAGACCCAGAGGGCAGTGCACAGACGGGCCGGGAACACAGAAATTCTGTCACCTGTTCTCTGGAGTGTCTGACTGGGGATGCCCAGAGGGAGCAGTTTATACCCCACACAGCCAGCTTGGGTATTGCGGCTGCTGCTTGGTCTTCAATGAGCCCAGACCCTTGATGGGCCGTGCAAATGCCGGGGACCTGGATCTTCATCCCCCTGTCAGGAGCCCTCCCCTCAACTCTAAGGAAGGCCCGTGGGCTTTTGGGCATCAGGCTGGGGTGCTGCATAAAGCTCTGTAGTGGGCTTGGGCTCTTGCTGAGCTGACAGTTAGGTTCTGCCCCTCCTTGCTGTGCTCTTCCAGCCTCTGAGGCCTGGTGTTGGCATGTGCTCTTTCCCAGCCCCAGGCCTTGAGCAAATTTCCCTGAGCCCAAGTTTTGTTGATAAAGTGAATTCATTTGCAAATGTGAGGGGGAAGATGAGAAGCAGTGGATAAGCACTTTAAACCCTTGGTTTTAGTTCTGGTGAAGGTTGAGTGAGCCCAGCTCAGTTCCTTCCGGTTGGCTGGTGCGGAGTCCCTTGGGAGGATGGCCTGGCCCTAATCATGGACTGTCACCAGGTGTCCCCGCTGAGATGCGAACTGCCTCTTTCCTGTGACTGGACGGCTGTGGGGGGTGGCTCCCCCCTCCCCATTCTCCCCTCACCACCTGCCCAGGAGCTCAGGAGCTCTGGAGGCGGGCTTGAGTGGCATCTGAGCTGGCCTTTCCGCAACCAGTCTAATCAGGCAGCTGAGGAGTTTGCTGTGGGGTTAAGTGTGCAGTGTTGGGAACAAACGATGTGGAGCTCACATTATCAGGACTTTAAAAGTCCTTAACCTCCACCAGATACTTAGCACCCATTTCACGTGTGAGTCGTGCGTTTGGGTCTCGCTGTGCTGGTGCAAACACAAAGGGCACCCTCACTTGTACGGGACGTGGGCAGACCCCAGCCACGGCAGTGTGCTCCCCCAACCTCCATGCAGAGGGCTGTTACACGTGTTTTTGCGCAGGTCACTCCTGGCCTTGACCTTTTGGCAGAATTTTCGGATGGGTCCTCCATGATGTGCCCTCCACCATAATTTCTGCTGTATTAAAGAAAAGGGCAACTTGTTTTCTTTTTATTTTATTCTGAATTTCTGGTCATATTTCCTCCCAACCAGACAGCCAACAGCATCTTTGTATCTCATCGACCCGTAGACACATAAATACATGTGCAGTTGTGGATCCCACCCAGAGCTTTCCGACTCGCAGTTCGCAGACCCTTTCCAAACATCTCTGTGGTATTGCTGTGCACCCAAAAGATGGATGAGTGTGAAGTACGGTAAACTGTTTATTCATAGGTGATTTAGTTTATAAAAACATAAGTCTTAAAAAAATGTCAAAATACCCAAAATTGTCTTCAGTCATTTTCTTGTAGCAAGAAAAGGTGGAGTCCCAGCGGGTGAATGGACTGGGGCGCCATCAGAACACACGGAGCGGCTCACAGGATGCAGCAGGTCGAAGACTTGGGTGCGGGGCCGCCGTTGCAAATCTCTGTGCCCGCTGCAAGAGAAACAAGATGGTGAGAGGACTGTGCACTGGCCTCGCCCCTTCCGCCCAGTGTCCTCAGCCAGCCCCATGGGAGGAAGGGCAGAGTGTGGGACCTGTGGTCAGCCTAAGCCGATTAGCCTAGCCAGGGCTCAGCCTTTCTTATCTTGTTCTTGTGACACTTTCAGTTCTGGCCCCCGCAAGCCCAAAACCGTCCGGACATCGGTTTCCTCCCCACAGCAGGAAATAGCAACAAAAGTCCCAGGGCTGAAGTGGCCATGCACAGGCAAATACCATGGCAACAACATCAGGGATTCCATCTGGGGGGTGTGCCGGCCCCTCACAATGAGGCCACGTGAGCCACATTCCCACAAGGGGACGCAGTGGTGGGGGGTGAGCAGGTAAACAAAGGCTCTGACACAGTACAGGGAAAGATGTCATGTACGCTTGACTCAGCTCACTTAATTTCTTTTTTTGGGTCTTCTGTTTTTGTTTTGTTTTTGTTAAGATTTTATTCATTTATTTGAGAGAGCGTGCGCGTGTGCACGAGAAGGGGGAGGGCCCGAGGGAGAAGCAGGCTCCCTGCTGAGCGCAGAGCCCACCGTGGAGCTCGACCCAGGACCCCGAGATCATGACCTGAACCGGAGTCAGATGGGTGCCCTTAGGTCTTCTGTTTGGTTTCTGAGGGTAGATGGAAGTGGAGATTTTCCTAAGTTATTTAGGAGAAAACTGCTGCTTGGTGGTGGAAGAAAGAGCTGCTGAGAGTTCCCGATGTTTCCTCCCTTTATCAAGGAAGTAACATTCAAATAGCTACTTGGTTAGAGAAAATGAGAATCTCTGGCGAGGATCAAGGAGATGCCGCAGTCCGGGTTGTTGACTGCACTGGGCCCACAGGCCCGATGCCTCTGCAGGGAGGAACCCAGCTCACCAGCCCCAGCACCTTGGCCACCGGCCTGTCCGCCAGAGTCAGCTCTTGCTTAACCTCCGTCCCTTCGCACACTTCCATGTGGGGACTAACCACGTGCCCGCCCCGCTGCCCACACCTTTCTTGGCTGTTGTCTTGTCCTCCTGTTGCTGCTTCTGCTCCTCCAGGGCCTTGACTTTGGCCTCATACTCGTCAGCCAGGGCCTTCCACTCCTTTCTGTTGTTCTGCAGTCGGTCGAACATGGGCAGGATCTCTTCATGGAAACGGGAAAACTCCTGGACCGGGAAGACAGGGAATCAAGAAGTCGGGCCCCACTCCTGACTGTTCCTAGGCAGCTGGGGCAGGTGGCCTCCCCACATCTTGGCCCTTGCTGGCACCAGCCTGTCCCCCCACACCCTGCCCCGCTCACCCAAGAGGAGAACCTGGGAGGGGGCCTGTCTGAGGGAGAAGGGAAGGCCACTGAGATGTTACTTTCCCAGCAAAGCCCAGGAGACAGAGCAGAGAGGATGGGGAGGGCACAGACGGTCTTAGTGGGGTAAGGACCCCAAGAATGGAGTAGAAAATATCAATGGCAGAAGGGGAGTCCCTCGGCAGAAGGGGTGGGAAGTCTCGGGCAGACATGCTGGTCTTGCAGCCCCTTCTCTGGTCTCTTCTACGTACATCACACATACATGCACACGCAAACACACACATGAGCCATGGAGTGTGTGGGTGGACTTGGGGAAGGCAGTGAGAGGGGAGCGATGTGGTGGGGCTGTGACCTGTGAGCTTCAGGACTGGGATGTCCATCCTGGTCCCGCCTTCCTTCTCAGCATTTACAGCCCCACTGAGGGGGCAGCAAAGGGAGCTGGGATTTCAGTAAGGGGAAGCCCAGGTGCTGTGGTGGTCAAGGTGGGGAGTGGGCCTGGTCCAGTCAGGGGTAACTTTACTCAGAAGCAGACAACCTCCTCATCACAGCCCCCAGGACCAGATGGAGTGGAGCCCATGGGCATGTTGGGCATCACTTGGGAGGGGCTCTGCAGTCAGACCCCCGACACACTCCCTGAACAGTCCTCTGGGCTGTGAAGTCACAGTGCGTGTGTCCTCGGCACAATGTTCCCTGGTCACTCATGTGCAACATGTGTTTGCTGGGTGAGGCATTCCCAGCTGTGACAGGTGGACCCATCCCTGTCCTCCTGGGTTCACAGGCACTGAACAAATGCACCTGCAGATAAGCTGCAGGCCATGAGTGGGGGTGCCCTAGATGGGGTTTGGGGAAGGGACATGTGAGGTGAGACCTCATGGTGAGTGGGAGGACCTCCCAGAGGGTGGAGACCTGTGGGAAAGCATGAAGAGCTTCTGAGGAACTGGTTAGGGGAAAGTGGGAAGGGACTCCTTGGGGTGACACTGAGGATTTCAGATTTTAAGTGCAAGGATGAGGAGATGGGGGCTGTGGCAGGCCAGGCCATTGGGTGAACCCACACCAGCAACCCCCTTCCTCCTGCGAGCCTAGCCAGGCCCCACACCACCCTGCTCACCTTGTACACGAATGTGCACACGAAGTCGATGAAGCCAACCTGTAGTTTGGGGAGCTCAGCTGCCTTGTTCCGGTCCATCATTGGCTTGTGGGGGGAGCAGAGATACCTCCTCTGAGCCCGCAGGATTCACTCAGCCCCACCCAGCTCAGATGAACTTGTCCACAGAGACACAGATGAAGCAGTGTCCATGGGATGAAGGTGGAGCCTCTGGTCTTGGGGCTTAGCCTGCCTTGATAGATGCTGGCCCTTGAAAGGGGACAGCCAGGATGCCCCTCCCCGCTCTGAGCCATCTGGTAGTTCCAGGGCTGAGTCCACCATGATGCTCCCCAGTTGCAGGTCCCCTGAGCGCCTTCCTCCCGCTTCCTTGGGAACTATCCATGGTGCTAACTCAAGACCTGGCTTGAGAGCCCTGTGGGGGCAAACTCCAGATGCCCTTGGAGGGACTATCCTTGGTGTCCACATACTCCAGACCCCCTGAGCTGTTCCTTGCAGGTTTATCCTTCATAGCTACCCACTGTCCGGAGCTCCATGTAGCAACGGTGAGCCATGCAGGAACTAGAGGCCTGCCCTGTCCCCAAGGGACTTGGCTGGTTGATCAGGACACCCTTTCCTGCAGGCTGTCCCTGGCCCCAAAGCCTTCTCCACCCTGTGATCAGGCAGCTATCCACTGACTGGAGTTGACTTGTAAAACAAGCCCTCTTTCCATCTCTTCCACCTGCTGATGGACAATGCTATGCTGTCCTCGTCCCCTTGGATCCTATGCAAGTGCCATTGTGGTCTAGCAGCATGTTCCTGGCCCCACATTGCTGGCCTGAAGATCTCAGCATCTTCCATCTATCACGGTGTGGGCCCTGGACTCCAGCAGCTGGCCTTCTCTGGCACCGTACTCTCCCCACTTGAGGGCCTTCCTGGAGCAGCTTGCAGCCTGGCTGAGGTTCACTGTGGAGCTGCCTGGGCCATGGAGGCCCCAGATGATGGGCCCCAGCCTGCCTCGGCCACTTTTGACAATGACTTTCCATTTCTGTATGAGCCTCACAGCTTTATCCAAACCCTGTTTTTTTCTACAACTTTACCCAGATCCCAAGCTACCTAAATTTACGCTCAGCTCATGTCACATGACCGATCCCACAAAGTGAGACTGAGGTCCTGGGACCCCCAAATCCCCAGGGGTCCTCTGTTTGTACCAAGCGAAGCCCGAGGTTCCCAAGGACCACAGTAGGGGTGGAAGATTCTGGAAGTAACACTCACAATGGGCTGCTGATCCAGAACTGTCCTTTCCAAGTCACCTTGTTCCCAGAACTCAGCTGCCACCAGCAAAGCAACCTGGGTGGGGGGTGGACATAAAAGGCAGTCATCCTGTGGAGTTCAGCACTTGGTCAGAAGTTGACAAAGGAGGCTCCTGCCAGGAGCCTCTGTGGCCTCAGTCTCTGCCCCAGACCCTCTGGGACCCCTACTCCTCAGGCTGGGCCTGATGCACAGTGAGCACATTGGCGCTTTCCAATGTGGCGGCCGCGAGCCCAGCCCCAGAGCAGGGGGGCAGCTCTCAGTACTACTTGCAAATGAAGGCTCTGTCCCCCCTTCTCAGGCTTCCCCTAGATGCAATCTCAAGAGGCAATGACAAGAGGTGGGGGCTCTGCATGACTTCTGACCTTGCTCTGGACTTCCCAGGGCTTGGTGATGGCGGACAGGTCACACGCAGTCATCATCATGGCCCTGCAGGCAGACGGAGCTCCAGGTGTGCCCAGGCTGGCCTCCCTCCCTCCCCGCCACCTCCACCTCTGGGCACCTCTTCCAGTAGTAGACCTCTCACTTTACACACCCGCTCCACCCCAGCCCTCATGCGTGACCTCCCTCTCCCCCTTGCCGCCACAAACTAAAACCAGGTCTTCACTGGGCAGCTCCCAGTGCCCGTGATTTACACATTTTTCCTTGTCGGACCTCTGGGACAGGCCTGGAGGAGGACCGTCGTTCTGAATCTCCATTTTGGAGATGTATCAGTGAAGGTTCACGAATAAGTAAATTATTGCCAAATCCACAAACTAAGGAAATGGACTCTGACCCCAAATCCTGTACTGTCTCCCCTGAAAATGAGGAGCAAGTAAGATGGAGCATTTATTTTGACGATTTATCAAAGCCGTTTAGAGATGAGCTGCTCTTGTTGTGGCTCATTCGGGGGCCTGGGGTCTCCTCGTTTGGTGGTGGTGGGGGGGTTGAGGATTAACCAGCACGGAGATGGTTCCTGCCGCCCCCACCCCCATCATAGCTCACATGACTATCTCCTTCCGCGTTGTCTCCAGGGACAGGTACTCCACCCAGCTCTTCTTGTCCTCATAGTTCTTAGACTCATCCACAATCTTCTGGAACATTGTCCTCTTCCTGAACCCCAAGAACAAAGAGAGAGAGTCGACCCCCACCCTCTAACCCCATGCAGGACACCCCCTCCTCCTTGATCCTAACCGCACCCACCCTTCTAGGAAGAAACCGAGGCAAAGAGCTCAGGCCCTGTGGGGCCGCTGGGCTGGCAAGGGTCTTCTAGGAACCCCAGGTCCCTACCCCCCCCCCCCCCAGCCAGGCTCCCGTCCTGCCTCCCCCCCGGGCGGCCACCTACTTGAAGTAGAGCGCCAGGTCCGTGGCAATGATGGCTATGTCCATGAGATGGATCACATGCTCGTGCTGTCGCCGGTTCAGGTTCTGGTAGATGTTCAGGGACTGGGGGAAGGGTTAGGTTCCCAGTCTGTCCCTGCCCCCTCCCAGGATCTGTCTGTCTGACCCGGCATATCGCTGGCCTGCTCCTACCGGCAGGTGACAGGTCGTGGGTACCGGACCCAGCTGGCCTTGCACGCCCTCCCCACCACTGCCTGACCCCTGAGCCCACCCCACCCCGCGGTGGGTGCATTTCCAAGTTCAAATCCAACCCATCGCCGCTGACCCTCCTCCAGCCCCTGCGGGGCCTGGCTCGCGGGTCACCACGCCCTGTGGCGTCCTCGGCGCCTGGCCGCGGGAGGGCCAGCGGTGCAGGCGATGGTCAGTCAGAAATACGGAGAAATACCCGGAGTGTGGAGTGGGACACAAACCTCCTCGGAGAGCAGGAACTTCCCGAACTCCAGGTGGTGCCGTTCCAAAATCGAGGAACCATGGAGCTTGGCTAAGGGATTCTGGGATCTGTTACGGGGGTTTTATTAAAATCACAGTTTGGCCAGAAGCCCCCAGAGAGGCTGGCTGTGGCTTCGGGGCCCCCGAACTTCCTCCTCGCCAGCTAAGGGCCCCCCCCCAGGGAGCTCTACGCAGGCCCCTCCCTGGGCTCTGTCACAAAGGCTCCCTCAGAGCGACCCGGGCACCCAGCTTGCTGCCTACTTCATCTGGTACAGATTGTTGGTGCCACGGTGGTCGATGTCGTGGCACAGGCCGGCGGTCACCATGGCGAAGGCCTCCAGGTCTGTGTAATAGCTCTTCAGCTTGCCCGTCTGAGGACATGGGCACCCACAGCTGTGCGGTGCTGCCAACACCCTCCTCCTCCCTCCCTTCCCTGCTCCACGGGGTGCGGGCAAGCAGGTGGGGGAGGGATCCGGGCCTCGCCCAGGGCCCTCCGTTACTCCCGGGGCTGGGGGTGTGCCGGTCCCGGGGGAGGCACCTCCTCTACTCCTCTGCCCTTGAAGGCCCCCACCCCCACGCAGAGCCCCCCCCCCCCCAAGGGCCAGGAGGGTCTTCACAAGCCTGACCAGGTGGCGGGTGGGGGGCTGGTTAGGGCAGCATCTGCCACGCCCCTGCTGGGGCACGCACCATGAGTAGCGTGAACATGGTCTGGGCCACATTGAAGCCATGACGCCAGTTGTGGTAGGTGATTCTCCGGTACCCTTTGCTCACGGAAAACAGAAACCGCACCAGGACCTGAGGGGAGTCAGGAGAAACACGGGCTCTGAGCGCCAAACATGCTAATAGCTTGGTGTGAAGGCCTGCTCGCTCCCGAACGCGAGGCCCCCGTGACCCTTCCTGTCCCGGCGAGTCACTGCTGGCCCCTGACCACCCTCCTGGGTGGGAGGTACCTTGCTTGACACCTGCGGGGTGGACGAGGGGCGGCCTGAGGGGGCCAGGGTCAAAGCTAAGAACAACTCCAGCATTCATGGGGCCTCCAACCTATTGCCCAGCCCAGAATTGGGAGGACCCCAGGCAAGGGGTATGGGATGTTTTAGAAGAAAAGGTCTGTTTTAGGCAAGGGTGTTTGAATGGGGCACAATGTGTGGGCACTTGGCATGGACGATGGAGAAATAAAATGTTGGCTAAGGGTCCAGAGATCAAGGGGCAGGCCCAGGGATGTGAGCCTTTTCCAGCAGGGCAGTCTCTCTGGACAACAGGATGTGGGCCAAAGGAGTGTCTTACTGCTTCCACTGTGATTTTTAGTGTCAGAAAATGATTCTGAAATTTTAAAAAATGCTATTAATCATTCGTCTACTTTTTTCTTTTGTGTTTTCCTTTAGTGTTTAGTAAAATTTCTTTTGAAAATGCCAGCGTGCTGCGCCTGTTCTCAGGGGGGCATGAGGAAGCATGGTTTCCTCCTTGCATGGTGGGGAAGCAGACGCTCCCTGAGGGGTGAGGGTGAAGACCGCACAACAGCCAGGGAACTATGGGAAAGCAGCAGGGCTCAGGGCAGCGCTGGAAGGACCACCCTCCTCCCTGGGACGACCTCTGCGGGGCTCTCTGCATTCAAACCAAGAGGATGCCCTTTGCTTTCTGCACAGCTTATGGGCTCCTATATCCTCTCCACCCCACGCCAAAACCCCACTAGGGCCCAATGATGCACTTGATCAACTTGTCTGGAACAACCATTTACCAAACGTTCTATCCATCATTCTACCCATCGATACATTCATTTAGTCATTTATTCTAAGCACAGTTGCTGTGTGTATTCTGTAATGAACATGGCTGTCCCCAAACTTTCTGTAGGACCTAGGACCTCGGACCACATCTCTCCCACCTCTTGGGGGATTTGGGATCCCCCCAACCATGTCCGAATTCTACCTCCCAGTGGATCTGGGATCCTTCACCATGGTTCCTCCCCCCCTGGTGGATCTGGGACCCTTCACCACAGCCCCCCACCCCCTGGTGGATCTGGGACCCTTCACCACAGCCCCCCACCCCCTAGTGGATCTGGGACCCTTCACCACAGCCCCCCACCCCCACCTCCTGAGGGATCTGGAACTTTCGGACCACGCCCAGCTCGTAGTACATCTGGATGCCGCATTTGACCAGCTCCAGCTCTGTGCACTCCAGATCGGAGAAGTGGAACTCATAAATGTCGAACTTGTTGGGCCCCGGCAACACTTCCTTCTGTGGGAGGGATTGTGAGGCTGAGGGAGGCAGGCTTTTCTCTTCCCTTCCCAGGATCCTTTGTCCAGCCTCAGATGTCCCAGGAGTGTGTTGACATCAGCCCTTCCAGTGGCTCTGGACTGCGGCTGGCCACTCACATGCCCTGCGGCTCAGCCCCCACCCATGGCCCCACCTCGAGAACAGAGGTATTATCAGGGAGACAGGTGCAAAGACATGCACATAAAGAGATCACACACACACACACACACGGACCCAGGCATAGGGATACGCAGACAGCAGCAAACATCAGGGGATGACATGCTCAGGTCTCCTAGGAATGAGGAAGTCTCCCCCGACCCTCAGGCCCCTCCAGTCTCCACCTGAGGGGTGGGAGTCAGATTCTGACCAAGATTGTCCTCAGCTCATCCTCCTCACAGTCAGCAGGCTCCTTCCCCAGGCGTTCCCTTGTCGGCTACGAGAGAAAACAGATGTGTTGAGACAGAGTGAATGTTAGCTACAGCCCTCGTGAGTGCAGGACAGGGTGACGGCGTTACCCACAGCCCTCGTGAGTGCAGGACAGGGTGATGGCGTTACCCACAGCCCTCGTGAGTGCGGGACAGGGTGACATCTAGCACAAGACGGCAGTTGCCTCTGGAAGCCCCAGCTGGAACTTCTTGCTTCAGAGAGAAGTGATAGTGGCTACCATTTCCTGTGTGTCCCTCCCTGCCTCTCTGACACTGTTCTAAGCTGTCCACAGGGACAACTGGTGGCGTCCCCGCAGGGCCTGACCCGGAGGGCTCTGATCACTCCCTGCTCACAGCTGACCCTGCTTGAGGCTGAGGACACAGGGGAGGGACTGCCCCTGGCCGTGCAGAGCATGTGGAACTCCAGGATTGGCTCGGCTCTCCGACCACAGGATATGCCCTGACTGCGGGGTCACCCTGCCTCCCCACTGGGCAGGAAGGGGACCAGGGCATGACAGGAGTGGTACCAGGATCTGCTGGATTTCGTCCTTGTCACATCTCACGTGGTACAGAACCATGTCCTGGGCGATGTCCTTGCGGTTCTCCAGCTTGTTCATCTTGTCGTAGGTGTCCGTGTTCAGCACCGACCAGCCCAGGAACTGAGTGAGGGACTGCAGACAGACCAGTAGCGTCACCATCCCGACAGGACCTGCCGCGCACCAGGCCCTGTGTCCTGGCACGTGGAGGGCCGCTCCAGGGCACTGAGTGCTTTTAAGGGGTCTCCAGGACTGGCCCCTCACAGCTCCCCCTTGCCCCTATGCTGGGTCGAGTGCTAAAGCAGATGGTAGGAAGGGACTCCACATAGCTGTGTCCCATGCCATCACACAGGTGTCTCCCCTAAGGGCCGCACCTACGGCAGGTGTTTACCTCCATGAGGACTTCATCCTGCTCATCAAAAGGCTTCCCGTCTTTCCTGTTGTAGAATGTTGCAACCCCCACAATCTCTTCCTTTTTGTTGACAATGGGCATGGAGAGGACATTCTTGATGATCCACCCCGAGTCGTCCAGAGGCCCTTCCTGCAGGGAGAGGCGTCCAGAGATGCCCACTACTCTGGGTCTGGCCCTGGCCCAGGCTTGTCACCCAGCAAGCACCAATCTCATTTCTCCCGCCCTCCAACTGTGGTGACTGGGTCACTCTTCCTGTCTGCTCACTCCCCGCATGCGTGGGAGCTCTCTGTCCATGGGTTTGTGTTGTGACTTCTCCCGCTAGCCGAAGCTGAGCCTATATGCCCACCAGGGTGGCTTTATGGTGTGAGTTCTGCAGTCACACAGGATTCCTGTCTTAGAAGGCTCCCACACTCGATTGAATCTTTGCCTCCATGCTCTTAATGTTCTTAATAATTGTTGAATTATTGTATTCCATTCTGCTGGGCCCCACAGATTATGCAGCTGTTCCCGTTTCACATTCCACTGACACCTGGCCAGTAAAATGTGGACAGTGGCCAGTTCCTGGAAGAGCTGTAGAGACCAGGGCAGTTCCATTGGCCCACTGGACTCTCAGCCTCCTCCAGAAAAGAGCCTGCTTTGGTCACACGTCCCCAGAGGAGGAGCAAGGAGCAGACCTGAAAGCTCATTGTGGCCTGGCCCCGCCCCACCAGCCACAGACCTGTGCCCGGGAAGTGCGTGTTTGCTGCTGTTAGCCCCTGAGATTTTGAGGTTGTTTCTCAAGGAGCGAAAACGAATTCAGTCCATCATTTCTGAACCAGAACATCTTCTTCCCTAAGTACAACACACTTTCTGTTAATGAATGGATAGATACCTGAAATTTGAACATTTCGTCGGCAGGGGCATTCATAATGTTACAGATCTGAAAGAGGATCAGGAAAAATTCACCTGAAGCAGCCCAATGTACGATATGGTTCTAAAAAAGACCACCCAGCCCGATGAGCTCTAAGTAGGTGAAGCAGGGCAGCGGGGAGCTGGCAGAGGTGCACAGACCGGCAGGAAGGGCCGGGGCGCCAGGCGAGGGCAGGGCCTCAGCAGACTCACAAAGCCACTTTCTGCCACGTAGGTTGGAAGGCCACTGGCCAGGGCCCAGTGATCCGCTGGGGGTGTGCTGGGGGAAGGAACACAGAGTCAGATGGTGGATGGGTTGTTCGATGTACGTGTGTAGATTTTGGCTCAGTGTGTGTGTTAATGTTTATTCCCTTTTCTGAGCTCTGGGTGGGGCGGGAAAGCTAGCAGGTAGTGGACTCAGGGAGAGTAGGAGGAGGCCAGGGGTGAGGTTTGGGTGTGTCTGATCCGGAAAGCTAGCAGGTAGTGGACTCAGGGAGAGTAGGAGGAGGCCAGGGGTGAGGTTTGGGTGTGTCTGATCCTTCCTCTGCCAATGCTGAGGAGGTCCCTCACCCTGTAGGAGCCCCCACTCTTCAATCCAGCCCCTGGAGCTCAGTGTCAGTCACCTGTCCTGCAGGCCTAGCACCTGGATCCTAGTCCTTGGTGGAACCTGCAGGGTGGGGTCCTGACAGGCTTATAGGGTCTGGGGACACATGGCCATTCAGCTATAGGGTGAGGAATGGCCAACACCTGTCCCCAGTTTCTCTAGTTTGGAGCCCTGCCCTTCCCTTAGCCCAGCTGTGCTTCCACTGGGGAGGACATCCCCTCCTACCTGCCCTATGGGGTGTGCCTTCTGGGAGCTCCACCTGCCTGGGTGGCTGGGTGAGCTAAGATGAGACCCTGAGGGACTCAAAGGTCAGTTACTGTTGACAGGGCTACCTGGATAGCTCACCTGGGCCTCTGGAAGTCCACTCTGGACATCCATGGTGCCTCCCTCCCCATCCCATTCTGCCTTGTCCTACAGCATAGGGAGCACCACCGTGTGAGGGGCCATGCCGGAGGCTGCTGATCCATTGTGATAAATCCCCAGTGCCAGCCCAGCATGGGTCCAAGGGCGCTCTGCCCTCAGGTGATGCTTGTCCTAAAACCCTGGCACTTACGGGATGACCTTGATGTCTTCCTTGCCATGGAGGATATAGTCGATGACTTTGTAGAAGACGATTTCCTGCGAAAAGGACCATAGCAGTCGTGAGGGGCTCCCTGGGCCAGCTCCCCAGTGGGAACCCCCCTGAGGGTGAGAGGAGTTCCCAGGTGTCCCACCCAGACATGCATGTGCACACAGAGCATACACCACACCCCCGTAGTCACACACAACCTCACATGCACACATGGACGTGCACACAGGCATACACACAACCTCACATGCACACATGGACGTGCACACAGAGCATACACCACACCCCCGTAGTTACACACAAACTCACATGCACACATGGACGTGCACACAGAGCATACACACAACCTCACATGCACACATGGACATGCACACAGAGCATACACACAACCTCACATGCACTTTATGTACACACATGCAGACCATCACTGACACTCGTGGGACACACATTACACATTTGGTTTACACTTGTCCTCATTCGGTCTGTGTCCCACTCAAGCCCACACACAAACTGGGCCCCATACTCCTTCACATGTATGCACACCCAGGCCAGTACACACACACACACACAACTGTGACAAGTCACGGCCACAGCCAAGCCATGAGCAGGGACTTGGCACACAACCCTGTGAAAAGGCCCAGTTATCACCCCTTGTGACCGGTGGGGAAACGGAAGCATGGCTGGGCTGGGTGGTGTGTACCAGATTGGATGTACAGTACGTGGCAGAAGTATCTGCCATGCTCCCTTGTACTTGTCACCCTGCCTTTCTCACACTCATGCACACAGGTCTGCACACACACTGCACATACACGTATACATGGTCCCACATGGGAGATGCTACAGTGATTTAAGGGTGGGGCAGCAGAAGGACAGAGGCTGGCCATTCCCACTGGGCTGATGACCCTCATCGGGAGATCTGCACCTGCCCCCACCCGGCCCCGGAGCATGCGCTGGAGTCAGGGGAGGCAGCAGACAAGCGCTCAGAGCCTGCCCTCCAGAGCAGTCAGGTAGCCAGCCAGCCCACAACCATCTGTCCCCACCGCCCCACACCCTTCCCATAGCCCTCCCTCTCCCACCCTCGGTCAGGCTGGGACAGGCCCCTTCCCACCCTGGAGCTGGAGTTGGAGCCAGGGAAACAGAGGTATGCAGGCTGGGCCTGTCCCCCCTCCACCATGACTCACGCGGCCATCGGGTGTGCGTGGGCCTGAGTACTGCTGGGCTTCTCCCATTAGCACAGGCCACACGTCAAAGAATTCCTGAGCAGAGAAGAGAAGGGACAGAGTCAGTGAGTCAGCACAGGAGCAGGACGAGGCTGGCCAGGAGGCCTGTGGAGCACTGAGACCTCACCTTCTCCTTGGTCATGTCCAGGAGGCCCACCGAGTACCGGTCACAGTTCAGATAGGCCCGCACAGTGTAGAACGCCTTGTGGAACTGCCTCTCGATGTCTGTCAGTTCCTCAAACACCTTGTTAGCTGACCACAGAAGCACCTGTTGGGGGGGGTGCAGCTGTGAGCCTGTGGTCACACACACACACACACACACCCCTGGGTGACCACAGTAACACCTGGGTCACACCTGTGAGCCTGTGGCCACCCCTTCCCCACAAACACCTGGGTGCCCACAGCAGCACCTGGGTTGGGGGGACACTTGTGAGCCTATGGCCACCTCTCCCCCCCACACACCTGGTTGACCACAGCAGCACTTGGCGGGGGGAAACCTGTGAGCCTGTGGCCATCCCTCCCCCCGACACACCTGGGTAATCACAGCAGCACCTGGGGGGGGCATACCTGTGAACCTGTGGCCACCCTTCCTCCCCACACACCTGGGTAATCACAGCAGCACCTGGGGGGGGACACCTGTGAGCCTGTGGCCACCCCTCCCCCCCACACACCTGGGTGCCCACAGCAGCGCCTGGGGGAGGGGGAACACCCGTGAGCCTGTGGCCATCCCTCCTTCCCACACACCTAGGTAATCACAGCAGCACCTGGGGGGGGACACCAGTGAGCAATGGCCACTTCTCCCCCACACACACCTGGGTGACCACAGCAGCACCTGGGGGGGCATACCTGTGAACCTGTGGCCACCCCCCAGAACACACATACCTATGTGACCGCAGCATGTGGGGGGGCACACCTGTGAACCTGTGGCCATACCCCCTCCACACCTATGCGACACCCAGCACACATGTGCACATGCATCTGACCACAGAGCTCCAGAGGGACGCTGGTTGATGGTGCCCCTCCCAACAGCATCTCCACAGAGTGCCATCACCCGGGGTTTCATCCAAGCACATGATTACCTGCTCCTTGACCCAGCTGCCCCCAAACCTGTTGGAAGGTAAAGCCTCCAAGCTTTGGCCACATCATTGCCACTTACTGTCCGGTGCTGGCCTCAAGCTGGGGTATTAAGTGAAAGTGAATGCATAAAATTTAAAGACAAAACTCTGACCAACCTCCCTTACCTAATCAGCCTTGAGAAGCTGGGTTTTGAGAGCATGGATTCAGTGCATTTTGGATGCCACAAAATGAGTTGAGAGTGATAGTTCAATGAAATGCTCCGTGAAGCCCTGGCCAGGCCCTCCCCAGGACATCAACCCACAACTGAACCCCAAGCTGCTGTCCAGGATCACTGGCCAGGCTCAGATGAACTCCATGAGGCTCTCCCCTCACTTGCCTGGGTCGAGTCTCTTGGTTTCCTTAGCCACTGCCCAAAGACAGGTGCCTCTAGGCTGCCCCACTCACCACCTCACGTATCTTCTGGCCTGTAATAAGTGTTGCCTGGGGCCAAGCCTTCCCTGCCACCATGATTCTTCCTTGCACGGCTCCCCTCCTGCCAGTCCTTCTCAGGCCCTCTGCAGCTCCCTACCTTTTGCTCTGGAGACCCCACTTGCTCTGAAGTGCTCTCACCAGGAGGCAGCTTAACCCTAATGCTCTCCATTAGTGTACAAGGCTCATGGAGACCTCTTCCCACCCACACTCTCCACTGGTGGAGGAGGCTTTCCTGGTGGCCTGGCCCTGCCCCCTCTCTGCCCATCGTTCACCAAGGAACTCCCATGTGCCCTTAGCACTCACTCTGACTGACCACAGGGCCTTTGATTAAACTCTGTCCTCTGTATTCATAGCACTCATTCCAGGGCTTCCTCATCTTTGAGTCTCAGCCTAAAGTCATCTTTGGAAGGCCTGTCCTGAGCACCTGCCAAACCTGATCGTTACAACACCTTTTCATTCTGACCTCATGGAGGCACAATCTCATTGTCTCCCCACTCCAACACATGAGGCCAGAAGGTGCAGATTTTCCATGGCTAGCACAGTACCTCACACCTGAGCACCTTGCACCTGTGTGTTTGTTGATTGCATGGAAGGCTGTGAGGTTCGAAGTTCTAAGGCAGACTGTCTGAATTCCAGGTCCTGGAGCCAGATGCTACCTGGACGTCGGCACAAGCACAGCAGGGGAGGGCAGGACTCTGTGTCACTCATGCACTGCCCTGTGTCTCCTTCACCTTTGAGCTGCTGGCTTAGCACCCCAGTCCTCCATGGCTAATGGCTTGGATACAGAACTCTTCACCCTCTTCCTCCACACCTAGCGAGTAAGGGTGCTGATCTGCTTCTCCTCAGCTCTGTGACCTGAGGAAGGTTGGCTAACTTCCAGACCTCAGTCTCCCCACCTGTAAAATGGGGATAATGATGTTTTCCCCTCAGGATGCTGGGAGGAAGAATGGTGGAAGAGGAGTCAGGCTCTCAGAAGAGTGCCTAGTTTTTAGGAGTCCCATGTGTGAGCGTGAGCATGTGTATGTGTGCATGTGAGTTAATCATCTGTGTGTCTAACCCACAGATACTCCCTGAGGGCCCTCTGTGTACAAAGCCCTGGTTAGGACCAGAACACACACCAGAGAAGGAAGAATGGGGGGAAGCCAGGGCTCAGAGATGTCTAGGACAGCTGGAGATCTCGTGGTCCTGCTGGAGTGCAGGGAGGGGGTGTGTGTCTGGGCAGCACATCTAATTTTTGAGCTACCTGAATACTTTGGTGCCCAAAGCCTGTTCCCCAGGAGGGAGACAATGGGGAGGAGAAGGCCGTGTATCTCACAGCACAGTGCCTAAGGGAGACTCTCCCTGACTCCCCGCCTCGTCCCATCCCTCCATCCTGGCAGAGCACCTCCTGTCATACCCTGCCCCTCCCCTGCTCCCATCAGACCAGGAACTAGTCATCACGTGCTGGTCTGTGCTCTGAAGCAGGTTCTCATATGGCTGAGGAAATAGGGGCTCAGGCACCTCACCAAGGGCCTCTGCCCCTCCTCTCTCTTCCCGTTTCTTTTTTAGCTTTCTGAGTTGAGTCCGGCACACAGAAAGCAAGTGAGGTAGGACACAGCTGGATGAAATTTCATGTCAGCACGCACCTGTGTAGTCAGACTTTGGAGCACCCGGTCAGCACAGCACCCTCCCCATCCCCGCCAGGCTCTTCTGAGCTCCAGCCCTGAGTGTTCTGGAACTTCATCTAGGTGTCTTCATGCACTGCCTGTCTTGTGTCACTCTGGGCTGGTTCTTCCTGAATCTCCAGTGGTTTGGGCGGCCTGGACACCCTCTCAACCACTGCCTAGACCCAACCTGGGAGCTTCTGAGCCTGCTCCTGCTCATCCCATTCCCAGGACAGCCTCTCTCTGCCCCGACCTCCAGACCAAGGAGGGCCTGGACCCTGGCTGACACCCTCCATGTTGCTTGCTAGAGATTAGCAGGCCAGAACCCTCAGGGAACCGCCATAAGGACCAGTGGATGGGCCTCAGACTTTCTTTCTTTCTTTTTTTTTTTAAATTTTATTTATTTATTTGACAGAAAGCAAGACAGCACAAGCAGGGGGAGAAGCAGAGGGAGAGGGAGAAGCAGACTTCCCGCTGAACAGGGAGCCCGATGTGGGGTTTGATCCCAGGACCCCGGGACCACGACCTGACCTGAAGGCAGATGCTTAACCATTTGAGCCACCCAGGCGCCCCCCCCTCCTTTTTTTTACAGCAGACTCCACACCCAGTGTGGAGCCCAATGAGGGGCTTGAACTCACGACCCTGAGATTAAGACCTGAGCCGAAATCAAGAGTGTGCCACCCAGGCACTCCAGGCCTCAGACTTTCTTTCTTTCTTTCTTTTTTTTTTTTTTTTTAAAGATGTTATTTATTCATTTATTTGAGAGAGCGAGAATGAGAGAGAGAGAGAGAGCACATGAGAGGGGGTAGGGTCAGAGGGAGAAGTAGACTCCCCACTGAGCAGGAAGCCCAATGCAGGACTCGATCACGGGACTCCAGGATCATGACCTGAGCCGAAGGCAGTCGCTTAACCAACCGAGCCACCCAGGCGCCCAGGCCTCAGACTTTCAAGACAAGTTAGAAACTCAGATTCTTAAGTGAAATCTCATCTTTAAAATATAGGAAACTTGTTGAGTCAGACTAGGGCCTTGTGTGGCTCACCAAAGGCCTCTGCCTTTCCCCTGTCCCCTCTTTCAGGGTGCAACTCACACCTCATCTTTTGGGCCTTGAGCCCTCCCTGGGGAGTGGTCACCCCTCTTGTCCTTAAGCCTGTCCTCAACACACAGCACCCAGTGCCACCACTTGTTATGTGAACCAAACCCTAGGTGATTGAGTGGCCAGGAGCCATGGTCACCTGGGTGCTGAGGTGTTGCCCTTCATGGATTCATGCTCCAAAATGAGAAACCTGGGGGCAACGGTGAGGGGCCCCCTGCTGACTTTGGAAATAAGGGGCATCCAACTGCATTTGGGGACAGACAACACAGCTTGCAAAGCCTTTGGAAGGAGAAGGCTGGCCTTTCGAGGCCCAGCCTGACACTCACACTCCAGGAGGGGTGTGTCAGGATGCCTGGGAGGTGGAGGGCAGACAGGAAAGGTGACCCAGTGAACTCCAGTCGGCCTTGGCTCCCAGGGCTCTTACTGAGTGGTAAGCTCCTGAGAGCTGGTTGTTCAATCATCAGGAATTTTGAGGGCCAGTTATTAAACCCAGCCATTATTAAAGTTAAATGATGTGAACTTAACAATTAAGAAAATTATGTTAAGGCAAAGGTATAAGTACGCAACCTCATTGTTTCCTTGTTATTTCACTATAGTTCACTATTATCCATGCTCCTGAGGTTACTTATGGTGGGAAGATGATCTGCTCTATGGCACGTCTCTTCCCAACTGTGTCCAGCGATATCACGGTGGGGGCTTCACTGCCCAGGGCGGAGAGGCATGCCAGCCCCCCCTTTGCTTCCAGACTCACATATCCTGACTTCTGAGCATTTCCACTTGCTCACATAACAAGAATATGAGGCCAGCAGTTGAGCACGTGTGCTGTCTATATGGCCTTCTGAAACTGTCCTGTCCTGGGAGGGGCAGTGCATGTCCTCTGGTCTTCACAGTGAGCCAGCAGGCCATGGGCACATGGGCAGCCTAGGAGGTCAGAGAGGCCAGAACCCTCACCAATGGGGCCCTTCATCTAGCTTTTGGTGCAATCTGGACGGTTGACCAGTGGGAATCATTCAGCTGAACTGATCAGTGTGAAGCAGTAGATCAGGGAGAAATTCCAACATCCCTGGCCGAACCTAATGTTTACCTTATCGCTTCTGTTACCTCTCGCCAAAGTGGCTTAGCTGCTTTCAGGAAGGCATCAGCAGAAGCCCCTGAGTGAAGTCTGCAAGAAGGGTGCTCAGTAGTTCTTTTTTTTTTTTTTTTTAAAGATTTTATTTATTTATTTGAGACAGAGAGAATGACAGACAGAGAGCATGAGAGGGAGGAGGGTCAGAGGGAGAAGCAGACTCCCTGCCGAGCAGGGAGCCCGATGCGGGACTCGATCCCGGGACTCCAGGATCATGACCTGAGCCAAAGGCAGTCGCTTAACCAACTGAGCCACCCAGGCGCCCCGGGTGCTCAGTAGTTCTTGACTGGAGGATGGAGGGCAGGTCTGAGGGGCCATAGCCCTGCTGAGGGGTTGTTAGGACCCTGAAGAGCTGCTAAGGTTTAAGGAAGGCAGGGACAAGTTCTGCATGAGAACTGCTTTAATTCCCAGGTACCTGCCCTCCCGCAACACGAGGAGGAGAGAAAGAAAGGAGCAGGCACCAGGCTCAACTGCAAACTGTGTGGATGCCGGTCTTTAATCACTGGCCGAAGTTTGGTCTCTTTGGAGAGAAAGGTAGATCTCTCTACCTTTCTCTCCAAAAAGGGCTGTGAGGTAGAGCCCTGTGCTTTGTGCAAATTAAAATTAGCGTTCTTAAAAATGTCGTTCATAGTATGAGGTATCAGAAACTGCCTTCTACTAGGACTAGGTGATGTCTGAGTAGGAAATCAAAGCACACGACTGAGGCATGGATGTCTATCGTTGGAAGTCCACGTTAGAACTCTGTCTTAAAGTACATGTGTGCATGTGTGCGGTCTGAGGAGCTGGAAACCATGCATTTCCAGGTAGTCCATATTCCCTAAGCATTGGCAATTCATTTGGTGGAATGACACTTATTGTCTGGTTTAGATCTGGGATAACTGGACAACAGAACAGACAAAAATCCCTGAGTCTTAGAATTCACCTCTAAGTGGGGGCAGGGGGGAGCTAGAACATGAGCAGAATGAACAGTCCTACGGCTTGTTACAAGGAGATGTAGGGAATACAGAGGAAATACAGGACGCAGGGTTGGGTAGGGAATGCGGGGCTCAAGTGGGGGTACTCAGGGCAGGGGACATCTCTCTGCAGAGGAGCCAAAAGGTGTGTGGAAACAGTGTTCCTGGCAGAGGGACCTGCAGGTGTAAAGGCCCCTATGGGGGACAATGGCTGGGATGGAGCAAGGGGTGGGGAGAGCCAGGAGGGGGAGAGGACTGCAGGTGTCCCTGAGGCCACCCAGTGACCTGACTTAAGTTTTCAAAGTATGGCTCTGACTGCTGAGTGGGAGTGCTGAGTGGGAGTGGGCTGACAAGATGCAGAAGGAGAAGGATCCTGAGATGTGTCCATGACTGTGGCAGACAGGGCCCTGATTTGTGTTTATAAAGGGAAGCAGTCAAGCGGGGATAGTTGGAGAGGGAAGTGGGGGCTCAACACATGACAGGCGGAGGATTAAAAACTTGGCTTCCCCTGAGATGTAACTTTCTTGGCGTGAACTGCACCCCCTCCCCCCACTTGTGGGCAATACCCAGTGGGGGAAAGTGTGTGTGGTGGGACAGGGTCAAGAAAATGTTCCCAGACTTGCCTCTCCAAGCCCCACACCTGGGATGTATGGGGTTGGATTTGAATCCTGGCCTAAGGTCAGTGTTTGGAGATGCTGCTGATAAGAATTGGCAAAATGTCCTCACAGCAATGAAGTTAAGGGGCCTGACTGAGAGGAAGTAGCATTATCCATTCCTGGGAGAATAGGAGGCTACAGAGCAAGGGCAGAATGAGAGCAACTCAGGACTTCAGCCCCAAGGGAGGTGGGCTAGACCCTGCTAGGGCAGAGGGATACACAGAGAGGGTGTTTGGAGAAAAATGGCTGGAAACCCCCTGAACTTAATGAAATACATGGATATTAACATCCAAGAAGCTCAACAAACTCCAAGCAAGATGAACTAAAAACACCCACACCAAGACACATTATAATCAAACTGTCCAAAGCCAAGACAAAGAGAACCTTGAAAACAGCAAGAAAGGTGACTTGTCGCATACAAGGGATCCTCACTAAGGCTGTCTGCAGATTTCTCATCAGGAATTTTGTTTGGAGGTTTGAAGACAATGGGTTGACATAATCAAGTTCTAAAATTTAAAAAAAAAAAAAAGGCTCTCAACCAAGAATCCTATATCTGGCAAGCTGTCCTTCAAAATTGAGAGAGAAATTAAGACATTCCCAGGTAAACAGAAGCTGAGGGCATTTGTCACCACTAGACCTGCCCTGCAAGAAATGTTAAAGGGAAGTCCTGCAGCTGAAATGATGGACACAAGAAAGGGACTAAAAGATGTATGAAGAAATAAAGATTTCAATAAAGGTAAATACATGGGCAGTTATAAAAGTTAGCATTATTGTAACAACAAAAGCTAGAAAACATTGCTGAAATAAATTAAAGAAGACATAAATAAATAGAAAGACACGTCTTAGTCATGAATTGGAAGACTTAATATTGTTACAATATCAGATCACCCAAAGTGACCGAAAGATTCAATTTAATCTCTATCTAAATTTAAATGATTTTTGCAGAAATAAAAAAAAAATCCTAAAATGCATATGGAATCTCAAGGGCCCTGAATAGCCAATCTTTGAAAAGCAGAACAAAGAGGAGGACTCATACTTCCTAAGTCAAGACGGGCTACAAAGCTACCTTAATCAAAACAGTGTGATGCTGGCATAAAGACAGACATATAGATCAACGGAACAGAACAGAGAGTCCAAAAATAAACCCACACATAAATGGTCAAATGATTATCAACAAGGTTGCCAAGATCATTCAGTGGGGGAAAAGATAGTTTTTGAACAAATGGAGTTGGGAAAACTGGATATCCCCATGCAAAAGAATGAAGGTGGATCCTTACCTCACATCATTTGCAAAAATTAACTAAAAATGAGTGAAGGACCTAAATATAAGACCTATAACTAGAAAACTCTTAAAACAAAACATAAGACAAAAGCTTCTTGACACTGGGTTGGCAATGATTTCTTGAATAGGGCAGCAAAGGCACAGTCAACAAAAGAAAAAATAAACAAATTGGACTTTCTGAAAATTAAAAACTTCTGTGCAATAAAGGTAAAAGGGTAACCCACAGAATGGGAGAAAATATTTGTAAATCATATATCTCATAAGAGATGAATATGCAGAATATGTAAAGAATCCCTAAAACTCAACAACAAAAAACCAAATAACCAGATAAAAAATGGGCAAAGGACTTAAACAGACATTCCAAAGAAGATACACAGATGGCCAATGAAAGGATGACCAATATTACTAATCTTAGGGCAATGCAAACCAGAACCACAATAAAGAACCACCTCATACCCACTAGCATGGCTACTATAAAAACACACAGAAAATATCAAGTGTTGGAGAGGATGTGGAGAAATTGGAACCCTGCGTACTGTTGGTGAAAATGGAAAATGGTGCAGCCACTGTGGAGAACAGTATGAAATTTCCTCAAAAATTAAAAATAGAACTACCCTATGACCCAGCAACTCCACTTCTGGGTATGTACTCAAAAGAACCAAAAGCAGGGTCTCAAAGAGATGTTTGTGCACTCATACTCATAACAGTGTTATTCACAATAGTTAAAATATGGAAGCAACCTAAGTGTCCACTGATAGATAAAAGGATAGCAAAATGTGGTCTATCCAGATAATGGAATATTATTCAGTCTTAAAAAGAAAGAAATTCGGACACCAGCTACAAAATGGATGGACCTCAAGGACTTTACAGTAAATGAAACAAACCAGTCACAAAAAGAAAAATACCGTATGCTCCCATTTATATAAGGTGCTTAGAGTAGTCAGAATCACAGAGGCAGAAAGTAGAACGATGGGTGCCAGGGGCTGGTGGCCGGGGCCGGGGAGCTGGTATTTAATGAGGTTAGAGTTTTAGTTTGGGACTCTGCGAAGAGTCTGGAGATGGTGGTAGTGATGGTTACACATTATGAATGTACTTAATACCATTGAACTGGAGGCTTAAAAATGGTTAAGATAGTGAGTTCTACGTTATGTGCCTTTTACCACAGCAAAAATAGCTGGGAAGAAAGTAAAGAGAGGGAGAAATATACACGACGCTAACAGCAATCAAAAGAAGTCACAGTTGCTGTGTCACCGTCACTTGTAGACAAAGCAGACTTCAGAAGAAGGAGAATGATCAGGGGTAAAAGGGGACACTACCTAATGATACCGGGGGTCGGTTCTCCAAGGAGATAACTTCCTTAACGTGTATGGACCTAAGTAGAGAGCATCAAACTGCATGAAGCAAAAACTGATAAAACTTGAGGGAGCAATAGATAAACTCACTAGTCGGTTAACTTCAGTACTCTTCTTTCAGTAATTGAGAGAAACCGCAGGCAGCAAATCAGTAAGAGGGGTTGAACTAAACAGTGCTGGAGATAATGCACATCAACAGACCACTCCATCCAACAACAGCAGAATATACGTTCTTTCAAGATCACATGGAGCACTCACCGAAATAGACCATATTCTGGTCTGTAAAACACATCTTAACAAATATGGAATAAAAATCGTAACGAATGTATTATCATACCCCAGCAGAATTAAACTAGGGATCGGAAATTAAATAGAAAGTAGCTAGAAAATTCCAAAATATATGAGACAGAACTCTTCTAAATAATACATGGGTCAAAGAAGAAGTCTCCAAAGAAATTTATAAAGAGTTTGAACTAAATGAAAACAAAAATACAGCTTATTAAAATTTGTGGGATGCAGTGAAAGTGGTGCTTAGAGGGATGTTTACAACATTAAATGGACATAATAGAGGAGAAGCAAGATCCAAAACCAATAACCTAATTTTAGGAAACTAGAAAAGGAAAATCAATGTAAGCCTAAAGCAAGCAGAAGGAAAAAAAAAAAAACATTAAGAACAACACTGAGCCCCAAAATGTAACAACTTAGATAAAATGAAGTTTTCAATGCCTTGAAAGACACAAACTATCAACACTCATATAAGGTGAAATAGAATAATCTGAACAGAACTATATGTATTAAAGATATTGGAATAATAATTAATAATCTTCAAAAAAGAAAGCACCAGGGGTGCCTGAGTGGCTCATTCGGTTAAGCGTCTGCCTTCAGCTCAGCTCATGATCCCAGGGCCCTGGGATCGAGCTCTGCATCGGGCTCTCTGCTCAGCAGAGAGCCTGCTTCTCCCTCTGCCTGCCACTCTGCCTATCTGTGCTCTCTCTCTATCTCTCTGTCAAATAAATAAATAAAATCTTTAAAAAAAAAAAAAAAAGGAAGCACCAGTCCTTGATGAATTCATTGATGAATTTTCTACCAAACATAGGGAAGAAATTTGCTCAATTCACTACAATCTCTTAAAAAAAAAAATAGAAGCAGAGGGAACACTTCTTAACCCATTCTATGAGGCCAACATTACCTAATACCAAAACCAGATAAAGACATCACAAGAGGGGCACCTGGGTGGCTCAGATGGTTAAGCATCTGCCTTCCGCTTGGGTCATGATCTGCAAGTCCTGGGATCAAGCCCCACATCAGGCTCCCAGCTAAGTGGGGAGTCTGCTTCTCCCTCTCCCTCTGCCTCTCCCCCCGTTTGTGCTCCTTCCCTCTCTTGCTCTCTCTCTTTTAAATGAATAAATAAAATATTTTTAAAAAGACATCACAAGAAAGAAAAACTATAGACCAAATTCTCTTATGAACATAGATGCAAAAATTCTTAATAAAATATTAGCAAACCAATCCAATGAAGTATAAAAATAAGTATACTCTATGAGTAAGTGGGATTTATCCCAGGTATACAAGGTGGGCTCAATATTTGAAAATCAATTAATATAATCTACCACATTAACAGGCTAAAGAAGAAAAAATAATACCTTCATATCAGTTGATGGAAAAAAAGTATTTGACAAAAATCCAACACGCATTCAGAATAAAAACTCTATGCCAAATAGAAAGAAGCTTCCTTAGCTAGATGAAAATTCAACAAAACCCTTTAGCAAGCATCAAACTTAATGGTGAGAAACTAGATGTTTCCCTCTTAATATTGGGAATATGGCAAGGGTGCCCCCTCTCACCACTCATATTCAACATTGTACTGGAAGTCCTAGCAAGTGCAATGATAAAAAAAAAGAAATACGATGTATATAGATTGGGAAAGAAGGAATAAAACTGTCTTAGTTTGCAGATGACATGATTGTCTATGTGAAAATAACCAAGGAATCAATTTAAAAAATCTTCCTGGAACTAATAAGTGATTGTTTTAAGGTCACAGGATATAAGGTTAATATACGAAAGTCAGTCACTTTTCTTTATATCAGCAATACATAACTGGAACTTGAAATTAAGAACACAAAATCACTTATATTAGCATAAAAATGAAATACTTAGGTACAAATTAACAAATGCAGTCCCAATTAAAATACCAGCAAGCTATTTTGTGGATATGGACAAACTGATTTAAAGTTTATATGGAGGGACGCCTGGGTGGCTCAGTCGTTAAGCATCTGCCTTCGGCTCAGGTCATGATCCCAGGGGCCTGGGATCAAGCCCCGTGTCGGGCTCCCTGCTCCACAGGGAACCTGCTCCTCCTCTGCCTCTGTCCCTCTGTCTCTCATGAATAAATAAATAAAATCTTAAAAAAAAAAAATAAAGTTTATATGGAAAGGCCCCTCCCCCCCACCCATGCAACAGCCAGCGTAATACTGTAAGACAATAAAGTTGGAGAATTGATATTTCTGATTTCAAGACTATAAATCTATAATGATCAAGACTCTATGGTATTAGTGAAAAAATAGATGCATAGAGCAATAAAACAGAATAGAGAACCCAGAAATAGACCCACACAACTGCAGTTTGATGAAGGAACAAAGGCAATTCAATGGAGAAAGGATAGTTTTGCACAATTTGATATCTACATGCAAACAAGTGTATCTAGATCCAGACCCTACAGCTTTCATAAATATTAACTCATAGACCTAACTATAAAACTCTTAGAAGATGACAAAGAAGAAAATATGGTGACCCTGAGTTTGGTGATGAGGTTTTTTAAAAAAAGTTGTTATTTTAATTCCAGTTGGTGAACACACGGTGCTCTATTAGTTTCAGGTGTACAATACAGTGATTCAACACTTCCAAACAACACCGAAACTCATCAAGACAAGCGCCCTCCTTAGTTCCCATCACCTATTTCACCTACCCCTCACCTCCCCGTTGGGAACTGTCAGTTTTTTTCTCTATAGTTAAGAGTCTGTTTCTTGGTTTTTCCCCTTTGCTTGTTTGTTTTCTTTCTTAAATTCCACATATGAGTGAGATCATATGGTATTTGTATTTCTCTGACTGATTTTGTTTAGCATTATACTCTCTAGCGCATCCATGTTGTTGCAAGTGGCAAGATTTCATTCTTTTTTATGGCTGAATAATATTCTGTGACTTTATCCATTCATCCATCTATTGATGGACATAGTAATGAGTTTTAAGATATAACACCTAACTACACTTCATGAAAGAAAAATTAATAAGTTGGACTTTATTAAAATTTAAAACTAGGGTGCCTGGGTGGCTCAGTTGGTTAAGCGACTGCCTTCGGCTCGGGTCATGATCCTGGAGTCCCGGGATCGAGTCCCACATCGGGCTTCCTGCTCAGCAGGGAGTCTGCTTCTCCCTCTGACCCTCCTCCCTGTCATGCTCTCTGTCTCTCATTCTCTCTCTCGCAAATAAATAAAAATCTTAAAAAAAATTTTTAAAACTTCTGGGGCGCCTGGGTGGCTCATTCGGTTAAGGGTCTGCCTTCGGCTCAGGTCATGATCCTAGGGTCCTGGGATCGAGCCCCGCATCAGGCTCCCTGCTCAGTTGGGAGCCTGCTTCTCCTTCTCCCACTCCCCCTGCTTGTTTTCCCTCTCTGGCTCTCTCTCTCTCTGTCAAATAAATAAATAAAATCTTCAAAAAAATAAAATAAAATTTAAAACTTCTGTTTTTCCAAATGCACTGTTAAGAGAATGAGGAAACGAGCTATACCCTTGGAAAGAATATTTGCAAAACACAAATCTGATAAAGGACTTGTATCCAAAATTTACAAATACTTAAAACAATAAGAAAACAGAAGACTAATTTAAAAATGGACAAAGATCTGAACAGACGCCTCACCAAAGAATAAGATATACGGATGGCAGATAAGTATATGAAAAGATGCTCAATAGTATTTGTCATTAGGGAATTGTAAATTAAAACAAAAATGAGATACATCTATTAGAATGAATAAAATCCAAGTCACTGACAATACCAAAAACTGATGAGGATGGAGAGCCATAGGAATTCTCATTCATTGTTGATGGGAATGCAAAATGACACCATTGCTTTTTGGCAGTTTCTCAGAAAGTTAAACACAATTATACCATATTATCCAGCAATTGCACTCCTTGGTATATACTCAACTGAATTGAAAACTTATACATATACACAAACCTGCACACAAATGTTTCTAGCAATTTTATTCATAAGTGCCCCAAACTGGAAGCAATCAAGATGTCCTTTCATAGGTGAATGTGGTCCATCCAGACAACGAAATATTATTCAGCACTAAAAAGAAATGAGCTATCAAGCCATTAAAAGGAATGGAGGCATCTTAAATGCATTTTACTAAGGGAAAGAAGCCAATCTGAAAAAGCCACACACTGCATGGTTCTAACTCTATGACATTCTGGAAAAGGCAAAACTGTGGAGACAGCAAAAAGATCAGTGGTTGCCAGCCGTTCGGTGGAGGTGGGAAGGGAGGGATGAACACCTGGAGCACAGGGGATTTTTAGGGCAGGGAAATTATTCTGTAGGATACAGTAGTTACCTGTCGTGATACATTTGTTGGGCTTATGGAAATTTATAGCACAAATGATGAACCTTAATGTGTGCCAATAAAACAGTCATTTCGCAGGTTGGGCGATTCCACGAAAGAATGCAGACTCTGACAAGAGAATCAAACTGTGAAACCACCTCACTGAAGGAGGCGGAGAAAAGGTGCTGATTGAAGTATTTTGGGAAATGAGCAGAGTCTGTAAGACTAAAGACAAAAGAAGCTGCCCGTGAACACTGTCTTCCCATGGGGAACGGGTTAACAATTCTGTTCTTGCTGTGCACATACACTGGAATTGAACACTTAAGTAAATGAGTGGTGGATGATGGGAGCCAGGTATCTATCTCACTGTTGGAGTGGAAACTTGCCTGCCAGCAAGCGGGGGGAGCCAGAATGATCCATGTGGAGACACCAGTGGGAACTCAAGTTTAGCTGCACACGGGTTCGTGTACATGTAGATGTGCAGATGTTCTGTGCACAGGCTAGCAGGTGCACATGCATTCCCTTGCTCCGACACCCCAGTAGCCAAGAGCACACCCAGTGCCCAGGTCGCTGCTTCTAGGACCGTTCCCCAATTAAAGCAGTGGAGATCCTTGAGGGACTGCTGATTCCAGGGCCACACAGGAAATACACAAATGAGTCTGGAGCATCTGGTTGTGACAGAAAGCACGGAATGTGCAACCCGTCCCCCCCCTTGCCGGAAACCAGCAAACCTACCCATCCGCCAACCCAACTCACAGAAAACACCCAGAGTGATGAGTTGATGGGTTATGTCAGACGGCAGGGGAGCCCACTGAGGGTCTCCCAGTGGCTACAGTCAGAACAGACTGAATGACAAAATCAATCAAGTTGACCAGGGTTATAACCTAAACACCCATGACTCCAGATGGATGTAAACAAATGATAATATAAATTGATAAAGGGTGAAAGGAGACATATCTCCAGTGAAGAACCCTCTTCCTGCAGTGTGGGGCTCACAGTGACTTCCCCCCAAACAGGACAGTGCACCTGGAGGCCTTTCTAGAAGCCAGTCTCATGTGTCAGGCCGGCCTCACAGACCTTCACTGCTCCCCAGTTGGCCCTGAGCCCTGTCTGACTAACCCCCACTGTGCCATCACTTCATCCAAGGCCTCAGGCCATGTTCTTCCCTCTGCCCAGGGTACCCTCCTGTCCTCCCCCAGGGGTCCTCCCACTGCCCTGCGGCACAACCATGGCCTGTGGGCGGTATCTCTCTCAGAGGCTTTTTTTTCCTCCCCAGTCAGTGGGGCTGGCCTATGGTCAAGAGATAACCTCAGGGAATCCCAGACCCCCTGCTCAGGCTGCTCCTTCTACAGCCCATGGGTCAGGAGGGGGCACCGAAATAGCCTTTCTAGATGCTGAGCTGAGCAGAGGAACCTCTCATCATTTTAAGCACGTTTACAGCAGGTGACCAGGATGCACACAGCATTTGCAGACGGAACAGAAAGCAGGGAGGGCGGGGAGTGACCATGTCACTCTCCACATCTTCTAAGGCTTAGCCCAAAGGCCACATCTTATACAGCTTTCCCAGCCCCAGGCCCAGAGGGACTTTTTGTCCTCTCCCAGGGCCCACTCACTGTCTTCCAGTCCTCCAGTGGGCCGGAGACTGAGGCAGGAGGACACAGAGGGGACCTACCTCACGTGCCCATCAGCTCTGTACCATTCCCAAAACACAAGGCCCCACCTTACTCCCATCAGGCCCACACCCTCCTCGCTGAGCGGGGAGGTGAGGGGGGGAAGCAGATTCCAGCCCTGGAAGCAATGGTTCTCCTGCGCAGCTAGGGGCCGAACACACCGGGGGACTCAGCCACCTAGTGGCCGAACCTCTGTCCCCATTGTCCATTCATCATTCAGCCCAGCTCCTCCCCAAGAGAGTTTGATGAGGCTTCGAAGGCGGGGTGGTGCCTCTGGGTGGGTGCTCACACCCACCGGGGCTGGGGGAGAGTCAGGGTGGGCAGACGGGATGAGGGACCCAACCTCTCATGGGGTCCCAGCGGCACGATGGCGTCCTGATGCTGCCCCCCTGCCCCTGCGGCGGGCGCCCTCACAACACCACAGCCACAAAAGCCCAGGAGCCCCAGCAGCTGCCGGCCCTGCACCTGCCCAGGCTGAGCTTTGTCTTTGTCCAGAGAGACCAGCACAGAGGCCTGGACACACTCGGACGTCCCGGAGGGCAGGGAGGCTGGGGCGGGACAGGTACCTGGCCGCGGCGGGTCTCACAGTTGTGAAGGTAGCTCAGGTGGTAGATCTTCAGGTTTAATGTGCCAAAATTCAGGTACTTCAAGAAAACCTGAAACAGGAATTACAGCAACAGTAGTCAGAAACTCCGGTTTTCAGAAGGTGCTCAGGTGTGCAAGGGTGGAGAGGCACGCAGCCGCCTGGAACGGGGCCCACGCCCGGCACCGAGGTCAGCGCACACGGGCCTGTTTGTGTGCAGACACACACAGGTGTGCAAGAGACACAGAGATGAGCTCGTGGAACCAAGCACAGGAGAGGGACACGCAGGCCTCAGGGGAGCACGCACCACCCGCCAGCACAGGACAGACCGGGGACAGAGCTGGCCCACGTACAGAGGCGTGCACGCCCAGAAGGCCCCCCAACACTCACGTCTTCGTCTTCACTTGTGAAACATGGGCCGTTGAGCTTGTTCACGGCCATGATGACAGCCACGACATCTTTGCCATTCATGATGGGTGTGGCCAGAATGTTCTTTGTCACGTAGTCGGTCAGCTCATCAGCAAAGGAGCTGAAGTGGGGGCACTGGGCAGCAAGAGGAGAGAAAAGAGAGGCCGTCAGTCTGTAGACCTGGAGCCCTGGCTCCCCCCGACCCAGTGGGGGGCAGGGCTAAGCTCCACGGAAGCCACCGCCCAGGCCAGTGCTGAGCCCCAGGTGGCCCTGCCCCAGGCATCAGGAGCCCAGGAAGCATAAGAGCACATGGCCCATGGCCTGTCCTTGTGGCTCCAGCCTCTATCCCCCCACTCAGAGCCACTAACCCCAGCCCTCGATCACAGACTTTGCTGAGTCCTCACAAGGCCTGGGTTGTGGCAGGCCTGGGCCCTCCCACACCTGCTGTCATCTGGCCAAGCCAGCTTCTTGGGTACCTCTGGAGTCGCCCATCTGTCTGTCCATAAGTCCCTCCTAGCTCAGGCTGCCCTCTCCTGCCTTCACCTGTCCTCGGGCCAGCCCCGACATGTTCCTCCCCAAAAGTCTGTCAGCTGAATAAAGGGTGAGTGTGAGTCAGGGTGGAGGGTCCTCTGCGGGTCTCCCGGGGCCATGCTCCAGCCAGCGTCTGCTCCATGGGGCCCGTTGCCCGTATGATAAGGCATTAATCCACTTGTGGCCCCGAGGGCAGGTCCTGCTAGTCTTAGAGTCGCTCCCTGGGGCCTCTCCTTGGCTGGGGGCTGGTTGAGGGGCCCTTAAGTTCTGTTTCTACAGGGAACAGGTCAGCTGGGCTTTGTCTCGGCCCAGGTATGGAGTGTTACCGGGATGAGGCCCCTCCAAGTGGCTAAGATTCTGCCGTTCAGGGTGGATGTGACTCCAGGTCCAGCCTCCTACTTCCTGGGTACTGATATTTATTTACATGAGGCCAAGGGGACTGCTCAGAGTTGGACTGCCTAGGTTGGGGCCTGGACCTGCCACTGTGTGACCTCCAGGAAGATCGGGATGGCCCTGTGCCCCTCTCCTCCCTGGTCACCTTGGGTTGAGTGAGGAAATCCCTATAATTTCTCCCTACATTTTGTTATTATTATTTGTTGTTAAAGGAGCTCTTTTGGGTTTACTCAAGGACTGTCAGTCTTGTGGCAGACAGAGGCGTGACTGACCCCACACGACTTCCCGTGCCTCTCTGTGCCTCGGCCTCCTTGCAAACCAAGGATGGAGCGGCCACTGTCCAGCCTCCCTTGCATGGGCAGCTGGGCCACAGTTCAGGCCAGTGGGAAGTCGGAGGAAGCCTGCTGGGGACAAGAACAGTCCATGTTCTCGTGAAGAGGTGCATGTGTCTGGTGCCAACCTGTCCCCTGCCTCTCCTGCCTGGTTATGGGGATGCGGCTGTCACCTGCTGCCACAGGGCACCTGGCGTCAAAGGGAAATCAACACGGGATCCCTGAAGGTGGCAGGAGCGCAATCTCACCCCGGGGCTGAGCACAGGCATGAGCTCAGGGCTGTTTGCGCATCTCCACGTTCCGCGTCTGTGCTCTCTGGTCACCTTCCCAGTGCTTGCTGCCCTGGGGTTCTGCCGTCCTGGCCACACAGCCCCATCTCCTGGCAGGCCCTCGGCTCTGCCCCAGACTTTCCTTACTGCCCTTCAGCTGCACTCCCCTGCTCCCAGGTGCCCCACGCCAGACCAGACACCCCTGCTTGCTCCCGCCACACTGGGGCCTTCACCCTGTGGCCCGTGGCTCTAGCTTCTCGGTGTGTCTCCCACACGCTAGGTGCAAGCTGAAGGGAGCCTCAGGAAGGTCAAGAGCAGGTTCTGGCCAGGAGCTGTGCTCTCTGAACGGAGTCACCCAAGGGCTGGGGTCACCTGCATTCCACATCCTTATAGCTTGTGCCTGTTCGGGCGCCCTGCCTGCATCTTCTACTCCACTGTCTCCATATCAAGGCTCCCACCCGGCTTCTCTACTGAATCAGACCCTGCAGTCCCAGAGCCTCGCTCGGGGCCCCAGCCACCTTGAGGGCAGCGGGTGACGCTCAGGCTCCCGGAAGCTCTGTAACCACAGTGTAAGAGCAGGAGCAACCCCAGGCCCATTGCATCCTAAGCCTCATTCCCAAACATCCACGCTCTCGTGCTCCCCATTCCAGGGGTTGCAACCCACCCAGCACCCCATGGAAAGGACCCTGCTGTCACCTTGGCACCTCCGTCCCCCCTCAGCTTCAGTAGGTCTAGGGGTCCTGTGACTGCTCGAAAGTGCCCCGACCCTGCCCCTACTGCCTAGACCCTCATCATTGTCACCCGCTGCACCCACCTGCCTCCTGGCCCATCTGTGCTCTGCAGGGCCAGCCTGGTAATGCTGCCCTCCTCCCTCTTCTGAGCTGGCCTGGCTCCCAGAGCTTCCCCACAAAGCTGTGTCCCTAATGCCAATTCAGCCTCCTTTGACCCTACAACAGCTAGCTGCCACAACTGGGGTCTGGACGCCTTGGCAACATGCAGGACGCTCATGATGGGCTGTTTCTGGGCCCACAGCTCTCTGGAGTGGGGTCAGACACCATCACAGAGCCAGGACCTGGGTCTGGTCCTGCTCAGTCGCTCGGTGGCCATGGCTGAGCCGTGTCCCCTCCACAGCCTTCCAGCGCCTTCTGCCTAGCTGCCTTGCCATGAGCCCTCGGGGGTCTTAAGAGCTGCAAAGTGGTGGTGGGGTGATGTTGCAGCCCCGCGGTGTCTTCCTCCTTGCTGCCCGCAAGGGGTCCCTGTCCCCCAGGCACACACCGCTCTCCCAAAACAGCCCCCCACGCTTTTCTCATAGAGCGAGGAAGGTGCTGGAGTCTCAGATGGAGCAAGGCTCTCTGCCTCAGTCTCCCCTCTGAAGACAACATGACACTTGCAATGCTTAGGTCTTCGTGATGCACTTAATGGAAACTTGTTTTTTGGCTGATTTTGACTCTGCTCTCAGTTCCACTGCATCTGAGATCAACAAGACTCAGATCAGCCCTGAGGCTTGAGGCCAACATGTGCCCCTCGCCCACTGGGGAGAAATCAGAGTGGGTTGTCCTGATGGAGGTAGAAGGGTCTCGAGAAGCCAAGGCCTCAGGGAGGGGAAGGGCACAGGGCCTAGAACAGCCATGCCACCTGGACCAGACCCTCACACAGCACAGGCTTGGGTCGGGGGGAGCCGGAGGACAGAGCCCTGGAGGCTGAGAGGTCCAGCCCAGACTCTGAGAACGGAGGGGACTAGATACAGGGAGAGAAGGGGCAGCGAGAACCCCTCAGTGCATATCCCCGCACCTCTCCCTGGCGCCGGATCCCCTTCTGTTCCGGGTAGTTCAGGCTCCTGATATTCTGATGCATGGGGTGACCTATTTCTTAAAATGGAGTGAAGATGAAGCTAATCCCAGAGATTACTATATTCAGGTCGCTGGACCCAGGGTTGTTTAGAGCAGATAAATGTAAGAGGATTGCAACCACTTCCTTCCCCCGCCCCAGAGTGGGCCTGGGGGGATGTGCACGTGTCTCTTTGTCTCCAGGACTAGGGTCCAGTGGCTGTTCCAGGAGAAGCCCATCCCAGTGGCAGTCCCCTCTGGATTCCTTCACAGAAAGTGGAAGAGGCTGATCCAGGTCCTGCTTCCCCGTCTCAGAGGTGGGCAAGGGAGAGGAGGGGAGAAGCCGGTGGCTCTTGTTCTCCCCCAGCAACCTCTTCCTGCTCCTTCTTCTTGGAACCCCTCCTCCCCATGCTCACCTTGAGGGCCTCTGTCCCCCCCCCCCCACACCGTATCCAATGGGCACCTCCATCCCCCAGCCCCACCCACCCTGGTCTGCACCCCAGGATTCTTGAACTCCTAGGGCACCAGCGCCACAGCCATCCCCTGGCCGAATCTCAGCTCCATGCACTGCTGTCTATCCTCGCTGCCCAGCCTGGGCCAGCCCTGGTCTCCCTGCTGCTTCTCCCGAACCCGCAAGCTTGCCAGTGCTGGGAAGCAGCAGGGTCTCCTATGGGGTTCTGAGTTTTGGGCTCTGGGGCCCACTGGCCCTTCTGAGTCTTTGCACCAGCCCCTGCTCTGACCCCTTCCTCCCCAGTCCTCCATCCAGGGACCTGTGGGTCAAGGGGGCAGCAGGGTCTGCCCAGACCACCCTCCCAGCTGCCTCAAAGCTGGCTTCCTTCCTTCCCGCAATCTCTGGCCCAGCCCACCCCACTTGCCCCCTGCCCCAGGCTGCCTTCCTGAGAGCAGAGGTCCCCCCCGGATCCCGCAGGCTGACCCACTCTATGGGACCTGTAGGGACTCCTCGCCGACCCTGCCCGTTGTGGCCCAGAGCCCACCTCTGTCACGTCCGTGATGTTCACCATCTTCTTGGTCTGAGCCACATGGCCCACAACCCCAATGTCCAGCGGGAAGACGATCTCAGAGTCGGGGGGCACCAGGCAGTCCTCCAAGACACTGCCGGGCTGCACACTGAAGAGGCGCGTGGCTAGCTCAGCCACACCGTTGCGCTGGCGGTACATGAAGAGGCTGCAGCGGTCGGCGTGCAGGATGGGGCAGAGGCGTCGCAGGATCTTGAAGACCACCCGCTCCATGTTCACGCTCTCCTGCATGTCCTGCACCAGCTCGAACAAGGCTGCACTCTCCTCCACCTGGCACAGCTCGCGGAAGCTGGTGCAGGCTGCTGGCTGGCCATCCTCGCAGGCGCCAGCCACATTCTCGGGGCTCAGCTTCTTCCCAAAGTACTCGTCCGAGAAGCCGGGGTTCTGGTCGAGGAACTGCTGCACCTGTTCCTCACTGAGGCTCATGGTGTCCCACTGCCTGTCCGGGAGAGGCTGCTGGTTCCCAAGCACACACAGACTCCAGCAAACACTGTCATCAGCAAAGCCTTTCTTAGTGACGATTACCGAGTCCTGGGAGGGCACAAGCTGACTCACCCATGCCTGCCCCCCTTGGCTTAGATCTTGGACTTTCCACCCCCTGCCCCTGGGAAAATCAGACCCCCTGGAATGGGGGCAGCTGGGTCACAGCTCGGGGGCTTCTGCCTGTGGCGGGGGTCCTGGGCAGCCAGTGGAGCAGGCCCTTACACCTAATCCCCCAGGGCGGGTAATACAAACACCGTGACCCTTTCTGCCTGGGGGATTGCAGCCCCACATCTCCTGGCACTCAGACCTGGGCTCCGGGGCGCTGGGGAGGTGGGGCACTGCCTCGTGGAGATGCCGCCCAGCCCTAAGCAGGGAGGGGGACCCCAGTACGGTGCTGAGGTCAGCAAGTGCAGCTCCATGGCTCCACCTTCATGGAGGGAAGCGACAAGAGGGGAGGAAGGTGGCCCAGCATCCATTGTGGAGGTGGGACCACAAGATGGGGGTTTGCAGAGACTTTCCCTTCTCTTTGATGGTGAGGAGGTGGCCTCGCAGGGGAGGGGTTTGCACGTGACAATAGGTCACCTGAGTGCAACAGAGCTTCTCTGTTAAGAGCTGGCACCCTTAGTTAGAGGTTGTCTTAGTGAATCACCAACACACATCTTTTTCCTTGGCCCAATCCCTACGTATTAGGCACTTTTATTCATACTGCTAGACCCTCTCCTCACACAGAATCCACAGCCACACTGTGGGCACTGCCATGTTGTATAGGTAAGATTGTTCCGGAGCATATGTGCTTCAGGCAGGCTGGCTTCCTAGACAGCAGCTGGGCGCCTCTCTCCTTATCCACCTGCCCAGGTGTTGTACAGACTCTAGCTTCTCTATGGGCCGTGGTGCGACAAAAAGTTTGGATTAAAACTGGAGGACGTGCCCATGTCTGTCTGACTCTCCAGCTGCTGGAGTGACCTTCACTTCTCTTCAGAGACTGTGTGCACATGTGTGTGCATGCACGATCATGTGTGTGCATGCTGCACATGCATATACATGTGTGCATGCGTGTGCACGTGCATGTGGGCTGAGTGTACAAGTGCATTGTGTGCGTGCACAATCATGTGGGTGGATGCTGCATATGCATAGACATGTGTGCATGCGTGTGCACGTGCAAGTGGGCTGAGTGTACAAGGGCATGTGTGTACGTGCACAATCATGTGTGTGCATGTTGCACATGCATATACATGTGTGCATGCGTGTGCACATGCAAGTGGGCTGAGTGTACAAGGGCATACGTGTACATGCACAATCATGTGTGTGCATGCTGCATATGCATAGACATATGTGCATGCGTGTGCCCGTGCATGTGGGCTGAGTGTACAAGTGCATTGTGTGCGTGCACAATCATGTGGGTGGATGCTGCACATGCATATACATGTGTGCATGCGTGTGCCCGTGCATGTGGGCTGAGTGTACAAGTGCATTGTGTGCGTGCACAATCATATGTGTGCATGCTGCATATGCATAGACATGTGTGCATGCGTGTGCACGCGCAAGTGGGCTGAGTGTACAAGTGCATGCGTGTACGTGCACAATCATGTGTGTGCATGTTGCACATGCATATACACGTGTGCATGCGTGTGCACGTGCAAGTGGGCTGAGTGTACAAGGGCATGTGTGTGCATGCGTGTGCATGCCCACGGACTGCTGGAGGGCTGGGGTTAAGAGTTACATCCATGGCGTGCACATCACTCCATATACCCCAGCTGTGCACATCACTCAGCAGAGACCAGGTGGGCACCTGGCATTCTGGGCTCACCTTCAGCAACAGCAGCCATGACTGTACCCACAGAGGCAGAAGAAGAACAGTATAGCTGGAGGGACTTCAGGCCCCTCCAAGCCAAGGACCAGGCATCACAAACCAGGGGCCTCGACTGAGGGAAAGGCTGAAGGTTTCCTCATGTTGCCTTTTAACCAGGATGCAGGGTTTGTGTGTAGTTCTGAATCTTACTGCACTCAGCTGATAAAGATGTGTGTTCGTGCATGTCTGAGTGTGCATATATGCACACACGTGTGAGTGTGCGCACATGTGTGATCGCGGGGCCAGGGAACTTCTCGTGCCTAGACACGTTTTCTCAGCACAAGCCTTGGTTCTGGGGGTCTTTCCCTGTGGGCTCTGGGCTGGCGCCTCGCAGCTGTGCTGGCCATAATGGGCCCAGCTGGCCGAGCGCCGGGCACAGGCCCTTGTGCTCTGACATTCTTGTCTCTGCTTAGTCACACAGCAGACTCCTTTCAGGGATCTGCTCTGAGCATCCCACTTTTCCTAAAAATAGTGAACTCTGCCTGGGGACTGCGGTAGAAGAGGGAGGCAGGTGCTGTGGGTGCGGTGCTGTGGTGCTTAGATTTGGGGCCAGGGGTGGGGGTCACCTTGCTCTGAATTCAGTCCCCAGACAGCTTCCAGAGCCTTCCAGCATATTGTCTTCAGATGCTCAGAGCTGCAGTCCAAATTATGCCTGATGTGAGGGACATGCCAATGAGGCAGCCATCTGGCTGAGCGGTCCAGGGCAGCAGGGTCTTTGGGGGTCACTTCCCAAATCCTTGGCTCACTCCACCCCGAGGCCCACTCGGCTGCAACCGCCCTCCCTGCTTCTGCTCCCTGACTCCTTCCAGATGGCTCCTTCCCTGCAGGGCTGAGGGCATGGGTCAGAGTTGTGAAGCTCACCTGCCTATGGAGCACTGGGTGGGGCAGGCCCTGGGGCAGGGGAGGCCCGCCGGGGAGGGACGCACCCTGTGTCTGGCAGCTGTAGGGTTAGGTCACAGCTGTGGGAGTGACATGGCCGTGGGATCAGAGGCGCAACGTACTCAGGTCGGTGGGGCGGAGGGGGGTCCTTGCAGCGTGGGCGGGGAGCAGAGGAGGTTGCTGGTGGAGGAGCTCGGGGCACAGTCGTGCCATGGCCAGACACCTGGGGCGTGCCCCCACCCCTCGCCTTTACACAGTGTGCCCACCAGACCTACACGGGGGTGCCTGCGTCACCGTACCTGTCGGTTTCCTTGCCCCTGAGCCTGCAGTGTTTGCAGGTGTGGGAGCCCTGAGCATCAGGAATTAACGTCCCTGGAGGAGTCCTTGACCTGTGACTCATGGGGTCGTGGGTAGATACCCCAGCCCCCTCCCCTGTGGGGCCCCAGGGTAACTGCTGAACCACACATTGGCTGGATCTGCTCCTGACCCCCCATCTCATTTCCTGACACACCCACTGATGATGCCTGGGGCCCCTGAGCAGCCCTGAAGGGGCGGACCCTTGATGCAGTTAGGGTTACACCTGTGGGATAAACCTGTGAAATGCACTTTTGAGGTACACCCGAGGGGCATGCCCGTGATGTGTGCCTGAGCTACACCTATGGGTACATCTCTGAGATGCTCTCCGTGACGTGTATGCACGAGAGACACTCCTGAGGAACACCTGAGAGGTGCGCCCGTGAGGGGGGCCTGTGGATACCCCTCCGATGTACACCTGTGTGCAAGGGCCCATCAGATACGACAGGTAGCCTCTCCACAAATGAATGTGGGAGATGTTTGAGGAGAAATGGGATTTCTCCTTTGCTAGGTTCCTATTAATTTTACCTCATCATAATGTGGGATTTCAAAATTAGCAAGTACACCCTGGGAGCCATTTATAACAAGAAATATGTCTTAAATAGCTATTACATGAAGAGAACTCCAGTATCTTATCCCAAACTGTGGAGAGGATGCAATCTCACAAGTAGCATTATGCCTGAAATTAAAATTAACCAGTCAAGAGGAGTGGCAGGGGATGGCAGGGATGAGAAAAATCGGAGTTCACACTCAGGAATCTCATTCCATTTCCAGTGCACAGAACTGACAAATCCATCAGGCCTTTGTACTTCCATAGGGTGAGTTTTGCCAGAGGAATGATAGGAGAGGTGCTAACTGGCCATGTCACCATTGGGAAAAGGGTGGGGTCATTGGGGAGATGCCTCAGATTCTGACCCCAGGATGGGGCCTGGAGCATCGTGTGGGCTGAGGGTGGGCATGCACCCACAACCCTGGCTCCATCCTCTGCTCCCACCAGCTACCTGACCTCAGGGAAGTCTCTCAGCTTCTCCAGGCCCCCACTTGGCTTCTGGTCAACAAGATCTTGCTGTGGGTTTTTTTTTTTAGGGGGGTGAGAAATGGTGATATAAAGTATGTGGCATGGACACCAGCTCACCGTGAGGTCCTACTGACAACAGGCCATTGAGGACCCCATCCCTGCGTGACCACATCTGGAGGATGTGGGAGAGGATGGAGACCTAAGTGGAGGGGGTATGGAAGGAGGAGTGCAGAGTAGGGGGTAGTGGGATGAGGGGCTGATGTAGCCACTTGTCTGGGCTCTGTGCTGACCTGGGTGGGTCGGTACGGGGGGGGGGGCATTTATGGCAAATCTTGGGTAAGGAATAATGTTGGACCAAGAAGAGAAAGCCAAGGCCTGAGCTTGGTGTTCGGGGAATGGCGTCCAGGAGGGATCAGCACTTTCTCACTCATTTTGTGGTTATCTTCTGGTAGGGCAGACTCAGGTTTGATGTGCCTGAGCCCCTGTCATGGGGTAGGGAACTGCAAACCCCAAGACCACGTGCCTCTGCTGGGACTGTGGGGGGAGGGCCAGCTCCTTGTGGTCCTAGGGACTGCCAACTGGAGCATAAAGGGCAGACGTGGGGGCAGGAGGCAGAACACACATCCTTCTGATGGTCTGGGCCTCCCTGGCTCCATCCCAGCAGGATCTGGGGTGCTTTCAAGGGCAATTTGGGGGGTTCGTGACTGGTTGTCCCTGGTAAGCCCACGCCCAGTGGCAGCAGGTCGCAGAGGGGAAGGGCAGGAGCTGCGGCAGCGGCTGAGGTGTCCCCTAGTCCAACAAGCTAAGGGCTGGCCCCAGCTGCCTGACTTACAAGAGAGGTCATCTTAGTCCAGCTGCCGGTTGACCACGGCTTCGATGTGACCTCAGGCAGGACTGTCAGAAAAACTGCCCAGCTGAGCCCAACCCAGATGAGTGACCCACAGAACCATGAACAAATGAAATTGTTTCAGCCACTAGTTTTGGGGCATTTTTTCATGCCGCAAATGTAACTTACACTCCTGGATTCTCTAGAAAACAGAGCCTGGGACATGGCTTAAGTGCAAATACTTCATAAGGGGGATTCGATCCCAGGCAGCAGTGGGCGTGGGCAGAAAGTGAGTCGGGGAGGGTTGGAGCAAAGCCATGCTAGCACCCTGAACCTCGGCTCGCAAGGACCTCTGGTTGTCCCTCAGGCTGGCACAGAGAAACCACACCTCAGAACAGCCACAGAAGGAGGACGGAGGGGGATTTTTCTCTACTCCTTCAGTGTCCTGCTTCCCCCTGGCCAGTTTGCCCACATGAAATGAGCTCTCCACATCTGCAGGGTACTCCCACCTCCTTGTCAGCCATTCAGAAACCCAGATGCCCTGCCCCATCGAGTGGCATTTCATCCACAGTCAGAAATGGCAGGAAAAGCCCACCATAAGGGGGAAGGTGCCCTCCCTGGGCAAGAGACTGGTCAGCACCAGGTGGGCCAGGTGGGCAGTTGGAAGTGGCTGAGGTGGACCAGAGGCAAGGACCTGGGACACTAAGACAATTCCAGGGCCAGCATGTCACCACCAAACAGGATGCAGCTCTTCCATTGGAATAAAACATGTAGAAGTCACACGGGAAAACACGTATTGTCGGAGAGCTAGAGATGCAGAGAAAGATCACGCCTCCACCTGCCACGAAGAGGTAAAGTGTCCATGGGAGGAGGTGCAGACCTCACTCACTAATGCTGTTTCCATCCCAAGAGTTACATGCATACTGATGGTGTCAGATCTCTCCAGACTGCCTCCTCTTCGCACGCACATTGATGTGAACCATTCTGTAATGAAACCACAGGATGCAGGACATTTCATAACCTGCCCATCAAAATTTTTGGTGGCTTCACAGAGTTCTATTCTATTCTATTTCCATAGCTTCTTCAATTTCCTCTTCATGGACATTTAGGGTATTTCTGTTTGGGTTTTGAGGGAAAATAAACTATGCCCTCTTCTCTACTCAGTTCTGGAACAGGTGGGAGAGTGGATGGAGGAGTGGAAACTTTGTTGCTGACGGCACCCCACGGAAGAGTGGCCTTGTGTGCTGGCCAGGTGGCCAGAGCCAGGGCAGCCCACATTTGTCCCAAACACACATCCAGGGGAAGAGAGCAGAAGAGATGGGATCTCCAAAGCGTACAGAACTTTAATGGTTTCACTTCATGCAATCAAAAGAAGGACCCGTAGCTGTCACTGCTAACCAGGTAGCACTCCACCTCCATGGGGTGGGTGCCCAGGGAGCAGAAAAGCAGAAGCAGACACCCTCTCAGCACCACTGGGGTTTGCTTGTCTTTTCTTTTCAAAACTGTAACAGAGAAGGCTGTGGTGAATTAACTTGTGCTTTTTGTTTTATCACTTGGAATTTGTGAATGTGATCTTATCTGGAAATAAGGTCTTTGCAGAGGTAACCAATTTAAAATGAGGGCACACTGGATTCGCGTGGGCCCTAAATCCAACCACTGGTGTCTTTATAAGAAAAGGCCATCTGAGGACGGAGGCAGAGATTGGAGGGCTGGTCTAAAAGCCGAGGGACCCCAAGGATTGCAAGCGCCACCAGAGGCTGGAGAGAGGTCTGGAGCGTATTCCCCTCACAGCCCCCAGAGGGAACCTGCTCTTGGTCTTGGACTTCTGGTCTTGGATCAGAACTGAGAGACAATACATTTCTGTTGTTGTAAGCCCCCACTTTGTGTATTTGGTTAGGACAGCCGTAGGTGACTCACAAGGTGTGTGTGTGGGGGGGCAGGTTTGGCCCATGGGCTACAGTTTGCCTCTCTAAGCCAGCCTCAGCCTTCTGTCCAGACTGGTCGGGGACCAGAGCTGAGCCACACTGAATGTTTCCTGACAACTGCTACAGGGGCAGAGGGGGAAGCTCCTTGCCCACATTGAGCAGTCCTGGCTCTTTCCTTCCTCTGGACCTACCCCAGTTGCTGCTGTCTTGGGGAAGACAAGTCTGAGGTGGAGCCAAGACCAGAGGACAGAAGAGCCCAAGAACTTGTAGGGACAGAGCTGGAACCAGCCCTCCCCCTGCAGTTTCTTGTTCCAGCCATTTGAGCAGCTTTTCTGTAACTGCAGAGGAAAGATTGTAAGACATTTGTCTGTGCATCACAGTTCAGTTATTGTACTAGTCAGGAACCCCGGGAGAAACAGAACCAACAGGGTATAGAGAGGGAGAAAGAAGGAGATTTATGTCAAGGAATTGCCTTGGGCAGTTATGGAGGCTGAGAAGTCCCACAATCTGCTGTCCACAAGTTGGAGACCCAGGAAAGCAATGGTGTATGTTCCTGCCCCAGGTCAGCAGTCTGGCAGAAGGAATTCTCCCTTTGTCCACTGTTTGCTCTAGGCTAACCCTCCAAGGGTTGGACGAGGCTGCTTTACTGAGTCCGCCAATTCAAATGCTGATCTCATCTGGAAACACTCACAGACCCACCCAGAAATCATGCTTAGCCAAGTATCTAGGTACCGGTGGCCCAGCCCAGGCGACTCATCAAATTCACCACTGCATTTACTAAAAGATCAGCTGTTGTACCCTACAAAGCCAGCTCTGGTAGCCAGGCCCTGCCAAGTGGAGCTTGGCCCTCTGAGACCACAGTCTCCCCAGTGGGCAGCTGCACCCCCAAGCCAGTGCTTGCCCCTGAGGACAGCAGCTGGGGCTGAGCCAGCCCAGACCTTAGATGTGCATTATCGCCCCTCTGCTCTGTCCCATGAACTTCTGCTCAGCTTCCACATGGAAGCCTCCCAGCTCCATCCTGCCTCCAGGCACTGAAATGAGGTTTTCCCACCCAGAGACCATTGCCAGCACCACACATACAGGATGTGAATGCTACGTGGGGCAGCCTCAGAGATGAAGCTGGAAGTGTCCTGGGGTGGGTGGGCAGCGGCAAGCTGGGGCCCAGCCACCTGGGTGCTCAGTGCTGCTGTGAGGTCCTGCTCAGAGCAGCCAGGATAGTAGCAGAGGCCAGCTTGAACTGCCTCAAACAGGAAGGAAATGTGTCATCTCACACAACCCAAGTTCAGGAGGTTGGGTGACCTGGGGTCCCTGCAGCAGTACAGTGTGGGTCCTATAGCTCAAGGGCTGGCTTCTCTCCTCTTGCCAGCTCTGCACCCCTCAGCATTGACCGGGGGTCCCCAGCTCGTGGCAGGGGCAGTCAGGGCTGACTGGCTTATCTTGGGCCCCCAAGAAGTCACAGAGTCCAGCAGAGCCCACAGTGGAAAGGGGAGGGACCCCTGAAAGGCATGGCCTCTAGGGAGAGGTGGCCCACAGTGGACTCCACACAATGGGTTGCTTGCAGTTGAGTCCATGCGACAGAGACCATATGGTCTTTTTTTTTTCCTGTTTTTTAAAGAGAGAGAGAGACAGCATGAGAGGGGGAGGGTCAGAGGGAGAAGCAGACCCCGCTGAGCAGGGAGCCCGATGTGGGACTCGATCCCGGGACTCCAGGATCATGACCCGAGCTGAAGGCAGTCGCTCAACCGACTGAGCCACCCAGGCGCCCCAAGATTTTATTTATTTATTTGAGAGAGAGAGAATGAGAGAGAGCACATGAGAGGGGGAGGGCCAGAGGGAGAAGCAGACTCCCCGCTGAGCAGGGAGCCCGATGTGGGACTCGATCCTGGGACTCCAGGATCATGACCTGAGCCGAAGTCAGTTGCTCAACCAACTGAGCCACCCATGTGCCCCGACCATATGGTCTTAAAGCCTAAAATATTTACCATCTGGCCCTTGACAGAAAATGTTTGCTACCTCCTGGCTTAGGTTAATCATAGCCCAACCCTAGAGCTGGTGGAGGTGTTGGAGGAGGACATTGAGAGGACTTGACACCTGGTCGACCTGTGAGTTGGACCTGGGTAAATGGAGGCTCTTCATTCCCTCCTCTGTCCTTGGAATGTTCATTCTGCTTGACCTCCCCACTCCCAGAAGCTGTCCCAAAGAACAGACTTGAGAAAGTAATGTGTTGAGATCATCTGGATGGTATCTCTGACTGAACACCATTAAAACCATTATGTAAACGTTTAAGATTCTGGAAGGCAGATGTGAAGATCTCCTTGTCTTGTGGCCACCCAGACAAGACTCATGGGTGAATTTCCCTGCTTCTTAAACTTGTCACTTGCCAACCTGAAGTAGATTGCCTCTTCCTTCTGTCTCTTCCTGCCCTTTCCGTCTGGAGACCTGTTTCAGATTTCACCTGGGAAGCTCCCAAGGAGGTTGCAAACGAATAGGAGGGTCATTGTCCCTGAGCTACCTGGGCTACTTGGAAGAGGATGGATGTCTGACAAAAGTCGGGTCCTATAAACATCCAATGGCCCCTGCTGGGGCAGGCTTTGGGCAAAGCACTGTTGGCACCAACGGGGACTGGAGTTTACTGTAGGTTTGGTTTCCCTCTTCATCCTGTTTCTCAGCCAGCCAAGAAGATTGGCATGTCCCAAGCCTGGAATCTCAGAGGGGGACTCACCACAGGAAGGGAGACTGAAGAGACAGATGGAATGCATTAGACAACAAGGAATAAGGGACAGGGTCCTCAATTCAGAGGAGACGTGTGATTATAGTGGACTGAGACAGAAAAACTCAAGTAATGATCATAGAGCCAAGGACCAAGAGGGAAACTGAAAAGCCCCATGATAGAATAGTCTGGCTCAAAGGATCAGTCTGCTCCGAAGAAACTGTAGCTGCAAGTAAGGTGGCTTCAGGGCCCGGAGTTGGGAGAAAACACTATTGCCCAGCTGGGGTTGTAAAGCAGTGGCCAGCACTCTAGTAACAGGATTGAGATCTACCCCTCCATCCCTGCAATTGACCTCAAGCAACTGACCTGTGGCTTTGGCTAATGTGGGAGGAAGTGAGAAAGTTACTTCTAAATAGCCATAATGTAGGTTCACCATTGCCTTTTATCCCATTTCCATAAAAACACCACATCCCCAAAAGGGTTGTTTCCCCATGTGGGGTCCCATAGTGAAGAGGACACAGCGCAGCTGTCCAGCAACCATGTGATGTGAGTGAGGGTACTTTGGTTGTTGTAAGCCATGCTCATCTGAGACTGTTTACTACCTCAGCATAACGCAAGAAGTTAACTTTTTTTTTAAAACCACAGATGCAGAATTGAGTTAATCCTGTTCCCTGGTTCATGAGCCATTATCATCATGGGTCCATGCAAAGCCTCTCTTGTATCTTACTTTATCCATCCATCCTATTTATCCAACCTGCATCCCTTCCCCATCCCCCATCCATCTATCCATCCACCATCCATCTGTCCTCCCAGTTCTTGTATGCAAGTTTGAGTACTCCCATTTAGTATCTTCCATCAGGTAGCACCTTAAAAAAGTTGTGGGGGAGTATAAAGAAAAAGTGAAAATTTCTTTTAGGAATTCAAGTTCAATTCACTTGTTATTTTAAGCTACTAAGCAATGTTTAAAGGAAAATTTATAGCATTAAATGATTATATAAGAAAAGAAGAAAGGTCTCAAATCAGAACTAGAAAAAGAAGAGCAAACTAAAGCCAAAGTAAGCAGGAAAAAGGTACTAATAAAAGAGCAGAAATCAATGAAATAGAAAACAAACAAAAATAATGAAACTGACCACTAGTTTTTTGAAATGATCAAAAATATTGATAAACTTCTAGTCAAGTTGATCAAGAAAAATCACACAATTTACCAATATCAGGAATGAAAAAAGGAATTTCACTACGGATCCTACAGACACTAAGGAATTAAAAATTTTTCAACATTTTATTCTTTCAGCTTTATTGAAATTTTCTTTTATAAATTCAAGTTCAAACTAAGAGATTTGATTCACTCATTGTTATTTTAAGCCACTAAACCAGAGGTAAACAAAACAAAACAAAACCTCACAGCCTGGCTGGGCTTATCACCTTGTGTGGGAATATCTTACTTTTCAGATTCAGTGTGTGCTCCTTTGTCCTGCTTAAGTGTGAAAACCATGTGGCACCTGACCAAGCCCACTGCTCTACCTGTCCACGCAGTGAGGGCTGGAGTTTTCTGCTGCAGCCCAAGAGGCGTGCATGCAGGCTAATGGCCATGCACCAGCCACTGGGAGGGACCCACTGGCCATGGGGGACCAACACTCACAACTAAAGCTGACCTTGGTCTGTGACTTCTAGTGTGAGGAAGCTTGCTCCCTTCAGTGCTTGACTGTGCTGTGGTTTTTTTGATGGCTCTAACACCAAGATGTAGAGGGCAGAAGTATTTGTACTTCTCCTCCTGATAACAGGCAACAGATGCTACTTGCAATGCCCAAAGAGGATTTATATCAGGAATGCAAGGTTGGTTTAATATTGAAACTCAGGGAATGTCATTTGCCATATTAACAGACTGAAAAAGAAAAACCAATTTATAAGTTCACCACTTACATTGGGACAACTTTATGCCAACAAATCTAAAAGCATAAATGTAATGGACAAATTCCTTGAAAGACACAAACTATTAGCATTCATTAAAAATTTTTTTAACCTGAATATCCCTAAAACTCTTCTAAAATTTTTTGAATGTATTTGAATTTATAGGTAAAATCATCACAGAAAGAAAACTTTAACCCCAGATGGGTTCACAAGTGAATTCTACCAAACACTTAAGGAAGTGTTTTCTGAAATATTTCTTAATGAAGAAATAATACCAATTTTATACAAACCTTTACAGAAAAGAGGAAATGAGGGAGTATTTCCCAATTCATTTTATGAAGTCAGCATCACTCTGACACTAAAACAAGACAAAAACATCACAAGAATGAAAACTATAAATAATACCCCAATTAACACAGACCCAAAAATCTTGAACAAAATAATATGCAAAAACGATAGGTGTATCCAACTATGTGTGATTGGATAAACAAATTTTGGTGGAATTAGGCTCAGCAATATGAATGAATGGATAAAAACAAAGCATTATGCCAAATGCAAGAAGCCAGGCATAAAAGAATATATATTTTATGATTCTAGGTATATGAAAATGTATACTAAAGCTATAGCCCAGAAAACAGATGAGCAGGTGCATAGGAGCTGGAGTGAGGAGAGGCAGACTGACAGGAGGCGCTTGTGCTTAGCTGGAATAGCCCTGTGTCACGACTGTGGTGATGACTTACACCACTGTGTACGGTTGTCTAAATTCAGCAGTTGTACACTTAAAAATTAGTGATTGCTAATCGCACATAAATTGTGTCTCGGTAAAAAAGAGCACAAAAATCTGAATAGATATATTCCTCATGATCCAACAAAATGCACACCAAAGCATAGTGGTACACACACATAAGAAAGTTCACAACAGCTTTATTTGTTTAAACTATAAACAATCAAATCAAGTCATCAGTAAAATGGATAAATACATTGTGGCATATTCTTATAATGGCTTAGTATCCAGCAATGAAAGTGAATGAGCTACAGACATATCAATCAACAGGGATAAATTTTACAGATATCAAGCTGGATGAAAGAAAGCAGACACAGAGCAATCATGTTCTATAACTCCACTTATATGAAGTTCAAAAAACACACAAAGCCAAACTAAAATGTTTAGGAGGGCATGCCCAGGTGATAAAAGTATAAATAAACACAAGGAAGTGGTTTCAGATGAAGTTGGCAGAATCTTTCTGGGAGGGAGGCAGCAATTGGGGAGGCGCCTGCTATGTGCTCAAGTCCTGCAATATTGCTCCTTGACTTGGTGGCAAGTACCTAGATGCTCATTTATAAGTCATTAAGCTGTTACATGTGTATTTTATGGACTTTTTCTGTGGATCTATTATATTTCACAAGATACAAGCATTTAACGTAATAATTAAGGTGCATTCTTGTGTCTCGCAGAACTCACTGGCTCTGGTTTCATGAGAAGGAGTTCTTTAGATTAATCATACCTATGCAGAGTTGGTACATAAATGCACACACAACATCCATAAGTGAAGATCAGTACTGATTGTTCCTAGAAAAAGGGGGCTGAGAATTAATAAAGAAGAAAAATTTGACTATTTAGCCAGTTAAAAAGATAAAGGATAAAAATACTGAAAAGTTAAATGATAAATTAGAAAAAAATAATTATAATCAGACAAATTAACTGAAGTCAATTCTCTGGGAGGCTGGATTTCAAATGCTAATAAACATGTAAATATTAAAATGAAATTTAAAGCTGATAGGGAAAATATTCTTCACTTGAAGCATGATTACTGCTGCAGTCAGAAACAAACAAACAACACATGACGGTTTGAGTCACCATCTCTGGGCTCTGGTTCCCTGTCTTTAGGTATCAGGTAGTGATGCATCCCGCCTGGAGGTGCTACGCTGGTCCCTGTGGAAGCGTGTGGCACCTGGTGGGCTCTGTGATGTTTAAAATCACTCCTCCTTCCCCAACAACCTGTCTGAAGTCATCGCTCACTGAGGTGTTGCTTCTTTCCAGAGTGGGTCCCCTGCCTGACCTCTGAGTGCCCCAAATCACCCCACTGTGGACCACAGCTACTTCCTCCCAGGGGGCCCCTCTGGCTATGCTGTGTGGCTGGGAGGGAAGGGGCTTCACAGTTGAGTCTGGCAGGGGTTGTGGGAAAGGGTTCTGCAAGAAAGCAACAGAATCAGTTTTCAAAATGTGCGTGGGTCATTCCAATTCATACCCCTGGTTATAGGTGTCAGAAATCACTTCAGGTGCAGAGAGGCCCTTCCCATGAGAGAGGGATGGTTATGGGGTCACCCTAAAAGGAAGCTCTGTATAATAGGGACCACAGGGGTGCCTGGGTGGCTCCGTGGGTTAAGTGCCTTCAGGTCAGGTCATTATCCCAGGGTCCTGCTCAGCAGGGAGTCTGCTTCTCCCTCTCCCTCTGCCCCTCCCTCTGCCCCTCCCCCTGCTCATGCTCCTTCTCTCAAATAAAAATAAAGTCTTAAAAAAACAATAACAGGGACCACAGACTGCTGCCCCTCCTTCCTGCAGACAGAGGGGAAAACAGGTGACTATCTGCTGAGTGCCAGGCAGCAAATAGGGGAGATTACAATGCTTGCAATGAGCACCATGATGGGGTAGGACTCTTCCACCTGTGCCCCAAATGCTCCCACCAACCCCACATGCCTTCATCTCCTCAACCCAGTCTTGGGCTGAACCCTGGGCAGTGTTCCTCCAAAACACGCTCCACAGCATGCGCCTGCCCTTCTAGGGTCTCCTCATCCTCAAGACGAAGTCCAAACTGGCACGGCTCAAGACCCTTCATGACAGGTCACCTGCTCTCTGCCCCTAACTTTTCTGGAGGTCCAGGAGTTCCAAGCTCTCTCCTCAGGTCTTTGCCTTTCCTCCGGCTGCCTGCTCCCACCTCCCTCGTGGCTCCCTCCTAGAGAGCCTTCCCTTACCTCCACACAGAGGTGAATGCCTCTTCTGCCTGTTGGCCTGGCCTGTTCTCCCAGTGAGCAGAACCAAACAGATATTTAGATTCTGTCCCAGGAGAGAGTGACCCAAGGTTGGTGGGTGGTCACTGCTCATTCATTCACTCATTCACTGAATCCACACAGCCATGTCAGGACTGAATCCATCCTGATGGGGAGGAGCAGGGGGACAAGTTGGACATGGACGCTGCCTGCATTGAGCAACTAATCTGATGGGAAAGACAGACATTTAGACCACCAGGAGTTCCTACCTGTTATGGGGGCCCCTCTGCCAGGAGCTGGGGGGGGCAGGGAATTGGGGGACACAGGAAGGAGGGGAAGCAGGGAGGGAGGTTAGTGGGGCAGAGGGAGGTGAAGGTTGTGCACAGAGCCTGGGTTTGAACTCTGACTCCACAAATAACTGCTCTGCTCATGGAAAGCCTCTGTGAGAATAACAGGGCCACCTGACTCAGGGTTTGTTGCAAGGATTAAATAAGAAAACCCATGCAAAGCACTCTACAGTGTTTGGAGGACAGCAGACACCGAACAAAAGTTAGTGAGGTGAAGCTAAGATCTAAGAAATGAGAAGGCAGAATCCAGGTGAGGATGTGGCAAGGGAAACATACAGCAAAAAGAGGGAACAGCATATGCAAAGGCCCCATGGCAGGAAGAGGCATGATGAGTTTAAGGAACAGAGAGGTTGTCAGGGGGATGGAAGTGTCTAGCCAAGGGTTGATGGGGGGGGGGGGCACTGAAGGAGAGAGGAGGCCAGACCTCAAACAAATCCTAAGCTTCTGACCTTCATAGTAGTTACCACCCAGCCCCCTTCCAGCCCCGCCCCCCCCACCCCCCCCCCCCCCCGCCGCGAGGACTCCGGGCCTCCTTCCCAGGATCGGGCGGGGGGGGGGGGGGAGGAGGAGCCAACGTCAGTTCACTTCCGCCCCCAAAGCCTAATCAATCTGGCTGCAGCAGCGCGCAGGGGGAATGGAGAGACTGCTCCGTCCTTCTCCACGGAGGTAGCTGCAAACCTCGTCTCCCTGGAAACCGGAATAATCATGGGAAGTAAGCTCATGGCAGCTCCGCTCACGCGCGTGGGTGCCACGATTATTATACAAGCTGATTTACACACTGTCCTTTTAAAACCTGTACACCATAAATGTGAAAGAAGGCTCACTATTCCCACTTTTCTGGCAAGTCATCCTGCATGAGGAGCAGGACAGAACGAGGAGGTTCAGCCGATGTTCTAAAATCTGCACTCCCTGCTAAAAATACAGTGAAACCTGCTCCTTCTCCTCACAGCTATGGCAGTTCGAGTCAATCCCACGCAAATGTCCAGAGAGCCGCATGAAGGGCCTTCATATTACATTTACTGGGCAGATGGTTTCCGTGAAAGGTGGGCGAGGGGCTCCTGCACGCGGGCCGCCTTGCGAATGTGGGTGCGGCTTTCTCCAGACACAAGGAACCTCTGGGGGCTTGTGCCCCTACTTACCGAGCACCAGTGGACATGCACTCTGCCCAGGAAAGGGCATGAAGCTGTGAGCTCAGGGGCTGTCTCCGTAGGCCAGAACTGGCTAAGTCGGTGGCCGGAACGGACGTGTGTTCCCAAGCACGCGGCCTCTCCCCAGCTCTTTCCCTAGCTGCAGCCGCGCCTGCCTCTCCTGGATGCAACGCAAAGTTATTTAACGCTGCAGTTAGCCGGCAGAGTGAGTCATGGGCTGTCCAGGCCTCGCTGCGGCAGCAGCGGAGATGGTGTGGAAGGAAGCGCCGGCGCAGGCCCAGCCTCTCGGTCTGGTGGGACCTCAGGGGGCCTTCCAGAGACGTCCCGTCCCAGGGCTCCTTTCAGGAAGAGGATGGAGGGCCCAGAGAGACCGGGGGGAAGGTCATCTCCCTCGCCCCGCACACGCCCACGCTTTCCTTCACCCACCTTGAGTTCCCGGGGTCAGAAAGAGGCGCTTTACCGCCCCCCAACCCCCCACCGTTGCCCTCAGGCCGTGAACGGCCTTCTGATGAGTTAACTCACACGTACCCGAGCCTGAGGAAAATTCCTGCACGATCCCGGAGAAGGGCTTTTTAGACTAAAGTCCAAATGAGATTCATCCGAGGTTCTGCCTGAGGCTTCACCTCTACCCACCTCCCCACCACCCTCACGCACACGAGCCGGCGATTCCCAGGCTGCGCTGGAGGGTCCCAGCACCTGATCTCCTTCTCTCTCCTTTCCCTGGCATCCAGACACCCGCACCCATCCCCCCCCCCTCCGCTCAGCACCCAGGCTCACCTCTTCCCTGGGCTCCCATCTCCCCTCCCTCTCACCCAAACCTCCTTCCCACCTGGGCTCTCCCTTCCTGCGTCCTCCTCCCTCCCCTGATCTGCAGACTGGCCCCCTGCCCTTCTCCTGCACTCAGGCTCTCCCTCATACCCCTTCAGCACCCGGCTCGCCTCTTCCCCCCTTCCCTGCACCCCAAGCTAACTTCCTCAGGCTTCCAGGCCGCTGGCAGGCCGGTGAGAGCGGAACCTGGTCTTCGGGGAAGTGCAGACCTAGGGGCACAAGAGGGGGGAGGTATTGGGGGGGACCCCTGGGGGCAGCCAGGGGTAGGGGAGAGAACCCTGGGGTGGGGGGTGGTGCTCCCCAAGCGGCCAGGATAGTGGGAGGAAGGCGGAGAGACGAGAGAGGGGGCACTTCTTCTTGGGGAGGCGGCGGAGGGGCGTCCTAGGGGCTGCGGGGGCTGGGGGGGGGCGGAGGAGGGCGGTGCCTGGGCCAGGCTCACGGGGCCGCGGGTGGGGTGGGGGGAGTGGAGCGTCCAGGGAGGGGCGCCGCGGGCTGGGGAGGGGGCGCGCGCGCCCTGCGGTCCTCCGCGCCGCATCGGTTCCCGGCGCGGGGCCGCGGCGGCGGCGGCGGGAGGCGGAGGATGCGGACTCCGGCGGCGGCGGCGCGGGCCAGGGAGGACGCGGGAGGATGAGGAGGAGGCCGGCGGTCCGGCCGCGCGGCGCCGGGAGGAGGCGCAGGCGGCGGGGGCGGCGGCGGGCGGCGGCGGGCGCGCGGGGTGCGGGCCGGCTCGGGCGCGGAGGATGAAGTGGAGCGTCCGCGGGGCCTGCGCCGCGCTCTCCTCCTGCCTCCTGCTCGCCTGCGCGCTCAGCGCCGCCGCCGTCGGCCTCAAGTGCTTCTCGCTGGGCTCGGAGCTGCGCGGGGAGCCGTTCCGGCTGGGGGCGGCCGCCGGCGCCTTCTACTCGGGGCTGCTGCTGGCCGCCGGCCTCTCGCTGCTCGGCGCCGCCCTGCTCTGCTGCGGGCCCCGGGACGCGCCCCTCGCGGGGCCGGGGCCGGGGCCGGGCCCGGGCCCGGGGGCCCCTGCGGCCCAGGCAGGGGCTCCAGAGGCTGCGCCGGGGGAGCCGGGGGCCGCAGCCGGGCCCCCAGGGCCAGTGAACAGCCAGAACCTGCTCCTGCTCGGCGTCCTCGTCTTCATGCTCGGGGTCCTCAGCGCCTTCGCGGGCGCCGTGATCGACGGCGACACCGTGTCGCTAGTAGAACGCAAGTACTCCCACTACTGTCTGCCCCCCCGCGCGCCGGCCGCCGCCCCCGGCGCGGCCCCCGGCCCCGCGGCCGCCGCCCCCGGCCCGGCCCCCGGCGCGCCGCGCGCCCGCAGCGCCCTGGACAGCGCCACGTCCGCCAAGTGCCGCCAGCTGAAGGACTACCAGCGGGGCCTGGTGCTTTCCACCGTCTTCAACTCGCTCGAGTGCCTGCTGGGCCTGCTCAGCCTCCTGCTGGTCAAGAACTACAGGTCGTCGCAGGCTCGGCGCGGCCGGCGCGGCCGGCGGAGGGGAGGCCGGGCCCCGGCGCGGCCCCGCGGCGGCCCCGGGCTCCGCGCGCAGCCGCCGGCCTCCCGGGCGCGGCGGGGCCGGCGGGGCCGGCGCGGGCGGCGGCTGCAGCCGCGGCCGAGCGAGGCTTCCATCCTGTCCCCGGAGGAGTCGGACTTGGCCGCCCCGGGGGACTGCGCGGGCTTCGCGGCGCACCACGCAGTCTCCTACATCAACGTGGGCGTCTTCCACGCGTTCGACGAGGCGGGTGTGGAGGTGTGCTGCGGGGGGCACCCGTCGGTGGAGCTGCCGGGGTACGCGCCCTCGGATCCCGACCTCAACGCCTCCTACCCCTACTGCTGCCGGCCGCCCTGCGAGGCGGGGCGCCCGTGGGAGCCAAGCCGGGCCTGCTGAGCCCCCGGGCCCACCCCAGACGGACCGCGCTCGGGCCCGCGCGCGCCTCCCGGCCCGGCCACCCAGCGAGGGACGACCTGGGCCGCTGTGGCTTTGCACCTTCAGGGGCGGACTGGCCTCGCGTCGCCGAGGGCTCCTCGCCGCGAGACTGGTCCTTCACTATTACCATTTCTGTGTCTGGGAGGTTTCTCTTCTTTTCCGTGTCTGTTCGTATCCGGATTCCATTTTAAAGTTTACAATAAATGTTTTGGGGTTGCCTCGCCCCCATCGCACTTCTCTTTGGCAAGTCCGGTCCAGGGTGAGAGAGTTCGGAGAGCGAGGGTGATTTCGCGGGAGGAACCCTCGCTGAGAGGACAGAAAGACAGAGCAGCTGGTACTTTAGGGTTGGCAGAAGTGGAAAAGCACCCAACAGCAACACTTTGTACACGGATGTGCCTGCTTTCGTTGATACTTTCTTACTGTAAAGCTCTCCATAAACAGTGAAAATGTTTGGTAAATTTATTGCAATTTAAAATTGGTTAGTTCCTTTGTTAAATTAATTGCTATGTTATTGGAGATATTCATCAAATTGGAGTTAGGGGGTGTCGACACACAAATCAGTTTGGGGCAAATGGTTGAAGTTGGTCAAATGTTGAATTTGAACAGTTGTATTCTGCTAGGTGGTTGACTCCATCCAACCTCTTCCTAAAGCTAACTTTCAGACATTTCTTTTTTTGGAAACTGGCAGTGGGGTTTCTACTGCAAAGCTGAGCTTATTTTTGGTTAATATATATGAACAATCCAATCCTATTTTGGAAAATCACAGTCATAGTTTTTCTGGCAAAGATTATTTTCCTGTTAATTAATTCATTAATCTGGTAATTTTGCATATTATAGCATTTCATTTAAAAATACACCCCTTAAATAGCCTTAATTGATGTGAAGGTCATACTTTTATATCCTTAGGATATACATATGTGTGCATACTTACACACACGATATGAAATGCATTCTAGGTGACAGCAAAACGTGTTTCCATCCAGTCTGGTGGGCTGGCTGGGAGCCAGCCTGGCTCAGAGTCTTGGGGAAAAGGTAATTCAACTGTATGTGCTGGAATTGTGGCGCCAGACAGGAATGCCGATAATTCTTAAGGTGCTTGGAGCAGAGCCCCACCCTGGCCTGAAGAGTGTGTGTCTCCTGCGAGGGGAGGTGTGGACCCACCCAGTGCTCTGCCAGGGGGTGAGCACCACACAAAACACTTCAGGTGAGAAAAGCTAAATAAATCGTGTGTAATATCTTTATAGTGTATAGGGTTCACTTCTAATTGTGGGAATGTAGCCAGATTTAAGGGATGAAGGCAGAGTTTCCAGGTCCAGGCTCTGGGGTGAGACTTCTCCTCAGCTCACAGGTATCTTGCACAAAACCAGAGTTCCCTATACCTAGACAACCAAGGCCCCCATCCCAGCTGGGACTTGGCTGGGCTGCCCAGCTGCAGCGGAGGCTACTGGAGAGAGGAGGTCCCACATCCATGCAGAGGAATGGAGGAGACCTGTCACCCGTCAGCACTTGATCCATGGAGGTGACAAGCCCATCACGCTGATGCTCGGGCAATTCCTGTGTAACATGGGGGTCTGATCAGAGGCAACAGGCCAGTGTTTCCTCCTTGTTATGTTGATGCCACCTGAGGAAAGAGGATGATTCACAGCCAATTTAGTAGGTTCTCATCCACAGTTCTATTCAGATATTGGCCCATATTCAGCCTCTGGATTCAGTCAGGTTGAGTGCAGGGCCCAGCTAGTCCCACTGCTGGTCCTCACAGCCTGGTCCCTCTCATGCCCCTGCATCACCAGCCCACTGACCATCAACCTTATGCAGAAAATATGATACTTGGCAGCAAAAGTGGGTTTTGAGATACTTTTTCCCATCTACCTAAGTCAGATCAAGAAGGAATTGCCAGGTGTTTCCTGCCTCCTGAGCAGGAATGCTCCCCACTCCTGGAGCAGAGGTCTCGTAGACAGCTGCCAGGCTGACCCCCCAGAGCTTACACAGCAGAGGTGGCTAGGCCAGTGTATCCTGGATGGGCGGGCACACGGTGGGAAGGCCTGGGCAGGGACCACCCCAACAGAGCAAACAGCATGGACACAAGATGTCAGACCTCCCAGTATCCTTCTTATTTTCTGAAGTGTTCCATCTTAAACTAATTTGTACACCTTAAAATGTTATCTGCCTTATGAATCTTCCAAATTTGCAATCAAAACCAGTGACCTCTCTAAAGTTTCAGAGATTTCTTGGGAGAGAACAGAAGGCAGAGGGGGGTGAGGTGGGTGAGGCCAGCGCAGGAGCCAGCCGGAACATTGCACCATCTGTGTGGTCATCTGGCCAGGGCAGCAGGGAGCATCTGGGGGTGCGTCGGCAGCTGCTTTTCCCCACAGAAGGCGAACTTCTATGTGACCAATAGACTAGATGAGATTTTTCAAGGTGCGAGTGTTTCTAACTCCACAAATATTGTTAACTCCACTTTATAGAGGCTGATATAATGATGTGGGATGACATCAATTTTATTTTTTAGAGTTTATTAGAGGAAATAAAATCAAGTCTCCCTAAACTTACATTGTTCCAAAGATGTCAGGGACATGAGTGGGGAATTATGAAGCTACTGAGCTTCCTTTGAATTAGGACTGACTTCCTGGGGACCACTCCCACGCCTTGACGGGCACCTGCCTCGCGGCACTCCTCATGCACGTCCATTCTACTTCCTGTAAGTTTTAGGTTTTTAAAATCGATTCCTTATTCTCCTTAGAAAATAATGCCAGTCCTTGGAACTTTCTTAAAATGGGTCTTTCTCTGCTTCTCAGAATAATAATGAACTCCTGGCTGGTCTAGTGGTGGCCAGACGGAGTTCATGATTATGACCAAGTACCAGAATGAAACAAAACACATTTTAGTTGTTTCATGGCTTAGTGCTGAGTTGTAAGTTATTATTTTTAACATGAAGGTTGTTTGTCTTTAAGGGAACACTTTAAGGTAACACGTGAGGTAGTCACCAAACAAGGCACAAACGTTTACCTAGATTGATCAGCAGGCCTTCCCAGGGTCTCAGGTATCTTTCTTTTGTCCGAAGGGGTGCTCTGCCCTTGGCAACACAAATCTGAACCACACAATTGAATTTTTGACTGAAATTCAATTAAACAATCATTTGATTTTAAAAACCAGTCAGATAGTCTTTGTGATGAAGATCATGCAGCTGGTGCTTAAAGATTTTAGTCCTGGCACAGCACAGGCAGAGACCTTGACCACGCACATACACACATACACGCATGAACACACACACAAGTGCACACAAACACAAATGCATGTGTATGCCCGTGTATGAATGTGTGCACACGGACACACATACACGTGTGCACACACCCATGCACAGACACACATGCAGACACACACTGCCTCATGAGAAGCGTCTGAGGGCCAGACCAGCAGCCCTGCCCGTGGCATCCAGGGCTCCAGGTAGAGCCTGTCTGGGTTGGAGAGGCCGGGCTGCAGACTGGCACAACCAACCCCTTGCAGTGTTGTAGGGTTTGCACGTGGGGAGCATGCCCTGGAGGGTAGCTGGTGGGTGCTGAGCTGCGTGGGGGCCTGCACACTCTGTTGCATCAGGGGGAGAGAGGGGGGGTGGGCCCTCACCTGGCTGCCAGCACAGCACAGCAAGCCACACGTGAGCTGCCCTGGCATCGGTGCCAGTGGGTGCGGAAGGCTGAGCTCCCAGGTGCTTAGGTGGGTCTGTGTTGCATAGACACCTGCCACGGCTTGTCGGTGCTGACCTCTTTGATGTCACCTTCAGCTCAACTCCCCCTCTGAGCGAGGGCTGCCTGCATGCCACGCTGTCCTGGGGTGCCCTCAAGGTTATTATTGCCCCAAAGCATGGCTTTCTCATCAAGAAAGAAAGTGAATGAATGACAGAAACCTTAGGAAAAGTGAATTCTGGCATATAGTTATGGATAAACTTTATATACCTATGTACCTATTTCTCCATGAGGCAGAGCAGCAGACTAATGCCAACTGGTTGACTTTCCAGGTGATCCAATATGTGCTTGATTTGCCACTCTTTAACACAGTGACTGACAGGAGCAGAACACCAACAAAATGGGGAAAAAATGAACTTAGGAAAAGAGTATTCATGAATCATTGTGTCCCCAATCTGAATTCTCTAAGGACTTCCTGGGGTGGCAGGAGAAAACCTGGTGGTTCCCAGAGCTGTGTTTATAACAGTTGTCTTAAAATCTCCATGTTTAGAGGGGACTCTATTTATACATGGGGGTTTCATCTAGAGAAGCCCAGATCTCTGTTTTGCCTTTTTATCTGCCATTTATCAACAGAATGTCAATAAAATGTCTTGTCACTTTGGGATCAATAAAATCTGTGTTAAAGCACAACACATTCCTTTAAGCACACAAACAGCCCTTTACTCCTTGTCTCTGCATGGGTCTTGTCGTGACCCTCAAGACTCTGGCCGAGCGTGGCCAGATCTCCCCGGGATGTGCAGAACAGGTAGGTGGGTGGACAGAGACCACTCTGGCCCCGCATTGCCTCAGCCCTGGTTCTGCTGGGGGCATCTGGAGGGGTACCCCACCTCACCTGCCTTTCTCCCCAACACCCAGGCCCCAGATTTGGCCTTGAGTACCTGCTGTGGTCCTTACCCTTTTCCTAAACCACCAGCCTGATCCCTTTCTCCTCAACTCCCGGTGCATCATTTCCCTAGAACATGGGTCAGATCATGCTATCCTAGTCAGAACCTGCTCTTCAAGAACTGCCCTTTTCCTGAAGGAAGCAAAATCTGGTGGACCTGGCCCAACCTGACCCTTCAGCCTTCTCTGTGAGCTACCAGGGGCTGGGGACAACCTGCCCAGAGGCTCCTATCTGGTAGGTCTCTATGAATAAATAGTGTGGCAAACATCGTATCCTGGGTGTGCAGTAGGGAAAACAGAATGAGCTGATCGGGAGAGGAAGGAGGGTGTGTCTCTTGAGCAAAGTGCGGGGCTGGTACTGTGGGCCTGGACCACCACAGGCCCCTGGAGCGCGAATTCGTTGCCCATGGCTTCCGTCACAAATCACCACAAACTGGGTGCCTTCTCTCACAGTCTGCGGCCTGAGATCAAGGTGTTAGCAAGGTTGGGTCCTCCTGGAAGCTCCGAGGAAGAGTCGATTCCAGACCTTTCTCCTGGCTTCTGGTGGCTCCTAGCGATTCCTGGTGTTCCAATCTCTGCCTCGTCTTCATGCGGCCTTCCCGTCTGTCCCCGTGTGCCCTCCACTGTGGCTTACAAGGACATTCTCATTGGATTCTCATTGAATTTAGGTCCCACTGTAATCCAGTGTGATCTGCAAATAAGGCCATGCTCTGGGTGGACCAAACTTTTGGGGGGGACAATACTGAACTCAGTGCAAAGCTCAGTTGAGGTCTGCGGTTTGCTCATTCTTGCCTGCAGGAAACGTTTATGCCTTTCTGTGCGGGGCTAGCTGCTGAGGACCTCAGAGCACCAGCACTCCTGGCCTGGGACATGCTGTGCGAGAATGAAGCTGTTGGAGCGCTCATCAGACCTGAATAGATCATCCAGATGAATATTCTAAAAAAAGCCGAAACATTAAAATTAATTGCCCAAGGGGAAAAACTTCCTGAAAATAAGTTATATGTGCTATATTTGCAAATATTTTGAGATAACAGCCACAATAACTGCATTCTTTTGCAAATCCAGACAGGCATATGTCATTCTCCCCTCTATGCAGGGTTGGGGCAGGAGTGGCCTCAGTGCCCGGGAGGTGGGGGGGCTGCCAGTCCAGCTGGGAGACAAAGGGTTCAGGACCCCAGGCTATTTTGAAAGTGACCTTCCCCCTCTGACAGGGATTCTTCTAGGCCTCTCTACCTCAGGACATTTGCAGGACCTTGGGTCAGCCTCTGTCTTACTCATCTTAGGAGCTTTCTTTCTGCCTACTCTCTCACCTCCAGCCTCGGTTCACGGGTTCTCATTCTGTGAGAATGCTGGTGCCGTCCCCTGACCCTGTGTTCCCTTTTCCTGGCTCAGCTGGGACATCACCTTTGCTGGAATCTCCCCTAAATTCACCGGCAGGACAGTGTCTGCTCTGCATTCCTACACTTAACCCATTGGGCATGCCCATGAGAGTCCCTCTTGCCTTTTTGGTGTAACTCGGGTTATTTTTCCCTAAATGCATTGTTTCAGTTCTCCACCGTGGAGCCGCCCCCAGCCATGAGCTCACTGCCCTCCCTCACCTCTCTGCCAACCCCATCCATCCCTGAGGCTGGGGGTGGGGGGTGGGAAGAAGGCCTTGCCAGCTGCCAGAGGCCTCACCCTCACTTGCCCAGCCAACAAGGGTTTCTGAAGACTGCAGCCCAGACCCTGGGATTCCACGGGGAAGCTGGAGTACACACCACCATCTTTGTCAGTGGTGTGGGCATCACCTGATTAATGGCTAACTTGTCTGGAGCACTCAGCATGGGCTGGGCACTTTAGGTTCTCTACCCCTTTAACCCTGGGAACAGTGGCTTCATAGGTGAGAAAACTGAGCTTGGGGAACTCAGTTCTGCCCGGGATGGAGCCGGTGTGGGAGCTGCCACCCGAACTCAGCCTCTCCCGGTGCCTGGGACCTCGGCCTTGTTCTAACTGCAAGGCAGGCCCAAGGGTCTGTTTCTAAGCAGCATTTGTGGGAGTTTTGTAAACCCAGATACGGGGTGGGTAGCATGACATGTCCTTCCAGACCTCTGGGTGCTTACAGCCAAAGGCCTGCTCTCTACCCCCCTCAGGGTCCCTTAGGGCCCTCAACTCAGCTTTTCCCCCAAATTCGACATCTTCCCTTCTTGGCTGAGTGGCCTCACCCCCACCCCCTCACTCACCCCGGAATCCTGTCCACACGCCCTGCACACACCCATCTCCAAGCTCTTCAACTCAGCACCCTGCTAACTCAGCTTATCCGGCGTTTCATTCAACAGCCATCAGCCGGGCCAGATGCCGAATTCCAGAGGGTGCCCCACCCTCCCTAACCTGCCACTTGCCCTGATTCAAGTGCCTGTGCTCGTTCTGGGGAGAACAAGAGGGTAAAGAGATTTTACCTTCGTTTTTTGTTTTTTTTTTCACACTAAGTCTGGAAATCTGGTTGTATTTTGCTCATAGAGCACATCTTAGTTTGGATCAGCTGCATTTCAAATGCTCAATAGCTGCATGTGTAGAATGGCTGCCTACTGGTCTTAGAATAGCCTCTTCTCTTACACGCTTCTTTTATTTTGATAAGGGAAAATGTTAAAGTATTGCATAGAAATGACACACGTATATGCACCATTTGGATTCAGTTTGCATTGCCATCAGAACAAAACCCTCAAATTTTTAAATTTTAATAGTTTAAAATGTTATTCCCCATATTTGGTCCATATTTCTCTTTTTGTTTATTTATTTTTTTTAAGATTTTATTTATTTGTCAGAGAGAGAGGGAACACAAGCAAGGGGAATGGCAGAGGGAGAAGCAGGCTCCCCGCCAAGCAGGAAGCCCGACGTGGGACTCGATCCCAGGACCCTGGGATCATGACCTGAGCTGAAGGCAGACGCTCAACAGATTGAGCCACCTGGGTGCCCCTTCTCTTTTATTTTTAAATATATAAGGTATTACAGGAGCAGCCAGAGCTTCCCCCTTGACCTTCGGACCACCCCTCATCTCCTGTTGGTCATTCCCAGGAACATTTTAGTGCTTCTACCACAAAAGTGTGTGTCCACGCACCATTTACACAGTACTGTTTTTGCATGTTTTTAAACTTCATATAATGGTATCATACTATAGTTAATCTTCATGCAATATGCTGTTTTGCACTTAGCATTACATTTTTGAAATTGATTCGTGATGTTCCCTGTACCCCTGGCGTATTTACTCTAACTGACGTGTTGTATTCCGTTGTGTAGATAAACCGCAGCTTCTTTAGCATTCCTCTACTGAGACACTCCTGGATTACTTCCTTTTTCACTTTCATAATCCACACAGCAACGAAATCCTTTACCTGTCCTCTTGTTTCTGTGGGTCCCACACCTAGGTGTGATCGTGGGACATGTGCATTTCAGCTCTGCCAGGAGCTGCTGGGTACTCTGCACCGTGCAGTGTGGAGACAGGGTTCCTAGAGTTACAGGGCCCTGAGCAGTAAACGCCCTGGCCCCCTCTCTCAGCATCACCCTCGCTTTGTCTTTTTTGTTGGGAAAATGGTATCTTGCTGTTCTCACTTGCATTTCCACTATTGTTAGGGAGGCATCTGTATTTGCTCGTTCAGTGTCTTCTTGGACCTTTCCACAGATGAGACTGTCACGTGGCACGCAGAGCCTTGTCAGGATGTGGACTAAAACTATGTCGGATCTGCATGTTAATTTGGGCGGAATGCCACCCTGACAATTGTGAGCCCGTCCATCCTTCTTTAACTGTGTCTATTTCTTCACTTATTTGGGTCTTCCTTTATGTCTGTCAATACAATTTAATATTTTTCTCTGTAAATACCTTGCATGACTTTTGTCAGATTTTCCCTGAGATGCATTTCAAGTTTTGTGGTTATTGTCAATGGTGTTTGAAAACTACATTTTCTACTTGTCTGGTTTAAAGACAATTGTTGACCTGGCATGCAGATCTTGTCCCCAGCAACATTGCGAACATTTCCTCTCAGTTCTAATAACTTGTCTATTTCCAATATCATCTGGGACTATTGATGGCTTTGCTTCTTGCTCTCCAAGCCCTCTGCATGTTTTCTGTCCCAAGTGTTCTAAGATCTCCCACACAAACTTGAGTAGAGGTGGGGATGACAGGACTGAAGTCACTAAGTATGGGGCTTACCAGGGATCTTGGTAGATACCTTTTAATATATTAAGGGTGTTTTCTTCTATTTGTAGTTTGCTAAGAGGTTTTTTTTGTTTGTTTGTTTTTATTTTTGTATAAAGGGATACTGAGTTCCATCAGCATCTTTGTCTCATCATCATGGTCATTTTTTTCCAGATTAATCTGGTATTGTGGTCAATTACACTCATATATTTCAATTTCAGATCAAGCTAATAATGCATCTAGTTTCAGTCAGTTGTACTATTTTTTCACTCTCCTGCTCCATATTTCCACCCCTATGAACAACCACTCTCTTTGGTAATATGCCTCTGTATTTATAGAAAACAATGACTTACAATGAAATTCTTATTATTTCAATTTTGGGCATGATTACTGATTTCTTACTATTGAACTTACACCCCCAACTCGATACACAACCCTTTGTCCCCACACCGCCAGTAGAGTTTTGGCTCCCCCCCCTTTTTTTTTTTTTGCCAAATTAGTATTCTACTTTATTAAGATCATAGACATTGTCCACAGGTGAAGTATACAATGTTCCATGATGACAGTGTCTTTCTTGTTTTCCTTGAAATTAACAACTGACTGATGTTTTCCATGAACCTGTGGCCAAGTCATCCCCAACTTTTGACAAAAGTGAAAGTATATGTCTATGTATTCAAACATGGCAAGTAATCCAGGCTTCCTTTTCATATGGGCCTCCCTTCCCAAGTCCTCATCCCCTCCTGACATGGGCTCTGTGGGTCTCTGCAAGTCAATATTGGGGATCTCCCCTTGCTCCTTTCAGGTCCCTGCATGTAGCTGCACACTCTGTCCCAAGATCTTCATGGGCAGGAAGTGGGGCTGAATTCTTGTTAAGTGACACTGGCCAGTCACAGATGTTTATAGCAGCTTTATTCATAATTGCCAAAACTTGGAAGCAACCAAGAGCTCTTTCAATAGGTTAGTGGATAAGTAAACTGTGGTACTTCCAGACAGTGGAATATTTCTCTAAAAATAAATGAGCTAGGGGCATCTGGGTGGCTCAGTCAGTTAAGCACCCGACTCTTGATTTCAGCTCAGGTCATGATCTCAGGGTTGTGAGATGGAGCCCTGCACTGGGCTTGGGCTCTGCGCTGGATGTGGAGTCTGCTTAAGATTCTCTCTCTCCCTCTGCCTCTTCCCCGTCTCTCTCAAAAATGAATGACTGACTGACTGAATGAATGAATGAATAAGACAAACCAAGACCATGCCAGGCAAACAGATGGGCAGTCATCTTATCCTCCTGGCACATGGATCATCTTTGTTAAAAAAAAAAAAAAAAGAGAGGAGCTAAACCATGAGATGATACAGAGAAACTAAATGTATATTGCTAAGTGAAAGAAGCCAGTCTGTTTGAAAAAGCTACATATAGGGCGCCTGGGTGGCTCAGTGGGTTAAATATCTGCCTTCGGCTCGGGTCATGATCTCAGGGTCCTGGAATCGAGCCCCGCATCAGGCTCCCAGTACGGAGCCTGCTTCTCCCTCTCTCTCTGCCCCTTCCCTCTGCTCGTGCTCTCTCTCTCAAATAGGTAAATAAAATCTTAAAAAAAAAAGGCTACATATATACTGTATGATTCCAACTGTATGACATTCTGGAAAAGAAAAAACTATGGAGACAGTAAAAAGATCAGTGGTTTCCAAGGGTTTGCGGGAGGGAGGGATGAATCTGTGGAGCACAGGGGATTTTTTAGGGCAGTAAAATTATTCTATATAATAATATAATGGTGGATACATGTCATTACACATTTCTCAGAACTAATAAAATATTCAAGACAAAGAGTGAACCCTAATGTAAACTATAGACTTCAGCTAATAATAATGTACCAACATTGGCTCACCAATTGTAACAAGTGTACCTCACTTAGGCAAGACATTAATAAAAGAAGCTCTGTGTGGGGGGACTGTAATATGAGAACTCCCTGTACTTCCCAATGAATTTTTCTGTGTATCTAAAACTATTCTAAAAGATGCCTTTTTTTTTTTTTTATAAAAGACTATGGTGAAAATAAAATATAATACTAAAAAGTACTAAATTAATCTAAAGAAGGCAAAAAAGAAATAAATGACAACAGTGACAAAAAGTGAAACAAATAGAGAAGTCACAGCTCTAAATCCAACACTACAAATAATTACATTAAATGTAAGTGGACTAAATATTCCAATTAAAAGGCAGAGACTGTTAGACTGGGTAAAAGAAGAGGACCTAAGTTTTGAGTTAAAGAGCCTTTAATACACTTTAAATACAGACAGAGTAGGTTGTAATCAAAAGGGTGAAGTTATATGCAAACACTAATCAAAAGAAAGTTGAAGTGGCAGTATTAATATCAGATAAAATAGACTTTAAGACAGAGTATTACCAGAGATAAAGTAGATTTCACAATGATATAAAGTAAATATATCAGGAAGACAGAACAAATATCAATGTACATGTACGTGTCTAATAACAGGTTTTAAAATATTTTTAAAAATTTTATTATTGAAGTATAGTTGACATACAATGTTATATTAGCTTCAGATGTACAACATAGTGATTTGACACTTCTACACATTACGCAATGCTCACCACAGTAAGTGTAGTCACCATCTGTCACCAAGGTTATTATAATATTATTGGACTATATTCCCTATGCTGTATTTTTCATCCCCTTGACTCATTTATAACTGGGAGTTTGTACTCTTAATCTCCTTTGCCTATTTGCCCTGTCCCTACACATCCCACCCTGGCAACCAGTTTGTTCTCTGTATTTATGAGTCTGTTTCTGTTTTTGTTATTTTGTTTTTTAGATTCCACATGTAAGTGAAGTCATATGGTACTTGTCTTTCTCTGCTAGCATATTTCACTTAATACCCTCTAGGTCATAAATAACAGAATTTCATTTTTTTTTATGGCTGAGTAATATTCTAATGTGTATATATACCATATCTTCTTTATCCATTCATCTATCAACGGACATTTAGGTTGCTTCCGTATCTTGGCTACTGCAATTAATGCTGCAATAAACATAGGGGTGCATGTAACTTTTTGGATTAGTTTCTTGTTTTCTTTGGGTAAATTCCTAGGAATGGGATCCTGGATCATATGGTATTTGTTTTTAATTTTTTGAGGAAATTCTGTATTTTCCACAGTGGTTGCAACAATTATCAATTCCAACAATAGTGCATGAGAGTTCTCTTTTCTCCACACCCTCACCAACACTTGCTATTTCTTGTCTTTTTTAACCATTCTGACTGGTGTGAGGTGACATCTCATTGTGGTTTTCATTTGCATTTACCTGTGATTAGCAATGTTGAGCATCTTTTCATGTGACTGTTGGCCATCTGTGTTTCTGCTTTGCAAAAATGTCCACTCATTTTAAAATCTTTTTTTTGGGGGGGGGGGGGCTTGTGTGACAGTGGGTTAGGCATCCGACTCTTGGTTTCGGTTCTGGTTGTGATCTCAGGGTCGTGAGATTGAGCCCTGTGTCAGGATCTGCACTCTGTCCCCCTCCCCCCACCCCATGCACTCTCTCTCTCTCTCTCTCAAATAAACAAATCTTTAAAAAAATAATAAAATAAAATCTCTTTGTTTTTGGTATTGAGTAGTAGGAGTCCTTTATATATTTTGGATATTAATCCCTTAACAGATGTATCATTTGCAAATATCTTCTCCCATTCAGTAGCTTGCCCTTTTGTTTGTTGATGGTTTCCTTCACTGTGCAAAAGGTTTTTAGTTTGGTGCAGTCCCCATAGTTTAGTTTTGCTTTTGTTTCTTTTGCCTGAGAAGACATATCCAGAGAAATCCTGCTACAGCCAATAAAGAAAGTATTGCCTATGTTCTCCTCTGGTCTCACATTTAGGTTTTTAATCCATTTTGGATTTATTTTTGTGTACGGTGTAAGGAAGTGGTCGTGTTTCATTCTTGTGTATGTTGCTGTCTGGTTTTCCCAACACCATCTATTGAAGAGACAATAGATGTCTTTTCACCATTGTATATTCTTGCCTCCTTTGTGATAGATTAATTGACCATATAAACTTTTTATTTCTGGCCTCTCTATCCTGTTCCATTGGTCTATGTCTATTTCTGTGCCAGTACCATACTCTTTTATTATAGCTCCATAATATATCTGGAAATCTGGGATTGTGATACCTCCAGCTTTGTTCTTTCTTAAAATTGCTTTGGCTATTTGAGGTCTTTTGTGGTCCTATACAAATTTGAGGAATATTTGCTCTAGTTCTGGGAAAAATACAACTGGCATTTTGTTATGAATTGCACTAAATCCATACAATTGGAGGGTGGGTAATATGGACATTTTTAACAATATTACTTTGATCCATGAGCATGGTATATCTTTCCATTTGTTTGTGTTGTTTTTATCAATGTCTTACAGTTCTTAGAGTACAGGTTTTTTACCTCCCTGGTTAAATTTACTTGTAGGTATTTTATTCTCTTTTGGTGCAATTGGAAATGGAATTGTTTTCTTAATTTTCCTTTTTGCTATTTCATTATTAGTGTATAGAAATGCAAAATACATGAACAACAAACTAACAGATTTAAGAAACACATAAACCCACAATTACAGCTGGAAATTTTAGCTATCCTCTTGGCAATTGAAAGAGTAAGTAGAAAACAAATCGGTAAGGATGTAGAAGGTCTGGCTGACAACAAGTACTCTGACCTAATAGTTACAGGACATCACGTCAAACAATTGCTGAATCTACTATTTTTTTTTTTTTTCCTATTGCACATGGACTGTTCATCAAGACGAGCCAACTGCTAGGCCATAAAAGTGAAGCAGGAAATATTTCAAACTGAATGATAATAGAAATGCAGCATATGAAAATTTGTAAATATAGTGAAAATAAAAGAGGAAATTTATAGCTTTAAATGCTTATATTGGAGAGGAAAATGACTTAAAATGATTCTAAGTTTCTATTTTAAAAAGCTAGGAAAAAAGACACCAGTTAATAACCATATTAACTATTTGATGACCAGGAACCAGTTTTAAGCATTTTGCTCCCTAACATGATAGCCTGGTACTTACATGTAGACATTTTGCTATGTGTAGTTACATTATAGGGAACTGGTTGGGGGCTTGGGTATGACATAGTTTTCTATTTAAACTAATGGAAAATAGATCCCCAGTTAGTGTTTTAGCATGAAACAATGGATTTTCAGAATGGATTATTAAGTGGGAGATGTACTGTAACTAGAAAAAACAATTTTAGAAAGTGACAAAAAACTTAAATATTTGTAAATATTAAACATTTGTACATTAGGAAACACTCTCCTGTCAAAATGACAAGAAATAACAATGGTGTTGATGAGGATGTGGAGAAAGGGAACCCTTGTGCACTGTTGGGAGGGAATGTAAATTGATGTGGCCACTGTGGAAAATGATATGGAGTTTCCTCAAAAAGTTAAAACTAGAACTACCATATAATACACCAATTGCACTTCTGGGTATTTATCTGAGGGAAACAAAAACACTAACTCAAAAAGATATCTGCACTCCTGCATTCATAACAGCATTATTCACCATAGCCAAGATATGAAGACAAACTAAGTGTCCACTGATGGATGAATGGATAAAGAAAACATGATGTAGACGTGCGCACGCACACACACACACAAATTACTCAGACACAAAGAAGAAAATCTTGCCATTTGTGACAACATAGATGGATCCTGAGGGCATTATGCTAAGTGAAACAAGTCAGACAGAGAAAGACAAATACTGTATGATCTCACTTATATGTGGAATCTAAACAAACAAAAAACCAAGCTCATCGATACAGAAAACTGCCTGGTGGTTGCCAGAGAGGCAGGGGTGGAGGGTGGGTGAAATGGGTGATGGGGGTCAAAAGGTATAAACTTCCAGTTATAAAATAAGTCCTGGGGGTATAACATGCAGCATGGTGACTACAGTTTAAGATGCTGTATTATGTATCTCAGAGAGAGTAGATCTTAAAAGTTGTTATCACAAGAAAAAATTGTAACTATGTGTGGTGATGGATGTTAACTAGATTGACAGTGGTGACCATTTTGCATACAAATATCAAATCATTACGTAAGTTAAAAGATGTAAGTTAAAGAGTTTTGGAGAACTTGCATCTGCCACTGTGAGCTTCCAATGCTGGAAGACTTTTCTGAGGAGACTGTTGGCAATGTAACAAGTGATTTTTGGTAATGAATACTGTACTGTGTCAACATCTGCAGAGAAGTGTTATTTCCACATGATGCTACAGAATCCTACCTGGGTAACAGACCCATTTGGGGAGCAGTACAGAGCAGTGACTTTTAATAAAGCAGAACGCAAAGGGCACTGACATGGTTTCAGATTCCACACTGCAACTACTCTTTTCCTTTTTAAAATAACTTTCATTTTCAAATAGTGTAAATCTCACAACAAGTTGCAAAAATCATACAGAAAGATCCACGTACAGTCACCCAGCTCCCCCCAATGGCATCTTATACTGACAGAGAACTTGTCAACCAGGTAATCTTGTTACATCAGGTGCAGACCTTAATGGGGCTTCACCTGTTGTGCATGCACTTGCTTTTTCTCCAATTAACCATTAAGGGACCATCATTTGTCATGTTTTAGTGCAGTGCCAAAAAGAGCATCCACGGTGATTAGAAAAAGGATTTTGAAATATTCCTCCCTTTCATCAGAGAGGGAGACAAACCATAAGAGACTCCTAGTCATAGGAAACAAACAGGGTTGCTGGAGGGAAGGGGGGTGGGGGATGGGGTAATTGGGTGATGGACATTAAGGAGGGCACATGATGTAATGAGCATTGGGTGTTACATAAGACTTATGAGTCACTGAACTCTACCTCTGAAACTAATAATACACTGTTAATTAATTGAATTTAAATAAAAAATAAAATATTCCTCCCTTTCCCAACTACATATCTATGTGACTACTTCAAACACACATATGACAACAGAATGAATGCAGAAATCTAACCTACTCTAATTGAAGAACTTAATCTTCAATTAAGACACTAAAGATATGTGCAAAAATGTAAAACAATGCCACTCTCCTCAGTAGATATTCTTGTTTTGGAAAAGTTATTTCTCTTAAAAATATTCTATGTTAAGACGGAATGAGTTTATGTCTTTACTTTCAACGAATAGTTTTTGAAATGTTTTAATGTCGACAGATGTAACACACACTAATGCTCCTTGCGACCTCCAGTGGTTTCTAGGGTCATTAAGGGGTCTGGGTTTTTCGAGGTAAACTCCAGCAGCAGGTAAGCCTTCTCCCAGAGCTCCCCGGCTTTCTGAAGTCCACAAACACCACAATAAGCCTGAAACCTTTTTATTCATCAATTTAAACACAGATATTTGAGTGAATTATTATCCAGAGGAAATTAAAAGTTCAGAACTTTATGGAGTGATTGTCAACAGGGGAATATGATTCATATTCAAACTAAATATTTTAAAGTGACCTTTTAAACTACTATGTACTCTAAATTCAAGTACAGCAGTGCAAGAAACTGCAACTATTCAACTTTGTAGAATTCACAATTTTCTTTAGAATGTCCTTGCATTTAGACAGACTTTTTTTCATTACCCAAATGCATGAAGTGAATCGTAGACTTTAAAAATACATTGTTTCTCCAGTGTCTAAGACTTCGTGTTGGTTTGATCCATGGCTGTGAAGAATGCACAGATGGCAGCCGTGATGAGGATATGCATCCCCTCATAAAGAAGTTTTGGAGAAAACACACTCCATATAAATAAATGGTAACGCAGGGATGTCACCAAAATGATATACGCAGAGACTGGAAAAGAGCAGATCAGTGCATAGCAGAAGCAAGCATGACCCAGTGCAGAACCGCTGTTAATAAAAAGGGAATGTGTATGAGTATATGCTACTTTTGCATCATATAAGGCATGACACACACGTAGTCGATATTTTTATTTTGAAAACGACCATGGTAACTCTTGTTCCTGGGACAGCCCCCACCCAATCTGGTCAGTCTGGTGGGCAGGAGCCCACCCACCCAAGGGGACAACAGCTGCAGGCGGCGGTCCTGTCACTCTCTAGTGCCTCAACCTGCAAGATATGTACGAAAAGTGCATCCCCAAATTTTGCAATAGATTTGTTTAAAAATCACGTGCATGTACCACTACATGACGCATCACAAATGTTATGAAACATAATGAAAAGGAAATCACACAGGACGAGATACACGTTTTGAGCTCTGCTTTGTACTGCCCAGTGGGCATCTGGTCTGGGGACACTGGCCCGAGAGTGTTTGCTAAGCAAATTAACAGAAAAGAGCATTCTCAAGCACACGCATGCCCTCTTTTTCTTTTCAAACCATCGGCACAATCATTACATAAATCTAACCTATTCTTTTTTTTAATTATTATTTTTTAAAAGATTTTATTTACTTATTTGAGAGAGAGAATGAGACAGAGAGCATGAGAGAGGGGAGGGTCAGAGGGAGAAGCAGACCCCCTGACGAGCAGGGAGCCCGATGTGGGACTCGATCCAGGGACTCCAGGATCATGACCTGAGCTGAAGGCAGTCACTTAACCAACTGAGCCACCCAGATGCCCCCTCCTGACAATTCTTAATGGAATATGGTTAGTTTCTGCATTTTATTTTTTTATTTTTATTTTTTTAAAGATTTTATTTATTTGAGAGAGAGAGAATGAGAGACAGAGAGCATGAGAGGGAGGAAGGTCAGAGGGAGAAGCAGACTCCCTGCTGAGCATGGAGCCCGATGCAGGACTCGATCCCAGGACTCCAGGATCATGACCTGAGCTGAAGGCAGACGCTTAACGACTGAGCCGCCCAGGCGCCCCTAACCTATTCTTTTTTTAATTATTTTTTTTTTAAAGATTTTATTTACTTATTTGAGAGAGAGAATGAGACAGAGAGCATGAGAGAGGGGAGGGTCAGAGGGAGAAGCAGACTCCCCACTGAGCATGGAGCCCGATGCGGGACTCGATCCCAGGACTCCAGGATCATGACCTGAGCTGAAGGCAGCCGCTTAACCAACTGAGCCGCCCAGGTGCCCCAATCTAACCTATTCTTGAAGGCAACTTCTTTCCAAATGACAAGTTCTATCATTCACTCACTTCACCTCACAAATCCTCAGAGGCCAGGCTTTCCAGGCTCTGGTTAAAGCCAAGTTCCAGTTCTGACGCTTCCCCTCAAACACTGCATGAGTGTAGGTGGCCTTTCTGGGGCCGGTAAATGCCACACGTCACCGCTGCCCACCCTTTCCTGAAGCACGACCACCATTACATGTGCAGCCATCCTCACTGTGTAGGAGTCACATCAGCATGGCTGTGTATGGGGACGTGGACCCGGGATTACTGGAGTCCCAGGGTGGGGAGTAGATGGTCTGTGTGCTCAGGGGGAGCCTGGGGGGCACCATGCGCTGGACATGAAGGGTGAGCAATGAGGAGTTCTGCGTAGGGGGAGCAAAGACCCTGAGGTACAGAGCGAGCGTGTGTGCGTGTGCATGGGTGTGTGTGCACACATGTGCTCCACAAAGGGGCTCCTCAGGCCTAGCGACCCAGCGCCACTAGCTGGTGCCACTCAGATCCCCTCGGTGTGCTCAATGTCCGGCAAAAGGCGCCAACAGCCGCTCAGGGGCCAAAGGATGCCTGGCCCCTCATGCTCACAGCTCTTGCCCCCGCTGTGCCCTCACCTTGCCCTAACTGGCTCCCCATCTTGGGCCTTGGTGTCCATTCTTTCTTCCTGCTGGGTTTTCCAGCTGTCGCATCGCCCCCTGGCAGGGAACATACTCTGCTTGCTTCTACTTGCATACCATCCTGTGGCCTCGTCCCTGTGCACGTGCTCCTCCCCTGCAACCTTGACTGGCTGTGATTACTTCTACCCACATGCTCTTCCCTAGGAGGCCATCCTGACCAACACCAGCAGACTCAGGGGCTCAGCCATTCTGACCTCACCTCTGTGACATGCTCAGCAGGTAACTGACTCATCTCTCTGCTACCGCCACCAGACCATGAGCTCCTTGGGGTGAATCCTTGCACCTACATCTCGGGTCCCACTCAAGATCCAGTCCATCAGGCAGACGACCTCGAGGGAGCTGGGCCCTGGGGCATTATTTATTAACTCCCTCAAGGGCCACTGCAACAATATCTGGTGAGGGAAACTCTTAGGAAAAGCTTCATGGATGAAGCTTGTGGCTCATGGCGCTGCCACCCCTCTCCTGGGGAGTGTCATGGAGTCTGTGCTCAGCCAAGAGCCTGCTGACCAGACAGTGAGGGAGATGGAGCTCCCAGGATCCTGCCCCTCCTGGCATTTCAACTTCACACAAAGCAAACATCACCTATTTAGAAGACTCGGCTTCTTCCTTCCATAGCAACACCCAGTAGGGTCACCATTCCCACAACCTCAGCAAAGAACAACGTGCACTGTAGGGAAATGGATGAAGGCTTTGCAGCCTGGCTCATCATGGCTGTCCATGCCACCAGGCTCCAGAACTGAAGCCAAGGGTCATGGACCACCCAGGGCCCAGTTTTTGAGCCATTAGAAATATTTTCTTTTTCTACCATTTTTGTCTGGCTCTAGTTTTCGTGACTTTGGAACCCTCCCCCCCAAAACCAATGAGTAAAAATTGATGTTTTAAGCTTTTAAAAAAGAACAAGAAAACCCTTTTCTAAAATAAAAGAGAAACACTCCTTAATTAGGGAAAACATCATATCATACTAGGGAGAAGAAAACATCATATAACACTCTCCGGCCAGTTAAAACACTTTCAGCTTACTTACAAAAAAATGCTTTGTCTTTTTTTCTCCCCCATATAAACAGATGGAAAGTGCAAGGAAAATCGAATTGTGACTTCAGCACCAAGGAAGCTCTTCTTCCTAGAAGCCCAGGCTCTCCCTATCTGGCCCTCATCTTCCCCAGCGCACCCACTCAGTTGATCTGTAGGCTGCAGATATGGTGTGTAGAGCAGAGCCATATGCACTGTGGCAGATAAGCTCTCCAAGGCCAACTCGTGGCCCCGAGTGCTCAACACATGATGGCACTGACGAGGACTGAGGCCTCCCAACCTGACCTAAGCCCAGTCACAGAGATGTCAGGGAGCCTGCTGGGGAGAGAACCCACGGCTCAGTGGTGGTCCTGCGGCCCACGTGGGTTCACGACAGAATGAGAGCCTGAACATCCCTCCGCTCCGCCAGCAGCACCTTGGCTTGCAAGCGCTGACCACCAGACCAGCAGTGACTCTAAGAGGAGTCTATCATAGACGGTCCCAAAGTGTGTGCCCAAGGAGGACACAATGACTCGTAGGCATCTCCCTTGTGCTCAGGAAAACCAGCTGGAGGAAAGAGACTCTCACATTTGAGAGGCTGAGAATCAACCATGGCAATTTAGAGGGGACGCCAGAAGGTCTCTAGAGCAGGAAGCCTGCTCTCCACAGCTGAAGCCTTTACTAGCTTTCTTGCTCTAAACTTTGACTTGAGAGTGTCACCCCACTCACACCTACACTCCTCTTCACCCCTTCTGCAACTGTACAATGGCAGAAGATGGTGGCTTGTGGACATGAACTTGGGGGCAGAAGTCAAGGTCACTGAGGCTTGGGTCCCAGGAGCTGGTCTGGGGCGAGGATGAGAGGAATCCCATGAAGTATGTGGGAACCCCCAAGTGCGATCCTGAGAGGTGGGGCCTGAACATGTCCTGGGAGGTTCAAACATGGGGTCCACAGTCACCACCACAAGGGCTGCATTTTTAATAGCGGGCAGAGAAGTGGGGGCCAGAGGGGTAATAGGGACAGGAAGCCTTGCCCTCCCCTAGGTGACACCCCCCTGGAAGACTGGAGACACAGGGGTACATCTGGCAGGAACAGTGTCCTCCTGGGGTCTCCCTAATTGGCTGCGCCCTGCACGTTCCACGGACCACTCAGCATGTGGAGGCTGGTCCCGCACCTGAGCAAGATGCTGGCATCCGGGCGGGGGTGGGGAGGCATGCCTGTGGGTTAACCAAGTGGCTGAAGAAATGGGAAGGCGCTTCTGGGAGTGGGGCACCGGGGGAGCCCTGACAAACCCGGCATGGCTGCTCACACACCTGCAGCCTGTGCCACTCCTCACGTAGGCCCCTCAACCTCAGGAGGCAACACCATCACCCCATTTTACAGAATCAGACAGCCCACATACCACTCAAGCCACACTCTGCCAGGAAGGACCCAGGCACTGAGTCACCGTGGTGCCCAAAGACCACGAAGTCCCCGCCTTAGGAAGCTGCCTTTCTGGGAGGACCAATGTGTAAACAAGTAAGAAAGCACCAAGGAGCGTTGATGGGCAGGAGGGTGGTATAGGCTGCCCCATTGGTTTGGGGGACCACGTGGAGCCTGAGGGCGCCTCTCAGTGGCAGGGCAGGGCACGGCCACCAAGCCTGAAGCCCTTTGGGCCTGTGCAGGCTCCTCTCTGCAGCAGGGACCCTGGAGGTGAGAGCCAGCATGCCTTGTCTTCATGCCCCAAACAGAAGATCCCTCCCTGCCTGCCCCACCCAACGAGGCCACCAGCAAGCAGGGAAAGCAGAGATTTTCCTTCTTGTGCCCCAGGCAACCACATCGTGGTAGGAGCTGGAAGAGAGCAGCTGAAGCTAGATACCCCCACAGCCTCCCCAGCCATCCTGACACAGGGTGGCCACAGACCTGCACTTACACCTGCCTCTGGCCTACATGCTGGACTGTCCACTCTTATTTAAGGAAAGGAAAACTGATGAAGACCTTTTGGCCCTTGGGGTTTGGAACCCTGTATCTGGAGTAAGATGCTCTCTTCAAACTGCCAACCTGCCATCAGATTTTGTGCTGAAAGACAAAGAAGGGGCTTCACCTGCTGGTTTCTGAGCTCAGGAAGCTCACTAAGTGGCTGGCCCACAGCACAGGCCCCGCGAACGTGGCAAACGCTGTCAGGAACATAGCTGGGACCTCCATGTAGGTGTCCAGGCCCACGAAGCCCGCTGAGACATCCACCGTGGCTATGTTGTTGGAGTTTCCCTGCAACACAGGGAGAAGCAGCACTGACGTGGCCACCAGCAACCACAAATAGCCGCACGCGGTCACGGTGACATGGACACACGGGAGCCCCAGATGCCCGCCCACCCCCTTCCCGCCTTGCTTCCAGGTGGGGAGGAACAAGTGAAATGTCTTCTACCTTCAAGAAACTAAACAAATAAAAGTCGTATGATGAACTATGGCAAATTCCAAACTCCTCTCAGCTCTATCTACCGGAGACAGACACGCTGACCTCCCTGTGCTGAGGGACCTGTCTGGAGGGCTGCGCCTGGCCTTGGGAGGCAAAGTGGCCAAGGGGAGGCTGGGGGTGGTGTTGCCAAATGGCTCCTTCAATGGGTGGACACTGCTGTTAGGCAGAACAGGGCACGCTGGTCACGGGGAGGGCTTGGCGTGTCAGACCGGAGACCCTGGTGGATCACCGCCCAGTCCCGGGTGTAATGCATAGTTCGTCCTGCATAGGAGGGTGGGGTTTGCATCCAAGGGAAACCTCTCCTAGATTCAGCTCTTCTCTCCACTTTCAGTCTCTACCACTGCTGGTGTCCTTTTCCTCAGCTACTCCGGACATTTGTAAGTTTGACATTTGCCTGTCCCAGTCCAACTAAGGCCCCTCCTGGAACCACTTATCAATGGCCCGGGACACAACTCCAGCTGGGTGTTTATGGCTTCACAAATCTGACAGTGGAACCCCACTGCCTCCTCCTTTGCTGTGTCATTGCAGGTGGCCACCGGGTCATGGTGGCAGACCTCCCAAATGTCTCGAAGACATGCATTTACTCCTGTCCTCACCACCTCTTACAGCGGGCCCCTCCCCTGACAGCAACCTCCACTGTGCAGCTTCCCCTTCAGCCACTTTGCCCGTGGCTGCCTGGGCTCTCTCCTGATTACTGAATTCCTACTTAGAAGCCCCTCGCTACAGACTGAGGAGACCCCAGAGCTGCTGAGAAGAGGGAAGAACAAGAGTCCCAAGTGCTGCAGCAAGGGGAGGCACGACGACGACAGACACACGGTTACAACACCGTGAAGTCCCCTGCTCTGGGGCTTTACTTGCATCTACTCATTTAATCCTCCACAGTCCTGACGTGGTGCCATTGTGGCTCTCAGTGAACTGGTGGGACACTGAGGTACGGAGACCCAGAGGAGGCCAGCTGGGTGCCACACTCCCGACCCCTGTGTGACCAGGCGTCCCCGAGCTGAGGGCAGGAAGGAGGGGCAGCAAGCCTGCAGGTCTTCTCCCAGGAGACAGGACCGTGACGGAAGGGCTATGGGCAGGGTTGAGACGAGGGAGGCCCGCGCTGCTGTTGGTCACTGCCTGAAGCGCCGTGGTCTGTGCTGGTTTTGCATGCCGACAGACCCCCCAGCCCAGACCGGCGCCGCTGCGATCGGACACGCGCGTTCCGCTGCCAAGTTCCAGCACCGTGTGCCATGAGGGATGCCTTGTCACCGCCCCGTGGAATGTGGCTATGTGCCGCAGAGGAGCACACAGAACGTGAGGCGGTCTGCTCGCTCAGGGCACGACCGTGGCTCCGTCAGTCTTCCTGACACCAAGGCCTCAGCGCGGGCCAGGGTGCCTAAGCGGCAGCCACCTTCTTCTTCCGCACTAAGAGGCAGCCTGCTGGACTCTCAGCACGTGTGCGACCAGTCCGCAAGCACCAGGCCGTATCTGCAGATACGCCAGGACCACGCCCGCAAGGAGCCCCGGCTATCCACACACCCCTGGTGCCCTCTGTGCTCACTGGACGTGGTCGCTGTCCAGCACGGTGCCCGGGAGCCTGGACTAGGGAGAGGGGCGTGGTGATCTTCCATGGTGATGGCATTCCCATTCCCCACCCAGGCACTCGTGGTCAGAGACGGAGGCCACCACCAGAAGAGGCCTGTGCATGACTTTCAAAGAGAGGACTGTGAGGCTGACGGGCCATCTAGAAATTGCAGGAATGCTTAGCAAAGCTTGAAGTCCTTCTACGGCAACACATCAGTTACACTGAATGGCCAAGCGTGAAAGAACCTTAACATAGGTGTGTCGCTACCAACAAGGCAGAGCGAGTCTCACCCAGAAGCAGACTCCAGACCCGTGCCTCTCTCCTCTGCAGCTCGTGGTGCAGTGTTTACAACTGCCTCCTTTATCCTCGTCCCCTTCCCAGCGGGCATTCTGGAATTCCTGGGCAAACTGCATTCCCTCACATCCACAAGGTTGGTGACCTCTTACATTTCTTCCGATAGGTAAGAAAAGGTGTGGCCTTTGAGATGGGGCTGTCTGACACCATGGGGACACACACAGCTGAAAGCCCGTGAGGCTCAACAGAGGCCAGCCTGCCCGGGGCGGAACTGACCGGCAGGTCCCCAGGCGCTGTGTGCTGGTCGCCAGTGCGGTCCTCAGTCACCGACACCTCCCGGGATGGGCAGCAACTCCAGGGAGGTGCGGTCCCTCTCCAGGTCCTACAGACCCCAGTCATGCCTTCCCTATAGGTCCTGCGGAACACCAGCAAGCACAGAGAGCGACTACACAGGATGCCTACCTCCTGTTTGTCACTACTCGATCCTTACAGCAGCCGAGGGGGAGACGGCTGTGGAGTAGCCCATTTTATAGTGAGACCAGGGCACAGCAGGTGCTGCCAGAGGCCATCTGGCTCGGAAGTGCCGGACACCAGTGTTGGGGCTCCAGCCACCCACGTGCAGGGCTGGACTGAGAAGTACGGGGGTCCTCCAGGGGAGATGGACGGTAAGGACGGTCTGAGGGTCAGGTCACATCCTCCAGGACATGATTTCTAGAACTCCCTCCACCCCACCCCTCTCTGGGCTTCCGGGAACAGACAGAGAACAGTGGGGTGGGGGGGCCTGCTCTGTGGGTGAGACCAGGAGTGCCGGCAAAGGAGGGAGAAGTAGGAAGGGCAGGGAAGGAGCCCCAGGCCCACCTGTCGGGACACACAGACCACACAAGTCCCCAGGGACTGAAAGAGGGAGAACCTGGTGCACAGAGACAGTACAGATCCTCACCTTAAAGATGGGAAAACACAACAGAGATGCTCAGGGGCTTGTGCACAGTTCCTCTGCCAGAGGGTGCGGAGCCGGTAGGGGAGTGTGGGGCCCCCTGAACCAGGGCAGAGATGCGGGAAGGCTGGGATGGAACTGAGGCCCTCCCAGACCAGGAGCTGGTCCCTCTGTCCACCTGTCCAGGTTGCGCTCCAAGCACGTAGGCAAATACTGAGATCCATCCCAGAGGCAGCTTCGACTTGCCTCTGGTGGGCCCTTTAACATTGGAGAGAAGACATGATGACCACGGGGCCACAGGGGACTGAGGACCAAGTGAGGACATCCAACAGCACTCGGCACTCATGGCCAGGGGAACGGGCAGAGAGAGTTCAGTCATCACCTCATCAGGTAAAGCAATGGAACTGTGATGGGTGTCCCTAACGGGTCATGGTAAACAGATCCAGTACACAACGTACAATGCTTAATACACTGTCTTAAGCACTCCTGGATCCATAGCGAAGGTGTCAGTCTTAGATAACTAAGTGTATTTTATCCTATCAAATACACACAGGATTTAAGCATCATTCCCCACACCACACTTAAAGTTCCTTCACCGAACAACCTTTCTAACTTCCCAACTTATGGTAAACTTTCTCAAAGAAAAAAGATAAATGACATATAAAAAGTTAATAGATTTCTATCCACGATAATAATGAAAACCTACCTGGAAATAGAAGAATGCTTGACCGAACCAATAATGCATTATAGTGATCTCAGCTGCATCATGCCTCAGAGGCTTCCAGATGAATTTAGTCATTATAGTCTGAATGAAGAGGCTAAACACTAAGACTGGCAGATTATGTGGTCTAAAAAGCAAAGCGGCCAGAAGAACTAATCCACTATATATCTCCCATAAACCCACAGTCTTGATTGTGAAGTCTGCAGCAATGACTTGAGATTTAAGCAAGTCTTTGGTGCCCGTGAACAGAATGCCAAGGACAAAGACATGAACAAAACGAGCTTCAATAACACCCCTAAAAAAAAAGCAAAACAAGTTTGATTCGTTAGCACCAGCTCAAAAAACTCATACATACTCTTCCCATGAAAACCACGTGTCTACTTAAGCTAATTAAACCGTAGCACCTGCCCACCTGGGTGACTCTGTGGAAGTGGAGGTGTCTGCTTCTGCATATCAGCCCCCCAGGAGCCCCCTTGCCCAGGGGCTGGCAGGCCTGTCCTCTCTCTGTGCACTTCTGTGGTGGAACTGGCTTCTGGGAAATCTCGCTCATTTGGCCCAAGGATAGCCTGGTGCAAGACTGGAGCCATCCCCTGCAGGGTGCTGGAAAAACCATCCAGCTGCTTCACGGTGGGTCTGAGAGACCACTGCAGCAGGATAAGGCCAAGCGCTGTCAGAAACGTCCCTGAGCTCACAATGTTAAGATACATTCCGACATGTTTGCAACCAAGTAACCAAGTGCAGTGCGCGCTGTGGGGCCTAGAGAAGGTCAGGGCCAGGTTAGTCAGGGCTCTGCCACTTACTAGCTCTGCCGTTGGGGGAAGTTAGTTAAGGCTTCATCCTTCCTAAAATGAAGAGAAATGGTACCTACACTTCATAAGCTGTCCTGGGGATTAAACAAGAGAACACAGGTAAAGTACGCAGCACACAACAAGTATTAAGGGTTATTAAGAAATATTTTAGGGGCGCCTGGGGGGCTCAGTCGGTGAAGAGTCTGCCTTCACTCAGGTCAGGATCTCAGGGTCCTGGGGTCAAGATCCGCGCTGTCGGGCTCCCTGCTCAGCGGGGGGGGTGGGGTGGGGGTGGGGGTGTCTGCTTCTCCTCCTCCCTCTGCTCCTCCCCCTGCCTGCGCTCTCTCTCTCAAATAAATAAATAAAATCTAAAAAAAAAAAAAAAAGAATTATTTTAGCACTTCATTTCCAATTATTTGTAAAGGATATAATTTATGACACTCTATCAAAAAATTTCATCTTATGAAACACATGCATCCCTACAACACATTTTAAATAAATTTCATAAATCAAATATTTTATATATACAAGAAAAGCTAATCATTTAAAGTAATGCCAAGTAAATTAAATTTTAAATGAAATCATCACCATAATAATGTATGTTTTGAAAAACTGAATTTTCCCTGTTTTGAAAAACAATTGTCCTATCTCAGATTTCCTTACGGAGGTTTATGCACTTAAAAAAAATTCCTTTTATTAAAGCATAGTTTAAATCGAACAGTCAGACCACTGTCTGCTGTGTGCCTCCTCCAGTGTGTAGACACTTGCCATGGGGTCACGCACTGGCCAAGGAGCTGGGGTCAGGTGCAACCGCGTCACCAAGGCGTGTACTAAACGGAAAGCTGATGACTGACCCACAAGGGTTAAAGAAGGAGCAATCAGCCAAGGTCCCGAGTCATCAGAGCGGAAGAATGCTGGGGCAGTCTGGGTGGTGAACAGGAAAGAGAGCAGCAGCGGATGCCTTCTAGGGCTCCAACTGCTTGCCCTAAACCATGCAATGCCATTCCCACACGTCTAGGGCCATGGCAATCTGGCCTTCCACTCCAGCCAAGTCTGGGATTCAGAGTGGTGAAGAAGATTTTAGAATACCGATGGACAGCTTCGGACTGAACAGTGGGAAGCAGCTGTTAGAGCCATCTAGAACCTGACGGCTCCGGAACTGGGGCAGAGCTAGAAGCAGAGGGAGCTAGAACCAGGATGTCTCTAGTACTGGAGCAGATCTAGAAGCAGACGGAGCTAGAACCAGGACAGATGGAGGTGGGGAATGGAAGCATTTCCCAGGAAGAATGTGAGGCAAGCCCCGCAGGTTAATGAAAGGGTGCACCGGTCTCTGCTCTGGACACCAACAAGGTATATGCTGTGGCATCCACGAAAGGCAAGTTGTTCAAGTCTTGAGATGAGTGATCACGAAATTAGGTGCATTGATCTGAGAGGAAATGAGGAATTTATTCATGTTTCACACTTGAACACCCTCAAACGTGACGCCCAGCCTTGACATCTGCTCAGAGTCTCAGGCTCCAAAGTGGACAGCCTTTGAGATGTCTCCCCACCATCCGCCCCCTACCTGACCTCGCTGCCTCAGGAGAAGGCCTGCCACCCTGCTGTCACCTCAGCCAGGGTCTTGGCGTCACCTCAACTGCCCCTACCGTCGGCAGGTCCTGCTTCCAGGTGTGCCCCATGGCTCCTGGGCACCCACACAGCCTGGTCACAGCCCTCAGCTTATACCTCGACCTTTTCAGAGAAGATGACATTTGCTTTTCTTTCTCTGACTAGAAAAGCAATAAAAAAAATGCATGAAAAGGAAGAGCACAAGCTACCTGTGATTCCATGTCCTAAATATAATCACAACCAATTACCTATTTTAGTCTTTCATACAAACATAAAAAAAATATGTACATACTTCATAAGATGGGGTCATACAATAGTTTTACAGCCTGTCAATCCACATCTTCATGTCTTCTATGAAAGCACACTAGTCAGCACAGAGCTTTAACATCATTCAGAGGCTCATCCCACCACTGTTGGCCAATTACCTTGTTTTGTATTATGTGCACCTGTAAATCAGTTTTCAGAGAGCCTGCCTGTGTGCCGGTATCAGGCCTCGTCTCTGGGTGGATTCCTGAGGTACATTCCATAAGAGGGCGCCCAGGTCAGAGGGCTGGACACACTCAAGGTTCTTAACACATTTTACAAACAGCCGCCAGGATGGCCTCTGCTCACCCCACCCCACATCACCATTAAGAAAAGAAAAGCTGCCAGTCTGTGACAAAAAGTGGCCTTCATGACTCAGCACGAGGGGGCCCTCCCCACCCCCGGAGCTCACCGTAAATTATGGGAGAGCTGATTTTTCTGGTGTGCCTTTATTTCCCAGCTGCTAGGAAGCATCCACTCTTTGTGATTGCTGTTACTATGTCTTAACTGAGCAAAAGTAAACCCTTTAAATTCCTTATTTTCAGGGAACCCCTTATTTTAAAAAAGAAAGCTCAGTGGCCTTACTGCATTGTATGTCTCTCTCCTCCCAAAACAAAGAAGCTAAAAGAATCCGTTCACTGAGGCATTCCTTGTCAGGCTCCAGTAACTGCTGAGATCACAAGTCGCAGGAACCAACTCCAAAGTTCTCAAGACTGCACGGCCTGCTTTAGTACCTAAAACATGAAATTGATTTGCCAGTGCACTTACTTTGAAATGTCTTTGCTGTCTTGTTGCCATGGGAACAGGACATTTCCAATGGCCGCCCGGTAGCAATAGACGCCCAGCAGGCCAAGTGCCATGGCTACTTTTGACGTCAGAGAGCACCTCCTCTGAACCAGTGCGAAAATCACGATGAGCGAAAGGGCAGCCAGAAGAGAGAGTGCAGCTTTGTGATCAGAGCTGAAATGAAATGGAAAAGGCCCCAAATTACTAACAAGTGTAACTGGCGATGTCATGGATCTACATCAAGTGGCTTTCTAAGAACTTAGCTGATTTTTCTGAAAAGCAAAACAGAGAAGAAAATCATCGGTGATTTAAATTCAAAGGTTCTTAAAATGTGACAAATGAAGGACGGCTACCCTGAACTCTCATTTCCATTCCCAAATGGCCCCTGCCACCAGGCCTTCACTGGCCAGCGCAGTGATCTGTATAAAACACTATCCACTGGCTCCCCTGGCAGCCCCACGTTCCCCACCCAGAGATGAAGAGACTCTGGGCACAATGCATTTACCAGCGAACACCCTGCTCAGGGAGACAGGCACGTCCCGGCGTGATTCTCTCTCATTCACTCATTGGCACAGACTGACTCACTTAAAAGAGTGTCTGCTCGTTCCCAGGTGGGGAGACTTTGCAGAGGGGCTGAGCATCTCCGCCTGGAGCACGAAGCTGTCACAGCAGAGCTGGGCCCCCCGCTCTGCCTGGCCCTGGCCCACCATCCTGCTACCTCGGGGAGGGCTGTGCTGGAAGGCAGGATTCTTTTCTGTGTCATTCACCACAGCTCGTGCTCACAAAGCCCAGACACTCAGAGTTGTTAAGTGGATGAGTGACTATCTTGCCAAGTGAACACACATCAGTGGAAAAACTACATGGAAAAGACTCAGAGGAAAGATGTGGCCAGTGTCAGGACGTGGGCCCACGGATGGCAGGTGGTGACAGGGGTCATGTTGGGGCCTGGCCCTGCCCTGGTCCTTGCTCTGGGAGGCGGTCACCTGGGTGTCCATTCACTGTTGCCCTTTAAACTGTGTATTGTGCACTCTCCTAGATTGTTAATTATAACAACTGAAAGACAGCAATAAGGAAGGTGAGTTTACATGCCTCCCCAGAAGCTCTGCTATGAAGAGAAATGGGGCCACACTGCCACCTCTTCACAAACTGACAGGAGTAACTCAGCAGCACAGGGAAGACTCGTGATGCAGGAGGGGGGCATCCTGTTGGGGAGACTGTGCTGAAGGAGGGTCCAGACTAAGGAGTGGGGTGGGGCGGCGGGGGAGGGGGAGGCGTGAGGCATCGGGCCTGGGAATCAGCACATTCTCCTGCACGGCTTCAACTCTCCAGAAAAATACTAAGTGAGGCCACTGGGCTGTCCCGGGGCTCTCCCAACCTCACATGCTTGGGCAGGTGCCTCAACTCCCTTCTGCTTCCTCTTCTGAGGTGGGACAGGCCAGCAACCTCTCTCTGCAGGCTTGCTGTGAAAATGAAAGGAGCAGGCACATGGCAGGCCCCTGGAAAAAGCTGCCTGTGGTTCCCGTGGTTGCCAGGGCTTTGCTAACAGAGTGAACACCTGGGAAAAATTTCCCACCAGAATTATTTGACCAGAGGAAGGATTTTTATAGCTTTTGATGGATAGTTCCAGGTATCTTCCCAAAGGACCACGGCAGTGTATGGTCAGGGGTCCTCTGCTGCTACCCAGGACTGGGTTCTATCACTTCCTTCTGTGTGTCTACCTGACTATGAGTAAAATCACGCCTTGTTGTTTGACCCAAAGCTCCCCGATCCCCAGGAGGGCGAGCATGTCCCTTCTCTTTCTTTTGGCATTCCCTCCTTTAGGATGTCTGGCACTGTCCTGAGCCCCCCTCCTGCTGGTAATTTTCATGTAAGTCCTTCACAGCAACAGGAAACAAATGTCCATTCTGTTCTCTTCCTTCTACTTTAGTTTTCTAAGTCTTCACTGACAGACAATTAAAATGTATAACATAGGGGTGCCTGGGTAGCTTAGTCGGTTCAGCGTCTGTCCTTGGCTCAGGTCATGATCCCGGGATCCTGGGATTGAGCCCCGCATCATATCAGGTCCTTGCTCAGCGGGGAGCCTGCTTCTCTCTCTGCCGCTCCCCCTGCTTGTGGGCACTCTCTCTCTCTCTCTTTCAAATAAATAAATAAATAAATCTTAATATATATATATATAATATAGTCACTTTTTAAAAAATTTTTTGAGAGAGAGAGAGAATGCACGGGGCGGGGTGGGGGGGGGTAGAGGCAGAAGCAGAAGGAGAGAGAGAATCTCAAGCAGACTCCATGCTGAGTGTGGAGCCGGACATGAGGCTCAATCGCCCGACCCTGAGACCATGACATGAGCTGAAATCAAGAGTCAGACACTTAACTGACTGGGCCACCCAGGCGCCCCGATACAGCCACATCTTGACTTTTTCTGTCTCAGTTCCCTCTCTCTGCTTTCATCCTCCCCATTTGCTATACTTTTGACTAGGCTGTCCAGCCACTGGCTTCAGGGTGGGGAGAGAGGAGTGGGTGGCCAGAGGGAGCATGGCCCCGTCCCAGCCCTACCTTGTCAGGGAGGTGGCAGCAAGTGACAAAACTACATCCTTGCTGCAGTTGTCATTTTAACACTCAAAGGTTTTCAAACATAAACAATTACAGTGATTCAGCAATTAAAAAAACCCGAAGAAATCCATCTTTCAACATCAAATCATGGCTTACGGTCTATGTTTCCATTTCTTCAGATCTCAAATACCACTTCTGTTCTGAATATGAAGAATAGGCCTACATTTTGAAAAAGAAGACTGTGTGGTCAGTCAACCATGCAAGGTCTGGCCTAAGGCCACAGCTCATGCTCTCACCTGGTGAGCCAATGCCCCAGGTCAGGCCGGTGGGCCCACTGCACACCCGTCTGGTTTAGTGACCGCAGCAGCCGACAGCAGGTAAGTATCACCCATGGGCTGGCTAACACCATCCACTTCTCACAGCCTCTGAGCGTGTCAAGGGAAGTGGGGTCCTCAGACACTCCGTGGGGCTCTAACATGTTACAGTGGATGCTCCTGTCCTGTAATGCTGGTGCAGTGCTGACGAATCCCTCCTCCACGTGTGAGCACTGCTGGGGCTCACAGTCGTCCCTCAGAAAGCAGTTTCTGTAGACTTCGTGACACAGAGCCAGACACAGGGTGTTAATGAGGAAATACCAGGTCTGGTGCTCCTCCTCGATGAAGCTGCTTGCACCCAGACTCAGCACGTGGCCCATGGTCCCGAGTAAGATAAGAACATCTAACTCCGACCATCGTGCCTTTGGATGAGCTGGATTCTGTAGAAGGAAAGTGCATTTTGTGAGGAAAAATATAAAAATTACACAAATCCTACCACATGCACTTCCAAGTTCTTGCTCACAGAGCATAACCTGCTGTGACAGGTATGTACTGCTCCTCACGCCCCACACCCATCTCCTGCGCTGATGGGACTGCCTATCCTCCTGGGGCATGGGCAGTTGTCTCCCTGGGCTGCGAGCCCTAAGCTGAGCGACCCACGCCAACTGGGCAGTGCTGCAGCTCAGAGAGCTCACCTACCAGCCCTGCTGGAACCCTTCTCTCACCCTTTCCCGGGGAGCCTGAGGTCTTCAGGGGTGGGCCACAGTCAGTTCCTGCTATTTGAAACCAAAGAACCCCCAGGATATATTCCACCAAAGCAGACATCTAATTTTGCCATGACTTTTCCAGAAATCCAGACAGTTTTCATTAAAATGGTCAATTCTCTTGAAATAAGAAAGTTGGCATCACAGTATTATCCTTTAAATAGACTAACTGAAGGCATTTAAAATTAAAGATGAGGATTTAATGACTGTCATTTGATAACTACTTAATAATATTGACTCTATTTATCGTGTACAGCGGTATAAGAAAGAAAGAGAGATACCATGAATCTATTTAGGCCCCAGGGAATCAAACGGCTCTAGGGAAACCTATGCTCTCCAATGGGGAACAGAAATGTGCTATAAACAACAACCCGTGAGTTCCTCAAACACACGCACGCAGGGAGGGGCCTCAGAGGGCTTCAAGATGAGGCAGCTGCACTGGGGGTGGGGGTGGGGGGGCTGGAGTCACCTCCCTGAGTCCCTTGGGCTCCTGGCATCCTGGACCAACCGTGGCTGTCCACCTCTGCTTCACTGGTCTGCCACCACAACCATGAATAAAGGTGTCAGAGGCCAAAGAGTCTAAGAAGTCTGAAGGAAAACATCAGTCTTGAAAAGAAAAGGCAGGATGGACTCCCAAGGAGGGCAGGATGAGGACAGGGTCCCGGCCTCCTGCTGACCTTCCTAGAAGGTCTAACGAGCTGACTCTTTTCTCTCGGTAACATTCTTCCCTTGGCTGCCGCTCAAACTCTTTCGGAGAGATGTCTGGTTCACAAACTGCCCCAGCAGCCAACTGCCTATTCTTCTGTGACCAACAGCTCTGTACAGTGTCATGTTTATGGTCCCAGGGACCCTGTCTTTCCCATGAAGAAAGGAGGCATGTGACCTGACAACACAGATCGGAGTGTCTGGAGTCAGGATGCTCAGACGTCGGCCCCTCTGAAGTGGCTCCTTGACTCCGCCTGATACACAGCTGGTGTTTAGCCAGTGGCTGATGAATGAAACATCAGCTGAAATAAGACAAAATGGCCTATTCCGAAAGCCAGTGTCCTATGTGTAGGAACGAGCCTTACCTTGCTCAGGAATTTTCCAGAGGCAAACATCTTGGCAAGAGCAGACACGACTGCACAGAGCAGTGCAGAGATCAACGCCATCACTCCGCCTGCTGTCAGCCACGAGAGGCCACAGAAATAGCAGGAACTCTCGGCCGAGGTGCACACAATGACATGAAGAGCAGAAAGAACCAGGAACATCAAATAAAAGAGCAGAGAAAACGCAGGCGACCAGAGAGGAACCTCCAGTTCAGCCTTGCTGCTCAGAGCTTGCGGGATGCTGAGTAGGAGCAGGGCTAGAACCTGGAATAGGAAAACAGCAGCAGTGTCCACGCCTGCTGGGCTTGGAGAGAACTGTTCAGAAAAAGCCTGTCTCCTGACCTTGTGCCAGCTATTCGGCTGTTGGAAACAGAAGAAGAAAGCCCATTGAACACGATTTCTGATGACCTACCAAGAACGTACACATGCAGCCATGTGGAGCACAGCCACTTGACGCCTGACGATACTTTGGGCGTGACGACAGACAATGAAAGAGTTCAACAAACAAAGAAACTGGGTATTTTCCCATTTTCAGAAAAAAATAATACTTTATATGCTTTAAACTACAATATCCTGGCTGAGATATCAAATCAGTTTAACGGCTGAGCCATAACTCCACACAAGCTCCCGTACCTCCAAAACCATGACAGTCCCCACCAGCATCGAGTAGATGTCGTACTGGGCCACTTGTCTGCTCAGGGACAGGCTCAGGGTCCTCAGGGCATCCAAGTACTGCCTTCGAACCTTGGCTCCCAGGTTGAAAAGGACTTCTGAGTTATTTTCCTCCAAGTACAGTCTGATCCAGTTCCCATGCAACCTCTCTGACATTTTAAACTGCTCAAATCCAGGCTCTAACAAGAAGAGGACAAGGTTACACATACAGATCACAGACATTCACGCACATATATCATTTCAAAGTATTCAGTTATTCACAGCACGTGGTGTGAGCAGAAAGCCTGCTACCTAATGAAGATGAACTATTCCTTAGGGGGTGGCCAGCAACGCCTTCAGTAAAACAACAGCCAGTGGTGCTCACGAATCCTCGGACCTCCAGCCTGCCTGCCAGCCCGCCACGGCCCGAGGCACAAAGCAGCACACGACATGGATACAGGTGTCTGCCCACTGCTCTGCCACCCTTTCTCTCCCTCCCACACCTGCCCTCGCCTCCTCCTCCTCCCCCTTCTCTCTCAGTCTCTCTCCAAGCTTTTCTTCTTTCCCATATGCAATATAGAAACACCCCAGGGACGCCTGGGTGGCTCAGTCGGTTGAGCGTCTGCCTTCGGCTCAGGTCATGGTCCCAGGGTCCTGGGATGGAGCCCTGCTCGGCGGGGAGCCTGCTTCTCCCTCTGCCTCTGCTGCTCCCCGTGCCTGTGTGCACTCTCTCTCTCTGACAAATGAGTAAATAAAATTTTTTTTTTTTAAAGGTTTTATTTATTTGACAGAGAGAAACACAGCTAGAGAGGGAACACAAGCAGGGGGAGTGGGAGAGGGAGAAGCAGGCTCCCCGCGGAGCAGGGAGCCTGATGCGGGGCTCGATCCCAGGACCCTGGGACCAGGACCTGAGCCGAAGGCAGACGCTCAACGACTGAGCCACCCAGGCGCCCCAGTAAATAAAATGTTTAAAAGACAAAACCAAAAACAACCTAGAAAGGCATTACATTAATAGGCCCTTGGTGTTACAAATTTCCCACCTTTGACCTGCTTCCCTTCTTCACGTGGCCTGACCCCTCCTGCCATGATGCCGAGCTAGAGGACCCAACCCGATGCACAGCTAGGGCTGACAGAACAGCTCCTGGATTGAAGCCCAGCCCCAAATGCTGCTGGCTCCCACTCTGGGACGGCAACGGCAGGCAGCTCAGCATCAGGAAGCTGCCTTGCTTCCTTCTGGAGTTGGACCAGACTTACTGGTGACTCAACTAGTCTGCAAAACAAGGACTTCCTTTCTGAGACTCCATGGTATTTATTGTGCTCTTCCGACTTCCAGCAGAGCTATTCCAAGGTGGTCTAGGCCATGTCTTGCAGGATTAGGGTTAGGGTTGCTGTATAACCCTGAGCACAGCCCAAATGCCTGAAGCCCTTCCATGCTGTGGAGACCAGGTGACCAAGTGCTGGTGGCCGGCGTTACTCCAAGCCCCTCACGCCTGTCCTCTCCCCATGACCTGAGATAGGGGTGACGACCATGCCCACCCCAGAGAGAAGGCACGCAGACACCAGCTCATGGGCTGGCAGGTGACGGCTGGGATCTAAACTCAAGTAGTCTGGACCTAGGATGGAACCCTTGTTACACCCCACCATCCTGAAGTCACAGAGGCAGGGGCACCTGTGGCTGTACCCAGAATCACAGAGACATAGGGGCAGCAGTGTCTGTACTCCTCCACCCAGAACCAGCAAGAAGTGGACGCCTGCGTACATATCCAAACAAGTATTTACTGAGCACTGACTACATGCTATGTGCAAACAGGTACGGTTCTGCCTGCTTGGGCCTGTGATCTAGCTGGGTTCTCACATGTGTGTGTAAGTACAAATCGTGAAAAATGCTGTGGAGGAAAGTAGGGGGATGGGGGTGACTTTTGGTAACACCGAAGAAACTGAAATCTGGGGTTGAGGGTGGGGGACAAGAAGGTCTGACACCGAAGCTGAAGTGGAAGGTGGCCCAGAAATCCATCAGGTGATAACTGGGGAAGAGCATCCAGTCTATGGGAGGAGCATGTGCAAAGGTCCTGAGGTGAGAAAAGTCTGTACAACTGTAATAAAAGTCAGGGGAGCGATGGAAGAGTTGTATCAGATTGGGCTGGATATCAGGGGAGGCCTTGAAATTGACTTCAGTGTCAGACATGTACCCAGTTTCGTCTCAGGAAACAGGATCACTGATCGTATAGACAAAGGGCTTTCTCATGCCAGGGACTGGCCTTTGCTCATCTCATAGGGTTCTTTCTGGCCACACGCACTGCAGAGCTTCATTCTCCCTACTGATCCTCCTGAAATAAGCAAAAAGCCCCCATTGTGGTTTTGTTTGGTGTTTTATTGGTTGTTAGTACAGGAAAAAGGACATATTACCAATAACAAATTTGCAAAAGCTACCAAACTCACAAGTTACTTTTAAAAACAAATAAAGTAACTACTGTCTCTCCCCTGGACTGAAATGTGCAACTGGGCCAGCCTCACTTTTCACACAGTTGCTCTCACAGGGGCCACCTCACCGACAAGGGGCTGTCCCCCTAAGCTCTCCCACCATTCAGGACACCCGGCACCGCACTAGTCCTTGCTGGTCTTCAGGCAAGTCAAGACCAGCCTACATCTCAGCTCAAACTCATGGGCATTCACTCTACTAACTAGTACTCCACTTTCTCAAGTAGGAAAAGCTGCCAACATCACATTAAATGCTGCCTCAAACTAGGCGTTGAAACCAGCCCCAGTCCCAGCACCAAACATGTTGTCCTTGATGCACCCTGATGGTCAGATAAATTGTTTGAAAAGATGGTCCTGGGGAGATGTGCTCTCTTGTTCTGGATCATTCCTACCAGCATAGAAATACCCCTTAGCTTCTCCCAGCTTAAAAATATAAACAACAGGGGCGCCTGGGTGGCTCAGTCGTTAAGCGTCTGCCTCCGGCTCAGGCCATGATCCTGGAGTCCCAGGATCGAATCCTGCATCGGGCTCCCTGCTCGGCGGGGAGCCTGCTTCTCCCTCTCCCATTCCCCCTGCTTGTGTTCCCTCTCTCACTGTGTCTATCTCTGTCAAATAAGTAAATAAAATCTTTAAAACAGATACATAAACAACATACCCTGCGCTGGCCTCTGTCCACCTCACACAACACCCATTTCCACGCCCCACTTCCTTCCCTGCCCTGACTCCAGCCCAGCCTTCCCCCAGCACTCTACGGGCACCGCTCCTGACAGAGTCGCTGGTAACCTCACCTGCGAGATGAACGGTCAAGTCTTGGTTCCTCAGTTCATCTAACCTTGAGCAGCATTCAACTTGGCCGCTCACTCCTCCCTTCCTAAAATTCTTTCCTTTACTTGGCTTCCTCAACACCAATCCCCTCACCCTGCAAGCACCCCACTCCCACACTTCAGTAATGGTCACCCCATTCTTCCACTGCGCTGCTGAACACGCCAAGTTGTTCCTTACACCTCTGGTTCACCTGCACCTTATATCCAGTGCATCGGCAAATCCTGCTTGCACTGCCTTCAAAATATACCTGGAATGCTGCCATCTGTCCTGGATATAGCACGCCACTGCCTGGGCCCTCACCACACCTCTCACTGGGGTACTGCAGCAGCCTTCAGACTCTCCTACAACACAAGGCAGAACCCTTCACACGGGCACCCAAGAGAGCCTCTGAAGATGCAGCTCGAAGATTTCAGACTCTACGGAAGGCTGCATGAGCTCCCCACCTAGCTCATGACAGAAGAGCCCCTCCAGGCCTAAAAGGCCCCCATATCCCTCTGACCTCGTCTCCTTCTGCCTTGCCCCAGTTCACCCTGCTCCGGTCACTCTGTCCCCTGGTCACCCTTTGAATGTGCAGACACGTCCCCGCTGCAGGGTCCTGCATCTGCCACACACTCCGAGTCTCAAAGCCCAGGCCTCTGCCCCGACAGCCCTCAGCCACCTGCGCTCCCCATCCCTTCCCCACTCCACCCTTCTTCTGAGGCACTCATCACCATCTGATGGCTGCTGCCGCTTCTCCGCATGGGGGCAGAGCCCTATGTCTCAGGTGCCTTTAACAGTTCTCAGCCAGATAGGAACGTAGTGAAAAAATTCCATATTTGTTGAACGAATACATTTATGAAAGAGCTTGATGTAGATCACTGTATCTGTGGGTGCTGCTGACGGTGACCATCAGGGTTCTAAGAAAACCGAAGTACAGTCAAAGACTGAGACGAACGCAGGAGAACACCAGGCGCAGTGGAAACAGTCTATTAACTGAGTTACCTTTTGTGTATGACGGCACGTTCTCTTGCAACAATTTGCTGAGCTGCACTGCATTTAAATGTAAAAACCTCAGCTGTTCTCTCACCGGTCTCCCTTCCACGGTAGGGAACAGGAGGCTGCCGACACTGTTCCCTGGGATCGGCAGACCGAGCCCTATTGCTAGGGTTGCAGCCAAGTCAGTCTGTTGAACATGCTTTGGACGTCTGATGTCACCTAGAGAAAAGAAAGGGGTTTATGTGACAGGCTCTCAAACGTGTATGATGGTGGTCCTTCCCTTGACCTGCTACAATCAATTGCGCACCTCTTCAAAGCATTCCATGTACATTCATCAAGAAATCACCTCACTGGTGTTTCTGTCAACAAACTTACTAAGCACTCATTCTGTGTGGGCACGGGGCCTTCCGCAAAGTAGCATACAACTTGTGGGAGAGATACCAGCACAAGAAACTCAATATTGCCTGAGTTTCAGGGCCGGGGCTGGGCATGCAGAGAGAAGGGAGCTCTGCAGATGCGGAGGGATGGTCACTTTGGTGAAGCCAACGGTCAACCTCCTGAACCAGGATGACGGTGGGATCTCTGGCGGCCCCACCCCTGTGGGTTCAGAGAGGCCTACATAGCACTGAGAAATGAACACAGGCATCTCAGCGGTTCTTGAGCAGTAGAAGGCACCTCTAACTGGGGAGAGTAGAATGAGGCTGGATTCAGCTGGGCCGAGTCCTATAACCAACTCCAACAAACAAGACATCTGCCTACTGATGGCCCCAGCAATTGAAGGGCTTCAGGTCGTAGCAATGGCTGGCCTCCCTACTAACCCTTGCAAGGAGAATGGGTGTCACAGCAGGGCACTGGGCTCACACTCCTGCTTTGCCACTATCTAGCTGATGCCTTGGACAAGAACTCGACTTTGTTAGACTTTTCTCATCTGTAAAGAGAATACCCAGCACCCACCCCCGCCCCCCAGCCGCCCCCACCTCCCCCCTGCGCAACTACAATACAGGTCTGAGGGGACCTGAGGGGGCCACCAGGGAAGTCTACCCAGGGGAGCTGGTGCTGGGTGGGAGTACCTTAGACACTCTAGTGTGGGTTTGTAGAGGTTTTACTTTGATTATGGTACTTTTTGGTTGTATAGAATTTTTCTTTTTAATTTGGTCAAATATATTAATCTTTTCTTGACCAACCCTCCACTGATGGCTTCTGGGTTATACTTAGAAAGAACCCTCTACTCCAGTATTATCATTTGTTTTCTTCTAGTATTTTCTTGTATTAATCAAAGATTAAGCTTTGATCTGAAACAGAACAAAACCCAAAGCAAAAAGCCCACCTTAAACTGCTTTTGGCACTGATAAAGGTGGTGGTGCTGGTGTTATACTGAGACTACTGTGGGTCATTATATGATACTCATATCCAGGCTATTGTAGACAACCAGGATCCTAAGGTTGGGAGAAAGAGAGAACAGACGGAAGATCTAAGAATTTCATTTTACAGTAGTGAATGTGGATTGCAAGTAATAAGACAAGCTCAAGACCAATTTTATCTTAAAAAGATTTCCTTGCTTTGTCCAGAAATGATAACTATGCAAATACCCATGAGTACTGCTAGCTCTGAGACGGTGGTCCTCAAAGATCCCTTTCCACTGAAAGGAACAAGGGAATCCTGGAGAAGCAGCTGATTCCAGGTCTAGGCAAGGAATTGTGCACGAGAGGCTGGAACAACTTTTCAGACCCGGCAACAACAGAGCCCTCAGAGATACGACGGTGTTTGAGACCTCCAAGCTGGAAGGACTCAGGAGCTAATCTGAATCAGAGGCTCCTACTGGCCAAAGATGGGACAATCTGAATATTAAAAAGAATAATATTTGTACTGAACTGAAACAAACTATGCTTAAATCCATGAGTTTACAAAGCTACCGAACACCAACAACACAAAACCCTAATTGGTTATAGCTGAAGCACAGTAGTGAACTCACAGTGAACTAATTCATCGATTTGAAACTGGAAATTAAGTGGAAAGAATAACTCATCTTTACTCCCATCTCTGTTACAAAAATGGTACTGCTAGGTAATAAAGTAGATTGGGGAAGATGCTCCTTACAGGATTAGTCTGTCCAGTTGATGAAAAAAAGAATTAGACAATTAAAGTATCACTGTTTGCAACCTCCAGTGAATTACTAGTTGGTCATCAATGGCTACTGGCTTCACAATCCAGCAAGCATCCTGTGTGCATCCTGCTGGAAACAGCCTTATGAAAACCAACCAAACCAAAGGGATCTGAATCTGCCTCCTGGGCAGAGAGGATTCACAGAGGACATCACAGCAGACAGTGCAGAGGAAGACTCCCCAGGACAAATAACCAGGTTTCTTCAACAAATACATTGTGGTAAAATAGAAGAGGATGGAGTGGAGACGGAGGAGACATAGAGAGACACATCAACCAATCTCAGTGCATGGATCTTATTGGTATCTTAACTCAAACAACTCAAAAGGGAGACAGACACTGGAAATTTGAACACTGACCATTTGATGAATCAAGGAATTTATACCGTATTTTAAGTGTGCTAACAGTATCAAGACTACATTAAGGAAGTAAGAAAAGGGGCGCCTGGGCGGCTCAGTCGGGCGACTGCCTTCGGCTCAGGTCATGATCCTGGAGTCCCGGGATCGAGTCCCACATCGGGCTCCCTGCTCGGCGGGGAGTCTGCTTCTCCCTCTGACCCTCCTCCCTCTCATGCTCTCTGTCTCATTCTCTCTCTCTCAAATAAATAAATAAAATCTTAAAAAAAAAAAAAAAGTAAGAAAAGCACATAACTTCTAGAGACCTGCTTCCAAGTAAAACAGGAGAGGAAAACAAGCCAGAGGACAGAAGATGTAAGAATGTGCATAACAAGGGCACCTGGGCGGCTCAGTCGGTTGGGCATCTGCCTCTGGCTCAGGTCTGAATCCTGGCATCAGCCTGGTCCTACTCAGCAGGGAGTCTGCTTCTCCCTCTGCCCCTCACTCGTATCATGCTCTCCCCTCTCACACTCTGTCTCTCTCTCAAATCAATAAATAGACAAAAATCGTAAAAAAAAAGAAAGAAAGAAAGAAAAAAAGATTGGCCGTAACTGGCCCATAACCACTGAAACTGGGTGGTGGGCTTGGGGGTTTATTACACTGTTTTGACTAGTTTTGTGTGTCTGAAAATTTACATAATAAGGAGTCTTTAAAAAAACATTTAAATGTTTTGATCTGGGATTTACACAGGTTCAAAGAATGAGGTGGATTCCCAGCATGATTTTTTTCCAGAAGGTCCTGACATCACTTCCAGAATGCCTTGTCTTTTCTCCACCAATATGAAATGCCACATTCGTCACCAAATGCCCAGATCTACTGGGGTCTATTTTTGGCCTCTTGATTTTGCTCTACTGATTAGTGTGACTAGTTCTTGCCAGCAATATTTTGAGAACTGTAATTCGGTAATACCAATACAAGGGAGGCCACATTACACATTGGGTTTTATCCTGTAGAAGAAGGAAAAGCATTTCAGAAAATCATTCTCCCCATCCAGCACCCAGGCCTTCTCCCACCTGTCTCCTCTCCACTGGCCCTGGCAATGTGCTCTGTCAGCTAAGCCACCTTTCACACATTACTGATGAGACAGCCACTACAGGCCACTATTCTGGGCTTGAGGGATAGAATACGAACGAATAGGCAAAGTCCCTCCCTTCATGGAGCTTACATCCTGTTAGCAGGAGGAAGACCATAAAATATACCTGCTCTGCCCTGTGTGGAGGCAGAGCAGAGGCATGAGGTCAGAACTCTGGGGATGGATAGTAGCAGGATGGGGGTACTTGAAATCACATGGTATACAATTCAAAACTGCTTATTTTTCAGAATAATAAACACTTTAAGATTCATTTTTGTTAGAATAAGCAACAAAAATTTACATGAATCTGTAGGATACAAATAAGCCTTCAAAGACCTATCAGGAAGGGTGGCTTGAGTAGCTCTGTGGATCTGCTTGCCAGGAAAACAAGCATAACTGGCAAAAATTATAAAAACCACCACCATCACAACGATTTATAGCCTCTGGAAACCATCTAGGGTCATACAGCAAATGAAGAAATCTTTGTTCAAGAAACTCTCTGAAAGCTTGGTAAGAACAGGGGAGTGTGAGGCATTTGAGGAACCATGACTCCCTCCCTCCCCCCTGTAGCTCCGTGGGACACACTCTGCTCTGAGAGGATACAGGAAAGAACACAGGGCTCCCTCACCCCTGGGTCCCTGTGAGGGCTCTGAGCTCTCCCGGGGAGGAACAGGCTGCCAGCATTGCCCATCCTCCTCAGCTATGTGGTGTAGAGGCTCAATCCCAGCTGAGTGCCTGGGAACTCTCTTTTTCTGCCCAGCACCATAAAGAATTTCTACCCCAGTCTGCTTGCAGGGTGGAGGCTGCCCCCAGAAGAGGCTAGTGGAAAAGATCAGAGGCTACTACACAGAGGCCCCAAGAGAAAAAGGGACCGCTGTCACTGCCCATAACTAGAAATGGTGGCTCATTTAGCCCAGGGCAGGCCGCAGAACAGAGCAAAGCTCCCCACAAAAGAACTGACTTTGTCTGAAACAGAAGGTGGTGAATTCAAGCCTAGGAGCGCTCTTGAGAACAACGGAGATTTTGGAGGTGGGCGGCAGAGAGGAGGCTGGTAGCTTCATGACAGCCACAAGCTAAACCACAGGCCAGCTGGGTGCTCACAGAGAGCGCCAGGAGAGAAGGGTCAGAACCACCTCGGAGAATGGCCTCGAAAATGACCCTGCAAAGGGGCTCAAACACGAGATCAGACTGTGGAGCACACTTATTCTAAGCTATCAAAATAAGGCAATCGGCTGGCAAAGAGTGGAGCCTGAAGCTGGGTGTGACGGCAGCAGAGGCATCAGCCTGGCACAGCCATCACAGAGACAGGCAGGCACAGGGCGTCAGTGAGACCGCTGTCACCCCAGGGCGGCCGCGCCAGCAGAGAGCCACAGCAGACTCCGTGCTGCGGGAGCGAGACTGCACCGAAGTGGCCTAGCCCTGCTGCTCAGCAAATACGCAAGGGAACAACTATGAGGATGGCCCCGGGGGCGGGGGCTGGGGGTCAGAATCCAGAGTTGCTGCAATATATTATTTGAAATGGTCAGTTTTCACCGAACACTATGAGCAATTACGCAAAGCAATAGGAAAGTATGACTCAGACAGAAGAAAAAGCAACAGAACCTTCCAGTAAAGGGCCCAGGCCCCTAGAGGGAACAGACGGACTTGCAAGCAGCCACCGCAAACACGTTCAAAGAGCTACAGGAAACTATGCATAGACAAGTAAAGGAAGGTCTGATGACGACGTGTCATCAAATAGAGATTAGCAACAAAGAGACAGAAATTATAAAGAAAATAATCAATGGAAACTGTGAAGATGAGAAATACAGTAACCGAAATGAAAAATTCACTACAGTTGCACTGAACTGGCAGAAGAATCACCAAATTTAAAGGCAGATTGATAAAATTATACAATCTGAAAAAACAGAAACTCTCCCAAATGTGATGAAAACCGTTAATCTACACATCCAAGAGGCTCAGTGAACTCCCAGTTGGATACACACAAAACACACGGACATATAATGAAAGTGCTGGCAGCCAAGACAAGGAAAGCCCAGCCAGACTGAGAGGACGTCTCATCAGAAGGCAGCGGGACAGAGCACCCAAAGTACTGAAAGAGAGAAGAACGGTCAGCTCAGATCTTCTACCCAGCAAAACTGTCTTTTAGAAATGAAGACATAATAGAGACATCCCAGATTAAAAACGAACAGCAACAACAAAGAAACTATTTAATGCTAGCAAACCTGCACTGTAAGAAATGCTAAAAGAGGTTCTTCAGGCTGAAAACAAGTGACTCTAGATGTTAATTTTGATCCATAAAACAAGCAAAGAGCATCAGTAATTATACAATTATAAAACAGCCTAAGGACACATTTAAAAAGCCATTATATAAAATACACATATATAGTAGAAATGTTCTGTACTTGGGGCGCCTGGGTGGCTCAGTTGCTTAAGCATCTGCCTTTGCCTCAGGTCATGATCCTGGGGTCCTGGGATCGAGCCCTGCACTGGGCTCCCTGCTCAGTGCTCTCTCTTGAGGGAGAAGCATATACCATTCACTCATGCTCGCTCGCTCTCTGTCTCTCAAATAAATGAATAAAATCTTCAAAAAAAAAAAAAAAAAGAAATGTACCGTGTGTGAGAATAACAGCACAGAGAAGGTAGGTGGGGCAAAACTGTACTGGAGAAAGAAAACACCACCACATGAAAACATCTGTCCAGGGGCAGCTGGGTGGCTCAATCAGTTAAGTGTCCGACTTTTGATTTCAGCTCAGGTCATGATTTCAGGGTCCTGGGATCAAGCCCTGCATCGGGCTCCCTGCTCACCGTGGAGTCTGCTTGTCTCCCTCTCCCTGTGCCCCTTCCCCTGCTTGCACACACTCTCTCGCTCTCTCTAAAATAAATAAATCTTAAAAAAAAAGAAAAAAACTGTCCACACAAAGACTTCCTAAATGTTCACAGCAACATTATTCCTAACAGCTGAAAAGTGGAAGCAACCCATATGTCTATCAGCTAATGAACGGATACATTGATGTGGTCTATCCACCACGTGGAACATAATCCAGCCAACGAAAGGAATGAAGTCCGGACACCACTACAACCTGGATGAACCTTGAAAACATTACGCCAAATGAAAGCAGCCAGTCACACAAGGCCACAGGGCCCGTTTACAGGAAACGTCCAGAAGAGGCAAATCGACAGAGATGGAGAGAAGATTAGCAGTTGCTGGCAGCTAGGGGTAGGGGGGTAAGTGGGGGTATATTGTCCTGAAATTAATACCGACTCTGAGCGAGCTACTTGCAGTGCCGTCCTGGCTCATAAAATAAGCGTAACGAGACAACTGAACACAACCATTCTTGACACGAGCAAACAAGTGACAAAAAACTTGGAACTCACTGTTGGCACTGAGGTCAGTGACCTGAACCACCCTGTCCGGTGTCCTGCACGTGCAGCCTCCCTGGTTGTTCCTGGCATTGAAGACACAGTCAGGCCTCCCAAGAAGGACATTCTTAAATACCCGTCTTGGAGATGAAACATCAGCACTTTAGTTCAACAGCGACCCTAACATCCCTATGATAAAAACCACCGGCTTAGCTGTCTCTTTTGCTCCCCAGATTACAAGCTCCCTGAGGGTGGAGGCTGCCCACAGTGCCCAGCACAGTGCCTGGCCCACAGCAGGTAGCACACTCTGCCGGATGGATGAGCGGAAAGGGCGTTTCTGGCATGGGGCTCTCGCTCAGGTAGGGGAGCCACGTGGGACCCTGCTTTGGGCACACAGTGTGGGAAAGCCAGGTGTAGAAGGCAGGTGCTCTGGTGGGTAGTGTGTGCGCTCACTGGAAGACAGGCTTCAGTAAGACCCCTAGAATAGGAAGGCTCAGGTCCCAAGAGCTAAGGACTTGTATCTTAGGAGATGAGATGTCTGAGAGGAGGAAGTGTGGCAAAAAGATCGAAGGAAATCAACGGAGATTCTTCCTCAACCAATCCTCGCTCAAGTGGGAGATTCATTCATTCGACAATCCTTTTTGGCACCCGTCACATACCAGGCAATGTTTAGGCCCGAGAAAGGCAGGTACCAATGAACAAAAAGATTTGGTGTTGCCTGACTGTAGCTTGAAGTGCAGAGAGGAGGCGGCTGTTGCACGCATCACACAAATAAGTCTGTAATTAAAATCTAAGTGAAGAAGGAGGGCAGTAAGCGTGGACTGCTGTGAATGACGAACAGAGGGAGGGCAATTTAGTTTCACGGATGAGCCAGTGATGTCAGCTGAACCCAGGGATGAATGGACAAGCCGGCTGAGGGGCTGACGGTGACGGAGTTGGGCACATGGGGAAAAGCTTGTCACCTGGAGGACCTGTGTGAAGGGCAGAGGCCAGGACACAGTGAGTAATGGTGAATATGGTTCAGGATGAAGCTGCGAAGTGAGAAAGAAGCCTCACGTAGGATTGTTACTTGATCCAAAGTTCAGCTACTGGTTTTATGTACAGATGGGGGATGGTCTAGAATGTGGGGAGCAAGGGAGAAGGAGGGTGAAGTGGGACGTCCACATTTCCCACCTGGAAGAATCACATGAAGGTGCCATTTGCTAGCAGGGGATTACGAGAGGGCAGATTAGACGTGAAGCTGTCACAGCTGCTCTACCTTTGGGAGACTCAAGTGGAGGTGTCAGGCAGCTGAATAGACAGTCTGGAGATCAGAAAAGAGGAGACCGCTAGAGGGATAAATCGGACAAGTGCAGAGCCTATTCATGGCATTTAAAACTATGGGAGTGGACGAGATCATCTTAGGAGTGAATATAGAATGAAACTAGGAGGCAGTCCAGAAAGGACCAGGAGCTAAGCTAGCAAAGACTAGATAGCAAAGCGAGAGGTGCGAAGAAAACCAGACAAATGGGAACTACCAGAACTAGGGTTCAGAAATGCCCGACGGGGGGCTCCTGGGTGACTCAGTCGGTTAAGCGACTGCCTTCGGCTCAGGTCATGATCCTGGAGTCCCTGGATCGAGTCCCACATCGGGCTCCCTGCTCGGCGGGGGGTCTGCTTCTCCCTCTGACCCTCTTCCTTCTCGTGCTGTCTCTCATTCTCTCTCTCAAATAAATAAATAAAATCTTTAAAAAAAAAACAAAAAGAAATGCCCGACAGTACTGAAGGGTCATGTGAGAGGGGGCCAGAGAGTGTCCAACTCAGAAGTAACCAGTGAGTGAAGGCGGGCGTGTTGCAAAGTGAGGAGGCGAGGAAGTACAGGCTGACAGGGAGACAGGGCACATGGCTGTGAGGCAAGCCGGCCCGTGCTGGGGATGGAGAGCTGGGCTGTCTTAATGCCGACAGACAGGCCCTCAGTTAGTCCTGCTCTGACTGATCCTAGGACTCCTCAGAGTTTCAAAAGATGGACCGTTTGTAAAAATTTTAATTATTGGGGCACCTGGGTGGCTCAGTCTGTTGGGCATCTGCCGTCGGCTCAGGTTGTGATCCTGCGGTCCTGGGATTGAGTCCCACATCGGGCTCCCTGCTCGGCGGGGAGTCCGCTTGTCCCTCTCCCACTCCCCCTTTCCCCTGCTCGTGTTCTCTTTCTCTGTCTCTCTCTCAAATAAATAAGTACAATCTTAAAAAAAAAAAATTTAATTTTTAATATTTCTTTTTTTCAGTTCATATGTGTTCAGATGTCTTGAAGCTACTGGTAATTTTTATCAATAGTTCCAGATACCCAGGCAGTGACATTCATACAACAATACTCTTAAAAAGAATATTTGTAATTTAAAAATTGGGGCAAGAAATGTAAACTCCAAATCCTGGCTGCCCCTTGCCCCATTAATTTTCATCCTCACATTGCTCAGGATATTTCAAACTTACACAGCTTCCAAAAAACAATTTTTTTTTTTTTTAAAGATTTTATTTATTTGACAGAGAGAGACACAGCAAGAGAGGGAACACAAGCAGGGGGAGTGGGAGAGGGAGAAGCAGGCTTCCCGCAGAGCAGGGAGCCCGATGCGGGGCTCGATCCCAGGACCCTGGGATAATGACCTGAGCTGAAGGCAGACACTTAACGACTGAGCCACCCAGGCACCCCCACCAAAAAACGATTTTTAAAATTAAAATCGGTCTACAGAAAACAGATACATAAAATACAGTTTTAAAATAGTAAACATTCCTAAATCCTTACCAGGTTTTCTTTCAAATGCAGAACTGATTAAGATCAGGGCGGTGTTAAGCTCCTCCACGGAAGAAGCGCCATGACCTCCTGTTTCTGACATGCCATGATCACCACAAAGAACCAGCAAATTGGGTACAAGAGTCTCTCTCTCCTATAAGGCAAAGAAAAAATATTTCAATTGCATTCAGACTGAGGAGAACACATGATCTTGTTAAGAAAATGACTTTAGATTTTACCTTTATAAATAGTAACTTTTTTTTAAAGATATTTTTATTTATTCATTCGAGACACAGAGATATATATAGAGAGAGAGAGAACATGAGCAGAGGGAGAAGCAGAGGGAGGGGGAGAAGCAGGCTCCCTGCTGAGCAGGGAGCCCGATGCAGGGCTCGATCCCAGGACCCTGGGATCATGACCTGAGCCGAAGGCAGATGCTTAACCATCTGAGCCACCCAGGCGCCCCATTAGTAACTCTTTATAAATGAGTTAGACTTTTTTTTTTTTAACCTATGAGCTTACAGCTAGATCAAAGGGTGAAAGACAAATAATATCATAAATAAAACAAATAGAATCGTATGAGGTCATGGAGCACAGGAGGGTTATATTTAGGGCCTTTTAGGGCAGAGGATTTGGGCCTGGTTTCTGTCTTTGCCACTGCTGAGCCATGAGAGCCTAGACACATGCCTTGTCACACCTGTCTCCTTATGTGTCAAGTGGGATTGGCCCTCAGCCTGGGGCTCCAGCCAAGGGCCTCTGCTGCTCCTGGATGTGCCGGGCAGGCTCTATCTTGCTCTTGCTACTTCTTCACCTAGAATGCACCTTCACAGAGGGCACATCTGCCCCTCCTTCCCTTCAAGGCTCTGCTCCCATGTCACACGTCCTGAAGGACAGCTGCTCTCACCATTCTGTTTCAAATCACAGCTCTCTCAGCTGCTGTTTCCTTTTCCTAGTATACTTACGTACTCGTTGATTATTCTCATTTGTCCTTCCTGGCTACGGTAGAAGCTCTACAGATGCCCGGACAGGCATTCAGGAACTAGTAGTGGGATGAATGGGTCAGTGGTGGACAGTCAAAGCTGCTGGGAGGCTGAGCCTGCGCTCTGTGCTTACAAGCGAACTGAGTGATGGTGGGCGTGGCGTTCACAGAGGTCTCAAGTCCACTTCAGAAACTTGGTATCTCCTAGGAGACACTGGCATGGTGACGCACAGCGCACCATAGTGAACCTCACCTCGGACAGCAGTGAGGTGTGGATCTTCATCAGGATGCTATCCATCTCCCGGAGTTTGTGGCCGATCAGAGGGCTGCTGGGCCCAGAGACGTGGCCAATGTGGTCCAGCCCCAGGTAGTGGAGGATTAACACATCCCAATCCCCTCTTTTTAATACTTTATCCAAATGCCTTGTAACATTATCATCCACCTGTAAAGGGGGAAAAGTACGTATGAATAGCTTCCTTTATTTCCCTTGATCTATACTCTCCAAGGAAAAGTGATACAGTCCTTTTAAAATCTAGGCGTTTGTTTTAGGTAACAGGACTCATCTGAAAAGACAGCCCCCCCCGCCCCACCCCCCCGCCCCGCCAAAAAGCCCTAAACACAAACAGAAAAACCTGTCATAAAAAAGTTAAACAAGGGGCGCCTGGATGGCTCAGTCGTTGGGTGTCTGCCTTCGGCTCAGGTCATGACCCCAGGATCCTGGGATCGAGTCCCACATCGGGCTCCCTGCTCTGCGGGAGGCCTGCTTCTCCCTCTCCCACTCCCCCTGCTTGTGTTCCTGCTCTTGCTGTGTCTCTCACTGTCAAATAAATAAATAAAATCTTTTTAAAAAAAGAAAAGTTAAACAAATATTAGCATTAGATTAAGCTGTCACTAATACCGTCCTCATGTTTCTAAGGTACAGATACCATACAGGCAACTTAAATGAGAAGTGTTGTTCTGACAAAAACATTCTGTGGGACCCCTACTGGGAATTAACTAACACTAAGTAGATGTTCAGGTGACCGGTGGGGTCAAGTTGAGGGCATCTAAGTGTGTCCTATGTGAAGGCTGCTCTGGGAGGAAAGAGATACAGCTCTGAGCAACTAGTGGTCGAGCAGCCCCTGATAGAGCCATGAGCCTTGTCAGCCCTGACCATTCAGCTGGCCCATCTCCCTCCCACTGAAAAGTCTCTACAAAGGGAAGGGTCTCTGAGTGATAAGACAGAGGATGGGGAAACTCACTCCTGGACATTAACTGCTGCGTGTACAGAGGTCAGCTTTAGCAAAGGGTATTAACGTAAGCAAGACTGCAAACGCTCTACCAGGCCCAGCAAACTGAGCTGGTGTGGCTTTGTCTCTGCTCTGTGGGGCCTCCCTCTGCTTCTAGGGTCAATCTTCTAACTACAGGTCTAATCACACCCTTTTTCCTTGTTGGAGACTGCACTCCCAGCACAGCGCAATGCCCCTCAGGACCTGACCCCACCCAGCTCACCATCTGTCCTCCCACCTCCCCACTGGGGACACTGCTGCACTAACAGGAGAACCAATAGCCTCAAGGATCCTCTGGAGTCCTCAGGCTCTGCCTTGTACCGATGCTGCCACCCCCATTCTGTCCATTGGGAAGCCCCACTCACTTCTCAAAACAGCTTAAATGGCTCCTTGCTGGGAAGCCCTTCCTGATCCTCCGTACCCCATCAACAGGTGCTCAGCTGTTCCAAGAGAACTTTGCTCACATCTCCATCAGGGTTCATGTCTCTGGGTTGTAATTGATTATGTGAATGAACAATGTCTACAATCTCTCCATACCTCTCCCAGTATACTAATAAAAGCCACATACAAAACAATGTTGCCTCTCACTGACAGGGTATCAGACTCTATCTAGTATGACAAAGCTTTCTTATTTTAAAAAACTGACCTCTGTATAATCTGACACAAAAAATGAGGTTGTTCCATCATATTCCACAAAATGCCTTGGGAATAATTTCACCCATGTTTCATCTCCATAAAAGATAATTCTTTTCCCAGCTGCTTTTGCCTGTGTGATCACATTGTCTTCTAGCAGTGCAGGGGAATTGAGGTTCCTGACAACATCAATGAAGCCAGGGAGGCTCCCTGTCATCAACGCCTGCAGGAGGAAACATTCAAGAAATTAGACTACGGAATCCAAAGCGTAGCATGGGAAGGAGCGCCAAAGATCATATTACGGATGAAAGAGGAGAGCATAAAACTAGGACACCCCCAATACTAGAAGCTGGGTCAGTGGTAGGACAGAGGGGAAAGCTGCACACAGAATCTGGCAAACTAGCAAACTTGATCTCAAAGACTTGACTGTATTTCAGCCAATGAGAGGATGAAGGTGGAGGCTGTGGGCAGCTGGACAACCGTGACGGACAGAAAAGCTGTAGATTATAGCAACTGAAGAAAATGGCAAAGTGTGGTTTGCACTGAAAACATAAACCTGTATACTCCACTTCCCATCAGGTCCTCACCTAAGCTTCAAATCTGTTCTGTGTGACGAGCAGACTCCATGTACTCATCTCACAACCTAGCAATTCTAATGTCCATGCCATGTGAATGAGCAGCCTCTCACACACCGTGGAAGGAAAGCAGCCTCTAAGCAAGAACTCTTAGAAATTCTCATAGTAAACTGGCCCAGGGATGCTGGTGGGACACCCCTGCTCCGCATGCACACACACACACACACACACACAGACACAGCACCGTAATTTCTGGGAGGAAAGGGTGGGTGTGACGTATCCCCATGCCTTTCTGACATAGAATTTTGTCAACAACCTCCCTCGCTTTAGCACAGAGTCTAAGAGGCCATAGTAATGGTTCATGTGTCTCCTGTGATCTAGAGTTATCCAACAACCCATGACACTGGCATCCAGGGACCGACCTGTGCAATGAAAATAAACAGAAATCTGTATCATGCCAATAGGCATAATTTCGCCAGGTCTTCTTTAACAGCAAAAACAGCAAATAGGAATTAACCTGATTTCTGGAATGTCAGAGGAGCTCGGCAAATCCTCTCCCCTAAGAGCAATGATAAAATGTTATAGAACTGCCCCAAACAACCATTTCAAGATTTTGAAAACTTATGAAGGATATACAACAAATTGAGAAGTTCTTATCTAAGACAAACTACTGAATCTCACAGTAAGAGCTGTGAGTATCTGTGGTGTTTTAACAGAGGCTGCCCCCCGCCCCCTCCCCCTGTGACATAGTGGCCATGGGGACCCGGAGGGGGCCATGGGGACCCGGAGGGGTCCATCTGACCTGGAGCTGCACGGATAAGTCCCATGCCAGGGATGTGTTGAAAACAAGGAAGGCCAACATCACAGCTGCCTCAGGCATCAATGCTGTTTGTGGTAAGAGACAAGCCCAACATTTACAAATGGGATCTGGGGGGAACCTGGGTGGTTCAGTTGGTTAAGCGTCTGCCTTCAGCTCAGGTCATGATCCCAGAGTCCTGGGATCGAGCCCTGCATCGTCAGGCCCTGCTCAGTGGGAAGTCTGCTTCTCCTTCTCCCTCTCCCCCAGCTTGTGCTCTCTCGTGCTCACTCTCAAATAAAATCTTTAAAAAAAAATGGGATCTGGATTAGGGGTGCCTGGGTGGTTCAGTCGGTTAAGCGTCTGCCTTTAGCTCAGGTCATGATCCCGGGGTCCTGGGATTGAGCCCCGCCTTGTCGGGCTCCCCGCTCAGTGGGGAGCCTGCTTCTCTCTTCTCCCTCTGCCTCTCCCCCAGCTTGTACTCTCCCTCTCGCTCACCTTCTCTCAAATAAATAAATAAATAAATAAATAAATAAAATCTTTAAAAAAAAAAGGGGGTCTGGGTTAGGGGTACCTGGGTGGCTTAGTTGGTTAAGCGTCTGACTCTTGATCTCAGCTCAGGTCTTGATCTCAGGGTCGTAAGTTCAAGCCCCACATCGGGCTCCACGCTGGGCATGGAGCCTACTTAAAAAAAAAAAATGGGGTCTGGGAATGAGACAGGTATACCAGATTTCTGTAAAAGCCCACAGAGCCGTGTGCACACATGGGGCTGATTGTGCACTCGGGAGAGATCAGACCGTGCCTAGTAACTCATTCCTTCCAGCCAAAGAGGAGGCCCTACTCACACAGAAAGTGACAGGGCAGGCGTATTAGGTGCCTGAACAGTGAGTACGAACCACACACAGACCCCTGGAAAGGGTGGAAGGCCTAGGTGTTTAAGCACAACCTCTTATCAGTCATTGGCTAACCACTAACTATGCTCACCCAGGGGTGACCTTTCACAAGACCAGCTTAAAAATAAAAACCAGAATTTAAAAAACAAAAATAAGCAGATACCAGTTACTGTGCACTCCAGGGGAGACAGACTCTACAGAACGAGTTTAGGCAAGTAACTCACTGACAAACCAACAAAATGATAGCAAGAACCACCACTCCTGGGGTGGAGGATCAGAATCCAGAGTTGAGGTGGGGGGTTGATGGATATACCACATTTGTTAAATCTCACCAGACTGTACACATAAAAATGTCTGCACTTCACTGTATGAAAAACCTATCTCAATGAAATTATTTTTTTAATGTGAGCCTCTCTTTCACCCCAAAATTTTACTACTTATAGGTAACCAGTTACTTTGGATAAGTACCCTTTCATATTTTTCCTGTATGTTATAATCACAAATATACAATGGTAATAAACTATATAAACAATTCTGCAACTTGCTTTTATTTTTCAGTAACATATCCTGAACTTCTTTTCCCAGAAAACACACAGCTACTTCTTTTCTTCTTCTTTTTTTTTTTTTTTTTAGCAGCTACAAAGTACTCCAGTATTTGGATCAAGACCATTTTATTGGACATGAATTTTAACAAGCTTGCAACGCAAGTGCCATTTGAGCTGAGACCTGAAGGCAGACCTGTTGTCTAGGGGAGGGGAAGGAAGGCACAGTGGGGCTCTCCAGGGGAACACAGCAAACTGTGAAAGCCCCAAGGCTGAAAGAGGGCAGCATGCTTGCAGGATGTGTGATCTATTTGGATGAATGACACAGGAAGAGGGAAGCAGCTCAGATGAGGATGAAGAGGTAAACAGGGACAGGACCATGCAGGGTCTGAAGATGGGGCCTGGGTATGAGGAGGTGCTGGGAGACTTTTACATTCCTGGCTGGAAACCATAACCCACTGGACCAGGGTGGCAGCAGTGCAGGGGCTGGCTCAGTGTTGAGAGTACCTGTCTACCTCATTTCATATGAGAAGAGGTCATCATCAACCTTTACATTTTTACAATGTGATAGACAAAAACTGGGCTCACAGATTGCTTTAGTTCGTCTTGCCCTGATTACTAGTACAGAATCTTTTTGTATGTTTACTCGCCATTTCAATGTCTTCCTTTGTGGATTTCTTTATATCCTTTGCCATTGGATTGTTGTCCTTGGTCAGATTCTCTTTACACATCATGAGCTTACCATCTTGTTTGTGATGTCAACTGTAAATAATTTTTCCAGTTTATCATTTGTCAGTTGACTTGGTTTATGGTGTCTTCTACCATATGAAGGGCTTTGGTTTCCATGTGGTCTAATCTGTCCATCCTTTTCCCAGGGGCTTTTATAAGGTACCTGCCTCCTTCTCACACTAGGCTGTGTTCCCAATGACATTTTCGAGGAGGGCGGGGACTACCTGGTACCCTTCAGCCCAGGAAGCATGCAGGCAGCTGGGAGCCCTAGGAAGTCTAAGTGAGAGCCCAAGTCTGCCATCACCTTGGAGGTCGTCCTGCGGTTGTTGTGGCCTTGGGAACAGTGGTTTCTTGCCTTCTGAGATTGAAGGAGGGCTCTGCAGAGACTACTGGAAGAGGATGTGGCCTGGTCACCCTGTTCAGCAGTGACCAACAGAGGCTCTAGAACCGGACACACATAGGCTAGGTTCCATTTCTGATGCCAGCTGTGTGGTTTTACCACTTCAAGCCTGTTTCCTCATCTGGAAAATGGAGAAGGCGGCAGTGCCTGCCTCATGGAACCTAGGTCATGGGGCTGTTGTGACAGCACATGACAGAATGCCTGTGTTCTGTGCTCACTGCAGTCAGTTGGTCAGTACCTGCTCCTTACTGTTACTATACATTCCCTGAAGAAAGGAAAAGCACTCACAAATTAGTTAACATGAGAAAGTGCTATGAAAGTGCTATTAGTCTTGAGTCGTTAAGATCAGCGTTTTGTGACAACTGCATCAATACCTCAAGATTAATATATCCCTTCCCTAACCGGAGGCAAGGTAGGGGACACACATCTTAGCCAATACTACCCAATCCTGCCAAATTCTAGAGCTGTGTAACCCTAACTCCAGTATGTATTTCCTGTTCTAGCTCCCCTCTTGCTGGGGAATGAGAAGCAAGAACTTGCAAAGGCCTGAAAACAAAATAAACAAAATGAAGCACAATACTGGTTTCATGAAAGGACACAAACAAGCTGGAAACAGAACACAGCAGCCGACATGCAGGTCTGGACACAGCCTGGAGCCTGCACACCCATTTACATGCTTTCTTATAAACCTACTCAGATTCCTTACCAGAATGAAGGAGGAATGGGTTCCTTCCACACCTCTGCTAGAACAGATCAATCAGTGCTCCTGATGGTGAGGAGCCTGGATGCCTTTCTTCTAGCTTTCACAAGACTGGTCTCAGCAGAATGAGCACTCTTGAGAGGCCATCCCTGAGCTTCTTGACTAAAGGTGCCCCACTCCTCCCTGTTCCTCATTACTGTCATAGTCTCCTCCCTGATTCCTTCCACAGCACTTACCACTTTCTGAAACTACCTTGATTATTTGTATACTTACATATTTTCTGTCCCCTCAATTAGAAATTAAGCTCCATGAGGATAGGACACTTGCTGTCTAGTTCTTCACTGAATCCCTCTTATTGAAAACAGTGTGTGATACGTAGAAGATGCTCAATAAATACCGCTGAATGAAGGACACACTACATCCAAAAGTTGCAGAGAGTGGGAAACTCAAGAAAATAAGTCAATGAAAGATGCAGTATTAATCCTCTGAATCCCAGACTGTTTTATTCATCCAGTAAACAATTACTGAGTACCTACTAAATACTGAATCAAGACGTGGCTCCTTCTCACCAAATAATAAGGTGTCACACAATCAGCCATAGATGTAAGGCTCAACCACAGACGATTTTACCATGCCAGCAACATATTCACAAACTCTGAAGCTCCTCTGTCCCTTTCTGCCTCTTCCCTTTTACTCATCCTTCCAGTTTAAACTCTAGTATAATTTCCTCAGGCAGGCTTTTCTGACCCTCAAGCTAAATTGAGCCCCCTCCCATCCCACCCAGTAATGAGCATCACATCCTGCTCTTCCCCATCATCATGCATTAATCACACTTTAAAACTACAAATTAATTTGTCTGCTTATTTGCTCAATGACTATGTATCTCATAAGTGACTAAAAGCTCCATGAAGGCAGATACTATTTTACTCCAACTGCATACCCATTACAGTACTGACACATAGTAGTTGCTTAATAAATAGTTCTTGAGCCAATCAATACAGCCTTACTCTTCCCCCCCACCCCCACTCATAGTTCATGAGTAAAGCACTATGCACTTCAAAGCCACACTCACTAGGCTGAACACCTCAAAGTGAGTTATACAGTAGAAACAGTGATAACTCTTGAGGCCGGATCATGCAGGTTTGGTTATTATTTACACCACACAGTTGGGGACAAGTCATCTAACTTACCTGAATTTGTTTCTTGTCTATAAAGTCAAGAGACTGAACTAGATTAACCCTAAAGGCTCCTTTCTGGAATGTAAGCGACCCACTGATGATTAAAGAAGAGACCAGGTTAGCAAGGAGGACACTATCTTTTGGATTAGGCCGACCGGAATGATCTGGGCTCTAAATACTTTATGCTTTCCATCAGGTGTGAACTTTGGGCTACTTGACCAGAGACACAAATCATGGGTCTCAGTTCTATCCTATCTTGTGAGGCTTCATCAGCATTTTATTGCCCTAGCCAGATGGACAGCACTAAACTAATTTCTACCAAGTCAAAATTGGGACTCCAAGTAAGAATACAGAGAGCCCCTTCAACCCTCCCAAAAAGCCAAACCACGACTTACAACACATTCAGTCAAAATGTTTACCTTGATTCGAGGCATAGTAACTGTAGGCAGCTTTGCTTCAGCCACAAAACTGTGAGATGCTCCTTTCTCCACAAGATAAGTTGTGTAGGGCATAAATTTCACACCCTTTGACCCAAACACAAAATCATCTCTCAAGCCATCTATCAGCATAATAACAACTTTTCTGAATAGAGGTGGTGGGAGCTTGGTCCAGTTGGAACTGCCTCCTAAAAATGTTTGAAAGGAAAAAGGAAATTGAATTTTAAACTGTATTTAGCACCCAAGCACCTTATAAACTACTTCTGGCCTACTTCTCCGGCACATATGCTGTCATATCTACCTATCCCAACCCAAAGGAAAGGACCTGTTATTGGTAGACAGTGCGGGGATGACAAGGAAGCTGAAGGAGCGCCAGCATTAAGCAGGAATTGCCCTTTGCATGGTGAGTACTGGGAAAGGGGAATCCTTTCGTGAGATTCCGGGTGTTTGACATTTAGGGAGCTTGATTCCCAACACAGTGCAGCAGGTAGGGGAGGGGCAAGCGTCTATAAACTGTGTCTACAGGGTCGGTGGCTGGTACCGTGTGGACCTGGTCAAAAACGCGAGAGCCTTTACCTAGTGTGTACTGCTGGGCAGGTGAGGGTTACTGGGGGGGAAAAGCGGGTCTTGGCAGAATGTCACGGAAGAAAACGCGGTGGAGGGGTCAGCAGGAATCTGATCTGTTGTGTCTCCTTGAGCAAAAAGGGTGCCTGACAAAGGGAGTGGCGCAACGGCTTGTCCGGGAAGGGGGAGGGGGTGTGACCGGACGAGCAGACGTCGGGAGAGGCGGGAGCCTGGGCGTGGAGAGCTCTCTTTGCGGCGACAGGAAGAGATCGAAGTGTGGCTGGTCGTGGTGGTTGGTCGTGGAAGAGGCTGGGGCGGTGAAAAGAGGGCTGCTGGGAGGGGGGGCCAGAAGAGAAGAGGAGAGCACCCGAGGGCCTCGAGAGGCCCGGGAGGCGAGGCTCCTAAGGAGGGTCCCTTGGCAAAGTGGGGCCCAGGGAGCGGCCGCGGCCGGGGAGGGGTCCGTACCGGCCGCGGGTTCGGGCGCTGGGGGCTCTGCCTGGTGCTCCGTCCTGGAAGAAGAACGAACCGGAGTCGGGAAGAATCCCCGAAGGAAGAGCGCGACCCCGAGCACCTCGATCACCACACAGCAGGCGGCAAAGGTCCCGGCACCCAGCCGCATCGTGCCCGCCCGAGGGGCCAGGATCCGGGTCCCCCGGCCCCGCCTCTCCCGGCACGGGCTGCCCTCGGGAGCCGCTCCGGAACCAGCGTGAACGCGCCCGCGCAGCAGGCGCCGGCGCAGGGCGTCATCGCGTCCGCCGTCGCGCCGGAAACACGCAGGAGGAGGGCGCGTGCGGGGCTGGGAGTCCCCACAGTCCCCGAACCCCTGGGGGGCCCTTCCGGCGCGTGCCGGGGCGAATCCCCTCCGGCCCGCGAGGCCCGCCCCGCGCCCCAGCCGGGCCTGTCGGGTGTGTTGCGGTGGCTAACCCTACCGTGCGCCGTGCCTCCTGCTAGAGGCCTTCTCGCGTGTCTCAGCAGCCTGCTGAGTCGGGCGCCGTGGCCCTCCGAGCCCTCCCCTTTCCTGCGCCCGTGTGTGCCGAGGGCGCCTGCAAACTGCGCCGCCGTCCCGTCGCCGAGTGACGCCTGTGCTTTGCGTCTCCACACTTCGTGACTTTTAAAAACCAAGAGCACGTCCTCCCTTGCGAGGGCGCTTGTTACGGGCCGAATTTTGTCCTTCCCCAAATTCAGATGCTGACATCCCAACCCTCAGTACTGCAGAATGGGATTGTGTTGAAGAATGAGTCAAACGAAGGTATTAACTTTAAAAATAAAACTGCCAGTAATCTTACCAGCCAAGGAGGTTTATTCGGAAATAGCGGAGAAGTGTAACGCGGACCAGCAAGGTGCAGCAAAACGACAGAGAGGCTCTTTTGTTTTTATTTAATGACTTTCAAAAGTAGGCTCCACCAGTGTGGAGCCCGACAGGGCTTGAACTCACAGATACTCTGTCTCTCCTCTGTGTTTGTGAACCTCTAGGATGGACAGGATTCCCCTGTGGTCATACCTGCTTTGGAGGTTGAGCGAGAGCATTGCTTTTTTGCCCCCCAGTGTTGGGCTCTAAAAGGAGAGTGAAGTATCCACCCGGCAGCTGGCTATTTCAATTCCAACTCAACCCCAGTCAAGGATCATGCAGAGTTCTTCCGCTCTCCTATCTGGGAAGGGTCCTGCTGTGCCCCCACTGCCTGGGAAGCCCCAGGTTCTAGTACAGCCCTGACCCACAAGGGCACTTGGTAGACACGTGGGTTTATACAGGTCTGGTTTTAGTGGCCTCCCCTCCCCCCTGCGCAGCCTTTTGGGGGCTGGTGGGGCTCTCCTGGCACTGGCTGGATCCTTCATCCCCTCCGAATGATCAGCAGTAGACAGTCAGGTCTCAGACAGGACAGTCCTTGGCCTCCGGCCATCCAGACAGGCATCTGTGGTCCTCCCGCTCAGGCCAGCCTGGGTCTTGACAACCCCCATGGCCGAGTATTAAGCTGACTGTGCTCCTGGCAATTTAACAGGTCCATGGACAGTGTAGACAGCCCCTTGGGTTGTTTCCATTGCCAACATCTGTGTGGTTGAGACAAGCACCTTCTCCCTCACAGCCTGCCCGCCTGCCAAAAGAGGTCATAACCCTCCAAACATAGAAGGTATCCCTGGCTACAGCAGCCATACGTCAAACTGGCCCTGCAGTCCTTTGGCCTCCTGGTTATAATGTAAACCTTCGATATACATACTTGTTAAGAGTCAAGGATATAGGAGAACCTGTGTCTCCCAGCAGGCAGTTTCTCACTGAGGCTGCATGGTCTCAGAGAGCCACGTGCATGACCCAGGGTCTGTGGCCTTTGAACAGCCTGCCAAGTGTGGATTCCGTGCTGTGGAATAATCTTGAGTCTCCCACTGCTTCACTGAGCAATAATTTTCTAACCATCATTGTATTTGGTCTCTGCTCTTTGTAAAGGAGAGAAGAGACTGTAGAATGAGCCTGTTTGTTCTTTGGGGATGGGTGATTAATGGGGGGGGGGGAGGGCAGGTGTGACTCCTGGCCTCTCTCCTCCCAGGGACACGAGTGAGGTCTGTGTGCCTTCCGGTCTCTGAGATGCGAGGACCCAATGTCCAAGGCAGGAGCCTTGAGTTTCCCACCAACGGCAAAGTTGCTTTTTCAGCAAGTGGAAGAGCGTCTTGCCATTATGGGAGAACAGCAAGAGCACTGGATGGGCGGCTGCAGCCTCTGACCCTAAGTTGACCCCTTCCTTCCTTGGGCTTCAGATTCCACAGCCGTGCAGTCAGTCAGCAGTGATGCGGAATCTGCTGCTTTCCCAGCCCGGCATCTATTCTCATGTCCAAGTCCAGCACCTCAGCTTGCCTTTGTGAACCACATCTCACCTGCCTCCCATCCAAATAGTTTCAGAGGTCAGACCCCACTTTCCACCCACCTCACAGATGGGCATATGATCCAAGTCTACCCAACCCCATGCTCTGTCCTCTGGATGATGAGAGTGTGACCCAAGCCGTGCCAAAGACACTTAAAGCCATGACTTTTCATGGAACCCAAGGGAAAGAGAAACCCTTCCCAGTAGAATGGACAGTGAGTGGGTGTCAGCCTAGAGTTGCTAGAGGTCCCAGATGCAGTGAGAGAGACTGTGCCTGTGAATGGGCCCACTCTGAAGCACTTAGCAGGATGGAGGGTTGGAGATGGTCCAGATCACACTCTGAAATTGTGAGCCCCTGGGCCTACAAAGTCCAAACACACTCTTAACTTGCCTCTTCCAAGTATTAATTTTTTTCCAACCATTTAAAAATATTAATTTATTTTACTTCAGTCAGTGTGTCCAGTTCCTTTCAAGACAAAAAGTCCCAGGTGACATATCAGAATCAACAATCCCTGAGACTCCCTGTGCACGGTGCCTTCACTGGGCATGGCATGGCTGGGGAGAGGAAGACTGAGTCAGGTCAGGTCTCAGGAGAGCTCCAGAACGGCTCTGTCCCTGTTCCTTCTCTGTCCTGGGAGAGGAAAACCCTTGAAGAGTGAACGGAGAACCAGCAGGAGGAAGCAGTACCCTGGATGGATAATTGGTCTGCTTGTTTTTTCCTTATTTTAGGGTCCTTTTGTTAATGTGTATTTTTACTAGGAATCACCCATTTCCTCTAGGTTTCCTGTCTAGTACAATAAGTTTCTTTTATTTGACCTTTAATTTCTTTCTAGTCTTCTACAGAATTGTCACAATTCATGAACAAATATTGATGTGTTATTTTTAACTGAAGTCCATATTTTATTCAGGTTCCCTCTGTTCTCTCTTCTCCTGCTCCAGTGTCCCTTTTCCTGCTCATGTCTCTCTAGGCTCTACTTGGCTGTAACAGTTTCTCAGACAGCTTTGTGTCAGTGACCTTGGCAGTGTTGAGGAGGACTGGTCAGGCATTTTGTAGAAAGTCTTGCATTGAGATTTATTTGTTTTCCTCTTGATTAGACTGGGATTATGGGTTTTGAGGAAGCAGATCAGGGAGGTAAAGTGCTTTGTCATTACTTTATAACAAGGGAACACTTGTCACTGTCCGTGTTAACATTGGTCACCTGGCTGAGGCGGCATTGGTCAGGCTTCCCCACCAGGAAGTTACTCTTTCCCATGTGCAGGAAGACACTGCTCTGAGCCCCCACTTTAGGAGAGGGGAGTTAGCTCCATTTCCTTGATGAATGGTTGAGTATCTACATCTATTATTTGGAATTCTTATAGGAGAGGTCTATTCAATCCCGCTTATAAAAAACTATGTAATTTGTTAATAAAGATGCAACCAAGTAACTTAAAAGAACCCAATCCCATTGGCTTCATTGAACAATTCATGAAACAGGCAGCGTCTCATTTAGCAAAAAGAAAGGGGCTCCTTTGAGCTGCAGGGAGGGGAAGGATTTTAAAGGCAGAGAGGGGATTGAAAAAAAGAAATTACTAGAAAAGGATGCACTATTTTAGGCAATGTCCCCCTCCTGAGGGGAACAGAAGGGGCCATTCAGTTCATTTTCCAGGTTGACTGGTTAAAGTTTACATGGAGGCAAGGGTGTGTGGAACTGTAGTTAGGTCAGGTAGTAAGTCTTGGTTTACTGGCTTGGGTCTCTTGACATAACTGACTCCATTTTGGGCCTGTGGGTTCTTTTTAAAAAATTATTTATTTTTACCAGTGTGGACACCAGAGTAGGTTATGCTCCAGTACTACAGTGTTTGGTCACTGGCTCATTCCTGCTTTGGTGATTGAGAGCGCTTTCCATTGGCTCCTGTTTTCCGTTGACATCATTCCATCTCTGTGGCTCTTTTCTTGGTACTTCCTTACTTTCTGATACATCAAGGTTATCCTGGCTCCTATACTTACTGTCTCAGTTCTAGTGTCAGCAAGTTCTTCAAGGAGCCCTGGTTAGTAGAGAATGGTATTAAAGTCTTACACATGGGAGCTAATGTGCTCAGCGGACAATGCAAGGCAATATATGCCTGTATTCCCACCTATGTCGACACACCTAATGATAAAGATTTCTATGTGGAACCGTCTGTGTCCATATTAAGCTAAAGATGAGTTTATACTGATGTCTCCAACCTGATCCATCACCACAGGGAGATTGTGATCTCCTTCCTTTGCTGACTTGTAAGTTCCTACCCTAACAGTGACAAACCTCGCTGTCACCACTGGCTCTTTATTTAATTCATTGCTCCATTCCAGATTACAGACGTGGTGTTTTTAGAACTGTTAGCGACCACTCTGATGGGCAAGAACTTTATCAGATAGAGTCCACTGTGTACGTACAGTACAGTTTTTCTTTAATCTACGGATTCCATTCATTTCCAAGGTTACTTAGGTCAGCACCTTTTGTCATACAACCTACAGTGAGGGTTTTTTCCCCCATATGTTTCTAATACAGTTAGATTATGTGTCATGTTCTGTATTCCATTGAAGGGGAGGAAGAAATTTTCCTTTGTCCAAGGTTCTTACCACAGGACAAAGAATGAAATTGACATGAGACAGATTAATAGGAGAAAGAAACCCAAAGCATAATGATGTGCACGTGGAGACCCACTAATGAAACTGAGGTCTAAAGAAATGACCAAGGAAGCCAAGTTTAATACGTTTTGGACAAAGAAAAAATAACCTGTGATGAAATCACAGGACATAGAAAACTTAACCTTGGGAGCTTCAATTAGTAAGGAATTCTAAACAGAATTTTGCCTGGGGTCATAAATTAGTAAAAAGTAACAAGGGTTGTTTATACAGCATTATGGGCTCCAAATCTCCCATCTCTGGTGATGTTGAAATCTCTCTACCTCCTGGTACAGGGACATGTTCACATGGGAGATAGATTTCCTGCTTCCAGGGGGACAGAGGAGGGTCTAAGTGTCCTCATTGCATAGGCTGTCTCTTAAGTAACTTTTATTTAAAATGATCTATATGTCAAAGTGGCAGATTTGGGGCAGCCTGCCGCTGGCCCCTACGCTATCCTGTGACACTCCCACATCCTAAATAACTTAATTTCATTAGATTATTATTTACTCTTTGGGATGTAAAAATGTTTGTGTTTTTTAAAAATTTAATTTTTAAGTAATCTCAACACCCAACATGGGCTTGAATTCACAACCCCAAGATCAAGAGTTGCATGCTCCACCAACTGAGCCAGTCAGGTGCCCCAAAAGGTTTTGGGTTTTGACAAATGCATAGTGGCAGGTATAAATCATTAAAATATCATAGAATTCACCCCCGATCCTTTTATCATCTCTAGCTTTGCCTTTTACAGAATGTCCTACAAATGGGGTCACTCAGTGAAAAAGAATCCTTTTCAGACTGGATTCTTTCACTTAGAAAAATTCATGTAAAGTTCATCCATGTCATTGTATGGGGTGATGATTCATTTCTTTTTATTGCTGAATAGATTAACAGGAGAAAAACAAGTCAAAGTTTAATAGCATGCATACGTCCTGTATTCATGGGAGATACCCAAGAAAACGGAGTAACTCCTTGAAGTGGCCCTAAATGACATCTTCGGCTAAAGACCAAAAGATTTTGGGTGGTGGGAAGGCCAGTTAAGGGATGTCATCAGGTGAGTACAGTAAACAAGGGTATGGTTGTTACACAGATTTAAGTCTGTGCCTTCTCTTTTGGTAAGGGTTTCCTGAGCTTTAGTAATTCTGTTCCTGATACAGAGGGAGACAGGCTTACAAGTGGAGCTTTCCTTTGTAAGTGTACATTTCACTCACCAAGTGGCAACTTTTACCCAGTTTTCAGAGATTCTCCCATGTCCTCTGTTTCTTAAAATTAATCAGCCCAAATAACCCTTGTGCCAAAGGGGCATATTTTGCGTGGCATATTCTGCTTCCTTCATATGGATGCGCTCAGTTTGCTTATGGATTCATTTATGGAAGGACATCCTGGTTTCGTTAAGTTTGTAACCGTTATGAATAGAGCTACTGTGCATAACTGCATGTGAGGTTTTGTTTGGAAATAGTTTTTCAAAGCAGTAGTCTAAATACTAGAAGTGCAATTGTTGGATCTTAACATGAGACTTATTTAGGTTTGGAGAAAATGGCCAAACTGTCTTCTGAAGGGAGAGTTGCTGCCATTCCTCACCTGCCAGCAATTGGCATTCTTGTTTTTGGAGTTTAGCATTTGTAATAGGTGCGCAGTGCTGTCTCACTGTTGTTTAAATATGTACTTTCCTAATGATGATGTCGAACATATTTTTGTATGCTTATTTTGTATCTGTGTATCTTCTTTGTCCAGGCGTCTGTTCAGATCCTTACACATTATCAGTTAGGATGTCTGTTTCCTTATCGTTGAGTTCCGATAGTCTTTTGTATTTTTTAAATACAAATCTTTTAGAGATTTGTGCTTTGCAAATATTTCCTCCCAGTTTGTGGCTCATCTTTTTTTAGTTTTCTGAGCAAGGTCTTTCACAGAGATGAAGTTTTAATTTTAGGAAGTTCATGTTATCAATTTTTTTCTTTTGTGGATTGGCTTTTGGTGTTGTGTGTTAAAGCTCATCACCGAACCCACGGCCATGTGGATTTTCTTTTATGTTTTCTTTTTGATATTTTAATACTTTTACAAATTAAATTTATCTACAGTTTTGAATGAATTTTGCTGTAAGTTGTAAAGCCTGTGTCTGCATTTCACTTAATTCCGTATGGTTTCTAATTAATTGTTTCTATTTCTGGAGAAGTCAGGGGATAATGGGACTCCATTCAGTTCGAATTTCCAAAATGTAATGGATTCAGCTGGACCCCCGAGGGACAGGTGCCTCCACTGAACTGAGTGCACCGCATCCTGCACTGCCCCCGCCTCCCGCAGGGGGCGCCCGAGTCCCGCTCCGCGACCCGTGGGGGGCATGCGCGCTCAGCCCTCCTCCTCCCTGCGCTGACAGGCGACCTCAGGACCGACCCACTGTGCTGACGCCCAGGCTTCGGGAAGACGAGGGGCCTCATCCACAGTCAGGAGCCTGCCTCGTCAGGACCTGCTGTGGGGACTTCGGGAGGACGTGGGGCCGCGTCCACACTGACAGGAGTCCGGCCTCGTCAGGACCCGCTGTGGGGACTTCGGGAGGACGTGGGTCCGCGTCCACGCTGATAGGAGCCGGGTCTCCTCAGGACCCGCTGTGGAGACTTCGGGAGGACGTGGGGCCGCGTCCACGCTGACAGGAGTCCGGCCGCGTCAGGACCCCCGGGGAGGAGAAGGTGAGGAGAAGCCACCTGAGCCGGGACTGCGGGGGGGGGGGGCGGGGTGCGAGCTCCCGGGACCCCGCTGGGGAAGGGCGCGCTGTGTAGATGCTGGGGCTTTGTGTGCGCTGACGTGGGGTCCCGCGCGGGGCTGGGCGCGGGGCTGGCGGGTCTCCCCTTCCTGAGCTCGGATCCGCTCCGAGGTCCCGGGGTCGGTGTTTACGTGCCACTCGGATTCGGTTCCTGGGGCTGCTCAGACAGTCTGCAGGCAGGGAGGGGACACCCGCCGCGGTGCTCGTGCTCCTTCCCGCGTCCACGCGGTCAGGATCTGGGTAGGGCTCCGGCTCCGTCTCGGAGGTTGGCGTCTCTGCTTCTCTGGGAGGTGCTGACGTGGGTGTTCGGAAGAGTCACCGACTGCGGCGAGCCTGTCCCAGCAGCACAAACGCTCGGTCTCCGCACTCAGACCCCCAGCTGTCGTTGGCTCAGCACATTTATCACCTCACACGGGGCGCTTCGGTGCGTTGGACCCCGAACAGGGACACCGTCCCGCGGAACCGGCACAGGACCCTAAGTGCGGAGATCATCCAGTGTCCACACTGTAACCCAGCCCGCAGGCCCGCTTCCACGGTCACCACCTGCCCCACTGTCTGAAGCGTCCTTTTCCACTCGCGTCCGGTTTTCTTCTTCTGGAACTGCTCCCGACACGTTGCCTTATGCGGGTAACCTTGGCGGATGTAAAGAGCAAGATGGTTGCAATCTGGCCTTTCCTGTCTGGCTTCTGTCACTGCAGCTGTTTTCAGTGTCCACCCACGCTGTGACCTGCCTCAGTCCCTCATTCATCTTTTCACTGCGACTAAACATAATAGTATTGACCACTTACAACATTGCAGGTGCACAGTTCTCTGGCCTCAGCCGAGTTCCCGCGGTTGTCCTTCATTCTCCAGCACTCTTTCCTTCTCCCCGAGGGGGACTCTGTGCATGAGACGCCAGCTCCCCATTGCCCTTCCCCTCGGCCCCTGCAGCCACATTCTACTTTGTGTCTCAGGATACTGCCTATAAGTGGGATCACACAGTATCTGTCCTCCTGTGACTGGCTGATTTCACTCAGCGAAACGACTTCCAGGGTCAGTCCGTGTTGTAGCCTGTGTCAGAATTCCCTTCGTTTTTAAGGCTGAATCGAGTTCCACACTGTATATGCCACATTTTGTTTATCCATTCATCCGTCAGTGGACACTTGGGTTGCTTCCACCTTTTGGCTGTTGTGAAAATTGCTGCTCTGAATAAGGGTACTTGTACTTTCAGTTTTGGGGGGCATATATGCTGCAGTGGAATTCTGCGTTCAATATTTTGAGGAGCCACCCTATTTTTTTCTACAAATGAACCATTTTACTTCATTCCTTCATAGGGCAGAACAAGATTGCCAGTTATGGATCTACCTCATTTTGTTTATCCTTTCCCCATTGATGGACATTTGCATAGTTTCTGGTTTTTGCCTATTGTGAACACTGCTGCTACGAATATTTCTGTACATTTTTGTTTGTATCAGTGTTTTCAATTTTGGGGGTATACATCTAGGAGTGTAATTGTTGAACCATATGGTAATTCTACTTTGATCTATTTGAGTAAATGCCAAAATATTTTATACGTAGACTCACCATTTTTCACAAGCAAGGTGTAAGGGTTTCAGTTTCTCAACATCCTTTCCAAAATCTGTTATTTTAGTTTTCTTGATTATAGCGATTCTATCGTGTGTAAAAGGACATCTAACTGGTTTAAATCTTCATTTCCATAAAGACTAAGGATGCTTAACATCTATTCATGTGCTATTCACCATTTGTATGATTTCTTTGGAGGAAGGTCTATCCAAGTCCTTTGTCTATTTTAAAAAATGGGTTGTCTTTTTGCTGAGGAGTTGTAAAAGCTCTTTACATATTCTGGGCAACAGACTCTTATTAGATAAATAATGTACAAATATTTTCTTCCATTCTGGGGGCTTTCTTTTCACTTTCCAGATAGTATCTTATGATGTACAGATTTTTATTTTTTTTTTACATTTCTTTTTTTAAAAAAGATTTTATTTATTCATAAGAGACAGAGAGAGAGAGAGGCAGAGGGAGAAGCAGGCTCCCCGCTGAGCAGGGAGCCCGAGGTGGGACTCGATCCCAGGACCCTGGGATCATGACCTGAGCCGAAGGCAGACGCTTAACCATCTGAGCCACCCAGGCGCCCTACATTTCTTTTTTAAGAGTGAGTGAGAGAGAGTGTGCGAGTGGTCAGGGGCAGAGGGAGAAGGAGAGAGAATCTTAAGCAGGCCCCACACTCAGTGTGGAGCCTGACGTGGGCTCGATCTCATGACCCTGAGATCATGATCTGAGCCAAAATTAAGAGTCGGACGCTTAACCAACTGAGCCACCCAGGCACCCAGAACAGATTTTTAATTTTGAGGATATTATTTTATCTATTTTTTTCTTTCCTTTCTTATGCTTTGGTGTCAGATCTAAAAGCATTGCTAGATCCAAGCTTATGAAGATTTATCCCCATTTATTTCTTCTAGAGTTTATAGTTTTACCTCTCACATTTAAGCCTTTAATTTATTTTGAGTTAATGTTTATATGTGGTGTGAGGTAAGGGTCCAGTTTCATCTCTCTGTACATGGATAGTCAATTGTCTAGCACCCTTTGTTGAAAAGACCATTCTCTCCCCCAGTGTAATGTTGCCACCCTTGTCAAAATTCAGTGGACCATAGATGAAGGGGTTTATTTCTGGGCTGTCAGTTAAATCCCACTGATCTGTATGCATATCTTTTTAAAAAACTATTTTATTTATTTATTTTTAAAAACGTTTTAAATTTAAATTCAACTAATTAACGTATAATGTATTATTTGTTTCAGGGTGAATGCATACCTTTATGACAGTATCACAATGTTTTATTTACTGTTGCTTTGTATTAATATTTGAACATTAGAAGTATGACCTTTCACCTTTGATTTTCTTTTTCAAGATTGTTTTGGCTAGTTTGTGGTCCCTTGAAATTCCATATGACTGTTAGGATTAGCTTGTGCATTTCTTTCCAAAGGCCTTTGTGAATTTCCTCGGGAACACATTGAATTTCCACATTGCATTGTGTACTATTGCCATCTTATCAATAGTATGTCTTTTCATCACCATGGGGTCCTCAGATTTATTTAGGTTTCCCTTTCTTTCATCAATGTTTTGTAATTTTCAGTGTACAAGCCTTGCACCTTGATTACATCTATTCCTGAGTATTTTGTCAATGTTAATGTTCCCTAAAATGGAATTGTTTTCTTAAATTATTTTTTGGATGATTCATGGCTAATGTATACAAATAAGAGAGATTTTTGTGTGTTGATATTAACTGGCTGTAATCATTTTTTGTTGATTGTTTAGGAAGCTCTCTATATAAGATGATGTCATCTCTGGTCTCTGAATAGACGTGGTTCTACTGTTTTCTTTCACATGTGGATTTCTTGACTTATCATTCTGGGTAGAACTTCCAGTACGATACTGAGCAACGAGTGAAAGCCAGCATGATGGACTTGTTTGTGATTTCAGAGTAGAGCTGTCAGTCCTCTAAATTGAGCATGATGTTTGATTAGAGTTAGGGTTGGGTTAGGGGTTAGGGTTAAGGGTTAGGGTTAGGGCAGGTGACCCTGTGATCCATGCAGCCCCACAGTCAGCATGTTGGAGCCAGGAACACTCCCCCTGTGCTGAGCTCCCGGGCAAACCCTGCGGGTCCCCTCCCCTGGCTGACCCCCTGAAGGTTCTGTCCCCACCTGCCATGAGTTGGAAGTCCCCACAACCTCCTCTTCAGGTTTGAATAATCTGCTCCAGTGGCTCATGGAACTCAGAGAAACATGTGTGATTCTTGGGCACAGCTATGAATCTCAGCTTCTTCATGATGGGGGGCAGCCCAGCAGCTGAGTGACCATGCAGGGCTGCCTCTGCTTTTATTTCATTTTTTTATCAGAAAAGCAAGGGCAGTTGCCTCAAAGCGTGGGAGAGGAGGACAAAGGGATGGCAAGTATCCTGAAGCTGTAAAGCAGTCCTGCACCCTCCCCTAGGGGCAGGCACGCAGGGAGGCAGTCATGGGATAAGGGAAAAGCAGGATGTTTGTGCTAGCAAACACCAGGTGCAGAAAGGGGACCTGAGGGTTACATTCTTTCCTAGCTCCTAACCTGTGCCCTGCCCCTGGGGATCATGGGATCCTGCTCCTACTGGGCCCTTGCGTTCAATAGTCTGAGAACAGGAACGCTGTTGACCTTTCAGCTGCTTCCACAATCACTCCTGAGGGCTTACAATATATTTTCTAAGAATAATTCCACACTTCCTCCATGAGGTGGACTACCTAGTATGCACAGAGGTGGACATGAAGTTCCGCGACCACGTGAGTATGGAGATCCTGTCCCCCCTCTTCGGCACCCTGCACCCCGGTTTCTACCAGGCAGCCCGCAAGGACTTCAGCTACGAGCATTGGCCACAGTCCCAGGCACACATCCCCAGGGACAAGGGCGACTTTTACTACATGAGGACCTTTTTTGGGGGGTCGGTGGTAGAGGTTCACCGACTGACCTTGGCCTGTCACCAGGCAATGGGGGTCAACCTGGCCACTGGGATTGAGGCTGTGTGGCACAATGAGAGCCACCTGAACAGGTACTTGCTGGACCATAAGCCCATTAAGGTGCTGTCCCCAGAGGACCCATGGGACCCTCAGCTGCTGGGCTGTCCCCGAGAGGACCTGTGGGACCCACAGCTGCTGGACTGCCCCTGGAGGACCTGTGGGATCCACAGCTGCTGGGCTGCACCCCATCATGAAGAAGTTGAGATTCATGGCTGTGCCCAAGAATCACCAGGACATCAGCAGTGGTTATTACTTGAGGAGTCATTTTGGTGCCCACTGGGTCTTTCACTTGAGTTAACACAGATGAGCCCGAAGGAAGGACGTCATCAGTTAGGAAGTACAGACGAAGGTCAGAGTGGAGGTGGGCAAAGGCCTCTTTAACTCAGAGAGCGGGGGAGCTCTGAGCTTCTTCTACACACCTTGCCCTGCTCATCGATTCCAGCTGTCTGGCTCTGAGTTCTGTCCTTTTAATGAACTGGTCATCTAGTAAGTAACATGTTTCTCTGAGTTCCATGAGCCACTGGAGCAGATTATTCAAACCTGAAGAGGAGGTTGTGGGGACTTCCAGTCTGTAGCCCATAGCTCGGAAATAGGGGTGACCTCTCTGCCCAGCCACTGGCTGACCACTAAGGTAACAGCACAGGGATTCAGTAGCCACACACAGCAAAGAATACAGACTTGACAAAGTTAGTTCAGAAAAGTCACTAAGCCAACAGTAGCAACTACAACGAGCAGCAATCATGAAGCCTGGAGTGGGGAAGGTCTGATGTTCAGGATGCTTCCATTATAATATTCATAATCACATCTTGGACTTGTCACTGGGGCCAAGTCCCCCGGCTGGGGGTCAGGTAGCTCCTACATATTCCACGTGCTTCTCTCTGGCTCCCCCAGCCGTGCACAGTCCTGTGCTGCTTCCCAGCAGAGGTCGGTTTTAACCAAAGTCAGGAAGATGGGATGGGTTTTCCTGACTCCCCACCCCCTGCCCCACAGTGCTGCAAGAGAGGACAAAGTTTTCCTCAACCCTGTTAAGGTCCCCGGCTGAGTCTGGAAATTAACAAAGACAGATGAACAGGAGAAAAGCAAGCAAAATGTATTGATTGTTTTGGTGGGAGCCTCACAAGACCATGAAGATCAGCAGAAGTGACTGGAGCAGACAGCTCTTCTACCTTTTAGACAAAGAAGTGAGTGTGTGAAGAATTGACAGACGCAGGGGTTTGGACTAGGGCTCGTAAACGGTAAAGAAGTAACTAGGAAGATAAGGGTTCATTTAACCAGGTGTGTTTGTATTGACCCCGTGGTCCTAAATTCCTTGACTCTGGTGATAAGCACGTCATCCCTGTGGTCCGGGGAGAGAAAGTTCCACATGGGAGTCTTCTGACCTGCTTAAGGGAAAAAGGGCTGATGGCTGGGGGTCAGAGAGACCTTCTTGCTTTGCTCTATGCAAAAGTTCTTTTAGCTTCTGTATTTATTTTGCCAAGGTGCCATATTTGGGGTAGTGTGTCCTGACCCTCACTGGCCTGGTGCTGTACTCTGTCTCCTAGTATCTGTGCTGCTGTGGAGACCTTCCAGCCCTGGGGTAGCCCCTTGTCCAGGGAGGCACCTGCCTCAAGGGGAGGGTCGCTAAGGGTGGCCACCCCTCCTCAGGGAGATTGGGTGGGAGAATGCAGATCTTACTTCGAGAAGCTGACTTTATTTCCTGAAAAGGTCTACCTGATAGTGGAATCATACAGGAGTTCTATTTTTAGTATTTTGGGGAAGCTTCATCCTTTTCCCAGCATGGTTGTGCCAACCAAAGTCAATTCCAGATGATTTTTACCTATAAACCAGAGATTTTGCAAGAACCTCTCCAGCAGAGAACATGAGGAGAACAGTTTCAAGACCTTAGACAGGCAGAGATTTCCCAGGATGCAAGGTATACTAACCATAGGAACAAACTGGTGACTTAGAAACTATGAAATGAAGAACTGGTTCTCCTTCTTCCATTTCTGGCTAGTGTGCTGGTCTGTGGCTCGATCTCACCTCAGGCAGCTGAAAGGTTGACCTCCCAGGTCAGCTACCACTGAGATGGCTACTGTTTCTAGAAATTCTTCGGGGTGTGGCTGGTTTTCCCCACCTGTGCACTGATCAAGTCGGCGACCTCGGACAGTGGAGCCACAGGTCCTCCAGGCATGGTTCCTCCCCAATGCCCAAGTAAAGCCATTCCACTGAGGGTTTAGGGGGACCGGAGCTGCCCCTAGGCAAAAACACCAGAGAGTCTCACTGTCCCTACCTGGCCTTCAGATGCTCCTCAGTTACTCCTGTGCCTCTGGTGTCTTCCTGGAACCCTGACCTGGCTGTTTTTGGACAGTTTGTCCAGTGGTACCCTCACTTTCTGGGAGGGGGATTTGCTGGAATCCGCAGTGTGTCCTGCAGCCCCACCGGGATCACTTTTTGAAGGCACATCGCCTGGGCCCTCTGAGGACTCAAGACTGTGGGTCTGTGGCTTGGAGGGATTCTGAGCAGCTGGTGGGATTCTGAGTGCTGGTGGGATTCTGAGTGCTGGTGGGATGGGAGGGCTGCAAGGCCCAGAGGCAGGTTTCCAGAAAGCTGTCTGGGGTCCCCGGCATCCTACCGTTTTTGAACCAAAGCCCTGAGATCTTTAAAATGCCAGCAACATTACAGCATGGGCCAGAAAAACAAATGTCCCTGTGCACCCAACACCACCTAAACTATTGGCCATTTCTTGTCACTTGAGCTGAGTAGAAAGGATTGGGAGTCAGGGCTTGAGGGGGGTCCTGGGTCAGACTTTGTGTTTGGGGGACAAAGGTCATCCAGACAAGCTTGTGCTGAGGCTGAGGAGGGGGTCTGTGTGGAGACCCCAGCTGCAGGCACTGCTGTCCACTGATGCCCCCTCAGCCTGCCCAAGTGCACCTGCTGCTGGGGGAGAGCCTGCCCCCTCTTCTCTGCCTGAGGGCTCTGTCCTGCACCAGGTGCGCCTCCTCTCCTGCCAGCCACTGCCAGCCTGCAGTCTGGGAGGGTGGCTACCCCGAGTTCCTCCAGCTGCTGGGGGAGAGCCTGCCCCCTCTTCTCTGCCTGAGGGCTCTGTCCTGCACCAGGTGTGCCTCCTCCCCTGCCAGTCACTGCCAGCCTGCAGCATGGGAGGGTGGATACCCTGAAAACCTGCAGCCCTGTGGACAGAGTCAGTGCGATGTGGTCTCCCAGCAGGTCTGAGCACCAGGCCCCCACATTGCTCACTCTCATCCTATGGGCTCAATGTGCCACATCCTCCCTCAGGCTCCCTGGGTCCGAGTCCTCCTCTGCTCGTGGACCATCCTTGGCCCAGGCTCCACATGCTGGGACTGGGAGGGGGTCGTCTGGACGTTCTGGACTCTCGTTTCTGTTCCCGTGACACGGGCACAGGCCGGCCTCACAGACTGCTCAGAGGAGACTCAGCACAGGACAATGCAGGTCGCTGTAAGGGGAGATGCCAAGTGACCCCAGAGGGAGCGCACAGGCCTTGCAGAAGGCACTGGGCTCATGGGGCTCAGTGTGGGATGCGGGCGCCCAGCCAAGGGGCATGGGGAATCCTGGTGAGGGCGGCCCTGGCAAGTGGGGGAGGGGGAAGCCACGGAAGGGTCTCAGAAGAGGCAGGAGACAAGGAAGAGGACAGGACAGAGCTTCCCAAGGAGGTCGATGGAAGGATCAAAGGATCACAGAGACCCTTGGGAAAACTCGGAGGCCCTGGAGATGTTGGCTGAAATGCTGTCATTTGGTCAGAAAAGTTGTGTCACAACTCCCCAGTTGACACTGGATGATTTACTCTTTGTTGGTTCTAGGAATCAGTGCGTACCTGCCATTAGAACTCACATGGCATGAAGTCTAGGACATACTTACTTTTCATCACTTTTCAGGACGAGATTTTTCTAGAGGAGGTGCTAAACACGGTTCTCTCCATTCTTTTCTTTGTGCGACTGGCCTCTTTTCAGGAGCAGATTCTTGGTGCTCATCGCCAGAGCTAGCCGTGAGGACTGCCCCCCATCACCTCCCACAGTGGACGTGACCATGTGGGTTGGGGGGTGCTCACTGATGAAGCCCCAGTGTTCAGTACCCAGCAGGGACCCCAGATCCTGTGCTGAATGAGGGAGGATGGGAGTGAGGGAAAGAGAGAGGGAGGGACGATGGGAGAGAAGGAGGGGAGAGAGGGAGAAGGGAAGAGAGGATGGGAGGGAGGCAGGATGGGGAGAGGCAGGAGGAAAGGGAGGATGGGAGGGGTAGAGGGGAGGGAGGGAGGCAGGGAGGATGGGAGGGAGGCAGAGAGGCAGGGAGGGAGGGAGTGGGGGAGGGAAGGGAGGAGTGGAGGGGAAGGAGAGAGAGGGGGGAATGAATGAGTGAATAAATAACGTAGGGAGGGAGGGAGTGAAACCACAGAAGCTGGATCTGTACCTCAGGAGCCATTATTTGGGGTGAGGTCCGAGGGCATCACAGCCTGGGTCCTGGATGGTGGCTCAGGGCACGTCCATCTGTCCTCCCAGTGCTGACATTCCTTCTCCTTGGACCCGGTGTCATCCTGGATCCTCTCCACCTCCTCCTCAAACAATTCTCAATGTTCCCAGGAACAGGGTGGCAGGAGGGAGTCTCAGGAGGGGCTTCCCGGATCCTGTGCCCCAAAGGACAATGTGACAGTGGCTACAGGACATTCTATCATGAGGACTGGGACCATGGATCCCATCCATCTCCTTGGGCATTAGTGTTGTTCCATTCCCTGCTCTCTCCACCACCACTGTGATGAACACTCCTGAAAGCAGATCTGTGAAAAACTGAGCCAGAGTTTCCGGGGGTGAGTCTGAGGCCAAGCATGCCAGGTGATGGGTGCGCCTGCGGCCTGGGGTGGGTGCTGATCACTGTTCTCCCAGACAAGGGTGCCCGTCACCCTTTCCTCCAGGGGACCTGCATTGGACCTCCACTTCCTCACGTTCTCCCCAGACCAGACACCTGCCAGTCTGAGGGTGACCAGCGCTGCCTCCATAGGGTTTCCTTTGCCGGAGTCCTTCCCCGGGAGCTCCACATCTCTGACACATATTCCCTGTGTGCCTATCCTCCCCCTTGGACTGGCATGTGTTTGGTCTCCATCCCTGTGGAACCCAGTGACTTGGAGCATGGTTTGGACCAGAGTCAGGTGAAACCTTTCTCTGGCCTTGGGTTGTGAGCAATGCTTTTGCCCTTTGTGGTGTGTCTTCCAGCTTTCTGCATGTCCCTGGTTTCTGTGCCACAGGAGGAACCAGCCCTGTCCTGTCTGGGGTCAGGCTGTAGTGTCCCAGCAGGAACAGGGGTCTCGGCCCCGAGATTGTGCCCATAATTCCTAAAGCGGCCTCTCTGATAACATCTGATCTGTAATCCATCGGGGATTTCAATATCGAATAAGGGAAATTTTATGACAAATAAACACAGAAGAAAACAAGTCCCCTTTGAAAATAGGTGGGCAGGGCGCCTGGGTGGCTCAGTTGGTTAAGCGACTGCCTTCGGCTCAGGTCATGATCCTGGAGTCCCTGGATCGAGTCCCGCATCGGGCTCCCTGCTCGGCAGGGAGTCTGCTTCTCCCTCTGACCCTCCTCCCTCTCATGCTCTCTGTCTCTCATTCTCTCTCTCTCAAATAAATAAATAAAATCTTTAAAAAAAAAAAAAGAAAATAGGTGGGCAGACACAAAGGCACCTATTGCGTGATTCCACGTACAGAAACATCAGGAATAGGTAAAGAAACAGAGAGAGAAAGCAGCTTAGGGGTTTCGATGGTGTGGGCTGGGGGAGAAATGGGCAGGGAGGGCTTCTGGTTCGGGGACTCCTTTGGGGAATGAGATATTCTGCAGCAATGTTCTATGGTGTGGTGGCACAGCGTTGGGAATGTACTTAATGCTCATGACATACTCAAATGAAAACAAATAATTTTATTTAAAACAAATCATAAACAGTATATAGGACATGGAAGGATAAAATAACAGTTAATATGTACCAGAGAGAAAGAACATAAGGGGAAGGGATGAAACAATCTGGTGGGGCGTCGGGGTCCGGCGATGGAACTAAGGGTAATTGTACAAGGAGCTCTCCCCGCAGGGCTGTGGGCTCTGGATGTGGCTCTGGGAGCCCTGCGGGAGCAGGAGCAGGGGCAGGGGTTGGGATAGGGGCAGGGCCTGGGGCAGGGCCAGGTGTAAGAGCAGGGCCAGGGGCAGGGGCAGGGACAGGTGTAAGAGCAGGGCTAGGGGCAGGGACAGGTGTAAGAGCAGGGCCAGGGGCTGGGGCAGGGACAGGTGTAAGAGCAGGGACAGGTGTAAGAGCAGGGCCAGGGGCAGAGGCAAGGGGAGGGACGGGGTCAGCAGTAGTGGCAGATGCAGGATCCAGGGCAGGACCTGGGTAAGGAGCAGGAACAGGAGCTCCGGCAGGCGCAGGGGCAGGGGCAGCAGCAGGAGAAGGAGCAGGAACAGGAGCTCAGACAGGGGCAGGGAAGGGGCAGCAGGTCTGGCAGGGGAAGGGGCAGGAGCAGGGGCAGGGACAAGAACAGGAGCCCAGGAAGGGGCAGGGGAAGGCGCAGCGGGTCTGGCAGGGAAAGGGGCAGAAGCAGGAGCAGGAAAAGGAGCAGGAACAGGAGCTCAGGCAGGGGCAGGGGAAGGAGCAGAAGCAGGGGCAGGAACAGGAGCTGAGGCAGGGGCAGGGGAAGGGGCAGCAGGTCTTGCAGGGGAAGGGGCAGAAGCAGGAGCAGGAAAAGGAGCAGGAACGGGAGCTCAGGCAGGGGCAGGGGAAGGGGCAGCAGGTCTGGCAGGGGTAGGGTTATGAGCAGGAGCAGGGTCAGGGACAAGAACAGGAGCTCAGGAAGGGTCAGGGGAAGGGGCAGCGGAGTCTGGCAGGGGCAGGGAGAGGAGCAGGAGAAGGAGCAGGAACCGGAGCTCAGGCAGGGGAAGGGGCAGTGGCTCTGGCAGGGGCAGGGGAAGGGGTAGGAGGAGGATCAGGAGCTGGGTTGGAGCAGTGGCAGGTGCAGGATCCAGGGCAGGAGCTGGGTCAGGTGCAGGAACAGTAGCAGGAGCTGGGTCAGGGGCAAGTGCCAGTTCTTCCTGGTCCACGTCAGGCTGTCCATGGGTGGGTGCCGGGTCACCTGCCGGCTCCTGGTCTCCTCCTGAAGTCGCTGCAGGCACCACCCCTCCCTCCAGAGCTGCCGATGGAGTTGGAGCCGGCTCTAGCTCCTGAGGTGGTGGAGCAGCTGTGAGAGGAGAAAAGCTCACCCCGTGCCTGCTCTCCGTGGGCCTTTGCGGAGACAGAACCCAGCCCAGGGCCTCCCAGAGAAGCCGCAGCCAGGAAGGAGCCCTCCCTGGGGTGTCTCCCCGACTGCAGTCCACCCGCTGGATGCTCTGCGCCCAGTCTTTGCTCCAGGCCCCACACCAGCCTCTGGGGGCTCGTCCCTGTGGGGCCAGCACCGACCCATCCCCACACACCACAAACACCCAGTCCCAGCCTTCTCACCCTCGGGCTCGGTCTCCGTGGGCTCCGGCTCCTGGACCACTGTCCGGTGACCAACCACCTGGGACAGTGGTCTGGGTGGTGTTGTAGGTCTTGCCCGGCAATCCCCAGCACTTGTTTTTGGGGATGCCTGTGGGGTCAACCCCTCTGTCAGGGAGGAGGGCATGTCCGCCAGCTGCCTCTGGAGGTCATCCGTGGCCTTCTGCAAAGACAGGGACGGGTAGCCAGCTGGAGGCATCACAGCCCTGCCCGGCCATCCTCACTGTCCTCCTGGCCAGTCCCCCTGCTGCTCCCAGATCAGACACAGACCTGTGAGTGCACAGCCCTGCACCCGGGATGCAGTGACCCATCCCTGCAGGGCTATCGGGATAAACCCTGGGTAGAAGGGGCAGCGCCCGCACACCCCATCCCACACAGCCAGCCTTGACCTTGAACATGACCTGCCCACTGGGAATCTGACCCCTCATCAGCCTGCTCCTGCTCAGGGTGGCCCCACCCCGCATGACCCCTCTTTACACACACGCACGCACACCCACAGACACACACGCACGCACATGCACACTCACACACAGACACGCACAGACACACACACACGGAGGGGGGCCTGGGGCTGCACAGGTCAGATCAGAGCGTGTGGGGCTGGGTGGCAGGCTCTGGGCCTCCTGGTGTCACCTTTCTGTCCTTCCGGCCAAATGGCCAGAGGCGGTGGGGAGCCCTGATTCGACATCCCCAGCGGGGGACAGCGTTTGCAGGGTGCTCTTTCTTCAGCCTGCAGCGTCCAGATTTGGGGAAGCAACACCCAAACATGCTTTTTGTTGGAGGGTCTCCAAAGAAATGAGTTGGGCAGGGGGCTGTCTCTGGAATGTGGGTGCCTGGTTACCGGGGTTCCAAATTCTGTTGGGCTCTGTTGTCAGGGAAGTGAGGTCACCACTGCCTGGGGTCCCCTTATCCAACTTCCTCCTCACACAAGACCCCCACCCCCGAGGGCCCCCTCCCCCAGCCGCTCAATGCTCACCCTCCCCACATGCCCCATCCATACAGTGCCACCCACACAGCCCACCCACAGCCCCCGGGAGGCCTGGGTGCATCAGGTGTCCCCGCTGTGAGGACACAGAGCTGGGTTCAGACCGGGCTCCTGCGCATGCCCAGGGCTGTGACCCAGGACAGACCCCGTGGCTCTCAGGGCCTCCCCAGTCTGCCCATCTGCCCATTGGGGTATTCTGGCTTCTACTTCTAGGGACGCCATCAGGGGTAGGACCTCTACACATGTTCTGTACCTGCTATCACAGGAGGCTGGTGCACACTTGGGATTGCAAGGATGAGCCAGGGGCTGGGCGGGACATGGAGCACAGCTCAGAGGGGCCCGGGTCTGCTCTGGGGTCTGGGCAAGGCCACCCCCCTCCTGCCTGTGTCCCAGCCCCCGTGGGAAGGTTGTAATGAACTGATTCTGACCTTGTCCTCTCACAACACAGACTTCCAGGGGCTTCTATTAGGGTTAGGCTCAGGTCCCAGGGACTCATCTGTGCCCATGTGCTGAGCAGTCCCCACAGTGGCTCCCAGCATCCCTGAATCCTGGTCACAGATCCCTATGGAATCCCCTCCCCTCCAGGGTGGATGGCCTCTCAGGAAGATAATGGGGCAAAATGCTGGGATGTCATTTCCAAGCTGATGGAGGAAAGTCTGTGACTTCTTCTGGTTCCCCCTGTCCTGCGTTCATTCTCTATCTCCTTCTATGTCCCTGTCTCTGTCTCTGTGTCTCTCACAGGAGCAGGATCTGTAGACTCCTGGGCGATGTGAGAAACCTCAGAAGCCTCCCTTGTCCGTGTTTCCCTCTCCTGTCCTGGTGCTCTGTTCCTACCTAAGGCCTCCTCAGCCTGACCAGAGCAGTGATTCTGGAACCTCTTCCAAATGGGGACCCTGAGGCTGCAACAAGGAGGGTCTTGACCTTGGTGCCCAGACCAGTGGTCAGTGCTCTGCCACGTTCTGCGTACCCAGGTCCTCAGCCCCCCAAGCCCCCAGTCTGTCCTCTGCTCAGAAGGACCTCAAGGGAGTAGAAAGCATTTTCCCAGGACTGGGAGCACAGTGGGTCAGGGATGGAGATCCAAGGCCAACAGGCTCTTCCACAAGCCTGTGGGACCCTAGGGACCCTGCATCTCTATAGCCCAAGTGACAGAAGAGTAAGCTGAGGCCTTTGTGCTGTAGCCCATCTGGACTTGGGGGTAGGTATCTCTTCCTACTTCCAAGTGCCCAGGGTGGTGATGGATACCGGAACCGAGACCCTGTCCTCTCCCAGTGCCCTGGCAACCCCGTTGGGCCCCTTGGGGACCCCTGACCCTCAGCCTGGCCTGTCTCCCCTCCCCATGCTATGGATCTGGGTCCTTGCCAGGAGTCCAGATGCCCTGCCCCATGGCCCAGCTGTCTGCAACCTGTTTCTTCTTTACCCCTTGTCACCCACCTCGCTCCCAGGGTGTCCTCCCCTTCTGACCCCCAGCTGGGCAGTCAGAGTGGGGTGTGTGTGTGTGTGTATGTGTGTGTGTGTGTGTGTGCAGGTGCGCATGCCTCTACGTGCCTGGGGATGACCAAGGTCATGTCCCCACATGGGACGGGTTGGGTAGCTATTCCCGAGGATCTGAGGGGCTCTCACTTCCGAAGTGAACCTCATGGGAGGGTTGGGGCTGGCCTAGGACTGGAGAGCGGCCCTGCTCCTTGGACTCTGCACCCCTCATTTGTCCTGGGCCAGTCCCTGCCTCTCTTGACCCAGGTTCCCAACTGTACCTGAGGGTTGGACATGGAAATGCTTGAATGCAGCCACTCCTCCAGGGGTAGGTGGAGGACAGGTGCACCAGGCACACAGGCTTCCCCACTGAGATGGGCAGCCAGGTGTGTCATGGCCAGGTGTGCACAGATGACCTGCCCACAGCTCCTGTAGCATGACCCAGCCCTGCGGCGGATGTGCACCAGACCCATGGCTCCGCACCTGACTGGTCCCCCGCGTTCTCTCACCACTGCCAACTGCTCTGTGGCCCCAAAGTCCACTGAGCACCGCAACCACACCCATCCTGGGCAGCAGGCCTTAGGGTGCAAGGCCAGGTGGGGTGGACATCTGGGGATGCAAAAGTCACTGAATACCCCCCACCCAGCTGGCCTGGAATGCAGATACCCTCTCAGGGTCCAGCTAAGTGCAGGGCTGGGCCAGAGGACCTGGAGGCATCCGTGGAGGCCAACTCAGGGCAGGGAGAAGATCAGTCCACCCCTTCCCCTTCTCCTCTCCTCCTTCTGCCTTGTCTTCCTGGCAGGACCCAGGACAGAGGTCCAGCCTGTCCCTGGCTGCAGCCCTGGCTGGAGTCAGAGGGGCGGGAAGGAGGCCTGGGAGGAGGGGCCCCCCAGCAGGATGCCCGAGTGTGAAGGTGGTCGTTACTGTAATCAGGGACCCCATGGGCATTCAGGGATTTCAGCCCCAGGACTCGGCCCCTGCCCCATCCTTCACCCTCCACAAGGCCCCGCATCCTCCCCAGCCCAGTCCCTGTCTGCAGCCAGTCCTCCCTCCAGTCCCAGGAAATCCAGTTGTTCCGGGGGCTGCAAACTCATTACAAGGTGGAGCTGAGCCAGCTCAATGGGGCTTGATTCCGGGTCCTGCAGCCCCACAGTGAGGAGAGGTGAGGCCAGACAGGAGCGGGGAGAGGGCAGAGTGGACTCTCCCTGGGGGCCATGGCTCCCTGGTCAGCGCAGACCCTGTTGTGTGCTGGCCCCTAGGGCACCCAGATTTCAGCTCCCGGGCAGGCTCTGGGAGGGAGACCAGAGTGTGGCTCCTATTAGCTCAGACGTGTCACTCTGTCCTGTATCTACAGCCTGTCTCCCGAGCTGGACTCCCCCTCCTAGTCGGCCAGCAACACCTTCAGGGCCAAGAACAGGCCATCATGAAGCTCAGGGGCCAGTGCGTGGCTGGGCAGGCAGGGGAGGGCTTGCTTTCAGCTCAGGGAGTCTCTGGCTGGGCTAGCAGGGGCTTAGGAGGGCTGGCCTTCCAGCTTCTCTGCTGACCAGCCCTGGGACTGGAGCCATGTACCTCCCCTCTCTGGGCCTCACTCTCCTCCTCTGTGCAATGGGGCAATGCTGAATGATTGCTCCCATGGCAGGAACATGTGGGGTGCTGGGCACAGAACCTGGATTGCAGAGTGCAGTGGGGGATGGTGAGCCGTGTTGGCAGTGAGCACCCCTTCCCCCACAAGCAATCCAGCCCTTCCATGCAGCCCCCAGGCCCCTGGCTGGGAGCCCAGAAGCAGTGGCCGACCACACTCCAGACACCAGGCCCCTGTGTGTGGCTCTTCCTCAGGAATGGGGATGTGGTGGGGACCCCGTGACATGGCGCCAGCTCCTGTCTCTGATGGAAGGAGAACAAAGACCTTCCCTGGGGTCCCCTAAGGCCACGTAAGAAGGGAGGAGGCTGCCCCTAAATGGTACATTGAAATTCTGCTTCTGTTAGAACCTGAGCGTTGGGGTTTGGTTCTTTCACTTGCTGGGCTGATGAGACACACACGCTCTCCATGACTCCTCCTCAGATGAAGAGCTCTTGCAGGTCCCGGGCGTCCTGGACCTGGGGAGGGGAGAGGGGCCAGTCCCCTCCCTGGCTCCTGAAGGAGACCTGTCCTCCCAAAGACAGGATGGTTTCGGGTCGTGATCCTGGGCCAGGGCTGGAGACAGCCCCTCACTGCTCCTGACTCTGGGGCTCAGTGGGCCTTTCTCAGGCACAGCAATGCCCACTGAAAGTGGGGGCTTCAGAAAGAACACACTCCTGGACCCGGTCCTGCTCCAGGACGGTGGCTGCCTTCCCCAGCTCCGGAGGAAGAGGGACATCCTCTGCTTCTTTGGGCGGTGGTCCTCTGACCCACGAGCAAGCACTGAAAAGTTTCTAGTCTGCCTCTGGAAGTGCACCAGCCAGTCACTGTCCACACACGAAGACGGACAACTTGCTAAGGAAGCGCGGGAGGTGATCCTGTGCAAATGGTCTGCGGGTCGGTGGGGCTGGCTGCTTCAGGGCACCCTTTCTCTGGATAGGAATCCTCCTGGAGTCTCATCTCCGCTCTCGGAGCTCCCTTCCTGCTGGTTTCAGGACCAAGGGAGAGACTGTGGTGTGGCTTGGAAGGCTCCACCCCAGCCTCCTTCCTTCCACACACATCACTGCTCCCCCGGAAGCAGGGGCTGTTGCTCCCACATGCCCTGCGCAAGGCTGGTTTAAGGCACTCATTCCCTCCAAGGCCCAGCCGCTCTGGCTCCATCACATACATCGTGGCCACAGCTGCCTGGCTGGGTGAGGAGTCCAGGAGAACTCTCCTTTCCCAGGATCAGGGTTCATATTCCTGGCCAGAGAAAGAAGCCCCATCTGTCCTCTGCTAGAGAAGGTGAATTCCTGGGCCAGGTGGCCCTCAGGTGCCTGAGGACATGGGGGTCCCCCGCAGGTCCCCTGGAGAGAAGAGTGACGGGCACCCCTGTCTGGGAGAACAGTGAGCAGCACCCATCCCAGGCCACACGTGCACCCATCACCTGGCAGTGCTTGGCCTCAGACTCACCCCTGGAAACTCTGGCCTGGTTTTTCACAGATGTGTCTTCAGGAGTGTTCAGCACAGCAGTGGTGGAGAGAGCAGGGAATGGAACAGCAGTAATGCCCAAGGAGATGGATGGTGGCTCAGTCCGTTAAGCCACTGACTCTTGATTTTGGCTCAGGATGTGATCTCATGGTGTGGGATGGAGCCCCATGTAGGGTCTGTGTTCAGGGCAGCGTGGGCTCACGATTCTCTTTTCCACCTCCTGCCTCTCCTACCACTCCCGTGCCACACACTCTCTCTCTAAAATAAATTAATAAAATCTTTATAAAAATGGAATCCTACAGAATGTACTTTTAAAAAGTTGTAAAAAATCTGTCATATGATCTCACTGATGTGAGTAATTCTTAATCTCAGGAAACCAACTGAGGGTTGCTAGAGTGGTGGGGGGTGGGAGGGATGGGGCGGCTGCGTGATAGACATTGGGGAGGGTATGTGCTATGGCGAGCACTGTGACTTGTGTAAGACTGTTGAATCACAGACCTGTACCTCTGAAGCAAATAATACATTATATGTTAAGAAAAAAGAAGATAGTAGGCAGGGAAAAATGATGTAATGTATGGTGATTAACATAATAAAAAAAGGGAAAAAAGTTGTAAAAAATCATAACATTGATTTTGCCATTTTAACATTTTCAGTATAAAGTCCAGTAGTGTTAAGTATATTTATACTGCTGTGATACATATCTTGAGAACATTTCATTTGCAAATCTGAAATTCTGTACCCATTATTTGTTTTTCATGTAGAAAGCATATTTATTTATTTACTTATTTAATTATGCTCAATTAGCCAACATATAGTACATCTTTATTTTTTGATGTATTGTTAAATGACTCATTATTTGCATATAACACCCAGTGCTCGTCACAACATGTGACCTTCTTAATACCTATCACCCAGATACCCCATCCCCCCACCCTCCTCCCTTCTGTAACCCTCAGTTAGGTTCCCGGAGTCCAGAGTCTCTCATGGTTTGTCTCCCTCTCTGATTTCTTCCCATTCAGTTTTCCTTCCCTTCCACTACGGTCCTCCATGCTATTCCTTATGTTCCACATATGAGTGAAACCATATGGTAACTGTCTTTCTCTGCTTGACTTATTTCACTTAGCATAATCCCCTCCAGTTCCATCCACGTCAGTGCAAATTGTAGGTATTTATCCTTTCTGATGGCTGAGTAATCCCTTGTATATATGGACCACATCTTTATCCATTCATCTGTTGAAGGGCATCTGAGCTCCTTCCCCAGTTTGGCTATTGCAGACATTGTTGCTATGAACATTGGGGTTCAGGTGCCCCTTCTTTTCACTACGTCTGTGTCTTTGGGGTAAATACCCGGTAGTGCAATTGTCAGGTAGTAGGGTAGTTCTATTTTTAACATCTTGAGGAACCTCCATACTGTTTTCCAGAGTGGCTGTACCAGCTTGCATTCCCACCAACAGTGTAAAGAGGGTTCCCCTTTCTCCACATCCTCAGAACATCTGTCATTTCCTGACTTGTTCATTTTAGCCATTCTGACCGGTGTGAGGTGGTATCTCATTGTGGTTTTGATTTGAATTTCCCTGATGGCTAGTGATGTTAAATGTTAGTCATTTTTATGTCTTTTTTGGAGAAATGTCTGTTCATGTCTTCTGCCCATTTCTTGACTGGGTTATTATTAGTAGTATTATTATTTTTTGGGTGTTGAGTTTGAGAAGTTCTTTCTAGATCTTGGGTACCAGCCCTTCATCTGTAATGTCATTTGCAAATATCTTCTCCCATTCCATGGGTTGCCTCTTGGTTTTGTTGACTGTTTCGTTTGCTGTGCAGAAGCTTTTTATCTTGATGAAGTCCCAAAAGTTCATTTTTGCCTTTGTTTCCCTTGCCTTTACAGACATGTCTTGAAAGAAGTTGCTGTGGCCAATGTCAAAGAGGTGACTGCCTCTGTTCTCCTCTAGGATTTTGATGGATTCCTGTCTCACATTGAGGTCTTTTATCCATTTTGAGTTTATCTTTGTCCATGATGTTAGAGAATGGTCGAGTTTCAATCTTCTGCATGTGGCTGTCCAATTTTCCCAGCACCATTTATTGGAGAGACTGTCTTTTTTCCATTGGACATTCATTCCTGATCTGTCAAAGATTGGTGGACCATAGAGTTGAGGGTCCATTTCTGGGGTCTTTATTCTGTTCCATTGATCTATGTGTTTTTGTGCCAATACCATCCCGTCACAGATTTGTAATATAGATTGACGTCAGGCATTGTGATGCCCCCAGGTTTGGTTTTCTTTTGCAACATTTCCCTGGTTATGTATCCTTGGCTGCATGTTCTCATTTAGTACTGTGAATATGTCTTTCCAGCTCTTTTTCGCCTGCAAAGTCCCTATGGACAGTTCTGACGTTATTCTGATGTTCCTCCCTCCGTACATAAGAAATCTGTTCCCCCTGGCTGCTTTCTGGATTGCTTCCTTGGTTCTAAGATTTGCAAGTTTTCCATTTTTAATTCTAATAGTGTATTTATAGAATACTTTGGATTTTCTATGTACACCATCATATTATCTGTAAATAGTCACAATGATCTCCTCGCTTCTTATTCTTTTTGTTTCTCTTGGCTTATAACACTTGGGAGATTCTCCAATGGAATGTTGACCAGAGTAGCATTGCTTGAAGATTTTAATATACCTTTCTCAATATCTGATAGAAAAAGCAGACAAAACATTGGTAAGACATGTGACCTAATTGACATATATGGAACATTACAGAGTAAGTGCAGAATACATTATTTTCAAGTGGTGCTAGAATATTTATCCAAATAGACGATATGTTGGGCCATGAATCAAGTCTACACATTTTAAAAGCCTGAAATTAACTAGGTTATATTCTTAGACTACAGGGAATCGAGCCATAGTCATAATGAAAAGAAAAGCAGGAAGTCCCTCAATGCTTAAAACTTAAATGTAAATTTGCTACATATCCTAAGGGTCAGAGAGGGAATCACAATGGAAAGTCTCGATCTTTCCTACATCAGAGCTCACAGACAATGGCATTCTATCCGTGAAGAGCACTATAAATAAGGTAGACAGGAGTTGAGCCTTAAGTCCGAGTTCTGCCTGCCTCAGCCACACCTGGCAGCCTTGGCATGTGGTCGCCCCCAGCTGCCCTTTCTGGTAGCCGTGAGCTAAGGGGGACAACATAGCCATATGGAAATGGGAAGCTCCCCACTCCTAGTGACGATGGTGCTATTGTATTGTCCTCAGCAGTCCAACAAGATGATTTCTGAGTGAAACATGACACAATAGCAGCTTCTTGACCTTCCTTAAGGTTTGAAAATCATCTTGTGAGTCATCTATCAGAAATATGGTTTCAACATGTGTCCTTTTTTCTGGAAAAGAAACAGATCCAAATAGTAATTATGGTTTCTGAGCACCTGCCCTTGAACTCCATCACACTGCTCTTTGTGGAATTCTCCCTCTTAAACTTCTAAACTATGATGTAGGTATTTTTAGTCACATTTTCTAGATGGTTAGACGGGGGCTCAGAGACGATACGAGTCACGGAGGATTTTAGTGTCAGAGACCTAAGTGGGATCTCCAAACTGACTCCAAATCCCTTGTTATTCCATACACGGAACTCTTTCCCTGTTATCTCTGGTCTTCTCCATCTGGAAACATATCAAGTACCAGGATTTTCTTGTTGTGTGGCCAACTGGAATGAATTCAGCCGGCCTTTTAAACTATGCCCATCATGATCAGTGGAGGACCTTTGAGTAAGATACTCCAAGATCTCTAGGAATAGAGACATTATAATCTGCTTGAGATCTTCAAGTTACTGAAAGAACTATCTTTTTTTTAATTGATTCAGGCTCTAGTATGTTCAGAGTGTGCTGTAAGACAGGTCTGAAATAGTATTTAAAAACACTCAGCTCAGCCTCTTCTACAAAGTGAGACAGTGCTTATAAACATTGCTAAAATAGTCCCTTAGCTATGATTACTTACTTCCCAACCATCGTAGTGTTTATATGGTATGACTATGACTTAACATTAGTCAAAATCTGCAAGGAAAGAACTGAGACAGTGTATGCAAGCTTTAGGGGCACTTCATGTTTCCATTAGTGTTGTGAAAATGAGCTACTCTTTTTTATTCTATAGTCCAAGGGAATGGTGCCAGACATCTCTGAGATGTCTAGGAGTTCTAAAATTCTGACTTTAAATTATCTGTGTGCTTCAGAGATTTGGGCAGGAGAAGGGGAGGAGCCCAGCATCTGTGAACATCTCTGTTACCTGTGTTGACCGTGGGACAGGTGAACTTCTCTAGGCATCATTTTGATTTTTTGGCACTATTGTTAAAGGTACTTTTGTCTCAAGTTCCTCCCTTTAGTAGCAATTCTAATGATAATGGAAATTTTTATCTTTTACCATCCGTGGGCCTGGATCCTGGGCTCCCAGAGAAGCTATCCTTTAACATTTTACCAAGGTCAAAATGACTGGGCCAAGCCTCAGAGTATGGGTCCTATTTCTGTCCCAAGCACATATTGTACATCTGGTTTGAGAAGAAAAAGATAACCCCAAAATGCCATTGCAAACATAAAGATAAGAAAAACAAAAGAACCTCTCTGGCTTCCATAAGATTAGTCATACCAACTTGTACAAACTGAAAACATAAGAGAAAGTCTGTCACTTTCTTGAATGTTCTTCCTCATGATGATATGTAGCTCTGTATGTAAATCAACACAGAACAAATATATAAACCTGCCTCAAATGTTCCTTCCCCGGAGCACTCCCTTTTTTGTGAAGACTGTGTCTCCCAGGCAGCTGTCCTGACTTGGGTTTGAATAAAACTCTCTTCCTTTTTCTCTAAAGTGTTTAAAAGGGTTTGTTCATTCAGTGTCGAGAATAACAATATGTTTTCTTTTTAAGTGAAAAATAAATGTTCCTCGTTCACAACTCCAACAGCAGAGAAGGGCGGCTGTTCTTCATCCTGGAGCTTCCCTGCAGAACCAAGCATATGTATATATATTCCAGCATAAATGGGCTCATCCTACAAGGATGCTTTGAAGGTCCAAGAAGCACTATCCAGTCCATGGGTGAGACCGGAAGGCGAAGCTCTTCACGTTTAGAGCATTAGTTTTTGGGTTTAAAACTGCCTTGGAAATGCGTGAAACCATTGCATTTCCTAAAGCCCAAAGCCTCAGAAGGTCCGAGCGCAGCTGATCTTGCCGGGAGCCGGGAACAGCTCTGCAGGCAGGGGTTGGTGCAGGAAGGGAAGGGGCAGGGCTCTGGGGGTGGTCTGCAGCCAGAGGCGGCCGCGGAATGGGCCGGGTGTGTGTGGGGGGGCGGACCCCGCCCATAGCCCCCGCCCACGCCTGCGCCGCCAAGCAGGTGTTGGCGTGAGGACGGGCCTCCTGGACCACCTGCCGTGGTAGGGAGCCGCGGGCCTGAGGGCGGGTTGGCCGGTAGAGGCAGGCGCGGCATCCAATGGGCTCGGGGCACCACCCTCCCCGACCAATCACCGCATGGGGGTGGAGTTACCTCTCTGAGGGAGGACCCGGAGTGGCCCCGGATGCAGAGGTGGGGCAGAAGGCCAGCTCCCAGAGAGTTCACCTGTAGAGTTCCCGGCTGGGTGAGACCACGCTGTGGGCCGGGGTGGGGTCCCGGGGGTAGGGTGCACCTCGGGTGGGAGTTAGGTCCTCGAAGGAGGCGGGGAGCGAGCTAATCCCGCGAACTCAGATGAGTTTCCTAATCGTTGAAAGTCCTTCAACGGGCCGTATCCCCCAGCCCCGTGAACTCCAGGGCTCCGCTCACCCGAGCTTTTTTGGGATGGGTTGCGGACATTTCAGGGTTTCCCGTGTTCCCCTGGAAGAGTGCACGTAAGGACCGCACACAGTCCCCAAGTTCAGTGGGGTGCCCCCTGTCCCCTGGCAGAGTGCAGGTAATGGACCTTGAGTAGCACCCCGAGTTCAGCAGGGTGTCCCCTGTTCCCCCAGGCACAGGTGTGGCGGTAACAAGCCCCAGAGCCGTCCTCCAACTTAGCATTGTGCCCCATGTTCCCCGGGTATGGTGGTAATGGGCTGTCAGGATTGTGCGGGAGGGTCCTCCAGGTGGGGGCCTGGAGGCTGGAGTAAACTAGACCCTACTCAAGTTGCATGAGGAACAGATGAGTTGAGGTGTTGATTTGGAAGAGTCATTTCGCGTTTCCAAAAATGTCAAAGTCATTGGTCTACTTTAGAATGAAGATAATTAGTACTTAAAAAACAAGTATGTGTTTCCCCTTCTCCCAGAAACCGAAGCAGGTGTGCTTGCCATAGGTCGGAGGTCCTACTTATCCCCACCTGACAGCACTTCTCCCCTCTGGCTCCATGAGACCCGAAGTTTTGAACATCAGCATGTGAGTCAGTGATGCTGCTTGTCACAGGACGTCAGCATTCAGAGAGAGCAGCAGGTCCATTTGGCACAATGTCATCTTCAAGTCAGGACTGGAGGTAAAACTTCTGATTAACCCCAAACCTCCTGGGCTTTCCTCTTTTTTCTAGTTGAGCTACGAAGTAAAACTTAAGTAGCTCTCAGCATTCTCCATTTGGTTCAAGAGTTACTTTCCCTGCGGGTAGAACATTGCAGGGGATCCGATTTTCTCTGTTCATTTATTGCTTACAAAATATATTCTGATCATCTGTTTCCTAGAAGTAACTTTTATTAGAAAGGGAAGGTGAAATTTACTCTTTGTGTGTTTTTAAGATATCTTTTGTTCCTCAATCTAATAGCGTTTATTCAATTGGGCCTAAGATATGGTTGAGCGGCCAGCATCTAGAGTTAGGTGGCTTTTTGTCGTCAGATACAGATTCGGATGATGTCTTGTCATTTGTCAAAGGTGATGTTTCATAATTGATTAGTGTTTTCATCAGAAGAGTTACAGTTAGGGTCAAGGGAAAAATCAAAATTATTCAAAGCAGGCTTTTACTGTTTAAAAGTTGAGCCTGAGTTTCTAGTTTTTCTAAATGTATCCTCTAGATATTTTGACGTGCTGTATTTTCTCTGTAGTTTCTTTGGTGGTGGAGTCAGAAGGAGAGTGTTTGGGAATTCTGGATGGAGGCATGCTGGTGTCAGGAGCACTGGGCTGAGTTCTGGAACTGCTTGCCTGAGCCTAGGTGCGTCAGGTTATCCCACAGAGCTTCCGTTGACTCCTTATGAAATTGCTGGAAGGTAATGTCTATGGAAAGTCTTTTTTTTTAAACATTTTATTTATTTATTTGACAGAGAGATAGCGAGTGGGAACACAAGCGGGGGGGGGGTGGGAGAGGGAGAAGCAGGCTCCCCACTGAACAGGGAGCCTGATGCGGGGCTCGATCCCAGGACCCCAAGATCATCACCTGAGCCGAAGGCAGACGCCTAACGACTGAGCCACCCAGGCGCCCCTCTATGGAAAGTCTTTTTCCACAGAAACTGTTCTGCCTAATGAAGAGCCATTAAAATTGAGGTGATTTGGGCTGAATTATTCTGTAAATAATAGTTTTAATCCCCCCGTCATAAGATATGGTATTTTATTATACAAGGAGTCCTCAGAAGGTTGCAGTGAAAGAATCCGATCTCAGAGCATGTTCATATTCCATTGATATGTTACTTACAGTTTGCACAGGTAGGAAGGTAAATGGAGAGAAATACGACAGAAGGGGAAAGTAGGTGTGAACCATTCATTAAGTAGCCTTCTACCTTTGGACCAGTGTCATTTTGGAAGAAGAGGGGGAATCCTGGAGCTCTGCAGCAGATGGGGGAGTTCCAGGTCTGGGTAAAGCTGACAGGGGCCTCAGAGGAGAGCTGAGTCCATTATGCAGGAGGGTGTGGGCAGGGCGGGCTCCAGGGCTGGCTGTGGGTCTCCCGTGTGAGAGTTGTGACAGGTGAGGGCCGTGAGCAGGTTCCTGGCTGAGGACAGGTGAGGCCCAGGTGGAGAGCTGGCCGAGCACCTTCTTCTTTGCCACCAGGCTCACCCAACACACACAACCTCATCATCTGTCCCTGTTAGTCCAGTTCAGACGTCTCAGAGTTGCCAGGCCGAGACGTTTGTTTGAGCTTCTTTCTTTGTGTGTGAAGTTTCAAAACTTTGATTATGGAAATGACGGGTCGTCAGAACATCTGTTACTCTTTCATTTCCTGCTCTTTTTTCTTTTTTAAAAATTTTTAAAAAATTTTTTATTTAGCAACTTTAAAAAAAAAATTTTTTTTATCCTGCTTTTTTTTCAATCACCAAAGAGAATCATTCCTGCTAGTGGAAGGGGCTATCTGTGTGTTTTTATTTCCCATTTTAATTAAACAATGGGAAAACAATCTTCAAAGATATTAAAAGAATCCTTTGTGAGTGTTCATGTTTTCCTGTTCCATGTACCACATTCCGATATTAGAAATTATGTTTTAAAGTAAAACACAGCCGCAGATCTGTAACAGGGTACGGTGCCCTTTGTGAGAGGGACACATGGAGAAGGAGTGTAGGTTCTTTAGGAGCTTGGGGAGTGTCTCGTCGTGCTCCCAAAGGAAATCGAGCCCCCTGTTAGCCTTCCCAATGGGGCTGCTTACCTGGTGGCCCATCTTGGGCTCTGGAAGCTTGACCCCGTGAGTCGCTTGCGACTTGAGCTGGGGAATTTATGAAGAAAACAAGGAATCCTGGAGGGTGCCTGCATCCTTTGTGCTCGGACAACTGCATGTCGCAAAGGAACCCATCACCCGTGAGGCGTGTCGGGATCCCTGAGGGTGTGGGCCTCGCTTCCTGGGCTGAGGTTGTGTCTTCCTCCTTATCTGGACCAGAGCCAGGGTGTGTGGCTATGGAGATCCAGACCCTTATGTGACCATGTCATTATTATTATTATTATTTTAAGAGAGCAATATAGACATTGACTTCGAGATACAAATATCAAAAGGAAAAACACAAGGTCAAATATATATATATAATGACTCAACTCGTGGCATGTCTCATTCGTATGGGTCATGTAGGGCTGCCCGTATGAGAAAGACGAAGGAGTTATATTTTGATAGAAGTGTGCTGTGCACACATAGTGTTTTATTCTCTCATTTGCCTTATTTCTCTGAAGGGAAACTAGAGCGGTGACTGGAGCTTGGTTTCCGACTTTAAGGAATGGGAGATAAGTGAATTGAAAGAGCAGTGTTGATGTTGACATGGTGCTCAGTGCCCAGTGAGCGAATGTTTGAAGCTCGGACTCGGAAGCGTTGGTGTTCAGCGAGGATGTTGTCCGAGTTTCTAGCACATGGAGTCACTTGGCTGGTGTGCCTCATCGGGCCAGTTCCTGCCTTTCTAAGGGCAGTTTGGAAGTGGCTTGAAACCCTAGGGCATTTGTGGAGTGGCCTGGATGGGACAGCTGTGTGGGCCAGTGTAGACACCACCCAGGGAATTCCAGAGGTAACGATGAGCACATATGTGAGGCTGGAGTTTGCTTCTCCGTGAGAAGCATTGAGCTGGAGTGGAAAGAAGTCGCTGGGTCTTATGACTCTCTGTGTGAGCAGGTCTGAGCCTGGCAGGGTAGTCGGATCAGATAGGTGGGAGGTTGTGAGGCCGTGGTGGTGGACCATCGCTCACGATGGGCAGGCCAGCTTGCTCCAGGGATAGGGACTGGGCTCTCCTCCCTGGCCAGCCCTCCTGCTGCAGATGTGATAAGAGAGTTGCTTCCTGTTTGGTTCTCGAGCCCTCGGCTCAGCAGGGTGGTTGGTGGGAAGCAGCTCACTCGCAGCATTATCGATTCTTGTGCAGTGTGCCCCCTGCTTCCTCAGAGGAGGCACAGCAGATGTCCTGTGCAGCAAAGCTTGGTTTGTGATGACATCACAGGAAAGAGGGACAGGTGCACCACTCTGCTTGACCACAGGAGGATTCCGGACTTCAATCACAGGTGGTTGGTGCAGGGAGGAGAGATGTTTGTTTCCCAGGACCTTGGGCAAAGGGAGATTTGGGTCCTGGGATGGGTCTCTGCTCAGCTTTCTCAGATGAGCACCTCAGGCAAGGAGAGGACGTGTGTGTGCTCACCTGTAATCGAGGAAAGTGTCTGGTTTCAGGTCTCATGGGCAGGTGGAGTCCTCGTATGGCTCATTTTCCTGATGGTGTTCAGGGTGCAGTAGGTGGACCCCCTTGTCCCGGGCATCCTGGCTGTGCAAGAGCTCTGGGGCACCTTTTCCCCGGGGCTTTGGACCAGGAAATCGGAGGTAGTCCATGGTGAAACCATCCGTGTAGGCCTCCGTTTCTGCCCTGCCGAGATGGACTGGTGACTGTGATAAGTTCTATATGTGGAAATATAGAGCAGGAGACAGGGATGGCATGCTGAAGGGGAGGTGGGGGTGGTGCTTGCCATTCACGTAGGGGCCAGGTGGGACTTCACTAGGAAGGTGATCCTTGAGTCAAGATCTAAAGAAGGTGAGTGATATCACATCAAGCGCATTCTAAACAGAAGGGAAAGCGTGTGCAAAGGCCCCGGGGCAGGAGCATACCAGGTATGTCCAGGAGCAGCAAGAAGGCCCTGTGGCCACAGGAGACAGCTTAGGACATGGCCTCAGGGAGGGGACAGAGGGAGACAGAAAGTCACTGCAGGGCTGTGACCCCATGGGACCCTGTTTCACTGGGCCTTCCTGGCTACAGTGCTGAGAACAGGTGACAGAGGGTTGAGGATGGGCAAGGGAGGTCCATGATGAAGCTTTTCCAGGAATTCAGGCAAGAGATGGGCTCCAGTATGGGCCAGACAGGTGGTCTTGGAAGAAGTGGTTAGTCCTATTCTGAGTACATTTTGAAGATGGAGCTCACAGGATTTGCCAATGGATTAGATATTGGGAGTGGCAGAAAGGAGGAATTGGGGTAACTCCCAGCTGTGGTTTGTTGTCCTGAGGAAGGGGAAGGAGGAGGTTTCTGGGGGTAGGAGGTAGTCCGTGTTCCCCATGCTGAGGAAGGTGCCTCTCACGGTGGATCTGCTGATGCGTGTGTCCGGGAGAACATTTAACATCTCCTCCCTCAGCAACTTTCAAGTACAAGTATCCCCCACTTTTTAAAAGTTCATGGTAAGACATTTGGGTTTTTTGAAAGATCTACGTCATTACTTGGCTTCAGTAACAGGAAGAAACCTGAAGAGGATTTCCCTCTTATGAAAGAAGTCGAAAAGTGAGCCTCGCGTTCAGCATCTGTTTTGCGGGGAGCCACTGCAGAGGCAGCCTGCACCCCAACCAGCTCCTTCCTGGGAACCGCTCTCTGCGTCCAGCCCTCAGCACTTTGAATCGTGTCTGTGAGCATCTGCTGTGTTTCATCTCCATTTATTTTGGGCATCCCTTAGGAAGTTGTGCCCTGAGGCCTAGGAAAAGCCAAAGAGAAGTCATTTTTGGAGTGTGAGCACGCTCACTATTTTTTCTGTATAAATGAATGGTAATTCCTCCTTTGGTTTACACCATTTCTGCTGTGAAAGGTTTCCTAGGAACACTTTCAAATAGCGGGGGGACCTGTACCCCATCCTGCAGGGTTAGCTTTAGTCTCCATGCTGCAGAAAACGTTCCATGACTTACGCATTTTATCACTCAAACATGTGCCTTTGACCACCTTCCCACGTGCCCCCCCATCCCCGAACCTGGCAACCACCCATCTGTTCTCAGTATCTATGCGTTCAGTATTTTTGTTTCCGTGTGGAATGTCCATGACAGCACCTGGTATTTGTCTTTCTGTGTCTGAGTTACTTAGCATAATGCTCCCAAGGTCTCTGTTTCGATGTCTGGTTACTGTGAATAATGCTGCAGTGAACATGCATCTGTCTTTTCGAGGTAGTGTTTTTGTGTTCTCCAAAGAAATCCACTCAGTAGAGCCATTCCTGGGTCATGTGATAGTTGTATTTATTTTTTTCAGGAAACTCCATACTGTTTGTCACAGTGGCTGCACCAGTTTACATTCCCACCAACAGTGCACAGGGTCCCCTTGTCTACACACCCTTGACCACACCTGGTGTCTGTCTCTGGGATGATTGTCGTCCCTACAGTTGTGAGATGATAGCTGATTGCGGTTTTGACATAGGTTTTCTTGACGACGATTAGTGATGTTGAACAACTTTTTCTGTGTCTGTTGGCCATGTGGGTGCCATCTTTGGAAAGAATGTATTCACATATTCTCCCCATTCTTTGTACAGGTCTTTTTTGTTTGTGTCTTTTGATTTGTAGGAGTGTTTTGTGTATTTTGGATATTAGTTTCTTCTCCCACATATGATGTGCAGATTGTTTTTTCTCATTGGGTAGGTCGCCTTTTAAGTTTTGATGGTTTCTTTTGCCACATAGAAATTTTTGTTTGATGTCGTTCCACTTGTTTATTTTTGCATTTGTTGCCTTTGCTTTTGGTGTGCGATCTAAAAGACTCTTTGCCAAAACCAATGTGGAGACACTTACTACCTGTGTTTTCTTCTCGGAGGTTTATGGGTTCAGGTTTTATATTCAAGTCATTCATCCATTTAAAATTTTTATGTGTGCTGTAAGAAAGTGATCTAGTTCCATTCTTCTGCATTTAGTGTCCAGTTTTCCAGTACCGTTCACTGAAGAGACAGTCCTTTCTCCATTGTATATTTTCTGCTCTTGTGTCGTAAGTTAAGACCATATATGTGTGGGTTAGTTTCTCAGGTTTCTTTTTGTTCTTCTTCTCCTCCTCCTCTTCTCTTCCCCTTCCTCCTTCCCCTTCCTCTTCCCCTTTTCCTCCTTCTCGTCCTCCTTTATTTTTTTGTTTTACAGTTTATTTTTTGGGAAAGTATTTTTCTTGTTGGAATATATGCAGTGTGGACTTTATTGATTACATGTTCATACTATTTGTTAGGACATTTCTCTGACATGTGTGTTTTTGTCAATGAGTTGCTGGATCTATAGCTTTCAACAGGTTTAACATTTGGGTAGAACTACTCAATAAATGTTATATTCTTCCATCAGATAAGGGACTGTGTCTGGTCGTCTTTTGTGATGCAATCAGTTGTGTTGATTGATATCTCTGTTTCCTTTTCCATGATAGGTTTATTAAAGCGATTTTAATATTTCTTAAAAACATGGATTCTAAATCATCCTTATTTAATAATATATATTTATATAAAACAAGTTTAAAGAAATGCATTTATTGGCATCAGCTGTTGAAAGAGGACATAAATATTAATTCCCATTCGGAGTTAATAATAATTGTATCAGAACTAAGTTTAAATATACCTTTAATGTACCGACTCTATGAATAAACTTTGCCAAAAGTGCTATGATTATCATTTTCTGAGCTTTCTCTTCTGTTCCACTGAGCTGTGTTTCTAGGCCAGTACCATACAGTTTCGATGACTACAGCTTTGTCATCTTGCTTGAAATGAGGGAGTGTGGTGACTCCTGCTCTCTTCTTCTTTCTCCCGATTGCTCTGGGTATTTGGTGTCTTTTGTGATTCCATACGAATTTTAGGACTGTGTTCTATTTCTTTGAATAATGCCACTGGAATTCAGATAGGGATTTCATCACATCTGTAGATCGCTTTGGTTGCGATGGACATGCTAACATGATTACTCTTCGGTTAACGAGCATGGCGTATGCTTCCACTTATTTGTGTCGTCCTCCGTTTGTTTGACTCATCCATTCCCCGTCAACACACCCGTGTTTTTCCTTCCTTTTCCACCATGTGTTCAGTGTACCAGCTCTTTCTCATTCTTGGTTACTTTTAATCCTAGATTTTTTTTTTCTTGATGCAATTGTAAATGGCATCGCCTTCTTATTTTCTGTTTGTGAAGGTTTGTCATCGGTACACAGAAATGCAACAAGTTGGGGCGCCTGGGTGGCTCAGTCAGTTAAGCATCTGCCTTTGGCTCAGGTCATGATCCCGGGGTCCTGGGATCGAGACCCACACTGGGCTCCCTGCTCAGTGGGGAGTGTGCTTCTCCCTCTCCCTCTCCCACGTACCCTGCTTGTGCTGTCTCTCTCTCTGTGTCAAATAAATAAATAAAATCTTGAAAAAAAAGAAATGCAACAGGTCTCTGTATATTGACTTTGTATTCTGCAGCTTTACTGAATTTGTTTATTCTAACGGTTTTTTGGTGGAATCTTTAGGGACTTCTATATATAGTATTATGTCATTTGCAAATACTGACAGTTTTCCTATTTGGATTTCATCTTTTCTTTTTCTTTCTTTCTTTCTTTCTTTCTTTCTTTCTTTCTTTCTTTCTTTCTTTCTTTCTTTCTTTCTTTTTGTCTAATTGCTTTGGCTAGGGCTTTCAATACTGTGTTGAATGAAAGTGATGAGAGTGGGCATCTTTGCCTTGTTTTTGATCTTAGTGGAAATGTTTTCAGCTTTTCAGCCTTGAGTATGATGTCAGTTGTGAACTTTTCATATATGGACTTTGTTGTCTTGAGGTGTTCCCTCTGTACCCAGATGGTTTAGAGTTTTTATCACAAATGCATATTGAACCTGTCAAGTATTTTTGTTGAGGTACAGCTGAATGTGGGGGCTCGCTGGGATAGGCATGCAGATGTCTCCAGGTCATAGACCTTTCCGTAGTTCCACATGGCACGGGATCCTTCTGGGTGGCGGCCTGAGTCCTCTCCTATTCCTCAGGTGTCCCCAGTGCCTGGGGCTTTGTATCCAGGACTCTGGGGACAAAGCCATCAGAACCCAAGCCAGGGTTAGGGTTCGGGACTAGGGGCATAACAGGTCCGATCTGCAAGCACCGTGGCAGGCTTTCCAGGGGACTGAGTTGAGGGCGTCGATCAGGATGAATGTCATGCTAGGGATTTTGGCCAGAGTGCCGCTGAAAGCGGGGGTTCGCTAGGATGGGCATACGGAGTTCCCAATGGCGAGGTTTCCTTCTGTGTGGCAGTCTGAGTCCTCCGGTATTGCTCAGTCGTCACCAGTCCTTGGAGTTTAGAGGAAGATCTCTGGGGACAGGCCCTTCAGAAGCCAAAATAGGGTTAAGGTTAGGGCTTAAGTGCATGGTAGGCCCGATCTACCAGGACTGTGGCAAGCTTCCCGGGGGGCTGTGTTGTGGGCGTGGGTCAGGGTGAGTGCCAGGCTGAGGATTTTAGGCCCGACCGCTGAATGTGGGAGATTGATGGGGTGGGCATGCAGGTTTCTCTTGCCCTGAATGCTTTCTGGAGTCCAAATGGCAAGGTTTCCTTCTGGGTGTCAGGCTGAGTCTTCTGGTACTTCTCAGGTGGTCTCAATTCCTGGGGCTTTGGAAACAGGCCTCTGAGGATCGACTCCTGAGACTCAAAGCTAGGTTGCAGTTAGGGCCTAGGGCCTTGGCAGGTTGAATCTACGGGCGCTATGGCTAGCTTCCTGGGGGTCTGAGTTGAGGGCATGGGTCAGGGTGAGTGTGAAGCTCATGGTTTGCGGCCAGGGGGCCAATGAAAGTGCATGTATGCTTTAATGTGCATACAGTGTACTCCTGCTATGAAGCCTTTCCAGAGTTCCACATGGCGCGTTTTCCGTTTCAGTGGCAGGCTGAGTCCTCTGGTACTGGTCAGGTGTCCTCAATACTGGGGATTGGAGGCAGGCCTCTGGGGACAGACCCCTCAGCAGCCTCCACAGGATGACGGTTAGGGCCTGGGGGCATGGCAGGCCCCAAGTGCCGGCGCTGTGGTGAGATATGGGTGGTTTGACTTAAGGGCGTTCATCAGGATGAGCGTCAAGCTCATGGATTTCGGGCAAGGGGCCGATGATACTGGGGGTTCGCTGGGCTGGGCATGCAGTATCCTTGTGCTCTGAATGCGTTCCGGAGTTCCCAAAGGTGTGTTTTCCTTCTGGGTGACAGGCTGAGTCTTCTGGTCTTGCTCAGGGGTCCCCATCTCAGTGGCTTTGGAGCCAGACTTCTGCACACAGACCCCTGAGAACTCAAATTAGGGTTAGGGTTAGGGCCTCCGGTCATTTTGGCCCAGATCTGCCCATGCTGTGCGAGCTTCCCGGGGCTCTGAGTTGAGGGCGTGGGTCAGGAGGAGTGTTAGGCTCAGGGTTGGCCTCCAGGGGGCCCCTAAAAGTGCAGTTTCGCTTGGATGGGCATGCAGATTTCTCCTGCTATGAATGCTTTCCGGGGTTCCAAATGGCGGGGTGTCCTTCTGGGTGGCGGCCTGAGTCACTCGATACTGCTCGGGTGTCCCGAATCCTTGGGGATTTGTCGCCAGGCTCTGGGGACAGACTGCTCAGAAGCCAACCTAGGGTTAGGCTTAGGGCTTGGGGGCATGACAGGCCTGATGTGCCAGCCCTGTGATGAGCTTCCCGGGGTCTGAGTTGAGGCCGTGGGTCACGGGGGAGTGTCAGGCTCAGGGACTGCAGCCTGCACACGTTGAACTTGGGGTTCGTTGGGATGGACCGGCCCAGTTTGCTGCTCTGAATGCGTTCTGGAGTTCCAAGTGGCACGTTTTCCTTTTCAGTGGCAGGCTGAGTCCTCTGGTGCTGGTCAGGTGTCCGAAATCCCTGGGGCTTTGGAGCCAGGCTCTGGGGACAGACACCTCAGAAGCCCTCACAGGGTGACGGTTAGGTCCTGGGGGCACGACAGGGCCAACCTGCCAGCACTGTGGCCTGCTTACCGGGGGTCCATCTTGAGGGCGGGTCAGGTTGAGTGTCAGGCTCAGGGTTGGCCGCCAGAGGGCTCCAAATTCGTGCGTGTGCTGGGATGGGCATTCAGAGTTCTCTTCTGAACAGTTTCTGGAGTTCCAAGTAGTGTGTTTGAATTCTTTTTGGCAAGCTGAGTCCTCTGGTGTCGCTCGGTTATTGCCATCCCCGGGGCTTTGGAGCCAGGCCTCTGGGGACAGAAACTCAGCAGCCAAGCGAGCGATTGGTTTAGGGCCTAGGGGCATGGCAGGCCCGACGTGCGAGCACTGTGGCCTGCTTACCGGGGGTTTGTTTTGAGGGCGGGGGACAGGTTGAGTGTCAGGCTCAGGGTTTGTCATCAGAGGGCACAAAATTTGTGAGTTCCCTGGGATGGGCATTCAGAATTCTCCTGCTCTGAAAGCTTTCCAGAGTTCCCAGTGGTGCGGTTTCCTTCTGGGTGGCAGCCTGAGTCCCTTGATAGTGCTCGGGTGTCCCGAATCCTTGGGGATTTGTCGCCAGGCTCTGGGGACAGACCGCTCAGAAACCAACCTAGGGTTAGGATTAGGGCTTAGGGGCATGACAGGCCTGATGTGCCGGCGCTGTGATGAGCTCCCCGGGGTCTGAGTTGAGGCCGTGGGTCGGGGGCAGTGTCAGGATCAGGGATTGCGGCCTGGGTACGTTGAACTTGGGGCTCGTTGGGATGGACCGGAACAGTTTTCCTGCTCTGAATGCTTACCAGAGTTCCGAATGGCACGTTTTCCTGTTTAGTGGCAGGCTGAGTCCTCTGGTACTGGTCAGGTGTTCCAGATCCCTGGGGCTTTGGATCCAGGCCCCTGGGGACATACCCTCCAGAAGCCTCCGTAGGGTTACGGTTAGGGCCTAGGGGCACGGCAGGCCTGCCCTGCAAGCACTGTAGCATGCTGTTGGGGGTTTGTTTTGTGGGCGTGGGTTAAGTTGAGTGTCAGGCTCAGGGTTGGCCGCCAGAGGGCGCCAAATTTGTGCGTTCCTTGGGATGGGCATTCAGACTTCTCCTGTTCTGAACGCTTTCCGGAGTTCCAAGTAGTGTGTTTGAATTCTTTTTGGCAAGCTGAGTCCTCTGGTGTCGCTCGGTTATTGCCATCCCTGGGGCTTTGGAGTCAGGCTTCTGGGGACAGAAACTCAGTAGCCAACCTAGGGATACACTTACGGCCTAGGGTCATTTCAGCCCTGATGTGCCCACGCTGGGGCAAGCTTCGGGGGGCTCGGGGGTCTGAGTTGGGGGTGTGGGTCAGGGTGAGTGTCAGGCTCAGGGTTTGTGGGCAGGGGACCGTTGAAAGTGGCATTTCGCTGGGATGGGCACGCAGAGTTCTACTCTGAAACGTTTGGCCCGAGTTCCAAATGGTGCGGTTTCCTTCTGGGAGACTGAGTCGTCTGGTATTGCTCAGGTGCCCCCAGTCCCTGTGGCTTTCGAGCCAGGCCTCTGGGACCAGAGCCCTCAGATGCCAATGAGGGATAGGGTTAGGGCCTAGGGGCATGGCAGGCCCGACGTGCCAGCACTGTGGCCTGCTTACTGGGGATTGTCTTGAGGGCTTGGGTCAGGTTGAGTGTCAGGCTCAGGTTTTGCCGCCAGAGGGCGCCAAATTTGTGCGTTCCTCAGATGGGCATTCAGAGTTCTCCTGGTCTGAATGCTTTCCCGAGTTCCAAATGGTGCGTTTTCCTTCTGGGTGGCAGCCTGAGTCCCTTGATATTGCTCGGGCGTCCCGAATCTTTGGGGCTTTGGAGCGAGGTTCTGGGGACTGACTCCTCAGAAGCCAACGTAGGGTGAGGGTTAGGATATAGGGGCACGGGAGGCCTGATCTGCCAGCGCTGCGTCGAGGTTCCCGGGGGTGAGGGTTGAAGGCGTGGGTCAGCGGGAGTGTCATCTCTTTTCTTAGGGTACGGGTTAGGGTATGGGTGAGGTTACGGGTGAGGGTATGGGTACGGGTGAGGGTACGGGTTAGGGTTAGGGTACGGGTGAGGGTACAGGTTAGGGTTAGGGTACGGGTTAGGGTATGGGTTAGGGTATGGGTGAGGGTACGGGTTAGGGTTAGGGTACGGGTTAGGGTACGGGTTAGGGTTAGGGTACGGGTTAGGGGTTAGGGTTAGGGTACGGGTTAGGTTTAGGGTTAGGGTTAGGGTACGGGTTAGGGTGAGGGTTAGGGTTAGGGTCAGGGTCTCCCTGTCCTCTGCTGTATAGAGACCATTCTCCTCCAGTAACCAGATTGATCATTTCAGAACATAACCTTTGAGCCTCTCTGCGATCCGCTCCCCACCTGTCTGTCCTCTCCAGCCTCACCTCTCCCACTGCAGCCCCCCTCTGTGGGCCACCAAGCTGTGTGGTTGTCCCACATGTGCCTTGGGCCTGACTCCAATCCTTTACATTCTCTGTGCCCTCTGCCAGGAGCACTCTTCTCTCCCCTTGCATCATGTCTGGCTTGTTCCCCCATTGGCTGGGCCTCTACTTGCCCCCTGGTGACCTGACTCATGTCTGCTGGGTGTATGTGCTCGTCCCCTATTTAAATGTAGTATCCACCTTCCCTGTGTGAGCGATTTACTAACCTGCGAGGTATGGGGTAGGCACAGGGAAGTAGTCTTAGTGCCTGTGTAAAAATGTCAGTCTCAGGGCGCCTGGGTGGCTCAGTCATTAAGCGTCTGCCTCGTGCAAGGTCTCGTGCTCGAGGTGCTCTAGCTCTGTATCGCCCACTTGCTGACCGTGGGTGAGATGCTGACCCACCGGTTAGGCTGGGAGCTCCGAGGGCAGGGAGGGTGTCTGGGGGTCCCCTCTGTGTTCCAGCGAACAGACACAGGTGTGGATGATGCACGTGTGGAAGAAAGCGCGAACACAAGAGTCTGTGGCCCAGACCTGTCATCTGTAACAACATCCGCCGCATCACGGTGCTGTTGGGGGAATCCCACCGATTCACTAAACTTTGAAGTGCTACCACCTCCCAGGCACTGTTCTGGGGGTTGGGGACCCAGCGGTGAGGAAGCACGGTCCCTGCTCACGTGGGGCTGGCCGGAGCAGAGCTCAAACGAGGACTTCAGGTCCCCGGCAAGTGTCTCTGCTCAGCTGGGGGCAGCTGCCGGGAGCAGCGGGTCAGGCCCTTGTCCCCGTCTGGCAGCTCAGGACCGACCCGCGTGGGGCGCGTGGTGAAGGGGATGCAGGATCCTTGGTCTGAATCCCCCCGTAGCCATTACCCCCATGTAGCCGGTCCCGTCACCGTCCCGAGTTTTGTCATCCATGAAGTGGGCAGGGGAAGAAAGCCGTTCGTGGGTTCAAGAGCCCTATCCAAGTGCGGAACTGGGTCTAGATCATCTCTGGAGGGGGATTCAGCTCCAGCACCTGCCCCAGAGCTCGAGCCAGGTCCTACACCGATGCGTGCCGCAGCTCCCGAGACTGGGCAGCTGCAGCTTCGGCTCTCGCGCCAGCTCTGGGATCAGAGCCCGGTTTGGAGCTTGAGCAGCTCCAGCACCAGCTATGGAACTCACCAGCCAAGGACCAGCACCTTCACCGTCACACCCTCGCCATCGTGCACGAGGTCAGGAGAGGGGCTGGGGGTGGGAGGGTCCCTGCTGGGCAGGTCACCCCGGGTACCTTGGTCACTCCACTCAGAGCTCCCCCTCCCCACCCCTCCCACAGGTCACAGCCCCAGGGATCCCCACCCCTGCTTCCCAAACAAGGCTCAAGGTGGACAAGCAGACCTGGGATGTTGGAAGTTGAGGCTTGTACCTTCAACACTGTATACATGTTGACCCAGAAACTCCACTTTATGGATTCTGTTGCAAATAGAGGTTGATGGACACGGTGTTCCCTTCAACAGGGTGGGAGTGAGCTGCCCACGCTAGGTGATGGGTGCACCTGTGGCCTGGGATGGGTGCTGCTCACTGTTCTCCCAGACAGGGGTGCCCGTCACCCTTCTCTCCCAGGGACCTCCGTTTCCTCACGTTCTCGCCAGGGCTGCTGGTCCCCAGACCAGACACCTGCCAGTCTGAGGGTGACCAGTGCTGCCTCCCTAAGGTTTCCTTTGCCAGAGTCCTTCCCCGGGAGCTCCTGCATCTCTGACTCCCCCCATGCCTGTCCCCCTCCCCTTGGACTTGCATGCATTTCGTCTCTGTCCCTGTGGAACCCAGTGACTTGGAGCATGGTTTGGACCAGAGGCATGGGAAACCTTTCTGTGGCCTTGGGTTGTGAGCAATGCTTTGGCCCTTTGGGGTGTGTCTTCCAGCTTTCTGCATTTCCCTGGTTTCTCTGTGGGTCACAGGAGGAACCAGCCCTTTCCTGTCTGGGGTCAGGCTGAGGTGTCCCAGCAGGAACAAGGGTCTCCGCCCCGAGATTGTGTCAATATTTACCAAAGGGGGCTCTATGGTTCCATCTCATCTGTAATCCATCGGGGATTTCAACATCAAATAAGGGAAATTCTATGTCAAGTCAACCCAGAAAAGAAGGAGTCCCCTTTGAAAATAGGGGGGCAGACACAAAGGCCCATACTGTGTGATTCCACGTACAGGAAACATCCAGAACAGGTAAAGGAACAGAGAGAGGAAGCAGCTTAGGGGTTTCCAGGGAGGTCTTCTGGTTCGGGGACTCCTTTGGGGAAGCAGATATTCCACAGCCATGTTCTGTGGTGTGGTGGCCCAGCGTTGGGAATGTACTTGATGCTCCGGACTTGTTCAACTGAAAACAATTCATTTTATTTAAAATGAATAATAAACAGCATATAGGACATGGAAAGAGAATAGAACAGTTAATACGAACCAGAGAGAAAGAACATAGGGGAAGGGGATGAAACAATCTGGCGGGGCATCGGGGTCGGGTGATGGAGCTAAGGGTAATGGTACAAGGAGCTCTCCCCATGAGGATGTGGGCTCTGGATGTGGTTCTGGGAGCCCTGCAGGAGCAGGAGGAGGGGCAGGGCCAGATGCAAGAGCAGGGCCAGATGCAAGAGCAGGGCCAGGGGCAGGATCCACGGTAAGAGCTGGGTCAGGGGCAAGTACAGGAGCACAGGCAGGGCCAGGGGAAGGGGCAGCGGCCCTGGAAAGCAGGGGAAGGGGCATCGGCTCTGGCAGGTGCAGGAACAGGGACACAGGCAGGGGAAGGGGCATCGGCTCTGGCAGGGGCAGGGGCAGGAACAGGGACACTGGCAGGGGAAGGGGCATCGGCTCTGGCAGGGGCAGGGGCAGGAACAGGGACACAGGCAGGGGAAGGGGTATTGGTTCTGGCAGGGGCAGGAACAGGGACACTGGCAGGGGAAGGGGCATCGGCTCTGGCAGGGGCAGGAACAGGGACACAGACAGGGGAAGGGGCATCGGCTCTGGCAGGGGCAGGAACGGGGACACTGGCAGGGGAAGGGGCATCGGCTCTGGCAGGGGCCGGAACAGGGACGCAGGCAGGGGAAGGGGCATCGGCTCTGGCAGGGGCAGGAACGGGGACGCAGGCAGGGGAAGGGGCATCGGCTCTGGCAGGGGCAGGAACAGGGACGCAGGCAGGGCAAGGGGCATCGGCTCTGGCAGGGGCAGGGGCAGGAACAGGGACGCAGGCAGAGGAAGGGACAGGTGCAGGGGCAGGGGGTGGGTCAGGGGCAGGAATGGGCGCACACGCAGGGGCAGGGAAACGGGTAGTGAAAGGGGAAGGAGCTGGGTCAGAGGCAAGGATAGGAGCACAGGGAGGGGCTGGGGAAGGGACAGTTGCAGGGGCAGAAGCCGAGTCAAGGGCAAGAACAGGAATACAGGCAGGGGCAGGAGAAGGGGCAGGATCCAGGGCAGGAGCTGGGTCCGGGGCAAGAACAGGAACACAGGTAGGGGAAGGGGCAGGTGCAGGGGCAGGAGGTGGGTCAGGGACAGGAACAGGACCACAGGCAGGGGCAGGGGCAGAACCCGGGTCAGGGGCAAGAATAGGAGCACAGGCAGGGGCAAGGGAAGGGGCAGGATCCAGGGCAGGAGCTGGGTCAGGGTCAGGATCCGGATCAGGGGCAAGAACAGGTGCACAGGTAAGGGAAGGGGCTGGTGCAGGGTCAGGAGCTGGGTCAGGGGCAAGAACAGGTGCACAGGCAGGTGCTGGGGAAGGGGCAGGTGCAGGGGCAGGAGGTGGGTCAGGAGAAGGGACATTGGCTCTAGCAGGGGCAGGGGCAGGGGCAGGGGAAGGGGCAGGAGTTGGGGCAGGGGCCGGAACAGGAGCACAAGCCGGGGAAGGGAAGGGGGCAGGTGCAAGGGGAGGGACAGGGTCTGCCGCATTGGCACGTACAGGACCCGGGGCAGTATCTGGGTCAGGGGCAAGAACCGGGGCACTGGCAGGGGTAGGGATGGGTCGGGGGCAGGAGCAGGGCCACAGTTCGGGGCAGGTGCAGGGGCGGCGGCTCTGGCAGGAACAGGGGCAGGCCCAGGGGCAGGCTCTCCGGAGGCAGGTTGTCCAGCAGGCCCTTCCTGGCCCCCGTCAGGCTCTCCGTGGGCGGGTGCTGGGTCACCTGCCGGCTCCTGGTCTCCTGCTGAAGTAGCAACCACCACCCCTCCGTCCAGAGCTGCCGGTGGAGTTGGAGCCGGCTCTAGCTCCTCAGGTGGTGGAGCAGCTGTGAGAGGAGAAAAGCTCAGCCCGAGCCTGCTCTCCGTGGAGACAGAACCCAGCCCAGGGCCTCCCAGAGAAGCCGCAGCCAGGAAGGAGCCCTCCCCGGGGCGTCTCCCCGACCGCAGTCCACCCGCTGGGTGCTCTGAGCCCAGTCGGTGCTCCAGGCCCCACACCAGGCTCTGGGGGCTCCTCCCTGTGGGGCCAGCCCCCACCCTTCCACACACACCCACGGGCACCCAGCCCCGGGCTTCTCAGCCTCAGGCTCGGCCTCCGTGGGCTCCGGCTCCTGGAGCACAATGCAGTCAATGACCACCAGGGACAGTGGTCTGGGTGGTGTCGGAGGCCTCTCCCCGCAATCCCCAGCACCTGCTCCAGGGGAGTCCTGTGGGGTCACGCTCCAGATCCCGGACATGGAGTGGGTGTCCGCCAGCCTCGTGCCGATCTCATCGGAGGTCTGCAAAGACAGGGACGGGTAGCCGGCCCGGAGGCATCCCAGTCCTGCCCGGCCAACCTCCCTGTCCCCTGCCCAGTCGCCCTGCTGCTCCCAGATCAGACACACACCTGTGGGTGCACAGCCCTGCACGCGGGACAATGACCCATCCCTGCAGGGCGATCGAGATAAACCCTGGGCAGAAGCTCACAGCCCCCCACACCCCGTCCCACCCAGCCAGCCTGGACCTTGAACATGACCTGCCCATGGGTTATCTGACCCCTCATCAGCCTGCTCTTGAATGGCGTTGGCCCACCCCACATGACCCCTCTTCACACACACACACACACACACACACACACACGCACGGAGGGGAGGGGACCTGGGGCTGCACAGGTGGATTAGACCCTGTGGGGCTGGGTGGCCGGCTCTGGGCCTCCTGGTGTCACCTTTCGGGCCTTCCGGCCAAACGGCCAGAGGCGGCGGGGAGCCCTGATCGGACATCCCCAGCGGGGGCCAGCGTTTGCAGGGCGGGCTTTCTTCAGCCTGCAGCATCCAGACTTAGGGAGGCAACAAGCCCACATGTTCATGGTTGGATGATCTCCAATGAAATGAGCTGGGCAGGGGGCTGTCTCTGGAATGTGGGTGCCTTGTTACCTGGGTTCCAAATTCTGTTGGACTCTGTTGTCAGGGAAGTGAGGTCACCACTGCCTGGGGTCCCCTTACCCAACTTCCTCCTCACACAAGACCCCCACCCCCGAGGGCCCCCTCCCCCAGCTGCTCAATGCTCCCCCTCCCCCCATGCCCCATCCATACAGTGACTCCCTCACAGCCCACCCACAGCCTTCCCAAGGCCTGGGTGCAGCCGGTGTCCCCGCTGTGAGGACACAGAGCTGGCTTCAGACTGGGCTCCTGTGCGTGCCCAGGGCTGTGGCCCTGGACAGACCCTGTGCCTCTCAGGGCCTCCCCAGGCTCCCCATCTGCACAGTGGGGTGTTCTGGCTTCTACTCCTAGGGACGCCATCAGGGGTAGGACCTCTACATACATTCCGTACTTGCTATCACAGGAGGCTGGGGCACACTTGGCAATGCAAGGATGAGCCAGGGGCTGGGCGGGACATGGAATACAGCTCAGAGGGGCCTGGGTCTGCTCTGGGGTCTGGGCAAAGCCACCGCCTTCTTGCCTGTTCCCAGCCCCTGTGGGAAGGTTGCAATGAACGGATTCCGACCTTGTCCCCTGGTGACGCACACTTCCAGGGGCTCCCATTAGGTTTAGGCTCAGGCCCCGGGGCCTCGTCTGCGCCCATGTACTGGGCAGTCCCCACAGTGGTTCCCGGGCATTCCCGCATCTTGCTCACACATCCCTGTGGAATCCCCTCCCCTCCGGGGTGGATGGCCTGTGTGACCGCGCTCTCAGGAAGTGAATGGGGCAAAATGCTGGGATGTCATTTCCAAGCTGATGGAGGAAAGTCTGTGACTTCTTCTGGTTCCCTCTGTCGTGTGTTCATTCTCTGTCTCCTTATCTCTTTCTGTCTCTTTCTCTGTGTCTCTCACAGGAGCAGGATCTGTGGACTCCAGGGGTGATGTGAGAAACCTCAGAAGCCTCCCTTGTCCGTGTTTCCCTCGTCTGTCCTGGTGCTCCATTCCTTCCTAAGGCCTTGTCACCCGGACCAGAGCAGTGAATCTGGAACCTCTTCCAAATGGAGACCCGGAGGCTGCAACAAGGAGGGTCTTGGCCTTGGTCCCCAGACTAGTGGTCAGTGCTCTGCCACGTTCTGCGTACCCAGGTCCTCAGCCCCCCAAGCCCCCAGTCTGTCCCCTGCTCAGAAGGACCTCGAGGGAGTACAAAGCATTTTCCCAGGACTGGGAGCACAGTGGGTCGGGGATGGAGATCCAAGGCCAATAGGCTCTTCCACAAGCCTGTGGGACCCTAGGGACACTGCATCTCTACAGCCCAAGTGACAGAAGAGTAAGCTGAGGCCTTTGTGCTGTAGCCCCTCTGGACTTGGGGGTGGGTATCTCTTCCTGCTTCCAAGTGCCCAGGCTGGTGATGGACACCGGAACCCAGACCCTGTCCTCTCCCAGTGCCCTGGCAACCCTTCGGGGCCCCTTGGGGACCCCTGACCCTCAGCCTGGCCTGTCTCCCCTCCCCATGCTATGGATCTGGGTCCTTGCCAGGAGTCCTGATGCCCTGCCCCATGGCCCAGCTGTCTGCAACCTGTTTCTTCTTTCCCCCCTGTCACCCACCTCGCTCCCAGGGTGTCCTCCCCTTCTGACCCCCAGCTGGGCAGTCAGAGTGGTGTGGGTGTGGTGTGTGTGTGGGGGGGTGTGTGCAGCTGCACGTGCCTCTACGTGCCTGGGGATGCCAAGGTCATGTCCCCACATGGGACGGGGTGGGTAGCTCTTCCCGAGGATCTGAGGGGCTCTCACCCCCAAAGCAAACCTCATGGGAGGGTTGGGACTGGCCTAGGACTGGAGAGCAGCTCCTTGGACTCTGCACCCCTCAGTTGTCCTGGGCCAGTCCCTGCCTCTCTTGACGCAGGCTCCCAACTGTCCCTGAGGGTCGGACATGGAAAGGCTTGAACGTGGCTGCTCCTCCAGGGGTAGGTGGGGGACAGGTGCACCAGGCACGCAGGCCTCCCCACCGAGAGGGCCAGCCAGGTGTGTCATGGCCAGGTGTGCACAGACGACCTGCCCACAGCTCCTGTACCATGACCCAGCCCTGCGGCAGATGTGCACGAGACCCATGGCTCCGCACCTGACCGGTCCCCCGCATTCCCTCACCACCTCGGAGACAAGGGCTCTTCTTCGTCCTAGGGCCCGTCATCCTTTGGACAATGAGAGCAGAGGGATCCGTATCTAGAGGAGGCCGGCAGGGCGTCCCACGGAACGTCGTGTGCCCATGTCTGCTTTGTCGTCTAGGCTTAGCGGCGGACCCCCACCTAGAAAGAGGCCCGCGGGGCAGGGACATTTGTCTGCCCTGTTCCCTGAATTATGGAAAATGTCTAGAATGGGCTTCCTGTCCATGTGTGGAGTCGATGAAGCCCAGCCAGCACCTTTCAGATGTCTGAGTGGCTCTGGGGCCCCTCTGCCAGCCCCCAGGGATCCCTGCTCTGGCTCCACCCAGGATGGGAGCCCCAGATGGAATCTGAAACCTCCTCACAGCCAGGAATGCGGCTTTGCCCGGGACACAGGACACCGAGGCTTGGGGCAGAGAGCTCCTTCACGGTGGAGAGGAACCGCCTCAGCCCCAGGCCACCCTCCCCGTGGGCCGGCCACAGGGTCGGGGAGCGGTCCCAAGAGGCCCGACGGCAACCCCGTGTGTGGGGCCTGGCCTCGTGGCACGCAGGGTCCCCAGGAGACACCTGAGGTTTGGAGAGGGGACGTGCCAGGCCCGAGACACACAGCCCGCAGGTGAGGGGGAGCCTCCGGGTGGGACGGGGGGCCCTGCTCACCTTTGTGAGCAGCAGGTGTGGGAAGGGCTAGGGAGGCGTTCCTCTGGGAGGTGCTCCGGGAGAGGGGCCACAGGAGAGGGCCTGGCCCGGCTCCACCAGCTTCCTCAGGCTGTCAGCACGGACCGCCCACAGCCTCTGGCTCGCCCCCAGCGGCAGGGCCCACTCAGGTTCACGGTGGGGCTGATCTTTGGATAAAGGAGGGACAATTCACAACACACAAACTGCAAAACTCTTCCTGTCCGTGTCCTGAAGTGCAACAGAATATCCAAATTGGTTCGGATCATCTTCCACGTATGTGAAGGGTGATTTTGTACCTGGCCAAGGCTGGGGCTGGACCGGGTGTGTGTGTCTGTGTGTGAAGGACCAGGTGTGTGTGTGTGTGTGTGTTTGAAGGACTGGGTGTGTGTGTGTGTTTGGCGTGTGTGTCTGTATGTGTGGGTCTGTGAAGGGAGCAGCCCAGACCCCTTGGGTTGAGATCATGGCCACGTAAGGGGCACAGCCGTCGTGGCACCCCGGGTCGTCAGTGTCCCGGATGGCGTCGGGGCAGGAGACCCTCCCGGCCCTCCCCGAGCCCGATCCTGGAGCGCCCTCGTCCCCACACTCCCCCTGAGCCCGCACCAGCCCTTACCGACTGCCTGGTGCACGTGCCCCACGCCGGGGAGCCGTCGAGTGAGGCTCCTGTTGACCAGCTTGTCCCCAATTTCTTCCATGGGGCTCTGCGAAGACAGTGAGCGGCGCCCGGCCCGGAGGCATCACAGCCCTGCCCGGCCGTCCTCACCGTCCTCCTGCCCAGCCCCACTGCTGCCCCCAGATCAGACACAGCCCCGTGCGGGCACAGCCCTGCGCCCGGGGTGCAGTGACATGTATCGACAGGGCTCCGGATCAACCCTGGGGAGAAGGAGGCCGCCCCAGCACACCCCGTCCCATCCAGCCAGCCTTGACCCGGGGTGTCAACATGATCCACCCACCAGGCATCTGGCCCCTCATCACCCTGCTCCTGCTCAGGGTGGGCTACCCTGCCTGAGACCTCTGCACACACACACACACACACACAGGAGGGGTACTGGGCTGCACGGTCGGATCACAGCGGTGTCTGGCTGGCCTGGCTGGCTCTGGGCCTCCCTGTGTTCCCTTTGGGCCCCTCCAGGCAAATGGCCAGAGGTGTCAGGGGTGGGACCTGACCCCAGGTCTGCAGTGTAGGCAACGGCTCTCACTGTTGGCTTTGCTGAGACCACATCCTGGGGACATCGGGATACAGCAGGATTGCAGCATCTCCAGCCAAGTGAACTGAGTAGGAAGGGGGCTGTCTCTAGAATGTGGGTGCCTGTGACAGCCCTTGGGCATCTTGGGGACGCCCTGGCCATCAGCCTGGCATGTCTCCCCTGAGCCCCATGCTACGGCCCCGGGCATGTTCCCAGGAGACAATGCCCACAGCCCACGGCCCAGCTGCCTCCAACCTCCTCCTTCTTTCCCCCTTGTCCCCTCCAGGGTCCACGCCCCCTTGGACGCCCCTGGGGAGTTTGTGTGTGTGTGTGTGTGTGCGCGCGCGCGCAGAGCCTTGTGTGTACGTGTGCCCGCGTGAGGGTGACCAGAGGAAAGGGCCCCACATGGGAGTGTGGGCAGGGGTCCCCCGGATCATAGGGGTCCTCGTTCCCAAAGGAAACCCCATGCGAGGTGAAGCTTGGCCTCGGAAGCTGGAACCCTCCCTGTTCCTCTAGCCTCTGCTCAGCTGGTGGGTCCCAGGCCAGTCCCTGCCTCTCCTGCCCTCAGTTTGCCGACTGTCCCATGAGGGCTTGGAGGAGGAACTTCATTAGCGTGGCTCGGCGTGGCCGGTCGGCTCCCACCTTTTGGGTGGACGTGGCGCAGGTGCACTCTGGGTGGGTGGGGCCCTCCCACCAATGGTGGGTCGGAGGCAGGTGGATCCTGCGCAGGCGCACACGGCCCAGCAGACGGCGCCTGCGTGGGACCCCACCTGCCAGCAGGCCTGCGCAACCCCGAGGGGCTGGCTGTGGCCTTGGTCCTCCGTGTCCCGATCTCCACTGCCTGCTCAGTGACCCTCACGTCCTCTTAGGCCAGGGGCCAGCCCCAGTCCCGCCAGGCAGGGCCGCCGGACTGAGTGGACATGGAGACCTGGGGACTAGAGAGAAATGAAATATACCCCCGCTGCCGTCCTGGCCCCCACGTTCCACTTCAGTGTTCATCTCAGTGCATGGCGGGGGGGTCAGGGGAGGGTGATGGGGACACGTGTGGGCAGGGAGGAGGTCAGGCCGCCTTTGCCTCCTCTACATCCCCTCCCCCTGTCTTCCTGGCAGCAGCCCCTCTCCCCAAAATCCGGCACTCAAACACCTTCATCTCCCTGCTTTAAACCCCAACCCATCCTCCTGAGGTGGGAGTCACTGACCCCATCTCCAAAGTAGAAAACTGAGGTCCCAGGAGTTCCCACAGGAGCTTGCCAGTCACAGGGCTGTGACATGGCCCTGCTGTGGGTTTGAACCCAGCTCAATCTGACCCAAAGCCTGAGCTTACAGAGGAGCTGGAGGAAGTAGCCTTTGAGCCCAGGCTTGGAGGTGAGGCCACCCTGGATGGGGGTCATAGGGAGGGACGGCAGGGGTTCTGAGGGGCAAATTCTTGCCGGGCTCCCTGGGGGACGAAGGCCCTACAGAGGCTGGAGTGGGCTGAGGGGTGCACACTGGGGAGCATGTCTAGACCAGATCACGCAGGGCTCTCTGGATATTGGGCAAGGAGTCAGGGGACACTGCGGGTTGGGGGGTTCAGGGGACACAATCCGGGCAGTCTTACCAGAGCCACAGCATCGTAGATTTAGAAGGAGCTTGGTGGGCATGTTATTGTCCCCACCCAAGCATGGGGATCACCAAGCAAGCACCAGCCAGAGGTGAGGAGGCTGCCGCAGTTTCCTCCTGTGTAGAGTGGGGCCGTGGTGGTCGTCTGCGTCCTTCCAGGCCTGGGCATGCTGCCTGGAAGGTCCAGAGGTGGCTTCGTCAGAGTAGCTAGCTGTTTCAGTGAGGTCAGTACTCAGAGACGTCTGAGTCAGGAGACCAAAGGGACGCCCCATGTGCCCAGTTCAGCAGGATGCTCTTGTACATGGTGCCAATCTTCATGTCCAGGCTGATGGGGTTGAGGCAGCAGCGCCTACCTGCTGCATGGAGAGCGGCAGCGAGGAGCCGTGGTTGCAGACCCCGAGACACGGCGCTCGTGTGAGTCCGAGGCTGCCACAGATCTGATGGAGGCTGAGGAGGGGGAGGTGCTGACAGAGGCTGAGATGATGCCTGAGGTCTGCAGCAACGACTGGGAGGTCAACTCCGGAACTTGAGGAACGGCAAGGCCAGCAGAAACACCAGACTGTGTAAGGCAACCCTGGTCAGCATCTAGCCCAGAAGCTTCTAGAGACTGAGTCTTCTTGGCCCCTTGTGGCTGTGGAGTGGGGATCCAGGCTCCAGGAAGGGATGTCTGTCAGGGAGAAAGGGTGGGACAGTCACCTCCTTTTCCTGGCCATCAGGGATCCTGGGACAAAACCCACACTAATGTCCTCCACATCTACATCGGGCTGGAGGAGCATGCAGAGCGGGTAGGCGATGTCCCTGCTGCGCAGGTAGGGGCTGCATCTGAGCTGGTCCCAGGACTTGGAGTGAGCGCTCCTTTTGGTCTTGGGTGTTGTGTTGGGGGTGCGGTGGCAGAATTGAAGGGCTGACTTTGCATTGATCCGACACCCTGGGTGAATGGGTGCTCTAGGGTGTCCGTGGGCACAGGTGGCTGTGACCCACACATGGGAAGGTGTGAAGGAAGCACACAGAAGACAGTGCCCTGAGCTATGCAGGTTTTCTGCTCATGGGCAGTGCTCCTTGGCAAAATTCAGCTAGTCTGCTTGTTCCTAGAGCACAGAAGGCCCCTAAGGTCGTGAGTGGTTCATGGGAAGTCAGGTCAGTCTGTTGCTGGGCATCATGCCTGGCAGGAGGAGAGCTTCAGCCTGAAATGACGGTCTGGGGGTGACCTGGAATGCCAGGTGAGGTAGAAATTGCCCAGGTAGCCTGATCCACTCCAGTCTGTATTGCTTCTCTACCCAACAACCCAGACCTAGACAATGGCCCTCTGGCTGGCTGGCATCTGGAACAGTTAGAATGTTCCTCTGGTTCAGTCGAAGAAGAAGATCAAAGTTAGTAGAGCAAAGGAAACTATGAAGATTAGGGCAGAGATAAATGGAAGAGAAGAGCATGTGAGAAAAATCAGTGAAAACAACAGTTCTTTCTTTTGCAGATTTACCAAAATTGACAAAGAGACAAAAATGGAACCACTTTATACCAACCAGTTGGCTCCCTGAGATGAAGCAGATCATTCTGAGAAGCACACAAACTACCAAAGTGACTCCAGAAGAAATGGAAACCCTGAGCAGACCTCTAATAAGTAAATAGACTGAAGCAGTCATGAGAACTTCCCAAGAATGAAAAGTCCAGAACCTGATGCTTTCCCTGGTGATTTGGCCCACACGTTTAAAGAAGACATAATACCAATCCTTCTGAAAGTCTGAAAAAAGTACAAGAGGAGGGAACACTTCCCACGTCACCCTAGAATGCCAGCATTGTCCCGATTCCAAAGACTGACAAAGACCTTACAAGAAAAGACAGTTGCAGGCCAAAATCCATTATGAAGAGCGAGGCAAAAATCCTCAACAGAATTCTAGCGACAGAATCTAGCAGCACATTGACAGGACTCTACATCATGACCAAGTGTGATTTACACCGGGAATGCAAAGGCTGTTCAACGTAGCTAATCAGTGTCCTAGACCACATCCAGAAGAAACATGATCATGTCAATTGTTGTAGGATAAGCTTTGACAAAATCCAAACCTTTTCATAACAAGTATTCTCAATAAAATAGAAATAGAAGATTCAGTTGTGATAAAGGAAAGGTCCCTGGGTGGCTCAGTGGGTTGAGTGTCCGACTCTTGGTTTGGGCTCAGGTCATGATCTCAAGAGTCTTCAGATTGAGCTCCAGGGAGGGCTCTGCACTCAGTCGGGAGTCTGCTTGGAGATTCTCTCCCTCTGCCCCTCCCCACTCTTGGGTTTGCATGCTCTCAAATAAATAAATAAATAAATAATTCTTTAAAAATTATGATAAAGGATATTTATGAAAAATAACTCATATGTATATCATTCTCTGTGGTGAAAGACTGGGAGTTTTCTCCTTAAAATCCCCAAAAAGTCAAGGATGCCCATGTCCACCACTTCATTTCAATATTGTCATGGAAGTTTGGTCAGAGAAATTATACAAGATTAGTTACTAAAAGCTCACAAATGGAAAGGAAGAAGAAAAAGGTTATTTATATATGACATGATCTTCTATGCAAATAATCCTAAGAATTTGAAAAACTCTGTATGAGATTATAATATTTCCCGAAAGGTATGAGCAGAGAAGGCCAACACATATGGATCAATGGAATACTGCTGAGAATCAAGGAATACATACATGTACAGTCAGTTGTTTTCGAACACGGAGAGCAAGATCATTCAATGAGGCAAAAACAGTGTCTCCAACAAACGGTGTTGAGAAACCGGATATCCACATACGAAGGAGTGAAGTCAGAGCATTCCCTTCCACCATATAAAAAATGAACTCCACATGGGTCCAAGAATGAACTTTAAGAGCGAAAATTCTTAACACTCAGAAGGAAACTAAGAGCACTTAGGGGCAGATCTTCCTTCCCTTGGATTTGGCAATATGGTGTCTCTTGTATGGCACCCGAAGCCCAAGCAACAACAGAGAAAACAGAGACACTGGACTTCAACGTTGCTAAAAACTTTTGTGAACAAAAGGGTAATCTCAAGAGAATGTAAAGAAACCCAAAGAATGGTAGGAAATATTTGCAAATCTCATACGAGTCTTGCATCTAGAATGTGTACAAAACTCCTACAACTTAAGAACCTAAACAACCCCACTGAAAATAATAGACATTTCTCCAAAGAAGATAGTCAGACGACCCAGTGAGCACATGGGGCGATTTTCCTCATGAGATCGTAGGAAATGCAAGCCAACACCACAGTGACATGCCTTCCCCCACCCAGGAGGAGGGGCTATAGTGAATAAGCAGAAATAACAAGTGTTGGAGAGGATCTGGGGAAACAGAACCCTCCTCCATTGCTGGGGGAGATGTAATATGGCGGAGCCACTGTGGCAAAGGGTGTGGCACGTCGTCCATACGTTGAGCATACTGTTCTCATTTGGCCGAACTCCACTCATTCTCTAAACAGAAGAATGGAATACAGGCCCTCTAACAACAGCCTGCACGGAAGTATTCGTAGCAACACTCTCGACAATAATCGAAAGATGAAAACAACCCACAGGTGCATCCACAGTTGAATGGACAAACACAACGTGGTCTGTTCATACAATGGGATTCATTCAGCCACGCCAGGAATGAAGTAGTGATACACGCTATCACGTGGGTGAACTTCGAAAACATCCTACTCAGTGGAAGAAACTAGACCCCAAATACCACATACAGTATGATCCCACGTGTATGAAAAATTCGTCCCAGGTAAATGACAGGTGCCAGATCAGTGGTTGCCTGGGAGCAGGGGGATGGGGAATGACCAGTGACTGCCTGCTCAGAGGGTGCGGGGTTTCTCTCCAGGGCATTAAATGTTCTGGGACTAGATAGGGTGATGGTGCCAGCACGGGAAATGGAGTTGATAACAGTGGTTTGCACACTTTGAAATGTTTAAAAAGATAAAGTTTATTTTATGTTAAGCTACAAATATACCTGGAAACATGAAAAGAAACAAAAGCCAAAAGAGAAGAAAAGGAATGCGTTCGCTGGTGAGGACAGGCCGACTCTGGTGCTGGAACTGGCCCTGGTTGTAGCTCATCAGCTGCTCCAGGAGGTGGGGCCGGAGCTGGCTGTAACTGGTGCTGGATTGGGTCTCACTCCCACTGGCCCTAGCTCTGCAGGGGGAGCCAGCGCTGGCTCCAGGTCGGAGGTGCCGCCGGAGCTGACTGTGGAGCCGATCCAGCTCAGAGTCTTGCCTTGGCTCTAGCTCTGCAGTCGGTGATGGAGCCGTAGGTCCAGGGGCTTCCTCCCACTGGGGCGCACGTGGCTCCAGCTCCTGAGCTCCTGGCGAAGGCCCCGCACCAGGAGATGGAAATGCCTCGAGCTCTGCAGCGGGCTTTGGGTCTGTAGCTGCTTCTGCAGCCACGTCGACTCTGCAGCGGTGACCGGCCCCGGGGCAGAGGCCAGTTCTCCATCTCGAGATGGTGCCGAAGCAGCAGGAGGGGAGAAGGTCACCACCCTGCCAGGGTGATCACCCTGTGCTGATCCCCACAGCCCGTCCCTGTGCCTTGTCAGAGGAAACCGGCCTCCCCCAGCAGCGCTGAGCTGCCTCGAGACCTGGCTCTCGTTCTCGGGCTGCCTCTCACTCTGCCAGTGGTGCCGGATCGGGTGGGAGAACTGGTGTGGAGGTGGCTCTGCTCTGGAATTCACCCCGAAGCCGCTTTTGCCTCCGGAGGGGGACCGCGTGTCGGAGCTGGAGGGGCTCTAGTCTGCGGGGCCCTGGCTCAGGCTCTCGAGCTACTTCCACGGCTGGCTCGAGTCAGCGCTGGGGCACGTTCTGGTGCGTCAGATGGTTCTAGATCTTAGCTGCCCCACGGCTTGTGCAAGGTCTCGTGCTCGAGGTGCTCTAGCTCTGTACCGCCCACTTGCTGACCGTGGGTGAGATGCTGACCCACTGGTTAGGCTGGGAGCTCCGAGGGCAGGGAGGGTGTCTGGGGGTCCCCTCTGCATTCCAGCGAACAGACACAGGTGTGGATGATGCACGCGTGGAAGAAAGCGTGAACACAAGAGTCTGTGGCCCAGACCTCTCATCTGTAACAACATCCCCCGCATCCCGGGGCTGCTGGGGGATCCCACCGATTCACTAAACTGTGAAGTACTACCACTTCCCAGGCACTGTTCTGGGGGTTGGGGACCCAGCGGTGAGGAAGCACGGTCCCTGGTCGCGTGGGGCTGGCCGGAGCAGAGGTCAAACGAGGACTTCAGGTCCCCGGCAAGTGTCTCTGCTCAGCTGGGGGCAGCTGCCGGGAGCAGCGGTTCAGGCCCTTGTCCCCGTCTGGCAGCTCAGGACCGACCCGCGTGGGGCGCGTGGTGAAGGCGATGCAGGATCCTTGGTCTGAATCCCCCCGTAGCCATTACCCCCATGTAGCCGGTCCCGTCACCATCCCGAGTTTTGCATCCATGAAGTGGGCAGGGGAGGAAAGCCGTTCGTGGGTTCAAGAGCCCTATCCAAGTGCGGAACTGGGTCTAGATCATCTCTGGAGGGGGATTCAGCTCCAGCACCTGCCCCAGAGCTCGATCCAGGTCCTACACCGATGCGTGCCGCAGCTCCCGAGACTGGGGCAGCTGCAGCTTCGGCTCTCGCGCCAGCTCTGGGATCAGAGCCCAGTTTGGAGCTTGAGCAGCTCCAGCACCAGCTATGGAACTCGCCAGCCAAGGGCCAGCACCTTCACCGTCACACCCTCGCCATCGTGCACGAGGTCAGGAGAGGGGCTGGGGGCGGGAGGGTCCCTGCTGGGCAGGTCACCCCGGGTACCTTGGTCACTCTACTCAGAGCTCCCCCTCCCCACCCCTCCCACAGGTCACAGCCCCAGGGTTCCCCACCCCTGCTTCCCAAACAAGGCTCAAGGTGGACAAGCAGACCTGGGATGTTGGAAGTTGAGGCTTGTATCTTCAACACTGTATACGTGTTGACCCAGAAACTCCACTTTATGGATTCTGTTGCAAATAGAGGTTGATGGACACGGTGTTCCCTTCCTTCAACAGGGTGGGAGTGAGCTGCCCACGCTAGGTGATGGGTGCACCTGTGGCCTGGGATGGGTGCTGCTCACTGTTCTCCCAGACAGGGGTGCCCGTCACCCTTCTCTCCCGGGGACCTCCGTTTCCTCACGTTCTCGCCAGGGCTGCTGGTCCCCAGACCAGACACCTGCCAGTCTGAGGGTGACCAGTGCTGCCTCCATAGGGTTTCCTTTGCCAGAGTCCTTCCCCGGGAGCTCCTGCATCTCTGACTCCCCCCATGCCTGTCCCCCTCCCCTTGGACTTGCATGCATTTCGTCTCTGTCCCTGTGGAACCCAGTGACTTGGAGCATGGTTTGGACCAGAGGCATGGGAAACCTTTCTGTGGCCTTGGGTTGTGAGCAATGCTTTGGCCCTTTGGGGTGTGTCTTCCAGCTTTCTGCATTTCCCTGGTTTCTCTGTGGGTCACAGGAGGAACCAGCCCTTTCCTGTCTGGGGTCAGGCTGAGGTGTCCCAGCAGGAACAGGGGTCTCCGCCCCGAGATTGTGTCCATATTTACCAAAGGGGGCTCTATGGTTCCATCTCATCTGTAATCCATCGGGGATTTCAACATCAAATAAGGGAAATTCTATGTCAAGTCAACCCAGAAAAGAAGGAGTCCCCTTTGAAAATAGGGGGGCAGACACAAAGGCCCATACTGTGTGATTCCACGTACAGGAAACATCCAGAACACATAAAGGAACAGAGAGAGGAAGCAGCTTAGGGGTTTCCAGGGAGGCCTTCTGGTTCGGGGACTCCTTTGGGGAAGCAGATATTCCACAGCCATGTTCTGTGGTGTGGTGGCCCGGTGTTGGGAATGTACTTGATGCTCAGGACTTGTTCAACTGAAAACAATTCATTTTATTTAAAATGAATAATAAACAGCATATAGGACATGGAAAGAGAATAGAACAGTTAATACGAACCAGAGAGAAAGAACATAGGGGGAGGGGATGAAACAATCTGGCGGGGCATCGGGGTCGGGTGATGGAGCTAAGGGTAATGGTACAAGGAGCTCTCCCCATGAGGATGTGGGCTCTGGATGTGGTTCTGGGAGCCCTGCAGGAGCAGGAGGAGGGGCAGGGCCAGATGCAAGAGCAGGGCCAGATGCAAGAGCAGGGCCAGGGGTAGGATCCACGGTAAGAGCTGGGTCAGGGGCAAGTACAGGAGCACAGGCAGGGCCAGGGGAAGGGGCAGCGGCCCTGGAAAGCAGGGGAAGGGGCATCGGCTCTGGCAGGGGCAGGGGCAGGAACAGGGACACCGGCAGGGGAAGGGGCATTGGCTCTGGCAGGGTCAGGGGCAGGAACAGGGACACTGGCAGGGGAAGGGGCATCGGCTCTGGCAGGGGCCAGAACAGGGACACTGGCAGGGGAAGGGGCATCGGCTCTGGCAGGGGCAGGGGCAGGAACAGGGACGCAGGCAGGGGAAGGGGCATCGGCTCTGGCAGGGGTAGGAACGGGGACGCAGGCAGGGCAAGGGGCATCGGCTCTGGCAGGGGCAGGGGCAGGAATAGGGACGCAGGCAGGGGAAGGGGCATCGGCTCTGGCAGGGGCAGGAACAGGGACGCAGGCAGGGCAAAGGGCATCGGCTCTGGCAGGGGCAGGGGCAGGAACAGGGATGCAGGCAGGGGAATGGGCATCAGCTCTGGCAGGGGCCGGAACAGGGACACAGGCAGAGGAAGGGACAGGTGCAGGGGCAGGGGGTGGGTCAGGGGCAGGAATGGGCGCACACGCAGGGGCAGGGAAACGGGTAGTGAAAGGGGAAGGAGCTGGGTCAGAGGCAAGGATAGGAGCACAGGGAGGGGCTGGGGAAGGGACAGTTGCAGGGGCAGAAGCCGAGTCAAGGGCAAGAACAGGAATACAGGCAGGGGCAGGAGAAGGGGCAGGATCCAGGGCAGGAGCTGGGTCCGGGGCAAGAACAGGAACACAGGTAGGGGAAGGGGCAGGTGCAGGGGCAGGAGGTGGGTCAGGGACAGGAACAGGACCACAGGCAGGGGCAGGGGCAGGGGCAGAACCCGGGTCAGGGGCAAGAATAGGAGCACAGGCAGGGGCAAGGGAAGGGGCAGGATCCAGGGCAGGAGCTGGGTCAGGGTCAGGATCCGGATCAGGGGCAAGAACAGGTGCACAGGTAAGGGAAGGGGCTGGTGCAGGGTCAGGAGCTGGGTCAGGGGCAAGAACAGGTGCACAGGTAGGTGCTGGGGAAGGGGCAGGTGCAGGGGCAGGAGGTGGGTCAGGAGAAGGGACATTGGCTCTAGCAGGGGCAGGGGAAGGGGCAGGGGAAGGGGCAGGAGTTGGGGCAGGGGCCGGAACAGGAGCACAAGCCGGGGAAGGGGAGGGGGCAGGTGCAAGGGGAGGGACAGGGTCTGCCGCATTGGCACGTACAGGACCCGGGGCAGTATCTGGGTCAGGGGCAAGAACCGGGGCACTGGCAGGGGTAGGGATGGGTCAGGATCCAGGGCAGGAGCTGGGTCGGGCGCAGGAGCAGGGCCACAGTTTGGGGCAGGCGCAGGGGCGGCGGCTCTGGCAGGAACAGGGGCAGGCCCAGGGGCAGGCTCTCCGGAGGCAGGTTGTCCAGCAGGCCCTTCCTGGCCCCCGTCAGGCTCTCCGTGGGCGGGTGCTGGGTCACCTGCCGGCTCCTGGTCTCCTGCTGAAGTCGCAGCCACCACCCCTCCGTCCAGAGCTGCCGGTGGAGTTGGAGCCGGCTCTAGCTCCTCAGGTGGTGGAGCAGCTGTGAGAGGAGAAAAGCTCACCCTGAGCCTGCTCTCCGTGGAGACAGAACCCAGCCCAGGGCCTCCCAGAGAAGCCGCAGCCAGGAAGGAGCCCTCCCCGGGGCGTCTCCCCGACCGCAGTCCACCCGCTGGGCGCTCTGAGCCCAGTCATTGCTCCAGGCCCCACACCAGGCTCTGGGGGCTCCTCCCTGTGGGGCCAGTCCCCACCCTTCCGCACACACGCACGGGCACCCAGCCCCGGGCTTCTCAGCCTCAGGCTCGGCCTCCGTGGGCTCTGGCTCCTGGAGCACAATGCAGTCAATGACCACCAGGGACAGTGGTCTGGGTGGTGTTGGAGGCCTCTCCCCGCAATCCCCAGCACCTGCTCCAGGGGAGTCCTGTGGGGTCACGCTCCGGATCCCGGACATGGAGTGGGTGTCCGCCAGCCTCGTGCCGATCTCATCGGAGGTCTGCAAAGACAGGGACGGGTAGCCGGCCCGGAGGCATCCCAGTCCTGCCCGGCCAACCTCCCTGTCCCCTGCCCAGTCGCCCTGCTGCTCCCAGATCAGACACACACCTGTGGGTGCACAGCCCTGCACGCGGGACAATGACCCATCCCTGCAGGGCGATCGAGATAAACCCTGGGCAGAAGCTCACAGCCCCCCACACCCCGTCCCACCCAGCCAGCCTGGACCTTGAACATGACCTGCCCACGGGTTATCTGACCCCTCATCAGCCTGCTCTTGAATGGCGTTGGCCCACCCCACATGACCCCTCTTCACACACACACACACACACACACACACACACACACACGGAGGGGAGGGGACCTGGGGCTGCACAGGTGGATTAGACCCTGTGGGGCTGGGTGGCCGGCTTTGGGCCTGCTGGTGTCACCTTTCGGGCCTTCCGGCCAAATGGCCAGAGGCGGTGGGGAGCCCTGATCGGACATCCCCAGCGGGGGCTAGTGTTTGCAGGGCGGGCTTTCTTCAGCCTGCAGCATCCAGACTTAGGGAGGCAACAAGCTCACATGTTCATGGTTGGATGATCTCCAACGAAATGAGCTGGGCAGGGGGCTGTCTCTGGAATGTGGGTGCCTTGTTACCTGGGTTCCAAATTCTGTTGGACTCTGTTGTCAGGGAAGTGAGGTCACCACTGCCTGGGGTCCCCTTACCCAACTTCCTCCTCACACAAGACCCCGCCCCCGAGGGCCCCCTCCCCCAGCTGCTCAATGCTCCCCCTCCCCCCATGCCCCATCCATACAGTGACTCCCTCACAGCCCACCTACAGCCTTCCCAAGGCCTGGGTGCAGCCGGTGTCCCCGCTGTGAGGACACAGAGCTGGCTTCAGACTGGGCTCCTGTGCGTGCCCAGGGCTGTGACCCTGGACAGACCCTGTGCCTCTCAGGGCCTCCCCAGGCTCCCCATCTGCACAGTGGGGTGTTCTGGCTTCTACTCCTAGGGACGCCATCAGGGGTAGGACCTCTACATACATTCCGTACCTGCTATCACAGGAGGCTGGGGCACACTTGGCAATGCAAGGATGAGCCAGGGGCTGGGCGGGACATGGAACACAGCTCAGAGGGGCCTGGGTCTGCTCTGGGGTCTGGGCAAAGCCACCCCCTTCTTGCCTCTTCCCAGCCCCTGTGGGAAGGTTGCAATGAACGGATTCCGACCTTGTCCCCTGGTGATGCACACTTCCAGGGGGCTCTCATTAGGTTTAGGCTCAGGCCCCGGGGCCTCGTCTGCGCCCATGTGCTGGGCAGTCCCCACAGGTGTTCTCGGGCATTCCCGCATCCTGCTCACACATCCCTGTGGAATCCCCTCCCCTCCGGGGTGGATGGCCTGTGTGACCGCGCTCTCAGGAAGAGAATGGGGCAAAATGCTGGGATGTCATTTCCAAGCTGATGGAGGAAAGTGTGTGACTTCTTCTGGTTCCCTCTGTCGTGTGTTCATTCTCTGTCTCCTTCTCTGTTTCTGTCTCTGTCTCTGTGTCTCTCACAGGAGCAGGATCTGTGGACTCCAGGGGTGATGTGAGAAACGTCAGAAGCCTCCCTTGTCCGTGTTTCCCTCTCCTGTCCCGGTGCTCCTTTCCTTCCTAAGGCCTCCTCAGCCAGACCAGAGCAGTGATTCTGGAACCTCTTCCAAATGGGGACCCTGAGGCTGCAACAAGGAGGGTCTTGACCTTGGTCCCCAGACCAGTGGTCCAGTGCTCTGCCACGTTCTGCGTACCCAGGTCCTCAGCCCCCCAAGTCCCCAGTCTGTCCCCTGCTCAGAAGGACCTCGAGGGAGTACAAAGCATTTTCCCAGGACTGGGAGCACAGTGGGTCGGGGATGGAGATTCAAGGCCAAAGGCTCTTCCACAAGCCTGTGGGACCCTAGGGACACTGCATCTCTACAGCCCAAGTGACAGAAGAGTAAGCTGAGGCCTTTGTGCTGTAGCCCCTCTGGACTTGGGGGTGGGTATCTCTTCCTGCTTCCAAGTGCCCAGGCTGGTGATGGACACCGGAACCCAGACCCTGTCCTCTCCCAGTGCCCTGGCAACCCTTCGGGGCCCCTTGGGGACCCCTGACCCTCAGCCTGGCCTGTCTCCCCTCCCCATGCTATGGATCTGGGTCCTTGCCAGGAGTCCTGATGCCCTGCCCCATGGCCCAGCTGTCTGCAACCTGTTTCTTCTTTCCCCCTTGTCACCCACCTCGCTCCCAGGGTGTCCTCCCCTTCTGACCCCCAGTCAGAGTGGTGTGTGTGTGTGTGTGTGTGTGTGTGTCTGTGTGCGTGCAGGTGCACATGCCTCTACGTGCCTGGGGATGACCAAGGTCATGTCCCCACATGGGACAGGGTGGGTAGCTCTTCCCGATGATCTGAGGGGCTCTCACCCCCAAAGCGAACCTCATGGGATGCTTGCCTAGGACTGGAGAGTGGCCCTGCTCCTTGGACTCTGCACCCCTCAGTTGTCCTGGGCCAGTCCCTGCCTCTCTTGACCCAGGTTCCCAACTGTCCCTTAGGGTTGGACATGGAAACGCTTGAATGTGGCTGCTCCTCCAGGGTTAGGTGGGGGACAGGTTCACCAGGCACACAGGCCTCCCCACCGAGCGGGCCAGCCAGGTGTGTCATGGCCAGGTGTGCACAGATGACCTGTCCACAGCTCCTGTACCATGACCCAGCCCTGCGGCAGATGTGCATGAGACCCATGGCTCCACACCTGACCGGTCCCCCACGTTCTCTCACCACCAACAACTGCTCTGTGGCCCTGAAGTCCACTGAGCCCTGCAACCACACCCATCCTGGGCAGCAGGCCTCAGGTGCAAGGCCAGGTGGGTGGACATCTGGGGATGCAAAAGTCACTGAATACCCCCACCCAGCTGGCCTGGAATGCAGATACCCTCTCAGGGTCCAGCTAAGTGCAGGGCTGGGCCAGAGGACCTGGAGGCATCCGTGGAGGCCAACTCAGGGCAGGGAGAAGATCAGTCCGCCCCTTCCCCTTCTCCTCTCCTCCTTCTGCCTTGTCTTCCTGGCAGGACCCAGGACAGAGGTCCAGCCTGTCCCTGGCTGCAGCCCTGGCTGGAGTCAGAGGGGCGGGAAGGAGGCCGGGGAGGAGGGGCCCCCCAGCAGGATGCCCGAGTGTGAAGGTGGTTGTTACTGTAATCAGGGACCCCATGGGCATTCAGGGATTTCAGCCCCAGGACCCGGCCCCTGCCCCATCCTTCACCCTCCACAAGGCCCGCATCCTCCCCAGCCCAGTCCCTGTCTGCAGCCAGTCCTCCCTCCAGTCCCAGGAAATCCAGCTGCTCTGGGGGTGCAACATCATTACAAGGTGGGGCCGAGCCAGCCCAATGGGGCGTGATTCCGGGTCCTGGAGCCCCACAGTGAGGAGAGGTGAGGCCAGGCAGGAGTGGGGAGATGGCAGAGTTGACTCTCCCTGGGGGCCATGGCTCCCTGGTCAGCGCAGACCCTGTTGTGTGCTGGCCCCTAGGGCACGCAGACTCCTGCTCCCGGGCAGGCTCCGGGAGGGAGACCAGAGTTTGGCTCTTGCTAGCTCAGACGTGTCACTCTGTCCTGTATCTACAGCCTGTCCTATGAGCTGGACTCCCCCTCCTAGTCGGTCAGCAACACCTTCAGGGCCAAGAACAGGCCATCATGAAGCTCAGGGGCCAGTGCGTGGCTGGGCATCCAGGGGAGGGCTCGCTCTGGGCTCAGGGAGTCTCTGGCTGGGCTAGCAGGGCTTCTGGAGTGCTTGCCTTCCAGCTCCTCTGCTGACCAGCCCTGGGACTGGAACCATTTACATCCCTCTCTGGGTCTTGCTCTCCTCCTTTGTGCAATGGGGTGATGCTGAATGATCCCTCCCATGGCAGGAACATGTGGAGTGCTGGTGATTGACCTAAGCTGGGCACAGAGCCTGGATTGCAGCGTGCAGTGGGGGATGGTGAGCTGTGTCGGCATTGAGCACCCCTCCCCCCCAGAAGCAATTTAGCCCTTCCATGCAGCCCCCAGGCCCCTGGCTGGGAGCCCAGGAGCAGTGGTTGACCACACTCCTGACACCAGGCCCCCGTGTATGGCTCTTCCTCAGCAGTGGGAGACGGTGGGGACCCCGTGACACGGGGCCAGGTCCTCTCTGAGGGAAGAAGAACAAAGAAGCCTTTCCCTGGGGTCCCCCAAGGCCACGTAAGAGGGGAGGAGGCTGCCCCTAAACAGTACATTGAAATTCTGCTTCTGTTAGAACCTGAGCGTTGGGGTTTGGTTCTTTCACTTGCTGGGCTGATGAGACACACATGCTTTCCATGACTCCTCCTCAAATGAAAAGCTTTTGCAGGTCCTGAGCATCCTGGACCTGGGGAGGGGAGAGGGGCCAGTCCCCTCCGTGGCATTTGAAGGAGGCTTGTCATCCCAAAGACAGGATGGTTTTGGGTCACGATCCTGGGTCAGGGCTGGAGACAGTCCCTCACTGCTCCTGACTCTGGGGCTGAGGGGGCCTGAGACGTAGCAACGCCCACTGAAGGCGGGGGCTTCAGAAAGAACACACTCCTGGGCTCAGTCCTGCCCCAGGACGGTGGCTGCCTTCCCCAGCTCTGGAGGAAGAGGGACATCGTCTGCTTCTTTGGGCAGTGGTCCTCTGACCTACTAGCAAGCACTGGAAAGTTTCTTGTCTGCCTCTGGAAGTGCACCAGGAATGAGTGGGCGAGTCACTGTCCACACACGAACATGGACAACGTGCGAAGGTAGCATGGGAGGTGAATCTGTGCAAATGGTCTGCAGGTTGGTGGGGTGGCTGCTTCAGTGCCCTGCAG